>NC_091541.1:10675000-15675000 GCF_042242935.1 Bactrocera oleae | reverse complement strand
CTCTAGGCCAATAGGATTTTGCAGCTGCACAGGAGCGGGTCGTCAACCAGCACCTGTTAAGTGCTCGCGAGGTCCATTGGTCCAGTGCTAGAACGCAAGATGCCAATGGATATCCAACACGGTCCCATTATAATGTGCGCGTAGCAAGGGTGCCCTCTCTAGATAGCTGGTCGGCTTTGCAGATGCCAGCGCTTCCGATATGAGCAGTCACCCAAACGAGTCTGATGATGCACTAGCTTGATGATATTTCTGGTGAAGACAGACACTCCTTGACACTCGCGCACAGTAGCGAGTTTAGCGTTAGTATTGACACTCTGCTATCGGAGTGAATGCACACCTCCCTGAGATCACACCTTCCATCCATAACACTACATCGTGCAAAGCAGTGTCGATCGACATGCCTTTGATGTAGGCATGCGAGCCTTTTGCAGTTTACTCCTCGGCATTATGCTCTTAATAAACACATCCATGAGTCTCTCCAATGTTTTCAACAGAAACGAGGATAGGCTAATGGGCCTGAAATCCTTGGTAGCGACGTGGGAGCTCTTTCCGGCAATTCGATATAAACGCCACCTTTACCAGTCTCCAGGTCTTCGAAATATGGCATATTCTCACACAGTTCGCGTAGCTCGGAACCTGCCAGTTGCATGACACCTTGACCGTTCGATGGTGTTGCGTCGGTATGATACTATCAGAGAATGACTTCAGCGTCCAGGTAACGTGATCACCCAAAAGGTCCAAGAGTTCTTCTTCCTTCCTGGTTCAACGGAAAGTGAGTAGTTTCAACCACTACTCGCTGATCATGGTGAGACCAGTCCTGCCTTATACAGCACCCAATCTAAGGGCTTTGTTGAAGTGTCTTCAGCTCGAAGACCTGATCACAGTTAGCTCATAAGTCCACCAAAGGGGTTTTTCTTTATCTTACTGAGTTTTTAGAGAACAGGAGTTTTAAAGAGCTCACCAAGGGACCAATTTCTGTAGAATAAACAGAAGTGGTGAAGTTTCCCCTACAGAAAGATTTTCTATTTCCGTTACTGGTTAGCTACGGCTCTTGAATAAGGACGACGTCAGCTACGTCTCTTCATAGACAAAGCAACAGCATGGCGGAGGCCGCCTTTGCGTGCTAGAGATTAATTTGAAGGACCCTTATTTATAATTACCGACTCGATACTCTTCGAACAAGCGC
This sequence comes from Bactrocera oleae, assembly GCF_042242935.1. NCBI lineage: Eukaryota > Metazoa > Arthropoda > Insecta > Diptera > Tephritidae > Bactrocera > Bactrocera oleae. Next base: position 15,673,814 of record NC_091541.1, on the reverse strand, counting down.
TTCAGACTGAATACGGATCCATCAACTAATGATCCAGCCCCCGTGCTCACCACGGAGGATGGAGCCGATCTCCATTAAAGTTTTCTCCCCCTTCTCCTTCGACCACACTGGAGGCAGCGGGTCATCCGCCCTGACTTTCGTCGGGAGTATCCTGAAAACCACCCTCCCGAAGCCATAGCTTATATCCTCTTTGTGACACTGAGAGGAGCGAAGGACTCCGTTTAGGAATATCAGCGCTTGCCGATATGGCTCCTCGGTCCTCTCCAGCCCAGCGCCTTATAAAGCGATGCCGACCGGTCGTCGGAAAAACCTTACTAGTTTGAGCATACCGAGGTGCCAATGTTTCCTTTTGAAATACAGTCACTCACATTGAAAGTCGGGCAAGAACTAAGCAAAATGTCTAATGATAATAAATTTGTAATAAAAAAAGATATTAAAATAAATTTTTCTTTATTTTATTACAAAAAGTTCCACAGTAAGAAAACAGTGAAAATACGTAAAATTAAGTACATGGAGCAAAAACTGAGCTAAGGCTACTTTTTCGCCTCACATTTAAAGTCGGGCAAACTGTATTTCTACCGAATTTAACGGTAAATATTCCGATATATCTATTCGAATCTGTATTATAAGCCTAAATATTTGTAATTTAGGTGTCCTAAGTCAGTCAGTGAAGTTTAAGTGAGTATTTTTTTTAAATGTCGCGAAACATTAAACACTCTACTTTGGATAAACGCAATTTAGTCATACATCACCATTTACAAGGAAAAACGGAGCGTGAAATAGCAAATTTGGTCAAGAAAAACAAATCCACAGGTCACGATATTATTACCAGATATAATCGAAATGGATTGATTTCAAATAAGCAGCCCGAGTCCAGACCTGAAAAATTATCCACCAGAGATGAAAACTTTGTTTTACGAGAAATAAAGCAAATACCTTTTACTTCTGCTCCCAAACTTGCTGCAATGGTCGAATAATCTTCAGGGACTAAGGTTAATCCAGAAACTATTAGAAGACTATTACAAAAAATGAATTTTATGGTCGAGTACCAAGAAGAAAGCCCCTGATTAGCAAAAAAATAAACATGATCGACTTGAATTCGCAAGAAAATTTATGGATAAAGATTTCTCATATAGGATAACGGTAAATATTGAAAACTAGATGCTAGAGCAACATCATTTCGCGATCTGATCCTCGCCAAAAGCAATGAAATTAAAAACGTTTTTCCGGTTCCTCCGGGAGCATCAAGGAAATAAATTCCACCAGATCCACTGTTCACCGCGTAAATCAAAGTATCGTTCGCAATTTTCTGTTGTTGATTTAATTGTGGAACATTTGTAAGAACTGTTTCGGCCGATGCTTCAATGTCGTACTGTTGTTCTCTTTACAACTCGTGGTTTAATGCATTGCGCATATAACTATTGGGTACTGTCATTCTCAAATACGATAATACTTTATTTGCCATCAATAAACACATATCTTCTACCATGATCAATGTCTCATTGAAAATTTCTTCAGTCATTCAGTAGGATTCAAAGCTTGACGGCGCACACGATGCAAAACATCCTCAGACATGTCATCTCTATACTTAACCCACAAATCTTTTGGATTCGAGGAAAAACATGTTGATATGATAATCGCAAACAATGTACAAATTTGATGCGGCGATGAAGGTATTACAGAATCCTTGAGCGTATCATCCCAGTGCGAATCGTTCTCAAGTAAATGTAATTGTTGACATGTCTCATGGTAAGTCGCACACAGCTGTCCATTAACTGTTCTCAGATGTTTAAACGATGTTGGACCACGAACATTCACCAACAACAACCGCAAATCATAACATTCATCGTTATTTGGATGTACTGTGTAGATGCGACCCAGAGCGTCTGAAGCAAATATATTTGGATGTCTTCATCTGGTGTTCCTTGTTTTCGACGATGAAATGATTTCGATGATGCGTTCCATGTATAATAGCGTGGCATGTCAGCATACAGCAAAGTGCGAGCAAAATCATCACTTTTACAGACTGTGAAGAAACTTGTTAATGTTGTCGACGGTGGATATGCCGCCCTGTCTGCCGCGTTAGATTCATTAAAATAAACTCATTGACCATTTTCTAAATGAACTACTATAGGGTGTCTTTCATGGATGGCAAATGAAAAGATACGCCAAATTGCTTCGTTGCTACTTACATAGCGACCCATCTGACAGCCATATCACTACCTTTGTTAACATATTTACATATGTACTTTATCGACTTCACAGAGTTATGGTATTCGACATTGATGTGAGTCTTAAACGATTTGGACAATATTGGCGAGTATGGCACTATCTAACGATTGTCTACATCAACATTTTGTCCCATTATCTTCACAACTATCGATCGCCCATTATCCGTAACTAATCGTCGACGATACATTGAGTATCCATCATTTCCCGTTATGGTTTCAGTAAGCAGGCCCCTTGGATATCGCTTGGAACACTTGCCGTTGACCATACATGGTGAATTGTACTTGAAAAGTCCGCAAGGTCCATGTATCATTTGTTTGGTAACTACTGCATGCAATTTTGGGTCAATTATTTCATCTGGAATTTCAGCTGAAATTATAGAATCAGTCTCATCTGGCCTGATTTTGTCCACTAACCAGACTATGTGCGCATGTGGCAATGCACGCTTTTGCCATTCTACAGAGTACATCCAACAACGGACTCGGCCATACACACAATGCTTTATTAGGAAATTGATGAGAGATTTTAATTTTTGTTTAAAAACTCTGGCAGTTATGTCGTGTCTACCAACTGGTGTTTGGCTATATAGTAATTCCCTCTCGATTTCGGACCATTTTGGGTTACATGTGAATGTAACAAATAAGTCTGGGCGGCCATAGTGCCTAACATATGGAATTGCATCCTGAGCATATTCATGAATGTAGCGTGGGCTTCCTATATAAGTGGCTGGCAAAATTGTCATTCTTCTACAATATTTACATTGCCATCAGCATTTATAGCATCGCGGAGATGAATGTATTCCTCTGATCGTAGCCGTCGTTGGTTCAAACGGATGTATGTATGTCAATCGTTCAGTCTCAATTTTGACATACATGTCAACTGCAAACTGATGAAAAAGTCGATGACACATCAAATATGATTCACCTTGACGGATCACGAGTCTGTATGAATAGAAATTCATAGCACTAACTTTTTTATCGGTTTTAGCACCTCCAATAAAAAATTATAATTCTTTAAATTGTTCCTTAAATGAATTGAATTTAAAAATATTACTTAATTTTGTTCAGTTTATTTACCTGTTACTTGATTTACCATTTTGATATTAAAATGGTATAATACCTTAAAAGGGGGCATGAAATTGTCCTGTATAATATTTGTAGCGCCAAATGATGTCATCTGGAAACAGTTGTTATATTTCTGAATGTTGGCCAAGAAGTGCTTAGAATCATTTCCAATCCAGAAACTAAAGAGCGTAAAGGATGTGGTGGTGGGACCAATTCTGGCAAATTTACTTTGCCTCCAGCACAACATAGTCCAGTAGATTCACCAGTGTATCATAACGCCTTACAATATTTACAAATTATTTTTATTGCCCCAATTGTTACCGATTTGTCGGCACGGTAATTAATTGCCGGATAATAATGGAATACAACTCGATCAAAAATCACAGGAGCACTGCGTCTGCCGATTCGCTCAATTTCATTATGTCTCGCTTGCTGTTGTTGTGTTTGATGTGCTCGAACTTGTTGCATTCTCAGCCTATCTCCTACATTGTCACTCACTAAAGAACGTAATTCTGACATAGTAATCTGGTCATCAGTGCGGTTAGCACGTAAGGTAGCTCTTCGCACATTTGATTGACTGCGACGACCTAAGTCAGGTCGTCTTCTCCTCGGCATCGTTTTTTTTATACTCTCGCAACCTGTTGCTACAGAGTATAATAGTTTTGTTCACCTAACGGTTGTTTGTATCACCTAAAACTAATCGAGTTAGATATAGGGTTATATATATATAAATGATCAGGATGAAGAGACGAGTTGAAATCCGGGTGACTGTCTGTCCGTCCGTCCGTCTGTCCGTCCGTCTGTCCGTCCGTCCGTGCAAGCTCTAACTTGAGTAAAAATTGAGATATCTTTATGAAACTTGGTAGACATGTTTCATGGTACCGTGAGACGGTTGGTATTGCAGATGGGCGTAATCGGACCACTGCCACGCCCACAAAACGCCATTAATCAAAAACAAATAACTTGCCATAACTAAGCTCCGCAATAAGATACAAGACTGTTATTTGGTACACAGGATCACATTAGGGAGGGGCATCTGCAGTTAAAATTTTTTTTTTAAAAGTGGGCGTGGTCCCGCCTCTAATAGGTTTAATATGCATATCTCCTAAACCACTAATGCTATAATAACAAAATTCACTGGAAGCAAATATTTTTAGCACTTCTATTGACGGTGTGAAAATAGTTGAAATCGGGTGGCAACTCCGCCCACTCCCCATATAACGGTACTGTTAAAAACTACTAAAAGCGCGATAAATCAAGCACTAAACACGCCAGAGTCATTAAATTTTATCTCTGGGATGGTATGAGATGACTTTATAGGAACCGCGTTCAAAATTAGACAGTGGGCGTGGCACAGCCCACTTTTAGGTGAAAACCCATATCTTGAGATCTGCTTAACCGATTTCAACCAAATTCGGTGCATAACGTTCTTTTCATGTTTCTATGTCACAGTGCAAAAATGGGCGAAATCGGACTACAACCACGCCTACTTTCCATATAACACCATTTTAAATTCCATCTGATTATTTCACTTTCCACTATGCAAATCAGGCAACAATGACTGTATCGGGATAAAACTTTGCGTGAATAATGCGATTAAAGTATGCCACCTTGTGGCCAAAAATTGTCTAAATCGAACCAAAACTGTTTAAGCCCCTAAGTACTAAATATGTGGACCCCAGTGCCTATAGTTGATCTTCCACCGAAAATATCAGCCAATCCACAAAGAAATCTCAAACGAGTATACTATTTGACTTTGCGAGAGTATAAAATGTTCGGTTACATCCGAACTTAGCCCTTCCTTACTTGTTAAATTAATTAATTTTAATTAATCAAATTTTTTTTAATTTTTAAATATTATTTAAGAACCTTTAGTTTAATTGTTCTTTACTATTTTTTGTTTCTCAGCAAAGTGAGAAATTTTCTCGCCCATATAGCAGTAAAGGGTCACTATCACGAAATGTATTGTGCTCTTACTATCACAAAGATATAAGGATGTAGATATCTTACTCGATATCGTAATAGTTTTTTCCGTTTTCTGAAGTGCGACAGAATGGATTGACATATTTGTTGATTGTCAAATCTAATTTCAAATGTTATGATTCCGTTCAGAAATTTAATTTGTGACAAAACTTAAGATTTATCAATCTTATAAAAAAAAAATCTGAGAAATTAACAACAGAAGTTAGCTAAAATTAAGTTTCTCCAAGCCGAACACTATTTATGTACTATGTATTTTGTGTTTATGCAATTTTGTCTCTTTTGTGACTATGCAATTTAGTCGACTTCGCGATTCACTTTGGTAAAGTTTCGGATCGCGACATTAAGTCCTCCAACGCGCACGCAAATTTGAACTTTATGCAGCGGTAATAAATTAGAAATTGACTCACCATTTTATTTAGAAAACCTTTTAAACCTTCCCTAGATCTCCACAAACATTTCAAAACCAAGATAAGATAAATCCGTTCAGCTGTTCTCGAGTTTTAGCGCGACTAACGAACAGCAATTCATTTTTATATATATAGATATGAACCCTTCTATGATTCTGGGATAGATTTTTTAGGTATTATTACATTTTATTTATTCGGATGTGATGGAAGAAATAAAGTGTGGCGTAAGCCAAACCAAAAACTTGATGCCAAACAGATAAGGAAAACAATGAAGTACGGTGATGGCTCAGTGATGGTCTGGGGTTGTATGGCAGCTTCAGGAGTTGGAAACTTACATTTTATAGATGGCGTAATGAATAAACATATATGTATGGCGATTTTGAAAAACAATTTGAAAGAAAGCGTGCAAAAATTTGGTATTGAAGACAACTTTCAGTTTTAAAAGTTATCAAGAGTCCTGCACATAGTCCCGACCTTAATGTAATTGAGCATTTGTGGGAGGAATTAGGACGCAGGATGCAGAACAGGATGTGCACAACGAAGGACCAGTTGAAAAATGCATTACAAGAGGAGTGGAATAAAATTTGTCCGAATGTATGCAAAAATCTGGTTGAATCAATGCTAAGAAGACTGCAAGCAGTAAAAAACTTTTAAATATTTTTATTTTTTACGTCTTGCCCGACTTTCAATGTGAGGCGAAAAAGTAGCCTTAGCTCAGTTACTTTGAATATATATTTTTATTGTTTTCTAACTGTAGGATTTTTTGTAATAAAATAAAAAAAAGTTTGATTTTTTTATTTTTTTTCATTACAAATTTATCATCAGTAGAAATTTTGCTTTGTTCTTGCCCGACTTTCAATGTGACTGTACTTATGTATGTTACAATATCAATTAAATTTCATAGTTATTGGTAATAATTGCGATGCACTTATTTGATAAAACTAAAAACTAATTTGAATAATTTATTTTAAAAGTGTGATATTTTTCTGTCCATAACTGTATGTATTAGTATCTATTAAACATGCAAAATAAAATGTTTATATACATAAATAGGACAAAGAAAGAAAAAAAATATTATACATAATATATAAGAATTAAAACTTAATTTGAAAAAATATTAATGAATAAAGATGAATTCAATCATATATTAACAAAATTTAAAAATAAAATAATTAATTAAGTCCATTGTCCAAGTTTAATAAAAATTTAATTAATAGAACTAAATTATTCAATATTCGGAGTCATAATATTCGTAACATTATTATTAGGATATTGCATAGCTTTTATCTCGGGCAATGAGCGCGGCGACCGAATCATATGTATGTAAACATGTACACTAATCGCAGAGAATGTAAATAAATAGAGAAGGCGCAAATGTTAAGAAGTACTAATCTGAGCTTTTCACAAAAGGGAACATCGAAAAATACAACTTCGATTCTTATGAATTACACCACGCAATGATCGAAACGGAGAAAAGGCAATAAATAGACACAAAAAATGTTCTTAAATGAATTATGCACATGCTGCTTTACATTTGCATATTACCAAAAATCATAATTTTTGTAATTTTAAATAAACCTTCAAATCATATAAGAGGATTAAGCCGCAGAATTTACAACAAAATATGTAATTAATAAATAACTTCTTCAACACATTTTTACGCGTTGCATGAACAATATCTAATAGACATAGGATAACAATAAAACAGTGGCCGCGATTCGACTTTTGCGGTGGTTCAGGTCGTCATTCTGAATACGAACGCTAACGTTTAAATCTTGTAAATCATAAATCTTGATTTATATTTTGCTTTTATATTATTATTTGATATTTTAGCTGATTCAGTTACTTAAATACTATATTTTACTCACTGAAATATAATAATTAGAATATTTCCGGAAAATATGTTCATAAATACATGAAGTTATTGAATATTCCCTTATTTATGCGTATTTACACAAATGTGACAATCACACATACATTCTTAAATACACGTACACTTTTTGCTTTTTGCGTGAAGCACGATCGCAGGCAAGGAGGGCTCAGGGAGTGCACTACCACATCATTATTTCAGATATTCTTTTGTTTATCGAATTTATTTTAAAAACGTTTAAATAAGTATGAATTTATGTATATTTATATTTTTACGTAAAGATTATAATATTATTTAAATAAGATATCAGTATTTTTCTATTCAAATTATCAATACAATAATATAATATAAATCCTCCGTTTAAACGCTTCTGTCCATGATGGCACGCCATGGAAGTAACGATTTCGCGCGGAGACGGGGCTCAGCAAAAAATTGAGCTCTGACAAAACGTTGAATAAAACCATATGACAACTTTGCCGACAAACATACATACATACATACGAGCTCGTATACATATTGACGAAGAATTTTGCCCATCGTCGCGGAGTTGACAAAATTTGTTTGAATGGATAATTAAGCGACGATGTCGGTCAGCCAGAGAACTTAAAACAATGAGAAGGTGCAAATTGAATTTTGTATGATGCTCGATTGGTTGGCTGAAAATTTGAGATCAAGGAGTTCACCACTTTCTGTATAGTTTTGCTGTTATTTAACAGAAATGAGAATTTTTAACAACGTTCTCTGACAAAATACGTATCTACCAATATAAAGAGAAAAATGAAATGAAATGAATGAGAAAACAAGAAATACAAATGCCACTTCAAATATGCATGATTATTTTTTGCCATATAAACGATTTGTATGATGAAAAATTGATAAATTATTATTTTTTTGCACAAATGCTACATTGATAAAATGTGAAAGGTTATGCAAAAAATGATATTTTACTATTTTCATAATTTTCTAATTTCAATTTTTACAGAATTAATAATTTATGTATGTACATCAATATGTTATATTATATAATATAATAATATATTATCAATTATCAATAAATACATGTGAGCGCACTGCTCTATATGTAAGTATGTATGTACAAATATGCATATGACCGCGCAAAATAAGTAATGCATACACAAATCTACATACATTTAAGCGTACAAATGTAAGTACGTCAGCCAATAGGAAAAATACAAACATTGTTGTACAAAAACAACAATTGTCTCAAATAGCATCAGCACCAGAAATCAATATGGCAGCCAAATTGCCAAATCCTAAATTTGTAGTAAATCACACACCAACAACATTTTCATTCATGAACGCTGGCGCACAAGCAATAAGCTAAGTCGTTTCATTCATAAAAGCAAACGCCTTACACATCTCCCCAAGCATGCGTTTGCCTACAAGCGTCTTTTCGCGACGATGGCAAAAGCTAAAAATCATAAATTGAACAAATTTCTGATATTCCCTCTAGAAGGAAAATGTGACAACCCCTCAAATATGAGTATTAAAATATTTTAGAATAAAAGTGACAACATAGTAAATTTGTCGATTTACAATTCAAGAAACTTTTTAAAGAAAATATTCAATATTCCTCTGATTTATGATTATAAACCCCGGTTAAGTATCACTCCTCCAATCCCTCTTATCTGCCGGTGTCTTGCTGCATCTCACTTTTTTTTCCTTAATTTTTTAAGGAAAACGGTAATTTTTTTTTAAATACATAGAAATAATCTAATATCTAATCTAATCTAATAAAAAATCTGCATCTTTGGTTTTGGCACTTAACCGGGATTGACTGTATTTGTCAAAGAATTTACGTAAGTACGTTCGAATTTTTTGTACACACATTGACTTTGCACATGCCCATATGCGATGTATGTTTGTAAGAGTGTGTATGGCACATCTCGGATTTTCTACCAACAACACAATGTTGTGACGCTTTGTCGTCGCGTCAGTTCTTCGACAGATTGACTCTTTGACATAAAAGCAAAAAATGTGTCAACGGAGATTTCACATGAAGTAATGAGTGTACATATCTACATAAAAATACATACAAATGTGTAAACGACATAATATATGTATGTCCTGTTACATATGTTTACACATGCATTTGAAAAGAAAAATTGAAGCATGAATGTGAAATACCAACGGCAAAACACAATTCTGTACTTTTATGACTCCATAATGGTGTCAAGTACAATTAATGAATTATTTTAAGAAATATATCAAAATACTTTATTAGTAATAATTTAAAAGTATTTTGATATATTTCTCATAATAAAGTAAAAATGAATTAACATAAAATAATTTAAAAAATAATAAATAATAGTTCAGTAAAAGGGAATATATTTCAAATGGCATATCAATATGCCCAGTTTTGCTCACATATTATATTCTCTTCAATATTCGTCGGTTGGTTATGTTAAGAGAGCGTATGTGTACAGATTCACCGCTGTCAGAGAATGTTTATGAATAGAGAAGGAGCAAATGTTAAATGAAAACTTTTTGAGTACTAATTTGTAATTCCACATGAAGGAACATCGAAAAATATAACTTCGAAAAAGAAAAATACACCACACAATATGCGAAATGCTATAAATAGACACAACGAATATTCCTATATGAAAAAACGTTGCGCATACCTATTTAGATTTATGTTTTCAATTTCTATGATATGACAAATTTATAATTATGAAAAGCCTTCTGAATTAAAAATCTGTATTATCGGTAAAAACCCCAGAATTCATAATAAAATAAACATTTAATAGGCAAGTTTTCCAACTTATGTATGTGCATTATGTGAGCAATTGCTTATTAAACAAAGAATAACAATAAAACGGTGGCTAAGCGGCCACATTTCCACTTTTGTGGTGGCTGAGGTCGTAAGCGGGAAGGGGTTAAGCACAATCCGAATACGAACCTATACGTTCGAATCCTAAAACTCATGAAACTGAAATTTTATTTAATTTTTATTTTATTAATTGGAATCTAAGCATATCATAATTCAATTACTTTAATAGCATATTTAACTTCCTGAGATAATTAAAATATTTCAGGAAAATATGTTCATATGTTTGGGTTTATTGCATATTCCTTTATTTATGCGTATTTACACAAATGTGATAATCACACATACATTCATGAGTACACGTACGCTGATGCTTGCTTCTTCTTGCCCCGCACAAGCAATGACTTTTGTCTACACTTTTTGCTTTTTGCGAGTTGAACGATCGCAGGCAAGGAGGGATTGGGGCGCACTGCCACATAATTATTTCAGATATATTTTTATTAATCGAATTTATTTTAAAAACGATTATAAGTATGAATATATGTGTATTTATATTTTTACGTATATTAATATTATAATTCGAAAATAAGTAATTTATGCATCAGTATTTTTCAATTCAAATTAAGCAGCATATTAATATACTATGAGCCCTCAGTTGAAACGCCTTTGTGTATGGTGGCAAGCCAACGAAATAACGGCGAGTTCGCGCGGACATTGTGTTGTTGAAAAAAACCAAATGACGATTTTGTCGACAAACATACATATATACATATGAGCTCGCATACATATTGACGCCGAATTTTGCGCATCGTGGCGGAGTTGACAAAATTTGTTTCAAGCCACAATTTTACGACAATGTCGATCGGCTATGTTGTCTCGTTTGTCCTTTTTGCAGGGCTTTGCTGTTGAAAATTGACTTATGCTCTTTTGAAATATTGTGATTACCGATTGGGCTGCATTTTCATAGCGTCGTATTTAGATAAAATGGGCTAAATCGACAAACTATGAAATAATGATAATAAGTAAACATATAAAAGTACTATATGCAGTGTGCTTAGAGTATATAGAAGTAGTTAATGATTTCATATGAATGGCAATTTAATATAAATTTTGTAATTTAATGCCATAAATAGTGCATAATATGCAAAAATATAAATATTATTTAAACTCGCTAAGAGGTCATGTTGCCAATTCTCCTTTTTGAAGTGAACATCAGACAAATTCTTCAATTTCTGATTTTTAGCAAATGATGTGAGGAAGCAGCTTGTGGGCAACATACAAACGCGAGGGGGATGGTAGGATTTTCAGTGATACAAATTGTAAAATTGAAATTTTGCTGATTCTTCAATTTTACTGAAGACATTCAAATTCAATTTCATTCATATCGCGCATTTGCGATAGGAATTCTATATGAAAACCAAATGTGGTTTACCAGGCGCACAGAAAATATAGCGCGGCGCAGAGTTATGAACGAGCGCACTTTGCTTTGAAGCAGACGCACGTTCCTTATGAATGAATTTGTTGTCGTTGTAATATAAAATACTTAGAAAATATGCCGCAAGTTCGCTTGAATATTATTGGCCGATGATGGTGCGTCTACGTTTTTTTGTCACTTGCGCGAGTGTTAGATTTTTTGCGAAAGACATATTGATGGACATACATATGTACATATGTGTACATATATGCAAATATATTTGGACATGCGAATGAAGGAAGGCAGTTTCAAGAATATTCACATATAGACATATAAACATTGAAGCAAGTAAACAACAATAGCTGTTTGAGTTCACAGATTAGACAAATATGTTCTAATATCATCTGTGGTGCTGCTTGTATAGCACACTTCCTTATTGCAATGAAATGTTTTGCCTAAGTTCAAATCCTATCATATTTTTATATATTATACTATTTTTTATTTTTATAACTCTTTTTTATTAAATGATATTTGAATTCTATTTTAGTATTATTTCCTTCATTATTTATATTTTCTTTTCATAAGTCAATTATTTTCCTTTTTATTATTTTAAGTTTTGTTTATGCGCATATCAAAGAACATCTGTGCATATGTATGTGTATACATTTTGCTTATAGAGTGGTGTAGTTCGTTTCGTACCCTGATAGTTGTGGTGAAATTTTATTTTCCAATTTGCGCGTTTTCGATGTTCCTCCATCGTAATTAACATTTTAGTACTGCTAACATTTGCTCCTTCTCTATTCATAAACATTCTCTGCCGCTGTTATAAAAGCGAAAAATGTTATTTGTTTCTCGTGCATCTGTGGTGAACTCCTTGATAAATTCCTACAAATTGTTCGCTGTCGAACCTGCACCTTCTCATTGTTTTAAGTTCTCTGGTTCAGAGCTATAAACGATCGCATTTCGTTTTGTAGCATACGCACGTTCCTTGGTCGATGATGGTGCGTCTGTGTTTGTAATAGAGGCGCGTTCTTCTTGAATGAATTTATTGTTGGTGTTATTTGAACATTTGTAAAAATATGTCAAAAGCGTGAACATTGGCTAATGATGCGTTTGCGCTTATTTTTGTTTATGAATGCGTAGATATATTTAATTATACATAGTATATACATTGTATGAATGAAATTGTTCTTGTTGTAATATTGAATAGAAGTCATATTGAAGAACAAGAACGTATGACTTGCATACAAACAGATCCTGACAAATTCACGTATTTATGTATGTACAAGTATTTCTATTTTTGGCTGTTTTGTGTAAACAAAATGAACACTAGCTGCTACAAAAACGAAAAATTGCATTCTTACCTATGTATGTATTATAAAATCCTCAAATTAAGAATTAAAGCAAATAAATGTATGTTTCAAAATTTATTTATTATTTAATTCAATTTATAATACAAAACATTTATACATAATTCTTAATGTAAATAAAAAGCTGAAATGGAAAAATAGAAAAGACTGAAATTAAAGAACAAATGTTTATAAATAATTTGTTATTTAAAATGTAAATATTAATAAAATTGTTTTGAATTGCACACGATTTACGAATTCGCCTCCTCTTCAACCACAAATTCTCTCACGATTTTTTCTATTAACATAGATATAATCAATAATTCACCTGTTGTATAACACTAGGCTCGTGTGCAATAAACTAGTAAAACTACACTACTAAATATATATACTATACTAAACCAGAGAATGTTTATGAATAGAGAAGGAGCAAATGTTAAATGAAAACTTTTTGAGTACTAATTTGTAATTCCACATGAAGGAACATCGAAAAATATAACTTCGAAAAAGAAAAATACACCACACAATATGCGAAATGCTATAAATAGACACAACGAATATTCCTATATGAAAAAACGTTGCGCATACCTATTTAGATTTATGTTTTCAATTTCTATGATATGACAAATTTATAATTATGAAAAGCCTTCTGAATTAAAAATCTGTATTATCGGTAAAAACCCCAGAATTCATAATAAAATAAACATTTAATAGGCAAGTTTTCCAACTTATGTATGTGCATTATGTGAGCAATTGCTTATTAAACAAAGAATAACAATAAAACGGTGGCTAAGCGGCCACATTTCCACTTTTGTGGTGGCTGAGGTCGTAAGCGGGAAGGGGTTAAGCACAATCCGAATACGAACCTATACGTTCGAATCCTAAAACTCATGAAACTGAAATTTTATTTAATTTTTATTTTATTAATTGGAATCTAAGCATATCATAATTCAATTACTTTAATAGCATATTTAACTTCCTGAGATAATTAAAATATTTCAGGAAAATATGTTCATATGTTTGGGTTTATTGCATATTCCTTTATTTATGCGTATTTACACAAATGTGATAATCACACATACATTCATGAGTACACGTACGCTGATGCTTGCTTCTTCTTGCCCCGCACAAGCAATGACTTTTGTCTACACTTTTTGCTTTTTGCGAGTTGAACGATCGCAGGCAAGGAGGGATTGGGGCGCACTGCCACATAATTATTTCAGATATATTTTTATTAATCGAATTTATTTTAAAAACGATTATAAGTATGAATATATGTGTATTTATATTTTTACGTATATTAATATTATAATTCGAAAATAAGTAATTTATGCATCAGTATTTTTCAATTCAAATTAAGCAGCATATTAATATACTATGAGCCCTCAGTTGAAACGCCTTTGTGTATGGTGGCAAGCCAACGAAATAACGGCGAGTTCGCGCGGACATTGTGTTGTTGAAAAAAACCAAATGACGATTTTGTCGACAAACATACATATATACATATGAGCTCGCATACATATTGACGCCGAATTTTGCGCATCGTGGCGGAGTTGACAAAATTTGTTTCAAGCCACAATTTTACGACAATGTCGATCGGCTATGTTGTCTCGTTTGTCCTTTTTGCAGGGCTTTGCTGTTGAAAATTGACTTATGCTCTTTTGAAATATTGTGATTACCGATTGGGCTGCATTTTCATAGCGTCGTATTTAGATAAAATGGGCTAAATCGACAAACTATGAAATAATGATAATAAGTAAACATATAAAAGTACTATATGCAGTGTGCTTAGAGTATATAGAAGTAGTTAATGATTTCATATGAATGGCAATTTAATATAAATTTTGTAATTTAATGCCATAAATAGTGCATAATATGCAAAAATATAAATATTATTTAAACTCGCTAAGAGGTCATGTTGCCAATTCTCCTTTTTGAAGTGAACATCAGACAAATTCTTCAATTTCTGATTTTTAGCAAATGATGTGAGGAAGCAGCTTGTGGGCAACATACAAACGCGAGGGGGATGGTAGGATTTTCAGTGATACAAATTGTAAAATTGAAATTTTGCTGATTCTTCAATTTTACTGAAGACATTCAAATTCAATTTCATTCATATCGCGCATTTGCGATAGGAATTCTATATGAAAACCAAATGTGGTTTACCAGGCGCACAGAAAATATAGCGCGGCGCAGAGTTATGAACGAGCGCACTTTGCTTTGAAGCAGACGCACGTTCCTTATGAATGAATTTGTTGTCGTTGTAATATAAAATACTTAGAAAATATGCCGCAAGTTCGCTTGAATATTATTGGCCGATGATGGTGCGTCTACGTTTTTTTGTCACTTGCGCGAGTGTTAGATTTTTTGCGAAAGACATATTGATGGACATACATATGTACATATGTGTACATATATGCAAATATATTTGGACATGCGAATGAAGGAAGGCAGTTTCAAGAATATTCACATATAGACATATAAACATTGAAGCAAGTAAACAACAATAGCTGTTTGAGTTCACAGATTAGACAAATATGTTCTAATATCATCTGTGGTGCTGCTTGTATAGCACACTTCCTTATTGCAATGAAATGTTTTGCCTAAGTTCAAATCCTATCATATTTTTATATATTATACTATTTTTTATTTTTATAACTCTTTTTTATTAAATGATATTTGAATTCTATTTTAGTATTATTTCCTTCATTATTTATATTTTCTTTTCATAAGTCAATTATTTTCCTTTTTATTATTTTAAGTTTTGTTTATGCGCATATCAAAGAACATCTGTGCATATGTATGTGTATACATTTTGCTTATAGAGTGGTGTAGTTCGTTTCGTACCCTGATAGTTGTGGTGAAATTTTATTTTCCAATTTGCGCGTTTTCGATGTTCCTCCATCGTAATTAACATTTTAGTACTGCTAACATTTGCTCCTTCTCTATTCATAAACATTCTCTGACTAAACTTAATTTTTTACCCCTGAAAAGAGAAAAAAAATAAAGAAAAGCTGAAAATAGAAGAATATCTAAATGTGGAAGAAAAATGTATATATTATATATTTTAGTTTATTAACTTGAACTAAATGTGTATATGCTTTATAACTTACGAAAAAAATCACACCTTGTAGATATTGCCCTCAATCAATTGAATTTTAGTTTAAATTAAGTGCAACATAATCCCTATTTTCTATTTACTCAATTTTTTAAAATTACGAACCTTTAGGCGTTCAATGTTTTCTTGCTGCTTTTCTCTCTATTACTCGGATTAATAAGTCGCAGATCGGTGCAATCTTTGTAATTCTTGGAGCGGATTAAAGACTCGGAGTGCTTATTTAAATCTCCTTACAAGCCCTTTTGCCCGCATCTGGACTTGGAGAGAAGTTTTCGGTATATAGAAAATCCAGTGTAATACCGCTGTACTTGCAGTTCCGCTGTATTTTCTTCGGTATCTGCAAAGTGCTCACCGGGAATGTCAACTGCATCAGCGGCATGTTGCTCGGAATCATCCAGAGAGTTAGATTCTTCCTCACTGATATTCCAATCGAGATCCATGTCGTCATCGTCTTCGCAATTTGAGCCTTTGTTGTTGAATCTGCGTCTCAATATTTTCATTGAGATAAGACGAGCGACTATGAATTGAACATCATAGGCCGGGTATTAACCCCCTGGCTTGCCCTAATTTTATAAAAAAAAGTTTTCTAGCGCGTCTTGGTTTAATTTTCCTAATAATATAAATTTGACATCTTTCTGATTAGCAAAGATTTCGGTTGTTAAATTCATCACTGCGGTTATGGTTATGGTAAGCTCTAAAAAGCAATGGACATTTATATTATAGGAAACCTCGATATGCGAAATGAACTTCAGGTGATCCTTGAGCCTATCAAACTTTGCCGAAGAGTTTCGCCAAATGGGACACTTGAACGAAATCTTGACAAACGAGACAACATAGCCGACCGACATTGTCGCAAAATTGTGGATTCAAACAAATTTTGTCAACTCCGCGACGATGCGCAAATTTGGCGTCAATATGTATGTGGGCTCGTTTGTATGTATGTATGTTTGTCGACAAAGTCGTCTTTTCGTTTTTTTCAACAACACAATGTGCGCGAACTCGCCGTTATTTCGTTGGCTTGCCACCATACACAGAGGCGTGTCAAGTGAGGGCTCATAATATATTAATATGTTGCTTAATGAGTATTGAAAAATACTGATGCATTTATGAATTATTTTCGTAATATAATATATATTATATATATATATAAATACACATATATTCATACCTATAATCGTTTTTAAACTAAATTCGATATATAAAATATATATCTGAAATAATTATGTGGCAGTGCGCCCCAATCCCTCCTTGCCTGCGATCGTTCAACTCGCAAAAACCAAAAAGTGTGGACAAAAGTCATTGCTTGTGCGGGGCAAGAAGAAGCAAGCATCTGCGTACGTGTATTTAAGAATATATGTGTGATTATCACATTTGTGTAAATACGCGTAATAAGGAAATATTCAATAAACCTAAACATATGAACATATTTTCCTGAAATATTTTAATTATCTCTGAAAGTAAAATATGCTATTTAAGTAATTGAATTGAGATATGCTAATTAATTCCAATTAATAAAATAAAAAAATTAAATAAAATTTTAATTTTATGTATTTTACCAATCGAACGTATATGCTCGTATTCGGATTGAGCTTAACTCCTTCACGCCTACGACCTAAGCCACTATATAAATGAAAACGCGACCGCTTAGCCACAGTTTTATTATTATCATTTGTTTGATAAGTATATTGCTTACGCAACGCATATACAAAAGTTGGAAAAATTGCATATCAAAGGTTATTTTATTATGAATTCTGGGGTTTTTGCCAGTAATTCTCCTTTTTAATTCAAAAGGCTTTTCATAATTATAAATTTGTCATATTATAGAAATTGAAAACATAAATCTAAATAGGTATGCGCAACGATTTTTCATATAGGAATATTCGTTGTGTCTATTTATAGCATATCGCACATTGCGTGGTGTATTTTTCTTTTTCGAAGTTATATTTTTCGATGTTCCCTCATCTGGAACTGCAAATTAGTACTCAAAAAGATTTCATTTAACATTTGCTCCTTCTCTATTCATTAAAATTCTCTGATATTACCATGTCATGAAGGAATATTTACCACGCTTTATCAGTGAACGCAACTGACTATACACCTCTCTGAAAGTGAGCAAGTAAATTTTCCCACCTCATGATGGAGCGGATGAAAGAATCTGATGAAAGAGAGTATGGATCTGATTGGTTATATTTTAACGGCCAAAATAGAAATGCAGCTATTATTTGATGAGAAATTGCGTCAAAATACAAGAGAGAACCTCCAATAACACAACACTTACGAATTCGCATTTTTAATTGTTTTAATTATTTATTATAAAACTACTTAAAATTTCGCGTCCGCACAATAAGAACTTTTCTTTACAACTAATGTTTTGAAGTTTTGTTTCTCTCTTTTGTTATACCCTTTTCTCTATTGTCGCACTTGCCCAATTTGAATATTATCTCAGTTAACACCCATTCATGTCATTAAGTCAACAGGTGGAGGGATCTCCATCAATGGATGAGAATACTTCGCTTTTCTGATCTAGTTAGAATTTTTTATTTTGATATCTCATCCAATTCTGTTTCATCCTATTCGAAAATAATTCGAATTTATTTTTATATTTATTTATATTCTGTTTTTAAGCTATATTTTAATATTTTAATATTTTACTACTATTTATATTCATTTAATAAAATATACATTATACCAGAGAATGTTGATGAATAGAGAAGGAGCAAATGTTAGCTGTGCAAGTTTGAAAATAAAATGTCACCACACCTTTCAGGGTACGCAACGAACTACACCACTCTATAAGCAAAATGTATATACATACATATGCAGAGATGTTCTTTGATATGCGCATAAACAAAAATTAAAGTAATAAAACGGATAATAAATGACTTATGAAAAGAAAATGTAAATAATGAGGGAAATAATAATGAAATTAGAACTCAAATATCATTTAATAAAAAAGGGTTATAAAATTAAAAAAAAACTATATAAAAATATGATAGGATTTGAACTTAGGCAAAATATTTCACGTTGCAATAAACAAGTCTTCTATACAAGCAACACCACAGATGATATTCGAGCAAAATTGTCTAATCTGTGAACTCAAATAGCTATTGTTGTTTACTTGCTTCAGTGTTCATATATCTATATGTGAATATTCTTGAAATTGCCTTCCTTCATTCGCATGTCCAAATATATTTGCATATATGTACACATATGTATGTCCCTCAATATGTCTTTCGCAAAAAATCAAACACTCGCGCAAGTGACAAAAAGAACGTAGACGCACCATCATCGACCAATAATATTCAAGCGAACTCGCGGCATATTTTCTAAGTATTTCATATTACAACGATAACAAATTCATTCATAAGGAACGTGCGTCTGCTTCAAAGCAAAGTGCGTTCGTTCATAACTCTGCGCCGCGCTATTTTATCTGTGCGCCTGGTAAACCACATTTGGTTTTCATATAGAATTCCTATCGCAAATGCGCGATATGAATGAAATTGAATTTGAATGTCTTCAGTAAAATTGAAGAATCAGCAAAATTTCAATTTTACAATTTGTATCACTGAAAATCCTACCATCCCCCTCGCGTTTGTATGTTGCCCACAAGCTGCTTCCTCACAACATTTGCTAAAAATCAGAAATTAAAGAATTTGTCTGATGTTCACTTCAAAAAGGAGAATTGGCAACATGACCTCTTAGCATTATGGCATTAAATTACAAAATTTATATTAAATTGCCATTCATATGAAATCATTAACTACTTCTATATATTCTAAGCACAGTCCATATAGTACTTTTATATGTTTACTTATTATCATTATTTCATAGTTTGTCGATTTAGCCCATTTTATCCAAATACGACGCTATGAAAATGCAGCCCAATCGGTAATCGCAATATTTCAAAAGAGCATAAGTCAATTTTCAACAGCAAAGCCCTGCAAAAAGGACAAACGAGACAACATAGCCGATCGACATTGTCGATTGAAACAAATTTTGTCAACTCCGCCACGATGCGCAAAATTCGGCGTCAATATGTATGCGAGCTCATATGTATATATTTATGTTTGTCGACAAAATCGTCATTTGGTTACTTTCAACAACACAATGTCTGCGCGAACTCGCCGTTATTTCGTTGGCTTGCCACCATACACAGAGGCGTTCTAACTTAGGACTCTTAGTATATTATTATGTTGCTTAATTTGTATTGAAAAATACTGATGCATTTATGTTTTTTCGTAATATAATATATATTATATATATATATAAATACACATATATTCATACCTATAATCGTTTTTAAACTAAATTCGATATATAAAATATATATCTGAAATAATTATGTGGCAGTGCGCCCCAATCCCTCCTTGCCTGCGATCGTTCAACTCGCAAAAAGCAAAAAGTGTGGACAAAAGTCCTTGCTTGTGCGGGGCAAGAAGAAGCAAGCATCTGCGTACGTGTATTTAAGAATCTATGTGTGATTATCACATTTGTGTAAATACGCGTAATAAGGAAATATTCAATAAACCTAAACATATGAACATATTTTCCTGAAATATTTTAATTATCTCTGAAAGTAAAATATGCTATTTAAGTAATTGAATTGAGATATGCTAATTAATTCCAATTAATAAAATAAAAAAATTAAATAAAATTTTAATTTTATGTATTTTACCAATCGAACGTATATGCTCGTATTCGGATTGAGCTTAACTCCTTCACGCCTACGACCTAAGCCACTATATAAATGAAAACGCGACCGCTTAGCCACAGTTTTATTATTATCATTTGTTTGATAAGTATATTGCTTACGCAACGCATATACAAAAGTTGGAAAAATTGCATATCAAAGGTTATTTTATTATGAATTCTGGGGTTTTTGCCAGTAATTCTCCTTTTTAATTCAAAAGGCTTTTCATAATTATAAATTTGTCATATCATAGAAATTGAAAACATAAATCTAAATAGGTATGCGCAACGATTTTTCATATAGGAATATTCGTTGTGTCTATTTATAGCATTTCGCACATTGTGTGGTGTATTTTTCTTTTTCGAAGTTATATTTTTCGATGTTCCCTCATCTGGAATTACAAATTAGTACTCAAAAAGATTTCAGTTAACATTTGCTCCTTCTCTATTCATCAACATTCTCTGTATATACACAGGTACGTACACACGATTCCAACATTGAAATTCTATTTCATTTATCTTTCTAATATGATGCAATTTCACACCAAATCATAACACTTTTCTTATTTGTAATTATTGGAGGTTCTCTCTTGTATTTTGACGCAATTTCTCATCAAATAATAGCTGCATTTCTATTTTGGCCGTTAAAATATAACCAATCAGATCCATACTCTCTTTAATCAGATTCTTTCATACAGAATCCGCTCCATCATGAGGTGGGAAAATTTACTTGCTCACTTTCAGAGAGGTGTATAGTCAGTTGCGTTCACTGATAAAGCGTGGTAAATATTCCTTCATGACATGGTAATATCAGAGAATGTAAATGAATAGAGAAGGAGCAAATGTTAAATGAAATCTTTTTGAGTACTAATTTGTAATTCCACATGAGGGAACATCGAAATATTATATATAACTTCGAAAACGAAAAATACACCACACAATATGCGAAATGCTATAAATAGACACAACGAATATTCCTATATGAAAAATCGTTGCGCATACCTATTTAGATTTATGTTTTCAATTTCTATGATATGACAAATTTATAATTATGAAAAGCCTTCTGCATTAAAAATCTGTATTATCGGTAAAAACCCCAGAATTCATAATAAAATAAACATTTAATAGGCAATTTTTCCAACTTATGTATGTGCGGTGCGTGACCAATTGCTTATTGAGCAAAAGATAACAATAAAACAGTGGCTAAGCGGCCGCGTTTCAACTTTTGTGGTGGCTGAGGTCGTAAGCGGGAAGGGGTTAAGCACAATCCGAATACGAACCTATACGTTCGAGTCTTAAAACTCATGAAACTGAAATTTATTTAATTTTTCATTTTATTAATTGGAATCTAAGCATATCATAAAGACAAATACTTTAATAGCATATTTAACTTCCTGAGATAATTAAAATATTTCAGGAAAATATGTTCATATGTTTGGGTTTATTGCATATTCCCTTATTTATGCGTATTTACACAAATGTCTTAATCACACATACATTCATAAGTACACGTACGCTGATGCTTGCTTCTTCTTGCCCCGCACAAGCAATGACTTTTGTCCACACTTTTTGCTTATTGCGAGTTGAACGATCGCAGGCAAGGAGGGATTGGGGCGCACTGCCACATAATTATTTCAGATATATATTTGATTTATCGAATTTAGTTTAAAAACGATTATAGGTATGAATATATGTGTATTTATATATATATATAATATATATTATATTACGAAAAAACATAAATGCATCAGTATTTTTCAATACAAATTAAGCAACATAATAATATACTAAGAGTCCTAAGTTAGAACGCCTCTGTGTATGGTGGCAAGCCAACGAAATAACGGCGAGTTCGCGCAGACATTGTGTTGTTGAAAGTAACCAAATGACGATTTTGTCGACAAACATAAATATATACATATGAGCTCGCATACATATTGACGCCGAATTTTGCGCATCGTGGCGGAGTTGACAAAATTTGTTTCAATCGACAATGTCGATCGGCTATGTTGTCTCGTTTGTCCTTTTTGCAGGGCTTTGCTGTTGAAAATTGACTTATGCTCTTTTGAAATATTGCGATTACCGATTGGGCTGCATTTTCATAGCGTCGTATTTGGATAAAATGGGCTAAATCGACAAACTATGAAATAATGATAATAAGTAAACATATAAAAGTACTATATGGACTGTGCTTAGAATATATAGAAGTAGTTAATGATTTCATATGAATGGCAATTTAATATAAATTTTGTAATTTAATGCCATAATGCTAAGAGGTCATGTTGCCAATTCTCCTTTTTGAAGTGAACATCAGACAAATTCTTTAATTTCTGATTTTTAGCAAATGTTGTGAGGAAGCAGCTTGTGGGCAACATACAAACGCGAGGGGGATGGTAGGATTTTCAGTGATACAAATTGTAAAATTGAAATTTTGCTGATTCTTCAATTTTACTGAAGACAAATTCAATTTCATTCATTTTTATATTCGCGCATTTGCGGTAGGAATTCTATATGAAAACCAAATGTGGTTTACCAGGCGCACAGAAAAAATAGCGCGGCGCAGAGTTATGAACGAACGCACTTTGCTTTGAAGCAGCGCACGTTCCTTATGAATGAATTTGTTGTCGTTGTAATATAAAATACTTAGAAAATATGCCGCGAGTTCGCTTGAATATTATTGGGCGATGATGGTGCGTCTACGTTTTTTTTGTCACTTGCGCGAGTGTTAGATTTTTTGCGAAAGACATATTGATGGACATACATATGTACATATGTGTACATATATGCAAATATATTTGGACATGCGAATGAAGGAAGGCAATTTCAAGAATATTCACATATAGACATATAAACATTGAAGCAAGTAAACAACAATAGCTGTTTGAGTTCACAGATTAGACAAATATGTTCTAATATCATCTGTGGTGCTGCTTGTATAGCACACTTCCTTATTGCAATGAAATGTTTTGCCTAAGTTCAAATCCTATCATATTTTTATATATTATACTATTTTTTATTTTTATAACTCTTTTTTATTAAATGATATTTGAATTCTATTTTAGTATTATTTCCCTTATTATTTATATTTTCTCGTCGGAGGTCAATTACTTTCGTTTTTATTATTTCAATTTTTGTTTATGCGCATACCAATGAACATCTCTGCATATGTATGTATATACATTTTGCCTATAGAGTGGTGTAGTTCGTTGCGTAAATTGACAGCTGTGGTGACATTTTATTTTCGAACTTGCGCGTTTTCGATGTTCCTTCTTAGCAATTAACATTTTAGAACAGCTAACATTTGCTCCTTCTCTATTCATCAACATTCTCTGGTAATATGTATGTACATACATACGTGTACATGTATTTGAACATGTGCATGAAGGAAAGTCAATTTCGAGAGTATTCATATACAAATTGGACAACTGAAACAACTTAAATCTGATAGTTGTTTCAGTTAATACAACAAACTGCCAGATGTAAATGGAGTTTGTGGTGCTATTCGTATAGCACATCTCTTTATTGCAAATTTACATCAAATATTTTGCCTGAGTTCAAATCCCCTCACAGATGTTGTTTTATTACTTTTTTAATTTTTATAAACCATTTTTATTAAATTTAATTTTGATTTTTTCCTCATTATATAAATGTTCTTCAAAATCTATTATTTCCTTTTGATATTCTAATTTTCCCTAACAAGCATGCCAAAGAACATCTGTGCATACATATATTAGTCGTTCCTTAAAAGGTGGTGACAATTTACCAAGATTTAATGTTGGAACAGCTCCATGTTTTAATCGTTTAACCCCAAATGCATAATCCTCAAAATGCATAGAACAAATAAAAGTGTTTGAGGGGGCTATTTGACTTCCTTCGAGTCCTAAATTACGGCACCACTTTAGTGCAATTTGTTCATTCTTCGGCCAAATGAACAAATTGCACTTTTTGATGTTGTTTTTGCATTCGCGCACACAACACTTACGAATTCGCATTTTTAATTGTTTTAATTATTTATTATAAAATTGCTTAAAATTTCGCGTCCACACAATAAGAACTTTTCTTTACAACTAATGTTTTGAAGTTTTGTTTCTCTCTTTTGTTATACCCTTTTCTCTATTGTCGCAGTTGCCCAATTTGAATATTATCTCAGTTAACACCCATTCATGTCATTAAGTCAACAGGTGGAGGGATCTCCATCTATGGTTGAGAATACTTCGCTTTTCTGATCTAGTTAGAATTTTTTATTTTGATATCTCATCCAATTCTGTTTCATCCTATTCGAAAATAATCCGAATAATATTCAGCCAAACAGGTATTGTTGTTTACTTGCTTCAAATGTTCATATATCTATATGTGAATATTCTTGAAATTGCCTTCCTTCATTCGCATGTCCAAATATATTTGCATATATGTACACATATGTACATATGTATGTCCCTCAATATGTCTTTCGCAAAAAATCAAACACTCGCGCAAGTGACAAAAAGAACGTAGACGCACCATCATCGGCCAATAATATTCAAGCGAACTCGCGGCTTACTTTCTAAGTATTTCATATTACAACGACAACAAATTCATTCATAAGGAACGTGCGTCTGCTTCAAAGCAAAGTGCGTTCGTTCATAACTCTGCGCCGCGCTATTTTATCTGTGCGCCTGGTAAACCACATTTGGTTTTCATATAGAATTCCTACCGCAAATGCGCGAATATAAAAATGAATGAAATTGAATTTGAATGTCTTCAGTAAAATTGAAGAATCAGCAAAATTTCAATTTTACAATTTGTATCACTGAAAATCCTACCATCCCCCTCGCATTTGTATTTTGCCCACAAGCTGCCTCCTCACAACATTTGCTAAAAATCAGAAATTGATGAATTTGTCTGGTGTTCCCTTCAGAAAGGAGAACTGGCAACATGACCTCTTAGCGATTTGAAATATTATTCTAATTTTTGCATATTATGCGCTATATATGGCATTAAATTAAAAAATTTATATAAAATTGCCATTCATAAGAAATCTTTAACTACTTTTATATATTCTAAGCACACTCCATATAGTACTTTTATATGTTTACTTATTATCATTGTTTCATAGTTTTTCGATTTAGCCCATTTTATCTAAATACGACGCTATGAAAATGCAGCCCAATTGGTAATCGCAATATTTCAAAAGAGCATAAGTCAACTTTCAATAGCAAAGCACTGCAAAAAGACAAACGAGACAACATAGCCGACCGACATTGTCGCAAAATTGTGGATTCAAACAAATTTTGTCAACTCTGCGACGATGCGCAAAATTTGGCGTCAATATGTATGCGGACTCGTTTGTATGTATGTATGTTTGTCGACAAAGTCGTCTTTTCGTTTTTTTCAACAACACAATGTGCGCGAACTCGCCGTTATTTCGTTGGATTGCCACCATACACAGAGGCGTGTCAAGTGAGGGCTCATAATATATATATTAATATGTTGCTTAATGAGTATTGAAAAATACTGATGCATTTATGAATTATTTTCGTAATATAATATATATTATATATATATATAAATACACATATATTCATACCTATAATCGTTTTTAAACTAAATTCGATATATAAAATATATATCTGAAATAATTATGTGGCAGTGCGCCCCAATCCCTCCTTGCCTGCGATCGTTCAACTCGCAAAAAGCAAAAGTGTGGACAAAAGTCATTGCTTGTGCGGGGCAAGAAGAAGCAAGCATCTGCGTACGTGTATTTAAGAATCTAT
The DNA here is from genome assembly GCF_042242935.1 of Bactrocera oleae. Classification (NCBI taxonomy): domain Eukaryota; kingdom Metazoa; phylum Arthropoda; class Insecta; order Diptera; family Tephritidae; genus Bactrocera; species Bactrocera oleae. The sequence continues at coordinate 15,647,150 of NC_091541.1, read as the reverse complement.
GTGTGATTATCACATTTGTGTAAATACGCGTAATAAGGAAATATTCAATAAACCTAAACTTATGAACATATTTTCCTGAAATATTTTAATTATCTCAGGAAGTAAAATATGCTATTAATGTAATTGAATCGAGATATGCTTAGATTCCAATTAATACAATAAAAAATTAAATAAAATTTCAGTTTCATGAGTTTTAGGATTCGAACGTATAGGCTCGTATTCGGATTGTGCTTAAACCCTTTCCGTTTACGACCTCAGCCCCCTCAAAAGTGGAAACGCGACCGCTTAGCCACAGTTTTATTGTTATCATTTGTTTAATAAGTAAATTGCTTACGCAACGCACATACAAAAGTTGGAAAAATTGCATATCAAAGGTTATTTTATTATGAATTCTGGGGTTTTTGCCAGTAATCCTTCTTCTAATTCAAAAGGCTTTTCATAATTATAAATTTGTCATATCATAGAAATTGAAAACATAAATCTAAATATTTATGCGCAACGATTTTTCATTTAGGAATATTCGTTGTGTCTATTTATAGCATTTCGCACATTGTGTGGTGTATTTTTCCTTTTCGAAGTTATATTTTTCGATGTTCCCTCATCTGGAATTACAAATTAGTACTCAAAAAGATTTCATTTAACATTTGCTCCTTCTCTATTCATTTACGATCTCTGATTTTAGAATTGTAAAAGTAAATTATGCGCAAAATATTTGCATAATTTTAGGCATATCGCATTTTCGCATATCTCAAGCGGAACAAATTATTTGAAAGGCAGGGTGATTCAAAAATAATAATTTCTATATAATATTATATATAAAAATGAAACCCGTTGTCACGCCATAACTTGAGAACGGCTAGACCGATTTGGCTGTTTTTTTTGTAGTTTTCTAATACTCTGTAGAAGGTTCTTACGGAAAAAAATATTAAGAAAATGTCTCAGAAAGATTGTTTTGATGACAATATTAAAATTTCTTATACATGGTTAAACAGAAAATATAAGGGAGTAATTTTTTATACTCTCGCAACATGTTGCTACAGAGTATAATAGTTTTGTTCACCTAACGGTTGTTTGTATCACCTAAACCTAATCGAGTTAGATATAGGGTTATGTATATATAACACCGTGACACCGCCCACTTTAAGGTGAAAACCCATATCTTGGGATCTTTTTAACCGATTTCAAATCTGGTACATGACATTCTTTTTATATTTCTATGTTATGGTGCGAAAATGGGCGAAATCGGATTACAACCACGCCTATTTTCCATACGACACCATTTTAAATTCCACTTGATTCTTTCACTTTCCACTATGCAAATCAAGTAACAATGATTATAAAAAAAACTAACGTAAAACTTTGCGTGAATAATATGTTTAAAGTATGCCACCTTGTGACCGAAAATTCTCTAAATCGAACCAAAACTGTTCAAGCCCCTAGGTACTGAATATGTGGACCCCAGTACCTATAGTTGACTTTTTACCGTAAATATCGGCCATTGTGTAAGATATATAATTGAAATTCATATAATAGAATAAATAAATGAAACTATCGATAATAGTATGTCTTTGTTTCAAAAATTGGTTGAATCGGATCAATAGTTCTTGTAGCCCTCATATATCTAATATAAATATTTTTGAACTTCCGCATGACTTTATACCGCATATGTGAGTTATCTCAATGAAAATTAGAGAGCGTGTTTTACTCATAACAAGATCAAATCGGGTGAAAATTTTCCTTAACCCCCAATGTAACTAATATCAGGATTTTCGATCATTCGTCTGACTTTACTCCATTTGAGACAATGGGAGCATTTTATTAGTCTGTGGCATGTTAGTAGTATGTGGTATTGGAAAAAATTAATAAAATCGGGTTAATACTGCCCTCAAATTCCATATACTACTTATAATGCTTTTCGTTATTCTAACCAGTTTTATGCCGAATATGTCGGTCAGTGAGTATTAATATTTTTTTTTATATATTATATAAAATTGCTTCAAAATATGTTCTCGAGTATAGCTGAGCAATGTCAAAATTAATATATTTCTCTATCCCCAATATATATATGATTTCCGTCTTTCCAACTGACTTTACACCGTTCCGGTTGATCAACGTGATATTTTAACGAAATTAAGTGGAAAAGATTTCTTAAAAATTATGTGGTTTGACGCTGAATTAGAATGAAATTAGTATATACTAAGTCTATATCTCACACCTTCATATAATGAATTCCGATTATCTGGTTGACGTTTGCCACCTAAGCTTATAATATAAAATTTAGCCACTTTGGTGGAGTTAATATCACATTCATACTTATGTATATCTCACTTCAAGCAATAAAACTGAGACTAAGTTTATGGCCTTTAATATAAGTCAAGAAGATACCAAATTTGATTGTAATTTAATCACGATATCATTTAATAATGGATGTTTAATTCAACATTTTTTAATATACGGTTTGGATGAATTTTCTGGTCTTTGATTTTCCCAGCTCACATGTACTACTTATGGTATAACTTTTTTCGTCAATTTGATAATTAAATAAATTATCATATACCCCACATATTAAATCTAACCCCTTTGGTTCAGTTTATATCACATATACCATGTTTGAGTTAACTAGCTTCTTTTTATAAAAGTTAACATTTCGGAGAAAAAAATAGTATTGACACAAAATAAATCTATGATAAATAACATAAGTTAATAAGATACCAAATAATAATCGAGTAATGAATGTTGAGTTCTTTCGTTATTTTTATACTTTCGCAACATGTTGCAACAGAGTATAGTTTTGTTCACCAAAGAGTTGTTTGCATCACCTAAAGTGATAGATATAGATTTCTATATACATATATTTCTTCTAATATTTGGTGATAATCAGTGGTTAGGTATATTTTCTCAGCCATCATGTTGAACTTATTATAAAATATACCAGACAATAATGCTAAAAAAGTTTCTTAGAGTGCTGGACTTTGTATAGAGCAAAAAAATCTTTCTTGAAAAAATTGCATGAAATAAATATTAGTAATGTAGTATCAAAAGGGCTAAAGACCCTTTTTATGTGGTTATAGATAAACGGCGACCCCATCGGTTTACATGCTACTGTCTATTATTTCAGTTTTGCGACACATTTTAATATGAAGGTCAGGAGGTGAACTGTAAACTCAAGAAAATTACAATTTTACCTAGCGCCGTTGGCAGCTTATGAAAGGTTTAGATATTAAGACAGAAAGAAGAAAATCTACATACCAGCTCTACATATGTGTATACCATACTTAATTATATGTAAGTTATTGTTAATTTAGCCTTCATAGGTTGACAATTCAAAATAGGTACCATAGATCCCCCTGTTTTAGAAAGCGTTTAACAAAAGTAATTTACGGAGGGGTTTTCCGAGAACTTAATTTCAATACAATGAAATAAACTACTAATTTCTAAAATATAAATATAACTAAATATTATGTATTATTATGTTAGTGAATAGCTAAGTTATATATAGGTATACAAAAGTACGTAAGCTGTATTAACATGTTGCAAGAGTATAATAAATATCAGTACACTGTGTTTGTAGTTTCAGTTTCACTAGATGTCTTTACCAGCAAAGTGCTTTATTCAAACTAATTTTAGTGTATTAGTTATATAGTGTTTAAAGTATTATTATATACAGTGACGAGCAAAACCGTATTATATACAGTGGCGTGGAAACACATATACATATGTGCACCAGTATACTATAGTACCTATACACGGAACAGGAAAGGAGTCATAGCAAGGACTTACAAGGAATTACAGTGAAAGAGAGCTGCACCTAGGATCCAACTTTTAACACCCGGACGGACTGAACTATATAAGTATTATCTATAAGTATTTTATACATTAATTCATTTATTATTAATTAATTATGCCTAGATTAAGTAGAAAATCTATATTGCTAAGTCGTCTTCAGAATAGAAGACGTATTTGAGTTCTTCGTGCAAACTCTTTATATAGAGATAGTGAGCAGTCACAAAATACTGTAAGTCACGCTAATCGTAGATTAGATTCCGGTGTACGTCTGTCCAAACAAATTATCAATACAAATCAACATAGAACCAGGCGGGAATATCTCGAGGTACGGTCTTTTGAACAAAATTTAAATACTGTTCAACATAGAACCAGGCGGCAAGATCCGCAAATTCGCTCTGAAGAGCAAATAAGAAATACTCGAGGTCATAGGTCTCGGCGTGAAGACCCCGAGGTTCGATCTGTTGAGCAAGTTGCAAATACTGTTCAACATAGAACAAGGCGGCAAGATCCTCAAATTCGCTCTGAAGAGCAAATAAGAGATACTCGAGGTCATAGGTCTCGGCGTGAAGACCCCGAGGTTCGATCTGTTGAGCAAGTTGCAAATACTGTTCAACATAGAACAAGGCGGCAAGATCCCCAAATTCGCTCTGAAGAGCAAATAAGAGATACTCGAGGTCATAGGTCTCGGCGTGAAGACCCCGAGGTTCGATCTGTTGAGCAAATTGCATATACTGTTCACCATAGAACAAGGCGCCAAGATCCCCAAATTCGCTCTGAAGAGCAAATAAGAAATACTCGAGGTCATTGATCTCGTCGAGAAAATCCTGAGGTACGTTATGATAAACAAAGTAGGAATACTAGGGATCATAGAGAACTTCGCGCAAGAAATCCTGAGTATAGGAATTTAGAGCGCATTCGTGATCAAACGCAAAGGGAACAGGCAAGGAGAAATCCTGAAATAAGGAGAGAGGAGCGTGATAGAGAAACACAACGTCGACAGCTTAGTAGGAGGGGTATGAGGGAAGAAATCAGAGACGTCTTAGACAAGATCAAGTTCGCCTTCGTAGAGATAACCCACTCAATAGACAAATTGAAAACCAATGGCAGTCCCAACGAATCCGATTAACGAGAGAAAATAATGTTATAGAAACTGATAATAGTGGCAATTTAACAGATTTCAAAAACATTTATTTCCAAAATATAAATAAGGGCCCTACTGAAATATGTATTTGCTGCGGCGGCTTATGGTTTTCACACCAAGTTCGCAAATTAAAATTAAATTTCGAAACTATTGCGCAAGGTCACCCGAATGCCGCATCAGCCTTCTTTTTAATGCAAAAACTTCCTTCAGAAGATGGAAATTACAATTTTTGTGCTACTTGCAAAAATGCGATTGTTAAAAAGAACGTTTCAAAATATGTTTAGTTAACGTTCTAGACTTTCCTGAAATACCGGATTGTTTGAAAGGTTTAACCCCAATTGAAGAACGTCTCATAATGCCTAGATTGCATTTTATGATAATCCGTCCGTTAGGATATCAAGGTCAGAGTTTGCTGAAAGGTGCTGTTGTTAATATACCAATATCTGTTAACAATATTGTGACATCTCTACCAAGGTCCTTTGATGGGGCTCATGTTATACAAATTCACTTAAGAAGGCGTTTGGAATACAATCATGATTACATGATCGATACCATACGCCCCGCAAAGATTATGGAAGCTTTGCAGTTCTTAGTGAATACCCCTCTGTATCGTGAGCACAATACACATATTAATGAAAACTGGATTTCAGAATTCAATGACCAAGAAGAAGTTCCGTTTGTTACATCTGCAGAGGATTCCCGATTGGTTCAATCTTTTCATGCGGCACAAACTTCTCATGATAATCCCTCAGGTAATAATTTTCCCACGGGTCTTTTACCTTCAGAACTAAATCCAGGTGGTCAAGAAACTCTTTTGGACAATATTCCTGTAGAAAACTTAGACTATAACCGTTTAGTTATAGCGCCAGGTGAAGGACAAAGACCAATTGACATAGTTCAAGATAATAATTCAGAAGAGTTGTCATTTGGAACAATATAGCGTAGCGTGTACCATTCCAAAGTTGTTCTATGATTACAAAAAATTAGAACTGCTAGAAATTAAGAATAGTGCATCCATTTGCCTTAGAAAGTTTTCAGGTCGCAACCGAGTTACGGCCCAAAATCTATTAAACGAAAACTTTGTTCAAAACTTGATTCAACACGATGATGGTTACAAGGTTTTGAAAGGCGTTAGATCCTCACCTGCGCACTGGGAAGATGAGAAGAAAAGGCAATCGCTATGATTCGCCAATTTGGGCTTCCAACCTTCTTTATCACTTTATCGGCTGCAGAATCTCAGTGGGTTGAGCTTTTGGTCATCCTCTATAAAACTATTGATTCTAAAGATATTTCGGAAGAGGAAGCCAACAGTTTAACAACTCAAGATAGATATCGCTTAATTCGGTCAGACGCGGTTACTTGTGCTAGATATTTTGACTACCGCTACCGACAAATTCTTAGCTTTTTAAAGATAACGCTGGCATTTTTGGAGAGCATTTTGTTACAAATTTCTACTGGAGAGTGGAGTTTTAACAGAGAGGTTCCCCGCATGTACATGGCATGTATTGGCTTAATAATGCTCCCAGGATCAACCTTCAAGATCCTCAGACATTCCCTGATGTCATTAGTTTTATTGACAATTATATTTTTACCGATGGTTCGATCAGCCACTTAGAAAATTATTTGGGTTATCAAAAGCATAACCACAGTCGGTCTTGTACTAGGTAAATAAGAGGACAACAGTTTTGTCGTTTTGGTATACCATATCCACCAATGCCTTCAACGCAAATAATGTTACCTCTTACAGAAACAAGTCAAAATTCAGAAAGACACAAGGAAAACTTTTTAAAAATTCAAAACGTTTTAAATTCAAATATGACTACAGAAGACATATCTAATTTAAACGATTTTGAACACTTCCTGTCTGATAGTAGAATAAATATGTCTTTTGATGACTATTTTTAGCCCTTAGGTCAAGTTTAACAGAACCCAAAATTTTTCTAAAAAGAAAATTACAGGATCGTTTTATAAACGCTTATAATCCTCTGATTTTGGAACTCCATAGAGCAAATATGGATATCCAATATATACTTGATGCATATGCTTGCTGTTCATATATAATTAATTATATTAACAAGTCTAACAGGGGGATTTCTAGGCTCTTAAATGAAGCTATATCAGAGGTAAATGCTGGAAATTATACTATTAAGCAAAAACTTAAACATATAGGTCACAAATTTATATCAGGCACAGAAATACCTGCACAAGAAGCAGTATATTGCTGCATTGGGCTCCATCTTTCGGAAGCAAGTAATGCATAAATATTTATAAATACCTCTCGACCTGAGGAACGTGTTCGAATGGTAAAACCTAGAGCGGAACTTCAGAACCTTCCTTCAGGTTCGACTGAAGTATTTGTAGCCGGTATTTTAGACCGTTATGTTCAAAGATCCGATCAGTTAGAAACTCTTTGTTTAGCTGATTTTGCATCTAGGTATAAATATTTTAAATCTAGCAAAAGAGCACAAGATAGTGATCATAAAGAAGAAGAGAGGGAAGACGATAATTTACCAGAAAGCGGGGTTGTCATGCCTCTTAAAGACGGTAGCGGTTTTGTGAAAAAACGTACCAAACCTTGTATTATTCGGTATAGAAGGTTTAACCCAGATTTGGCCAGAGTTGAGTATTTCCGCGAAATGTTAATGCTTTACTATCCTTGGCGGAATGAACAGCAAGATCTCATTGAAATCGATAATGAGCACTTGCATAACACATCGTATTATAATTGAGGAAAATCAAAGAAAATATGATGTTTTTGAGCAAAGAGAACTTGAAAATGTTCTAGAAAGTCTTTATAATGAAATAGACTTGGACGAAGGTGCTCAAAATGAACTACCTATCGTGGAAAATGAGTTCAGAGTGTTGGCACTACCAAAAATAAACCCAAATATAAATTTGCTGGACTTTCATGGCGAAGATTCAACAGATAATGGCACTGAATCTGATTGCAATATTAGACTTATTAAACTACCCCCTTTAATTCCAGTTGAGTAATTATTTTCTTTAGTTCAAAGTCTTAATACTAAGCAAAGAACCTATTTGACACATTTGATGCACCACCTTAAAACAAATCTCCCATTTTATGAGTTCATTGGCGGCGGTGCAGGTGTAGGAAAGAGTCGTTTGATATCTGCAATATATCAAGCTCTTAACCATCGTTACAATTCTACACCTGGATCCAATCCAAGTTCCTTAAAAGTTCTTCTTTGCGCACCTACGGGTAAAGCAGCATTCGGAATAGGTGGAATGACCCTTCATTCAATATTCTCTTTACCTGTTAATCAGTTGAATAGAGAGTTGAGGCCACTTAGCAATGACACAGTGAATTCATTGTATTCCAGACTTATCGATAAAATGAATGAAATATCGATTTTAGGTGCTCGTATGTTTAGCTCTGTTGATGCGAGATTAAAACAAACTTTCAAAACAGACAGCCCCTTCGGTGGTATACCGATCATCGTGTTTGGTGATTTGAAGCAACTCTCACCTGTTGGAGATAGGTGGATATTCTTTCCTAATCCCAATGATGCATACAGCACTTTAGCTGGTTCCCCTTTGTGGGAGTTATTTAAATACTTTGAATTAACAGAGATAATGAGACAACGGGAGGATCAGGCCTTTGCAATTGCATTAAATCATATGGCATCTGGTACTATGACAAATGAGGACATATCACTCATTGAAACTCGAGTAGTTAATTTCGAAGAAGTTCCCGATGATGCCATACATTTATTTTGGTCCAATGAAAAGACAAATAATTTCAATTTGGTATAAATGAAAATGATAATATTTTGGAAAGAGTTAAACTTTTCAAAACTTCTGAAACGCAGGGACTGCCCTATGAATTGACACTAAAAACCTCCGCCAAATATATGATTACAGTGAACATAAACACGTGTGATGGCTTGGTTATTCTGTGGATTAAATTTTTGGAACCTTCTGTTGATTTGATAGCACGATCAAAAAAGCCTCATCCTCTAGAAAATTCTTGGACACCAATTGAAAAAGTTCTAAAATCTTTTCGATATAAAAGAAATGAACAAATTTCAATTGAAAGAAATCAGTTTCCAGTTGTTCCGGCTGAGGGAATAACTATTCATAAAAGTCAGGGTGCATATAATAAAGCTGTAGTTCATACTCGACCCAGAATGCCTAGAGCTTCAATATATGTCGCTTGTAGTCGAGCTACTTCTGCAGAAGGTCTATTCAATATAGGAAATTTTATTCCTCCTAACAAATTTTCTGAGTCGGTTCCCGCATTTAGGGAACTGAGGGAATTGAACACAAATAAAGCTTTGACAACAAGTTTCAATTTTATGATATCCCGAACATCAGGACATCAAATTTTATTCCATAATGTTCAGAGTCTTCACGCTCACATGATATAAAAAGCGACTGTTTGATGCTATCTTCAGATATTTTATGTTTTGTAGAAACTTGGAGTTATCCTTGCGAAAGTTTTGATATACCAGGATTTACTCCAATTAACGAGCTGAGGATAGATAGCACATTTATTCAGGCCGCAAAGCTTTAGAAGCGGTTTTGTTTAAATGTTTCAATATTAATATTCTGGTTCTATATAGAAATTCAGCTTTCTCTGTCAGACAATTAATTGTAGAACTTCAGGAAGTCCTTACTTCTGAGTTAGGCAATCAAAATGTGCTAATTGTAGGAGATTTTAACATTTGTTTAATGTCTACAGGGACTGCAATAAGAAATCTGCTCCAAGAAAAAAACTTTAGTTCCCTGCTTGGTTCAGAATATTCAACTACACCTGCCGGTACACAAATTGATTGGGCATTTTCAAACATGGATCCTTCCCGTGTAAATGCAATTACTTTTGAGACAGTACACAGCTATCATGACAGTATTTGTGTCTCTATTTCGAACTAAAGTTTTCAGACTTAGTGCAATAGTTCTTCATTTTTTTTTTTCCAAATATAATCGAATTGGAATGGTATAGGAATTTTGACAGTAGTTTTTAAGACAATTTTAAGAAAAATATGTAAATAATCTAATTAAGAAAATTTAAATTATATTTATAATTTGTTATTATATATGACATTATTGTATAAATATATGATAGAAATTAAATAGTATAAGGAAAAAAGATATATAATTTGGATATATGTATAAGAATCTCTACAAAAATTTATGTTTAATATTGTAAATCTTATATACAAATTAATATAATAATATTATATCTTTTTTAAAGTTGTTAATATTTATTATTTTTAAGCTAAACATGTATAATAATATCGATATAATAAATAAAAAATGTTATTCATTGTCAAAAAACGATTTCTTTTCATACTTCTCAATACAGTTGTAATGCATTCTATATAAAATCAATCATAAGCGTATACAAAAAGCACAAGAACGATTTCTCATAATTTGATTAAATTTAGTTTACAAATTGTTCTAATTATTTTCACTGTGAGTGAAAAGTAAATAACTAAGGCAACAGTTCCTACTTCTAATTATTAAAATATATAAATAAGTCTCAAACGAATATACCATTTAACTTTGCGAGAGTATAAAATGTTCCATTTAACTTTGCGAGAGTATAAAATGTTCGGTTACATCCGAACTTAGCCCTTCCTTACTTGTTTTATTTTCAGTTGGATTTTCGTTTTTAAAAATACCACCAAGCAGACGTACAAAATTAGGGCGCAGAACTCGAAATACTGCAAGTCAAAGATATACTTGTATAAGAGCAAATCAAACTGATGAGCAACGCGAAGCGCGAAGTGAAGTTGAACGGAATCGAAATCAACAAGATAGAAATGTTGTGTTTAATCCCCACAGGGCTGCATTCAGTTATATTGTGGCAATTAATTACAGTTCAGAGCAAATTGTTGCTGTTGGACTAATAAATGTTATGTGTCCACATTTCAAGGCATTGAAATTCAAAAATGAAGCCCCTGGATTGTGGATGTGCGCCAGCGCCCAAATCAAATTGACGCCATTGGTACCGCCACCAGAGCCACTACAATCATTGGTTTCCGGAAATTAGCCAGATTCTTATCATTTTTTAACTAATACAGCACCACAGACAATATTCAGCCAAACAGGTATTGTTGTTTACTTGCTTCAAATGTTCATATATCTATATGTGAATATTCTTGAAATTGCCTTCCTTCATTCGCATGTCCAAATATATTTGCATATATGTACACATATGTACATATGTATGTCCCTCAATATGTCTTTCGCAAAAAATCAAACACTCGCGCAAGTGACAAAAAGAACGTAGACGCACCATCATCGGCCAATAATATTCAAGCGAACTCGCGGCTTACTTTCTAAGTATTTCATATTACAACGACAACAAATTCATTCATAAGGAACGTGCGTCTGCTTCAAAGCAAAGTGCGTTCGTTCATAACTCTGCGCCGCGCTATTTTATCTGTGCGCCTGGTAAACCACATTTGGTTTTCATATAGAATTCCTACCGCAAATGCGCGAATATAAAAATGAATGAAATTGAATTTGAATGTCTTCAGTAAAATTGAAGAATCAGCAAAATTTCAATTTTACAATTTGTATCACTGAAAATCCTACCATCCCCCTCGCATTTGTATTTTGCCCACAAGCTGCCTCCTCACAACATTTGCTAAAAATCAGAAATTGATGAATTTGTCTGGTGTTCCCTTCAGAAAGGAGAATTGGCAACATGACCTCTTAGCGATTTGAAATATTATTCTAATTTTTGCATATTATGCGCTATATATGGCATTAAATTAAAAAATTTATATAAAATTGCCATTCATAAGAAATCTTTAACTACTTTTATATATTCTAAGCACACTCCATATAGTACTTTTATATGTTTACTTACTATCATTGTTTCATAGTTTTTCGATTTAGCCCATTTTATCTAAATACGACGCTATGAAAATGCAGCCCAATTGGTAATCGCAATATTTCAAAAGAGCATAAGTCAACTTTCAATAGCAAAGCACTGCAAAAAGACAAACGAGACAACATAGCCGACCGACATTGTCGCAAAATTGTGGATTCAAACAAATTTTGTCAACTCTGCGACGATGCGCAAAATTTGGCGTCAATATGTATGCGGACTCGTTTGTATGTATGTATGTTTGTCGACAAAGTCGTCTTTTCGTTTTTTTCAACAACACAATGTGCGCGAACTCGCCGTTATTTCGTTGGCTTGCCACCATACACAGAGGCGTGTCAAGTGAGGGCTCATAATATATTAATATGTTGCTTAATGAGTATTGAAAAATACTGATGCATTTATGAATTATTTTCGTAATATAATATATATTATATATATATATAAATACACATATATTCATACCTATAATCGTTTTTAAACTAAATTCGATATATAAAATATATATCTGAAATAATTATGTGGCAGTGCGCCCCAATCCCTCCTTGCCTGCGATCGTTCAACTCGCAAAAAGCAAAAGTGTGGACAAAAGTCATTGCTTGTGCGGGGCAAGAAGAAGCAAGCATCTGCGTACGTGTATTTAAGAATCTATGTGTGATTATCACATTTGTGTAAATACGCGTAATAAGGAAATATTCAATAAACCTAAACTTATGAACATATTTTCCTGAAATATTTTAATTATCTCAGGAAGTAAAATATGCTATTAAAGTAATTGAATCGAGATATGCTTAGATTCCAATTAATACAATAAAAAATTAAATAAAATTTCAGTTTCATGAGTTTTAGGATTCGAACGTATAGGCTCGTATTCGGATTGTGCTTAAACCCTTTCCGTTTACGACCTCAGCCCCCTCAAAAGTGGAAACGCGACCGCTTAGCCACAGTTTTATTGTTATCATTTGTTTAATAAGTAAATTGCTTACGCAACGCACATACAAAAGTTGGAAAAATTGCATATCAAAGGTTATTTTATTATGAATTCTGGGGTTTTTGCCAGTAATCCTTCTTCTAATTCAAAAGGCTTTTCATAATTATAAATTTGTCATATCATAGAAATTGAAAACATAAATCTAAATATTTATGCGCAACGATTTTTCATTTAGGAATATTCGTTGTGTCTATTTATAGCATTTCGCACATTGTGTGGTGTATTTTTCCTTTTCGAAGTTATATTTTTCGATGTTCCCTCATCTGGAATTACAAATTAGTACTCAAAAAGATTTCATTTAACATTTGCTCCTTCTCTATTCATTTACGATCTCTGATTTTAGAATTGTAAAAGTAAATTATGCGCAAAATATTTGCATAATTTTAGGCATATCGCATTTTCGCATATCTCAAGCGGAACAAATTATTTGAAAGGCAGGGTGATTCAAAAATAATAATTTCTATATAATATTATATATAAAAATGAAACCCGTTGTCACGCCATAACTTGAGAACGGCTAGACCGATTTGGCTGTTTTTTTTGTAGTTTTCTAATACTCTGTAGAAGGTTCTTACGGAAAAAAATATTAAGAAAATGTCTCAGAAAGATTGTTTTGATGACAATATTAAAATTTCTTATACATGGTTAAACAGAAAATATAAGGGAGTAATTTTTTATACTCTCGCAACATGTTGCTACAGAGTATAATAGTTTTGTTCACCTAACGGTTGTTTGTATCACCTAAACCTAATCGAGTTAGATATAGGGTTATGTATATATAACACCGTGACACCGCCCACTTTAAGGTGAAAACCCATATCTTGGGATCTTTTTAACCGATTTCAAATCTGGTACATGACATTCTTTTTATATTTCTATGTTATGGTGCGAAAATGGGCGAAATCGGATTACAACCACGCCTATTTTCCATACGACACCATTTTAAATTCCACTTGATTCTTTCACTTTCCACTATGCAAATCAAGTAACAATGATTATAAAAAATACTAACGTAAAACTTTGCGTGAATAATATGTTTAAAGTATGCCACCTTGTGACCGAAAATTCTCTAAATCGAACCAAAACTGTTCAAGCCCCTAGGTACTGAATATGTGGACCCCAGTACCTATAGTTGACTTTTTACCGTAAATATCGGCCATTGTGTAAGATATATAATTGAAATTCATATAATAGAATAAATAAATGAAACTATCGATAATAGTATGTCTTTGTTTCAAAAATTGGTTGAATCGGATCAATAGTTCTTGTAGCCCTCATATATTTTTGAACTTCCGCATGACTTTATACCGCATATGTGAGTTATCTCAATGAAAATTAGAGAGCGTGTTTTACTCATAACAAGATCAAATCGGGTGAAAATTTTCCTTAACCCCCAATGTAACTAATATCAGGATTTTCGATCATTCGTCTGACTTTACTCCATTTGAGACAATGGGAGCATTTTATTAGTCTGTGGCATGTTAGTAGTATGTGGTATTGGAAAAAATTAATAAAATCGGGTTAATACTGCCCTCAAATTCCATATACTACTTATAATGCTTTTCGTTATTCTAACCAGTTTTATGCCGAATATGTCGGTCAGTGAGTATTAATATTTTTTTTTATATATTATATAAAATTGCTTCAAAATATGTTCTCGAGTACAGCTGAGCAATGTCAAAATTAATATATTTCTCTATCCCCAATATATATATGATTTCCGTCTTTCCAACTGACTTTACACCGTTCCGGTTGATCAACGTGATATTTTAACGAAATTAAGTGGAAAAGATTTCTTAAAAATTATGTGGTTTGACGCTGAATTAGAATGAAATTAGTATATACTAAGTCTATATCTCACACCTTCATATAATGAATTCCGATTATCTGGTTGACGTTTGCCACCTAAGCTTATAATATAAAATTTAGCCACTTTGGTGGAGTTAATATCACATTCATACTTATGTATATCTCACTTCAAGCAATAAAACTGGGACTAAGTTTATGGCCTTTAATATAAGTCAAGAAGATACCAAATTTGATTGTAATTTAATCACGATATCATTTAATAATGGATGTTTAATTCAACATTTTTTAATATACGGTTTGGATGAATTTTCTGGTCTTTGATTTTCCCAGCTCACATGTACTACTTATGGTATAACTTTTTTCGTCAATTTGATAATTAAATAAATTATCATATACCCCACATATTAAATCTAACCCCTTTGGTTCAGTTTATATCACATATACCATGTTTGAGTTAACTAGCTTCTTTTTATAAAAGTTAACATTTCGGAGAAAAAAATAGTATTGACACAAAATAAATCTATGATAAATAACATAAGTTAATAAGATACCAAATAATAATCGAGTGATGAATGTTGAGTTCTTTCGTTATTTTTATACTTTCGCAACATGTTGCAACAGAGTATAGTTTTGTTCACCAAAGAGTTGTTTGCATCACCTAAAGTGATAGATATAGATTTCTATATACATATATTTCTTCTAATATTTGGTGATAATCAGTGGTTAGGTATATTTTCTCAGCCATCATGTTGAACTTATTATAAAATATACCAGACAATAATGCTAAAAAAGTTTCTTAGAGTGCTGGACTTTGTATAGAGCAAAAAACTCTTTCTTGAAAAAATTGCATGAAATAAATATTAGTAATGTAGTATCAAAAGGGCTAAAGACCCTTTTTATGTGGTTATAGATAAACGGCGACCCCATCGGTTTACATGCTACTGTCTATTATTTCAGTTTTGCGACACATTTTAATATGAAGGTCAGGAGGTGAACTGTAAACTCAAGAAAATTACAATTTTACCTAGCGCCGTTGGCAGCTTATGAAAGGTTTAGATATTAAGACAGAAAGAAGAAAATCTACATACCAGCTCTACATATGTGTATACCATACTTAATTATATGTAAGTTATTGTTAATTTAGCCTTCATAGGTTGACAATTCAAAATAGGTACCATAGATCCCCCTGTTTTAGAAAGCGTTTAACAAAAGTAATTTACGGAGGGGTTTTCCGAGAACTTAATTTCAATACAATGAAATAAACTACTAATTTCTAAAATATAAATATAACTAAATATTATGTATTATTATGTTAGTGAATAGCTAAGTTATATATAGGTATACAAAAGTACGTAAGCTGTATTAACATGTTGCAAGAGTATAATAAATATCAGTACACTGTGTTTGTAGTTTCAGTTTCACTAGATGTCTTTACCAGCAAAGTGCTTTATTCAAACTAATTTTAGTGTATTAGTTATATAGTGTTTAAAGTATTATTATATACAGTGACGAGCAAAACCGTATTATATACAGTGGCGTGGAAACACATATACATATGTGCACCAGTATACTATAGTACCTATACACGGAACAGGAAAGGAGTCATAGCAAGGACTTACAAGGAATTACAGTGAAAGAGAGCTGCACCTAGGATCCAACTTTTAACACCCGGACGGACTGAACTATATAAGTATTATCTATAAGTATTTTATACATTAATTCATTTATTATTAATTAATTATGCCTAGATTAAGTAGAAAATCTATATTGCTAAGTCGTCTTCAGAATAGAAGACGTATTTGAGTTCTTCGTGCAAACTCTTTATATAGAGATAGTGAGCAGTCACAAAATACTGTAAGTCACGCTAATCGTAGATTAGATTCCGGTGTACGTCTGTCCGAACAAATTATCAATACAAATCAACATAGAACCAGGCGGGAATATCTCGAGGTACGGTCTTTTGAACAAAATTTAAATACTGTTCAACATAGAACCAGGCGGCAAGATCCGCAAATTCGCTCTGAAGAGCAAATAAGAAATACTCGAGGTCATAGGTCTCGGCGTGAAGACCCCGAGGTTCGATCTGTTGAGCAAGTTGCAAATACTGTTCAACATAGAACAAGGCGGCAAGATCCTCAAATTCGCTCTGAAGAGCAAATAAGAGATACTCGAGGTCATAGGTCTCGGCGTGAAGACCCCGAGGTTCGATCTGTTGAGCAAGTTGCAAATACTGTTCAACATAGAACAAGGCGGCAAGATCCCCAAATTCGCTCTGAAGAGCAAATAAGAGATACTCGAGGTCATAGGTCTCGGCGTGAAGACCCCGAGGTTCGATCTGTTGAGCAAATTGCATATACTGTTCACCATAGAACAAGGCGCCAAGATCCCCAAATTCGCTCTGAAGAGCAAATAAGAAATACTCGAGGTCATTGATCTCGTCGAGAAAATCCTGAGGTACGTTATGATAAACAAAGTAGGAATACTAGGGATCATAGAGAACTTCGCGCAAGAAATCCTGAGTATAGGAATTTAGAGCGCATTCGTGATCAAACGCAAAGGGAACAGGCAAGGAGAAATCCTGAAATAAGGAGAGAGGAGCGTGATAGAGAAACACAACGTCGACAGCTTAGTAGGAGGGGTATGAGGGAAGAAATCAGAGACGTCTTAGACAAGATCAAGTTCGCCTTCGTAGAGATAACCCACTCAATAGACAAATTGAAAACCAAAGGCAGTCCCAACGAATCCGATTAACGAGAGAAAATAATGTTATAGAAACTGATATTAGTGGCAATTTAACAGATTTCAAAAACATTTATTTCCAAAATATAAATAAGGGCCCTACTGAAATATGTATTTGCTGCGGCGGCTTATGGTTTTCACACCAAGTTCGCAAATTAAAATTAAATTTCGAAACTATTGCGCAAGGTCACCCGAATGCCGCATCAGCCTTCTTTTTAATGCAAAAACTTCCTTCAGAAGATGGAAATTACAATTTTTGTGCTACTTGCAAAAATGCGATTGTTAAAAAGAACGTTTCAAAATATGTTTAGTTAACGTTCTAGACTTTCCTGAAATACCGGATTGTTTGAAAGGTTTAACCCCAATTGAAGAACGTCTCATAATGCCTAGATTGCATTTTATGATAATCCGTCCGTTAGGATATCAAGGTCAGAGTTTGCTGAAAGGTGCTGTTGTTAATATACCAATATCTGTTAACAATATTGTGACATCTCTACCAAGGTCCTTTGATGGGGCTCATGTTATACAAATTCACTTAAGAAGGCGTTTGGAATACAATCATGATTACATGATCGATACCATACGCCCCGCAAAGATTATGGAAGCTTTGCAGTTCTTAGTGAATACCCCTCTGTATCGTGAGCACAATACACATATTAATGAAAACTGGATTTCAGAATCATCTGCAGAGGATTCCCGATTGGTTCAATCTTTTCATGCGGCACAAACTTCTCATGATAATCCCTCAGGTAATAATTTTCCCACGGGTCTTTTACCTTCAGAACTAAATCCAGGTGGTCAAGAAACTCTTTTGGACAATATTCCTGTAGAAAACTTAGACTATAACCGTTTAGTTATAGCGCCAGGTGAAGGACAAAGACCATATACCCCACATATTAAATCTAACCCCTTTGGTTCAGTTTATATCACATATACCATGTTTGAGTTAACTAGCTTCTTTTTATAAAAGTTAACATTTCGGAGAAAAAAATAGTATTGACACAAAATAAATCTATGATAAATAACATAAGTTAATAAGATACCAAATAATAATCGAGTAATGAATGTTGAGTTCTTTCGTTATTTTTATACTTTCGCAACATGTTGCAACAGAGTATAGTTTTGTTCACCAAAGAGTTGTTTGCATCACCTAAAGTGATAGATATAGATTTCTATATACATATATTTCTTCTAATATTTGGTGATAATCAGTGGTTAGGTATATTTTCTCAGCCATCATGTTGAACTTATTATAAAATATACCAGACAATAATGCTAAAAAAGTTTCTTAGAGTGCTGGACTTTGTATAGAGCAAAAAAATCTTTCTTGAAAAAATTGCATGAAATAAATATTAGTAATGTAGTATCAAAAGGGCTAAAGACCCTTTTTATGTGGTTATAGATAAACAGCGACCCCATCGGTTTACATGCTACTGTCTATTATTTCAGTTTTGCGACACATTTTAATATGAAGGTCAGGAGGTGAACTGTAAACTCAAGAAAATTACAATTTTACCTAGCGCCGTTGGCAGCTTATGAAAGGTTTAGATATTAAGACAGAAAGAAGAAAATCTACATACCAGCTCTACATATGTGTATACCATACTTAATTATATGTAAGTTATTGTTAATTTAGCCTTCATAGGTTGACAATTCAAAATAGGTACCATAGATCCCCCTGTTTTAGAAAGCGTTTAACAAAAGTAATTTACGGAGGGGTTTTCCGAGAACTTAATTTCAATACAATGAAATAAACTACTAATTTCTAAAATATAAATATAACTAAATATTATGTATTATTATGTTAGTGAATAGCTAAGTTATATATAGGTATACAAAAGTACGTAAGCTGTATTAACATGTTGCAAGAGTATAATAAATATTTGTTTGTAGTTTCAGTTTCACTGGATGTCTTTACCAGCAAAGTGCTTTATTCAAACTAATTTTAGTGTATTAGTTATATAGTGTTTAAAGTATTATTATATACAGTGACGAGCAAAACCGTGTTATATACAGTGGCGTGGAAACACATATACATATGTGCACCAGTATACTATAGTACCTATACACGGAACAGGAAAGGAGTCATAGCAAGGACTTACAAGGAATTACAGTGAAAGAGAGCTGCACCTAGGATCCAACTTTTAACACCCGGACGGACTGAACTATATAAGTATTATCTATAAGTATTTTATACATTAATTCATTTATTATTAATTAATTATGCCTAGATTAAGTAGAAAATCTATATTGCTAAGTCGTCTTCAGAATAGAAGACGTATTTGAGTTCTTCGTGCAAACTCTTTATATAGAGATAGTGAGCAGTCACAAAATACTGTAAGTCACGCTAATCGTAGATTAGATTCCGGTGTACGTCTGTCCGAACAAATTATCAATACAAATCAACATAGAACCAGGCGGGAATATCTCGAGGTACGGTCTTTTGAACAAAATTTAAATACTGTTCAACATAGAACCAGGCGGCAAGATCCCCAAATTCGCTCTGAAGAGCAAATAAGAGATACTCGAGGTCATAGGTCTCGGCGTGAAGACCCCGAGGTTCGATCTGTTGAGCAAATTGCATATACTGTTCACCATAGAACAAGGCGCCAAGATCCCCAAATTCGCTCTGAAGAGCAAATAAGAAATACTCGAGGTCATTGATCTCGTCGAGAAAATCCTGAGGTACGTTATGATAAACAAAGTAGGAATACTAGGGATCATAGAGAACTTCGCGCAAGAAATCCTGAGTATAGGAATTTAGAGCGCATTCGTGATCAAACGCAAAGGGAACAGGCAAGGAGAAATCCTGAAATAAGGAGAGAGGAGCGTGATAGAGAAACACAACGTCGACAGCTTAGTAGGAGGGGTATGAGGGAAGAAATCAGAGACGTCTTAGACAAGATCAAGTTCGCCTTCGTAGAGATAACCCACTCAATAGACAAATTGAAAACCAATGGCAGTCCCAACGAATCCGATTAACGAGAGAAAATAATGTTATAGAAACTGATAATAGTGGCAATTTAACAGATTTCAAAAACATTTATTTCCAAAATATAAATAAGGGCCCTACTGAAATATGTATTTGCTGCGGCGGCTTATGGTTTTCACACCAAGTTCGCAAATTAAAATTAAATTTCGAAACTATTGCGCAAGGTCACCCGAATGCCGCATCAGCCTTCTTTTTAATGCAAAAACTTCCTTCAGAAGATGGAAATTACAATTTTTGTGCTACTTGCAAAAATGCGATTGTTAAAAAGAACGTTTCAAAATATGTTTAGTTAACGTTCTAGACTTTCCTGAAATACCGGATTGTTTGAAAGGTTTAACCCCAATTGAAGAACGTCTCATAATGCCTAGATTGCATTTTATGATAATCCGTCCGTTAGGATATCAAGGTCAGAGTTTGCTGAAAGGTGCTGTTGTTAATATACCAATATCTGTTAACAATATTGTGACATCTCTACCAAGGTCCTTTGATGGGGCTCATGTTATACAAATTCACTTAAGAAGGCGTTTGGAATACAATCATGATTACCTGATCGATACCATACGCCCCGCAAAGATTATGGAAGCTTTGCAGTTCTTAGTGAATACCCCTCTGTATCGTGAGCACAATACACATATTAATGAAAACTGGATTTCAGAATCATCTGCAGAGGATTCCCGATTGGTTCAATCTTTTCATGCGGCACAAACTTCTCATGATAATCCCTCAGGTAATAATTTTCCCACGGGTCTTTTACCTTCAGAACTAAATCCAGGTGGTCAAGAAACTCTTTTGGACAATATTCCTGTAGAAAACTTAGACTATAACCGTTTAGTTATAGCGCCAGGTGAAGGACAAAGACCAATTGACATAGTTCAAGATAATAATTCAGAAGAGTTGTCATTTGGAACAATATAGCGTAGCGTGTACCATTCCAAAGTTGTTCTATGATTACAAAAAATTAGAACTGCTAGAAATTAAGAATAGTGCATCCATTTGCCTTAGAAAGTTTTCAGGTCGCAACCGAGTTACGGCCCAAAATCTATTAAACGAAAACTTTGTTCAAAACTTGATTCAACACGATGATGGTTACAAGGTTTTGAAAGGCGTTAGATCCTCACCTGCGCACTGGGAAGATGAGAAGAAAAGGCAATCGCTATGATTCGCCAATTTGGGCTTCCAACCTTCTTTATCACTTTATCGGCTGCAGAATCTCAGTGGGTTGAGCTTTTGGTCATCCTCTATAAAACTATTGATTCTAAAGATATTTCGGAAGAGGAAGCCAACAGTTTAACAACTCAAGATAGATATCGCTTAATTCGGTCAGACGCGGTTACTTGTGCTAGATATTTTGACTACCGCTATCGACAAATTCTTAGCTTTTTAAAGATAACGCTGGCATTTTTGGAGAGCATTTTGTTACAAATTTCTACTGGAGAGTGGAGTTTTAACAGAGAGGTTCCCCGCATGTACATGGCATGTATTGGCTTAATAATGCTCCCAGGATCAACCTTCAAGATCCTCAGACATTCCCTGATGTCATTAGTTTTATTGACAATTATATTTTTACCGATGGTTCGATCAGCCACTTAGAAAATTATTTGGGTTATCAAAAGCATAACCACAGTCGGTCTTGTACTAGGTAAATAAGAGGACAACAGTTTTGTCGTTTTGGTATACCATATCCACCAATGCCTTCAACGCAAATAATGTTACCTCTTACAGAAACAAGTCAAAATTCAGAAAGACACAAGGAAAACTTTTTAAAAATTCAAAACGTTTTAAATTCAAATATGACTACAGAAGACATATCTAATTTAAACGATTTTGAACACTTCCTGTCTGATAGTAGAATAAATATGTCTTTTGATGACTATTTTTAGCCCTTAGGTCAAGTTTAACAGAACCCAAAATTTTTCTAAAAAGAAAATTACAGGATCGTTTTATAAACGCTTATAATCCTCTGATTTTGGAACTCCATAGAGCAAATATGGATATCCAATATATACTTGATGCATATGCTTGCTGTTCATATATAATTAATTATATTAACAAGTCTAACAGGGGGATTTCTAGGCTCTTAAATGAAGCTATATCAGAGGTAAATGCTGGAAATTATACTATTAAGCAAAAACTTAAACATATAGGTCACAAATTTATATCAGGCACAGAAATACCTGCACAAGAAGCAGTATATTGCTGCATTGGGCTCCATCTTTCGGAAGCAAGTAATGCATAAATATTTATAAATACCTCTCGACCTGAGGAACGTGTTCGAATGGTAAAACCTAGAGCGGAACTTCAGAACCTTCCTTCAGGTTCGACTGAAGTATTTGTAGCCGGTATTTTAGACCGTTATGTTCAAAGATCCGATCAGTTAGAAACTCTTTGTTTAGCTGATTTTGCATCTAGGTATAAATATTTTAAATCTAGCAAAAGAGCACAAGATAGTGATCATAAAGAAGAAGAGAGGGAAGACGATAATTTACCAGAAAGCGGGGTTGTCATGCCTCTTAAAGACGGTAGCGGTTTTGTGAAAAAACGTACCAAACCTTGTATTATTCGGTATAGAAGGTTTAACCCAGATTTGGCCAGAGTTGAGTATTTCCGCGAAATGTTAATGCTTTACTATCCTTGGCGGAATGAACAGCAAGATCTCATTGAAATCGATAATGAGCACTTGCATAACACATCGTATTATAATTGAGGAAAATCAAAGAAAATATGATGTTTTTGAGCAAAGAGAACTTGAAAATGTTCTCTTTATAATGAAATAGACTTGGACAAAGGTGCTCAAAATGAACTACCTATCGTGGAAAATGAGTTCAGAGTGTTGGCACTTCCAAAAATAAACCCAAATATAAATTTGCTGGACTTTCATGGCGAAGATTCAACAGATAATGGCACTGAATCTGATTGCAATATTAGACTTATTAAACTACCCCCTTTAATTCCAGTTGAGTAATTATTTTCTTTAGTTCAAAGTCTTAATACTAAGCAAAGAACCTATTTGACACATTTGATGCACCACCTTAAAACAAATCTCCCATTTTATGAGTTCATTGGCGGCGGTGCAGGTGTAGGAAAGAGTCGTTTGATATCTGCAATATATCAAGCTCTTAACCATCGTTACAATTCTACACCTGGATCCAATCCAAGTTCCTTAAAAGTTCTTCTTTGCGCACCTACGGGTAAAGCAGCATTCGGAATAGGTGGAATGACCCTTCATTCAATATTCTCTTTACCTGTTAATCAGTTGAATAGAGAGTTGAGGCCACTTAGCAATGACACAGTGAATTCATTGTATTCCAGACTTATCGATAAAATGAATGAAATATCGATTTTAGGTGCTCGTATGTTTAGCTCTGTTGATGCGAGATTAAAACAAACTTTCAAAACAGACAGCCCCTTCGGTGGTATACCGATCATCGTGTTTGGTGATTTGAAGCAACTCTCACCTGTTGGAGATAGGTGGATATTCTTTCCTAATCCCAATGATGCATACAGCACTTTAGCTGGTTCCCCTTTGTGGGAGTTATTTAAATACTTTGAATTAACAGAGATAATGAGACAACGGGAGGATCAGGCCTTTGCAATTGCATTAAATCATATGGCATCTGGTACTATGACAAATGAGGACATATCACTCATTGAAACTCGAGTAGTTAATTTCGAAGAAGTTCCCGATGATGCCATACATTTATTTTGGTCCAATGAAAAGACAAATAATTTCAATTTGGTATAAATGAAAATGATAATATTTTGGAAAGAGTTAAACTTTTCAAAACTTCTGAAACGCAGGGACTGCCCTATGAATTGACACTAAAAACCTCCGCCAAATATATGATTACAGTGAACATAAACACGTGTGATGGCTTGGTTATTCTGTGGATTAAATTTTTGGAACCTTCTGTTGATTTGATAGCACGATCAAAAAAGCCTCATCCTCTAGAAAATTCTTGGACACCAATTGAAAAAGTTCTAAAATCTTTTCGATATAAAAGAAATGAACAAATTTCAATTGAAAGAAATCAGTTTCCAGTTGTTCCGGCTGAGGGAATAACTATTCATAAAAGTCAGGGTGCATATAATAAAGCTGTAGTTCATACTCGACCCAGAATGCCTAGAGCTTCAATATATGTCGCTTGTAGTCGAGCTACTTCTGCAGAAGGTCTATTCAATATAGGAAATTTTATTCCTCCTAACAAATTTTCTGAGTCGGTTCCCGCATTTAGGGAACTGAGGGAATTGAACACAAATAAAGCTTTGACAACAAGTTTCAATTTTATGATATCCCGAACATCAGGACATCAAATTTTATTCCATAATGTTCAGAGTCTTCACGCTCACATGATATAAAAAGCGACTGTTTGATGCTATCTTCAGATATTTTATGTTTTGTAGAAACTTGGAGTTATCCTTGCGAAAGTTTTGATATACCAGGATTTACTCCAATTAACGAGCTGAGGATAGATAGCACATTTATTCAGGCCGCAAAGCTTTAGAAGCGGTTTTGTTTAAATGTGTCAATATTAATATTCTGGTTCTATATAGAAATTCAGCTTTCTCTGTCAGACAATTAATTGTAGAACTTCAGGAAGTCCTTACTTCTGAGTTAGGCAATCAAAATGTGCTAATTGTAGGAGATTTTAACATTTGTTTAATGTCTACAGGGACTGCAATAAGAAATCTGCTCCAAGAAAAAAACTTTAGTTCCCTGCTTGGTTCAGAATATTCAACTACACCTGCCGGTACACAAATTGATTGGGCATTTTCAAACATGGATCCTTCCCGTGTAAATGCAATTACTTTTGAGACAGTACACAGCTATCATGACAGTATTTGTGTCTCTATTTCGAACTAAAGTTTTCAGACTTAGTGCAATAGTTCTTCATTTTTTTTTTTCCAAATATAATCGAATTGGAATGGTATAGGAATTTTGACAGTAGTTTTTAAGACAATTTTAAGAAAAATATGTAAATAATCTAATTAAGAAAATTTAAATTATATTTATAATTTGTTATTATATATGACATTATTGTATAAATATATGATAGAAATTAAATAGTATAAGGAAAAAAGATATATAATTTGGATATATGTATAAGAATCTCTACAAAAATTTATGTTTAATATTGTAAATCTTATATACAAATTAATATAATAATATTATATCTTTTTTAAAGTTGTTAATATTTATTATTTTTAAGCTAAACATGTATAATAATATCGATATAATAAATAAAAAATGTTATTCATTGTCAAAAAACGATTTCTTTTCATACTTCTCAATACAGTTGTAATGCATTCTATATAAAATCAATCATAAGCGTATACAAAAAGCACAAGAACGATTTCTCATAATTTGATTAAATTTAGTTTACAAATTGTTCTAATTATTTTCACTGTGAGTGAAAAGTAAATAACTAAGGCAACAGTTCCTACTTCTAATTATTAAAATATATAAATAAGTCTCAAACGAATATACCATTTAACTTTGCGAGAGTATAAAATGTTCCATTTAACTTTGCGAGAGTATAAAATGTTCGGTTACATCCGAACTTAGCCCTTCCTTACTTGTTTTATTTTCAGTTGGATTTTCGTTTTTAAAAATACCACCAAGCAGACGTACAAAATTAGGGCGCAGAACTCGAAATACTGCAAGTCAAAGATATACTTGTATAAGAGCAAATCAAACTGATGAGCAACGCGAAGCGCGA
Organism: Bactrocera oleae; assembly: GCF_042242935.1. NCBI lineage: Eukaryota > Metazoa > Arthropoda > Insecta > Diptera > Tephritidae > Bactrocera > Bactrocera oleae. The sequence continues at coordinate 15,621,116 of NC_091541.1, read as the reverse complement.
AGTGAAGTTGAACGGAATCGAAATCAACAAGATAGAAATGTTGTGTTTAATCCCCACAGGGCTGCATTCAGTTATATTGTGGCAATTAATTACAGTTCAGAGCAAATTGTTGCTGTTGGACTAATAAATGTTATGTGTCCACATTTCAAGGCATTGAAATTCAAAAATGAAGCCCCTGGATTGTGGATGTGCGCCAGCGCCCAAATCAAATTGACGCCATTGGTACCGCCACCAGAGCCACTACAATCATTGGTTTCCGGAAATTAGCCAGATTCTTATCATTTTTTAACTAATATTCAGCAATACAATAATTGCTTTCAAATGACATCATTTGGTGCAACAAAAGTTATTCGAGATAGTTTTATGCCTACTTTCAATGTAAGTACCATATAATGGCAAACAATTTTATTTAGTTGTACCACCATGTGGCTGGTGCAAAATATGTTGAGCCAGTGCTGTGTAGATGTGTTTATTTTGTAAACAATAAGTCAAATAATAGTGTATAATCCAATGACTTAATCAGCAACATATTATAACATGTTGTATTTCTTAGTGGCATGAGCAAGGTGTTCCCACACTTGTTAAAGCTAGATACCAAGGAACGCTGTTGTTCAATGTCGAGGTTTAAAGTAGTTTTAACTTGAAATGATGTAAAGTATTGTGGCAATATTTTGTGAGGCACATGGTGGTACAAACAATTTGCTATACAATTATCTAAATACATATTTATATTCTTGCAGATTCAAGGTCAAATGTATCATCGAACAGGTTCCTTATTGCCAATGCCTGATGATGACCATACATTTTTGCAAATCTATTTTATGGGCAATTCAGCAAAAGAAGTCGATCAGCGTTGTGCACACAACAATTCAGTGAAAAGATCCATTGTAGAACAACTTCAAACACTTTTCCATCAACACAATGAATTAGATGCATTATTCACAACCGCATTAGACTGCATGCCATCAGATTTACTACATTAAAATATATGTTTAATACAATAACTTAAAATTTATATTATTAACACAAAAATTTGTTTACAACTGCTGAAACGAACAAAAAAGTTAGTTCAATGAATTATTATTAATGACTGATGGTTCGGGAAAATGAGGACAATCACATCTTAAAATGTCGGCGTCTATTTCACCAATATGCTGTGGATATGTATGTGAAAGTTGACACTGAACGATTGACAGTTATCAGGTTGAACCAGGCAAAACTCCGATCCGAGGATTACATTCATCTTCGGGATGCCATCAATGCTGATGGAAATGCACAGAATGTTGGCAGAACAACTATTCTCCCAGCAACATACGTCGGAAGTCCGCGACATATGCATGAATATGCTCAAGATGCTATGTCGTATGTACGACATTATGGCACACCAGATTTGTTTATCACGTTCACATGCAATCCAAAGTGGGCAGAAATGCATCTGGTACGTCTTAGAACATCGAATGCAGATTAGCAAATGAACGAAGAAATTCACAATGAAGCATTAATTTTAATTGAGGACATGTGCTTAATGCTTACCAATAAAGTATTAATACAAATAGGCATGATAGCACCCAATCGCCCAATGTACGACTCATTTGATCATGAATTGAGACGCGAAACCCAATACGATTCCGAAACATTTCGGGAAACCGTTTATTGAACAGTTCCCCTTTTAAATCAACAACAAAAATATGCCTACGATACGCTTATGAATGTAGCGAACGATGGAACTGGCGGTTTTTATTTTTTAGATGCTCCCGGTGGAACAGGAAAATTTTTTTTGTTATCATTGATTTTGGCAACGATTCGATCGCAAAATGGAATCGCACTTGCCCTAGCGTCATCAGGTATTACAGCTACGTTGTTGGAAGGCGGTCGAACAGCTCATTCAGCTCTCAAGCTGCCGTTGAACCTTCAAATTAATGAAACTCCACCTTGAAACCTTTCGTGAAATTCTGCGATGCGCACAAAAAATCTTTGGAGGCATTAGATCGCACGGTGCAAGATTTACGAAACAACAAAAACCGGTTTAGTGGTGCGATGATACTATTGGCAGGTGATTTTTGACAAATATTGGCAGTTATTCCAAGATCAACGCCAGCTGATGAACTGAATGCGTGGAAGTCGTCCATTTTATGGAAATACATTAAAACACTTAAATTGAGTATAAACATGAGAGTCGAATTGCAGGATGACCAGTCTGGAGAAGTGTTCTCCAAACAACTGCTCGATATTGGTAATGGTAATATTGCTGTTGATACATCATCTAGATACATTACATTCCCTACCAATTTTTGTAACTTTTGTGAATCAAAAACCGAACTCATGGAGATAGGTTTCCCAAACATTGCTCAAAATTACGAAAATCATGTTTGGTTAATTGGTTAAGTGAACGTGTTATATTGGCCGCAAAAAATGTTGATGTGAACGAAATGAATTTTCAGATTCAAAATAAAATAGCTGGCGAATTGAAGAATTACAAATCAGTTGATTCCGTTAATAATCAAGATGAAGTTGTCAATTATCCAACTGCATTTTTAAATTGGAATTGCCCGGCTTACCACCTCATAATCTGCAATTAAAAATCGGATCAGTAATTATTATGTTACGGAACATAAACCAGCAACAGACTGTGTAATGGCACCCGGCTTGCGGTGAAGAAATTATTGAACAATGTCATCGAAGCCACAATTTTGAAAGGGAAGTACAAAGGCGAAGATGTTTTAATCCCACGTTTTTCACATGGCCAATCATATGTCGCCTGTTCCCGTGTCGGAAAACCATCGACATTATTTATTTACGCTCCAGAACATAAAACTAAAAATATTGTTTATCAAAAAGCATTAGAATAAACCTCAGAGCAGAGAAGGGTATGGAGGAGCCATGTGGGCGTAACCGTGAGAACTCCATATACAAGTATGTGCAAAACTAATATCAATTTAAATAAAGCTATTAGTTGCTTTCTAGAGCGCGCGTGGTGTTGAGCTCAGTGTTTACTTCAAAATGCCAAGTTGTTCGGTAGCGATTTGTAAAAATGTAAGTGTATGTTATGAAACCCTATAGAATAAACACTATTATAAAAAAATATATATTTTTTTATTTAATAAAATTATGAAATTAGTAAAGTCCTTCTCAGTTAAAGGGAGGCCAGGGAAATGGGGATTCATTTTTATATGGAGGATATTATAGATTCCATTTTAAATTGAATAGGTACTCATACCTTAGACAATAGGATTCTCAGCTATATAAAATAAAGTAGTGCATCAAAGCTACGCTATGGCGGTACGAAGTTCGTCGGGTCAGCTAGTTTAATATAAAATTTCTTTAATGGCAAATAAAAACATGGAATTTAATAAATATTTAATTAATAAAATATAAATTATTCAATATTCGGAGTCATAATATTAACAACATTATTATTATTTTGGTAAATAGCTTCTCCACCTTTTTGAACAGTATCTCGTTTGAATTGAACAATACAATTGAAATTAGGTATTTCAATCGGGTTATCAATGGTAATAAATTTCCACTTATCTTGGCTGGCGATTTCAACATCAACTTCGCTGATAAAAATCAGAGCGGTTGACAATTTTTCTTTTGGAAAAATTGAATTTGAAAACAAGTAACAAAGTTCTAAGTTCACGTGCAACCGAACATTTTATACTCTCGCAACTTGCAAGGATCAAAGCCCGGGAAATGACTTCAGGTGTTGGCAAAATTTTATATCAAAAAAAGTATTGATCCGATTCAACTTATTTTTGACACAATAACATACTATTATCAAGAGTCTCATTTATTTATTTTATTATATGAATTTCAATTATATATCATCACATACAGTTTTGGTTCGACTTGGACAATTTTTAGATATGGGTTTTCACCAAAGGGGGCGGTGCCACGCCCAATTTCTATTTTTAAATGCGGTTCCTATAAAGTCATCTCATACCATTCCAGAGATAAAATTTAATCTCTCTGTCGTGTTTAGTGCTTGATTAATCGCGCTTTTAGTAGTTTTTAACAGTACAGTTATTTGGGGAGTGGGCGGGGTTGTCACCCCTAATTCACCCATTTTCACACTGTCGATAGACGAGCTAAAAACAGTTGTTCTTAGTGCATTTTGTTATTATAACTTTAGCGGTTTAGGAGGTATGCCTATTAAACATATTTGTAAAATGAAATTAAACTGCAGATGCATCTCCCTGTATACCAAATAACAGTCTTGTAACTTGTGAAGCTTAGTTATGACAATTTATTTGTTTTGATTATGGCGGATTATTAGATTTCAACTCATTCCGTCATCCTGTTTATTTATATATACATAACCCTATATCTAACTCGATAAATTTTAGGTGATACAAACAACCGTTAGGTAAACAAAACTATTATACTCTGTAGAAATAGATTGCAAGAGTATAATGAATAATAATGATTCACAAGAATCCACAACAAAATATGGGGCTACCATTGCTGCGGTATTTTTCAGATATTTAGCGGATATCAAGTCTCAAACTTATGTTTTTTATTTCAGTTATCATAAACCTATAGTTTCAATGACAAAAATTCCTGAATAACCTACATGTATTGTAAGATAATAAAAATATTTTAAGCAATTCTCATTTATTCAATAAGAGAAAAAAATTTGTTTTCTTATCGGTCACCACGCTCAACTTAAATTAATATCAAAGAAAAACTTGAATTAATATCAATGAAATTATAATTGCATAAGTTGATAAAAAATGTTATGCAACAGCTTTACCGCGGCAGTCCTGAGTGCCAAACGTATCTTTTTTTTCCAGTCATAATGGTTGCTTCAGTAAAATTTCCTGCAATCTTTTTGATTATCAAACGTGTACCGTTGCATATTCGAGTTGGATCAATTTGCTCTAAAGAATAATAGGTGAACCAATTTTCAACCGAAGATTATGTGATGCCAGAGCTGCAAAATAATCGATGGTCATCAATAGTTTTTTTTCGTCTCACTATCGATAGTTTATTGTGACTATCGATGGTTTTTATGGTTTGACTAGCAACAATCTTCATATTATTTTGCAAAATTTCACTTAATAGCCTTAAAAACATCATTTATTTCATTCTTGGCTTGGTTGCGTGCACGTACCACGTGATCTCAAATGCGTAAGTAAAGAATATTTAAAAAATAATATAAAAATTATTAAATTTAACAAGTTTATACAATTGCATTAGGTGTGGTTAAAATGATACTTCATCCCTGGTTTAGTTGAGCACAAAATTATATTCTAAACATTCATAAGGTGTTAAACCATCCTTTCATTCTAACCTTGATTGGGCACGTGGTTTCGGATTATATTGTACACATTAATAAGGTGTAAAATCAGCCTTACATCCATGGCTTGGCATAAGTAGAGAATATTTATAAAATAATATGAAAATTATTAAATATAACTATTTTATACACTTTCATTTCGTTAGAACCATCCAAACCATAGTGCCTATTTTATTGTAAAACGTGTTTTAGCAAATAATGCCTCAATTTCGAAAGTACTACTTAGTACGTCAAAAGCTCCATCACCTCTCACTGTGGATGAGGTATTCGTTTTAATTGATTTATGCAAACTCCTTGCTCCTTTTCATGATGCTACTGTGCAAACTTCATCTAGCAGCACTGTCACCATTTCTTTGATAATTCTACTTACTTTTGGTTTATATAAAATGATATTTTAAATGATATGAAAACCCAAGTAAAAACAGCTGACGGGTTTGTATTGTCCTTTTTTTTGATAGAGCGCTTCAAACTACTTTTTTTTCACTACAAAAACCGCACCGCATCATATCTCTTATAAACTTATTTTTATTTCCATTACAGAGCAACGAAAATGAATTGACGTCTCTCAGCATCTGTAACAGTCGATGCCTTTGTCTTCCAGCTACTTCTACAGAGTCGGAGAGAATATTCAGCCAGGGTGGATTGCTAATATCAGATAGGAGAGCAGCTCTAAAGGTTAAAAATAATTTTTTTTTAACAAAATTAAGTGGCTTATTGATGAATAAAGTACTCTATGGAAACGTTTTTTAAGTATAAATTTATTGATCTCATTTCACATAAGTGTATAAACAATTTATCTTTTTCTATCTCGTCAGCTCACAGACACATTTATATAATAACATGAATAAATTTTATGTGTAACTTTATTAACTTTTTCATGTTTTCTGCTATTGTTTTATAAATAAGGCTGACTTCGAAAACGTACTTCTGCAAAGTAATTGATACAGTACGACTACAGTTTTTATACATCGTCTGTATGCAACGTTAAACAACCTTGTAAAATGATGGGCTATATAATTTGACGTTACAGAACACTTTTACTGCAAAGTGTTATTCTCACAATCAGCTGTTTTATGTTCTATGTTTTGGCGAGTGAAAAAGCAAAGAAATGGATGGAAGTCAAACCAAGGGGTTAATTTTAAACAATTTCTTAAATCTCTCCGAAAATAGAAGCCTAAATATTATTTAGATCTATAAAAAAATATTTAAGGCAAAATATAAAAGAGTGTGTTTTTTAAATAGTGTAATTAATAAAAACCGAGTAAGAAGATTGCCAAAAAATTGTGGATTCTGGCAAACTATATTGGAACTGCCTAGTGATTTATTTTTCGCTCACTGTAGGATGAAACCAGCCACTTGTGAGGTAACTATACACATATTTTGCACATTCAGATGGGTGGGTATCCTCTAATAAACAAACATTAAAATACATCCTCTACAGAAACTATAACACAAGCTAAAGCAATTGTGGAGAACACTCCGAACTGGCCGACTTTGCTTATCACTGGAAAGGTTTATATACCTATCTTTGTGGAAACTTAGTAACCAAAACACTCGGTTTCACCTAGGAACTGCATATTATAACTTTATACGAACAATAAAAGAAATCGGTCACTTGAGACCAAGCTAATAAAATTTCCATCAACCGACGAGTGCCAATGAGCTACTATGGAGCAGTTCGTGTCAAGTCGTCCTCTGCCATTTCCATTTGTGTTAGAGTGCGTGGATGGAATGCATATTCGCATTCAGCAGCATAAAACTGATAGCATTAGCTATTACAATAAAAAAGGAACTTTTCCAGTTGTTGTACAGGTAAGTAATTCTTCCATATGTATAGATTTAACATTAAAATGAAACTTCAATGAAATTCTTAGGCAATAGCGGATAGCAAAATGCGTTTTACAGACGTATCCTCTGGAGATCCACGATGATGTCATGATGCATGCATGTGGCGTACCAGCCCAATACGACAAGCTATCTTAAAAAAAACACGTAAAATTCCTCCACAATACCATTTTTGGGAGTCGGTGCTCACACAAGAATAAAAAAGATTCAATAATGTGCTTAGTTCGACAAGAGTTTCCATAAAACAAGCCTTCGGTATTGTGAAAAAATCTAAAATATTGTAGAACATACTTTTGTTCTATCATCAATAGTTTCCGCAACGCATGGGACGAAAGACGTTTTAGGGCACTTTTTTAGACCCTGGGTTGCATTACTTAAGTTTTAGTAAGGATCCCTAAATCTTTGCTTAATATACCCTATGTTACTTAGGGTGAATGTAGCTTTCAAATGGTGAAGCAATTTTTGAAACTGGTACAGTAGTTTTTTAGTTTCTGCAGTTCAAACATACATACATATCTTTTCTCTTTATAACAGTAGTATACATAGATAACTTATAATTAAAATTATAAACTACTTTGTATTAATACTACATCTAACCTTCTTATATGCTTAATACATAAATTTTGTCAATTTGCATACATAATGCAGCTATAAAAACAGAAAATGAGAAATTTAGTAATACTAAATAGCTTTTTTTTCCTTAAAACTAGAATAAATTTTCGTTAAATAACATTTTACATATATGTACACCTCTACGTAAAATTTATGAAAAAATATTTGTACATTTTGGTTTATAACAAAGACAACATTAAGAAAAGAATTAATACATTTTGGTTTATAACAAAGATAACATTGAGAAATATTGAGACACAGGATAATCATTATTATCTACGGTTCCACTCAGTACAGCTAAAAGCGACAAATCTAATGTTTTCTGAGGAACTGTCACATCGCTGCGAATTCGATACACCTCGTCCATCTCGTCCTAAAATTCCCAATAAGTACCTGCTTTACACGAACCGCGATTAGGTTTTTTTATTCGCTTGTACGTTACCATGTAGTTTAGTGACGTTTTGAAAGTCAGCCTAAATTTAATGCCATAGTCTCCTAATTTAAACAAAGAAGTAAATTTTAGTGAGGAAAACTATCAATAGTATCGATATTATTTTTCAAAGTATCGAAACTGTAGAGTAGTCCGACTATCGATAGTCTAGCAGTTCTAATTACGGGTATATCTAAACAAATTTAGAAACACAATTTGACATTTTTTATTTAATATTTTAAAATACATCTCATCACCCGACAACAGCTGTTGTATCTCGTCAAAATCTACATGTGTGGCCGCCTTTGTAGCCTGATTACTAAGCCCCGTATGATACAAGTAATTAATTTTTCTTTCCAGGAAAATACTCTTAATTAAAAAATTTTGTCACGTACAGTGCTTGGTTGCAGGGCTATTAACCATTCCCAATTTTTAGCAATTGTTCGGAATAAATTTGTAATGGTTCATTAATTTGCAATTGCATACGCATATTTATGGTTAGTCAAATCGTCTCAACACTTCACCATAAGAACGATTGTTTAACCTTTTGTTATTCTTGAATTAAGAAAAGCGAAGAATGACCGATCTATCGGAAATCACCAGACAGTAGTAATGCAATGTTGTGCATTGCATTTTTCCGAAAAGGTAGAAGTCGAATACGGGGAGTGGTTGATTGTTACAATGTTATTTTTGGTCAAATAATCGGCCACAAGCGTCGATCGATGAGACGGCGCATTATCGTGCAACAAACGCCAACTTCTTCGAGATATTCGAGCCGAACACGTCGAATACGGTACACCAAATGCTTCAAAACTCCATATAAAAACTCCAATCATAAAAACAAATCAGCATTGTCTTCACTTTTGACTTCTCCAGGCGCGATTTTTTGGGTTTCGGCTCATCTTCATTTATGTCCTCACGACCACTTTGAAAACGTTGAAACCACTCGTGCACTCTGCTACGGAATAGGCAATCATCGCCATAAACTTGTTTCATCAATTGAAACGTTTCGGTAAAAGTTTTACCAATTTTAAAACCAAATTTAATGTTGGCTCTTTGTTCGAAGCTCATTTTCGCACTGATGACAAAAACATACTGACACTTAAAACGCAATAACTTCACTTCCAATAGATTAAATGTCATGAAATTTTTACTGAAAGTCGATAAAGGATAGCAGATTATAACGCACTAGACATATAGATGGCGCCACTAGAGTTTACTTTGTTACTTTTTTACTGTTTACTTTGGAACGCACCTTGTATTTATATACTTAATTATATTTACAAAAATGCTAATTTAGTAATTGGTTTACTATTGTTTACATTGGTAGGTGGTCTCGGCTGAAAGAAAAAGCATATCAGTTACTTAAATAAGCAACCAAACAGACGATCAAATGTAACAATTACCTATGAACGTTTGGCGTTTAGATATGATGCAACAGTCGGTTACGCTGGGTATAAATCGGTTGAATTTGGAACAATGAATAATATTTGTCCACATTGCAATGCTTTGAGGTTTCGACTAGAATCGACCGGATTATGTTGCATGAACGGAAGGGTCAAATTACCGAAACTATTGACACCACCCGAAAAACTCAATTCTAATACAATATCAAAGCATTTCTTGCAGAATAATCAGAGTTATAACAGTATGTTCCAAATGACATCATTTGGCGCAATGTTATTGAACAACGTGGTTTTAATCGTCCTTTTAAATAATTGATTTTTCTCTAAATTACATATTAATATACAAATGCAATCAGATTCAAGGACAAATTCACCACCGTGCAGGAGCATTGTTGCCATCATCAAATGATGGTGAATACAAATTTCCAGAACAGACCATAAGACTTCAACAAATCTCTCAGTTCGCTCTCGAAGAGCTGCAACTGGCCACTCGCAATCCCAGCAGAAATCCTTAAAAAAATCGCTGCAGAGCGACCGGCAGTACTTTTGAATATGTACAATGCCAGTAAAGGAAAAGGTTCCAACTTGATATCAGCATACTGTTCACTCGACACTGCGGGAAATCTTTATAGAAGGCAACGAGTTGGAGAACTCGAATCGCTACAATTTAGTTTTGAATATAACATCATTCAAATAGCCTCCACGAATTCTTTTGCAGGAACGAATTCGATGAACCCAATTAACGAACGAGTACTTTTTCCACTAAATCAAGTCGTATGTCATGAATAGTACGTTCAATATTGACTTCTAAAGCTTGAAGAGAGTCTGGTATATTGATAAAGAACAATGACTTCAAATAACCCCACAATAAGAAGTCTAATGGTGTTAAATCACAACTTCTTGGAGGCCATTCAATGTCACAATTTCTTGAAATTATCAAATCTCCAAACTTTTCTCACAATAATTCGGTTGTTGCACGTGCTGTGTGGCGCGTAGCCCTGTCTTGTTGGAACCAGTTGTTGTCAAGATCAACTTTTTCCAATTGCAGCCATAAAAAGTTGGTTATCATCGATCTATGCTGCTCTCCATTGACAGTAACGTTGTCACCAGTTTCTTTTCGAAAGAAGTACGGACCGATGATACCACGATAATATTACGGACCGACCAAATTGTCAGTTTAGGGAATGTAATGATTGTTCATGAATAATTTGTGGATTTTCTTCCCACCAAAATCGAAAGTTTTGTTTTTTTACCGCACCACTCAAATGAAAGTGAGCCTCATCAGAGATGCCATAAAATGGAGAAAGCGCACGAAAAGTTGCAATTGGAGAACGATTATTTTGATAAAAAAATTGAATAATATGTAAACGTTGTTCTTGCGTATATCTTTGCATGAAGAAATTGTAAACATTACTGAATACAATCGAAAAAAATTACAGATCATGAATATTAAAAATGGCCGAAACGACACTTAGAAATCATATTATTCCTATCGGAAAAATCCGATACAAAAAAGTAGTTTTGCTGGCGGCTCTAGACGTTCGAAATGCCTTCAACAGCGCTAAATGGTCGGACATGACCCACGCTCTCAATAAAATCGTAAGAGTCCCCGACTATCTCAGAACTGTGGTGAGGAGCTACCTTTGCAATAGAAAACTGCTGTATCAAACTAGAGAGGGATCACGACAGATATCGGTTACGTCAGGAGAAGCACAAGGATCCATTTTAGGCCCAGACTTGTGGAACCTCAGCTACGCGCCATACTAAATTCGAAATGCCAGACGAATCGTACCTAATTGGCTACGCGGATGACATTGCAGCAGTAATTACAGCCCGGGATACGGATACTCTAAGAACCCAAAAAGCGGTGAACTGCCTAGGCGTAAGACTGGACCCTAGATTAACCAGACTAAATTACCTCCCAACTCAGCAGACCTATGGCCAACATAGGGAGGCCCAGACATGAAAAGATAAAGCTCCTAATGTCAACGACTATCAGCGTCCTATTATACGGTGCAGAGATCTGTGCAGATGTCCTAAAAAAGTAAAACCAGCGTAACGTAGTGGCCAGAGTGCAGCGCACCGCAGCCATCAGAGTTGCATCAGCTTACCGAACAGTGCCAGGTGATGCAATATTAGTCCGTAACTTATGGACTAGTCGTAAATTCGGAGATGTCGACTTTTACATAAAACAGCTGCTATGCGGTAACGGATACTTCAAAAAGTACCTCCACAGAATGGGAAAAGTCGAAGAGCCGTCTTCCTATACAACGACGTGACAAGAGACTACGCTGAATACACATTCTTTAAATGTGTGCGGTGGCAAAGATAACGCACCGCCGTAGAAGATCTGGTCGGGGTAGCCAAAAAAGTCTGCGTTTACCCGACACTATTTTTTAAGTGAAGTAAAAACACAATGTAAATAGGTAGCTCAGTTCAAATTTTCTACATGTATTTCTTCTTTATATTTTTAAGTTCAAAATGCAAAAACAAAAATGTGTATTCTTATTTTCATTTTTGTGATAACGGGATTTTAGTGTAAGGAGAAATAAACATAGGCACCATTAAGTCTGCGTTCAGCTTTAAAATTAGTTACAAATGTATTAAAAACGATAAAGAAAAATTAAATTCAATACTTTGTTGGATAGCCGCGTTGTTTTAAAACCTAGCTCAATCGATTTGGCATTGATCTCATCAACTTATCTTTTTCCTCAGCTTTAATCTGGGTCCAGTCTTCTTTCATAACACTTCGCAAATCCTCTTTACTTGTTATTATATGCTGACGAATTCTTTTTCCAACAGATCACATAGATGCTCAATAGGATTGAGGTCAGGTGATTGAGGGGGCGTTTTAAGTTTTCTAGGAGCATTGTACAAGAGTTAACGTCTAACTATTTCCGCAGTATGCTTCGGGTCATTATTTTGTTGGAACCAAATTTTTTTTTAGATTCAATAAGTTCAAGATGACCCACACCACCAACCACCATGCAACCCCACACCATAATTCCGCCACCTCGTGTTTAACTGTACCAACAACATTTTTTTGCTTTTCAAGGTCAGTTCCTGACTTGTGCCACACAATTTGTCGACCTTTAATGCCAAAAATGCAAAATTTACTTTCATCCGAAAACATTACTTGTCTCCAGAATTCCGGCGACTTATTTATATAATTATGAGCAAATTCAATGCGCTTTCGCCTGTTTACAAGTGAGATATATGGTTTTTTTCGAGCGAACCTTATCCATATCTTTTCGTAAAATTTTTCTAGCAGTTTCGGCACAAATTGTTTTTTTAATGGTTATATTTACGTTTTCAATAATCTTTGTGGGCGTAATTCGAGGGTTAACTTTCACCATATTTATTATTTTCCGTTCTTCCCGGGCTGATAATATTTTCGGACGACCAGATCGCGGTTTTGACGTTAAAATTTCGTTTTTTTTTTAATTGTTTACGACGCGCCGGACAGAAGAATACGTTCTCCAATAGTTTGCCCAATTTTTCTGAAACTTTCGCCATCTTTCCACAACTTAATGATAATTTTTCTTTCCGACAGACTAATTTCTTTTCTTTGGTTTCCATTTTTTTAAATATTATTAAAACGAGTCACGAGCTCTTGAAACGACTAATTATAATAAAACACAATAGAATCTAGGCAAAAATAACGAACAAATTCATGAGAAATAACGGTATTTCCAATTCAAGCTAACTGAACGCAGACTTAATGGCCTATGTTTATTTCTCCTTACACTAAAATCCCGTTATCACAAAAATTAAAATTGGAATATACATTTTTGTTTTTGCATTTTGAACTTAAGAATATAAAGAAGAAATACATGCAGAAAATTTGAACTTAACTACCTATACCTGAAGTAATCAAAACGCGGTTCTAAGGTGAGCGACGGTTAACTAGAGGGGGGCTATTTCTGACCTGCAAGTGGCACATATCGTTGCTATGAGGATAGCACTGATGATGCGGAAGGCCACCACCTCACCTGCAAAAAAAAATTGTCTCACAGTTTTTCACTGCAGAACGTGTTTTGCAGGACTGTTGGCGCTTTGTTTAGACAGAGAACGTAGAAGAACGAGAAGGTGCAGGTTTTGGGGAGGTCACCTCACACGCAGGAGAAACTAATAACATTTCTCTTTTTTATAACAGCGGTGAACCTGTACACTTATAGCTCTCTTAACATTCCCAAAGGTGAATATTGAAGAGAATAAATTGCCGTATGCCAAACACGGAATATTGATATGCCATTTGAAATATATTTCTTTTTATAAATTATTTTATGTTAATTAATTTTGATAAATATCTTAATATAATTCATGTACTTAACACCATTATGGAGTCACAAAAGGACAGAATTGTGTTTTGGCGTCGGCCTTTTTATATCATGTGTACATGTAAAGAAACATGAAAGAAAAATATTTGTAAATTTGTACATATGTTTAAATATGTACATGTATATATATTGACGCAGATTTTTGTAAGTCACGGAAAAATATTTTAAATCGACAAAAGCTTTGTTGACACTTTTGTCACCTCTGGCGTTTGCTTTTATGAACGAAACGACTTAGCTTATTGCATGTGTGCCAGCGTTCATGAATGAAAATTTTGTTGTTGTGTGATTTACTACAAATTTTGGATTTTTCAATTTGGCTGCCATATTGATTTCTGACGCTGCTCATGCTATTTGAGACAATTGTTGTTCTTGTATAACAATGTTTGTATTTTTCCTATTGGCTGACATACTTACACTTGTACGGTTATATGTTTTTTTTTCGAAGGGGGAATCTTCTGAAAGATACTGCCACCAGTGACAGCATGCATGATTCATACCGTACGCTTAGTGCACCTCTTTCGGGACCATGCCTACGTGCTAAACCCTTAACTCCGTCAGCTTCGTATGTACCTTGCGGGACTACCGTTAAGTATTTCTTCGCAAGGTAAGCTTAGCCTATGGGCTCTTGCATCTCATTGTACTTATACTCTATTTATTGCTCTCGTTTCGCTCTTTCGCAGCCGTTCTGTTTTTCTCAGTTCTATTAGGGCCATGGCCAGTGAGAAATTGCGTCATATAAAAGTCCGTTTATCCGTGCTTTCTATCCATCCAGACTTTTTGGATAAGCTGGTGCGTCCATCGCCCTTTGGTTGTTTCATCCCAACGGTTTTGCCCCTCGTTTAGACTCTTTTGTCTCTCTTCTTTTCGTTCTTCTATTGTTAACGACCTGCCGAGTATTTTGCTGGTATCATATGTTCTTTTGAGCTCAACAGCCTTTATATCTGGTGGCATTATACCGGATATAATGCTAGCAGCTTCTTGCGATACTGTGCGGAATACACTGGCTACTCTGTTGGCGCTTAGTCTACACAGCGAAATCACCATTTTGGCATATATATTTTATGGGTCAGCGCTTGTGCTCATACAGGTGACGCATACAGCATAACTGATAGGCTTGCTTTTGTTAAAAGAAACCTTCTCGCTTGGCTTGGCCCACTTATGTTAGCCATAATTCGCGCTAGTGCCGAAGTCACTCGCGCAGCTTTTTCGCAGGTTTTTTCGATATGCATCTTGTAGTTGAGTCTCGCATCAATTATGACACCCAGGTACTTTAGAGATGGCTGAGTTCTAATTACATGCCCGTCAATGTTTAGAGTAATAGTCTCTAGCTTTTTCATACTCGAGATCAGGACTGCTTCTGTCTTCTGTCCCGCTAGCTGAAGTTTCGACGCGTCGAGCCAGTTTTTAATTTTCTGAGACGTACAAACGCTTTGGATTTGGTGTAGCTCTTTTGCTACTATTGTCATCCGCGTATCCAATTATTTTAGCTTATTTTGGTAGTGGGAGGCGCAGTATTCCGTCGTACAAGATATTCCATAACATTGGGCCCCAAACAGAGCATTGTGGCACTCCACCAGTTCAGTTACCGCATAACTTTTCACCCCTTCCTTAGTGTCGTATAACAGCAGCCTGTCGGACAAATAACTTCTTATAATCCGAAATAAATATACCGGAGTTTTGAGGTTCTCTAAGGCTCGTTTTTCACGTCGAAAGTGATGATTTCGCAGTATTATTTCGTGCCATGCGTCCACCTAGTATCTTTAATTGCTTTATCTGCTATTCCGGTCAGCGGTCGAGCGCTTCCTGCGAAACCCGTATTGGTTGCTAGATAAACCGTCTTCCACTTCTTCCAGGTGTGCTGTAATAAGACCAAACGTTGTTTTTTCCATAGTTTTGAAAAAATACCATCGGTTAAGCACTTCGTGTATAGCTGGGTAAAGCATTTTGGGTTTTTTAATGCAATCTTCAGAGCACGATTTGGGATGCCATCCAACCCCGGTGCTTTAGCATAGCCAAAACGTGCACCAGCATTTATTACCTCCATATCGGTAACTACTGGTATTGCTACGTGATCTGGATCTTCGGGGAGAAACCGCTCTTCTCCTCGCATGTGCTGTGTTGGAAAAAGTGTTTCCGCAACATGTTTTGGAAGGGCTGGGCAGGTCGGCGCTTGTCCTTTAGGACCTCGTACTTTGGACATGACGCACCGCCCCAAGGATTTTCATCGAGCTTGTTATGTCACATAGCTCTTTGAAACACGTAGCTTTGCTATTTTTAATAGCCTTTTTCAGTTGCTTGCGTTTGGCCTTGAAGTTTTCACGTAATCCCTCTTGACTTGCCGTGCCTGTACTTCGCTGGTATTGTCGCCTCGCTTTATTACACTCTATTCGTAATTGTTGGATCTCATTATTTCACCAGTATGCTGGCTGTAGTGTGGGGTGTTGTTTTCTTCGAATTATGGCGGCGTCACAGGCTCTGCAGATATGTTGCACAAGCAACTTAGCCTGTTGATTGGTGTCTTCTGATTCGGGTATGTCTTCTTTCAACACGAGTTTGAATAAATCCTCATCGATTGTGCTTTCCTTCCACTCCGATTTTTACTCTCGTGTAGTAGGATTTGTGTGTCAATGGTTTGTCTTGCATCATTTTATCACCGCAGCCACAAATTGCTGCTTTTTTGGTGTTATCTGCAATCCACGTATCAGAGCTCAGGTTTTTGTATTGCTCACATATTATTACAACATCGACGTTCGTTTCGTACACAGTTTGCGTCAACAGTTCTTGTGCGGCTTCGCAGTGGTTTAGGTTGATCTGTAATATTTTCATTTCCTTTTCTTTTTGCAGGCCTCTAAGAAAATAGGATATCTCCGGCTCCCAATTTGATGGTTCGTACTCGCTCTTCCTTTGCTTTTACACAAGACACAGAGGGGTTCTTTACTACAGTCCTTCGCGTACTATCTCCGCCTTCTGTGTACCTGCGTATGCGTTCTTTTTTTGTTTTATTGAATCGATGCAGAAGAGATTCAGCTCTTTGATTTGCGAGCGGATGGCCTCGACTATGTCATCCTTCGTTGTGATTTCGTTCAAATCTAAGAGTTCTAATCTGCGCCTGGTCTCCTAATACCCTATTTATTTCATTCCGGTATTCATGGGTACTCCCTGTTTGTGCTCTTCTTAGTTCGGGCAACATCTCTCCATTGGTAGTCTTTTTTATTCTCGACACGTTTTCTCCAAGCTGTTTCAGGTTTCATCCGGTCGTGGTGGCTGCGGTGGCATGGCATTTTCCTTCTCCGCTTTCTTGTTCTTGGGGGTTTTGTATTTTACTGTAACCCAAGCTTCGTCTCTTGGTGTTCCTTTTTTCCCTACACTAGCTGGATTCTCACATATTTCCTTTTGCAAATTTTCACCCTGCGATCTTTTGGTCCTTTTTGGTGGGGTGTTTCGAGTCGCTTGCCTGTCATCACGTAACCTTTTCGGCGTGGCTGCTACAGCTTTCCGTAAGGACTGATTTTGTGAATTGGAATCCTTACCTTAGCAAAGTCCTTCTGTGTACATGCATGCAGCTTCGCAATCGTGTTCAGAAGCTCCCTCATCGGGTTATTAAAAGAGCGTTGTGGGAGACTCGTCATGCTTATTAACTTCTTTATGTTTCCTCCCAGTTCATGCATATGATCTTGCACGACATCGTTTTTTTAGTGCAGTGTGGGATTTCCTTTTGTAGCGCGGGTGGAGAAGATCAGGCTCGTACTTGATTTTCGACGGTCGTTTTCTCTGGCGATCGGGCTAGTTTTGGTGCTCGCCTAAAAGGATCAATTTCTGCGCATTTGCTCAAACTTGTAGTTTTATCTGATGCAATGGCCAAGTGGTCCACCATCGCATCATTGCAGTCGTTGGCTATCGACGGTCGAGAGCCT
Source organism: Bactrocera oleae (assembly GCF_042242935.1). NCBI lineage: Eukaryota > Metazoa > Arthropoda > Insecta > Diptera > Tephritidae > Bactrocera > Bactrocera oleae. The sequence continues at coordinate 15,603,270 of NC_091541.1, read as the reverse complement.
GCTTTCTCACCCCCCAAAACCGCCGGCACTGGGCTTTTTACACCCTGCACCGTAACTTTTAATTTTTCGAACGTATTCGCAGCCATGTTTTGTTTTTCCGGGATCCTTCTCGTACCATTTTATACCTACTGGAAGGTAGTTTGCTCAGCCGCTCCTAACCTGGAGGCAGACGCTGCCCAATAAGCCGCTCAATATGAGTCAGACGCTTTCAGGGTTTGTGGGTTTGACACTTATTTATGGGCGGTGTCGATTCACCCCATCACAGAAACTTCGTCGGGTAGATATAGATTTTTAGGCTATACCCTCCATCTCTGTTGCTTTGGTCGGGGACTGCTTAATAAATATTAGCAGCTAGCCTACGCTTATATGTACATATGTAGATTTGTGTATGCATTACTTATTTTGCAAGGTCATAAACGCATTTGTACATACATACTTACATATATTATTATATAATAAAACATATTGATGTACATATGTATATACATAAATTATTAACACTGTAACAATTGAGATTAGAAAATTATGAAAATAGTAAAATATCATTTTTTGCATAATCTTTCACATTTTATCAATGTAGCATTAGTGCAAAAAAATCATATTTTATGAATTTTTCATCATAAAAATCGTTTATATGGCAAAAAATAATCATGCATATGTGAAGTAGCGCTTGTATTTTTGTTTTCTCATTCATTTCATTTCATTTTTCTCTTTATGTTGGGAGATACATATTTCTGCAAGAGAACATTGTTATAAAGTCTCATTTATGTTAAATAACAGCGAATACTACAGAAAATGGTGAACTCCCTGATCTGAATTTTTAAGCTCTGTTAGCCGTCCAATCGATCATCATACAAAATTCAATTTACACCTTCTCGTTTTTCTACGTTCTCTGGCTTAGATGTGGTGGTTGTTTTCAACTATAGGCTGCGGTTTCTTCTCGGACAACATCCAATTCGTTCGATAGCTTTTAATTACATTGAAGAGCTCTTCGAGCTGCGCTGCGCTATTTTTTAAGTTGACATTTTCTGTTCGGCCATTGCATGCACTTTTTGAGGGACGATCCTTTTTTTTACAAACTCCTGTCCCGGCGACTTCTGCGGAGTGGAGGTGATTTTTTCCGAAGTTGGTGTTCTGAGATCATCGGTGTGGACTCGGTCGGTACCGTGTTTTCTTGAGAATTCGCGTTTTTGTGTCACTGGCATTGGTTGTAACCTGGTGATCGCAGAACACTGCTACTTCTGCCAAAAACATTGCTCGATTCCTCGCTTTAATTCTCTGGACCGCACGTTGTACAGTCGCCCTGTCGAAAGGCTCGTGGTTGTCTATACATGTGGTAGGTCACGCGAGGGTTGACACAAGTTCTTATGGGAAATGGTATTCAGAGCCAGCCCGGCGCTTAGGAGTTCTCTCAACTGTTCAATAGATTTAATTTTATTTAACAGATGCCATGCCGAGTACTAGTAGTACCGTTCAAAGTGGTGAGCCTGTATGTGAAAATATTGATGATGCCGCAGGTATCGTCAAAAATGCAAGCGGCTAAAATACATTTATAAACTGTGAAACTCATGATGCAGATGGAATTGATAATAGAATGATTTAAAATAATTAAAAAACGCATCAAAATGACTCAACGATTATGAAATATTGTTTTCAGTTTTTTAAGATCTGTATACAATCTAAATAACTGATTATTATGTATTTTGTACTCTAAGACACAGAGATCAATAAACATATTAGTTGGAGACCTAGTCCAATTTCTAAGTATAAAATCAAGATTGATGAAGCGATTTTTATACCCTTAATGGAAGATTATTCCGAAAATTTTTAGTTAGATGTCTATAATGTCAAAAAAAGTTCCACTTTTACCGTGCTTTTATAAAACCACACAGTCCTTTTTTTATGGCCCTGTTCTCCTCCAAAAATTAATACACAATCTGAACAAAAATTGAGTTAAAAAAAGTTTTTCTTTTAGTATTTTTAAACCTTATTTTTTATGAACGATTTACATAAAAACCAGGGGCCGTAAATAATGATTATTGTTGAAATTTTCAAATGAAAAAATCAAAAACTTAGAATCGACATACGAAAAAACAGATAACGTCATGTTAATCCTATTTCGGTGATCTTAGCATTTCTTTGATGATTTTTTAATATCTGATTATTATTATTTTCTTCACTGATAATGATTAATTTTAATTAATTTTACAATAAGTTATAAATAATTATTATTTTTGAGATTTGAAAATAAAAAAAAAAAACTTTTTTTTTGAGCAAAAAAAAAAAATTAATAATAAACCTTACATGTGATGTTTACTACTGATTTTTATTTTATTTTTTGCTCAAAGTAAAACTCATTTTTATGTAGATCACAGGTTTCTTATGAAGGTTTTTGCTAACTTCGTTGCAGGTCCCTTTAGCACACATCTCAAGGATCAAATTTATGTTATGGTATTGCCACACCCCCTTTTCGCCCCTCCAAAATTTAGAAAAAACCGAATACCAAGCGTAATTGTTGACGCTAGGGTATTGAAATTTAATACACAGGATACATATACATGGTCCTGGTTTGCATGACTATTGCAAATTTTATCGCTATTGGATCCAAAACATGTGAGTTATTCAAAAAGAAATTTCTGTCGGCTAATACGATAGTAGCTGCAACGAGTTCATTGAAATAATAATTTCTTACAAAATTTTTGCTTTATTCACAAAAGAGAAAAAGAAGATATATTGTTATAAAAGAGCATACAACAAAGTTAGCAAAACACTTCATAAAAAGCCTGTGATCAAAAGTGAGTTTTATTTTGAAATTAGCGTCTCTGTTAAAAACTTTAAAGCGGTTTTCCCCCAACTCATGTTTTCAAAGTCGATACCCTTCATAACTTCAAAATTACTGTACCAATTGTTTTGAAATTTTGAAGACAATTCAGTCTATAATTTACGAGATAACGGTGGACAAGTATTTTTAAATTTCATAAAAATGTTTATTTTACAATAACAAGTTTGCTGATTTTTTCATAACAATTTGTGATTTCCTATTCAAAGTGTTCCAAAAAAGTGGAAATTATTATAGGTAAACTACAAGGTAATGAATGAAAGTTAACTTTTTGATTTCGGGTGATATAGCACCAAGTTATAAGGAGTACCGCGATCCTACTTTTTCCGAGATACGTTCGAATGTTTTAATATAAGCTATAAAAGTTTTCCTTTGGGTGTTACACACTTAATATACCCTGTTCAGAGTAAAATTAACCACCCGCACTGGTTAAACATAACAAAATTTTCTTATAGTTTTTCTTAATGGCACTGCGCAGACCGCTTTTTATTGTAAAACTGGAGGACCCCGTCTACGCGTTGCTGTGGCTAGGGTATACATTAATTATAAACTATTCAATACAGTAAAATTTTATTTAAAAATAATGTTATTTCTGGTGTAAGAAAAATCCCGTGGATTATTTCCAATTTGAAAATTATTTATACTAATTTTCTTCGTTTTATTTTTAAGCACAAACTAGCAAACCTGGCGAACCCCGTTTCGCCACCAGATGGCTTTGTTTTATGTAATATTTCGTTTGGTGATTAAAAGATGAAGAACATTTTTTTTTTGTTTTATATTTGGAAAGGAAAAATTTTATTTCATTTGAAATGAAAAATGAAGTGTTATTTAGTTGAACTTCTCTAAGTAAATGAAAGTGGATCCAAAGTAAATACTGAATCGAAGCGTTATACGTGTCCGCAAATTATCCGTTTCATTGAAGTGCTCTTTGGAAAACCACATTTTTTGTTTTTTGGTCTGACGTTAACACAAACAAAGCGGATGGTTTCCCAACTCGTGAACACGCAACGTATAACTGCCCATGTGAAAAACAATGATTTTCTAAATTTATCCCGCAAACACTAAGCGATTGGCCATGCGACTTGTTAATTGTCATTGCGAACGCAAGGCGAACTGGAAATTGCAATCGTTTGAAGTCAAACGGAAGATCAGTCGAAATATATACATTTTCACCTGCGTACTTTCCGTTAATAATGGTTGCTTCAATCAAATTCGGCATAAGTCTTTTTACCGAAAATCGAGTACCGTTGCAAAGTCGCGGCGGATTCAAATTACGCAATATCATAATAACTGTACCAACTTTGAGTTGCAAGTTATGTGGTGGAAATCCTGGTAACTCCAGAGAGTTCAAAAACTCCGTTGGATAATTTACTACATCATCGGGATTTGTTATGGAATCAACGGAATTGTATGTCACCAAATCGCCAGCAATTTTTGATTGAAGGGTGAAACTCAGTGCCTGTGCATCATTATTCTTTGCGGCAAGAATTGCTCGTTGACTTAACCAAGCATAATTCTGATAATTCGCACTAATGGTTTGGAAAACATTTTCAAAAATAGCTAATTGAGAGTCTACAAATCGGCAAGTCGTTGGTAAGAGTAATTAATCCAGATGTCGCATCAACTCTGACTTTTCCATTTCCAACAGCTAACAATTGTTTGGAAAATTGTGCAGCAATTCGATCATTTTGAAGTTGAACTCTCATATTAGTGGTCCATAAAGGTGATGCCTTCAGGCAAGCATTCAATTCATCTGCAGCCGTTCCACGGGGAATTACTGGCAACGTCTGCCTGTCAACAATAATTGCAGCAACATCATTAACGGTGGGTGCATTGAATCTTCGCACATGTTTACCTGTTGGGGTACAATCAGCATTTTGACAAATTTGTGCGTATCCGATGGCATTCGTTCCAATGCTGTTTTGAACATATTAACCACAGCATTATTAGCGTGAAAAAATGCTTGCAACTGTTCAATAATTCGTCTCTTTAACTGTTGTGTTCCCTGTATATTGCACCGCTCATTCAGCTGATCGACCATCGACGAAATGAAATATATTTGCAGAAATTTATGCGGTTCATCTGGTGTTGGCACCATTGAACCATGCAAATGATATATTTGTCCTTGTATCTGTAATTGCAAACAATCATTTGTTGAAGAATACGGTGTAACTTATGATCGTGTGATGGTGTTTTTTTTTTGTCATGCGAAAGCAGTTATTGTATTCAAGGATGTGTTGAAGAAAATGGCTGGAATCGGGATCACTTCCATCGAACAATGGTTTCAGTGCCTGTGGTGGTGTAAGTAATGGATCCAGTTTGACTTTTCCACTTGCGCAGCACAATCCAGCCGTTTCCCTTTTGAACTTTAACGCATTGCAATATCGGCATATAGTCGTCATTGGTCCAACATCTAAGTTTGCATCATCACTGTAGTTCGCAGTGGGATCAGATTGGAATGCCAAGCGATTGTATGATGCCAATGATCTTCGTGTGCTCACGCGTTGTCTCAATCACACGTGTTGCTGGCTTGCATGCTTGTGCGGCGGCCGATGTTGGCACGTCGTCCTCTAGGCATTTTGGACTATGGATAGAGTGGTGAATTTAACCTCAAATGCACGCTCCACATAATTTATACTGTTCAACTTACCACCTTAAAGACAAATGCCTGTTGTTGAAATTGAATAAAAATTTGCACAATACACGTGATTGATTTGATGGTTTCCAATTGAAATGTTAGTTCCAATTGTAATGAACGAATAACTTATTTTTCACAATTTCACAGTGAACACAATACCGGTTTGTCACATGAAATTAATTGCGCAGAGAACAATGAGTAGCTGTCAAACAATGTATCACGCACCGGCGCCATCTACTTAAAATATTGGTTTGTAGTACATGCTATGTATCAGAGATGGCGCTGTATGTGAAAAAAGATTTTCCCGCCTTTCTGTTAAAATATTTCCTGAATTTTCTTTGCTATAAACCTCACGGAGCCCGAGACCTTTCCAACGAATACAAAACCGTGGAAATCGGTTCGTGCGTTCTGGAGTTATAGCGTCAGGAAGGAAAACCCGACTTATTTTTATATAATAGATAAACATAAAATATATTATTATGTTAATTTTTTTGTTTTATTAATTTTATATTCAAGTTTGTAACCAATGAGTAATTTTCATAGTCGATAACATATGAGGTTATGAATGAGGGTAGATTATTTTTGATTTTTACCAATAATATTTATAGTTTTTAATTATAAACATTTTTAAGTTCAATTTAATTCTGCTCTATTCATATCGGACATTCTGACAGTATCATTGGAAAACGTGGTAAAAGGTCTATTTTTCCATTACGTTTTTCAGTGAAAGTGGTTGCTACAATACTATTTCTTGTAATCTTTTTGATTACCAAACGTGTATCGTGGCATAATTGAGAAATGAGTGGATTGAAATTATTGAATAAAAAGTTAAACAATTTTCAAACGAAGATTATGTGATGTCATTCCGAGTATATCTAGATAATTTACGTTTCATTTTCATCAACAACAGTAGTGATTTAAACTACATCTAATAGCCTGGCAACAACTGTTGTAACTGGAAATTAGTTTCATCAACTTTTACATTTTTGGCCGCTAATGCAGCCCAATTACTGAACCATCTATGATCCAAACAATTAACTTTCAGGAATATATTCTCAATTAATCAAGTTCCTTTGCACGCGTCATGCACTGCGTATTTGGTTGCAATTCTTTTCTAACACACCATTCACTATATCTAGAAATTGTATTATTTCTGAGGGTGGATCACTTTGCAATTGTTCGCATATATTTATAGTCAATTGAAGTATTTCAACATCTCATCATTAGAACGACTACTTAAACATTCGTAATCTCATTGCCTTAAGATACGGAAGAATGGTCGGACTGTCGGCAACCCCAGACAGTGGTAAGACAGAACCATCGAAAACTTCATCGTTGTCGTTTAAATCTTGCATTGTTCTGTGCAATGCTTAGAGAATATTTGCGAGCTATTATGCACTCATCTCAAGTTATGATTGAACTTTTTCTCAACACTGGAGCTATTCCGCTATTTTTTTATGTTTGATGTTGCGTTTGATTTGTTATGAATGCCTGTGCGTCGTTCGCCCATAATCTAGCAAAGTAGCCGTAATGCCTTGGCGATGCAAATATCAATGCATTTTGTGTTGTGATATTAAAAATGTTTTCCTGGTTCCACATGTTGCGTCCTAAAAGAAAACCGCCTTGGTCAGTAGCAACAATCAGTATAATAAACGTGTAACGCGACACTGGTTAGAGTGTATGATGTATCCATTAGTAAGCAACGGCACGGTTGCTTGAGCGTTTAACGTCACTGGTAATGAGAGGAGAAAGAGAAAGAAAGATAGAGAGAGATATGCAAGATAGAGAGTGAAGCATCACATGGGGTTTAATTGTGTCGATTTTTGTAATAAATTCAGTTTTAGAATAGTTTGTTATTTTAAGTTTTAATTTGATATTTCATACGAAATATTTCGGAGTGTAATAATAGTGTGAGGTGATTTAGTAATTTGAATATAATTAAAATAAATGAAAAGGAGGCTACAGGGAATGCAGATGTTGCTATCTCCAGTACTTCCACTGGTTCCAGAGAATATCTCGGGATTAATATCAGCAACAATTGGGAATTATGTGCAGTAGAGAGCAAAATCAACCCCAACTATAACAATAGTAAGAAATTAATTATAATTGCTATTTATCTATCACCAAATGTTTCAATGAGGGATATCAAATTTTTCATCGGAAAAGCTTTGTTGCCATTATCGAATTTAGGTTCACAAGCTCTGAACGATGCTATTGGACAACACGTAGAATATTGTGACCAGACGGTAATTCTTGCGGGTGATTTTAATGTTAATTTATCGTCGATTCTGATTTGTTCTGGTATTCGTGTTCGCCACACTGTCCTCTACCTAAGTCTGATCATCCCGATTAGACATATTTGCGGTACCAAACGCTGCAAGCCGTTCCAGATGAACCACCTTCATTTTATTCCTTGACCTCCCAAGTGGGATACGAAACGATACACTTATCGTTGAGTCGTTTAATAACCTAGTATAGTCCTTCCCAATTACATTGTAATTTGGGAGATAACCCTTTCTTTCGTTCAATAAAACCCTCAGAGTTTATTGCCTTGTCGTATTTTGCTTTCATCTTATCGGTCATAATTTTGGTGTGCAGTCTCACCATAGCATGTATATCCCTCATCTCGTCTTCTAGGATGCTATTGAATTCCTTAGTATTCCTTCCTCCGTTGGCGTTAATTCCAAATTTTAAATCAATTGGTAGTCGAAGATCATTACCAAAAATTACCCTTGCTGGAGTCTGCCCCGTTTTTTCATTTACAGCAGAGCGATAAGCCATCAAGAACAAGGATATATGGGTATCCCAACCTTTTTACTTGTCCACAACTTTCCTCAAATGTTCTTCCAAAGTTCGATTGAATTGTTCTTCCATGCCATCGGACTGCGGATGTAGTGCAGTTGTACGGGTTTTCCGGATACTCAGCTTCTGGCATATCTCCTGTATTAGAGCTTATTCAAAATTTCTCCCTTGGTCAGAATGCTATTCTATTGGAACACCATATCTCAATACCCAATTGTTGATGAATACATCCGATACTGTTCCTGCCTCTTGGTTAGGAATTGCGTATACCTCTGGCCATTTGCTGAAATAGTCCATGACTACCAAAAAATATCTGTTTCCTAATTTACTGATAGGAAATGAACCAGCTACATCTATGGTTACTCGCTCAAACAACGCACCTGAATTGTACTGCTTCATCTGACCATGACTCCTGGACCGCGGCCCTTTAGCAGTAATGCACTCGACACAATTGGCGATCCACTCCCTAACTGATTGACGATAACCAACCCAATAAAATCTTTGTTTTAATTTCTCCAAGGTTTTAGTGACACCGACGTGTCCTTCACTTGGACCGTTTTGCAGCTCGTTGAGAACTTCAGGAATTCTTACTTTTGGAACAATCATCAGAGCTCGTGAACTTTGCCCATCTTCGCTTTCCCATACGCGATGCAAGCAGCCAGACACTAACTTCAAACTATTCCATTTTGCCCAATAACCCTTTGCGACTGGGCTTTCTGCAGCTATTTCTTTTCTTGTTGGACGTTTATTCATATCCAATCAATGTATTACACTTTTTAAATCTCTTGCTGACATTTCCGTAGCTTCTCCGGATCGCAGTCTGATGTTATAGTCATTAATCGGACATCTATAATGTCTTCTTTGGCCTCAGCTTTTGAGCAATGTGTTACACTTTTTAAATCTGGATCCTCTTGCTGACATTTCCGTATCTTCTCCGGATCCCAGTCTGATGTTATAGTCATTAATCGGACATCTATAATTCTTCTTTGGCCTCAGCTTTTGAGCAATGTGCATTCCAGATTTCAGGGACGGCGGGACATGGCATTAGCATTTCCATGACTACTACCTTTGCGATGTTCTATAGAAAAGTCGTAACTTTTAGTCTCTCAATCCACCATGCCAACTGTCCTTCTGGGTTCCTGAATTGTAGAAGCCATTTTAATGCTGCATGATTTGTCCTCACCCGAAATCGCTGGCCATAAAGGTACTTATGAAAATGTTTGATGCACTTCACCAACGCCAGTAATTCCCTCCGAGTAACACAATAATTTCTCTCTGGCTTGCTTATGGTCTGGCTGTAATACGCAACCACTTTCTCATGCCCATCAATGACTTGTGATAGAACGCCTCCTACTGCAAATCCACTAACATCCTTATATCCAAAATAAACGTTGATCCTGGGACCGGGTATACTAACATTGGCATAGTACTTAACCGTTTCTTCAGAGTTTGGAAATCCACTTCCAGTTCTTTATTCCATTCAAAAACTCTGTTTTTTTTCGTGAGTTTATGGAGGCTACTAGCTACGCTGGCAAAATTTGGAACGAATCGTCTATAATAAGTACACAGTCCAAGAAAACTCCGCAATTCATGCAAATTTTTAGGAGTGGGCCAATCTTTTACTGCCTCTATTTTTTCAGTAGCTGTGCAAATACCATCTGTTGTCATTTCGTGTCCCAAGTAGCTTACTTCCTTTTTAAAAAGGGAACACTTCTTTGGACTCCGCTTTAGACGAGCTAGTTCCTCGGTCCATGCGTCAATTTCTCTCGATATGTCGTTTTTGTCCATGGAACCTTCCTCAATACTTTCTGCCCAAATAACTGCTTCTAATGTTAGTGGAATCTGCTGGCTCTCTGTTGTTATCACTCGTCTAACGTTGTACTTTTTATCGTAACCGAACATAAGTGGTACTTCCATATTTCTATATGACATAATCCTGTTTTTCATGTCAATTTTGATTTCTTGATTTGTTAGAAAGTCTACTCCAATTATGACTTCGTACTAATTGTGTAACACAGCTGCCTTTCCAATCACGATCTCGCACGTTACCTTTCCGAGAACTAGGGTATCTTCTCCAGTTGCAGTACTTTGCCCCAGCTAACGGTCTCACTTCTTTCTCAACCAGATCAAATCGAATTATGGAATGTTATGCGCTCGTATTCACGGCCATTATACGCTTTTACCGTCTACACATCCACTAACGGTAACGTTACTCGTATTTCTGCTTATTTGTGAAATGGAGATTACAGGGCATTTGCTTGTGGGAGCCAGCCAGGGTCTTTTCGGCTGGCTCGCTTTAGTTTAACGATTGGTTTGATTTGACATTTGCTTGATCTTCCTCAGCTTTGCGTTTACGTCCAACTGGATTATTGGGCTGGTTACAGTTGCATGCAATATGGCCACTTTTTCCGCAGTTGAAGCATTTCAGCACACCATTATTTTTCTTATGCGTTTCCGTAGATTTTCCAGTGCTTTCTGCATGTTGTCAATTTTTTCAAGTAATTGGTTTATCCAAGTGTGTTCCTCCATTTCTACTTTGTGAGCTTTAAATGTTTGATTGCAAAGCAGAGATTCAGTTTCCTGTGTCAGAGCATACGAAACGGTTTCTGCAAACGTCAATTTTGTTATACAGCGAAGCGTATTCCATTGACGAAAGTCTGAATTTTCGTGTGCTCGATGTATTCCATGGATTTATGTGCATAAGCTAAGTGAGCTAACCTCTCAATCGCTGTAGAAAACTTCTGCACAGAATCATAGGCTTTCTGGAGGCGATTTCGCAACTCGATTTGAAAGATCTGCTTCCTGTGCTCACAACCCGTCTTTCTAATGCACCCATCAACGTTTCATAACTACTCGCGTCGCAGTTTGGAATGGTATGTAATATCTCCGCTGCAGATCCTTTTAATGCAACGAAGAATGCTTTATCTTCAGCGTTCCAATTATTTGAAGATGCCCTCTTTTCGAATTGAAGCCTAAAAACGTGGAACGGAACAGTGCCATCAAAGGATGGAGGTTTTACCTTGACAGAAGATGACGGCATAATTGGCCGATTTAATTGTAGCTCGCGGAGACGATCTTTCAATTCATCCACTACAGTTTTAATTTCATCCCGCTCTTCTGAAATCTGTGACGACACTTCTGCTACTTGTGAGGTCACCTGCGATATCCGTGTATCCTGCTCTTTCAACTGTAAGGACACGTGTGCTGATATACGTGCATCTTGCGGTGCGAATTGCTCTTCCAACTACGTTGACAACCGCGATTCTAACTGCGACATTTGTGTCGATATTTTCGTTGACATCTCTGTTTATATCTGCGTTGACATCTGGGACATTGCAGAAAAAATCATATTTATGTCCACCATCTTTGACGAGCATTGAGCCTTTTCCTTTTCTTCTATCTTTGTTGTATCTTCCTCTAATTCCATGTGAAAGACATATTCCTCAAAACTAATGTTTTCCGCCTCCATGGCCTCTCTTAACCGTGATTGTAATTCAGTTTTTAATCCATTTGTCGCCAAACCACGTTGCTCCAGCTCCTTTTTCAGTTGTGGAATCTTCAGATAGTTAAATTTGGCTATTTTCAAATAATTATCTCCTTGGGAATTTATTTGACAATCCCACTTCTGACACCAATTCTAACGGATTAATCGATAAATCGTCTACCTATAACTCACTCTTGAGTTCGATCACTGTATTGTTAAATTAAAGTCCCAATTTAATGGCTATACACTTATCTTTATTCCAACAACTTAACACTTATTGCTCGATATTCGAGTTTACAACTTATTGCTTATAGCTTAATTGCTTTTTACACGGCAACACTCTAATTAGAACTGAGTCTGCTGCACAATCCGGCAGCCCTTATTTAGTAAATTTTTACAAAAGTTCGCTACTAGAACATTCTGGCAATTACGAATTCGCTGTCTAGTTGCTTATGGCAGTTTATCGTGGATTCTGATTTGTTCTGGTATTCGTGTTCGCCACAATATATATAAATGATGAGCATGATGAGCTGAGTTGATTTAGCCATGTCTGTCTGTCGTTCGTCCGTCCATCTGTATATATGCAAACTATTCCCTCAGTTTTTAAGCTATCGATCTGAAATTTTGTACCTGTCCTTTTGTCACTAAGATGCTGCTCATTTTCGGACCACTATAGCATATAGCTGCCATACAAACTGAACGATCGAAATCAAGTGCTTGTATGGAAAACTCTTTCATTTGACGAGGTAGGTGCACGAAATTTGGCATGAGTTATTTTCTAAGGCAAGAATATAATATCCGAAGAAATTGTTTAGATCGGATCACTATGTCATATAGCTATCATATAAAATGAACGGTCGGAGTAAAGTACCTGCTTGGAAAAATTTTTTATTTTTTATTGCCGATTCACGAAATTAGATCTGAATCAAGTTATTGTAAGGAACCTTTGTATCTGTGAAGGGTATTATAGCTTCGGTGCAACCGAAGTTAACGTTTTTTCCTGTTTTGTTTGTTATCTGTTCAATAGATCATGAAGTAGTAGCGCCGTCAAATTAAACCACGAGAGCCCTTGATCTCAAGAAGAAAAATAGAAGAGTTTCGGATTATATTGGGCAATTTTTTTGCAGGATCGATAGTTGAAGCTTTTAGCTGTTGATTGTTTGGTCAGTACTATTCAGTTTCAGGCCCACTGAAGAAAGGCAGAGGTGAAGCCAATAAAAGCGTTATACAATAAGGATAATCTGGAACTGTTATCAAATTATTGCATTGTCATCGGTATTTGACATGTGTACAAAGTATATATATACATATATAGGTACATACGTACAACTCAAGCTAACAAAAGCGTGTTACAAAAAACGACTTCATGAACATGATTTTGATGAAAATAATGAGAACTTCTGTACGGAGATGCCATCCTCACATATATACATACATACATATCTATATACATGCATACAGAACTGGGGGAAAATGTGTCAAAAATTAGAAAGACGGCCAAAGGATTTTTATCTTGAACTAAAGGAGGCTCAAATGAAGACCACGGGAGATTTCAAGATTGAAATAGGGAAAGTGCTGGGAAATCACGCGTAGATAAAAGCACTAACCCATGAAACACTGATAGAAATACGAGATCTGGACGAAATCACTAGCAAAGAGGACATAGCCGAGGCCATACGCAGTCAGATAATAGAGATGAACCAAACTGCGGTCATAAACCTACCCGCGCGGTAGGTAAGGACGCTCTTGGACGCACATAAAATCAAAATAGGCTGGGTAGTGTGCAGAATAAGACCGAAGGAGAACCTGAGGAGGTGTTTCATGTGTCTCGAATATGGGCATCTTGTGAAAGCATGCAATAACCCCGACGATAGAAGCCAGTGTTGTGTCAAGTGTGGAGAAAACGGGCATTTTGCAAAGTCATGCGACAAAAAACCGTCGGGTAGCGTATGTAAGAGTAAGGAAAGTGAAAACACTGACCGTCAAATAGGTAGTAAGAAATGCCCCCAGTACCAAGAAGCATGCAAAAAGAACAAAAATTGAGAGTCATGCAACTGAACTTGAACCACTGCGAAGCTGCACAGGAGCTCCTTAAACAGACGGTATACGAACAAAAAGTGGATGTAGCCTTACTCATTGAACAGTACAAAAACATAAGCGACGGGAACTGGATCTCCGATTGCACGAACAAATCAGCCTTATGAGCATGTGGAGGAAAAGCTTTCCAAGACAAGCCGCTGTTAGGGAAATCTTTCTACACTCGAGCAAAAATCTGTGGGATCAACTTTTACAGTTGCTATATCCTACCAAGCGTATGTCAAAATGATTTTGAAAGAATATTGGATGAACTGGTGAGAGAAGCATTAACTACCACAATGAACATGGTCGCAGGCGATTTCAATGCATGGGCGATGGAGTGGGGTAGCATCTATACAAACAGACGTTGAGATGCGCTGCTAAAGGCGTTCTCTTTGCTAGACATGGTGTTGCCAAATACCGGGAACAAACACACCTTCGAGAAAAACGATCGTGGGTCTATTATAGATATAACTTTCGTTAGAAGCTACCTGATGCGGGCAGCAAGCTGGCACTCACAGTGACTATCAAGCTCTTTTGTTTGAAATCGTGCACCCAACCACCCAAAATCGAAGGAGAACGCTTGCAAAACGGGTACAAACGAAAGGGTGGAAGGTCGAAACCTTAGACGAAGAACTATTTAAGCTATTGCTAGACGGGAACATGAGTTCCGCGGAAGACGCAGATCGACAGGCGGAGAAACATTAGCAAAGCATCCGACGCTTCTATGTGCAGAAGGAAGAGCGGACCATACAGAAAACCTGTATACTGGTGGAGTAATGAAATCAATACCCTAAGAAGTGAATGTCATAAAGCGAGGAGGAGCTGCCAAAGGAATCGGGGATCAACGGAGCATATGGAACTACGCGAACGCTACAAAAGGAAGCGCAATGCCCTTAAAAAAGCAATAAAAAAGAGTAAAGCATGCTGCTTCAAAGAACTTTGTGGAAAAATCGACGAAAATCCGTGGGGCGATGCTTACAAGATAGTAATGTCAAAATTCAAAGGCGGCAAAGGGCAAACCGACCTGCCCCAAGCTATTGAAAATCATCGTGGAAACCCTATTCCCATCACAGTCACAAGAAAAACTACAGACTCAAGCAGAGGGACATGTTGAAATGGATGTCACAACAGTCAACGACGTGGATGTGGCTCAAGCGGCACAGAGATTTGGTAATGCTAAAGCGCCAGGCCTGGACGGCATCCCTAATAAGGTCTTAAAGATTGTCATCAATCATAACGCGAAGCCATTCACAGAATTGTTTACACAATGCTTCAGGAAAGGTGTTTTCCCGAAAATTTGGAAAAGGCAGCGACTTATCTTATTACAGAAGCCT
Organism: Bactrocera oleae; assembly: GCF_042242935.1. NCBI lineage: Eukaryota > Metazoa > Arthropoda > Insecta > Diptera > Tephritidae > Bactrocera > Bactrocera oleae. Next base: position 15,588,094 of record NC_091541.1, on the reverse strand, counting down.
AATAAAACAACCGGCGAGCCCAACTCCTTTCGACCTCTTTGCATGCTGGATACGCTTGGCAAGATACTAGAGCGGATTATCTGTGTACGATTAGAATCGCACTTAGAAAAAGAGTACCAGGGCCTCTCCGAAAATCAGTACGGATTTCGGAAGCGGAAGTCTACCATCGACGCAATAAAAAAGATCACTGATATCGCTAACAAAGCAATCGAAGGAAATAGATGGATGTATGGGACAAAGGAGTACTGCGCAGTGGTAACATTTGATGTACAAAATGAGTTTAACTCGGCTTATTGACCTCATATAGTAAGCGCCCTGGAGCGTAAGGCAACACCGGCTTACCTAGTGAAAATTGTAGCCAGATACCTGTCAGATCGACAGTTGCTGTTGATACCGATGACGGACCGAAAAAGTATACGGTATTGGGTGGAGTATCACAGGGTTCTGTGCTCGGCCCACTGTTGTGGAATGTACTCTACGACGGTGTGCTGTGCCTGCCACTACCGCAGCGAGTGCAGATCATAGGATACGCGGATGACATTGCCGTAACAGTGGTAGCAAAGGAACTGGATCAAATCCAGAACCTATGTAATCAGACGGCAACAAAAATCAAAGATTGGCTCGCTGCAACAAATCTCCAGCTTGCTGGACAAAAAACTGTAGCAGTACTTATTACAAGCAGAAAGAAGCTGGAAGGCATTACTCTTACTATCGACGGTTAAGCAGTTATTGCAGTACCTAGGGGTACTTATTGACACTAGACTAAATTATAAGACGCACATTGGCAAAGTCTGTGAAAAAGCGGCTCGGGTAGCGGCGGCACTAGCGAGGATAATGGCCAACATAGGGGGACCAAGTCAGAATAGGCGTGAGCTATTGGCCAAGGTGAGCCAATCTATATTGATGTACGCAGCGCCCATATGGGGACCAGCACTGCGGAGTAAATCCTATGTCAAGAAGGCGAAATCCGTAATTCGGCTCAGTTCCACTAGAGTCACCTGCGCAAAAAGAGTTTACGATAGATCCAAAAGTTTAGGAAGGCAACTAACGGTTGCAGAGCGAAAAGACTAAAGGCAAATAAGCATCAATGAATGGCAGAAATGATGGGATACAGCAACGAAGGGAATATGGACCCACAGGCTTATTGGAAGCGTGCAATCATGGGTAGAAAGGAAGCATGGAGAAACGGATTTCTATCTGACGCATCTGACAAAACTAAAGAAACGGGCGCGGATTTAAACACACAAAAACAATATACGTATGTACACATAAACAACATTACAAGGAATATCAGCTGGAAACTTTGCTAAGAGGAGCACAGAAATTTTACCACATGCACATACATATATACAGACACATTATCCCCAAAAACCCTTAAAGGAAAACAGAGTAAGCGTATTAACTTCACATTTTATTTATTATATGTAAATATGTATGCATAAATTCAGTTTTACTTAATACAAAACTGGTAACAGAAAACCCGTTTTAACAACTTAAAAAACAGAACACCCGAAGCAGTTGGTATAATATATATCCAATTAAAAAAAAAAATTACCGAATGCCTTTACATACTATAGGTATGTTTATAAACACACTCTTCCACAAACACAAAAAAACCAAAAAAAAAATAAAAATAATTCAAGTATTTGCTTGCAAATTTGTCCAGCAATACCCCTTTTGCAGAATAAAGCAGTAAGCAGGCTTGCTTAAAAGTAAGTAAAAGGCAAAATAAAAAACAAAACTAGAATCTAAAAAAAAAAAACAAGCATACATATAACATATTCGCTTGCCTATTATATTAACATACACAAAAATATATTTACATACACAAAATATACAAAACATATAATAAATAAGTGCATACTTGTACATAAATATACGTGCATACGGGAAATTACCTGCACGTTATTCACTTCTCTTTCGCGCTCTCTTCTCAGTGTATATTTATATATACCTACATACGGCATAAAATCTATGCATATGCTAATATACCCTCTATACATTGAGTTTTTTCGATATGAAAATTTTACAAAATTATTTTTAAAATAATTACATATTCTTTCAAAAATAAATAGACGGTCCAATTAACAAATAAATTATTTAAAAAACCCAATAAATTATTTATTAAAAACCAAAAATACAAACAGCGTGGTTAAACAAAAATTATTAATTTATATTGTTCTAATTAACGTACTTACAATATTAAAACATATACAATTGTAGTTGTACATCATTTCAAAGTCCACATTGGCATATATCCCGCAATACCCCTTGTAACGAAGTGAAGGGGTAGTGTTTTAGGTGCGGTCCTGGGGTATTTCTTTAAATCCCTATTTTTCCACATCAAATAAGTTCCATTACTTCCCGGCGAATTTCGGAATCCGAATCTATCCAAACGGACACAAAATATATAAAGAGAGATAAGTACAACTTGTATTTTTAAATAAAAATTCATTTGCACTTACCTTCGTATACTCATTTGCAATTTTTGCTGAAAAATTTATTATATTTCCCCTGAACAAAACAAACCAAACAAAACGTGTTCTTGATTTGTTCTATCGTTTTGTTTTCATCGCTCAGCTGTTCTCCTGTTTGTTTCTCCTCTTTCGTATTCTCTTTGGTTTTGGCATTGCCAACCACTAAAAATATACGCAAGGTTTTAGTGGCACTGACTGAACGTACATACTGCCAGGAGTTTCCAACTATTTTTCTGAGTGAGGTATGGCCTCTGAGAATAGTAGTGGGTACACTCCAGAGAATCCATTTAGAAGGTTTCAAAAATCATGAGAACTCCTCCTAATGGGAAGAATGAGTTATCCACCGCTGCTGGATCAACAAAAGAATGCGATAATGCCATTCATACAAATAGAGGTGGCAAACTCTCTGAGGAACTACCAAGCAGTGGAGCTACCCGAATTTTTAACCAGTTGGGTAATAAAATAAAAGAACTGGAGAGCATAATGGTTGGCCAAAGGCATATAAACCAGGCAATGCGCGATCTAGTTAGCAGCATAGTAACACTACATGCGAAGGCTGAGAAAGGTGGGAATTTACCCAAAAGAATTATGGTAGGGAAAGCATCTCAGGTATCCCCTATGGGTAAAGATGTAAATACCCCGAAAAGAATGCGTGAGACTTTAGGCTTTTTACCACCCACAAAAAAGCCGAAAAATACAACCAAAGCGGCGCAGCCCACTAACAACGAGGCAGCGAAATTATTTTCTAGAGATACCACGATTATACCTGGCGGAGGCGAAACATGGGTGGACGTCGTTAAGAAGAGAAGACCGACCGAAAAGAAAATCAGATCGAGGCCAGACGCCATCATACTTACTAAAAAGGATGGTGTATCATACGCTGAAATTCTCCGCAAAATAAAAAATGACAGCGGATTAGAAGAATTGGGTTCAAGTGTCACATACATTAGGAAAACCTTGAAAGGAGACCTGCTTTTAGAATTAAAAAGTAAAGCATAAAAGAGAGCAGACTTCCAAAGCGCTTTAGAAGGAGTGGTCGGGGAAATGGCCGTGATACAGCCCAAAACCCACAACGTCACGATTATGTGCAAGGATTTGGATGAGGTAACTACACCCGAAGTGTTATGCGAGGCACTACAAAAGGAGCGCGGAAAACAAAATTTGGGGAAAACTCATATTAAAAGTATGCGAAAGACCCGAAGCGGAACCCAAATAGCTATAATATGCCTGCGCGCGCAAGATGCCAAGACTGCGCTTAAAGTATTCAAAATTATGGTAGGGTGGTTCGTCTGCCGCCTCCGGGAATACTCCCGTATTCCTTGTTGCTATAGGTGCTTTCACCTAGGGCACATGGCACGCAAATGCTGCCACCCCATAGACAGATCGTCCCTATGCACACGTTGTGGAGCCGGTGGACATGTAGCGAAGTCATGCACCAACGATCTTAGTTGCATGCTTTGCAAAGGAGCACACACAGTTTTGAGTACGACTTGCCCCAAGTACCTGGAAATGATAAAGTCGTTGGGAATATGAGGATATTACAGCTAAACTTAAACCATTGCGCTGCAGCACAAGATCTGCTCAAACAGACAGTATTTGAAGAAAACATTGATGCCGCCTTACTTAGCGAGCAATACTCCCAGCGTTCGGAAAGCACATGGGCCACAGACATATCTGGCAAGGCAATATGATCATGTAAAGGTCAACTTTTTACATCTTGTTCCAAAGATCATAACTGTTACACATGGGCAAATATACGTGGCATATACTTTGTTAGCTGCTATGCTCCTCTCTGCGTCTCAATCAAAGACTTCGAAGACTTCCTCCTGCAGCTTGCTCTAGAAACCAGAGGCAAATCGCCAGTCATAATCGCAGGCGACTTCAATGCGTGGTCAACTGCTTGGGGAAGCAGGCACACACACACCATCGTGGTCGTTTTCTACTAGAATTCCTAAGTCAAACGAATCTTACAATAATGAACAGCGGAACGCAAAATACCTTTCAAAAAGGAAACAAAGGCTCCATAATCGATCTCATGTTTGCAAACGTGCTCTAAGCAGGAACATTAAGTGGACGGTGTCGGATATATTCACAAATAGTGACCACATGGCTATTATTGCTGATGTTTCGTTTTCTGGAGATACGGAACCCCATAGCAAGGACACCTGCCAAAAACGAAGCTGGAAACAAAATGAGTTTGATGCCGACCTTTTTGAGATAGTTTGCAGCTCTGCAAATACACCAGGCGAGGACGCCAGCGACTTAGTGTCTGCAATGCGGAAAGAAAGCATGCGACGCAACTATGCGCAAAACAGTACACCACAACAAACGAAAGCCCGTCCATTGGTGGAATGAAGAAATAGCACCGCTCAGAAAGTTTTGTAACGCAGCTCGTCTACAGCGTAATCAAGGCGGAGGAAATTCCAATGGTCTCAGGAAAATTTTTAAAAGATAAAAGAAGCTTCTAAAGTCGGCCATTGCCCGCAGCAAAAGTAACAGTTTTGAAAAGATCTGTGAGGAAGCAAACGTAGACCCCTGGGGTACGGCGTACAAAATATGCATGTCAAAATTCAAGAACAAGACACAACAACCCAAAAGCGCATCTTTTATAAAGAATATCGTGGAAATATTATTCCCTAAACATCATCCGATTACCTATGGTAAACCATGAACCGAAGTTGTAGAGCCACCGCTACTAGTTAGTGAAGAAGAAGTATTGGCCATAGCGGGAAAAATGAAAATCAGCAAAGCGCCTGGTATAAATGGCATACCAAACAGAGCCTTAAAGGAAGCCATGAGTTTAAAACCAAATGTGTTCGCAAAAATGTACAATGCATGCTTAAAAGAAGAAATATTCCCCGACCCATGGAAAGTTCAGCGATTGGTTCTACTACCTAAACCAAATCAGCCTCCGGAGAAAGCCTCATCATATCGACCTCTGTGCATGCTTGACACGATTGGCAAAGTGTACGAAAGCATAGTAAGAAACCGCTTGGAGTTAGCAATCCAGAAAGCCGGCGGATTATCAGAAAGATAATACGGCTTTATGAAAAAGAGGGCCACTATTGACGCACTAAACAATGTCGTTGACACTGCGAAATGCGCTGTAAGTGGAAAAAGATGGAAAGGCTCTGTATGAAATACGCGCTCCTCAATATCTTGTAAACATTATTATAAGTTAATTTGAAAACAGGCAACTAATATTGATGAAGGCACTAAGAGCTACGCTATTTCGAGTGGAGTACCGCAAGGCTCGGTTTTAGGCCCCCTTCTATGAAACGTGATGTATAATGGGGTGCTAAGAATAAACCAACCAGAAACCGTGAAATTAATCGCATACGCGGATGATCTTATAGTGGTAGCAGTGGCTAAACAGCTAGATGGCCTCCGGTGCAATGAATGCGTCAATAGTCTGCGGCAATGGTTCTCCTCAAGGAGTTTAGTTCTGGCTGAGCACAAGACAGAAGGCTTGCTACTAAGTACTAGGAAAGTAGAGGAACGAATATCTCTCACCATAGGGGAGTGTGAGATTCAATCACAGCCACAACTAAAGTATCTGGGAGTAATAATAGACTCAAAGCTTAAATTTAAAGAGCACTTAGAATACACCTCTGGTAAAGCAAGCAAAATCCTCAACGCCTTATCAAGAATGATGGCAAGTAAAGGCTGCGTGCGTTCCAGCCGGCGATTTTTACTCGCAAAGGTATTGAGATCGGTTGTATTATATGCGGCCCCAATATGGATCCAGGCGTTAAACGTTAAAGCATATGCCAAACAAATAAACACAGTGCACCGGCTGTCGGCACTGAGAGTAATCAGTGCTTTCCGAACGATATCGGAAATCGCAGCGAGGCTGCGGAAGTAATAGCCAGTATGATGCCCATTGACATCCAGGGTGACGAATTCGCGCGAGTATACAAGTTACCAGAGTCATCTATAGGAGCCAAAAGAGCAGAGAGAGTCAAAAGCTTATCAATATGGCAGCAGCGGTGGCAAACCTCACTCAAAGGACGGTGGACCCACAGACTTATACCGGACATTCACCCGTGGATAGATAGACGACATGGGGACCTGGATTTCCACCTTACCCAAATACTAAGTGGACATGGGTGCTTTAGAAGCTACCTGTATAGATTCCATCATGATGTTAGTCCGAACTGTCCGATGTGTACAGAGTGCATAGAAGACTCTGAGCATGTATTCTTTTATTGCCCTCGCTTTTCGAGTACAAAGGAAAAACTTAAAACTTCACTCGGTGGTAGTTTTATGGTGGAAAACTTGACGACACTTATGTGTTAGTCCAGTGAGAATTGAAAAGCTGTCAGCGAAGCGGCAGCCTCAATCATGACAAAACTAAGACATATGGAACAGATTAGGCGTCCGTCAGTCCGTACTATAGAGGAGACTTAAATGTCTTATCACTCCCACGAAGTAATACTTAATCAGGTGGTCCCGTGGGAGAGTCTCGAGTTGGGAGTAGGTTAGGTTTAGCGGATTAAAGTTCCGCACTTCGGCTTTCGATGCTTCCCCCTACTTAAAAAAAAAAAAAAAAACACCTGATCTCTTCAACGAGCTCTCAATTGCATTAGAAAATAAACATACATATGCACAAACCATCCGTGCATACTTATGTACAAAGTGTATTTATCTCTTCAACGAGCTCTCAATTTCACGAGCACATAAATATATACTAACAAGTCCGTGTATTAGGGTGTACCTAAATACATCAACATAAGGACATAAAAAGTATTATTGAATTAAGAGGGCGATTTTTAATAATTAAATTAATTAAAGCAAGATAGTCAAAATAAAACCACAACAAAATCATATTGCAAGTAAATAAGGTTTATACTGAGAAAATTTTAATTAAAAATTGAATTAAAAAATACTATAAAAAAAAAATTATGAATGTGGATAAAAATCAAATTATACCTGCAGAAGCTACACGCGCAAGACAGGTTACCACAAAGCAAATAAAAAGCAAAGATATTTGTGCCACAAAATTCATTTCTGAGAGTGACAGATTAACACGATACTGCACTCGATTTTCATCTTCACCGATTCAAGACATCTCTAAATCGTTATTGAAAATAAAAAAACAAAATATTGACAATTTTTCGACTCGTCTCCAAACGGCTCATGACGCCATAGTAGATTATGACAATTCAGATCTACCACACAATTTTAAATCATCGGCTTACGCACTATACGAAAACTGATTAGACCAGTACGAAGAAACAAAAGCTTTGATTTCTGATCAATTAAAGCTAATAAAAGCGATTGGACCTACTCCACATGCGAGAATAGAGCTGCCACAAATTCAAAGTCAAGAGAGCAAGGTCAGGCATCCATCTCGAGGTGCCCGCATGTGACACAAAAATATTTTATGGAGGTTATGAAGAATGGCCGTCCTTCCGGGACATGTTCACTGCCGTATACATCAACCATCCAAAATTATCAAAAGCACAAAAATTGTATCACCTCCGATACAAAACTAAAGGTCAAGCAGGCGCAATAGTAAAACAGTTCGCACTAATAGGACTAGAATCCACTGTTTCAAACTGTTTGTCGGTTTTATCGACACAAAACATTCCCACAGACAGCTGGGACCCTATTCTGGTAAATATATGTACCGTAGCATTACCAGAAAAATCGAAACGTTCAAAACGACCTCTATAGAAGCTTCAATAGACCCCAAGCCAGTAGCAACAACAATTTAAACAGAAGCTTTTACAAAACGCAATCGTTCACATCCGAACAGAATAAACATACATACGTCATGCGAACCATGCACAAGAGGGCATAAACTACAATCTTGAGAGAAGTTTAAAAACTTAAAAGTTAACGAACGAAATAATTTTGTCAGATCAAAAAGACTTTGTACAAATTGCTTGTCACATGCGCATAAGTATGAAAATTGTAAAAGACAGCACTCAATGCTTCATTACAGCAAATTTCCCATTTTACCCCAAATCGCTAATACAAAAAGAACCACAGGTTTAGTTGTAACAACAACTCCTAAAAACCAAAATCCCGAAAATTGCCAAAAGACACCATGTTGCTCAAAGGCACAAAAAACTTAAACGCTACACAGCGAAATACAAAATAGGGTATTAGTACCCACAGCAGTCATCTCCATCGAACACCGAGAAGAGCTGTTTAAACTTAGGGCCTTAACAGACCAACGATCTTTCATAGCATCTAGGGCAAAAAATAGGCTACAACTGCCAACAAAACAAGCCAACTTTGAAATTACAGGAATGGGCAGAAGAGTAGTGCAAAACTCTAATAAAATCTGCCCCATTACCTTAATTTCCCCCCAAGCGGATAAGAGAATTAAAGCAGAAGCTATAGTCTTACCGAAACTTACAAATATGCTTCCAAGCTATCACATAAATAGCAAGCATTGGCAAAAGGTTTCACACCTAAAGCTAGCAGATCCCAACTGCAACACTCCTGCTCAAATAGACATTCTATTAGGCAGCGATCTCATACCTCAGATAATACTCGAGGGTATTGAGAAAATTTCAAACACACTATTAGCAGTGGACTAGTTACAGAACCAGTTTCCACATCAACAACTCAAGTTGACGAACATTCCAAAGAACCGCTTAATTCACAATTAAGGAAATTTCGGGAGTTAGAAAAACGCCCCCTGATAACAACCCCAGAAGATTAGTATTGTGAAGGCTTCTACAAAGCCACAACTACTCGATCAAATAATGGCCGGTACGTCGAACGACTACCACCAAAGCCACAATCTTCCAACACTCTACAAATTGGCACAAAAATCTTTTCAGAGTTTCTTCTGACAACCCCAGTGTTATAAACACAAATATATATAATTCATTAATATTCGAAAAGAAAATTTGTTGTACACTAATTTCCTTAAATGTGAAAAGGGCAGTACAACATAAAAATACAGGGGATCCAATGGAATGCGATATCTGATCAGCTTTCATATCTTACTGCGTCAATATCCGCATTATCCGCAATAACATTTTTAACCCCGCAGGATGGCTCTCGCCAATTATGATACAAGCGAAAATCCTGGTCACAATTCTCAAACAATCTAAACGATATTCGAATCTCCCGATTCTCGACCACAATCGCCCACGTCCATACATAATATCGTTCGCAGCATAGTTGTCCTAGAAAGTCGAAAAATCGACACCTATCTCACTATAGTGGCTTATAGTTGCCTAAATTTTCATAATTATGAAACGATTATAAAATAAAGATAAGGGATCACCATACTCCCAATGTGATACATTGACGCACCTAGACTTACAGAAAGCAAAGGTCGCAGTTATCGCATCGATGGGTGGTTAATAGGAATCAGCTATAAAAAGCATCAAATCCTACTTCAAAAAAGTAGCTGGATGTTTCAAACATAAATATATCGAATTTACCACATCACTAACTCGAAAAAAGCCATTATCCATTCACGGCTAATCACTGTACTCTCGCAAGATCCCTCTTCAAAAGTTTTAAAGGAGCACCCATAAAGCCAATAAATAAAATATATCTACAAGTATCACATAATATTAAGTCGTCAAGCCAGAAAATTCATATTAAGGGTATATCAATATGACCCCCTTACGCACAATAAAACTGCTTATCTTATCTGAGCACTAGTACCAACATAAAAATACAAAATTTGATAAAAAACCAAATTTTCCTATGTTATACCTACAGATATATATCGATATACAACTACTGCCTTATTATGCATACCGCGCCCTCGGCTACTCCAACTGCAGTACGCCGTGATACCTGGGACATTTACAGCATATCTGTACTACTCGGCAAAATATTCGCCTAGGGGGCCCCTCCAACTACACCGCTTCATCATGGTAAATAATGACACACCCTAATACAACACACCACACCTTGGAACACAACTCGCACTCACACAACATACACGACCACACTGCACACGATGTCACCACAGAAGTTACCACCACACACGATGACACCCCACACAATCAACAAAAAAAGAGTGATTGGATCTGCAACTCAACTTTCGATTCGATACTACGTAATATACAATCAAGCTCGCTACAAACATTTTTTAATCCGTCAAACCATTGGTTTACCACATCGATCGACATCGCTCCGGATTTATTTCGACCATCCACTTCGACACCGTTCCGCACTCTTTTGGATGAAGCGATTCATTTTACTATTTAATACATCAATAGATTCCGTGTAACATAAACATGTGTAAAAAATAATATTTTATATTTATTATAAACATCATGTATTTTCACTTATAACATTAATTGCGAGTGTACGTGACTCACAAAAACTTATATAGGTGCTGTGTGCTTATCATTAAACTGGGCACCCAATTATTCACCATCTGTTAACTCTAGCAAATACATATTGTACATAGTATGTTATTATTTCCACGCACCTTTTTGTTACTTGGTAGTTATAACCTAATCCTATTCTCTTAACTTTTACGCGGACGCGCGGTCATTTGTAACGGCAGCGGTCGCGCTTAACCTAAAAGACCTATTGGATATATCAAGGAAATAAAACACTATTTAATTAATATCTGAAATTTATAAATATATAATATAAATTGTAAATATCTAGCAACTAGGAACAAAAATTATAAAATCAGTTGACTTCATGAGATCAAATAATTAAAATAACCATCATCTTAGGTCTAGTTTTCTTTAAAATCGGTGTTATCGCCAAGATAACATATATTGTAAATGAAGGTAGTGTGACTTCAGCGAATTCTGCTCCGTGCGGTAAGGGGCGCAGAGAGTAAGGGTAAACTGTTTGTTTGGTAGTTAGTGAAACCAAGACAAGCTACTTCGGACATGATGTGCATGCGAAGTTATTATTATTATCAGCAAAAATGTATTGAATGCGGTTGAATTGACGTCGCGCGAAATTTAATATTTATTATATTATATTATTTCGATTTATTTAATTAAAAAAACGTATTTATTTAAACTAATTGTTATAATTAATTAATACCATATATGTATATATATAATTATACTCTCGCAACCTGTTGCTACAGAGTATAATAGTTTTATTCACCTAACGGTTGTTTGTATCACCTAAAACTAATCGAGTTAGATATAGGGTTATGTAGGTATATATAAATGATCAGGATGAAGAGACGAGTTGAAATCCGGGTGACTGTCTGTCCATCCGTGCAAGCTCTAACTTGAGTAAAAATTGAGATATCTTTATGAAACTTGGTAGACATGTTTCTAGATACCGTGAGACGGTTGGTATTGCAGATGGGGGTAATCGGACCACTGCCACGCCCACAAAACGCCATTATTCAAAAACAAATAAATTGCCATAACTAAGCTCCACAACAAGAAATAATACTCTTATTAGGTATACAGGATCACAATTGGGAGGGGCATCTGCAGTTAAATTTTTTTTTAAAGTGGGCGTGAACCCGCCCCTAACAGGTTTTATGTGCATATCTCCTAAACCGCTAATGCAATAATAACAAAATTCACTGGAAGCAAATGTTTTTAGAACCCCTATCTACAGTGTGAAAATGGGTGAAATCGGGTGGCAACTCCGCGCACTCCCCATATAACGGTACTGTTAAAAACTACTAAAAGCGCGATAAATAAAGCACTAAACACGCCAGAGACATTAAATTTTATCTCTGGGATGGTATGAGATGACTTTATAGGAACCGCGTTCAAAATTAGACAGTGGGCGTGGCACCGCCCACTTTTAGGTGAAAACCCATAACTTGGGATCCGCTTAACCGATTTCAACCAAACATAACGACCGGTGCATAACGTTATTTTCATATTTCTAAGTTATAGTGCGAAAATGGGCGAAATCGGACTACAACCACGCCTACTTTCCATATAACACCATTTAAAATTCCATCTGATTCTTTCACTTTCCACTATGCAAATCAGGCAACAATGACTGTATCGGGATAAAACTTTACGTGAATAATGCGATTAAAGTATGCCACCTTGTGGCCAAAAATTGTCTAAATCGAACCAAAACTGTTCAAGCCCCTAAGTACTAAATATATTGACCCCAGTGCCCATACTTGACCTTCTACCGAAAATATCAGTCAATCCCCTAAGAAATCTTAAACGAGTATACTATTTGACTTTGCGAGAGTATAAAATGTTCGGTGACATCCGAACTTAGCCCTTCCTTACTTGTTTATATATATACTTGTGCAACAACACGCGTTGCTGTGGCTAAGGTATACATGAATTATAAACTATTCAATACAGTAAAATTGTATTTCTGAATAAAAACGAAAACGTTATTTCCTCTGTAGGAATAACGCCGTGGATTAATTCCAAATTTGAAACTGATATATACTAATTTTCTCGGATTTATTATTTCGCAAAAATAAACATAAAATATATTATATTACATTTTTTTTTTAATATTTATATTCAAGTTTGTAACAAATGAGTGATTTTCAAAGTTGTTAGTTGATAACATTTCAGATAATAGAAGATAAATGGAAGAGGGTAGATCATTCGAAATTTTTATACTCTCGCAACCTGTTGCGACAGAGTATAATAGTTTTGTTCACATAACGGGTGCTATCATCACCTTAAACTAATCGAATTAGATATAGGGTTATATTCGGTTGCCTGTCTGTCCGTCCGTTCGTTCGTGAGTCTGTGCAAGCTGTAACTTGAGTAAAAATTGAGATATCTTTATGAAACTTGGTACACGGTTGCTATTGCAGATGGGCGTAATCGGACCACTGCCACGCCCACAAAACGCCATTATTCAAAAACCAATAAATTACCATAACTAAGCTCCACAACAAGAAACAAGACTCTTATTTGGTATACAGGATCACAATAGGGAGGGGCATCTGCAGTTACAATTTTTTTTTTTAAAGTGAGCGTGGTCCCGCGCCTAATAGGTTTAATGTGCATATCTCCTAAACCGCTAATGCAATAATAACAAAATTCACTGAGAATAAATTTTTTGCACCTCTATGGACAGTGTGAAAACCCCGCCCACTCCCCATATAACGGTACTGTTAAAAACTACTAAAAGCGCGTTAAATCAAGCACTAAACACGCCAGAGACATTAAAATTTATCTTTGAGAGGGTATGGGATGACTTTATAGGAACCGCGTTCGAAATTAGACAATGGGCGTGGCACTGCCCACTTTAAGGTGATAACTCATATCTTAGGATCTGCTTAACCGATTTCAACCAAATTCGGTACATAAGATTCTTCTCATATTTCTATGTTATAATGGGCGAAATCGGATTACAACCACGCCTATTTCCGATATAACATCATTTTAAATTCCTTCTGATTGTTTCACTTTCCACTATAAAAATCAAGAAAAATGGTTAATCGGTAATGGTATGCCATCTTGTGACCAAAAATTGTCTAAATCGAACCAAAACTGTTCAACACCCCAAGTACTGAATAAGTGGACCTCAGTACCTATAGTTGACTTTTTACCGTAAATATCGGTCAATGTGTAAGATATATAATTGAAATTCCTATAATAAAATAAATAAATGAAACTCTCGATAATAGTACGTCTTTGTGTCAAAAATGGGTTGAATAGGATTAAAAATTCCTTTAATTTAACATTTTGCCAACACTTGAAGTAATTTCCCGGGCTTTGATCCTTGCAAGTTTCGAGAGTATAAAATGTTCGGTTACACCCGAACAAGAACTTGCGTATTTTGCAACTGATCCTACCATTCCCCTCGCATTTGTATGTTGCCCACAAGCTGCTGCCTCACAACATTTGCTTAATATCAGAAATTGAAGAATTTGTCTGGTGTTCCCTTCAGAAAGGAGAATTGGCAACATGACCTCTTAGCGATTTGAAATATTATTTTAATCCTTTATTTTTATCCTTCTCTATTCATCAACATTCTCTGCTCAAATGACAGCGTGCATGTTGATGCTTTTTTCGCATAGTTTTATGGGCAATTTTTTTGCAGGATTGATAGTTGAAGCTTATAGCTGCATAGTTTTCGGCCTATTTTTAATTTTTTATATTGCCTATCCAACTGTTGAGTGTTTGGTCAGTACTATTCAGTTGCAGTGCCACTGAAAAACGGCACAGGTGAAGCCAATAAAAGCGTTATACAATAAGGATAATCCGAAACTGCTATCAAATTATTGCATTGTCATCGGTATTTGACGCGTGTACAAAGTTTCAAATTGATCAGACTTCTGGAAATCGGTGAAAATTGAGCTCTAAAATTCCATTACATACATATATACATACGTACAACCAGAGAATGTTGATGAATAGAGAAGGAGCAAATGTTAACTGAAATCTTTTTGAGTACTAATTTGTAATTCCACATGAGGGAACATCGAAAAATATAACTTCGAAAAAGAAAAATACACCACACAATGTGCGAAATGCTATAAATAGACACAACGAATATTCCTATATGAAAAATCGTTGCGCATACCTATTTAGATTTATGTTTTCAATTTCTATAATATGACAAATTTATAATTATGAAAAGCCTTTTGAATTAAAAAGGAGAATTACTGGCAAAAACCCCAGAATTCATAATAAAATAACCTTTGATATGCAATTTTTCCAACTTTTGTATATGCGTTGCGTAAGCAATATACTTATCAAACAAATGATAATAATAAAACTGTGGCTAAGCGGTTGTGTTTTCATTTATATAGTGGCTTAGGTCGTAGGCGTGAAGGAGTTAAGCTCAATCCGAATACGAGCATATACGTTCGATTGGTAAAATACATAAAATTAAAATTTTATTTAATTTTTTTATTTTATTAATTGGAATTAATTAGCATATCTCAATTCAATTACTTAAATAGCATATTTTACTTTCAGAGATAATTAAAATATTTCAGGAAAATATGTTCATAAGTTTAGGTTTATTGAATATTTCCTTATTACGCGTATTTACACAAATGTGATAATCACACATACATTCTTAAATACACGTACGCAGATGCTTGCTTCTTCTTGCCCCGCACAAGCAATGACTTTTGTCCACACTTTTTGCTTTTTGCGAGTTGAACGATCGCAGGCAAGGAGGGATTGGGGCGCACTGCCACATAATTATTTCAGATTTTTATTATTTTATTTATCGAATTTAGTTTAAAAACGATTATAGGTATGAATTTATGTGTATTTATATATATATATAATATATATTATATTACGAAAATAATTCATAAATGCATCCGTATTTTTCAATACAAATTAAGCAACATAATAATATACTAAGAGCCCTCAGTTAGAACGCCTCTGTGTATAGTGGCAAGCCAACGAAATAACGGCGAGTTCGCGCAGACATTGTGTTGTTGAAAGTAACCAAATGACGATTTTGTCGACAAACATACATATATACATATGAGCTCGCATACATATTGACGCCGAATTTTGCGCATCGTGGCGGAGTTGACAAAATTTGTTTCAATCGACAATTTTACGACAATGTCGATCGGCTATGTTGTCTCGTTTGTCCTTTTTGCAGGGCTTTGCTGTTGAAAATTAACTTATGCTCTTTTGAAATATTGCGATTACCAATTGGGCTGCATTTTCATAGCGTCGTATTTAGATAAAATGGGCTAAATCGACAAACTATGAAATAATGATAATAAGTTAACATATAAAAGTACTATATGGAGTGTGCTTAGAATATATAGAAGTAGTTAATGATTTCATATGAATGGCAATTTTATATAAATTTTATAATTTAATGCCATAATAGTGCATAATATGAAAAAAATTAAAATATGTTTCAAATCGCTAAGAGGTCATGTTGCCAATTCTCCTTTCTGAAGGGAACACCAGACAAATTCTTCAATTTCTGATTTTTAGCAAATGTTGTGAGGCAGCAGCTTGTGGGCAACATACAAATGCGAGGGGCATGGTAGGATCAGTTGCAAAATTGAAACTTCTTCAATTTTACTAAAGACATTCAAAATTCAATTCATTATTTTATAAAATTTTGCGTAGGAATTCTATATGCAAACCAAATGTGTTTTACCAGGCGCACAGAAAAAATAGCGCGGCGCAGAGTTATGAACGAACGTACTTTGCTTTGAAGCAGACGCACGTTCCTTATGAATGAATTTGTTGTCGTTGTAATATGAAATACTTAGAAAATAAGCCGCGAGTTCGCTTGAATATTATTGGTCGATGATGGTGCGTCTACGTTTTTTTTGTCACTTGCGCGAGTGTTAGATTTTTTGCGAAAGACATATTGATGGACATACATATGTACATATGTGTACATATATGCAAATATATTTGGACATGCGAATGAAGGAAGGCAATTTCAAGAATTCACATATAGACATACGAACATTTGAAGCAAGTAAACAACAATACCTGTTTGGCTCAATATTGTCTGTGGTGCTGCTTGTATAGCACGCTTCCTTATTACAACGTGAAATATTTTGCCTAAGTTCAAATCCTATCAGATATTTTTTTATATATTTTTTTTATTTTTAAAACCCTTTTTTATTAAATGATATTTGAATTCTAATTTCATTATTATTCCCTCATTATTTAAATTTTCTTTTCATAAGTCAATTATTATCCATTTTATTACTTTAATTTTTGTTTATGCGCATATCAAAGAACATCTCTGCATATGTATGTATATACATTTTGCTTATAGAGTGGTGTAGTTCGTTGCGTACCCTGAAAGGTGTGGTGACATTTTATTTTCGAACTTTTTTCGATGTTCCCTCATCGTAATTAACATTTTAGAACAGCTAACATTTGCTCCTTCTCTATTCATCAACATTCTCTGGTACAACCCAAGCTAACAAAAGCGTGTTAAAAAAACGACTTAATCATAATGATTTTGAAGAATATAATGAGAACTTCTGTACAGAGATGCCATCCTCCTTACTGTCGTCCTCCAGCAATGCCCACCAACCCATGACCTTCTTATTATCCAAAAAAGGGATAAGACTTGCATTATACATAACGTGTTATATTTTCAATGGCTTTTGTAAAAGTATTGACGGTTTCCAAACTTGATATTGTAATTTGTAAAAAATGAGAGAACGAAAAATTTTCCAATTATATTACAATATATTAGTGGTCTAGGTATAGAGAATAGCCAATTATTTAAGTTTCTGTTTTACACTCTCATTCTGAAAATAGGAGTAACTCTGGGAGTGAGCGAGTGGTGTACAAGTGGATGTTTTTGCGCCTGCGGAGCAGATTCGTGCAGCATGGGGCAACGTACGACACATGTAGTCAGGAACACGTTACACAAGGTTGATTTCGGTCTGACACATGGAACAGATTATGGCGTTTCGAAGGGCAATCTGTACTCTGTAACATACTTGCATTGTAAACAGTGTTGTAATGTTTTTCCGTTGACACATTTCTGAAGCTAACGTCGGCATGCTTGCAGCCACATAACATGTAGTCCGCTCCCTATGAGTCTTAAGGCCTGAGCAGGTTTGAAATTTGAATGGAGCCTTATAGCTCAAAATTTGAAGTGCTTTAGAACATTGTTTTCGTCAATAAATTTGATAGGAAATAAGTTAGTAGCATGTTTACATACAACGATATTATCTCCGTTTACGAGCATAACTGGATAATCGTTTTTTTTTATGAAACGAGATTTACCAAGCAAAAGTCCTCTCTTGTAATTTAATTTTAATTTTTCATCGCGGATTATACAACTAGATTCTTCCTAGTTTTATCGATAAATTTTGCGAAGAAGAGGAGAAATGTCAAATGACAAAGTAAACAAAAATGGTCGACAGCGAAGCAAAGAGGTTTGTAAGTACATTTTTAATAAAACATTAATTTAGGGTACGTATATTTGTTTATTTCTCAGGGCAAAGTATAGCAGGGAAGAAGTTGAACTTCTCCTGTCCTTGTCGGAGTAAAAATCGCCGCAGCTTCGTGGTGTTAAGCACAATTCCCATGTTTTTAAAGATATTTCGGTGGAAATGGTCACAGAAGGATATGTGTATTCCACAAATTAAATTCGAGTAAAGATACACAATTCGACCAACAAATACTGGCAAATTCATTTAAATGCATATGCATTTATACACAAAAAATTTACCTATTTACAGAGTTGAACGCAAATCAGTTAGTCCCTCTGGTAGCAGTCCGTCGACTTGGAAATAATATAGGAGAATAAATTGTATCCTTAGCAGCTTTTATTTTGAAACGTTGGTAGGGAAGAGCACAGGTTAGTGAAAGAAAATATAAATTTAAAAAGTTTGTATTTATAGTTTTAAATAAATTTTTAGTTCACAAAGTTGTAGAAGAGCATGTATCATCGTTTAATAACTGTTCGCTGATTGGATTAGATTCCCAGGAAGAATTACCGCTTCCAAAGGATACAGGCGAGGAGCCTCCAAAAAAAAAAAAACAGAAATGTATCAGTGAACATTCAAAATGAGTTTAACTTGTTGTGGGATTTAATAAAAAGGGATGAAATCGCTTACGTGTTCTCACAAACGTTTTGGTCTATTGTAATTTTTTACAAAAAGCAAAAAGGCATTTTGCATTTGTATCGCTGTTAATATTTTTGCCAATCTGAATTTGTTATCTTTTCCGTATTTCTGCCATTTTCTTACTACTAGCAGCAATCTGCGCAATCAAGTATATTTTTTTAGTTTCTATATCGTATATAATATATATTTATTTTATTTCTTATTTTTTGAGTGTCAACATTATTATTAACATTTATAAGTTCCCGAGTAAAAATATTGGTTCATGACAATCTAAATTTCACCATGAAGAAAAAAAATACCACAAATTTGATAGTTGATAATCACCTTTGGCTATGTAAACGGTTAGATTGTTGGACGTGCTTAGAACGAGATTTCTTACATATGTCAACATATTATCAATTTACTTTTAATTATATATTGGGTCTAATCATTCCCTGAAAGACGGGCATCTGCTAGCAAACGTGTTAACTACTTGTTATTGTTCACTTGTGTATAAAATTTGTTACCTTTGTTCTTCGAATGGGAAAAAGTAACCCATCGCCCCTTGGATGATCAATGTCTCTCCCACTCTTTTCAATTACAATTATGACAGGTTGTCTCTTTCTATTTTACCTCTTCTGTGTGTACCTTATTGGTTTTTTTTGATTAGCAGTATGGCATATATTAGTTACCGAATCTATTTACAGTCTGTTAGATGTAACAAATGAATGTGTTACCGAATATGTTAGCTATGTGTTACCTCTGCTATTTACATGTGACAACGAATGGGTTACTTATGAGTTATTTATAACAGCAGTATCAGTTACCCTAAGGATTATTGCTTTGGTTAGAAGTTTGATACTTTTAACATATAAACCTCTGTAGAAGGTTCTTACATAAAAAATATTAAGAAAATGTCTCAGAAAGATTGAAAAAATACATCTAATTTTACATACTTTAAAAAACGCGCGTAACGAATGTCATTCACAGCCATAGACTATATTGAAAGAGCATCGTTTGTTCGGAAATGTGGTTACCTAATTAAATTATATCACACTAATTTACTAATATTTGAAAATTACTCGCTACAATTAAATGTACCGACATTGACGGTAATATTAATAATACCAGTGTTGATTTCATTTTAATGTAAGTATTTAATAAAAATAAAATATGTATACTATGTGTTACTCTGTTGGTTACCCATCTGCTAACTCTAGCAAATACATACATAGAATGTGATTATTTCCCCGTTCCTTTTTGTTACTTGGTAGTTATAACCTAATTCTGTTATCCTGACCTTTACGCGGACGCGCGGTCATTTGTAACGGCAGCGGTGGCGCTTAACCTAAAAGACCTATAAATAAAACACTATTTAATCAATATCTGAAATTTATATATATAATATATATAAAAATGAAACCCGCTTCACGTTGTCACGCCATAACTTGAGAACGCCTAGACCGGCTGTTGTTTTTTTATGGTTTTCTAATACTCTGTGGAAGGTTCTTACGAAAAAAAATATTAAAAAAACGTCTCAGAAAGATTTAAAAAATACATCTAATTTTGCATATTTTAAAAAACGCGCGTAACGAATGTCATTCACAGCCATAGACAATATTGAAAGAGCATCGTCTGCTTGAAAATGTGGTTAACTAATTAAATTATATCGCACTAATTTACTAATATTTGAAAATTACTCGCCACAATTAAATGTACCGACTTTGACGGTAATATGAACAATACCAGTGTTGATTTCATTTTAATGTAAGTATTTAATAATAATAAAATATGTATACTATGTGTTAGATTTCAGAACACAGTATACAAATTTCGTATAACCTATTAAGTAATATGTGCTAATCTGACACACATAACCTAACATAGCGCTAACAATAATTTTATTAAGTTTTTGATAAAGTTTGTTTTGTTTTAAAGACTAAGAAGTTTGTTGTTTGCTAATTAGTGTTTGTTAATTACGGTAAGTTCGCAGCTTAATATCGATTTTTGGTAACTTTTGATGACTACACAATATTAAAATTTGGTATACACGGTTAAACAGAAAATATAAGGGAGCAATTTTTTATTTTCAGTTGGATTATCGTTTTTTTAAAATGTCACCAAGCAGACGTACAAACTTAGCCCTCAGAACTCGAAATACTGCAAGTCAATGATATATAAGAGCAAATCAAACTGATGAGCAACGTGAAGCTCGAAATGAAGTGTTAGCTACAATATTTATAACTTATGAACGGCTTAACCGATTTGGCTTTAAATTGATGAGGGGATAGCATAAAATTTTAAATAATTCGCTACTGTTGTTAATGTGAATGAAAACGTAAATTATCTAGATATATTCGGAACACATAATCTTTGGTTGAAAATTATTCAGAGCTATTTCAATTCACCTCAATTATGCAACGGTACAAATTCGAAAATCAAAAAGATTACAAGAAATATTGTAGCAACTATTTTGACTGGAAAATTTAATGGAGAAATGGTTCTCTTACCACGTTTTCCAACTGTCAGAACGTACGATACAAATAGAGCTTAATTAATTGAATTTGAAAATGTTTATAATTAAAAACTATAAATATTATTGTTAAAAATTCAACCTCTTTCATTATTTCAAACACTATCTACTAACAACTTTGAAAATTACTCATTTGTTTCATACTTGAATATAAAATTAATAAAATAAAAAATATGAACATATTATATTTTATGTTTATTTGTGTTTAATAACAAATCGAAGGAAATTTGTGTTCATCATTTTCAACTTTGGAAGTGATCCGCTTGGTTATTCTTACATTGGAATTAACATTTTCGTTTCATTTCATAAATACAATTTTACTGTACTGAATAGTATGTAATTAATGTATACCTTAGCCACAGCAACGCGTGGACGGGATCCTCTAGTAAATATATAAATTATAAATATCTAGCAACTAAGAACAAAAATTATAAAATCAATTGACTTCATGAGATCAAATAATTAAAATGACCATCATCTTAGGACTAGTTTTCTTTAAAATCGATGTTATCGCCAAGATAACATATATTGTAAATGAATGTAGTGTGACTTCAGCGAATTCTGCTCCGTGGGGTAAGGAGCGCGGAGAGTAAGGGTAAACTGTTTGTTTGGTAGTTAGTGAAAACAAGACAAGCTACTTCGGACATGATATGCATGCGAAGTTATTATTATTATCAGCAAAAATGTATTGAATTGACGTCGTGCGAAATTTAATATTTATTATATTATTTCGATTTATTTAATTAAAAAAACGTATTTATTTATACTAATTATTATAATTAATTAATAATATATATGTATATATTTAATTTATATATATACCTGTGCAACAACACGCGTTGCTATGGCTAAGGTATACATGAATTATAAACTATTCAATACAGTAAAATTGTATTTATGAATAAAAACGAAAACGTTATTTCCTGTGTAGGAATAACGCCGTGGATTAATTCCAAATTTGAAACTGTTTTATACTAATTTTCTCGGATTTATTATTTCGCAAAAATAAACATAAAATATATTATATTACAGTTTTTTTTTAATTTTATATTCAAGTTTGTAACAAATGTGTAATTTTCAAAGTTGTTAGTTGATAACATTTGAGATAATAGAAGATAAATGGAAGAGGGTAGATCATTCGTAATTTTTTACTCTCGCAACCTGTTGCTACAGAGTATAATAGTTTTGTTCACATAACGGCCACGCCCACAAAACGCCATTAATCAAAAACAGACAATGGGCGTGGCACTGCCCACTTTTAGGTGAAAACTGATATCTTAAGATCTGGTTAAACGATTTCAACCAAATTCGGTACATAAGACTCTTCTCATATTTCTATGTTATAATGGGCGAAATCGGATTACAACCACGCCTATATCCTATATAACATCATTTTAAATTCCATCTGATTGTTTCACTTTCCACTATGCAAATCAAGCAACAATGGTTTATCGGGGTAAAACTTTGCGTGAATAATACATTCAAAGTATGCCATCTTGTGACCAAAAATTGTCTAAATCGAACCAAAACTGTTCAAGCTCCCAAGTACTGAATAAGTGGACCGCAGTGCCTATAGTTGACTTTTTACCGTAAATATCGGTCAATGTGTAAGATATATAATTATAATTCAATAAATAAATGAAACTCGCGATAATAGTATGTCTTTGTGTCAAAAATGGGTTGAATCGGATCAATAATTCCTTTAATATAACATTTTGCCAACTCCTGAAGTAATTTCCCGGGCTTTGATCCTTGCAAGTTTCGAGAGTATAAAATGTTCGGTTAAACCCGAACATAGAACTTCCTTACTTGTTAAAAATTTTATAAATAGTTTTAAAATATAAATATTTTTAAATTAAATTTACTTCAGCTTTATTCGTATCTTACATTCTGACAGTATAATTTGAAAACGGCACAAGATGACCATTTCTCCATTAAATTGTCCAGTCGAAATGGTTGCTACAATAATATTGTCTGTAATATCTTTGATTAACGGACGTGCAGATAATTTTCGTTTTAATTTTCATCAACAACAGTAGTGATTTAAAATACATCTGATAGCGTGGCAACAACTATTGTAACTGAAAATTAATTTCTTCAAGTTCAATATTTTTGGCCGCTAATGTAGTCCAAACAATTTATTCTATTATTAGTTCTATTCTACCATTCCCAATATCTAAAAATGTATTATTCTTAAAAATTCGTCAATCTCATTGCCTTATGGTACGCGAAGAATGGCCGGGAAGACAGTACCTTTCATTGTTTTTTTGCTTCCATGTGGACTTCAAAGCATCATATGTATGTAGTATTTGCTGTTGCAACAGCACTAAACATTTCCCTGATTGAAAATTATATTCCTCCTTGCAGCCTATTACCGACATTTGAATATAACTAAATTTGCTCTTCTATAAATGATTTCAGCGCCTATTTAATATGTGTATCACTTTTTTCTTTAAAATTTGACATTTCAGCCATTACAACATAGGAAATAATATCAGTCCGACGGTCATTTGGGCATTGCTCATCATAAGCATAGAGGTTACACGTTCGCATTCTTTAAGATTTTGCATCGCACCCTTGTGTGTTGGAAGAATGCCAGGAAAACTATTGAGGACGCCTCTGAAATAAAAAATACATAGAAACTTAAGCCACTAGGTATCAGGAGACATATACAAATGTATATGCACGTATGTATGCATATATTTTAAAATAATGATCGAGATTGATAAGTGAGTTTAAAGTGGTAAATATAAGTAACATACAAAACACTTGTGACACAAAATAAGATTTTAAATGCAAAGACGATAGCAGTAGAGTAATTACCGTAGTACTACTTTTGTAGTATCCCCAAGCCAAAAGATCCCTTCATTTAATTTCTTATGCATACTTGTATGTTACTAAACAGGCCCTATCTTTCGTGTCTTATAGTAGTATAAATAGTTTTTTTAATACCAATGACAAGACACTCGCCTACTTATATATATGGCCTTTGCCAGGTCCGCCATGCCGTTTACATTGTGTTTAACGTTTCGGGTGTCATTGGATAATGCTAAGAGATTTCGTACCGAAATATCCATTGCATGCGTGAACTGTGAATAACTTTCTATTTGAGCATCTACAAGCGATGGCAACAATGTCTTCTCCAGCGGTGATATGGCCCAACAATAAAAAAACTCCCACATATTGTCACGTTCGGCTTTCCTTTTGCCTGATTTTCGCCAGAAAAATTAGTAAATTAGAAATTAAAAATTGCATATCTTATTTCAGCTATTATAATCAACTTGTAAATATTATTAATATGAATACAGCGCCCGCTGAAAGAGAGAATTAAATTGAAAAAATTAGTTTGTCGAATAAATTAAAAATTAGTTTTTTCCAAAAATATTAATTCCCATTTGCCATCATGAAGTTTCACTTCCTCCACGCGGGCGGACTCCACGCTGTTTGCCATCATGAGTTACACAGTTACACTGTTCGTTGTTTTTTTTTGGTAGGTAATAAAAAGTATAAAAATTGAAAAATGAGAGTGGCACCACCAACCTTTAGGTGAAATCCTACATATATCTCAGGACCAATCAAACTAATTTCAACCAAATTTTGTATGTGAGGTTACCCCGTCATTCTTATGACACACTGTGAAAATAAGCGAAATCGCACAACATGCAGCTAAATGCATGAACACAGCTGAACTCTATGATTCAAGAGAGCGCTGTCCAAAAGCGTATTTTAACATCATTTGACAGTGGTGCAACTAGTACTTGTATGGAAAATATTTTTAATTTGACAAGATATCTGAACGAAATTTGACATATATTAGTGCTAAAGGCAACGGTACAATCTGCAAAAAAATTTTCGAAGATTTTTTTATCAAAATATGTAAAGTATGCTTAGCAAAAAAAAACCCTTATACAAATATCCGTGTTTCCTTAAATAATACTTACACATTTAAAATTCACTAAAAAATTTGATCTCACATATAACGCATTTTCGCAATTTATTTGTGCGGCATTCTTAGTGGTTGCTCGTTTTTATACCCTGAACAGGGTATATTAAGTTTGCCACGAAGTTTGTAAAACCTAGAAGGAAACGTCTGAGACCCTATAAAAAATATATATAAATAATCAGCATGATGAGCCGAGTTGATTTAGCTATGTCTGCTTGTCCGTCCGTCCATCCGTCTGTATATATGCAAACTAGTCCCTCAGTTTTTATCTTGTATGGAAAACTCTTTCATTTGACGAGGTATCTTCACGATATTAGGCATAGAATATTATTTAAAGCAGTAGTGCAAGCTCCGAAGAAATTGTACAGATCGGAGGACTATAGCTTATAGCTGCCATACAAACTGAACGATCGGAATCAAGTGCTTGTATGGAAAACTCTTTCATTTGACGAGGTATCTGCACGAAATTTGGCATGAGTTATTTTTTAAGGCAAGAATATAATCTCCGAAGAAATTGTTTAGATCGGACCACTATGTCACATAGCTATCATATAAAATTAATGATCGGAGTAAAATTCCTGCATGGAAAAAAATTTTATTTTTTATTGCCGATTGACAAAATTAGATCTGAATCAAGTTACTGTAAGGAACCTTTGTATCTGTGAAGGGTATTATAGCTTCGGTGCAACCGAAGTTAACGTTTTTTCTATTCAATAGATCATGAAGTGGTAGTGCCGTCAAATTAAACCACGAGAGCCCTTGATCTCAAGAAGAAAAAGAGAAGAGTTTCGGATTATATTATATTATTCCTGCCTATACCTTAACATCTTAATAGAAACTTCAATACAAAGTGCAACTCCCCAGCAGTTTTAGTTAACTTTTTCTTTGAGGAACAATGCCCCAACTAGTAATACGTCGTCAACGATGCAGACCAGGAATACAGAAATGAAAGCAACCGGTTTTTGATCTTTCAATAATACTTAAAGTAAATAAAACTTCTTAACTGTCAATTAATAAATATTTTTCACTATTTTCAATTATGTATTAATACTCAGAAATAGCAGATCACAAAAAATTTCATCAAAGTCATTTAAATTTCGCGTTTCCCATTATTTTTATCGTTTTACGTATTGGATTTGTTTGAGTAAATTTGGTACTCAAATCAGAAAACTGCAAAATAAATATGTATATATTATACCAGAGAATGTTGATGAATTTCATGAGAGAATCTTGATGAATAGAGAAGGAGCAAATGTTAACTGAAATCTTTTTGAGTACTAATTTGTAATTCCACATGAGGGAACATCGAAAAATATAACTTCGAAAAAGAAAAATACACCACATAATGTGCGAAATGCTATAAATAGACACAACGAATATTCCTATATGAAAAATCGTTGCGCATACCTATTTAGATTTATGTTTTCAATTTCTATAATATGACAAATTTATAATTATGAAAAGCCTTTTGAATTAAAAAGGAGAATTACTGGCAAAAACCCCAGAATTCATAATAAAATAACCTTTGATATGCAATTTTTCCGACTTTTGTATATGCGTTGCGTAAGCAATATACTTATCAAACAAATGATAATAATAAAACTGTGGCTAAGCGGTTGTGTTTTCATTTATATAGTGGCTTAGGTCGTAGGCGTGAAGGAGTTAAGCTCAATCCGAATACGAGCATATACGTTCGATTGGTAAAATACATAAAATTAAAATTTTATTTAATTTTTTTATTTTATTAATTGGAATTAATTAGCATATCTCAATTCAATTACTTAAATAGCATATTTTACTTTCAGAGATAATCAAAATATTTCAGGAAAATATGTTCATAAGTTTAGGTTTATTGAATATTTCCTTATTACGCGTATTTACACAAATGTGATAATCACACATACATTCTTAAATACACGTACGCAGATGCTTGCTTCTTCTTGCCCCGCACAAGCAATGACTTTTGTCCACACTTTTTGCTTTTTGCGAGTTGAACGATCGCAGGCAAGGAGGGATTGGGGCGCTCTGCCACATAATTATTTCAGATTTTTATTATTTTATTTATCGAATTTAGTTTAAAAACGATTATAGGTATGAATTTATGTGTATTTATATATATATATAATATATATTATATTACGAAAATAATTCATAAATGCATCAGTATTTTTCAATACAAATTAAGCAACCTAATAATATACTAAGAGTCCTCAGTTAGAACGCCTCTGTGTACAGTGGCAAGCCAACGAAATAACGGCGAGTTCGCGCAGACATTGTGTTGTTGAAAGTAACCAAATGACGATTTTGTCGACAAACATACATATATACATATGAGCTCGCATACATATTGACGCCGAATTTTGCGCATCGTGGCGGAGTTGACAAAATTTGTTTCAATCGACAATTTTACGACAATGTCGATCGGCTATGTTGTCTCGTTTGTCCTTTTTGCAGGGCTTTGCTGTTGAAAATTAACTTATGCTCTTTTGAAATATTGCGATTACCAATTGGGCTGCATTTTCATAGCGTCGTATTTAGATAAAATGGGCTAAATCGACAAACTATGAAATAATGATAATAAGTTAACATATAAAAGTACTATATGGAGTGTGCTTAGAATATATAGAAGTAGTTAATGATTTCATATGAATGGCAATTTTATATAAATTTTATAATTTAATGCCATAATAGTGCATAATATGAAAAAAATTAAAATATGTTTCAAATCGCTAAGAGGTCATGTTGCCAATTCTCCTTTCTGAAGGGAACACCAGACAAATTCTTCAATTTCTGATTTTTAGCAAATGTTGTGAGGCAGCAGCTTGTGGGCAACATACAAATGCGAGGGGCATGGTAGGATCAGTTGCAAAATTGAAACTTCTTCAATTTTACTAAAGACATTCAAAATTCAATTCATTATTTTATAAAATTTTGCGTAGGAATTCTATATGCAAACCAAATGTGTTTTACCAGGCGCACAGAAAAAATAGCGCGGCGCAGAGTTATGAACGAACGTACTTTGCTTTGAAGCAGACGCACGTTCCTTATGAATGAATTTGTTGTCGTTGTAATATGAAATACTTAGAAAATAAGCCGCGAGTTCGCTTGAATATTATTGGTCGATGATGGTGCGTCTACGTTTTTTTTGTCACTTGCGCGAGTGTTAGATTTTTTGCGAAAGACATATTGATGGACATACATATGTACATATGTGTACATATATGCAAATATATTTGGACATGCGAATGAAGGAAGGCAATTTCAAGAATTCACATATAGACATACGAACATTTGAAGCAAGTAAACAACAATACCTGTTTGGCTCAATATTGTCTGTGGTGCTGCTTGTATAGCACGCTTCCTTATTACAACGTGAAATATTTTGCCTAAGTTCAAATCTTATCAGATATTTTTTTATATATTTTTTTTATTTTTAAAACCCTTTTTTATTAAATGATATTTGAATTCTAATTTCATTATTATTCCCTCATTATTTAAATTTTCTTTTCATAAGTCAATTATTATCCATTTTATTACTTTAATTTTTGTTTATGCGCATATCAAAGAACATCTCTGCATATGTATGTATATACATTTTGCTTATAGAGTGGTGTAGTTCGTTGCGTACCCTGAAAGGTGTGGTGACATTTTATTTTCGAACTTGCACGTTTTCGATGTTCCCTCATCGTAATTAACATTTTAGAACAGCTAACATTTGCTCCTTCTCTATTCATCAACATTCTCTACATTTGCTCCTTCTCTATTCTTCAACATTCTCTGATTATATATCGACAGAGAATGTAAATGAATAGAGAAGGAGCAAATGTTAGCTGTACTAAAATGTTAATTACGATGAGGGAACATCGAAAACGCGCAGGTTCGAAAATAAAATGTCACCACGCCTATCAGGGTACGCAACGAACTACACCTCTATAAGCAAAATGTACATACATACATATGCGCAGATGTTCTTTGATATGCGCATAAACAAAAATTGAAATAATAAAAATGAAAGTAATTGACTTCCGACAAGAAAATATAAATAATGAGGGAAATAATATGAAAATAGAATTAAAATATCATTTAATAAAAAAGAGTTATAAAAATAAAACCAGAGTATAAAAAAATATCTGATAGGATTTGAACTTAGGCAAAATATTTCACGTTGCAATAAACAAGTCTGCTATACAAGCAGCACCACAGACAATATTCTAGCCACTTTGTCTAATCTGTGAACTGAAACAGCTATTGTTGTTTACTTGCTTCAATGTTCATATGTTTATATGTGAATATTTTTGAAATTGCCTTCCTTCATTCGCATGTCCAAATATATTTGCATATATGTACCCATATGTACATATGTATGTACCTCAATATGTCTTTCGCAAAAAATCAAACATTCGCGCAAGTGACAAAAAAACGTGGACGCCATCATCGGCCAATAATATTCAAGCGAACTCGCGGCATATTTTCTAAGTATTTCATATTACAACGATAACAAATTCATTCATAAGGAACGTGCGTCTGCTTCAAAGCAAAGTGCGTTCGTTCATAACTCTGCGCCGCGCTATTTTTTCTGTGCGCCTGGTAAACTACATTTGGTTTTCATATAGAATTCCTACGCAAATGCGCGAGAATAAAAATGAATGAAATTAAATTTGAATGTCTTCAGTAAAATTGAAGAATCAGCAAAATTTCAATTTTACAATTTGTATCACTGAAAATCCTACCATCCCCCTCGCGTTTGTATGTTGCCCACAAGCTGCTTCCTCACAACATTTGCTAAAAATCAGAAATTGAAGAATTTATCTGATGTTCACTTCAGAAAGGAGAATTGGCAACATGACCTATTAGCGATTCGAAATATTGTTTTAATTTTTTTCATATTATGCACTATTTATGGCATTAAATTATAAAATTTATATAAAATTGCCATGCATATGAAATTATTAACTACCTATATATACTCTAAGTACACTGCATATAGTACTTTTATATGTTTACTTATTATAATTGTTTCATAGTTTGTCGATTTAGCCCATTTTATCTAAATACGACGCTATGAAAATGCAGCCCAATCGGTAATCGCAATATTTCAAAAGAGCATAAGTCAACTTTCAATAGCAAACCACTGCAAAAAAGACAAACGAGACAACATAGCCGACCGTCATTGTCCCAAAATTGTCGAATCAAACAAATTTTGTCAACTCCGCGACACAATTTGGTGTCAATATGTATGCGAGCTCATATATGTATGTATGTATGTATATACATATGTATGTTTGTGGACAAAGTCGTCATTTGGTTTTTTCAACAACACAATGTCTGAGCGAACTCGCCGTTATTTCGTTGGCTTGCCACCATACACAGAGGCGTTCTAACTGAGGACTCTTAGTATATTATTGTGTTGCTTAATTAGTATTGAAAAATACTGATGCATTTATGAATTATTTTCGTAATATAATATATATTATATATATATATAAATACACATAAATTCATACCTATAATCGTTTTAAACTAAATTCGATAAATAAAATATATATCTGAAATAATTATGTGGCAGTGCGTCCCAATTCTTTTTTGCCTGCGATCGTTCAACTCGCAAAAAGCAAAAAGCGTAGAAAAAAGTCATTGCTTGTGCGGGGCAAGAAGAAGCAAGCATCAGCGTACGTGTATTTAAGAATGTATGTGTGATTATCACATTTGTGTAAATACGCATAATAAGGAAATATTCAATAAACCTAAACATATGAACATATTTTCCTGATATATTGTAATTATATCAGGAAGTAAAATATGCTATTAAAGAAATTGAATTATGATATGCTTAGACTCCAATTAATAACATAAAAAAATTAAATAAAATTTAATTTACATCAGTTTTAGGATTCGAACTTATATGCTCGTATTCGGAATGAGCTTAACTCCTTCACGCCTACGACCTAAGCCACCACAAAAGTGGAAACGCGGCCGCTTAGCCACAGTTTTATTGTTATCTTTTGTTCAATAAGCAATTACTCACTCAACGCACGTACATAAGTTGGAAAACTAGCCTATTAAATGTTTATTTTATTATGAATTCTGGGGTTTTTACCGATAATACAGATTTTTAATTCAGAAGGCTTTTCATAATTATAAATTTGTCATATCATAGAAATTGAAAACCTAAATCTAAATAGGTATGCGCAACGATTTTTCATATAGGAATATTCGTTGTGTCTATTTATAGCATTTCGCATATTGTGTGGTGTATTTTTCTTTTTCGAAGTTATATTTTTCAAGGTCCCTCATGTGGAATTACAAATTAGTACCAGAGAACGTAAATGAATAGAGAAGGAGCAAATGTTAACTGAAAACTTTTTGAGTACTAATTTGTAGTTCCAGATGAGGGAACATCGAAAAATATAACTTCGAAAAAGAAAAATACACCACACAACATGCGAAATACTATAAATAGACACAACGAATATTCCTATATGAAAAATCGTTGCGCATACCTATTTAGATTTGTGTTTTCAATTTCTATGATATGACAAATTTATAATTATGAAAAGCCTTCTGAATTAAAAATCTGTATTACCGGTAAAAACCCCAGATTTCATAATAAAATAAACATTTAGTAGGCTATTTTTCCAACTTATGTATGTGCGTTATGTGAGCAATTGCTTATTAAACAAAGGATAACAATAAAACGGTGGCTAAGCGGCCACATTTCCACTTTTGGGGTGGCTGTGGTGGTAAGCGGGAAGGGGTTAAGCACAATCCGAATACGAACCTATACGTTCGAATCCTGAAACTCATGAAACTGAAATTTTATTTAATTTTTATTTTATTAATTGGAATCTAAGCATATCATAATTCAATTACTTTAATAGCATATTTAACTTCCTGAGATAATTAAAATATTTCAGGAAAATATATTCATATGTTTGGGTTTATTGCATATTCCTTTATTTATGCGTATTTACACAAATGTGATATTCACACATACATTCTTAAATACACGTACGCTGATGCTTGCTTCTTCTTGCCCCGCACAAGCAATGACTTTTGTCCACGCTTTTTGCTTTTTGCGAGTTGAACGATCGCAGGCAAGGAGGGATTGGGGCGCACCGCCACATAATTATTTCAGATATATATTTTATTTATCGAATTCAGTTTGAAAACGATTATAGGTATGAATTTATTGGTATATATATATATATATATATATGTAAACAGTGATGGTACAGGTGGCAACGCTGCAGGCAACTGCAGGACAATTGGTAAGAGTGAACGAGCGAAAAGAAGTTGGCGAGAGTGATCGAGCAAGTTGAAGTTAAAAAAAAGGAGTGATCAAGGGGAAGAAAAACGTGAAGCGTCGCGGAGCAGTCGTAGAGTTGAATTTTTTTCTGATAAAGTTATACAAATAGTTTACAATTTTAAGGCTTAAGTTTATAAATAAACATTAAAATATAAACTTTTCAATAAATATTACATTTGGGGGCTCAACCGCCGAACTAAAGTGAAATTGCGTCAGAAAACTGAAATACAGACAAATGCCAAGTACGCCGCGTTCAAAATCGATTGCAAGAAGAGAGGTGTAAAAGAAACAATAGCAGACGACAGTGAAACACCAAAAACGTCGCGACAAATAAATACACTAAGGCAAGCACAAGTGGAAAAAGAAGAAGTGATGGAAAATCAAGTACAATTACAACAACTTATTCAACTGCTGAGTTTGAAAATTCAAGCTGATGAGGTGGTGCAAAACACTCCAAAAGTCTCAATGGAGGGTTTTGGTAAAGTTGTAGCAGATTTTGACGGCGAGACGGTGCCGGTCGAAAATTGGCTTGAAAATTTCGAGTTAAATGCTGATGCGTATGGGCTAAACGAGAGGCAAAAATATGCTCAAGCGCGGTCAAAGATGACAAAAACAGCGCAGTTGTTCTTGGAATCGGAGCTGGTAGGCTCGTACGAAGAATTAAAAGCAGCGCTGTTGACAGAATTTCAACGAAAATTAGGAAGTGCGGAGGTACATGAGAAACTGGCAAATAGGAAGAAACTGCAAACAGAGAGTTTCCACGAATATGTTTTACAAATGAAGAAAATAGCCGCACTGGGCAATGTTGAAATCAAGTCTGTCATACGTTATATAGTTAACGGATTGGGTATCAAAGACGAATATAAATTCATAATGCATGCTTGTAAAACTTACGATGAACTCAAAGAGCGGTATGAAAATTTTGAACTGATAGATAAGAGCACGACAAAAAAGCAGCATTACAGTGGTGGCCAGCAAAATCAGAACAGCAACAATAAAAGGACGGTTCGTTGCTTCAATTGTGGATCGCCTGAACACATGAAGAAAGATTGTAATGTTGGAACGAAGTGCTTCAAGTGTGACGCTGTAGGCCATATATCAACAAGTTGCCCGCAGTCAGTAAAATTGGTGCGAGTGGTTAAAGATTGCAAACGGCTCAAGAACATTATATTAAATGGTGTTGAAGTTGCGTGCCTGGTTGACACGGGTGCTGATGTTACGATTGTGAAGCATTCTGTGTACATGAAGCTAGTTGATGTTGTGTTAAGTCCATGTCGTTCTTTGTTGCGGGGACTGGGCAAAACGGGCATTGTGCCGCTGGGAATATTTACGGGAGCTGTTCAAATAGACGATATAGAGACTGTGCAAAATTTCATCGTGGTGGCAGATGAAAAAATAGAAGATGATGCTCTACTGGGATATGACTTTCTCGCAAAGTTTCAATTTACACTGGATGCAAATGGGTTTAAGTTTTCGTCGTTGTCAGCTTGCCCGGAAATAGCTGACGTTAATCAGATAAGTTTTCATGATTATGATTGTACTGTAAGTAATGTGAATGCTCCTCTCCAGTTTGCACCCATGATACGGAATCTGATAGAGGAATATCGGCCAACCTCGCTACTTGTTGAGTCACCTGTGCAGCTAAGAGTTGTCCCGGATGACAAAATTAAACCATTTCGCCATCAACCAAGTCGACATCCTCCAGTTGAAGCTGAAGCCGTTAAAAAGCAAGTTGATGATTGGTTGAAAGAAGGAATAGTTCGACCATCTACCTCCAGCTTCGCCAGCAGAACCGTCGTAGTGAAGAAAAAAGACGCCACTTACAGAATTTGTATTGACTATCGCCAATTAAACAGCATGGTGCTGAAGGATTGCTTTCCTGTGCCGATAATAGAAGATGTACTCGAGAAGCTGCAATCCGCCAAGGTGTTTGTGTCATTGGACTTAGAGAACAGTTATTTTCACGTCCCAGTAGAAGAATCAAGTCGAAAATATACTGCGTTCATCACCAAAGAACGCTTATATGAGTTCAATAAAACGCCATTCGGATTCTGCAATTCTCCTGCGGCGTTTATAAGATTCATAAACCACATATTTCAGGAGTTTGTATCACGGAACATTCTACAGCTTTACATGGATGATATTATAATATATGGTCAGACTAACAACGAATGTATTGAGAAACTCAAGTTGGTGTTATCTGAATCAGCTAAGTTCTGTTTACGTATAAAGTGGAAGAAATGTCATTTCCTTGTTAACAAAATCCACTTCCTAGGACATACAGTACAAGATGGAAAGATTTGGCCTGGCAAAGAAAAAACAATTGCCGTGAAACAGTTTGCAGTACCTAAGAATGTGAAAGCGGTTCAATCTTTTTTGGGTCTAACGGGATTCTTCAGGAAGTTTGTGAAAAACTATGCCATCATTGCGCGACCTTTGACCAATCTGTTAAAAAAGGATGCCATGTTCAAATTGGAGTCTAAAGAATATGCAGCTATTGAGAATCTGAAGAGTGCATTGTGTGAAGACCCCGTTTTAAGGATTTATTGTAGAGGGGCATCGACGGAGTTGCACACAGATGCTTCAAAGGACGGGTTTGGTGCCACATTGTTACAAAATTTTGAAGATCAATTGCACCCTATATTTTATTGGAGCAAAAAGACGAGCCCAAGTGAATCAGGACGAAACAGTTATATTTTGGAAGTAAAGGCTGCTTATCTAGCTATAAAGAAATTTCGCCATTATTTGCTTGGTGTACCGTTTAAGTTGGTTACTGACAACATAGCGCTCACACAAACCATTCAGAAGAAAGACGTTCCACGAGAGGTAGCAGAATGGATTTTGTACATGGCAGACTTCGACTTCAAGACGGAGCATCGGGCGGGTGAAAGAATGCGTCACGTGGATTGTCTCAGCCGTTATGCCAACGAGATTTTCGTCGTATCCTCAGAGATATCTTGTCGGTTAAAGGCTGCACAACAAAAAGATGAATATATTCAGGCCATACGCACGATATTAGAAGAACGACCCTACAACAACTTTAAAGTGAAGGGAGGAATTTTGTTCAAGTTTGTCCAAGGAAATGATTTGATTGTTGTACCTAAAATAATGGAACGTGAAATTATAAGCGAAGCTCATGGAATCGGACATTATGCAAGTCAGAAGACCATACATTCTATACAACAGCAGTTTTGGATTCCACATCTAGAGAGCAAGGTCACAAGACTTATCAGCGCATGTATTCCGTGTATTATTGCCAACAAGAAGCTGGGAAAACAGGATGGATTTTTATGCTGCATTGAGAAAGGTGACAAGCCGTTACATACTTTGCATGCTGATCACTTAGGACCGATGGACTCTTCTTTGAAACAGTATAAGTACATATTCGCACTTGTTGACGGATTTTCAAAATTTGTGTGGATTTATACAACAAAGTCAACAGGAGCTGACGAAGTTTTGAAAAAAATGGAAGAATGGTCAAATGTCTTTGGGAATCCGAGCAGAATAATAACAGACAGAGGAGTTGCGTTTACCTCAGGTGCATTTCAAGATTACGCCAAAACAAATGGAATCGAGCATGTCTTAACAACAACTGGTGTTGCCAGAGGAAATGGGCAGGTGGAGAGAATAAATAGGTCTATCTTATCCATTATTTCTAAATTGTCGGCTGAAGATTCTTCAAAGTGGTATAAGTTTTGAAATTGCCTTCCTTCATTCGCATGTCCAAATATATTTGCATATATGTACCCATATGTACATATGTATGTACCTCAATATGTCTTTCGCAAAAAATCAAACATTCGCGCAAGTGACAAAAAAACGTGGACGCCATCATCGGCCAATAATATTCAAGCGAACTTGCGGCATATTTTCTAAGTATTTCATATTACAACGATAACAAATTCATTCATAAGGAACGTGCGTCTGCTTCAAAGCAAAGTGCGTTCGTTCATAACTCTGCGCCGCGCTATTTTTTCTGTGCGCCTGGTAAACTACATTTGGTTTTCATATAGAATTCCTACGCAAATGCGCGAGAATAAAAATGAATGAAATTAAATTTGAATGTCTTCAGTAAAATTGAAGAATCAGCAAAATTTCAATTTTACAATTTGTATCACTGAAAATCCTACCA
The DNA here is from genome assembly GCF_042242935.1 of Bactrocera oleae. Classification (NCBI taxonomy): domain Eukaryota; kingdom Metazoa; phylum Arthropoda; class Insecta; order Diptera; family Tephritidae; genus Bactrocera; species Bactrocera oleae. The sequence continues at coordinate 15,551,271 of NC_091541.1, read as the reverse complement.
TCCCCCTCGCGTTTGTATGTTGCCCACAAGCTGCTTCCTCACAACATTTGCTAAAAATCAGAAATTGAAGAATTTATCTGATGTTCACTTCAGAAAGGAGAATTGGCAACATGACCTATTAGCGATTCGAAATATTGTTTTAATTTTTTTCATATTATGCACTATTTATGGCATTAAATTATAAAATTTATATAAAATTGCCATGCATATGAAATTATTAACTACCTATATATACTCTAAGTACACTGCATATAGTACTTTTATATGTTTACTTATTATAATTGTTTCATAGTTTGTCGATTTAGCCCATTTTATCTAAATACGACGCTATGAAAATGCAGCCCAATCGGTAATCGCAATATTTCAAAAGAGCATAAGTCAACTTTCAATAGCAAACCACTGCAAAAAAGACAAACGAGACAACATAGCCGACCGTCATTGTCCCAAAATTGTCGAATCAAACAAATTTTGTCAACTCCGCGACACAATTTGGTGTCAATATGTATGCGAGCTCATATATGTATGTATGTATGTATATACATATGTATGTTTGTGGACAAAGTCGTCATTTGGTTTTTTCAACAACACAATGTCTGAGCGAACTCGCCGTTATTTCGTTGGCTTGCCACCATACACAGAGGCGTTCTAACTGAGGACTCTTAGTATATTATTGTGTTGCTTAATTAGTATTGAAAAATACTGATGCATTTATGAATTATTTTCGTAATATAATATATATTATATATATATATAAATACACATAAATTCATACCTATAATCGTTTTAAACTAAATTCGATAAATAAAATATATATCTGAAATAATTATGTGGCAGTGCGTCCCAATTCTTTTTTGCCTGCGATCGTTCAACTCGCAAAAAGCAAAAAGCGTAGAAAAAAGTCATTGCTTGTGCGGGGCAAGAAGAAGCAAGCATCAGCGTACGTGTATTTAAGAATGTATGTGTGATTATCACATTTGTGTAAATACGCATAATAAGGAAATATTCAATAAACCTAAACATATGAACATATTTTCCTGATATATTGTAATTATATCAGGAAGTAAAATATGCTATTAAAGAAATTGAATTATGATATGCTTAGACTCCAATTAATAACATAAAAAAATTAAATAAAATTTAATTTACATCAGTTTTAGGATTCGAACTTATATGCTCGTATTCGGAATGAGCTTAACTCCTTCACGCCTACGACCTAAGCCACCACAAAAGTGGAAACGCGGCCGCTTAGCCACAGTTTTATTGTTATCTTTTGTTCAATAAGCAATTACTCACTCAACGCACGTACATAAGTTGGAAAACTAGCCTATTAAATGTTTATTTTATTATGAATTCTGGGGTTTTTACCGATAATACAGATTTTTAATTCAGAAGGCTTTTCATAATTATAAATTTGTCATATCATAGAAATTGAAAACCTAAATCTAAATAGGTATGCGCAACGATTTTTCATATAGGAATATTCGTTGTGTCTATTTATAGCATTTCGCATATTGTGTGGTGTATTTTTCTTTTTCGAAGTTATATTTTTCAAGGTCCCTCATGTGGAATTACAAATTAGTACCAGAGAACGTAAATGAATAGAGAAGGAGCAAATGTTAACTGAAAACTTTTTGAGTACTAATTTGTAGTTCCAGATGAGGGAACATCGAAAAATATAACTTCGAAAAAGAAAAATACACCACACAACATGCGAAATACTATAAATAGACACAACGAATATTCCTATATGAAAAATCGTTGCGCATACCTATTTAGATTTGTGTTTTCAATTTCTATGATATGACAAATTTATAATTATGAAAAGCCTTCTGAATTAAAAATCTGTATTACCGGTAAAAACCCCAGATTTCATAATAAAATAAACATTTAGTAGGCTATTTTTCCAACTTATGTATGTGCGTTATGTGAGCAATTGCTTATTAAACAAAGGATAACAATAAAACGGTGGCTAAGCGGCCACATTTCCACTTTTGGGGTGGCTGTGGTGGTAAGCGGGAAGGGGTTAAGCACAATCCGAATACGAACCTATACGTTCGAATCCTGAAACTCATGAAACTGAAATTTTATTTAATTTTTATTTTATTAATTGGAATCTAAGCATATCATAATTCAATTACTTTAATAGCATATTTAACTTCCTGAGATAATTAAAATATTTCAGGAAAATATATTCATATGTTTGGGTTTATTGCATATTCCTTTATTTATGCGTATTTACACAAATGTGATAATCACACATACATTCTTAAATACACGTACGCTGATGCTTGCTTCTTCTTGCCCCGCACAAGCAATGACTTTTGTCCACGCTTTTTGCTTTTTGCGAGTTGAACGATCGCAGGCAAGGAGGGATTGGGGCGCACCGCCACATAATTATTTCAGATATATATTTTATTTATCGAATTCAGTTTGAAAACGATTATAGGTATGAATTTATTGGTATATATATATATATATATATATATGTAAACAGTGATGGTACAGGTGGCAACGCTGCAGGCAACTGCAGGACAATTGGTAAGAGTGAACGAGCGAAAAGAAGTTGGCGAGAGTGATCGAGCAAGTTGAAGTTAAAAAAAAGGAGTGATCAAGGGGAAGAAAAACGTGAAGCGTCGCGGAGCAGTCGTAGAGTTGAATTTTTTTCTGATAAAGTTATACAAATAGTTTACAATTTTAAGGCTTAAGTTTATAAATAAACATTAAAATATAAACTTTTCAATAAATATTACATTTGGGGGCTCAACCGCCGAACTAAAGTGAAATTGCGTCAGAAAACTGAAATACAGACAAATGCCAAGTACGCCGCGTTCAAAATCGATTGCAAGAAGAGAGGTGTAAAAGAAACAATAGCAGACGACAGTGAAACACCAAAAACGTCGCGACAAATAAATACACTAAGGCAAGCACAAGTGGAAAAAGAAGAAGTGATGGAAAATCAAGTACAATTACAACAACTTATTCAACTGCTGAGTTTGAAAATTCAAGCTGATGAGGTGGTGCAAAACACTCCAAAAGTCTCAATGGAGGGTTTTGGTAAAGTTGTAGCAGATTTTGACGGCGAGACGGTGCCGGTCGAAAATTGGCTTGAAAATTTCGAGTTAAATGCTGATGCGTATGGGCTAAACGAGAGGCAAAAATATGCTCAAGCGCGGTCAAAGATGACAAAAACAGCGCAGTTGTTCTTGGAATCGGAGCTGGTAGGCTCGTACGAAGAATTAAAAGCAGCGCTGTTGACAGAATTTCAACGAAAATTAGGAAGTGCGGAGGTACATGAGAAACTGGCAAATAGGAAGAAACTGCAAACAGAGAGTTTCCACGAATATGTTTTACAAATGAAGAAAATAGCCGCACTGGGCAATGTTGAAATCAAGTCTGTCATACGTTATATAGTTAACGGATTGGGTATCAAAGACGAATATAAATTCATAATGCATGCTTGTAAAACTTACGATGAACTCAAAGAGCGGTATGAAAATTTTGAACTGATAGATAAGAGCACGACAAAAAAGCAGCATTACAGTGGTGGCCAGCAAAATCAGAACAGCAACAATAAAAGGACGGTTCGTTGCTTCAATTGTGGATCGCCTGAACACATGAAGAAAGATTGTAATGTTGGAACGAAGTGCTTCAAGTGTGACGCTGTAGGCCATATATCAACAAGTTGCCCGCAGTCAGTAAAATTGGTGCGAGTGGTTAAAGATTGCAAACGGCTCAAGAACATTATATTAAATGGTGTTGAAGTTGCGTGCCTGGTTGACACGGGTGCTGATGTTACGATTGTGAAGCATTCTGTGTACATGAAGCTAGTTGATGTTGTGTTAAGTCCATGTCGTTCTTTGTTGCGGGGACTGGGCAAAACGGGCATTGTGCCGCTGGGAATATTTACGGGAGCTGTTCAAATAGACGATATAGAGACTGTGCAAAATTTCATCGTGGTGGCAGATGAAAAAATAGAAGATGATGCTCTACTGGGATATGACTTTCTCGCAAAGTTTCAATTTACACTGGATGCAAATGGGTTTAAGTTTTCGTCGTTGTCAGCTTGCCCGGAAATAGCTGACGTTAATCAGATAAGTTTTCATGATTATGATTGTACTGTAAGTAATGTGAATGCTCCTCTCCAGTTTGCACCCATGATACGGAATCTGATAGAGGAATATCGGCCAACCTCGCTACTTGTTGAGTCACCTGTGCAGCTAAGAGTTGTCCCGGATGACAAAATTAAACCATTTCGCCATCAACCAAGTCGACATCCTCCAGTTGAAGCTGAAGCCGTTAAAAAGCAAGTTGATGATTGGTTGAAAGAAGGAATAGTTCGACCATCTACCTCCAGCTTCGCCAGCAGAACCGTCGTAGTGAAGAAAAAAGACGCCACTTACAGAATTTGTATTGACTATCGCCAATTAAACAGCATGGTGCTGAAGGATTGCTTTCCTGTGCCGATAATAGAAGATGTACTCGAGAAGCTGCAATCCGCCAAGGTGTTTGTGTCATTGGACTTAGAGAACAGTTATTTTCACGTCCCAGTAGAAGAATCAAGTCGAAAATATACTGCGTTCATCACCAAAGAACGCTTATATGAGTTCAATAAAACGCCATTCGGATTCTGCAATTCTCCTGCGGCGTTTATAAGATTCATAAACCACATATTTCAGGAGTTTGTATCACGGAACATTCTACAGCTTTACATGGATGATATTATAATATATGGTCAGACTAACAACGAATGTATTGAGAAACTCAAGTTGGTGTTATCTGAATCAGCTAAGTTCTGTTTACGTATAAAGTGGAAGAAATGTCATTTCCTTGTTAACAAAATCCACTTCCTAGGACATACAGTACAAGATGGAAAGATTTGGCCTGGCAAAGAAAAAACAATTGCCGTGAAACAGTTTGCAGTACCTAAGAATGTGAAAGCGGTTCAATCTTTTTTGGGTCTAACGGGATTCTTCAGGAAGTTTGTGAAAAACTATGCCATCATTGCGCGACCTTTGACCAATCTGTTAAAAAAGGATGCCATGTTCAAATTGGAGTCTAAAGAATATGCAGCTATTGAGAATCTGAAGAGTGCATTGTGTGAAGACCCCGTTTTAAGGATTTATTGTAGAGGGGCATCGACGGAGTTGCACACAGATGCTTCAAAGGACGGGTTTGGTGCCACATTGTTACAAAATTTTGAAGATCAATTGCACCCTATATTTTATTGGAGCAAAAAGACGAGCCCAAGTGAATCAGGACGAAACAGTTATATTTTGGAAGTAAAGGCTGCTTATCTAGCTATAAAGAAATTTCGCCATTATTTGCTTGGTGTACCGTTTAAGTTGGTTACTGACAACATAGCGCTCACACAAACCATTCAGAAGAAAGACGTTCCACGAGAGGTAGCAGAATGGATTTTGTACATGGCAGACTTCGACTTCAAGACGGAGCATCGGGCGGGTGAAAGAATGCGTCACGTGGATTGTCTCAGCCGTTATGCCAACGAGATTTTCGTCGTATCCTCAGAGATATCTTGTCGGTTAAAGGCTGCACAACAAAAAGATGAATATATTCAGGCCATACGCACGATATTAGAAGAACGACCCTACAACAACTTTAAAGTGAAGGGAGGAATTTTGTTCAAGTTTGTCCAAGGAAATGATTTGATTGTTGTACCTAAAATAATGGAACGTGAAATTATAAGCGAAGCTCATGGAATCGGACATTATGCAAGTCAGAAGACCATACATTCTATACAACAGCAGTTTTGGATTCCACATCTAGAGAGCAAGGTCACAAGACTTATCAGCGCATGTATTCCGTGTATTATTGCCAACAAGAAGCTGGGAAAACAGGATGGATTTTTATGCTGCATTGAGAAAGGTGACAAGCCGTTACATACTTTGCATGCTGATCACTTAGGACCGATGGACTCTTCTTTGAAACAGTATAAGTACATATTCGCACTTGTTGACGGATTTTCAAAATTTGTGTGGATTTATACAACAAAGTCAACAGGAGCTGACGAAGTTTTGAAAAAAATGGAAGAATGGTCAAATGTCTTTGGGAATCCGAGCAGAATAATAACAGACAGAGGAGTTGCGTTTACCTCAGGTGCATTTCAAGATTACGCCAAAACAAATGGAATCGAGCATGTCTTAACAACAACTGGTGTTGCCAGAGGAAATGGGCAGGTGGAGAGAATAAATAGGTCTATCTTATCCATTATTTCTAAATTGTCGGCTGAAGATTCTTCAAAGTGGTATAAGTTCATTTCACAGGTGCAAAGGGCTATTAATTCCCATATAAGTTGCTCTACAAAGAAATCACCTTTTGAGATAATGTTTGGAGTAAAAATGCATAATAAATCCAGCGACAGACTATTGGAACTTTTGGAGAATGAAATGTTTGAAGAATTTGACAACGAGAGGCAAATAGTGCGACAGACGGCTAAGGAGCAAATACAAAAGGCTCAAGATATGTATAAAAAACAGTATGATAAAAAACGCAAAGGAGAAGTCAAATACAAAGAAGGTGATCTGGTTGCAGTAAAGCGTACTCAGTTTGTAACTGGAAAGAAGTTGGCAAGCGCTTTTCTAGGACCATATGAAGTAACAAAAGCAAAACGCAATGGCAGATATGAAGTTCGAAAAGCTGTCCAAGGAGACGGCCCCAATAAAACGCATACGAGTGCTGACAATATGAAGCTATGGAAGTATGCTGAAAATAATGAAGATGACTTATCGTCTGGGACAGACGATGTTGAGCAGGATGGCCGAGTGTAAACAGTGATGGTACAGGTGGCAACGCTGCAGGCAACTGCAGGACAATTGGTAAGAGTGAACGAGCGAAAAGAAGTTGGCGAGAGTGATCGAGCAAGTTGAAGTTAAAAAAAAGGAGTGATCAAGGGGAAGAAAAACGTGAAGCGTCGCGGAGCAGTCGTAGAGTTGAATTTTTTTCTGATAAAGTTATACAAATAATTTACAATTTTAAGGCTTAAGTTTATAAATAAACATTAAAATATAAACTTTTCAATAAATATTACATATATATATATATATATAATATATATTATAGTACGAAAATAATTCATAAATGCATCAGTATTTTTCAATACAAATTAAGCAACATAATAATATACTAAGAGTCCTCAGTTAGAACGCCTCTGTGTATAGTGGCAAGCCAACGAAATAACGGCGAGTTCGCGCTGACATTGTGTTGTCGAAAGTAACCAAATGACGCAAACATACATACATATATACATATGAGCTCGCATACATATTGACGCCGAATTTTGCGCATCGTGGCGGAGTTGACAAAATTTGTTTCATCAACAATTTTACGACAATGTCGATCGGCTATGTTGTCTCGTTCTTCCTTTTTGCAGGGCTTTGCTGTTGAAAATTGACTTATGCTCTTTTGAAATATTGCGATTACCGATTGGGCTGCATTTTCATAGCGTCGTATTTGGATAAAATGGGTTAAATCGACTATGAAATAATGATAATAAGTTAACATATAAAAGTACTATATGGACTGTGCTTAGAATAAATAGAAGTAGTTAATGATTTCATATGAATGGCAATCTATTATATAAAAATAAGTCGGGTTTTCCTTCCTGACGCTATAACTCCAGAACGCACGAACCGATTTCCACGGTTTTGTATTCGTTGGAAAGGTCTCGGGCTCCGTGAGGTTTATAGCAAAGAAAATTCAGGAAATATTTTAACAGAAAGGCGGGAAAATCTTTTTTCACTACAGCGCCATCTCTGATACATAGCATGTACTACAAACCAATATTTTAAGTAGATGGCGCCGGTGCGTGATACATTGTTTGACAGCTACTCATTGTTCTCTGCTCAATTAATTTCATGTGACAAACCGGTATTGTGTTCACTGTGAAATTGTGAAAAATAAGTTATTCGTTCATTACAATTGGAACTAACATTTCAATTGGAAACCATCAAATCAATCACGTGTATTGTGCAAATTTTTATTCAATTTCAACAACAGGCATTTGTCTTTAAGGTGGTAAGTTGAACTGTATAAATTATGTGGAGCGTGCATTTGAGGTTAAATTCACCACTCTATCCATAGCCCAAAATGCCTAGAGGACGACGTGCCAACATCGGCCGCCGCACAAGCATGCAAGCCAGCAACACGTGTGATTGAGACAACGCGTGAGCACACGAAGATCATTGGCATCATACAATCGCTTGGCATTCCAATCTGATCCCACTGCGAACTACAGTGATGATGCAAACTTAGATATTGGACCAATGACGACTATATGCCGATATTGCAATGCGTTAAAGTTCAAAAGAGAAACGGCTGGATTGTGCTGCGCAAGTGGAAAAGTCAAACTGGATCCATTACTTACACCACCACAGCCACTGAAACCATTGTTCGATGGAAGTGATCCCGATTCCAGCCATTTTCTTCAACACATCCTTGAATACAATAACTGCTTTCGCATGACAAAAAAAAACACCATCACACGATCATAAGTTACACCGTATTCTTCAACAAATGATTGTTTGCAATTACAGATACAAGGACAAATATATCATTTGCATGGTTCAATGGTGCCAACACCAGATGAACCGCATAAATTTCTGCAAATATATTTCATTTCGTCGATGGTCGATCAGCTGAATGAGCGGTGCAATATACAGGGAACACAACAGTTAAAGAGACGAATTATTGAACAGTTGCAAGCATTTTTTCACGCTAATAATGCTGTGGTTAATATGTTCAAAACAGCATTGGAACGAATGCCATCGGATACGCACAAATTTGTCAAAATGCTGATTGTACCCCAACAGGTAAACATGTGCGAAGATTCAATGCACCCACCGTTAATGATGTTGCTGCAATTATTGTTGACAGGCAGACGTTGCCAGTAATTCCCCGTGGAACGGCTGCAGATGAATTGAATGCTTGCCTGAAGGCATCACCTTTATGGACCACTAATATGAGAGTTCAACTTCAAAATGATCGAATTGCTGCACAATTTTCCAAACAATTGTTAGCTGTTGGAAATGGAAAAGTCAGAGTTGATGCGACATCTGGATTAATTACTCTTACCAACGACTTTTGCCGATTTGTAGACTCTCAATTAGCTATTTTTGAAAATGTTTTCCAAACCATTAGTGCGAATTATCAGAATTATGCTTGGTTAAGTCAACGAGCAATTCTTGCCGCAAAGAATAATGATGCACAGGCACTGAGTTTCACCATTCAATCAAAAATTGCTGGCGATTTGGGGACATACAATTCCGTTGATTCCATAACAAATCCCGATGATGTAGTAAATTATCCAACGGAGTTTTTGAACTCTCTGGAGTTACCAGGATTTCCACCATATAACTTGCAACTCAAAGTTGGTACAGTTATTATGATATTGCGTAATTTGAATCCGCCGCGACTTTGCAACGGTACTCGATTTTCGGTAAAAAGACTTATGCCGAATTTGATTGAAGCAACCATTATTAACGGAAAGTACGCAGGTGAAAATGTATATATTTCGACTGATCTTCCGTTTGACTTCAAACGATTGCAATTTCCAGTTCGCCTTGCGTTCGCAATGACAATTAACAAGTCGCATGGCCAATCGCTTAGTGTTTGCGGGATAAATTTAGAAAATCATTGTTTTTCACATGGGCAGTTATACGTTGCGTGTTCACGAGTTGGGAAACCATCCGCTTTGTTTGTGTTAACGTCAGACCAAAAAACAAAAAATGTGGTTTTCCAAAGAGCACTTCAATGAAACGGATAATTTGCGGACACGTATAACGCTTCGATTCAGTATTTACTTTGGATCCACTTTCATTTACTTAGAGAAGTTCAACTAAATAACACTTCATTTTTCATTTCAAATGAAATAAAATTTTTCCTTTCCAAATATAAAACAAAAAAAAAATGTTCTTCATCTTTTAATCACCAAACGAAATATTACATAAAACAAAGCCATCTGGTGGCGAAACGGGGTTCGCCAGGTTTGCTAGTTTTGTATAAATTTTGTAATTTAATGCCATAAATAGTGCATAATATAAAAAAAAATTAAAATAATAATTCAAATTCCTAAGAGGTCATGTTGCCAATTCTCCTTTCTGAAGTGAACATCAGATAAATTCTTCAATTTCTGTTTTTAGCAAATGTTGTGAGGAAGCAGCTTGTGGGCAACATACAAACGCGAGGGGGATGGTAGGATTTTCAGTGATACAAATTGTAAAATTGAAATTTTGCTGATTCTTCAATTTTACTGAAGACATTCAAATTCAATTTCATTCATTTTTATTTTCCGCATTTGCGGTAGGAATTCTATATGAAAACCAAATGTGGCTTACCAGGCGCACAGAAAAAATAGCGCGGCGCAGAGTTATGAACGAACGTACTTTGCTTTGAAGCAGACGTACGTTCCTCATGAATGAATTTGTTGTCGTTGTAATATGAAATACTTAGAAAATAAGCCGCGAGTTCGCTTGAATATTATTGGTCGATGATGGTGCGTCTACGTTTTTTTGTCACTTGCGCGAATGTTTGATTTTTTGCGAAAGACATATTGAGGGACATACATATGTACATATGTGTACATATATGCAAATATATTTGGACATGCGAATGAAGGAAGGCAATTTCACGAATATTCACATATAGACGTATGTACATTGAAGCAAGTAAACAACAATAGCTGTTTGAGTTTACAGATTAGACAAAATTACTCGAATATCGTCTGTGGTGCTGCTTGTATAGCAGACTTCTTTATTGCAACGTGAAATATTTTGCCTAAGTTCAAATCCAATCATATATTATATAGTCCTTTTTCATTTTTATAACCCTTTTTTATGAAATGATATTTTAATTCTATTTTAATATTATTTCCCTGATTATTAATATTTTCCTGTCAGAAGTCAATTTCTTTCGTTTTTATTATTTCAATTTTTGTTTATGCGCATATCAAAGAACATCTATGCATATGTATGTGTATACATTTTGCTTATAGAGTGGTGTAGTTCGTTTCGTACCCTGATAGTTGTGGTGAAATTTTATTTTCCAATTTGCGCGTTTTCGATGTTCCTCGATCGTAATTAACATTTTAGTACTGCTAACATTTGCTCCTTCTCTATTCATTTACGTTCTCTGATTTTAGTACTGCCAGAGAACGTATATGAATAGAGAAGGAGCAAATGTTAGCAGTACTAAAATGTTAATTGCTAAGAAGGAACATCGAAAACGCGCAAATTGGAAAATAAAATTTCACCACAACTATCAGGGTACGAAACGAACTACACCACTCTATAAGCAAAATGTATATACATACATATGCGCAGATGTTCTTTGATATGCGCATAAACAAAACTTAAAATAATAAAAAGGAAAATAATTGACTTATGAAAAGAAAATATAAGTAATGAGGGAAATAATATGAAAATAGAACTAAAATATCATTTAATAAAAAAGAGTTATAAAAATAAAAAATAGTATAATATATAAAAATATGATAGGATTTGAACTTAGGCAAAACATTTCATTGCAATAAGGAAGTGTGCTATACAAGCAGCACCACAGATGATATTAGAACATATTTGTCTAATCTGTGAACTCAAACAGCTATTGTTGTTTACTTGCTTCAATGTTTATATGTCTATATGTGAATATTCTTGAAATTGCCTTCCTTCATTCGCATGTCCAAATATATTTACATATATGTACACATATGTACATATGTATGTCCCTCAATATGTCTTTCGCAAAAAATCAAACATTCGCGCAAGTGACAAAAAAACGTAGACGCACCATCATGGACCAATAATATTCAAGCGAACTCGCGGCTTATTTTCTAAGTATTTCATATTACAACGACAACAAATTCATTCATAAGGAACGTGCGTCTGCTTCAAAGCAAAGTGCGTTCGTTCATAACTCTGCGCCGCGCTATTTTTTCTGTGCGCCTGGTAAACCACATTTGGTTTTCATATTGAATTCCTACGCATATGCGAAATTAAGTTTATAAAATTAATGAATGAATGAATGAATATGAATGGTTTCAGTAAAACGAGAAAAATTCAATTTTACAATTTGACAGCCACCACTGAAAATCCTACCATCCCCCTCGCATTTGTATGTTGCCCACAAGCTGCTGCCTCACAACATTTGCTAAAAATCAGAAACTGAAGAATTTGTCTGATGTTCACTTCAGAAAGGAGAATTGGCAACATGACCTATTCGAGTTTAAATAATATTTATATTTTTTCATATTATGCACTATTTATGGCATTAAATTATAAAATTTATATCATATTGACATTCATATGAAATCATTAACTACTTCTATATATTCTAAGCACAGTCCATATAGTACTTTTATATGTTTACTTATTATCATTGTTTAATAGTTTTTCGATTTAGCCCATTTTATCTAAATACGACGCTATGAAAATGCAGCCCAATTGGTAATCGCAATATTTCAAAAGAGCATAAGTCAACTTTCAATAGCAAACCACTGCAAAAAGGACAAACGAGACAACATAGCCGATCGACATTGTCGCAAAATTGTCGATTGAAACAAATTTTGTCAACTCCGCGACGATGCGCAAAATTTGGCGTCAATATGTATGCGAGCTCGTTTGTATGTATGTATATAAATATGTATGTTTGTCGGCAAAGTCGTCATTTGGTTTTATTCAACAACACAATGTCCGCGCGAACTCGCCGTTATTTCGTTGGCTTGCCACCATGCACATAGGCGTGTCAAGTGAGGGCTCATAATATATTGATATGTTGCTTAATTTGTATTGAAAAATACTGATGCATTTATGAATTATTTTCGTAATATAATATATATTATATATATATATATATATATATATATACCAATAAATTCATACCTATAATCGTTTTCAAACTGAATTCGATAAATAAAATATATATCTGAAATAATTATGTGGCGGTGCGCCCCAATCCCTCCTTGCCTGCGATCGTTCAACTCGCAAAAAGCAAAAAGCGTAGACAAAAGTCATTGCTTGTGCGGGGCAAGAAGAAGCAAGCATCAGCGTACGTGTACTCATGAATGTATGTGTGATTATCACATTTGTGTAAATACGCATAAATAAAGGAATATGCAATAAACCCAAACATATGAACATATTCTCCTGATATATTTTAATTATATCAGAAAGTAAAATATGCTATTAAAGTAATTAAATTATGATATGCTTAGATTCCAATTAATAAAATAGAAAAATTAAATACAATTTTAATTTTATGTATTTTACGATTCGAACGTATATGCTCGTATTCGGAATGAGCTTAACTCCTTCGCGCTTACGACCTAAGCCACCACAAAAGTGGAAACGTGGCCGCTTAGCCACCGTTTTATTATTATTATTTGTTTAATAAGTATATTGCTTACGCAACGCACATACATAAGTTAGAAAACTAACTTATTAAATGTTTATTTTATTATGAATTCTGGGGTTTTTACAGGTAATACAGATTTTTAATTCAGAAGGCTTTTCATAATTATAAATTTGTCATATCATAGAAATTGAAAACATAAATCTAAATAGGTATGCGCAACGATTTTTCATATAGGAATATTCGTTGTGTCTATTTATAGCATTTCGCATATTGTGTGGTGTATTTTTCTTTTTCGAAGTTATACTTTTCGATGTTCCCTCTTGTGGAATTACAAATTAGTACTCAAAAAGTTTTCATTTAACATTTGCTCCTTCTCTACTCTTCAACATTCTCTGATTATACTTCTTGCTCAAATGACAGCGTGCATGTTGATGCTTTTTTCTGCATAGTTTTATGGGCAATTTTTTTGCAGGATCGATAGTTGAAGCTTTTAGCTGCATAGTTTTCGGCCTATTTTTTATTTTTTTACATTGCCTATCCAACTATTGATTGTTTGGTCAGTACTATTCAGTTGCAGTGCCACTGAAAATAGGCACAGGGGAAGCCAATAAAAGCGTCATACAATAAAGATAATCCGGAACTGCTATCAAATTATTGCATTGTCATCGGTATTTTACATGTGTACAAAGTTTCATGATCAGACTTCTGGAAATCGGTGAAAATTGAGCTCCGAAATTCAATTACATACATATATACATACGTACATTCCAAGCCAACAAAAGCGTGTTAAAAAAACGACTTATTGATAATGATTTTGATGAATATAATGAGAACTTCTGTACGGAGATGCCATCTTCCTTACTGTCGTCCTCCAGCAATGCCCACCACCCCATGGCCTTCTTATTATCCAAAAAAGGGATAATACTTGCATTATACATAGAATAACGTGTTTATATTTACAATGGCTTTTGTAAAGGTATTGACGGTTTCCAAACTTGACATTGTAATTTGTAAAAAATGAGTGAACGAATAATTTTCCAAAGATAATATTACAATATATTAGTGGTCTTGGTATAGAGAGTAGCCAATTATTTAAGTTTCTGTTTAACACTCTCATTCTGAAAATAGGAGTAACACTGGGAGTGAGCGAGTGGTGTACAAGTGGATGTTTTTGCGCCTGCGGAGCAGATTCGTGCAGCTGGGGCAACGTAGGACACATGTAGTCAGGAACACGTCGCAAAATTACACAAGGTGGATTTCGGTCTGACACATGGAACAGATTATACCGTTTCGAAGGGCAATCTGTACTCTGTAACATATTTGCATTGTAAACAGTGTTGTAATGTTTCACATGTAGTCCGCTCCTTATAAGTCTTAAGGCCTGAGCAGGTTTGAAATTTGAATGGAGCCTTATAGCTCAAAATTTGAAGTGCTTTAGAACATTGTTTTCGTCAATAAATTTGATAGGAAATAAGTTAGTAGCATGTTTACATACAACGATATTTTCTCCATTTACGAGCATAACTGGATAATCGTTTTTTTTTTTATGAAACGAGATTTACCAAGCAAAAGTCCTCTCTTGTAATTTAATTTTAATTTTTCATCGCGGATTATACAACTAGATTCTTCCTAGTTTTATCGATAAATTTTGCGAAGAAGAGGAGAAATGTCAAATGACAAAGTAAACCAAAATGGTCGACAGCGAAGCAAAGAGGATTTTTAATAAAACATTAATTTAAAGTATACGTATATTTGCTTATTTATCAGGAAAAGTAGGGCAAAGTGGACCAGGGAAGAAGTTGATCTTTTGCTGGCCTTGCGGGAGGAGAAATTGCCGCAGCTTCGTGGCGTTAAGCACAATTCCCATGTTTTTAAAGATATTTTGACCAACAAATACTGGCAAATTCATTTAATATGCATATACATTTATATTTACCTATTTACAGAGTTGAACGGAAACCAGTTAGTCCCTCTGGTGGCAGTCCGTCGACTTGGAAATACTATAGGAGAATAAATTGTATCCTCAGCAGCTTTTAGTTTGAAACTTTGGTGGGGAGCACATGTTAGTGAAAGAAAATATAAATTTGAAAAGTTTGTATTTATAATTTTAAATAAATTTTTACAGTTCGCGAAGTTGTAGAAGAGCACGTATCATCGTTTAATAACTGTTCGCTAATTGGATTAGATTCCCAGGAAGAATTGCCGCTTTCAAAGGATACAGGCGAGGAACCTGCAAAGAAAAAGAAAAACAGAGACGTATCAGTGTACATTCAAAATGAGTTTAACTTGTTGTGGAATTTAATAAAAAGGGACGAAATTGCTTACGTTGCGTTTTGGTCTATTGTTATTTTTTACAAAAAGCAATTAGGCATTTTGCATTTGTATCGCTGGTAATATTTTTGCCAAACTGAATTGTCATCTTTTCCGTATTTCTGCCGTTTGCTTACTACTAGCAGCAATCTGCGCAATCAAGTATATAATCGCGTTCTTTTTTTTAATCTATATCGTTAAAGCTTATTTTATTTCTTTTTTTTTTTTTGAGTGTCAACATGTTTATAATAATATTTTCAACAATAAATCAAAAATTATAACTTCACTTGGATAAGATAATTTATTAAAGTACAATCGATATATACGACCGTGGAAAAAAGGCGGAACTTCAAAAAACGACTTCTCTGCTAACGCTTTCGAAAATAAAGAGCCTCGGTGCGATCGCCCTCCCTCCTTTTGTTCATGTTGGTGTGTAGAGTTATTCTGCTGTGTGTGGGTGTATGCTGCTGCTTCCAGAAAGGTTGCCTTGGACCGTGGTGTGTCGGTGTACTGATGTTTCCAGGTGTGGTCTGCCAGTGTTGTCTTGTAATTGGTGTATTGTGTTGTCGTGTGAGTGGTGTGTTGTGCGGTGTTGTTGACTGCATTAGGGCAGGAAGCTGAACGCATTTAGCCAACATACATAATACCCCTTTACCCTTTTTTTCTTGGTAGTTATAACCTAATTCTATTCTCTTAACCTTTACGCGCGGTCATTTGTAACGGCAGCGGCCGCGATTAACCTAAAAGACCTATTGGATATATCAGAGAAATAAAACACTATTTAATCAATATCTGAAATTTATAAATATATAAATTATAAATATCTTGCAACTAAGAACAAAAATTATAAAATCAATTGACTTTATGAGATCAAATAATTTAAATAACAATTATCTTAGGTCTAGTTTTCTTTAATATCGGTGTTATCGCCAAGACAACATATATTGTAAATGATACAGCTATTGTAACTGAAAACTAATTTCTTCAGCTTCTACATTTTTGGCCGCTAATGTAGTACAAACAATTAATTTTTAATTTCACGAATATACTCTCCATTAATCAAGTTTCTTTCGTGATGCACTGCGTATTTGGCCTTTTGGTTCTATTCTTCCATTCCCAATATCTAATATTGTATTGTTCTTAAAAATACAATATTGTATTATTCTTAAAAATACGTCAATCTCATTGCCTCCTGATACGCGAAGAACGGCCGGGCTGTCGACAATCCCACACAGTGGCAATTCAGTCTTGCTACAAGTATAAGATTTATACATAAAAGATATAATTTGGTCCCTTCATCACGATAATGCACCATACTACAAGTTATATTTTTATTAGATTTTACTGTTCCTTTATTCGGTAGCGACGGTGTTGTCGACAACCCACGAACTATTTAAATAATAGTTATTTTTTTATTATCACCACTTTTACTTTAAGTAGTTTGAATATTTATTTGCGTTGTGAGTGGTAGCGACGGTGTTGTCGACTACCACGGAATTATGTTATTTTAAATAACCACAAGTTGAGTTCCGTTCTAAAACTGTTTTATTAAAATTACATTTCTCTTATTTATAACCTACTATTACTATCGCCGCTACTGCCATTGACGCTGCTTTTCTAAGTTTCTGTTGACGCGTAAGCTTGTGTAAGGCATTGCGTTACATCCGCCGGTCACACGGTCGGTGGCTACTGCAAGGTGTTGAATTGCGGCTGTCGGTCATTCAGAAATTCAAACTGCATAGGTTGCAATTTTGGCAGTTCAGGAGACCGATAAATAAAAACAAAATGTATTTTGATAACGCTGATAAGTTATCCGTACCTTTCATTGTTTTATTGCCTCCATGTGGACTTCAAAGCATCATATGTATGTAGTATTTGCTGTTGCAACAGCATCAACATTTCCCTGATTGACAATTATATTCCTCCTTGCAGCTTATTACCGACATTTGAATATTACTTAATTTGCTCTTCTATAAATGATTTAAGCGCCTATTTCATATGTGTATCACGTTTTTCTTTAAAATGTGACATTTCAGCCATTATAACATAGGAAATAATATCAGTTCGACGGTCATTTGGGCAATGCTCATTGCATGCGTGAACTGTGAATAACTTTCTATTTGAGCATCTACAAGCGATGGCAACAATGTCTTCTCCAGCGGTGATATGGCCCAACAATAAAAGACTCCCACATATGTGTCAAGTTCGGCTTTCCTTTTGCCTGATTTTCGCCAGAAAAATTAATAAATTAGAAATTAAAAATTGCATATCTTATTTTAGCTATTATAATCAACTTGTAAATATTATTAATATGAATACAGCGCCCGCTAAATGAGAGAGAAAAATTTAAAAAATTTGTTTGTCGAAAAAATTAAAAATTAGTTTTTTCCAAAAATATTGTTTCCGATTTGCCAGCATGAAGTTTCACTTCCTCCACGCGGGCGGACTCCACGCTGTTTTTTTGGTAGGTAATAAAAAGTATGAAAATTGAAAAATGGGACCACCAACCAGCCAACTTAGGTGAAATCCTACATATATCTCAGGAACTATCAAACTAATTTCAACCAAATTTTGTATGTAAGGTTACTCCGCCATTCTTATCACACACTATGAAAATAAGCGAAATCGTACAACATGCAACTAAAAGCATGAACACAGCTAAACTCTATGATTCAAGAGAGCGCTGTCCAAAAGCGTATTTTTACATCCTTTGACAGTGGTGCAACTAAGGGAAAGAATCAGTTTTGAGATTTTTATTGTATTTCCTAGTTATTTTTGTACCCTGAACAGGGTACAACATGACGAGCTGAGTCTGTTTACCCATATCCATGGCATTCATGATCAAAATCAAGTCCTTGTATGGAAAACATTTTTAATTTGACAAGATATCTTCACGAAATTTGACATAGATTAGTGCTCAAGGCAACGGTACAATCTACGAAAAAATTGTTTAGATCAGACCACCATGGCATATAGCTGCCATACAAACTGATCGGTCAAAATAATGTGCTTATATGGAAAACTTTTTTATTTGGCGAGATATCTTCATGAAATTCGGCATGGATTATTATCTAAACCATTAATATTTTGATCAATTATTGAGAAGTTGAAATAACATTTTCGGGGATTTTTTTTATCAAAATATGTAATATATGCTAAGCAAAACAACCCTTATACAAATATCCGTGTTTCCTTAAATAATACTTACACATTTAAAATTCACTAAAAAATTTGATCTCACATATAACGCATTTTCGCAATTTATTTGTGCGGCATTCTTAGTGGTTGCTCGTTTTTATACCCTGAACAGGGTATATTAAGTTTGCTACGAAGGTTGTAAAACCCAGAAGGAAACGTCTGAGACACTATAAAATATATATATAAATGATCATCATGATGATCTGAGTTGATTTAGCCATGTCTGTCTGTCCGTCCGTCCGTCCGTCCGTCCTTCCGTCCAATATATGCAAACTAGTCCCTCAGTTTTTATCTTGTATGGAAAACTCTTTCATTTGACGAGGTATCTTCACGATATTAGGCATAGAATATAATTTAAAGCAATAGTGCAAGCTTCGCTGAAATTGTACAGATCGGATGACTATAACATATAGCTGCCGTATAAACTGAACGATCGGAATCAAGTGATTGTATGGAAAACTCTTTCATTTGACGAGATATGTTTCCGAAATTTGGCATGTATTATTGTACAAGGTAACAATGGAATCTCCGAAGAAATTGTATAGATCGGATGACTATAGCATATAGCTGGCATGCAAACTGAACGATCGGAATCAAGTGCTTGTATGGAAAACTCTTTCATTTGACGAGGTATCTACACGAAATTTGGCATGAGTTATTTTCTAAGGCAAGAATATAATCTCCGAAGAAATTGTTTAGATCGGATCACTATGTCACATAGCTATCATATAAAATTAATGATCGGAGTAAAATTCCTGCATGGCAAAAAATTTTATTTTTTATTGCCGATTGACGAAATTAGATCTGAATCAAGTTACTGTAAGGAACCTTTGTATCTGTGAAGGGTATTATAGCTTCGGTGCAACCGAAGTTAACGTTTTTTCTTGTTTTGTTTGTTATCTATTCAATAGATCATGAAGTGGTAGTGCCGTCAAATTAAACCACGAGACCCCTTGATCTCAAGAAGAAAAAGAGAAGAGTTTCGGATTATATTATATTATTCCTGCCTATACCTTAACATCTTAATAGAAAATTTAATACAAAGTGCAACTCCTCAGCAGGTTTAGTAATTTTTTTTTTTTTTGGGAAACAATGTCCCAATACAGAAACGAAAGCAACCGGTTTTTGATCTTTCAATAATATTTTAAGTATATAAAACTTGTTAACTGTCAATTAATAAATATTTTTTACTATTTTCAATTGTGTATTAATACTCAGAAATAGCAGATCACAAAAAATTTCATCAAAGTCATTTAAATTTCGCGTTTCCCATTCTTTTTATCGTTTTACGTATTGGATTTGTATGAGTAAATTTGTTACTCAAATCAGAGAACTTTTATTAAATGTTCCTTGCTCAAATGACAGCGTGCATGCTCATGCTTTTTGCTGTATAGTCTTATTGACAATTTTTTTGCGGGATCGATAGTTGAAGCTTTTCGCTTCATAGTTTTCGGCTTATTTTTTATTTTTTTACCATGCCTATCCAACTGTTGATTGTTTGGCCAGTACTATTCAGTTGCAGTGCCACTGAAAATAGGGACAGGTAAAGCCAATAAAAGCGTCATACAATAAAGATAATCCGGAACTGCTATCAAATTATTGCTATGTCATCGGTATTTTACATGTGTACAAAGTTTCATGATCAGACTTCTGGAAATCGGTGAAAATTGAGCTCCGAAATTCAATTACATACATATATACATACGTACATTCCAAGCCAACAAAAGCGTGTTAAAAAAACGACTTATTGATAATGATTTTGATGAATATAATGAGAACTTCTGTACGGAGATGCCATCTTCCTTACTGTCGCACTACAGCAATGCCCACCTCCCCATGGCCTTCTTTTTATCCAAGAAAATGGTAATCTTTGCACTATACATAGAATAACGTGTTTATATCTCCAATGACCGTTGGAAAAGTATTGACGGTTTCCAAACTTGACATTGTAATCTGTAAAAAATGAGTGGACGAATAATTTTCCTAAGATCATCTATATACATAAAAATTAATTGCTGTTCGTTAGTCTCGCTAAAACTCGAGAACAGCTGAACGGATTTATCTTATCTTGGTTTTGAAATGTTTGTGGAGATCTAGGAAAGGTTTAAAAGGTGTGTATTCATTTAATTGCCGGGAAACCCCTCAAAACAGCCCTTTTCTATTTCCCATACAAAGGTTTCCTTTATAAAATGGTGAGTCAATTTCTAATTTATTACCGCTGCATAAAGTTCAAATTTGCGTGCGCGTTGGAGGAT
The DNA here is from genome assembly GCF_042242935.1 of Bactrocera oleae. Classification (NCBI taxonomy): domain Eukaryota; kingdom Metazoa; phylum Arthropoda; class Insecta; order Diptera; family Tephritidae; genus Bactrocera; species Bactrocera oleae. The sequence goes on along the minus strand of NC_091541.1, from coordinate 15,530,146 downwards.
CTAATGTCGCGTTCCGAAACTTTACCAAAGTGTATCGCGAAGTCGACTAAATTGCATAGTCACAAAAGAGACAAAATTGAATAGTCACAAAATACATAGTACATAAATAGTGTTCGGCTTGGAGAAACTTAATTTTAGCTAACTTCTGTTGTTAATCTCTCAGATTTTTTTTTTATAAGATTGATAAATCTTAAGTTTTGTCACAAATTAAATTTCTGAACGGAATCATAATATTTGAAATTAGATTTGACATCAACAAATATGTCAATCCATTCTGTCGCACTTCAGAAAACGGAATAAACTATTACGATATTGAGTTACGATATCTACATTCTTATATCTTTGTGATGCTTTGTGATAGTAAGAGCACAATACATTTCGTGATAGTGACACTTTACTGCTATATGAGCGATAAAATTTCTCACTTTGATGAGAAACAAAAATATAGTAAAGAACAATTAAACTAAAGGTACTTAAATAATATTTAAAAATGTAAAAAAATTTGATTAATTACAACTTACGATGCCGAGGAGAAGACGACCTGACTTAGGTCGTCGCAGTCAATCAAATGTGCGAAGAGCTACCTCACGTGTTAACCGCACTGATGACCAGAGAGAAACAGATCAAGAAAATAGTCGTATTACTATGTCAGAATTGCGTTCTTTAGTGAGTGACAATGTAGGAGATAGGCTTAGAATGCAACGAGTTCGTGCACTTCAAATACAACAACAGCAAGCGAGACATATTGAAATTGAGCGAATCCGCAGACGCAGTGCTCCTGTGATTCTTGAACGAGTTGTATTCCACTATGATTCGGCAATGAATTACTGTACCGACAATTCTGTAACAATTGGGGAAATGAAAATAATTTGTAAATATTGTAAGAGTGGTGAATCTACTGGATTATGTTGCGCTGCCTCTTTGCTTCGCTGTCGACCATTTTTGTTTACTTTGTCATTTGACATTTCTCCTCTTCTTCGCAAAATTTATCGATAAAACTAGGAAGAATCTAGTTGTATAAATCCGCGATAAAAAATTAAAATTAAATTACAAGAGAGGACTTTTGCTTGGTAAATCTCGTTTCATAAAAAAAAAGATTATCGAGTTATGCTCGTAAATGAACATCGTTATATGTAAACATGCTACTTATTTCCTATCAAATTTATTGACGAAAACAGTGTTCTAAAGCTCTTCAAATTTTGAGCTATAAGACTCTATTCAAATTTCAAACCTGCTCAGGCCTTAAGAGTACAGATTGTGTAAGTAAGTGTTAGTGTTACAGAGTATAGATTGCCATTCGAAACGCAGTCCTGGCTCTACCCACAATCTGTTCCATGTGTCAAACCGAAATCCACCTGGTGTAATTTTGCGACGTGTTCCTGACTACATGTGTCGTACGATGCCCTTTGCTGCACGAAAGGCGCAAAAACATCCACTTGTACACCACTCGCTCACTCCCAGAGTTACTCCTATTTTCAGAAGAGAGAGTGTAAAAAAGAAACTTAAATAATTGGCTTTTCTCTATACCAAGACCACTAATATAATGTAATACTAGATGCTAGAGCAACATCATTTCGCGATCTGATCATCGCCAAAAGCAAAGAAATTAAAAACGTTGTTCCGGTTCCTCCGGGAGCATCAAGGAAATAAATTCCACCAGATCCACTGTTCACCGCTTTAATCAAAGTGTCGTACGCAATTTCCTGTTGTTGATTTAATTGTGGAACATTTGTACGAACTGTTTCGGCCAATGCTTCAATGTAGTACTGTTGTTCTTTTTGCAACTCGTGGTTTTATGCATCGCGCATATGGCGATTGGGTGCTGTCATTCCTAAATACGATAATACTTTATTTGCCATCAATTAACACATATCTTCTACCATGATCAATGTCTCATTGTAAATTTTTTCAGTCATTCAGTAGGATTCAAAGCTTGACGGCGCACACGATGCAAAGCATCCTCAGACATGTCATTTCTATACTTAACCCACAAATTACATTCGAGGGGAAACATGTTGATATGATAATCGCAAACAATGTACGAATTTGATGAAGGTATTACAGAATCCTTGAGCGTATCATCCCAGTGCGAATCGTTCTCAAGTAAATGTAATTGTTGACATGTCTCATGGTAAGTCGCACACAGCTGTCCATTAACTGTTCTCAGATGTTTAAACGATGTCGGACCACGAACATTCACCAACAACAACCGCAAATCATAACATTCATCGTTATTTGGATGTACTGTGTAGATGCGACCCAGAGCGTCTGAAGCAAATATATTTGGATGTCTTCAACTGGTGTTCCTTGTTTTCGACGCTGAAATGATTTCGATGATGCGTTCCATGTATAATAGCGTGGCATGTCAGCATACAGCAAAGTGTGAGCAAAATCATCACTTTGACAGACTTTGAAGAAACTTGTTAATGTTGTCTGAATAAACTACTGTAGATTCTCTTTCATGGATGGCAAATGAAAAGATACGCCAAATTGCTTCGTTGCTACTTACATAGCGACCCATCTGGTATTGTGATATTTCATCATTAGCATTGGTTACACCAAAGACAGCCATATCACTACCTTAGTTAACATATTTACATATGTACTTTATCGACTTCACAGAGTTACAGTATGTGACATTGATGTGAGTCTCAAACTCTTTGGACAATATTTTCGAGTATGGCACAATCCAACGATTGTCTACATCAACATTTTTGGCCTCTTATCTTTACAACTACCGATCGCCCATTGTCCATAACTGATCGCCGACGATACAATGGGTATACATCATTTCCCGTTATGGTTTCAGCAAGCAAGTCTCTTGGATTTCGCTTGGAACACTTGTCGTCGACCATACATGGTGAATTGTACTTGAAAAGTCCGCAAGGTCCATGTATCATGTGTTTGGTAACTACTGCATGCAATTTTGGGTCAACTATTTCATCTGGAATTTCAGCTGAAATTATGGAATCAATCTCATCTGGCCTGATTTTGTCCACTAACCAGACTAATATGTGCGCATGGGACAATGCACGCTTTTGCCATTCTACAGAGTACATCCAACAACGGACTCGGCCATACACACAATGCTTTATTAGGAAATTGATGAGAGATTTTAATTTTTGTTTAAAAACTCTGGCAGTTATGTCATGTCTACCAACTGGTGTTTGGCTATATAGTAATTCCCTCTCGATTTCGGATCATTTTGGGTTACGTGTGATTGTAACAAATAAGTCTGGGCGGCCATAATGCCTAACATATGACATAGCATCCTGAGCGTATCCATGCATGTGGTGTGGGCTTCCTACATATATAAGTGGCTGGTAAATTTGTCATTCTTCCTATATTATTCACATTGCCATCGGCATTTATAACATCGTGGAGATGAATGTATTCCTCTGATCGTAGCCGTCGTTGGTTAAAACGTATGTCTGTATGTCAATCGTTCAGTCTCAACTTTGACATACATGTCAACTGCAAACTAATGAAAAAGTCGTTGACACATCAAAATATGATTCACCTTGACGGATGAGTCTATATGAATAAAATTTTTTGTCGATTTCAGCACCTGCAATAAAAAATTATAATTCTTTAAATTGTTACTTAGATGAATTGCATTTAAATATATGATTTAATTTTGTTCAATTTATTTACCTGTTACTTGATTTACCATTTTGATATTAAAATGGTATCCATCTTCCCCCTGCTAGAAGATCAAAGGATATTGGAGTGCGTCATAACTCCTGTGTATTTCAGATACACGTTTTAAATCACTATTCCTACGATGAAGCACAATATCTCTAGAGAGAATTTTCTCCCACAATGACAACAGCCACTTCATCAATGGTAGGTGAATAAAACCTCCTTGTGTGTTCACCGGCAGGTGTTTTGTCAGCTCGAATGATAATATTAGATATATAGATATATATATATCAGATGGCATCCGATCCAATGCTTTTTTGAACATGTTCACTAAGTTATTCTGATCAAAAAAACATTTGTAATTCTTGGACAATGGTTCTCTTCACTGTTGGGTTGTGAGCACAATGATGATCAATTTCCGCATCTGAATTGCCCATAAAATAAATTTGTAAAAATTGGTGATCTGCATCAGGTAGTGGTAATAGTGTTCCCAGTAAGTAATAAATTTGTTCTTGTGTCTGTAATTTTTTAAAATTTGTTCATTTATTATTTCTGATATATATGTTTTAGTACTAACTTGAATATTATAAAAAAATATTCTGGTATAATACCTTGAAAGTGGGCATCAAATTGTCCTGTATAATATTTGTAGCTCCAAATGATGTCATCTGGAAACAGTTGCTATATTTCTGAATGTTGGCCTAGAAGTGATTAGAATCATTTCCAATCCCAAAAACTAAAAAGCGTAAAGGATCTGGTGCCACAGATCCAGCACAATATAATCCAGTAGATTCACCAGTGTATATTAACGGCTTTCAATATTTACAAATTATTTTCATTTCCCCAATTGTTACCGATTTTTCGGCACAGTAATTAATTGCCGGATCATAGTGGAATACAACTCGTTCAAGAATCACAGGAGCACTTCGTCTGCGGATTCGCTCAATTTCATTATGTCTCGTTTGCTGTTGTTGTGTTTGATGTGCACGAATTCGTTGCATTCTAAGCTTATCTCCTACATTGTCACTCACTAAAGAACGTAAATCTGACATAGTAATACGACTATTTTCTTGATCTGTCTCTCTCTGGTCATCAGTGTGGTTAGCACGTGAGGTAGCTCTTCGCACATTTGATTGACTGCGACCTAAGTCAGGTCGTCTGAATCTTATAAAAAAAAAAAAACTGAGAGATTAACAACAGAAGTTAGCTAAAATTAAGTTTCTCCAAGCCGAACATTATTTATGTACTATGTATTTTGTGACTATTCAATTTTGTCTCTTTTGTGACTATGCAGTTTAGTCGACTTCGCGATTCACTTTGGTAAAGTTTCGGAACGCGACATTAGATCCTCCAACGCGCACGCAAATTTGAACTTTATGCAGCAGTAATAAATTACTCACCATTTGGTGACTCACTATTTTATTAAGGAAACCTTTGTATGGGTAATAGAAAAGGGCTGTTTTGAGGGTTTTCCTGGCAATTAAATGAAATCACACCTTTTAAACCTTACCTAGACCTCCACAAACATTTCATAACCAAGTTAAGAGAAATCCGTTCAGCTGTTCTCGAGTTTTGGCGAGATTAACGAACATCAATTCACTTTTATATATATAGATTCACCAAATTAGATCTGAATCAAGTTATTGTAAGGAATTTTTTTATCTGTGAAGGGTATTATAGCTTCGGTGCAACCGAAGTTAACATTTTTCCTTGCTTTGTTTGTTATCTATTCAATAGATCATGAAGTGGTAGTGCCGTCAAATTAAACCACGAGAGCCCTTGATCTCAAGAAGAATATAGATGAGTTTCAGATTATATTATATTGTTCCTGCCTATACCTTAACATCTTAAAAGAAAATTTAATACAAAGTGCAACTCCTCAGCAGTTTTAACTAGTAATAAGTCGTCAACGATGCAGGCCAGGAATACAGAAATGATAGCAACCGGCCTTTGATCTTTCAATAATACTTAAAGCAAATAAAACTTGTTAACTGTCAAATAATGAATATTTTTCACTATTTTGAATTTTGTATTAATACTCAGAAATAGCAGATCACAAAACATTTCATCAAATTCATTTAAATGTCGCGCAAATCAGACCTTATATTATATGTTCCTTGCTCAAATGACAGCGTGCATGTTGATGCTTTTGGCTGCATAGTGTTATGGACAATTTTTTTGCGGGATCGATAGTTCAAGCTTTTCGCTTCATAATTTTCGGCTTTTATTTTATTTTTTTACATTGCCTATCAAACTGTTGATTGTTTGGTCAGTACTATTTAGTTTAAGTGCCACTGAAAAACGGCACAGCTGAAGCCAATAAAAGCGTTATACAATAAGGATAATCCAGAACTGCTATCAAATTTTTGCATTGTCATCGGTATTTGACGTGTGTACAAAGTTTCAAATTGATCAGACTTCTGGAAATCGGTGAAAATTGAGCTCCGAAATTCAATTACATACATATATACATACGTACATCCCAAGCCAACAAAAGCGTGTTAAAAACACGACTTAATGAACATGATTTTGATGAAAATAATGAGAACTTCTGTACGGAAATGCCATCCTCCTTACTGTCGTCCTCCAGCAATGCCTACCACCCCACGGCCTTCTTTTTATCCAAGAAAGTGTTTATATTTTCAATGACTTTTATAAAAGTATTGAGGGTGTCCAAACTTGACATTGTAATTTGTAAAAAATGAATGAACGAATAATTTTCCAAAGATTATATTACAATATATTAGTGGTCTTGGTATAGAGAATAGCCAATTATTTAAGTTTCTTTTTTACCTCTCTCTTCTGAAAATAGGAGTAACTCTGGGAGTGAGCGAGTGGTGTACAAGTGGATGTTTTTGCGCCTGCGGAGCAGATTCGTGCAGCATGGGGCAACGTACGACACATGTAGTCAGGAACACGTCGCAAAATTACACAAGGTTGATTTCGGTCTGACACATGGGACAGATTATGGCGTTTCGAAGTGCAATCTGTACTCTGTAACATATTTGCATTGTAAACAGTGTTGTAATGTTTTTCCGTTGACACATTTCTGATGCTAACGTGGTTGTTGTGCTTTAGCAGCATGCAGTCACATAACATGTAGTCCGCTCCCTATGAGTCTTAAGGCTTGCGCAGGTTTGAAGTTTGAATGAGTCTTATAGCGCAAAATTTGAAGTGCTTTAGAGCATTGTTTTCGTCAATAAATTTGATAGGAAATAAGTTAGTAGCATGTTTACATACAACGATATTATCTCCATTTACGAGCATAACAACAAATACTGGCAACTTCAATTAATATGCATATGCATTTATCCACAAAAAATTTACCTATTTACAGAGTTGATCGGAAATCAGTTAGTCCCTCTGGTAGCAGTCCGTCGACTTGGAAATAATATAGGAGAATAAATTGTATCCTTAGCAGCTTTTATTTTGAAACGTTGGTAGGGAAGAGCACAGGTTAGTGAAAGAAAATATAAATTTAAAAAGTTTGTATTTATAGTTTTAAATAAATTTTTAGTTCACAAAGTTGTAGAAGAGCATGTATCATCGTTTAATAACTGTTCGCTGATTGGATTAGATTCCCAGGAAGAATTACCGCTTCCAAAGGATACAGGCGAGGAGCCTGGAAAGAAAAAGAAAAACAGAAATGTATCAGTGAACATTCAAAATGAGTTTAACTTGTTGTGGGATTTAATAAAAAGGGATGAAATTGCTTACGCTGTTAATATTTTTGCCAATCTGAATTGTCATTTTTATCGTATTTCGGTACGTATCAAGTATATAATCGCGTTTTTTTTTTTTCTATATCGTTGATATTTATTTTATTTCTTTTTTTGTTGAGTGTCAACATTATTATTAATATTTATGAGTTCCCGAGTAAAAATATTGGTTCATGACACTATAAACTTCACCATGAAAAAAACAAATACAACACATTTGACAGTTGATATTCATAAACCTTTGGCTTTGTAAACGGTTAGATTGTTGGACGTACTTAGAACGAGATTATTTACATATGTAAACATATTATAAATTTACTTTTAATTATATATTGGGTCTGATCATTCCCTGCAAGACTGGTATCTGCTAATGACGTGTTAACTACTTGTAATTGTTCACTAAAATTTGTTACCTTTGTTCTGCGAATGGGAAAAAAGTAACCCATCGCCCCTTGGATGTTCAATGTCTTTCCCGTTCTATCCAATTACAATTATGGCAGGTTGTCTCTTTCGATTCTACCTCTTCTATGTGTACCATATTGCTTTTGTTTTGATTAGCAGTATGGCATATATTAGTTACCGAATCTATTTACAGTCTGTTAGATGTAACAAATGAATGTGTTACCGAATATGTTAGCTATATGTTACCTCTGCTATTTACATGTGTCAGCGAATGGGTTACTTATGTGTTATTTATAACAGCAGTATCAGTTACCCTAAGGATTATTGTTTTGGTTAGCAGTTTATTACTTCTAACATATAAATATGTTAGCGCATTTGTTACCCATTTGTTAGCAGTAACAAGTATATCTGTTGATTTATTTTTATCGACGTGTTACTCTGTTTTTTACCCATCTGCTTATTCTAGCAAATGCATATGTTTACTTTTTTTAAATTTGTTCTCACCTTTTTGTTCCACTAAACTTTTTTTTCCTGTTGCAAACGTTTTAACGGAATATACAATGTGATGTATTTATATTAATATTTTTAACAATAAATCAAAAATTATAACTTCACTTGGAGAAGATAATTTATTAAAGTACAATTGAGATATACGATCTTGTAAAAAGGCGGAACTTCAAAAAACGACTTCTCTGCTAACGCTTTCGAGAATAAAGAGCCTCGGCGCGATCGCCCTCCCTTCTTTTGTTCATGTTGATGTATAGAGTTATTCTGCTGTGTGTATGCTGCTGCTTCCAGCAAGGTTGCCTTGGTGCGTGGTGTGTGGGTGTACTGATATTTCGAAGTGTGGTGCGGTGTTGTTGACTGCATTAGGGTGGGAAGCTGAATTCATTTAGCCAACATACATAGTATGTTATCATTTCTCCGTACCTTTTTGTAACTTGGTAGTTATAAGTTAATCCTATTCTCTTAACCTTTACGCGGACGCGCGGTCATTTGTAGCGGCAGCGGTCGCGCTTAACCTAAAAGACCTATTGGATATATCAGGGAAATAAAACACTATTTAATCAATATCTGAAATTTATAAATATATAAATTATAAATATCTTGCAACCAAGAACAAAAATTATAAAATCAGTTGATTTCATAAGATCAAATAATTAAAATAACCATCATCTTAGGTTTAGTTTTCTTTAAAATCGTGTTATCGCTAAGATAACATATATTGTTAATGAAGGTAGTGTGACTTCAGCGAATTCTGCTCCGTGTGGTAAGGGGGCGCGGAGAGTAAGGGTAAACTGTTTGTTTGGTAGTTAGTGAAACCAAGACAAGCTACTTCGGACATGATATGCTTGCGAAATTTTTATTATTACTAGCTGACCCGGCGAACTTCGTACCGCCTAACAGTCAATTAATGTCGTGTTACCTTTTAGCTGAACTAATTAAGGCTTTGATGAACGTAATACAATGATACCAAATAAATATGAACATAGATAGATATATAAAAGTATTTTATTATGATTAACAATACATACAGAAAGAGAATACAGATAAAAATTAAGTACTTCAAACACGTGTCAGAAAAAAAAGATAAAACTAAAGTATTTTGTGTAGCATGTGCTGCACTCGGATTAACTCTGTTTATTCAAGCACCTTGTGGTAAACGACATCCTTTGTTTTTTTGATAGGCGCAAGAAAGAATAAAGCGGATGGTTTATCGACACGTGAACATGCCACGTACAATAGACCATGAGAAAAACATGCATTTTCTAGATTGAGGCCACAAATAGTTGGCCCTGTGATTTGTTAACCGTCATGGCGAAGGCAAGACGAATCGGGAATAGAATTCGTTGAAATTCAAAGGGCATATCCGTTGGGATCATCGGAATCCTTGAAAGAAGAACTTCCTCATCTTTAAATTTGCTTTGAGTATCAACGCGTGGATCACATTCCTCATCAGTTTTCTTATCACCAAACGTGTTCCATTGCACAGTTTTGATTGGTTTAAATTTCTAAGCATGATGACTACCGAGCCAACCTTCAGTTGCAAATTGTGCGGTGGTAAACCAAGAACATCAAAGGAGTTTAAAAATTCAGTTGGATAATTAGTGGCTTCATCTTCGTTCTTTACACAGTCGATAGATTTGAAAGAATACAGAGTACCTACGATTTGATTCTGAATTATAATATTTAGGTCAACTACATCTTACTTTTTAGCCGCTAAAATTGCTCGCTCACTTAAACATTTAGTATTTTTGTGGTTAGCAATTATATCCGGGAATACTTAGTTGATAAGCTCGTCTTTCGATGAGACGAAATTGCAAAAATTTGGAGGAAATGAAATCAATCCGATCGATTCGTCAACAGGAACACGGCCATTACCGATAGTCAGCCATTGCATGGAGAAATCATCAGCAGATAGATCGTTCAACAATGCAACTCTCATATTTACTGACAGTTGAAGATTCTTTGCATATCGCCACTGATTTGATGCTTTGAGGCAAGCGTTGATTTCGTAGGCAGCAGTAGATCTTGGAATGACTGGTAGTGTTTGTCGGAAATCGCCAGATAGTGAAATCATTGCACCATCAAAACATCTCAAGTCATTGCGTAGATCTTTTAATGTTCGGTCAAGAGCTTCCAATGCGCGTTTGTGCATTCGTCCCATACTATGATTTTCGATGCTACAAAACTTTGGCTATTGCGGAGTGTTTTGCAATGGTACATGTCGGTTGTTCAGTAGTTTGAAGGTTTAATGGCAACTTTAACGCTGAGTGAGCCGTACGGCATCCGTCTAACAATGTGGCCGCAATTCCAGAAGAAGCAACTGCTACCGCGATCTGGCACTGGCATTTCTAACCTGACTAACAAACAGCCGCAAATGTGGTAACACATATCTTCGATCAAGAGCAAAACCTAGTTATGCATCTCCTCATTCGCCTCAATATCGGGATTTCTTGTGCAGACACAAATTCGATGTAAAATGTCTTCTGACATGTTATCTTTGCATTTGTTCCACAAGTCACGTGGGTTCGATGGGCAGCATGCCGAAATGATGATAGCAAATAATGTGTGTATCTGATTTGGAGATGCAGAAACAATTGCTTCAGCAATTGTTGTGTTCCAATGAGCATTGTTTTCAAGCAAGTTGAGCTCTTGACATGCTGCACGAAATGTGGGGCACACTATACCATTAACAGTTCGTAATGATTCAAATAATGTTGGCCCTCGAACATGTACCAGCAACAACCGCAAATAAAAATATTCATCATTCTTCGGATAAACTGTGTAAATACGACCAAGAGCATCAGCAAAACGCATATCTGGATGACCAGGAACTGCATGGCCTTGCTACCGAAGATGAAATTTCTTCGATGTAGCGTTCCAAGTGTAAAAACGTGGCATCTCTGAGTACAGCAACGTTCGTGCGAACGGATCGCTTTGACAAAACGCAAAGAAACTGGTCAGTGTTGTCGCTGGAGATGCTGTTGTGAAATAAACTCTCAGACTGTTCTCTAGATGCACCCGGCAAATGTACAACAGAAGAATATACGCCAAATTCCTTCATTGCAGTTTACATATCTACCGACTTGATAGCGCGTAATTTCATCGTTGCTATTGGATGTTTGGATAACAAAAACCGCCATGTCGCTGCCTTTCGTAACATATTTGCAAATGTATTTAATTGACATGACCGAATTGCAATACTCAACATTACAATGTGTCTTGAATGTTTTGGAAAGAAGTGGCGAATATGGAACAACCTAACTGTTGCCGACCACAAAATCGTTTTCTTTCACTTTAGTTGTGATAGTTCTACGATTATCATCGGGCGATCGACGCTTATAGAGTGGATAACCATCGTTACCTGTGATGGTTCCTGCCGTCATTTTTAGTGGATACCGAATGGAGCACTTGCCGTTGAACTAGGAACGGTAATTGGCGGTTGATGGTGCCACACGGCCCATGAATCATATTCTTGATTACACATATGATGTCATCTATTTGATCTGGCCGAATTCTTTCGACTAACCAAATTTGAATGTGTGCATGCGGCAAGCCTCATTTTTGCGAACAAATATAAAGAGTACCTAAATTTTCGAGACAGAGACAATAGTTTAGATAATATACTACTACTTTGGATGGTGCACTTTTTAGCCTTGGTAATAAAGCTTTCAAAAATCTAAGACAACATAAAAATACATTTTCGTTAACCTGTAAAATAAATTTAAGAAATTGTTTTCGGAAATACAATAGTTTAGATCAAAAATGTATTGAATACGGTTGAATCGACGTCGCGCGACCGTTTGAAGATTGAATAAAATTTAATATTTATTATATTATTTCTATTTATTTAATTAAAAAAACGTAGGTACTTAAACTAATTATTATAATTAATTAATACCATATATGTATATATTTAATTTATATATATACTTGTGCAACAACACGCGTTGCTGTAGCTCAATACAGTAAAATTGTATCTATAAATAAAAACGAAAACGCTATTTCCTGTGTGGGAATAACGCGGTGGCTTAATTCCAAATTTGAAACTGATTTATACTAATTTTCTCGGATTTATTATTTCGCAAAAATAAACATAAAATATATTATATCACATTTTTTTTTTAATTTTATATTCAAGTTTGTAACAAATGAGTAATTTTCAAAGTTGTTAGTTGATAACATTTGGGATAATAGAAGATAAATGGAAGAGGGTAGATCATTCGTAATTTTTATACTCTCGCAACCTGTTGCTACAGAGTATAATAGTTTTGTTCACATAACGGGTGCTATCATCACCTAAAACTAATCGAGTTAGATATAGGGTTATATTCGGTTAACTGTCTGTCCGTCCGTTCGTTCGTAAGTCTGTGCAAGCTGTAACTTGAGTAAAAATTGAGATATCTTTGGTTGGTACACGGTTGGTATTGCAGATGGGCGTAATCGGAACACTGCCACGCCTACAAAACGCCATTAATAAAAAAAAAAATTGCCATAATTAAGCTCCACAATAAGATACAAGAGTGGGCGTGGTGTCGCCCCTTTTAGCTGAAAACCCAAATCTTGGGATCTGCTTAACCGATTTCAACCAAATTCGGTACATAACATTCTTCTCATATTTCTATGTTATAATGGGCGAAATCGGATCACAACTACGCCTATTTCCTATATAACACCATTTTAAATTCCATCTGATTGTTTCACTTTCCATTATCCACTATGCAAATCAAGCAACAATGGTTTTATCGGGGTAAAACTTTGCGTGAATAATACATTCAAAGTATGCCATCTTGTGACCAAAAATTGTCTAAATCGAACCAAAACTGTTCAAACACCCAAGTACTGAATAAAGGGACCGTAGTGCCTATAGTTGACTTTTTACCGTAAATATCGGCCAATGTGTAAGATATATAATTAAAATTCATATAATAAAATAAATATATGAAACTCGCGATAATAGTATGTCTTTGTGTCAAAAATGGGTTGAATCGGATCAATAATTCCTTTAATATAACATTTTGCCAACACCTGAAGTAATTTCCCGGGCTTTGATCCTTGCAAGTTTCGATTGTATAAAATGTTCGGTTACACCCGAACAAGAACTTCCTTACTTTTTAAAAATAATATATATTGTTTTAAATTATAAATATTTTTAAATTCAATTTAAGTCAGCTTTATTCGTATCTTACATTCTGACAGTATAATTTGAAAACGTGACAAGATGACCATTTCTTCATTAAATTGTCCAGTCGAAATAGTTGCTACAATAATATTGTCTGTAATATAATATCTTACACAATGGCCGATATTTACGGTAAAAAGTCAACTATAGGTACTGGGGTCTGAACAGTTTTGGTTCGATTTAGATAATTTTTGGTCACAAGGAGGCATACTTTAAACATATTATTCATGCAAAGTTTTCGCCGATATAATCATTGTTGCTTGATTTGCATAGTGGAAAGTGAAAGAATCAAGTGGAATTTAAAATGGTGTCATATGGAAAAGAGTCGTGGTTAAAATCCGATTTCGCCCATTTTCGCACCATAACATAGAAATATAAAAAGAATGTTATGTACGAAATGTGGTTGAAATCGGTTAAAAAGCTCCCAAGATATGGGTTTTCACCTAAAAGTGGGCGGTGTCACGCCCACTGTCTAATTTTGAACGCGGTTCCTATAAAGTCATCTCATACCATCCCTGAGATCAAAATTTAATGTCTCTGGCGTGTTTAGTGCTTGTATTATCGCGCTTTTAGTAGTTTTTAACAGTACTGTTACATGGGGAGTGGGCGGGGTTGTCCCCCGATTTCACCCATATTCACACCATAGGTAGAGGTGCTAAAAACTTTTTCTTCCAGAGAATCTTGTTATTATAGCTTTAGATATGCACATTAAACCTATTAGGGGCGGGACCACGCCCACTTAAAAAAATTTTTTTAATTGCAGATGCCCCTCCCTAATGTGATCTCGTGTACCAAATAACAGTCTTGTATCTTATTGCGAAGCTTAGTTATGACAATTTATTTGTTTTTGATTAATGGCGTTTTGTGGGCGTGGCAGTGGTCCGATTACGCCCATCTGCAATACCAACCGTCTTACTGTACCAAGAAACATGTGTACCAAGTTTCGTAAAGATATCTCAATTTTTACTCAAGTTACAGCTTGCACGGACGGACAGACGGACGGACGGACAGACAGTCACCCGGATTTCAACTCGTCTCTTCATCCTGATCATTTATATGTACATAACCCTATATCTAACTCGATTAGTTTTAGGTGATACAAACAACCGTTAGGTGAACAAAACTATTATACTCTGTAGCAACATGTTGCGAGAGTATAATAAAATTTAATTAATAAAAATAAATTATTCAATATTCGGAGTCATAATATTGGTACCATTCTTATTAAGCTGTTGCATAGCTTTTATCGCGGGTTTTGAGCTCAGCGACCGAATCAAGAAATTCCGTAAAGAAAATAAACACGCGTGGTGTTTGTGTATCTGTCAACAACATATGTATGTAAATATGTACACTAATTGATTCATGCAAAATATATATTATATCAGAGAATGTTGATAAATAGAGAAGGAGCAAATGTTAGCTGTTCTAAAATGTTAATTACGATGTGGGAACATCGAAAACGTGCAAGTTCGAAAATAAAATGTCACCACACCTTTCAGGGTACGCAACGAACTACACCACTCTATAAGCAAAATGTATATACATACATATGCAGAGATGTTCTTTGATATGCGCATAAACAAAAATTAAAGTAATAAAATGGATAATAATTGACTTATGAAAAGAAAATTCAAATAATGAGGGAATAATAATGAAATTAGAATTCAAATATCATTTAATAAAAAAGGGTTTTAAAAATAAAAAATATATATAAAAAAATATCTGATAGGATTTGAACTTAGGCAAAATATTTCACGTTGTAATAAGGAAGCGTGCTATACAAGCAGCACCACGGACAATATTCAGCCAAACAGGTATTGTTGTTTACTTGCTTCAAATGTTCGTATGTCTATATGTGAATTCTTGAAATTGCCTTCCTTCATTCGCATGCCCAAATATATTTGCATATATGTACACATATGTATGTCCCTCAATATGTCTTTCGCAAAAAATCAAACATTCGCGCAAGTGACAAAAAACGTAGACGCACCACCATCGGCCAATAATATTCAAGCGAACTCGCGGCTTATTTTCTAAGTATTTCATATTACAACGACAACAAATTCATTCATAAGGAACGTGCGTCTGCTTCAAAGCAAAGTGCGTTCGTTCATAACTCTGCGCCGCGCTATTTTTTCTGTGCACCTGGTAAAACACATTTGGTTTGCATATAGAATTCCTACGCAAAATTTTATAAAATAATAAATTGAATTTTGAATGTCTTTAGTAAAATTGAAGAAGTTTCAATTTTGCAACTGATCCTACCATGCCCCTCGCATTTGTATGTTGCCCACAAGCTGCTGCCTCACAACATTTGCTAAAAATCAGAAATTGAAGAATTTGTCTGGTGTTCCCTTCAGAAAGGAGAATTGGCAACATGACCTCTTAGCGATTTGAAATATTATTTTAATTTTTTTCATATTATGCACTATTTATGGCATTAAATTATAAAATTGCCATTCATATGAAATCATTAACTACTTCTATATATTCTAAGCACACTCCATATAGTACTTTTATATGTTAACTTATTATCATTATTTCATAGTTTGTCGATTTAGCCCATTTTATCTAAATACGACGCTATGAAAATGCAGCCCAATTGGTAATCGCAATATTTCAAAAGAGCATAAGTTAATTTTCAACAGCAAAGCCCTGCAAAAAGGACAAACGAGACAACATAGCCGATCGACATTGTCGTAAAATTGTCGATTGAAACAAATTTTGTCAACTCCGCCACGATGCGCAAAATTCGGCGTCAATATGTATGCGAGCTCATATGTATATATGTATGTTTGTCGACAAAATCGTCATTTGGTTACTTTCAACAACACAATGTCTGCGCGAACTCGCCGTTATTTCGTTGGCTTGCCACTATACACAGAGGCGTTCTAACTGAGGACTCTTAGTATATTATTATGTTGCTTAATTTTTATTGAAAAATACTGATGCATTTATGAATTATTTTCGTAATATAATATATATTATATATATATATAAATACACATAAACTCATACCTATAACCGTTTTTAAACTAAATTCGATTAATAAAATATATATCTGAAATAATTATGTAGCAGTGCGCCCCAATCCCTCCTTGCCAGCGATCGTTCAACTCGCAAAAAGCAAAAAGTGTGGACAAAAGTCATTGCTTGTGCGGGGCAAGAAGAAGCAAGCATCTGCGTACGTGTATTTAAGAATGTATGTGTGATTATCACATTTGTGTAAATACGCGTAATAAGGAAATATTCAATAAACCCAAACATATGAACATATTTTCCTGAAATATTTTAATTATCTCAGGAAGTTAAATATGCTATTAAAGTAATTTAATTATGATATGCTTAGATTCCAATTAATAAAATGAAAAATTAAATAAATTTCAGTTTCATGAGTTTTAGGATTCGAACGTATATGCTCGTATTCGGAATGAGCTTAACTCCTTCGCGCTTACGACCTAAGCCACCACAAAATTGGAAACGTTGCCGCTTAGCCACCGTTTTATTATTATCATTTGTTTAATAAGTATATTGCTTACGCAACGCACATACATAAGTTAGAAAACTAGCTTATTAAATGTTTATTTTATTATGAATTCTGGGGTTTTTACCGGTAATACAGATTTTTAATTCAAAAGGTTTTTCATAATTATAAATTTGTCATATCATAGAAATTGAAAACATAAATCTAAATAGGTATGCGCAACGATTTTTCATATAGGAATATTCGTTGTGTCTATTTATAGCATTTCGCATATTGTGTGGTGTATTTTTCTTTTGCGAAGTTATACTTTTCGATGTTCCCTCTTGTGGAATTACAAATTAGTACTCAAAAAGTTTTCATTTAACATTTGCTCCTTCTCTACTCATCAACATTCTCTGCTTAAATAGCATATTTTACTTTCAGAGATAATTAAAATATTTCAGGAAAATATGTTCATAAGTTTAGGTTTATTGAATATTCCCTTATTACGCGTATTTACACAAATGTGATAATCACACATACATTCTTAAATACACGTACGCAGATGCTTGCTTCTTCTTGTCCACACTTTTTGCTTTTTGCGAGTTGAACGATCGCAGGCAAGGAGGGATTGGGGCGCACTGCCACATAATTATTTCAGATTTTTATTATTTTATTTATCGAATTTAGTTCAAAAACGATTATAGGTATGAATTTATGTGTATTTATATATATATATAATATATATTATATTACGAAAATAATTCATAAATGCACCAGTATTTTTCAATACAAATTAAGCAACATAATAATATACTAAGAGTCCTCAGTTAGAACGCCTCTGTGTACAGTGGCAAGCCAACGAAATAACGGCGAGTTCGCGCAGACATTGTGTTGTTGAAAGTAACCAAATGACGATTTTGTCGACAAACATACATATATACATATGAGCTCGCATACATATTGACGCCGAATTTTGCGCATCGTGGCGGAGTTGACAAAATTTGTTTCAATCGACAATTTTACGACAATGTCGATCGGCTATGTTGTCTCGTTTGTCCTTTTTGCAGGGCTTTGCTGTTGAAAATTAACTTATGCTCTTTTGAAATATTGCGATTACCAATTAGGCTGCATTTTCATAGCGTCGTATTTAGATAAAATGGGCTAAATCGACAAACTATGAAATAATGATAATAAGTTAACATATAAAAGTACTATATGGAGTGTGCTTAGAATATATAGAAGTAGTTAATGATTTCATATGAATGGCAATTTTATAATTTAATGCCATAAATAGTGCATAATATGAAAAAAATTAAAATAATATTTCAAATCGCTAAGAGGTCATGTTGCCAATTCTCCTTTCTGAAGGGAACACCAGACAAATTCTTCAATTTCTGATTTTTAGCAAATGTTGTGAGGCAGCAGCTTGTGGGCAACATACAAATGCGAGGGGCATGGTAGGATCAGTTGCAAAATTGAAACTTCTTCAATTTTACTAAAGACATTCAAAATTCAATTTATTATTTTATAAAATTTTGCGTAGGAATTCTATATGCAAACCAAATGTGTTTTACCAGGTGCACAGAAAAAATAGCGCGGCGCAGAGTTATGAACGAACGCACTTTGCTTTGAAGCAGACGCACGTTCCTTATGAATGAATTTGTTGTCGTTGTAATATGAAATACTTAGAAAATAAGCCGCGAGTTCGCTTGAATATTATTGGCCGATGGTGGTGCGTCTACGTTTTTTTGTCACTTGCGCGAATGTTTGATTTTTTGCGAAAGACATATTGAGGGACATACATATGTACATATGTGTACATATATGCAAATATATTGGGACATGCGAATGAAGGAAGGCAATTTCAAAAATATTCACATATAGACATATGAACATTTGAAGCAAGTAAACAACAATAGCTATTTTAGTTTAGAGATTAGACAAAGTAGCTTGAATATCGACTGTAGTGCTTATTGTATAGCACACTTCATTATTGCAACGTGAAGTATTTAGCCTAAGTTCAAATCCAAACATATTTTTTTTTATACTCTGGTTTTATTTTTATAACTCTTTTTTATTAAATGATATTTTAATTCTATTTTCATATTATTTCCCTCATTATTTATATTTTCTTGTCGGAAGTCAATTACTTTTTTATTATTTCAATTTTTGTTTATGCGCATATCAAAGAACATCTGCGCATATGTATGTATGTACATTTTGCTTATAGAGGTGTAGTTCGTTGCGTACCCTGATAGGCGTGGTGACATTTTATTTTCGAACCTGCGCGTTTTCGATGTTCCCTCATCGTAATTAACATTTTAGTACAGCTAACATTTGCTCCTTCTCTATTCATTTACATTCTCTGATTTCGCATATCTCAAGCGGAACCAGAGAATGCTAATGAATAGAGAAGGAGCAAATGTTAACTGAAATCTTTTTGAGTACTAATTTGTAATTCCACATGAGGGAACATCGAAAAATATAACTTCGAAAAAGAAAAATACACCACACAATATGCGAAATGCTATAAATAGACACAACGAATATTCCTATATGAAAAACCGTTGCGCATACCTATTTAGATTTATGTTTTCAATTTCTATGATATGACAAATTTATAATTATGAAAAGCCTTCTGAATTAAAAATCTGTATTATCGGTAAAAACCCCAGAATTCATAATAAAATAAACATTTAATAGGCAAGTTTTCCAACTTATGTACGTGCGTTGAGTGAGTAATTGCTTATTGAACAAAAGATAACAATAAAACTGTGGCTAAGCGGCCGCGTTTCCACTTTGTGGTGGCTTAGGTCGTAGGCGTGAAGGAGTTAAGCTCATTCCGAATACGAGCATATAAGTTCGAATCCTAAAACTGATGTAAATTAAATTTTATTAAATTTTTTCATGTTATTAATTGGAGTCTAAGCATATCATAATTCAATTTCTTTAATAGCATATTTTACTTCCTGATATAATTAAAATATATCAGGAAAATATGTTCATATGTTTAGGTTTATTGAATATTTCCGTATTATGCGTATTTACACAAATGTGATAATCACACATACATTCTTAAATACACGTACGCTGATGCTTTGCGAGTTGAACGATCGCAGGCAAAGAGGGATTGGGGCGCACTGCCACATAAGTAGTTCAGATTTTTATTATTTTATTTATCGAATTTAGTTTAAAAACGATTATAGGTATGAATTTATGTGTATTTATATATATATATAATATATATTATATTACGAAAATAATTCATAAATGCATCAGTATTTTTCAATACAAATTAAGTATCATAATAATATACTAAGAGTCCTCAGTTAGAACGCCTCTGTGTATAGTGGCAAGCCAACGAAATAACGGCGAGTTCGCGCAGACATTGTGTTGTTGAAAAAAACCAAATGACGACTTTGTCCACAAACATACATATGTATATACATACATACATACATATATGAGCTCGCATACATATTGACACCAAATTGTGTCGTGGAGTTGACAAAATTTGTTTGATTCGACAATTTTGGGACAATGACGGTCGGCTATGTTGTCTCGTTTGTCTTTTTTGCAGTGGTTTGCTATTGAAAGTTGACTTATGCTCTTTTGAAATATTGCGATTACCGATTGGGCTGCATTTTCATAGCGTCGTATTTAGATAAAATGGGCTAAATCGACAAACTATGAAACAATTATAATAAGTAAACATATAAAAGTACTATATGCAGTGTACTTAGATTATATAGAAGTAGTTAATAATTTCATATGCATGGCAATTTTATATAAATTTTATAATTTAATGCCATAAATAGTGCATAATATGAAAAAAATTAAAACAATATTTCGAATCGCTAATAGGTCATGTTGCCAATTCTCCTTTCTGAAGGGAACATCAGACAAATTCTTCAATCAGACAAAAATGAATTCTTCAATTTTACTTCAAATTCAATTTCATTCATTTTTATTCTCGCGCATTTGCGTAGGAATTCTATATGAAAACCAAATGTAGTTTACCAGGCGCACAGAAAAAATATCGCGGCGCAGAGTTATGAACGAACGCACTTTGCTTTGAAGCAGACGCACGTTCCTTATAAATGAATTTGTTGTCGTTGTAATATGAAATACTTAGAAAATATGCCGCGAGTTCGCTTGAATATTATTGGCCGTTGATGGCGTCCACGTTTTTTTGTCACTTGCGCGAATGATTGATTTTTTGCGAAAGACATATTGAGGGACATACATATGTACATGTGTATGTTTGGACATGCGAATGAAGGAAGGCAATTTCAAAAATATTCACATATGAACATTGAAGCAAGTAAACAACAATAGCTGTTTCAGTTCACAGATTAGACAAAGTGGCTAGAATATTGTCTGTGGTGCTGCTTGTATAGCAGACTTGTTTATTGCAACGTGAAATATTTTGCCTAAGTTCAAATCCTATCAGATATTTTTTTATACTCTGGTTTTATTTTTATAATCCTTTTTTATTAAATGATATTTTAATTCTATTTTCATATTATTTCCCTCATTATTTATATTTTCTTGTCGGAAGTCAATTACTTTCATTTTTATTATTTAAATTTTTGTTTATGCGCATATCAAAGAACATCTGTGCATATGTATGTGTATACATTTTGCTTATAGAGTGGTGTAGTTTGTTTCGTACCCTGATAGTTGTGGTGAAATTTTAATATCGAACTTGCGCGTTTTCGATGTTCCTTCATCGTAATTAACATTTTAGAACAGCTAACATTTTCTCCTTCTCTATTCATTAACATTCTCTGGCGGAACAAATCAATTGAAGAGACAGCACGATGATTCAAAAATAATAATATTTAAGAGACAATTTTTTTAATGGCAAATAAATAAAATAAAAAATAAAATAAATAAAAATATATAAAAATATTTTTGGAATTGTAAAGTATTTTTAATAGAACAAGAGCTATGTTGCCATATTTGTCAATTTTTTTGTATTTGCGGGGTTGCCACTTTTCCCTTCCAGAATGAACGTCAGAAAGTTGTTTTATTTATAATTTTTAGCTTTTTGACATCGTCGCGAAAAGAGGCTTGTTGGCAAATGCATGTTCGGGAGTACGCGTAAAATTTGTATATAAAGTGTTTTAAATATGTATAAACAAAGTGCATTTATTAGTGAAGTGATGAAAAAATAGTGAAAGACATTTTATTATTATCACAAATGCAGGCGAATTTCGATGATCAAACTCTTAATATCGGTCTTTTTGTTCAAATCTTCAAGCCAAATCTTCCGTGCAAGCTCTAACTTGAGTAAAAATTGAGATATCTTTATGAAACTTGGTAGACATGTTTCTTAATACCGTGAGACGGTTGGTATTGTAGATGGGCGTAATCGGACCACTGCCACGGCCACAAAACGCCATTAATCAAAAACAAATAACTTGCCATAACTAAGCTCCGCAATAAGATACAAGACTGTTATTTGGTACACAGGATCACATTAGGGAGGGGCATCTGCAGTTAAAACTTTTTTTTTAAAGTGGGCGTGGTCCCGCCTCTAATAGGTTTAATGTGCATATCTCCTAAAGCGCTAATGCTATAATAACAAAATTCACTAGAAGCAAATGCTTTTAGCACTTCTATTGACGGTGTGAAAATAGTTGAAATCGGGTGGCAACTCCGCCCACTCCCCATATAACGGTACTGTTAAAAACTACTAAAAGCGCGATAAATCAAGCACTAAACACGCCAGAGACATTAAATTTTATCTCTGGGATGGTATGAGATGACTTTATAGGAACCGCGTTCAAAATTAGTCAGTGGGCGTGGCTAACGTTCTTTTCATGTTTCTATATCATACTGCGAAAATGGGCGAAATCGGACTAGAACCACACCTACTTCCCATATAACACCATTTTAAGTTCCATCTGATTCTTTCACTTTCCACTATGCAAATCAGAAACTGTATCGGGATAAAACTTTGCGTGAATAATGCGATTAAAGTATGCCACCTTGTGGCCAAAAATTGTCTAAATCGAACCAAAACTGTTTAAACCCCTAAGTACTAAATATGTGGACCCCAGAGCCTATAGTTGACCTTCTACCGAAAATATCAGTTAATCCACAAAGAAATCTCAAACGAGTAAACTATTTGACTTTGCGAGAGTATAAAATGTTCGGTTACACCCGAACTTAGCTCTTCCTTACTTGTTTACATTGTGTTTAACGTTTTGGGTGTCATTAAATAATGCTAAGAGATTTCGTACCGAAATATCCATTGCATGCGTGAACTGTGAATAACTTTCTATTTGAGCATCTACAAGCGATGGCAACAATGTCTTCTCCAGCGGTGATATGGCCCAACAATAAAAGACTCCCACATATGTGTCACGTTCGGCTTTCCTTTTGCCTGATTTTCGCCAGAAAAATTAATAAATTAGAAATTAAAAATTGCATATCTTATTTTAGCTATTATAATCAACTTGTAAATATTATTAATATGAATACAGCGCCCGCTGAATGAGAGAATTAAATTGAAAAAATTTGTTTGTCGAAAAAATTAAAAATTAGTTTTTTCCAAAAATATTGTTTCCCATTTACCATCATGAAGTTTCACTTCCTCCACACGGGCGGACTCCACGCTGGTTTTTTGTTAGGTAATAAAAAGTATAAAAATTGAAAAATGGGAGTGGCACCACCAATCTCTAGGTAAAATCCTACATAGGTATATCTCAGGACCAATCAAACTAATTTCAACCAAATTTTGTATGTGAGGTTACCCCGCCATTCTTATGACACACTGTGAAAATAAGCGAAATCGCACAACATGCAGCTAAAAGCATGAACACAGCTAAAATCTATGATTCAAGAGAGCGCTGTCCAAAAGCGCATTTCTACATCATTGGCAGTGGTGCAACTAGTCCTTGTATGGAAAACATTTTTAATTTGATAAGATATCTTAACGAAATTTGACTAGTGCTCACGGCAACGGTATAATCTGCAAAAAAATTGTTTAGATCAGACCACCATGGCATATAGCTGCCATACAAACTGATCGATCAAAATAATGTACTTATATGGAAAACTTTTTTATTTGGCGAGATATCTTCATGAAATTCGGCATGGGCTATTATCTAAACCATTAATATTTTGATCAATTATTGAGAAGTTGAAATAACAATTTCGAAGATTTTTTAATCAAAATATGTAAAGTATGCTAAGCAAAAAAAAACCCTTATGCAAATATCCGTGCTTCCTTAAATAATACTTACACATTTAAAATTCACTAAAAAATTTGATCTCACATATAACGCATTTTCGCAATTTATTCGTGCGGCATTCTTAGTGGTTGCTCGTTTTTATACCCTGAACAGGGTATATTAAGTTTGCCACGAAGTTTGTAAAACCCAGAAGGAAACGTCTGAGACCCTATAAAATATATATATAAATGATCAGCATGATGAGCTGAGTTGATTTAGCCATGTCTGCTTGTCCGTCCGTCCATCCGTCTGTATATATGCAAACTAGTCCCTCAGTTTTTATCTTGTATGGAAAACTCTTTCATTTGACGAGGTATCTTCACGATATTAGGCATAGAATACTATTTAAAGCAGTAGTGCAAGCTCCGAAGAAATTGTACAGATCGGATGACTATAGCTTATAGCTGCCATACAAACTGAACGATCGGAATCAAGTGCTTGTATGGAAAACTCTTTCATTTGACGAGGTATCTGCACGAAATTTGGCATGAGTTATTTTTTAAGCCAAGAATATAATCTCCGAAGAAGTTGTTTAGATCGGATCACTATGTCACATAGCTATCATATAAAATTAATGATCGGAGTAAAATTCCTGCATGGAAAAAAATTATATTTTTTATTGCCGATTGACGAAATTAGATCTGAATCAAGTTACTGTAAGGAACCTTTGTATCTGTGAAGGGTATTATAGCTTCGGTGCAACCGAAGTTAACGTTTTTTCTATTCAATAGATCATGAAGTGGTAGTGCCGTCAAATTAAACCACGAGAGCCCTTGATCTCAAGAAGAAAAAGAGAAGAGTTTCGGATTATGTTATATTATTCCTGCCTATACCTTAACATCTTAATAGAAACTTTAATACAAAGTGCAACTCCCCAGCAGTTTTAGTTAACTTTTTCTTTGAGGAACAATGCCCTAACTAGTAATACGTCGTCAACGATGCAGACCAGGAATACAGAAATGAAAGCAACCGGTTTTTGATCTTTCAATAATACTTAAAGTAAATAAAACTTCTTAACTGTCAATTAATAAATATTTTTCACTATTTTCAATTATGTATTAATACTCAGAAATAGCAGATCACAAAAAATTTCATCAAATTCATTTAAATGTCGCGCAAATCAGAGAACTTATATTATATGTTCCTTGCTCAAATGACAGCGTGCATGTTGATGCTTTTGGCTGCATAGTTTTATGGACATAATTTTCGGCTTTTATTTTATTTTTTTACATTGCCTATCAAACTGTTGATTGTTTGGTCAGTACTATTTAGTTTAAGTGCCACTGAAAAACGGCACAGGTGAAGCCAATAAAAGCGTTATACAATAAGGATAATCCGAAACTGCTATCAAATTATTGCATTGTCATCGGTATTTGACGTGTGTACAAAGTTTCAAATTGATCAGACTTCTGGAAATCGGTGAAAATTGAGCTCTAAAATTCCATTACATACATATATACATACGTACAACCCAAGCTAACAAAAGCCTGTTAAAAAACGACTTAATGATAATGATTTTGATGAATATAATGAGAACTTCTGTACGGAGATGCCATCCTCCTTACTGTCGTTCTCCAGCAATGCCCACCACCCCATGGCCTTCTTATTATCCAAAAAAGGGATAATACTTGCATTATACATAGAATAACGTGTTTATATTTTCAATGACTTTTGTAAAAGTATTGACGGTTTCCAAACTTGACATTGTAATTTGTAAAAAATGAGTGAACGAATAATTTTCAAAAGATTATATCACAATATATTAGTGGTCTTGGTATAGAGAATAGTCAATTATTTAAGTTTCTTTTTTACACACTCATTCTGAAAATAGGAGTAACTTTGGGAGTGAGCGAGTGGTGTACAAGTGGAGATTCGTGCAGCAAGGGGCAACGTACGACACATGTAGTCAGGAACACGTCGCAAAATTACACAAGGTGGATTTCGGTCTGACACATGGAACAGATTATGGGAAGAGCCAGGACTGCGTTTCGAAGGGCAATCTGTACTCTGTAACACATTTGCATTGTAAACAGTGTTGTAATGTTTTTCCGCACACATTTCTGAAGCTAATGTCGTTTTTGTGCTTTAGCAGCATGCAGCCACATAACATGTAGTCCACTCCCTATGAGTCTTAAGGCCTGAGCAGGTTTGAAATTTGAATGGAGCCTTATAGCGCAAAATTCTAAGTGCTTTAGAACATTGGTTTCGTCAATAGATTTGATAGGAAATAAGTAAGTAGCATGTTTACATACAGCGAGATTATCTCCATTTAGGAGCTAAACTCGATAATCCTTTTTTTTATGAAACGAGATTTATTGTGCCAAGCAAAAGTCCTCTCTTGTAATTTAATTTTAATTTTTCATAGCGGATTATACAACTAGATTCTTCCTAGTTTTATCGATAAATTTTGCGAAGAAGAGGAGAAATGTCAAAGACAAAGTAAACAAAAATAGTCGACAGCGAAGCAAAGAGGTTTGTAAGTACATTTTTAATAAAACCTTGATTTAAAATATACGTATATTTGTTTATTTATCAGGAAAAGTAGGGCAAGGTGGAGCAGGGAAGAAGTTGAATTTCTCCTGGCCTTATGGGAGAAGAAATTGCCGCAGCTTCGTGGTGTTAAGCACAATTCCCATGTTTTTAAAGATATTTCGGTGGAAATGGTTACAAAAGGATATGTGTATTGCACAATATAAATTCGTGTAAGATACATAATTCGACCAACAAATACTGGCAAATTCATTTAATATGCATATGCAAATTAGCTTCTTTCGTTTAGGAAGTGTTGAAAAAATATAGTTTTCCGCTAACGCGTGGAAGAAATCAAATATGATGGTTTGAGTGATCCTGACGGATAACTGATCTCTTTATTTCAATTTACTCTTATTTATACAATTTTCTTATTTGCCTAATTCTTACAATTAGTGTCAGTTACAATATTCGCTTATTCAGTAAATGGTTTTATCGTTTACATTTTATGGGTGGTCTTAGCTTAATGAAAAAAAATATTGGTTACTTAAATAAGCAAAAATGCTTATTAAGAAGCTGTGGTCTGAGCTTAATGAAAAAGAATATTGATTACTTAAATAAGCAAAGATGCTTATTAAGAGGCTGTATAATTGCGTTTTGTTTATAATTAGCGTAAAGCTAATGTGTGGAGGCTGCCGTTAACTCGCATTTATACCCAAAAAATTTACCTATTTCCAGAGTTTAACGGAAATCAGTTAGTCCCTCTGGTGGCAGTCCGTCGACTTGGAAATACTATAGGAGAATAAATTGTATCCTCAGCAGCTTTATTTTGAAACGTTGGTGGGGGACAGCACTTAGTGGAAGATAATATATAAATTTGAAAAGAATTTGTATCGCTGTAAATATTTTTGCCAATCTGCATTGTCATCTTTTCGTATTTCTGCCATTTTCTTACTACTAGCAGCAATCTGCGCAATCAAGTATATAATCGCGTTCTTTTTTTATTTTTCTATATCGTTAATATTTATTTTATTTCTTTTTTTGTTGAGTGTCAACATTATTATTAATATTTATGAGTTCCCGAGTAAAAATATTGATTCATGACACTATAAACTTCACCATGAAAAAAACAAATACAACACATTTGACAGTTGATAATCATAAACCTTTGGCTATGTAAACGGTTAGATTGTTGGACGTGCTTAGAACGAGATTATTTACATATGTAAACATATTATAAATTTACTATTAATTATATATAGGGTCTGATCATTCCCGGCAAGACGGGTATCTGCTAATGACGTGTTAACTACTTGTAATTGCTCACTAAAATTTGTTACCTTTGTTCTGCGAATGGGAAAAAAGTAACCCATCGCCCCTTGGATGATCAATGTCTTTCCCGATCTATCCAATTACATATATGGCACTCTGGTTTTGTTTTGATTAGCAGTATGGCATATATTAGTTACCGAATCTATTTACAGTCTGTTAGATGTAACAAATGAATGTGTTACCGAATATGTTAGCTATATGTTACCTCTGATATTTACATGTGTCAGCGAATGGGTTACTTATGTGTTATTTATAACAGCCGTATCAGTTACCCTAAGGATTATTGTTTTGGTTAGCAGTTTGTTACTTCTAACATACAAACATGTTAGCGCATTTGTTAGCAGTCACAAATATATGCTGATTTATTTTTATCGACGTGTTACTCTGTTGGTTACCCATCTCTTAATTCTAGCAAATACAAACTTTTACTTTTTTTAATTTAACTTTGTTCTCACCTTTTTGTTCTACTAAACGCTCACGTATTTGTAAAAAATTAGAAAAATTGTACACAAATTTGTCCTGTCGCAAACGTTTTAACGCAATCTACAATATAATATATTTATATTACTACATTCAATAATAAATCAAAAATTATAACTTCACTTGGAGAAGATAATTTATTAAAGTACAATCGAGATATACGACCGTCGAAAAAAGGCGGAACTTCAAAAAACGACTTCTCTGCTAACGCTTTCGAGAATAAAGAGCCTCGACGCGATCGCCATTACTCCTTTTGTTCATGTTGGTGTGTAGAGTTATTCTGCTGTGTGTGGGTGTATGCTGCTGCTTCCAGCAAGGTTGCCTTGGTGCGTGGTGTGTGCTGATGTTTCCAGGTGTGGTGTGGCAGTGTTGTCCTGTAAGTGGTGTGTTGTGTTGTCGTGTAAGTGGTGTGTTGTGCGGTGTTGTACATACTTGGTATGTTATCATTTCTCCGTACCTTTTTGTTACTTAGTAGTTATAACCTAGTCCTATTCTCGCGGACGCGCGGTCATTTGTAACGGCAGCGGTCGCGCTTAACCTAAAATACCTATTGGATATATCAGAAAAATAAAACACTATTTAATCAATATCTGAAATTTATAAATATACTAGCTGACCCGGCCACGCGTTGCTGTGGTTTGAAACAGAAAATTTAACACAAATTAATATAACATTTATTCAACAAATACTTTAAAAATTTTTGTTTAACAATTAATACTCTAAATTAATAATTAATAATTGTAATAAATCACAGTTCCAATGTTTAATGAAGCGCCAATCGGTGTACAATATTTTTGGTCAGTCGGTCTTTGGTTAATACAAATAAGCTTGATGGTCTTCCTACTCGTGAACAGGCCACGTATAATTGCCCATGAGAGAAACATGGATTTTCCAAGTCTAAACCGCAAATAGAAATTGTTTGGCCTTGAGATTTATTTATAGTCATCGCGAAAGCTAAACGAATGGGAAACTGTAGTCTTTTAAATGGTATGGGAGAATCGGATGGTATCATCGGAATACGTGGTAACAAAACGATTTCTCCTTTAAATTTTCCGGTCAAAATAGTTGCTTCAAGAACGTTTCCAGTGATTCTTTTGATCACCAACCGTGTACCGTTACATAGTTTAGGAGGGTTTAAATTACGGAGTAAAATAATCGGTGATCCAATTTTCAATCGAAGATTGTGTGGTGGCATTCCTGCTATTTCTAAAGAATTTAAAAATTCAATTGGGAAATTCACTGCCTCGTTTTCTTCTACAGTAGCATCAATAGACTTGAATGACATTAAATCACCTGGTAATAATTGTTGTATCTGGTAGTTAATCAGATCTACATCAACATTTTTTGCTGCCAAAATTGCACGATTACTAAGCCAGTCATGATTTGAATAGTTATTTAGTATGTCTGGGAAGACGCTCTCAATCAGTTCATTTTTAGTTTGAACAACAGTACAGAAATTATCTGGTAATCTAATATGTTGAGTATCTTGTTGAAATTCTATTTCACCGTTTCCAAGATCCAGTAATTGCTGAGAAAATTCTCGTGCTGTTGGATCATTTTGGAGTAGTACTCGCATGTTTTTTGTCAGTCTGAGTGTTTCAACATTTCTCCATAAAATTGATTGTTTTAGACATGCATTAATTTCATCTGCAAAAGTGGAGCGAGGAATAACTGGCAACGTTTGCCGGAAATCACCAGATAGTAGTAAAATAGTACCACCGAAAAGTCTGTCATTATTGTTTAAATCCTGCATAGTCCTATTTAATGCTTCGAGCGAATGCTTATGAGCCATAGTACACTCATCCCAAATTATGATTGAAGCCTTCCGTAATACTGTTGCCATTCCGCTTCTTTTTTTGATGTTACACATTGCATTTGGATTGTTATGAATAGCTAATGGTAGCTTGAACGCAGAATGTGCTGTCCGCCCACCATCCAACAAAGTAGCAGCTATGCCTGACGATGCAACTGCTAAAGCAATTTTTTGCAGTGACCGAAGTTTCGCAAGAATAAACGATATCAAATGTGTTTTACCGGTTCCACCTGGTGCATCTATATAAAAAAAACCGCCTTGTTTGGCATCAACAGCCAACATAATTCGATGGTATATGTTCTTCTGCTCGTCAGTTAATAATGGTTCATTGTTAGTAACAAATGCATTTAAATCAAGAGTATTAAATTGTTCTTCTCGCTGCAAATCACTATTCACCAAGTCTGTAGCTGGGCGATTAGGAGATGGAATACCATAATGACTAAGTGATGAATTTGAGATCATAATACATAAATCTTCAATCATGATAAATGCTTCGTTATACATATCTTGTGTGAAGTCTAAGTTTTGACAGTGGTTTATTTGTTTATATCGGTAGAGCATATCTTCTGTCATGGAGTTTTTATATTTTTCCCACAATGTAGATGACTGTGTTGGAAAACATGTCGTCAAAATAATGGCAAAAAGTTGACGAATATTACTCGGCGAGGACGCTAAAGCAGCATCAGCAAGTGTCAGATCCCAATGGTTGTCATCTTCTAAAAGTTGCAACGCGTGACATGCATCTTGATACGTACTGAACACTTGGCCATTAACTGTTCGTAAAAATTGAAAAGAGATTGGTCCAGGAACATTCACCAACAATAAACGTAGATAAAAGCATTCACGTTGTTTTGGATGTACAGTATAAAGTCGTCCCAGTGTCTTCGCTTTAAATATGCCTGGAATTGAAGGATGTGGTTCTCCCTTTTTACGCGGTTCTCATTTTTTAGCTGACGTGTTCCATGTAAAATAGCATGGAATATCAGTATATAATAATTTTTTTGCGAATTGACCATTCACATCATTTTTTTGGCAAAGAGTGAAAAATTCAGTTAATGTCGTTTTTGGCGGTTCAAATGCTCTTTGGAGAATATTCTCTTCAGTGAAATACACACGTTGCCCATTTTCAAGATGCACTGCAAGATGTTGGATAGCAGGTTCTCTGTGGTGTATGGGAAAGCTAAGAATACGCCAGATAGCTTCATTGCTGCTAATATATCTACCCATTTGGCAGCGTGCTATTTCATCATTTTCGTTTATATTTTGTACTCCAAATACGGCTAAATCGCTGCCCTTATTAACGTACTTACAAATATACTTGATGGATTTGACAGAACTGCAAAGCTCAACATTAATATGAGCTTTATACGTTTTGGAGAGTAGTAGTGAGTATGGTACCACCCATTGATTGTCAATTTCTAATTGTACAGAATTTGATGTTCTTATTTGAAATGTATGGCCGCCACTATCAGCGTTTCTGCGGCGGTACAATGGATAACCATCAATATCAGTAATGGTATCGTTTGTTAATTTCTTAGGAAAATTTTTTTTACATCTTCCATTTTCCATGCATGGTGATGTCATGTTAAAAGCTCCAAACGGTCCATGAATCATCTGACTTGTAACAATATTAAATAATTCTTGATCAATTGAAGAATCTGGAATTTCCGCTGAAATAATTTGATCAATTTCCTCTGGACGAATTCAAGCCAAAGGTAAGCCTCGTCCCTGCCACTCAATTGAATATAACCAACAACATGTTTTGCCAAAAACTGAATATTTTACAATAAAATCAATCAAAGATTTCAACTTTTGTTTAAACACTCGTGAAGTAATATCGTGACGATGTATTGATTGTTGACCTGGTAATAGTAAAGATTGGATTTCCTCCCAATTTGGATTGCACGTAAATGTTATAAACAAATCTGGACGACCGTAATGACGCACATAAGTCATTGCATCCTGTATGTATTCTTGCATGTTTCTTGGACTACCTATGTAGCTTGAAGGTAAAATAACAGCACTGCCGATTTCATTGGTGTTTAAATTTCCATCAACGTTTCCAACAATAGCATCTCGTAAGTGAATGTAATCCTCTGATCGTAGTTTAGCTTGGTTGAACCGAATGAATCGCAAACGTTCGCTTTCAATCTTAGCAAACATATCTACAACGTATTGATGATACAATTGACGATATCGAAGGATATCGTTGTCCTGATTGTGTCTGATCATTAATCGATATGCATAGTAGTTCATTGAACTAACAGTTTTATGTAATTCATTACCATTGACTGGATTACACTGTTTAATGTTGATATGATATCCATCTTGTCCTTGCCAGAATATCAGTGGGTACTGGAGTGCATCGTACGAACGGTGCAAATCTGAAATTCTACTCACTGAATTATCTCGGCGAGTAATTTTTATAGATCTGTTGTCAACTGGATCACCAACCATAATAATAGCAACTTCATCAACGGTTGGAGCATTGAATCTGCCGGCGTGTTCTCCCAAAGGTACTTTGTCCGCTTTGATGACAATTTGATAATTGTCACTTTTTAATTGTGGTGACACTCTTTTAAACAATTGAACCAATTGATTACTGTTCTCCAAAAATAATTCTAATGACAGTACAATTGCTCTCTCTTTTGCTTGTTCAATGAAATTATACTGGCATCGAGTTGTTACACGTTCTTCACAATTGCCCATAAAATAGATTTGCAGAAATTTTGGATCTTCATTTGGCATTGGCATCAATGATCCAATTTGATGGTATACTTGGCCTTGAATTTTAAATGTTGTCTCAAAATTACGACCATTAGATGACAGATCACAAACTTTGGATGCTCCAAACGACGTCATTTGAAAGCAAGAATTAAATTTTCGCGTCTTACGCAAAAATAATTTCGACTCATTTGAAATGCCAGAAAGAAGAGATTTCAAAGGTTCAGGTGGAGTAGAAAGTGGTGACAAAACAACTTTTCCTGATGCACAACACATGCCGGGTGTTTCATTGCGAAATTTTAACGCCTGACAATATTCGCATATTTTGTCCATGGCACCAATAGTAACTTTGGAATGAGCCGAGTAATTGATGTCTGGTTCATAATTAAAAGCAAGACGAACAATTGATCCACGTGTTACTGCCCGGCTGGTCCGCTGATTTTCTTGGTTTCGCAGTCTAAATGAATCTACGTGTTGTTCACGTGCCAGCCTGGTTCTCAATGCATTTTCTTGTCGACGATTATCACGCTGTTCTCGTGACTCTCGAACACGAATTTCAGCTGTGCGAATTCTTTGAGTTGCATTTCTTTCTTCACTCTGTTCGACTGATTCATTAGCTCTTTGAACACGTGCATATCGAGTCTTCTTGCTACGGGCATTAAGGTTAGATTTTCTTGGTCGCATTTTACTAAAAATAGTAATTGAATTTTTAATGTGAATGAATTTCGTTGTTTTCGGATTTTGTATATTTGGCTGTATTTATGTAACTGTCAAAGTAATGTAAGCAACGAAGACAAAATGAAAAATGATTCAAAAGAAGCGACGTCAAGTTATATAGGCAAAATAACACATGTATAGTGTGTAGTCTATAAGAAAGTATACCACATTAATGTGTGGTGCCATCTATCAGGTGCACAGGACAAAATTTTACAGTTCTCTGTAAAGAAACTCGCTTGAGGCGCCATCTGTTCCAGACTTATGGAACCTACGACTAATGACAACAATCAACATTGATGATCAGTTTATTGTTAATTATTAATTGTTGAGACGATTAATTGAAATAATAACTATCCTATCATTCAAGTTGGACCAAATTACATATACATGCCAATTTTCATGAATATCAGTTGACTCGTTTTTGAGTCGGAACATACACAGTGACACTGGATTTTTATATATTAAGATAAATTATAAATATCTAGCAACTAAGAACAAAAATTATAAAATCAGTTGACTAGATGAGATCAAATCGGACCACTGCCACGCCCACAAAACGCCATTAATCAAAATCAAATAAATTATCATAACTAAGCTCCACAATAAGATACAAGACTATTTTTTGTATACAGAGTCACATCAGGGAGAAGAGTCTGCAGTTTAAATTTTATTTTAGAGTGGGCGTGGTTCCGACCCTAAATAGGTTTAATGTGCTATAATAATTTAAATTTAGATATCTAAACATATTTATACGAATCTATACATACATAAGTGCAGTCGGTAAAGTTCCTGTATTTTATCAATTCTCTGCTCTTTTAATTCGTACCGCGGTAATAATACGCATATACATATATGTACATACTTACATACAGTATACAACGCACTTAGGCCTGCATACCCTAAATACATAGGGTACAATCGTGTGAAAAAGTAATCCTAACATTTCGCAAATTAAAACCGTACGATAAACGGAATTTTAATTTGGTCGAAAACAAAAATATCATCTAACAATATCATAAAACAAATCGGCATCTATTCGGCAATACCCCTTGCAGTAAGCAAGCAGGATTGCATAAAGAAATTCAAAGCACAAGCAAATCGTGCATACCTTTGTATAAAGTGATCTCTTCACGAGCGCTCATTTGTACATTAATGTAATATATATAAACTGAACTATAGATATACCCTACAGGACTTCCGGACACAAAAATAAAAAAACAAATTATTACAAATAAATAATTGCGGTTATTAATAAACTTTTGTAATTATTACAAATAATAAAATACAATACAAATACTTATTTGATAACTCAAATAAAAAATTGGTCTTAATTATACAAAAAATTTTTTAATTCACGCACCTTTGTTTATTGTATCCGAATTAAAAACTCGTATTTACGAAAAGAGTTTCGGCTGCAGTTATAATTTACAAAGTATCGCTTATTTTATTAAATATACATTGAGATAATTTTTGTTTTTTTTTAATTTTCTATTTTTTCTAAATGAGCACGGATTCAAAAGAATCTAAATATTCACAACTATTAAAAGTACCAAAAATGATTTCGTACGAAAAAAGTCCATGTGCACCTGCAGAAGCTACACGCTCCAAGCTAGGTGCGACAAAACAAAACAGGGGTAGAGACATTTCTTACACAAAATTTATTTCGGAAAGTGACAGTTTAATAAGATACTGCACTAGATTCTCATCTTCGCCGATTCAGGACAAGTCTGAATCGGTATAAGAAATCAAAAAAGACAATCTTGACAATTTTTGGTCACGTCTCCAAGCTGCATATGACGCAATTGTAGAATCTGACGACTCAGATCTACCAGAAAATTTCAAATCTTTGGCTTACGCCAAATACGAAAACTGCTTAGACCAATTCGAAGAAACTAAAGCAATGATTTTCGATCAACTTAAGCTAATAACAGCAATTGCACCTACTCCACATCAGCGAGTAGAGCTGTCACAAGTACAAAGTCAAGAGGCAAGTTCAGGCATCCATCTCAAGGTGCCGGCATGTGACACAGAAATATTTCATGGTGGTTATGAACAATGGCCGTCCTTCCGGGACATGTTTACAGCCGTTTACATGAACCACCCAAAATTATCAAACGCACAAAAATTGTATCACCTCTGATACAAAACAAAAGGTCAAGCAGGCGTTATAGTAAAACAGTTCGCACTAAATGACGATAATTTCAATTTGGCTTGGGAAGCTCTTAAATCAAGATTCGAAAACGAAAGAATATTGGTCGATAAACAAATATCGATATTAATGAACTTGCCAAAAATTCAAAAGGAAACAAGTGAAGAATTTATCAAACTTCAATCCACTGTTTCAAATTGTTTGTCGGTTTTATCGACACAAAATATTCCCACTGACAGCTAGGATCCAATACTGGTAAACATATGCACTGCCGCATTACCAGAAAAATCATTACATCTATGGGAGCAATCGCTCTCATCACGCAGAAAATGCACCACGTGGCAACAAATGAAAGATTTCCTAACTACCCAATATGAAATCGCAGAAAGGGTAGATAAAAAAATGGTCAGAACGAAAACCGTTCAACACGACCTAAATAGAAGCTTCCACAGACCACAAGCCAGTAGCAACAACAATTTAAATAGAAGCTTCTTCAGAAATCAAACGTTCAGATCCGAACAGTACAAACAAACGTCATGCGAACTGTGTACAGGGGGGCATAAGCTCAAATCTTGCGAGAAATTCAAAAAAATGAATATTACCGATCGAAACAATTATGTACGAACAAAAAGGCTTTGTACAAATTGCCTTTCACATGCACATACACTTAAAGAGTGCGAAAGCAAATTTAATTGCGTTTATTGTCATAAACGACATCATTCAATGCTGCATTACAACACATTTTCCAGCTCACCCCCAAACAGCTCAAATATGAAAAGAGCCACGAGTTTAGTTGCAACAGCAAATCCCTAAGTGCGAAATAACGAAAATTGCCAAGAAGCTCCATGCTGCTCAAAGGCATTAAAAACCCAAACGCTACACAGCGAAAACCAATGTAGGGTACTACTATCCACAGCAGTCGTCTCCATCGAACACCGAGGAGAACTGTTTAAACTTAGGGCCTTAATAGACCAAGGATCACAACGATCTTTCATAGCGTCTAAGGCTCAAAATAGGCTACAACTGCCGACAAAACTAGCCAATTTTGAAATCACGGGAATGGGCGGAAGAGTAGTCCAAAACTCAAATAAAATCTGCCCCATTGCCCTAATTTCTCCCCAAGCGGATAAGCACATACAAGCAGAAGCTATAGTCTTACCGCAACTTACAAATTTGCTTCCAAGCTATCACATAAATAGCAAGCATTGGCAAAAGGTTTCACACCTAAAGCTAGCAGATCCCAACTGCAACACTCCTGCTCAAATAGATCTTCTATTAGGCAGCGATCTCATACCACAGATAATACTCGAAGGTAGTGAGAAAATTTCAAATACCCTATTGGCACAAAATACCATTTTCGGTTGGATCCTAAGTGGACTAGTTACGGAACCAGTTACGACTATGACCACTCAAGTTGAGGAAATCGCAACCGAATACCTCAATTCACAATTAAAAAAATTTTGGGAGTTAGAAGAACTCCCCCCCATTTCAATTACAACCCCAGAAGATCAGTATTGTGAGGACTTTTACAAAGCCACAACAACTAGATCAGATAATGGTCGGTACATCGTACGACTACCACTAAAACAACAATCTCCCAACACAATCGCCTTAGGTCACTCTCGCACCTCTGCAATACAGCAGTTTCAAAGTATGGAAAAAAACCTACTTAAAAAAGGCGAACTCAAACCAGAATATGATGGTGTGTTGGAAGAATACCTCCATTTAGACCACATGGAGGAAATAAGCCCATGCGAAAAAATCATCAACGGCAAATACTACTCATTTTACTTGCCGCACCATGCAGTAGTTAAGCCAGACAAAAAAACAACTAAAGTAAGAGTTGTCTTTAATGCATCAAGATCCACTAGCTTGGGGAATTTCCTAAATGATATTCTATTTACGGGGCCCACGCTACAACCAGATTTAATGCTCCTCATATTAAATTGGCGTATATTCAAACACGTATTTAACGGAGACGTCGAAAGAATGTATAGACAAATAGTCGTACATAATACATACTCCGCGACTATAAATTAAAAACAGTTACCTTTGGCGGCAACTATGCTCCATATCTAGCCATTCGAACACTGCACGAATTGGCAGAAAACACCAAGTCAGAATTTCCTCTGGCAACCCAGGTGTTAAAAACACAAACGTATGTAGACGATATCCTGTCTGGAAGTCACAGTCTTCCACAAGCATACGAGTCACTATCACAAGTGGTAAAAGCCCTCAAATCCGCAGGGTTTCCGTTGAAAAAGATAACGGCGAACCATCCTAATATTTTAAAAAATATACCACGTGAAAATTTTTTGGATACTAATTTCCTATTATTCGAAAAGGCAAGTTCAACAAAAACTCTGGGGATCCAATGGAATGCGATATCTGACCAGTTTTCATACATTACAGAGTCAATATCTGCATTATCCGCCATAACGAAGCGACAAATTCTATCCTCTGTGGCGAAACTTTTCGACCCCGCAGGATGGCTTTCGCCGGTTATGATACAAGCCAAAATCCTAATACAAGAATTATGGCTAGATGGAACAGACTAGGACGAACAATTAAAACCACTTCGTTTAGAAAAGTGGTCCCAGTTTGCGAACAATCTAAACGATATCTCACAGGTACAAATCCCACGATGGGTAAACTATGCACCAGAGCACAAAGTCGAACTACACGGCTTTTGTGACGCCTCTGAAAAGGCATATTGCGCCACTTTATACATTCGCACACAAAGCGATACTGCGACCACAAGCCACTTACTAGTAGCAAAGGCAAAAGTGGCTCCCTTAAAAACAATAAGTCTACCACGACTTGAACTGTGTGGAGCGCTATCATTAGCCAAACTAGTATCCATAGTGCGAATACATTTAAACATGGCAAAATACAAATTGTATCTGTGGCCCGATTCTGAAATTGTATTAGCCTGGTTAGAAAAACCACCTCATGCATGGAAGACGTATATATCCAATCGAACGTCTCAAATACTTGACCTAATAGGATCAGCCACCTGGCGACACGTAGCCAGTGCTGACAATCCAGCTGATCTAGGTACAAGAGGGTGCAAACCCCTGCACCTTGCCACCACCACCTTTTGGTGGAATGACCCCCGATGGTTGATAGAATCTCCCGATTCTTGGCCACAATCGCCCATGCGTAACATATTTGCCCCAGAGAGCCGAAAAATCGATCCCTTTCACACAACATTGCAGGATAATGAAATCCTAGACCGATTTTCCTCGTATCCCCGAGCACTCAGGGTAATCGCTTACATGCTCAAGTTCATTGAGCGACTCAAACTTAAACTTAAGGGAGTAACCTTATTATATTCTCAATGCGATACAGTGACGCACCTAAACTTACAAAAGTCGCTCTTATCGCATCTACGAGAGAGCGTTACTTCAGCCGAGAAATATCATTATTAAGAGAATCGAAGCCGATAGATAAAAGGAGCTTACTCTTAGTCCTAAATCCATTCATTGACACGAAAGGTGTACTTCGTGCGAATGGTCGGCTTGCCAATTCAAGCCTGACGTATAACGAATGGCATCCCATAGTTATCCCAGAGAAATCGCAACTTGCCACCTTGTACCTTAACTATGTCCACGTGCTATTGCTACACGCAGAACATCGCCTCATGCAACAAATAGTCCGTCAAGAGTTTTATATTCCAATACTCAAGCTCAAAATAAAGAAATGCATTTTTATGTGCAAGATCTGCATTATGCATAAGATGCGAACGCAGATTATGGCAGCACTTTCACCGGAACGCTGTAACTTCGCTCTGCCTTTCACTGTTACAGGTGTCGACTTTTATGGGCCTTTTCAGATAAAGGCGTCCACGTTAAGGTCTCCCATCCTAATGAAAGGCTATGTGGCTGTCTTTGTCTGTTTTGTCTGACAAAGGAGACTTTTCTCGCGGCGTAGCGCCATGCGCCCAACGCCTACTTTAGTTTCGGAGCCACCTCGCCTCCGCTACCCGCTCTATTGCCGTTTACACCGGCTGCAGCATTGCCCCATTTTTAAGGGTATGACACCCAATCAACGACAGCAAGTGGCCTAAGCACATGGTCATTGTTTGAATTTTTTGGCCCAGACGCATGACACGCAGGAATGCGTGTCCGATATCGTGTGCCAACACTGCGACAGGCCGTATCATACCTTGCTGCATCGAAACCCAAGACGCCCTGTCGAACGGCCCTCAGTACCCCGTAGCCATGATGCAGGCCGTCGCCCACAGCCAAGCCATGCAGCACGACCCCGTCGACGACAAGCACTCGCCGCACCCCGTACTTGGCGTCAGCTCAATAGCACCTCGACGCGACACCAACCCTTAAGGCCGCAGACTAGCTGCAGGACAGGCCTCAGCAACGTCGTGGCAACGTTACAACAGCTCCAGCGTCTGCTAGGCTGAACCTTCGCCTAGGGGGCCGGGATGGCTAAATGAGTTCAGCTTCCCGCCCTAATGCAGTCAACAATACCGCACAACACACCACTCACATGACAACACAACACCCCACTTACAGGACAACACTGGCACACCACACCTGGAAACATCAGCACACACCACGAACCAAGGCAACCTTGCTGGAAGCAGCAGCATACACCCACACACAGCAGAATAACTCTACATACCAAAATGAACAAAACCAGGGCGGGCGATCGCGCCGAGCCTCTTTTTTCTCGAAAGCGTTAGCAGAGAAGTCGTAGTTTTGAAGTTCCGCCTTTTTTTCTATCGTTTTAACGCAATTTACAATATAATATATTTATATTAATATTTTTAACAATAAATAAAAAAAAAATTGTGTACTATTTTTCTAATTTTTTTTTTAAATACGTGAGCATTTAGTGGAACGAAAAGGGGAGAACAAAGTTAAAAAGAGTGAACAGAATGTTTATTTTTGAG
This sequence comes from Bactrocera oleae, assembly GCF_042242935.1. Classification (NCBI taxonomy): domain Eukaryota; kingdom Metazoa; phylum Arthropoda; class Insecta; order Diptera; family Tephritidae; genus Bactrocera; species Bactrocera oleae. The sequence continues at coordinate 15,489,391 of NC_091541.1, read as the reverse complement.
TCGGTAAGTAAATTTAATTTCATCGGTAAATTTTTGCAGTACGATTTCATTGATTTCAACATAATATATTCCGATCGTATTTAAAAATTTTTCATTAAATCAGATGATGAAAGGGTGAAAATTTCGTGTATTTATGTATTATATAATTCATAACTATGGTGGAAATATTAATAATTAAAAAACAGCTTATTACCAATTTTTAGAATTGCACACATAAAGTACAACAAATATGAAAGAAGTAATTTTTTTATAATTATAGTAGCCTTTGATTCGAATAAATTAAATACTTGTTTAAATAGACTGGCAGACCACCGCTAGCGATAGTAATATCGGGCGAGCTATTACATATGTCCATAATACGGGTCGCAGTTTCGTCATTCCTTGTGCCGAACATCGAATTGTGCAGCCGCCTAAGATTTTTAGACACGCTAGGTTGCCAAAGACAGTTTTGCGCGTCAAAGTAAAAATTAAAGTATAAAACAAAACTGTTTTCATCACGAGGCAACGCACCCATTTCCGAGTGTTAAGTAATATTTCGAGTTCGAGATCGCTTGACTAGACAGTATTCCCAGACATTCTAGAAAAGTACCTCAGCAGTCAATGTCACCATCAATGAGACGGTTTTGTATAGTAATGTGTAGTATGAAGGCTAGACCTAAATATTATCTCCCTCCTGATCGGTTGGTATAATATTTAAACCTGCACAACTTAGAAGAGCTGAACGTTCGTTTAACTTAGTTTGATGAACGGCAGCTATCGATACACATTTCCGGCTTTCCATTTTGAATATACCGACACTTGACTTATAAAAATCAGCATAGATATTTATCTATTGTCGGCTTTTATATTTTAGAAGTAACTCAAACATGTAAAAATTGAAAACAGTTTAGTGGTAATTATGCTTTTTGACTGCGTTATGGAAAATTGCATATTTGCTTTCGACATATTATTTACATTCAGGTTTTATATACATCTCCAAATAACGAAATGTAACAGCTGATTAGATGTGTTCGTTTTCAATTACGATATTTTTGGGACTCTCACGTACTGAATTGCAAAGTCGTCTCAATTCACAAAAATTTTCTCTAATTTAAAATCTCAAATTTAAAGACATAGTACTGAATTTCGATATACATACGTCCGTTGTAGGTAAACTAGAGAACTTTCGTATGTGGCAGTAAACTAATGGTCGTGGGTATAAGAGGTTGGAGTCGTTTTTCGACGTTGTCAGGGGCAGACTCCCGCGCTAAGCGCCAACGTACGTCCTACCTAACTTATGTGTAGTATGCAGGCCGGAACACGTCCGAAATGAAATCAGCCAGAGTAGGAATTGCATGTGATGTGATATTCCGACTTATAGCGGTCCGAAAAACAGAACAGGTAGTGTGAGGAAACACCATATGACTCGAAATCATGAAAATCGTATCGGCAGTTGTCTTGGTTAATAATTGCTCACAAATATTCTCGAAGCATTCCACAGAACAATCCAAGATTTAAACTTACTACTGTCTTTTGATTTCCAATAATATTAACGAAATTTTAAACACTCGTTCTTGCTAGATATTGGGATTGGTCGAATAGACCTACAAAAAACTACGCAATGTATTTGAACATTAGCAACTGCCACACAATTTCTGTACTGCTCTTTTCGAAAAAAAACGATTAATTGAGCGTATATTTCGGAAATTAAAATTAATTACTCGGATCATAACTGGGTCATTAATCGGGCTATATTAGCGGCCACAAATGTAGGCATTGACAAAAGTAATTTGCAGATACAACAGATGTTGACATGCGATCTGATGCATTTCAAATCAAACGCTACTGCTGTTGTTAAAAATAAAAATGTAAATTTTTAAATTGTGTTTTTAAGTTCTCTGGATATACCCAAAATGCCATCAGATAGTCTTCGGTTGAAAATTGGTTCACCTATTATTCTTTAGCGTTATTTAAATCCATCTCAATAATGGAACGGTAAACGTTTGATAGTTCTGATGCAACGTATTCCAACGATACTGTTATTATATACGAATCTGTTTGCAGTTTGGAAAACCCTCAAATCTATTTGGACTAAGCCAAGAATATTATTTACCGAATAGAGTTGAATTAAATTAAATTTGAAAAGTCTTATAATTAAAAGGTTTGAATATTACTTTTAAAAATCAAAAATGATTTACCCTAGCTACCTCATAATTTAAATAGTTTTTAATATTATTATTTATTTTTTACCCTAGCCACAGCAACGCGTGGCCGGGATCTTCTAGTTTTATGATAAAACAAGTACTGACGGTTAAGTTTGTGTACAGTCGAATATATTATACTCTCGCAATTTAAATAAGTGTGGTGGAAATTTACAAAAGTTTGAGGACCAAGTGATTCAAATGGACTATGCTTTGAAGCAGATCTCGTTACTTACCTAACCGCATGTTATGCTGTGATGGACCATGTAAAAAGTTTCGTGATTGCTCGGCTATTTGATTCGGTTCTGAAGTTCGGCTCAATCGTAGATCTAAATTCAGTTGTTGAATTTTTTCAAGAAATTAGACCCTTGATTTTTCGAAATTTTTTATTTCGTGGATTTGGATAAGTATAGTTGTCGTCCAGTATAACAAACTTTCGATATCGAATTTTTGGTTTTACGACCCATCAAAATTATCTTATTGATATTTTGATATTAGGAATGCAAAGAATTTTAATTGTTCGGTATTTCCAACGTTGCTATATATCAGTAGACATTTTTTTCATTTTCCATTTACTTTGAATTAAATTTAATTGCGTCAGTTTAAAATACTTTTTTCGTGCGGTTGGTTCTATTTCGTTCGGTTTAGAAAGTGCAATGTCAAATAGAAAGCGTTTATCATTGGAAAAAAAACTAAAGACCTTAGATAATTCTACAAAGGACTTTCAGTTAAAGCCATATCCGCGATATATAAAGTTCCTAAGCCGTCGGTTCGTACTATAAAAAAATTAAATTTAAAATCGAGGAATACGTTCAAAAAACGCATGGCACGAAATCAGTACTTAACTTCCTTAAATAAAATGAATTTCCTTGAATGAAACAAACCCTTTACAAATGGTTTATGTCTCAACGTCCAAATTAGTAGTTATTTTTCAAAGACAATGGCAAAGAAAATTTATTTTATCTGAGTTCTCTGGAGAAATATCTTTGCCAGTCATGGTTGGATGACTAAACTCAAAAAACTTTCGGAACACATCTTCTTAAAGAATGTGGTCTGTTTTTAAAGTGTATGTGTGTGCTGGGACTTTTTTTTCGTATGGTAAAAGTGCATGAGAGTTTTTTGAAAGCACATTTTGTTGATATTTTTAATTAAAGTGCAAATTTGTATTTGCATTTTTGAAACCACATAAATAAAGGGCATGAGCATTTTTTGAAAGCACACTTTTTTGGAATTTCGAATTTAAGTGCAAGTTTATATGTGCATTTTTGAAACCACATAAATATGGAGATTGGTTATTTTAATTATATTTTTTAAGTAAATTTCATATGTGTTAAGAGTGTATAAAACCATTAAACTTTATGTTTTCACTTATATTAATTGTTCTAACACAAGTCCTAAAAGTTCATTTTTGAAAGATTTGTTATAACAATTACTTAAATAAAGTAAAAAAAAATATTGCAAGTAATCCAAAATCGTTTTATGATTTCGTCAACTCCAAACGCAGGATTTCCAAATTTCCGTCCGCAATGAAATACAAATCTCTCATTTCAAGTGACAATGATATTATATCCAATATGTTTGCAGAATTTTTCAAGTCAAACTACTGTAATAATTCTTCCAAAACTTTTTCTTATCAGCAAGTGCTGTGTTCGAATACTTTAATTAACGCTCCAGTTATTTCTGAAGAAGACGTCCTTTTTAATTTAAATAAGTTAAAACCATCTTTTAGTTATGGCCCAGACCATACCCTCATGCTTCCTAAAAAATAGTGCCAAATATATTTACTTGCCTTTGACAAGGATATTTAATTCCTCTCTTAAACACGGTATATTTCCTTCAATATGGAAACAGTCATTTATAATCCCTTTGCATAAAAGTGGATTTAGATCCAACATTGAAAACTATAGACGTATCGCAAAACTATCAGTTATACCTAAACTTTTTGAAGCTATCATCATCGACTATAACAAACTTACTTGAATTTGTAAACCATGTATCATTAGGTTTTAGGGAACATAAGCATACGGATGTTATATACACAGACTTTAGCAAAGCTTTCGATAAAGTAAATATCTCGATTCTCATACATAAACTTGATCTGCTGGGCTTTCAGCCAAGATTCCTTCAATGGGTATCTTCCTATCTTTATAATAGAATACAACGAGTGATATTTGAGGATACACCTTCAGATGCAATTAATGTTTCTTCTGGTGTTCCGCAAGGTAGTCATCTTGGCCCGATTCTGTTCTTGTTGTTTATTAACGATATCTCTTCAGTAATAGAATTCTCAAAAATTTTATTATACGCTGACGATGTAAAGCTTTTTAAATCATACACTTCAACTGAGGAAAGGTGTCTGTTGCAACCAGACTTAAACAATTTGGTTGCATGGTGTGATAGAAATGATTTGCCATTGAATCTCAATAAATGTAAGACAATGTGCTTTTCCCGTAGATCTGTGCACCCCTCTTCTTATGTAATAAAACACCATATTCTAGAACAAGTTTTTAACTATGTTGATTTGGGAGTTAATATGGACCCTAAGCTTAATTTCAGTCTTCATATTGATACCATGGTCTTGAAAGCAAAAGCTGTCCTCAGTTTTGTTAAACGTTGGTCTAAAGAATTTAGAGATCCGTATATTACTAAAACACTTTATACAACTTTGGTTAGACCTATATTGGAATATGGCTCTGTGGTATGGAACCCTAGCTACCAAATCCATTCTGACAAACTAGATTGGGTTCAAAAATAATTTTTACTTTTCGCCTCAGCGCATTTCCGATGGGATGCTAGGGTAAGTCTACCTCCATACACTAGTCGTTTAAAACTTATTAATCTACCTACACTTTCTAGTCGTAGGGAAATGCTTGGCATAACATTCTTAGTGAAACTTTTGAATGGAGCTGTTTGCAGTTCTTTTCTCCTGTCTGAAATTAAATTTAATATCCCGGTTCGCCTTTCGAGGCAGTTTAGACCTTTACTGCTGAAATCCTGTAGATCAAATTTTGAACTAAACGAGCCATTCCGCCGTATATGTCATGATTTTAATTCTCATTCCAGCACATTTGACTTATCTGACTCACTTTTCAAAATTAAAAAGACTTTATTGTTTTCTCTTAATAAATGAAAATGTAACAATTTATTATATTGTAACTTTAGATCTTAGCTGTTGAAATTTTTGTTTCTGTAGCTGAGCAGTTTTAGATCTCAAAAAAAAATAAAAAAATAATAATAATTTTCAGAATCCATTGCTCCACCTTAATGTGGATCCCGTAAATATGTTATTTCAATTATATTATTATAAAATAAAATTCATATTTATATCTTCTTGAACCATTTTTTAGTTTACCATTTTGTATTTTTATTCAGTGTGTTTTCACGCTGATTTCAACAATCTAGGCGCTAAAAACGTGACAGTGGTTTTATTTACAATTTCTTTGTTTTTTTATTTAGTTTGTCATTTTGTATTTCGATAAAATGTGTTCTCACGCCGTTTACAAGCATCTAGGCTTCTTCAATATGACAGCAAATAAATTATAAATTTTTTTCAACGTTTTATATCGGGAATAAAACGAAATACAATTACATATATCCACTATTCCCTTGTATGAACTATCAGCAAAATGACAATCTTTCTTGTGTAATCCATTTGGTGAATATATGAATGGTTTAGATAAACATGGTCGCAATTCATTTATTATAAAATAAAAAAATATTTGATGTTCATTATCAATTAAATCTTTACATATTTTTAAAAACTTTTCTAAATATTGCAGGAAAGACATTTTTTTCCTTTTTATTGTACTGTCTCCTTGATACTTAATTAAAAAATTATAAAGTAGGGTAACAGTAGTAGCGCGAAACTGGTGGTTTGCGGAACTATAATTTTCGCTGCACGATATATAATATATCAACAAACCGTACAATACATACCTACATACACATCTATATATATTGATATACAATTTTTTTTGTGAGCAATGTAAAATTTAAGAGAAAGAAAATATGTGGTCAGCACACGTGAGAACAAACATGCATAAAACAAATTGTATGTATAGTGTAAATAGTAATCTTAAATGTATTAATGCCATGTTTAATAATCGTATTGAAACATAAGTTTTGGAAAACGATCAGTCAAATGATTTAATTGTTGGAAATTTTTTTGAAAAACATATAAATGAATTATCTGAATTTTTTCAGAAATCAATAGAAAAACATGAAGGCATCAAATTTGACTTTGAACTATTTTCTAAATATATTAAAATAAAAGAAAATATTGAAGAATGTGCTATATTATCACACCAAACATTAATGACTGAAGCATTTATGGAGAACAACAATGTTATTGATATCATTAAAGAAAAGTTCAGTAAATTGATTGAAAAAATGAACACATTTCAAGAGCGAGACAGTGGTTAGACCCCAATTATTCATCTAGAAGTAAACATAAATAAATACCAAACAATTAGAGGCTCGTTATAAAAGATAAAATAGCATGTGTTAATATTTTTCACAATGATGTATTGTATATTGTTTTAAGTGGGCCATGATTTCATCTCTTTACCACCCGTCAAAAACAAAATATCCAAAATTCCATTATAACTTTAAATAATAATAAAGTAGTAAATTTTGAAAATTTAAATTTTCCATTACAAATAAAAGTGTTTAACTCAGCAATCAAACTTAAAAATAAAAAGCAATCCTGCGGCCGATACCAAAAAAACGTGGGGTAAGAGATATGTCCCACAGAATCATTTTAAGGTCGAAAAACTTTGGATTGCTGTTAAATTAAATCGAAGTAGCCCGTGTCGAACGGAAGTAGAGAGCTTAATTGCTGTCATCGAATTTGAGGTGTTGACGCGGTGCAGTGTACAAAACAAACCTGATGAGTAGAGTTGCGCTATTCTGTCGAAAGAGGTGTATCTGCTGCGGATACCATTCTTTTTGTTTGTTGAGGTCGTGTATATGCGCGATGCTGTGGTGTGTTGTGTTGTCCCGTGTGGTGTATTGTAGTGGGTTATACTAGGGTGCGCCAGTTTTTACTTAGTAGAGTGGTGTGTATGTGTAGGGGAGGCTTATCTCATTAATTTGATTTTAACACTTATTTGGTATGTATTTAGGTGTGCTTCCGGTGAGCAATTTTACTTATTTTTAAGGGTAGTCATGTTGATCTACTCTTTACTTGAATTTGTTGTAGATTTTTTTGGAAGTATGGTGATCCCTTAACTTTATTTTTGAAGTGTTATATACACAATTATGTAAAATAGAGGTGTCGATTTTTCGACTTTCTTCGGACAATTTTGTGATATGTTATATAATATTAAGTGCGTATGCACTAATTTGGCAAGTAGTAGCGCGCCATATAGCTCAAGATGTTGGAAGCGGGATTTTTGTATCATTATTGGCGAAAGCCATCCTGCGGGGTCGAAAAGTTATATATGTATGTGTTTTTAATATTGGGGTTGTTAAAGGAAATTTTGACTTTATTTTATATTATTTTTCTGCCAATTCGTGGAGAGTTGGAAAATTGTGCCTTTAGTGGTAGTCGTTCGACGAACCGGCCATTATTTGATCGAGTAGTTGTAATTGCTGGGGTTGTAATTGATATGAAGGGGCGTTTTTCTAACTCCCTAAATTTCCCCAATTGTTTTCGTCAACTTGAGTTGTTGATGTGGAAACTGGTTCTGTAACTAGTCCACTTAGAATCCAACCAAATATAGTGTTTTGGGCTAGAAGGGTGGTTAAAATTTTTTAAACACCTTCAAGTATTATTTGCGGTATAAGGTCGCTGCCTATTAGAATATCTATTTCAGAGGGGGTGTTGCAGTTGGAATCTGCTAGCTTTAGGTGTGAAATCTTTTGACAATGCTTGCTATTTATGTGATAGGTTGGAAGCATGTTAGTAAGTTGCGGTAGGACTATAGCTTCTGCTACAATACAATTCCCGTATCCCCTTGGGGGGATATTAGAGTAATGGGGCAGATTTTATTTGAGCTTTGGACTACTCTTCCGCCTATTCCCGTAATTTCTAAATTCGATGGCTTTGATGGCAGTTTTAGGCTATTTGAATTTACTTTTGCAATTTCTATGAGTATGCATATGTGACAAATAATTTGTACATAATCTTTTTGATCTTACAAAATTGTTTCTTTCATAAATTTTTAATTTTTTAAATATCTCTCAAGATTGTAGCTTAAGCCCACTTGTGCATAATTCGCCTGACGTATGCTTATTCTGTTCGGATGTGAACGATTGTGTTTTGTGAAAGCTTCTGTTTAATTTGTTTTTGTTAATAGCTTGGGGTCTATTGAAGCTTCTTTTTAGGTCGTGTTGAACAATTATTGTTTTAATTCGGTTTTTATCTACCCATTCAGCGATTTCGTACTGTGTAGTTAGAACATCATACATTTGTTGCCACGTGGGGCATTTCTTTCGTGATGAGAGCGATTGCTCCCATAAAAGTAACGATTTTTCTGGAAATGCGGCAGTGCATATGTTTACCAGTATAAGGTCCCAGCTGTCTGTGGGAATATTTTGTGTCGATAAAACCGACAAACAGTTTGAAACAGTGGATTGTCGATCGATTGTCTTATAAATTCTTCACTGTTTATTAGTTTATTAGTGTCGTTATTGGTTTATCGACCATTATTCTTTCATTTTCATATCTGGATTTTAGAGCTTCACAAGCCAAATTGAAATTTTCGTCATTAAGTGCGAACTGTTTGACTATGACGCCTGCTTGACTTTCTGTTTTGTATCGGAGATGATACAATTTTTGCGCTTTTGATAATTTTCGGCTGTAAACATGTCCCGAAATTACGGTCATTCTTCATGACCTCCATGAAATGTTTCTGTGCCACATGCGGGCACCTCGAGGTGGATGCCTGAACTTGTCTCTTGATTTTGTACATGTGGCAGCTCTACCTCTCGGATGTGGAGTAGGTGCAATAGCTTTTATTAGTATCGATTCGTTCAAAGCACAGCGCATCTTTCGCTTTCGCCTAAATGCGAGTTTATATCAACTTGGTTTTTTTATTGACGTCTTTAACGGTGAGTGAAACAAAATTTAATAAATTCAGTGTGTAAATATGGGGTTTTCATAATTGGCGAAAGCCGAGGTTTTAAAATTTTGTGGTAGATCTGATGACTCAGTTTCTATTATGGCGTCATGAGCCGCTTGGAGACGAGTCTAAAAATTGTTAAGATTTTGCTTTTTTATTTCTACTTGTAAAAACGATTCTGAGTTGTCTTGAATCGGAGAAGATGAAAACCTAGTGCAGTATCTAATTTACCTGTCACTTTCTGAAAGTATAAATATATAGCAACCTGTTTTGAGCGTGTAGCTCCTATGTTGTTTATTATCAACATTTATCATTTTATTTATATGTTTAAATAAGTGTCAAAGGGAATTAAAATTTTCTCAGTGTATACTGGTTTGAATAAAGAAATAAAGTTTATTACTCTTTTCAGTCAATAAGTATTTGTTATTTATATTATATTGGTAAAACGTTTATTAATACAGTTTCGTATTTACTTGCAATATTATTATTGTTAGATATATATATTTTTTTTTCATGAAAGCGCACTTTTAATTATTAAAACTTTGTATGTCCTTACGTTGAAGAACGTAGGTACACCCTAATATGGACTTGTTTGTACGAAGTTAGGATGTTAAATAACTTTATTAGGTCCCAAAGTGGGGTATAAAGTTACAGATATATTAATTGCCTGTTTATATAAATGTGTATAATATATATGTATGTATGTATGTTCGCACAGCGAAGAGAGAGCGAAAGCGAACTGAATATTATGGTGTTCTCCCGTATGTACTTTGAATATAGTATGTTTGTCAATTTGTAATAAGTTAGCAATGTTTTATGTTTATTATGCAGTTTGTTAATGTTTTGTATATACTTATATATGTATAATAGGAATATATGTATTTAGGTATATTATATGCATTAAGTAAACATGCGTTTATGTAAGTTAAGATTTTTTTATTAAATTGATTTTTAAAAGTAAGCGGACTCGCGTTTGCGGTCTTTATTATTTTGATGATATTTTAAGACTAAATACAATTAATTTCTTAACTCTAAACCAAACCTAAGTCCGTACCGGGTCACGTTACCTAAAGTTACTGCGTCAGCAGTTGATCGGACGCGCGTGTGGAGTCCTCAACTTAATATCGCTGATGCAGCGTCAGCAATTGGTCGGTTTCGGTTCAAGTTACTGATCTATGGTGAGAATTGGCTGACCGTGTGAACTGCTGCGTTAACTCCTCCTCTCTTAAATATGATCGTCCTCGATCATCAATAGAAAGGTAAATCGGTAAATTTTATATGATTTGGAAAATTGTTTTTTGCTACCGGCGGGAAAACTAATATTTGACCTTTTTTCTTCGTACCCAGTAGTATAATGGTTATTAGTATAATGGTGGTAATTAAAGCTACCGATGTCAAACTGCCAATAGATAACGTAGCTTTCTTGAGGAAATTTATTCGTTTGATGTTAGTTAGGTGTAACTCTTTTAGAGCTCCCTATGATAGTAATTCGATTCGTTCTTTTTCCTGTGGGGCTGGTTGCAAAATTGCGGGAATTGCTTCAATTAATTTCGCTTCGATATTGCCAAATATTTGATTGTTAATTTAGATTGTTGTGTTGTAGAATATTACAATATGCGTTCCATTTATTTCTTGAGTTGTCCCATCTGCTTCTATCTTTCCATTGAATTGATTTAGTAGTATTATTCCGGTTTTGGTTTCTTCTACTGTTGGTGCGTGATTCCCGTTTGATAATGTACATGTGGAATTTAAACTATTTACTATTCTACTTATAGATTAATCCTTACTTAAATCTATTAAATTTGCTTCTTTACAAATTGCTAGTTCATTAATGTTTTCACAATCAATTTTAAATCCGTATATTTCTTCCTTTTAGAATTTCTTTGTAATCGGTTTTAATTATAACATTATTTTCTTTTTTAACCGGTCTTATAATTATTCTTTCAAATGTTTCATATAATGTTAATGGAATTTTTATCATGTACAAGATAGTAATTTCTTTGCTTAATACATTTATTTTTGAAAATTTTAGTGCTTCTTCGGCATTTTTTCTTCTTTTAGCTTCCTTATGGAAAGTTTAATTTCGTCATTGTTTAAAATTATTGAATTTACTATATTCTTCTTTGCCCATTGAATGGCATACTTTATATTAATTAATTCCTCTTTTATCAATCTGATTCTTTTCTGTAGATTTATCATGATTTCTGTTATAGTTTTTATTACTCAATGCATAGGTTAAGGGTTGGTGATCTGTGAAAATTATTACGTTGGGTGAACCATACAAATAACTTCTGAAACTATTAAGTGCCCATATTATCGCCAGAATTTCTTTTTCATTTGCTGCGTAATTTTCTTCGGCTGTACTTAGTGAACGAGATATGAATGCTATGGGCTTGCCTGATTGTTCTAAAACTGCTCCGAGAGCATAATTAGATGCATCGGTGGTAAGGTGGAAGTTTTGATTAAAGTCAAAATATGCCAGTATTACTTCTTTTGAAACAAGTGAGGATTTTATTTTGTTGAAGGCTTTTAGTGCTGCGTTATTGAGTATTATCTGCTTTTTACTGGATGCATTTTTGAAATGCGTCCATCCTCCCCTCTTAAGAGCGAAGTAAGGGGTTTTGCTAACTTAGCACAATCCCTTATGAAGCGGCGATAATAGCCGGAAAGGCCAAGGAAAGATCTTAAGTCTTTCAAAGTTTTCGGACATGGGAATTTTTGTATAGCTTCAACTTTTGAAGGGCTAGTTTTACACCATTTGGTGAAATGATGAAGCCTAGAAATTCGACTTCATTTCGGAAGAGTTCGCATTTGTCAAGTTGTACTTTCATATTTGCTTCTTTGAGAGTGTGAAATATTTTGGAGATAGCTTTCTTCGTTTTCACCGAAAACTATTATGTCATCGATGTAGACATAGCAGATTTTACCTGTACAGTTTCTTAGAATATCATCTAAGGCCCTTTGAAATATTAAATGGGAGTCGTGTAAACTCATATTTGCCATTATTGATAGAAAATGCTGTTTTCTCAATGTCGGATTCTTTTAAAGGAATTTTGTGGAATCCGCTTTTCAGATCCAATACGGAAAAGTATTTATTATTCCCTAACTGCGCAATGATTTCATTTATTTCGGGGTAGTCTAAATTTTTTTTGGGACAACCCACACATGTGAGTTGTATGGAGAACGTGATGGTCTTATTATTACATCTTTGAGTAAGGTTTGAATTTCCTTAGTGACAAACTCTCTCATGCCAATAGGATATGGATAATATCTAGTGTAAACGGGTGTAATTGAAGAAGTTCTGATTTCGTCTACTACGGTGGTAGTGTAAGTCAGTCTTTCATTTGGATCGGAAAATAACTGAGAATATTTATTTGCAAGTTTATGAATATGAAATTTCTGAGAAGGTGTCATATGTTCTGTTCTAACGTCGATATTATTTACCGCAGGAGAAAGTTTCTGCTTGATTTTTATTTCTTTACCATTACCGAACCTAATTATGTCGTCACGAATGTTTATAGTAGCATTGAGGTATTTGAGGCTATCGTTTCCGATAATACCATCAAAAGATTTCAGTCCTGGTAGAATGAAAAATTTCAAATTCGAATTATCTATGTGGGTCGATTAAGTATGTATGATGGGTAATTTGGATTTTTCCTGCTATGGAATTTGCAAAAAAAGGTCCTTCATTCGGAATGGGTTTAGCTACAAGCTCTGGTTGTATGTAATTTTTGCTTGATCCTGTATCTATAAGTATTTTTAAAAATTTTCCGTTCTTCGTTCTAAATTCTATATATGGCAACGAAAAACTTTTCATCCTAAAAAATTAACATCTATGTAGTCGGGTTGGTTATGTTCGGATTGTTCTTGGACTAGTTGTTCAATCTGTTCGTTGTCTAGCATTTTTTCGTATTCTTGTTCGGTTGAATTCAAATTCTGTTCGTCATGTTGGTATTGTTGATCATATTTATATTGTTGGTCGTATGTGGCTTGTTGGAAGTATGGACCTTCCGTACCGGTTTCTATATGAAAGTTCCTCTGTTGTTTGAAAGGCACTTGTTGAAATAAATTTGACGGTCGTTTCCATGCTTGGTTATTGGGTGCATTTCTATTCACGTAGTTAACCACTTTTGAATGTAGAGAGCGATCTACATCCATTGGCTCTGGACGTGGGAGTCCGAAAGGTCGTGGGTGCTGTGGCCTAGCAGGAGGTTGATATGTTGGCCGAAAATTTGAGAATTGCGATGATTAAAAGTATGCTGTGGCCGTTACTGCGGCATGAAGTTCTGTTTAGGTAAATATGGTTTAGGTATATAAGCCAATTGTGGATAGAACTCATTGGTTACTTTCCTAGGTGGAAGAGGTGGCTTAAAGTCTTGGGCTTTCTTAATATGGGAATTATTATTGATAGCGTAATGCGAACGGAATTTCTGATTTTCCAACTTAAAGCATAAGTGAAGGGCTTGAGGGAGGTCTACGGGTTCCCTCATGCCAAGGAGTCTTGGCAAATACCATTAAGTCCTCGAATAAAAGTGTTAAGGGCTTTGTCACGATATGTTCGGGTATGTAAATGCATGGATTCAGAACTTCCATGCAACCAAGTTTATTAAAAATAAGAGATAGGTGGGAATATACCGTTTGGTAGAATTCCTGAATGGTATAGCTACCCTGAACTAATGATGTCATTTGGTACTCTAAGGTACCTACGTCCCATTTATCCGCGTAATGGAGAGTAAGACATTGCGAAATAACCTTCCACTCTAAAGGTGTGTTATATGATTCAAGAGCAATGTCTGCGTTGCCCACGATTTTGTTTCTTATAACGTTAGGGATACCATAGTATTAAGGCGATCCTCTTTTAGGTTCTTATATTTCTAGTATTCGGTCCACGCTCTTCTTCCATGAATTGAATTCGCCTGGATTCCGGGAAAATTCGCGAAGGCATCTTACCGCATTGGGGATTTTTTCTAGTTCGCTAATGTTGTTTGTTAATGTGGGGTCTATGGTGACGTCCGTTGAACTAGGTTCCGTCCCTCTTGTCTTAAAATATTTGTGACTACGCCACTTATAATGTTTGTCAATTGTTCTAGATTCATTTCGTTAGGATTGGGAATGGGATGGGATGGTTGAGTATTGCCTGCAGTAGGTGCGTTTGACACACCAGGTCTTATGGGATTGGTTGGCATATTTTGTTAGATATTTGCAATGATTTTACTTTATTTTGGTTAGGTGTCCTTATACTCTGGAGGGTCCCTAGGGCGGTGAATCGCAGAATTGGACTGTAGTTATTTAGAACCGGAGGGTCCCCCGTTAGGTGGTGAGTCGCGGTTCTTGTAAGTTATTGGCTGTACGAGCCTTTTTTATTTTGATTTATAATTTATAATTCTCTGGAGTGGTGAATCGCAGAGAATTTTATTTTTATAAGCTGGAGGGTCCCCCCGAAGGTGGTGAATCGCAGCTTCTATTTTTATTTTTTTTTTTGTCTGTACGAGCCTGTTATTATTTATACTTGTATGTATTATTTAGGGTTAGTAAATATACAAGTTTTAAATTTTAATTTAATTAATAGTAATTCGCAAAACAGAAAACATTTTAAATTCTTAAAATTTTTCTTTAAATATTTTTTCCTTTTCAGTTTCCTTCTTGCTTTTTTTATTAAAATGCTTAGAAAATTTCAACAGAATACTTTTTAAATTCTTAAACTTTTTTCTTAAAATATTTTTCTTTTTCAGTTTCTTTCTTACTTTGTTTTATTTAAATGCTTAGAAAATTTTAACAGAATACTTTTTAAATTCTTGAAATTTTTCATTTAAATATTTTTTCTTTTCCAGTTTTTCTCTTACTTTGTTTTATTTAAATTAAATGCTTAGAAAATTTCTTAATATTAGGTGCTTTCTTATTACTAGCCTCCTGGCGCATGGGGTGTCTTCCCGTTTGTTCTTTACTACTAAGGCTCCCTCGTTGCGCACGTAAAGTTTTTTATTTATTAAATTTTTTGTAATGTAAGTTATGTAAGTTAAGTGTTCTTTAATAAATTGTTGTTTAAAAACAAGAAAAAACGTTAACTTCGGTTGCGACGAAGCTATAATACCCTTCACAAATACAAAGGCCCCTTACAAGAACTTGATTCCGAACGTTCAATTTGTATGGCAGCTAATAAACAGAGAATAATTTGTTGCCTTAAGCAATAACTTGTGAAAAATTTCGTGAAGATACCTCGTCAAATGAAAGAGTTTCCCATACAAGCACTTGATTCCGATTGTTCAGTTTGTATGGCAGCTATATGCTATAGTCATCCGATCTATACAATTTCTGCGAAGATTGGATTAATGCCTTAAATAATAATACACGCCAAATTTCATGAAGATACCTCGTCAAATGAAAGAGTTTTCCATACAAACACTTGATTCCGATTGTTCAGTTTGTATGGCAGCTATATGCTATAGTAGTCCGATATCGGCCGTTCCGACAAATGAGCAGCTTCTTTGTTAGAAAAGGACATGTGTAAAGTTTTAGATCGATAGCATAAAAACTGAGGGACTAGTTTGTATATATACAGACAGACGGACAGACAGACAAACGGACATGGTTAAATCAACTCAGTCCATCATGCTAATCATTTATGTATATATTTTATAGGGTCTCCGACGTTTCCTTCTGGGTGTTACAAACTTCGTGGCAAACTTAATATACCCTGTTCAGGGTATAAAAAGCGGACTCGCTTCCGCGGTCTTTATTATTTTGATGTTATTTTAAGAGTAAATACAATTAATTTCTTAACTCTAAATTAAACCTAAGTCTGTACCGGATTACGTTGCCTAAAGTTACTTCGTCAGCAATTGGTCGGTTTCGGTTCAAGTTACTGACCGATGGTGAGAATTAGCTTACCGTGTGAACTCCTGTGTGAACTTGTATTTTTCAAGTTTTCTTCTTGTTTTGTGTTTATGTAATTGTTTATGTTTTATAATTTTGATATATATTTGTGCCTTAGCTTACTTAGTTTATGCAATCCTGCTTATTGTGTGAAAGAATATACTCAAATTTGTTTTTTGTGTTTGTTAATTGATGTATTTGATTACACAAAGGTAAGCTAGTAGATAGGCATTAAATAATTAGATATTTGATTTTATGTATGTGTCAATATATTATACCAAACTGTTTTCGGTTTTCCCGTAAATTAAACCCGAAAATGGTATCAGTTTGGTAATCGTATAAAATTGTTAAACGGATTTGGTATTACAGGTTTTATATAATTATATATAAACCTATAGTTTGTACATTTCGTATAATAAATGTTTAAGAACTAAATACGCTCACTTGGTATTCCAACCAGGGACTTCTGTAAGTCTGTAAATATATTATGTGAGTATGTTTATGAGCCTCGGCGTTTTAAATCAATTCCTTCCTTCCTCTTCTTCTGAAGTCTTCCAGAAGTACTGTGTTGTCTGTTGTTTAAACAATTTGAGTTTATGTGTTTAAATCCGCGCCCGTTTATTTTGTTTTAATTTCTGTGTTCAAGTGCTTTTAGGTTTCGCGCCCGATTTGTGTTTTAGTTTTTTTTTTTTTGTGCTTATACAGTTTTGTATATTTTGTTTATCACATGCACTTTGATTTTGTCTCTTCACCCTCTTTTAACTATGTATGTATATTTGTCAATATGTAACTATTATTTTGTACCGCTCTTTTGTACTATTTTTTGTTATGTATATGCTTCTTTACTTATCTGTATGTATGTTGTTTGTACCACTATATATTATATATTTTTGGGTCACTGAACTTTATAAGCGCACTGCTTATACATACAAGTATATATGGATTCTTTTTTTTTTTAATCCAGAGTGCCGCTCGAAGGATCATGTTTAACTCAGCACTCAAACTTTAAAATAAAATGCATGCGTAATGGATACTCACAATTTATTTGACTTAATTTTTAGTATTAGATTTATACAAATGTAAGTTATTAATATGGAATCCTGCGGCCGATACCAATAAAACGTGGGATAAGAGATGTGTCCCACAGGATCATTTTAAGGTCGAAAAACTTTGGATCGCTGTTCAATTAAATCGAAGTAGCGCGTGCCGGATGGGAGTAGCGAGCTTGATTGCTGTCATCGAATTTGGTGTGTTGACGCGGCGCAGTGTACAAATCGAATCTGATGAGTAGAGTTGCGTTATTCTGTCGAAAGAGGTGTATCTGCTCCGGAAACCATCCTTTTTGTTTGCTGAGGTGGTGTACATGCGCGATGCTGTGGTGTTTTGTGTTGTCCCGTGTGGTGATGTATGGGTGTGGTGTATTGTAGTGGGTTATACTAGGGTGCGCCCGTTTTTACCGAGTAGAGTGGTGTGTATGTGTAGGGGAGGCTTCTCATTTGAGCAAAAATATATTGAAATATTTGAATCAAATTGTTTAAATGAGTTTAAACTTCCTCCTCCAAGTACACCACTCTACTCGGGAAAAACTAGTGAGTGGAATATAACATTTGAAATATATTTGAATATACAATTTTCCAATAAATTGGGTCCCCAATTTACACAAAAAAATTAAATTATAAGTGTAAATGTGTTTGGTATAGAGGACAATTTGGTAGTAGGCCCCTTTTATGTAAAAAAATGAAAAATCGCATCACGTTAATCTTATTTCTTCATATAGTGATGATTTTAATGAAAGTTATTATGTTAAATGAATAAAAAATTTAAATAAATTACTTAGTTCTCAAGTTACAAAGCATGAGAAAAAATTATATATTTGTAATACATGTCTAATACATTTTTGTAAAGAAGAACTATTCATAAAATGCATTGTAGACAAATTGTAACATATATGCTCAAACCTGAAAAAATAGTATTAAAATTTGAAAATGTTAAAAAATGTATATGTACCATTTACTATATAATCAGAATGTGTATTTAGAAGTATTCTAAAACCAATAGATATTCAAAATTCTACTAGAACTTAAGATGTACAAGAACACATTCTTTATGCTTATTGTTGTTTTATAAAGTGTTCGTATAAAAACCAACTGATTCGTTTTAAAATATATAGCGGTATTGATGCTCCAAAACATTTTTTTAAAAGTATTTTCGATGATGTTTTAGATATTTACAATCTATATTTGTGTAAACCAGTTAGAATGCTTCCATTCAGTGTCAACCAACTTAGACGTCAAAAAGAGGATATAGTTTGTCATATTTGTGGAAATGAACTTTAATTAAATGATTTTTAAGAATTTTAGAAATTTATGTATGTGGTGAATGGGAAAACTTTGGAGAATGTAGATAAAAGAATAAATGTTAAATTAGTACAAGATTTAAAAATACTATTGTAGTATTGGGAGAAGCGTATTAGAACCTTTATAGCAAAGCCAAATTTCCACAGTCTAAGTAAATTTTCTTATAATTTAATAGCGATTCAAATGAAATAAGTGTCAATTCTGTATAAAAGAAAGAAGTAAGGAAGTTCTAAGTTCGGGTGTAACCGAACATTTTATACTCTCGCATCTTGCAAGGATCAAAGCCGGGAAATTACTTCAGGTGTTGGCAAAATTTTATATTAAAGGTATTGATCCGATTCAACCCTGTTTTGACACAAGACATACTATTATCGAAGGTCACTGGAGTCAACATATTCAGTGCCTAGGGGCTTGAACAGTTTTGGTTCGATTTAGATAATTTTTTGTCAAAAGGTGGCAGACTTTAAACACATTATTCACTCAATGGTGTTATATGGAAAATAGGCGAGGTTGTAATTTGATTTCGCCCATTTTCGCACTATAATATAGAAATATGATAATAATGTTATGTACCGAATTTAGTTGAAATCAGTTAAGCAGATGCCAAAATATGGACTTTCATCTAAGAGTGGGCGGTGCCACGCCCACTGTCAAATTTTGAACACGGTTCCAATAAAGTCATCTCATACCATCCCAGAGATAAAATTTAATGTCTCTGGCGTGTTTAGTGCTTGATTTATCGCGCTTTTAGTAGTTTTTAACAGTACCGTTATATGGGGAGTGGTCGGGGTCGTCACCCGATTTTTTGTTGTTGTAGTTTCAGTTTGATTATCGTTGAGGATTTGTCGATAGAGGTGCTAAAAGTACCAAGCTGTAACTTGAGTAAAAATTGAGATATATCAGGTCAAATAAAAAGTTCGTTCGGTTTTTATCTAAGAGATGGCGTTATTGTCCATAGTACTAGTGTTACGTGTCGCATCATGTCATACTATACGGCGCTGAAAACGTGTTTATTCGCGCTAAAAGTTTTTCTTTGAAAGTTTTTCGATTGATTTACTCAGTTTGTTGTGAGCGCTCGTCAAAGATGGACACCAACAAAGAGAAAATTCGCTATATTTTACAATTTTTCTTCGATCAAAGCGAAAAAGCAGCCTAAGCGGCTGAAAACATTAATTTAGTTAATGGGCCCGATACTTTAAACGAACGTGTAGCACAAAAGTGATTTGCTAGGTTACGTTCCGGTAATTTCGATGTCAAAGATGCACCACGCGTCGGAGGCCTGTCGTCGAAAATTGCGATAAAATCATGGAAATAGTGGAACTAGACCGTCACGTGAGCACTTATTTAATTGCTGAGGAACTAAAGATAATCCAGAGAACCATTTGGAACCATTTGCATAACCTTGGATTCAAAAAGGAGCTCGATGTTTGGGTGTCACACGAACTAACGCAAAAACATGATGTACCGAATTTCCATCTGCAAATCGCTGCAGATGGTGGCCAAGACCTGATGGACCGTAAGATGGTTGGTATTGCTGATGGGCGTAATCGGAGCACTGCCACGCCCACAAAACGCCATTAATCAAAAACAAATAAATGGCCATAACTAAGCTCCAAAATAATATTAAAAACAGTTATTTGGTATACAGGATCACATTAGGGAGGTACATCTGCAGTTTAAATTTTCTCTATTGACAGTGTGAAAATGGGTGAAATCGGAGAACTACTACTAGAGATGAAATTTAATCTCTGGGATGGTATGAGACGACTTTAGAGGAACTGCGTTCAAAATTAGACAGTGGGCGTAGCACTGCCCACTTTTAGGTGAAAATCCATATCTTGGGATCTGCTTCACCGATTTAAACCATATTCGGCACATAACATTATTTTCATATTTTTATGCTGTAGTGCGAAAATGGGCGAAATAGGATAACAACCACGCCTATTTCCCATATAACACCATTTTAAATTCCATCTGTTTCTTTCACTTTCCACTATGCACAAATCAAGCAACAATGATTGTATCGGGGTCAAAATTTGCGTGAACAATGCATTTAAAGTATGCCAGCTTATGACCAAAAATTGTCTAAATCGAACCAAAACTGTTCAAGCCCCTAGGTACTGAATATGTGGACCCCAGTGCCTATAGTTAACTTTTTACCGAAAATATCGGTCAATGTGTAGGATATATATTTGAAATTCATATAATAAAATAAATAAATGAAACTCTCGATAATAGTATGATTTTGTGTCAAAAATGGGTTGAATCGGATCAATACTTCTTTTAGTTTAAAATTTTGCCAACACCTGAGGTAATTTTCCGGGCTTTGGTCCTTGTAAGTTGCGAGAGTATAAAATGTTCGATTACACCCGAACTTAGAACTTTTTTACTTGTTATAATGATATTCGTGTTGACATTTCAAAGTTTTTCGATACTTCTTCATATCAAATAGAAAATAGTTTTAATTATTTAATTCGTTGGAATAAGAAGGTTCTAGGCATGACGAAGGATGAATGTAATGGAAAGTTAATAAAAGAATTTATTGGTTTGAGAGTGAAAATGTATTCATTTAGATTTGATAACGATATAAATGAAACTAAGAAAATTAAGGAAATAAAAAAGTATGTAACTTAAACAGTTTAAGTGATTTTAGAGAATGTCTGTTGGAAAATAACTGTATAATGCATCAATGTATACATTTAGATCTAAACTACATACGGTTTATACTCAAAATATTTAAAGAATAAATTCCTCCCCATAGCGATTGATTCCATATATCTATTATAGCGGCTAGCCTCAGCCAATGCTCCTTTCTATTCCTGACGTCATTCAAAACTTTTGCTATAGCTGATCCACCAGATGCTATACCACCAAGTGCACGTTATTCTTAATATGTTATTTTTTTTTATTTTTAAAGCTAGACTTTATCGCATCCTGAGAAATTTTATAAGCCTCATTAAATGATTGCGGCTTCTTTTCGTTTAGTAGGTTGGTACCTTTTATAACTGCCATCAAAAAAAAATTTGTTAGATGACATCTTTTCGTTTTTTTATCTTTTTACGTTTTTTACATTTACCAAGCGTTTGCTCGTTCATTGAAATCATTGTCCTTAGATATAACACGCTGCAAGGCTTTCTCAGATAAAACTTTATTAGCTCGGTGTCTGATTTATGCCCTTATCTCCTCTTTCTAACCGTTGTCGGAGTTTTGTTCCAGGACCACAAAATTGATATCCGGGTAAATTAAGTTCAGTAGGCAAAGAATTAATCTAATTATTTACAAAACCCTGTCCAATCTTTTTATGCATTAGTCCCATCCTAAACACTTAATTCGTGATAATGCAAACATGATTATTGTGTTCAAGCAAGATGAAATGAATCTTAAGCATATCTATAATGACCATGTTATTAGAGATAGGTTTTAAAAAACATTTTTAAAAATTTGTGTCGAGTCTTGGGGAAATAAATACGGCTTTGTTTTTATAAGTAAAGATGATTCTATAAACAATGGTCGATATTGAAAGGGTTTGGATAATTTTATACTGTTATAAAACATTTATAAAAACATATGCCAGACCAGATTCGTATCAGATATATAATACAATACAACTGATAGAAAGCAGATTTTTCACTCACTCGTTAAAGATCATGTTAAATAATCATATGGCTGTATTAGCAAATATTGCTAAGACCAGGAAAGTATTAAAATAATGAAATTGGGAGAATTGGATAGAATAAACTTGTTGGAGGATACATTTAAACCCATTTCAAAACAATTAAATTAATTAGTTGATAATTTTAAAAACTCGAATAAATATAATGTTACTAATTATAATGGTAATGATGAAATTTGGTAGGCGGACAGATACATTGCCAACCATTGACAATTATATGAATGCTAATGATCTTGATTTAGAATATCCTGCTGATAGTTCTCGGAAACAAAATGTTAAGAAGCGAAATCCTATTAATATCATTAATGAAGAATGCTTTGATAAAAAACTAAAATTAGATAAGGTTGTTAGCGTCAAGCAAAAAATTAATTTTGTGAATGACCCCGAAAGGCCAGCAGCTACACAAAGCAATGTAATGAGAATTAAATCAAATATTGGTAATAAACCTGATAGGAGCAATGCTATTGATATCATTAATGAACAATGTTTTGATAAAAAACAAAAATTAGATAAGGTTGTTAGCGTTAAACTAAAAATAAATTATATGAATAATTGTAAACGACCAAAACCATATATTCATAGAAAACCAAACGATGAAAAATTACTAAAAAAGGCTGTAGAAAACCAAAATCAATCTGAAACATATAAGAATCGAAGAAGACCCTGATTTGTTCGAAAGACTTAAATTTGTAAAACGTCAGTCTGAAAATCAACTAAATGAAGACTTTAAACGGGTTAAGCTTAGTCACCCCAATTCACTATTATAAAACATAAAATTCCTTAAAGATCTTAAAACGCTTGATACATTGTATGGCCCGAATAGAGATTCAAATGGTCGATGGCGATTTGGACTCAAACCATTAAAAATTAATTCTAATTCCTCATTTAACAATAATAGGTCAAAAGTAAAAAGGATTCTAGACCGAAACAAAAATCTTAATTTACAACAATAAAAAACAAGTAAAAATTAAAAAAAAAGTAAAAATTTCGTGACATTTCATCTATTGGAAGTGAAGTTATTGCGTTTTAAGTGTCAGTATGTTTGTGTCATCAGTGCGAAAATGAGCTTCTGAGCTGTATAAATGTAAGTGGAATTATGAAACCCTATGGAATAAACACTGTTATGAAAAAATATTTTTTTTTTATTTAATAAAATTAGGAAATTAGTAAAATCCTTCTCAGTTATGGCGAGACCAGGGAAATAGGGATTCATTTTTATATGGAGGATATTATAGATTCAGTTTACATTGAATAGGTACTCATACCTAAGATATGGCAACTGTCAGCTATAAAAAAAAAGGAGTGCATCAAAGCTACTCTATGGCAGTACGAATTTCGCCGGGTCAGCTAGTAGCATAATAAAAAAGGATTATCATAGCTACATACCATACTTACAATCGTTTCAAAGCAATGATGAAATTCGGATCCCCATACAAAATCAAGACCTACAAGTACATGTGCTACCAAATGAAAGTATTTATACATTGAAGAATTCATATCAAATAGTGATTCAATAGTTTCAAAAACTGCACAGCTGCTAAATAATTGTATTTCCAATTTATTCGAGGAGATACAATATAAACTAAATGGAATAGAAATTGATCGCACTAGAAAATTGGGTATTGCAACAGAAATGAAAAATTATGTACCACTTAACGAATTTGGGAGTACAAATCTAAAAAATGCAGGGTGGTGCCCTTTTGAAAAGATTCACCTAAAAACTGGACATTTTAATTTTTGTATACCATTGAAAAACTTGCTTGGATTTGCTGAAGATTTTGATAAAATTATTGTCAATTGTAAACATGAATTAGTTTTAATACGAGCTAAAGAAGATGATACTGTTATGATGACAACTACAATACAAAAAAAGAAAAGCTTATATTAAAACTTTTAAATATTAAATGGAAAGTGCCACATGTTCAACTTTCAGACTCGTATCGGTTAACTATGTTGAAAATAATGAATAGTAAACAATCACTAAACATTTCGTTTAGAAGTTGGGAGGTCTACCACATCCCCTCTTAAAATGGTTGGTGAAAATGAAAGACCTCGCATTATTCTATTAGGATTTCAAAATGAAAAGAAATCTAAACATTGTGATTTATTAGATGTTAAAGTTCACCTTTACTCCACTACATATCCATATGAAGATCTTAATATTACATTTGAACGAAATCGGTATGCTCTATTATACGACATGTATTTGAAATTTCAACAAAGTTATTATGGACGCACTCCACAACCACTTTTATCACCTAATCAATTTGTTGAAAATTTATTTACAACGAAATTCGTTATAAATTTTAGTATAAGTGTCCATAATGTTGTAGGCTTCCTCATCCAGCAGACGGCGCTTTACGAATATACAATCACAAGTGTCTGGACCATTTTTGCAATTAGAATTCGACCAAACGCAGTCTTCGTAATGTTCACCTAAACGATTAAACCTAAAACTAATCGAGTTAGATATAGAGTTATATATATATAAATGATCAGGATGAAGAGATGAGTTTAAATCCGGGTGACTGTTGGTCCATCCGTCCGTGCTAGCTGTAACTTGAGTAAAGATTGAGATATCTTTATGAAATTTGGCACACATGTTTCTTGGTACCGTAAGACGGTTTGTATTGCAGATGGGCGTAATCGGAATGAGATGACTCTATAGGAACCGCGTTCAAAATTAGACAGTGGGCGTGGCACCGCCCACTTTTAGGTGAAAACCCATAACTTGGGATCCGCTTAACCGATTTTAACCAAACATAACGACCGGTGCATAACATTATTTTCATATTTCTATGTTATAGTGCGAAAATGGGTGAAATCGGACTACAACCACGCCTATTTCCCATATAACACCATTTTAAGTTCCATTTGATTCTTTCACTTTCCAGTATGCAAATCAAGCAACAATGATTGTATCGGGGTAAAACTTTGCGTGAATAATGCGTTTAAAGTATGCCACCTTGTGACCAAAAATTATCCAAATTGAATCAAAACTGTTCAAGCCCCTAGGTACTGAATATGTGGACCCCAGTGCCTATAGTTGACTTTTTACCGAACATATCGGTCAACATAGAACAGAGCGGCAAGATCCACAAAGAAATTTAAAACGAGTATACCATTTGACTTTGCGAGAGTATAAAAAGTTCGGTTACATCCGAACTCAGCCCTTTCTTACTTGTTTTTAACTATATATATTGGGCTAAATATTAATGATTTTGTAAAAGTAATTTTTGTTTGGAAGTTTTGTCCCTCGAATAACCTAAATAGTGGAACAGCGGATTCAAATATTGGTTTTGCTTATATTCGAAACGGCTAAAATCCAATCAGATTCTATAAAACCATTTAAAATCAGAGTTAGTGCGCAATTTTGACAACTAATCGAATTCTGCTAAGTTTCCACAAAAAACCTGTCCAGTACATATATGCGAACAAAGCGAAGTAATTACATCAAACAGCATAAATGGTAAGAAAATTTACTCATTTCCTTTGGAGATTGACCTCTATTTCCGGTATGTAATCAGCCACAGGACCACATATTCGCTATCAGTTTCTTGGAAAGTTGTCCAATTTTACTACTTTTGAATGCTAGCTCCCATGCTTTAGAGTTACTAGATATTTTCATTGTTGCTTATATGTTGTCATGTGAAAGAATCTGATGGAACTTAATTTCGGTTCTATGGAAAATTTCGCTCATTTTCAAACTGCAACATGAATCGCTGAGGAATGAAATTTTGCCCTATAGTCGGCTGTGCAATTCTGACTTAACCGTCTAAATGAAGAACGTCCTTCACCTGGATAGTTAACAAAATTGAATATAGAGTAATGAACAAATCGTGTGGTCAACACAATTTTTAACATCAGCCTTGTTCCATAACAAGTACATACTTGTTCCATAATAATTTTGAATATAGAGTGGAGTGTTTAGAGTAGAGTGTTTACCAAACTTCTTTAATTTAAATACAAATACTTAAATATAAATAAAATCTGTAAAATTCTCAGCTTACAATCAGTTGAAATTTCATACATTCATATGTATATGGGTCCAAACGCGATGTAACTACTTTCTACAATGACGTAACATAAAACAAATGGTTTGCTAGCAATTCATATAAAAATTAGACATATCAAATTGTTTTTGTTTTTAACTTCTTGAATGGCCCCTCATTGTGTAGCAACTTAAAAATCTATGGTTTCCTTTTTTATTTTGAAATCGATTTCGATGGTGGCTCTTTGCTATTGGATGAATCATTTAACTTCATTTAAAATACATGAACTCTTCTCTTGTTTTCTTTTTGAAAATCCTTTCCCATGAATTTTGTTAATAGACTTTAGTTCATAAAAAACGTTTTTAAAATTAGGTAAATAGTTAATAAAGTCTGCTTACATTTTATTGATAGTGGGGAACAACTAAAATAGTTAATAAAGTCTGCTTACATTTTATTGATAGTTGTTCCCCACTATCAATTTTGGTAACGAATTCCATGAATTCACATGAAAACAATTACATCTACGATTAGGGAAAATTTTTAAATATGCCAAATTTTTCCCATGTGAAGTTCACGATAAGAAAAACTAAAATTTGTAAGTGTGAAATACGGCGCTGTGGTTATCATAAATTCGTGTTACAGTTATTCTGGTCGGGTCTACGTAACCGGAACGGACCCGGATTTTTATTCGGCCAAGAACTGTCAATTCGGCAGGTTTCTGCCACTACAACAAAAACAACCACTGTTTATCACTGGTATGGTGAATTCAGTCGAGATCGTAGATCACTCCAAGACGAATTTCGTGAAGGTCGTCCAAAATCAGTTGTTCCGGTAACTATTGATGCTGTGAGTAAACTCATATTGCAAGATCCTCATGTGATCTATCGTGAGATTCAGACAACTTTAGGCATTAGTGGGACCAGCACACATTCAACTTTTGACTTCAAAAATTTTTTTACCAGAAATACAATAGCGGTACTTCGAAAAAGGTCTATGAAATCGTAACAGTTGATGAATTATAGATTTACGCGTGTGAACCCCAAAGGAAGCATCAGTCGACTGTATGGGTGATTCCAGATGATCTGAATCCAAAAAAAGTTGTTCGCGCACGTAGCACTTCCAAGCAAATAGAACAACGCAAAACCATAAATTCTGAGTGGTATACCAATTGTCTTTTAAGTAAACAGAAAAACCCACCGCCAAAAACGGATCACTCTTCACCACATAAATGCAAGCTTTCACACATCGACTGAAACAAATGCATTATCATGAGCACTCAAAACATTGATTTGATGCGTCATTCGCCGTAAAGTTTTGACTTGCCACCGAATGACTGCCTTTTATTCCCGCACGTAAAAAATAAACAAAGAGGTCAACGTTTTTATAGCGATACCTGAAGAGGCGATTGACGCTTCCGGAATGCATGTTTTGAAGACACCTCAATAAGAGTGAAAAAAGTGCTCCGACAATTGGTTCAAACGCATGCAAAAGTGTATACAACAAACCGATTTTTGACGATAAACATTTGTTGTTGTTCTCTAATCCCGAAATATAAAAGGCAATCTTCGTATTTTGTACTTGTCGTCACTAGTAATTTCATTTAATTTTGTGCACCATATTAGAGTATATTTAGGGAATATCAGATTTTTGGAACCATCTAGAGGACTGAGCGATATACCTATGCGGGAAAAGGCAAATGGAACCTATAAAACCATTATATACAATATGTAAATAACTCTGGTTTTATTACAACTCCTGTTCTGCGATGGGTGGTGATTGAACTCCAAGGGCGGCATTTAGTGGGAGGAAGTAAATTAAGATGTTAATAGCTTCGTTATAAATGATGTTGAGCGTTTTTCTAAAACTTGTTGCGTCCGAAGTTTAGTCGGTGAGTTGTTAAAATTCGCTTACTTAATGAGGGTGGCGTTTTTGCTTCAAGGAGGTCTCTGCAGGGATGATTTTTCGAAGCTCAAGAGCTGTGGAACCGATTTGGCTAATCGCGAAATATCCGTGGAAGTCCAGGGAAAGTTCAATTGCTGTAGAGTCATCAAATGTTCAAAGGTGTTTACTTTATCGCAAATAAAATCACAGCTGATCACAACTAGCATTAGGTTAATACTTGTAGGATAAGAGACGAGAGGGTGATGGAAACAATACTCTTTGCATGCTGAGGCGTGTAATTCTAACTTGAATTAGGCACGATGATGTTGAAGAAGCGAATTTGTTTGAAACTTTTAGAGATGACAATAAAAGTGGCCATTTACGACATACTTACATGTGAGTTCTATCGGTATGTGCGCAAGTTTGATTTACTCCTGTATGAGCTTGTGTGCATACGAATCCATGTTGCCGACAATTTCCGATGATCGGTGTGCACATAAGTATGTCGTGTATGGGCCTGTGTGTACACAGTTGCCCATTTGGAAAGCAAACAGTGAAAAAATTAAGTAAAAATGGAAAGAAAAATATTAATTTTAGGATAATACAGTCAAATATGAGACAAAATCTGCAAAGTGTATGTGCTTTTTTCCAGTGGTCGAGCTTTTCTTGTACAATAAACGTTTTTTGGTTCTAAACGATAAATAAAAAAAAAAAACTTCGACGGTTTTTCGAAATTAGAAAAATTTCGAGAGCTATTGTTATATTTTTTTTTAGCGCCTGGATCGCGGAGATTTTATACAGAACTAGATAACCCCGTCCACGCGTTGCTGTGGCTGAGTTATATATTAATTATAAACTATTCAATAAAATAAAATTTGTTTTTA
Organism: Bactrocera oleae; assembly: GCF_042242935.1. Classification (NCBI taxonomy): domain Eukaryota; kingdom Metazoa; phylum Arthropoda; class Insecta; order Diptera; family Tephritidae; genus Bactrocera; species Bactrocera oleae. The sequence goes on along the minus strand of NC_091541.1, from coordinate 15,460,487 downwards.
TGAATAAAAACGGACAGGTTATTTCCGGTGTAGGAATAATCCCATGGATTACTTCATTTTAAAATAATTGTTACTATTTATAAATATATTATGTTGATTTTTATACTCTCGCAACCTGTTGCTACAGAGTATAATAGTTTTGTTTACCTAACGGTTGTTTGTATTACCTAAAACTAATCGAGTAAGATATAGGGTTATATATATGTAAATGATCAGGATAAAGAGACGAGTTGAAATCCGGGTGACTGTCTGTCCGTCCGTCCGTGCAAGCTGTAACTTGAGTAAAAATTGAGATATCTTTATGAAACTTGGTAGACATGTTTCTTGGTACCGTGAGACGGTTGGTATTGCAGATGGGCGTAATCGGACCACTGCCACGGCCACAAAACGCCATTAATCAAAAACAAATAACTTGCCATAACTAAGCTCCGCAATAAGATACAAGCCTGTTATTTGGTACACAGGATCACATTAGGGAGGGGCATCTGCAGTTAAAACTTTTTTTTTTAAAGTGGGCGTGGTCCCGCCTCTAATAGGTTTAATGTGCATATCTCCTAAAGCGCTAATGCTATAATAACAAAATTCACTGGAAGCAAATGTTTTTAGCACTTCTATTGACGGTGCGAAAATATTTGAAATCGGGTGGCAACTCCGCCCACTCCCCTTATAACGGTGCTGTTAAAAACTACTTAAAGCGCGATAAATCAAGCACTAAACGCGCAAGAGACATTAAATTTTATATCTGGAATGGTATGAGATGACTTTATAGGAACCGCGTTCAAAATTAGACAGTGGGCGTGGCTCAGCCCACTTTTAGGTGAAAACCCATATCTTGAGATCTGCTTAACCAATTTCAGCAAAATTCAGTACATAACGTTATATTTCCCATATAACACCATTTTCAATTCCATCTGATTCTTTCACTTCCCACTATGCATATCAAGCAACAATGATTATATCGGGGTAAAACGTTGCGTGAATAATACGTTTAAAGTATGCCACCTTGTGACCAAAAAAGTACTAAATATGTGGACCCCAGTGCCTATAGTTGACCTTCTACCGAAAATATCAGCCAATCCACAAAGAAATCTCAAACGAGTATACCATTTGACTTTGCGAGAGTATAAAATTTCGGTTACATCCGAACTTAGCCCTTCCTTACTTGTTTTTATTAGTTTTATATTCAAGTTGGTAAAAAATTTGTAATTTTCAAATTTGTTAGCTGATAACATTTGAGATACTGAAAGATGGTAGATAATTACTAATTTTTATACTCTTCCAACATGTTGCAACAAAGTATAACCGTTTTGTTCTGTTAACGGTTGTTTGTATCACCTAAAACTAATCAAGATACTTGTAGATATATAGTTATATATATATTATATTATATAAATAATCAGGATGAATAGGCGAGTGGAAATCCGAGTGCCTGTCTGTCTGTCCCTTCGTCCGTGCTAGCGATAACGGCAGAGTTTGAAGATGGGCGTAGTCGGACCACTGCCACTCCCACAAAACGCCATTAATTGAAAACTTATAACGTGCCATAACTTTAATATATTCAACCCAAGATTATGTGATGTCATTCCGAGTATATCTAGACAATTTAATTTCCTTTTCATCAACAACAGTAGCGAATGATTTAGAATACATCTGATAGCCTGGCAACAACTGTTGTTAGTGGAAATTATTTCATCAACTTCTAAATTTTTGGCTGCTAATGTAGCCCGATTACTGAGCCAGTTATGATCCAAACAATTTACTTTTACTTTCACCTCGCCTTGTGAGTTATTTATCGCCAATCACAAGAAACTTGCCATTCGAAACGGTGGCTTCGTTAAGGTTTTTCTATAATTTTTTAATAACTATTCTTGTGTCATTGCAAAACCATGGGCACTGTTTAATCTTTGAATTTAATTCATTGACGTCCACATGTTTTGCTGCCAAAATCAATCTTTCTGCCAGCCAATCTTATATATTAGAGTATTTTATGAGTTAATGATTGTGCAGAAATCCGTCGGTAGTTTTATGCATCCAGTATTTTCATGTGGAGGTAGTTTTCCATTGACAGTATCTAACAATTATTTTGAGAAGATGGACGGCAGATGAATCTTGAAGAATATAAACGCCCAAGTTCACCGTTAGTAGTGGACAGTATCATACTTTATTTCACGATTTATATTTGTGTTGATTAAATCAGATGCACTTCGGTCAACTCACACCGAAATGACTGATTGATAAATTCGCAATGACAATAGTAATGATCTTCAATAGCAATCAATGCTTCATTGTGCATTGCGTCTCTGAATGATATCGTTAGATCGTTGCATCTTGTGCGAAGTCGATAGAATATATCATCAGTTATCGAATCCTTGTGATTATTCCACACCATTTGTAATCGGGTCAGGAAACATGTCGCAGATACTTTAGCAAATAGTTGACGAATTTGTGCTCCAATGCAGTATAAAGCTGCTTCAGCAAGCATACTGTCCCACTGATTGTCATCTTTTTTTTTTTGGTATATTTGTTTATTTGAATAAAATTAATAAACTTAATTACTACAATAAACAATAGTATAACGATAATATATACGTACAGTGTCTCTAGACGAGCGCTCGAGTACTTCGCTATCAATAATTAGTAACATTTTATTAACTAATGATATTATTTATATCTTAACTTAGTAGATATATAGTATATGCTTGTATTTGCTTGCAAGGAAAAAGTAAAAAAAAACGATGCATAAATGATTTTATAATATAAAATGGTTAAAAGAAGAACAAGAAATCAGACCAGATGCGTCAAGGAGTGAATTAGTTATTATTATCATTTAATAGCCACCAGCAGTTCTGTTTCGTCAAAGTGGTTTCAGTTTTGTCTCTAAACGAGATGTATGTGTCGAATCGTTTATTTTCAGCAGTGACTACTTTGTTGTTAGCTCTTTTAAATATGTGATATATTATTGGGATGTTGTCTTCGTTTTCGATGAAACCATTTTTGCAATAGCTAATGCAAAGTAGTCATCACTTTCGTAAAAAGGAGCTCTTATTAAAGTGTTATTGTCATCATATAGGCAGCGACTTATATGCTTTCTAATTAGATTTATGATGTGACAATCAATTCTGGGAACTTTTGCCGTGTCGTATAGTTTAGAGTTAGATATAAATTTGGTAAAATTACTATTCTGTGACCTATGCAGCGATGTGCATGATCGAAAAATTCTTCTCTTGAATCTTCTGAGTCTTTCCATGTATGAAGGAGAGATATTAAACCAAATTGAACATCCATATGAAAGTATTGGTCTCACTAGTGATTGATACATGATAATTTTAAGCCTGTTATATAGCAGTTTTGAAGAAAACATTTTTTTATAAGTATAAAGGGCTCTATTTGTTTTTAGGATTTGTATGTTGATATGATCATTAAAATATAAAAACTTATCGAGGTGAATACCAAGATATTTGATTCTTTCCTTGCGCTGTATTTAGATATTTGCTACACTGGATTTTATATTAAGCTCCTTCCATTTTTTTTAACGTTTGAGTTACATTTATTAACGGGAGGGCGAAAAAGGATACTTTCGCATTTGTTAATATTTATTTTCAGATGCCAGTTTATTGTATAATTCTCAACAGTATTGTATTTGAGTTGCAGGTTCCTATTAAAACTGTCGATCGTTCTGTCGGAGTGGTAAATGACAATGTCGTCAGCGAAGGCTACAATGTTGTCCATTTTTTGTACTAAGTCGAGGATGAAAAGATTAAACAGAATTGGAGCATTTACTGTCCCTTGTTGCAGACTATTTACTACGTGAAATTCGCGACTGCTTTTTGTATTATTTATATGAACAGCAAATTTTTTGCCGGATATCATGTTATAAATAAGTATAATCAGATGGATAGGGAATTTATAGCTGACGAGCTTACATATTAACCCTTCGATCCATACTTGATCGAATGCTTTCTCAAGGTCAAAGAAACATGCACCTGTGACATATTTCTTATTCCAGTTCCAGCTTATTTCGGAGACGAGAAGATTAATGGCATGTATAGTCGAATGCCTGTGTTTGAACCCGAATTGCTTAGGGCTAATTAAGTTGTTGGTTTTAGTAACTTTATTTATATTTATGTTAACCAAAACTTCAAAAACTTTACTAATATTTGGTAGCAAGCAAATTGGCCGAAGGTTTTTCAAGTTATTTTTGTCCTTATCTTTCTTTGGTATCACAATTAGTTTAGCTGTTTTCTAATTAGGTGGGAAGTAGGCATTGTTTAACATATTATTGAATAAAGTGCAATATTCTAATATTAGTTCTGGGGAGAAATTTTTTAGAATGATATTGGGTATTTGATCTAAGCCGGATGATAGTTTACCTTTTAGTTTAGAGAATACGTCTGTAAGGTCGTTTGAACTAACAAAAAAGTTTTCCGTTTGGTCGTCATTTAAATTATTGGCTATTTTGTTGGTATTAAAGTTTGTTTTGGTCGCTCGAGTGCTGTCGAATAAAGTTTTCATTTCCAAAAACTTTCTGAAACATTCTTGTACCTGGTAGTGGACTGGATGGTTGGGTTTACTTTCTTTTGAAGCATGGACTGCTTCGAAATGAGTCCCGACTATTTCATTTATAAATTTGTTGTTGTTGATGACGTAGTTGTTTTTAACTAAGTCTTTTTGCAGAAGGTCGCGGTCTAAGCCAGCGTTTTGGATTATGTTGGATGAGTTTAAGGGGATATTTATGTGACTGATTGTATTATTGTTATCTTTTATAAACGATTTTTTAATAACGGAAAATTTTGAGGGATCGTTAGTCTTAAGGCTAGTAAGTCTCTGTTCGAGTTGGTTATTAAAATGTTTCTTAATATTGTCATCTATTAGTTTTTTTAGTTTCAGTTTTGCTTTTTCTACTTGAAGTGTCGTGGGAGGTAGATATGTTTGAAGTCGATTATGTTTTTTGATGGCTGAAAGGATTTTACTTTTTTCTGCCAGCAGTTTTTTTATGATAGGCAAGTTTACAAGAGATTGAGTAGGGCTAATGATTTTTGCTTTTGGTACATAATTTTCTATGGCTTCCAAGACAATATTATTTAAATGAAGCAAATGGTGATCAATCTCTGTGTTGCTCTAGTTTCTATCGTTTGGTACAAGGGGGTTGCTTTGAAGTTGCATGTTTAGATATTTTTTAAATTTTGTCCAGTTAGTCCTTTTGTAGTCAAATGTGGTTTTTATTGGGTTGCCTAACAAAGTAAAATAGTTTGTGTTGTCTCTATTAGTCGCAACGATTTGAATAGCGTAGTGATCGCTATCGTAATCAATGCATCTCAAGCAGTTAATTGTGTTATTGGCTCTGTGAATATCTATTCTATGATCAGCAATGCAAATATCTAGAAAGGAATTAGCTCTTTCGTAAGATGGAGAAACCGAAGCATACAAATTGCATCTGAACTTTAATTCGTTAGAGGTCAGCCAGTTTTTTAGGGCTTTACCTTTAGAGTTGTTTTGTGGGTTACCCCAGTCTGTGTGTTTACTGTTGAGATCACCAGCTAATATGTAATAGTGGTTGGGGTTGTGTAGGTTTAAGGATTCAAAGATTGTGTTGAGTTCAGATTTAAATGTGTCGTTATTATTACCTGACGGGTAATAGGCTGAAATTATATACATGATGTTATTCGGAGGCATATGTATTTTTATTACACAACATTCTAAACAGGATAACGCATCGATGTGTTGGTGAAAGACTTTCGTGTATTTTATGTTTTCACTAATTAGAATTGCGGTTCCTCCCCCTCTCGATCCTAACAATCTATCTTTTCTTATTAAATTATACCCTATAAATTTTAGTTTGTGTTTTGTGTTAAGTTTAGTTTCGTTCAACAGAAGAATATCAGGCTTATTATTCGATAAGAATTTATGTAACTCTATTCTCCTGCTTATATTAATAAGCGAGTTGACATTAAGAGAAATTATATTTAACTGGGATTGGGTAATAGTAATAGTATGGTCTGAATTCATGCTGTATCTATTATAAAGGTTGTAAAATATCTCCCTTCCGCTTTTTTGTCTTTTGATTTTCGCGGCTATGTACAAAGCGCTACAGAGCTCGTATCTGGCAACACTATACATAATTTGAAAGGTCTTGACATAACCTACAAAACAACGCTATGCATGATTAGTTTGGATATTGCGTTCAACAGTTATAGACGTGTGAACATGGAGTTCACTAACGCCGAAATTCGCGCTATTTTAAAGTTTTCCTTCGTTAAAGGCAAATCCGCTAGAGAAACGTTCCGTGAGATTAATGGTGTTTTGGGGGATGGTACTCTATCACTTCGAACTGCGGAGGAATGGTTTCGACGATTCAGAGCCGGTGAAAACGACACCATGGATAAGCCAGCCGGCGGAAGACCTGTGACGACAAATACCGATCAAATCATGGAATACATCGAGTTAGACCGGCATATGGCATCTCGTGACATCGCCCAGGAGATGGGAGTTAGTCACCAAACCATTTTGAACCATCTGCAGAAGGCTGGATACAAAAAAAAGTTTGATGTTTGATTGCCGCATAATTTGACGCAAAAAACCTTCTGGACCGAATCAACGCCTGCGATATGCTGCTGAAACGGAACGAAATCGTCCCATTCTTGAAGCGGATGGTGACTGGCGACGAAAAATGGATGGCATACGACAATATCAAGCGAAAACGGTCGTGGTCGAAGGCCGGTGAATCGTCCCAAACAGTGGCAAGCCGAGATTGACGGCCAGGAAGGTTTTGCTGTGTGTTTGGTGGGATTGGAAGGGAATCATCCACTATGAGCTGCTCCCATATGGCCAGACGCTTAATTCTACCATCTACTGCGAACAACTGGACCGCTTGAAGCAGGCGATCGACCAGAAGCGTCCAGAATTGGCCAACAGGAAGGGTGTAGTGTTCCACCAGGACAACGCCAGACCACACACTTCGTTGATGACTCGTCAGAAGCTACGGGAGCTCGGATGGGAGGTTTTATCGCATCCACCATATAGCCCGGACCTGGCACCAAGTGATTACCATCTTTTCCTGTCCATGCCGAACGCGCTTAATGGTGAGAAGTTGGCCTCAAGAGAGGCCTGTGAAAATTGGCTCTCCGAGTTTTTTGCTAATAGGGACGCAGCCTTCTACGAGAGGGGTATAATGAAGTTGGCATTTCGTTGGCAACAAGTTTACGAACAAAACGGCGCATATTTTAACTAAATCCGATTACTGTAACACTTTTTAAAAAGCATTGAATGAAGAGCAAAAAAGCGGAAGGGAAATAACGGCCAACCTTTATTGTAAATTGCATCAACTCTTGCCGTTTGTATTTCCAACTGCTTCTGCAGAACTGTTAATAGTTTACTTAAAGATAACATTGTATTTTTTAGTTCTTCGAATATAGAATTTTGAGAATTTTGATTATTGGTATCACAAAATATACCAGATGACTGTTTACAAACATTTGCATAACTTAAATTAGAGTTAGTAAAATTTTGGTTAGTGTTTATTTTCGTGGCTATTAGGTTTTGTTTTTTCATTCTTATTTTTTGTTGAAGCTCTTTATATCGCTCACAGTCTTTATAGGAAGCTGGGTGCCCAAATTTCTTGCATAAAACACAATACACCTTTTCATTTTCGGTTGAGTTTGCGTCTAATGAGGTACAATCTTTGGTTTTATGTGTTCCGCTACATTTGACACATCTTGGTGGTAGATTACAATTAGCTGCGCTGTGAAAGAAACTTTGACAGTTTCTACATTGCGGAATCTCAGCTTTCCGTAGGGGTTCCCATTTAATGCAGTGGTACAAAACAGTTTTGATTGCTTTTAATTCGTTAATGTTACTTTCGGCACTTGTTTGAACCATAAACATAGGTAGTTTTATATTACGTTGCGTGAAAATTTTTGTGGTAAATTGACTAACTTTGAGAATTTTTAGGTTATCGTTTTGGTATGTGCAAAGTTCATTAAAAATTTCTTCGGGGTCGGTATTGCCGTTTAGCCCTTTTAATAGGTATGTTTTTGTTTTTAAACATTAAGGGGTATAAGAATATAATTTAACTTTTGATTTTTCTAAGTAGCCTCGAATTTTTTTATAGTCTTCAATGTTTGTTAAAAAAATTGCTAATTTATTTTGATTATATTCTTTGATCCATCCATCTTTTATTAGTTCTATTATTCGTTTTGATTCGATATCGAATGTGTTTATTGGAGGAATGCTTTTCCTGTTTATTTTTTGTTTGACGTTTGGGTTCGAATTAACTTCACTAGTGCTGTTTTTGTGAGAGACGACAGCTGGAGTTATTGCTGCCGCTGCACTTGTTGATGGATTGTTTTTTGTTGTATTGTTAGTTTCATTTTGTTCATATTCGTTACTTAGATTATTGGAACGAACGTGTTGTTCGAATTTATGAAGTGTTTCATTGCACTCTCCGAGATTGTCATCTAATATAGCGTAATAATTGTTTTTGGTATTTTTCGACATTGTGTGTTCGAACACGTTGTCGTTTTTTCTTTTTCTATTTAAGATTGCGACATTGTTTGCAAAATTAAGCGCATTGCGCTCACTCATTATAAAAGGAACACCTTTACACTGATTATAGAACACGATTGGCACTTCAATGAACTTAAATGATTTATATGATGAGTAACGATTTGATAACACTTTACACTCCGTAGTACGTGCTTACGCTCTCGCCGTCATCTTCTAGCAAGCTAAGTGCATGCATATTTATACGTTGGATACTGTTGCCCATTTACTCTACGTAAATCTGGAAGTGTTAATGGTCTGGTGGCATTAACCAACAACAGTCGCAGATAAAAGTACTCAGTCTACCCTGGATTGACTGTATATACACGAACCAAGTTATCTGATTTGAATAAGGGCTGTAAACCATTACAAAAATCGGTTCAGTGGTTCGAACCACTCAAAAAATACTGACACCGGCTCAAGAACCATTTAATGAGTATCTCTGAACTGCGATTCGGTTTGGTTCGTATATATATGTATGTACGAAAATAAAAGGCTTCATAATTGATATTAAATTCGTGTAAAACATTTATTAAAACTTTTTAGCGTTCATTACACTGTATATATTATATTTATCACACCTACTATAAAATGTAAAATTATTTATTATAATATAAGTACATATACTTATGTAGCATGACAAAATGTAGACTGCCAAGGAAAGATTTTTTAATGTAAAGTGCTTCTGGAATTTGTTCTTCGAAACTCCGCCAACGATCTTCTCTCGGCGTGCTTTTTTTCTATGTCACTCACCAAATTTTTTGTATGTTTTCCTTTCATTTCAAATTAACAACGTATTCACTCACTTGTAAAATATTTTTTGTCAAAATAAAAGCTTTTATGTACTGGATTCATTATTTTAAAAATATTTACAAAGTACTCACTTTAAAATTATGTCAACCTTATGAGAACACAGACGCGATTATTTGAAATTACAGTGAAAAATAACATCTCATAGCCTTGCATTCAAACAAATTTGTGGCAGCATATCATAAAGGTTGCGTTTTTAAGCACGTCGTGTATTATTTAACTTAAAAATGCTTATTGGGGATTTTCATTTTGAACCGAACGAATCATTTTTTGAGTCGTTTCCGGTTCGGTTTTCGCATTTTAAAATAAAAGCGGTTTGGTTGTGATTTGGTTCAAGGCCAGTAAAAAAAAGGCGGTTCGGTTCGAAATGTAAAATAACGTGCAACTTTTGAATAGGAGTTGCTGCAGAGACCCCAAAAACATTCGCACGATTACACAATTCAAAAAATTCGATGAGCGTAGTTTTTGGTGAATTTATAACACTATCAAGCGCTGTTTCGTTCGTGAACGGCTTTGACCTATTTCGAGATGCAAAAAGAAATAATGTTAAATTCGCTATGAGAATGAAATAAACTTGACCTTATGTGAATAAAATGAGCCTACTTATTTTCATTCCTACTCCGTGAGGTTTGCTGGTTGAGAAGTGACAACGGGTGACCCCTGGCGGGGATAACTGGTTTGTTGATAGAACTATACTACATGTAAATTTTAGTATACTACAATTATTATATTCGATTGCCTCTGGATGAAATAGAATAATATAAAAATCGCGATTAAAAATCAGTCGTTGATCGTATAGGTGTGAATATTTGGAATTGCATGTATTGAGGAGTCATGAAGAAATAAAAACAAAAAACAAATGGCCAGAAAAATAAAAATATGTAATATTTGGGGTCGACCACCCTTAGCATTGAGGGGTACGAAAAAAGATGTTGGCCGATTCTCAGCCCTATCCGATAAGCGCACCAAATTTCAACACGGCCCAGCCGTTTCGGTAGAGTTTGGCAACAAACATTGTGACACGAGAATTTTATGTGTTATATCTAACTACTACTCCATATCTATCTCGATTAGTTTTAGGTGAACAACAACACGTTGCAACAGTATAAAAATAGTTAAACTTAATAATTTGTGTATTATTTTGAAAATTTTCTGTACTTACGAATTTGAATGAAAAATTAAACTTCACATCTGTTGTTCAAATAATAATTGATGAAAATCTCAACCATAATGAGCAAATGAAACTGGAAGCGGAAGATATACAAGCAACGGCAATAAACATTAAAACAAAGAATGGTAACATTACGGTAGTTAGCTTGTACAGCCCCCCGAAACACAATATTAAGTGTGATAGATATGAAGAGTTCTTCAAAAATATAGGAAAACGATTCATCATTGGTGGTGAGTTTAATGCTAAACACGCGTACTGGGGATCGAGGCTCATCACAACTAAAGGAAGGGAGTTATTAAAAGCGGTTCAAATATATGGGTGTGAAACCTTATCAACGGGCAAACCCACATACTGGCCTACCGACCCAAACAAGGTTCCTGATCTTATTGATTTCTTTATCATAAAAGATGTTTTAAGCAATTACATGAAAATAGAAGATCTTTTCGATTTAAATTCAGATCATTCGCCGATTGCTCTAACTTTAAGTGAAAACATTATAATGAAGCCAGCTAACCCATATCTGACTAACAAATGGACTGATTGGGAAAGCTTTAGAATTTTACTTGACCAAAGAATTGAATTAGCAGTTCCATTACAATCTGAAGAACAGTTAGATCTGGATGTAGAAAAACTGACAAATGATATCCAGTATTCAGCGTGGCAAAATACATCTGAAGTTTGTTTAAGACCAAAAGGTAACAATTATCCTAAAGAAATATTGGAACTAATTTTTGAAAAAAGAAAAGCGAGGAAAAAATGGCAACAATCCAGAGTCCCACTAGATAAAACTAGACTGAATAACTTAACGTCTCAATTGAGAAACGAAATTAAACAATTTAAGAACGATACCATGAGTGCGTTTCTATGTGAACTCACAAATGACTCAAGTACTGAATATTCACTTTGGAAGTCTACCAAAAGACTGAAAAGACCAATTATGCAAACCCCTCCAATTAAAAACATTGATGGTAGCTGGGCTAGAAATAACTATGAGAAAGCATCAAGATTTGCTGAACACCTTGAAACGATTTTTCAACCCAACACGATGGATGACACTACACTGTTACCAAACATTATTGCACAAGAAAATATGGAAATACCACGGGTCACTCTAGCTGAAATCAAAAATGAAATTAAAAATACCATGAACCCTAAAAAAGCTCCTCTTTTCGACCTGATCACCGGCCAGATACTTAGAGAACTACCAAGGAAAGCATTACTTAAAATAACCAATCTGATTAATGCATCATTCAGACTACAATATGTACCGTCATTATGGAAAGTGGCTGAAGTTATTATGATACCCAAACCTGGCAAGCCACCCCATGAAACCACATCATACCGACCAATTTCTCTGCTTCCGGTTATGTCCAAATTGTTTGAAAAACTTTTATTGAAAAGATTAAAACCAATAATTGATGAGAAAAATCTTATTCCAAATCATCAATTTGGTTTTCGGAATCAACACTCTACGATTGATCAGGTTCATCGAATAACTGATACAATTGAAAAAACATTAGAAGAAAAAAAAGTGTGCTCAGCAATATTCCTTGATGTAGCACAAGCTTTCGATAAAGTTTGGCATGCAGGATTGAACTATAAACTTAAAATGTTACTTCCAACACAATTCTCGAAAATTCTGAAATCATATATATCAGAACGCTATTTCAGAATCAAACAAGAGGACGCTTTTTCTGTCCTAAAAAAAATCCAAGCGGGAGTTCCGCAAGGTAGTGTATTGGGACCAGTTCTTTATCTCTTATATACTAGTGACCTACCAACATTTAACGAAAATATTGTTGCTACATTTGCTGATGATACTGCAATTTTAGCCGTTGGCGACAATAATATTGAATTAAAACTTAAGTACAGAAAAATGTACTGGCTATTAGGCAGATATTCTGCCTTGTCAATATACAACAAGCTACTCTTGTATCAACAAGTCCTTAAACCGATCTGGACTTATGGTATTCAACTCTGGGGATGTACCAGTCAAAGCAACAGATTAATTATCCAAAGATTTCAAAACAAAGTACTTCGTGGTATTGTTAATGCACCCTGGTACATTCGCAATGACAACTTGCATACGGATCTGAATGTAGAAACTGTTGACACCGTCATCAAAAAGTATGCTCAAAGTCATGCACAACGACTTCAACAACATATCAACATTGAGGCTCTCCAGCTCCTTAATAATGATGGCCTTACCAGAAGATTAAAGCGAGTAAAACCTTTCGAACTTGTGTAAAAAAAATAAAAAAATAAAAAAAATAAAAATTAACTATAAAATAAAATAATCATTGTTCAGGTCTCACTAAAATAGTGACGATAATACATACATATGTATAAGTTTAACATCTGAAATGAATATCATAGGATAAGCATTTTGTAATTTTGAAACCGTATAAATTTAAGTCAGAAACAAATAGTTTATTAGTATTAATTTACTAGATTGCTATAAAATAAATTCCCCAAAGGGGTGTTTTTACAAAATAAAAAAAAATATGAACATGTACGTTGACTGTGAGTCGCAGCATGGTAATATTTATTAGTAAAATATTTTGTATTTATAAGAACACATATCCGTGCACATGTTTATCTTCGGGAATGTCGAGAAAAAGCATATAAACATAAACAAACACAAAAGAAACATATGCATGTAAAACACATGCATTCCACACTTAACAATGCAAAATATATTTACTTAGTTTAAGAACTTACAGATAAACATAACAATATTATCTAGGCAATACAATATACACATACACGCACATTTAGGTAGATTAAATATATCTTAACAAGTAAGGAAGGGCGAAGTTCGGATATTTCACCGTTTAGAGTTAATTATGTGCTTAGTTATGACATTTTATAAGTCGATTACGCCTATCTGCAATATCAGTCCTCTTTCGGTGCCAAGGAATATATGTACCCTGTTTCGTCAATATATCTTAATTTTTACTCAAGCTATTGCTTGCATGACGGATGGGCGGACAGTCACTTAGATTTCAACTCGTATCGTTATATATGTACATATATAACTCCATATCTATCTCGATAAGTTTTACAAACCGTTAGGTGAACAAAAAAATTATACTCTGTGCAACATGTTGCGAGACACTCCTTTGAGGCACACCAGCCCTTATCGGTCATTAATCTGATATTAAATTAGCCACTTTCACAGTAAATTTTCTTTTCTTTATTTAAGACTACAATGTTTTATACAATCCGAGAGGGTATTATTTTTTGATTTTATATAAAAGGCCTTCCTGCCAAACCTTGTCGAATGCCTGAGCTACATCAATGAATATTGCTGAACAATACTCTCTGTACTTGAATGCCTTTCTAATTTCGTTAGTAATTTTATTTACTTGCTCTACTGTGCCATGCTTGCACGAAACCCGAATTGGAATTGTATTCGTTTTATTAGAAAAAAGGAGACATCTTTGAAAGTAACACTTTTTCAAATATTGTGGAAAGGCAGGGTAGGAGGCTTCTTGATCTGTAAGAAGACGCCTGTATTAAGTCTTTATCGGGTTTATCTATCATGAAGATCTGCGACTTTTTCCGTGAATTCGAATAATATCCGAAACTGAAAATTGCGTTAGAGTGCAAGGAGAGTGATATTTGATAGATCCACGAGCGTTTTTGGAGTAATTTTTCGTGTTCTGATGTCTTTTTTGGCTTTATCTGTTTTTATAATATTTTTTAAATCAAAAGTTGAAGTCTTAAAATTGAATTGGGCAGATTAAAGTCGTTTTCGGGACAATTAGGCTGAAATACCTTCTCTAGGTGGTTTGCAAAGCAAACTGACTTTTCCTCATCTCTTCGAGCCCAATTACCACTCACGGTTCTTATGAGCATGTTGGAATCAGGCGGTGGCTTAATGCATTTTTGTGCTTTCCAAAGGGAGTTTTGCTGCTTGGTTGAATTTAGGCTCAGTTTCTTTATATTATATAAGTTTCAGTGCTTTCAGTGCTGTATTCTTCCTTCAATTTCAGCTGAGTAAAGGGAGAGCGATTTGCTTGCCATTCACGTCTAGCTCACCTTTTTTCAGTTACAAGCTTTTCTATTTCAACATTTGTGATTCTTCTGAGACCAGGCGGTTTTTTAGTTTGGTTTGGTGTTGCTAAGATAGCTGCTTCAGTTATGATTTCATTAAATTCGCTTATGCTTAGGCCACTATCTCTTTCTGAGATAATTTCGTTATCAACATTTAGGTGGCTACTGATATGTTTCTTATATTTTAACCAGTTCGTTCTATGGGATATTAAACCCACTTTTGGTGATACGACCAATGGTTGTCCGCGTAGTTTTATTAGCATAGGATAATGATAAGAAGATAAGTTAGTACATGTATCAGAAGTAATAGGCGATCTATATTTTTAATTACAGCAAAATCAATTAAATCTGGTATTTCGTTTCGATCACTAGGACAGTATGTTGGCTTATCAGCAGATATTATGTCAAGGTTGTTGCGCCTATTCATAATAGTGTAATACAGTTTTTTTCTTTCGGATCAATTAGTCGTGAGCCCCCATACATATGCTTTGCATGGTAATCAACACCTGCTAAAAATCTATTTCCTAGCGAGCCAAAAAAAAATTTTAATTGACAATCTGTAGTTTAAAAACGAGTAGTTTTACTGCGATTTTTTAAACGTATTATAGCTTGTAACTAGCTTGAGATTGTAAAGCATGGTGGTTAAATCGATTTCTATCCAACACTGCTGTTCCACCATGAACCCTTCCATTTGGGTGATTTGTAGCATAGAGTCTAAAACCAGGTATGAGAAAATTGTTCTTATTTGTTAGATTTGTAATAATCTCCAATTTGTACGGGTTAACACCGTTAGCATTTCATATACAAATATTTAGTTCACTAATTTTTATTTAAAAAAGTTTGCAGTATTTGGGCTGTAATTTGATCTTCAATCATGTTTTGCATTGTTGACATAAATTGCGTCATACATTGGGTAAGATATAAAATCATACTTCCAATACTATCACCTGGTTCTTTTTGGGACAATTTCATTTGAACACCGTTCCCTTTTACCACACTTGAATAACCTCCATGGACTACGTTATTCTTAACATAACCAGGTTTTGGTCTCTGGTCTGTGATTTTAATAACTTCGTTACAAGAAATCATCATCATTTGATTTCCACGTTTGAATTCCAAGTGACAACTTTCAAGTCTTTAGTTTAGTTGATGTGCAAAACGTCAACAAAAGGATCGAAATTCCTTATATTAAGGATATGAGGTTAAGACCAACACCAATTTTATTTATTTTGAGCGCCAAACCAGTATTATAATATTCTTACTTTTAAGGAAACGTGTCGACTTACATTCATTAAAATATCACACATTTCGACCAACCTAAAAGGTTTAAAGAAAAGGTGGAAACGTACGATGTGTTTAACATGGATACTTGCTGACGACAGCCTTACCCCATGGCGTTTAAAAGCACAGCGGACCAAACCAATTCGTTGATCAGCGCCCTGAAAATGCCAAGTATTTTTCAGTACCGATTGGTAGTGAAGAATGGGCACAGATAAAATCTGAAGTCTGGGTTACCATCAACAAACCTAACGTCCCGGATGTACTCATAAGTCACCCGACCGTTAGGACTATTCCTGACCCTATCATCTAGAAGCTTCTTGCTTCTTAGATATTCCTCTCTCTCCTCGTCATCATCGGAAATCCAATCATTCCGCAGCAATGACACACTCAAGCCCCTTTTTAACCTGAATGCAACAGCTCGCTGTATGACAATTAAAAAACAAAACCTGCATCGCATCCGTCGTAAGCATACAGGCAAACAAGCAAGCTTCATGAAACGTTGCACCGAGAAGAGTTACGACTCCATAAGTGGCACAAGCCACAAAAAGCCACGATATATGATGCGAACAACGCGGCGTCAAAGGCCCCAACTTTAAAATGCGTCGCACTTTGTCTACGATTGCCTGAAGCTGCTCCTTCAAACTCGCCAAGTGTGGAGTGAAACACATCCTTTTACTCATGGTCAGTCCCAGGTATTTGATTTGCGTCATATACCTGATGCTGACCCCATTCACTCGGACAATCGGTGAACGAACCGGCTAAAATCCGCTCTTAAGCAACATTGTCACCGTTTTTTCCATCAATATGCCAACCTCCACACCTAAACCACAACTATTTACAATTTCTAAAAATTGTCCTCCCGCCAGCTCTAAATCTGACCGCGGTCGACATTCGACCAGAAGAAGAAGGTCATCCGCATACACACAATATTTGCAGAGGGGCTCGACCTGCCTAAGCAGAGAGTCTATTATGATGTTCCAAATATATGAACCGCAGATGGATCCCTGCGGTCAGCCACGAAACACTCAATCACCATAATTCTTTCATTCCGACTAGAGAGGTTTTTCTGTCTGAAAAGTAACTCCGCCGTTGTACCACTCGCTCCCAGCTTAGGTATTCGAACGCACCCCTGAAGTCAACATATATGCCAAGTACATATTTGTTGACATTCTCCCTAACAACACCCTGAACGTAGACCCTCTACACGGCGTCTTTTCCTGAAACCATACTACCTATCCCACAACAGACCCCGCGTTAGTTCCTGAAGCCGTTCCACCATAATTATTTGCAGCATTTTTCCTAGTACTGAAAAAAGACTGATACTACAATATGATATTATATAACAACGAGGATCGGTCCTGATCTTATCAGGGGACTTCAGAAAGGAACAACCCCAGCAATTTTCTACTTGCGTGGAAAATATTCCTCCCACACGCACTTATCATAAATGGCCTCCAAGTATTCCGGAATAAACTTCCGCAAACTTTTGCACATCTCTCCGTTCAAGCAATCAAAACCTGGGTACCGTGCAGAACTTACCAGGCCAAAGGCGTACCCCACCTCCCCATCATATAATGGGGGGAGAAGTGCCTCATGTGCTTGAAGTACCTGAACCTCCGCCCTTGAAAAGAACGCTCCTAACAAAGCCCCGCACACTCTCTCCACGTTGACCAATGCGAAGAGAGTTGAAATCCTCCCTCTTACGACCACGGCAGATCTTAAAGACCTGACCCTACGGGTCGTTCCTAGTTTCCCCTACAAAATTCCTCCAATTCTCTTGTTGAATTTTTACCTCAGTTACGGCAAAGGGGTGCATTGGGCAACCGCCAACTCTGTAGCCTTCCTGGCTTCACCTCCGACAAACATCTGATTTGGTCCTATACTCAGCCACTCTGTGATCGAAACCCTTACACCAGAAGCAGCCAGAAACGGGGCAGATCGCCATATGAACCCCCTGAACTACAACCCGTGGACTCAACTTCCGGTTTACGTTCAACCCCACCTCCCCGAATTTTGCGTTAGTTGGAGTGCGGATAACCGCTCCACCACCCTTAATATGCCTGACTTCATGGATTCTTACACCAAATGAAGGATTTGGCTCCTTTCACGACCTTTTTTTACTACTTCCTTAGAGGAAGTTGCAGGTAAGCCCCATCAGCTTCTTTGCGGTTCCTATCGCGAAGTTCTCTGTCCCAAAAACACCCGTTTTACCCTCGCCCACCTTTGCGGGGTGAGCAACCGTTATTTCAGCGGTGTCACCCTTGCCGCTTCCACTACCACTTCCTCTTCCGCCTTCTTCACTGCTCGTTTTCCCAGCGGTCCCATACGCGCCTTCCCGTGGCGGAGACCTTACCGGTAGTCCCGCTGCTTCATCGCCCGACGTGGTATCCACCATCACCGTCGATGACCCTCACTCCCAGTGTGGGACTTAACCCTCTTCCTAGATGGTGGAGGCATCTTCGCGTCTCGAATCGTGGGTTAAACGCACACTACTACGACCGTTTGGAGGATTCAATATCTCCCGCACTGGAACAACCGCCTGTACCTGTTGAGCAGTCTTACTCAGAATTTGCTGACACTGACCAACTGGTCGCCAGATGCCCAACACAGCACTATAAATAAGCAGTCCAGCCAGCAAAAAATACCAACAACACGGTACTAAACTGGAAGTCCGCCAAAAACAACAACGTGAATGACCACGTTGCGATAGTACCTAAAGGTACAGTACGCAATAAATTAAAATATGCTACTCAGCGCCGACCACGGCGAAAATAGCACAAAAACGCGCAAAAATGTGCACTTGCCTGAAACAAAACACTCGCGGTCCCGTACCCGAACAACATCGAAAGGGGTTATTAGCGAATGCCCGCACAAAACAAAATTCCGCAACAATTTATAGCAACAAATAACCACGTCAGGTAACGGTGCCTATTCTAACGCATAAACAAATACCGCTCAAAGAAATATTCCGAAAAAATCACTATAAAAAAATCATAACGATGTGCATGCACGTCTATTCGCGTCGGAAGTCAAATAAAGAATGAGTCAGGTGGAAAGTCGGAAATCATATAGTATATAGGATATATTGAGGGCAGCAAAGGTCTGCTAGAGATCTTATTTTCAAGCAATTTTATAAATATATTAGCTGACCCATCAAGCGTTGTTTTACCATGTACGTAATATTTAGGAAATATTTCAAAAAAATAGCACTATAAGTGTGTTGGGGATGTAATTATAATTGAAAGAGGAATGAAGATGAAATATATACTAAATTCCAATTATTGCTAGCTACATTCATACAAGTATATGTACATCGAAAATAGTTCATACTTTTACTGATATTTATATCAATTAAAGAGGCCCTGTGTTCCACCTAGGCACTCTGGGAGAATAAATGTACATTTATTATATATAAGTACATATTATATATGCATATTTTAATGAAAAGTAAACAAAGATTAATGTCTCAACGCAATGGAGTGTACAATATTTTTGGTCAGTCTTGTTTTAGCGAATACATGGAAAATGGATGGTTTGCTCACACGAGAACATGCCATATTCATCATCATATAATATACCCTGTTCAGGGTATGAAAGCTATGTAATTAGGATCTTTAGTGTTGTTTTCAAAATATTTTCATTTTTACTGCTACCTATATACTATACTACTTATATGCTTCTTGCGGATTGTGGCAGGAGTTTAAATAAGGTGAATCACGTAACTGATTTCTCAAGTCACCAGTCTCAATTTGAAGTTGCAAAACACTTATGAGCGAGCGGAATAGACAATTAGCATCACCAGGAATTCCTGTGTTCCTGTGTTGAATAACTTCGGAAGTAATGCATTCAATACGTTTGTTAGTGCTACATTTTTTATATTTTTAACAGCCCTACATTGCACGACATTCTCTTCATTACTGTCCTATTTTTCTCTTTTTCTGAAAAATAATATTAAGGAATACATTGCAATTTGTTTGTAAATATTAAATATTATTATTAAATCAAATTACATATCCACGGAAGATTTTTCTGCATTACGTTGACGAAATTTCTGCTTGTATGGAAAACTCTTTCATTTGACGAGGTATCTTCACGATTTTAGGCATAGAATATTATTTAAAGCAATAGTGCAAGCTCCGAAGAAATTGTATAGATCGGATGACTATGTCATATAGCTAGCATATAAACTGAACGATCGGAGTAAAGTGCCAGCATGGAAAACAATTTTATTTTTTATTGCCGATTCACGAAATTAGATCTGAATCAAGTTATTGTAAGGAACCGAAGCTAACGTTTTTTCTTGTTTATTTTATGAATACCCTTTTATTAACTTGGGTTGTATGTATGTAATGGAATCTTAGAGCTCAATTTTCACCGGTTTCCAAAAGTCTGATCAGCTTAAAACTTTGCAGATGTGTCAAGGACCGATGACATTGCAATAATTTGATAACAGTGTCGAATTACTTTGAAGGTGGGCGTAACCTCGCCCCTAAATTGTTTAGTGTATATATCTTCCAAACCGCTTAAGCTAACTCAACCAAATTTGCTTAGAAGAAGTCCTTTTATCACTTTTTCATACGCTGTGAAAATGGGCAAAATCAGAAAATAACCACCCCCACTATACTAAAAGTGCGATATAAATGCGCCATAAGCATTAATTTTCAAGATAAGATGGTAGGGAAGAGCTTTATAGGAGGAGGTTTAAAAATTCCTTTAAACGGTATTTTTTTAGTTCTTTTAAACCATAATTTATCTTTTTAATTTTTCTTCAAATCTTTCTGACGCTGATAATATGCCCTTTGACGTTCACAACTTCTGTTTCTTTTTAGCTCTTTAAGTTTTTCTTCTCTATAAAACGAAAATAGCTAGGTAAAAATAATGGTTATAAATAATTAGGTATAAATAGTGTAATTACACACCAAAACAATTCTGTAAGGTGGGGCTATTTGAATTTCTCGGGGCTTTTCGGGACGCCAAAAATTATATCATTAAACGTCATCTATTTTCGGTCACACTATTAGTTGAAGAAAATCTGAATTAGCCAAGTGGGGTTTAATTGCTAAAAAGTAGGTTAAAAACAATTAGAATTATTTAATACTATTATAAAAGAACAAAAACATTGAATGTTACTTGTGTTTTCGAACGCACCTTTGAATTATGTTTGGAAGTGTCTCAAATAAATCCTGGGCCGGAATTTTCAATATTTCTTTCAAAAACATGCCTAAAACCATAAAACAACATGAAGAGTCCAATTAGCCCCAATCCTATGGCTACTTAAGACATCTAAATAAAAAACTATATAAATTCTCAGTTAACTCTTAGACAAAAGAAAACTAAGTAGGTAGATGCTGAACCGGTTAACTTATTAAAATATATTAAAATGGATTTGCTTCTTAAATAGGAAACAATCTAGATAAGATTCTTGCCTAAAATTGTGCTAAATAGCCCCACTTTAGGTTATTCAATCAAAAGATTTGAACCAAAAAATCGATATTAAGAGTTTGATCATCGAAATTCGCCTGCATTTGTGATAATAATAAAATGTCTTTCACTATTTTTTCATCACTTCACTAATAAATGCACTTTGTTTATACATATTTAAAACACTTTATATACAAATTTTACGCGTACTCCCCGAACATGCATTTGCCAACAAGCCTATTTTCGCGACGATGTCAAAAAGCTAAAAATTATAAATAAAACAACTTTCTGACGTTCATTCTGGAAGGGAAAAGTGTCAACCCCGCAAATACAAAAAAATTGACAAATATGGCAACATAGCTCTTGTTCTATTTAAAATACTTTACAATTCCAAAAATATTTTTCCATGTCTCACAAAATCTGCGTCGATATATAATATATATTTCGCATGAATCAATTAGTGTACATATTTACATACATATGTTGCATGTAGGCAAACATTACGCGTTTTTATTTTCCTTAAGGAATTTCTTGATTCGGTCGCCGCGCTCAAAGCCCGCGATAAAAGCTATGCAAAAGCTTAATAATAATGTTACTAATATTATGACTCCGAATATTGAATAATTAATTTTAATTAATTAATTTCTTATTAAATTCTACATATTTATTTGCCATTAAAAAAATTGTCTCTTAAATATTATTATTTTTGAATCATCGTGCTGTCTCTTCAATTGATTTGTTCCGCTTGAGATATGCGAAATACGATACGCCTAAAAGTATGCAAATACTGAGTGCATAAGCATCATTTCCGCTTAAGGTATGCGAAATATGATACGCCTAAATGGAGCGCACCATTCTTTTCCGTTACCGAATTTGTTGATTTAGTCCCTGATACAATAGCTTAACAAGAAAAGAAAAAACGTTAACTTTCGTGAATCGGCAATAAAAATAAAATTTTTTTCTATGCAGGCACTTTACTCCGATCGTTCAGTTTATATGATAGCTATATGACATAGTGATTCGATCTAAACAATTTCTTCGGCCAAATTTCGGAAAGATACCTCGTCAAATGAAAGAGTTTTCCATACAAGGACTTTACTCCGATCGTTCAGTTAATATGACTGCTATATGTTATAGTCATCCGATCTATTCAAGTTTTTCGGAGATTACGTTGATGCCTCAAACAATAACTCATGCCTAATTTCGTGATGATATCTCGTCAAATGAAAGAGTTTTTCATACAAGCACTTGATTCCAATCGTTCAGTTTGTATGGCAGCTATATGTTATATTGGTCCGATATCGGCCGTTCCGACAAATGAGCAGCTTCTTAGTGAGAAAAGGACAGGTACAAAATTTCAATCGATAACTTAAAAACTGAGGGACTAGTTTGCATATATATAGACGGACGTACGGACGGGCAGACGGAAATGGCTAAATCAACTCAGCTCATCATGCTGATCATTTACAGTGAATTAAGTTTAGGTACAGTAACAATTCGTACCAAAAATCGTTCAAACAACTAATTTCAACAAAAGTTAAAAAAAAACCCTTATATACATTCTTAGAACAGCATTCGTTCAACGTTACTGAGTGATTGTGGTGCCGTTATCTATCTTGTGACGCCACTTAGACGCTGTGAATTAAAAAAGCAACCAAAAAGTACTCAAAAAAGTTTAGGTACAGCTCATTCAGCGTATCATATTTGTTGATTTTGTTGCGTTTGATTAATTTAATCATTTGTGTAAGCCGGAAAGAGAACTACACATAAGTAGTCAAATGTAAAAGCGTAAAAGTGTTAAAGCTTAGTGTAATTAGTAGGTGAAATAAAAAAAAATGGGCCGCGGTTTACAAATTTCGCTCGAAGTAAGAAAATTATTATTAAAATTATATTTGGAAATTAAAACTTTACGTGAAATTGGCAACATAGTAGGGAAACGCCATTCAAGTGTTTATAACATTATAAAATCGTATACAAATAAGGGAGGTCTAAGTATAAAACTCAGGTCGGGCAGACCTAAAGCTTTGACGCCCTACGAAGAATGCAACGCCATCGTTGCAGTTAAACGAAATCCGCGTATTTCAGCCGTAAAGCTTACGAATAATATAAACGACAAATTAAAAAAAATGTAAATCCTCAATCTGTGAGGAATGCGCTGCACAAAGCTGGTTATTACGGACGAACTGCGCGACGTAAACCATTCATATCAAAAGCAAATAAGAAAAAATTGTTAAATTTTGCTAAAGAGTGTCTTGATAAGCCAGATTCGTTTTGGGAGAATGTTGTATTCACCGACGAATCAAAATTCAACATTTTTGGGTCGGACGGAGTAATAAAAGTGTGGAGGAGTACTAATTCAGAGATGCAAGAAAATAACTTGATACCTACAGTCAAACATAGTGGGGGAAACATCATGGTTTGGGGGTGTATGGCTGCATCTGGCGTGGGTAATTTGAAGTTTATTACAGATAAAATGGACAAATATATATATCTGAACATTTTGAAGGAAAATTTGCGTCCAAGCGTGCAAAAACTGGGTCTCGACAGCAGCCGATTTCTTTTTCTACAAGATAACGACCCAAAACACACGTCGTATCTAGTCCGCGAATGGTTTTTATATAACTGCAAGCAACTCCAAACACCACCACAATCACCCGACATTAATCCCATAGAGCGCATATGGGATTTGTTAAAGAAAAGGCTTCGAAAACACAATATTTCGTCCAAAGACACGTTAAAAGCCGCTATAGAGATTGAATGGGCCAAAATTATAAAGTCTGGCACTAATGTGCTAGTAAAAAGCATGTATCGGCGATTGCAAGCAATAATTAAAGCTAAAGGTTTAAAATTATCATATGCTTTCAGTATCAATTATTTCTTAAATCTCTTTCGTTTTTGTACCAAAACTTTTTTGACGTGAAATCAATGGATTTGATGTTTTTGTTAATATATTTTTTGTGTTAATAAAAAAAGTAACTGATTTTGAAATAAATGCATTAAAATATGTTCGCTACTTAAATAACCAAACAAAAAAATTTACATTATAATAATTTAAATAAAGAAATAAGGGATTTATTGGAGAAAATGCTATTATACCTAAACTTAATGGATTCACTGTATATATATGTATATGTTATATAGGGTCTCCGACGTTTTCTTCTGGGTGATACAAACTTCGTGGCAAACTTAATATACACAGGGCATAAAAACTATATAATTAGGATTACCTTGGGTATTGTTTTCAAAATATTTTCATGTTTCCTGGTCGACATTTTCAAGTCTCTTTTCCACCATAGTCTGACGCAAATAATACAAGAATGATCAAATGAATTACTCGTAAAGTCTATATAAAACTCAACATGACTTGTGCTGTGTTTACGATAATTTGTGTAAACTGGAATAGTACCATCAATGATATTTTCACCTATTTGATCTTCTCTTCTATCAATCTCAATTTCCTTTTCATGATTGTTATGGTTATTTTCAGTAGGATCTGTATCATAATTGTCACGCCATAATTGAATATTGGCGTCAACATGGGCTTCATTTTGGGTAGCTTCTTGTATTGTCTCCAATAAATCTGATACTTCATAAAAAGGTGTGAAGTGTTGATCACGAAGATGAAGATGAATCCAGTTTTGTGTATCATTCGCTTTAAAATGACAAAAGATAGTGTCTTGATTCTTTGTAGTTATGTTGCAGAAACAATAATGTACACAAACATTTTGATTGTACATTTGTGAAAATAAGTACAAACAATCCAAATCTCCGTAATCATTAGTGCTTGATAGAATGTTATATGCTTCTTGCGGATTGGGGCAGGAGTTTAAATAGGGTGAATCGCGTAACTGATTTCTCAAGTCACAAGTCTCAATTTGAAGTTACAAAACACCTATGAGCGAGTGGAATAGACAATTACCATCACCAGGAATTCCTGTGTTCCTGTGTAATATAACTACGGGAGTAATGCATTCAATACGTTGGTTAGTGTTACATTTTTTATATTTTCAACAGCCCTACATTGCACGACATTCTCTTCATTACTGTCCTATTTTTCTCTTTTTCTGTAAAATAATAATGAGGAATACATTGCAATTTGTTTTTAAATATTAAATATTATTATTAAATCAAATTTCATATCCACGGAAGATTTTTCTGCATTACGTTGACGAAATTTCTTTCGACGTTCAGCCTTTGAATTTGGTACTGTTTCGTTTTTTATATTATTTTTTTAATTTTTCTTCAAATCTTTCTGACGCTGTTAATATGCCCTTTGACGTTCACAACTTCTTTTTCTTTTTAGCTCTTTAAGTTTTTCTTCTATAAAACGAAAAAAGCTAGGTATAAATAATTAGGTATAGATAGTGTATTTACACACCAAAACAATTCCGTAAGGTGGGGCTATTTTAATTTCTCGGGGCTTTTTAGGACGCCAAAAATTATAACATTCAACGTCCCCTATTTTCGGTCACACTAATAGTATAAAGAAAATCTGAATTAGCAAAGTGATTGCTAAAAAGTAGGTTAAAAACAATTACAATTGTTTAATAGTATTATAAAAGAACAAAAACATTGAATGTTACTTGTGTTTTCGAACGCACCTTTGAATTATGTTTGGAAGTGTCTCAAATAAATCCTGGGCCGCAATTTTCAATATTTCTTTCAAAAGCATGCCTAAAACCATAAAACAGCATGAAGAGTCCAATTAGCCCCAATCCTATGGCTATTTAAGACATCTAAATAAAAAACTATATAAATCCTCCGTTAACTCTTAGACAAAAGGAAATTATGAAGGTAGATGCTGAACCGGTTAACTTATTAAAAAAAATTAAAATATATTTGCTTATTAAATAGGAAACTTTCTAGATAAGATTCTTGTATAAAATTGTACTAAATAGCCCCACTTTATGGTTATTCAATCAAAAGATTTGAACCAAAAAAACGATATTAAGAGTTTGATCATCGAAATTCGCCTGCATTTGTGATAATAATAAAATGTATTTTACTATTTTTTCATCACTTTCTTTACTAACAAATGCACTTTGTTTATACATATTTAAAACACTTTATATACAAATTTTACGCGTACTCCCCGAACATGCGTTTGCCTACAAGCCTCTTTTCGCGACGATGGCAAAAGCTAAAAACTATAAATAAAATAACATTCTGACGTTCATTCTGGAAGGGAAAAGTGTCAACCCCGCAAACACAGAAAAATTGACAAATACGGCACTATGATGTCTTGTCGATTTAAAATATTTTTCCATGGCTCGCAAATTCTGCCTCAATATATATGTAATATATATTTCGCATGAATCAATTAGTGTATATATTTACATACATACAAGTATGTTGCAGGAATAGAGAAGGAGCAAATGTTAACTGGAATCTTTTTGAGTACTAATTTGTAATTCCACATGAGGGAACATCGAAAAATATAACTTCGAAAAAGAAAAATACACCACACAATGTGCGAAATGCTATAAATAGACACAACGAATATTCCTATATGAAAAATCGTTGCGCATACCTATTTAGATTTATGTTTTCAATTTCTATAATATGACAAATTTATAATTATGAAAAGCCTTTTGAATTAAAAAGGAGAATTACTGGCAAAAACCCCAGAATTCATAATAAAATAACCTTTGATATGCAATTTTTCCGACTTTTGTATATGCGTTGCGTAAGCAATATACTTATCAAACAAATGATAATAATAAAACTGTGGCTAAGCGGTCGTGTTTTCATTTATATAGTGGCTTAGGTCGTAGGCGTGAAGGAGTTAAGCTCAATCCGAATACGAGCATATACGTTCGATTGGTAAAATACATAAAATTAAAATTTTATTTAATTTTTTTATTTTATTAATTGGAATTAATTAGCATATCTCAATTCAGTTACTTAAATAGCATATTTTACTTTCAGAGATAATTAAAATATTTCAGAAAAATATGTTCATAAGTTTAGGTTTATTGAATATTTCCTTATTACGCGTATTTACACAAATGTGATAATCACACATACATTCTTAAATACACGTACGCAGATGCTTGCTTCTTCTTGCCCCGCACAAGAAATGACTTTGTCCACACTTTTTGCTTTTTGCGAGTTGAACCAGAGAATGTTGATGAGTAGAGAAGGAGCAAATGTTAGCAGTACTAAAATGTCAATTGCTAAGAAGGAACATCGAAAACGCGCAAGTTCGAAAATAAAATGTCACCACAGCTGTCAATTTACGCAACGAACTACACCACTCTATAAGCAAAATGTATATACATACATATGCAGAGATGTTCATTGGTATGCGCATAAACAAAAATTGAAATAATAAAAACGAAAGTAATTGACCTCCGACAAGAAAATATAAATAATAAGGGAAATAATACTAAAATAGAATTCAAATATCATTTAATAAAAAAGAGTTATAAAAATAAAAAATAGTATAATATATAAAAATATGATAGGATTTGAACTTAGGCAAAACATTTCATTGCAATAAGGAAGTGTGCTATACAAGCAGCACCACAGATGATATTAGAACATATTTGTCTAATCTGTGAACTCAAACAGCTATTGTTGTTTACTTGCTTCAATGTTTATATGTCTATATGTGAATATTCTTGAAATTGCCTTCCTTCATTCGCATGTCCAAATATATTTGCATATATGTACACATATGTACATATGTATGTCCATCAATATGTCTTTCGCAAAAAATCTAACACTCGCGCAAGTGACAAAAAAAACGTAGACGCACCATCATCGGCCAATAATTCAAGCGAACTCGCGGCATATTTTCTAAGTATTTTATATTACAACGACAACAAATTCATTCATAAGGAACGTGCGCTGCTTCAAAGCAAAGTGCGTTCGTTCATAACTCTGCGCCGCGCTATTTTTTCTGTGCGCCTGGTAAACCACATTTGGTTTTCATATAGAATTCCTACCGCAAATGCGCGAAAATAAAAATGAATGAAATTGAATTTGTCTTCAGTAAAATTGAAGAATCAGCAAAATTTCAATTTTACAATTTGTATCACTGAAAATCCTACCATCCCCCTCGCGTTTGTATGTTGCCCACAAGCTGCTTCCTCACAACATTTGCTAAAAATCAGAAATTGAAGAA
Source organism: Bactrocera oleae (assembly GCF_042242935.1). Lineage (NCBI taxonomy): Eukaryota > Metazoa > Arthropoda > Insecta > Diptera > Tephritidae > Bactrocera > Bactrocera oleae. Next base: position 15,432,078 of record NC_091541.1, on the reverse strand, counting down.
TTTGTCTGATGTTCACTTCAAAAAGGAGAATTGGCAACATGACCTCTTAGCATTATGGCATTAAATTACAAAATTTATATTAAATTGCCATTCATATGAAATCATTAACTACTTCTATATATTCTAAGCACAGTCCATATAGTACTTTTATATGTTTACTTATTATCATTATTTCATAGTTTGTCGATTTAGCCCATTTTATCCAAATACGACGCTATGAAAATGCAGCCCAATCGGTAATCGCAATATTTCAAAAGAGCATAAGTCAATTTTCAACATTAAAGCCCTGCAAAAAGGACAAACGAGACAACATTGTCGATTGAAACAAATTTTGTCAACTCCGCCACGATGCGCAAAATTCGGCGTCAATATGTATGCGAGCTCATATGTATATATTTATGTTTGTCGACAAAATCGTCATTTGGTTACTTTCAACAACACAATGTCTGCGCGAACTCGCCGTTATTTCGTTGGCTTGCCACCATACACAGAGGCGTTCTAACTTAGGACTCTTAGTATATTATTATGTTGCTTAATTTGTATTGAAAAATACTGATGCATTTATGTATTTTCGTAATATAATATATATTATATATATATATAAATACACATATATTCATACCTATAATCGTTTTTAAACTAAATTCGATAAACCAAATATATATCTGAAATAATTATGTGGCAGTGCGCCCCAATCCCTCCTTGCCTGCGATCGTTCAACTCGCAAAAAGCAAAAAGTGTGGACAAAAGTCATTGCTTGTGCGGGGCAAGAAGAAGCAAGCATCAGCGTACGTGTACTTATGAATGTATGTGTGATTATGATATTTGTGTAAATACGCATAAATAAGGGAATATGCAATAAACCCAAACATATGAACATATTTTCCTGAAATATTTTAATTATCTCAGGAAATTAAATATGCTATTAAAGTATTTGTCTTTATGATATGCTTAGATTCCAATTAATAAAATGAAAAATTAAATAAATTTCAGTTTCATGAGTTTTAGGACTCGAACGTATAAATTCGTATTCGGATTGTGCTTAACCCCTTCCCGCTTACGACCTCAGCCACCAAAAAAGTGGAAACGCGGCCGCTTAGCCACCGTTTTATTGTTATCCTCTGTTTAATAAGCAATTGCTCACATAACGCACATACATAAGTTGGAACAAGTAAGGAAGGGCTAAGTTCGGATGTAACCGAACATTTTATACTCTCGCAAGGTCAAATGGTATACTCGTTTGAGATTTCTTTGTGGATTGACTGATATTTTCGGTAGAAGGTCAACTATAGGCACTGGGGTCCACATATTTAGTACTTAGGGGTTTGAACAGTTTTGGTTCGATTTAGACAATTTTTGGCCGCAAGGTGGCATACTTTAATTGCATTATTCACGCAAAGTTTTACCCCGATATAATCATTTTTACCTGATTTGCATAGTGGAATGTGAAAGAATCAGATGGAATTGAAAATGGTGTTACATGGGAAGTAAGCGTGGTTGTAGTCCGATTTCGCCCATTTTCGCACTATGACATAGAAACATGAAAAGAACGTTATGCACCGAATTTGGTTGAAATCGGTTGAGCAGATCTCAAGATATGGGTTTTCACCTAAAAGTGGGCTGTGCCACGCCCACTGTCTAATTTTGAACGCGGTTCCTATAAAGTCATCTTATACCATCTCAGAGATAAAATTTAATGTCTCTGGCGTGTTTAGTGCTTGATTTATCGCGCTTTTAGTAGTTTTTAACAGTACCGTTATATGGGGAATGGGCGGAGTTGCCACCCGATTTCAACTATTTTCACACCGTCAATAGAAGTGCTAAAAACATTTGCTTCCAGTGAATTTTGTTATTATAGCATTAGCGGTTTAGGAGATATGCACATTAAACCTATTAGAGGCGGGACCACGCCCACTTTTTAACAAAAAATTTAACTGCAGATGCCCCTCCCTAATGTGATCCTGTGTACCAAATAACAGTCTTGTATCTTATTGCGGAGCTTAGTTATGGCAAGTTATTTGTTTTTGATTAATGGCGTTTTGTGGGCGTGGCAGTGGTCCGATTACGCCCATCTGCAATACCAACCGTCTCACGGTACCATGAAACATGTCTACCAAGTTTCATAAAGATATCTCAATTTTTACTCAAGTTAGAGCTTGCACGGACGGACGGACGGACAGACGGACGGACGGACAGACAGTCACCCGGATTTCAACTCGTCTCTTCATCCTGATCATTTATATATATATAACCCTATATCTAACTCGATTAATTTTAGGTGATACAAACAACCGTTAGGTGAACAAAACTATTATACTCTGTAGCAACAGGTTGCGAGAGTATAAAAATAGCCTATTAAATCTTTATTTTATTATGAATTCTGGGGTTTTTACCGGTAATACAGATTTTTAATTCAGAAGGCTTTTCATAATTATAAATTTGTCATTTCATAGAAATTGAAAACATAAATCTAAATAGGTATGCGCAACGATTTTTTATATAGGAATTCGTTGTGTCTATTTATAGCATTTCGCACATTGTGTGGTGTATTTTTCTTTTTCGAAGTTATATTTTTCGATGTTCCCTCATGTGGAATTACAAACTAGTACTCAAAAAGATTTCAGTTAACATTTGCTCCTTCTCTATTCATCAACATTCTCTGATATAATATATATTTTGCATGAATCAATTAGTGTACATATTTACATACATATGTTGTTGACAGATACACAAACACTACGCGTGTTTATTTTCTTTACGGAATTTCTTGATTCGGTCGCTGAGCTCAAAACCCGCGATAAAAGCTATGCAACAGCTTAATAAGAATGGTACCAATATTATGACTCCGAATATTGAATAATTTATTTTTATTAATTAAATTTTATTATACTCTCGCAACATGTTGCTACAGAGTATAATAGTTTTGTTCACCTAACGGTTGTTTGTATCACCTAAAACTAATCGAGTTAGATATAGGGTTATATATATATAAATGATCAGGATGAAGAGACGAGTTGAAATCCGGGTGACTGTCTGTCCGTCCGTCCGTCTGTCCGTCCGGGCAAGCTGTAACTTGAGTAAAAATTGAGATATCTTTATGAAACTTGGTACACATGTTTCTTGGTACAGATGGTTGGTATTGCAGATGGGCGTAATGGGACCACTGCCACGCCCACAAAACGCCATTAATCAAAAACAAATAAATTGTCATAACTAAGCTCCGCAATAAGATACAAGACTGTTATTTGGTACACGAGACTACATTAGGGAGGGGCATCTGCAGTTAAAAATTTTTTTTAAGTGGGCGTGGTCCCGCCCCTAATAGGTTTAATGTGCATATCTCCTAAACCACTAAAGCTATAATAACAAGATTCACTGGAAGCAAAAGTTTTTAGCACCACTACCTATGGTGTGAAAATGGGTGAAATCGGGTGACAACCCCGCCCACTCCCCATGTAACGGTACTGTTAAAAACTACTAAAAGCGCGATAATACAAGCACTAAACACGCCAGAGACATTAAATTTTATCTCTGGGATGGTATGTGATGACTTTATAGGAACCGCGTTCAAAATTAGACAGTGGGCGTGACACCGCCCACTTTTAGGTGAAAACCTATATCTTGGGATCTTTTTAACCGATTTCAACCACATTTCGTACATAACATTATTTTTATATTTCTATGTTATGGTGCGAAAATGGGCGAAATTGGATTACAACCACGCCTATTTTCCATATGACACCATTTTAAATTCCACTTGATTCTTTCACTTTCCACTATGCAAATCAAGCAACAATGATTATATCGGCGTAAAACTTTGCGTGAATAATACGTTTAAAGTGTGCCACCTTGTGACCAAAAATTCTCTAAATCGAACCAAAACTGTTCAGACCCCAGTACCTATAGTTGACTTTTTACCGTAAATATCGGCCATTGTGTAAGATATATAATTGAAATTCATATAATAGAATAAATAAATGAAACTATCGATAATAGTATGTCTTTGTTTCAAAAATGGGTTGAATCGGATCAATAGTTCTGGTAGCCCTCATATATCTAATATAAATATTTTTGAACTTCCGCGTGACTTTATACCGCATATGTGAGTTATCTCAATGAAAATGGGAGAGCGTGTTTTACTCATAACAAGATCAAATCGGGTGAAAATTTTCCTTAGCCCCCATGTAACTAATATCAGGATTTTCGAACATTCGTCTGACTTTACTCCATTTGATTGGTGATGGTATGTGAGGTACCTTAATGAAACAGTGGGAGTATTTTATTAGTCTATGGCATGTTAGTAGTATGTGGTATTGGAAAAAATTAATAAAATCGGGTTAATACTGCCCTTAAATTCCATATACTACTTATAATGCTTTTCGTTATTCTAACCAGTTTTATGCCGAATATGTCGGTCAGTGAGTATTAATATTTTTTTTATATATAAAATTGCTTCAAAATATGTTCTCGAGTATAGCTGAGCAATGTCAAAATTAATATATTTCTCTATCCCCAATATATATATGATTTCCGTCATTCCACCTGACTTTACACCGTTCCGGTTGATCAACGTGATATTTTAACGAAATTAAGTGGAAAAGATTTCTTAAAAATTATGTGGTTTGACGCTGAATTAGAATGAAATTAGTATATACTAAGTCTATATCTCACACCTTCATATAATGAATTCCGATTATCTGGTTGACGTTTGCCACCTAATCTTATAATATAAAATTTAGCCACTTTGGTGGAGTTAATATCACATTCATACTTATGTATATCTCACTTCAAGCAATAAAACTGAGACTAAGTTTATGGCCTTTAATATAAGTCAAGAAGATACCAAAATTGATTGTAATTTAATCACGATATCATTTAATAATGGATGTTTAACTCAACATTTTTTAATATACGGTTTGGAGGAATTCTGGTATAACGTTTTTCGTCAATTTGATCATTTAATGAAATTAAATGGACAGTTTTTTTTAAAAATAATGTATATCGCTGCATATGAATGAAATCGGTCTAGACTTTGTTTAAACCTTATAACCCTAATATACTGATTTCCGCTCCTCTGGTACAACAGCAACCTCATATACCCCACATATTAAATCTAACCCCTATAGTTCAGTTTATATCACATATACCATGTTTGAGTTAAATAGCTTCTTTTTATAAAAGTTAACATTTCGGAGAAAAAAATAGTATTGACACAAAATAAATCTATGATCAATAACATAAGTTAATAAGATACCAAATAATAATCGAGTAATGAATGTTGAATCTGAAAAAAATCTTTCTAGAAAAAATTGCATGAAATAAATATTAGTAATGTAGTATCAAAAGGGCAAAGACCCTTTTTATGTGGTTATAGATAAACTGCGACCATCGGTTTACATGCTACTGTCTATTATTTCAGTTTTGCGACACATTTTAATATGAAGGTCATGAGGTGAACTGTAAGCTCAAGAAAATTACATTTTTACCTAGCGCTGTTGGCAGCTTATGAAAGGTTTAGATATTAAGACAGAAAAAAGAAAATCTACATACCTGCTCTACATATGTGTATACCATACTTAATTATATGTAAGTTATTGTTAATTTAGCCTTCATGGGTAGACCCTTCAAAATAGGTACCATAGATCCCCCTGTTTTAGAAAGCTTAATTTCAATACAATGAAATAAACTACTAATTTCTAAAATATAAATATAACTAAATATTATGTATTATTATGTTAGTGAATAGCTAAGTAATATATAGGTATACAAAAGTACGCAAGCTGTACCAACATGTTGCAAGAGTATAATAAATATCAGTACACTGTGTTTGTAGTTTTAGTTTCACTAGATGTCTTTACAAGCAAAGTGCTTTATTCAAACTAATTTCAGTGTATTACACAGTACAGTGTATAGTGACGAGCAATAGCATAGCAAGGACTTACAAGGAATTACAGTGAAAGAGAGCAGCATCTATGATCCAACTTTTAACACCCGGACGGACTGAATTATATGAGTATTATCTATAAGTATTTTATATATTAATCCATTTATTATTAATTAATTATGCCTAGATTAAGTAGAAAATCTATATTACTAAGTCACTTCAGAATAGAAGACGTATGAGAGTTCTTCGGGCAAACTCTTTATATAGAGATATTGAGCAGTCACAAAATACTGTAAGTCACGCTAATCGTAGATTAAATTCCGATGTACGTCTGTTCGAACAAATTATCAATACAAATCAACATAGAACCAGGCGAGAATATCCGCAAATTCGCTCTGAAGAGCAAATAAGAGATACTCGATGTCATAGGTCTCAGCGTGAAGACCCCGAGGTTCGATCTGTTGAGCAAATTGCAAATACTGTTCAACATAGAACAAGGCGGCAAGATCCCCAAATTCGCTCTGAAGAGCAAATAAGAAATACTCGAGGTCATAGGTCTCGGCGTAAAGACCCCGAGGTTCGATCTGTTGAGCAAATTACAAATACTGTTCAACATAGAACAAGGCGGCAAGATCCCCAAATTCGCTCTGAAGAGCAAATAAGAAATACTCGAGGTCATAGGTCTCGGCGTGAAGACCCCGAGGTTCGATCTGTTGAGCAAATTGCAAATACTGTTCAACATAGAACAAGGCGGCAAGATCCCCAAATTCGCTCTAAAGAGCAAATAAGAAATGCTCGAGGTCATAGATCTCGGCGTGAAGACCCCGAGGTTCGATCTGTTGAGCAAATTGCAAATACTGTTCAACATAGAACAAGGCGGCAAGATCCCCAAATTCGCTCTGAAGAGCAAATAAGAAATACTTGAGGTCATAGGTCTCGGCGTGAAGACCCCGAGGTTCGATCTGTTGAGCAAGTTGCAAATACTGTTCAACATAGAACAAGGCGGTAAGATCCCCAAATTCGCTCTGAAGAGCAAATAAGAAATACTTGAGGTCATAGATCTCGTCGAGAAAATCCTGAGGTACGTTATGATGAACAAAGTAGGAACACTAGGGATCATAGAGAACTTTGCGCAAGAAATCCTGAGTATAGGAATTTAGAGCGCATTCGTGATCAAAGGCAAAGGAAACATGCAAGAAGAAATCCTGAAGTAAGGAGAGAGGAGCGTGATAGAGAAACACAACGTCGACAGCTTAGTAGGAGGGGTATGAGGGAAGAAATTTTGAATCAGAGACGTCTTAGATATGGTCAAGTTCGCCTTCGTAGAGATAACCCACTCAATAGACAAATTGAAAACCAAAGGCAGTCTCAACGAATCCGATTAACGAGAGAAAATAATGTTATAGAAACTGATAATAGTGGCATTTTAACGGATTTCAAAAACATTTATTTCCAAAATATAAATAAGGGCCCTACTGAAGTATGTATTTGATGCAGCGGCTTATGGTTTTCACACCAAGTTCGCAAATTAAATTTCGAAACTATTGCGCAAGGTCACCCGAATGCTGCATCCGCCTTCTTTTTAATGCAAAAATTTCCTTCAGAAGATGGAAATTACAATTTTTGTGCTACTTGCAAAAATGCGATTGTTCAAAAGAACGTTCCAAAAAAATGTTTAGCTAACGGTCTAGACTTTCCTGAAATACCGGATTGTTTGAAAGGTTTAACCCAAATTGAAGAACGTCTCATAATGCCTAGATTGCCTTTTATGACAATCCGTCCGTTAGGATATCAAGGTCAGAGTTTGCTCAAAGGTGCTGTTGTTAATATACCAATTTCTGTTAACAATATTGTGACATCTCTACCAAGATCCTTTGATGAGGCTCATGTTATACAAATTCACTTAAGAAGGCGTTTGGAATACAATCATGATTACATGATCGATACCATACGCCCCGCAAAGATTATGGAAGCTTTGCAATTCTTAGTGAATACCCCTCTGTATCGTGAGCACAATATACATATTAATGAAAACTGGATTTCAGAATTTAATAACCAAGAAGAAGTTCCGTTTGTTGCATCTGCAGAGGATTCCCGATTGGTTCAATCTTTTCATGCGGCACAAACTTCTCATGATAATCCCTCAGGTAATAATATTCCCACGGGTCTTTTACCTTCAGAGCTAAATCCAGGCGGTCAAGAAACTCTTTTGGACAATATTCCTGTAGAAAACTTAGACTATTACCGTTTAGTTATAGCGCCAGGTGGAGGACAAAGACCAATTGACATAATTCAGAAGAGTTGTCATTTGGAACAATATACGATGGGCAGAAGCGTACATGCTCTGAAACGTATAGCCAGATAATACGTTCTGAAATTCGCCGTTTTGACAGAAGAGCGTGTACCATTCCAAAGTTGTTCTATGATTACAAAAAATTAGAACTGCTACAAATTAAGAATAGAAAGTTTTCAGGTCGCAACCGAGTTACGGCCCAAAATCTATTAAACGAAAACTTTGTTCAAAACTTGATTCAACACGATGATGGTTACAAGGTTTTGAAAGGCGTTAGATCCTCAACTGCGCACTGGGAAGCTGAGAAGAAAAAGGCAATCGCTATGATTCGCCAATTTGGATCGCTATGATTCGCAGAATCTCAGTGGGTTGAGCTTTTGGTCATCCTCTCTAAAACTGTTGATTTTAATATTGGTTGATATTTCGGAAGAGGAAGCCAACAGTTTAACAACCCAAGATAGATATCGCTTAATTCGGTCAGACGCGGTTCTTCCTGTCTGAAAGTAGAATAAATGTGTCTTTTGATGACTATTTGTTAGCCCTTAGGTCAAGTTTAACAAAACCCAAAGTTTTTCTAAAAAGAAAATTACAGGATCGTTTTATAAACGCTTATGATCCTCTGACTCCATAGAGCAAATATAAATATCCAATATATACTGGATGCATATGCACACTATTAAGCAAAAACTTAAACATATGGGTCACAAATTTATATCAGGCACAGAAATATCTGCACAAGAAGCAGATATACCTGCATTGGGCTCCATCTTTCGGAAGCAAGTAATGCAGAAATATTTATAAATACCTCTCGACCTGAGGAACGTGTTCGAATGGTAAAACCTAGAGCGGAACTTCAGAACCTTCCTTCAGGTTCGACTGAAATATTCGTAGCCGGTATTTTAGACCGTTATGTTCAAAGATCCGATCAGTTAGAAACTCTTTGTTTAGCTGATTTTGCATCTAGGTATAAATATTTTAAATCTAGTAGAAGAGCACAAGATAGTGATCATGAAGAAGAAGAGAGGGAAGACGATAATTCACCAGAAAGCGGGGTTGTCATGCCTCTTAAAGACGGTAGCGGTTTTGTGAAAAAACGTACCAAACCTTGTATTATTCGGTATAGAAGGTTTAACCCAGATTTGGCCAGAGTTGAGTATTTCCGCGAAATGTTAATGCTTTTCCTTGGCGGAATGAACAGCAAGATCTCATTGAAAACGATAATGAGCAGACTTGCATAACACATCGTATTATAATTAAGGAAAATCAAAGAAAATATGATGTTTTTGATCAAAGAGAACTTGAAAATGTTCTAGAAAGTCTTTATAATGAAATAGACTTGGACGAAGGTGCTCAAAATGAACTACCTATCGTGGAAAATAAGTTCAGAGTGTTGGCACTTCCAGAAATAAACCCAAATATAAATTTTCTGGACTTGCATGGCGAAGATTCAACAGATAATGTCACTGAATCTGATTGAAATATTAGACTTATTAAACTACCCCCTTTAATTCCAGTTGAGGAATTATTTTCTTTAGTTCAAAGTCTAAATACTAAGCAAAGAACCTACTTGACACATTTGATGCACCACCTAAAAACAAATCTCCCATTTTATGAGTTCATTGGCAGCGGTGCAGGTGTAGGAAAGAGTCGTTTGATATCTGCAATATATCAAGCTCTTAACCATCGTTACAATTCTACACCTGGATCCAATCCAAGTTCCTTAAAAGTTCTTCTTTGCGCACCTACGGGTAATGCAGCATTCGGAATAGGTGGAATGACCCTTCATTCAATATTCTCTTTACCTGTTAATCAGTTGAATAGAGAGTTGAGGCCACTTAGCAATGACACAGTGAATTCATTGTGTTCCAGACTTATCGATTTAAAATTAATCATAATTGATGAAATATCGATGGTAGGTGCTCGTATGTTTAGCTCTGTTGATGCGAGATTAAAACAAATTTTCAAAACAGACAGCCCCTTCGGTGGTATACCGATCATCGTGTTTGGTGATTTGAAGCAACTCTCACCTATTGGAGATAGGTGGATATTCTCTCCTAATCCCAATGATGTATACAGCACTTTAGTTGGTTCCCCTTTGTGGGAGTTATTTAAATACTTTGAATTAACAGAGATAATGAGACAACGGGAGGATCATTCCTTTGCAATTGCATTAAGTCATATGGCATCTGGTACTATGACTAATGAGGAATATCACTCATTGAAACTCGAGTAGTTAATATCGAAGAAGTTCCCAATGATGCCATACATTTATTTTGGTCCAATGAAGAGACAAATAATTGCCCTTAAGCTCAGTCGAATCCCAACAGATGCTTTCCTTTCAACTGCAAAAGGCTCAGTTAAAGGAATTGGTATAAATGAAAATGATAATATTTTGGAAAGAGTTAAACTTTTCAAAACTTCTGAAACGCAGGGACTGCCCTATGAATTGACACTAAAAACCTCCGCCAAATATATGATTACAGTGAACATAAACACGTGTGATAGCTTGGTTAATGGGGCAACTTATGCAAATTGATTTCCATTGTTCTTTTCCAACAATTCTTTGGATTAAATTTTTGGAACCTTCTGTTGGTTTGATAGCACGATCAAAAAAGCCTCATCCTCTAGAAAGTTCTTGGACACCAATTGAAAAAGTTCTAAAATCTTTTCAATATAAAAGAAATGAACAAATTTCAATTGAAAGAAATCAGTTTCCAGTTGTTCCGGCTGAGGGAGGGTGCCACATATAATAAAGTTGTAGTTCATACTCGACCCAGAATGCCTAGAGCTTCAATATATGTCGCTTGTAGTCGAGCTACTTCTGCAGAAGGTCTATTCATCATAGGAAATTTTATTCCTCCTAACAAATTTTCTGAATCGGATCCCGTATTTAGGGAACTGAGGGAATTGAACACAAATAAAGCTTTGACAACAAGTTTCAATTTTATGATTTCCCGAACATCAGGACATCAAATTTTATTCCATAATGTTCAGAGTCTTCACGCTCACATTAATGATATAAAAAGCGACTGTTTGATGCTATCTTCAGATATTTTATGTTTTGTAGAAACTTGGAGTTATCCTTGCGAAAGTTTTGATATACCAGGATTTACTCCAATTAACGAGCTGAGGATAGATAGCACGGAAACAACCAACAGAAATAAACGGGGCATTATAATATTATATTATATATGCAAAGTATAGTATTGCTTGCTCTATAGAATCAAAGGCTGTAAAGAAAATTTATTCAGGCCGCAAAGTTTTAGAAGCGGTTTTGTTTAAATGTTTCAAAATTAATATTCTGGTTCTATATAGAAATTCAGCTTTCTCTCTCAGACAATTAATTGTAGATTTTCAGGAAGTCCTTACTTCTGAGTTAGGCAATCAAAATGTGCCAATTGTTGGAGATTTTAACATTTGTTTAATGTCTACAGGGACTGCAATAAGAAATCTGCTTCAAGAAAAAAACTTTAGTTCCCTGCTTGGTGCAGAATATTCAAATACACCTGCCGGTACACAAATCGATTGGGCATTTTCAAACATGGATCCTTCCCGTGTAAATGCAATTACTTTGGAGACAGTACACAGCTATCATGACAGTATTTGTGTCTCTATTTCGAACTAAAGTTTTCAGACTTAGTGCAATAGTTCTTCATTATTTTTTTCAAATATAATCGAATTGGAATGGTATAGGAATTTTGACAGTAGTTTTTAAGACAATTTTAAGAAAAATATGTAAATAATCTAATTAAGAAAATTTAAATTATATATATAATGTGTTATTATATATGACATTATTGTATAAATATATGATAGAAATTAAATAGTATAAGGAAAAAATAAATATAATTTGGATATATGTATAAGAATCTCTACAAAAATTTATGTTTAATATTGTAAATATTATATACAAATTAATATAATAATATTATATCATTTTTAAAGTTGTTAATATTTATTATTTTTAAGCTAAACATGTATAATAATATCGATATAATAAATAAAAAATGTTATTCATTGTTCAAAAACGATTTCTTTTCATACTTCTCAATACAGTTGTAATGCATTCTATATAAAATCAATTATAAGCGTATACAAAAAGCACAAGAACGATTTCTCATAATTGGAGTAAATTTAGTTTAAAAATTGCTCTAATTATTTTCACTGTGAGTGAAAAGTAAATAACTAAGGCAACAGTTCCTACTTCTAATTATTAAAATATATAAAGAATTCTCAAACGAATATACCGTTTAACTTTGCGAGAGTATAAAATGTTCGGTTACATTCGAACTTAGCCCTTCCTTACTTGTTAAATCAGAGAAGGTTGATGAGTAGAGAAGGAGCAAATGTTAGCAGTACTAAAATGTTAATTGCTAAGAAGGAACATCGAAAACGCGCAAGTTCGAAAATAAAATGTCACCACAGCTGTCAATTTACGCAACGAACTACACCACTCTATAAGCAAAATGTATATACATACATATGCAGAGATGTTCATTGGTATGCGCATAAACAAAAATTGAAATAATAAAAACGAAAGTAATTGACCTCCGACAAGAAAATATAAATAATAAGGGAAATAATACTAAAATAGAATTCAAATATCATTTAATAAAAAAGAGTTATAAAAATAAAAAATAGTATAATATATAAAAATATGATAGGATTTGAACTTAGGCAAAACATTTCATTGCAATAAGGAAGTGTGCTATACAAGCAGCACCACAGATGATATTAGAACATATTTGTCTAATCTGTGAACTCAAACAGCTATTGTTGTTTACTTGCTTCAATGTTTATATGTCTATATGTGAATATTCTTGAAATTGCCTTCCTTCATTCGCATGTCCAAATATATTTGCATATATGTACACATATGTACATATGTATGTCCATCAATATGTCTTTCGCAAAAAATCTAACACTCGCGCAAGTGACAAAAAAAACGTAGACGCACCATCATCGGCCAATAATATTCAAGCGAACTCGCGGCATATTTTCTAAGTATTTTATATTACAACGACAACAAATTCATTCATAAGGAATGTGCGCTGCTTCAAAGCAAAGTGCGTTCGTTCATAACTCTGCGCCGCGCTATTTTTTCTGTGCGCCTGGTAAACCACATTTGGTTTTCATATAGAATTCCTACCGCAAATGCGCGAAAATAAAAATGAATGAAATTGAATTTGTCTTCAGTAAAATTGAAGAATCAGCAAAATTTCAATTTTACAATTTGTATCACTGAAAATCCTACCATCCCCCTCGCGTTTGTATGTTGCCCACAAGCTGCTTCCTCACAACATTTGCTAAAAATCAGAAATTGAAGAATTTGTCTGATGTTCACTTCAAAAAGGAGAATTGGCAACATGACCTCTTAGCATTATGGCATTAAATTACAAAATTTATATTAAATTGCCATTCATATGAAATCATTAACTACTTCTATATATTCTAAGCACAGTCCATATAGTACTTTTATATGTTTACTTATTATCATTATTTCATAGTTTGTCGATTTAGCCCATTTTATCCAAATACGACGCTATGAAAATGCAGCCCAATCGGTAATCGCAATATTTCAAAAGAGCATAAGTCAATTTTAAAGCCCTGCAAAAAGGACAAACGAGACAACATTGTCGATTGAAACAAATTTTGTCAACTCCGCCACGATGCGAGCATTTATGTATTTTCGTAATATAATATATATTATATATATATATAAATACACATATATTCATACCTATAATCGTTTTTAAACTAAATTCGATAAATCAAATATATATCTGAAATAATTATGTGGCAGTGCGCCCCAATCCCTCCTTGCCTGCGATCGTTCAACTCGCAAAAAGCAAAAAGTGTGGACAAAAGTCATTGCTTGTGCGGGGCAAGAAGAAGCAAGCATCAGCGTACGTGTACTTATGAATGTATGTGTGATTATGACATTTGTGTAAATACGCATAAATAAGGGAATATGCAATAAACCCAAACATATGAACATATTTTAATTATCTCAGGAAGTTAAATATGCTATTAAAGTATTTGTCTTTATGATATGCTTAGATTCCAATTAATAAAATGAAAAATTAAATAAATTTCAGTTTCATGAGTTTTAGGACTCGAACGTATAGGTTCGTATTCGGATTGTGCTTAACCCCTTCCCGCTTACGACCTCAGCCACCACAAAAGTGGAAACGCGGCCGCTTAGCCACCGTTTTATTGTTATCCTCTGTTTAATAACCAATTGCTCACATAACGCACATACATAAGTTGGAAAAATAGCCTATTAAATCTTTATTTTATTATGAATTCTGGGGTTTTTACCGGTAATACAGATTTTTAATTCAGAAGGCTTTTCATAATTATAAATTTGTCATTTCATAGAAATTGAAAACATAAATCCAAATAGGTATGCGCAACGATTTTTTATATAGGAATATTCGTTGTGTCTATTTATAGCATTTCGCACATTGTGTGGTGTATTTTTCTTTTTCGAAGTTATATTTTTCGATGTTCCCTCATGTGGAATTACAAATTAGTACTCAAAAAGATTTCAGTTAACATTTGCTCCTTCTCTATTCATCAACATTCTCTGGTTAAATTTTACATTTTTATTTGCCTTTAAAAAATTATTGTCTCCTAAATATTATTATTTTTGAATTATCGGGCTGTCTCTTCAATTGATTTGTTCCGCTTGAGATATGCGAAATACGATACGCCTAAAATTATGCAAATACTGAGCGGATAATATATACATAAGTCGCAAGGTGGAACCAGAGAATGTTGATGAATAGAGAAGGAGCAAATGTTAACTGAAATCTTTTTGAGTACTAATTAGTAATTCCACATGAGGGAACATCGAAAAATATAACTTCGAAAAAGAAAAATACACCACACAATGTGCGAAATGCTATAAATAGACACAACGAATATTCCTATATGAAAAATCGTTGCGCATACCTATTTAGATTTATGTTTTCAATTTCTATAATATGACAAATTTATAATTATGAAAAGCCTTTTGAATTAAAAAGGAGAATTACTGGCAAAAACCCCAGAATTCATAATAAAATAACCTTTGATATGCAATTTTTCCAACTTTTGTATATGCGTTGCGTAAGCAATATACTTATCAAACAAATGATAATAATAAAACTGTGGCTAAGCGGTCGTGTTTTCATTTATATAGTGGCTTAGGTCGTAGGCGTGAAGAAGTTAAGCTCAATCCGAATACGAGCATATACGTTCGATTGGTAAAATACATAAAATTAAAATTTTATTTAATTTTTTTATTTTATTAATTGGAATTAATTAGCATATCTCAATTCAATTACTTAAATAGCATATTTTACTTTCAGAGATAATTAAAATATTTCAGGAAAATATGTTCATATGTTTAGGTTTATTGAATATTTCCTTATTACGCGTATTTACACAAATGTGATAATCACACACACATTCTCAAATACACGTACGCAGATGCTTGCTTCTTCTTGCCCCGCACAAGCAATGACTTTTGTCCACACTTTTTGCTTTTTGCGAGTTGAACGATCGCAGGCAAGGAGGGATTGGGGCGCACTGCCACATAATTATTTCAGATTTTTATTATTTTATTTATCGAATTTAGTTTAAGAACGATTATAGGTATGAATATATGTGTATTTATATATATATATAATATATATTATATTACGAAAATAATTCATAAATGCATCAGTATTTTTCAATACAAATTAAGCAACATAATAATATACTAAGAGTCCTCAGTTAGAACGCCTCTGTGTATAGTGGCAAGCCAACGAAATAACGGCGAGTTCGCGCAGTCATTGTGTTGTTGAAAGTAACCAAAAGACGATTTTGTCGACAAACATACATATATACATATGAGCCCGCATACATATTGACGTCGAATTTTGCGCATCGTGGCGGAGTTGACAAAATTTGTTTCAATCGACAATTTTACGACAATGTCGATCGGCTATGTTGTCTCGTTTGTCCTTTTTGCAGGGCTTTGCTGTTGAAAATTAACTTATGCTCGTTTGAAATATTGCGATTACCAATTGGGCTGCATTTTCATAGCGTCGTATTTAGATAAAATGGGCTAAATCGACTAACTATGAAATAATGATAATAAGTAAACATATAAAAGTACTATATGGAGTGTGCTTAGAATATATAGAAGTAGTTAATGATTTCATATGAATGGCAATTTTATATAAATTTTATAATTTAATGCCATAAATAGTGCATAATATGAAAAAAATTAAAATATGTTTCAAATCGCTAAGAGGTCATGTTGCCAATTCTCCTTTCTGAAGGGAACACCAGACAAATTCTTCAATTTCTGATTTTTAGCAAATGTTGTGAGGCAGCAGCTTGTGGGCAACATACAAATGCGAGGGGCATGGTAGGATCAGTTGCAAAATTGAAACTTCTTCAATTTTACTAAAGACATTCAAAATTCAATTCATTATTTTATAAAATTTTGCGTAGGAATTCTATATGCAAACCAAATGTGTTTTACCAGGCGCACAGAAAAAATAGCGCGGCGCAGAGTTATGAACGAACGCACTTTGCTTTGAAGCAGACGCACGTTCCTTATGAATGAATTTGTTGTCGTTGTAATATGAAATACTTAGAAAATAAGCCGCGAGTTCGCTTGAATATTATTGGCCGATGGTGGTGCGTCTACGTTTTTTTGTCACTTGCGCGAATGTTTGATTTTTTGCGAAAGACATATTGAGGGACATACATATGTATATATACATATGTGTACATATATGCAAATATATTTGGACATGCGAATGAAGAAAGGAAATTTCAAGAATATTCACATATAGACATATGAACATTTGAAGCAAGTAAACAACAATACCTGTTTGAGTTCACAGATAAGATAAACTGGCTTGAATATTGTCTGTGGTGCTGCTTGTATAGCACGCTTCCTTATTACAACGTGAAATATTTTGCCTAAGTTCAAATCCTATCAGATATTTTTTTATATTTTTTTTTATTTTTATAACCTTTTTTTATTAAATGATATTTGAATTCTAATTTCATTATTATTTCCCTCATTATTTAAATTTTCTTTTCATAAGTCAATTATTATCCATTTTATTACTTTAATTTTTGTTTATGCGCATATCAAAGAACATCTCTGCATATGTATGTATATACATTTTGCTTATAGAGTGGTGTAGTTCGTTGCGTACCCTGAAAGGTGTGGTGACATATTATTTTCGAACTTGCACGTTTTCGATGTTCCCTCATCGTAATTAACATTTTAGCAAAGAATGTTGATGAATAGAGGAGGAGCAAATGTTAAATGAAATCTTTTTGAGTACTAACAGAGAATGTAAATGAATGGAGAAGGAGCGAATGTTAGCTGTACTAAAATGTTAATTACGATGAGGGAACATCGAAAACGCGCAGGTTCGAAAATAAAATGTCACCACGCCTATCAGGGTACGCAACGAACTATACCTCTATATGCAAAATATACATACATACATATGCGCAGATGTTCTTTGATATGCGCATAAACAAAAATTGAAATAATAAAAATGAAAGTAATTGACTTCCGACAAGAAAATATAAATAATGAGGGAAATAATATGAAAATAGAATTAAAATATCATATAATAAAAAAGAGTTATAAAAATAAAACCAGAGTATAAAAAAATATATGATTGGATTTGAACTTAGGCTAAATACTTCACGTTGCAATAATGAAGTGTGCTATACAATAAGCACTACAGTCGATATTCAAGCTACTTTGTCTAATCTCTAACCTAAAATAGCTATTGTTGTTTACTTGCTTCAAATGTTCGTATGTCTATATGTGAATATTCCTGAAATTGCCTTCCTTCATTCGCATGTCCAAATATATTTGCATATATGTACACATATGTACATATGTATGTCCCTCAATATGTCTTTCGCAAAAAATCAACCATTCGCGCAAGTGACAAAAAAACGTAGACGCACCACCATCGGCCAATAATATTCAAGCGAACTCGCGGCTTATTTTCTAAGAATTTCATATTACAACGACAACAAATTCATTTATAAGGAACGTGCGTCTGCTTCAAAGCAAAGTGCGTTCGTTCATAACTCTGCGCCGCGCTATTTTTTCTGTGCGCCTGGTAAAACACATTTGGTTTGCATATAGAATTCCCACGCAGAAGTTTATAAAATAATGAATTGAATTTTGAAGTGTTTTGAAGAAGTTTCAATTTTGCAACTGATCCTACCATTCCCCTCGCATTTGTATGTTGCCCACAAGCTGCTGCCTCACAACATTTGCTAAAAATCAGAAATTGAAGAATTTGTCTGGTGTTCCCTTCAGAAAGGAGAATTGGCAACATGGCCTCTTAGCGATTTGAAACATATTTTAATTTTTTTCATATTATGCACTATTTATGGCATTAAATTATAAAATTTATATAAAATTGCCATTCATATGAAATCATTAACTACTTCTATATATTCTAAGCACACTCCATATAGTACTTTTATATGTTTACTTATTATCATTATTTCATAGTTAGTCGATTTAGCCCATTTTATCTAAATACGACGCTATGAAAATGCAGCCCAATTGGTAATCGCAATATTTCAAAAGAGCATAAGTTAATTTTCAACAGCAAAGCCCTGCAAAAAGGACAAACGAGACAACATAGCCGATCGACATTGTCGTAAAATTGTCGATTGAAACAAATTTTGTCAACTCCGCCACGATGCGCAAAATTCGGCGTCAATATGTATGCGAGCTCATATGTATATATGTATGTTTGTCGACAAAATCGTCATTTGGTTACTTTCAACAACACAATGTCTGCGCGAACTCGCCGTTATTTCGTTGGCTTGCCACTATACACAGAGGCGTTCTAACTGAGGACTCTTAGTATATTATTATGTTGCTTAATTTGTATTGAAAAATACTGATGCATTTATGAATTATTTTCGTAATATAATATATATTATATATATATATATATAAATACACATAAATTCATACCTATAATCGTTTTTAAACTAAATTCGATAAATAAAATAATAAAAATCTGAAATAATTATGTGGCAGTGCGCCCCAATCCCTCCTTGCCTGCGATCGTTCAACTCGCAAAAAGCAAAAAGTGTGGACAAAAGTCATTGCTTGTGCGGGGCAAGAAGAAGCAAGCATCTGCGTACGTGTATTTAAGAATGTATGTGTGATTATCACATTTGTGTAAATACGCGTAATAAGGAAATATTCAATAAACCTAAACTTATGAACATATTTTCCTGAAATATTTTAATTATCTCTGAAAGTAAAATATGCTATTTAAGTAATTGAATTGAGATATGCTAATTAATTCCAATTAATAAAATAAAAAAATTAAATAAAATTTTAATTTTATGTATTTTACCAATCGAACGTATATGCTCGTATTCGGATTGAGCTTAACTCCTTCACGACTACGACCTAAGCCACTATATAAATGAAAACACGACCGCTTAGCCACCGTTTTATTATTATCATTTGTTTGATAAGTATATTGCTTACGCAACGCATATACAAAAGTTGGAAAAATTGCATATCAAAGGTTATTTTATTATGAATTCTGGGGTTTTTGCCAGTAATTCTCCTTTTTAATTCAAAAGGCTTTTCATAATTATAAATTTGTCATATTATAGAAATTGAAAACATAAATCCAAATAGGTATGCGCAACGATTTTTCATATAGGAATATTCGTTGTGTCTATTTTCAGCATTTCGCACATGGTGTATTTTTCTTTTTCGAAGTTATATTTTTCGATGTTCCCTAATGTGGAATTACAAATTAGTATTCAAAAAGATTTCAGTTAACATTTTCTCCTTCTCTATTCATCAACATTCTCTGGTATAGTAAAGCACATTCCCAGGAAATCGAGATACTGTTCCAAAAGGTGGGGTAGCTATTTACCAAAATAATAATATTGCTACCAATGTTATGACTCCGAATATTGAAATAAATATTGCACACGTTTGCGATGTTAATGTTAGGCGCTCTTGTTAGAGATATTTGTGCGTGCTTATGCAAACTTAGAAATGGCCTACATATAGTCATGGTAGCAATTTACATTTCTCCGAATCCAAAATTGGACGAGGTAAAGCATTTTATTCATCGCGATTTACTGGAGTACACTGAAGAAGGGCTAAAATACTTGGTACAAATGATAATAAATTTCCACTTATCTTGGCTGGCGATTTCAACATCAACTTCGCTGATAAAAAATCAGAGCGATTACAACTTTTCTTTCGGAAAAATTTAATTTAAAAATGAATAATCATCCACAAGAATCCACAACAAAATATGGAACCACCATTGACGCGGTATTTTCCAGATATTTGGAGGATATTCAGTCTCAAACTTATGTTTCTTATTTCAGTTACCATAAACCTATAGTGTCAATGATAAAAATTCCTGAATGACCTAATTGTATTGTAAGATAATAAAAATATTTTAAGCAATATTAACTTCTCATTTATTCAATAAGAGAAACAAATTGTTTTCTTATCGGTCCCCACGCTCAACTTGAATTAATATCAAAGAAAAAACTTGAATTAATATCAAAGAAAAAAATTGAATTAATCTCAAAGAAAAACAAATACTGCATAAACAATAAATGAATAATTATAATATAATTGCATAAGTTGATAAAAATTGCTATGCAATAGCTTTACCGCGGCAGTCCCCGAGCCACACGTATTTTTATTTTTATTTTTGCCGTTATTACCTTCGGCTCGATTTGCGGAAACTTTTTGTGTAGTTTTTTTTATATATACTTAAATATTTCCTATCTTTATATGTACATTTCTTGTGTGCGTGTGTTTGACACTGAACTCCTCCTAGACGGCTGGACCGATTTTGATGAAATTTTTTGTGTGAGTTCAAGGAGATTCGAGGATGATTTAGATTCACAATTTGGTCCACTGGAAAATGTTTATTTAACTAATTTTTCTTTTATAATTAGTTGTTAATTTGGGAATGTTTTACATTGGATCCGATAGACTGCGCTACCATCGCAGATGTTAGAACGTTTTACATAGAATTCGTGACAGATATTCAAAAGTATATATGGCGCTGATATCAAATTCTAAGATAGCATAAGCAGGGAATGTTAATAAATTTATTTATTTTTTTTATTTATTTTTTCTATTTATTACCATTCTCTGATGCTATTCTATACGGAAATAGTGAATATACAAAACTAAGAAATATGTAAAAAAATAAAAAAAATTGTTTATATTTCTTGTTCTTCCGCGAAGACGTGACATTTTTGTACAAATAAAATACTATGAAAAATACACAAGGACCAATGAGGATTAGTCATATAAAAAATCGTGGGCAACATTTGAAGCCACTATTTTGAGTGGAAAATTTCAAGGTGAAGTTGTACTTCTGCCTCGGATTCCAATGATTCCTTCAGATTCGCCGTTATCATTTAAACATTTACAATTACCCATCTGCTTGGCATTTGCGATTACTATTAATAAGGCAAACGGTCAAAAAATGACGATTTGTGGATTAAATTTAGAAAATCCGTGCTTTTCTCACGGCCACGTTGCGTGCTCGAGAGTAGGAAAACCATCGAATTTATTTGTTTATACCTCTCAAGGATTAACCAAAAATATTGTACATCCTATGGCTTTACGAAAACTTCAGTTTTTGTAGATAATTATCTCTAAGAATAAATACCCGTTATAAAATAGATTCAACCTTTTCACAATCAATAACAACGACTTCAAGTTTTCATTCAATACAGCTTCTACAATTAACATCTCTGAAAGCATTCTAATATACATATTAACACGCTATCGATTGGTCGGATTGTGATAAATATATTTAAATGACGTTAGATATTGTAAAACGTTTCTAATAAAAAATTTACGGTCTAATTGTTACAGCTAATTTCAAAAAGTTTACATTTAAGACGTGGGACAGGACAACGTCTGTTGGGCTTCTAGTTTTTAATAAATTTTTATTTTTGTCGTTATAATCTTCGGCTCGATTCGCGAAATCTTCCTGTTCCTTTTTGTTTTAAATACAATATTTTATTTTTTGATCCTTTCTAGGAAAGGAAAATCTTTTATTCTGGAGGGTCTGTAGAGTAGAATCCCAGAATTGAGTTTATATCATGAACCGGAGGGTCCCCCTTGCGGTGGTGAATCGCGGTTTCAAAATATTTTGTTATAAGCTAGTCGAGCCTTCATTTAGAACATGTTTTTCTTTATACATTTGAGTATTTGCAAGTTTCATACGTATCAGAATTACAATGCTCACAGCACTTAAGCTTAAATAATTTTATATTACTGGGGTTATTTCACAAAATTTTTGTACAATTTTATAGGTATAAATTTAATATATTGTATCTTAAATATATTAATATATTAACTTACTATATTTCGTCCTTTTCTAAAGGGGTTTGTTGATTTCTGTTTAATTGCTTTGCCAGTGTTGATTCATGTTTAATTGCTTCGCTAGTGTTGATTGCTGTTTAATTGTTTTGCTAGTGTTGATTGCTCGCAGAATGCTTGTGTGCCTTTCTTTTTTGCTCTGACTCTTCGATTATTAATATTTGATGTTGGGTTTTGTATTATGATTTGTAGATTTTATAAGTATTTCATACAAATTTTATGGCTTTTGCTGTATATTTGATGTAGTTTTTTTTTAATTGTTGTATAAAATGTATTCACTTGTGGAATTTTATTAATTTTAAAGTTTTAGCGAATTCGTCCTGGCATAAGAATAGGTTTTATTCAATTAATATTTATAATAATTATTCACTTAATACCAGGGTTTTAACGTTGTTGGATTTTTTACTTTTCTCCTCCCGAGAGTATACTTGTTTGTTAAGTTGTTCGACACGCTTCACTTTGTTTGTGCTTTTGGCTAGGAATACTTGATATTTTCTCCCTTTTTTTTGCCGACGATATCACTAACACATGTAACACATGTCCCACGTTGTTGGGCACCAATTGACTTCCCAATCTTGAGAAGAATGAAAAATATATAGTTTTTCCGCGAACACACGGAAGAAATCACGACGATAATTGTGGTTTCCCTGATGGATAACTGAGCTCTTTGTTTCAATTTACTCTTATTCATACATTTTTCTTATATGCTTAATTCGTACAATAAATAGAGTGTCAGTTACAATATTAGCTTATTCAGTAATTGTGGGTTGTCTTAGCTAAACGAAAAAAATATTAGTTACCTAAATAAGCAAAGATGCCTATTAAGAGGCTGTATAATTGCTAAGTGCAAAGATAAAGTTTTTGTTTATAATTAGCGTAAAGCTACTGTGTGGAGACTGCCGTTAACTTACATATGTATGTTAATTTACAGTTTTATTGGTATTTCGATGGAAATAAATAACCGAACAAAATAACTGAAAAATACGGTACCTGCCTTAGCTTCTTTTGTGTTTTCAAACACACCGTTTTTATCTTCCAAAAAAATTTTTTTTCGTAAAGTCAAGAATCCCTACTGCAATATTTCCAGCGATACTCTTGAGCTAATAACACATAGGCAAAGGCTAACAAATATAAAAACTCTTACATATTACAGAAATACATATGTACATACAAGTTAACACATAATAATTAAGAAACTTGCAATTACCTTTACGCATTTGCTTCACTGACGCATGAGTTCAGTGGCCTGATTACTAGGTCAGCTGCGGTAACCTGATATTTGATTGTGCTGCAAATATCTACGTTATCGCTTATGCTGAGACATATTCCGTTGACGCATGAGTTCAGTGGCCTGACTAACTAGGTCAGCTGCGGTAACCTGATATTTGACTATGCTGCAAATGTCTACGTTATCGCTTATGCTGAGTCGGCTTGCCAACTGTAGCTTTGTAGCTTATGGGTTCAACTTTTAGGTTTAGCTTTAAGTTAATTTTGTAATATTTGTTAGTTCTAATCAGTCTATAAAGCATAGAAGTGCACTACCTTAACTTCTACGCAAGTCATTTTGCCAACAATTGCGAAACTGTACCCACATTTAACGCAACACCGCTTAAAACTTCTGCACAAACGCAACAGTTCACTTGGAGAATACTAATTACATAACCGGCATAACTGGCGCCCAACATACAAGGACTCACTCCCTAGTTAGAGTTAAAGTTACTCTACTTTCCACATCATGTAAGTTCGTTTATGATTATCTCCAAATTACTTGCACCAAATTAGTTATAAACTACGAACAGTAACAGATATAATTGTGAAATATCGAGTTATTTAAAAAAAAATATATATATATATACATACGTATATGCTTTGTGTCAGATAAAATAATTATTAAAAAAAAAAAAACAAATCCATTCTAAATAAATTTAAGCCGCTGTTAAGAATTTATTTTATACACATGATCACATGAGTTGGTTAGACGCGTTACGCAATATAAAAACCGAATGCGACAGTGATATTGAGTGGGACATAGAGAACAATGATAGCCAAATCCCAAGCCAAACGAATTTCGCTATGGACGTAAACCAAGTGCAAGCATTAATAGTGACCGCTGTAAGCGAAGCATTAGCGCAGCAAGAACAAAGATTTCAAACACAGCTTAACGCTATAAATGAGCGGGTAAATAACTGGAGTATCGAAGCACTACAAGGCCCTATAAAAGAATAGTTGTGGACCCACAGATCAATTGTAATACTCCTCTGGACATAATAAAATCAGTCCCAGTATATAATGGCGGGTCCGAAGAATAAGTAGCATGGAAGCAATCAGCCGTGGACGCGTACGAATTATTCAAACCTTTTGACAGTAGCTGCACGCATTACCAAGCGGCATCAATTATTATTAATAAAATCAGAGGAGCAGCCAGAGAGGTATTAGTATCACACAATACTGTACTGAACTTTGATGGAATCATAGCCAGACTAGATTGCTCTTACGCTGGCAAAAAAACAACGCATTAGCTAGTCAAGCAGAAGCAAGCAACGAGCGTAGCATGTTTTCGGCCTTATACACTTAAGCTATAGCAGAAAGAGAGCAGGGGAAAGATGACCATAGATACCGCGCCTATGCAAAGCAGGGAAAGCATAATAGGGACGAACGAGGCAGCGCAAAAAACCCTCATTTCGTCAGGAAACAGCAAAACAGCAATATTTACCATGAAACTAATAAAAGAACTGAACAGGGACAGGCCCCAGAGCCAATGGAAATTGAACTTTCTCCAAGTTTAGGCAGCGCACTAATTCCTCCAAACCTCAAGGGAGCAATCAACACGCCCAAAAGAGATCAAATACGTCCGATAGAGCGACAGGGCAGAGGCGCCAAAAGCTGAACAATGTTGTTCAGAGTGACCCTAAAGCTGAGAGACTAAGATACGAAAACGCAGCAGAGGCTGCTGCAATTGAAATTGAAGAGGACATTGAGTCGATGTGTGACAATGACTCACTGCATTTTTTAGGGAACAATCGTACTGCCGTACGTCAAGCGACAGTTGGGTGGAAGAATTTTAAAAATTTGAATCGATACAGGGGCGGCAAAGAATTACATTAAGCCCGTAAAGGAACTACAAAAAGTAATTAATGTCGAAAACCCCTTCACTGTGAGCTCGGTACATGGTTCGAGCAGAATAACAAACAAATGCCTTATGAATATTTTTGGCCAAATTTCACCATTTTTTGTACTTGTCACGCTAAGTTTCTTTGATGCCGTTATAGGCTTCGACTTGTTAGCAGGAGTGGCATTGGACTTACAAAATAGCAATATCATAACCTTTACCACATCGGTCACTGCCACGATCCGCACTATAGATAATGAACCAATCTTGCCAAACTATATCCGTATCCAAACGGAGTCTCTGATTTCTTAAACAACGCAATCAAGCAACTGCTCAAAGATGGCATTATTAGACCCTCCAAATCCCCATACAACAGCCCTGTTTGGGTTGTTGACAAAAAAGGGTCTGATAATAATGGCAATAAAAATAAACGGTTGGTCGACTTTAGGAAAATAAATGAGCGAACCATAGCCGATCAATACCTGGTGCCGAGCATTCCAATGATTCTTGCGAATCTGGGAAAGGCAAAGTTTTTCACAACCCCAGATTTAAAGTCGGGGTACCACCAAATTTACCCATATGTAGGGAGCATTTTTCAAAGAACCCTTGACGACATTTTACGGGAACACATAGGAAAGATATGCAACGTTTACGTGGACGACGTCAAATTTTTTCCGAAAATGAGTTCGACCACGTGAAGCATATCGACACAATTTTAAAATGCTTATGCGATGCCAATATGAGGGTATCACAAGAGAAAACGCAATTTTTTAAAGAGAGCATCGAATTCTCGGGCTTTGTAGTAACCAAAATCGGGGCAAAAACTGACCCCGAAAGTTAGAGCCATACGGGAATATCTTGAGCCTTATTCAGTTTACGATCATTTCTTGGCCTAGCTAGTTATTACAGGGGATTCATTAAAGACTTCGCGTCAATAGCGAAGTCTTTGAGCAACATTCTCAAAGGAGAGAATGGCACGGTGAGCAAACATATGTCCAAAAAGGAAAAAATTGAGTATAATGAAATTCAACGAAGCGGCTTTGAAAGTTTGACAAATATCCTGGCATCCGAGGATGTTATTCTTATGTACCCAGGGAACAGCCTTTTGACTTAACCACTGACGCCTCCATGGACGGCATCGATACTGTCTCAAGGAGGCAAACCAATTACCATGATTTCGCGAGCGCTAAAACAGAGCGAAGCCCACTATGCCACAAACGAAAAGGAGTTGTAAGCCATTGTCTGGGCTTTGGGTAAGTTTCAAAATTACCTATATGGGTCAAAAGAAATCAACATTTTTACAGACCTCCAACCCCTCACCTTCGCTGCCTCTGATAGGAACACAAATGGGGAAATCAAAAGATGGAAATCATATATTGATGAATGCTAAAGTGTTCTACAAACCCGGCAAAGAAAATTTTGTGGCGGATGCTCTGTCCCGACATAATGTGAGCAATCTTTAAAATGAAATGCGGTCAGATGCTGCGACAATTCACAGTGAAAAATCATTATCCTACACGATCGATTCGACAGAAAAGCCTTTAAATTGCTTCAAGAACCAGTTCATTCTCAAAGAAGTCAAATTTCTGTTGGCCAGTATACAACATGATTTGGTGTTAAATTTTCCGGCAACTAAGTTCTGGCACTGCAAGAATATCGTTGTCGACATTACAAACAAAGATAAACAAACTGAAATTGTCATCTCTGAACACAATCGCGCGCATAGGGCCGCTCAGGAAAATATTAAACAAATCCTTCGTGATTATTAAAATTCGAAAATGGCAAAATTAGCCAGTGAGGTGGTGATCAATTGCAAAACATGTACCAAAGCGAAACACCACAGGCACCCCAAGAAACCAATCCTTGGGGTAACATCAATAAAATGGGGCTTAAGCAATTTATTTAACTTAATGTTGCAGATACAATTAATGTATGCAGGTTAAATATTATAAATTCGTTCGGTAGCCGATGTAAAAATAGGCAGGATCGCAGAACGAATGTTGACGTTGCGCTCCGGCCTGTTGACGTAACGAATTGTTTTAGCGAATGATGATCGAAATGTTGAGTGTAACAGTGTCGTCGTTTGTGGTGAGATACTGTGAGTGTTCTCAGGTTTGTTCCAAGGTGTGGTGCATATGGTGGCTTATATTAGTGCGTGCCATTAGTTTCCCATGTGGAGCGGTATATTTATTGGAGGAAGTTTATACTCATTTAAACCTATTGCGACAATGAAGCCGCTTTCAATTCGCAGACAATTAGATCACTTTTAAAAAAGGGGTATGACATAGACATTCTAAATGCACCACCTCTTCACAGTTGTTCAAATGGACAAGTGGAACGCTTCCATGGCACTTTTGCGGACAAAGCTAGATCTTTTAAACTAGAAAAAATTTCTGATGGCACGGCCGAGTTAATTTTGAGGGCAACAATAGCCTACAATCGATCCATACACTCGGCCACAAGCCAAAACCCGATCGATTTGATTTTCGCAGCATTCAGCGAACTCAGGCAGACCATAAAGAATAAAATCGCAAAGACGCGAAAGTGTCGGTATGGGAACAAAGGAACTATTTAAGGCATTCGTGTAACCTGACAGAATTTGCTAGCATGTTAGATTAGACCGCAGAATTAGCAGAGTTATTCCCTCAATCGCATATGACAAAGTTATTAGACGTAGATATAAAACATATTAGAAATTTGTTGTCCGTAATAAAAGTGCACCATAGAATGGCAAGAAGTCTGGATTTCCTAGGCTCAGCACTCAAAGTAAAAGCCGGCCTCCCAGATGCGACCGACTTTGAAAAAGTTCGATGCAAATAATAGGCATATTAATTAAATCAGAAACACAGAATGATGGTGTCATAATTATCAATGAGAGCATAGCAAGGTCAGTACAGACGATGACCCAGAGATCATTACGAATGGGTTACACCATCACAATGGCACGAAATATGTGAACCAGTGTGAGATACTAAATAGGAAGCCAGGCATAGCGGGGTCACCGCTGCTTAACATCGTTAGTCACGACATAGTCTAGAGCATACCGCAACTCCATAGAATGAACAATGTCAATCTTCGTGTCATCCAAGATGTCAAAGACGAGCTGGCGTCCACCGACTCATTCAATATATGGATTATCGCCGGTGTTGCTCTCAGCGTCATCTTAAGGGGCTTTATTATCATATGGAAAGTCTCATAGAGAAGATAAGCTTCGCGGGAGGTACAGAAGTTCATCAACAACTGCAAAATAACTGAGGACGGTCATAGACTTGAGGGGGGAGTAATTAACACATAAGAATTAAGAAATTTGCAATTACCTTTACCCATTGGCTCCGCTGACGCATGAGCTCAGCGAATATTCACAGCAATATTTACCATGAAACTAATAAAAGAACTGAACAGGGACAGGCCCCAGAGCCAATGGAAATTGAGCTTTCTCCAAGTTTAGGCAGCGCACTAATTCCTCCAAACCTCAAGGGAGCAATCAACACGCCCAAAAGAGATCAAATACGTCCGATAGAGCGACAGGGCAGAGGCGCCAAAAGCTGAACAATGTTGTTCAGAGTGACCCTAAAGCTGAGAGACTAAGATACGAAAACGCAGCAGAGGCTGCTGCAATTGAAATTGAAGAGGACATTGAGTCGATGTATGACAATGACTCACTGCATTTTTTAGGGAACAATCGTACTGCCGTACGTCAAGCGACAGTTGGGTGGAAGAATTTTAAAAATTTGAATCGATACAGGGGCGGCAAAGAATTACATTAAGCCCGTAAAGGAACTGCAAAAAGTAATTAATGTCGAAAACCACTTCACTGTGAGCTCGGTACATGGTTCGAGCAGAATAACAAACAAATGCTTTATGAATATTTTTGGCCAAATTTCACCATTTTTTGTACTTGTCACGCTAAGTTTCTTTGATGCCGTTATAGGCTTCGACTTGTTAGCAGGAGTGGCATTGGACTTACAAAATAGCAATATCATAACCTTTACCACATCGGTCACTGCCACGATCCGCACTATAGATAATGAACCAATCATGCCAAACTATATCCGTATCCAAACGGAGTCTCTGATTTCTTAAAGAACGCAATCAAGCAACTGCTCAAAGATGGCATTATTAGACCCTCCAAATCCCCATACAACAGCCCTGTTTGGGTTGTTGACAAAAAAGGGTCTGATAATAATGGCAATAAAAATAAACGGTTGGTCGACTTTAGGAAAATAAATGAGCGAACCATAGCCGATCAATACCTGGTGCCGAGCATTCCAATGATTCTTGCGAATCTGGGAAAGGCAAAGTTTTTCACAACCCCAGATTTAAAGTCGGGGTACCACCAAATTTACCCATATGTAGGGAGCATTTTTCAAAGAACCCTTGACGACATTTTACGGGAACACATAGGAAAGATATGCTACGTTTACGTGGACGACGTCAAATTTTTTCCGAAAATGAGTTCGACCACGTGAAGCATATCGACACAATTTTAAAATGCTTATGCGATGCCAATATGAGGGTATCACAAGAGAAAACGCAATTTTTTAAAGAGAGCATCGAATTCTCGGGCTTTGTAGTAACCAAAATCGGGGCAAAAACTGACCCCGAAAGTTAGAGCCATACGGGAATATCTTGAGCCTTATTCAGTTTACGATCATTTCTTGGCCTAGCTAGTTATTACAGGGGATTCATTAAAGACTTCGCGTCAATAGCGAGGTCTTTGAGCAACATTCTCAAAGGAGAGAATGGCACGGTGAGCAAACATATGTCCAAAAAGGTAAAAATTGAGTATAATGAAATTCAACGAAGCGGCTTTGAAAGTTTGACAAATATCCTGGCATCCGAGGATGTTATTCTTATGTACCCAGGGAACAGCCTTTTGACTTAACCACTGACGCCTCCATGGACGGCATCGATACTGTCTCAAGGAGGCAAACCAATTACCATGATTTCGCGAGCGCTAAAACAGAGCGAAGCCCACTATGCCACAAACGAAAGGGAGTTGTAAGCCATTGTCTGGGCTTTGGGTAAGTTTCAAAATTACCTATATGGGTCAAAAGAAATCAACATTTTTACAGACCTCCAACCCCTCACCTTCGCTGCCTCTGATAGGAACACAAATGGGGAAATCAAAAGATGGAAATCATATATTGATGAATGCTAAAGTGTTCTACAAACCCGGCAAAGAAAATTTTGTGGCGGATGCTCTGTCCCGACATAATGTGAGCAATCTTTAAAATGAAATGCGGTCAGATGCTGCGACAATTCACAGTGAAAAATCATTATCCTACACGATCGATTCGACAGAAAAGCCTTTAAATTGCTTCAAGAACCAGTTCATTCTCGAAGAAGTCAAATTTCTGTTGGCCAGTATACAACATGATTTGGTGTTAAATTTTCCGGCAACTAAGTTCTGGATCTGCAAGAATATCGTTGTCGACATTACAAACAAAGATAAACAAACTGAAATTTTCATCTCTGAACACAATCGCGCGCATAGGGCCGCTCAGGAAAATATTAAACAAATCCTTCGTGATTATTAAAATTCGAAAATGGCAAAATTAGCCAGTGAGGTGGTGATCAATTGCAAAACATGTACCAAAGCGAAACACCACAGGCACCCCAAGAAACCAATCCTTGGGGTAACATCAATAAAATGGGGCTTAAGCAATTTATTTAACTTAATGTTGCAGATACAATTAATGTATGCAGGTTAAATTTTATAAATTCGTTCGGTAGCCGATGTAAAAATAGGCAGGATCGCAGAACGAATGTTGACGTTGCGCTCCGGCCTGTTGACGTAACGAATTGTTTTAGCGAATGATGATCGAAATGTTGAGTGTAACAGTGTCGTCGTTTGTGGTGAGATACTGTGAGTGTTCTCAGGTTTGTTCCCAGGTGTGGTGCATATGGTGGCTTATATTAGTGTGTGCCATTAGTTTCCCATGTGGAGCGGTATATTTATTGGAGGAAGTTTATACTCATTTAAACCTATTGCGACAATGAAGCCGCTTTCAATTCGCAGACAATTAGATCACTTTTTAAAAACGGGTATGACATAGACATTCTAAATGCACCACCTCTTCACAGTTGTTCAAATGGACAAGTGGAACGCTTCCATGGCACTTTTGCGGACAAAGCTAGATCTTTTAAACTAGAAAAAATTTCTGACGGCACGGCCGAGTTAATTTTGAGGGCAACAATAGCCTACAATCGATCCATACACTCGGCCACAAGCCAAAACCCGATCGATGTGATTTTCGCAGCATTTAGCGAACTCAGGCAGACCATAAAGAATAAAATCGCAAAGACGCGAAAGTGTCGGTATGGGAACAAAGGAACTATTTAAGGCATTCGTGTAACCTGACAGAATTTGCTAGCATGTTAGATTAGACCGCAGAATTAGCAGAGTTATTCCCTCAATCGCATATGACAAAGTTATTAGACGTAGATATAAAACATATTAGAAATTTGTTGTCCGTAATAAAAGTGCACCATAGAATGGCAAGAAGTCTGGATTTCCTAGGCTCAGCACTCAAAGTAAAAGCCGGCCTCCCAGATGCGACCGACTTTGAAAAAGTTCGATGCAAATAATAGGCATATTAATTAAATCAGAAACACAGAATGATGGTGTCATAATTATCAATGAGAGCATAGCAAGGTCAGTACAGACGATGACCCAGAGATCATTACGAATGGGTTACACCATCACAATGGCACGAAATATGTAAACCAGTGTGAGATACTAAATAGGAAGCCAGGCATAGCGGGGTCACCGCTGCTTAACATCGTTAGTCACGACATAGTCTAGAGCATACCGCAACTCCATAGAATGAACAATGTCAATCTTCGTGTCATCCAAGATGTCAAAGACGAGCTGGCGTCCACCGACTCATTCAATATATGGATTATCGCCGGTGTTGCTCTCAGCGTCATCTTAAGGGGCTTTATTATCATATGGAAAGTCTCATAGAGAAGATAAGCTTCGCGGGAGGTACAGAAGTTCATCAACAACTGCAAAATAACTGAGGACGGTCATAGACTTGAGGGGGGAGTAATTAACACATAAGAATTAAGAAATTTGCAATTACCTTTACCCATTGGCTCCGCTGACGCATGAGCTCAGCGAATATTCACAGCAATATTTACCATGAAACTAATAAAAGAACTGAACAGGGACAGGCCGCAGAGCCAATGGAAATTGAACTTTCTCCAAGTTTAGGCAGCGCACTAATTCCTCCAAACCTCAAGGGAGCAATCAACACGCCCAAAAGAGATCAAATACGTCCGATAGAGCGACAGGGCAGAGGCGCCAAAAGCTGAACAATGTTGTTCAGAGTGACCCTAAAGCTGAGAGACTAAGATACGAAAACGCAGCAGAGGCTGCTGCAATTGAAATTGAAGAGGACATTGAGTCGATGTATGACAATGACTCACTGCATTTTTTAGGGAACAATCGTACTGCCGTACGTCAAGCGACAGTTGGGTGGAAGAATTTTAAAAATTTGAATCGATACAGGGGCGGCAAAGAATTACATTAAGCCCGTAAAGGAACTACAAAAAGTAATTAATGTCGAAAACCCCTTCACTGTGAGCTCGGTACATGGTTCGAGCAGAATAACAAACAAATGCCTTATGAATATTTTTGGCCAAATTTCACCATTTTTTGTACTTGTCACGCTAAGTTTCTTTGATGCCGTTATAGGCTTCGACTTGTTATCAGGAGTGGCATTGGACTTACAAAATAGCAATATCATAACCTTTACCACATCGGTCACTGCCACGATCCGCACTATAGATAATGAACCAATCATGCCAAACTATATCCGTATCCAAACGGAGTCTCTGATTTCTTAAACAACGCAATCAAGCAACTGCTCAAAGATGGCATTATTAGACCCTCCAAATCCCCATACAACAGCCCTGTTTGGGTTGTTGACAAAAAAGGGTCTGATAATAATAGCAATAAAAATAAACGGTTGGTCGACTTTAGGAAAATAAATGAGCGAACCATAGCCGATCAATACCTGTTGCCGAGCATTCCAATGATTCTTGCGAATCTGGGAAAGGCAAAGTTTTTCACAACCCCAGATTTAAAGTCGGGGTACCACCAAATTTACCCATATGTAGGGAGCATTTTTCAAAGAACCCTTAACGACGTTTTACGGAACACATAGGAAAGATATGCTACGTTTACGTGGACGACGTCAAATTTTTTCCGAAAATGAGTTCGACCACGTGAAGCATATCGACACAATTTTAAAATGCTTATGCGATGCCAATATGAGGGTATCACAAGAGAAAACGCAATTTTTTAAAGAGAGCATCGAATTCTCGGGCTTTGTAGTAACCAAAATCGGGGCAAAAACTGACCCCGAAAGTTAGAGCCATACGGGAATATCTTGAGCCTTATTCAGTTTACGATCATTACTTGGCCTAGCTAGTTATTACAGGGGATTCATTAAAGACTTCGCGTCAATAGCGAGGTCTTTGAGCAACATTCTCAAAGGAGAGAATGGCACGGTGAGCAAACATATGTCCAAAAAGGTAAAAATTGAGTATAATGAAATTCAACGAAGCGGCTTTGAAAGTTTGACAAATATCCTGGCATCCGAGGATGTTATTCTTATGTACCCAGGGAACAGCCTTTTGACTTAACCACTGACGCCTCCATGGACGGCATCGGTGCGATACTGTCTCAAGGAGGCAAACCAATTACCATGATTTCGCGAGCGCTAAAACAGAACGAAGCCCACTATGCCACAAACGAAAGGGAGTTGTAAGCCATTGTCTGGGCTTTGGGTAAGTTTCAAA
The DNA here is from genome assembly GCF_042242935.1 of Bactrocera oleae. Lineage (NCBI taxonomy): Eukaryota > Metazoa > Arthropoda > Insecta > Diptera > Tephritidae > Bactrocera > Bactrocera oleae. Next base: position 15,397,541 of record NC_091541.1, on the reverse strand, counting down.
ATTACCTATATGGGTCAAAAGAAATCAACATTTTTACAGACCTCCAACCCCTCACCTTCGCTGCCTCTGATAGGAACACAAATGGGGAAATCAAAAGATGGAAATCATATATTGATGAATGCTAAAGTGTTCTACAAACCCGGCAAAGAAAATTTTGTGGCGGATGCTCTGTCCCGACATAATGTGAGCAATCTTTAAAATGAAATGCGGTCAGATGCTGCGACAATTCACAGTGAAAAATCATTATCCTACACGATCGATTCGACAGAAAAGCCTTTAAATTGCTTCAAGAACCAGTTCATTCTCGAAGAAGTCAAATTTCTGTTGGCCAGTATACAACATGATTTGGTGTTAAATTTTCCGGCAACTAAGTTCTGGCACTGCAAGAATATCGTTGTCGACATTACAAACAAAGATAAACAAACTGAAATTGTCATCTCTGAACACAATCGCGCGCATAGGGCCGCTCAGGAAAATATTAAACAAATCCTTCGTGATTATTAAAATTCGAAAATGGCAAAATTAGCCAGTGAGGTGGTGATCAATTGCAAAACATGTACCAAAGCGAAACACCACAGGCACCCCAAGAAACCAATCCTTGGGGTAACATCAATAAAATGGGGCTTAAGCAATTTATTTCACTTAATGTTGCAGATACAATTAATGTATGCAGGTTAAATTTCATAAATTCGTTCGGTAGCCGATGTAAAAATAGGCAGGATCGCAGAACGAATGTTGACGTTGCGCTCCGGCCTGTTGACGTAACGAATTGTTTTAGCGAATGATGATCGAAATGTTGAGTGTAACAGTGTCGTCGTTTGTGGTGAGATACTGTGAGTGTTCTCATGTTTGTTCCCAGGTGTGGTGAATATGGTGGCTTATATTAGTGCGTGCCATTAGTTTCCCATGTGGAGCGGTATATTTATTGGAGGAAGTTTATACTCATTTAAACCTATTGCGACAATGAAGCCGCTTTCAATTCGCAGACAATTAGATCACTTTTAAAAAACGGGTATGACATAGACATTCTAAATGCACCACCTCTTCACAGTTGTTCAAATGGACAAGTGGAACGCTTCCATGGCACTTTTGGGGACAAAGCTAGATCTTTTAAACTAGAAAAAATTTCTGATGGCACGGCCGAGTTAATTTTGAAGGCAACAATAGCCTACAATCGATCCATACACTCGACCACAAGCCAAAACCCGATCGATGTGATTTTCGCAGCATTTAGCGAACTCAGGCAGACCATAAAGAATAAAATCGCAAAGACGCGAAAGTGTCGGTATGGGAACAAAGGAACTATTTAAGGCATTCGTGTAACCTGACAGAATTTGCTAGCATGTTAGATGAGACCGCAGAATTAGCAGAGTTATTCCCTCAATCGCATATGACAAAGTTATTAGACGTAGATGTAAAACATATTAGAAATTTGTTGTCCGTAATAAAAGTGCACCATAGAATGGCAAGAAGTCTGGATTTCCTAGGCTCAGCCCTCAAAGTAAAAGCCGGCCTCCCAGATGCGACCGACTTTGAAAAAGTTCGATGCAAATAATAGGCATATTAATTAAATCAGAAACACAGAATGATGGAGTCATAATTATCAATGAGAGCACAGCAAGGTCAGTACAGACGATGACCCAGAGATCATTACGACTGGGATACACCATCATAATGGCACGAAATATGTGAACCAGTGTGAGATACTAAATAGGAAGCCAGGCATAGCGGGGTCACCGCTGCTTAACATCGTTAGTCACGACATAGTCTAGAGCATACCGCAACTCCATAGAATGAACAATGTCAATCTTCGTGTCATCCAAGATGTCAAAGACGAGGTGGCGTCCACCGACTCATTCAATATATGGATTATCGCCGGTGTTGCTCTCAGCGTCATCTTAAGGGGCTTTATTATCATATGGAAAGTCTCATAGAGAAGATAAGCTTCGCGGGAGGTACAGAAGTTCATCAACAACTACAAAATAACTGAGGACGGTCATAGACTTGAGGGGGGAGTAATTAACACATAAGAATTAAGAAATTTGCAATTACCTTTACCCATTGGCTCCGCTGACGCATGAGCTCAGCGGGCTGATGACTAGGTCAGCTGCGGTAACTTGATATTTGATTATGCTGCAAATATCAACGTTTTTGCTTATGCCGGCTTGCCGACTGTAGCTTTGTAGTTATGGTGGGAATCAGCCACGACGGTCTTGGGTCGCCAAAAACTACTCTCCGCTCAGCGCTGTATGATGCTTGCCTCTTTGCCAGTGTGTCGCACCGTCTCAACTGATGCGATGCAGGTATTGCTAGGTGTGCCACCTCTTGACCTGATTGTTATACAGCGTGCTGTCACATTCAGGTTAAGAAGAGGCTTGGGCGTGTCCTTGCTTCAGAATAATCTGATTTCCGACCTTGATGTGTAGAGGGAAGGATATCTAGAAAGCAATTGACTTCTAGAGGACAGGGTTAAGATAAGGTGGCAAGACCGTTGGGACAATAGTCCTAACGGTAGGGTGACCTATGAGTATATCCGGGACGTTAGGTTTGTAGAAGAAAACCCAGACTTCCGATTCTGTCTGAGCCTGGGTTTTCTGCTTACGGGACATGGTCCTCTGAACGCATTTCTGCATCAGAGGCACCTTTCTGACACGCCCGAGTGTATGTGTGGGACGCGTGTTGAAGATTGGGCGCATGTTATTGCGCTCTGCCCGATGTACTCGGACATTAGGAACCTTGAAGGAATGGGGATTAGTTGGACTAATGGACGATTAGACGTCAGCGGTGTGATCTTCACTAGTCCAAATACCGAACAGTTAGGGTCATTTGATAGGTTTGCGCGTGAATTGTTCAGGCGGCGGAGACAATTAGCTGAAAATAGGGGTTAGATTAAGGGTGAAAGATGAGGGGTAGGGATTTAATCCCTGGTCACCAGTACAGAGCAGTATGGAAGCTCAACTGGTAGTAGCTTCGGCTACGAGGTCTGACCGGAGACTTAATTCTGGTACCACGGGGAGCAGGGGCCCTTGGAGTTCGCTCCAACCTGCTCATGCGGACTGGCCCTTCGGGGAGTATCGTGGTGGTTGTGGTTGATGCCCAAATGCGGGAAGAGTGTTTTGATCACTCAATGTGGAGTTGCACTGCAACCGGGTGCCGGACCCAAAGTACGGCAGAGGTGTTAGATAGGTCTCGAACCCCACCAAGGTGTGTAGTGTGTCCATTCCACACTACCAATCGGTCTTGAAAAATGCCTGGCATTTTCGGGGCGCTGATCAACGCATTGTATTGATACGCCGTGCTTTTGAGCACCGTGAGGTAAGGCCGTCGACGGCAGGTACTCACGTTAAACACACCGGACGTTGTAGCTTTGTTGTGATCTACTCAGTTGTAAACACTCGAAGTGAACGGTCGTGTTCGCGCATTGAAGAAACAATTTAGAGTTTAATATAGTGAATTTTTCCGTTAACTGAAATCGTAGAAAGCATACAATTGCCTGGCGCGAGTTAAATCGAAGGCCAGAGACACATAAAGCATTACCTCGAGTAATTGCTTTTAAAAATTGTAGTGCAAGTGTAAAGTGACAATACAAACAATAGGCAGTGTTATTGCCTGGTGCGAAGGCCAGTGACAATTTAGGCACGTTTAAAAATTGCTTACAAACAATAGGCAGTGTTTTTGCCTGGTGTGTGCTTACAAACAATAGGCAGTGTTATTGCCTGGTGTGAAGTTTTATGTGTGTATAACAAAGGACAGTGACTGTATACAGTTCGGGCACCGGTTTTGTGTGGACCGCAATAAACTGAAGGCCACTGACAACATTGTTGTAGTGCAGGTACGCGTTCGCGAGTGCCGATTTCAAACTTTTGTAGTTTTACGTGCTTGTGTATTGGTACGCGAGCGCGAGTGTATCGGACGGTCGGAGAAGAATGTCTCCACCACGAAGACGAGGAGCGAAGGCACCCGCTGAAAGCGATGACTCGGAAGTCCTAATGATTACGGCAGCGTCATCGGCAGGCGAAGAGGAAGTGGAGAAGCCCCCACCGCGCAGAAAGGCTCGCCTGGCCACTCCACCGTTGGGGAGGTCGTGCGAGACGGGAGCGTCGAAACCCGTAGCCGGAGCAGCAAAGGAGGCAGGAGGAAGCAAAAGGCGAGAAGGGGAAAAGAGGAAAGGTATGAGAGGGGAGATTAATACCAATAAGGGGGGTATTGTTGGGGGTGGCGCTATCACTCATGTTGCAGCTATGAAAGCGGTAACAGCTGAGGTTAGCGCTTTGGTTTTTGGGGTCAAGATCATGGAGGTCCCTGACATGAAGAGTCTAATGGAGCTTGCCTCGAAGTACGAGGCACTCCTGATGACGATAATTGCGGAGAACGCGCATCTTCGCGGGCAGGTGGATGCCCTTAAGGGAGGTTGTGGGGGACCGCGAGTGAACAGACCAACGGTGGCTCCCGCGACTTCGGCGCCTGCCCCTCCGGCACCCGTGCTGAAGGCAGTAGCGCCGATGTCGCCGAAGCCGGTGGAGACCTGGTCAGTTGTGGTCAGGAGTAAGGGGCCTGCAACTTCCTCTAGGGAAGTAATCAAAAAGGTGGTTAAGGAGGTGGGTCGATAAAGGGTGGTGGGGCGGTCATCCGCACTCCCTCCGTTTTAGAGAGGGAAAAAGTGGCGACTAACGCAAAATTCGGGTTGGGCGTCAGTGTCAACCGGAAGTTGGGGCCAAGGGTTGTGGTGCAAGGCGTACACACCGAGATCTCCCATGAGGAATTCATGGAGGAACTCTTCAGTACGAATATAATTCCTGAGGCAAAGAAATCCGACGTTTGGTTGGTCAGTCGACCCTGGAAGGTGGCGCCAGATGGTAAAACTAACGTCGTTCTGGAAGGTTCAGAGGAAGTAATGTCCGCCCTCTTAGAAGCGGGAAGGTGCTACATTAAGTGGTTTTCCTTGTGTGTTCAGGAGTGATCCTCGTTCTTATCGGGGCATCAGTCTCCTTCCAGTGCTGGGAAAAGTACTGGAGAGAGTTATGGTGGAACGACTTCAGGATCTAACGCGGGATATGTGGTCGGATAGGCAGTATGGTTTCAGGAAAGGACGCAGTGTAGAGGATGCTTGGATGTATGTCCAGAGTGCCGTTAGGGAGAACGTCAACGAATATGTCCTTGGCATATTTGTTGACTTCAAGGGAGCATTTGACTACCTAATCTGGGATAGGGTGATTGAACGATTGGAGGAGCTCGGCTGCCCGGAAGTTACATTTCGGACAGAAAAGCCTCAATCGTAGGAATGAATGGGAGTGTTGAGATTGGGGTGGCTCGGGGCTGCCCGCAGGGATCCATCTGTGGTCCATATATTTGGAACCTTATGATGGACTCTCTGTTTGGACAACTTGAACCAGTATGCAAGTGTTGTGCGTACGCGGACGACCTTCTTCTTTTAGTTGAAGGTCACTCAAGGTCCGAAATAGAGCGAGCGGGAGAACGATTCTTAGAAATTGTCCACAGTTGGGGTGTAGGTGTTGGTGTGGACATATCAATGGACAAAACGGTTACAATGCTGCTTAAGGGCAGATTGTCGCCGGCTCGTCCACCGATTGTCCGTGTAAATGGGGTCAGCATCAAGTACGTGACGCAAGTCAAATACTTGGGGTTGACCTTGAGGGAAAGGATGTGTTTCACACCACACTTGGTGAGCGTGAAAGAGAGACTGCTGGCGATTGTCGGCAAGGTCAGGCGCGTTTTACGGAGTTATTGGGGCCTCGGACGTCGTGCGGTTCGTACCATATATCGTGGCCTATTTGTGGCCTGTGCCACTTATGGAGCTGCTGTATGGTGGGAATTAGCCACGACGGTCTTCGGTCGCCAAAAACTACTCTCCGTGCAGCGCTGTATGATGCTAGCCTGTTTGCCAGTGTCGCACCGTCTCAACTGATGCAATGCAGGTATTGCTAGGTGTGCCACCTCTTGACCTGATTGTTATACAGCGTGCTGTCACATTCAGGTTAAGAAGAGGCTTGGGCGTGTCCTTGCTTCAGAATAATCTGATTTCCGACCTTGATGTGTAGAGGGAAGGATATCTAGAAAGCAATTGACTTCTAGAGGACAGGGTTAAGATAAGGTGGCAAGACCGTTGGGACAATAGTCCTAACGGTAGGGTGACCTATGAGTATATCCGGGACGTTAGGTTTGTAGAAGAAAACCCAGACTTCCGATTCTGTCTGAGCCTGGGTTTTCTGCTTACGGGACATGGTCCTCTGAACGCATTTCTGCATCAGAGGCACCTTTCTGACACGCCCGAGTGTATGTGTGGGACGCGTGTTGAAGATTGGGCGCATGTTATTGCGCTCTGCCCGATGTACTCGGACATTAGGAACCTTGAAGGAATGGGGATTAGTTGGACTAATGGACGATTAGACGTCAGCGGTGTGATCTTCACTAGTCCAAATACCGAACAGTTAGGGTCATTTGATAGGTTTGCGCGTGAATTGTTCAGGCGGCGGAGACAATTAGCTGAAAATAGGGGTTAGATTAAGGGTGAAAGATGAGGGGTAGGGATTTAATCCCTGGTCACCAGTACAGAGCAGTATGGAAGCTCAATTGGTAGTAGCTTCGGCTACGAGGTCTGACCGGAGACTTAATTCTGGTACCACGGGGAGCAGGGGCCCTTGGAGTTCGCTCCAACCTGCTCATGCGGACTGGCCCTTCGGGGAGTATCGTGGTGGTTGTAGTTGATGCCCAAATGCGGGAAGAGTGTTTTGATCACTCAATGTGGAGTTGCACTGCAACCGGGTGCCGGACCCAAAGTACGGCAGAGGTGTTAGATAGGCCTCGAACCCCACCAAGGTGTGTAGTGTGTCCATTCCACACTACCAATCGGTACTGAAAAATGCCTGGCATTTTCGGGGCGCTGATCAACGAATTGTATTGATACGCCGTGCTTTTGAGCACCGTGAGGTTAGGCCGTCGACGGCAGGTACTCACGTAAAACACACCGGACGCTGTAGCTTTGTAGTTCAGTTGAATGTGGAGTTGCATTGCAACCGGGTGCCGGACCCAAGGTACGGCAGAGGTTTTAGATAGGCCTCGAACCTCACCAAGGTGTGTACTGTGTCCATTCCACACTACCAATCGGTAATGAAAAATGCGTGGCATTTTCGGGGCGCTGAGCAACGCATTGTATTGATACGCTGTGCTTTTGAGCGCCGTGAGATAAGGCCGTCGACGGCAGGTACTCACGTTAAACACACCGGACGTTGTAGGTTTGTAGCTTATGGGTTCAACTTTTAGGTTTAGCTTTAAGTTAATTTTGTAATACTAGTTAGTTCTAACCAAACTCAATAAAGCACAGAAGTGCACTGCACCATAACTTATACGCAAGTCCTTTTGTCAATAATCGCGCAACTGTACGCGCATTTAACGCAACACCGCTTAAAACTTCTGCACAGACGCAACAGTTCACTAGAAACATACTAATAACATAAGTGGCATATCTTACATGTGTGCACATAACTATAATTTAGTAATAGTAATAACCCAACGATTACCCTCCTCCCGCCCAACCGACACAAGGGGCGCAATCCGCATACGTTCGGAATTAGCCGAGTCAGAAAAGACAAAAGAGTTTTTTAAGTGTTGAGATCAAAAACTGCTCAGCTACAGAAACAAAAATTTCAACAGCTAAGATTTATAGTTACAATATAATAAATTGTTACATTTTCATTCATTAAGAGAAAACAATAAAGTGTTTTTAATTTTGAAAAGTGAGTCAGATAAGTCAAATGTGCTGGAATGAGAATTTAAATCATGACATATACCCCGGAGTGGCTCGCTTAGTTCAAAATTTGATCTACAGGATTTTAACAGTAAAGGTCTAAACTGCCTCGAAAAGCGAATCGGGATATTAAATTTAATTTCAGACAGGAGAAAAGAACTGCAAACTGTTCAATTCAAGATTTTCACTAAGAATATTATGCCAAGCACTTCCCTACGACTAGAATGTGTAGGTAGATTAATAAGTTTTAAACGACTAGTGTATGGAGGTAGACTTACCCTAGAATCCCATCGGATATGCGCTAAGGCGAAAAGAAAAATTGTTTTTGAACAGACTCTAGCTTGTCAGAATGAATTTTGTAGTTAGGGTTCCATACAACAGAGCCATATTCCAATATAGGTCTAACCAAAGTTGTATAAAGTGTTTTAGTAATATACAGATATCTAAATTCTTTAGATCAACGTTTAACAAAACTGAGGACAGCTTTTGCTTTCAAGACCATGGTGGCAATATGAAGACAAAAATTAAGCTTAGGGTCCATATTAACTCCCAAATCAACATAGTTAAAAACTTGCTCCAGGATATGGTCTTTTATTACATAAGAAGAGGGGTGCACAGATCTACGGGAAAAGCACATCATCTTACATTTATTCAGATTTAATGGCAAATCATTTCTATCACACCATGCAACCATATTGTTTAAGTCTGTATATGATTTAAAAAGCTTTACGTCATATCAAGTTTATGTATGCGAATCGATATATTTACTTTATCGAAAGCTTTGCTAAAGTCTGTGTATATAACATCCGTATGCTTATGTTTCCTAAAACCCAATGTTACATGGTTTACAAATTCAAGCAAGTTTGTTAGAGTCGATTTCCCTTTACGAAATCCATGCTGAGATGAGGAAATTAACGGAGAAATCGAAAAGGTTATATGGTCAGTGATGATAGTTTCAAAAAGGTTAGGTATAACTGATAGTTTTGCGATACCTCTATAGTTTTCAATGTTGGATCTAAATCCACTTTTATGCAAATAAATAATAAATGACTGTTTCCATATTGAAGGAAATATACCGTGTTTAAGAGAGGAATTAAATATCCTTGTCAAAGGCAAGTAAATATATTTGGCACTATTTTTTAGGAAGCATGAGGGTATCATGTCTGGGCCGTATCTAATTTTTAACTTATTTAATATAAGTAGGACGTCTTCTTCAGAAATAATTGGAGCGTTAATTAAAGTATTCGAACACAGCACGTGCTGATAAGGAAAAAATTTGGAAGAATTATTACAGTAGTTTGACTTGAAAATTCTGCAAACATATTGGATATAATAACATTGTCAGTTGAAATGATAGATTTGTATTTCATCGCGGACGGAAATTTGGAAATCCTGCGTTTGGAGTTGACGAAATCATAAATCGATTTTGGATTACTTACAACATTCTTTTCTACTTTATTTAAGTAATTATTATAACATTTTTTGCTTAGGTCAAAATATTGTCGACGCAATACGGAATATTTAGAATTGTCGACAAGTGAACCGGTTTTTTTAAAATGTTTAAAGGCTCGAGTTTTTCTGTTTTTCAATTTATGTAACTCTTTCGACGACCACGGACTTCTACTTCTACTTTTACTTTTATTAACAATTACTATTGGAACATACTTTTCAAATAATTTCGTAATAATGTTATTAGAATGAGAGACACTCAATTCAATATAACCATTATAATTATGCCATGATATTGTAGAAAGTTCTGTATTTAACTTTTTAAAATTAGCTTTTGTAAAGTTGAACCGAGTACGGAAGCACGAAGTTTGATAATTAATATCGCGTATATTGCTCATGACTTCGACAGATATTTCCAAAGCAGGATGATACGATTCCTCTGGTAGAACAAGAGGATTACTCTGAATAACGGAACACTTTGAAGAAGTATCAACGTATACTAAATCTAAGCATTTACCAAATTTATTCGGAATCAAATTAATTTGGTTCAGACCCAACTCGCACATTTTTTCGAAAAACTCATGAAAACATGACCGATTGCAAATCGGTACGATATAGTCGTCGAAAGCTTTCCACGAAGCACACGGTAAATTGAAATCTCCTACGATTATTGAATCTGCATTATTTGCCATCGAAGTAGCACTATTTATTAAAGAAGCGTGCTGCATATATACAGATAAGTCCGAATGGGGTGGTATATAAGACAGGGTTAAATAAATAAATACAAAATTTTTGGGCTTTAAAACTTTGCCGCGAAATATATTAACCGCAATTATCATCCTTTCTAACATACATACATATATATAATCATATGGTACATACATAAATTAACTAATTCTAAAAGTTCCAAACAACTTACTGTTGTTCAAATACCTGCCTGCTTCGTGTCTCCAAACACACCACAAGACAAAATACAAAAAATAAGTTTATAAGTCAAGTTCATCGACTTTCCAACGATACCCCTTGGGCCAGTAAAGCAACAAGCAGGATCGCTCAGAACATAAAAAAAAAACACAACAAAATTATCGGAATTTATGTATGTATACATATTCTTTTAAACATTGGCACATTTCCTCGTTGCTTTTCTCATTTCTCTTATATATTAAATATTAAAAAATGTAGATATAAAATAATATAGTTTCAAATATATATATATATATAATAGTAATACCAGTCCCTCTCAGCGAAACTTTACAAAAACGCGTTACATGTATGCATGTACATATGCATATTATATATATACACATACCAATTTAACTAAAATTATACGGTCAAAATGGAGAATCATAACCAAACGTATGAAAATTAAAATTAACATACATATGTATGCTAATGTATATATATATATGTATGCATTTGTTGTTTAGACCAATTTTATTTTCGCGTTCCTTTTAAATAAATGTATATAGATACATATAATAAAAACTAATATACATACATAAAAAATATACAAATTAATCGCGAGAGAAACGAATACCCAACAAACAATTTTCGGAAAATTTTGAGATATTAATAATACTAACATAAATTTAAATAAAATATAAATTGACTTGTCCGGTAAAAAAAAAACTACAATAGACTAGTTTTTCAATCGAAGCTTCAACAGCAAAAAATATTTTTAACTACAGCTTTGGGTAGCAAACTAAAATTTTTTATTACAATCATATTATTGCAATTTTTTATTAAAGTTAATACAAAACCATCTTAATAGCTAGCTGATTGCTTTCAATTTAATTCAAAACATTATAAATGCAATCTGATAAACCACGAACACCTCTATTATTAGAAATTTCAAAAATGGCTGATGATGATAAACAACAACGCACCTCTGCGGAAGCTACACGCTCAAAACAGGGCGCAAAACAACAAAGTACCAAAGACAATTCAGTATCAAGGTTCATAACTGAAAGTGACAGTTTTACTAGATACTGCACACGGTTTTCGGCTTCGCCTATTAACGACAATACAAAATCAGTTCCGAATTTAAAAATTCAAAGCATAATATATGGGCACGCGTCAGCCAAATATGAAAACTGTCACGAGCAGTACGAAACTACGAAGGCAATGATATTAGACCACATAAATTTATTAAGGCCATGTTGAGCCACTACTCCTCCTCAGAGAGTAGTTACAACTCCAAAAGAGAACCTAGATATAGGTATATTTTTAAAAGTACCAGCCTGTGATACTGAAGTTTTTTATGGTGGTTATGATCAATGGTGATTTGATATATCAACCATCCTAAACATTCACGAGCACAAAAGCTGTACCATCTCAGGTACAAAACAAATAGGGAAGCAGACAGTATTGTCAAGCATTTCGCTTTGAATGACGAACATTTTAATCTGGCTTGGGATGCACTAGTTGAAAGATACGAAAACGAAAGAATATTGGTAAATAACCAAGTAACTATTTTCATGAATTTACCAAAAATTCAACAAGAAACCAGCCAAGAATTTAACAAACTATACTAGACTATACTAGACTAATTGAGTTAGAAACACGCGACACTACCTGATGCTGCTTTGCTACGATGGCAGCAATCACTAGTGGCAAGAAAGAAATCGGCAAAATGGCATCAAATGAAAGAATTTTTAACAACTCAGTACGAAATAGCATAGACAAAAAGGTATTTAAGCCAAAAGATCATCAAAATGACTCAAAAAAAAACTTTTTTTAAACCCCAAGTCAGTAATAACATACAATGTAATAGACACGTTAATAGAAGCCAAACATTGTCAAATCAAACAAACCATTGGCAATCATTATGTGAAATCTGTAAAGGAGGACATAATATAAGACCTTGCGAGAAATTTAAAAAAATGTCCGTTTCAGCAAAGTTCTTTTACCATCTCGAAAATTCGAATTCCTCGATAGGTAAACTTCGCATCTGACTATAATGTAGAATTACATGGCTTCAGTGATGCCTCTGAAAAAGCCTATTGTGCAACAGCTTACGTACGCACTGAATATGATAACAAAATATCTTCATGTCTTTTAGCAGCCAGATCTAAAGTTGCTCCCCTGAATGCACTAAGTCTGCCACGGCTCGAACTAAATGGTGCTCTTCTGTTAACAAAACTAGTTTCAATTGTCCTAACCCATCTGAAATTAACCATTCACAAAATGTGTCTTTGGTCAGATTCAGAAATAGTTTTAGCATGGTTAGAAAAACCACCATACAAGCATACTTGGAAAACTTGTTACAAGTACAGATAATCCAGCGGATCTTGGGATAAGATATTCATACCAGCTATTTTATCTTCTTCTGCTTTTGCTGCAACGTCAGCGATTGAAGAAGAACGAAAACCTTCTTTTTTGAACCATTCATTGAGGAAACTCAATAGAGGTTGAATGAGTGGTTGCGATTGCGTGTTAGACGACGTTGAAAGCTGTTCTATACACTGGAGTACTATTTGGGTTTAATCCATACCAGCTATTTCATCTTCTACCGCTTTTGTGGCAACAAAAGCGACTGAAGAAGAACAAAAACCTTCTTTTTTGAAAAAGACGCTTTTTTTAAGCGCTCTATCAAAAGATTATACAGTAAAAACCCGTAAGATGTTTTCACTTGGTTTTTTGGATTTTTCAATATTTTATATAGCTAAAGGGGACAGGAACATACAGAATCTCGCTCTACTCCGAAGCAGATTACAAAGAAGAAGAAGAAAAAGTATTTCCTTATCTACCAAGAACAAAAAGTTACTTAAATTCAACTCAAAGAAATAAGCCTATGAATAAATTTTCAAGTTTTTTGTTCGTTAAATAAATAAGTACAAATTTCACTTCGTAAAAATCTAAACTATTCAAAGGAATCTATTTAGGTGCCGTACTTAAATAAAGAACCATACAATGAAAAAGTAAAATACTTTAAAGAACCAAGTATTGTATGGGTTAAGAAAATCATCATATACGTAAATAGTCAAACAACTATGGTAAGACCTTGCTACCCAAGCGCCATGCGGTGAAAAAGCTGCGATATGCTACAATGAACTTCTTATTTTCAATACATGCGCTTTACCACATAAAAAATGTCCGCAGTTCATTTAAATTATGGAGATAATAATATTATTACTCATCCCCATTGCCATTAATTGAATATCCTATTAATAGTAGAATTTCCTACCAGCATTGTAGCATCTAATCCAAGTATTCTTCTTTAGGACTGGAAAAATCAGTAGTTATTTCTAACGCAAAGCCCAACCAATCCAGTACCTTAATCGCACACTTTATACCAATATGGTTGGTATCCTGTATAGCAAAACCTCTGAAAGAAATCGTATCCAAAAAGGTCACGTGGTATGTCTAATTCGCATTTTGAAATTGATTTTGGACCCACTAGTTTACTTTGAGAACTGAGCCTCAATAACACGCAATATTTGGTAGTGATAATCCGTCATTCTAGAAGCCTTAGATAGACCGCAATCTTCTGTTATTAGAGAAATAGAGCACTGAAAATAAAATGTTAAATTTTATAAAAGTATTTCTGTCATATTGTAACTTTTGAGTAAATCTAAACAACCATATTCCAATACTTACCGCTTGCACAATTACGTAGCACAAGGATCTTATCAATCAAACCTATATACATATGTATATAAAAGAAAGTCGTGACGAAATATAACGGACAGCAAGACGAAATATTTATCTGTCAAAAGATTAGCATAGCCGTTCATTTGCTAAAAATGGAATATCTCAAACGCATTGACATGGAATGATATAACAACATATCATTTTACAACGTTATATTGCAACTCAGTAAAGTCCATTATATACATTTGCATATATGTCAAGAAAGGCAGCGGTTTATGGCATCCAAACTTCAATACCAACGATAAAATTGCGCGCTATCAAGTTTATTGTTATGTGAATTGCATTGATCATCTTACTGTTGTACATTTGACGGAGCGTCTAGAGAATGGTTAGCGAGTATATTTCACAGCTTCAAATGTTTTTCAACGTGCTGAAACTCCTCCTGTGACAAAATTGACCAGTTTCATTGCGAACTGCCAAAAGGATCCGTTTGCGCGAACTTTACTCGGGGAAAAATTTTCAAGCCGGGCGAAGCGGTTCCTGGTTATCCAGATGTGCATTTATATGATCCTCTTTGCCGTATGAATACAGTTCATCAAAAAAAAATTAATACGTCTATTTGCGGTTGTTGCTGATAAATGTGCGTGCGCCAAGGTCATTTAAGTCACTACGGACGTTTAATAGTACCAATATTCTCAACATATCCTGTTGCGTGTGAAAAACTCAATTTACTAAAAAGCGATACCCAAGTCAGATACGCACACAATTTGCTACCATCATTTCGACGTGCTTACATCGATTTGAAGAACACAACATATTTTTCAAAACTTTGGACACTTATTCTTGAAACATGATTTCGATAATAAAAAGTGCGCAAAACTCTATAAATTTTTTGAAAAAATTTTCTATAAACGTATGTTATTTTTCAATACAACGCATGTATGGGCTTTTTATTTATAACTTTCAAATCGAATATCTTGTTTTAACAACTAGCGGAAATCAGCCATTATGTGACGCTCTCATCATCATTGATACCCAAACAAACAAAAATAGTAAAGAACAAAAGGAGTCCGGATGTCCTGAAAAAACCCGGAGAGAGCTAGTTGTTCCCAGAAGAGAGCACTGTTCATGACGAGATCAAAAGTAACCGGCACAAAGACAGGAGCAAAGCTTAGTCTGGGTGCAAGGGCAGGCACTAACCCTGGAGCTGAACTTAACCCGGAGGCCAACGTATGACTACAAAGAAGGGACGGGAAGGATATGCAGATAAAACAATTTTTAATGCGTCTTCTACAAATTAATCTCCATCACAGCAAACTAGCTTCAGTAGCCGTATTTAGGCGCTTGACAATAGAACAGCCTGATTTTGTATGCATTCAGGAGCCACGGGTTAATGGGGGCCGTATTTGCGGACTGAGGACGCCAAGCTACAAGTTATACATTTTTTTCTCTCTCTTTTTATACTCTTGCAACATGTTGCTACAAGGTATAATAGTTTTGTTTACCTAACGGTCGTTTGTATTACCTAAAACTATTCGAGTTAGATATAGGTTTGTATACATAGAAATGATCAGGGTTAAAAGACGAATTGAAATCCGGGTGACCGTCCGTCCGCCTGTGCAAGCTGTAACTTGAGTAAAAATTCATACGCAAGATATATAATTGAAATTCATATAATAAAATAAATAAATGAAATTCTGAATAAAAGTATGTCTTTGTGTCAAAAATTGGTTGAGTCGGATCAATACTTCCTGCAATATTAAATTTAGGCAACACGTGAATTTATTTCCCGGTCTTTGAACCTTGCAAGTTGCGAGAGTATAAAATGTTCGGTTACACCCGAACTTAGAATTTCCTTACTTTTTTAATTAAATATTTCCTTAAGAAATTTACAATAATATAATCAAATCTTAAGACTAGTTTTAACACCATCGTGCCAACTGCCTTCTTTGCAATTTCTGGACATTAGACGCGCAAAAATTGCCCCAAATGCTGAATGAACAAGCTAAACATTGCCAATTGCGAAGGTAAGGTTAGGGCATGAAATTAATGGCACAGAAAAACCATAACGATTTTATGTTACATCATTAAAGCATCCATGACACAACAGCAGTAAGCTGTGAGAGCAGCGGTAGAATATCTGGACTAAGGACAAAAAGCCATAAGCTCCTAGCGGCAAGCAGCACAGGTAGAACCAGAGCCTGTTTGATGGTCAGAAACGAACTTAACGTTTTTCTTTTACCTTATTTCAGCAAGGAGGACGTCGTCACTGCTAGGCTGAAGGATAGTGCTCTTGTCTCAGCCTATATGCCGCACGACGACGAGGTGGAGTCACCTCCGGACCTGCTGAGGAGGGCTCTAGCAGAGGCCAGGCGTAAAGGAGCCTTCTAAAAGGTTCGGATGCCAATTCAAGGCACATTGTCTGGGGGAGCTGGACACAAACGCAAGAGGTGAGTAACTTTTTGATTTTATTTGTGGTGTAAACCTTTTAATTTGCAATAGTGGAAACTGCCCTACTTTTATGACAGCTAGCAGGGCGGAAGTCCTTAACGTCACGCTAGCCTCTAAAAAAATTGCTCCCTTGATCTTGGAACGAAGAGTTCTAGACGACCATTCCTTGTCCGATCATAAATATATTGGGTTCAGCTTGGACGCCCCGCGCCCGAAGCACAAAACCTATATAAATTTCAGGAATACCAATAGGGTCCTGTATTGCAGGAAGCTTCGATTAGCTTTTGCGACCGCGGCTCTTCGATCCTATCTGCGGACGAGATTAATGAGCTCGTCCAGGATTTCAGCTCTGTTAGTGGAACTACTCTCGAAAGCTCCTGTCCTCTGAGAACTCAGAAAAGTAAAAGAAAACCTCCTTGGTGGATTTCGGAGCTAACGGAGATCAGATCTTCGAGTAGAAGACTCTTCAATAAAGTCCGTGAAAGTGGCTCTAGTGACGACTGGGCGTTGTACAAGGCCGGACATTTACAAGAAAACCGAGAGAGCTTCGTGGAGAGCATTCTGCGGCAGTGAAGAGGGTTGGCCCGAGTCCTCAATGTTTATGTGCATTTTAACAAAAGATCCCACTCCATTGGAGTATCTGAGAAATGCAGATAGTGATTGGACAATGAGAAGCGAGCAATCGTTGAAACTACTGTTGGATGCTCATTTTCCGCTGAATCGCTCTACTGCTGAAGTGCCACTGGGGGAGCTTCAGGACAGCTGTACAGCCTTCTTAGACCTTCTGGATGAGCGTCACCTTGCCTGGGCGCTGAAATAGTTCAAGCCCTTCAAGTCCCCGGGTCCTGATGGTATCATACCGGCGCAATTACAGCGTACGGTCAAGGTGTCATGCAGCTGGCTGGCCCCCATCTACGCGAACTGTGTTAGATTGGGCCATGTCCGGAAGGCCTGCTTTGCATGATGTAGTGTCATGGCTGGAAATAGTACTTTGGCAAAAGGAATTTGTTGTTGGCACCTTTCTCGATATCAAGGGGGCCTTCAATAACGTGTGGCCAGAGGCAGTGGTTAAAGCCCTCTAACAGTTTGAGGTGGAATCGAACCCCAAGCACCTCATTTTTAGTCTTCTTTGCGACAGAACTGTCCTATCAAAGTGGGGTAGTGCCAAGGCACACAGAAAGGTTAATAGGGAAATCCGCAGGAAGGGTTAGTCTCCCCACTGCTCTGCATTTTGGTGGTAAACAACCTACTTATAAAACTCGAGGACGTCGTTCTTGTGGTTAAAGGAAACTTCCTAAATACCGTCTATGAGCTCACCGAAGGGTACCTAAACTTGGTATCCAACTGGGAGAATAGAAGCGGCCTAGCCGTCAACCCAAGTAAAACCAAAATGGTTTTATTTACTAGCAGGTATAGGATCCCAAAGGTGCCTCTCCCCTCTTTCGAGGGTTCACGGCTTCAACCTGTTGATAAGGTTAAATATCTAGGGCTTATTGTTGATAGAAAGATTCCTTGGAGGTCAAATATCGAGAAGAGAGTTAAGATGGCATCGGTCGCCTTGTATTGCTGCAGGAAAGCTATAGAGAAATGGTGGGGACTCTCACCAAAAGTGGTGTTCTGGCTCTACGAAACCGTTGTCCAGTCAATATTGTTCTGTTGTGTGTTCTTCTGGTGGAGGGTACTAGAAAGAACTACTTTGGCTAAAAAGCTTGAGCGGGTCCAAAGAGCGGCGCTCATCGGAACCTCCGGTGCACTGGGCTTATGAAGAGGTCCGAAGAAGGACACTCCGCAATTCTCTCCTCCTTCAGCTGCATTCCTGAAAATTTTGATCACTGCGCCACAGCGGCCACTCGAGACGGCTTTTTCTCTGCTCATACCCCGACGAGGGAGATGTAGATGGGAAAAAGCCACTGAAGAAGTGGCGCTTTGAGCTTTTTCACTATTTTCTGTAAAGAGCTCTCCGTCAATCTTAGCATCAGGCTACCGGACCACTGTAGCGTTTTTCAGGCGGAAATAATTGCGGTCAAGGTGGCTATAGAAGTACTGCTGCAAAGTGCAGCTTCGTGTAGAGAGGTGAGCATTCACTTCGACAGCAGAGCTACTTCAATATCAGGCTCGTTTGTGTGCCTGGTCACAACGGCATCGCAGGCAACTGCAAAGCCGCTAAGCTAGCCAGGGGGGCACCCTTGCCCCGCTCACATTGGAATGGGATCGAGTTGGACCTCCTATAACGTTTTGCGTCCTGGCTCTGGATCAATGGACCTCGCATGCATTCAGCAGATGCTGGTCGACGACCAATTCCTGCTCGACAACGAGATCCTTGTGGTCGAGAGTGGATCGCAGGAGGTCGGGTGATCTTCTCGCCTTGAACAAAGTTTATCTCGCCGCTATCGCACTGTCTAATGGGAACTCATGCGGTGCGGCTCAGAATAGCATATAGCTGCCATACAAACTGAACAATCGGAATCAAGTTCGTGAATTGAAAACTTTTTTATTTGACGGAATTAAGCATGAATTATTGTCTAAAGCAATAATGCAATCTCCGAAGAAATTGTATAGATCTGTCACCGATGCTGTGGGACAGCGATGCATTTTCATTGCTCTGTAATGGAAATAAAAATACATTTATAAGAGGCATTCGGTGCTTAGACTATACATTACGTAAACATATGTTTCTATATCTAAAGATGTCTACGATTTTAAAATACCTTTAAAAGTAATTACCTTCCAAAAGTCCAAAGGTGAATAATCTAGTGTAGTATTTGGCCGGTCGAGATAGTATCGAACTGACATTATTGCACCTACTCTGTTTGATTTAATTTTCTCCTCAATTTTTTCATTAAGGAAACACCAAAAAGGTTGAATGAGTGGTTGCGATTGTGTGATGGACGACGTTGAAGGCTGTTATATACACAGAGGTACTTGTTGGGTTTTATTCATACCAGCTATTTCATCTTTTTCTGCTTTTGCTGCAACGTCAGCGATTGAAGAAGAACGAAAACCTTTACTTAAATTCAACTGAAAGAAATAAGCCTATGAATAAATTTTCAAGTTTCTTTTTTCGTTATATAAAGAAGTACAAATTTCACTTCGTAAAAATGTAAACTATTCCAAGGAATCTATTTAGGTTCCGTACTTAAATAAAGAACCATACACTAGTTTACTTTGAGAACTGAGCCTCAATAATACGCAATATTTGGTAGTGTTAATCCGTCATTTCTAGAAGCCTTAGATAGACCGTATTATCTTCTATTATTAGAGAAATGGAGCATTGGAAATAAAATGTTAAATTTTATAAAAGTATTTCTGTCATATTGTAACTTTTGAGTCAATTTAAATAACCGTATTCCAATACTTACCGCTTGGACAATTACGTAGCACAAGGATCTTATCAATCATACCTATATACATATGTATATAAAAGAAAGTCGTGACGAAATATAACGGACAGCAAAACGAAATATTTACCTGTCAACAAATCAGCATAGCCGTTCATTTGCTAAAAATTAAATATCTCAAACGCAATTGACATGGAATGATATAACAACATATACTTTTACAACGTTATATTGCAACTCAGTAAAGTCCATTACATACATTTGCATATATGTCAAGAAAGGCAGCGATGTGGCGGTTTTTGGCATCCAAACTTCAATACCAACGATAACATTTGACATAGCGTCTGGAGAATGGTTAGCGAGTATATTTCACAGCTTCAAATGTTTTTCAACGTGCTGAAACTCCCCCTGTGACCAAATTGACCAGTTTCATTGCGAACTGCCAAAAGGATCCGTTTGCGCGAACTTTACACGGTTAAGATTTTTCCAGCAGGGCGAGGCGGTTCCTGGGTATCCAGATATGTATTTCTATGATCCTCTTAGCCGTATGAATACAGTTCATCCAAAAAAAATTAATACGTCTATTCGCGGTTGTTGCTGATAAATGTGCGTGCGCCAAGGTCATTTAAGTCACTACGGACGTTTAATAGTACCAATATTCTCAACATATTCTGTTGCATATGAAGAACTCAATTTACTAGAAAGCGATACCCATTAGAATACGGCAAACGTTGAAGCAATTATTTCTACATCTCTTAGTCAGATACGCACCCTATTTGCTACCTTCATTTCGACGTGCTTACATCGATTTAAAGAACACATAATTTTTTCAAAACTTTGGACACTTATTCTTGAAACATGATTTCGATAATAAAAAGTGCGCAAAACTATACAAATTTTTTGAAAAAATCTTCTATAAACGTATGTTATTTTTTAATAAAACGAATGTATGGGCTTTTTATTTATAACTTTCAAATCGAATATCTTGTTTTAACCACTAGCGGAGATCAGCCATTATATGACGCTCTCATCAACATTGATACCTTTTTTCCTTAATTTTTAGATGCTGGTTAAACCACTTTCTACGTTGTCCGAAAATTCACAGCAATGGAGATAGTCTCACTTGATACTTTAATTTCGCACAATTTCTTTATAATTTGGTAATTCATGGAAGGAAAATTGCAACTATTAACACAAAACTTTTTCACGATTCACTTTCCAGAACAGTCATGACGTTGATAAAATCTATATCTTTCAGTAATTGTTGTATTATATGTTCAACTTGTCAACTTTTCCGTACTAAGCTCGAAAATTGTCTTCAAATGTCACTTACACAATATTCTTTCACGGTCAAAGCTTTGACAAATTGTTTTACTTCGAGACAATAGCTTTGGTGTAAATGTTTCAACCAATTATTCACCCAAATAGATTGTTAGATTATACCGATATCTGGGTGACAATATCATTGTTTCTGAGTAGTCCGCACGATTTACTTTTGAAACGGAAGCGAGGGCTGTGGGCCATCAAGTAGCCCAGTCCTGAACGGAGCTTAAGGACACCTGACAACCTCCGTAGTATGATAGCCTTACTTGCGCAGCGGGGGCTGTGCATAAGCGTATTTACTTTCCCTTACTGGTAGGTCATGAACCAAACAAACAAAAATAGTAAAGAACAAAAGGAGTCCGGAAGTCCTGAAAAAACCCGGAGAGAGCTAGTTGTTCCCAGAAGAGAGCACTGTTCATAACGAGATCAAAGTAACCGGCACAAAGACAGGAGCTAAGCTTAGATTGGTGCAAGGGCTGGCACTAACCCTGAAGCTGAACTTAACCCGGAGGCCAACGTATGACTACAAAGAAGGGACGGGAAGGATATGCAGATAAAACAATTGTTAATGCGTCTTCTACAAATTAATCTCCATCACAGCAAACTAGCTTCAGTAGCCGTAATTAGGCGCTTGGCAATAGAACAGCCTGATTTTGTATGCATTCAGGAGCCACGGGTTAATGGGGGCCGTATTTGCGGACTGAGGACGCTGAGCTACAAGTTATACATTTTTTTCTCTCTCTTTTTAAACTCTTGCAACATGTTGCTGCAAGGTATAATAGTTTTGTTTACCTAACGGTCGTTTGTATTTCCTAAAACTATTCGAGTTAGATATAGGTTTGTATACATAGAAGTGATCAGGATTAAAAGATGAATTGAAATCCGGGTGACCGTCCGCCTGTGCAAGCTGTAACTTGAGTAAAAATTGATGCGTAAGATATATAATTGCAATTCATATAATAAAATAAATAAATGAAACTCTGAATAAAAGTATGTTTTTGTTTCAAAAATTGGTTGAGTCGGATCAATACTTCCTGCAATATAAAATTTAGGCAACACGTGAATTTATTTCCCGGACTTTGATCCTTGCAAGTTGCGAGAAAATAAAATGTTCGGTTACACCCGAACTTAGAATTTCCCTACTTTTTTTATTAAATATTTCCTTAAGAAATTTACAATAATATAATCAAATCTTAAGACTAGTTTTAACACCATCGTGCCAACCTTTATGTCAAATCTTTTATAATATCTTAATTTTCTATAATCACGGTTGGAGGCTCAATGTGTCACTTCGTTTTAATCTCTGATTTCCTTCGAATAGGAGCAGGCTCCTTGCTAGGGTGTTAAGATGAGTCGTTAGCTTACTGACGTATTGGATGGCGTTTTTTTTTATTTCTTCATGAATTGTAGGAATGGTGAGATATCTATAGATATTTTCGTTACAAATATACCATGTAGCACAAAAAATTTGTCGTGAAAGCCTAGACTGCCTTTTCGCAATTTCTGGACAAATGACGCGTAAAAATTGCCCCAAATGCTGAATGAACAAGTTATGCATTGCTAATTGCGAAGGTAAGGTTAGGGCATGATATTAATGGCACAGAAAAACCGTAACGTTTTTATGTTACATCATTAAAGCATCCATGACACAACAGCAGTAAGCTGGGAGAGCAGCTTTAGAATATCTGAACTAAGGACAAAAAGCCATAAGCTCATAGCGGCAAGCAGCACAGGTAGAACCAGAGCTGATGGTCAGAAACGAACTTAACGTTTTTCTTTTACCTAATTTCAGCAAGGAGGACGTCGTCACTGCTAGGCTGAAGGATACCTTCTTTTTTGATTCATTCATTTAGGAAACTCAATAGACGTTGAATAAGTGGTTGCGATTGCGTGTTAGACGACGTTGAAAGCTGTTCTATACACTGGAGTACTATTTGGGTTTAGTCCATACCAGCTATTTCATCTTCTACCGCTTTTGTGGCAACAAAAGCGACTAAAGAAGAACAAAAACCTTCTATTTTGAAAAAGACGCTTTTTTTAAGCGCTCTATCAAAAGATTATACAGTAAAAACCTGTAAGATGTTTTCACTTGGTTTTTTGGATTTTTCAATATTTTATATAGCTAAAGGGGACAGGAACAGACAGAATCTAGCTCTACTCCAAAGCAGATTACATAAAGAAGAATAAAAAGTATTTCCTTATCTACCAAGAACAAAAAGTTACTTAAATTCAACTGAAAGAAATAAGCCTATGAATAAATTTTCAAGTTTCTTTGTTCGTTGAATAAATAAGTACAAATTTCACTTCGAGAAAATCTAAACTATTCAAAGGAATCTATTTAGGTGCCGTACTTAAATAAAGAACCATACAATGAAAAAGTAAAAGACTTTAAAGAACCAAGTGTTGTATGGGTTAAGAAAATCATCATATACGTAAATAGTCAAACAACTATGGTAAGACCTTGCTACCCAAGCGCCATGCAGTGAAAAAGTCACTGATTTTGGACCCACTAGTTTACTTTGAGAACTCAGCCTCAATAACACGCAATATTTGGTAGTGATAATCCGTCATGCATCTAGATTTCTAGAATCCTTAGATAGACCGTATTATCTTCTATTATTAGAGAAATGGAGCATTGAAAATAAAATGTTAAATTTTATAAAAGTATTTCTGTCATATTGTAACTTTTGAGTAAATTTAAACAACCGTATTCCAATACTTACCGCTTGCACAATTACGTAGCACAAGGAATATAAAAGAAAGTCGTGACGAAATGTAACGGACAGCAAAAGGAAATATTTATCTGTCAAAAGATCAGCATAGCCGTTCATTTGCTAAAAATGGAATATCTCAAACGCAATTGACATGGAATGATATAACAACATATACTTTTACAACGTTATATTGCAACTCAGTAAAGTCCATTACATACATTTGCATAAATGTCAAGAAAGGCAGCGATATGGCGGTTTTTGGCATCCAAACTTCAATACCAACGATAACATTTGACATAGCGTCTGGAGAATGGTTAGCGAGTATATTTCACAGCTTCAAATGTTTTGCAACGTGTTGAAACTCCTCCTGTGACCAAAATGACCAATTTCATTGCGAACTGCCAAAAGGATCCGTTTACGCGAATTTTACTCGGGGAACAATTTTCAAGCAAGGCGAAGCGGTTCCTGGTTATCCAGATATGCATTTCTATCATCCTCTTAACCATATGAATACAGTTCATCCAAAAAAAAGTAATACGTCTATTTGCGGTTGTGGCTGATAAATGTGCGTGCACCAAGGTCATTTAAGTCACTATGGACGTTTAATAGTACCAATATTCTCAACATATCCGGTTGCATGTGAAGAACTCAATTTACTAGAAAGCGAAACCCATTGGGATACGGCAATCGTTGCAGCAATTATTTCTACATCTCCTAGTCAGATGCGCACCCTATTTGCTACCTTCATTTCGACGTGCTTACATCGATTTAAAGAACACAACATTTTTTTCAAAACTTTGGACACTTATTCTTGATACATGATTTCGATAATAAAAAGTGCGCAAAACTCTATAAATTTTTTGAAAAAATTTTCTATAAACGTATGTTATTTTTCAATATAACGCATGTATGGGCTTTTTATTTATAACTTTCAAATCGAATATCTTGTTTTAACAATTAGCGGAAATCAGCCATTATGTGACGCTCTCATCAACAATGATACATTTTTTCCACCATTTTTAGATGCTGGTTAAACCACTTTCTATGTTGTCCAAAACTTATCCACAGCAATGGAGATAGTCTTACTTGATACTTAAATTTCGCACAATTTCTTTATAATTTGGTACTTTATGGAAGGAAAATTTCAACTATCAACACACAACTTTTTCACGATTCACTTTCCAGAACAGTCATGACGTTGATAAAATCTATATCTTTCAGTAATTGTTATATTATATGTTCAACTTGTCAACTTTTTCGTAATAAGCTCGAAAATTGTCTACGAATGTTTCTTACGCAATATTCTTCCACGGACAAGACTTTCACGAATTTTTTTATTTTGAGACAATAGCTTTGGTGTAAATGTTTCAACCCTTTATTCACCCAATAGATTGGTAGATTATACCGATATCTGGGTACTTGATAATATCATTGTTTCTGAGTAGTTCACACGATTTACTTTTGAAACGGAAGCGAGGGCTGTGGGCCATCAAGTAGCCCAGTCCCGAACGGAGCTTATGGACACCTGACAACCTCCTTAATATAATAGCCTTACCTCCGCAGCGGGGGCTGTGCATAAGCGTATTTACTATCCCTTACAATAGTAAAGAACAAAAGGAGTCCGGATGTCCTAAAAAAACCCGGAGAGAGGTAGTTGTTCCCGGAAGAGAGCACTGTTCATAACGAGATCAAAAGTAACCGGCACAAAGACAGGAGCTAAGGGCTGGCACTAACCCTGGAGCTGAACTTAACCCGGAGGCCAAAGTATGACTACAAAAAAGGAACGGGAAGAATATGCTGATAAAACAATTGTTAATGCGTCTTCTACAAATTAATCTCCATCAAAGCAAACTAGCTTCAATAGCCGTAATTAGGCGCTTGGCAATAGAACAGCCTGATTTTGTATGCATTCAGGAGCCACGGGTTAATGGAGGCCGCATTTGCGGACTGAGGACGCCGAGCTACAAGTTATACATATTTTTCTCTCTCTTTTTATACTCTTACAACATGTTGATACAAGTTATAATAGTTTTG
Organism: Bactrocera oleae; assembly: GCF_042242935.1. Lineage (NCBI taxonomy): Eukaryota > Metazoa > Arthropoda > Insecta > Diptera > Tephritidae > Bactrocera > Bactrocera oleae. The sequence continues at coordinate 15,371,874 of NC_091541.1, read as the reverse complement.
TTTACCTAACGGTCGTTTGTACTACCTAAAACTATTCGAGTTAGATATAGGTTTGTATACATAGAAATGATCAGGATTAAAAGACGAATTGAAATCCGGGTGACCGTCCGTCCGCCTGTGCAAGCTGTAACTTGAGTAAAAATTGATGCGTAAGATATATAATTGAAATTTATGTAATAAAATAAATAAATGAAACTCTGAATAAAAGTATATCTTTGTGTCAAATACTGGTTGAGTTGGATCAATACTTCCTGCAATATAAAATTTAGGCAACACGCGCAAAAATTGCCCCAAATGCTGAATGAACACGTTATACATTGCTAATTGTGAAGGTAAGGTTAGGGCATGAAATTAATGGCACAGAAAAACCGTAACGTTTTTATGTTACATTATTAAAGCATCCATGACACAACAGCAGTAAGCTGGGAGAGCAGCTATAAAATATCTGGACTAAGGACAAAAAGCCATAAGCTCCTAGCGGCAAGCAGCACAGGTAGAACCAGAGCTGATGGTCAGAAACGAACTTAACGTTTTTCTTTTACCTAATTTCAGCAAGGAGGATGTCGTCACTGCTAGGCTGAAGGATAGTGCTAGAGAACTCTGGCTTGTCTCAGCCTATATACCGCACGATGACGAGGTGAAGCCACCTCCAGACCTGCTGAGGAGGGCTCTAGCAAAGGCCAATCGTAAAGGAGCCGCGGTTCTAAATGGTTCGGATGCCAATTCAAGGCACACTGTCTGGGGGAGCTGGACACAAACGCAAGAGGTGAGTAACTTTTTGATTTTATTTGTGGTGTAAACCTTTTATTTGCAATAGGGGAAACTGCCCTACTTTTGTGACAGCTAGCAGGGCGGAAGTCCTTGACGTCACGCTAGCCTCTAGGAAAATTGCTCCCTTGATCTCGGAATGGAGAGTTCTAGACGACCATTCCTTGTCCGATCATAAATATATTGGGTTCAGCTTGAACGCCTCGCGCCCGAAGCACAAAATCTATATAAATTTCAGGAATACCAATAGGGTCCTGTATTGCGGGAATCTTCGATCAGCTCTTCCAACCGCGGCTCTTCGATCCTATCTTCTATGTTAGTGGAACTACTCTTGAAAGCTCCTGTCCTCTGAGAATTCAGAAAAGTAAAGGAAAACCCACTTGGTGGATTTCGGAGCTAACGGAGATCAGATTTTCGAGTAGAAGACTCTATAATAAAGTCCGTGAAAGTGGCTCTAGTGACGACTGGGCCGGAACTCGAGGACGTGGTTCTTATGGTTAAAGGAAAATTCCTAAATACCGTCTATGAGCTCACCATAGGGTACCTAAACTTGGTATCCAACTGGGAGAATAGAAGGGGCCTAACCGTCAACCCAAGTAAAACCAAAATGGTTTTATTTACTAGCAGGTATAGGATCCCAAAGGTGCCTCTCCCCTCTTTCGAGGGTTCACGGCTTCAACCTGTTGAGAAGGTTAAATATCTAGGGCTTATTGTTGATAGAAAGATTCCTTGGAGGTCAAATATCGAGAAGAGAGTTAAGATGGCATCGGTCGCCTTGTATTGCTGCAGGAAAGCTATAGAGAAATGGTGGGGACTCTCACCAAAAGTGGTGTTCTGGCTCTACGAAACCGTTGTCCAGTCAATATTGTTCTGTTGTGTGTTCTTCTGGTGGAGGGTACTAGAAAGGACTACTCTGGCTTAAAAGCTTGAGCGGGTCCAAAGAGCGGCACGCATCGGAATCTCCGGTGCACTGGGCTTATGAAGAGGTCCGAAGAAGGACACTCCGCAATTCTCTCCTCCTTCAGCTGCATTCCTGAAAATTTTGATCACTGCGCCACAGCGGCCACTCGAGGCGGCTTTTTCTCTGCTCATACCCCGACGAGGGAGATGTGGATGGGAAAAAGCTGCTGAAGAAGTGGCGCTTTGAGCTTTTTCACTGTAAAGAGCTCTCCGTCAATCTTAGCATCAGGCTACCGGACCACTGTAGCGTTTTTCAGGCGGAAATAATTGCGGTCAAGGTGGCGATAGAAGTACTGCTGCGAAGTGCAGCTTCGTTTAGAGAGGTGAGCATTCACTCCGACAGCAGAGCTACTTCAATATCAGGCTCGTTTGTGTGCCTGGTCACAACGGAATCGCAAGCAACTACAAAGCCGATAAGCTCACATCGGAATGGGATCGAGTTGGACCTCCACTAACGTCTTGCGTTCTGGCTCTGGACCAATGGACCACGCATGCATTCAGCAGATGCTGGTCGACGACCAACTCGTGCGCGACTGCGAGATCCTTGTGGCTGAGAGTGGATCGCAGGAGGTCTTGTGATCTTCTCGCCTTGAACAAAGTTCGTCTCGCCGATATCGTATTAGTTCTCTATGGGCACTGTCTAATGGTAACCTATGCGGTGCGGCTTAAAATAGCATATAGCTGCCATACATACTGAACTATCGGAATCAAGTTCGTGAATTGAAAACTTTTTTATTTGACGGAATAAGGCATGAATTATTGTCTAAAGCAATAATGCAATCTCCGAAGAAATTGTATAGATCTGGAAGACAAACGTGTCGACTGTCACCGATGCTGAACAGCGATTCATTTTGGTTGCTCTGTAATGGAAATAAAAATACATTTATAAGAGGCATTCGGTTCTAAAACTATACATTACGTAAACATATATCTAAAGATGTCTGCGATTTTAAAATACCTTTAAAAGTAATTACCTTCCAAAAGTCCAAAGGCGAATAATCTAGTGTAGTATTTGGCCGGTCGAGATAGGGTCAAACTGACATTATTGCACCCACTCTGTTTGATTTAATTTTTTCCTTAATTTTTTTTATTGAGGAAACACAAAAAAGTTTGAATGAGTGGTTGCGATTGCGTGATGGACGACGTTGAAGGCTGTTCTATACACAGAGGTACTGGTTGGGTTTTATTCATACCAGCTATTTCATCTTTTTCTGCTTTTGGTGCAACGTCAGCGATTGAAGAAGAACGAAAACCTTCTTTTTTGAACCATTCATTGAGGAAACTCAATAGACGTTGAATAAGTGGTTGCGATTGCGTGTTGGACGACGTTGAAAGCTGTTCTATACACTGGAGTACTATTTGGGTTTAATCCATACCAGCTATTTCATCTTCTACCGCTTTTGTGGCAACAAAAGCGACTGAAGAAGAACAAAAACCTTCTATTTTGAAAAAGACGCTTTTTTTAAGCGCTCTATCAAAAGATTATACAGTAAAAACCCGTAAGATGTTTTCACTTGGTTTTTTGGATTTTTCAATATTTTATATAGCTAAAGGGGACAGGAACATACAGAATCTCGCTTTACTCCGAAGCAGATTACAAAGAAGAAGAAGAAAAAGTATTTCCTTATCTACCAAGAACAAAAAGTTACTTAAATTCAACTCAAAGAAATAAGCCTATGAATAAATTTTCAAGTTTTTTGTTCGTTAAATAAATAAGTACAAATTTCACTTCGTAAAAATCTAAACTATTCAAAGGAATCTATTTAGGTGCCGTACTTAAATAAAGAACCATACAATGAAAAAGTAAAATACTTTAAAAAACCAAGTATTGTATGGGTTAAGAAAATCATCCAATACGTAAATAGTCAAACAACTATGGTAAGACCTTGCTACCCAAGCGCCATGCGGTGAAAAAGCTGCGATATGCTACAATGAACTTCTTATTTTCAATACATACGCTTTACCACATAAAAAAATGTCCGCAGTTCATTTAAATTATGGAGATAATAATATTATTACCCATCCCCATTGACATTAGTTTACTCTCTTATTAATAGAAGATTTTCCTACCAGCATTGTAGCATCTAATCCATAGTATTCTTCTTTAGGACTGGAAAAATCAGTAATCACACACTTTATACCAATATCTTTGGTATCCTGTATAGCAAAAGCTCTGAAAGAAATCGTATCCACAAAGGTAACGTGGTATTGATTTTGGACCCACTAGTTTTGAGAAGTGAGCCTCAATAACACGCAATATTTGGTAGTGATAATCCGTCATGCATCTAGATTTCTAGAAGCCTTAGATAGACCGTATTATCTTTTATTATTAGAGAAATGGAGCATTGAAAATAAAATTTCTAAATTTTATAAAAGAATTTCTGTCATATTGTAACTTTTAAGTAAATTTAAACAACCGTACTCCAATACTTACCGCTTGCATAATTACGTAGCACAAGGATCTTATCAATCATACCTATATACATATGTATATAAAAGAAAGTCGTGACGAAATATAACAGACAGCAAAACGAAATATTTATGGAATATCTCAAACGCAATTGACATGGAATGATATAACAACATATCATATTACAACGTTATATTGCAACTCAGTAAAGTCCATTACATACATTTGCATATATGTCAAGAAAGGCAGCGATGTGGCGGTTTTTGGCATCCAAACTTCAATACCAACGATAACATTTGACATAGCGTCTGGAGAATGGTTAGCGAGTATATTTCAAAGCTTCAAATGTTTTGCAACGTGCTGAAACTCCTCCTGTGACCAAATTGACCAGTTTCATTGCGAACTGCCAAAGGATCCGTTTGCGCGAACTTTACTCGGGGAACAATTTTCAAGCAGGGCGAAGCGGTTCCTGGTTATCCAGATATGCATTTCTATCATCCTCTTAGCAGTATGAATACAGTTCATCCAAAAAATAGTAATACGTCTATTTGTTGCTGATAAATGTGCGTGCGCCAAGGTCATTTAAGTCACTACGGACGTTTAATAGTACCAATATTCTCAACATATCCTGTTGCATGTGAAGAACTCAATTTACTAGAAAGCGAAACCCATTGGGATACGGCAATCGTTGAAGCAATTATTTCTACATCTCCTGATCAGATACGCACCCTATTTGCTACCATCATTTCGACGTGCTTACATCAATTTAAAGAACACAACATTTTTTTCAAAACTTTGGACACTTATGGAGATAGTCTTACTTGATACTTAAATTTCGCACAATTTCTTTATAATTTGGTACTTCATGGAAGGAAAATTTCAACTTTTTCACGATTCACTTTCCAGAAAAGTCATGACGTTGATAAAATCTATATCTTTCAGTAATTGTTGTATCATATATTCAACTTGTCTACGAATGTTTTTTACACAATATTTTTCGACCATCAGGGCTTTCACGATTGTTTTATTTTGAGACAATAGCTTTGGTATAAATGTTTCAACCCTTTATTCACCCAATAGATTGGTAGATTATACCGATATCTGGGTACTTGATAATATCATTGTCTCTGAGTAGTTCACACGATTTACTTTTGAAACGGAAGCGAGGGCTGTGGGCCATCAAGTAGCCCAGTCCTGAACGGAGCTTACGGGCACCTGACAACCTCCTTAATATGATAGCCTTACTTCCGCAGCGGGGGCTGTGCATAAGCGTATTTACTATCCCTTACACTCGTGGGTCAAAAACATGAACCAAACAAACAAAAATAGTAAAGAACAAAAGGAGTCCGGATGTCCTAAAAAAACCCGGAGAGAGCTAGTTGTTCCCAGAAGAGAGCACTGTTCATAACGAGATCAAAAGTAACCGGCACAAAGTCAGGAGCTAAGGGCTGGCACTAACCCTGGAGCTGAACTTAACCCGGAGGCCAAAGTATGACTACAAAGAAGGAACGGGAAGAATATGCTGATAAAACAATTGTTAATGCGTCTTCTACAAATTAATCTCCATCACAGCAAACTAGCTTCAATAGCCGTAATTAGGCGCTTGGCAATAGAACAGCCTGATTTTGTATGCATTCAGGAGCCACGGGTTAATGGAGGCCGCATTTGCGGACTGAGGACGCCGAGCTACAAGTTATACATATTTTTCTCTCTCTTTTTATACTCTTGCAACATGTTGATACAAGTTATAATAGTTTTGTTTACCTAACGGTCGTTTGTACTACCTAAAACTATTCGAGTTAGATATAGGTTTGTATACATAGAAATGATCAGGATTAAAAGACGAATTGAAATCCGGGTGACCGTCCGTCCGCCTGTGCAAGCTGTAACTTGAGTAAAAATTGATGCGTAAGATATATAATTGAAATTTATATAATAAAATAAATAAATGAAACTCTGAATAAAAGTATATCTTTGTGTCAAATACTGGTTGAGTTGGATCAATACTTCCTGCAATATAAAATTTAGGCAACACGCGCAAAAATTGCCCCAAATGCTGAATGAACACGTTATACATTGCTAATTGTGAAGGTAAGGTTAGGGCATGAAATTAATGGCACAGAAAAACCGTAACGTTTTTATGTTACATCATTAAAGCATCCATGACACAACAGCAGTAAGCTGGGAGAGCAGCTATAAAATATCTGGACTAAGGACAAAAAGCCATAAGCTCCTAGCGGCAAGCAGCACAGGTAGAACCAGAGCTGATGGTCAGAAACGAACTTAACGTTTTTCTTTTACCTAATTTCAGCAAGAAGGATGTCGTCACTGCTAGGCTGAAGGATAGTGCTAGAGAACTCTGGCTTGTCTCAGCCTATATGCCGCACGACGACGAGGTGAAGCCACCTCCAGACCTGCTGAGGAGGGCTCTAGCAAAGGCCAATCGTAAAGGAGCCGCGGTTCTAAATGGTTCGGATGCCAATTCAAGGCACACTGTCTGGGGGAGCTGGACACAAACGCAAGAGGTGAGTAACTTTTTGATTTTATTTGTGGTGTAAACCTTTTATTTGCAATAGGGGAAACTGCCCTACTTTTGTGACAGCTAGCAGGGCGGAAGTCCTTGACGTCACGCTAGCCTCTAGGAAAATTGCTCCCTTGATCTCGGAATGGAGAGTTCTAGACGACCATTCCTTGTCCGATCATAAATATATTGGGTTCAGCTTGAACGCCTCGCGCCCGAAGCACAAAATCTATATAAATTTCAGGAATACCAATAGGGTCCTGTATTGCAGGAATCTTCGATCAGCTCTTCCAACCGCGGCTCTTCGATCCTATCTGCGGACGCGATTGATGAGCTCGTCCAGGTTTTCAGCTATGTTAGTGGAACTACTCTTGAAAGCTCCTGTCCTCTGAGAATTCAGAAAAGTAAAGGAAAACCCACTTGGTGGATTTCGGAGCTAACGGAGATCAGATTTTCGAGTAGAAGACTCTATAATAAAGTCCGTGAAAGTGGCTCTAGTGACGACTGGGCCGGAACTCGAGGACGTGGTTCTTATGGTTAAAGGAAAATTCCTAAATACCGTCTATGAGCTCACCATAGGGTACCTAAACTTGGTATCCAACTGGGAGAATAGAAGGGGCCTAACCGTCAACCCAAGTAAAACCAAAATGGTTTTATTTACTAGGAGGTATAGGATCCCAAATGTGCCTCTCCCCTCTTTCGAGGGTACACGCCTTCAACCTGTTGATAAGGTTAAATATCTAGGGCTTATCGTTGATAGAAAGATTCCTTGGAGGTCAAACATCGAGAAGAGAGTTAAGATGGCATCGGTCGCCTTGTATTGCTGCAGGAAAGCTATAGAGAAATGGTGGGGGCTCTCACCAAAATTGGTGTTCTGGCTCTACGAAACCGTTGTCAAGTCAATATTGTTCTATTGTGTGTTCATCTGGTGGAGGGTACTAGAAAGGACTACTCTGGCTTAAAAGCTTGAGCGGGTCCAAAGAGCGGCACGCATCGGAATCTCCGGTGCACTGGGCTTATGAAGAGGTCCGAAGAAGGACACTCCGCAATTCTCTCCTCCTTCAGCGGCATTCCTGAAAATATTGATAACTGCGCCACAGCGGCCACTCGAGGCGGCTTTTTCTCTGCTCATACCCGACGAGGGAGATGTGGATGGGAAAAAGCCGCTGAAGAAGTGGCGCTTTGAGATTTTTCACGATTTTCTGTAAAGAGCTCTCCGTCAATCTTAGCATCAGGCTACCGGATAACTGTAGCGTTTTTCAGGCGGAAATAATTGCGGTCAAGGTATCGATAGAAGTACTGCTGCGAAGTGCAGCTTCGTTTAGAGAGGCGAGCATTCACTCCGACAGCAGAGATACTTCAATATTAGGCTCGTTTGTGTGCCTGGTCACAACGGAATCGCAAGCAACTACAAAGCCGATAAGCTCACATCGGAATGGGATCGAGTTGGACCTCCACTAACGTCTTGCGTTCTGGCTCTGGACCAATGGACCACGCATGCATTCAGCAGATGCTGGTCGACGACCAACTCGTGCGCGACTGCGAGATCCTTGTGGCTGAGAGTGGATCGCAGGAGGTCTTGTGATCTTCTCGCCTTGAACAAGGTTCGTCTCGCCGATATCGTATTAGTTCTCTATGGGCACTGTCTAATGGTAACTCATGCGGTGCGGCTTAAAATAGCATATAGCTGCCATACATACTGAACTATCGGAATCAAGTTCGTGAATTGAAAACTTTTTTATTTGACGGAATAAGGCATGAATTATTGTCTAAAGCAATAATGCAATCTCCGAAGAAATTGTATAGATCTGGAAGACAAACGTGTCGACTGTCACCGATGCTGAACAGCGATTCATTTTGGTTGCTCTGTAATGGAAATAAAAATACATTTATAAGAGGCATTCGGTTCTAAAACTATACATTACGTAAACATATATCTAAAGATGTCTGCGATTTTAAAATACCTTTAAAAGTAATTACCTTCCAAAAGTCCAAAGGCGAATAATCTAGTGTAGTATTTGGCCGGTCGAGATAGGGTCGAACTGACATTATTGCACCCACTCTGTTTGATTTAATTTTTTCCTTAATTTTTTTTATTGAGGAAACACAAAAAAGTTTGAATGAGTGGTTGCGATTGCGTGATGGACGACGTTGAAGGCTGTTCTATACACAGAGGTACTGGTTGGGTTTTATTCATACCAGCTATTTCATCTTTTTCTGCTTTTGGTGCAACGTCAGCGATTGAAGAAGAACGAAAACCTTCTTTTTTGAACCATTCATTGAGGAAACTCAATAGACGTTGAATAAGTGGTTGCGATTGCGTGTTGGACGACGTTGAAAGCTGTTCTATACACTGGAGTACTATTTGGGTTTAATCCATACCAGCTATTTCATCTTCTACCGCTTTTGTGGCAACAAAAGCGACTGAAGAAGAACAAAAACCTTCTATTTTGAAAAAGACGCTTTTTTTAAGCGCTCTATCAAAAGATTATACAGTAAAAACCCGTAAGATGTTTTCACTTGGTTTTTTGGATTTTTCAATATTTTATATAGCTAAAGGGGACAGGAACATACAGAATCTCGCTTTACTCCGAAGCAGATTACAAAGAAGAAGAAGAAAAAGTATTTCCTTTTCTACCAAGAACAAAAAGTTACTTAAATTCAACTCAAAGAAATAAGCCTATGAATAAATTTTCAAGTTTTTTGTTCGTTAAATAAATAAGTACAAATTTCACTTCGTAAAAATCTAAACTATTCAAAGGAATCTATTTAGGTGCCGTACTTAAATAAAGAACCATACAATGAAAAAGTAAAATACTTTAAAGAACCAAGTATTGTATGGGTTAAGAAAATCATCCAATACGTAAATAGTCAAACAACTATGGTAAGACCTTGCTACCCAAGCGCCATGCGGTGAAAAAGCTGCGATATGCTACAATGAACTTCTTATTTTCAATACATACGCTTTACCACATAAAAAAATGTCCGCAGTTCATTTAAATTATGGAGATAATAATATTATTACCCATCCCCATTGACATTAGTTTACTCTCTTATTAATAGAAGATTTTCCTACCAGCATTGTAGCATCTAATCCATAGTATTCTTCTTTAGGACTGGAAAAATCAGTAATCACACACTTTATACCAATATCTTTGGTATCCTGTATAGCAAAAGCTCTGAAAGAAATCGTATCCACAAAGGTAACGTGGTATTGATTTTGGACCCACTAGTTTTGAGAAGTGAGCCTCAATAACACGCAATATTTGGTAGTGATAATCCGTCATGCATCTAGATTTCTAGAAGCCTTAGATAGACCGTATTATCTTTTATTATTAGAGAAATGGAGCATTGAAAATAAAATTTCGAAATTTTATAAAAGAATTTCTGTCATATTGTAACTTTTAAGTAAATTTAAACAACCGTACTCCAATACTTACCGCTTGCATAATTACGTAGCACAAGGATCTTATCAATCATACCTATATACATATGTATATAAAAGAAAGTCGTGACGAAATATAACAGACAGCAAAACGAAATATTTATATGTCAGAAGATCAGCATAGCCGTTCATTTGCTAAAAATGGAATATCTCAAACGCAATTGACATGGAATGATATAACAACATATCATATTACAACGTTATATTGCAACTCAGTAAAGTCCATTACATACATTTGCATATATGTCAAGAAAGGCAGCGATGTGGCGGTTTTTGGCATCCAAACTTCAATACCAACGATAACATTTGACATAGCGTCTGGAGAATGGTTAGCGAGTATATTTCAAAGCTTCAAATGTTTTGCAACGTGCTGAAACTCCTCCTGTGACCAAATTGACCAGTTTCATTGCGAACTGCCAAAGGATCCGTTTGCGCGAACTTTACTCGGGGAACAATTTTCAAGCAGGGCGAAGCGGTTCCTGGTTATCCAGATATGCATTTCTATCATCCTCTTAGCAGTATGAATACAGTTCATCCAAAAAATAGTAATACGTCTATTTGTTGCTGATAAATGTGCGTGCGCCAAGGTCATTTAAGTCACTACGGACGTTTAATAGTACCAATATTCTCAACATATCCTGTTGCATGAGAAGAACTCAATTTACTAGAAAGCGAAACCCATTGGGATACGGCAATCGTTGAAGCAATTATTTCTACATCTCCTGATCAGATACGCACCCTATTTGCTACCATCATTTCGACGTGCTTACATCAATTTAAAGAACACAACATTTTTTTCAAAACTTTGGACACTTATGGAGATAGTCTTACTTGATACTTAAATTTCGCACAATTTCTTTATAATTTGGTACTTCATGGAAGGAAAATTTCAACTTTTTCACGATTCACTTTCCAGAAAAGTCATGACGTTGATAAAATCTATATCTTTCAGTAATTGTTGTATCATATATTCAACTTGTCTACGAATGTTTTTTACACAATATTTTTCGACCATCAGGGCTTTCACGATTGTTTTATTTTGAGACAATAGCTTTGGTATAAATGTTTCAACCCTTTATTCACCCAATAGATTGGTAGATTATACCGATATCTGGGTACTTGATAATATCATTGTCTCTGAGTAGTTCACACGATTTACTTTTGAAACGGAAGCGAGGGCTGTGGGCCATCAAGTAGCCCAGTCCTGAACGGAGCTTACGGGCACCTGACAACCTCCTTAATATGATAGCCTTACTTCCGCAGCGGGGGCTGTGCATAAGCGTATTTTCTATCCCTTACAATAGTAAAGAACAAAAGGAGTCCGGATGTCCTAAAAAAACCCGGAGAGAGGTAGTTGTTCCCGGAAGAGAGCACTGTTCATAACGAGATCAAAAGTAACCGGCACAAAGACAGGAGCTAAGGGCTGGCACTAACCCTGGAGCTGAACTTAACCCGGAGGCCAAAGTATGACTACAAAGAAGGAACGGGAAGAATATGCTGATAAAACAATTGTTAATGCGTCTTCTACAAATTAATCTCCATCACAGCAAACTAGCTTCAATAGCCGTAATTAGGCGCTTGGCAATAGAACAGCCTGATTTTGTATGCATTCAGGAGCCACGGGTTAATGGAGGCCGCATTTGCGGACTGAGGACGCCGAGCTACAAGTTATACATATTTTTCTCTCTCTTTTTATACTCTTGCAACATGTTGATACAAGTTATAATAGTTTTGTTTACCTAACGGTCGTTTGTACTACCTAAAACTATTCGAGTTAGATATAGGTTTGTATACATAGAAATGATCAGGATTAAAAGACGAATTGAAATCCGGGTGACCGTCCGTCCGCCTGTGCAAGCTGTAACTTGAGTAAAAATTGATGCGTAAGATATATAATTGAAATTCATATAATAAAATAAATAAATGAAACTCTGAATAAAAGTATATCTTTGTGTCAAATACTGGTTGAGTTGGATCAATACTTCCTGCAATATAAAATTTAGGCAACACGCGCAAAAATTGCCCCAAATGCTGAATGAACACGTTATACATTGCTAATTGTGAAGGTAAGGTTAGGGCATGAAATTAATGGCACAGAAAAACCGTAACGTTTTTATGTTACATCATTAAAGCATCCATGACACAACAGCAGTAAGCTGGGAGAGCAGCTATAAAATATCTGGACTAAGGACAAAAAGCCATAAGCTCCTAGCGGCAAGCAGCACAGGTAGAACCAGAGCTGATGGTCAGAAACGAACTTAACGTTTTTCTTTTACCTAATTTCAGCAAGAAGGATGTCGTCACTGCTAGGCTGAAGGATAGTGCTAGAGAACTCTGGCTTGTCTCAGCCTATATGCCGCACGACGACGAGGTGAAGCCACCTCCAGACCTGCTGAGGAGGGCTCTAGCAAAGGCCAATCGTAAAGGAGCCGCGGTTCTAAATGGTTCGGATGCCAATTCAAGGCACACTGTCTGGGGGAGCTGGACACAAACGCAAGAGGTGAGTAACTTTTTGATTTTATTTGTGGTGTAAACCTTTTATTTGCAATAGGGGAAACTGCCCTACTTTTGTGACAGCTAGCAGGGCGGAAGTCCTTGACGTCACGCTAGCCTCTAGGAAAATTGCTCCCTTGATCTCGGAATGGAGAGTTCTAGACGACCATTCCTTGTCCGATCATAAATATATTGGGTTCAGCTTGAACGCCTCGCGCCCGAAGCACAAAATCTATATAAATTTCAGGAATACCAATAGGGTCCTGTATTGCAGGAATCTTCGATCAGCTCTTCCAACCGCGGCTCTTCGATCCTATCTGCGGACGCGATTGATGAGCTCGTCCAGGTTTTCAGCTATGTTACCGTCAACCCAAGTAAAACCAAAATGGTTTTATTTACTAGGAGGTATAGGATCCCAAATGTGCCTCTCCCCTCTTTCGAGGGTACACGCCTTCAACCTGTTGATAAGGTTAAATATCTAGGGCTTATCGTTGATAGAAAGATTCCTTGGAGGTCAAACATCGAGAAGAGAGTTAAGATGGCATCGGTCGCCTTGTATTGCTGCAGGAAAGCTATAGAGAAATGGTGGGGGCTCTCACCAAAATTGGTGTTCTGGCTCTACGAAACCGTTGTCAAGTCAATATTGTTCTATTGTGTGTTCATCTGGTGGAGGGTACTAGAAAGGACTACTCTGGCTTAAAAGCTTGAGCGGGTCCAAAGAGCGGCACGCATCGGAATCTCCGGTGCACTGGGCTTATGAAGAGGTCCGAAGAAGGACACTCCGCAATTCTCTCCTCCTTCAGCGGCATTCCTGAAAATATTGATAACTGCGCCACAGCGGCCACTCGAGGCGGCTTTTTCTCTGCTCATACCCGACGAGGGAGATGTGGATGGGAAAAAGCCGCTGAAGAAGTGGCGCTTTGAGATTTTTCACGATTTTCTGTAAAGAGCTCTCCGTCAATCTTAGCATCAGGCTACCGGATAACTGTAGCGTTTTTCAGGCGGAAATAATTGCGGTCAAGGTATCGATAGAAGTACTGCTGCGAAGTGCAGCTTCGTTTAGAGAGGCGAGCATTCACTCCGACAGCAGAGCTACTTCAATATTAGGCTCGTTTGTGTGCCTGGTCACAACGGAATCGCAGGCAACTGCAAAGCCGATAAGCTAGCCAGGGGGGCACCCTTGCCCCGCTCACATCGGAATGGGATCGAGTTGGACCTCCACTGACGTCTTGCGTTATGGCTCTGGACCAATGGACCTCGCATGCATTCAGCAGACGCTGGTCGACGACCAACTCGTGCGCGACTGCGAGATCCTTGTGGCCGAGAGTGGATCGCAGGAGGTCGGGTGATCTTCTCGCCTTGAACAAAGTTCGTCTCGCCGATATCGTAGGAGTTCTCTATGGGCACTGTCTAATGGTAACTCATGCGGTGCGGCTTAAAATAGCAATAGCTGCCATACATACTGAACTATCGGAATCAAGTTCGTGAATTGAAAACTTTTTTATTTGACGGAATAAGGCATGAATTATTGTCTAAAGCAATAATGCAATCTCCGAAGAAATTGTATAGATCTGGAAGACAAACGTATCGACTGTCACTGATGCTGAGAGACAGCGATTCATTTTCATTGCTCTGTAATGGAAATAAAAATACATTTATTAGAGATATTCGGTTCTAAAACTATACATTACGGAAACATATGTTTCTATATCTAAAGATGTCTACAATTTTAAAATACCTTTAAAAGTAATTACCTTCCAAAAGTCCAAAGGTGAATAATCTAGTGTAGTATAATATTTGGCCGGTCGAGATAGCGTCAAAATGACATTATTGCATTCACTCTGTTTGATTTAATTTTCTCCTCAATTTTTTCATTGAGGAAACACCAAAAAGGTTGAATGAGTGGTTGCGATTGTGTGATGGACGACATTGAAGGCTGTTCTATACACAGAGGTACTGGTTGGGTTTTATTCATACCAACTATTTCATCTTTTTCTACTTTTGCTGCAACGTCACCGATTGAAGAAGAACGAAAACCTTCTTTTTTGAACCATTCATTGAGGAAACTCAATAGACGTTGAATAAGTGGTTGCGATTGCGTGTTAGACGACGTTGAAAGCTGTTCTATACACTGGAGTACTATTTGGGTTTAATCCATACCAGCTATTTCATCTTCTACCGCTTTTGTGGCAACAAAAGCGACTGAAAAAGAACAAAAACCTTCTATTTTGAAAAAGACGCTTTTTTTTAGACAATACAAACCCGCCAGATGTTTTCACTTGGTTTTTCGGATCTTTCAATTTTTTATATCGTTAAAGGCGACAGGAACAGACAGAATCTAGCTCTACTCCAAAGCAGATTACATAAAGAAGAATAAAAAGTATTTCCTTATCTACCAAGAACAAAAAGTTACTTAAATTCAACTGAAAGAAATAAGCCTATGAATAAATTTTCAAGTTTCTTTGTTCGTTGAATAAATAAGTACAAATTTCACTTCGAGAAAATCTAAACTATTCAAAGGAATCTATTTAGGTGCCGTACTTAAATAAAGAACCATACAATGAAAAAGTAAAAGACTTTAAAGAACCAAGTGTTGTATGGGTTAAGAAAATCATCATATACGTGAATAGTCAAACAACTATGGTAAGACCTTGCTACCCAAGCGCCATGCAGTGAAAAAGCCACTGATTTTGGACCCACTAGTTTACTTTGAGAACTGAGCCTTAATAACACGCAATATTTGGTAGTGATAATCCGTCATGCATCTAGATTTCTAGAATCCTTAGATAGACCGTATTATCTTCTATTATTAGAGAAATGGAGCATTGAAAATAAAATGTTAAATTTTATAAAAGTATTACATATCAGTCATATTGTAACTTTTGAGTAAATTTAAACAACCGTATTCCAATACTTACCGCTTGCACAATTACGTAGCACAAGGAATATAAAAGAAAGTCGTGACGAAATATAACGGACAGCAAAAGGAAATATTTATCTGTCAAAAGATCAGCATAGCCGTTCATTTGCTAAAAATGGAATATCTCAAACGCAATTGACATGGAATGATATAACAACATATAATTTTACAACGTTCTATTGCAACTCAGTAAAGTCCATTACATACATTTGCATAAATGTCAAGAAAGGCAGCGATATGGCGGTTTTTGGCATCCAAACTTCAATACCAACGATAACATTTGACATAGCGTCTGGAGAATGGTTAGCGAGTATATTTCACAGCTTCAAATGTTTTGCAACGTGTTGAAACTCCTCCTGTGACCAAAATGACCAATTTCATTGCGAACTGCCAAAAGGATCCGTTTACGCGAATTTTACTCGGGGAACAATTTTCAAGCAAGGCGAAGCGGTTCCTGGTTATCCAGATATGCATTTCTATCATCCTCTTAACCATATGAATACAGTTCATCCAAAAAAAAGTAATACGTCTATTTGCGGTTGTTGCTGATAAATGTGCGTGCACCAAGGTCATTTAAGTCACTATGGACGTTTAAGAGTACCAATATTCTCAACATATCCGGTTGCATGTGAAGAACTCAATTTACTAGAAAGCGAAACCCATTGGGATACGGCAATCGTTGAAGCAATTATTTCTACATCTCCTAGTCAGATGCGCACCCTATTTGCTACCTTCATTTCGACGTGCTTACATCGATTTAAAGAACACAACATTTTTTTCAAAACTTTGGACACTTATTCTTGATACATGATTTCGATAATAAAAAGTGCGCAAAACTCTATAAATTTTTTGAAAAAATTTTCTATAAACGTATGTTATTTTTCAATATAACGCATGTATGGGCTTTTTATTTATAACTTTCAAATCGAATATCTTGTTTTAACAATTAGCGGAAATCAGCCATTATGTGACGCTCTCATCAACAATGATACATTTTTTCCACCATTTTTAGATGCTGGTTAAACCACTTTCTATGTTGTCCAAAACTTATCCACAGCAATGGAGATAGTCTTACTTGATACTTAAATTTCGCACAATTTCTTTATAATTTGGTACTTTATGGAAGGAAAATTTCAACTATCAACACACAACTTTTTCACGATTCACTTTCCAGAACAGTCATGACGTTGATAAAATCTATATCTTTCAGTAATTGTTATATTATATGTTCAACTTGTCAACTTTTTCGTAATAAGCTCGAAAATTGTCTACGAATGTTTCTTACGCAATATTCTTCCACGGACAAGACTTTCACGAATTTTTTTATTTTGAGACAATAGCTTTGGTGTAAATGTTTCAACCCTTTATTCACCCAATAGATTGGTAGATTATACCGATATCTGGGTACTTGATAATATCATTGTTTCTGAGTAGTTCACACGATTTACTTTTGAAACGGAAGCGAGGGCTGTGGGCCATCAAGTAGCCCGGTCCCGAACGGAGCTTATGGACACCTGACAACCTCCTTAATATAATAGCCTTACCTCCGCAGCGGGGGCTGTGCATAAGCGTATTTACTATCCCTTACAATAGTAAAGAACAAAAGGAGTCCGGATGTCCTAAAAAAACCCGGAGAGAGGTAGTTGTTCCCGGAAGAGAGCACTGTTCATAACGAGATCAAAAGTAACCGGCACAAAGACAGGAGCTAAGGGCTGGCACTAACCCTGGAGCTAAACTTAACCCGGAGGCCAAAGTATGACTACAAAGAAGGAACGGGAAGAATATGCTGATAAAACAATTGTTAATGCGTCTTCTACAAATTAATCTCCATCACAGCAAACTAGCTTCAATAGCCGTAATTAGGCGCTTGGCAATAGAACAGCCTGATTTTGTATGCATTCAGGAGCCACGGGTTAATGGAGGCCGCATTTGCGGACTGAGGACGCCGAGCTACAAGTTATACATATTTTTCTCTCTCTTTTTATACTCTTGCAATATGTTGATACAAGTTATAATAGTTTTGTTTACCTAACGGTCGTTTGTACTACCTAAAACTATTCGAGTTAGATATAGGTTTGTATACATAGAAATGATCAGGATTAAAAGACGAATTGAAATCCGGGTGACCGTCCGTCCGCCTGTGCAAGCTGTAACTTGAGTAAAAATTGATGCGTAAGATATATAATTGAAATTTATATAATAAAATAAATAAATGAAACTCTGAATAAAAGTATATCTTTGTGTCAAATACTGGTTGAGTTGGATCAATACTTCCTGCAATATAAAATTTAGGCAACACGCGCAAAAATTGCCCCAAATGCTGAATGAACACGTTATACATTGCTAATTGTGAAGGTAAGGTTAGGGCATGAAATTAATGGCACAGAAAAACCGTAACGTTTTTATGTTACATCATTAAAGCATCCATGACACAACAGCAGTAAGCTGGGAGAGCAGCTATAAAATATCTGGACTAAGGACAAAAAGCCATAAGCTCCTAGCGGCAAGCAGCACAGGTAGAACCAGAGCTGATGGTCAGAAACGAACTTAACGTTTTTCTTTTACCTAATTTCAGCAAGAAGGATGTCGTCACTGCTAGGCTGAAGGATAGTGCTAGAGAACTCTGGCTTGTCTCAGCCTATATGCCGCACGACGACGAGGTGAAGCCACCTCCAGACCTGCTGAGGAGGGCTCTAGCAAAGGCCAATCGTAAAGGAGCCGCGGTTCTAAATGGTTCGGATGCCAATTCAAGGCACACTGTCTGGGGGAGCTGGACACAAACGCAAGAGGTGAGTAACTTTTTGATTTTATTTGTGGTGTAAACCTTTTATTTGCAATAGGGGAAACTGCCCTACTTTTGTGACAGCTAGCAGGGCGGAAGTCCTTGACGTCACGCTAGCCTCTAGGAAAATTGCTCCCTTGATCTCGGAATGGAGAGTTCTAGACGACCATTCCTTGTCCGATCATAAATATATTGGGTTCAGCTTGAACGCCTCGCGCCCGAAGCACAAAATCTATATAAATTTCAGGAATACCAATAGGGTCCTGTATTGCAGGAATCTTCGATCAGCTCTTCCAACCGCGGCTCTTCGATCCTATCTGCGGACGCGATTGATGAGCTCGTCCAGGTTTTCAGCTATGTTACCGTCAACCCAAGTAAAACCAAAATGGTTTTATTTACTAGGAGGTATAGGATCCCAAATGTGCCTCTCCCCTCTTTCGAGGGTACACGCCTTCAACCTGTTGATAAGGTTAAATATCTAGGGCTTATCGTTGATAGAAAGATTCCTTGGAGGTCAAACATCGAGAAGAGAGTTAAGATGGCATCGGTCGCCTTGTATTGCTGCAGGAAAGCTATAGAGAAATGGTGGGGGCTCTCACCAAAATTGGTGTTCTGGCTCTACGAAACCGTTGTCAAGTCAATATTGTTCTATTGTGTGTTCATCTGGTGGAGGGTACTAGAAAGGACTACTCTGGCTTAAAAGCTTGAGCGGGTCCAAAGAGCGGCACGCATCGGAATCTCCGGTGCACTGGGCTTATGAAGAGGTCCGAAGAAGGACACTCCGCAATTCTCTCCTCCTTCAGCGGCATTCCTGAAAATATTGATAACTGCGCCACAGCGGCCACTCGAGGCGGCTTTTTCTCTGCTCATACCCGACGAGGGAGATGTGGATGGGAAAAAGCCGCTGAAGAAGTGGCGCTTTGAGATTTTTCACGATTTTCTGTAAAGAGCTCTCCGTCAATCTTAGCATCAGGCTACCGGATAACTGTAGCGTTTTTCAGGCGGAAATAATTGCGGTCAAGGTATCGATAGAAGTACTGCTGCGAAGTGCAGCTTCGTTTAGAGAGGCGAGCATTCACTCCGACAGCAGAGCTACTTCAATATTAGGCTCGTTTGTGTGCCTGGTCACAACGGAATCGCAGGCAACTGCAAAGCCGATAAGCTAGCCAGGGGGGCACCCTTGCCCCGCTCACATCGGAATGGGATCGAGTTGGACCTCCACTGACGTCTTGCGTTATGGCTCTGGACCAATGGACCTCGCATGCATTCAGCAGACGCTGGTCGACGACCAACTCGTGCGCGACTGCGAGATCCTTGTGGCCGAGAGTGGATCGCAGGAGGTCGGGTGATCTTCTCGCCTTGAACAAAGTTCGTCTCGCCGATATCGTAGGAGTTCTCTATGGGCACTGTCTAATGGTAACTCATGCGGTGCGGCTTAAAATAGCAATAGCTGCCATACATACTGAACTATCGGAATCAAGTTCGTGAATTGAAAACTTTTTTATTTGACGGAATAAGGCATGAATTATTGTCTAAAGCAATAATGCAATCTCCGAAGAAATTGTATAGATCTGGAAGACAAACGTATCGACTGTCACTGATGCTGAGAGACAGCGATTCATTTTCATTGCTCTGTAATGGAAATAAAAATACATTTATTAGAGATATTCGGTTCTAAAACTATACATTACGGAAACATATGTTTCTATATCTAAAGATGTCTACGATTTTAAAATACCTTTAAAAGTAATTACCTTCCAAAAGTCCAAAGGTGAATAATCTAGTGTAGTATAATATTTGGCCGGTCGAGATAGCGTCAAAATGACATTATTGCATTCACTCTGTTTGATTTAATTTTCTCCTCAATTTTTTCATTGAGGAAACACCAAAAAGGTTGAATGAGTGGTTGCGATTGTGTGATGGACGACATTGAAGGCTGTTCTATACACAGAGGTACTGGTTGGGTTTTATTCATACCAACTATTTCATCTTTTTCTACTTTTGCTGCAACGTCACCGATTGAAGAAGAACGAAAACCTTCTTTTTTGAACCATTCATTGAGGAAACTCAATAGACGTTGAATAAGTGGTTGCGATTGCGTGTTAGACGACGTTGAAAGCTGTTCTATACACTGGAGTACTATTTGGGTTTAATCCATACCAGCTATTTCATCTTCTACCGCTTTTGTGGCAACAAAAGCGACTGAAAAAGAACAAAAACCTTCTATTTTGAAAAAGACGCTTTTTTTTAGACAATACAAACCCGCCAGATGTTTTCACTTGGTTTTTCGGATCTTTCAATTTTTTATATCGTTAAAGGCGACAGGAACAGACAGAATCTAGCTCTACTCCAAAGCAGATTACATAAAGAAGAATAAAAAGTATTTCCTTATCTACCAAGAACAAAAAGTTACTTAAATTCAACTGAAAGAAATAAGCCTATGAATAAATTTTCAAGTTTCTTTGTTCGTTGAATAAATAAGTACAAATTTCACTTCGAGAAAATCTAAACTATTCAAAGGAATCTATTTAGGTGCCGTACTTAAATAAAGAACCATACAATGAAAAAGTAAAAGACTTTAAAGAACCAAGTGTTGTATGGGTTAAGAAAATCATCATATACGTGAATAGTCAAACAACTATGGTAAGACCTTGCTACCCAAACGCCATGCAGTGAAAAAGCCACTGATTTTGGACCCACTAGTTTACTTTGAGAACTGAGCCTCAATAACACGCAATATTTGGTAGTGATAATCCGTCATGCATCTAGATTTCTAGAATCCTTAGATAGACCGTATTATCTTCTATTATTAGAGAAATGGAGCATTGAAAATAAAATGTTAAATTTTATAAAAGTATTACATATCAGTCATATTGTAACTTTTGAGTAAATTTAAACAACCGTATTCCAATACTTACCGCTTGCACAATTACGTAGCACAAGGAATATAAAAGAAAGTCGTGACGAAATATAACGGACAGCAAAAGGAAATATTTATCTGTCAAAAGATCAGCATAGCCGTTCATTTGCTAAAAATGGAATATCTCAAACGCAATTGACATGGAATGATATAACAACATATAATTTTACAACGTTCTATTGCAACTCAGTAAAGTCCATTACATACATTTGCATAAATGTCAAGAAAGGCAGCGATATGGCGGTTTTTGGCATCCAAACTTCAATACCAACGATAACATTTGACATAGCGTCTGGAGAATGGTTAGCGAGTATATTTCACAGCTTCAAATGTTTTGCAACGTGTTGAAACTCCTCCTGTGACCAAAATGACCAATTTCATTGCGAACTGCCAAAAGGATCCGTTTACGCGAATTTTACTCGGGGAACAATTTTCAAGCAAGGCGAAGCGGTTCCTGGTTATCCAGATATGCATTTCTATCATCCTCTTAACCATATGAATACAGTTCATCCAAAAAAAAGTAATACGTCTATTTGCGGTTGTTGCTGATAAATGTGCGTGCACCAAGGTCATTTAAGTCACTATGGACGTTTAATAGTACCAATATTCTCAACATATCCGGTTGCATGTGAAGAACTCAATTTACTAGAAAGCGAAACCCATTGGGATACGGCAATCGTTGAAGCAATTATTTCTACATCTCCTAGTCAGATGCGCACCCTATTTGCTACCTTCATTTCGACGTGCTTACATCGATTTAAAGAACACAACATTTTTTTCAAAACTTTGGACACTTATTCTTGATACATGATTTCGATAATAAAAAGTGCGCAAAACTCTATAAATTTTTTGAAAAAATTTTCTATAAACGTATGTTATTTTTCAATATAACGCATGTATGGGCTTTTTATTTATAACTTTCAAATCGAATATCTTGTTTTAACAATTAGCGGAAATCAGCCATTATGTGACGCTCTCATCAACAATGATACATTTTTTCCACCATTTTTAGATGCTGGTTAAACCACTTTCTATGTTGTCCAAAACTTATCCACAGCAATGGAGATAGTCTTACTTGATACTTAAATTTCGCACAATTTCTTTATAATTTGGTACTTTATGGAAGGAAAATTTCAACTATCAACACACAACTTTTTCACGATTCACTTTCCAGAACAGTCATGACGTTGATAAAATCTATATCTTTCAGTAATTGTTATATTATATGTTCAACTTGTCAACTTTTTCGTAATAAGCTCGAAAATTGTCTACGAATGTTTCTTACGCAATATTCTTCCACGGACAAGACTTTCACGAATTTTTTTATTTTGAGACAATAGCTTTGGTGTAAATGTTTCAACCCTTTATTCACCCAATAGATTGGTAGATTATACCGATATCTGGGTACTTGATAATATCATTGTTTCTGAGTAGTTCACACGATTTACTTTTGAAACGGAAGCGAGGGCTGTGGGCCATCAAGTAGCCCAGTCCCGAACGGAGCTTATGGACACCTGACAACCTCCTTAATATAATAGCCTTACCTCCGCAGCGGGGGCTGTGCATAAGCGTATTTACTATCCCTTACAATAGTAAAGAACAAAAGGAGTCCGGATGTCCTAAAAAAACCCGGAGAGAGGTAGTTGTTCCCGGAAGAGAGCACTGTTCATAACGAGATCAAAAGTAACCGGCACAAAGACAGGAGCTAAGGGCTGGCACTAACCCTGGAGCTAAACTTAACCCGGAGGCCAAAGTATGACTACAAAGAAGGAACGGGAAGAATATGCTGATAAAACAATTGTTAATGCGTCTTCTACAAATTAATCTCCATCACAGCAAACTAGCTTCAATAGCCGTAATTAGGCGCTTGGCAATAGAACAGCCTGATTTTGTATGCATTCAGGAGCCACGAGTTAATGGAGGCCGCATTTGCGGACTGAGGACGCCGAGCTACAAGTTATACATATTTTTCTCTCTCTTTTTATACTCTTGCAACATGTTGATACAAGTTATAATAGTTTTGTTTACCTAACGGTAAAAGACGAATTGAAATCCGGGTGACCGTCCGTCCGCCTGTGCAAGCTGTAACTTGAGTAAAAATTGATGCGTAAGATATATAATTGAAATTTATATAATAAAATAAATAAATGAAACTCTGAATAAAAGTATATCTTTGTGTCAAATACTGGTTGAGTTGGATCAATACTTCCTGCAATATAAAATTTAGGCAACACGCGCAAAAATTGCCCCAAATGCTGAATGAACACGTTATACATTGCTAATTGTGAAGGTAAGGTTAGGGCATGAAATTAATGGCACAGAAAAACCGTAACGTTTTTATGTTACATCATTAAAGCATCCATGACACAACAGCAGTAAGCTGGGAGAGCAGCTATAAAATATCTGGACTAAGGACAAAAAGCCATAAGCTCCTAGCGGCAAGCAGCACAGGTAGAACCAGAGCTGATGGTCAGAAACGAACTTAACGTTTTTCTTTTACCTAATTTCAGCAAGAAGGATGTCGTCACTGCTAGGCTGAAGGATAGTGCTAGAGAACTCTGGCTTGTCTCAGCCTATATGCCGCACGACGACGAGGTGAAGCCACCTCCAGACCTGCTGAGGAGGGCTCTAGCAAAGGCCAATCCTAAAGGAGCCGCGGTTCTAAATGGTTCGGATGCCAATTCAAGGCACACTGTCTGGGGGAGCTGGACACAAACGCAAGAGGTGAGTAACTTTTTGATTTTATTTGTGGTGTAAACCTTTTATTTGCAATAGGGGAAACTGCCCTACTTTTGTGACAGCTAGCAGGGCGGAAGTCCTTGACGTCACGCTAGCCTCTAGGAAAATTGCTCCCTTGATCTCGGAATGGAGAGTTCTAGACGACCATTCCTTGTCCGATCATAAATATATTGGGTTCAGCTTGAACGCCTCGCGCCCGAAGCACAAAATCTATATAAATTTCAGGAATACCAATAGGGTCCTGTATTGCAGGAATCTTCGATCAGCTCTTCCAACCGCGGCTCTTCGATCCTATCTGCGGACGCGATTGATGAGCTCGTCCAGGTTTTCAGCTATGTTACCGTCAACCCAAGTAAAACCAAAATGGTTTTATTTACTAGGAGGTATAGGATCCCAAATGTGCCTCTCCCCTCTTTCGAGGGTACACGCCTTCAACCTGTTGATAAGGTTAAATATCTAGGGCTTATCGTTGATAGAAAGATTCCTTGGAGGTCAAACATCGAGAAGAGAGTTAAGATGGCATCGGTCGCCTTGTATTGCTGCAGGAAAGCTATAGAGAAATGGTGGGGGCTCTCACCAAAATTGGTGTTCTGGCTCTACGAAACCGTTGTCAAGTCAATATTGTTCTATTGTGTGTTCATCTGGTGGAGGGTACTAGAAAGGACTACTCTGGCTTAAAAGCTTGAGCGGGTCCAAAGAGCGGCACGCATCGGAATCTCCGGTGCACTGGGCTTATGAAGAGGTCCGAAGAAGGACACTCCGCAATTCTCTCCTCCTTCAGCGGCATTCCTGAAAATATTGATAACTGCGCCACAGCGGCCACTCGAGGCGGCTTTTTCTCTGCTCATACCCGACGAGGGAGATGTGGATGGGAAAAAGCCGCTGAAGAAGTGGCGCTTTGAGATTTTTCACGATTTTCTGTAAAGAGCTCTCCGTCAATCTTAGCATCAGGCTACCGGATAACTGTAGCGTTTTTCAGGCGGAAATAATTGCGGTCAAGGTATCGATAGAAGTACTGCTGCGAAGTGCAGCTTCGTTTAGAGAGGCGAGCATTCACTCCGACAGCAGAGCTACTTCAATATTAGGCTCGTTTGTGTGCCTGGTCACAACGGAATCGCAGGCAACTGCAAAGCCGATAAGCTAGCCAGGGGGGCACCCTTGCCCCGCTCACATCGGAATGGGATCGAGTTGGACCTCCACTGACGTCTTGCGTTATGGCTCTGGACCAATGGACCTCGCATGCATTCAGCAGACGCTGGTCGACGACCAACTCGTGCGCGACTGCGAGATCCTTGTGGCCGAGAGTGGATCGCAGGAGGTCGGGTGATCTTCTCGCCTTGAACAAAGTTCGTCTCGCCGATATCGTAGGAGTTCTCTATGGGCACTGTCTAATGGTAACTCATGCGGTGCGGCTTAAAATAGCAATAGCTGCCATACATACTGAACTATCGGAATCAAGTTCGTGAATTGAAAACTTTTTTATTTGACGGAATAAGGCATGAATTATTGTCTAAAGCAATAATGCAATCTCCGAAGAAATTGTATAGATCTGGAAGACAAACGTATCGACTGTCACTGATGCTGAGAGACAGCGATTCATTTTCATTGCTCTGTAATGGAAATAAAAATACATTTATTAGAGATATTCGGTTCTAAAACTATACATTACGGAAACATATGTTTCTATATCTAAAGATGTCTACGATTTTAAAATACCTTTAAAAGTAATTACCTTCCAAAAGTCCAAAGGTGAATAATCTAGTGTAGTATAATATTTGGCCGGTCGAGATAGCGTCAAAATGACATTATTGCATTCACTCTGTTTGATTTAATTTTCTCCTCAATTTTTTCATTGAGGAAACACCAAAAAGGTTGAATGAGTGGTTGCGATTGTGTGATGGACGACATTGAAGGCTGTTCTATACACAGAGGTACTGGTTGGGTTTTATTCATACCAACTATTTCATCTTTTTCTACTTTTGCTGCAACGTCACCGATTGAAGAAGAACGAAAACCTTCTTTTTTGAACCATTCATTGAGGAAACTCAATAGACGTTGAATAAGTGGTTGCGATTGCGTGTTAGACGACGTTGAAAGCTGTTCTATACACTGGAGTACTATTTGGGTTTAATCCATACCAGCTATTTCATCTTCTACCGCTTTTGTGGCAACAAAAGCGACTGAAAAAGAACAAAAACCTTCTATTTTGAAAAAGACGCTTTTTTTTAGACAATACAAACCCGCCAGATGTTTTCACTTGGTTTTTCGGATCTTTCAATTTTTTATATCGTTAAAGGCGACAGGAACAGACAGAATCTAGCTCTACTCCAAAGCAGATTACATAAAGAAGAATAAAAAGTATTTCCTTATCTACCAAGAACAAAAAGTTACTTAAATTCAACTGAAAGAAATAAGCCTATGAATAAATTTTCAAGTTTCTTTGTTCGTTGAATAAATAAGTACAAATTTCACTTCGAGAAAATCTAAACTATTCAAAGGAATCTATTTAGGTGCCGTACTTAAATAAAGAACCATACAATGAAAAAGTAAAAGACTTTAAAGAACCAAGTGTTGTATGGGTTAAGAAAATCATCATATACGTGAATAGTCAAACAACTATGGTAAGACCTTGCTACCCAAGCGCCATGCAGTGAAAAAGCCACTGATTTTGGACCCACTAGTTTACTTTGAGAACTGAGCCTCAATAACACGCAATATTTGGTAGTGATAATCCGTCATGCATCTAGATTTCTAGAATCCTTAGATAGACCGTATTATCTTCTATTATTAGAGAAATGGAGCATTGAAAATAAAATGTTAAATTTTATAAAAGTATTACATATCAGTCATATTGTAACTTTTGAGTAAATTTAAACAACCGTATTCCAATACTTACCGCTTGCACAATTACGTAGCACAAGGAATATAAAAGAAAGTCGTGACGAAATATAACGGACAGCAAAAGGAAATATTTATCTGTCAAAAGATCAGCATAGCCGTTCATTTGCTAAAAATGGAATATCTCAAACGCAATTGACATGGAATGATATAACAACATATAATTTTACAACGTTCTATTGCAACTCAGTAAAGTCCATTACATACATTTGCATAAATGTCAAGAAAGGCAGCGATATGGCGGTTTTTGGCATCCAAACTTCAATACCAACGATAACATTTGACATAGCGTCTGGAGAATGGTTAGCGAGTATATTTCACAGCTTCAAATGTTTTGCAACGTGTTGAAACTCCTCCTGTGACCAAAATGACCAATTTCATTGCGAACTGCCAAAAGGATCCGTTTACGCGAATTTTACTCGGGGAACAATTTTCAAGCAAGGCGAAGCGGTTCCTGGTTATCCAGATATGCATTTCTATCATCCTCTTAACCATATGAATACAGTTCATCCAAAAAAAAGTAATACGTCTATTTGCGGTTGTTGCTGATAAATGTGCGTGCACCAAGGTCATTTAAGTCACTATGGACGTTTAATAGTACCAATATTCTCAACATATCCGGTTGCATGTGAAGAACTCAATTTACTAGAAAGCGAAACCCATTGGGATACGGCAATCGTTGAAGCAATTATTTCTACATCTCCTAGTCAGATGCGCACCCTATTTGCTACCTTCATTTCGACGTGCTTACATCGATTTAAAGAACACAACATTTTTTTCAAAACTTTGGACACTTATTCTTGATACATGATTTCGATAATAAAAAGTGCGCAAAACTCTATAAATTTTTTGAAAAAATTTTCTATAAACGTATGTTATTTTTCAATATAACGCATGTATGGGCTTTTTATTTATAACTTTCAAATCGAATATCTTGTTTTAACAATTAGCGGAAATCAGCCATTATGTGACGCTCTCATCAACAATGATACATTTTTTCCACCATTTTTAGATGCTGGTTAAACCACTTTCTATGTTGTCCAAAACTTATCCACAGCAATGGAGATAGTCTTACTTGATACTTAAATTTCGCACAATTTCTTTATAATTTGGTACTTTATGGAAGGAAAATTTCAACTATCAACACACAACTTTTTCACGATTCACTTTCCAGAACAGTCATGACGTTGATAAAATCTATATCTTTCAGTAATTGTTATATTATATGTTCAACTTGTCAACTTTTTCGTAATAAGCTCGAAAATTGTCTACGAATGTTTCTTACGCAATATTCTTCCACGGACAAGACTTTCACGAATTTTTTTATTTTGAGACAATAGCTTTGGTGTAAATGTTTCAACCCTTTATTCACCCAATAGATTGGTAGATTATACCGATATCTGGGTACTTGATAATATCATTGTTTCTGAGTAGTTCACACGATTTACTTTTGAAACGGAAGCGAGGGCTGTGGGCCATCAAGTAGCCCAGTCCCGAACGGAGCTTATGGACACCTGACAACCTCCTTAATATAATAGCCTTACCTCCGCAGCGGGGGCTGTGCATAAGCGTATTTACTATCCCTTACAATAGTAAAGAACAAAAGGAGTCCGGATGTCCTAAAAAAACCCGGAGAGAGGTAGTTGTTCCCGGAAGAGAGCACTGTTCATAACGAGATCAAAAGTAACCGGCACAAAGACAGGAGCTAAGGGCTGGCACTAACCCTGGAGCTAAACTTAACCCGGAGGCCAAAGTATGACTACAAAGAAGGAACGGGAAGAATATGCTGATAAAACAATTGTTAATGCGTCTTCTACAAATTAATCTCCATCACAGCAAACTAGCTTCAATAGCCGTAATTAGGCGCTTGGCAATAGAACAGCCTGATTTTGTATGCATTCAGGAGCCACGGGTTAATGGAGGCCGCATTTGCGGACTGAGGACGCCGAGCTACAAGTTATACATATTTTTCTCTCTCTTTTTATACTCTTGCAACATGTTGATACAAGTTATAATAGTTTTGTTTACCTAACGGTCGTTTGTACTACCTAAAACTATTCGAGTTAGATATAGGTTTGTATACATAGAAATGATCAGGATTAAAAGACGAATTGAAATCCGGGTGACCGTCCGTCCGCCTGTGCAAGCTGTAACTTGAGTAAAAATTGATGCGTAAGATATATAATTGAAATTTATATAATAAAATAAATAAATGAAACTCTGAATAAAAGTATATCTTTGTGTCAAATACTGGTTGAGTTGGATCAATACTTCCTGCAATATAAAATTTAGGCAACACGCGCAAAAATTGCCCCAAATGCTGAATGAACACGTTATACATTGCTAATTGTGAAGGTAAGGTTACGGCATGAAATTAATGGCACAGAAAAACCGTAACGTTTTTATGTTACATCATTAAAGCATCCATGACACAACAGCAGTAAGCTGGGAGAGCAGCTATAAAATATCTGGACTAAGGACAAAAAGCCATAAGCTCCTAGCGGCAAGCAGCACAGGTAGAACCAGAGCTGATGGTCAGAAACGAACTTAACGTTTTTCTTTTACCTAATTTCAGCAAGAAGGATGTCGTCACTGCTAGGCTGAAGGATAGTGCTAGAGAACTCTGGCTTGTCTCAGCCTATATGCCGCACGACGACGAGGTGAAGCCACCTCCAGACCTGCTGAGGAGGGCTCTAGCAAAGGCCAATCGTAAAGGAGCCGCGGTTCTAAATGGTTCGGATGCCAATTCAAGGCACACTGTCTGGGGGAGCTGGACACAAACGCAAGAGGTGAGTAACTTTTTGATTTTATTTGTGGTGTAAACCTTTTATTTGCAATAGGGGAAACTGCCCTACTTTTGTGACAGCTAGCAGGGCGGAAGTCCTTGATGTCACGCTAGCCTCTAGGAAAATTGCTCCCTTGATCTCGGAATGGAGAGTTCTAGACGACCATTCCTTGTCCGATCATAAATATATTGGGTTCAGCTTGAACGCCTCTCGCCCGAAGCACAAAATCTATATAAATTTCAGGAATACCAATAGGGTCCTGTATTGCAGGAATCTTCGATCAGCTCTTCCAACCGCGGCTGTTCGATCCTATCTGCGGACGCGATTGATGAGCTCGTCCAGGTTTTCAGCTATGTTACCGTCAACCCAAGTAAAACCAAAATGGTTTTATTTACTAGGAGGTATAGGATCCCAAATGTGCCTCTCCCCTCTTTCGAAGGTACACGCCTTCAACCTGTTGATAAGGTTAAATATCTAGGGCTCGTTGATAGAAAGATTCCTTGGAGGTCAAACATCGAGAAGAGAGTTAAGATGGCATCGGTCGCCTTGTATTGCTGCAGGAAAGCTATAGAGAAATGGTGGGGGCTCTCACCAAAATTGGTGTTCTGGCTCTACGAAACCGTTGTCAAGTCAATATTGTTCTATTGTGTGTTCATCTGGTGGAGGGTACTAGAAAGGACTACTCTGGCTTAAAAGCTTGAGCGGGTCCAAAGAGCGGCACGCATCGGAATCTCCGGTGCACTGGGCTTATGAAGAGGTCCGAAGAAGGACACTCCGCAATTCTCTCCTCCTTCAGCGGCATTCCTGAAAATATTGATAACTGCGCCACAGCGGCCACTCGAGGCGGCTTTTTCTCTGCTCATACCCGACGAGGGAGATGTGGATGGGAAAAAGCCGGAAGAAGTGGCGCTTTGAGCTTTTTCACGATTTTCTGTAAAGAGCTCTCCGTCAATCTTAGCATCAGGCTACCGGACAACTGTAGCGTTTTTCAGGCGGAAATAATTGCGGTCAAGGTATCGATAGAAGTACTGCTGCGAAGTGCAGCTTCGTTTAGAGAGGCGAGCATTCACTCCGACAGCAGAGCTACTTCAATATCAGGCTCGTTTGTGTGCCTGGTCACAACGGAATCGCAGGCAACTGCAAAGCCGATAAGCTAGCCAGGGGGGCACCCTTGCCCCGCTCACATCGGAATGGGATCGAGTTGGACCTCCACTGACGTCTTGCGTTATGGCTCTGGACCAATGGACCTCGCATGCATTCAGCAGACGCTGGTCGACGACCAACTCGTGCGCGACTGCGAGATCCTTGTGGCCGAGAGTGGATCGCAGGAGGTCGGGTGATCTTCTCGCCTTGAACAAAGTTCGTCTCGCCGATATCGTAGGAGTTCTCTATGGGCACTGTCTAATGGTAACTCATGCGGTGCGGCTTAAAATAGCAATAGCTGCCATACATACTGAACTATCGGAATCAAGTTCGTGAATTGAAAACTTTTTTATTTGACGGAATAAGGCATGAATTATTGTCTAAAGCAATAATGCAATCTCCGAAGAAATTGTATAGATCTGGAAGACAAACGTATCGACTGTCACTGATGCTGAGAGACAGCGATTCATTTTCATTGCTCTGTAATGGAAATAAAAATACATTTATTAGAGATATTCGGTTCTAAAACTATACATTACGGAAACATATGTTTCTATATCTAAAGATGTCTACGATTTTAAAATACCTTTAAAAGTAATTACCTTCCAAAAGTCCAAAGGTGAATAATCTAGTGTAGTATAATATTTGGCCGGTCGAGATAGCGTCAAAATGACATTATTGCATTCACTCTGTTTGATTTAATTTTCTCCTCAATTTTTTCATTGAGGAAACACCAAAAAGGTTGAATGAGTGGTTGCGATTGTGTGATGGACGACATTGAAGGCTGTTCTATACACAGAGGTACTGGTTGGGTTTTATTCATACCAACTATTTCATCTTTTTCTACTTTTGCTGCAACGTCACCGATTGAAGAAGAACGAAAACCTTCTTTTTTGAACCATTCATTGAGGAAACTCAATAGACGTTGAATAAGTGGTTGCGATTGCGTGTTAGACGACGTTGAAAGCTGCTGAAGAAGTGGCGCTTTGAGCCTTTTCACTGTAAAGAGCTCTCCGTCAATCTTAGCATCAGGCTACCGGACCACTGTAGCGTTTTTCAGGCGGAAATAATTGCGGTCAAGGTGGCGATAGAAGTGATGCTGCGAAGTGCAGCTTCGTTTAGAGAGGTGAGCATTCACTCCGACAGCAGAGCTACTTCAATATCAGGCTCGTTTGTGTGCCTGGTCACAACGGAATCGCAAGCAACTACAAAGCCGATAAGCTCACATCGGAATGGGATCGAGTTGGACCTCCACTAACGTCTTGCGTTCTCGCTCTGGACCAATGGACCTCGCATGCATTCAGCAGATGCTGGTCGACGACCAACTCGTGCGCGACTGCGAGATCCTTGTGGCCGAGAGTGGATCGCAGGAGGTCGGGTGATCTTCTCGCCTTGAACAAAGTTCATCTCGCCGCTATCGTAGGAGTTCTCACTGGGCACTGTCTAATGGGAACTCATGCGATGCGACTCAGAATAGCATATAGCTGCCATACAAACTGAACAATCGGAATCAAGTTCGTGAATTGAAAGCTTTTTTATTTGACGGAATAAGGCATGAATTATTGTCTAAGGCAATAATGCAATCTCCGAAAAAATTGTATAGATCTGGAAGACAGCGATTCATTTTCATTGCGCTATAATGGAAATAAAAATACATTTATAAGAGACATTCGGTTCTAAAACTATACATTACGTAAACATATGTTTCTATATCTAAAGGTGTCTACGATTTAAAAATACCTTTAAAAGTAATTACCTTCCCAAAGTCCAAAGGTGAATAATCTAGTGTAGTATTTGGCCGGTCGAGATAGTGTCAAACTGACATTATTGCACCCACTCTGTTTGATTTAATTTTTTCCTCAATTTTTTCATTGAGGAAACACAAAAAAGGTTGAATGAGTGGTTGCGATTGTGTGATGGACGACGTTGAAGGCTGTTCTCTACACAGAGGTACTAGTTGGGTTTTGCAACGTCAGCGATTGAAGAAGAACGAAAACCTTCTTTTTTGAACCATTCATTGAGGAAACTCAATAGACGTTGAATGAGTGGTTGCGATTGCGTGTTAGACGACGTTCAAAGCTGTTCTATACACTGGAGTACTATCTGGGTTTAATCCATACCAGCTATTTCATCTTCTACCGCTTTTGTGGCAACAAAAGCGACTGAAAAAGAACAAAAACCTTCTATTTTGAAAAAGACGCTTTTTTTTAGACAATACAAACCCGCCAGATGTTTTCACTTGGTTTTTCGGATCTTTCAATTTTTTATATCGTTAAAGGCGACAGGAACAGACAGAATCTAGCTCTACTCCAAAGCAGATTACATAAAGAAGAATAAAAAGTATTTCCTTATCTACCAAGAACAAAAAGTTACTTAAATTCAACTGAAAGAAATAAGCCTATGAATAAATTTTCAAGTTTCTTTGTTCGTTGAATAAATAAGTACAAATTTCACTTCGAGAAAATCTAAACTATTCAAAGGAATCTATTTAGGTGCCGTACTTAAATAAAGAACCATACAATGAAAAAGTAAAAGACTTTAAAGAACCAAGTGTTGTATGGGTTAAGAAAATCATCATATACGTGAATAGTCAAACAACTATGGTAAGACCTTGCTACCCTAGCGCCATGCAGTGAAAAAGCCACTGATTTTGGACCCACTAGTTTACTTTGAGAACTGAGCCTCAATAACACGCAATATTTGGTAGTGATAATCCGTCATGCATCTAGATTTCTAGAATCCTTAGATAGACCGTATTATCTTCTATTATTAGAGAAATGGAGCATTGAAAATAAAATGTTAAATTTTATAAAAGTATTACATATCAGTCATATTGTAACTTTTGAGTAAATTTAAACAACCGTATTCCAATACTTACCGCTTGCACAATTACGTAGCACAAGGAATATAAAAGAAAGTCGTGACGAAATATAACGGACAGCAAAAGGAAATATTTATCTGTCAAAAGATCAGCATAGCCGTTCATTTGCTAAAAATGGAATATCCCAAACGCAATTGACATGGAATGATATAACAACATATAATTTTACAACGTTCTATTGCAACTCAGTAAAGTCCATTACATACATTTGCATAAATGTCAAGAAAGGCAGCGATATGGCGGTTTTTGGCATCCAAACTTCAATACCAACGATAACATTTGACATAGCGTCTGGAGAATGGTTAGCGAGTATATTTCACAGCTTCAAATGTTTTGCAACGTGTTGAAACTCCTCCTGTGACCAAAATGACCAATTTCATTGCGAACTGCCAAAAGGATCCGTTTACGCGAATTTTACTCGGGGAACAATTTTCAAGCAAGGCGAAGCGGTTCCTGGTTATCCAGATATGCATTTCTATCATCCTCTTAACCATATGAATACAGTTCATCCAAAAAAAAGTAATACGTCTATTTGCGGTTGTTGCTGATAAATGTGCGTGCACCAAGGTCATTTAAGTCACTATGGACGTTTAATAGTACCAATATTCTCAACATATCCGGTTGCATGTGAAGAACTCAATTTACTAGAAAGCGAAACCCATTGGGATACGGCAATCATTGAAGCAATTATTTCTACATCTCCTAGTCAGATGCGCACCCTATTTGCTACCTTCATTTCGACGTGCTTACATCGATTTAAAGAACACAACATTTTTTTCAAAACTTTGGACACTTATTCTTGATACATGATTTCGATAATAAAAAGTGCGCAAAACTCTATAAATTTTTTGAAAAAATTTTCTATAAACGTATGTTATTTTTCAATATAACGCATGTATGGGCTTTTTATTTATAACTTTCAAATCGAATATCTTGTTTTAACAACTAGCGGAAATCAGCTATTTTGTGACGCTCTCATCAACATTGATACCTTTTTTCCATCATTTTTAGATGCTGGTTAAACCACTTTCTATGTTGTCCGAAAATTTATCCACAGCAATGGAGATAGTCTTACTTGATACTTAAATTTCGCACAATTTCTTTATAATTTGGTACTTCATGGAAGGAAAATTTCAACTATCAACTCACAACTTTTTCACGATT
This sequence comes from Bactrocera oleae, assembly GCF_042242935.1. NCBI lineage: Eukaryota > Metazoa > Arthropoda > Insecta > Diptera > Tephritidae > Bactrocera > Bactrocera oleae. The sequence continues at coordinate 15,337,044 of NC_091541.1, read as the reverse complement.
CACTTTCCAGAACAGTCATGACGTTGATAAAATCTATATCTTTCAGTAATTGTTGTATCATATATTCAACTTGTCAACTTTTTCGTACTAAGCTCGAAAATTGTCTACGATTGTTTCTTACACAATATTTTTCGACGGTCAAGGCTTTGAGAAATTGTTTTACTTTGAGACAATAGCTTTGGTGTAAATGTTTCAACCCTTTATTCACCTAAGAGATGGGTGGATTATACCGATATCTGGGTTCTTGGCAATATCTGAGTAGTCCGCACGATTTACTTTTGAAACGGAAGCGAGGGCTGTAGGCCATCAAGTAGCCCAGTCCTGAACGGAACTTACGGACACCTGACAACCTCCGTAATATGATAGCCTTACTTGCGCAGCGGGGGATGTGCATAAGTGTATTTACTTTCCCTTACACTCTTGGGTCAAAAACAAGAACCAAACAAACAAAAATAGTAAAGAACAAAAGGAGTCCGGATGTCCTGAAAAAACCCGGAGAGAGCTAGTTGTTCCCAGAAGAGAGCACTGTTCATAACGAGATCAAAAGTAACCGGCACAAAGACAGGAGCCAAGCTTAGTCTAGGCGCAAGGGCTGGCACTAACCCTGGAGCTGACCTTAACCCGGAGGCCAAAGTATGACTACAAAGAAGGGACGGGAAGGATATGCTGATAAAACAATTGTTAATGCGTCTTCTACAAATTAATCTCCATCACAGTAAACTAGCCCCAGTAGCCGTAATTAGGCGCTTGGCAATAGAACAGACTGATTTTGTATGCACTCAGGGGCCACGGGTTAATGGAGGCCGTATTTGCGGACTGAGGACGCTGAGCTACAAGTTATATATTTTTTTCTTTCTCTTTTTATACTCTTGCAACATGTTGCTACAAGGTATAATAGTTTTGTTTACCTAACGGTCGTTAACTAAAAACGGTAAAACTATTCGAGTTAGATATAGAAATAACGAATTGAAATCCGGGTGACCGTCCGTCCGCCTGTGCAAGCTGTAACTTGAGTTAAAATTGATGCGTAGGATATATAATTGAAATTCATATAATAAAATAAATAAATGAAACTCTGAATAAAAGTATATCTTTGTGTCAAAAATTGGTCGAGTTGGATCAATACTTCCTGCAATATAAAATTTAGGCAACACGTGAATTTATTTCCCGGTCTTTGATCCTTGCAAGTTGCGAGAGTATAAAATGTTCGGTTTCACCCCAACTTAGAATTTCCCTATTTTTTTTGTTAAATATTTCCTTAAGAAATTTACAATAATATAATCAAATCTTAAGACTAGTTTTAACACCATCGTGCCAGCTTTTATGTATTCAAATCTTTCATAATATCTTAATTTTCTATAATCACGGTTAGAGGCTCAATGTGTCACTTCGTTTTAACCTCTGATGGCCTTCGAATAGGAGCAGGTTCCTTTCTAGGGTGTTGGGCTGAGTCGTTAGCTTACCGACGTATTGGATGGCTTTTTTTTTTTTTACTTCTTCATGAATTGTAGGAATGGTGAGATATCTATAGATATTTTCGTTACGAATATACCATGCAGCACAAACAATTTGTCATGAAAGCCTAGACTGCCTTCTTTGCAATTTCTGAACATAAGACGCGCAAAAATTGCCCCAAATGCTGAATGAACAATTTATACATTGCTAATTGCGAAGGTAAGGTTAGGGCATGATATTAATGGCACAGAAAAACCGTAACGTTTTTATGTTACATCATTAAAGCATCCATGACACAACAGCAGTAAGCTGGAAGAGCAGCTATAGAATATCTGGACTAAGGACAAAAAGCCATAAGCTCCTAGCGGCAAGCAGCACAGGTAGAACCAGAGCCTGTCTGATGGTCAGAAACGAACTTAACGTTTTTCTTTTACCTAATTTCAGCAAGGAGGACGTCGTCACTGCTAGGCTGAAGGATAGTGCTAGAGAACTCTGGCTTGTCTCAGCCTATATGCCGTACGACGACGAGGTGAAGCCACCTCCGGATCTGCTGAAGAGGGCTCTAGCAGAGGCCAGGCGTAAAGGAGCCGCGGTTCTAAATGGTTCGGATGCCAATTCAAGGCAAACTGTCTGGGGGAGCTGGACACAAACGCAAGAGGTGAGTAACTTTTTGATTTTATTTGTGGTATAAACCTTTTTATTTGCAATAGGAGAAACTGCCCTACTTTTGTGACAGCTAGCAGGGCGGAAGTCCTTGACGTCACGCTAGCCTCTAGGAAAATTGCTCCCTTGATCTCGGAATGAAGAGTTCTAGACGACCATTCCTTGTCCGATCATAAATATATTGGGTTCAGCTTGGACGCCTCGCGCCCGAAGCAAAAAACCTATATACATTTCAGGAATATCAAGAGGGTCCTGTATTACAGGAAGCTTCGATCAGCTCTTCCAACCGTGGCTCTGCGATCCTATCTGTGGACGCGATTGATGAGCTCGTCCAGGTTTTTAGCTCTGTTAGTGGAACTACTCTTGAAAGCTCCTGTCCTCTGAGAACTCAGGAAAGTGAAGGAAAAAAAACTTTGTAGATTTCGGAGCTAACGGAGATCAGATCTTCAAGTAGAAGACTCTTCAATAAAGTCCGTGAAAGTGGCTCTAGTGACGACTGGGCGTTGTACAAGGCCGGACATTTACAAGTCCGAGTTGAATAAAGCCGAGAGAGCTTCGGCAGTGTAGAGGGTTGGCCCGAGTCCTCAATGTTTATGTGCATTTTAACAAAACATCCTACTCCATTGGAGTATCTGAGAAATGCAGATAGTGATTGGACAATGAGAAGCGAGCAATCGTTGAAACTACTGTTGGATGCTCATTTTCCGCTGAATCGCTCTACTGCTGAAGTGCCACTGGGGGAGTTTCAGGACGGCTGTACAGCCTTCTTGGACCTTCTGGACGAGCGTCACCTTACCTGGGCGCTGAAATAGTTCAAGCTCTTCAAGTCCCCGGGTCCTGATGGTATCATACCGGCGCAATTACAGAGTACGGTCATGGTGTCATGCAGCTAGCTGGTCCCCGTCTACGCGAACTGTGTTAGATTGGGCCATGTCCGGAAGGCCTGCTTTGCATGATGTAGTGTCATGGCTGGAAATAGTACTTTGGCAAAAGGAATTTGCTGTAGGCATCTTTCTCGACATCGAGGGAGCCTTCAATAACGTGCGGTCAGAGGCGGTGGTTAAAGCTTCTAACAGTTTGAGGTGGAGTCGAACCCCAAGCACCTCAGTTTTAGTCTTCTTTGTGACAGAACTGTCCTATCGAAGCGGAGTAGTACCAAGGCCAACAAAAAGGGGTACTCTCCCCACTGCTCTGGATCTTGGTGGTAAACAACCTACTTATAGAACTCGAGGACGTGTTTCTTATGGTTAAAGGAAACTTCCTAAATACTCTCTATGAGCTGACCAAAGGGTACCTAAACGTGATATCCAACTGGGAGAATAGAAGCGGCCTAGCCGTCAACCCAAGTAAAACCAAAATGGTTTTATTTACTAGCAGGTATAGGATCCCAAATGTGCCTCTCCCCTCTTTCGAGGGTTCACGGCTTCAACCTGTTGATAAGGTTAAATATCTAGGGCTTATCGTTGATAGAAAGATTCCTTGGAGGTCAAACATCGAGAAGAGAGTTAAGATGGCATCGGTCGCCTTGTATTGCTGCAGGAAAGCTATAGAGAAATGGTGGGGACTCTCACCAAAAGTGGTGTTCTGGCTCTACGAAACCGTTGTCAAGCCAATATTTTTCTATTGTGTGTTCTTCTGGTGGAGGGAGCTCGAAGGACTACTCTGGCTAAAAAGCTTGAGCGGGTCCAAAGAGCGGCACTCATCGGAATCTCCGGTGCACTGGGCTTATGAAGAGGTCCGAAGAAGGACACTCCGCAATTCTCTCCTTCTCAGCTGCATTCCTGAAAATTTTGATCACTGCGCCACAGCGGCCACTCGAGGCGGCTTTTTCTCTGCTCATACCCCGACGAGGGAGATGTGGATGGGAAAAAGCTGCTGAAGAAGTGGCGCTTTGAGCTTTTTCACTGTAAAGAGCTCTCCGTCAATCTTAGCATCAGGCTACCGGACCACTGTAGCGCTTTTCAGGCGGAAATAATTGCGGTCAAGGTGGCGATAGAAGGACTGCTGCGAAGTACAGCTTCGTTTAGAGAGGTGAGCATTCACTCCGACATCTGAGCTACTTCAATATCAGGCTCGTTTGTGTGCCTGGTCACAACGAAAACGCAGGCAACTGCAAAGCCGATAAGCTAGCCAGGGGGGCACCCTTGCCCCGCTCACATCGGAATAGAATCGAGTTGGACCTCCACTAACGTCTTGCGTTCTCGCTCTGGACCAATGGACCTCGCACGCATTCAGCAGACGCTGGTCGACGACCAACTCGTGCGCGACAGCGAGATCCTTGTGGCCGAGAGTGGATCGCAGGAAGTCGGGTGATCTTCTCGCCTTGAACAAAGTTCATCTCGCCGCTATCGTAGGAGTTCTCACTGGGCACTGTCTAATGGGAACTCATGCGGTGCGGCTCAGAATAGCATATAGCTGCCATACAAGCTGAACAATCGGAATCAAGTTCGTGAATTGAAAACTTTTTTATTTGACGGAATCAGGCATGAATTATTGTCTAAAGCAATAATGCAATCTCCGAAGAAATTGTATAGATCTGGAAGACAAACGCGTCGACTGTTACCGATGCTGAGAGACAGCGACTCATTTGCGTTGCTCTGTAATGGAAATAAAAATACATTTGTAAGAGGCTTTCGGTGCTAAAACTATACAATTACAAAAGTCCAAAGGTGAATAATCTAGTGTAGTATTTGGCCGGTCGAGATAGTGTCAAACTGACATTATTGCACCCACTCTGTTTGATTAAATTTTTTCCTCAATTTTTTAATTTAAGAAACACAAAAACGGTTAAATGAGTGGTTGCGATTATGTGATGGACGACGTTGAAGGCTGTTCTATACACTGGAGTACTATCTGGGTTTAATCCATACCAGCTATTTCATCTTCTACCGCTTTTGTGGCAACAAAAGCGACTGAAGAAGAACAAAGCCCTTCTATTTTGAAAAAGACGCTTTTTTTAAGCGCTCTATCAAAAGATTAGACAATACAAACCCGGCAGATGTTTTCACTTGGTTTTTCGGACCTTTCAATTTTTTATATAGTTAAAGGCGACAGGAACAGACAGAATCTAGCTCTACTCCAAAGCAGATTACATAGAAGAAGAATAAAAAGTATTTCCTTATCTACCAAGAACTAAAAGTTACTTAAATTCAACTGAAGAAAATAAGCCTGTGAATAAATTTTCAAGTTTCTTTGTTCGTTCAATAAATAAGTGCAAATGTCACTTCGTAAAAATCTAAACTATTCAAAGGAATCTATTTAGGTGCCGTACTTAAATAAAGAACTATACAATGAAAAAGTAAAAGACTTTAAAGAACCAAGTATTGTATGGGTTAAGAAAATCATCATATACGTAAATAGTCAAACAACTATGGTAAGACCTTGCTACCCAAGCGCCATGCAGTGAAAAAGCCCCAATATACTACAATGAACTTCTTATTTTCAATACATGCGCTTTACCACATAAAAAAATGTCCAAAGTTCATTTAGGTTATGGAGATAATATTATTATTATCTCATCCCATCCTCATTGACATTAATTGACTATCCTATTAATAGAAGAATTTCCTACCAGCATTGTAGCATCTAATCGAAGGTATTCTTCTTTAGGACTGGAAAAATCAGTAAACACACACTTTATACCAATATCGTTGGTATCCTGTATAGCAAAAGCTCTGAAAGAAATCGTATCCACAAAGGTCACGTGGTATTGATTTTGGACCCACTAGTTTACTTTGAGGACTGAGCCTCAATAACAGGCAATATTTGGTAGTGATAATCCGTCATGCATTTAGATTTTTAGAAGCCTTAGATAGACCGTTTTATCTTCTGTTATTAGAGAAATGGAGCATTGAAAATAAAATGTTAAATTTTATAAAAGTATTTCTGTCATATTGTAACTTTTGAGTAAATTTAAACAACCGTATTCCAATACTTACCGCTTGCACAATTACGTAGCACAAGGATCTTATCAATCATACCTATATACATATGTATATAAAAGAAAGTCGTGACGAAATATAACGGACAGCAAAAGGAAATATTTATCTGTCAAAAGATCAGCATAGCCGTTCATTTGCTAAAAATGGAATATCTCAAACGCAATTGACATGGAATGATATAACAACATATAATTTTACAACGTTATATTGCAACTCAGTAAAGTCCATTACATACATTTGCATAAATGTCAAGAAAGGCAGCGATATGGCGGTTTTTGGCATCCAAACTTCAATACCAACGATAACATTTGACATAGCGTCTGGAGAATGGTTAGCGAGTATATTTCACAGCTTCAAATGTTTTGCAACGTGTTGAAACTCCTCCTGTGACCAAATTGACCAGTTTCATTGCGAACTGCCAAAAGGATCCGTTTGCGCGAACTTCACTCGGGAACAATTTTCAAGCAGGGCGAAGCGGTACCTGGTTATCCAGATATGCATTTCTATCATCCTCTTAGCCGTATGAATACAGTTTATCCAAAAAAAAGTAATACGTCTATTTGCGGTTGTTGCTGATAAATGTGCGTGCGCCAAGGTCATTTAAGTCACTACGGACGTTTAATAGTACCAATATTACATGTGAAGAACTCAATTTACTAGAAAGCGAAACCCATTGGGATACGGCAATCGTTGAAGCAATTATTTCTACATCTCCTAGTCAGATACGCACCCTATTTGCTACCATCATTTCGACGTGCTTACATCAATTTAAAGAACACAACATTTTTTTCAAAACTTTGGACACTAATTCTTGAAACATGATTTCGATAATAAAAATGGCACAAAACTATATAAATTTTTTGAAAAAATTTTCTATAAACGTATGTTAGTTTTCAATATAACGCATGTATGGGCTTTTTATTTATAACTTTCACTTTCCAGAACAATCATGACGTTGATAAAGTCTATATCTTTCAGTAATTGTTGTATCATATACTCAACTTGTCAACTTTTTCGTACTAAGCTCGAAAATTGTCTACGAATGTTTCTTACACAATATTCTTCCACGGTCAAGGCTTTGACAGATTGTTTTATTTTGAGACAATAGCTTTGGTGTAAATGTTTCAACCCTTTATTCACCCAATAGATTGGTAGATTGTACCGATATCTGGGTACTTGACAATATCATTGTTTCTGAGTAGTCCGCACGATTTACTTTTGAAACGGAAGCGAGGGCTGTGGGCCATCAAGTAGCCCAGTCCTGAACGGAGCTTACGGACACCTGATAACCTCCGTAATATGATAGCCTTACTTGCGTCGCGGGGGCTGTGCATAAGCGTATTTGCTTTCCCTTACACTCGTGGGTCAAAAACATGAACCAAACAAACAAAAATAGTAAAGAACAAAAGGAGTCCGGATGTCCTGAAAAAACCCGGAGAGAGCTAGTTGTTCCCAGAAGAGAGCACTGTTCATAACGAGGTCAAAAGTAACCGGCACAAAGACAGGAGCTAAGCTTAGTCTAGGCGCAAGGGCTGGCACTAACCCTGGAGCTGAACTTAACCCGGAGGCCAAAGTATGACTACAAAGAAGGGCCGGGAAGAATATGCTGATAAAACAATTGTTAATGCGTCTTTTACAAATTAATCTCCATCACAGCAAACTAGCTTCAATAGCCGTAATTAGGCGCTTGGCAATAGAACAGCTTGATTTTGTATGCACTTAGGAGCCACGGGTTAATGGAGGCCGTATTTGCGGACTGAGCACGCCGAGCTACAAGTTATACATATTTTTCTCTCTCTTTTTATACTCTTGCAACATGTTGCTACAAGGTATAATAGTTTTGTTTACCTAACGGTCGTTAACTAAAAATGGTAAAACTACTCGAGTTAGATATAGGAATAACGAATTGAAATCCGGGTGACCGTCCGTCCGCCTGTGCAAGCTGTAACTTGAGTTAAAATTAATGCGTAGGATATATAATTGAAATTCATATAATAAAATAAATAAATGAAACTCTGAATAAAAGTATATCTTTGTGTCAAAAATTGGTTGAGTTGGATGAATACTTCCTGCAATATAAAAATTAGGCAACACGTGAATTTATTTCCCGGTCTTTGATCCTTGCAAGTTGCGAGAGTATAAAATGTTCGGTTTCACCCCAACTTAGAATTTCCCTATTTTTTTTGTTAAATATTTCCTTAAGAAATTTACAATAATATAATCAAATCTTAAGACTAGTTTTAACACCATCGTGCCAGCTTTTATGTATTCAAATCTTTCATAATATCTTAATTTTCTATAATCCCGGTTAGAGGCTCAATGTGTCACTTCGTTTTAACCTCTGATGGCCTTCGAATAGGAGCAGGTTCCTTGCTAGGGTGTTGGGATGAGTCGTTAGCTTACCGACGTATTGGATGGCGTTTTTTTTTATTTCTTCATGAATTGTAGGAATGGTGAGATATCTATAGATATTTTCGTTACGAATATACCATGTAGCACAAACAATTTGTCATGAAAGCCTAGACTGCCTTCTTTGCAATTTCTGGACATAAGACGAGCAAAAATTGCCCCAAATGCTGAATGAACAATTTATACATTGCTAATTGCGAACTTAAGGTTAGGGCATGATATTAATGGCACAGAAAAACCGTAACGTTTTTATGTTAGCTGTAAGCTGGGAGAGCAGCTATAGAATATCTGGACTAAGGACATAAAGCCATAAGCTCCTAGCGGCAAGGAGCACAGGTAGAACCAGAGCCTGTCTGATGGTCAGAAACGAACTTAACGTTTTTCTTTTTCAGCAAGGAGGACGTCGTCACTGCTAGGCTGAAGGATAGTGCTAGAGAACTCTGGCTTGTCTCAGCCTATATGCCGTACGACGACGAGGTGAAGCCACCTCCGGACCTGCTGAAGAGGGCTCTAGCAGAGGCCAGGCGTAAAGGAGCCGCGGTTCTAAATGGTTCGGATGCCAATTCAAGGCAAACTGTCTGGGGGAGCTGGACACAAACGCAAGAGGTGAGTAACTTTTTGATTTTATTTGTGGTGTAAACCTTTTTATTTGCAATAGGGAAAACTGCCCTACTTTTGTGACAGCTAGCAGGGCGGAAGTCCTTGACGTCACGCTAGCCTCTAGGAAAATTGCTCCCTTGATCCCGGAATGGAGAGTTCTAGACGACCATTTCTTGTCCGATCATAAATATATTGGGTTCAGCTTGGACGCCTCGCGCCCGAAGCACAAAACCTATATAAATTTCAGGAATACCAATTTCAGAGCTAACAGAGATCAGATCTTCGAGTAGAAGACTCTTCAATAAAGTTCGTGAAAGTGGCTCTAGTGACGACTGGGAGGCCGGACATTTACAAGTCCGAGTTGAATAAAGCCGAGAGAGCTTCGACAGTGTAGAGGGTTGGCCCAAGTCCTCAATGTTTATGTGCATTTTAACAAAACATCCTACTCCATTGGAGTATCTGAGAAATGCAGATAGTGATTGGACAATGAGAAGCGAGCAATCGTTAAAACTACTGTTGGATGCTCATTTTCCGCTGAATCGCTCTACTGCTGAAGTGCCACTGGGGGAGTTTCAGGACGGCTGTACAGCCTTCTTGGACCTTCTGGACGAGCGTCACCTTACCTGGGCGCTGAAATAGTTCAAGCCCTTCAAGTCCCCGGGTCCTGATGGTATCATACCGGCGCAATTACAGAGTACAGTCATGGTGTCATGCAGCTGGCTGGCCCCCATCTACGCGAACTGTGTTAGATTGGGCCATGTCCGGAAGGCCTGCTTTGCATGATGTAGTGTCATGGCTGGAGATAGTATTTTGGCAAAAGGAATTTGCTGTAGGCATCTTTTTCGACATCGAGGGAGCCTTCAATAACGTGCGGCCAGAGGCAGTGGTTAAAGCCCTCTAAAAGTTTGAGGTGGAATCGAACCTAAAGCACCTCATTTGTAGTCTTCTTTGCGACAGAACTGGTTAATAGGGAACTCCGCAGGAAGGGATACTCTCCCCACTGCTCTGGATCTTGGTGGTAAACAATCTACTTATAGAACTCGAGGACGTGGTTCTTATAGTTAAAGGAAAATTCCTAAATACCGTCTATGAGCTCACCGAAGGGTACCTAAACGTGATATCCAACTGGGAGAATAGAAGCGGCCTAGCCGTCAACCCAAGTAAAACCGAAATGGTTTTATTTACTAGGAGGTATAAGGTCCAAAATGTGCCTCTCCCCTATTTCGGGGGATCACGTCTTCAACCTGTAGATAAGGTTAAATATCTAGGGCTTATCCTTGATAGAAAGCTTCCTTGGAGGTCAAATATCGAGGAGAGAGTTAAGATGGCATCGGTCGCCTTGTATTGCTGCAGGGGAGCTATAGGGAAATGGTGGGAACTCTCACCAAAAGTGGTGTTCTGGCTCTACGAAACCGTTGTCAAGCCAATATTTTTCTATTGTGTGTTCTTCTGGTGGAAGGAGCTCGAAGGACTACTCTGGCTAAAAAGCTTGAGCGGGTCCAAAGAGTGGCGCTCATCGGAATCTCCGGTGCACTGGGCTTATGAAGAGGTCCGAAGAAGGACACTACGCAATTCTCTCCTCCTTCAGCTGCATTCCTGAAAATATTATATTTATCACTGCGCCACAGCGGCCACTCGAGGCGGCTTTTTCTCTGCTCGTACCCCGACGAGGGAGATGTGGATGGGAAAAAGCCGCTGAATAAGTTGCGCTTTGAGCTTTTACACGATTTTTTGTAAAGAGCTCTCCGTCAGTCTTAGCATCAGGCTACCGGACCACTGTAGCGTTTTTCAGGCGGAAATAATTGCGATCAAGGTGGCGATAGAAGTACTGCTGCGAAGTGCAGCTTTGTTTAGAGAGGTGAGCATTCACTCCGACAGTAGAGCTACTTCAATATCAGGACGTTTGTGTGCCTGGTAACAACGGATTCGCAGGCAACTGCAAAGCCGATAAGCTAGCCAGGGGGGCACCCTTGCCCCGCTCACATCGGAATAGAATCGAGTTGGACCTCCACTAACGTCTTGCGTCCTCGCTCTGGACCAATGGACCTCGCACGCATTCAGCAGACGCTGGTCGACGACCAACTCGTGCGCGACAGCGAGATCCTTGTGGCCGAGAGTGGATCGCAGGAAGTCGGGTGATCTTCTCGCCTTGAACAAAGTTCATCTCGCCGCTATCGTAGGAGTTCTCACTGGGCACTGTCTAATGGGAACTCATGCGGTGCGGCTCAGAATAGCATATAGCTGCCATACAAGCTGAACAATCGGAATCAAGTTCGTGAATTGAAAACTTTTTTATTTGACGGAATCAGGCATGAATTATTGTCTAAAGCAATAATGCAATCTCCGAAGAAATTGTATAGATCTGGAAGACAAACGCGTCGACTGTTACCGATGCTGAGAGACAGCGACTCATTTGCGTTGCTCTGTAATGGAAATAAAAATACATTTGTAAGAGGCTTTCGGTGCTAAAACTATACAATTACAAAAGTCCAAAGGTGAATAATCTAGTGTAGTATTTGGCCGGTCGAGATAGTGTCAAACTGACATTATTGCACCCACTCTGTTTGATTAAATTTTTTCCTCAATTTTTTAATTTAAGAAACACAAAAACGGTTAAATGAGTGGTTGCGATTATGTGATGGACGACGTTGAAGGCTGTTCTATACACTGGAGTACTATCTGGGTTTAATCCATACCAGCTATTTCATCTTCTACCGCTTTTGTGGCAACAAAAGCGACTGAAGAAGAACAAAGCCCTTCTATTTTGAAAAAGACGCTTTTTTTAAGCGCTCTATCAAAAGATTAGACAATACAAACCCGGCAGATGTTTTCACTTGGTTTTTCGGACCTTTCAATTTTTTATATAGTTAAAGGCGACAGGAACAGACAGAATCTAGCTCTACTCCAAAGCAGATTACATAGAAGAAGAATAAAAAGTATTTCCTTATCTACCAAGAACTAAAAGTTACTTAAATTCAACTGAAGAAAATAAGCCTGTGAATAAATTTTCAAGTTTCTTTGTTCGTTCAATAAATAAGTGCAAATGTCACTTCGTAAAAATCTAAACTATTCAAAGGAATCTATTTAGGTGCCGTACTTAAATAAAGAACTATACAATGAAAAAGTAAAAGACTTTAAAGAACCAAGTATTGTATGGGTTAAGAAAATCATCATATACGTAAATAGTCAAACAACTATGGTAAGACCTTGCTACCCAAGCGCCATGCAGTGAAAAAGCCCCAATATACTACAATGAACTTCTTATTTTCAATACATGCGCTTTACCACATAAAAAAATGTCCAAAGTTCATTTAGGTTATGGAGATAATATTATTATTATCTCATCCCATCCTCATTGACATTAATTGACTATCCTATTAATAGAAGAATTTCCTACCAGCATTGTAGCATCTAATCGAAGGTATTCTTCTTTAGGACTGGAAAAATCAGTAAACACACACTTTATACCAATATCGTTGGTATCCTGTATAGCAAAAGCTCTGAAAGAAATCGTATCCACAAAGGTCACGTGGTATTGATTTTGGACCCACTAGTTTACTTTGAGGACTGAGCCTCAATAACAGGCAATATTTGGTAGTGATAATCCGTCATGCATTTAGATTTTTAGAAGCCTTAGATAGACCGTTTTATCTTCTGTTATTAGAGAAATGGAGCATTGAAAATAAAATGTTAAATTTTATAAAAGTATTTCTGTCATATTGTAACTTTTGAGTAAATTTAAACAACCGTATTCCAATACTTACCGCTTGCACAATTACGTAGCACAAGGATCTTATCAATCATACCTATATACATATGTATATAAAAGAAAGTCGTGACGAAATATAACGGACAGCAAAAGGAAATATTTATCTGTCAAAAGATCAGCATAGCCGTTCATTTGCTAAAAATGGAATATCTCAAACGCAATTGACATGGAATGATATAACAACATATAATTTTACAACGTTATATTGCAACTCAGTAAAGTCCATTACATACATTTGCATAAATGTCAAGAAAGGCAGCGATATGGCGGTTTTTGGCATCCAAACTTCAATACCAACGATAACATTTGACATAGCGTCTGGAGAATGGTTAGCGAGTATATTTCACAGCTTCAAATGTTTTGCAACGTGTTGAAACTCCTCCTGTGACCAAATTGACCAGTTTCATTGCGAACTGCCAAAAGGATCCGTTTGCGCGAACTTCACTCGGGAACAATTTTCAAGCAGGGCGAAGCGGTACCTGGTTATCCAGATATGCATTTCTATCATCCTCTTAGCCGTATGAATACAGTTTATCCAAAAAAAGTAATACGTCTATTTGCGGTTGTTGCTGATAAATGTGCGTGCGCCAAGGTCATTTAAGTCACTACGGACGTTTAATAGTACCAATATTGCATGTGAAGAACTCAATTTACTAGAAAGCGAAACCCATTGGGATACGGCAATCGTTGAAGCAATTATTTCTACATCTCCTAGTCAGATACGCACCCTATTTGCTACCATCATTTCGACGTGCTTACATCAATTTAAAGAACACAACATTTTTTTCAAAACTTTGGACACTAATTCTTGAAACATGATTTCGATAATAAAAATGGCACAAAACTATATAAATTTTTTGAAAAAATTTTCTATAAACGTATGTTATTTTTCAATATAACGCATGTATGGGCTTTTTATTTATAACTTTCAAATCGAATATCTTGTTTTAACAATTAGCGGAAATCAGCCATTATGTGACGCTCTCATCAACAATGATACATTTTTTCCACCATTTTTAGATGCTGGTTAAACCACTTTCTATGTTGTCCAAAACTTATCCACAGCAATGGAGATAGTCTTACTTGATACTTAAATTTCGCACAATTTCTTTATAATTTGGTACTTTATGGAAGGAAAATTTCAACTATCAACACACAACTTTTTCACGATTCACTTTCCAGAACAGTCATGACGTTGATAAAATCTATATCTTTCAGTAATTGTTATATTATATGTTCAACTTGTCAACTTTTTCGTAATAAGCTCGAAAATTGTCTACGAATGTTTCTTACGCAATATTCTTCCACGGACAAGACTTTCACGAATTTTTTTATTTTGAGACAATAGCTTTGGTGTAAATGTTTCAACCCTTTATTCACCCAATAGATTGGTAGATTATACCGATATCTGGGTACTTGATAATATCATTGTTTCTGAGTAGTTCACACGATTTACTTTTGAAACGGAAGCGAGGGCTGTGGGCCATCAAGTAGCCCAGTCCCGAACGGAGCTTATGGACACCTGACAACCTCCTTAATATAATAGCCTTACCTCCGCAGCGGGGGCTGTGCATAAGCGTATTTACTATCCCTTACAATAGTAAAGAACAAAAGGAGTCCGGATGTCCTAAAAAAACCCGGAGAGAGGTAGTTGTTCCCGGAAGAGAGCACTGTTCATAACGAGATCAAAAGTAACCGGCACAAAGACAGGAGCTAAGGGCTGGCACTAACCCTGGAGCTAAACTTAACCCGGAGGCCAAAGTATGACTACAAAGAAGGGACGGGAAGGATATGCTGATAAAACAATTGTTAATGCGTCTTCTACAAATTAATCTCCATCACAGTAAACTAGCCCCAGTAGCCGTAATTAGGCGCTTGGCAATAGAACAGACTGATTTTGTATGCACTCAGGGGCCATGGGTTAATGGAGGCCGTATTTGCGGACTGAGGACGCCGAGCTACAAGTTATACATATTTTTCTCTCTCTTTTTATACTCTTACAACATGTTGCTACAAGGTATAATAGTTTTGTTTACCTAACGGTCGTTAACTAAAAACGGTAAAACTATTCGAGTTAGATATAGAAATAACGAATTGAAATCCGGGTGACCGTCCGTCCGCCTGTGCAAGCTGTAACTTGAGTTAAAATTGATGCGTAGGATATATAATTGAAATTCATATAATAAAATAAATAAATGAAACTCTGAATAAAAGTATATCTTTGTGTCAAAAATTGGTCGAGTTGGATCAATACTTCCTGCAATATAAAATTTAGGCAACACGTGAATTTATTTCCCGGTCTTTGATCCTTGCAAGTTGCGAGAGTATAAAATGTTCGGTTTCACCCCAACTTAGAATTTCCCTATTTTTTTTGTTAAATATTTCCTTAAGAAATTTACAATAATATAATCAAATCTTAAGACTAGTTTTAACACCATCGTGCCAGCTTTTATGTATTCAAATCTTTCATAATATCTTAATTTTCTATAATCACGGTTAGAGGCTCAATGTGTCACTTCGTTTTAACCTCTGATGGCCTTCGAATAGGAGCAGGTTCCTTTCTAGGGTGTTGGGCTGAGTCGTTAGCTTACCGACGTATTGGATGGCTTTTTTTTTTTTTACTTCTTCATGAATTGTAGGAATGGTGAGATATCTATAGATATTTTCGTTACGAATATACCATGCAGCACAAACAATTTGTCATGAAAGCCTAGACTGCCTTCTTTGCAATTTCTGAACATAAGACGCGCAAAAATTGCCCCAAATGCTGAATGAACAATTTATACATTGCTAATTGCGAAGGTAAGGTTAGGGCATGATATTAATGGCACAGAAAAACCGTAACGTTTTTATGTTACATCATTAAAGCATCCATGACACAACAGCAGTAAGCTGGAAGAGCAGCTATAGAATATCTGGACTAAGGACAAAAAGCCATAAGCTCCTAGCGGCAAGCAGCACAGGTAGAACCAGAGCCTGTCTGATGGTCAGAAACGAACTTAACGTTTTTCTTTTACCTAATTTCAGCAAGGAGGACGTCGTCACTGCTAGGCTGAAGGATAGTGCTAGAGAACTCTGGCTTGTCTCAGCCTATATGCCGTACGACGACGAGGTGAAGCCACCTCCGGATCTGCTGAAGAGGGCTCTAGCAGAGGCCAGGCGTAAAGGAGCCGCGGTTCTAAATGGTTCGGATGCCAATTCAAGGCAAACTGTCTGGGGGAGCTGGACACAAACGCAAGAGGTGAGTAACTTTTTGATTTTATTTGTGGTATAAACCTTTTTATTTGCAATAGGAGAAACTGCCCTACTTTTGTGACAGCTAGCAGGGCGGAAGTCCTTGACGTCACGCTAGCCTCTAGGAAAATTGCTCCCTTGATCTCGGAATGAAGAGTTCTAGACGACCATTCCTTGTCCGATCATAAATATATTGGGTTCAGCTTGGACGCCTCGCGCCCGAAGCAAAAAACCTATATACATTTCAGGAATATCAAGAGGGTCCTGTATTACAGGAAGCTTCGATCAGCTCTTCCAACCGTGGCTCTGCGATCCTATCTGTGGACGCGATTGATGAGCTCGTCCAGGTTTTTAGCTCTGTTAGTGGAACTACTCTTGAAAGCTCCTGTCCTCTGAGAACTCAGGAAAGTGAAGGAAAAAAAACTTTGTAGATTTCGGAGCTAACGGAGATCAGATCTTCAAGTAGAAGACTCTTCAATAAAGTCCGTGAAAGTGGCTCTAGTGACGACTGGGCGTTGTACAAGGCCGGACATTTACAAGTCCGAGTTGAATAAAGCCGAGAGAGCTTCGGCAGTGTAGAGGGTTGGCCCGAGTCCTCAATGTTTATGTGCATTTTAACAAAACATCCTACTCCATTGGAGTATCTGAGAAATGCAGATAGTGATTGGACAATGAGAAGCGAGCAATCGTTGAAACTACTGTTGGATGCTCATTTTCCGCTGAATCGCTCTACTGCTGAAGTGCCACTGGGGGAGTTTCAGGACGGCTGTACAGCCTTCTTGGACCTTCTGGACGAGCGTCACCTTACCTGGGCGCTGAAATAGTTCAAGCTCTTCAAGTCCCCGGGTCCTGATGGTATCATACCGGCGCAATTACAGAGTACAGTCATGGTGTCATGCAGCTGGCTGGCCCCCATCTACGCGAACTGTGTTAGATTGGGCCATGTCCGGAAGGCCTGCTTTGCATGATGTAGTGTCATGGCTGGAGATAGTATTTTGGCAAAAGGAATTTGCTGTAGGCATCTTTTTCGACATCGAGGGAGCCTTCAATAACGTGCGGCCAGAGGCAGTGGTTAAAGCCCTCTAAAAGTTTGAGGTGGAATCGAACCTAAAGCACCTCATTTGTAGTCTTCTTTGCGACAGAACTGGTTAATAGGGAACTCCGCAGGAAGGGATACTCTCCCCACTGCTCTGGATCTTGGTGGTAAACAATCTACTTATAGAACTCGAGGACGTGGTTCTTATAGTTAAAGGAAAATTCCTAAATACCGTCTATGAGCTCACCGAAGGGTACCTAAACGTGATATCCAACTGGGAGAATAGAAGCGGCCTAGCCGTCAACCCAAGTAAAACCGAAATGGTTTTATTTACTAGGAGGTATAAGGTCCAAAATGTGCCTCTCCCCTATTTCGGGGGATCACGTCTTCAACCTGTAGATAAGGTTAAATATCTAGGGCTTATCCTTGATAGAAAGCTTCCTTGGAGGTCAAATATCGAGGAGAGAGTTAAGATGGCATCGGTCGCCTTGTATTGCTGCAGGGGAGCTATAGGGAAATGGTGGGAACTCTCACCAAAAGTGGTGTTCTGGCTCTACGAAACCGTTGTCAAGCCAATATTTTTCTATTGTGTGTTCTTCTGGTGGAAGGAGCTCGAAGGACTACTCTGGCTAAAAAGCTTGAGCGGGTCCAAAGAGTGGCGCTCATCGGAATCTCCGGTGCACTGGGCTTATGAAGAGGTCCGAAGAAGGACACTACGCAATTCTCTCCTCCTTCAGCTGCATTCCTGAAAATATTATATTTATCACTGCGCCACAGCGGCCACTCGAGGCGGCTTTTTCTCTGCTCGTACCCCGACGAGGGAGATGTGGATGGGAAAAAGCCGCTGAATAAGTTGCGCTTTGAGCTTTTACACGATTTTTTGTAAAGAGCTCTCCGTCAGTCTTAGCATCAGGCTACCGGACCACTGTAGCGTTTTTCAGGCGGAAATAATTGCGATCAAGGTGGCGATAGAAGTACTGCTGCGAAGTGCAGCTTTGTTTAGAGAGGTGAGCATTCACTCCGACAGTAGAGCTACTTCAATATCAGGACGTTTGTGTGCCTGGTAACAACGGATTCGCAGGCAACTGCAAAGCCGATAAGCTAGCCAGGGGGGGCACCCTTGCCCCGCTCAGAACCGAATGGGATCGAGTTGAACCTCCACTAACGTCTTGCGTTCTGGCTGTGGACCAATGGACCTCGCATGCATTCAGCAGACGCTGGTCGACGACCAACTCCTGCGCGACTGCAAGATCCCTGTGACCGAGAGTGGATCGCAGGAGGTCGGGTGATCTTCTCGCCTTGAACAAAGTTCATCTCGCCCCTATCATAGGAGTTCTCACTGGGCACTCTCTAATGGGAACTCATGCGGTGCGGCTCAGAATACTACCCGATGTTAGTTGTCAAAGTTGTATGGAGGAGGGTGAGTTGGAAAATCCCGGCACTTTCTTCTCCACTGTCTTGTTTTTGGCTAGGCTGAGACTGAAAAATCTCGCCAATCACACTTTCGGCGGACCAGAAGATTTGGCCGAAACAGATATTGGCCAACTCAACAAGTTTGTCATAGGCACAAAGCGCTTTGTCGACATGTAAGAGTCTATTGATCCAGTTTATAGGTGTTTTGGGTACCACAACAGACCGGCGTGTAAGCTGTCCAAATGTGATCCTTCTTAGGATCGACCTTTAAACCTAACCTAACCTAATCTTGTACCATTGATTGGATGGAGGTGGATTAAAATTTAGGAGCCATATAACCGAAGATTCAACGTTCAGTAGTAAATGCTGCGTGGGATGCCCAGCATATCCAACAACTGTTACAACAAACTATTTAATTTTTGAATTCAATCGATTGACGTCCACATTTTTGCTGTCCAAATCAATCTTTCTGCCAGCCAATCTTATGTTCTGTATGTACATCGGGAAATATATTAGAGATGAAAGTATTTTGTGAGTTGTTGATTCTGTAGAAATCCGTCGCTAATTGTCACCAGTATCATGTACAGCTAGTTTTCCTTGTCAATATCTATCAATCGTTTTTAGAAAGTTTCGGCAGATTGATCTAGAAGTATATAAATATAATGTTCACTGTCAGTTGTATTTTTCCAATATTCACTGATTGCCATTTTCTAGAAAGCTTAGTGCAAGGCATGCATCTTTATACATTGGATATATATATATATATATATATTGCCCATTTACTTTATATATCTTAAGTACTAGCTGACCCGACGAACTTCGTACCGCCATAGCGTAGCTTTGATGCACTACTTTATTTTATATAGGTGACAGTCCTATTGTCTTAGGCATGAGTACCTATTCAATTTAAACTGGAATCCATAATATTCTCCATATAAAAATGAATCCCCACTTCCCTGGTCTCCCTTTAACTGAGAAGGACTTTACTAATTTAATAATTTTATTAAATAAAAAAAAATATTTTTTTTCATAATAGTGTTTCATAGGGTTTCATAACTTACACTTACATTTTTACAAATCTCTACCGAACAACTTGGCATTTTGAAGTAAACACTGAGCTCAACACCACGCGCGCTCTAGAAAGAACTAATAGCTTTATTTGAATTGATGTTAGTTTTGCACATATGTACATATATGGAGCTCTCACGGTTACGCCCACATGGCGCCTCTATACCCTTCTCTGCTCTGTGGTTTATTCTAATGCTTTTTGATAAACAATATTTTTAGTTTTATGTTCTGGCGCGTAAATAAATAATGTCGATGGTTTTCCGACACGGGAACAGGCGACATATAATTGGCCATGTGAAAAACATGGATTTTCTAGGTTGATTCCACAAACACTTAGCGACTGCCCTTGCGATTTATTTATCGAGATTACAAATGCAAGCCGCACTGGAAACTGTAAACGTTTAAAGTTGAATAGCATATCGTTCGGTATCATAGGGATGCGTGGGATACAAACATCTTCGCCTTTGTACTTCCCTTTTAAAATTGTGACGATGACATTGTTCAATAATTTCTTCACCGCAAGTCGGGTGCCATTACACAGACGTGGCTGGTTTTTGTTCCGTAACATGATAATTACTGATCCGATTTTTAATTGCAGATTATGAGGTGGTAAGACGGGCAATTTCAACGAATATAAAAGTTCAGTTGGATTATTGACAACTTCATCTTGATTATTAACGGAATCAACTGATTTGTAATTCTTAAATTCGCCAGCTATTTTATTTAGAATCTAAAAATTCATTTCGTTCACATCAACATTTTTTGCGGCCACTATAACACGTTCGCTTAACCAAACATGATTTTCATAATTTTAAGCAATGTTTGGGAAAACCATCTCCATGAATTCGGTCTTTGATTCACAAAAGTTACAAAAATTGGTAGGGTATGTACCATTACCAATATCGAGCAGTTGTTTGGAAAACACTTCTCCAGACTGGTCATCCTGCAATTGGACTCTCATGTTTATACTCAATTTAAGTGTTTTAATGTATTTCCATAAAATGGACGACTTCAAACATGCATTCAGTTCATCAGCGCACCACCAAACTGGTTTTAGTTGTTTCGTAAATCTTGCATCGTGCGATCTGAAAATGATCAATCTGGTTTGCTGCAGCACTTTGGCCATTATCCTTAATTTGATTATTTATTTGCCATTAATTTGATGGTTAAACGGCACTTGAAAGCTGAATGAGCTGTTCGACCGACTTCCAACAACGTAGCTACAATATCTGAAGAAGATAGGGCAAGTGCGATTCCATTTTGCGATCGAAACGTTGCCAAAATCAATGATAACAAAAAGGTTTTCCCAGTTCCACCGGGAGCATCAAAAAAAAATCCGCCAGTTGATCGTTCACTACTTTCATGAGCGTATCGTAGGCATATTTTTGTTGTTGATTTAAAAGGGGAACTGTTTTATGAACGGCTTCTCCTAATGTTTCGGAATCGTATTGGGTTTCGCGTCTCAATTCTTGATCAAATGAATCGTACATTGGGCGATTGGGTGCTTCATGCCTATTTGTATTAATACTTTGTTGGTAAGCACTAAACACATGTCTAAAACGCATCTGATGCAATATATCTTCGCCATATGATCTTTATATTTATGCCATAAATCAGTCGGTGTTGATGGGAAGCATGTAGACAAAATTATTGAAAACAATGTTCGTATTTGTTTAGCATTTGACGAAATCACAGCATCTTCGAGAGTGTGGTCCCAATGATTGTCATTCTCTAGCAATCCCAAACGTTGACAGGCTTCTCTGTATGTACCACACAATACACCATTAGGTTCGCAGATGTTGGAATGATGTTGGACCATGAACATTGACTAACAGTAAACGCAAATAACAACACTCGTCTTGACTGGGATGCACTGCCTAAAGACGGCCTAGTGTATCGGCGGAAAATACTTGTGGGTGACCTGGAACTGGCCGTCCTCTTTTTCGTCGTTGAAACTTTTTTGATGATTGATTCCAGGTATAATACCTCGGCATTTCGGAGTAAAGTAGCGTTCTGGCAAAATCATCCTTCCGGCACATTTCAAAGAAGCTGGTTAATGTTGTCGATGGTGGCCTTTCAACTTGTTGTAATACGTTCGCATCTGTTAAATACACCCGTTCACCATTTTCCAAATGTACGGCGAAGTGAACAACAGTAGGGTGTTGTTCATGTATAGGAAACGACAAAATACGCCACATTCCTTCGTTACTGCTAACATAGCAGCCCATTTGAAATTTAGTGCCTTCATCATTTGAATTTTCGGCAGCAACTCCAAAGACAGCCATGTCACTATCTTTGTTCACGTACTTCCAAATGTATTAGATAGATTTTACGGAATGGCAAAATTCGACGTTTATGTGTGCTTTATATGCCTTGCAGAGTAACGGCGAAAACGGAACAACCCAACGAATATCAACTTCAATGTCCTGTCGATTTACTTTGACTATTGTTGACTTTCCATTGTCATCAATGGATCGACGGCGATAAAGTGGTCATTTACAGTAATAGTTTCTGCTACTAATTGTTTTGGGTAGCGTTTGAACATTTTCCTTCAACTATACAGGGGGAAATGGGATTTAATATTCCACATTAACCATGAATCATATTTTTTGTAATAACCTCATGTAACAGAGAGTCTTCATTAATATCGGGAATTTCTGCTGATATCACATAACCAATTTCATTTGGTCTTATCCTCTCAACCAACCAAATGAGTATATGTGCATGTAGCAATGCGCGTTTTTGCCACTCAACAGAATACATCCAACAGGGCGTCTCGCCGAACACGGGATGCTTAACAATAAAATCCATGAGTGATATTCATGCATATGTCGCGGATTTCCGACGTATGTTGCTGGGAGAATAGTTGTTCTGCCAACATTCTGTGCATTTCCATCAGCATTGATGGCAAGGAGGAGACAATTGCGGAGTGTCCTTCTTCGGACCTCTTCATAAGCCCAGTGTACCGGAGATTCCGATAAGCGCCACTCTTTGGACCCGCTCAAGCTTTTTAGCCAGAGTAGTCCTTTCTAGCACCCCCCACCAGAAGAACACACAATAGAAAAATATTGGCTTGACAACGGTTTTGTAGAGCCAGAACACCATTTTTGGTGAGAGTCCCCACCATTTCCCTATAGCTCCTCTGCAGCAATACAAGGCGACCGATGTCATCTTAACTCTCTCCTTGATGTTTGACCTTCAAGGAAGCTTTCTATCAAGGATAAGCCCTAGATATTTAACCTTATCAACAGGTTGAAGGCGTGAACCTCCGAAAGAAGGAGAGGCACATTTGGGATCTTATACCTCCTAGTAAATAAAACCATTTCGGGTTTACTTGGGTTGAAGATGAATGTATTCCTCGGAACGGAGTTTTGCCTGGTTCAACCTGATAAATAGCAATCGTTCAGTTTCAACGTTCACATACATATCCACAGCATATTGGTGAAATAGACGCCGACATTTTAAGATGTGATTGTCCTCATTTTTTCCGAACCATCAGTCTGTATGAATAATAATTCATTGAACTAAGTTTCTTTGTTCGTTTCAGCACCTGTAAACAAATTTTTGTGTTAATAATATAAATTTTAAGTTATTAAGCATATATTTTAATGTAGTAAACATATATTGTTAATTTACCTAAAACTGGATTTATCATCTTCAATGTGATGCAAGATTTACGAAACAACAAAGACTAGTTTGGTAGTGCGCTGATGAACTGAATGCATGTTTGAAGTCGTCCATTTTATGGAAATACATAAAACAGCTAAATTGAGTATAAATATGAGAGTCCAATTGCAGGATGACCAGTCTGGAGAAGTGTTTTCCAAACAACTGCTCGATATTGGTAATGGTACATACCCTACCAATTTTTGTAACTTTTGTGAATCAAAGACCGAATTCATGGAGATGGTTTTCCCAAACATTGCTTAAAATTACGAAAATCATGTTTGGTTAAGCGAACGTGTTATAGTGGCCGCAAAAAATGTTGATGTGAACGCAATGAATTTTTAGATTCTAAATAAAATAGCTGGCGAATTTAAGAATTACAAATCAGTTGATTCCGTTAATAATCAAGATGAAGTTGTTATCCAACTGAACTTTTAAATTCGTTGAAATTGCCCGTCTTACCACCTCATAATCTGCAATTAAAAATCGGATCAGTAATTATCATGTTACGGAACAAAAACCAGCCACGTCTGTGTAATGGCACCCGACTTGCGTTGAAGAAATTATTAAACAATGTGATCGAAGCCACAATTTTGAAAGGGAAGTACAAAGGCGAAGATGTTTTAATCCCACGCATCCCTATGATACCGAACGATATGCCATTCAACTTTAAACGTTTACAGTTTCCAGTGCGGCTTGCATTTGTAATGTCGATAAATAAATCGCAAGAGCAGTCGCTAAGTGTTTGTGGAATCAACCTAGAAAATCCATGTTTTTCACATGGCCTGTTCCCGTGTCGGAAAACCATCGACATTATTTATTTACGCGCCAGAACATAAAACTAAAAATATTGCTTATCAAAAAGCATTAGAATAAACCACAGAGCAGAGAAGGGTATAGAGGCGCCATGTGGGCGTAACCGTGAGAACTCCATATATGTACATATGTGCAAAACTAACATCAATTCAAATAAAGCTATTAGTTCTTTCTAGAGCGCGCGTGGTGTTGAGCTCAGTGTTTACTTCAAAATGCCAAGTTGTTCGGTAGCGATTTGTAAAAATGTAAGCGTAAGTTATGAAACCCTATGAAACACTATTATGAAAAACAAAATTTTTTTTTATTTAATAAAATTATGAAATTAGTAAAGTCCTTCTCAGTTAAAGGGAGACCAGGGAAGTGGGGATTCATTTTTATATGGAGAATATTATGGATTCCAGTTTAAATTGAATAGGTACTCATGCCTAAGACAATAGGACTGTCACCTATATAAAATAAAGTAGTGCATCAAAGCTACGCTATGGCGGTACGAAGTTCGTCGGGTCAGCTAGTACTTAAGATATATAAAGTAAATGGGCAATATATATATATATATATATATCCAATGTATAAAGATGCATGCCTTGCACTAAGCTTTCTAGAAAATGGCAATCAGTGAATATTGGAAAAATACAACTGACAGTGAACATTATATTTATATACTTCTAGATCAATCTGCCGAAACTTTCTAAAAACGATTGATAGATATTGACAAGGAAAACTAGCTGTACATGATACTGGTGACAATTAGCGACGGATTTCTACAGAATCAACAACTCACAAAATACTTTCATCTCTAATATATTTCCCGATGTACATACAGAACATAAGATTGGCTGGCAGAAAGATTGATTTGGACAGCAAAAATGTGGACGTCAATCGATTGAATTCAAAAATTAAATAGTTTGTTGTAACAGTTGTTGGATATGCTGGGCATCCCACGCAGCATTTACTACTGAACGTTGAATCTTCGGTTATATGGCTCCTAAATTTTAATCCACCTCCATCCAATCAATGGTACAAGATTAGGTTAGGTTAGGTTTAAAGGTCGATCCTAAGAAGGATCACATTTGGACAGCTTACACGCCGGTCTGTTGTGGTACCCAAAACACCTATAAACTGGATCAATAGACTCTTACATGTCGACAAAGCGCTTTGTGCCTATGACAAACTTGTTGAGTTGGCCAATATCTGTTTCGGCCAAATCTTCTGGTCCGCCGAAAGTGTGATTGGCGAGATTTTTCAGTCTCAGCCTAGCCAAAAACAAGACAGTGGAGGAGAAAGTGCCGGGATTTTCCGCCTCACCCTCCTCCATACAACTTTGACAACTAACACCGGGTAGTATTCTGAGCCGCACCGCATGAGTTCCCATTAGAGAGTGCCCAGTGAGAACTCCTACGATAGCGGCGAGATGAACTTTGTTCAAGGCGAGAAGATCACACGACCTCCTGCGATCCACTCTCGGTCACAAGGATCTCGCAGTCGCGCAGGAGTTGGTCGTCGACCAGCATCTGCTGAATGCATGCGAGGTCTATTGGTCCAGAGCCAGAACGCAAGACGTTTGTGGAGGTCCAACTCGATCCCATTCCGATGTGAGCGGGGCAAGGGTGCCCCCCCTGGCTAGCTTGTCGGCTTTGCAGTTGCCTGCGATTCCGTTGTGACCAGGCACACAAACGTCCTGATATTGAAGTAGCTCTACTGTCGGAGTGAATGCTCACCTCTCTAAACGAAGCTGCACTTCGCAGCAGTACTTCTATCGCCACCTTGTTCGCAATTATTTCCGGCTGAAAAACGCTACAGTGGTCCGGTAGCCTGATGCTCAGATTGACGGAAAGCTCTTTACAGAAAATCGTGTAAAAGCCCAAAGCGCCACTTCTTCAGCGGCTTTTTTCCATCCACATCTCCCTCGTCGGGGTATGAGCAGAGAAAAAGCCGCCTCGAGTGGCCGCTGTGCCGCAGTGATCAATATTTTCAGGAATGCAGCTGAAGGAGGAGAGAATTGCGGAGTGTCCTTCGTCGGAATTCTTCATAAGCCACTCTTTGGAGCCGCTCAAGCTTTTTAGCCAGAGTAGTCCTTTCGAGCGCCCTCCACCAGAAGAAAACACAATAGAAAAATATTGGCTTGACTATGGTTTCGTAGAGCCAGAACACCACTTTTGGTGAGAGGCCCCACCATTTCCCTATAGCTCACCTGCAGCAATACAAGGCAACCGATGCCATCTTAACTCTCTCCTCGATGTTTGACCTCCAAGGAAGCTTTCTCGCAAGGATAAGCGCTAGATATTAAACCTAATCAACAGGTTGAAGGCGTGAACCCCCGAAAGAGGGGAGAGGCACATTTGGGATCTTATACCTCCTAGTAAATAAAACCATTTCGGTTTTACTTGGGTTGACGGCTAGGCCGCTTCTCTTCTCCCAGTTGGATACCACGTTTAGGTACCCTTCGGTGAGCTCATAGACGGTATTTAGGAATTTTCCTTTAACCATAAGAACCACGTCCTCGAGTTCTATAAGTAGGTTGTTTACCACCAAGATCCAGAGCAGTGGGGAGAGTACCCCTTCCTGCGGAGTTCCCTATTATCCTTTCTGTTTGCCTTGGCACTCCTCCACTTCGATAGGACAGTTCTGTCACAAAGAAGACTAAAAATTAGGTGCTTGGGGTTCGACTCCACCTTAAACTGTTAGAAGCTTTAACCACCGCCTCTGGCCGCACGTTATTGAAGGCTCCCTCAATGTCGAGAAAGATGCCTACAGCAAATTCCTTTTGCCAAAGTACTATCTCCAGCCATGACACTATATTATGCAAAGCAGGCCTTCCGGACATGGCTCAATCTAACACAGTTCGCGTAGATGGGGGCCAGCCAGCTGCATGACACCTTGACCGTACGCTGTAATTGCGCCGGTATGATACCATCAGGACTCGGGGACTTGAACTATTTCAGCGCCCAGGTAAGGTGACGCTCATTTAGAAGGTTCAAGGAGGCTGTACAGCCTTCCTGAAGCTCTCCCAGTGGCACTTCAGCAGTAGAGCGATTCAGCGGAAAATGGGCATCTAACAGTAGTTTCAACGACTGCTCGCTTTTCATTGTCCAATCATTATCTGAATTTCTCAGATACTCCAATGGGGTTTCCCTTTGCTTTTCTGAGTTCTCAGAGGACAGGAGCTTTCAAGAGTATTTCCACTAACAGAGCTGAAAACCTCGACGAGCTCATCAATCGCGTCCGCAGATAGGATCGAAGAGCCGCGGTTGGAAGAGCTGATCGAAGCTTCCTGCAATACAGGACCCTTATGGTATTCCTGAAATGTATATAGGTTTTGTGCTTCGGGCGCGAGGCGTCCAAGTTGAACCCAACATATTTATGATCGGACAAGGAATGGTCGTCTAGAACTCTCCATTCCGAGATCAAGGGAGCAATTTTCCTAGAGGCTAGCGTGACGTCAAGGACTTCCGCCCTGCTAGCTGTCACAAAAGTAGGGCAGTTTCTACTATTGCAAATAAAAAGGTTTACACCACAAAAAAAATAAAAAAGTTACTCACCTTTTGCGTTTGTGTCCAGCTCCCCCAGACAGTGTGCCTTGAATTGGCATCCGAACCATTTAGAACCGCGGCTCCTTTACGCCTGGCCTCTGCTAGAGCCCTCCTCAGCAGGTCCGGAGGTGGCTTCACCTCGTCGTCGTGCGGCATATAGGCTGAGACAAGCCAGAGTTCTCCAGCAATATCTTTCAGCCTAGCAGTGACGACGTCCTGGTTGCTGAACTTAGGTAAAAGAAAAACGTTAAGTTCGTTTTGACCATCAAATAGGCTCTGTTTCTACCTGTGCTGCTTTCCCCTAGGAGCTTAATGCTTTTTGAATGACTGAATTTCCGATGATGATGTGGAGAGGGAGAGATATCTAGGGAGCAAGAGGCTTCTAGATGATGGGGTTAGTAGTATTTGGCAAGACCGTTGGGACAATATTCCTAGTGGTCGGGTGCCTTATGAGTACATCCGTGACGTTAGGTTTGTTGAGGGTAACCCAGATTTCAGATTTTGTCTGAGTCTGGATTTTTTGTTAACAGGACATGGGCCTCTGAATGCATTTTTTCATCACGGTTCTGAGAGGTCGGGGTGTTTGTGTGGGGCGCAATGTCAAGACTGGGTTCACTTGATCGCTGAGTGCCCGATGATAGCTGGACTCATGGACGTTTAGATGTTAGCGGTGTGATCTCCACTAGTCGGAGTGCCGAACAGTTAAGGTCTTTTGCGCGTGAATTGTTTAGGCGGCGGAGGCGTTTAACTGAGAATTAGGGTTAGATTCTTGTGTGAAAAGTGTGTGCGTGTAATGTGCGTATGGGGTTCAACCCATTTGGTTATCATTGGCTCAACTGGTAGTAGCTTCGGTTACGAGGTCTGACCGCAGACTTAATTCTGGTACCACGGGGAGCAGAGGCCCTTGGAGTTCGCTCCAACCTGCTCATGCGGACTGGCCCTTCGGGGAGTATCGTGGTGGTTGTGGTTGATGCCCAAATGCGGGAAGAGTGTTTTGATCACTCAATGTGGAGTTGCACTGCAACCGGGTGCCGGACCCAAAGTACGGCAGAGGTTTTAGATAGGCCTCGAACCCCACCAAGGTGTGTAGTGTGTCCATTCCGCACTACCAATCGGTACTAAAAAATGCCTGGCATTTTCGGGGCGCTGATCAACGCACTGTATTGATACGCTGTGCTTTTGAGCACCGTGAGATAAGGCAGTCGACGGCAGGTCACGTTAAACACACCGGACGTTGTGCACTATTACTATGTATTTGACTTATTATTTACAAAATAAACACATCTACACAACAGTGGCTCAACATATTTTGCACCAGCCACATGGTAGTAAAACTAAATAAAATTGTTTGCCATTATACTTACCTTGAAGGTAGGCATAAAATTATCTCGAATAACTTATGTGGCCCCAAATGATGTCATTTGAAAACAATTATTGTGTTGCTGGATATTAGTTAAAAAATGATTAGAATCTGGCCCATTTCGGGAAAGCAATGATTGTAGTGGCTCTGGTGGCGGTACCAATGGCGTCAATTTGACTTGGCTGTGGCGCAACACAATCCAGGAGTTTCATTTTTGAATTTTAATGCCTTGCAATGTGGACACACAACATTAATTAGTCCAACAGCAACAATTTGCTCTGAACTGTAATTAATTGCCACATTATAACTGAATGCAGCTCTGTGGGGATTAAACACAACATTTCTATGTCGTTGATTTCGATTCCGTTGAACTTAATTTCGCGCTTCGCGTTGCCCATCAGTTTGATTTGCTCTTATATATCTTTGACTTGCAGTATTTCGAGTTCTGCGGCCTAAGTTTGTACGTCTGCTTGGTGGCATTTTTAAAAACGAAAATACAACTGAAAATAAAAAATTGTGTAGTCATCAAAAGTTACCAAAAATCGATATTAAGCTGTGAAATTACCGTGATTAACAAACACTTATTAGCAAACAACAAACTTCTTAGTCTTTAAAACAATAAAAACTTTAACAAAAACTTAATAAAATTATTGTTGACGCTTTGTGTGCCAGATTACCACAGATTACTAAACTATTTTATGCAAAGTTTGTATACTGCGTTCTGAAATCTAACTCATATTTTATTATTATTAAATACTTACATTAAAATCAAATCATCACTGGTATTATTAATATTACCGTCAAAGTCTGTATATTTAATTGTGGCGAGTAGTTTTCAAAAATTAGTAAATTAGTGCGATAGAATTTAATTAAGTAACCACATTTCCACAACGATGTTATTTCAATATAGTCTATGGCTGTAAATCACGATGACATTCGTTACGCGCGTTTTTTAAAATATGAAAAATTAAATGTATTTTTCCATTCTTTCTGAGACATTTTCTTAATATATAGAACCTTCTACAGAGTATTAGAAAACTACAAAAAAAACAGCCAAATCGGTCTAGCCGTTCTCAAGTTATGGTGTGACAACGGGAAACTGGTTTCATTTTTATATATATAGATATCTTGAAATGTTAATGGTCAATAGCAGATAAAAGCACTTAGTCTGCCCTGGATTAACTGTATATACACTACCCATATTATTTGATTTAAATAAAACGGGGCAAGCATCAACTGGTGTGCCTTGTTTTTTCGGGGCATCCATTTTCTCGATGGATGCAATGTAAAATAGCGTGCTAATTTTGAAATTAAGAGTATTTGTGCAAAGGTACCAGAAACATTCGCACGATTATACAATTCAAATACTTCATTTAGCGTAGTTTTTGGTGCATTTATAATACAATCAATAATGAAAGAAGCCGACTTATTTTCATTCCTACTATGTAATGTTTACTAGTGAATTTCCGGAAATGCAAAATAACCGTCTAGTCTGTAATAGCTTTTTCATTCGACGAAAAACGCTTTCCATGAAAGAATTGTTTCAGGGTTCTGAAGAGTTAGTAGTCGTTAGGAGCCAAATCTGGTGAACACGGTAGATGCTCAAGCAATTCGTACTTTAATTCGTTGAATTTTGTCATTGTTAAAACACCTTAATAAGCAAGTGCATTGCCTTGATGAAAAATAGTTTTTTCTGCTGAAAACTAGATATTTTTTCACGAACTGTTTCATCCAGCTGAACCAAAAGGCTGCAATAATATTATGAAATAATTGTTTTACCCTTGCTCAGATAATTAATCAACAAAATTTCTTTTGCATCCAAAAAAACTGATAACATAACTTTCTTTGCTGATCGTAATGATTTCACATACTTTGGAGCTGAACAACCAGCTTCGGTCTATGGTCTTATCCATAGTTAAAAAACGACGCAAGAAATCGGTTTTATTCTGCTTAAAACTCTCCAAATTATGCTGAGTATATTGTTTTCGATCAAGTTTTTGTTAAATTGTTAACTTTCGAAACAGCTTTTTCACATGTAGTTCTCCATGTAAAATATCAAGTACTCGTGAGTCTGAGATGCCTATGGCATTAGCGGTTTTACGCTTAGTCAATCTTGGTTAACAATATTATGAACTTTCTTAATGATTTCTGCTGTGGTTGCAATTTTTGGTTGTCCTTCGCGTGGATCGTCTTCAAGCCCAGTGCGACCACGTTTAAACTCACCAGCACAAAAGGAGCTGGAGCAACGTGGTTTGGCGACAAATGGATTAAAAACTGAACTACATTCACGGTGGAGAGAGGCCATGGAGGCAGAAAACATTATTGTTGAGGAATATATCTTTCACATGGAATTAGAGGAAGAGGCAACAAAGATAGAAGAAAGGAAGAGGCTCAACGCTCGTCAACAGAGGTGTCAACGCAAATATCGACACAAATGTCGCAGTTAGAAACGCGGTTGTCAACGCAGTTGGAAGAGCAGTTCGTAACGCAAGATGCACATGTATCAGCACAAGTGTCCTCAACAGTTCGCAGTGGAAAATGAACGTATATCACAGATGTTATCAAAACATTGGTTCGCAGTGAAAGATGTAAGTGTATCAGCACAATTGTCCTTGCAGTCGGAAGAGGAGGAAGCGTGTGAACCAGTAAAAGGGTTCTCACAATCAAGTGACACATGGGTATCACGAAAACTTTGGAGAAATTGAAGCAAAGATTTTATTCGACCGGTTGTCATCAATCAGCTATGGAGAGGATTGCCAAATATGCTTAGTGCATTGTAGCTAAAAGATTAAGGTCCAGGAGTCATGGTCAGATGAAACAGTACAATTCGGGTGCGCCAGTTGAGCAAATAGGAGTGGATGAAGATAGTTAATTTCCCACCAATAAATTAGGAAATAGTTATGTTTTGGTAGTCAAGGCCAATTCAACGGATGCCCAGAAGTATACATAATTAAGAGGCTAAACCAGTGGCGGACGCATTCATCAACAAGTGGGTAACGAGATTCGGTGTTTCAATGGAGTTAAGTTCTGATCAAGAATGGAATCTCGAGTCAGCTTTAAGTCAAGGAATGTATCAGACGCTGGGTATCCGAAAAATGGAAGAAACTAACTCCAAGAAGAGAAGGACATAAAAGATTTGTGTTTGGTACCGCAAATATGTCTAATAGGGACGATCAGACTTAGGTGGAGGCAGTGTGCACGGATGATAGAACAAAATCGAATTGAAATAAATAGCCAGAAGCAATTATTTAGCGAATTCGTAGTTGCCAGAATGTTTTAGAAGCAATTTTTTGTTAAAGATTTTCTATATAAAGGCTGCCGGTTTCTGCAGCAAACACAGTTCTAGTTAGAGTGTTGTCGTGTATAGAAGTTTAATTGGGACTTTTATTTAACTATCCAGTAATCGAGCTCACGAGTGAGTTACAAGGTAGACGAATTATCGAGAAATTCCTTACAGTATATAAAAAAATCCGTTAAAATAGTTTAAAAATTACTACCGATAGTTTTCCCCTTATTAACCTATTTTACGTTTAAATGGCTTTGTACACTTCGTTTTTATGAAATAATAATTATATTTGTTTATAAAACAATAGCAGAAAACACAAAAAAGTTAAGAAAGTTACATCAAAAATGTATTCATGTTATACAAATTGCTCTGAGAGCTGACAAGGTTAATGTGAAATGAGATCAATAAATTTATACTTAAATCGTTTTCATAGAGTACTTTATTCATCAATAATCCACTTATTATACCTGAACAGGGTGAATAAAATTTGCCACGAAGTTTGTAACACACAGAAGGAAACGTCGGAGACCCTATAAATTATATACATAAATTATCAGCACGATGAGCTGAGTTGATTTAGCCATGCCTGTTTGTCTGTCCGCCTGTGTATATATGTAATGGAAATAAAAATACATTTATAAGAGACATTCGGTGCTAAAACTATACATTAATATTTGGCCGGTCGAGATAGTGTCGAACTGAAACTATTGCACCCACTCTGTTTGATTTAATTTTCTCCTCAATTTTTTCATTGAGGAAACACAAACGAGGTTGAATGAGTGGTTGCTATTGCGTGCTGGACGACGTTGAAGGCTGTTCTATATACAGAGGTACTGGTTGGGTTTTATTCATACCAGCTATTTCATCTCCTACTGCTTTTGCTGCAACGTCAGCAATTGACGAAGAAGGAAAACCTTCTTTTTTGAACCATTCATTGAAGAAACTCAATAGAGGTTGAATGAGTGGTTGCGATTGCGTGTTAGACGACGTTGAAAGCTGTTCTATACACTGGAGTAGTATTTGGGTTTAATCCATACCAGTTATTTCATCTTCTACCGCTATTGTGGCAACAAAACCGACTGAAGAGGAACAAAAACCTTCTTTTTTGAAAAAGACGCTTTTTTAAGCGCTCTATCAAAAGATTAGACAATACAAACCCGTCAGATGTTTGCACTGTGTTTTTCGGATCTTTCAATTTTTTATATAGTTAAAGGCGACAGGAACAGATAGAATCTCGCTCTACTCCAAGGCAGATTACATAGAAGAAGAAGAAAAAGTATTTCCTTATCTACCAAGAACAAAAAGTTACCTCAATTCAACTGAAAGAAATCAGCCTATGAATAAATTTTCAAATTTCTTTGTTCGTTAAATAAATAAGTACAAATTTCACTTCGTAAAAATCTAAACTATTCCAAGGAATCTATTTAGGTTCCGTACTTAAATAAAGAACCATACAATGAAAAAGTGAAAGACTTTAAAGAACCAAGTATTGTATGGGTTAAGAAAATTATCATATACGTAAATATTCAAACAACTATGGTAAGACCTTGCTACCCAAGCGCCATGCGGTGAAAAAGCCGCAATATGCTACAATGAACTTCTTATTTTCAATACATGCGCTTTACCACATAAAAAATGTCTGCAGTTCATTAAAATTATGAATATAATAATATTATTATTCATCCCAACTAATCCAAGGTATTCTTCTTTAGGACTGGAAAAATCAGTAGTTATCTCTAACGCAAAGCCCAACCAATCCAATACCTTAATCGCACACTTTATACCAATATCGTTGGTATCCTGTATAGCAAAAGCTGTGAAAGAAATCGTATCCACAAAGGTTACGTGGTACGTCTAATTCGCATTTTGAAGTGATTTTGGACCCACTAGTTTATTTTGAGTACTGAGCCTCAATAACACGCAATATTTGGTAGTGATAATCCGTCATGCATCTAGATTTCTAGAAGCCTTAGATAGATCGTATTTTCTTCTTTTATTAGAGAAATGGAGCATTGAAAATAAAATGTTAAATTTTATAAAAGTATTTCTGTCATATTGTAACTTTTCAGTAAATTTAAACAACCGTACATATTTATCTGTCAAAAGATCAGCATAGCCGTTTATTTGCTAAAAATGGAATATCTCAAACGCAATTGACATGGAATGATATAACAACATATCATATTACAACGTTATATTGCAACTCAGTAAAGTCCATTACATACATTTGCATATATGTCAAGAAAGGCAGCGATGTGGCGGTTTTTGGCATTCAAACTTCAATACCAACGATAAAATTGCGCGCTATCAAGTTTGTTGTTATGGGAATTGCAATGGAGGTCATCTTGCTGTTGTACATTTGACGGAGTATATTTCATGGCTTCAAAAGTTTTCAACGTGCTGAAACTCCTCCAGTCACAAAATTGACCAGGTACAAAATTTAATAGGATAATATTCTTAACAGATCCTGCTGCGTGTGAAGAACTCAATTTACTAGAAAGCGATACCTATTGGGATACGGCAACCGTTGAAGAAATTATTTCTACATCTCCTAGTAAGATACGCACATTATTTGCACTATCATTTCGACGTGACGATGACGAGTTGAAGAACACAAAAACTTTTTCACCACATTGGAAAACCTAATCCTTGAAACATGATCTCGATAATAAAAAGTGCGCAAAACTCTATAAATTTTTTGAAAAAATCTTTTTTTTTTCTAAATAGCAATACATATATTATGATGTCGAAGTACATAGAGAGACAAATGACGAAAACTTATGTTATATTTCAATAAAACGCTTGTATGGGCTTTTTTTTATAACTTTCCAATCGAATATATTTTCAAAAGATCTAGCGGAAATCAGCTATTATGTGACGCTCTCATCAACATTGATACCTTTCTTCAATCATTTTTAGATGCTGGTTTAACCGCTTTCTATATTGTCCGAAAATTTATCCACATCAATGGAGATAGTCTTACTTGATACTTAAATTTGCTCCTAGAATCTGACAATTTCTCAGCATATTTCACACAATTTCTTTATAATTTGGTACTTCATGGAAGGAAAATTTCAACTTACAACACAAAACTTTTTTACGATTCACTTTCCAGAACAGTCATGACGTTGATAAAATCTATATCTTTCAGTAATTGCTGTATCATATATTCCTGTCAACTTTTCGGTACTAAGCTCGAAAATTGTCTACAAATGTCACTTACACAATATTCTTCCACGTTCAAGGCTTTGACAAATTGTTTTACCACTCCTTACTTGATCACATATTAGATCACAGAGTTTAATTTAAGACAGTAGCTTTGATGTAAATGTTTCAACCCTTTATGCATCCAATGGATTGGTAGACGGTACCGATATCTGGGTATTTGACAATAACATTTGGCTAAATGAGCTATAAGCCTTCAAATCGAACACCCCTCTACAAGCAACACTAACACACTCCAACACACCACAACAATACAATCCACTCCCGAAAACACCACATACCAATACATACAACTCCACACAACCACCGAGGGATGCCAACATACACTACACACGATCTCATCACTCTCTCTGCCCAATCAACAAAAAGAATCGACGACTGGATGCGGGCCTCTTTTGATTGATCGCCGTCAACGTGAACCTGCGAATTATACTTTACCTTTCGAGCATTTTTCTGTACGGCCCTGGAAAGCTACATCGTTCTTAAAATAATTTTATTTTATATTTAATTAAGACATTAAAATTGCGAATGTGGAATGATGACAAATATTTTATTTTTTTATTCGGGAGCAAGTGTGTTAAACTGAAAGTGGTAAGTGTCTTTGTGCAAATTAGCAACAAAATAACTATGGTTCTTCGAGCCCTAGTGGACGGCACTACGGGTTGTAAAAAAAAAACAAAAAAATAAATAAAACTAAAGTGAATTACTGTTAAACATTTTGCGAAATAAAAAATCAGTTAAAAACCAACAACCAAAAAAAAAAAAATAAAAAATACAGTGCAGTTACCTACAAGACAACAAAATTACAGTAACGTAACAGTGTATTGTATTGTAAATGTTCTATAAAACAAAAACCAACAAAGTGATGCTGCAGTGCAGTGTAGCGCATAGAACCAAAAGCCCACGAAGTATGCTAAAATATTGTGGCACAAATCAGAATCGACGATAAACTGCCAGAAGCAACTAGACAGCGAATTCGTAGTTGCCAGGATGTTCTAGTAGCGAACTTTTGTTAAAGATTTACTATATAAGGGCTGCCGCAAACAGTTCTATTTAGAATGTTGCCGTGTTAAGCTATAAGCAATAATTTGTAAACTCGAATAGCGAGCAATAAGTTTTAATTTGTTGGTATTAAAAATAAAAATAAGTGAATAACATTAAATTGGGACTTTAATTTGACAATCCAGTGATCAAACTCAAGAGTGAGTTACAAGGCAAACGAATTATCGAGAAATCTGTTCAATATATAAAAAAGTAAACAAAATATTAACCAAACAGAAAACAATAAAAATCACAAAACGGGCGCGAATCTTAATACAAAACATAAATCTATTAAGTGGGCGCGATACAAAATACATACCAAGCAAAATACATATAATCCAACAGCTAGATAACAAGGGACAACAAAACTTTAAATCACATCCAAATACTTATATATCTCCCACAACTCCAGCAGGAAATCAGAGAGAGTTGTATCGCTTCCTCTTATTGATTATACTAGTAGCTGACCCGGCGAACTTTGTTCCGCCTTAATAATGGAAATAAATAAGCAGTTTTTTTTTTAATTGAAAAATATACAAATAAATTAAATACCTACATTAATCATTGATAATTATTTCTGTATTTTAGTACATAGGTTGCTCTTCATTTAAGTACCTTGAGATAAACGACATTTTTTGTTTTATTATCAGGCGCAAAAACAAACAACGCAGATGGTCTTCCGACCCGTGAACATGCCACGTATAATTGACCATGGGAAAAACATGAATGTTCTAGATTTAAACCACAAACTTTTAAGGATTGGCCTTGTGATTTGTTGATGGTCATGGCAAATGCAAGACGTATCGGAAATTGAAGTCTTTTAAATTCAAACGGCATAACGGTTGGGATCATCGGTATCCTCGGAATGAGAACTTCCTCACCTTTGAATTTTCCTATCATTATCGTAGCGTAAATTACATTGTTCATCAATTTTCTAACCACCAAACGCGTACCATTGCACAGTTTTGGTTGGTTTATGTTTCGAAGCATGATTACTACGGAGCCAACCTTTAGGCGTAAATTGTGCTGTGGTAAGCCAGGCACGTCCAAAGAGTTTAAAAATTCAATTGTATAGTTGGTGGCTTCATCTTCATTTGTGACGCAGTCAATAGATTTGAATGTATGCATTGTTCCAATGATCTTATTTTGAATTATGTAGTTTAGGTCATCTACATCCTTATTCTTAGCCGCTAAAATTGCTCGCTCACTCAACCATTCATTATTTTTGTAGTTAGAAATAATTTCTAGAAATACATTGTTGATAAGTTCGCCTTTTGATGAGACAAAATTACAGAAATTATTATGAAATGATATAAATCCGCTCGATTCATCGACAGGTACTTGACCATTACCGATAGTCAGCAATTGCTCCGAGAAATCTTCAGCAGATGTATCATTAAGCAATGTAACTCTCATGTTTGTTGTCAGTTGCAGTTTCTTCACATAGGGCCATAGATTTGACGATTTGAGGCAAGCGTTTATTTTGTCGGCAGCCGTAGATCTTGGAATTACTGGCAGTATTTGGCGGAAATCACCAGACAGTAAAATCATTGCTCCTCCAAAACATCTCGAGTCATTGCGTAAATCTTTTAATGTTTGGTTAAGTGCTTCTAATGCACGTTAATAAATTACCATGAGGTAACACATATCTTCTATCAAGAGTAAAGCACGATTATGTATCTCCTCATTCATCTCAATATCGTGATTTCTGGAACTGACACGAATTTGATGTATAATATCTTCTGACATATTATCCTTGTATTTGTGCCACAGGTTACATGGGTTTGATGGTGAACATGTCGAAATTATGATAGCGAATAATGTGCGTATTTGACTTGGAGATGCATAGATAATGGCTTCAGCGATTGTCGTATCCCAATGACTATCGTTTTCTAATAACTTCAATTCTTCACATGCAGCACGATATGTTGGGAATATTACACCATTAACAGTCCGTAGTGACTCAAATGACGTTGGCTCACGCACATTTACCAGCAACAACTGCAAATAGAAACATTCATTATTCTTTGGATTACAGTTCATACATACGACCAAGAGCATCAGTAGAACGCACATCTGGATACCCAGGAACCTCATCGCCTTGCTTCCGTCTTTGAAAATTCTTCGATGAAAAATTCCAAGTATAATAACGTGGCATCTCCGAGTAAAGCAAAGTTCGTGCAAACTGATCGCTTTAGCAGATCGCAAAAAAACTTGTCAATGTAGTTGCTGGAGGTGTTTCAGCGCGTTGCGTAGCATTCGATGCCGTGAAATATACTCGTTGACCATTCTCCAGATGCACCGCCAAATGCGTAACAGTAGGATGACGTTCGTGAATAGGAAATGCGAATATACGCCAAATCGCTTCATTACAGTTCACATAACGACCAACTTTATAGCGTGAAATTTCATCGTTGGTATTCGAGGATTGCAATCCAAAAACCGCAATATCACTGCCTTTCGTGACATATTTGCAAATATATTTTATGGACTTAACTGAATTGCAGTATTCAACGTTGCAATGTGTCTTGAACGATTTAGAAATAAGTGGCGAATATGGAACAATCCAACTGTTGTCGACAACGAAATCCATTCTTTTCACTTTCGTTGTGACAGTTCGACCGTTGTCGTCTGGTGATCGACGCCGATACAGCGGATAACCATCATTGCCAGTGACAGTCTCCGCCGTTAATTTCCGTGGATATTGTTTAGAGCACTTTCCATCGACCATGCAAGGTGATTGGGGATTGATGGCACCACACGGTCCATGAATCATATTAGTAGTAACAACATCATGTAGGTCTGGATCGACTTCATAATCAGGAATCTCGGCACATATGATATCATCTATTTGGTCAGGCTGAATTCTTTCCACTAAGCAAATAGGAATGTGTGCGTGCGGCAGGCCTCGCTTTTGCCATTCGATTGAATACATCCAGCATCGAGTATCTCCAAAGACGCGTTTTTTAACAATAAAGTTCATCAGGGACCGAATTTTTTGCCTGAATATACGTGCTGTGATGTCGTGTCTATTACTTGTTGTTTGTCCGGGAAACAGCAATTGTATAATTTCTATCCATTTTGGATTACAGGTAAAAGTAAAAAAGAGATCGGGCCGACCGATCGTCTTGGTCGCGGCATTATTAATTAAACTTCACTTCAATATTAATATTATTATTATTTTTTCTTTTTTGAAGTCATAAAATATTCAAATGATTCTAATATGAATTTTGAACACATGATTATGATTTGAAATATAATTTTTTTTATTTATGAATTGTATTGACTTTTAACATAAAAAATAAAAGGTATCCTATGTCCTTCTCCTGGCTCTAAACTACCTCCCTGCCAATTTACAGCTAAATCGGTTTAGCCGTTCTTGAGTTATAAGTGGAGTAACTAACACGACTTTCTTTTATATATATAGATTTATATTTAATATAATACATATACATACATAAATACAATTTTATCTGTTTCAATATACTTGTACACTATTATAAATTGATGTACATTACCAATTTCACCGGCACATTACCAATTTCAATTTCTCACTCTCTCCGCACTGCGAACATACATATATACGGACATTTGGAAATACTTAAAGCAGAAAATCTGCATACCCTACATAGGGTTACAAAAAATATCTAAAGATTGATCCTCAAATACGCTTTTACATAAATGGTGTTTTAAGTTTTTTTATTTTAAATTAATATCAAAAGTTTAAAATAAAAAATTTAAGTAATTTTGGGAATCATATACATACATACATATATATTGTTTCATATACACGATACGTTTGTACATTTTATAGTCAAAGTCCATATTGGCATACATCCCGCAAAACCCCTTGTTCTTTGGAAAATAAGAACAAGTAGGATTGCGTATGTTATATATTCAAGGTCCACATTGGCATATATTCCGCAATACCCCTTGCAAAAACAAGCAGCACTGCGTACGAAGAGCGGCAGGAGTGGAGGATGCGGTATAAAAGCCAGCTAAGCCGATGAAACTCCTGCGACAGAGGCGAGCCAATACCGCCTCTCTAAAATAGGTGTCCCTCTCACCATGCATGGAGTGGAGCAGCTGGTAAATGGCGCAGATAGCTAGTACGAGCGACGTCTCAGAAGGGATCTTTTAAGAAGGCTTCGCGTCTGGCCAGATCTCCCGTAAAGGTGCTTTCGAAGGATAGACTCACGCGAGTTAAGGAACGTTTCATTAAACAGAAATGACCAAAACATCTCTTGTTTATGCTGAACCACACATAAACAAATAGTGATAAGATATCCCAACATCTGCTGCACACATGGTGTGAAATAGAAATCACAACAAATGATTCAATTATAATTAACTGGGGGCTCAACCGGGATAGAAAATTTTACTTGCTATCAAAAAAGGCCAGGAGACATCCTTGAAAGGACAGGAACTCCGCGATCCTAAAGAATGATAAAAGTAAAATACCATGGAAGGTAGGACTTCCAGTACAGAGTGCTTGAAAAAGTAGCATACGATTCAAAGCAGATCCTGAAAAAGCGGACAGCGCTGAATCCAACAAGAACGAAACAACAGTAATCTAAGGAAGAAGATTACATGTTTAAACCTCGATCAAACAGAAAGAAAGCAGCCTTTGACGACAACAAAAAATTAAATACATTCCGATTGAAAGCAAAAGCTATTAAGATGACTGAAGCAGCAACACTCAAAGCACACATTGATGTCCTTACGGCTCAACTCAATTCGTTAAAAACCGACTTCGATGCATTAAGGACACAATCACAGGTTTCGATGAACACGGTACCAACCATGCCTGTTCTAAAACCACAAATCACACAGGCTAGCCAAATAAATACAGAAATTTTTAGATGCCTACCAACATTTGACGGAGAAGAGGGCGAATATAACCCTTGGCGCACCCAGGTGTGGACACAGATGAAAAATATAAAAGAATTTTATACAGCCCTGAGTATTACAATTGTGTATGCATAATGAGAGCAAAATTAACAGGAGCCGCTTCTAAAGTTCTATCAGTTAACGGAACTCAACTTAATTTCTATGCTATAATCAACCGCTTAGATTATACCTACTCGGATAAACGACCACTACATGTTCTGAAAGAAATAATGATGAAGAAAAAGCAAGGAAGTAAAACTCTCACCGAATTCCACGACGAAATACATCCGGCCTTAACATTGATTCAACAAAAAATAGAAACAATGGAAGAAAATATGCGAGCTGGAAGATTATCAGACGTGAGTGATGACGCCATCCGCACATTTATTATGGGACTCCGGGGCAACTACACCAGAGGAAATGGCCAACAGCAACCAAAACCTATACCTATGGAAGTGGACTTTTCACACCAATACGTGAAGCAAACGCATCAACACTCAACAAGAAATCCGTCTCACCAACAGAATCCATTTAAAAGGGAGAGAAACGTATCATCCCAAAACTTTAACCACAATAAACTACAGCGTATCAAACAAACCAAACAAGCTGACATTGAATCTGTGAACATCTCCAACTACGAGGAAAACTTTGAATCTGGGAGTACTTTTTTAGGCGAATAAACGGGTTGCCATGCATCCAGACGAAATGCGGACTAACAGGCACACCCGTAACTTTACTAGTGGACACTGGATCCACAAATAACTACATTAATAAGAACTGCAACATAGGTAGGTAGGTAGGTAGGTAAAGTGGCTGTCATTCGACATACTTAGGCCTTTAGGAGGCCCATTGTGATACCACTGGGACTGTGATCCCCTCACTCTACTGGTTCCTCTCTGAACCACCCCGTACTTCTGATGAACTTCATCAGTGTGACAAGTTTTATCTGTGCAACCTCCGAGACGTCGTCAAGAAACCCACGACCCATGGTTGCGATTCTTTTCCTATATAGTGCTGCGCAATCGCATAGAAGATGTCTAATGGTCTCCTCCTCTTCTACTTCCTGACAGCTTCTGCAATAGTCGTTATATGGCGCGCCAAGTCTACTTGCATGTCTGCCTATTAGACAGTGGCCTGTTAGTACTCCTACGAGAGTTCTTATATCATTCCTCTTGAATTTTAATAATCGGCATGTGCGGCTCATATTCCATTCTTGCCACGTTTGCCTGCTGGTTGAGCAGGTCAGGGATTGATTCCACTGACACTCGGCTATATTAATGACATGTTTGTCGATTAGGTATCTACACGTAGCCAGAGGCATATTTATGTCCACCTTACCAGGATCTAGTTGTAGGGTGGTGCCTGCTCTGGCTAGTTCATCTGCTACGCAGTTACCAGGGATGTCACTGTGTCCTGGAACCCATTGCAGATTTATAGTGAAATAGGATGACAGATCCGCCAGAAGATCATGGCAATCCTTCACTGTCTTCGACGAAATCCTATGAGACATCAGAGATTTCAAAGCCGCTTGGCTGTCTGTATATATAAATACACTTCTTGTTGTTATTACGCTTTTTGTTAGTACAAGAAGGCTTTCTTTAATTGCAGTGACCTCTGCTTGGAAGACACTACAGTGGTCTGGTAACCGGAAGGCGATTTTGGTATCTAATTTAGCCGAGAAGACACCGCCGCCTACTCGGTTATCCAGTTTGGAACCATCCGTATAGAAGCTAATCCCTTCTTCCTTGTCCACTACATCCCGTTCCCACTCCTCTCTGGAGGGAAAGGTAATATTGAGGACCGGATTTAGGTTCAGCTCCACCGGATTGCGAAAATCCGTAGTTATGGGAAGAACCGGGAACTTCCTAAGTATCCTAGAATGTCCCTTGTTACAGGCGACTAATAGGGAGGCTTCCCGCAGTCTTAGAGCTGACTTCGCTGCCATTTGCTTACAATATAAGTCTGTTGGCAGCAAGTGTAAAATTATGTTGAGTGCCTGGCTTGGCGTAGTTCTGAGAGCTCCACTGATGCAAATACTAGCTGCTCTTTGTATACTTTCCATGCTTCTAATCGCATATTTCTTTTCTGTAATTGGCCACTATACTACTATCCCGTAGGTCATGATCGGCCTTACAATTGCTGTGTACAGCCAGTGAGCCACCCGAGGTGTCAGTCCCCACCTGGGCCCCACCATTCTTTTACATGTGTAAAGCGCTGTAGCAGCTTTCTTTACCCTCGCTTCCAGGTTTTGTTTCCAAGAAAGCTTCCTGTCCAAAATTAGTCCCAAGTAGCTTGCTTTATCCCCTATCGTTAGCCTGGTGCCATTTAAAAATGGCGGCGTGATTTCGGGAGTTCTGTGTTTCTTAGTAAACAATACTAGTTCTGTCTTGCTAGCATTTAAATTCAGTCCGCATGATACGGCCCATCGATTAATCTCGTTTAGTATTGTCTGCATGAGACTAGCGAGGGTGTTCGGGAACTTGCCCCTAACCGAGACTGCCACATCATCAGCGTAGGCCACAACATGTATCCCCTTCTTTTCTAGGTCCACAAGCATTTTATTCATTGTCAGGACCCAGAGAAGTGGGGATAACACGCCTCCTTGGGG
The DNA here is from genome assembly GCF_042242935.1 of Bactrocera oleae. Classification (NCBI taxonomy): domain Eukaryota; kingdom Metazoa; phylum Arthropoda; class Insecta; order Diptera; family Tephritidae; genus Bactrocera; species Bactrocera oleae. Next base: position 15,293,034 of record NC_091541.1, on the reverse strand, counting down.
TGTACCCCTTCGGACAGATCTGTACATCGTTGAAGCTCCCAGCGTTGAAATAATTGACCTGCCCAAGAGCATCTGTTCAATTAATTTCCGGAGAGGCTCAGATATGCCCAGATCTTTAAGCGCGCTCAATATGGCCTTTGGCTGGATGTTGTTAAAGGCACCTTCTATGTCTAGGAAGGCTACGAGGGTGTATTCTTTTATTTCCAGAGATTTTTCAATCTCTGCTACCACTGAGCTTAATGCCGTTTCTGTGGATCTACCCTTCGAGTACGCATGCTGCGAAACTGCCATTTTTCTTGGGTTTAGTATGTCCTTTATATGTATTTCTATTAGTCTTTCCAGCGTTTTTAAGAGAAATGATGAAAGACTAATTGGTCTAAAATCCTTTGGATTAATATGTGAGCTTTTGCCCGCCTTTGGGATATATATCACCTTAACTTCCCTCCATGTCGAGGGAATATAGCTCAATTTCAGCGCCCCTCTAAACATGGTTGTTATCCAGTTTATTGTGTAGCTCAGGGATTGCTGTAACTGGGCCGGGAATAGACCGTCTGGTCCCGGCGTTTTATAAGGCTTGAAGCTGCCTATTGCCCAATAAACATTGTCATCTGACACTATGTCTAGCGGAGGGGTCTCTGAGCTTACTTCACTCCCCATTATATGCCCCCCTGTGAGGTTCTCGGAACTGTCTGGGAATTGAGTGTCCATTAGTAGGCCCAGAGTCTCTTTACTGGATTCCGTCCAGCTGTGATCTGGCTTCTGAAGGTATCCGATGCTGTGTTTCGACTGTGTCATTATCTTTCTCAGTCGGGACACTTCTGCTGTATCTTCGATATCGTTGCAAAAGGATTTCCACGAATTCCTTTTTGCTTTTCTTACCTCCTTTTTGTATGCCCGAAGGTGGTTGTGATAGTTATCCCACTCTATATCTTCTTGGGATAGTTTGGCAGAATTGAATTGCCTTCTGCAATTCTTCTGCATGTTTTTAAGTATTGGGGTCCACCAAGGAGGTCTAATTCTTCCCCTACTGTGTGTTAATGGACAAGCTACCTCTAGTGCTTGACGACAAGACTCTGTGAATCGTTTAACAAGGATGTCTAGGTCCTCTTTCTTTTCCGGTTGGAATGGTGGAATCATAGGAATACGCTTTTTTAGCTCCTGCATGTGCATCTGCCAGTTCGTTTTCCTATGATTCCTGAATTTCTCTTCCCTAACTACATTTTCTTCAATTATACACTCAATGTAGCGGTGGTCTGAGAAGGAGTGTTCTTCCAATACCCTCCAATGTGTTATTTTATCCACCAGTTCTTCCGATACCAGTGTTATATCTAATACTTCCTGTCGGTTTCTGGTTATAAATGTTGGCATACTACCTTTGTTACATAACAGAAGCTTACTTCCTATTAGATAATTAAAGAGCAACTCACCCCTTTCATTAATGTCCGTGCTTCCCCATAGATTATGGTGCGCATTGGAGTCGCATCCAAGTATGATCGAACACTTGGATGCTTCGGCGTCTCGTACCAGCTCCTTGAACAGCTGCGATGGTACTGCTACCTCGTCGTACGGCATGTAGCATGATGCGAGCCGGTATTTCCTCTTGCTCGTCTCCCAGCTTACTACCGTAGTGTCGTTACTACTGTAATTGTGTAATAAAAAGACATTAAGCTTTTTGTTAGCCAATATACATGTCCTTGGCTTACCTACACAACCATTCGCGTATAGATTGTAACCTGGTGTCCTCAGACCGCAAATACGCCCTCCGTTAACCCATGGCTCCTGAGTGAGGACAAAGTCAGGCCGTTCTTCTGCCATGCGGTTAACTAGGGCTAGAGACGCTAGTTTGCTGTGGTGTAAATTAATTTGGAGAAGACGCATTAGTTATGGTCTTCTCTGCAACATCATGAGAGTCGCTTAAAAGCTCACTCTCAGTGTAGAGTTTAGAGAGTCTGTCCGCAAGTTCAGACCCCGAAGTACACTCACCTTGATCCGTGATCTCTGCGTCGCTCGAGGACTCCACTGGATCTTCCTCGACTTCGCACTCCGATTCCGATGCCAAGTTTTCTCCTGCATCGGCGTCTGATTTGTAGGTCATGACCCTTACTTTTGTGAATCCGTAGTTGATCTCTCCGCCACTTTTCGCTAGCGGTTCTACGGATTCTTTTGTTAGAAGCAGCAGAATCTGCATTGTGGCTCGCTTCGTCTCCACTCCAGATTCTGCTGCGGGGTCGTCAAAGGCCTTGACGAATCTCCATCCCTCCGTTGGCAGATTTGGGTTGCAGGCTCTTATGCGCTGCATTATTTGGTCCGGCTGCGATGGTGTAGCCGGGATCCATACCCTTGCTCTCGGTCGGGATGGGATATCTTTCCTGTCTACCGCCACCAATTTGGCTCCGGGGTAGACCTCTCCCACTTTAGATATTGCTGCTTTATATAGCTGGACCGATCTCTCGTCGTCACACGCTATCATCTTTATTTGCCCTTGATACCATCCGGCATCCGCACATGACGGGGGTGGACCTGGATTGCTAAGTAGCACTTCCAAAGCCACATTCGTCAGTGCGGCTTGCACCCATTTCCATTGGGCTCTGGGGATTTTTCCTTCGGGATCACCCTCATCCAGCACACCAATGACAATGCGGTTTCGGGCCACATCAGCAAAAGATCTTACGGGCGTCACGCCCTTAGTTTTCGGTCTCTTTGCTGACGGCTTAGCCTCTTCAGCGGACCTTTGTCTTTTTGTTGCCACTACTGGCGCTTCTAGTTTGAAGTTAGGTAGGACAGCTCTCGCGCAATCAATGGATTCTTGGAGCTCCTTTGTGAGCTCCTCATTGCTTGGCGGTTGCAGCTCCACCTTCTTCAACAGGTATGCAGCGCGTCGCCTCTCTGCATACTTTGCTTTTGCCGGGTCATCAATCCTGAAGGAAGGCCACTCTCTGGCTGACCCACTACTGGCAGCTTCGCTTTTAGCATCTCCCACCTTCTCCTGCTTGGCTGCCAAGCTTTGGCTACAGGGGTTGGTATGGGCTGCCTCCAGCGTTGCTGTTTTTGTGGCGCCAGCCTTGGCTACTGCCCCCTTAGTATTCGCCTTTGCTCCAGGACCAAGCTTCGCTCCTGTCCTCGCTTTGGCTGTTGTCGAGCTCGTGCCAAACGCTGCTCTTCTCTGGGAGCAACCCGCTCCCTCCGGTCTTTTTGAAGGAGGTCCGGACTCCTTTTTGTTTTTATTTATTATGTTAATGTTTTGGCTCATATTTTGGACCCACGAGTGTAGGGGAAAGTATGTCCGCTTGCGCATAGCCCCCGCTACGCAAGTAAGGCTATCTTATTACGGAGGGCGCCAGGTATCCGTAAGCTCCGTGCGAGACTGGGCTATTTAAGGGCCCCCAGCCAGGTTGATCTTCGGCACGGGTCGCATGACACCTTGATCCAGCCCCTTACCTCCTACCATGGTAAGACCTCCTATCTGGATGCTGCACTATCGAAGAGTACCGAACACCCAGATAGGAAGCCTGACCTTAGCTAGACACCTCACTACTAACGACGTGAACCTGTGGTATCTATTTCCAGTCGGCACCCTCGTGGAGGGTTCAGCGGAGGATTTTTGCCAACCTGCAACATAGGTAAGTCAGTATCAATAAAACCATTTAGAACAAAAACTCTACATGGCTATTCGGTTATAGATTCAAAAAAAAGTGATCACAATGTACGGGCATCAGTTAGTATTCTTTGAAATAGGCGAATTAAATGAATTCGACATGATCTTAGGTGAATAAGGCCTCAGATAAATTAAGGCAGAGATTAACCTCTTTGATTATAGTTTAAAGTACCAGAAGAAAGTAGCAGGAAAAAAGGAACCTTTCATTAATTATACTGTAGATAATGCCAAGTATGAGGAGGAAATTAAGGAAGTAATGAAAGCAAATGAAAATATTAGTGACACCCTACCCTTCACAACCACTATCCAAGCTACGATTAGGACGCAAACAGAAGATCCCATTTGGACAAAGCAATACCCTTACCCCGTGGCAGACCATGATTTTGTCAATAAAGAAATAGATAGGCTTTTAGAAAATGGAATAATTCAGCCGAGTAAAAGTCCGTACAATTCCCCTATTTGGACTGTTCCAAAGAAAGGATTAGACGACAATGGTAGACCTAAACGGAGAATGGTGGTCGACTACCAAAAACTTAACGCACATACTACAAACGACCGCTACCCTATACCTGATATTAATATGACAGTTCAAAATTTAGGTAAAGCTAAAGTTTTCTCGACCATTGATTTATAATCAGGATTCCATCAAATTTTAATAAAGGAATCCGATCGCGAAAAAACCGCATTTGCAATGAATGGCGCAAATTATGAGTCTGTTAGGATGCCGTTTGAACTTAAGAACGCACCCTCAATCTTTCAACGATGCGTAGACGACATTTTGCGACAATATATCGGTAAATTTGCTTACGTTTATATAGACGATGTTTTTTCCAAGACTCCGTTGAGTACCTTGGCCACATAATTAAACATAACCGAGTAACGGTTGATCCAAGAAAGATTCAAGCTATAAAAGAGTACCCAATGCCAAAAACCTTAAAAGAACTCAGATCATTTTTAGGATTGGCTAGTTACTATAGGAAATTTGTAAAAAACTTCGCACAAATCACTAAACCACTAACTATACACCTACGAGGTGACTCAGGAATGATTTCAAAAAATCAAAGTGCGCGAGTAGAAGTAAAGCTCGATGAAGCGGCAATTACCGCCATAGAAAAAATAAAAGATGCTCTGCAGGAACAGGTAGAACTTTATCAGCCTGACTTCACCAAACCATTTGAACTAACTACCGATGGCAGTAACCAAGCAATTGGAGCAGTTTTCTCCCAATTTCGTCAACCTATTGCTTTTATTTCTCGAACGTTAACCGACACTGAAAAAAATTACAGCACAAACGAAAAAGAACTTCTTGCAATCGTGTGGGCGCTACAGAAGCTCCGCAATTTTTTACACGGCATCACTGATTTAACCATTTATACTGACCACCAATCACTCATTCATTCTATTTCGGAAAAAAATTCGAATACTAAACTTAAAAGATGGAAGAACTTTATTGAGGAATTTAGTCCCAAACTTGTCTACAAACCTGGTCACCAAAATGTTGTAGCTGACGCACTCTCCCGTCAACAAATAAACAATACAACAGATTGTTCTCAACATTCAGCACAGAGCTCTCCAACTGACCAAATAAAAAGGGTGAAACAACCTTTGAACTCATTCAAAAATCAAATAATACCTATTCTAGACCCCACAAAAGAGACAATTGACTCCAAAACCACATTTCCAGGTAGGACGCGTCACACATTTTATTACAAAAATAAGCAAGATTTTTTAACAAAGCTACAACAAGTAGCTAAACCCAATGTAACTAACGCGCTAAGAATAGATGAAGAGTTTATATTCCACTTTAAGGATGACATTCTTTCCCACTTCCCCAATTGTACCTTTGTGATAGCACCAAACTTGCTAATTGACATTACCGACCAACACGAACAATTAAAATTAGCAGGAAAAACTCACAGACGTGCACACCGAAATTATAAAAACAATGTGCAAGAAATATTGCTTAACTACTTTTGGCCTAACATCAAAGAAATGTGCAAGAAAGAAGCGATAGACTGTCAAATTTGTTTGACAAACAACCTATTGGAAAAACACCAATAACAACAAAAACTGGAGAATATATACAGATGGACATATTTCACATGAATAATTGTATGTATATAAGCTCTACCGACAAATATTCGAAGTACTGCTATCTCCGAAAAATTCATACCAAAGCAAACTGACACGAACATATAGAAGAAATACTTACACAAGTGTATCCAAATGCAAAACATTTAATGACTGATAACGAAAATGTATTTATCAGCAACATGGTAAAGGCCGTTTATACTCGACTACATATACAACATACTGCCACACCATTAAATCACTCGACAACTAACGCTCAAGTAGAACGGTTGCACAGTACGTTGATTGAAATCAGTACGAGTTTAGCTAGTGAAAATAATACGACTCCAGGTGAAGAACTTTTTAACGCCATCCGACAGTATAATTCTACAATCCACTCGTCTACAGGATTCAAACCTGAAGTAGTTTTCTTTAATCGCGAAAAGTATCCAGAGATTAAAGAAATCCTTCAGAACAATCAGGAGAAGCTATTGCTATACCACAACAAAGGACGGAAAAGCATCACGTATAAACCAGGAGATATCATATATTCCAGAACAGATCGCAGAAATAAAATTGCTAAACGATATAATCAGCACAAAGTTAAAGAAGATCGCGGGGACACGATCCTTACAGCGAGAGGGAAAATTATTCATAAAGATAGCATCCGCAAACAAGCCACACAATGAAATCCGGCACGGTATTAATTAATCTATTTTTATCATTTGTTGTATCCCATTCCGATCTAATCACTGATCTTAAATTCAAGAAGTATGTATGTATAAATAAAGCTATTTGGCCCTCTGTACTTAAAAAAGCTGATATTATACCTACACATAAATCCGGGGACAAACACTTAGCAAATAACTATCGGCCTATTTCTCTAATCTCAAACCTTGCTAAAATATTCGAGAAAATAATATATATCCGATTTTATGATTTCTGTAGGAAAAATAATTTAATTTCTACGAACCAATTTGGATTTATGAAAAGTAGAGGTACCAGTGATGCTTTAACTCTTATATCAGATTTTATTTATAAAAATATTGATAAAAATTTACCATCTGTCCTAGTCTTTCTAGACCTAGCAAAAGCGTTCGATACTGTAAATCACGAAATACTACTAGATAAGATCTGGAGGCTTGGGATTAGAGGAATACCTCACCAATTACTTAAAAACTACCTTTACGAAAGGGAACAATGTGTAAAAATTAATAATGGTATTAGTACAACAACTAATGTAAAAGTTGTTGTGCCACAAGGCACAATATTGGGTCCTTTGCTGTTTATCATGTATATAAATGACATCTTCAATACTCTACCGGAAATGGCTCTCGTAGCCTATGCTGATGATACTGCAGTGCTTTGCTCTGGTAAAAATTGGAATGAAGTTAAAACACGACTGAATAGATGGTTGGGGATACTAAATAAATGGCTACGAAGTAATCAATTATCTCTTAACATAGGCAAGTCAACATACATCACTTTTGGCAGTTATTGTGATAGTGTACCTGTCAATTATATACTAAATATAAACAACAGAGAACTCACAAGAGTAGATCACAGCAAATATCTGGGTCTGTACTTTGATACACATATGAAATGGAATTTTCATGTGAACGAGCTGGCCAAAAAAGTCAGATACTTTGCTTTCCTCTTTTTCAAATTGAGTAAATGGGTTGACATAAAAATCTTAAAAACTATATACTATGGACTTTTAGAAAGTGTAATCAATTACGGAATAATTGCCTGGGGTGGAGCCTACAAAAATGCTCTGCAGCCTATAACAAATATGCAAAACCGTTTATTAAAGTTCTTTGAAAACAATTATGAAACTAATTTGCCACTTGACATCAAGAAAACTTTTATTGTTAAGGCTATAATACAATACTATGAAAAGTGTAAATCAAAATATCTTACTAAACAAGTACAAACTAGAGCTAACACTCTAACTTTACCAAAAATTAAAAAGTCAATTAGCATTAAAAATGCATATTGCTAGAATATTTATAATATTAGGAAATAAGCTGTTAAATATATTGTATTTGTAATGCCCTGGTTCTATGCACAGATGTTAAACATCTCTATAGACTTGTACCAGATGAAATAAATAAATAAATAAAAATGTCTTAACAGAGACCGATCCGGTCTACCTATTTGAAAATACGACTTATCTGTACCACGTAGCAAACTTTTCAATTATCCTAGGTCCATACGAGAATATCATGAAATCCAAATACGTTGCAGAAGAGAACAAAGAAGAATAATTCTTATTAATAAAATAGAGACACTTAAGGCACAGCTTATACCTTCTAATCGTAGACTCCAACACTCATTAAACTTTTTAGGTTCTATTCTCAAGTTTGTCACCGGTACTTCTGACCATGACGACCTTATAGAGATCAAGGCAGGACTCAATCAGTTGATAGAAAATAATAATCAACAACGGAAAATTAACAGTCAATTTGAAAAAATACTAGAAACTCTAGACCCAAAGTCAATTACTGAAGAATTAATTATTACAGAAGTTTACAAGGAATTAGAAACAATCACGAATACCATTAATTTTGCAAAAACAGGAAACTTTTATTCTGGTACTCTAAACCTCAAAGACATTCAAGAACTTGTGTCCATAGAAGATTTTAACATACCCATAATTAATATTTAAAATATTCTGATATACATGTATGCATGTACAAAGATGCTATAATTACAATATACAAATATCCCGTAATAAATAACCACTGTAAATTATATAACTTAATACCTTTAGCATACAACCACGGCAAAGTCCGATTGGACTCTCAAGTTGCAAAATGTGAAGCGAATTTCAAAAGAACTTCCAAAAGTAAAAATTATCTGGGATTAAGTATTTGTAAACAGGAGTCTCCGGACAACTGTACCATCCCATTGCTTGAAAATAAAAAGGCAAAATGTAATATTATTCAAGAAATTAATAGACCACTTATTGTATTAGATCACGGAAATATAATTATTTATGGAGAACATTTGTGGAACGGACAACGTGTTAATGGTCCAAACCTGTTACAATTTAATCATAGTACTAATTTAGATAATAAGGTATATTTCAATCACGATCAGGAAATTAAAGATGTAATTCATGCCCACCAAGGTGAACAATTAGAAGTTCTGAAAATATTAACCTCCAATTCAGATTATACATTTTCAAATATTCAAAAAATGTATAAATACATGATTCCTATTGAAGAACAACCAGAAAAGTTCATATTGTACCTAATACTTATTGTAATATCTTTAGCTTTATTAATCTATGCTGCTGTAAAATTATGTGAATGCTATCGAGCACACCTAGAAGATAAAAAAGAATTATTCCGCCAAATATACGAGATCGAACTTCGTCAACTCCAAGCCCAGATGACTTGAAATGAGGACATTTCATCTTAACACAGGGGAGCGTTAAGGAACGTTTCATTTATGCTGAACCACACATTACCAAATAGTGATAAGAAATCCCAACATCTGCTGCACACATGGTGTGAAATAGAAATGGTATCACACATAACGAGTGTTATCTCCTACACGCTATCCTTTCGGGACCGTTTGTAACGACAAACAATCGACCGTAGATAGTGTGTGTATCTTCAAATAGCATAGTAGACAGAAAATAGAAACTAGTACCATAAAGTAGTATAAATAACACTAAAATATATATATGTAATCAGTCTTAGTTTTTGTGTGAATAAAAGAACTTGCCCTGACGGTGCAGAAAACACAACAACATGATTCAATTATAATTAACTCGCGCGCAAAATCGTCACCACCGACGCTACAGGAGGGATCCACGATCGCGGTAAAGAAGGGGCAAACCAAACGGGAACATATACACGAATTGGGAGAAATGATCCAAAAATTAGCGGATATGATGCGGCCGCCACAGCGTTCCATCAACAATGCCATGAGAGAATTGCTGAGTACAATCTCAAAGCTCCAAGCAGGTGCGCAAGAGGATCACATAAGACAAAGGGAATCTAATCGAATTGTAGCAAGCCAGCACACGGTTGTTGAAGTAACGCCAAAAAGGCCACGAGAGAACAACCAAATAAACAGAAAGACGCCACCAAAAAGGACCAAAACCTTCCACTAAGAGCGGACGGGGAAAACGGTGGTTAACAAGAGTTGCGAGGAAGAAAAGAGCAATAGTAAATACTCAAGAACGGAGTCGTCAACAGAAGAGGACTGGACCATGGTCCAACGGAAAGAGCAAAAGAAGAAAAATAAAAAGAATGCAAACCCCGCACCACGCATACGGCCTAATGCAATTGTCATTGCAAAAAATGGTGATAAGACGTACGCTGACATACTCCGAGCAGTAAAAAATAACGGAACATTGCAAGAACTTGGCAAAAACGTCGCCCGAGTAAAGAAGACAGCCAAAATAGAGATTTTGCTTGAACTAAAGAAGACACATACAGGAAGCACTGAAGGATACAAGGAGGACATATTGATATTGCAGAAGCGATCCGTCTTCAAATTAAAGAGCTTAGTCTTTTCAACGACACTTCAATAAAAAGCATCAGAGCGGCCTACGCAGGCCCAAAAAGCAGTGATAAATCTTCCGGTGCAAGAAGCAAAATATCTATTGCAGGCGCAAAAGATAAAGATCGGCTGGACAGTATGCAGAATAAGAGAAAAGCCACAACTGAGGAAATGTTTTAGATGCTTGGAATATGGACACATGGCGAAAACATGCAACAATACGGATGACAGGAGTCAGTGCTGTATTAAATGCGGAGAAGCGGGCCACCGGGCCAAAACTTGTACTAACAAACCTTTTTGTACTGCGTGCAAAAACAGTGGGAGAACGACCACTGACCACCAAATAGGAAGCCGAAGATGCCCCATCCACACAGCAGCATGTAGTAAAACTAAGAAGTGAAGATCCTGCAAATAAACTTGAACCACTGCGAGGCAGCTCAGGATCTCTTAACGCAAACGGCCTATGAAAACAATATTGACGTAGCAATAATTTGTGAACAATATAAAAATAAAGGCACTAACACGTGGATCTCAGATACCACCAATAAGGTTGCAATATGGGCATGTGGAGATAAAGTGATACAAGACAAACCACTCACGCAAAATGCGTACTTTACACGAGGTAAAATATGTGGGATTTATTTTTACAGTTGCTACATACCGCCAAGTATATCGCATACTGACTACGAAAAAATACTGGACGAAGTTGTGAAAGAAGCAATGACAACCACACCTAACATAATTGCAGGGGACTTTAATGCCTGGGCTCTAGAAGCAGAGCCACTAACCGCAGAGGCAGTACATTGCTCAAAGCCTTCGATCTGCTAGACGTTGTACTGTTGAACACAGGGACACAAAACACTTTTGAGAAGAATGGATGTGGCTCAATTATTGATATATCTTTTGCCAGCAGATCGTTATTGCGATCAACAGACTGGCGGGTGTCTGACACATATACCCAGAGTGATCATCTGGCAATAATAATAAATATCAACAAGGACATGGAACGGCCAATAAGGAACCTCTGCCAACAAAAAGTACAGGCCAAAGGATGGAGGATCGAAACACTGGACGAGGATGTTTTCCAATTTATTCTTGACGAAAACCTCAATGAAACTAATGACGTAGACCAGCAGGCCAAACTTCTGGTTCATCATATTACTAAAGCTTGCGATGCCGCCATGATCAAAAAGAAACATACTGCTCGGAGAAAGCCGGCATATTGGTGGAACAGTGAAATCGAAATACTGAGAAGCGATTGTCACAAAGCACGGCGCCTATGTCAGCGGAAGCAAGGAAGAGGCGAATATACGGTACTCCGTGACATTTTCAAGAAAAAACGAAGCAAGCTCAAAAAGGCGATAAAAATGCCTGCTTCAAAGCTCTATGTGACAAAGTAGACGAGAACCCCTGGGGCGAAGCGTATAAAATCGTAATGTCAAGGTTTGGAGGGGGCAAAGGACAAGCACCTACCTGTCCCTCATTACTCCAAAAGGTAGTTGAAACACTGTTTCCTACACAAAACCAAGAAAGTAGAGCTCTAAGCCTTGAAGAGCCAGAAGCCACAGATGCGCCAGAGGTCAATGATATGGAAGTACTACAAGCGGTGGAGCGGTTCGGAAATTCTAAAGCGCCAGGACTGGATGGTATTCCGAACAGGGCTCTGAAACTCGCAGTAAAACTTAACACAAATCCATTCACGGCGTTATATACACGATGTCTTCGAGAAGGTGTCTTCCCAAAGATATGGAAAACGCAACGGCTCGTACTTCTGCAGAAGACGAATAAACCGCCAGGGGAACCGAGCTCTTATCGACCACTCTGCATGATCGATACAATGGGAAAAATCCTGAAGCGACTAATCTGCGCCCGCTTAGAAGATCACCTGGAAAAGGAAACTTGCAGCCTATCCGACAACCAATATGGTTTTCGCAGAAAACGCTCAACCGTTGATGCTGATCAAGAAGCTGACAGAGGTAGCAGAAAAAGCTATTGAAGGAGATAGGTGGATGTACGGCAAAAAGCAATACTGCGCTGTCATTACTTTCGATGTAAAAAACGCGTTTAATTCGGCCAGCTGGCCCCATATACTGCAAGCACTAGAAAACAAGAGAACACCATCTTATCTGCTGAAAATCATAAAGAGCTATTTATCTGACAGGCTGCTGCTCTATGAAACAGAAGAAGGACCAAAAAAATATAAAGTCACGGGTGGGGTACCACAAGGCTCCGTATTGGGTCCGATCCTGTGGAACGTACTGTATGATGGTATACTTCGTCTCCCGTTGCCTAAAGAAGTAAAGATAATCGGATATGCCGACGACATTGCAGTGACAATAGTAGCTAAAGAACTACACCAAATCCAAAATATATTTAGTGATACAGTACAACAGATAAAGCAGTGGCAAGCAAGCGCAAAACTTCAACTTGCGGAACAAAAAACTGAGGCAGTGCTTATTACAAGCAGAAAAAAACTGGAGACTATTTCTCTTAGTATAGATGGGCATAACATCTCGACACAAACATCTTTGAAGTATCTGGGGGTAATGATAGACGCACGACTAAGTTATACAGTCCATATCGAGAAAGTCTGCGAAAAAGCCGCCCGTGTGAATGCGCGCCTAAACAGAATAATGGCCAACATTGGAGGATCAAAACAGAGCAGCAGAGCGCTCCTGGCTAAGGTTAGCCAGTCAATCATAATGTATGCCGTACATGTATGGGGACCAGCGTTAATACAAAAAACATACGCCAGAATGGCAAAAACGGTATGCCGGTTGAGTGCCATCAGAACCGTCAGTGCATTTCGTACGGTGTCACATGAAGCTGTTAGCATTATATCAGGAATAATGCCACCAGATATAATGGCTTGTGAACTGAAACGAATTTACGATAAAAGTAAGAGTTTGGGCAGGAAGCTAACATTGGCAGAACGCAAAGAGGAAAGACAAGCCAGCACACAAGAATGGCAGAATCGCTGAGACGCATCAGTCAAGAGGAGATGGAAGCACCGATTAATTGGTAATGTACAAGCATGGGTGGAAAGAAAACATGGAAAAACTGACTTCTATATGACGCAGTTCCTAACAGAGCATGGGTGTTTTCGAGAGTACTTGCATAAGTACGGACATGACAATGGAGTCGCTTGCTCCTTTTGTGGTATAAGCAACGAAAATGCAATGCATATCTTTTTTCACTGCCCAAAATTTTCAAAAGAAAGACAGAATCTGGAAAAAGAAGTGGCAGACCAAATAACTCCAGATAATATAGTGCCTTATATGTTGGAATCGAGACATGTATTCAGCATTATGGAAAAGACGACAGCTCTGATAATCCAAGAGCTGAGAAGAGCCGAAAGACAGAGAAGCCGTGAAGCTTGAACCGCGAATAGCGAACAAATGACGTGAGCCAAAAGGCTAAGCTGACCCTGCGATGAAATACCTAACGGCGGTACCGCAGGGTCTTTCACCAAAGTTGCAGGTGACGGAGTTCAGGGTTTAGTACGTAGGCGTACTGCGCCGCAAGTAAAACTTGGGGCGATAATCCTGACTAGGCGTGGTCCCGAAAGTGGTGTGCCCCTTAGCGGCCAGTACGAATCGTGCATACTGCATACTAATAAATATCAGTATCTATGTAAGATTCCCCTCCGACAAAACAAAAAAAAAACACTATTCGTGCATACATTGGTACGAAGTGCAATGATATCTTCGGCGAGCTCTCAATTGCACATGTACAGAAATACATACCAACAAGTCCGCGTATTACGGTGCGAAATTCAAATGAAGTAGTGCGGTCCTGGAGTATTTCTTAAAACTCCTAATTTTCCACACCAAATAAATTCCATTTCTTCCCGGTGATTTTCGGAAGCCTCAACTATCTAAACGGTCACTAAATATATACGTAAAGATAAGTACAATTCGTATTTTTAAATAAAAATCCATTTGCGCTTACCTGCATATACTCAGTGGCAATTTTTGCTGACCATTTATTATTTGTCCCCTGAACAGCAATTCAAACAAAACGAGTTCTTAATTTAATCTACCGTTTTGTTTTGATCACTCAGCTGTTCTCCTGTTTGTTTCTCCTCTTTCGGATCCCCTTTGGTTTTGGCATTGCCACCAAAAATATACGCAAAGTTTTAGGCGCACTAACTGAACATACATACTGCCAGGAGTTTCCAACTATTTTTCGCAGTGAGGTATGGCCTCTGAGAACAGTAGTGGGTACACTCCAGAGAATCCAAATAGAAGGAACTCAAAAATCATGTGGACTCCTACTAATAGGAAAAATGAGTTATCCACCGCTGCTGGATCAACAAAAGAAGGCGAAAATGCCAACCATACAATTAGAGGTGGCAAACTCTCTGAGGAACTACCAAAAATAAAGGAACTGGAGAGCATGATGTCTGGCCAAAGGCATATAAACCAAGCAATGCGCGACCTAGTTAGCAGCATAGTGACACTACATGCCAAGGCTGAGAAAGGTACGAACCTACCCAAAAGAACTATGTTAGAAAAAGCATCTCAGGTATCCCCTATGGGTAAAGATGTAAATACCCTGAGGCTTTTTACCACCCACAAAAAAGCCGAAAAATACAATTACAGCGTCGCAGCCCACCAACAACGAGTCAGCGAAATTAATTGCTAGAGATACCACGATTAAACCAGGCAGAGGCGTAACATGGGTGCACGGCGTTGAGAAGAGAAGACCGATCGAAAAGAAAATCAGATCGAGGCTAGACGCCATCATACTTACTAAAATGGATTGTGTATCGTACGCTGAAATTCTCCGAAAAATAAAAAGTGACAGCGGATTATAAGAATTGGGTTCAAGTGTCACATACATAAGGAAAATGTTAAAAAAAAGAAATCTGCTGTTAGAATTAAAGAGTAAAGCAGAAAAGAGAGCAGAATCATTCCAAAGCGCCTTAGAGGGAGTGTCGGTGAAATGGCTGTGATACCCACAATGTCTCGATTATGTGCAAGGATTTAGATGAGGTAACTACACCCGACAAGTTATGCGAGGCACTACAAAAGGAGTACGGAATACAAAATTAGCGGAAAATAAATATTAAAAGTATGCGAAAGATCCGAAGCGGCACCCATAGCTATAATATGCCTGTGCGCGCAAGGATACAAGGCTGCGCTTAAGGTAGGCAAAATTAAGGTAGGATGGTCCATTTGCCTCCGGGAATACTTCCCTACTCCTCGTTGTTATAGGTTCTTCCACCTGGGGCACATGGCGCGCAAATGCTACAATTCAATAGACAGGTCGTCCCTATGCACACGTTGTGGTGCCGGTGGACATGTAGCGAAGTCATGCACCAACGATCCAAGCTGCATGCTTTGCAAAGGAGCACACACAGTTTTGAGTACGACTTGCCCCAAGTACCTGGAAATAGTGAAGGCGTTAGGAAAATATGGATATGATAGCTGAATTTAAACCATAGAGCTGCAGCACATGATCTGCTTAACCAAACAATATTTGAAAAACAAAACACTGATGTCGCCTTACTTAGCGAGCAATACTCCCAGCGTTCGGAAAGCACATGGGCCACAGACATATCTTTATATAATATGATTATTTCACATGGGATATACGTGGCATATATTTTGTTAGCTGTTATGCTTCTCCCAGCGTCTCAATCAAAGACTTCGAAATCTTCCTCCCGGAGAAAGCTGTCAGCGAAATGGCAGCCTCAACCATGACAAAACTAAGACGTACTTGTATGGAACAGATTAGCGGATTAAAGCTCCGCACTTCGGCTTTCGAGGCTTCCCCCTACTTAAAAAAAAACAAAAAGAAAAACACAAGTATATACCCCTACATAAGGACATAAAAAATATTAATAAATAAAAAGTGCGGGTTAGTAATTAAATTACACGCAATCGCAACATATTAAAAAAAATTTATATTAAAAAATAAATATCGCAAGCAAATACTAAACGGTACTCATATCACAATAAATACGCGAATATTTGCAACTTAATCAAATTAAAAACTCTTATTATCTTAAAAGAGTTCAGTACACATACAAGTTTATGCGAAGATTAAAAACGTATTCATTTTATTCAAAAAAAAAAAATATATATATATACTTATTTTCTGAAAAGAATTTTCAAATATATATATTTCTTACACTGAAAATATTTTAATTTATTTCGACATACTTTTTTAAATGAGCACAAACTCAATATAATCAAAAACATCTCAGTTGTTAAAAGTACCAAAGAGGATTTCAGATGATAAAAGTCCATGTACGACTGCAGAAGCAACACGCTCAAAGCAAGGTGCTACAAAACAAAAAGGGGGTAAAGACATTTCATACACCAAATTCATTGCTGGGATTAACAGTCTAATACGATACTGCACTCGATTTTCATCTTCGCCGATTAAAGACAATTTTTAATCGGTAATCTAGAAATCAAAAAAGACAATCTTGACAATTTTGGACACGTCTACAAGCTGCATATGACGCAATCGTAGAATCTGCCGGAAAGATCTGCCTCAGATCTACCGGAAAAGTTCAAATATATTTCAAAGAAATATTTCATGGTGGTTATGAACAATGGCCGTCCTTCCGGGACATGTTTACATCAACCACCCAAAAATATCAATTACACAAAAATTGTATCACCTTCGATGCAAAACAAAAGTTCAAGCAGGCGTTAATGTAAAACAGTTCGCACTAAATGATGATAATTTCAATTTGGCTTATAAAGCTCTTAAATCCAGATACAAAAACGAAAGATTATTGGTCGATAACCAAATATCGATATTAGTGAAAAAGAAAAACCATTACATATATAGGAGAAATCGCTCTAATCACGAATAAAATGCCACACGTGGCAACGTCATGCGAAGTATGTACAGGGGGCATAAGCTCAAATCTTGCAAGAGATTTAAAAAATTAACTATTATCGACCAAACCAATTTTGTAAAAACAAAAAGACTTTGTACAACCTGCCTGTCAAATGCGCATACACTTAAAGAGTGCTAAACCAAAATTAATTGCGATTATTGTCATAAACGATATCATTCAAGACTTAATTAATAGAACAATGATCACCGCGATCATTTATAGCGTCTAGGGCACAAAACAGGTTACAACTGAAAACAAAACTAGCCAATTTTGAAATCACGGAAATGGGCGGAAGAGTAGTTCAAAACTCAAATAAAATCTGCCCCATTATCCTAATTTCCCCCCAATCGGCTAGGAGAATTCTAGCAGAAACTATAGTCTAACCGCAACTAACAAATATGCTTCCAAGCTATCATATAAATAGCAAGCATTGGGAAAAGGCTTCACACCTCAAGTTAGCAGATCGCCACTGCAACACTCAAATAGACATTCTACTAGGCAACAATCTCTTACCTTAGATAATGCTCGAGGGTGTTCAGAAAATTTCAAAGACACTATTGGCACAAAATACTATTTTCGGTTGGATACTAAGTAGACTAGTTACGGAACCAGTTACCACCATGACAACTCAAGTTGAGGAAATCTCAAACGAATAGCTCAAATCACAACACAGAAAATTTTGGGAGTTAGAAGAACTCCCCCCATTAGAATTACAACCCCAGAAAATCAGTATTGTGAAGACTTTTACAAAGCCACAACTACTAGATCAGATAATGGTTGGTACGTCGTACGACTACCATTAAAATATACATACGAGTCAATATCAGAAGTGGTACAAGCTCGCAAAACGCAGGGTTCCGTTGAAAAAGATAACGGCGAACTACCCTAATATTTTAAAATATATACCAAATAAAAATTTTTTAGACACTAATTTCCTTAAGTTCGAAAAAGAAAGTACAACAAAAACTCTGGAGATCAAATGGAATGCGATAGCTGACCAGTTTTATACACTACAGAGTCAATATCTGCATTATCTGCCATAAAAATCGACATTTTCTATCCTCTGTGGCAAAACTTTTCGACCCCGCAGGATGGCTTTCGCCAATTATGATCCAAGCCGACGAATGCAAGAATTATGGCTAGATGGACTAAAACCACTTCGTTTAGAAAAGTGGTCCCAGTTTGCCAGCAATCTAAATGATATCTTACAGATACAAATCACACGGTGGGTAAATTATGCCCCAGAGCACAAAGTCGAATTACACGGCTTCTGTGACGCCTCAGAAAACGCATATTGCGCCACTATATACGTTGTCACAAACCGACATTAAGACCACAAGCCACTTACTGGTAGCAAAAGCAAAATTAGCTCCTCCGTCAAGAGTTTTATATTCCAAGACTCAAGCCCAAAATAAAGAAATGCATTTTCATGTGCAAGATCTGCACTATGCATAAGTAGAAGATGCGAACGCAGATTATGGCAGCACTTTCAGCGGAACGCTGTAACTTCGCTCTGCCGTTCACTATTACAGGTGTCGACTTTGCTGGGCCTTTTCAGATAAAGGCGTCCATTTCAAGGTCTCCCCCCCCCCCTATGGAAGGCTATGTGGCTGCCTTTGTCTGTTTTACGATAAAAGCGGTGCACTTCGAGCTATGTTCGAGTCTGACAAAGGAGGCTTTTCTCGCGGTATTTGCTCGCTTCGTCGGATGACGCGGTTTTCCGTCAAAATTCATGAGCGACAATGGCAAAATATTTATAAAAGCTCACAAAGAGCCACAGAAAAACAGTTTCTGAATTTTATCAAATAAGTCTCACCAGACATTATACAAAAGTACGCTCCCCAAGGTATTAACTGGCAGTTTATCCCTCCAAGCGCTCCTCATATGGGTGGTTTATGGGAATCAGCTGTAAAAAGCTTCAAATCTTACTTTAAAAAAGTAGTTGGAAACTTATTTTAAATTTAATTATAAAGAACTTACAAGATTATTAATTCACATTGAAGCCGTTCTCAATTCACGGCCACTAACGACATTCTCGAAAGATCCCTCAGATCTCACAGCCCTAATTTCAGGGCCCTTTCTCAAAGGAGGACCCATTCCGGCCATATCTGAGCCAGGCATTGCTACAAAATAGATGGGAAAGAATTCAAATTCTTAATCATGATTTCAGCCGCTGATGGAAAGAAGAGTACATAAAGGATCTTCATCAAAGATACCGTTGGAAGACTCCTGAACAAGCGCCAAAACTTGGAGATTGTGTCATCATACATGATGATTGTCTACCCCCTACCGAATGGCGGCTTGGTCGCATAGAAAAGCTACATTACAGTTTCGACGGTCATATACGAGTCGTTGATCTCCGTACGCAAAGCGGAACGCTGACCAGACCGCTCGTGAAGCTGTGCTTTCTACCGCAGATAATAACGACAATGCAAGTGATTAACGATAAACCGATACAATTCCCGAAAACGTAATTAATAACCGATTCAATAAACAAACAAAAAACGCAAAGACAGTAACTTGTAAACTCGAGAACAATCCGTGTATCTTTACAAATATATATAAAAATCTTCTGTGTGTGTTTGTAATTGAACTCCTTCTAAACGGCTGGACCAATTCTGTTAAAAGTTTGTCTGTGTATTCAAGGGGCCTTGGGAATGTTTTAGATTCACAATTCGATCAACAAGATAATGTTTTAACATTTATTTTATTTATTTGTAAATAGTTGTTGATATTAGAACGTTTTAGATAGAATTCCGGCAGACTGCGTGTCAGATATTCAAAAGTATATTTGAGACTGGTAGATGGCGTTGAGATCAGATTCTGCGATAACATAAGTATAGTTTAAACTATGAAGACTACATATAGACATGTGTACGGTGTATAGGGTCTACACATTTATACTGCTATGCTACTCTATATTGAATGAAGATTCATAAAGGATAGTTCGGCTGAACACATTTGTTCCTATTTGGTACATACATTACTTTCTTCTTACGGATATTACTTAAAAATATTTATTTTGAAATTTGTTACTGGTTTGAAGTACATATTTTACATGATTCTTAATGAAATTTTCCTGACCTACATAACTATCCTAACCTGAAATTTCATAATTCTCTTTCATATTGAATGATACTGTACTGGAAGTAGTTAATATACAAAACTAAGAAAGAATTAAATAAATAATAAATAAAAATAATTGATAATAAAATAAAATAATTGATTACATTTTAATTAAAATATACTATTTCAAAGAAATATTTGTAGTAAGTGTTAAAATAAGACCTACTTTTTAAATATTGTATATATATAAATATATACTATATACCGTACATAACATACTATCATAATTTACTATAAACTTTCATATATTATATATATATGAGTTTTAGCCCGCTTTTAATATACAATATATATATGTAGTTAGTATATTACTTCGACTTTCCTCCATTAGTTTAATTATAGCGCCGGTTAGGAATGGTTAACAACCAGACTTTCATGTAGTTCTGAAACTGCTGTAATTGAGCCGGAAATAAACCATTAGGTCCCGGCGGTTTGAAGGGCTTGAATCTGCTTATCGCCCAATATACATTGCTTTCTGGCACCATAACTATAGGAATGGAAACTGTCACTACTTAACTGTCTGGTGTTAACTCAACCGTATGGTTTTCAGAGGTGCCTGCTACATTAGTAGGTAATAGTAGTTAGGAATCTTCACTGGTTACCATCCAGCAGTGGTCTGGCTTCTGAAGGTACCAAACGTGATGCACCAACTATGCTATAATTTTTCTAAGCCGAGACTTTTCTGCTGTAGTCTCGATATCCTTACAGAAAGATTTCCAAGAGTTTATTTTTGCTTTCTTATCTCTTTTTTGTGTGACTTTAGAATGTCTGAATTACTTTTCCAATTATCTTCATCTTGAGATAGTTTAGCTACATCAAATTGCTTCCTACAATCCTTCTGTAAATTTTTAATTTCCGGAGACCACCATGTGTGTCGAATTCTTCGTTTACTTCGTGTTATTGGACAAACAACCTTTAATGCTTGTCAGTAAGATTTCATGAATCATTTAATGAGGATGCCTAGGTCCTTCTTGTTCTGAAGTTGTAATGGGGGAATCATAGGAATTAATTTTTAGCTTCGTCATGGGCACCTGCCAGTTTGTTTTCCTATCATATTATAACACTAGCTGACCCGGCACACGTTGTTTTGCTGCTGGATCAACAAAAGAAGGCGAAAATGCCAACCATA
Source organism: Bactrocera oleae (assembly GCF_042242935.1). Classification (NCBI taxonomy): domain Eukaryota; kingdom Metazoa; phylum Arthropoda; class Insecta; order Diptera; family Tephritidae; genus Bactrocera; species Bactrocera oleae. Next base: position 15,271,674 of record NC_091541.1, on the reverse strand, counting down.
CAATTAGAGGTGGCAAACTCTCTGAGGAACTACCAAAAATAAAAGACCTGAGAGCATGATGTCTGGCCAAAGGCATATAAACCAAGCAATGCGCGACCTAGTTAGCAGCATAGTGACACTACATGCCAAGGCTGAGAAAGGTACGAACCTACCCAAAAGAACTATGTTAGAAAAAGCATCTCAGGTATCCCCTATGGGTAAAGATGTAAATACCCTGAGGCTTTTTACCACCCACAAAAAAGCCGAAAAATACAATTACAGCGTCGCAGCCCACCAACAACGAGTCAGCGAAATTAATTGCTAGAGATACCACGATTAAACCAGGCAGAGGCGTAACATGGGTGCACGGCGTTGAGAAGAGAAGACCGATCGAAAAGAAAATCAGATCGAGGCTAGACGCCATCATACTTACTAAAATGGATTGTGTATCGTACGCTGAAATTCTCCGAAAAATAAAAAGTGACAGCGGATTATAAGAATTGGGTTCAAGTGTCACATACATAAGGAAAATGTTAAAAAAAAGAAATCTGCTGTTAGAATTAAAGAGTAAAGCAGAAAAGAGAGCAGAATCATTCCACAGCGCCTTAGAGGGAGTGTCGGTGAAATGGCTGTGATACCCACAATGTCTCGATTATGTGCAAGGATTTAGATGAGGTAACTACACCCGACAAGTTATGCGAGGCACTACAAAAGGAGTACGGAATACAAAATTAGCGGAAAATAAATATTAAAAGTATGCGAAAGATCCGAAGCGGCACCCATAGCTATAATATGCCTGCGCGCGCAAGGATACAAGGCTGCGCTTAAGGTAGGCAAAATTAAGGTAGGATGGTCCATTTGCCTCCGGGAATACTTCCCTACTCCTCGTTGTTATAGGTTCTTCCACCTGGGGCACATGGCGCGCAAATGCTACAATTCAATAGACAGGTCGTCCCTATGCACACGTTGTGGTGCCGGTGGACATGTAGCGAAGTCATGCACCAACGATCCAAGCTGCATGCTTTGCAAAGGAGCACACACAGTTTTGAGTACGACTTGCCCCAAGTACCTGGAAATAGTGAAGGCGTTAGGAAAATATGGATATGATAGCTGAATTTAAACCATAGAGCTGCAGCACATGATCTGCTTAACCAAACAATATTTGAAAAACAAAACACTGATGTCGCCTTACTTAGCGAGCAATACTCCCAGCGTTCGGAAAGCACATGGGCCACAGACATATCTTTATATAATATGATTATTTCACATGGGATATACGTGGCATATATTTTGTTAGCTGTTATGCTTCTCCCAGCGTCTCAATCAAAGACTTCGAAATCTTCCTCCCGGAGAAAGCTGTCAGCGAAATGGCAGCCTCAACCATGACAAAACTAAGACGTACTTGTATGGAACAGATTAGCGGATTAAAGCTCCGCACTTCGGCTTTCGAGGCTTCCCCCTACTTAAAAAAAAACAAAAAGAAAAACACAAGTATATACCCCTACATAAGGACATAAAAAATATTAATAAATAAAAAGTGCGGGTTAGTAATTAAATTACACGCAATCGCAACATATTAAAAAAAATTTATATTAAAAAATAAATATCGCAAGCAAATACTAAACGGTACTCATATCACAATAAATACGCGAATATTTGCAACTTAATCAAATTAAAAACTCTTATTATCTTAAAAGAGTTCAGTACACATACAAGTTTATGCGAAGATTAAAAACGTATTCATTTTATTCAAAAAAAAAATATATATATATATACTTATTTTCTGAAAAGAATTTTCAAATATATATATTTCTTACACTGAAAATATTTTAATTTATTTCGACATACTTTTTTAAATGAGCACAAACTCAATATAATCAAAAACATCTCAGTTGTTAAAAGTACCAAAGAGGATTTCAGATGATAAAAGTCCATGTACGACTGCAGAAGCAACACGCTCAAAGCAAGGTGCTACAAAACAAAAAGGGGGTAAAGACATTTCATACACCAAATTCATTGCTGGGATTAACAGTCTAATACGATACTGCACTCGATTTTCATCTTCGCCGATTAAAGACAATTTTTAATCGGTAATCTAGAAATCAAAAAAGACAATCTTGACAATTTTGGACACGTCTACAAGCTGCATATGACGCAATCGTAGAATCTGCCGGAAAGATCTGCCTCAGATCTACCGGAAAAGTTCAAATATATTTCAAAGAAATATTTCATGGTGGTTATGAACAATGGCCGTCCTTCCGGGACATGTTTACATCAACCACCCAAAAATATCAATTACACAAAAATTGTATCACCTTCGATGCAAAACAAAAGTTCAAGCAGGCGTTAATGTAAAACAGTTCGCACTAAATGATGATAATTTCAATTTGGCTTATAAAGCTCTTAAATCCAGATACAAAAACGAAAGATTATTGGTCGATAACCAAATATCGATATTAGTGAAAAAGAAAAACCATTACATATATAGGAGAAATCGCTCTAATCACGAATAAAATGCCACACGTGGCAACGTCATGCGAAGTATGTACAGGGGGCATAAGCTCAAATCTTGCAAGAGATTTAAAAAATTAACTATTATCGACCAAACCAATTTTGTAAAAACAAAAAGACTTTGTACAACCTGCCTGTCAAATGCGCATACACTTAAAGAGTGCTAAACCAAAATTAATTGCGATTATTGTCATAAACGATATCATTCAAGACTTAATTAATAGAACAATGATCACCGCGATCATTTATAGCGTCTAGGGCACAAAACAGGTTACAACTGAAAACAAAACTAGCCAATTTTGAAATCACGGAAATGGGCGGAAGAGTAGTTCAAAACTCAAATAAAATCTGCCCCATTATCCTAATTTCCCCCCAATCGGATAGGAGAATTCTAGCAGAAACTATAGTCTAACCGCAACTAACAAATATGCTTCCAAGCTATCATATAAATAGCAAGCATTGGGAAAAGGCTTCACACCTCAAGTTAGCAGATCGCCACTGCAACACTCAAATAGACATTCTACTAGGCAACAATCTCTTACCTTAGATAATGCTCGAGGGTGTTCAGAAAATTTCAAAGACACTATTGGCACAAAATACTATTTTCGGTTGGATACTAAGTAGACTAGTTACGGAACCAGTTACCACCATGACAACTCAAGTTGAGGAAATCTCAAACGAATAGCTCAAATCACAACACAGAAAATTTTGGGAGTTAGAAGAACTCCCCCCATTAGAATTACAACCCCAGAAAATCAGTATTGTGAAGACTTTTACAAAGCCACAACTACTAGATCAGATAATGGTTGGTACGTCGTACGACTACCATTAAAATATACATACGAGTCAATATCAGAAGTGGTACAAGCTCGCAAAACGCAGGGTTCCGTTGAAAAAGATAACGGCGAACTACCCTAATATTTTAAAATATATACCAAATAAAAATTTTTTAGACACTAATTTCCTTAAGTTCGAAAAAGAAAGTACAACAAAAACTCTGGAGATCAAATGGAATGCGATAGCTGACCAGTTTTATACACTACAGAGTCAATATCTGCATTATCTGCCATAAAAATCGACATTTTCTATCCTCTGTGGCAAAACTTTTCGACCCCGCAGGATGGCTTTCGCCAATTATGATCCAAGCCGACGAATGCAAGAATTATGGCTAGATGGACTAAAACCACTTCGTTTAGAAAAGTGGTCCCAGTTTGCCAGCAATCTAAATGATATCTTACAGATACAAATCACACGGTGGGTAAATTATGCCCCAGAGCACAAAGTCGAATTACACGGCTTCTGTGACGCCTCAGAAAACGCATATTGCGCCACTATATACGTTGTCACAAACCGACATTAAGACCACAAGCCACTTACTGGTAGCAAAAGCAAAATTAGCTCCTCCGTCAAGAGTTTTATATTCCAAGACTCAAGCCCAAAATAAAGAAATGCATTTTCATGTGCAAGATCTGCACTATGCATAAGTAGAAGATGCGAACGCAGATTATGGCAGCACTTTCAGCGGAACGCTGTAACTTCGCTCTGCCGTTCACTATTACAGGTGTCGACTTTGCTGGGCCTTTTCAGATAAAGGCGTCCATTTCAAGGTCTCCCCCCCCTATGGAAGGCTATGTGGCTGCCTTTGTCTGTTTTACGATAAAAGCGGTGCACTTCGAGCTATGTTCGAGTCTGACAAAGGAGGCTTTTCTCGCGGTATTTGCTCGCTTCGTCGGATGACGCGGTTTTCCGTCAAAATTCATGAGCGACAATGGCAAAATATTTATAAAAGCTCACAAAGAGCCACAGAAAAACAGTTTCTGAATTTTATCAAATAAGTCTCACCAGACATTATACAAAAGTACGCTCCCCAAGGTATTAACTGGCAGTTTATCCCTCCAAGCGCTCCTCATATGGGTGGTTTATGGGAATCAGCTGTAAAAAGCTTCAAATCTTACTTTAAAAAAGTAGTTGGAAACTTATTTTAAATTTAATTATAAAGAACTTACAAGATTATTAATTCACATTGAAGCCGTTCTCAATTCACGGCCACTAACGACATTCTCGAAAGATCCCTCAGATCTCACAGCCCTAATTTCAGGGCCCTTTCTCAAAGGAGGACCCATTCCGGCCATATCTGAGCCAGGCATTGCTACAAAATAGATGGGAAAGAATTCAAATTCTTAATCATGATTTCAGCCGCTGATGGAAAGAAGAGTACATAAAGGATCTTCATCAAAGATACCGTTGGAAGACTCCTGAACAAGCGCCAAAACTTGGAGATTGTGTCATCATACATTATGATTGTCTACCCCCTACCGAATGGCGGCTTGGTCGCATAGAAAAGCTACATTACAGTTTCGACGGTCATATACGAGTCGTTGATCTCCGTACGCAAAGCGGAACGCTGACCAGACCGCTCGTGAAGCTGTGCTTTCTACCGCAGATAATAACGACAATGCAAGTGATTAACGATAAACCGATACAATTCCCGAAAACGTAATTAATAACCGATTCAATAAACAAACAAAAAACGCAAAGACAGTAACTTGTAAACTCGAGAACAATCCGTGTATCTTTACAAATATATATAAAAATCTTCTGTGTGTGTTTGTAATTGAACTCCTTCTAAACGGCTGGACCAATTCTGTTAAAAGTTTGTCTGTGTATTCAAGGGGCCTTGGGAATGTTTTAGATTCACAATTCGATCAACAAGATAATGTTTTAACATTTATTTTATTTATTTGTAAATAGTTGTTGATATTAGAACGTTTTAGATAGAATTCCGGCAGACTGCGTGTCAGATATTCAAAAGTATATTTGAGACTGGTAGATGGCGTTGAGATCAGATTCTGCGATAACATAAGTATAGTTTAAACTATGAAGACTACATATAGACATGTGTACGGTGTATAGGGTCTACACATTTATACTGCTATGCTACTCTATATTGAATGAAGATTCATAAAGGATAGTTCGGCTGAACACATTTGTTCCTATTTGGTACATACATTACTTTCTTCTTACGGATATTACTTAAAAATATTTATTTTGAAATTTGTTACTGGTTTGAAGTACATATTTTACATGATTCTTAATGAAATTTTCCTGACCTACATAACTATCCTAACCTGAAATTTCATAATTCTCTTTCATATTGAATGATACTGTACTGGAAGTAGTTAATATACAAAACTAAGAAAGAATTAAATAAATAATAAATAAAAATAATTGATAATAAAATAAAATAATTGATTACATTTTAATTAAAATATACTATTTCAAAGAAATATTTGTAGTAAGTGTTAAAATAAGACCTACTTTTTAAATATTGTATATATATAAATATATACTATATACCGTACATAACATACTATCATAATTTACTATAAACTTTCATATATTATATATATATGAGTTTTAGCCCGCTTTTAATATACAATATATATATGTAGTTAGTATATTACTTCGACTTTCCTCCATTAGTTTAATTATAGCGCCGGTTAGGAATGGTTAACAACCAGACTTTCATGTAGTTCTGAAACTGCTGTAATTGAGCCGGAAATAAACCATTAGGTCCCGGCGGTTTGAAGGGCTTGAATCTGCTTATCGCCCAATATACATTGCTTTCTGGCACCATAACTATAGGAATGGAAACTGTCACTACTTAACTGTCTGGTGTTAACTCAACCGTATGGTTTTCAGAGGTGCCTGCTACATTAGTAGGTAATAGTAGTTAGGAATCTTCACTGGTTACCATCCAGCAGTGGTCTGGCTTCTGAAGGTACCAAACGTGATGCACCAACTATGCTATAATTTTTCTAAGCCGAGACTTTTCTGCTGTAGTCTCGATATCCTTACAGAAAGATTTCCAAGAGTTTATTTTTGCTTTCTTATCTCTTTTTTGTGTGACTTTAGAATGTCTGAATTACTTTTCCAATTATCTTCATCTTGAGATAGTTTAGCTACATCAAATTGCTTCCTACAATCCTTCTGTAAATTTTTAATTTCCGGAGACCACCATGTGTGTCGAATTCTTCGTTTACTTCGTGTTATTGGACAAACAACCTTTAATGCTTGTCAGTAAGATTTCATGAATCATTTAATGAGGATGCCTAGGTCCTTCTTGTTCTGAAGTTGTAATGGGGGAATCATAGGAATTAATTTTTAGCTTCGTCATGGGCACCTGCCAGTTTGTTTTCCTATCATATTATAACACTAGCTGACCCGGCACACGTTGTTTTGCCATACACGTTGTTTATAGGAAATAATTGTTTTTAGACAATATTTAAAAAAATAACTAACACTAGAAGTGTGTGGGTGATGCAATTATAAAATAATTTAAAGAAGAATGAAAATGAAATATATATTAAATTCCAATTATTGATACCTTCATATATATGCGCTCTGCACATCGAAAATAGTTTATATTTCTACTAATAATTATTTCATTTAATAATAAATAAAAATTAAACTCTCAACGCAATGGAGTGTACAACATTTTTGATCAGTCTGTCTTTAGCGAGTATAAAACAATTGGATGGTTCGGTCACGCGAGAACATGCCACATAAAGTTGTCCGTTGAAAAAGCATGGTGTACACAAATCTAAGCCACACACAAACAACGTTTGTTTTTCATCGTCATTGCGAATGTCACTTTGCCATTCGAAATGGTGGCTTTGTTCATATTGTTATACCCTGAACAGGGCATATTAAATTTGCCACGAAATTTGTAACACTCAGAAGGAAATGTCAGGCACCCTATAAAATATATAAATACATGATCAGCATGATGAACTGATTTGATTTAGCCATGTTCGTCTGTCTATATATGTACTAGTCCCTCAGTTTTTAAGCTATCGATATGAAATTTTGCACCTGTCTTTTCCACACTAAGAAGCTGCTCATTTATCGGAACGGCCGATAGCATATAGCTGCCATACAAACTGAACAATCGGAATCAAGTGCTTGAATGGGAAACTTTTTTATTTGACGAAATTTGGCATGACTTATCTCCTAAAGCAACAATGTAATCTCCGAAGAAACTGTATAGATCAGATCACTTTAGTATATAGCTGCCATATTAACTGAACGATCGGAGTAAAGTGCTTCTATGTAAAACTTTTTTATTTGACAACATATCTTCACGGAATTAGGCACGAATGCAACCTTCGAAGAAATTATTCAGATCAGATCACTTTAGCATATAGCTGCCATATTAACTAAACGATCGAAATTAAATGCTTGCCTGGAAAACTTTGACATTTGGCGAGGTATCTTCACGAAATTAAATCGGAATCAAGTTATTGTAAGGAACCTCTGTATTTGCGAAGATAATACCCTGCCAAAGTTAACGTTTGAAAATAGTAATTTGTTGACGTATTTAGTCTTTAGAGCTGCTCTCCTATCTGATATTAGCAATCCAGCCTGGTTAAACATTCTCTCGGACTCTGTAAAAGTAGCTGGAAGACAAAGATATCGACTGTCACCGATGCTGAAAGACATCAATTCATTTTCATTGCTTTTTAATGGAAATAAAAATAAATTTATAAGAGACATAGAGACAAAACTCTGCGGTCAAAATAATGGCCATTTTTGTAATGGTGCGGTTTTCGTATGAAAAGGGGAAAGGAAGTTGCATAAATCCGTTAAAACGAATACCTTATCCGCAGTGACGTACTAAGTAGTACTTTCGAAATTAAGTCATTACTTGCTGAAAGACGTTTCATCATAAAATAGGCACTATGGTTTGGATGATTCTAACCACACCTAATGAAAGTGTGAAATAATTATAATTAATAGTTTTATAAATTTTTTTTTTTAATATTCTCTACTTCCGCAAAGCAAAGAATAAAAGGATGATTTTACACCTAATTCATGTGTACAATATATGTATTTCGAAGCCACGTGTGCGCAACCAAGGCTACGATGAAAGGATAGTTTAACACCTGATAAAAGGGAAAAATTTAATTTTGTGCTCAACCAAACCAAGGATCAAAAGATTCTTTAAACCACACCTAATTGAATTGTTTAAAATACTTAGTTAAATTATTTTATTATTTTAACAATTTATCTTCTTACACATTTGAGACCACGTGGTATGTGTGCTCAACCAAGCTAGGAATGAAAGAAATTAAAATTTTAAGGCCGCCATGTTATCCAAAATTTAACTTCATATTTGGTATGACCAGACTGTATCATTATGTAGCTATTGTGACGAACACGGATCATAGAACAAAATCGAACCGACGAAAAATTGCGAGAAGCCCATTTTAGGATATCCTATTCTCACTAAAAGGTTTAAATTAATAGCTGACGTTAGTAACTTTGCTATTGTCGCAGTTCTCACACAAAATGAGCATCTAATGTCATACGCTTCGAGAACATTAAACACTCGCGAAAAAAACTACTTAGCTATCGAAAAAGAGTTGTTAGCGATAGTGTTGTCAGTAAAATATTACCGACCTTTTTTATACGGAAGAGAGTTCGATCTAAAAACATCATCATCAAACTACGGTTTCCATGGAAGTTCAAACTAACCATTCTCAAGAAGAAAGTTCTAATAATACTTTTACAAACCTCAATATGGTTGTAAACCATTTCAAACCGTAAATAATTTTGGTTGTTTAAGAATACGAAGTAGTAAATATTAAAAAAAGGTGTTTTTATTGACTAAGTAGATATCAATTCTTGTAATATAATCAATATTATAAAAATACATTTTAACAAAGGAAATGTCGCCTTATACTCTGAACCTAACGAAAACCATTATAATGAAATTCAACAGATGCAATTAAATACTTAAAAAAATATATATATTTCTTTTGAAAATTGTAGCTATTTTCCCAAAGATATTGAAGAAGAATATGAACTAATAAAATGGCAGATATCGTTTTTCCATAAAATTGGAGTAGGAAACTCAGGAATTATCCCAACTTACGAGGGAATGTAACAAAAAGCATATCATCCACAGCTAAAAATTAAAATCCATGAGACAGTAAATAACTGTGACATTTGTAACGGTGGAAAATATGACCTTTGGTTAAATGAGCTAATCCTCCCTCTGGCATATATACACCATTCAAACCGACACATTATTGGCACTCCCTAATACTGCCCACCATACCTAGGAAGACTCAAAGGATCTCACCCCACACCACACATCAGGCTAAGGAAAAATACTCGCGCTCACGACATTCTATTCGATTATCTTCTTCCGATGAGATGCCGATTACTCCACAGCCCGTCTACTGTTCTGCACGCAATACCACACAGATCAAACGCGCTAATCTGATAGCTGGCACCCGAAAGTTGTCTTTTCGTAATTTTGATTAATTTTATAGATCATAATTGTCATATTTTACATACATTCTTTAATTAAGTAAAATTATCAAAATACAGAGAAAATAGTGCGATTATATACAAGTTTAAACGGATATTTTATTTAAATAATTCAGTGTGAATAACACGGTGCACTCCTCATAAACTTGTATGTCATTATATTTAATTTTAATCCGAAATTTCAAATTACAGAAACACCCAACACAGTAAGCGAAATTTTTCATATAAATACAAAACATACAATAACAGTAAACACTCATTTATAATCTTTATAGATAAATTTCCAAACACGTTATCTGTTTTCATTTGCAGGATAGAAGCAGCCAAACAATCATAAATAAAATAAATTAGTTTAGAAGTCTAAAAACATTAAATTTGGAAGAATATGATCTAAACATAACCAAAATGTGTAAATCCGTAAAGCTTTATAATAATTCGTTTCACCCCGCCATAAAAGCTACACCTTTAGACGTCTAAAATAACACAATTGGGCATAAATTAATAAAAAAACGATTAGAAGAAACAAAATTGAGGAATATTTTTAAACGTAACACAATAAGGAAATCAAGGGAAAAAGGGTTTATTCGAAGTTATAAAAGCGTTAGACATAAAGAAGAGTTAAAAATGTTTTAGAGAAGGTTAGAAAACCTTCATATATCAAATAATAAACGTCGTTTTAAATTCGCAGATGCTTACATTGACAATAATACTTACAATGACCACAATAACTTAAATGAAGATTAACTCATGACTGAATGAAATAAATACGTATTGCATATTGTAAAGCTTAAAATTTACTTAACGTAAATAATAAGCAGTTCATGCAACAAACAATATTTGCTAACTATGATGTACTATTTAAAAATACTCTAAGTAGTATAAGTTGATCCATTTCGAGGTTCTCGAATTTTTAAAGAAATATATACAGAAAATTTAAATTTCATTAAGAACGTTTATTATCATTCGAATGAACATTCTTTGGCATTTACTTTTTTAAGATTATCTTATTCAAATGTTGGCCACGGATACGTCTCAGATGGTCCATACGTTGAGTCCAATTTTCGATGGCTCGTTCGAGCTTTTCGACTGGTAACTGGGGTGATGTTTTGCTCCACGGCCTCAATTGAAACGGGACTGTCCGCATTTGCTTTAGATTTTACATATCCATACAGGAAAAAATCTAACGTTGTGATATCACACAATCTTGGTGGCCAATCGACCGGCCAAAAATGTAAAAATGTAAAATTATCTGCACACCGAAGTGTTCTTTCAATAAATCCATTGATTTATGCGACGCGTGAGAAGTCTTGTTTAAAGCAAATATCGCCGAGATCACGAGCTTCAATTTCAGGCATCAAATAAAATTAAATTCCAGGTCACCATTGACGGTTACGTTCTCCCGGCATCAGTTTTGAAGAAATATGGAGCGATGATTCCACGAGCCCACTCACCGCACTAAACCGTTGTTTTTCATGGATGAAATGACAGCTGTTGAATCATTTAAAGTTGCTCTTCGTCCCAAATGCGGAAATTTTGGTTCTTTACACACCCCTTGAGTCATAAATGGGCCTCATCGCTGAACAAAAATTTGCTCGAAAACGTCGGATATTCTTGGAACTTTTCAAGAGCAAAAAAAGCGAAGCGATGTCGCTTGGGAAATCGAGCGGCTTCAGTCTCGGCGGAAATCGCGCCAAGTCGCTCCATACGTCAGTCCGAGTTGCTGCGAACGGCGCCAAATCGACTCTCCGCGGTCTTCGTGTACACTTTCACTACGGCCGCTATATTTTCTTCTCTGCGTGCAGGACGTGGTCTATTCGGTCGAATATTATCCAATAATGTATGCTTGGTCTCAAGATGGGTGATGGTGTTGCAAATAGTACGCTCAGTAGGCCGATTATGTTGACCATAAGTTGGGCGAAGCACGCGAAACATATTTTTTACAAAACGTGAATTTTCGTAATAAAGTTAAACAATTTGTAAACGTTGTTCAGGCGTAAGTCTTTCCATGATTAAATGCCAAACAATACTTAACAAAAAACACATGACAGCTTGACACGACTCACGCGTGATCTTTCAAAAAAAGGTTTTTAAATAAAGTCCCCTACTTGGATTACCCGTTATAAGAAATAGTATTCTTTGTGATTAATGAAACAAAAACGAAATTTTACTCTAAACGCTAAGATACATAAATACATGGCAATATTCAAATGTTCAGTAAACTCAGTCAATATAAAAAAAATATACGAAAAATTTGAGATGGTCTATAAAATAGAACTAAAGCAAAAACAATTAACCTATGTTATATTGGGTTGGCAACTAAGTATTTGCGGATTTCACTCATAGATGGCTTTAGTTGAATTTTTAGGTTTGCTAGCGTAGTCCAAATGTAAAACACATTTTGTTATTTGATAGTTGGCAATTTAGCTGTAAATCAGTAAAAAAAGTTTTTTGATCGGTTGAGTAGTTTTCGTTTGGCTTTCGTTGAAAAATGGAAGATCAAAAGGAACATTTTCGTCATATTTCATTTTTATTTTCGCAAAGGGAAAAACGCATCGCAAGCTCACAAAAAGTTATGTGTAGTTTATGGCGACAAAGCCATAAAAGATCGGAAGTGTCAAAATTGGTTTGCCAAATTTCTTTCTGGTGATTTTTCACTCAAAGATGAAAAACGCTCTGGTCGTTCAGTTGAAGTTGATGACGACCTAATCAAAGCAATAATCGATTCGGGTCGTCACAGTACAACTCGTGAGATCGCAGAGAAGCTTCAGGTATCACAATAATGCATTGAAAATCACTTAAAACAACTTGGCTATGTTTAAAAACTCGATACATGGGTTCCTCACGAACTGAAAGAAACGCATTTAATGCAACACATAAACAGCTGCGATTTGCTAAAGAAACGTAATTAAAATTATCCATTTTTAAAACGACTGATAACTGGCGATAAAAAATGGGTTGTTTACAGCAATATCGAGCGGAAAAGATCGTGGAGCAGGCCAGGTAAACCAGCTTAAACAGCATCGGATTACTTTTTGTTTCGATCTTTACAAAACTCCTTGAATGGTAAAAATTTCAATAATGATGATGATGTCAAATCGTTCCTGATTCAATTTAAGAAAAATATAAAGTTGTATAACGAGATCCTAGATAATCTCGAATCTAAGCGGAAAAGTCTTATGTTATAATGACGTGTTTTTTCTTTCCCGGGTTTGGACTTATATATAATTAAATAGCGCGCTCAATGATTTGGACATCTCTGAGCATTTTGGAAAATTGATTGAACAGATGCTCATGGGCCGGTCAATAATTTCAACGCTGGAAGCTTCAACGATGTGCAGATCCGTCTAAAGGGGAACACCTCAAGGAGGCGTATTATTCCCACTTCTCTGTATCTTAACAAAGAATAAAATTTTGTTAGATCCAGAAAAGAAGGGGGTACATGTCGTAGCGTACGCTGATGATGTGGCGGTCTCGGTTAGAGTTAAATTCCCAAATACCCGCGGAAACTTTATGCAAACAATATTAAACGACATAAATCGATGGGCCGTATCGTGCGGTCTAAATTTAAATGCTAGCAAGACAGAGTCAGTTTTATTCACTGGAAACACAGAACTCCAGAAGTTATGCCACCGTTATTAAATGGTATCAAGCTTACAATAGGGGATAGAGCCGGTTACTTAGGACTAATATGAGATAAGATGCTGTCATGAAAACCAAACTTAGAAGTTAGAGCAAAGAAGGCAGCTACAGCACTTTACACCTGTAAAAGTGTGGTGGGCCCCAACTGGGGATTAACAATTCGGGTAATGTATTGACTCAACTAAGCAGTTGTAAGGGCGATTATGACATATGGCATATTAGTAAGGTGGACAATAATGGAAAAGAAATACGCGGTAAGGCATATGGAAAACATACTAGATGCAGCTAGTATATGCATCAGAGGAGCTATTAGAACAACGCCAATTCAGGCAGTAAACGTCATTATACACTTACTGAGGGATTCCTTCTTATTAGTCGCCTATAATGAGGGACATTATAAGATACTTACTAAGTTTCAAGTACAGACAATACCACGGATTTCGTTATCCTATATAATTAATAAACTCGGTTCCCAATATTGCCTTCCTTGGCAGAGAAGAATGGGAAAAAGATGAGGTGGACAGGGGCGCAGGGATTAGCACGTATTACCTTTGATTTTCTGTACCATTTTTAGTCAAGAAAATATTTCTAAACTTATAATGAATTAAATAATGAGAATGATCTCAAAGATCAGATTGGGTAGCGATTTGTACAATTTTCCAATATAATTTAAGGAAATTGATGACCAAACATTTTTAATACCTCCAAATAATTCCTTCTTAGTGACCGCCAACCATCTTCACACACTTTTCTATAAAAAGGCGACTTCTGCCAACTTTTTTCTTTGATGTCAGCTTTGACTATTGCTTTCTCTTCAACCGATAACGGTTTTTCTTTAGCTATATTAAAGAAAATAGAGCAGTTACGCAACAAAAATAATTTGGTGTCAATGTATATTCAAATTCCAAGGATGAATGCAAATCAAATTGCATGGGCTAACCTGATAACACAAAAATAAAGCACATTTTTGACCAAAAAGAACAGTTCTAACGTGAAAAGCAAATCCCTACCTGCTTCACAAAATTAAATACGTTTATTGTTTGCAATTATTATGGTAGATGACATGGCGTCGAACCCGACCGAAATGTGAAAAAAATACGAGGATTTACGAAGAGTTTCGAAACGATTTAGTGGGGTTATTATATTGCTCTCCGGAAATTTTTATCAAGTGCTTCCTTTTATCCCAAAATTTACTGCTGTCGATGAATTTAATGCTTGTCTGAAACTATCGTCTTTGTGGTGACATGTCAGAAGAAGTAAATATTGATATGTGTAGCAATAATGATTGTAGCGTTTCGGAACGACCCATGCTGAATTCTCAGGAAAATGCTAGCAATGACAATATCTGGTTGACTTTCAACTGGATACATATCGTTTCCGGCAAATTTTTGTGAGATAACATCGTCGAATGACGATTCCACAAAATTCTAACTCTGTATTGAATTGGTGAATACTAGTAGGACATCGCAATAGCTGGACAACAAGTTCATACAAGTCCGTTGACTGCCTGAGGCTGAATTTAACAACAAACCGAGAGAATTTTTTTACTCGCTTGATGTGCCAGAAACTCTGACGCATAATTTACAGCTAATAATGGAATCGACCATAATCAATGAAACGGATGAGCAATGTATTCCAAGTGACGATCATTAAAGGCAAATTCAAGTGAATTTAGTTCCTCATTCGAGTTGCTTTTGCGATGACATTCAGCAAGTTACAATGCCAAACGATAGAAGCTTGTGGAATCAATGTCGAATTTTTAGTTTAAAATTATTTATTATTACCTTAATCCTCAATTTTATTATAGTCATTAAGTAACTCAATAGCGTTAAGCCCCCATAGAGACCAATTCATCCATGCTGACGATATCCTAGTTTTCACCTTTTAAATGTTTGAACCAAGACAAGATCCAATTTCCAATATCCTAACCGAGATTGTAATTTATTCTAAGGTGTCCGGAACCAAAGCTTCTGCAAGCAACATTTCAGCTTTCCACGTTTGTAGGAAAAGAAGCTGCAGCTTACCCGAACGTTAGAGACCACTTCATCTACGCTGACGATATCCTAGTTTTCACCTTTTAAATATTTGAACCAAGATAAGACACATTTGCCATTATCCTAACCGACATTGTAATTTAGTCTGAGGGGTCAGGAACCAAAGTTTCTGCAAGCAAAAGTTTACCCTTCCACGTTTGTAGGAAAAAAAAACTGCAGCTTACCCGAACGTTACACGATAAATAAATTGCTTTCAAGTTGCAATACACTCATATTTTTCTACTACCACACTCTCAATTTTTGAACTTGAACGGCGTATTGATATACAAGTAAATATTTCCAATCGTGGGGCAACTTGATAATCAAGTTAAAGCAGATGATCACAGTTTTGCAAAAAAAAAATCCATGAAAAAATCGATGAACTCTTATCAAAATAAAAATATCAATACATAAAAAGTAAAATTGATAAAAGCAAATAATCTGAATTTTTAATATATTCTTAATGTTTTTTTGTATAACGAGGTAGTCTTTCTCAGCTCTCTTTTTCCCATTCCATCTTAATCTTAAATTATTTATTTCGGGCAAAATTTTTAAGAGTTTTGAGTAGTGTCCATCACGGCGGCATCTTGAAACTAGTATTGATTAGTAAGTTGCTTGCAGCCTACACGTCACGGCTGTCAATCTATATAAATTTTGACAAGTAGTTTGTGTGAACAACTTGAAAGCAACTTATTGATCATGTGACTGCAGCGTTCCTTGGACTAACTTTTGATACAAAAAAACTAACGTTTAAAGACCATTGTAAATAAAATAAGATTTCTTAATAAAGTTAAAATTACAGTATTTTAATAAATATTTTGGCCGAAGTTTTGTGTTTCCAAATGGAATCACGGCTGCGGAATCGTTGCAAATGGTGAAGAAGTGGTTTGGGAAGTCTACCTAATCACGAACAATAATATTCGAGTGGCACTAAGCATTCAGTGAAGGTCGTGAACATAGAAAACTTTCCTCATGCGATACGTCCATCCACATCTGTTAATGGCGATAACAACGAAAAAGTAAAAAAAATAAGTAAGGAAGGACTAAGTTCGGATGTAACCGAACATTTTATACTCTCGCATAGTCAAATGGTATACTAAAAATAAGTAAGGAAGGACTAAGTTCGATAGTAACCAAACATTTCATGCTCTCGCAAAGTCAAATTGTATACTCGTTTTAGATTTCTTAGTGGATCTTGAAGCCTTGTTCAATGTTGATCGATATTTTCGGTAAAAAGTCTACTATAGGCACTGGGGTCCACATATTCAGTACCTAGGGGCTTGAACAGTTTTGGTTCCATTTCGATAATTTTTAGTCACAAGGTGGCATACTTTAAACGTATTATTCCCGCAGAGTTTTACGTCGATATAATCATTGTTGCTTGATTTGCATACTGGAAAGTGAAAAAATCAGATGGAATTTAAAATGATGTTATATGGGAAATAGGCGTGATTGTAATCCGATTTCGTACGATTTTCGTACTATTACATAGAAATATGAAAAGAATATTATGTACTGAATTTGGTTGAAATCGGTTAAACAGATCCCAAGATATGGGTTTTCACCTAATTTTGAACGTGGTTCCTATAAAATCATCTTATACCATCCCAGAGATCAAATTTAATGTCTCTGGCTTGTTTAATTTAATGTCTCTTGTTTTAACAGTACAGTTATATGGGGAGTGGGCGGGTTTGTCACCCATTTTCGCACCGTCGATAGAGATGCCAAAAACATATTTTTCCAGTGAATTTTGTTATTATAGCTTCAGTGGTATAGGAGATATGCACATTAATCTTATTGGGGGCGGGACCACGCCTACTTAAAAAAAAAAATTTTAACTGCAGATGCCCCTTCCTAGTGTGATCATGTATACCAAATAAGAATCTTGCATCTTGTTGTGGAGCTAAGTTATGGTAATTTATTTGTTTTTGATTGCGCCCATCTGCAATACCAACCGTCTTACGGTACCAAGAAACATGTGTACCAAGTTTCATAAAGATATCTCAATTTCTACTCAAGTTACAGCTTGCACAGGCGGACGGACAGACAGTTTGTATTTCAACTCATCTCTTCATCCTGATCATTTATATATATATAACCTTATTTCTAACTCGATTAGTTTTAGGTGATATAAACAATCGTTAGGTGAACAAAGCTATTATTGTCTGTAGCAACAAGTTGCGAGAGTATAAAAACAGTTCCACAGCGTCAAGCGGTCTGTAGGAATAACATACTAATTGACCGTTTTGAGGTGTCTACGTGAAGCAATTCGATCGGATTTTTCACCACGATAATGCGGCGTCACATTTGAGCGAGATTTTGTTCTACTTTTTGACCAAACACAAAACGTGAGTCAAGAAGGCACTGAAGGCAGTCTATTTTGAAGGCGATATTAAAGATTTATATTATTAATACGTGAAAATGCTTTTCGTCAGTCCGTGTTAAATTTGTCCACATGGTATTTTGCTTCTGCCTAGTACTGACATATAAAGGGTGTTATTTTAGACCTTTTTTTCCAAAGAAGAAGTGAAACGCATATGTATAAGTTAATGTTGTGGCCAAGAATTTAATTTTATTTTAATGATATGTTTTAAAAATTATTTCGGCAATTGACTGCTGCGGCTGGCTTGAATAAAATCTGCGTAGACAAACGACTTCATATAGTTTAAAAAAAAAAAGGCCGACAATGTTAAATCGCACGGTCTTGAAAACCACGCCATATTACCATGACGCGAAACAATGCATTTACCAAAAATTTCTTTCAATAAATTAGTTGTTTCGTTGGCTGTATGACATATAACGCCGTCTTGTTGGAACCAATGTCGTTTATATCAACATCATCAATTCAGGCACTCATTCCTCATTTATGGACCAATGATTAACTCTGCCTTGTGCTCTATGGGCAAAACAAACAGTGACAATTGCGACTGCAAATGCGTCAAATTTATTTATTAATGTACCTATTCAACCAAAAGTGAGCTTCGTCGCTGAACAAAGTTTTCTTATCAGCGATCCCGATGGCCATCTGGTTTTGGGTCCATTCACCGAACGTGCAACGCGCTTGATAGTACTTCGGCTTCAATTCTTGCATAAGTAAGATTTTATAAGCCCGAAAACCACGATCCTTCCGCATATTCCATTAAGTGGATTTGACTCATTCGGGTCTTCTTTGATATTCTGCTTCAACTTATTTTCAGTTTCAAAAAAAAAAAAAAAACAATGCCAAATTTTATGTGTAACAGAGTTATAATTTATTTAAAAAATTAATAACTATACATATGCTTATTTTAAGATGTATGCGTGAGTATATAATTACATTTCACTGCCTCGTGCAGGATACTGGAGAAATGGATTTTGCTTTATGAAAGATGTTAGCTAGTTAAAAAAAATCATCTTCGGACACACCGAATGTATTCAGGTGAAAGGCGATTTCTTTTTATCCCCTGAACAGGGTATATTAATTTTGCCACGAAGTTTGTAACACCCAGAAGGAAACGTCGGAGACCCTATAAAATATATACATAAATGATCAGTATGATGAGCTGAGTTGATTTAGCCATGTCCGTCTGTCTGTCTGTATATACAAACTAGTCCCTCAGTTTTTAAGCTATCGATCTAAAACTTTACACATGTCCTTTTCTCACTAAGAAGCTGCTCATTTGTCGGAACGGCCGATATCGGACCACTATAGCATATAGCTGCCATACAAACTGAACAATCGGAATTAAGTACTTGTATGGGAAACTTTTTCATTTGACGAGGTGTCTTCACGAAATTTGGCACTAGTTATTTTCTAAGGAAAAACTCTAATCTCCGAAGAAATTGTATAGATCAGATCACTATAGTATATAGTTGCCATACAAACTGAAAATTCCGTCTTCGAACCAAAAGTACAACTTTTGCTACACATGCTATCGGATTGTTAGGAAAGGCAAGATACCAAATATCTGTCTCTGGGAAGGATTGGAGTTTCCGGATATTCCGGAATGCCTTCAGGATTTAACGTGTCTGGAGGAAAGACTGATATCACTGAGGATCCCATTTATGCGCATCATCTCCCTAGGATATGAACGACAATGTGCTATTCGTGGCGCAGTGGTGAATATTCCGTTTTCTGTTGTAGAGAGAGTCACCATGCTGCCACGAAGATTTGACAACAGCCATATTATTCAAGTGCACTTGAAACGTCGATTGGAATATGAGCAAAATTTTATGACGGAGACAGTGCGACCAGCAAAGATTTTAGAGGCACTAAACTGGGTACAGAGCTCTACGTCAAGCATAATATACAAATATCAAGTGATTGGCTAGCAAATGTTGGAAACGAGGAAACTGTGCCATTTATTGCGGATCCTGCAGATCACGCAGAAGTAAGAGACCTGCTAAATGCCCGTCAAGAAAATGTAAAGCTTGAAACGTTATAACCGACGACGATGCTCAGGAGTTGTCGTATCCAACGATTTACTGCGGAAAGAAGAGGGCATCCACAACAACTTACAGTAAAATTGCACGTTCTGAAATTCGACGCTATGATCGGCGTTGTGTGCGCGTGGACGTGCTACTGTATATTTATAAGTTCTACGAGTTAGAGCGCATTAAAAATGCAATTTCCATTTGCCTGCGTAAAAAGTCTGGATCAAGGAATATGACTGTGAGGGATGAAAATTTTGTCAGCAACCTTATCCAGCATGATGACGGCTATCATGTACTCAAAGGACTTCGATCCTCACCCGCACATTGGGAGGCTGAAAAGAAGAAGAAGTTTTTGCCATGATCCGTCAGTTTGGTTTGCCAACATTTTTTGTTACAATGTCTGTTGCAGAAACAAAATGGCCTGAGCTGTTGGTCATATTGAAGAAACTGGTAGATAAAGTAGATATTTCGGAAGGGGAAGCTACTGCTCTATCAAACTCTGAAAAGGCGAGGCTGATAAGGACAGATCCCGTTACATGTTCCAGGTATTTCGACAATCGATTCCGCCAAATGCTAAAACTATTACAAAACGGTCTGTTTGGAGACCATAAGAGATCACCACATTGTCATGGCATGTACTGGCTAAGTGACGCAATACAATTGGAAACTGATGGAATCATCAACACAAAATGAAGTTAAAACATTCATCGACCGACACATCACAACCGATGGGGAGGATTTGGATTTACTGGAATTCATTCAGTATCAAAAACACAGACATGGTCGAGCTTGCCTAAGAGACCTACATGGAAAGCAAGTGTGCCGATTCAACATGCCATATCCGCCGATGCCACAGACAGAAATACTTTTTCCCTTGGGGAATGAGGAAGGTATTGAGCAACACAAAGTTCAATTCCAAAAAATAGAGGAACTATTAATTCTAACGGATCTCCCAGAGGAAGAAATAACACGGTTGAACTGCTTCGAAAATTATTTGACGGATGAGCGAAGCAACACTGATTATGAAGGATACAAGCTTGCTCTCCGCTCATCTGTAAAAAAGCCACACATTTTCAAACCGACTTCCAAATGCCTATAATAAAAATATCCTTAAATTGCATAGAACAAATATGAATATTCAATTCATTCTGGACGCATACGCTTGCTGCAGCTATATCATTAATTATATAAATAAATCCAATAGAGGAGTATCAACACTACTGAGACAAGCCATGGAGGAAATAAATGCAGGGAATTTCTCCATTAAAAAAAAATTGCAGCACATCGGAAACAAATTTGTAAACGGATCGGTAATATCGGCTCAAGAAGCAGCTTATAATATTTTGGGACTGCATCTATCAGAAGCCAGTAATGGGGAAATATTTATAAATACATCACATCCAAACAATCGAGTAAGGATGATAAATCCCCGACTTGAATTGAATGCTTTACAGGAGGACTCTACGGACATATATGTGCCGAGTGTGCTGGAGCACTACTCTCAAAGGCCCGATCAATTGGAAGAACTATGCTTAGCAGATTTTGCAGCATGGTTCAGATTTTGCAAAACAAGCAAAAATGTTTCTGATAATAACGAAGAATACAACGAAGTAGAGAACGAGGATGACACGACAGCTGCACTTCCAATGGCATTAAAGGATGGATCAGGATTTCTAAGGAAAAGGAAGCAAGCCCTTATTCTGCGTTGGAAACGTTTTAGCGTTGAAAGTTCAAGAGCCGATTTCTTCAGAGAAACCGCCATGATGTTTCACCCATGGAGAAATGAGGAAACAGACTTATTAAATAATGACGTCGAGAGTATTTGCAATTCACACAAGGAGCAAATTGAGCTGAATAAGCTCAAATAAGACAAATTTTCATCGAACGAACTAGAACGGATTTTGGAAAACCTTCATGTCACAGCGGAAGAAAAAGCTAATGATCGAGCTGCCTCACAACTTTTAGATCCCGAATTTAGAGCTCTAGCCGTTCCAGAGCAAACAGGAGACATTAATGTTTTTCAAGAGCACAACAATACAGAGGAAGAGGAAGAGGCGGTTCGACTAATTAAACTCCCACCTCTAATATTAGAAGACCATTTACTGGCAATGGTGCAGTCACTTAACAGCAAACAGAGGGAATATTTTGCTCATGTAATGCACAATGTCAGTAAAAGGGAAATCTTCTTCGAATATGTCGGAGGCGGTGCTGGAGTGAGCAAGAGTCGGCTTATAACAACTATATATCAATCGTTGACATTGCGAGCTAATAGTGTACCAGGAACCAACCCCGAAACAGCCAAGGTGTTACTCTGCGCACCCACTGGCAAAGCAGCATTTGGATTTGGGGGCCTAACCCTTCAATCGGTTTTTTCACTCCCCGTCAACCAGTCTTCCGGTGATCTTCAGCCACTAAATAGTGACACATTAAACACAATTCATGCCAATCTCATAAATATTAGGCTTATTATAATTGACGAAATTTCAATGGTTGGAGCAAAGATGTTTGCATATTTAGATTGCAGGCTAAAGCAAATTTTCAGGAGCACCGCTTACTTTGGAAGCATACCAATTATCGTGTTTGGTGACTTAAAGCAGCTGCCGCCAGTAGGAGATCGATGGATATTTGCGCCGAATAGGAATGATCATTACAGTACAATTACAGGAATACCGCTTTGGGATCAATTTCGGTACTTTGAGCTCACTGAAATAATGCACCAGCGTGAAAATCAAGCATTTGCTATCGCTTTAAATAACATGTCAGAGGGAAATATGACACACGCTGACATCCAATTAATCAAAAGCAGGGAAAAGACCTCTAATAAGATACCGAACGAAGCCATCCATCTATTTTATTCAAATGCTGGAGCAAATGATTTTAATTTAACTAAACTGGCGAACACGATGACCGAGGAGTTCATTTCGACTGCGAAGGATACAATTAAGTCAAGTTCCCTAACAGAACGCAGCAGGGCAAACATTTTAGTAGCTGTGAAGTCTTTGAAGCCATCGGAAACACAAGGAATGCTTTATACATTGCAGCTCAAGACTTCGATCAAATATATGGTGACAGTCAACATAAGCATAAGTGATGGTCTCGTGCGACTATGCATAAAATTCGCAGAATCAAGAGTTGGAAGCTTTGCACGTTCCAAGCAGCCTCACAGTCGCAATGCAGATTGGACACCAATCATGAGCGTGGTCCGATCATTCCAATACAAGAGAAATGAGCAAATAACCATAGAACGCAGACAGTTTCCGGTCATTCCAGCTGAAGCCATCACGATACATAAAAGTCAAGGTACAACATACACACAAGTTGCTGTTCATCTAGAGGGTAGAGTAAACAGATCAGCATTGTATGTAGGATGTAGCAGAGTCACAAGTGCCAATGGATTATGTATAATCGGGGCATTTTCTCCCCCGAACCCATTTGGACCGCAGGATCCAATTAAAACTCAACTTAATAGGTTGAAGACAGAAGGAGCATTGACGACATGCTACATATTTTTAACTGAAAAATCGGAACAACGCCTGGATATTTATTATCAAAATGTAAGAAGCCTAAACAAGCATATTGAAGATATCAGATCAGACAAGCTGATTTGTTCTGCTGATATTCTGTGCTTTGCCGAGACCTGGCCCTTACCTCAAGAAGAATTCCCAATAGAAGGCTACAATGTTATTCCTCGCCTAGAGAACAAAGGTCATCCCGACGACGCCCTGCCAACGGCCTTATAATATACTACAAGCAAGATAGGTGCCCAGGTCTATCAGAAGGATCATTTTCAAGGAACGACACCGGTTCAAAAAACTGTTAAACGTAAACTGTTAAACGTAAACAATTCAACAGTTTCTATATCACTTGTGTACAGGAACCCCCGCTATAGACTTCCGGAATTTAGAAACCAAGTGGAAAATAATATCCGTCAGATAACTGAACAGTATAATGGACCGTCAGTAGTCCTTGGTGACTTTAACATATGTCGCCTAACAGCAACTGATGATTTGGAGGCTCGATTGCAACAGTTAGGATTTCAATCTTCATTGGCTAAGGTCGCCACAACAAAACAGGAAACAGCAATAGATTGGGTATGGACAAACATGGATTCTGCAATGACCTCATGTATCACATATGAAACACCATATAGTGATCATGACGGAATATTTTTAAGCTTTAGAAAATAGTTATATTATATATATAGATATATAGGTTTGTATAATAATATGAAGTGTAAGTCATAGATGTCATTATTGTAACTTACATATTATATAACAAGTAAGGAAGGGCTAAGTTCGGATGTAACCGAACATTTTATACTCTCGCAAAGTTAAATGGTATATTCGTTTGAGACTTCTTTATATATTTTAATAAATCGAAGTAGGAACTGTTGCCTTAGTTATTTACTCACTCACAGTGAAAATAATTAGAGCAATTTGTAAACTAAATTTACTCAAATTATGAGAAATCGTTGTTGTGCTTTTTGTATACGCTATTACAACTGTATTGAGAAGTATGAAAAGAAATCGTTTTTGAACAATGAATAACATTTTTTTATATATTATAGCGATATTTTTATACATGTTTAGCTTAAAAATAATATATATTAACTACTTTAAAAATGATATGATATTATTATATTAATTTGTATATAATATTTACAATATTAAACATAAATTTTTTTTGATATTCTCATACATATATCCAAATTATATTTCTTTTTTCCTTATACTATTTAATTTCTATCATATATTTATACAATATTGTCATATATAATAACACATTATATATATAATTTAAATGTTCTTAATTAGATTATTTACATATTTTTCTTAAAATTGTCTTAAAAACTACTGTCAAAATTTCTAAACCATTCCAGTTCGATTATATTTGGAATACAAAAATGAAGAACTATTGCACTAAGTCTAAAAACTTTAGTTCGAAATAGAGACACAAATACTGTCATGATAGCTGTGTACTGTCTCCAAAGTAATTGCATTTACACGGGAAGGATCCATGTTTGAAAATGCCCAATCAATTTGTGTACCGGCAGGTGTAGTTGAATATTCTGCACCAAGCAGAGAACTAAAGTTTTTTTTTTGGAGCAGATTTCTTATTGCAGTCCCTGTAGACATTAAACAAATGTTAAAATCTCCAACAATTAGCACATTTTGATTGCCTAACTCAGAAGTAAGGACTTCCTGAAGTTCTACAATTGATTGTCTGACAGAGAAAGCTGAATTTCTATATAGAACCAGAATATCAATATTGAAACATTTAAACAAAACTGCTTCTAAAACTTTGCGGCCTGAATAAATTTTCTTTACAGCCTTTGATTCTATAGAGCAAGCAATACTATGCTTTGCATATATTATGATGCCCTATTTATTTCTGTTGGTTGTTTCCGTGCTATCTATCCTCAGCTCGTTAATTGGAGTAAATCCTGGTATATCAAAACATTCGCAAGGATAACTCCAATTTTCTACAAAACATAAAATATCTGAAGACAGCATCAAACAGTCGCTTTTTATATCATTAATGTGAGCGTGAAGACTCTGAACATTATGGAATAAAATTTGATGTCCTGATGTTCGGGAAATCATAAAATTGAAACTTGTTGTCAAAGCTTTATTTGTGTTCAATTCCCTCAGTTCCCTAAATACGGGATCCGATTCAGAAAATTTGTTAGGAGGAATAAAATTTCCTATGATGAATAGACCTTCTGCAGAAGTAGCTCGACTACAAGCGACATATATTGAAGCTCTAGGCATTCTGTGTCGAGTATGAACTACAACTTTATTATATGTGGCACCCTGACTTTTATGAATAGTCATTCCCTCAGCCGGAACAACTGGAAACTGATTTCTTTCAATTGAAATTTGTTCATTCTTTTGTATTGAAAAGATTTTGGAACTTTTTCAATTGGTGTCCAAGAACTTTCTAGAGGATGAGGCTTTTTTGATCGTGCTATCAAACCAACAGAAGGTTCCAAAAATTTAATCCACAGAATTGTTGGAAAAGAACAATGGAAATCAATTTGCATAAGTTGTCCAGCTGCCCCATTAACCAAACCATCCCACGTGTTTATGTTCACTGTAATCATATATTTGGCGGAGGTTTTTAGTGTCAATTCATAGGGCAGTCCCTGCGTTTCAGAAGTTTTGAAAAGTTTAACTCTTTCCAAAATATTATCATTTTCATTTATACCAATTCCTTTAACTGAGTCTTTTGCAGTTGAAAGGAAAGCTTCTGTTGGGATTCGACTGAGCTTAAGGGCATTGAAATTATTTGTCTCTTCATTGGACCAAAATAAATGTATGGCATCATCGGGAACTTCTTCGAAATTACCTACTCGAGTTTCAATGAGTGATATGTCCTCATTTGTTATAGTACCAGATGCCATATGATTTAATGCAATTGCAAAGGCTTGATCCTTCCGTTGTCTCATTATCTCTGTTAATTCAAAGTATTTAAATAACTCCCACAAAAGGGAACCAACTAAAGTGCTGTATGCATCATTGGGACTAGGAGAGAATATCCACCTATCTCCAACAGGTGAGAGTTGCTTCAAATCACCAAATACTATGATCGGTATACCACCGAAGGGGCTGTCTGTTTTGAAAATTTGTTTTAATCTCGCATCAACAGAGCTAAACATACGAACATCTACCATCGATATTTCATCAATTATGATTAATTTTAAATCGATTAGTCTGGAATACAATGAATTAACTGTGCCATTGCTAAGTGGCCTCAACTCTCTATTCAACTGATTAACAGGTAAAGAGAATATTGAATGAAGGGCCATTCCATCTATTCCGAATGCGCAAAGAAGAAATTTTAAGGAACTTGGATTGGATGCCGGTGTAGAGTTGTAACGATGGTTAAGAGCTTGATATATTGCAGATATCAAACGACTCTTTTCTACACCTGCACCGCCGCCAATAAACTCATAAAATGGGAGATTTGTTTTTAGGTGGTAAAGAAAATAATTCCTCAACTGGAATTAAAGGGGGTAGTTTAATAAGTCTTACATTGCAATCAGATTCAGTGCCATTATCTGTTGCATCTTCACCATGCAAGTCCAGCGAATTTATATTTGGGTTTATTTCTGGAAGTGCCAACACTCTGAACTCACTTTCCACGATAGGTAGTTCATCGTCCAAGTCTATTTCATTATAAAGACTTTCTAGAACATTTTCAAGTTCTCTTTGATCAAAAACATCATATTTTCTTGGATTTTCCTCAATTATAATACGATGTGTTATGCAAGTCTGCTCATTATCGTTTTCAATGAGATCTTGCTGTTCATTCCGCCAAGGATAGTAAAGCATTAACATTTCGCGGAAATACTCAACTCGGGCCAAATCTGGGTTAAACGTTCTATACCGAATAATACAAGGTTTGGTACGTTTTCTCACAAAACCGCTACCGTCTTTAAGAGGCATGACAACCCCGCTTTCTGGTATATTATCGTCTTCCCTCTCTTCTTCTTCATGATCACTATCTTGTGCTCTTCTACTAGATTTAAAATATTTATACCTAGATGCAAAATCAGCTAAACAAAGAGTTTTTAACTGATCGGATCTTAGGACATAACGGTCTAAAATACCGGCTACGAATATTTCAGTCGAACATGAAGGAAGGTTCTGAAGTTCCGCTCTAGGTTTTACCATTCGAACACGTTCCTCAGGTCGAGAGGTATTAATAAATATTTCTGCATTACTTGTTTCCGAAAGATGGATGGATGGATGGATGATATAAATTTGTGACCTATATGTTTAAGTTTTTGCTTAATAGTATAATTTCCAGCATTTACCTCTGATATAGCTTCATTTAAGAGCCTAGAAATTCCCCTGTTAGACTTGTTAATATAATTAATTATATATGAACAGCAAGCATATGCATCCAGTATATATTGGATATCCATATTTGCTCTATGGAGTTCCAAAATCAGAGGATTATAAGCATTTATAAAACGATCCTGTAATTTTCTTTTTAGAAAAATTTTGGGTTTTGTTAAACTTGACCTAAGGGCTAACAAATAGTCATCAAAAGACATATTTATTCTACTATCAGACAGGAAGTGTTCAAAATCGTTTAAATTAGAAATGTCTTCTGTAGTCATATTTGAATTTAAAACGTTTTAAATTTTGAAAAAGTTTTCCTTGTGTCTTTCTGAATTTTGACTTGTTTCTCTAAGAGGTAACAGTATTTGCGTTGAAGGCATTGGTGGATATTGTATACCAAAACGACAAAACTGTTGTCCTCTTATTTCCCTAGTACAAGACATACTGTGGTTACGCTTTTGATAACCCAAATAATTTTCTAAGTGGCTGATCGAACCATCGGTAGAAATATAATTGTCAATAAAACTAATGACATCAGGGAATGTCTGAGGATCTTGAAGGTTGATCCTGGCAGCATTATTAAGCCAATACATGCCATGTACATGCGGAGAACCTCTCTGTTGAAACTCCACTCTCCAGTAGAAATTTGTAACAAAATGCTTTCCAAAAATGCCGGCGTTTTCTTTAAAAAGCTTAAGAATTGGTCGATAGCGGTAGTCAAAATATCTAGCACAAGTAACCGCGTCTGACCGAATTAAGCGATATCTATCTTGGGTTGTTAAACTGTTGGCTTCCTCTTCCGAAATATCTTTAGAATCAACAGTTTTAGAGAGGATGACCAAAGGCTCAACCCACTGAGATTCTGCAGCCGATAAAGTGATAAAGAAGGTTGGAAGCCCAAATTGCAGTGAGGATCTAACAGTGCGCAGGTGAGGATCTAACGCCTTTTAAAACCTTGTAACCATCATCGTGTTGAATCCAGTTTTGAACAAAGTTTTCGTTTAATAGATTTTGGGCCGTAACTCGGTTGCGACCTGAAAACTTTCTAAGGCAAATGGATGCACTATTCTTAATTTGTACCAGTTCTAATTTTTTGTAATTATAGAACAACTTTGGAATGGTAAATGCTCTTCTGTCAAAACGGCGAATTTCAGAACGTATTATCTTGCTATACGTTTCAGAGCATGTACGCTTCTGCCCAACGTATATTGTTCCAAATGACAACTCTTCTGAATTATTATCTTGAATTATGTCAATTGGTCTTTGTCCTTCACCTGGCGCTATAACTAAACGATTATAGTCTAAGTTTTCTACAGGAATATTGTCCAAAAGAGTTTCTTGACCGCCTGGAATTAGCTCTGAAGGTAAAAGACCCGTGGGAATATTATTACCTGAGGGATTTTCATGAGAAGTTTGTGCCGCATGAAAAGATTGAACCAATCGGGAATCCTCTGCAGATGCAACAAACGGAACTTCTTCTTGGTCATTAAATTCTGAAATCCAGTTTTCATTAATATGTATATTGTGCTCACGATACAGAGGGGTATTCACTAAGAACTGCAAAGCTTCCATAATCTTTGCGGGGCGTATGGTATAGATCATGTAATCATGATTGTATTCCAAACGCCTTCTTAAGTGAATTTGTATAACATGAGCCTCATCAAAGGACCTTGGTAGAGATGTCACAATATTGTTAACAGAAATTGGTATATTAACAACAGCACTTTTGAGCAAACTCTGACCTTGATATCCTAACGGACGGATTGTCATAAAAGGCAATCTAGGCATTATGAGACGTTCTTCAATTGGGGTTAAACCTTTCAAACAATCCAGTATTTCAGGAAAGTCTAGACCGTTAGCTAAACATATTTTTGGAACGTTCTTTTTAACAATCGCATTTTTGCAAGTAGCACAAAAATTGTAATTTCCATCTTCTGAAGGAAACTTTTGTATTAAAAAGAAGGCGGATGCAGCATTCGGGTGACCTTGCGCAATAGTTTCGAAATTTAATTTGCGAACTTGGTGTGAAAACCATAAGCCGCTGCACCAAATACATATTTTAGTAGGGCCCTCATTTATATTTTGGAAATAAATGTTTTTGAAATCTGTTAAAATGCCACTATTATCAGTTTCTATAACATTATTTGCTTTCGTTAATCGGATTCGTTGAGACTGCCTTTGGTTTTTAATTTGTCTATTGAGTGGATTATCTCTACGAAGGCGAACTTGACCTTGTCTATGACGTCTCTGACTCAAAATTTCTTCCCTCATACCCCTCCTACTAAGCTGTCGACGTTGTGTTTCTCTATCACGCTCCTCTCTCCTTACTTCAGGATTTCTTCTTGCATGTTTCCTTTGCATTTGATCACGAATGCGCTCTAAATTCCTATACTCAGGATTTCTTGCGCGAAGTTCTCTATAATCCCTAGTGTTCCTACTTTGTTCATCATAACGTACCTCAGGATTTTCTCGACGAGATCTATGACCTCGAGTATTTCTTATTTGCTCTTCAGAGCGAATTTGTGGATCTTGCCGCCTTGTTCTGTGTTGAACAGTATTTGCAATTTGCTCAACAGATCGAACCTCGGGGTCTTCACGCCGCGACCTATGACCTCGAGTGTTTCTTATTTGCTCTTCAGAGCGAATTTGGGGATCTTGCAGCCTTGTTCTATGTCGAACATTAGTTGCAACTTGCTCAACAGATCGAACCTCGGGGTCTTCACGCCGAGATCTATGACCTCGAGTATTTCTTATTTGCTCTTCAGAGCGAATTTGCGGATCTTGCCGCCTTGTTCTATGTTGAACAGTATTTAAATTTTGTTCAAAAGACCGTACCTCGAGATTTTCCCGCCTGGCTCTATGTTGATTTGTATTGATAATTTGTTCGGACAGACGTACATCGGAATCTAATCTACGATTAGCGTGACCCACAGTATTTTGTGACTGCTCCCTATCTCTATATAAAGAGTTTGCACGAAGAACTCTCATACATCTTCTATTCTGAAGCCGACTTTGTAATATAGATTTTCTACTTAATCTAGGCATAATTAATTAATAATAAATGGATTAATATATAAAAGTTGGATTCTAGGTGCTGCTCTCTTTCACTGTAATTCCTTGTAAGTCCTTGCTATGACTCCTTTCCTGTTCCGTGTATAGGTACTATGGTATACTGGTGCACATATTATATGTATATGTGTTTGCTCGCCACTGTATATAATACGCTTTTGCTCGTCACCAACATGTTGGTACAGCTTACGTACTTTTGTATACCTATATATTACTTAGCTATTCACTAACATAATAATACATAATATTTAGTTATATTTATATTTTAGAAATTAGTAGTTTATTTCATTGTATTGAAATTAAGTTCTCGGAAAATCCCTCCGTAAATTACTTTTGTTAAACGCTTTCTAAAACAGGGGGATCTTTGGTACCTATTTTGAAGGGTCTACCCATGAAGGCTAAATTAACAATAACTTACATATAATTAAGTATGGTATACACATATGTAGAGCAGGTAAGTAGATTTTCTTCTTTCTGTCTTAATATCTAAACCTTTCATAAGCTGCCAACGGCGCTAGGCAAAAATCTAATTTTCTTGAGTTTACATTTCACCTCATGACCTTCATATTAAAACGTGTCGCAATAACCACATAAAAAGGGTCTTTAGCCCTTTTGATACTACATTGCTAATATTTATTTCATGCAATTTTTTCTAGAAAGATTTTTTTGCTCTATACAAAGTCCAGCACTCTAAGAAACTTTTTTAGCATTGTTGACTGGTATATTTTATAATAAGTTCAACATGATGGCTGAGAAAATATACCTAACCACTGATTATCGCCAAATATTATAAGAAATATATGTATATAGAAATCTATATCTATCACTTTAGGTGATGCAAACAACTTTTTGGTGAACAAAACTATACTCCGTTGCAACATGTTGCGAAAGTATAAAAATGTTGCGAAAGAATTCAATATTCATTACTCGATTATTATTTGGTATCTTATTAACTTATGTTATTGATCATAGATTTATTTTGTGTCAATACTATTTTTTTCTCCGAAATGTTAACTTTTATATAAAGAAGCTATTTAACTCAAACATGGTATATGTGATATAAACTGAACCAAAGGGGTTAGATTTAATATGTGGGGTATATGAGGTTGCTGTTGTACCAGAGGAGCGGAAATCAGTATATTAGGATTATAAGGTTTAAACAAAGTCTATACCGATTTCATTCATATGCAGCGATATACATCATTTTTAAGAAAAACTGTCCATTTAATTTCATTAAATTATCAAATTGACGAAAAAAGTTATACCATAAGTAGTACATGTGAGCTGGGAAAATCAAAGACCAGAAAATTCCTCCAAACCGTATATTAAAAAATGTTGAATTAAACATCCATTATTAAATGATATCGTGATTAAATTACAATCAAATTTGGTATATTCTTGACTTATATTAAAGGCCATAAACTTAGTCTCAGTTTTATTGCTTGAAGTGAGATATACATAAGTATGAATGTGATATTAACTCCACCAAAGGGCTAAATTTTATATTATAAGCTAAGGTGGCAAACGTCAACCAGAGAATCGGAATTCATTATATGAAGGTGTGAGGTTTAGACTTAGTATATACTAATTTCATTTAATTCAGCGTCAAACCTCATAATTTTTAAGAAATCTTTTCCACTTAATTTCGTTAAATTATCACGTTGATCAACCGGAACGGTGTAAAGTCAGGTGGAAAGACGGAAATCATATATATATTGGGGATAGAGAAATATATTAACTTTGACATTGCTTAGCTATACTCGAGAACATATTTTGAAGCAATTTTATATATAAAAAAAAATATTAATACTCACTGACCGACATATTCGGCATAAAACTGGTTAGAATAACGAGAAGCATTATAAGTAGTATATGGAATTTGAGGGTAGTATTAACCCGATTTTATTAATTTTGTCCAATACCACATACTACTAACATGCCACAGGCTACTAAAATGCTCCCACTGTTTCATTAAGGTACCTCACATACCATCACCAATCAAATGGAGTATAGTTAGACGAATGTTCGAAAATCCTGATATTAGTTACATGGGGGCTAAGGAAAATTTTCACCCGATTTGATCTTGTTATGGGTAAAACACGCTTTCTCATTTTCATTGAGATAACTCACATATGCGGTATAAAGTCACGCGGAAGTTCAAAAATATTTATATTAGATATATGAGGGCTACAAGAACTATTGATCCGATTCAACCCATTTTTGACACAAAGACATACTATTATAGATAGTTTCATTTATTTATTCTATTATATGAATTTCAATTATATATCTTACACAATGGCCGATATTTACGGTAAAAAGTCAACTATAGGTACTGTGGTCCACATATTCAGTACCTAGGGGACAATTTTTGATCACAAGGTGGCATACTTTAAACGTATTATTCGCGCAAAGTTTTACGTCGATATAATCAATGTTGCTTGATTTGCATAGTGGAAAGTGAAAGAATCAAGTGGAATTTAATATGGAAAATAGGCGTGGTTGTAATACAATTTCGCCTTTTTTCGCACCATAACATAGAAACATAAAAAGAAAGTCATGTAAAAAATTTGGTTGAAATCGGTTAAGAACATCCTAAGATATGGGTTTTCACCTAAAAGTGGGCGGTGTCACGCCCACTATCTAATTTTGAACGCGGTTCCTATAAAGTCATCTCATACCATCCCTGAGATAAAATTTAATGTCTCTGGTGTGTTTGGTGCTTTATTTAGTCGTTTTAGTAGTTTTTAACAGTACCGTTAAATGGGGAGTGGGCGGGGTTGCCACCCTATTTGAACTATTTTCACACTGTAGAGAAGAAAGGTAGAGGTTCTAAAAACATTTGCTTCCAGTGAATTTTATTATTATAGCTTTAGCGGTTTAGGAGATATGCACATTAAAGCTATTAGGGGCGGGACCACGCCCACTTAAAAAAAAATTTAACTGCAGATGCCCCTCCCTAATGTGATCTCGTGTACCAAATAACAGTCTTGTATCTTATTGCGGAGCTTAGTTATGACAATTTATTTGTGGGCGTGGCAGTGGTCCGATTACGCCCAGCTGCTATACCAACCGTCTTACTGTACCAAGAAACATGTGTACCAAGTTTCATGAAGATATCTCAATTTTTACTCAAGTTACAGCTTGCACGGACGGACGGACAGACGGACGGACAGATAGTCACCCGGATTTCAACTCGTCTCTTCATCCTGATCATTTATATATACATAACCCTATATCTAACTCGATTAGTTTTAGGTGATACACACAACCGTTAGGTGAACAAAACTATTATACTCTGTAGCAACATGTTGCGAGAGTATAAAAAAGTATTATAGGATAATAAATATTATTATATGTTATATATTTTCTATTTTCTATAAATATAATAACTTGTTTTGGTTTTCCGTTAATTTAGTATGAATAAAAATCCATCAGCTTAAAAATTAAAATTTATTTAAATGTCTGAAAGGTCTATTTACCTAATTTTTTAGCATTAATTCGAATAGAAGATTCTTTATATTAAACAACCTGGTTAAAAAGAAAATGTTTTCAGTTGGATGCATACCGTTGGCCGATTACGTTTTCGAATGTAGTCATACATATAATAGTTACTAAACGAAATGCACATGTGAAGGGTATTATAGCTTCGGCGCAGCCGAAGTTTAGGTTTTTTTGTTCGTATTGAATAAATAGCAATATGTTAAGTGACACTTTTTCAATTTTAGGGTGGGTGCTAAATAGTAGAAAACTGAAAGTTCTGACGGATGAAAAGGACATTTTTCGTGGTGAGTCCGATTGTCACAATTTTACTTAGCTCAAGAGCTACGTAAAATGTTTACAACTTATAAATATGTATTCACGAAGATAGGAGTTTAAATTATAAAATATTATCTTATTAATTAGTAAAATTTAATTTAATAGTATCATTATAGATGTGTTCAGTTTAAAGGGAATCGTGTAGAAAGGCTAATTTTAATAATGAAGATTTTATAAAACAAGTAAGGAAGGGCTAAGTTCGGATGTAACCGAACATTTTATACTCCCGCAAAGTCAAATGGTATACTCGTTTTAGATTTCTTTGTGGATCTTGCCGCCTTGTTCTATGTTGACCGATATTTTCGGTAAAAAGTCAGCTATAGGCACTGGGGTCAACATAATAATTACCTAGGGGCTTGAACAGTTTTGACTCGATTTAGACAATTTTTGCTCACAAGGTGGCATACTTCAAACGCATTATTCACGCAAAGTTTTACCCCGATATAATCATTGTTACCTGATTTGCATAGTGGAAAGTGAAAGAATCAGATGGAATTGAAAAAGGTGTTATATGGGAAATAGGCGTGGTTGTAGTCCGATTTCGCCCATTTTCGCACTATGACATAGAAACATGAAAAGAACGTTATGCACCGAATTTGGAATCGGTTAAGCAGATCTCGAGATATGGGTTTTCACCTAAAAGTGGGCTGTGCCACGCCCACTGTCTAATTTTGAACGCGGTTCCTATAAAGTCATCTTATACCATCTCAGAGATAAAATTTAATGTCTCTGGCGTGTTTAGTGCTTGATTTATCGCGATTTTAGTAGTTTTTAACAGTACCGTTATATGGGGAGTGGGCGGAGTTGCCACCCGATTTCAACTATTTTCACACCGTCAATAGAAGTGCTAAAAACATTTGCTTCCAGTGAATTTTGTTATTATAGCATTAGCGGTTTAGGAGATATGCACATTAAACCTATTAAAGGCGGGACCACGCCCACTTTTTAAAAAGAAATTTTAACTGCAGATGCCCCTCCCTAATGTGATCCTGTGTACCAAATAACAGTCTTGTATCTTATTGCGGAGCTTAGTTATGGCAAGTTATTTGTTTTTGATTAATGGCGTTTTGTGGGCGTGGCAGTGGTCCGATTACGCCCATCTGCAATACCAACCGTCACACGATACCATGAAACATGTCTACCAAGTTTCATAAAGATATCTCAATTTTTACTCAAGTTAGAGCTTGCACGGACGGACGGACGGACAGACGGACAGACAGTCACCCGGATTTCAACTCGTCTCTTCATCCTGATCATTTATATATATATAACCCTATATCTAACTCGATTAATTTTAGGTGATAAAAACAACCGTTAGGTGAACAAAACTATTATACTCTGTAGCAACAGGTTGCGAGAGTATAAATATAGAAGTTAGTTTATTTAGATTTAAAAAACATTTACATTGGCCAAGGTTTGGATATGTTACAAGTTGGATTGAATTACACAAGTGTTAAACCAGTTTTACCAACTTGTTTTCACAAGTGTTAAGCCAATTTTACTCAGAATGTGGTGGCTACAGGAAAACATGTTGCACTGAGTATAATCGCTTTTTCTAACAGTTATTTGTAAGACCTAAAATCGAAATATAATATATTTATCGTCATGTATATGCATATGATGGCGGGTTTAATGTCATAAATATATGTAATAAGTCTTCGAGTTAATCTATCTCCCATATACTTTTAATACTATTTTGCTTTGTTCTATTGTGTGATTTTGTGCAGAATATAGCGGTAAATATGGGTATTCCACTAGCACCAATATGTCCATATAATAATTTTCGACTATTCGGTTGTATTACCGTATGCAATATGATTAGCGTTACATATGAATGAAATCGGCCCAGACTTTTGTCCAGCCTCATATCCTAACCTTCCTAATTTGTCGAATAATGAATATTAAAATATTACGCAGCATTTTTATACTCTGGCATCGTGTTCCACGGGCTATAAAAGCTTTTTTCTTTTAACGCTTGTATTAAATCTTGCCATAAGTTCTGTTACAAGTTCAGGCTGTTAAAAGAATGGAACTAATAGCATTTTTAAATGAGTCGTGTAGACTCTTTTTACTTTCACAAAAGCTTACAACCGATGCGGCCATTCATCAATAACAGTACGCTTTTCTTATTGATGACGCTGGTCGAACCACTCCATTTAACTATCCAAAGTTGTTAATAGTATTTATATTTTATTGAAATTGATGATAATGTTGATAATAATTCATTTCCTGTGCGAAGTTTGTTCAAATGTGCCTTCTGATGCGTACATTTGTTCTTCAGGGGATACCAGACAATTATCGGCATAGGAATCAGCAATTTTGTAGAACAGCACCGTTTTATGAAGAAATTCCACATTCTGATGCAATCAATCGCGTTGACCCTTCAATTGATCACAGTTATTATTCAATGAAGCCACAATTTCGACTTTGCGCAACAT
The DNA here is from genome assembly GCF_042242935.1 of Bactrocera oleae. NCBI lineage: Eukaryota > Metazoa > Arthropoda > Insecta > Diptera > Tephritidae > Bactrocera > Bactrocera oleae. The sequence continues at coordinate 15,234,585 of NC_091541.1, read as the reverse complement.
CTTGCTTCCGTCGTAAATTGTCAAACAAATTCCTATCTTTCCTTCACAAAATTCCTATGCCTTCACAAAATTTGAACAAAATGTGAACAAAATCTAAAGAAAGTTGTGGAAAACAATTTACAAAAATAAATTTAAAAAAATTTAAATTTATAATTCATTTTTGTGCAAAATCATTTTTTCTGTTTCTGGTTTTGGCTTTATTCTTCCTTGAATGAACAATTTAATAAAATCGGCCGATTTGAATTTGTCGTCGTATGTGGCCACGTCAAAGGTTGCCAAAATAATTAGTATAAAATATTAATGAATTGTTAAACTGAAATACCGATAACGCTTCGAACTGATGCTTCATTTTGAAATCTTTTCAACACTTGAAATTAATCTAAAAATTTCAAACTCACCAAAGTAAAACAAATGACATCAAAGGTTATTTCCACTTCGATGTGTTTTTTCACAAGCAATACTTGAAATTTAATATGCGTTAAAAACGCAATGCGTTGACGGACACGTGAAAAAATACTTCTCCTTTATATCCGGTATAAATTTTATCCATATATTGTACAAGTATGTCAACGGCAACACAGTATAAGACAAATTTTCACAAACTTTTTTGCTAGCGTAATAATACCATATATAGAGAAGATAAAGAGAAAAAAGCAATGGGACAAGAAGTTGCAGCTTTGCATTTAGTTTTAAAATTTCTGAAAATGAAGAAAGGTAAGTATTGTTTAATAGCAAAGGAAAGAAAAATGTTATTAATTTATCTCGAATAAGAACGCTAACAAACGGAATTTAGCACACTTAAGAAATATTATATTAACAAGATCCATTTAGAGGATACTTTCGCTTTATGAAATCATTGTATTGGGAGCTTATACAAGATCTGAAACAAGATCTGAATACAGCTATTGCTTTCGAGATTCAGGTGAGTCATCATGCATTTAAATGAAGATTAAGCAATGGTGTACTATTTCTAGTTCGTTTCAGCACTATATGGCACATACCAATACTGCATTGGAAATAGCCACTTATCTGCCATCTAGCATATCCAGTTATGTAAGACGTATATACAAACTTGTGATGGACCATAAAAATGTGGAAATAAGCTTCCCAAATTCACAGGAAAATATATTATATTCTTGCCATCATAAGTACTATATTTTTTACTAAAATCTTTGGAAAATTGAGTATAAACAAGTAAGGAAGGGCTAAGTTCAGGTGTAACCGAACGTGTCATACTTTTGCAACTTGCCAGGATCAAAACCGTGGAAATACTTTAAGTGCAGGCAAAACACGATTTTAAAAACATTGCTTAAGAATTCAACGTTCGTTGTTTAACGAAATCGTGAATAGATTACAATTAAATTTGTATCTTATTAACTTATATTATAGGTCATAGACTAAATAAGTTTTATACCTATATAGGGTATATTGGGGAAGAAAATATCAGGGATGATTGCACGAACTGTTAAAATTATCCGGATAAACTCGAGAACATATAATATTTTCAACAATTTTATAAATATATACGTACGTGATACACTGACCAACATATTGGGCATAAGGTTTGTTAGAATACCGAAAATCATTATATGGGAGTTTGGGTAATTTGTGGACCCATTTCACATATTTTCGACATTAAATTATAGTACGGGTATATCCAATATTATACGTTTAGTTAACTTTGTTAAGATGTCTTACATATTGACCGATATATGGTGTACGGTATAAAGCCATTTAGAAGGTTAAAATTCTCAGGAAGGAAGTTTCGTTAAGGTACCTCACATACCACTACCAATATATGATGGATAAAGTCAACCGGATGTTTTAAAATCCTGATATTAATTATATGGCGGCTAGGGCAAGTTTTCACTCGATTTTATCAATTTTATGCAATAAGAAGAACACGCACTTTTAATTTCATTAAGACAACTCCCATATTGACCGATATCTGACTAAGGGAATTATTGATCCTATTCAACCCATTTTTGGCATACGGGCATATTTATATCAAATAAAGACTCTCTCTGAGTTTCTATAATACATCTCCCAGATTAACCGATATTTTCGATAAAAAGTTCGCAATAGAAACTGGGGACCATCTTTTCGGTATCAGGGGGCTTGAACAGTTTTGGTTCGATTCAGATAATTTTTAGTCATAAGATGACACACTTCAGTGTCAGTATTTAGACTTCACAAGTCAGTATTCATGCAAAGTTTGATTCCGATACATTCATTGGGGCTTAATTTGCATACTGAAAAGTGAAAGAATCACATGGATTTTAAAATTGTGCTATATGGGAAGTAGGTGTAGTCCAATATCGTCACACTGCGGCATAAGAAATTTAGAATAATGGTACCTACCGAATTCGGTTGAAATCGGTCCAGCAGGTCCCGATATATGGGTGTTCATCTAAGTGTAGGCGGTGCCAAGCCCATCGTTTGATTTTGCCCTCGGGTGCTATAAAGCCCTCTCGTACTATCTCGGATGTATAATTTAAAATCTCTGGGATATTCGCGCTTTAAAAGGAGATCCATTTCGAGGTTTCTTAATTATTTAAAGAAAAAATCACAAAAACTTCAAATTTAATGGGAAATGTTTATTATTATTCAAAAGAACATTCTTTGGCATTTATTTTCTGAAGATTATTTATTTCAAATGTTGGCCGCGGCTACGTCTCAGATGGTTCATCCGTTGAGAATTTTTCGATGACTCATTAGAGCATTTCGACTGGTAAATGGCGAATGACACGCCTGATGTTTTGCTTCAAGGACTGAATCGAAGCGGGATTGTCCGCATAGACTTTACCAACCTAACCATACCAGACCGTTAATTTTTCTGGATCAAATGGCAGCTCTTCAATCTCTGCAGGTTGCTCTTCGTCCCAAATGCGGCTATTTTGCTTGTTTAAACACCCATATAGCTGAACAAAGTTTGGCTCGAAAACGTCCGATATTCTTGAAACTTTTCAAGAGCCCATAGAGCAAAGCGATGTCGCTTGGGAAGATCGAGCGGCTTCAGTTTTTTTACAAGCTGTATTTTGTACGCTTTCAATTTAAGATCTCGACATAAAATGCGCCAAGTCGTTCTATACGTCAGTCTGAGTTGCTGCGAACGGCGTTGATTCGACTCGCCACCGTCTTCGTGTATATTCTCAGTTACGGCCGCTATATTTTCTTCAGGCGTAAGTATTTATATGATAAAATTACAGACAATACTAATGAATAAAGTACCTCTACTTGGATCACCCGTTAGTAGTTTTTAACAGTACCGTTATATAGGGAGTATGCAGGGTTATCATTCGATTTCCATTTTTACAGTTTTGGTAGTGCTGCTTAAGCGATTTTTTCTGAGCGAATTTGGTTATTTTGTTGTTACTGGTTTAGGAGATATGTACATTAAGCCTCTTAAAGGGCGAGACACGCCCATTTTTTTCCAAATTTTTAGCTCACAGGTGCCCCTTGTTATTGCGACTCCCTGCGACTAATTACAGTTCAATATCTTAATTAGGTGTTTGTTAAGGCACTTAGTAGTCGCAGTGATCCGATTACACCCATTTACGAACTTACTTTTTTACAAAGAAGAAGTGTATTAAGTTTCATTATGATATCTCAAAGAAGAAGTGTATTAAGTTTCATTATGATATCTCATTTTTACTCAACAGTCAAAGTTACAGTTTGGGCGGATAGACGGACGAAAGTACGGACAGACAGACATCCGGATTTCAACTCGTCTCGTCATCCTGATCATTTGTATATATATAACTCTATATATATCTCGATTAGTTTTAGGTGATACAAACAACTGTCAGGTGAACAAAACTATTATACTCTGTAGCAACATGTTGCAAGAGTATAAAAATTATAAAACAATTAATAGGAAAGCGTATTAAACTGACTACACTATCGGTGCATACGTAGATGTCAGAAAGCATCAACTTTATTTGTGATGCGCCCTTTTCTCTGTCACTATACATCGACTACCAGGCTTATGCATTTCAAAACATAATGCAATGTCACAAATATTTCGCATGCATTGTAGAACATTACAGTTTGCTCGGTTGCCTTGCAATTGACGTTTTCGAAGTCACATATATATATTTAAGGTAAATTAATTATTAATAAAATGAATTATTAATTGTTATTAAGTCTTTCTACGATAAAATGCCAAACAATACTGAACAAAAATAACATGACGGCTTGACACGACTCACAGTTGATCTGTCAAAAAACAGGCTATTGAAAAAAGTACATCTACTTGGATCATTATATACAAAATAAAACAATTTTTCTAGTTTCCATAATAAATGCGAAATTAAGGGAGTGATTTGTGCTATTTACTGCACTCACATTGCACCGTCTTCGTCTGCTAGTGTTGTAACACACAAATACATAACTGGAAAGGGCAACGTGTTAACGTTGAGGTGGTAGGTTAACATATTATATTAGTTTCATATAATTAATATTTTTATGAGTTTTGGGTTTGTGATGACAAACTTATTTTTGGTTGGTTGAATGGACGTTTTCCTGATTCATACCATGAATCCGGAATTTGAAAAACATCTCCGGCCAGTAAAAAATTGATAAGGAAGCATATTTCTGAATCATTTAAATGGCTTCTTGGTCAGGATATCCACTGGAGCTCTACAGCTCAAACAAACCAATATAACACTACAGGAATATCAGCAGGATGTAACTACTTAAATTCTCTCACACACTCTTTATTTACTTAAGCTTGCGAATAAACCTTCCATTTACATTTTGATACAAAAATTCTTAGTTGATGGCGTGTCGTTGACGGCAACTGCTGGACTGTCCGAATCGCATTGGTAAAATTACGTTCTAAATGTAAAAAGAGAACATCGTTAAATTTTATTTACTTATAAAAAAAGACATATTTGTATAGATGGAGTTCTTATGTATTAGATATATGTATTAGGTTAGGTTAGGTTAGTAGGTCGATCCCAAGAAGGATCCCACTTGGACAGCTTAAGACGCCGGTCCGTTGTGATACCTACAAAACTCCTATAATCTGGATCAAAAGACCCTTACAAGTCGACGAAACGCTTTGTGCTTACAACAAACTTGTTAAGACGGCCAATATCCATTTCGGCTAAGTATTCAGGTCCGCCAAAAGAGTGATTTCCGAGGAGAAAGTGCCGGCATGATTCCACCTCGCCCTCCTCCATGCAACTTTGGCAACTAGCATCGGGTAGTACTCTAAGCCGTACCGCATGAGTGCCCGTTGGGCAGTGTCCAGTGAGAACTCCTACCATAGCTTGCACTTTGCTCAGGGCGAGAAGTTCCCCCGACCTCCTGGGCTCCACTCTTGGCTAGAAGGATCTCGCGGTCGCACAGGAATTGGTCGTAGACCAGCGTCTGCTGAGTGCACGCGAGGTCCATTGATCCAAAGCCAGAACGTAAGACGTTAACGGAGATCCAACTCGATCCCATTCCGATGTGAGCGGGGCAAGGGTGCCCTTCCTGGCTAGCTCATCGGCTTTGCAGTTTCCAGCGATTCCGCTGTGACCAGGCACCCAAACGAGCCTGATTTTGAAATAGCCAGATGCTATTTCTAGTTAGACACTCCTTGACTAGCTTTGATTGCAAGGTTCGCGCGCTCAAAGCTAGTATTGCCGTCCTATTATCGGAGTGGATGCTCACTTCTACAAACGAGGCTGCACTACGCAGCAGTACTTCCACCGCCACCTTGATAGCAGCCACTTCCGCCTGAAAAACACTACAGTGGTAAGGTAGCCTAAAGCTAAGACTGACGGAGAGCTCCTTGCAGAAAACCCCCCTTCCAACCTTCCCTCCTAGTCTCGATCCATCCGTGAAAAGAGAACAGGAGCTGTTAAGAGTAGTTCTACTAACAGTGCTGAAAACCTGATCGGAGAAGGAATGGTCGTCTAGATCCCTCCATTCCGAAATCAAGGGAGCAATTTCCAGAGAGGCTAGCGTAACGTCAAGGACTTCCGCCGTGCTAGCAGTCACAAAGGTAGGGCTCTTCTATTGCATATAGAAAGGTCTACACTACAAATAAAATCAAAAAGTGACTCACCTCTTGCGTTGATGTCCGAGCTCCCCCCGACGGTGTGCCTTGAATTCGCATCCGAGCCTATTAAGACTGCGGCTCCTTTGCGCCTGGCCTCTGCCAGGGCCTTTCTCAGCAAGTACGGAGGTGACTCCACCTCGCCGTCGTGCGGCATGTAGGCTGAGACAAGCCAGAGTTCTCCAGAACTGTCTAAAATTAGGCAAAAGAAAAACGTTAAGTTCGTTTCTGATCAACAAGCAGGCTCTGGTTCTACCAGTGCTGTTTACCGCCAGGAGCTTGTGACTTTTTGTCCTAAAACCAGAGATACTGTTGCTGCTCAGCCACGGTTCCTGGATTAGGACAACGTCGGCTTCGTCCCGTCCTAGACGAAGCAATAGATCGGCGCAGGCCGCCCTTGAGTGCTGGAGGTTAATTTAGAGGATCCTCATCCTCTAAGCTCCTCTCCAGCAGTGCGAGTTCCGCACCATCATCCGTACTATCGGCCCCAGCCTCCTTGAACAGGCGCTCGACACTGAAGACGGATCCATCATCGCCTGACGATCCGCCCCGACTCACCATATCCGAGAGGATAAGGTCGATGTCAATTTGCGAGTGGATCGCTCTCCCACTCTCTTCCACCTCAGCTGGAGGCAGCGGCCATCAGCCTTGGCTTCAGTAGGGAGAATCCTAAGGACGACCCTCTCGAAGCCATAGCTTATGGCCCCCTTTTCAATCCTGAGCGGAGCGAAAGACTCCTTGTTTAGGAGTATCAGCAACCACCTTCCAGTCTTGGGTGGGAAGAGATGGATTGCAGTACCGCAATATCTCTTCAATTTCGGAGTAGAGGGTTCGGCCGGAAGCCAGTCACGAGAACGAGGTCGCATCGGAAGATTCGATTTGGCCACCGCCTCGAGCCTTGCTCCCTTCCAAACTTCCCCTACCGCCTCCTTATAAAGGAATGCCGACCGTTCGTCTGCACACCTTATAAGTTTGTGTAAGCCGAGGTTCCACCCGGCACTTTCACATCTTGGGGGTGGTCCAGGGCTTTCCCTGACCACCTCATAAACACAGTGGATATAGCAGCCGCTACGCGCTTCCACTCATCATGGGAGATGACTCCATCTCCTCTGCTGCTGTCGTTCACCCCGACCCCTATTGAGCTGGCGAGTTTAGCGATTTCGTTGAATATCGGTGCGGCTCCGAACCGAGGCTTCTTGCCTAGGGAGGATTCCCCCTCCTGCGACCTCTGTCGCTTCCCTAGTGACGGTAAGCCAGACACCCCCGGAATTTTTCTGCTCACCCTTTGGCGGGGACGGTTTCTTCTCCATAGGTGAGGATGTCCCCCCCAGGGAACTGTCCACTTTTGAAGAGGTCGGTTTCGACCTGCTTCCTCCCTCGTCCTTGGTAGTGTAGTTATTGTCAGTATGCATTTTGATTGGGTCCCCACTCAGAGCCGCTATCCGTCTCCTGGAAAGGTAGTCGCCTATAAATGGTCCCAAGGTTGTCTCAATCAATTACAAATAAATTTTGTAATTATTGTGATTCAGAATCAATATTTTTATCTTATTCTTATTGGTAATAAGCTGACACGGCAAACGTTGTTTTGCACGTTATTTTTAGGAAATAAGTTTAAAACCAATAATACTATACTATACACTCGTAAGGGTGTTGGGGATGTAAGTATAATTGAAAGAGGAATTAAGAGTTTTAGAAAATTTAAGTTTAAGTAATTATTTAAGCTAATAAATTTATTATTAAGTAAAAAACATATGTTAACGTGAACACCGCGCGGCATCCCTAAATAAAATGGCAACTTTACGTCAAATTCTTACATCAATTTGTACAAGCATTAAACATCGTGCCTCAAAAAATTTTTCAGAAAAATTGCAATTTCTTCGTATTCTGCAGCCAACTTTACTTCTAAACTCGCTGTCAAGATTGAATTTCTTCGTGTTTGGCAGCCAACTTCACTTCTTTAGGCGCTGTCAAATCGAATTTCTTCGTGTTTTGCAACCAACTTTACTTCTTAACGCGCTGTCAAAACCGAATTTTTCAACGCTCAGTGTTGTCGCCGCGTTTATTTATGTATGTAGGATATCAATGAACATGAAGAATTTTTGATCGAAATATACCGCTGCCGCTTTTATTTAGGGACGGCATGTAGTTCGTGGGCAAAAGCTCTCACGTCGGTGCAAAAGATTTCAGACCCATCAGCCTATCCTCGTTTCTGTTGAAAACATTGGAGAGGCTTATAGATCTGTACATTAGGAGCAGAATACCGAGGGTTAAACTGTTACGGGCGCAGCATGCTTATATCAAAGGCAGGTCGGTCGACACTGCTTTGCATGATGTATTGTCATGGCTGGATATAGCTCTCAAGCACAAGGAATTTGCTGTGGACACCTTTCTCGACATCGAGGGGCCTTCAATAACGTGCGACCAGAGGCAGTGGTTAAGGCCCTCGAAAAGTTTGAGGTGGAATCGAACCTCAAGCACCTTATTTTTAGTCTTCTTTGCGACAGAACTGTCGCAGCGGAGTGGGGTGGTGCCAAGACAATCAGAAAAGTGAATAGGGGAACTCCGCAGGGGGGAGTACTCTCCCCACTGCTCTGGATATTGGTGGTAAATGACCTACTTATAGAACTCGAGGCGCAAGGCTGTCGGGTGACAGCCTATGCTGATGATGTGGTTCTTATGGTTAAGGGAAAATTCCTGAATACCGTCTACGAACTCACCGAGGGGTACCTGAACGTGGTATCTAACTGGGCGAATAGAAGCGGCCTATCCGTGAACCCAAGTAAAACCGAAATTATTTTTTTTACTAAGAGGTATAAGATCCCAAATGTTCCTCTTTCTTCCTTCGGGGGTTCACTTCTTCAACCGGTTGATAAAGTGAAATACCTAGGGCTTATCCTCGATAGAAAACTTTCCTGGAGGCCAAACATTGAGGAGAGAGTTAAGAAGGCATCGGTCGCCTTATACTGCTGCAAAGGAGCTATAGGACCCTCACCTTAGGTTGTGTTCTGGCTCTACGAAACCGTAGTTAAGCCAATAATGTTCTATGGTGTGTTCATCTGGTGGAGGGCGCTCGAAATGTCCACACAGGCGGGTCCAAAGAGCGGCGCTCATCGGAATCTCCGGTGCACTGCGGACCACATCTACAATAGCTCTTAATGCAATTTTAAACATAGCACCTGTGGACATTGCCGGTAGGTGCATTGCTGCGAAGTGTGCTCTAAGGCTCAGGGAAGCTGGGCTTATGAAGAGTTCGGAACAAGGACACTCCGGAATTCTTTCTTCCTTCAGCTGCACTCCAGAAAATTTAGATCACTGCGTCACTGAGGCCACTCGAGGCGGCTCCTTCTCCGCTCATATTCCAACAAGGGACATGTGGATGGGAAGAAGCCGCTGGAGAAGAATTGCGGTGAGCTTTTTCACGGATGGATCGAGACTAGGAGGGAAGGTTGGAGGGGGGGTTTTCTGCAAGGAGCTCTCCGTCAGTCTTAGCTTCAGGCTACCTTACCACTGTAGTGTTTTTCAGGCGGAAGTGGCTGCTATCAAGGTGGCGGTAGAAGTACTGCTGCGTAGTGCAGCCTCGTTTGTAGAGGTGAGCATCCACTCCGATAGTAGAGCGGCAATACTAGCTTTGAGCGCGCGAACCGTGCAATCAAAGCTAGTCAAGGAGTGTCTAACTAGAAATAGCATCTGGCTATTTCAAAATCAGGCTCGTTTGGGTGCCTGGTCACAGCGGAATCGCTGGAAACTGCAAAGCCGATGAGCTAGCCAGGAAGGGCACCCTTGCCCCGCTCACATCGGAATGGGATCGAATTGTATCTCCGTTAACGTCTTAAGTTCTGGCTTTGGATCAATGGACCTCGCGTGCACTCAGCAGACGCTGGTCGACGACCAATTCCTGTGCGACGTCTTAAGCTGTCCAAGTGGGATCCTTCTTGGGATCGACCTACTAACCTAACCTAACCTAGTTCGTTATGCATTAGTATCAGATAATTTAGATTATAGAGAAGGTTCACAGTGCGGCCATTATCAAAATATAATATTTCACTTTTCGCAAGGGAACTGAAAACGATGAGCGTGTTTTACCACAGAAAATTATTGGCCACAATTAATACTAATTTCAATGTTAAGAAATTTACGCTTACAGATTCGTATATTTACAATGCGCAAACGACTTTGCATATAATTTTAAGATATTCTGCATATACAGGGTGGCTCACGAATCGTGCTACAAAACTAAACCGTAATAAGTTTCTTTTTAATCAATGCATTAAATTAAATTTTGTTATTGTGTAGAAAACTTTATTTTACCCCAATAAGAAAAGACCAAGCGGTCGCAAATATTCTTTTACATATATATATGTATAATTATGTGTGCATGTAAACAAATATGAAAGCTCCCATTATAATTGTTAATTTGTCTATAAGCAACGTATGTATGTAAATATGTATGCAGACAAACGCAGACTTAATGGTGCCTATGTTTACTTCTCCTTACACTAAAATCCCGTTATCACAAAAATGAAAATAGGAATATACATTTTTGTTTTTGTATTTTGAACTTAAAAATTTAAAGAAGAAATGCATGTAGTAATTTTGAACTGAATTACCTATTTACATTGTGTTTTTACTTCACTTAAAAAGTAGTGTCGGGTGAACGCAGAATTTATTGGCTATGTGTATGTTAAATTACAATTATTGTTAGCTATCTAAACATCGAAAATGATTCATATTTCATTATCCACTACTAATTATGGTAACTACAAATAAACAAAGATTAATCTCTGAACGCAATGGATTAAACATTTTTGGTCAGTCTGTCTTTAGGAAATGGTTTGTCCACGCGAGAAGATGCCACATAAAGTTGTCCGTGGGAAAAACGCGACGTTTGGCTTTGTGTGTTATTGATCATCATTGCTAATGCCAATCTAAACGGAAATTTAGTGCGTTTGAATTTAATTGGCATATCTGTAAGAATCATAAGGATTCGTAGCAGCAATACATGTTCGTCTCGGAAGTTACAATTAAAAATGGTGGCTTTGATAATAGTTTTTATAAATTTTTTAATGACTTTTGTGCCATTGGTTTAAATCAGAACACATACCGAAATGACTGATTGCTTAATTGGCAATGACAATGCGACAATCTTCAATAGCAATAAATGCTTCATTGTACATTTTGCCACTGAATGATATAATTAGATCGTTGCAAATTGTACGATGTCGATACGATATAACATCAGTTATCGAACACAACATTTGTTATCCGGCCGGGAAACATGTCGCCAGTACTATAGCAAATTGTAGATGAATTTGTGTTCCTGTACAAATTAATACTGCTTAGGCAAGCATTCTATCCCAATGATTGTCATCTTTTAGAAAGCCTAGTGCTAGGCATACATCTTTCTACGTTGGATACTGTTATCCATTCATTTTACGAATATCAGTGGCAAATAATAGCTCTAAGTTTGCCTTGGATTCACTGTATATGGTGTACCCGACACAAATTATATTTATAGCACGATTAACCGCTGTTTCGGGTAAGATACGCGTTGGCCGTTTTCGAGATGCACAACTATATGGATACCTTCTGGTTCCTATTCGTGAATTGGGAGACCGAAGAAACGCCAGGAAGCTTCATTGGAGCTATTATACCGTCCAATTTTGTAATTCATTTCAGGAGCATTTACATTAGTATTTTTAATTCTAAATACAGCCATATCACTTCCTTTGTTGACATACTCGTATATATAAATTAATTTGATGCTCTTCACCAAACTGCAGAACTCAACATTAATATCGTATAAGGATTGAACGTTTCACTCAGCAGAGGTACCACCACGACTGTCAATGTCAATGTCTGCGTTATCGATATTTTTAGTATTAAGAAATAATGTTAAAATCACTATGATAATACCTAAAATTTACTTGAGAGTTGCACTGAAAAACAAAATACGTAAAACAGTCACTGCTGCTATATAAAGAGTGAGAAAAAGGAAGCCGGTTTCGTTTTCATCCCTACTTCCTGACGTTTGCTGGTTGATAAGTGACAAATTGAGACACCTGAAAAAACAAAAATTGTTTTCGAAAAAAGAAAAAAAAATAGAATATTTAGGAAGAACCATCATTTACATACATTTATTTGTTTGTGACGTCACAGTCTGAATCGCAAAATAATCTCAAAAATTGCCGACATAAGTGATTCTTTGGCTTATAATACCTATACAGAAGTTAATAAGAAATTTGTAATCCATTCGGTTTCTTCGAATAAATCATGTTGAATTTTTATACTCTCGCAATATGTTGCTACATAATATAATAGTTTTGTTCACCTAATGGTTGTTTGTATCACCTAAAATAATCGAGATAGATACAAAGTTATGTAATGTGTATGTATTTGGAGTGATGAAAATCCATAATTGAGACGCCGTTACATCTTCAAAAAGTCACTGTTTGTTTTGCGCCATAATGGGGGGATACAGGAGCATGATTAATGACTTTTAAGCGGAAACTTATACAGTGGGCGTAGTTCCGCTCCCCAATAGGTTTAATGTACATTAGGGTGGGTCAAAAAAAGACGAATGTTTTTTTTTTTCGCGTGGTACTCCCAAAAATTAGTTGGTAGACACATCTAAGAAAGCCTCTCCAAGTATAAGCCCTTGATTGTAACGGAATTGTCCTTCGCTATACAGTTATATTTAATACTTTTTTCTATTATCGGATATAAAAATTTATATCTTGCTTCCAACTACTTGAAAATTTCGTTTCATAGATTTTGTATAAAATTTGATGTTCTTCACAAAAAGTCTTCAACGACTTTTTCATAAACCTAACCAGTTAAAAGATATTAACGGTTGAAGTTTGCCTATTTTATGCCAAATTGGAAAGTTATTGAAAAAAAAAATTAAGCTAGTGGCAACCCTGTTCAATTAAAGTATGTAATTAGAGAACACTAACTTCGGCATTGGTACTTACACTTACTTTAATATGCATATCTCTCTGTTATTCTTACAAAAAAGCTCGAATTTTACTATTTTAGAGCTAGGTGACAACCCTGTTCAGGTATATTATGAAATGACCTCGGCCATGGTACATTTATTTCAACATAACAAGTCTCTCTCTCTCTCTTACTCTACATACCGGTTAGTTAAAAAATATATTTTTTTCTCCATATATATATATTTTCTTTAACTTTAATTTACTCATATTTCCTATGGTTTGAAACCTTTCAAAACAAAGAATCTAATCACTGCGTGATATTAAACTTTTTCCCATTTTTTCTCGGTAGTAGTGCTATTTCAACCAATATGTATTTCAAACTTTCCGGCTTCTATTCGTGGTTTGTGTCCGGTTATTGTTCGTTAAATAATGTTCACAGACATCTTAAAACTCTCCGCTTATTCAGATAACAACTCTTTGAAGCATTAATATATTTGTATTTCCATCGAGGACTCGAACTCAGCTTTGGAGATTTCACTTAGTCCCTTCGAACACGGCGGTCCTCTCCCAATAAAAGTAGGATTATAGCCAGAGTCAGAATAGAAAATTGTATACTGCTCTTCATCATTCGTATTATATAAGACTATTTTTCCGAAAAATGAATCACGTTGAATAAATTAGGACTCGATTAGCGAACACTTTGCCTAGTAGTACATATACTGGCTGTAAATATAAGGTTGTCATATATCTCCCTTCCGCTTTTTTGCTCTTCATTCAATGCTTTATAAAAAGTGTTACAGTGATCGGATTTAGTTAAAATATGCGCCGTTTTGTTCGATGATCTGTTTCCATCTAGACGGCAACTTCATAATACCTTCCTCGTAGAAGCCCCCTCCTTATTTGCGAAGAATTCGGACAGCCACTTTTCACAAGCCTCTTTTGAGTTCAACTTCACACCACCAAGGGCATTCGCCATGGACAGGAACAGGTGGTAATCACTTGGCGCTACGTCCGGGCTATATGGTGGATGCAATAAAACCTCCCATCCGAGCTCCCGTAGCCTCTGACGAGTCATCAACGAAGTGTGTGGCCTGGCGTTGTCCTGGTGGAACACTACAGCCTTCCTGTTGGCCAATTCTGGACGCTTCTGGTCGATCGCCTGCTACAAGCGGTCCAGTTGTTCGCAGTAGATGGTAGAATTAAGCGTCTGGCCACATGGGAGTAGCTCATAGTGGCTGATTCCCTTCCAATCCCACCAAACACACAGCAAAACCTTCCTGGCCGTCAATCCCGGCTTGGCCACTGTTTGGGACGATTCACCGGCCTTCGACCACGACCGTTTTCGCTTGATATTGTCGTATGTGATCCATTTTTCGTCGCCAGTCACTATCCGCTTCAAGAATGGGATGAGTTCGTTCCGTTTCAGCAGCATATCGCAGGCGTTGATTCGGTCCAGAAGGTTTTTTTGCGTCAAATTATGCGGCACCCAAACATCAAACGTTTTTTTTGTATCCAGCCTTCTGCAGATGGTTCAAAATGGTTTGGTGACTAACTCCTATCTCCTGGACGATGTCACGAGATGCCATATGCCGGTCTAACTCGATGTATTCCATGATTTGATCGGTATTTGTCGTCACATATAATATGTAATAAGATATTATATGTAAGTAAGTTAACACATAAGAATTGCACAAATATAATATCAGAAACTTGTACTTATCTTTACCCATTTGCTCCAAACATATTCCGCTGACGCATGAGGTCAGTGACCTGATTACTAGGTCAGGTGCGGTAATCTGATATTTGATTATGCTGCAAATGTTTAAGTTATCGCTTATGCTGAGACATATTTCGCTGACGTATGAGTTCAGTGGCCTGACTACTAGGTCAGCTGCGGTAGAATGATATTTGACTATGCTGCAAATGTCTACGTTATCGCTGAGTCGGCTTGCCGGCTGTAGCTTAGTAGCTTATGGGTCCAAGTTTTAGGCTTAGCTTTGAATCCAATTTTGTAATACGATAAGTTAGTATTTTACTTTCAATAAACATACTTGCTTCGGCTTTGCCGTTTTAATATACCTTCTTGTTATTGTTGTGATCACTGAGCCACAAGGCCAGCGATAAGAGAGCGAAGTAAAGCTCCCAACGTAATAGACCAAAGAAGTTAACCATAATCATCTCGCGCATTGACTGCGAGATACACATCTAAGCTAGCACGCGTTGTTAAACAGTCATCAGTCGCGGGACCGCAACTTGATAACTGGCGCCCAACTTACAATGATTCACACCCTAGTTAGTTAGAGTTACTCTACTTTCCACACCATGTAATTTCGTTTAAGATTATCTCCAAATTACTTGCACCAAATTAGTTATAAACTACGAACAGTAACAGATATAATTGTGAAATATCGAGTTATTTAAAAAAAATATATATATATATACATACGTATATGCTTTGTGTCAGATAAAATAATTATTAAAAAAAAAAAACAAATCCATTCTAAATAAATTTAAGCCGCTGTTAAGAATTTATTTTATACACATGATCACATGAGTTGGTTAAACGCGTTACGCAATATAAAAACTGAGTGCGACAGTGATATTGAGTGGAACATAGAAAACAACTATAGCCAAGTCTCAAACCCAATGAGTTTCGCCGTGGACGTAAGCCAAGTGCAAGCATAAGTTAGCGAAGCAATAGCATAGCAAGAACAAAGATTTCAAACAGCTTAACGCTAGGAATAGGCGGGTAAATAACTTGAGTATCGAAGAACACCAAGTTGAGCCCTGTAAAAGAGTTTCTGTGGACTCACAGAGCGGTATTGGTATCACACAATACTGTCCTGAACTTTGACGCAATCATAGCCAGACTTGATTGCTCTTACGCTGACAAAACCTCCCAAGGAAACTGCGCCCCTGCAAAGCAGGGAGAGTATTATAGGGATGAACGGGGCAGCGAAAAAAAAACCTTATTTTGTCAGGAAACAGCAATGGTTACCACGAAACGAATAAAAGAACTAAGAAGGGTCGGCCCCAGAGCCAATGGAAATTGACTTTTCTTCCAAGTGTAAATAGCGCACTAACTCCTCCAAACCTCAAGGGAGCAATCAACACGCTCAAAAGAGATCAAATATGTCTGATAGAGTGGACAATGACTCACTGTATTTTTTAGGGAAAAATCCCGACTGCCGTATATCAAACGACAGTTGGGTGGGAGCATTTTAAAAATATTAATCGATACAGGGGCGGCAAACAATTACATTAAGACCGTAAAGGAGCTAAAACAAGTAATTCATGTCGAAAACCCCTTCACTGTGAGCTCGGTACATGGTTCGAGCAGAATAACAAACAAATGCCTTATCCAAGTTCCTTTGATGCCATTATAGACTCTGACTTGTTAATAAAAGCAGGAGCGGCATTGGAATTACAAAATAGCAATATCAAATACCAAAACAAATTAAAGCAATTGAGCTTCCATTACTGTGACAGTGTAAACTTCACAGATGTTAATGATATAGTAGTGCCCATGTCCTTAAAAAAGGAGTTCAAAGGCATGATATTGAGAAGGTCAAAGGCGTTTTTTACCTTTAACGAGGCATTACCCTTTAACACTCGGTCACTGCCACGACCCGCACTATCGATAATGAACCAATCTACAAGTATGCCAAATTATATCCGTACCCAAACGGAGTCTCTGATTTCGTAAACAACGAAATTGAACAACTGCTCAAAGATGGTATCATTAGATCCTCCGAATTCCCATATAACAGCCCTGTTTGGGTTGTTGACAAAAAAGGGTCTGATGGCAATAAAAATAAACGGTTGGTAATCGACTTTAGGAAGATAAATGAACGTACCATAGCCGATCCATCGATCGAAGTCAGATACTGCGACAATTCACTGTACAATTATCCTACACGATCAATTCGACAGAAAAGCCTTTAAATTGCTTCAAGAACCAGTTCGTTCTCGAAGAAGCCAAATTTCCGTTAAAAAGAGACATCATACTCTTTAGCAGAAAAATACGCCAACTAATAAATTTTACAGATAAAAACGCTCTATTCGAAGTAATTAAATCACTCTCAAGTTATCGTTTTCGACATTACAAACAAAGGTGAACAAAGTGAAATTATCATCATTGAACACAATCGCGAGGTCGGGAAAATATTAAACGAATCCTTCGTGATTATTATTTTCCGAAAATGGCAAAATTAGCCAATGAGGTGGGGATCTATTGCAAAACATGTACCAAAGCTAAACACGACAGGCACCCTAAGAAACAAATGCTTGGGGTAACACCAATTACATCATATGCTGGAGAAATGCTCCACATTCACATTTTTTCAACAGACAAAAAATCGTTCCTTACTGTCGTTGACAAGTTCTCGAAGTTTGCCGTTGTACAACCGATCGCGTCTCGCACGATAATGGATGTAAAAATGTCCATTTTCCATCTTCTAAATTTGCTTCATCAAACAAAAAAAATTTATTGCGACAATGAAGCCGCTTTCAATTCGGAAACAATTAGATCACTGTTAAAAAACGGGTATGACATAGACATTGTGAATGCACCACCTCTTCACAGTTGTTCAAATGTAAATCTTTTAAACTAGAAAAAATGTCTGATGACATAGCCGAGTTAATTTTGAGGGCAATAACAGCCCACAATCGATCCATACACTTGGTCACAAGCCAAACCCCGATCGATGTGATTCACGCAGCGTCTAGCGAACTCAGGCGGACCATAAAAAATAAAATCGTAAAACCGTAACATGATAACATTGAAAGATCTAACCCGAACAGGTAAAATAGAGTTTTTGAAGTATAAATAACAATAAAATATTAGGAATTAAGTTAACACCGCTTTTCACAGAGGAAACGATTCAAGCAGACCTGGGAACGTCTGTTCTTATTAAAGGGAGGGTGGTCCCCAAAAACAACCTTAAGTAGCACTTACTTACAAGATAATAAAATTAATAGTTAAGCACACAACGATCTTTATTCCCTCTTCTTCTATGTTTTCAGGATTAATTTTGCAGTCCTTTTATTGTCAGGAGTCATATATTGTCGTATTATCGACTACTCTCATTCCAATTATATTCCGGTGATAGACGGGAAAGTGGTGGTATGGGAACAAAGGAACTATTAAAGACATTCGAGTAACCTGACAGAATTTGCTAGCATGTTAGATGAGACTGCAGAATTAGCAGAGTTATTTCCTCAATCGCATATGTGAAAGTTGTTAGACGTGAATATAGAACATGTTAGAAATATGTTGTTGCTCAGCACTCAAAGTAATAGGCAGATGCGGCTGATTTTAAAAAAGTTAGATGGTCCGAGTCAAAGTTAATCAATGCAAATAAGGGGCAAATTGTAATTAACTCAGAAACACAGAAACAAATAAATAAACTAACAGATACGATAAATGAAAGAATTAAAGCAAAAAACTATGAGTTGGTTGACACACCGCATTTATATGAAACATTACTAACGAGAGATAGAATGTTAATAAACCAGGTTTCACACTTGATTCTCACAATTGCATTGGCTAAGGCCAACATAATAAATCGCATTATTTTTGATAGTAGAGATTTGGACAGAATCTTAAAGGAACACCCCGTTGAGATCCTTATAGTTAGCCTAACTGAAGCATCGAAGATTAAGGTCCTACAATCCGAGAATATAATTCATTTACTCATAGCCTAGTCTAGAATTACGTTTATCTGTACCAGAGTCACCATCTTACCGGTATCACATCAACATGTAACACTACAGCTACAAAATGACACCGTAGCCGAATGCAATGATGACGTATTAGCGGTTAACGAATGCGTAACAACAACATTCGCATCCGTTTGCAAGTTAACGGCACAATACACCTGTGCAAGAGCACTGCATGCTGGCGGCGTGGCCTCCTGCCGCACTCAGCGAAGCCATCTGAAGCCTATCTCGCAAGTAGATGATGGAGTCATAATTATCAACTGTGCTATGCTCTCAGCAAGGGTCAGTACAGACGATGGCCCAGAGATTACTACGGATCGGATACACCTCATCACCTTCCGTTTCTCTGCGATCATCAATGGCACGAAATATGTGAACCAGCGTCAGATACTAAATAGAAAGCCAGGCATAGCGGGTCTCCGCTGCTTAGCATCGTTAGTCACGATCCAGTCTTGAGTATGCCGCAACTCCATAGAATGAAATATGTCAATCTTTGTGTCATCCACGAGCTGGTGTCCGCCGACTCATTCAATCTATGGATTATCGCCGGTGTTGTTCTCAGAGTCATCTGAAGCGGCTTTTTCCCCATATGCCAAATCTGAAAGAGAAGACAAGTTTCGCAGGAGATAACACAAGAAACTTTCACCTGTCTTTACCCATTTGCTCCAAACATATTTAGCTGACGCGTGAGTTCAGTGGCCTGATTACTAGGTCAGGTGCGGTAATCTGATATTTGATTATGCTGCAAATGTTTACGTTATCGCTTAAGCTGAGACATATTTCGCTGACGCATGACTGAGGCCTGACTACTAGGTCAGCTGCGGTTGCCTGATATTTGACTATGCAAATGTTTACGTTATCGCTTATGCTGAGTCGGCTTGCCGGCGGTAGTTTAGTAGCTTATGGGTCCACGTTTTAGGTTTAGCTTTAAGTCCAATTGTGTAATATAATTAGTTAGTATTTTACTTTCAATAAACATACTTGGTTTGCCGTTTTAATATACCATCTTGTTATTGTTGTGATTACTGAGCCACAAGCCCAGCGATAAGAGAGCGAAGTAAAGCTCCCAACGTAATAGACCAAAGAAGTTAACTATA
This sequence comes from Bactrocera oleae, assembly GCF_042242935.1. Taxonomy (NCBI): domain Eukaryota; kingdom Metazoa; phylum Arthropoda; class Insecta; order Diptera; family Tephritidae; genus Bactrocera; species Bactrocera oleae. The sequence goes on along the minus strand of NC_091541.1, from coordinate 15,214,783 downwards.
ATCATCTCGCGCATTGATTGCGAGATACCTGGACAGCGATGGACTGCGTTGGACCACATCTAAGGTAGCACGAGTTGTTAGACCACAGAACTTAGAAGAACGAGAAGGTGCCAATTGAATTTTGTATGATGCTCGATTGGACGGCTAACAGAGCTGAAAAATTGAGATCAAAGAGTTCACCATTTTCTGTAGTATTTGCTGTTATTTAGTAGAAATGAGAATTTATAACAACGTTCTCTGATAAAATACGTATCTACCAACATAAAGAGAAAAATTAAATACTTTGAACAAAAAATACAAATGTCACTGCACATATGCATGATTATTTTTTGCCATATAAATGATTGTTATGATGAAAAATTGATAAAATATGTTTTTTTTTTGCACAAATGCTACATTGATAAAATGTGAAAGAGTATGCAAAAAATGATATTTTACTATTTTCATAATTTTCTAATTTCAATGTGTATGTATGTACAAATGTACGTATGACATTGCAAAATAAGTAATGCATACGCACATCTAAATAAGAACCTATATACATATATATGCATAGAAAAATACAAACATTGTTATACAAAAACAACAATTCTTTCAAATAGCATGAGCAGCGTAAGAAATCAATATGGCAGCCAAATTGATAAATCCTAAATTTGTAGTAAATCACACAACAAGATTTTTATTCTGTTAGAGCGACAAGGGGATAGGTGACAATCGGCGAGCGCTCGTTTATTTTTCGGCACATCTCGGATTTTCTACCAACATCACAATGTTGTGACGCCTTGTCGTCGCATCAGTCCTTCGACAGATTGACTCTTTGACATAAAAACGTGAGCTTCGATCATTGGTTGACCGTGTCAACGGAGATTTCATATGAAGTAATGAGTGTTCTTATCTAGATACATATGTTGTTTGTAGACAAATTTACAAATATTTTTCTTTCATATTTCTTTACATGTACACATGATATGAAAATGCCGACGGCAAAACACAAGTCTGTGCTTTTATGACTCCATAATTGTGTCAAGTACATGATCTATTTTAAGAACTATATCAAAATAATTTATTAGTAATAATTTAAAAGTATTTTGTAATATTTCTCATAATAAAGTAAAAATAAATTAACATAAAATAGTTTAAAAATTAATAAATAAAATAATAGTTCAATAAAAGGAAATATAATATATTGCAAATACCATATCAATATTCCCAGTTTGGCATACGTATTATATTCTCTTCAATATTCGTCGGTTGGTTATGTAAAGAGAGCGTATGTGTACAGATTCACCGCTGTTATAAAAGCGAGAAATGTTATTTGTTTCTCCTGCGTATGGGGTGAACTCCTTGATAAAATTTTACAAATGTTCGCTGTCGAACCTGCACCTACTCGTTCTTCTAAGTTCTCTAGTTAGACAGCCATCAACAACGCGTGACCACAACTCGATAACTTGATTGGAAATCACAAATGCAACTCTGCAGAGTTATTTATAAAGCAGGTGGCAACATTCAACCTACACTATCTGTCATGCTGACGTACCTTCATCTTCCCTTTTCATCACGCATCGTCCAGCTGTAAGCACGTCTTCACTATTTTTGGAGGTAATCACATTATATCATTTATTGGAAAGTAACTAATTGAACATCGTTGTGGACATCCCACATATTGGTGACGCCGACGCAAGCAAAAAAGGCCGAAGAGGACGCGCTAAATCAGTTGGCAAAAAATTTGCAGCCTCGCAGCGTGGAAGTTGCTAAAGTGTCCATCAAAATTCTACCATTCTGGCACGCAAAGCCAGAACTTTGGATCGCCCAAGGGGAGTCACAATTTATTGCTGCATGGATAACGAGCGATAAGACCAAGTATCACACTGTCGTGGCCGCAATAAAAAGCAACGTGCTAGCACAAATAAGTGACATTATTCTCAATCCACCGAACAGCGACATGTACCCTACACTACAAGAACAAGAGCTTAGTGACATGCGCCCATCACAACTCCTGCGCGAGATGCGTAGTTTAGTAGGCAGCGAAATAAGCGATAACATACTCAAGTCTATTTGAATGAATCGGTTACCTTCCAACATGCGACTAATACTTTCCACCAGGTCTTATAAAAAATACGACAGTCAAATGACAATGTACGAACTGAACTTATTAGTACCAAACTAAACTAAAAACTCGTTGTCTTTTTCCGAAAAATAACAGCAAATCAAATATCAAAATGTACTCAGGTTGGCGTACATAACTGGATGCGTGAGTTTTGTTAGATTTACCTATGTGATTATTGGTTTATGTTGCCTTTTCTATTTTTGTACTCTTGAAACATGTTTCTACAGAGTATAATAGTCCAGTTCACCTAACGGTTGTTCGTATCGCTTAAAAATAATGGAATAAGATATAGAGTTATATACAATATATATAAATGATCAAGATAATAAGATGAGTTGAAAGCCGAGTGACTGTCTGTCTGTCCGTCTTTCCGTCTGTGCAACCGATAACTTGTATATAAATAAAAGTGAGATCGACCACGCCCACAAACGCCTTAATCAAAAACCTGTAAAATGCTAGAGCTGCAAAACTATCGATAGTCGGACCACTCGATAGATTCAAAAAATACTATAGATAATATCGATAGTTTTCTCCTTAAACCTACTTACTATCCGCTGTTTTAAATTAAGAGACCATGTCTTTGTACACTTCATTTTTGTGAAATAGTCTTTGGTTTTTTATAAAATAAAAATACAAAAAAATTAATAAAGTTACATATGTCCACAACTTTTCATGTTATTATATAAACTGCCCTGAAAGCTGACGAGTTATAAGAAGGTACATAAAATAAGAATGTGTTGATGTGTTTAGTCTTTAGGGCTGGTTTTCTATCACATATTAGCGTGGCTAAAAATTTTCTCCGACTCTCTAAAATTAAAATTATTTAATGTCATATCCCTTTATATTCACTGTAGGCAGACTAATGCTTTGGGTGTACAAGTATGTATGAGCATTAGGGTGGGTAAAAAAAAAAGAATGTTCTTGTTTAGACACCTCTAACAAAGGCTCTCCAAGTATCAGCTCATAGTTGTAACGGAAAGGTTCTCCGCATTACCGTTATCTATTTTTTTTATGATCGAATAGAAATATTCATATCTCATTTTCAACTACTTGAAGACTTATTTCGTTTCATGGATTTTGTGTTGTGTTGGTTTAAATAATTTTTTGATTACGTTAAAAATAAACACAAAAAACCAAAATAGAGAAAAAAAGACTTTTTGGTAGAGTAGTAAATTTCCTACAAAACTTAGAACTTTGCAATTTAAAATGGTGTTTTTCTCTATAAATTCGCCTCGCAACATGTTGCTAAAGAGTATAATAGTTTTGTTCACCTAAAACTACTCGAGATAGATATAGGGTTATATATAGGAAAGATCAGGATGAAGAGGCAAGTTGAAATCCGGGTGACTGTCTGTCCGTCCGTCCGTCTGTGCAAGCTGTAACTTGGATAAAAATTGAGATATCTGAATGCAACTTGGTACACATGTTTCTTACTGTAGGACGGTTGGTATTGCAGATGGGCGTGATCGGACCACTGTCACGCCCACAAAACGCCATTAATCAAAATACAAATAAGCTCCACAATAAGATATAATACCGTTATTTGGTATACAGGATCACATTAGGAAGGGGCATCTGAAGGATTTTTTTTTAAAGTAGGCATGGTCCTGCCCCCTAACCTAATAGGTTTAGTGTGCATATCTTCTAAACCGCTAAAGCTATAATAGCAAAATTCACCTCTATCGACAGTGTGAAAACGGGTGACATTGGCTGTAAACCCCGCCCACTCCCCATATAACGGTACTGTTAAAAGCTACTAAAAGTGCGATAAGTCAAGCACTAAACACGCCATAGATATTAAAATTTATCATTGGGATGGTATGAGATGACTTTATAGGAACCGCGTTTAAAATAAAACAGTGGGCGTGGCACCGCCCATTTTAGGTGAAAACCTATATCTTGGGGTTTGCTTAACCGATTTCACTCAAATTCGGTACGAAACATTTTCTTATATTTATAGTTAGAGTGCGAAAATGGGGGAAATCGAATTACAACCACGCCTATTTCCCATATAACACCATTTTAAATTGCATCACAATTAAAATAAGAGAGCGTGTTTTTCTCATAACAAGGTACATTTGTGCCTAAAATGGGGCAAATCGGGTGAATTTTAGGTAAATGGTAAATTTTACCCAGCTCCCATGTAACTACTTGTAATATCAGGATTTTCGAACATTCGTCTGACTTTACTTCATATGATTGGTGATGGTATATGAGGTACCTTAATGAAACAGTGGGAGAATTTTATTAGTCTACTTACTTATACTACTTATAATGCTTTTCGTTCAAACCAGTTTTATGCCGAATATGTCGGTCAGTGAGTATCAATATTTTTTTTATGTATAAAATAGCTTCAAATATGTTCTAGAGTATAGCTGAGCAATGAAAAACTAATATCTTTCTCTATCCCCAATATATATATGATTTCCGTCTTTCCACCTGACTTCAAACCGTTCCTGTTGATCAAAATGTGATACTTTAACGAAATTTAGTGGAAATTATGTGGTTTGACACTGAATTAGAATGAAATTAGTAAATACTTTTGTCTAAACCTCACAGCTTCATATAATGAATTCCGTATCTCTGGTTGATGTTTTCGACATAAGCTTATAATAAAAAATTTACCCACTTTGGTCGAGTTAATATCACATTCATACATATAAATATCTCATTTCAAGATGTTTTTTGTTTACTTCTTAATATAATTTTCGCTGACTCGAACTAAAGTGTACCGTACCCGTACTTTATGCAAAAAGTTCAAACTTCCGACTGGCTTTATATAAACGTAAAATATTTGATATATAGAAGTTTATTGCCGAAAATGTGTGAAATCGTTCGCCGAATTTCTCCACTGTCCTTAAGCTCAGTCGAATCCCAACTGAAGCTATCCTTTCAACTGTAAAAGACTCAGTTAAAGTAATCGGTATAAGTGAAAATAAGAATATATTGGAAAGAGTTAAAATTTTCTAAACTTCTGAAAGGTAGGGACTGCCCTATGAATTGACACTCAAAACTTCCGCCAAATATGTAATTACAGTGAATATAAACACTTGTGATGGCTTGGTTAACCCTTATGTTAGTAACGGGGTACCCACCGCTGTGTATTTGTGTTAATAGCTTAAAAAAATTCAATATTTAATTTTAAGCTCTCAAATCGTCGTTTTTTAACTTAAAAGAAAGCTATTTGTGAGTTCATTTAATTGATTTATTTTTTATTTATTTTTTTTAAATTAGCTTAAACTCTAGCCATCGCCCTATTAGAAACCGGGTACCCAGGTCCACAGTGGAAAGCATAGGAAAAAAATTGTATATAATTTCTATTAATGCATGCAACTAAATTTTAATAAAAAAATAAAGAAAAATTACAATTTTTTATAATTAATGACATTGAACACATTTTACACGATTAACTGAGTGCTCGTCACACACAGGTTGGTGACAATTGGCACAGGTCTTACGTTACTTTCGCCGTCTTCTTATTGGCAAAGCATTGCAGACATGACAAGATCCTATTTCTTTTACCTTCCGGTTTTATCTTTTGGAGTCTCTGGACCAGGATTTATCAGGACTCTTTCTGTCAGTATATGGCCTAATACACTTTCAATTGCAATCTTTGTTGAGAAGTGGCGCATTACTAGTAGATTTGTCATGCGATGTTCAATCATCGGCAATGCTAGTTCTTCACTTAGTTTACGCATAAATTGACGACGTTCTGTCGTTTTTTTGACAACCATTTTATTATGTTCATAATAAATTATATATGCCGCAAGTGAAGAAATATCTAGCATGTTGAAGAACATTGCCATTGGCTATCTCGAAGATCGTCGTTGACTGGTGTATCTCCGCACCATTTGGTCCATTGTGTCAACTCCAGCTTTATATTTATTTTACAAATTTATTATTTTTGGTTTTCGTTTAGTGTCATCACCAACTGACATATCTGAATGCATTGTCGATATCAGAATGATAGCTTTATTTTTTTTAGGAACGTAGGAACACATGGTAACCTTTTCGTGAAATCCAAAAACTGTCGAATACTGCTCCCGTGTCTTATTCGCTCCCATAACACTAGGGATGTAAGGTTTATTCTTTTTAAGCGTGCCAATAATAGTAATATTCCACGACAACAAATGGTTAGCAACTGGTACAGTACTAAAGAAGTTATCCATGCAGATGTTTCTACCACTACCTCGGTACGGAGCCGCCAATTCTTTCACTACTGCCTTGTCTTCTTTTTTACGTTCACTTCAAGTATTACCATCGTCGAATCACAAACAACGCAGAATATTATGGAATGTCGTTAATCCCATCGTCGCGCCATACAGCGGATAAGAATTGGAGTGCCACATGTCAAATGTATGATCTGTATTCGAATTATTTGCTCCAGCGCAAATCAAGATACCGAAGAACGAATAAATCGTAACGGACTTCTATTGATGCTGTGAGTTTGGATGGTTAGCATTGTACTCTTGGAAAATTACTTCAGCTTTTTTATTAGTGTGACGGACGATTATATCAACCATTTCGTAGGTAAAAATTTTTTTGAAAGTCTCGCTTATTGACAACGTTTCCGTACTGCGATGAGGCCCACTCCGCTGGCGCACAACATTATGAGCTGCGGTCTGATGCTGAGTTGGTGGAGTTTTGTTTCACACTGTTGTATCTTTGGCAATAAAACTCCCAGATGGTTCTTGAGCTCTTCCTAAAATAATAATAACAACATTAATTAGTTATTTAAGAAAAATAATTATTATTTCAATCATTGCTAAGAACAAATAGTTTACTTCATCTTCTACTGCTGAATTCTCTTCAGCGATTTCTTCTGTATCTTCGGAATCTTCTGGTTCGTCACGCACTGAATTACCTTGTTGATTTTGATGTCTAGCTCTATTTGCTGGAATCCAGTCTCCGTCATCGCTATCAGAAACCCTTCTTGAATCACTGATGTGTTCTCTAAGTAGTTTCCTCAAGTACTCATTCCATTCGGTTGCACAAAATGTAATTAAAATATTTAAAAATGTTAAATATATGTAACGTTTACTTACCGAGCATAGTCAGCTCTCGATAATTGTTCCATAGCTTTATTTTTCCCTGTCAAGAGAACACCAAATGAAACCCGTCTGATCCCACCAACAATCTGTTACATACTTAAACAAAAAATAACCTTGAGTTTTTCTTTCTCTCTCCAACGGCATCTGCTCGGCTCCGAACAATAAAAGCCGACCGACTACATGGGGTGTCCCAAATAGGTTTCAGATGTCATTCAAGATTTTACATTGCTATTATTATTTTTTCCTTTAATTGTCACTGACTATAATTATTTGAAGAAAAATTTTTTTTAAATAAAATAAACAAAATTTTTAATACTTAGTACCAGGTTGCTAAAAGACGACGGTAAAGTTGATTATTAACATAAGGGTTAATGGGGCAGCTGGACAACTTATGCAAATTGATTTCCATTGTTCTTTTCGAACAACTCTGTCGACTAAATTTTTGGAACCTTCTGTTGGTTTGATAGGACGATCAAAAAAGCCTCATCCTCAGTTTCTGGACACCAATTGAAAAAGTTCTAAAATCTATTCAATATAAAAGAAATGAACAAATTTCAATTGAATGAACTGTTCAGTAAAAGTCAGGGTGCCACATATAACAAAGTTGTTGTTCATACTCGACCCAGAATGCCCAGAGCTTCAATATATAATATGTCGCTTGTAGTCTAGCTACTTCTGCAGAATGTCTATTCATCATAGGAAATATTATTCCTCCTAACAAATTTTCTGAATCGAATCCTGTGTTTAAGGAACTGAGTGAATTGAACACAAATAAAGCTCTGACAAAAAGTTTCAATTTTATAATTTCCCGAACATAAGAACATCAAATTTTATTCCATAATGTTCAGAATCTTCACGCTCTCATTAATTATATAAAAAGCGACTATTTGATGTTATCTTGAAATATTTTATGTTTTGTACAATAGAAACTTGGAGTTATCCTTGCGAAAGTTTTTATATACCAGGAAATACTCCAATTAACGAGCTGAGGATAGATATCACGGAAACAAGAAATAAACGGGGCAGTTTCGATATTAATATTCTGGTTCTATACAGAAATTTAGCTTTCTCTGTCAAACATTTAATTGTAGAACTTCAGGAAGCCCTTACCTCTGAGTTATGCAATCATAATGTGCTAATTGTTGGAGATTTTAACTATTGTTTAATGTCTACAGGGACTACAATAAGAAATCTGCTCCAAGAAAAAAACTTTAGCTCCCTGCTTGGTGTAAAATATTCAACTACATCTGCCGTTACACAAATTGATTGGGCAGAGATGCTTCCCATGTTAATGCAATTACATTTGAGACAGTACAGAGCTATCATGACAGTATTTGTGTCTCTATTTCGAACTAAAGTTTTCAGACTTAGTGCAATAGTTCTTAATTTTTAATCGAATTAGATGGCAGTAATTTTTAAGACAATATAAAGAAAAATATGTAAATAATCTAACTAAGAAAATTTAATTTATGTGTAAAGGGTGTTTTTTTAGAGGTATAGAACTTTAAATTGCAATAAAACAACGATAGACTATTCGATTGACATGAATTTTATTTATCCGAAAGATAATCTTGTGGCATTACATTTTAAACTTGATTTCTGGCTCGGACTTAGTCCAATTTTCGATGACTTTTTCCAACATTTTTGGGCGTATATCGGCAATAACACGGCAAATGTTGTCTTCCAAACTTATGCGCATAGACCAATGACTTTACATAACCCCACAGAAAGTAGTCTAGCGGTGTTAAATCACAAGATCTTAGAGGCCAATTCACAGGTCCAAAACGTGAAATTAGGCGGTCACCAAACGTGTCTTTCAATAAATCGTTTGTGGCATGAGCTGTGTGACATGTTGCACCGTCTTGTTGGAACCATAGCTCCTGGACCTCATGGTTGTTCAATTCAGGAATAAAAAAGTTAGTAATCATGGTTCTATACCGATCACAATTGACTGTAACGTTCTGGCCATCATCGTTTTTGATGAAGTACGGACCAATGATTCCACCAGCCCATAAAGCGCACCAAACAGTCACTTTTTCTGGATGTAACGGTGTTTCTACATACACTTGAGGATTAGCTTTACTTCAAATGCGGCAGTTTTGTTTGTTGACGTAGCCATTCAACCAGAAGTGCGCTTCATCGCTAAAAAAAGAACTTAGTGCGCGATACGTATTCCGCACAGAATCATTATTTTCGAAACAAAATTGCATTATTTGCAAGCGTTGTTCCTGGCGTGATGAAAAAAAATATAATTTGAATATATCTATAAGAATCTCTATAAAAATTTATGATAAATGTTGTAAATATTATATACAAATTAATATGATAATATAATTTTTAAAGTTGTTAATATTGATTATTTTCAAGCTAAACATCTGTAATAATAATGATGTAATATAAAAAAATTTTTATTCATTATCAGAAGACGATTTCTTTTCATACTTCTCAATACAGTTGTAATGCATTCTATATTAAATCAATTATAAGCGTATACAAAAAAAATGTGGAAAACGGTTGGCCTCAAGGGCCATCCCTGCAACTTCCCGCTAATTTCATATGCTAACGTTCAAATTTCGCTTTTTTCACTGCTTTTGAGCTCTTCGAAATTTTTCGTTTTCAATATCTCGCAAGTAAATCAACCGATTTTGACCCGGTTGGCGGCAAACGATGTGTTTTTTTAAGGTTTAGAACTGATTAGTTTTTGGTGTTGATCGGTCAAGTCGTTTGGAAGAAATTCGAAAAAAAGATTTTTCAAAATTTTTATTTTTAAGATTTCTCAAAATCTACTGGTCCGATTGGGTCCAAACTCACACGAAATTCAAGTGCAATGAAACCCTTTGGAATGCCGTTTAGTTTATTCAAATCGGTTGAGCCGTTTAAAAGTTATAAGAGGGTCACATACATCCACACACACACACATACATCCACACATACATACAGACATACGGACATCATCGTAGAAATGTTCGGGGAAGCTTCCTCGACCCTCAAAACGTCGAGATCTGTTGAGAACTCGATTTTTGCAAAATGGGGTGAAACCAATATCTTCCCGATTTTTAGAAAATTTTCCATTTTCTTAGCGGGAAGTTAAAAAATTTGAGTGAATTTAGTTTACAAATTGCTCCAATTAATTTCACTGTGAATGTAAATAACTGAGGCAACAGTTCCTACTTCTAATTATAAAAATATATAAAAAATCTAGTATACCATTTAACTTTGTAAGAATATAAAATGTTCGTTTACAGCTTACAAAATGTTCCGAGCTTATCCTTCCTTACTTGTTCAAATTATTAACTTTATGAATAACTGAGGTTTTGTCCAGCCGACAATTTAAAACATTCGAAATTCGTACCTAAATGTAAATATTTCCACAACATTTTCTCTAAGTTTCTATGAGTTTCTTAAGGCCCAATTAACAATTCTAATCGAAACCCTTGTGTACGTGTGATCGTTCCCACCTTTCTTACGCATTGGTCTTATGAGTGGCACGGTGTGTTTGTGTTAGTTTCCGCGCTAAGTCCTTCAATGTATTGAATTTCCGTAGCCGTGAATAGCCGGAATGTAATCCAAAATTAGACTTAACATTTGGTATAACTAGACTATAAATATGTAACTTTATTAAGTGAAATCTTGCAATTTCATACAAATTGTTGGTAAAACTAGTAAGGGCATTAACCATCGATAGTCAAAGTAAACTATCGATAGTGAGACAAAAAAGGAGTACAGAAATGCCGGTTCTAGATCACTTTGGTGCAAGTCTGCATGCACCATTTTCGTACTTTTCCTTGCACCAGTTTGGTGCAAAGGGAAAAAACCGCAAAACTACAAAACCGCAAAACTGCAAAACCGCAAAACTGTCGCAGCGCTCCCGTGTGTGTGTGTGTGTGTGTGTGAGCGTGAGAATTTTATATAAATCTAAATTTTACACCATTTTAGTGCAAAGGGAAAAAATAATTTTGTATATTTTGTGGTTTTGTGCTTGTGGTGCTTAGATAGACCCGTGTAAGGGATTTGGGGGGTCCCGGGGCGCATTGTAAGTGAACAGCAGTAAACTTTGACGAATGTAAAATAATAAAAGAAACAAAATTGTTTTAATTATTTTTTTATATTTTCATATCATTTGTTTTAACTATATTATATCAAATTTAAAACATTTGAACATTTATAAATAAAACATTTGTTACAACTAAATTCAATGAATGCATATAAACTTTTTTTCAAGAGCTTAGTACGAGCAAAACCGCCAACACCTTTATATTTATATACAATTCCTAAAAGTTGTTTAAGAAATTTATCTTCACGGACCCATTCAACATCACAGCTTATATTATGTTTTTTTGCAGAAGTTGTAGTGCAATCCAAATCAATATCTTCCGATTTAATTTCATCATCAAACCACTTTTGAATTAAAAATTTTAATTTCTGAATATCTCCGTCATTTTTGAAATTAACTTCAAATGAGGGAACTTCTCCCACCTTTTCATTTAAAGTAATTTTTCCAACAGTTAATAACCCTTTAGTGTCTATAATTCCATTTTCAGGAACAGCTGCTAGTGTTGGTTTACAAAGATCAATACACTTATTTACATTTTGTGTGTTAGCTTTTTGTTGAGCGGTTTTTTGTATAGAACCTTCAGCTTGTATTATCTTTGAAGGTCGTTGTCTCTTACGCTTATTTGTCTTCACTTCAGTTGTACCTTGTAGGGGTTGAGCGGGTTCTGTTGTACCTTGTAGGAGTTGAGTGGGATCTTCTAAGTTTTGAAGCTGCGTATTAAATGTTGTTCCTTGTAGGGATTGAGCGGGTTCTTCTAATTTTTGAAGTTTCTCATCGAACCTTCTTAACATATTGTTGAATTCTTCTTGATCGAACACAACATTTGGTATCATTTGTTGATAACTATCAAAGTTTAAATAATTTTCAGAATCCATTGTTCCACGTTAATGTGTTTCCGTTAAATATGTTATTACAATTAGACTATTATAAAATAAAGTTCATATTTATATCTTCTTGTTTCATTTTCTCACGATGATTACATACATCTAGGTTCCTTAAACATGATAGCATATAAATTATACAGTTTTTTCATTGCTTTATATCGGGAATAAAGCGAAATACAATTACATATATCTACTATTTCCTCGTCTGAATTATCAGTGAAATGACAATCTTTTTTGTGTAATCCATTGGGTGAATATACGAATGGTTCTGATAAACATGACCGCAATTCATTTATTATAGAATAAAAATATATTTTATGTTCATTATCAATTAAATCGTTATATTTTCTTAAAAACTGTTCTAGGTATTTTGGAAAAGACATTTTTTCCTTTTTATTGTACTGTTTGCTTGACACTAAATTAAACAAGTAAGGAAGGGCTAAGTTCGGATGTAACCGAACATTTTATACTCTCGCAAAGTCAAATGGTATACTCGTTTGAGATTTTTTTGTGGATTGGCTGATATTTTCGGTAGAAGGTCAACTATAGGCACTGGGGTCCACATATTTCGTACTTAGGGGTTTGAACAGTTTTGGTTCGATTTAGACAATTTTTGGCCGCAAGGTGGCATACTTTAATTGCATTATTCACGCAAAGTTTTACTCCGATATAATCATTGTTACCTGATTTGCATAGTGGAAAGTGAAAGAATCAGATGGAATTGAAAATGGTGTTACATGGGAAGTAAGCGTGGTTGTAGTCCGATTTCACCCATTTTCGCACTATGACATAGAAATATGAAAAGAACGTTATGTACCGAACTTGGTTGAAATCGGTTGGGCAGATCTCAAGATATGGGTTTTCACCTAAAAGTGGGCTGTGCCACGCCCACTGTCTAATTTTGAACGCGGTTCCTATAAAGTCAGCTTATACCATCTCAGAGATAAAATTTAGTGTCTCTGGCGTGTTTAGTGCTTGATTTATCGCGCTTTTAGTAGTTTTTAACAGTACCGTTATATGGGGAGTGGACGGAGTTGAAACTCGATTTCAACTATTTTCACACCGTCAATAGAAGTGCTAAAAACATTTGCGTCTAGTGAATTTTGCTGTTATAGCATTAGCGGTTTAGGAGATATGCGCATTCAACCTATTAGAGGCGGGACCACGCCCACTTTTTAAAAAAAAGTTTTAACTGCAGATGCCCCTCCCTAATGTGATCCTGTGTACCAAATAACAGTCTTGTATCTTATTGCGGAGCTTAGTTATGGCAAGTTATTTGTTTTTGATTAATGGCGTTTTGTGGGCGTGGCAGTGGTCCGATTACGCCCATCTGCAATACCAACCGTCTCACGGTACCAAGAAACATGTCTACCAAGTTTCATAAAGATATCTCAATTTTTACTTAAGTTAGAGCTTGCACGGACGGACGGACGGACAGACAGTCACCCGGATTTCAAATCGTCTCTTCATCCTGATCATTTATATATATAAGGTTATCATATATCTCCCTTCCGCTTTTTTGTCTTTTGAATTTCGTGGCTATGTACAAAGCGCTACAGAGCTCGTATCTGGCAACACTATACATAATTTGAAAGGTCTTGACATAACCTACAAAACAACGCTATGCATGATTAGTTTGGATATTGCGTTCAACAGTTATAAACGTGTGAACATGGAGTTCACTAACGCCGAAATTCGCGCTATTTTAAAGTTTTCCTTAGTTAAAGGCAAATCTGCTAGAGATGGTACTCTATCACTTCGAACCGCGGAGGAATGGTTTCGACGATTCAGAGCCGGTGAAAACGACACCATGGATAAGCCAGCCGGCGGAAGACCTGTGACGACAAATACCGATCAAAATGGAATTCATCGAGTAAGACCGGCATATGGCATCTCGTGACATCGCCCAGGAGATGGGAGTTAGTCACCAAACCATTTTGAACCATCTGCAGAAGGCTGGATACAAAAAAAAGTTTGATGTTTGGGTGCCGCATAATTTGACGCAAAAAAACCTTCTGGACCGAATCAACGCCTGCGATATGCTGCTGAAACGGAACGAACTCGTCCCATTCTTGAAGCGGATGGTGACTGGCGACGAAAAATGGATCACATACGACAATATCAAGCGAAAACGGTCGTGGTCGAAGGCCGGTGAATCGTCCCAAACAGTGGCCAAGCCGGGATTGACGGCCAGGAAGGTTTTGCTGTGTGTTTGGTGGGATTGGAAGGGAATCATCCACTATGAGCTGCTCCCATATGGCCAGACGCTTAATTCTACCATCTACTGCGAACAACTGGACCGCGTGAAGCAGGCGATCGACCAGAAGCGTCCAGAATTGGCCAACAGGAAGGGTGTAGTGTTCCACCAGGACAACGCCAGACCACACACTTCGTTGATGACTCGTCAGAAGCTACGGGAGCTCAGATGGGAGGTTTTATCGCGTCCACCATATAGCCCGGACGTAGCGCCAAGTGATTACCACCTGTTTCTGTCCATGGCGAATGCCCTTGGTGGTGTGAAGTGGAACTCAAAAGATGCTTGTGAAAAGTGGCTGTCCGAATTCTTCGCAAATAAGGAGGGGGGCTTCTACGAGGAAGGTATTATGAAGTTGCCGTATAGATGAAAAGAGATCATCGAACAAAACGGCGCATATTTTGACTAAATCCGATCACTGCAACACTTTTTATAAAGCATTGAATGAAGAGCAAAAAAGCGGAGAGGAGATATATGACAACCTTATATATAACCTTATATCTAACTCGATTAGTTTTAGGTGATACAAACAACCGTTAGGTGAACAAAACTATTAGACTCTGTAGCAACAGGTTGCGAGAGTATAAAAATTAACAAGTAGGGTACTAGTAGTGCGAAACTGGTGGTTTGCGGAACTATAATTTCCGCTGCACAGTATATCAATAAACCTCAAAATAGATACCGATAAACACGTACTTATACTGTATAGATATATATATATATATATATATACATTTAGAAAGATAAGGCTACTTGTCCCCATGCATATAAATTACACATTTTTCAGTGAAAATATACAGTTAATTGTTTGAAGCGGTTGTTGTTGAAACAATTTATTTTTTAATATTTATTAAACGCTAAAACTTTAAATAAACGGTAATAAACTGTGTAATATATATATACTGTGTATTATATATATATATATAAATATATATTATTTTTTCATTGTTACTCTACAATATCTTCTTATTGTAGTCATGAAGCAGGCTCTTAAAGGCTTAAAATCAGTTTCAAAGGAAAAAACACAAAAACCAATATTGAAGGCGATTGATGTACCAATTAATAAAAAATTAAGAGTTTTAAAAGCTATACGAGTGAAGACAAAGTTTGGTGATAAACTGATGATTGAACTAGATGAATATGTTCTTTTTCTTCCAGAATCTTACAACTCCTTAAAAGATTCAACTATTGAAACATTGAATAATAATACAATTTACATCGAATTTATTAAACGTGGAGAAAAATTTACTTCACCATTGTTTGAATTTCATTCATCATAAGGTTTTTTAAATTTTCGAATTATCTCCCAAATAAAAAAATAAAAATCAAAATGTATCCGTGTAGTTTCTGTGACATATGTTCGGAAGAGGAGTTTGAATAAGCATATTTCAATGAAACATCAGGATTCTAAAACAATTATTTCACAAAAAATGTATCCGTGTAGTTTCTGTGAAAAGACATATGTTCGGCAGAGGAGTTTGAACAAGTATATTACAATGAAACATCAAGATCCAAAACAATAATTTTTTGCGAACAATGTAAAGTGCAAGTGAAAAAAAATGAATGGACAGCACACGTGAGAACAAACATACATAAAAAAATTGTATGTATAGTGTAAATAATAATGTGAAATGTATTAATTCTATGTTTAATAATCGTATTGAAACATATGTTTTGGAAAACGACGAGCCCAAGGATTTAATTATTGAACATTTTTTTGAAAAACATCTAAATGAATTAACTGAACTTTTACAGAAATCTATAGAAAAGCATGAAAGCATCAAATTTAACTTTGAATTATTTTGCAAATATAATATATTCAAATAAAAGAATATATTGAAGAATTTGCTATATTGTCACACCAAACATTAATGACTGAAGCATTTATGGAGAACAGCAATGTTGGAGATATAATTAAAGAAAAGTTTAGTAAATTGATTGAAAAAATGAACACATTTCAATAGCGAGATAGTGGTTGGAGTCTAAATTAAATTATTCATCTAAAAGTAAACATAAATAAATATCTACCAATTAGAGGCTCATTATATAATATATACCACTACCGAAAATAATTGCAGTTAAAAAAGCATGTATTAATATTGTTAACAATGATGTATATTGTTTTAAGTGGGCCATAATTTCATCTCTTTACCAACCCTCAATAAATAGCCAAAGGTGTTCTTCATATAAATTTTTATTTTTAAGATTTCTCAAAATCTACTGGTCCGATTGGGTCCAAACTCACACGAAATTCAAGTGCAATGAAACCCTTTGGAATGCCGTTTAGTTTATTCAAATCGGTTGAGCCGTTTAAAAGTTATAAGAGGGTCACATACATCCACACACACACACATACATACAGACATACGGACATCATCGTAGAAATGTTCGGGGAAGCTTCCTCGACCCTCAAAACGTCGAGATCTGTTGAGAACTCGATTTTTGCAAAATGGGGTGAAACCAATATCTTCCCGATTTTTAGAAAATTTTCCATTTTCTTAGCGGGAAGTTAAAAATTTGAGTGAATTTAGTTTACAAATTGCTCCAATTAATTTTACTGTGAATGTAAATAACTGAGGCAACAGTTCCTACTTCTAATTATAAAAATATATAAAAAATCTAGTATACCATTTAACTTTGTAAGAATATAAAATGTTCGTTTACAGCTTACAAAATGTTCCGAGCTTATCCTTCCTTACTTGTTCAAATTATTAACTTTATGAATAACTGAGGTTTTGTCCAGCCGACAATTTAAAACATTCGAAATTCGTACCTAAATGTAAATATTTCCACAACATTTTCTCTAAGTTTCTATGAGTTTCTTAAGGCCCAATTAACAATTCTAATCGAAACCCTTGTGTACGTGTGATCGTTCCCACCTTTCTTACGCATTGGTCTTATGAGTGGCACGGTGTGTTTGTGTTAGTTTCCGCGCTAATTCCTTCAATGTATTGAATTTCCGTAGCCGTGAATAGCCGGAATGTAATCCAAAATTAGACTTAACATTTGGTATAACTAGACTATAAATATGTAACTTTATTAAGTGAAATCTTGCAATTTCATACAAATTGTTGGTAAAACTAGTAAGGGCATTAACCATCGATAGTCAAAGTAAACTATCGATAGTGAGACAAAAAAGGAGTACAGAAATGCCGGTTCTAGATCACTTTGGTGCAAGCCTGCATGCACCATTTTCGTACTTTTCCTTGCACCAGTTTGGTGCAAAGGGAAAAAACCGCAAAACTTCAAAACCGCAAAACCGCAAAACTGCAAAACCGCAAAACTGTCGCATCGCTCCCGTGTGTGTGTGTGTGTGTGTGTGAGCGTGAGAATTTTATATAAATCTAAATTTTACACCATTTTAGTGCAAAGGGAAAAAATAATTTTGTATATTTTGTGGTTTTGTGCTTGTGGTGCTTAGATAGACCCGTGTAAGGGATTTGGGGGGTCCCGGGGCGCATTGTAAGTGAACAGCAGTAAACTTTGACGAATGTAAAATAATAAAAGAAACAAAATTGTTTTAATTATTTTTTTATATTTTCATATCATTTGTTTTAACTATATTATATCAAATTTAAAACATTTGAACATTTATAAATAAAACATTTGTTACAACTAAATTCAATGAATGCATATAAACTTTTTTTCAAGAGCTTAGTACGAGCAAAACCGCCAACACCTTTATATTTATATACAATTCCTAAAAGTTGTTTAAGAAATTTATCTTCACGGACCCATTCAACATCACAGCTTATATTATGTTTTTTTGCAGAAGTTGTAGTGCAATCCAAATCAATATCTTCCGATTTAATTTCATCATCAAACCACTTTTGAATTAAAAATTTTAATTTCTGAATATCTCCGTCATTTTTGAAATTAACTTCAAATGAGGGAACTTCTCCCACCTTTTCACTTAAAGTAATTTTTCCAACAGTTAATAACCCTTTAGTGTCTATAATTCCATTTTCAGGAACAGCTGCTAGTGTTGGTTTACAAAGATCAATACACTTATTTACATTTTGTGTGTTAGCTTTTTGTTGAGCGGTTTTTTGTATAGAACCTTCAGCTTGTATTATCTTTGAAGGTCGTTGTCTCTTACGCTTATTTGTCTTCACTTCAGTTGTACCTTGTAGGGGTTGAGCGGGTTCTGTTGTACCTTGTAGGAGTTGAGTGGGATCTTCTAAGTTTTGAAGCTGCGTATTAAATGTTGTTCCTTGTAGGGATTGAGCGTTTTCTTCTAATTTTTGAAGTTTCTCATCGAACCTTCTTAACATATTGTTGAATTCTTCTTGATCGAACACAACATATGGTATCATTTGTTGATCACTATCAAAGTTTAAATAATTTTCAGAATCCATTGTTCCACGTTAATGTGTTTCCGTTAAATATGTTATTACAATTAGACTATTATAAAATAAAGTTCATATTTATATCTTCTTGTTTCATTTTCTCACGATGATTACATACATCTAGGTTCCTTAAACATGATAGCATATAAATTATACAGTTTTTTCATTGCTTTATATCGGGAATAAAGCGAAATACAATTACATATATCTACTATTTCCTCGTCTGAATTATCAGTGAAATGACAATTTTTTTTGTGTAATCCATTGGGTGAATATACGAATGGTTCTGATAAACATGACCGCAATTCATTTATTATAGAATAAAAATATATTTTATGTTCATTATCAATTAAATCGTTATATTTTCTTAAAAACTGTTCTAGGTATTTTGGAAAAGACATTTTTTCCTTTTTATTGTACTGTTTGCTTGACACTAAATTAAACAAGTAAGGAAGGGCTAAGTTCGGATGTAACCGAACATTTTATACTCTCGCAAAGTCAAATGGTATACTCGTTTGAGATTTTTTTGTGGATTGGCTGATATTTTCGGTAGAAGGTCAACTATAGGCACTGGGGTCCACATATTTCGTACTTAGGGGTTTGAACAGTTTTGGTTCGATTTAGACAATTTTTGGCCGCAAGGTGGCATACTTTAATTGCATTATTCACGCAAAGTTTTACTCCGATATAATCATTGTTACCTGATTTGCATAGTGGAAAGTGAAAGAATCAGATGGAATTGAAAATGGTGTTACATGGGAAGTAAGCGTGGTTGTAGTCCGATTTCACCCATTTTCGCACTATGACATAGAAACATGAAAAGGACGTTATGTACCGAACTTGGTTGAAATCGGTTGGGCAGATCTCAAGATATGGGTTTTCACCTAAAAGTGGGCTGTGCCACGCCCACTGTCTAATTTTGAACGCGGTTCCTGTAAAGTCAGCTTATACCATCTCAGAGATAAAATTTAGTGTCTCTGGCGTGTTTAGTGCTTGATTTATCGCGCTTTTAGTAGTTTTTAACAGTACCGTTATATGGGGAGTGGACGGAGTTGCCACTCGATTTCAACTATTTTCACACCGTCAATAGAAGTGCTAAAAACATTTGCGTCTAGTGAATTTTGCTGTTATAGCATTAGCGGTTTAGGAGATATGCGCATTCAACCTATTAGAGGCGGGACCACGCCCACTTTTTAAAAAAAAGTTTTAACTGCAGATGCCCCTCCCTAATGTGATCCTGTGTACCAAATAACAGTCTTGTATCTTATTGCGGAGCTTAGTTATGGCAAGTTATTTGTTTTTGATTAATGGCGTTTTGTGGGCGTGGCAGTGGTCCGATTACGCCCATCTGCAATACCAACCGTCTCACGGTACCAAGAAACATGTCTACCAAGTTTCATAAAGATATCTCAATTTTTACTTAAGTTAGAGCTTGCACGGACGGACGGACGGACAGACAGTCACCCGGATTTCAAATCGTCTCTTCATCCTGATCATTTATATATATAAGGTTATCATATATCTCCCTTCCGCTTTTTTGTCTTTTGAATTTCGTGGCTATGTACAAAGCGCTACAGAGCTCGTATCTGGCAACACTATACATAATTTGAAAGGTCTTGACATAACCTACAAAACAACGCTATGCATGATTAGTTTGGATATTGCGTTCAACAGTTATAAACGTGTGAACATGGAGTTCACTAACGCCGAAATTCGCGCTATTTTAAAGTTTTCCTTAGTTAAAGGCAAATCTGCTAGAGATGGTACTCTATCACTTCGAACCGCGGAGGAATGGTTTCGACGATTCAGAGCCGGTGAAAACGACACCATGGATAAGCCAGCCGGCGGAAGACCTGTGACGACAAATACCGATCAAAATGGAATTCATCGAGTAAGACCGGCATATGGCATCTCGTGACATCGCCCAGGAGATGGGAGTTAGTCACCAAACCATTTTGAACCATCTGCAGAAGGCTGGATACAAAAAAAAGTTTGATGTTTGGGTGCCGCATAATTTGACGCAAAAAAACCTTCTGGACCGAATCAACGCCTGCGATATGCTGCTGAAACGGAACGAACTCGTCCCATTCTTGAAGCGGATGGTGACTGGCGACGAAAAATGGATCACATACGACAATATCAAGCGAAAACGGTCGTGGTCGAAGGCCGGTGAATCGTCCCAAACAGTGGCCAAGCCGGGATTGACGGCCAGGAAGGTTTTGCTGTGTGTTTGGTGGGATTGGAAGGGAATCATCCACTATGAGCTGCTCCCATATGGCCAGACGCTTAATTCTACCATCTACTGCGAACAACTGGACCGCGTGAAGCAGGCGATCGACCAGAAGCGTCCAGAATTGGCCAACAGGAAGGGTGTAGTGTTCCACCAGGACAACGCCAGACCACACACTTCGTTGATGACTCGTCAGAAGCTACGGGAGCTCAGATGGGAGGTTTTATCGCGTCCACCATATAGCCCGGACGTAGCGCCAAGTGATTACCACCTGTTTCTGTCCATGGCGAATGCCCTTGGTGGTGTGAAGTGGAACTCAAAAGATGCTTGTGAAAAGTGGCTGTCCGAATTCTTCGCAAATAAGGAGGGGGGCTTCTACGAGGAAGGTATTATGAAGTTGCCGTATAGATGAAAAGAGATCATCGAACAAAACGGCGCATATTTTGACTAAATCCGATCACTGCAACACTTTTTATAAAGCATTGAATGAAGAGCAAAAAAGCGGAGAGGAGATATATGACAACCTTATATATAACCTTATATCTAACTCGATTAGTTTTAGGTGATACAAACAACCGTTAGGTGAACAAAACTATTAGACTCTGTAGCAACAGGTTGCGAGAGTATAAAAATTAACAAGTAGGGTACTAGTAGTGCGAAACTGGTGGTTTGCGGAACTATAATTTCCGCTGCACAGTATATCAATAAACCTCAAAATAGATACCGATAAACACGTACTTATACTGTATAGATATATATATATATATATATATACATTTAGAAAGATAAGGCTACTTGTCCCCATGCATATAAATTACACATTTTTCAGTGAAAATATACAGTTAATTGTTTGAAGCGGTTGTTGTTGAAACAATTTATTTTTTAATATTTATTAAACGCTAAAACTTTAAATAAACGGTAATAAACTGTGTAATATATATATACTGTGTATTATATATATATATATAAATATATATTATTTATTCATTGTTACTCTACAATATCTTCTTATTGTAGTCATGAAGCAGGCTCTTAAAGGCTTAAAATCAGTTTCAAAGGAAAAAACACAAAAACCAATATTGAAGGCGATTGATGTACCAATTAATAAAAAATTAAGAGTTTTAAAAGCTATACGAGTGAAGACAAAGTTTGGTGATAAACTGATGATTGAACTAGATGAATATGTTCTTTTTCTTCCAGAATCTTACAACTCCTTAAAAGATTCAACTATTGAAACATTGAATAATAATACAATTTACATCGAATTTATTAAACGTGGAGAAAAATTTACTTCACCATTGTTTGAATTTCATTCATCATAAGGTTTTTTAAATTTTCGAATTATCTCCCAAATAAAAAAATAAAAATCAAAATGTATCCGTGTAGTTTCTGTGACATATGTTCGGAAGAGGAGTTTGAATAAGCATATTTCAATGAAACATCAGGATTCTAAAACAATTATTTCACAAAAAATGTATCCGTGTAGTTTCTGTGAAAAGACATATGTTCGGCAGAGGAGTTTGAACAAGTATATTACAATGAAACATCAAGATCCAAAACAATAATTTTTTGCGAACAATGTAAAGTGCAAGTGAAAAAAAATGAATGGACAGCACACGTGAGAACAAACATACATAAAAAAATTGTATGTATAGTGTAAATAATAATGTGAAATGTATTAATTCTATGTTTAATAATCGTATTGAAACATATGTTTTGGAAAACGACGAGCCCAAGGATTTAATTATTGAACATTTTTTTGAAAAACATCTAAATGAATTAACTGAACTTTTACAGAAATCTATAGAAAAGCATGAAAGCATCAAATTTAACTTTGAATTATTTTGCAAATATAATATATTCAAATAAAAGAATATATTGAAGAATTTGCTATATTGTCACACCAAACATTAATGACTGAAGCATTTATGGAGAACAGCAATGTTGGAGATATAATTAAAGAAAAGTTTAGTAAATTGATTGAAAAAATGAACACATTTCAATAGCGAGATAGTGGTTGGAGTCTAAATTAAATTATTCATCTAAAAGTAAACATAAATAAATATCTACCAATTAGAGGCTCATTATATAATATATACCACTACCGAAAATAATTGCAGTTAAAAAAGCATGTATTAATATTGTTAACAATGATGTATATTGTTTTAAGTGGGCCATAATTTCATCTCTTTACCAACCCTCAATAAATAGCCAAAGGTGTTCTTCATATAAATTTTTATTTTTAAGATTTCTCAAAATCTACTGGTCCGATTGGGTCCAAACTCACACGAAATTCAAGTGCAATGAAACCCTTTGGAATGCCGTTTAGTTTATTCAAATCGGTTGAGCCGTTTAAAAGTTATAAGAGGGTCACATACATCCACACACACACACATACATACAGACATACGGACATCATCGTAGAAATGTTCGGGGAAGCTTCCTCGACCCTCAAAACGTCGAGATCTGTTGAGAACTCGATTTTTGCAAAATGGGGTGAAACCAATATCTTCCCGATTTTTAGAAAATTTTCCATTTTCTTAGCGGGAAGTTAAAAATTTGAGTGAATTTAGTTTACAAATTGCTCCAATTAATTTTACTGTGAATGTAAATAACTGAGGCAACAGTTCCTACTTCTAATTATAAAAATATATAAAAAATCTAGTATACCATTTAACTTTGTAAGAATATAAAATGTTCGTTTACAGCTTACAAAATGTTCCGAGCTTATCCTTCCTTACTTGTTCAAATTATTAACTTTATGAATAACTGAGGTTTTGTCCAGCCGACAATTTAAAACATTCGAAATTCGTACCTAAATGTAAATATTTCCACAACATTTTCTCTAAGTTTCTATGAGTTTCTTAAGGCCCAATTAACAATTCTAATCGAAACCCTTGTGTACGTGTGATCGTTCCCACCTTTCTTACGCATTGGTCTTATGAGTGGCACGGTGTGTTTGTGTTAGTTTCCGCGCTAATTCCTTCAATGTATTGAATTTCCGTAGCCGTGAATAGCCGGAATGTAATCCAAAATTAGACTTAACATTTGGTATAACTAGACTATAAATATGTAACTTTATTAAGTGAAATCTTGCAATTTCATACAAATTGTTGGTAAAACTAGTAAGGGCATTAACCATCGATAGTCAAAGTAAACTATCGATAGTGAGACAAAAAAGGAGTACAGAAATGCCGGTTCTAGATCACTTTGGTGCAAGCCTGCATGCACCATTTTCGTACTTTTCCTTGCACCAGTTTGGTGCAAAGGGAAAAAACCGCAAAACTTCAAAACCGCAAAACCGCAAAACTGCAAAACCGCAAAACTGTCGCATCGCTCCCGTGTGTGTGTGTGTGTGTGTGTGAGCGTGAGAATTTTATATAAATCTAAATTTTACACCATTTTAGTGCAAAGGGAAAAAATAATTTTGTATATTTTGTGGTTTTGTGCTTGTGGTGCTTAGATAGACCCGTGTAAGGGATTTGGGGGGTCCCGGGGCGCATTGTAAGTGAACAGCAGTAAACTTTGACGAATGTAAAATAATAAAAGAAACAAAATTGTTTTAATTATTTTTTTATATTTTCATATCATTTGTTTTAACTATATTATATCAAATTTAAAACATTTGAACATTTATAAATAAAACATTTGTTACAACTAAATTCAATGAATGCATATAAACTTTTTTTCAAGAGCTTAGTACGAGCAAAACCGCCAACACCTTTATATTTATATACAATTCCTAAAAGTTGTTTAAGAAATTTATCTTCACGGACCCATTCAACATCACAGCTTATATTATGTTTTTTTGCAGAAGTTGTAGTGCAATCCAAATCAATATCTTCCGATTTAATTTCATCATCAAACCACTTTTGAATTAAAAATTTTAATTTCTGAATATCTCCGTCATTTTTGAAATTAACTTCAAATGAGGGAACTTCTCCCACCTTTTCACTTAAAGTAATTTTTCCAACAGTTAATAACCCTTTAGTGTCTATAATTCCATTTTCAGGAACAGCTGCTAGTGTTGGTTTACAAAGATCAATACACTTATTTACATTTTGTGTGTTAGCTTTTTGTTGAGCGGTTTTTTGTATAGAACCTTCAGCTTGTATTATCTTTGAAGGTCGTTGTCTCTTACGCTTATTTGTCTTCACTTCAGTTGTACCTTGTAGGGGTTGAGCGGGTTCTGTTGTACCTTGTAGGAGTTGAGTGGGATCTTCTAAGTTTTGAAGCTGCGTATTAAATGTTGTTCCTTGTAGGGATTGAGCGTTTTCTTCTAATTTTTGAAGTTTCTCATCGAACCTTCTTAACATATTGTTGAATTCTTCTTGATCGAACACAACATATGGTATCATTTGTTGATCACTATCAAAGTTTAAATAATTTTCAGAATCCATTGTTCCACGTTAATGTGTTTCCGTTAAATATGTTATTACAATTAGACTATTATAAAATAAAGTTCATATTTATATCTTCTTGTTTCATTTTCTCACGATGATTACATACATCTAGGTTCCTTAAACATGATAGCATATAAATTATACAGTTTTTTCATTGCTTTATATCGGGAATAAAGCGAAATACAATTACATATATCTACTATTTCCTCGTCTGAATTATCAGTGAAATGACAATTTTTTTTGTGTAATCCATTGGGTGAATATACGAATGGTTCTGATAAACATGACCGCAATTCATTTATTATAGAATAAAAATATATTTTATGTTCATTATCAATTAAATCGTTATATTTTCTTAAAAACTGTTCTAGGTATTTTGGAAAAGACATTTTTTCCTTTTTATTGTACTGTTTGCTTGACACTAAATTAAACAAGTAAGGAAGGGCTAAGTTCGGATGTAACCGAACATTTTATACTCTCGCAAAGTCAAATGGTATACTCGTTTGAGATTTTTTTGTGGATTGGCTGATATTTTCGGTAGAAGGTCAACTATAGGCACTGGGGTCCACATATTTCGTACTTAGGGGTTTGAACAGTTTTGGTTCGATTTAGACAATTTTTGGCCGCAAGGTGGCATACTTTAATTGCATTATTCACGCAAAGTTTTACTCCGATATAATCATTGTTACCTGATTTGCATAGTGGAAAGTGAAAGAATCAGATGGAATTGAAAATGGTGTTACATGGGAAGTAAGCGTGGTTGTAGTCCGATTTCACCCATTTTCGCACTATGACATAGAAACATGAAAAGGACGTTATGTACCGAACTTGGTTGAAATCGGTTGGGCAGATCTCAAGATATGGGTTTTCACCTAAAAGTGGGCTGTGCCACGCCCACTGTCTAATTTTGAACGCGGTTCCTGTAAAGTCAGCTTATACCATCTCAGAGATAAAATTTAGTGTCTCTGGCGTGTTTAGTGCTTGATTTATCGCGCTTTTAGTAGTTTTTAACAGTACCGTTATATGGGGAGTGGACGGAGTTGCCACTCGATTTCAACTATTTTCACACCGTCAATAGAAGTGCTAAAAACATTTGCGTCTAGTGAATTTTGCTGTTATAGCATTAGCGGTTTAGGAAATATGCGCATTCAACCTATTAGAGGCGGGACCACGCCCACTTTTTAAAAAAAAGTTTTAACTGCAGATGCCCCTCCCTAATGTGATCCTGTGTACCAAATAACAGTCTTGTATCTTATTGCGGAGCTTAGTTATGGCAAGTTATTTGTTTTTGATTAATGGCGTTTTGTGGGCGTGGCAGTAGTCCGATTACGCCCATCTGCAATACCAACCGTCTCACGGTACCAAGTAACATGTCTACCAAGTTTCATAAAGATATCTCAATTTTTACTTAAGTTAGAGCTTGCACGGACGGACGGACGGACAGACAGTCACCCGGATTTCAAATCGTCTCTTCATCCTGATCATTTATATATATAAGGTTATCATATATCTCCCTTCCGCTTTTTTGTCTTTTGAATTTCGTGGCTATGTACAAAGCGCTACAGAGCTCGTATCTGGCAACACTATACATAATTTGAAAGGTCTTGACATAACCTACAAAACAACGCTATGCATGATTAGTTTGGATATTGCGTTCAACAGTTATAAACGTGTAAACATGGAGTTCACTAACGCCGAAATTCGCGCTATTTTAAAGTTTTCCTTAGTTAAAGGCAAATCTGCTAGAGATGGTACTCTATCACTTCGAACCGCGGAGGAATGGTTTCGACGATTCGGAGCCGGTGAAAACGACACCATGTATAAGCCAGCCGGCGGAAGACCTGTGACGACAAATACCGATCAAAATGGAATTCATCGAGTTAGACCGGCATATGGCATCTCGTGACATCGCCCAGGAGATGGGAGTTAGTCACCAAACCATTTTGAACCATCTGCAGAAGGCTGGATACAAAAAAAAGTTTGATGTTTGGGTGCCGCATAATTTGACGCAAAAAAACCTTCTGGACCGAATCAACGCCTGCGATATGCTGCTGAAACGGAACGAACTCGTCCCATTCTTGAAGCGGATGGTGACTGGCGACGAAAAATGGATCACATACGACAATATCAAGCGAAAACGGTCGTGGTCGAAGGCCGGTGAATCGTCCCAAACAGTGGCCAAGCCGGGATTGACGGCCAGGAAGGTTTTGCTGTGTGTTTGGTGGGATTGGAAGGGAATCATCCACTATGAGCTGCTCCCATATGGCCAGACGCTTAATTCTACCATCTACTGCGAACAACTGGACCGCGTGAAGCAGGCGATCGACCAGAAGCGTCCAGAATTGGCCAACAGGAAGGGTGTAGTGTTCCACCAGGACAACGCCAGACCACACACTTCGTTGATGACTCGTCAGAAGCTACGGGAGCTCAGATGGGAGGTTTTATCGCGTCCACCATATAGCCCGGACGTAGCGCCAAGTGATTACCACCTGTTTCTGTCCATGGCGAATGCCCTTGGTGGTGTGAAGTGGAACTCAAAAGATGCTTGTGAAAAGTGGCTGTCCGAATTCTTCGCAAATAAGGAGGGGGGCTTCTACGAGGAAGGTATTATGAAGTTGCCGTATAGATGAAAACAGATCATCGAACAAAACGGCGCATATTTTGACTAAATCCGATCACTGCAACACTTTTTATAAAGCATTGAATGAAGAGCAAAAAAGCGGAGAGGAGATATATGACAACCTTATGTATAACCTTATATCTAACTCGATTAGGTTTAGGTGATACAAACAACCGTTAGGTGAACAAAACTATTAGACTCTGTAGCAACAGGTTGCGAGAGTATAAAAATTAACAAGTAGGGTACTAGTAGTGCGAAACTGGTGGTTTGCGGAACTATAATTTCCGCTGCACAGTATATCAATAAACCTCAAAATAGATACCGATAAACACGTACTTATACTGTATAGATATATATATATATATATACATTTAGAAAGATAAGGCTACTTGTCCCCATGCATATAAATTACACATTTTTCAGTGAAAATATACAGTTAATTGTTTAAAGCGGTGGTTGTTGAAACAATTTATTTTTTAATATTTATTAAACGCTAAAACTTTAAATAAACGGTAATAAACTGTGTAATATATATATACTGTGTATTATATATATATATATAAATATATATTATTTATTCATTGTTACTCTATAATATCTTCTTATTGTAGTCATGAAGCAGGCTCTTAAAGGCTTAAAATAAGTTTCAAAGGAAAAAACACAAAAACCAATATTGAAGGCGATTGATGTACCAATTAATAAAAAATTAAGAGTTTTAAAAGCTATACGAGTGAAGACAAAGTTTGGTGATAAACTGATGATTGAACTAGATGAATATGTTCTTTTTCTTCCAGAATCTTACAACTCCTTAAAAGATTCAACTATTGAAACATTGAATAATAATACAATTTACATCGAATTTATTAAACGTGGAGAAAAATTTACTTCACCATTGTTTGAATTTCATTCATCATAAGGTTTTTTAAATTTTCGAATTATCTCCCAAATAAAAAAATAAAAATCAAAATGTATCCGTGTAGTTTCTGTGACATATGTTCGGAAGAGGAGTTTGAATAAGCATATTTCAATGAAACATCAGGATTCTAAAACAATTATTTCACAAAAAATGTATCCGTGTAGTTTCTGTGAAAAGACATATGTTCGGCAGAGGAGTTTGAACAAGTATATTACAATGAAACATCAAGATCCAAAACAATAATTTTTTGCGAACAATGTAAAGTGCAAGTGAAAAAAAATGAATGGACAGCACACGTGAGAACAAACATACATAAAAAAAATTGTATGTATAGTGTAAATAATAATGTGAAATGTATTAATTCTATGTTTAATAATCGTATTGAAACATATGTTTTGGAAAACGACGAGCCCAAGGATTTAATTATTGAACATTTTTTTGAAAAACATCTAAATGAATTAACTGAACTTTTACAGAAATCTATAGAAAAGCATGAAAGCATCAAATTTAACTTTGAATTATTTTGCAAATATAATATATTCAAATAAAAGAATATATTGAAAAATTTGCTATATTGTCACACCAAACATTAATGACTGAAGCATTTATGGAGAACAGCAATGTTGGAGATATAATTAAAGAAAAGTTTAGTAAATTGATTGAAAAAATGAACACATTTCAATAGCGAGATAGTGGTTGGAGTCTAAATTAAATTATTCATCTAAAAGTAAACATAAATAAATATCTACCAATTAGAGGCTCATTATATAATATATACCACTACCGAAAATAATTGCAGTTAAAAAAGCATGTATTAATATTGTTAACAATGATGTATATTGTTTTAAGTGGGCCATAATTTCATCTCTTTACCAACCCTCAATAAATAGCCAAAGGTGTTCTTCATATAAATTTTTATTTTTAAGATTTCTCAAAATCTACTGGTCCGATTGGGTCCAAACTCACACGAAATTCAAGTGCAATGAAACCCTTTGGAATGCCGTTTAGTTTATTCAAATCGGTTGAGCCGTTTAAAAGTTATAAGAGGGTCACATACATCCACACACACACACATACATCCACACATACATACAGACATACGGACATCATCGTAGAAATGTTCGGGGAAGCTTCCTCGACCCTCAAAACGTCGAGATCTGTTGAGAACTCGATTTTTGCAAAATGGGGTGAAACCAATATCTTCCCGATTTTTAGAAAATTTTCCATTTTCTTAGCGGGAAGTTAAAAAATTTGAGTGAATTTAGTTTACAAATTGCTCCAATTAATTTCACTGTGAATGTAAATAACTGAGGCAACAGTTCCTACTTCTAATTATAAAAATATATAAAAAATCTAGTATACCATTTAACTTTGTAAGAATATAAAATGTTCGTTTACAGCTTACAAAATGTTCCGAGCTTATCCTTCCTTACTTGTTCAAATTATTAACTTTATGAATAACTGAGGTTTTGTCCAGCCGACAATTTAAAACATTCGAAATTCGTACCTAAATGTAAATATTTCCAAAACATTTTCTCTAAGTTTCTATGAGTTTCTTAAGGCCCAATTAACAATTCTAATCGAAACCCTTGTGTACGTGTGATCGTTCCCACCTTTCTTACGCATTGGTCTTATGAGTGGCACGGTGTGTTTGTGTTAGTTTCCGCGCTAATTCCTTCAATGTATTGAATTTCCGTAGCCGTGAATAGCCGGAATGTAATCCAAAATTAGACTTAACATTTGGTATAACTAGACTATAAATATGTAACTTTATTAAGTGAAATCTTGCAATTTCATACAAATTGTTGGTAAAACTAGTAAGGGCATTAACCATCGATAGTCAAAGTAAACTATCGATAGTGAGACAAAAAAGGAGTACAGAAATGCCGGTTCTAGATCACTTTGGTGCAAGCCTGCATGCACCATTTTCGTACTTTTCCTTGCACCAGTTTGGTGCAAAGGGAAAACACCGCAAAACTTCAAAACCGCAAAACCGCAAAACTGCAAAACCGCAAAACTGTCGCATCGCTCCCGTGTGTGTGTGTGTGTGTGTGTGAGCGTGAGAATTTTATATAAATCTAAATTTTACACCATTTTAGTGCAAAGGGAAAAAATAATTTTGTATATTTTGTGGTTTTGTGCTTGTGGTGCTTAGATAGACCCGTGTAAGGGATTTGGGGGGTCCCGGGGCGCATTGTAAGTGAACAGCAGTAAACTTTGACGAATGTAAAATAATAAAAGAAACAAAATTGTTTTAATTATTTTTTTATATTTTCATATCATTTGTTTTAACTATATTATATCAAATTTAAAACATTTGAACATTTATAAATAAAACATTTGTTACAACTAAATTCAATGAATGCATATAAACTTTTTTTCAAGAGCTTAGTACGAGCAAAACCGCCAACACCTTTATATTTATATACAATTCCTAAAAGTTGTTTAAGAAATTTATCTTCACGGACCCATTCAACATCACAGCTTATATTATGTTTTTTTGCAGAAGTTGTAGTGCAATCCAAATCAATATCTTCCGATTTAATTTCATCATCAAACCACTTTTGAATTAAAAATTTTAATTTCTGAATATCTCCGTCATTTTTGAAATTAACTTCAAATGAGGGAACTTCTCCCACCTTTTCACTTAAAGTAATTTTTCCAACAGTTAATAACCCTTTAGTGTCTATAATTCCATTTTCAGGAACAGCTGCTAGTGTTGGTTTACAAAGATCAATACACTTATTTACATTTTGTGTGTTAGCTTTTTGTTGAGCGGTTTTTTGTATAGAACCTTCAGCTTGTATTATCTTTGAAGGTCGTTGTCTCTTACGCTTATTTGTCTTCACTTCAGTTGTACCTTGTAGGGGTTGAGCGGGTTCTGTTGTACCTTGTAGGAGTTGAGTGGGATCTTCTAAGTTTTGAAGCTGCGTATTAAATGTTGTTCCTTGTAGGGATTGAGCGGGTTCTTCTAATTTTTGAAGTTTCTCATCGAACCTTCTTAACATATTGTTGAATTCTTCTTGATCGAACACAACATATGGTATCATTTGTTGATCACTATCAAAGTTTAAATAATTTTCAGAATCCATTGTTCCACGTTAATGTGTTTCCGTTAAATATGTTATTACAATTAGACTATTATAAAATAAAGTTCATATTTATATCTTCTTGTTTCATTTTCTCACGATGATTACATACATCTAGGTTCCTTAAACATGATAGCATATAAATTATACAGTTTTTTCATTGCTTTATATCGGGAATAAAGCGAAATACAATTACATATATCTACTATTTCCTCGTCTGAATTATCAGTGAAATGACAATTTTTTTTGTGTAATCCATTGGGTGAATATACGAATGGTTCTGATAAACATGACCGCAATTCATTTATTATAGAATAAAAATATATTTTATGTTCATTATCAATTAAATCGTTATATTTTCTTAAAAACTGTTCTAGGTATTTTGGAAAAGACATTTTTTCCTTTTTATTGTACTGTTTGCTTGACACTAAATTAAACAAGTAAGGAAGGGCTAAGTTCGGATGTAACCGAACATTTTATACTCTCGCAAAGTCAAATGGTATACCCGTTTGAGATTTTTTTGTGGATTGGCTGATATTTTCGGTAGAAGGTCAACTATAGGCACTGGGGTCCACATATTTCGTACTTAGGGGTTTGAACAGTTTTGGTTCGATTTAGACAATTTTTGGCCGCAAGGTGGCATACTTTAATTGCATTATTCACGCAAAGTTTTACTCCGATATAATCATTGTTACCTGATTTGCATAGTGGAAAGTGAAAGAATCAGATGGAATTGAAAATGGTGTTACATGGGAAGTAAGCGTGGTTGTAGTCCGATTTCACCCATTTTCGCACTATGACATAGAAACATGAAAAGGACGTTATGTACCGAACTTGGTTGAAATCGGTTGGGCAGATCTCAAGATATGGGTTTTCACCTAAAAGTGGGCTGTGCCACGCCCACTGTCTAATTTTGAACGCGGTTCCTGTAAAGTCAGCTTATACCATCTCAGAGATAAAATTTAGTGTCTCTGGCGTGTTTAGTGCTTGATTTATCGCGCTTTTAGTAGTTTTTAACAGTACCGTTATATGGGGAGTGGACGGAGTTGCCACTCGATTTCAACTATTTTCACACCGTCAATAGAAGTGCTAAAAACATTTGCGTCTAGTGAATTTTGCTGTTATAGCATTAGCGGTTTAGGAAATATGCGCATTCAACCTATTAGAGGCGGGACCACGCCCACTTTTTAAAAAAAAGTTTTAACTGCAGATGCCCCTCCCTAATGTGATCCTGTGTACCAAATAACAGTCTTGTATCTTATTGCGGAGCTTAGTTATGGCAAGTTATTTGTTTTTGATTAATGGCGTTTTGTGGGCGTGGCAGTAGTCCGATTACGCCCATCTGCAATACCAACCGTCTCACGGTACCAAGTAACATGTCTACCAAGTTTCATAAAGATATCTCAATTTTTACTTAAGTTAGAGCTTGCACGGACGGACGGACGGACAGACAGTCACCCGGATTTCAAATCGTCTCTTCATCCTGATCATTTATATATATAAGGTTATCATATATCTCCCTTCCGCTTTTTTGTCTTTTGAATTTCGTGGCTATGTACAAAGCGCTACAGAGCTCGTATCTGGCAACACTATACATAATTTGAAAGGTCTTGACATAACCTACAAAACAACGCTATGCATGATTAGTTTGGATATTGCGTTCAACAGTTATAAACGTGTAAACATGGAGTTCACTAACGCCGAAATTCGCGCTATTTTAAAGTTTTCCTTAGTTAAAGGCAAATCTGCTAGAGATGGTACTCTATCACTTCGAACCGCGGAGGAATGGTTTCGACGATTCAGAGCCGGTGAAAACGACACCATGTATAAGCCAGCCGGCGGAAGACCTGTGACGACAAATACCGATCAAAATGGAATTCATCGAGTTAGACCGGCATATGGCATCTCGTGACATCGCCCAGGAGATGGGAGTTAGTCACCAAACCATTTTGAACCATCTGCAGAAGGCTGGATACAAAAAAAAGTTTGATGTTTGGGTGCCGCATAATTTGACGCAAAAAAACCTTCTGGACCGAATCAACGCCTGCGATATGCTGCTGAAACGGAACGAACTCGTCCCATTCTTGAAGCGGATGGTGACTGGCGACGAAAAATGGATCACATACGACAATATCAAGCGAAAACGGTCGTGGTCGAAGGCCGGTGAATCGTCCCAAACAGTGGCCAAGCCGGGATTGACGGCCAGGAAGGTTTTGCTGTGTGTTTGGTGGGATTGGAAGGGAATCATCCACTATGAGCTGCTCCCATATGGCCAGACGCTTAATTCTACCATCTACTGCGAACAACTGGACCGCGTGAAGCAGGCGATCGACCAGAAGCGTCCAGAATTGGCCAACAGGAAGGGTGTAGTGTTCCACCAGGACAACGCCAGACCACACACTTCGTTGATGACTCGTCAGAAGCTACGGGAGCTCAGATGGGAGGTTTTATCGCGTCCACCATATAGCCCGGACGTAGCGCCAAGTGATTACCACCTGTTCCTGTCCATGGCGAATGCCCTTGGTGGTGTGAAGTGGAACTCAAAAGATGCTTGTGAAAAGTGGCTGTCCGAATTCTTCGCAAATAAGGAGGGGGGCTTCTACGAGGAAGGTATTATGAAGTTGCCGTATAGATGAAAACAGATCATCGAACAAAACGGCGCATATTTTGACTAAATCCGATCACTGCAACACTTTTTATAAAGCATTGAATGAAGAGCAAAAAAGCGGAGAGGAGATATATGACAACCTTATGTATAACCTTATATCTAACTCGATTAGTTTTAGGTGATACAAACAACCGTTAGGTGAACAAAACTATTAGACTCTGTAGCAACAGGTTGCGAGAGTATAAAAATTAACAAGTAGGGTACTAGTAGTGCGAAACTGGTGGTTTGCGGAACTATAATTTCCGCTGCACAGTATATCAATAAACCTCAAAATAGATACCGATAAACACGTACTTATACTGTATAGATATATATATATATATATACATTTAGAAAGATAAGGCTACTTGTCCCCATGCATATAAATTACACATTTTTCAGTGAAAATATACAGTTAATTGTTTAAAGCGGTTGTTGTTGAAACAATTTATTTTTTAATATTTATTAAACGCTAAAACTTTAAATAAACGGTAATAAACTGTGTAATATATATATACTGTGTATTATATATATATATATAAATATATATTATTTATTCATTGTTACTCTATAATATCTTCTTATTGTAGTCATGAAGCAGGCTCTTAAAGGCTTAAAATAAGTTTCAAAGGAAAAAACACAAAAACCAATATTGAAGGCGATTGATGTACCAATTAATAAAAAATTAAGAGTTTTAAAAGCTATACGAGTGAAGACAAAGTTTGGTGATAAACTGATGATTGAACTAGATGAATATGTTCTTTTTCTTCCAGAATCTTACAACTCCTTAAAAGATTCAACTATTGAAACATTGAATAATAATACAATTTACATCGAATTTATTAAACGTGGAGAAAAATTTACTTCACCATTGTTTGAATTTCATTCATCATAAGGTTTTTTAAATTTTCGAATTATCTCCCAAATAAAAAAATAAAAATCAAAATGTATCCGTGTAGTTTCTGTGACATATGTTCGGAAGAGGAGTTTGAATAAGCATATTTCAATGAAACATCAGGATTCTAAAACAATTATTTCACAAAAAATGTATCCGTGTAGTTTCTGTGAAAAGACATATGTTCGGCAGAGGAGTTTGAACAAGTATATTACAATGAAACATCAAGATCCAAAACAATAATTTTTTGCGAACAATGTAAAGTGCAAGTGAAAAAAAATGAATGGACAGCACACGTGAGAACAAACATACATAAAAAAAAATTGTATGTATAGTGTAAATAATAATGTGAAATGTATTAATTCTATGTTTAATAATCGTATTGAAACATATGTTTTGGAAAACGACGAGCCCAAGGATTTAATTATTGAACATTTTTTTGAAAAACATCTAAATGAATTAACTGAACTTTTACAGAAATCTATAGAAAAGCATGAAAGCATCAAATTTAACTTTGAATTATTTTGCAAATATAATATATTCAAATAAAAGAATATATTGAAGAATTTGCTATATTGTCACACCAAACATTAATGACTGAAGCATTTATGGAGAACAGCAATGTTGGAGATATAATTAAAGAAAAGTTTAGTAAATTGATTGAAAAAATGAACACATTTCAATAGCGAGATAGTGGTTGGAGTCTAAATTAAATTATTCATCTAAAAGTAAACATAAATAAATATCTACCAATTAGAGGCTCATTATATAATATATACCACTACCGAAAATAATTGCAGTTAAAAAAGCATGTATTAATATTGTTAACAATGATGTATATTGTTTTAAGTGGGCCATAATTTCATCTCTTTACCAACCCTCAATAAATAGCCAAAGGTGTTCTTCATATAAATTTTTATTTTTAAGATTTCTCAAAATCTACTGGTCCGATTGGGTCCAAACTCACACGAAATTCAAGTGCAATGAAACCCTTTGGAATGCCGTTTAGTTTATTCAAATCGGTTGAGCCGTTTAAAAGTTATAAGAGGGTCACATACATCCACACACACACACATACATCCACACATACATACAGACATACGGACATCATCGTAGAAATGTTCGGGGAAGCTTCCTCGACCCTCAAAACGTCGAGATCTGTTGAGAACTCGATTTTTGCAAAATGGGGTGAAACCAATATCTTCCCGATTTTTAGAAAATTTTCCATTTTCTTAGCGGGAAGTTAAAAAATTTGAGTGAATTTAGTTTACAAATTGCTCCAATTAATTTCACTGTGAATGTAAATAACTGAGGCAACAGTTCCTACTTCTAATTATAAAAATATATAAAAAATCTAGTATACCATTTAACTTTGTAAGAATATAAAATGTTCGTTTACAGCTTACAAAATGTTCCGAGCTTATCCTTCCTTACTTGTTCAAATTATTAACTTTATGAATAACTGAGGTTTTGTCCAGCCGACAATTTAAAACATTCGAAATTCGTACCTAAATGTAAATATTTCCAAAACATTTTCTCTAAGTTTCTATGAGTTTCTTAAGGCCCAATTAACAATTCTAATCGAAACCCTTGTGTACGTGTGATCGTTCCCACCTTTCTTACGCATTGGTCTTATGAGTGGCACGGTGTGTTTGTGTTAGTTTCCGCGCTAATTCCTTCAATGTATTGAATTTCCGTAGCCGTGAATAGCCGGAATGTAATCCAAAATTAGACTTAACATTTGGTATAACTAGACTATAAATATGTAACTTTATTAAGTGAAATCTTGCAATTTCATACAAATTGTTGGTAAAACTAGTAAGGGCATTAACCATCGATAGTCAAAGTAAACTATCGATAGTGAGACAAAAAAGGAGTACAGAAATGCCGGTTCTAGATCACTTTGGTGCAAGCCTGCATGCACCATTTTCGTACTTTTCCTTGCACCAGTTTGGTGCAAAGGGAAAAAACCGCAAAACTACAAAACCGCAAAACCGCAAAACTGCAAAACCGCAAAACTGTCGCAGCGCTCCCGTGTGTGTGTGTGTGTGTGAGCGTGAGAATTTTATATAAATCTAAATTTTACACCATTTTAGTGCAAAGGGAAAAAATAATTTTGTATATTTTGTGGTTTTGTGCTTGTGGTGCTTAGATAGACCCGTGTAAGGGATTTGGGGGGTCCCGGGGCGCATTGTAAGTGAACAGCAGTAAACTTTGACGAATGTAAAATAATAAAAGAAACAAAATTGTTTTAATTATTTTTTTATATTTTCATATCATTTGTTTTAACTATATTATATCAAATTTAAAACATTTGAACATTTATAAATAAAACATTTGTTACAACTAAATTCAATGAATGCATATAAACTTTTTTTCAAGAGCTTAGTACGAGCAAAACCGCCAACACCTTTATATTTATATACAATTCCTAAAAGTTGTTTAAGAAATTTATCTTCACGGACCCATTCAACATCACAGCTTATATTATGTTTTTTTGCAGAAGTTGTAGTGCAATCCAAATCAATATCTTCCGATTTAATTTCATCATCAAACCACTTTTGAATTAAAAATTTTAATTTCTGAATATCTCCGTCATTTTTGAAATTAACTTCAAATGAGGGAACTTCTCCCACCTTTTCATTTAAAGTAATTTTTCCAACAGTTAATAACCCTTTAGTGTCTATAATTCCATTTTCAGGAACAGCTGCTAGTGTTGGTTTACAAAGATCAATACACTTATTTACATTTTGTGTGTTAGCTTTTTGTTGAGCGGTTTTTTGTATAGAACCTTCAGCTTGTATTATCTTTGAAGGTCGTTGTCTCTTACGCTTATTTGTCTTCACTTCAGTTGTACCTTGTAGGGGTTGAGCGGGTTCTGTTGTACCTTGTAGGAGTTGAGTGGGATCTTCTAAGTTTTGAAGCTGCGTATTAAATGTTGTTCCTTGTAGGGATTGAGCGGGTTCTTCTAATTTTTGAAGTTTCTCATCGAACCTTCTTAACATATTGTTAAATTCTTCTTGATCGAACACAACATTTGGTATCATTTGTTGATCACTATCAAAGTTTAAATAATTTTCAGAATCCATTGTTCCACGTTAATGTGTTTCCGTTAAATATGTTATTACAATTAGACTATTATAAAATAAAGTTCATATTTATATCTTCTTGTTTCATTTTCTCACGATGATTACATACATCTAGGTTCCTTAAACATGATAGCATATAAATTATACAGTTTTTTCATTGCTTTATATCGGGAATAAAGCGAAATACAATTACATATATCTACTATTTCCTCGTCTGAATTATCAGTGAAATGACAATCTTTTTTGTGTAATCCATTGGGTGAATATACGAATGGTTCTGATAAACATGACCGCAATTCATTTATTATAGAATAAAAATATATTTTATGTTCATTATCAATTAAATCGTTATATTTTCTTAAAAACTGTTCTAGGTATTTTGGAAAAGACATTTTTCCTTTTTATTGTACTGTTTGCTTGACACTAAATTAAACAAGTAAGGAAGGGCTAAGTTCGGATGTAACCGAACATTTTATACTCTCGCAAAGTCAAATGGTATACTCGTTTGAGATTTTTTTGTGGATTGGCTGATATTTTCGGTAGAAGGTCAACTATAGGCACTGGGGTCCACATATTTCGTACTTAGGGGTTTGAACAGTTTTGGTTCGATTTAGACAATTTTTGGCCGCAAGGTGGCATACTTTAATTGCATTATTCACGCAAAGTTTTACTCCGATATAATCATTGTTACCTGATTTGCATAGTGGAAAGTGAAAGAATCAGATGGAATTGAAAATGGTGTTACATGGGAAGTAAGCGTGGTTGTAGTCCGATTTCACCCATTTTCGCACTATGACATAGAAACATGAAAAGAACGTTATGTACCGAACTTGGTAGAAATCGGTTGGGCAGATCTCAAGATATGGGTTTTCACCTAAAAGTGGGCTGTGCCACGCCCACTGTCTAATTTTGAACGCGGTTCCTATAAAGTCAGCTTATACCATCTCAGAGATAAAATTTAGTGTCTCTGGCGTGTTTAGTGCTTGATTTATCGCGCTTTTAGTAGTTTTTAACAGTACCGTTATATGGGGAGTGGACGGAGTTGCCACTCGATTTCAACTATTTTCACACCGTCAATAGAAGTGCTAAAAACATTTGCGTCTAGTGAATTTTGCTGTTATAGCATTAGCGGTTTAGGAGATATGCGCATTCAACCTATTAGAGGCGGGACCACGCCCACTTTTTAAAAAAAAGTTTTAACTGCAGATGCCCCTCCCTAATGTGATCCTGTGTACCAAATAACAGTCTTGTATCTTATTGCGGAGCTTAGTTATGGCAAGTTATTTGTTTTTGATTAATGGCGTTTTGTGGGCGTGGCAGTGGTCCGATTACGCCCATCTGCAATACCAACCGTCTCACGGTACCAAGAAACATGTCTACCAAGTTTCATAAAGATATCTCAATTTTTACTTAAGTTAGAGCTTGCACGGACGGACGGACGGACAGACAGTCACCCGGATTTCAAATCGTCTCTTCATCCTGATCATTTATATATATAAGGTTATCATATATCTCCCTTCCGCTTTTTTGTCTTTTGAATTTCGTGGCTATGTACAAAGCGCTACAGAGCTCGTATCTGGCAACACTATACATAATTTGAAAGGTCTTGACATAACCTACAAAACAACGCTATGCATGATTAGTTTGGATATTGCGTTCAACAGTTATAAACGTGTAAACATGGAGTTCACTAACGCCGAAATTCGCGCTATTTTAAAGTTTTCCTTAGTTAAAGGCAAATCTGATAGAGATGGTACTCTATCACTTCGAACCGCGGAGGAATGGTTTCGACGATTCAGAGCCGGTGAAAACGACACCATGGATAAGCCAGCCGGCGGAAGACCTGTGACGACAAATACCGATCAAAATGGAATTCATCGAGTTAGACCGGCATATGGCATCTCGTGACATCGCCCAGGAGATGGGAGTTAGTCACCAAACCATTTTGAACCATCTGCAGAAGGCTGGATACAAAAAAAAGTTTGATGTTTGGGTGCCGCATAATTTGACGCAAAAAAACCTTCTGGACCGAATCAACGCCTGCGATATGCTGCTGAAACGGAACGAACTCGTCCCATTCTTGAAGCGGATGGTGACTGGCGACGAAAAATGGATCACATACGACAATATCAAGCGAAAACGGTCGTGGTCGAAGGCCGGTGAATCGTCCCAAACAGTGGCCAAGCCGGGATTGACGGCCAGGAAGGTTTTGCTGTGTGTTTGGTGGGATTGGAAGGGAATCATCCACTATGAGCTGCTCCCATATGGCCAGACGCTTAATTCTACCATCTACTGCGAACAACTGGACCGCGTGAAGCAGGCGATCGACCAGAAGCGTCCAGAATTGGCCAACAGGAAGGGTGTAGTGTTCCACCAGGACAACGCCAGACCACACACTTCGTTGATGACTCGTCAGAAGCTACGGGAGCTCAGATGGGAGGTTTTATCGCGTCCACCATATAGCCCGGACGTAGCGCCAAGTGATTACCACCTGTTCCTGTCCATGGCGAATGCCCTTGGTGGTGTGAAGTGGAACTCAAAAGATGCTTGTGAAAAGTGGCTGTCCGAATTCTTCGCAAATAAGGAGGGGGGCTTCTACGAGGAAGGTATTATGAAGTTGCCGTATAGATGAAAACAGATCATCGAACAAAACGGCGCATATTTTGACTAAATCCGATCACTGCAACACTTTTTATAAAGCATTGAATGAAGAGCAAAAAAGCGGAGAGGAGATATATGACAACCTTATATATAACCTTATATCTAACTCGATTAGTTTTAGGTGATACAAACAACCGTTAGGTGAACAAAACTATTAGACTCTGTAGCAACAGGTTGCGAGAGTATAAAAATTAACAAGTAGGGTACTAGTAGTGCGAAACTGGTGGTTTGCGGAACTATAATTTCCGCTGCACAGTATATCAATAAACCTCAAAATAGATACCGATAAACACGTACTTATACTGTATCGATATATATATATATATATACATTTAGAAAGATAAGGCTACTTGTCCCCATGCATATAAATTACACATTTTTCAGTGAAAATATACAGTTAATTGTTTGAAGCGGTTGTTGTTGAAACAATTTATTTTTTAATATTTATTAAACGCTAAAACTTTAAATAAACGGTAATAAACTGTGTAATATATATATACTGTGTATTATATATATATATATAAATATATATTATTTATTCATTGTTACTCTATAATATCTTCTCATTGTAGTCATGAAGCAGGCTCTTAAAGGCTTAAAATCAGTTTCAAAGGAAAAAACACAAAAACCAATATTGAAGGCGATTGATGTACCAATTAATAAAAAATTAAGAGTTTTAAAAGCTATACGAGTGAAGACAAAGTTTGGTGATAAACTGATGATTGAACTAGATGAATATGTTCTTTTTCTTCCAGAA
This sequence comes from Bactrocera oleae, assembly GCF_042242935.1. Lineage (NCBI taxonomy): Eukaryota > Metazoa > Arthropoda > Insecta > Diptera > Tephritidae > Bactrocera > Bactrocera oleae. The sequence continues at coordinate 15,172,777 of NC_091541.1, read as the reverse complement.
TCTTACAACTCCTTAAAAGATTCAACTATTGAAACATTGAATAATAATACAATTTACATCGAATTTATTAAACGTGGAGAAAAATTTACTTCACCATTGTTTGAATTTCATTCATCATAAGGTTTTTTAAATTTTCGAATTATCTCCCAAATAAAAAAATAAAAATCAAAATGTATCCGTGTAGTTTCTGTGACATATGTTCGGAAGAGGAGTTTGAATAAGCATATTTCAATGAAACATCAGGATTCTAAAACAATTATTTCACAAAAAATGTATCCGTGTAGTTTCTGTGAAAAGACATATGTTCGGCAGAGGAGTTTGAACAAGAATATTACAATGAAACATCAAGATCCAAAACAATAATTTTTTGCGAACAATGTAAAGTGCAAGTGAAAAAAAATGAATGGACAGCACACGTGAGAACAAACATACATAAAAAAATTGTATGTATAGTGTAAATAATAATGTGAAATGTATTAATTCTATGTTTAATAATCGTATTGAAACATATGTTTTGGAAAACGACGAGCCCAAGGATTTAATTATTGAACATTTTTTTGAAAAACATCTAAATGAATTAACTGAACTTTTACAGAAATCTATAGAAAAGCATGAAAGCATCAAATTTAACTTTGAATTATTTTGCAAATATAATATATTCAAATAAAAGAATATATTGAAGAATTTGCTATATTGTCACACCAAACATTAATGACTGAAGCATTTATGGAGAACAGCAATGTTGGAGATATAATTAAAGAAAAGTTTAGTAAATTGATTGAAAAAATGAACACATTTCAATAGCGAGATAGTGGTTGGAGTCTAAATTAAATTATTCATCTAAAAGTAAACATAAATAAATATCTACCAATTAGAGGCTCATTATATAATATATACCACTACCGAAAATAATTGCAGTTAAAAAAGCATGTATTAATATTGTTAACAATGATGTATATTGTTTTAAGTGGGCCATAATTTCATCTCTTTACCAACCCTCAATAAATAGCCAAAGGTGTTCTTCATATAACATTGAAAATATTGAAAATTCCATTATAATTTTAAATAATGGAAAAGTAGTCAATTTTGAAAATTTAAATTTCCCTTTACAACTAAAAGATATTGAAATATTTGAATCGAATAATCCAAATATTAGTGTAAATGTGTTTGGTATAGAAGACAATTTGGTAGTAGGGCCTTTTTATTTAACTAAAGAAGAAAAACCGCATCACGTTAATCTTATTTCTTTATACAGTGATGATTTCAATGAAAGCCATTATGTTTGGATAAAAAATTTAAATAAATTACTTAGTTTTCAAGTTACAAGACATGAGCAAAAATTATATATTTGTAATACATGTCTAATACATTTTTATAAGGAAGAAGAATTATTTACCCATAAAATGCATTGTAGAAAAATTGTAACACGTATGCCTAAATTTGAAAAAAGAATATTAAAATTTGAAAATTTCAAAAAACAATTAGATGTACCATTCACTATATATTCAGATTTCGAATGTATTCTAAAGCCAATAGATATACAAAATTCTACTAAGACACAATATGTTCAAGAACATATTCCTTATGCCTATTGTTATTTTATAAAGTGTTCATATAATAACCAACTGAACCGTTTTAAAATATATAGCGGTGTTGATGCCCAAAAACATTTTATTAAAAGTATTTTTGATGATGTTTTAGATATTCACCACCTATATTTGTGTAAAACAGTTAAAATGCATCCACTGAATGCCGACCAACTTAGACGTCAAAAAGAGGATACAGTTTGTCATATTTGTGGAATGGAACTTTTATTAAATGATAGGGTAGCAGATCATTGTCATTTAACTGGTGAACATAGAGGTCCAGCACATAATAAATATAATTTGGAATATTAGACAACAAATTTTATTCCAATATCTTTTCATAATTTATCGAAATATGATTGCCATTTATTTGTAAAAGAGTTGTCATCTGTTAAGGGGGATATAAATATAATTCCCTTAAACAAAGAAAATATATATTAATGAAAAAAATACCATTGAACTTCGGTTTTTAGACTCATTTCGATTCATGCCTTCTAGCTTAGCCAGTTTAGCAAAGAATTTTAATAATAATGATTTAGAAATAACAAAGACTTTTTTCCCTAACGACCATCACTTTGTTTTAATGAAACGTAAAGGTATTTTCCCATATGACTACTTAGATTCAGAAGAACACCTCAACGAAACTCAATTACCTGTTCGTTCGCATTTCTTTAATAAATTAACAAATGAGTCATGTAGTATCGATGATTATCAGCATGCACAAAATGTTTGGACAACATTTAATTGTTCCAATTTATTAGATTATTTATTATTATATTTAAAAGTAGATGTGCTACTTCTCAGTGACATTTTTGAAAATTTTAGAAAGTTATGTAAAGGAATTTATCGACTAGACCCATGTCAATATTATACATCTCCAGGTTTATCTTGGGATGCAATGCTTAAAATAACTAGAATAGAATTAGAATTGTTGTCTGATGAAAACATGCATAATTTTATTTTGTCAGGGATTAGGGGTGGTATTGTTCAATGTTGTAAACGACATTCAATTGCTAACAATAAACATTTAAGTGATTAGGATGTGACTAAGCTTTCACATTATTTAATTTATTTAGATGTTAATAATTTATATGGGTATGCTATGTCACAATATATCCCTCACAATAATTTTGAATGGGTTGAAAACGTAGAGGAGTTTAACGTTTTGAGTATACCGGAAGATTCTTTAGTTGGTTACATATTAGAAGTAGATTTAGATTATCCCATAACCATTCACAATATTCATAATGACTTACCATTTTGTTTTGAAAATAAAAAAGTTGGTTCAATGAAACATAAAAAGTTGATTGGTGATTTAGCATCCAAAATCAAATATATTATTCATTATAAAAATTTGCAACAATGTATTAAACATGGGCTTATATTAAGGAAAATTCATAGAATTCTAAAATTTAATCAATCGGATTGGCTAAAAAAATATATTGATTTAAATAATTATCATAGAACATTAGCAGCTAACAAGTTTGAAGAAAATTTCTTTAAATTATTAAATAATGCGGTGTATGGAAAAACTATGGAGAATGTAGATAAAAGAGTAAATGTTAAATTAGTACAAGATTGGGAAAATACTAATATTGGAAGAAGAGGTAGAAAAAAAATAGGTGCTAGAGCCTTAATAGCAAAACCTAATTTCCACAGTCTAAGCAAATTTTCTGATAATTTAATAGCAATTCAAATGAAGCAAGTGTCAGTTCTGTACAATAAACCGATATATATTGGTTTTACCGTTTTAGAACTTTCAAAATTTAAAATGTATAGTTTCCATTATGATTATATCAAAGAGAAATATAAAAATAATATTACTTTGAATTATATGGATACTAATTCATTCATATATGATATTCAAACTGACGACTTTTATAATGATATTCGTGTTGACATTCCAAAATTTTTCGATACATCTTCATATCCAATAGAAAATATTTTTAATTTTCCTCGGTTCAATAAAAAGGTTCTAGGTATGATGAAGGATGAATGTAATGGAAAGTTAATAAAAGAATTTGTTGGTTTAAGAGCAAAAATGTATTCATTTAGAATTGATAATGATATAAATGAAACTAAGAAAATTAAAGGAATAAAAAAATGTGTAACTTCTACATTGAGTTTAAGTGATTTTAGAAAATGTCTATTAGAAAATAAATTGTATAATGCATCAATGTATACATTTAGATCTAAATTACATACAGTTTATACACAAAATATTTATAAAGTAGCTCTAAGCAATATAGATGATAAGCGAATTGTACGGGAAAATCATGTTGATACTTATGCTTATGGTCATTTTGAAACATTATAGTAGTACTTTATTATTGTAATATAAAAAAGAGAAAAATATAAAAAAATTGTATGTTAAATTATTTAGTTTTTATTAAATAAAAATTTTAAACATAATTGCCCACATATGACTGTGTTATATTTTTGTTTCTGTTCATAATTGTAATATATTGGTGGCTTCAGGTAATTAATCAGTTCTACCGGTGGTTGTAAATTTCCAAAACTATCAAAATATTCTTTATAATTTTTGTTTTTATAGTATGCTACCCAATGAGTACCAGGACAATCAGCATCATCTAAATTAAGAATTCCACATTCTTGTGATTTCGGCTTATTCGGTAAAGAATTTCGCATAAAAACTCCCCTGAAATGTTTCAGATGTTTACAATATTTCATTAAATCAACATCTGTTAATGGTCTTTTGGGTAGCTTTTTTATTAGTTTTTTGGATAGGGTCGTAAAAATAAACCATATCCCTTTTTATATGGCTTAAGGAATAAACCTTTACCCATAGCGATAGATTCCATATATCTATTATGGCGGGTAGCCTCAGCCAATTGCTCCTTTCCATTCTTGATATCATTTATAACTTTTGCTATAGCTGATCCAACAGATGCTATACCACCAAGTGCACCTAACGCCGTTAAAACAGGAAGGAGTGGTAAAATTCCACCAATTTTTGGGACTGGAATTATTCTCGGTATGTTAATTTGTTTATATTTAAAGCTAGACTTTATAGCATCTTGTGAAATTTTATAAGCTTCATTAAATGACTGCGGCTTCTTTTTGTTAAGCATATTGATTCCTTTTTTAACTGCTACCAAAAAACATTTGTTAGATGACACTTTTTTGTTTTTCATCTTTTTACGTTTTTTACATTTAGATGTATTTCTTTTTTTATTTTTCATACCCATTCCAAAGTTTCATTGCATTTGTAACGAACCAAGCGTTTGCTAGTTCTTTTAAATCACTATTATTAGATGTAACACGCTGCCAGGCTTTCTCAGGTAGAACTTTATCAGCTTGGTGTCTGTTATTTATATCTTTTGCTTGGGAATATGCAATATCATGTTCCCTGCACGCTGCATCTAAAGGATTTATACCCTTATCTCCTCTTTCTAACCGTTGTCTGAGCTTTGTTCCAGGTCCACAAAATTGATATCCGGGTAAATGAAGTTCAATAGGTAAAGAATTACTCAAATTATTTACAAAACCCTGACCAATCTTTTTATATATTAGACACATCAGGTGATTTTTTCTTAACAATATGGTTGAGTGTGGATGAGTGATGAGCTGTGATGAGTTTCAATTAAATGATATCTTTATTATAAAAGTGATGGTTTATATTGCTATAAATCTAGTAAACAAAATGAAAGTAGTTAAACAACGTCTCCAACTTAAGGTTAATAATGCCGACAATTATATAAATGTTAAAAATGTTACTAGACATAGTCCACTTTTACCAAATTCCATACGAGCTCTAATTGTGGGTCCATCAAATTGTGGAAAAACTAATGTTATGCTCAGTTTAATTGAAAGCCCAAACGTCCTTAATTTCCGAAATATATACATTTATTCAAAATCATTATACCAGCCGAAATATATCTATCTAAAAAGGCTTATTGATCCGATAAAAGGAATAAATCTTTATACATTTAGTGAAAACGTTGATGTTATCAAGCCCACTGAAGCCAAACCGGACTCAATTTTTATATTCGATGATGTAATATGTGGAAAACAAAGTACAATACGAGATTATTTTTGTATGGGTCGTCATAAAAACATTGATTCTTTTTATTTATGTCAAACATATACAAAAATTCCTAAACACTTAATTCGTGATAATGCAAACATGATTATTGTATTCAAGCAAGATAAAATGAATCTTAAGCATATCTATAATGATCATGTTATTGGAGATATGTTATACAAAACATTTTTAAAAATATGTACTGAATCTTGGAAAAATAAATACGGCTTTGTTGTTATAAGTAAAGATGATTCTATAAACAATGGTCGATATCGAAAGGGTTTTGATAATTTCATACAATTATAAAACATCCATACAAGCAAATAGCAGACCAGATTCTTATCAGATATACAACTGATAGGTAGCAGATTTTCAAACACTCGTTAAAGATCATGGCAAATAAACAGATGACTGTTTTAGCAAATATTGCTGGCTAAATGAGTTACGCCTCCCCCCTCCATACGCGCCACTGAGCGCCAACACACCACACCAACACGATCCACAAGAAGACTCCACCCACTAACACACACCATCACACCACGCAGACATCACACCCCACAGACACCCACACATACACATCACATCACACAACTCAACCTTCAAAAGGGGCTAACAGAGGACAAAACGGCTCCTTTTTTCGTTAGCGATCAAACCGACGAGACGTCCGAGATATTCCGCCCGTGCTACCCTTTTGTATACGCCGTGTTTTTACTTTAAAGTGAAAAAGGTGAGTGAGAAGTGAAACGAATAACTATTGGTCCTTCGAGCCCTAGTGGACGGCACTATGGGCAATTAAACATAAAAAAAAAAAAAAACAACAAAGTGCAGTGACAAAGTGCCAAAAAGTGAACAAAAACGAAAAAAGTGTGAGAAACAAAAAAAAAAAAAAAAAGTAACAAACACATATAGTGCAGTGCAGTGACACAAACATACATATATACATAGCTATATAAAAAAAAAAAAAAAAAAAAACATAAGTGCTGTGCAGTGCAGTGGAAAAACATATACACATACAAAAAACAAAAAAGAAAAAAAATATATATATATATATATATATATACATATATAAACATATATGAAAGAAGTGCGGTGCAGAGTGGCATACATATAATACATACACACATAGAAAAAAAACAACAAAACCAACAAAGTGCGCGAAATAATAAAAAAAAAAAAAAAATTACGAACGGGCGCGAATTTCAACAAAAAAAAAAAAAAAAAAAACAAAATTACATACAAAAAAAAAAACGGGCGCGAATTAAATAAAAAAAAAAACATGCCACTCTACAATAACAACCACACCAGCTCAACATAGTCAGCGCAGCCAAGCAGCAGAGGACTGGGCCACAGAAAGCACACGCACAAGCACATACGCATACAAATACCCCCAAATACCCTTGAGGCGGTACAAAGTGAGTTGTATCGATTCCATTTAGCATATGTATATATTCTCTTTTTGTATGTATGTTGAAATTTATGCCTTTGCGGTTTATTTTTTACAAAAACCCATCTTAATAAAGGCAATAACAAAAAAGAGCGGTTACCAAACTGTTTCTATATTTCGGTTTATTTTCCGGTAAAAACCGAAATACCGCTACAAGATAAAACAGTTTGGTAAAAAATATATATCGAACGAACTCTTGATTGCCTAACTGCTTACCGTTGTGTTCAAATACACAAAATATCTCTAAAACAAATAATTCAAGTATTTACTTGCACAAATTTCCAGCAATACCCCTTATACTTTATCAAGTATAAGCAGGATTGCGTAAAATAAGCAAAGGCAATCAAAAGCAAAAAAAAAAAAAACAAAAAACAAAAAAAAGCGAAAACATACAAAATAAATTTAAACATACATATACATATTATATTTAACATATATAAATATATACATACATACTATATTAGGAGAAAAACCTACAACATACATATAATACTAATACTTGCTATATATACATATATTATTAATAATTGATATACATACGTATATACATAAATTTCAATCGTATACCTGCGGTACATTTTTCTACTTTTCGCGGTCTTTTCGCACTGCGTACATATATTCCGTACAAATATATTACGTGAAATACATACGTATATACATAAATTTTAATCGTATACCTGCGGTAAATTTTTCTACTTTTCGCGGTCTTTTCGCACTGCGTACATATATTCCGTACAAATATATTACGTGAAATACATATGTACATATATACATAAATTGTACAAGAATACCTGCGGTATATTTTTTCCTTTTCGCGGTCTTTTCGCACTGCGTACATATATACACGCACCGGTATACAAACATACATAAGTACTTCGCTTCAAAGTCCACATTGGCAAATATTCCGCAATACCCCTTGTTCTTTGTTAAACAAAAACAAGTAGGATTGCATATATACATATAATATTCTAAGTCCACATTGGCACATACTCGCAATACCCCTTGTTCTTTGACCAACAAAAACAAGCAGGATTGCGCAAAGCATATTAAAATACAATATTACATACATACTTTATGTACAAAGTGCATTGATCTCTAAGACGAGCTCTCAATTGTGCATAACGACAAGTACATATGTATCAGCTGATCCGCTTATAGGTATACCCTATAGGAATTACGGACACATTATACATACAAATAAAAGTAAAAATAAAAACATTTGCGATTAATATTAATTAATTAAATAATATAAAAAAAAAACGATAAAAACCCGAAATACGCGTAATATATTCATTTAATTAAATAAAAACTCTTACTATCATAAAAGATAGGTACTCAAACGTGTTTAAAAAACGATATTAATTTGTTAACAAAAACCCTTATTTTCTTAAAAGAGGTTTCAAATATACATATATTTCTTACATTGGAAATATTTTATTTTATTTCGGCACATCTCTTAAATGAGTTCAGACTCGAAAGATTCGAAAACAACTTAGTTGCTAAAAGTTCCAAAAATGATTTCTGAAGAAAAGAGTCCATGTACACCTGCAGAAGCTACACGCTCAAAACAAGGTGCTACAAAACAAAAACGGGTGAAAGATATTTCATACACCAAATTTATCTCTGAGAGTGACAGTCTAATACGATACTGCACTCGATTTTCATCTTCGCCGATTCAGGACAATTCTGAATCGGTATTAGAAATTAAAAAAGACAATCTTGATAATTTTTGGACACGTCTCCAAGCTGCATATGACGCAATAGTAGAATCTGACGACTCAGATCTACCTGAAAATTTTAAATCCTCGGCTTACGCCAAATACGAAAACTGCTTAGACCAGTTCGAAGAAACAAAAGCAATGATTTCTGATCAATTAAAATTAATCAAAGCAATTGCACCTACTCCACAGCCAAGAGTAGAGCTGCCACAAATCCAAAGTCATGAAGCAAGTTCAGGCATCCATCTCAGGGTGCCCACATGTGATACAGAAATCTTTCATGGTGGTTATGAACAATGGCCGTCCTTCCGGGACATGTTTACTGCCGTTTACATAAACCATCCAAAATTAACAAATGCACAAAAATTGTATCACCTCCGATACAAAACAAAAGGTCAAGCAGGCGTTATAGTAAAACAGTTCGCACTAAATGACGATAATTTCAATTTGGCTTGGGAAGCTCTTAAATCAAGATTCGAAAACGAAAGAATATTGGTCGATAAACAAATATCGATATTAATGAACTTGCCAAAAATTCAAAGGGAAACTAGTGAGGAATTTATTAAACTTCAATCCACTGTTTCAAATTGTTTGTCGGTTTTATCGACACAAAATATTCCCACAGACAGCTGGGATCCAATACTGGTAAACATATGCACTGCCGCATTACCAGAAAAATCATTACTTCTATGGGAACAATCGCTCTCATCACGAAGAAAATGCCCCACGTGGCAACAAATGAAAGATTTCCTAACTACCCAATATGAAATCGCAGAAAGGGTAGATAAAAAAATGGTCAGAACGAAACCCGTTCAACATGACCTAAATAGAAGCTTCCACAGACCCCAAGCCAGTAGCAACAACAATTTAAATAGAAGCTTCTTCAAAAATCAAACGTTCACATCCGAACAGTACAAGCAAACGTCATGCGAACTGTGTACATGGGGGCATAAGCTCAAATCTTGCGAGAAATTCAAAAAAATGAATATTACCGATCGAAACAATTATGTACGAACAAAAAGGCTTTGTACAAATTGCCTTTCACATGCACATACACTTAAAGAGTGCGAAAGCAAATTTAATTGCGTTTATTGTCATAAACGACATCATTCAATGCTGCATTACAGCACATTTACCAGCTCATCCCCAAACAGCGCAAATATGAAAAGAGCCACGGGTTTAGTTGCAACAGCAAATCCCGAAGTGCGAAATCCCGAAAATTGCCAAGAAGCACCATGCTGCTCAAAGGCATTAAAAACCCAAACGCTACACAGCGAAAATCAAAGTAGAGTACTACTACCCACAGCAGTTGTCTCCATCGAACACCGAGGAGAACTGTTTAAACTTAGGGCCTTAATAGACCAAGGATCACAACGATCCTTCATAGCGTCTAGGGCACAAAATAAGCTACAACTGCCAACAAAACAAGCCAACTTTGAAATTACAGGAATGGGCGGAAGAGTAGTTCAAAACTCTAATAAAATCTGCTCCATTACCCTAACTTCCCCCAAGCGGATAAGCACATACAAGCAGAAGCTATAGTCTTACCGCAACTTACAAATATGCTTCCAAGCTATCATATAAATAGCAAGCATTGGCAAAAGGTTTCACACCTAAAGCTAGCAGATCCCAACTGCAACACTCCCGCTCAAATAGACCTTCTATTAGGCAGCGATCTCATTCCACAGATAATACTCGAAGGTATTGAAAAAATTTCAAATACACTTCTGGCACAAAATACTATTTTTGGATGAATCCTAAGTGGACTAGTTTCGGAACCAGTTACCACCATGACCACTCAGGTTGAGGAAATCTCAAACGAATACCTCAATTCACAATTAAAAAAATTTTGGGAGTTAGAAGAACTCCCCCCCATATCAATCACAACCCCTGAAGATCAGTATTGTGAAGACTTTTACAAAGCCACAACTACTAGATCAGATAATGGTCGGTACGTCGTACGACTACCACTAAAACAACAATTTCCTAACACACTCGCCTTAGGTCACTCTCGCACCTCTGCAATACAGCAGTTTTTAAGTATGGAAAAAAACTTACTTAAAAAAGGTGAGCTTAAGCCAGAATACGATGGCGTGTTAGAAGAATTCCTCCATTTAGATCACATGGAGGAAGTAAGCCCATGCGAAAAAATCATAAATGGCAAATATTACTCATTTTACTTGCCTCATCACGCAGTAGTAAAGCCAGACAAAAAAACAACTAAAGCAAGAGTTGTCTTTAATGCATCAAGATCTACTAGCTCGGGGAATTCCCTAAATGATATTCTATTTACGGGACCCACGCTCCAACCAGATTTAATGCTACTCATTTTAAATTGGCGTATATTCAAATACGTATTTAACGGAGACGTCGAAAAAATGTATAGGCAAATAGTCGTACATAAAGACGATCAAGATTTTCAGCGAATTATTTTCCGAAAATCTCCCAATAGTCCACTACGCGACTATAAACTTAAAACAGTTACCTTTGGCGTCAACTGTGCTCCATATTTAGCCATTCGAACACTCCACGAACTGGCAGAAAACACAAGGTCAGAATTTCCTCTGGCAACCAAAGTGTTAAAAACACAAACATATGTAGACGATATCTTGTCTGGAAGTCACAGTCTTCCACAAGCATACGAGTCACTCTCACAAGTGGTAAAAGCCCTCAAAACCGCAGGGTTTCCGTTGAAAAAGATAACGGCGAACCACCCTAATATCTTAAAGGACATACCTAAAGAAAATCTGTTGGATACCAATTTCCTTAAATTCGAAAAGGAAAGTACAACAAAAACTCTGGGGATCCAATGGAATGCGATATCTGACCAGTTTTCATACACTACAGAGTCAATATCTGCATTATCCGCCATAACGAAGAGACAAATTCTATCCTCTGTGGCGAAACTTTTCGACCCCGCAGGATGGCTTTCGCCAGTTATGATACAAGCAAAAATTCTAATACAAGAATTATGGCTAGATGGAACCGACTGGGACGAACAAGTAAAACCACTTCGTTTAGAAAAGTGGTCCCAGTTTGCAAACAATCTAAACGATATCTCACAGATACAAATCCCACGTTGGGTAAATTATGCCCCAGAGCACAAAGTCGAACTACACGGCTTCTGTGACGCCTCTGAAAAGGCATATTGCGCAACTATATATGTTCGCACACAAAGCGCCAATGCGACCACATGCCACTTACTAGTAGCAAAGGCAAAAGTGGCTCCTTTAAAAACAATAAGTCTACCACGACTTGAATTATGTGGAGCGCTACTACTGGCCAAACTCGTGTCCATCGTACAAACGCAATTAAACATGGCACAATATAAATTATATCTATGGTCCGATTCTGAAATTGTACTAGCCTGGTTAGAAAAACCACCACATGCATGGAAGACGTATATTTCCAATCGAACGTCTCAAATACTTGACCTAGTGGGATCAGCCACTTGGCGACACGTAGCCAGTGCTGACAATCCTGCCGATCTAGGTACAAGAGGGTGCAAACCGCTGCACCTTACCACCACCACCCTCTGGTGGAATGGTCCCCGATGGTTAACAGAATCTCCCGATTCTTGGCCACAATCGCCCATGCGCAATATAATAGCCCCAGAAAGTCAAAAAATCGACTCCTTTCACACAGCAGTGGAGGATACTGACATCCTTGAGCGATTTTCATCGTTCTCCCGAGCCCTCAGAGTAATCGCCTATATGTTAAAGTTCATAGAGCGACTTAAAATTAAAGTTAAGGGAGTTCCCTCAGAGTACCCCCAATGCGATACACTGACGCACCTAAAATTGCAAAAGGCAAAGGTCGCTCTAATCGCATCAACTCAAACGCGCTACTTCAGCCGCGATATAACACTATTAAGAGAATCAAAACCCATTGACAAAAGGAGTTCACTCTTAGTTCTTAACCCATTCCTAGACACGAAAGGTCTGCTTCGTGCGAATGGTCGGCTTGCCAATTCAAGCCTCACGTATAATGAACGCCACCCTCTAATCATACCAGAGAAATCTCGACTTGCCACTTTACTCCTCAATTATATCCACCTACTTATGCTCCACGCAGAACATCGCCTAATGCAACATATAGTCCGCCAAGAGTTCTATATTCCCCGACTTAAGCCCAAAATAAAAAAATGCATTTTCATGTGCAAGATCTGCACTCTGCATAAGCAGAAGTTGCGCACGCAGATTATGGCAGCACTTCCACCGGAACGCTGTAACTTCGCTCAGCCTTTCACAGTCACAGGTGTCGATTTTGCTGGGCCCTTTCAAATAAAGGCGTCCATGCTAAGGTCGCCCACCATAATGAAAGGCTATGTGGCTGTCTTTGTCTGTTTTACGACAAAAGCAGTGCACCTCGAGCTATGTACAAATCTGACTAAGGAGGCTTTTCTCGCGGCATTTGCTCGCTTCGTCGGACGACGCGGCTTCCCATCAAAACTAATGAGCGATAACGGCAAAACCTTCATTGGAGCCCAAAGAGCCACTGAAAAACAGTTTGTGGATTTTATTAAACAAGTATCACCTGAAATTGTTCAGAAGTATGCTCCCCAAGGCATTAATTGGCAGTTTATCCCCCCAAGCGCTCCTCATATGGGTGGTTTATGGGAATCAGCTGTAAAAAGCTTCAAATCCCACCTCAAAAAAGTAGCTGGAAATTATAAATTCAATTATGAAGAATTCACTACCTTATTAACTCGAATTGAAGCCGTTCTCAATTCTCGGCCACTCGCAACACTCTCGCAAGATCCCTCCGACTTCACAGCCCTAACTCCAGGGCATTTTCTCAAAGGAGCACCCATTCTGGCCATACCTGAGCCAGGCGTGGGGTCGCTATCCCTAGAAAAGAATCAAAATTCTCCATCATGATTTCAGCTGCCGATGGAAGGAAGAATACATCAAGGACCTTCATAAAAGGTACCGATGGAAAACTCCAGAAAAGGCACCACAGCTTGGAGACTGTGTTATCATAAACGATGATTGTCTACCCCCCACAGAATGGCGGCTTGGTCGCATAGAAAAACTATATTACGGTTCCGACGGTCATATACGAGTAGTTGATCTCCGTACTCAAAGCGGAACGCTGACAAGACCGCTCGTGAAATTATGTTTTCTGCCAACCGTATCTAATGACAAAACCGCAAATAACAAACAATCCGCTGATATTACCGCGACGCAAATGAATTAGTCGTATAACTAACCAATAAACCCGCAAACGACAAAACCGTTATAAACCAACCATTCTAACCGCAATGATCGATCAAATTGACGATCCATTCCTGCCACATACCGTGGCACATTCGCCATACATTTACGTGCCACAAATGTATAATCATTCCAACTTCTTCATACAGATCAATATGGAAGTAGATATGGCAGCAACACCGACGCCAGCTGTGAGGTCCGCCATGAATGTGCCGCGCCCTGGGGCAGCTCCAACACCACGAACCGCAGCGGCAATCGTCCCTGCAACCGCTCCCCGTAATGGCGCGCGACCACTACCACCTTCATCAGCACCGGCAACGGTGCCGCAACGCAGCCGATGCCCACTGTGTCGACGCACACACCGGCTGCAACACTGCAGCATTTTCCGAAGCATGCAGCCACCACAACGTCAGCAGGTTGCCCAAGCGCACGGGCACTGCCTAAACTGTTTGGCTACGCTCCACACGACACAGGAGTGTACGTCGTTTACGCTGTGCCAACTGTGCAATAGACAGCATCACACCATGCTGCACCGCACCCCAAAGCGGACCGTCGGGCCACAATTCGCCCCAAGCCGTAGATCGCAGCAGAGCAGCCATCAGGATCGCCCCCGAAGACAGGCGGCTCCACCTCCCTCCAGACCAAGGCGACAGGAGGCATCAACGCGGCGTCGGCAGCCCAGGCCAACATACCGCCGCTCCACTGGCCTCAGCAGTGTTGTTGCTACGCTGCAGCAACTACAGCGATTGCTAGGCTAAAATTCGCCTAGGGGGGCCGGGATGGCTAAATGAGTTACGCCTCCCCCCTCCATACGCGCCACTGAGCGCCAACACACCACACCAACACGATCCACAAGAAGACTCCACCCACTAACACACACCATCACACCACGCAGACATCACACCCCACAGACACCCACACATACACATCACATCACACAACTCTACACAACTCAACCTTCAAAAGGGGCTAACAGAGGACAAAACGGCTCCTTTTTTCGTTAGCGATCAAACCGACGAGACGTCCGAGATATTCCGCCCGTGCTACCCTTTTGTATACGCCGTGTTTTTACTTTAAAGTGAAAAAGGTGAGTGAGAAGTGAAACGAATAACTAATTGCTAAGACCAGAAAAGTATTAAAAGAAAAAATTAAAAGAATGAAATTGGGAGAATTGTATAGAATAAACTTGTTGGAGGATACATTTAAACCCATTTCAAAACCATTAAATGCATTAGTTGATAATTTTAAAAACTCTAATAAATATAGTGTTACTAATTTTAATGATAATGATGAAATTTGGGAGGCGGACAGTGTAAAAGAAAGTGAAGACATGAAAGTTGATTCATTACCAACCGTTAATATTTATATGAATGTTGATGATCTTGATTTAGAATATTCTCCAGGTAGTTCTCGGAAACAAAATGTTAAGAAGCGAAATCCTGTTAATATCATTAATGAACAATGCCTTGATAAAAAACAAAAATTAGATAAAGTTGCTAGCGTTAAACAAAAAATAAATTTTATGAATGACCCCGAAAGGCCACCATCGTATATTCCAAGTAAACCTCATGATGATTAATTACTAAAAGCAGCTACTCAAAGCAATGTAATGAAAATTAAAACAAATATTTATAATAAAACTGAAAGGCCAAAAGCTATTGATACCATTAATGAACAATGTTTTGACAAAAAACACAAATTAGATAAGGTTGTTAGCGTTAAACGAAAAATAAATTTTAGGAATGACCCAGAAAGACCAGCATCGCATATTCCAAGTAAACCAAACGATGATGAATTACTAAAAAAGGCTGTAGAAAACCTAAGACAAGTTGAAAAGTATAATGATAATACTACACCAACTGAAAATTATATTTTAAGAAGAATTGAAAAAGACCCTGATCTATGGGAAAGACATAAATTTGTAAAACGCCAGTCTTATATATACAGATCGGAAAGAAAAAATGGAAAATGACACCAGGTCTGTTTGAGTTAATATTTCATAAAAACCCCCAACATTATAAAAAGTATGATTTGAAGAGTTATCGAGAGATTTTATTAGAAACAAGTGCTCACAAACGTAATTATAACCCAAATAGTCAAATAAAGGGAACAAAATCATTTAAATATCTTTATATTATCAGGAAATTATTCAATTATAATCCACACTCGTTCATAAGTGGTAGAGGTTTATTGAAATCATTCGATAACCGTAAAAATATTTATCAATATTGGGATAACCCTAATGAGTTGGTGGATAGATTGAGATTGCTTATATCTTCAACAAGTGCCGGACATAACAACCATCAAAACGAAATTATATCAATTATTGAAGAGTTGCGAGAAGCAAATATTATTAAATAATATGAGTATAAATAAATTTGGTCATTCCTCACTTGGCAATAGTAGGTCAAAAGTGAATCTAGACCGCAACAAAAATCTTAATTTGAACAAGAAGAGAATAATTAACCTAGCTGCTCCTATAGAAGATAATGATGCCATTTCGAAAGTATTTTTTTTAGAAACGTTAAATAAGATGAAAAACAAATTAGAACATCAAATCAATGAAATAAATGTAATCCTGAATAATAGTATTTAAATGATGTATCAATTATTGAGGATCTAATAGACCAACGAATAAGAGGTGCATGTGGGGAAGAATTACATAATATAAATAACTATTTAACAACTATTGAGGACTATTTGTTGCGTTTCGTTGTGGCGAAACAACATCCTACTGACAAAGACGTTGAAGTGCTTAAAATAAAATTCCCTACTATAAAAGGACTAACAAAATGAATAACCAAAGAGCTATTGTAGAAGAATTACATAAACAAGCTAGAAAAAAATTTAAACGAAGACGTGTTATTATTAAAACAATCGATGATTTGTGGCAAGCTGACTTGGTGGTAATGACGCAGTATTCAAATAGTAATAATCAGTATAAATATCTTTTAACTGTAATCGATACATTTTCTAAAAAAAGCTTGGGCCGAAGCAGTTAAAGATAAAACTAAAAAAAATGTAACAAATGCAATGGCTAATATTTTCAACTCAAGTAACCGAATCCCGAAAAACCTACAAACAGATGATGGAAAGGAATTTTATAATATTACTAATTTTAAAAGATAATTACAAACAAAAAATATCAATCATTATTCAACATTTTCTTCATTAAAAGCATCTATAATAGAGCGATTCAATAGAACATTAAAAGGAATGATGTGGAAAGATTTTAGTTTTCGGGGAACTTATAAATGGATTGATATCTATAACAATTTAGTCAATGATTACAATAATACTATTCACAGAACCATCAGAATGACTCCAAATGATGTAAATTCCTCGAATGAACAACATTTATTGAACACCGTATACAACAATTTAAAAGTTTTTCATAGACCAAAATTTAATATAAATGATTAGGTTAGAATAAGTAAATATAAACATGTATTTGAAAAGGGGTATACACCAAATTGGACAACAGAAGATTTTAAAATAAAATCAATTAGAAACACAAATCCTACAACATATATACTTGAAGACTATCAAGGTAATACTATTAAGGGAGGATTTTATGAATATGAATTAATGAAAACTAAACTCCCTCATGTATATTTAGTTGAAAAAGTTTTGAGACGTCGAAACTATAGAGTTTATGTTAAATGGTTAGGGTTCCCTTCTGAATACAATTCCTGGGTGAATGTTAATGATATAAATTAAGAAAGAAAACAAATAAATATATGTATATGTAATATAAATAAAAAAGTGTTTTAAAAATTATTTCAGTCAGGTATTTAATGATAACCTAACAACATGTCGATTACATTAACAATAAATGGTAATTCATCTATACTGGTTGCAAATTATTTCCCCCCCATAGAACTCAAACAAGGTAATGTTTGTGGGTTAATTAGTTTTGACTCGTATCATACAATTCCAAATGTAGACGAAGAAAACAATTTGTTTCACATTGGTTGGAGTGTTATTGAGATATCTGTTGGAACATATGAGCTAGATGATATAGTTGAGAAAATTACCAACACATATGAACCTTTGAATCGAGGGTTTATTAATATAAAAGCTAATCCTAATACATTTAGAACCGAAATTATGAGCTATCTCGAAGAAGTGAATTTTAATAAAAAATACTCAATTGGTCCATTACTAGGTTTCAGTAAAAGAATATTGGAGCCAGGGATTGTTCATTACTCTGACAATCCAATCGATATATCAAAAATAAATACAATATCCGTTGAATGCAATATCATCAATGGATCACATATAAACGAAACATCTATGCATACAATACATCAGTTTTCTCTTAGAGTTAGCCCAGGTTATAAAATTACAGAAATACCTATTAATGTTATATATTTACCAGTTAATACTCGTCAAATAAGTACTCTAGTTCTTAAAGTTGTTGATCAAACGGGTAACCTAGTTAATTTTTGTGGAGAAGCCATATCGATAAGACTACATTTAAAACCTATCTAACGAAAAATAATGATAATTTTTAATAAAAAGCCACTACATACAGCTTTATGAATAGTTTTCATCCATCATCAAAAGTATTGGGTACAAAAACAAAAAATCTACGCCATAAAAAAGAAAATTCTATTGTTCAACATAAAATTGATTTAACCCCATCGAATAAGGAGTTTCTAATAAGTCTGGGATTTAATTTAAAAAAATGAGTGCTATAATAAATGTTTTGTATAACCCCATTTTTGATAAAAGTATAATAAAAAGGGATTCTCATAGCTACATACCATACTTACAATCGTTTCAAAACAATGATGAAATTCGGATTCCTATACAAAAGCAAGACCTATATGTGCTAGCCAATGAAAGTATTATATACATTGAGGGGTTCATATCAAATACCGAGTCAATAGTTTCAAAAACTGTGCAGCTGCTAAATAATTGTATGTCCTATTTATTCGAGGAGATACGATATGAAATAAATGGAATAGAAATTGATTGCACTAGAAAGTTGGGTGTTGCAACAGAAATGAAAAATTATGTATCACTTAACGAATTTGAGAGTAAAAATCTAAAAAATGCAGGGTGGTGTCCGTTTGAAAATATTAACCTAAAGACTGGACATTTCAATTTTTGTATTCCGTTGAAAAACCTGCTTGGATTTGCTGAAGATTTTGATAAAATTATTGTTAATTGTAAACATGAATTAGTTTTAATATGAGCAAAAGACGATGATTGTGTTATGAAGACAACCACACCAAATGAAAAGCTTTCGTTAAAACTTTTAAACATTACATAGAAAGTGCCACATATTCAACTTTCAGACTCGTATCGGTTAACTATGTTGAGAACAATTAATAGTAAGCAACCACTAAATATTTCGTTTAGAAGTTGGGATGTCTATCACAACCCCTCTTTAGAAAAAATCATGAATATCTTATGGAATGTTAAAATGGTTGGCGAAAATGAAAGACCTCGCTATATTCTTTTAGGATTTCAAAATGTAAAGAAATTTAAACATTGTGACTTATTAGATGTTAAAGTTCACCTTAACTCCACTACATATCCATATGATAATCTAAATATTAAATTTGATCGAAATCGTTATGCTCTATTATATGACATGTATTTGAAATTTCAACAAAGTTATTATGGACACACTCCACAACCACTTTTATCACCTGATCAATTTATTGAAATTGCCCCAATAATTGTTTTAGATGTAACACATCCAAATGAATCTATAAAAAAGCGGACCCAACGATATTCGGATTGAGCTAAAATTTAATAAGACCGTCCCTGATAACTCCACTGCTTATTGTATACTTAACCATGATAAAATGTATGAATATATTCTATTAACAAATGTTGTTAAAAAAATGATTTAAAAATTAGAAAACATTTTATGAAACCACATAAATGTTAAGATTGATCATTTTGTTGTTATTTTTTAATCGCTACCGTTTAATTTATGTGAACGTTCGTGAGAATTTTATATTTATATTTTTTAACGAACGTATAAAAAGCCTTCCATTAAAAATATATTTCATTATTAATTTTCAAAATGTTTGCGATAGTAGATGTACAAGGTTTCAAAGCATACAATAATAGATTTATTGTAAAGGAAATAGCTGTGGTCTTCAACAATGAAGAATTCCATTGTTTCCACATCGAAGCTCCGTTTGAATTTTCTGACCTGAGTAAGGATAACTAACGGCAAGCTAATTGGTTAATATTACACCACCATAATTTATTATGGTCCTATGGAAGTGATAAGTTTAAAGCTGTAAGAAATTATTTGATATCAGCGTTGAAAAACTTAAAAGTGTTTGTAAAGGGAGAAGAAAATAAATTGTAGATAGCAGAGTTCCTTCAAAAGCCGGTGTTTAACATTGAAGAGGAGAATACACAATGTAATGTAATGAATCTTTCTAGATTATACAATTTACATCCAGATACTGTGCGTTGTCAGTATCATTTTAATAATGATTGTAATGTAAAAATCAATCGACTACAAATTCGTTGTGCTTTAAAATCAGCATTAATTTTGTATAACAACATAATGGATAGTAATTTAAATTATAATGAAATAAAATAGAATTTGAAATTTTAAGCTTTATGTTTTTATTTTAAAGGCTGAGAAGAAGAAGAAAAGTAAGTATATAAATACATATTTTTCAAATATCAAGCTCATTATAAGTTGTCGTTGATGATAAAGGGATATAACACAATGGAATTTAAATTTTATATTTCATTATTACTTGTTTTCAAAGCTGCCTATGGGGCTCCATTTTGGGAAAAACTAGATAATAAAGGGCTTGCAATAAATCAAAACTCGAAAAGTATTCAATTTAATTTAACATTACCGAATAGTAATGATATTTTACAAATAAATGTTTCATTATTATTACTGAAACAAAGTGAGTCTCTTTTAACGCATTATGGTAAAGAAATTTAAGTTTTAACAACGACGTTATCATCATCATCGTCATCGACCCCCATTGTAGAGACAACACAGCCATTTCCAGCCCCTACAGAAATAACTCAACCATCTACAACAATCACCCTCAAACAAACACCCTCATCTACTGTTGACTTTACAACTGAAGGGAAGCCCGTGAAAGTTTTTACTATAGATGAAGCTATAGAGGCATTTCGTAGAGGGATTATTGAAAAGGAATCTGATATTGGAGGAATTATTGAGGCAAAACAAGCATTTTATCGACATTTCAAATTGGAATATGATAATTTTGATATACCGATTCGTTGTACTTATGATAGTAGATATGTTGAGAAAATGGTGAGCATCAATATATTTGAATATCGTGAAATTGAAACTGAACGAATTCTATGTAATGGTGACATTGAAACGGTGTTAATCCAGGATAAAACATATAAAAGACCAAATGTAGAAATAATTGATGTTAAAAACTATAGACAAACATATAATATGGTCACTGTATAACGTGTGTTCGACGTATATAGAAAAAAACGATGAAATTGACTAATTTAATAAAAATTCTACTTCTGCACCTGTTGTATTTAAGATATGGAACAAGCTACTACTATAATCAATTGATGGATCAAAATCAAAATATAAGTAGCTTTAGAAATTTTGAAAATAGTAAACATTCTAGTTTTGAATACAACATTCCAAACACTTCTTTACGTTTAAAAATAAATGTAACAATTCAATTGATAGATAAAAGTCATCCTGAGCTGAACCCTACAACAACAACAACAACCCAGAGCCCTTGGGAATATTTTAGACCAACTTACTCCGATCAAATTACAAAGACAAATAATACAAAAAGAAGTGTATACACCATACTCGATGCTATTGACGCTTTTAAAAATGATTTAGTTATAAAGGAAACGAGAATTGGAGGTATTATTGAAAGTCCAGGGGTTTTCTATCGTCATTTCAATTTAGTTTACGATAATTGTGAAATTCGAATTAAATGCTCTTATTATAGCAATAATGAAAAGCGTACTCTAAACATCTATTGCTTTGAATTTCCGGAAAACAATACGGAGAAATTAACTGATAGAGAAGCATTACATGAACGCACTTCATACGATATAAACCCAACGATAATTCATGTTAATCGTTATTATCAATCATTACATATGAAGGTACAGTAATCTCAAAGACATGTCATCATCAGCTGCGGATATATTTATTTTTTTTAAAAAACTTTGGACATTTTTTACCCGAAGGGCAGAAGAAAAGACTTTTAGATATTCATTCAAAAATCGAATATAGAGATAAATTAAGTAAAATAAAGAATCATTTCGGTGAACATTACGAAGACTGCGTTTGGTCGAATTCTAATTGCAGAGATGGTCCAGACACTTGCCATTGCTCATTCCTAAATCGCCTGGACGAGGAAGCCTACAACATTTTAGATATTTATACAAAAATTTATAACCAATTTCACTGTAACCATTGTAAATAAATCACATCTGAAAAACACATCCTTAAATAAAAATAATTTTTATTTTATTTTATTTATAAATTTAATTTATTTTTTATTTTAATAAATCAAATAGAATATAAAAACTACTAAACCATAAAGCTTAAAATTTAATAAGTTATCTCCCCCTCCGAAAACTCTAATGTTCCAGCACCAAAGGGCCATAGAGTCCCTGTGTCCTTAATAGAAAGGTTGATCGAGGCAGTCAAATTCCCTGCCTCTATATCACTTGGGTCGATGTTCTCTAACAACAATTCTATTTCTATATCTAAAAATGCTGGCTGCTGACGGAGAAACCACCTCAACTCGCCGGTTATATCTTCAAGGAGCGCTTGTCGCTCCACACTATCCTCCAGGATATGCTTCCACTTGGCGAACAGATTTCTGTTGAGATCATCGCGTAAAACGTGCGCGTAATAAAAAACAGTTTGTTTATTTTTAAACACGATCATTGTTATTTGAATAATTTAAAGGAGCTAACCTGAGCTTTTATAGTTTAAACGAAATAGCGATTAAAAAATATCAACAAATGGAAATGCAAGGAAAAGTACGAAAATGGTGCATGCAGGCTTGCACCAAAGTGATCTAGAACCGGCATTTCTATACTACTCAAAAATAAAACTAACGATTGCTTTGCAGCTCTATAAAATGCTATAACTTAGCACTAAATTGACGCCGGTATTCGGGCAGCAGTCTCAGGTCACTTATAGTGACTTTTCGGATTCTAGTGAATTTGTCTCGTCTCTAATTAAGCCAAAATAGTACCAAATTTTTAAGTTTTCGAATAAGTCACTGCAATTATTTTGTGAAGATGGAGAAAAATATTGCACTATTTTATATTGAAATGAAAAATAAGAGGAGGAAGAAAAGTGATGCATCAATAATTGTAATACTAGTGAATAATCAGCAAGTTGTTTGTTTTTTAACGTTACTCGCAGGCGCGATTTGGTGCAAATGCAAATGCGAGATAGGGAAGACCCGTTTTGTAAGAGGAAAATACGTTTAGGAAATTCGTTCGCTTGCTGGGTCCTGGTAGTAGAACTAAAACTTAACATAACCAACAAAATTCGGCTATTGAATTTGAGCTTCGAGTAAGTTAAACGTCCATTTGTTCACATAAAAAGGTCACCGTTGAAATAAATATTTATTTTCATTTTAGTTTCATTCATTTACTTCCTTTGCAATAGCTTATACCAAAGTTGTGTCGGAAATGGGGTTTTTTCGGTTATGAGCCAAGCTAGCATATGAACCACATTTGTAAGCATGTAAGCGAAACGAAACATCAGAAAGTAATCCCGAAATCGATGGAGGAATACAACCGGGTTAAAGTAAGGTAAATTCAATCTATAAGAAGTTCAAAGGAAAATGCATGCAAGTTAGGTGTTTTTACAGTTTTCATACCAAATTTGGAATAAAAGGTTTTATCAGTCACCGACTATCCCTAGTGCCGAGCAGACGTGTTTTTTTTCCTTTTCGTTGTCCTCTTTTCCGCCTGAGCGGAAGTACGGTTTCTATTTGTGTTATAGTTACTTCACATTGTGTTTGTATATATATATAGTAATTACAAACTTATAACTTGGGACATAAGAAACAATGGCCCTCGGGCCTCTCAATCGTGGGGATAACAGATTTGCCTTGCTGGCGTCTGACACCCAACTAAAACGAAAAAAAATATAAAAAAAAACAATTTGAGCCTTTTTCTAATCTTACAGAAATAGAAGTGAAAAATCCTAAATACGTTGTAATATCGTCCGTAGATATAAATAAACCATTAAATAAGTATAATTGCTTTGCAATTCATTCCGCATTAAAATTAGTATGCAAATACATCATGAAAATCACAGAACTACGCGACGCTGTCTTTGCCTATTCAAAAAATAAATTTTTACACGGTGTCTGTAAAGTGAATACGAAATACCAATTAAAACTCAATTATATTAAAGGTACAATATATGCCCTATACCTAAAAGACCTAAGTGAAGAGGAAATCATTAATAACTTATCTGACCAAGGAGTTGTTGAAGTGTACAAATTTTCCAAAAATAAAGTTTTGATAAGTACCAAATTCTCAACCACATAGATGTCATATGGCATTTCGTTAAGGTTAGACTATGTTTTCCAAACCCTATGCGATGCAAAAACTGCGGGAAATTACTTGTAAATCATACTGCAAAACGCTGTAACAACACAAAAATATGCAATCGCTGCAATCGCTGCAAACTACCTCCCCATAATCTTGGAACTGCGATTTATTTGACCCTGAATCTGCAAGAATATATATATGTATTTAGGTAGTTGTATAGAAAATTGTTTGTACCACCATGTGGTTCGAAAAATACTAAAACAATACTTTCCATCATTTCAAATTAAAACTACCGTCAACCTCGACATTGAACAACAGCGATCCGTGGCAGCCAGCTTAACCGAGTGTTGGAACACCTTGTTCATGCCACTAAAAAATACGACATGTTATAAAATGTTGCTGATTAAGCCATTGGATTATACACTACAGCTATGAGCGAAATCGGATCACAACCACGCCTATTTCCCATATAACACAGTTTTAAATTGCATCTTATTCTTTCACTTTCCAGTATGCAAATCAAGCAACAATGAGTTTATCAGTTTATTTAAAATTTTGCGTGAATAATCTGTTTAAAGTATGGCACCTTGTTACCAAAAATTGTCTTGATCGAACCAAAACTGTTCAAGCCTCTAAGTACTGAATATGTGGACCCCAGTGCCTATAGTTGACTTTTTACCGAAAATATCGGTCAGTTGTAAGAGATATAATTGGAATTCATAAAATCGAATAAATAAATGAAACTCTCGATAATCGCATGTTTTTGTGTTAAAAATGAGTAGAATCGGATCAATACTTCCTATTGCCCTCATATACCTAATATAAAGATTATTGAACTTCCGCGTGACTTCACACCGCATATATTGGCCAATATGTGAGTTATCACAATTAAAATGAGAGTGCGTGTTTTGCTCATAACAAGGTATCTTTGTGCCTAAAATGGGGCAAATCGGGTGAATTTTAGGTAAAATTTTACCTAGCCCCCATGTAACTACTTGTAATATCAGGATTTTCGAACATTCGTCTGACTTTACTCCATATGATTGGTGATGGTATATGAGGTACCTTAATGAAACAGTGGGAGAATTTTATTAGTCTGTGGCATGTTAGTAGTATGTGGTATTGGCAAAAATTGATAAAATCGGGTTAATACTACCCTCAAATTCCATATACTAATTATAATGCTTTTCGTTCTTACCAGTTTTAAGCCGAATATGTCGGTCAGTGAGTATTAATATGTTTTTATGTATAAAATAGCTTCAAATATGCTCTCGAGTATAGCTGAGCAATGTAAAACTAATATCTTTCTCTATCCCCAATATATATATGATTTCCGTCTTTCCACCTGACTTTAAACTAAGAGTTAAAGTTTTTTAAACTTATGAAATGTAAGGACTGCCCTAAAAATTGACACTAAAAACTTCCGCCAAATATGTAATTACAGTGAATAGAAACACGTGTGATGGCTTGGTTAGCCCTTATGTTAGTAACGGGGTACCCACCGCTGTGTATTTGTGTTAATAGCTTAAAAACATTCAATATTTAATTTTAAGCTCTCAAATCGTCGTTTTTTAACTTAAAAGAAAGCTATTTGTCATTAATGACATTGAGCACATTTTACACGATTAACTGAGTGCTCGTCACACACAGGTTGGTGACAATTGGCACAGGTCTTACGTGTCTTTCGCCGTCTTCTTATTGGCAAAGCATTGCAGACATGACAAGATCCTATTACTTTTTCCTTCCGGTTTTATCTTTTGGAGTCTCTGCACCAGGATTTATCAGGACTGTTTCTGTCAGTATATGGCCTAATACACTTTCAATGGCAATCTTTGTTGTGATTCGCCGTGCGATGTTCAAGCATCGGCAATGCTAGTTCTTCACTTAGTTTACACATAAATTGACGACGTTCTGTCGTTTTTTTGACAATCATTTTATTATTTTCATAATAAATTATATGTGCCGCAAGTGAAGAAATATCTAGCATGTTGAAGAACATTGCCATTGGCTATCTCGAAGATCGTCGTTGACTGGTGTATCTCCGCACCATTTGGTCCATTGTGTCAACGCCAGCTTTATAGTTATTATACAAATTTATTATATTTGGTTTTCGTTTAGCGTCATCACCAACTGATATATCTGAATGCATTGTCGATATCAGAATGATAGCTTTATTTTTTTTAGGAACGTAGGAACACATGGTAACCTTTTCGTGAAATCCAAAAACTGTCGAATACTGCTCCCGTGTCTTATTCGCTCCCATAACACTAGGGATGTAAGGTTTATTCTTTTTAAGCGTGCCAATTATAGTAATATTCCACGACAACAAATGTTTAGCAACCGGTACAGTACTAAGGAGGTTATCCATGCAGATGTTTCAACCACTACCTCGGTACGGAGCCGCCAATTCTTTCACTACTCTTTCACCCTGATTTTTTTCTCGAGTATTATTTGTTTTACCAGTGTAGATAATCGCTTGCAAAGGATATGCGTTTTCTGGATCACAAATCCACCAGATCTTTATACCATACTTAGCTGGTTTCGATGAAATATATTGAGTAAATCCAGTATGGCCGTCAAATTAGCTGTTGGTTTGTACATCTGAGCCTTATTTGAATTCAACATTGTCCACACATCACGAATTGGAGCTGCCTTGTCTTCTTTTTTACGTTCACTTCAAGTATTACCATCGTCGAATCACAAAAAACGCAGCATATTATGGAATGTCGTCAATCCCATCGCCGCGCCCTACAGCGGATAAGAATTGGAGTGCCACATGTCAAATGTATGATCTGTATTCGAATTATTTGCTCCAGCGCAAATCAAGATACCGAATAACGAATAAATTTTGGGTATCGTAACGGACTTCTATTGATGCTGTGAGTTTGGATGGTTAGCATTGTACTCTTGGGAAATTGCTTCAGCTTTTTTATTAGTGTGACGGACGATTATATCAACCATTTCGTAGGTACAAATTTGTTTGAAAGTCTCGCTAATTGACAACGTTTCCGTACTGCGATGAGGCCCACTCCGCTGGCGTACAACATTATGAGCTGCGGTCTGATGCTGAGTTGGCGGAGTTTTGTTTCACACTATTTTATCTTTGGCAATAAAACTCCCAGATGGTTCTTGAGCTCTTCCTAAAATAATAATAACAACATTAATTAGTTATTTAAGAAATATAATTATTATTTCAATCATTGCTAAGAACAAATATTTTACTACCTACAGGCTCAGCTGTTTCTACTTCATTGTCATCATCCTCACTCTCGCTACTCTCAACTTCTTCTTCTACTGCTGAATTCTCTTCAGCGATTTCTTCTGTATCTTCAGAATCTTCTGGTTCGTCACGCACTGAATTACCTTGTTGATTTTGATGTCTAGCTCTATTTGCTGGAATCCAGTCTTCGTCATCGCTATCAGAAACCCTACTCGAATCACTGCCGTGTTCTCCAAGTAGTTTCCTCAAGTACTCATTCCATTCGGTTGCACAAAATGTAATTAAAATATTTACAAATGTTAAATATATGTAACGTTTACTTACCGAGGATAGTCAGCTCTCGATAATTGTTCCATAGCTGTATTTTTCACTGTCAAGAGAACACCAAATGAAACCCGTATGATCCCACCAACAATCTGTTACATACTTAAACAAGAAATAACCTTGAGTTTTTCTTTCTCTCTCGAACGGCATCTGCTCGGGTCCGAACAATAAAAGCCAGCCGACTACCTGGGATGTCCCAAATAGGCTTCAGATGTCATTCAAGATTTTACGTTGTTATTATTTTTTTTCCCTTTAATTGTCACTGACTATTATTATTTGAAGAAAAAATTTTTTTTAATAAAATAAACAAAATTTTTAATACTTAGTATCAGGTTGCTAAAAGCCGTCGGTAAAGTTGGTTATTAACATAAGGGTTAATGGGGCAGCTGGACAACTTATGCAAATTGATTTCCATTGTTCTTTTCGAACAACTCTGTGGACAAAATTTTTGGAACCTTCTGTTGGTTTGATAGGACGATCAAAAAAGCCTCATCCTCAGTTTCTGGACACCAATTGAAAAAGTTCTAAAATCTATTCAATACAAAAAAAAAAACAAATTTCAATTGAATGAACTCTTCAGTAAAAGTCAGGGTGCCACATATAACAAAGTTGTTGTTCATACTCGACCCAGAATGCCCAGAGCTTCAATATATAATATGTCGCTTGTAGTCGAGCTACTTCAGCAGAAGGTCTATTCATCATAGGAAATATTATTCCTCCTAACAAATTTTCTGAATCGAGTCCTGTGTTTAAGGAACTGAGTGAATTGAACACAAATAAAGCTCTGACAAAAAGTTTCAATTTTATAATTTCCCGAACATCAGAACATCAAATTTTATTCCATAATGTTCAGAGTCTTCACGCTCACATTAATTATATAAAAAGCGACTATTTTCTTGAAATATTTTATGTTTTGTAGAAACTTGGAGTTATCCTTGCGAAAGTTTTGATATACCAGGATTTACTCCAATTGACGAGCTGAGGATAGATAGCACGGAAACAATAAATAAACGGGGCTGTTTCGATATTAATATTCTGGTTCTATACAGAAATTTAGCCTTCTCTGTCAAACATTTAATTGTAGAACTTCAGGAAGCATTTACTTCTGAGTTATGCAATCAAAATGTGCTAATTGTTGGAGATTTTAACTATTGTTTAATGTCTACAGGGACTACAATAGGAAATCTGCTCCAAGAAAAAAACTTTAGCTCCCTGCTTGGTGTAAAATATTCAACTACATCTGCCGTTATACAAATTGATTGGGCAGAGATGCTTCCCATGTTAATGCAATTACTTTTGAGACAGTACAGAGCTATCATGACAGTATTTGTGTCTCTATTTCGAACTTAAGTTTTCAGACTTAGTGCAGTAGTTCTTAATTTTTAATCGAATTAGATGGCAGTAATTTTTAAGACAATATAAAGAAAAATATGTAAATAATCTAACAAAGAAAATTTAATTTATGTGTAAAGGGTGTTTTTTTTAGAGGTATAGAACTTTAAATTGCAATAAAACAACGATAGACTATTCGATTGATATGAATTTTATTTATCCGAAAGATAATCTTGTGGCATTACATTTTAAACATGATTTCTGGCTCGGACTTAGTCCAATTTTCGATGACTTTTTCCAACATTTTTGGGCGTATATCGGCAATAACACGGCAAATGTTGTCTTCCAAACTTATGCGCATAGACCAATGACTTTACATAACCCCACAGAAAGTAGTCTAGCGGTGTTAAATCACAAGATCTTAGAGGCCAATTCACAGGTCCAAAACGTGAAATTAGGCGGTCACGAAACGTGTCTTTCAATAAATCGTTTGTGGCATGAGCTGTGTGACATGTTGCACCGTCTTGTTGGAACCATAGCTCCTGGACCTCATGGTTGTTCAATTCAGGAATGAAAAAGTTAGTAATCATGGTTCTATACCGATCACAATTGACTGTAACGTTCTGGCCATCATCGTTTTTGATGAAGTACGGACCAATGATTCCACCAGCCCATAAAGCGCACCAAACAGTCACTTTTTCTGGATGTAACGGTGTTTCTACATACACTTGAGGATTAGCTTTACTTCAAATGCGGCAGTTTTGTTTGTTGACGTAGCCATTCAACCAGAAGTGCGCTTCATCGCTAAAAAAAAAGAACTTGGTGCGCGATACGTATTCCGCACAGAACCATTATTTTCGAAACAAAATTGCACTATTTGCAAGCGTTGTTTCTGGCGTGATGAAAAAAAATATAATTTGAATATATCTATAAGAATCTCTATAAAAATTTATGATAAATGTTGTAAATATTATATACAAATTAATATAATATAATTTTTAAAGTTGTTGTATTGATTATTTTCAAGCTATACATCTGTAATAATACCGATATAATAAATAAAAATTTTTATTCATTATCAGAAGACGATTTCTTTTCATACTTCTCAATACAGTTGTAATGCATTCTATATTAAATCAATTATAAGCGTATACAAAAAAAAATTTGAGTAAATTTAGTTTACAAATTGCTCCAATTAATTTCACTGTGAATGTAAATAACTGAGGCAACAGTTCCTACTTCTAATTATAAAAATATATAAAAAATCTAGTATACCATTTAACTTTGTAAGAATATAAAATGTTCGTTTACATCCGAGTTTATCCCTTCCTTACTTGTTCAAATTATTAACTTTATGAATAACTGAGGATTTGTCCAGCCGACAATTTAGAACATTCGAAATTCGCACCTAAATGTAAATATTTCCACAACATTTTCTCTAAGTTTCTATGAGTTTCTTAAGGCCCAATTAACAATTCTAATCGAAACCCTTGTGTACGTGTGATCGTTCCCACCTTTCTTACGCATTGGTCTTATGAGTTGCACGGTGTGTATGTGTTAGTTTCCGCGCTGATTCCTTCAATGTATTGAATTTCCGTAGCCGTGAATAGCCGGAATGTAATCCAAAATTAGACTTAACATTTGGTATAACTAGACTTTAAATATGTAACTTTATTAAGTGAAATCTTGCAATTTCATACAAATTGTTGGTAAAACTAGTTAGGGCATTAACCATCGATAGTAAAAGTAAACTATCGATAGTGAGACAAAAATAAAACTAACGATTGCTTTGCAGCTCTATAAAATGCTATAACTTAGCACTAAATTGACGCCGGTATTCGGGCAGCAGTCTCAGGTCACTTATAGTGACTTTTCGGATTCTAGTGAATTTGTCTCGTCTCTAATTAAGCCAAAATAGTACCAAATTTTTAAGTTTTCGAATAAGTCACTGTAATCATTTTGTGAAGATGGAGAAAAATATTGCACTATTTTATATTGAAATGAAAAAAAAGAGGAGGAAGAAAAGTGATGCATCAATAATTGTAATACTAGTGAATAATCAGCAAGTTGTTTGTTTTTTAGCTATACTCGCAGGCGCGATTTGGTGCATATGCAAATGCGAGATAGGGTAGACCCGTTTTGTAAGAGGAAAATACGTTTAGGAAATTCTTTCGCTTGCTGGGTCCTGGTAGTAGAACTAAAACTTCATAACCAACAAAATTCGGCTATTGAATTTGAGCTTCGAGTAAGTTAAACGTCCATTTGTACACATAAAAAGGTCACCGTTGAAATAAATATTTATTTTCATTTTAGTTCATTTCTGTTCTATACTTCCTTAGCAATAGCTTATACCAAAGTTGTGTCGGAAATGGGTTTCTTTCGGTTATGAGCCAAGCTAGCATATGAACCACATTTGTAAGCATGTAAGCGAAACGAAACATCAGAAAGTAATCCCGAAATCGATGGAGGAATACAACCGGGTTATAGTAGGGTAAATTCAATCTATAAGAAGTTCAAAGGAAAATGCATGCAAGTTAGGTGTTTTTACAGTTTTCATACCAAATTGGGAATAAAAGGTTTTATCAGTCACCGACTATCCCGAGTGCCGAGCAGACGTGTTTTTTTTCCTTTTCGTTGTCCTCTTTTCCGCCTGAGCGGAAGCACGGTTTCTATTTGTGTTATAGTTACTTCACATTGTGTTTGTATATATATATAGTAATTACAAACTTATAACTTGGGACATAAGAAACAATGGCCCTCGGGCCTCTCAATCGTGGGGATAACAGATTTGCCTTGCTGGCGTCTGACACCCAACTAAAACGAAAAAAAATATAAAAAAAAACAATTTGAGCCTTTTTCTAATCTTACAGAAATAGAAGTGAAAAATCCTAAATACGTTGTAATATCGTCCGTAGATATAAATAAACCATTAAATAAGTATAATTGCTTTGCAATTCATTCCGCATTAAAATTAGTATGCAAATACATCATGAAAATCACAGAACTACGCGACGCTGTCTTTGCCTATTCAAAAAATAAATTTTTACACGGTGTCTGTAAAGTGAATACGAAATACCAATTAAAACTCAATTATATTAAAGGTACAATATATGCCCTATACCTAAAAGACCTAAGTGAACAGGAAATCATTAATAACTTATCTGACCAAGGAGTTGTTGAAGTGTACAAATTTTCCGAAAATATAGTTTTGATAAGTACCAAATTCTCAACCACATAGATGTCACATGGCATTTCGTTAAGGTTAGACTATGTTTTCCAAACCCTATGCGATGCAAAAACTGCGGGAAATTACTTGTAAATCATACTGCAAAACGCTGTAACAACCCAAAAATATGCAATCGCTGCAATCTACCTCCCCATAATCTTGGAACTGCGATTTATTTGACCCTGAATCTGCAAGAATATATATATGTATTTAGGTAGTTGTATAGAAAATTGTTTGTACCACCATGTGGTCCGCAAAATACTGAAACAATACTTTACATCATTTAAATTAAAACTACTTTAAACCTCGACATTGAACAACAGCGATCCGTGGCAGCTAGCTTTACCGAGTGTTGGAACACCTTGCTCATGCCACTAAGAAATACGACATGTTATAAAATGCTGCTGATTAAGCCATTGGATTATACACTACAGCTATTACTATGTATTTGACTTATTGTTTACAAAATAAACACATCTACACAACACTGGCTCAACATATTTTGCACCAGCCACATGGTGGTAAAACTAAATAAAATTGTTTGCCATTATACTTACCTTGAAAGTAGGCATAAAATTATCTGGAATAACTTTTGTTGTGCCAAATGATGTCATTTGAAAGATTGTAGTGGCCCTGATGGCTTTACCAATGGTGTCAATTTGACTTAGCCGCTGGCGCAACACAACCCAGGGGCTTCATTTTTGAATTTCAATGCCTTGCAAGGTGGACACACAACATTCATTAGTCCAACAGCAACAATTTGCTCTGAACTGTAATCAATTGCCACATTATAACTGGATGCAGCTCTGTGCGGATTAAACACGACATTTCTACGTCGTTGATTTCGATTCCGTTGAACTTCATTTCGCGCCTCGCGTTGTCCATCAGTTAGATTTGCTCTTATATATCTTTGACTTGCAGTATTTCGAGTTCTGCGGCCTAAGTTTGTACGTCTGCTTGGTGGCATGTTTAAAAACGAAAATACAACCGAAAAGAAAAAGTTGTGTAGTCATCAAAAGTTACCCAAAATCTATATTAAGCTGTGAACTTACCGTGATAAACAAACACTTATTAGCAAACAACAAACTTCTTAGTCTTTAAAACAATACAAACTTTATCAAAAACTTAACAAAATTATTGTTGACGCTATGTGTGTCAGATTACCACAGATTACTAAATTATTTTATGCAAAGTTTGTATACTGCGTTCTGAAATCTAACTCATAGTATACATATTTTATAATTATTAAATACTTACATTAAAATGAAATCATCACTGGTATTATTAATATTACCGTCAAAGTCTGTATATTTAATTCTGGCGAGTACTTTTCAAAAATTAGTAAATTAGTGCGATAGAATTTAATTTAGTAACCACATTTCCGAACAAACGATGCTCTTTCAATATAGTCTATGGCTGTGAATGACGATGACATTCGTTACGCGCGTTTGTTAGAATATGCAAAATTAAATGTATTTGTTCAATCTTTCTGAGACATTTGTTTAATATTTTTTTCCGTAAGAACCTTCTCTAGAGTATTAGAAAACTACAAAAAAACAAGCAAGGAAGGGCTAAGTTCGGATGTAACCGAACATTTATACTCTCGCAAAGTCAAATGGTATACTCGTTTGAGATTTCTTTGTGGACTGACCGATATTTTCGGTAAAAGGTCAACTATAGGCACTGTGGTCCACATATTCAGTACCTAGGGGCTTGAACAGTTTTGGTTCGATTTAGACAATTTTTGGCCACAAGGTGGCATACTTTAATAGCATTATTCACGCCAGGCTTTATCTCGATACATTCATTGTTGCTTGATTTGCATAGTGGAAAGTCAAAGAATCAGATGGAATTTAAAATGGTGTTATAGGGGAGGTAGGCGTGGTTGAAATTTGATTTTGCTCATTTTCACACTATAACATAGAGATATGAAAATAATGTCTTGTACCGAATTTGGTTGAAATCGGTTAAGCAGATCCCAAGATATGAGTTTTCACCTAAAAGTGGGCGGTGCCAC
This sequence comes from Bactrocera oleae, assembly GCF_042242935.1. Lineage (NCBI taxonomy): Eukaryota > Metazoa > Arthropoda > Insecta > Diptera > Tephritidae > Bactrocera > Bactrocera oleae. Next base: position 15,138,107 of record NC_091541.1, on the reverse strand, counting down.
GCCCACTGACTTATATTGATTGCGATTCCTATAAAGGTATCTCATACCATCGCAGGGATAAAATTTAATGTCTCTGTCGTGTTTAGTGCTTGATTTATCGCGTTTTTAGTAGTTTTTAACAGTACCGTTATATGGGGAGTGGGCGAAGTTGCCACCCGATTTCACCCATTTTCACACTGTAGGTAGAAGTTCTAAAAACATTTTCTCCCTGTGTATTTTGTTATTATAGCGTTAGCAGTTTAAGAGATATGCACATTAAACCTATTAGGGGCGGGACTACGCCTACTTTAAAAAAAAATTTTAACTGCAGATGCCTCTCCCTATTGTGATCCTGTATACCAAATAAGAGTTGTGGAGCTTAGTTATGGCAATTCATTTGTTTTTGAGTAATGGCGTTTTGTGGGCGTGGCAGTGGTGCGATTACGCCCATCTGCAATACCAACCGTATCACGGTACCAAGAATCATTTCTACCAAGTTTCATAAAGATATCTCAATTTTTACTCAAGTTAGAGCTTGCACGGACGGACGGACGGACAGACAGTCACACGGATTTCAACTCTTCATCCTAATCATTTATGTATACATAACCCTATATCTAACTCGATTAGTTTTAGGTGATACAAACAACCGTTAGGTGAACAAAACTATTATATTCTGTAGCAACAGGTTGCGAAAGTATAAAAACAGCCACATCGGACTATCTCAAGTTATGGCGTGACAACGGGTTTCATTTTTATACTATATCTATAGTGTGAAAATGAGCGAAATCGGATTACAACCACGCCTATTTCCCATATAAATTGCATCTTATTCTTTCACTTTCCAGTATGCAAATCAAGCAACAATGATTGTATCAGGGTAAAATTTTGCGTGAATAATCTGTTTAAAGTATGGCACCTTGTGACCAAAAATTGTCTTAATCGAACCAAAACTGTTCAAGCCCCTAAGTACTGAATATGTGGACCCCAGTGCCTATAGTTGACTTTTTAACGAAAATATCGGTCAGTTGTAAGAGATATAATTGGAATTCATAAAATCGAATAAATAAATGAAACTCTCGATAATCGCATGTTTTTGTGTTAAAAATGAGTAGAATCGGATCAATACTTCCTATAGCCCTCATATACCTAATATAAAGATTATTGAACTTCCGCGTGACTTCATACCGCATATATCGGCCAATATGTGAGTTATCACGATTAAAATGAGAGTGCGTGTTTTGCTCATAACAAGGTATCTTTGTGCCTAAAATGGGGCAAATCGGGTGAATTTTAGGTAAAATTTTACCTAGCCCCCATGTAACTACTTGTAATATCAGGATTTTCGAACATTCGTCTGACTTTACTCCATATGATTGGTGATGGTATATGAGGTACCTTAATGAAACAGTGGGAGAATTTTATTAGTCTGTGGCATGTTAGTAGTATGTGGTATTGGCAAAAATTGATAAAATCGGGTTAATACTACCCTCAAATTCCATATACTAATTATAATGCTTTTCGTTCTTACCAGTTTTAAGCCGAATATGTCGGTCAGTGAGTATTAATATGTTTTTATGTATAAAATAGCTTCAAATATGCTCTCGAGTATAGCTGAGCAATGTAAAACTAATATCTTTCTCTATCCCCAATATATATATGATTTCCGTCTTTCCACCTGACTTTAAACTAAGAGTTAAAGTTTTTTAAACTTATGAAATGTAAGGACTGCCCTATAAATTGACACTAAAAACTTCCGCCAAATATGTAATTACAGTGAATAGAAACACGTGTGATGGCTTGGTTAGCCCTTATGTTAGTAACGGGGTACCCACCGCTGTGTATTTGTGTTAATAGCTTAAAAACATTCAATATTTAATTTTAAGCTCTCAAATCGTCGTTTTTTAACTTAAAAGAAAGCTATTTGTCATTAATGACATTGAGCACATTTTACACGATTAACTGAGTGCACGTCACACACAGCTTGGTGACAATTGGCACAGGTCTTACGTTTCTTTCGCCGTCTTCTTATTGGCAAAGCATTGCAGACATGACAAGATCCTATTACTTTTTCCTTCCGGTTTTATCTTTTGGAGTCTCTGCACCAGGATTTATCAGGACTGTTTCTGTCAGTATATGGCCTAATACACTTTCAATGGCAATCTTTGTTGTGATTCGCCGTGCGATGTTCAAGCATCGGCAATGCTAGTTCTTCACATAGTTTACACATAAATTGACGACGTTCTGTCGTTTTTTTTGACAATCATTTTATTATTTTCATAATAAATTATATATGCCGCAAGTGAAGAAATATCTAGCATGTTGAAGAACATTGCCATTGGCTATCTCGAAGATCGTCGTTGACTGGTGTATCTCCGCACCATTTGGTCCATTGTGTCAACGCCAGCTTTATAGTTATTATACAAATTTATTATATTTGGTTTTCGTTTAGCGTCATCACCAACTGATATATCTGAATGCATTGTCGATATCAGAATGATAGCTTTATTTTTTTTTAGGAACGTAGGAACACATGGTAACCTTTTCGTGAAATCCAAAAACTGTCGAACACGGGAGCAGTGTCTTATTCGCTCCCATAACACTAGGGATGTAAGGTTTATTCTTTTTAAGCGTGCCAATAATAGTAATATTCCACGACAGCAAATGGTTAGCAACTGGTACAGTACTAAAGAAGTTATCCATGCAGATGTTTCTACTACTACCTCGGTACGGAGCCGCCAATTCTTTCACTACTCTTTCACCCTGATTTTTTTCTCGAGTATTATTTGTTTTACCAGTGTAGATAATCGCTTGCAAAGGATATGCGTTTTCTGGATCACAAATCCACCAGATCTTTATACCATACTTAGCTGGTTTCGATGAAATATATTGAGTAAATCCAGTATGGCCGTCAAATTAGCTGTTGGTTTGTACATCTGAGCTTAATTTGAATTCAACATTGGCCACACATCACGAATTGGAGCTGTCTTTTCTTCTTTTTTACGTTCACTTCGAGTATTACCACCGTCTAATCGAAAAAAACGCAGAACATTATGGAATGTCGTCAATCCCATCGTCGCGCCATACAGCGGATAAGAATTGGAGTGCCACATGTCAAATGTATGATCTGTATTCGAATTATTTGCTACAGCGCAAATCAAGATACCGAAGAACGAATAAATTTCGGGTATCGTAACGGACTTCTATTGATGCTGTGAGTTTGGATGGTTAGCATTGTACTCTTGGAAAATTGTTTTAGCTTTTTTATTAGTGTGACGGACGATTATATCAACCATTTCGTAGGTAAAAATTTGTTTGAAAGTCTCGCTAATTGACAACGTTTCCGTACTGCGATGAGGCCCACTCCGCTGGCGTACAACATTATGAGCTGCGGTGTGATGCTGAGTTGGTGGAGTTTTGTTTCACACTATTTTATCTTTGGCAATAAAACTTCCAGATGGTTCTTGAGCTCTTCCTAAAATAATAATAACAACATTAATTAGTTATTTAAGAAAAATAATTATTATTTCAATCATTGCTAAAAACAAATATTTTACTACTTTCAGGCTCAGCTGTTTCTACTTCATTGTCATCATCCTCACTCTCGCTACTCTCAACTTCTTCTTCTACTGCTGAATTCTCTTCAGCGATTTCTTCTGTATCTTCAGAATCTTCTGGTTCGTCACGCACTGAATTACCTTGTTGATTTTGATATCTAGCTCTATTTGCTGGAATCCAGTCTTCGTCATCGCTATCAGAAACCCTACTCGAATCACTGCCGTGTTCTCCAAGTAGTTTCCTCAAGTACTCATTCCATTCGGTTGCACAAAATGTAATTAAAATATTTACAAATGTTAAATATATGTAACGTTTACTTACCGAGGATAGTCAGCTATCGATAATTGTTCCATAGCTGTATTTTTCACTGTCAAGAGAACACCAAATGAAACCCGTATGATCCCACCAACAATCTGTTACATACTTAAACAAGAAATAACCTTGAGTTTTTCTTTCTCTTTCGAACGGCATCTGCTCGGGTCCGAACAATAAAAGCCGGCCGACTACCTGGGTTGTCCCAAATAGGTTTCAGATGTCATTCAAGATTTTACCTTGTTATTATTTTTTTCCCTTATATTGTCACTGACTATTATTATTTGAATAAAAATTTTTTTTTAATAAAATAAACAAAATTTTTAGTACTTAGTACCAGGTTGCTAACGGAGATCAGATCTTCGAGCAGAAGACTCTTCAACAAAGCCTGTAAAAGTGGCTCTAGCGACGACTGGGCGTTGTACAAGGCCGGATTGGCCATTTACAAGTCCGACTTGAAGAAAGCCAAGAGGGCTTCGTGGAAAGCCTTCTGCGGCAGTGTAGAGGGTTGTCACGAGTCCTCAAGGTTTAGACGCATTCGTGCAAAAAATCCTACTTCGGTGGGGTTTCTAAGAAATGCAGATAGCGGGTGGACTACGAGTAGCTAGGAGTCGCTGAGGCTACTCCTAGATGCTCATTTTCCACTGAATCGCTTTGCTGAAGAAGTGCCACTGGGGGAGCTTCAGGAAGGCTGTACAGACTTCTTGGACCTTCTGGATGAGCGTCACTTTACCTGGGCGCTGAAATCTTTTAAGCCCTTCAAGTCCCCGGATCCTGATGGCATCATACCGGCGCAACTACAGCGAACGGTTAAGATGTCATGTAGCTGGCTGGCCCCTATCCAAGCGAACTGTGTTAGATTGGGCCACGTCCCGAAGGCCTGGAGACAGATTAAGGTTGCGTTCATTCTGAAGGCCGGTAAAAGCTCTCATGTCGGTGCAAAAGATTTCAGACCCATCAGCCTATCCTCATTTCTGTTGAAAACGCTGGAGAGACTTACGGATCTGTACATTAGGTGCAGAATACCGAGGGGTAAACTGTTACGGGCGCAGCATGCATTTGTCAAGGGCAGGTCGGTCGACACTGCTTTGCATGATGTAGTGTCGTGGCTGGAGACAGCGCTGATGCACAAGGAATTTGCAGTGGGCACCTTTCTCGACATCGAGGGGGCCTTCAATATCGTGCGGCCAGAGGCAGTGGTTAAAGCCTTCGAAAAGTTTGAGGTGGAATCGAACCTCAAACACCTCATTTTCAGTCTTCTTTGCGACAGAACTGTCGTAGCGGAGTGGGGTAGTGCCAAGTCAACCAGAAAGGTTAATAGGGGAACTCCGTGGAGTACTCTCACCACTGCTCTGAATCTTGGTGTTAAACGACCAACTTATAGAAGTCGAGGAGCAGGGCTGTCGGGTGATAGCCTATGCTGATGATGTGGTTCTTATGGTTAAAGGTATATTCCTGAATACCGTCTATGAGCACACCAAAGGGTACCTAAACGTGGTATCCAACTGGGCAAACAGAAGCGGCCTAGCCGTCAACCCAAGTAAAACCGAAATGGTTTTATTCACTAGGAGGTAAAAGATTCCATATGTGCCTCTCACCTCCTTCGGGGGTTCACGTCTTCAACCTGTTGATAAGGTGAAATACCTAGGGCTCATCCTTGATAGAAAGCTTTCTTGGAGACCGAACATCGAGGAGAGAGTCAAGAAGGCATCGGTCGTCTAATACTGCTGCAGGGGAGCTATAGGGAAAAGGTGGAGACTCTCACCAAAGGTGGTGTTCTGGCTCTACGAAATCGTAGTCAAGCCAATACTGTTCTATGGTGTGTTCGTCTGGTGGAAGGCGCTCGAAAAGACTACCCTGGCTAAAAAGCTTGAGCGAGTCCAAAGAGCGGCGCTCATCGGAATCTCCGGTGCACTGCGAACCACAACAACCATAGCTCTCAACGCTATATTAAATATAGCACCTGTGGACATTGCCGGTAGGTGCATTGCTGCGAGGTGTGCTATTAGGCTCAGAGAAGCTGGGCTTGTGAAGAGGTCCGAAAAAGGACACGCCGCAATTCTCTCCTCCTTCACCTGCATTCCTGAAAATTTGGATCACTGCGTCACAGCGGCCACTCGAGGCGGCTCTTTCTCTGCTCATATCCCGACGAGGAGAAGAGGCGCGGTGAGTTTTTTCACGGATGGGTCGAAGCTAGGAGGGAAAGTTGGAGGGGGGGTTTTCTGTAAAGAGCTTTCCGTCAATCTTTGCCTCAGGCTACCGGACCACTGTAGCGTTTTTCAGGCGGAAGTGGTCGCGATCAAGGTGGCGGTAGAAGTACTGTTACGTAGTGTAGCTTCGTTTAGAGAGGTGAGCATTCACTCCGACAGCAGAGCGGCAATACAAGCCCTGAGTGCGCGAACCGTGCATTCAAAGCTAGTCAAGGAGTGTCTGTCCTCGCTAGAATTAGCATCAGGCTACTTAAATATCAGGCTCGTTTGGGTGCCTGGTCACAGCGGAATCGCTGGGAATTGCAAGGCCGATGAGCTGGCCAGGGGGGGTACCCTTGCCCCGCTCACATCGGAATGGGATCGAGTTGGTTCTCCACTAACGTCTTGCATTCTGGCTCTGGACCAATGGACCTCGCATGCGCCCAGCAGACGCTGGTCGACGACCAGCTCCTGCGCGACTGCGCGATCCTTCTTGCCGAGAGTGGATCGCAGGAGGTCAGGGGATCTTCTCGCCTTGAACAAAGTTCACCTCGCCGCCATGGTAGCAGTTCTCGCTGGGCACTGTCCAATGGGAACTCATGCGGTGCGGCTTAGAATACTACCTGATGGCAGTTGTCAAAGCTGTATGGAGGAGGGTGAAGTGGAAACATCCTAGGTTGAGATTGAAACATCTCGGCAATCACACTTTGGCGGACCAGAAGATCTGGCCGAAACAGATATTGGCCGTCTCAACAAGTTTGTCATAGGCACAAAGCGCTTTGTCGACATGTAAGGGTCTATTGATCCGACTCATAGGAGTTTTGGGTACCACAACGGACCGGCGCTTAAGCTGTCCAAGTGTGATCCTTCTTAGGATCGACCCTCTAATCGAACCTAACTTAACCTAACCAGGTTGCTAAAAGACGTCGGTAAAGTTGGTTATTAACATAAGGGTTAATGGGGCAGCTGGACAACTTATGCAAATTGATTTTCATTGTTCTTTTCCAACAACCTTCTGTTGGTTCGATAGGACGATTAAAAAAGCCTCATTCTCAGTTTCTGGACACCAATTGAAAAAGTTCTAAAATCTATTCAATATAAAAGAAATGAACAAATTTCAATTGAATGAACTGTTCAGTAAAAGTCAGGGTGCCACATATAACAAAGTTGTTGTTCATACTCGACCCAGAATGCCCAGAGCTTCAATATATAATATGTCGCTTGTAGTCGAGCTACTTCTGCAGAAGGTCTATTCATCATAGGAAATTTTATTCCTCCTAACAAATTTTCTGAATCGAATCCTGTGTTTAGGGAACTGAGTGAATTCAACACAAATAAAGCTCTGACAAAAAGTTTCAATTTTATAATTTCCCGAACATAAGAACATCAAATTTTATTCCATAATGTTCAGAGTCTTCACGCTCACATTAATTATATAAAAAGCGACTATTTTCTTGAAATATTTTATGTTTTGTAGAAACTTGAAGTTATCCTTGCGAAAGTTTTGATATACCAGGATTTACTCCAATTAACGAGCTGAGGATAGATAGCACAGAAACAAGAAGTAAACGGGGCTGTTTCGATATTAGTATTCTGGTTCTATACAGAAATTTAGCTTTCTCTGTCAAACATTTAATTGTAGAAGTTCAGGAAGCCTTTACCTCTGAGTTATGCAATCAAAATGTGCTAATTGTTGGAGATTTTAACTATTGTTTAATGTCTACAGGGACTACAATAGGAAATCTGTTCCAAGAAAAAAACTTTAGCTCCCTGCTTGGTGTAAAATATTCAACTACATCTGCCGTTACACAAATTGATTGGGCAGAGATGCTTCCCATGTTAATGCAATTACTTTTGAGACAGTACAGAGCTATCATGACAGTATTTGTGTCTCTATTTCGAACTAAAGTTTTCAGACTTAGTGCAATAGTTCTTAATTTTTAATCGAATTAGATGGCAGTAATTTTTAAGACAATATAAAGAAAAATATGTAAATAATCTAACTAAGAAAATTTAATTTATGTGTAAAGGGTATTTTTTTAGAGGTATAGAACTTTAAATTGCAATAAAACAACGATAGACTATTCGATTGACATGAATTTTATTTATCCGAAAGATAATCTTGTGGCATTACATTTTAAACATGATTTCTGGCTCGGACTTAGTCCAATTTTCGATGACTTTTTCCAACATTTTTGGCCGTATATCGGCAATAACACGGCAAATGTTGTCTTCCAAACTTATGCGCATAGACCAATGACTTTACATAACCCCACAGAAAGTAGTCTAGCGGTGTTAAATCACAAGATCTTAGAGGCCAATTCACAGGTCCAAAACGTGAAATTAGGCGGTCACCAAACGTGTCTTTCAATAAATCGTTTGTGGCATGAGCTGTGTGACATGTTGCACCGTCTTGTTGGAACCATAGCTCCTGGACCTCATGGTTGTTCAATTCAGGAATAAAAAAGTTAGTAATCATGGTTCTATACCGATCACAATTGACTGTAACGTTCTGGCCATCATCGTTTTTGATGAAGTACGGACCAATGATTCCACCAGCCCATAAAGCGCACCAAACAGTCACTTTTTCTGGATGTAACGGTGTTTCTACATACACTTGAGGATTAGCTTTACTTCAAATGCGGCAGTTTTTTTGTTGACGTAGCCATTCAACCAGAAGTGCTATTTAGTTTACAAATTGCTCCAATTAATTTTACTGTGAATGTAAATAACTGAGGCAACAGTTCCTACTTCTAATTATAAAAATATATAAAAAATCTAGTATACCATTTAACTTTGTAAGAATATAAAATGTTCGTTTACATCCGAGCTTATCCCTTCCTTACTTGTTAAAATTATTAGCTTCATGAATAACTGAGGATTTGTCCAGCCGACAATTTAGAACATTCGAAATTCGTACCTAAATGTAAATATTTCCACAACATTTTCTCTAAGTTTCTATGAGTTTCTTAAGGCCCAATTAACAATTCTAATCGAAACCCTTGTGTGCGTGTGATCGTTCCCACCTTTCTTACGCATTGGTCTTATGAGTGGCACGGTGTGTATGTGTTAGTTTCCGCGCTAATTCCTTCAATGTATTGAATTTCCGTAGCCGTGAATAGCCGGAATGTAATCCAAAATTAGACTTAACATTTGGTATAACTAGACTATAAATATGTAACTTTATTAAGTGCAATCTTGCAATTTCATACAAATTGTTGGTAAAACTAGTTAGGGCATTAACCATCGATAGTCAAAGTAAACTATCGATAGTGAGACAAAAATAAAACTAACGATTGCTTTGCAGCTCTATAAAATGCTATAACTTAGCTCTAAATTGACGCCGGTATTCGGGCAGCAGTCTCAGGTCACTTATAGTGACTTTTCGGTATTCGAGTGAATTTGTCTCGTCTCTAATTAAGCCAAAATAGTACCAAATTTTTAAGTTTTCGAATAAGTCAGTGCAATCATTTTGTGAAGATGGAGAAAAATATTGCACTATTTTATATTGAAATGAAAAAAAGAGGAGGAAGAAAAGTGATGCATCAATAATTGTAATACTAGTGAATAATCAGCAAGTTGTTTGTTTTTTAGCTATACTCGCAGGCGCGATTTGGTGCATTTACAAATGCGAGATAGGGAAGGCCCGTTTTGTAAGAGGAAAATACGTTTAGGAAATTCTTTCGCTTGCTGGGTCCTGGTAGTAGAACTAAAACTTCATAACCAACAAAATTCGGCTATTGAATTTGAGCTTCGAGTAAGTTAAACGTCCATTTGTACACATAAAAAGGTCACCGTTGAAATAAATATTTATTTTCATTTTAGTTCATTTCTGTTCTATACTTCCTTAGCAATAGCTTATACCAAAGTTGTGTCGGAAATGGGTTTCTTTCGGTTATGAGCCAAGCTAGCATATGAACCACATTTGTAAGCATGTAAGCGAAACGAAACATCAGAAAGTAATCCCGAAATCGATGGAGGAATACAACCGGGTTATAGTAGGGTAAATTCAATCTATAAGAAGTTCAAAGGAAAATGCATACCAAATTTGGAATAAAAGGTTTTATCAGTCACCGACTCTATCCCTAGGGCCGAGCAGACGTGTTTTTTTTCCTTTTCGTTGTCCTCTTTTCCGCCTGAGCGGAAGCACGGTTTCTATTTGTGTTATAGTTACTTCACATTGTGTTTGTATATATATATAGTAATTACAAACTTATAACTTGGGACATAAGAAACAATGGCCCTCGGGCCTCTCAATCGTGGGGATAACAGATTTGCCTTGCTGGCGTCTGACACCCAACTAAAACGAAAAAAAATATAAAAAAAAAACAATTTGAGCCTTTTTCTAATCTTACAGAAATAGAAGTGAAAAATCCTAAATACGTTGTAATATCGTCCGTAGATATAAATAAACCATTAAATAAGTATAATTGCTTTGCAATTCATTCCTCATTAAAATTAGTATACAAATACATCATGAAAATCACAGAACTACGCGACGCTGTCTTTGCCTATTCAAAAAATAAATTTTTACACGGTGTCTGTAAAGTGAATACGAAATACCAATTAAAACTCAATTATATTAAAGGTACAATATATGCCCTATACCTAATCGACCTAAGTGAACAGGAAATCATTAATAACTTATCTGACCAAGGAGTTGTTGAAGTGTACAAATTTTCCAAAAATATAGTTTTGATAAGTACCAAATTCTCAACCACATAGATGTCACATGGCATTTCGTTAAGGTTAGACTATGTTTTCCAAACCCTATGCGATGCAAAAGCTGCGGGAAATTACTTGTAAATCATACTGCAAAACGCTGTAACAACCCAAAAATATGCAATCGCTGCAATCGCTGCAATCTACCTCCCCATAATCTTGAAACTGCGATTTATTTGACCCTGAATCTGCAAGAATATATATATGTATTTAGGTAATTGTATAGAAAATTGTTTGTACCACCATGTGGTCCGCAAAATACTGAAACAATACTTTACATCATTTAAATTAAAACTACTTTAAACCTCGACATTGAACAACAGCGATCCGTGGCAGCTAGCTTTACCGAGTGTTGGAACACCTTGCTCATGCCACTAAGAAATACGACATGTTATAAAATGCTGCTGATTAAGCCATTGGATTATACACTACAGCTATTACTATGTATTTGACTTATTGTTTACAATATAAACACATCTACACAACACTGGCTCAACATATTTTGCACCAGCCACATGGTGGTAAAACTAAATAAAATTGTTTGCCATTATACTTACCTTGAAAGTAGGCATAAAATTATCTGGAATAACTTTTGTTGTGCCAAATGATGTCATTTGAAAGATCGTAGTGGCCCTGATGGCGGTACCAATGGCATCAATTTGACTTAGCCGCTGGCGCAACACAATCCAGGGGCTTCATTTTTGAATTTCAATGCCTTGCAATGTGGACACACAACATTCATTAGTCCAACAGCAGCAATTTGCTCTGAACTGTAATCAATTGCCACATTATAACTGGATGCAGCTCTGTGCGGATTAAACACGACATTTCTACGTCGTTGATTTCGATTCCGTTGAACTTCATTTCGCGCTTCGCGTTGTCCATCAGTTAGATTTGCTCTTATATATCTTTGACTTGCAGTATTTCGAGTTCTGCGGCCTAAGTTTGTACGTCTGCTTGGTGGCATTTTTAAAAACGAAAATACAACCGAAAAGAAAAAGTTGTGTAGTCATCAAAAGTTACCCAAAATCTATATTAAGCTGTGAACTTACCGTGATAAACAAACACTTATTAGCAAACAACAAACTTCTTAGTCCTTAAAACAATACAAACTTTATCAAAAACTTAACAAAATTATTGTTGACGCTATGTGTGTCAGATTACCACAGATTACTAAATTATTTTATGCAAAGTTTGTATACTGCGTTCTGAAATCTAACTCATAGTATACATATTTTATAATTATTAAATACTTACATTAAAATGAAATCATCACTGGTATTATTAATATTACCGTCAAAGTCTGTATATTTAATTCTGGCGAGTACTTTTCAAAAATTAGTAAATTAGTGCGATAGAATTTAATTTAGTAACCACATTTCCGAACAAACGATGCTCTTTCAATATAGTCTATGGCTGTGAATGACGATGACATTCGTTACGCGCGTTTGTTAGAATATGCAAAATTAAATGTATTTGTTCAATCTTTCTGAGACATTTGTTTAATATTTTTTTCCGTAAGAACCTTCTCTAGAGTATTAGAAAACTACATAAAAACACGTAAGAAAGGGCTAAGTTCGGATGTAACCGAACATTTTATACTCTCGCAAAGTCAAATGGTATACTCGTTTGAGATTTCTTTGTGGATTGACCGATATTTTCGGTAGAAGGTCAACTATAGGCACCCGCCTATTTCCCATATAACACAGTTTTAAATTGCATCTTATTCTTTCACTTTCCAGTATGCAAACCAATTAACAATGATTGTATTAGGGTAAAATTTTGCGTGAATAATCTGTTTAAAGTATGGCACCTTGTGACCAAAAATTGTCTTCATCGAACCAAAACTGTTCAAGCCCCTAAGTACTAAATATGTGGACCCCAATGCCTATAGTTGACCTTCTACCGAAAATATCAGTCAATCCACAAAAAAATCTCAAACGAGTATACCATTTGACTTTGCGAGAGTATAAAATGTTCGGTTACATCCGAACTTAGCCCTTCCTTACTTGTTATATATTTTTTAATAAAATTATGAAATTAGTAAAGTCCTTCTCAGTTAAAGGGATACCAGAGGAATGGGGATCATTTTTATATGGAGGATATTATAGATTACAGTTTAAATTGAATAGGTACTCATACCTAAGACAATAGGACTAAGTCAGCTAAATAAAATAAAGTGTAGTGCATCAAAGCTACGCTATGGCGGTACGAAGTTCGTCGGGTCAGCTAGTACACAGATATAATAACATAATACTCCCGCAATTTTCTTAACATCTTAATGATTTCAACTTTGCAATGGAATATCAACAGATATTTAAATAATTTTCACGAATTGCAGCTACTAATTAAATACCTGAAATCTTCAGTGTTATGTTTACAAGAAACACATATATGCCATAATTTCGACCCTAAGCCTCCATATGGCTATAATGGTTATTTCCTTAATAGCCCTCAATACCAATCCAGAAAACAAGGTGTTGCAATTTTGGTAAAAGAAGATATACCTCACAAAATTGTTTTTACCAATAACACCTTACTCACTATTGCGATTGAGATATTATTTAATCCAAAACTAACAATAATCAATGCCTACAAGTACAACCCTTCCAAACAAAGTTTCTCTTGCTCAGATATCTTAAATATTTTAAATAAAACGCAAAATTCTATACAATGGATGGGCGCTTCCAACTCATGGAGCCCGATCTGGGGTTCTCCTCTATCAAACGACAGAAGTACAAAGATTGAAGACGTCTTATTAAGCAGCAACCTCATAGTTTTAAACGATGGTAGTCCTACATACTTCCATAAAACAGTTCGTAGCTGAAAAACAAAAATCTTTAGGCCATAAACTTTTACCTTGCGGTAATCTTAGCAATTCAGCGCTAAATTTAGAATCTAATATTTGTACTGATGAGTTTGACGACGCACTATCAAACTCCAGAGGTAAAACACCTGGTGTCGACAGGATTACCTATGACATGTTAAGACACATCCCACATGACGTTAAAAAAAGATAGTAAATCTTTACAATACTTTCAAACGGTATATACCCTCAAAGTTGGAAAATCGCTGAAATCGTTCCAATACTGAAACCTGGAAAATCTTCATCAGAACTTACAAGCTATAGGAATATTTCGCTGCTTTCTTATTTAGGAAAGGTTTTGGAGAAAATAATCTCCAAACGTTTAATGTGGTACGCAGAAAAGAGTAGACTGATCAGTCACAACCAAGTCGAAATCAGAAAGAATCAAGGTACAATAGACGCCCTTTTACACTTCGAGCACCATTCCTCCAAAATTATTTCGAACAAAGGGCACGTTACCTGCCTTAGAGTCTAAGCTGCAAAAGCGTATGATCGTATCGGACTTTATAAAGTTCTACAACTATTAGCAAAATGGGAATTTGGACCAAAATTCTGCAACCTACTTAAAATTTTTTTAAGGAATCAAAGATTTTGGGTTAAAGTTCACAATAATTTTTCTTATTGTTTGCCTTTAGAAAATGTAGTTCCTCAAGGTTCCCCTTTGTCTGTGGTAATATTTATAATTGTATTTAATGAAATCAGCGAGATACTTTCCAATTTCACAGTCTACTACTGTATATATGCAGACGACATGCTGATATTTTCAAAACAACTCGATCTGAATAACGTCAAATTAACTTTTACGGAAATACTTAATAATATATCTAACTGGTCGCTCACATCCGGCGCTAAGTTATCTTAGATAAATGTAATATCTTACATACAAGTATGTGTCGTAAAAGAAAATGTGACAATATTACTTTCTCTATTAAGAATATAAAAATACCTACTGTAAATGATATAATGTTAAAATTTTAGGATTAATTTTCGACTCTAAGTTTAAGTTCAAAAAACATTGTTTATATATAAGGAAAAAACTTTTCGATAGGTTAAATATAATAAAGTTTTTAGCCTTACGAAATTCTTTTATTTATCCTACAATACTTATCAATATCGTGAGATCTTTACTATTCTCAATTATCGATTATGGACTACCAATATACGGATATCACGCCGGCAGCGAGTTAAAGAAACTCTATGCGCCTTATCACATGGCAGTAAGGCGGAGATTAGCACATTAGGACTGATACCAAAGGTATATCTAGGCTCTAACCCGAATTACACCTAATTCTTAAGTACGTTGATGAACTTGATAATCACCTTTCACCAGTCTTCTGACTGATGACTTGGAACAAATCCTCCACGAACTACGATTTGTATAAACAAGAGTTTATGCAGCGCAAGACAGATCTCTATTCAGAAGGATGGAAATTTATTTACACTAATGGGTCAAAAAATCCCCACAACACCGCATATGCATAAAAATGGATTACTTTTATCACCATCTTCTGTTTTTACCGCAAAAACATACGCAATAAAAGAAGCTATCCAATGGATCACGTCTTCCAAAGGTAAATATGTTATCTGTACCGACAGCCTTGCAACAGTCACAGCCATTCGAAATACATCCAACAGCGCCCTCTAATCAGATAAATTCGGGATAAATTGATTGATAGCCCAAGTAAAATTAAAGTAATGTGGATTCCAGGACACTGTGGCATTCCAGGCAACGAACTGGCTGATAAAGAAGCAAAAAACGCCACTCTTAGTTGAGGTATTTGCGTGACACCTAATGAAAGCAACGATATTGAGCGATTTGTTGAAAATTTCTCAAAGTTTAAAGCGAAAGCGGTCTGGTATACTTATGACAACCGTTACTGGCTCTTAAATCCCGAATAAAGAAAAGCAGTATACCTCTCTACATGCAGCATCCCATAGATCAAAATTTTCACACGACTCCGTTTAGGACACACCATCTTAACGCACCAACATATTCTAGGCCGCAACATAATGCCTGCCTGCCGGCTTTGCAACAGTCCATCAAATTCTGTAGAACACATATTGAACATATGTCCTACCTTTCGTAATATACGACTATGTCGAGTCTTCTTCTTCAAAACTCCTCAAAGAACCGTCAACTGCCAACATAAAAGAAATCTACAACTTCATCTCCAGATTCCACAATTTTCCTATACTAACACATTATATATTGCTATCCTTTAATTCTAAGCATAAGCATAGACATTTGTATTTAAGTATAACCATAAGTATTAGTATATATGTATGTACATACACATTAGGGTGCTTTTTTTATACTCTCGCAACCTGTTGCTACAGAGTATAATAGTTTTGTTCACCTAACGGTTGTTTGTATCACCTAAAACTAATCGACTTAGATATAGGGTTATGTATATATAAATGATCAGGATGAAGAGACGAGTTGAAATCTGGGTGACTGTCTGTCCGTCCGTCCGTCCGTGCAAGTTCTAACTTGAGTAAAAATTGAGATATCTTTCTGAAACTTGGTAGACATGTTTCTTGGTACCGGGAGACGGTTGGTATTGCAGATGGGCGTAATCGGACCACTGCCACGCCCACAAAACGCCATTAATCAAAAACCAATAAAATGCCATAACTAAGCTCCGCAATAAGATACAAGACTGTTATTCGGTACAAGGGATCACATTAGGGAGGGGCATCTGCAGTTAAAATTTTTGTTTTAAAGTGGGCGTGGTCCCGCCCCTAATAGGTTTAATGTGCTTATCTCCTAAGCCGCTAATGCTATAATAACAAAATTCATTGGAAGCAAATGTTTTTAGAACCTCTACCTATAGTGTGAAAATAGTTAAAATCGGGTGGCAACTCCGCCCACTCCCCATATAACGGTACTGTTAAAAACAACTAACAGCGCGATAAATCAAGCACTAAACACGCCAAAGACAATAAATTTTATCTCTGGGATGGTACTTTATAGGAACCGCGTAGTACGGGCCCCCACTACCCCGCCGGTGCAAGTTATAACTTTACCGCAATGTAGACTTTTGTAGAACGTTCAATTCTGAGGAATACCTAATGACGGGTGAGATAATTCCATCAAAGGCCGCTGAGTTATAAAATTAAAGAGAAAAAAATCAAGTTTTACGTGTATGTTAGATGGAAAATCTTTACAGGCCTTGGTCTAGTACTTAATATTAATATTAAGAGCTCAAACTTTCAGGGAAATCCTTCATCGACAAGGACAGAAAAATCTAATAAATTGCACACCTGAGCCAGAAACACAATAGAAAGAGCATGTGGCATATTAAAATCGCGCTTCCGTAGTTTATCCAAGCAACGCGCATTTCGCTATGACCACTCAATGGTTTAAATTTTGTTTATGTACAAGTATGTGCAATATTTCACAACATATTGTAAAATAACCACATTGTTATGAGCGAAAATAATATAATGGAGAAAGAGTTATCGTTTGGCGAAGTGCGCCCGGATGCAACATTGAATTTAATGCAGTTTACAGCTTGACAGAATTGCATAAATTCATTGTAAAATTCACACATATATGTTTTTAATTTTTATTCATATTTTGTTGAATTTTTGCGACAGGGATAACATTGCGATTGCCACGTTATTCAATGACTTCGCAAATTTATTCATGCATTGGAGAGACTCCACTCGAAATTATTTCTCCTCTTGCTGACTATTGGTAATCATTGTCATCAGTTTTGAAAACATTTCGTCTAACGTAACTTTTCGACTGCGCGATATTGACGGAGTGTCACGAAATACAATACATCCGCATTCACTGTTAAGAGGCTACTTATCGACATTATTGAAGTGTCATAGAATACATCCACATTTACTATCAAGGGGTTATTGCTGTAGTTTTCGATTACAAAGTCATCATAAATTGAAAAGATAAATATTTTTACATATTTATAATTGGACGTACATATATATAGTATTAAATTTATTACTTCTGCTCCAATGAATGGAATACCGGCGGTTCCATTAACCACACTGGTCCCGAACGTAAGCCGATCGGGCGTTTAACTGTTTTGCCAACTCCAACCATAGCTCCTCAATTCTCTTAGGACGTGTCGGGTGATTTTTATGAATCTTTATGATGAGCCTGTAATAAAATAATGAAAGGAAATAATAGTAAGTAAGTTATGAAAATTAAGTTGTTCAATATACTTACCTTTGCCTTCCATATTTGAAAATTAAAATTTTTATCATCAATTTCGCTGCTGAAATATGCTCTCAAAATTTTTTTCCATGTAATCGATAAATATATTTCAAAACTGTTAACTTATACTTTTTTTTTGTTAAGCTGATAGCACTGTCCTTAATTACTATGCCAAAAAGAAGCGCGATCTGTTAACCAGTTTGCTTGCAGCAGCTGTTGAAATCAGTCGACCTCAGTAGTGTTTTGCGATTTTTACAATTGAAAAAAATATTGAACAGAGAATTTGCATCAAATTTTGTGTTTCGAACCGAATTTCGTGTGCGGAATGGTTGCGAATATTAGAAAAAGCTTATAGTAAACAACAATTGACGACAAAATTGATATTATTGAAGATTAAAAATTTTACGTTTTATTTAAAATGTCCGGAAACTTTCGCAATGTATATTTACAGCTGATGTTTACATTTTCTTTCACCACATTTTTTGGTGAATATTTTTGTGACTGTCTCTAACCGAATACCAAATGGTCCTACCTGACAAACAAAGCTACAAAATTGCAATTATTAAATTTTGTTACTTGGGACAATACTAACAGACAAAATAGCGGCATAAGATATAAAGCTGTAATTTGGTACAGGGGATTGCAGAAACAATAGGCCTCTGGGTTAAAAATTTGAAAAAAGGGATATTGCTCTGCACTCTAATAGTTTAATGTACATACCTCCTAAGCCACTAAAGCTACAACAACCAAATTCGCTAAGGACAACCCCTATAAGAACATCTAGCGACATTGTGAAAATAGATGAAATCGCATTTTAACCCCACCCTTTCCGCATTTAACGGTTTTGTTAAAAGTAACTAACGGCGCGATAAATCAATAACTAAATGCGCTAAAAACATTAAATTTTACACCCGAGGTGATACAAAAGGGTTTTATAGGAGCACGTGTCGAAATTGGACGATGGGCGAGGCACCGCCCACGTCTAGGAGAAACCAAATATCTCGGACCCAACTCGACCGATTTTAACCAAATACTGAAATTCGGGGAAAATGTTTCTTTGATAATAATATACTATTGTGTCAAAGTGGGTTGAATTTATTTAAAATAGTGTATCTTTGGAACTTAAATGGATAAAAACGGACGAAAACTTTCCTTAGCCCCCATATAACTAATATTCAGTATTTTGAAACATCCAGCTGACTTCACTCCAATGAATTGAATGTAATCAACCCTTCCATTTCTTTGCCCCCAATATACCCGATATAATGATTTCCGAGTTTTCAACTGACTTTAAACCGTTTAGGGTGGTCAAAATGTGTGATATTTCATTAAAATTAGGTGGACAAGTTTTCTTAAAAGACAAAAGATTATATTAATGGTTTGGCGCTAATATAAATGAAATTGGTCTTGGTTTAAACCTCATGTTCCTAATATAATATAAAGAATTTCGATCCTCTGGTTGGAATTTTTCATATCAACTCAATATATAGTATTAAGTTTAGCCTCTTTGGTTGTGTTTATATCACACATACCTCATTTGAAGATGATTTAAGTATAATTTTCTCTGACAGGAAGTAAAATATAGTAAAAAAACTAAGGGAGTCTATGAACTTCAAAATAAGTCAATATGATACCAATCCACTCACGATTTTGTCAAACAATGAAGTTGAACCCTTTCGCCACATTTTGTAATATAAAGGTTTGACAACACCTGAAGGTATTTAGCCGGCTTTGATCCTTGCAAATTCCAAGGATATAAAATGTTCAGTTACATCCAAACTTAGCGCTTTCTTACTTTTGTTTACTTTACGTTCAAAGAAATAAATTAACGGTTACACGTGAACTTAACTCCTTCTAAGTGGTGGATGTGTTTTTATAATGTAAGAGTTTTTTGAAATCGTTGTCGAATGTTCTGTGATTATTTTGCCATTCTTAAAGTTATCTATGATATATAGATTATACCTTATGATCCCAGATAACGGTAGCATTTATCTTTCTGGCCGAGTTCCATTTCTAGCAGCTTCGTCCAGTGTATTGATCGACAATTTCGAAATGATATATAAACTACTTCAGGTTGGGCTTAAAGAGTGTCCGACACTGCCGGGAAGTGGTCTAGCGGCTTGTTGTCCGGAGTGAGCAAACGCTTCACTCAACACGCCGACCGCTATGTGATCTGTTAAGAAGCTTATTGTCTAAGCTATTTAATAGACTGCCGATACAAGATCGTAGACTTTAGATCCTCCATAGTAGTAGGTTTCAGGGCACTCTTTAAAAAGCAACGTGTGACGACGTTAAACATTGTTAAATTAATTCTGAGAAGGATAACTAACTGCTTTAACATCTTGTATATTGTCAGAAACAATTTTGCTTGGCGAAGTCAAAGCGTTTGCAGTCAACGGCGATTTCTACTTGTCTTTTTTCTGTAGCTCCTGTAGCCCTTGCCCCAGTCAGTCCCCATATACTCAATAAAGTGAATAGGGGCAGACTTTTTACTGACATATCGGTAAGTATACGAGATATTAATTCATCCAAGTTATTGTAGTTAGTTGATAAAAATTCCCTAATCATATTTCGATGGAGTATCGAAAATGAATGAAAACGGTACATAAATACTAATATCGGTTAGAAAAATATTAAGGTTGGCCCGAAAAATTTTGAGTATATATGTACAGATATAAAATTAGCGACATTCCTTCTTTGTTGGACGAGTTTCTCCTCCTATTTATGACGAATGTTTTGATATTTGGCGTGTTTAATTTGACCAGCACGCATTAGCAATGTATTGTATTCACTTATTTTGTATGGAACACTTAGCCAACATAATAATATTCGCTTATCAAAAACTATCTTAGCTTTTATATTGAACTAGAAGCATTGCCTGTTGATTGTTTTTTTTCCGTTCATAATAATTGGGTTTTTGCAAACACAATAACGATAGACCTTATTTTGACAGTTGAAATTGTAAACAAACCAAAATTACAGATTTTTGTGGAAGGGAATTGGGTCAGAATCAAGACCATAAAACTTTGTTTTCAGCTTTTTGTAATAAATAAAAAAAAGGCAATTTAATCTTCTCTTCACATCAGACATTTTGAAATAAATTGAATATCAGCTGATTGTTCTTGATATTATATTATGATTATGATTCTTTGATATGGAAGTGTGACGGCATACGATATTTTTGCACACAACAGCCTGTATTCTGATTTTACCGCGGGCGATACTTCGAAGTATGGTTCTAAGTTGTCCAACTCATCTGATTTACTTACTTCACCAAATCCTGGAAGAAGCAATTGAAAGCTTGGTAGTACAGAGACATTTTCGAGAAATTTCTGTGTCAAATTCTGTACTTACATGCATGCATGGAATAAAAATTGCGAGAATATTATTTTTTTTGTGAGGGTAATAGCACAGACAAAATCTAACGACTTTTTCTAAAGTAACACCGAAAAGGGGAGAGTCGAAGCCCTCGGGCAACTCCCTGAATACGTGCCTGGGTGTGGTAGAGTACATTTCTAAACACTAAACTACGGCAGTAAAGAAGTTATACTTTTTTAAAGACACGTTTCAATTATCTGAAAAGAAGGCAAAAGCGCATGACACAGTTGTACTAATGTATAAGAATGTGTTTGCAGCAAACTATGATCCAATCAGAAGTCGCAAAATAATCGCCAATGGGATGAGATTATTTTAGCGATCTAATACTATTGGCTGTTATATCTTTATATATATATAGTAGTTAAATTGTATTCAACCTAAAGAAGGGTTGTTTTGCTTTGGTTAAGTCAGTAGCATTAACTGATTCTTACGTATGTGTACATAAATATGTCTGTATATAATATATGGATGTTTTGTATGTAATGCAATACTTTTCCAGTTAAACAAAGTTTGATTTTAAAATTATTAGTCAAGTAAATGGACAAATTTCGATTAATTTTCATTTTTGGTATTAGATAAGCTTTTGTAATGACCAATATGTCCTCTTACTTTCAAAGGATCTACTTTAAAATCAAGACAGCAATATAAGTATGTGGTATATGGGGACTGAGGATAATACATATGTAAAAACCGACTTCTCACGCCCCATAGGTAGGTAAAACATATTGGATGCAACGCTAAGTGTAACATTCTCGCTTTGTGTCGAGAAGATAGATCTTTTTTTACATAAAGGGACGGAAATTATTATATTCTCCTTCAAACGATAATTTTGGACCATGATTTGAATCCACGAAATTCCGAGATTTATTGTAGTTGGAAAGTTAAAGAAGTGAGAAAGTAAGGTCTACACACCTGAAATTTCAAACGTGTTTTTCTCAAAACTATATTCTTTAAACTGGCGTCCACGATTTCTCAGAAACAGTTCCATCGATTGCATTAAAATTTAGTCGTAGATTAATCACACATGTGGCTATCCCACAAACTAGGATTTTTGAAAAATATTGAACGTTTTTTTCATAAAATAATTGTCGCAAAACATTATGAAATTTTGGGTTTTTATGTCTAAAAGCATTTCAAAAATTTAATTTTGAAGATTTGTAATAGATCCTAGTTTTGGCGATAGCCATCTAAATACAGATTTACATACTATTTGGTTTTTTGATTTTAGATTAGCCAGTCTGCTAATGGACGCCGCATGTCTACCTTTTTTCAACATGGTTGCGATACTGGAACGATAAATTTCGCAATTAACAAAATATTTTAACTTAAATAAATTCAAAATGATAGCTAAGGGCTTAATAAATATATAGTAAAAAGTTGGAAGCTGTGTGTTTTTAATTTCACTATAAAAAATTTTGGAAAAACATAAAAAAAAACAAGTAAGGAAGGGCTAAGTTCGGATGTAACCGAACATTTTATACTCTCGCAATATACTCGTTTGAGATTTCTTTATATATTTTGCTTCATTTGCATAGTGGAACGTGAAAGAATCAGATGGAATTTAAAATGGTGTTATATGATTTCGCTCATTTTCGCACTATAACATAGAAATATAAGAAGAATGTATATATACCGAACTTTGTTGAAATCGGTTAAGCAGATTTCAAGATATGGGTTTCCGCCTAAAAGTGGGCGGTGCCATGCCCACTGTCTAATTTTGAACGCGGTTCCTATAAACTCATTTCATACCATCCTAGAGATAAAATTTAATGTCTCTAGGGTATTTAGTGCTTGATTTATCGCGCATTTAGTAGTTTTTAGCCGTACCGTTATATGGGGAGTAGGCGGGGTTGTCACCCGATTTCACTTATTTTCACATAGTTGATAAAGGTGTTAAAAACAGCCTTAGTGGTTACGGAGATATGCAAATAAACCTATTAGGGGACAGGACCACGCCCACTTTTAAAAAAAAACTGCAAATGCCGCTCCGTAATGTGATCTTGTGTGCCAAATAGCAGTCTTGTGTCTTATTGCAGAGCTTAGTTATGATATTATTTGTTTTTGATTAATGGCGTTTTGTGTGCGATACCAAGAAACATGTGTACCAAGTTTCATAAAGATATCTAAATTTTTACTCAAGTTACAGCTTGCACAGACAGTCATCCGGATTTCAAATCGTCTCTTCATCCTGATCATTTATATAATATATACATAACTCTATATCTAACTCGATTAGTTTTAGGTGATACAGACAACCGTTAGGTGAACAAAACTATTATACTCTGTAGCAACATGTTGCGAGAGTATAAAAACAAGTGTCCCACAAGATGACCAGTTTATTTTAAGATGGCACAATATGTATTTTGTGTCTTTGGGAAAAAGTCCTTACACTGGAGGAAGCAACTCCCTAAGTCATCTTTACTATCATAAGCTGCATCCTGTTAGGTGAACACGTTGAAGATATATATGAACCTTGACACCAACTTGAAAAGAGTATCACTTAGTTTGCAAAATTACAATTGGTTGAAATAATAATAGCAAGAGTGATAAAATACAATATAAATTACAATAAAAATAAGTAACGGAAATAAATTCTGGTGCAGCAGAATGTTAGATACACTCGTCATCCGTAGGATCGTCGTGTAAAATATTACACGGGACATTGGGTTCACGGAAGTTTAGTACTGATTTATCATTTTTCGACAGGTTGATTTAATATTGTGAAGATAATACTGTAAAAAAGTTTTTCAGGCACCTTGAAATATTTTGCACGCCTTTTTGCAAATTGGAAAATGTGAGAGTCTCGAATGATCGTTTGCAAGCGCCTCAAAATATTTCAAAGTGGCTAATTGAAAGTGCGTTCAAACTTAACTTTTTCTTACTCATTCTAATTTTCAGCATGTTTCTTTCTGAAATATACGAAAATATACTTATGTATATTTATCATTAGCGACTCCTCGTGAAATTGGTGATTTCTTAATGGTTAGAAAAGATAATATTTTCTGAACGTCTGTATTATAATAAAGTATTTAGTGCCCACTTTTACTGTAAAATATAGAGGTATGTACAAAATACAATTTTTCTACGAAATGAAGCTAAAATATTTGTGTTAAAATGTTTTAAAAAATGGTAAGCTACTTGTTGGTATTCATATACCCGTTACGAGAAGATGATGAAGAATGGATAAAATTATTTGTATTTACACGCTAGTCTACTACCAATGGAAAAATTATGCGTCGTTGATGGGATGTTCGCTTTTTTTGGCCACCACCCACTTTCTTCCCGCTTTTTATAACTTTCATGCCAGCGCCGTTATTGCGTTATGTTGCCAATGTTTTTCGCTTTCTAGTCCGCAGTCCATATTTACCCTTGGAATATTGCGCAACTCACGTGTGATTACTGTGCAAGTACGGTAAATGTAATGGTAGTTATCATACTATAGTGCTCGACACGCTACTTATTGTCAACATTGACAAGTTGCCGCATCGTGTTACTCTTATCATATATGCTTACGTGGAACCATCAGTGTCGCGTGTCAATGTATGACAAATACTTAAGTTGATTAAAATTAATGTGAATTAGAAATATATAAAATTACATATATACATTTACGTAGATCTGATGTGACAAGCGCCATGAAATGTTTAAAGTTTATACGTAATAACAAATGTTTATTATAATGTTATAACCACGATATATGCAAAAAAGCTTATAGAAATGTGCTTTAGATCATAAAATTTTTTTTAAAACTGGGTTTACATATTAATATCTACAGAATTTGATACTAGAGCCACAGGAACTGACAGCAGGTAGGACAAACAATATGTCATAAAAACGACGACGAATAAGGATAAATTTTCAAACGCGAATATTTGACTCTGGAATTGGTCAATATACATGTTTATATAATAGTTATTTTACTAACGAACTGTAATAATGCAACAATAAATGTTGATTGTGCAAATGTTTTATTCGGTTAATTTCTCAAAAAATTGATATATTAAGCAAATCTTTGTTTCTTTGCCCTCTCGAATATTTTCTATAATTTATAATCAATACATACGAAGTATGGTCCTCTTTACATTGACTCCTAAATAATATGATATTAATCTCTGAAATTCTTCTTCAATTTATTTATTTTTTTATTAGGTACATTAATTTTTACTGTCGCAATCTATTTCCGGAAAGGCAAGGAAAAATTATTAATTTTTCTATTAATAATTCGTTTCAATGAGTATTGTCAATAAATAAGACATATAGTTATTGAATATGTAAGTATGACACTTAAATTTTCTTTATCATCAAGCATTATCAATAACAAGTTAGAGCTAAGTTTGAGTGTCACCGATCATTTTATATTCTCAGGTTTTGACAAAACCATAGGTATATTAAAAAATATTGCGAAAGAACTTTACATTCTTATGTGATAAACTTGAACTTGATATACTTGAAAGATTACAATCATATTTGGTATCTTATTAATTACACTATAGGTCATAGACTCACTTAGTTTTATTACTACAGCGTTTACAGCTCATGGCGGCCATGTTTGTTTACGGATTTGTGTAAATTTTTGTCAGTGTATTCGGTAAGGTTTGGCGTAAACGGACGGAGGTATGCAGACAGAGCCGTGGTGGCCATTTGGCCGACCGATCTGCATAACAAAAAAACAGAACGCATTTTGACAAAATTTGGTGATTTATTTTATTTTAACCACACGTCGTTCTTGTTGGTAGACTCCTTATATTTTGCGTCGTATCCGCGATATTTATATTAAAATCAACCTAATTAATTTAAATAAGATTATATCACATATGTATGTCAACAAAGGAAGCAAAGTATACTTTATTCGGTATATGAGGATAAAATTCACCAGAGCATCGGAAATCGTTATATTAGGGATATGAGGTTTAGAACACGGTCTACACCGATTTCATATTCAGCGCTTAAGTACATGATGTTTATAAAAACATGTTCACGTAGTTTCATTAAAATGGTTGTGTGTCAAAAGGTAGAAAAATTAAAATTTTGACAGATGCATTTGTTTTGAGCTTCAACTGTCAAAATTTTACTTTCCATTTGATACAAAAAAATGTAAAATTTCTTTACACCATAGGAAAAAGTGTTCACCCCAACTCAACACAGTTAATGTTACTGTTTGGCCCACAGCCAATATAACAAATATTGACTAAAACTATTAAGCTCTGTGCCACATATTACGAGAGTTCAAAATATTGCGGCTTTATTGTAAACAATCCTATCTTTCATGTTGAATAACGCAGCGTGCAACATTTAATTTCAACCATTTCAGTAGTTAAAGAGTTCATCGCGGACAGAAAACACGAAACACTAATTTTTACATGTAATCATTATTGAGTCCATCAGAGAGACGGCAATCAGTATGGTATATGTATGTATATACTTCTATAGGGCTATGGCCAAGTTTGTAGTAATTCAGTTTAAGAAACCAAATTTTCTTAAATATTGATCGTTTAGTTAACAGAAGTCTATTGAATATATAGCCAAAGCAGTATCATTTTTAAAATATGGGGTTTTTGAATGTTGTATGTATCCATTTTACATATATGCATTATAAGCCTGGTGAACTTTCGATAATTAACATGTTAGAAACCACAAAAGTTAAAATCAATAAAACCACACTTTCTTCCCATACCAAAGGTCATATTCAAAAGTATTGAAAGTATATTAAATGTTCAATAAACAATTTCAAAAGCATTTAGTTTAGCAGTAACAATTTTAACACTGTGCGTTGACCATATTTTGTCCATAACAACATCTAAATAAAATTCGACTATAATCACGTTTACTTACCATGTAACATAATATTAAATTCCCTCACTTATTATGTATATAAACTAAGCACAAATGAAGATACCGGAAAAAAACTGTGCACAAATAATACATTTCTGGTGTGGTATCTCGTTTACAAAAGTTCTAGAAATTGGACTATAACTCTTCAAGCCCCCAGACATCGATTTTATTTTTATTTATGTAGAAAATATCGGTTAATTTGTAAGACACCTTTATGAAACTAAGTGATAATTTAAAAATTCAGTTCGGTTCTTCTTCCTGCCACCATATATTCGTACTTTAAACAATGATTTTAGAAATACCGTTTGACTTTACTATATTGAACATATCGGTCAATATGTCAAAATTAAGTCAACATACTTTTTTAGTAATATCTGCATCTTCTTACTCTTGCATATGTTGAACATAACCAGTTAGATTTTAACATAAATATATAAAATATAAAGCAAAATTTAGAAAGAAATTAAGAAATAACCTAAGTGAGTCCATATTATAATAAAATAAGATAACAAATGGGATTGTAATCGATCTAGAGGTTACCATCCTAATGCGATTCTGGGTGTTTGTGAACTTTTCTTAATTTCGACGAATAGTGAATATTGAATTCATATGTAAAATTTTTGGTTAAAAGTTAGTTCAGGACCCTTGCAAGTTACGAGAGTATAAATTGGTCGGTTCTCCTCTTACTCTTCCTCTATGTGTCTTACTATTCCCGTACCTAATTAATATCCTGTGCATTAAATAGTTTCAAATAATTTTTATAGGTCCTAATTTTTTACAAAAATCCGAATGTCCATTATTAAAATACGAATTGGTAAATATAAATTCATTATAGACGAATTGCCAGAGGGACTATTATATGATTAAAATTTTTAACTTAAATTATGCCAACGGTTTTCACTTCAAAAAGCAGTGTCACACAATCGACTATTTTGTTGGTCACTAACTCCATCCATAGGATTTTAAGAATTTATCTTCCAAATTAATAAATAATGAAAACCTTTTATTTCATTAAAACTAAAATATAAACAACACCGCATATATTCGATTTTTTAATGGCGAAAAAAGGCGGGGTATATTTCATATATGAACATCACCCGACTATGAATACGATTCTTTGTCAAATTCATATATCGAATTTTAAATATTGTAAAATATAAACATAAAAGTAACGTAAATCTGATACCATCTGTAGAGCACACGGACGAAGAAACCAATCTCAAACGGACTATCGCATAAACAGCGTTAGTCGTCATAAATTGCAATAACTCAGTCGATATTTAAGATAATAGTTGAAATTTGGTCTATAATATCCACATTTCATCTTTATTTTATTTCATACTAGCTGATACCCGCGACTTCGTCTGCGTTGTTGCAAATCCTTGAATAATCTCTCCAAAATTCGTGACATTCATATTTAGTCCGTGTCAATTTCAATACAAATGATGCATAATTGTTCGTAAAACTATTACCTATAGCTGAAACCCGCGACTTTGTCCGAGTTAGAACTATCCAATTTTTATGAATAAATTATGATTTAATAGTTTAAATGAACAATTAACGATATGTACTACCTTGTAATAATAAAGAAAAATTCTATGTGTATTCATCAATGGTACGCATTTTGTTTTTTATTATGAATAAATTAAACAATTAAGTATAAGTTAAAACGTGTTTTTTAGAGATACGTATTGTTTTTAAAAAAGTTAAAAAAATGGTTTTTTTATAGCTCATATGATTTTTTTAATTACACAACTTAAATAATCTATACAATTTACAAAATAATATATAAATTTTTTCACTTTCAATTAAATCTATATGCTATTTAAATAAAAACATAAAAACAATAAAAATAAAAACAAATAGATAGGATATATATATTTATAAACTTATAAAAACTTCAAAAATGATTATAATAAACTTATTATAATGCCTCCTTATAAACAATATTAGGTGTACAGTTATCATTTGTTAACATAACAATATTTGAGGCTTCACTTACACGTGAACATGCAACATATAATTGTCCATGACTAAAGCATCCTTGACTCAAATCAATACCAGTTTTCTTTAAAGTTCGACCTTGTGATTTATTAATTGTCATTGCAAAGCTAACATTAATTGGAAATTGTAATCTTTTGAATTGAAATGGATATTTTGATGGAATGATAGGTATTCTAGGTATAAATACTGTTTCGCCTTTATCATAACCAGTCATAACTACTGCTTCGATGATATTTTTTTGTAGAGAAAAACAGACAGACAGACAGACAAAGAATTTTATAGGTATAGATTACATTGCGAAATTGTCCTTCACCCATGCCATTTTCCAAGATAACGTATTTTTGATAGCTTAGATACGAACAAAGATATGAAAATAAAATATAGCATCCTCTTATCCTCCTGATAAAGTTTGTGGTTGCATTGTGTTATATCCATAAACTAGGGCAGCAATTTTAATTTACTATCTCATATCATATGCATCGCTAAGCCAGCAGTGAGAAATGTAAATGTATGTAAATAAATGTCCAGTGATGAATATTTTTGGCGTGACTATGTATGGAAATAAGATTCATGTGTTCAGAATCATTGCTTAACTGTAAATTTTTATACAATTCGTAAAAAAGGGGATAAACAGTAAAAGGTTTTCAAAATGTTTCTCCTTTCAATTACCAGTTACAAAATGGATCATGGATTAAAAATTCACTCGTATATCGACAATGACAAAGAGCTTTGCTCCTGTCACAAATTTGTCGAAGTGGCTATTATTATTTCGAGATAATTCGACTGGATGTTTTGTTCCTCCGACGCAGTGGTCCAGGTTACCAAGAATGTAGTCGAAGTTACAGAAGATAATTGATAATGTTGGCTTGGTCCGTAGCGGGCCACAGATGCTTATGAGGGCCACTTCTTCAACACGTTTTAATTGCTTAGCGAGCATGGTTTTTCCGAGGGTCTTTTGCCAAATAAATACGCCCTCAATATCATAGCCGCTTTTCTTGAGTTCTTTCAGTATGCATTAATAAGGATCCATAGAAAGGCCGAAGGAATCCCATCTTGCAGTGCGTGCCTCTTCACCTTTCAAAGGTCAACATAGTTATACCGCCGCCTCGGAATACAGTTAGCTTCCTACTCAACAGAATTTAACAAGCCGTCAGTTTCTTTTATGTGACAATATAATTTTTGCATAGTAAGTGGTATGAAAATGTAATTACTTGCAAACTAATCAAACAAATACAAAAAAAAAATACTTGTAAATGTAATTTATTTAACAGACCAAGGTAAAAAATTAGTCGAAAACTTTAGTATTGTACTTGGAAATCAAGACTGGTGAGAATCGATAACTCACGTTTTATTTAATAGTTTTGTTTTTTGATTTTTGAATGCTTATTTCAAAACATATTTTGCTATCGGTTTTTTCAAAAGGAGTTATTATCATTGCAGCATGAGAAGAATTGAGCTGGACACCAAGTTCTGTTGGTAGATATTTAGATGTATAGAGAAAATACAACATATATAATCAAACACCTTTTATCATTTATCTAGTAGTTAACAGGCTTACATAATTGCTTCCTGTTGGTATTAATTATTTAACACTTTTTTTCCGGAAACCATTTAAAGAGTAAAGGACGAGCGCTTTCAACTGGGCATAAAAAATCCTATTATTATATATTTGGTATAAAGGAAAAATTAGTAACAAATATCCTTATTGCAAAAGAACTAAGTCATTAAACAAAACTAATTAAATTATACACCGCAAACAGTTCATCTCCCAACTGAGCACGCGACCTCGCTTAATCGGAAAACCATTTCACCCAATTAAAAATTAATGCCGCTGTAACGATAGCTATTAAGTGGTTACATGTAAACATTTAAATAAGGGATCGGCATTTTATAGCATACTTGTGCAAGCGTGAGAAGTAGACGTATACAGCGGTGAAACAATATCCGAGTATGGATACGCTGTGAAAGCAAATACGCCCTGCGAGAATTTTTATACTCGCAATATAAAAGAATTTATTTCCATATGTCTGTCCGTAAATTTTATATTCCTGTTAAAAAATATATCAAATCCGTAAGGTATATACCAGCCCTATAAACAGAGTGAATGTTGACTTTATTTCAAATATCGATCCCCACCGATTCGAATGAATATTGATGGAAAGTTTTGTCTTATCATAAAACGAAGGTCTGCCAAGGAAACAATTTTAAACAAGTAAGAAAGGGCTAAGATCGGATGTAACCGAGCATTTTATACTCTAGCAAAGTCAAATGGTATACTCGTTTGAGATTTCTTTGTGGATTGACTGATATTTTCGGTAGAAGGTCAACTATGGGCACTGGGGTCCACATATTTAGTACTTAGGGTTTGAACAGTTTTGGTTCGATTTAGACAATTTTGGATCACAAAGTGGCATACTTTAAACTTATTATTCATTGTTGCTTGATATGCATAGTGGAAAGTGAAAGAATCAGATGGAATTGAAAATGTGTTATATAGGAAATAGGCGTGGTTGTAGTCCGATTTCGCCCATTTTCGTACCATAACATAGAAATATAAAAAGAATTTTATGTACCAAATTTGGTTGAAATCGGTTAAAAAGATCCCAAGATATGGGGTTTCACCTAAAAGTGGGCGGTGTCACACCCACTGTATAATTTTGAACGCGGTTCCTATAAAGTCATCTCATACCATCCCAGAGATAAAATTTAATGTATCTGGCGTGTTTAGTGCTTGATTTATCGCGCTTTTAGTAGTTTTTAATAGTACCGTTATATGGGGAGTGGGCGGAGTTGCCACCCGATTTAAACTATTTTCACACTGTAGAGAAGAGAGGTAGAGGTTCTAAAAACATTTGCTTCCAGTGAATTTTGTTATTATAGCTTTAGCGGTTTAGGAGATATGCACATTAAACCTATTAGGGGCGGGATCACGCCCACTTAAAAAAAAATTTAACTGCAGATGTCGATCCCTAATGTGATCCTGTGTACCAAATAACAGTCTTGTATCTTATTGCGGAGCTTAGTTATGGCAATTTTTTTTGTTTTTGTTTAATGGCGTTTTGTGGGCGTGGCAGTGGTCCGATTACGCCCATCTGCAATACCAACCGTCTCCCGGTACCAAGAAACATGTCTACCAAGTTTCATAAAGATATCTCAATTTTTACTCAAGTTAGAGCTTGCACGGACGGACGGACGGACAGACAGTCACCCGGATTTCAACTCGTCTCTTCATCCTGATCATTTATATATGTATAACCCTATATCTAACTCGATTAGTTTTAGGTGATACAAACAACCGTTAGGTGAACAAAACTATTATACTCTGTAGCAACAGGTTGCGAGAGTATAAAAATGTTTCCTAAGAGCTATGCAAAATTGAAAATTTTACTGTTTTTCCGATTTTATGGGTTTATGTATTTAATTATTTAATATTTCAGAAGCTACTGTTTGTTATATAAAGTTTTCAGAGGACACTTAGAGATATGAGAAAAAAAATTTTGAAAATTACCAAAATTCAAAAATGTTGTTTGATTGTAAATTTTGTCCTCAAAAGTTTTTATATTATACCCCTTACATATCTAAGGAAATTCTGTATTTTCAGAGGGGTGTTTTTTTTTCGTTTCAAAGATATGAATTTTTGAATTTTGGCATGCAAGTAATAGTTTTTTCTATTTTTGAACTTTTAATAATCTAAAAGATTTTTCTTATACCTGCTTTAATTCGATGATCAAGCTTTTCTCTCACAATAACCGTTTTTTGGTTCTAAACGATAAATAAAAAATACAACTTTGAAGGTTTTTCGAGATTCGATTTCGAGATATATAAAATTTTTTGCACGATCTTGAATAATATGTATTTTCTCTTAACAGACCGAATCGATTTCGTTTATAATTAGTACGATTATGAGTGAAAATGTTCTTTTACATTTCATAATAAAATTTTTTACAAAAAACAATATTTGAAAAAAAATACAACTTTTCAGTTTTTTTTTCTTAACGTATTTCTTATTTAGTGAAGAATCAAACAAAGTAAAACATGAAAATTTTCACTTGATCACAAGTTATCCGCATTTTTCTTTTTCTGTTATTTAGAGTTTTAACGACATGTGAGTAGGCGAGGTTATAATCCGAAATAACCCATTTTCACAGTGTGGTTAATTGAGGGCAATTTGCGAAATTATATGTTTTATTTTCCAATTTACTTACTTTGTTATTTGGATATTATCATTATAATGTGGATTAAATGTTCAAAAATCATCGTACTGAGTATATGGCGGCTAGAAAAAGTTGAATACCGATTCCAATTAACTTCGATACAAAATTATGCATTTCTAGCCAATTAATTTAACTCAAATATCTTTTGTAAAAGGTTCATCGTAATCCTCATATGCGGTACATGCTCGTGGATATGTTAACCGATATTGTTATATGGCTATATGGGTGGCTATATGGGTGTTATAAAGCGATATCCACCATGGTTTGACCAATATTGTTGTTTATCAAACGTGTTAAGTAAGTACTAAGTAAAGAGTATCTCTGTCGCTGCTTGAGCTATTTATTGTAAAAATAGGTAGCTGCTTTAAAAACTACAAGTATAATTGAGCTAGAAATGGACGAAGCTTTGGTCTGTGAGGGTTATTCTCAACCTATAAGTACAAGTATATTAAGAATATAATTGAATAATTCTAATTGTTTATTAGGCATGAAATTTAACCCCAAAATGAGAGGTTATATAATATTACTATTACAAACTTTTGTTGTAGTGACAAAAAATCTTTAGGTATCAATAATGTTTGAATCTTAAATGTATAAACAACAATTAAGGAAGGGCTAAGTTCAGGTGTAACCTAACATTTTGTACTCTTGCACCTTGCAAGAATCAATGCTCGGGATATTCCTTTAGGTGCTGGCAAAACTTAATATTAAAAACGTTGTTAAACATCCATTATTCGATGAAATGGTGAATAAATTACAATTAAATTTGGTATCTTCTTAATTTATATTGAAGGTCATTAACATAGACTTAGTTTTATTACTATATTTTAGTTCATGTCAGTTTAGATTATATTAAAAACTATTTTATTTATTTTAGGCACAAAGACACACTGTTCTGAGTACGCTTTCTCATTTTTATTGAAATAACTCATACCCATATTGGCCAATATATGCGATGCGGATTGATCCCATTTTTGATAAACAGACATGCTATTATCAAGAAAGAATCCTCTCCGAATTTCAATTATATATCTCACACCTTGACTCGTATTGTCGGTAAAAAGTCAACTTTAGGTACCTGGTTGCTTTAAATGTTTATGTTGGATTTGGAGAATTTTGGGTCATAAAATAGTACACTTCAAAGGCACTGTTCGTACAAAGTTTAATACCGCTATATTAATTGGTGCTTTATTTGTATACTATTTGAATACTGGAATGTGAAAGAATCAGATGGAATTTAAATTGTATTATATGTGAAGTAGGCGTGGTTGTAGTCCGATTTCCACCATTTTCGCACTGTAACATTTTCCCTCTGTCGGTAGGGATGCTTAAGAGATTTGTTCTGAGCTAATTTTGTTATTTTAGCGTTAATGTATTGGAAGATATGTACATTAAATCTTTAGAGGTCGGGGCCACCCGCATTTTTGAAAAAAAATTTGGCCCACAAGTGCCTCTTGCTACTGTAATCTCTTATGCCAAATTACATTTTATTTATATTATGGCCCTTTATAGGTTTTCTTTTACTGGCGTTTTGTGGGAGTGGCAGTAGTTCGATTACTCTCATCTACGAACTTGTCTCATATCTCAATTTCTTTCAAGTCAATGGGCGTGGCACCGCCATATATTTAAGTGAAAGACCATATCTTAGAACCTGCTAGACCATTTTTAACCGAATTCAGTACTTAACATTATCCTGATATTCCTATCTTACAGTATGAAAATGGGCGAAAACGGATAACAACCACGTCTACTTCTCATATAACACAATTTTAAATTCCAATACATTGGGATAAAACTTTGGACAAATGATCTCTCTATGATATGCTTTCTCAAGTCTTAATTTGGTCACAACCATATAATACTTGTTCAAGCCCCAATATATCAAATATGTGAACCTTACTGCCTATGGCTGACTTTTTACTATAATACTGGTCAATACTAAAATATTGGTAAATCTATAAGAAATATTGTTGAAATTCGAAGAGAGGCTTTTTCTCACAATAATGTACCTTCGTGTTAAATATGCATAAAATCAAGTCAATACTTTCTCTAGCCCCCATATACCTAGTGTTAAGATTTTCGAACTTTCGGTTGACTTTAACCCATATATTTCAGCCGATTTGTGGGTTTTTTTTTAAATTCTTTGAATATTTTTTTTTGGTAATAATATAACACAATTCCAAAAACGAATTAAATCGGGTCAATACTACCCGTAGCCCCATACACCCAACATTAAGTTTTCAAGCTTACGGTTACCTTTATACCATATACTCGTACAAGTATATCGGTCAAAATGTGAACATGTAAATTGAGTATATCTAGTCTCCGACCTATAATATATAATAATTTAATAAGATACGAAACATGATTGGAATCCATTTACACTTTTGTCGAATAATGCATGTTGAATTCTTTCACAACATTTTTAATAAACCGTTTGGCAAACGCCTTTCTCCGGCTTAGGTTCTTGTGAGAGTATAAAATGATCATTCACACGCGATCTTACCCCCTCCTTGCTTGCTTTTCTTAATTTTTAAGCTTGGAAAGAATATGTAGAAATTGAAAACAATGTTTAACATATGAGCAAATCACACCATCTATGAGAGTGTGATCCCAATGATTATCAATCTATAGCAATCCCAAACATTGGCAGTCAATAAACGCATACAAAAAGACTCGTCATGGCTAGGATGCACTGTGTAAAGACGTCCTAGTGCATCGGTGAAAAGTTCTTGTGGGTAATTAAGAACTGCATTACCTTGTTTAAATCGTGTAAATTTCTTTAATTATTGATTATTGGAAAGAAGCTAGTCAATGTCACCGATGGCGGCCTCATGTTGTAAAGTACATCGTTCCACACTTTCATGTACTGGAAATGAAAAAATACGCCACTTCAACTCGTTCTTATTAACATATAGTCCCATTTGAAAATTCGTGATCTCATCGTTTGAATTTTCGGCAGCAACTTCGACACACTACCTTTGTTCACGTATTCGCAGATGTATTATATTGATTTTACGGTATGGAATTTATGTGTGTTTTAAATGGTTTAAAGAGTAACACCGAAAACGGAACAACCCAACGATTATCGCCTTCAATACCTTTCTATTTTCATCAGTGGATCGCCAGCGATAATGTAGATAACCCTCTTTTCCATTAATAGTTTCTACTTAATTGTCTAGGAAAGTGTTTTGAACATTTTCCTGTATGGTGACTGGACTGAAAGAATTTGGATTTGATATTCCACAGGAAACATGAATTATACTTTTTTGTAACAATGTTGTGGAACAGTGGATATTCATTATTATCGGGAACTTCCACGAAAACCACATCGTAGATTTTGATCTGTGTTATCTTCCCTACCAACCAAAATTGTGTATATATCAATCCGTGTTTTTGGCACTCCACTGAATATATCCACCAGCGTGTTTCGCCGAATACACGATGTGGACGTGGACTTCCAACGTATGATGTTCGGGAGGACACCCCCAAACTGAATGTATTCCCTCATCACCTTGCTAAAATAAGAAAAGATGTTGTAATGCATCTCATGAATAATATATAATATTTCATATATGCGTTACAGTTGATTGCTATGCTGATGTAAAACAATATCTCGGTTTTCTAAATTTTCACCTGCAACGACAATACCGACTTCGTCAATTGTTGCAACGCTGATCGACTTATCTTATTGCATCGCCCATAATATAAATTTCCAAAAGAGTCACTCTTTGTGTTGATAATAAGGAACGTGTTAGGTAATATATTTAACAATGTATCTTAAAAGTGGGCATCAAATTTTCTGGACAAAAAAGTTTAGAATCTGGCTCATTTCTGTGACCCAATGAATGTAGTAGCTCTGGTGGTGGTAATAATGGCGTCAATTAGACTTGACCGTTTTCGCAACATAATTCACGTTCATTAGTCCATTAGCAAGGATTCGCTGTGAACTGTAAGCGACTTCCACTTGTCAATGCAGTCAGTGTGACTTCCTCTTACATATCTTTTTCTTGCAACATTTCAAAATAAATTGCTTTTTTTAAAAAACAAAATTCAAATATAAATTGAAGAAAACTATTTATTATGTTTTATAGTCAAGTAACGTTTATAGTTAGTAACGTGTATGTTTGTATATCCAAACTTATCGAAAATTTACAACAAATTGAACTTTTAATATTAGGTGAGCACTAACCGTGCTGTGCACTAAGAAATAATTTTTTTTTTTACATTCTCTCGGTAAGAAATAATAAATAAATTATGTTTTATGTATTTTATCAATATAATAACTTCGATGGAAGCATCTGTTTAAAGATACCTTTTTTGATTTTTTATACCTTCTTTGACGATGCTTGCAGCGCGTATTCTGTCAACGTTATATCAAACGCCATTAGGTGGCATTAAGCAGCTTATATTGTCAAAAAAGATTCATTAAAAAGTTTGAATATTCAAAAACGCTAAGGTTACATTAAAAATAATTTAATATGGGGAGCTGTTCATTTACAAATTGTTTCTTTCATAAGAACTTTCTTCAGACACAATAAAAAACCGACGAAAAATAAAATCAGCGGAATCGGCCCGTTAACGCGTAAAGCTGTGACCATAAAAAGTAGTCATTCATTGTTATATATTAGATTGCTAATTTTTTTTTATTTTTCAATGAGTGGTAACTTTAATTAAAATTTAAATAAAACTGACGCATAGCGAAGTATGAAACATTACTTTCGGGTTCCAAAAATTGTATGTTAAATTTTTGTTTATTTATTTACTCTCAAACATTTATGTTAATCATGTTTTACTCTAGAACATGGCAGTTTAAATAAACTTTTTCATTATGTGGGTAACAGTATTAGATGTAAGTAAATTTCAACTGAGTGTCAAGTTTTTTAAGGGATAAGAGGTTGGGAAAGTTTTGAAATTTTATATTTTGTACTTATTTTTATTTTTTAATCAAAAGCATAAAATTTTAAGAAAATTGTGTCAAAATTTAAAGTCGAATGCAGTAAGATTTACAAAAAATATATACCAGATTCTGTTAGTGTTCAAAACTTGAAAGCATTTTCCAAGTTCCTGTTGAAGTTTTGAACATTATTTCTGTACATTATTTACGAGGTAACGCCGGAGATATGTCAGTAACAAATTAGCTAATCACTAAAAGTCCAATTAAAACCCTCAAAGTCTTCTAAAAAAATTAAAAATAGGAATTTCAAAAAATCCTCCTCCACGTTACCTAGGAAAATCTATTCTGAACTTTGTTTTCTTTTTATTTCGGATCCTCCAGCATCAAGTTATAAGAGCACTGCAAATTTACTTTTTTCCGAGACTCGTTAAATAATAGCTGCTTTGCCGTATTTTTAAATATTCCTTTTTGAAAATTTGGTAAAACATTATTTTTTGTGTCTTCATAAAAACATCAGTGGTTTCGGTATGACCAACTCTGCATAACGTTAACTCAGCATTTGAGCTGAAGAGCTTGTAAACAAAGAGTGACAGCGAACCGCTCTACACTGCACTGAAAAGGGATGCATGTTTGCTTTTGTAGTTCATATGACTCATAAATTAAAAAGCAATTGATTTGTATGACAATTGATTCGAATGGCAGAAGTATCAATAATATATGTTTCTATATATAGATATATTGAAACTAAATAAAACTAAACTAAAATTACCATTTTATTAATTAATAAACTTACGTCTCCCTTCATTGCAGTATCGTTTCATTTATTTTTATCTTTGAATGGCAATGCCAGAACGGAAGGAACGGAACAATTCAAATGAATGACTCGAATGATTCGCTTTGATTATGGAGTGCTTAGGTCTTGTTACAGTTAACTCGCTCTTCAATCAACAGGAAATCAAAATAGGCATAATAACGCTCATGCTGTAGGTCAAAATAAAATAGTGAACTTCAATGCCCAGCAACCAGGGATAAAGGGATGCCCAACCATTTCTACTCTGAGAGCGTCTCAAATTAGCGTTTTTATAACACTTAGCATTGTAGCCAGATCAGACAAAAAAATAATTTAGTACGATCAAATTTTATCATTAAGGGAAACTATTTAAATCTATTTTGTGATTTTATAGCATGTTAAAACAACTGTTTTTTAACTTTCAACCATTAATATGGTAAATTAAACTAGTTTGTTGTCAATTAATACAAGTTTTTTATCATTTTCAATTGCAAATTAAAACTATTATGCGTCACTCCCTAAAATATTTATTTAAATACATTTAAATTTCACTTTAATCTTTAAATTTCATTGTTTTATATCATGCTCCCACCCAAAATTTGACGTGATTAGAATAAATTTAATCTATTCACTAATCTAGACTGTTCTCCCTTATCTTCCCACTTACTACTTCTATGTTTTAGAATAATAAATCAAATACGACGTTGTGTGCTCTCATCACATATGTATTAAAGTTGCTTTTTTGTTAATGTTGGGTGGAACAAATTTGTTTTGTACGATTTTGAAATTCAATAATGTATGGTATAATATAGTTTATACATAGACTTTCAGTCAAAAATATTTTTTTAGATTATAACGGAATATATGTATGAATAAATAATAATAACAAGACTTGACAGTTAATAAGAAGACAGAAACATCTCATTCAAACATTTATT
This sequence comes from Bactrocera oleae, assembly GCF_042242935.1. NCBI lineage: Eukaryota > Metazoa > Arthropoda > Insecta > Diptera > Tephritidae > Bactrocera > Bactrocera oleae. The sequence continues at coordinate 15,098,245 of NC_091541.1, read as the reverse complement.
TATCTATCTAATAAATTAAAAAAGGTTATTTTGAAATCTGTTGACTATCATGATTAAGTTTTTGAACATGCAGCTTAAAATCCTCCAACGTTCAATTATTTGGAACTTAGAAGTGAGCTTTTCGAGCTTTAGCGACAGCGAATGTGCTACAATCTAGCCCTATGGCGAGCATGATCGATGCAAATTATTTATTCTTGTTAAAGCACTAAATGAACGTTCACCACTTGAAATAGAAACGAGTAAAGTGCAAAATAGAGATGCAAATATTTGGGAACAATCTTCCTAATTTTTGAGCATTGATGGCATTCAATAAGTTCTATAGAGTAAGGCGAGTTTCAAAATGTGCATCATAGACGTGTCTGAGGTGAATTGCTTCATTGGACAACTTATCATATACATCAACGGAATACTTTTTCGCAAATTTTTTGCAGCTTCGTTGAGGTCCCCTTCATTCTTATCATGTAACTGCAATAGAAATGAGAACGATTCTCTTATATCACTCACTGCGGCGAATCTTCTCTTCATTCCACAGATAGCGCTGTCAAGTAAGACGTAAAAATTCTTTTAAATGCACTTAATTTGTTGAAAAATACGAGCCTCCGGTATACAGTACACAGTCAACCAGTCATTGTACAAACTTGGTGTAATGAAAACATTAAAGCGGTTTGCGTTGCTACAACTAAAAGTAGGCGGCGACACAACCATAGTTTATATTTTGTACTTATTCATACATAAATACATAAATTATATCATCATAATCAGTTCTCTTTAAGTTTTCGGCATTTTCGTACAAGTTGAATTATACCAATATAAGGAAGGTAGGCGTTTTTCCTCAATCGGGTTCCCTTATTTTCAATATAGGTTGAGGTAGTGAAACGCCATATTCCAATGAGGGTGGCCCTTTTTACAAGGAATTTAAGAGCACATATGCCGAAGTGTTAGTATGACCATTCTGATACCATATATTCTGCTCTGTTCAACTTCTTTCGAGTCTGCTTACAAATGTGGATGCTGCCGTCTTTGAGAATTACAAACAAAAATCGTTTTCAATGATATGTCTTTTTTTATTTAGTACAGAGTATAGATTTTAATTGCGCGTTAAGCTCACATTTATTTAGCACCAAAGTCTGCTAGGCCATTGCCAGTGCCCGTCGATCGATGTTCGTAAACAATGGAAAACTCAATTTAATTTAGAGTTAATTGAATTGAATAAATAGCACAGTCATTACACCACTACGATCTAAATTCTATCAAAGCTCAAGTAAACAATATCACACAGTCCTTCAAAGGCCTGTATGTATGTATGCACATATGTAGCACAATTGGCGTTTTTGTTAAGAATGGAAAATACTACTAAGAGCATGGGAGTAGACAAAATACAAATTCATATGCAAGAAAAAAATTTACATATTTTTGTATGGCTTAATCCTCAATGATGTGTTAGCAATTACACTTATACCAGTATTTGAGACTCCAATGACTCGTTTCTTTAACGATTTCATTGACGTACTATGATAACAAATTGAAACTAAAACAAGAAAAAACGTTAACTTCGGTTGCGCCGAAGCTATAATACCCTTCACAAAAACAATGGCCGCTTACAAGAACTTGATTTCGAACGTTCAATTTCTATGGCAGCTATATGATATAGTGATCTGATCTGACCAATTTCTGTGGAGAATAATTTGTTGCCTTAAGCAATTCATACAATTTCTTCTGAGATTAGATTAATGCTTTAAATAATAATACATGCCAAATTTCGTGAAGATACCTCGTCAAATGAAAGAGTTTTCCATACAATCACTAGATTCCGATTGTTCAGTTTGAATGGCAGCTATAAGCTATAGTCATCCGATCTGAATAATTTCTTCGGAGATTATATTGTTGCCTTAACTAATAATCCGTGCCAAATTTCGTGAAGATACCTCGCCAAATGAAAGAGTTTCCCATACAAACACTTGATTCCGATTGTTCAGTTTGTATAGCAGCTATATGCTATAGTGGTATAAGCTTCTTATGGAGAAAAAGAAGTGTTAAAAATTTCAGATCGATATCTCAAAAACTGAGGGACTAGTTCGCGTATATACAGACGGACAGACGGACGGACGGACAGACAGACGGATATGGCTAAATCAACTCAGCTCGGCACGGTGATCATTTATATATATACTTTATATGGTCTCCGACGTTTCCTTCTGGGTGTTACAAACTTCGTGGCAAAATTAATATACCCTGTTCAGGGTATAATTAAAACCTCTATTTATTCACACACTCGATAGCTCGTCACAGTACATTGAAAAGTATATATATTTTAGTGAAATTACAACTTGTACACATTTATCAGACGAGTTTATATTATTTATAAATGTTCGTGTACATCTCTAATTTTAAGAAATTAAATGGTAAGCAAGAAAGTGAATATATTTCTTTACAAAAATGATTAAAGAACTGCTTCTCTTTTAGTATAAATATTATTCATTTATTACTTACAAATACTTATTACCATTTCAAAACGGTAAAAATTTCCGAATTCACACTACTAGTTACTGATTTAAGATATAAATATGTAGAATCAAATAAATCAGAACAGTCAAATCGATTTTGGGATGTCTGTCTGTGTTCAGTAATAATAAGCATATCTCACCAAACTTAACAAAGAGGTCTTTGGCAAGTGAGGCGAAAATTGGTCACATTCACAAATTACATTAACATCGCGTTCAAATATAGCTGTCGACATTATTTCATTAATGTGTCTCATATATTTACGTATATTTTCAGGTATTTGGTCATAAGGAAGATAAGAACAGACTGGATGTGATTCTGAACCTAGCCTAACGGTTTTTTGTATCACATAAAACGAATCGAGTTAGATATAGGGTCATATATACATAAATGTTCAGGATGAAGAGACGAGTCGAAATCCAGTTAACTGTCTGTCCGTCCGTGCAAGCTGTAACTGGAGTAAAAATTGAGATATTTATATGAAACTTGGTACACATGTTTCTTGGTGCCGTAAGGCGGTTGGTATTGCAGATGGGCGTAATCGGACCATTGCTACGCCCACAAAACGCCATTTTCAAAAACAAATAATATCATAACTAAGACAAATAATATCATAACTAATAATATCATAACTAAGCTCAACAATAAAATACAAGACTGTCATTTGGTACACAGGATCACATTAGGGAGGGGCATCTGCAGTTTAAAATCTCTATTGAATGTGTAAAAATGGGTGAAATCGGGTGACAACCTCACCACTTCCAATATAACGGTACTGTTAAAAACTACTAAAAGCGCGATAAATCAAGCACTAAACACGCCAGAGACATTAAATTTTGTCTCTGAGATGGTATAAGTAATTTTGTAGGAACCGCGGTCAAACTTAAACAGTGGGCATGGCATCTGCTTAAGCGATTTTAACTGAATTCGGTACATACAATTCTTCTCGTATTTTTATGTTAAAGTGCCAAAATGGGCAAAATCGGATTACAACCACGCCTCTTTCCCATATGACACCATTTTAAATTCCATCTGATTCTTTCACTTTCCACTGTGCAAATCAAGCAAAACTGATTTTATCGAGGTAAACCTGTGCGTGAACAATGTATTTAAAGTATGCCACCTTGTAAGCAAAAATTGTCTAAATCGAACCAAATCTGTTCAAGCTCCTAGGTACTGAATGTGTGTCTATAGTTGACTTTTTACCGAAAATATCGGCCAATTTGTATGATATATAATATTTATAATTGAAATTCATATAATAATAAATGGTGTTGTCGGTAAATAACTGAGGCAACAGTTCCTACTTCTAATTAAAATATTTAAAGAAATCTTAAACGAGTATACCATTTGACTTTGCGAGAGTATTAAATGTTCGGTTACATCCGAACTTAGCCCTTCCTTACTTGTTTTCGTATATTTTATATTATTATTAGATAAAAAATGCATAACTCGCTACCAACTACTTGAAAAAATATTTCGTTTCATCAGCTTTGTAGGAATTTCAATGCCCTATAAAATGGTATTTTGATATTTTTTCGTAAACCTAAATGGACAAGGTTTAAAAGATATTAATGGTTGCAGCTTGGCTATTTTAAAGCAAATTTGTTGTGTTCTTTTGGTTTTAAAAATTAATGCAAAACATTATTTTAATTGCAAAGTTCATAATCTTGTATAAAATTTACTGCTTTACAAAAGAAAAAACAAATTTGCTATCAAATTTCAAGCGTTATTATATACATTTAAAATAGAGTCGTGTTAGTTACACTATTTATAACTAAATAACGATTTAACCGGCATTTTGCTGAAAATTAGTGGGAAGATAGCTTAGAACCCGGGCACGGGCATATAATACTTTTTTGATATTTTATGTTAAAAGTCAATACAATTTATAAATACAACAATTATATTTCAAATCATAAGCATCTGTTCATGTAAAAATCCTTTGAATATTTTAGTACTTAAAACAAAAATAGTAATAAACACACATAGCTACTGCAAGAGTACGGTAATTTTTGTATACATATGTATATGGATTATACTGATTGTTGCTACTGAACAAGACAATTTATTTAGGATGCACCATTTGGAACCGGTAAGACGTTTTTAATATTCCAACAGAAAATCGCATTGATAGTTGCATCGCCTAGTCATTACGGCTACTTTGCTAGATTATGGGCGAACGACGTACGGGCATTCATTACAAAGCAAACGAAACATCTAACATAAAATAATGGCGAAATAGCTCTAGTTTTGATAAAAAGTTCAATTATATTTTGAGATGAGTGCATAATGGCTCAGAAATGTTCTTGAAACATTGCACAGAACAATGCAAGATTTAAACGGCAACGATGAAGTTTTCGATGGTGCTATCTTACTATTGTCCGGCCATTCTTCGCCAATGAGATTAGCGAATTTTCAAGGAACCGTTCTTATGCTGAAATGTTGAAATAACTCAACTGACCATAAATATGTGCGAACAATTGTAAGCTGATCCACCCCCAGAAATAATACAATTTATAGATAATGGGAATGGTAGAATAGAACTGCAACCAAATACGCAGTACATCACGAAAAAACTTGATTAAGTGAGAGTATATTCTTAAAAGTAAAAATTAACTGCTTTAATCTGGCTATGTAATCAGGCTATATTAGCGGCCAAAAATTTAGTTAATTTCCAGTAACAACAGTTGTTGCAAGGCCATCAGACGTATTTTAAATCATTCGCTACTGTTGTTAATGGTAATGAAAATGTAAATTAACTAGATATACTCGGAATGACATCTCATAAAAAGCAGTTGAAAATTCTTCAACTATTACCATTCAGCGTAATTTCAATCGACCTCAATTATGCAACGGTACACGTTTGGTAATCAAAGAGGTTACAGGAAATAGTAGTCTAGCAACTGGAAAATTTTGTGGAGAAATGCTGCGTCAGAATCAATGATACTGTCAGAACGTACAGAGCTGAATTAAATTCAATTTGAAAATGTTTATAATTAAAAACTATAAAAGTTAAAAAAGAATTGATCTACCCTTATTCATTATCTCAAATGTTACCAACTAACAACTTTGAGAATTACTCATTTGTTTCAAATTTGAATATAAAATTAATAACATTTTATGTTTATTATGCTTAATAGCAAATCGAAGAAAATTACTATTAATAATTATCCAATTTGAAAGTAATCCACGGAGTTATTCTTCCACAGGAAATAACTTTTTTATTTTTATTCATTAGTACAATTTAACTGTATTGAATAGTTTATAAATAATGAACGCGGTGTGACTATTAAATAACGAGACTGCGCGCGCCTGGAAACGATGTGTGACGAAAAACACGAACAACGTATCAATGTGATGCCAGAGGGGCAGACGATGAACCAACAATACCATTTGTCAGTTCTGGCAACACTGCGAGAACGAGTTCGTAAGAAACGGCCGGCGATGTGGAAAAACAAGGCGTGGATTCTGCACCAGGACAACGCACCTGCGCACAACGCAATTTCTGTTAGGCGTTATTTGGCCGCTAGGGGTACTCCAGCGCTGGAACACCCTCTTTACTCCCCTGATCGAGCACCCTGCGACTTCTACCCGTTTCTGAAAATCAAGTTCGCACTAAAGGGATGCCGATTCGAGTCGATGGAAGAGGTGAAAAGGAAAACGGCGGAGCTCCTGAAAGGCCTAACAAAAAACGACTTCGAACACTGCTTTGAGCAGTGGAAAAAAAGGATGGAGCGGTGTGTAGTGAGGAGAGTTGAGTATAATGAGGGAGAAAGTTCGATTGTACCATAATTTTTTATTAAACAATTTTTTGTAAGCAGCCTCGTTATTTAATAGCCACACCTCGTATACCTTAGCCACAGCAACGCCTTGACGGCGTCCTCTAATAGCTTTTAAACAGTTAGGATTACGAAAAAACCACAAGAGACCATTTTTCAGAGCATTCAATTTCCTACAAAATCAATGAAACGAAATATTTTTTCAAGTAGTTGGAAGCGAGACATGAATTTTTCTATCTAAAGGGATTATCTTCCCGTTCATATTAAGAGCTCATACTTGGAGAGCCTATTTTATAGGTTTCTATCAACTAATTTTTCAGAGTACGAAGCTAGTTAATGTACACGTATATATTATTATATATGAGTGTTGTTAATGTATTACAAAAAATCCGAGCAATTTATTTGAAATTTTTACAATTAAATTTCAATGGTTGATATTTTACTATTTTCTGCTAATTGGTTCACCCTTTGTAGGAGTAACTTTTCAGTTTTTGCACTTTTGTTTCTCATAGGTAGCAACTACTAACAGTTAAGAAGCAGGCTTAATGGTAATCGTTCTACTACCATACACAGTTATGTACGGTTGATTATTTGAATTGTTACCAACATTACAATTAGTTTGGTTTGCTGTTAGCTTATCAAACACCCATCTGTCACTTTTCATCTAATTGCATCATTATGGTTATTATTACTGTTTTAGCATTGTATATATTATATCTTATGCAACCCTAAGTGAAATAAAGTGCGTCTCTTTATACAGATTAATTCATCCCTCTAAATAGTCATACTGTGTTGAAAAAATGGTAAGGCCCTCATGAGTGTTTTTAAGAATATTTGCTCGTAAACAGTTAAGCAATGAGGAAAGCTGAAATTATATTCACTGCTTGAAACAATAAAAATGTTAAATATAAATATTTTATTAATAAAAATTGAAAATTTGCAATATCTGTAATTTGCGTTTCTAGAAATAAAAGTACTAGCAGATAAGTAGAAACATTATTTGCCATTTTTCTGCGGTTCACTTTTAATGAACTGCGAATATCGAAAAACGAAACGAGCCGAAAAACAAATTAATTAAACTGTATTTGCCGTTGCAATACCATGCCAAGGGGAAAAAATCAGACAATTGTTACAATGTGTCCCGGGGGAACGATCTAAATACGTTACACATTTAGTAATTTCATGAGAATTTAGCTTAGGGAATTTATTTCATAATAGTTATTGTTGATGAAATCGGATGCTAAGGTGGTTGAGTTGTTTCGCAATATACTTATAAAACCCATAATACATTACACTAGTTATAAATATATTTGCCTATGTAGTTTGGAATATAACTGACAATGGAAATGCGTTTTATGTAGCAGGAATTTCAAAGCTCGCAACATTTACAGTCAATACATATTAAAAAATTACAGCATGCTTTTCAGAAGCTAATAAGTAAAGTAATATTACATTCAGGGTTATTTTAATTAAATTTCAAACAATTATAGTTTTGATAAGTTACGCTAAGAAATGGTAAAATTTAAGAATAGTAAGACAGCGTTGCATATGAATCGGTATACAAATTTGACAATGAGCGTAAAATAGCCCACTTCTACGCCTACTTCGCATATAACACAATATTAAGTACCAACTGAGTCTTTCAGTGTATAGTATTTAAATCATGCATACATAAAGATATCGAAATACGTGTGGGACATCTTTTCTAAAAAGAGTTGAAATCGAAGCATAATTGCTTAAGCACTCAGATTTTGAATTTGGGCACCTTTATACAAAATATAATATTATATTATATATCGGTAAATTTATAAATCAAAATTAAAAATACTTTTTCTAGCCTTCATATACCTATTGTAATGATTTAAGATATTCTATCAAAATTAATTAATTAATGTATTATGCAAATGTTTTAACGATATACTGTAGTTTAATGTCAACAAATGGTGAAAGTCGCCTATGAATTACTCTATCCCCCGGTTGAATTTATATCGTTTATATATTATTTATGATTTTGCCCTACATATATAACCATTACCTATATTTATTTGTCGAATAACGAATATTGAATTGTATTATAAATAGTTATCAAAACCTGAAAATATTTACCGTCGGATTTTTGCAAATTGAGCGTATAAAGCTTCTTGTTGTGCGCGAATTTAACTCTTGCTCCCTACTTCAATTTGCAGGGCAATTTATCAAAGCGTTCTAAACATAAATTTCGAACACATGTGTAGTGGTGAGTTGACAGCTTCCGCTCTTTTCGGAATTTATTTTCTCGGAGATTGCAGCGTTACCTTGGACAATAATCCGTGCCGAATTTCTTAAAGATATCTCGTCAAATAAAAAAGTGTTCCATACAAGGAATGAAATTTTATACTCTCACATCATGTTACTACAGAGTTTAATAGTTTTGTTCACTTAAAGTTATATAATATATATATTGTATATAAATGATGAGACAAGTTGTAATCCCAGTGACTGTCTGTACGTGCGTCCGTCTGTCCGTGCTAGCGATAACTTGAGATATCTTGATGAAACTTGGTACGCATGTTACTTGGCACCCAAGGGAGATTGGTATTACAGATGGGCGGAATCGGACCATTGCCACACCCACTATACGTCATTTAACTAATAACTAAGCAAAAATTAAGATGCATAACTGTAATTTGGTACAGGAAATCGCAGTAGCTAGGGACACTTGTGAGCTAAAAGTGGGCGTGGCTCCGCCCCCTAAATGGTCTAAAGTACATATACAATACATCCAAACCTTTGAAGCTAAATTAACAAAACTTGTTGAGAAGAAGCCTTTTTAGCATCTCTTCATACAATGCACATCGGCCCAAAATTTTTTTTCTTAGTTTTATATAATTATAATAAATACAAATAATAATATTACCATCTCCCCCAAATGAAAAATATTTTGTAAAAAACAAAAAAATTGTTTGATTTGCTTTTGATTACATCTACATAGTTTGTTTATTAATTAAAGCAGCAAAATTAAATAGAAATAACTGTAATGATAATGAATTCAAATTAAATTACAATAGTAAATGAAAAAAAATTCGTAAATTATTCAAGTAACTCAAGAACTTATTTTAATATTGTAGAATTGACTTTTTTTGAAAGGTGCTTTTCTTGGCCAGTTATCAGAGGATCAGAGCGTAAGCGGTTAAGTTTTGATTTGTAGCCACCCGTGAGTTTTTTCGCCGATACATCTTAACGTCCTTATTCCTTGACTGAGCAGTTTCTTCAGAGAGCTCCCCAATTGAAACTAATACATATTGAATGACATCTGTTGCGTGAATCAAAATTGTATGCACTCAAGGAGGAAAATAATACCAGGAATACTTGGATGTTGTTCTCTTGCAATATTTAGACAAAATTTTCTAAATTTGTCCACAATAATTGTATTCCCGGATGATAAGGCTTGCAGTAATACTGCACAGTTTTCAATTAGCTGTTTTTCTATGCCAGCTATTTCAGCTAATAATTGGGCAACATTGAAAAATTTGCTTGCAGTGGTCCCATCATTTGGAGATCCACTACCACCTGTTTTTGATTTGTCAACAACTAAACCGAATTATTTTACGAGACTCGCCTTGAATATTTGTCTTTCTTCTCAGAAATCGTTATTTGTTTTAAGCCGCTTATTTGCCATTGTCTGAAGTCAAGCCTATAATAAACTCGAAGAAAATATTTAAAAAATCGCATGTAATCATATAATGGAGACAATCCAAATTCATAGCGCTCTCTTCGAACTTCGTTTTGGTAGCGTTATGAAAATGATAATAATGCCGAACAAAATGCAAATAATGTAAACAAAAAAACAAAATATACACTTAATGAAGAACGTACACACGCACATCTAAGTAAGACATCACCAAACTGCTTGGTAGAAACACTAGAATAACCCAGAGAGGGGCAAAGGTGGCAGCTAAATTTAATAATATAGACTAAGAAAATATTAACTCATATTAAAAAAAAGATTCATTTGAAAGCAAGACTTTAAAACAATGGGTAAACATATTATTAAATAAAAATAACTTAGTTATATAGTCAATATTCATTATAATTTAACTGAATTAAACGCGATTTAATATTAAAATTAAATTTTCTTAAGAAGGCCAAATTTAAAGCGTACGACTGGGTAGACCAAGAATGAATTTACTGTTTGTTTTATTATTCATTCAAGAAATAGCTTTGATACTTACAAAGGCAAATTTCGGAATTTTATTTTTTACTTTTGGCCTATGAAATCGACCACTGTGCAATGTGATAGTTGGTAAAATCATAACCACGCCCACTCCCCCTTCTGTGCGAAACCACTAAAAGTTCGAGAACTCACTGAATAAATGCGCCAAAAACATTAAATTTCACAATCAAGATGGTATTAAAGGGCTGTATAGGAGCAGTTAAAAAAATTAGACAATAAGCATGGTACCGCCTACCTTTAGGGGAAATCCTTTATCTCAGGAATTACGTTACCAATTTCAACCAAATTTTGTGAATAACGTTATTTTGACTTTCTAATGTTACATTGTGGAAATGGGCGAAATCGAGCTACGACCACGTTTAATTGTCATGTATCTTAATTTTAAAGTCTATGTGATTCTTTCACTTTACAGTTAATAAATTGCACGCGAAATGTGTTTAAAGAATCTTACGTTCAAAAATTTACGAAATCGGACTATAACTTTTCAATTCCTCGATACTAAACCTTAGTTCCGAAAATCTCGATAAATTTCTGAGATACTCTTTCATGTTAAGGAACAGTTTGTATGGCAGCTAAAAGCTATAGTAGTACGATATCGGCGGCTCCGACAAATGAACAGATAGTTCGCGTATAAAGACAGACGCACATGTTAAATCGACTTAGCTCATCATGCTGATCATTTAGATATATTTTTTGTAGAACCTCTGACTAAGAAATCAGAAATCGTAATTTGTTAAAAATATGTCTAATTGACGCAATATTTTAGTCGTTGAATATATTAGATTTGACTTATAACTAGAAAGCAAAGAGGCAAAATAATGGGTGTAGCAAGTTCGATCAAGGCATCAACATTTTTACGTTTCACGTTTATGTTGTCACTATAGAAATTTTAAAATTCTCAAAAGTACTGATAGGTACAATAGTTGCAGGTTGCATATACAAAACTAACTATAGCTCTATCATATCATGGCTCAAAAATTGACAATTGTATAATTCTTTCCCACAATATGAAAATAAATTATACAACTAATGGAAATGCGTTTTATGTAGCAGGAATTTCAAAGATCGCAACATTTACAGTCAATACATATTAAAAAATTACAGCATGCTTTTCAGAAGCTAATAAGTAAAGTAATATTACATTCAGGGTTATTTTAATTAAATTTCAAACAATTATAGTTTTGATAAGTTATGCTAAGAAATGGTAAAATTTAAGAATAGTAAGACAGCGTTGCATATGAATCGGTATACAAATTTGACAATGAGCGTAAAATAGCCCACTTCTACGCCTACTTCGCATATAACACAATATTAAGTACCAACTGAGTCTTTCAGTGTATAGTATTTAAATCATGCATACATAAAGATATCGAAATACGTGTGGGACATCTTTTCTAAAAAGAGTTGAAATCGAAGTATAATTGCTTAAGCACTCAGATTTTGAATTTGGGCACCTTTATACAAAATATAATATTATATTATATATCGGTAAATTTATAAATCAAAATTAAAAATACTTTTTCTAGCCTTCATATACCTATTGTAATGATTTAAGATATTCTATCAAAATTAATTAATTAATGTATTATGCAAATGTTTTAACGATATACTGTAGTTTAATGTCAACAAATGGTGAAAGTCGCCTATGAATTACTCTATCCCCCGGTTGAATTTATATCGTTTATATATTATTTATGATTTTGCCCTACATATATAACCATTACCTATATTTATTTGTCGAATAACGAATATTGAATTGTATTATAAATAGTTATCAAAACCTGAAAATATTTACCGTCGGATTTTTGCAAATTGAGCGTATAAAGCTTCTTGTTGTGCGCGAATTTAACTCTTGCTCCCTACTTCAATTTGCAGGGCAATTTATCAAAGCGTTCTAAACATAAATTTCGAACACATGTGTAGTGGTGAGTTGACAGCTTCCGCTCTTTTCGGAATTTATTTTCTCGGAGATTGCAGCGTTACCTTGGACAATAATCCGTGCCGAATTTCTTAAAGATATCTCGTCAAATAAAAAAGGGTTCCATACAAGGAATGAAATTTTATACTCTCACATCATGTTACTACAGAGTTTAATAGTTTTGTTCACTTAAAGTTATATAATATATATATTGTATATAAATGATGAGACAAGTTGTAATCCCAGTGACTGTCTGTACGTGCGTCCGTCTGTCCGTGCTAGCGATAACTTGAGATATCTTGATGAAACTTGGTACGCATGTTACTTGGCACCCAAGGGAGATTGGTATTACAGATGGGCGGAATCGGACCATTGCCACACCCACTATACGTCATTTAACTAATAACTAAGCAAAAATTAAGATGCATAACTGTAATTTGGTACAGGAAATCGCAGTAGCTAGGGACACTTGTGAGCTAAAAGTGGGCGTGGCTCCGCCCCCTAAATGGTCTAAAGTACATATACAATACATCCAAACCTTTGAAGCTAAATTAACAAAACTTGTTGAGAAGAAGCCTTTTTAGCATCTCTTCATACAATGCACATCGGCCCAAAATTTTTTTTCTTAGTTTTATATAATTATAATAAATACAAATAATAATATTACCATCTCCCCCAAATGAAAAATATTTTGTAAAAAACAAAAAAATTGTTTGATTTGCTTTTGATTACATCTACATAGTTTGTTTATTAATTAAAGCAGCAAAATTAAATAGAAATAACTGTAATGATAATGAATTCAAATTAAATTACAATAGTAAATGAAAAAAAATTCGTAAATTATTCAAGTAACTCAAGAACTTATTTTAATATTGTAGAATTGACTTTTTTTGAAAGGTGCTTTTCTTGGCCAGTTATCAGAGGATCAGAGCGTAAGCGGTTAAGTTTTGATTTGTAGCCACCCGTGAGTTTTTTCGCCGATACATCTTAACGTCCTTATTCCTTGACTGAGCAGTTTCTTCAGAGAGCTCCCCAATTGAAACTAATACATATTGAATGACATCTGTTGCGTGAATCAAAATTGTATGCACTCAAGGAGGAAAATAATACCAGGAATACTTGGATGTTGTTCTCTTGCAATATTTAGACAAAATTTTCTAAATTTGTCCACAATAATTGTATTCCCGGATGATAAGGCTTGCAGTAATACTGCACAGTTTTCAATTAGCTGTTTTTCTATGCCAGCTATTTCAGCTAATAATTGGGCAACATTGAAAAATTTGCTTGCAGTGGTCCCATCATTTGGAGATCCACTACCACCTGTTTTTGATTTGTCAACAACTAAACCGAATTATTTTACGAGACTCGCCTTGAATATTTGTCTTTCTTCTCAGAAATCGTTATTTGTTTTAAGCCGCTTATTTGCCATTGTCTGAAGTCAAGCCTATAATAAACTCGAAGAAAATATTTAAAAAATCGCATGTAATCATATAATGGAGACAATCCAAATTCATAGCGCTCTCTTCGAACTTCGTTTTGGTAGCGTTATGAAAATGATAATAATGCCGAACAAAATGCAAATAATGTAAACAAAAAAACAAAATATACACTTAATGAAGAACGTACACATGCACATCTAAGTAAGACATCACCAAACTGCTTGGTAGAAACACTAGAATAACCCAGAGAGGGGCAAAGGTGGCAGCTAAATTTAATAATATAGACTAAGAAAATATTAACTCATATTAAAAAAAAGATTCATTTGAAAGCAAGACTTTAAAACAATGGGTAAACATATTATTAAATAAAAATGACTTAGTTATATAGTCAATATTCATTATAATTTAACTGAATTAAACGCGATTTAATATTAAAATTAAATTTTCTTAAGAAGGCCAAATTTAAAGCGTACGACTGGGTAGACCAAGAATGAATTTACTGTTTGTTTTATTATTCATTCAAGAAATAGCTTTGATACTTACAAAGGCAAATTTCGGAATTTTATTTTTTACTTTTGGCCCATGAAATCGACCACTGTGCAATGTGAAAGTTGGTAAAATCATAACCACGCCCACTCCCCCTTCTGTGCGAAACCACTAAAAGTTCGAGAACTCACTGAATAAATGCGCCAAAAACATTAAATTTCACAATCAAGATGGTATTAAAGGGCTGTATAGGAGCAGTTAAAAAAATTAGACAATAAGCATGGTACCGCCTACCTTTAGGGGAAATCCTTTATCTCAGGAATTACGTTACCAATTTCAACCAAATTTTGTGAATAACGTTATTTTGACTTTCTAATGTTACATTGTGGAAATGGGCGAAATCGAGCTACGACCACGTTTAATTGTCATGTATCTTAATTTTAAAGTCTATGTGATTCTTTCACTTTACAGTTAATAAATTGCACGCGAAATGTGTTTAAAGAATCTTACGTTCAAAAATTTACGAAATCGGACTATAACTTTTCAATTCCTCGATACTAAACCTTAGTTCCGAAAATCTCGATAAATTTCTGAGATACCGTTTCATGTTAAGGAACAGTTTGTATGGCAGCTAAAAGCTATAGTAGTACGATATCGGCGGCTCCGACAAATGAACAGATAGTTCGCGTATAAAGACAGACGCACATGTTAAATCGACTTAGCTCATCATGCTGATCATTTAGATATATTTTTTGTAGAACCTCTGACTAAGAAATCAGAAATCGTAATTTGTTAAAAATATGTCTAATTGACGCAATATTTTAGTCGTTGAATATATTAGATTTGACTTATAACTAGAAAGCAAAGAGGCAAAATAATGGGTGTAGCAAGTTCGATCAAGGCATCAACATTTTTACGTTTCACGTTTATGTTGTCACTATAGAAATTTTAAAATTCTCAAAAGTACTGATAGGTACAATAGTTGCAGGTTGCATATACAAAACTAACTATAGCTCTATCATATCATGGCTCAAAAATTGACAATTGTATAATTCTTTCCCACAATATGAAAATAAATTATACAACTAGCACCTTGTGACAAAACCTTGACATAAGTAATAAATACATAACTGTTGACATAGAATTGTTTGACGTTAGTTTTTTAATGGCGTCCAAAATAATTTCGTAGTTAATCATATTTCTAATATAAGTTTTTAGGAAAGAAATATACAATTTGTACGATTTTATGTATATATTTTTGACCTATTTTCAGATGACGCAAACTAAAGCATACATTACATATGTATTTGGGATTAACTTAAGGATACAATGAATAAAGTTCGCATAGCAAACTTCGTTTCAACTCCTGTGATCAATACAACGAGAGTCTCTACAACAAAAAAAACGAATGCAACATCGAAATCTTCAACTATGAACTGTCAAACAATGTCAACGGTAAATACTAATCAGGTAAGTTTTCTTTCAGAAATAGGAATTGAATTGAGCTTACTTACCTATAAGTTCACTATGACTTTTCAGATAAAATGGTTTGATTAAACCCTTCTCCAAAGTTACATTTGGCGGACTTACTTATTGGATTAATAGGTTTAGGTTTTCCGAAGGTTGCACCGTTTAATTAGCTTTGTGGGCTTTAGGAGTATACATATTTCTACAGCAAACGTTTGATCGTACATAAGTATATAAAATATTCTAAATGGAATTTTTTTGTTCAGAATGTTTTGCCTAAAATAGTGAAGTTTGCTATATACATACATTCTGCTAGTTCCCATTAACAAACAAAAAATATTATTTTCCCAAGTTGACTTCATGCTGCATAGGTGAAAATATACATAATATATATTGTATAATTTGGTGATATATCTTTACCACTGGATCACTCCTCCTAAAAATCAGCCATGATACGAGAGGTTTTCGTATTTCAGATATGCTTATACCGCAAACATATGACTTATGAGTACCACTACAGAGATTAAAACTCAAATGGGGTAATGCATGTCTACCATTCACATTTTTAAGTTAGGTAGCGCTATACATCAAGTGGGAACCACAATACAATCAGTCAGTCACTTTGCTAACAAATGTTCTACATAAAATCTGTCAAGGAATTGAATACTTGGTAAGAAGAACTTCCGATCTTCTCAAAGCTGCAAATAGTAATAACGCCAATGCTTTCCAAAAATACGATTTTGGGTCAACTGGAAGAACCGAAATCAGCAGTTACATTAGTAGTTATTCAGCGTATATTACAAAAGAAACAGTGCGTTCAAAAAATAACGTTTTCGTTTTTCAAAGTGTCGGTAGCATTTATTGGAAAAAATGTTGTTATTATAGAAAATTGTTGTGTTACAGCTGACATTTTTTCAATACTTGCTCCAATCTCCCGCGTTGTCTAATATAGCCTGACAACTTTGTCTACCTCCAGGTATACGGGAATTGCTGAATGAAATCTTGACGTTAAATATTTTAACCATATGAGTCACTTCAAAACCCCAAAGCCATGAGCAGAGAGGCTTAAATAAACAAGCACCTCTTGGGGGTGCTTAACACTCCTTTAAATAAATCTTTGTCTTTTTCTTAAAAATTTGTATTTTTTAAACGCACCAAATTAAACCAAAGACCAAATTCCTATTTTCAAATCTATTTTGATTGAAATATCTATTGATGTTTGCGGTATAAGCCTATCTAAAATACGAAAACCTCACTTGGTCTATGTAGTTCCCATAGGTATTTATGCGTTTTTTAATGTTTTTAATATTATAAAGACGGAAGTGCTCCAAAATGCATGTTTAACTTCCTCTATCAAAAGTTTTGTCGACATTTTAATACCCTTGCAACATGTTACTACAGAGTATAATAGTTTTGTTCACTTAACGGTTGCTTGTATCACCAAAAACTAATCGAGGTATGTAACAAGTTACAGTATATAAAAGACCAACCAATTTGAAATCCGAGTGACTGTGCGATAACTTGAGATATCTTGATGAAACTTGGTACACATGTTACTTGGCGCCCTAGGGAGGTTGACATTGCAGTTCTTTAAGGTTCCTTACTGACACTAAAAAATGGATGAAACCGGATGATAACCCCGATATAAGGGCTCATTCAAAAACTACTAATAAAACCTTCAATAAATTTATACGCCAGAGACATTTAATTTTACACCCGAGGTTGTACGAGAGGGCTTCATAGGATCCTTGGTCAAAATAAGGCGATGGGTATGGCACAGCCCACATTTAGGTGAAAACCCATATCTCAGGACCTACTCGACCAAATTTTATTTGTAATATTTCCTTGACATTCTTATGTTCCAGTGCGAAAAAGGGTGAAATCGATTATTTCACTTTCCTGAATTGGTGATTTCACTTATTTTTTCACCTTGGGTGCGGTGTTATACTCACTTGCACTATTGCACTACTTTTAGTTAAAAACTCTTTGATTAATTTCACTTCAATATATTTTTTGAAATTACTTTATAATATAACAAGTTCACTTTCTTTTATTTTTGTTTGTAAATAATTTATAATAAAAGTATAACAAGTTCACTTTCTCTTTTTTTTAAGCGACGAAAACCACTCTGCCAGATCGTTTTAATAGCGAATCTTACAGTTCACGGATGAAATCGAAAAGAGAGCCCGTCCCGGTCTGACTGGTCCCTTTTGATCATTCGGGTGGTGGAAAAGACGGTGGTTGAAGTGTGGGTGTATAGTGTGGTTGGTTAGTGATATGGTGTGTTATGTTGTGTTGTATGATGTTGTACGGTGGGTTGTGTGCTTAGTCGCAAAATGTCGCGGGATCAGAAGTCGCATGAACATCCCGGCCCCTCTAGTCGAATTAATTGCCTAGAGGTCTCTGGAACTGTTGCAGAGTGCTTAGTACGGCGTTCAATCCGCCGCGAGGGTGCCCCTCTGGATGGCTTCGCGCGATGTACTCTTTGGCGCTGGACGGGATTCCAATTTCCATTGTTATCTGTGCCGGTGACTGGTCTGCATTGTGGACGGATTTGCTCGTCGAGGGAATCGATGGAACAATGTGTGATGCGGTCGTTGGCAATATTGACACGATTCGTCGGTTATACAGTCAAAGGTGGAGTGACTATCTGCCAAGCAAGTCATACAATGGCCGTGGGCTCTGGCGATCTGTTGACGTTGAGCGGGTTTCATGTTTTTGAAAATGGTGCACCTCTTCAGGACGTGTGGTTGATGGCATAGACTGCACCGTGGAGGCAGATGCTCCTCAAACTGCTCCTCGTTGCTTGTTGCTGCAGATGATTGGCTGAGCGGACTCGTGGCGCTTTGCATCCTTGGTGCTTCGATGGGTGGAGGTGATGCTATAGGCGCAGCAATTACGAACCTCTCAGTCTTTGGAGTGCTGTGGATATCTTCTACGTCCATTTTTATTGGAATAGGAGTATATATTAAAATATTGTTTGGCTCATAATTTTGAATTATGATATTTATTGGTTGGTTTGAAAAATAGATATATATGTATATATGTTGTGGTTAATTTTTAATCTCATTTGTTAGAGTTAGGTGTGCATGTACGGATTATAAAACGGTAGCATTTCGAGTTAAACGAATTAATTGTATGTTATTTTTATTTATATTTATTCTATGCGCTTGTCTTGGCGAGGTTTGTGTAATTGGTTCTTCGGTGTTCGGAAGAAAACACAATTTTACTAATGATCGAGTTAGTATTCCAGTTTGTGTTCGTACATCTATTATTCTTATGTGACCATCTCGTCCCCGATGGACCTTTTCAATGCGGCCTAGGCGCCATTCGGTTGGAGGAAGGCATTCATCATGTATGATTACGCATTTGCTCGCATTTGGTTCCTTCTGAATCGTTTTCCACCGATGTCTCTTATGGAGATCTTTAAGGTAATCTTCCTTCCATTTATGGCTGAATTCATGATGAAGTATCTTAATTTTTTCCCATCGGTCTATTAAATTGAGTGAGTCTCCTTCTCCCTCAGGTATGGCGAGAAGTGAAGCTCCTCTGAGGAAATGTCCAGGTGTAAGAGCTGTGAAATCGGAGGGATCTTGAGAGAGTGGTAAGATGGGTCTTGAATGTAGGACGGCATCCTCATAATTGAATTTATGATTACCAGCCGTTTTCTTTAAATGTGACTTAAAGCTTTTTACATCTGATTCCCAGGGTCCGCCCATGTGGGGAGAACAAGGGGGTATAAACTGCCAATCGATTCCTTGTGGTGCATATTTTTTAACAATTTCTGGGGAGACTTCTTTAGTAAATTTAACAAACTCTTTCTCTGTGGCTCTTTGAGTCCGTGTTGTCCGACAAAGCGTGCAAATGCTGCGAGAAAAGCCACAGTAGACAGATCCGAACATAGCTCGAGGTGTACTGCCTTTGTCGTGAAGCATTCAAAGACAGCAACATACCCTTTTCTGAATGAGGAAGACCTTACAGGCCTTTATCTGGAAAGGTCCAGCAAAACCGACCCCACTAAAAGGGAAGAGCTGGTAAAGGGAAGAGCAAAATTGCGGCGTTCAGGTGGTAAAGCTGCCATGATCTGCGTGCGTATTTTAGCTTGTACAATGTGCATTGTTTACACATAAAAATCGATCTTTAATTCTAGTCGGACCGTTTGTTGCATCAAGCGATGCTCACCAGGTAATGTAAGTTGGTAAAGATATACTTGTATTAGAAATAAATGAGTAAAACGAGATTTCTCGGGAATAATAATGGGATGTCGCTCGTTATAACTAAGGCTGGAATTCACTAGCCTTCCATGTTCCCGGATTAATGCTTTAGTGTCCAAAAAAGAATTTAAAACGAGAAGAAGAAGAAGAAAAGAATTTAGATCGACTAACTTTGATTTCTCCTGAATGAAATAGCGAGTTTGTGTATATGTGATAAGGCTGAGCTTGGAATGTTGCAGGTCGGAATGCGTTAGCTGTACAGAAGGATTATTTGTTATTCCTTTAACCTTTTGTTTAAGTCTTTGGATAAATTTAAGCATGTAAGCGACTACTCTTAGTGCTTTTGGAAATGATGAAATCGATGTAATATATCATCTTCATCAGAAGTGATATGAAAATTTTCAATTCTCCGAATTTCAGGAGCTATTATATTGCGAGAGGGAGACTTTGGCCAAACTTCTTGTGATTCTGTTAACCACGTAGGACCGTTCCACCAGAGTGTAGTGCTGGTGAGATGAAGTGGTTTGCAGCCTCTTTTCCCACGAACCGCAGGATTATCTGCACTTGCAACATGTTGCCAATATGCTGGGCCAACTAAGTCTAATATTTGAGATATACGGTTAGATATATAAGCCTTCCAGGTATATGGTGGTTTTTCTAACCATGCTAAAACTATTCCTGAGTCTGGCCAAAGGTACATTTTGTGATTGGTTAGTTTCAGATGGGTTTGGATTGAAACTAGTTTTGCTAACAGAAGTGCACCATTCAGCTCGAGCCGTGGCAGGCTTAGTGTCTTTAGGGGAGCAACTTTGGCTTTGGCTACTAAAAGACGTAAAGATATTTTGTTATCATATTCAGTGCGTACGTAAACTGTTGCACAATACGCCTTTTCAGAGGCATCACAGAAGCCATGTAATTCTACATTATAGTCAGGTGCGAAATTTACCATCGAGGAATTCGAATTTCCGAGATGGTATGTAAATTGTTAAACGTATTGGTTTTACTTGCTCATCCCATTCAGTGCCATCTTGCCACAGTTCTTGAATGAGGATTTTTGCTCGAATCATTATTGGCGAAAGCCATCCTGCGGGGTCGAAAAGTTTTGCCACCGAAAAAAGTATTTGACGTTTGGTTATGGCGGATATTGCAGATATTGACTCAATTGTATATGCGAATAGATCTGTTATCGCATTCTATTGAATCCCAAGTGTTTTTGTAGTACTAATTTATTGCTTTGATCACTTGAGATAGTGATTCGCACGCTAATGAGAGATTGTGGCTACCTGATAGAATATCGTCAACGTATGTTTGTTTTATAGCACAGAAGTTGCTAAAGGCAAATTTGTTTGACATGTTTTTGCCACTTCATGTAATGTCCTAATGGCTAAATAGGGTGCACAATTGATGCCAGAGGTAACTGTTTTAAGTTTGTAGTCGCTGATTGGACTATTACTTGATTTTCGGAAGACTATACGTTGGAAATCTTGGTTATCTTTATGTACCAAAATTTGCCTATACATTTTCTCTACATCTCCATTAAAAACATATTTAAACATGCGCCAATTTAGTATTAGCAGCATGAGATCAGGTTGTAATGTTGGCCCTGTGTATAGTACATCATTGCATATGAGCATTTTTCCCACTGTTTTTTATTTACTTCATAGCTTGGAAGCAAATTGGTGAGCTGCGGTAGAACCAGAGAACTTAGAAGAGCGAGAAGGGGCAAATTGAATTTTGTATGATGCTCGATTGGACGGCTAACAGAGCTGAAAAATTGAGATCAAGTAGTTCAACATTTTCTATAGTATTTGTTGTTATTTAACAGAAATGAGAATTTATAACAACGTTCTCTAACAAAATACATATCTACCAATATAAAGAGAAAAATTAAATACTTTGAACAAAAAATACAAATGCAACTGCACATATGCATGATTATTTTTTGCCATATAAACGATTGTTATAATGAAAAATTGATAAAATATGAATTTTTTGCACAAATGCTACATTGATAATATGTGAAAGATTATGCAAGAAATGATATTTTACTATTTTCATAATTTTCTAATTTCAATTGTTACAGAATTAATAATTTATGTATGCACATATGTTCATCAATATGTTATATTATATCATATAATAATATAATCAATAAATACATGCGCGCGCACTGCTCTATATGTAAGTATGTATGTACAAATATGCGTATGGCATTGCAAAATAAGTAATGCATACGCACATCTACATAAGTATATACATATATATGCGTAGAAAAATACAAACATTGTTATACAAAAACAACACTTCTCTTAAATAGCATGAGCAGCGTAAGAAATCAATATGGGAGCCAAATTGAAAAATCCTAAATTTGTAGTAAATCACACAACAACAAGATTTTCATTCATGAACGCTAGCACACGTGCAATAAGCTAAGTCCTTTTATTCATAAAAGCAAACGCCTTACACATCTCCCCGAGCATGCGTTTGCCTACAAGCGTCTTTTCGCGACGGTGGCAAAAGCTAGAAATCATAAATTGAACAACTTTTTTATGTTCCCTCTAGAAGGGAAAAGTGACAACCCTGCAAGCCCACAAAACACAGGAAAAAGTGACAAAAGTGGCAACAAAGCTTTTGCCGATTTAAAATATTTTACAATTTCAACAATTTACAATGATTTGTGGGCAAAGCTGTTAAAACGGCAAGGGAATCGGTGACAATCGGCGAGCGTTCGTTTATTTTTCGGCACATCTCGGATTTTCTACCAACATCACAATGTTGTGACGCTTTGTCGCCGCGCAAGTACTTCGACAGATTGACTCTTTGACATAAAAGCAAAAAACGTGAGCTTCGATCATTGGTTGACCGTGTCAACGGAGAATTCACATCAAGTAATGAGTGTTTATATCTACATACATATGTTGTTTGTAGACAAATTTACAAATGATTTTCTTTCATATTTCTTTACATGTACACATAATATGCAAACGCCGACGGCAAAACACAATTCTGTGCTTTTATGACTCCATAATTGTGTCAAGTACATGATCTATTTTAAGAAATACATCAAAAGACTTTATTAGTAATAATTTAAAAGTATTTTGATATATTTCTCATAATAAAGTAAAAATAAATTAACATAAAATAGTTTAAAAATTAATAAATAAAATAATATTTCAATAAAAGGAAATATATTTCAAATAGCATATCAATATTCCCAGTTTGGCATACATATTATATTCTCTTCAATATTCGCCGGTTGGTTATGTAAAGAGAGCGTATGTGTACAGATTCACCGCTGTTATAAAAGCGAGAAATGTTATTTGTTTCTCCTGCGTATGGGGTGAACTCCTTGATAAAATTTTACAAATGTTCGCTGTCGAACCTGCACCTACTCGTTCTTCTAAGTTCTCTGGTTAGACAGCCATCAACAACGCGTGACCACAGCTCGATAACTTGAGTGGAAATCACAAATGCAACTCTGTAGAGTTATTTATAAAGCAGGTGGCAACATTCAAACTACACTATCTGTCATGCTGACGTACCTTCATCTTCCCTTTTCCTCACGCATCGTCCAGCTGTAAGCACGTCTTCACTATTTTTGTAGGTAATCACATTATATCATTTATTGGAAAGTAACTAATTGAACATCGTTGTGGACATCCCACATATTGGTGACGCCGACGCAAGCAAAAATGGCCGAAGAGAACGCGCTAAATCAGTTGGCAAAAAATTTGCAGCCTCGCAGCGTATAAGTTGCTAAAGTGTCCATCAAAACTCTACCATTCTGGCACGCAAAGCCAGAACTTTGGACCGCACAAGTGGAGTCACAATTTATTGCTGCAAGTATCACACTGTCGTGGCCGCAATAGAAAGCAACGTGCTAGCACAAATATGTGACATTATTTTCAATCCACCGAACAGCGACATGTACCCTACACTACAAGAACAAGAGCTTAGTGACATGCGCCCATCACAACTCTTGCGCGAGATGCGTAGTTTAGTAGGCAGCGAAATAAGCAATAACATACTCAAGTCTATTTGGATGAATCGGTTACCTTCCAACATGCGACTAATAATTTCCATCAGCAACGATCGCCTAGACAAAGTAGCTCTGCTCGCAGATAAAATAAGTGAGGTTAGCGACACACCACATATACACGCGGTTGAAGCCCAACACACAGCCACACACGTATGGCCATGTTAATGGAGTGACGTGTTCCTTTTGTGGTAATAGTAATGAAAATGATCTACACATTTTTTTCTATTGCCCGCGATATAATGTGCAAAGGACCTTGCTAGAACAACAGATAGCAGAACCCGTTTCACCGGATAACTTAGTACCACATATGCTGCGGTCTCAGCAGGTGTGGCTCGCTGTAAAAGACCTGGCCGCAAAAGTTCTAATAGAGCTGAGAAGAGCAGAAGGGCTGCGAAAGAGAGAAATTTGAGCAATAAATAGAGTATAAGTACACTGAGATGAAAGAGCCCATAGGCTAAGCTAACCTTGCGAAGAAATACTTTGCGGTAGTTAGGCAAGGTACATACGAAGCTGACGGAGTTAAGGGTTTAGCACGTAGGCGTACCGCTGCGCGAGTTCGGCATATTAAATAATATGGACCGGGCGTGGTCCCGAAAGAGGTGCACTTAGCGTACGGTATGAATCGTGCATGCTGTCACTAGTGGCAGTATCTTTCAGAAGATTCCCCCTTCGGATACCAAAAAAAAAAAAATAAAAAATAAAAAAACACAGCCACACACGCGCAATTCAACATTGAGCAACAACTGGCTGAGATCACAAAAGAAATCACATCGATAAAAGCAAACATAAATCGTCGATCTAGAAGTCGAAGCAAGAACCGTGCTTCGTCACGCTCCGGCACGCAAAACAACAGGCTCAACAACGAGCCGAAGTCAGCGTTATTCCACCGACGCAACAACAACGTAGACATCCTGACAAAAGTAACTACCTCTACACAGCAATCAGGTCCACCATAAAAACTTACGGTGAAAAAGTCATGCACGTTAATTTGCGTCTACGCCGCCAATTTTGCTGGAATTTCATAGTTGCCGATGTATCACAAGCCATCATCGGAGCGGATTTTTTATCGCATTTGAACTTATCGGTCAACCTACGACAACGAAAACTCATCGACGACATCACAAGCGTTAGCAAACATTGTTCAGTGTCAGCTAATAATGAAGTATTATTGAATTTATCATGCATTAACAAAAATCAACCATTCCAGGATTTGCTGAGAGAATTCAAAGACATCACAGTCGAAAATTTCACGACCAATAAACCACAACACCTGGTCACACATCACATCGTCACCAAAGGGCCACCAGTTATCTCCAAACCGAAACGCTTATCACCTGAGAAACTAAAATCAGCAAAAGCCGAGATACAGTTCATGCTAGATGCAGGCATTTGTCTTCCATCTCGCAGCCCATGGGCCAGCCCATTACACATGGCGAAAAATAAAAACGGCGAATGGAGAAAGTAAGGACCTACTTATTATTATAATTTAGATTTCCTGGCGTAGCGCGGTTTTTGATATCTTTCGGGGATGATCCAATAGGGATGATATGCTTCCTAAGTGTCGTTTCGGCCATTTTCAATATGTCATGATCTGTAATTTTGTTTCATTTTATTTAGTAATGTTTACAATTTCATCATGGAAAGATATACGGAAGAGCAATGTTTATAAATTATATAATTTTATTATCAAAATAATCGTTTTGCATCTGCAAGTTTTAGTGATCTTATGCCATTTTATGGTCGTAATAATCGTCCACCTGTGCTTGATATTGGTGTGTAAATGAACACAATTTTTTATGGCCGCAAGTGGAAGAAGTTGGTCTTGACAACATCTGGTTCCAGCAAGACGGGGCTGCGTGCCACACACCACTTGCAACAACCGAATTATTGCAAGAAAAGTTTGGAGATTCGATTAGTTAAAAAAATTGTGACATTAAATGGCCTCCAAGAAGTTGTGATTTAACACCATTAGACTATTTCTTGTGGGGTTATTTGAAGTCATTGGTAAGAAAATTGGGATCATCAAATTCCTTCTTGCAAAATAATTCGTGGACGTCATTTGAATGGAGTTAGATATCAAAACCATATTCTGAACTTAGTTGTATCGATTGTACTTCATATTAAATAAAACAATTTGAATTTCCTTAACAATAAGTGTGTTTTTTTTTTTGGAAGAAACCATATCACTCTTATTGAAAAACCCTTTACAATTGGGTGAAACATGGAGTTTAGAGTTGATAACTCTACTTTTAAACAGATACAATAATAATGATACAAATAAATAATTCGAGTGTTTCATGGAGTTTTCACAAAGTCGGTATTTTCCGGAGGTCAATAGACGTACGACAAAACTGAACCACAGCTGGGAAGAAGAAGAAGAGAGAAGTTATATCCACTTGTGAATATTAAAATATCGACTTTTTTAATTTGTATATAGAATGTAAATAGGCGAAAATATTTTGCAAAAAATAGAAGTTGATCAATTTCGAATTTTGCCAGCTCCCTCCAACTCCTTGGCTATAACGACAGCGGATATTTTGGGGTGTTCCTTTATAGTCCGAGTAACTTTACTTTAAGCCTAGAAATTGTAAAGATCACTACCATCAAGTCCAAAAAAATTTGTTTTATTGAAAATTTTGCCTATTTCATGAGTACTTTTATTCTCTTGTCAATATTAAACTATCAGAGCCTGAAAATCTTAAGATGATTCTTTATTTATAAGTTTTTCTTCAAAAACTTCTTTTACCAAATATTACAGTAAGACCATACGTAAATAATACCAGGCAAAAATAATGGTACCAAACGTAAGGATGCAAGTTTTTTTTGGTTTCTCACAAACGAAATATTTTATCTTTTTGCAATGGTTAACATCAAAATTGATTTTATATTAAAATTGTAATAAAAATACACAAGTTTCTGTATTGTTTTAAGTTACAGTATTGTTACTCTTGGTAGCAGCTTAAAGGATGAAATAATTTAAGAGAAAAGACTCTTCAAAGTCAAAACTTCTCTCTGAACACGTTTTTTTGGTAGACTGTATGTTCCAAACCTCTACAGCTATATCAACCAAATTTGCTAAGGAAAAAAAAATTTTCGTACTTTTATTCTCTTGTCAATATTAAACTATCAGAGCCTGAAAATCTTAAGATGATTCTTTATTTATAAGTTTTTCTTCAAAAACTTCTTTTACCAAATATTACAGTAAGACCATACGTAAATAATACCAGGCAAAAATAATGGTACCAAACGTAAGGATGCAAGTTTTTTTTGGTTTCTCACAAACGAAATATTTTAACTTTTTGCAATGGTTAACATCAAAATTGATTTTATATTAAAATTTTAATAAAAATACACAAGTTTCTGTATTGTTTTAAGTTACAGTATTGTTACTCTTGGTAGCAGCTTAAAGGATGAAATAATTTAAGAGAAAAAACTCTTCAAAGTCAAAACTTCTCTCTGAACACGTTTTTTTGGTAGACTGTATGTCCCAAACCTCTACAGCTATATCAACCAAATTTGCTAAGGATTATTCGTTTCAGCACCTCCTTAAACGGTGTGATGATGGGTGAAATCAGATAGTAAGCATGCCTACTCTCCATATGACGGTTATGTTAAAACTAGTAAATGCGCGATAACTTATAAGTGTATACGCCAGAAGAACGAAAGGGCTTTATAGGATCTCATGAAAAAATTCGACAATGGATGTGGCAGCGCCCACATTAAGGTGAAATTGTACATCTCAAGACCTAATCGACCAATAAGGGACGAACAAAAACCACGCCTACTTCCTATATAACACATTTATAAATTTCATCTGTATCTTAAACTTTCCAGTACACAAATCAAGCTACAATGAATGTATCAAAATAAAACTTTACACATATAGTGCCTTTAAGGTTTGACTTCTCATGACTAAAAAATGTCAGAATCGGACTATAACTGGTCAAGCCCCCAGATACCAAATGTAAAGACCCCAGTTCTTATTGGGAGCTGTGAGGTAATAATTGAAATTCGGAAAGAGTCCTCCGCTGATAATAGTACACCTGTATGTCACAAATGGGTTGAATCGGATCGGGAAGTTGCCTTATATATTTTACCAGAATTGCCCAAAGACCCTAAATTATTCCTTTTCTGAACTGCTAACACTGGTAATTTTTTCAATTTACCGGCTCTCTTCTAGTTTGTGATAACAATACGGTACGATTTTAAACTCTTTCAAGTGTTCTTAATTTTTCCAAAATTTAGGTCTTATGAAAAATACGACAGTCAAATGACAATGTACGAACTGACCTTATTAGTACCAAACTAAACTAAAAACTCGTTGTCTTTTTCCGAAAAATAACAGCAAATCAAATATCAAAATGTATTCAGGTTGGCGTACATAACTGGATGCGTGAGTTTTGTTAGATTTACCTATGTGATTATTGGTTTATGTTGCCTTTTCTATTTTTGTACTCTTGAAACATGTTTCTACAGAGTATAATAATCCAGTTTACCTAACGGTTGTTTGTATCGCTTAAAAATAATGGAATAAGATATAGAGTTATATACAATATATGTAAATGATCAAGATAATAAGACGAGTTGAAAGCCGAGTGACTGTCTGCCTGTCTGTCTTTCCGTCTGTGCAACCGATAACTTGAATATAAATAAAAGTGAGATCGACCACGCCCACAAACGCCTTAATCAAAAACCTGTAAAATGCTAGAGCTACAAAACTATCGATAGTCGGACCACTCGATAGATTCAAAAAATACTATAGATAATATCGATAGTTTTCTCCTTAAACCTACTTACTATCCGCTGTTTTAAATTAAGAGACCATGTCTTTGTACACTTCATTTTTGTGAAATAATCTTTGGTTTTTTATAAAATAAAAATACAAAAAAATTAATAAAGTTACATATGTCCACAACTTTTCATGTTATTATATAAACTGCCCTGAAAGCTGACGAGTTTTAAGAAGGTACATAAAATAAGAATGTGTTGATGTGTTTAGTCTTTAGGGCTGGTTTTCTATCACATATTAGCGTGGCTAAAAATTCTCTCCGACTCTCTAAAATTAAAATTATTTAATGTCATATCCCTTTATATTCACTGTAGGTAGACTAATGCTTTGGGTGTACAAGTATGTATGAGCATTAGGGTGGGTCAGTAAAAAGAATGTTCTTGTTTAGATACCTCTAACAAAGGCTCTCCAAGTATCAGCTCATAGTTGTAACGGAAAGGTTCTCCGCATTACCGTTATCTATTTTTTTTATGATCGAATAGAAATATTCATATCTCATTTTCAACTACTTGAAGACTTATTTCGTTTCATGGATTTTGTGTTGTGTTGGTTTAAATAATTTTTTGATTACGTTAAAAATAAACACAAAAAACAAAAATAGAGAAAAAAAGACTTTTTGGTAGAGTAGTAAATTTCCTACAAAACTTAGAACTTTGTAATTTAAAATGGTGTTTTTCTTTATAAATTTGCCTCGCAACATGTTGCTAAAGAGTATAATAGTTTTGTTCACCTAAAACTACTCGAGATAGATATAGGGTTATATATAGGAAAGATCAGGATGAAGAGGCAAGTTGAAATCCGGGTGACTGTCTGTCCGTCCGTCCGTCTGTGCAAGCTGTAACTTGGATAAAAATTGAGATATCTGAATGCAACTTGGTACACATGTTTCTTACTGTAGGACGGTTGGTATTGCAGATGGGCGTGATCGGACCACTGTCACGCCCACAAAACGCCATTAATCAAAATACAAATAAGCTCCACAATAAGATACAATACTGTTATTTGGTATACAGGATCACATTAGGAAGGGGCATCTGAATGATTTTTTTTTAAAGTAGGCATGGTCCTGCCCCTAACCTAATAGGTTTAGTGTGCATATCTCCTAAACCGCTAAAGCTATAATAGCAAAATTCACCTCTATCGACAGTGTAAAAACGGATGACATTGGCTACAGCCTACCCCGCCCACTCCCCATATAACGGTACTGTTAAAAGCTACTAAAAGTGCGATAAGTCCAGCACTAAACACGCCATAGACATTAAATTTTATCATTGGGAAGGTATGAGATGACTTTATAGGAACCGCGTTTAAAATAAAACAGTGGGCGTGGCACCGCCCATTTTAGGTGAAAACCTTTATCTTGGGATTTGCTTAACCGATTTCACTCAAATTCGGTACGAAACATTTTCTTATATTTATAGTTAGAGTCCGAAAATGGGGGAAATCGAATTACAACCACGCCTATTTTAAATTGCATCTTATTCTTTCACTTTCCAGTATGCAAATCAAGCAACAATGATTGTATCAGGGTAAAATTTTGCGTGAATAATGTATTTAAAGTATAGCACCTTGTGACCAAAAATTGTCTTAATCGAACCTAAATTGTTCAAGCCCCTAAGTACTGAATATGTAGACCCCAGTGCCTATAGTTGACTTTTTACCGAAAATATCGGTCAATTGTAAGAGATATAATTGAAATTCATATAATCGAATAAATAAATGAAACTCTCGATAATAGCATTTTTTTGTGTTAAAAATGAGTAGAATCGGATCAATTGGTATAAGTAAAAATAAGAATATGTTGGAAAGAGTTAAAGTTTTCAAAACTTCTGAAACGAAGGGACTGCCCTATGAAATGACACTAAAAACTTCCGCCAAATATGTAATTACAGTGAATCTAAACACGTGCGATGGCTTAGTTAACCCTTATGTTAGTAACGGGGTAACCACCGCTGTGTATTTGTGTTAATAGCTAAAAAAATTCAATATTTCATTTTAAGCTCTCAAATCGTTGTTTTTTAACTTAAAAGAAAGCTATTTGTGAGTTCATTTAACTGTTTTTTTTTATTTTTATTTTTAAATAAGCTTAAACTCTAGCCATCGCCCTATTAGCAACCGGGTACCCGGGTCCACAGTGGAATGCATAGGAAAAAAATTGTATATAATTTCTATTAATGTATGCAACTAAATTTTATTAAAAAAATATAGAAATATTACAATTTTTTATATTTAATGACATTGAACACATTTTACACGATTAACTGAGCGCTCGTCACACACAGGTTGGGACAATTGGCACAGGTCTTACGGGTCTTCGCCGTCTTCTTATTGGCAAAGCAGTGCAGACATGACAAGATCCTATTACTTTTTTTCCGGTTTTTTCTTTTGGAGTCTCTGGACCAGGATTTATCAGGACTGTTTCTGTCAGTATATGGCCTGATACACTTTCAACAATCTTTGTTGAGAAGTGGCGCATTACTTGTGGATTCCCCGTGCGATGTTCAATCATCGGCAATGCTAGTTCTTCACTTAGTTTACGCATAAATTGACGACGTTCTGTCGTTTTTTTGACAATCATTTTATTATTTTCATAATAAATTATATATGCCGCAAGTGAAGAAATATCTAGCATGTTGAAGAACATTGCCATTGGCTATCTCGAAGATCGTCGTTGACTAGTGTATCTCCGCACCATTTGGTCCATTGTGTCAACTCCAGCTTTATATTTATTTTACAAATTTATTATTTTTGGTTTTCGTTTAGCGTCATCACCAACTGATATATCAGAATGCATTGTCGATATCAGAATGATAATTATTTTTTTTAGGAACGTAGGAACACATGGTAACCTTTTCGTGAAATCCAAAAACTGTCGAATACTGCTCCCGTGTCTTATGCGCTCCCATAACACTGGGGTTGTAAGGTTTATTCTTTTTAAGCGTGCCAATAATATTAATATTCCACGACAACAAATGGTTAGCAACTGGTACAGTACTAAATAAGTTATCCATGCAGATGTTTCTACCACTACCTCGGTACGGAGCCGCCAATTCTTTCACTACTCTTTCACCCTGATTTTTTTCTCGAGTATTATCTGTTTTACCAGTGTAGATAATCGCTTGCAAAGTATATGCGTTTTCTGGATCACAAATCCACCAGATCTTTATACCATACTTAGCTGGTTTCGATGGAATATATTGAGTAAATCCAGTGCGACCGTCAAGTTAGCTGTTGGTTTGTACATCTGAGCTTAATTTGAATTCAACATTGTCCACACATCACGAATTGGAGCTGTCTTGTCTTCTTTTTTACGTTCACTTCGAGTATTACCACCGTCTAATCGAAAAAAACGCAGAACATTATGGAATGTCGTCAATCCCATCGTCGCGCCATACAGCGGATAAGAATTGGAGTGCCACATGTCAAATGTATGATCTGTATAGAAATTAGTTAGAGAGATAGATAGATTAGAGAGTTTGGATGGTTAGCATTGTACTCTTGGAAAATTGTTTCAGCTTTTTTATTAGTGTGACGGACGATTATATCAACCATTTCGTAGGTAAAAATTTGTTTGAAAGTCTCGCTAATTGACAACGTTTCCGTACTGCGATGAGGCCCACTCCGCTGGCGTACAACATTATGAGCTGCGGTCTGATGCTGAGTTGGTGGAGTTTTGTTTCACACTATTTTATCTTTGGCAATAAAACTCCCAGATGGTTCTTGAGCTCTTCCTAAAATAATAATAACAACATTAATTAGTTATTTAAGAAAAATAATTATTATTTCAATCATTGCTAAGAACAAATATTTTACTACCTTCAGGCTCAGCTGTTTCTACTTCATTGTCATCATCCTCACTCTCGCTACTCTCAACTTCTTCTTCTACTGCTGAATTCTCTTCAGCGATTTCTTCTGTATCTTCAGAATCTTCTGGTTCGTCACGCACTGAATTACCTTGTTGATTTTGATGTCTAGCTCTATTTGCTGAAATCCAGTCTTTGTCATCGCTATCAGAAACCCTACTCGAATCACTGTCGTGTTCTCCAAGTAGTTTCCTTAAGTACTCATTCTATTCGGTTGCACTTAACCCAATAAATTAAATATTATGTGATATACGTCGTAAATAAGTATAACTATATTACACAAAATTAAATGTAATTAAGATATTTAAAAATGTTAAATATATGTAACGTTTACTTACCGAGGATAGTCAGCTCTCGATAATTGTTCCATAGCTTTATTTTTCACTGTCAAGAGAACACCAAATGAAACCCGTCTGATCCCACCAACAATCTGTTACATACTAAAACAAAAAATAACCTTGAGTTTTTCTTTCTCTCTCGAACGGCATCTGCTCGCCTCCGGACAATAAAAGCCGGCCGACTACCTGGGGTGTCCCAAATAGGTTTCAGATGTTATTCACGATTCTACGTTGCTATTATTTTTTTTTTCTTTAAATTGTCACTGACTATTAATATTTGAATAAAATTTTTTTTTAAATAAAATAAACAAAATTTTTAATACTTAGTACCAGGTTGCTAAAAGCCGTCGGTAAAGTTGGATATTAACATAAGGGTTAATGGGGCAGCTGGACAACTTATGCAAATTGATTTCCATTGTTCTTTTTCAACAACTCTGTGAACTAAATTTTTGGAACCTTCTGTTGGTTTGATAGGACGATCAAAAAAGCCTCATCCTCAGTTTCTGGACACCAATTGAAAAAGTTCTAAAATCTATTCAATATAAAAGAAATGAACAAATCTCAATTGAATGAACTGTTCAGTAAAAGTCAGGGTGCCACATCTAACAAAGTTGTTGTTCATACTCGACCCAGAATGCCCAGAGCTTCAATATATAATATGTCGCTTGTAGTCTAGCTACTTCTGCAGAAGGTCTATTCATCATAGGAAATTATATTCCTCCTAACAAATTTTCTGAATCGAATCCTGTGTTTAAGGAACTGAGTGAACACAAATAAAGCTCTGACAAAAAGTTTCAATTTTATAATTTCCCGAACATCAGAACATCAAATTTTATTCCATAATGTTCAGAGTCTTCACGCTCACATTAATTATATAAAAAGCGACTATTTGATGTTATCTTGAAATATTTTATGTTTTGTAGAAACTTGAAGTTATCCTTGCGAAAGTTTTGATATACCAGGATTTACTCCAATTAACGAGCTGAGGATAGATATCACGGAAACAAGAAATAAACGGGTCTGTTTCGATATTAATATTCTGGTTCTATACAGAAATTTAGCTTTCTCTGTCAAACATTTAATTGTAGAACTTCAGGAAGCCCTTACCTCTGAGTTATGCAATCAAAATGTGCTAATTGTTGGAGATTTTAACTATTGTTTAATGTCTACAGGGACTACAATAAGAAATCTGCTCCAAGAAAAAAACTTTAGCTCCCTGTTGGTGTGGAATATTCAACTACATCTGCCGTTACACAAATTGATTATGCAGAGATCCTTCCCATGTTAATGCAATTACTTTTGAGACAGTACAGAGCTATCATGACAGTATTTGTGTCTCTATTTCGAACTAAAGTTTTCAGACTTAGAGCAATAGTTCTTAATTTTTAATCGAATTAGATGGCAGTAATTTTTAAGACAATATAAAGAAAAATATGTAAATAATCTAACTAAGAAAATTTAATTTATCCGAAAGATAATCTTGTGGCATTACATTTTAAACATGATTTCTGGCTCGGACTTAGTCCAATTTTCGATGACTTTTTCCAACATTTTTGGCCGTATATCGGCAATA
Source organism: Bactrocera oleae (assembly GCF_042242935.1). Classification (NCBI taxonomy): domain Eukaryota; kingdom Metazoa; phylum Arthropoda; class Insecta; order Diptera; family Tephritidae; genus Bactrocera; species Bactrocera oleae. The sequence goes on along the minus strand of NC_091541.1, from coordinate 15,063,622 downwards.
ACACGGCAAATGTTGTCTTCCAAACTTATGCGCATAGACCAATGACTTTACATAACCCCACAGAAAGTAGTCTAGCGGTGTTAAATCACAAGATCTTAGAGGCCAATTCACAGGTCCAAAACGTGAAATTAGGCGGTCACCAAACGTGTCTTTCAATAAATCGTTTGTGGCATGAGCTGTGTGACATGTTGCACCGTCTTGTTGGAACCATAGCTCCTGGACCTCATGGTTGTTCAATTCAGGAATAAAAAAGTTAGTAATCATGGTTCTATACCGATCACAATTGACTGTAACGTTCTGGCCATCATCGTTTTTGATGAAGTACGGACCAATGATTCCACCAGCCCATAAAGCGCACCAAACAGTCACTTTTTCTGGATGTAACGGTGTTTCTACATACACTTGAGGATTAGCTTTACTTCAAATGCGGCAGTTTTTTTGTTGACGTAGCCATTCAACCAGAAGTGCGCTTCATCGCTAAAAAAAAAGAACTTAGTGCGCGATACGTATTCCGCACAGAACCATTATTTTCGAAACAAAATTGCACTATTTGCAAGCGTTGTTTCGGCGTGAATGATTAAATAGTATAAGGAGAAAAAAAATATAATTGAATATATCTATAAGAATCTCTATAAAAATTTATGATAAATGTTGTAAATATTATATACAAATTAATATGATAATATAATTTTTAAAGTTGTTAATATTGATTATTTTCAAGCTAAACATCTGTAATAATACCGATATAATAAAAAAAAATGTGTATTCATTATCAGAAGACGATTTCTCTTCATACTTCTCAATACAGTTGTAATGTATTCTATATTAAATCAATTATAAGCGTATACAAAAAAAAATTTGAGTAAATTTAGTTTACAAATTGCTCCAATTAATTTCACTGTGAATGTAAATAACTGAGGCAACAGTTCCTACTTCTAATTATAAAAATATATAAAAAATCTAGTATACCATTTAACTTTGTAAGAATATAAAATGTTCGTTTACATCCGAGCTTATCCTTTCCTTACTTGTTAAAATTATTAGCTTCATGAATAACTGAGGATTTGTCCAGCCGCCAATTTAGAACATTCGAAATTCGTACCTAAATGTAAATATTTCCACAACATTTTCTCTAAGTTTCTATGAGTTTCTTAAGGCCCAATTAACAATTCTAATTGAAACTCTTGTGTACGTGTGATCGTTCCCACCTTTCTTACGCATTGGTCTTATGAGTGGCACGGTGTGTATGTGTTAGTTTCCGCGCTAATTCCTTCAATGTATTGAATTTCCGTAGCCGTGAATAGCCGGAATGTAATCCAAAATTAGACTTAACATTTGGTATAACTAGACTATAAATATGTAACTTTATTAAGTGCAATCTTGCAATTTCATACAAATTGTTGGTAAAACTAGTTAGGGCATTAACCATCGATAGTCAAAGTAAACTATCGATAGTGAGACAAAAATAAAACTAACGATTGCTTTGCAGCTCTATAAAATGCTATAACTTAGCTCTAAATTGACGCCGGTATTCGGGCAGCAGTCTCAGGTCACTTGTAGTGACTTTTCGGTATTCTAGTGAATTTGTCTCGTCTCTAATTAAGCCAAAATAGTACCAAATTTTTAAGTTTTCGAATAAGTCACTGCAATCATTTTGTGAAGATGGAGAAAAATATTGCACTATTTTATATTGAAATGAAAAAAAAGAGGAGGAAGAAAAGTGATGCATCAATAATTGTAATACTAGTGAATAATCAGCAAGTTGTTTGTTTTTTAGCTATACTCGCAGGCGCGATTTGGTGCAAATGCAAATGCGAGATAGGTAAGACCCGTTTTGTAAGAGGAAAATACGTTTAGGAAATTCTTTCGCTTGCTGGGTCCTGGTAGTAGAACTAAAACTTCATAACCAACAAAATTCGGCTATTGAATTTGAGCTTCGAGTAAGTTAAACGTCCATTTGTTCACATAAAAAGGTCACCGTTGAAATAAATATTTATTTTCATTTTAGTTCATTTCTGTTCTATATTTCCTTTGCAATAGCTTATACCAAAGTTGTGTCGGAAATGGGTTTCTTTCGGTTATGAGCCAAGCTAGCGAATTTCGCAATATGAACCACATTTGTAAGCATGTAAGCGAAACGAAACATCAGAAAGTAATCCCGAAATCGACGGAGGAATACAACCGGGTTAAAGTAGGGTAAATTCAATCTATAAGAAGTTCAAAGGAAAATGCATGCAAGTTAGGTTTTTTTACAGTATTCATACCAAATTTGGATTAAAAGGTTTTATCAGTCACCGACTATCCCTAGTGCCGAGCAGACGTGTTTTTTTTCCTTTTCGTTGTCCTCTTTTCCGCCTGAGCGGAAGCACGGTTTCTATTTGTGTTATAGTTACTTCACATTGTGTTTGTATATATATATATAGTAATTACAAACTTATAATTTGGGACATAAGAAACAATGGCCCTCGGGCCACTCAATCTTGGGGATAACAGATTTGCCTTGCTGGCGTCTGACACCCAATTAAAACGAAAAAATATATAAAAAAAAACAATTTGAGCCTTTTTCTAATCTTACAGAAATAGAAGTGAAAAATCCTAAATACGTTGTAATATCGTCCGTAGATATAAATAAACCAATAAATAAGTATAATTGCTTTGCAATTCATTCCGCATTAAAATTAGTATGCAAATACATCATGAAAATCACAGAACTACGCGACGCTGTCTTTGCCTATTCAAAAAATAAATTTTTACGCGGTGTCTGTAAAGTGAATTCAAAATACCATTAAAAACTCAATTATATTAATGGTACAATATATGCCCTATACCTAATCGACCTAAGTGAAGAGGAAATCATTAAGAACTTATCTGACCAAGGAGTTGTTGAAGTGTACAAATTTTCCAAAAATATAGTTCTGATAAGTACCAAATTCTCAACCAAATAGATCTCACATGGCATTTCGTTAAGGTTAGACTATGTTTTCCAAACCCTATGCGATGCAAAAGCTGCGGGAAATTACTTGTAAATCATACTGCAAAACGCTGTAACAACCCAAAAATATGCAATCGCTGCAATCGCTGCAATCTACCTCCCCATAATCTTGAAACTGCGATTTATTTGACCCTGAATCTGCAAGAATATATATATGTATTTAGGTAATTGTATAGAAAATTGTTTGTACCACCATGTGGTTCGCAAAATACTAAACCAATACTTTCCATCATTTCAAATTAAAACTACCGTCAACCTCGACATTGAACAACAGCGATCCGTGGCAGCTAGCTTAACCGAGTGTTGGAACACCTTGTTCATGCCACTAAAAATACGACATGTTATAAAATGTTCCTGATTAAGCCATTGGATTATACACTACAGCTATGAGCGAAATCGGACTACAACCACGCCTATTTCCCATATAACACAGTTTTAAATTGCATCTTATTCTTTCACTTTCCAGTATGCAAATCAAGCAAGCAGTATGGCACCTTGTGACCAAAAATTGTCTTAATCGAACCAAAACTGTTCAAGCCTGAATATGTGGACCCCAGTGCCTATAGTTGACTTTTTACCGAAAATATCGGTCAGTTGTAAGAGATATAATTGGAATTCATATAATCGAATAAATAAATGAAACTCTCGATAATCTCATGTGTTTGTGTTAAAAATGAGTAGAATCGGATCAATACTTCCTATAGTCCTCATATACCTAATATAAAGATTATTGAACTTCCGCGTGACTTCATACCGCATATATCGGCCAATATTTGAGTTATCACGATTAAAATGAGAGAGCGTGTTTTGCTCATAACAAGGTATCTTTGTGTCTAACATAGGGCAAATCGGGTGAATTTTAGGTAAATGGTAAATTTTACCTAGCCCCCATGTAACTACATGTAATATCAGGATTTTCGAACATTCGTCTGACTTTACTCCATATGATTGGTGATGGTATATGAGGTACCTTAATGAAACAGTGGGAGAATTTTATTAGTCTGTGGCATGTTAGTAGTATGTGGTATTGGCAAAAATTGATAAAATCGGGTTAATACTACCCTCAAGTTCCATATACTACTTATAATGCTTTTCGTTCAAACCAGTTTTAAGCCGAATATGTCGGTCAGTGAGTATCAATATTTTTTTAACTTCCCGCTAAGAAAATGGAAAATTTTCTAAAAATCGGGAAGATATTGGTTTCACCCCATTTTGCAAAAATCGAGTTCTCAACAGATCTCGACGTTTTGAGGGTCGAGGAAGCTTCCCCGAACATTTCTACGATGATGTCCGTATGTCTGTATGTATGTGTGGATGTATGTGTGTGTGTGTGGATGTATGTTACCCTCTTATAACTTTTAAACGGCTCAACCGATTTGAATAAACTAAACGGCATTCCAAAGGGTTTCATTGCACTTGAATTTCGTGTGAGTTTGGACCCAATCGGACCAGTAGATTTTGAGAAATCTCAAAAATAAATTTGAATTTTGAATTTCTTCCAAACGACTTGACCGATCGACACCAAAAACTAATCAGTTCTAAACCTTGAAAAAAACACATCGTTTGCCGCAAACCGGGTCAAAATCGGTTGATTTACTTGCGAGATATTGAAAACGAAATTTCGAAGAGCTCAAAAGCAGTAAAAAAAGCGAAATTTGAACGTTAGCGTATGAAATTAGCGGGAAGTTGCAGGGATGGCCCTTGAGGCCAACCGTTTTCCACATTTTTTATGTATAAAATAGCTTCAAATATGTTCTAGAGTATAGCTGAGCAATGAAAAACTAATATCTTTCTCTATCCCCAATATATATATGATTTCCGTCTTTCCACCTGACTTCAAACCGTTCCTGTTGATCAAAATGTGATACTTTAACGAAATTTAGTGGAAATTATGTGGTTTGACACTGAATTAGAATGAAATTAGTAAATACCTTTGTCTAAACCTCACACCTTCATATAATGAATTCCGTATCTCTGGTTGATGTTTTCGACATAAGCTTATAATATAAAATTTACCCACTTTGGTCAAGTTAATATCACATTCATACATATGAATATCTCATTTCAAGATGTTTTTTGTTTACTTCTTAATGTAATTTTCGCTGACTCGAACTAAAGTGTACCGTACCCGTACTTTATGCAAAAAGTTCAAACTTCCGACTGGCTTTATATAAACGTAAAATATTTGATATATAGAAGTTTATTGCCGAAAATGTGTGAAATCGTTCGCCGAATTTCTCCACTGTCCTTAAGCTCAGTCGAATCCCAACTGAAGCTATCCTTTCAACTGTAAAAGACTCAGTTAAAGTAATCGGTATAAGTGAAAATAAGAATATGTTGGAAAGAGTTAAAGTTTTCTAAACTTCTGAAATGTAGGGACTGCCCTATGAATTGACATTAAAAACTTCCGCCAAATATGTAATTACAGTGAATATAAACACTTGTGATGGCTTGGTTAGCCCTTATGTTAGTAACGGGGTACCCACCGCTGTGTATTTGTGTTAATAGCTTAAAAAAATTCAATATTTAATTTTAAGCTCTCAAATCGTCGTTTTTTAACTTAAAAGAAAGCTATTTGTGAGTTCATTTAATTGATTTATTTTTTTTTAATAAGCTTAAACTCTAGCCATCGCCTTATTAGCAACCGGGTACCCAGGTCCACAGTGGAAAGCATAGGAAAAAAATTGTATATAATTTCTATTAATGCATGCAACTAAATTTTAATAAAAAAAAATAAAGAAATATTACAATTTTTTATATTTAATGACATTGAACACATTTTACACGATTAACTGAGTGCTCGTCACACACAGGTTGGTGACAATTGGCACAGGTCTTACGTGTCTTTCGCCGTCTTCTTATTGGCAAAGCATTGCAGACATGACAAGATCCTATTACTTTTTCCTTCCGGTTTTATCTTTTGGAGTCTCTGGACCAGGATTTATCAGGACTGTTTCTGTCAGTATATGGCCTAATACACTTTCAATGGCAATCTTTGTTGAGAAGTGGCGCATTACTTGTAGATTCGTCATGCGATGTTCAATCATCGGCAATGCTAGTTCTTCACTTAGTTTACGCATAAATTGACGACGTTCTGTCGTTTTTTTGACAATCATTTTATTATTTTCATAATAAATTATATATGCCGCAAGTGAAGAAATATCTAGCATGTTGAAGAACATTGCCATTGGCTATCTCGAAGATCGTCGTTGACTAGTGTATCTCCGCACCATTTGGTCCATTGTGTCAATTCCAGCTTTATATTTATTATACAAATTTATTATTTTTGGTTTTCGTTTAGCGTCATCACCAACTGATATATTTGAATGCATTGTCGATATCAGAATGATAGCTTTATTTTTTTTAGGAACGTAGGAACACATGGTAACCTTTTCGTGAAATCCAAAAACTGTCGAATACTGCTCCCGTGTCTCATTCGCTCCCATAATACTAGGGATGTAAGGTTTATTCTTTTTAAGCGTGCCAATAATAGTAATATTCCACGACAACAAATGGTTAGCAACTGGTACAGTACTAAATAAGTTATCCATGCAGATGTTTCTACCACTACCTCGGTACGGAGCCGCCAATTCTTTCACTACTCTTTCACCCTGATTTTTTTCTCGAGTATTATCTGTTTTACCAGTGTAGATAATCGCTTGCAAAGTATATGCGTTTTCTGGATCACAAATCCACCAGATCTTTATACCACACATCACGAATTGGAGCTGTCTTTTCTTCTTTTTTACGTTCACTTCGAGTATTACCACCGTCTAATCGAAAAAAACGCAGAACATTATGGAATGTCGTCAATCCCATCGTCGCGCCATACAGCGGATAAGAATTGGAGTGCCACATGTCAAATGTATGATCTGTATTCGAATTATTTGCTACAGCGCAAATCAAGATACCGAAGAACGAATAAATTTCGGGTATCGTAACGGACTTCTATTGATGCTGTGAGTTTGGATGGTTAGCATTGTACTCTTGGAAAATTGTTTTAGCTTTTTTATTAGTGTGACGGACGATTATATCAACCATTTCGTAGGTAAAAATTTGTTTGAAAGTCTCGCTAATTGACAACGTTTCCGTACTGCGATGAGGCCCACTCCGCTGGCGTACAACATTATGAGCTGCGGTGTGATGCTGAGTTGGTGGAGTTTTGTTTCACACTATTTTATCTTTGGCAATAAAACTTCCAGATGGTTCTTGAGCTCTTCCTAAAATAATAATAACAACATTAATTAGTTATTTAAGAAAAATAATTATTATTTCAATCATTGCTAAAAACAAATATTTTACTACTTTCAGGCTCAGCTGTTTCTACTTCATTGTCATCATCCTCACTCTCGCTACTCTCAACTTCTTCTTCTACTGCTGAATTCTCTTCAGCGATTTCTTCTGTATCTTCAGAATCTTCTGGTTCGTCACGCACTGAATTACCTTGTTGATTTTGATATCTAGCTCTATTTGCTGGAATCCAGTCTTCGTCATCGCTATCAGAAACCCTACTCGAACCACTGTCGTGTTCTCCAAGTAGTTTCCTTAAGTACTCATTCCATTCGGCTGCACTTAACCCAATAAATTAAATATTATGTGATATACGTCGTAAATAATGATAACTATATTACACAAAATTAAATGTAATTAAAATATTTAAAAATGTTAAATATATGTAACGTTTACTTACCGAGGATAGTCAGCTCTCGATAATTGTTCCATAGCTTTATTTTTCACTGTCAAGAGAACACCAAATGAAACCCGTCTAATCCCACCAACAATCTGTTACATACTAAAACAAAAAATAACCTTGAGTTTTTCTTTCTCTCTCGAACGGCATCTGCTCGCCTCCGAACAATAAAAGCCGGCCGACTACCTGGGGTGTCCCAAATAGGTTTCAGATGTTATTCACGATTCTACGTTGCTATTATTATTTTTTTCTTTAAATTGTCACTGACTATTAATATTTGAATAAAATTTTTTTTTAAATAAAATAAACAAAATTTTTAATACTTAGTACCAGGTTGCTAAAAGACGTCGGTAAAGTTGGTTACTAACATAAGGGTTAATGGGGCAGCTGGACAACTTATGCAAATTCATTTCCTTGTTCTTTTCGAACAACTCTGTGGACAAAATTTTTGGAACCTTCTGTTGGTTTGATAGGACGATCAAAAAAGCCTCATCCTCAGTTTCTGGACACCAATTGAAAAAGTTCTAAAATCTATTCAATACAAAAGAAATGAACAAATTTCAATTGAATGAACTGTTCAGTAAAAGTCACGGTGTCACATATAACAAAGTTGTTGTTCATTCTCGACCCAGAATGCCCAGAGCTTCACTATATAATAGTTTTTGCTCGATGCTGAATTGCGCGTGTGTGGCTGTGTGTTGGGCTTCAACCGCGTGTACATGTGGTGTGTCGCTAATCTCACTTATTTTATCTGCGAGCAGAGCTACTTTGTCCAGGGGATCGTTGCTGATGGAAATTATTAGTCGCATGTTGGAAGGTAACCGATTCATCCAAATAGACTTGAGTATGTTATCGCTTATTTCGCTGCCTGCTAAACTACGCATCTCGCGCAAGAGTTGTGATGGACGCATGTCACTAAGCTCTTGTTCTTGTAGTAGCTTTTTACACGTTTTTGCTCGGAGTCTGTGAATTTCGTAATTATGCGATTTTTTAGTGTTTAGGTACATGTCGCTGTTCGGTGGATTGAAAATAATGTCACATATTTGTGCTAGCACGTTGCTTTCTATTGCGGCCACGACAGTGTGATACTTGGTCTTATTGCTCGTTATCCATGCAGCAATAAATTGTGACTCCACTTGTGCGATCCAAAGTTCTGGCTTTGCGTGCCAGAATGGAAGAATTTTAATGGACACTCTAGCAACTTCCACGCTGCGAGGCTGCAAATTTTTTGCCAACTGATTTAGCGCGTCCTCTTCGGCCATTTTTGCTTCCGTCGGGGTCACCAATATGTGGGATGTCTACAATAATGTTCAATTAGTTACTTTCCAATAAATGATATAGTGTGATTACCTACAAAAATAGTGATGACGTGCTTACAGCTGGACGATGCGTGATGAAAAGGAAAGATGAAGGTACGTCAGCATGACAGATAGTGTAGGTTGAATGTTGCCATCTGCTTTATAAATAACTCTGCAAAGTTGCATTTGTGATTTCCACTCAAGTTATCGAGTTGTGGTCACGCGTTGTTGATGGCTGTCTAACCAGAGAACTTAGAAGAACGAGTAGGTGCAGGTTCGACAGCGAACATTTGTAAAATTTTATCAAGGAGCTCACCCTATACGCAGGAGAAACAAATAACATTTCTCGCTTTTATAACAGCGGTGAATCTGTACACATACGCTCTCTTTACATAACCAACCGGCTAATATTGAAGAGAATAAAATATGTATGCCAAAATGGGAATATTGTTATGCTATTTGAAATATATTTCCTTTTATTGAATTATTATTTTATTTATTAATTTTTAAACTATTTTATGTTAATTTATTTTTACTTTATTATGAGAAATATATCAAAATACTTTTAAATTATTACTAATAAAGTATTTTGATATATTTCTTAAAATAGATCATGTACTTGACACAATTATGGAGTCATAAAAGCACAGAATTGTGTTTTGCCGTCGGCATTTTCATATCATGTGTAAGTTATATTTTTATTATATTTAGACTGTTCCTTTATTCGGTAGCGACGGTGTTGTCGACTACCACGAACTATTTAAATAATAGTTATTTCATTTATTATCACTACTTTTACTATAAGTAGTTTGAATATTTATGTGCGTTGTGATTGATAGCGACGGTGTTGTCGACTACCACGGAATTATGTTATTTTAAATAAACACAAGTTGAGTTCCGTTCTTAAACTGTTTTATTAAAATTACATTTCTCTTATTTATTACCTACTATTACTATCGCCGCTACTGCCGTTGACGCTGCTTTTCTAAGTTTCTGCTGACGCCTAAGCTTGTGTAAGGCATTGCGTTACATCCGCCGGTCACACGTTCGGTGGCTACTGCAAGGTGTTGAATTGCGGCTGTCGGTCATTCAGAAATCCAAACTGCATAGGTTGCAATTTTGGCAGTTCAAAGACTGACTTAGTTAACTATTGTTAACTTATACATGTAAAGAAATATGAAAGAAAAATATTTGTAAATTTGTCTACAAACAACATATGTATCTAGATAAGAACACTCATTACTTCATATGAAATCTCCGTTGACACGGTCAACCAATGATCGAAGCTCACGTTTTTTGCTTTTATGTCAAAGAGTCAATCTGTCGAAGGACTGACGCGACGACAAGGCGTCACAACATTGTGTTGTTGGTAGAAAATCCGAGATGTGCCGAAAAATAAACGAGCGCTCGCCGATTTTCACCTATCCCTTTGCCGCTCTAACAGAATGAAAATCTTGTTGTGTGATTTACTACAAATTTAGGATTTATCAATTTGGCTGCCATATTGATTTCTTATGCTGCTCATGCTATTTGAGAGAATTGTTGTTTTTGTATAACAATGTTTTAATTTTTCTATGCATATATGTATATGTATATACTTATGTAGATGTGCGTATGCATTACTTATTTTGCAATGTCATACGCATATTTGTACATACATACTTACATATAGAGCAGTGCGCGCGCATGTATTTATTGATAAGATTATATTATTATATGATATAATATAACATATTGATGTACATATGTATATACATAAATTATTAATTCTGCAACAATTGAAATTAGAAAATTATGAAAATAGTAAAATATCATTTTTTGCATAATCTTTCACATGTTATCAATGTAGCATTTGTGCAAAAATTCATATATTATCAATTTTTCATCATAACAATCGTTTATATGGCAAAAAATAATCATGCATATGTGCAGTGGCATTTGTATTTTTTGTTCAAAGTGTTTAATTTTTCTCTTTAGGTTGGTAGATACGTATTTTGTCAGAGAACGTTGTTATAAATTCTCGTTTCTGTTAAATAACAGCAAATACTACAGAAAATGGTGAACTCTTTGATCTCAATTTTTCAGCTCTGTTAACCGTCCAACCAAGCATCATACAAAATTCAATTTGCACCTTCTCGATCTTCTCAGTTTTCTGGTTTTGCTTACCTAACGGTTATTTGTATCATCTAAAACTAATCGAGTTAGATATAGGGTTATGTACATATGGATGATCACTATGATGAGATGAGTTGAATTCCGGGCGGCTGTCTGTCCGTCTGTGCAAGCTGTAACTTGAGTAAAAATTGAGATATCTTTATAAAAATTGGTACACATGTTTCTTGGTACACTGTCACGCCCGCAAAACGCCATTAACCAAAAAAAAAAAATTACCATAACTAAGCTCCACAGTAAGATACAAGACTGTTATTTGTAAACAGGATCACATTAGGGAGGGGCATATGCAGTTTAAAATTTTTTTTTAAAGTGGACGTGGTCCAGCCCCCTAATAGGCTTAATGTGCATATCTCCTAAACCGCTAAAGCTATAATAACATTTCACAGAGAGCAAACGTTTTTAGCACCTCTATTGAATGTGTGAAAATGGGTGAAATCGGGTGACAACCCCGAACACTCCCCATATAACGGTACTGTTGAAAACTACTAAAAGCGCGATAAATCAAGCACTAAACACTTCAGAGACATTAAATTTTATCTCTGAGATGGTATGAGTGATTTGGTAGGAAACACGTTCACACTTATACAGGGGGCATGGCACCGCCCACTTTTAGGTAAAAACCCATATATTAGGATGTGCTTAACCGATATCTACCAAATTTGGTACAAAACATTTTTCTCATATTTCTATATTATAGCGCGAAATGGGCAAAATTGGATTCCAACCACTCCTATTTCTCATATAACACAGTTTTAAATTCTTTCTGATTCTTTCATTTTCCACTATGCAAACCAAGCAACAATAATTCTATCGGGGTAAAACTTTGCGTGAATAATGCGTTTAAAGAATGTCACCTTCTGACCAAAAATTGTCTAAATCGAACCAAAACAGTTCAAGCCCCTAGGTACTGAATATGTGGACCCCAGTGGCTATAGTTGACTTTTTACCGAAAATATCGGTCAATGTATAGGATATTAATACTTGTATAATTGAAATTTGTTTGAGGTCAATTTATTAGGTCAATGTAAATATCTTTTCTTTATATATATAGTATATGTATTATAACTTCGTTTGACTACAGATTACGACTTACTTATCTATTACACAAAAGCGAAGTTCTAGTCAGGGGTTGCCAGACGTTATTATTTAATAATAGGGGACATGCAGCGTTGCCAGTAATATTATTTTTCTCAACACTCCTTCTCAAAGCTGCATGTCTAACTTTACAAACTCAAATTAAAAGTAAACATATTCAATGCAATCCCATCATACTAACAAATTTAATATGTTTAACCTTACGCAAGTTTTTAGTTAGTACATCTGAAATCATACTTTCCGTTGGTACATACTCGATTTCAATTTTCTTATTCTTGTACAAATCTCTTATATGATGATGCCTAATGTATATGTGCTTACTACGCGCATGAAATTTGGAGTTCTTTGCAAGGCTCAGTTCGCTCTGGTTGTCGCTGTATATCTTCACTCCCGGGACATCGCCGAAACCCATTTCATTAACAAGTTTCGTAATATACGACGCTTCTTTAGTTGCTGACGAAAGCGCCACATATTCCGCCTCCGTAGTACTCAGTGCCACGACCGATTGCTTCTTGGACTCCCAAGCAAATGCAGCACCTGCAGCGAAGAAGGACCAGCCAGCTTTTCACCTTCAGGTAGCTCTTCCAATGACCACGTATTGTTGGCACGCAGCGAATTAATCTCCTTCTGCATCGAATCTCTCCATTCCTTAGCCTGCGCCGTGCCCAACGCCTCGCTGACTGTATTTGGCACCTGAATGTCATCGGCAGCTATGACATTCACCACGTTGTATTGTTTACGTGGCCGTCCAGGTCGACCAGTATATAGATTTTTAGGTCGCCCTGGGCCTCTCTTACGGCCTCCTTGATTGTTGTCGTCGGTTTCTTCTGCTACTCCCTCAGTTTCATCGTCATGACTTTCTTCAGTGGCCACAGCTTCTCTAGCAGGATTCACCTTATCTGCCACAAAGTCATCAAACTGCAGATCAACAGCGTCACACGCTGACTGGTCTTGAAGTTCAGCTAGTTTCACATCAGCAACGTTTGCGGCTCCCTTGCTGCCATGTTTTACCAAGTCATCTTCTGGGAATATGACATCTCTAGCATCAATAATCGTTTGCTTTTCAAGGTTGTGCAAACGATACGCCTTCGCAGTCTCGGAGTATCCGACCAACATGTATTCAACACCTTTTGGTTTGAACTTCTTCCGGTGAGTTTTATCCAGTACAATCGCCCTCGCGCCAAACACTCTCAGGTGAGATACCGATGGCTTCTTGCCCGACCACGCCTCGTACGGCGTCACTGATTTAATCTTCATTCCAGTCTGTGTCTCGGCAAATACCTTAAACTGTTTAAATTTATCAAATATTTCGCCTCTTGTCTTTAAGAAACACACAGACACATAGCGCGTTTTATCGTCTATAAATGTCGCAAAATACCGTGCACCGCCAATGGAGGGCTTATTCATTGGCCCACAAATGTCAGTGTGCACCTGGTCAAGAATGTCCGCAGACCTATTCTCTGATCTTTTACCGAATTGCTTTTCGCAAATCTTACATTTTGCACACGTTTCACACACATGTTTTTTTATATCAAAACTCATGTTTGCATCCAAGCCGACCCCCATGCCATTTTTGGCCATCCTTTGTAAACTCGTGTAAACGTCATTTAAACTTGACAACAAAATGATCGCAAGCATTTCATCAGGAACCGTTAACTCTATTTCTTGCAGTTTTTCAACTATATCGGAAAAACTATTCACATGCGTTCCAATGCTATCATTTGCACTCATTTTCAAATATAACAATTGTTTAAACAAATTAATACGACGCGCGGGGCCTTTTGGCGTATGTATTTCCTTTAATTTGTTCCACGCTTCCAACGCTCTTTTACAGTGCTTCACATTATTTATTTGTGACGGCTTTATGCACAGCATGATGCTCGCAAGCGCTTTCTCGTCTTTGGCGTCGAACTGTGCATTTTGTTCTTCGCTCCCATTTTCGCTTTTTGTTAAGTGACCACATACAACTGGCCATAATTCAGTATGTATCAAAACGATTTTCATTTGAATAGCACATGCACTATAATTGTCATCGTCTAGCTTTTCTATGGCGAACATTCCCGAATTCATTTTAAGCATCACTTGTCCAGAAAGTTCAGAATAATCGCGAACGAACAATTCACTTTCACAAGATTTGCTAAAAACACGTGTTTTTCACACACCGAGTCTGTCAATACATACATATACATACATATATGTACATGCGTGTCCAGAAATTCCAAAATATTCTACCGATGAAATATTCAATTTCACACGCACTCTTTTTTACACGTTCCTGGGCCCATAACCTGTTTGAGGTCAATTTATTAGGACAATGTAAGAATCTTTTCTTTATATATTGTATATAGTATATGTATTATAACTTCGTTCGACTACGGATTACGACTTACTTATCTATTACACAAAAGCGAAGTTCTAGTCAGGGGTTGCCAGACGTTATTATTTAATAATAGGGGACATGCAGCGTTGCCAGTAATATTATTATTCTCAACAAAATTCATATAATAAAATAAATAAATGAAACTCTCGATAATAGTATGCCTCTGTACGACTCTAGTTTTTGCAAGTTGCAAGTGTATAGAATGTTCGGTTACACCCGAACTTACCCCTTCCATATTCTGGTATAAGTATTATTTAAGCCAGCAGCATCAATATATTATATCTAAAACGCAGACTATTGCGTAGGAAAATGTTGTACAAAAACTTTGAACTTTTTGCCTGTATCACTCTATTTCACAAAGATTTTATTATTTCAGAGTTATTTTTCAATACAGCTTTAATGACAGTGTTCAACATACTTTAAACGTGTACTCCTCATGCGAAAAGTATGTTGAACATTTCAATCAAACTTTCAATCCAAAATATTTAAGAATGTTATACGTATGATTATATGTTTTAACATTAATTCTTATTCACTTGTTGCATTTTTGCATGATGTGGTTTCAATGCTTAATTGTTTGGAGTTTATTTATAATAAGACTCGCCCACCTAGTTGTTCTTATAGCGTACCTGAAATTATAGAATTTTTGCATCAATCTACAATCCTAGTTGACATTTTTTTACCCTTATTTTCACGTTTGAACTGTAAAAGGGCATGAAACGTAAAATAAACACTATTCTTAATTATCAAAAAATCCTTACCTTTCTCGCAGTGACATATGTATTTGCCAGATATTTGAAAATTTCATCTTAGACGCTTTGGATAAGTTCGATTTGTAGGCAACGATCTTACCGTATACGACTTTTAACGGTATGCTAGTTTTCACAAGATATATTTAATATGTATTTTAATTTTTCAAGATTTACCAGTTACATAGACGAAAGGACGATTTGAAAGGCAGTATCGTGAATTTGATTCGGACTTTTTAATGTACTTACATAAAAAAGCTATCGTCTTGGTTATTTTATGATTGCGAGTTTGTTGTTGATACGTATATTTATAATCGTTTAGCTAAGTTGAAAAACAACAAGCTAATAATAAGCTCCATTTTTACTGACTCCTTTAATTTTTTACAAAATTGTTAATTCGTTTTTAAATGGGATACACATACCCACATATGTATGTATAACTGTACGTCTATATACTTATGTAATATGTTAACATGTTTAAGAGGCTGTTTGGCTAATGTAAAACCGAACTATTGCCTTTCTTCTCACGTTCTTTATTGTTTTGTAAGACAAATAACACTTATATGCTTTAAAATCGCTGACTGGGTTTAGTGATAATAAAAATAACAATAACATGAAACGATTATTTTGAAGTAGAACTACTCAACCTAAGCTATTCTTACAAAAAATCAAATTTCAAAATAATAGGATAAGTGGGAGGAATCAAAAAAGCGAAAAGAATGTTTTTGAAAGAAAGAAAACAAATCAAATGCGGATTGACTAAATAATATGAATTTATTTATTTATGCAAAGAGCGTACAAGATGCCGTTTACTGATTGTCTCATGAGAGTAATTCATTTCAACTAAACATATATGTGGTTGTTGTATGTTTCTGCATCCCCTTCAAATAGTATCATTTGGTTTTAATGCATACTCATATTGCAGCAAGTCATTGAGTGCGAACGTGATGTTAGTTGTTACAGTCAGCTTTCCAACACAGTGAGGTAACTCCATTGATTATTTATAACGGGTTGTTGTCGCTTATATTGCCTTAAGAAACAAGATTGTACAGCACAGTGTCTAGCATAAATTCTGCTCCCTACGAAATACGAATACTTAATTAAATATTTACATAAAAATAACCAAAATATTGTTAAAAGTTTTAGCTAATATAATCCTAATATATATTTTTTTTAATAAAAAATTTAGAAATTTTTTTTATTCACTTATGTCAATAATAATTTTAATATGATGAATATGTAGCACAATGTATGAGTGCTCTTATCACTGTAACAAAATTGAAATAAGTACCACGTTATGCAAAGCAAAACGATCGGGTTGAAAGAACAATGGTTTTTACAATGTCTGTCTCTCTGTCCAAAAAAGAGATATATTTTCAGGTTTAAGCAAACAGTTTATTAATTTTTTATCTGATGTACAAGTTGATTATTATTTTATAAATTTATAATTTAACTGCATTAAATTCTCATAAATATGGCTGAATTCGAAAACATACTACTGCAAAGTATCGATACAGTATGGCTATAGTAATTAAGTACAGGTTGGTTGAGAGTAGTAGTAGTAGTAGCTCACCAAGAAATAACACTACTAGCTCAACATTTTTTTTCTCAAGTTGGTACATATGTCGTGAGAACCCATACAAAGTTACTAGTCATTCTGATAATTAATTATTTGTTTACAAGCCATTTGAAGTTGACGTGTCAGAGTATTTTTTTAATATGGATGAAATAAAATATCGTGCAGTGATTAGATTCTTTGTTTTGAAAGGTTTAAAAGCAAAGAAAATTTCTGAACAATTGTTAGAAGTTTATAAGGAGTCCTCACCTTTAAAACGCACCGTTGAATTTTGAGCTGGTGAATTTAAACGTGCTTGAAGACGATCCACGTAAAGGATGACTAAAAACCGCAACCACACCAGAAATCATTGAGTAAGTTCATAATAAGATATCTGCGGTAAAAGAATCAACTCTGAATATTATTGCAGCTTTTGAGATCAGCTGGATGAAAAAATTCGTGAGAAAAGACCTGGTTTGCAGCACAAACAAATCAATTTAATCAAGACGATGCTGCTCACAAAGGTGTTTTAACAATGACAAAATTCAACGAATTAAAGTACGAATTGCTTGAGCATCCACCGAATTCAGCAGATTTGGCCTTACAGCGACGGGTATTTGTAGAGCTTCCGGAAAATCATTATAGGGATGGCACAAAATTAGTGGAGTATCATTGGAATATGTGTATTGAAGATAAGGCAGATTATATTAAATAAAAAAATATATTTCGTACCAAAAACAGTATTTTCTCATTTCGAGCGCGAAAACTTGTCAACCGATCTGTATACATCGTCGGTATGCAACGTCAAACAATATGCAAAATGCTGCGCTGTATAATTTGACGTTACAGAATACTTTTACTGAAAAGTTTTCTTTCGCAATAAGCTGGTTTTTTTTGAGAGCGTATAGCGAAAAAAAATGTTAAAGTTAAAACCAAATAGTTTAATTATAGATAATTTTTTCCGTTTCATAAAAAATACAAGCAACAACATAATTAAAATATATAGGAAAATATGTTATATTCTTGGTATCTTGAGTACATTATAACTTATAATTAACTAATAACAAGCTTTACAAACCCACTCCGCCATCGTTGCATATGAATATATCAAAAAGCATCTACTTTATTGGTGATGCCCGATTTTCTCTGGCAAGGGACTTTCAGTGGTAAAATTCTATAAACTTTAACATCCATTACTCAAAGAGACCGTGAATAGATTACATTCATATTAACATATTATTACCTTATATTATAACTCATTGACTCAACCAAATAGTATATGGGTGCTAGGGTAATTCGTAGAGTAATTTCGCACATTTTCGTCAGTAAACTACATATATCTATTATTCTTTGCTATATCTTACATATTGACCAAAATATGTGGTATAAAGCCAACCGGAAGTTTAAATTATTATTGTTATTAAGTATAGACAAATACCAAATTCTGCGCCCCTTCTAAGCCTACTTTGTCTTAACAACAAAATTTATAATTTTTTTAAATTATTCAGGTCATTTAATTAAAACAAAACACCGTCATATACCAAATAATTAACATAAATATTAGAAAATTATTATAATAAATCGGTCCAGTAGAACCTGAGAAATCGTGGATATCGTTTTGAAAAAGACAGTTTCGGGCAAAACGAGCTTAGAGTTGAACGACACCAAAACGGTTAACTTTGAAAATAATTGGAATTTTAAAAATTTGGTTTAGAAAGCTATTTTTATGCATCTGAGCTGTATATGTAAAAAATAATCTGATATTTTAAAATCTCTAGACAAGAAAACCTTCTTAAGAGTTTGGCCACTTAATTTTCAATTGATAATGTTGTCAAGTCTGCCGGTCTTACTTGACACATTGTAGAGAGCAGGTAGATTTTGGACTATTCATTTGTATTGCAGTAAGTAAATTTAGAACGATATCTATTAATTCGTTTGAACCAATATAATTTCAAACGTCCATTGGTGTACTGCTATGAGAAAATTTTCTGCAAATGGTTTGTACTTCGTTGCATCTCCTTACAGTTCCTCAAACAATTAATCGAGTGTTTGCGGCGTGTTAATTTATTCATGGATTATTAGAAAAATGAAACTTGTAGGGAAAAATAAGAATAATAACCCTTTTAATATTAAAAAACAATTATTGTGATAAATTTCTATTGTTTCTACACAAAACATGTACATACCCAACATTCGCTGCTATTCTCAAACAATTGATCGAACGAGTTTTCGCGCACAGCTACCCGCAATGAACTCAGCGAAGCAAGCAAGTACTATAAACAGTACTCTTAGCGCGGTACAACATATTATTTATCATCAACAAGAAAATATTTAAAAAGTTGAGTACAATCTATCAATAAATTGAGGAACTGTATATCCTTCAAATCAACGTGAGTTAAAAACTTAACACATGGGCTGAAAATGACCTGGTCTCATACATAGATGGCGCTAGTTTTATTGAATTCACCTCATTTTCAGTTAGTACTAACTTTCTAACTAGTTTGCGAGTTATTTTCCTAAGAGTGCCGCTACTTATGTTGTTTTAAAAACTTTGGATGATAAACAATTTCGTGCTTAAATTTCATACTACTTCTTGATGGCAAAAAAGACCGTTCAGGCGAAGCAATGGCTTGAAGAGTGTTATGGTGATTTCGCACTTTCAAAAACACACAATAAAACGTGGTTTGCTGACTTCATACGTGTTCGTTGAGCCACCAATGATGCAAAGCATAGTGAACATCCAAATGGGGCTATAACACCAGAAAACATAAAAAAAATCCAAAAAATCGTTCTGAATAACAAACCGAAATTTTCGCGTCGATATGTAACAATAGATGAAACCTGGATTCATCAATTCACTCCGGAATCAAAACGATCGTCATCTGGATGGACAGCAACTGGTGAAATACGCCCAAAGCACCCGAAAGCAAAACTATCAGCTGGAAAATTTATTGCGTCGGTAATTTGGGATATGAAAGGCGTAGTATTCGTCGACTACCTTGAGAAGGGAAAAACCATCAAAGTGACTATTATATAGCGTTAGTGAAACGTTTGAAGTCCGAAATTGTAAAAAAGCGACCGCATATAGCAAAGAAAAAACTTTGTTTCATTAAGACAACGCACCGTGTCACCAGCAGATCAAAACAATGACAAAAATGCATGAATTGCCCTTTGAATGCGGCAGTAACCCACCTTATTCTCCAGGTTTGGCTTCCAGCGACTATTAGTTGTTCGCCGATACGAAATTTTGCACGAATAAAGAAGTTATCAATGAAACTGTGGCCTATTTTGAGGCAAAAGACAAATCGTTCTACAGAAGTAATATTGGAATGTTAGAGCGGCGCTGAAATGATTATGTTGCTCTTGGTAGAGATTATATTGATGAATAGAGCCAATTTTTAACAAAAACAAAACCGTGTTTTCTTTGTTAGGCTCTTTTCAGCTCATGTGTTAATGACTTAAGTAAACCTCTGTTTTTGATTTATCTTACAACTATTCTTGTCAATGATTTTAATATGATAACATTGAATTCAGCAACTAAAATATTGCCTTTTTCTTTGCATACGGCAAACACTGAAAACAGCATCTAAAACATTTTATCTCATTACAAAATTTATTACATTATGTTACTGAATTTTATAACCTTGTTGTGTTTGTATCACCTCAAACTAATCGAGATAGATATAGAGTTATATATTTATAAATGATCAGGATGACGAGTTGAATTCCAAGTTACTGTCTGTCTGTCCGTCCGTGCAAGCGTTAAATGGGCGTAATTGAACCCCTGCTCCCAAAAGGACATTAATATAAAACTTATAAAATGCCATCACTAAGCACTAAAATAAAAGAGCGATAAATAAACTACTAAAAGCGTGTTATTTAAATTCGGGAAAAATGTTGCTTCGACAATTATATATTCTTATGTCCAAAATGGGTTGAATAGGTTCAATTCTTCCCTTGGCTCCCATATACCTAATATGTTATAAAGATTTTCGAATTTCCAGTTGACTTTATACAATACAATATACATATGTCGGCAATGTGGGAGTTATTTTAATGAAATTGAGAAAGCGTATTCTTTTATTAACAGTGTACTTCTGCGCATTAAATGGATAAAATCGGGCGAAAACTTTTCTCAGCCCCCATATAACTGATATTCAGGCCAACACGTATTTTTCACAAACGAAATCGTACTATAATAATTGGGTCGTGTATATATGGTACCGTCTGTCCAAGGCAGACTGAGTGCTTTTATCTGTGACTGTTTTGGTTAATGTCACCGGACCATTGTTAGTTCGAGATATACGTAAAGAAATGGACAACAGTATCCAAAGTATAAAGATGCTGGTCTTTCACTGGGATTGCCAGAAGATGATTACTGCAGCTGCATTAAATTGCACAGGAACACAAATTTGTCTTCTATTTAGCACTGATGAGATGTTTCCTGATCCGAGCACAAATTTTGTGGCATAATCAGAAAGATTCAATTACTGATGATATGTATATTGTATTGACAGGTAGGTCGTAGGTTGCGAGTTATGGGCTTTCACCTAAATATGGGCAGTGTCACGTTCAATTTTCTTGAACTCAAAAATTATATTATTTATACATATTTGTTCTGAGCAAGTTTAGTTGTTTTAGCTTAAGTTGAGTTATGTTTATTAAACCTACAAGTATTAATAGCAGTAGTAACATATTATATATGGTGCGTACACCGTAATACATTGTCGTCTGCCAGACTGTTGCAACCGGAGAAAATGTGTGCCGTTTTAAGAATAAGCTATCAAAATATTTTTCATTTTTTTTTTAATTTTCAAAACGTTTGGCACGAGGTAATAACCAACAAAATGGTTTGTCATTAATTTCGGACGATGCATTCATTGTACTCTTTAATATGACCAGACGGCAGGTGTGTAAAATACTTTCAACGTCATATCTACCTTTGCTGGGCTTAATAGATCCCGGTTTCATGTAAGGTTGGTATAGCCAAATATCAATTTTGGTAAAATACATACAGTCTGCCATCCACTGGCTCTTAGACTATAAGGACAAGGGTACTTCATAAGTTATGATCGGACCTTATTAGACATGAGATGGTAAACCTTTAGGGCACTATTCGTGCAAAGTTTTATTCCGATGTCTTTATTGGTGCTATGTATACTGCAAAGGGAAAAAATCCGATGGAATTTAAAATAAAATGTTTACAAGTAGGTGTAGTTGTGTTTCACCCTGTAAAATGACAGAATGGTATTATTTACAGACTTTGGTTGAGTCATTCTTGAGATATAGGATTTCACCATTGTCCAATTTTTAAACCAATTCTTATGTAGCTCTTAAGCACCATATTTTATGTGAAAATGAATGCTTCTGACATATTTATAACGCATTTAGTTGTTTTCAACTTAAACGTTATATGGGGAGTAAGCGGGATTGTAATCCGATTTCACCGATGTGTTCACAGTGTCTAAGAAGGTACCGAAAGAATTTGTCGTAAGCAAGTATGTATATAGCTGGGCGTGGCAATAATCCGATTATGCCCATATGCTACATCATTCTCCTCATAGAGTCAAGACACATGTACAAAGTTTTATCACAAGATATCAGTTTTTACTCAAGTCATCACTTGCACAGACAAACGAACCGGACTTTATATTCATTATTAACTACTAAATTAAGTCTACACATATTTCAGTTTTTGTTTACAATTAACAGTCAGTTTTACAAATTGTTTGTATGCATGTATGTATGATTGTAGGATTGTAAGTACGTAACTTTTTTTCAGTGGCACTGAAACTGAATAGGACTGTAGCAAAAGAGACAACAGTTTGAGTGGCCCTGCAAAAACACAAAAAAATGTCCCTATAACAATGCATCAACTATCCGTGCTCCCATTTAAGAAATAAATTTACTTAAACACATTCTTAAAGAAAGTGAAAATACCGCGTGTGGCTAAATAATGAATATGGTCTAAGAAACTAAAAATGTAGGCTTAGCCACAATACATTTCAATTCGTATACAACATGGTAACACCATGTCAACAAGTCAGCTGCTAAAGTGCTCTTTGTATATCGGTTTTTATACGATATCGCATTACCAGCAGCACAAAATAATTCGGTCCAAGAACCATCAACAACATCAACAGTCAAGTCACGCATTTCTTGTCCCGAATCTTCAACTAATGAGCTCACGCACATCTCCCCAGCACCGAACAACAACACGTGCTGATGTCATTAAAATTTCGACAATAAAGTGAATCAATTAACTCGACAACTGGTCTCAATTCGGAAATTAAATTACTGCTCGACCATATATGGGCAGATACGCTAAAGAAGCTCCCTAACATGACAAAGCCCGCAGGAATCTATCAGCCAACAAAACATACGGCTCAGCACCACTTATCTACTACACCGGGATCTCTTTTTTCCTGAAGGCTCGAAGACACCCGACAAATTCAAAAATACCAAGATAGAGTTCGACAAAGTGTTACAATTATGAATCGCTCAACGTTCGAAAAGCTCCTGGTTCCGAAGAATTCCGGTGAGTGGCGACCTTGTGGAGATTATCTACACTCCACGCTCGTACATTAGCAGATCGATATCCCGCTTTTTTAATCAAATACCTGTCACCAAAAAGATGTTGACATAACAGTCATTTTAACACCGTTCGGTCCATTCGAATTTCCGTTTATAACGTTCGGACTTCTAATTGCTGCAAAAACAGCAGTTATCTTCGTTCGCTTCTCGAACGGCTCATTAATTATGGTATATGGTTGTCGTATTTAAGTGTCACTACGTTCCGTTTTGGTCAGTCCGAAGTGACTTTTTTGGGACACCGCATCCCAGCAACAGGAATCTTACCTCTTCTAGGTAAAGAAGACGCGATTGGTAACTTTCCTCGTCCAACAATGATCTGAAAACTGAGTTCCTCGGCATGATTCACGCTTTTCGGTACGAATACATGCAATAAATTTAAATAATAGGTTCACACCCGGTCCCTTGGACACCCTAAGGGGAAGAAACATTCATCAGATGAAAATAAGTGGTCCGGGAAGCAACGATATTAGCCTACCGCAACACAACGCTCCCTTGGGAAATATTTACTGATACCTCCAAATATTTTGGTGTTGTCCCTGTTTAAAGACGTGGACAAGATTAGGAACCATTAGCTCTGAGGAAGCACAGTCCATACGACCGTGGTCTTCACGCTATCTACGCAGCTTTACGAAAATTTGCTATATTTTGGAGCACGATATATTACGATATTTACGGATCACAAACCTTTGCTACACGCTTACTCGAATTTCAATAGAGTCTGTGGACTCACCAACGATACCTCCCCCAGAGTCTCATACCGTTGGGCACCCAATGCTTAAAATGTAGCCATGTCAATGCGGAACAAGTGCACAAGAAATCCTCCATTCTCTAGTGCCTTGATCTTTACATTTCATCAGTCTTCTCAATCTGTCAGCCTCATTCTGCAGGCTTGTGCAGCCACCAGACAGTGACCAGTGAGTATTCCAATCATATTCCTACACTCCGTTCGATCGAGTGCCAGTAGGAACATTGTATATTTCTGATCTATCGTTTTACACATGACTTTTGTAATCCCAGGTAGATCGTTCTATTGATTTTGTCCAGATCGTCGTATAGACAATGCATGAGTTTTCCAATGGCGGTAACGTTTTCGGATGACAGGCATACACCATTCTTCACAATCTCGTCCACTATCTCATTGCTTTCGATGCCTTGTTTAATGTATTGCGCCCAGCTAACATGCTTTTACTCCAACCATTTTTTTTCATGTTTACTCTGAACCGTCTTTCCCAATTGAAAGTGGGATCATGTAGACGGTGCTTGTCAAACCGCCATTACCCACCAATATATGCCCAAAGGTAAATGCTCCTGCAGTCAATAGTCCCCCCGCCGATTTTGACGCTCAGTTTTCAGCGAAGAGATCTAAAGAATTTTAGGTTTAGTACTAGTTCAAGCCGTTATGTACAGCGCAGCGAGAAAGCCCCCAGAATGTGCCAAGCACCTGCCTATACGCATATAAGGCATTGCTGGCCTTTCTTACTCTTTCATCCACATTATGATTCCACAGTAGTTTGCTGTCTAAGACTAGCCCAAGGTATTTGATGCGGTTTTAAAGAAAGAGTTGTGTTCCATTTACCGAAGGGAGCTACCATGGAGGAAATCTACCTATCCACTCAATATCACGTCACCCTGCGAAGTGCCTCTACAGGTTTCCTTGGTCATTATAGCATTGTTCTATTCTGCTTTATCGCTCTAGAGATCACAAGGCTTCTGACGCAACGTTGTACAGCAAGATCAACACCTATTGACTCCAAGCTGTTCAGACTAGATTCCATCGAAACCTTTCTGGATGCTCCAGAAATGTCCACATTTGAAGACCGTATTTCTTATAATCAGGAGCTCTAGGTTATGGAGTGTTTTCTAACTTCCATAGGGCGCAGCGGTTCTGATATGCACTTATACACCAATACGTTCTGTAATGCTTTCTGTCGAAATGAAGTTAAGCTTATAGGCCGAGACACTTTCGGATACGTTGGGTTGTTTCTGCTAGCCTTCGATAAGAAGACTACCCTGGCGTGTCTCCACGAGTGCAGTATATGGCGCGTCCTTACAGCCAGGAAAGTGCACACTGAATAGGTCTTCACAGTTGTTCGTTTTTTCCCCATAAATCTTTTCTATTAGACCTGGCGAGGCGGGGCTTTTGGAAATGCACACCAAATACCCATACTATGCGTCTGCTCGAGTCGCAGTGTAGAACAAGCGGAATGTAAAGTTTTATTAAGAGCATTTGTATATATAGTCACGCCTCTCTCAAGCACTTCATATGAGTTATACGCTTAAGGTCTAAGTCTCTTGCCTATAGAGGTCCGAGTTTGTACTTCTGAGTTTCCCCCTAATCACATGTCTGATCTTTGCTTCAAATTTCATGGAGAAGTATATGTACCTATGATCAGAGCCTTTGAAAATTCGCCATTAGAGCCATCGTGTGCCATATAGCAGAATGCAAGGAGTATACGCTCATCCTTGATACCATTTGCTGCCACAACCGTCTAGTCATCTGTGGAAAGACTGCGGTCAATATAAGATAATAGATTTTCGCTCATCAATATCGCCGTTCTTACCTTATTATCCACGCTCAAAGTATACATATTTTGAATAGCTGTGTGACTTTAGCCCATCGATCATGTTACCCGATACTAAAGTTCCTTGTGTCTGCAAGACTCGTGCTCGTTATTCCACCAAGGGGAACGTTCACGCTCCTTTCAAGCTGTTCATGCGAGTTATACACGCAAGTTTAAGTTTCTTGCCTAATAGTATCTTAATGTAGAGATCCCAGTTTGTGTTTCTGGAATTTATCCTAACCTCGTCTCTGATCTCTTTGTCAGATCTAATGGAGAAATAGTTATACCTATGGTCAGAAAATGACGGTGTGCTTAGCTGCCTCCAGTTCTTTACCATTGCATCTCTACTAGAATAGAGCTTTAAGTCTAGTCTTCTGGAAGTGAGTCCTATATAGGGAAGTTCTTCACCTCGATTGGCTGCCGTTAGCCTTCTTTTCAAGATAAAAGTAAGTAGGGACCCAACCCTCTAATAAATGTCAAAGCTGCCCAAATCGTATGATGGGCGTTAGCATTAGCGTCCACCACCAACGCTTTCTTTTTTTCCACTTCACCCTTCTCCGAAGGCGAAGAAACGCGCTTCCAATGCCCCATGCCATCTTTCCGAACTTCGCATAGAGAATGACGTCTGTCTCCTTATTGGTGTGTAGGATGAAGTTTTGGCCTTTATCTTCATTTAAAATTTTCTCCACGCTCAATAGCCTTCAATCGCTTGTCGGCACGTCCGGAGTCTGACGTTGTAGAAGAAACAACGCATATCCCGAGTCTACCACGCGATGGATTGTTGCTGCCATCCACCACCTCAAGTTTTGCGCTTTTCTGTAGGTTCGAAAGCGTTCTGACAGCTTTCCCTATCCATGACAGCAAGATGGCATCCTTGCATTTTAGGATTTTGACTCCGCTAAACAATCCTGCTCCATCAAATGATGACATATGTGCGTTTGGCTCTGAGTGCATCCACTGCTCCTGCGACATCTGTCCCTGCGTGTTACAGTGATCGATGAGCGCCACGATCATATGTCGTTTCGCAATTTCACTGTTTGCTGTCACTGCTTTGGACGTTGTCGTTTACGTGCGTTCAGCTTCTAGGCATCTTCTAAGGTTGCATATAAAGCAGTCCACCATAAGGGGATGAATGGGGAAATATACGGCTCATGACCCAGCCCTTTGGGATGGCTCGAGACTACAACAATGCAAGCAGCGAAACCCATTTCACAATCGACTGTCGTAATTAAATATCGTCTCTTTTTGGTTGGTGTGATATAGGTATACACTATACCTTTCCACAGAAGAGGATTAGGGATGGAAAACTTGATTCCGATACTACTCTTTACCTCCCGAAATCGATTGAGAATCGATTTTTGACCTTCGATTTTTCAGCTGTGTTAATAGTTTCATGTTCTACATACCATTATAATATCATAACTAACCGTGCTATAGAAAGTCATACAAATATATATTTATTTATTTAAATATTATTGTTTTTCAATATATTTATTAAAATAACGCGTAGCGACGTGTTGATTTATTTTAAAAAAGTAAATAATGCATCTGATGTCTAATGTAATAAAGCAGCTGATTTATAATAACAATTCGATTAGTTTGATTAAACTTTTGAGTAAAACACACAAAATTGATTCACCTGTTGCTAATTATAATCACAGTAGAACAGAAAGATAGTGTTTTAAATTTTTTCTGTGTATTAAATAATGTATTTAATAAATTTGAGTTACCCGTTTATAGCATTGCTATTTTATAAATACATTTATTAAAAATAGAAATTATTGATCTGTTAAATTAGAATCGACTGAAATCGAAGCAAACGATTCTTGTGTTCGACTAATCGACTCTCGGGATCGTATAGTATAAAATTGATATCCAAATCCAGAATCGACTTTTAATAAAATGTTTCCATCCCTATGCACAAATATGCCAGCAATAATATGGTTATTTGCATTGTAAAGGGGGGTAGAGAAAGAATCAGCTGATCGATGTAAACAAAGCCACAGCTGAGAGGTTTCCATGGAGAAACGTCAAGTCCGCCTAGGGGTTGAGTTTTTATTGACAGCCAAGATGGCCGAATTTCAACCGGAAAATGGTTGCATCTTGCTATTTTCTATTAATTTATGAAAAAGTTGTCGAATAAATATTGGTTATAGTAAAACTTTATTATGTTTTCAAAATAAAATCAGTTACATTAATTAAGATATATATTTATGCCTTTTTTGACTGTGGTAAATTAATATACATATATTCACCACAGAAAAATGTAAGGTGCAATTAAGCAACCATGTCAAATAACGGGAAGCAAAAAATGCTTATTCAACGAAACTGAGGACAAGGTTTATAAATTTGCGAATATAACGAATATTTTTAAATATATTAAATAATGCTCCTGATGACACAAGAATTTTTGTCAATAAGCAGGTGTGTATTAGTGCATATAAAGTAATAATCCATAATAACTAAAATTATTTTTTTCCAGAGGAAACCTATAAAAAATAATAAACCTATTTTAACCCGCTCATAATGTGCATGATCGGCATATCGTTTTGGAAGGATTTTATAAAAAGTTTCGGTGTCTTTGGGATGGCATTTACATTACATATACTTTTATTAATAGACGCCCTGATGCTTTAGATTGCGTACATAGTGATTTAAATTTAGAAACGGATTTATGTATGACAACGATTTGGAAAGTGAAATTGCAAAATATATGTTCCGATGAAAAGAAACAAACATTACGTTGTAAATGATACAAAATTGCTTATATGTAAATTACCATACTCCTACGATCAAATTGCTTTTATCAAAGTAAATGTTTTAGTGTGAATCTAAATGTTTCCAAAGCTAATATGTGGCCAGTATTATAGTGCTTACCACCAACAAAGTTAGAATTATGGGCAATTTCTTCATTTGAAACACCTCTATTTGCATTCATTGAAACAATTTCAAAATCTAACCTGATAATATAAATTCTTTGTTTAAATAAAAACAGGATTTTTTCTGTGCCAAACAATATATGTTTGATTTCTTTAGATTTTTATACATTTCCTTATATCTATATTGCATTTTCCACACCACCATGAGGTATGCAACTAGGAGCGTTACCAATTTTTTTGGGTGTTTGCTTCCCCAGGAGGCCTATTTTCAACCAAATACTTTAAAACTAAATAACAAAATTATATATAATAAAAAAAAATAAAAAAAAAAAAATCAAATTCAAAAAATTCATTTTACAATAATACTTATATAAATATATTTTATGTGCATACATTGCCAACAGGGGAGATCTAACAAAAAACCTGAGAAAATTCTAAATGATGTATGATGGGGTGGGGTATCAATAAAAAGTGCGAAATGTGCGAAAGAGTTGTAATAAAATATTGTGCATATATCCATCGCTAAATGCTGAAATATAAAACGTAAATAAAATTTGTGATTAAATAAGTCTATACTTAAATTAGAGAAAACATCGGCACAGTAACTATTTGTTTGATATAAGTACAATGATAAATTTTGCTTTATTGTTTAAATTAATTATTATCACTTGTAAGACAATGATAAGTTTTGCTTTTTTGATTATATTATATAAATTATTTATTTTTTTATTAGGAGCAATATTCAAAATAGTATTAAACTTATTTAAAAAAAGTATAAGAGTACAAGCTGTTAAAGCCATCGACTCTGAGAAAAAAATCTAAGATTACAAACTAAATATTCAGTTATATTTTATTTTGTAGGTTGCAATCGGTAATAAAGTTATAAATACTCATAATATTTACAAACGAAGGAATTTTTTACATTTCTTGATAATTTGGAAAAAAGTTGTGCTTTTGCCTAATACTCGCTAAAGCCGAGCATTTTTTGAAGATGTGGTGAAGAGATAACGTACTTGTGCAGAAAGGGCATGATGGTTTTGCTTTGCCAGTAAGGAGGTGCTGATGTGTGAGTTGTGTGTGGCTAATCCTTAGGTCCTTAAGTTGAAGCTTGAGTACCGATGGTCGAAATGTTTCCATTCCGTGTGTCTAATTTCGTGAATGTAGCGATCCAGTATATTGCAGAGGTCGTTTCTGTCATGTGGCTGATTTAGGAAGGTAGGTGCTGATTCAAAAAACCGAGCTGCGTGGTCAGAATGTTCATTTCGCATAATACCAACATGTCCTGGCACCCAGAGTAGTGCGACTTTATGGCTGTACTTAATGCACAGGTCCCGGATATTTGCAATAAGTGTAGCAGTGTTGCGGATGTTACAAACAGCAGATAAGCAAGAAAAGCTGTCCGAGCAAATAACAAACTTGCCTTTGTTATGTATCGCATATTCTAGTGCTTTTGAAACCTCAAAAGCATCAGCTGTAAATACCGATGAGTAACACGGAAGAATCCCGCCTGTTATAAATTCTCCGTTTGTTTTGGTGAGAGCAAAAACTCTATTTGTCGCTTTGGACCCGTTTGTATAAATTGCAGTCCAATTGTTTTCTTCATAGGTTTTCATTAACTCTAAAAAATGTTTTTGAAATACTACATTACTGGTGTTGGTCTTTTTAAATGTGTGAAGAGTCATGTTGATAGTTTCTTTTTTTAACAATAACTCCGGTTGTTTGTTGACTTCTTTGCACTTTTGGGGCGGATGTATGTTTAAGTCTTTTCCGTATTTGATACAGCGGCGTAAAGTGGACTTTAGTCTGAAGTTTCTTTTATGTCGTGACGCATAAATTGCCGTTTTATGTATGTTGGCATTTGGAGAGTATATCAGTGTTGAAATTAGTTGCACCGTTGTTTCGTATACCCTTTCTTTTATTTTTGGGAGGCCACATTTCGCCAAGATACACTTAATAGGTAACGTAGGAAAAGCGTTTATACTCCGACGGCTCGCTGCATGATAAGGAGATTCTAAAAGCTTCAGATTCGAATCTGAACACCATCCAAAAATGGGTATACCGTAGTCGATTTTAGCGAGTATTATGGCTCTTGTAGCATTCATTAGGGAGTTGGGATGAATAAAAGATCGTTTACTATTTAAATATTTAATTATGTGTAATCTTTTTGTCAACTTATATCTTAGGTTAAGACATTGATTCGGAAAATTAAACCTTTTATCAAAATATACTCCTAAAATTTTAAAATTGCTTACTGATTCTATTACAATATTTTCAAATATCAATTGTGGATATTCACATTTCGTCTTTTTGCAAATTTACATTTTGGAATGGAAATTGTTGCACCAGATTTCATGCCCCATTTCTTAGACTCAGTTAGTATTTTCTTAAAAATATTGTTAACAGTATGGTGATCTTTTATATTACAAGTACAATAAATAATAGCATCGTCTGCGTACATTGTGAATTTAGTGTTAAGGCATATTTCAGTTAGCTTATCAAAAACGATAATAAATAGCACCACCGATAGCGGTGTGCCTTGCGGTATACCATTTTTAAGAGGATGCAAACTAGATAAAACATTGTTTATACGAACCTAAAATTTTCTTATGGTCATGAAAGCTTTTATTATTCTAAAAACTTTTGGACCAGTCTTCCAAGCTGCTAATTGGCTTAACACTGCATGGATTCCTATGCGATCAAAAGCTCTCTCAAAATCAGTGACCAGGATAGTGGCATAATTTTTAGTGGAGAGAACGTCAGATACATAGTGTTGGAGTTGATTAAGTGAATCCTTTGTACTGTGCTGATGTTTGAAAGCCGTTTGGTTGTGGGTATGATCCAAAATTGTGTTGTACAGGCTGAGTAGTCTTTTTTGGGCAGCTGTAGGTAGGTTTGCAAGCATCGGGTAAGATATCTTATCGATGCCTGGTGTTTTGCTTTTAGCATGCTGTAAAGCGGACTCTAATTCGCAGAAAGTAATTTCGCACTCTAAACTTTTACAGATGCGAAGGGGTTCGTTGCTGTATAGGTGGCAGATAACCAATGTTGTTTTTCTGCGATGTATTCTGCCGAGAAACTACTATCTTGCGAATATGTAGACCAATAATTAGTGAAAGTTGCCGCGATGTCTGCGGAGTTGGTCAGAAGACTTTGGTTTGTTTCAATAATTTAAAATACAAGTAATAGGACTGTGAGATATTCCAGTCAAAAGTTTAATGTCTGACCATATCTTTTTGGTAGTCGAAGCAGGGGAAATTTTTGAAGTGAATATCTCAAAACTTTTCCTTTTAGCAATCTTTACAGCTCTTCTTATATTCAGACATTGATCTCTTGAAAGTATTCCAGTATTAATATTTTTATCACGCATATTTTAAATATCCTTGTTCCACCAGATAGGAAAGTCTGTTGAAAACCTGAGTTTGGTTTGAGGAATCGACTTATTTGCAGCAGAGCGAACAACTTTTGTGAACGCAGATGTGGCTTGGTTAATGTTGTCGATTGGAGTGATGGGTAATCTTTTTAGGATTTCACTTTGAAAAACGTTTCAGTTTGCGCGTGAAAGTATAAATTTTGGGAGGTGTTTATATATGTCAAAGTTAAAGTTTGTTTGAAGGGAAATTGATATGGGGAAGTGGTCACTACATCTGAGAATAGAGGAAGCTTCCCAACTGATTCTTGGGAGAGCTGGGGAGAGGAGAGAGAAAGGTCAACGTTCGTTAAGGACGAATGGGTAAAAAAATGTGTAGGGGCGCCATTGTTAAGTAGGATTAGATTGCTGTTTAAAATGAAATTCTCAATTATTAAACCCCTGGTATTTGATTTACAGAAACCCCAAAGTGGGTTCCACGCATTGAAGTCTCTTGTCCACAAAACGGGTGGGGATAATTGGGAAAATAAATCTTTCAGGTCAGTTTCGTTAAAAGCTTGCTGGGATGGTATATATGTATTACTGATAGTAAAGCTAAAATTTAAGTTGATTTCAAGAGCTATTGTTGATAGAGTGGAATTTAAATCTATAATTTCATGTGGTATGAGTTTTTTTATTAAAATACAAACGCCTTGCTTATTGGTTTGGATGATATGTAAATTCGAAAAGTAACCACTGTTTAGTAACTATTGTTTAGGAAAGTAAATGGTGCTACTGGGAGTAGCTGGGATATGTGTTTCTTGAATACAAATAACATCTGGATTCTGCTCTTTTATGAGGTATAGGAGTTCATCGTAATTATTGTTGTACCCGTTTGTTATTTGTGTGTATGTTTAGATGTTGTGCGTATTAAATTTCATCTTCGGATGTTGTTGATTCTTGAGTGTTGGAAAGTACTTTTGAAAGGGATGGGAGAGGTTCGAAAGGTAGAAATTGGAAGACGGAAATAAAGGTGAGTTCTGGTGAGACTATTTGAGACAAAGGTGAGTTAATATAAGACGTGAGGTTAGAGGTGATTTTATTGCAGGAAGAGAGTCTAAGTGAGATATCAGAGTCTGTGGAGTGGAGACAGAGATTAGTTGCGTTTGTTTTTGGTGTCGTTGAGATGTTTCTACGTAATGCTTAAGCGGATTCCACTATGATTCTATATGATATTTTTGATGTATTTTGCTGAATTTGTTATTTGAGTGTTGCTAGGGGGATTATTTTGTTGGTGTTAACAGTGGTGGGAGAGTCAACGTTTGGGTTTGTTGTTTCTATATTTTCGCTGGAACTAATAATGCATGAATTGGATGCTATTGAAGCATATGAGTTACTGGATGAAACAGCTGGTGTTGTTTGTTGCTTATGAATTTTTATTGCTTCGCGCATTGGACATTTGTTTATTGTTTTAACTTTTATAATTCCTTTCGCTTGCAAGAATTTAGTACAGTCTTTAGAGGATGGTGCATGTTGTGGGTAACAGTTGATGCAAAAAATGCGATCGCAATCGGCTGGGGCATGAGGAGGGAGGGAACAATTTACGCAAAGAGGGGAACGGTTACAACGCTTTGCCGTGTGACTAAGAATTTGGCTTCGCATTGGCAAAGGCATATATTGACGTACCAACAGTTTACACCAGGCAACGTCGATTTTATTCGGTAACTTGTAAAGGTTAAAAGTTAGTAACAAAGCCCCCAAGGGGTGCGGTTTACTTTCAATAAACTTATTAAATTTAAACACTGACACAACATCTTGAGAGCTGAGCTCATTTACTATTTCATCCTCTGATACGTTGTTTAGAAATGGAGCAAATATCGTGCCCTTTACGTGGTTGAGAGATTCTTGCGGGGCGGCGGAACATATGTTTTACTTTCATGAATTTATTCGCAACTTCGTTATTCTTAACAAGCAGAACCAATTTACGATCTCGAAGGGTAGATATAGAGTGGATTCGACTGCTAATTTGCTTAATAGCACGATAAATGGCAAAGCAAGAAAAGGAAGAAAGGGACTTGGCCGTGTCAGTAGCTTCAATCACTACGAATTTTGGGTCGTCAAATTTAAACTCAGGAAGCTCCTAATCGAGTCACTTTTACCAGTTTTCCATTTCTTTTTACCAGGTACCGTATCAAGTATGGCAAAACGATTCGCCTCGATGTTTTGAGGCCCCGGGGCCATTTTGTACGTGGAAAGAGATGCTTTCAGTTTCCGTAGGCGAACAGTAGAGAATGAAAAGTAAGGAAAACAAAAAGGATTAAGCGTATAACAAATGTTCGAAGAACTAAACGTAAGTAAACTCGAAAAAAACACTTGGAATTCCAAAGGATACGATGACTGTGATTATATAAATTATTATTACTTATAATATCAAATTCTGTTACAATAGTTATTTCTTCCCGTCCACTCATAGTTAAATTAAATTTTCAGTTTGTCCATTAATAAGTTAATTAAAATGATTAAAAATATGCCGCATATTTACCTATATCAACATGGTATAATATCATATATTGTTAGCATTAAACATAAATTAATAACCAAATTTTAAAATATTTATAAATAATTATTAAGGCGTTTTCTGCTATGCGCAACCCGTTTTAACCCCTCGCCAACCCTAGCTCACCATGGCCGCCATGTTGGTTTTATTGTGAGAGTACACCTCAGAGGTGGCGAAACTACTGTGAATGGGACTTTCACTACTCCCTTATACCATGGTGGAAAATAAGAAAACGACACTTTATTTCAAATTTTTCAAGTAAAATATATATATCTTTTTGTATTTTCTTTAAATTTATCACTGAAAGATGAAGTTAATAACATATTTCAAATGAAGTGAGTTAGTGAGTTGAAGACACGGTAAGTGGACGTGGTTATTTTTTCTCCGTCAATTAAACTATATTTTGTGTTAATGCCGTGCGCTCGTGGTCTAAGAGTGGATCGTGTTCAGCCTAAGATTGTTTGCCTCAAATGCCACGATTTTTTTATTTGTATTTTAATAATTGGTATCGTCGTGTGTGGTGAATGTTGCGTTAGGTGAATTTTTAGTGTCCGTGATGTGTAATGTATGGAGGTGTGAATGATTTTGAAGAGTACTGATCGTCGAGGTCGTGCTGATGGGGTTCTCTGCGATCGTCTGACTGCGCCGCGGCGGTGTGAGGCAGTTAGTCGACCACCGGTGAAATAGCGTGTGATGCGGCTTACCACAGTTGGCGGCTTACCACAGTCCGGCTTACCGGACTCACATTCTTGTTTAGAATGGGTATTCGCCAAACAATTCAGACATGTTTCATATGCTTGCGCGATTTGCTCGCGTTGTATCGATGGCATACCTTTGATATGCCGCAATATTGCAAACAGTGTGGGCATAATTATAATAGATATATTTGGATATTGTGCAAGAGATGAGAACCTATGTTTAGCATGTTTATTTGATTTTGCAGTAGGTTTTGCTACTTATTTTATAGTTTAACGAGCGGTTTGGTTAGCGCTCCGGTTTACGTGCGGAGATCAACCACTCGGATATGACGGAGTGGTAGAAATCGGAGCCGTAGAAATGCTTTTCAATATGGGGGAGACAATGGTCAGGTATTAGGACACAATATACAAGTCTCTCCTGGAATTTTTAGTGGTATTTTAAATAATTTGTTTCCATCGGCGGCTGAAATTATGATGGATAATTTTAATTTCTTTCATAGGTGTAATAAGGATAGCGACAACATGCCTTGGAGTTATGGTTGTGAAATCTGATTTCACGAGAGGTTTGTGAGTGGCCGTGAATTGAGTACGGCTTCAATTTGAATTAATACTGTTGTGAATTCTTCATAATTAAAAGTTGTAGTTTTTTTAAATGGAATTTGAAGATTTTTACAGCTGATTCCCATAAACCACCCATATGAGGAAAAAATTACCAATTAATGCCTTGATGAGCCTACTTTGGTACAATCTGATTTTACTATTTTGCCATTTTCGCTTACAATTTTTTATGGAAAACCGATGAAGCGAGCAAATGCCACGAGTAAAACTTGCTTTGTCAGATTCGTACATAGCTCAAGGTTCAGGGTTTTTTTTTTTCGTAAAACGGAGAAAGACAGCCACATAGCCTTTTTTGAGGATGGGAGACCTTTAAATTGAAGCTTTTACTTGGCAAAGACCAGCAAAGTCGACACTTGCTATTGTGAAAGCCAGATCGAAGTTGCAGCGTTCAGGTGGAAGTGCTGTCCTAATCTCCGTTTGCATTTTTTACTTGTACGTTGTACAAACTTTTCACATGAAAATCCACTTCTTTATTCGATGCTTAAGTCGAAAAATATAGAATTCTTAGCGAAACTATTTTTTGCATTAGGCGGTGTAGTATGAGTAAGTGGACATAATTGGGGTATAATGTGGCAAGTTGTTATCTCTTTGGTATAATTTTGGGATGGATTTCATTTTACGTTAAAATTGAATCTCGCACTAAACAGAGCGTTCGCATCCATAATGGGTTTAGTATTTGGATACCATATTTTTCCCAGCAAAATCCGTCCGGGATTTTTCCATCGCTTTTTCCATATTATAATTCACTGAAAATCGCGACATATAAAAGCTGAGAGAGCAACACAATTATTTTAATTCATTCTTTTTTTTTATATCTAAGCCCGTGATGGCTGGGACGCTTAACTCGGAATCGGGAATCGGTTTAGAACTAATAGTCAACTGCATGACGCAATTATATACGGCATTAGGATTTTTGCTTGTTTAATAATTGATCAAGATCGAAAAGAGGTTAAACCGTTAAGAGGTTTGTATTTTTATTATAGCGGATAATGCGGATATTGACTCAGCAATGTATTATATGAAAGCTGGTCAGATATTGCATTTAATTGGAGTCCCAGGATCCCCAGAAATTTGCGTCCAACAAATTTTCTCTTGGAATATTTTTTAATATACGAGTACTTATTAGGATTGGTTGACGTAATGTATTTTAAGAGACCTGCGGTGTATATAGCTATTTATTAAATTTGGTTAAAGCGTGAGTCCCGTAAATAAATTATCATTCAGGAAACAGTGTGTGGATTTCGAGACATTAAAGGCTAGTCTTACTTTTGTTGATTTTTTTTTGTCCTGCCTTACTAATGCATGATGTGGTAGGTAAAATCTACTGGGCTTGCTTCCTCCATGAGGTAAAAATGGAGGTATTCTTCTAAGACGTTATCACATTCTGATTGAGCTCACACTTTTTAAGTAGTTTTTTTTTTCATACTTAGAAACTGATGTATTGCAGAGGTGCTGAATGACCTAAGGCGAGTGTGTTGGGAAATCCTGGCTTTAGTGGTACTCGTTCGACGTAGCTTACAGAGTAGTTGTGGCTTTATGGAAGTTATGTGGCAGTATGGAAGCAATACTGATCTTCTGAGGTTGCAGGTGATAAGGGAGTGAGCTCTCTTAACTCCCAAAATTTTCTTAATTGTGATTCAAAGAATTCGTTTTAAATCTCCCCAACTTGAGTTGTGAACCCATTCGACCCCAACGTTGCCTGTGAGCAATTTCAAATGTTTAATGCCTAACGCAAATCGTTTCTTCTATTGTTGTCTGTTCCTTCTTCGAGATTACGGTGCCTTTATGTATGTACTCATAATGTAAGCTAAGAAATTCTAATGATGTCTGACATTTGACGAAATTATTTTCAATAGACTGGACGTGCGTCGCAAAAAAAGTTGTTGAGAAATTGTGAAGATTATTAAAAGTGAGTGATCTAATTATAAAATAAATATAAAAAGTTTAAAAAATTAAATAAGATATTGTTAGTCGATAATTTATCTAAACAGCATTAAAATTCAATTTAAGTTATTTTCAGAAATAAACAGGTGACAAACTTTTAAAGTTGCTTGTAGGCAATCTTGGGCCGTTCCAAACTAATTTGTATGGGTTGCAAGAACACGGCATAGAGCTTCGATGCACTGAGAGATATTGGAATTTTGTTATACCTGGGTGTAATAAAAGTTCCGCAACTGAAAATGGATTAGTCAAAAGATTTAAAGTTTATGCTATATCAGATTCAATGCCACGGGGAAGGTTTGAAAAAATCAAACAATACTTACACTTCAACGATGACACCAAACTATACAAAAAAGAAAATTTGAACTATGACAAGTTGTACAAGATACGCTCTTTACTAGACATTCTCAAAGAAAGTTTCGGTAAAATATCCCAAAAAGAACATTAAAGCGTTGATGAACAAATCATTGCGTACAACGGTATTCAAATTTAAATTTAATAAACACCATTCTTCAGTTTAAAATTTGTTCAGGTCAATCATCATATAAACAATATAATCCAGCTAAGCCTCAAAAGTATGGTCTGAAAATATTTATTTTAATATAAATATTTATTTAATATGTTACACATGCCCTTTGTTATTAATTGGGAATGTCATTGGATGAAGTGTTGTAATGTTATCATTGTGGAGCATAAAATATGTTTTTTGCGAAATTGTTAATTTAAAATCAGTAATGCACCTTCACATAACCTCTGCTCCACTATGTCCTCTGTGGCCTAGCGTTCACTCATTTTAATTACATTCAACGACGACAAGCGACAAGCAGCATCTGTCAAATATTAACAAACACGCGTTCTTATGGGCTCAAATAGGTCGATTAATTTGTTTTAAATTATCAATTGTTATTAAATGAAAATGATATATCAGTGCTATTTTATGCTTCTATTGTTAAAATAACATTTGATTTGCTAGAGTTTTGAATAATTTTACATTTCACATATTAATTGCAACATTACAGCTGCCCATTGTCGTCGGAAAAATTTGAACTGGGATTAGGACTTTAAATAGAGGATTGCATGTACAATTATATATATATGTTTTTACGCCTAACTATATGATTATCCCTATGATTCTTACAGATGTGGCAATTAAATTCAAACACTCCCATATTTTCTAATTATATTGGAGTTCACAAATAACTCACAAGGGCAAACCTTGTCTGTTTGTAACTGATGGTCCGATTAGCGAAACAGCATATCAGCGCATAGCAGTGATACCGTCACATAAAATTTCTGTCATATGAGTTTTGTGTATATCCAATTAGCCGAAACTTGGCATAGCAGAACAGATCATATAAATCTGTTGAGTTTTGATTTTAATGTATCGCGCATAACAAATGTCACACCAATAATTGTACTCTACACTACAATTATAAAAAGGAATGATTTGTGTATATGTTTGTAATGAATAATGCTGTGTTCGAATACTTTAATTAACGCTCCAATTATTTCTGAAGAAGACGTCTTACTTAATTTAAATAAGTTAAAACCATCTTTTAGTTATGGCAAAGACATGATACCCTCATGCTTCCTAAAAAATAGTGCAAAATATATTTACTTGCCTTTGACAAGAATATTTAATTCCTCTCTTAAACACGGTATATTTCCTTCAATATGGAAACAGTCATTTATAATTCCTTTGCATAAAAGTGGATTTAGATCCAACATTGAAAACTATAGAGGTATCGCAAAACTATCAGTTATACCTAAACTTTTTGAAGCTATCATCACTGACCATATAACCTTTTCGATTTCTCCGTTAATTTTCTCATCTCAACGAGGATTTCGTAAAGGGAATTCGACTATTAACTACTTACTTGAATTCGTAAACCATGTATCATTGGGTTTTAGGAAACATAAGCATACGGATGTTATATACACAGACTTTAGCAAAGCTTTCGATAAAGTAAATATATCGATTCTCATACATAAACTTGATCTGCTGGGCTTTCAGCCAAGATTCCTTCAATGGGTATCTTCATATCTTTATAATAGAACACAACGAGTGATATTTGAGGATACACTTTCAGATACAATTAATGTTTCTTCAGGTGTTCCGCAAGGTAGTCATCTTGGCCCGATTCTGTTCTTGTTGTTTATTAATGATATCTCTTCAGTAATAGAATTCTCAAAAATTTTATTATACGCTGACGACGTAAAGCTTTTTAAATCATACACTTCAACTGAGAGAGGTGTCTGTTGTAAACAGACTTAAAAAATTTGGTTGCATGGTGTGATAGAAATAATTTGCCATTGGATCTCAATAAATGTAAGATTATGTGCTTTTCCCGTAGATCTGTGCACCACTCTTCTTATGTAATAAAACACCATATTCTAGAGCAAGTTTTTGCCTATGTTGATTTGGGAGTTAATATGGACCCTAAGCTTAATTTTAATCTTCATATTGATACCATGGTCTTGAAAGCAAAAGCTGTCCTCAGTTTTGTTAAACGTTGGTCTAAAGAATTTAGAGATCCGTATATTACTAAAACACTTTATACAACTTTGGTTAGACCTATATCTGAATATGACTCTGTTGTATGGAACCCTAGCTACCAAATCCATTCTGACAAGTTAGAGTCGGTTCAAAAACAATTTTTACTTTTCGCCTTAGCGCATTTCCGATAGGATTTACCCTAGAATCTACCTCCATACACTAGTCGTTTAAAACTTATTAATCTACCTACACTTTCTAGTCGTAAGGAAATGCTTGGCATAATATTCTTAGTGAAAATTTTGAATGGAACTGTTTGCAGTTCTTTTCTCCTGTCTGAAATTAAATTTAATATCCCGGTTCGCCTTTCGAGGCAGTTTAGACCTTTACTGCTAAAATCCTGTAGATCAAATTTTGAACTAAATGAGCCATTCCGCCGTATATGTCATGATTTTAATTCTCATTCCAGCACTTATCTGACTCACTTTTCAAAATTAAAA
Organism: Bactrocera oleae; assembly: GCF_042242935.1. Lineage (NCBI taxonomy): Eukaryota > Metazoa > Arthropoda > Insecta > Diptera > Tephritidae > Bactrocera > Bactrocera oleae. Next base: position 15,022,500 of record NC_091541.1, on the reverse strand, counting down.
AGACTTTATTGTTTTCTCTTAATAAATGAAAGTCTAACAATTTATTATATTGTAACTTTAGATCTTGGCTGTTGAAATTTTTGTTTCTGTAGCTGAGCAGTTTTAGATCTCAACACTTAAAAAACTCTCTTGCCTTTTCTGATTCGGCTAATTCCGCACGTTTGCGGATTGCGCCCCTCGCGTCGGGTGGGCGGGTTCAGGGTAATCGTTGGGTTATTATTATTAAAAACAACCGACTTCAAAAATACCTTCACCATTGAAAAGCTACATTTACTTGCTGAGCAATATATGCAAAATTTATTGCTATAAAAGATTAAAGATCCTTACTAAAGCTTAAGTAACGTAACCCAAGGTGTAAAAAAATGCCTTAAAATGTCTTTCGTAGAACAAAAGTATGTTGCACAATATCAGAAAATATCCATTATATCGAACACGTACATCTAAATCTTCATTATCACTATGCAATTTGATTAGGATTTGGATTCTGATCCATTGTGAATACAAAAAGAAACAAAATAACTTTTAGATAAAGTAAACTGTTGGAAATTGAGAATATTACATTTTCGCGTTTGTTCAATAATAACTCTCTCTTAAAGTTGGTTTAGTACATTTTTTACCATATTTTAACATATAATTTCTGTTAAATAATAATATTATTCTAGAATTAAAGTCTCTAAAGTGTATATCTTAACCTCGTGTAACATAAAAAATTACCGGAATAGCTCCAGTGTTGGGAAAAAGTTCAATCATAATTTGAGATGAGTGCATAATGGCTCACAAATTTTCTCGAATCAGTGCACAGAACAGTGCAAGATTTAAACGGCAACGATGAAATTACTACTGTCTGGTGATTTCCGAGAGATCGGTCAAATATATGGTTTTCCGAACAATTGCTAGAAATTGGGAATGGTATGATAGAACTGTAATTAAATACTCCATGAATTAAATTTCCAGACAATTTCAGCTGTTTACGACAAAAATTTAATGATTAAAAGAATTTTCCTGGAAATAAAAATTAATTACTTGGATCATAACAGGCTCAGTAAACGGGCGACAATAGCGGCCACAAATGTAGATGTTTCTAGATACAACAGCTCTTGCGAGGTGATGTAATGTATTTTAAATCAATCGCTAATTTCTTTTAGCAGAAATGAAAATGAAGTAAAAAATTTCAAATTGTGTTTCTTAATTCTCGAGATATATCCGTAATGGCATCAAATAATCCACGGTTGAAAATTGGTTCACCTATTATACTTAAGAGTAATTTGAAACCAACTTAAAAATGCAGCGGTATACGTTTGATAATCAAAGAGATTACAGAAAAAATTAATGGAAAAGGACCGGTTGTCACGTATCCCAATGGTACTGTACCACCTATAACTTTTTCGTCTTTATTCCGAAATACCATTTACTATACTGAATAGTTTATAATAATAGAGGGTGATCCATTTCGAGATTCCCCACTTTTTTAAAGAAAAAATCACAGAAAATTCAAATTTATTGAAGAATATTTATTATCTTTCGAAAGAATACTCTTTGGCATTTACTTTTTGAAGATTATCTCTTTCAAAGGCCTTATTTCATTTCCACAAAATTTTTGTCAATTCACAAACTCAAAGCAAGAATTAATATAAAAAGTGTTCCCAAATATTCCTGAGAATTATGAAAATCATGCTTTGTTGAGCAAAGTAAACTTGATGGTCAAATACAATAATTTAAGTCGATCGATTCCATTATCGATACAAATGAAGTAGTCAATTATACGGTAGAATTTTGAAATTCATTGGATTTTCCAGTATTACCACCACACAATTTGCAGTTAAAGATGGGTTCAGTGATAATTATGTTACACAGTATGAATCAACCAAAACTGTGCAACGGAACAAGACTGGCTGATAAAAAAGTTATGAAAAATTTAATTGAAGTGATCTATAATCATAAGAAAGTTCGAAGGTGACGATGTGCTTATTCCAAGAATACCACTACTACCAACTGACTTTCCTTTTGAATTCAAATGTATCCAGTTTCCAGTGCACCTTGCATTCGCAATAATAATTAGTAAATCCCAGGGCTAATCGTTAGAAATGTGTGGAATAAATCTTGAATCGCCACGTTTTTCACAGTTGTATGTTGCGTACTCAAGAGTCGACAAATCATCGGCCCTATATGTTTTTTTTTTCAAAAGGAAAAACAAAGAATATTGTACTTGACAAGGCATTACAATAGAAATAAGAAAAAGTATAATAAAAGTTTATATTTACCATATAATTAAGTATATATATTAAAAGTGTGAAAGTATTCATGAAATTTATTTAATTTATTAACTAATAAAATTATTCCAAAACGAACGGTACGAAGTTCGCCGGGTCAGCTAGTTTAATATATACTTAGTACGAGTCTTCTAGTTATATATATTAAACTGTTACTTTAATAAAGAATAATAAGAATAATTTAAAAGTTTAAATAAATAATATTTTATTTACTTACAATTAATGCAGAGCAGTAAATTTCCCATATAACTATGAGCTTTGCATTTTAAAATGTTGTTTTTTCATTGAGTTATAAAATTAAAAAAAAACTACCAATTTGCCTTAAAATAGTCAAGCTTCACCCGTAATATCTTTTAAACGGTTAATTTTACGAAACGAAATTGTTTTCAAGTAGTTGTAAGCGAGATATGAATATGAATATATAACGGTTAAGCGAAGGAGCTTTCCGGTTTACTTAAGAGCTGATACTTGGAGAGCCTTTCTTAGAGGTATCTACCAACCGATTTTTCGGAGTACGAAGTTTTTTCGTTTTTTTAACCCATCCTATTATACACATATTTTTTTAAGGATATATGTATATTTTTTCTTTTCTTTAAATTTGTCACTGAGAGATGAAATTAATTACACATTTCAAATTAAGATCTTGAAACGATATCTTCGGACTACAGAAGGAAAAAGCGCGCAATGTCGATTCCATGCGATCGCTGTATTGAAAAGAGAGGAGTTCGATCCTTTTGTTGATGTTGATGGTGAATGATATAAAAGCGTTGTGGTATCCTGGGTGGTGTACTCAGGTTTGAATGGTTGCGTCGTCGTGTGTGGTGATGTGTGATGTATGGTGTGGTGAATGGTTTTGAAGGGCGACTTAGGCTCATTTGGCCAAGTGCAAATTACGATAGTATGTTCGGTTACACCCAAAATTGGTGCTTCCTTACGTGTTATTAATAAAGTTTGGCATATGCTTTTAGATGTAGTTATTTCCGAGAAATTTTGACAGTGTATGTATAATGTTCGGCTGCACCTAACCAAGCCCTTCGTTACATGCTCGTATTTCGTATTTGAATGTTTGCTCCTTGTTCTTTAGCGTCTTAACTGCTTATTGCTTTTGAGAGTAACCATTATGAGAGAAGGGGCCACCATCATTTTTCTATTTCACTTAAAGTGAATTTTAATTCATCCATTGTTTTCGTATATATTTTTCTGTAATAAAACTACAATTGTTCTATTCTTTGCTACTTACCATCAAACTTATCGAAATTGCGAGATCGAAATTCTTTTCTTATTCAAAATTGGTATTTATATATTTGGAAAACGTCAAGAGTGAAAAAAATTTCTGGAGTTTCTGGGCTCAATGACCATTGCGATTTGGGTTTTAAACGTTCTGCTTCATGGATCTGTGTGGTGTAATTAATTTAATTAGCTTTATCTTCTTATATAAGCTTGTTTTAACTTATCAGTTGGCTTTAATTCAATTTTCCTTGTCTATTATTCGGTATCCTAACCAAAAATATTGTTCAAATATGTTTATTCCTTTTCAGGTTAGCACTGTACTCCTTTATGACATCCCAATAGTATCACTTTATATCGAGGGTCAAGAGCGGTTGTGTTTAGCCCAGATTTCTAACACCCTGCTCAAACAGTATAGTTACAATGAAATTCATAACCGTCGAGTCGCACTTGGTATCACTTGCGTTCAATGTACTCCGGTACAGTTGGAAATATTGCGACGTGCTGGCGCAATGCCAATTAGTTCGCGTCGTTGCGGCATGATAACAAGGCGTGAAGCGGAACGTCTATGTAAAAGCTTCTTGGGCGATAATGCACCGCCTAGACTACCTGAAGATTTTGCTTTTACTGTATATCATAAGTGCGCTTGGGGCTGCCGCGGTTCATTTTTACCATCTCGTTACAATTCCTCCCGAGCGAAATGTATTAAATGTTTTTATTGTGGCATGTTCTTTTCGCCTAACAAGTTTATTTTTCATTCGCACCGAATCACTGCAGGTGACAAATATGTTCAGCCCGATGCGGCAAATTTCAATTCATGGCGTCGTCATATGATTCTTAACGGTCATCCCCCTGAGGAAATTGTCCATGCTTGGGAAGACGTTAAGGCAATGTTTAACGGTGGTACACGTAAACGTCTCATGAGTCACAATTCTTCGACGCTAAAAACAACATCAACTACCCCCCAAAGACATCAGCAGCAAGATAAGGTACAACAGAATATAAATGTTCCAGGTGCCGCCACAGCTTCCTACACTGGTGCCTCGAATGAAAATGGTAGCGATGAAACCATTATGACAGTGGCAAAATCTTCTGATAATCAATATCCTTTCCATGATATTGATTTGTCTTTGCGCCGTAACAGTAGTTATTTGGCGTCTCATAACTCTTCACAAGAGTCAACAAAACGACAATGTAATCAGATTGAAAAAAATGTTGGTACAGTAACAGCTGCGGCTATGGTCGGTGTCACGGCCGTTGCAGCAGCAGTTGGTGCCGTACGACCGACGAACATAGGAAGCACAACGGCACATGGTGTCTCATATCATGGGAGAACTAGCAGTGTTTCTACATTGCAACTAAGTGAAGGTAATGCCCATCAAATGCCGCTATCACGTAATTTTATGATGGATTACATGTGGCATGCGCACTCAACCCAACAATCAAATGCATCTGGCAACAAAAACCGAAATTATAATAATGGTTATAATATTACAGTGAGCCCGTTTGGGCTTACAGATTATGCAATGCATTGGTTGAGGACTCCACCCATTAGCAGTAATAAAGAATTTTTCTCTCAACTTCCACTGATATCTATGACGGGAAGTGAGAACGGAGATCGTGCTGGAAGTAGTACCGCTCTCATCAAAAGTTATGATAACAATGAATTGTGCCAACCATTGAAATTAAGTGCTTGGAAACCAAATACTAATATGGCTACGATAAATGCCAGTTGCTTTTCAAATGCTGGCCAGGAATTAGGCAATCTAAATAAATTAGTCGATGCAAACACATCTTTCATTCCGCAATTCGTCACGGCGTCGGCATTCAAACCAGTTTGTCAACAAAATAAACCAAATTTTTTCAACACTTTTGCTTCGGTAACGGTAGCTTCGACAACTACTGATTTAGCTACCACATCTGTTAACTCTACCGCTACAATATCAACAGGTGCTCAAGCTACAACCAAAACAAATCACTCTAAGATATATTTCAGCAGCTTGCCAGTAGAAAATACATTGCAACCAACGTCAGATTCTCCTTTACTGCTTGAGACTAGTATAACAAAATCAGCGACAACAGAAGCAGTATGTAATACTGCACCTCTTGCTTTGACCGTTCATGCTAACTTTCATTCCTCAGCATCAAATACTTTGCAATTTCGTGGTTCTTTACCACAAACATCCGTACATTCTCAAGAAACACTTACCATGCCGCCTCGCTCGCCGTTTAGATCATCTCCTATAGGCCAGTGTGATTTGAAACGTTGTGAGATTGATGTAAAAGGCTCTTATGTAAATGATTCAAATTCTTCAAATAACGGAAATAATAACAACAATATTGACGATGATGAAATGGTTGACATTGAAACGACAGAGGATGATTTGCAACCCAGCAAAAGCTTTAAAATAGCTCTTAATACGGCATCATGTCACCATCAACCTGATGATATTCCAAACCTTGTAACATTACATAATAACCCCCATAATCCCGAAAAGTCAGCTTTAGCGGCGGCAGATCCCATTTGGATCCGATCAGTGTCTCCGGATTATTATAGAAAAGACAAAAATAATTCAAATGTACAGCCAGTACATATGCTCCAAAATCATGTAACAAACACTAATATCACGGGAGAATCCGTTGCTTTTGATAACATCGCTAAACAGCAGATGATCACAAATATATATACTAAAAATAATAAAAATTGCAACAATCGAAAACTTGAGAAAAGTTGTGGACGGTTTCGTAAATCCCCAGTGTATAGTAGTACATCCAATGATAGTTTATATACGCCATTAAAAGATGAAAGTATCAATAATTCCACCAACTCTATTGAAATGGTGAAGACCAATTGTATCACTCACCAACACCATACGTATAATTTGGGGACATCTTTAGTGTGGAAGAAACTCTTGAGTTCTGAGGTAAGACTTATCGTAACGTTATCATAAACTGTTTAGAGTGGAAACTTTTCAAAGAAGTTAAATTTGAGTTTTATTTAGCAAATAAGACATACATGAAATTAGTTCCTGCTATACGATTGACAGAACTACTTCTTCTTGTTGTTTAGTTCCCCTTGTGGCTTGATAACTACGGGGCCTTAGAACTTTTAAGTCGAGTCCTAGTGGTTAATGTAGTTATAATGAACTCTTTCATAGCAGAGGTGAGATCGAAAGTTCGCTTTTGCCTGCCGTCTTATTAACAGAAATCACTTTTTGATGTTTTTGGAACTGGCCTCGAAATCAGATGGACGTAGTGTACACCTCTAACCACTACATTACAGTTTTCGCAAATAGAAAAACCGGGTTTTTCTTTATTTAACTAAAAAAGTTTACTCTACATAAATATACAAGTTATGTACTCGAAATCTTGTTTTTACATACTTATGAACTTCGCAAATGAAAAAATGCTGTTTTTGGTACGAAATATATTTTTTATTCAATTTAATCTCCCTTAATTTGAATGCACTTATTCCAATGGTCCTCCAATAATTTTATGCCATCCCTGTAATGACTTTCGGAAGCTCTGCAAAATATACGTCCACGTCTGTAACAGCTTTTTCATTCGACGAAAAACGGTTTCCACGAAGGAATTGTTTCAGATCTCTGAAGAGGTTCTGAGGAGGCTTTAAGTCAAATGTGCTGGATTCGGGGGATGTTCAAGCAATTCGTACTTTAATTCGTTGAATTTTGTCATTGTTAAAACACCTTTGTGAGCTTCAGTCCACTGTAAACGTTCTTGTTTCAATTTAGGATCATGGTGGTAGATGGTGGTTTTACTCTGTTTAAAATGCTCAAAATTATGCTGAGAAATTTGCTTTCGATCCAGTTTTTGTTGGATTGTCGTGTGCGACACTAACTTTCCAAACAGCTTTTTCATATATATGAAGTACTCTTTCGTCTGCGATGCCTATGGTATTAGCAATTTGAAGCTCAGTCAAACTTGGATCTTCATTAACAATATTATGAGTTTTGTCAATGAATTCTGGTGTAGTTGCGGTTTTTAGTCATCCTTCCCGTGGATCGTCTAGTACGACCACGTTTAAATTCACCATCCCACAATACACCGGTGCGTTTTAAAGGTGAGGACTCCTTATACAATTTTAACAATTGTTCATAAATTCCATTTTCTTTTAAACCTTTCGAAACAAAGAATGCAATCACTGCGCGATATTAAATTTCATCCATATTAAATATACTCTCACACGTCAACTTTAAAAGGCTTGTAAACAAAGAATTAATTGACAGAATGACTAGTAACTTTGCATGTGTTCTTACAATAGATGTACCAACTTGAGGAAAAAGAATTTGGAGCTAGTAGTGATATTTCTTGGTAAGGGTATCCACTTTAAAATTATTAGAGCCAAATAAGTATTTCTGTGTCATAAATATCTTACAAGTATTATAAAAAATTTTAAATTATGTTAGTTTCCTACGCCTTAAGTTTGACAAAATTGTGCGAAATTCTTTCTTAATATTCATATCACTCCATATCTTTGCTAACAACAACCCACTGTAATCTTCGTCAACGAATCGACTACTTCAGAAACGAACGTAATCTTAAAAAAAAAGTGCAGAACTCGATTTTCATGTTCGTTTTGTATAAACAATGCGCGCCCGCCACGAATTTACAAATTTTAGTTATAAAGGATTTGACTTATTTAAATATGACATTTTTTCAAATGTCATCAAGCAATTAGAGTTCATATGTGCATAATTTTTTTTTTTTTTTAATAAAAAATTTATGTAAATTGAGTAATTTTGAAGACAAAAATAAGTTTTTTAAATGCGAAACTATATCTGGTACAAATTAGTATTAATTGCTTACAAGTAAATTATCAGTTTACAGTTTTTATCCAGCACGTTAAGCTGTTTGCTTATTTTTTGTGGAAGCTTAACCAACATATTTATATTGGTTTGTCAAAACCTTTTTAGCTTGTATATTAACCTAGAGTCATTGCCTGTTCATCGTTTTCTTTCATTAACAATAGTTAAATTTTTGCAGAAAAAAGTAGTTGGCAATAACGATAAACCTTATTTTGGCAGATGAAAATGTAAACAAACATAAATATGCATACATCAATGTAAGAGTAGTAATATTCAACATAGTATCCAATATTTTTTTTCGGATATATCCGCCAATGTACTGTAAACTAAAAATATTGCAAATGTTTCAAAAAAATGTACAAAGAAAAAAAATTAAATAAAAACTACAACTTTCAAATATTTATATTATATATTATGTATATAATATTATAATATTGATAATATAATTACTAAAATGGATTTTTGCTGTATTTGATATATCTGACAGTATGAAAGATATTTTAGTATAACTTGATAGCAATAGCTGTCTTCGATTCGCCAAGCGTTGGAGAGTAGCGAATCGGACAAACTATATCAGATGTTTAAACAAACGGGCAGCACGTGTGGTGTAACCCTGCGTTAACATGTCTTCTAACGCGTGCGCAATCGTGCTACGATTCTTTCTTGGTCGTGAAATAATTTTTTCCGCGTCAAAAAACCTTTTAGTAGCCCTTAGTTTTGTTTTATAAACTATTATAACTGATCGTAAGCCTTATGTTTCAAAAAACAAACAAGCAAAAACGAAATTGGTATTTGCATTTGTTATTTGAGGCATTCATAATAGTAAATCTGATCTCAAATATACAGAACAAAACTTAGTAGCATTGAAGATAGCGATCATACCACTTTTGTGAGGTATCCACGTAATCTCTTGTACGAATTCAACTCCATACCTTGTAGCGCGCAAAGATAGCGAGCAGAGAAATTGCGATTAACTTAGCATCGGTGAAACTATTTTAAATATTTTTTGTATCTGTGGTTGACTTTCTGCTACGTATATATAATATATCGGTCATTGTGTAAAAATCGCATTTGGTGTTAGTACCAAAATTAAAAATTCTGTAGCATTTAGGATATCCAAAGTAGATGATTACAGTTAATACTTTTCAACTTGAACAAAAAAACGTATCGAACTTTGAGCAACCATTCTGTATAATAAAATAATAAATATATAAATATATAATATGTATTTAATAAAATAATTACGGAAAGACTTAAATTTTAAAATCTTTCACATTATTATTTAACAAATAATATGGACTGCATATATGATATACTAACATATGAACATATGGATTTTGTACACTTGATCATAAAAATTAAGTCCATGTATATTTTTTATAAGTGGGGGCATTGAGAAACTTATCCCCTAAACGGTTTTTTGAAAATTTTAAATTTAACCAAAATATTGTCTTAAATAAAAATTTTATGTACTTTTACTTAAAAAATTGTTTTTAAATCAATATTTATATAAATATAATTAAAGATAAATTAGTGAAATTTTAAGGACTTTTCGGGAAATTTTTTTTTTAACATAATAATAATAACTATTTGTTTTTTTAATATCATATTGTTAATTAAGTTTTAAGTTAATTACTATAAATTTTAGTGACTTCTCGGTAAAAGTATGAAGTTTATTTTTATCAGTTAAAATTAGTTTAGACGATATGAATTTTCTTATCACATTTTGCTGAGCTTCAATCGCTATAAGAACAAAGAGCAACCAAGCATCAGACTGCATTGTTGCTTCATATTGTTATAATTAAAAAAAAACAAATAGTTATTAACGAATTTTATTATTATTATACAATTTATTTTTATTAGTATGTTACAATAAATTAATACTGAAATGCTAAAATGTGAACTGTAGTTATCTTTATTTAACTTGTTTTAAGATTTTCTTCGTAAAAGCTTTCTCATCTTCCGAAATAAGCTAACATTGCAGTGATACATCATATTATATTATATAACGGCTTATAATAATGGAATTGATGAGTATTTTTAATTGTAACTGCTTGTTTGAAACGCTGATTGTACTTTCGTTAATGTAGGTCATGATCTTTTTGGGAACAGAAACAAAATAAATATTTTTAAAAGATCTTTCCGCCCACTTAAAGAGGGAATTTAGTTATAGTTGTTATGTGATTACACTAGTGACGTTGAAGGCTAGCACGATAAACCTGTCTTTTTTTCTTTAAAAAATGAAAAAAATAATAGCTAGGCAATATTATAAAATGAAATTTGATGATTTTGTAGTAATAATGTTAATGTGATACATTTTTAGTTTTATTATTTAGAAAACTAATAGTAATTTTTTAAATACGTAATTAACGATTTATCTTTAAAAAGTATGTACAGAGTTTTAGTAAATACTTGTATATATTTTTTTTTTCTTACCTGTCGGTACTTTTTCATTGGCTAAAAGATATTTCCTTTATCTTCTGACTATCGATCAATAACCTAAACTTTTCAATGATGAAATCAGCTTCAGGACACTTTTTTCACGTAAAAAATGTGGGACGAGTCACAATTTCACTTATACGACATTATAACATAGTAACACCATGTCAGCAAGTCAGCTGCTCCTGGCTTACAAGGGATGCTGAAACGAATACTAAACAAAACGGAACAGCTCGAGAACAGCCTGCTGTTATTATAAAATACTATACATCACATGGTAAACTCTTCTACTACTGGCAGCCTCCGCGTGCGCAGTGTTCCTTCGTTATAGCCACCCCAACTGGTTACCCCGACGTAATTCCGTTAGCCCGACGTGATCTAATAGTTTTTCCGCGATTTTGTTAATATAATTTTAGAACTCACTAACTAATTCGTCTACAGTGAATTTCGTTTACTAATTTAAATTTCGCCAACACTTTCGAATAAATTTTCGACTACAGTGCACTTTGTGTGTTGGTTTTTGTGCATAATCGCCCACGTGGCTTCCCACGTACACGACCGATTGGAGCACAACTGGAGTTTTCGCGCATTCCTAATCATCACAGCTTTGAGCGCAGCGCAAAAAACTTTCCAATAATTTCATTTTCTTCTGCAAAAGTGCTATGCCAGATAGCGTGGACGTGCAAGTGGGCCACAGTATAACGCCGCTCCAACGTGTTTCTATACGATTATTTAATTCCGAACGACCAGCCTTGGGGTTCGCCCAACTTGAGAGACTATTGTATCTCGCCGGAATTTCCGATGAAATGACGCAATACCATCATGCTTCTTTACATCTTGACGCCACGCAATGGAATATTTTCTTTTGAATGTTCTCTCAAAAACGCCCTACCCTCGATTAAAAGGGACACTGTATCTATACTTGCATCTCAAGCGGACATGAATCTCGATAAACTCGCATCTCTTGGAGACAAAATACACGATATCGCATTACCAGCAGCACAAATCGATTCTGTCCAAGAACCAACAGTAGCATCAGCAGTCGAATCATGCGTTTCCCGTCTTAAAGCTTTAATTATTGAGCTATCTTCCAGTTTTAAGAGACAAGTCATATTTCGTTTCGTCATCGCTTTCATTCGCGCACATCTTTTCCAGCACCGATCAACAACACGTGCTGGTATCATCAAAACTTCGGCAATGAAGCAAAACGTTTTCGGTCGCCTTGCACATTTCAGGGAAAGCTATCATCGGACCGTTAGTGGTGGTTAACGGCTCCTCACCTACATCAAACCGCCCTTTTCGTAACATATCGTGCCACCAAAATCCAATTTATGGTGGATGCTGGCGCTGATCTCTACATTTCTCCCAAGTCTCTTACACCTTGGTCGCCGGAACAAGTCAACTATAATCTCGCAGCAGCAAATGGGTCTACGATTAACCTTAAGGCCCGAAGACTTGTTTCCGACAAATTCAAAATTGCCAGGACAGAGTTCGCCAAATGTAATAATTAGGAATCGCTCAACGTTCGAAGAGCTTCTGGTGATCTCCGTTCCACCTTGTTCTAAAGAAGTCTAGTGAATGGCGACCTTGTGGAGATTATCGACGACTTAACGACCGTACATTGACAGACCGATATCCTGTTCGTGTTCTCGAAGACTTTACTGCCAATCTAACCAGCAAAACAATATTTTTAACCATTGATCTTGTGCGCGCTTTAAATCAAGCATCTGTCACACGAAGATGTCGACAAAACTGCAATTACAACACTGTTCGGTGTTTTCGTATTTCCGTTCTTGACGTTCGGACCTCGGAATTCTGCGCAAACATTGAAACGATTTATCGACGAAGTAACACGGGGACGAGACGAGTTTGTATTCCCATACATCTACGACATCCTAATCGTTTTCAAGGATGTTAAGGAAAACCGAGGTAATAGTTTGTTGCCGTTTTAGTCTGTCCGAAATGGACTTTTTGGGATACCGCATCTCAGCAACAGGAATCTTACCTCTTCCAGGTAAACTAGATGTGATCGTTAACCCTTCTCGTCCAACAAAGATCCGAAAACTGTGGATCTCGAGTACACTCAAGCGGCTCAGTAAAAAGTGCTCATCCGATCCCTTGGACACCAGGGAAGCATTCATCAGATGCAAAGAAGTGGTACGGAAAGCAACGATATTAGCATACCTAGACACAACGCTCCCTTGGGTAATTTTTACCGATGCCTCCGAGTATGCTATCGGCGCCGTTCTCCAACAAAGACGTGGACAACATAACCATTGGCTTTCTTCAGCCAGAAGCCTTAAGAGCTCCTTCAGAAGCGCTCTGAGGAAACACTGTCCATACGACCGCGAGCTTCACGCTATCTACGCAGCTTTATGAAAATTTTGCTAAATTTTATATTTTCGCTATATATTAAATATCAACGGCAGTATACTCAATCGAACTTTCTCAAGCACAAGGTGAAGACTAGGAACTTCAGCAACGTATTCGAAGGGAACACCAAGACTCATTGAACACCAGTCAACATTCCAGGCTGCAATAAACCAATTTATTGCGACGTTTCCAGCGTCAGTAGTCGAACATGCCCAGCTTGCCAACGAAGCCATGTTTTATCACCAATTCAAAACTTTCCATGCCGTACAAAACGTTTCGAACATATTCACGTGGACATTATTGGACCATATATATCATCAAGAGGATATCATAACTGTTTAACAATCATCGACCGTTTCACCAGGTTTCTAGAGGCGTTTCAAATCACGACCGACCAGGGTACACAGTTTGAGAGTCAACTTTTTAACGCTCTTGCTCGTCTCCTCGGCAGTAAACACATACAGACCACCACTTTCCACCCGCAGTCGATTGGAATGGTGGAACGTCTTCACCGTTATTTAAAAGTTGTGATTCGTTTTCACGAAAACAACTTGTAGGTCCACATCCTATCTATCGTCCTTCTTGGTATTCGCGATCAGGTTTGCCACAATCCAGTTATGCAGAATGCTTGAGAAACCACTGTCCGACATGGTCAGAGAAAAACATTAATTTTTAAAAAACTAGCGACATGTTCACACGTTTTTGTTCGTCACGAATTCACTTCACCTTATGAAGGACCTCAGGGAGTCATTTGAAAGCATGAGAAACATTTTACCGGAAACGTCAGGCGAAAACACTACAGTTCCGATCAATCGACTAAAGCCTGTCGATAAGCCCGACGATAAGCTCAACGATAGTGAGCAGAACAACGAGGATGACAACAACACAACGCATATTACATTAACTCCACCGAAGTCATCCGAAACTGGGACATCTCGATTTTCGTCTTCATCATACCGCCCATCAGAATCAGATTTCAGCTTTCCTACACCGCGTCAGATTCCGCTGGACTACTGATGACCTTCTTAAATTATCAATGATTTCGATAACGTTCTCCGAGAAGGGGAGTACTTGGGGACGAGCCACAATGTAATATATTTTACTGATACGACATTATAATATAACAACACCATGTCAGCAAGTCAACTGCTTCTGGCTTACAAGGAACGCTGAAACGAATTCGACACAAAACGGAAAAGCGACTACATAGTCAACAGTTAGGCTCTAGACTATGACACATGTTCAACTCTCTTCTCCTGCTGACAGCCACCGCGTGCGCATCGTTCCTTCGTTCTAGCAAAATAACCACCACAAAAATAAAATATGCAGTGAAATTGATTACATTTTTCTTAGTGCATTTTCTAATTGTATTTTTACATTTTGGTGTATTTTGCATGCACACGCTTTATGTGTTCCGCTTTTTCCAGCTGAAATACGTTCACTTGGCCGTAAAATTTGGAATGTAGTCTGCCCAATTTTCCCATCCACGAAAGCCTCTTTGAATTTTTTATCCTTGAGACCAGAAAGTTTCCGAAAATTGTGAATAAAACGAAAAACTTTCAAGCTTCATCAATATTTATTTTGCCGCCTTCTAAATATGCTCCTTCTGGAGCGATACACGTTTGCCACCTCTTATTCCAATCATCAAAACATGCCTTGTGCGCGCCTTAAGTTCCCTCTGCGAATTTTCTTTTACGGCCTAAATCAAGTCGAAACGGGTTCCACGGTGTGGTAACTTGAGTTTTGAAAACAAAAAAAGTCGCATGGGGTCATATCCGTTGAATACGGTGGTTGATGACATGGAACGGAACACGAAACGGTAATATTGAACGAGTTTTTGGTATTAAAATCGTTACAACTACAGCTCTTTTGGAACAAGCCGAGCATTGACGCGTCTCATGCCCAAATTATCTGTCAAAATGAAACGATGTTCTTCACGGCCGATGTTTAGCTTACGTGCTATGTCTCTAACACTCGCGTGACGATTTTCTTTTTAGCATAGTAACTAAGGACAGTACTACCAACTTAACAAAAAAAAGTGCTGAAAAATATTCAGCGCGGGCAGTTTAAATAATAAATGCCGGAAACTTTCTGGTCACAATATACCATATATCATTAAATCATTTTAAACAACTAAAAAACATGCTTTTAAACCACTTCATACTTAAAAGTGAAAAATAATTTTTTATATATACTGACAGAAATATTGACCGAAAAACATTTGTAATATTGTGAGAAATGTGTGATGTGCGCGATATACGAAAAATATATTTTAAACCATCCCACGATTTTCTTACAATAATACAAATATTTTTCGGGCAAGATATTGCTGTCAGTTTATATAATATAATATAAGGAATTAGTTTTCACTTTTTGGTTTGAAGTGAAGCGTGTTTTTTAGTTTTTTAAAACTATACTTATTTTTCATATTTTAGTTTAATGTGCTTTAAAAGCATGTGTTTTAGTATTTTAAACCATACTTATTATTTAGCCACACGTAGTTTTTTCACTTTATTTAACGATGCGTTTAAGTAAATTTGTTATTCAAAATACATGCTTGTATTTGGATAGTACCTGCTTTTAGCTTCATAGTTTTATAGTCGTTGTACGATTTCCATTTTCTATTTTCAAAGTGTGTTTTCATAGAAATGGCTTGGTAACCTCACATACCAAATCTGGTTGACATTGGTTCAATTTTTACATCTCCTCCTATAAAGCTCTTCCCTACCATTTTTTTTGTAAAATTGAATGCTTATGGTGCATTTAGTTCGTCAGTTATCGCACTTTTAATATATTTTAACATGACTGTTATATGGGGAGTGGGCGTGGTTATTATCTGATTTTTCCTATTTTCACAGAACATTTTTAAATTAAATCATTTACGGGGCGGGGGTACCTTTATAATAATGGGAAACTGTTATCAAATTATTGCAAGTTTCAAGTTGATCAAACTTCTGAAACCGGTGGAAATTGAGCTCTTAGATTCCATTACATACATACAACCCAAGCTAATAAAAGCGTATTAAAAACATACATATCTCAACATAAGCATATTTTCAAAATTCAAAAAAGAAAGATAGATAAAATAATATTTTCAGTAAAATGCCAAATGGGAAATTCATAATTTGTACCATTGACAAATATTCGTATGAATCATTTTATAGATCAAACCTCAAGTGCAATCCCTGGAGTTCTTATACCGGCAATTATGTTTTCGCATTTATTCGTAAATAATATTTTCATTGTAATAAATATTTTATTGTATATGTAATTTATTATTAAGCTAATCATAGCTTCTATCGCAGGCCTTAAGCTCGTGGACTAAATCAACAAATTCCGTAACGGAAATGAATGATGCGCTCAGTGCATTTAGGCGTATCGTATTTCGCATATCTCAAGCGGAAATAATGCTTATGTGCTCAGTATTTGCATACTTTTAGGCGGAACAAATCAATTGAAGAGACATCAGGGTGATTAAAAAAAATAACATTTTAAATACAATTTATTTAATGGCAAATAAAAATTTGGAATTCAATAAAAACGTAATTAGTGAAAATAAATTATTCAATATTCCGAGTCATAGTATTAGTAACATTATTATTAAGCTATTGCATAGCTTTTATAGCGGGCTTTGAGCGCGGCGACCGAATCAAGTAATTCCGTAAGGAAAATAAACACGCGTAATGTTTTTGCAGATTTTGCGAGCCATGGAAAAATATTTTTGAATTGTAAAATATTATAAATCGACAAGAACTATGTTACCGTATTTGTCAATTTTTTCTGTGTTTGCGGGGTTGACACTTTTCCCTTGCAGAAGGAACGTCAGAAAGGTGTTCAATTTATGATTTTTACCTTTTGTCATCGTCGCGAAAAGAGGCTTGTAGGCAAACGCATGTTCGGGGAGTACGCGTAAAATTAGTATATAAAGTGTTTTAAATATGTATAAATCAAGTGCATTTATTAGTGAAGAAAGTGATGCAAAAATAGTGAAAGAAAATGAGTGAGTACTCTATATACATACATTATCACAAATGCAGGCGAATTTCGATGATCAAACTCTTAATGTCGTTTTCTATGTTCAAATCTTTTCATTGAATAATCATAAAGTGGGACTATTTAGCACAATTTTATACAAAAATCTTATCTAGAATGTTTCCTATTTAAGTAGTAAATCCATTTTAATGTTTTTTTATAAGTTAACCGGTTCAGCATCTACCTTCTTAGTTTTCTTTTGTTAAGAGTTAACGGAGAATTCATATATGTAGCTTTTTATTTAGATATCTTAAATAGCCATAAGATTGGGGCTAATTGGACTCTTCATGTCGTTTTATAGTTTTAGGCATGCTTTTGAAAGAAATATTGAAAGTTGCGAACCAGGATTTATTTGAGACACTACCAAACATAATTCAAAGGTGCGTTCGAAAACACAAGTAACATTCAATATTTTGGTTCTTTTATAATACTTTTAAACAATTGTAATTGTTTTTAAGCTACTTTTTAGCAATCAAACCCCCTCCACTTGGCTAATTCAGATTTTCTGGTCACAGGACAGGTGACATTGAATGTTATAATTTTTGGATTGCCGAAAAGCCCCGAGAAATTCAAATAGCCCCACCTTACGGAATTGTTTTGGTGTGTAATTACACGATTTATACTTAATTACTTATACCTAATATTTATACTAAAAAGAAAAAGAAGTTGCGAACGTCAAGGGGATATTATCATCATCAGAAAGATTTGAAGAAAAATGAAAAAAAAATAAATAAAAAACGTAACAGTACCATAATCAAATTCTGAACGTCAAAGGAAATTTCGTCAACGTAATGCAGATAAATCTTACGTGGCTATATAAATTGATTTAATAATAATATTTAATCTTTAAAAACAAATTGTAATGTATTCCTTATTATTATTTCACAAGAAAAGAGAAAAATTGGACAGTAATGAAGAGAGTTTATTGCAATGGTGGGCTGTTGAAAATATAGAAAATGTAACACTTCAAGAAAATCCTTTTCACAGTCAACAACTTCAATTTTGTGACCAACGTAATGAATGCATTACGTCCGAAGTTATTCTACACAGGAACACCGGAATTCCTGGTGATGGTAATTGTCTATTCCACTCGCTCATAAGTGTTTTGCACTTGTGACTAGAGAAATCAGTTACGCGATTCACCCTATTTAAACTCCTGCCACAAACCGCAAGAAGCATATAACATTCTATCAATCGCTAATGATTACGAAGATTTGGATTGTTTGTACTTATTTTCAAAAATGTACAATCAAAATTTTTGTGTACATTATTGTGTTTACAACATAACTATAAATAATCAAGACACTATCTTTTGTCATTTTAATGCGAATAATACACAAAACTGGATTCATCTTCATCTTCGTGATCAACACTTCACACCTTTTTATGAAGTATCAGATTTATTGGAGACAATACAAGAAGCTACCCAAAATGAAGCCCATGTTGACGCCAATATTCAATTATTGCGTGACAATTATGATGCAGATCCTGAAGATAACCATAACAATCATGAAAAGGAAATTAAGATTGATAGAAGAGAAGATCAAATAGGTGAAAATACCATGGATGTTATTGTTGATGGTACTATTTCCGTTTACACAAATTATCGTAAAAACAGCACAAGTCATTTTGATTTTTATATAGACTTTACGAGTAATTCATTTGGTCATTCTTGTATTATTTGCGACAGACTATGGTGGAAAAGTGGCCTGAAAATGTCGCCCAGTAAACATGAAAATATTTTGAAAACAATACTAAAGTAATCCTAATTATATAGTTTTTATACCCTGAACAGGGTATATTACGTTTGCCATGAAGCTTGTAACACCCAGAAGGAAACGTCGGAGACCCTATAAAATACAAGTATATATATAAATGATCAGCATGATGAGCTGAATTGATTTAGCCAAGTCCGTCTGTCTGTCCGTCCGTCTGTATATATGCAAACCAGTCCCTCAGTTTTTAAGCTATCGATCTGAAATTTTGTGCGACCGATATCGGACCACTATAGCATATAGCTGCCATACAAACTGAACAATCGAAAGCAAGTCCTTGTATGGGAAACTTTTTTATTTGACGTAATATCTTCACGAAATTTGGCATGTGTTATTTTCTAAGATAAGAATGCAATTCCCGAAGAAATTGTTTTGATCAGATGACTATAGCGTATAGCTGCAATACAAACTGAACGATCGGATTAAAGTCCTTGTATGGAAAACTCTTTCATTTGACGAGCTATCTCTCCGAAATTTGGCATGGACTATTATTTAAGGAATGGAATCTCCAAAAAAATTTTACAGGTCGGATGACTATAACACATAGGTACCATATTAACTGAACGATCGGAGTAAAGTTCTTGCATGAAAAACTTTTTCATTTGACGAGGTATATTGACGAAATTTGACATTAATTATTTTTTAAGGCAAGAATATAATCTCCGAAGAAATTGTTTAGATCGGATCACTATGTCATATAGCTATCATATAAACTGAACGATCGGAGAAAAAGTGCCTGCATGGAAAAAAATTTTATTTTTTTATTGCCGATTCACGAAATTAGATCTGAATCAAGTTATTGTAAGGAACCTTTGTATCTGTAAAGGGTATTATAGCTTTGGTGCAACCGAAGTTAACGTTTCTTCTTGTTTTTTAGTTATTCACTTTATACTTTTCTTTCTATATCTTGAGAATACGAATTTGTTTTTTCTTTTTAAGTTACACATCTGATGCAAGTGTTCAAATCTGCTCTACGTGTTATACATTTTTGGAAAAAGAAAAAATTCCTCTCATGTCAACATACAATGGTTTTGTATATCCGAAAATTCCATCACATTTACCAACCTTAAACCTTATCGATCGATATCGTAACGATTTATTTCATCGAGAATACCGTTAATGCAGATTCGTAGATTGAGACACGTTAATGGTCAGTACGGTATTTATAGCCAGATAATTAATGTTTCTGCCGAAGTTAATACAATAGTGAAACAATTGCCAAGAAACATTTAAGATGACCATTTCTTTTATGTGCATTTGAAAAAGAAGTTGATTCACAAAACTAGTTATGTCCACGGGTTTATTAATAAGAGCCCTATTAAAGAGTGGTTGTCATATTTAGTATCTACGCCTCTTTATACATATTTATCATGACATTAAATCATTTTGTGTAGTAACATGCGGAAGAACTATATTTTCCGCCAATCTACGGCGGTCAGTTTCGAACATACAGAGATGGTGTTAATATTACTCCATTCATGCTACCATGGAACTTCGGCGTACTGATAGGCGTGCACACACAACACCTTTTATACATCGCTGCTAAAATCATGAGGTTGCGACTTAGTAATTGTGTCAACATTGAGTTTAAGAATGTTGGACAAGGTACTTCAATTACGAAAGAGACCATTCAATCTGAAGAATATATAAATAATTGTTTAGAAACAAATCCCGCATTTCTTCGCGGCATACCAAATTCTGCTTGGTTTTGGTCAGATCGCAAAAAAGATCTTTTTACAATGATCAGGCAATTAGAGCCACCAACTGCTTTTATTACCCTTAGCGACAATGAAACCGGCTGAGATAATTTGTTGAAATTATTGTATAAATTGAAAAACGAGAGAGCGGAAATTTCAGATGAGTTTTTAGCAGAAAAGAGTTATGTGCATAAAGTTCAACTTGTGAATGAAGATGCCGTAACTTGTGCTATTATTTATTTTAATAAAATGGTAAATTGTCTGACAAAAGTTTTTGATTGCAAAATAAGTGCATTCGAAAGAAAAAGAGTAGTACTTTTTTCAAAAGAATAGAATTTCAACATCGTGGTAGCCCACATGCTCATATTCTTCTTTGGTTGTAAAATGTTGACTACACAAATTTGGATGAATTTTACTCGCATAATTTCTGATGATCATTACTACAATATTATTCGTGCTGGTATCAATAGACCAAAATTATTCTACAAAAGGACACCGGCAGAAAAATGGCACAACACTTTCAATCCAATCGTATTACATCATTTGAAATCAAACATGGATTTTTGGATTATACTAGAAGAATATGTTTGTGCAACATATGTTGTTGAGTATGTCAATAAGCATAACATTTATTAGTAGGATTAGTAATTTGCAAAGACAAATAATTGACATATTGGACGAGCATCCAGAATTCGACATTGTCGATATCACGAAAAAAATGAGTATTGACATTCTTCAGTCTGTTGAAATGCCGGCACAAGAAGCTGCTTGGTTTTTGTCAAGAGAACCTTTTGCTAAGTCATCGGTGGTGACAGTCTACACTCCAACGGTATTTCCTACTGAACTCGCAAGAATTAGAAAATCTATGAAGGAACTTTAAGATTTAGATGATGATTTTACGAACGTTTGGAAACGGAATTTTGGTTTGATAAGTATGTTGCAAAATATTACCTAAATAAAAAAGAGACTTACACTAAAACAGATACTGCAATTACAACAATTATAGGCGTAAGATGGTTCTGTTGCATATTCCTTTTCAAAATAAAGAAAATGGTATTATTGCTGAAAATAAGTTCATTCAAGTATACGAGGACAACAAAGATACGAAATTAGAACGTAGAAAAGAATTTGAATCAAATATGGAGAAAACTTTAGAAATTTGTATACAGTTGTGTCAAGAAAACGATGAAGAACAAGAAGACAAAGAGTTATTAAGAGCGTGATAGATTGCATGAAAGAGATCCTTATGACTTATTGCTACGTGATCTAAACTCAACTGCTAACGTTGATTTACAAAATGCATGCCTGCATAAACTTGGCGCTATAGCTAAAAAAAGAGAAAATTTAATGGATTATCAACAGTTCTATGATTTAATGCGAATGGCCAATGATCAACAAAGATATACTCTAATGACTATAATACATCATTTGCAGACTTCAATTCAAGAACCATTTCAAATTTTTTTTTTACGGGTGCCAGCTGGTACGGGAAAATCATTCGTTATCAAACTGATTATGGAAATTTACAACAGGTTCACTGATAATGATGGTTACTGCAATGCCTATATTACATGTGCTTCAACCGGCAAAGCTGCCGTGGCTATCGATGGTACAACTATTCACACAGCTCTCAAAATTTCTCTTTGAAAACTTTTGCCTCTGTCATCAGAAAAGTTGCAATTGTATAGATCTCTCTTCAGATATGTCAGAGTACTGATCATTGATGTAATTAGTATGGTTAGTGCAGAGCTTCTACATAAAATTGATAATCTTCTAAAGCAAATAACAGGAAAAAACACAGATTTCGGAGGTATGTATGTTATTTTGATCGGAGATTTACGGATGTTGCCACCAGTAAGATCGACACTAATTTACAAGACAATCAGAACGAGCATGAGTGATCCGCATTTATAGAGAAAATTAAAATTCTATCAACTTACCACAGTAATGAGACAAGCTAATGTTGCATTTTCACAAGTTTGGACAAAAATAGGTAATGGAGATGTACTAGATGAGCATAAGTTTCAACTTATTGAATCGAGATTTTTCAAAAAGAGAATGTTGCTATGTTATATCCTGATGGAGTTCGTTTTTTTTCAAAAATTAAGATGTTGCCGTCTATAAAAATTTATTTTGAGCCAATGTGAAAACAAAGTTCTTTCAACGTCCGTAGACGTTATTATTGGCGCTAAAAGTACTGAGCAAGAAGCTAATTTTAGGCTTATATTACATAAAAAATCTGTTATTGATACTGGAGGACTGCCTTATCACATTACTTTGGTTGTTGGAAAGAGTTATGTTATTACAAAAAAAATCGGCGTTACTGATAGTTTATGCAATGGTGCTGTTGGGAAATTGGTACATCTAGAATTTGATGAAAGTAACATATTGATTAGAGTTTGGCTGGAATTTTGTGGTTCAGATAAAATAGGTAGAAAAACAAGGCAAAAAGCAGCCGCTTTAGCAGTGCAAAATAGATTCAGAAATCTCGCTGTTCCCATTCAATTACGAACAGCAAATGTTTCTTTAACATCGAATAGAAAATACCTATATAGCCAAACGCAAACATTTTCCATTAACCCTTAGAGCCCTTGCTCTAACTACACATAAGTCGGAAGGTGGAACTTTTGACGAAATAGTATATGAGTATAGTAAAGCACATTCTCAGGAACTCGTTTATGTTGCGCTCTCTCGGGTGACTAATATTGAAAAATTGTATATCACGACAAAAAACGATAATTCTACATTCAAGTTTTATCATAATCGTAGGCAAGCAGCATCGACTGCAACTTTGTTGCGAGAATTCAAAACACTGTCTTTGAATAGTGTTCAGACGATAGCTCAAAGTGTCTTAGATTTCATTAGTAATAGTAATGGGATTTTAGTAATGACTTTAAATTGCCAAAGTCTAAATAGTCCCAAATACTATTTACAAGATTCAGTTACGAGGCAAACAAATGTGTTACTTCTTACCGAAACTTGCATGACGCATGATAATTCAATTGTATTGTTCAATTAAAACGAGATACTGTTCCAAAAGGTGGGGCAGCTATTTACCAAAATAATAATAATGTTACCAAGGTTATGACTCCGAATATTGAAATAAATATTGCACACGTTTGCGATGTTAATGTTAGGTGCTCATTTTTTAGAGATATCTGTGCGTGCTTATGCAAACTTAGAAATGGCCTACATTTAGTCATGGTAGCAATTTACATTTCTCCGAATACAAAATTGGACGAGGTAGGGCATTTTATTGAACGCGCTTTACTGGAGTACACTGAAGAAGGGTCGAAAACACTTGGCACAAATGATAACACATTTCCACTTATCTTGGCTGGCGATTTGAACATCAAGGATATTTAGTCTCAAACTTATGTTTCTTATTTCAGTTACCATAAACCTATAGTGCCAATGATAAAAATTCCTGAATAACCTATATGTATTGTAAGATAATAAAAAAATTTTAAACAAAAAATTGTTATCTTATCGGTCACCACGCTCAAAAAGTGTAACTTGAATTAATATCAAAGAAAAAAAATACTGCATAAACAATAAATAAATAATTATAGTATAATTGCATAAGTTGATAAAAATACTATGTAATAGCTTTACCGCGGTAGTCCCCATTTTTATACTCTCGCAACCTGTTGCTACAGAGTATAATAGTTTTGTTCACCAAACGGTTGTTTGTATCACTTAAAACTAATCGAGTTAGAAATAGGGTTATGTGTATATAAATGATCAGGATGAAGAGACGAGTTGAAATCCGGGTGACTGTCTGTCCGTCCGTCCGTCCGTGTAAGCTCTAACTTGAGTAAAAAATGAGATATCTTTATGAAACTTGGTATACATGTTTCTTGATACCGTGAGACAGTTGGTATTGCAGATGGGCGTAATCGGACCACTGCCACGCCCACAAAACGCCATTATTCAAAAACAAATAAATTGCCATAACTAAGCTCCCCAACAAGATACAAGACTCTTATTTGGTATACAGGATCACAATAGGAAGGGGCATCTACAGTTAACATTTTTTTTTTAAAGTGGGCGTGGTCCCGCCCCTAATAGGTTTAATGTGCATATCTCCTAAACCGCTAATGCAATAATAACAAAATTCACTGGAAGCAAATGCTTTTAGAATCTCTACCTACAGTGTGAAATCGGGTGGCAACTCCGCCCACTCCCTATATAACGGTACTGTTAAAAACTACTAAAACCGCGATAAATCAAGCAGTAAACACGTCAGAGACATTAAATTTTATCTCTGGGATGGTATGAGATGACTTTATAGGAACCGCGTTCCTAATTAGACAGTGGGCGTGGCACAGCCCACTTTTAGGTGAAAAATCATATCTTGAGATCTGCTTAACCGATTTCAACCAAATTCGGTGCATAACGTTCAAAAATTTCATATTTCTATATCATAGTGCGAAAATGGGCGAAATCGAGTTACAACCACGCCTACTTCCCATATAACACCATTTTAAATTCCATCTGACTCTTTCACTTTCCACTATGCATATCAGGCAACAATGACTGTATCGGGATAAAGCTTTGCGTGAATAATGCGATTAAAGTATGCCACCTTGTGACCAAAAATTGTCTGAATCGAACCAAAACTGTTCAAGCCCCACAGTACTAAATATGTGGACCCCAGTGCCTATAATTGACCTTCTATTGAAAATATCGGTCAATCCACAAACGAGTATACGATTTGACTTTGCGAGAGTATAAAATGTTCGGTTACATCCGAACTTAGCACTTCCTTACTTGTTTTATTTAAAGTAAATATATAGCATCGCATAACCGATTATATTGTACTATCTATAATATAAAAATTAATCACTGAATGTGCTCCTAAGTGCAAATCTCGAGAATAGCAGAACCGATTTCGCAAATTTTTTTTTTTAGAATATTGGTTAAAGTACGTAGTAAAAGAATTTACCTGAAAACGCCCAAAAACAACAATTTTCAATACTCCCATACAAACGATTCCTAATCATATATATACATATAAAAGAGAGTCGTGTTAATTACAATATTCATAACTCATGAATGGTTTAACCGATTTGGCTTCAAACTGATTTGGAGATAGCTTAAAACCCGGGGACGGACATATAATACTTTTTATCTCTTTATGTTTGAAGTCAATACAATTCATATACACAAAAATTATATTTCAAATTACAAGCATGGGTTCAAAATTCATGTAAGAATCATTTAAGTATTTTATTACTTAAAAAAAAAAATTATAATAATAATAATAACAATAACAACATTAAGCTACTGCAAGAGTATACTAATTTTGTATAAATTTGTATATAGATTATACTGATTGTTGCTACTGAGCATGGCTCACAAATATTCTCGAAGCATTGCACAGAACAATGCAATATTTAAAAAGCAACGATGAAGTTTTCAGTGGTGCTGTCTTACCACTGTCTGGAAATACCGACAGCCCTGCCATTCTTCACTTATCTTAACGTAATGAGATGAACGAATGCTTAAGTAATCGTTCTCATGGTGAAACGTTGAAACACAAATATATGCGAACAATTGCAAACAGATCCATCCTCATAAATAACACAATTTCTAGATATTGGGAATGGTAGAATAAAACTGCAACCAAGTATGCAGTACAGAAAAAAACTTGATTAAGAGAGAGTATATTCTTAAAAGTAAAAAATTAATTGCTTTAATCATAACTGGCTCAGTAATTAGGCTACATTGCAGCCAAAAATGTTCAAGTTACAGCTTGCACAGACGGACGGACGGACAGACAGTCACCCGGATTTCAACTCGTCTCTTCATCCTGATCATTTATATACTATATTATTATTATGTTATTATGTGTATATAACGCTATATCTAATTCGATAAGTTTTAGGTGATACAAACAACCGTATGGTGAACAAAATATTATACACTGTAGCAACAGGTTGCGAGAGTATAAAAATTATGTATATTTACAGAAGTTCGGGTATTTTATAAATTAGCTACTCATTTTTTGGATTCCCTTGATCCCGTACCAAAAATGTTTATTATTACTATAGATCAATACAGGTAATGATCGAAGAACAAGTCAAAATTTTTGTTTTTAACAAAGAGTCCTCGCCGCCTCTAAAAACGGCACATCCACAAACTAACAAATACGCTCGTATCTCTGAAACTATTTGCTGGACAAAATTTTCGGAAAATATTTTCAAATATGTGTACATTCGATATGTAAATAAAAAAATCGACAATTATAATCGATAATAAATAGGTATAGTAGATTTAGGCTAAATTATCGCGGTAATCAGAAGGTGTAGATTAACAAAAACGAATTTTTTTTTTAAGATAACAGTCGTCTGGAATTAACAACAAATATTCCTTTTTCAGAACTAATGTCAAAAATTGAGGTAGAGGTTGCACTGTTATCAATAAATTGCACTATACGAATCGTCGAAATGTTTGTGACATCACACGTATCACGTAACTAATGATAATTAACTTTTGTATATTTTACAATTCAGAATTTAATGTGAATAGGGCGACATATTTCTCAACAGGAAATTTGAGTCACAAAATGGTACACATTATACGAGTAATCATAGGGTTCGTTCATGATAACTGAACACAAAACAAAAGTCGAAGTGAACCAAATATTTTTGCATCCGAGTTTTGTATCAGAATCTGTACTGACCATTTTACTCTTGTGAATATATGGATGTTGGCAGGTTGTAGTCAAAACGAAATTGTGTTTTATTTTCTGCTTCACTCGACAGTAAACGCTTAACTTCAACGCGTTCATTGCACATTAATAGAGAACAAAGTAATGCAATATTATGAATTTGGTCAGAGGGCGCCGACCGACACATGTATATAATTAAAAAATCAATCAAGAAAAGCTATTAGAATTAGTGGGCAGTGTTAACATTGACAATTGTGTCTAAAGATAAATAACAGGATTTGAGTGAAAGCTTGCATTAGCTGGAACTGATCTAGTAATGTATGTGTTGAATCAATCTACAAATATCATGTTTTAAATGCAACCGAAACTCTGGCACCCTTCAAAAAACATAAGGAAGAGCAAAGGTATTAAATGAACGAACGGCCTGAGCTGGAATATCAGTTTCAAAGTTTTTACTCCATACTATGCATAACTATACAAAATAAATATTTTTTCGTGATCTATAAACATGGTAGCCATAAAACAAATTATACCACATATACAGTAGAAGCTCGAAAAAGTTAAATAGTTGTTATTCATGTTCTTAACTTTTTCGTAATATGAAAAATGCATGTGATTTAAAATAGTGTTGATGTATATTCAAATACTAGAGGTATTACTTTTTATTGCTTTTGCATTTAATATTTGTGAATTGTGTAGTACATTTCTTGTATATATAATATGTGATAAAAATATGTACGATGTTCGTTACCAATAACCTTAGTCCATTATAAAACTAACAGCGCCAATAGCGGGATATCGCCTTCTTCATCATACTGAAGTTTATTTCAATATAGTAAGTTATGCCATGCTTTCTTTAAACCACTTTTTGGGCATTTATCCCACGCAAGTTTTAATAGCAAAATATCATGACAAATTTCGTGTTTTTGCGATAATTCATGAATCAACAGAAAATTTCTTTCGCGCGCCAATTTCGAGCCTATTTTTGACAATAGATTGCAAAAAAACTCCACATTATATTAGCGATTGATACCTAACAACGTTACCGTAGCCCAAAACGTTTAATTCATTTGTGAAACGTACTATTGTTCAAATGACGCAACATGAACCTTGAGTTAGAGATAGGGTTATATATATATATAAATAATGTAACATATAACGGGACGAGTTGAAACCCGGATGAGTCTCTGTCTGAAATTGAGATATCGTAACAAAACTTCTGTATAATTAGTAATTATATTATAAATATTATAATTATATTATAAATATTATTGGTTTGCCGTTCAATATAATAGATATTGGTCTTTGTCTAAACCACCCCTAATATAATTAATTTCGATCCTTTGGTTGAAGTTTTTCACATCAACTAAATATAATATATCCAATTTAGCTTCTTCGGTTGAGTTAATATCTTATTTAAGATGATGTTAGTATAATTTTCGCTAACGGGAAGTAAAATATAATAATAAAACTAAGTGTGGCTATGATGAAAAGTAATATGATACCAAATTTGATTCTAATCCATTCACGATTTCGTTGAAAAATTATTGTTGATTTCAAGATACAAAACTGTAATTTGGTACAACGAATTGCAATAATGAAAGCCACCTTTGATTATAAAATCTTTTTAAAACAGGCGTAGCCCCGCTTACTAATGGGTTTAATGTATATATCTCCCAAACTATTTACGCTATATCACCCAAATTTACACAGGGTATATCATTTTAACACCTCTTGCGACAGCATGAAAATAGGTAAAATTTGATGATAACCACGCTTACTCCCAATATAACGGTTTTGTTGAAAACTATTTAAAGTGTAATAAATCAATAACTAAATGCGTCATAGATTTAAAGTTTTATACTCGGGAGGACACAAGAGGAGCCGATGTCAAAATTGGACGGAGGGCGTGTTAAATTCATTACATAACATTCTTAAAGTATTCTTTTGTTACAATGATACATGTGTAAAAATGTAGGAAATCAAATCACAATCACGCCTAATTCCAATATAACACAATTAAAATTCCATCCGATTCTTTCACATTCCAGTATACAAATAAAGCACCAATTATTATATCGGATAGAACTTTGTACGAATAATCCCTCTGAAGTGTGCCACTTTATGATCAAAAATTGTCCAAATTGAATCATAACTGTTCAAGCCCCTAAGTACCGAATATGTGGACCCCAAAGCCTACAAAAAGTCTACTTTTTACCGAAAATATCGACCAATGTATCTGATATATAATATAATTGAAATTAGAAAGAAAAATAGGAGAGAAATCTTTCCTGATAATAGTATGTCTGAGTGGCAAAAATGGATTGAATCGGGTTAAGATTTTCGAACTGCCGGGTGAGTTTATACCGCATATATCATATATTGAGTTATCTCAATAAAAATGAGAGATCGTGGTTTCCCAACAGTAGGGTGAAAATTTTTCCTAGCCCCAATATAACTAATCACAGACTTTTCAAACACAGGGTTAATTTTACTCCATATATGTTGGTGTCGGTAAGTGTACGGATATCTTATTCTGTTAATAGCATGTTGTATTGCCAAAAATATATAAAACATAAGATTTTCAAACTTCCGGTTGGCCCTATACCATATATAATATATCAGTCAAATACTACATATTATTTATTGATTTTCGTTATTTTATCACACCTTATGCGGAACATGTCGTTCAATGTTTGAGTTATGTATTTATAAAATTGCTTGAAATTATGATCTTAAGTCTACCTCAGCAATGTCCAAATTAACTCAATTAGCCCAACCTTTTTCTGTCCTCAATATAACCTGTATAATAATTTCCGACCTTCCACCTGACAAAATGTGTGATACTCCAATTAAGTGAACAAGTTTTCTTAAAATTGTGTGGGAATATGAATGAAATTGGTCTAGACATTGGTCCAAACCTATCTCCCTAGAATAATGAATTGCACTGCTCTAGTTGACGTTTTCACATCAACTAATTATATTAAAATTAGCTTCTTCTGTTGATTTTATATCCAATATATATCATTTGAAGATGATTTTTAGCTTACGGGAAGTAATATATAGTAATAAAGCTAAGTGAGTCTATGATCTATAATATAATTTAATAAAATACCAAATTTGATTGTAAACCATTTTCAATTTCATCGAATAATGAATGTTGAATTGTTTCGCAACATTTTTAAATATAAGGTTTTCCTAACACCTGATGGTATTTCCCTGCTTTCATCCTTGCAAGTTGCAGGAATATAAAATGTTCGGTTTCACTGGAACTTAGCCCCTTCTTACTTATTATTCTTTCCCATCGTGTTGCACAGAAAGCAAAAGTTTTGTTCACCTTTAATACATAAAACTAATCGAGATAATACAAGTATAGAGTTATGTGTATTAATTTGACCAAGATCGCTGTTTGTTCATCCCTTCATCCGTGCAAGTGATAACTTGAGTAATAATGCCACTATGAGAAGGTTGGTATTGATTGGCGAAATGGTACCATTGCCACCTCTACAAATTAAGGTATAAAATTGTACGGGACATCGGCATAGGGCAGGGAGTCTATGGTTTTAAAATTTTTTAAAAGGTGGGCTTTTCCCGCGTTCTAACAGGCTTGATCTACATATCTCAGAAACCACTAAAGCAATTGATATTGCCATCTTTCTGGCAACAAGTCTTTCTTATTACTTATACTGTTTCAAAATGGGCGTAATCGGAGTACAACCTTGCCTACTCAAGCACAAATGAAGATATCAGAATAAGATTTTGTATAAATAGTGTAAAATTAAAGTTACGCCGTTTCACATCCTAAAATATTAGAAATAATTTAAAAATGTTTGAACCTTCTGTTGAATTAATAATGATATTGGACATCGGTTAATATTTAAGATTTCTCAGCAAAATTAAGTTGTTTTGTAACTTGGTGCGTGAAATTGGCAAAGGAATTGCTCTGGGCCGCATATATCCTTCGTAATTTTAGTGGACTTTGTGTAGTGGACTGAATATATCAGTATATCAGTCGAATTACGTGGACGTATGTTGTCAAGTACATTTTAAATTAAAAATAAAAGCGATCGGTTCAAACCTTCGCCTAACGCCAACATACACATGTTTGTTAGTTAAGGCAAAAGCTTTTCAGCTTTCATTTACATATATTAGTTTATTATATTAGGTAAAGTAAAAAGTTCGTTCGGTTTTTTATTGATTTTTCAAAAGATGATAACTTTGTGTGCATTTTTCCGATTTAAGTCAAATATGCGCCGTTTAGTTCGTAAACTTGTTGGCAACGAGATGCCAACTTCATTATACCCCTCTTGTAGAAGGCTGCGTCCCTATTGGCAAAAAACTCGGTAAGCCAATTTTCACAGGCCTCTCTTGAGGCTAACTTCTCACCATGAAACGCGTTCGCCATGGACAGGAAAAGATGGTAATCACTTGGTGCCAGGTCCGGACTATAAGGTGGGTACATTAGGACCTCCCATCCGAGCTCCCGGAGCTTCTGGCGCGTCACCAAAGACGTGTGTGATCTGGCGTTGTCCTGATGAACATAATTCGGCCTCTGTTGATCAAAGATGGCCTCTTCTGGATGAGTACTGCCTTCAAGCGGTCCAGTTGTTGGCGGTAGAGGGCCGAATTGGGCGTTTGGCCATAGGGGAGCAGCTCGTAGTAGATGATTCCTTGCCAATCCCACCAAACACACAGCAAAACCTTCCTGGCCGTCAATCCGGTCTTGGCCACCGTCTGGGCCGCTTCCCTGAGCTTTGACCACGACCGTTTGCGCTCGATGTTGTCGTAAGTGACCCATTTTTCATCGCCAGCCACAATCCGCTTCAGAAACGGGTCGATTTTGTTGCGATTCAGCAGCGATTCGCAGATGGAAATTCGGTCCATCATGTTTTTTTGCGTTAGTTCGTGTGGCACCCAAACATCGAGCTTCTTTTTGAATCCAAGGTTATGCAAATGGTTCCAAACGGTTTTCTAGCTTATCTTTTGTTCCTCAGCAATTAAATAAGTGCTCACGTGACGGTCTGTTTCCACTATTTTCATGATTTTATCGCAATTTTCGACGAAAGGCATCCCGACGCGTGATGCATCTTTGACATCAAAATTACCGGAACGGAACCTAGCAACCCATTTTTGTGCTACACGTTCGTTTACAGTATCGGGCCCATAAACTAAATTAATGTTTTCAACCGCTTTGGCTGCTTTTTCGCTTTGATCGAAGAAAAATTGTAAAATATAGCGAATTTTATCTTTGTTGGTGTTCATCTTTGACGAGCGCTCACGACGAAACACAGCGTATCAATACAATGCGTTGATAAGCGCCCCAAACAATACGAGCTATTTGCAAGTATTTATTTGGATACCAGTGGCAGTGTGTCTGGGTCCACACTACCATCTTGGTATGATTCGAGGCCGACCTAAAACCTCTTCCGTTTTCAGGTACGGAACCCAGTTGATTTTTGCAACTTTATTTTAGAACTGAAAAAACAGTTAGGCTGAATTTTCAGTTCTTCCTGCATTTAGGTTTCAACCACAGCCACCATGAATCTCCCTAAAGGGGCCATAACCCAATGAGCAGATTGGACCGAAATCCAAGGGCTTTCTGCTCCCCGCGGTACCAGAAAGTCTCCGGTAAGACTGTGTAGCCGAAACTACTGCCAGTTGAGCAACCCATTACTCAATGACTGGTGACATTTGTCGCTTGAACTTCAAATGTATTTTTATTTGCTTTTTCATTCTATAATATCAGTTCAAGCTGAGTATTATAGCACTATTTCTGGCATACTATGCTGATATTACTGAGCAAGGTACATAATAACAGTCATAGTGCATTTGGCTTTTAGTCGCCTTTTACGACAGGCATGCCTTACCGCGGGTAAATTCTTACCCCTACCCGCAGGGGGAACTTAAATCGGACAAATGTACACAAGGTTATCATCTTTTGAAAAATCGATAAAAAACCGAACGAACTTTTTACTTTACCTAATCTATTTCTGGCTTCCGCCGTTGGCGAGGATTTAACTCATATATAGTTCATTCAAGGTTTGAAAATTTTGCAGAGTAATCTTATTAAGCCGTTTGAACTTTTCTTTTCATTTCAATGTTTCTGTTACAATGTTTGTGTTGCTCGCGAAAACTTTTCAACCGGTTTTATCCATATAACATATATATACCATTAATCTGTTTTTCGACGTTATATAACATGTATACCACAACGGACCCTAAACTTAATTTACTTAAGCCTTCATATTAACGTGATATTTAATAATACCTGAGGTGTGATATTTGCGAAGCAATGGTTAAAATAATTTAGAGAGCTGTATTACTAACTGGATAATTAGAGTAAAACATTCGTTAGACTGATTATATTTTTCTAATTAATTTACACAAATTGTTGTCAATAAAATCAAGAATAGTTTTAGTAAGCAAACTCAAATCATTTATTTAGTGATGGAAAATAAATCCGTCATGGTATAATTGTTAGAGGTGCGCACTATTACTACAGAAGATCTGAGTTCATTTCCAGTTCCGACTAAACCCAAAAGGTTGTTAACACAACTGTAAATCAGCCGTAAAATGCTGCTGATATACAAAATTCATAAGAATTTCGGAGTAAACTTAAAACTTTTAAGACTTTATATTTACTTATAATATCAAGTCACACCAAAAATGGATGTGCCAATTTAAAATTTTTTGTATTATTTAATCTAGATATGAATACACCAACCTCAACCGCAATCTCGAAGAAGGAGATACTGAAAACCAACTAGTTATAATCGAACAACGCACTCGCCTGTCTTTCGTCAGATATATGTAAGAAGAAAAAATGTCAACAACGTGGTCGCAGCTCGGAACGTTTAATATGCTTGCAGAGTTTACACTACTAAGCGTAGAATGTATATTCACCAATTAAATTATTGTTATCGACATGGCATAGTATTTATTGCAACAAACACGTCAAACTTATTACACGATATATACAGGACTACAAAATCGTATGATAATAAAATACTAAAAATGATATAACTTCTTTTTTTATCGGCAGAATAGGTAAAGTTGGAGCGAAAGACCGTAAAAACAATTTGATTGGTCAGTTAATAGATCAGTTGAGTGATTTTGATAATTTTACAGTGGTTGCGTATTTAGAATAAGGCCATTTGCCGCAAACGCATAACCTACACACCTTTGTCTATTTGGTTAACACTAGACGTCTGAAACTATCGATAGTCGGGGCCACCGACAGTGTTTGGCATTTGCATTGCTAATTGACTGAAATCCCTCTGTCTTGAACCAATGATCTAATATTGTGCCTATTCTTGTAAAGCTCCGTAATTCATGTAGTGCTAGTCTTTTACAAACAGATGCTAATAGCATACCATGAAACGAATTAGCCTCCGGCGTTACCAATTTCGTTTGTAAGTTATTGCAATCAGTTTTTCAAAAATCCCAAAAGAGGTAATTTTTATAAGAGAAATAGAAATAAATAGTAACATAACTATTGCCATATATCTGTTAAAATAGTAAGGTTATTTTAATTGGAGTTAGGGGATTTAAAATAATTAGAAATTTAAATACCAAAAAAATATATAACTATATGAAATGCACCTATGAGAGCATGAAAGTGGTGCTGGCGCTTTCACTGTTGACAATAAAATTTTGGGTGTATGTTACATAGCTTCATTGATTGCTATAATCCGTTTAAAAATCAAATATATGCAAATATATGAACTTCCTGCAACAAACTGTAAGGATTTTCGGTTTACTGATTTTTCTTGAATTTTTTATATGTTAATGTACTACCCTGCAAGACGGATATCTATTAGCAAACGTGTTACCTACTTGTTACTGTTCACTCGCGTATTAGTTAAAGTATTTATTCAGTGAGTGAGCAAAAAGTAACCCATAACCCATTGGATGTTCAATGTATTTCCTGCGCTATCCAATTACAGTAATGGCAGGTTGCCTTTTTCTATGCTATCTCTTCTATACGTACCCTATTGGTTTTGTTTTGGTAAGCAGTATGGCATATATTAGTTACCGAATATGTTTACAATCTTTTAGATGCATGTGTTATCCAATATGTTAGCAATCTGTTACCTCTGCTATTTACATTTAGGCATTAGCGAATGGGTTACTTACATATGTGTTACTCATAACAGCAATATCAGTTACCCCTAGGGTTATTGTTTTGGTTACTCTACACAAAACATGTTATCGTATTTGTTACCGATTTGTTACTGCTAAACAAGCATATCTGTTACTTTACTTTCATCGACGTGTTACTCTATTGGTAATCTATCTGTTACCTCTAACAAATGCATATG
Organism: Bactrocera oleae; assembly: GCF_042242935.1. Taxonomy (NCBI): domain Eukaryota; kingdom Metazoa; phylum Arthropoda; class Insecta; order Diptera; family Tephritidae; genus Bactrocera; species Bactrocera oleae. The sequence continues at coordinate 14,986,864 of NC_091541.1, read as the reverse complement.
TTATCATATCAGTTACCTTTTTGTTACCATAATCAATTCCAAATCTTTTAAATAAAATTCAGTATTTTTTATATTATTTCGCTGTATTTTATTCAAAAAACGTATTTACTTAACCAAACTATTAAAAATAATTATTTCCATACATCCATATATGTATATATTTAATTTATATAGATATATAAATATATAATATAATATATTGTATATAAATACAGAGAAACCTCTCCCAACCTCTCCTCACCTCTATTAGACGGACACCTCTCTTGAGCGGACGCGAACAAAAAAATGATATAAACATAAAATTTTGTTCAAACCCCTCCAAAACATTTAATTTTCAACTCTTTGGGCCAGAGTTTGGTTAATATTCTTAGAAAATATATTACTAACGAAAGAAAATAAATTAATGATTTCATATCAAAACTGTGACCTCCTGGTGTCCCGCCAGCAGTCAACTCTGATGGCGATCGGCAATAGACACCACCCTCTAACTCCACCACTTCCGGCGGAAATGGCACCGAAAAATTTAAAAGTGTAGTTTAAGAGAGGAATGAACTACCCTGCAAGTTTACACGAATTCTAAAATCACAAAAAAAAGTAATTGAAAAAAACTTAGGAACTATTAATGATAATAATGCAGATGATGAGAGTATTACCGAAGAAAGTAAGGAAATAATAAGCGAAGTTGCTGTAATTGCTCTTTCAAATTTAAAAAAATGTTTGCAGAAAAGACGTTATTGCATTCGATTTGTTGCAAAATTTGGAAATCCAGTAAGAAAATACTTTCCTTTAAAGAGAGCAAAAAAGTTTAAGGCAATCGACAATTTCCTAGAGTTTTTAGTTTTTGACGACATTTATAGTTTATTTTATAGTTTTAAATTTAATAATATTTACTTTTGTTTTTGTTTATTGTTGAATCTAAATGTATCTATGTATATACACATAGCCAATAAAGTCTGCGTTCACCCGACACATTTTTTTAAGTGAAGTAAAAACACAATGTAAATAGGAAATTCAGTTCAAATTTTCCGCATGCATTTCTTCTTTATATTCTTAAGTTCAAAATGCAAAAACAAAAATGTATATTCCTATTTTCATTTTTGTGTTAACGGGATTTTAGTGTAAGAACAAGTAAACATAGGCACCATTAAGTCTGCGTTCAGTTAGCTGGAATTGAAAATACCGTTACTTCTCCTGAATTCGTTCGTTCTTTTTGCGTAGTTTCTATTGTGTTTTAATATAATATAATTAGTCGTTTAAAGAGCTCGTGACGCGTTTTAATAATACTTAATAAAATGTAAACCAAAGAAAAATAAATTAGTCTGTCGGAAAGAAAAATTATCGTTAAGTTGTGGAAAGATGGTGAAAGTTTCAGAAAAATTGGCTAACTATTGGAAGAACGTATTCTTCTGTCCAGCGCGCCGTAAAAAATTCTAAAAATACTATAATTTTAACGTCAAAACCGCGATCTGACCGTCCGAAAATATTATCAGCCCGGGAAGAATGGAAAATAATAAATATTGTGAAAGTTAACCCTCGAATCACGTCCACAAAGATTATTGAAATCGTAAATATAATCATTAAAAAAACAATTTGTGCCGAAACTGCTAGAAAAATTTTAGGAAAAGCTGGAAATCATGGTAGTCACTCGAAAAAAAACCATATTACAAGTGAAATTGTAAACAGGCATTGAATTTGCTCATAATTATATGAGTAAGTCGTCGGAATTCTGGAGACAAGTAATAATATTTTTTTTGAGTGTCCGCCCATGGGTGTTTTCACTGTATATGTATATATATATATACATATATAAATATATAACATAATAGTAGTAATAATAAAAGTAAAGGCGAGTACAGTTTGTAACAGAGAAGAGATCAAATAGCGGCAAAAAAAGCGCAGTTGAAGACGGTTGCCAAAGACGTAAGACATGTGCCACGGAACGACGATTCAAATGAGAGTTTGTTTAGCTATTTATATTGTACTCTCACATTCATTTTTATACTCTCGCAACCTGTTACTACAGAGTATAATAGTTTTGTTCACCTAACGGTTGTTTGTATCACCTAAAACTAATTGAATTAGATGTAGGGTTATATTATATATATATAAATGACCAGGATGAAGAGACGAGTTAAAATCCGGGTGACTGTCTGTCCGTCTGCCCGTCCATCTGGGCAAGCTGTAACTTGAGTAAAAATTGAGATATCTTTATAAAACTTGGTTTCGTAGGACGGTTGGTATTGCAGATGGGCATAATCGGACCATTGTCTTGCCCACAAAACGCCATTAATCAAAAACAAATAAATTGCCATAAACTAAGATACAACCCTGTTATTTGGTACACAGGATCATATTAGGGAGGCGTGGCGCCGAACACTTTTAAGTGAAAATCCATATCTTGTAATCTGCTTAACCTATTTCAACCAAATTCGTGTAAAACTTTGCGCGAATAATGCGTTTAAAGTATGCCACCTTGTGACAACAAATTGTCTAAATTGAACCAAAACTGTTCAAGCCCCTAGGTACTGAATATGTGGATCCCAGCGCCTATAGTTGATATTTTACCGAAAATATCGGTCAACTTAGAACAAGGTGGCAAGATCCACAAAGAAATCTAAAACGAGTATACCATTTGACTTTGCGAGAGTATAAAATATTTAATTACATTCGAACTTAGCCCTTCCTTACTTGTTTTTCAATTCAGTTCAATATAACCAATAATCGTATATAAATCCATTTTTAAATAAAACAATTTTCGGATTTTCCAATGGGGATGATATTTCAACCATTTTTAATTAATGATCTGTAATTTTTTTTCATTGTATTCTGTAATGTTTACAATTTCATCATGGAAAGATATACATACTCAATAATAGCGTTTAGAAATTATTCAATTTTGTTATCAAAATAATCGTTCTCAATTGCAACTTTTCGTGCACTTTTGCCATATTATTTGTTATTATTATTATGTATTATATGTAGAAAATTTCGAGCGTACATTTTTTTTACATAATGTTCGAGTGACTAATAAGGAACCGCTCGAACCGCACTTTTATCTGAGTGGTGCGGTAAATAACCAAAACTGTCGATTCTTGTGCGAATAAAATCCACAATTTATTCATGAACAACCATTACATTCACCTAAATTGACAGTTTGGTGTGTTTTTGATTTCATGAATTCAGCGGTCCGTACTTCTTTCGAAATGAAGCTGGTGAAACCATTACTGTCAATGGAGATCGGTACAGATCGATGATTGAATAAAACTTGCACCCGATATATTAAGAAGCACATCCCACTTTAACAGCAACCAAACAATTAAAGAACTAAAATATTTTTTGTATTTAGTTGAACAATTTAGTTTATTATTCGAATTTTATTATTAAATTTTACACAATGCAAGTAAAATTCCTTAAATATAAGTTTATATATTATCGGATCGCTAAATCGGCCGGCGCGTGCGGAGCGGTGTTGTCCGAATATAATGATGTGGCGCAGGAGTATAAACGAAAAAAGCAATAGCGCGGGATCGCTTTCGAATTGAACGTGTTGTTGTCCTAACGAAAGTAGATTTAGCGATCCCGTCCTTTTTGTTAGGTGTCTTGCATGTTGTTCTCAGAGGCAGAGTGTGGTGGTGTCGTTGTGTGGGGTGAAATTCCTTGAGTGTTCACAGGTGTGGTGTGTTTCATTAGGGTGTGTCAATTTTTCCCGAGTAGAGTGGTGCACTTGGAGGAGGAAGTTTAAACTCATTTAAACATCCTGGGCCCCCTAGGCGAATATTTAGCCTAGTATTACAAGTATGTGCTGTGGAATGTATTTCGGCGTACTGCTGATGGAGTAGCTGAGGGCACGGTGATGAAGTGAAGTGGTATATCCATATCCTGTAGGTATAAAACGGCTTTGGTTTTAAGAACATATTTTGTACACATTTTAATGTGAATGTAAGTGCTTTAAGGTAAGCAACTTTATTTTGCGGGTATATGAGGTTGTAGTTGCTTTTCGTACTTGCGGTACTTGTATTAGCGGTTGTTTTTTTTTTATAATTTTATTATTTGTTTAAAATTTCTTTATCATCGGTTTATTAAGGTTCCCGACTCCACGCCTGGCTCAGATATGGCCAGAATGGGTGCTCCTTTGGAAAATGCCCTGATGTTAGGACAAAGAAATTAGAGGGGTACTTGCGAGAGTACAGTGGTAAATTCGATATATTTATATTTGCAATATACATCTACTTTTTTGAAGTAGGAGGATAGCTTTTTATAGCTGATTCCCATACGAGGAGCGCTTAGATAAATGCGACGTTTGCTTTTTGCAAATCTAGGAGCATCGCCCTTGGGAGTATGGTGATCCCTTAATTTTATTTTGGTGTTGTTCTATAAATTTGAGAACTTATTATACTACTCTGATGGGCTCGGGAGAACGATAAAATCGTTCAAGGATGTTAGTATCATTCAATATTGTGTACTGTGTCGATTTTTCTAAGAGAATTATGTCGCGCATGGACGAGTGTACGTGCGATGGAATATATATGTGTACGTGGATACTAATTTGGCAATACCACATAGCTCATGATTTTTGCATCATTATTGGCGAAAGCCATCCTGCGGGGTCGAAAAGTTATATATGTATGTGTTTTTAATATTGGGGATGTCAAAGGAAATTCTGACTTTATTTTATTTTCTGCCAATTCGTGGAGAGTTGGAAAATTGTGGCTTTAGCGGTAGTCGTACGACGTACCGACCATTATTTGATCGAGTAGTTGTGGCTTTGTAGAAGTCTTCACAATACTGATCTTCTGGGGTTGTAATTGATATGAGGGGGTGTTTTTCTAACTCTCGAAATTTCCTTAACTGTGAATGAAGGTATTCTTTATAGTATTCGTCAACTTGAGTTGTTGTTGTGGAAACTTGTTCTGTAACTAGTCCACTCAGGATCCAACCGAAAATAGTATTTTGTGCCAATAGATTGTTTGAAATTTTCTCAACACCCTCGAGTATTATCTGAGGTATGAGATCGCTGCCTAATAGAATATCTATTTTTAGCCGGGGTGTTGCAGTTGGGATCTGCTAGCTTTAGGTGTGAAACCTTTTGCCAATACTTGCTATTTATATGAAAGCTTGGAAGCATATTTGTTAGTTGCGGTAAGACTTTAGCTTCTGCTTTAATTCTCTTATCCGCTTGGGGAGAAATTAAGGTAATGGGGCAGATTTTATTAGAGTTTTGCACTACTCTTCCGCCCTTTCCTGTAATTTGAAAGTTAGAAAAGCTTATTTTGCTGGCAGTTGTAGCCTATTTTGTGCCCTAGACGCTATGAAGGATCATTGTGATCCTTGGTCTATTAAGGCCCTAAGTTTAAACAGTTCTCCTCAGTGTTCGATGGAGACGACTGCTGTGGGTAGTAGTACCCTTCTTTGGTTTTCGCTGTGTAGCATTTGAGTTTTTTGTACCTTTGAGCAACATGGTGTCTTTTGACAATTTTCGTGATTTTGGTTTTTAGGAGTTGTTGTTACAAAAAAACCTGTGGTTATTTTTGTATAAGCGCTTCTTTGGGGTGATATGGGAAATTTGCTGTAATGAAGCATTGAGTGGTGTCTTTTGTGACAATATAAGCAATTGAATTTACTTTTGCAATTTTTATACTTACGCGCATGTGAGAAGCAATTTGTACAAAGTCTTTTTGGTCTGACCAAATTATTTCGTTCGTTAACTTTTAAGTTTTTAAACTTCTCGCAAGATTGTAGTTTAGCCCTCTTGTGCATAGTTCGCCTGACGTATGTTTATTCTGTTCAGATGTGGACGATTGCGTTTTGTAAAAGCTTCTGTTTAAAATGTTGTTGCTACTGGATTGGGGTTGAAGCTTCTATTGAGGTCGTTTTGATCGTTTTTAGTTCTAACTAGTTTTTTGTCTACCCTTTTTTCTATTTCATATTGGGTAGTTAGAAACTCTTTCATTTGCTGCCACGTTGGGCATTTTTTCCGAGATGAGAGCGATTGCTCCCACAAAAGTAACGATTTTTCTGGTAATGCTGCGGTGCATATATTTATATATTGTATATACCTATATATTTGTGTCGATAGAACCGACAAACAATTATAAATAGTGGATTGTAGTCTAACAAATTCTTCACTTGTTTCTTTTTGAATTTTAGGCAAGTTTATTAGTGTAGTTAGTTGTTTATCGACCAATATTCTTTCATTTTCAAATCTTGCTTTTAGAGCTTCCCAAGCCAAATTGAAATTGTCGTCATTCAGTGCGAACTGTTTAACTATTGCGCCTGCTTGACCTTTAGTTTTGTATCGGAGGTGATACAATTTTTTAACTTTTGATAATTTTGGATGGTTGATGTATACGGCAGTGAACATGTCCCGGAAGGACGACCATTCTTCATAACCTCCATAAAATATTTCTGTGTCACATGTGGGTATCTCTAGACAAATGCCTGAACTTGCCTCTTGAATTTGTACTTGTGGCAGCTCTACTCGCTGATGTGGAGTAGGTGCAATTGCTTTTATTAGCTTTAGCTGATCGGAGATCATAGCTTTTGTAGCTTCGTACTGGTCTAAGCAGTTTTCATAATTGGCGAGAGCCGAGGTTTTAAAATTTTGTGGTAGATCTAATGATTCAGTTTCTACTATGGCGTCATGAGCCGCTTGGAGACGAGTACAAAAATTGAGATTTTGCTTTTTTATTTCTAATAACGATTCAGAGTTGTCTTGAATCGGTTTAGATGAAAATCGAGTGCAATATCGTATTAATCTGTCACTCTCAGAAATGAAATTGGCAACCTGTTTTGAGCGTTAATCTCCTACAGGTGTAGTTTGACTTTTGTCGCCATTAACCATTTTTGTTATGTTATTTATATAATGTTTCAATGAATTATTTATATATATAATTTTTTATTTATTTTTTCAATGTAAGCTGAATTTACTTGCGATATGATATTGTTGTGGTTTTATTTTGAATATATTGCTTTATTTAATTTAATTGATAAAAATCGCACTTTTAATTTTATAATATTTTTTATGTCCTTATGTTGATATATTTAGGTACACCCTAATACACGGACTTGTTAGTATATATTTATGTGCTCGTGAAATTGAGAGCTCGTTGAAGAGATCAATACACTTTGTGCATGAGTATGCACGGATTGTTTGTGCGTATGTATGTATATTTTCTAATGCAATTGAGAGCTCGTTGAAGAGATCAATATGCTTTTAGTATTTTTTTCTACGCAATCCTGCTTGTTTGTTACAAGGGGTATTGCGGGATGTATGCGAATATGGACTTTGAAAATATGTTTATCTTTGTATTTAATAAATTATTTATTATTTTTAATTTTTCAATATCTAGTAGTGTTAATTTTACCACAACGTTTATTGTTTTATTTTTCATGTAATTTTACAACTTTTTATATTGTAAATTTTCAATGTGTAATGGACCCAATGTATATAGGGTATATAAGCATAGGCATAGATTATATGCCGTATGTATAAATATGTATGTTCGCACAGCGAAGAGAGCGCCAAAGCGAAGTGAATAATGTGCAGGTATTATCCCTTACACAATTATGTTTATATGTTATTATATGTACTTATGTTAAAGTAAGTATAGATATAATAGGTATGCATATATGTATGTTTGGTTTGTTTTTTTTTTATATTTTATAATTTTTATTTGGTCTTTTGCTTACGTATTTTATGCAATCCTGCTTATTGTTTTTTTTTTTAACATAAGGGGTATTGCTTGAGAAATGTGCAAGTATATATGTACTTGAATTTGTTTTTTGTGTTTGTTTATAGGTATGTTGGAATACACAAAGGTAAGCTTGTAGTTAGGCAATAAGTTAATATTAATCTTTTTTATGTTTTAATATATAAGTATGTATTTTGAAATATATGTTATACCAGATTGTGTTCGGTTTTTCCCGCAAAAAAGACTCGAAACTGAGACAGTTTGGTAAACGTATTTGTTATTACAGGTTCTATATATATAAAACTGTAATTTTTAAATACATATATGCATGATAAAATAAAATAATAGGAAACGATACGACTCGACGATGCTCCCTCAAGAGTTTTTTGAGGGGCTAATATATATTTATGTACGTGTGTGTATTCCTTTGTTGTCAATTCCTTTTTCTCCGCTTCCAGTTGTACCTCGTTTTAGTGAGTATTGTTTTTGTTTATTATCGTTTGTTTTAAATTCCCGCCCGTTAAAGTTGTTTTTATTTATGTTGTTGTATTTAGGTGCTTTAGTATTTCGCGCCCGGTTGTGTGAATTTTTGTTTGTTTAAAATATTTATTTGTTTGTTGATATATACATATACATATATATATACAACAATATATATATATATATATATATATATAATATTAGCACTGTACCTTTGGTAAGTTTTGTGTGTTCTCTACATTTTTATTATATATCCTGAACAGGGTATATTAAGTTTGCAACGAAGTTTGTAACACCCAGAAGAAAACGTCGGAGACCCTATAAAATATATAACAATTTAATCTCCGAAGAAATTATTCAGATCGGGTGACTATAGCATATAGCTGCCATGCAAACTGAACAATCGGAATCTAGTGATTGTATGGGAAACTCTTTCATTTGACGAGGTATCTTCACGAAATTTAGCACAGATTATTATTTAAGGCAACAATTTAATCTCCGAAGAAATTATTCTGATCGGATGACTATAGCATATAGCTGCCATTCAAACTGAACAATCGGAATCTAGTGATTGTATGGGAAACTCTTTCATTTGTCGAGGTATCTTCACGAAATTTAGTACGGATTATTATTGAAGGCAACAATTTAATTTTCGAAGAAATTATTCAGATCGGATGACTATAGCATATAGCTGCCATACAAACTGAACAATCGGAATGAAGTGCTTGTATGGAAAACTCTTTCATTTGACGAGGTATCTTCACGAAATTTGGCATGTATTATTATTTAAAGCAATAATCCAATCTCCGAAGAAGTTGTATAGATCGGATCACTATAGCATATACCTGCCATACAAACTGAACAATCAGAATCAAGTGCTTCTATGGAAAATTCTTTCATTTGACAAGGAATCTTCACGAAATTTAGCATGGATTATTACTTAAGGCAACAATTCAATTTTCGAAGAAATTATTCAGATCGGGTGACTATTGCATATAGCTGCCATACAAACTGAACAATCGGAATGAAGTGCTTGTATGGAAAACTCTTTCATTTGACGAGATATCTTCACGAAATTTGGCACGGATTATTATTGAAGGCAACAATTTAATCTCCGAATACAAACTGAACAATCGGAATCAAGTGCTTGCATGGAAAACTCTTTCATTTGACAAGGAATCTTCACGAAATTTGGCATGGATTATTATTTAAGGCAATAATGTAATCGCCGAAGACATTGTACAGATCGGATGACTATGACATGAAGCTGCCATATTAACTGAACGATCGGAGTAAAGTGCTTGCATGGAACATTTTTTTATTTGACGAGGTATCTTCACGAAATTAGACACGAAATCTTGCTTAAGGCAACAAATTATTCTCCGCAGAAATTGGTCAGATCAGATCACTATATTATATAGCTGCCATACAAATTGAACGTTCGGAATCAACTTCATGTAAGGGGCCTTTGTATTAGTGTTATAGTTAACGTTTTTTTCTTGTTACATTTATATATTTGTATATATATATTTTATTTTTATATCTTATTTCACTGCACTGGGCCTATATGCATTTATTGTATGTTGTTATTCTTTAATAATTTATATACATATGTATATATGTGTATATATTTATATATATTCACTTTTTTTTCTTTTTCTTTTTTGAGTCACTGCACCATTTTTAACATTTTAACGAAAAGCAATAGCGCGGGATCGCTTTCGAATTGAACGTGTTGTTTACGCGGCGCAGTGTCCTAACGAAAGTAGATTTAGCGATGATCCCGTCCTTTTTGTTAGGTGTCTTCGTGCATGTTGTTCTGAGAGGCAGAGTGTGGTGGTGTCGTTGTGTGGGGTGAAATTCCTTGAGTGTTCACAGGTGTGGTGTGTTTCATTAGGTTGTGTCAATTTTTCTCGAGTAGAGTGGTGCACTTGGAGTAAGGAGTTAAAACTCATTTAAACAATGATAAACAACTTTTTATAGCCGTAAATGGAAGAAGTTGAGCTTGACAACATCTGGTTCCAACAAGACGTGACTACGTGCACACAGCACGTGCAACAACCAAATTATTGCGAAAAAAGTTTGGAGATTCGATAATTTCAAGAAATTGTGACATTGAATGACCTCCAAGAAGTTGTGATTTAACACAACTAGACTACTTCTTGTGGGGTTATTTGAAGTAATTGGTATTAAGCAATAAACAAGACTCTCTTCAAGTTTTCGAAGTCAACATTGAACGTGCTATTCATAACATACGACTTGATTTAGTGGAAAAAGTACTCGAATTTTGGCTTCATGGAATTCGTTTCTGCAAAATGTTCAGAACTTAATTGTATCGATTGTACCTTACGCTGAATAGAAAACAATTAAATTTTCTTAATAAATAGTGCGGTTTTGGTTTTTTTTAATCATATCACTCTTATTGTAAGACCATTTAGTGAGATACACGAAATTAAAATACGGTGTAATTACTCATTTATTAAGCGGAACGAACATATACTTGTATAAGATAAAGTAGGTAATCCTGAAACCCACTTAATTGGGGGCTTGTCTAAAGAAAAAGAAAACGCACGTCCAAGTTTTAAAGAGTCGCGTAATTAAAATTTATTTACACAAAAATAACTGAAGTGTGTGAAAATTTCCTAGGACAAGTACATATGTTCATAAGTACGTACATACGCAAAATCTCATATCTTAACGATTTATGCAATACAACCTTCGTAATAACATCAATGCTAAAGTTGCGATGCTACATAAGTACATTTTCAAAAGTGAAGGTGACAGAAACAACCGTCAACGACTCAGAGAATTTTGTGTCTTTACCTACGACGAGAGGAGCGCTGAATACACACAGAAAGCAGAATACGTTACTTCGAATTTGAAGAGAGAGCGACCTAGTAACTGTATGCAATATGCTACAAAGTAGTTGACATAAAGCTGCGCATTTTCAAAAGCCCTTGACGCAACAACTTGTGCACTATACGACGCAACAACGAAGCAGCTGGAAGTGATGACGGGAACGACGATTCTGAGAACGACGACCATGAAGGAGCAACGATGTGGAGATCAATGGCAGGCTTAGCGAAAATAATGCGCTTAACACAAAGACGACAGCAACACGACTGCACGACAGCGAAACTTTCTGCTCGGTAAATGTCGTCTTGAAGCCAGCTTCCTGAACATATTAAAGACAGCATCGACAGATATATTATAAGATAAAGTAGGTAATCCTGAAACCCACTTAATTGGGGGCTTGTCTAAAGAAAAAGAAAACGCACGTCCAAGTTTTAAAGAGTCGCGTAATTAAAATTTATTTACACAAAAATAACTGAAGTGTGTGAAAATTTCCTAGGACAAGTACATATGTTCATAAGTACGTACATACGCAAAATCTCATATCTTAACGATTTATGCAATACAACCTTCGTAATAACATCAATGCTAAAGTTGCGATGCTACATAAGTACATTTTCAAAAGTGAAGGTGACAGAAACAACCGTCAACGACTCAGAGAATTTTGTGTCTTTACCTACGACGAGAGGAGCGCTGAATACACACAGAAAGCAGAATACGTTACTTCGAATTTGAAGAGAGAGCGACCAAGTAACTATATGCAATATGCTACAAAGTAGTTGACATAAAGCTGCGCATTTTCAAAAGCCCTTGACGCAACAACTTGTGCACTATACGACGCAACAACGAAGCAGCTGGAAGTGATGACGGGAACGACGATTCTGAGAACGACGACCATGAAGGAGCAACGATGTGGAGATCAATGGCAGGCTTAGCGAAAATAATGCGCTTAACACAAAGACGACAGCAACACGACTGCACGACAGCGAAACTTTCTGCTCGGTAAATATCGTCTTGAAGCCAGCTTCCTGAACATATTAAAGACAGCATCGACAGATCAAACAGTTGATGTACACAATTTCGTTGTTGCTTTACTAAAACCTTTCACTTCAATGAAATTTAAATGTTTTGTTCAAAGTGAAATTTTTTGTCCAAAAAACTAAGTAAATAGGTCGATTCATTGTTTTAAATTATCAATTGTATATCAGTGCTATTTTATGCTTCTATTGGTAAAACAACATTCGATTTGTTAGAGCTTTGAATAATTTTACATTTCACATATTAGCGGCAACAATACAGCTGCCCATTGTCGTCGGCAAAATAAAAACTGGGGATGCGTATGAGTAATTGTGTTGCAAATCAGACTCGCAGATTAGCAATAACATGGCGCGACGTAAAGGACACAATTAGAATTTTTGATGGTTCTAATAAGATTCCAATAGAATTATGGACAGAAGAATTTGTAGAACAAATAATTATGATGCAATGGGCCGATTTACAAAATTTAGTGTTCGCGAAAAGATCAATGCATTGTTTAGCCAAATCATTTGTGCTAAGTGAAAAAGGCCTTAATTCTTGGCTGACATTAAAAGGCCCATTGATAAATGAATTTAAATCAACAACGAACAGTGCAGTGTTACACAAGCAACTATGTCAACGCAAAATACGTGAAAATTAAATAAGAATTATGTACAAAAAAATGTGAAAAAAGAGAGAAGCTATTAATTACATTATTTGGCACGGAAAGCAAATTTAACATCGTAACACAAAACGTGTTAATAATTTAAATATGCCAAAACTGAATGCACATAATGTTACTTTTATTGGGTTTGGTGGAAAGACGAATAAAAATAAAATAAAGCCAAATGCGTACAAATAGACGGTCAAGCATTTATGTGGTTCCATCCAAATGTATAGATATTGAAGTGATTGTTGATGAAGAGTAATGTTTAAAGGCAGAAATAACAATTACTCGTGATGGTTTGAAAATTAAAAAGATCCAGGTGGACAATAAACATTATGAGAAAAAGGCGTTAATGAAAATTGAAAACGGTAATGAAACGGTCAACTTCATCCAATATACTACATGAGTAGAAAAACGACTGGTGACCAAAGAGAATTCACAAGCTACAACTCGAAATACTTGCAGTGGTAAAAGCTCTTACGAAGTTCAGAGTGTTTTTGTTAAGTATCAAATTTAAGTTAGTTACGGCCTGTAACGCTTTCACGAAGACAATAGAAAAGAAAAATTTGTAGATTCTCTTATTATAAGTGTCAACCTATAGTCGAACATAGAAGTGGTGTTCGTATGAAACACGTCGCCGCTCTCAACAGGTACGCAATTATGATTATACACGACGATTACTTAACAATTATAATATCTCAAGCACAACAACAAGATGAAAAGTTAAAGACTATGCAAGAAATTCTGACTTAACAATTAGAATATGTCAAGCACAACAACAAGATGAAAAGTAAAGACTATGCAATAAATTCTTAACAATAATAAAAGTTCTTTTGATGACTACGTTTTTAAATCTTACAATTTATACAAAATCTGTAATGATAACAAATTAATAGTAGTTCCAAAATGTATGCAGAATCAAATTATTGGCCGTGCTCATGATAGAGGTCATTTTGCTGTCAGAAAGACAAAAAACTTGTCATTCAAGAATTTTCATACCAAATATCGAAAAAAAATCGAAAAAATTAAAAAATAAATTAGTTGTTGTGTACCGTGTATATTAACCATTCGAAAACAAGGCAAATAAGAAGGCTTACTACATCCGTTGAATAATGATGAAACCCCGCTACATACATTTCACATAGACTTTTTGGGTCCACTAAAGTCAACAAATAAAAACTTGGCTCTTTCACTAAGTTTTGCTGGCTGTATCTTTCAAAATCCCCAACATCGTCAGAAGTCATATCAAAGCTGCAAAACCAGATCATGATTTTTGGAAATCCAGCAATATTATCTGCGACAGAGGTGCTGCTTCTTCCTCAAACGACTTTTAAACATATTGTGACATCGATAATATAAAGCTAATTCAGATAACAACAGCGTTACCTCGAGTGAACGGGCAGGTCGCCCGCCGTGAACACCATCATTTTCTCAGTCTTATCGAAGCTAAGTATTAACAACCCAACGAAATGGTACAAATATGTCGACAGAGTCCAACAAAGAATTAATTCAACATTTTCGAGAAGTATAAACACAACGCCTTTTGAGTTAGTGATTGGCGCAAAAATGCCCACAAAAGATGACACTCAAATACGTGATCTTAACCATCAAGAAATCACAGAATTATTTAACAACAAAGGTAATGAACGCAAGCAAGCGAAGTTACAAATTTTTGGAATTCAGCGCGAAAACAAGAAGACATACAACCTTAAACGCAAACAAGCCCAGCAGTACAAAGTTGGCATACCAAATAACTAAAGTCAAATGCAATAATTCACACGATGTATGAAAGCTCACGAACTCAGAAAGTTCTATCAACTCAACATCTACAGCTTAACGCAGTTGAAGACGGTTGCCAAAGACGCACGACGAGTGCCGCAGAACAAGGATCAAACGACAGTTTTTTTTTTTTATATTGCACTCTCACATTCATTTTTATAATATTACAATAAATTATGATACGGTGTAATTATTCATTTAATAAGCAGAACTAACATATCTAAGTTAAAGTGACACGTTATTTAATATTGATAACTTATACTCGTGTAAAACTCGTAACATAATTAAAGTTAAATAAATTAAATATATCCCTTACGCGGGCATTTTATTCAAAACACTCGTGCGACTTTTTCTTTATAATAAATGAAGTGTTAATTCCTTATCAGTGGTGTGCTCCCCAATTAATTGGGCATACATTTATTTATGGTCCTTTGAGCCTCATCGAAAGACACTATCGAATTTTTACATCAAAATAAAAAGAAAAGCCTATAAACATACATGGGCGATAGAGGTGAGATAAAATTAAAAAGAGTGCGGTAAGAGACAACAAAAAAACAAAAGTGCGATGCAGTGGATCAAAAATATATACATACATAAAGAACAACAACAAATTTTAAGAGCACAAGTGCAGTGCGACAAAAAAAGTAACAAAATGTGCAAACTGAGCCAAACAATGCAGTGACGTGCAGTACCAAACAGCAAAAAAAAATATATATGACATATAAATAAAAACAAACACATATATAAAAAAGAAGAGAAAAGGGTACAGTGACATAAAAATAAATACATACTATTATATATAACGGCTGATCCAAGTTGAGGAACTTTTTCAATATTTTCAATAACCTTTTTTTGACAGATCTCACATGCGTCGTGTCAAGCTGTCATATTACTTTTGTTTTGTATTGTTTGGCATTTTACAATGGAAAGATTTACACCTGAACAACGTTCACAAATTGTTCAACTTTGTTACGAAAATTCACGTTCTGTAAGGAATGTGTTTCGCGCACTTCGCTCAACTTATGGTCAACATAATCGACCTGCTGAGCGTACTATTCGCAACACCATCACCCATCTTGAGACCCAGCATTCATTATTGGATAGTATTCGACCGAATACCTATACCACGTCCAGCACGCAGTGAAAGTGTACACGAAGACCGCGAAGAGTCGATTCGGCGCCGTTCGCAGCAACTCAGACTGACGTATGGAACGATTTGGCACATTTTACGTCGAGATCTTAAATTGAAAGCATATAAAATGCAGCTTGCGCAAAAACTGAAGCCGTTTGACCTTTCCAAGCGACATCGCCTGGGTCGATGGGTATGTAAACAAGCAAAATTGCCGCATTTGGGACGAAGAGAAACCAGAAGAGATTCAAGAATCGCCATTTCATCCAGAAAAGCAACGGCTTAAGATGGCTTGGAATTATCGGTCTAATGATGCCGGCGAGAACGTAACCGTCAATGGCGACCATTGTCTTGCCATGATAACCGACTATTTGAAAACTGAAATTAAAGCTCGTGATATTGGCGACATTTGCTTTCAATAAGATGGCGCTACTTCCCACACATCGCACCAGTCAATGGATTTGTTCAAACAAGAACAAGTAGGATAGCCTACAAAAAGCGCATTGATCTCTTCAACGAGCTCTCAAATGCAAAAGAATATATATACGTACAGACAAGTACATCTTTTAGGGTGTACCTATATACCCCAACATAAAGACATAAAAAATAAATATAGTTTTAAAAAATTAAAGAAAACGCTTTTGCGTGGGATAATTTGAAATATATTTTTCGTATATTGAGCACATCACACTTTTCCCACAATAATACAAGTATTTTTCGGTCAATATTTCTGTCAGTTTATATAAGGAATTATTTTTCATTAGATCATTATTTTTAAAACCATATTTATTTTTCACTTATTAGTGTAATGTGCTTTAAACACATGTTTATTAGTATTTTAAAATGTACTTATTATTTAGCCACACGTAGTTTTTTCACTTTCTTTAAGGATTCGTTTGAGTAAATTTGTTATTTAAATGACAGCATGGATCGTTAATGCTTTTAGCTGAATAGCTTCAGGGGCATTTTTGGACAGTAGATTTTTGTATTTGGATAATACCTGCTTTTAACTGCATAGTTTTACAGTCGTTGAACAATTTCGCTCCGTTTCACAGTGTGTGATAGGAATGAATGTGTAAACTCACATACCAAATTTGGTTGAAATTAGTTCGATAGTTCCTGATATGTAGGATTTCACTTAAAAATTGGTGGGCCACGCCCATTTTACAATTTTTACACCTTCTCCTGTAAAGCTCTTCCCAACCATCTTGTTTGTGAAATTTAGCGCGTTTGTTTCGAGTTTCAAATTAATCAGACTTCTGGAAACCAGTAAAAATTGAGCTCTAAGATTCCATTGCATACATAAAACCCAAGCTAATAAAAGCGTGTTAAAATTTATAATTAAATAAAAAGTGTGGGTTTTAATAATTAAATTAAATAAACTAATACATTCAATTCATTCATATAACAACAAAAAAACATATCGCAAGTAAATACAGTTTACACCGAAAACAAAAAAAAAAGGATTCTCAATTGTTTGTCGGTTTTATCGACACAAAAAATTTCCACAGACAGCTGGGACCCAATTCTGGAAAACATATGCACCGCAGCATTACCAGAAACATCACTACTTTTGTGGAAGCAAAATCTTTCATCGCAAAGAAAATTACCAACATGGCAAAAATGAAAGACTTTCTAACTACCCAGTTCGAAACTATGTCCAAATTGCTTGTCAAATGCGCATGTTAATAAAAAGTGCATAAGTAAATTCAAGTGCATTTACTAGATGAATAAATAGACACCACTCAATTCTTCACTACAGCATATATTCTAGCTCACCCCAAAAGAGCGCATATACTAGTATAAATAGGACCACAGGTTTAGTTTCAACTGCAAGTCCCGAAAAACGCCAAAAGACACCATGTTGTTCAAAGACATAAAAAACTGAAACGCTACACAGCGCAAAATAGGCTACAACTGCCAACAAAATAAGCAAATTTTGAAATTACGGGAATTGAAGGTGTTGAAAAAATTTCAACTACCCTAATCGGGAGTTAAAAAACTTTACCCCATATTAATTACAACCCCAGAAGATCAATTTTAATTAAGTGTGTCAAAGAGTGCGGACGTGTATTTAACTCGCTCCGTGAATGTTTACACAAAACCGATCAAATAAATAAAAACACAACCAAGTGATACAAAAAACAAATAACAGTTGTTATAAAGTGTTAACTAAAACAAGACAATATTCAAATAATAATAAAAACAAGTAAGGAAGGGCTAAGCTCGGATATAACCGAATATTTTATACTCTCGCAAAGTTAACTGGTATATTCGTTTGAGACTTCTTTATATATTTTAATAATTAGAAGTAGGAACTTTTGCCTTAGTTATTAATTTTCACTCACAGTGAAAATAATTAGAGCAATGTGTAAACTAAATTTACTCAAATTATGAGAAATCGTTCTTGTGCTTTTTGTATACACTTATAATTGATTTTATATAGAATGCATTACAACTGTATTGAGAAGTATGAAAATAAATCGTTTTTGGACAATGAATAACATTTTTTATTTATTATATCGATATTTTTATACATGTTTAGCTTAAAAATAATAAATATTAACAACTTTAAAAATGATATATAATTATTATATTAATTTGTATATAATATTCACAATATTAAACATAAATTTTTGTAGAGATTCTTACACATACATCCAAATTATATTTCTTTTTTCCTTATACTATTTAATTTCTATCATATATTTATACAATAATGTCATATATAATAACAAATTATATATATATTTTAAATTTTCTTAATTAGATTATTTACATATTTTTCTTAAAATTGTCTTAAAAACTACTGTCAAAATTCCTAAACCATTCCAATTCGATTATATTTGGAAAAAAAATGAAGAGCTATTGCACTAAGTCTGAAATCTTTAGTTCGAAATAGAGACACAAATACTGTCATGATAGCTGTGTACTATCTCAAAAGTAGTTGCATTTACACGGGAAGGATCCATGTTTGAAAATGCCCAATCAATTTGTGTACCGGCAGGTGTAGTTGAATATTCTGCACCAAGCAGGGAACTAAAGTTTTTTTTTGGGGCAGACTTCTTATTGCAGTCCCTGTAGACATTAAACAAATGTTAAAATCTCCAACAATTAGCACGTTTTGATTGCCTAACTCAGAAGTAAGGACTTCCTGAAGTTCTACAATTAATTGTCTGACAGAGAAAGCTGAATTTCTATATAGAACCAGAATATTAATATTGTTGGTTGTTTCCGTGCTATCTATCCTCAGCTCGTTAATTGGAGTAAATCCTGGTATATCAAAACTTTCGCAAGGATAACTCCAATTTTCTACAAAACATAAAATATCTGAAGACAGCATCAAACAGTCGCTTTTTATATCATTAGTGTGAGCGTGGAGACTCTGAACATTATGGAATAAAATTTGATATCCTGATGTTCGGGAAATCATAAAATTGAAACTTGTTGTCAAAGCTTTATTTGTGTTCAATTCCCTCAGTTCCCTAAATACGGGATCCAATTCAGAAAATTTGTTAGGAGGAATAAAATTTCCTATGATGAATAGACCTTCTGCAGAAGTAGCTCGACTACAAGCGACATATATTGAAGCTCTAGGCATTCTGGGTCGAGTATGAACTACAACTTTATTATATGTGGCACCCTGACTGTTATGAATAGTTATTCCCTCAGCCGGAACAACTGGAAACTGATTTCTTTCAATTGAAATTTGTTCATTTCTTTTGTATTGAAAAGATTTTAGAACTTTTTCAATTGGTGTCCAAGAACTTTCTAGAGGATGAGGCTTTTTTGATCGTGCTATCAAACCAACAGAAGGTTCCAAAAATTTAATCCACAGAATTGTTGGAAAAGAACAATGGAAATCAATTTGCATAAGTTGTCCAGCTGCCCCATTAACCAAGCCATCACACGTGTTTATGTTCACTGTAATCATATATTTGGTGGAGGTTTTTAGTGTCAATTCATAGGGCAGTCCCTGCGTTTCAGAAGTTTTGAAAAGTTTAACTCATTGAAATTATTTGTCTCTTCATTGGACCAAAATAAATGTACGGCATCATCGGGAGCTTCTTCGAAATGACCTACTCGAGTTTCAATGAGTGATATGTCCTCATTTGTTATAGTACCAGATGCCATATGATTTAATGCAATTGCAAAGGCTTGATCCTTCCGTTGTCTCATTATCTCTGTTAATTCAAAGTATTTAAATAACTCCCACAAAGGGAACCAACTAAAGTGCTGTATGCATCATTGGGATTAGGAGAGAATATCCACCTATCTCCAACAGGTGAGAGTTGCTTCAAATCACCAAATACTATGATCGGTATACCACCGAAGGGGCTGTCTGTTTTGAAAATTTGTTTTAATCTCGCATCAACAGAGCTAAACATACGAGCATCTACCATCGATATTTCATCAATTATGATTAATTTTAAATCAATTAGTCTGGAATACAATGAATTAACTGTGTCATTGCTAAGTGGCCTCAACTCTCTATTCAACTGATTAACAGGTAAAGAGAATATTGAATGAAGGGTCATTCCATCTATTCCGAATGCGAAAAGAAGAAATTTTAAGGAACTTGGATTGGATCCCGGTGTAGAGTTGTAACGATGGTTAAGAGCTTGATATATTGCAGATATCAAACGACTCTTTCCTACACCTGCACCGTCGCCAATTAACTCATAAAATGGGAGATTTGTTTTTAGGTGGCAAAGAAAATAATTCCTCAACTGGAATTAAAGGGGGTAGTTTAATAAGTCTTATATTGCAATCAGATTCAGTGCCATTATCTGTTGAATCTTCACCATGCAAGTCCAGCGAATTTATATTTGGGTTAATTTCTGGAAGTGCCAACACTCTGAACTCATTTTTCACGATAGGTAGTTCATTTTGAGCACCTTCGTCCAAGTCTATTTCATTATAAAGACTTTCTAGAACATTTTCAAGTTCTCTTTGATCAAAAACATCATATTTTCTTGGATTTTCCTCAATTATAATACGATGTGTTATGCAAGTCTGCTCATTATCGTTTTCAATGAGATCTTGCTGTTCATTCCGCCAAGGATAGTAAAGCATTAACATTTCGCGGAAATACTCAACTCGGACCAAATCTGGGTTAAACCTTCTATACCGAATAATACAAGGTTTGGCACGTTTTTTCACAAAACCGCTACCGTCTTTAAGAGGCATGACAACCCCGCTTTCTGGTATATTATCGTCTTCCCTCTCTTCTTCTTCATGATCACTATCTTGTGCTCTTCTACTAGATTTAAAATATTTATACCTAGATGCAAAATCAGCTAAACAAAGAGTTTCTAACTAATCGGATCTTTGAACATAACGGTCTAAAATACCGGCTACGAATATTTCAGTCAAACCTGAAGGAACGTTCTGAAGTTCCACTCTAGGTTTTACCATTCGAACACGCTCTTTAGGTCGAGAGGTATTTATAAATATTTCTGCATTACTTGCTTCCGAAAGATGGAGCCCAATGCAGCAATATACTGCTTCTTGTGCAGATATTTCTGTGCCTGATATAAATTTGTGACCTATATGTTTAAGTTTTTGCTTAATAGTATAATTTCCAGCATTTACCTCTGATATAGCTTCATTAAAGAGCCTAGAAATTTCCCTGTTAGACTTGTTAATATAATTAATTATATATGAACAGCAAGCAGATGCATCCAGTATATATTAGATATCCATATTTGCATTTGCTGAGTTCCAAAATAAGAGGATTATAAGCGTTTATAAAACGATCCTGTAATTTTCTTTTTAGAAAAATTTGGGTTTTGTTAAACTTGACCTAAGGGCTAACAAATAGTCATCAAAAGACATATTTATTCTACTATCAGACAGGAAGTGTTCAAAATCGTTTAAATTAGAAATGTCTTCTGTAGTCATATTTGAATTTAAAACGTTTTAAATTTTGAAAAAGTTTTCCTTGTGTCTTTCTGAATTTTGACTTGTTTCTGTAAGAGGTAACAGTATTTGCGTTGAAGGCATTGGTGGATATGGTATACCAAAACGACAAAACTGTTGTCCTCTTATTTCCCTAGTACAAGACATACTGTGGTTATGCTTTTGATAACCCAAATAATTTTCTAAGTGGCTGATCGAACCATCGGTAGAAATATAATTGTCAATAAAACTAATGACATCAGGGAATGTCTGAGGATCTTGAAGGTTGATCCTGGCAGCATTATTAAGCCAATACATGCCATGTACATGCGGGGAACCTCTCTGTTGAAACTCCACTCTCCAGTAGAAATTTGTAACAAAATGCTTTCCAAAAATGCCGGCGTTTTCTTTAAAAAGCTTAAGAATTGGTCGATAGCGGTAGTCAAAATATCTAGCACAAGTAACCGCGTCTGACCGAATTAAGCGATATCTATCTTGGGTTGTTAAACTGTTGGCTTCCTCTTCCGAAATATCTTTAGAATCAACAGTTTTAGAGAGGATGACCAAAGGCTCAACCCACTGAGATTCTGCAGCCGATAAAGTGATAAAGGAGGTTGGAAGCCCAAATTGCAGTGAGGATCTAACAGTGCGCAGGTGAGGATCTAACGCCTTTCAAAACCTTGTAACCATCATCGTGTTGAATCAAGTTTTGAACAAAGTTTTCGTTTAATAGATTTTGGGCCGTAACTCTGTAGCGACCTGAAAACTTTCTAAGCCAAATGGATGTACTATTCTTAATTTGTAGCAGTTCTAATTTTTTGTAATCATAGAACAACTTTGGAATGGTACACGCTCTTCTGTCAAAACGGCGAATTTCAGAAAGTATTATCTTGCTATACGTTTCAGAGCATGTTCGCTTCTCCCAACATATATTGTTCCAAATGACAACTCTTCTGAATTATTATCTTGAATTATGTCAATTGGTTTTTGTCCTTCACCTGGCGCTATAACTAAACGGGTATAGTCTAAGTTTTCTACAGGAATATTGTCCAAAAGAGTTTCTTGACCGCATTGATTTAGCTCTGAAGGTAAAAGACCCGTGGGAATATTATTACCTGAGGGATTATCATGAGAAGTTTGTGCCGCATGAAAAGATTGAACCAACCGGGAATCCCCTGCAGATGCAAAAAACGGAACTTCTTCTTGGTCATTAAATTCTGAAATCCAGTTTTCATTAATATGTATATTGTGCTCACGATATTTCATCAATTATGATTAATTTTAAATCAATTAGTCTGGAATACAATGAATTAACTGTGTCATTGCTAAGTGGCCTCAACTCTCTATTCAACTGATTAACAGGTAAAGAGAATATTGAATGAAGGGTCATTCCATCTATTCCGAATGCGAAAAGAAGAAATTTTAAGGAACTTGGATTGGATCCCGGTGTAGAGTTGTAACGATGGTTAAGAGCTTGATATATTGCAGATATCAAACGACTCTTTCCTACACCTGCACCGTCGCCAATTAACTCATAAAATGGGAGATTTGTTTTTAGGTGGCAAAGAAAATAATTCCTCAACTGGAATTAAAGGGGGTAGTTTAATAAGTCTTATATTGCAATCAGATTCAGTGCCATTATCTGTTGAATCTTCACCATGCAAGTCCAGCGAATTTATATTTGGGTTAATTTCTGGAAGTGCCAACACTCTGAACTCATTTTTCACGATAGGTAGTTCATTTTGAGCACCTTCGTCCAAGTCTATTTCATTATAAAGACTTTCTAGAACATTTTCAAGTTCTCTTTGATCAAAAACATCATATTTTCTTGGATTTTCCTCAATTATAATACGATGTGTTATGCAAGTCTGCTCATTATCGTTTTCAATGAGATCTTGCTGTTCATTCCGCCAAGGATAGTAAAGCATTAACATTTCGCGGAAATACTCAACTCGGACCAAATCTGGGTTAAACCTTCTATACCGAATAATACAAGGTTTGGCACGTTTTTTCACAAAACCGCTACCGTCTTTAAGAGGCATGACAACCCCGCTTTCTGGTATATTATCGTCTTCCCTCTCTTCTTCTTCATGATCACTATCTTGTGCTCTTCTACTAGATTTAAAATATTTATACCTAGATGCAAAATCAGCTAAACAAAGAGTTTCTAACTAATCGGATCTTTGAACATAACGGTCTAAAATACCGGCTACGAATATTTCAGTCAAACCTGAAGGAACGTTCTGAAGTTCCACTCTAGGTTTTACCATTCG
Organism: Bactrocera oleae; assembly: GCF_042242935.1. Classification (NCBI taxonomy): domain Eukaryota; kingdom Metazoa; phylum Arthropoda; class Insecta; order Diptera; family Tephritidae; genus Bactrocera; species Bactrocera oleae. The sequence goes on along the minus strand of NC_091541.1, from coordinate 14,963,074 downwards.
AACACGCTCTTTAGGTCGAGAGGTATTTATAAATATTTCCGCATTACTTGCTTCCGAAAGATGGAGCCCAATGCAGCAATATACTGCTTCTTGTGCAGATATTTCTGTGCCTGATATAAATTTGTGACCTATATGTTTAAGTTTTTGCTTAATAGTATAATTTCCAGCATTTACCTCTGATATAGCTTCATTAAAGAGCCTAGAAATTTCCCTGTTAGACTTGTTAATATAATTAATTATATATGAACAGCAAGCAGATGCATCCAGTATATATTAGATATCCATATTTGCATTTGCTGAGTTCCAAAATAAGAGGATTATAAGCGTTTATAAAACGATCCTGTAATTTTCTTTTTAGAAAAATTTGGGTTTTGTTAAACTTGACCTAAGGGCTAACAAATAGTCATCAAAAGACATATTTATTCTACTATCAGACAGGAAGTGTTCAAAATCGTTTAAATTAGAAATGTCTTCTGTAGTCATATTTGAATTTAAAACGTTTTAAATTTTGAAAAAGTTTTCCTTGTGTCTTTCTGAATTTTGACTTGTTTCTGTAAGAGGTAACAGTATTTGCGTTGAAGGCATTGGTGGATATGGTATACCAAAACGACAAAACTGTTGTCCTCTTATTTCCCTAGTACAAGACATACTGTGGTTATGCTTTTGATAACCCAAATAATTTTCTAAGTGGCTGATCGAACCATCGGTAGAAATATAATTGTCAATAAAACTAATGACATCAGGGAATGTCTGAGGATCTTGAAGGTTGATCCTGGCAGCATTATTAAGCCAATACATGCCATGTACATGCGGGGAACCTCTCTGTTGAAACTCCACTCTCCAGTAGAAATTTGTAACAAAATGCTTTCCAAAAATGCCGGCGTTTTCTTTAAAAAGCTTAAGAATTGGTCGATAGCGGTAGTCAAAATATCTAGCACAAGTAACCGCGTCTGACCGAATTAAGCGATATCTATCTTGGGTTGTTAAACTGTTGGCTTCCTCTTCCGAAATATCTTTAGAATCAACAGTTTTAGAGAGGATGACCAAAGGCTCAACCCACTGAGATTCTGCAGCCGATAAAGTGATAAAGGAGGTTGGAAGCCCAAATTGCAGTGAGGATCTAACAGTGCGCAGGTGAGGATCTAACGCCTTTCAAAACCTTGTAACCATCATCGTGTTGAATCAAGTTTTGAACAAAGTTTTCGTTTAATAGATTTTGGGCCGTAACTCTGTAGCGACCTGAAAACTTTCTAAGCCAAATGGATGTACTATTCTTAATTTGTAGCAGTTCTAATTTTTTGTAATCATAGAACAACTTTGGAATGGTACACGCTCTTCTGTCAAAACGGCGAATTTCAGAAAGTATTATCTTGCTATACGTTTCAGAGCATGTTCGCTTCTCCCAACATATATTGTTCCAAATGACAACTCTTCTGAATTATTATCTTGAATTATGTCAATTGGTTTTTGTCCTTCACCTGGCGCTATAACTAAACGGGTATAGTCTAAGTTTTCTACAGGAATATTGTCCAAAAGAGTTTCTTGACCGCATTGATTTAGCTCTGAAGGTAAAAGACCCGTGGGAATATTATTACCTGAGGGATTATCATGAGAAGTTTGTGCCGCATGAAAAGATTGAACCAACCGGGAATCCCCTGCAGATGCAAAAAACGGAACTTCTTCTTGGTCATTAAATTCTGAAATCCAGTTTTCATTAATATGTATATTGTGCTCACGATACAGAGGGGTATTCACTAAGAACTGCAAAGCTTCCATAATCTTTGCGGGGCGTATGGTATCGATCATGTAATCATGATTGTATTCCAAACGCCTTCTTAAGTGAATTTGTATAACATGAGCCTCATCAAAGGACCTTGGTAGAGATGTCAGAATATTGTTAACAGAAATTGGTATATTAACAACAGCACCTTTGAGCAAACTCTGACCTTGATATCCTAACGGACGGATTGTCATAAAAGGCAGTCTAGGCATTATGAGACGTTCTTCAATTGGGGTTAAACCTTTCAAACAATCCGGTATTTCAGGAAAGTCTAGACCGTTAGCTAAACATATTTTTGAAACGTTCTTTTTAACAATCGCATTTTTGCAAGAAGCACAAAAATTGTAATTTCCATCTTCTGCATTAAAAAGAAGGCGGATGCAGCATTCGGGTGACCTTGTGCAATAGTTTCGAAATTTAATTTGCGAACTTGGTGTGAAAACCATAAGCCGCCGCAGCAAATACATATTTCAGTAGGGCCCTTATTTATATTTTGGAAAAAAATGTTTTTGAAATTTGTTAAATTGCCACTATTATCAGTTTCTATAACATTATTTTCTCTCGTTAATCAGATTCGTTGAGACTGCCTTTGGTTTTCAATTTGTCTATTGAGTGGGTTATCTCTACGAAGGCGAATTTGACCTTGTCTAAGACGTCTCTGATTCAAAATTTCTTCCCTCATACCCCTCCTACTAAGCTGTCGACGTTGTGTTTCTCTATCGCGCTCCTCTCTCCTTATTTCAGGATTTCTTCTTGCATGTTCCCTTTGCATTTGATTACGAATGCGCTTTAAATTCCTATTTTCAGGATTTCTTGCGCGAAAATCTCTATGGTCCCTTGTGTTCCTACTTTGTTCATCATAACGTACCTCAGGATTTTCTCGACGAGATCTATGACCTCGAGTATTTCTTATTTGCTCTTCAGAGCGAATTTGTGGATCTTGCCGCCTTGTTCTATGTTGAACAGTATTTGCAACTTGCTCAACAGATCGAACCTCGGGGTCTTCCCGCCGAGACCTATGACCTCGAGTATCTCTTATTTGCTCTTCAGAGCGAAGTTGCGGATCTTGCCGCCTTGTTCTATGTTGAACAGTATTTGCAATTTGCTCAACAGATCGAACCTCGGGGTCTTCCCGCCGAGACCTATGACCTCGAGTATCTTTTATTTGCTCTTCGGAGCGAATTTGCGGATCTTGCCGCCTTGTTCTATGTTGAACAGTATTTGCAACTTGCTCAACAGATCGAACCTCGGGGTCTTCCCGCCGAGACCTATGACCTCGAGTATCTTTTATTTGCTCTTCGGAGCGAATTTGCGGATCTTGCCGCCTTGTTCTATGTTGAACAGTATTTAAATTTTGTTCAAAAGACCGTACCTCGAGATTTTCCCGCCTGGTTCTATGGTGATTTGTATTGATAATTTGTTCGGACAGACGTACATCGGAATCTAATCTACGATTAGTGTGACTTACAGTATTTTGTGACTGCTCACTATTTCTATATAAAGAGTTTGCGCGAAGAACTCTCATACGTCTTTTATTCTGAAGACGACTTAGTAATATAGATTTTCTACTTAATCTAGGCATAATTAATTAATAATAAATGGATTAATATATAAAATACTTATAGATAATACTTATATAATTCAGTCCGTCCGGGAGTTAAAAGTTGGATTCTAGGTGCTGCTCTCTTTCACTGTAATTCCTTGTAAGTCCTTGCTATGACTCCTTTCCTGTTCCGTGTATAGGTACTATGGTATACTAGTGCACATATGTATATGTGTTTGCTCGCCACTGTATATAATACGGTTTTGCTCGTCACTGTATATAATAATACTACTTTAAACACTATATAACTAATACACTCAAATTAGTTTGAATAAAACACTTTGCTGGTAAAGACATCTAGTGAAACTGAAACTACAAACACAGTGTACTGATATTTATTATACTCTTGCAACATGTTGGTACAGCTTACGTACTTTTGTATATCTATATATTACTTAGCTATTCACTAACATAATAATACATAATATTTAGTTATATTTATATTTTAGAAATTAGTAGTTTATTTCATTGTATTGAAATTAAGTTCACGGAAAACCCCTCCGTAAATTACTTTTGTTAAACGCTTTCTAAAACAGGGGATCTATGGTACCTATTTTGAAGGGTCTACCCATGAAGGCCACATATGTAGAGCAGGTATGTAGATTTTCTTCTTTCTGTCTTAATATCTAAACCTTTCATAAGCTGCCAACGGCGCTAGGTAAAAATGTAATTTTCTAGAGTTTACAGTTCACCTCATGACCTTCATATTAAAATGTGACGCAAACCTGAAATAATAGACAGTAGCATGTAAACCGATGGAGTCGCAGTTTATCTATAACCACATAAAAAGGGTCTTTAGCCCTTTTGATACTACATTACATATATTTATTTCATGCAATTTTTTCTAGAAAATTTTTTTGCTCTTTACAAAGTCCAGCACTCTAAGAAACTTTTTTAGCATTGTTGTCTGGTATATTTTATAATAAGTTCAACATGATGGCTGAGAAAATATACTTAACCACTGATTATCACCAAATATTAGAAGAAATATATGTATATAGAAATCTATATCTATCACTTTAGGTGATGCAAACAACTCTTTGGTGAACAAAACTATACTCTGTTGCAACATGTTGCGAAAGTATAAAAATGTTGCGAAAGAATTCAATATTCATTACTCGATTATTATTTGGTATCTTATTAACTTATGTTATTGATCATAGATTTATTTTGTGTCAATACTATTTTTATCTCCGAAATGTTAACTTTTATAAAAAGAAGCTATTTAACTCAAACATGGTATATGTGATATAAACTGAACCAAAGGGTTTAGATTTAATATGTGGGGTATATGAGGTTGCTGTTGTACCAGAGGAGCGGAAATGAGTATATTAGGGTTATAAGGTTTAAACAAAGTCTAGACCAATTTCATTCATATGCAGCGATATACATTATTTTTAAGAAAAACTGTCCATTTAATTTCATTAAATTATCAAATTGACGAAAAAAGTTATACCATAAGTAGTACATGTGAGCTGGGAAAATCAAAGACCATAAAATTCCTCCAAGCCGTATATTAAAAATTGTTGAATTTAACATCCATTATTAAATGTCATCGTGATTAAATTACAATCAAATTTGGTATCTTCTTGACTTATATTAAAGGCCATAAACTTAGTCTTTGTTTTATTGCTTGAAGTGAGATATACATAAGTATGAATGTGATATTAACTCCACCAAAGTGGCTAAATTTTATATTATAAGCTTAGGTGGCAAACGTCAACCAGAGAATCGGAATTCATTATATGAAAGTGTGAGGTTTAGAGGTTTAGTATATGCTAATTTCATTCTAATTCAGCGTCAAACCACATAATTTTTAAGAAATCTTTTCCACTTAATTTCGTTAAAATATCACGTTGATCAACCGGAACGGTGTAAAATCAGGTGGAAAGACGGAAATCATATATATATTGGGGATAGAGAAATATATTAATTTTGACATTGCTCAGCTATATTCGAGAACATATTTTGAAGCAATTTTATATATACAAAAAATATTAATACTCACTGACCGACCTGTTCGGCATAAAACTGGTTAGAATAACGAAAAGCATTATAAGTAGTATATGGAACTTGAGGGTGGTATTAACCCGATTTTATTAATTTTTTCTAATACCACATACTATTAACATGCCACAGACTACTAAAATGCTCCCACTGTTTCATTAAGGTACCTCACATACCATCACCAAATAAATGGAGTAAAGTCAGACGAATGTTCGAAAATCCTGATATTAGTTACATGGGGGCTAAGGAAAATTTTCACCCGATTTGATCTTGTTATGAGTAAAACACGCTCTCTGATTTTCATTGAGATAACTCACATATGCGGTATAAAGTCACGCGGAAGTTCAAAAATATTTATATTAGATATATGAGGCCTACAAGAACTATTGATCCGATTCAACCCATTTTTGAAACAAAGACAACGTATTATTCACGCAAAGTTTTACGCCGATATAATCATTGTTGCTTGATTTGCATAGTGGAAAATGAAAGAATCAAGTGGAATTTAAAATGGTGTCATATGGAAAATAGGCGTGGTTGTAATCAGATTTCGCCCGTTTTCGTACCATAACATGGAAATATAAAAAGAATTTTATGTACCAAATTTGGTTGAAATCGGTTAAAAAGATCTCATGATATGGGTTTTCACCTAAAAGTGGGCGGTGTCGCGCCCACTGTCTAATTTTGAACGCGGTTCCTATAAAGTCATCTCATACCATCCCTGAGATAAAATTTAATGTCTCTGGCGTGTTTAGTGCTTTATTTATAGCGCTTTTAGTAGTTATTAACAGTACCGTTAAATGGGCAGTGGGCGGGGTTGTCACCCGATTTCACCCATTTTCACACCGTAGGTAGAGGTGCTAAAAACATTTGCTTCCAGTGGACTTTGATATTATAGCTTTATTAGTTTAGGAGATATGCACATTAAACCTATTAGGGGCGGGACCACGCAGACAGTCACCCGTATTTCAACTCGTCTCTTCATCCTGATCATTTATATATACATAACCCTATATCTTACTCGGTTAGTTTTAGGTGATACAAACAACCGTTAGGTGAACAAAACTATAATACTCTGTAGCAACATGTTGCGAGATTATAATAAACATAAGCATATAATAAGTGAACAAAAAGAAAACTAACAAGCCCAGGGAATTCTATTCAGAGCTGTCAAACGAGCAGTGGACTTTGATCTTTTTAAATTGAAAACGACCCCAATAATAGCTTTTATATAAAAGATCGTGTAAGCACGGACACAAATTAGTAGAGCTTTTGTTTAGGTAAAGCCTAAAAGCCTGCTTTAAAAATTTATGAATACAAATAAATATGTAATATTACAAGAGTGGCTAGAAAAAAGTTCTGTGTGGGATAAATCATATTTTCCTATGTGACATGAGTCTCAATAATAAAACAGCAACTACAAGTACATCAAATGAGTTAATACTCATCCAGCAAAGCCAAGCACTGTTCCAAGAGGATCAACAACGCACCCAAAATGAACAGCAGTTGCTTAATCAATGGCAATATGCTTATAGTCGATGGCAACATGCAGATAGCGAAATTGCTCGTCTTAATTCTCAACTTATGGACATGCAAAAACAAATTGATATGCTCCAGGCAAATCTACCTAAAGGAAGGCCTTTTCTAAGTGCCTCAAGAACCGCAACTCCTGCATCCTCTAGAGCTAGTACACCAGCCCCAGTAAAAGAATGTGATACTGAATATGGGACGGATGAAGATGAGCTGGCTAAATAAACAGAATGGATTAGAGAAAAACATAAAAATAAAAAACGAAAAATAAATACAACACCCTCACCAACCACTTTAAAGAAAGATATGCAAACTCCCAAAAAAACTAAAAAAGAACCATTACCACCGCCTATTGTTGTAAATGAAACCTTATACTGCTTGATGAAAGAACATATAAAAGAAAGTTCCTTTCAAATGAAATTAATCAACGACTCAACAGTCAAAATGAATTGTAGAGAGTTAAATGATTATAAAGAAGCAATTAAGCTACTTAAAGAAAATAATTTGGATTTTTATTCATATGAAAATAAAAAAAAAAGACCAGTAAGAGTGATGGCTAAAAACCTGCACCTCATGTGATCCTAGCGTTGTTGGATAATTTTTAGCTGAAAAAGGGCTTAAAATTTTCTCTGCTATCAATAAATTGTCATGGAAAGAAAAAAGCCATTGAATATGTTTATGTTAACATTAGCAACGAAGAAAACATATAGGGTATTCACAAGGCGTCATAAAATCGGCAACACTTCAAGCTGTAAAGTTGTACATTTTTCGCTCTGAACTATTGTGTGTAATTTTGCAAAATTTCTTAAACTTTAATTGATTTTTTAGTGATTTAGTTCAATATTTAGTGATTTTAACTCGGAGCTGCAAGATAAGTATTAAATATTCTTCAGTTCTGTGCAGCATTAAAAAGTTTAAACTTTCAAATTTTTGGTGCCGAGTCAGCTTTTTGTTTCATTTTGTTTTATTTCATTCTATTGTCTTTTTTTATTTATCTCATTTACGTCTTTATTCACAGCTGTGTTACGTTTAGCCTTTTATTTGTTACAGTGCTTCTAAAACTGCTCGCTATATTGCTTTTTCAAACTGTCAAACTGGTTTTAAACTTTGATAAAAAAAAAAAAAAAATTGCTATTATTTTTGCGTTTATTTTTAATTGAATTTATTATTATTAATATTTTGTCAACACACTAATTTATTATATATCTAATAAATTTTGTTCTACTTACTCTTTTATTTGATCTTTATTCTTGTTATTTATTATGACTTGTAACTTCCCCAATTGCAACATTAAAGGCGAGTCAGATCGCTACGTTTCATGCTGGCTTTGTGATGGGCTTGCCCATATTAAATGCGCTGGACTGACTGGTAGAATCTTAGATTCTATTCTCGACTGTAAGGGATTACGTTGGTCCTGTTTAAATTGTAGATCTATTGAAATCGATCTATTTAAAGTTTATAGGGAGACACGCAATGGCTTTAACGAGATCGGTCGTGATCTTGTAACCCACACTGAAAAATTTAAGCTTTTATAGTGCTTATATTGTTAAAATCTTTTAAGTGCCTGAATGATTCTCACGAATCCTCTAAACCTGCTCCTAAGCGTAAACGTCCTTCCGATGAAGTAACACTTAGTTCTTCTGTACAGAAAAGAACGTCTCCTCCCAATGACCTAATAAATCTCTCTTCTTCTTGCCCTCAAGGTGATAAGCCGTCAACTTCCAAAGAGCTCAATTCCCCAAAAGCTCTATCTAATTGTAATAAGAGTCTCACAATTCCAGAGGCCCCCCTAATAACTTAGTAGCATCAGGTAATTATTTGATAGTTATTCCACATAAAAAGTCTATATTTATTTCGAGACTTGCCAAAGATACCTTGGTGGAGGACATTAAATCTTACATTTCGTCACGTTTAAAAATCGATGATATCAATATCCGTAAATTTAACTTCAATTATGATAGAAGTATATCATCGTTTAAAATAGACGTATCTCTTGAAACATTCAAAAAGATCTTAGATAGTTCATTCTGGCCACCTGGGGCTTTTGTACGCGAATTTAAACCTAAACTTAGAAGTCAAACTGAGGAAAACATTATTAAATTACCAAAAGCACCGATATAAAAAACTGATTGGTAGAAATTCGCTAAGCATTTATTATCAAAATGTTAGAGATCTTAATACAAAATAACCAATTTGAACAGCTCCAATTTTAATTTCCATATAATTGGATTTACAGAAATTTGGTTAAAACCTCACATTTTTGATAATGAGATTTTAAACAGCGAATTTCAAATTTTTAGATGTGATCGACAGAACAGAATCGGTGGAGGTATTCTATTTGCCGTGCATTCCTCTATCCCATCTGAAAATATTCTTGTTTCAGGGACCGACTCATTTGAATTTAAATGTATTAGAGTCTACGTTAATAGTTGCTTTATTTATTTAAGCCTATCTTATATACCACCCCATTCGGACTTATCTGTATACATGCAGCATGCTTCTTTAATAAATAGTGCTACCTCGAAAAAATAAGTCCGTGGTTTTCGAAAGAGTTATATAAATTGAAAAACAGAAAAACTCGAGCCTTTAAACATTTTAAAAAAACCGGTTCACTTGTCGACTATTCTAAATATTCTCTATTGCGTCGACAATATTTTGACCTAAACAAAAAAATTTTATAATAATTACTTAAAAAAAGTAAAAAAGAATATTGTAAATAAGCCAAAATCGTTTTATGATTTCGTCAACTCCAAACGCAGGATTTCCAAATTTCCGTCCGCGATGAAATACAAATCTATCATTTCAAGTGACAATGATATTATATCCAATATGTTTGCAGAATTTTCAAGTCAAACTACTGTAATAATTCTTCCAAAACTTTTTCTTATCAGCACGTGCTGTGTTCGAATACTTTAATTAACGCTCCAATTATTTCTGAAGAAGACGTCCTACTTAATTTAAATAAGTTAAAACCATCTTTTAGTTACGGCCCAGACATGATACCCTCATGATTCCTAAAAAATAGTGCCAAATATATTTACTTACCTTTGACAAGGATATTTAACTCCTCTCTTAACAAGGTATATTTCCATCAATACGGAAACAGTCATTTATAATTCCTTTGCATAAAAGTGGATTTAGATCCAACGTTGAAAACTATAGAGGTATCGCAAAACTATCAGTTATACCTAATAAAGCTATTGAAGCTATCATCACTGACCATATAACCTTTTCGATTTCTCCGTTAATTTCCTCATCTCAGCATCTCCGTAAACGGAATTCGACTATAACAAACTTACTTGAATTTGTAAACCACCTATCATTGGGTTTCAGGGAACATAAGCATACGGATGTTATATACACAGACTTCAGCAAAGCTTTCGATAAAGTAAATATCTCGATTCTCATACATAAACTTGATCTTCTGGGCTTTCAGCCCAAATTCCTTCAATGGGTATCTTCCTATCTTTATAATAGAACACAACGAGTGATATTTGAGGATACACTTTCAGATACAATTAATGTTTCTTTAGGTGTTCCGCAAGGTAGTCATCTTGGCCCGATTCTGTTCCTGTTGTTTATTAACGATATCTCTTCAGTAATAGAATTCTCAAAAATTTTATTATACGCTGACGACGTAAAGCTTTTTAAATCATTCTCTTCAACTGAGGAAAGGTGTCTGTTGCAAACTGACTTAAACAATTTGGTTGCATGGTGTGATAGAAATGATGTGCCATTGAATCTCAATAAATGTAAGATGATGTGCTTATCCCGTAAATCTGTGCACCACTCTTCTTCTGTTATAAAAAACCATATTCTAGAGCAAGTTTTTAACTATGTTGATTTGGGAGTTAATATGGACCCTAAGCTTAATTTTAGTCTTCATATTGATACCATGGTCTTGAAAGCAAAAGCTGTCCTCAGTTTTGTTAAACGTTGGTCCAAAGAATTTAGAGACCCGTTTATTACTAAAACACTTTATACAACTTTGGTTAGAGCTATATTGGAATATGGCTCTCTTGTATGGAACCCTAGCTACCAAATCCATTCTGACAAGTTGGAGTCTGTTCAAAAACAATTTTTACTTTTCGCCTCTGCGCATTTCCAATGGGATTCTAGGGTAAGTCTACCTCCATACACTAGTCGTTTAAAACTTTTTAATCTACCTACACTTTCTAGTCGTAGGGAAATGCTTGGCATAATATTCGTAGTGAAAATTTTGAATGGAACAGTTTGCAGTTCTTTTCTCCTGTCTGAAATTAAATTTAATATCCCGGTTCGCCTTTCGAGGCAGTTTAGACCTTTACAGTTAAAATCCTATAGATCAAATTTTGAACTAAACGAGCCATTCCGCCGTATATGTCATGATTTTTATTCTCATTCCAGCACACTTGACTTATCTGACTTACTTTTCAAAATTAAAAAGACTTTATAGTTTTCTCTTAACGAATGAAAATGTAACAATTTATTATATTGTAACTCTAAATCTTAGCTGTTGAAATTTTTGTTTCTGTAGCTGAGCAGTTTTAGATCTCAACACTTAAAAAACTCTCTTGCCTTTTCTGACTCGGCTAATTCCGCAAGTATGCGGATTGCGCCCCTCGCGTCGGTTGGGCGGGAGGAGGGTAATCGTTGGGTTATTAATTAAAAAATATTGTGTCATATCGTCTTATTTTTTTATGATGTTGTTGTTTCCCATGCAAAATTGAAATACGACAAATACAACACGGCGAGGTATGTTTTTTGAGTATGCTATTCTATCAGCTATATCTGTTTCCTTTTTATTGTTGACGTTTAGGTGTCTAAAATTGATAAAATAAATAAATTTTATAAATTTCTTCAATAATATGGATGGAAGCCACGATATTTAGGTAAATTAAGTAGAAGAAAAGCGAAATATTGTGTTTGAAATGTAAACCAAAATGCCGGCGGTTCAACATAAAGAAGCTTTAATTTTATTTTTGTCACTTTCTTATGGCATTTTTGTATTCTTAATTTTTCACTGGTGAAGTGAAGAAACATTACAGAATATGACATACAACAATTAAGGGGTGCGCACAAGTGTCGTATATTTTAAGACAACTGAAATACGACATAAGACATAAGACGAAGCTTGTGAATTGCCCAATAGAAAAAATAATGAAAATAAGGGGTGTAAAGTGGAAATCCAACCAATGAAAGGAAATAAACTAATTTTCCAATGTAAAAAATGTCAGGCCTTTGATCACACACAAAATTATTGCTGCAAAGGGCCAAGATGTCTTTAATGTGCAGACAATCAGCTTACAGTAAATTGTGAAAAAACTCACAACCAAAGAGTAAAATGTGTCAATCTTGGAGAGCCACATCCAGCGAATTACAGGGGATGTGTTGTAGCCAAAGAGCCGCAAAAAATCAAAAATAACAAGTGGTTAAATGACTAATTCAACATATCATCCCACACACATTCCACACCAACCCTACAACCACGATCACCCCACACATGCAAACACACTACACACCACACCGAAGGAGTTAAAAAGGGGACGACGAGCGACCACAAGCCCCTTTTTTCGCTACATCATCGTAACGTCGCCATCTCCGCTACCGGCTGTTTTTAAAATCGCGTCCATACTAGGTCTTACGAAAAAGTTGTGAACTTAGAAAAAAACCATAAAGAAAATTTTATTTAAATTGAAAACTTAAAAAAAGCGTGTTTATTATAAAACAAGATAAGTAAAAGAGTTGGTGAGTGATACCAGTGTGACATAGTTTAAACATTGGTCCTTCGAGCCTTACGGAAAGGCACTATTAGGAAAAAAAAAAAAATAATAATAATAATAAATAATTAAATTAAATAAAGTGCGGAGATCTTACTTACATATAAAATACATATACCTAAAACAAAGAACAGTGTACAGTGAAACAAGCAAGCGCGGTACAAGTGAATATACATATTATATGCAAAAGAAAATCAAAGGTGTTCAGTGAAACAAACAAGTGCGGTACAAGTGAATATACATTTTATATATATATATAAAAAAAAAAAGTACCGAATACAAAAATACATATATATACATATACAGTGCCGTAAAAATAAATACATATATACATATATACAATTGTACGGAAATAGATATAAAGATAAGATATAAATACACAAAAAAAAATATATATATAATAAAATACATAAAAAAGTGCAACAAACCTTTCACATACTCTCTGTGAACAAACATAAAACATATAAAAAACGGGCGCGAAACCTATATACAATAACACAAATTAAACGGGCGCGATTACTAAACATAATATATAATACATACCAACATAATTATAAAATAACCGGGCGCGAAATAAAAAATAAAAACACACAAATCTTATACAACAAACTAAGGAACATACCTACGGGACAAAGGACAACAACAGCAAGCTCGGACAGTGGAGAGAAGGAACGGACTTTTCGGCATTGGCACACATATACACACATCTAAAACCCCCAAAATACCCTTGAGGCGGTACAAAGTGAGTCGTATCGATTCCTTTTACTTATTTATAATTTATTGGCATATACATACGTATGTTGAATTCAAACATAGCGGTTACGGCCAAACTGTTTTAACGTACGGTTAATTTCGAGGAAACCGAAAACAGTTTGGTACATTATATACATCCTATATATATATATACATATAAATGTATATATAAAACATATTTATTTTAAAGAAACCAAAGCCTATACATGCTTACCTTTGTGTATCCAAACACACAAATTTAATAAACACAAAAAAAAATTTTTTTTCAAGTACTTACTTGACCACTTTTTCCGGCAATACCCCTTATGTTTAATAAATCATAAGCAGGATTGCGCAAAATAAGTAAGCAAGGCAAATTGGAAAAATAAATAAAACTCAAACGAAAAAAAAAGAAAGAAAAACATACATACATATCTGCACGATTACTTGCCAAGTACTTACAAATCTATATACTATATATATTACATTTAATATACGTTTATATATACGTAACTAACAAAGTTATGAAGAGAATAATTTTTAACATATAGACACGAACGATACGAACTAAAAAGTGTGTACCTGCACATTATTTATTATGTCTGTATACCCTACACACATTGGGTACAATATTTAAAATTATTTTAGTTAAAACTATTGCTAATAATAAAATACTTTAAACGTAATAATAACAAAATTTCCGAACACTAAGCGTTGCGGTACATAAGTAGGAATTATTAAATTTTTAGACAGAATTAAAATTTATTACAACAAAAAACAAGGGCACAAGAACAATCGGTTTAACAAACGAAAAAACAAAGACAAAGTTATACTTGGTGGAAATAGCGCATAACTAGTACACACACAGTTGTACATATATTCAAAGACCGTATCGGCACTTTTCTGGCAATACCCCTTGTTCTTGTTAAAACACAAACAAGCAGGATTGCAAACAAAACTTTTAAGCATATTACATATGCACATAAATACGCACATAACGTGCACGCTTATGTACAAAGGTTAATAACCTCATTTTTACAAAAGCGGTAATATGCACAAATAAAATACATACAAACGAGTACGTAACAATAAATTATAAAATACAAAGAGAGAAAAACAAAAAGCGGAACTAAATAAAACTCGATAATAAGAAAAACGTAATACGCGTTTGTTATTGGCGAAGTCCGGATACAACAAGAAAAAAATACTACTTATTTAAAAGGTAATCTCTTCATTTATCCAATATCATCAGTGTACACTGAGAGAAAAAATTAATAAAATACCTATATCTAAACAAAAAAAAAAAATTTAAACTTTTAATTTTACTTTCATCTTTTTAAATGAACGCAGATTCTAATGAATCTAAAGCAATTCAACATCTAAAAGTACCAAAAATTATTTCGGACGAAAAGAGTCCATGTACACCTGCAGAAGCTACACGCTCAAAGCAAGGTGCTACAAAACAAAAAAAGATAAAAGACATTTCATATACCATGCAGAGAGTGACAGTCGAATACGATACTGCACTCGATTTTCATCTTCGCCGATTCAGGACAATTCTGAATCGGTATTAGAAATTAAAAAAGACAATCTTGACAATTTTTGGACACGTCTCCAAGCTGCATATGACGCAATCGTAGAATCTGACGACTCAGATCTACCGGAAAATTTCAAATCTTCTGCTTACGCCAAATACGAAAACTTCTTAGACCAGTTCAAAGAAACAAAAGCAATGATTTCTGACCAATTAAAATTAATCAAAGCAATTGCACCTACTCCACAGCCAAGAGTAGAGCTGCCACAAATCCAATGCCAAGAGGCTAGTACAGGCATCCATCTCGAGGTGCCCGCATGTGACACAGAAATCTTTCATGGTGGTTATGAACAATGGCCGTCATTCCGAGACATGTGTACAGCCGTTTACATAAACCATGCAAAATTAACAAATGCTCAAAAATTGTATCACCTTCGATACAAAACAAAAGGTCAAACAGGCGTAATAGTAAAACAGTTCGCACTAAATGACGATAATTTCAATTTAGGTTGGGAAGCTCTTAAATGAATATTCGAGAACGAAAGAATATTGGTCGATAAACAAATATCGATATTAATGAACTTGTCGAAAATTCAAAAGGAAACAAGTGAAGAATTTATCAAACTTCAATCCACTGTTTCAAATTGTTTGTCGGTTTTATCGACACAAAATATTCCCACAGACAGCTGGGACCCTATACTGGTAAACATATGCACTGCCGCATTACCAGAAAATTCATTATTTCTATGGGAGCAATCGCTCTCATCACGAAGAAAATGCCCCACGTGGCAACAAATGAAAGATTTCCTAACTACCCAGTACGAAATCGCAGAAAGGGTAGACAAAAACATAGTAACAACTAAAAGCGTTCAACACGACGTAAATAGAAGCTTCCACAAACCCCAAGCCAGTAGCAACAACAATTTAAATAGAAGCTTCTTCAGAAATCAAACGTTCACATCCGAACAGTACAAACAAACGTCATGCGAACTGTGTTCAGGGGGGCATAAGCTCAAAGCTTGCGAGAAATTCAAGAAAATGAATATTACCGATCGAAACAATTATGTAAGAACAAAAAGACTGTGTACAAACTGTAACTCAAAGATTGCGAAAGCAAGTTCAATTGCGTTTATTGTCATAAACGACACATTCTATGCTTCATTTAAATAATTTTTCCAGTTCACCCCCAAACAGCGCAAATACGAAAAGGGCCACGGGTTTAGTTGCAACAGCAAATCCCGAAGTGCTAAATCCCGAAAAATGCCAAGAAGCACCATGCTGCTCAAAGGCATTAAAAACCCAAACGCTACACAGCGAAATTCAAAGTAGAGTACTACTACCCACAGCAGTCGCCTCCATCGAACACCGAGGAGAGCTGTTTAAACTTAGGGCCTTAATAGACCAAGGATCACAAAGATCTTTCATAGCGTCTAGGGCACAACAAAGGCTACAACTGCCAACAAAACAAGCCAACTTTGAAATCACTTGAATGGGCGGAAGAGTAGTTCAAAACTCAAACAAAATCTGTCCCATTACCCTAACTTCCCCCAAAGCGGATAAGCGCATTAAAGCAGAAGCTATTGTCTTACCGCAACTTACAAATATGCTTCCAAGCTATCACATAAATAGCAAGCATTGGCAAAAGGTTTCACACCTAAAGCTAGCAGATCCCAACTGCAACACTCCCGCTCAAATAGACCTTCTATTAGGCAGCGATCTCATGCCACAGATAATACTCGAAGGTATTGGTAAGTGGACTAGTTATGGAACCAGTTACCACCATGACCACTCATGTTGATGAAATCTCAAACGAATACCTCAATTCACAATTGAAAAAATTTTGGGAGTTAGAAGAGCTCCCCCCCATATCAATCACAACCCCTGAAGATCAGTATTGTGAAGACTTTGGCAAAGCCACAACTACTAGATCAGATAATGGTCGGTACGTCGTACGACTACCACTAAAATATTAATTTCCTAACACACTCGCCTTAGGTCACTTTCGCACCTCTGCAATACAGCAGTTTTTAAGTATGGAAAAAAACTTACTTAAAAAGGGTGAGCTTAAGCCAGAATACGATAGCGTGTTAGAAGAATACCATTTAGACCACATGGAGGGAGTAAGCCCATGCGAAAAAATCATAAATGGCAAATATTACTCATTTTACTTGCCTCATCTCGCATTATTTTTAATGCATCAAGATCTACTAGCTCGGGGAATTCCCTAAATGATATTCTATTTACGGGACCCACGCTCCAACCAGATTTAATGCTACTCATTTTAAATTTGCGTATATTCAAATACGTATATAACGGAGACGTCGAAAAAATGTATAGACAAATAGTCGTATATAAAAACGCTCAAGATTTTCAGAAAATTATTTTCCGAAAATCTCCCAATAGTCCACTCCGCGACTATAAATTGAAAACAGTTACCTTTGGTGTCAACTGTGCTCCATATATAGCCATTCGAACACTGCACGAATTGGCAGAAAACACCAAGTCAGAATTTCCTCTGGCAACCCAGGTGTTAAAAACACAAACGTATGTAGACGATATCCTGTCTGGAAGTCACAGTCTTCCACAAGCATACGAGTCACTAGCACAAGTGACACAAGCCCTCAAAACCGCAGGGTTTCCGTTAAAAAAGATAACGGCGAACCACCCTAATATCTTAAAGGATATACCTAAAGAAAATCTGTTGGACACTAATTTCCTTATATTCGAAAAAAAAAGAAAAACAAAAACTCTGGGGATCCAATGGAACGCGATATCTGACCAGTTTTCGTACACTACAGAGTCAATATCAGCAATATCCGCCATAACAAAACGCCAAATTTTATCCTCTGTGGCAAAGCTTTTCGACCCCGCAGGATGACTTTCGCCAATTATGATACAAGCGAAAATCTTGTTACAAGAATTATGTCTAAACGGAACCGACTGGGACGAACAAGTGAAACCTCTTCGCTTAGAAAAATGGTCCCAGTTCGCAAAGAATCTGGAAGACATTTCCCAGATACAAATCCCACGATGGGTAAACTATTTCCCCGAACACAAAGTCGAAATACACGGCTTCTGTGATGCCTCGGAAAAGGCATACTGTGCCACTATCTATGTGCGCACACAAAGCGATACTGCGACCACAAGCCACTTACTAGTAGCAAAAGCAAAATAGCTCCGTTAAAAACAATAAGTCTGCCACGACTTGAACTGTGTGGAGCGCTACTACTAGCCAAACTAGTATCCATGGTGCGAATGCATTTAAACATGGCAAAATACAAACTATATCTGTGGTCCGATTCTGAAATCGGAATCGCCTGGTTAGAAAAACCACCACATGCATGGAAGACGTATATTTCAAACCGAACGTCTCAAATACTTGACCTAGTAGGATCAGCCACTTGGCGACATGTAGCCAGTGCTGACAATCCTGCTGATCTAGGTACAAGAGGGTGCAAACCCCTGCACCTTGTCACCACCACCCTCTGGTGGAATGGCCCCCGATGGTTAACCGAATCTTCTGATTCTTGGCCGCAATCGCCCATGCGCAATATAATTGCCCCAGAAAGTCGAAAAATCGACTCCTTTCATGCAACATTGCAGGATAATGACATCCTTGAGCGATTTTCCTCATATCCCCGAGCACTCGGGGTAATCGCTTACATGCTCAAGTTCATAGAGCGACTCAAAATTAAACTTAAGGGAGTAACTTCATTACACTCCCAATGCGATACAGTGACGCACCTAGACTTATAAAAAGCAAAGGTCGCTCTTATCGCATCTACGCAAGCGCGCTACTTCAGCCGCGATATATCACTTTTGAGAGAATCAAAACCTATTGACAAGGAAAGTCCCCTCTTTGTTCTAAACCCATTCCTCGACACGAAAAGTCTTCTTCGTGTAAAGGGTCGGCTTGCCAACTCAAGCCTAACGTATAACGAACGCCATCCCATAATTGTTCTAGAGAAGTCTCGATTTGCCACACTACTCATCAATTATATCCACATATTAATGCTTCATGCCGAACATCGCCTCATGCAACATATGGTCCGCCAAGAATTTTACATTCCCCGACTCAAGCCCCAAATAAAGAAGTGCATTTTCTTGTGCAAAATCTGTACCACGCACAAGCAAAAGATGAGAACACAGATTATGGCAGCATTTCCCCCGGAACGCTGCAACTTCGCTCTGCCTTTCTCCATCACAGGTGTCGACTTTGCTGGGCCTTTTCAAATAAAGGCGTCCATGTTAAGGTCTCCCACTCTGATGAAACGCTATGTGGCTGTTTTTGTCTGTTTTACGACAAAAGCAGTGCACCTTGAGCTTTGTATTAATCTGACGAAGGAGGCTTTTCTTGCGGCATTTGCTCGCTTCGTCGGTCGATGCGGCTTTCCATCGAAGATCATGAGCGATAATAGTAAAACATTTATCGGCGCTCAAAGAGCCACCGAAAAACAATTTGTGGACTTTATCAAACAAGTCTCACCTGAGATTGTACAAAAGTACGCGCCCCAAGGCATTAATTGGCAATTCATCCCCCCAAGTGCTCCTCATATGGGTGGTTTATGGGAATCAGCTGTAAAAAGCTTCAAATCCCACTTCAAAAAAGTAGCTGGAAATTACAAATTCAATTACGAAAAATTTACAACATTACTAATCCGTATCGAAGCCGTTCTCAATTCACGGCCACTAACGACACTCTCGCAAGATCCCTCAGATTTGACAGCCCTAACTCCAGGGCATTTTCTTAAAGGAACACCCATTCTGGCCATACCTGAGCCAGGCGTGGAGTCGCTATCCTTATTAAATCGATGGGAAAGAACCAAAATTCTCTATCATGACTTCAGCCGTCGATGAAAAGAAGAATATTTAAAGGACCTCCACAAGAGGTACCTCTGGAAAACTCCAGAAAAAGCGCCAAAGCTTGGAGATTGCGTCCTAATCCATGATGATTGTCTCCCCCCCCACAGAATGGCGGCTTGGCCGCATAGAAAAGCTTTATTCCGGGTCCGACGGTCATATCCGAATAGTAGATCTCCGCACGCAATCGGGAACGCTAACCAGACCGCTCGTAAAACTATGCTTCCTGCCCACCGACCGTACTACCGAAGCTAAAATGGTATCCAAATCAAATAAATCGAGTCAATAAACCCGCAAATAAAGAAAAAAACGTTAACAACAATCCCAAACCAAAGAGAAATGGTCGGTCAATATGCCGACCCACGCGTGCCACATCACGTGGCACAATTGCCCATATTCCATTATATGCCACAAACATATACTAAATCTAATCTTTTCATATAGATTAATATGGACGTGGAAATGCCAACAACCCCAACGCCAACCGTTCGATCGGCTATCAACTTGCCACGCACTGGGCCGATTCCAGCGCCCATCTGTCGCGCGGAACGCAGCACAACCACAGCCAGCGTCGCCATTGATGCCACCGCACCGCACCCGATGTCCGCTGTGTCGCCGCTCACACCGGCTACAGCACTGTAGCATCTTTAAATCAATGCAACCCAGTCAACGTCAGCGGGTAGCCCAGGCGCATGGACACTGCCTCAATTGCCTAAGTGTCACCCATACGACGCAAGAGTGTGACTCGGAGTGTTCGTGTCAGTTGTGCGGAAGGCTACACCATACGTTCCTTCACCGCACCTCCAGGCGCGACGTTCGGCGACCACCCGCATCACGCAGTCGCGGCGCTGTCAGGTGACCGTTGCAACA
The DNA here is from genome assembly GCF_042242935.1 of Bactrocera oleae. Classification (NCBI taxonomy): domain Eukaryota; kingdom Metazoa; phylum Arthropoda; class Insecta; order Diptera; family Tephritidae; genus Bactrocera; species Bactrocera oleae. The sequence goes on along the minus strand of NC_091541.1, from coordinate 14,942,399 downwards.
TCAACGCCCAGCTGCCGCTCCACAGTATCGTCCAAGGAATGTAAGGAACGAAACACCTGCACGGCGCCGACGGCCCAGACCATCATCCCGCCGCCCCACTGGCCTCAGCAGTGTTGTAGCAACGTTGCAACAACTGCAGAATTTGCTAGGCTAAATATTTGCCTAGGTGGGCCGGGATGATTAAATGACTAATTCAACATATCATCCCACACACATTCCACACCAACCCTACCACCACGATCACCCCACACATGCAGACACACTACACACCACACCGAAGGAGCTAATAAGGGGACGACGAGCGACCACAAGCCCCTTTTTTCGCTACATCGTCGTAACGTCGCCATCTCCGCTACCGGCTGTTTTTAAAATCGCGTCCATACTAGGTCTTACGAAAAAGTTGTGAACTAAGAAAAAAAAAAATAAAGAAAATTTAATTTAAATTGAAAACTTAAAAAAAAGCGTGTTCATAATAAAACAAGATAAGTAAAAGAAGTTGGTGAGTGATATCAGTGTGACATAGTTTAAACAACAAGTAAGGAAGGGCTAAGTTCGGATGTAACCGAACATTTTATACTCTCGCAAAGTCAAATGGTATACTCGTTGTGGATCTTGCCGCCTTGTTCTATGTTGACCGATATTTTCAGTAAAAAGTCAAAAATAGGCACTGGGTCCACATATTCAGTACCTAGGGGCTTGAACAGTTTTGATTCAATTTAGAGAACTTTCGGTCACAAGGTGGCAAACGTGACGTATACGATACAATCATTGTTGCTTGATTTGAATAGTGGAAAGTGAAAGAATCAAATGGAATTTAAAATGGTGTCATATGGGAAATAGGCGTGGTTGTAATCCGATTTCGCCCATTTTTGCAACATAACATAGAAAAAGAATGTTATGTACCGAATTTGGTTCAAATCGGTTTAGCGGATCCCAAGATATGGGTTTTCACCTAAAAGTGGGCGGTGCCACGCCCACTGACAAATTTTAAACGCGGTTCCTATAAAGTCATTTCATACCATCCTGGAGATAAAAGACCAGGCCCACTTTGAAAAAAAATTTAACAGATGCCCCTCCTTAATGTGATCCTGTGTACTAAATAACAGTCTTGTATCTTATTGCGGAACTTAGTTATGGCAATTTATTTGTTTTTGATTAATGGCGTTTTGTGGGCAGTGGTCCGATTACGCCCATCTGCAATACCAACCGTCTTACGGTACCAAGAAACATGTGTACCAATTTTCATAAAGATGATATCTCAATTTTTACTCAAGTTACAGCGTGCACGGATGGGCGGACAGACGGACAGACAGTTACCCAGATTTTAACTCGTCTCTTCATCCTGATCATTTATATATATAGGTATAATTCTATATCTAACTCGATTAGTTTTAGGTGATACAAACAACCGTTAGGTGAACAAAACTATTATACTCTGTAGCAACAAGTTGCGAGAGTATAAAAAGATTGATAAACCCAATTTGAACAAACATATCCCACAAAATATTGTAAAAGATGCACCAGAAAGAAATAAAACTGCCAGCGTTCAAAATAAAATTGTCAACGTTCAAAAAAACCAACCTTTGCCTCTGTAGCTGCATCAGGTACTGAAATGCAAGGTATTGATACCAAAAGACAGGGGGATATAGCCAAACCCTTCAACTCATTCTGGATACAATGGCCAACCTAGAAGACTCTTTTTCTAAAATCAATAAAAGGGTTAATAAACTTGAGGGTAGTACTAAAAAGACTGCACCTAAACAAAAAAGCAGCTCTTAATGGCTAAAACAATTAAAATTATGTCATGGATTGCAAATGGGTTGCTTAACCATCACCAAGAAGGTACAGGCAATCCTGGACATCAATAAACTAGACGTGTCCCTGATATCAGAAACGCACTTTACTAAACAATTTTTCATTAGATTTAAAGGATATAAAGTCTACCACTCCACATCCAGAAAATGCAGCAAGGGGAGGAAGTGCGGTAATAATCAATAATCAATGAAAATCTCAAACATTTTGGAAGTCTTCCAAAAGACAGAAGAGACCAATTATGCAAACCCCTCCAATTAAAAACATTGATGGTAGCTGGGCTAGAAATAACTATCAGAATGCATCCAGATTTGCTGAACACCTTGAACCGATTTTTCAACCTAACACGATGGATGAAACTACACTGTTACCAAACATTATTACACAAGAAACTATAGAAATACCACGAGTCACCCTAGGTGAAATCAAAAGAGAAATTAAAAATAACATTAGAAATTAAAAAAAACACACTATAAAAAAGCTCCTGGTTTCGAGCTGATCACCGGCCAGATACTTAGAGAACTACCAAGGAAAACATTAGTTAAAATAACCAATCTGATTAATGCATCATTCAGACTACAATGTTTACCGTCATTATGGAAAGTGGCTGGAGTTTTTATGATACCCAAACCTGGAAAGCCACTCCATGAAACCACATCACACCGACCAATTTCTCTGCTACCGGTTATGTCCAAATTGTTTGTTAAACTGTTATTGAAAAGATTAAAACCAATCATTGATGAGAAAAATCTTATTACAAATCATCAATTTGGTTTCCGGAATCAACACTCTACGATTGATCAGGTTCAGCGAATAACTGAGATAATTGAAAAAACATTAGAAGAAAAAAGAGTGTGCTTAGCAATATTCCTTGATGTAGCACAAGCTTTCGATAAAGTTTGGCATGCAGGATTGAACTATAAACTTAAATGATTCTTCTAACAAAATTCTCGAAAATTCTGAAAGCGTATGTATGAATGAATGAAAATCTCAAACATAATGAGGAAATGAAATTGGAAGCGGAAGATATACAAGAAATGGCAAAATAAAAACAAAGAATGCTATCATTATGGTAGTAAGCTTGTACAGGCCCCCGAAACATAATATTAAGTGTGATAGATATGAAGAATTCTTCAAAAACATAGGAAAACGATTCATCATTGGTGGTGATTTTAATGCTAAACACACGCACTGGGGATCGAGGCTCATCACAACTAAAGGAAGGGAGTTATTAAAAGCGGTTCAAATATATGGATGTGAAACTTTATCAACGGGCAAACCCACATACTGGCCTACCGACCCAAACAAGGTTCCTGATCTTATTGATTTCTTTATCATCAAGGATGTTTCAAGCAATTGCATGCAAAAAGAAGATATTTTGGATATAAATTCAGATCATTCACCGATTGTTTTAACTTTTAGTGAAAACATTATAATGAAGCCAGCTAACCCATATCTGACTAACAAATGGACTGGTTGCGAAAGCTTTAGAATTTTACTTGACCAAAGAATTGAATTAGCAGTTTCATTACAATCTGAAGAACAGTTAGATCTGGATGTAGAAAAACTGACCAATGATATCCAGTATTCAGCGTGGCAAAATACATCTTAAGTTTGTTTAAGACCAAAAGGTAACAATTATCCTAAAGGAATATTGAGAGCCCCACAAGATAAAAATAGACTGAATAACTTAACGTCTCAATTGAGAAATGAAATTAAATAATTTTTGAACAATACCATGAGTGCGGTTCTATGTGAACTTACAAATGACTCAATTCACTTTGGAAGTCTACCAAAAACAGAAGAGGCCAATTATGCAAACTCCTAAAATTAAAAAACATTGATGGTAGCTGGGCTAGAAATAACTATCAGTAAGCATCCAGATTTGCTGAACACCTTGAAACGATTTTTCAACCTAACACGCTGTTACCAAACAGTATTACACAAGAAAATATGGAAATACTACCCGTCACTCTAGCTGAAATCAAAAAAGAAATTAAAAATAACATTATTTCTAAAAAAGCTCCTGGTTTCGACCTGATCACCGGCCAGATACTAAGAGAACTACCAAGACAAGAAAACATTAGTTAAAATAACCAATCTGATTAATGCATTTATCAGACTACAATATCTACCGTCATTATGGAAAGTGGCTGAAGTTTTTATAATAATAACAATTATAACCCAACGATTACCCTCCTCCCGCCCAACCGACGCGAGGGACGCAGTCCGCATACATGCGGAATTAGCCGAGTCAGAAAAGGCAAGAGAGTTTTTTAAGTGTTGAGATCTAAAACTGCTCAGCTACAGAAACAAAAATTTCACCAGCTAAGATTTAGAGTTACAATATAATAAATTGTTACATTTTCATTCGTTAAGAGAAAACAATAAAGTCTTTTTAATTTTGAAAAGTGAGTCAGATAAGTTAAATGTGCTGAGAATTAAAATCATGACATATACGGCGGAATGGCTCGTTTAGTTCAAAATTTGATCTATAGGATTTTAACTGTAAAGGTCTAAACTGCCTCCAAAAGCGAATGGGGATATTAAATTTAATTTCAGACAGGAGAAAAGAACTGCAAACTGTTCCATTCAAGATTTGCACAAAGAATATTATGTCAAGCATTTCCCTACGACTAGAAAGTGTAGGTAGAATCATAAGTTTTAATCGACCAGTGTATGGAGGTAGACTTACCCTAGAATCCCATCGGAAATGCGCTGAGGCGAAAAGTAAAAATTGTTTTTGAACAGACTCTAACTTGTCAGAATTCATTTGGTAGTTAAGGTTCCATACAACAGAGCCATATTCCAATATTGGTCTAAGTTGTATAAAGTGTTTTAGTAATAAACGGGTCTCTAAATTCTTTAGACCAACGTTTAACAAAACTGAGGACAGCTTTTGCTTTCAAGACCATGGTGTCAATATGAAGACAAAAATTAAGCTTAGGGTCCATATTAACTCTCAAATCAACATAGTTAAAAACTTGCTCCAGAATATGGTGTTTTATTACATAAGAAGAGGGGTGTCCAGATCTACGGGAAAAGCACATCGTCTTGCATTTATTGAGATTCAATGGCAAATCATTTCTATCACACCATGCAACCATATTGTTTAAGTCTGTTTGCAACAGACACCTTTCCTCAGTTGAAGTGTATGATTTAAAAAACTTTACGTCGTCAGCGTATAATAAAATTTTTGAGAATTCAATTACTGATATCTTCTTCTCGTTAATAAACAACAAGAACAGAATCGGGCCCAGATGACTACCTTGCGAAACACCTGAAGAAACATTAATTGTATCTGAAGGTGTATCCTCAAATATCACTCGTTGTGTTCTATTATAAAGATAGGAAGATACCCATTGAAGGAATTTTGGCTGAAAGCCCAGCAGATCAAGTTTATGTATGAGAATCGAGAGATTTACTTTCTCGAAAGCTTTGCTGAAGTCTGTGTATATAACATCCGCATGCTTATGTTCCCTAAAACCCAATGATACATGGTTTACAAATTTAAGTAAGTTTGTGATAGTCGAATTCCCTTTACGAAATCCATGCTGAGATGAGGAAATTAACGGAGAAATCGCAAAGGCTATATGGTCAGTGATGATAGCTTCAATAGCTTGATTAGGTATAACTGATAGTTTTGCGATACTTCTATAGTTTTCAATGTTGGATCTAAATCCACTTTTATGCAAAGGAATTATAAATGACTGTTTCCATATTGATGGAAATATTCCTTGTTAAGAGAGGAGTTAAATATAATTGTCAAAGGCAAGTAAATATATTTGGCACTATTTTTTAGGAAGCATGAGGGTATCATGTCTGGGCCGTAACTAAAATATGGTTTTAACTTATTTAATTTAAGTAGGACGTCTTTTTTAGAAATAACTGGAGCGTTAATTAAAGTATTCGAACACAGCACGTGCTGATAAGAAAAAGTTTTGGAAGAATTATTACAGTAGTTTGACCTTAAAAATTCTGCAAACATATTGGATATAATAACATTGTCAGTTGAAATGATAGATTTGTATTTCATCGCAAACGGAAATTTGGAAATCCTGCGTTTGGAGTTGACGAAATCATAAAACCATTTTGGATTACTTACAACATTCTTTCTTACTTTATTTAAGTAATTATTATAACATTTTTGGTTAGATCAAAATATTGTGGTCGCAATACGGAATATTTAGAATAGTCGACAAACAAACCGGGTTTTTTAAAATGTTTAAAGGCTCGAGTTTTTCTGTTTTTCAATTTATGTAACTCTTTCGACGACCACGGACTTCTACTTTTACTTTTATTAACAATTACTATTGGAACATACTTTTCAAATAATTTCGTAATAATGTTATTAAAATGAGAGACACTCAATTCAATATCACCATTATAATTAGGCCATGATATTGTGGAAAGTTCTGTGTTTAACTTTTTAAAATTAGCTTTTGCAAAATTGAGCCGAGTACAAAAGCACGAAGTTTGATGATTATTATCCCATACATTGCCTGAGATTTCGACAGATATTTCCAAAGCAGGATGATACGAATCCTCTGGTAGAACAGGAGGATTACTCTGAATAACGGAACACTTTGAAGAGGTATCAACGTATACTAAATCTAAGCATTCACCGAATTTATTCGGAATCAAATTAATTTGGTTCAGACCCAACTCGGACATTTTTTCGAAAAACTCCTTAAAACATGACCGATTGCAACTCTGTACGATATAGTCATCGAAAGCTTTCCACGAAGCACACGGTAAATTGAAATTTCCTAATACGATTATTGAATCTGCATTATTTGCCATCGAGGTAGCACTATTTATTAAAGAAGCATGCTGCATGTATACAGATAAGTCCGAATGGGGTGGTATATAAGATAGGGTTAAATAAATAAAGCAACTATTAACGTAGACTCTAATACAGTTAAATTCAAATGAGTCGGTCCCTGAAACAAGAATATTTTCAGATGGGATAGAGGAATGCACGGCAAATAGAATACCTCCACCGATTCTGTTCAGTCGATCACATCTAAAAATTTGAAATTCGCTGTTTAAAATCTCATTATCAAAATGTGAGGTTTTAACAAAGTTTCTGTAAATCCAATTATATGGAAATTAAAATTGGAACTGTTTAAAGACAAGTCGGTTAATTTTGTATTAAGACCTCTAACATTTTGATAATAAATGCTTAGCGAATTTTTACCAATCAATTTTTTATATCGGTGGTTGCTTTTGGTAATTTAGCAATTTTCCTCAGTTTGACTTCTAAGTTAAGGCTTAAATTCGCGTACAAAAGCCCCAGGTGGCCAGAATGAACTATCTAAGATCTTTTTGAATGTTTCAAGAGATACGTCTATTTTAAACGATGATATACTTCTATCATAATTGAAGTTAAATTTACGGATATTGATATCATCGATTTTTAAGCGTGACGAAATGTAAGATTTAATGTCCTCCACCAAGGTATCTTTGGCAAGTCTCGATATAAATATAGACTTTTTAGGTGGAATAACTATCAAATAATTAACTGATGCTACTAAGTTATTAGGGGCCTCTGGAATTGTGAGACTCTTATTACAATTAGATAGAGCTTTTGGGGAATTGAGCTCTTTGGAAGTTGACGGCTTATCACCTTGAGGGCAAGAAGAAGAGAGATTTATTAGGTCATTGGGAGGAGACGTTCTTTTCTGTACAGAAGAACTAAGTGTTACTTCATCGGAAGGACGTTTACGCTTAGGAGCAGGTTTAGAGGATTCGTGAGAATCATTCAGGGACTTAAAAGATTTTAACAATTTTTCATAGTGCCTAAATTTTTCAGTGAGGGTTACAAGATCTCGACCGATTTCGTTAAAGCCATTGCGTGTCTCCCTATAAACTTTAAATAGATCGATTTCAATAGATCTACAATTTAAACAGGACCAACGCAATCCCTTACAGTCGAGAATAGAATCTAAAATTCTACCTGTCAGTCCAGCACATATAATATGGGCAAGCCTATCACAAAGCCAGCATGAAACGTAGCGATCTGACTCACCTTTAATGTTACAATTGGGGAAGTTACAAGACATAATAAACAACAAGAATGAAGATCAAATAAAAGGGTAAGTAAAACAAAATTTAATAGATGTAGAATAAGTTAGTGTGTTAATAAAATATTAATAATAATAAATTCAATTAAGAACAAACACAAAAATAATAGCAATTTTGTTTTTTAACAAAGTTCAAAACCAAGACAGTTTGAAAAAGCAATATAGCGAGCAGTTTTAGATGCACTGGAACGAATAAAAAGCTACACACAACACAGCTGTGAATAAAGAAGCAAATGAGATAAATAAAGAGAGAAAATAGAATAAAATAAAACAAAATGAAACAAAAAGCTGACTCGGTAACACAAATTCGAAAATTTTAACTTTTTAATAAAACACAAAACTTAAGAACATTTAATATTTAGCTTGCAACTCAGAACTAAATCACTAAACATTTAATTAAATCACTAAAAAATCAATTAAAGTTTAAGAATTTAACAAAATTTAACACAATAGTTCACAGCAAAAAAATTATTATTAATTATGATACCCAAACCTGGAAAGCCACCCCATGAAACCACATCATACCGACCAATTTCTCTGCCACCGGTTATGTCCAAATTGTTTGAAAAACTTTTATTGAAAAGATTAAAACCAATCATTGACGAGAAAAATTTTATTCCAAATCATCAATTTGGTTTCCGGAATCAACACTCTACGATTGATCAGGTTCATCGAATAACTGAAATAATTGAAAAAACATTAGAAAAAAAAGCACAAGCTTTCGATAAAGTTTGGTATGCAGGATTGAGCTATAAACTTAAAATGATTATTCCAACACAATTCTCGAATATTCTGAAATCATATATATCAGAACGCTATTCCAGATTCAAACAAGAGGACGCTTTTTCTGCTCTTAAAAAAATCCAAGCGGGAGTTCCGCAAGGTAATGTATTGGGAGCAGTTCTTTATCTCTTATATACTAATGACCTACCAACATTTAACGAAAATATTGTTGCTACATTTGCTGATGATACTGCAATTTAGCCGTTGGCGACAATAATATTGAGTCAACAGAAAAATTACAAAAAGCCATTTCAGAAGTACAACGCTGGACAACTACTTGGCGCATGAATGAAACCAAATCAGTGCATATCGATTTAATCCTATTAGGGGAGGGACCACGCCTTTAAACCACTTTAAAAAATTTTTAACTATAGATGCCCCTCCTTAATGTGATCCTGTGTACTAAATAACAGTCTTGTATCTTATTGCGGAGCTTAGTTATGGCAATTTATTTGTTTTTGATTAATGGCGTTTTGTGGGCAGTGGTCCGATTACGCCCATCTGCAATACCAACTGTCTTACAGTACCAAGAAACATGTGTACCAAGTTTCATAAAGATATCTCAATTTTTACTCAAGTTACATCGTGCACGGATGGACGGACAGACGGACAGACAGTCACCCGGATTTTAACTCGTCTCTTCATCCTGAGCATTTATATATATGTATAACTCTATAGCTAACTCGTTTAGTTTTAGGTGTTACAAACAACCGTTAGGTGAACAAAACTATTATACTCTGTAGCGACAAGTGGCGAGAGTATAAAAATATTGATAAACCCAATTTGAACAATCATATCCCAAAAAATATTGTAAAAGATGCACCAGAAATAAATAAAACTGCCAGCGTTCAAAATAAAATGGTCAACGTTCAAAAAAACCAACCTTTGCCTCTGTAGCTGCATCAGGTACTGAAATGCAAGGTATTGATACCAAAAGACAGGGAGATATTAGCCAAACCCTTCAACTCATTCTGGATACAATGGCCAACCTAGAAGACTCTTCTTCTAAAATCAATAAAAGGGTTAATAAACTTGAGGGCAGTACTAAAAAGACTGCACCTAAACAAAAAAGAAGCTCTTAATGGCTAAAACAATTAAAATTTTGTCATGGAATGCAAATGGGTTGCTTAACCATCACCAAGAAGTACAGGCAATCCTGGACATAAATGAACTAGACGTGTGCCTGATATCATAAACGCACTTTACTAAACAATCTTTCATTAGATTTAAAGGATAAAAAGTATACCACACTATACATCCAGAAAATGCAGCAAGGGGAGGAAGCGCGGTAATAATCAATGAAAATCTCAAACATAATGAGGAAATGAAATTGGAAGCGGAAGATATACAAGCAATGGCAATAAACATTAAAACAAAGAATGGTAACATTACGGTAGTTAGTTTGTACAGCCCCCGAAACACAATATTAAGTGTGATATATATGAAGAATTCTTCAAAAACATAGGAAAACGATTCATCATTGGTGGTGAGTTTAATGCTAAACACGCGCACTGGGGATCGAGGCTCATCACAACTAAAGGAAGGGAGTTATTAAAAGCGGTTAAAATATATGGATGTAAACCTTATCAACGGGCAAACCCACATACTGGCCTACCGACTCAAACAAGGTTCCTGATCTTATTGATTTCTTTATCATCAAAGATGTTTCAAGCAATTGCATGCAAATAGAAGATATTTTGGATATAAATTCAGATCATTCACCGATTGTTTTAACTTTTAGTGAAAACATTATAATGAAGCCAGCTAACCCATATCTGACTAACAAATCTACAGGTTGGGAAAGCTTTAGAATTTTACTTGACCAAAGAACTGAATTAGCAGTTCCATCACAATCTGAAGAACAGTTAGATCTGGATGCAGCGTGGCAAAATACATCTTAAGTTTGTTTAAGACCAAAAGGTAACAATTATCCTAAAGAAATATTGAAACTAATTTTTGAAAAAAGAAAAGCGAGAAAAAAATGGCAACAATCCAGAGCCCTACAAGATAAAACTGGGCTGAATAACTTAACGTCTCAATTGAGAAATGAAATTAAACAATTTTTGAACGATGCCATGAGTGCGGTTCTATGTGAACTTACAAATTACCCAAGTACTGAATATTCACTTTGGAAGTCTACCAAAAGACTGAAGAGGCCAATTATGCAAACCCCTCCAATTAAAAACATTGATGGTAGCTGGGCTAGAAATAACTATCAGAAAGCATCCAGATTTGCTGAATACCTTGAAACGATTTTTCAACCTAACACGATGGATGACACTACACTGTTACCAAACATTATTACACAAGAAAATATGGAAATACCACGCGTCACTCTAGCTGAAATAAAAAAAAAAAATTAAAAATGACATTAACTCTAAAAAAGCTCCTGTTTTCGACCTGATCACCAGCCAGATACTTAGAGAACTACCAAGGAAAGCATTAGTTAAAATAACCAATCTGATTAATGCATCATTCAGACTACAATGTTTACCGTCATTATGGAAAGTGGCTGAAGTTTTTATGATACCCAAACCTGGAAAGCCACCCCATGAAACCACATCATACCGATCAATTTCTCTGCTACCGGTTATGTCCAAATTGTTTGAAAAACTTTTATTGAAAAGATTAAAACCAATCATTCTTGAGAAAAATTTTGTTCCAAATCATCAATTTGGTTTTCGGAATCAACACTCTACGATTGATCAGGTTCATCGAATAACTGAAATAATTGAAAAAACATTAGAAAAAAAAGCACAAGCTTTCGATAAAGTTTGGTATGCAGGATTGAGCTATAAACTTAAAATGATTCTTCCAACACAATTCTCGAATATTCTGAAATCATATATATCAGAACGCTATTTCAGATTCAAACAAGAGGACGCTTTTTCTGCTCTTAAAAAAATCCAAGCGGGAGTTCCGCAAGGTAATGTATTGGGAGCAGTTCTTTATCTCTTATATACTAATGACCTATCAACATTTAACGAAAATATTGTTGCTACATTTGCTGATGATACTACAATTTTAGCCGTTGGCGACAATAATATTGAGTCAACAGAAAAATTACAAAAACCATTGCAGAAGTACAACGCTGGACAACTACTTGGTCCATTAAGCTGAATGAAACCAAATCAGTGCATATCGATTTTACGAATAAACATATACAGCACAAACCAATATTTATGAACCAAAAAATAGTTCCGTATGAGAATACAGCAAAATATCATGGTATGACCCTTGATACTAAACTTAGGTGGAAATCACATGTCAAAAAAACAAGAAGAATTAAAACTTAAGTACAGAAATATGCACTAGCTATTAGGCAGATATTCTGCCTTGTCAATATACAACAAGCTACTCTTGTATCAACAATTCCTTAAACCGATCTGGAGTTATGGTATTCAACTCTGCGGCTGTACCAGTCAAAGCAACAGATTAATTATCCAAAGATTTCAAAACAAAGTACTTCGTGATATTGTTAATGCACCCCTGGTACATTCGTAATGACAACTTTCAAAAATTATAGAATCTTATTAGAACCATCAAAAATTCGAATTGTGTCCTTTACGTCGCGCCATGTTATTGCTAATCTGCGAGTTTGATTTGCAACACAACTACTCATGCGCATCCCCAGTTCTTATTTTGCCGACGACAATGGGCAGCTGTATTGTAGCCGCTTATATGTGAGATGTAAAATTATTCAAAGCTTTAACAAATCGAATGTTGTTTTACCAATAGAAGCATAAAATAGCACTGATATATTATTTGTAACTAGAAGACCCCGGCCACGCTTTGCTGTGGCTAAGGTATAATTAAACGATATTGAGTAAGTAGTTTAATTTAGTAAAATGTTATTATCAAAAGGAATTTCAGCATTTTTTCTGTCTATATAGCTCGATTACCGAGCCAGTTATGATTTAAATAATTATTTTGTGCGACTGGAAAAATACGGGCAGTTAATTAATTTTGTCCGTGTACAATAGTGCTGAAATTCGTGGAAGTTTAGGGCATTTCGTCTCTGGTTGCAGTTAGTATATGAAATCTAAGTTCTATTCTGAAATCTAACTCATAGTATTCATATTTTATTATTATTAAATACTTACATTAAAATGAAATCATCACTGGTATGATTAATATTACCGTCAAAGTCGGTACATTTAATTGTGGTGAGTAATTTTCAAAAATTAGTAAATTAGTGCGATAGAATTGAATTAAGTAACCACATTTCCGAACAAACGATGCTCTTTCAATATAGTCTATGGCTGTGTAATGACGATGATATTCGATACGCGCGTTTTTTAAAATATGCTAAATTAAATGGATTTTTTCAATCTTTCTAAGACATTTTCTTAATATTTTTTTCCGTAAGAACCTTCTACAGAGTATTAGAAAACTATAAAAAAAAACTGCTAAATCGGTCTAGCCGTTCTCAAGTTATGGCGTGGCAACTGGAAACGGGTTTTATTTTAATATATATAGATAACAATTGATAATTTAAAACAATAAATCGACCTATTTACTTAGTCTTTTGGACAAAAAATTTCACTTTGAACAAAACATTTAAATTTTCATTGAAGTGAAAGGTTTTAGTAAGGCAACAACGAAATTGTGTACATCAGCTGTTTGATATGTCGCTGCAGAAGCTGGCTTCAAGACGACATTTACCGACCAGAAAGTTTCGCTGTCGTGCAGTCATATTGCTGTCGTCTTTGTGTTAAGCGTATTATTTTCGCTAAGCTTGCCATTGATCTCCATATCGTTGCTACTTTCATGGTCGTCGTTCTCAGAATCGTCGTTCCCGTCATCTTCGTCATCACTTCCAGCTGCTTCGTTGTTGCGTCGTATAGTGCACAAGTTGTTGTGTCAAGGGCTTTAGAAAATGTGCAGCTTTATGTCAACTACTTTGTAATCAATTTCTAGCATATTGCATATTTTTACTAGGTCGCTCTCTCTTCAAATTCGAAGTAACGTATTCTGCTTGCTGTGTGTATTCAGCGCTCCTCTCGTCGTAGGTAAAGACACAAAATTCTCTGAGTCGTTGACGGTTATTTCTGTCACCTTTACTTTTGAAAATGTACTTATGTATCATCGCAATTTTAGCATTAATGTTATTATGAAGTACTGCATAAATCGATAAGATATGAGATTTTGCGTATGTACGTACTTATGGACATATGTACTTGTCCTAGGAAATTTCCACACACTTCAGTTATTTTTGTGTAAATAGATTTTAATTGCGCGACTCTTTGAAACTTGGACGTGCGTTTTCTTTTTCTTTAGACAAGCCCCCAATTAAGTGGGTTTCAGGATTACCCACTTTATCTTATACAAGTATATGTTCGTTCCGCTTAATAAATGAGTAATTACACCGTATTTTAATTTCGTGTATCTCACTAAATGGTCTTACAATAAGAGTGATATGATTAAAAAAAACCAAAACCGCACTATTTATTAAGGAAATTCAATTGTTTTTTATTCAGCGTGAAGTACAATCGATACAATTAAGTTCTGAATATTTTGCAGGAACGAATTCCATGAACCCAAAATTCGAGTACATTTTCCACTAAATCAAGTCGTATGTCATGAATAGCACGTTCAATGTTAAATTCGAAAGCTCTAAGAGAGTCTTGTTTATTGCTTAATACCAATTACTTCAAATAACCCCACAAGAAGTAGTCTAATTGTGTTAAATGACAACTTCTTAGAGGTCATTCAATGTCACAATTTCTTGAAATTATCGAATCTAAAAACTTTCCTCGAAATAATTCGGTTGTTGCACGTGCTGTGTGGCACGTAGCCACGTGTTGTTAAAACCAGTTATTGTCAAGATTTACTTCTTCCAATTGCGGCAATAAAAAGTTGTTTATCATCGATCTATACTGCTCTCCATTGACAGTAACGGTGTCACCAGCTTCATTTCGAAAGAAATACGGACCGATGATTCCAAATCGTCAAAAAGTCACACCAAATTGTCAATTTCGGTGAATGTAATGGTTGTTCATGAATAATTTTCGGATTTTATTCGCACCAAAATCGACAGTTTTGTTTATATACCGCACCCCTCCGATGAAAGTGAGCCTCTTCGGAGAAGATGATTTTCTTAAAAAAATCGTTATAGTTTGCAAGTTGTTCAAAGTAAAAATTAATAAATCGACGTTTGCGGTTATCCAAGGACTTTAGTTCTTCAATGAGAATTATTTTATACGGATGCAAGCCCAAATCCTTTCGCAAAATCCGCTAGGATGTGGTTTGAGACCGCCCCAATCCTTGAGAACGTTTTGGAATCAAAAATATTGGTTTTCAACAACATTTGCCTGATTTTATTTCGAGCGATTCTTTGTCTTATTGGCACTTGAACATTATGTGTAGAATATGTAGACTCAAAATTTTCAACATTTCGACGAATAGCGAGCACAGGTGGACGATTATTACGACCATAAAATAACAAAAGCGCACGAAAAGTTGCAATTTAAGAACGATTATTTCGCTAACTCAACCCATTTTTTACACAAAGACATACTCTTATCGAGAGCTTCATTTATTTATTTTATTATATAAACTAGCTGATCCGGCGAACTTCGTACTGCCTAACAGTCAATTAATGTCGTGTTACCTTTTAGCTGAACTAATTTAGGCTTTGATGAACATAATACAATAATACAAAATAAATAGGAACATAGATAGATACATAAAAGTATTTTATTATGATCAACCATACATACAGAAAGAGAATACCGATAAAAATTAAGTACTTCAAACACGTGTCAGAAAAATATGATAAAACTAAAGTATGTTGTGTAGCATGTGATGCACTCGTATTAACTCTGTTCATTCAAGCACCTTGTGGTAAACGACATTCTTTTTTTTTTTTGCCAAGCGCAAGAACAAATAAAACGGATGGTTTATCGACACGTGAACATGCTACGTACAATAGACCATGAGAAAAACATGCAATTTCTAGATTGAGGTAAATAGTCAATGATTGGCCCTGTGATTTGTTAATCGTCATGGCGAAGGCAAGACGAATCGGGAATTGAATTCGTTGAAATTCAAAGGGCATATCCATTGGGATCATCGGAATCCTTGAAATAAGAATATCATCTCATCTTTAAATATGTTTTGAGTATCAACGCGTGGATCACATTCCTCATCAGTTTTCTTATCACCAAACGTGTTCCATTGCACAGTTTTGACTGGTTTAAATTTCTAAGTATGATGACTAACGAGCCAACCTTTAGTTGGAAATTGTGCGGTGGTAAACCAGGCACATCCAAGGAGTTTAAAAATTCAGTTGGATAATTAGTGGTTTCATCTTCGTTCGTTACACAGTCGATCGATTTGAACCTACGATTTGATTCTGAATTATATATAATATTTAGGTCAGCTACATCTTTATTTTTAGCCGCAATTGCTCGCTCACTTAACCATTTAGTATTTTTCTGGTTAGAAATTATATCCGGGAATACTTTGTTGATAAGCTTGTCTTTCGATGAGACGAAATTGCAAGAATTTCCAGGAAACGAAATCAATCCGATCGATTCGTCAACAGCAACACGGCCATTACCGATAGTCAGCAATTGCATGGAGAAATCATCAGCAGATAGATGATTCGTTCAACAATGCAACTCTTATATTTATTGACTGTTGAAGTTTCTTTGCATATCGCCACAGATTAAATGCTATGAGGCAAGCGTTGATTTCGTAGGCAGCAGTAGTTCTTGGAATGAATGGTAGTGTATGTCGGAAATCGTCAGATAGTGAAATCATTGCACCACCAAAACTTCTCAAGACATTGCGTAGATCTAGTAATATTCGGTCAAGAGCTTTCAATGCGCGTTTGTGCGTCATTGTACATTCGTCCCATCCTATGATTTTTGATGTCGGTTGTTCAGTAGTTTAAAGGTTTAATGGCAATTTTAACGCTGAGTGAGCCGTATGGCATCCGTCTAACAATGTGGCCGCAATTCCAGAAGAAGCATATCTTCGATCAAGAGCAAAGCCTAGTTATGCATCTCCTCATTCGCCTCAATATCGGGATTTCTTGTGCAGACACAAATTCGATGTAAAATGTCTTCTGACATGTTATCTTTGTATTTGTTCCACAGGTCACGTGGGTTCGATGGGAAGCATGTCGAAATGATGATAGCAAATAATATGCGTATCAGATTTGGAGATGCAGAAACAATTGCTTTAGCGATTGTTGTGTCCCAATGAGCATCGTTTTCAAGCAATTTGAGCTCTTGACATACTGCACGAAATGTGGGGCACACTATACCAATAACAGTTCGTAGTGATTCAAATGATGTTGGCCCTCGAAAATGTACCAGCAACAACCGCAAATAGAAACATTCATCATTCTTCGGATAAACTGTGTAAATACGACCAAAAGTATCAGTAAAACGCATATCTGGATGGCTAGGAACTGCATGGCCTTGCTTTCGACGTTGAAATTTCATTGATGTAGCGTTCTAAGTGTAAAAACGTGGCATCTCTGATTACAGCAACGTTCGTGCGAACGGATCGCTTTGACAAATCGCAAAGAAACTGGTCAGTGTTGTCGCTGGAGCTGTTGCGGCACGTTGAGCAGTGTTGTGGCTGGAGCTGTTCGACGTTGTGAAATAAACTCTCGGACCGTTCTCTAGATGCACCCGCCAAATGTACAACAGTGGGCTGACGTTCGTAAATAGGGAATGAGAATATACGCCAAATTGCTTCATTGCAGTTCACATATCTACCGACTTGATAGCGCGTAATTTCATCGGTGGTATTTTTGGATGTTTGGATACCAAAAACCGCCATGTCGCTGCCTTTCGTGACATATATGCAAATGTATTTATTTAACTTGACCGAATTGCAATACTCAACATTACAATGTGTCTTGAATGTTTTGGAAAGAAGTGGTGAATATGGAACAACCTAACTTTTGTCGGCCACAAACTCGTTTCCTTTCACTTTAGTTGTGATACTTTTACCATTATTATCTGGCGATCGACGCTTATATAGTGGATAACCATCGTTGCCTGCCGTCATTTTTAGTGGATACCGATTGGAGCACTTGCCGTTGAACATGCACGGTAATTGGCGGTTGATGGTGCCACACAGCCCATGAATCATATTCTTGATTACAACATCTTGTAGGTCTGGGTCGGTTTCAGGATCAGAAATCTCCGCACATATGATGTCATCTATTTGATCTGACCGTTTTTGCAAATAAATTTAAAGAGTACCTGAACTTTTTTTTGGATAGTGCACTTTTGAATCTTGGTAATAAAGCTTTCAAAAATCATAGACAACATAAAAAGACATTTTCGTTAACCTATAAAAGAAATTTAAGAAATTGTTTTCGAAAATACAATGGTTTAGATCATAGATTACTACTTTGGATATTGCACTTTTTAACCTTAGTAATTATTAATCTTAGAAAAATCACAGACAACATAAAAAGACATTTACTATTTCGTTAATGTATAAAATAAATCTTAGAAATTGTTTTCGAGAATATAAAGTTTAATTTACACAAAATAAATTTATGAACGCATGCGCAAACGTTAATCATTTGTCATTATTTCTGAACGCATGTCAACCATTACTTATAATATTTGACATGATGGACAACAAATTTTTTGCAGGTACGAAACATATTAACATTTAAGGAAAATTATTAATCTTTTATAATTATGTTTTCGTCGAGTATTCATTATTTTTAAGATGTATTGAAGAGTTTAGTTATGGCAATTTGTTTGTTTTTGATTAATGACGTTTTGTGAGCGTGACAGTGCTCCGATTACGCCCATCAGCAATCCCAACCGTTTTACGATACCAAGAAATATGTGTACCAAGTTTCATAAAGATATCTAAATTTTTACTCAAGTTACAGCTTGCACAGACGGACGGATCGACAGACAGTCACTCGTATTTCCACTCCTTTTATATTCTTTGCCTCACTTAATACATTTGGCCAAATTTTTGTCTTGGGATTAAAAAAATAACTCCAAATTTAAATACAAACTTTTGATAATAGGTGAATATCAATTAATTATATCAAACGTTCAAACTTTTTAGAAAACTTTCGATGGAATCGCGATAGTCAAACATCATCGATAGTGCCATCGAATGTTTCAGACCACTAGTTAAGACTTCAAATCAAAATCATCATAACAATTTTTAAACAAGTAGAACTATTCAAAATTCATGTTACTTTTTTAATTATAACAGTGGTTCAATATAGCCCCTTTAATATGTATTTTCGGTGAATAGTCAGCCATAGGTACAGTGGTGCACATATTCGATTTCTGTTGACTTGAACAGTTATGGTCCGATTTTGACTATTCTAAGATGCGAGTCATCTCTTAAAGCACTATTTGTGCAAGGTTTCATTCAAATAACTTTATTGATTTATATTCTGATTCTCCAATTAACCATTGTGTGGGGAGTAGGTGTGGTTATAACTTGGTTTTGACTTTGCGTCCAACGATAAGTGTTTGCCATAAGTGTTCGACTTTTAGTGAAGACTCAAGCAAATTTAATAAAACTGGTATTAGTAACTCGCAACCGAAAAGGAATGGCAATGAAAATTATCAACAGGAAAAATTGGAGTAATAATAAATATATAGTAAACATCATATCAATATTCAAAACAATCAAGAGGATGCATATAATAAGCACTCATGGATTGAACAGGGAATAAGAGACCACGGGAAACTATATCTACCCCCTGCCACAACTTAAAAACTTTATTCCGGCATCAACAAGATGTTTAGTTAAATTATTACCTGGCAATAGCAAAACAAAACTTTTGGCTTTGCCTCTTAATACAAGGCTTCGCTCTTTCCTAACATTGTCAAATTACTATAGAAGTTTTACCAAAGACTTTGTCAGTATAGATAAACTGACCGACATACTAAAATAAGAATTAAAATTCAATTAACCCCACAAGGTGTGAACGCAATAAACTTAAAGAAGTTTTAGCCTTAGAGATCGGCACATCAACGTATCATTTTACCACTTGATTTCACGACCAACGATTTCCCAAGGGGTCTAGGGGTGGTTCTAAGAGATAGGGAAGTGCATTTGCAAGAAATGGAAGATAAGTAACTGTTAGCAATAGTATAGAGACTTAATATTTAGTTTGAAGAATTGCCTATATGTTTCTGATAAAAGTCCAAACATATGTCGGTGACGCTTTGTCCAGACAGAATATGAATGTAATAGTAGCTGAATCAAGCTCTGACTGCCCCACTATGAAAAGTGAGTAGTCACTGACTTATACCATCGAAACGATGGAGATAATTCAGTTAATAGCGCGAAAACCAGTCAAGGGCAGGCCTTTATTATACTTAGATTAAAGAGCAAGAATAATGTATAGTATTATGATTAAGAGTTATTTTTAAAAATTCTGCGAGTTTGCGAATGGTTGAACGTCACCCCAATAAAATATTCCTCCATAAAATACGGTTACGGATATCATAATCGAAAATGACTAAAACGAGATTATGGTTACTAGGCATATCCGATCCTCTACGGCGGTACATACAATTTAAAACAGCTGCTGGTCTATAATACTCCTAGATACGATTTTAATTTTGGGAAGCAATTTTCGACCAGCAGCTTTTTTAAATTTTTGAAACTGCCTATTTTACAGCTAATAAATATTCTTCCGAACGATAAAACATAATACAGTGACAAGTGGACAGTGGAAATTTGACTCAACTAGCTAAGAACCTGAAGCTCGAGAGAAATCTGAACGAATCCGGTTATTTGATCTTGATGGCCACTATAAAGGAAATTAAGTCAATTCATTCAACCACCAATAAAAACTAATATACAGCCATAAACTAATATACAGTCATTCAGGTTTAACCAATATTTCGGAATCAGTTCAGAATCGTATAGAAAAGGTGAATGTCACTAATTATAAATATTATAATAAAAGTCAGTAGAATATACCATATCAAAAGGTGACAGGATCTTTGTGAAGGCTATCCGAAGGCTAGGAACTAAGCTTTCGGCATTATATACAGAAGGAATTGTTAAACAGGACCAAGGTACTACCGATCTTATAATGTGGAGGAGAATTTTTAAGGACAATCTCCTACTACCTTAATGGACTAACGCATTTATTGTCACAAGGAGGAGGATTTTTAAGGAAAATCTTTTACTACCTTAATGGACTAATGCATTTATTGTCACACTTTAATTGCAGGCAAATTACAGCAGCACTGTCACGGAATACAACTGAAGTAGTTATACTCCATAGAAACATGATGGTTATATGGAACATTATGATTACTTGACGCACTTCATACACTTTGCAATGTACTCAAAACTGGATGAGGAGTCAACAAACCCAACCTCTTTCTGAATCTTGAACTTTTTGGAATGGGGTCTGAATGACATTGCCTGAACCGCACACTTCGATGACTTTCCGAGACTACAGAAGAGGAAGACAAGCTCGTTGACTCTAGCAACAAACAATATGGGGCAAATACTCTATTTAAGTAAAAAAGGGAGGACATCACGAAAAAATAAACAACATCATTGTTTTAACAATAAATAAAAATTAGATACGCTTTACTAATACGAAATAGTATTAGCGAGACCACTTGTTCAACAAACTACAATTCTTTGCTCTGTACTACTGTAGTAGACAATACTGATATAAACAAATTTGTCTCTACCAATATAACAATAAATCCGTTTATAAAAATTCCAACTCGAGAAACTTTTTTTCTCGAACATCTGTTATTTTAACACCACAGAGAATAAATCTTTTGAAGCATCTAGACACTTTGAGTTTACACTGTCTGTGGGGTTACAAGGCCTTTTTTGTAACCGCGCAAATATACAAAAATTTAAAAATCCAAGCGAAGTTGTAGCAGCGATGAAAAGACAAAAGACCGAGTAATGACGCTATGTGTGGTCAGCTAATAGGCTAACTTTATTTGCATTTTTCTTCTGCTTAAATAATATTCTAATCAATATTTCAATTCCGCGAAATACACAATTTCCTTTTGTATTATTGCATATGTAAATACATACATATGTAGCTGTGTGTGTTATGCCGTATCCGAGAAGAAGCTGCAAAAACGAGGATAGATCAAAATTTTGTACAAGATGGTCTAAGGGGAAACGTGAGGCTACGACTGCATCAATAACCCAAAATGCTTGCTTCGCTTGAACGCAGGTTCTAGTGAAACTGATCACTTTACTGGCAGCGTAAGATGCTCGGTATACAAGAGGGCAGCACAAACCCTAACATGAAGATGAGGTTTTTGTAACGTAACCTAAACTTCTGTCAAGCATCACATGATCTATTAAAACAGGTAGTCCTTGAAAATCAGATCGATTTGGTCTTACCCAGCGAACCATATAAAACCAGTGAAGGTGCAGACTGGTCAAGCGACTCAACGAATAAAGAGGCTATATGGAAATGTAACCCTATCTCTCCGCAACTGGAAAACGCATGCCTTTGTTCGAGCAAAAGCTAGCGATATTAATATGTACAGTTGCTATTTGCATCCCAGCATCAATAATGAATAATTTAAGAACATCATCGACAATGTAGTGACCAGACAAATAGTAGGGGCAAAACCTTACTAGAAGCTTTTGCTTCCCTTGATCTTGAGCTGTTAAATACCAACCAACCCAAATTTAACAAAGGAGGATGACAGTCAGTGATAGATTTGACTTTGTCGAAGAAAATCTAGTTCGCAGATCTCAATAGGAAATAAGTGATAATATTGTACTTTTAGTGATCTCTATGCTATTGCATTTGAGCTAAAACTTTTGACCCAGACCTCTTCGAAAAGGCATTTAAACCCACTTTTTTACCCGGCAATATGCTGTCGGCTAATAGTTCCGTCTCCATAATTATGACCCGCCGTAAGCAAGCAGGTGACGCATCAATGTCCAAGCATCCACGATGTATATTGGTGGAACGACACAATTGCCAAACTGCGAAAAGAATGCCAGCAATCAAGACGTTTATATTGACTCCTCAAAGACAAAAGGAAGCTACTAACAGTCCATTAAGAAAAGCAAACGAGATTGCTTTATAAGATTCTGCGACGACGTTGAAGAAAATGCCTGGCTTCGTGGACAAATACCAACCTATCCCTTAATTCTGAAAATAATAATATTAATTATACTCTTCCCAACTTTATCAAGAGATTGCAGACGTAGCCCAAGACACACTGACTGTCTCGAATGAAGACGTTTGAGAAGCATGCGACCGGTTAAACCCATCTAATGCTCCGGTCCCAGATGGAATTCATAATATAGCATTGAAAACAGCGATTATTAAGATTATAGACCCTTTCCGAATTATGTATGGCACATGCATTAGGGAAGGTTGCTTCCCTAAGCTATGGAACAAGCAGCATCTACTATTACTGCCAAACCAAACAAGCCTTTGACAGACCCATTTCCAACCACTACATGCTAAACTCCGCTGGAAAAATCCTGAGCGACTTATAAACCAACGCTTAAATGAAGTAATCGATGAAACTGGCGGCTTATCCCCGAATCAATTTGGATTTAGAAAGGCAAGATCCACCATCGAAGCGGTGACCCTAATAAAGACAGTGGCTGAAAAAGCTATTAGTAGAAAATGTTGGAAGGGCGGCACAATACAACATTGTATGGTTGTAACCCTCGACGTTAAAAATGCTTTTAACTCAGCATACTGGCATTACATACTGACTGCCCTAAAAAGTTTTCCCGTGCCTCCATATCTTATCGTAAGCTACTTTCATGAAAGAATCCTGAGCTACTACACAAGCAACGGCTATAAGGAATATAAAATCACCGGGGGTGTATCACAAGGATCTGTACTCGGACCGTTACACTGGAACATAATGTACGACGGAGTACTGTGACTCGAAGTGCCCAAAAATGTTCACATAATTGGATTTGCCATTACATTGCTGTTGTGGTGATGGCTAAGCACATAGAGGATATTGTTGCAACAACCAGTGCAACACTAGCTTAAATTAGTGATTGGCTTGAAATTGACTTGCCCTAGCAGAGAGCAAAGCGTAAGTCTTGCTTATCACTGGCAAGAAAATCCGGGAGACCACTACATTCATTATAAAAAGTGTTAGTATAACTACACAACCTGCCCAGAAATACTTAGGAATTGATCTTGATGCAAGACTTTCCTTTAAAGAACACTTGGCATTCACCTGTGAAAAAGCTTCAAAAACATGTCATGCTTTAACCCGAATGACTGGCCGGAGTTCTAAAGTCTGTCGCTCTATATGGCGCTGAGGTATGGGAAAAAGCACTCGAGATAAAATCTTACGAGGCCCCCTCTTTTCCACTTATGCCATTTGCGCACTTAGAGCATGCTCCGCGTTTCCTACAATGTCGAAGATGCTGCCCTTGTAACCGCGGGCTTAAACTCATTAGACCTCTTGGCCAAAGAAATTAAGAAGCCTGTAACGGACTTATCACCCGGTCGAAATGGATGTTGGACGAAGACAACTCCGCTTTCGATGCTTTCTCCTCGTAAAAAAAAACAAAACAACATATGTGGCTGTGTACATACATATGTGTACCTTTAACAGTTCATAAAAGGAGAATGACTCAAGTACCTAGTTAACACAATTGCTCCTTTGTATATAATATAGTTATGAAGAAAAAGAGAATTGTAAAAAATGGGAAACATGTTTCCGTAGAATGCAGTGGTTCTCAATCGGTGACCCCACATCCCGGCCCCGTTGAAAGGCCTTTCAAACAGGTAGAAGTGTTCTACCACACGTCCTTTCCTGGAAAACAGTTTGTAACGCTCCCAATATGCCTTTTTGGTGGTGGTAAGTTGCTGATGTTAGCAAACATCTCCGCTCTGAGAGTGCTCTAAGTACACTACCAATAATAAAATGCCCCGTAGTTAATGCTTCAGAATCGTTTGGATCCGATGAAAATGGGGTTATTGGCCGAAAATTTAACACCATCTATCTCAACCATGACTGTTGTTGGTTCCTCAGCTGTGAGTCTTGCATTTTTGATGGCACGGTTGAGGCGCCCTTAGCCGATTTGACTGCCTCCCAAATACTGTCGAAATTAAGTGGTCTGGGAGGAATAAAATTAAAGTTTATAAATTTATTAGCACAATATTTTACAATTGCATCTTTGTTTTTGGTTTTGAATAAAATTGACTTAAATTCAGATAGTCTGGTGCAAGTACCCACAAAATTTGTTAAGTTATCGTAAAACTTTTTAGAGGGTAGCTCCCTTCGAACGTGATACACAACTAATTCGCATTTGCTTGGCAACAGTATTGGATGTTTCCTCTCTTCTAAAATATCTGATTCTAATCGACTTCCAACTGTGAGTATTTGAAATCCTTCGGTATACTCGAGAAAAGTATTTAAATAACGCAATGGACCATTTGTCGTGAGCTCTTTCTGTAAAAAATGACTTTCATTAGCGAAATGTATATGCACTTGTATGTTGAATGTTCCAAATTATGCAAAGTAAGACGTAATGCAAATCTTTTGGTAAAAGTGTAAATGAGTCATTAAATTTTGCATTATGTCGAAAATTGTTGATGAAACGGAACATCCAAGCTCTTAATGGAAGGCTGCTAGAGTAATAACTCCACCGATTCACGATTTCCAAAATGTAATTGGTGGTAACAACTGTATTGAATGCTCATTTTCGTTTCGTCCTTTCAAAATATTCCATGTCGATATAACCGCACCTGCTCTTTGGCTGTTTATCTGAGTTTTCGTATAGAAAATTTGGTCCGACATACCATATTATTACGGGGTTACAATGCGTTGCTACATATATCCACTGGGCACCTTTGGTTTAATCCTGAATTTCCGTAATTCGATTACCACCAAAAGTCGAAAGTCGCATTTTTACGTGTAGATATTTTACAGATTCGTATTCTCTGAATTGATGATTATTAGAATGCCATTTTGTTAATTTAAACTTTTCTAATTCAACCAATTGTATTGTATTACTTCTTGCTTTATCTGTGAAAGTTGGGCTAGAGTATCAGCAGCACAGAGTAAGTCGTCTACGTAGAATGATGATTTCACGATGTTTGCGCCAATTGCAAATTGTTCTGAATGCTGCTCAGCTAGATACAACAAACTCCGTACAGCAAGATTTACAGTATTTAGTTCATCCGTGCGAATATCTTCAGCCAGTGAACTCCTCCACAGAATGTACTGGAACTTTCTAACATTCGAAGAAGAAAATTTTTGCTTGAATTGTAGGACCAACCATCTGAATATTGTTTAATGATATTTGGGATGTGGCTTGACAGTAAGCGTTTCGAAGCTTTGTGGTTGTACTTGTTTTGTTTACCACACAATTAGGTGGTATAAAATGATGCGATTCGCAGAGATATGGAGGTTTTTACAATGCTCATATACCCAAACTCTCGTACTAAATTAAACGTATTTGGCTATTTGACGCTTTTGTGCATTGAATCGTCTCAAAGCCGTAGTGTATGACTCGCCCAAGCCCGTCGGATCTCTCTATCCACTTGGTTGCAAGCTAGCTTTGACGATATTTTTAATGCGCGTAATATTTTTCTGGGTGCTGGCGCGTTTTTGTTTTAGCTCGTCCAAAGATATTGCAGATCAGGATCTTGTTTGTGCCTTATAGCAGCTTCAAAATTAGTTTGAATAACAATAATTGTAGTTCTAATGAGTTATTTAGTAATAAATGATTACTTAATTTACCGCAAAAAATGTATCTAACCAAGTTATATGTATGTATGAGTATGCAACCAACTTGAATATGAGCTGCAGGCAGTGATACCGCAAGTTATGTGCTGTGTGCGAGCGATGCTGTTGTGTCCAATGGTAAAGCTATCCAATGGAGACGAAGTTTATTGACAGAACAAACAACTTACATGTACAATTATTAACTGTATTGAGGGGAATGACTTAAAATGCTTGACATTGAATTTTTTTGGAAAATAAAGAGAGAAAACTTGCAAAAGATATAAATAGACTTAGAATGCAGTGGTTCTCAATCGGTGACCCAACACTATCTCCAGGAAAGGAATGCTGAAAATGTTAATCACATTGGCGCTCTGGGAGGAGAAGTAAACTACAAAACAGCTCACAATAACAATAACGTAACTCATTATCCTAGTGGTTTTGCGATTTGGGCTGATTAAATATAAGAATACACCGCTAAAGGGGATGTCTTGAAAAAAGAGATAACTGAAAACGGTGAAGTTAAACCGAAACGTTCTCATAAATTGACAGTTAGTTTTGGCACAGAACTGGTTCCCAATGGCATTATACCACAGCTCAGATCTATATTTGATAAAATCACTTCTTACCAAAAAAGCGATTATATTATATTATGATATAATTTATTATTTAGACTAACTCCCAATAGGTATTTATCTTTTTCTTACAAATAGTACGGGTGCTTACCGGCATACAGCTTGGCGTTAGCAACAAAAGCAGTTACAATGTATAATGCGGTAATTTATATTCCGAAAATTACGTTAAGCAGCGACAGGAAATTTATAGGACAAAAATAGTTGTAAAGAAATTTATAAAATTTTCTTTTGTTGTAATAATAAATATATATAATTCATATTGTGTGCCAATCGATAGCTCTTTTTCGTCTGTGAATTATGGTGAAAGAAAAATCTTCCGTTTTGCGATAAAATTTGAATTTAATAAACACAATTGACACCTTTAATTTTTCTCTCGTTATTAAAATAATTGAATTAATAAACACATTGGGAAAACTAGTAGAATTCGAAGGAAATACTTTGCTTTGTTTATTAACAGTGGTAACTGTATACACAATTATAGTATATCTTCATATTTATTTTTGTTTGCGGTCATCCAAAAAATATATGTCTGATATGATCAATGGTTTTATGACCGAGGATATATAAAACTTTAAAAGAGTTCTGCAAGTTTCACTGTCCATTTAAACTAAAAACTCCAGCATTTGAAATTTGTAAGTTCTGTTAAATAAAATGTTTTTTAGAAATAACATAATTATTGATTTCAAGTTTGCTTAATATTGCTTTGTTTTTAACTTTTTCGCTTCTATCCTTTCACAGGTCCCATCGCATACATGTACCAAAATAATGTTAAACATATTTCATTTGTAACCCGACGTTTTTATCATTACTTTATTAAGAATTGCAAGGTACCCTATCTTTAGGCACTGGAAATGTTTCTGTTATTTTCATATGTTGGTCCAAATTAATATTAACAAATTTATGCCCGATGAAATTTAAATACCCACCCAACAGTGTTCACTCAAAGAATTATATCTCGGAAATTTTTGGAAATATAAAAAACATAGTTTTTAATCGTTTTTACACAAGCTGCAATTTCAATTTCACTTGCATCTACATCGTAACACAATTGATTTTGATTGACAGTTGACGATCAGCCGATCAACAGGTTACCACAGATATTAAATTTCCGGACGACTTATAATCCTTATTAGCACATTGGGTACTTTAAAACCTATCGCATATCTCAGGTAAGTTACATATCTAAAATTTCGTAAAGCAACTTCTATGACCTATGCAAAATTTCCCATAAACTTTCAAAAAAATCATACGGCGTACAGAAGTAAGGAAAAACTAAGTTCGAGTGTAACTGAACTTTTATACTCTCGCAATTTTTAAAGATTATAGCCGGAGAAATACCTTCAGGTCTTGCCACAACTTCATATTAAACAAGTAAGTAAGGGCTAAGTTCGGATGAAACCGAACATTTTATACTCTCGCAAAGTTAAATGGTATATTCGTTTGAGACTTCTTTATATATTTTTATAATTAGAAGTAGGAACTGTTGCCTTAGTTATTTACTTTTCACTCACAGTGAAAATTATTAGAGCAATTTGTAAACTAAATTTACTCAAATTATGAGAAATCGTTCTTGTGCTTTTTGTATACGCTTATAATTGATTTTATATAGAATGCATTACAACTGTATTGAGAAATCGTTTTAGACAATGAATAACATTTTTTATTTATTAAATCGATATTATTATACATGTTTAGCTTAAAAATAATAAATATTAACAACTTTAAAAATGATATAATATTATTATATTAATTTGTATATAATATTTACAATATTAAACATAAATTTTTGTAGAGATTCTTACACATATATCCAAATTATATTTATTTTTTTCTTATACTATTTAATTTCTATCATATATTTATACAATAATGTCATATATAATAACAAATTATATATATATTTTAAATTTTCTTAATTAGATTATTTACATATTTTTCTTAAAATTGTCTTAAAAACTACTGTTAAAATTCCTAGACCATTCCAATTCGATTATATTTGGAAAAAAAAAATGAAGAACTATTGCACTAAGTCTGAAAACTTTAGTTCGAAATAGAGACACAAATACTGTCATGATAGCTGTGTACTGTCTCAAAAGTAATTGCATTTACACGGGAAGGATCCATGTTTGAAAATGCCCAATCAATTTGTGTACCGGCAGGTGTAGTTGAATATTCTGCACCAAGCAGGAAACTAAAGTTTTTTTCTTGGAGCAGATTTCTTATTGCAGTCCCTGTAGACATTAAACAAATGTTAAAATCTCCAACAATTAGCACATTTTGATTGCCTAACTCAGAAGTAAGGACTTCCTGAAGTTCTACAATTAATTGTCTGACAAAGAAAGCTGAATTTCTGTATAGAACCAGAATATTAATATTGAAACATTTAAACAAAACCGCTTGTAAAACTTTGCGGCCTGAATAAATTTTCTTTACAGCCTTTGATTCTATAGAGCAAGCAATACTATGCTTTGCATATATTATAATGCCCCGTTTATTTCTGTTGGTTGTTTCCGTGCTATCTATCCTCAGCTCGTTAATTGGAGTAAATCCTGGTATATCAAAACTTTCGCAAGGATAACTCCAAGTTTCTACAAAACATAAAATATCCGAAGATAGCATCAAACAGTCGCTTTTTATATCATTAATGTGAGCGTGAAGACTCTGAACATTATGGAATAAAATTTGATGTCCTGATGTTCGGGAAATCATAAAATTGAAACTTGTTGCCAAAGCTTTATTTGTGTTCAATTCCCTCAGTTCTCTAAATACGGGATCCGATGAGGATCCGGATGAGGCTTTTTTGATCGTGCTATCAAACCAACAGAAGGTTCCAAAAATTTAATCCACAGAATTGTTGGAAAAGAACAATGGAAATCAATTTGCATAAGTTGTCCAGCTGCCCCATTAACCAAGCTATCACACATGTTTATGTTCACCGTAATCATATATTTGGTGGAGGTTTTTAGTGTAAAGTGTTTGAAAAGTTTAACTCTTTCCAAAATATTATCATTTTCATTTATACCAATTCCTTTAACTGAGTCTTTTGCAGTTGAAAGGAAAGCTTCTGTTGGGATTCGACTGAGCTTAAGGGCATTGAAATTATTTGTCTCTTCATTGGACCAAAATATATGTATGGCATCAGCGGAAACTTCTCCGAAATTAATACTCGAGTTTCAATGAGTGATATGTCCTCATTTGTCATAGTATTAGATGCCATATGATTTAATGCAATTGCAAAGGAATGATCCTCCTGTTGTCTCATTATCTCTGTTAATTAAAAGTATTTAAATAACTCCCACAAAGGGGAACCAACTAAAGTGCTGTATACATCATCGGGATTAGGAGAGAATATCCACCTATCTCCAACAGGGGAGAGTTGCTTCAAATCACCAAACACTATGATCGGTATACCACCGAAGGGGCTGTCTGTTTTGAAAATTTGTTTTAATCTTGCATCAACAGAGCTAAACATACGAGCACCTACCATCGATATTTCATCAATTATGATTAATTTTAAATCGATAAGTCCAGAATACAATAAATTAACTGTGTCATTGCTAAGTGGCCTCAACTCTCTATTCAACTGATTAACAGGTAAAGAGAATATTGAATAAAGGGTCATTCCACCTATTCCGAATGCTGCTTTACCCGTAGGTGCGCAAAGAAGAACTTTTAAGGAACTTGGATTGGATCCAGGTGTAGAATTGTAACGATGGTTACTTGATATATTGCAGATATCAAACGACTCTTTCCTACACCTGAACCGCCGCCAATGAACTCAAAAAAGGGAGATATGTTTTTAGGTGGTGCATCAAATATGTCAAATAGGTTCTTTGCTTAGTATTTAGACTTTGAACTAAATAAAATAATTCCTCAATTGGAATTAAAGGGAGTAGTTTAATAAGTCTAATATTGCAATCAGATTCAGTGCCATTATCTGTTGAATCTTCGCCATGCACGTCCAGCAAATTTATATTTGGGTTCATTTCTGGAAGTGCCAACACTCTAAACTCATTTTCCACGATAGGTAGTTCATTTTGAGCACCTTCGTCCAAGTCTATTTCATTATAAAGACTTTCTAAAACATTTTCAAGTTCTCTTTGCTCAAAAACATCATATTTACTTTGATTTTCCTCAATTATAATACGATGTGTTATGCAAGTCTGCTCATTATCGTTTTCAATGAGATCTTGCTGTTCATTCCGCCGAGGATAGTAAAGCATTAACATTTGGCGGAAATACTCAACTCTGGCCAAATCTGGCCAAATCTGGTTAAAACTTCTATACCGAATAATACAAGGTTTGGTATGTTTTTTCCAAACCGCTACCGTCTTTAAGAGGCATGACAACCCCGCTTTCTGGTAAATTATCGTCTTCCCTCTCTTCTTCTTCATGATCACTATCTTGTGCTCTTTTACTAGATTTAAAATATTTATACCTAGATGCAAAAGCAGCTAAACAAAGAGTTTCTAACTGATCGGATCTTTCAACATAACGATCTAAAATACCGGCTACGAATATTTCAGTCGAACATCAAGGAAGGTTCTGAAGTTCCGCTCTAGGTTTTACCATTCGAACACGTTCCTCAGGTCGAGAGGTATTATTAAATATTTCTGCATTACTTGCTTCCGAAAGATGGATGGATGGATGGATGATATAAATTTGTGACCTATATGTTTAAGTTTTTGCTTAATAGTATAATTTCCAGCATTTACCTCTGATATAGCTTCATTTAAGAGCCTTGAAATTCCCCTGTTAGACTTGATAATATAATTAATTATATATGAAAGCAAGCATATGCATTCAGTATATATGAGGAATTTGCTCTATGGAGTTCCAAAATCTAGGAATTATAAGCGTTTATAAAACGATGCTGTAACTTTCTTTTTAGACAAATTTTGGGTTTTGTTAAACTTGACCTAAGGGCTAACAAATAGTCATCAAAAGACATATTTACTCTACTATCATACAGGAAGTGTTCAAAATCGTTTAAATTAGAAATGTCTTCTGAAGTCATATTTGAATTTAAAACGTTTTGAATTTTGAAAAAGTTTTCCTTGTGTCTTTCTGAATTTTGACTTGTTTCTGAAAGAGGTAACAGTATTTGCGTTGAAGGCATTGGTGGATATGGTATACCAAAACGACAAAACTGTTGTCCTCTTATTTCCCTAGTACAAGACCGACTGTGATTATGCTTTTGATAACCCGAATAATTTTCTAAGTGGCTGATCGAACCATCGGTAGATGGTCAATAAAACTAATGACATCAGGGAATGTTTGAGGATCTTCAAGGTTGATCCTGGGAGCATTATTAAGCCAATACATGCCATGTACATGCGGGGAACCTCTGTGTTGAAACTCCACTCTCCAGTAGAAATTTGTAGCAAAGTGCTCTCCAAAAATGCTGGCTTTTTCTTTAAAAGGCTTAAGAATTTGTCGATAGCGGTGGTCAAAATATCTAGCACAAGTAACCGCGTCTGACCGAATTAAGCGATATCTATCTTGGGTTGTTAAACTGTTGGCTTCCTCTTCCGAAATATCTTTAGAATCAACAGTTTTAGAGAGGATGACCAAAAGCTCAACCCACTGAGATTCTGCAGCCGATAAAGTGATAAAGAAGGTTGGAAGCCCAAATTGGCGAATCATAGCGATTGCCTTTTTCTTCTCAGCTTCCCAGTGCGCAGGTGAGGATCTAACGCCTTTTAAAACCTTGTAACCATCATCGTGTTGAATAAAGTTTTGAACAAAATTTTCGTTTAATAGATTTTGGGCCGTAACTCGGTTGCGACCTGAAAACTTTCTAAGGCAAATGGATGTACTATTCTTAATTTGTAGCAGTTCTAATTTTTTGTTATGGTACAAGCTCTTCTGTCAAAACGGCGAATTTCAGAACGTATTAAGTGCTATACGTTTCAGAGCATGTACGCTTCTGCTCCACCGTATATTGTTCCAAATGACAACTCTTCTGAATTATTATCTTGAATTATGTCAGTTGGTCTTTGTCCTTTACCTGGCGCTATAACTAAACGGTTATAGTCTAAGTTTTCTACAGGAATATTGTCCAAAAGGGTTTCTTGACCGCATCGATTTAGCTCTGAAGGTAAAAGACCCGTGGGAATATTATTATTAGCTGAGGGATTATCATGAGAAGTTCGTGCCGCATGAAAAGATTGAACCAATCGGGAATCCTCTGCAGATGCAACAAACGGAACTTCTTCTTGGTCATTAAATTCTGAAATTCAGTTTTCATCAATTTGTATATTGTGCTCACGATACAGAGGGGTATTCTCTAAGAACTGCAAAGCTTCCATAATCTTTGCGGGGCGTATGGTATCGATCATGTAATCATGATTGTATTCCAAACGCCTTCTTAAGTGAATTTGTATAACATGAGCCTCATCAAAGGACCTTGGTAGAGATGTCACAATATTGTCATAAAAGGCAATCTAGGCATTATGAGACGTTCTTCAATTGGGGTTAAACCTTTCAAACAATCCGGTATTTCAGGAAAGTCTAGACCGTTAGCTAAACATATTTTTGGAACGTTCTTTTTAACAATCGCATTTTTGCAAGTAGCACAAAAATTGTAATTTCCATCTTCTGAAGGAAATTTTTGCATTTAAAAGAAGGCGGATGCAGCATTCGGGTGACCTTGTGCAATAGTTTCGAAATTTAGTTTGCGAACTTGGTGTGAAAACCATAAGCCGCCGCAGCTAATACATATTTCAGTAGAGTTTCGGAAATAAATGTTTTTGAAATCTGTTAAATTGCCACTATTATCAGTTTCTATAACATTATTTTCTCTCGTTAATCAGATTCGCTGAGACTGCCTTTGGTTTTCAATTTGTCTATTGAGTGGGTTATCTCTACGAAGGCGACCTTGACCTTGTCTAAGACGTCTCTGATTCAAAATTTCTTCCCTCATACCGCTCCTACTAAGCTGTCGACGTTGTGTTTCTCTATCACGCTCCTCTCTCCTTATTTCAGGATTTCTTCTTGCATGTTCCCTTTGCATTTGATCACGATTGCGCTCTAAATTCCTATACTCAGGATTTCTTGCGCGAAGTTCTCTATGGTCCCTTGTGTTCCTACTTTGTTGATCATAACGTACCTCAGGATTTTCTCGACGAGATCTATGACCTCGAGTATTTCTTATTTGCTCTTCAGAGTGAATTTGGGGATCTTGTCACCCTGTTCTATGTTAAACAGTATTTGCAATTTGCTCAACAGATCGAACCTCGGGGTCTTCACGCCGAGACCTATGACCTCGAGTATCTCTTATTTGCTCTTCAGAGCGAATTTGTGGATCTTGCCGCCTTGTTCTATGTTGAACAGTATTTGCAACTTGCTCAACAGATCGAACCTTAGGTCTCAACAGATCGAACCTCGGGGTCTTCACGTCGACACCTATGACCTCGAGTATTTCTTATTTGCTCTTCAGAGCGAATTTGCGGATCTTGCCGCCTTGTTTATGTTGAACAGTATTTGCAACTTGCTCAACAGATCGAACTTCGGGGTCTTCACGCCGAGACCTATGACCTCGAGGCATAATTAATTAATAATAAATGGATTAATATATAAAATACTTATAGATAATACTTATATAATTCAGTCCGTCCGGGTGTTAAAAGTTGGATCCTAGGTGCTGCTCTCTTTCACTTTAATTCCTTGTAAGTCCTTGCTATGACTCCTTTCCTGTTCCGTGTATAGGTACTATGGTATACTGGTGCACATATGTATATGTGTTTGCTCGCCACTGTATATACTACGGTTTTGCCCGTCACTGTATATAATAATACTTTAAACACTATATAACTAATACACTAAAATTAGTTTGAATAAAGCACTTTGCTGGTAAAGACATCTAGTGAAACTGAAACTACAAACACAGTGTACTGATGTTTATTATACTCTTGCAACATGTTGGTACAGCTTACGTACTTTTGTATACCTATATATTACTTAGCTATTCACTAACATAATAATACATAATATTTAATTATATTTATATTTTAGAAATTAGTACTTTATTTCATTGTATTAAAATTAAGTTCTCGGAAAAGCCCTCCGTAAATTACTTTTGTTAAACGCTTTCTAAAACAGGGGGATCTATGTTACCTATTTTGAAGGGTCTACCCATAAAGGCTAAATTAACAATAACTTACATAAAGTTAAGTATGATATACACCTATGTAGAGCAGGTTTGTAGATTTTCT
Organism: Bactrocera oleae; assembly: GCF_042242935.1. Lineage (NCBI taxonomy): Eukaryota > Metazoa > Arthropoda > Insecta > Diptera > Tephritidae > Bactrocera > Bactrocera oleae. Next base: position 14,907,186 of record NC_091541.1, on the reverse strand, counting down.
ACTTTCTGTCTTAATATCTAAACCTTTCATAAGCTGCCAACGGCGATATGTAAAAATGTAATTTTCTTGAGTTTACAGTTCACCTCATGACCTTCATATTAAAATGCGTCGCAAAACTAAAATAATAGACAGTAGCATGTAAACCGATGGGGTCGCAGTTTATCTATAACCACATAAAAAGGGTCTTTAGCCGTTTTGATACTACATTACTAATATTTATTTCATGCAATTTTTTCTAGAAAGATTTTTTTGGTCTATACAAAGTCCAGCACTCTAAGAAACTTTTTTAGCATTGTTGTCTGGTATATTTTATAATAAGTTCAACATGATGGCTGAGAAAATATACCTAACCACTGATTATCACCAAATATAAGAAGAAATATATGTATATAGAAATCTATATCACTTTAGGTGATGCAAACAACTCTTTGGTGAACAATTATTATTAACTTATGTTATTGATCATAGATTTATTTTGTGTCAATACTATTTTTATCTCCGAAATGTTAACTTTTATAAAAAGAAGCTATTTAACTCAAACATAGTATATGTGATATAAACTGGACCAAAGGGTTTAGATTTAATACGTGGGGTATATGAGGTTGCTGTTGTACCAGAGGAGCGGAAATGAGTATATTAGGGTTATAAGGTTTAAACAAAGTCTAGACCAATTTCATTCATATGCAGCGATATACATTATTTTTAAGAAAAACTGTCCATTTAATTTCATTAAATTATCAAATTGACGAAAAAAATTGTACCATAAGTAGTACATGTGAGCTGGTCAAATCAAAGACCAGAAAATTCCTCCAAACCGTATATTAAAAAATGTTGAATTAAACATCTATTATTAAATGATATCGTGATTAAATTACAATCAAATTTGGTATTTTCTTGACTTATATTAAAGGCCATAAACTTAGTCTCAGTTTTATTGCTTGAAGTGAGATATACATAAGTATAAATGTGATATTAACTCCAACAAAGTGGCTAAGAAGAAAAATTTTATATTACAATATAAGCTTAGGTGGCAAACGTCAACCAGAGAATCGGAATTCATTATATGAAGGTGTGAGGCTTAGACTTAGTATATACTAATCTCGTTCTAATTCAGCGTCAAACCACATAATTTTTAAGAAATCTTTTCCACTTAATCACGTTGATCAACCGGAACGGTGTAAAGTCAGGTGGAAAGACGGAAATCATATATATATTGGGAATAGAGAAATATATTAATTTTGACATTGCTTAGCTATACTCGAGAACATATTTTGTAGCAATTTTATATATTATATAAACAAGTAAGGAAGGTCTAAATTCGGATGTAACCGAACCCTTTATACTCTCGCAAAGTTAAATGGTATATTCGTTTGAGACTTCTTTATATATTTTAACGATGAGAAGTAGGAACTGTTGCCTTAGTTATTTACTTTTCACTCACAGTGAAAATAATTAGAGCAATTTGTAAACTAAATTTACTCAAATTATAGAAATCGTTTTTGTGCTTTTTGTATACGCTTATAATTGATTTTATATAGAATGCATTACAACTGTATTGAGAAGTATGAAAAGAAATCGTTTTTGAACAATGAGTAACATTTTTTATTTATTATATCGATATTATTATACATGTTTAGCTTAAAAATAATAAATATTAACAACTTTAAAAATGATATACTATTATTATATTTATTTGTATATAATATTTACAATATTAAACATAAATTTTTGTAGAGATTCTTAAACATATATCCAAATTATATTTCTTTTTTCCTTATACTATTTAATTTCTATCATCTATATATATAAAAAAAAAACGTGTTAGTTACTCCACTTATAACTCAAGAACGGCTGAACCGATTTAGCTGAAAATTGGCATGGAGGTAGGTTAGAGCCAGGAGAATGACATAAGATAGGATTTTATCCCGATCGACAGCATTCCCGTGTGACTTGACATGAAACGTCAGTCACTATAAAACGTGGTATAACAAAAAAGAATCAGACTTGGAATAACAAAACGCAAATGACAGCTATGTAATGACGTATGGATGACAATTTGATATTTGTAAGAAATCAATAATAAAACTATTTCTATTAAATAAATAATTAACAATTATAATGATAGTGCCATTGCCCATTCGTATAAACAGTGAAGTGAACTATAAAACTCGGTATGGTTGAAAATTTGAGTTTGAGTTTGAGTGAAGTGAAGTTTAATTAATAATGCCGCGACCAAGACGATCGAATCTTTCCCGACAAAGCCGAAAGGACTGAAGAAGAACAAGAAATTGCACGTGAACAGCGCCGCGATAGTGTGGCTCGACTTCGTGCTTCTCAATCACGAGAGAAAAGTGAAGCAGCCCGTGAAACAGCTCGGTTGGCAATGCAGAATCGTCGAGCGAACAACAAAGGTCAACAAATAGATAATTTGCGACGCAGAACAAGATATTTATCAAGTGCTGATTTGAATCGAGCAGCGTTTCAATACGATTGCAGCAATGATTACAGCTTGCATCCTAGCGTTTGCATTGGGCAAATGGACGTAGTTTGCGAGTATTGTGGTGCATTAAAGTTTTCCGGAGAAACGCCTGGATTATGCTGCCTTAATGGTAAAGTGAAATTGCAATTCTTGACTCCGCCACATGAGCCATTGTATTCATTGCTTTGTGGCGAAACACAAAAATCACGCCACTTTCTTGCAAATACTCAAAAATATTATACAATGGTTGTTTCCAGATGACGTCATTTGGGGCAGATATTATCGAAGAACGAGAATTTAATCCGACTTTTAAGGTATTTATTTTTGTACTTATATAGAATGTTGTTAAAGAATAACTTACTTTATCTATTGGTACCTATGTAGTATATTTGCTAATTCAGAACTCTACTCTCCCATAGAAAAAAGTATTTATAACCCAGTTAATACTGTCTGGTTTTTATTAGAAAACGATAGTCATTGGGATACGACAATCGCTGAAGCCGTTATCTCTGCATCTCCAAGTCAGATACGCACATTATTCGCTATCATAATTTCGACATGTTTTCCATCAAACCTACGTAACCTGTGGCACAAATACAAGGATAATATGTCAGAAGATATTTTACATCACATTCGTGTCAGTTCCAGAAATCACGATATTGAGATGAATGAGGAGATACATAATCGTGCTTTCCTCTTGATAGAAGATATGCATTACCTCATGTGCGGTAATTTATTAATCAGGTTAGGAATGCCAGCACCATATCGTGAAATGAATGACAAAGCGAGTTCACTCACCTGTTCAACCTATATCTTAGATTGATGTCTCTAATTAACGTGCACCTGTGCGGCTACATGAATCCAATAGTTGGCGGCATCTTAGCTCACCCTGTTTAGGCGCAAATGGCCGCAAAAGGGTGACACGTTAAATTCCAAAGTGTTTTTTGGTCAATCGTTTTAAAACGAAAACGACAACGGGAATAGGGCCGATTATATCGACAACGTACAAGGTGCAACAATCTAATGATATTATTCAGTGACGCAATGTACAATGAAGCATTGATTGTTATAGAGAATCATTGCATTGTCATCAGCAAGATGTAGGTGGAGAAGCTCATTCAGCATTTAAGCTACTATTAGACATTTAAAATAACAAATATGCAGTGTGAAATTAAAAAAAAAAACAATCGTCCATGGCCAGAGTGTAAAATTATCATTTGTGATGAATGCACTAGGGCACACAAACTTTCGTTTGAGGCATTGGATAGAATTTTGAAAGATATAAAAAACAACGACAAACTATTTAGTGGAACTCTTTACTTCTTTCAGGTGATTTCATACAGATGCTTCCCGTTATTCCACGTTCAACGTATGCAAATGAAATCAACGCTAGCTTAAAATCATCGCGACTATATATTGAAAAATTACATATCACAGTAAACATGCGCGTTCATATGCTTCAAGATTCATCTGCCGAAACTTCTTATAACAACTGTTAGATATTGCCAATGGAGGCATTGCTATGTGGTAAAATACTGGATGCATAAAATTACCGACGAATTTTTGCACATTCATTAATTCACAAAATATTCGCACTTAACTTTAGATATAGATTCGCAATGATGATCAATAAGTCACAAGTCCAAACGTTGTCTGTTTGTGGCTAAGATTTGGATATAATATGCTTTTCCCACGGACAAATCTTTGTGACGTGTTCTCGAGTGGGCAAACCCTCCAGTTTGTTTCTATTAGCTAAGTACGGATGGAGCAAAAATATTGTTTATTCGATTTCGTTGGGAAATTAATCTTTGTTTATTTCTAATTAAGAATAATTTATTAACATAAATAAAGTAAACTTATTAACATAAATAAAGTAAACATTAATCGTCTACAACTCTTCAATCCTTTTTCAATTTTATTTACATCCCCAACACACAAATACTTTTAAAAAATAACGTATATGGCAAATCAACGTTTGCCGGGTCAGCTAGTATATTTATACAATAATGTCATATATAATAACAAATTATATATATATTTTAAATTTTCTTAATTAGATTATTTACATATTTTTCTTAAAATTGTCTTAAAAACTACTGTCAAAATTCCTAAACCATTCCAGTTCGATTATATTTGAAAAAAAAAATGTAGGAACTATTGCACTAAGTCTGAAAACTTTAGTTCGAAATAGAGTCACAAATACTGTCATGATAGCTGTGTACTGTCTCAAAAGTAATTGCATTTACACGGGAAGGATCCATGTTTGAAAATGCCCAATCAATTTGTGTACCGGCAGGTGTAGTTGAATATTCTGCACTAAGCAGGGAACTAAAGTTTTTTTCTTGGAGCAGATTTCTTATTGCAATCCCTGTAGACATTAAACAAATGTTAAAATCTCCAACAATTAGCACATTTTGATTGCCTAACTCAGAAGTAAGGACTTCCTGAAGTTCTACAATTGATTGTCTGACAGAGAAAGCTGAATTTCTGTACACAACCAGAATATTAATATTGAAACATTTAAACAAAACCGCTTCTAAAACTTTGCGGCCTGAATAAATTTTCTTTACAGCTTTGATTTTATAGAGCAAGCAATACTATGCTTTGCATATATTATAATGCCCCGTTTATTTCTGTTGGTTGTTTCTGTGCTATCTATCTTCAGCTCGTTAATTGGAGTAAATCCTGGTATATCAAAACTTTCACAAGGATAACTCCAAGTTTCTACAAAACATAAAATATCTGAAGATAGTATCAAACAGTCGCTTTTTATATCATTAATGTGAAGACTCTGAACATTATGGAATAAAATTTGATGTCCTGATGATCGGGAAATCATAAAATTGAAACTTGTTGTCAAAGCTTTATTTGTGTTCAATTCCCTCAGTTCCCTAAATACGGGATCCGATTCAGAAAATTTGTTAGGAGGAATAAAATTTCCTATGATGAATAGACCTTCTGCAGAAGGAGCTCGACTACAAGCGACATATATTGAAGCTCTAGGCATTCTGGGTCGAGTATGAACTACAACTTTATTATATGTGGCATCCTGACTTTTATGAATAGTTATTCCCTCAGCCGGAACAACTGGAAACTGATTTGTTTCAATTGAAATTTGTGCATTTCTTTTATATTGGAAAGATTTTAGAACTTTTTCAATTGGTGTCCAAGAACTTTCTAGAGGATGAGGCTTTTTTGATCGTGCTATCAAACCAACAGAAGGTTCCAAAAATTTAATCCACAGAATTGTTGGAAAAGAACAATGGAAATCAATTTGCATAAGTTGTCCAGCTGCCCCATTAACCAAGCCATCACACGTGTTTATGTTCACTGTAATCATATATTTGGTGGAGGTTTTTAGTGTCAATTCATAGGGCAGTCCCTGCGTTTCAGAAGTTTTGAAAAGTTTAACTCTTTCCAAAATATTATCATTTTCATTTATACCAATTCCTTTAACTGAGTCTTTTGCAGTTGAAAGGAATGCTTCTGTTGGGATTCGACTGAACTTAAGGGAATTGAAATTATTTGTCTCTTCATTGGACCAAAATAAATGTATGGCATCATCGGAAACTTCTCCGAAATTAACTACTCGAGTTTCAATAAGTGATATGTCCTCATTTGTCATAGTACCAGATACCATATGATTTAATGCAATTGCAAAGGCCTGCTCCTCCCGTTTTCTCATTATCTCTGTTAATTCAAAGTATTTAAATAACTCCCACAAAGGGGAACCAACTAAAGTGCTGTATGCATCATTGGGATTTGGAGAGAATATCCACCTATCTCCAACAGGTGAGAGTTGCTTCAAATCACCAAACACTATGATCGGTATACCACCGAAGGGGCTGTCTGTTTTGAAAATTTGTTTTAATCTCGCATCAACAGAGCTAAACATACGAGCACCTACCATCGATATTTCATCAATTATGATTAATTTTAAATCGATAAGTCTAGAACACAATGAATTCACTGTGTCATTGCTAAGTGGCCTCAACTCTCTATTCAACTGATTAACAGGTAAAGAGAATATTGAATAAAGGGTCATTCCACCTATTCCGAATGCCGCAAAGAAAAAATTTTAAGGAACTTGGATTGGATCCAGGTGTAGAGTTGTAACGATGGTTACTTGATATATTGCAGATATCAAACGACTCTTTCCTACACCTGAACCGCCGCCAATGAACTCAAAAAATGGGAGATTTGTTTTTAGGTGGTGCATCAAATGTGTCAAATAGGTTCTTTGCTTAGTATTTAGATTTTGAACTAAAGAAAATAATTCCTCAACTGGAATTAAAGGGGGTAGTTTAATAAGTCTAATATTGCAATCAGATTCAGTGCCATTATCTGTTGAATCTTCGCCATGCGAGTCCAGCAAATTTATATTTGGGTTTATTTCTGGAAGTGCCAACACTCTGAACTCATTTTCCACGATAGGTAGTTTATTTTGAGCACCTTCATCCAAGTCTATTTCATTATAAAGACTTTCTAGAACATTTTCAAGTTCTCTTTGATCAAAAATATCATATTTTCCTTGATTTTCCTCAATTATAATACGATGTGTTATGCAAGTCTGCTCATTATCGTTTTCAATGAGATCTTGCTGTTCATTCCGCCAAGGATAGTAAAGCATTAACATTTCGCGAAAATACTCAACTCTGGCCAAATCTGGTTAAAACTTCTATACCGAATAATACAAGGTTTGGTATGTTTTTTCCAAACCGCTACCGTCTTTAAGAGGCATGACAACCCCGCTTTCTGGTAAATTATCGTCTTCCCTCTCTTCTTCTTCATGATCACTATCTTGTGCTCTTCTACTAGATTTAATATATTTATACCTAGATGCAAAAGCAGCTAAACAAAGAGTTTCTAACTGATCGGATCTTTCAACATAACGATCTAAAATACCGGCTACGAATATTTCAGTCGAACATCAAGGAAGGTTCTGAAGTTCCGCTCTAGGTTTTACCATTCGAACACGTTCCTCAGGTCGAGAGGTATTATTAAATATTTCTGAATTACTTGTTTCCGAAAGATGGATGGATGGATGGATGATATAAATTTGTGACCTATATGTTTAAGTTTTTGCTTAATAGTATAATTTCCAGCATTTACCTCCGATATAACTTCATTTAAGAGCCTAGAAATTCCCCTGTTAGACTTGTTAATATAACTAATTATATATGAACAGCAAGCATATGCATCCAGTATATATTGGATACCCTTATTTGCTCTATGGAGTTCCAAAATCAGAGGATTATAAACATTTATAAAACGATCCTGTAATTTTCTTTTTAGAAAAATTTTGGGTTTTGTTAAACTTGACCTAAGAGCTAACAAATAGTCATCAAAAGACATATTTATTCTACTATCAGACAGGAAGTGTTCAAAATCGTTTAAATTAGAAATGTCTTCTGTAGTCATATTTGAATTTAAAACGTTTTGAATTTTGAAAAAGTTTTCCTTGTGTCTTTCTGAATTTTTACTTGTTTCTGTAAGAGGTAACAGTATTTGCGTTGAAGGCATTGGTGGATATGGTATACCAAAACGACAAAATTGTTGTCCTCTTATTTCCCTAGTACAAGACCGACTGTGGTTATGCTTTTGATAACCCAAATAATTTTCTAAGTGGCTGATCGAACCATCGGTAGAAATATAATTTTCAATAAAACTAATGACATCAGGGAATGTCTGAGGATCTTGAAGGTTGATTCTGGGAGCATTATTAAGCCAATACATGCCGTGTTCATGCGGGGAACCTCTCTGTTGAAACTCCAGTCTCCAGTAGAAATTTGTAACAAAGTGCTCTCCAAAAATGCCGGCGTTTTTCGTTAAAAAGCTTAAGAATTTGTCGATAGCGGTAGTCAAAATATCTAGCACAAGTAACCGCGTCTGACCGAATTAAGCGATATCTATCTTGGGTTGTTAAACTGTTGGCTTCTTCATCCGAAATATCTTTAGAATCAACAGTTTTAGAGAGGATGACCAAAAGCTCAACCCACTGAGATTCTGCAGCCGATACAGTGATAAAGAAGGTTGGAAGCCCAAAATTGGCGAATCATAGCGATTGCCTTTTTCTTCTCAGCTTCCCAGTGCGCAGGTGAGGATCTAACGCCTTTCAAAACCTTGTAACCATCATCGTGTTGAATCAAGTTTTGAACAAAGATTTCGTTTAATAGATTTTGGGCCGTAACTCGGTTGCGACCTGAAAACTTTCTATGGCAAATGGATGTACTATTCTGAATTTGTAGCAGTTCTAATTTTTTGTAATCATAGAACAACTTTGGAATGGTAAACGCTCTTTTGTCAAAACGGCGAATTTCAGAACGCATTAAGTGCTATACGTTTCAGAGCATGTACGCTTCTGCTCCACCGTATATTCTTCCAAATGACAACTCTTCTAAATTATTATCTTGAATTATGTCAGCTGGTCTTTGTCCTTTACCTGTCGCTATAACTAAACGGTTATAGTCTAAGTTTTCTACAGGAATATTGTCCAAAAGAGATTCTTGACCGCATGGACTTAGCTGTGAAGGTAAAAGACCCGTGGGAATATTATTACCTGAGGGATTATCATGAGAAGTTTGTGCCGCATGAAAAGATTGAACCAATCGGGAATCCTCTGCAGATGCAACAAACGGAACTTCTTCTGGGTCATTAAATTCTGAAATCCAGTTTTCATTAATATGTATATTGTGCTCACGATACAGAGGGGTATTCACTAAGAACTGCAAAGCTTCCATAATCTTTGCGGGGCGTATGGTATCGATCATGTAATCATGATTGTATTCCAAACGCCTTCTTAAGTGAATTTGTATAATATGAGTCTCATCAAAGGACCTTGGTAGAGATGCCACAATATTGTTAACAGAAATTGGTATATTAACAACAGCACCTTTGAGCAAACTCTGACCTTGATATCCTAACGGACGGATTGTCATAAAAGGCAATCTAGGCATTATGAGACGTTCTTCAATTGGGGTTAAACCTTTCAAACAATCCGGTATTTCATGAAAGTCTAGAGCGTTAGCTAAACATATTTTTGGAACGTTCTTTTTAACAATCGCATTTTTGCAAGTAGCACAAAAATTGTACTTTCCATCTTCTGAAGGAAATTTTTGCATTTAAAAGAAGGCGGATGCAGCATTCAGGTGACCTCGTGCAATAGTTTCGAAATTAAATTTGCGAACTTGGTGTGAAATCCATAAGCCGCCGCAGCAATTATATATTTCAGTAGAGTTTCGGAAATAAATGTTATTGAAATCTGTTAAATTGCTACTATTATCAGTTTCTATAACATTATTTTCTCTCGTTAATCGGATTCGTTGAGACTGCCTTTGGTTTTCAATTTGTCTATTGAGTGGGTTATCTCTACGAAGGCGAACTTGACCTTGTCTAAGACGTTTCTGATTCAAAATTTCTTCCCTCATACCCCTCCTACTAAGCTGTCGACGTTGTCTTTCTCTATCACGCTCCTCTCTCCTTATTTCAAGATTTCTTCTTGCATGTTCCCTTTGCATTTGATCACGAATGCGCTCTAAATTCCTATACTCAGGACTTCTTGCGCGAAGTTCTCTATGATCCCTAGTGTTCCTACTTTGTTCATCATAACGTACCTCAGGATTTTCTCGACGAGATCTATGACCTCGAGTATTTCTTATTTGCTCTTCAGAGCGAATTTGGGGATCTTGCCGCCTTGTTCTATGTTGAACAGTATTTGCAACTTGCTCAGCAGATCGAACCTCGGGGTCTTCACGCCGAGATCTATGACCTCGAGTATTTCTTATTTGCTCTTCAGAGCGAATTTGGGGATCTTACCGCCTTGTTCTATATTGAACAGTATTTGCAACTTGCTCAACAGATCGAACCTCGGGGTCTTCACGCCGAGACCTATGACCTCGAGTATCTCTTATTTGCTCTTCAGAGCGAACTTGCGGATTTTCCCGCCTGGTTCTATGTTGATTTGTATTGATAATTTGTTCGGACAGACGTACATCGGAATCTAATCTACGATTAGCGTAACTTACAGTATTTTGTGACTGCTCACTATCTCTATATATAGAGTTTGCACGAAGAACTCTCATACATCTTCTATTCTGAAGACGACTTAGTAATATAGATTTTCTACTTAATCTAGGCATAATTAATTAATAATAAATGGATTAATGTATAAAATACTTATAGATAATAATTATATAATTCAGTCCGTCCGGGGGTTAAAAGTTGGATCCTAGGTGCTGCTCTCTTTCACTGTAATTCCTTGTAAGTCCTTGCTATGCTATTGCTCGTCACTATATACTGTACTGTGTAATACACTAAAATTAGTTTGAATAAAGCACTTTGCTTGTAAAGACATCTAGTGAAACTGAAAGTACAAACACAGTGTACTGAAATTTATTATACTCTTGCAACATGTTGGTACAGCTTACGTACTTTTGTATACCTATATATTACTTAGCTATTCACTAACATAATAATACATAATATAATATTTAGTTATATTGATATTTTAGAAATTAGTAGTTTATTTCATTGTATTGAAATTAAGTTCTCGGAAAATCCCTCCGTAAATTACTTTTGTTAAACGCTTTCTAAAACAGGGGATCTATGGTACCTATTTTGAAGGGTCTACCCGTAAAGGCTAAATTAACAATAACTTACATATAATTAAGTATGGTATACACATATGTAGAGCAGGTATGTAGATTTTCTTCTTTCTGTCTTAATATCTAAACCTTTCATAAGCTGCCAACGGCGTAAAAATGTAATTTTCTTGAGTTTACAGTTCACCTCATGCCCTTCATATTAAAACGTGTCGCAATAACCACATAAAAAGGGTCTTTAGCCGTTTTGATACTACATTACTAATATTTATTTCATGCAATTTTTTCTAGAAAGATTTTTTTGCTCTATACAAAGTCCAGCACTCTAAGAAACTTTTTTAGCATTGTTGACTGGTATATTTTATAATAAGTTCAACATGATGGCTGAGAAAATATACCTAACCACTGGTTATCGCCAAATATTATAAGAAATATATGTATTATATATAGAAATCTATATCTATCACTTTAGGTGATGCAAACAACTCTTTGGTGAACAAAACTATACTCTGTTGCAACATGTTGCGAAAGTATAAAAATGTTGCGAAAGAATTCAATATTCATTACTCGATTATTATTTGGTAGCTTATTAACTTATGTTATTGATCATACATTTATTTTGTGTCAATACTATTTTTTTCTCCGAAATGTTAACTTTTATAAAAAGAAGCGATTTAACTCAAACATGGTATATGTGATATAAACTGAACCAAAGGGGTTAGAATAACGAAAAGCATTATAAGTAGTATATGGAATTTGAGGGTAGTATTAGCCCGATTTGATTAATTTTTTCCAATACCACATACTACTAACATGCCACAGACTAATAAAATGCTCTCACTGTTTCATTAAGGTACCTCACATACCATCACCAATCAAATGGAGTAAAGTCAGACGACTGTTCGAAAATCCTGATATTAGTTACATGGGGGCTAAGGAAAATTTTCACCCGAGTTGATCTTGTTATGAGTAAAACACGCTCTCTCATTTTCATTGAGATAACTCACATATGCGGTATAAAGTCACGCGGAAGTTCAAAAATATTTATATTAGATATATGAGGCCTACAAGAACTATTGATCCGATTCAACCCATTTTTGAAACAAAGACATACTATTATCGATAGTTTCATTTATTTATTCTATTATGTGAATTTCAATTACATATCTTACACAATGGCCGATATTTTCGGTTAAAAGTCAACTATAGGTACTGGGGTCCACATATTCAGTACCTAGGGGCTTGAACAGTTTTGGTTCGATTTAGAAAATTTTTGGTCACAAGGTGGCATACTTTAAACGTTTTCTTCACGCAAAGTTTTACGCCGATATAATCATTGTTGCTTGATTTGCATAGTGGAAAGTGAAAGAATCAAGTGGAATTTCAAATGGTGTCAGATGGAAAATAGGCGTGGTTGTAATCCGATTTCGCCCATTTTCGCACCATAACATAGAAATATAAAAAGAATGTTATGTAACAAATTTGGTTGAAATCGGTTAAAAAGATCCCAAGATATGGGTTTTCACCTAAAAGTGGGCGCTTTTAGTAGTTTTTAACAGTACCGTTACATGGGGAGTGGGCGGGGTTGTCACCCGATCGCACACATTTTCACACCATAGGTAGAGGTGCTAAAAACATTTGCTTCCAGTGAATCTTGTTATTATAGCTTTAGTAGTGATCCTGTCTACCAAATTAAAGTCTTGTATCTAAATGCGGAGCTTAGTTATGACAATTTATTTGTTTTTGATTAATGGCGTTTTGTGGGCGTGGCAGTGATCCGGTTACGCCCATCTGCAATACCAACCGTCTTACTGTACCGAGAAACATGTGTACCAAGTTTCATAAAGATATCTCAATTTTTACTCAAGTTACAGCTTGCACGGACGGACAGACGGACGGACGGACAGACAGTCACGCGGATTTCAACTCGTCTCTTCATCCTGATCATTTATATATACATAACCCTATATCTAACTCGATTAGTTTTAGGTGAACAAACAACCGTTAGGTGAACAAAACTATTATACTCTGTAGCAACATGTTGCGAGAGTATAATAAAAAACAAGTAAGGAAGGACTAAGTTCGGATGTAACCGAACATTTTATACTCTCGCAAAGTTAAATGGTATATTCGTTTGAGACTTCTTTATATATTTTAATGATGAGAAGTAGGAACTGTTGCCTTAGTTATTTACTTTTCACTCACAGTGAAAAAAAGCAATTTGTAAACTAAATTTACTTAAAATATGAGAAATCGTTCTTGTGCTTTTTGTATACGCTTATAATTGATTTTATATAGAATGCATTACAACTGTATTGAGAAGTATGAAAAGAAATCGTTTTTGAAATGAATAACATTTTTTATTTATTATATCGATATTATTATACATGTTTAGCTTAAAAATAATAAATATAATATTAACAACTTTAAAAATGATATATTGTAATATTATTATATTAATTTGTATATAATATTTACAATATTAAACATAAATTTTTTGTAGAGATTCTTATACATATATCCAAATTATATTTCTTTTTTCCTTATACTATTTAATTTCTATCATACCTATATTTATACAATAATGTCATATATAATAACAAATTATATATATAATTTAAATTTTCTTAATTAGATTATTTACATATTTTTCTTAAAATTGTCTTAAAAACACATTTTGATTGCCTAACTCAGAAGTAAGGACTTCCTGAAGTTCTACAATTGATTGTCTGACAGAGAAAGCTGAATTTCTATATAGAACCAGAATATCAATATTGAAACATTTAAACAAAACTGCTGCTAAATTTTCTTTACAGCCTTTGATTCTATAGAGCAAGAAATACTATGCTTTGCATATATTATGATGCCCTCTTTATTTCTGTTGGTAGTTTCCGTGCTATCTATCCTCAGCTCGTTAATTGGAGTAAATCCTGGTATATCAAAACTTTCGCAATGATAACTCCAATTTTCTAAAAAACATAAAATATCTGAAGATAGCATCAAAAAGTCACTTTTTATATCATTAATGTGAGCGTGAAGACTCTGAACATTATGGAATAAAATTTGATGTCCTGGTGTTAGGGAAATCATAAAATTGAAACTTGTTGTCAAAGCTTTATTTGTGTTCAATTCCCTCAGTTCCCCAAATACGGGATCCGATTCAGAAAATTTGTTAGGAGGAATTTCCTATGATGAATAGACCTTCTGCAGAAGTAGCTCGACTACAAGCGACATATATTGAAGCTCTAGGCATTCTGGGTCGAGTATGAACTACAACTTTATTATATGTGGCACCCTGACTTTTATGAATAGTTATTCCCTCAGCCGGAACAACTGGAAACTGATTTCTTTCAATTGAAATTTGTGCATTTCTTTTATATTGGAAAGATTTTAGAACTTTTTCAATTGGTGTCCAAGAACTTTCTAGAGGATGAGGCTTTTTTGATCGTGCTATCAAACCAACAGAAGGTTCCAAAAATTTAATCCACAGAATTGTTGGAAAAGAACAATGGAAATCAATTTGCATAAGTTGTCCAGCTGCCCCATTAACCAAGCCATCACACGTGTTTATGTTCACTGTAATCATATATTTGGTGGAGGTTTTTAGTGTCAATTCATAGGGCAGTCCCTGCGTTTCAGAAGTTTTGAAAAGTTTAACTCTTTCCAAAATATTATCATTTTCATTTATACCAATTCCTTTAACTTAGTCTTTTGCAGTTGAAAGGAAAGCTTCTGTTGGGATTCGACTGAGCTTAAGGGAATTGAAATTATTTGTCTCTTCATTGGATCAAAATAAATGTATGGCATCATCGGAAACTTCTCCGAAATTAACTACTCGAGTTTCAATAAGTGATATGTCCTCATTTGTCATAGTACCAGATACCATATGATTTAATGCAATTGCAAAGGCCTGCTCCTCCCGTTTTCTCATTATCTCTGTTAATTCAAAGTATTTAAATAACTCCCACATAGGGGAACCAACTAAAGTGCTGTATGCATCATTGGGATTTGGAGAGAATATCCACCTATCTCCAACAGGTGAGAGTTGCTTCAAATCACCAAACACTATGATCGGTATACCACCGAAGGGGCTGTCTGTTTTGAAAATTTGTTTTAATCTCGCATCAACAGAGCTAAACATACGAGCACCTACCATTGATATTTCATCAATTATGATTAATTTTAAATCGATAAGTCCGGAACACAATGAATTCACTGTGTCATTGCTAAGTGGCCTCAACTCTCTATTCAACTTATTAACAGGTAAAGAGAATATTGAATGAAGGTTGGGTCATTCCACCTATTCCGAATGCTACTTTACCCGAAGGTCCGCAAAGAAGAAATTTTAAGGAACTTGGATTGGATCCAGGTGTAGAATTGTAACGATGGTTACTTGATATACTGCAGATATCAAACGACTCTTTCCTACACCTGAACCGCCGCCAATGAACTCAAAAAATGGGAGATTTGTTTTTAGGTGGTGCATCAAATGTGTCAAATAGGTTCTTTGCTTAGTATTTAGATTTTGAACTAAAGAAAATAATTCCTCAACTGGAATTAAAGGGGGTAGTTTAATAAGTCTAATATTGCAATCAGATTCAGTGCCATTATCTGTTGAATCTTCGCCATGCGAGTCCAGCAAATTTATATTTGGGTTTATTTCTGGAAGTGCCAACACTCTGAACTCATTTTCCACGATAGGTAGTTTATTTTGAGCACCTTCATCCAAGTCTATTTCATTATAAAGACTTTCTAGAACATTTTCAAGTTCTCTTTGATCAAAAATATCATATTTTCCTTGATTTTCCTCAATTATAATACGATGTGTTATGCAAGTCTGCTCATTATCGTTTTCAATGAGATCTTGCTGTTCATTCCGCCAAGGATAGTAAAGCATTAACATTTCGCGAAAATACTCAACTCTGGCCAAATCTGGTTAAAACTTCTATACCGAATAATACAAGGTTTGGTATGTTTTTTCCAAACCGCTACCGTCTTTAAGAGGCATGACAACCCCGCTTTCTGGTAAGTTATCGTCTTCCCTCTCTTCTTCTTCATGATCACTATCTTGTGCTCTTCTACTAGATTTAATATATTTATACCTAGATGCAAAAGCAGCTAAACAAAGAGTTTCTAACTGATCGGATCTTTCAACATAACGATCTAAAATACCGGCTACGAATATTTCAGTCGAACATCAAGGAAGGTTCTGAAGTTCCGCTCTAGGTTTTACCATTCGAACACGTTCCTCAGGTCGAGAGGTATTATTAAATATTTCTGAATTACTTGTTTCCGAAAGATGGATGGATGGATGGATGATATAAATTTGTGACCTATATGTTTAAGTTTTTGCTTAATAGTATAATTTCCAGCATTTACCTCCGATATAACTTCATTTAAGAGCCTAGAAATTCCCCTGTTAGACTTGTTAATATAACTAATTATATATGAACAGCAAGCATATGCATCCAGTATATATTGGATACCCTTATTTGCTCTATGGAGTTCCAAAATCAGAGGATTATAAACATTTATAAAACGATCCTGTAATTTTCTTTTTAGAAAAATTTTGGGTTTTGTTAAACTTGACCTAAGAGCTAACAAATAGTCATCAAAAGACATATTTATTCTACTATCAGACAGGAAGTGTTCAAAATCGTTTAAATTAGAAATGTCTTCTGTAGTCATATTTGAATTTAAAACGTTTTGAATTTTGAAAAAGTTTTCCTTGTGTCTTTCTGAATTTTTACTTGTTTCTGTAAGAGGTAACAGTATTTGCGTTGAAGGCATTGGTGGATATGGTATACCAAAACGACAAAATTGTTGTCCTCTTATTTCCCTAGTACAAGACCGACTGTGGTTATGCTTTTGATAACCCAAATAATTTTCTAAGTGGCTGATCGAACCATCGGTAGAAATATAATTTTCAATAAAACTAATGACATCAGGGAATGTCTGAGGATCTTGAAGGTTGATTCTGGGAGCATTATTAAGCCAATACATGCCGTGTTCATGCGGGGAACCTCTCTGTTGAAACTCCAGTCTCCAGTAGAAATTTGTAACAAAGTGCTCTCCAAAAATGCCGGCGTTTTTCGTTAAAAAGCTTAAGAATTTGTCGATAGCGGTGGTCAAAATATCTAGCACAAGTAACCGCGTCTGACCGAATTATTAGATATATCTATCTTGGGTTGTTAAACTGTTGGCTTCTTCATCCGAAATATCTTTAGAATCAACAGTTTTAGAGAGGATGACCAAAAGCTCAACCCACTGAGATTCTGCAGCCGATACAGTGATAAAGAAGGTTGGAAGCCCAAAATTGGCGAATCATAGCGATTGCCTTTTTCTTCTCAGCTTCCCAGTGCGCAGGTGAGGATCTAACGCCTTTCAAAACCTTGTAACCATCATCGTGTTGAATCAAGTTTTGAACAAAGTTTTCGTTTAATAGATTTTGGGCCGTAACTCGGTTGCGACCTGAAAACTTTCTATGGCAAATGGATGTACTATTCTGAATTTGTAGCAGTTCTAATTTTTTGTAATCATAGAACAACTTTGGAATGGTAAACGCTCTTTTGTCAAAACTTCGAATTTCAGAACGCATTAAGTGCTATACGTTTCAGAGCATGTACGCTTCTGCTCCACCGTATATTCTTCCAAATGACAACTCTTCTAAATTATTATCTTGAATTATGTCAGCTGGTCTTTGTCCTTTACCTGTCGCTATAACTAAACGGTTATAGTCTAAGTTTTCTACAGGAATATTGTCCAAAAGAGATTCTTGACCGCATGGACTTAGCTGTGAAGGTAAAATACCCGTGGGAATATTATTACC
The DNA here is from genome assembly GCF_042242935.1 of Bactrocera oleae. Classification (NCBI taxonomy): domain Eukaryota; kingdom Metazoa; phylum Arthropoda; class Insecta; order Diptera; family Tephritidae; genus Bactrocera; species Bactrocera oleae. The sequence continues at coordinate 14,889,278 of NC_091541.1, read as the reverse complement.
TGAGGGATTATCATGAGAAGTTTGTGCCGCATGAAAAGATTGAACCAATCGGGAATCCTCTGCAGATGCAACAAACGGAACTTCTTCTGGGTCATTAAATTCTGAAATCCAGTTTTCATTAATATGTATATTGTGCTCACGATACAGAGGGGTATTCACTAAGAACTGCAAAGCTTCCATAATCTTTGCGGGGCGTATGGTATAGATCATGTAATCATGATTGTATTCCAAACGCCTTCTTAAGTGAATTTGTATAATATGAGTCTCATCAAAGGACCTTGGTAGAGATGCCACAATATTGTTAACAGAAATTGGTATATTAACAACAGCACCTTCGAGCAAACTCTGACCTTGATATCCTAACGGACGGATTGTCATAAAAGGCAATCTAGGCATTATGAGACGTTCTTCAATTGGAGTTAAACCTTTCAAACAATCCGGTATTTCAGGAAAGTCTAGACCGTTAGCTAAACATATTTTTGGAACGTTCTTTTTAACAATCGCATTTTTGCAAGTAGCACAAAAATTGTAATTTCCATCTTCTGAAGGAAATTTTTGCATTTAAAAGAAGGCGGATGCAGCATTCAGGTGACCTCGTGCAATAGTTTCGAAATTAAATTTGCGAACTTGGTGTGAAATCCATAAGCCGCCGCAGCAATTATATATTTCAGTAGAGTTTCGGAAATAAATGTTATTGAAATCTGTTAAATTGCTACTATTATCAGTTTCTATAACATTATTTTCTCTCGTTAATCGGATTCGTTGAGACTGCCTTTGGTTTTCAATTTGTCTATTGAGTGGGTTATCTCTACGAAGGCGAACTTGACCTTGTCTAAGACGTTTCTGATTCAAAATTTCTTCCCTCATACCCCTCCTACTAAGCTGTCGACGTTGTCTTTCTCTATCACGCTCCTCTCTCCTTATTTCAAGATTTCTTCTTGCATGTTCCCTTTGCATTTGATCACGAATGCGCTCTAAATTCCTATACTCAGGACTTCTTGCGCGAAGTTCTCTATGATCCCTAGTGTTCCTACTTTGTTCATCATAACGTACCTCAGGATTTTCTCGACGAGATCTATGACCTCGAGTATTTCTTATTTGCTCTTCAGAGCGAATTTGGGGATCTTGCCGCCTTGTTCTATGTTGAACAGTATTTGCAACTTGCTCAGCAGATCGAACCTCGGGGTCTTCACGCCGAGATCTATGACCTCGAGTATTTCTTATTTGCTCTTCAGAGCGAATTTGGGGATCTTACCGCCTTGTTCTATATTGAACAGTATTTGCAACTTGCTCAACAGATCGAACCTCGGGGTCTTCACGCCGAGACCTATGACCTCGAGTATCTCTTATTTGCTCTTCAGAGCGAACTTGCGGATTTTCCCGCCTGGTTCTATGTTGATTTGTATTGATAATTTGTTCGGACAGACGTACATCGGAATCTAATCTACGATTAGCGTAACTTACAGTATTTTGTGACTGCTCACTATCTCTATATATAGAGTTTGCACGAAGAACTCTCATACATCTTCTATTCTGAAGACGACTTAGTAATATAGATTTTCTACTTAATCTAGGCATAATTAATTAATAATAAATGGATTAATGTATAAAATACTTATAGATAATAATTATATAATTCAGTCCGTCCGGGGGTTAAAAGTTGGATCCTAGGTGCTGCTCTCTTTCACTGTAATTCCTTGTAAGTCCTTGCTATGCTATTGCTCGTCACTATATACTGTACTGTGTAATACACTAAAATTAGTTTGAATAAAGCACTTTGCTTGTAAAGACATCTAGTGAAACTGAAAGTACAAACACAGTGTACTGAAATTTATTATACTCTTGCAACATGTTGGTACAGCTTACGTACTTTTGTATACCTATATATTACTTAGCTATTCACTAACATAATAATACATAATATAATATTTAGTTATATTGATATTTTAGAAATTAGTAGTTTATTTCATTGTATTGAAATTAAGTTCTCGGAAAATCCCTCCGTAAATTACTTTTGTTAAACGCTTTCTAAAACAGGGGATCTATGGTACCTATTTTGAAGGGTCTACCCGTAAAGGCTAAATTAACAATAACTTACATATAATTAAGTATGGTATACACATATGTAGAGCAGGTATGTAGATTTTATTCTTTCTGTCTTAATATCTAAACCTTTCATAAGCTGCCAACGGCGTAAAAATGTAATTTTCTTGAGTTTACAGTTCACCTCATGCCCTTCATATTAAAACGTGTCGCAATAACCACATAAAAAGGGTCTTTAGCCGTTTTGATACTACATTACTAATATTTATTTCATGCAATTTTTTCTAGAAAGATTTTTTTGCTCTATACAAAGTCCAGCACTCTAAGAAACTTTTTTAGCATTGTTGACTGGTATATTTTATAATAAGTTCAACATGATGGCTGAGAAAATATACCTAACCACTGGTTATCGCCAAATATTATAAGAAATATATGTATTATATATAGAAATCTATATCTATCACTTTAGGTGATGCAAACAACTCTTTGGTGAACAAAACTATACTCTGTTGCAACATGTTGCGAAAGTATAAAAATGTTGCGAAAGAATTCAATATTCATTACTCGATTATTATTTGGTAGCTTATTAACTTATGTTATTGATCATACATTTATTTTGTGTCAATACTATTTTTTTCTCCGAAATGTTAACTTTTATAAAAAGAAGCTATTTAACTCAAACATGGTATATGTGATATAAACTGAACCAAAGGGGTTAGAATAACGAAAAGCATTATAAGTAGTATATGGAATTTGAGGGTAGTATTAGCCCGATTTGATTAATTTTTTCCAATACCACATACTACTAACATGCCACAGACTAATAAAATGCTCTCACTGTTTCATTAAGGTACCTCACATACCATCACCAATCAAATGGAGTAAAGTCAGACGACTGTTCGAAAATCCTGATATTAGTTACATGGGGGCTAAGGAAAATTTTCACCCGAGTTGATCTTGTTATGAGTAAAACACGCTCTCTCATTTTCATTGAGATAACTCACATATGCGGTATAAAGTCACGCGGAAGTTCAAAAATATTTATATTAGATATATGAGGCCTACAAGAACTATTGATCCGATTCAACCCATTTTTGAAACAAAGACATACTATAATCGATAGTTTCATTTATTTATTCTATTATGTGAATTTCAATTACATATCTTACACAATGGCCGATATTTTCGGTTAAAAGTCAACTATAGGTACTGGGGTCCACATATTCAGTACCTAGGGGCTTGAACAGTTTTGGTTCGATTTAGAAAATTTTTGGTCACAAGGTGGCATACTTTAAACGTTTTCTTCACGCAAAGTTTTACGCCGATATAATCATTGTTGCTTGATTTGCATAGTGGAAAGTGAAAGAATCAAGTGGAATTTCAAATGGTGTCAGATGGAAAATAGGCGTGGTTGTAATCCGATACCATAACATAGAAATATAAAAAGAATGTTATGTAACAAATTTGGTTGAAATCGGTTAAAAAGATCCCAAGATATGGGTTTTCACCTAAAAGTGGGCGCTTTTAGTAGTTTTTAACAGTACCGTTACATGGGGAGTGGGCGGGGTTGTCACCCGATCGCACACATTTTCACACCATAGGTAGAGGTGCTAAAAACATTTGCTTCCAGTGAATCTTGTTATTATAGCTTTAGTAGTGATCCTGTCTACCAAATTAAAGTCTTGTATCTAAATGCGGAGCTTAGTTATGACAATTTATTTGTTTTTGATTAATGGCGTTTTGTGGTCGTGGCAGTGATCCGGTTACGCCCATCTGCAATACCAACCGTCTTACTGTACCGAGAAACATGTGTACCAAGTTTCATAAAGATATCTCAATTTTTACTCAAGTTACAGCTTGCACGGACGGACAGACGGACGGACGGACAGACAGTCACGCGGATTTCAACTCGTCTCTTCATCCTGATCATTTATATATACATAACCCTATATCTAACTCGATTAGTTTTAGGTGAACAAACAACCGTTAGGTGAACAAAACTATTATACTCTGTAGCAACATGTTGCGAGAGTATAATAAAAAACAAGTAAGGAAGGACTAAGTTCGGATGTAACCGAACATTTTATACTCTCGCAAAGTTAAATGGTATATTCGTTTGAGACTTCTTTATATATTTTAATGATGAGAAGTAGGAACTGTTGCCTTAGTTATTTACTTTTCACTCACAGTGAAAAAAAGCAATTTGTAAACTAAATTTACTTAAAATATGAGAAATCGTTCTTGTGCTTTTTGTATACGCTTATAATTGATTTTATATAGAATGCATTACAACTGTATTGAGAAGTATGAAAAGAAATCGTTTTTGAAATGAATAACATTTTTTATTTATTATATCGATATTATTATACATGTTTAGCTTAAAAATAATAAATATAATATTAACAACTTTAAAAATGATATATTGTAATATTATTATATTAATTTGTATATAATATTTACAATATTAAACATAAATTTTTTGTAGAGATTCTTATACATATATCCAAATTATATTTCTTTTTTCCTTATACTATTTAATTTCTATCATACCTATATTTATACAATAATGTCATATATAATAACAAATTATATATATAATTTAAATTTTCTTAATTAGATTATTTACATATTTTTCTTAAAATTGTCTTAAAAACACATTTTGATTGCCTAACTCAGAAGTAAGGACTTCCTGAAGTTCTACAATTGATTGTCTGACAGAGAAAGCTGAATTTCTATATAGAACCAGAATATCAATATTGAAACATTTAAACAAAACTGCTGCTAAATTTTCTTTACAGCCTTTGATTCTATAGAGCAAGAAATACTATGCTTTGCATATATTATGATGCCCTCTTTATTTCTGTTGGTAGTTTCCGTGCTATCTATCCTCAGCTCGTTAATTGGAGTAAATCCTGGTATATCAAAACTTTCGCAATGATAACTCCAATTTTCTAAAAAACATAAAATATCTGAAGATAGCATCAAAAAGTCACTTTTTATATCATTAATGTGAGCGTGAAGACTCTGAACATTATGGAATAAAATTTGATGTCCTGGTGTTAGGGAAATCATAAAATTGAAACTTGTTGTCAAAGCTTTATTTGTGTTCAATTCCCTCAGTTCCCCAAATACGGGATCCGATTCAGAAAATTTGTTAGGAGGAATTTCCTATGATGAATAGACCTTCTGCAGAAGTAGCTCGACTACAAGCGACATATATTGAAGCTCTAGGCATTCTGGGTCGAGTATGAACTACAACTTTATTATATGTGGCACCCTGACTTTTATGAATAGTTATTCCCTCAGCCGGAACAACTGGAAACTGATTTCTTTCAATTGAAATTTGTGCATTTCTTTTATATTGGAAAGATTTTAGAACTTTTTCAATTGGTGTCCAAGAACTTTCTAGAGGATGAGGCTTTTTTGATCGTGCTATCAAACCAACAGAAGGTTCCAAAAATTTAATCCACAGAATTGTTGGAAAAGAACAATGGAAATCAATTTGCATAAGTTGTCCAGCTGCCCCATTAACCAAGCCATCACACGTGTTTATGTTCACTGTAATCATATATTTGGTGGAGGTTTTTAGTGTCAATTCATAGGGCAGTCCCTGCGTTTCAGAAGTTTTGAAAAGTTTAACTCTTTCCAAAATATTATCATTTTCATTTATACCAATTCCTTTAACTTAGTCTTTTGCAGTTGAAAGGAAAGCTTCTGTTGGGATTCGACTGAGCTTAAGGGAATTGAATTTATTTGTCTCTTCATTGGATCAAAATAAATGTATGGCATCATCGGAAACTTCTCCGAAATTAACTACTCGAGTTTCAATAAGTGATATGTCCTCATTTGTCATAGTACCAGATACCATATGATTTAATGCAATTGCAAAGGCCTGCTCCTCCCGTTTTCTCATTATCTCTGTTAATTCAAAGTATTTAAATAACTCCCACATAGGGGAACCAACTAAAGTGCTGTATGCATCATTGGGATTTGGAGAGAATATCCACCTATCTCCAACAGGTGAGAGTTGCTTCAAATCACCAAACACTATGATCGGTATACCACCGAAGGGGCTGTCTGTTTTGAAAATTTGTTTTAATCTCGCATAGAGCTAAACATACGAGCACCTACCATTGATATTTCATCAATTATGATTAATTTTAAATCGATAAGTCCGGAACACAATGAATTCACTGTGTCATTGCTAAGTGGCCTCAACTCTCTATTCAACTTATTAACAGGTAAAGAGAATATTGAATGAAGGTTGGGTCATTCCACCTATTCCGAATGCTACTTTACCCGAAGGTCCGCAAAGAAAAAATTTTAAGGAACTTGGATTGGATCCAGGTGTAGAATTGTAACGATGGTTACTTGATATACTGCAGATATCAAACGACTCTTTCCTACACCTGAACCGCCGCCAATGAACTCAAAAAATGGGAGATTTGTTTTTAGGTGGTGCATCAAATGTGTCAAATAGGTTCTATGCTTAGTATTTAGATTTTGAACTAAAGAAAATAATTCCTCAACTGGAATTAAAGGGGGTAGTTTAATAAGTCTAATATTGCAATCAGATTCAGTGCCATTATCTGTTGAATCTTCGCCATGCGAGTCCAGCAAATTTATATTTGGGTTTATTTCTGGAAGTGCCAACACTCTGAACTCATTTTCCACGATAGGTAGTTTATTTTGAGCACCTTCGTCCAAGTCTATTTCATTATAAAGACTTTCTAGAACATTTTCAAGTTCTCTTTGATCAAAAATATCATATTTTCTTTGATTTTCCTCAATTATAATACGATGTGTTATGCAAGTCTGCTTATTATCGTTTTCAATGAGATCTTGCTGTTCATTCCGCCAAGGATAGTAAAGCATTAACATTTCGCGGAAATACTCAACTCTGGCCAAATCTGGCCAAATCTGGGTTAAACCTTCTATACCGAATAATATAAGGTTTGGTACGTTGCTGGTAAATTATCGTCTTCCCTCTCTTCTTCTTCATGATCACTATCTTGTGCTCTTCTACTAGATTTAATATATTTATACCTAGATGCAAAAGCAGCTAAACAAAGAGTTTCTAACTGATCGGATCTTTGAAAATAACGGTCTTAAATACCGGCTACGAATATTTCAGTCGAACCTGAAGGAAGGTTCTGAAGTTCCGCTCTAGGTTTTACCATTCGAACAGGTTCCTTAGGTTGAGAGGTATTTATAAATATTTTTGCGTTACGTGCTTCCGAAATATGGAGCCCAATGCAGCAATATACTGCTTCTGGTGCAGATATTTCTGTGCCTGATATAAATTTGTGACCTATATGTTTAAGTTTTTGCTTAATAGTATAATTTCCAGCATTTACCTCTGATATAGCTTCATTTAAGAGCCTAGAAATTCCCCTGTTAGACTTTTTAATATAATTAATTATATATGAACAGCAAGCATATGCATCCAGTATATATTGGATACCCTTATTTGCTCTATGCAGTTCCAAAATCAGAGGATTATAGGCGTTTATATAACGATCCTGTAATTTTCTTTTTAGAAAAATTTTGGGTTTTTTTAAACTTGACCTAAGGGCTAACAATTAGTCATCAAAAGACATATTTATTCTACTATCAGACAGGAAGTGTTCAAAATCGTTTAAATTAGAAATGTCTTCTGTAGTCATATTTGAATTTAAAACGTTTTGAATTTTGAAAAAGTTTTCCTTGTGTCTTTCTGAATTTTGACTTGTTTCTGTAAGAGGTAACAGTATTTGCGTTGAAGGCATTGGTGGATATGGTATACCAAAACGACAAAACTGTTGTCCTCTTATTTCCCTAGTACAAGACCGACTGTGGTTATGCTTTTGATAACCCAAATAATTTTCTAAGTGGCTGATCGAACCATCGGTAGAAATATAACTGTCAATAAAACTAATGACATCAGGGAATGTCTGAGGATCTTGAAGGTTGATCCTGGGAGCATTATTAAGCCAATACATGCCATGTACATGCGGGGAACCTCTCTGCTGAAACTCCACTCTCCAGTAGAAATTTGTAACAAAGTGCTCTCCAAAAATGCCGGCGTTATCTTCAAAAAGCTTAAGAATTTGTCGATAGCGGTAGTCAAAATATCTAGCACAAGTAACCGCGTCTGACCGAATTAAGCGATATCTATCTTGGGTTGTTAAACTGTTGGCTTCCTCTTCCGAAATATCTTTAGAATCAACAGTTTTAGAGAGGATGACCAAAAGCTCAACCCACTGAGATTCTGCAGCCGATAAAGTGATAAAGAAGGTTGGAAGCCCAAATTGGCGAATCATAGCGATTGCCTTTTTCTTCTCAGCTTCCCAGTGCGCAGGTGAGGATGTAACGCCTTTCAAAACCTTGTAACCATCATCGTGTTGAATCAAGTTTTGAACAAAGTTTTCGTTTAATAGATTTTGGGCCGTAACTCGGTTGCGACCTGAAAACTTTCTATGGCAAATGGATGTACTATTCTGAATTTGTAGCAGTTCTAATTTTTTGTAATCATAGAACAACTTTGGAATGGTACACGCTCTTCTGTCAAATTTCAGAACGTATTAAGTGCTATACGTTTCAGAGCATGTACGCTTCTGCTCCACCGTATATTGTTCCAAATGACAACTCTTCTGAATTATTATCTTGAATTATGTCAGTTGGTCTTTGTCCTTTACCTGTCGCTATAACTAAACGGTTATAGTCTAAGTTTTCTACAGGAATATTGTCCAAAAGGGTTTCTTGACCGCATGGATTTAGCTCTGAAGGTAAAAGACCCGTGGGAATATTATTATTAGCTGAGGGATTATCATGAGAAGTTCGTGCCGCATGAAAAGATTGAACCAATCGGGAATCCTCTGCAGATGCAACAAACGGAACTTCTTCTTGGTCATTAAATTCTGAAATCCAGTTTTCATTAATATGTATATTGTGCTCACGATACAGAGGGTATTCACTAAGAACTGCAAAGCTTCCATAATCTTTGCGGGGCGTATGGTATCGATCATGTAATCATGATTGTATTCCAAACGCCTTCTTAAGTGAATTTGTATAATATGAGCCTCATCAAAGGACCCTGGTAGAGATGTCACAATATTGTTAACAGAAATTGGTATATTAACAACAGCACCTTTGAGCAAACTCTGACCTTGATATCCTAACGGACGGATTGTCATAAAAGGCAATCTAGGCATTATGAGACGTTCTTCAATTGGGGTTAAACCTTTCAAACAATCCGGTATTTCATGAAAGTCTAGAGCGTTAGCTAAACATATTTTTGGAACGTTCTTTTTAACAATCGCATTTTTGCAAGTAGCACAAAAATTGTAATTTCCATCTTCTGAAGGAAATTTTTGCATTTAAAAGAAGGCGGATGCAGCATTCGGGTGACCTTGTGCAATAGTTTCGAAATTAAATTTGCGAACTTGGTGTGAAATCCATAAGCTGCCGCAGCAATAACATTTCAGTAGAGTTTCGGAAATAAATGTTATTGAAATCTATTAAATTGCCACTTTTATCAGTTTCTATAACATTATTTTCTCTCGTTAATCGGATTCGTTGAGACTGCCTTTGGTTTTCAATTTGTCTAATGAGTGGGTTATCTCTACGAAGGCGAACTTGACCTTGTCTAAGACGTTTCTGATTCAAAATTTCTTCCCTCATACCCCTCCTACTAAGCTGTCGACGTTGTCTTTCTCTATCACGCTCCTCTCTCCTTATTTCAAGATTTCTTCTTGCATGTTCCCTTTGCATTTGATCACGAATGCGCTCTAAATTCCTATACTCAGGACTTCTTGCGCGAAGTTCTCTATGATCCCTAGTGTTCCTACTTTGTTCATCATAACGTACCTCAGGATTTTCTCGACGAGATCTATGACCTCGAGTATTTCTTATTTGCTCTTCAGAGCGAATTTGGGGATCTTGCCGCCTTGTTCTATGTTGAACAGTATTTGCAACTTGCTCAGCAGATCGAACCTCGGGGTCTTCACGCCGAGATCTATGACCTCGAGTATTTCTTATTTGCTCTTCAGAGCGAATTTGGGGATCTTACCGCCTTGTTCTATATTGAACAGTATTTGCAACTTGCTCAACAGATCGAACCTCGGGGTCTTCACGCCGAGACCTATGACCTCGAGTATCTCTTATTTGCTCTTCAGAGCGAACTTGCGGATTTTCCCGCCTGGTTCTATGTTGATTTGTATTGATAATTTGTTCGGACAGACGTACATCGGAATCTAATCTACGATTAGCGTAACTTACAGTATTTTGTGACTGCTCACTATCTCTATATATAGAGTTTGCACGAAGAACTCTCATACATCTTCTATTCTGAAGACGACTTAGTAATATAGATTTTCTACTTAATCTAGGCATAATTAATTAATAATAAATGGATTAATGTATAAAATACTTATAGATAATAATTATATAATTCAGTCCGTCCGGGGGTTAAAAGTTGGATCCTAGGTGCTGCTCTCTTTCACTGTAATTCCTTGTAAGTCCTTGCTATGCTATTGCTCGTCACTATATACTGTACTGTGTAATACACTAAAATTAGTTTGAATAAAGCACTTTGCTTGTAAAGACATCTAGTGAAACTGAAAGTACAAACACAGTGTACTGAAATTTATTATACTCTTGCAACATGTTGGTACAGCTTACGTACTTTTGTATACCTATATATTACTTAGCTATTCACTAACATAATAATACATAATATAATATTTAGTTATATTGATATTTTAGAAATTAGTAGTTTATTTCATTGTATTGAAATTAAGTTCTCGGAAAATCCCTCCGTAAATTACTTTTGTTAAACGCTTTCTAAAACAGGGGATCTATGGTACCTATTTTGAAGGGTCTACCCGTAAAGGCTAAATTAACAATAACTTACATATAATTAAGTATGGTATAAACATATGTAGAGCAGGTATGTAGATTTTCTTCTTTCTGTCTTAATATCTAAACCTTTCATAAGCTGCCAACGGCGCTAGGTAAAAATGTAATTTTCTTGAGTTTACAGTTCACCTCATGCCCTTCATATTAAAACGTGTCGCAATAACCACATAAAAAGGGTCTTTAGCCCTTTTGATACTACATTACTAATATTTATTTCATGCAATTTTTTCTAAAAAGATTTTTTTGCTCTATACAAAGTCCAGCACTCTAAGAAACTTAGCATTGTTGACTGGTATATTTTATAATAAGTTCAACATGATGGCTGAGAAAATATACCTAACCACTGGTTATCGCCAAATATTATAAGAAATATATGTATTATATATAGAAATTTATATCTATCACTTTAGGTGATGCAAACAACTCTTTGGTGAACAAAACTATACTCTGTTGCAACATGTTGCGAAAGTATAAAAATGTTGTGAAAGAATTCAATATTCATTACTCGATTATTATTTCGTATCTTATTAACTTATGTTATTGATCATAGATTTATTTTGTGTCAATACTATTTTTTTCTCCGAAATGTTAACTTTTATAAAAAGAAGTTATTTAACCCAAACATGGTATATGTGATATAAACTGAACCAAAGGGGTTAGATTAAATATGTGGGGTATATGAGGTTGCTGTTGTACCAGAGGAGCGGAAGTCAGTATATTAGGGTTATAAGGTTTAAACAAAGTCTAGACCAATTTCATTCATATGCAGCGATATACATTATTTTTAAGAAAAACTGTCCATTTAATTTCATTAAATTATCAAATTGACGAAAAAAATTATACCATAAGTAGTACATGTGAGCTGGGAAAATCAAAGACGGAAATCGTATATATATTGGGGATAGAGAAATATATTAATTTTGACATTGCTCAGCTATACTCGAGAACATATTTTGAAGCAATTTTATATATAACAAGTAAGGAAGGGATAAGTTCGGATGTAACCGAACATTTTATACTCTCGCAAAGTTAAATGGTATATTCGTTTGAGACTTCTTTATATATGTATTCTAATAATTAGAAGAAGGAACTGTTATAGTTATTTACTTTTCACTCACAGTGAAAATAATTAGAGCAATTTGTAAACTAAATTTACTCAAATTATGAGAAATCGTTCTTGTGCTTTTTGTATACGCTTATAATTGATTTTATATAGAATGCATTACAACTGTATTGAGAAGTATGAAAAGAAATCGGTTTTGAACAATGAATAACATTTTATATTTATTATATCGATATTATTATACATGTTTAGCTTAAAAATAATAAATATTAACAACTTTAAAAATGATATAGTATTATTATATTAATTTGTATATAATATTTACAATATTAAACATAAATTTTTGTAGAGATTCTTACACATATATCCAATCTATATTTCTTTTTTCCTTATACTATTTAATTTCTATCATATATTTATAATTTAAATTTTCTTAATTAGATTATTTACATATTTTTCTTAAAATTGTTTTAAAAACTACTGTCAAAATTCCTATACCATTCCAATTCGATTATATTTGGAAAAAAAAAAATGAAGAACTATTGCACTAAGTCTGAAAACTTTAGTTCGAAATAGAGACACAAATACTATCATGATAGCTGTGTACTGTCTCAAAAGTAATTGCATTTACACGGGAAGGATCCATGTTTGAAAATGCCCAATCAATTTGTGTACCGGCAGGTGTAGTTGAATATTCTGCACCAAGCAGGGAACTAAAGTTTTTTTCTTGGAGCAGATTTCGTATTGCAGTCCCTGTAGACATTAAACAAATCTTAAAATCTCCAACAATTAGCACATTTTGATTGCCTAACTCAGATGTAAGGACTTCCTGAAGTTCTACAATGAATTGTCTGACAGAGAAAGCTGAATTTCTATATAGAACCAGAATATTAATATTGAAACATTTAAACAAAACCGCTTCTAAAACTTTGCGGCCTGAATAAATTTTCTTTACAGCCTTTGATTCTATAGAGCAAGCAATACTATGCTTTGCATATATTATAATGCCCCGTTTATTTCTGTTGGTTGTTTCCGTGCTATCTATCCTCAGCTCGTTAATTGGAGTAAATCCTGGTATATCAAAATTTTCGCAAGGATAACTCCAAGTTTCTACAAAACATAAAATATCTGAAGATAGCATCAAACAGTCGCTTTTTATATCATTAATGTGAGCGTGAAGACTCTGAACATTATGGAATAAAATTTGATGTCCTGATGTTCGGGAAATCATAAAATTGAAACTTGTTGTCAAAGCTTTATTTGTGTTCAATTCCCTCAGTTCCCTAAATACGGGATCCGATTCAGAAAATTTGTTAGGAGGAATAAAATTTCCTATGATGAATAGACCTTCTGCAGAAGTAGCTCGACTACAAGCGACATATATTGAAGCTCTAGGCATTCTGGTTCGAGTATGAACTACAACTTTATTATATGTGGCACCCTGACTTTTATGAATAGTTATTCCCTCAGCCGGCACAACTGGAAACTGATTTCTTTCAATTGAAATTTGTTCATTTCTTTTATATTGAAAAGATTTTAGAACTTTTTCAATTGGTGTCCAAGAACTTTCTAGAGGATGAGGCTTTTTTGATCGTGCTATCAAACCAACAGAAGGTTCCAAAAATTTAATCCACAGAATTGTTGGAAAAGAACAATGGAAATCAATTTGCATAAGTTGTCCAGCTGCCCCATTAACCAAGCCATCACACGTGTTTATGTTCACTGTAATCATATATTTGGCGGAGGTTTTTAGTGTCAATTCATAGGGCAGTCCCTGCGTTTCAGAAGTTTTGAAAAGTTTAACTCTTTCCAAAATATTATCATTTTCATTTATACCAATTCCTTTAACTGAGTCTTTTGCAGTTGAAAGGAAAGCTTCTGTTGGGATTCGACTGAGCTTAAGGGCATTGAAATTATTTGTCTCTTCATTGGACCAAAATAAATGTATGGCATCATCGGGAACTTCTTCGAAATTAACTACTCGAGTTTCAATGAGTGATATGTCCTCATTTGTCATAGTACCAGATGCCATATGATTTAATGCAATTGCAAAGGCCTGATCCTCCCGTTGTCTCATTAGCTCTGTTAATTCAAAGTGTTTAAATAACCCCCACAAAGGGGAACCAACTAAAGTTCTGTATACATCATTGGGATTAGGAGAGAATATCCACCTATCTCCAACAGGTGAGAGTTGCTTCAAATCACCAAACACTATGATCGGTATACCACCGAAGGGGCTGTCTGTTTTGAAAATTTGTTTTAATCTCGCATCAACAGAGCTAAACATACGAGCACCTACCATCGATATTTCATCAATTATGATTAATTTTAAATCGATAAGTCTGGAATACAATGAATTCACTGTGTCATTGCTAAGTGGCCTCAACTCTCTATTCAACTGATTAACAGGTAAAGAGAATATTGAATGAAGGTTGGGTCATTCCACCAATTCCGAATGCTGCTTTACCCGTAGGTGCGCAAAGAAGAACTTTTAAGGAACTTGGATTGGATCCAGGTGTAGAATTGTAACGATGGTTAAGAGCTTGATATATTGCAGATATCAAACGACTCTTTCCTACACCTGCACCGCCGCCAATGAACTCATAAAATGGGAGATTTCTTTTTAGGTGGTGCATCAAATGTGTCAAATAGGTTCTTTGCTTAGTATTTAGATTTTGAACTAAAGAAAATAATTCCTCAACTGGAATTAAAGGGGGTAGTTTAATAAGTCTAATATTGCAATCAGATTCAGTGCCATTATCTGTTGAATCTTCGCCATGCAAGTCTAGCAAATTTATATTTGGGTTTATTTCTGGAAGTGCCAACACTCTGAACTCATTTTCCACGATAGGTAGTTCATTTTGAGCACCTTCGTCCAAGTCTATTTCATTATAAAGACTTTCTAGAACATTTTCAAGTTCTCTTTGCTCAAAAACATCATATTTACTTTGATTTTCCTCAATTATAATACGATGTGTTATGCAAGTCTGCTCATTATCGTTTTCAATGAGATCTTGCTGTTCATTCCGCCAAGGATAGTAAAGCATTAACATTTCGCGGAAATACTCAACTCTGGCCAAATCTGGGTTAAACCTTCTATACCGAATAATACAAGGTTTGGTACGTTTTTTCACAAAACCGCTACCGTCTTTAAGAGGTATGACAACCCCGCTTTCTGGTAAATTATCGTCTTCCCTCTCTTCTTCTTCATGATCACTATCTTGTGCTCTTCTACTAGATTTAAAATATTTATACCTAGATGCAAAATCAGCTAAACAAAGAGTTTCTAACTGATCGGATCTTTGAACATAACACACATTCTGAAGTTCCGCTCTAGGTTTTACCATTCGAACACGTTCCTCAGGTCGAGAGGTATTTATAAATATTTCTGCATTACTTGCTTCCGAAAGATGGAGCCCAATGCAGCAATATACTGCTTCTTGTGCAGATATTTCTGTGCCTGATATAAATTTGTGACCTATATGTTTAAGTTTTTGCTTAATAGTATAATTTCCAGCATTTACCTCTGATATAGCTTCATTTAAGAGCCTAGAAATTCCCCTGTTAGACTTGTTAATATAATTAATTATATATGAACAGCAAGCATATGCATCCAGTATATATTGGATATCCATATTTGCTCTATGGAGTTCCAAAATCAGAGGATTATAAGCGTTTATAAAACGATCCTGTAATTTTCTTTTTAGAAAAATTTTGGGTTTTGTTAAACTTGACCTAAGGGCTAACAAATAGTCATCAAAAGACATATTTATTCTACTATCAGACAGGAAGTGTTCAAAATCGTTTAAATTAGAAATGTCTTCTGTAGTCATATTTGAATTTAAAACGTTTTGAATTTTGAAAAAGTTTTCCTTGTGTCTTTCTGAATTTTGACTTGTTTCTGTAAGAGGTAACAGTATTTGCGTTGAAGGCATTGGTGGATATGGAATACCAAAACGACAAAACTGTTGTCCTCTTATTTCCCTAGTACAAGACCGACTGTGGTTATGCTTTTGATAACCCAAATAATTTTCTAAGTGGCTGATCGAACCATCAGTAGAAATATAATTGTCAATAAAACTAATGACATCAGGGAATGTCTGAGGATCTTGAAGGTTGATCCTGGGAGCATTATTAAGCCAATACATGCCATGTACATGCGGGGAACCTCTCTGTTGAAACTCCACTCTCCAGTAGAAATTTGTAACAAAATGCTCTCCAAAAATGCCGGCGTTATCTTTAAAAAGCTTAAGAATTTGTCGATAGCGGTAGTCAAAATATCTAGCACAAGTAACCGCGTCTGACCGAATTAAGCAATATCTATCTTGGGTTGTTAAACTGTTGGCTTCCTCTTCCGAAATATCTTTAGAATCAACAGTTTTAGAGAGGATGACCAAAAGCTCAACCCACTGAGATTCTGCAGCCGATAAAGTGATAAAGAAGGTTGGAAGCCCAAATTGGCGAATCATAGCGATTGCCTTTTTCTTCTCAGCTTCCCAGTACGCAGGTGAGGATCTAACGCCTTTCAAAACCTTGTAACCATCATCGTGTTGAATCAAGTTTTGAACAAAGTTTTCGTTTAATAGATTTTGGGCCGTAACTCGGTTGCGACCTGAAAACTTTCTAAGGCAAATGGATGTACTATTCTTAATTTGTAGCAGTTCTAATTTTTTGTAATCATAGAACAACTTTGGAATGGTACACGCTCTTCTGTCAAAACGACGAATTTCAGAACGTATTATCTTGCTATACGTTTCAGAGCATGTACGCTTCTGCCCAACGTATATTGTTCCAAATGACAACTCTTCTGAATTATTATCTTGAATTATGTCAATTGGTCTTTGTCCTTCACCTGGCGCTATAACTAAACGGTTATAGTCTAAGTTTTCTACAGGAATATTGTCCAAAAGAGTTTCTTGACCGCCTGGATTTAGCTCTGAAGGTAAAAGAATGGGAATATTATTGCCTGAGGGATTATCATAGGAAGTTTGTCCCGCATGAAAAGATTGAACCAATCGGGAATCCTCTGCAGATGCAACAAACGGAACTTCTTCTTGGTTATTAAATTCTGAAATCCAGTTTTCATTAATATGTATATTGTGCTCACGATACAGAGGGGTATTCACTAAGAACTGCAAAGCTTCCATTATCTTTGCGGGGCGTATGGTATCGAAAATGTAATCATGATTGTATTCCAAACGCCTTCTTAAGTGAATTTGTATAACATGAGCCTCGTCAAAGGACCTTGGTAGAGATGTCACAATATTGTTAACAGAAATTGGTATATTAACAACAGCACCTTTGAGCAAACTCTGACCTTGATATCCTAACGGACGTATTGTCATAAAAGGCAATCGGGGCATTATGAGACGTTCTTCAATTGGAGTTAAACCTTTCAAACAATCCGGTATTTCAGGAAAGTCTAGACCGTTAGCTAAACATATTTTTGGAACGTTCTTTTTAACAATCGCATTTTTGCAAGTAGCACAAAAATTGTAATTTCCATCTTCTGAAGGAAATTTTTGCATTAAAAAGAAGGCGGATGCATCATTCGGGTGACCTTGCGCAATAGTTTCGAAATTTAATTTGCGAACTTGGTGTGAAAACCATAAGCCGCCGCAGCAAATACATATTTCAGTAGGGCCCTTATTTATATTTTGGAAATAAATGTTTTTGAAATCTGTTAAATTGCCACTATTATCAGTTTCTATAACATTATTTTCTCTCGTTAATCGGATTCGTTGGGACTGCCTTTGGTTTTCAATTTGTCTATTGAGTGGGTTATCTCTACGAAGGCGAACTTGACCTTGTCTAAGACGTCTCTGATTCAAAATTTCTTCCCTCATACCCCTCCTACTAAGCTGTCGACGTTGTGTTTCTCTATCACGCTCCTCTCTCCTTATTTCAGGATTTCTTCTTGCATGTTCCCTTTGCATTTGATCACGAATGCGCTCTAAATTCCTATACTCAGGATTTCTTGCGCGAAGTTCTCTATGATCCCTAGTGTTCCTACTTTGTTCATCATAACGTACCTCAGGATTTTCCCGACGAGATCTATGACCTCGAGTATTTCTTATTTGCACTTCAGAGCGCATTTGGGGATCTTGCCGCCTTGTTCTATGTTGAACAGTATTTGCAACTTGCTCAACAGATCGAACCTCGGGGTCTTCACGCCGAGACCTATGACCTCGAGTATCTCTTATTTGCTCAACAGATCGAAACTCGGGGTCTTCACGCCGAGATCTATGACCTCGAGTATTTCTTATTTGCTCTTCAGAGCGAGTTTGGGGATCTTGCCGCCTTGTTCTATGTTGAACAGTATTTGCAACTTGCTCAACAGATCGAACCTCGGGGTCTTCACGCCGAGACCTATGACCTCGAGTATCTCTTATTTGCTCTTCAGAGCGAATTTGGGGATCTTGCCGCCTTGTTCTATGTTGAACAGTATTTGCAACTTGCTCAACAGATCGAAACTCGGGGTCTTCACGCCGAGACCTATGACCTCGAGTATTTCCTATTTGCTCTTCAGAGCGAATTTGCGGATTTTCCCGCCTGGTTCTATGTTGATTTGTATTGATTATTTGTTCGGACAGACGTACATCGGAATCTAATCTACGATTAGCGTGACTTACAGTATTTTGTGACTGCTCACTATCTCTATATAAAGAGTTCGCACGAAGAACTCTCATACGTCTTCTATTCTGAAGACGACTTAGTAATATAGATTTTCTACTTAATCTAGGCATAATTAATTAATAATAAATGGGTTAATATATAAAATACTTATGGATAATACTTATATAATTCAGTCCGTTCGGGTGTTAAAAGTTGGATCCTAGGTGCTGCTCTCTTTCACTGTTTCCTTGTAAGTCCTTGCTATGCTATTGCTCGTCACTGTACACTGTACCGTGTAATACACTAAAATTAGTTTGAATTAAGCACTTTGCTTGTAAAGACATCTAGTGAAACTGAAACTACAAACACAGTGTACTGATATTTATTATACTCTTGCAACATGTTGGTACAGCTTACGTACTTTTGTATACCTATATATTATTTAGCTATTCACTAACATAAGAATACATAATATTTAGTTATATTTATATTTTAGAAATTAGTAGTTTATTTCATTGTATTGAAATTAAGTTCTCGGAAAATCCCTCCGTAAATTACTTTTGTTAAACGCTTTCTAAAACAGGTACCATAGTTTGAAGGGTCTACCCATGAAGGCTAAATTAACAATAACTTACATAAATTTAATTATGGTATACACATATGTAGAACAGGTATGTAGATTTTCTTCTTTCTGTCTTAATATCTAAACCTTTCATAAGCTGCCAACGGCGCTAGGTAAAAATGTAATTTTCTTGAGTTTACTTCATGACCTTCATATTAAAATGTGTCGCTTTTGATACTACATTACTAATATTTATTTCATGCAATTTTTTGTAGAAAGATTTTTTTGCTCTATACAAAGTCCACCACTCTAAGAAACTTTTTTAGCATTGTTGTCTGGTATATTTTATAATAAGTTCAACATAATGGCTGAGAAAATATAACTAACCACTGATTATCACCAAATATTAGAAGAAATATATGTATATAGAAATCTATATCTATCACTTTAGGTGATGCAAACAACTCTTTGGTGAACAAAACTATACTCTGTTGCAACATGTTGCGAAAGTATAAAAATGTTGCGAATTCAACATTCATTACTCGATTATTATTTGGTATCTTATTAACTTATGTTATTGATCATAGATTTATTTTGTGTCAATACTATTTTTTTCTCCGAAATGTTAACTTTTATAAAAAGAAGC
Organism: Bactrocera oleae; assembly: GCF_042242935.1. Classification (NCBI taxonomy): domain Eukaryota; kingdom Metazoa; phylum Arthropoda; class Insecta; order Diptera; family Tephritidae; genus Bactrocera; species Bactrocera oleae. Next base: position 14,869,451 of record NC_091541.1, on the reverse strand, counting down.
TATTTAACTCAAACATGGTATATGTGATATAAACTGAACCAAATGGGTTAGATTTAATATGTGGGGTATATGAGGTTGCTGTTGTAACAGAGGAGCGGAAATCAGTATATTAGGGTTATAAGGTTTAAACAAAGTCTAGACCAATTTCATTCATATGCAGCGATATACATTATTTTTAAGAAAAACTGTCCATTTAATTTCATTAAATTATCAAATTGACGAAAAAAATTATACCATAAGTAGTACATGTGAGCTGGGAAAATCAAAGACCAGAAAATTCCTCCAAACCGTATATTAAAAAATGTTGATTAAACATCCATTATTAAATGATATCGTGATTAAATTACAATCAAATTTGGTATCTTCTTGACTTATATTAAAGGCCATAAACTTAGTCTCAGTTTTATTGCTTGAAGTGAGATATACATAAGTATGAATGTGATATTAACTCCACAAGTGGCTAAATTTTATATTATCAGCTTAGGTTAGCAAACGTCAACCAGAGAATCGGAATTCATTATATGAAGGTGTGAGGTTTAGACTTAGTATATACTAATTTCATTCTAATTCAGCGTCAAACCACATAATTTTTAAGAAATCTTTTCCACTTAATTTCGTTAAAATATCACGTTGATCAACCGGAACGGTGTAAAGTCAGGTGGAAAGACGGAAATCATATATACCTCAAATGGAGTAAAGTCAGACGAATGTTCGAAAATCCTGATATTAGTTACATGGGGGCTAAGGAAAATTTTCACCCGATTTGATCTTGTTATGAGTAAAACACGCTCTCTCATTTTCATTGAGATAACTCACATATGCGGTATAAAGTCCCGCGGAAGTTCAAAAATATTTATATTAGATATATGAGGGCTACAAGAACTATTGATCCGATTCAACCCATTTTTGAAACAAAGACAAACTATTATCGATAACTTCATTTATTTATTCTATTATATGAATTTCAATTATATATCTTACACAATGGCCGATATTTACGGTAAAAAGTCAACTATAGGTACTGGGGTCCACATATTCAGTACCTAGGGGCTTGAACAGTTTTGGTTCGATTTAGAAAATTTTTGGTCACAAGGTGGCATACTTTAAACGTATTATTCACGCAAAGTTTTACGCCGATATAATCATTGTTGCTTGATTTGCATAGTGGAAAGTGAAAGAATCAACTGGTATTTAAAATGGTGTCATATGGAAAATAGGCGTGGTTGTAAACCGATTTCGCCCATTTTCGCACTATGACATAGAAACACGAAATAAACGTTACAAACCGAATTTGGTTGAAATCGGTTAAGCAGATCTCAAGATATGGGTTTTCACCTAAAAGTGGGCTGTGCCACGCCCACTGTCTAATTTTGAACGCGGTTCCTATAAAGTCATCTTATACCATCTCAGAGATAAAATTTAATGTCTCTGGCGTGTTTAGTGCTTGATTTATCGCGCTTTTAGTAGTTTTTAACAGTACAGTTATATGGGGAGTGGGCGGAGTTGCCACCCGATTTCAACTATTTTCACACCGTCAATAGAAGTGCTAAAACATTTGCTTCCAGTGAATTTTGTTAATATAGCATTAGCGGTTTAGGAGATATGCACATTAATCCTATTAGAGGCGGGACCACGCCCACTTTAAAAAAAAAAACTTTAACTGCAGATGCTTCTCCCTAATGTGATCCTGTGTACCAAATAACAGTCTTGTATCTTATTGCGGAGCTTAGTTATGGCAAGTTATTTGTTTTTGATTAATGGCGTTTAGTGGGCGTGGCAGTGGTCCGATTATGCCCATCTGCAATACCAACCGTCTCACGGTACCATGAAACATGTCTACCAAGTTTCATAAAGATATCTCAATTTTTACTCAAGTTAGAGCTTGCACGGACGGACGGACAGACGGACAGACGGACGGACAGACAGACAGTCACCCGGATTTCAACTCGTCTCTTCATCCTGATCATTTATATATATATAACCCTATATCTAACTCGATTAATTTTAGGTGATACAAACAACCGTTAGGTGAACAAAACTATTATACTCTGTAGCAACAGGTTGCGAGAGTATAAAAAAAAATATTAATACTCACTGACCGACATATTCGGTATAAAACTGGTTAGAATAACGAAAAGCATTATAAGTAGTATATGGAATTTGAGGGTAGTATTAGCCCGATTTGATTAATTTTATCCAATACCACATACTACTAACATGCCACAGACTAATAAAATGCTCCCACTGTTTCATTAAGGTACCTCACATACCATCACCAATCAAATGGAGTAAAGTCAGACGACTGTTCGAAAATCCTGATATTAGTTACATGGGGGCTAAGGAAAATTTTCACCCGATTTGATCTTGTTATGAGTAAAACACGCTCTCTCATTTTCATTGAGATAACTCACATATGCGGTATAAAGTCACGCGGAAGTTCAAAAATATTTATATTAGATATATGAGGCCTACAAGAACTATTGATCCGATTCAACCCATTTTTGAAACAAAGACATACTATTATCGATAGTTTCATTTATTTATTCTATTATGTGAATTTCAATTACATATCTTACACAATGGCCGATATTTACGGTTAAAAGTCAACTATAGGTACTGGGGTCCACATATTCAGTACCTAGGGGCTTGAACAGTTTTGGTTCGATTTAGAGAATTTTTGATCACAAGGTGGCATACTTTAAACGTATTCTTCACGCAAAGTTTTACGCCGATATAATCATTGTTGCTTGATTTGCATAGTGGAAAGTGAAAGAATCAAGTGGAATTTCAAATGGTGTCAGATGAAAAATAGGCGTGGTTGTAATCCGATTTCGCCCATTTTCGCACCATAACATAGAAATATAAAAAGAATGTTATGTAACAAATTTGGTTGAAATCGGTTAAAAAGATCCCAAGATATGGGTTTTCACCTAAAAGTGGGCGCTTTTAGTAGTTTTTAACAGTACCATTTTCACACCATAGGTAGAGGTGCTAAAAACATTTGCTTCCAGTGAATCTTGTTATAGTAGTGATCCTGTCTACCAAATTAAAGTCTTGTATCTAAATGCGGAGCTTAGTTATGACAATTTATTTGTTTTTGATTAATGGCGATTTGTGGGCGTGCAGTGATCCGATTACGCCCATCTGCAATACCAACCGTCTTACTGTACCGAGAAACATGTGTACCAAGTTTCATAAAGATATCTCAATTTTTACTCAAGTTACAGCTTGCACGGACGGACAGACGGACGGACGGACAGACAGTCACGCGGATTTCAACTCGTCTCTTCATCCTGATCATTTATATATACATAACCCTATATCTAACTCGATTAGTTTTAGGTGATACAAACAACCGTTAGGTGAACAAAACTATTATACTCTGTAGCAACATGTTGCGAGAGTATAATAAAAAACAAGTAAGGAAGGACTAAGTTCGGATGTAACCGAACATTTTATACTCTCGCAAAGTTAAATGGTATATTCGTTTGAGACTTCTTTATATATTTTAATGATGAGAAGTAGGAACTGTTGCCTTAGTTATTTACTTTTCACTCACAGTGAAAAAAAGCAATTTGTAAACTAAATTTACTTAAAATATGAGAAATCGTTCTTGTGCTTTTTGTATACGCTTATAATTGATTTTATATAGAATGCATTACAACTGTATTGAGAAGTATGAAAAGAAATCGTTTTTGAAATGAATAACATTTTTTATTTATTATATCGATATTATTATACATGTTTAGCTTAAAAATAATAAATATAATATTAACAACTTTAAAAATGATATATTGTAATATTATTTGTTAATTTGTATATAATATTTACAATATTAAACATAAATTTTTTGTAGAGATTCTTATACATATATCCAAATTATATTTCTTTTTTCCTTATACTATTTAAATTCTATCATACCTATATTTATACAATAATGTCATATATATTAACAAATTATATATATAATTTAAATTTTCTTAATTAGATTATTTACATATTTTTCTTAAAATTGTCTTAAAAACTACTGTCAAAATTCCTATACCATTCCAATTCGATTATATAAATGAAGAACTATTGCACTAAGTCTAAAAACTTTAGTTTGAAATAGAGACACAAATACTGTCATGATAGCTGTGTACTGTCTCAAAAGTAATTGCATTTACACGGGAAGGATCCATGTTTGAAAATGCCCAATCAATTTGTGTACCGGCAGGTGTAGTTGAATATTCTGCACCAAGCAGAGAACTAAAGTTTTTTTCTTGGAGCAGATTTCTTATTGCAGTTCCTGTAGACATTAAACAAATGTTAAAATCTCCAACAATTAGCACATTTTGATTGCCTAACTCAGAAGTAAGGACTTCCTGAAGTTCTACAATTGATTGTCTGACAGAGAAAGCTGAATTTCTATATAGAACCAGAATATTAATATTGAAACATTTAAACAAAACTGCTTCTAAAACTTTGCGGCCTGAATAAATTTTCTTTACAGCCTTTGATTCTATAGAGCAAGCAATACTATGCTTTGCATATATTATGATGCCCTATTTATTTCTGTTGGTTGTTTCCGTGCTATCTATCGTCAGCTCGTTAATTGGAGTAAATCCTGGTATATCAACACTTTCGCAAGGATAACTCCAATTTTCTAAAAAACATAAAACATCTGAAGATAGCATCAAAAAGTCGCTTTTTATATCATTAATGTGAGCGTGAAGACTCCGAACATTATGGAATAAAATTTGATGTCCTGGTGTTAGGGAAATCATAAAATTGAAACTTGTTGTCCAAGCTTTATTTGTGTTCAATGCCCTCAGTTCCCTAAATACGGGATCCGATTCAGAAAATTTGTTAGGAGGAATAAAATTTCCTATGATGAATAGACCTTCTGCAGAAGTAGAACGACTACAAGCGACGTATATTGAAGCTCTAGGCATTCTGGGTCGAGTATGAACTACAACTTTATTATATGTGGCACCCTGACTTTTATGAATAGTTATTCCCTCAGCCGGAACAACTGGAAACTTTTCAATTGGTGTCCAAGAACTTTCTAGAGGATGAGGCTTTTTTGATCGTGCTATCAAACCAACAGAAGGTTCCAAAATTTAATCCACAGAATTGTTGGAAAATAACAATGGAAATCAATTTGCATAAGTTGTCCAGCTGCCCCATTAATCAAGCCATCACACGTGTTTATGTTCACTGTAATCATATATTTGGCGGAGATTTTTAGTGACAATTCATATGGGAGTCCCTTCGTTTCAGAAGTTTTGGAAAGTTTAACTCTTTCCAAAATATTATCATTTTCATTTATACCAATTCCTTTAACTGAGTCTTTTGCAGTTGAAAGGAAAGCTTCTGTTGGGATTCGACTGAGCTTAAGGGAATTGAAATTATTTGTCTCTTCATTGGATCAAAATAAATGTATGGCATCATCGGAAACTTCTCCGAAATTAACTACTCGAGTTTCAATAAGTGATATGTCCTCATTTGTCATAGTACCAGATACCATATGATTTAATGCAATTGCAAAGGCCTGATCTTCCCGTTGTCTCATTATCTCTGTTAACTCAAAGTATTTAAATAACTCCTACAAAGGGGAACCAACTAAAGTGCTGTATGCATCATTGGAATTAGGAGAGAATATCCATCTATCTCCAACAGGTGAGAGTTGCTTCAAATCACCAAACACTATGATCGGTATACCACCGAAGGGGCTGTCTGTTTTGAAAATTTGTTTTAATCTCGCATCAACAGGGCTAAACATACGAGCACCTACCATCGATATTTCATCAATTATGATTAATTTTAAATCGATAAGTCTGGATTACAATAAATTCACTGTGTCATCAACAACTATCTATTCAACTGATTAACAGGTAAAGAGAATATTGAATGAAGGGTCATTCCACCTATTCCGAATGCTGCTTTACCCGTAGGTGGGCAAAGAAGAACTTTTAAGGAACTTGGATTGGATCCAGGTGTAGAATTGTAACGATGGTTACTTGATATATTGCAGATATCAAACGACTCTTTCCTACACCTGCACCGCCGCCAATGAACTCAAAAAAAGGGAGATATGTTTTTAGGTGGTGCATCAAATGTGTCAAATAGGTTCTTTGCTTAGTATTTAGACTTTGAACTAAAGAAAATAATTCCTCAATTGGAATTAAAGGGAGTAGTTTAATAAGTCTAATATTGCAATCAGATTCAGTGCCATTATCTGTTGAATCTTCGCCATGCAAGTCCAGCAAATTTATATTTGGGTTTATTTCTGGAAGTGCCAACACTCTAAACTCATTTTCCACGATAGGTAGTTCATTTTGAGCACCTTCGTCCAAGTCTATTTCATTATAAAGACTTTTTAAAATATTTTCAAGTTCTCTTTGATCAAAAACATCATATTTTCTTTGATTTCCCTCAATTATAATACGATGTGTTATGCAAGTCTGCTCATTATCGTTTTCAATGAGATCTTGCTGTTCATTCCGCCAAGGATAGTAAAGCATTAACATTTCGCGGAAATACTCAACTCTGGCCAAATCTGGGTCAAACCTTCTATACCGAATAATACAGGGTTTGGCACGTTTTTTCACAAAACCGCTACCGTCTTTAAGAGGCATGTCAACCCCGCTTTCTATTAAATTATCGTCTTCTCTCTCTTCTTCTTCATGATCACTGTCTTGTGCTCTTCTACTAGATTTAAAATATTTATACCTAGATGCAAAATCAGCTAAACAAAGAGTTTCTAACTGATCGGATCTTTGAACATAACGATCTAAAATACCGGCTACGAATATTTCAGTCGAACATGAAAGAAGGTTCTGAAGTTCCGCTCTAGGTTTTACCATTCGAACACGTTCCTCAGGTCGAGAGGTATTATTAAATATTTCTGAATTACTTGTTTCCGAAAGATGGATGGATGGATGGATGATATAAATTTGTGACCTATATGTTTAAGTTTTTGCTTAATAGTATAATTTCCAGCATTTACCTCCGATATAACTTCATTTAAGAGCCTAGAAATTCCCCTGTTAGACTTGTTAATATAACTAATTATATATGAACAGCAAGCATACGCATCCAGTATATATTGGATACCCTTATTTGCTCTATGGAGTTCCAAAATCAGAGGATTATAAACATTTATAAAACGATCCTGTAATTTTCTTTTTAGAAAAATTTTGGGTTTTGTTAAACTTGACCTAAGAGCTAACAAATAGTCATCAAAAGACATATTTATTCTACTATCAGACAGGAAGTGTTCAAAATCGTTTAAATTAGAAATGTCTTCTGTAGTCATATTTGAATTTAAAACGTTTTGAATTTTGAAAAAGTTTTCCTTGTGTCTTTCTGAATTTTGACTTGTTTCTGTAAGAGGTAACAGTATTTGCGTTGAAGGCATTAGTGGATATGGTATACCAAAACGACAAAACTGTTGTCCTCTTATTTCCCTAGTACAAGACCGACTGTGGTTATGCTTTTGATAACCCAAATAATTTTCTAAGTGGCTGATCGAACCATCGGTAGAAATATATTTGTCAATAAAACTAGTGACATCAGGGAATGTTTGAGGATATTGAAGGTTTGTTCCTGGGAGCATTATTAAGCCAATACGTGCCATGTACACGCGGGGAACCTCTCTGTTGAAATTCCACTCTCCAGTAGAAATTTGTAACAAAGTGCTCTCCAAAAATGCCGGCTTTTTCTTTAAAAAGCTTAAGAATTTGTCGATAGCGGTAGTCAAAATATCTAGCACAAGTAACCGCGTCTGACCGAATTAAGCGATATCTATCTTGGGTTGTTAAACTGTCGGCTTCCTCTTCCGAAATATTTTTAGAATCAACAGTTTTAGAGAGGATGACCAAAAGCGCAACCCACTGAGATTATGCAGCCGATAAAGTGATAAAGAAGGTTGGAAGCTCAAATTGGCGAATCATAGCGATTGCCGTTTTCTTCTCAGCTTCCCAGTGCGCAGGTGAGGATCTAACGCCTTTCAAAACCTTGTAACCATCATCGTGTTGAATCAAGTTTTGAACAAAATTTTCGTTTAATAGATTTTGGGCCGTAACTCGGTTGCAACCTGAAAACTTTCTGAGGCAAATGGATGTACTATTCTTAATTTTTAGCAGTTCTAATTTTTTGTAATCATAGAACAACTTTGGAATGGTACACGCTCTTCTGTCAAATTTCAGAACGTATTAAGTGCTATACGTTTCAGAGCATGTACGCTTCTGCTCCACCGTATATTGTTCCAAATGACAACTCTTCTGAATTATTATCTTGAATTATGTCAGTTGGTCTTTGTCCTTTACCTGTCGCTATAACTAAACGGTTATAGTCTAAGTTTTCTACAGGAATATTGTCCAATAGAGTTTCTTTCTGAAGGTAAAAGACCCGTGGGAATATTATTATTAGCTGAGGGATTATCATGAGAAGTTTTTGCCGCATGAAAAGATTGAACCAATCGGGAATCCTCTGCAGATGCAACAAACGGAACTTTTTCTGGGTCATTAAATTCTGAAATTCAGTTTTCATCAATATGTATATTGTGCTCACGATACAAAGGGGTATCCACTAAGAACTGCAAAGCTTCCATAATCTTTGCGGGGCGTATGGTATCGATCATGTAATCATGATTGTATTCCAAACGCCTTCTTAAGTGAATTTGTATAACATGAGCCTCATCAAAGGACCTTGGTAGAGATGTCACAATATTGTTAACAGAAATTGGTATATTAACAACAACACCTTTGAGCAAACTCTGACCTTGATATCCTAACGGACGGATTGTCATAAAAGGCAATCTAGGCATTATGAGACGTTCTTCAATTGGGGTTAAACCTTTCAAACAATCCGGTATTTCATGAAAGTCTAGAGCGTTAGCTAAACATATTTTTGGAACGTTCTTTTTAACAATCGCATTTTTGCAAGTAGCACAAAAATTGTAATTTCCATCTTATGAAGGAAATTTTTGCATTAAAAAGAAGACGGATGCAGCATTCAGGTGACCTTGTGCAATAGTTTCGAAATTTAATTTGCGAACTTGGTGTGAAAACCATAAGCCGCCGCAGAAAATACATATTTCAGTAGAGTTTCGGAAATAAATGTTTTTGAAATCTATTAAATTGCCACTATTATCAGTTTCTATAACATTGTTTGTCTCGTTAATCGGATTCGTTGAGACTGCCTTTGGTTTTCAATTTGTCTATTGAGTGGGTTATCTCTACGAAGGCGACCTTGACCTTGTCTAAGACGTCTCTGATTCAAAATTTCTTCCCTCATACCCCTCCTACTAAGCTGTCGACGTTGTGTTTCTCTATCACGCTCCTCTCTCCTTATTTCAGGATCTCTTCTTGCCTGTTCCCTTTGCATTTGATCACGAATGCGCTCTAAATTCCTCTACTCAGGATTTCTAGCGCGAAGTTGTCTTTCTTTATGTTGAACAGTATTTGCAACTTGCTCAACAGATCGAACCTCGGGGTCTTCACGCCGAGACCTATGACCTCGAGTATTTCTTATTTGCTCTTCAGAGCGAATTTGCGGATCTTGCCGCCTTGTTCTATGTTGAACAGTGTTTGCAACTTGCTCAACAGATCGAACCTCGGGGTCTTCACGCCGAGACCTATGACCTCGAGTATCTCTTATTTGCTCTTCAGAGCGAATTTGCCGATCTTGCCGCCTTGTTCTATGTTGAAAAGTATTTAAATTTTGTTCAAAAGACCGTACCTCGAGATTTTTCCGCCTGGTTCTATGTTTATTTGTATTGATAATTTGTTCGGACAGACGTACATCGGAATCTAATCTACGATTAGTGTGACTTACAGTATTTTGTGACTGCTCACTATCTCTATATAAAAGTTTGCACGAAGAACTCTCATACGTCTTCTATTTTGAAGACGACTTAGTAATATAGATTTTCTACTTAATCTAGGCATAATTAATTAATAATAAATGGATTAATATATAAAATACTTATAGATAATACTTATATAATTCAGTGCCTCCGGGTGTTAAAAGTTGGATCCTAGGTGCTGCTCTCTTTCACTTTAATTCCTTGTAAGTCCTTGCTATGACTCCTTTCCTGTTCCGTGGATAGGTGCTATGGTATACTGGTGCACATATGTATATGTGTTTGCTCGCCACTGTATATAATACGGTTTTGCTCGTCACTGTATATAATAATACTTTAAACACTATATAACTAATACACTAAAATTAGTTTTAATAAAGCACTTTGCTGGTAAAGACATCTTGTGAAACTGAAACTACAAACACAGTGTACTGATATTTATTATACTCTTGCAACATGTTGTTACAGCTTACGTTCTTTTGTATACCTATATATTACATAGCTATTCACTAACATAATAATACATAATATTTAGTTATATTTATATTTAAGAAATTGGTAGTTTATTTCATTGTATTGAAATTAAGTTCTCGGAAAACCTCTCCGTAAATTACTTTTGTTAAACGCTTTCTAAAACAGGGGGATCTATGGTACCTATTTTGAAGGGTCTACCCGTAAATGCTAAATTAACAATAACTTACATATAATTAAGTATGGTATACACATATGTAGAGCAGGTATGTCGATTTTCTTCTTTCTGTCTTAATATCTAAACCTTTCATAAACTGCCAACGGCGCTAGGTAAAACTGTAGTTTTCTTGAGTTTACGGTTCACCTCATAACCTTCATATTAAAATGTGTCGCAAAACTGAAATAATAGACAGTAGCATGTAAACCGATGGGGTCGCATTTTATCTATAACCACATAAAAAGGGTCGTTAGCCCTTTTGATACTACATTACTAATAATTATTTCATGCAATTTTTTCTAGAAAGATTTTTTTGCTCTATACAAAGTCCAGCACTCTAAGAAACTTTTTTAGCATTGTTGACTGGTATATTTTATAATAAGTTTAACATGATGGCTGAGAAAATATACCTAACCACTGATTATCGCCAAATATTATAGGAAATATATGTATATAGAAATCTATATCTATCACTTTAGGTGATGCAAACAACTCTTTGGTGAACAAAACTATACTCTGTTGCAACATGTTGCGAAAGTATAAAAATGTTGCGAAAGAATTCGATATTCATTACTCGATTATTATTTGGTATCTTATTAACTTATGTTATTGATCATAGATTTATTTTGTGTCAATACTATTTTTATCTCCGAAATGTTAACTTTTATAAAAAGAAGCTATTTAACTCAAACATGGTATATGTGATATAAACTGAACCAAAGGGTTTAGATTTAATATGTGGGGTATATGAGGTTGCTGTTGTACCAGAGGAGCGGAAATGAGTATATTAGGGTTATAAGGTTTAAACAAAGTCTAGACCAATTTCATTCATATGCAGCGATATACATTATTTTTAAGAAAAACTGTCCATTTAATTTCATTAAATTATCAAATTGACGAAAAAAATTATACCATAAGTAGTACATGTGAGCTGGGAAAATCAAAGACCAGAAAATTCCTCCAAACCGTATATTAAAAAATGTTGATTAAACATCCATTATTAAATGATATCGTGATTAAATTACAATCAAATTTGGTATCTTCTTGACTTATATTAAAGGCCATAAACTTAGTCTCAGTTTTATTGCTTGAAGTGAGATATACATAAGTATGAATGTGATATTAACTCCACCAAAGTGGCTAAATTTTATATTATAAACTTAGGTGGCAAACGTCAACCAGAGAATCGGAATTCATTATGTGAAGGTGTGAGGTTTAGACTTAGTATATACTAATTTCATTCTAATTCAGCGTCAAACCACATAATTTTTAAGAAATCTTTTCCACTTAATCACGTTGATCAACCGGAACGGTGTAAAGTCAGGTGGAAAGACGGAAATCATATATATATTGGGGATAGAGAAATATATTAATTTTGACATTGCTTAGCTATACTCGAGAACATATTTTGTAGCAATTTTATATATTATATAAACAAGTAAGGAAGGTCTAAATTCGGATGTAACCGAAGCCTTTATACTCTCGCAAAGTTAAATGGTATATTCGTTTGAGACTTCTTTATATATTTTAATAATTAGAAGTAGGAACTGTTGCCTTAGTTATTTACTTTTCACTCACAGTGAAAATAATTAGAGCAATTTGTAAACTAAATTTACTTAAATTATGAGAAATCGTTTTTGTGCTTTTTGTATACGCTTATAATTGATTTTATATAGAATGCATTATAACTGTATTGAGAAGTATGAAAAGAAATCATTTTTGAACAATGAATAAAATTTTTTATTTATTATATCGATATTATTATACATGTTTAGCTTAAAAATAATAAATATTAACAACTTTAAAAATCATATAATATTATTATATTAATTTGTATATGATATTTACAATATTAAAAATAAATTTTAGTAGAGATTCTTATACATATATCCAAATTATATTTCTTTCTTCCTTATACTACCTATTTAATTTCTATCATATATTTATACAATAATGTCATATATAATAACAAATTATATATATAATTTAAATTTTCTTAATTAGATTATTTACATATTTTTCTTAAAATTGTCTTAAAAACTACTGTCAAAATTCCTATACCATTCCAATTCGATTATATTTGGAAAAAAAAATGAAGAACTATTGCACTAAGTCTGAAAACTTTAGTTCGAAATAGAGACACAAATACTGTCATTTACACGGGAAGGATCCATGTTTGAAAATGCCCAATCAATTTGTGTACCGGCAGGTGTAGTTGAATATTCTGCACCAAGCAGGGAACTAAAGTTTTTTTCTTGGAGCAGATTTCTTATTGCAGTCAATGTAGAAATTAAACAAATGTTAAAATCTCCAACAATTACCACATTTTGATTGCCTAACTCAGAAGTTGCGTTTTAGAAGTTTTGAAAAGTTTAACTCTTCCCAAAATATTATCATTTTCATTTATACCAATTCCCTTAACTGAGTATTTTACAGTTGAAAAGAAAGCTTCTGTTGGGATTCGACTGAGCTTAAGGGCATTGAAATTACTTGTCTCTTCAATGGACCAAAATAAATGTATGGCATCATCTGGAACTTCTTCGAAATTAACTACTCGAGTTTCAATGAGTGATATGTCCTCATTTTTCATAGTACCAAACACCATATTTAATGCAATTGCAAAGGCCTGATCCTCCCGTTGTCTCATTATCTCTGTTAATTCAAAGTATTTAAATAACTCCCACAAAGGGGAATCAACTAAAGTGCTGTATGCATCATTTGGATTAGGAGAGAATATCCACCTATCTCCAACAGGTGAGAGTTGCTTAAAATCACCAAACACTATGATCGGTATACCACCGAAGGGGCTGTCTGTTTTGAGAATTTGTTTTCATCTCGCATCAACAGAGCTAAACATACGAGCACCTACCATCGATATTTCATCAATTATGATTAATTTTAAATCGATAAGTCTGGTTCATTTTGAGCACCTTCGTCCAAATCTATTTCATTATAAAGACTTTCTAGAGCATTTTCAAGTTCTCTTTGCTCAAAAGCATCATATTTTCTTTGATTTTCCTCAATTATAATACGATGTGTTATGCAAGTCTGCTCATTATCGTTTTCAATGAGATCTTGCTGTTCATTCCGCCAAGGATAGTAAAGCATTAACATTTCGCGGAAATACTCAACTCTGGCCAAATCTTAGTTAAACCTTCTGTACTGAATAATACAAGGTTTGGTACGTTTTTTCACAAAACCGCTACCGTCTTTAAGAGGCATGTCAACCCCGCTTTCTATTAAATTATCGTCTTCCCTCTCTTCTTCTTCATGATCACTGTCTTGTGCTCTTCTACTAGTTTTAAAATATTTATACCTAGATAATTAGGTTTTACCATTCGAACACGTTCCTCAGGTCGAGAGGTATTTATAAATATTTCTGCATTACTTGCTTCCGAAAGACGGAGCCCAATGCAGCAATATACTGCTTCTTGTGCAGATATTTCTGTGCCTGATATAAATTTGTGACCTATATGTTTAAGTTTTTGCTTAATAGTATAATTTCCAGCATTTACCTCTGATATAGCTTCATTTAAGGCTTGTTAGACTTTTTAATATAATTAATTATATATGAACAGCAAGCATATGCATCATACATATATATATTGGATATCCATATTTGCTCTATGGAGTTCCAAAATCAGAGGATTATAAACATTTATAAAACGATCCTGTAATTTTCTTTTTAGAAAAATTTTGGGTTTTGTTAAACTTGACCTAAGGGCTAACAAATAGTCATCAAAAGACATATTTATTCTACTATCAGACAGGAAGTGTTCAAAATCGTTTAAATTAGAAATGTCTTCTGTAGTCATATTTGAATTTAAAACGTTTTGAATTTTGAAAAAGTTTTCCTTGTGTCTTTCTGAATTTTGACTTGTTTCTGTAAGAGGTAACAGTATTTGCGTTGAAGGCATTGGTGGATATGGTATACCAAAACGACAAAACTGTTGTTCTCTTATTTTCCTAGTACAAGACCTACTGTGGTTATGCTTTTGATAACCCAAATAATTTTCTAAGTGGCTGATCGAACCATCGGTAGAAATATAATTGTCAATAAAACTAATGACATCAGGGAATGTCTGAGGATATTGAAGGTTTGTTCCTGGGAGCATTATTAAGCCAATACATGCCATGTACATGTGGGGAACCTCTCTGTTGAAACTCCACTCTGCAGTAGAAATTTGTAACAAAATGCTCTCCAAAAATGCCGGCGTTTTCTTTAAAAAGCTTAAGAATTTGTCGATAGCGGTAGTCAAAATATCTAGCACAAGTAACCGCGTCTAGCACAAGTAACTTCGTCCGCGAATTAAGGGATATCTATCTTGGGTTGTTAAACTGTTGGCTTCCTCTTCCGAAATATCTTTAGAATCAACAGTTTTAGAGAGGATGACCAAAAGCTCAACCCACTGAGATTCTGCAGCTGATAAAGTGATAAAGAAGGTTGAAAGCTCAAATTGGCGAACCATAGCGATTGCCTTTTTCTTCTTAGCTTCCCAGTGCGCAGGTGAGGATCTAACGCCTTGCTAAACCTTGTAACCATCATCGTGTTGAATCAAGTTTTGAACAAAGTTTTCGTTTAATAGATTTTGGGCCGTAACTCGGTTGCGACCTGAAAACTTTCTAAGGCAAATGGATGTACTATTCTTTATTTGTAGCAGTTCTAATTTTTTGTAATCATAGAACAACTTTGGAATGGTACACGCTCTTCTGTCAAAACGGCGAATTTCAGAACGTGTGCTATACGTTTCAGAGCATGTACGCTTCTGCTCCACCGTATATTGTTCCAAATGACAACTCTTCTGAATTATTATCTTGAATTATGTCAGTTGGTCTTTGTCCTTTACCTGTCGCTATAACTAAACGGTTATAGTCTAAGTTTTCTACAGGAATATTGTCCAATAGAGTTTCTTGACCGCCTGGAATTAGCTCTGAAGGTAAAAGACCCGTGGGAATATTATTATTAGCTGAGGGATTATCATGAGAAGTTCGTGCCGCATGAAAAGATTGAACCAATCGGGAATCCTCTGCAGATGCAACAAACGGAACTTCTTCTTGGTCATTAAATTCTGAAATCCAGTTTTCATTAATATGTATATTGTGCTCACGATACAGAGGGGTATTCACTAAGAACTGCAAAGCTTCCATAATCTTTGCGGGGCGTATGGTATCGATCATGTAATCATGATTGTATTCCAAACGCCTTCTTAAGTGAATTTGTATAACATGAGCCTCATCAAAGGACCTTGGTAGAGATGTCACAATATTGTTAACAGAAATTGGTATATTAACAACAGCACCTTTGAGCAAACTCTGACCTTGATATCCTAACGGACGGGTTATCATAAAATGCAATCTAGGCGTTATGAGACGTTCTTAAATTGGGGTTAAACCTTTCAACCAATCCGGTATTTTAGGAAAGTCTAGAGCGTAAGCTAAACACATTTTTGAAACGTTCTTTTAACAATCACATTTTTGCAAGTAGCACAAAAATTGTAATTTCCATCTTTTGAAGGAAATTTTTGCATTATAAAGAAGGCGGATGCACCATTCGGGTGACCTTGTGCAATAGTTTCGAAATTTAATTTGCGAACATAGTATGAAAACCATAAGCCGCCGCAGCAAATACATATTTCAGTAGGGCCCTTATTTATATTTTGGAAATAAATGTTTTTGAAATCTATTTAATTGCCACTATTATCAGTTTCTATAACATAATTTTGTCTCGTTAATCGGATTCGTTAGGACTGCCTTTGGTTTTCAATTTGTCTATTGAGTGGATTATCTCTACGAAGGCGAACTTGACCTAGTCTAAGACGTCTCTGATTCAAAATTTCTTCCCTCATACCCCTCCTACTAAGCTGTCGACGTTGTCTTTCTCTATCACGCTCCTCTCTCCTTATTTCAGGATTTCTTCTTGCATGTTCCCTTTGCATTTGATCACGAATGCGCTCAAAATTCCTATACTCAGGATTTCTTGCGCGAAGTTCTCTATGATCCCTAGTGGTCCTACTTTGTTCATCATAACGTACCTCAGGATTTTCTCGACGAGATCTATGACCTCGAGTATTTCTTATTTGCTCTTCATAGCGAATTTGGGGATCTTGCCGCCTTGTTCTATGTTGAACAGTATTTGCAACTTGCTCAACAGATCGAACCTAAGGGTCTTCACGCCGAGACCTATGACCTCGAGTATCTCTTATTTGCTCTTCAGAGCGAATTTGCGGATTTTCCCGCCTGATTCTATGTTGATTTGTATTGATAATTTGCTCGGACAGACGTACATCGGAATCTAATCTACGATTAGCTTGACTTACAGTATTTTGGGACTGCTCACTATCTCTATATAGAAGTTTGCACGAAGAACTCTCATACGTCTTCTATTCTGAAGACGACTTAGTAATATAGATTTTCTACCTAATCTAGTCATAATTAATTAATAATAAATGGATTAATGTATAAAATACTTATAGATAATAATTATATAATTCAGTCCGTCCGGGGGTTAAAAGTTGGATCCTAGGTGCTGCTCTCTTTCACTGTAATTCCTTGTAAGTCCTTGCTATGCTATTGCTCGTCACTATATACTGTACTGTGTAATGTAATTAGTTTGAATAAAGCACTTTGCGTGTAAAGACATCTAGTGAAACTGAAAGTACAAACACAGTGTACTGAAATTTATTATACTCTTGCAACATGTTGGTACAGCTTACGTACTTTTGTATACCTATATATTACTTAGCTATTCACTAACATAATAATACATAATATAATATTTAGTTATATTGATATTTTAGAAATTAGTAGTTTATTTCATTGTATTGAAATTAAGTTCTCGGAAAATCTCTCCGTAAATTACTTTTGTTAAACGCTTTCTAAAACAGGGGGATCTATGGTACCTATTTTGAAGGGTCTACCCATGAAGGCTAAATTAACTATAACTTACATATAATTAAGTATGGTATACACATATGTAGAGCAGGTATGTAGATTTTCTTCTTTCTGTCTTAATATCTAAACCTTTCATAAGCTGCCAACGG
This sequence comes from Bactrocera oleae, assembly GCF_042242935.1. Lineage (NCBI taxonomy): Eukaryota > Metazoa > Arthropoda > Insecta > Diptera > Tephritidae > Bactrocera > Bactrocera oleae. Next base: position 14,851,873 of record NC_091541.1, on the reverse strand, counting down.
CGATAGGTAAAAATGTAATTTTCTTGAGTTTACAGTTCACCTCATGACCTTCATATTAAAACGTGTCCCAATAACCACATAAAAAGGGTCTTTAGCCCTTTTGGTACTACATTACTAATATTTATTTCATGCAATTTTTTCTAGAAAGATTTTTTTGCTCTATACAAAGTCCAGCACTCTAAGAAACTTTTTTAGCATTGTTGACTTGTATATTTTATAATAAGTTCAACATGATGGCTGAGAAAATATACCTTGCCACTGATTATCACCAAATATTAGAAGAAATATATGTATATAGAAATCTATATCTATCACTTTTGGTGATGCAAACAACTCTTTGGTGAACAAAACTATACTCTGTTTCAACATGGTGCGAAAGTATAAAAATGTTGCGAAAGAATTCAACATTCATTACTCGATTATTATTTGGTATCTTATTAACTTATGTTATTGATCATAGATTTATTTTGTGTCAATACTATTTTTTTCTCCGAAATGTTAACTTTTATAAAAAGAAGCTATTTAACTCAAACATGGTATATGTGATATAAACTGAACCAAAGGGGTTAGATTTAATATATATGTGGGGTACATGAGGTTGCTGTTGTACCAGAGGAGCGCAAATCAGTATATTAGGGTTATAAGGTTTAAACAAAGTCTAGACCAATTTCATTCATATGCAGCGATATACATTATTTTTAAGAAAAACTGTCCATTTAATTTCATTAAATTATCAAATTGACGAAAAAAATTATACCATAAGTAGTACATGTGAGCTGGGAAAATCAAAGACGGAAATCATATATATATTGGGGATAGAGAAATATATTAATTTTGACATTGCTCAGCTATACTCGAGAACATATTTTGAAGCAATTTTATATATAAAAAAAAATATTAATACTCACTGACCGACATATTCGGCATAAAACTGGTTAGAATAACGAAAAGCATTATAAGTAGTATATGGAATTTGAGGATAGTAGTAACCCGATTTTATTAATTTTTTCTAATACCACATACTACTAATATGCCACAGACTAATAAAAGGCTCCCACTGTTTCATTAAGGTACCTCACATACCATTACCAATCAAATGGAGTAAAGTCAGACGAATGTTCGAAAATCCTGATATTAGTTACATGGGGGCTAAGGAAAATTTTCACCCGAGTTGATCTTGTTATGAGTAAAACACGCTCTCTCATTTTCATTGAGATAACTCACATATGCGGTATAAAGTCACGCGGAAGTTCAAAAACATTTATATTAGATATATGAGGCCTACAAGAACTATTGATCCGATTCAACCCATTTTTGAAACAAAGACATACTATTATCAATAGTTTCATTTATTTATTCTATTATGTGAATTTCAATTACATATCTTACACAATGGCCGATATTTAGGGTTAAAAGTCAACTATAGGTACTGGGGTTTTAAAAGTTTTACGCCGATATAATCATTGTTGCTTGATTTGCATAGTGGAAAGTGAAAGAATCAAGTGGAATTTCAAATGGTGTCAGATGGAAAATAGGCGTGGTTGTAATCCGATTTCGCCCATTTTCGCACCATAACATAGAAATATAAAAAGAATGTTATGTAACAAATTTGGTTGAAATCGGTTAAAAAGATCCCAAGATATGGGTTTTCACCTAAAAGTGGGCGGTGTCACGCCCACTGTCTAATTTTAAACGCGGTTCCTATAAAGTCATCTCATACCATCCCTGAGATAAAATTAATGTCTCTGGCGTATATAGTGCTTGATTTATCGCGCTTTTAGTAGTTTTTAACAGTACCGTTACATGGGGAGTGGGCGGGGTCAGATCACCCGATCTCACCCATTTTCACACCGTAGGTAGAGGTGCTAAAAACATTTGCTTCCAGTGAATCTTGTTATTATAGCTTTAGTAGTGATCCTGTCTACCAAATTAAAGTCTTGTATCTTAATGCGGAGCTTAGTTATGACAATTTATTTGTTTTTGATTAATGGCGTTTTGTGGGCGTGGCAGTGGTCCGATTACGCCCATCTGCAATACCAACCATCTTACTGTACCGAGAAACATGTGTACCAAGTTTCATAATGATATCTCAATTTTTACTCAAGTTACAGCTTGCACGGACGGACAGACAGTCACCCGGATTTCAACTCGTCTCTTCATCCTGATCATTTATATATACATAACCCTATATCTAACTCGATTAGTTTTAGGTGATAGAAACAACCGTTAGGTGAACAAAACTATTATACTCTGTAGCAACATGTTGCGAGAGTATAATAAAAAAAAAAGGGAAAGACTTAGTTCGGATGTAACCGAACATTTTATACTCTCGCAAAGTTAAATGGTATATTCGTTTGAGACTTCTTTATATATTTTAATGATGAGAAGTAGGAACTGTTGCCTTAGTTATTTACTTTTCACTCACAGTGAAAAATATTAGAGCAATTTTTAAACTAAATTTACTCAAATTATGGGAAATCGTTCTTGTGCTTTTTGTATACGCTTATAATTGATTTTATATAGAATGCATTACAACTGTATTGAGAAGTATGAAAAGAAATCGTTTTTGAAATGAATAACATTTTTTATTTATTATATCGATATTATTATACATGTTTAGCTTAAAAATAATAAATATTAACAACTTTAAAAATGATATTATATTATTATATTAATTTGTATATAATATTTACAATATTAAACATAAATTTTTGTAGAGATTCTTATACATATATCCAAATTATATTTTTTTTTTTCCTTATACTATTTAATTTCTATCATACCTATATTTATACAATTATGTCATATATAGTAACAAATTATATATATAATTTAAATTTTCTTAATTAGATTATTTACATATTTTTCTTAAAATTGTCTTAAAAACTACTGTCAAAATTCGTATACCATTCCAATTCGATTATATAAATGAAGAACTATTGCACTAAGTCAAAAAACTTTAGTTTGAAATAGAGACACAAATACTGTCATGATAGCTGTGTACTGTCTCAAAAGTAATTGCATTTACACGGGAAGGATCCATGTTTGAAAATGCCCAATCAATTTGTGTACCGGCAGGTGTAGTTGAATATTCTGCACCAAGCAGAGAACTAAAGTTTTTTTCTTGGAGCAGATTTCTTATTGCAGTTCCTGCAGACATTAAACAAATGTTAAAATCTCCAAAAATTACCACATTTTGATTGCCTAACTCAGAAGTACTTCCTGAAGTTCTACAATTAATTGTCTGACAGAGAAAGCTGAATTTCTATATAGAACCAGAATATTAATATTGAAACATTTAAACAAAACCGCTTCTAAAACTTTGCGGCCTGAATAAATTTTCTTTACAGCCTTTGATTCTATAGAGCAAGCAATACTATGCTTTGCATATATTATAATGCCCCGTTTATTTCTGTTGGTTGTTTCCGTGCTATCTATCCTCAGCTCGTTAATTGGCGTAAATCCTGGTATATCAAAACTTTCGCAAGGATAATTCCAATTTTTTAAAAAACATAAAATATCTGAAGATAGCATCAAAAAGTCGCTTTTTATATCATTAATGTGAGCGTGAAGACTCTGAACATTATGGAATAAAATTTGATGTCCTGATGTTCGGGAAATCATAAAATTGAAACTTGTTGCCAAAGCTTTATTTGTGTTCAATTCCCTCAGTTCTCTAAATACGGGATCCGATTCAGAAAATTTGTTAGGAGGAATAAAATTTCCTATGACGAATAGACCTTCTGCAGAAGTAGCTCGACTACAAGCGACATATATTGAAGCTCTAGGCATTCTGGGTCGAGTATGAACTACAACTTTATTATATGTGGCACCCTGACTTTTATGAATAGTTATTCCCTCAGCCGGAACAACTGGAAACTGATTTCTTTCAATTGAAATTTGTTCATTTCTTTTATATTGAAAAGATTTAAGAACTTTTTCAATTGGTGTCCAAGAACTTTCTAGAGGATGAGGCTTTTTTGATCGTGCTATCAAACCAACAGAAGGTTCCAAAAATTTAATCCACAAAATTGTTGGAAAAGAACAATGGAAATCAATTTGCATAAGTTGTCCAGCTGCCCCATTAACCAAGCCATCACACGTGTATATGTTCACTGTAATCATATATTTGGCGGAGGTTTTTAGTGTCAATTCATATGGGAGTCCCTTCGTTTCAGAAGTTTTGAAAAGTGTAACTCTTTCCAAAATATTATCATTTTCATTTATACCAATTCCTTTAACTGAGTCTTTTGCAGTTGAAAGGAAAGCTTCTGTTGGAATTCGACTGAGCTTAAGGGCATTGAAATTATTTGTCTCTTCATTGGACCAAAATAAATGTATGGCATCATCGGGAACTTCTTCGAAATTAACTACTCGAGTTTCAATGAGTGATATGTCCTCATTTGTCATAGTACCAGATGCCATATGATTTAATGCAATTGCAAAGGCCTGATCCACCCGTTGTCTCATTATCTCTGTTAATTCAAAGTATTTAAATAACTCCTACAAAGGGGAACCAACTAAAGTGCTGTATGCATCATTGGGATTAGAAGAGAATATCCATCTATCTCCAACAGGTGAGAGTTGCTTCAAATCACCAAACACTATGATCGGTATACCACCGAAGGGGCTGTCTGTTTTGAAAATTTGTTTTAATCTCGCATCAACAGAGCTAAACATACGAGCACCTACCATCGATATTTCATCAATTATGAATTAACTGTGTCATTGCTAAGTGGCATCAACTCTCTATTCAACTGATTAACAGGTAAAGAGAATATTGAATGAAGGGTCATTCCATCTATTCCGAACGCGAAAAGAAGAAATTTTAAGGAACTTGGATTGGATCCCGGTGTAGAGTTGTAACGATGGTTAAGAGCTTGATATATTGCAGATATCAAACGACTCTTTCCTACACCTGCACCGCCGCCAATAAACTCATAAAATGGGAGATTTGTTTTTAGGTGGTGCATCAAATGTGTCAAATAGGTTCTATGCTTAGTATTTAGATTTTGAACTAAAGAAAATAATTCCTCAACTGGAATTAAAGGGGGAAGTTTAATAAGTCTAATATTGCAATCAGTTTCAGTGCCATTATCTGTTGAATCTTCGCCATGCGAGTCCAGCAAATTTATATTTGGGTTTATTTCTGGAAGTGCCAACACTCTGAACTCATTTTCCACGATAGGTAGTTTATTTTGAGCACCTTCGTCCAAGTCTATTTCATTATAAAGACTTTCTAGAACATTTTCAAGTTCTCTTTGATCAAAAATATCATATTTTCTTTGATTTTCCTCAATTATAATACGATGTGTTATGCAAGTCTGCTCATTATCGTTTTCAATGAGATCCTGCTGTTCATTCCGCCAAGGATAGTAAAGCATTAACATTTCGCGGAAATACTCAACTCTGGCCAAATCTGGGTCAAACCTTCTATAAAGAATAATACAAGGTTTGGTACGTTTTTTCACAAAACCGCTACCGTCTTTAAGAGGCATGACAACCCCGCTTTCTGGTAAATTATCGTCTTCCCTCTCTTCTTCTTCATGATTACTATCTTGTACTCTTCTACTAGATTTTAAAAATTTATACCTAGATGCAAAATTAGCTAAACAAAGAGTTTCTAACTGATCGGATCTTTGAACATAACGGTCTAAAATACCGGCTACGAATATTTCAGTCGAACATGGAGGAAGGTTCTGAAGTTCCGCTCTAGGTTTTACCATTCGAACACGTTCCTCAGGTCGAGAGGTATTAATAAATATTTCTGAATTACTTGTTTCCGAAATATGGATGGATGGATGGATGATATAAGTTTGTGACCTATATGTTTAAGTTTTTGCTTAATAGTATAATTTCCAGCATTTACCTCCGATATAACTTCATTTAAGAGCCTAGAAATTCCCCTGTTAGACTTGTTAATATAATTAATTATATATGAACAGCAAGCATATGCATCCAGTATATATTGGATATCCATATTTGCTCTATGGAGTTCCAAAATCGATCCTGTAATTTTCTTTTTAGAAAAATGTTGGGTTTTGTTAAACTTGACCTAAGGGCTAACAAATAGTCATCAAAAGACATATTTATTCTACTATCAGACAGGAAGTGTTCAAAATCGTTTAAATTAGAAATGTCTTCTGTAGTCATATTTGAATTTAAAACGTTTTGAATTTTGAAAAAGTTTTCCTTGTGTCTTTCTGAATTTTGACTTGTTTCTGTAAGAGGTAACAGTATTTGCGTTGAAGGCATTGGTGGATATGGTATACCAAAACGACAAAACTGTTGTCCTCTTATTTTCCTAGTACAAGACCTACTGTGGTTATGCTTTTGATAACCCAAATAATTTTCTAAGTGGCTGATCGAACCATCGGTAGAAATATAATTGTCAATAAAACTAATGACATCAGGGAATGTCTGAGGATATTGAAGGTTTGTTCCTGGGAGCATTATTAAGCCAATACATGCCATGTACATTTGGGGAACCTCTCTGTTGAAACTCCACTCTGCAGTAGAAATTTGTAACAAAATGCTCTCCAAAAATGCCGGCGTTTTCTTTAAAAAGCTTAAGAATTTGTCGATAGCGGTAGTCAAAATATCTAGCACAAGTAACCGCGTCTAGCACAAGTAACCGCGTCTGCGAATTAAGGGATATCTATCTTGGGTTGTTAAACTGTTGGCTTCCTCTTCCGAAATATCTTTAGAATCAACAGTTTTAGAGGGGATGACCAAAAGCTCAACCCACTGAGATTCTGCAGCCGATAAAGTGATAAAGAAGGTTGGAAGCCCAAATTGGCGAATCATAGCGATTGCCTTTTTCTTCTCAGCTTCCCAGTGCGCAGGTGAGGATGTAACGCCTTTCAAAACCTTGTAACCATCATCGTGTTGAATCAAGTTTTGAACAAAATTTTCTTTTAATAGATTTTGGGCCGTAACTCGGATGCAACCTGAAAACTACTAACTTTCTAAGGCAAATGGATGTACTATTCTTAATTTGTAGCAGTTCTAATATTTTGTAATCATAGAACAACTTTGGAATGGTACACGCTCTTCTGTCAAAACGGCGAATTTCAGAACGTATTACGTGCTATACGTTTCAGAGCTCCACCGTATATTGTTCCAAATGACAACTCTTCTGAATTATTATCTTGAATTATGTCAGTTGGTCTTTGTCCTTTACCTGGCGCTATAACTAAACGGTTATAGTCTAAGTTTTCTACAGGAATATTGTCCAAAAGAGTTTCTTGACCGCATGGATTTAGCTCTGAAGGTAAAAGACTCGTGGGAATATTATTACCTGAGGGATTATCATGAGAAGTTTGTGCCGCATGAAAAGATTGAACCAACCGGGAATCCTCTGCAGATCCAACAAACGGAACTTCTTCTGGGTCATTAAATTCTGAAATCCAGTTTTCATTAATATGTATATTGTGCTCACGATACAGAGGGGTATTCACTAAGAACTGCAAAGCTTCCATAATCTTTGCGGGGCGTATGGTATCGATCATGTAATCATGATTGTATTCCAAACGCCTTCTTAAGTGAATTTGTATAACATGAGCCTCATCAAAGGACCTTGGTAGAGATGTCACAATATTGTCAACAGAAATTGGTATATTAACAACATCACCTTTGAGCAAACTCTGACCTTGATATCCTAACGGACGGATTGCCATACAAGGCAATCTAGGCATTATGAGACGTTCTTCAATTGGGGTTAAACCTTTCAAACAATCCGGTATTTCATGAAAGTCTAGAGCGTTAGCTAAACATATTTTGGGAACGTTCTTTTTAACAATCGCATTTTTGCAAGTAGCACAAAAATTGTAATTTCCATCTTCTGAAGGAAATTTTTGCATTTAAAAGAAGGCGGATGCAGCATTCGGGTGACCTTGTGCAATAGTTTCGAAATTTAATTTGCGAACTTGTTGTGAAATCCATAAGCCGCCGCAGCAATAACATATTTCAGTAGAGTTTCGGAAATAAATGTTATTGAAATCTGTTAAATTGCCACTATTATCAGTTTCTATAACATTATTTTCTCTCGTTAATCGGATTCGTTGAGACTGCCTTTGGTTTTCAATTTGTCTAATGAGTGGGTTATCTCTACGAAGGCGAACTTGACCTTGTCTAAGACGTTTCTGATTCAAAATTTCTTCCCTCATACCCCTCCTACTAAGCTGTCACGTTGTGTTTCTCTATCACGCTCCTCTCTCCTTATTTCAGGATTTCTTCTTGCATGTTCCCTTTGCATTTGATCACGAACGCGCTCTAAATTCCTATACTCAGGATTTCTTGCGCTAAGTTCTCTATGATCCCTAGTGTTCCTACTTTGTTCACCATAACGGATCCTTAGGATTTTCTCGACGAGATCTATGACCTCGAGTATTTCTTATTTGCTCTTCAGAGCGAATTTGGGGATCTTGCCGCCTTGTTCTATGTTGAACAGTATTTGCAACTTGCTCAGCAGATCGAACCTCGGGGTCTTCACGCCGAGATCTATGACCTCGAGTATTTCTTATTTGCTCTTCAGAGCGAATTTGGGGATCTTGCCGCCTTGTTCTATATTGAACAGTATTCGCAACTTGTTCAACAGATCGAACCTCGGGGTCTTCACGCCGAGACCTATGACCTCGAGTATCTCTTATTTGCTCTTCAGAGCGAACTTGCGGATTTTCCCGCCTGGTTCTATGTTGATTTGTATTGATAATTTGTTCGGACAGACGTACATCGGAATCTAATCTACGATTAGTGTGACTTACAGTATTTTGTGACTGCTCACTATCTCTATATAAAGAGTTTGCACGAAAAACTCTCATACGTCTTCTATTCTGAAGACGACTTAGTAATATAGATTTTCTACTTAATCTAGGCATAATTAATTATTAATAAATGGATTAATATATAAAATACTTATAGATAATAATTATATAATTCAGTCCGTCCGGGGGTTAAAAGTTGGATCCTAGGTGCTGCTCTCTTTCACTGTAATTCCTTGTAAGTCCTTGCTATGCTATTGCTCGTCACTATATACTGTACTGTGTAATATACTAAAATTAGTTTGAATAAAGCACTTTGCTTGTAAAGACATCTAGTGAAACTGAAACTACAAACACAGTGTACTGATATTTATTATACTCTTGCAACATGTTGGTACAGCTTACGTACTTTTGTATACCTATATATTACTTAGCTATTCACTAACATAATAATACATAATATTTAGCTATATTGATATTTTAGAAATTAGTAGTTTATTTCATTGTATTGAAATTAAGTTCTCGGAAAATCTCTCCGTAAATTACTTTTGTTAAACGCTTTCTAAAACAGGGGGATCTATGGTACCAATTTTGAAGGGTCTAGCCATGAAGGCTAAATTAACTATGACTTACATATAATTAAGTATGGTATACACATATGTAGAGCAGGTATGTAGATTTTCTTCTTTCTGTCTTAATATCTAAACCTTTCATAAGCTGCCAACGGCGTAAAAATGTAATTTTCTTGAGTTTACAGTTCACCTCATGCCCTTCATATTAAAACGTGTCGCAATAACCACATAAAAAGGGTCTTTAGCCGTTTTGATACTACATTACTAATATTTATTTCATGCAATTTTTTCTAGAAAGATTTTTTTGCTCTATACAAAGTCCAGCACTCTAAGAAACTTTTTTAGCATTGTTGACTGGTATATTTTATAATAAGTTCAACATGATGGCTGAGAAAATATACCTAACCACTGGTTATCGCCAAATATTATAAGAAATATATGTATTATATATAGAAATCTATATCTATCACTTTAGGTGATGCAAACAAGTCTTTGGTGAACAAAACTATACTCTGTTGCAATATGTTACGAAAGTATAAAAATGTTGCGAAAGAATTCAATATTCATTACTCGATTATTATTTGGTATCTTATTAACTTATGTTATTGATGATAGATTTATTTTGTGTCAATACTATTTTTATCTCCGAAATGTTAACTTTTATAAAAAGAAGATATTTAACTCAAACATGGTATATGTGATATAAACTGAACCAAAGGGGTTAGATTTAATATGTGGGGTATATGAGGTTGCTGTTGTACCAGAGGAGCGGAAATCAGTATATTAGGGTTATAAGGTTTAAACAAAGTCTAGACCAATTTCATTCATATGCAGCGATATACATTATTTTTAAGAAAAACTGTCCATTTAATTTCATTAAATTATCAAATTGACGAAAAAAACTATACCATAAGTAGTACATGTGAGCTGGGAAAATCAAAGACCAGAAAATTCCTCCAAACCGTATATCAAAAAATTTTGAATTAAACATCCATTATTAAATGATATCGTGATTAAATTACAATCAAATTTGGTATCTTCTTGACTTATATTAAAAGCCATAAACTTAGTCTTAGTTTTATAGCTTGAAGTGAGATATACAAAAGTATGACTGTGATATTAACTACAACAAAGTGGCTAAATTTTATATTATAAGCTTAGGTGGCAAACGTCAACCAGAGAATCGGCATTCATTATGAAGGTGTGAGGTTTAGACTTAGTATATACTAATTTCATTCTAATTCAGCGTCAAACCACATAATTTTTAAGAAATCTTTTCCACTTAATTTCGTTAAAATATCACGTTGATCAACCGGAACGGTGTAAAGTCAGGTGGAAAGACGGAAATCATATATATATTGGGGATAGAGAAATATATTAATTTTGACATTGCTCAGTTATACTCGAGAACATATTTTGAAGCAATTTTATATATAAAAAAAAATATTAATACTAACTGACCAACATATTCGGCATAAAACTGGTTAGAATATCGAAAAGCATCATAAGTAGTATATGGAACTTGAGGCCAGTATTAACCCGATTTTATTAATTTTTTCTAATACCAAATACTATTAACATGCCACAGACTACTAAAATGCTCCCGATATTTACGGTAAAAAGTCAACTATAGGTACTGGGGTCCACATATTCAGTACCTAGGGGCTTGAACAGTTTTGGTTCAATTTAGAGAATTCTTGGTCACAAGGTGGCATACTTTAAACGTATTATTCACGCAAAGTCTTACGCCGATATAATCATTGTTGCTTGATATGCATAGTGGTAAATGAAAGAATCAGATGAAATTGAAAATGGTGTTATATGGGAAATAGGCGTCGTTGTAAACCGATTTCGCCCATTTTTTTCACCTAAAAGTGGGCGGTGTTACGCCCACTGTCTAATTCTGAACGCGGTTCCTATAAGACAATCTCATACCATCCCTGAGATAAAATTTAATGTCTCTGGCATGTTTAGTGCTTGATTTATCGCGCTTTTAGTAGTTTTTAACAGTACCGTTATATGGGGAGTGGGCGGAGTTGCCTTTCGATTTCAACTATTTTCACATTGTGGGTAGGGGTTCTAAAAATATTTGCTTATAGTGAATTTTGATATTATAGCTTTAGTAGTTTAGGAGATATGCACATTAAACCTATTAGGAGCGGGACCACGCCCACTTAAAAAAAAAATTCTAATTGCAGATGCCCCTCCCTAATGTGATCTCGTGTACCAAATAACAGTCTTGTATCTTATTGCGGAGCTTAGTTATGACAATTATTTTGTTTTTGACTAATGGCGTTTTGTGGGCGTGGCAGTCGTCCGATTACGCCCATCTGTAACACCAACCGTCTTACTGTACCAAGAAACATGTGTACCAAGTTTCATAAGGATACCTCAACTTTTACTCAAGTTACAGCTTGCACAGACGGGCGGATCGACAGACAGTCACCCGGATTTCAACTCGTCTCTTTATCCTGATCATTTATATATACATAACCCTATATCTAACTCGATTAGTTTTAGGTGATACAAACAACCATTAGGTAAACAAAACTATTATACTCTGTAGCAACATGTTGCGAGAGTATAAATATCGGAAAAACCGCCCAACTAATCATTGTGCTATGGATACATGTTGTGAATATATCTCTAATAGTCTAAATAAAATAATAACGATACTGATTATCCGGTAAAACCATCGATACCAAAGGCACTAGGAAAAATTGGAAATTGGTCTTTACAAACAACCGATGATTGATAAAGAAGAAATTCAGATTGAAGAAATTTTTACTAATTTATATAATTTAAATAATACGTTATCGAGTAACAATTTCTTGATGGTTCACCTAAATGTTAGAAGTCTAAATACAAATTTCAACAAATTAGAGTTATTTATTGAACATCTTGTAATAAAACCAGATATTATTGTCTGTACGGAGACTTGTCTCCTTACTTGTTATACTTTTTTTGAAATGAATGATTATAACATTGTCTATAATAGTAGCAATAATAATAAAGCTGATGGCGTTGTATTATATATTAAAAAATCTTTAAAACATGATGTTGAGATAGACGTAATTGATAACGTGAAAATTATCTCAACGATAATAAAATTGAAAGGTAATAAAAATGTTAAAATATCGGGTTTATAAAGATGTCATGACATTCCTAAAGAAGACCTTATAGATGCAATAACTAAATTTTTAGACGCAAACAAGCATGGGAACAATCATTAGTAGTTGGGGATTTTAACATCTGTAACCAGACCTAATGACTTAGGGGGTACTTGTGTCGATAACATTTTTGTTAAATCTAATATTGAGAAAATCAAAGCCTTTACTTATGCTAATGTTTTTACAGACCATTATCCTATTTTTGTTGCAATTGATTTGTTCCCTATAAAGTCTATGCTTAAAGAAACCTATTTCATTAACCACAATCTTATAAAAGTAAATAGTAGTTTATTGATTGGTCTCATATGCTCCATATAAAAGATCCAGAAGTTTTTTTTTAAGCTTCTGATAGAAAATATAAAGAATATTATTGATGTTTCAAGATCCAAAGTAAATAAAACTAAAAACAATAACAAACCGAGGAGTAAATGGATAACTAAAGGTATTATAAAATCATGTAAAACAAAAGAAACTTTATACAGACTATAGAACCTGAATAGAAATAATGTAAAATTAAAATCTGAATATAACGCGTACTGTAAAATACTAAACAGAGTTATAACACTTGCCAAAAATAACTACGAAAGTAAATATGTTAAAAAAATATCCAAAGATAGTAAAAAATGTGGCAATACGTTAACACGAAAATAGGTAAAAACAAGTAAGGAAGGGCTAAGTTCGGATGTAACCGAACATTTTATACTCTCGCAAAGTCAAATAGTATACTCGTTTGAGATTTCTTTGTGTATTAACTGATATTTTCGGTAGAAGGTCAACTATAGGCACTGGGGTCCACATATTTAGTAGTTAGGGGCTTAAACAGTTTTGGTTCGATTTAGACAATTTTTGACCACAAGGTGGCATACTTTAATCGCATTATTCACGCAAAGTTTTATCCCGATACAGTCATTGTTGCCTGATTTGCATAGTGGAAAGTGAAAGAATCAGATGGAATTTAAAATGGTGTTATATGGGAAGTAGGCGTGGTTGTAGTCCCATTTTCGCACTATGTCATAGAAACATGAAAAGAACGTTATGCACCGAATTTGGTAGAAAACGGTTAGGCAGATCCCAAGATATGGGGCTTCACCTAAAAGTGGGCGGTGCCACGCCGGTTCCTATAAAGTCATCTCATACCATTCCAGAGATAAAATTTAATGTCTCTGGCGTGTTTAGTGCTTGATTTATCGCGCTTTTAGTCGTTTTTAACAGTACCGTTATATGGGGAGTGGGCGGAGTTGCCACCCGATTTCAACTATTTGCACACCGTCAATAGAAGTGCTAAAAAAATTTGCTTCCAGTGAATTTTGTTAATTTAGCATTAGCGGTTTAGGAGATATGCACATTAAACCTATTAGAGGCGGGACCACGCCCACTTTAAAAAAAATTTTAACTGCAGATGCCCCTCCCTAATGTGATCCTGTATACCAAATAACAGTCTTGTATCTTATTGTGGAGCGGAGCTTTTTTATGGCAATTTATTTGTTTTTGATTAGTGGCGTTTTGTGGGCGTGGCAGTGGTCCGATTACGCCCATCTGCAATACCAACCGTCTCACAGTACCAAGAAACATGTCTACCCAGTTTCATAAAGATATCTCAATTTTTACTCAAGTTAGAGCTTGCACGGACGGACGGACGGACGGACAGACGGAAGGACGGACAGACGGAAGGACGGACAGACAGTCACCCGGATTTCAACTCGTCTCTTCATCCTGATCATTTATATATATTATATATAACCCTATATCTAACTCGATTAGTTTTAGGTGATACAAACAACCGTTAGGTGAACAAAACTATTATACTCTGTAGCAACAGGTTGCGAGAGTGTAAAAACTAAAGTAACGCCAGTCCTGGATTATCTAGTATGTAATGATGAAATCATATCCGATCACCAGGTTATTGCTGATGAGTTTATAATTTCTTTCGTAATATTGGAGTTGAATTAGCTAATAAAATTGATAAAATATCGATTGACATAAATAAGAATGTTAAGCATAACCCTAATAGTATGTTTCTTACTCCAACTAGTTACACTGAAATTGAAAAAATCATAAAAGAAATGAAAGGTAAATCGGGTGGTGTAGACGGTATTAGCAGTAAGATTTTAAAAATTATAGCCAAAGATATTAGTATACCTTTAGAGCATATTTTCAATATATGTATAAATAAAGTTATTTAGCCCTCTGTACTTAAAAAAGCTGATATTATACCTATACATAAATCCGGGGATAAACACTTAGCAAATAACTATCGGCCTATTTCCATAATCTCAAACCTTGCTTATTTACTCGAGAAAATAATATAATCCGATTTTATGATTTCTGTAGTAAAAATAGCTTAAATTACGAAAGGGAACAATGTGTAAAAATCAATAATTGTATTAGTACAACAACTAATGTAAAAGTTGGTGTGCCACAAGGCACAATATTGGGTCCTCTGCTGTTTATCATGTATATAAATGACACCTTCAATACTCTACCGGAAATGGCTCTCGTAGCCTATGCTGATGATACTGCAGTGCTTTGCTCTGGTTAAAATTGTAATGAAGTTAAAACACGCCTGAATAGATGGTCGGAGATACTAAATAAATGGCTATGAAGTAATCAATTATCTCTTAACATAGACAAGACAACATACATCATTTTTGGCAGTTATTGTGATAGTATACCTGTCAATTATATACTAAATATGAACAACAGAGAACTCACAAGAGTAAATTACAGCAAATATCCGGGTCTGTACTTTGATACACATATGAAATGGAATTTTCATGTGAACGAGCTGGCCAAAAAAATCAGATACCTTGCTTTCCCATTTTTCAAACTGAGTAAATGGGTTGACATAAAAATCTCAAAAACTATATACTATGGACTTTTCGAAAGTGTAATCAATTACGGAATAATTGCCTGGGGTGGAGCCTACAAAAATGCTCTGCAGCCTATAACAAATATGCAAAACCGTTCTAATACTCTAACATTACTAAAAATTTAAAAGCCAATTATCATAAAAAATGCATATTATATACTTGTAGCAATTAAGTACTTTACTTCCTAATAATTTGAAGATTCTATCATGTAATAAAAAAATCTCTTAACAAAAATCTAAAATCCTGGACAAATAACTTATCAATATAGTAAATTTTAGCTATCTATTAAGTGTTTCATTTTTGCTCTTACTTGGTATTATATGCATAACTTTTATATGTATAACTTTATTACGCAATATTTAGTGTAATATACTATTAATAATATTAGGAAATAAGCTGTCAAATATATTGTATTTGTAATGCCCTGGTTCTATGCACAGATGTTAAAGATCTCTAAAGACTTGTACCAGATGAAATAAATAAATAAATTCAACTTGCACTATTTGAAGAAACTGAGAGGATTGCAATTAAATTTCATGTATTTATAGCTTATATTATTGCTCATAGACTCACCTAGTTTCATTATTTGCTTGACTAAAATATTTATATAGTAAATTTTTGTGGATACAAGCAAGTTTACTGGTCAGAGCAATTGTAAATAGCACATATTTAGTGGAACTCAAATTTGAAATGGGTTAAGAGGTATTCTGGTTTAGAAGCCCGAATTTTAGGCTCTTTTTCGGACCCGATAATAAAACAAGAAATATTTCTACCAAACATTTTTTTATTATTTTTTATTGATATTTAAAGAAAATAAATTAATTGTAATATTAAAACAAAAAGTTTCAAAAAATTCCAGGCCGGCAAAGTGGGGACTGAGGAAAAAATGACGTGTCCTGGTGTGCAGGATATGAGGGCTCCCAGTAACCCGAAATGGAAATTGTTGAGAGATCCTCAAAGAAGAAGGATGTAGGTATGGCACTTAGAGAGGATTTTGAAAAAAAATTCACAAAATGGCTGCTGTTTTGAAAAATATGTTTCGCTATGCGTCTGTTTTTTTGCCGTCCGGAATTTTTTTAAAAATTCGCAAAATCGTCTCGTAGTGAGATAGTATGATGCATAAAGAAGCTCTGTATAAAATTTTAAGTAAATTGATTGAGTAGAACTTGAGATATCATGCACACCGTTTATAAAAAAGTAGTTAAGAGGAATACGACTTTAAAGCTCGCGCCGAGCTGCCAGTGGACTTTGTCGGTGCATCACAATATGAGCTGTAACTCCGAAAATATTTCAACTTTTAAAAATTATTTTTAGGGATATATTCTTAAAGGGTTATATTACAATAATATGAAAAAAAGATCGATTTTTTTAGATTTCTAAACCGGAATACCCCCTTAATATTATATTTTGTGAACTATGAATGCAATCAGATGAGCTTGGTAAAGACATTTTTATAGGCAAATTTGTTTTTCCAACGTTACATTAAATTTAATAAATTTATTTTATCTTAAGCGTTAAAAGATAAAAAAAAGCAAAAAAAAAAAAGATCCTTGCCATACATTTAATTTACATTACTTTTAAGCTTAGCGTGCATATCTTTTTTTCTTCAATTACTATGCTTGTGTAAATACACGTTATATAATATAATATATGTATGTGATTTCATAAAATAACATTAATACTTGCTCATAAAAAATTCTTGTTGTTTCACAAATTTAAGTAGGTTTTAAAGATAAGGAAACAATCAAATAATTTCGCATACGATCAATGTCTTTTTTATAACGCTTTTATTAGCTTCACCTATATGTTTGTATGTATGTATGTTCGTATAGACGTTTGTATGCTTGTATGTTAGTAACTTTTTTCAGTGACACTGAAACTGAATTTTAGTGACAAAAAATTAACAGTACTGCCGAAAAACAACAAAAATTTGCCATAAAATATGCAGCTAAAAGCTTTGACTATCCATCCTGCTAAAAAATGCCCATAAAACTACAAGTATACACACATCCTTTAAGAAAATGAAAACACACTTTTTAGTTTTAAGTTCTATAAAAGCGTGTTTTGTTTCTGTTGTTTTAAACTATACTTATTTACACGGTTTTCTCTGGAACCAATCTACCGTGTAAAACCAGAATTAGGTGTATACATATGTATAAAATTAATAAAAATCACGCTTATTAATAAGCATATAATTGATTTCGCAAGCTGGCTGATATAAGGATAAATGGATGGACAGTAATTATATAATATATACCAGTAAATGAAGTTAAAGAAAGGTAACGACAAATTTTATACCTTTTAGAAAGAGAAATACATATTAGTGGTTTTTTTTAAATGATAACTGATACCTTGTTTATCTATCGTTAAATGAAATCAGGTGATACTGAGCTATTTTAAAACTCTTTTCGACATATTTTGATATACAAAGTCCAAAAATTCTGAAGCGTTTTTGAAAATATTAATTAAATTTAATTTTTTTAACAGAAGTGATATATCTTGAGTTTTCTTCTTAGATTACATAAATTCAAGGCACTAAGTGGCATTATTATAACTCTAAGACAAGCAATATACATACTTCTATAATCGCATGTAAATTGGTTTCGTATAAGTATATACATTTATATAGGTATAGTTCCAGATACCGAATGGTTGGCTGGAAAAATCGCTAGCTGGTAGCGATAATTATTATTGCCATTAAGCAGATCTAAGGAAATCTTTTTGCGGCAACCAATAAAGGTGGTTCGAAAACTACCGTACTAATTTGAGTCCGGAAAAGTCTAAAACTTTAATGACCTCACTTCTAGGAATAGGAATGTAGTGACTTAAAATTGTCAGCGTTCAAATATCTTTGAACATCCTTATCATGGACAATGCCGAGATAATGCAAAACATACATAAATAAATGTATGCACTGATAAAATAGTGTTTCTAAAAACACATTTAGGCATTATAATTCTGTGCACATGAAAAGAACACTAACATATCGTAAGTATCTTTACGCTGACGCATGAGTTCAGTGGCCTGACTTCTAGGTCAGCTGCGGTAACCTCATATTTGACTAAGCTACAAAGGTCTACGTTGTCGCTTTGGTGAGACATATTCCGCTGACGCATGAGTTCAGTGGCCTGACTACTAGGTCAGCTGCGGTAACCTGATATTTGACTGTGCTGCAAATGTCTACATTATCGCTCATGCTGCGAAATATTCCGCTGACGCATGAGTTCAGTGGCCTAACTACTAGGTCAGCTGCGGTAGCCTGATATTTGACTATGCTGC
Source organism: Bactrocera oleae (assembly GCF_042242935.1). Classification (NCBI taxonomy): domain Eukaryota; kingdom Metazoa; phylum Arthropoda; class Insecta; order Diptera; family Tephritidae; genus Bactrocera; species Bactrocera oleae. The sequence goes on along the minus strand of NC_091541.1, from coordinate 14,833,220 downwards.
AAATGTCTACGTTATCGCTTATGCTGAGTTGGCTTGCCGGCTGTAGCTTTGTAGCTTAGAGATCCAAATTTTAGGTTTAGCCTTAAATCCAATTTTGTAATACAATTAGTTAGTATTTTACTTTCAATAAATGTACTTGCTCCGACTTTTCCGTTATAACATACCTTCTTGTCATTGATAAAATTACTGAGCCACAAGGCCAGCGATGAGAGAGCTAGGTAAAGCTCCCAACGCAATAGACATAGCAGTTATCTACAATCATCTCGCACATTGACTGCGAGATACCTGGACAGCAACCGACAACGTTGAACCACAACCAAGCTGTTAGGCATCTATCAACAACGCGGGACCGCAATTGATTAACTGGCGGCCAACATACAAGGATTCACACCCTGGTTAGAGTTAGAGTTACTCTACTTTCCACGCCATGTAAGTTCGTTTAAGATTATCTCCAAATTACTTGCCCCAAATAAGTTATTAACTACTAACAGTAACAGATGTGATTGTGAAATATCGAGTTATCTTTTTAACAAAAAATATATGCTTTGTGTCAGCTAAAATATTTATTTTATAAAAAACAAATCCATTCTAAAATAAATTCAAGCAGCTGCTAAGAATATGTTTTATACACATGAGCACATGAGTAGCCAAGTTCCAGACCAAACAAATTTCGCCATGAACGTAAACCAAGTGCAAGCATTAATAGTTGAGCCCTATAAAAGAAATTCTGTGGACCCACAGATCAATTGCAATATTCCACTGGACATAATAAAATTAGTCCCAGAATTTAATGGCTGGTCAGAAGAATACGTAGTATGGAGGCAATCAGCCGTTGAGCGGTATCATAGCCAGATTAGATGGGTATGACGCTGACAAAACCTCCCTACGACTTCTGAGGCAAGCCCTCGAGATGGATGGACAAGGTGACTTAACCTTAATTAACGAAATTGAGAGAAAACTAACTCTGGTTTCAAACAAGATCGTTATGACACACGAAGGGGTGCAGGCAACGCAATCTGAATGATGAGGTTAGGACTGACGCGCTCCACGCCTTTATTTCAGGTCTAAAAAAATCATTCAAAGCTTTTGTTGTTCCGGCTCAGGCAAAGGATCTAGCATCTCCTTTGGCATTAGCTAGCATGTTTTCGGCCTCATAGGCCAAAGATATAGCAGAAAGAGAGCAAGGGAAAGAGGAACATAGAAACCGCGCCCATGCAAAGCAGAGAAAGCATAATAAACGAAACGAATAAAAGAGCTAAGCAGGGACAGGCCTTAGTGTAGACAGCGCACTAACTCCTCTAAACCTCAAGGGAGCAATCAACACGCTCAAAAGAGATCAAATACGTCCGATAGAGCGGACAATGACTCACTGCATTTTTTTGGGAACAATCTCGACTGCCGTACATCAAGCGAAAGTTGGGTGGGAATTTACGTTAAGCCCGTAAAGGAACTAAAAAAAGTAATTCATGTCGAAAAACCCTTCACTGTGAGCTCAGTACATAGTTCGAGCAGAATAACAAACAAATGCCTTATGAAAATTGTTGGCCAAATTTCACCATTATTTGTACTTGACATTCTAAGTTCCTTTGATGCCATTACAAAATACAAAATAGCAATATCAAATACCAAAACAAATCACAGCAATTGAGCTTCCATTACTCTGACAGTGTAAACTTCACAGAAGTTATTGAGATAGTAGTGGCCATGTCCTTAAACCCGGAGTTCAAAACCATGATATTGAGGAAGTCAAAGGCGTTTTCGACCTCTAACGAAGCATTACTCTTTAACACTTCGGTCACTGCCACGATTCGTACTATAGATAATGAACCAATCTATGCCAAACTATATCCGTACCCAAACGGAGTCTCTGATTTCGTAAACAACGAAATTAAACAACTGCTCAAAGAAGGTATCATAAGACCCTCCAAACCCTCATATAACAGCTCTGTTTGAGTTGTTGACAAAAAAGGATTTGATAACAATGGCAATAAAAATAAACGGTTGGTAATCGACTTTAGGAAGATATATGAGCGAACCATACGGATCGTTACCCGACGCCGAGCATTCCAATGATTCATGCGAATCTGGGAAAGGCAAAGCTTTTCACAGCCCTAGATTTAAAGTCGGGGTACCACCAAAAAAAACGTCGTTCTCGATAAACGGTGGAAAATACGATTTTTGCCGTCTACCTTTTGGATTGAAAAATGCAGGGAGCATTATTCAAAGCACCCTTGACGACATTTTACGGGAACACATAGGAAAGATATGTTACGTTTACGTGGATGACGTCATAATTCAAGACCACTTGAAGCATATCGACACAATTTTAAAATTCTTATGCGATGCCAATATGAGGGTATCACAAGAGAAAACGAAGTTTTTTAAAGAGACCATCGAATTCTTGGGATTTGTAGTACCTACAAACGGATCAAAAAATGACCTCGAAAAAGTTAGCGCCATACGGGAATATGTTGAGATTAAAAACTTATTCAGTTTGCGATCATTCCTCGGCTTAACTAGTTATTACAGGGGATTCATTAATGACTTCGCGTCGATAACGAGGCTTGGTTAAGTCAAAAGGTTGTTTGAAATCTAGGTACATGACTAACATTGTCAAAGGAAAAAATGGCACGGTGAGAAAACATGTCCAAAAAGGTAAAAATTGAGTTTAAAGAAGTTCAACGAAGTGCCTTTGAAAGTTTGAAAAATATCCTGGCATCCGAGGATGCTATTCTCATGTACCTAGATTTCAAACAACCTTTTGACTTAACCACTGACGCTTCGATGGACGACATCGGTGCGGTTCTGTCTCAATAAGGTAAACCAATTACCATGATTTCGCGAACGGTAAAACAAAGCGCAGCGCACTATGCCACAAACGAAAGGGAGTTGTTAGCCATTGTGTGGGCTTCGGGTAAATTGCAAAGTTGCCTATATGGATCAAAAGAAATCAACATTTTTACAGACCACCAACCCCTCACCTTCGCTGTCTCTGATAGGAACACATATGCGAAAATCAAAAAAAGGAAATTATCATCATTATGAACACAATGCTAAAGTGTTCTACAAACCTGGCAGAGAAAATTTTGTGGCGGATGCCCTGTCCCGACAGAATATGAACAAACTGGAAAATGAACTGCAGTCAGATGCTGCGAAAATTCACAGGATCATTATCCTACACGATCAGTTCGACTGAAAAGCCTTTAAATTGCTTCAAGAACCAGTTTGTTCTCGAAGAAGCCAAATTTCCGTTAAAAAGAGACATCATACTCTTTGGCAGAAAAATACGCCACCCAATAAATTGTACAGATAAAAACACTCTATTCGAAGTAATTAAACCACTCGTTAGTACCAACTCAGTAAACGCAATCTACTGTGATTTACCGACGATGGCCAGTATACCTACAACATGATTTGGTGTTAAATTTTCCGGCAACTAAGTTTTGGTACTGAAGGATATCGTTGTCGACATTACAAACAAAGGTGAACAGACTGTAATTATCATCATTGAACACAATCGCGCAAATAGGACCGCTCAGGAAAATATTAAACCAATCCTTCGTGATTATTATTTTCCGAAAATGGAAAAATTGGCCAATGAGGTGGTGATCAATTGCAATACATGTACCAAAGCAAAACACGACAGGCACCCCAAGAAACAAATACTTGGGGTAACACCAATTTCATCATATGCTGGAGAAATGCTCCACATTGACATTTTTTCAACGGAAAAAAATCGTTCCTTACTTGCGTTAATAAGTTTTCGAAGTTTGCTGTTGCACAACTGATCGCGTCTCGTACGACAATGTATGTAACAATGTCCAATATCAAACTTCTACATTTGTTTCCTCAAACAAAAAGCGTTAACTGCGACAATGAAGCCGCTTTCAATTCGGAGACAATTAGATCACTGTTAAAAAACGGGAATGACATAGACATAATGAATGCGCCACCTCTTCACAGTTGTTGAAATAGACAAGTGGAACGCTTCCATGGCACTATTGTGGACATAGCTAAATCTTTTAAACTAGAAAAAATGTCTGATGACACAGCCGAATTAATTTTGAGGGTCACAATAGCCCACAATCGATCCATATACTCGGTCGCAAGTCAAACCCCTATCGATGTGATTCACGCAGCATCTGGCGAACTCAGGCGGATCATAAAAAATAAAATGGCAATAACCCAACATGATAATATTAAAGATCTAACCCGAACAGGGAAAAAAGAAATTTTGAAGTTGGCGAAAAAGTGTTCGAATTAAACAACAAACGGTTAGAAAATAAGTTAACACCGCTTTTCACAGAGAAAACGATTCAAGTAGACCTGGGAACGTCTGTTCTTATTAAAGGGAGGGTGGTCCACAAAGACAACCTTAAGTAGGACTCACTTACACGCGAGAAAATCGCACAGGCTAAGATAAATAGTTAAGCACAGAACGTTCTTTACTTTCTCTTCTTCTATGTTTGCAGTATTAAATTTGCAGTCCATTTATTGTCAGGAGTCATATATTGTCGGATTATCGACTACTCTCATTCCAATTATATTCCGGCGATAGACGGATAAGTGTTGGAATGGGAACAAAGGAACTATTTAAGACATTCGAGTAACCTGACGGAATTGGCTTGCATGTTAGATCAGACCGCAGAATTGGCAGAGTTATTTCCTCAATCGCATATGCGAAAGTTGTTAGACGTGGATGTAGAACATATTAGAATTTTGTTGTCCGTAATAAAAGTGCACCATAGAATGGCAAGAAGTCTGGATTTCCTTGGCTCAGCACTCAAGGTAATAGCCGACACGCCAGATGTGGCGGATTTTGAAAAAGTTAGATGGTGAAAAGTCAAAGTTAATCGATGCAAATAATAGGCAAATAGTAATTCATTCAGAAACACAGAAACAAATTAATAAACTGACAGAATAAAAATAATTAAAACGTAGAGAGCCCCATATATAGCCAAACTGAAGTATAGAAGATTAAGATTCTACAGTCCGAGAATATAAATCATATACTCATAGCGCACCCTAGAATTAAGTTTATCTGTACCAGAGTCACCATCTTCCCGGTATCACATGTCAACATGTAACACTACAGTAGATGATGAAATCATAATTATAAATGAGAGCATAGCAAGGGTCAATGTCAATCTTCATGACATCCAAAATGTCAAAGACGAGCGTCATCATAAGTGGCTTTATTATTATATGGCATATCTCAAAGAGAAGACAAGCTTCGCGGGAGTTACAGAAGTTCATCAACAACTATAAAATAACTCAGGTCGGTCATAGTCTTGAGGGGGAATAGTTACCACCTAAGCATTGCACACAAATAATATAAGAAACAGCAGCGGAAGCATGATATTTGACTATGCTGCAAATGTCTACGTTATCGCTTATGCTGAGTCGGCTTGCCGTGTAGCTTATGGTTTTAACTTTTAGGTTTAGCTTTACATTCCAATTTTGTAATACAATTAGTTAGTATTTTACTTTCAATAAATGTACTTGCTCCGGCTTGGCCGACAAGAAGGTATTGTCATTGATATAATTACTGAGCCACAAGGCCAGCGACAAGAGAGCTAGGTAAAGCTCCCAACGCAATAGACCTAGAAGTTGGCTACAATCATCTCGCACATTGACTGCGAAATACCTGGACAGCGACCGACTGCGTTGGACCACATTCAAGCTAACGCGCGTTGTTTGGCATCCATCAATAAATCCATCAATAGCGAGGGACCGCATTTCATACACGCACATGCATTGAGTTGCACAATTAAAAACAACCCCATGTCGTGTGACGGTATATATATACAAGTACATACAAATATACTCATATATATAGTTTAAAAATTGTATATAAAAGCTTCGTATCTCAACTTTTAGTAGCTGCTAGCATCAGGTAGAATAAAATTAACAGTTACTCTCAAAAAGACCGAAATAGCGAAAAGGTAAAGAAACGAAAAACCAGCAGAAACTAGCAACAAAATATATAAATGGCATTGTTTGGCATTTCATCATGGAAAAACTTTCGCCTGAACAACGCTCACAAATCATTCAACTTGCTTACGAAAAAGTACGTTCTGCAAAGAATGTGTTTCGCACTAGTTACGTCTAACGACGGCATGCACTGCACCACATCGCATGATCTGCTAATACGTGACCCAAACAGCAGACTCAGCATATTTTGAGCTAGCTGGAATGTGCGGTATAGCCGGACATAGCAGCAGACTCGAGTTGCCGATCTAATGCGAGAGGCAGTCTGATTTGAGAAAGAAAAAACCAGTTGTGTTTTCTAATTCAGTGTTTGTTCCTGAAGATCCACAGGTACCGTACCCGAATATATAACTCGCGATTCGCTCAACTTATTATCAATATAATCGGTCTACTAAGCGTACTATTTGCAACACCATCGCTCATCTTGAGACCTACCATTCATTATTGGATAATATTCGACCAAATAGACCAAGTCCAGCACGCAGTGAAGAAAATATAGCGGCCGTAGCTGAGAGAGGACACCAAGACCGTGCAGAGTCGATGCCGGTGAGAATGTAACCGTCAAAAGCGACTGTTGTCGTGCCATGGGAACCGACTAATTGATGACTGCAATTAAAGCTCGTGATTCCGGCGACATTTGGTTTTAACAAGACGGCGCCCCTTCCCACACATCGCATCAATCAATGGATTTATTGAGACAACACTTCGGTAAGCTGATAATTTCACCTTTTGGGCCGGTCGATTGGCCACCAAGATCGTGTGATATCAGACCGTTTGACTTTTTCCAGTGGGGATATGTAAAGTCTAAGGTCTATGCGGACAATCCCGCTTCGATTCTGGCCTTGGAGCAAAACATTACGCGTGTCATTCGCCAGTTACCAGTCGAAATTCCCGAAAGAGTCATCGAAAATTGGACTCAATGGATGGACCATCTAAAACATAGCCGCGGCCAACATTTAAAAGAGTTAATCTTCAAAAAATAAATAACAAGGAATTTACTTTGAACGATAATAAACATTCCGCATTAAATTGGAATTTTCGGTGTTTTTTTTTTAAGTTGGGAGCCTCGAAATGAATCACCCTTTCGTAGAAATTTCACTTGCAGAACGAAGCAGCTCTCTTAATTTTTCACGCTCCACACTTGTGCTCTATATTGCTAGTTTTTTGGGTTAAGAAACGCTTTTCCAACAGAAACTTTGCTAGCTAGCAATAGTTACAAATAAAATACAGACCTAAAGACAAGAAAAACATAATATTGTATAATCAGAATGAAATAAATTCTCGCTCAATTAAGTCTTGTCTGTCCCCAGCAGTAAGACTTTACTGAGTTTAAACAGTCACATTCTCTTACCTTTTAGTTGCCATTAAACCGAGCTTAAAGCCTTAATCACATTAGCATCGCTGGGCTTTAACGAACACCGTGTTACGAATACTAAAGGACGGTGTTATGTTAAAAAATTAGTATTTGTTTTCTTAAAACTAAAATATTATCACATTCGTGTCTCCGGATCATTTGATGGTGCATTTGAAAAATTTTAGGCCCTAACTCACATTCATATAAGCGAAAACAGAGAAGAGTTGGGTACAACTTAGTTGGATGGATGGCCAACGATCAATAGTTCATTCAACACTATTGTAGAAGAAATATATACGACTCGATGAGTCAAAACCTGCTCGTAATTTGAATTTTTATAGAATATTCGGGAAATACTGATGCTGGATGAATAAGAATAAAAGGACACAGTGCTCTCTAAAATATGGAACCGTAAAACTACAGTTTCATTCTTGTATTCTGGTAGCTTATTCTTAACTCTAGGTGCATTCTGAATTGAAGCCTTCCTAATAGCTATGTATTTTTGAATTATATTTACGAAATATTTACACTCTTTGAGCTTTAGTGTGAATTTGGTGTCATGTGCAAATAGGTATTCTTCCAGTATGAAACATTTTTGAAGTACTAAATTATTGTGGGGCCGTCATAAACGAAGAAGAATTCTATAAAATCTTTAAGATTAAAAGAATTAAGGATGGCCTGAGTTTGGATGTGAAATATCTTCAAGGGTTGCGTTTATATTAAACAAGTAAGCGTAAATAAGTAACTAAGGCCTTGTACGGGTATAAACGAACATTTTAGATTTTCGCAACTTTATATCAAAAAAAAGAAAAGAAAAAAAGAGTTCAACATTCATTATTAGACGAAATCGTGAATGGTTTACCCTCCAAATTAGTATTTTATTAAGTTACAATATGGTCGTAAAGACACTCAGGTTTACTGATATATTTTACTTCGCGTTAGTCAAATTACCTTATATAATATTATATTTAAATCAGCTTCAAATGAGATTCATGTTATGTGATGTAAGCTCAACCGAAGAGGCTAGTATATTGAGTTGATGTGGAAAACGTCAATTAGAAGATCATAATATATTAATATGAATATTACTTTATAAAATTTAAGAAAACTTGTTCACTCAATTTCATTAAAAATTTTACACATGTGAACCAACTTAAATGATTTAAGGTCACTCGGATATCATTGCACATGGTATATTGGAGGCATGAAAAGTCTGGGCTCGTTGCAATAACCTTTAACAAGGCTCAGGTATACTCATATTTTCAAGCAATTTTAAAAATATACAACTCACACAGCCCGACATATTCAGCATAATGTTGGTTAAAATAACAAGAATCCCTATAATATTATAAATGCGAAAGTCCGTTTGTTTGTTACGCTTTCACGTAAAAACTACTTAACCGATCATCATAAAACTTTATACACATACTCTTGGAGGTGTCAGAATGAACATAGGTTACTTTTTATTTAATAAAAAAAATTTTAATTTTTTTAAATAAAATAAACATTTTTTTTTTGTGAATATAACCTCTTAATCTGGCTACTTTGGCGCCATCTAAGTAGCTTTTCTGTAATGAGGCTCAAGCCTGAATATTAAAATACCATCACACTGTATAACCGACAGCCACGTCAACATCCAAACCAAATTTATTAAACTACGGAGACTAAACACTATACTTCTGTAGATTGTACCTTCAGCTATTTTGAATTTTTATTATTGTTATTTCTTCTGTCATGCGTATGGATGCCAATTTATTATTTATTATTTGAGAATAATTGTTACTCTTATCGTCTTTAAAAATGCCTCGAAAGCGGTAACCTGCGCTATCAAGAAATTCTTTGTCGGTCCGTAAAGCACGAAATCAAGAATCTGAAGTTCACGCAGAGGTAATAAGACAACAGCAAGCAGAGCGACAACGTGTTTTGAGAGCAGCTGAAACTTCTCTACAGACAGGAGTTCGTTCGGAAAGACAAGCTATGCAGCAGGCAGCTAGAAGAGCAACGGAAAAGCCAGAACAATTGCAGGCAAGAAGAATTTATGATCCAAAAGTAAGGACCACGCGTGGTCGAAATTTCATGACTATGGATTGGTCTGTATTTAATGGTACTGGTTTTCAATAAATATTTCAGTTGAGTATTTCAATCATCCCTTAATTGTTATTGGCTCAATGGATAAAAATTTCAGTGTTGTGATGCTTTTAAACGGAAAGATGAAACTGCTGGAATGTGCTGCAGCACTGGAAAAGTTTCACTTCCATTACTTGGTGAACCAGAAGAACCTTTAATAACTTTATTGTTTAGTGTCACAGATGAGTCAAAACGATTTCTAAGTAAAATTATGAAGTATAACTTTTCCTTAAAATTACATCCTTCGGAGTTGATAAAGTGATAAGAATGCCTATATTTTCACCAACCTTTACTGTTCAAGGACAGATATATCATCAAATTGGATCACTATTTCCAGGAAATAATGATCAGCATAAATTTTTGCAGGTGAATTTTATGCGTGATGAACAAAATGAAGTAAATCGTCGTTGCCAGAATATTGATGGAGTAGAAAGAGAAACAGTATTAAAGAAGAGGGTGAAGAAGAGAGGCGTTGTAATACACCGATACGGAGGAACCCGTACAATGTCGATCACCAGATAAAATAAGGGAACTTTACGCTACACTTTTATCTTCTTGCGGTCTTTCTAATCCTCAAACTATTTGGGATAAGTACAAAGAATACATGGCTGAAGATATTTTGCACCAACTTCAGCAAATACATACAGATATGACTTTCAAAAAACATATTTAGAACTAAATGCTAATTCTAATTGAAAACAAGGTTTATACAATGGTTGGAAAAAAATTTGATGATTTTGGGATGCAAAGTCCTCGAAGAAATAATGAGGATGATTTTAACAATGAAATTGCTGCAGAGCTAGAGCTAGCTTCATAGTACTGCAGCAACAAGTGAAAGAATTAATCCCTCTCTTACTTCCAGAGCAAGCTCATGTTTTCCGTAAAGTTTTACGTAAAATAGAATCCGGAAAAGGTGGAGTCTTCTTTCTCGATGCACCAGGAGGAACCGGAAAACGTTTTTGTTCAAATTATTATTAATGCACATCAGAAAAAACAGACAAATAGCAGTTGCAGTAGCTTCTTCGGGTATTGCCGCAATGCTTTTAAACGGCGGTCGTACGACACATTTCGTTTTGTTATTACCATTAAATCTTACACAGGAAGGAAGGTAGAATGCTGCGAGAATGTAAGCTTCTAGTGTGGGATGAATGTACCATGTCTCACAAGAAGGCTATAAAAGTTTTAAACCGAACTCTTCAGGACCTGCGAGATAGTATGGATATAATGGGAGGAATGGTAGTTTTACTGGCTGGTGATTTTCGCCAAACTCTTCCGGTTATTCAGAGGGGAACACCATCAGATGAAATTCAAGAATGCTTAAAATCATCAAGCCTATGGTCGAGAGTTAAAAAACTCAGTCTGAAAACGAGTATGAGAGTGCATCTTCATAATGACGTGAATTCGGGACTTAATGCTGAAATGCTATTGAAAATTGTAGATGGTTGTTTAGATGTTGATGCTTAAGGTTATGTATCACTTGCAAGAGAATTTTGTAATTTAGTAGAAAATCATTGCCCATGTTTTTCCCGAATTGCAACAAAATTTGAGTAGTGATCAATGGCTGTGCGCAAGATCAATATAAGCACCAAAAAATTAAGTTGTTAATAGAATCAACAATGACATTTTAAAAGAGGTGGAAGGGGAAATGATGGAATATTTGTCAATGGATACAATTATGGATACAGAATTAAGTACCTCTTATAGTTAGTCACATAGATTTTAAATTCATTTTAACTGTCAGGTGTATCATCTCATAAGCTTAAATTGAAACTAAATGTATCAGTAATGCTTATATGAAATTTAAATGCTCCTCTGCTATGTAATGGAACACGACTTCGGATAACGAAATTGGGACAGAACATACTATTTTAACAGGTGTTGGTGAAGGAAAATGTGTGATCATACCTCAGATTCCAATTATTTCCACTGACCTTCCATTCCAATTTAAAAGAGTTCAGTTTCCCGTCAAGCTTAGTTTTGCCGCAGGAGTGCATTTAGAAAAGTCGTGCTTTTCTCATGGTCAACTATATGTAGCCTGTTCGCGTGTATCTAATGCCCGGTATTTATAAATATTTGCACCCAACGGAAAAACGTATAATATAGTTTATAAAAATATCCTTGATTAATCATCTATATTTCTTATTTTTAATTGTTACATTTCAAAATTATTTATTTTCTTTATTGTGAAATATATTTTAATATTTGTTGTATTGATTCAATAAAGTATATTTGGAAATTTTAAACTTCATTGCATTTAGTAAGTTTTTCAAGTATACTTATATTCTACTATAATGATCTCTGATACTTATTTGATGGATTCGAGCGACCCGCGGCTTAAAGGCTAGTTTTATATAATTTCACATAGTTTTAGCATTAAACTATATTAAGTAAAAAGCCAACAGAAAGTTTGAAAATCTTATATTTAGGGTATTCACAAGGTGTCATATTCTGTCATATGTCGTATTGTCTTATTTTTTTATGACTGTCATATCAACACTGTTATTGTTTCGCATACAACATTGAAATACGACAAATACAACACGGCCAAGTATGTTTTTTGAGTGTGCTGTTTAAGTGTCTAAAATTAATAAATTAAATAAATTTCATCAATTTCTTTAATAATATGGAAGGAAGCCACGATAGTCAGGTAAATTAAGTTGTAGAAAAGTAAAATATAACAATATTTTGTTGTTTCTGTGGTTGCAAATGAAATGAATGATGAACCAAAATGCCGCTGTTTCAACATAAAGAAGCTTTAATTTAATTTTTGTCACTTTTCCGTGGCATTTTGTATTTTTAATTTTTCATTACCAGCTGGTGAAGTGTAGAAATATTACATAATATGACATACAACAAGCAAGGGGTGCTCACAAGTGTCGTATTTTTTAAGCTATTGACATAAGACGAAGCTTGTGAATTACCTAATTGTGTATTTGGGAAATAGTATATGACGATTTTATCTATTTTTGGAATTCACACATATTATTAACAGAAAAGGAAGCTCTCTGCCATAACCTATATATTAGAAGTAAAGTCAACCGGATGTTTTAAAATCCTGATATTAGTTATATAGGGGCTAGGACAAGTTTTCACCCAATTTTATCCATTATCGTTTGGACGCAAAGATACAGATACAGATAATTAACACATAGGCTAATATAATATATTCGGTATAAAGTCAGCCAGAAGTACGAAAATTGGAGGCTAAGGATCAGTTCAATTTATTTTTGATATACAGACATACTATTATCAGAAAATAATTAGTTCCGAATTTTTATAATATATCAGGTTGACCGATATTTTCACTAAAAAGTTCGCAATAGGAACAGTGGTAGATATATTCGGTATTTGGGGGCTTGAATAGATATCGTCGGATTTTGACAATATTTAAACTTGAGATGGCATACATTACGGGCACTATTTGTATATATGGGTACATATTATATATGTACAAATATACAAACACACTGTTTTTATTACGATATATGCATTGGTGCGGGCTTTGTATATTGGAAAGTGAAATATTCAGATGGAATTTAAAGTTGTGTTACACGGGAAGTCTGATTCCGCCCTTTTTCGCATGGTAATATTAGAATTTAAAGATATTGTTCCTTACCGAATTTGGTTGACATTGGTCAAGCAGATAAGATCCTTTTACCCTCTTCTTAAAAATTTTCACACTACAGGTAGCCCTTATTAATGCAATTATTTGTTTCTGAAAAAAATTTTTGTTTCAAATATATTTTTCAAAATTTTCATTCATTGTTTTTATTGAAAATAGATCTCCACAACAAAAAACCAAATGATTATTATCTTTATGCCGGTACAATGATACAGGTCGATGTCATGCCGCTGAAGTATGGCGTAACAGCTTTGGGCAAAGAGATACGGTTTTCAAAAAAATGTTTCACTTTCTCGGGGATGGAACTTATCCACAAGAAAACTACCTGATGATACCTTACAGGAATAATGGATTTTTAAACTGTAAAGAGAAGAATTTAAATACAATTCTTAACTCCACCAGAGTGCACATAAAACAAGCTTTCAGAATATTTACAAAAATCTTTCACATTAATTTTTTTGAAGTTCCAGATAGGAGTTTCAAAACAAAAGCTTTTGAGTTGATCTGATATGACGTTGATGTGAGATGGTGGGCCACATACTTAATACATTATATGAAAATACTCCCAAGTGGTAGTTGCCTCCTTTTTTTAATAAGCTTATACAATGGGGCTAGATTAAAAAGTTTTCTGTAAACTTCTGCTTTTCGTTTCGATTTATAGTCTGGTTCCTTTCGCCACATAAATATTACAAAAAGCAATTTTTGACTAAGTGAGTAAAATAATTTTAAGTAATAATGAAACTAGAAAAACTTCAAAAAATAAATTTATCCAGTATCGAATTTACTTTTCGGTCGAAATCATTTTTTATTTTTTAATTGTAAACAAAATTGTAATAGGTATCTATTATATAAAAATAAGTCGGGTTTTCCTTCCTGACGCTATAACTCCAGAACGCACGAACCGATTTCCACGGTTTTGTATTCGTTGGAAAGGTCTCGGGCTCCGTGAGGTTTATAGCAAAGAAAATTCAGGAAATATTTTAACAGAAAGGCGGGAAAATCTTTTTTCACATACAGCGCCATCTCTGATACATAGCATGTACTACAAACCAATATTTTAAGTAGATGGCGCCGGTGCGTGATACATTGTTTGACAGCTACTCATTGTTCTCTGCTCAATTAATTTCATGTGACAAACCGGTATTGTGTTCACTGTGAAATTGTGAAAAATAAGTTATTCGTTCATTACAATTGGAACTAACATTTCAATTGGAAACCATCAAATCAATCACGTGTATTGTGCAAATTTTTATTCAATTTCAACAACAGGCATTTGTCTTTAAGGTGGTAAGTTGAACTGTATAAATTATGTGGAGCGTGCATTTGAGGTTAAATTCACCACTCTATCCATAGTCCAAAATGCCTAGAGGACGACGTGCCAACATCGGCCGCCGCACAAGCATGCAAGCCAGCAACACGTGTGATTGAGACAACGCGTGAGCACACGAAGATCATTGGCATCATACAATCGCTTGGCATTCCAATCTGATCCCACTGCGAACTACAGTGATGATGCAAACTTAGATATTGGACCAATGACGACTATATGCCGATATTGCAATGCGTTAAAGTTCAAAAGAGAAACGGCTGGATTGTGCTGCGCAAGTGGAAAAGTCAAACTGGATCCATTACTTACACCACCACAGCCACTGAAACCATTGTTCGATGGAAGTGATCCCGATTCCAGCCATTTTCTTCAACACATCCTTGAATACAATAACTGCTTTCGCATGACAAAAAAAAAAACACCATCACACGATCATAAGTTACACCGTATTCTTCAACAAATGATTGTTTGCAATTACAGATACAAGGACAAATATATCATTTGCATGGTTCAATGGTGCCAACACCAGATGAACCGCATAAATTTCTGCAAATATATTTCATTTCGTCGATGGTCGATCAGCTGAATGAGCGGTGCAATATACAGGGAACACAACAGTTAAAGAGACGAATTATTGAACAGTTGCAAGCATTTTTTCACGCTAATAATGCTGTGGTTAATATGTTCAAAACAGAATTGGAACGAATGCCATCGGATACGCACAAATTTGTCAAAATGCTGATTGTACCCCAACAGGTAAACATGTGCGAAGATTCAATGCACCCACCGTTAATGATGTTGCTGCAATTATTGTTGACAGGCAGACGTTGCCAGTAATTCCCCGTGGAACGGCTGCAGATGAATTGAATGCTTGCCTGAAGGCATCACCTTTATGGACCACTAATATGAGAGTTCAACTTCAAAATGATCGAATTGCTGCACAATTTTCCAAACAATTGTTAGCTGTTGGAAATGGAAAAGTCAGAGTTGATGCGACATCTGGATTAATTACTCTTACCAACGACTTTTGCCGATTTGTAGACTCTCAATTAGCTATTTTTGAAAATGTTTTCCAAACCATTAGTGCGAATTATCAGAATTATGCTTGGTTAAGTCAACGAGCAATTCTTGCCGGAAAGAATAATGATGCACAGGCACTGAGTTTCACAATTCAATCAAAAATTGCTGGCGATTTGGTGACATACAATTCCGTTGATTCCATAACAAATCCCGATGATGTAGTAAATTATCCAACGGAGATTTTGAACTCTCTGGAGTTACCAGGATTTCCACCACATAACTTGCAACTCAAAGTTGGTACAGTTATTATGATATTGCGTAATTTGAATCCGCCGCGACTTTGCAACGGTACTCGATTTTCGGTAAAAAGACTTATGCCGAATTTGATTGAAGCAACCATTATTAACGGAAAGTACGCAGGTGAAAATGTATATATTTCGACTGATCTTCCGTTTGACTTCAAACGATTGCAATTTCCAGTTCGCCTTGCGTTCGCAATGACAATTAACAAGTCGCATGGCCAATCGCTTAGTGTTTGCGGGATAAATTTAGAAAATCATTGTTTTTCACATGGGCAGTTATACGTTGCGTGTTCACGAGTTGGGAAACCATCCGCTTTGTTTGTGTTAACGTCAGACCAAAAAACAAAAAATGTGGTTTTCCAAAGAGCACTTCAATGAAACGGATAATTTGCGGACACGTATAACGCTTCGATTCAGTTTTTACTTTGGATCCACTTTCATTTACTTAGAGAAGTTCAACTAAATAACACTTCATTTTTCATTTCAAATGAAATAAAATTTTTCCTTTCCAAATATAAAACAAAAAAAAAAATGTTCTTCATCTTTTAATCACCAAACGAAATATTACATAAAACAAAGCCATCTGGTGGCGAAACGGGGTTCGCCAGGTTTGCTAGTCTACATATGTAATAGGTTTACACAGCAGATGCATTTTGATACCCATTACCCTCTAATAGCTTTTCTGTTTAATTGCTGAAACTCTGTTTCGTTCAATCTTATTCTTTATGTTACATGTTCCTATTAATGTAGATTCCTTCATATTTTCTTCAAGTACTGCTACCAAGTCGATTTCTCAATTGCATGCAATTCCTACGTATGTGCTCAGCATTTCTGAACTATAGTTTTTCCCTTATTTCTGTGCATATTTTAAGGTATACCAACGAGAATATAAGAAACGAGAGCAGAAGAAAATCTTAAAGAGTACCATATGATACTAATTCGATTTTACCCATGTGCAATTCCAATCCCCTCAGAAACAGCTGTGATTGGCTGGCTCTTGGTGATGCTCAAAAGCCTATATATGGATTACGAGACTATAAGACAGTGTCCAGTTGGAGGCCAGAAAGATCCCGCAACCGCACAAACTATGATTGTTGACCAACGCTTGCTGAGCTCACGAGTGATCCATAAAGATGACTCTTTGCAGGTTGAAGACTGAGCCTCCCATCGAAGGGAGAGACACACAAGGATCTTCTACCTCCTAGTGATTAAAATTTGGATTGATGGCTAAGTCACTTATATCTGTTACTTGGTTACTACACTCCAGTACCCTCGTGTGACATCGTGTCGGTGTTTACGACTCAATAATTCTGTCGCAAAGAAGTATGTATGATGGGCTAAAGGTTTGCCTCAACCCCAAGCCCATCAAGGCCTTTTCTAGAGAGAAAGATATCCACTGCATATTTTTTATGCATATGGGGACCATGACACGCAGTGTAAAACAGTTAATTGTAATAAAGTTAATTGACCTGCCTTTGCTGTAGACATGATGAGCCCTTGAGAGGCCGTTTCTTGAAATTCGGCCTCTAATACACAGGACTACGATCCTCTCCAATGTTTTCAATAGAAACGAGAAGATACTTATGGGCGGCGACATGGATGCTCAGGATGAATGCCACCAAAAGCTGACACAAACCATCAAAGGTGGGCTAACCGTTTGGGCATCCTAATCTCAGACCAATATTTGGCAAGTCCCGCTTTATACAGTGCCCAATCGCCAATTGAAACGCTTTTTTCAACCTTTTTGAAAACTCTTATACTTGAAGATCTGATCTTTTTACAGTAAAGGTGCCAATTCATGTTTCTAAATGTCTATGTAATTAAATAGAGACTCACCTCTGATATTTATGTTTGATAAGCTATTAGACGAAATTGGGAATGGCTTAAAATAAACAAAGAATATGGAGATTATTTCATTTCATAAATTTTAAGCACTAAACAGGATTTTAGTTTATAATATATTCATTAATTATCATTTATACACATGTAAAATGGAGACAACACCATCAGTCATAGAATCGCCAGAAGTCTTCAAATGAGTAGTTAGGCAGGGAAGCAATAAAGTTGTCGAAAGTCGAAAGGGCAAGTCGAAAAGCAGCGGCCGAGACAAGAGGTCGTCATTTTAGTTGTTGAGTCGCCGAGCCGTCGAGTCGTCAAATCCCCAATTCGGTTTAAGTTGTCTGAGCAGATACAGTTTTTGAAATCACACTACTTTTCTCACTCTTATAATTAACATTGTTTATTAAATGTTTACTTACATTGAATTATATAACTAAAATTTTTTGAAGATTAGTTCTTTCAAATGTTGGCCGCGGCTACGTCTCAGATGGTCCATCCGTTGGGTCGAATTTTCGATGACTCGTAAGAATATTTTGACTGGTAACTGGCGAATGACACGCATGATATTTTGCTCCAAAGGCTGAATTGAAGCGGGATTGTCCGCATATACTTTAGCTTTACATATCTCCACAGGAAAAATTGTAACTGTGTGATATTACACGATCTTGGTGGCCAATCGACCGGCCCAAAACATGAAATTATCTGCTCACTGAAGTATTCTCTCAATAAATCCATTGATTGATGCGATGTGTGGGAATTGGCGCCGTGTTGCATCAAATAATCGATTATCATGGCGCGATAACGGTCGCCATTGACGGTTAGGTTCTCACCGGCATCAGTTTTGAAGTAATATGGACCGATGATAAACCCGGCCCACAAACCACACCAAACCGTTGTTTTTTTTTGGATTAAATGACAGCTGTTGAATCTCTTCAGGTTGCTTTTTGTCCCAAATGCGGCAATTTTGCTTTTTTACATACCCATTGAACCAGAAATGGGCCTCACCGCTGAACAAAATTTTTCACGAAAACGTCGGATCTTCTTGGAACTTTTCAAGAGCGAAGCGATGATGATTGGGAAGATCGAACGGCGTCAGTTCTTGCACAAGCTGTATTTTGTACGCTTTCACATTAATATATCGACATAAAATGCGTCATGTCGTCTGCGTAGCTGCGAACGGCGCCGAATCGGTTTTTCTTCACTGCGCGCTAGGCGCAGTTTATTTGGTCAGATATTATCCAATAATGAATGCTGGGTCTCAAGAATAGTACGCTCAGTAGATCGAAAATGTTGACCATAAATTGAGCGAAGCGCGCTAAACACATTATTTATAGAACGTGAATTTTCGTAATAAAGTTGAACGGTTTGTGAACATTGCTCAGACGTAAGTCTTTCCATGATGAGATGCCAAACAATACAGAACAAACGTAATATGACAGTTTGAATCGCTTCACAAGTGATCTGTCAAAAGAAGGCTATTAAAAAACGTACCTTGGATGACCCGTTATATCTAAAATTGGTCCAACTAATTTTATTAACATATCTTTCTGATCGATGTACGCATACGTGGTATAAAGTCAATCATAACAATGAATGTAATTATATTGGGAATATGGGAACTAATGGAAGTACTGAAACGATTAAAGCTAAGAAAAGGTCTGCATATTCAGTACCTTCTACGTATTATCTCTATTTATTTAAATTAATTATCCAGTCTTAATAGTGGCTTGATTAATTATTGTAAAATGAATATGTATGATGAAATTTAAAATGGCATATTAGAAGTGAGTGCAGTCAGACACTTACGTCAAGCTATAATATTGCGTCGAAAATTGCAAATGCGAATGTCGGACAAAAAACGAGATCGATATAGAATCATGTTTTAGAACGTGTAATTCAACTGTTTGATATTGAGAACTCCTATATGAGAACTTTCTATACTTGTAGATATAAGACCAAGGCACTGCAGATACATAAAAGCGATGTTACACACTGAAATTATTTATTAATTATTAACTTTGTACACCAAAAATGTAACTTTATACAGATGCTTTTATTTAACAATACAGTTAACGAGTCCGAAGAAGTTGCGAAGTCGTCATGTCAGCATTTTATACAATCGTAACAATTCGGTCAGAAATAGATTTATTAAATAAATCTTAAGAGGAAAATGACAAGGCGATACATGATGAAAAACGTATTATAGTTGGAAGGTCATGTGCGTAATTTTCAGCTAAATCGTAAGATTTTCGCATTTAGGTAGGTAGGTAGGTAAGAGTGCTGCCCCTTCGGGTTTAATTATGGAAGCGCCATCTTGATACACTATCGTAAGACCTTATATCTTGATATCACGTTCCATTTGGTAACCGATGGATTAGCTAAGCACTCACAGAGGAAGTGTAGAATCATTTCTTTGCTCCCTTTGAGTTTGCAGCTACGGCAAGTGCCACTATAGAGCATTCTTATTTTTAACGCATGATCTCCAAATTTCCAATGCCCTGTTATGATCGCTATATATACTTTTCCTGGTCCTATGTAATAATTCCATAGCTTTTGTCTTGTCATAATTTGGCCAAATCTGTTCATCTATCTTGCATTTGATTATAAATTTCCAACTATTTCATTTGTTGAAATAACGTATTGAGCTCCCTCGTGATTGTTCCTAGTGGACCCGGTATTATATCTTCCTCGGAATCGTCTAGTGGCAAATTCTTTGCAACTATCTATTATAGAGCAGAAAGACTGCCATGAGTCTGCTATAGTTTTCCTGATGGGATTTTTTTTGTATACCTTTATGATATCTTTATAAGGTTGCCAAATTTCGGCTTTCCTTAGTTCTAAGGTACTTAAGATTGTTGTTCCATCACGGAAGTGACTTCCGTTTTCTCCAGAAGAGTTAAAGGTTAAGATTTTTTCAATCTTTCTCCACTCCTGAACATTGTTGTTATTATTTTTCAGCTTATTGCTAAACATCTTGTTGATATCCTTGTAAATTTATAACATAATGTTCTTTTAGGATTTCGATAATGGAGTAAAGTATCCAGGAGTGATCTGACATAGATGGCTCCTCGGAGACCCTCCGACTAAATTTCTCCATTGATAGTGTGAGATCCAGGATTTGCTCCCACTCCGAAAATCTCTCCGAACTTGGGAATATGAATGTTGGTTTATCGCTCTTTTACATACATATATATACTTAGATTGCCATTTATTATGTATTGTAAGAGTGACTCACCTCTGATGTTCGCACTAGAGCTTTCCTATAGGGTGTGCCTTGCGATTGCGTCACATACTATTTAGATGTATTCCGCTTTTTTTTCATCGTTTAGTTTCTTGAGCGTTACAGGTAGCACGTACCTGTCGTGGTCCATGTATGCTGAAACCAAAAATAAACTACGTCTCTTTTGTTTCACCTTCACCACACTATAATTGGAACAAAGGAATGCATTCATATATATATTGATGAGAATGAGAGTCGTTTGTCTACCCTCGTTCGTTTGTAAAAGATATTATAATTTCTGCTGTTCAGCCTTTAACGGTGTCGTATGTGACCTAGGGAAACCTGTATTATGCTGCTGTCGATGCCATCCCCATTGATTTATCAGACTATATGTAGCACCTTTCGAGTGTTGCAGATTTATCTGTACTCATCTTATATGATTGACCATGCATGATCTCTTCTTTGATGACGAGATCTCTTAGCAACTGGCTTTTGTCGACGATCTTTTCCGTGTCGTTTTCATCAGCCGCTTTGTCGTTTTGAAATATCAGATTTTGTTGCCAGCTTTCGATAGAGTCTATATTGACTCTTCGCAGATGGCCGGTAAGATCGGTCTGATTGTTTTGTTTGGTTTCTGCTCCTTAATTAGCTGCCATTCGTCTATTATGCAAGTGGACTTGTTTTGCAGCTTTATAAACTTCGCCTGGTTTCTCTAGAGGCAACCAAATGCGTGCACTAGCTCTCTTTGGGATGTCCTTAGTAGGTATGAGCTTCAGGTTGATGCCTTCAAATTCGTAGCTAACTTTAGTAACACTATCCGTTAGGAAGTCTAAGGAGGTCAGGTCTGCGCATTTGATGACCCTTTAGTCCCGGTCCCTGGTCACATCGCTGAAATGTGTTGCTGTTGTGTTCAGCTTAGCTCCCTCCTGCTTTAGCTGTTTTGGTAGAGTTTCCAACGATTCGTTGTGTTAGCGGTTCCTCTTCTGAGAGCTGCTTGAGTTAACGGCTTCCGTAGGAGGTTGTGATGGCTTCCTCTTCAGGAAACTCTCGTATTCCTCCAATATTTGTTTTAGGCGCTTTATCTCTTCAACATCAACCGAGGTGTCAGCAGCCTACTTGTTGGGTCACCGATTGAGAACCAATGCATTATACGGTCATATGTTCTAAAACACTTTTTGCTTATTCTTGTTCTCTATTTATAGAGAATAAATAAATATTCAAGGGCAATCATTAGAAGTTATTTACCTCAATGCAGTTAATAATTGTATTTGCATTGTGTACATACTTTCATATTTATTTGCTTGCCTGCGCTTGCTTTGTACATTTATGCTACCGCTATGTTTTCGTCCACGCAATTACATGAATATTTGTTGATTAATGTGCATAAGTCTCATTTAACATGTACTAAGCTTTATATGTAAACAACCACTTGCACTGCTGCGTTCCCATTTTTTATTCTCTCGCACAGTCTTCGACTAACTCTCGTGCCGATAAGACGTCTGTTTTGTATCGGAGTTCCCTTGATTAGTTAGTTTCTTCTCACCCCACTTCTAAGTGTGTTGAATATTTTCTTTAGTTATTTTTCTTTCTCGCCTATCACATACTCATAGTTGTTGTTAAAGTAAACGTGCAAAATGGGCAGTAGGCCACGAATTCGCGATGCTAATCGTTTCGCAATACTCGATACCGGTCAAATAAAAATAAAAAAGAAAAGTGATCTCGAAATAAGTGTACCCTTATCTGCATTCCCTTTGCTCCCTGAAACCAAAATCGTTGACCCAAAATTCATAATAATTAGTACAACCGACCCATTAAAATACCTTTCATCCTACTCCTGTTTCGCTATGCACCGTGCCATCCAGCAGATCAGCAGCCAAGTGCACTCAATAACCTTCCAACGTGATGGAAAATTACTTTTTCTAGTAAAAAGTAGTGAAATCGCATACAAATTCCTCAGAGTTAAGACTCTTGGAGTCATATGTGATGTGTCTGTCACATTCCATCAATCCCTAAACCACATGAAAGGCACAATTTATGCGCCGTTCCTTAATAATGTTCCTGAAGAGGAAATTATTTAAGAACTGGGCTCTCAAGGTGTCGTAGCAGCCTATAAATTCCAAAAAAAAATAGAAGGAAAAGAACGTCCTACGGGAGTGTTGTTGCTAACGTTTAATCTTTATAACCTACCTAGTAAAATTGATATTGCCTGGTGTACAGTTTTAGTTCGACAATACATACCCCTCCCCATGCGCTGCAAATCATGTCAGCTTCTAGGGCATACAACAAAACATTGTAACCGTTCTCCACTTTGTGTAAATTGCTCCCTTCCTCCCCATACCCCACAAGAATGCGAACGCATTCTTTGCGCCAACTGTTCCCAACAACACCCATCCTCCTCCAGAGAATGCAGTAAGTTCCTCCAAGCAAAAGAAATCCTCAAAATAAAAACAATAAATAAATGTTCTATGCGCGAAGCTATCAAAATGCACAAAGAACAACAAACCATTCAAAGCTCTCCTAGCAGCTCTTACGCTGCCATAGTATCCAACCAAAATGCAAACAAAAATGATTCTCTACCAACAACCAACAAAAAAAACGAAGTAAAAAATTCAGATGAAACAAAAAATAACAAAGACAATAACCAAATTGTAAATCTTGATCATAAAGAAAACACCTCCTCCAATTATCCCCCTCCTATGGACTTTACCAACTCTCCCCACTCAACAGAAACCGAACTCAACTCATTTATAAATCTTACTCATAACGAAAAAAACTCTTCCAATTGTTCCCCTTCTATGGACCTTACCAACACACCTCACTCTTCAGCAACAGAACCCACCTCATTTGTAGAAACAAATAATCAGGAGTATGACTTCTCGTCTTATTCCTCATCTCTTAATATTTTATATAATTCTTCATATCTCAACCAAACCAACAATGATTTCACCACAGATCAACATACTCTCTCCGGCACTTCCCTCTCCCACCCTGCTGAACCCCAAACTCTTTACGACCCTCTCCCTTCGCTCTCACGAGTAATCTCCACTTCTCAAATGCATGTCACGTCAGACGATGACATGTGACTTACACAAAACCAAACTCATCTATAAATTAAAATTAAATTCACCTTTATACATACATATATTTACATCTGCTTCCCACTATATTTTTTTTTAAGACGTTTAAAGTTATTCAATGGAACGTGAACGGCTATATTAATAATTAACATGAGCTTGAATTGCTCTTTAAAGAGAAAAATCCAGATGTTATCTGCATTCAAGAGACTCATATAGCTGTATCATCCAATAACAATTTTGTTTATCCCAAACAATACCTTGGGTATTTTGCTAATTTGCAAAAAATACAAACAAACAAACAAGGTGTTGGAATAATCATAAAACGGGTAATTCCACACGAATTGATACACATAAACTCTACCACGTCTACAATAGCTTTAAAAGTAAAACTTAATTCTACACTCTGTATTGCAAATACATATATCCCTCCCTCACAAGATTTTAATGATGCTGAACTTATTAATTTATTCCTGCAACTACCTGAGCCTCTGTTGTGGACCGGCGATTTTAATGCCTGGAACCGACCTTGGGGCTCGCGCAACTCCAACAGAAGAGGACTTTTAATTGAAAACTTTGTCTCAAACCATAATCTAACCATATTAAATAATGATTCCCCAACCCACATTTCAACACACTCATCTTTAACAAATGTTGACATAACTCTTTCGTATCCACAAATCTCTCTCAGAATGAACTGGGAAGTCAGCTCCGACCTTCACGGTAGTGACCACTTAACTATTTTAATCACTATTCAAGTCAACCTATACTCAATAAAATATAACCATCTTCCTAAGTTCAAAACAGATCTGGCTAACTGAGAGCTGTTCCAAACACAAATTAGAAACAATCTACCCAATTCACCAGCAAATAATATCTATCAAGAAACAGCAGTTCTTACGAAAATAATACGTTCGGCGGCAAATAAGTCGACTACCCAAAGCAAGCCAAAGTTTTCCAATTATTCACCTATTTGGTGGAACAAAAATCTTCTACAACTTCGCTTACTTACCTATCTTTGGCTGGTGCGCCAACACAAACATCAAGCAACTTGAACCCATCTATCACGCCTCAATTCGTCGCAGTATTAACGCTTTCCCTACATCTCCTATAAAATGCATCCAAGGAGAGGCTGGGTTTCCGGCATTGCGACAAAGAGTATACGGTACCACGATTCAACTCATTCCAAAAGTTTTACATTCTCCTAACTATGAACTTCATAAGACTTTAATAGCTGCCTACAGACACAAAAGAAATTTCCGGCTAAAGTCGACTCTTCGTCGATGCGTCAGATAGTGTCAACTTTTGAAAATCAATATACCACCGAATTTTAATAAAACCAATACGCAACGTGATTGGCTTATTAGCCAATCCATGATAGATACATCACTTCACACCTTAAAAAAATCAAACACAAGTAACACAACTTTTCAACAACGATTTCTGGAACTAGTTGACACTTACAAACAAAGAAACTTTACACCAGTTTACACAGACGGCTCCAAAGCAACAAATACTGCCTTTGAAGCCACCTCATCCAATGGAACTATTATAACAGGGGGTATTCTTACGCCTCACTCGTCTGTATTTACGGCCGAAACTTTTGCTATCTACAAAGCATTAGAGTACGCTATTCATCAAAAAGGTAAATTCGTGATTTGCTCGGATAGCCTCTCCTGCTTGAACGCAGTAACAAACATACGTAACAGCTCAAACGTAATTGGAAAAATCCGAGATCTATGCATTAAACATAAGCAAAAAATTGCTTTGCTCTGCGTACCTGGCCACGTCGGAATTCCCGGTAATGAGCAAGCCGATAATGCAGCGAAATATTTCGAATCAGCGCCAACCTTTCAATATGAGCCCCAGGACCAAAATGATGTTAAGAAAATGCTTCAAGAACATAGTCGCAATAAAAGTCTTATGGAGTGGAGACGCTTTGAACACCGATACACAAATCTCAATCCTCAGTTAACACATCAACACATTCTCATTGGCAGGCAGCCACCAAATTGCCCTTACTGCGGGAACAACTTGTCCATCGATCTCATTTTCAACAATTGTTTAGCTTTAGAGAGTATTAGGAATAATCACTTTATCACTGATCAGTATCATAAATTATTAACTACACCATCTCATGATAATATTACAAAGATTTATAAATTTCTAGTAGAATGTAACTTGCAAAATAGAATATAAGTTTTACTTTAGCTTTTTCTTTATATATTAACATTCGGAGCCGATGGCCACCGTTGCTTGTGCACCTCTATGTAATTAGGTCTAATATTTGTATATTATTCCTAATAAACAATAATAATAATAATAATATACTCTCGCAACTTGTTGCTACAGAGTATAATAGTGTTGTTCACCTAACGGTTGTTTGTATCACCTAAAACTAATCCAGTTAGATACAGGGTTACATATATATAAATGATAAGGATGAAGAGACGAGTTGAAATCCGGGTGACTGTCCGTCCGTCCGTGCTGTTATTTAGTACAAAGGATCACATTAGGAAAGGGCATCTGCAGTTAAAATTTTTTTTTAAGTAGGCGTGGTCCCGCCCCTAATAAATTTAATGTGCATATCTCCTAAACCGCTAAAGCTATAATAACCAAATTCACTGGGAGCAAATATTTTTAGCACCTCTATTGACGGTGTGAAAATGGGTGAAATCGGTACTGTTAAAAAATACTAAAAGCGCAATAAACCAAGCACTAAGACATTAAATTTTATCTCTGGGATGGTATAATATGACTTTAAAGGAACAACGTTCAAAATTAGATAGTGGGCGTGGCACCGCCCACTTTAAGGTGAAAACCCATATCTTGGGATCTGCTTAACCGATTTATCAACCAAATTCGGTGCGAATTCGGAAAAGAACGTTATTTCATATTTCTATGTTATAGTGCGAAAATGGGCGAAATCGGACTACAACCACGCCTATTTCCCATATAACACCATTTTCAATTCCATCTGATTCTTTCACTTTCGACTATGCAAATCAAGCAACAATGATTATAACGGCGTAAAACTTTGCGTGAATAATACGTTTAAAGTATGCCACCTTGTGACCAAAAATTCTCTAAATCGAACCAAAACTGTTCAAGCCCCTAGGTACTGAATATGTGGACCCCAGTACCTATAATTGACTTTTTACCGTAAATATCGGTCATTGTGTAAGATATATAATTGAAATTCCTATAATAGAATAAATAAATGAAACTATCGACAATAGTATGTCTTTGTTTTAAAAATGGGTTGAATCGGATCAATAGTTCTTTTAGGCCTTATATATCTAATATAAATATTTTTGAACTTCCGCGTGACTTTATACCGCATATGTGAGTTATCTCAATGAAAATAAGAGAGCGTGTTTTACTCATAACAAGATCAAATCGGGTGAAAATTTTCCTTAGCCCCCATGTAACTAATATCAGGATTTTCGAACATTCGTCTGACTTTACTCCGTTTGATTGGTGATGGTATGTGAGGTACCTTAATGAAACAGTAGGAGTATTTTAGTAGTCTGTGGCATGTTAATAGTATTTGGTATTAGAAAAAATTAATAAAATCGGGTTAATACTGGCCTCAAGTTCCATATACTACTTATGATGCTTTTCGATATTCTAACCAGTTTTATGCCGAATATGTTGGTCAGTTAGTATTAATATTTTTTTTTATATATAAAATTGCTTCAAAATATGTTCTCGAGTATAACTGAGCAATGTCAAAATTAATATATTTCTCTATCCCCAATATATATATGATTTCCGTCTTTCCACCTGACTTTACACCGTTCCGGTTGATCAACGTGATATTTTAACGAAATTAAGTGGAAAAGATTTCTTAAAAATTATGTGGTTTGACGCTGAATTAGAATGAAATTCGTATACACTAAGTCTAAACCTCACACCTTCATATAATGAATTCCGATTCTCTGGTTGACGTTTGCCACCTAAGTTTATAATATAAAATTTAGCCACTTTGGTGGAGTTAATATCACATTCATACTTATGTATATCTCACTTTAAGCAGTAAAACTGAGACTAAGTTTATGGCCTTTAATATAAGTCAAGAAAATACCTAATTTGATTGTAATTTAATCACGATATCATTTAATAATGGATGTTTAATTCAACATTTTTTAATACACGGTTTGGAGGAATTTTCTGGTCTTTGATTTTCCCAGCTCACATGTACTACTTATGGTACAATTTTTTCGTCAATTTGATAATTTAATGAAATTAAATCGAGAGTTTTTCTTAAAAATAATGGACATCGCTGCATATGAATGAAATTGGTCTAGACTTTGTTTAAACCTTATAACCCTAATATACTGATTTCCGCTCCTCTGGTACAACAGCAACCTCATATACCCCACATATTAAATCTAACCCCTTTGGTTCAGTTTATATCACATATACCATGTTTGAGTTAAATAGCTCTTTTTATAAAAGTTAACAGTTCGGAGAAAAAAGTAGTATTGACACAAATAAAATCTATGATCAATAACATGAGTTAATAAGATACCAAATAATAGTCAAGTAATGAGTGTGAATTCTTTCGCAACATTTTTATACTTTCGCAACATGTTGCAACAGAGTATAGTTTTGTTCACCAAAGAGTTGTTTGCATCACCTAAAGTGATAGACATAGATTTCTATATGCATATATTTCTTCTAATATTTGGTGATAATCAGTGGTTAGGTATATTTTCTTAGCCATCATGTTGAACTTATTATAAAATATACCAGACAACAATGCTAAAAAAGTTTCTTAGAGTGCTGGACTTTGTATAGAGCAAAAAAATCTTTCTAGAAAAAATTACATGAAATAAATATTAGTAATGTAGTATCAAAAGGGCTAAAGACCCTTTTTATGTGGTTATAGATAAACTGCGACCCCATCGGTTTACATGCTACTGTCTATTATTTCAGTTTTGCGACACATTTTAATATGAAGGTCATGAGGTGAACTGTAAACTCAAGAAAATTACATTTTTACCTAGCGCCGTTGGCAGCTTATGAAAGGTTTAGATGTTAAGATAGAAAGAAGAAAATCTACATACCTGCTCTACATATGTGTATACCATACTTAATTATATGTAACTTATTGTTAATTTAGCCTTCATGGGTAGACCCTTCAAAATAGGTAACATAGATCCCCCTGTTTTAGAAAGCGTTTAACAAAAGTAATTTACGGAGGGGTTTTCCGAGAACTTAATTTCAATACAATGAAATAAACTACTAATTTCTAAAATATAAATATAACTAAATATTATGTTTTATTATGTTAGTGAATAGCTAAGTAATATATAGGTATACAAAAGTACGTAAGCTGTACCAACATGTTGCAAGAGTATAATAAATATCAGTACACTGTGTTTGTAGTTTCAGTTTCACTAAATGTCTTTACCAGCAAAGTGCTTTATTCAAACTAATTTTAGTGTATTAATTAAAGTGTTTAAAGTATTATTATATACAGTGACGAGCAAAACCGTATTATATACAGTGGCGAGCAAACACATATACATATGTGCACCAGTATACCATAGCACCTATCCACGGAACAGGAAAGGAGTCATAGCAAGGACTTACAAGGAATTAAAGTGAAAGAGAGCAGCACCTAGGATCCAACTTTTAACACCCGGACGCACTGAATTATATAAATATTACCTATAAGTATTTTATATATTAATCCATTTATTATTAATTAATTATGCCTCGAGGTCATAGATCTCGGCGTGAAGACCCCGAAGTTCGAACTGTTGAGCAAGTTGCAAATACTGTTCAACATAGAACAAGGCGGCAAGATCCTCAAATTCGCTCTGAAGAGCAAATAAGAAATACTCGAGGTCATAGGTCTCGGCGTGAAGACCCCGAGGTTCAATCTGTTGAACAAATTGCAAATACTGTTCAACATAGAACAAGGCGCGAAGATCCGCAAATTCGCTCTGAAGAGCAAATAAGAGATACTCGAGGTGATAGGTCTCGGCGTGAAGACCCCGAGGTTCGATCTGTTGGGCAAGTTGCAAATACTGTTCAACATAGAACAAGGCGGCAAGATAAACAAATTCGCTCTGAAGAGCAAATAAGAAATACTCGAGGTCATAGATCTCGTCGAGAAAATCCTGAGGTACGTTATGATGAACAAAGCAGGAACACTAGGGATCGTAGAGAACTTCGCGCAATCAATCCTGAGTATAGGAATTTAGAGCGCATTCGTGATCAAATTCAAAGGGAACATGCAAGAAGAAATCCTGAAATAAGGAGAGAGGAGCGTGATAGAGAAACACATCGTCGACAGCTTGGTAGGAGGGGATGAGGGAAGAAATTTTGAACCAAAGACGTCTTAGACTAAGTCAAGTTCGCCTTCGTAGAGAAAACCCACTCAATAGACAAATTGAAAACCAAAGGCAGTCCCAACGAATCCGATTAACGAGAGAAAATAAAGTTATAGAAACTGATAATAGTGGCAATTTAACAGATTTCAAAAACATTTATTTCCAAAATATAAATAAGGGCCCTACTGAAATATGTATTTGCTGCGGCGACTTATGGTTTTCACACCAAGTTCGCAAATTAAATTTCGAAACTATTGCGCAAGGTCAGCCGAATGCTGCATCCGCCTTCTTTTTAATGCAAAAATTTCCTTCAGAAGATGGAAATTACACTTTTTGTGCTACTTGCAAAAATGCGATTGTTAAAAAGAACGTTCCAAAAATATGTTTAGCTAACGGTCTAGACTTTCCTGAAATACAGGATTGTTTGAAAGGTTTAACCCCAATTGAAGAACGTCTCATAATGCCTAGATTGCCTTTTATGACAATCCGTCCGATAGGATATCAAGGTCAGAGGTGCTGTTGTTAATATACCAATTTCTGTTAACCATATTGCGACATATCTGCCAAGGTCCTTTGATGAGGCTCATGTTATACAAATTCACTTAAGAAGGCGTTTGGAATACAATCATGATTACATGATCGATACCATACGCCCCGCAAAGATTGTGGAAGCTTTGCAGTTCTTAGTGAATACCCCTCTGTATCGTGAGCACAATATACATATTAATGAAAACTGGATTTCAGAATTTAATAACCAAGAAGAAGTTCCGTTTGTTGCATCTGCAGAGGATTCCTGATTGGTTAAATCTTTTTATGCGGCACAAACGTCTCATGGTAATCCCTCAGGTAATAATATTCCCACGGGTCTTTTACCTTCAGAGCTAATCCGGGCGGCCAAGTTACTCTTTTGGACAATATTCCTGTAGAAAACTTAGACTATAACCGTTTAGTTATAGCGCCAGGTGAAGGACAAAGACCAATTGACATAATTCAAGATAATAATTCAGAAGAGTTGTCATTTGGAACAATATACGTTGGGCAGAAGCGTACATGCAATGAAACGATAGCACTTAATACGTTCTGAAATTCGCCGTTTTGACAGAAGAGCGTGTACCATTCCAAAGTTGTTCTATGATTAGAAAAAATTAGAACTGCTACAAATAAAGAATAGTACATCCATTTGCCTTAGAAAGTTTTCAGGTCGCAACAGAGTTACGGCCCAAAATCTATTAAACGAAAACTTTGTTCAAAACTTGATTCAACACGATGATGGTTACAAGGTTTTGAAAGGCGTTAGATCCTCACCTGCGCACTGGGAAGCTGAGAAGAAAAAGGCAATCGCTATGATTCGCCAATTTTGGGCTTCCAACCTTCTTTATCACTTTATCGGCTGCAGAATCTCAGTGGGTTGAGCTTTTGGTCATCCTCTCTAAAACTGTTGATTCTAAAGATATTTCGAATGAGGAAGCCAACAGTTTAACAACCCAAGATAGATATCGCTTAATTCGGTCAGACACGGTTACTTGTGCTAGATATTTTGACTACCGCTATCGACAAATTCTTAAGCTTTTTAAAGAAAACGCCGGCATTTTTGGAGAGCACTTTGTTACAAATTTCTACTGGAGACTGGAGTTTCAACAGAGAGGTTCCCCGCATGAACACGGCATGTATTGGCTTAATAATGCTCCCAGAATCAACCTTCAAGATCCTCAGACATTCCCTGATGTCATTAGTTTTATTGAAAATTATATTTCTACCGATGGTTCGATCAGCCACTTAGAAAATTATTTGGGTTATCAAAAGCATAACCACAGTCGGTCTTGTACTAGGGAAATAAGAGGACAACAATTTTGTCGTTTTGGTATACCATATCCACCAATGCCTTCAACGCAAATACTGTTACCTCTTACAGAAACAAGTAAAAATTCAGAAAGACACAAGGAAAACTTTTTCAAAATTCAAAACGTTTTAAATTCAAATATGACTACAGAAGACATTTCTAATTTAAACGATTTTGAACACTTCCTGTCTGATAGTAGAATAAATATGTCTTTTGATGACTATTTGTTAGCCCTTAGGTCAAGTTTAACAAAACCCAAAATTTTTCTAAAAAGAAAATGACAGGATCGTTTTATAAATGTTTATAATCCTCTGCTTTTGGAACTCCATAGAGCAAATACTGATATCCAATATATACTGGATGCATCTGCTTGCTGTTCATATATAATTAATTATATTAACTAGTCTAACAGGGGAATTTCTAGGCTCTTAAATGAAGCTATATCGGAGGTAAATGCTGGAAATTATACTATTAAGCAAAAACTTAAACATATAGGTCACAAATTTATATCATCCATCCATCCATCCATCTTTCGGAAGCAAGTAATGCAGAAATATTTATAAATACCCCTCGACCTGAGGAACGTGTTCGAATGAAAAAACCTAGAGCGGAACTTCAGAACCTTCCTTCAGGTTCGACTGAAATATTCGTAGCCGGTATTTTAGACCGTTATGTTCAAAGATCCGATCAGTTAGAAACTCTTTGTTTAGCTGATTTTGCATCTAGGTATAAATATTTTAAATCTAGTAGAAGAGCACAAGATAGTGATCATGAAGAAGAAGAGAGGGAAGACGATAATTTAATAGAAAGCGGGGTTGACATGCCTCTTAAAGACGGTAGCGGTTTTGTGAAAAAACGTACCAAACCTTGTATTATTCAGTATAGAAGGTTTAACTAAGATTTGGCCAGAGTTGAGTATTTCCGCGAAATGTTAATGCTTTACTATCCTTGGCGGAATGAACAGCAAGATCTCATTGAAAACGATAATGAGCAGACTTGCATAACACATCGTATTATAATTGAGGAAAATCAAAGAAAATATGATGTTTTTGAGCAAAGAGAACTTGAAAATGCTCTAGAAAGTCTTTATAATGAAATAGACTTGGACGAAGGTGCTCAAAATGAACCAGACTTATCGATTTAAAATTAATCATAATTGATGAAATATCGATGGTAGGTGCTCGTATGTTTAGCTCTGTTGATGCGAGATTAAAACAAATTTTCAAAACAGACAGCCCCTTCGGTGGTATACCGATCATGGTGTTTGGTGATTTGCAGCAACTCTCACCTGTTGGAGATAGGTGGATATTCTCTCCTAATCCCAATGATGCATACAGCACTTTAGTTGGTTCCCCTTTGTGGGAGTTATTTAAATACTTTGAATTAACAGAGATAATGAGACAACGGGAGGCTCAGGCCTTTGCAATTGCATTAAATCATATGGCATCTGGTACTATGACAAATGAGGACATATCACTCATTGAAACTCGAGTAGTTAATTTCGAAGAAGTTCCCGATGATGCCATACATTTATTTTGGTCCAATGAAGAGACAAATAATTTCAATGCCCTTAAGCTCAGTCGAATCCCAACAGAAGCTTTCCTTTCAACTGCAAAAGACTCAGTTAAAGGACTTGGTATAAATGAAAATTATAATATTTTGGAAAGAGTTAAACTTTTCAAAACTTCTGAAACGAAGGGACTGCCCTATGAATTGACACTAAAAACCTCCGCCAAATATATGATTACAGTGAACATAAACACGTGTGATGGCTTGGTTAATGGGGCAGCTGGACAACTTATGCAAATTGATTTCCATTGTTCTTTTCCAACAATTCTGTGGATTAAATTTTTGGAACCTTCTGTTGGTTTGATAGCACGATCAAAAAAGCCTCATCCTCTAGAAAAGTCTTCGACACCAATTGAAAAAGTTCTAAAATCTTTTCAATATAAAAGAAATGAACAAATTTCAATTGAAAGAAATCAGTTTCCAGTTGTTCCGGCTGAGGGAATAAGTATTCATAAAAGTCAGGGTGCCACATATAATAAAGTTGTAGTTCATACTCGACCCAGAATGCCTAGAGCTTCAATATATGTCGCTTGTAGTCGAGCTACTTCTGCAGAAGGTCTATTCATCATAGGAAATTTTATTTCTCCTAACAAAATTTTCTGAATCGGATCCCGTATTTAGGGAACTGAGGGAATTGAACACAAATAAAGCTTTGACAACAAATTTCAATTTTATGATTTCCCGAACATCATTACATCAAATTTTATTCCATAATGTTCAGAGTCTTCACGCTCACATTAATGATATAAAACGCGACTGTTTGATGCTATCTTCAGATATTTTATGTTTTGTAGAAACTTGGAGTTATCCTTGCGAAAGTTTTGATATACCAGGATTTACTCCAATTAACGAGCTGAGGATAGATAGCACGGAAACAACCAACAGAAATAAATAGGGCATCATAATATATGCAAAGCATAGTATTGCTTGCTCTATAGAATCAAAGGCTGTAAAGAAAATTTATTCAGGCCGCAAAGTTTTAGAAGCGGTTTTGTTTAAATGTTTCAATATTAATATTCTGGTTCTATATAGAAATTCAGTTTTTTCTGTCAGACAATTAATTGTAGAACTTCAGGAAGTCCTTACTTCTGAGTTAGGCAATCAAAATGTGCTAATTGTTGGAGATTTTAACATTTGTTTAATGTCTACAGGGACTGCAATAAGAAATCTGCTTCAAGAAAAAAACTTTAGTTCCCTGCTTGGTGCAGAATATTCAACTACACCTGCCGGTACACAAATTGATTGGGCATTTTCAAACATGGATCCTTCCCGTGTAAATGCAATTACTTTTGAGACAGTACACAGCTATCATGACAGTATTTGTGTCTCTATTTCGAACTAAAGTTTTCAGACTTAGTGCAATAGTTCTTCATTTTTTTTTCCAAATATAATCGAATCGGAATGGTATGGGAATTTTGACAGTAGTTTTTAAGACAATTTTAATAAAAATATGTAAATAATCTAATAAAGAAAATTTAAATTATATATATAATTTGTTATTATATATGACATTATTGTATAAATATAGGTATGATAGAAATTAAATAGCATAAGAAAAAAAGAAATATAATTTGGATATATGTATAAGAATATCTACAAAAATTTATGTTTAATATTGTAAATATTATATACAAATTAATATAATAATATTATATCATTTTTAAAGTTGTTAATATTTATTATTTTTAAGCTAAACATGTATAAAAATATCGATATAATAAATAAAAAATGTTATTCATTGTCCAAAAACGATTTCTTTTCATACTTCTCAATACAGTTGTAATGCATTCTATATAAAATCGATTATAAGCGTATACAAAAAGCACAAGAACGATTTCTCATAATTTGAGTAAATTTAGTTTACAAATTGCTCTAATTATTTTCACTGTGAGTGAGTAAATAACTAAGGCAACAGTTCCTACTTCTAATTATTAAAATATATAAAGAAGTCTCAAACGAATACCCATTTAACTTTGGGAGAGTATAAAATGTTCGGGTAAATCCGAACTTAGCCCTTCCTTAATTGTTCTTAATAACAATAGTATATTATATACAAAGGATAAATAGCGTAAAATATGAACTTGGGTTATTCTCCTTTTATGGACTGTTGAAGGTATATAACTAACATACTTATGTATATATGCATTAATACAAAACGAAACTATGTATTTAACGGTATTGAAATATTGCTTAGAATATTATTTAAGGAGAAGAGTTTTGCAAATAAAGATAGTCTAATTGCTGACCACACATAGCATCAATACTCGGCCCTTTGTATTTTATCGCTGTTGCAACTTCGCTTAAACTTTTCGCTTTTTTGATAGATTTTTTTACACTAATCTTTAACTTTCTTCCCGAGTACAAAGACTGCGCTCTGATACCAGCTTTTCCTTAGTTGATTTTGAGATTTTTTACGCTTATTGCGCTGGTACTCATGGCTGCCTTGGAGGTGGATGGTTCTATATTTCACATTTGGGTACTTTGGTATCTGTCACTACTTCTTTTTCTGTTGTCACTACTGGTACTTTGGCTGATACACCCGGTGGTACTCTTTATCGTCTCCTGATTCATGCATTTACGATCAGATACTCTATTACCGCCCACTGACCATTCAGTCACCAACACGGGTACCTCGACACCTTGGCGTAGGATGTTGTTGGTGCTAGAATTCTCTTCCCCACAGTAGGTGGTGGGTGTAAAACTGAGGGTTTATTCAACCATATCCCAATATTTTGTGATATCCCTTTTTGCTCGTAAAAGTAATGAGCGTTTGGGAACTTTACTATTATTTAAGCTTCTTCGCCACGATACAACCAACGTTGAAGGGGTTTCGCATTTAACTCTTGCCGTGGCGATTTATTTCCAAGTTTTAATATTACAATTTATTATGACGGATTTAATAAAGAATTGAAGCATATAAAAAACTAATAATCTGTTTGTAGTGTTGATTAGGTCCACAGTGAAACTGTGCCCGAATATGATGATATGATGTAAGAGGCGTTTATGAGATGCTTATGGATGCAATACAGAAAATATACCTGATGTACTAGGCTACTTCAAAAGAGGACTTCAAAGGGTAAGAAGTAAGCCAAAAAATAAATGAAAGAGTTCATTAAAGTGCTGATTTCATTTATGATCAAGATCATGCTTCAAGACTTAGACCCAAAGTAACCAAATAACAAATGGCTGCGGAGAGTTATGTCAAAGGAACAAGGTGACCAGCACTACTTGAACAAATCGGCTTAGATGTTGCTTGTCCATTTCATTTGAGCAAACAGGGAAACAATTGTATTCCTGTGGTTACAGATTACTATAGTAAATGACCTGAATAGGGAATATTCCAAATCAGAAAGTTAAAATTGTCAACATATAATGTTAACATATAGAGTACCAACAGAGCGGCTTTCTGATCACGGAAATTTTCAGTCAGAGGTGTTTCAAGAGATATACCATATACCGGAAAACCAGAAATCTGAACAACAGCTCTTTTTCATTAATTAAATTAATGTCATGGTGGAACGAACCTTGGAGGAGCTTTTGACTAAGGTTTTGTACTAGTGTGGAAAAGATTGAGATATTCCCATACGATTGTTCATAATGGCATATTATTAATATTGAAAATAAACCTGCAAATCGCCTGCAAAGGTCATGGTCCGATCCCAACAAATCTAGGGTTTTTCCTTTCGGTAGGATTTTCGTCAATATAGTTTTTTTGTGTAAAGTACAAACATTTTATTTTATCAGTATTAATTATACTCTTGCAACATATTGCTACACGATATAATAGTTTTGTTAGGTGAGGTTGTTTGTATCACCTAAAACTTATAAATATTGATATCGGGTTATGGTAAAAAAAGTACGACGAAAGTACGTAGGATGACGAGATAAGTTGAAATTCGAGGGACTGTCTGTCTATCCGTCTATCCGGGCAAGCGTTAACTTGAGTAAAAATTGAGATATCGTGGTAAAGCTTGGTATCCTCTTCTAAGTTTAATGTACATAACTCGTAAGCCACTATAATAACCTAATTCGCTAGGGGCATATCCTTTTTGCACCCTACTCACTCAGTGAAGTGAAGTTGGTAAATTCGGAATGTAACCCCACCCACTCTCCATATAACGGTTTTGTCAAAAACAACTAAAACTGCGATAAAGCTATAACTGAATGCGTTATGCGTAGAGACATTAAATTTTACACCAGTGGTGCAAAAGGGCTTTATAGGAACAGGTGTTATATTTGAACGAGGGTACCTTCTGGACCGATTTCAACCAAACACGGTAGGTAATATTATCCTGACATTACTACATTACGTTGCGAAAATGGGTGAAATCAGACAAAATCCACGCCTACTTATTGTGTAATTAATTCCATTTGATTCTTTTACTTTACAGCATACAAATGAAGAACCAATGAATTTGTCCAGATAAAACTTTGCACGAATAGTGCCTTTGAGGTGTGCCACCTCATTACTAAAAATTTTTTAAATCGGAGTAGAACTATTTAAGCCCCCAGATACCCAACCACTTAATTCTACCAGAACTATTTTCTGATATTAGTATGACTGTATATCAAAAATGGATTGAATCGGGTCGATACTTCCCTTATCCCCCAAAAACTTGATAGAAAAATTTTCGAACTTCTGTCTGACTTTATACCGAATATATTCGCAAATATGTGAGTTATATTAATGAAATTGAGAGAGCGTGTTTTTCTAACAACGGTGCATCTTTATGGCATGTAAAGTAGCTTGAGGAAACTCAGAGAGCATATTTTTCTGTTAAGCTGTAGGTAATGAAAGCATCTATAACTTTTGTATACAGACTTTTTTCATAGATTAAAATAACCCTGTTTTTGAGTTTTTTATTTTTATCTTGTACAAAAAATTTGTTTCTTTATGTTCTTGTTCCATATGTCCCAAACACACTGTACCATATACTTGCAACATGTTGTTACATAGTATAATAGTTGCGTTCACCTAACGGTGGTTTGTGTTACTTAAAACTAATCGAGACAGATATTCAGTTATATGTATATACATAAATGATCAGAAATGACGAGACGAGTTGAATTCCGAGTGACTTTCCGTCTATCCGTCCTTCCGTCTGCTCGTCCGTGCAAGCGATAGATAAAAAAATTTTAAAAATAGGCGTGGCTCTGCCCTTTAATTCATTTAATCTTCATATTGCCTAACCCACTAAAGCTACTACAACAAAATTTGCTTAGAGCAAATTATATAAGAACCCCTACCGGAGGGTGTTATAGGTGCCGGGGTCAAAATCGGACGATGAGCGTGGCCCATATTTAGGGGAAATCCCATATATCTGGACCTACTCAACCAATTTTAACCAAATTCGGTACCTAACATTACCTTGGCAAGTCTATGTTACACTGTGAAACACACACACACAACCACATCTACTTTCCATAAGGCACAATTTTAAATTCCATATGATACTTTCACTTTCCAGTACACAAATGAAGGACAATGAATATATTCGGATAAAACTTTGCACAAGCAGTGCCCTTGAGGTATGATGTTTCGAGCCCATATACCTAATACAAAGTTTTTGGAACTTCCAGTTGCCTTTATATGTATGTATGTAAATAAAGTCGACTTTAAAAGAGAACAGTTGACAAAATTTACTCTCCGCACAATTATATAATTATATTTTGCTTAAGGCAAATATCAAATATAAAATTAATGAATGACTTAATTTGTTTATAAAAGCAATATATCATAAAATGAAATTAATCGTGAGATAGTGACTCAAATATAGTATATATAATATTCATCAATTATTTAAAGTACTGCAATTTTTATGCAGAGAATATACTGCGAAATTGCTGCAGGTAGATGAAGTTATAATGTGCAGTGTAGCAATATTAAAAGATTTGAACTGAAAATTATAAATGATATTATAGAAGACGCTACTGTAATCAATGTAGTGTGTGTAAAATAAATACGAAATTTGTCGAAATAAAACACCAAATTGGAAGACCGGATATAAAAGAAATTGTGAATCGCGTAATAACAAAAAAATACAGAATATTACAAATGAATTTCTTGTGGACACAAGTGCAATTATTGACCAAATTTTTAGTGAAAAGTGCAATAATTTGAAGCATGAGCTCATAACAAATGTACAACAGAACTTAGACAAGAGTTGCGATAAAATGTGCTCAATCTATGTCGAAAAGAAAAACTTCAAAACGAAACGCAAACAAAATTGTTATAAAACTAAAAACCAACAAAAATAATAAAGAAATAAAAAAAGCTCTAAAAAGAGTCATTGAACCGCTAGGCCGAGGGCTAATCACGAAGGCGCTCTTATAGTAGAATGCTAAAGCAGCGAAGCAGTTGAATAAGTGTAAGAGAAAATATGATATGAAATATACTGTAGAAAAATTGAGAGAATTAAATAGACTAGATACTCAAATTAGTGAGCATAACAACAAAATTAAGTGAAGCGATAATAATTAAATGTTTTTAACACATTGATACAAAGCATAGAAAGGATATCAGTGTAAATAAAAAGATGAATATTATCAAAATTTATGAAGACCGGAATGAAAGAGAAGAAACATGCAAGTGAACAGCATGATGCAAGTGAGTGTAACGCCAACTACATTAGATGCGTAAATTGTTATGAATTGGTGAATAAAAAGTTCAAAATGTCGAAGTGGATCACTATGCATTTAGTAGAAAGTATCCAGAATATATTCGTTACTTAAAAGCAAAAAAATAAATAAAATATCAATCAAGTAAAAAATATTAACTACAATGCATATGCAATATATGCACCATCATTGCAAATAAACAATAATATGAAAGTCTTATTGTGACACATAAAACTGCTATAATATTATGCTCAGAAACATGTACTACAAGTGATATTAAACAGTCAGTGTTATGTATTAAAGCATATAATGTGATTATATGTGATTCGCATAGCTGGCACGCATGAGGTGTTCTTATGTATAATATGTTCATAATTCAGTGAAATATAATATTACAAAGAACGGATAACTGATTTGGTGCCTACTTTTGTTTTCATTTAGCAGGTTGTTATTTAGGTTTTTTAAAAATGAATGCTTGGGATACTGAAAAGAGGGTTTGTATATTGCAGCGATTCCGCAGTCCGCCATTTCCGTCCACAGGGAATTCAGACGGGATTTTGGCGGCACTCCTCCGAGTAGAT
Source organism: Bactrocera oleae (assembly GCF_042242935.1). Lineage (NCBI taxonomy): Eukaryota > Metazoa > Arthropoda > Insecta > Diptera > Tephritidae > Bactrocera > Bactrocera oleae. The sequence continues at coordinate 14,792,389 of NC_091541.1, read as the reverse complement.
GGACCAATATGAGGTTGGTAAGTATGTTTGTCGAATCTGGAAGTATCGCAGACCGTACCATCGGAATCCGTACGTTCGTGTTCAAGAAACAATCGCGGGTGTTGCATCGTAAATTGCGCCATTTCCACGAGTTTCGACGCGCAACTCATCAGCACAACTTGAAGTTAGCAGACGGTCATTAAAACGGATAATTCATGATGACCCTCTGGATTTGCCTATTCGCCTGAAATTTTGCCAAAAAATTATGGAAATGGCCGAAGAAGACAATAACTTGCTAAATTGCCTGTTTATGTTTGATGATGCCCATGTTGATCTACAAGGTGCGTTCCAATTAATTTTATTCAAAATAGTCTGCTTTAATATAGCTTGTTGCACGGTCCAAAAGCGTGTCGAACGTGCGTTTTAGCTCGTTGACCGGTATGGCCGCCAGTATGCCGGTGCAAGCCTTTTGAATGGCCTCCACGTCTGCATAACGCTTTCCTTTCATCGGCAAATGCATTTTTCCGAAAAGGTAGAAGTCGCACGGTGCCATATCAGGTGAATACGGGGAGTGGTTGATTGTTAAAATGTGATTTTTGGTCAAATAATCGGCCACAAGCGTTGATCGATGAGACGGCACATTATCGTGCAACAAACGCCAACTTCCGTCCTCCCGATATTCGGGCCGAACACGTCGAATACGGCGCACCAAACGCTTCAAAACTCCGAGGTAAAATACCGCATTAACGTTTTGGCCGGGTGGAACAAATTCTTTGTGGACAATACCCTTGGAATCATAGAAACAAATCAGCATTGTCTTCACTTTTGACTTCTCCAGGCGCATTTTTTTGGGTTTCGGCTCATTTCTCATTTATGTCCTCACGACCACTTTGAAAACGTTGAAGCCACTCGTGCACTCTGCTATAGGATAGGCAATCATCGCCATAAACTTGTTTCATAAATTGAAACGTTTCGGTAAACGTTTTACCAATTTTAAAACAAAATTTAATGTTGGCTCTTTGTTCGAACCTCATTTTCGCACCGATGACAAAAACATACTGACAATTAAAACGCAATAACTTCACTTCCAATAGATGTCATGAAATTTTTACTGGGAGTCGATAAAGGATAGCAGATTCTAACGCACTGGTCGACATATAGATGGCGCCACTAGAGTTTACTTTGTTACTTTTGTACTGTTTACTTTGGAACGCACCTTGTAAACGGAAATGTAAACAAGCAAAATTGCCATACATGGAGTGAATCAAACCCAGAAATAATCCACGAGACGGAACTTTATCCAGAACGAGTCATTGTGCGGTTCGCAGTTTCATCAAGGTGTGTTATCGGGCCGTACTTATTTGAAGAAAACGGTTTAACAGTAACTGTCAATGGGTACTGTTATTTAAAGATGTTGAATGAGCTTTTAACCCAGAACTGCACTGAAGACATATCTCTTTTAACTGCACATATAGCCGCACCGGTTATTGCGGAGCTCCAACGAATATTTAAAAACCAATTAATATCAAAAAACTCCAATTTTCCCTAGCCTCCAAGGTCACCTAACCTAACTACACCAGACTTTTTTAACTTCCCGCTAAGAAAATTGAAAATTTTCTAAATATCGGGAAGTTATTGGTTTCACCCCATTTTGCAAAAACCGAGTTCTCAGCAGAGCTCGACGTTCTGAGGGTCGAGGAAGCTTCCCGAACATTTCTACGATAATGTCCGTATGTCTGTATGTGTGTGTGTGTGGATGTATGTAAACCTCTTATAACCTTTAAATGGCTCAACCGATTTAAATAAACTAAACGGCATTCCAAAGGGTTTCATTGCACTTGAATTTCGTGTAAGTTTGGACCCAATCGGACCAGTAGATTTCGAGAAATCTCCAAAATTTTGAATTTCTTCCAAACGACTTGACCGATCGACACCAAAACGTTAACGTATGAAATTAGCGGGAAGTTGGAGGGATGGCCCTTGAGGCCAACCATTTTCCACATTTTTTTATAAGGTCATGTCAAACAAGAGGTGTACAAAACAAAACCTAGAAATCTGACTGAACTAAAGCAGTCCATTAAATCGATAATTGAGACAATCCCGACTTCATCCCTTCAGGCCGCAATGAATAATTTTCTAATTAGATGTCGCATATGCGTGGCTGAGTATGTAAGTCATTTACGGTCCATTATTTTTAAAAATAATTAATTATATTAAATAAAATAAAATTTTCTATACAGTAAAAAAAAATATATGTAATGCATTGTTAAACAAGTAAGGAAGGGCTAAGTTCGGATGTAACCGAACATTTTATACTCTCGCAAAGTTAAATGGTATACTCGTTTGAGATTTCTTTATATATTTTAATAATTAGAAGTAGGAACTGTTGCCTTAGTTATTTACATTCACAGTGAAAATAGTTAGAGCAACTTGTAAACTAAATTTACTGAAATTATGAGAAATCGTTCTTGTGTTTTTGTATACGCTTATAATTGATTTTATATAGAATGCATTACAACTGTATTGAGAAGTATGAAAAGAAATTTTTGGACAATGACTAACATTTTTTATTTATTATATCGATATTATTATACATGTTTAGCTTAAAAATAATAAACATTAACAACTTAAAAATTATATTACTATATTAATTTATATATAATATTTACAATATTAAACTTATTGTAAATTTTTATAGAGATTCTTATACATATATCCAAATTATATTTCTTTTCTCCTTATACTTGTACTATTTAATTTCTATCATATATTTATACAATAATGTCACATATAATAGCAAATTATATATATAATTTAAATTTTCTTAATTAGATTATTTACATATTTTTCTTAAAATTGTCTTAAAAACTACTGTCAAAATTGCTATACCATTCTAATTCGATTATATTTGGAAAAACAAAATAAAAAACTATTGCACTAAGTCTGAAAACTTTAGTTCAAAATAGAGACACAAATACTGTCATGATAGCTGTGTACTGTCTCAACAGTAATTGCGTTAACACGGGAAGGATCCGTGTTTGAAAATGCCCAATCAAATGCACCAAGCAGGGAACTAAAGTTTTTTCTTGGAGCAGATTTCTTATTGCAGTCCCTGTAGACATTAAACAAATGTTAAAATCTCCAACAATTAGCACATTTTGATTGCCTAACTCAGAAGTAAGGACTTCCTGTAATTCTACAATTAAATGTCTGACAGAGAAAGCTGAATTTCTGTATAGAACCAGAATGTTAATATTTAAAAAATTTAAACAAAACCGCTTCTAAAACTTTGCGGCCTGAATAAATTTTCTTTACAGCCTTTGATTCTATAGAGCAAGCAATACTATGCTTTGCATATATTATAATGCCCCGTTTATTTCTGTTGCTTGTTTCCGTGCTATCTATCCTCAGCTCGTTAATTGGAGTAAATCCTGGTATATCAAAACTTTCGCAAGGATAACTCCAAGTTTCTGCAAAACATAAAATATCTGAAGATAGCATCAAACAGTCGCTTTTTATATCATTAATGTGAGCGTGAAGACTCTGAACATTATGGAATAAAATATGATGTCCTATGATGAATAGACCTTCTGCAGAAGTAGCTCGACTACAACCGACATATATTGAAGCTCTAGGCATTCTGGGTCGAGTATGAACTACACCCTGGCTTTTATGAATAGTTATTCCCTCAGCCGGAACAACTGTGAATATTAAGGGACCCATTTTATTGGGAAATACACTCAACACCGTAAATAAGATATTTATAATGCACCAAAACTCGCAATTATGGTTTAAGTGTAATTTTTATATTTTTTTTTTGTTCGTGTACTATGTTACTATATATAATATACATGTACAATAAATTCGTAATTAAATTAAAAAATGTAAACGCGTGAGGCGGCGAGGATCCAAGTATGTATCGAAAATCACTGGTGGGGCAGCCGATTAAGTTGACACCCAAAAAAAGATTATGTGTAATCTTTAGCCACTACATCGAGGTAACGTAGCGAAAAAAAGGGCAAACGCGTTTACTCTTATTTATACAATTTTTTTAATTGCTTAATTCTTACTTAATTAATAAGTGTCAGTTACAATGTTCGCTTATTCAGTAATTAGTTTTATTGTTTACATTGTATGGGTGGTCTTAGCTTTAATGAAAATAATATTGGTTGCTTAAATAAGTAAAGATGCTTATTACGAAGCTGTGGTCTTAGCTTTAATGAAAAGAATATTGATTGCTTAAATAAGCAAAGATGCTTAATAAGAAACTGTATTATTGCTAAGTGCTAAGCGTAAAGCTACTGTGTGGAGGCTGCCGTTACCTCCCCCCTCTCTAAGATGAATCGTACCCGATTCAATATCATTTTTCAATAGGTTATTTATTTTATCCAAAATAGCGTTATATGATATTTTTTGAGATTCTAAATTTCTATTTATTTTAGAATTTTTATAAGATTTTTTAAATTTTACAATCCTATAAATTATGTACATTATTAACAAAATTACAAGTAGGTACCATAAAAATGAATAATGTTTAAAAACTTTCATTCGTTCAGCTAAAATATTTATGTTTTCAAGGTTCATTTCTTTATTTTTTGTTTCAATATATTCTATAATTTCAAAATTATTAATATGATTGTTCTTTAAATATTTTCAAATTTCACAATCAACATTTTCATACAATATATAACATTGATAATATTTGTATAATTCTCAAAAGTAACAAGGTAAATTCCATTTATGGCATATCCATCAACTGTGTTATTTCCGGAGACTAATATTGCTCCTTCTTTAATTACATCTACAAATATTTCTTTATTTTTTTCTTTGATTTTTTTACATTTACCTTTTTTCTAGACAAAATATCTGATAGGCAAGTATTTGTATTATTAATTGTACGATAGGTGTTTATCATTTCTTTTTTACAATTTTTTATATTAATATATTCAGAGTTTGTTGTGTATTGTTTATTGTTATTTTCAATTAGTTCGTTTAACTTATTATTTATTAACACTAAATCATCAGGATCTGGTGTTCCTGCTTTCCACTTCCATAGTGTCCCTAATTCATTTATCCCTCTTTTATATCTTGTACCTTTATTTTGTATTTGCTATAATAAATAAATAAACCCAACGATTACCCTCCTCCCGCCCAACCGACGCGAGGGGCGCAATCCGCATACGTGCGGAATTAGCCGAGTCAGAAAAGGCAAGAGAGTTTTTTAAGTGTTGAGATCTAAAACTGCTCAGCTACAGAAACAAAAATTTCAACAGCTAAGATCTAAAGTTACAATATAATAAATTGTTACATTTTCATTTATTAAGAGAAAACAATAAAGTCTTTTTAATTTTGAAAAGTGAGTCAGATAAGTCAAATGTGCTGGAATGAGAATTAAAATCATGACATATACGGCGGAATGGCTCGTTTAGTTCAAAATTTGATCTACAGGATTTTAGCAGTAAAGGTCTAAACTGCCTCGAAAGGCGAACCGGGATATTAAATTTAATTTCAGACAGGAGAAAAGAACTGCAAACAGTTCCATTCAAAAGTTTCACTAAGAATATAAAGTAATAAAGTTTCGATAATTTCAATTTCTGGTTCTGTTTCTAAATCATTAATATATGCTACCTCATTTTCATTATTCCCTTGTAAGTTACTATATCTGTATTTTTTATTACTATAACTTTTGTGTGAATTTATAAGTTCTCTAAAATAAGTTAAATTAGTAATGTGAAAAATGTCGGCATAGTCATAATTTAAAGCTACGTCTCCGTCCTCTAATAAGACATAATCTTCTCTTGTATAGTCCACAATGTCCGTCATTGTTTGAACAATTAATATTAGAAATATTAAGGGTATCATTTCCGGAAAATATATTTTCAAGATTTAATATTACCTTTATGTACTATTCTATTTCTGTAGTTAATTGTAACCTTATTCCCTAAATCTTCTAGAAAGAAGTAATTTTCTTGTATCTAGGCTTTAGCTTATTTCTATCCCCTATTATTTTTTCATATATTATATAACATCTCCACATAAATATATTTTGTTAAATCTATTTTTATTTTGTCTTTCTAGCATCCTAGTTTGTGCTAATAAAAGTTTGTCTAGTAAATTATCATGAGAGACCTTATTATAAAGGACTTCGAATGGTTTCTTATCAGTTACCGAATGTATAGTTTTATTATATTGGTGGGCGGCTCTATATATTGATTCTGAAAAGCTGATTCAATTATATTTTTGTTTTATACATCGTGATATTTCAATTATTGTTGAATGTACCCTCTCTATCAGACCATTTGTGGTGCTATGATTTGGGTTGCAGAAATAAATTTCAATCTGAAGTCTCTGTATTAGGGATTTAAATTGTACCGTAGTAAATCCTGGTTCATTATCAATTGTTATTCTCTTTACATTAGAAAAACTTTGTAATATATCTAACACTTTATCTTCTAAATTAATCTTATCTTTAATTTGTTTAATAACCAAAAACTTTGAATAACTATCGATACATGTAATGAATTTTAATGATTTTGCTATTATATATCTATGTGTATTTGTATTCCCTCCTCTTTAGATATAGGGACCTCTCCAATAGGTATTTTTAAGGGATGTCTATCATATTTATTATACTCTCGCAACCTGTTGCTACAGAGTATAATAGTTTTGTTCACCTAACGGTTGTTTGTATCACCTAAAACTAATCGAGTTAGATATAGGGTTATATATATATAAATGATCAGGATGAAGAGACGAGTTGAAATCCGGGTGACTGTCTGTCCGTCCGTCCGTCTGTCCGTCCGTTCGTCCGTGCAAGCTGTAACTTGAGTAAAAATTGAGATATCTTTATAAAACTTGGTAGACATGTATCTTGGTACCGTGAGACGGTTGGTATTGCAGATGGGCGTAATCGGACCACTGCCACGCCCACAAAACGCCATTAATCAAAAACAAATAAATTGCCATAACTAAGCTCCGCAATAAGATACAAGACTTTTATTTGGTACACAGGATCATATTAGGGAGGGACATCTGCAGTTAAAAAATAAAAGTGGGCGTGGTCTCGCCTCTAATAGGTTTAATGTGCATATCTCCTAAACCGCTAATGAAATAATAACAAACTTCACTGGAAGCAAATGTTTTTAGCACCTATATTGACGGTGTGAAAAAAGTTTAAATCGGGTGGCAACTCCGCCGACTCCCCATATAACGGTACTGTTAGCGCCACTACTGTTAGTTTTACTACTAAAATCGCGATAAATCAAGCACTAAACACGCCAGAGACATTAAATTTTATCTCTGGGATGGTATGAGATGACTTTATAGGAACCGCGTTCAAAATTAGACAGTGGGCGTGGCGCAGCTCACTTTTAGGTGAAACCCCATATCTTGGGATCTGCTTAACCGATTTCAACCAAATTCGGTGCTTAACTTTCTTTTCATATTTTTATATTATAGTGCGAAAATGGGCGAAATTGGACTACAACCACGCCTATTTCCCATATAACACCATTTTCAATTTCATCTGATTGATTCACTTTCCACTATGCATATCAAGCAACAATGATTATATCGGGGTAAAACTTTGCGTTAATAATACGTTTAAAGTATGCCACCTTGTGACCAAAAATTGTCTAAATCGAACCAAAACTGTTCAAGCCCCTAAGTACTAAATATGTCGACCCTAGTGCCTATAGTTGACCTTCTACCGAAAATATCAGTCAATCCACAAAGAAATCTCAAACGAGTATACTATTTGACTTTGCGAGAGTATAAAATGTTCGGTTACATCCGAACTTAGCCTTCCTTACTTGTTATTTTTATATTTATTTATTTATTATAATGTGGTCGGTTTTGGATTCGAATACGTGGATCGACATCCATTGGGATAGGACTTGCCTGAACTTTTTTTTTGTTGTAAGGGCCTTTGGTTGTAGCCGCTTTGAAATTGGGTTTGTAGAAACCGTAAATTATTATTGAAATTTCCGTTATTGATGTTAGTACGTTGTCTGTAATAATTCGGATTTTTCTCGAATTGTGATGCGAAAATTGCTCGCATATTATTTGATTCTAATTCTTGTGCTTTTGCCAACGCATTTGGCAAATGACTTGGTGATCATTAATTTTTCATTAACCTTATTATAGTATGATATAATTGAAGAAGTGCCCTGTTGCAAAATGCTCATCTCCTGTTCGATAATATGAGCTGGTCGCTTGTCCGCGTAAGCAAAATCGAGTCGTGCCAAAATGGAATCGAAATTAAGAACCGTTCCGTGATTGGATAAAATGTCGTTAGCGTCGTTTGTAATTTTATTTCTTATTAGTCTAGCAACAAGATTCTCTTGTTCTCACTATTTAGAGCCATTTTTTATTGTTTTAGTTTTTCTGTGCTTTAAAAATGGGCAAGTTTCATTTCTATGGTTGCCCTTGCAATGATTACAATAGTACAGCCTTTCGTATTTTAGTGTGCTTGAATTATTTCCCATTAAAAAAAATATTTTCTTCTAGGAAATAATGCTTTTTATTTTTTCCTATATGATCCTTGTCTCGTTTTGCTTTTCTACTATTACCAATTAAGATTTTTCTTTTTAATTTTTGATAATCTTCAATTGTGGCTTTTTACTTTTCCCTGTATGATCCTTATCTTGTTTTGTTTCTACTACAACCTTTTAAAATTTTAATAAGATTTATCTGACCTACATTTGTCTAAGTCAGTTGGTAAGGCCTCTGTCATTATTGTCAAAGTTTAGGAAATACATTTTTTTATTTTATTTTCTTATATATATATACCGCTATTACCTTCGGCTCGTTTTGTGGAAACTTCCTGTTCCTTTTTTTTAAATATTTTTCCTATTTTTAATATATTTTATTTTTGCCGTTATTACTTTCGGCTGGATTTGTGGAATCTCTCTGTTCCTTTTTTTAACAATAATTTTTTGATCCTTTCCAGGAAAGGAAACTCTTTTATTCTGGAGGGTCTGGAGTTCAGAATCGCAGAAATGAGCTTATGTTAAAACCGGAGGGTCCCCCTTGCAGTGGTGAATCGCCTTCATTTACAAGATGCTTTTTTTATAATTTTTGGTACTTATACTTAAAATATTTTATATTACTAGGATTATTACAATAATTCAATTTTATTGTTATAAATTTTATATATATTAAAATATTAACTTACTACTTTTTCGTCCTTCTGTAAAGGGGTTTGTTGATTGCTGTTATAATTCTTTTGCCACTGTTGATTCCTGTTTAATTGCTTCGCTACTGTTAATTACTCGCACGGGGTTTGTGTGCCTTTGGCCGCTGAAGTTTTTTTGCACTATTCTTTGGTTCTGACTCTTCGATTGTTAATATTTGATGTTATGTTTTATATTTTTTACACATTTTATTCAATTTGAATCGCTTCGAAATTGGCGTAGTTATAGAGCAACACTTTTGTTATAATTCGCTTATTGTTGTTGTTATTTACTACATACACGCTTGTTGCATTTTTTGAAGATTCATTTATTTACAGAGTTTACACTTGTTTGCTTGCAATCGCTCTACCCATAAAACAATACTATATTATTAAGAATAAATTGATTTCTTACTTCACACGATAATATTGTCCACAATTCTTACTCTTCAAACTTTAAAAATCTTTAGTATTAGAACTTTTTGTTTTTTTGGTATTTGAATCGGTTTTTGTGTTTTTTTTTATTGCACTCGCGTAGCCGTACTTTTTTTGTTTTTTTCTTTTCTCCTCCCGAGAGGATACTTGATTTTTAATTTTGTGGTTTCGACACGCGTCACTATGATGTTCCTTTCGGCTAGGGATACTTGTTTTTTTCTCCCTTTTTTTGCCGAGAATATCACTAAACATACCCCACTCGTTGGGCGCCAATTAACTTCCTTCGTTTAGGAAGTATTAAAAAATATAGTTTTCCGCAAACGCGCGGAAGAAATCAAATATGATGGTTTGAGTGATCCTGATGGATAACTGAATCTATTTATTTCAATTTACTCTTATTTAAACAATTTTCTTCTTTGCTTAATTCTTACAATAAGTGTCAGTTACAATATTCGCTTATTCAGTAATTAGTTTTATTGTTTACATTGTATGGGTGGTCTTAGCTTTAATGAAAAGAATATTGGTTGCTTAAATAAGCAAAGATGCTTATTACGAAGCTGTGGTCTTAGCTTTAATGAAAAGAATATTGATTGCTTAAATAAGCAAAGATGCTTATTAAGAAGCTGTATTATTGCTAAGTGCAAAGATATAATTTTGTTTATAAAGAGCGTAAAGCTAGCAGTAGTGGTATATCCATATTGACCTGTAAGTGTATGAAGCAATTTTGATTTTTAAATGGTTATTATGTGTTTTGATTTGGAAGTTAGTGCGTTAGACAAGCAACGTTCGTTTTTCTTTATTCGATTGGTGGTTGTGACGACGTATCATTAGATGATATAATCAGCACTTTTATCATTATTCGCGAAAGCCATCCTGCGGGGTCGAAGTTTTGCCACAGAGGATAAAATTTGCCTCTTGGTTATTGGGGATAATGCAGATATTGAATCAGAAGGATATTAAAACTAGACAGATTCATTGGATCCTCTGTGTTTTTGTTGTACTGCCCTTTTTAAATTTAAGGAAATTAGTGTACAAAAAATTATCTTTTGGAATAGGTATTAATATATTTGGGTGATATGTTTGGATTACATATACTGGTGTTTTGAACATTGACAGAGGATACACTGACTTTGTTTTTAGTACCATTATGTGGAGTGTTGGAAAATTGTGGCTTTAGTTGTAGTTGCACGACGTACCGGCCATTATTTGATCGAGTAGTTGTGGCTTTCTAGAAGTCTTCACAATACTGATCTTCTGGGGTTGTTATGAGAGGGCGTTTTTCTAACTCACGAAATTCGTTAATTGTGAATTAAGGGATTCTTTAGAATTTTCGTCAACTTGAGTTGTTGATGTGGAAACTGGTTCTGTAACTGGTCCAGAATCCAACCAACTGTAGTGTTTTTGTTCAACAACTTCAAGCATTATTTGCGGTATAAGGTCATTGCCTACTATTATATCTATTTGAGCGGGGGTATTGCAATTGGGATCTGCTAGCTTTAGGTGTGAAACCCTTTTTTCCAATGCTTGCTATTTATGTGATAGCTTGGAAGCATGTTAGTAAGTTGCGGTAGGACTATAGCTTCTGCTACAATTCGCTTATTCGCTTGGGGGATATTAGGGTAATGGGGCAGTTTTGTGTGAGTTTTGAAGTAATCTTCCGCCTGTTCCCGTAATTTCAGAATTCGATTGTTTTGATTACAGTTTTAGCCTATTTTGTGCCCTAGACGCTTTGAAGGATTTTTGTGATCCTTGGTCTATTAAGGCTCTAAGTTTATAGAGTTCTCCTCGATGTTCGATGGAGATGACTGCTGTGGGTAGTAATACCCTATTTTGTACTTTGTTGTGTACCGTTTGAGTGTTTTGTGCCTTTGGGCAACATGGTGTCTTTTGGCAATTTTCGGGATTTGCTTTTGCAATTAAACCCGTGGTTCTTTTCTTATAAGCGCTGCTTTGAGGTGAGCTAGGAAATATGCTGTAATAAAGCATTGAGTGGTGTCTTTTATGACAACAGAAGCAATTATATTTGATTTTACAACTTTTATAAGTATGCGCATGTGATAAGCAATTTGTACAAAGTCTTTTTGATCTGACCAAATTATTTCGTTCGTAAACTTTTAAGTTTTTAAACTTCTCTCAAGATTGTAATTTATGCCCTCTTGTACATAGTTCGCATGACGTATGTTTATTCTGCTCGAATGTGAACGATTGCGTTTTGTAAAAGCTTCTGTTTAATTTGTTTTTACTACTAGGGTCTATTAAAGCTTCTTTTTAGGTCGTGTTGAACAATTTTTGTTTTAATTAGTTTTTTATCTACCCTTTCAGCGATTTCGTACTGGGTAGTTAGAAAATCTTTCATTGGTTGCCACGTTGGCCCTTTTTTGAGATGAGAGCGATTTCTCCCACAAAAGTAACGGTTTTTCTGGTAAAGCGGCGGTGCATATATTTACCAGTATTGGGTAAATGAGAAACAATGGATAGTAGTCTAATAAATTCTTCACTTGTTTCTTTTGGAATCTTAGGCAAGTTTCTTAGTGTCGTTACTTGTTTATCGACCAATATTCTTTCATTTTCATATCTGGATTTTAGAGCTTCCCAAGCCAAATTAAAATTGTCGTCATTTAGTGCAAACTGTTTTCCTATTGACCTTTAGTTTTGTATCGGAGGTGATACAATTTTTGCGCTTTTGATAATTTAGGATGGTTGATATATACGGCAGTGAACATGTCCCGGAAAAACGGCCATTCTTCATAACCTCCATAAAATATTTCTGTGTCACATGCGGGCACCTCGAGATGGATGCCTGAACTTGCCTCTTGACTTTGAATTTGTGGCAACTCTACTCTCAGATGTGAAGTAGGTGTAATTACTTTAATGAATTTTAAATGGCGTAAGACAATAATAAAAAAGACGGGCAGAAAGCTAACAAGCTTCAGAAGCAAAAACGGGCAAATAAAACCAGAGTACGGCCAGAAGCAGTGCTAATTAAACCGGCAGAAGGTCGCAGCTATGCCGAGGTGCTCCAAACCGTACGTCAACACGTCATGGCGGATCAAGACAAGGTGGAAGTCCGGGCAATTTGAAGCAGAAATCCACAATAGAGATCCGAGACCTCGACTCCCAAACTACCGCAGCAGAAGTTACGTCCTCAGTAAGAAGACTGCTAGAGGAAGCAGATGAAGAAATAGCAGTGAGGACCAGCGCCCCAAACACTTGCGAACAAATACGCGCATATGTGAAATTGACAGCAGACAACGCAAACAGGATACTTAAGGAAGGCCACATAAAAATTGGAAGGATCAGCTGCAGGATGAAGCTCATGAAGGAAGTCAGAAAATGCTACAGATGCTTCAACTGCGGTCACCTACAATGGGAGTGCAAAGGGCCTGATAGAAAAGGCCAAGAATTATGCATATGTTGAGGGAAATCCGGGCACAAGCTGAAAGATTGCACAAACACACCGAGCTGTTGCCTAACCGACCATAGCCCAGTGTCTCGCACGTGCGAGTCGTACAGGGAACAAATGAGGATATGAAGATCCTGCAGTGTATCATGCACAGAAGCAAAACCGCTGACTCCCTGCTACCACAGCTCATGCTGGAATTCGGAACCGAAGTAGCAATCATCAGCGAGCAATACAGGATAGTGCAAGACGGAACATGGTTGGAGGACATTGCCCCAATAGCGGCAACATGGCTAACGGAAAGCAGCGGCTTCAAAAAAACAAGCAGCGGTAGAGGAAATGGTTTTGTCTGGAGAAGCAACGAAAACATCACGATAATTAGCTGCTACCTGACACCGAGCGATCCTATCTCAGAATTCCAAGCAAAGCTCGATGCCATTGAGGATGCCGCGCATCACCCAAATCGGCAGTTAATCATAGCCGGAGATTTCAATGCCAAGGCCATGGAATGGGGTACACCGACAACAAATTCGAGGAGACGCAAAATCCTTGACATGGCAGCTAGATTAGGACTTATCGTTTGCCAATAGAGGATCCCAAACAACTTTCAGAAGGCCGGGATGCAACGACACAACCCCCGATATTACGCTGGTATCTGAAGGATTCGCAAACCATCTACGCGAATGGAAAGTGCTAGAAGACTACACAGGTAGCGATCATCAATACATATCCTACCTCATAGGTCCAGACAAAAGTCAAGCAATAACTAAAATAAGAGGACCACGTAAATAAAACGTTTCCAAGCTAGACTCAGGAAATCTCCTCGCAAGCATAGACAAAAACCCACCAAAATACCACGCAAGTAGCCCAGCTAGGTTTATTGTCAAAGAAACACTGAGCAGCATCACAGAGGCATGTAAGGCAGCCATGCCCAAAATAAAAGGCGGACATCCAAAGAAAGCAGTTTATTGGTGGACGGACGAAATACGAGATCTGAGACAAACTTGCTTGCGTAAAAGACGACGATACACAAGGGCTAGAAGAAGTGGAAAAAACGAAATGGAAGAGCATAGGAATATAAAGCTGCGAAAACTGAGCTGAAAGATGCAATAATAAAGGCAAAGAAAGATAAATGGGAAGAGCTACGTAGCGATATAAACAAAAATCTTTGGAGTCTCGGATACAAGCTCGGGGCGAAACAGTCCATCCCAGAGTTAAATGCTGCAGCCATGGAGCACATCGTAAACACTCTGTTCCCAACCCATGTCCTGGGAAGAAACTCACCAGAGTATATGCAAGAGACCTCATGCCCACCATTCACTCTGGAGGAAATGAGCATGGCCGCAAGAACTTTAAAGAACAAAAAAGCCCCTGGCCCTGACGGGATACCAGTGGAAGTGATAACGGTAATCGCCGCAGAACATCCTCACTTATTGTTATCCATTTATAATGCATGTTTGAACGAGGGCATCTTCCCAGAAGTATGGAAGAGACAACATCTGACCCTGATAAGTAAGGGCAAAGGAGACCCAGAAACACCATCAGCATACAGACCTCTGTGCATGCTAGATACAGCAGGAAAGTTACTAGAAAGGCTGCTAGAAACCCCGCATAATAGGCGACATAAACAATGCTAGAGGCTTATCAGGGCGACATCATGGCTTCAGACCAGGCAGGTCCACAATCGGAGCCGTTGAAGACTTTGTGCGCAGCGTGGACGAAGCCAATCGAAAGAACAACTCCTCGAGGCCAATAGTCCTGCCCGCAACAATAGACATAAGAAATGCATTCAATAGCGCAAAATGGATAAATATAATAGATGCACCGGAAAGCCGACTCAAAACGCCCCCCTACTTGATGAAAATGATACGAAGCTATCTTAAAGACAGGGAACTACTATATGACACAAGTGACGGCCCTCAAATAAAGAAATCACCTCCGGAGCAGCGCAGGGATCCATACTTGGACCAGACCTATGGAACGTCAGCTACGACGGAATTTTAAACGACGAAATGCGAGACGACTACCTCGTTGGGTACGCGGACGACATCGTTGCCATCATAACAGCTCTAATACCGACATAGCCAGACGCAAACTTACACAAGTTATGCTGCGAACACAGACATAATTGGACTCACACGGCCTTAGCCTAGCCGCAGAAAAAACCGAGCTGATCCTGCTCACTAGGAAACATATCCTGTTGGAGGTGAACATGAAAGTTCATTCAGAAACAATACAAACGACGAAAACCCTAAAATGCCTAGGTATAAGAATGGACAACAAACTGACGTACTGGGCTCAAATACAGCACGCTGCTAAAAAGTCAGCCAATATAACCATGTTGCTTTCAAGACTTATGGCAAACATCGGAGGTCCGCTTGCGAGCAGCAGGAAACTGCTCATGGACACAACACAGTCAGTGCTATTATATGGGAGTGAACTGTGGGCCGATATATTAAATGTGAAACATAGACGGAAACGTCCGGTGTGTTTAACGTGAGTACGCCGTCGACGGCCTTATCTCACGGCGCTCAAAAGCACAGCGTATCTGGGTTACCCTCAACGAACCTAACGTCCCGGATGTACTCATAAGTCACCCGACCGTTAGGACTATTGTCCCTATTTTCCCCTACAAAATTCCTCCACTCCTGTTCTTTAATTTTGACCAACATATTCTTATATTCCCTAACCGCACAACTAAATTCATGCCTAAGCTGGGACAGCCTGTCAGAATCGGACCGTCGAGCGCGTTGAAACTTTCGCCTCAATTGCTGGACAGTCCTCCTCTTCAAGGTTAACTCTCGCGTCCACCACTTTATTTTCCTAACCATAAAACTTTCACACTTCACCCCCCACACTACCTCATAAAGACGAGCAATCTGCTCATCAACCCCCAAGTCCTCAAACACTCTAAGCGGTATACCTAATACCGCTTCCCTAACAGATCGTCCATATTGGTTCCAGTCGATACCAGAGGTACGCCATCGCCGCAATGGACTCTCATACAGCGAGGGAGGGGATTTGGGAGTAACCATAATTTGGATCAAATTACGATCACTCAATCCCCACCCTCCCTTAACCTCCCATCTAGCTACGAACGCCCTATCTGCTCCCTGATTCATAAGCGTCACGTCAATGTCACTCACGCCCCCAGGCCCATCAAACGTGTGCCATTCACTCGGCTCATTCACAATGTGGAGGTTTTTAGCCACCACCCATTCACTTAATGCCTCGCCTCGACTGTGGCTTTGATATCCAGACGAATGCCGAGATACCTTACTAAACCACATCGAAGACGAGGCATTCGCATCCAGCCCTAGGATAAATGGGCTACTACAAGCAAGTAGCTCAACAATGCCACAGTATATCGGGCAGACAGCGGACATCATAAGATGCCCAGCTGGTCTACCCTTGAATGCGCAGTTGCGACAATGGAGTGCATTGACGCAACTGGCAGTTCTGTGGCCTTCCTGACCGCACCTCCGGCAGACATCTGATTTGGCCCTACACACAGCCACTCTATGGTCGAAACTCATACACCGGATGCAGCCAGCAACGGCGCTATCCGGTCGCACCCGGAAGGAGAACCACTTGATGTAGCACCTACCTGCCTCCAAGAGGGCGGAGATCATTTTGTCCGTACCCTCAAGGACGACATTGGTGCGACCATCAGGGGCCACCTTCCAGGGACGACTGACCATCCTCACATCTGACCTTAGGGACGCCGGGCTGAAATCCTGAAGGTTCAGCCGGAGTAACTCTTCCATGAACTCATCATGGGAGATCTCCGTGTGAACCCCTGGACTAAAACCCGAGGACCCAACTTTCGGTTGACAGTCACGTCCAACCTCCCCGAATTTCGCGTTCGTTGCCACTTTCTCCCTCTCTAAAACAGAGGGAGTGCGAATAACCGCCTGAATCCTTACTCCCACCTCTTTTACTACTTTCTGTATGACTTCCTTAGAGGAAGTTGCGGACCCCTTACTCCTGACCACAACAGACCAGGTCTCAACAGCCTTCGGCGCCACCGGTGCAATCGCTTCCAGTACAGGTGCTGTGGGCGTAGGTATCGGTGCCGATGGAGCCGGCATTGACCTGCTCGGCGGCGAGGAGTGTCCCCCACAGCCTCCTAAGGGCGTCAACTTGACCACGAAGATGGGCATTCTCGGTTACAACTGTCATCAGAAGTGCCTCGCACTTCGAGGCAAGCTCCATCAGGCCCTTCGCGGTCCCTATAGCGAAATTTTCGGCCCCAAAAACTACTTCGCTAAGCTCCGCCGAAATTTTCTTTATAGCCCCGACATGGCTAACCGCACCACCCCCGACAAAAATCGCGCTCCCCTTAGCACGAGACCAACTTCACCAGCGCCCGATTTCTGTGCGCCCACATAAGCGCTTTCAACGCCCTTTTCACCCTCGCCCGACTTTGCGGGGTGAACACCCACTTTTTCATAGGTGTCACCCTTACCGCAACCGCTACAACCACCGCTCCCGCCCTCTTCACCCCCCGTTTCTCGCACCGACCTCAAATGCGCCTTCTGCCGTGGCGGGGACCTTACCGATGGCCCCGCCGTCTCGTCTCCCGAAGTGTCGACCGTAATGGTTGATGGCCCCGACTCTTCGCTCCCAGCGAGGGACTTAACCCTCCTCCTCCGTAGTGGAGGCAGCTCAACCTTCGGACTTCGCCTTTTGGTAGGCTGATCCGCCAAGCGTACCACTGACGCAGACTCATTCAGACAAGACCCCGAAACAGCCGCTCGCCACGTACGTGCGACTGAACGAGCTGAAAAAAGTGTCGCAAGGTCACTCAAATGACCGCCTGGCGAAACAAGTCCCCGTAACGGTTGCGAGTCGACCGATGTGGCGCTGAACCGAATCGATCCGTGCGCTAAACGCACACTACTACGACCGTTTGTCTGCACAGGATGCACTATCTCCAACATTGGGACAGCCGCCGGTACCTGTTGAGCAATCCTGCTCAGGACTAGCTGACACTGACCAACTGGTCGCCAGATGCCCAACACAGCACTCCAAACAAGCAGTCCAGCCGCCAAAAAATGCCAACAACACAGCACTAAACTGGAACTGTACGGAGAGTCCCACAACAACAGCAACCACGTTGCGGTAGTACCTAAAGGTACAGTACACAATATTAAAAATATGTACTTACCGCTATAAACCCACGCCAAAAAACTCCAAAAAACGCGCAATTCGTGCCCTTGCACGAAAAACCACACACGCGGTCCCTAACCGAGCAAAAACAATTGCCAACGAATGTTCGCACAGAACGAAATTCCAAGGAAATCGCGACAACAATTTCCACACACCCGCCAAGCAACGGTGCCAACTCACTCGCGTAAACAAATACCGCACAAAAGAAAATCGAAAAAATCACTAATTAATCGCACGTCTATTCGCGTCGGAATCCAAACAACGAATGACATAGACGGAAAGTAGTTGCTAAGGTGCAGAGAACAGCAGCCCTGAGAGTCGCCTCGGCTTACCGCACACTATCCGAATCCGCAGTGCTAGTGATAAGCTGCGTAATCCCAATAGATCTACTCGCAAAGGAGAGAAGACAACTCTGGCTATGGAAGAAAAATTGAACGGAAATACACATGCAAACAAGAAACAAGCAAGGAAGCAAACACTCGAATTCTGGCAAGATCGGTAGACAAGGGAGCGCAAAGGGAGATGGACCGCCAAATTGATCAAAAATATAGAGACATGGCACAATAGAAAACACGGCGAGGTGAACTAATACCTAACACTGATGCTCCCCGGTCACGGATATTTTCGAAAATACCTGTATAACATGGGTAAAGCCGAGAGCCTTGCATGTATTTACGGAGACGAACCACTCGATGATGCAAACCATACCTTCTTTGAGTGCCATCGATGGAATGAAGCTCGGAGAACTCTAAAAAACAAAGTTGGAGAACTAAACACGGAAAACCTAATAGCGAAAATGATAGCTAGCGGCGACAACTGGCAACAAATTGCCTTATACGTGGAACATGTATTACGCATCAAGAAAAGGGACATGGACGCGAACCCTCCGACCAATTCCACTCAATAGAAGACAGTCAGCCTGATGCTGGCTACAAACCAGTAGGCATCCCTGGATACAGGGAGAGTAGAAACTGACCCGCTATGGGTCCATCTTGGAAACCTTGCTCTGAAGTAATGCGAAAGCGGTCCCGGGGCAAGAAAAAAAAATCCATGATAGAAGGGGGGAGTGTTTTAGTGGGTACACCACTCACGTCGGATGACGATCCCTATATGGCGCGAAGGCATTTTAAACCCTCCTTACGGCCTAAAAAAAAAAATTAATTAATAAATTTTAATATAAGTACTAATTGTATTAAGTCAAAGAAGTAATATATTTTCATATAAATGCTAAGTATATAAATTCCTACAAGTATATAATTCCTAAAGTCAAAGAAGTAATACATTTTCATGTAAATGCTATGTATATAAATTCCTACAAGTAATAAATTTTCAAATAAGTGTTAATTGTATAAAGTCAAAGAAGTAATTAATTTTCATATAAGTATTAATATTCTAAAGTCTAAGAAGTAATAAATTTTCATATAAGTATTAAATGTATAAAGTCTAAGAAGTAATAAATTTGTATATAAGTATTAATTGTATAAAGTCTAAGAAGTAACAAATTTTCATATAAGTAATAATTGTATAAAGTCAAAGAATTAATAAATTTTCATATTAGTACTAATTATATAAAGTCAAAGAAGTAATCAATTTTCATATAAATGCTAAATATATAAAATCCTACAAGTAATAAATTTTCATATAAGTATTAATTGTATAAATTCTAAGAAGTAATAAATTTTCATATAACTATTAATTGTACAAAGTCAAAGAAGTAATACATTTTCATGTAAATGCTAAGTATATAAATTCCTACAAGTAATAAATTTTCATATAACGACGAGGTGGAGCCACCTCCGTACCTGCTGAGAAGGGCTCTGGCAGAGGCCAAGCGCAAAGGAGCCGTAGTCTTAATAGGCTCGGACGCAAACTCAAGGCATACTGGGGGAGCTCGGACATCAACGCAAGAGGTGAGTCACTTTTTGATTTTATTTGTAGTGTAGACCTTTCTCTATGTAATAGGGGGAACAGCCCTACCTTTGTGACTGCTAGCACGACGGAAGTTCTTGACGTTACGCTAGCCTCTAGGGAAATTGCTCCCTTGATTTCGGAGTAGAGGGTTCTAGACGACCACTACTTCTCCGATCAAAAATATAATATATTGGTTTCAGCTTGAAAGCCTTACGACCGGAGCTCAAAACCTATAGAAATTTCAGAAATACCAACTGGGTCCTGTACTGAAGGAAGCTTCGATCAGCTCTTAAATCCGCACCCGATAGGGATTCGATCCTATCTGCGGATTCGGTCGATGAGCTCGTCGAGGTTTTCAGCTCTTTTAGTAGAACTACTCTTGACATCAAAGGAAAACCCCCTTGGTGGACTTCGGAGCTAACGGAGATCAGATCTTCGAGCAGAAGACTTTTCAACAAAGCCCGTAAAAGTGGCTCTAGTGACGACTGGGCGTTGTACAAGGCCGGATTGGCCATTTACAAGTCCGAGTTGAAGAAAGCCAAGAGGGCTTCGTGGAGAGCCTTCTGCGGTAGTGTAGAGGACTGCCATGAGTCCTCACAGTTCAGGCGCATTCTTGCAAAAAATCCTACTCCAGTGGGGTACCTAAAATCTGCAGATATCAGTTGGACAACGAGCAGCGAGGAGTCGTTGAAACTACTCCTGGATGCTCATTTCTCACTAAATCACTCTGCTGAAGAAGTGCCACTGGGGGAGCTGCAGGAGGGCTGTGCAGCCTTCTTGGACCTTCTGGACGATCGTCCCCTTACCTGGGCGTTAAAACCCTTTAAGTCCCCGGGGCCCGATGGCATTATTCTAGCGCAACTATAACGCACGGTTACGATGTCATGCAGCTGGCTGGCCCCCATCTACGCGAACTGTGTTAGACTGGGCCATGTCCCGAAGGTCTGGAGACAAGTTAAGGTTACTTTTATTCCGAAGGCCGGCAAAAGCTCTCACGTCGGGGCAAAAGATTACAGACCCATTATCCTATCCTCGTTTCTGTTGAAAATATTGGAGAGGCTTATGGATCTGTGCATTAGGAACAGAATACCGAGGGGTAAACTGTTACGGGCGCAGCATGCCTATATCAAAGGCAGGTCGGTCGACACTGCTTTACATGATGTAGTGTCATGGCTGGAGATAGCTCTCAAGCACAAGGAATTTGCTGTGGGCACCTTTCTCGACATTGAGGGGCCTTCAATAACGTGCGACCAGAGACAGTGGTAAAAGCCCTCGAAAAGTTTGAGGTGGAATCGAACCTCAAGCACCTTATTTTTAGTCTTCTTTGAGACAGAACTGTCGCAGCGGAGCGGGGTGGTGCCAAGACAACCAGAAAAGTGAATAGGGGAACTCCGCAGTCGGATGACAGCCTATGCTGATGATGTGGTTCTTATGGTTAAGGGAAAATTCCTGAATACCGTCTACGAGCTCACTGAGGGGTACCTGAATGTGTTTTCTAACTAGCAAATAGAAGCGGCCTAGCCGTCAACCCAAGTAAAACCGAAATGGTTTTATTTACTAGGAGCTATAAGATCTCAAATGTGCCTCTCTCCTCCTTCGGGGGTTCACTTCTTCAACCTGCTGATAAAGTGAAATACCTAGGGCTTATCCTCGATGGAAAACTTTCCTGGAGGCCAAACATTGAGGAGAGAGTTCAGAAGGCACTGGACGCTTTCCAATGAGCACTCATGAGGTACGGCTTGGAGTACTACCCGATGCTAGTTGCCAAAGCTGCATGGAGGAGGGCGAGGTGGAAACATCCCGGCACTTTGATTGAAATATCTCGGAAATCACACTTTTGGCGGACCTGAATACTTAGCCGAAATGGATATTGGCCGCTTCAACAGGTTTGTGACAAGCACAAATCGGTTAGTCGACTTATAAGGGTCTTTTGATCCAGATTATAGGAGTTTTGTAGGTATCACAACGGACCGGCGTCTAAAGCTGTCCTAGTGGGATCCTTCTTGGGATCGACCTCCTAACCTAACCTAACCTAGACTTTTTACAATTAATACATATATGAAAATTAATTACTTCTTTGATTTTATACAATCAACCGAATCCGCAGATAGGATCGAATCCCTATCGGGTGCGGATTTAAGAGCTGATCGAAGCTTCCTTCAGTACAGGACCCAGTTGGTATTTCTGAAATTTCTATAGGTTTTGAGCTCCGGTCGTAAGGCTTTCAAGCTGAAACCAATATATTATATTTTTGATCGGAGAAGTAGTGGTCGTCTAGAACCCTCTACTCCGAAATCAAGGGAGCAATTTCCCTAGAGGCTAGCGTAACGTCAAGAACTTCCGTCGTGCTAGCAGTCACAAAGGTAGGGCTGTTCCCCCTATTACATAGAGAAAGGTCTACACTACAAATAAAATCAAAAAGTGACTCACCTCTTGCGTTGATGTCCGAGCTCCCCCAGTATGCCTTGAGTTTGCGTCCGAGCCTATTAAGACTACGGCTCCTTTGCGCTTGGCCTCTGCCAGAGCCCTTCTCAGCAGGTACGGAGGTGGCTCCACCTCGTCGTCGTGCGGCATGTATAAAGTCTAAGAAGTAATAAATTTTCATATAAGTATACATATGTGTCAAAGTTGAACAAAATATTTTCAGTGTAAACTGATTTAAACGCGGCGATAAATGATAATTAATACCGAATACACTTTTACGTATGTAAGAGTTTTTTTTTCGGATTAGATAAATATTTACTTGCGAAATAAATTTTTTAATTTGTATTTTATTTCAAATATTTTCTTGTGAGTGTAATTTTAATTTTCGTAATTTAAATATT
The DNA here is from genome assembly GCF_042242935.1 of Bactrocera oleae. NCBI lineage: Eukaryota > Metazoa > Arthropoda > Insecta > Diptera > Tephritidae > Bactrocera > Bactrocera oleae. The sequence continues at coordinate 14,769,495 of NC_091541.1, read as the reverse complement.
AAAAATCGCACTTTTGTATTGGTACACCCTAATATACGGACTTGTACGAGGGCTGCTGTATATATTTCTGGCCGAATAATGAAAATTCGAATATTAATCAACGAAAATGGTTTTTTTTTTCGGTCGTTTGCTGTTTTGTTTCGGGCTCATACGCATAGATCCATGATTCGTCACCTGTGACGATCTTATGAACGTCTTTTGAAGCACCGCGATCGTATTTTTTCAGCATTTGTTTACACCAATCCACACGAGCCTTTTTTTGAGCGATTGTCAAATTGTGAGGGATCCAACGAGATCCGGCCAGGTGTTCATGCAATATTGAATGTATCCTGGTGGGAGAAATCTATCTGAAGGTATGTTACATGACGGTCTTGCATTATCAGTTTACGTACGGCATCGATGTTTTCTGGCACAACGGCTGTTTTTGGACGACCTTCACGGAATTCGTCTTTGAGCGAGCGTCGGCCACGATTAAATTCATTGTACCAGTTTTTGCAGTGCTATAGGATGGTGCTTCATAGCCATACAAAGATTTTAGTTCATCGATGCACTCTTGTCGTGATAATCCACGTCGAAAGTTGTGAAAAATGATCGCACCAAAATGTTCACGAGTTAATTCCATTTTTTGGCCGAGAAGAATTTTTTAATTCCCTGTAAATAAAACAATTCACGATTAAATGAAAATATTTGAGTGATGTTACGCTAAAAAATGTCAAACTTTCCAATGGAAATGTCAGATTGCACCTGGCAACACTTAGTGTTACCTAGGCCAGCCAGCTATATAGCAGGACGTATGTATATATTTATGTGGTCGTGAAATTGAGAGCTCGTTGAAGAGATCAATACACTTTGTACAGCACGGATTGTTTGCGCGTATGTATACATATTTTCTAATGGAATTGAGAGCTCGTTGAAGAGATCAATGTGCTTTTAGTTTTTTTTAGCAATCCTGCTTGTTTGTCATAAGGGGTATTGCGGGATATATGCCAATGTGGACTTTGAAAAGATGTACATATGCGTATGTAATTATATTATTGTATTTTTTTTCATTTTTGAGAGATTTTATTTTTTTTTTGCGTTTTAATAAAAAATAAAAGTAAGGAAACTTTATTTCAATTTTCCATAAAGGATAATTTTTTTTATTTATTTATTTTGAATATTACAACTTTTTATATAATTTTGTAAAATTTCATTGTGTAATTGACCCCATGTATGTGGGGTTATATAAGCATAGGCATAGATTTTATGCCGTATGTATAAATATGTATGTTCGCACTGCGAAGAGAGCGCGAAAGCAAAGTAAATAATGTGCAGGTATTTTCCCTTATGCACTTTGAAAATATATTTTTATACTCTCGCAACCTGTTGCTACAGAGTATAATAGTTTTGTTCAACCAACGGTTGTTTGCATCACCTAAAACTAATCGAGTTAGATATAGGGTTATATATATAATATATAAATGATCAGGATGAAGAGACGAGTTAAAATCCGGGTGACTGTCTGTCCGTGCTGTAACTTGAGTAAAAATTGAGATATCTTTATGAAACTTGGTAGACATGTTTCTTGGTACCGTGAGACGGTTGGTATTGCAGATGGGCGTAATCGGACAACTGCCACGCCCACAAAACGCCATTGATCAAAAACAAATAAACTGCCATAACTAAGCCCCGTAATAAGTGTTATTTGGTACACAGGATCACATTAGGGAGCGGCTTTTGCCGTTAAAATATTTTTTAAAAAGTGAGCGTGATCCCGCCCCTAATAAGTTTAATGTGGATATCACCTTAACCGCTAATGCTATAATAACCAAATTCACTGGGAGCAAATTTTTTTAGCTCTTATATTGACGGTGTGAAAATGGGGGAAATCGGGTGACAAGCCCGCCCACTCCCCACATAACGGTACTGTTAAAAAATACTAAAAGCGCGATAAACCAAGCTTTAAACACGCCAGATACATTAAATTTTATCTCTGGAATGGTATGAGATGACTTTACAGGAACCACGTTCAAAATTAGTCAGTGGGCGTGACACCGCCCACTTTTAGGTGAAAACCCATATCTTAGGATCTGCTTAACCGATTTCAACCAAATTCGGTGCATAACGTTCTTATCGTATTTCTATGTTATAGTGCGAAATAGGCGAAATCGGACTACAACCACGTCTATTTCCCATATAACACCATTTTTAATTCCATCTGATTCTTTCACTTTCTACTATGCATATCAAGCAACAACGATTATATCGGGGTAAAACTTTGCGTGAATAATACGTTTAAAGTATGCCACCTTGTGGCCAAAAATTGTCTAAATCGAACCAAAACTGTTCAAGCCCCGAAGTACTAAATATGTGGACCCCAGTGCCTATAGTTGACCTTCTACCTAAAATATATGTCAATCCATAAAGAAATCTCAAACGAGTATACCATTTGACTTTGCGAGAGTATAAAATGTTCGGTCACATCCGAACTTAGCCCTTCCTTACTTGTTTTATGTTTGATTTTTTGCCTTTGCTTACTTATTGAATGCAATCCTGATTATTGCTATATTAAGCATAAGGGGTATTGCTGGATTAATGTGCAAGTGTATACTTGAATTGGTTTTTTGGTTCATGATGGTGTGTTTGAATACACGAAGGTAAGCTATTAATTGGGCAATAAGTTAAGATTCCTTTTTTTTTATTTTTTTAAATAAATAAGTATGTATTTTGAAATATACTTGGAACTGTGACAGTTGGATAACCGTTTTTTATTCTGTCAAAACGGATTTTCTGTTACAGGTTTTATATTATAATATATAAAACTGCAATTTTTACATACATAAAATAAGATATGTAAATGAAATAAATACGCTCACTTTGTAGGGTATAAGGTTTGTGCATATATATGCCTTTTGTGCCAATTCATGTTCTTCTTCTCCAGCTGCTTACAGGTATGTTGTATTGTTGTTTTGTGATCGCGCCCGTGTGTTCTATTTATGGTTGTGCTTAGGTTTCGCAGCCGGTGGTGTGAATTTTTGTTTGTTTAGAATGTTTAGATGTTTGTTGATACTTGTATATATATATATTAGCAGTGTATCTTTGGCGAGTTTTGTGTGTTTTCTACATTTTAAAATTTAATAACTGTTATTTTGTAATTATTTATAAACATATGTATTTCACTTTGTTTTTTTGTTTTTTTTTGAGTTACTGCACCAGTTTTAAAATTTTTTGTCTTAGTTTGCAAATTTTGTTACTTTGTTTGTTGTACCACTGTACTGCACTTTGTTATTATATGCATATCTTTTGTTAACTCAATTTGTTTTTTTTTTGGTGTTTTTCTGTTTCTTTGTCACCACTATAATTATTTGTTGTGTTTCTTAACACAGTTTTGTAAAAATCCGAAGGTGCCTTTCGGTAAGGCTCGAAGGACCATGAATATTAAGGGACCCATTTTATTGGGGAATACACTCAACATCGTAAATAAGATATTTATAATGCACCAAAACTCCCAATTAATGTTTAGTGTAATTTTTATATTTTCTATTTGTTCGTGCACTATGTTACTATATATAATATATATGTACAATACATTCGTAATTAAATTAAAAAATGTAAAGTTGACGCCGAAAAAAAGATTATGTGCAATGTCCAGCCCCTACATCGAGGTAACGTACCGAAAAAAAAGGGCAAACGCTCTGAATCGTTGTTTCATCGAAAGAAGCACTGGATCACGTTCGTATTGAATGAGGTGAAAAAGCACTATAAGGGTGCGCCATTTTTTTCCGAGTAGAGTGGTGTGGTTATTGACTGAGGCTTAGCTCATTTAAACAAACCTGAAACTGATTTCTTGCAATTAAAATTTGTTCATTTCTTTTATATTGAAAAGATTTTAGAACTCTTTTAATTGGTGTTTAACAACTTTCTAAAGAATGGGGCTTTTTCGATCGTGCTATCAAACCAACGGAAGGTTCCAAAAATTTAATCCACAGAATTGTTGGAAAAGAACAATGGAAATCAATTTGCCTAAGTTGTCCAGCTGCCCCATTCACCAAGCCATCACACGTGTTTATATTCACTGTTATCATATATTTGGCGGAGGTTCTTAATGTCAATTGATAGGGCAGTCCCTGCGTTTCAGAAGTTTTGAAAAGTTTAACTCTTTTCAAAATATTTATTATAATTTGCACTTATACCAATTCCTTTAACTGCGTCTTTTGAAGCTTGGGATTCGACTGAGCTTAAGGGCATTGAAATTATTTGTCTCTTTATTGGACCAAAATAAATGTATGGCATCATCGGAAACTTTTTCAAAATTAACTACTCGAGTTTCAATATGTCCTCATTTGTCATAGTACCAGATGCCATATGATTTAACGCAACTGCAAAAACCTGATTCTCCCGTTGTCGCTGTTAGTTCAAAGTATTTAAATAAATCATACAAAGGGGAACCAACTAAAGAGTGCAAATGCATCATTGGGATTAGGAGAGAATATCCACCTATCTCCAACAGATGAAAGTTGCTTCAAGTCACCAAACACTATGATCGGTATACCTCCGAAGGGCCTGTCTGGTTTGAAAATTTGTTTTAATCTCGCATCAACAGAGCTAAACATACGAGCACCTACCATCGATGTTTCATCAATTATGATTAATTTTAAATCGATAAGTCTGGAATACAATGAACTAACTATGTCATTGCTAAGTGGCCTCAACTCTCTATTTAACTGATTAACAGGTAAAGAGAATATTGAATGAAGGGTCATTCCACCTATTCCGAATGCTGCTTTACCTGTAGGTGCGCGAAGAAGAACTTTTAAGGAACTTGGATTGGATCCAGGTGTTGAACTGTAACGATGGTTAAGAGCTTGATATACAAGTATTGCAGATATCAAACGACTCTTTCCTACACCTGCACCGCCGCCAATGAACTCATAAAATAGGCGATCTGTTTTTAGCTGGTGCATAAAATGTTTCAAATATGGTAGGTCCTTTTCTTAGTACTTGTATTTAGACTTTGAACTAAAGAAAATAATTCCTCAACTGGAATTAAAAATGGGAAGTTTAATAAGTCTAATATTGCAATCAGATTCAGTTATTATTATCTGCTGAATCTTCACCATGCAAGTCCAGCAAATTTATATTTGGGTTTATTTCCGGAAGTGCCAACACTCTGAACTAATTTTCCACGATAGGTGCTCACCATTTTGAGCACCCTCCTTCAAGTCTATTTCATTATAAAGACTTTCAAGAACATTTTCAAGTTCTCTTTGCTCAAAAACATCATATTTTCTTTGATTTTCCCCAATTATAATACGATGTGTTATGCAAGTCTGCTCATTATCGTTTTCAATGAGATCTTGCTGTTCATTCCGCCAAGGATAGTAAAGCTTTACCATTTCGCGGAAATACTCAACTCTGGTCGAAACTAGGTTAAACCTTTTGTACCGAATAATACAAGGTTTGATACGTTTTTTCACAAAGCCGCTACCGTAGTTAAGAGGCATGACAACCCCGCTTTCTGGTAAATTAGCGTCTTCCCTCTCTTCTTCTTCATGATTACTGTCTTGTGCTCTTCTACTAGATTTAAAATATTTATACCTAGATGCAAAATCAGCTACACAAAGAGTTTCTCACTGATCGGATCTTCGAACATAACGGTCTAAAGTACCGTCTACGAATATTTCAGTCGAACCTGAAGGAAGGTTCTGAAGTTCCGCTCTAGGTTTTCATATATAATTAGTTATATTAAAAAGTCTAACAGGGATGTTTCTAGGCTCTTAAATTAAGCTATATTAGATTTAAATGCTGAAAATTATACTGCTAAGCAAAAATTTAAACATATAGGTCACAAATTTATATCAGGCACAGAAATATCTGCACTAAAAGCAGTATATTGCTGCATTGGACTCCATCTTTCGGAAGCAAGTAATGCAGAAATAACGTAGAATACCGTGTTCGAATGGTTCCTCAGTTCGAGAGGTATTTATAAATATACAGGAAATGTTTAAAATCTCTTAAATTAGAAATTTCTTCTGTAGTCATATTTGAATTTAAAACGTAGAAATATAATTGTCAATAAAACTAATGACATCAGGGAATCTGAGGATCTTGAAGGTTGATCCTGGGGGCATTATTAAGCCAATACATGCCATGTACATGCGGGGAACCTCTTTGTTGAAACTCCACTTTCCAGTAGAAATTTGTAACAAAATGCTCTCCAAAAATGCCGGCATTATCTTTAAAAAGCTTAAGAATTTGTCGATAGCGATAGTCAAAATATTTAGCACAAGTAACCGCGTCTGACCGAATTAAGCGATATCTATCTTGGGTTGTTAAACTGTTGGCTTCCTCTTCCGAAATATCTTTAGAATCAACAGTTTTGGGTGAAATCATATTTTTCTTTTAAGATAATAAATGAAAGTATGGAAGCTGGCAACGTTCCTAAAAGATGGAAGATATCGACGATAATACCAGTCAAGAATGTGAAAAATACACACAAACTTGAAGAGTTTAGGCCCATAAATACACTTCCATGTGATGAAAAATAATGGTAACTGCCATCAAGAATATCCTTGTAAAATACTAAGAAGAGAACAAATAATTAATAAAAGCACAAACTGGGTTTAGAAGAAAGCACTCTTGTGAAACGGCACTAAATATTGTGATATCTAATTGGAAGAAAGAGTTAAATAGGAAATAGGATTTTTTGGATTTAAAAAGAGCTTTTCAAACAGTTGATAGTCATATCCAGGGTAGAAAACTAAAAAAGATGGGAATGAGTGAAAATGAGCTTAAGTGGTTCCGAAATTATTTAGCAGATAGAAAGCTAAAAACAGTGATAGATTCTTTTAAATCAAAAGAAGGGCTAGTTCCTTAGGCTCTGTTTTGACACCTATATTATTTCTTATATACATATAAAAATGATGTTATTGATGCAGTAAAATTCTGCAAGATTATATTGTTGGCAGATGATGCACTACTTAGTATAATATTTAATCAGCTGGTTCAAAATTGCAAAGCGATCTAGATAATTTATACAAATGGTTATGCGCGAAAACATTAAAATTAAATGTAACAAAAATATTATACATGATTATTAATCGAAGAAATACAAAGGAGAGTGATACTATTGAGCTAAAAGTAAGCAATAAATTAATAGAAAGTTTATAAGATATCTCAGCATAATAATTAATCACAAACATAGAGGGCTTGAGAAATTGTTTACTAAACACTGATTCAACCGCACTTTATTTATTGATCATCGATTTTGTTCATAGTACCGAACTAAAAAATTTAAATACTATAGAAACTACAAAATAGATGCATGAGATTTATTTTAAATGAAAGGATAGATGCACCGATAAGTAAAATGCTTTTAAAATTAAACTTGTTAAGTATCGGGCGAAAACTTGCCTTATTCTCCATATTAGTGATACTCTTTACTACTATAATATTGCTTGAAAATCAGTTCTCAAGTATACCTGAATCTTTTCTGACTGAAATATACCCTATATTATGATTTCCGACTTTCTATCTTACTTTTAGTAATAATAATAATAATAATAACCCAACGATTACCCTCCTCCCGCCCAACCGACGCGAGGGGCGCAATCCGCATACGTGCGGAATTAGCCGAGTCAGAAAAGGCAAGAGAGTTTTTTAAGTGTTGAGATCTGAAACTGCTCACCTACAGAAACAAAAATTTCAACAGCCAAGATTTAAAGTTACAATATAATAAATTGCTAGATTTTCATTTATTAAGAGAAAACAATAAAGTCTTTTTAATTTTGAAAAGTGAGTCAGATAAGTCAAATGTGCTGGAATGAGAATTAAAATCATGACATATACGGCGGAATGGCTCTTTAGTTCAAAATTTGATCTACACGATTTTAGCAGTAAAGGTCTAAACTGCCTCGAAAGGCGAACCGGGATTATTAAATTTAATTTCAGACAGGAGAAAAGAACTGCAAACAGTTCCATTTAAAATTTTCACTAAGAATATTATGCCAAGCATTTTCCTACGACTAGAAAGTGTAGGTAGATTAATAAGTTTTAAACGACTAGTGTATGGAGGTAGACTTACCCTAGCATCCCATCGGAAATGCGCTAAGGCGAAAAGTAAAAATTGTTTTTGAACCGATTCTTACTTGTCAGAATGGATTTGGTAGCAAGGGTTCCATACAACAGAGCCATATTCCAATATAGGTCTAACCAAAGTTGTATAAAGTGTTTTAGTAATATACGGATCTCTAAATTCTTTAGACCAACGTTTCACAAAACTGAGGACAGCTTTTGCTATCAAGACCATCGTATCAATATGAAGACTGAAATTAAGCTTAGGCTCAACATAGTTAAAAACTTGCTGTAGAATATGGTGTTTTATTACATAAGAAGAGTGGTGCACAGATCTACGGAAAAAGCACATCATCTTACATTTATTGAGATTCATTGGCAAATCATTTCTATCACACCATGCAACCAAATTGTTTAAGTCTGTTTGCAACAGACACCTTTCCTCAGTTGAAGTGTATGATTTAGAAAGCTTTACGTCGTCTGCGTATAATATAATTTTTGAGAATTCTATTACTGAAGGGTTGGCAAAAATCCTCCGCTGAACCCTCCACGAGGGTGCCGACTGGAAATAGATACCACAGGTTCACGTCGTTAGTAGTGAGGTATCTAGCTAAGGTCAGGCTTTCTATCTGGGTGTTCGGTACTCTTCGATAGTGCAGCATCCAGATAGGAGGTCTTACCATGGTAGGAGGTAAAGGGCTGGATCAAGGTGTCATGCGACCCGTGCCGAAGATCAACCTGGCCCTTAAATAGCCCAGTCTCGCACGGAGCTTACGGATACCTGGCGCCCTCCGTAATAAGATAGCCTTACTTGCGTAGCGGGGGTTATGCGCAAGCGGACATACTTCCCCCTACACTCGTGGGCCAAAAATATGAGCCAAAACATTAATAACGATAAAAACAAAAACAAAAAGGAGTCCGGACCTCCTTCAAAGAGACCGGAGGGAGCGGGTTGCTCCCAGAGAAGAGCAGCGTTTGGCACAAGCTCGACAACAGCCAAAGCGAGGACAGGAGCGAAGCTTGGTCCTGGAGCAAAGGCAAATACTAAGGGGGCAGTAGCCAAGGCTGGCGCCACAAAAACAGCAACGCTGGAGGCAGCCCATACCAAGCCCTGTAGCCAAGGCTTGGCAGCTAAGCAGGAGAAGGTGGGAGATGCTAAAAGCGAAGCTGCCAGCAGTGGGTCAGTCAGAGAGTGGCCTTCCTTCAGGATTGATGACCCGGCAAAGGCAAAGTATGCAGAGAGGCGACGCGCTGCATACCTGTTGAAGAAGGTGGAGCTGCAACCGCCAACCAATGAGGAGCTCACAAAGGAGTTCCGAGAATCCATTGATTGCGCGAGAGCTGTCCTATCTAACTTCAACCTAGAAGCGCCGGTAGTGGCAACAAAAAGACAAAGGTCCGCTGAAGAGGCTAAGCCGTCAGCTAAGAGACCGAAAACTAAGGGCGTGACGCCCGTAAGATCTTTTGCTGATGTGGCCCGAAACCGCATTGTCATTGGGGTACTGGATGAGGGTGACCCCGAAGGTAAAATCCCCAGAGCCCAATGGAAATGGGTGCAAGCCGCACTGACGAATGTGGCTTTGGAAGTGCTACTAAGCAATCCAGGTCCACCCCCGTCATGTGCGGATGCCGGATGGTATCAAGGGCAGATAAAGATGATAGCGTGTGACGACGAGAGATCGGTTCAGCTATATAAAGCAGCAATAGCTACGGTGGGAGAGGTCTACCCCGGAGCCAAATTAGTGGCGGTAGACAGGAAAGATTTCCCATCCCGACCGAGAGCAATGGTATGGATCCCGGCTACACCATCGCAGCCGGACCAAATAATGCAGCTCATAAGAGCCTGCAACCCAAATCTGCCAACGGAGAGATGGAGATTCGTCAAGGCCTGTGACGACCCCGCAGCAGAATCTGGTGTGGAGACGAAGCGAGCCCCAGTGCAGATTCTACTGCTTCTAACAAAAGAATTCGTAGAACCGCTAGCGAAAAGTGGCGGAGAGATCAACTACGGATTCACAAAAGTAAAGGTCATGACCTACAAATCAGACGCCGATGCAGGAGAAAACTTGGCATCGGAATTGAAGTGCGAAGTCGAGGAAGATCCAGTGGAGTCCTCGAGCGACGCAGAGATCACGGATCAAGGTAAGTGTACTTCGGGGTCTGAACTTGCGGACAGACTCTCTAAACTCTACACCGAGAGTGAGCTTTTAAGCGACTCTCATGATGATGCAGAGAAGACCATAACTAATGCGTCTTCTCCAAATTAATTTACACCACAGCAAACTAGCGTCTCTAGCCCTAGTTAACCGCATGGCAGAAGAACGGCCTGACTTTGTCCTCATTCTGGAGCCATGGGTTAACGGAGGGCGTATTTGCGGTCTGAGGACACCAGGTTACAATCTATACGCGAATGTATAGGTAAGCCTTGGACATGTATATTGGCTAACAAAAAGCTTAATGTCTTTTTATTACACAGTTACAGTAGTAACGACACTACGGTGGTAAGCTGGGAGACGAGCAAGAGGAAATACCGGCTCGCATCATGCTACATGCCGTACGACGAGGTAGCAGTACCATCGCAGCTGTTCAAGGAGCTGGTACGAGACGCCGAAGCATCCAAGTGTTCGATCATACTTGGGTGCGACTGCAATGCGCACCATAATCTATGGGGAAGCACGGACATTAATGAAAGGGGTGAGTTGCTCTTTAATTATCTAATAGGAAGTAAGCTTTTGTTATGTAACAAAGGTAGTACGCCAACATTTATAACCAGAAACCGACAGGAAGTATTAGATATAACACTGGTATCGGAAGAACTGATGGATAAAATAACACATTGGAGGGTATTGGAAGAACACTACATCTCAGACCACCACTACATTGAGTGTATAATTGGAGAAAATGTAGTTAGGGAAGAGAAATTTAGGAATCATAGGAAAACGAACTGGCAGATGCACATGCAGGAGCTAAAAAAGCGTATTCCTATGATTCCACCATTCCAACCGGAAAAGAAAGAGAACCTAGACATCCTCGTTAAACGATTCACAGATTCTTGTCGTCAAGCACTAGAGGTAGCTTGTCCATTAACGCACAGTAGGGGAAGAATTAGACCTCCTTGGTGGACCCCAATACTTAAGAACATGCAGAAGAATTCCAGGAGGCAATTCAATTCTGCCAAACTATCCCAACAAGATATAGAGTGGGATAACTATCACAACCACCTTCGGGCATACAAAAAGGAGGTAAGAAAAGCAAAAAGAAATTCGTGGAAATCTTTTTGTAGTGACATCGAAGATACGGCAGAAGTGTCCCGACTGAGAAAGATAATGACACAGTCGAAACATAGCATCGGATACCTTCAGAAGCCAGATCACAGCTGGACGGAATCCAGTAAAGAGACTCTGGGCCTACTAATGGACACTCACTTCCCAGACAGTTCCGAGAACCTCACAGGGGAGCATATAATGGAGAGTGAAGTAAGCTCAGAGACCCCTCCGCTAGACATAGTGTCAGATGACAATGTTTACTGGGCAATAGGCAGCTTCAAGCCTCATAAAACGCCGGGACCAGACGGTTTATTCCCGGCCCAGTTACAGCAATCCCTGAGCTACACAATAAACTGGATAACAACCATGTGTAGAGGGGCGCTGAAATTGAACTATATTCCCTCGACATGGAGGGAGTTAAGGTGATATATATCCCAAAGGTGGGCAAAAGCTCTCATATTAATCCAAAGGATTTTAGACCAATTAGTCTTTCATCATTTCTTTTAAAAACGCTGGAAAGACTAATAGAAATACATATAATGGACATACTAAACCCAAGAAAAATGGCAGTTTCGCAGCATGCGTACTCGAAGGATAGATCCACAGAAACGGCATTAAGCTCAGTGGTAGCAGAGATTGAAAAATCTCTGGAAACAAAAGAATACTCGTAGCCTTCCTAGACATAGAAGGTGCCTTTAACAACATCCAGCCGAAGGCCATATTGAGCGCGCTTAAAGATCTGGGCATATCTGAGCCTCTCCGGAAATTAATTGAACAGATGCTCTTGGGCAGGTCAATTATTTCAACGCTGGGAGCTTCAATGATGTACAGATCTGTCCGAAGGAGTACACCCCAAGGAGGCGTGTTATCCCCACTTCTCTGGGTCCTGACAATGAATAAAATGCTTGTGGATCTAGAAAAGAAGGGGGTACATGTTGTGGCCTACGCTGATGATGTGGCAGTCTCGGTTAGGGGCAAGTTCCCGAACACCCTCGCTAGTCTCTTGCAGACAATACTAAATGAGATTAATCGATGGACCGTATCATGCGGACTGAATTTAAATGCTAGCAAGACAGAACTAGTATTGTTTACTAAGAAACACAGTACTCCATTTTTAAATGGCACCAGACTAACGATAGGGGATAAAGCAAGCTACTTGGGACTAATTTTGGACAGGAAGCTTTCTTGGAAACAAAACCTGGAAGCGAGGGTAAAGAAAGCTGCTACAGCGCTTTACACATGTAAAAGAATGGTGAGGCCCAGGTGAGGACTGACACCTCGGGTGGCTCACTGGCTGTACACAGCAATTGTAAGGCCGATCATGACCTACGGGATAGTAGTATGGTGGCCAATTACAGAAAAGAAATATGCGATTAGAAGCATGGAAAGTATAAAAAGAGCAGCTATTATTTGCATCAGTGGAACTCTCAGAACTACGCCAAGCCAGGCACTCAACATAATTTTACAAGGGGCATTCTAGGATACTTAGGAAGTTCCCGTTTCTTCCCATAACTACGGATTTTCGCAATCCGGGGGAGCTGAACCTAAATCCGGTCCTCAATATTGCCTTTCCCTCCAGAGAGGAGTGGGAAAGGGATGTAGTGGACAAGGAAGAAGGGATTAGCTTCTATACGGATGGTTAAAAACTGGATAACCGAGTAGGCGGCGGTGTCTTCTCGGCTAAATTAGATACCAAAATCGCCTTCCGGTTACCAGACCACTGTAGTGTCTTCCAAGCAGAGGTCACTGCAATTAAAGAAAGCCTTCTTGTACTAACAAAAAGCGTAATCACAACCAGAAGTGTATTTATATATACAGGCAGCCAAGCGGCTTTGAAATTTCTGATGTCTCATAGGATTTCGTCGAAGACAGTGAAGGATTGCCATAATCTTCTAGCGGATCTCCTATTTCACTGTAAATCTGCAATGGGTTCCAGGACACAGTGACATCCCTGGTAACTGCGTAGCAGATGAACTAGCCAGAACAGGCACCACCCTACAACTAGATCCTGGTAAGGTGGACATAAATATGCCTCTGGCTACGTGTAGATACCTAATTGACAAACATGTCATTAATATAGCCGAGTGTCAGTGGAATCAATCCCTGACCTGCTCAACCAGCAGGCAAACGTGGCAAGAATGGAATGTGAGCCGCACATGCCGACTGTTAAAATTCAAGAGGAATGATATAAGAACTCTCGTAGGAGTACTAACAGGCCACTGTCTAATAGGCAGACATGCAAGTAGACTTGGCGCGCCATATAACGACTACTGTAGAAGCTGTCAGGAAGTAGAAGAGGAGGAGACCATTACACAGCTTCTATGCGATTGCGCAGCACTATATAGGAAAAGAATCGCAACCATCGGTCGTGGGTTTCTTGACGACGTCTCGGAGGTTGCACAGATAAAACTTGTCTCACTGATGAAGTTCATCAGAAGTACGGGGTGGTTCAGAGAGGAGCCAATAGAGTGAGGGGATCACAGTCCCAGTGGTATCACAATGGGCCTCCTAAAGGCCTAAGTGTGTCGAATGACAGCCACTTTACCTACCTACCTATTACTGAAAAGATATCGTTAATAAACAACAAGAACAGAATCGGGCCAAATATTAATTGTATCTGAAGGTGTATCCTTAAATATCACTCGTTGTCTTCTATTATAAAGATAGGAAGATACCCATTGAAGGAATCTTGGCTGAAAGCCCAGCAGATCAAATTTATGTATGAGAATCGAGATATTTACTTTGTTGAAAGCTTTGCTAAAGTCTGTGTATATAACATCCGTATGCTTATGTTCCCTAAAACCCAATGATACATGGTTTACAAATTCAAGTAAGTTTGTTATAGTCGAATTCCCTTTACGAAATCCATGCTGAGATGAGGAAAATAACGGAGAAATCGAAAAGGTTATATGGTCAGTGATGATAGCTTCAATAGCTTGATTAGGTATAACTGATAGTTTTGCGATACCTCTATAGTTTTCAATGTTGGATCTAAATCCACTTTTATGCAAAGGAATTATAAATGACTGTTTTCATATTGAAGGAGATATACCGTGTTAAGAGAGGAATTAAATATCCTTGTCAAAGGCAAGTAAATATATTTGGCACTATTTTTTAGGAAGCATGAGGGTATCATGTCTGGGCCATAACTAAAATATGGTTTTAACTTATCTAATTTAAGTAGGACGTATTTTTCAGAAATAATTGGAGCGTTAATTAAAGTATTCGGATACAGCACGTGCTGATAAGAAAAAGTTTTTAAAGAATTATTACAGTAGTATGACTTGAAAAATTCTGCAAACATATTGGATATAATATCATTGTCAGTTGAAATGATAGATTTGTTTTTCATCGCGGTCGGAAGTTTGGAAATCCTGCGTATGGAGTTGACGAAATCATAAAACGATTTTGGATTACTTACAACATTCTTTTTTACTTTATTTAAGTAATTATTATAAAAATTTTTGTTTAGGTCAAAATATTGTCGACGCAATAGAGAACGTTTAAAATAGTCGACAAGTGAACCAGTTTTCTTAAAATGTTTAAAGGCTCGAGTTTTTCTGTTTTTTAATTTATAAACTCTTTCGAAAACCACGGACTTATACTTTCACTTTTATTAACAATTACTATTAGAACATACTTTTCAAATAATTTCGTAATAATGTTATTAAAAGGAGAGACACTCAATTCAATATCACCATTATAATTAGGCCATGATATTGTGGAAAGTTCTGTGTTTAACTTTTTAAAATTAGCTTTTGCAAAGTTAAACCGAGTACAGAAGCACGAAGTTTGATGATTATTATCCCGTACAATGCCTGAGATTTCGACAGATATTTCCAAAGCAGGATGATATGAGTCCTCTGGTAGATCAAGAGGATAACTCTGAATAACGGAACACTTTGCAGAGGTATCAACGTATACTAAATCTAAGCATTTACCAAATTTATTCGGAATCAAATTAATTTGGTTCAGACCGAACTCGGACATTTTTTCGAAAAAGTCATTAAAACATGACCGATTGCAAATCGGCACGATATAGTCATCGAAAGGTTTCCACGAAGCACACGGTAAATTGAAATCACCTAATACAATTATTGAATCTGCATTATTTGCCATCGAGGTAGCACTATTTATTAAAGAAGAATGCTGCATGTATACAGATAAGTCCGAATGGGGTGATATATAAGATAGGGTTAAATAAATAAAGCAACTATTAACGTAGACTCTAATACATTTAAATTCAAATGAGTCGGTCCCTGAAACAAGAACATTTTCAGATGGGATAGAGGAATGCACGGCAAATAAAATACCTCCACCGATTCTGTTCAGTCGATTACATCTAAAAATTTGAAATTCGCTGTTTTAAATCTCATTATCAAAATGTGAGGTTTTAACCAAGTTTCTGTAAATCCAATTATACGGAAACTAAAATTGGAACTGTTCAAATACAAGTCGGTTAATTTTGTATTAAGACCTCTAACATTTTGATAATTAATGCTTAGCGAATTTCTACCAATCAGTTTTTTATATCGGTGGTGGCTTTTGGTAATTTAACAATGTTTTCCTTAGTTTGGCTTATAAGTTTAGGCTTAAATTCGCGTACAAAAGCCCCAGGTGGCCAGAATGAACTATCTAAGATCTTTTTGAATGTTTCAAGAGATACGTCTATTTTAAACGATGATATACTTCTATCATAATTGAAGTTAAATTTACGGATATTGATATCATCGATTTTTAAGCGTGACGAAATGTAAGATTTAATGTCCTCCACCAAGGTATCTTTGGCAAGTCTCGATATAAATATAGACTGTTTAGGTAGAATAACTATCAAATAATTAACTGATGCTACTAAGTTATTAGGGGGGCCTCTGGAATTGTGAGCCAATTATTACAATTAAAAAGAGCTTTTGGGGAATTGAGCTCTTTGGAAGTTGACGGCTTAAACCTTGAGGGCAAGGAGAAGAGAGATTTATTAGGTCATTGGGAGGAGACGTTCTTTTCTGTACAGAAGAACTAAGTGTTACTTCATCGGAAGGACGTTTACGCTTAGGAGCAGATTTAGAGGATTCGTGGGAATCATTCAGGCACTTAAAAGATTTGAACAATTTTTCATAGTGCCTTAATTTTTCAGTAAGGGTTACAAGATCTCGACCGATTTCGTTAAAGCCATTGCGTGTCTCCCTATAAACTTTAAATAGATCGATTTCAATAGATCTACAATTTAAACAGGACCAACGTAATCCCTTACAGTCGAGAATAGAATCTAAGATTCTACCTGTCAGTCCAGCACATATAATATGGGCAAGCCCATCACAAAGTCAGCATGAAACGTAGCGATCTGACTCTCCTTTAATGTTACACTTGGGGAAGTTACAAGACATAATAAACAACAAGAATGAAGATCAAATAAAAGAGTAAGTAGAACAAAATTTAATAGATATATAATAAATTAGTGTGTTAATAAAATATTAATAATAATAAATTCAATTAAGAGCAAACGCAAAAATAATAGCAATTTTTTTATCAAAGTTTAAAACAAAGACAGTTTTAAAAAGCAATATAGCGAGCAGTTTTAGAAGCATTGTACCAAATAAAAAGCTAAACGCAACACAGCTGTGAATAAAGAAGTAAGTGAGATAAATAATGTAAGTAAATAGAATAAAATAAAAAAAAATGAAACAGAAAGCTGACTCGGCACCAAAAATTCGAAAGTTTAAACTTTTTAATACTGCACAGAACATTTAACACTTATCTTGCAATCAGAGTTAAATCACCAAAAATTGTATTAACTCAAAAAAAGAAAAATCAATTAAACTTGAAGAATTTATAAAATAAAATCACAAAAGTTCACAGCCAAAAAATTACAGCTTAAGAGCTTGAAGTGTTGCCACTTGTTGACTTTAAACCGTTTAGGTTGGTCAAAATGTTAGGATAGGTTGGTCAAAATCTTCAGAGCGAATTTGGGGATTTTGCCGCCTTGTTCTATGTTGAACAGCATTTAAAACTTGCTCAACATATCGTACCTCGGGGTCTTCACGCCGAGACCTATGACCTCGAGTATCTCTTATTTGCTCTTCGGAGCGAATTTGTGGATCTTGCCGCCTTGTTCTATGTTAATTAGTATTTAAAACTTGCTCAACATATCGTACCTCGGGCTCTTCGCGCCGAAATCTATGACCTCGATTATTTCTTATTTGCTCTTCAGAGCGAATTTTTGGATCTTGCCTTTAAGAAATCTTTCATTTGTTGCCACATGGGGCATTTTCTTCGTGATGAGAGCGATTGTTCCCATAGAAGTAATGATTTTTCTGGTAATGCGGCAGTGCATATGTTTACCAGTATTGGATCCCAGCTGTCTGTGGGAATATTTTGTGTCGATAAAACCGACAAACAATTTGAAACAGTGGATTGAAGTTTGATTAATTCTTCACTAGTTTCCCTTTGAATTTTTGGCAAGTTCATTAATATCGATATTTGTTTATCGACCAATATTCTTTCGTTTTCGAATCTTGATTTAAGAGCTTCCCAAGCCAAATTGAAATTATCGTCATTTAGTGCGAACTGTTTTACTATAACGCCAGCTTGACCTTTTGTTTTGTATCGGAGGTGATACAATTTTTGTGCATTTGTTAATTTTGGGTGGTTTATGTAAACGGCTGCAAACATGTCCCGGAAGGACGGCCATTGTTCATAACCACCATGAAAGATTTCTGTATCACATGTGGGCACCTTGAGATGGATGCCTGAATTTGACTCTTGACATTGAATTTGTGGCAGCTCTACTCTCGGATGTGGAGCAGGTGCTATGGCTTAATTTAATTTTAATTGATCCGAAATCATTGCTTTTGTTTCTTCAAACTGGTCTAAGCAGTTTTCGTATTTGGCGTAAGCCGAAGATTTGAAATTTTCTGGTTGATCTGAGTCGTCAGATTCTACAATTGCATCATATGCAGCTTGGAGACGTTTCCAAAAATTGTCAAGATTGTCTTTTTTAATTTCTAATACCGATTCAGAATTTTCTTGAATCGGCGAAGATGAAAATCGAGTGCAGTATCGTATTAGACTGTCACTCTCAGCAATGAATTTAGTGTAAGAAATGTCTTTACCTCCTTTTGCTTTGTAGCACCTTGCTTTGAGCGTGTAGCTTCTGCAGGTGTACATGGACTTTTATCATCTGAAATCATCTTTGGTACTTTTAACAATTGAGATATTTTTGATTCTTTTGAGTCTGAGCTCATTTAAAAAGGTATGCCGAAATAAATCAAAATATTTCCAGTGTAATAAATATATTCTTCTATCTATCTTTTAAGAAAAGAAGATTTTTTTTCCTTATATAAATATTTTTTTTTGTTATGAATTCGTATTAACTCGTATGAATAACTGAACTCTTTTCAAAAATTCGCGTATTTAGTTCGTACCGTTCGTATTCACTCGCGATATTTTTTTATTTCTTATTTTTTTTATTTATTTATTTAATTGATAAACGCAAATGATTTTATTTCTAATTTTATGTGTATGTATTATTCGTCCGTAATTCCTATAGAGTATACCTATAAGCGGATCAGCTGATTCTTGTGGTTATGCGCAATTGAGAGCTCGTCTTAGAGATCAATGCGCTTTGTACATATGTATGTATGTATTATATTATGTTTTGCGCAATCCTGCTTGTTTTTGTTGGTCAAAGAACAATCCTACTTGTTTTTGTTTAACAAAGAACAAGGGGTATTGCGGAATATTTGCCAATGTGGACTTTGAAACGAAGTACGTATGTATGTTTGTAAACCTGTGCCGGTATGTATGTAAATGCGCGTGTATATATGTACGCAGTGCGAAAAGAGAAAAGGAGAATAATTGACCGCAGGTATTCTCGTAAAATGTATGTATATATGTATGAACGCTGTGCGTGAAGAGCGAGAAATTGCAATTGGTAATGTGCCGATATTTCACCGTATGCACTTATGTATATATGTATCAAATTATTATCTTGTACACGTATGTTAAAAGATAAAATTGAATTTATGTATGTAAATATATGTATTGCTCTTGGCAATTATTTAAAATGTATTTTCAAATATTATATATATTATATGTATATGGTTGTTGTTAGATTAAGTATATATGTAAAAATGTATATGTGCATATGAATATATGGAATATTATATGTACGTATGTATATATTTTTGTAAATTAAAATGCATATATGTATGTATATAAATTTCTGTTTTTTTTTTTTTTTTTTTTTTTGTATGTTTTTTGTTAAGTTCTCAATTTGCCTTAGCTTACTTGGTTTGACGCAATCCTGCTTATTGCTTTGTTAAGCGTAAGGGGTATTGCTGGAAAAGTTTGCAAGTGAATACTTGAAATATTTTGGTGTGTTGTTGGAAACGTAAAGTGTGTTTTAATACACAAATGTAAGCATACAAGGAAATCACCCTATGTAATATGGCTATTTTCGAGACCCGTATATATATTTATATATATATGTATATATATGTATATATATGTAGATATATATGTATAATATGTACCAAACTGTTTTCGGTTTTTTCCGTAAATTAAACCGTAAATTGAGACAGTTTGGTGTCCGTTATATTTAAATATTAATTTCGTTTTTTATATGGGGAAAAAACCATTTGCCATACATATATACATGTAAATATACTCATTAAGAGGAAGCGATACAACTCACTCTGATTTCCTGCAGGGGGTGTGGGAGATATAACGTGGACGTTATAAGGTTTAGTTGTCCCAGCTGTTGGATTATATGTTTTTTTGTATCGCGCCCGCTGTTGGTTTATATGTAATTTGATTGGTATGTATTGTATCGCGCCCGCTTATTTGATTTATGTTATGTATTAAGATTCGCGCCCGTTTTGTTAATTTTCTTGTTTTATGTGTTTTTAATATTTATTGTAGTTTTTTTTTATATTGTTCAGCCTCATTCCTTTAAGTTATGTGTGTATATGCACTGCACTTATTTTTCGCTTAGATATGTACATATGTAGTAATTATACATTGCAACAGCACTTTTTTGGTTTTGTTTTACTGAACACTTTTAGTTATATGTGTATATGCTCTGCACTGCACTTATTTTGCACTTATATATGTACGTATGTATTTTTCTGTTGTAACAGCACTTTGTTTTAAACTAAAGCGTTTTTTTTCTTTTTTCGTAACTGCACGTACACTGTTACGTTACTGTAATTTTTTTTTTTGTTTCGTTTTTGGTAACTGCACTTTCTTCTTATTGTTTTTTCCTGTTTTTCACTTATTTTTGGCCATTTCACAGCCTTTTACTTTAGTTTTTTTTTTTTTAAACACCCATAGTGCCGTCAACTAGGGCTCGAAGGACCATATTTAGTTTAGTACTAAGTAGCACCAAAACACTCACCACTTTCACTTGTTTCCGAATAAAAAAGAAACACAAATTTGATATAAAATGTATAAAGGATTTTCCAACTTGAAATTTTATTATTCTTTGAAACTATAAGGTTGTTTAAAAATGATGTGAAAAAACGATATATTTCCGAGGTGGCGCAGAACAGGATTCGGATGATGCGTATACGACGGCGATCGATCGAAAAAAAGGGCCGTATCCAGAATTAGCATCAGGTACTTCAATATCAGGCTCGTTTGGGTGCTTGGTCACAGCGGAATCGCTGGGAATTGCAAGGCCGATGAGCTGGCCAGGGGAGGGGTATCCTAGCCCAGCTCACATCGCATGCGCTCAGCAGACGCTGGTCGAAGCTTCTGCGCGACTGCGCGATCCTTCTGACCGAGAGTGGATCGCAGGAGGTCGGGGGATCTTTTCGCCTTGAACAAAGTTCACCTCGCCGCCATGGTAGGAGTTCTCACTGGGCACTGTCTCATGCGGTGCGGCTTAAAATACTACCCGATGGCAGTTGTCAAAGCTGTATGGAGGAGGGTGAAGTGGAAACATCCCGGTACTTTATCCTCCATTGTCCGGCTTTTGCTAGGTTGAGATTGAAACATCTCGGCAATCACACTTTTGGCGGACCAGAAGATCTGGCCATAACAGATATTGGCCGTCTCAACAAGTTTGTCATAGGCACAAAGCGCTTTGTCGACATGTAAGGGTCTATTGATCCGGCTCATAGGAGTTTTGGGTACCACAACGGACCGGCGTTTAAGCTGCTCAAGTGTGATCCTTCTTAGGATCGACCCTCTAACATAACCTAACCTAACCTATATAGTGTTTAAAGTATTATTATATACAGTGACGAGCAAAACCGTATTACGTACAGTGCCGAGCAAACACATATACATATGTGCACTAGTATACATAGCACCTATACACCGAACAAGAAAAGAGTCATAGCAAGGACTTACAAGGAGTTACAGTAAAAGAGAGAGGCACCTAGAATCCAACTTTTAACACCCGGACGGACTGATATAAGTATTATCTATAAGTATTATATATATTTATCCATTTATTATTAATTATTTATGCCTAGATTAAGTTGAAAATCTGTATTACTAAGTCGTATTCAGAATAGAAGACGTATGAGAGTTCGTCGTGCAAACTCTTCATATAGTGATAGTGACCAGTCACAAGATACTGTAAGTCACGCTAATCGTAGATTAGATTCCGATGTACGTCTGTTCGAACAAATTATCAATACAAATCAGTATAGAACCAGGCGGGAATATCTCGAGTTACGGTCTTTTGAACAAAATTTAAATACTATTCAACATAGAACAAGGCGGCAAGATCCAAAAATTCGCTCTGAAGAGCAAATAAGAAATAATCGAGGTCATAGATTTCGGCGCGAAGAGCCCGAGGTACGATATGTTGAACAGTGTTTAAAACTTGCTTAATTTGTTGCCTCTCTCTTTTACTGTAACTCCTTGTAAGTCCTTGCTATGACTCTTTTCTTGTTCGGTGTATAGGTGCTATGTATACTAGTGCACATATGTATATGTGTTTGCTCGGCACTGTACGTAATACGGTTTTGCTCGTCACGAGCCTGATATTGAAGTAGCCTGATGCTAATTCTAGCGAGGACAGACACTCCTTGACTAGCTTTGAATGCACGCTTCGCGCACTCAGGGCTTGTATTGCCGCTCTGCTGACGGAGTGAATGCTCACCTCTCTAAACGAAGCTACACTACGTAACAGTACTTCTACCGCCACCTTGATCGCGGCCACTTCCGCCTGAAAAACGCTACAGTGGTCCGGTTGCCTGAAGCAAAGATTGACGGAGAGATCTTTACAGAAAACCCCCCCCTCCAACTTTCCCTCCTAGCTTCGACCCATCCGTGAAAAAACTTACCGCGCCTCTTCTCCAGCGGCTTCTTCCCCTCCACATCTCCCTCGTCCGGATATGAGCAGAGAAATACCCGCCTCGAATGGTCGCTGGCTAAATGAGCTATAAGCCTTATTAGCAAACATCCCTGCACAAGCAACACTGATACATTCCAACACACCACACAATACCATCCACTCCTGAAAACACCACACACCAATACATACAAATTTACACAATTCACCGAGGGATACCAACACACACCACATCACCAACACACCCACGATCTCACCACTCTACCCAACCAACAAAAGGGATCGACGACTGGATACGGCCCTTTTTTTCGATCGATCGCCGTCGTATACGCATCATCCGAATCCTGTTCTGCGCCACCCCGGAAATATATCGTTTTTTCACATCATTTTTAAACAACCTTATAGTTTCAAAGAATAATAAAATTTCAAGTTGGAAAATCCTTTATACATTTTATATCAAATTTGTGTTTCTTTTTTATTCGGAAACAAGTGAAAGTAGTGAGTGTTTTGGTGCTACTTAGTACTAAACTAAATATGGTCCTTCGAGCCCTAGTTGACGGCACTATGGGTGTTTAAAAAAAAAAAAACCTAAAGTGAAAGGCTGTGAAATGGCCAAAAATAAGTGAAAAACAAGAAAAAACAATAAGAAGAAAGTGCAGTTACCAAAAACGAAACAAAAAAAAAAAAAAAATTACAGTAACGTAACAGTGTACGTGCAGTTACGAAAAAAGAAAAAAAACGCTTTTTAGTTACAAAGTGCTGTTACAACAGAAAAATACATACGTACATATATAAGTGCAAAATAAGTGCAGTGCAGAGCATATACACATATAACTAAAAGTGTTCAGTAAAACAAAACCAAAAAAGTGCTGTTGCAATGTATAATTACTACATATGTACATATCTAAGCGAAAAATAAGTGCAGTGCATATACACACATAACTTAAAGGAATGAGGCTGAACAATATAAAAAAAAACTACAATAAATATTAAAAACACATAAAACAAGAAAATTAACAAAACGGGCGCGAATCTTAATACATAACATAAATCAAATAAGCGGGCGCGATACAATACATACCAATCAAATTACATATAAACCAACAGCGGGCGCGATACAAAAAAACATATAATCCAACAGCTGGGACAACTAAACCTTATAACGTCCACGTTATATCTCCCACACCCCCTGCAGGAAATCAGAGTGAGTTGTATCGCTTCCTCTTAATGAGTATATTTACATGTATATATGTATGGCAAATGGTTTTTTCCCCATATAAAAAACGAAATTAATATTTAAATATAACGGACACCAAACTGTCTCAATTTACGGTTTAATTTACGGAAAAAACCGAAAACAGTTTGGTACATATTATACATATATATCTACATATATATACATATATATACATATATATATAAATAAATATACGGGTCTCGAAAATAGCCATATTACATAGGGTGATTTCCTTGTATGCTTACATTTGTGTATTAAAACACACTTTACGTTTCCAACAACACACCAAAATATTTCAAGTATTCACTTGCAAACTTTTCCAGCAATACCCCTTACGCTTAACAAAGCAATAAGCAGGATTGCGTCAAACCAAGTAAGCTAAGGCAAATTGAGAACTTAACAAAAAACATACAAAAAAAAAAAAAAAAAAAAAAAAAACAGAAATTTATATACATACATATATGCATTTTAATTTACAAAAATATATACATACGTACATATAATATTCCATATATTCATATGCACATATACATTTTTACATATATACTTAATCTAACAACAACCATATACATATAATATATATAATATTTGAAAATACATTTTAAATAATTGCCAAGAGCAATACATATATTTACATACATAAATTCAATTTTATCTTTTAACATACGTGTACAAGATAATAATTTGATACATATATACATAAGTGCATACGGTGAAATATCGGCACATTACCAATTGCAATTTCTCGCTCTTCCCGCACAGCGTTCATACATATATACATACATTTTACGAGAATACCTGCGGTCAATTATTCTCCTTTTCTCTTTTCGCACTGCGTACATATATACACGCGCATTTACATACATACCGGCACTGGTTTACAAACATACATACGTACTTCGTTTCAAAGTCCACATTGGCAAATATTCCGCAATACCCCTTGTTCTTTGTTAAACAAAAACAAGTAGGATTGCATATATACATATAATATTCTAAATCCACATTGGCACATATTCGCAATACCCCTTGTTCTTTGACCAACAAAAACAAGCAGGATTGCGCAAAACATAATATAATACATACATACATATGTACAAAGCGCATTGATCTCTAAGACGAGCTCTCAATTGCGCATAACCACAAGAATCAGCTGATCCGAGATACATTTTACGAGAATACCTGCGGTCAATTATTCTCCTTTTCGCGGTCTTTTCGCACTGCGTACATATATACACGCGCATTTACATACATACCGGCACAGGTTTACAAATATAAAATACATTGATCTCTAAGACGAGCTCTCAATTGCGCATAACCACAAGAATCAGCTGATCCGCTTATAGGTATACTCTATAGGAATTACGGACGAATAATACATACACATAAAATTAGAAATAAAATCATTTATTTTATTATCAATTAATAATCAATTAAATAAATAAATAAAAAAAATAAGAAATAAAAAAATATCGCGAGTGAATACGAACGGTACGAACTAAATACGCGAATTTTTGAAAAGAGTTCAGTTATTCATACGAGTTAATACGAAGATTAAAAACGTCATTGATTCACTAGGTTTATTCATAACAAAAAAAAAATTTATATAAGGAAAAAAAAAATCTTCTTTTCTTAAAAGATAGATAGAAGAATATATTTATTACACTGGAAAAATTTTAATTTATTTCGGCATACCTTTTTAAATGAGCTCAGACTCAAAAGAATCAAAAATATTTCAATTGTTAAAAGTACCAAAGATGATTTCAAATAATAAAAGTCCATGTACACCTGCAGAAGCTACACGCTCAAAGCAAGGTGCTACAAAGCAAAAGAGGGGTAAAGACATTTCTTACACTAAATTCATTGCTGAGAGTGACAGTCTAATACGATACTGCACTCGATTTTCATCTTCGCCGATTCAAGAAAATTCTGAATCGGTATTAGAAATTAAAAAAGACAATCTTGACAATTTTTGGAAACGTCTCCAAGCTGCATATGATGCAATTGTAGAATCTGACGACTCAGATCAACCAGAAAATTTCAAATCTTCGGCTTACGCCAAATACGAAAACTGCTTAGACCAGTTTGAAGAAACAAAAGCAATGATTTCGGATCAATTAAAATTAATTAAAGCCATAGCACCTGCTCCACATCCGAGAGTAGAGCTGCCACAAATTCAATGTCAAGAGTCAAATTCAGGCATCCATCTCAAGGTGCCCACATGTGATACAGAAATCGTTCATGGTGGTTATGAACAATGGCCGTCCTTCCGGGACATGTTTACAGCCGTTTACATAAGCCACCCAAAGTTAACAAATGCACAAAAATTGTATCACCTCCGATACAAAACAAAAGGTCAAGCTGGCGTTATAGTAAAACAGTTCGCACTAAATGACGATAATTTCAATTTGGCTTGGGAAGCTCTTAAATCAAGATTCGAAAACGAAAGAATATTGGTCGATAAACAAATATCGATATTAATGAACTTGCCAAAAATTCAAAGGGAAACTAGTGAAGAATTAATCAAACTTCAATCCACTGTTTCAAATTGTTTGTCGGTTTTATCGACACAAAATATTCCCACAGACAGCTGGGATCCAATACTGGTAAACATATGCACTGCCGCATTACCAGAAAAATCATTACTTCTATGGGAACAATCGCTCTCATCACGAAGAAAATGCCCCATGTGGCAACAAATGAAAGATTTCCTAAAGGGTAGATAAAAAAATGGTCAGAACGAAACCCGTTCAACATGACCTAAATTAAAGCTTCCACAGACCCCAAGCCAGTAGCAACAACAATTTAAATAGAAGCCTCTTCAAAAATCAAACGTTCACATCCGAACAGTACAAGCAAACGTCATGCGAACTATGTACAGGGGGGCATAAGCTCAAATCTTGCGAGAGATTCAAAAAGATGAATATTTTCGATCGAAATAATTTTATAAAAACGAAAAGACTTTGTACAAATTGCATATCACATGCACATACACTTAAAGAGTGCGAAAGCAAATTTAATTGCGTTTATTGTCATAAACGACATCATTCAATGCTGCATTACAACACATTTCCCAGCTCACCCCCGAACAGCGCAAATACAAAAAGAGCCACGGGTTTAGTTGCAACAGCAAATCCCGAAGTGCGAAATCCCGAAAATTGCCAAGAAGCAAAATGCTGCTCAAAGGCATTAAACACCCAAACGCTACACAGCGAAATTCAAAGTAGAGTACTACTACCCACAGCAGTCGTCTCCATCGAACACCGAGGAGAGCTGTTTAAACTTAGAGCCTTAATAGACCAAGGATCACAACGATCTTTCATAGCATCTAGGGCACAAAATAGGCTACAATTGCCAACAAAACTAGCCAATTTTGAAATCACGAGAATGGGCGGAAGAGTAGTCCAAAACTCAAATAAAATCTGCCCCATTACCCTAATTTCCCCCCAAGCGGATAAGCACATACAAGTAGAAGCTATAGTCTTACCGCAACTTACAAATATGCTTCCAAGCTATCACATAAATAGCAAGCATTGGCAAAAGGTTTCACACCTAAAGCTAGCAGATCCCAACTGCAACACTCCCGCTTAAATAGACCTTCTATTAGGCAGCGATCTCATACCACAGATAATACTCGAAGGTATTGAGAAAATTTCAAATACACTTCTGGCACAAAATACTATTTTTGGGTGGATCCTAAGTGGACTAGTTTCGGAACCAGTTACCACCATGACCACTCAGGTTGAGAAAATCTCAAACGAATACCTCAATTCACAATTGAATTTTGGGAGTTAGAAGAACTCCCCCCCATATCAATCACAACCCCTGAAGATCAGTATTGTGAAGACTTTTACAAAGCCACAACTACTAGATCAGATAATGGTCGGTACGTCGTACGACTACCACTAAAACAACAATTTCCTAACACACTCGCCTTAGGTCATTCTCGCACCTCTGCAATACAGCAGTTTTTAAGTATGGAAAAGAACTTACTTAAAAAAGGTGAGCTTAAGCCAGAATACGATGGCGTGTTGGAAGAATATCTCCATTTAGACCACATGGAGGAAATAAGCCCATGCGAAAAAATCATCAACGGCAAATACTACTCATTTTATTTGCCGCACCATGCAGTAGTAAAGCCAGACAAAAAAACAACTAAAGTAAGAGTTGTCTTTAATGCATCAAGATCCACTAGCTCGGGGAATTCCCTAAATGATATTCTATTTACGGGACCCACGCTCCAACCAGATTTAATGCTCCTCATATTAAATTGGCGTATATTCAAATACGTATTTAACGGAGACGTCAAAAAAATGTATAGACAAATAGTCGTACATAAAGACGATCAAGATTTTCAGCGAATTATTTTCCGAAAATCTCCCAATGGTCCACTTCGCGACTATAAATTAAAAACAGTTACCTTAGGCGTCAACTGTGCTCCATATTTAGCCATTCGAACACTGCACGAATTGGCAGAAAACACCAAGTCAGAATTTCCTCTGGAAACCCAGGTGTTAAAAGCACAAACGTATGTAGACGATATCTTGTCTGGAAGTCACAGTCTTCCACAAGCATACGAGTCACTATCACAAGTGATAAAAGCCCTCAAAACCGCAGGGTTTCCGTTGAAAAAGATAACGGCGAACCACCCTAATATTCTAAAAAATATACCACATGAAAATTTGTTAGATACTAATTTCCTTAAATTCGAAAAGGAAAGTACAACAAAAACTCCGGGGATCCAATGGAATGCGATATCTGACCAGTTTTCATACACTACAGAGTCAATATCTGCATTATCCGCCATAACGAAGCGACAAATTCTATCCTCTGTGGCGAAACTTTTCGACCCCGCAGGATGGCTTTCGCCAGTTATGATACAAGCAAAAATTCTAATACAAGAATTATGGCTAGATGGAACCGACTGAGACAAACAAGTAAAACCACTTCGTTTAGAAAAGTGGTCCCAGTTTGCAAACAATCTAAACGATATCTCACAGATACCAATCCCATGATGGGTAAATTATGCCCCAGAGCACAAAGTCGAACTACACGGCTTCTGTGACGCTTCTGAAAAGGCATATTGCGCAACTATATATGTTCGGACACAAAGCGATATTGCGACCACAAGCCACTTACTAGTAGCAAAAGCAAAAGTAGCTCCGTTAAAAACAATAAGTCTGCCACGACTTGAACTTTGTGGAGCACTACTACTAGCCAAACTAGTGTCCATGGTGCGAATGCATTTAAACATGGAAAAATACAAACTATATCTGTGGTCCGATTCTGAAATCGTACTCGCTTGGTTACAAAAACCACCACATGCATGGAAGAGGTATATTTCCAATCGAACGTCTCAAATCCTTGACCTAGTAGGATTAGCCACTTGGCGACATGTAGCCAGTGCTGACAATCCTGCTGACTAGGTACAAGAGGATGCAAACCCCTGCATCTTGCCACCACCACGCTCTGGTGCAATGGCCCCCGATGGTTAACAGAATCTCCCGATTCTTGGCCACTGGTTAAATGAGTAATTCAACATAGCATCCCACACACATTTCACACCAACCCTATCATCACGATCACACTACACATGAAGACACACTACACACCACACCAAAGGAGGTAAAAAGGGGACGACGAGCGACCACCAGGCTCTCTTGCGCAACGTAATCGTACCAATCGCTACCTCCACTATCAACCGTCACAACCTGTTAATTATTTAAAATAATTATATTATTTTTTGCGAAAATAAATTGTGAACTTCTTTAAAAACCATAAAACAAAACAATATGTTAGTGAATATAAGATAAAAAGGTGAGTGCTAAACAAGGTGGCGCATAAGTCAATCCATGGTCCTTCGAGCCTTACAGAAAGGCACTATTAGGAAAAAATAAAAAAAAAATAAATAATTAAATAAAATAAAGTGCGGAGATCAAATACTTACATACAATACATATACCTAAATCAAAAAAAACAGTGTACAGTGAAACAAACAAGTGCAGTACAAGTGAATATACATAAAAAAAAAAAATAAAAATAAAAAAAAAGTACCGAAGACAATAATATACATATACAGTGCTGTAAAAATAAAATACATAAAAAAGTGCAACAAACCTTTCACATACTTTCGGTGAACAAACATAAAACATATAAAACACGGGCGCGAAACCTGTACAATAACACAAATTAAACGGGCGCGATTACTAAACATAATATACCTATAATATATACCAACAAAATTAAATAGTAACCGGGCGCGAAATCAAAAATAAAACACAAAAATTTTATACAACAACCTAAGGAACATACCTACAGGACAAAGGACAACAAAAGCAAGCTCGGACAGCAGAGAGGAGGAAAGGATTTTTCTACATTGGCACACGTGTACCAACATATAAAACCCCAAATACCCTTGAGGCGGTACAAAGTGAGTCGTATCGATTCCTTTTATTTATTTATAATTTATTAGCATTTATGTATGTTGAAATTAATAAAATCGGGTTATATTTAAATATAGCGGTTACGGCCAAACTGTTTTAACGTACGGTTAATTTCGAGAAAACCGAATACAGTTTGGTGCATTATATACACCCATATATACAATATATATATATATATATATATATATATGTTTATATAAAACATATTTATTTAAAAGAAACCAAAGCCTATACATGCTTACCTTTGTGTATCCAAACACAAATTTAATAAACACAAAAAATTTTTTTTCAAGTACTTACTTGACCACTTTTTCCGGCAATACCCCTTATGTTTAATAAATCATAAGCAGGATTGCGCAAAATAAGTAAGCAAGGCAAATTGGAAAAATAAATAAAATTCAAACGAAAAAAAAATAAACATACATACATATCTGCACGGTTACTTGCCAAGTACATACAAATCTACATACTATATTACATTTTATATACGCTTATATATACGTAACTAACAAAGTTACGAAGCGAATAATTTTTTACATACATATATACACGAACGATACGAACTCAAAAGTGCGTACCTGCACATTATTTATTTTCTGTTCCCGCGTCATCCCTATAGCCAACCTAACAAGCATATACATACAAACACACGGCTTAAAATTTGCCTATGTTTGTATACCCTACACACATTGGGTAAAATATTTAAAATTATTTTAGTTAAAATTATTGCTAATAATAAAAGACTTAAACGTAATAATAACAAAATTTCCGAACACTTAGCGTTGCGGTACATAAGTAGGAATTATTAATTTTTTTGACAGAATTAAAATTTATTACAACAAAAAACAAGGGCACAAGAACAATCGGTTTAACAAACGAAAAAGCAAAGAAAAAGTTATACTTGGTGGGAGTAGCGCATAACTAGTACACACACAGTAGTACATATAATATATTCAAAGTCCATATCGGCACTTTTCTGGCAATACCCCTTGTTCTTGTTAAAACACAAGCAAGCAGGATTGCAAACAAAACGTTTAAGCATATTACATATGCACATAAATACGCACATAACGTACACGCTTATGTACAAAGGTTAATAACCTCATTTTTAAAAGCGGTAATATACACAATTAACATACATACAAACGAGTACGTAACATTAAATTATAAAATACAAAGAGAGAAAAAAAAAACAAAAAAAAAGCGGAACTAAATAAAACCCGAGACTAAGAAAAACGAAATACGCGTTTGTTATTGGCGAAGTCCGGATACAACAAAAAAAAATAAAGTCCTATTTATCTAAAAGATATTCTCTTTATTTATCTAATATCATCAGTGTACACTGAGAGAAAAAATATATAAAATATATCTAAACAAAAAAAAAAAAAATAAAATTTTGAACTTTACTTTCATCTTTTAAATGAACGCAGATTCTAAGGAATCAAAACCAACTCAACATCTAAAAGTACCAAAAATGATTTCGGACGAAAAGAGTCCATGTACACCTGCAGAAGCTACACGCTCAAAGCAAGGTGCTACAAAACAAAAAAAGATAAAAGACATTTCATATACCAAATTCATTGCAGAGAGTGACAGTCTAATACGATACTGCACTCGGTTTTCATCTTCGCCGATTCAGGACAATTCTG
Organism: Bactrocera oleae; assembly: GCF_042242935.1. Taxonomy (NCBI): domain Eukaryota; kingdom Metazoa; phylum Arthropoda; class Insecta; order Diptera; family Tephritidae; genus Bactrocera; species Bactrocera oleae. Next base: position 14,737,546 of record NC_091541.1, on the reverse strand, counting down.
AATCGGTATTAGAAATTAAAAAAGACAATCTTGACAATTTTTGGTCACGTCAAGCTGCATATGACGCAATCGTAGAATCTGACGACTCAGATCTACCGGAAAATTTTAAATCTTCGGCTTACGCCAAATACGAAAACTGCTTAGACCAGTTTGAAGAAACAAAAGCAATGATTTCGGATCAATTAAAATTAAATTAAGCCATAGCACCTGCTCCACATCCGAGAGTAGAGCTGCCACAAATCCAATGCCAAGAGGCAACTTCAGGCATCCATCTCAAGGTGCCCACATGTGATACAGAAATCTTTCATGGTGGTTATGAACAATGGCCGTCCTTCCGGGACATGTTTACAGCCGTTAACATAAACCACCCAAAATTAACAAATGCGCAAAAATTGTATCACCTCCGATACAAAACAAAAGGTCAAGCATTGTCATAAACGACATCATTCTATGCTTCATTATAACAATTTTTCCAGCTCACCCCCAAACAGCGCAAATATGAAAAGAGCCACGGGTTTAGTTGCAACAACAAATCCCGAAGTGCGAAATCCAGAAAATTGCCAAGAAGCACCATGCTGCTCAAAGGCATTAAAAACTCATACGCTACACAGCGAAAACCAAAGTAGGGTACTACTACCCACAGCAGTCGTCTCCATCGAACACCGAGGAGAGCTGTTTAAACTTAGGGCCTTAATAGACCAAGGATCACAACGATCTTTCATAGCGTCTAGGGCACAAAATAGGCTACAACTGCCAAAAAAACAAGCCAACTTTGAAATTACAGGAATGGGCGGAAGAGTAGTTCAAAACTCTAATAAAATCTGCCCCATTACCCTAATTTCCCCCCAAGCGGATAAGCACATACAAGCAGAAGCTATAGTCTTACCGCAACTTACAAATATGCTTCCAAGCTATCACATAAATAGCAAGCATTGGCAAAAGGTTTCACACCTAAAGCTAGCAGATAACAACTGCTACGCTCCCGCTCAAATAGACCTTCTATTAGGCAGCGATCTCATACCACAGATAATACTCGAAGGTATTGAGAAAATTTCAAATACACTTCTGGCACAAAATACTATTTTTGGGTGGATCCTAAGTGGACTAGTTTCGGAACCAGTTACCACCATGACCACTCAGGTTGAGGAAATCTCAAACGAATACCTCAATTCACAATTGAAAAAATTTTGGGAGTTAGAAGAACTCCCCCCCATATCAATCACAACCCCTGAAGATCAGTATTGTGAAGACTTTTACAAAGCCACAACTACTAGATCAGATATGCAATACAGCAGTTTTTAAGTATGGAAAAGAACTTACTTAAAAAAGGTGAGCTTAAGCCAGAATACGATGGCGTGTTGGAAGAATATCTCCATTTAGACCACATGGAGGAAATAAGCCCATGCGAAAAAATCATCAACGGCAAATACTACTCATTTTATTTGCCGCACCATGCAGTAGTAAAGCCAGACAAAAAAACAACTAAAGTAAGAGTTGTCTTTAATGCATCAAGATCCACCAGCTCGGGGAATTCCCTAAATGATATTCTATTTACGAGACCCACGCTCCAACCAGATTTAATGCTCCTCATATTAAATTGGCGTATATTCAAATACGTATTTAAAGGAGACGTCGAAAAAATGTGTAGACAAATAGTCGTACATAAAGACGATCAAGATTTTCAGCGAATTATTTTCCGAAAATCTCCCAATAGTCCACTCCGCGACTATAAATTAAAAACAGTTACCTTAGGCGTCAACTGTGCTCCATACTTAGCCATTCGAACACTGCACGAATTGGCAGAAAACACCAAGTCAGAATTTCCTCTGGCAACCCAGGTGTTAAAAGCACAAACGTATGTAGACGATATCTTGTCTGGAAGTCACAGTCTTCCACAAGCATACGAGTCACTATCACAAGTGATAAAAGCCCTCAAAACCGCAGGGTTTCCGTTGAAAAAGATAACGGCGAACCACCCTAATATTCTAAAAAATATACCTGAAACATGAAAATTTGTTAGATACTAATTTCCTTTAATTCGAAAAGGAAAGTACAACAAAAACTCTGGGGATCCAATGGAATGCGATATCTGACCAGTTTTCATACACTACAGAGTCAATATCTGCATTTTCTGCCATAACAAAGCGGCAAATTCTATCCTCTGTGGCGAAACTTTTCGACCCCGCAGGATGGCTTTCGCCAGTTATGATACAAGCAAAAATTCTAATACAAGAATTATGGTTAGATGGTACCGACTGGGACGAACAAGTAAAACCACTGCGTTTAGAAAAGTGGTCCCAGTTTGCGAGCAATCTACATGATATCTCACAGATACAAATCCCACGATGGGTAAATTATGCCCCAGAGCACAAAGTCGAACTACACGGCTTCTGTGACGCTTCTGAAAAGGCATATTGCGCAACTATATATGTTCGCACACAAAGCGACACTGCGACCACAAGCCACTATTTAGTAGCAAAAGCAAAAGTGGCTCCTTTAAAAACAATAAGTCTACCACGACTTGAACTTTGTGGAGCGCTACTACTAGCCAAACTCGTGTCCATCGTACAAACGCATTTAAACATGGCACAATATAAATTATATCTATGGTCCGATTCTGAAATTGTACTAGCCTGGTTAGAAAAACCACCACATGCATGGAAGACGTATATTTTCAATCGAACGTCTCAAATACTTGACCTAGTGGGATCAGCCACTTGGCGACACGTAGCCAGTGCAGACAATCCTGCCGATCTAGGTACAAGAGGGTGCAAACCCCTGCACCTTGTCACCACCATCCTCTGGTGGAATGGCCCCCGATGGTTAACAGAATCTCCTGATTCTTTGCCACAATTGGTCATGCGCAATATAATTGCGCCAGAAAGTCGAAAAATCGACTCCTTTCACGCAACATTGCAGGATAATGACATCCTTGAGCGATTTTCCTCGTATCCCCGAGCCCTCAGGGTAATCGCTTACATGCTCAAGTTCATAGAGCGACTCAAAATTAAACTTAAGGGAGTAACCTCAGTAGATTCTCAATGCGATACAGTGACGCACCTAGACTTACAAAAAGCAAAGGTCGCTCTTATCGCATCTACTCAAGCGCGTTACTTCAACCGAGAAATATCATTACTAAGAGTTTCGAAGCCGATTGATAAAAAGAGCTCACTCTTAGTACTAAATCCATTCATAGACACGAAAGGTCTGCTTCGGGTGAATGGTCGGCTTGCCAATTCAAGCCTAACGTTTAACGAACGCCATCCCATAATTATACCAGAGAAGTCTCAACTTGCCATATTACTCATCAATTATATCCACATATTAATGCTTCATGCCGAACATCGTCTCATGCAACATATGGTCCGCCAGGAATTTTACATTCCCCGACTTAAGCCTTAAATAAAGAAGTGCATTTTCTTGTGCAAAATCTGTACCACGCACAAGCAAAAGATGAGAACACAGATTATGGCAGCACTTCCCCCGGAACGCTGCAACTTCGCTCTGCCTTTCTCCATCACAGGTGTCAACTTTGCTGGGCCTTTCAAATAAAGGCGTCTATGTTAAGGTCTCCCACTCTGATGAAAGGCTATGTGGCTGTTTTTGTCTGTTTTACGACAAAAACAGTGCACTTTGAGCTTTGTACTAATCTGACGAAGGAGGCTTTCCTTGCAGCATTTGCCCGCTTCGTCGGTCAACGCGGCTTTCCATCGAAGATCATGAGCGATAATGGTAAAACATTTATCGGCGCTCAAAGAGCCACCGAAAAACAATTTGTGGACTTTATCAAACAAGTCTCACCTGAGATTGTACAAAAGTACGCGCCCCAAGGCATTAATTGGCAATTCATCCCCCCAAGCGCTCCTCATATGGGTGGTTTATGGGAATCAGCTGTAAAAAGCTTCAAATCCCACTTCAAAAAAGTAGCTGGAAATTACAAATTCAATTACGAAGAATTTACAACATTACTAATCCGTATCGAAGCCGTTCTCAATTCACGGCCACTAACGACACTCTCGCAAGATCCCTCAGATTTGACAGCCCTAACTCCAGGACATTTTCTCAAAGGAACACCCATTCTGGCCATACCTGAGCCAGGCGTGGAGTTGCTATCCTTATTAAATCGATGGGAAAGAATCAAAATTCTCCATCATGACTTTAGCCGTCCGACGGTCATATCCGAATAGTAGATCTCCGCACGCAATCGGGAACGCTAACCAGGCCGCTCATAAAACTATGCTTCCTGCCCACCGACCGTACTACCGAAACTAAAATGGTATTAAATTCAAATAAATCGAATCAATAAAACTGCAAATAAATAAAAATAAAAAACGTTAACAACAATTCCAAACCAAACAGAAATGGTCGATCAATATGCCGACCCACGCATGCCACATCACGTGGCACAATTGCCCATATTCAATTATATGCCACAAACATATACTAAATCTAATCTTTTCATACAGATTAATATGGACGGGGAAATGCCGACAAGTCCATTGCCAACCGTTCGATCGGCTATCAACGTGCCACGCACTGGGCCGATTCCAGCGCCTCGAGCCACCGCTGCAACAACTGTCACAGCTGTCGCGCGGAACACAGCACAACCACCGCCAGCGTCGCCATTGGTGCCTCCGGAGCCGCACCGCACCCGATGTCCGCTGTGTCGCCGCTCACACCGGCTACAGCACTGTAGCCTCTTCAAATCCATGCAACCCAGTCAACGTCAGCGGGTAGCCCAGGCGCATGGACACTGCCTCAATTGCCTGAGTCTCATCCATACGACGCAAGAGTGTGACTCGGAGTGTTCATGTCAATTGTGCGGCTACCCCATACGTTCCTTCCCCGCACCTCCAGGCGCGATGTTCGGCGACCACACCACACCAAAGGAGGTAAAAAGGGGACGACGAGCGACCACCAGGCTCTCTTGCGCAACGTAATCGTACCAATCGCTACCTCCACTATCAACCGTCACAACCTGTTAATTATTTGAAATAATTATATTAATTTTTTGCGAAAATAAATTGTGAACTTCTTTAAAAACCATAAAACAAAACAATTTGTTAGTGAATATAAGATAAAAAGGTGAGTGCTAAACAAGGTGGCGCATAAGTCAATCCAGCCACAATCGCCCATGCGCAATATAATTGCCCCAGAAAGTCGAAAAATCGACTCTTTTCACACAACAGTGGATGATACTGACATCCTCGAACGATTTTTATCGTATCCCCGAGCACTCAGGGTAATAGCTTACATGCTCAAGTTCATAGAGCGACTCAAAATTAAACTTAAGCGAGTAACTTCATTACACTCCCAATGCAATACAGTGACGCACCTAGACTTACAAAAAGCAAAGGTCGCTCTTGTCGCATCTACTCAAATGCGCTACTTCAGCCGAGAAATATCATTGCTAAAAGATTCGAAGCCAATCGATAAAAAGAGCTCACTTTTAGTACTAAATCCATTTCTGGACACAAAGGGTTTGCTTCGTGCGAATGGTCGGCTTGTCAACTCCAGCCTGACATACAACGAACGACATCCCATAATCATACCAGAAAAAGCACGGCTTGCCACATTATATCTGCATTATGTCCACATACTGATGCTACACGCCGAGCACCGTCTCATGCAACAAATAGTCCGCCAAGAGTTTTATATTCCCCGTCTTAAGCCCCAAATAAAGAAGTGCATTTACATGTGCAAAGTTTGCACAACGTACAAGCAAAAAATGCGAATGCAGATAATGGCAGCACTTCCACCTGAACGCTGCAACTTTGCTCTGCCCTTCACAACAACAGGTGTCGATTTTGCTGGGCCTTTCCAGATAAAGGCTTCAATGTTAATATCTCCCACTTTAATGAAAGGCTATGTGGCAGTTTTTGTTTGTTTTACGACAAAAGCTGTTCACCTTGAGCTATGTACAAATCTGACGACAGAGGCTTTTCTCGCGGCATTCGCTCGCTTCGTCGGACGGCGTGGTTTTCCTTCAAAAATAATGAGTGACAACGGCAAAACGTTTATTGGAGCCAAAAGAGCCACTGAGAAACAGTTTGTGGACTTTATCCAACAAGTCTCACCTGAGATTGTACAGAAGTACGCACCCCAAGGCATTAATTGGCAGTTTATCCCCCCAAGCGCTCCTCATATGGGTGGTTTATGGGAATCAGCTGTAAAAAGCTTCAAATCCCACTTCAAAAAAGTAGCTGGAAACTACAAGTTCAATTATGAAGAATTCTCGACCTTAGTAATTCGAATTGAAGCCGTACTCAATTCACGGCCAATCACAATCGTCTCGCAAGATCCCTCCGATTTCACTGCCCTAACTCCTGGGCATTTTCTCAAAGGAGCACCCATTCTGGCCATACCTGAGCCAGACGTGGAGTCGCTGTCCTTATTAAACCGATGGGAAAGAATCAAAATTCTCCATCACAATTTTAGTCGCCGATGGAAAGAAGATTATCTAAAGGACCTCCACAAGAGGTACCGCTGGAAAGCTCCAGAAAAGGCGCCGAAGCTTGGAGATTGTGTCATTATTCATGATGATTGTCTACGCCCTACCGAATGGCGGCTTGGTCGCATAGAAAAGCTACATTATGGCTCCGACGGTCATATAAGAGTAGTTGATCTCCGTACCCAAAGCGGAACGCTAACCAGACCGCTCGTGAAGCTGTGCTTTCTACCAATCGCAGATATAAACGAAAAAGCAAATAATAAACGATAAACCGATCATAATCCCGAAAACGCAATTCATAACCGTTTCAATAAATCGACTAAAAAAAACGAAAAGACAATAGCTCGCAAACTCGACAACAATCCGTATATATAAGTATATAAGTATATAAACTAACGAGTCGATCAATATGACGACCCCTTCATGCTACCAAGAGTTGTAGAATGCCAATTTCAACTTATATCTTAAAACTTTATAAAGCCCAATAATCTTTTCTACATAGATAACTATGGACGCAGATGCACCTATGTCAACGCCTGCTATTCGGTCGGCTATCAATGTGCCGCGACCTGGGGTTACTCCAGCGCCCCGATCTGTAACTGCAACCGCTCCTACAGCCGCTCCTCGAAGTAGCGCGCGACCGTCACCAACAGCAAACAGGCAACCGCAGCGCGTCCGGTGCATCATTTGCCGCCGCCCTCACCGACTACAACACTGCAACATTTTTAGAGGCATGCAACCGATGCAACGCCAGCAAATCGCCCAGGCTCATGGGCATTGTCTCAATTGCTTGACAGCGGCACATGACACTCAGGAGTGCACGTCCGTCAATCTGTGCCAAATATGCGGCAGGTTGCATCATACGTTGCTCCATCGCAACCCGAGACGTGACATTGGTCGGCCGCCTGCCCCGCGCAGCCGCCCTCCAAGTAGACAACCACTATCTACTCGGGCAATACAGCACCGACGACCAGCAGCCCCTCTTGTGTCCCGATTAAGGAGCCACCGAAACGAAGCACCGATGATGCGCCGGCACTCTAGGCCGCAATATCGCCGCTCTACGGGACTGAGCAACGTTGTAGCAACGCTGCAACAGCTGCAACGACTCTTAGGCTAAACATTCGCCTAGGGGAGCCGGAATGGCCAAATGAGCTGTAAGCCTTCTTAGCAAACATCCCTGCACAAGCACTACACACCACTTCACAAGCAACACTGATACATTCCAACACACACAATACCATCCACTCCTGAAAACACCACACACCAATACATACAACTTTACACAATTCACCGAGGGATACCAACACACACCACACCACCAAACACCCACGATCTCACCACCCTACCCAACCAACAAAAGGGATCGACGACTGGATACGGCCCTTTTTTTCGATCGATCGCCGTCGTATACGCATCATCCGAATCCTGTTCTGCGCCACCCCGGAAATATATCGTTTTTTCACATCATTTTTAAACAACCTTATAGTTTCAAAGAATAATAAAGTTGGAAAATCCTTTATACATTTTATATCAAATTTGTGCTTTTTTTTATTCGGAAACAAGTGAAAGTGGTGAGTGTTTTGGTGCTACTTAGTAAACTTACTTACTAAACTAAATAGGCTCTGTGACGCAGTGATCCAAATTTTCAGGAATGCAGGTGAAGGAGGAGAGAATTGCGACGTGTCCTTGTTCGGATCTCATCAAAAGCCCAGCTTCTCTGAGCCTAATAGCACACCTAGCAGCAATGCACCTACCGGCAATGTCCACAGGTGCTATATTTAATATAGCGTTAAGAGCTATCGTTGGTGTGGTTGGCAGTGCACCGGAGATTCCGATGAGCGCCGCTCTTTGGACTCACTCAAGCTTTTTAGCCAGGGTAGTCTTTTCGAGCGCCTTCCACCAGACGAACACACCATAGAACAGTATTGGCTTGACTACGGTTTCGTAGAGCCAAAACACCACCTTTGGTGAGAGTCCTCACCTTTTCCTTATAGCTCCCCTGCAGCAGTATAAGGCGACCGATGCCTTCTTGACTCTCTCCTCGATGTTTGGCCTCCAAGAATGCTTTCTATCAAGAATGAGCCCTAGGTATTTCACCTTATCAACAGGTTGAAGACGTGAACCCCCCAGGGAGGGGAGAGGCACATTTGGGATCTTATACCTCCTAGTGAATAAAACCATTTCGGTTGTACTTGGGTTGACGGCTAGGCCGCTTCTGTTTTCCCAGTTGGATACCACGTTTAGATACCCTTCGGTGAGCTCATAGACGGTATTCAAGAATTTACCTTTAACCATAAGAACCACATCATCAGCAAAGGCTATCACCCGACAGCCTTGCTCCTCGAGTTCTATAAGTAGGTCGTTTACCACCAAGATCCAGAGCAGTGGGGAGAGTACTCCTCCTTAACACTATATAACTAATACACCAAAATTAGTTTGCATAAAGCACTTTGCTGGTAAAGAAATCTAGTGTAACTGAAACTACAAACACAGTATGCTGATATTTATTACACTCTTGCAACATGTTACTACAGAGTATAATAGCTTTGTGATGGTATATTTTTGTACACATAGCTTACGTACTTTTGTATACCTATATATTACTTAGCTATTCACTGGCATAATAATACATTTTATTAGTCTGTGGCATGTTAGTAGTATGTGGTATTGGAAAACGTTAATAAAATCGGGTTAATACTACCCTCAAATTCCATATACTACTTATAATGCTTTTCGTTATTCTAACCAGTTTTATGCCGAATATGTCGGTCAGTGAGTATTAAACTTTTTTTTATATATAAAATTGCTTCAAAATATGTTATCGAGTATAGCTGAGCAATGTCAAAATTAATATATTTCTCTATCCCCAATATATATATGATTTCCGTCTTTCCACCTGACTTAACACCGTTCCGGTTGATCAACGTGATATTTTAACGAAATTAAGTGGAAAAGATTTCTTAAAAATTATGTGGTTTGACGCTGAATTAGAATGAAACTAGTATATACTAAGTCTAAACCTCACACCTTTATATAATGAATTCCGATTCTCTGGTTGACGTTTGCCACCTCAGCTTATAATACAAAATTTAGCCACTTTGGTGGAGGTAATATCACATACTTATGTATATCTCACTTTAAGCAATAAAACTGAGAAGTTAAGTTTATGGCCTTTAATATAAGTCAAGAAAATACCAAATTTGATTGTAATTTAATCACGATATCATTTAATAATGGATGCTTAATTCAACATTTTTTAATATACGGTTTGGAGGAATTTTCTGGTCTTTGGTTTTCCCAGCTCACATGTACTACTTATGGTATAATTTTTTTCGCCAATTTGATAACTTAATGAAATTAAATGGACAGTTTTTCTTAAAAAGAATGTACATCGCTGCATATGAATGAAATTGGTCTAGACTTTGTTTAAACCTTATAACCCTAATATACTGATTTCCGCTCCTCTGGTACAACAGCAACCTCATATACCCCACATATTAAATCTAATCCCTTTGGTTCAGTTTATATCACATATACCATGTTTGAGTTAAATAGCTTCTTTTTATAAAAGTTAACAGTTCGGAGAAAAAAATAGTATTGACACAAAATAAATCTATGATCAATAACATAAGTTAATAAGATATCAAATAATAATCGAGTAATGAATGTTGAATTCTTTCGAAACATGTTGCAACAGAGTATAGTTTTGTTCACCAAAGAGTTGTTTGCATCCCCTAAAGTGATAGATATAGATTTCTATATACATATATTTCTTATAATATTTGGCGATAATCAGTGGTTAGGTATATTTTCTCAGCCATCATGTTGAACTTATTATAAATTATACCAGACAACAATGCTAAAAAAGTTTCTTAGAGTGCTGGACTTTGTATAGAGCAAAAAAATCTTTCTAGAAAAAATTGCATGAAATAAATATTAGTAATGTAGTATCAAAAGGGCTCAAGACCCTTTTTATGTGGTTATAGATAAACTGCGACACCATAAGTTTACATGCTACTGTCTATTATTTCAGGTTTGCGACACATTTTAATATGAAGGTCATGAGGTGAACTGTAAACTCAAGAAAATTACATTTTTACCTAGCGCCGTTGGCAGCTTATGAAAGGTTTAGATATTAAGACAGAAAGGAGAAAATCTACATACCTGCTCTACATATGTGTATACCATACTTAATTATATGTAAGTTATTGTTAATTTAGCCTTCATGGGTAGACCCTTCAAAATAGGTACCATAGATCCCCCTGTTTTAGAAAGCGTTTAACAAAAGTAATTTACGAGGGGTTTTCCGAGATTTTAATTTCAATACAATGAAATAAACTACTAATTTCTAAAATATAAATATAACTAAATATTATGTTTTATTATGTTAGTGAATAGCTAAGTAATATATAGGTATACAAAAGTACGTAAGCTGTACCAACATGTTGCAAGAGTATAATAAATATCAGTACACTGTGTTTGTAGTTTCAGTTTCACTAAATGTCTTTACCAGCAAAGTGCTTTATTCAAACTAATTTTAGTGTATTAAATAAAGTGTTTAAAGTATTATTATATACAGTGACGAGCAAAACCGTATTATATACAGTGGCGAGCAAACACATTTACATATGTACACCAGTATACCATAGTACCTATACACGAAACAGGACAGGAGTCATAGCAAGGACATACAAGGAATTACAGTGAAAAAGAGCAGCACCTAGGATCCAACTTTTAACACCAGGACGGTCTGAATTATATAACTATTATATATAAGTATTTTATATATTAAGCCAATTATTATTTATTAATTATGCCTAAAATAAGTAGAAAATCTATATTAGTAAGTCGTCTTCAGAATAGAAGACGTATGAGAGTTCTTCGTGCAAACTCTTTATATAGAGATAGTGAGCAGTCACAAAATACTGTAAGTCACGCTAATCGTAGATTAGATTCCGATGTCGAAAAAATTATCAATACAAATCAACATAGAACCAGGCGGGAAAATCTCGAGGTACGGTCTTTTGAACAAAATTTAAAAACTGTTCAACATAGAACAAGGCGGCAAGATCCGCAAATTCGCTCTGAAGAGCAAATAAGAGATACTCGAGATGAAGTCTCGGCGTGAAGTCCCACTGGTTCGATCTGTTGAGCAAATTGCAAATACTGTTCAACATAGAACAAGGTGCCAAGATCCCCAAATTCGCTCTGAAGAGCAAATAAGAGATACTCGAGGTCATAGGTCTCGACGTGAAGACCCCGAGGTTCGATCTGTTGAGCAAATTGCAAATACTGTTCAACATAGAACAAGGCGGCAAGATCCCCAAATTCGCTCTGAAGAGCAAATAAGAGATACTCGAGGTCATAGGTCTCGTCGAGAAAATCCTGAGGTACGTTATGATGAACAAAGTAGGAACACTAGGGAGCATAGAGAACTTTGCGCAAGAAATCCTGAGTATAGGAATTTAGAGCGCATTCGTGATCACATGCAAAGGGAACATGCAAGAAGAAATCCTGAAATAAGGAGAGAGAAGCGCGATAGAGAAACACAACGTCGACAGCTTAGTAGGAGGGGTATGAGGGAAGAAATTTTGAATCAGAGACGTCTTAGACTAGGTCAAGTTCGCCTTCGTAGAGATAACCCACTCAATAGACAAATTGAAAACCAAAGGCAGTACCTACGAATCCGATTAACGAGAGAAAATAATGTTATAGAAACTGATAATAGTGGCAATTTACCAGATTTCAAAAACATTTATTTCCAGAATATAAATGGGGCCCTACTGAAATATGTTTTTGCTGCGGCGGCTTATGGTTTTCACACCAAGTTCGCAAATTAAATTTCGAAACTATTGCGCAAGGTCACCCGAATGCTGCATCCGCCTTCTTTTTAATGCAAAAATTTCCTTCAGAAGATGGAAATTACAATTTTTGTTCTACTTGCTAAAATGCGATTGTTAAAAAGAACGTTCCAAAAATATGTTTAGCTAACGGTCTAGACTTTCCTGAAATACCGGATTGTTTGAAAGGTTTAACCCCAATTGAAGAACGTCTCATAATGCCTAGATTGCCTTTTATGACAATCCGTCCGTTAGGATACCAGAGTTTGCTCAAAGGTGCTGTTGTTAATATACCAATTTCTGTTAACAATATTGTGACATCTCTACCAAGATCTTTTGATGAGGCTCATGTTATACAAATTCACTTAAGAAGGCGTTTGGAATACAATCATGATTACATGATCGATACCATACGCCCCGCAAAAATTATAGAAGCTTTGCAGTTCTTAGTGAATACCCCTCTGTATCGTGAGCACAATATACATATTAATGAAAACTGGATATCAGAATTTAATAACCAAGAAGAAGTTCCATTTGTTGCATCTGCAGAGGATTCCCGATTGGTTAAATCTTTTCATGCGGCACGAACTTCTTATGATAATCCCTCAGATAATAATATTCCCACGGGTCTTTTACCTTCAGAGCTAAATCCATGCGGTCAAGAAACTCTTTTGGACAATATTCCTGTAGAAAACTTAGATTATAACCGTTTAGTTATAGCGCCAGGTGAAGGACAAAGACCAATTGACATAATTCAAGATAATAATTCAGAAGAGTTGTCATTTGGAACAATATACGTTGGGCAGAAGCGTACATGCTCTGAAACGTATAGCAAGATAATACGTTCTGAAATTCGACGTTTTGACAGAAGAGCGTGTACCATTCCAAAGTTGTTCTATGATTACAAACAATTAAAACTGCTACAAATTAAGAATAGTACATCCATTTGCCTTAGAAAGTTTTCAGGTTGCAACCGAGTTACGGCCCAAAATCTATTAAACGAAAACTTTGCTCAAAACTTGATTCAACACGATGATCTCTAAAACTGTTGATTCTAAAGATATTTCGGAAGAGGAAGCCAACAGTTTAACAACCCAAAATAGATATCGCTTAGTTCGGTCAGACGCGGTTCTTCCTGTCTGATAGTAGAATAAATATGTCTTTTGATGACTATTTGTTAGCCCTTAGGTCAAGTTTAACAAAACCCAAAATTTTTCTAAAAAGAAAATTACAGGATCGTTTTATAAACGCTTATAATCCTCTGATTTTGGAACTCCACAGAGCAAATATGGATATCCAATATATAATATACTGGATGCATATGCATACTATTAAGCAAAAACTTAAACATATGGGTCACAAATTTATATCAGGCACAGAAATATCTGCACAAGAAGCAGTATATTGCTGCATTGGGCTCCATCTTTCGGAAGCAAGTAATGCAGAAATGTTTATAAATACCTCTCGACCTGAGGAACGTGTTCGAATGGTAAAACTTAGAGCGGAACTTCAGAACCTTCCTTTAAGTTCGACTGAAATATACATAGCCGGTATTTTAGACCGTTATGTTCAAAGATCCGATCAGTTAGAAACTCTTTGTTTAGCTGATTGTGCATCTAGGTATAAATATTTTAAATCTAGTGGAAGAGCACAAGATACTGATCATGAAGAAGAAGAGACGATAATTTACCAGAAAGCGGGGTTGTCATGCCTCTTAAAGACGGTAGCGGTTTTGTGAAAAAACGTACAAACCTTGTATTATTCCGTATAGAAAGTTTAGCCCAGATTTGGCCAGAGTTGAGTATTTCCGCGAAATGTTAATGCTTTACTATCCTTGGCGGAATGAACAGCAAGATCTCATTGAAAACGATAATGAGCAGACTTGCATAACACTTCGTATTATAATTGAGGAAAATCAAAGAAAATATGATGTTTTTGAGCAAAGAGAACTTGAAAATGTTTTAGAAAGTCTTTATAATGAAATAGACTTGGACGAAGGTGCTCAAAATGAACTACCTATCGTGAAAAATGAGTTCAGAGAGTTGGCACTTCCAGAAATAAACCTAAATATAAATTTGCTGGACTTGCATGGCGAAGATTCAACAGATAATGGCACTGAATCTGATTGCAATATTAGACTTATTAAACGACCCCCTTTAATTCCAGTTGAGGAATCTTTCTTTCTTTAGTTCAAAGCCTAAATACTAAGCAAAGAACCTATTTGACACATTTGATGCACCACCTAAAAATAAATCTCCCATTTTATGAGTTCATTGGCGGCGGTGCAGGTGTAGGAAAGAGTGGTTTGATATCTGCAATAAATCAAGCTCTTAACCATCGTTACAATTCTACACCTGGATAAACTCCAAATGTAGATAAAAGGTCTTCTTTGCGCACCTACGGGTAAAGCAGCATTCGGAATAGGTGGAATGACCCTTCATTCAATATTCTCTTTACCTGTTAATCAGTTGAATAGAGAGTTGAGGCCACTTAGCAATGACACAGTTAATTCATTGTATTACAGACTTATCGATTTAAAATTAATCATAATTGATGAAATATCGATGGTAGGTGCTCGTATATTTAGCTCTGTTGATGCGAGATTAAAACAAATTTTCAAAACAGACAGCCCCTTCGGTGGTATACCGATCATAGTGTTTGGTGATTTGAAGCAACTCTCATCTGTTGGAGATAGATGGATATTCTCTCCTAAACCCAATGATGCATTTGCGCTTTAGTTGGTTCCCCTTTGTGGGAGTTATTTAACTACTTTGAATTAACAGAGATAATAAGACAACGGGAGGATCAGGCCTCTGCAATTGCATTAAATCATATGGCATCTGGTACTATGACAAATGAGGACATATCACTCATCGAAACTCGAGTAGGTCATTTCGAAGAAGTTCCCGATGATGCCATACATTTAGTTTGGTCCAATGAAGAGACAAATAATTTCAATACCCTTAAGCTCAGTCGAATTCCAACAGAAGCTTTCCTTTCAACTTCGAAAGACTCAGTTAAAGGAATTGGTGATGAATAAATGAAAATGATAATATTTTGGAAAGAGTTAAACTTTTCAAAACTTCTAAAACGCAGGGACTGCCCTATGAATTGACACTAAAAACCTCCGCCAAATATATGATTACAGTGAACATAAACACGTGTGATGGCTTGGTTAATGGGGCAGCTGGACAACTTATGCAAATTGATTTCCATTGTTCTTTTCCAACAATTCTGAGGATAAAATTTTTGGAACCTTCTGTTGGTTTGATAGCACGATCAAAAAAGCCTCATCCTCTAGAAAGTTCTTGGACACCAATTGAAAAAGTTCTCAAATCTTTTCAATATAAAAGAAATGAACAAATTTCAATTGAAAGAAATCAGTTTCCAGTTGTTCCGGCTGAGGGAATAACTATTTATAAAAGTCATGGTGCCACATATAATAAAATTGTAGTTCACACTCGACCCAGAATGCCTAGAGCTTCAATATATGTCGCTTGTAGTCGAGCTACTTCTGCAGAAGGTCTATTCATCATAGGAAATTTTATTCCTCCTAACAAATTTTCTGAATCGGATCCCGTATTTAGGGAACTGGGGGAATTGAAGACAAATAAAGCTTTGACAACAAGTTTCAATTTTATGATTTCCCGAACATCAGGACACCAAATTTTATTCCATAATGTTCAGAGTCTTCACGCTCACATTAATGATATAAAAAGCGACTGCTTGATGCTATCTTCAGATATTTTATGTTTTGTAGAAACTTGGAGTTATCCTTGCGAAAGTTTTGATATACCAGGATTTACTCCAATTAACGAGCTGAGGATAGATAGCACGGAAACAACCAACAGAAATAAACGGGGCATTATAATATATGCAAAGCATAGTTTTGCTTGCTCTATAGAATCAAAGGCTGTAAAGAAAATTTATTCAGGCCGCAAAGTTTTAGAAGCGGTTTTGTTTAAATGTTTCAATATTAATATATGTTATGCATTATAATATATGGAAAGCATAGTATTGCTTGCTCTATAGAATCAAAGGCTGTAAAGAAAATTTATTCAGGCCGCAAAGTTTTAGAAGCGGTTTTGTTTAAATGTTTCAATATTAATATTCTTGTTCTATATAGAAATTCAGCTTTCTCTGTCAGACAATTAATTGTAGAACTTCAGGAAGTCCTTACTTCTGAGTTAGGCAATCAAAATGTGCTAATTGTTGGAGATTTTAACATTTGTTTAATTTCTACAGGGACTGCAATAAGAAATCTGTTCCAAGAGAAAAACTTTAGTTCCCTGCTTGGTGCAGAATATTCAACTACACCTGCCGGTATACAATTGATTGGCATTTTCAAACATGCATCCTTCCCGTGTAAATGCAATTACTTTTGAGACAGTACACAGCTATCATGACAGTATTTGTGTCTCTATTTCGAACTAAAGTTTTCAGACTTAGTGCAATAGTTCTTCATTTTTTTTTTCCAAATATAATCGAATTGGAATGGTATAGGAATTTTGACAGTAGTTTTTAAGACAATTTTAAGAAAAATATGTAAATAATCTAATTAAGAAAATTTAAATTGTATATATAATTTGTTATTATATTATATTATGGATATATGTATAAGAATCTCTACAAAAATTTATGTTTAATATTGTAAATATTATATACAAATTAATATAATAATATTATATCATTTTTAAAGTTTTTTATTATTTTTAAGCTAAACATGTTTAAAAATATCGATATAATAAATAAAAAATGTTATTCATTGTCCAAAAACGATTTCTTTTCATACTTCTCAATACAGTTGAAATGCATTCTATATAAAATCAATTATAAGCGTATACAAAAAGCACAAGAACGATTTCTCATAATTTGAGGAAATTTAGTTTACAAATTGCTCTAATTATTTTCACTGTGAGTGAGTAAATAACTAAGGCAACAGTTCCTACTTCTAATTAATAAAATATATAAAGAAGTCTCAAACGAATATACCAGTTAACTTTGCGAGAGTATAAAATGTTCGGTTACATCCGAACTTAGCCCTTCCTTACTTGTTTGAAGTAATTTTTTATATAAAACAAGAAAAAACGTTAACTTCGGTTGCACCGAAGCTATAATACCCTTCACAAATACAAAGGCCCCTTACATGAAGTTGATTCCGAACGTTCAATTTGTATGGCAGCTATATAATATAGTGATCTGATCTGAACAATTTCTGCGGAGAATAATTTGTTGCCTTAAGCAAGAACTCGTGTCTAATTTCGTGAAGATACCTCGTCAAATAAAAAAATGTTCCATGCAAGCACTTTACTCCGATCGTTCGGTTAATATGGCAGCTACATGTCCGATCTATACAATTTCTTCGGCGATTAGATTATTGCTTTAAGTAATGCCAAATTTCGTGAAGATTCCTCGTCAAATGAAAGAGTTTTCCATCAAAAGAAGTGCTAGTTCCTTAGGCTCTGTTTTGACACCTATATTATTTCTTATATACATATAAAAATGATGTTATTGATGCAGTAAAATACTGCAAGATTATATTGTTGGCAGATGATATTTCATCAGCTGGTTCAAAATTGCAAAGCGATCTAGATAATTTATACAAATGGTTATGCGCGAAAACATTAAAATTAATAGTAACGAAAATAATATACATGATTATTAATCGAAGAAATACAAAGGAGATTGATACTATTGAGCTAAAAGTAAGCAATAAATTAATAGAAAGTTTATAAGATATCTCAGCATAATAATTAATAACAAACATAGAGGGCTTAAGAAATTGTTTACAAAACACTGATTTAACCGCACTTTATTTATTGATCATCGATTTTGTTCATAGTACCGAACTCAAAAATTTAAATACTATAGAAACTACAAAATAGATGCATGAGATTCATTTTTAATGAAATGATAGACGAACCGATTAGTGAAATGCTTTTAAAATTAAACTTGTTAAGTATCGGGCGAAAACTTGCCTTATTCTCCATATTACTGATACTCTTTACTACTATAATATTGCTTGTAAATCAGTTCTCAAGTATACCTGAATCTTTTCTGACCCTATATTATGATTTCCTTATATTATGATTTCTTTCTATCTGACTTTAAACCGTTTAGGTTGGTCAAAATGTTTGATATGTTAATGAAATTAAGTGGGCACGTTTTCTAAGTATGTATTACGTAAATTTTCTCCATATATTGAAATAATATCGTAAACAAACCTAATACTCAATGAAAATTTCTCAAGTCACAATATAAAGTTTTTTTTAAAAGCCAGTAAGCCTTATGTTCGTTAAAATATCTACTTTCTGGTGGTAAAAGTATATACATTGGTACGCTATTTTTTCTCAGAAAATACAAAAATAAAAAACACAAAACAGCTTGAAAACAATTTAAAAGTGTTTATTTTATAAACATAAGCCAACCGACTTGTGAAAAAAAAAATATTTGAAGTTAAAAAATACAGTGTGTTTGGAATATAAGAAGCTAAGTTTACACAAAATTTCGTGAAAGAAATAAATTGTTTGCAGAAGTTATAAATAAAAAACTCAAAAACTTGGTAATTTGAATTTTACACATAAATTTTGAGGTTATGTGAAAAAAGGCTTAGACAGAAGTTATAGATATTTCCACTCAAAAATTCAACCACGCCCCTTCCTTCCTCATTCCGACCTCAGATCGCCCGTAAATTAGTTTTTCTTTTTGTTGATTTGTTTACATTATACTAGTTTTATTTAATTTAAAATTTTAATAAACTTGATTAATATGAGAAAAACAGAAAAGTCGTGAGTTGTTGGAAAATTTAGCACAAAAATAAAATTAAGAAAATGTCTGTGCAACACTGGTAGACACTACATGAGGTGCCAGGTGAAACTGGAAAGAAATATCCCAAATCCTAAAAGAGAAGCTGATGGATATGCATTACTCTGTTCTTCAAGGCACAGAAATTATATGTAACTAGATTAATGTACGGGTATGATAGGGCGTGGAAGTCTAAAGGATTAAACGAAGAAGATTTGGTGTTGTTGTATAATCCGCAACGGAAGAAAGGCTTGTTCCCGAAGCTGCTGTATAGTTGGGAAGGTTTATATGAAGTAGTCAAACGGCTGCAAGACGTGTTTATCAAATCCTGATAGTTAAGAGCTCAAGGTAAAGGTGGTCCACGTGGAGATACCTAAAGCATTTGGAGTAACAAGTGCGTCTACTCGGAACGATCATTATTATCTTATGTCAAGTCCAAAATAAATGCTTAGCTATCCTGACCTCAATTTTCAAATGATAAAAGTATTCAGCATCAAATCGGTCTTTTAACAAACGTTATGTTTCTCACATTCGTAAGAAGCTTAAATGTAATATCCTAAGCATAATTTTCAGAAATGTAAATTGTTCAAACTATTAAATTTTCTGCAATTATTTTTGATCATAAGACATGAATATGTACAAAAGATATAGTATGTAATGTACTTCAGATAATCATCAAGATATGTCAATTTTTTCATTCGTTGTAAGTACGTGTTCGGAAATAGACTAAATCGGACGGCAACCACGCTTACTTTCCATATGACAATATATTGAAGATATTTTAAATAGCATTAAGTAAGTTGCTTTGTGTTGATATCGGGTGAAATCGGTCCATGAATTATCCATATAGTAATCTTTCAGACATAATAGGAGATTCTCTAAGTTGCACGCATTTCACAGTTTCCCAACCCTTGCAATGACACAAAGGCAAAAGCACCAAAGTTTTCTATGTAAACCTGTGTTAGCTATTATATTATATTATATTACAAATGCTAAAATAAGTACCTTTCGTGTTGTTAGATTATACTGGCCGGCTGTCATGCCATACATAACTTTAAGAGCCACTTGTTATTTAATTCTGATATACGAAGCTCTTGATCTGCGAAGCTCTTAGATATTTAAGACGATTTCAAGATAATGCTGGACAGAAGCATAGGAGGTGCTCCACCGCCTCATTCATGCCTACATCCTTGCACTTTATGCAAGTACGGTTGTTACATATGCCCATCCGCCTGGCTTAGGGGCCGTCCATAAATTACGTCATCGATTTTTTCAGATTTTTTTTCACGTTCGTACTCAGATTGACATCGAGCGCAGGCCGCAGGTCCGCAGCGGTGGCGGTGCGCGCCAAAGACAAAGGAAGCCAACTTTGTTTAAACAGCGGCGATTTCTTTTATTCTCCGAGTCGCCGCTAATCTTCGTTTAATAAACACAGTGTCGCATACAAACTATTTTCATAGGAACGATGTTATTTATAGTTTAAAAAAATAATGTAGACATGCCTTGACCTTGTAATAAATAAATAAATAAATAATGAGTTCAATAATTAATACCATTAAATACTTGCAAAATATCACAAGAACATTATCTTACCTTAGTATGAGACATGTATTTAAGTATAAGTATAAGTATAGTATTAATATGTACTTTTATTAATTATGTATTGTTGTAGTTATTATTTAAGTATTGTGTTTATTAGTATGCTTAGATCTTTAAAACTACGCAACGGATTTTGATGCGGTTTTTTTAAATAGATAGACTGATTCTTAAAGAAGGTTTATATGTATAATACATGTAAGTACCATGGGCAAAGCCGGGGCGGGCAGCTAGTATTTTACTAGGTATGCTGGAAGAAATTTCTTTTAAGAAATAATCTTTTTGTACGTGAAAAATAAACTATAAATAAATAAATAGCAATGACGTCAATTTCGAAACACCCCCCATCTATCATTTACCGTCATCCGCAGACCAACCCCCCCCCCCTAATTTAGAATGACGTAATATATGGACGGCCCCTTATAAGGTCACCTGAGATCTAGCTCCGAACAATAGATTCCATTAGCCACTTTTGATCCGTCTGTATAGATGTTGTAAGTTCCGCTGACTCCCCATGCCCCTGCACCATCCACCCTCTTTTAGTGTGACTTGAAACCTTGTCTCCCAAATAAAACCAAGAGTATTTAGTCTCTTTTTTTAACCAATCCCCTAACGTTGCCAACCCTGCAGCTGATTTAGCTGCAGGGCTTTTCAATGCAATGTAGTGGTGGGTTGATTGACCTTTTTAGTGCAGCCGTTGGAGTGGATATTTGCGCACCCGTTCTGTGGGGAACAGCGAATCGCTGTGTCCACTCCAACGGTTTTCTATATGAGATTTTGTTGACAACGGTCCCCAACACCAAAGCACCGTAAAGCCAGATGGGCTTGAATACTGCTTTGATGGGCTCCATGTAGATCCTAGCATCTTATTACATACCCTTTGTATAGGCTTGCTGTGCTTTCGATATGTTAGCCCATAGAAGCTTGTTTCTAATATAGGCGTCTACAATTTTTTCAAATACCTTATTGGTGTATAATCTTTTAAATAAAGGGTGACTCCTTTGCCCACCTTCGGTACGAATACATACATAGTTAAACATTCTTTGTATGGCTGGAAAAATACCATCCATACGAAGAGATTTTAACGATTCGAAGCTCTTGATTGCCCAAAGTATTTGATCCTCCATTACGATATCGGTAGGGACGTACCCCACGCTTGAATAGTATCTTCCTAAGCCTTGCTACCTCGGTTGAGTTTTCTTACTTCCCGCAGACGCTCTTCCACGACTCCCTCTTAGCCTTACAAATTTTTATACGCTGAACGGGTATATTAATTTTGCCACGAAGTTTGTAACACCCAGAAGGAAACGTCGGAGATCATATAAAGTATATATAATATATAAATGATCACCGTGACGAGCTGAGTTGATTTAGCTATGTCCGTCTGTCTGTCCGTCCGTCCGTCTGTATATACGCGAACTAGTCCCTCAGTTTTTGAGATATCAATCTGAAATTTTGAACACTTCTTTTTCTTCCCAAGAAGCTGCTCATTTGTCGGAACCGCCGATATCGGATCACTATAGCATATATCTGCCATACAAACTGAACGATCGGAATCAAGTGCTTGCATGGAAAACTTTTTCATTTGACGAGGTATGTTCACAATATTTGGCATGAGTTTTTGCTAGAAGAAGTAATGTAATCTCCGAAGAAATTGTTCAGATCGGATCACTATAGCATATATCTGCCATACAAACTGAACGATCGGAATAAAGTGCTTGCATGGAAAACTTTTTCATTTGGCGAAATATGTTCACAATATTTGGCATAAGTTTTTGCTAGAAGAAGTAATGCAATCTCCAAAGAATATTTTCACATCGGATTACTATAGCATATAGCTGCCATATAAACTGAACGATCGGAATCAAGTTCTTGCATGGAAAAATTGTTCATTAGATAAAATATCTTCACGAAATCCGGCATTGATTTCTCTCAATGGCATATAGCTGTAATACAAACTGACAATCTATATAAAGTTCTTATATGAAAAAAATTGTTTATGACAAGTTATCTTCACGAAATATGGCATGGATGATGATTGTCCAAGATATCGCTACAATTTTCGAACAAATTGTTAATATCAGACCACTATAATAAACAGCTATCATAAAAACTGACCGATCAAAATAAATTTTTGTATAGAAGTTTTTAGTATGGATTATTGCTTAAGATGTGACTTCAATCTTTGAACGAATTGTTAAGATCGGACCACTATAGCATACAGCTGTCAGATTTAACCACTTTACAAATAATATATTATAAACTAATCAGATTAATTAATTATTTATACTGTCCAATTTGAGCTTTCAATAAAAATTATCTTATATCTGCCAAAAACTGTTTTGCTTGTGCCAAAAGTAAGGTGTGACATGTAGCTAATTGGGACAATAAGTTGAAAAATGTGTTAAGAATAGATACATAAGAGTATGAAGCAAAAATATTATTTAATTAACCATAAAATAAACAAATCCCTAATTATTCAAGATATATTATTATTTATTAATAATAATAGAGAACTACCTTTGTAAAGATAATTATTCAGTTTTAAAACGCTAATTAACTGATAGGTAGGTACAAACCAAATCTAGGTAGAATAATAGGTAGGAAATAAATGGTTCGAAACGTAGGTAGAAAACATAACCTAGGTAAAAAAAACCTCGATAATGCCCCTTTTGTAGTTAACGCCTTAATATTCCAACTAAAATTACTTGATCAAATTTGGCATGGATCATTGGCCATGGTAACAATAAAATATCCTAAGAAATTTTTCAGATCTGACTACTGTATCACATAGTTGCCGTACAAACTGATCGATCTAAATAAATTTGTAAAGTAGAAAATTATGTTAAGAATATATACATAAGAGTAAGGAGCAAAAATATTATTTAATTACCCATAAAATAAATAAATCCCTAATTATTCAAGATATATTATTATTTATTAATAATAATAGAAGACTATCTAAAGATAATTATTCAGTTTTAAAACCCTAATTAACTGATGGGTAGGTATAAAACAAAACCTAGGTAGAAGAGTAGGTAGGAAGTAAACATAGTTTGCAAGTTAGGTAGAATGTATAACCCCTACAATGCACTTTCTGTAATTAACACATTAGTATTCCTAGGAAAGTTGCTTGATGATACCAAGAAGGGCAAAAGAGTTTACAGATGTGAAGCCGGGCTCTAAAACGTTCAATAAATAGGACCCAACGCATCGGATCACTTCAGTTTACGCGAGCAGCTTAAACTTTCAACAACGCAAATAAGTTTCAAAATCAACGAAAAAAACCTTTTTTAAATAATACGCATACTTTTATTTATATTATTATTACTTAATTTATTTATATTTTAGTATATTTTTTATTTGTATAAAATTTTTTAATAATTTTTGAAAATGCCAAGAGTATCTAGGCAATCGCAGGAACAAATAAGTCGCAATGCTCTGAATCGAAGCCGACGACAATATAGTCAAAATTTGGGAAATAATAGATAAAGGAACGCTAACTATATTGCAGAATTACGCAGCTCAAATTTGGAGTACCGCAATGAGGAGAGAACTCGTGATAGTTCTGCACGTTCCACTAGACGACAGAACCTACTTCACAGAGCAACAGCGTAATACAGTAGGTCATTCAAATAGACGTTTGAATCCAGAATATAGAGCAGCGGAGCAGGAGCGCGACACAATAGGACATTCGATCAGGCGCTTGGATCCGGAATATAGAACTGAAGAGCAGCAGCGTAATACAGAAGGTCATTCAAATAGACGTTTGAATTACGAATATAGAGCAGCGGAGCAGGAGCGCGACACAATAGGACATTCTATCAGGCGCTTGGATCTGGAATATAGAACTGGAGAGCAGCAGCGTAATACAGTAGGTCATTCAAATAGACGGTTAAATCCAGAATATAGAGCAGCGGAGCAGGAACGCAACACCGCGGAACATTTAAATAGGAGAACCAATCCGGAATATAGAGCAGCGGAGCAGGAGCGCGACACAATGGAACGTTCTGTACGGCGCCAGAATGCAATAATAAGAGAAGAAGAGAGGCAACGAGATGCAGCATTGAGGAGAAGTCGTCGAGAAGATCCAATAAGAAGACGTCGTGAGCAAATTTTAAATTCTTTTCAAAGAAGAGTGACCCGCCAGCAAACCAGGCAACAACTAGCAAACGAGCAGGAATCAACGTTGGAAAGAGTACAATTGCATAGATCGGATCCCGCAAATCGTCAGTTAGAAAGCGAGAGGCAAACCAGGAGGAATATAAGAAGACGTCGTGAACTTTCTCCTGATGCACAGCTAGAAGAACAAGAACGTCAACGTCGAGCTGCCAATATCTTTGATATGTACGCATTGTTGATAAAGAAAGGACCCACTGAAATATGCGTCTGTTGCGGTGGCACTTGGTTCCCTCATCAAGTGAAAAAACTAGAAAAATGTCAGAGTTTCCTGATATTCCGGAATGCCTTCAGGATTTAACGTATCTAGAAGAAAGACTGATATCACCGAGGATCCCATTTATGCGCATCATCTCCTTAGGATATGAACGACAATGTGCTATTCGTGGAGCAGCCCCATTTCAGTTGTAGAGACAGTCACCATGCTTCCACGAAGATTTGATAACAGCCGTATTATTCAAGTGCACTTGAAACGTCGATTGGAATATGAACAAAATTTTATGACAGAGACAGTGCGACCAGCAAAAATATTGGAGGCACAAAACTATCTGCTGGGTACAGAGCTCTACGTCAAGCATAATATCCAAATGTTAAGTGATTGGCTGGCAAATGCTGGAAACGAGGGAACTGTGCCATTTATTGCGGATCCTGCAGATGAGGCAGAAGTAAGAGACCATCTTATGCCCGTCAGGAAAATGTACCGCTTGAAATGGAAGAGGATTTAAATCCAGGTGGTCAGAAGACTTTAATGGACAATGAACCCGTTGAAAATCGATCCATTGAACGGGTTGCAATGGCACTAGGACAAGGTCGATGCCCAAGGGACGTTACAACCGACGACGATGCTCAGGAATTGTCGTATCAAACGATTTACTGCGGAAAAAAGAGGACAACTACAACAACTTATAGTAAAATTGCACGTTCTGAAATTCGACGCTATGATCGGCGTTGTGTGCGCGTGGACGTGCTCCTGTATATTTATAAGTTCTACGAGTTGGAGCGCATTAAAAATGCATTTTCCATTTGCCTGCGTAAAAAGTCTGGATCGAGGAATATAACTGCTGCAAATGTGAAGGATGAAAATTTTGTCAGCAACCTTATCCAGCATGATGAAGGCTATCATGTACTCAAAGAACTTCGATCCTCACCTGCACATTGGGAGGCAGAAAAGAAGAAAGTTTTAGCCATCACAACCGATGATGATTTGGACTTACTGGAATTCATTCAGTATCAAAAACACAGACATGGTCGAGCTTGCCTAAGAGACCTACATGGACAACAAGTGTGCCGATTCAACATGCCATATCCGCCGATGCCACGTACAGAAATACTTTTCCCTCTGGAGAATGAGGAAGGTATTGAGCAACACAAAGCTCAATTCCAAAAAATACAGGAACTATTAACTCTAACGGATCTCCCAGAGGAAGAAATAATACGGTTGAACTGCTTCGAAAATTTTTTGGCGGATGAGCGAATCAACACTGACTATGAAGGATACAAGCTTGCTCTTCGCTCATCTGTAAAAAAGCCGCACATTTTCCTAAAAGAAAATTTTCAGACAGGCTTCTAAATGCCTATAATAAAAATATCCTTAAATTGCATAGAGCAAATATGGATATTCAATTCATTCTGGACGCATACGCTTGCTGCAGCTATATCATTAATTATATAAATAAATCCAATAGAGGAGTATCAACACTACTGAGACAAGCCATGGAGGAAATAAATGCAGGGAATTTCTCCATTAAAAGAAAACTGCAGCACATCGGAAACAAATTTGTAAATGGATCGGAAATATCGGCTCAAGAAGCAGCTTATAATATTTTGGGACTGCATCTATCAGAAGCCAGTAATGGGGAAATATTTACAAATACATCAAATCCAAACAACCGAGTAAGAATGATAAAGCCCCGACTTGAATTGAATGCTTTACAGGAGGACTCTACGGACATATATGGGCCGAGTGTGCTGGAGCACTACTCTCAAAGGCCCGATCAATTGGAAGAACTATGCTTAGCAGATTTTGCAGCATGGTTCAGATTTTGCAAAACAAGCAGAAATACTTCTGATAATAACGAAGAATACAACGAAGTAGAGAACGAGGATGACACGACAGCTGCACTTCCAATGGCATTAAAGGATAGATCAGGATTTCTAAGGAAAAGGAAGCAAGCCCTTATTCTTCGTTGGGAACGTTTTAGCGTTGAAAGTTCAAGAGCCGGTTTCTTCAGAGAAACCGCCATGATGTTTCACCCATGGAGAAATGAGGAAACAGACTTATTAAATAATGACGTCGAGAGTATTTGCAATTCACACAAGGAGCAAATTGAGGCGAATAAGCTCAAATATGACAAATTTTCATCGAACCAACTAGAACGGATTTTGGAAAACCTTCATGTCACAGCGGAAGAAACAGCTGATGGTCGAGCTGCCTCACAACTTTTAGATCCCGAATTTAGAGCTCTGGTTGTTCCAGAGCAAACAGGAGACATTAATGTTTTTCAAGAGCACAACAATACAGAGGAAGAGGAAGAGGCGATTCGATTAATTAAACTCCCACCTCTAATATTAGAAGACCATTTACTGGCAATGGTGCAGTCACTTAACAGCAAACAGAGGGAATACTTTGCTCATGTAACGCACAATGTAAGTAAAAGGGAAATCTTCTATGTCGGAGGCGATGCTGGAGTGGGAAAGAGTCGGCTTATAACAACTATGTATCAATCGTTGACATTGCGAGCTAATAGTGTACCAGGAACCAACCCCGAAACAGCCAAGGTGTTACTCTGCGCACCCACTGGCAAAGCAGCATTTGGAATTGGGGGCCTAACCCTTCATTCGGTTTTTTCACTCCCCGTCAACCAGTCTTCCGGCGATCTTCGGCCACTAAATAGTGACACATTAAACACAATTCATGCCAATCTCATAGATATTAGGCTTATTATAATTGACGAAATTTCAATGGTTGGAGCAAAGATGTTTGCATATTTAGATTGCAGGCTAAAGCAAATTTGCAGGAGCACCGCTTACTTTGGAGGCATACCAATTATCGTGTTTGGTGACTTAAAGCAGCTGCCGCCAGTAGGAGATCGATGGATATTTGCGCCGAATAGGAATGATCATTACAGTATAATTACAGGAACACAGCTTTGGGATCAATTTTGGTACTTTGAGCTCACTGAAATAATGCGCCAGCGTGAAGATCAAGCATTTGCCATCGCTTTAAATAACATGTCAGAGGGAAATATGACACACGCTGACATCCAATTAATCAAAAGCAGGGAAAAGACCTCTAATGAGATACCGAACGAAGCCATCCATCTATTTTATTCAAATGCTGGAGCAAATGATTTAAATTTAACTAAACTGGCAAACACGATGACCAAGGAGTTCCTTTCGACTGCGAAGGATACAATTAAGTCAAGTTCCCTAACAGAACGCAGCAGGGCAAACATTTTAGAAGCTGTGAAGTCTTTTAAGCCATCGGAAACACAAGGAATGCTTTATACATTGGCTCAAGACTTCGATCAAATATATGGTGACAGTCAACATAAACATAAGTGATGATCTCGTCAATGGTGCTACGGGGGAACTAATGCAGGTTGATTCCAACTCACATAGATCTGAAAGTTCAGTGGTGCGACTACGGATAAAATTCGCTGAATCAAGAGTTGGAAGCTTTGCACGTTCCAAACAGCCTCACAGTCGCAATGCAGATTGGACACCAATCATGAGCGTGGTCCGATCATTCCAATACAAGAGAAATGAGCAAATGACCATATAACGCAGACAGTTTCCGGTCATTCCAGCTGAAGCCATCACGATACATAAAAGTCAAGGTGGAACATATACACAAGTTGCTGTTTATCTAGAGGGTAGAGTAAGCAGATCAGCTTTATATGTAGGATGTAGCAGAGCCACAAGTGCCAATGGATTGTATATAATCGGGACATTTTCTGCCCCGAACCCATTTGGACCGCAGGATCCAATAAAAACTCAACTTAATAGGTTGAAGACAGAAGGAGCATTGACGACATGCTACAGATTTTTGACCGAAAAATCGGAACAACGTCTAGATATTTATTATCAAAATGTAAGGAGCCTAAAAAAGCATATTGAAGATATCAGATCGGACAAGCTGATTTTTTCTGCTGATATTCTGTGCTTTGCCGAGACATGGGCCTTACCTTAAGAAGAATTCCCAATAGAAGGCTACAGTGTTATTGCACGCCTTGATGGAGAAACAAGATCATCCCGACGACGCCCTGCCAACGGCCTTATAATATACTTCAAGCAAGATAGTTGCCCAGGTCTAAACTTTCTAGAGGATGAGGCTTTTTTGATCGTGCTATCAAACCAACAGAAGGTTCCAAAAATTTAATCCACAGAATTGTTGGAAAAGAACAATGGAAATCAATTCGCATAAGTTGTCCAGCTGCCCCATTAACCAAGCCATCACACGTGTTTATGTTCACTGTAATCATATATTTGGCGGAGGTTTTTAGTGTCAATTCATATGGGAGTCCCTTCGTTTCAGAAGTTTTGAAAAGTTTAACTCTTTCCAAAATATTATCATTTTCATTTATACCAATTCCTTTAACTGTGTCTATTGCAGTTGAAAGGAAAACTTCTGTTGGGATTCGACTGAGCTTAAGGGCATTGAAATTATTTGTCTCTTCATTGGACCAAAATAAATGTATGGCATCATCGGGAACTTCTTCGAAATTAACTACTCGAGTTTCAATGAGTGATATGTCCTCATTTGTCATAGTACCAGATGCCATATGATTTAATGCAATTGCAGAGGCCTAATCCTCCCGTTGTCTCATTATCTCTGTTAATTCAAAGTATTTAAATAACTCCTACAAAGGGGAACCAACTAAAGTGCTGTATGCATCATTGGAATTGGGAGAGAATATCCATCTATCTCCAACAGGTGAGAGTTGCTTCAAATTACCAAACACTATGATCGGTATACCACCGAAGCGGCTGTCTGTTTTGAAAATTTGTTTTAATCTCGCATCAACAGAGCTAAACATACGAGCACCTATGTACCATCGATATTTCATCAATTATGATTAATTTTAAATCGATAAGTCTGGATTACAATGACTTCACTGTGTCATATCTAAGTGGCCTCAGCTCTCTATTCAACTGATTAACAGGTAAAGAGAATATAGAATGAAGGGTCATTCCACCTATTCCGAATGCTGCTTTATCCGTAGGTGCGCAAAGAAGAACTTTTAAGGAACTTGGATTGGATCCAGGTGTAGAATTGTAACGATGGTTAAGAGCTTGATATATTGCAGATATCAAACGACTCTTTCCTACACCTGCACCGCCGCCAATGAACTCAGAAAATGGGAGATTTGTTTTTAGGTGGTGCATCAAATGTGTCAAATAGGTTCTTTGCTTAGTATTTAGACTTTGAACTAAAGAAAATAATTTCTCAACTGGTATTAAAGGGCCATTATCTGTTGAATCTTCGCCATGCAAGTCCAGCAAATTTGTATTTGGGTTTATTTCTGGAAGTGCCAACACTCTGAACTCATTTTCCACGATAGGTAGTTCATTTTGAGTACCTTCGTTCAAATCTATTTCATTATAAAGACTTTCAAGAACATTTTCAAGTTCTCTTTGCTCAAAAACATCATATTTTCTTTGATTTTCCTCAATTATAATACGAAGTGTTATGCAAGTCTGCTCATTATCGTTTTCAATGAGATCTTGCTGTTCATTCCGCCAAGGATAGTAAAGCATTAACATTTCGCGGAAATATTCAACTCTGGCCAAATCTGGGTTAAACTTTCTATACCGAATAATACAAGGTTTGGTACGTTTTTTCACAAAACTGCTACCGCCTTTAAGAGGCATGACAACCCCGCTTTCTGGTAAATTATCGTCTTCCCTCTCTTCTTCTTCATGATCACTATCTTGTGCTCTTCCACTAGATTTAAAATATTTATACCTAGATGCAAAATCAGCTAAACAAAGAGTTTCTAACTGATCGGATCTTTGAACATAACGGTCTAAAATACCGGCTACGAATATTTCAGTCGAACCTGAAGGAAGGTTCTGAAGTTCCGCTCTAGGTTTTACCATTCGAACACGTTCCTTAGGTCGAGATGTATTTATAAATATTTCTGCATTACTTGCTACCGAAAGATAGAGCCCAATGCAGCAATATACTGCTTCTTGTGCAGATATTTCTGTGCCTGATATAAATTTATGACCTATATGTTTAAGTTTTTGCTTAATAATATAATTTCCAGCTTTTACCTCTGATATCGCTTTATTTAAGAGCCTAGAAATTCTCCTGTTAGACTTGTTAATATAATTAATTATATATGAACAGCAAGCATATGCATCCAGTGTATATTGGATATCCATATTTGCTCTATGGAGTTCCAAAATCAAAGGATTATGAGCGTTTATAAAACGATCCTGTAATTTTTTTTTAGAAAAATTTCGGGTTTTGTTAAACTTGATCTAAAGGCTAACAAATAGTCATCAAAAGACATATTTATTCTACTATCAGACAGGAAGTGTTCAAAATCGTGAATCTTGAAGGTTGATCCTGAGAGCATTATTAAGCCAATACATGCCATGTACATGCAGGGAACCTCTCTGTTGAAACTCCACTCTCCAGTAGAAATTTATAACAAAGTGCTCTCCAAAAATGCCGGCGTTATCTTTAAAAAGCTTAAGGATTTGTCGATAGCGGTAGTCAAAATATCTAGCACAAGTAACCGCGTCTGACCGAATTAAGCGATATCTATCTTGGGTTGTTAAACTGTTGGCTTCCTCTTCCGAAATATCTTTAGAATCAACAGTTTTAGAGAGGATGACCAAAAGCTCAACCCACTGAGATTCTGCAGCCGATAAAGTGATAAAGAAGGTTGGAAGCCCAAATTGCAGTGAGGATCTAACAGTGCGCAGGTGAGGATCTAACGCCTTTCAAAACCTTGTAACCATCATCGTGTTGAATCTAGTTTTGAACAAAGTTTTCGTTTAATAGATTTTGGGCCGTAACTCGGTTGCAACCT
Source organism: Bactrocera oleae (assembly GCF_042242935.1). NCBI lineage: Eukaryota > Metazoa > Arthropoda > Insecta > Diptera > Tephritidae > Bactrocera > Bactrocera oleae. Next base: position 14,705,630 of record NC_091541.1, on the reverse strand, counting down.
GAAAACTTTCTAAGGCAAATGGATGTACTATTCTTAATTTGTAGCAGTTCTAATTTTTTCTAATCATAGAACAACTTTGGAATGGTACACGCTCTTCTGTCAAAACGGCGAATTTCAGAACGTATTAAGTGCTATCGTATCATTGCATGTACGCTTCTGCCCAACGTATATTGTTCCAAATGACAACTCTTCTGAATTATTATCTTGAGTTATGTCAATTGGTCTTTGTCCTTCACCTGGCGCTATAACTAAACGGTTATAATCTAAGTTTTCTACAGGAATATTGTCCAAAAGAGTAACTTGACCGCCTGGATTTAGCTCTGAAGGTAAAAGACCCGTGGGAATATTATTACCTGAGGGATTATCATTAACAACAGCACCTTTGAGCAAACTCTGACCTTGATATCCTAACGGACGGATTGTCATAAAAGGCAATCTAGGCATTATGAGACGTTCTTCAATTATGGTTAAACCTTTTAAACAATCCGGTATTTCAGGAAAGTCTAGACCGTTAGCTAAACATATTTTTCGAACGTTCTTTTTAACAATCGCATTTTTGCAAGTAGCACAAAAATTGTTATTTCCATCTTCTGAAGGAAATTTTTGCAATAAAAAGAAGGCGGATGCAGCATTCGGGTGACCTTGCGCAATAGTTTCGAAATTTAATTTGCGAACTTGGTGTGAAAACCATAAGCCGCCGCAGCAAAACCATATTTCAGTAGGGCCCCATTTATATTCTGGAAATAAATGTTTTTGAAATCTGGTAAATTGCCACTATTATCAGTTTCTATAACATTATTTTCTCTCGTTAATCGGATTCGTAGGTACTGCCTTTGGTTTTCAATTTGTCTATTGAGTGGGTTATCTCTACGAAGGCGAACTTGACCTTGTCTAAGACGTCTCTGATTCAAAATTTCTTCCCTCATACCCCTCCTACTAAGCTGTCGACGTTGTGTTTCTCTATCACGCTCCTTTCTCCTTATTTCAGGATTTCTTCTTGCATGTTCCCTTTGCAATGGATCACGAATGCGCTTTAAATTCCTATGACCTCGAGTATCTCTTATTTGCTCTTCAGAGCGAATTTGGGGATCTCGCCGCCTTGTTCTATGTTGAACAGTATTTGCAACTTGCTCAACAGATCGAACCTCGGGGTCTTCACGCCGAGACCTATGACCTCGAGTATCTCTTATTTGCTCTTCAGAGCGAATTTGGGGATCTTGCCGCCTTGTTCTATGTTGAACAGTATTTGCAACTTGCTCAACAGATCGAACCTCGGGGTCTTCACGCCGAGACCTATGACCTCGAGTATCTCTTATTTGCTCTTCAGAGCGAACTTGGGGATCTTGCCGCCTTGTTCTATGTTGAACAGTATTTGCAACTTGCTCAACAGATCAAACCTCGGGGTCTTCACGCCGAGACCTATGACCTCGAGTATCTCTTATTTGCTCTTCAGAGCGAATTTAGGGATTTTGCCGCCTTGTTCTATGTTGAACAGTATTTGTAACTTGCTCAACAGATCGAACCTCGGGGTCTTCACGCCGAGACCTATGACCTCGAGTATCTCTTATTTGCTCTTCAGAGCGAATTTGGGGATCTTGCCGCCTTGTTCTATGTTGAACAGTATTTGCAACTTTCTCAACAGATCGAACCTCGGGGTCTTCACGCCGAGACCTATGTCCTCGAGTATTTCTTATTTGCTCTTCAGAGCGAATTTGTGGATTTTGCCGCTTTGTTCTATGTTGAACAGTATTTGCAACTTTCTCATCGGATCGAACCTCGGGGTCTTCACGCCGAGACCTATGACCTCGAGTATCTCTTATTTGCTCTTAAGAGCAAATTTGGGGATCTTGCCGCCTTGTTCTATGTTGAACAGTATTTGCAACTTTCTCAACAGATCGAACCTCGGGGTCTTCACGTCGAGACCTATGACCTCGAGTATTTCTTATTTGCTCTTCAGAGCAAATTTGCGGATCTTGCCGCCTTGTTCTATGTTGAACAGTATTTGCAACTTGCTCAACAGATCGAACCTCAGGGTCTTCACGCCGAGACCTTTGACCTCGAGTATCTCTTATTTGCTCTTCAGAGCGAATTTGGGGATCTTGCCGCCTTGTTCTATGTTGAACAGTATTTGCAACTTTCTCAACAGATCGAACATCGGGGTCTTCACGCCGAGACCTATGACCTCGAGTATTTCTTATTTGCTCTTCAGAGCAAATTTGCGGATCTTACCGCCTTGTTCTATGTTGAACAGTATTTGCAACTTGCTCAACAGATCGAACCTCGGGGTCTTCACGCCGAGACCTATGACCTCGAGTATCTCTTATTTGCTCTTCAGAGCGAATTTGGGGATCTTGCCGCCTTGTTCTATGTTGAACAGTATTTGCAACTTTCTCATCAGATCGAACCTCGGGCTCTTCACGCCCAGACCTATGACCTCGAGTATCTCTTATTTGCTCTTCAGAGCGAATTTGTGGATCTTGCCGCCTTGTTCTATGTTAAACAGTATTTGCAATTTGCTTATCAGATCGAACCTCGGGCTCTTCACGCCCAAACCTATCCCCTCGAGTATTTCTTATTTGCTCTTCAGAGCGAATTTGCGGATCTTGCCGCCTTGTTCTATGTTGAACAGTATTTGCAACTTGCTCAACAGATCGAACCTCGGGGTCTTCACGCCGAGACCTATGACCTCGAGTATCTCTTATTTGCTCTTCAGAGCGAATTTGGGGATCTTGCCGCCTTGTTCTATGTTGAACAGTATTTGCAACTTTCTCATCAGATCGAACCTCGGGCTCTTCACGCCCAGACCTATGACCTCGAGTATCTCTTATTTGCTCTTCAGAGCGAATTTGTGGATCTTGCCGCCTTGTTCTATGTTAAACAGTATTTGCAATTTGCTCATCAGATCGAACCTCGGGCTCTTCACGCCCAAACCTATCCCCTCGAGTATTTCTTATTTGCTCTTCAGAGCGAATTTGCGGATCTTGCCGCCTTGTTCTATGTTGAACAGTATTTGCAACTTGCTCAACAGATCGAACCTCGGGGTCTTCACGCCGAGACCTATGACCTCGAGTATCTCTTATTTGCTCTTCAGAGCGAATTTGGATATCTTGCCGCCTTGTTCTATGTTGAACAGTATTTGCAACTTGCTCAACAGATCGAACCTCGGGGTCTTCACGCCGAGACCTACGACCTCGAGTATCTCTTATTTGCTCTTAAGAGCAAATTTGGGGATCTTGCCGCCTTGTTCTATGTTGAACAGTATTTGCAACTTTCTCAACAGATCGAACCTCGGGGTCTTCACGTCGAGACCTATGACCTCGAGTATTTCTTATTTGCTCTTCAGAGCAAATTTGCGGATCTTGCCGCCTTGTTCTATGTTGAACAGTATTTGCAACTTGCTCAACAGATCGAACCTCAGGGTCTTCACGCCGAGACCTTTGACCTCGAGTATCTCTTATTTGCTCTTCAGAGCGAATTTGGGGATCTTGCCGCCTTGTTCTATGTTGAACAGTATTTGCAACTTTCTCAACAGATCGAACCTCGGGGTCTTCACGCCGAGACCTATGACCTCGAGTATTTCTTATTTGCTCTTCAGAGCAAATTTGCGGATCTTGCCGCCTTGTTCTATGTTGAACAGTATTTGCAACTTGCTCAACAGATCGAACCTCAGGGTCTTCACACCGAGACCTATGACCTCGAGTATCTCTTATTTGCTCTTCAGAGTGAATTTGCGGATCTTGCCGCCTTGTTCTATGTTGAACAGTATTTGCAACTTTCTCATCAGATCGAACCTCGGGCTCTTCACGCCCAGACCTATGACCTCGAGTATCTCTTATTTGCTCTTCAGAGCGAATTTGTGGATCTTGCCGCCTTGTTCTATGTTAAACAGTATTTGCAATTTGCTTATCAGATCGAACCTCGGGCTCTTCACGCCCAAACCTATCCCCTCGAGTATTTCTTATTTGCTCTTCAGAGCGAATTTGCGGATCTTGCCGCCTTGTTCTATGTTGAACAGTATTTGCAACTTGCTCAACAGATCGAACCTCGGGGTCTTCACGCCGAGACCTATGACCTCGAGTATCTCTTATTTGCTCTTCAGAGCGAATTTGGGGATCTTGCCGCCTTGTTCTATGTTGAACAGTATTTGCAACTTTCTCATCAGATCGAACCTCGGGCTCTTCACGCCCAGACCTATGACCTCGAGTATCTCTTATTTGCTCTTCAGAGCGAATTTGTGGATCTTGCCGCCTTGTTCTATGTTAAACAGTATTTGCAATTTGCTCATCAGATCGAACCTCGGGCTCTTCACGCCCAAACCTATCCCCTCGAGTATTTCTTATTTGCTCTTCAGAGCGAATTTGCGGATCTTGCCGCCTTGTTCTATGTTGAACAGTATTTGCAACTTGCTCAACAGATCGAACCTCGGGGTCTTCACGCCGAGACCTATGACCTCGAGTATCTCTTATTTGCTCTTCAGAGCGAATTTGGGGATCTTGCCGCCTTGTTCTATGTTGAACAGTATTTGCAACTTGCTCAACAGATCGAACCTCGGGGTCTTCACGCCGAGACCTATGACCTCGAGTATCTCTTATTTGTTCTTCAGAGCGAACTTGGGGATCTTGCCGCCTTGTTCTATGTTGAACAGTATTTGCAACTTGCTCAACAGATCAAACCTCGGGGTCTTCACGCCGAGACCTATGACCTCGAGTATCTCTTATTTGCTCTTCAGAGCGAATTTGGGGATCTTGCCGCATTGTTCTATGTTGAACAGTATTTGTAACTTGCTCAACAGATCGAACCTCGGGGTCTTCACGCCGAGACCTATGACCTCGAGTATCTCTTATTTGCTCTTCAGAGCGAATTTGGGGATCTTGCCGCCTTGTTCTATGTTGAACAGTATTTGCAACTTTCTCAACAGATCGAACCTCGGGGTCTTCACGCCGAGACCTATGACCTCGAGTATTTCTTATTTGCTCTTCAGAGCAAATTTGCGGATCTTGCCGCCTTGTTCTATGTTAAACAGTATTTGCAATTTGCTCATCAGATCGAACCTCGGGCTCTTCATGCCCAAACCTATCCCCTCGAGTATTTCTTATTTGCTCTTCAGAGCGAATTTGCGGATCTTGCCGCCTTGTTCTATGTTGAACAGTATTTGCAACTTTCTCATCGGATCGAACCTCGGGGTCTTCACGCCGAGACCTATGACCTCGAGTATCTCTTATTTGCTCTTAAGAGCAAATTTGGGGATCTTGCCGCCTTGTTCTATGTTGAACAGTATTTGCAACTTTCTCAACAGATCGAACCTCGGGGTCTTCACGTCGAGACCTATGACCTCGAGTATTTCTTATTTGCTCTTCAGAGCAAATTTGCGGATCTTGCCGCCTTGTTCTATGTTGAACAGTATTTGCAACTTGCTCAACAGATCGAACCTCAGGGTCTTCACGCCGAGACCTTTGACCTCGAGTATCTCTTATTTGCTCTTCAGAGCGAATTTGGGGATCTTGCCGCCTTGTTCTATGTTGAACAGTATTTGCAACTTTCTCAACAGATCGAACCTCGGGGTCTTCACGCCGAGACCTATGACCTCGAGTATTTCTTATTTGCTCTTCAGAGCAAATTTGCGGATCTTGCCGCCTTGTTCACTTTAAACAGTATTTGCAATTTGCTCATCAGATCGAACCTCGGGCTCTTCACGCCCAAACCTATCCCCTCGAGTATTTCTTATTTGCTCTTCAGAGCGAATTTGCGGATCTTGCCGCCTTGTTCTATGTTGAACAGTATTTGCAACTTGCTCAACAGATCGAACCTCGGGGTCTTCACGCCGAGACCTATGACCTCGAGTATCTCTTATTTGCTCTTCAGAGCGAATTTGGGGATCTTGCCGCCTTGTTCTATGTTGAACAGTATTTGCAACTTTCTCAACAGATCGAACCTCGGGGTCTTCACGCCGAGACCTATGACCTCGAGTATTTCTTATTTGCTCTTCAGAGCAAATTTGCGGATCTTGCCGCCTTGTTCTATGTTAAACAGTATTTGCAATTTGCTCATCAGATCGAACCTCGGGCTCTTCACGCCCAAACCTATCCCCTCGAGTATTTCTTATTTGCTCTTCAGAGCGAATTTGCGGATCTTGCCGCCTTGTTCTATGTTGAACAGTATTTGCAACTTTCTCATCGGATCGAACCTCGGGGTCTTCACGCCGAGACCTATGACCTCGAGTATCTCTTATTTGCTCTTAAGAGCAAATTTGGGGATCTTGCCGCCTTGTTCTATGTTGAACAGTATTTGCAACTTTCTCATCAGATCGAACCTCGGGGTCTTCACGCCGAGACCTATGACCTCGAGTATCTCTTATTTGCTCTTCAGAGCGAATTTGGGGATCTTGCCGCCTTGTTCTATGTTGAACAGTATTTGCAACTTTCTCAACAGATCGAACCTCGGGGTCTTCACGCCGAGACCTATGACCTCGAGTATTTCTTATTTGCTCTTCAGAGCAAATTTGCGGATCTTGCCGCCTTGTTCTATGTTAAACAGTATTTGCAATTTGCTCATCAGATCGAACCTCGGGCTCTTCACGCCCAAACCTATCCCCTCGAGTATTTCTTATTTGCTCTTCAGAGCGAATTTGCGGATCTTGCCGCCTTGTTCTATGTTGAACAGTATTTGCAACTTTCTCATCGGATCGAACCTCGGGGTCTTCACGCCGAGACCTTTGACCTCGAGTATCTCTTATTTGCTCTTCAGAGCGAATTTGGGGATCTTGCCGCCTTGTTCTATGTTGAACAGTATTTGCAACTTTCTCAACAGATCGAACCTCGGGGTCTTCACGCCGAGACCTATGACCTCGAGTATTTCTTATTTGCTCTTCAGAGCAAATTTGCGGATCTTGCCGCCTTGTTCTATGTTGAACAGTATTTGCAACTTGCTCAACAGATCGAACCTCAGGGTCTTCACACCGAGACCTATGACCTCGAGTATCTCTTATTTGCTCTTCAGAGTGAATTTGCGGATCTTGCCGCCTTGTTCTATGTTGAACAGTATTTGCAATTTGCTTATCAGATCGAACCTCGGGCTCTTCACGCCCAGACCTATGACCTCGAGTATCTCTTATTTGCTCTTCAGAGCGAATTTGTGGATCTTGCCGCCTTGTTCTATGTTGAACAGTATTTGCAACTTTCTCATCGGATCGAACCTCGGGGTCTTCACGCCGAGACCTTTGACCTCGAGTATCTCTTATTTGCTCTTCAGAGCGAATTTGGGGATCTTGCCGCCTTGTTCTATGTTGAACAGTATTTGCAACTTTCTCAACAGATCGAACCTCGGGGTCTTCACGCCGAGACCTATGACCTCGAGTATTTCTTATTTGCTCTTCAGAGCAAATTTGCGGATCTTGCCGCCTTGTTCTATGTTGAACAGTATTTGCAACTTTCTCAACAGATCGAACCTCGGGCTCTTCACGCCCAGACCTATGACCTCGAGTATCTCTTATTTGCTCTTCAGAGCGAATTTGGGGATCTTGCCGCCTTGTTCTATGTTGAACAGTATTTGCGACTTGCTCAACAGATCGAACCTCGGGGTCTTCACGCCGAGACCTATGACCTCGAGTATCTCTTATTTGTTCTTCAGAGCGAACTTGGGGATCTTGCCGCCTTGTTCTATGTTGAACAGTATTTGCAACTTGCTCAACAGATCAAACCTCGGGGTCTTCACGCCGAGGCCTATGACCTCGAGTATCTCTTATTTGCTCTTCAGAGCGAATTTGGGGATCTTGCCGCCTTGTTCTATGTTGAACAGTATTTGTAACTTGCTCAACAGATCGAACCTCGGGGTCTTCACGCCGAGACCTATGACCTCGAGTATCTCTTATTTGCTCTTCAGAGCGAATTTGGGGATCTTGCCGCCTTGTTCTATGTTGAACAGTATTTGCAACTTTCTCAACAGATCGAACCTCGGGGTCTTTACGCCGAGACCTATGACCTCGAGTATCTCTTATTTGCTCTTCAGAGCGAATTTGGGGATCTTGCCGCCTTGTTCTATGTTGAACAGTATTTGCAACTTTCTCAACAGATCGAACCTCGGGGTCTTCACGCCGAGACCTATGACCTCGAGTATTTCTTATTTGCTCTTCAGAGCAAATTTGCGGATCTTGCCGCCTTGTTCTATATTAAACAGTATTTGCAATTTGCTCATCAGATCGAACCTCGGGCTCTTCACGCCCAAACCTATCCCCTCGAGTATTTCTTATTTGCTCTTCAGAGCGAATTTTCGGATCTTGCCGCCTTGTTCTATGTTGAACAGTATTTGCAACTTTCTCATCGGATCGAACCTCGGGGTCTTCACGCCGAGACCTATGACCTCGAGTATCTCTTATTTGCTCTTCAGAGCGAATTTGGGGATCTTGCCGCCTTGTTCTATGTTGAACAGTATTTGTAACTTGCTCAACAGATCGAACCTCGGGGTCTTCACGCCGAGACCTATGACCTCGAGTATCTCTTATTTGCTCTTCAGAGCGAATTTGGGGATCTTGCCGCCTTGTTCTATGTTGAACAGTATTTGCAACTTTCTCAACAGATCGAACCTCGGGGTCTTCACGCCGAGACCTATGACCTCGAGTATTTTTAATTTGCTCTTCAGAGCAAATTTGCGGATCTTGCCGCCTTGTTCTATGTTAAACAGTATTTGCAATTTGCTAATCAGATCGAACCTCGGGCTCTTCACGCCCAAACCTATCCCCTCGAGTATTTCTTATTTGCTCTTCAGAGCGAATTTGGGGATCTTGCCGCCTTGTTCTATGTTGAACAGTATTTGCAACTTTCTCATCGGATCGAATCTCGGGGTCTTCACGCCGAGACCTATGACCTCGAGTATCTCTTATTTGCTCTTAAGAGCAAATTTGGGGATCTTGCCGCCTTGTTCTATGTTGAACAGTATTTGCAACTTTCTCAACAGATCGAACCTCGGGGTCTTCACGTCGAGACCTATGACCTCGAGTATTTCTTATTTGCTCTTCAGAGCAAATTTGCGGATCTTGCCGCCTTGTTCTATGTTGAACAGTATTTGCAACTTGCTCAACAGATCGAACCTCAGGGTCTTCACGCCGAGACCTTTGACCTCGAGTATCTCTTATTTGCTCTTCAGAGCGAATTTGGGGATCTTGCCGCCTTGTTCTATGTTGAACAGTATTTGCAACTTTCTCAACAGATCGAACCTCGGGGTCTTCACGCCGAGACCTATGACCTCGAGTATTTCTTATTTGCTCTTCAGAGCAAATTTGCGGATCTTGCCGCCTTGTTCACTTTAAACAGTATTTGCAATTTGCTCATCAGATCGAACCTCGGGCTCTTCACGCCCAAACCTATCCCCTCGAGTATTTCTTATTTGCTCTTCAGAGCGAATTTGCGGATCTTGCCGCCTTGTTCTATGTTGAACAGTATTTGCAACTTGCTCAACAGATCGAACCTCGGGGTCTTCACGCCGAGACCTATGACCTCGAGTATCTCTTATTTGCTCTTCAGAGCGAATTTGGGGATCTTGCCGCCTTGTTCTATGTTGAACAGTATTTGCAACTTGCTCAACAGATCGAACCTCGGGGTCTACACGCCGAGACCTATGACCTCGAGTATCTCTTATTTGTTCTTCAGAGCGAACTTGGGGATCTTGCCGCCTTGTTCTATGTTGAACAGTATTTGCAACTTGCTCAACAGATCGAACCTCGGGGTCTTCACGCCGAGACCTATGACCTCGAGTATCTCTTATTTGCTCTTCAGAGCGAATTTGGGGATCTTGCCGCCTTGTTCTATGTTGAACAGTATTTGCAACTTTCTCATCAGATCGAACCTCGGGCTCTTCACGCCCAGACCTATGACCTCGAGTATCTCTTATTTGCTCTTCAGAGCGAATTTGTGGATCTTGCCGCCTTGTTCTATGTTAAACAGTATTTGCAATTTGCTTATCAGATCGAACCTCGGGCTCTTCACGCCCAAACCTATCCCCTCGAGTATTTCTTATTTGCCCTTCAGAGCGAATTTGCGGATCTTACCGCCTTGTTCTATGTTGAACAGTATTTGCAACTTGCTCAACAGATCGAACCTCGGGGTCTTCACGCTGAGACCTATGACCTCGAGTATCTCTTATTTGCTCTTCAGAGCGAATTTGGGGATCTTGCCGCCTTGTTCTATGTTGAACAGTATTTGCAACTTGTTCAACAGATCGAACCTCGGGGTCTTCACGCCGAGACCTATGACCTCGAGTATCTCTTATTTGCTCTTCAGAGCGAACTTGGGGATCTTGCCGCCTTGTTCTATGTTGAACAGTATTTGCAACTTGCTCAACAGATCAAACCTCGGGGTCTTCACGCCGAGACCTATGACCTCGAGTATCTCTTATTTGCTCTTCAGAGCGAATTTGGGGATCTTGCCGCCTTGTTCTATGTTGAACAGTATTTGTAACTTGCTCAACAGATCAAACCTCGGGGTCTTCACGCCGAGACCTATGACCTCGAGTATCTCTTATTTGCTCTTCAGAGCGAATTTGGGGATCTTGCCGCCTTGTTCTATGTTGAACAGTATTTGTAACTTGCTCAACAGATCGAACCTCGGGGTCTTCACGCCGAGACCTATGACCTCGAGTATCTCTTATTTGCTCTTCAGAGCGAATTTGCGGATCTCGCCGCCTTGTTCTATGTTGAACAGTATTTGCAACTTGCTCAACAGATCGAACCTCGGGGTCTTCACGCCGAGACCTATGACCTCGAGTATCTCTTATTTGCTCTTCAGAGCGAATTTGGGGATCTTGCCGCCTTGTTCTATGTTGAACAGTATTTGCAACTTTCTCATCAGATCGAACCTCGGGCTCTTCACGCCCAAACCTATCCCCTCGAGTATTTCTTATTTGCTCTTCAGAGCGAATTTGCGGATCTTGCCGCCTTGTTCTATGTTGAACAGTATTTGCAAGTTTCTCAACAGATCGAACCTCGGGGTCTTCACGCCGAGACCTATGACCTCGAGTATTTCTTATTTGCTCTTCAGAGCAAATTTGCGGATCTTGCCGCATTGTTCTATGTTGAACAGTATTTGCAACTTGCTGAACAGATCGAACCTCAGGGTCTTCACACCGAGACCTATGACCTCGAGTATCTCTTATTTGCTCTTCAGAGTGAATTTGCGGATTTTGCCGCCTTGTTCTATGTTGAACAGTATTTGCAACTTTCTCATCAGATCGAACCTCGGGGTCTTCACGCCGAGACCTATGACCTCGAGTATTTCTTATTTGCTCTTCAGAGCAAATTTGCGGATCTTACCGCCTTGTTCTATGTTGAACAGTATTTGCAACTTGCTCAACAGATCGAACCTCGGGGTCTTCACGCCGAGACCTATGACCTCGAGTATCTCTTATTTGCTCTTCAGAGCGAATTTGGGGATCTTGCCGCCTTGTTCTATGTTGAACAGTATTTGCAACTTTCTCATCAGATCGAACCTCGGGCTCTTCAAGCCCAGACCTATGACCTCGAGTATCTCTTATTTGCTCTTCAGAGCGAATTTGTGGATCTTGCCGCCTTGTTCTATGTTAAACAGTATTTGCAATTTGCTTATCAGATCGAACCTCGGGCTCTTCACGCCCAAACCTATCCCCTCGAGTATTTCTTATTTGCTCTTCAGAGCGAATTTGGGGATCTTGCCGCCTTGTTCTATGTTGAACAGTATTTGCAACTTGCTCAACAGATCGAACCTCGGGGTCTTCACGCTGAGACCTATGACCTCGAGTATCTCTTATTTGCTCTTCAGAGCGAATTTGGGGATCTTGCCGCCTTGTTCTATGTTGAACAGTATTTGCAACTTGTTCAACAGATCGAACCTCGGGGTCTTCACGCCGAGACCTATGACCTCGAGTATCTCTTATTTGCTCTTCAGAGCGAACTTGGGGATCTTGCCGCCTTGTTCTATGTTGAACAGTATTTGCAACTTGCTCAACAGATCAAACCTCGGGGTCTTCACGCCGAGACCTATGACCTCGAGTATCTCTTATTTGCTCTTCAGAGCGAATTTGGGGATCTTGCCGCCTTGTTCTATGTTGAACAGTATTTGTAACTTGCTCAACAGATCGAACCTCGGGGTCTTCACGCCGAGACCTATGACCTCGAGTATCTCTTATTTGCTCTTCAGAGCGAATTTGGGGATCTTGCCGCCTTGTTCTATGTTGAACAGTATTTGCAACTTTCTCAACAGATCGAACCTCGGGGTCTTCACGCCGAGACCTATGTCCTCGAGTATTTCTTATTTGCTCTTCAGAGCGAATTTGTGGATTTTGCCGCCTTGTTCTATGTTGAACAGTATTTGCAACTTTCTCATCGGATCGAACCTCGGGGTCTTCACGCCGAGACCTAAGACCTCGAGTATCTCTTATTTGCATTTAAGAGCAAATTTGGGGATCTTGCCGCCTTGTTCTATGTTGAACAGTATTTGCAACTTTCTCAACAGATCGAACCTCGGTGTCTTCACGCCGAGACCTATGACCTCGAGTATTTCTTATTTGCTCTTCAGAGCAAATTTGCGGATCTTGCCGCCTTGTTCTATGTAGAACAGTATTTGCAACTTGCTCAACAGATCGAACCTCAGGGTCTTCACGCCGAGACCTTTGACCTCGAGTATCTCTTATTTGCTCTTCAGAGCGAATTTGGGGATCTTGCCGCCTTGTTCTATGTTGAACAGTATTTGCAACTTTCTCAACAGATCGAACCTCGGGGTCTTCACGCTGAGACCTATGACCTCGAGTATCTCTTATTTGCTCTTCAGAGCGAATTTGGGGATCTTGCCGCCTTGTTCTATGTTGAACAGTATTTGCAACTTGTTCAACAGATCGAACCTCGGGGTCTTCACGTCGAGACCTATGACCTCGAGTATCTCTTATTTGCTCTTCAGAGCGAACTTGGGGATCTTGCCGCCTTGTTCTATGTTGAACAGTATTTGCAACTTGCTCAACAGATCAAACCTCGGGGTCTTCACGCCGAGACCTATGACCTCGAGTATCTCTTATTTGCTCTTCAGAGCGAATTTGGGGATCTTGCCGCCTTGTTCTATGTTGAACAGTATTTGTAACTTGCTCAACAGATCAAACCTCGGGGTCTTCACGCCGAGACCTATGACCTCGAGTATCTCTTATTTGCTCTTCAGAGCGAATTTGGGGATCTTGCCGCCTTGTTCTATGTTGAACAGTATTTGTAACTTGCTCAACAGATCGAACCTCGGGGTCTTCACGCCGAGACCTATGACCTCGAGTATCTCTTATTTGCTCTTCAGAGCGAATTTGCGGATCTCGCCGCCTTGTTCTATGTTGAACAGTATTTGCAACTTGCTCAACAGATCGAACCTCGGGGTCTTCACGCCGAGACCTATGACCTCGAGTATCTCTTATTTGCTCTTCAGAGCGAATTCGGGGATCTTGCCGCCTTGTTCTATGTTGAACAGTATTTGCAACTTTCTCATCAGATCGAACCTCGGGCTCTTCACGCCCAAACCTATCCCCTCGAGTATTTCTTATTTGCTCTTCAGAGCGAATTTGCGGATCTTGCCGCCTTGTTCTATGTTGAACAGTATTTGCAACTTTCTCAACAGATCGAACCTCGGGGTCTTCACGCCGAGACCTATGACCTCGAGTATTTCTTATTTGCTCTTCAGAGCAAATTTGCGGATCTTGCCGCATTGTTCTATGTTGAACAGTATTTGCAACTTGCTGAACAGATCGAACCTCAGGGTCTTCACACCGAGACCTATGACCTCGAGTATCTCTTATTTGCTCTTCAGAGTGAATTTGCGGATTTTGCCGCCTTGTTCTATGTTGAACAGTATTTGCAACTTTCTCATCAGATCGAACCTCGGGGTCTTCACGCCGAGACCTATGACCTCGAGTATTTCTTATTTGCTCTTCAGAGCAAATTTGCGGATCTTACCGCCTTGTTCTATGTTGAACAGTATTTGCAACTTGCTCAACAGATCGAACCTCGGGGTCTTCACGCCGAGACCTATGACCTCGAGTATCTCTTATTTGCTCTTCAGAGCGAATTTGGGGATCTTGCCGCCTTGTTCTATGTTGAACAGTATTTGCAACTTTCTCATCAGATCGAACCTCGGGCTCTTCAAGCCCAGACCTATGACCTCGAGTATCTCTTATTTGCTCTTCAGAGCGAATGTGTGGATCTTGCCGCCTTGTTCTATGTTAAACAGTATTTGCTTATCAGATCGAACCTCGGGCTCTTCAAGCCCAGACCTATGACCTCGAGTATCTCTTATTTGCTCTTCAGAGCGAATTTGTGGATCTTGCCGCCTTGTTCTATGTTAAACAGTATTTGCAATTTGCTTATCAGATCGAACCTCGGGCTCTTCACGCCCAAACCTATCCCCTCGAGTATTTCTTATTTGCTCTTCAGAGCGAATTTGCGGATCTTGCCGCCTTGTTCTATGTTGAACAGTATTTGCAACTTGCTCAACAGATCGAACCTCGGGGTCTTCACGCTGAGACCTATGACCTCGAGTATCTCTTATTTGCTCTTCAGAGCGAATTTGGGGATCTTGCCGCCTTGTTCTATGTTGAACAGTATTTGCAACTTGTTCAACAGATCGAACCTCGGGGTCTTCACGCCGAGACCTATGACCTCGAGTATCTCTTATTTGCTCTTCAGAGCGAACTTGGGGATCTTGCCGCCTTGTTCTATGTTGAACAGTATTTGCAACTTGCTCAACAGATCAAACCTCGGGGTCTTCACGCCGAGACCTATGACCTCGAGTATCTCTTATTTGCTCTTCAGAGCGAATTTGGGGATCTTGCCGCCTTGTTCTATGTTGAACAGTATTTGTAACTTGCTCAACAGATCGAACCTCGGGGTCTTCACGCCGAGACCTATGACCTCGAGTATCTCTTATTTGCTCTTCAGAGCGAATTTGGGGATCTTGCCGCCTTGTTCTATGTTGAACAGTATTTGCAACTTTCTCAACAGATCGAACCTCGGGGTCTTCACGCCGAGACCTATGTCCTCGAGTATTTCTTATTTGCTCTTCAGAGCGAATTTGTGGATTTTGCCGCCTTGTTCTATGTTGAACAGTATTTGCAACTTTCTCATCGGATCGAACCTCGGGGTCTTCACGCCGAGACCTAAGACCTCGAGTATCTCTTATTTGCATTTAAGAGCAAATTTGGGGATCTTGCCGCCTTGTTCTATGTAGAACAGTATTTGCAACTTTCTCAACAGATCGAACCTCGGGGTCTTCACGCCGAGACCTATGACCTCGAGTATCTCTTATTTGCTCTTCAGAGTGAATTTGCGGATTTTGCCGCCTTGTTCTATGTTGAACAGTATTTGCAACTTTCTCATCAGATCGAACCTCGGGGTCTTCACGCCGAGACCTATGACCTCGAGTATCTCTTATTTGCTCTTCAGAGCAAATTTAGGGATCTTGCCGCCTTGTTCTATGTTGAACAGTATTTGCAACTTTCTCAACAGATCGAACCTCGGGGTCTTTACGCCGAGACCTATGACCTCGAGTATTTCTTATTTGCTCTTCAGAGCAAATTTGCGGATCTTGCCGCCTTGTTCTATGTTGAACAGTATTTGCAACTTGCTCAACAGATCGAACCTCAGGGTCTTCACGCCGAGACCTATGACCTCGAGTATCTCTTATTTGCTCTTCAGAGTGAATTTGCGGATCTTGCCGCCTTGTTCTATGTTGAACAGTATTTGCAATTTGCTCATCAGATCGAACCTCGGGCTCTTCACGCCCAAACCTATCCCCTCGAGTATTTCTTATTTGCTCTTCAGAGCGAATTTGCGGATCTTGCCGCCTTGTTCTATGTTGAACAGTATTTGCAACTTGCTCAACAGATCGAACTTTGGGGTCTTCACGCCGAGACCTATGACCTCGAGTATCTCTTATTTGCTCTTCAGAGCGAATTTGGGGATTTTGCCGCCTTGTTCTATGTTGAACAGTATTTGCAACTTTCTCATCAGATCGAACCTCGGGGTCTTCACGCCGAGACCTATGACCTCGAGTATCTCCTATTTGCTCTTCAGAGCAAATTTGGGGATCTTGCCGCCTTGTTCTATGTTGAACAGTATTTGCAACTTTCTCAACAGATCGAACCTCGGGGTCTTCACGCCGAGACCTATGACCTCGAGTATCTCTTATTTGCTCTTCAGAGCAAATTTGCGGATCTTGCCGCCTTGTTCTATGTTGAACAGTATTTGCAACTTGCTCAACAGATCGAACCTCAGGGTCTTCACGCCGAGACCTATGACCTCGAGTATCTCTTATTTGCTCTTCAGAGTGAATTTGCGGATCTTGCCGCCTTGTTCTATGTTGAACAGTATTTGCAATTTGCTCATCAGATCGAACCTCGGGCTCTTCACGCCCAAACCTATCCCCTCGAGTATTTCTTATTTGCTCTTCAGAGCGAATTTGCGGATCTTGCCGCCTTGTTCTATGTTGAACAGTATTTGCAACTTGCTCAACAGATCGAACTTTGGGGTCTTCACGCCGAGACCTATGACCTCGAGTATCTCTTATTTGCTCTTCAGAGCGAATTTGGGGATTTTGCCGCCTTGTTCTATGTTGAACAGTATTTGCAACTTTCTCATCAGATCGAACCTCGGGGTCTTCACGCCGAGACCTATGACCTCGAGTATCTCTTATTTGCTCTTCAGAGCAAATTTGGGGATCTTGCCGCCTTGTTCTATGTTGAACAGTATTTGCAACTTTCTCATCAGATCGAACCTCGGGGTCTTCACGCCGAGACCTATGACCTCGAGTATCTCCTATTTGCTCTTCAGAGCAAATTTGGGGATCTTGCCGCCTTGTTCTATGTTGAACAGTATTTGCAACTTTCTCAACAGATCGAACCTCGGGGTCTTCACGCCGAGACCTATGACCTCGAGTATCTCTTATTTGCTCTTCAGAGCGAATTTGGGGATCTTGCCGCCTTGTTCTATGTTGAACAGTATTTGCGACTTTCTCATCAGATCGAACCTCGGGGTCTTCACGCCGAGACCTATGACCTCGAGTATCTCTTATTTGCTCTTCAGAGCAAATTTGCGGATCTTGCCGCCTAGTTCTATGTTGAACAGTATTTGCAACTTGCTCAACAGATTGAACCTCAGGGTCTTCACGCCGAGACCTATGACCTCGAGTATCTCTTATTTGCTCTTCAGAGCAAATTTGCGGATCTTGCCGCCTAGTTCTATGTTGAACAGTATTTGCAACTTGCTCAACAGATTGAACCTCAGGGTCTTCACGCCGAGACCTATGACCTCGAGTATCTCTTATTTGCTCTTCAGAGTGAATTTGCGGATCTTGCCGCCTAGTTCTATGTTGAACAGTATTTGCAACTTGCTCAACAGATCGAACCTCAGGGTCTTCACGCCGAGACCTATGACCTCGAGTATCTCTTATTTGCTCTTCAGAGTGAATTTGCGGATCTTGCCGCCTTGTTCTATGTTGAACAGTATTTGCAACTTTCTCATCAGATCGAACCTCGGGGTCTTCACGCCGAGACCTATGACCTCGAGTATCTCCTATTTGCTCTTCAGAGCAAATTTGGGGATCTTGCCGCCTAGTTCTATGTTGAACAGTATTTGCAACTTGCTCAACAGATCGAACCTCAGGGTCTTCACGCCGAGACCTATGACCTCGAGTATCTCTTATTTGCTCTTCAGAGTGAATTTGCGGATCTTGCCGCCTTGTTCTATGTTGAACAGTATTTGCAACTTTCTCATCAGATCGAACCTCGGGGTCTTCACGCCGAGACCTATGACCTCGAGTATCTCTTATTTGCTCTTCAGAGCGAATTTGGGGATCTTGCCGCCTTGTTCTATGTTGAACAGTATTTGCGACTTTCTCATCAGATCGAACCTCGGGGTCTTCACGCCGAGACCTATGACCTCGAGTATCTCTTATTTGCTCTTCAGAGTGAATTTGCGGATCTTGCCGCCTAGTTCTATGTTGAACAGTATTTGCAACTTGCTCAACAGATCGAACCTCAGGGTCTTCACGCCGAGACCTATGACCTCGAGTATCTCTTATTTGCTCTTCAGAGCGAATTTGTGGATTTTGCCGCCTTGTTCTATGTTGAACAGTATTTGCAACTTGCTCAACAGATCGAACCTCAGGGTCTTCACGCCGAGACCTATGACCTCGAGTATCTCTTATTTGCTCTTCAGAGCGAATTTGGGGATCTTGCCGCCTTGTTCTATGTTGAACAGTATTTGCGACTTTCTCATCAGATCGAACCTCGGGGTCTTCACGCCGAGACCTATGACCTCGAGTATCTCTTATTTGCTCTTCAGAGTGAATTTGCGGATCTTGCCGCCTAGTTCTATGTTGAACAGTATTTGCAACTTGCTCAACAGATCGAACCTCAGGGTCTTCACGCCGAGACCTATGACCTCGAGTATCTCTTATTTGCTCTTCAGAGCGAATTTGTGGATTTTGCCGCCTTGTTCTATGTTGAACAGTATTTGCAACTTTCTCATCGGATCGAACCTCGGGGTCTTCACGCCGAGACCTATGACCTCGAGTATCTCTTATTTGCTCTTCAGAGTGAATTTGCGGATCTTGCCGCCTAGTTCTATGTTGAACAGTATTTGCAACTTGCTCAACAGATCGAACCTCGGGGTCTTCACGCCGAGACCTATGACCTCGAGTATCTCTTATTTGCTCTTCAGAGCGAATTTGGGGATCTTGCCGCCTTGTTCTATGTTGAACAGTATTTGCGACTTTCTCATCAGATCGAACCTCGGGGTCTTCACGCCGAGACCTATGACCTCGAGTATCTCTTATTTGCTCTTCAGAGTGAATTTGCGGATCTTGCCGCCTAGTTCTATGTTGAACAGTATTTGCAACTTTCTCATCAGATCGAACCTCGGGCTCTTCACGCCCAGACCTATGACCTCGAGTATCTCTTATTTGCTCTTCAGAGCGAATTTGTGGATTTTGCCGCCTTGTTCTATGTTGAACAGTATTTGCAACTTTCTCATCGGATCGAACCTCGGGGTCTTCACGCCGAGACCTATGACCACGAGTATCTCTTATTTGCTCTTCAGAGTGAATTTGCGGATCTTGCCGCCTTGTTCTATGTTGAACAGTATTTGCAACTTGCTCAACAGATCGAACCTCAGGGTCTTCACGCCGAGACCTATGACCTCGAGTATCTCTTATTTGCTCTTCAGAGTGAATTTGCGGATCTTGCCGCCTTGTTCTATGTTGAACAGTTTTTAAATTTTGTTCAAAAGACCGTACCTCGAGATTTTCCCGCCTGGTTCTATGTTGATTTGTATTGATATTTTGTTCGACATCGGAATCTAATCTACGATTAGCGTGACTTACAGTATTTTGTGACTGCTCACTATCTCTATATAAAGAGTTTGCACGAAGAACTCTCATACGTCTTCTATTCTGAAGACGACTTACTAATATAGATTTTCTACTTAATCTTGTCATAAGTAATTAATAATAAATGGCTTAATATATAAAATACTTATATATAATAGTTATATAATTCAGACCGTCCTGGTGTTAAAAGTTGGATCCTAGGGGCTCCTCTCTTTCACTGTAATTTCTTGTATGTCCTTGCTATGACTCCTGTCCTGTTCCGTGTATAGGTACTATGGTATACTGGTGTACATATGTATATGTGTTTGCTCGCCACTGTATATAATACGGTTTTGCTCGTCACTGTATATAATAATACTTTAAACACTTTAATTAATACACTAAAATTAGTTTGAATAAAGCACTTTGCTGGTAAAGACATTTAGTGAAACTGAAACTACAAACACAGTGTACTGATATTTATTATACTCTTGCAACATGTTGGTACAGCTTACGTACTTTTGTATCCCTATATATTACTTAGCTATTCACTAACATAATAAAACATAATATTTAGTTATATTTATATTTTATAAATTAGTAGTTTATTTCATTGCATTGAAATTAAGTTCTCGGAAAACCCCTCCGTAAATTACTTTTGTTAAACGCTTTCTAAAACAGGGGGCTCTATGGTACCTATTTTGAAGGGTCTACCCATGAAGGCTAAATTAACAATAAGTTACATATAATTAAGTATGGTATACACATATGTAGAGCAGGTATGTAGATTTTCTTCTTTCTATCTTAACATCTAAACTTTTCATAAGCTGCCAACGGCGCTAGGTAAAAATGTAATTTTCTTGAGTTTACAGTTCACCTCATGACCTTCATATTAAAATGTGTCGCAAAACTGAAATAATAGACAGTAGCATGTAAACCGATGGGGTCGCAGTTTATCTATAACCTATTTAAAAAGGGTCTTTAGCCCTTTTGATACTACATTACTAATATTTATTTCATGCAATTTTTTCTAGAAAGATTTTTTTGCTCTATACAAAGTCCAGCACT
This sequence comes from Bactrocera oleae, assembly GCF_042242935.1. NCBI lineage: Eukaryota > Metazoa > Arthropoda > Insecta > Diptera > Tephritidae > Bactrocera > Bactrocera oleae. The sequence goes on along the minus strand of NC_091541.1, from coordinate 14,685,210 downwards.
CTAAGAAACTTTTTTAGCATTGTTGTCTGGTATATTTTATAATAAGTTCAACATGGTGGTTGAGAAAATATACCTATCTACTGATTATCACCAAATATTATAAGAAATATATGTATATAGAAATCTATAAGTAGTACATGTGAGCTGGAAAAATCGCAGACCAGAAAATTCCTCCAAACCGTATATTAAAATATGTTGAACTAAACATCCATTATTAAATGATATCGTGATTAAATTACAATCAAATTTGGTATCTTCTTGACTTATATTAAAGGCCATAAACTTAGTCTCAGTTATATTGCTTGGAGTGAGATATACATAAGTATGAATATGATATTAACTCCACCAAAGTGGCTAAATTTTATGTTATAAGCTTAGGTGGCAAACGTCAACCAGAGAATCGGAATTCATTATATAAAGGTGTGAGGTTTAGACTTAGTATATACTAATTTCATTCTAATTCAGCGTCAAACCACATAATTTTTAAGAAATATTTTCCACTTAATTTCGTTAAAATATCGCGTTGATCAACCGGAACGGTGTAAAGTCAGGTGGAAAGACGGAAATCATATATATATTGCGGATAGAGAAATATATTAATTTTGACATTGCTCAGCTATACTCGAGAACATTTTTTGAAGTAATTTTATATAAAAAAAAAATATTAATACTCACTGACCGACATATTCGGCATAAAACTGGTTAGAATAACGAAAACATTATAAGTAGTATATGGAATTTGAGGGTAGTATTAACCCGATTTTATTAACTTTTTCCAATACCACATACTACGAACATGCCATAGACTAATAAAATGCTCCCACTGTTTCATTAAGGTACCTCACATACCATCACCAATCAAATGGAGTAAAGTCAGACGAATGTTCGAAAGTCCTGATATTAGTTACATGGGGGCTAAGGAAAATTTTCACCCGATTTGATCTTGTTATGAGTAAAACACGCTCTCTCATTTTCATTGAGATAACTCACATATGCGGTATAAAGTCACGCGGAAGTTCAAAAATATTTATATTAGATATATGAGGACTACAAGAACTATTGATCCGATTCAACCCATGTTTGAAACAAAGACATACTATTATCGAAAATTTCATTTATTTATTCTATTATACGAATTTCAATTACATATCTTACACAATGGCCGATATTTACGGTAAAAAGTTAACTATAGGTACTGGGGTCCACATATTCAGTACCTAGGGGCTTGAACAGTTTTGGTTCGATTTAGAGAATTTTTGGTCACAAGGTGGCATACCTTAAACGTATTCTTCACGCTAAGTTTTACGCCGATATAATCATTGTTGCTTGATTTGCATAGTGGAAAGTGGAATTTAAAATGGTGTCATATGGAAAATAGGCGTGGTTGTAATCCGATTTCGCCCATTTTCGCACCAAAACATAGAAATATAAAAATAATGTTATGTACCAAATTTGGTTGAAATCGGTTAAAACGATCCCAAGATATGGGTTTTCACCTAAAAGTGGGCTGTGCCACGCCCACTGTCCAATTTTGAACGCGGTTCCTATAAAGTCATCTCATACCATCCCTGAGATAAAATTTAATGTCTCTGGCGTGTTTAGTGCTTGATTTATCGCGCTTTTAGTAGTTTTTAACAGTACCGTTACATGGGAAGTGGGCGGGGTTGTCACCCGATTTCACCCGTTTTCACATCGTAGGTAGAGGTGCTAAAAATATTTGCTTCCAGTGAATTTTGTTATTATAGCATTAGCGGTTTAGGAGATATGCACATTAAACCTATTAGGAATGGGACCACGCCCACTTAAAAAAAAAAATTTAACTGCAGATGCCCCTCCCTAATGTGATCTCGTGTACCAAATAACAGTCTTGTATCTTGCGGAGCTTAGTTATGACAATTTATTTGTTTTTGATTAATGGCGTTTTGTGGGCGAGGCAGTGGTCCGATTACGCCCATCTGCAATACCAACCGTCTTACTGTACCAAGAAACATGTGTACCAAGTTTCATAAAGATATCTCAATTTTTACTAAAGTTACAGCTTGCACGGACGGACGGACAGACGGACGGACGGACAGACAGTCACCCGGATTTCAACTCGTTTCTTCATCCTGATCATTTATATATACATAACCCTATATCTAACTCGATTAGTTTTAGGTGATACAAACAACCGTTAGGTGAACAAAACTATTATACTCTGTAGCAACATGTTGCGAGAGTATAAAAAGTGCGGAAAAGTATCAATTATAATATATAGATACAAATAAAACTATATAATAAAAGAAATAAAAAAGTGCAACAAAAATACTTTGTACAAACTGTCTGTCACATATGCATACCCTTTAAATGTGCGAAACGAATTTAATTGCGTTTATTGTCATAAACGACATCATTCTATGCTTCATTATAACAATTTTTCCATCTCACCCCCAAACAGCGCAAATTTGAAAAGAGCCGCGGGTTTAATTGCAACAGCAAATCCCGTAAGTCGCCAAGAAGCACCATGCTGTTCAAAGGCATTAAAAACGCAAACGCTACACAGCGAAAACCAAAGTAGGGTACTACGACCCACAGCAGTCGTCTCCATCGAACACCGAGGAGAACTGTTTAAGCTTAGGTGCTTAATAGGCTAAGGACCACAACGATCATTTATAGCGTCTAGGGCATAAAATAGGTTACAGCTGAAAACAAAACTAGCCAATATTGAAATCACGGGAATGGGCGGAAGAGGAGTCCAAAAATCAAACAAAATCTGCCACATTACCCTAACTTCCCCTAAAAGGGATAAGCGCATTAAAGCAGAAGCTATTGTGTTACCGCAACTAACAAACATGCTTCCAAACTATCAAATAAACAGCAAGCATTGGCAAAAGGTTTCACACCTAAAGCTAGCAGATCCCAACTACAACACTCCCGCTTAAATAGACCTTCTTTTAGGCAACAATCTCATACCACAGATAATACTCGAAGGTATTGTGAAAATTTTAAACACACTTCTGGCACAAAATACTAATTTTGGTTGGATCCTAAGTGACTAGTTACGGAAACAGTTACCACCATGACCACTCAAGTTGAGGAAATCTCAAATGAATACCTCAATTCACAATTAAAGAAATTTTGGGAGTTAGAAGAACTCCCCGCCATATCAATCACAACCCCTGAATATCAGTATTGTGAAGATTTTTACAAAGTCGCAACTACTAGATCAGATAATGGTCGGTATGTCGTACGACTACCACCAAAACAACAATTTCCTAACACATTCGCCTTAGGTCACTCTCGCGCCTCTGCAATACAGCAGTTTTTAAGTTTGGAAAAGAACTTACTTAAAAAAGGTGAGCTTAAGCCAGAATACGATGGCGTTTTAGAAGAATACCTCCATTTAGACCACATGCGCTTACTTCCGCAGGTGAAAAAATCATAAATGCCAAATCCTACTCATTCTACCTGCCTCATCACGCAGCAGTAAAGCCAGATAAAAAAAAACAACAAAAGTCAGAGTGATCTTCAATGCCTCAAGATCCACTAGCTCTGGAAATTGCCTAAATGATAAAGAAAACACAAAATCAGAATTTCCTCTGACAACCGAAGTGCAACAAAAAATCTGGGGATATAATGGAATGCGATATCTGACCAGTTCTCATATACTAAAGAGTCAATATCAGCATTATCCGCTATAACAAAACGCCAAATTCTATCCTCTGTGGCAAAACTTTTAGACCCTTAGACTTTTAGGATGAACAAGTTAAACCACTTCTAATCTAAATGACATCTCACAGATACAAATCCCTCTGGATAAACTATGCCCCAGAGCACAAAGTCGAACTACACTGCTTCTGTGACACCTCTGAAAAGGCATATTGCGCCATTATATACGTATGAACACAAAGCGACATTGCGACCACAAGCCACTTACTAGTAGCAAAGGCAAAACTAGCTCCTTAAAAAACCATAAATCTACCACGACTTGAACTGTGTAGGGCGCTACTACTAGCCAAACTAGTATCCATGGTGCGAATGCATTTAAACATGGCAAAATATAAACTATATCTGTATAAAATACTTGATCTAGTAGGATGAACCACTTGGCACTCGCTCATGCATAACATAATTGCCCCAGAGAGTCGAAAAATCGACTCTTTTCACACAACATTGCAGGATAATGGCGTCCTCGAACGATTTTCTTCATACCCCCGAGCACTCAGGGTAATCGCTTATATGCTCAAGTTCATAGAGCGACTCATAATTAAACTTAAGGGAGTAACCTCATTATATTCCCAATGCGATACAGTGACGCACCTAGTTTTACAAAAAGCAAAGGTCGCTCTTATTGCTTATACTCAAGCGCGCTACTTCAGCCGCGATATATCAATAATGAGAGAATCAAAACCTATTGATAAGAGAAGTCCCCACTTAGTTCTAAACCCATTCCTCGATACGAAAGGACTTTTTCGTGTGATTGAAAAATGTGAAGCCACTGAAAAACAGTTTGTGGACTTTATCAAACAAGTCTCACCTGAAATTATACAAAAGTACGCGCCTCAAGCCATTGATTGGTAATTCATCCATTAAGCGCTCCTCATATGGGTGGTTTATGGGAAACAGCTGTAAAGAACTTCAAATCCTACTGGAAACCACAAATTTAATAATGAAGAATTTACAACATTACTAATTCGCATTGAAGCCGTTCTCAATTCACGGCCAGAAACTTCATTCCGGGTCCGACGGTCATATCCGAATAGTAGATCTCCGCACGCAATCCGGAACGCTAACCAGACCGCTAGTGAAACTATGCTTCCTGTCCATCGACCGTACTACCAAAACTAAAATGATATTCAATTCAAATATATCGAGTTAATAAACCCGCAAATAAATAGAAATAAAAAGTGTTAAAAAATATCCCAAACCAAACAGAAATGGTAGATCAATATGCCGACCCACGCATGCCACATCACGTGGCACAATTGCCCATATTCAATTATTTACCACAAACATATACCAAATCTAATCTTTTCATACAGATTAATATGGACACGGAAATGCCAAAAAATTTAACGCCAACCGTTCGGTCGGCTATCAACGTGCCACGCACTGGGCCGATTCCAATGCCCCGAGCTCCCGCTGCAACAACTATCACAGCTGTCGCGCGGAACACAACACAACCACCGCCAGCGTCACCATTGGTGCCACCAGAGCCGCACCGCACCCGATGTCCGCTGTGTCGCTACTCACATCGACTACAGCACTGTAGCATATTTAAGTCGATGCAACCCGGTCAACGGGTAGCCCAGGCGCATGGACACTGCCTGAATTGTCTAAGTCTCACCCATACGACGAGGGAGTGTGACTCGGAGAGTTCGTGCCAATTGTACGGACGGTTACACCATACATTTCTTCACCGCACCTCCAGGCGCGACGTTCGGCGACCACGCAATAGCGGCGCTGTCAGGCGGCCGCCGCCCAGCCGCCCGATACAACATCCAGCTGCTACTCCACAGTGCCGTTCGAGGAATATAAGGAACGGAACACCTGCACAGCACCAACAGACCAAACCATATTCCAGCCGCCCCACTGGCCTCAGCAGTGTAGCAACTACAGAGTTTGCCTAGGTGGGCCGGGATGGTTAAATGAGTAACGAATTTCAACACATCATCCTACACATACTCCACACCAACCCATCCACCACGATCACACCACACATGAGGACACACTACACACCACACCGAAGGAGGTAAAGAGGGAACGACGAGCGACCACCAGCTTTTCTTGCGCAACGTCATTGTACGAATCGCTACCTTCGCCATCAACCGTCGTGATCTGTTAAATATTTAAAAAATTTTGTGAAATAAAATTGTGAAGTTATTTAAAGAATATTTAAAGAACATAAAAAAACAATTTGTTAATGAATTTAATTCTTTGCGAAATAAAGTTGTGAAGTTATTTAAAAAACATAAAAATTTGTTGGCGAATTTAAGGTAAAAAATTTAAAATAAAGTAAACAAGTAAGGAAGGGCTAAGTTCGGATGTAACCAAACATGTTATACTCTCGCAAAGTCAAATGGTATACTCGTTTGAGATTTCTTTCTGGATTGACTGATATTTTCGGTAGAAGGTCTACTATAGGCACTGGGGTACACATATTTAGTACTTAGGGGCTTGAACAGTTTTGGTTCGATTTAGACAATTTTGGTCACAAGTTGGCATACTTTAAATGTATTATTCACGCAAAGTTTTACCCCGATATAATCATTGTTGCTTGATATGCATGGTGGAAAATGAAAGAATCAGATGGAATTCAAAATGGTGTTATATGGGAAGTAGGCGTGGTTTTAGTCCGATTTCGCCCATTTTCGCACTATGACATAAAAATATAAAAATAATGTCATACACCGAATTTGGTTGAAATCGGTTAAGCAGATCCCAAGATATGGATTTTCACCTAAAAGTGGGCGATGCCACACCCACTGTCTAGTTTTGAACGCGGTTTCCATAAAGTTATCTCATACCATCCCAGAGACACAATTTAATGTTTCTGAAACACGCATAAACAAAAATTTAAATAAAAAAATGAAAGTAATTGACTTCCGAAAAAAAAATATAAATAATGAGAGAAATAATATGAAAATAGAATTAAAATATCATTTAATAAAAAAGGAATATAAAAATAAAAAAAATAGTATAAAAAAATATCTGATAGGATTTGAACTTAGGCAAAATTTTTCACGTTGCCATAAGAAAGTCTGCTATTCAAGCAGCACCACAGACAACATTCATGCTACTTTGTCTAATCTGTGAACTCAAACAGCTATTGTTGTTTACTTGCTTTAATGTTCATATGTCTATATGTGAATATTCTTGAAATTGCCTTCCTTCATTCGCATGTCCAAATATATTTGCATATATGTACACATATGTACATATGTATGTATGCCCCTCAATATGTCTTTCGAAAAAAATCAAACATTCGCGCAAGTGACAAAAAAACGTAGACGCACCATCGAACTCGCGGCTTATTTTCTATTTCATATTTTATTATTTCATATTACAACGACAACAAATTCATTCATAAGGAACGTGCGTCTGCCTTAAAGCAAAGTGCGCTCGTTCATAACTCTGCGCCGCGCTATTTTTTCTGTGCGTCTGGTAAACCACATTTGGTTTCCATATAGAATTCCTACGCATATGCGAAATAAGAATGAATGAATGAAATTGAGTAAAACGAGAAAAATTCAATTTTACAATTTGACAGCCACCACTGAAAATCCTACCATGCTCCTCGCATTTGTATGTTGCCCACAAGCTGCTTCCTCACAACGTTTGCTAAAAATCAGAAATTGAAGAATTTGTCTGATGTTCCCTTCAGAAAGGAGAATTGGCAACATGACCTATTAGCGAGTTTAAATAATATTTATATTTTTGCATATTATGCACTATATATGGCATTAAATTTAACAATTTATATAAAATTGCCATTCATAAGAAATCTTTAACTACTTCTATATATTCTATGCACACTGCATATAGTACTTTTATATGTTTACTTATTATCATTGTTTCATAGTTTTTGGATTTAGCCCATTTTATCAAAATACGACGCTATGAAAATGCAGCCCAATTGGTAATCGCAATATTTCAAAAGGGCATAAGTCAACTTTCAATAGCAAACCACTGCAAAAAGGACAAACGAAACAACATAGCCGACCGACATTGTCGCAAAATTGTCGATTCAAACAAATTTTGTCAACTCCGCGACGATTCATACAATTTGGTGTCAATATGTATGCGTCTCATATATGTATGTATGTATGTATATACATATGTATGTTTGTGGACATAGTCGTCATTTGGTTTTTTTCAACAACACAATGTCTGCGCGACTCGCCGTTATTTCGTTGGATTGCCACTATACACAGAGGCGTTCTAACTGAGGACTCTTAGTATATTATCATGTTGCTTAATTTGTATTGAAAAATACTGATGCATTTATGAATTATTTTCGTAATATAATATATATTATAAAAGTGTGGACAAAAGTCATTGCTTGTGCGGGGCAAGAAGAAGCAAGCATCAGCGAACGTGTATTTAAGAATGTATGTGTGATTATCACATTTGTGTAAATACGCATAATAAGGAAATATTCAATAAACCTAAACATATGAACATATTTTCCTGAAATATTTTAGTTATCTCTGAAAGTAAAATATGCAATTTAAGTAATTGAATTGAGATATGCTAATTAATTCCAATTAATAAAATAAAAAAATTAAATAAAATTTTAATTTTTTGTTCTTTAAGATTCGAACGTATGTGCTCGTATTCGGATTAAACTTAACTCCTTCACGCCTACGACCTAAGCTACTATATAAATGGAAACGCGACCGCTTAGCCACAGTTTTATTATTATCATTTGTTTAATAAGTATATTGCTCCACGCAACGCACATACAAAAGTTGGAAAAATTGCATATCAAAATTGAAAACATAAATCTAAACAGGTATGCGCACCGATTTTTCAATATTCGTTGTGTCTATTTATAGCATTTCGCATATTGTGAGGTGTATTTTTCTTTTTATACTCTCGCAACCTGTTGCTACAGAGTATAATAGTTTTGTTCACCTAACGGTTGTTTGTATCACCTAAAACTAATCGAGTTAGATACGGGCCGTCCATAAATTACGTCATCGATTTTTTCAGATTTTAAACCCCCCCCTATAATCATCCTATCGTCATTTCTTAATGACCCACTTAATGGCGCACTGAAAGTTTTTCTTTTCGTACAAGTATATGGTTCTTCATTAAATAACAAATAATACGTTATGAAAAATTTAATTTGGTTAGGAAAATTGGTTGTATTTTTTTCAAACGTTGTTTTTTGTAAAAATTTGTAATATCAAATTAAAGAAGACATTTTCACTCATAATTGTACTGAATATAAACGAAATCGTATCGGTTTGTTAAGAGAAAATATATATTTTCCAAGATACGGCATACGTAAGAGGCACTATTTGTGCAATGTTATATTTCAAAAACAAATGAAAAACAAGTAAGGAAGGGCTAAGTTCGGATGTAACCGAACATTTTATACTCTCGCAAAGTCAAATAGTATACTCGTTTGAGATTTCTTTGTGGATTGACTGATATTTTCGGTAGAAGGTCAACTATAGGCACTGGGGTCCACATATTTAGTAGTTAGGGGCTTAAACAGTTTTGGTTCGATTTAGACAATTTTTGACCACAAGGTGGCATACTTTAATCGCATTATTCACGCAAAGTTTTATCCCGATACAGTCATTGTTGCCTGATTTGCATAGTGGAAAGTGAAAGAATCAGATGGAATTTAAAATGGTGTTATATGGGAAGTAGGCGTGGTTGTAGTCCCATTTTCGCACTATGTCATAGAAACATGAAAAGAACGTTTTGCACCGAATTTAGTAGAAAACGGTTAGGCAGATCTCAAGATATGGGTTTTCACCTAAAAGTGGGCTGTGCCACGCCCACTGTGTAATTTTGAACGCGGTTCCTATAAAGTCATCTCATACCATCCCAGAGATAAAATTTAATGTCTCTGGCGTGTTTAGTGCTTGATTTATCGCGCTTTTAGTAGTTTTTGACAGTACCGTTATGGGGAGTGGGCGGAGTTGCCACCCGATTTCAGCTATTTTCACACCGTCAATAGAAATTCTAAAAACATTTGCTTCCAGTAAATTTTGTTATTATAGCATTGGCGGTTTAGGAGATATACACATTAAACCTATTGGAGGCGGGACCACGCCCACTTAAAAAAAACAAAATTTAACTGCAGATGCCCCTCCGTAATGTGATCCTGTGTACCAAATAACAGTCTTGTATCTAATTGCGGAGCTTAGTTATGGCAATTTATTTGTTTTTGATCAATGGCGTTTTGTGGGCGTGGCAGTTGTCCGATTACGCCCATCTGCAATACCAACCGTCTCACGGTACCAAGAAACATGTCTACCAAGTTTCATAAATATATCTCAAGGTTTACTCAAGTTAGAGCTTGCACGCACGGACGGACGGACAGACAGTCATTCGGATTTCAACTCGTCTCTTCATCCTGATCATTTATATATATATAACCCTATATCTAACTCGATTAGTTTTAGGTGATACAAACAACCGTTAGGTGAACAAAACTATTATACTCTGTAGCAACAGGTTGCGAGAGTATAATAGTGGAATTTAAATTTTTCGTATATGAAAAATAACCGTGATCCGATTTCTCCATTTTTACAATGTAACGAAAAATGTTAGAATAATGTTATTCACCAAATTTTGTTGAAAGTTGTTTACTAGGACCTAAGGGATAGAATTGCACCTTAACGTGGTCGATGGCCATTGTCCAATTTGGATACCGGCTCCTTTTTGGAGCTTTCGTGCAATTTCGGGTGCGAAACTTGATGCTTCGGACGTATTTATTTAGTCGGTTATTGCACTTTCAGTAGTTTTCAACATAACCGTTATATGAGAAGTGGCTATCATCTGATTTCAACCATTTTAACTGTGTATGAAGAATTGCTAGAAAGACTTCTTTTCAAAATTATGGTTGAAATAGCTATAGTGGTTTGTGAGATATGAAGAGTAGACTTGTTTCGGAGCAGGTCTACTACTACTTTTTTTGTAATTTCAGCCCACAGATGTCCCTCTATACTGCGATCCCTTGCAACAAATTACAGTCTTGTATCTTAATTTTCGTGTCCGTTATAGAACTATATAAGTGTTTGATTAACAGCATTTTGTGGCCGTGGCAATGGTCTATTACGCCTATCTGTAATACCACCTTTTTTATGGTGCCAGGTAGTATGTGTACCAAGGTGAACAAAAGTACATACAAGTACTTGTATTATACTCTGTTGCGAAAGTATAAAAATAAAAATGGTCTCATAGACATGTTTCTGCCCCTGGATGAAATTTTATGGCGTGAGTTAATTAAAAATGCAACACATTCTTCTTCGAATTACGTTTTCCGAGTACTTTATTTATAGAATTTCAAATTTGGTCAAGCTTAAAAATTAGTATATGTATGTTCAATATGTATCAAAGAGTAGCTAGAAGATGCTACCTCTTGACATTCCTGCACGTTCAGCATTGCTGTCATGCTTCTGGGGCATGATTGGCATCGCATTATATTGGGTAGAGTGATTTAACATAACTATTGCTTTTAGGATTCTCCTGAATCTTTATATTTAAAATTGTAATTTTTAGATTGTTTCGTTTTACCCACATAACTAGTAATACTATTTCTAGTATTAAAAGTACTATTAAAAGAACATTTATTCCATATAAAACACTTTTGTGGTATTTTAATTCTTTAATTTTGTTTAAGTTCTTAATATTACTAATCCTAATATTATTACAAAAGACAAATCGTTCTACAAAAGTGATATTGGAATGTTAGAGGGGCGCTAAATGATTGGAAATTATATTGAAGGATGAAGTCAATTGTAAACAAAAAACAAGGTGTTTTCTTGGTTAGGCACGGTCATTTTCTGCCCATGTGTAACATACCGTACTATCTCTACTACTCCCAACTGAATTATGGTGTACCCTGCTTTTTCAGTGATTGGTGTCACTTGTATTTTCCTATCTATTATCCTCTTATTCAAAATCACTGCTATAATGGTTACCCATATCTGAAACTGAGAATAATAAATCGTAATAAGTATATAAAACTATTGTCGATCGTTATAGTTGGCTATAACGATTTGCATCTTCATTACCGTTGAGAGACTTGAATCTTCAATTCCTGTTAGTTTTCAATAGGGTTGAGGGGAGTATTACAATATCTGTGTTGCCAGTGTGGTTATTATACTTGGTAAGGTGGACCTCAACATTTTCGTCACTTAAATACTTAATTAACTGTTCTGCTCTAAATTTATTATCTTACGACTTTTTCGGTTTTCCAAATTTCGCAAAATGTTGTATTACAATATTGTTCCTCTCCAATTTCTATCAGTTATCGAATATGCTGCGGCAAACTTGTTAATTTATCAATTGTTGTAACAAAAGATCGTTTGTTAAATGAAATATGTCAATATGTATAACTTCGTTTTTATCAGTGGGTGTTTCAGTTAAATTAAATTTGGGCTTAATGGGTTTGCGGTCGTATTTAATCTGTTGACGTTTTTGACAATTATTAATTATTAACTGTATATGCTCTTTTAATTTTGGATAGTATGAATTGAAATGAATATTTAGAGTAAAGTGAAATTTGCTTCTGAAGCTCTTCTTCTATAGCTATTTCCGTGGGCCTTTTTGTGCATTTTATAAACTTCATTTTGTTGTCACAACTAAATAAAGGTTATAAGCATCATTTCAATTTTGTTGTAGTCCGAATTAGAAACTTTTGAAAAAATTCCACCTTTTTCTAATATTTACATATAGCGTTTAAAAGTACCTTTAAGTGAATTTTCATCATCTATTTCCAAAATCTTTCTTTTATGAACTGTCTGCTTTTCTTCTATTGGGCTATAAGTCAGAATGATTTGGGTTCTGTACTTGTTTACAATTTTTTCCTTTATCACGAAATGTTCTGCCAACTCTTCATCTGCAGACGTTTCAAGAGTTTACTTATTCTCATAGTTTTGATTTATTTTTGGTGAATTTTTAAGCCTACTCAAAAAATCTACCGCAACGTTATCTTTGTCGTTGAAGTATTATTGGCGTTTCAAAAGCCACCTTTGATGGCTTAGGGAAAATTCTTTGTCCTTAATATCATCGAGGTAAACAAAACGAGTTATGTTTATGTATTCTCTAAGAATCTCATTCATCATTCTTTGAAAATTAGCTGGGACAATCTTAAGCCCAAAAGGTATGCGGACGTACTCATATAGTCCTGCCAGAGTAACAAATGCTGTCCCAATCGTTTTCAGCCATTAATATTTGGTGATATCCTTTGGCTAAGTAAATGGTGCCCAAGTACTGCGCTTTGCCCAACTTATCCAAAATTACATCAATATTTGGCAGGTGATACTTGTCACCAACAGACAGTTAATTTAGTCTCCTATAGTCAACTACTAATCTATATATTTAAAACGTGGTCCATCTTTTTTCTTGGGTACTATTTGGAATTAGTGAGCTGTACCTACTTCTCCTTTTACATATTTTTCCGTTTTTCCAATTCAAAAATTTTTTTTCTCACTTCATCGTAATGTTTTGGAGTTAACGCGTAAGTTCTCGAAGTTATTTGTTGGTCTATAATGGTTTTAATCTCATGTAGAACTGACTTAGCATTCTTTAATGTTTAATTATACGCCACCTTGCTTAGCACTCACGTTTCTTTACTCTTGCAACCTGTTGCTACAGAGTATAGGGTTATATATATATATTATATAAATAATCAGGATGAAGAGACGGTCCGGGTGACTGTCTGTCCGCCCGTCCGTCCGTCCAAGCTCTAACTTGAGTAAACCTTGAGATATATTTATGAAACTTGGTAGACATGTTTCTTGGTACCGTGAGACGGTTGGTATTGCAGATGGGCGTAATCGGACAACTGCCACGCCCACAAAACGCCATTGATCAAAAACAAATAAATTGCCATAACTAAGCTCCGCAATTAGATACAAGACTGTTATTTGATACACAGGATCACATTAGGGAGGGGCATTTGCAGTTAAATTTTTTTTTTTAAGTGGGCGTGGTCCCGCTTCCAATAGGTTTAATGTGTATATCTCCTAAACCGCCAATGCTATAATAACAAAATTTACTGGAAGCAAATGTTTTTAGAATTTCTATTAACGGTGTGAAAATAGCTGAAATCGGGTGGCAACTCCGCCCACTCCCCATATAACGGTACTGTCAAAAACTACTAAAAGCGCGATAAATCAAGCACTAAACACGCCAGAGACATAAAATTTTATCTCTGGGATGGTATGAGATGACTTTATAGGAACCGCGTTCAAAATTACACAGTGGGCGTGGCACAGCCCACTTTTAGGTGAAAACCCATATCTTGAGATCTGCCTAACCGTTTTCTACCAAATTCGGTGCATAACGTTCTTTTCATGTTTTTATGACATAGCGCGAAAATGGGATTACAACCACGCCTACTTCCCATATAACACCATTTTAAATTCCATCTGATTCTTTCACTTTCCACTATGCAAATCAGGCAACAATGACTGTATCGGGATAAAACTTTGCGTGAATAATGCGATTAAAGTATGCCACCTTGTGGTCAAAAATTGTCTAAATCGAACCAAAACTGTTTAAGCCCCTAACTACTAAATATGTGGACCCCAGTGCCTATAGTTGACCTTCTACCGAAAATATCAGTCAATCCACAAAGAAATCTCAAATGAGTATACTATTTGACTTTGCGAGAGTATAAAATGTTCGGTTACATCCGAACTTAGCCCTTCCTTACTTGTTTTTCATTTGTTTTTGAAATATAACATTGCACAAATAGTGCCTCTTACGTATGCCGTATCTCGGAAAATATATATTTTCTCTTAACAAACCGATACGATTTCGTTTATATTCAGTACGATTATGAGTGAAAATGTCTTCTTTAATTTGATATTACAAATTTTTACAAAAAACAACGTTTGAAAAAAATACAACCAATTTTCCTAACCAAATTAAATTTTTCATAACGTATTATATGTTATTTAATGAAGAACCATATACTTGTACGAGAAGAAAAACTTTCAGTGGGCCATTAAGTGAGTCATTAAGAAATGACGATAGGATGATTATAGGGGGGGGGGGGGGGGGTTTAAAATCTGAAAAAATCGATGACGTAATTTATGGACCGCCCCTATCTAACTCGATTAGTTTTAGGTGATACAAACAACCGTTAGGTGAACAAAACTATTATACTCTGTAGCAACAGGTTGCGAGAGTATAAAAAGAAAAATACACCTCACAATATGCGAAATGCTATAAATAGACACAACGAATATTGAAAAATCGGTGCGCATACCTGTTTAGATTTATGTTTTCAATTTTGATATGCAATTTTTCCAACTTTTGTATGTGCGTTGCGTGGAGCAATATACTTATTAAACAAATGATAATAATAAAACTGTGGCTAAGCGGTCGCGTTTCCATTTATATAGTAGCTTAGGTCGTAGGCGTGAAGGAGTTAAGTTTAATCCGAATACGAGCACATACGTTCGAATCTTAAAGTACAAAAAATTAAAATTTTATTTAATTTTTTTATTTTATTAATTGGAATTAATTAGCATATCTCAATTCAATTACTTAAATTGCATATTTTACTTTCAGAGATAATTAAAATATTTCAGGAAAATATGTTCATATGTTTAGGTTTATTGAATATTTCCTTATTATGCGTATTTACACAAATGTGATAATCACACATACATTCTTAAATACACGTTCGCTGATGCTTGCTTCTTCTTGCCCCGCACAAGCAATGACTTTTGTCCACACTTTTATAATATATATTATATTACGAAAATAATTCATAAATGCATCAGTATTTTTCAATACAAATTAAGCAACATGATAATATACTAAGAGTCCTCAGTTAGAACGCCTCTGTGTATAGTGGCAATCCAACGAAATAACGGCGAGTCGCGCAGACATTATGTTGTTGAAAAAAACCAAATGACGACTATGTCCACAAACATACATATGTATATACATACATACATACATATATGAGACGCATACATATTGACACCAAATTGTATGAATCGTCGCGGAGTTGACAAAATTTGTTAGAATCGACAATTTTGTGACAATGTCGGTCGGCTATGTTGTTTCGTTTGTCTTTTTGCAGTGGTTTGCTATTGAAAGTTGACTTATGCCCTTTTGAAATATTGCGATTACCAATTGGGCTGCATTTTCATAGCGTCGTATTTTAATAAAATGGGCTAAATCCAAAAACTATGAAACAATGATAATAAGTAAACATATAAAAGTACTATATGCAGTGTGCATAGAATATATAGAAGTAGTTAAAGATTTCTTATGAATGGCAATTTTATATAAATTGTTAAATTTAATGCCATATATAGTGCATAATATGCAAAAATATAAATATTATTTAAACTCGCTAATAGGTCATGTTGCCAATTCTCCTTTCTGAAGGGAACATCAGACAAATTCTTCAATTTCTGATTTTTAGCAAACGTTGTGAGGAAGCAGCTTGTGGGCAACATACAAATGCGAGGAGCATGGTAGGATTTTCAGTGGTGGCTGTCAAATTGTAAAATTGAATTTTTCTCGTTTTACTCAATTTCATTCATTCATTCTTATTTCGCATATGCGTAGGAATTCTATATGGAAACCAAATGTGGTTTACCAGGCGCACAGAAAAAATAGCGCGGCGCAGAGTTATGAACGAGCGCACTTTGCTTTGAAGCAGAGGCACGTTCCTTATGAATGAATTTGTTGTCGTTGTAATATGAAATAATAAAATATGAAATAGAAAATAAGCCGCGAGTTCGCTTGAATATTATTGGCCGATGATGGTGCGTCTACGTTTTTTGTCACTTGCGCGAATGTTTGATTTTTTTCGAAAGACATATTGAGGGACATACATACATATGTACATATGTGTACATATATGCAAATATATTTGGACATGCGAATGAAGAAAGGCAATTTCAAGAATATTCACATATAGACATATGAACATTGAAGCAAGTAAACAACAATAGCTGTTTGAGTTCACAGATTAGACAAAGTAGCATGAATGTTGTCTGTGGTGCTGCTTGTATAGCTTTAATCCTATCATATTTTTTTATACTCTTTTTTTATTTTTATAACCCTTTTTTATTAGTATAGATTTAACTTCAATTAAGATATTTGAATTCTATTTTCATATTATTTCCCTCATTACTTATATTTTCTTGTCGGAAGTCAATTACTTTCGTTTTTATTATTTCAATTTTTGTTTATGCGCATATCAAAGAACATCTGTGCATATGTATGTACTTATATACATTTTGCTTATGAAGAAATAAATATAATATATATAATATAAATATAAATTATGAAACTTGGTACACATGTTTCTTGATACCGTAAAACGGTTGATATTGCAGATGAGCGTAATCGGACCACTGCCACGCCCACAAAACGCCATTAATCAAAAACAAATAAATTGTCATAACTGAGCTCCACAATAAGATACAAGGCTGGTATTTGGCATACAGGATCGCATTAGGGAGGGGCATCTGCGGTGATTGGTGATGGTATGTGAGGTACCTTAATAAAACAGTGGGAGCATTTCATTAGTCTGTGGCATGTTAGTAGTATGTAGTATTGGCAAAATTGATAAAACCGGATTAATGCTACCCTCAACTTCCATATATTACTTACAATACTTCTCGTATGTCGGTCAGTGAGTATTAAAATTTTTTTTTTATATAAAATTACTTCAAAAAATGTTCTCTATGCTCGAGTATAGCCGAGCAATGTAAAAACTAATATCTTTCTCTATCCCCAATATAAATATATATGATTTCCGTCTTTCTTCTTGACTTTAAACCGTTCCGGTTGATCAAAATGTGATATTTTAATGTAATTAAGTGGATAAGTTTTCTTAAAAATTATGTGGTTTGACGCTGAATTAGAATGAAAATAGTATATACCTTGATCTAAACCTCACACTTTAATATAATGAATTCCGATTCTCTGGTTGACGTTTTCCACACAAGCTTATAATATAAAATTTAGCTACTTTGGTCGAGTTAACATCACATTCATACTTATGTATATCTTACTTCAAGATGTTTTTTGTTATTTTTTAATATAATTTTCGCAGACGCAAACTAAAATATATCAATAAAACTGAGACTAAGTTTATGGCCTTTTATATAAGTCAAAAATGTACCAAATTTGATTGTAATTTAATCACGATTTCATTTAATAATGGATGTTCAATTCTTTCCAAACTTTGCCACACGTGAAGGAATTTCCTGGCCTTTGATTCTTGCGAATTATTGTACAAGAGCATAAAATTCTTGGTTCCGCCCTAGTAGCCATTATCGGGTATATATTGACCATAGCTCCAACATACTTTCTGTAAAAAATTCAAACCTCCGTTTCGCTTTATATAAACGTAAAATATTAGATATATAACAGTTTAATGCCGAAAATCTGTGAAATCGATCCACGAATTTTCCCAGCATACATGTACTACTTATGGTATAATCTTATGGTATAATTTACTTCGTTAATTTTATAATTTAATGAAATTAAATGGACAGTTTTTCTTAAAAATAATGTGGTTTATCGCTGCATATGAATGAAATTGGTCTAGACCTTTGTTTAAACCTTATAACCCTAATATACTGATTTCCGCTCTTTTCGTACAACAGCAACCTCATATACCCCACATATTAATTCTAACCCCTTTGGTTAAGTTTATATCACATATACCATGTTTGAGTTAAATAGCTTCTTTTTATAAAAGTTAACATTTCGGAGAAAAAAATAGTATTGACACAAAATAAATCTATGATCAATAACATAAGTTAATAAGATACCAAATAATAATCGAGTAATGAATGTTGAATTCTTTCGCAGAGAATAATTTTGTTCACCAAACGGTTGTTTGTATCACCTAAAACTAATGGAGATAGATATAGATTTCTATATACATATATTTCTTCTAATATTTGGTGATAATCAGTAGATAGGTATATTTTCTCAACCATCATGTTGAACTTATTATAAAATATACCAGACAACAATGCTAAAAAAGTTTCTTAGAGTGCTGGACTTTGTATAGAGCAAAAAAATCTTTCTAGAAAAAATTACATGAAATAAATATTAGTAATGTAGTATCAAAAGGGCTAAAGACCCTTTTTATGTGGTTATAGATAAACTGCGACCCCATCGGTTTACATGCTACTGCCTATTATTTCAGTTTTGCGACACATTTTAATATGAAGGTCATGAGGTGAACTGTAAACTCAAGAAAATTACATTTTTACCTAGCGCCGTTGGCAGCTTATGAAAGGTTTAGATGTTAAGATAGAAAGAAGAAAATCTACATACCTGCTCTACATATGTGTATACCATACTTAATTATATGTAACTTATTGTTAATTTAGCCTTCATGGGTAGACCCTTCAAAATAGGTACCATAGAGCCCCCTGTTTTAGAAAGCGTTTAACAAAAGTAATTTACGGAGGGGTTTTCCGAGAACTTAATTTCAATACAATGAAATAAACTACTAATTTCTAAAATATAAATATAACTAAATATTATGTTTTATTATGTTAGTGAATAGCTAAGTAATATATAGGTATACAAAAGTACGTAAGCTGTACCAACATGTTGCAAGAGTATAATAAATATCAGTACACTGTGTTTGTAGTTTCAGTTTCACTAAATGTCTTTACCAGCAAAGTGCTTTATTCAAACTAATTTTAGTGTATTAATTAAAGTGTTTAAAGTATTATTATATACAGTGACGAGCAAAACCGTATTATATACAGTGGCGAGCAAACACATATACATATGTACACCAGTATACCATAGTACCTATACACGGAACAGGACAGGAGTCATAGCAAGGACATACAAGGAATTACAGTGAAAGAGAGCAGCACCTAGGATCCAACTTTTAACACCAGGACGGTCTGAATTATATAACTATTATATATAAGTATTTTATATATTAAGCCATTTATTATTAATTACTTATGACAAGATTAAGTAGAAAATCTATATTAGTAAGTCGTCTTCAGAATAGAAGACGTATGAGAGTTCTTCGTGCAAACTCTTTATATAGAGATAGTGAGCAGTCACAAAATACTGTAAGTCACGCTAATCGTAGATTAGTATCCGATGTCGAACAAATTATCAATACAAATCAACATAGAACCAGGCGGGAAAATCTCGAGGTACGGTCTTTTGAAAAAAATTTAAAAACTGTTCAACATAGAACAAGGCGGCAAGATCCGCAAATTCACTCTGAAGAGCAAATAAGAGATACTCGAGGTCATAGGTCTCGGCGTGAAGACCCTGAGGTTCGATCCGTTGAGCAAGTTGCAAATACTGTTCAACATAGAACAAGGCGGCAAGATCCGCAAATTTGCTCTGAAGAGCAAATAAGATATACTCGAGGTCATAGGTCTCGGCGTGAAGACCCCGAGGTTCGATCTGTTGAGAAAGTTGCAAATACTGTTCAACATAGAACAAGGCGGCAAGATCCCCAAATTTGCTCTGAAGAGCAAATAAGAGATACTCGAGGTCATAGGTCTCGGCGTGAAGACCCCGAGGTTCGATCTGATGAGAAAGTTGCAAATACTGTTCAACATAGAACAAGGCGGCAAGATCCCCAAATTCGCTCTGAAGAGCAAATAAGAGATACTCGAGGTCATAGGTCTCGGCGTGAAGACCCCGAGGTTCGATCTGTTGAGAAAGTTGCAAATACTGTTCAACATAGAACAAGGCGGCAAGATCCCCAAATTTGCTCTGAAGAGCAAATAGGAGATACTCGAGGTCATAGGTCTCGGCGTGAAGACCCCGAGGTTCGATCTGTTGAGAAAGTTGCAAATACTGTTCAACATAGAACAAGGCGGCAAGATCCCCAAATTTGCTCTGAAGAGAAAATAAGAGATACTCGAGGTCATAGGTCTCGGCGTGAAGACCCTGAGGTTCGATCTGTTGAGCAAGTTGCAAATACTGTTCAACATAGAACAAGGCGGCAAGATCCACAAATTCGCTCCGAAGAGCAAATAAGAAATACTCGAGGTCATAGGTCTCGGCGTGAAGACCCCGAGGTTCGATCTGTTGAGAAAGTTGCAAATACTGTTCAACATAGAACAAGACGGCAAGATCCCCAAATTTGCTCTGAAGAGCAAATAGGAGATACTCGAGGTCATAGTTCTCGGCGTGAAGACCCCGAGGTTCGATCTGTTGAGAAAGTTGCAAATACTGTTCAACATAGAACAAGGCGGCAAGATCCCCAAATTTGCTCTGAAGAGCAAATAAGAGATACTCGAGGTCATAGGTCTCGGCGTGAAGACCCCGAGGTTCGATCTGTTGAGAAAGTTGCAAATACTGTTCAACATAGAACAAGGCGGCAAGATCCCCAAATTTGCTCTGAAAAGCAAATAGGAGATACTCGAGGTCATAGGTCTCGGCGTGAAGACCCCGAAGTTCGATCTGATGAGAAAGTTGCAAATACTGTTCAACATAGAACAAGGCGGCAAGATCCCCAAATTCGCTCTGAAGAGCAAATAAGAGATACTCGAGTTCATAGGTCTCGGCGTGAAGACCCCGAGGTTCGATTTGTTGAGCAAGTTGCAAATACTGTTCAACGTAGAACAAGGCGGCAAGATCCGCAAATTCGCTCTGAAGAGCAAATAAGAAATACTCGAGGGGATAGGTTTGGGCGTGAAGAGCCCGAGGTTCGATCTGATGAGCAAATTGCAAATACTGTTCAACATAGAACAAGGCGGCAAGATCCGCAAATTCACTCTGAAGAGCAAATAAGAGATACTCGAGGTCATAGGTCTCGGCGTGAAGACCCTGAGGTTCGATCTGTTGAGCAAGTTGCAAATACTGTTCAACATAGAACAAGGCGACAAGATCCGCAAATTTGCTCTGAAGAGCAAATAAGAAATACTCGAGGTCATAGGTCTCGGCGTGAAGACCCCGAGGTTCGATCTGTTGAGAAAGTTGCAAATACTGTTCAACATAGAACAAGGCGGCAAGATCCCCAAATTTGCTCTGAAGAGAAAATAAGAGATACTCGAGGTCATAGGTCTCGGCGTGAAGACCCCGAGGTTCGATCTGATGAGAAAAATGCAAATACTGTTCAACATAGAACAAGGCGGCAAAATCCGCAAATTCACTCTGAAGAGCAAATAAGAGATACTCGAGGTCATAGGTCTCGGTGTGAAGACCCTGAGGTTCGATCTGTTGAGCAAGTTGCAAATACTGTTCAACATAGAACAAGGCGGCAAGATCCGCAAATTTGCTCTGAAGAGCCAATAAGAAATACTCGAGGTCATAGGTCTCGGCGTGAAGACCCCGAGGTTCGATCTGTAGAGAAAGTTGCAAATACTGTTCAACATAGAACAAGGCGGCAAGATCCCCAAATTCGCTCTGAAGAGCAAATAAGAGATACTCGAGGTCAAAGGTCTCGGCGTGAAGACCCTGAGGTTCGATCTGTTGAGCAAGTTGCAAATACTGTTCAACATAGAACAAGGCGGCAAGATCCACAAATTCGCTCCGAAGAGCAAATAAGAAATACTCGAGTTCATAAATCTCGGCGCGAAGACCCCGAGGTTCGATCTGTTGAGCAAGTTGTAAATACTGTCCAACATAGAACAAGGCGGCAAGATCCACAAACTCGATCTGAAGAGCAAATAAGAAATACTCGAGGTCATAGATCTCGGCGCGAAGACCCCGAGGATCGATCTGTTGAGCAAGTTGTAAATACTGTCCAACATAGAACAAGGCGGCAAGATCCACAAATTCGCTCTGAAGAGCAAATAAGAGATACTCGAGGTCATAGGTCTCGTCGAGAAAATCGTTATTATTCTTGTATAGTTACATATAACTAATAATTACCAAGTGTACCGGTATGAAGTGAGGTTAAGATACAAATGTGTTGGTAGGGAACATTTGTTGTGAACGGGCCTTAAGTTTTTTCTGTTTGCTTGATATAACATTCGTAAAACATATTTAATAACCTTACAGTCATTGAACAAACATCATCATATATTTCATTGTGTTGAAAATTTCAAATTTTGTACCAAAAATTGATGATATGCGGAAAGCATTAATTTTTTGTTTTCATTTGAAGAAAAGTGCTGCAGAGTCGCATTTCTTTGCATAAAAAGTTGCTTGGATGCAGTGTCTGCAAATCAAAGCATGCCGTCTTATCTAACTTCGTTTGTCGAGGTGGTAGATAAATTAGCCGAACTTAGTATTGAATTGAACGAGCTCCTCTTTACGTTATTATACTGCAGTCCAGTTTGCCTGCAAATTAACTTCTTTCGATTAGGTAGTATGAAAAATATATGTGTATATAGTTCCGCAAACGCGCGGAAAATATCAAAATGATAGGTTGAGTGGTCCTGATGGAATACTGATCTCTTTACTTCAATTAGCTCTTATTTATACAATTTTCTTATTTGCTTATTTCTTACAATAAGTGTCAGTTACAATATTCGCTTATTCAGTAATTGGTTTTATTATTTTCATTTTGTGGGTGGCCTTAGCCTAATGAAAAAGAATATTGGTTACTTAAATAAGCAAAGATGCTTATTAAGAAGCTGTGGTCTTAGCTTAACGAAAACTAATATTGAATACTTAAATAAGCAAATATGCTTATTAAGAAGCTGTATTATTGCTAAGTGCAAAGATACAGTTTTGTTTATAATTACCGTAAAGCTACTGTCGAGAGGCTGCCGTTAACTCCCCCCTCTCTAAGATGAATCGTACCCGATTCAATATCATAGGTTATTTCTTTTCTCCAAAATTCGTTCAGCTAAAATATTTATGTTTTCAAGTTTCATTTCTTTATTTTTTGTTTCAATATATTCTTTAATTTCAAAACTATTAATATGATTGTTCTTTAAATATTTCCAAATTTTACGATCGCCATTTTCTTATATAACATTGTTAATATTTGTATAATTCTCAAAAGTAACAAAGTAAACTCCATTTATGGCATAGCCATAAACTGTGTTATTTGCAGAGACTAATATTGCTCCTTCTTTAATTATATCTATTTCTTTTTTTTTTCTTTGATTTTTTTATATTTACCTTTTTTTCTGGACAAAATATCTGATATGCAAGTATTTGTATTATTAATTTTACAATAGGTGTTTATCATTTCTTTTTTACAATTTTTTAATTTAATATATTCTTTTTTGCATTTTCCGTTTTCTTTGCCAATTACTAATTTACGGTCTTCTTGTGTGATACCTCTTACTTCATAGTACTCGCCATCATTTTTAATTTTTGGGTACTTAATATATATAACAATTACAACTTTATTTTATTGTTTTTGTTAACTGACTGATCATTATAAAAATTTTAGAGTTTGTTCTGTATTGTTTATTGTTATTTTCAATTAGTTCGTTTAACTTATTATTTATTAACACTAAATCGTCATGATTTGCTGTTTATGCTATCCACTTTCATAGTGCCCCTAATTCATTTATCCCTCTTTTATATCTCGTATCTTTCTTTTGAATTTGCTCTAATAAAGTTTCGATAATTTCAATTTCTGGTTCTGTTTCTAAATCATTAATATATGCTACCTCATTTTCATTATTTCCTTGTAAATTATTATATCTGTATTTTTTATTACTACAACTTTTGTCTGAATTTATAAGTTCTCTAAAATAAGATAAATTACAATAGTAATGTAAAAAATGTCGCCATAGTCATTATATAAAGCTACGTCTCCGTTCTCTAATAAGACATAATCCTCTCTTGTGTAGTCCATTGTATGTCCGTCATTGTTTGAACAATTAATATTGGAAATATTAAGGGTATCATTTTCTGAAAATATTTATTCAAGATTTTATATTATCTTTGTGTACTATTTTATTTCTATAGTTAATTGTATATTCCCTAAATCTTCTTTTATTACTTGTTTCTTGTATTTAGGCTTTAGCTTATTTCTCTCCCCTATAATTTTCTCATATATACCATCTCCACATAAATGTGTTTTGTTAAATCTATTTATACTCTCGCAACAAGTTGCTACAGAGTATAATAGTTTTGTTCACCTAACGGTTGTTTGTATCACCTAAAACTAATTGAGTTAGATATACGGTTATGTATATATAAATAATAAGGATGAAGAGACGAGTTGAATTCCGGGTGACTGTCTGTCCGTCCGTCTGTGCTAGCTGTAACATGAGTAAAAATTGAGATATCTTTATGAAACTTGGTACACATGTTTATCGATACCGTAAAACGGTTGATATTGCAGATGAGCGTAATCAGACCACTGCCACGCCTACAAAACGCCATTAATCAAAAACAAATAAATTGTCATAACTAAGCTCCACAATAAGATACAAGGCTGGTATTTGGCACACAGGATCGCATTAGGGAGGGGCATCTGCGGTTCAAAAGTGGGCGTGGTTCCACCCCTAATAGGTTTAATGTGCGTATATCCTAAACTGCTAAAGCTATAATAACAAAATTCACTGAGAACAAATGTTTTTACCACCTCTATCCACAGTGTGAAAATGTAATTTTAACACAGGGATCGTATGAGCTAACTTTATAGAAGCCGCGTTCGAAATTATACAATGGGCGTGGCACCGCCCACATTTAGGTGAAAACCCATATCTTAGGATCTGCTAAACCGATTTCAACCAAATTCGGTACATATTCTTCTCCTCGTATTTCTATGCTATAGTGCGAAAATAAGTGAAACCGGATTACAACCACGCCTATTTCCAATACAACACCATTTTAAATTCCATCTGATTTTTTCACTTTCCACTATGCAAATCAAAGAACAATGATTGTATCGGGGTAAAACTTTGCATGAATAATGATTGAAATTGAAGTGTGCCATCATGTGACCAAAAATTGTCTAAATCGAACCAAAACTGTTCAAGCCCCGAGGTACTGAATATGTGGACCCCAGTACCTATAGTTGACTTTTTACCGTAAATATCGGTCAATGTGTAAGATACATAATTGAAATTCATATAATAAAATAAATAAATAAAACTCTCGATAATAGTATGATTTTGTGTCAAAAATGGGTTGAATCGGATCAATAGTTTTTATATCTCTCATATACCTAATATAAAGATTTTTGAACTTACGGTTGACTTTATACCGCATATATCGGCCAATACGTGAGTTATCTCAATGAAAATGCGAGAGCGTGTTTTACTGATAACAAGGTATTTTTGTGCCTAAAATGTATGAAATCGAGTGAAAATTTTACCTGGCCCCCATGTAACTAATATCAGGATTTTCGAACATTCGTCTGACTTTACTCCATATGATTGGTGATGGTATGTGAGGTACCTTAATGAAACAGTGGGAGCATTTCATTAGTCTGTGGCATGTTAGTAGTATGTAGTATTGGCAAAATTGATAAAACCGGATTAATGCTACCCTCAACTTCCATATATTACTTACAATACTTCTCGCATGTCGGTCAGTGAGTATTAAAATTTTTTTTTTTTTTTAAATTACTTCAAAAAATGTTCTCTATGCTCGAGTATAGCCGAGCAATGTAAAAACTAATATCTTTCTCTATCCCCAATATAAATATATATGATTTCCGTCTTTCTTCTTGACTTTAAACCGTTCCGGTTGATCAAAATGTGATATTTTAATGTAATTAAGTGGATAAGTTTTCTTAAAAATTATGTGGTTTGACGCTGAATTAGAATGAAAATAGTATATACCTTGATCTAAACCTCACACTTTCATATAATGAATTCCGATTCTCTGGTTGACGTTTTCCACACAAGCTTATAATATAAAATTTAGCTACTTTGGTCGAGTTAACATCACATTCATACTTATGTATATCTTACTTCAAGATGTTTTTTGTTATTTTTTAATATAGTTTTCGCAGACGCAAACTAAAATATATCAATAAAACTGAGACTAAGTTTATGGCCTTTTATATAAGTCAAAAATGTACCAAATTTGATTGTAATTTAATCACGATTTCATTTAATAATGGATGTTCAATTCTTTTCAAACTTTGCCACACGTGAAGGAATTTCCTCGCCTTTGATTCTTGCGAATTATTGTACAAGAGCATAAAATTCTTGGTTCCGCCCTAGTAGCCATTATCGGGTATATATTGACCCTAGCTCCAACATACTTTCTGTAAAAAATTCAAACCTCCGTTTCGCTTTATATAAACGTAAAATATTAGATATATAACAGTTTAATGCCAAAAATCTGTGAAATCGATCCACAAATTTTCCCAGCATACATGTACTACTTATGGTATAATTTTATGGTATAATTTATTTCGTTAATTTTATAATTTAATGAAATTAAATGGACAGTTTTTCTTAAAAATAATGTGGTTTATCGCTGCATATGAATGAAATTGGTCTAGACCTTTGTTTAAAGCTTATAACCCTAATATACTGATTTCCGCTCTTTTCGTACAACAGCAACCTCATATACCCCACATATTAAATCTAACCCCTTTGGTTCAGTTTATATCACATATACCATGTTTGAGTTAAATAGCTTCTTTTTATAAAAGTTAACATTTCGGAGAAAAAAATAGTATTGACACAAAATAAATCTATGATCAATAACATAAGTTAATAAGATACCAAATAATAATCGAGTAATGAATGTTGAATTCTTTCGCAACATTTTTATACTTTCGCAGCATGTTGCAACAGAGTATAGTTTTGTTCATCAAACGGTTGTTTGCATCACCCAAAACTAATCGAGATAGATATAGATTTCTATATACAAATATTTCTTCTAATATTTGGTGAAAGTCAGTGGATAAGTAAATTTTCTCAGCCATCATGTTGAACTTATAAAAAAATATACCAGACAACAATGTAAAAAATTTTCTTAGAGTGCTGGACTTTGTATAGAGCAAAAATATCTTTCTAGAAAAAATCGCGTGAGATAAATATTTGTAGTGTAGTATCAAAAGAGCTAAAGATCTTTTTATGTGGTAATTGATAAACTGCGACCCCATCGGTTAAAATGCTTTTATCTATTATTTCAGTTTTGCGACACATTTTAATATGAAGGTCATGAGGTGAACTGTAAACTCAAGAAAATTACATTTAAGTACTTTTTGGGATTTACCGAGCGCCGTTGGCTGCTTATGAAAGGTTTAGATATAAAGACAGATAGAAGAATATCTACATACCTGCTCTACATATGTGTGTACCATACTTAATTGTATGTAAGTTATTGTTAATTAAGCCTTCATGAGCAGACCTTTCAAAAAAGGTAACATAGATCCCTATTTTAAAAAGCGTCAAACAAAAGCAATTTACGGAGGGGTTTTCCGAGCACTTAATTTCAATATAATTAAATAAACTACTAATTTCTAAAACATAAATATAACTAAATAATCTGTATTATTGTGTTAGTGAATATCTATGTAATATATAGGTATACAAAAGTACATAAGCATTGTGTACAAAAATATAATATAATGAAACTATTATACTCTGTAGCAACTTGTTGCAAGAGTATAATAAATATTAGTGCACTGTGTTTGTAGTTTCAGTTACACTAGATTTCTTGACCAGCAAAGTGCCTTATTCAAACTTATTTTAGTGTATTAGTTATATAGTGTTTAAACAATTGTTATATACAGTGGCAAGCAAAACCGTATTATATACAGTGGCGAGCAAACACATATACATATGTGCGCCAGTATACCATAGTACCTATACACCGAACAGGAAAGGAGTCATAGCAAGGATTCAATTTCAGTGTAAGAGAGCTGCACCTTGGATCCAACTTTTCAGACCCGGACGGACGAAATTATATAACTATTATATATAAGTATTTTATATATTAAGCCATTTATTATTTATTAATTATGCCCAGATTAAGTAGAAAATTTGTATTACTAAGTCGTCTTCAGAATAGAAGACGTATGAGAGTTCTTCGTGCAAACTCTTTATATAGAGATAGTGAGCAGTCACAAGATACTGTAAGTCACGCTAATCGTAGATTAGATTCCGATGTACGTCTGTCCGAACAAATTATTAATACAAATCAACATAGAACCGGGCGGGAAAATCTCGAGGTACAGTCTTTTGAACAAAATTTAAATACTGTTCAACATAGGGCAAGACGTCTAAATCCTCAAATCCGTTCTGAAAAGCAAATAAGAAATACTCGAGGTCATAAATCTCGGCGCGAAGACCCCGAGGTTCGATCTGTTGAGCAAGTTGTAAATACTGTCCAACATAGAACAAGGCGGAAAGATCCACAAATTCGATCTGAAGAGCAAATAAGAAATACTTGAGTTCATAGATCTCGGCGTGAAGACCCCGAGGTTCGATCTGTTGAGCAAGTTGTAAATACTGTACAACATAGAACAAGGCGGCAAGATCCACAAATTCGCTCCGAGGAGCATATAAGAAATACTCGAGTTCATAAATATCGGCGCGAAGACCCCGAGGTTCGATCTGTTGAGCAAGTTGTAAATACTGTCCAACATAGAACAAGGCGGCAAGATCCACAAATTCGCTCTGAAGAGCAAATAAGAAATACTTGAGTTCATAGATCTCGGCGTGAAGACCCCGAGGTTCGATCTGTTGAGCAAGTTGTAAATACTGTTCAACATAGAACAAGGCGGCAAGATCCACAAATTCGCTCCGAAGAGCAAATAAGAAATACTCGAGTTCATAAATATCGACGCGAAGACCCCGAGGTTCGATCTGTTGAGCAAGTTGTAAATACTGTTCAACATAGAACAAGGCGGAAAGATCCACAAATTCGATCTGAAGAGCAAATAAGAAATACTTGAGTTCATAGATCTCGGCGTGAAGACCCCGAGGTTCGATCTGTTGAGCAAGTTGTAAATACTGTACAACATAGAACAAGGCGGCAAGATCCACAAATTCGCTCCGGAGAGCAAATAAGAAATACTCGAGTTCATAAATCTCGGCGTGAAGACCCCGAGGTTCGATCTGTTGAGCAAGTTGTAAATACTGTTCAACATAGAACAAGGCGGAAAGATCCACAAATTCGATCTGAAGAGCAAATAAGAAATACTCGAGTTCATAAATCTCGGCGCGAAGACCCCGGGGTTCGATCTGTTGAGCAAGTTGTAAATACTGTTCAACATAGAACAAGGCGGCAAGATCCACAAATTCGCTCTGAAAAGCAAATAAGAAATACTTGAGTTCATAGATATCGGCGTGAAGACCCCGAGGTTCGATCTGTTGAGCAAGTTGTAAATACTGTTCAACATAGAACAAGGCGGAAAGATCCACAAATTCGATCTGAAGAGCAAATAAGAAATACTTGAGTTCATAGATCTCGGCGTGAAGACCCCGAGGTTCGATCTGTTGAGCAAGTTGTAAATACTGTTCAACATAGAACAAGGCGGAAAGATCCACAAATTCGATCTGAAGAGCAAATAAGAAATACTCGAGTTCATAAATCTCGGCGCGAAGACCCCGGGGTTCGATCTGTTGAGCAAGTTGTAAATACTGTTCAACATAGAACAAGGCGGCAAGATCCACAAATTCGCTCTGAAAAGCAAATAAGAAATACTTGAGTTCATAGATCTCGGCGTGAAGACCCCGAGGTTCGATCTGTTGAGCAAGTTGTAAATACTGTCCAACATAGAACAAGGCGGCAAGATCCACAAATTCGCTCCGAAGAGCAAATAAGAGATACTCGAGGTCATAGGTCTCGTCGAGAAAATCGTTATTATTCTTGTATAGTTACATATAACTAATAATTACCAAGTGTACCGGTATAAGGTGAGGTTAAGATACAAATGTGTTGTTGGGAACATTTGTTGTGAACGGGCCTTAAGTTTTTTTGTTTGCTTGATATAACATTCGTAAAACATATTTAATAACCTTACAGTCATTGAACAAACATCATCATATTTTTCATTGTGTTGAAAATTTCAAATTTTGTAACAAAAATTGATGATATGCGGAAAGCATTAATTTTTTGTTTTCATTTGAAGAAAAGTGCTGCAGAGTCGCATTTCTTTGCATAAAAAGTTGCTTGGATGCAGTGTCTGCAAATCAAAGCATGTCGTCTTATCTAACTTCGTTTGTCGAGGTGGTAGATAAATTAGCCGAACTTAGTATTGAATTGAACGAGCTCCTCTTTACGTTATTATACTGCAGTCCAGTTTGCCTGCAAATTAACTTCTTTCGATTAGGTAGTATGAAAAATATATATGTATATAGTTCCGCAGAGGCGCGGAAGATATCAAAATGATAGGTTGAGTGGTCCTGATG
The DNA here is from genome assembly GCF_042242935.1 of Bactrocera oleae. Taxonomy (NCBI): domain Eukaryota; kingdom Metazoa; phylum Arthropoda; class Insecta; order Diptera; family Tephritidae; genus Bactrocera; species Bactrocera oleae. The sequence goes on along the minus strand of NC_091541.1, from coordinate 14,654,317 downwards.
GAATACTGATCTCTTTACTTCAATTAGCTCTTATTTATACAATTTTCTTATTTGCTTATTTCTTACAATAAGTGTCAGTTACAATGTTCGCCTATTCAGTAATTGGTTTTATTATTTTCATTTTGTGGGTGGTCTTAGCTTAATGAAAAAGAATATTGGTTACTTAAATAAGCAAAGATGCTTATTAAGAAGCTGTGGTGTTAGCTTAACGAAAACTAATATTGAATACTTAAATAAGCAAATGTGCTTATTAAGAAGCTGTATTATTGCTAAGTGCAAAGATACAGTTTTGTTTATAATTACCGTAAAGCTACTGTCGAGAGGCTGCCGTTAACTCCCCCCTCTCTAAGATGAATCGTACCCGATTTAATATCATAGGTTATTTCTTTTATCCAAAATAGCGTTATATGATATTTTTTGAGATTCTAAATTTCTATTTATTTTAGAAGTTTTATAAGATTTTTTAAATTTTACAATCCTATAAATTATGTACATTATTAACAATATTACAAGTATGTACCATAAAAAAGAATGATGTTTAAAACTTTCATTCGTTCAGCTAAAATATTTATGTTTTCAAGTTTCATTTCTTTATTTTTTGTTTCAATATATTCTTTACTTTCAAAACTATTAATATGATTGTTCTTTAAATATTTCCAAATTTTACGATCGCCATTTTCTTATATAACATTGTTAATATTTGTATAATTCTCAAAAGTAACAAGGTAAACTCCATTTATGGCATAGCCTTAAACTGTGTTATTTGCAGAGACTAATATTGCTCCTTCTTTAATTATATCTATTTCTTTTTTTTTCTTTGATTTCTTTATATTTACCTTTTTTTCTGGACAAAATATCTGATATGCAAGTATTTGTATTATTAATTTTACAATAGGTGTTTATCATCTCTTTTTTACAATTTTTTAAATTAATATATTCTTTTTTGCATTTTCCGTTTTCTTTGCCAATTACTAATTTACGGTCTTCTTGTGTGATAGCTCTTACTTCATAGTACTCGCCATCATTTTTAATTTTTGGGTACTTAATATATATAACAATTACAACTTTATTTTATTGTTTTTGTTAACTGACTGATCATTATAAAAATTTTAGAGTTTGTTCTGTATTGTTTATTGTTATTTTCAATTAGTTCGTTTAACTTCTTATTTATTAACACTAAATCGTCATGATTTGCTGTTTATGCTATCCACTTTCATAGGGCCCCTAATTCATTTATCCCTCTTTTATATCTCGTATCTTTCTTTTGAGTTTGCTCTAATAAAGTTTCGATAATTTCAATTTCTGGTTCTGTTTCTAAATCATTAATATATGCTACCTCATTTTCATTATTTCCTTGTAAATTATTATATCTGTATTTTTTATTACTACAACTTTTGTCTGAATTTATAAGTTCTCTAAAATAAGATAAATTACAATAGTAATGTAAAAAATGTCGCCATAGTCATTATATAAAGCTACGTCTCCGTTCTCTAATAAGACATAATCCTCTCTTGTGTAGTCCATTGTATGTCCGTCATTGTTTGAACAATTAATATTGGAAATATTAAGGGTATCATTTTCTGAAAATATTTATTCAAGATTTTATATTATCTTTGTGTACTATTTTATTTCCATAGTTAATTGTATATTCCCTAAATCTTCTTTTATTACTTGTTTCTTGTATTTAGGCTTTAGCTTATTTCTCTCCCCTATAATTTTCTCATATATAGCATCTCCACATAAATGTGTTTTGTTAAATCTATTTATACTCTCGCAACAAGTTGCTACAGAGTATAATAGTTTTGTTCACCTAACGGTTGTTTGTATCACCTAAAACTAATTGAGTTAGATATACGGTTATGTATATATAAATAATAAGGATGAAGAGACGAGTTGAATTCCGGGTGACTGTCTGTCCGTCCGTCTGTGCTAGCTGTAACATGAGTAAAAATTGAGATATCTTTATGAAACTTGGTACACATGTTTATCGATACCGTAAAACGGTTGATATTGCAGATGAGCGTAATCAGACCACTGCCACGCCTACAAAACGCCATTAATCAAAAACAAATAAATTGTCATAACTAAGCTCCACAATAAGATACAAGGCTGGTATTTGGCACACAGGATCGCATTAGGGAGGGGCATCTGCGGTTCAAAAGTGGGCGTGGTTCCACCCCTAATAGGTTTAATGTGCGTATATCCTAAACTGCTAAAGCTATAATAACAAAATTCACTGAGAACAAATGTTTTTACCACCTCTATCCACAGTGTGAAAATGTAATTTTAACACAGGGATCGTATGAGCTAACTTTATAGAAGCCGCGTTCGAAATTATACAATGGGCGTGGCACCGCCCACATTTAGGTGAAAACCCATATCTTAGGATCTGCTAAACCGATTTCAACCAAATTCGGTACATATTCTTCTCCTCGTATTTCTATGCTATAGTGCGAAAATAAGTGAAACCGGATTACAACCACGCCTATTTCCAATACAACACCATTTTAAATTCCATCTGATTTTTTCACTTTCCACTATGCAAATCAAAGAACAATGATTGTATGAATAATGATTGAAATTGAAGTGTGCCATCATGTGACCAAAAATTATCTAAATCGAACCAAAACTGTTCAAGCCCCGAGGTACTGAATATGTGGACCGCAGTACCTATAGTTGACCTTTTACCGTAAATATCGGTCAATGTGTAAGATACATAATTGAAATTCATATAAAAAAATAAATAAATAAAACTCTCGATAATAGTATGATTTTTTTTTATACATAAAATTACTTCAAAAAATGTTCTCTATGCTCGAGTATAGCCGAGCAATGTAAAAACTAATATATTTCTCTATCCCCAATATAAATATATATGTTTTCCGTCTCTCCTCTTGACTTTAAACCGTTCCGGTTGATCTAAATGTGATATTTTAATGTAATTAAGTGGATAAGTTTTCTTAAAAATTATATGGTTTGACGCTGAATTAGAATGAAATTAGTATATACCTTGATCTAAACCTCACACTTTCATATAATGAATTCCGATTCTCTGGTTGACGTTTTCCACACAAGCTTATAATATAAAATTTAGCTACTTTGGTCGAGTTAACATCACATTCATACTTATGTATATCTCACTTCAAGATGTTTTTTGTTATTTTTTAATATAATTTTCGCAGACGCAAACTAAAATATATCAATAAAACTGAGACTAAGTTTATGGCCTTTTACATAAGTCAAAAATGTACCAAATTTGATTGTAATTTAATCACGATTTCATTTAATAATGGAAGTTCAATTCTTTTCAAACTTTGCCACACGTGAAGGAATTTCCTCGCCTTTGATTCTTGCGAATTATTGTACAAGAGCATAAAATTCTTGGTTCCGCCCTAGTAGCCATTATCGGGTATATATTGACCCTAGCTCCAACATACTTTCTGTAAAAAATTCAAACCTCCGTTTCGCTTTATATAAACGTAAAATATTAGATATATAACAGTTTAATGCCGAAAATCTGTGAAATCGATCCACAAATTTTCCCAGCATACATGTACTACTTATGGTATAATTTTATGGTATAATTTATTTCGTTAATTTTATAATTTAATGAAATTAAATGGACAGTTTTTCTTAAAAATAATGTGGTTTATCGCTGCATATGAATGAAATTGGTCTAGACCTTTGTTTAAACCTTATAACCCTAATATACTGATTTCCGCTCTTTTCGTACAACAGCAACCTCATATACCCCACATATTAAATCTAACCCCTTTGGTTCAGTTTATATCACATATACCATGTTTGAGTTAAATAGCTTCTTTTTATAAAAGTTAACATTTCGAAGAAAAAAATAGTATTGACACAAAATAAATCTATGATCAATAACATAAGTTAATAAGATACCAAATAATAATCGAGTAATGAATGTTGAATTCTTTCGCAGAGAATAATTTTGTTCACCAAACGGTTGTTTGTATCACCTAAAACTAATGGAGATAGATATAGATTTCTATATACAAATATTTCTTCTAATATTTGGTGAAAGTCAGTGGATAAGTAAATTTTCTCAGCCATCATGTTGAACTTATAAAAAAATATACCAGACAACAATGTAAAAAATTTTCTTAGAGTGCTGGACTTTGTATAGAGCAAAAATATCTTTCTAGAAAAAATCGCGTGAGATAAATATTTGTAGTGTAGTATCAAAAGAGCTAAAGATCTTTTTGATGTGGTAATTGATAAACTGCGACCCCATCGGTTAAAATGCTTTTATCTATTATTTCAGTTTTGCGACACATTTTAATATGAAGGTCATGAGGTGAACTGTAAACTCAAGAAAATTACATTTAAGTACTTTTTGGGATTTTCCGAGCGCCGTTGGCAGCTTATGAAAGGTTTAGATATTAAGACAGATAGAAGAAAATCTACATACCTGCTCTACATATGTGTGTACCATACTTAATTATATGTAAGTTATTGTTAATTAAGCCTTCATGAGCAGACCTTTCGTCAAACAAAAGCAATTTACGGAGGGGTTTTCCGAGCACTTAATTTCAATATAATGAAATAAACTACTAATTTCTAAAACATAAATATAACTAAATAATCTGTATTATTATGTTAGTGAATATCTATGTAATATATAGGTATACAAAAGTACATAAGCTTTGTGTACAAAAATATAATATAATGAAACTATTATACTCTGTAGCAACTTGTTGTATTTTATATATTAAGCCATTTATTATTTATTAATTATGCCCAGATTAAGTAGAAAATTTGTATTACTAAGTCGTCTTCAGAATAGAAGACGTATGAGAGTTCTTCGTGCAAACTCTTTATATAGAGATAGTGAGCAGTCACAAGATACTGTAAGTCACGCTAATCGTAGATTAGATTCCGATGTACGTCTGTCCGAACAAATTATCAATACAAATCAACATAGAACCAGGCGGGAAAATCTCGAGGTACAGTCTTTTGAACAAAATTTAAATACTGTTCAACATAGGGCAAGACGTCTAAATCCTCAAATCCGTTCTGAAAAGCAAATAAGAAATACTCGAGGTCATAAATCTCGGCGCGAAGACCCCGAGGTTCGATCTGTTGAGCAAGTTGTAAATACTGTTGAACATAAAACAAGGCGGCAAGATCCAAAAATTCGCTCTGAAGAGCAAATAAGAAATACTTGAGTTCATAGATCTCGGCGTGAAGACCCCGAGGTTCGATCTGTTGAGCAAGTTGTAAATACTGTTCAACATAGAACAAGGCGGCAAGATCCACAAATTCGCTCCGAAGAGCAAATAAGAAATACTCGAGTTCATAAATATCCACGCGAAGACCCCGAGGTTCGATCTGTTGAACAAAATTTAAAAACTGTTCAACATAGAACAAGGCGGCAAGATCCGCAAATTCGCTCTGAAGAGCAAATAAGAGATACTCGAGATCATAGGTCTCGCCGTGAAGTCTCACTGGTTCGATCTGTTGAGCAAGTTGCAAATACTGTTCAACATAGAACAAGGCGGCAAGATCCCCAAATTCGCTCTGAAGAGCAAATAAGAAATACTCGAGGTCAGAGATCTCGTCGTGAAAACTCCTAGGTTCGATCTGTTGAGCAAGTTCTAAATACTGTTCAACATAGAACAAGGCGGCAAGATCCACAAATTCGCTCCGAAGAGCAAATAAGAAATACTCGAGTTTATAAATATCGACGCGAAGACCCCGAGGTTCGATCTGTTGAGCAAGTTGTAAATACTGTTCAACATAGAACAAGGCGGAAAGATCCACAAATTCGATCTGAAGAGCAAATAAGAAATACTTGAGTTCATAGATCTCGGCGTGAAGACCTCGAGGTTCGATCTGTTGAGCAAGTTGTAAATACTGTCCAACATAGAACAAGGCGGCAAGATCCACAAATTCGCTCCGAAGAGCAAATAAGAAATACTCGAGTTCATAAATCTCGGCGCGAAGACCCCGAGTTTCGATATGTTGAGGAAGTTGTAAATACTGTTCAACATAGAACAAGGCGGCAAGATCCACAAATTCGCTCTGAAGAGCAAATAAGAAATACTTGAGTTCATAGATCTCGGCGTGAAGACCCCGAGGTTCGATCTGTTGAGCAAGTTGTAAATACTGTACAACATAGAACAAGGCGGCAAGATCCACAAATTCGCTCCGAAGAGCATATAAGAAATACTCGAGTTCATAAATATCGGCGCGAAGACCCCGAGGTTCGATCTGTTGAGCAAGTTGTAAATACTGTCCAACATAGAACAAGGCGGCAAGATCCAAAAATTCGCTCTGAAGAGCAAATAAGAGATACTCCAGGTTATAGATCTCGGCGCGAAGACCCCGAGGTTCGATCTGTTGAGCAAGTTGTAAATACTGTTCAACATAGAACAAGGCGGAAAGATCCACAAATTCGATCTGAAGATCAAATAAGAAATACTTGAGTTCATAGATCTCGGCGTGAAGACCCCGAGGTTCGATCTGTTGAGCAAGTTGTAAATACTGTCCAACATAGAACAAGGCGGCAAGATCCAAAAATTCGCTCTGAAGAGCAAATAAGAAATACTCGAGGTCAGAGATCTCGTCGTGAAAACTCCTAGGTTCGATCTGTTGAGCAAGTTGTAAATACTGTTCAACATAGAACAAGGCGGCAAGATCCACAAATTCGCTCCGAAGAGCAAATAAGAAATACTCGAGTTCATAAATCGCGGCGCGAAGACCCCGAGTTTCGATATGTTGAGGAAGTTGTAAATACTGTTCAACATAGAACAAGGCGGCAAGATCCACAAATTCGCTCTGAAGAGCAAATAAGAAATACTTGAGTTCATAGATCTCGGCGTGAAGACCCCGAGGTTCGATCTGTTGAGCAAGTTGTAAATACTGTACAACATAGAACAAGGCGGCAAGATCCACAAATTCGCTCCGAAGAGCATATAAGAAATACTCGAGTTCATAAATATCGGCGCGAAGACCCCGAGGTTCGATCTGTTGAGCAAGTTGTAAATACTGTCCAACATAGAACAAGGCGGCAAGATCCAAAAATTCGCTCTGAAGAGCAAATAAAAGATACTCCAGGTTATAGATCTCGGCGCGAAGACCCCGAGGTTCGATCTGTTGAGCAAGTTGTAAATACTGTTCAACATAGAACAAGGCGGCAAGATCCACAAATTCGCTCCGAAGAGCAAATAAGAAATACTCGAGTTCATAAATATCGACGCGAAGACCCCGAGGTTCGATCTGTTGAGCAAGTTGTAAATACTGTTCAACATAGAACAAGGCGGAAAGATCCACAAATTCGATCTGAAGAGCAAATAAGAAATACTTGAGTTCATAGATCTCGGCGTGAAGATCTCGAGGTTCGATCTGTTGAGCAAGTTGTAAATACTGTCCAACATAGAACAAGGCGGCAAGATCCACAAATTCGCTCCGAAGAGCAAATAAGAAATACTCGAGATCATAAATCTCGGCGCGAAGACCCCGAGTTTCGATATGTTGAGGAAGTTGTAAATACTGTTCAACATAGAACAAGGCGGCAAGATCCACAAATTCGCTCCGAAGAGCAAATAAGAAATACTCGAGTTCATAAATATCGACGAGAAGACCCCGAGGTTCGATCTGTTGAGCAAGTTGTAAATACTGTTCAACATAGAACAAGGCGGAAAGATCCACAAATTCGATCTGAAGAGCAAATAAGAAATACTTGAGTTCATAGATCTCGGCGTGAAGACCTCGAGGTTCGATCTGTTGAGCAAGTTGTAAATACTGTCCAACATAGAACAAGGCGGCAAGATCCACAAATTCGCTCCGAAGAGCAAATAAGAAATACTCGAGTTCATAAATCTCGGCGCGAAGACCCCGAGTTTCGATATGTTGAGGAAGTTGTAAATACTGTTCAACATAGAACAAGGCGGCAAGATCCACAAATTCGCTCTGAAGAGCAAATAAGAAATACTTGAGTTCATAGATCTCGGCGTGAAGACCCCGAGGTTCGATCTGTTGAGCAAGTTGTAAATACTGTCCAACATAGAACAAGGCGGCAAGATCCACAAATTCGCTCCGAAGAGCAAATAAGAAATACTCGAGTTCATAAATCTCGGCGCGAAGACCCCGAGTTTCGATATGTTGAGGAAGTTGTAAATACTGTTCAACATAGAACAAGGCGGCAAGATCCACAAATTCGCTCCGAAGAGCAAATAAGAAATACTCGAGTTCATAAATCTCGGCGCGAAGACCCCGAGTTTCGATATGTTGAGGAAGTTGTAAATACTGTTCAACATAGAACAAGGCGGCAAGATCCACAAATTCGCTCTGAAGAGCAAATAAGAAATACTTGAGTTCATAGATCTCGGCGTGAAGACCCCGAGGTTCGATCTGTTGAGCAAGTTGTAAATACTGTACAACATAGAACAAGGCGGCAAGATCCACAAATTCGCTCCGAAGAGCATATAAGAAATACTTGAGTTCATAGATCTCGGCGTGAAGACCCCGAGTTTCGATATGTTGAGGAAGTTGTAAATACTGTTCAACATAGAACAAGGCGGCAAGATCCACAAATTCGCTCTGAAGAGCAAATAAGAAATACTTGAGTTCATAGATCTCGGCGTGAAGACCCCGAGGTTCGATCTGTTGAGCAAGTTGTAAATACTGTTGAACATAAAACAAGGCGGCAAGATCCACAAATTCGACCTGAAGAGCAAATAAGAAATACTTGAGTTCATAGATCTCGGCGTGAAGACCCCGAGGTTCGATCTGTTGAGCAAGTTGTATATACTGTCCAACATAGAACAAGGCGGCAAGATCCACAAATTCGCTCTGAAGAGCAAATAAGAGATACTCGAGGTTATAGATCTCGGCGCGAAGATCCCGAGGTTCGATCTGTTGAGCAAGTTGTAAATACTGTTCAACATAGAACAAGGCGGCAAGATCCACAAATTCGACCTGAAGAGCAAATAAGAAATACTTGAGTTCATAGATCTCGGCGTGAAGACCCCGAGGTTCGATCTGTTGAGCAAGTTGTATATACTGTCCAACATAGAACAAGGCGGCAAGATCTACAAATTCGCTCTGAAGAGCAAATAAGAGATACTCGAGGTTATAGATCTCGGCGCGAAGACCCCGAGGTTCGATCTGTTGAGCAAGTTGTAAATACTGTTCAACATAGAACAAGGCGGAAAGATCCACAAATTCGATCTGAAGATCAAATAAGAAATACTTGAGTTCATAGATCTCGGCGTGAAGACCCCGAGGTTCGATCTGTTGAGCAAGTTGTTAATACTGTCCAACATAGAACAAGGCGGCAAGATCCACAAATTCGCTCCGGAGAGCAAATAAGAAATACTCGAGTTCATAAATCTCGGCGCGAAGACCCCGAGGTTTGATCTGTTGAGCAAGTTGTAAAAACTGTTCAACATAGAACAAGGCGGCAAGATCCACAAATTCACTCTGAAGAGCAAATAAGAGATACTCGAGGTTATAGATCTCGGCGCGAAGATCCCGAGGTTCGATCTGTTGAGCAAGTTGTAAATACTGTTCAACATAGAACAAGGCGGCAAGATCCACAAATTCGACCTGAAGAGCAAATAAGAAATACTTGAGTTCATAGATCTCGGCGTGAAGACCCCGAGGTTCGATCTGTTGAGCAAGTTGTATATACTGTCCAACATAGAACAAGGCGGCAAGATCCACAAATTCGCTCTGAAGAGCAAATAAGAGATACTCGAGGTTATAGATCTCGGCGCGAAGACCCCGAGGTTCGATCTGTTGAGCAAGTTGTAAATACTGTTGAACATAAAACAAGGCGGTAAGATCCACAAATTCGACCTGAAGAGCAAATAAGAAATACTTGAGTTCATAGATCTCGGCGTGAAGACCCCGAGGTTCGATCTGTTGAGCAAGTTGTATATACTGTCCAACATAGAACAAGGCGGCAAGATCCACAAATTCGCTCTGAAGAGCAAATAAGAGATACTCGAGGTTATAGATCTCGGCGCGAAGATCCCGAGGTTCGATCTGTTGAGCAAGTTGTAAATACTGTTCAACATAGAACAAGGCGGCAAGATCCACAAATTCGACCTGAAGAGCAAATAAGAAATACTTGAGTTCATAGATCTCGGCGTGAAGACCCCGAGGTTCGATCTGTTGAGCAAGTTGTATATACTGTCCAACATAGAACAAGGCGGCAAGATCCACAAATTCGCTCTGAAGAGCAAATAAGAGATACTCGAGGTTATAGATCTCGGCGCGAAGACCCCGAGGTTCGATCTGTTGAGCAAGTTGTAAATACTGTTGAACATAAAACAAGGCGGCAAGATCCACAAATTCGATCTGAAGAGCAAATAAGAAATACTTGAGTTCATAGATCTCGGCGTGAAGACCCCGAGGTTCGATCTGTTGAGCAAGTTGTAAATACTGTCCAACATAGAACAAGGCGTCAAGATCCACAAATTCGCTCTGAAGAGCAAATAAGAGATACTCGAGGTCATAGATCTCGGCGCGAAGACCCCGAGGTTCGATCTGTTGAGCAAGTTGTAAATACTGTCCAACATAGAACAAGGCGGCAAGATCCACAAATTCGCTCTGAAGAGCAAATAAGAGATAGTCGAGGTCATAGGTCTCGTCGAGAAAATCGTTATTATTCTTGTATAGTTACATATAACTAATAATTACCAAGTGTACCGGTATGAAGTGAGGTTAAGATACAAATGTGTTGGTAGGGAACATTTGTTGTGAACGGGCCTTAAGTTTTTTCTGTTTGCTTGATATAACATTCGTAAAACATATTTAGTAACCTTACAGTCATTAAACAAACATCATCATATTTTTCATTGTGTTGAAAATTTCAAATTTTGTACCAAAAATTGATGATATGCGGAAAGCATTAATTTTTTGTTTTCATTTGAAGAAAAGTGCTGCAGAGTCGCATTGAATTGACCATGCCAATAAAAATGTTCTCTTGAAGTAACCCAATCAGACACCCAATTTTCGACTTCTGCGTAGGAATCGAAGAGCTGCTATGTTAATGCGTGTCTCATCATGAAAACAAATGGTAATCGGAAGGTGCAAAGCCTAGTGAATACGGCGGGTGAGGTAGCTGCCCCCAGCCAAGTACTTTGATTGTGCAACAAAATTACTTTGCCGTGTCTTCTGGCCCAGTCTGGTTGTTATCGATCAATGCATGGTCCAAAATGAAAATTTGTTGTCTGTGGCGATTAGTATGGTATATGCTTCAAAATCCATCTGCTCAAACTTTCTCAAAACCATTGTTAGTATTGGCAAAAACAAACTAGCTGTACTTGAAAATATTAGTTGTGTAAAATTACCGACGGACTTCTGCATCAACTCACAAAATACTCTCATCTTCAATTTACTTCCCGCTGTATGCACAAAATCTTATAGACCTGACAAAAAGATCGATTTTGGTATCAAAAAATTTGAGCGTCAATGTATTATATTCAACGGTAAAACAGTTGTTGCCAAGAACCAAAGTTTTGCAATTGCACAAGATTGGTTATTAAAAAATTAAAGAAAAACTTTAACGAACCCACCATTTTGAATGGAAAGTTTCGAGGCGAAAATTTAATGCTGCCACAAATCGCTGTGATTCTTACAGATGTGCCAATTGAATTTAAACGTAGCTGACTATTCGTCCCGGTTTGGCTTAGAAATTAAAAAAATATAAATTGAATTAAATAAAATTGTGTTGTTCTCTCTCTATTATATTATATATCGCAATTTTCAATGAATTATAATATGGAAAAAATCGATAAGTGAAAAACCATCCCGGATTTTGCCGGGTAAAATATGGTCACCTAAATTTAAACGGACTCAATCTCCAATTAGGTTGACATTCGCAATGGTGATGAATAACTCACAAGGTCAAACGTTGTTTGTTTGTGGCTTATATTTGGGTACACCATGCTGTTCCAACGGACAACTTTATGTGGCTTGATCTCGCGTAAACAAACCTTTCAGTTTTTTTGTACTCGCTAAAGACAGACCGACCTTTTATTTTTAATAGAAATAATTAGTAGTAGAATTATGAACTATTATCGATGCGTATATAGGTAGCTATCAGATCAGAGCAGATTTCATCTTCATTCCTCCCCCCACATTTAAAGCGGTAGTTATTTTAAAAAGCAGTTCCTAAAAATAAAAAAACAATGTTTTCCGGGTCTGCTAGTAATTATTATATATAATATATCAACATACCTTCTGCTCAACGCAAAACGAGACTTTATCCATAACTCGACAAGGACATGACATATGGCCATACTTTTTTTTGCTTAGGTTGGCAGGACTGTTATATGTTTACATGTCAAATTTGAGCGCTATCTGTCACATAGTTTTTTTTTTAAGGCACTATAAACAAGTCAACCTCGAGTGTGTTTTTCGAATTTTACTATGGAAATTAACGTTGAGTAAAAAGTGTTTGTTTGAAATTTTGTTATTCCAATGGAATAAGTGCGACGGACGCAATGAAAATGTTGCAGAAGGCATATGGGGAGTCTTGCCTATCACGTGCACGTATTTTTGATTGGTATAAGTCGTTCAAGGACGGCCGTACATCGCTGGAGAACTTGCTCCATGATCGTCGTCCAGCAACGTCAATAAACGAAGAAAACGTCGAAAAAGTAAAGAAAATTGTGTTGGAAAATCGTCGTGTGACTGAAAGAGAGATAGCTAGTGAGCTCAACATATCAAATGGATCCGCTCATAGCATTATTGACGATGTTTTGGGCATGAGACGTGTGTCTGCTCGACCAAAATCCAGCTCATACGTCTCGTCTTGTACGCGATTATTTGACCAAAAACAACGCAAATATTGTTCCGCAAGCACCGTAGTCACCCGACATGGCACCGTGTGATTTTTTTCTTTTCCCTAAACTCAAATTGTCGCTTCGTGGAAAGCATTTTCAATCGATTGAAGTCATAAAAGAGAATTCGAAGAAGGAACTGAAAGCCATACCTAAAGCGGCCTACCAGAAGTGTTATGAAGATTGGAAAAAAAGGTGGCATATGTGTATCGCCTCTAATGGTGACTATTTTGAAGGGGATAAAATAAATATTGAAGAATAATTAACCGTTTTTGGTGTTTGAGCCGAGCAGAAGGTATATATTATATATATGCAGTGAATTCACCGAGATGTTTCAAAATTCTGAAAATCAGTCAGAAGCGCCATTTTGATAAGCCATCGTTAAACCTTGTAGCCTGATATCACGTTCCGATGTTGTGTTCAAATCATTTGGTGCCCTCAATGAAACTATTTACTTATCTCCGTTACGCTTTTTGTAGATAAACATTCAAGGTTTGGTAACTGATGGATTCCAAAATCTCGATGTCTGATTTGTGATAGAGTTGAACACTCAGAGAGGAAGTATAGAGTCGTTCTTACCCATTTTTAACGCAAGGTCTCCAAATAGCCAATATCCTGTTATGGTTGCTATTTGGCCATACCTGTTTAGCTATCCTGCATTTGGTTGTGGATTTCCATCTATTTTGCGATATTTGTTCGAATAGCGTATTGAGCTCCCTCTTGATCACTATTAGCTGACACGGTATTTCCTCTGCCTCGGATTCGTCTAGAGAGGCTCCTTTAGCCAACTTGTCTGGGAACCCAAATTAAGGACAAGTCAAGTTGAACTGCGAGTGAGCTTAAAGCCTTTCTCGCTTTGTTTACTATGCTGGAGTTGATCATTGGCGACGACACAGCTTGTAGTGCAGCTTGGCTATCTGTGTAAATGGCTATCTGTGTAAACGCTTTCTGTATCCACCCTTAGTTGTTCAGTAGAACTCAACAAGCTTTCTCTATGCCTAGTACTTCCGCTTAGAAGATGCTAGCTGAGTTTGGTAGACAGACGCATAAAGAGATATCTAGATCCTCGCAGTATACCCCCGTTCCTGCAGTTCTTTTTGGACCCGTCGGTATAGATTGTTGTGGTACTCTCCTCTCTAACTAAGCCTCTTCTCCATTCACGTTTAGAGGGTATTCTCTGCTGGAAGTCACTATTGAAGTCCAACCTTGGAAGGATATAGTCTGATTTATTTACCACAACCTGTTGCTACAGAGTATATTGGTTTTGTTCACCTAACGGTTGTTTGTATCACCTAAAACTAAACGAGTTAGATATAGGGTTATGTATATATAAATGATCAGGATGAAGAGACGACTTGAAATCCGGGTGACTGTCCATCCGTCCGTCTGTGCAAGCTGTAACTTGAGTAAAAATAAAGATATCTCTATAACACTTAGTATACATGTTTCTTGGTACCGTAAGACGGCTGGAACTGCAGCTGGGCTTAATCGGACCACTGCCACGCCCACAAAACACCACTAATCAAAAACAAATAAATTGCAATAATACGGAACGACCGATATCGGACCACTATAGCATATAGCTGCCATACAAGCTGAACAATCAGAATCAAGTGCTTCTATGGAAAACTCTTTCATTTGACGAGGAATCTTCACGAAATTTGGCATGGATTATTATTTAAGGCAACAATTTAATCTCCGAAGAAATTATTCAGATCGGCATTTGACGAGGTATCTTCACGAAATTTGGCATGTATTATTATTTAAAGCAAGAAGAAGTTGTATAGATCGAATCGCTATAGCATATACCTGCCATACAAACTGAACAATCAGAATCAAGTGCTTCTATGGAAAACTCTTTCATTTGATGAGGAATCTTCACGAACTTTGGCATAGATTATTATTTAAGGCAACAATTTAATCTCCGAAGAAATTATCCAGATCGGATGTTTATAGCATATAGCTGCCATACAAACTGACAAATCAGAATCAAGTGCTTCTATGGAAAACTCTTTCATTTGACGAGGAATCTTCACGAAATTTGGCATGTATTATTATTTAAGGCAACCATTTAATCTCCGAAGAAATTATTCAGATCGGGTGACCATAGCATATAGCTGCATACAAACTGAACAATCGGAATGAAGTGCTTGTATGGAAAACTCTTTCATTGACGAGATATCTTCACGAAATTTAGCACGGATTATTATTTAAGACAACAATTTAATCTCCGAAGAAATTATTCAGATCGGATGACTATAGCATATAGCTGCGATACAAACTGAACAATCGGAATCTAGTGATTGTATGGGAAACTCTTTCATTTGACGAGGTCTCTTGACGAAATTTAGCACGGATTATTATTTAAGGCAACAAATTATTCTCCGCAGAAATTGGTCAGATCAGATCACTATATTATATGCCATACAAATTGAACGTTCGGAATAAACTTCATGTAAGGGGCCTTTGTATTTGCGAATGGTATTATAGCTTCGGTGCAACCGAAGTTTACGTTTTTTCTTGTTTTTTTTTTAAGTGTGCGTGGTTCCGCTCCCTAATAAGTTTAATGTGCATATCTCCCAAACCGCTCAAGCTATAATAACTAAATTCAATAAATGTTTTTGGCTCCTCTACCTACAGTGTGAGTGTGTATGGGTAAAATCGGGTGACAACCCCGCCCACTCCCCATATAACGGTTCTGTTAAAACCTACTAAATGCGCTATAAATCAAGCACTAAACACGACAGAGACATTAAATTTTATCTCAGGGATGGTATGAGATGACTTTATAGGAACTGCGTTCAAAATTAGACAGTGGGCGTGACACCGCCCACTTTTAGGTGAAAATCCATACCTTGGGATCTGCTTAACCGATTTCAACCAAATTCGGTACTTCACATTCATCACATATTTCTATGTTATGGTGCGAAATTGGGCGAAATCGTATAACAATCACGCCTATTTCCTATATGACACCATTTTAAATTCCACTTGATTTTTTCACTTTCCACTACGCAAATCAAGAAACAATGATTGTATCGAGGTAAAGCTTTGCGCGAATGATGCGTCATAAGGTTTGCCACCTTGTGACCAAAAATTGTCTAAATCGAACCAAAACTGTTCAAGCCCCGAGGTACTGAATATGTGGACCCCAGTACCTATAGTTAACTTTTTACCGTAAATATCGGTCAATGTGTAAGATACATAATTGAAATTCATATAATAAAATAAATAAATAAAACTCTCGACAATAGTATGATTTTGTGTCAAAAATTGGTTGAATCGGATCAAGAGTTTTTATATCTCTCATATACCTAATATAAAGATTTTTAAACTTCCGGGAGAGTTTATACCGCATATATCGGCCAATACGTGAGTTATCTCAATGAAAATTAGATAGCGTGTTTTACTCATAACAAGGTATATTTGCCTAAAAGGGATCAAATCGAGTGAAAATTTTACTTAGCCCCCATCTAACTAATATCAGGATTTTCGAACATTCGTCTGACTTTACTCCATTTGATTGGTGATCGTATATGAGGTACGTTAATGAAACAGTGGGAGCATTTTATTAGTCTGTGGCATGTTAGGAGTATGTGGTGTTGGCAAAAATTGATAAAATCGGGCTAATACTACCCTCAACATCCATATACTACTTTTAATGCTTTTCGTTATTCTAACCAGTTTTATGCCGAATATGTCGGTCAGTGAGTATTAGTATTTTTTTATATATAAAATTACTTCAAAAAATGTTCTCGAGTATAGCTAAGCAATGTCAAAATTAATATCATTCTCTATCCCCAACATATACATAATTTCCGTCTTTCCACCTGACTTTACACCGTTCCGGTTGATCAACGTGATATTTTAACCAAATTAAGTGGAAAAGATTTCTTAAAAATTATGTGATTTGACGCTGAATTAGAATGAAATTAGTATATACTAAGTCTAAACCTCACACCTTCATATAATAAATTCCGATTCTCTGGTTGACGTTTGCCACCTAAGCTTATAATATAAAATTTAGCCACTTTGGTGGAGTTAATATCACATTCATACTTATGTATATCTCACTTCAAGCAATAAAACTGAGACTAAGTTTATGGCCTTTAATATAAGTCAAGAAGATTCAAAATTTGATTGTAATTTAATCACGATATTATTTAATAATGGATGTTAAATTCTTTCTCAACAATTTTTGACGTAAGGTTTGAAGAAATTTAGTGGCCTTTGATTCTTGCGAATTGCAATAAAAGTAGTACCCATTATCGGGATGTATTGACCCTAGCTCCAACATATTTTATGTAAAAAATTAATACTTCCGTTTGATGGCTTACGAATTTTCCCAGCTCACATGTACTACTTATGGCATGATTTTTTTCGTCAATTTGATAATTTAAAGAAATGAAATTGATAGCAATGTCACAATATTTTTAACAGAAATTGGTATATTAACAACAGCCCCTCTGAGCAAACTCTGACCTTGATATCCTAACCGACGGATTGTCATAAAAGGCAATCTAGGCATTATGAGACGTTCTTCAATTGTGGTTAAACCTTTGAAACAATGCGGTATTTCAGGAAAGTCTACACCGTTAGCTAAACATATTTTTGGAACGTTCTTTTTAACAATCGCATTTTTGCAAGTAGCACAAAGATTGTAATTTCCATCTTCTGAAGGAAATTTTTGTATTAAAAAGAAACAGCGTTCGGGTGACCTTGCGCAATAGTTTCGAAATTTAATTTGCGAACTTGGTGTGAAAACCATAAGCCGCCGCAGCAAAAACATATTTCAGTAGGGCCACATTTATATTTTGGAAATAAATGTTTTTGAAATCTGGTAAATTGCCACTATTATCAGTTTCTATAACATTATTTTCTCTCGTTAATCGGATTCGTTGGGACAGCCTTTGGTTTTCAATTTGTCTATTGAGTGGGTTTTCTCTACGAAGGCGAACTTGACCTTGTCTAAGACGTCTCTGATTCAAAATTTCTTCCTTCATACCCCTACTTCTAAGCTGTCGACTTTGTGTTTCTCTATCACACTGCTCTCTCCTTATTTCAGAATTTCTTCTTGCATGTTCCCTTTGCATTTGATCACGAATGCGCTCGAAAGTCCTTTACTCAGGATTTCTTGCGCGAAGTTCTCTATGATCCCTAGTGTTCCTACTTTATTCATCATAACGTACCTCAGGGTTTTCCCGACGAGATCTATGACTTCGAGTATTTCTTATTTGCTCTTCAGAGCAAATTTGGGGATCTTGCCGCCTTGTTCTATGTTGAATAGTATTTAAAGCTTGCTCAACACATCGTATCTCGGGATTTTCTCGACGAGATCGATGACCTCGAGTACTTCTTATTTGCTCTTCAGAGCGAATTTGGGGATCTTGCCGCCTTGTTCTATGTTGAACAGTATTTAAAAGTTGCTCAACAGATCGAACCTCGAAATTTTCGCGCCGAAATCTATATCCCCGAGTATTTCTGCTTTGCTCTTCAGAGCGGATTTGGGGAGTTAGACGTTACAGTATTTAAATTTTGTTCAAAAGACCGTACCTCGAGATTTTCCAGCCTGGTTCTATGTTGAATTGTATTGATAATTTGTTCGAACAGACGTGCATCAGAATCTAACCTACGATTAGCGTGACTTACAGTATTTTGTGACTGCTCACTATCTCTATATAAAAAGTTTGCACGAAGAACTCTCATACGTCTTCTATTCTGAAGACGACTTACTAATATAGATTTTTTACTTAATCTAGGCATAATTAATTAATAATATATGAATTAATGTATAAAATACTTATAGATAATACTTTTATAATTCAGTCCGTCCGGGTGTAAAAAGTCGGATCCTAGGTGTTGCTCTCTTTCACTGTCGTGCACATATGTATATGTGTTTGCTCCCCACTGTATTTAATACGGTTTTGCTCGCCACTGTGTATAATAATATTTTAAACATTATATAACTAATACACTAAAATTGGTTTGAAGAAAGCTGATATTTATTATATTCTTGCAACGTGTTGCTACAGAGTATAATAGTTTTGTGATGGTATATTTTTGTACACACAGTACTATACCATATAAATATGGGAAGAATATATAAATATTAGAAGAATATTATGTACCGAATTTGGTTGAAATCGGTTAAGCAGATCCCAAGATATGGGTTTTCACCTAAAAGTGGGCGGTACCACGCCCACTATCTAATTTCGAACGGAGTTCCTATAAAATAATCTTATACCATCCCAGAGATAAAATTTGATGTCTCTGGCTTGTTTAGTGCTTGATTTATCGCGCTTTTAGTAGTTTTTAACAGTATCCTTATATGGGGAATGGGCGGGGTTGTCAGATTTAACCCATTTTCACACCGTCGATAGAGATGCTAAAAACATTTGTTCCCAGGAAATTTTGTTACTATAGCTTCAGTGTTATAGGAGATATGCACATTAAACTTATTAGTTCTTGATTAATTTTTTTGTTCTTGATTAATGGCATTTTGTGGGCGTGCAGTGGTTCTACTATCTGCAATACTGACCGTCTTACGGTACCAAGAAACATATGTACCAAATTTCATAAATATATCTCAATTTTTACTTAAGTTACAGCTTGCACAGACGGACGGACATCCACTCGGGTTTCAACTCGTCTCTTCATCCTGATAATTTATATATGCATAACCCTATATCTAACTCGATTAGTTTTAGGTGATAAAAAAAAGCGGTAGGTGAACAAAACTATTATACTCCGTAGCAACATGTAGCGATAGTATAAAAATAGCATAAAATCAGCAACAAATACAAAAGGGTTCAAGGAAACAAAATACACAGATCGGGCGCGAAATCTAAAAGCACCTCAACAATAAGACATAAACAAAAACAAAACGAACGGGCGCGATCATTAAACAAATAAACATACAAAAAAATCAACAGCAGAAAGAAGTAGCCTGCTGGAGCTCCGGAATTAGGACAAAACGCACAAGGCATAAAAATACTTGATTACATTCAGCATCCCAAAAATACCGTACAGAACCAGGTGAGTGTATTTATTTCACTTTGATTTTTTGTATGTAAATATGTATGTTTGAATATAGTTTTATCTCACATAAAACCTGTAACGAAAAATCCGTTTTAACAGCGTAAAAAACGTTTACCAAACTGTAATAATTTCGGTTTAATTTAAAAATGTTTAATATTCATCAATATTTATTTTGTCTCCTTCCAAATATATTCCTTTTGAAGCATCGAAACATGCCTTGTAGGCGCTGTTCCGCACAAAAAACAAAAAAAATCTCACCAGTTATAATGCTCTATGAATGTGGGATCAGAATTGGCATAATCTCGCATGTCTAAAGAGACTTGGACACGATGGACTTTTTGCAAAAAATTCAGCTCTTTTGCAACAAGCTGAGCATTGACGCGTCTCATGCCCAAATTATCGGTAAAAATCAAACGAGCTGCTTCACGACCGATGTTTAACTTATGTGCTATCTCTCTAACACTCGCATCACAATTTCCTTCACTTTTTTTATGTTATCGTCAGTAGTAGACGTCGAAGGAGGACTGGAACGAGGAATATCTTCGACGGTTTCTCGACCATCCTTAAAGGCTGTGTACCAGTCGTAGACTTAGGTTTTCGATAGAATAGATTCAAGATAAACCTTTTCTAACATTCGCAACGTTTCTGCACACGATATTTGATTCGAAACACAAAATTTTGTGCAAATTCTTTGCTCAATATTTTTTTCCATTGTAAAAATCGCAAAACACCACTGAGGTCGACTGATTTCAACAGCTGCTGCAAACAAACTTGATGACAAATCGCGCGTACTTTTGGCATATCAATTAAGGACGGTGCTACCAACTTAACAAACAAAAATTGCTGAAAAATATTCAGCGCGGGCAGTTAAAATGACAATTTCCGGCAACTTTCTGGTCATAAGCTATTTACAAGATTAATTATATAATTGCTTTATGCCTTTATAAGCGTACATATATTTATGTATATAAACACACCTAAACAAAAGATATAACAACAAAGCATCAAATATTTACTTGCACTATTTTCCGGCAATACCCCTTATGTTTAACAAAACAATTAGCAGGATAGCTTAAAATAAGTAAGCAAAGGTTTCATAAAAATTACCAAACAAAATTATAACATAACAAGTAAGGATGGGCTAAGTTCGGATGTAACCGAACATTTTATACTCTCGCAAAGTTAAATGGTATATTCGTTTGAGACTTCTTTATATATTTTAATAAATCGAAGTAGGAACTGTTGCCTTAATTATTTACTCACTCACAGTGAAAATAATTAGAGCAATTTGTAAACTAAATTTACTCAAATTATGAGAAATCGTTCTTGTGCTTTTTGTATACGCTTATAATTGATTTTATATAGAATGCATTACAATTGTATTGAGAAGTATGAAAAGAAATCGTTTTTGAACAATGAATAACATTTTTTATTTATTATATCGATATTATTATACATGTTTAGCTAAAAACAATAAATATTAACAACTTTAAAAATTATATAATATTATTATATTAATTTGTATATAATATTTACAATATTAAACATAAATTTTTGTAGATATTCTTATACATATATCCAAATTATATTTCTTTTTTTCTTATGCTATTTAATTTCTTTCATATATTTATACAATAATGTCATATATAATAACAAATTATATATATAATTTAAATTTTCTTTATTAGATTATTTACATATTTTTCTTAAAATTGTCTTAAAAACTACTGTCAAAATTCCTAAGCCATTCCAATTCGATTATATTTGGAAAAAAATAATGAAGAACTATTGCACTAAGTCTGAAAACTTTAGTTCGAAATAGAGACACAAATACTGTCATGATAGCTGTGTACTGTCTCAAAAGTAATTGCATTTACACGGGAAGGATCCATGTTTGAAAATGCCCAATCAATTTGTGTACCGGCAGGTGTAGTTGAATATTCTACACCAAGCAGGGAACTAAAGTTTTTTTCTTGGAGCAGATTTCTAATTGCAGTCCCTGTAGACATTGAACAAATGTTAAAATCTCCAACAATTAGCACATTTTAATTGCCTAACTCAGAAGGAAGGACTTCTATCCTCAGCTCGTTAATTGGAGTAAATCCTGGTATATCAAAACTTTCGCAAGGATAACTCCAAGTTTCTACAAAACATAAAATATCTGAAGATAGCATCAAAAAGTCGCTTTTTATATCATTAATGATGAGCGTGAAGACATTGAACATTATGGAATAAAATTTAATGTTCTGATGTTCGGGAAATCATAAAATTGAAACTTGTTGTCAAAGCTTTATTTGTGTTCAATTCCCTCAGTTCCTTAAATACGGGATCCGATTCAGATAATTTGTTAGGAGGAATAAAATTTCCTATGATGAATAGAACTTCTGCAGAAGTAGCTCGACTACAAGTGACATATATTGAAGCTCTAGGCATTCTGGGTCGAGTATGAACTACAACTTTATTATATGTGACACCCTGACTTTTATGAATAGTTATTCCCTCAGCCGGAACAACTGGAAACTGATTTCTTTCAATTGAAATTTGTTCATTTCTTTTATATTGAAAAGATTTTAGAACTTTTTCAGTTGGTGTTCAAGAACTTTCTAAAGGATGAGGCTTTTTTGATCGTGCTATCAAACCAACAGAAGGTTCCAAAAATTTA
Organism: Bactrocera oleae; assembly: GCF_042242935.1. Lineage (NCBI taxonomy): Eukaryota > Metazoa > Arthropoda > Insecta > Diptera > Tephritidae > Bactrocera > Bactrocera oleae. Next base: position 14,631,796 of record NC_091541.1, on the reverse strand, counting down.
ATCCACAGAATTGTTGGAAAAGAACAATGGAAATCAATTTGCATAAGTTGTCCAGCTGCCCCATTAACCAAGCCATCACACGTGTTTATGTTCACTGTAATCATATTTTTGGCGGAGGTTTTTAGTGTCAATTCATAGGGCAGTCCCTGCGTTTTAGAAGTTTTGAAAAGTTTAACTCTTTCCAAAATATTATCATTTTCATTTATACCAATTCCTTTAATTGAGTCTTTTACAGTTAAAAGGAAAGCTTCTGTTGGGATTCGACTGAGCTTAAGGGCATTGAAATTATTTGTCTCTTCAATGGACCAAAATAAATGTATGGCATCATCGGGAACTTCTTCGAAATTAACTACTCGAGTTTCAATGAGTGATATGTCCTCATTTGTCATAGTACCAGATACCATATAATTTAATGCAATTGCAAAGGCCTGATCCTCCCGTTGTCTCATTATCTCTGTTAATTCAAAGTATTTAAATAACTCCCACAAAGGGGAATCAACTAAAGTGCTGTATGCATAATTTGGATTAGGAGAGAATAGCCACCTATCTCCAACAGGTGAGAGTTGCTTAAAATCACCAAACACTATGATCGGTATACCACCGAAGGGGCTGTCTGTTTTGAAAATTTGTTTTAATCTCGCATCAGAGCAACAGAGCTAAACATACGAGCACCTACCATCGATATTTCATCAATTATGATTAATTTTAAATCGATAAGTCTGGTTCATTTTGAGCACCTTCGTCCAAGTCTATTTCATTATAAAGACTTTCTAGAGCATTTTCAAGTTCTCTTTGCTCAAAAACATCATATTTTCTTTGCTTTTCCTCAATTATAATACGATGTGTTATGCAAGTCTGCTCATTATCGTTTTCAATGAGATCTTGCTGTTCATTCCGCCAAGGATAGTAAAGCATTAACATTTTGCGGAAATATTCAACTCTGGCCAAATCTGGGTTAAACTTTCTATACCGAATAATACAAGGTTTGGTACGTTTTTTCACAAAACCGCTACCGTCTTTAAGAGGCATGACAACCCCGCTTTCTGGTAAATTATCGTCTTCCCTCTCTTCTTCTTCATGATCACTATCTTCTACTAGATTTAAAATATTTATACCTAGATGCAAAATCAGCTAAACAAAGAGTTTCTAACTGATCGGATCTTTGAACATAACGGTCTAAAATACCGGCTACGAATATTTCAGTCGAACCTAAAGGAAGGTTCTGAAGTTCCGCTCTAGGTTTTACCATTCGAACACGTTCCTCAGGTCGAGAGGTATTTATAAATATTTCTGCATTACTTGCTTCCGAAAGATGGAGCCCAATGCAGCAATACACTGCTTCTTGTGCAGACATTTCTGTGCCTGATATAAATTTGTGACCCGTATGTTTAAGTTTTTGCTTAATAGTATGCATATGCATCCAGTATATTATATATTGGATATCCATATTTGCTCTGTGGAGTTCCAAAATCAGAGGATTATAAGCGTTTATAAAACGATCCTGTAATTTTCCTTTTAGAAAAATTTTGGGTTTTGTTAAACTTGACCTAAGGGCCAACAAATAGTCATCTAAAGACATATTTATTCTACTATCAGACAGGAAGAACCGCGTCTGACCGAACTAAGCGATATCTATTTTGGGTTGTTAAACTGTTGGCATCCTCTTCCGAAATATCTTTAGAATCAACAGTTTTAGAGATCATCGTGTTGAATCAAGTTTTGAACAAAGTTTTCGGTTAATAGATTTTGGGCCGTAACTCGGTTGCAACCTGAAAACTTTCTAAGGCAAATGGATGTACTATTCTTAATTTGTAGCAGTTCTAATTGTTTGTAATCATAGAACAACTTTGGAATGGTACACGCACTTCTGTCAAAACGTCGAATTTCAGAACGTATTATCTTGCTATACGTTTCAGAGCATGTACGCTTCTGCCCAACGTATATTGTTCCAAATGACAACTCTTCTGAATTATTATCTTGAATTATGTCAATTGGTCTTTGTCCTTCACCTGGCGCTATAACTATACGGTTATAGTCTAAGTTTTCTACAGGAATATTGTCCAAAAGAGTAACTTGACCGCCTGGATTTAGCTCTGAAGGTAAAAGACCCGTGGGAATATTATTACCTGAGGGATTATTATTAACAACAGCACCTTTGAGCAAACTCTGATATCCTAACGGACGGATTGTCATAAAAGGCAATCTAGGCATTATGAGACGTTCTTCAATTGGGGTTAAACCTTTCAAACAATCCGGTATTTCAGGAAAGTCTAGACTAGCTAAACATATTTTTGGAACGTTCTTTTTAACAATCGCATTTTTGCAAGTAGCACAAAAATTGTAATTCCCATCTTCTAAAGGAAATGTTTGCATTAAAAAGAAGGCGGATGCAGCATTCGGGTGACCTTGCGCAATAGATTCGAAATTTAATTTGCGAACTTGGTGTGAAAACCATTAGCCGCCGCAGCAAATACATATTTCATTGGGCCCTTATTTATATTTTGGAAATAAATGTTTTTGAAATCTGTTAAATTGCCACTATTATCAGTTTCTATAACATTATTTTCTCTCGTTAATCGGATTTGTTGGGGCTGCCTTTGGTTTTCAATTTTTCTATTGAGTGGGTTATCTCTACGAAGGCGAACTTGACCTTGTCTAAGACGTCTCTGATTCAAAAGTTCTTTCCTCATACCCCTCCTACTAAGCTGTCGACGTTGTGTTTCTCACGCTTCTTTCTCCTTATTTCAGGATTTCTTCTTGCATGTTTCCTTTGCATTTGATCACGAATGCGCTCTAAATTCCTATACTCGGGATTTCTTGCGCGAAGTTCTCTATGATCCCTAGTGTTCCTGCTTTGTTCATCATAACGTACCTCAGGATTTTCTCGAAGAGATCTATGACCTCGAGTATTTCTTATTTGCTCTTCAGAGCGTATTTGGTTATCTTACCGCCTTGTTCCATGTTGAACAGTATTTGCAACTTGCTCAACAGATCGAACCTCGGGGTCTTCACGCCGAGACCTATGACCTCGAGTATCTCTTATTTGCTCTTCAGAGCTAATTTGTGGATCTCGCCGCCTTGTTCTATGTTGAACAGTATATGCAATTTGCTCAACAGATCGAACCTCGGGGTCTTCAAGCCGAGACCTATGACATCGAGTATTTCTTATTTGCTCTTCAGAGCGAATTTGTGGATCTCGCCGCCTTGTTCTATGTTGAACAGTATTTGCAATTTGCTCAACATATCGAACCTCGCGGTCTTCACGCCGAGATCTATGACCTCGAGTATTTCTTATTGCTCTTCAGAGCGAATTTGTGGATCTTGGCGCCTTGTTCTATGTTGAACAGTATTTGCAATTTGCTCAACATATCGAACCTCGCGGTCTTCACGCCGAGATCTATGACCTCGAGTATTTCTTATTTGCTCTTCAGAACGAATTTGTGGATCTTGGCGCCTTGTTCTATGTTGAACAGTATTTGCAATTTGCTCAACATATCGAACCTCGGGGTCTTCACGCCGAGATCTATGACCTCGAGTATATCTTATTTGCTCTTCAGAGCGAATTTGGGGATCTTGCCGCCTTGTTCTATGTTGAACAGTATTTACAACTTGCTCAACAGATTGAACCTCGGGCTCTTCACGCCGAGACCTATGACCTCGAGTATCTCTTATTTGCTCTTCAGAGCGAATTTGCAGATTTTCCCGCCTGGTTCTATGTTGATTTGTATTGATAATTTGCTCGGACAGACGTACATCGGAATCTAATCTACGATTAGCGTGACTTACAGTATTTTGTGACTGCTCACTATCTCTATATAAAGAGTTCGCACGAAGAACTCTCATACGTCTTCTATTCTGAAGACGACTTAGTAATATAGATTTTCTCCTAAATCTAGGCATAATTAATTAATAATAAATGGATTAATATATAAAATACTTATGGATAATACTTATATAATTCAGTCCGTCCGGGTGTTAAAAGTTGGATCCTAGGTGCTGCTCTCTTTCACTGTTGCCTTGTAAGTCCTTGCTATGCTATTGCTCGTCACTGTACACTGTACTGTATAATACACTAAAATTAGTTTGAATAAAGCACTTTGCTTGTAAAGGCATCTAGTGAAACTGAAACTACAAACACAGTATTTATTATACTCTTGCAAAATGTTGGTACAGCTTACGTACTTTTGTATACCTATATATTACTTAGCTATTCGCCAACATGATAATACAAAATATTTAGTTATATTCATATTTTAGAAATTAGTAGTTTATTTCATTGTGTTGAAATTAGATTCTCGGAAAATCCCTCCGTAAATTACTTTTGTTAAACGCTTTCTAAAACAGGGGGATCTATGGTACCTATTTTGAAGGGTCTACCCATGAAGGCTAAATTAACAATAACTAAAATATAATTAAGTATGGTATACACATATGTAGAGCAGGTATGTAGATTTTCTTCTTTCTGTCTTAATATCTAAACCTTTCATAAGCTGCCAACGGCGCTAAGTAAAAATGTAATTTTCTTGAGTTTACAGTTTACCTCATGACCTTTATATTAAAATGTGTCGCAAAACTGAAATAATAGACAGTAGCATGTAAATCGATGGGGTCGCAGTTTATCTATAACCACATAAAAAGGGTCTTTAGCCCTTTTGATACTACATTACTAATATTTATTTTATGCAATTTTTTTTAGAAAGATTTTTTTGCTCTATACAAAGTAAAGCACTCTAAGAAACTTTTTTAGCATTGTTGTCTGGTATATGTTATAATAAGTTCAACATGATGGCAGAGAAAATATACCTAACCACTGAATATCACCAAATATTAGAAGAAATATATGTATATAGAAATCTATATCTATCACTTTAGGTGATGCAAACAACTCTTTGGTGAACAAAACTATACTCTGTTTCAACATGGTGCGAAAGTATAAAAATGTTGCGAAAGAATTCAACATTCATTACTCGATTATTATTTGGTATCTTATTAACTTATGTTATTGATCATAGATTTATTTTGTGTTAATACTATTTTTTTCTCCGAAATGTTAACTTTTATAAAAAGAAGCTATTTAACTCAAACATGGTATATGTGATATAAACTGAACCAAAGGGGTTAGATTTAATATATATGTGGGGTACATGAGGTTGCTGTTGTACCAGAGGAGCGGAAATCAGTATATTAGGGTTATAAGGTTTAAACAAAGTCTAGACCAATTTCATTCATATGCAGCGATATACATTATTTTTAAGAAAAACTGTCCATTTAAGTTATCATTAAGTTATCAAATTGACGAAAAAAATTATACCATAAGTAGTACATGTGAGCTGGGAAAATCAAAGACCAGAAAATTCCTCCAAACCGTATATTAAAAAATGTTGAATTAAACATCCATTATTAAATGATATCGTGATTAAATTACAATCAAATTTGGTATCTTCTTGACTTATATTAAAGGCCATAAACTTAGTCTCAGTTTTATTGCTTGAAGTGAGATATACATAAGTATGAATGTGATATTAACTCCACCAAAGTGGCTAAATTTTATATTATAAGCTTAGGTGGCAAACGTCAACCAGAGAATCGGAATTCATTAGTTGAAGGTGTGAGGTTTAGACTTAGTATATACTAATTTCATTCTAATTCAGCGTCAAACCACATAATTTTTAAGAAATCTTTTCCACTTAATTTCGTTAAAATATCACGTTATCAACCAGAACGGTGTAAAGTCAGGTGGAAAGACGGAAATCATATATATATATTGGGGATAGAGAAATATATTAATTTTGACATTGCTCAGCTATACTCGAGAACATATTTTGAAGCAATTTAATATATAAAAAAAAAAATATTAATACTCACTGACCGACATATTCGGCATAAAACTGGTTAGAATAACGAAAAGCATTATAAGTAGTATATGGAATTTGAGGGTAGTATTAACCCGATTTTATTAATTTTTTCCAATACCACATACTACTAACATGCCACAGACTAATAAAATGCTCCCACTGTTTCATTAAGGTACCTCACATACCATCGCCAATCAAATGGAGCAAAGTCAGACCAATGTTCGAAAATCCTGATATTAGTTACATGGAGGCTAAGGAAAATTTTCACCCGATTTGATTTTGTTATGAGTAAAACACGCTCTCTCATTTTCATTCAGATAACTCACATATGCGGCATAAAGTCACGCGGAAGTTCAAATATATTTATATTAGATATATGAGGGCTACAAGAACTATTGATCCGATTCAACCCATTTTTAAAACAAAGACATACTATTATCGATAGTTTCATTTATTTATTCTATTATATGAATTGAAATTATATATCTAACACAATGGCCGATATTTACGGTAAAAAGTCAACTATAGGTACTGGGGTATACATATTCAGTACCTAGGGGCTTGAACAGTTTTGGTTCGATTTAGACAATTTTTGGCCACAAGGTGGCAAACGTGACGCATTATTCACGCTAAGTTTTACCCCGATATAATCATTGTTGCTTGATATGCATAGTGGAAAGTGAAAGAATCAGATGGAATTGAAAATGGTGTTATATGGGAAATAGGCGTGGTTGTAATCCGATTTCACCCATTTTTGCACCATAACATAGAAATATAAAAAGAATGTTATGCACCAAATTTGGTTGAAATCGGTTTGAAACGATCCCAAGATATGGGGTTTCACCTAAAAGTGGGCGGTGTACCGCCCACTGTCTAATTTTGAACGCGGTTCTTATAAAGTCATCTCATACCATCCTTGAGATAAAATTGAATGTCTCTGGCGTGTTTAGTGCTTGATTTATCGCGCTTTTAGTAGTTTTTAACAGTACCGTTACATGGGGAGTGGGCGGGGTTGTCACCCGATTTCACCCATTTTCACACCGCAGTGGTCCGATTACGCCCATCTGCAATACCAATCGTCTTACTGTACCAAGAAAAATGTGTATCAAGTTTCATAAAGATATCTCAATTTGTACTCAAGTTACAGCTTGCACGGGCGGACAGACGGACGGACGGACAGACATTCACCCGGATTTCAACTCGTCTCTTCATCCTGATCATTTATATGTACATAACCCTATATCTAACTCGATTAGTTTTAGGTGATACAAACAACCGTTAGGTGAACAAAACTATTATACTCTGTAGCAACATGTTGTGAGAGTATAAGAACAAGTGAGAGAGAAAAACCAAACAAACATACATACATGTATAACTACATATTACATTTAAATATATTTTCAATATACCCTTATACATACCAAGACATAAGTGCATAATATATGTGTACATAACTTATGTACACATAAATATATTATTATATTAAATCAATAAAGCTAAAGCTAAAAATTAACATACTTATATACAAAATAACATAAAGTTTACATACTTATAACATCAATGTTATCGTAACACAATATTTTTAGCAAACACAAATTTTTATTTATTTTTGACAACCAAATTTTTTCAATTTAATTCTCACTTTCATCGGGCGCTGTATTCATATTAATAATATTTGCAAGTGGGTTATGATAGCTAAAATAAGATCTGAAATATTTAGTTTCTATTTTATTAATGTTTCTGGCGAAAACTGCATTAGTAGTGGTCCCTCCTTTTGTCGTTGGATTATCTTTGGGGAAAATTATTGTGGAGCATGAAAATATGTTTACCGCGAAATTGTCAATTTAAACATGTAACAAACAATCCCCGAATCAACAGTAACGTGCCTTGACATAAACGCGACTCCACTACGTCCCTGTAGCCTCCTTTTCACTCATTTTAATTTTATTCAAATCACAAAATCACCACACACTATTATTACTCTCCGAAATATTTCGTATGAAACAGCGGATTCCATTGCTAGTTAGCCGCTCAAGGAGATCGTCCACAACTAGGCTCCAAAGTAGGGGGGATAGCACTCCCTGTGGGCAACCTCTTGTTGTGCCCAGACGAATTTTGGTATCTCCTACTGCGGTTTCTATCCGGTTTCAATCCATCTGCACACTGGTACTGCCACACTCCTTTTCTCCAGTGCTCTTGACACGCTTTCATGAGACGTATTGTCAAAGGCACCTTCGATGACATTGTTATCTTAGCTAGGGGTAAATTCGAAGACACACTCTGCGATATCGTACAGAGGGGACTGGGACTGGCAAAGGGATGGTGAAGTGGGGTTGGCTTAAACATCAACCCCTCTAAAACTACAATCATTCCCTTCACCAGACGGAGATCACTGCCAGGCCTCAGAAATATATCCCTTGACGGCAGAGTGGTGGAGATGGCCAGCACGGTCAAGTATCTGGGCCTCACGCTGGATTCCACTCTACGATAGAAGCAGCATGTGGACCAGACCCTAACCAAAGCTACAAAAGCACTCATGGTGTGCAACCGAATTGCTCGAAAATCCTGGGGTGCTCCCCAAGGACTATCAGATGGATGTACACCATGATCGGGAGACCGATTATCACGTATGGAGCGGTATCTTGGGTTTCTAAAGCATCGCAGACTTCGGTAGGACTCAAACTGTCGAAGCTGCAAAGACTTGCTTGCATCTGCGCGTCGGAAGAAATGCGAACGTGTCCGACCGCAGTACTGGAATCCATGCTAGAACTTTCACCGCTACACCTGGTAATCAAACAGACAGCCAAACGGACTCTACTCCAAATGACATCAGAGGGAGTTGGAAAAAGGAAGGTAATCTCATCCCAGCAGATGAAGGCGCTAAGTGAGGAAATACCACTGGCCCTTCTCCCGAGGTACAGCATTACCAAAGTAGTAAACTTCACTAAGAAGTTCAAAGTTACCCTTGGCAGCAAGTCTGAATGGAATGATTTATCACTGGACCTGCTGCTAAGGGGAAGCACTATCAAGTGGTACACCGAAAACGGCGGAGGGGATTGGTGTAGGTATCGCTGGGCCAAGCACCAAACTCTCCATTCCAATGGGACGTTTCCCGAGCACTTTCCAAGCCGAGGTCTGTGCTATAAGTCGGTGTGTAGAGATAAACCTTCAACGCAACTATCGCAATAAAAGTATTACTATACTCAGCGATAGTCAGGCGGCACTAAAAGCGATCTCTGCCTATGAGGTCAGATCACTTCTAGTGCTGGAGTGTATATAACGGCTGAACAGCCTATCAGAGCACAACCGAGTGCACCTTATTTGGGTGCCTGGCCACAGGGGTATAGCCGCGATCGAACTGGCTGACGAGTTGGCCCGTTTTGCAGCCTCTACAAAAATGGTAGGACCGGAGCCATTCATAGCGGTTGGTCCACATAAATATAAAAATATCAATATCACACGGAGGTTTATTTACATCTTTGGAGTTTTTGATTGTTGAGAATATTTTTGAGTCATTTAATATAGCAAAAATTTAAAAAAAGAGAAACAAGCGGAAATGTCGTTATGAACAGCATAAAGAGAAGAGAACCAAAAACGCTTCCTTGTGGCGCTTCCGATGACGAGATGAAAGAATCGGATGACATTCCATCGGCAATAATAACGCAACGACTATGGTGCAAATATGACCTGATCCACTGCAAGAAGACAGAGTAAAAACCTAAAGCGATTAACTTTTTAATTAGAATAGTGTATGAAACTTTATCAAAGGCTTTAGAAAAGTATGTTTAAACATAATCTTCTTGAAATCTAGCAGAGAGAGCGGACATGCAATAATCACAACAAACAGCTAAATTTGACACAGTAACGCGAATAGAAACAGAAGAATGGTCGCCCTTCCGGGTCTTGTTTATAGCCGAATACATCAACCATCCAAAATTAACGCAAGCACAAAAATTTTATTACCTTGGATGCAAAACAAATGGTCAAACAAGCGTCATAGTCAAAGAGTTGACATTTAATGAGAAGTGAAGAAACAAGTGAAGTATTTGTTAAACTACTATCCACTGTTTCCAATTATTTGACCGTTCACAAAATATTCCCTCAAATAGCTGGGACACTATACTGGTAAACATAAGCTCTGCCGCATTACCAGAAAAGTCGTTATTTCTATGGGAACAATCGCTCTCATAACGAATAAAGGGGCCAACGTGGCAACAAATGAAAGACTTTCTGACTACCCAATATGAAATAGCGAAGAGGGTAGCGGAACCAAGAAAAAACGTTAACTTCGGTTGCACTGAAACTTTAATACCTTTCACAGAACTTGATTCCTATCATTCAATTTGTATGGCAGCTATATGATATAGAGATATAATCTGAACAATTTCTAATACATTGTTGCCTCAAATAATATTCCATGCAAAATTTCGTTAGGATACCTCGTCAAATGAAAGAGTTTTCCATACAAGCACTTGATTCCGATCGTTCAGTTTATGCTATAGTGGTCCGATATCAGCCGTTCCGACAAATGAGCAGCTTGTAGTGAAAAAAGGATAGGTGCAAAATTTCAGATCGATAGCTTAAAAACTGGCGACCTCACATCCAAAATACTATGTACTTGAAGGTGTTGATAAATTTCGAACACACTTTTGGCTCAAAATATTATTTTTGGTTGGATACTAAATGGACAAGTTAAAGAAACACTTTCAATATAATACCAACCATTACCTTAATTCACAATTATGGAAATTTCGACAGTTAGGGAAACTCCTCAATCAAATATCAACAACTACTCGATCAAATAATGGCCAGTACGTCGTACGACTACCACTAAAGCCACAATTTTCCAACCAAAAATATGCATTCCAACCAAATTACCCAAATATAATATATTAATGAATATTCCAAAAGTAAATTTATTGTTCACTATTGTTCTTAATATCGAAAAGAAAAGGACTACAAACCACTGTGAATAAATGGAATACAATATCTGAGTTTTAATACACTACGGAATTAATATCCACAAAAACAAAAAGGCAAATTTTATCCTCGGGGCAAGACTTTTCGACCGAGCAGTTAGCAAAAAATTGAATTGCAATTTCGCAGATACAAATACCATGATCAATAAACTATTCACCAGAATATCAAACCAAACTCCACGGCTTCTGCGACGCGTCTGAAAAGGCTTACTGCGCACTATCTATTTACTACGCATACAGCGATACCACGGCCACAAGCTTATTACTAGTAGCAAAAGCAAAAGAGGTTCCTCTAAAACATCTATCACGATTTGGCCCATTTGGTACTGCCAAATTAGAATCCACAGTGCAAACAAATTTCAACCTGACAAAATATAAATTCGTTCATGAGCAACATAACATGATTCTCCCAGAAAAGTTACACAGATTTTACCGTTCCCCTGAGTCCCCAGAGTAGTATAGGGGCCGTCCATAAATTACGTCATCGATTTTTTCAGATTTTAGAATCCACCCCCCCTATAATCATCCTATCGTCATTTCTTAAAGACACCGTCTTTACCGACTTTGACTTTACCGTCATCCGCAGACCAACCCCCCCCCTAATTTAGAATGACGTAATATATGGACGGCCCCATAGTAAATTCTTAAATTTGTAGAACAACATACAAAAAAAAAAATTAGGGAATCATCATACTCCCAATGGGATACAGTGACGCATCTCGACTATCAAAAAGCTCTTAACACATCTGTCTAAGCACTCCTTATATGTGTGGTTATGGGACTCAGTTGTGCAATGCGTCAAATCCCTGTTAGAAAAAGTAGATGGAAATTACAAATTTAAATATCCAGCATTCAATCTATTGCTCATTCCAACTGACGCTACTTTCTCTCAAGATCCCTCCGATGTCACAGCCCCAAACCCTGGGTATGTTTTCAAGGGAGCACTCATCCTGGCCATATATAAGCCAGGCGTGGAGTTGCTATCCTTGCAATTCCTTGCTACTCCAACAGCAGCACGTCGAGATACCTGAAACGTTTCCAGCAAATATGTGCAATACTAGGCAAAATATTCGCCTAGGGGCCGAGAATGTTTAAATGAACTAAGGCTCAATAAATAAGCACAGCACTCTACCCAGAAAAAACTGGTGTACCCTAATACTGCCCAACACATAATCACCAACACCAACACCATAGTCGAAGACACTGCATTAGCCCACAACACGCCATACCTGTACACTACATAACTCAACAGAAAGTATGAATAACAGAACCGCCATCATCATTCGTTATATACTTGTATGTACTTTCGATTTACACGGTTCCGCAAGCACCGACTTGACTTAGCAATAGGACGCACTACAATTACGACATCATTCCGCAACATTTTTTGATTACACAACAATCGTGCGCTCTGCTCCGGATTCACCTTGGATAAGACACGTACGAGTTAATTCGATTTTATACAATAGCGGTGCTGCGCATCATATTATTTTTCCATTCGATCGACTCCCCCGCGATCACTCGTTTCAGATACATATTCCGACATCGGGACATATGCACATTTATTTAGCCTTAGCATCTGTGCAACTAACATACCTATATTGTCATCCTCTATTTATATTAAATTCAATGGTGTATTCAACGTAACAAGTGGGTTTCTTCTTGTTATAATCAGTGCAATAGTGTATGAAGTGTGAACAAGCAATTACAATGGGTATCTAATTAAACACAAAGTTTTATTCCGATACATTCAGTGGTGAATGATTTGCATACTAGAAAATGTAAGAATAAAATCGAATTTAAAATGGTGCTATATGGGAAGTAGGAGTGGTTGTAGTCCTAGTTCGCCCATTTTCGCACTTTAACATAGGAATGTGAGAACAATGTTATATGCCGAATTTGGTTATTTGGTTTTTATTAAAGTGACTGCATTTGTTAAGGAGGACTACTATTACATAAGGAAATCCGGTTGAAATCGGTCGAGCTGATTCCGAGACATGTGATTTCACCCAAAAGTGGGCGGTGCCACGGCCATCGTCCAATTTTGACCGCGGCTCCTATAAAATCCTCTCATATCAACTCGAGAGTAAAATGGAATGTCTCTGGCGTATTTAGTTATCGATTTGTCACGCTCTAAACAGTATTTAACACTACCGTTATATTGGGAGTGGCCGGGGCTATCATCAGAATTCATTCATTTCTACACTGACTGAAGGGGTGATTAAGCGATTTGTTCTGAGCGAATTTGGTTTTTTTAGCTTCAATAGCTTGGGAGACATATACATTCAACCTATTAGATGTGGGACCACGCCCTTTTTTAGAATATTTTCAAACCACAGTTGCCCTCATTATACGTTGTATTAAATTACGGTTTGCACCTTAATTTGCAGCTTAGTTAATATATTTTATAGGTTTTCTTTTAATAACGCTTTTTGGGCGTGGCAGTAGTCCTATTACGCCCATGTAAGAACTTGTCCTCAGTTTTTTGGCCAGGAACAGTCTTCCAAGATTCATAACGATATCTCAATTTTTACCTAAGTTACAGCTTGCACAGACAGACGGACGGAAAAAGATGTAGTCTTATTACTATATTTTTCTTCCCGTTAGCGAAAATTTTACTTAAATCATTCTCAAATGAGTTATATGTGATATAAACTCAACCGAAGAGTCTTAATTGGTTATATAATATTTAGTTGATGTGAAAAACGTCAACCAAAGGATCGAAATTCATTATACAAGTATTCATTCAATTTCATTAATATTGAGCGCCAAACCATTAATATAATATAATAACTTTTTAGAAAAAATTTCCTCATATAATTTCATTAAGATATCACGCATTTAAACAACCTAAACCGTTTAATATCAGTTGGAAAGTCGGAAATCATTATTGAGGATATATTGGGGGTCTGAAAAAAGGTTTTTATTTTTTTATTTTTAACATACTTGATATACTTGAGAATTTATTTTCAAGCAATTCAAAATTTAAATATTTAAATACTGGCTGACCCGGCAAAAGTTGTTTTGTTATATATGTACGTAATTTTAGGAAAGATTTTAATTATAATTGAAAAAGGCATGAAGAGTTCTACACAATTAAAGTATGCTTTATCTAAATTAATAAAATATTCTTTATTAAAGTTACAAATATATATTTTATTACAATTATTGATAGATGTCTAGACATCGAAAATAGTCATTTTTATACTGCCAATTACGAAAAATGAAAAATAAGCAAAGATTATTCCCTCTACGCAATGGCAGTGATTTGTAAACAAAGGCAGTGATTTGGCCATATTTGAAGTACAAAACATAAATAAGAATGACGAAATAACACGATATCAAATGGGCAGATACATTAGCAGCAATAAAGCTATTTGGCATATTCTCAGCTTTCCCATCCACGAAAGAGATCCTGCTGTCCAACATCTGGCAATACTTCTTGAAAACGGTCAACGTGTATACTTCACTGAAGAAAATGTTCTCCAAAGAGCGTTCGAAGCTCCGAAAATGGTCGAGTATTCAATACATACCAGGATGCATGTCGTGAACTGCAATTGCTAGAAGACGATAACCATTGGGACTTAGCGCTTGCTGATGCTGCGTTGACATCAACACCGAATAACATTCGTCAGTTGTTTTCAATTATTTTGACGACATGTTATCCCTCGCAAGCACAAACTTTGTGGGAAAAATATAAAAATTGTATGACAGAAGACATCTTGCACCGAATTAGAGAAACAAATCAATGCCAAAACATAGATTATACACCAGAGATGTACAATGAAGCATTGGTCTTGATCGAGGATTTATGTGTTCTTATTTCAAATTTTCCACTTAATCATTATGGTATGCCATCACCTAATCGTCCAGCCACCGACTTAGTCAATACCGATTTACAACGAGAAAAGCAATATGATCATAGAAGTTTAGCAACAATTATCATGAACAGTGAACCATTACTGACAGCAGAACAAAAAATTATTTATGATCGGATTATGCTGGCTGTTGCTGCTGAACAAGGCGGTTTTTTTTTCTTGGATGCACCCGGTGGAACCGGTAAGACATTTTTAATATCGTTGATTCTTGTCAAAATACGGTCGCAACAAAAAATCGCATTAGCAGTAGCATCGTCAGGCATTGCGGCTACTTTACTGGATGGTGGTGCTGTTCGCCACATTCAACATTCAAGCTGCCATTGGACGTTCATAATAAACCAGATGCAATGCGTAACATCAAAAAGAATAGTGGAATAGCTGCAGTGTTGCGAAAGAGTTCTATAATAATTTGGGATGAGTGCACAATGGCACACAAATATTCACTAGAAGCATTAAACAGAACTATGCAAGATTTAAACAGCAATAATAAGGTATTCTTTTGAATTTTCGTCAACTTGAGTTGTTGATGTGGAAACTGGTTCAGTAACTAGTCCACTTAGAATCCAACCGAATATAGTATTTTGGGCTAGAAGGGTCGTTGAAATTTTTTCAACACCTTCAAGCATTATTTGCGGTATAAGGTCGCTATTAGAATATCTATGTTAGCGGGGGTGTTGCAGTTGGGATCTGCTAGCTTTAGGTGTGAAACCTTTTGCCAATGCTTGCTATTTATGTGATAGCTTGGAAGCATGTTAGTAAGTTGCGGTAGAACTATAGTTTCTGCTACAATTCGCTTATCCGCTTGGGAGGAAATTAGGGTAATGAGGCAGATTTTATTTGAGTTTTGAACTATTCTTCCGCCCATTCCCGTAATTTCAAAATTGGCTAGTTTTGTTGGCAGTTGTAGCCTATTTTGAGCCCTAGACGCTATGAAAGATCGTTGTGATCCTTGGTCAATTAAGGCCCTAAGTTTAAACAGCTCTCCTCGGTGTTCGATGGAGACGACTGCTGTGGGTAGTAATACCCTATTTTGTATTTCGCTGTGTAGCGTTTGAGTGTTTTGTGCCTTTAAGCAGCATGATGTCATTTGGAAATTTTCGGTATTGTGGTTTTCGGGATTTGTAGTTGAAACTAAACCCGTGGTTCTTTTTATACTAATATATGCGCTCTTTTGGGGTGAGCTGGGAAATTTGCTGTAATGAAGCATTGAGTGGTGTCTTTTGTGACAATATAAGCAATTAAATTTGCTTTCGCACTCTTTAAGTGTATGTGCATGTGATAGGCAATTTGTACAAAGTCTTTTTGTTCTCACAAAATTGTTCCTATCGACAATATTTAATTTTTTTTAATTTATTGCAAGATTTAAATTTATGCCCTCCTGTACACAGTTCGCATGACGTTTGTTTATACTGTTCTGACGTGAACGATTGAAACTTCTATTTAAATGGTTATTGCTACTGGTTTGGGGTCTATTAAAGCTTCTATTGAGGTCGTTTTCAACGTTTTTAGTTCTAACTAGTTTTTTGTCTACCCTTTCTGCTATTTCATATTGGGTAGTTAGAAATTCTTTCATTTGCTGCCACGTTGGGCATTTTTTCCGAGATGAGAGCGATTGCTCCCACAAAAGTAACGATTTTTCTGGTAATGCCGCGGTGCATATATTTACCAGAATAGGGTCCCAGCTGTCTGTGGGAATATTTTGTGTCGATAAAACCGACAAACAATTAGAAACAGTGGATTGTAGTCTAATGAATTCATCACTTGTTTCTTTCTGAATTTTAGGCAAGTTCATTAGTATCGTTACTTGCTTATCGACCAATATTCTTTCATTTTCGTATCTCGCTTTTAGAGCTTTCCAAGCCAGATTGAAATTATCGTCATTTAGTGCGAACTGTTTTACTATGACGACTGCTTGACCTTTTGTTTTGTATCGGAGGTGATACAATTTTTGCGCATTTGTTAATTTTGGGTGGTTTATGTAAACGGCTGCAAACATGTCCCGGAGGACGGCCATTGTTCATAACCACCATGAAAGATTTCTGTATCACATGTGGGCACCTTGAGATGGATGCCTGAACTTGCTTCATGACTTTGGATTTGTGGCAGCTCTACTCTCGGATGTGGAGCAGGTGCTATGGCTTTAATTAATTTTAATTGATCCGAATACATTGCTTTTGTTTCTTCAAACTGGTCTAAGCAGTTTTCGTACTTGGCGTAAGCCGAGGATTTAAAATTTTCAGGTAGATCTGAGTCGTCAGATTCTACTATTGCGTCATATGCAGCTTGGAGACGTGTCCAGAAATTATCAATATTTTGTTTTTTTGTTTCCAATAACGATTCAGAGATGTCTTGAATCGGTGAAGATGAAAATCGAGTGCAGTATCGTGTTAGTCTGTCACTCTCAGAAATGAATTTGGTGGCACAAATATTTTTGCCTTTTGTTGGCTTTGTGGTAACCTGTCTTGCGCGTGTAGCTTCTGCAGGTGTAATTTGAATTTTATCCTCATTCATAATTTTGTTTTTGTATGTTAAAATATTTGCCAAAATTTATTAAAATTTGCTCAGTGTAAACTGTATTTACTAGCAATATGATTTTGTTGTGGTTTTATTTTGAATGTATTGCTTTAATTAATTTAATTATTAAAAATCGCACTTTTAATTCAATAATACTTTTTATGCCCTTATGTTGATGTATTTAGGTACACCCTAATACACGGACTTGTAAGTATATATTTATGTGCTCGTGAAATTGAGAGCTCGTTGAAGAGATCAATACACTTTGTACATAAGTATGCACGGATTGTTTGTGCGAATGTGTGTGTTTTTTTTTATGCAATTGAGAGCTCGTTGGAGAGATCAATGCGCTTGTTTTTTTTGTATGCAATCCTGCTTGTTTTTGTTTGCCAAAGAACAAGGGGTATTGCTGGATAATTGCCTATAAGGACTTAGAATATATGTAAAATTGTGTAGGTATACCAATATATGTAACATATGTTTGTAAGTATGCTGATGGAATTTTTTTTTTTTTTGTTTAATCCCGCTTTTTGTTTTTTAATAAATTATATATTGTTAATATGTTTATTTTTTTAATATTTTATTTGTTTACTGACCGTCTAATTATTTTTGAAATAATAGGTAATTTTTTCAATTATTTTATAAAATTTGCAAATCGAACTGACCCAATGTATATAAGGTAAATATATAAGCATAGGCAGATTGTTTGCCGTATGTATGTATATATTAAATATGCATATTATTTTTGTGGTACGAATAAAGCGAGAATTGATAATGCGCAGGTAGTTTACCGTCTTGGCTATATGTAAATATTTTAATGTGCAAATTTGTATTTGTCACGTATGTACCATGCATTACAGTTTCTAAATTTCGCTTGTTAATATATATGGTATATATTGCGTTTGGCAATTATATGTATAAAGAATAAATACGAATATATGTACGTATTATGAATAAGTATATATGCATATTTTTGCACTAAAGTATGTTATATGTTTGTATGTTTACTTTTATTTATATATTTTGGGTTGAATTTAATATATTTAAATATACGATGGTAATGGACGTATATAAGCAAAAAATGTTATATACAATACATGTATGTGGATACATACATAATTTAAAGTTTATGTTAAGACAAACTGTATTTTCCGGACAAACATATGTATGTGCTCAAATAAATAAAAGTGAAAAGAATACGCTCACTTTGGTTCTGTAGGGTATTTTTTGGAGGGTGTATGTGTGAATGTTGTCTTTGTGCCTTTTGCGTTTTGTTCCTATTCCTGTGTTCCTCTCTGAAATGCTTCCAGCTGGTATTTCTAGTGATGTTGTTTGTGTGTATATTGTTTTTATGCTTTTAAATTCGCGCCCGTTTCTTTGTTTTTATTTATATTTTGTGTTTAAGTGCTTTTAGGTTTCGCGCCCAATTTGTGTTTTAGTTGTTTTTTGTTTTTTGCTTATACAGTTTTGTATATTTTGTTTTTCACATGCACTTTGGTTTTGTCTCTTCACCCTTATTTAACTATGTATGTATATTTGTCAATATGTAACTATTATTTTGCACCGCTTTTTTGTATTATTTTTGTTATATATATGCTTGTTTACTTATCTGTATGTATGTTGTTTGTACCACTATATATAATATTATATAGTTTTGGGTCACCGAACTTTATAACCGCACTGTTTATACATATATGTGGATTTTTTTTTTTTTTTTTTTTTTTGTTTTTTTTAATCCATAGTGCCGCTCACTATGGCTCGAAGGACCATGAATAAAAATATACCCAATTTATTGGGAGCACGAAATTTATTTTCACTAGCTTTAAATAGGGTTAAAGGAAACATTCGAATATTTAGTTGTATAATTGAACTCCGTTCAAATTTATTTATATACCAAATTATTAATTATTAAACAATTAAAATTTAATAAAAGTAAATAGTTGTGCAACCAGCTGATTTCGCGAAAACGATGTCCGAACAATGAAGGTTTGTCGTCGACGCGCTGTACCGCAGAGAAGAAGTTAGCGCGTAGGATCACAATTTAATCGAGTGTGTATAAGCGAATGTCCAGGATCGCTGTATTAGCGGTCTAATAAGCGAATGTAATGGTATGTTGTGTTGTCCTAAGTGGTGTCATCTGGTGTGGGGTGAAATTCCTTGAGTGTTCACAGGTGTGGTGTGTTTCACTAGGGTGTGTCAGTTTTTCCGGGTAGAGTTGTGCACTTGGAGGAGGGAGTTTAAACTCATTTAAACACTGTAATATACTTATTTGTTATAAAATTAAATGGAAATAATAAATCTGATAAATTTTTACTTTGTATGGATTTCTGCTTAATATCAAGTGTAAGAACATTTTAATTAATTGTGTTCAACGTACTTCCCCTTCAAATCTCAATACAGTGAATTTGTATACCAACATCAACATTTTCGTCTTTGTTCGTAAATAATTTCATTGTACTAAAGGGTTATAGTAGTAGAAAGTCAAATAAGAAGATCACCATATTTTTTTACAAATACCATCTGTGTGAAAAAGCATAGTGGACTCCGTGACTGATGTTCTCTTATTGTTCCTCATAGATTGTTTACTATAATGTAATATAACAAAAACTTTAGCCACAGCAACGCGTGGCCGGGTCAGTTAGTTCATTATAAGAATTAAATTAACTAGAGAGTTGCACTGAACAATTAAAATGATATGTATAACAGTCACTGCTACCATCGAGACACAACTAAGAACAAATAAACAACATGGACGAAATCTGTATAAAGAGTGAGAAAAAGAAATCCGGCTTCGTTGTCATCCCTACTCCGTCATGTTTGTTGGTTCAGAAGTGATAGCGAGAGACACCTGGCGGGGATAACTAATTGATTGATAGAACTTTACATGAAAATTATAGTATACTATTTATGTTGTTGTAGCTTTTGAGTGGCTTAGCAGATTTTAACATTTAACATATTAAGGGGCAAGGCCATTTCAATGTTTTAATTTTTAGCTCGCAGGTGCTCCTTGCTACTGCAAACCTCTGCACCAAATTATGGGTTAAGGCCTTAATTAAGTGCTTAGTTATGGCATTTTATAAGTTTTCGATTAATGGCCTTTTGTGAGCAGTGGGCCATTACGCCCATTTTTAGACTCGTTTTCAACGCCAACGTCAAGGAACACGTAAACCAAGTTTCATTAAGATATCCTCATTATTTTTTACTGAGAAAAAGGCAATATTTTAGTTGCTGAATTCAATGTTATCATATTAAAATCATTAACAAGAATATTAAGAATAGTTGTAAGATAAATCAAAAACAGAGGTTTACTTATGTCATTAACACATGAGCTGAAAAGAGCCTAACAAAGAAAACACGGTTTTGTTTTTGTTAAAAATTGGCTCTATTCATCAATATAATCTCTACCAAGAGCAACACAATCATTTCAGCGCCGCTCTAACATTCCAATATTACTTCTGTAGAACGATTTGTCTTTTGCCTCAAAATAGGCCACAGTTTCAGTGATAACATTCTTCATTCATTCAAAATTTCTGATCGGCGAACATTTTTTTGAGGTTTGCGAACAACCAATAGTCGCTGGAAGCCAAACCTGGAGAATAAGGTGGGTTACTGCCGCATTCAAAGTGCAATTCATGCATTTTTGTCATTGTTTTGATCGGCTGGTGACACGGTGCGTTGTCTTAATAAAACAAAGTTTTTTCTTTGCCATATGCGGTCGCTTTTTTACAATTTCGGACTTCAAACGTTTCAATAACGCTATATAATAGTCACTTTGTTGGTTTTCCCTTCTCAAGATAGTTGACGAATACTACGCCTTTCATATCCCAAAATACCGACGCTATAAATTTTCCTACAGATAGTTTTGCTTTCGGGCGCTTTGGACGAGTTTCACCAGTTGCTGTCCATCCAAATGACGATCGTTTTGATTCCGGAGTGAATTGATGAATCCAGGTTTGATCTATTGTCACATATCGACGCCAAAATTACGGTTTGTTACATTTAAACATGGCCAAACACTACCCAGAATCATTAACATGTTGCTGGTTTTGGTCAGCAGTCAGTAATCGCGGCACCCTCTTTCAGCTTTCTCTTGGAAAAATGCTCATACAATATAAAGCCAACACGTTCTTTTGAAATATTTACGATGTCCGCTATATCACGCAACTTCATTTTCCGATCATTCAGAATCTGCGACATTTAAAAAAAAATACTCAAACTTCACGGACTGATTTACGATACTCAAATGTCAAATATTAAGGCTTATAATAAAGCTTCGAATAGATATAACGGAATATTTACCGTTAAATTCGCTAGAAATACAGTTTGCCCGACTTTCAATGTGAGGCAAAAAAGTAGCCTTAGCTCAGTTTTTGCTCCATGTGCTTAATTTTACGTTACTTTAAATATATACTTTTATTGTTTTCTAACTGTAGGACTTTTTGTAATAAAATAAAAAAAAATTGAGTTTAATATCTTTTTTCTTTAGAAATTTATTATAAGTAGAAACTTTGCTTAGTTCTTGCCCGACTCGCAATGTGAGTGACTGTATGTGTGAGGCTCCACACTTTTCAGCCCATGTGTTTTATCCAGTTAAAAGTTTATAAGCTGTGATCCATTTGGATGCCAAATTAACTCTAATCTTTAATCATCACATGCAAAATAACATAACTTAAATCTAACCGCTGCGGCAATTCCATGAAACGCGTGTTGTCTGTTGTTAAAATCTAATCTATAGGATTTAAGGTTTTAAATTATCCTTGTGAATAATTTTATTTTTCTCTTGAATCATAACTTTATTTCCCAAATATATAATTAAGCATCTGACTTTGGCCAAATTTTCATTTTTCGGGTTTAATTTATTATGCTTTATTTATGGTAATTCTATATGGGAAAATTTCGAAAGGTTTTTTTTCTGTTACAGAATGAATAGTTCGATTATACTCGTATGATTGTTCTGCGCGTATTATTACTTCAATATCATTTATTAATTTCAATTGCTCTTTTAGACATTTTGCAATTTAAATTATTGTTAGGTGAATTTCCTATTTGTCCGTTCAGAGTTGAATGTCTAGGTTAGGTTTTAATTTTCATTCTATCTGCGAAGGATTTGAATTGAGCTGATCTGAATCCTGGTTCATTATCGCATGTAATCATTTTGAATTCTGGAGAACTTTGTAGGGCTTCCAATATTTATTCTGTTAAGTTAGTTTTGCCTTTGACCTGTTTAACTATTAAAAAATTGGAATAGGTATCCAATAATGTAAGGAATTTGAATTTTATGCCAACAATATATCTATATGATATTACTCTCCCTCTTTTTCCGAAACTGGAGCCGCTCCAATAGGTACCAGTATAGGGTATCTATCATATTTGTTTTTATTACAAATCTCACAATTTCTTACAAATTGTTTCTTCATTAGTGGCCAGAAGTAACCCTTGCAAATTTGTTTCCAATTTTTTTTTTATAACACCTATTATATTACAGCATGCACCAAAGCAAAGTGTGTTCATAATTAAATTGAGTATTACTGTTCTTAATTTGAAAATCCTACTTCACATTTAAATCCAACTGCTATGCCTCTGCTTATTCTAGCAGGTTATGCCTGCGCGTTGTGGAGGTGCCGCTTTTGTTTTAATGTCGCCGTTGGCAAAAAAGAACACGTGTTTTTAGTTTTGAGCTTTTTACGTGAACTTTATTAAAATGCTTAAGGTATAGAAAGGTGGCTGTGTTAAACTTGCGGACAGTTTTTGCTGTATATATAATATATGTGTCCACTTTATCCCTAAATCACAGAAGGGGATTACCTAAATGAAATTGGGAAGAAGATTTGGGATATGATGATGAAGGAGAACTGAAAAAAATACCAAATTGAATCGAACAAGCTAAATCAAACGTCTATTTAAGAGACCTTCACTTGTCCAAGGACCATTCTGAGCTATTTTGTTCAAGACACAAGCACAACAGTGAAATTAACTGGCATCAGGAACCATATTTAGAACTTTAATTTTTAAAATAATTTTTTTTTATTTGAACTTACAGTATATTTTTACGAATATTTCATAAAAAAACAAGAAAAAACTTTAGATTCGGTTGCACCGAAGCTATAAAACCCTTCACAGAACTTGATTCCGACCGTTCAATTCGTATGGCAGCTATATGATTTAGTGAACTAATCTGAACAATTTCTTCGGAGAATACATTGTTGTCCTAAATATTAATCCATGCAAAATTTCGTGAATATACCTCGTCAAATGAAAAAGTTTACCATGCAAGAACTTTACTCCGAACGTTCAGTTAATATGGCAGCTATATGCTATAGTCATCCGATCTATATAATTTTTTCGGAAATTGCATTATTGCCTTAAATAATAATCCATGCCAAATAAAGTTTGCAAAGATACCTCCTCAAAAGGTTCCATTACAAGTACTTGCTATAGTGGTCCGGTGCAATATTTCAGATCGATAGCTTGAGAACTGAGGGACTACTTTGTATATATACAAACAAACGGACAGTGCTAAATCAACTCAGCTCATCATGCTGATCATTTATGTATATATTTTATAGAGTCTCCGACGTTTCCTTCTGGGTGTTACAAACTTCGTGGCAAACTTAATATACCTTGTTCAGGGTATAATAAACAAAGAAGTGTTAATTGTTTTTGAGCCTCTTCGTTAGTTACATCAATACCTACATATCACATCTTTATAGAAAATTTTCTTTGCAATTCTGTTTTGTAATATTCCCTTAACCTCATGTTCATCTGATGTGCAATTTACTCCGGTGAAAAGGCTTTTATCTACTCTTTCTGAAATTAATTGTTTTAAAAATTCCAAATATTTATGGCTTATATGGTGCCTGAAGATATTTAAAGTTTTAATTCTAAATGTTTGTTACCAATTTATTTGCTTAGTACAATTTTTTGTGGGAAAGAGTTTAGGATTTTATTTAAGGTTTCCATGTGAAAAATATCTAAGATTGCATTGTTTTTGTGGTTTTCTTCCTCGTTTTTTTTAATACATGCATTATTTTTTTCTTCTTAAAGATAATTGTTCAAAAACTGTCTTGATAATCCGTCTGCTACACAGTTACCTTAACATCAGTTCTAAACGGTATTTATATTCCTGTGGATTTATTAAATTTTATGTTTTCTTTTTCTTATTTTCTCTGCATTTTCAATTTTTATGATATTTACTTGTCCTGATTCTATTTCGCTAAGTGAATAGAATATCTCTTTTTATACGCTCGCAACCTGTTGCTACAGAGTATAATAGTTTTATTCACCTAACGACTAATCACCTAAAACTAATCGAGATATATATAGGGTTATATATATATATAAATGATCACGATGAAGAGACGAGTTGAAATCCGGGTGACCGGGGGTCCGTCCGACCGTGCAAGCTCTAACTTGAGTAAAAATTTAGATATCTTCATATAACTTGGTAGACATGTTTCTTGGTACCGTGAGACGGTTGGTATTGCAGATGGGTGTAATCGGACCACTGCCGCGCCCACAAAATGCCATTAATCAAAAAGAAATAAATTGCCATAACTAAGCTCCGCAATAAGATACAAGACTGTTATTTGGTACATAGAATCACACTAGGGAGGGGCATCTGCAGTTAAAATTTTTTTAAAGTGGGCGTGATCCCGCCCCTAATAGGTTTAATGTGCATATCTCCTAAACCGCTAATGCTATAATAACAAAATTCACTGGAAGTAAATGTTTTTAGAATTTCTACCTACAGTGTGAAAATAGTTGAAATCGGGTGGCAACTCCGCCCACTCCCCATATAACGGTACTGTTAAAAACGACTAAAAGCGCGATAAATCAAGCACTAAACACGCCAGATACATTAAATTTTATCTCTGGAATGGTATGAGATGACTTTATAGGAACCGGCGTGGCACCGCCCACTTTTAGGTGAAACCCCATATCTTGGGATCTGCTTAACCGATTTCAACCAAATTCGGTGCATAACGTTCTTTTCATATTTCTATATTATAGTGAGAAAATGGGCGAAATTGGACTACAACCACGCCTATTTCCCATATAACACCATTTTCAATTCTATCTGATTCTTTCACTTTCCACTATGCATATCACGCAACAATGATTATATCGGGGTAAAACTTTGCGTGAATAATATGTTTAAAGTATGCCATCTTGTGACCAAAAATTGTCTAAATCGAACCAAAAATGTTCAAGCCCCTAAGTAATAAATATGTGGACCCCCGTGCATATAGTTGACCTTCTACCGAAAATATCAGTCAATCCACAAAGAAATCTCAAACGAGTATACCATTTGACTTTGCGAGAGTATTAAATGTTCGGTTACATCCGAACTTAGCCCTTCCTTACTTGTTAATTACTATTATTAGTTAAAAATGTGATATCTTTAAAACTTAATTAGATAAAATCGTGTTAAATGATCAAAAATGTGCACACTGTAATAATTAGTAATTAGCCTATAGCCATTTATTGTTTTTACACGTTTTGCAGTTTCCATCCTTTACCTATTACGTTAAACGCTCGTTGCACAATACCAATTTGTTGCTTCTGTATTAAAAGAACTTTTATTTTCTATTGGTCCCTCGTAATTGTCTTAATATATAAGGAAGGGTGATGCTTTATCTAAAAAAGCAATTTCTTGAATGTTGTTGATCCTTTAATGTTTTGGCGAAAGCTGATGGCCATTGATTGATTCACGTCTTCGTTTGTAATCGGTATTATTATATTGAAGATATTGTTGTCTATACGGACTTAGACCAGTTGGTTGTCTAAACTAAGCGGAACTATCTATTTCCATGAGGATTGAGTGGGATTGGTTTGGCTATCCGAAGGTTCTATTATTATAGTTATTACTAAACTGTTGTGGCCTTAGACTAAATCTCAATTTATTAGTATATTTATTGTTATACATATTGCCTGAAGGTGGACGTGTTATTAATAAAATAATTATTTTGTCTCTGTAGATTGTAAGTATTGGCAAATTGTATATGAATTTGACTACATTTCTTGCGCTTTCTATTATATTATTTAAATAGGACGTTGAGTAATCTAATGAAAACTCTTATTAAGTTTAATTCCTTTTCAAGGATATGCAGGAGTCTCTTGTCTGCATATGCGAAATCTAATCGGCTAATTATTACCTCGAAATTGAGAACTGTTCCTTAATTAGTTAATGTGTCGTTTGTTTCACCAATTGTTTTATTTCTTAAAATTGTTAGGGCGGTGAAATATCTACAACTCCCTTTTTAGTACAAAATCGTAGTATTATTTGGAGCTTCTCGTCATATAACGTAACCTTTCCCACCGAATTCGGGAAGTAATTCTTTATGTCTAATGTTTCGCTACAACTTAAGTATAAGCATATAAGTATATTTGATTTTCTACTTTCCTTGGATATCTTGGTCGTGGGATTTCCTTTTTATACCCTGAACAGGGTATATTAAGTTTGCCACGAAGTTTGTAACACCCAGAAGGAAACGTCGGAGACGCTATAAAAAAAATATAATATATAAATGATCAGCATGATGAGCTGAGTTGATGTAGCCATGTCCGTCTGTCTGTCTGTCCGTCTGTCCGTCTGTCTGTATATATAAAAACTAGTCTTAAATTTTGCACCTGTCCTTTTCTCACAAAGAAGCTGCTCATTTGTCGGAACGACCGATATCGGACCACTATAGCATATAGCTTCCATACAAACTGAACAATCGGAATGAAGTGCTTGTATGGGAAACTCTTTCATTTGACGAATTATTATTGGCACGGATTATTATTTGAGGCAACAATGTAATCTCTGAAGAAATTATTCAGATCGGATGACTATAGCATATAGCTGCCATACAAACTGAACAATCGGAATGAAGTGCTTGTATGGAAAACTCTTTCATTTGACGAGGTATCTTCACGAAATTTGGCATGTATTATTATTTAAAGCATTAATCTAAGCTTCGAAGAAATTGTATAGATCGGATGACTATAGCATATAGCTGCCATATTAACTGAACGATCGGAGTAAAGTGCTTGCATGGAATATTTTTTTATTTGACGAGGTATCTTCACGAAGTTAGGCACGAGTTATTGCTTAAGGCAACAAATTATTCTCCATAGAAATTGGTCAGATCAGATCACTATATCATATAGCTGCGATACAAATTGAACGTTCGGAATCAAGTTCTTGTAAGGGGCCTTTGTATTTGTGAAGGGTATTATAGCTTCGGCGCAACCGAAGTTAACGTTTTTTCTTGTTTTTAAATGTACGGTGATCCCATCTTTTTCTGTTTTTAGCAATCTTACTTGCCATAGATTACATACGTTTTTTGGCTAATCGTTTTTTTAATTTTCCGCATATAAAAAATTATAATCAATTTATTTTTTTTTTATCTGTATTAATAAATGTTTTTAGTTATCTTTTCTTTGATTATTCGGGGATTATGTTTTACTGGCTCCTTATTGAAAATAAATTTAAGGGATTTCGCTTGTGATGCAGTGAATAATTGTATCATTAAAGGTATAAATAATAAATAAAATAGTTTAATTCTTTGTCCGATATTCATATTATTCTTAATTTTTTATTGAGTGCTTTGTGAATCCGCTCAATATCGACGATGAGTAGTTTTCCTTTTACTACATTTCTAAATTTAAATTTTTATGTTAATCCTATCGCCCCACCGATTGATATTTGCGTTATTTAGGCTCTGATCTTGATCAACTTTCATAAGTTCGCATAGTATTAAATACCTACATTTAACAACGCTCTTTTCGACTCCAGTTTAGAGCCTTTACCTTCTCTACCTTATCGATTTTTTAAATCGATGTATGTCAAACGATATTCATTGTCCCATTTCCAAAAGATTACAACATATTTTTCTTCACTTCGAATATCAGAGAAGGGACTTTTAATGGAAGCATATTGTCAAAATGTTTACTCATACAGTGATTACAAAAATCTCACCTCCATACAGCAGCTTTACGGTAACTGTAAATAAAATTTAGTACAAATTTGTAATAATGCAGTCGCATAAATTATTAACATTTTGATTACTTAAGAATTCGATATGCTTTTTCCTTTCTAAATAGAATAAACCATTCTTATCAAAACATTGCTGGTGGCCCACACACGAAGGCATAGCAATAATAACTGTAAACAAAACAAAACGCTTGACGTTCTACCGAAATATGCTGTATAAGCTTAAATTGTAATTTACACTTTCTTTGTTCTAAGATTCAATCATAATTGTGAAGTAGCGATAAGGAAATAAGAAAAAATTTATAAATAAGAGTAAGTTGAAAATAAAGTAAGTTTTTATTCGAATAACCGAAGGAATCAGAAGTGTTCTAATTTTTTCCGCGCATTCGCGGATAAAATAAAAGTTTTAATACTTTCCCACTCAGGGAAGTTAATGCACGCCCAACGTGTGGGGCACGTGTCAGTGACAGCCTTGGCAAACAAAGGGAGAAAATTACAAGTATTCCTAGCCGATCATACAGTGAACAATGATGCGTGACGAAAAAAAATTTAAAGAAACAAGTATTCTCTCGGGAGGAGAAAAGAAAAAACAAAAAGAAAAGAAACCAGTAAGGAAGGGCTAAGTTCGAATGTAACCGAACATTTTATACTCTCGCAAAGTCAAATGGTATACACGTTTGAGATTTCTTTGTGGATTCACTGATAGTTTCGGTAGAAGGTCAACTATAGGCACTGGGGTCCACATATTTAGTACTTAGGGGCTTGAACAGTTTTGGTTCGATTTAGACAATTTATGACCACAAGGTGGCATACTTTAAACGCATTATTCACGCAAAGTTTTATCCCTATACAGTCATTGTTGCCTGATTTGCATAGTGGAAAGTGAAAGAATCAGATGGAATTTAAAATGGTGTTATATGGGAAGTAGGCGTGGTTGTAGTCTGATTTCGCCTATTTTCGCACTATGACATAGAAATATAAAAAGAACGTTATGCACTGAGTTTGGTTGAAATCGGTTGAGCAGATCTCAAGATATGGGTTTTAACCTAAAAGTGAGCTGTGCCACGCCCACTGTCTAATTTTGAAAGCGGTTCCTATAAAGTCATCTCATACCATCCCAGAGATTAAATTTAATGTCTCTGGCGTGTTTAGTGCTTGATTTATCGCGCTTTTAGTATTTTTTAACAGTACCGTTATATGGGGAGTGGGCGGAGTTGCCACCCGATTTCACATCGTCAATAGAGGTTCTAAAAACATTTGCTTCCAGTGAATTTTGTTATTATAGCATTAGCGGTTTAGGAGATATGCACATTAAACCTATTAGGGGCGAGACCACGCCCACTTAAAAAAATTTTTTTTTAACTGCAGATGCCCTTCCCCAATGTGATCCTGTGTACTAAATGACAGTCTTGTATCTTATTGCGGAGCTTAGTTATGGCAATTTATTTGTTTTTGATTAATGGCGTTTCGTGGGCGTGGCAGTGGTCCGATTACGCCCATCTACCTACCAAGTTTCATAAAGATATCTCAATTTTTACTCAAGTTAGAGCTTGCACGGACGGACAGATTTCAACTCTTTTCTTCATCCTGATCATCCTGATCATTTATATATTATATATATATATTATATAACCCTGTATCTAACTGGATAGGTTTCAGGTGATACAAACAACCGTTAGGTGAACAAAACTATTATACTCTGTAGCAACAGGTTGCGAGAGTATAAAAAGGAGTGTTGAAAAAATAACAAAAATGAAAACTAACCAAATTTTAACGAATTCCAAACTGGCAGTCAACAAAGTAAAAAATTTAAATAAATAAAATATAAAGACAAAAATCAAAAGAAAAGTGAAGTGTTGGAGAAATAACTTTTATGATTAAAACAACCAAACTGTAGCTAATTTAAGACTGGCAGTAAACAAGGTTAAAAATTTAAATTAATAAAACCATAAAAATAAAAAAGAAGAAAAAAGGCTTTGCACGCTAAGCCGAAGCGTTGCCAACGAGGGACAAAAATTCTAAGGAGACTAAAACGAAGGGCAACGAGGTACAAAAATTCTGAGGTAGCTAAAACAAAGGACATCGAGGGACAAAATTCTAAGGTGGCTACAACAAAGGATAGTATGTAAGTTGCTAATATATTAAAATTTATCTTATTATTAATTTAATAATAAAGGGTGTTTTTTTTAAAGGTATAGAACTTTAAATTGCAATAAAACAACGATGAATTATTCGATTGACAAGAATTTATTTATCCGAAAGATAATATTGTGGCATATGATATCTGGCTTATGTGCGCCACGGCTGGTTCGGATGTAGTCCAATCTGGACGTCCAATTTTCGATGACTTATTCCAACATTTGTGGCCATATATCGGCAATAATACGGCGAATGTTGCCTTCCAAATGGTTAAGAGTTTGTGGCTTAAGCTTAGCATAAACCAATGACTTTACATAACCCCACAGAAAGTAGTCTAGCGGTGTTAAATTACAAGATCTTGGAGGCCAATTCACAGGTCCAAAACGTAAAATTAGGCGGTCACCAAACATGTCTTTCAATAAATCGATTGTGCCACGAGCTGTGTGACATGTTGCGCCATCTTCTTGGAACCACAGCTCCTGGACATCATGGTTGTTCAATTTAGGAATGGAAAAGTTAGTAGTCATGGCTCTATACCGATCACAATTGACTGTAACGTTCTGACCATCATCGTTTTTGATGATGTACGGACCAATGATTCCACCAGCCCGTAAAGCGCACCAAACAGTCACTTTTTCTGGATGTAACGGTGTTTCGACATACACTTGAGGATTAGGTTTACTCCAAATGCGGCAGTTTTGTTTGTTGACGTAGCCATTCCACCAGAAGTGCGCTTCATCGCTAAAAAAAAAAGAACGTAGTGCGCGATACGTATTCCACACAGAACCATTATTTTCAAAATAAAATTGCAAAATTTGCAAGCGTTGTTCAGGCGTGAGTCTATTCATGATGAATTGCCAAACCAAACTGAGAATAAATCACTGGACAGCTGTTAAATCGGTCGCCATCTTGAAGAGTAATGCCAACTTAAAGTTCTATACCTCAACAAAAAAAAAACAACCGTTATGAGTAAAATCAAAAGTATATTATAAATTAAGTATAAAATATTTTGATATTACGATTCACCACCACAAAGCGGCTTATAACATAAGCTTAATTCTGCGATTCTGAAGTCCAGACCCTCCAGAATAAAAGAGTCTCCTTTCCTAGAAAGGAAAAAAGTGTAAATAAATACAATAAAAATCTCATGTAAAAAGCTTAGACAAAAATTACAGACGCCTTAGAGTAGAGATAAAACAAGATAATGATTCCTTTAAGGGTGAAGGTAGAATCCAATGTATGCAGAACGTTTTTAGTTATATAGGGAAAAATAAAAAAAACCACAATTGAATAATTATCTATATAATATAATCGTGACACAATAGTATCAGAAACAGTGGCGATGATATAAGTTTTAAAAAAGGAATACAATTTTTGATGGGGAATAATCCAAGTACACCAAAATACGAAAGGTTTTACTATTATAATCATTGCAGGGGCAACCATAGAGCTAAATACCATATTTAAAATATAGGAAAATATATTAAAAATGACTCTAAATTGCTGCAACAATATCAATTGTGATGAGTCGCTTGAGGTGGTCAAGTCACTACCAGAATTTTCTGGAAAAAAAAAAATATGTATGTTAGTTGGAGATAATCAGCCAGTAATGCAATGAGTTTGTATGTAAGGAACAGCTGTAAATATAATATTTTGCTGCATTAACAATAATGAGGAATAAAGTTACACATGACGATAATGACATATTATATTATATAATCACGGAACGGTACTTAATTTCGATGCCATTTTGGCACGACTCGATTTCGTTTACGCGGACAAGCGACCAGCTCATATTATTGAACAGGAGATGAGTATTTTGCGTCAGGGCAATTATTCAATTACTGAATATTATATGTAATAAAGTTAATGAGAAATTGACCTTACTAGTTAACAAAACAATATTGTCTTACGGATCGGATAGCACCATAACCAAAGAATTAAACGTAAAATTTAGGCGGGATGCTTTTTGCATATTTATAACAGGTCTCAATGAAAATTAGTGAATATATTATTTTCCTTATCGCCAGATGATTTTCCAATTGTCAAAAGCACAAGAGCTAGAATCAAACAATATGCAAGCAATTTTCGCTTCAGAAAAATCCTTCGGGAAAATCCAAATCATTATAGACAGCGTAATAATAATTTCAATAACGGGAATTTTAATAATAATTTATGGTTTCTACAAAAAAACATCTCAAAAAAGCTTCAACCAAAGACCATTTCAACAAAATTGTCAGGTACGACACACCCCAATGGATGTCGATCCAAGTATTCGAGTCCAAAACCGACCACGTTACAAGTATAACATAAATAATAATGTACAGAATACACTGATGAATACTGTAGATAAACTAAGTACTCAACGACTACATAAAACACAAAGAATAAGTAACATTAAAGAGGATTATTTTTCAGATCAAAATTAAATCTGTCATACATTTTCCTACATTACAAGGTTAATGACCAAATTTTTAAAATACTTTTAGATACGGGAGCAACAAGTTACTATATAAATCAGAATTTATGAGAATAAAAATGAATTATATATAATATATTAAAGAGTAAAGACAATTAATGGATTTACCATAGTACGTTATTATCATATTATTGCCTTATTTGGTAAAAGAAAATTTTTTAACAAAATTTAGATGTAGATTTTTTAATTGGATACAAATTTTTGAAGCAACGTAATGCGGTGATCAACTTGGAAGTTCATAATAAATAATGAAAAGAAGAAGACATATTTAGCCAAAGAAAAGAATTTGAGCAACATGAAAATAAAAGAAATTTAAAAACATTAAAGGAGATATAATTATTTTGGGAGCAGAGACTTCTAAATCGCGAGTTAAATATTTATACCAGCACAATAAAGATATTAATTACAAAAAATATATTTTGGAACAAAAAGTTCTACAATGCCAGCCGTTGGTAATAAAGGCAACAAAAATAAAAAAATATATTGAGGAACAAAGAAGTTCCATAACGCCAGTCGATGTACTTACCGACAATAAAGAAAATTATCTAAACGAAATTACTTAAGAGGGAGAGTTCTCTGAAGCACCAGCCAAAGAAAATTCCGAAATCGATGAAGAAAGAATTGAATACCTGTGGAAAAATAAAATAAAATAAACCAAATACATTCCTCAATAAACATGAATTTACCGTTTCGAACGGATGTAAAGGTAGAAAGCACGACAATTGTTAAAACTCCTATATGGAATAAACAATACCCTGTCCCTTTCGCTAGGTGCATATCATAAAGCAAGAATATATGAGTACGTAATATACTAAAAAGAAAATAATAGGAGAGAGAAATAAACTAAAGCCTGGTCACAAGAAACAAATAATGAAGAAGAATTTAGGGAATAAGTTTAGAATTAACTACAGAAATAGAATACTTGTTACTACATAAGGATAATATTAAATCTTGAATAAATATTTTCAGAAAATGATACCCTTAATACTATATAGTAATTTACAAGGGAATAATGAAAATAAGGTAGCATATATTAATAACTTAGATACAGAACCAGAAATTGAAATTATCGAAACTTTATTAGAGCAAATACAAAGATACAAGATATAAAAGAGGGATAAATGAATTAGGGACACTATGGAAGTGGATAGCAGGAACACCAGATCATGATGATTTAGTGTTAATAAATAATAAGTTAAACGAACTTATTGAAAATAGCAATAAACAATACACAACAAACTCTGAAATTTTTAAAATGATTAGTCAATTAACAGAAACAATTAAAAATGTAAACGAAAATTCACATGTTAAAATTTTAACGAAAAGGAAATATCAATTTTTAATAACTGAACTACAAAATATGGTTCATACGATAGCTATGGCAAAAAAAGGAATTTTAAACCCTGCAATTTTACATTTAGATGAGATAAAAAATATAATACAAAATGAACACGGACGATTGACTATAACTGATTTAATGGACATTTCTAACTTTAAGATATTACAAAATAAAGCTGTAATTGTTATATATATTAAGTATCCAAATATTATAAATGATTGCAAATATTATAAAATAAGAGTAATCACACAAGAAGACGGTAAACTAGTAATTGACAAAGAAATTGCAAAATGTAAAATAGCATATATAAATAAAAAAAACACCTATTGCAAATACTTGTCTATCAGATATTTTGTCCAAAAAAAAGGAAATATAAAAAAAATTGTAGAAAAAAATAAAGATATATATGTAATTAAAGAAGGAGCAATATTAGTCTCTGGAAACAACACAGTTGATAGCTATGCCAAAAATGGAGTTCACCTTGTTACTTTTGAAAATTGAACAATGTTATATTATATTATTAACATTTGAAAATGTCGATTGTGAAATTTGGAAAAATTAAAAAAACAATCCGGTTCATAATTTTGAAATTCTAAAATATATTTAAACAAAGAATAAAGAATTGAGACTTGAATACATAAATATTTTAGGTGAACGAATGAAAGTTTTCAAAAACCAGTAATTTTTATGGTACATATTGTAATTTTGTTAATATTGTACATAATTCATAGGATTGTAAAATTTCAAAAATCCTATAAAACTCCAAAAAGAAATAAAAATTTAGAATTTCAAGGAATACTGTATCACACTGTTTTGGATAAAATTAATAATCTATCGAAAAATGATATTGAATCGGGGACGATTCATTACAGAGAGGGGGGAGTTAACGGCAGCCTCCATAGAGCAGCTTTACGGTAACTGTAAATAAAATTTTTACTTAAGCTTTGTAATAATGCAGTCGCATAAATTATTAACATTTTGATTACTTAAGAATTCAATATGCTTTTTCCTTTCTGAATGGAATAATCCATTCTAATCAAAATATTGCTGGTGCATACACCTAGGCATTGCAATAATAATTGTAAACATTACAAAACGCTTGACGTTTTACCAAAAAATGCTGTATAAGCTTACTTTGTAATTTACACTTTCTTTGTTCTAAGATTCAATAATTATTGTGAAGTAGCATTAGGGAAATAATAAAAAATTTATGAATAAGAGTAAGTTGAAAATAAAGTAAGTTTTTATTCGAATAACCGAAAGAATCAAAAGTGTTCTCATTTCTTCCGTGCGTTCGCGGATAAAATATATGTTTTAATACTTTCCCACCCAGGAAGGTTAATTTGCATAATGGTATGCTGATAAAATAATAAATAAATATATGTATGTATATAAAAAAAGAGTACCATCTTGTTTGTGTAAATTAATGCGTATGGCGCATTTATTTCGTCAGTTATCACAATTTTAGTATATTTTAACATAACTGTTATATGGGGAGTGGGCGTGGTTTTTATCTGACCTTGCTCATTTTCACAGCGTATGAAAAAAAGGCTTAAAGGACCTCCTCTCAGCAAATTTGGTTGAGTTAGCTCTAGCGGTTTGGAGAATATATACATTAATTACTATTTTAGGGCGGGGTTACGCCAACCTTGGAAACTGTTATCAAATTTTAGGTTGTTTGTATCACCTAAAGCTATGAGAGTTAGATATATATAAAGTTAGATATATATATAAATGATCAGGATGAAGAGACGAGTTGAAATCCGGGTGACTGTCTGTCCATCTGTCCGTCCGTCTGTGCAAGCTGTAACTTGAAAAAAAATTGAGATATCTTTATGAAACTTGGTATACATGTTTTTTGGTACCGTAAGACGGTTGGAACTGCAGATGGGCGTAATCGGACCACTCCCACGTCTACAAAACGCCATTAATCAAAAACAAATAAATTGTCATAACTAAGCTCCACAATAAGATACAATACTGTTATTTGGTACACAGAATCAAATTAAGGAGGAGCATCTGCAGTTTAAATAAAGCTATAATAAGAAAACTCCCTGAATACGAACGTTTTTATAACCTCTATCGACAGTGTGAAAATGGGCGAAATCGGGTGACAACCCCGCCCTTTCCCCATATAACGGTACTGTTAAAAAACTACTAAAAGCCTGATAAATCAAGCACTAAACCCGCCAGAGACATTTAATTGTATCACTGGGATGGTATCAGATAACTTTATAGGAACCGCGATTAAAATTAGACAGTAGGCGTGGCACCACCCACTTTTAGGTGAAACCCATATCTTGAGATCTGCTTAACCGATTTCAACTAAATTCAGTGCATAAAATTCTTCTTATATTTCAATGTTATTATGTGAAAATGGGCGAAATCGAATTACATCTAAGCTTATTTCACATAAAGCACCATTTTAAATTCCATCTGACTCTTTCACATTCCGCTATGCAAATCAAGCAACAATTACTGTATCGAGATAAAACTTTGAGTGAATAATGCGTTTAAAGTATGCCCCTTTGTGACTAAAATTTGTCTTAATCAAACCAAAACTGTTTAAGCCCCTAGCTACTGAATATGTGGACCCCAGTGTATACAGTTGACTTTTTACCGAAAATACCGGTCAATGTGTAAGTTATATAATTGAAATTCATATAATATATGTTTTTGTGTCAAAAATGGGTTAAGTCGGATCAATACTTCCTTTAATATAAAATTTTACTAACACCTGAATTAATATCCCTGGCTTTGATTCTTGCAAGCTGCGAGAGTATATAATGTTCAGTTACATCCGAACATAGAACTTCCTTACTTGTTTCTCATTGTATTCAGTAATGTTTACAATTTTATCATGGAAAGATATACGCAAAAACAACGTTTACAAATTATTCAATTTTATTATCAAAATAATCGCTTTTCAATTGCAACTTTTGTGCGCTTTTGTCATTTTATGGTCGTTATGGTTATGGTGAGTGGGGCGGTAAATAAACAAAACATTCGATTCTGGTGCGAAGAAATGTTATTCATAACAACCATTACATTCACCTAAATTGACAGTTTGGTGTGGTTTTTGGTTTGGTGGAATCATCGGTCTGTATTTCTTTCGAAATGAAGCTGGTGACACCGTTTCTGTCAATGGAGTGCAGTATACTTGCAGATCGATGATAACCCACTTGGTTATTTTACCAACAGAAGTGTTAAACAGCACTGATAATGTTATAACAATAATTTAAAACAAATTAATCAACCTTTTTACTTATTAAATTACATTTTATACAATTTCTTTTTCGAACGTCAAACCAATAATATCTGAATTCATGACACCTACTAAATACTTTTATCAGTTTCAATTCAGATTCCGACAACATTAAGATTCTTTAACACCCCTGAATAATAAAATCTACTCTATCACCTTAACTTACCCAAAGCGGATAACCGAAGTTACTACTAGACCATGCAGTGATAAAATCGGATAAAACGATCCAAAAATGGTAAGGGATTAATTTAATGGGATATCAGATCAATTCTCGTACTATTGAGACAATATCTGCAACAACAATTTGAGAGAAATGTACATTAAACCATTTAGGGGGCGGAGCCACACCCACTTTAAACAAATTTTTAGCCCACCAGTATCCCTGGCTACTGTGATCTCCTGCACCAAATTACAGTTTTGTATCTTAATTTGCGTCTATGTTATGGCACTTTAAAGTTTTTCGTTTAATGCAATGGACCGCTTCTGTTCATCTACAATATTGTCCTGCCTTGGGTGCCAAGGAAGATGTACACCAAATTTCATCCAGAATTCTCAATTTTAACTCAAGTTATCGCTAGCACGGACAGACGGAGGGGCGGACAAACAGCCACCTAAGCTTCAACTCGTCTCGTCATCCTGATCATTTATATAGAAGTATGTATACTAAAGGACCCCGTCCACGTGTTGCGGTGGCTGAGGTATACATTAATTACTATTCAATACAGTAAAATTGTATTTATGAAATAAAACGAAAACGTTAACTCCAATGTAAGAATAATCAAGCATATCACGTCCAAAGATGAAAATGGTTAATACCAATTTCCTTCGCTTTGTTATTAAACTCAAATAAACATAAAATATAATATGTTGATATTTTTGTTTTATTCATTTAATATTCAAATATAAAACAAATGAGTAATTTTCAAAGTTGTTAGTAGATAACGTTTGAAATAATGAAAGAGGTTGACCGTTCTTAATTTTTAACAATAATATTTATAGTTTTTAATTATAAAAATTTATAATATTTCTTGTAATATTTTTGATTATCAAAGTTGTACCGTTGCATAATTGAGGTGAATTGAAATATTGTAGCTCTGAATAATTTTCAACTAAAGATTATGTGATGGCATTCCAAGTATATCTAGATAATTTACGTTTACATTCATATTAACAACAGTAGCGAATTATTTAAAAAAGAAGATTCTATGCTATACCCCCACCAATTTAAAGCCAAATCGGTTAAGCCGTTCATAAATTGCAGTATTTCGAGTTCTGCTCAAAATCGAAAATCCAACTGAAAACAAAAAATTACTCCCTTATATTTTCTGTTTAACCATGTATACGAAATTTAAATATTGTGTAGTCAACAAAAGTTACTAAAAATCGATATTAAGCTGTGAACTTACCGTGATTAACAATTACTTATTAGCAAACAACAAACTTCTTAGTCTTTAAAACAAAACAAACTTTATCAAAAACGTAATAAAATTATTGTTAGCGTTATGTTAGGTTATGTGTGTCAGATTACCACAGATTACTAAAAAGGTTATGCGAAGTTTGTATACTGCGTTCTGAAATCTAACTCATAGTATAAATCTTTTATTATTATTAAATACTTACATTAAAATAAAATCATCACTGGTATTATTAATATTACCATCAAAGTCGGTACATTTAATTCTAGCGAGTAATTTTAAATAAATAGTAAATTAGTGGGATAGAATTTAATTCTAACCACATTCCCGAACAAGCGATGCTCTTTCAATATAGTCTGTGGCTGTGAATGACGATGACATTCGTTACGCGCGTTTTTAAAATATGCAAAATTAAATGTATTTTTTCAATCTTTCTGAGACTTTTTCTTAATATTTCTTTTTCGTAAGAACCTCTTAAAGAGTATAAGAAAACTGCAAAAAAAAAAATACCCAAATCGGTCTAGCCGTTCTTAAGTTATGGCGTGACAACGGGAAACGGGTTTCATTTTTATATATATAGATAATTCGATATCTATATCGATTAGTTTTAGGTGATAAAAACAACCGTTAGGTGAACAAAACTATTATACTCTGTACCAACATGTTACAAGAGTATAATTAGCAGATATCAATGCCACTAAGAACTAATTATTATCCAGAATACAATGTCGCTCTGCACGGTTTTTGTAACGCGTCTGAAACGGCATATTCTGCAAAATATTTTAAAATTTTAAAACTGTAAGCTTACCACGACTTCAACTTTGTGAAGCTCTACAACTCAACCATTTAGAAATGACAAAGCGTGGTTGTAGTCCGATTTCGCCCATTTTCGCACTATAACATAGAAGTATGAAAAAAACGTTATGCACCGAATTTGGTTTAAATCGGTTAAGCGGATCCCAAGATATGGGTTTTCCCCTAAAAGTGGGCGGTGCCACGCCCACTGACTAATTTTGAACGCGGTTCCTATAAAGTCATCTCATACCAATCAGAGATAAAATTTAATGTTTCTGGCGCGTTTAGTGTTTGGTTTATCGCGCTCTTAGTATTTTTTAACAGTACCGTTATATGGGGAGTGGGCGGGCTTGTCACCCGATTTCACCCATTTTCACACCGTCATTAGAGGTTCTAAAAATATTTGCTTCCAGTGAATTTTGTTATTATAGCATTAGC
Organism: Bactrocera oleae; assembly: GCF_042242935.1. NCBI lineage: Eukaryota > Metazoa > Arthropoda > Insecta > Diptera > Tephritidae > Bactrocera > Bactrocera oleae. The sequence goes on along the minus strand of NC_091541.1, from coordinate 14,591,722 downwards.
GGTTTAGGAGATATACACATTAAACCTATTAGGGGCGGGACCACGCCCACTTAACAAAATTTTAACTGCAGATGCCCCTCCCTAATGTGATCTTGTGTACCAAATAACAGTCTTGTACCTTATTGTGGAGCTTAGTTATGGCAATTTATTTGTTTTTGATTAATGGCGTTTTGTGTGAGTGGCAGTGGTCCGATTACGCCCATCTGCAATACCAACCGATTAACGGTACCAAGAAACATGTCTACCAAGTTTCATAAAGATATCTCAATTTTACTCAAGTTAGAGCTTGCACAGACGGACAGACAGTCACCCGGATTTTAACTCGTCTCTTCATCCTGATCATTTATATATACATAACCCTATATCTAACTCGATTAGTTTTAGGTGATACAAACAACCGTTAGGTGAACAAAGCTATTATACTCTGTAGCAACAGGTTGCGAGAGTATAAAAACATATACACATATGTATACATATGTTAAAAATTAACACTTTCCACATCATATTGGATACCTAGATACTTGTGCAATTTGACCTTGAGCTATGCAAAAAACCGAGGTTTTTCTCGCGGCATTCGCTGGCTTTGTCGAACGGCGCGGCTTTTCCTCAAAAGTTACGAGCAACAATGCCAAAACATTTATTAGAACTCAAAGAGTTAACATATCACTTGAAATTATAATAAATTATAGTTCAAAAGAACTAAAAAAACACCCTTTAAAGGAATTTTTATTTCCCTACTATCGTTTTTCTGCAAATGAATGCTTATGGCGCATTTATTTCGTCAGTTAGCGATTTTTAGTATAGTGGGCGTGGTTATTATCTAATTTTGCCCATTTTCACAGCGTATGAAAAAGGGCTAAAAGGACTTCTTCTCAGCAAATTTGGTTGAGTTATCTTAATCGGGACATGGCTTCAAAGATTAAAAAGAAGATAAAACAGGAATATTGCTAACGCAAAAAGAAACACAAATTAATGCATGCAAAAAACCCGATTTCAAGGTCAAGATAGGTAATAGTGGAATTGTTGATATCGACGAAATCACTTCTAAAGAAAACACCACTGAGGCTATCCGCACTCAAGGAAAGGAACTGAATCCTCTTGATAAAAACTCGATTAGGAGCATCAGAGCGGCATACTTAAGAACACCAAAAGCTGTGGGAAGCCTTCACACCATGGATGCAGGAACACTGCTGGATGCACATAAAATCACAATAGGCTGGGAAGTGTGCAGTATAAGTGCGAAGCAAAATCTGGAGAAGTGTTTCATTTGTCTCGAATGCGGAGATCTCTCGAAATCATTCAGTAATAAGGATGATGGAAGTCAGTGATGTGCGACAAAGACCGTGGGTAACGCTTGTGAAATAATAGGTAGAAAGAAATTTTCGCTCTACCAAGAAGAGTGTATAATAATTATAAAAGTAGTGTCATGCAACTGGACCACTGCCAGGCTGCACAAGATTTTCTTAGGAAAACGGTATACATACAGATGTGGCTATACTCGGATCAACTACCGTAAAGCGGTTTTGAAAAAATCCTGGACGAACTGGTGGCAGAAGTTTTGAGTACTACGATGGACACGCGATTTCAGCACATGGGCGATCAAGAGGAATAGCATCTGTTCAAGTAGGCGTGGAGATACCCTCTTTAAGAAATTTTCGTTGCTATGTTATGCACAATGTTGCTCAGTATATGAAACAAAAACACCTTCAAAAAGAATGGTCGGGCTCTGTAATATATAACGCTGTTGGGAACTTTCTGCCTAGCGCAGTTTGGGGAGAAGCGATAGTTTCGAGTAAAAGGACCTGTTGAAATGTAAATCCTAACAGTCACCGACATGAAAAAGATTCAAGCGGCAGAGATTTTTAGTAATGCCACAACCCCAGCCTTTGATAGTACTCCAAACAAGGCGTTAAAGATTGTCATTAATCACAATGCAGAGGCATTCACTTTTTACGCAGTGCCTAAGTGTCTTCCGGAAAATCGAGAAAAGTAGCAACTGGTTGTAGAAGCCTATTTACATGCTGGGTACGATCGGGAAAATACTATATACCATTCGTCTCATGTAATAAACGTTCTGGAACTGAAGGCAGCACCTACTTACTTAGTGAAGATTCTTACATAACGTACCTTACGACGGGGTGTTGCGTCTTTGATTACCGAGGAAGGATCAGATCTTTGGATATGCGGATGGTATTGCGGTAACAGTAGCGGCAAAGGAACACCACTTCATCTGCTTCCAATATATTTCCTATGCAACCTAAAAATAAAGTTCAACCTCACTTTGCGCTATAATTTCTGTTAAAAACACAGTTATTTTCTATTGTTACTCAGTCATATATGGCAGGCATTTAATATTTAAGTATAAACTCAGTATAATAATATTTCTTTAGCAACCGGTAACTAATTAAATAACCAAAATATTCGTGAAAAGATAATTGCGATTGATAATACTAATGCGTTAAATTCTGACAACAATAAAATAGGTCTTTACATGTATTTAAGCCAGCAATCGTTTACTTAAACAAATACAAATTCCTATTTAACCACATTCTGAATCTCACCAGCACCCATCATACAAATTAATTTTCTACCGCCTGCTTATTCATTTATGTATATGTAGTGCGGTAATTTGTTCTTTCAACGCAGATATGGGGTGATATAATAGTATATCTATTTGCAGCTTGCCTGCAAAATCAAGGTTACATATATGTATCTTTATGTATTTGTAATGCTGCTTGTTATGGTACACCCCTCAATTAATTTGGTCGTAAAGTGTACAAACCCACAAAATCAATTGAAACATTTCGTTGAGGTGATGAAAGGAAATCAACGTAAGTGGAAGTTAAATCCGATTGAGTTTAATAAGCCCTCAGGAAAGCGCTGGTTGTTGTCGTCCATAAATTTTTGCTAAGGGTTTTCATGTTTAGATATTCATTTAACATACACACGTATGTAACTACCATATGCTAAGGTTACAGAGTCTTATTTGTATTCATTCTAAAAACGACAATTCTTTTTTCCCATACAAACTGATGTCCCGTCTTCTATATATGTACATACATATGTATATCAAAATCAATTGCTGTCGTTTGTCTTAAACTCGAGAAAGGTTGGACCGATATAGCTGATTTTGGGTTTGAGATGTTTTTCGTAGTCCAGGAAGTTTTAAAAGTAAGAAGATATGGAAACATTGTTAGGGAAAAAATAATGAGTTAATTTTATTTTAGTTGACAACATAAATCACAAAAAAAAACATAATAATAACATTTTGAAGGTTGTAGTTGTTGTTAAGACATTTTTGTCTTTGTATTTAAATATTTTGATGATTGTAATTGATTTAAATCATGATTCAGTTATATAATATTGTGTCGATAAATTAAAAACAAGAATTTGTCAAAATTGTTTTAATAATAATGTTAAAATCAATTATTTTGTAGACTTCAAGTCGAGGTAACGGGAAATTAGCGTTTTTTAGAACATGTTGCATTGTAGTCCGATCAGACAAAATACTTGTTTTTGGATATTTAAATTAAAACATCGAACATTTATTAAGATTAAAAATTATTACAGGTTGGCCATTAATTATATAGAGAAACTATTTAAATATTTTTATGATTTTATTTTATATTAAAATTGTTGACCTTTCTATGCTTAATAAAGTCATTATAACTTTTTAGCTCTCAATTAATAAATATTCTTAGTAATTTTCTATTCAAAATTAATATTTTTTTGCATGACATCAAAACATTTCATTAAATACATTTAAATTTCGCCCTTCTTTAATTTTCATTGTTCTACATTTTTGTTACTGATCTTGAACGACGATAACAAATAACTCCGTTCACACGTAGAATTTCAATCTGGAGGTTCCCGTCGTTCCAATTGCTAAACGTCAAAACGTACCCGATCCAGACAACTGTCAAAGTAGGGCAGATGAGTTGCTCTCTCATTTCCAATTACGGAAGAGTTGGGCATTTCTTTATCTCTCTTTATCGTTCTATGCAAGATGCATTTAACCATGAGTTACAAAGAGAACAATAATCCGATACTGAAATATTGAACGAGACAGCTCGTTCAAATGTTTCGTAATTAAATGCACAAAAAAGATAGCGTGTGAAAGTTTTATAAAAGCTGTGAACAGTGGAACTGGTGGACTTTACTTTCTTAATGGCGGGTTGGAAAAATGCTCCTACCGAATTGCACATTCTGCTCTAAAATTACCACTATATAAATATATAACTAATAAACGATATACCGATTTGCAATATCACCAAAAACAGAGCAATAGTCAAAATTCTCCAGAACTGCAAATTGATAATTTTGGACGAATGTACAATGGCCCACAAGAGGTCAACTGTTCTTAACTAACTAAGCGTATGCATAAATCTTCTAATCTGTGGCAGCACATAAAGAAACTCCAAATCACGACTAACATGCGAATGTTTTTAAACTACAATTGTGTTTTCGAAGCAATTGCTAGGCATTGGAAATGGAAAGGTCGCAGTTGACAGCTCGACCGTATTAATATCATTTCCCACATATATTTTTGAATTCATAGACTCGAAAATGGAGCTTATTCAGTGTGTTTTTCCTGACATGAAAAAACTATATAATATCCATAATTGCCTGAGTGAGCGAATGGCGGCAAAAAAACAAAGATGTCGATAACCTCAATGCGACCATTCAGAATTTTCTACCGAGAGAGTTGTTTACTTACAAACCAGTTAACACAGCTACAAACCAGAAAGACGTAGTCAAGAATTTTTAAATTCTTTGGAATTGCCTTTACTACAATCACATAATTGCCATTAAAGTTGGATCAGTTGTCATCATGCTTCGTAATATACTTAAATAAACCTCGAATTCGCAATGAAACGAGGCTAATGAATAACGTCATCGAAGCCACGATCATCAAGGGAAAATACAGAGGATAAGATGTTTTGACCCCGCGTATACCGCTGACTCTAACGGATTTTCCTTTCGATTCTAACCGTTTACAATTTCCCGTGCGTTTGGCCTTTGCAATGACCATCAATAAATCCCAAAGCCAGTCGTTGCCAGTTTGCGGAATCAACTTGGATTTTCCCATTTTCGCGCATAGACAAATATAAGTTGCGTGTTGCGGCAAACCAACAACTTTATTTATTTACCCACCGCAAATAAAGACGAAGAGGATTTTGTTTATAAGAAAGCTTTACATTAATTAACTGTATACATAGCTACTTCGAGTATGTATAGCAGAGAACGTCTTTTAGCCAATTTACCAGCTCCAACGTTTTCATGTTTTTCCGTAAGAATATTTTCACTGTATTGAAAAATTTACGATACCAAAATTTAATGCATAACTTAGCCACAAAAACGCGTGTTCGTTTCTTCTAGTCTTATACAGATATCCATACATAGAGTAAAATTTCCGAATATATCAAGAAATTGCATGAAGAAATGTTTTGACTAAGCTTGCCTGATATAGCTATAGTAGCTAAGTATCTAATCCTCTGTATTTACATATATATTATATTACAGTTTTATAGTTGATCTCAATTTTCACTCAGGTTATTGCATCCACGGACTGACATCCGGAATTCAATTCGTCCTGAAATCATGATCACTTTATATATTATATAACTCTATATCTATCTCGATTGGTTTCAGGTCTTACAAAACAAACGACAGGTGAATAAAAATATTGTACTCAATACAACATGTTGCCAGAGTATAACAAGTAAAAGGATTAAGCTCGACCGAGGTTTAACAATTCGTGTCTCCGTAAACAACAGGTGTAATGTAATAGAAATACATTAGCAACGTGTTATAGTACTACTTAAATGAGGTATTCCCATAGAATTTTTAACTATTAAACTGTATTATTGTGCTATGGATTGTACAGGTATATTTTTCGCGAAGAGAACAGAAACCAAACATACCGAGCCGAGAAGTGTCGAATCAAAGATGCTTAATAATAAAAACTAGGGTGAATTGTATAAATTTTAGGAGTGTAAGTTGCCCACATATTATTATGACTCTTGCAACATGTTGCTACAGAGTATAATACTTTTGTTCATCTAACGGTTGTTTGTATCACCTAAAACTAATTGAGTTAGATATAAAGTTATATGATCAGTGATAAGGATGAAGAGACGAGCTGAAATCCGAGTGACTCTGTCTGTCCGTCCATCCGCCCCTCTGTGCCAGCTGCAACTTGTGTAAGAACAAAGATATCTTGATGAAACCTGGTACACACACTTTATGGCACCATAGAAAAGTTGGTATTGTACATGGGCGTAATCAGACCTCTGCCATACCCACGCCATTAATCGAAAACAAATAAATTGCCATAACTAAGCTCCACAATAAGATACAAGAATGCATGAATAGTGCCTTTAAAGTTGCCGTATGACCAAAAATTGTCCAAATCGAACAAAAACTGTTCAAGCCCCTAAGTATCACATATGTATGTGGAACCCATTTTGTTGACTTTTTATTGAAAACTTGACTTTTTATTGAAAATACCGGTAAATGCGTGAGATAATAAATTGCAATTCAGAGAGTATTCTTTCCTGATAATAGTGTGTTTGTATGTCAAAAATGAGTCGAGTCCATACTTCCCTTAGCCTCCATATACCTAAAATAAAGATTTGTGAACTCTCGGGTGACTTTATACCGCATATATTAGCCAATATGTAAGTTATCTCAATGAAAATGAGACTGCGTGTTTAACTGTTTAACTAATGACAGTGTAATTTTGTGGATAAAACTGAGCGAAAACTTAACTAATATCAAATTTTTTGAACATCCGGCTGACTTTACTTAACTGAGTATTTTGCAGTTGAAAGGATATCTTCTGTTCGGATTCGACTGAGCTTAAGGGCATTTAAATTATTTGTCTCTTCCTTGGACCAAAATAAATGTATGGCATCATCGGGAACTTCTTCGAAATTAACTACTCGAGTTTCAATGAGTGATATGTCCTCATTTATCATAGTACCAGATGCCATATGGTTTAATGTAATTGCATAGGCCTGATCCTCCCGTTGTCTCATTATTTCTGTTAATTCAAAGTAATTAAATAACTCCCACAAAGGGGATCCAACTGAAGTGCTGTATGCATCACTGGGATTAGGAGAGAATATCCACCTTTCTCCAACAGGTGAGAGTTGCTTCAAATCACCAAACACTATGATCGGTATACCACCGAAGGGTTTAGTTTAGAAAATTTGTTTTAATCTCGTATCAACAGAGCTAAATATACGAGCACCAACCATCGATATTTCATCAATTATGATTAATTTTAAATTGATAAGTCTGGAATACAATGAATTAACTGTGTCATATCAAAGTGGCCTCAACTCTCTATTCAACTGATTAACAGGTAAAGAGAATATTGAATGAAGGGTCATTCCACCTATTCCGAATGCTGCTTCATCCGTAGGTGCGCTAGGGAGGAGCATAACATGGCCGATTTGTTTTTAGCTAGAGCATCAAATGTGTCAAATAGGTTCTTTGCTTAGTATTTAAACTTTTAACTAAAGAAAATAATTCCTTAACTAGAATTAAAGAGGTAGTTTAATAAGTCTAATATTGCAATCAGATTCAGTGCCATTATCTGTTGAATCTTCACCATGCAAGTCCAGCAAATTAATATTTGGGTTTATTTCTGGAAGTGCCAACACTCGAAACTAATTTTTCACGATAGGTAGTTCATTTTAAGCACCTTCCTCTAAGTCTATTTCATTATAAGGATTTTCAAGAACATTTTCAAGTTCTCTTTGCTCACAAACATCATATGTTTTTAGATATTCCTCAATTATAATACGATGTGTTATGCAAGTCTGCTCATTATCGTTTTCAATGAGATCTTGCTGTTCATCCCGCCAAGGATAGTAAAGCATTAACATTTCGCGGAAATACTCAACTCTGGCCAAATCTGGGTTGAAACTTCTATACCGAATTATACAAAGTTTGGTACGTTTTCTAACAAAACCGCTACCTTCTTTAAGAGGCATGAAAACCCCGCTTTCTGGTAAACTATTGTCTTTCCTCTCTTCTTTTTCATGATTACTCTCTTGTGCTCTTCTACTAGATTTAAAATATTTATACCTAGATGCAAAATCAGCTAAACAAAGAGTTGCTAACTGATCGGATCTTTGAACATAACGGTCTAAAATACCGGCTACGAATATTTCAGTTGAACCTGAAGGAAGGTTCTGAAGTTCCGCTCTAGGTTTTACCATTCGAACACGCTCCTCAGGGCGAGAGGTATTTATAAATATTTCTGCATTACTTGCTTCCGAAAGATGGAGCCCAATGCAGCAATACACTCCTTCTTGTGCAGATATTTCTGTGCCTTATATAAATTTGTGACCTATATGTTTAAGTTTTTGCATAATAGTATAATTTCCAGCGTTCACGTCTGATATAGCTTCATTTACGAGCCTAGAAATACCCCTGTTAGACTTGTTAATATAATTAATTATATATGAACAGCAAGCATATGCATCCAGTATATATTGGATATCAATATTTGCTCTACGGAGTTCCAAAATCGAAGGATTATAAGCGTTTATAAAACGATCTTGTAATTTTATTTTTAGAAAAATTTCGGTTTTTGTTAAACTTGACTTAAGGGCTAACAAATAGTCATCAAAAGACATATTTATTCTACTATCAGACAGAAAGTGTTCAAAATCGTTAGAAATATCTTCTGTAGTCATATTTGAATTTAAAACGTTTTGAGTTTTGAAAAAGTTTTCCTTGTGTCTTTATGCATTTTGACTTGTTTCTGTAAGAGGTAACAGTATTTGCGTTGAAGGCATTGGTGGATATAGAGTACCAAAACGACAAACTGTTGTCCTCTTATTTCCCTAGTACCAGACCGACTGTGGTTATGCTTTTGATAATTTTCTAAGTGGCTGATCGAACCATCTGTAGAAATATAATTGTCCATAAAACTAACGACATCAGGGAATGTCTGAGGATCTTGAAGGTTGATCCTAGGAGCATTATTAAACCAATGCATGCCATGTACATGCAGGGAACCTCTCTGTTGAAATTCCACTCTCCAGTAGAAATTTGTGACAAAATGCTCCCCAAAAATGCCGGCGTTATCTTTAAAAAGCTTAAGAATTTGTCGATAGCGGTAGTCAAAATATCTATCACAAGTAACCGCGTCGGACCGAATTAAACAATATCTATCTTGGGTTGTTAAACTGTTGACTTCCTTTTGCGAAATATCTTTAGAATCAATAGTTTTAGAGAGGATGACCAAAAGCTCAACCCACTGAGATTCTGCAGCCGTTAAAGTGATAAAGATGGTTGGAAGCCCAAATTGGCGAATCATGGCGATTGCCGCAGGTGAGGATCTAACGCCTTTCAAAACCTTGTAACCATCATCGTGTTGAATCAAGTTTTGAACTAAGTTTTCATTTAATAGATTTTGGGCCATAGCTCGGTTGCGACGTGAAAACTTTGTAAGGTAAATACAAATTCTTAATTTGTAGCAATTCTAATTTTTAAAATCATAGAACAACCTTGTAATGGTACACGCTCCTCTGTCAAAACGGCGAATTTCAGAACGTATTATCTTGCTATATATTTCAGAGCATGTACGTTTCTGCCCTACGTATATTGTTCTAACTCCCTAGTCCGATCCTGTTATTTTCTATTTAGAAAAATATTGGGTTTTGTAAAACTTGATCTAAGGTGTAACAAATAGTCATCAAAAGACATATTTATTCTATTTTCAGACAGGAAATGTTTAAAATCGTTTAAATTAGAAATGTCTTCTGTAGTCATATTTGAATTAAAAATGTTTTTTTTTTTTAATTTTCCTTGTGCCTTTCTGAATTTTGGCATACTTCTGTAAGAGGTCACAGTATTTGCGTTGAAGGCCACGACAAAACTGTTGTCCTCTTATTTCCCTAGTACAAGACCGACTGTGGTTATGCTTTTGATAACCTAAATAATTTTCTGAGTGGCTGACCGAACCATCTGTAGAAATATAATTGTCAATGAAACTAATGACATCAGGGAATGTCTGAGGATCTGTAAGGTTGATCCTGGGCATACATTATTAAGCCAATACATGCTTGCAAATTGCAAGAGTATAAAATATTTGGTTACTCCCGAATTTAGGCCTTCCTTACTTGTTTAAGCATTTTTTTCTATACTTAGAAACTGCTGTATTGCTGAGAGGTGAGATTGACTCAAGGCGAGTGTGTTGGGAAATTGTTGCTTTAGTGGTAGTCGTACGACCTACTGACCATTATCTGATCTAGTAGTTATGGGGGGGTTCTGGCAACTCCCAAAATTTTCTTAATTGTGAATTGAGGTATGCGTTTGAGATTTCCTCAACATGAGTTGTTATGGTGGTAACTAGTTCACTGAGAAGCCAACCGAACATAGTATTTTGGCTAGAGTGGTTGAAATTGTTTCAATACGTTCAAGCATTATTTGTAGTGTAACTCCCTAAGAGTATATCTATTTTAGCGGGGTGTCTACTCGGTTTAGGTATGTAGCGTTTGAGGTTCTAATGCCTTCGAACAGCATGGTGCTTTTTGGCAATTTTCGATATTTGCTGTTGCAACTCTGAACGTGAAAAAGCTCATATTTAAGGTGTTGTTGCTACTGGCTTGGGGTTTATGGAAGCCTTTATTGAGGTCGTGGTGACTGCCCTTTAGCTTAGTTATTTTGTTTGTCCACCCTTTCTGTGATTTCGTGCTGGGAGATAGAGATTCTTTTTTTTTTTGCTGCTACGTTGGGCATTTTTTTGTTAAGAAAAGAGCGATTACTCTAACAAAAGTAACGGTTTTTCTGGTAAGACTTCATAATCTCCATGTAATATTCCTGTGTCACATGCAGACATCGTGAAGTGAATGTCTGAATTTGCCTCTTGACTTTGATATTGTGACAGCTATACTCTCGATTGCGGAGTTGTTGCTTTTTACCTGCTTTTTAAGCTTTAATTTATCAAAAATCGTCGTTTTGTTTCTTCTGCATCTACTGGTTCTACTGGTCTAAGCAGTTTTCATATTTGTTGTAAGCCGAGGATTTAAAATTTTTTGGTAGATGTGAGTCATCAGATTCTACTATTGCCTCAGTTAAGGCCTAGAGACGTGTCTAAAAATTGTCAAAATTTTCTCTTTTGATTTCTAATGCCGATTCAGAGTTGTCTTGAATCGGCGAAGATCGAGTGCAGTATCTGATTAAACTGTCACTCTTAACAATGAATTTACTGTATGTAATGCGTAGCTGCAGAAACGTGATGGAAACCCTTAGATTTAAGTTGAAGTGCGGAGGCTGCCGTTATACCATCCGTCCCAAAGATGAATCGTACCCGATTCAAAATAATTTTTCGTTAGACTATAAATTTTGTTGAAAATAACATTAGATGAGATATTTTTGAATTCTAAATTTTCAATTTGTATAGGAGTTGTTCGTAATTTTTTAAATTTTAAATTCATATAAATTACGAGAATTATTACCCAAAGTTCGAATGATTTGTTACTGAGTATGTACCAAACAATGAGAAGAGAGCGATTACTCCCACAAAAGTAACGGTTTTTCTGGTAAGGCTTCATAATCTCCATGTAATATTCCTGTGTCACATGCGGACATCGTGAAGTGGATGTCTGAACTTGCCTCTTGACTTTGATATTGTGACAGCTATACTCTCGATTGCGGAGTTGTTGCTTTTTATTTGCTTTTTAAGCTTTAATTTATCAAAAATCGTCGCTTTTGTTTCTTCTGCATCTACTGGTTCTACTGGTCTAAGCAGTTTTCATATTTGGTGTAAGCCGAGGATTTAAAATTTTTTGGTAGATGTGAGTCATCAGATTCTACTCTTGCCTCATTTGAAGCCTAGAGACGTGTCTAAATATTGTCGAAATTTTCTCCTTTGATTTCTAATGCCGATTCAGAGTTGTCTTGAATCGGCGAATTTCGAGTGCAGTATCTGATTAAACTGTCACTCTTAACAACGAATTTACTGTATGTAATGCGTAGCTGCAGAAACGTGATGGGAAACCGTTAGATTTAAGTAGACTATGCATTTTGTTGAAAATAACATTAGATGAGATATTTTTGAATTCTAAATTTTCATTTTGTATGGGAGTTGTTCACAATTTTTAAAATTTTAAAATCATATACTTAAATTACGGGAATTATTACCCAAAGTTTGAATGATTTGTTACTGAGTATGTACCAAACAATGTTTGTTTTTCTACAATATATTTTGCACAAATCAATATTGTTGTATTATTTCAGTTTGATAACTTCTATTTTTTATTTTTTTACATTTTCCATGATTTTTATTTAGAATTTTTATAAGCATGTTTTTTGTTTATTTACCTAACAATATGTTTTGACGTTTTTACAATATTGAACATAACAAAATTTGTTACTACAGTCTAATTGAGCAATAGTTGTTACTTCTTAATCCTTAGATGTTAACTATATTTTTGGATATCTTATATATAGTATAATTATGTCCTCTTTTTGAGCTATTTTAAATTTTGAAATGTTCATTTTGTCTGTAATTTGATGTGTTTTTCTTCCTAATGCAAAATAGTGGGATTTTAAATTCAAATTTTACCAAATGTTATTGTATTTATCAAGTTTTATAGTTCATGTATAATTGTAGATATACTTGTACATAGAGTTAGGGTTATATATATATAAAGGATCAAGATGAAGAGACGAGTTGCAATCCGGGTGACTGTCTGTCCGTCCGTTCGTCTGTGCAAGCTGTAACTTGAGTAAAAATTGAGTTATGCAAGCTGTGACTTGAGTAAAAATTGAGTTATCTTTATGAAATTTAGCACACATGTTTCCTGGTATCATAAGATGGCTAGTACAGCAGATGAGCGTAATCGGACTACTGTCACGCCCACAAAACGCCATTAATCAAAATCAAATAAATTCCATAACTAACCTTCACAATAAGATACATGACTGTTATTTGGTGTACGTCCTTAACCACTAAAGCTATAGTGACAAAATTTACTGAGAACAAATATTTTTAGCACGTCTATCGATAGCGTCAAAATGGGTGAATTCGGGTGAATTCTTACTCCCCATATAACGATACTGTTAAAAACTACTAAAAGCGCGATAAACCAAGCACTAAACACGCCAGAGACATTAAACTTTATCTGAGATGACTTTATAGGCTAATTAGGCACCGCCCACTTTTAGGTAAAAACCCATGTCTTGGAATCTGCTAAACTGATTTCAACCAAATTCGGTACATAACATTCTCAATACACATACATACGCCTATTACCAATATAACACCATTTTAAATTCCATCTGACTCTTTCACATTTCACTATTCAAATCAAGCAACAACTATGCATAATGCGTTTAAAGTATGCCAACTTGTAACCAAAAATTGTCTGAATCGAACCAAAACTGTACAAGCCCCTGGGTACTGAATATGTGGACCCCAGTGCCTATGTTGACTTTTTACCGAAAACATCGGTCAATGTGTAAGATTTAGAATTGAGATTCATATAATAATATAAATAAATGAAACTCTCTTTAATAATATGGTTTGTGTCAAAGATGGGATGAATCGGATCAATACTTTTTTTAATATAAAGTTTTGCCAACACCTGAAGAAATTTCGCGCGCTTTGATCCTTGCAAGTTAGGTTAGGTTAGGAGATCGATTCTAAAAAGAATCACACTTGGACAGCTTAAACGCCGGTCCTTTTTGGTACCTAAAAACTCCTATAAGCTGGATAAAATCGACAAAGCGCTTTGTGCCTATATCCTTTCCGGCTAAGTCTTCGGTCCGCCGAAAGTGTGATTGCCGAGATGTTTCAATCTCAGCCGAGCAAAAGGTGGACAGTGGAGGAGAAAGTGCCAGGATGTTTCCACATCACCCTCCTCCATACAACTTTTACAACTAGCATCGGGTAGTATTCTAAGCCGTACCGCAAGAGTGCCCATTGGACAGTGTCCAGTGAGAACTATTACCATAGCGGCGAGATGAACTTTGTTCAAGGCTAGAAGTTCTTCCGACCTTCGTCGATCCACTTTCGGCCAGGATTATCTCACAGTCGACACAGGAGTTGGTCGTCGACCAGCGTCTGTTGAGTGCACGCGAGGTCCATTGATCCAAAGCTAGAACGCAAGACGTTAACGGAGACCCAACTCGAACCCATTCCGATGTGAGCGGGGCAAGGGTGCCTCATCGGCTTTGCAGTTACCAGCGATTCCGCTGTGACCAGGCACCCAAACAAGCCTGATGTTGAAATAGCCAGATGCTATCTCTAGTAAGGACAGACACTCTAGTATTGCCGCCCTACTATCGGAGTCGATGCTCACTTCTACAAACGAGGCTGCACTACGCAGCAGTACTTCTACCGCCACCTTGATAGCAGCCACTTCCGCTTGAAACACACAGTGGTCCGGTAGCCTGAAGCTAAGATTGACGGAGAGCTCCTTGCAGAAAACCTCCCCTCCAGCTTTCGCTCCTGGCTTCGACTCATTCGTGAAAAAGCTCACCGCGTTTCTTCTCTAGCGCCTTTTTCCCATCCACATCTCCCTCATGGGAATATGAGCAGAGAAGAAGCCGCCTCGAGGGGCCTCTGTTACGCACTGATCCAAATTTTCAGGAATGCTGCTGAAGGAGGAGAGAATTACGGCGTGTCCTTGTTCGGACCTCTTCATAAGCCCAGCTGCCCGGCGGCTTAGAGCACATTTCTCAGCTATGTACCTGCCGGCAATGTTCACAGGTGCTATGTTTAAAATAGCATTAAGAGCTATCGTTGGTGTGGTCCTGGCAAGTTGCGAGAGTATAAAATGTTCGGTTACACCCGAACTTAAAATTTCCTTACTTGTTTAATATAAAGGTTTGCCAACACCTATGAGTTCGCCAGAGAAATGGCTTTGACCGCTGCAAGTTGCAAGGAAATTAAATGTTCCGTTACACCCGAACTAAGCTCTTCCGTACTTGTGATTTTTATTGTTTTGGTTTAATTGTATTTACAGTATCAGTCAATTCTGATATTATTTCAATAACTTCTGAATTTGTTGTGAAATATTTATTGTTATTTATTACAAGTTCGTTCAATTTATCAATAATTTTTACAAGGTCATCATGGGCTGCTATCCATTAATAAAGCGTTTCTAATTCATTTATTTCCTTTTTCTGCCTAACATGGTTTTGTTTTAATCCTTCTAATAAAGTTTCAATCACCAAAATTTCAGATTCTGTTTGTTGTGTAGTAATTCTTAGGTTGTCATGATCATAATCAATGTTATTATAACGGAAATTTTTCTCAAATTGAGATAAATCAGTAATGTGCATTAAGTCTCCGTATTCCTCATAAATGGAAACATTCCCATTTTCAATTAGTACATAGTGTTGTCGCGTGTGGTCTATATAATCATGAGCTGATCAGTATTGCCAAAAGTAAAATGATGTTATTAGAAACCTATAAGAAATTATGATTTTATATTATCTCTATGAATAACTCGACGAAGCTGCAGAACCCTTGCTCCTGGCCACTTCCGACCAGGTCTCACCCGGCTTCGGCAACATCGGCGCTATTGCCTACCACACGGGTGCCAGAGGGGCAGGCGCCGAAGTCGCAGGAGTCGCCATTGCTCTGCTCGGGATCCCCCAAAACCTCTCTTAAGAACATCCGCCTCCCCGCGAAGATGGGCATTCTCCGCGATTAATTTCAGGAGAAGTGCCTCATACTTTGAGAAAAGCTCTATGGGTCTCTTCATGGAAGAAACCTCAAGGTTCTTCGCCCGAATACTACTGCGCTAACCTCAGCTCTTACAGCTTTCACCCCTGCAACATGGCTGATAGCGTCACCAAAACGCATGACGGGTGAGCTAAGTGGTTTAGTTTTCGGCGCATGAAAATTCTGCGATAAGGACCGCGAAGGGGCTGATGGTGCTTGCTTCCAAACATGCGCATCTTCGCGGCCAGGTTGATGACCTTAGAGGAAGCAGTGGGAGTTATTCCTCGCCGCCAGGCAAGTCAATGTCGTCCTAGAGCCTACGGAGAAAATTATGTCCGCCCTCTTGAAGGCAGGAAGGTGCTATATTAAGTGGTTCTCCTTCCGGTTGTGACCGGAAAGCTCCGATGCTGGCTGATTTCGGTGTATGGGTTTTGACCATAGAGTGGCTGAGTGTGGGGCAAGTCAGATCTGTGCAATCAGGAAGGCCACAGAGCTGCCGATTGCGTCAATGCACCCCATTGTCGCAATTGCGTGCTTAAGGGTAGACCACCTGGGCATCATATGATTTCGGCTGTCCCACAGCTTCCTCTAAGGGCGTCAACCTGGCCGTGGTGGGTAAAAACCTCTACATTGTGTATGAGCCGAGTGGGTGGTATAGGTTTGATGGGTCTAGGGGCGTGAGTGACATCGACGTGATGCTTATGGATCAGGAATCAGATAGGGTGTTTTCAGCAAGATGGGCGGCTAAGGCAGCGTGGGGTTGAGTGATCATAATTAGATGCAAATTTACTGCCAAATCCCCTCCTCGCCCCTCGGTATGAGAGTCCATTGCGGCGATGGCGTACCTCTGGTATCGACTGGAACCAATATGGACGATCTGTTACGGAAGCGGAATTAGGTATTCCGCTTAGAGTGTTCGAGGGCTAAGGGGTAGGGGGAGCAAATTTCTCGGCTATTAGAGGTAGTGTGGGGGTGAACGTTAGAGTACTTAGGAACGATAATAGTTTTGTGGTTAGGAAAATCAGGTGGTGAACACGTGAGTTAACCTCGAAGAGGAGGAGGTCAGGCGCTTGAGGCGAAAGTTTCAACACTTCATTTATGATAAGTGCTTGTGGGAGGGATATTTTCCATGTGAGTGGAAAAGGGCCAGGGTCCTTACTCGCCTGAAGTCCCCCGATAAGATCAGGATTGATCCTCGTTTTTATCGGGGCATCAGTCTCCTTCCAGTGCAAAGTTTGGTGGAACGCCTTGAGGAGCCAACGCGGGGTATGTGATATGTGATCGGATATGCAGTATGGGTTCAGGAAAGGACGCCGTGTAGAGGATGCCTGGATGTATGTTCAGAGAGCAGTTTGGGACAATGTCAACGAATATGTCCTTGGCGTATATATTATCTTCAAGGGGGCATTTGACTACCTGGGATCGGGTGATTGGACCATCGAAGGAGCTTGGCTGTACAGAAATTACTCTCTGCCGCAGCAACTTTTAGCACAGAAAAGCCTCCATCGTTGGAATGAATGCGAGTGTGGAGGTTGGGGTGGCCCGCAAGGATCCATCTGTGGTTCATGTATTTGGAATCCTATGATGGACTCTCTGCTTGGACACCTCGAACCATTATGTAGGTGTTGTGCGTACGCGGACGAAGTTCTTTTTTTTTTTTAGTTGAAGGTCAATCAAGCTAGCGGAAGAATGATTTTTAGCAATTGTCAACAATTGGAGTTGTATATAGTTCCAATCTTTTGAAATTACTTCACTCACCACTCCTTAATATCGTACCCAACAACTTCCAAAATGAATTTATCATATATAATATTTAAGAAACCACTCAATATGACAATCACGCAGCGCAAAATTATATAAAAATGTTTTATATGTAAAGAAAATGGAATTATCCGGATGAGTTCCGCTGATGTAAAATGCTGCGACGGGAATCAATCGTTGACCGTATGTTCGCTTCGAACTGGATACGAGGAAAGAGACCGGCCGCTTGAAAATCTATGGTTTTGTTGATGGTTGGTGTGGTGATCGATAGGTGTGTTGGGTTATCATAGATTGTGTTTGTTAATGTGGGAGGTGTGTTGGTCTGTATGGTTTTCGATTGTCCGTGTGAATAGGGTTAGCATCAAGTACGTGACGCAAGTCAAATACTTGGGATTGGCCATGAAAGAAAGAATGTGTTTTACTCCACACTTGGTGAGTGTGAAGGAGCGACTGCTGGCGATTGTCGTCAAAGTCAGCCGCAGTTTATGGAGTGATTGGGGCCTCAGGCGTCGCGCGGTTCGTACCATATATCGTGGCCTATTCCACTTATGGAGCTGCTACACGGTGGGTCTTGGGACGCCAAAAAGTACTCTCTGTACAGCGCTGTATGATGTCCGTTTGCCAATGTATCGCTCCGTCTCAGCTGATGCGATTTAGGTTTTATTAGGTGTGCCACCTCTTGACCTGATTGTTATAAAGCGTGCTGTTGCATTCAGGTTAAGAAAAGGCTTGAGTGTGTCCTTGCTGCAGAATAAATTGGTTTTTGATCTTCGAAAGGATAATTAAAAAGCAAGAGACTTCTAGACGGTAGAGAACGTTGGGACAATGGACGTAATGATGGGTTACCTTCGAGTACATTCGGGACGTTAGGTTTGTAGAAGGAAACCCAGACTTCAAGTTCAGTCTGAGCCTGGGCTTCCAGCTTACGGGATACGGACCTCTGAACGCATTTCTGCATGAGAGGCACCTTTCCGGGGTTTATGTGTGCTGCGAGTGTTGAGTATTGGGCGCATGTTATAACGGAATGTTCGATGTACTCTGATAATATGGAACCTTGGGGGAATGGGGATCAGTTGGACTGATGGACGGTTAGAGTTTAGCGGTGTGATCACCACTAGTCGGAATGCCAAACAGTTAGGGTCGATTGATAGGTGTACGCGTGAATTGTTTAGATGGCGGAGTCAATTAACTGAAAATCGGGGTTAGATTTCTTGGGTGAGTAATGTGTCTATTTGATGAGAAGTAGGGGTTTAATCCCTGGCTCTTAGAGTTCGCTCCAACCTGCTCATGCGGGCTGGCCCTTCGGGGAGTATCGTGGTGGTTGTGGTTTATACCCAAATGCGGGAAGAGTGTTTTGATCACGCAATGTGGAGTTGCACTGCAACCAAGTGCCGGACCCAAAGTACGGCAGAGGTTTTAGATAGGCCTCGAATCCTACCAAGGTGTGTCCATTCCACACTACAAATCGGTACTGAAAAATGTTTGGCATTTTTGGGGCGCTGATCAACGCATTGTATTTATAAGCTGTGCTTTTGAGCACCGTGGGGTTAGGCTGTCGTCAGCTGGTACCCACGTTAAACACACCGGACGTTGTCCGTTTGACTTCGGTCGAGTAAGCGTCGCGTCCTTGTTTCGTCAAGGCTGCGTGCATTAAACTTGTTGGGCTGCATTTTAGCGTAATTAGTATGCGTGTTCACTGTCCATTCTTCATTCCTACACATGCATATATGTGGGATCACACGGACAGTGAACACGTAGTGGACAGACCTACTAACGTACGCCAAAATACAACGCTAACGAACATGAAAGCAAAACGATAGTCAAGGCATCAACCAAGGCGCGCTCATCCGGAATATGTTGTGCAATGCGATATGTGTGACGCGATCTGTGCGGTTTGTGCGATTATTGGCCGGGATTTTCTGTGAAATAAGTGTAAAAAGATTTTAAGTAAATTACAGTAAATCAAAGACTCTTTTTTTCTTCAAAATCAAAAACTTTGTAACATTTTTCAACTAACTGCACAGAACCATCACGAAATATTATATAATATAATAGCTTGATTGCGCCGTTGCTCGGGCACGAAGTATTTATATAAATGTATGTACATATATACGAAAGCGGTGAATGGCGACGCGCAGACCAGCAGTGAAGCAACAATTTCGAGGCTGCGCACTATAAGCGACGTGTAGACCAGCAGAGAAGCAACAGCAAAATTATTGCGAAGCAGAGGTGACGAGCAAGCAGCATCAGCAACGAGTACAGTCAACAGCCGCTATCAGTAACTGCAGATTAGTATTACTTCTTTTAAATTATTCGAGTTTTGATTAATTGTTTAGATCGAATGAGAAATGCTAATTTGAATTTGTCAAATGTTTTAGTTGTGGTGACGCGTCACACATTGCACATTATTGTTCCCGCAAACGAATTACTTGTTTTAAAGAAGGCATAGATTTGTTATAGCGCAAAGAGAGAGTGCAAACAGCTTGGAAAGTCCGTCAAGATAGAGAAAATCAACGTAAACACAATGACAGGCGATGAAATACCCGCGCTGGTGAAAGCTAAAAGTGGCCTCAAATTCAAAGATTTACAATTCAGTGAACCCAACAAAATGCCGAAAACGGTGTCTGCGCTAATTGAAACCGGGTTGGACTTATCCTCGATGCGCTACGATACTTTGATTATGTTACAGTTGGATATTAAAATGGACAAGGAAAGACGAAGGTAAGTTGGAATAAGATGGTGAAAAATCAGATTCCAGAATTAATCAGGAAATTCGGAAAGCTGTGTCAAAAGGTTCACAGCTCGACAGTTGAAATAAAGATATTGGTTAGTGACGGCCAACCAGGCTACGAAAGGCCCAGGCGAATGTCTTACGAAGACAGTTTTGTGGTGGATGCACAAGTTGCGGAGTGGCTAGAGTAAGAGATCATTAAGTCCAGCACTTCCAACTATGCATTACCGATCGAACTGCCGTAAGCGGCTTTGCTGCGATTACAGGCGGTTAAATGTAAATAAAATTGGAGACGATTTTCCTATGCGAACTCATCCAGAAGTTGCATCTAGTCCTGCGAACTGCAGCTGCAAATGGGTTACAAATATCATGGAGGTGGCTAAATGAGCCTACGTTGCCCCGAAAACCATACACACCAACACACCTCTCACATCAACAAACACAATCTACATCACACATCACTTCACGCAACATACACCTCACACAATGACACCACCATCCAGAATAACCCAACACACTTGCTGATCACCCCACTAACCATCAACAAAACAATCGAATCGTTAAGCGGCCGGCTCGTTTTTTTTTGTATCCAATTCGAAGCGAGGACATCGTCAACGTTTTTTGATTACAGTCGGTCGGTCCACATCAGCGGAACAGATCCGGGCACTTCCATTTTGTTTTTATATTTACAAGTATATAACAAATTTATATATTTTTATGCTGCGTCGCAAGTGATTTTTGTATTGAGTGGTTTTTAAATATTATATATAATATCTTTTCGAATAAACTAATTCGAAAAGGTTGGAATTATATACAGGAGGATATGCCAACTTTTGATGAGAAGTGTCTAATTTTTAGGGTACATCGTTGAGATTAATAACATAAGACCGTCAGAAGCAAAGACCAGTGCGGTAAATAATTTCCCATTGCCACGTGATCGAAAGGAGATGCAACGATTCTTGGGGTTGACGTCGTAATTCTGAAGATTTGTCGAAGGGTATGCAGTCATAGCTAAACCACTCTCTGATTTGCTGAGACAAGATATCAAGTTCGAACTAAAAGATAAACAAGTAGCAGCCATCGAGCAGTTGAACGAAAGCACCAGTCCTCAAACTCTACAATCCTAAGGCGGTTACCGAAGGGCACACGGACGCTAGCATGGTCGGCTACGGAGCAGTGTTATTTCAAAAAGACATCGAGGATCAAGCGTTCTACCTAGTTTAATTTATGAGCCGAAAAACCAAACCTGCTGAGGAGAACCACAACCTTTAGCTGTAGTAAAAGCCGTCAAGAAATAGCGTATATACTTATTGAGAATAAAATTCAAGGTGGTAACGCATTGTAGCGTTACGTTTCGTTAAGAGTGGACATTATTTTAACCACACTTCGATTTTAAAACTGAACATAGGAGCACACAGTCGAAATTTTTGGGTCCATATAAACTCGTCATGAAAATGGAGCATGGAAGATACGAAGTCCTTAAAGTTGGCGATCACGAAGAACCGGGACGCACCACAACAATCACTAAACACATGAAACTCTCCATTCGAGCCGAATAAAGCCGCAGGAAGACCGAATGCGGGATCGCACGGACACCGAACACGTAGCGGACAGAACTCCTAACGTACGACAAAATACAACCCTGACGAACAGAAAGGAAAACGAGCAAACCGACAGTCGCATACAGTGAGTAGAAAGGCATCAACCGAAGCTCACACAACGAGTACAAACGGATCGAAACAAGAGGAACAAGTGTTTTGAACTGAATAAATTAAGATATACTAAACTTCAGTAAAGTGAAATCAAAAGAACTAAATAAAATAAAATGTTTAAGTGAACTAGAATTGAATACATTGTTTAATGAATTGTTTCTACATATATAATTAATTTATGCATAAAATATGCAATTATGCTTATTGATATTGTCGTTGTAAACGACCACCATGGCGAATTTCTTTTTATTTCCTGTTTTATGGGAGTTAGTATATTAATATTGTTACACTCTCGCAACCTCTAGCTACAGAGTATAATAGTTTTGTTCACCTAACGGTTGTTTGTATCACCTAAAACTAATTGAGTTAGATATAGGGTTACATATATATAAAAAATCGCGAAACTATCAGTTATACCTAATCAAGCTATTGAAGCTATCATCACTGACCATATAACCTTTTCGATTTCTCCGTTAATTTCCTCATCTCAGCATGGATTTCGTAAAGGGAATTCGACTATAACAAACTTACTTGAATTTGTAAACCATGTATCATTGGGTTTTAGGGAACATAAGCATACGGATGTTATATACACAGACTTTAGCAAAACTTTCAATAAAGTAAATATCTCGATTCTCATACATAAACTTGATCTGCTGGGCTTTCAGCCAAGATTCCTTCAATGGGTATCTTCCTATCTTTATAATAGAACACAACGAGTGATATTTGAGGATACACCTTCAGATACAATCAATGTTTCTTTAGTTGTTCCGCAAGGTAGTCATCTTGGCCCGATTCTGTTCTTGTTGTTTATTAACGATATCTCTTCAGTAATAGAATTCTCAAAAATTTTATTATACGCAGCCGACGTAAAGCTTTCTAAATCATACACTTCAACTGAGGAAAGGTGTCTGTTGCAAACAGACTTGAATAATTTGGTTGCATGGTGTGATAGAAATGATTTGCCATTGAATCTCAATAAATGTAAGATGATGTGCTTTTTCCGTAGATCTGTGCATATTTATGTAATAAAACACCATATTCTAGAGCAAGTTTTTAACTATGTTGATTTGGGTGTTAATATGGACCCTAAGCTTAATATCCGTCTTCATATTGATACCATGGTCTTGAAAGCAAAAGCTGTCCTCAGTTTTGTTAAACGTTGGATAAAGAATTTAGAGATCCGTATATTACTAAAACACTTTGGTTAGACCTATATTGGAATATGGCTCTGTTGTATGGAACCCTTGCTACCAAATCCATTCTGACAAGTTAGAATCGGTTCAAAAACAATTTTTACTTTTCGCCTTAGCGCATTTCCGATGGGATGCTAGGGTAAGTCTACCTCCATACACTAGTCGTTTAAAAGTTATTAATCTACCTACACTTTCTAGTCGTAGGGAAATGCTTGGCATAATATTCTTAGTGAAAATTTTGAATGGACCTGTTTGCAGTTCTTTTTCCTGTCTGAAATTAAATTTAATATCCCGGTTCGCCTTTCGACTCAGTTTAGACCTTCACTGTTAAAATCCTGTAGATCAAACTTTGAACTAAACGAGCCATTCCGCCGTATATGTCATGATTTTAATTCTCATTCCAGCACATTTGACTTATCTGACTCACTTTTCAAAATTAAAAAGACTTTATTGTTTTCTCTTAATAAATGAAAATCTAACAATTTATTATATTGTAACTTTAGATCTTGGCTGTTGAAATTTTTGTTTCTATAGCTGAGCAGTTTTAGATCTCAACACTTAAAAAACTCTCTTGCCTTTTCTGACTCGAGGGTAATCGTTGGGTTATTATTATTATTATAATTAGGATGAAGAGACGAGTTGAAATCCGGGTGATTGTGCGTCCGTCTGTGCAAGCTGTTACTTGAGTAAAAACTGAGATATTTTTAAGAAACCTGGTACACATGTTTCTTGGTACCGTAAGGTATGGTTGGTATTGCAGATGGGCGTAATCGGACCACTGCCACGTCCACAAAACGCTATTGATCAAAAACAAATAAATTGCCATAACTAAGCTCTACAATAAGATACAAGACTGTTATTTGGTATACAACACCTTAGGGAGTAGCATCTGCAGTTAGAAATATTAAATTGTATAGCGGTACTGTTAAAAACTACTAAAAGTGCGATAAATCAAGCATTAAACACGCCAGAGACATTAAATAACCTCTGGGATAGTATGATATGATTTTATGGGAATCGACTAGTATCGGATTACAACCACGCCTATTTCCCATATAACACCATTTTAAATTCCATCTGATTCTTTCACTTTCCACTATGCAAATCAAGCAAAAATGATTGTATCGGGGTAAAACTTTGCGTGAATAATGTTGACTTTTTACCGAACGAATATGTTATCTTTACCCGAGGCAAAGGATAGCGCATTATTCCATTACATAGTATATTCCACAATTTCGGACGCAATTCGGAGCCTTATGCCACCCCACCCGTCACTCTATACTCTTTTGGCCCTTCATTCGTGTCATAGAGCAGCAGTCATTCAGACAAGTAGCTCTTTATCATGTTCAGCAGATAGTATTTGCAATATAAGGAGCCAGTAAGCCGAAATAAACACGTTTTTTACGACAAAAGTAACGACCGCTCAGTATAATTTATTGCCGCATATCCCCCTAAGTGGAGGTGGACTTTGAATATATGTTTATGTACAGATAGGTGCTCGTGATAGGTGCTTGTGTGAAAATGGCCAAGTTTTATAGTCTGAAGATTCCACAACTGAAAAAGGAGCTGGAAAAACATGGCTTGGCAACAAAGGGAGTAAGGTCCAAATTACAGTATGACTCTTTGCAAGAAGACCTAAAATGGCAAGGTGTAATTCAATGTGTGGCTGCTTTCATAGAGTATGGAAAAGCGCAAATGGGCAAACCTCCCGAGTACTTATGGTTGTTTTAAAGCTTAGAATTCCTGAAGCTCGGAATGTGCAGTACAAAGATTCAAGAGGAGGGCACTTGGGAATTACGAAAATCTTGGAGACAGACATGGCTTTCGTACAACAATGTGTACTACAATAAAAGCTAAGGAACCACCAACACATATGGTTTTCCATGAGTTAGCCAAATTGCTCATGATTACAAAGAATCTTAAAATATTTTATTACCTGAGGAGAAAAAAGATATATTTTACACTATCTTTATGGGCATTAAAATGAACAAAGCAATGTAAAGGATTGATTTCAACAACATTTTTCCATTTTTTGTTTTGTTAATTTTTTCGGTTATTTTAATTCTTTTTTACATGTTAATGTGACAGAAAACATACGATTCTGACTGAAGAGCTTAAAGCTATCGGTGCGTTCAGTGCAATCCATCGTGGTACATTACAGAACACCACATAATTTCAATGGTTTCTTGAGCAATATTGTAGTAAATAACACCATTTGCTTTGGAGTAAAAATTGGAAATACGGTTGACACACATATGGTTTCTGTGACATACTGCAAGTAGCTAGTAGAACCTAAGGACGGCATAGGATACATTTTATCTCTTTATGTTAAAAGTCAAAACATTTATACAAAAAGTATACTTCAAATCATAAGCATGTGTTCAAAATGCATATAAGAATCATTTGAATATTTTATTACTTCAAAAACAAAATAATAATAATAACAACACATAGCTACTATAAGAGTATAGTATTTTTCTTATACATATATGGATTATACAAATTGTTGCTACTGAAAAAGGCGGTTTTTTGTCACAACGGAAAATCAAGTTGGCATTTGTATCATCGAGGCATTGCGGTTACTTTGATAGATTATAAGCGAACGACCCTCAAGCATTGATAACAAACCAAACTCAGCATCTAACAGAAGAAATTCCGGAATAGCAAAATAGCTCAGAAATATTCTCGAAGCATTGCACAGCGATGAACTTTTCGGTTGTGCTGTTCTACCACTGCCTGGTCATTGCCGACAGCCCGGTCGTCCTTCGCTATTTTTAAGCCAATGTGATTAACGAATGTTTATGCAATCGTTTTATGGTGATTCAACACTTCTCCATAAAAACCTCAATTGACCATAAATATATGCGAACTATTGAGAACTGATCCACATTCAGAAATAATTCTATTGATAAATATTGGGAATGCTACAATAGAACTGAAAGTAAATTCATGCATTATGCTCCCAGAAAATTCCTGCATTTCTTTTTACGAAAAAAATTAATTAATTGAAAGTATATTCCTTAAAGTAAAAGTTATCTGTTTGGATCATAACTGCCTCAGTAATCAGGCTACATTGCGGTGTTTGTAAAGATGTTGACGAAATTAAATTCTAGATACAACAGTTGTTGTCAGGCTATAAAATGTATTTTACATTATTCGCTACTATTTTTGATGAAAATGTACATTACCTAGATATACCCGGAATGACATCTCATAATTTTCGGTTGAAAATTGTTCCACTAATATTATTCAGTGTAATTTCAATCCACTTCAATTATGCAACGGTACACGTTTGGTAATCAAAATATATCAAAAAATATTACAGGATATATTATTGTAGCAATCATTTTGACTGGAAAAATTGATGGAGAAATGGTTTTCTTGACCCGTTTTCTAATGATACAGTCAGAATGTACGCGAATCGATTTTCCGTTGTGACATTAAAATTGTCTTACCGGTTCCACATGGTGCGTCCTCACAAAAAACCGCCTTTTTCAGTAGCAACAATTTGTATAATCCATATATGTATAAGAAAATACTATACTCTTATAGTAGCTATGTGTTGTTATTATTATTATTTTGTTTTTGAAGTAATAAAATATTCAAATGATTCTTATATGCATTTTGAACACATGCTTATGATTTGAAGTATACTTTTTGTATAAATGTTTTGACTTTTAACATAAAGAGATAAAATGTATCCTATGCCGTCCTCAGGTTCTACTAGCTACTTGCAGTATGTCACAGAAACCATATGTGTGCCAACCGTATTTCCAATTTTTACTCCAAAGCAAATGGTGTTATTTACTACAATATTGCTCAAGAAACCATTGAAATTATGTGGTGTTCTGTAATGTACCACGATGGATTGCACTGAACGCACCGATAGCTTTAAGCTCTTCAGTCAGAATCGTATGTTTTCTGTCACATTAACATGTAAAAAAGAATTAAAATAACCGAAAAAATTAACAAAACAAAAAATGGAAAAATGTTGTTGAAATCAATCTTTTATATTGCTTTGTTCATTTTAATGCCCATAAAGGTAGTGTAAAATATTTCGTTTTTCCCCTCAGGTTATTAAATAGATTCTTTGTTGTCATGAGCAATTTGGCTAACTCATGGAAAACCATATGTGTTGGTGGTTCCTAAGCTTTTATTGTAATACACATTTTTGTACGAAAACCATGTCTGTCTTTAGTATAATATCGTAATTTTCGTTAATTAGAGTACTCATTTAGCGAGGTATGTTTTTCAATAATTCATGAGATTAGAATATTTGTATACCAGTAATACAAGTGTCTATACTTAAAAAGTTGCAACCGATCATTCCAATCGCTGACTGAGAAATAAAGCCGAAAATATTAAATAAAAATATTTATTTAAAAAGGTCTATTCAATTAATTTAAATCTATTTACATTTGGAAAAGCCGAACTCAACAATTTAACTACATTCTTTATTGGCAAAGTACCCTCATCTTGCCTTGAGAATGACGAAATAGGATGATCATACTCTTCAACAAAATTACCCTGCTTTTATACTTAGTTGAAAAGGAAAGAAATACAAAGCATAAAAAAACATTCATATAGTATTCATTATTTTCATGTCCTGTTTTGTATTCTGTTTTCATCACAATTTTATTTATTTTTTAACTCTTTCTACATATGTCTTTTTCATGTTGTTCGTTAAATTGCGTACTGACAAACTGTCGTTGTTCGTTGCTTAAGCTACTCAATCAAAAAAATTTCCTTGTTCGTTGTAAGCGGTTTTCGTTAAAAGGAATATTCGTTTCTTCGGAAGTGTTCAACTATTTCTGCAAAATTTTGTTTATTTTTTTTCGTATTATTATTTCGCTGCAATGCCTTTCTTTAAGGATCTAAGGACCATATATATTTACCTGTCCAATCTAGTGGGGAGCACTTACCGAATTAACCAATTTATGCGATTAATGAGAATTTTTTTTTCGCTTTATATGCACTATAAGTCGCTCTATTTACCGTTTTTTATTGGTTTTTATAAAATCAATTTTTGACACAAGGTTTCAAGAAAATTTTATTTTAATATGTATAGTTACCGGTGATTATCGCGCCAAACAAAACGTGCAACCGTATTGCTCGATCCGTCACGGAATGAAAAAGAAGCCCTGTGTTCGGAGGGAACCTTTTTGTTGGTTGCTGAACAAAGTGTGGTGTCCTCATCCATGGTGGCATTGTGTGTGGTGTAGTCATGTGTGGTGCTCGTGTGTATTAGAGTTCCTAAGTGTGGTGCATTGAGATGTGTCAGTTTTTTAGAGTAGTGTGTTGATGTGCCGTGTGTTAGTGTTGTGTTAGAGTTTTTCATTTGGGGTGACGACTAAGCCTCATTTAGACAGTAATTAATATTAAATTAAGATTCATCTGTGAACATGTCCAAAATCAAAAATATTTATTTTTATAAGTTCTAGCCAATTCTAAATACTTCATTCTGTTAGGTGCACTTATATAAGGTTTTCTTGCAGTGGATCTGCTCCTTATTAAAGTATTACGAACGATTTACTCTGGTACTGTCACACCTTGGAATTCAGTTAACATGGCTATTTTTGGTGCTGAAATTGTTAGATCCTTACCTCTTTTACTAAAAATAACTTCGTTATTAAACTGGTTGGGTGCTTGACCATTGAAAAATCTAGTGAGTTCCGTGCTCTCAACAATATTCACCATTCAATAGTTATAGTTTTGACTGAACATTACCCGTTCGGTATTCAAGCGATAAGATGGAAAAGAAAGTGTACCATCTCAAACAACGATTCTTTTTTTAGAACTATGTTAAAGAGCCGTATGTCAATCTGCACAGTAACCAATACTCAACACATTTCAAAATGTGAAGAACTTTCCCCATAAATTTTATAACTAAACGGGTTTCGAGGGGAAATTGTTATAAATTAACCCCTCGCAGTCCTTAGTAATTTGACAACCAACAAAAACCACCCACAGAGCTTATAGAGACTTAATCTTGATACAAGTTTCATGAAACGAAGGAGCATAGGTAATGAAAAATAACTTTTTAATAAGGCAATCAGTTACTAATGTGTGCTTAGTCAGTACAGTCGCAGGTACTAAGTTCTGGATTTATTAACTAAACCAAGTGTATATAAATATATAATATTAAGCGAACGCATGTGAACTAAAATAGAAAAAACAAACAAAAGCAAAAAAAATCGATGATATTGAAGTCAACGGGACGTGTGTGGGCAGCGAAGGCTGGCAAATCACATACCAACCTAAAGCAACAAAGCGGATGAGCATTGATTCCTAACAACTCAAACCGGTTTTCTTGACTAGATTTGGTCATGCAAAGTGATGAACAAAGTTTTTCAGAAACCACCACCGATTTCTGAGTGATGTTAATAAAATTTTGAAAAGCTTTTCAACTATTATTGACAAAAAAAATTTCACCTACAAATCAGGCAGGGACGGACAAGCGAGAGTAATGACTTCAAACAGTGAAAATTAACTTTCTTCTTTCCATAAAGAATATTTTATATTATATTTGAAAATATAATTTTACGCGCGAACGCGCGAAAGAAATCAACCGGTTAAGTGTCAATTATTAACAAAATTTCATTTCTTTATTTTTTGTGTCAATATATTCTATAATTTCAAAATTATAAATATGATTGTTCTTTAAATATTTCCAAATTTTACAATCGCCATTTTCATATATAACATTGTTAATATTTGTATAATTCTCAAAAGTAACAAGGTAAATTCCATTTATGGCATAGCCATCAACTGTATTATTTCCGGAGACTAATATTGCTCCTTATTTAATTACATCTATTTCTTTATTTTAATACTCTCGCAACCTGTTGCTACAGAGTATAATAGTTTTTTGTTCACCTAACGGTTCTTTGTATCACCTAAAACTAATCGAGTTAGATATAGGGTTATATATATATATAAATGATCAGAATGAAGAGACGAGTTGAAATCCGGGTGACTGTCCGTCCGTCCGTGCAAGCTCTAACATGAGTAAAAATTGAGATATCTTTATGAAACTTGGTAGACATGTTTCTGGGTACAGTGAGATGGTTGGTATTGCAGATGGGCGTAATCGGACCACTGTCACGCCCACAAAACGCCATTTATCAAAAACAAATTAATTGCCATAACTAAGCTCCACAATAAGATAAAAGACTGTTATTTGGTACACAGGATCACATTAGGGAGGGGAATCCGCAGTTAATTTTTTTTTTAAGTGGGCGTGGTTCCGCCCCTTTTAGGTTTAATGTGCATAACCTCTAAACCGCTAATTCCATAATAACAAAATTCACTGCAAACAAATATTCTTAGAACTTCTACCTACAGTGTGAAAATAGTTGAAATCGGGTGTCAACTCCGCCCACTCCCCATATAACGGTACTGTTAAAAAATACTAAAAGCGCGATAAATCAAGCAATAAACACGCCAGAGACATTAAATTGTATCTCTGGGATGGTATGAGCTGACTTTATAGGAACCGCGTTCAAAATTTGTCAGAGGGCGTGGCACAGCCTACTTTTAGGTGAAAACCCATATCTCGGGATCTGCTTAATAGATTTTAACAAAATTTGGCGCATAACGATTTTTTCATATTTCTATGGTATAGTGCGAAAATGAGTAAAATGGGACTACAACCATGCCTATTTTCCATATAACACCATTTTCAATTCCATCTGATTCTTTCACTTTCTACTAGGCATTTCAAGCAACAATGATTACATCGGGGTAAAACGTTGCGTGAATATACGTTTAAAGTATGCCACCTTGTGACCAAAAATTGTCTAAATCGAACCAAAACTGTTCAAGCCCCTAAGTACTAAATATGTGGACCCCAGTGCCTATAGTTGACATTCTACCGAAAATATCAGTCAATCCACAAAGAAATCTCAAACGAGTATACCATTTGACTTTGCGAGAGTATAAAATGTTCGGTTACATCCGAACTTAGCCCTTCCTTACTTGTTTTCTTTTATTTTTTTGCATTTACCTGTTTTTCTGGACAAAATATCTGATAGGCAGGTATTTGTATTATTAATATTACAATACGTCTTTATCATTTCTTTTTTACAACTTTTTATATTAATATATATGTTTTTGCATTTTGCAATTTTTTTGCCAATTACTAATTTACCGTCTTCTTGTGTGGCTGCTCTTTACTTCATAATATTTGCAATCATTTATAATTTTTGGATACTTAATATATATAACAATTACAGCTTTATTTTGTAATATCTTAAAGTTAGAAATGTCCATTAAATCAGTTATAGTCAATTGTCCGTGTTCATTTTGTATTATATTTGTTATCTCATCTAAATGTAAAATTGCAGGGTTTAAAATTCCTATTTTTGCCATAGCTATCGTATGAACCATATTTTGTAGTTCAGTTATTAAAAACAATTAGATGTACCATTCACTATATATTCAGATTTCGAATGTATTCTAAAGCCAATAGATATACAAAATTCTACTAAGACACAATATGTTCAAGAACATATTCCTTATGCCTATTGTTATTTTATAAAGTGTTCATATAATAACCAACTGAACCGTTTTAAAATATATAGCGGTGTTGATGCCCCAAAACATTTTATTAAAATTATTTTTGATGATGTTTTAGATATTCACCATCTATATTTGTGTAAAACAGTTAAAATGCATCCACTGAATGCCGACCAACTTAGACGTCAAAAAGAGGATACAGTTTGTCATATTTGTGGAATGGAACTTTTATTAAATGATAGGGTAGCAGATCATTGTCATTTAACTGGTGAATATAGAGGTCCAGCACATAATAAATGTAATTTGGAATATCAGACAACAAATTTTATTCCAATATTTTTTCATAATTTATCGAAATATGATTGTCATTTATTTGTAAAAGAGTTGTCATCTGTTAAGGGGGATATAAATATAATTTCCTTAAACAAAGAATTGTATATTTCGATAACAAAGAAAATATATATTAATGAAAAAGATACCATTGAACTTCGGTTTTTAGAATCATTTCGATTCATGCCTTCTAGCTTAGACAGTTTAGCAAAGAATTTAAATAATAATGATTTAGAAATAACAAAGGCTTTTTTCCCTAACGACCATCACTTTGTTTTAATGAAACGTAAAGGTATTTTCCCATATGACTACTTAGATTCAGAAGAACACCTCAACGAAATTACCTGTTCGTTCACATTTCTTTAATAAATTAACAAATGAGTCATGTAGTATCGATGATTATCAGCATGCACAAAATGTTTGGACAACAATTAATTCTAATTTATTAGATTATTTATTATTATATTATATTTAAAAGTAGATGTGCTACTCCTCAGTGACATTTTTGAAAATTTTAGGAAGTTTTGTAAAGGAATTTGTCGACTAGACCCATGTCAATATTATACATCTCCAGGTTTATCTTGGGATGCAATGCTTAAAATAACTAGAATAGAATTAGAATTGTTGTCTAATGAAAACATGCATAATTTTATTTTGTCAGGGATTAGGGGTGGTATTGTTCAATGTTGTAAACGACATTCAATTGCTAACAATAAACATTTAAGTGATTACGATGTGACTAAGCTTTCACATTATTTAATTTATTTAGATGTTAATAATTTATATGGGTATGCTATGTCACAATATATCCCTCACAATAATTTTAAATGGGTTGAAAACGTAGAGGAGTTTAACGTTTTGAGTATACCGGAAGATTCTTTAGTTGGTTACATATTAGAAGTAGATTTAGATTATCCCATAACCATTCACAATATTCATAATGACTTACCATTTTGTTTTGAAAATAAAAAAGTTGGTTCAATGAAACATAAAAAGTTGATTGGTGATTTAGCAAAATCAAATATATTATTCATTATAAAAATTTGCAACAATGTATTATACATGGGCTTATATTAAGGAAAATTCATAGAATTCTAAAATTTAATCAATCGGATTGGCTAAAAAAATACATTGATTTAAATAATTATCATAGAACATTAGCAGCTAACAAGTTTGAAGAAAATTTCTTTAAATTATTAAATAATGCGGTGTATGGAAAAACTATGGAGAATGTAGATAAAAGAGTAAATGTTAAGTTAGTACAAGATTGGGAAAATACTAATATTGGAAGAAGAGGTAGAAAAAAAATAGGTGCTAGAGCCTTAATAGCAAAACCTAATTTCCACAGTCTAAGCAAATTTTCTGATAATTTAATAGCAATTCAAATGAAGCAAGTGTCAGTTCTGTACAATAAACCGATATATATTGGTTTTACCGTTTTAGAACTTTCAAAATTTAAAATGTATAGTTTCCATTATGATTATATCAAAGAGAAATATAAAAATAATATTACTTTGAATTATATGGATACTGATTCATTCATATATGATATTCAAACTGACGACTTTTAATGATATTCGTGTTGACATTCCAAAATTTTTCGATACATCTTCATATCCAATAGAAAATATTTTTAATTTTCCTCGGTTCAATAAAAAGGTTCTAGGTATGATGAAGGATGAATGTAATGGAAAGTTAATAAAAGAATTTGTTGGTTTAAGAGCAAAAATGTATTCATTTAGAATTGATAATGATATAAATGAAACTAAGAAAATTAAGGGAATAAAAAAATGTGTAACTTCTACATTGAGTTTAAGTGATTTTAGAAAATGTCTGTTAGAAAATAAATTGTATAATGCATCAATGTATACATTTAGATCTAAATTACATACGGTTTATACACAAAATATTTATAAAGTAGCTCTAAGCAATATAGATGATAAGCGAATTGTACGGGAAAATCATGTTGATACTTATGCTTATGGTCATTTTGAAACATTATAGTAGTACTTTATTATTGTAATATAAAAAAGAGAAAAATATAAAAAAAATTGTATTTTAAATTATTTAGTTTTTATTAAATAAAAATTTTAAACATAATTGCCCACATATGACTGTGTTATATTTTTGTTTCTGTTCATAATTGTAATATATTGGTGGCTTCAGGTAATTAATCAGTTCTACCGGTGGTTGTAAATTTCCAAAACTATCAAAATATTCTTTATAATTTTTGTTTTTATAGTATGCTACCCAATGAGTACCAGGACAATCAGCATCATCTAAATTAAGAATTCCACATTCTTGTGATTTCGGCTTATTCGGTAAAGAATTTCGCATAAAAACTCCCCTGAAATGTTTCAGATGTTTACAATATTTCATTAAATCAACATCTGTTAATGGTCTTTTGGGTAGCTTTTTTATTAGTTTTTTGGATAGGGTCGTAAAAATAAACCATATCCCTTTTTATATGGCTTAAGGAATAAACCTTTACCCATAGCGATAGATTCCATATATCTATTATGGCGGGTAGCCTCAGCCAATTGCTCCTTTCCATTCTTGATATCATTTATAACTTTTGCTATAGCTGATCCAGCAGATGCTATACCACCAAGTGCACCAAACGCCGTTAAAACAGGAAGGAGTGGTAAAATTCCACCAATTTTTGGGACTGGAATTTTTCTCGGTATGTTAATTTGTTTATTTTTAAAGCTAGACTTTATAGCATCTTGTGAAATTTTATAAGCTTCATTAAATGACTGCGGCTTCTTTTTGTTAAGCATATTGATTCCTTTTTTAACTGCTACCAAAAAATATTTTTTAGATGACACTTTTTTGTTTTTCATCTTTTTACGTTTTTTACATTTAGATGTATTTCTTTTTTTATTTTTCATACCCATTCCAAATTTGAATTTTGCTTTCATTGCATTTGTAACGAACCAAGCGTTTGCTCGTTCTTTTAAATCACTATTCTTAGATGTAACACGCTGCCAGGCTTTCTCAGATAGAACTTTATCAGCTTGGTGTCTGTTATTTATATCTTTTGCTTGTGAATATGCAATATCATGTTCCCTGCACGCTTCATCTAAAGGATTTATACCCTTATCTCCTCTTTCTAACCGTTGTCTGAGCTTTGTTCCAGGTCCACAAAATTGATATCCGGGTAAATGAAGTTCAATAGGTAAAGAATTAATCAAATTATTTACAAAACCCTGACCAATCTTCTTATGTATTAGACCCA
Organism: Bactrocera oleae; assembly: GCF_042242935.1. Taxonomy (NCBI): domain Eukaryota; kingdom Metazoa; phylum Arthropoda; class Insecta; order Diptera; family Tephritidae; genus Bactrocera; species Bactrocera oleae. The sequence continues at coordinate 14,556,540 of NC_091541.1, read as the reverse complement.
TCAGGTGATTTTTTCTTAACAATATGGTTGAGTGTGGATGAGTTTCAATTAAATGATATCTTTATTATAAAAGTGATGGTTTATATTGCTATAAATCTAGTAAACAAAATGAAAGTAGTTAAACAACGTCTCCAACTTAAGGTTAATAATGCCGACAATTATATAAATGTTAAAAATGTTACTAGACATAGTCCACTTTTACCAAATTCCATACGATCTCTAATTGTGGGTCCATCAAATTGTGGAAAAACTAATGTTATGCTCAGTTTAATTGAAAGCCCAAACGGTCTTAATTTCCGAAATATATACATTTATTCAAAATCATTATACCAGCCGAAATATATCTATCTAAAAAGGCTTATTGATCCGATAAAAGAAATAAATCTTTATACATTTAGTGAAAACGTTGATGTTATCAAGCCCACTGAAGCCAAACCGGACTCAATTTTTATATTCGATGATGTAATATGTGGAAAACAAAGTAAAATACAAGATTATTTTTGTATGGGTCGTCATAAAAACATTGATTTTTTTTATTTATGTCAAACTTATACAAAAATTCCTAAACACCTAATTCGTGATAATGCCAACATGATTATTGTATTCAAGCAAGATGAAATGAATCTTAAGCATATCTATAATGATCATGTTATTGGAGATATGTTATACAAAACATTTTTAAAAATATGTACTGAATCTTGGAAAAGTAAATACGGCTTTATTGTTATAAGTAAAGATGATTCTATAAACAATGGTCGATATCGAAAGGGTTTTGATAATTTCATACAATTATAAAACATCCATACAAGCATATAGCAGATCAGATTCTTATCAGATATACAACTGATAGGTAGCAGATTTTCAAACACTCGTTAAAGATCATGGCAAATAAACAGATGACTGTTTTAGCAAATATTGCTAAGACCAGAAAAGTATTAAAAAAAAAAATTAAAATAATGAAATTGGGAGAATTGGATAGAATAAACTTGTTGGAGGATACATTTAAACCCATTTCAAAACCATTGAAAGCATTAGTTGATAATTTTAAAAACTCTAATAAATATAATGTTACTAATTTTAATGATAATGATGAAATTTGGGAGGCGGACAGTGTAAAAGAAAGTGAAGACAGGCTGTAGAAAACCTAAGACAAGTTGAAAAGTATAATGATAATACTACACCAACTGAAAATGATATTTTAAGAAGAATTGAAAAAGACCCTGATCTATGGGAAAGACATAAATTTGTAAAACGCCAGTCTGAAAAACAACTAAATGAAGATTTTAAACGGGTTAAGCTTACTCACACCCATTCACTATTACAAAACATAAAATTGCTTAAAGATCTTAAAATGCTTGATACATTGTATGGCCCGAATAGGGATTCAAATGGTCGATGGCGATTTGGGTACAAACCATTAAAAATTACGTCTAAAGATGCTATACAGATCGGAAAGGAAAAATAGAAAATGACACCAGGTCTGTTTGAGTTAATATTTCATAAAAACCCCCAACATTATAAAAAGTATGATTTGAAGAGTTATCGAGAGATTTTATTAGAAACAAGTGTTCACAAACGTAATTATAACCCAAATAGTCAAATAAAGGGAACAAAATCATTTAAATATCTTTATATTATCAGGAAATTATTCAATTATAATCCACACTCGTTCATAAGTGGTAGAGGTTTATTGAAATCATTCGATAACCGTAAAAATATTTATCAATATTGGGATAACCCTAATGAGTTGGTGGATAGATTGAGATTGCTTATATCTTCAACAAGTGCCGGACATAACAACCATCAAAACGAAATTATATCAATTATTGAAGAGTTGCGAGAAGCAAATATTATTAAATAATATGAGTATAAATAAATTTGGTCATTCCTCACTTGGCAATAGTAGGTCAAAAGTGAATCTAGACCGAAACAAAAATCTTAATTTGAACAAGAAGAGAATAATTAACCTAGCTGCTCCTATAGAAGATAATGATGCCATTTCGAAAGTATTTTTTTTTTAGAAACGTTAAATAAAATGAAAAACAAATTAGAACATCAAATCAATGAAATAAATGTAATCCTGAATAATAGTATTAAAAATGATGTATCAATTCTTGAGGATCTAATAGACCAACGAATAAAAGGTGCATGTGGGGAAGAATTACATAATATAATATAAAAAAATATTTAACAACTATTGAGGACTATTTGTTGCGTTTCGTTGTGGCGAAACAACATCCTACTGACAAAGACGTTGAAGTGCTTAAAATAAAATTCCCTACTATAAAAGAACTAACAAAATGAATAACAAAAGAGCTATTTTAGAAGAATTACATAAACAAGCTAGAAAAAAATTTAAACGAAGACGTGTTATTATTAAAGCAATCGATGATTTGTGGCAAGCTGACTTGGTGGTAATGACGCAGTATTCAAATAGTAATAATCAGTATAAATATCTTTTAACTGTAATCGATACATTTTTTAAAAAAGCTTGGGCCGAAGCAGTTAAAGATAAAACTAAAAAAAATGTAACAAATGCAATGGCTAATATTTTCAACTCAAGTAACCGAATCCCGAAAAACCTGCAAACAGATGATGGAAAGGAATTTTATAATACTAATTTTAAAAGATTATTACAAACAAAAAATATCAATCATTATTCAACATTTTTTTCATTAAAAGCATCTATAATAAAGCGATTCAATAGAACATTAAAAGGAAATATGTGGAAAGAGTTTAGTTTTCGGGGAACTTATAAATGGATTGATATCTATAAACATCATCAGAATGACTCCAAATGATGTAAATTCCTCGAATGAACAACATTTATTGAACACCATATACAACAATTTAAAAGTTTTTCATAGACCAAAATTTAATATAAATGATGAGGTTAGAATAAATAAATATAAACATGTATTTGAAAAGGGGTATACACCAAAGTGAACAACAGAAGTTTTTAAAATAAAATCAATTAGAAACACAAATCCAACATATATACTTGAAGACTATCAAGGTAATACTATTAAGGGAAGATTCTATGAATATGAATTAATGAAAACTAAACTCCCTCATGTATATTTAGTTGAAAAAGTTTTGAGACGTCGAAACTATAGAGTTTATGTTGAATGGTTAGGGTTCCCTTCTGAACACAATTCCGGGGTGAATGTTAATGATATAAATTAAGAAAGAAAAAAATAAATATATGTATATGTAATATAAATATAAAAGTGTTTTAAAAATTTTTTCAGTCAGGTATTTAATGATAACCTAACAACATGTCGATTACATTAACAATAAATGGTAATTCATCTATACTGGCTGCAAATTATTTCCCCCCCATAGAACTCAAACAAGATTATGTTTGTGGGTTAATTAGTTTTGACTCGTATCATACAATTCCAAATGTAGACGAAGAAAACAATTTTTTTCACATTGGTTCGAGTGTTATTGAGATACCTGTTGGAACATATGAGCTAGATGATATAGTTGAGAAAATTACCAACACACATGAACCTTTGAATCGAGGGTTTATTAATATAAAAGCTAATCCTAATACATTTAAAACCGAAATTATGAGCTATCTCGAAGAAGTGAATTTTAATAAAAAATACTCAATTGGTCCATTACTAGGTTTCAGTAAAAGAATATTGGAGCCAGGGATTGTTCATTACTCTGACAATCCAATCGATATATCAAAAATAAATACAATATCCGTTGAATGCAATATCATCAATGGATCATATATAAACGAAACATCTATGCATACAATACATCAGTTTTCTCTTAGAGTTAGCCCAGGTTATAAAATTACAGAAATACCTATTAATGTTATATATTTACCAGTTAATACTCGTCAAATAAGTACTCTAGTTCTTAAAGTTGTTGATCAAACGGGTAACCTAGTTAATTTTCGTGGAGAAGCCATATCGATAAGACTACATTTAAAACCTATCTAACGAAAAATAATGATAATTTTTAATAAAAAGCCACTACATACAGACTTTAAGAATAGTTTTCATCCATCATCAAAAGTATTGGGTACAAAAACAAAAAATCTACGCCATAAAAAAGAAAATTCTATTGTTCAACATAAAATTTATTCAACCCCATCGAGTTTCTAATAAGTCTGGGATTTAATTTAAAAAAATGAGTGCTATAATAAATGTTTTGTATAACCCCATTTTTGATAATAGTATAATAAAAAGGGATTATCATAGCTACATACACTTTTCGACTTCTTTGAAAACCAGTAATAATGAAATATAAAATTTAAATTCCATTGTGTTATATCCCTTTATCATCAACGACAACTTATAATGAGCTTGATATTTGAAAAATATGTATTTATATACTTACTTTCCTTCTTCTTCTCAGCCTTTAAAATCAATTTAATTTAACATTACCGAATAGTAATGATATTTTACAAATAAATGTTTCATTATTATTACTGAAACAAAGTGAACCTCTTTTAACGCATTATGATAAAGAAATTGAAGTTTTAACAACGACGTTATCATCATCATCATCGTCATCGTCGTCATCGACCCCTATTGTAGAGACAACACAGCCATCTCCAGCCCCTACAGAAATAACTCAACCATCTACAACAATCACACCCTCATCTACTCTTGACTTTACAACTGAAGGGAAGCCCGTGAAAGTTTTTACTATAGATGAAGCTATAGAGGCATTTCGTAGAGGGATTATTGAAAAGGAATCTGATATTGGAGGAATTATTGAGGCAAAACAAGCATTTTATCGACATTTCAAATTGGAATATGATAATTTTGATATACCGATTCGTTGTACTTATGATAGTAGATATGTTGAGAAAATGTTGAGCATCAAGTGCTTTGAATATCGTGAAATTGAAACTGAACGAATTCTAAGTAATGGTGACATTGAAACGGTGTTAATCCAGGATAAAACATATAAAAGACCAAATGTAGAAATAATTGATGTTAAAAACTATAGACAAACATATAATATGGTCATTGTATAACGTTGTTCGACGTATATAGAAAAAAATGATGAAATTGACTAATTTAATAAAAATTCTACTTCTGCACCTGTTGTATTTAAGATATGGAACAAGCTACTACTATAATCAATTGATGGATCAAAATCAAAATATAAGTAGCTTTAGAAATTTTGAAAATAGTAAACATTCTAGTTTTCAATACAACATTCCAAACACTTCTTTACATTTAAAAATAAATGTAACAATTCAATTGATAGATAAAAGTCGTCCTGAGCTGAGCCCTACAACAACAACAACAAGCCAGAGACCTTGGGGATATTTTAGACCAACTTACTCCGATCAAATTACAAAGACAAATAATACAAAAAGAAGTGTAGACACCATACTCGATGCTATTGACGCTTTTAAAAATGAATTAGTTAAAAAGGAAACGAGAATTGGAGGTATTATTGAAACTCCAGGGGTTTTCTATCGTCATTTCAATTTAGTTTACGATAATTGTGAAATTCGAATTAAATGCTCTTATTATAGCAATTATGAAAAGCGTACTCTAAACATCTATTGCTTTGAATTTCCGGAAAACAATACGGAGAAATTAACTGATAGAGAAGCATTACATGAACGCACTTCATACGATATAAACCCAACAATAATTCATGTTAATCGTTATTATCAATCATTACATATGAAGGTACAGTAATCTCAAAGACATGTCATCATCAGCTGCGGATATATTAATTTTTTTAAAAAACTTTGGACATTTTTTACCCGAAGGGCAGAAGAAAAGACTTTTAGATATTCATTCGAAAATCGAGTATAGAGATAAATTAAGTAAAATAAAGAATAATTTCGGATTCTAATTGCAGAGCTGGTCCAGACACTTGCCATTGCTTATTACTAAATCGCCTGGACGAGGAAGCCTACATCATTTTAGATATTTATACAAAAATTTATAGTCAATTTGTAGACACTTATACAAAAATTTATAACCAATTTCACTGTAAACATTGTAAATAAATCACATCTGAAAAACACCTCTTTCAATAAAAATAATTTTTATTTTATTTTATTTATAAATTTAATTTATTTTTTATTTTAATAAATTATGCGCCCTGTTACCCCCCAAATCCCTTACACGGGTCTATCTAAGCACCACAAGCACAAAACCACAAAATATACAAAATTATTTTTTCCCTTTTCACTAAAATGGTGTAATATTTATATTTATATAAAATTCTCACGTTCGCATACAAACACACACACACACGGGAGCACTGCGACAGTTTTGCGGTTTTGCGGTTTTGTAGTTTTGCGGTTTTTTCCCGTTGCACCAAAGTGGTGGAAGGAAAAGTACGAAAATGGTGCACGCAGGCTTGCACCAAAGTGATCTAGAACCGGCATCTCTATACTACTACCCATTTTTGAAACAAAGACATATTATTATCGATAGTTTCATTTATTTATTCTATTATATGAATTTCAATTATATATCTTACACAATGGCCGATATTTACGATAAAAAGTCAACTATAGGTACTGGGGTCCACATATTCAATACCTAGTGGCTTGAACAGTTTTGGTTCGATTTAGAGAATTTTTGGTCACAAGGTGGTATACTTTAAACGTATTATTCACGCAAAGTTTTACGCCGATATAATCACTGTTGCATAGTTGAAAATTAAAGAATCAAGTGGAATTTAAAATGGTGTCATATAAAATATAGGCGTGGTTGTAATCCGATTTCGCCCATTTTCGCACTATAACATAAAAATATAAAAAGAATGTTATGTACCAAATTTGGTTGAAATCGGTTAAAAAGATCCCAAGATATGGGTTTTCACCTAAAAGTGGGTGGTGTCACGCCCACTGTCTAATTTTGAACGCGGTTCCTATAAAGTCATCTCATACCATCCCTGAGATAAAATTTAATGTCTCTGGCGTGTTTAGTGCTTGATTTATCGCGCTTTTAGTAGTTTTTAACAGTACCGTTACATAAGGAGTGGGCGGGGTTGTCACCCGATTTCACCCATTTTCACACCGTATGTAGAGGTGCTAAAAACATTTGCTTCCAGTTAATTTTGTTATTATAGCTTTAGTAGTTTAGGAGATATACACATTAAACCTATTAGGGGCGGGACAACGCCCACTTAAAAAAAAATTTTAACTGCAGATGCCCCTCCCTAATGTGATCTCGTGTACCAAATAACAGTCTTGTATCTTATTGCGGAGTTTAGTTATGGCAATTTATTTGTTTTTGATTATTGGCAGTGGTCCGATTACGCCCATCTGCAATACCAACCGTCTCACGGTACCAAGAAACATGTCTACCAAGTTTTATGAAGATATCTCAATTTTTACTCAAGTTATAGCTTGCACGGACGGACGGACAGACAGTCACCCGGATTTCAACTCGTCTCTTCATCCTGATCATTTATATATACATAACCCTATATCTAACTCGACTAGTTTTAGGTGATACAAACAACCGTTAGGTGAACAAAACTACTATACTCTGTAGCAACATGTTGCGAGTGTATAAATATAGTTTGTTAAACGAGTGGAAAGTAATGATGGCGATGCAGTTCCACATTGAGAGGATCTGCTCTGAACACCATATTTAAATGCATGCGCACCTTGGATACTAGTTTGGAAAGTTGTAGCGAGCCACATAGTTCAAGTCGTGGTAGACTTATTGTTTTTAGAGGAGCTACTTTAGCTACTAGTAAGTGGCTTGTGGTCGTATTTCCGCTTTGTGTGCGAACATATGTAGTGGCGCAATGTGCCTTTTCAGAGCCGTCATATAAACCGTGAAGTTCGACTTTGTGCTATGGGGCATAATTTCTCCATTTTGATTTGTATCTGCGAAATTTCGTTCAGATTGTTTGCGAACTGGGACCATTTTTCTAAGTAAAGAGGTTTCACTCGATCGTCCCAGTGGGTTCCGTCTAGCCATAATTCTATCTATCATAATTGACGAAAGCTGTCCTGCGCTGTCGCAAAGTTTTTCCACAGAGGATAAAATTTGGCGCTTTGTTATGGCGGATAGTGCAGATATTGGCTCTGTAGTGTAAGAAAACTGGTTAGATATCTCATCCCATTGGACACCAAGAGTTTTTGTTGTACATTCCTTTTCGAGATTAAGGAAATAAGTGTCCAACAAATTTTCTTTTGGTGTATTTTGTAGTATTTTATATTTGGGTGATTTGTGGTAACCTGGGATAAAGATTCGTATGCTTGCGGATGACTGTGACTTCCAGACAGGATATCGTCTACATACGTTGTAGTTTTTAACAATTCGGCTTCCAGAGGAATTTCTGACTTTGGGCTTTCTGAAAATTCGTGAGGTGTTCAAATGGCTAAATATGGAGCACAGTTTTCTTTATGTATATCCTTAAAAATATTAGAGTGGTCCGCCGTTATATTTCTAAATGGAAGTCCTGTCCGGTTTTGAGGGCTTGTATCACTTGTGGCAGCGATTCGTATGCTTGTGGAAGGATGTGACTTCCAGACTCTCTGCAAACGTTTGTGTTTTTAACACCGAGGTTGTCAGAAGATATTCTGACTCCACTTTCGTGAAGTGTTCGAATTATGGCGCACAATTAACGCCGAAGGTCACGGTTTTAAATTTATAGTTGCGTAATGAACTGGGGAATTTTCGGTTTTCCATTTTGTTGAATACGTATTTGAATATACGCAAATTTAAAATAAGCAGTATTAAACCTAGCTGGAGCGTGAGGCATTGAAGACAACTCTCACTTTTGTTTTTTTTTTTTATCAGGTTTTACTTTCGCATGATGTGGCAGATAAAATAAGTAGTATTTACCCTTGATGACTTTTACGCGTGGGTTTACTTCCTCCTTCAAGAAGGTTTTTTCCATACTTAAAAACTGCTGTATTGCAGAGGTGCGGAAATGATCTAAAACCAGTGTGTTGGGTAATTGTTACTTTAGTGGTAGTCGTAACACGTACCAGTAGTTGTGGCTTTGTAAAATTCCTCACAATACTGATCTTAAGGGGTTGTGATTGATATGGGGGGAGTGGGGGAGCCCTAAAATTTCCTCAATTGTATTGCGTAGTCATGGTGGTAACTGGTTCTGTACCTAGTCTACTTTGGATCAAACCAAATATAGTATTTTGGGCTAGAAGGATGGCTGAAATTTTTGTAACATCTTGTAAAACCTTTTCCCTATGTTTGCTTTTCTTATGATATCTTGAAAGTATATTTGCTGATTGCGGTAATACTATTGCTTCTGCTTGTATTTTCTTATCCGCTTGGGGGAAACTAAGGTAATGGGACAGATTTTATTAGAGTTTTGAACTACCTTCCGCCCATTGCCGTAATTTCAATGTTGGTTTATTTGGTTAGCAGTTGTATCATATTTTGTTCCTTAGACGCTATAAATGATTCTTTGTCGATTAAGGCCCTAAGTTTAAACAGTTCTCCTCAGACGACTGCTGTGGGTAGTATTATCCATTTTTGATTTTTGCTGTAAAGCGTTTGCGTTTTTCATGGCTTTGAGCATGGTGCATGGTGCTTTTCGGCGTTTTTCGGTATTTTTTATTTCGGGATTTGTCCGGTAGCCCTTTTTACATTAATTTGAGGTGAGCTGAAGAAATGTATGATATATAACATTGAATGATGTCTTTTGTGGCAATATGCGCAGTTGAATTTGCTTTCACACTCTTTTAGAGTATGTGCACGTGACAAGAACTTTTTTTGTCCTCACAAAATTGTTCTTATCGGCAATACTCAATTTTTTGAATTTCTTTCAAGATTTGAGCATATGCCCCCCTGTACACAGTTTGCATGATGTTTGTTTAACATATAGTGTTCGGATGAAAACGATTGATTTGTAAAAAAGCTTATATTTAAATTGTTGTTGCTACTGGCTTGGGGTCTATTGAAGCTTCTTTTGAGGTTTTTTTGAACGTTTTTAGTTCTAACTAGTTGTTTGTCTACCCTTTCTGCTATTCGTATTGGGTTCTTAGAAATTCTCTCATTTGCTGCCACTTTGGGCACTTTTTCCGAGATGAGAGCGATTGCTCCCACAAAAATAACTATTTTTTTGGTAATGCTGCGGTGCATATGTTTACCAGAATAGGGTTTCAGCTGTCTGTGGGAATATTTTGTGTCGATAGATGCTACAAACAGTTAGAAACAGTGGATTGTGGTCCAATAAATTTTTCTATTCTTGCTTAGGCAAGTTCATTAGTATCGTTACTTTCTTATCGACCAATATTTTTCATTTTCGTATCTTGCTTTTAGATTTCTCCACACCTGATTGAAATTATCGTTATTTAGTGCGAACTGTTTAACTATGATAAAAGTTTTGTGCATTTGATAATTTTAGTGGTGTATGTAAACGGCTGTAAACATGTCCCGGAAGGAGGGCCATTGTTCATAACCACCATGAAATATTTATGTGTCACATGCGAGCACCTTGAAAGGGATGCCTGAATTTGCTTCTCGGCATTGAATTTGTGGCAACTCTACTCTCAGATGTGAAGTAGATGTAATTGCTTTAATAAATTTTAATTGATCACTTGGCGTAAGCCGAGGATTTAAAAATTTCAGATAGATCTGAGTCGTCAGATTCTACTATTGCGTCAAATGCGGCTTAAAGACGTGTCCAGAAATTGTCAAAATTTTATTTTTGAATTCCTAATAAAGATTCAGAATTTTATTGAATCGGCGAAGACGAAAATCAAGTAATGTATCGTATTAGACTGTCACTGTCAGAAAAAATTGGTATACAAGTATGAAATATGTTTCACCCTCTTTTGTTTTATAGCTTTGAGCGTGTAGCTTCTGCAGGTGTAGTCCATGCCTCCGAAATCATTTTCGGTACTTTTCGAGACTGTGTTGTTTTAGATTCTTTTGAATCTGAGCTCATTTAGAAAATATATTGAAATAAATTAAAATTTTCTCAGTGTCGACTGATAGAATTCAAACAATAGTTTTTTATATATGTATGTGTGAAATAAAACTGTGTTAAGTAAATAAGAGTATTTAATTCGTTTAAAATTAATTTTAAATTTCCTATAAATGTATGAACGTAACACTTTTAAGTTAAAATAAGTTTTTAATTCGCATTAAATAACAAACGTGCGCGTACTTTGTTCATTGATTCCGGTTCGTACTTATGTTTTAATTTAGTCTTATTTAGGAATTTATTACCAACCACACTTTTTATTTATTAATTAATTAATATTTTTTTTATGTCCTTCTGTAGGTACATCCTAATACGTGGACTTGTAGTTATGTATTTACGTACTTGTGCAATTGAGAGCTCGTTGAAGAGATCAGTGCACTTTGCTTAATGTTTGTACGCAATCCTGCTTATTTGCTGCAAGGGGAATTGCGGAATATATGCGCTTGTGGACTTTGATGATATGATATACGCAATCGTACATGTTTTTCTTCGAAGCGATGTACGAATATATATGTATGTATATATAATTAATTATTGATGTTAATCCGCGTTTTTCTTGTTTTTTTTTTGTTCAAATTTTTATTAATGTTAATTTAACGGCACCGTTTATTTAGTTTAGATATAACCGATTTTTCAAAAAATAAAATATTAAAATTTAATTGTACCCAATATATACAGGGTATATGAGCACAGGTAGAACGTATATGTCATATATATCGTATACATATATTGTATATATGAATGTGCGTAATGTTTTCGCTGTGTGTGAAGAGAAAGCAACTGTATCTATGATTGCAGGTATTATCGCCTTCACCATACGTATATTTAAATATTTAAAAATGTATGGTAATGTTGGTTATATATGTGTATGTGAATTTAGCTTACATATTCTTTGCTTACTGAAATATACATGTGAACCCCAGTGCCTATAGTTGATCTTCTACCGAAAAATCAGCCAAACCACAAAGAAATCTCAAACGAGTATACCATTTGACTTTGCGAGAGTGTAAAATGTTCGATTACATCCGAACTTAGCCGTTCCTTACTTGGTTTTGTTTGTTTTTTGTCTCAGCACTTTTTAATTTTCTATGTATATGTTAAAAAAATATTTTTTTCCTTTTCCCAAGGTGTCTTTCCTTAAGGCTCGAAGAACCATGTCATCGTCACCCACTATCCTAACACTCACCGTTTTGTCACTCTATAAAAAAAGTACCTTCTTTTTCTTTCGATATGTGGCTGATTCCCGCACAATAAGCTTTAAACTTATCCTTAAAATTATAGTTTAAAATAACTGAAAAAACCACTCTTTAAAAATTTTTTTTAACCTCCTCCTATAAAGCTCTTCCCTACCATCTTATTTCTGAAAATTAATGTTATGGCGCATTTATTTCGTCAGTTATCGCACTTTTAGTATATTTTACCATAATGGTTATATGGAAGTGGGCGTGGTTATTATCTGATTTTGCCCATTTTCACAGCGTATGAAAAAGGGCTAAAAGGAGTTTCTCTCAGTTAGCCCTTCCGTGAGTTAGCTTTAGCGGTTTGGAAGATATATACATTAAACCATTTAAAGTAATGGGAAACTGTTATCAAATTATTGCATTGTCATCGATCCTTGATACGTCTGCAAAGTTTGAAGTTGATCAGACTTCTGGAAACCGGTGAAAATTGAGCTCTAAGATTTCATTACATACATACAACCCAAAAGAATTAAAAGGGTATTAAAAATGGTTAACTGCTGCACATATATAAGTTTTTTAGCTAATCTTTCAAATGGCTAATTGCCGCACAGTAAGTTAAGCACTTTAGTTTTAAGATATGGCCGACTTCTTAACGATAAAATTTAGTTAAAATAACTATAAATTGAAGCGAAGGCGATGTATCCGTATCCGCTGATACCGCATAGAAAAAGGAGGGAACTTTTATTCCTTTTGTTGTGGTGTACAGTATGATATATTCCTTAGTGGAGTAATCGTGGTGGTGTTGTATTTGGCAGTGTCTTATGGTGAGGGGGACTGAGACTCATTTAGTCAAGTGTATTAGCAAGGATCAGAAAGTTTACTCGATCATGCTCGTCACAGGGCAGGACTTTAGGATTAGCAACATTGTACATAGAGACAGAATTAGCCTAAAAGTTGGATTCCCAGACTATTGTCGACGCATTCGCTGCCGCCAAAGCTCGAAATGGCCAATTCTAGGTTCCAAACAATTGAAGATTTGAGAATTTCAAACTGTATGTTCAGAAACCTAATCGCAATAGTCAACAGATTTCAAAAGAAGCGTTTTTCGTTAATCAGATCTATAAATTTGAATGCAATGTTTTTCTCATCTTATTAATTGTCGAGTCTTGCTATCCCTATGTTCATATATTCTGGTATAATCTGTTAACTATATTGTATTAAAAACATTCCTGTAGGGAGGGTCCCCCACCTTTTTATCCCTGGGCCCGTCTTTTCTTACCATTATGAGGTTGGCGACCATGTGGAAACTATTAAAGTCTAAATGCTCCCACAGTTCCAGATAAATATTCTTTCCACCTTATTTGGTCCGTGCATTTTACCAAATCCCGGTCGCACCAGAATACGTCTATAACACGGCCATTATAACGCCTTTTGGACTATTTGAATTTCCTTTTATGACCTTTGGTCTAAGAAACGCTGCTCAAACGTTTCACAGGTACATTGATCTCTATGCGATCTCCATTCAATCATTATCATTCTTCAGCAAAAAACACGTCAATACAGAAACTGTTCACATACGATCGCGAGTTAAATGCAATATTCGAACCCGTGAAGTACTTTAGACACATTTTGTAAGGACATAACGTAATCATTTTTATAGACCATAAATCACTACAGTACGTTTTTTACCAACGTCAGTTTCATCATCTGGAGTTTATTGGTCAATTTACCTCCGATATCAGACACATTTCCGGACACCAGAACATCGTTGCTGACACGCTTTCAAGCGTCAACGCGATTTTTGAATCAGTCACTACACAAAAATTTGCTACAGCACAGAATTAAAAAAGTTGCTCTGCTCAACATCACTATTACTACGAAAAATACCGGTTGACGGTTGAACTTTTGCTGAATTAAAAATTTTTTTTTAATCTCGCTTCTGCTGAAGTGTCACAACATGGAAAGAAATCTGTTTTTTTTTTGAAGGACTTCAACACATGTTCACACGTTTCGATACGAAATGATCATTTTGAAATTTCCTTCTCATTGCCTTACGAAGAACCGTTATCGCACGAGTTATATGTGATCACTCCACCCAATGTAATGATGTCAATCATGCCACAGAAGCATGACAGCAATGCTGAAAGTGAAGGAATGTCACGAGTCAGCATCTTCTAGCAACTCTTTAATACATATTGTACATACATATACTTACTTTTAAGCTTGGTCAACTTTGAAATTGTATTTACCAATAAAGTATTCGGAAAACGTAATTTGAAGAAGAATGCGTTGCATTTTTATTTAATCGCATACGGACGCTCAATGAGAGGTTGAAAATACCAAGAAAACCAAAAACTACAACAGTACTGCTATGTTCGCACCGACACAAAATTCGTGTTTTCATAGAAAAAAGAGGTTTCCACGCGAAAACTTATGTTTTCATCTATACGAAATCTAAAAATTTACTTCCACTGATCATAATCGGCGCCTGCTCTAGTTTAATCGATATTATTAGAAGACATATTTTGCCAGCCCTAAATGACAGTTGACAATTTGTTTACATTCCATAATTGGCCTAAACGTACCCTACAAGAAACTGCTGATGGGTTCACCAATACGCTCACATTTGATATGTCAGTACTGTTAATTTACCTTTGCATTTTAAATTCAGAACTATTTACTGATTGGAGATAGACGTACACAGAGCTACAGAGGGGATCAGATGGCATCAAGTGAAATTCAGTATATTATTACAACTAATTTTGATTAAAAGTTTGAAATTTATTAAAGAAATAAAAATTATATTATCTACTGCGCAAAAGAATTTTTCACTTCTGATAGCGTTTCAGTCATAACTGACAATTTTCAGCTATGACGGATTTATGGTCAGCAATGACTCAGAAAAAACAAAACAAACAAAAAAAAGAAAACAAGACTCTTAAGAAAATGATAGAAACTTTGTTCTGTGCGCTGACAAAATTTTTTCAGCTATGACTGTCATATTACACATCAGATGACCGTCACTGTTCTGGTAGGGTACATAACAAATGTAAACAAATGATGTCTGAACTGTCAATGAAAACTCATCGAAAACACACAATGTCGGTCAGAACGACTTTGGTTCCACAATCCACAAATTGTGTTTTCAAGAGGATTTCAATTCGGTGCGAACACAGTATAAAGTAACTCAAAATCAGCAACAGCTAAAGCTACAGTTAGACCTAAGCGTTTTGCGAGTTGAGCCATTCAGTCTGCCTGATTGTATAGGCAGTCACCACAGCAACGCATTTGCGATACGTAATATTTGTGGCAACAACGGCAATTATAACAAGAAAGGCAAATGAAATAAATGAGCATTTGGACAAATATTAGCCTCAATCAGCAAATACACTAGTATAGAAAAAAACAACAACATCATCTTCAACAGCAATTTCAACATCAAAATACAACGACCAGTTCAAATCAAAAGATAATACCATTGAGGACAACAGGACCACAACTAGTGTCGATAGCAGCAGTAGCAACTACATACCACAACAGCAGCAAACATAGCAACAATAACTTGAAGATAAGATGCAGAATAACGTATGAGTTTAAATTAAAATATTAAATATCAATATTTATTACAAGGTGTGTTTGAAAGTAAACAGGACAGACAGAACAAATGGTTCTATCGGCAAAATCAATTAATTTTATTCAAAATAGTCTCCTTCTGCTTTAATACAGCTTTTTGCACGGTCCAAAAGCATATCGAACGAGTGTTTCAGCTCGTTGTTCGCTATGGCCGCAAGTATGCCGGTGCAAGCCTTTTGAGTGGCCTCCACGTCTGCATAACGCTTTCTTTTCATCGGCAAATGCATTTTTCCGAAAAGGTAGAAGTCGCACGGTGCCTTTCCGGGGAATGCGGGGAGTGGTTGATAGTTAAAATGTGATTTTTGGTCAAATAATCGGCCACAAGCGTTGATCGATGAGACGGCGCATTATCGTACAACAAACGCTTCCATCCTCGCGATATTCGGACCAAACACGTCGAATACGGCGCACCAATCGCTTCAAAACTCCAAGGTAGAATACTGCATTAACGTTTTGGCCCGGTGGAACAAATTCTTTGTGGTCAATACCCTTGGAATCATAAAAACAAATCAGCATTGTCTTCACTTTTGACTTCTCAGGGCGCGATTTTTTGGGTTTCGGCTCATTTCTCATTTATGTCCTCACGACCACTTTTTTCGGTAAAAGTTTTACGAATTTTAAAACAAAATTTAAATGTTGGCTCTTTGTTCGAAGCTCATTTTCGCGCCGATGACAAAAACATACTGACACTTAAAACGCAATAACTTCACTTCCAATAGATGAAATGTCATGAAATTTTTACTGGAAGTCGATAAAGGATAGATAATTTTAACGCACTAGTCGACATATAGATGGCGCCACTAGAGTTTACTTTGTTACTTTTTTACTGTTAACTTTGGAACGCACCTTTATATAGTGCAGTATATCTAGCACTAGACTATAATTGATATATAGAGGTTTCGCCAAAATGTTATTTGCAAAATGAATTTTGTACAAATATAAAAACGTACAAACGTTTAGCGGACCATTCGTCCCGACTTGGTCGGCACAGTCCGGATTCTGAGTTAAGCGTCCCGGACGTCCCGTGTAGCTCTCTCACGTATTATATGTCGCGATTTAATTATAGGAACTAATCGATGGCTATAAATAATTTCGAACTTATGGTTGACTTCTTATCGCATATATCGGCCAATATGTAGGAAATCTTAATGAAGCTTAAAATGAATCTCTTTCTAATAACATATACATGATAGATACAAGAAAATTTATAAGAATTATATAAGAATTTCAAACTTCCGGTTGGCTTTATACCATATGGACCGATTTATGTCAATATAGTTACACGATATCTTAGCAAAATTAAGTACAAGTATAATGTTTGATAAATTATAGCTAAATGCTGAAAACGCACGACGTCAATCCACGATTAAGTGTCGTTTCGGCGATTTTCAATATGTCATGATCTGTAATTTTTTTCTCATTGTATTCAGTAAAATTTACAATTACAAGATATATGCAAGAACAACGTTTATCGTAAAGAACCAACTTTTTATGGCCACAATTGGATGAAGTTGATCTCGACAACATCTGGTTCAAACAAGACGGGGCTACGTGCCACACAGCATGTGCAACAACCGCATTATTGCGAGAAAAGTTTGAAGATTCGATAATTTCAAAAAATTGTGACATTGAATGACCTTCAAGAAGTTATGATTTAACACCATTGGACAACTTCTTGTGGGGTTATTTGAAGTCATTGGTATTTAGCAAGAAACCAGACGCTTTTCAAGCTTTAGAAGTCAATATTGAACGTGCCATTCACGACATATGACTTGATTTAGTGGGAAAAGTACTCGAAAGGTGGGTTCATCAAATTCGTTCCTGCAAAGGAAGTCGTGGAGGAAATTTTAATGATTTATATTCCGAACTTAATTGTATCGATATTTCACATTAAATCAAAAGAATTTGAATTTCCCTAACACTTAGTGTGTTTTTTTTGAAAAAAGGGTCATTCCATGTCAAATCGACAAATAGTTGTAAGCGACCACCCACCGATTCGAACGAATAACTTTTCAAATAAATAATTGTTCAATTTGAGAAAATTCATCTTAGGCTTAGCTTAGCTTCATACAGGATTTCTCACGAATCGTGCTACAAAAACAAACCGTGATACCTTTTTTTGTATGAGTAATCGATTTACTCTTTTTTTTATTTGATAGGGTACTATTTAATTTTTTTTTTAATTAATGCTTGGGATACCGAAAAAAGAGTTTGGATAGTGCAGCGGTACCATGCTTTGCAATCCGTCATTTCCGTCCAAAGGGAATTCAGACGGGATTGCGGCGGCACTCCCCCGAGTAAATGGACCATTATGAGGTTGGCAAACACGTTTGTCAATATCTGGATAAATTGCATGTGTATGTCTGATGAGGCCCATTTTGATTTAAACGGAAATGTAAACAAATAAAATTGCCATATATGGAGTGAACTTCACCCAGAACGAGTCACTGTGTGGTGCGCAGTTTCATCAAGGTGTTTTGTCGGTTCATACTTCTTTGAAGAAAATGGTGTAACACAAATTTTTATGAGCATCGTCATTTAAAGATGTTGAATGAGTTTGCTTTTCCCCAAAACTGCGCCTTAATGATCTTGATTTAGGATACTCTGCAGATAGTCCTCGGAAACAAACAAAAATATTATTAATATCATGATTAATACCATTTGAAGAATGCTTTGACAAAAGCAAAAATTAGATAAGGTTGTTAGTGTCAAACAAAAAATACCCCAAAATTTTAAGTGCTGCTTTACATATGTACGTTTCATTTGATTTCGTTTCTCATTTAATTACTTCAATTCCTCCTGTATTAACTTAATTGTTGGAATTTTAGAGAAATTTTTATTAAATTAATTGGCATTTTTTGCGCAGATTTTGAAGCTTTCTTTTGACATTACTATGTTTTTTTAATGTTTAAATTTTTATAGACATTATCAAACAAACTTTTCCAAAAGTTTATACGAATTGTGCTTGCAATTTCTTTTGGTATTTTATTACTTAAAGCTTACTTTACTCGCACATTTTTATTGCTACATTTTATATATATTTTTTCCTTTCATTTTCTCATTATAATATTTCAGACATTTCATTTTCTGTTTGTCTATTTCATTCTATTCATTTTTATTTATTTGTTTTCATCATTTCATTTCTCTATCGTCTCGTCTCACTCATGCTCTCTGCATATTTTATTATTTATGACTCAGAGAAACTACATTTTACGGCTCCTAACAACACATATGTACATATATTTTATAATAATAAATTATAGTTTCAAAAAACTAAAAAAACACCCTTCAAAGGAATTAAACCTTCTCCTATAAAGCGCTTCCCTGCCATCTTATTTCTGAAAATTAATGCGTATGGCGCATTTATTTCGTCAGTTATCGCACTTTTAGTACATTTAAACATAACTGTTATATGGGGAGTGGGCGTGGTTATTATCTCATTTTTCCCATTTTCACAGCGTATGAAAAACGGCTAAAAGAACTTCCTCTCAGCAAATTTGTTTGTGTTAGCTTTAGCGGTTTGGAAGATATCACATTAAACCATTTAGGGGCGGGGTTACGCCCACCTTTAAAGTAATGGGAAACTGTTATCAAATTATTGCATTGACATCGGTCCTTGATACGTCTGCAAAGTTTCAAGTTGATCAGACTTCAGGAAACCGGTGAAAATTGAGCTCAAAGAGATAATAATAATGATAACCACCCACATTCACTATTACAAAACATAAAATTGTTTAAAGATCTAAAAATGCTTGATACATTGTATGATCCGAATAGAGATTCAAATGGTCGATGGCTATTTGGACTCAAATCATTAAAAATTAAATCTAAAGATGTTATACAGATCGGAAAGAATAAATGGAAAATGACACCAGGTCTGTTGGAGTTAATATTTCATAAAAACCCACAACATTATATAAGGTGTGATTTGAAGACTTATCGAAAGATTTTATTAGATACAAGTGTTCACAAACGTAAGTATAATCCAAATAATCAAATTAAGGGAACAAAATCATTTAAATATGTGTATATTATTAGGAAATTGTTCAATTATCACTCTCGTTCATAAATGGTAGAGGTTTATTGAAATCAATCGATTACCGCAAAAATATTTATCAATATTGGGATAATCCTAATGAGTTGGTGGATAGATTGAGATTGCTTATATCTTCAACAAGTGCCGGTCATAATAACCATCAAAACGAGATTATATCAATTATTGAAGAGTTGCGAGAAGCAAATTATATTAAATAATATGAGTATAAATAAATTTGGACATTCCTCATTTAACAATAATGGGTCAAAAGTGAAAACAATTCTAGACCGAAACAAAAATCTTAATTTAAACAAGAAAAGAATAATTAACCTAGCTGCTCCTATAGAAGACGATGATGCCATTTCGAAAGTATTCCTTCTAGAAACGTTAGATAAGATGAACAAAAATTAGAAAATCAAACCAGAGAAATAAATGTAATTCTGAATAATAGTATTAAAAATTATGTATCAATTCTTGAGGATCTAATAGACCAACGAATTAAACGTGTATGTGGGGAAGAATAACATAATATAAACAACTATTTATTAATTATTGGGGATTATTTGATGCGTTTCGTTGTATCGAAACAACATCCTACTGAAAAAGACGTTAAAGTGCTAAAAATAAAGTTCCCTACTATAAAAGGATTAGCAAAACGAATAATGAAAGAGCTATTGTAGAAGAGTTACATAAACAAGCTAGAAAAAAATTTAAACGGAGACGTGTTATTATTAAAGGAATCTATGATTTATGGCAAGTTGATTTGGTGATAATGACTCAGTATTCAAATAGTAAAATCAATATCAATATCTTTTAACTGTCATCAATACATTTTCCAAAAAAGCTTGGGTCGAAGCAGTTAAAAATAAAACTAAAGAATATGTAACAAATGCAATGGCTAAGATTTTAAACTTAAGTAACCGAATACCGAAAAACCTACAAACAGAGGATGGAAAGGAATTTTATAATACTAATTTTAAGAAATTATTAAAAACAAAAAATATTAATCATTATTCAACATTTTCATCCTTAAAATCATCTATAATAGAGCGATTCAATAGAATATTAATAGGAATGATGTGGAAAGAGTTTAGTTTTTCGGGGGACTTATAAATGGATTGACATCTATAAAAATTTAGTCAATGATTATAATAATACTATCCACAGGACCATCAGAATGACTTCGAATGAGGTAAATTCCTCGAGTGAACAACAAGTCTTTGTCCAAGCATACAACAATTTAAAAGTTTTTCATATACCAAAATTTAATTTAAATGATGATGTTAGAATAAGTAAATATAAACAAGTATTTGAAAAGAGTATACACTAAATTGGACAACAGAAGTTTTGAAAATAAAAACACAAATCCTACAACATATGCACTTGAAGACTATCTAGATAATACTATTAAGGGGGTATTCTACGAATATGAACTAATGAAAACTAAGCTCCCTCATGTATATTTAGTTGAAAAAGTTTTGAGACGTCGAAATAATAGAGTTTATGTAAAATGATTAGGATTTTCTTCTGAACATAATTCCTGGGTGAATGTTAATGACTTAAATTAAAAAATACATAAATATAAATAATATAAAAATATATGTATTAAAAAGAAAAAAGTGTTTTAAAAATTATTTCAGTTAAGTATCTAATGATAACCAATCAACATGTCGATTACATTAGCAATATATGGTAATATATCTATACTGGTTGCAAATTATTTCCCTCCCATAGAACTCAAACAAGATTATGTTTGTGTTTTAACTAGTTTTGACTCGCATCATACAATTCCAAATGTGGACAAAGAAAACAATTTGTTTCACATTGGATCGAGTATTTTTGAGATACCTGAATCGAGGGTTTATTGATGTAAAAGCTAATCTTAATACATTTGACACCGAAATTATGAGAAATTACGAAGAAGTGAATTTTGTTAAAAATACTCAATTGGACCACTACTAGGTTTCAGTAAAAGAATATTGGAGCCAGGAATTGTTCATTACTCTGACAATCCTGTGGATATAACAAAAATAAACACAATATCCGTTGAATGTAATATCATCAACGGCTCATATATAAACGAAATATCTATGCATACAATACATCAGTTTGCTCTTAAAGTTAGCCCAGGATATAAAATCTCAGAAATACCAACTAATGTTATATGTAATATTTGCCAGTTAATACTCATCAAATAAGCACTCTAGTTGTTAAAGTTGTTGTTCAAACGGGCGACCATATTAATTTTCGTGGAGAAGACATATCAACAGACAGACTACATTTTAAACCTATCTTAAGAAAACAAGTAAGGAAGGGCTAAGTTCGGATGTAACCGAACATTTTATACTCTCGCAAAGTCAAATGGTATACTCGTATGAGATTTCTTTGTGGATTGGCTGATATTTTCGGTAGAAGGTCAACTATAGGCACTGGGGTCCACATATTTAGTACTTAGGGGCTTGAACAGTTTTGGTTTGATTTAGACAATTTTTCGTCCCAAGATGGCATACTTTCAACGTATTATTCACGCAAAGTCTTACCCCGATATAATCATTGTTGCTTGATATGCATAGTGGAAAGTGAAAGAATCAGATGGAATTGGAAATGGTGTTATATGGGAAATAGGCGTGGTTGTAGTCCGATTTCGCACATTTTCGCACTATGACATAGAAATATGAAAAGACATACACCCAATTTGGTTGAAATCGGTTAAGCAGATCTCAAGATATGGGTTTTCACCTAAAAGTGGGCGGTGTCACGCCCACTGACTAATTTTGAACGCGGTGCCTATAAAGTCATCTCATACCATCCCAGAGATAAAATTTAATGTCTCTGGCGTGTTGAGTGATTGGTTTATCGCGCTTTTAGTATTTTTTAACAGTACCGTTATATGGGGAGTGGGCGGAGTTGCCACCCGATTTCAACTATTTTCACACCGTCAATGGAAGTGCTAAAAACATTTGCTTTCAGTGAATTTTGTTATTATAGCATTGGCGGTTTAGGAGATATGCACATTAAACCTATTAGAGGTGGGACCACGCCCACTTTGAAAAATAAATTTAACTACAGATGCCCCTCCTTAATGTGATCCTGTGTACCAAATAACAGTCTTGTATCTTATTGCGGAGCTTAGTTATGGCAATTTATTTGTTTTTGATTAATGGCGTTTTGTGGGCGTGGCAGTGGTCCGATTACGCCCATCTGCAATACCAACCGTCTTACTGTACCAAGAAACATGTGTAGCAATTTTCATAAAGATATCTAAATTTTTACCCAAGTTAGAGCTTGCACGGACGGACAGACGGACAGACAGTCACCCGGATTTCAACTCGTCTCTTCATCCTGATCATTTATATATACATAACCCTATATCTAACTCGATTAGTTTTAGGTGATACAAACAACCGTTAGGTGAACAAAGCTATTATACTCTGTAGCAACAGGTTGCGAGAGTATAATAAAAAATTATTTTTATTTAAAGAGGAACAGTAAGTATTTACGAATGGTATTTATTTACAATGTTTACAGCGAAATTTATTAAAAATTTTAGTATAAATGTGCACAATGTTGTTGGCTTCCTCATCCAGCAGACGGCGCTTTAAGAATATACAATCACAAGTGTCTGGACCATCTCTACAATTAGAATTCGACCAAACACAGTCTTCTTAATGTTCACCGAAACAATTCTTTATTTTTCTTAATTTATCTCTATACTCGATTTTTGAATGAATATCCAAACCTATTTTCTTCTGTTCTTTAAACTATGTTCAAAGTTTTTTAGAAAATTAAAAATATCTACTGCTGTCGACGAAATGTCTTGGATTACTGAATTTTCATATGCAATGTTTGATAATAACGACCAACATTAATTATTGTTGGGTTTATATCGTATAAGGCGCGCTCATTTAATGCTTCTCGTTCATGTAATTTCTCCGTATTGTTTTCCGAAAATTCAAAGCAATAGATGTTTAGCAACTTATTTCTTTGATCGGAGTAAATTGGTCTAAAATATCCCCAAGGCTTTTCCGTTGTTGTTGTTGTTGTTTTTATTAATGTTGGGTTTTGCGCAGGGTAACTTTTATCTATCAATTGAATTGTTATATTTATTTTTAAACGTAATAAAGTGTTTGGAATATTGTATTCAAAACTAGCCTGTTTACTATTTTCAAAATTTCTAAAGCTGTTTATATTTTGATTTTGATCCATAAATTGATTATAGTAGTAGCTTGTTCCACAACTTAAATACAACAGGTGTAGTAGTAGAATTTTTATTAAATGAGTCAATTTCATTTTTTTTTTCTATATGCGTCTAACATACGATATGACCATGTTATATGTTTGTCTATAGTTTTTAACATCAATTATTTCTACATTCGGTTTTCAATGTCACCATTACTTAGAATTCGTTCAGTTTCAATTTCACGATATTCAAAGCACTTGATACTCAACAGTTTTTCAATATATCTACTGTCATAAGTACAACGAATCGGTATATCAAAAATTTCATATTCCAATTTGAATTGTCGATAAAATGTTTGTTTTGCCTCAATGAATCCTCCAATATCAGCTTCCTTTTTAATAATCTCTCTACGAAATGTCTCTATAGCTTCATCTATAGTAAGAATTCTCATGGGCTTTTCTTCAGTTGTAAAGTCCACTACAGACGATGGTGTGATTGTTGTAGGCGTTGGAGAAGGTTGTGTTATCTCTATAATGGGGGTTGATGATGATGATGAGGACGACGATGATGGCGATGATGACGTTATTGACAACACTTCAATTCCTTCTTCATTATACGTTAAAAGAGGCTCACTTTGTGTAAGTTATAATACTGAAATATTTACTTGTAACATATCATTAATATTCGGTAATGTTACGGTAAACGCATATATATGTGTGTATGTATATATTTTTCCTTTCATCAGTTTTCCTTTCACCAAGTGGGGCAGGATTCCCTCAAAATAAATGGGGATCCTACCCTACATTGGTTGAAGAAAACTATACACTAGCCTGGGGTAGGATCTCCGAGGATCTTGATTATTTTTAGTTGCGGATGAGCTAAAGAAGGTTTTTGAGTTGGTATAACTAAAACACATGGCGCCACTGCCATTCCAAAGTAAATTGTGAAATTCGTGTCCGGCTCACATTGAACAGATGCCTGTTTTATTCTGCATCGAGTGTAAATTGAGTTTAAAATAACTGACTTAATCCCACAAAATATATGTATAGAAAAAAAAATGAACTGGTTCTAATTGCTGCAAGTGAAGGAATTCACCGTAGTTGCAACGAGCAGAAGGTCGGTGCTATGAAAGTATCCACATCTGGTGCATCTGAGTTTGCAAAATTATACACTTGCAAATATTTACCATCAACTTTAAACGTGCAAACCATGTTGTAAACCATTAATCCAAAGCTGATTGGTGAAGAAGAACATTGTTTGTAAATAAAATTTTCACACAAATTGAAAAACATGTCAAAAAAGTTTTATGGAAAGAATTAGATGTTGGTGCCTATTAAAATAAAAGTATTGTTTTATAAATGAACAATGAATGGATTAAAATGTATTGCAGTGACCACAAAGTGCTTTTGGCAATGACGCGAGTTGCAGCTATGCTGAGTTTTCGGAAATAAGTGCTCACAGAAAACTTGTATCTTTTCACTTACCTCTACTTCTGCAGCATTATGCAAGAAGTCCAATACACTTCTTATTTCATTTTCACTCCATTTTTACTAGGCCTTTCTCTTTTTAGGTTAGCACAAGTTTTTTCCATTCTTCTTCTTTTATGACAATATTTTTATTTTCGACAAAAGCTGACAATTTGCAAACCAATGTTGCACACATAATAATAATAACCCAACGATTACTCTTCTCCCGCCCAACCGACGCGAAGGGCGCAATCCGCATACTTGCGAAATTAACCGAGTCAGAAAAGGCAAGAGAGTTTTTTAGGTATTAATAGAAATAATATTTTTCAACTGCTAAGACTTATAGATACGATATAATAAATTGTTACATTTTCATTTATTAAGAGAAAACAATACAGTCTTTTTAATTTCGAAAAGTGAGTCAGATAAGTCAAATGTGCTGCAATGAGAATTAAAATCATGACATACGAGTATACGGCGGAATGGTTTTTTAGTTCGAAATTTGATCTACATGATTTTAACCATAAAGGTCTAAACTGCCTCGAAAAACGAACCGTGATATTAAATTTAATTTCAGAAAGGAGAAAAGAACTGCAAACTGTTCCATTCAAGATTGTCACTAAGAATATTATGCCAGGAATTTCCCTACAACTAGGAAGCGTAGGCAGACTTATAAGTTTTAAACGACTAGTGTATGGAGGAAGACATACCCTAGAATCCCATCGGAAATGCCCTAAGGCGAAAAGTAAAAATTGCTTTTGAACAGACTCTAACTTGTCGGAATGGATTTGGTAGCTAGGGTTCCATACAACAGAGCCATATTCCAATAATGGTCTAACCAAGGTTGTATAAAGTGTTTTAGTAATATACGGATCTCTAAATTCTTTAGATCAAAACTAAGAATAGCTTTCGCTTTCAAGAGTATGGTCAATATGAAGACAAAAATTAAGCTTAGGGTCCATATTATCTCCCAAATCAACATAGTTAAAAACTTCCTCTAGACTATGGTGCTATATTACATAAGAATTTTATTACTGAAGAGATATCGTTAATAAACAACAGGAACAGAATCGGGCCAAGTTGACTACCTTGCAAAATACCTGAAGAGACATTAATTGTAACTATAGGAGTATCCTCAAATATCACTCGATGTGTTCAAATATTAAGAGAAGAAGCTATCCATTTAAGAAGTCTTGGCTGAAAACCCAGCAGATCAAGTTTATGTATAAGAATCGCAAGATTTACTTTATCGAAAGTTTTGCTAAAGTCTGTGTATACTTGTATAATATCCGTATGCTTATGTTCCCTAAAACCCAATGATACATGGTTTACAAATTCAAGTAAGTTTGTTAGATTCGATTTCTTTTTAAGAAATCCATGCTGAGATGAGGAAATTAACGGAGAAATCGAAAAGGTTATATGGTCAGTGATGACAGCTTCAAAAAATTTAGGTATAACTGATAGTTTTGCGCTACCTCTATAGTTTTCAATGTTGGATCTAAATCCACTTTTATGCAAAGGAATTATAAATGGCTGTTTTAATATTGAAGGGAATATACCGTGTTTAAGAAAGGACTTAAATATCCTGGTCAAAGGCAAGTAAATATATTTGTCACTATTTTTTAGGAAACATGAGTGTATCATGTCTGGGCCGTAACTAGAAGGTTGTTTCAACTTATTTAAATTAAGTAGGACGTCTTCTTCAGAAATAATTGGAGCGTTAATTAAAGTATTCGAACACAGCACGTGCTGATAAGAAAAAGTTTTGGAAGAATTATTACAGTAGTTTGACTTGAAAAATTCTGCAAATATATTGGATATAATATCATTGTCAGTTGAAATGATAGATTTGTATTTCATCGCGGACGGAAGTTTGGAAATCCTGCGTTTGGCGTTGACGAAATCATAAAACGATTTTGGATTAATTACAATATTCTTTTTTAATTTATTTAAGTAATTATTATAAAATTTTTTGTTTAGGTCAAAACTATGTCGACGCAATACAGAATATTTAGAATAGTCGACGAGTGAACCGGTTTTTAAAATGTTTAAAGGCTCGAGTTTTTCTGTTTTTCAATTTATATAACTCTTTCGAAAACCACGGACTTATACTTTTACTTTTATTAACAATTACTATTAGAACATACTTTTCAAATAATTTCGTAATAATGTTATTAAAGTGCAAGACACTCAATTCAATATCACCTCTATAATTAGGCCATGTTATTGTAGAAAGTTCTCTATTTAACTTTTTAAAATAAGCTTTTGCAAAGTTAAACCGAGTACAGAAGCTAGAAGTTTTATAATTACTATCCCGTGTATTGCCTATGATTTCGACAGATATCAGGATGATATGAGTCCTCTGATAGAACAAGAGGATTACTCTGAATAACGGAACATTTTGAAGAGGTATCAACGTATACTAAATCTAAGCATTTACCAAATTTATTCGGAATCAAATTAATTTGGTTCAGACCTAACTCGGACATTACTATGGTGTTTTAGTGTTGCTTCTTTGCAAGGGTGTATCAGGTGCATACCTATACATTTTCTTAGTGTAAAAGCAAAAATATACTCACAAGATTCTGAATTATCCTGTTGTGTTTTTGTTTTTTGCAAATGTGGCAATTACTTTTGCCCTCAAAATTTCTTCACTCAACTTACACTAGAACTATCCAGTGCAATTTTGTATTGCGAAATGAACAAATACAATAAAAAGACTCAAAATGATACTTGTGTAATGCCTTTCTTGCAATTTTGGTTTAGTTGGTAGCATAATAACGCTTGAATTATATATATTTATTTATTAAATTCAATCTTAAGACTATTTATATTTATTTTGCAAATGCACTTAGGGCTAACAAAGTTGATTCGATTCAGATTCAGTGTACCTTCAAATGCGATATAGCTGTGTATACAAAGTAGTAAGCATTTTTTCATTTTGGAATTTGATGTTGTCTGCAATAATGTATATCTGTTTGATTGTGTGTATGTGTAGATGTATATATAGATATGTATTAGAGCGGGTCGATTTCTTTTTTATAAAATCACGTATGCAGGAAATGTTCTACGGACCATTCCGAACAACTTTTCCGAAGAGAATATGAGTCTAAACCCGGTTTCGAGCCAGGGTCTTTTAGGTGAAGTTTAATTTTAAGGGATTATAAAAATTTCTTCGTCAGTTTTTAAGATATCCGAATGAAATTTATTACATAGGTGCATTTTGATATTCAAGTGACCATTTCTCGGAATCGGCCAGATCGAAAAACTATATCCAATATCACTCATACAACCGATTATTCCGATATTTGATTTTCCGGTAGCTTGCTTTTAATCAAAAAGTTTAGAACACGTAATTTTGCAAAATTGTCCTCCAGTACAATCTTAACAATGACAGTGAAAATAAAGATAATCAGACAACTATAACATATATCCCCCATATTACCGATTATTCAGATTTTTAGCGGTATATTGTCTTCAATTAATTTTGCAGAACTGGTCTCTAATACATACTTAACAATGGCAGTAAAAATAAAGTAAATCAGACAACAATAACATACAAACGACATTTTTCTGGTCTTTTCGAGTTTTTAATTAAAACCTATAATTCATAATATGGAATATTTTTTGGGATTAACTTTAAAAATGTTTATGAAAATACACGAAAAACATTTCTCTGGCGAACTCATAGGTGTGGGCAAAACTTTATATTAAACAAATAAGGAAATTCTAAGCTCGGGTGTAACTGAATATTTTATACTCTCGCAACTTGAAAGGACCACATCAACAATAGCTCATAATGCTATTTATTACGAACAAGGACACACCGCGCGAACCGTGCAATCAAAGCTAGTCAAGGAGAGTCTGTCTTCACTAGAAATAGCATCTGGCTACTTCAACGACAGGCTCGTTTGGGTGCCTGGTCACAGCGGAATCGCTGGCAAGGGCCGAACAAGGACACACCGCGCGAACCGTGCAATCAAAGCTAGTCAAGGAGAGTCTGTCTTCACTAGAGATAGCATCTGGCTACTTCAACGACAGGCTCATTTGGGTGCCTGGTCACAGCGGAATCGCTGGCAACGGCACAGCCGATGAGCTAGCCAAGGGGGGCACCCTCGCAACGCGCGTTTCGGAATGAGATCGAATTGGATCCCCATTAACGTTTTGAGTTCTAGCTCTGAACAAATAGACCTCGCGTGCACTCAGCAGAAGCTGGGCGACAACAAACTTCTCTGCGACTGCGAGATCCTTTTGGCCGAGATTAGATCGCAGGAGTTCAGGGGAACTTCTCGCTTTGAACAAAGTTCATCTCGCCGCTATGGTTGGAGTCCTCCCTGTTC
Organism: Bactrocera oleae; assembly: GCF_042242935.1. Taxonomy (NCBI): domain Eukaryota; kingdom Metazoa; phylum Arthropoda; class Insecta; order Diptera; family Tephritidae; genus Bactrocera; species Bactrocera oleae. The sequence goes on along the minus strand of NC_091541.1, from coordinate 14,526,787 downwards.
ACTGTCCAATGGGCACTCATGTGGTACGGCTTAGAATACTACCCGATACCAGAAAATTCGCTATATTTTACAATTTTTCTTCGATCAAAGCGAAAAAGCATCTAAAGCGGCTTAAAACATTAATTAAGTTTATGGGTCCGATACTGTAAACGAACGTGTAGCACAAAAGTGATTTGCTAGGTTCCGTTCCGGTAATTTCGATGTCAAAGATGCACCACGCGTCGGGAGGCCTGTCGTCGAAAATTGCGATAAAATCATGGAAATAGTGGAAACAGACCGTCACGTGAGCACTTATTTAATTGCTGAGGAACTAAAGATAAGCCAGAAAGCCGTTTGGAACCATTTGCATAACCTTGGATTCAAAAAGGAGCTCGATGTTTGGGTGTCACACGAACTAACGCAAAAAACATGATGGACCGAATTTCCATCTGCAAATCGCGGCAGAACCGCAACAAAATCGACCCGTTTCTGAAGCGGATTGTGACTGGCGATAAAAAATGGGTCACTTATGACAACATCGAGCGCAAACGGTCGTGGTCAAAGCTCGGGGAAGCGGGCCAGATGGTGGCCAAGACCTGATTGACGGCCAGGAAGATTTTGCTGTGTGTTTGATGGGATTGGCAAGGAATCATCTACTACGAGCTGCTCCCCTATGGCCAAACGCTCAATTCAGCCCTCTACTGCCAACAACTGGACCGCTTGAAGGCAGCACTCATCCAGAAGAGGCCATCTTTGATCAACAGAGTGCGAATTGTGTTCCATTAGTACAACGCCAGGCCACACACGTCTTTGGTGACTCGCCAGAAGCTCCTGGAGCTCGGATGGGAGGTTCTAACGCACCCACCTTATAGTCCGGACCTGGCACCAAGTGATTACCATCCTTTCCTGTCCATGGCGAACGCGCTTAATGGTGAGAAGTTGGTCTCAAGAGAGGCCTGTGAAATATGGCTCTCCGAGTTTTTTGGCAATAGGGACGCAGTCTTCTACGAGAGGGGTATAATGAAGTTGGCATCCCGTTAGCAACAAGTTTACGAACAAAACGGCACATATTTGACTTAAATCGGAAAAATGTACACAAAGTTATCATCTTTTGAAAAATCAAAAAAAAACCGAACGAACTTTTTACTTTACCAAGTATTAAAGGAAGCATTGATCCGATTCAACCCATCTTTGACACAAAAACATACTATTATAGAGAGTTTCCTTTCTTTATATTACTATATGAATTTCAATTATAAATCTTATACTATGTTCACACCGAATTGAAATCCTCTTGAAAACACAATTTGTGGATTGTAGAACCAAAGTCGTTCTGACCGACATTGTGTGTTTTCGATGAGTTTTCATTGACAGTACACATATCTTTTTGTTCACATTTGTTATGTACCTTACAAGAACAGTGACGGTCATCTGATGGGTAATATGACAGTCATAGCTGAAAAAATTTTGTCAGCGCACAGAACAAAGTTTCTATCATTTTCTTAAGAGTCTTGTTTTCTTTTTTTTGTTTGTTTTGTTTTTTCTGAGTCATTGCTGACCATAAATCCGTCATAGCTGAAAATTGTCAGTTATGACTGAAACGCTATCAGAAGTGAAAAATTCTTTTGCGCAGTAGATAATATAATTTTTATTTCTTTAATAAATTTCAAACTTTTAATCAAAATTAGTTATAATATAAATATAAAAAGGAATGCAACAAAAAATATAATAAAATATGAAAATATAAAAATAAATTTTCACTTGATGCCATCTCCTCCTCTCAATAGTTCTGCGTAAGTCTTTCTCCAATCAGTGGATAATTCTGAATTTAAAAATGCAAATGTAAATTAACAGTACTAACATATCAAATGTGACTGTATTGGTGAACCCATCAGCAGTTTCTTGTAGGGTACGTTTAGGCCAATTATGGAATGTAAACAAATTGTCAACTGACATTTAGGGCTGACAAAATATGTCTTCTAATAATGTCGATTAAACTAGAGCAGGCACCGATCATAATGAGTGGAATGTAAGTTTTCAAGGGGTTTTCAGCGAAAACTGTGTTTTCCTTTGACAGATTTTGTATGGATGAAAACACAAGTTTTCGCCAGAAAACCTCTTTTGTCTATGAAAACACGAATTTTGTGTCGGTGCGAACATAGTATTACACATTGACCGATGTTTTAGGTAAAAAGTCAACTATAGGCACTGGGGCTCACATATTCAGTACCTAGGGGCTTGAAAAGGTTTGGTTCGATTTAGACAATTTCTGGTCACAAGGTGGCATACTTTTAACGCATTATTCACGCAAAGTTTTACCCTGATACATTAATTGTAGCTTGGCTTGCATAGTTGAGAGTGAAAGAATCAGATAGCATTTAAAATAGTGTTATATGAGATATAGACGTAGTTGTAATTCGATTTCGCCCATTTATATATATATAACCCTTTATCTAACTTGATTATTTTTAGGTGATACAAAATACCGTTAGGTGAACAAAGCTACAAGTATTATACTCTGTAGAAACATGTTGCGAGAGTATAAAAATGTCGCGAAACAATTTAACATTCATTATTCGACGAAATCTTGAATATATAACAATTAAATTTCGTAACTGATTAACCTATATTGAAGGTCATGTACTCTCTTAATTTTATTAATATATTTTAATCGCGTCAATCAAAATTACCGAAGAGGCTAAGTTTTATGTATAAAAAGTAAGAAAGGGCTACGTTTGGATGTAACCGAACATTTTATACTCTCCCAAAGTCAAACGGTATACTCGATTTAGATTCTTTATACACAAATTTTAATAAAAAAAAGTAGGAGCTGTTGCCTCAGTTATTTACGTTCACAGTGGAATTAATTAGAGCAAGTAGTAAACTAAATTTACTCAAATTATGAAAATTCTTTCTTGCGTTTTTTGTATACGCTTATAATTGATTTTATATAGAATGCATTACAACTGTACTGAGGAGTATGAACAGAAATCGTTTTTGGACAATGAATAACTTTTTTTATTAATTGTATTATATCGTTATTATTATACCTGGTTAGCTTAAAAATAATAAATAATAACAACTATAAAAATTATATTATTATTATATATTAATTTGTATATAATATTACCAATTTTATACATAAATTTTTATAGAGATTCTTATACATATATTCAAATATTTCTTTTCTCCTTATACTATTTAATTTTTATCATTAAAATTATTAAAATTAATTTATTCACATATTTTAAATTAAAATTGTCTTAAAATTTACTGTCGAAATTGCTTTACCATTCTAATGCGATTATACTTGAAAAAAAAATGAAGAACTATTGCACCAAGTCTGAAAACTTTAGTACGAAATAGAGACACAAATACCGTCATGATTGCTGTGTACTGTCTAAAAAGTAATTGCATTAACATGGGAAGGATCCTTGTTTGAATATGCCCAATCAATTTGTGTAACGGCAAGTGTGTTTGAATATTTTACACCAAGCAGGGAACTGCTTTTAAAACTTTGCGGCCTAAATAAATTTTCACAGCCTTTGGTTCTATAGAGCTAGCAATATATTGCTTTGCAAATATTTATTATATTATTATATAATACCTCGTTTATTTCTGTAGCTTGTTTCCTTGACATATATTGAAGCTTTAGGCATTCTGGGTCGAATATGAACTACAATTTTTCCGGTTGATGGAATAACTATTAATAAAAGTCACTAATTTAATAGTTATTAGTGGCTTTTATTAATAGTTATTCCATTAGCCGGAACAACTGGAAACTGATTTCTTTCAATTGAAATTTGTTCATTTCTTTTATATTGAAAAGATTTTAGAACTTTTTCAATTGGTGTCCAGCAATTTTCTAGAGTATGAGGCTTATTTGATCGTCCTATCAAACATACAGAAGGTTCCACAAATTTAATCCACAGAGTTATTGGAAAAGAACAATGAAAATCAATTTGCATAAGTTGTCCAGCTGCCTCATTAACCAAGCCATCACTCGTGTTAATATTCACTATAATCATATATTTGGCGGAGGCTTTTAGCGTCAATTCCTGCGTTTCAGAAATTTCGAAAAGTTTTAACATAACTCCCACAAAGAGGAACCAACTAAACGGCTGTATGCATTATTAGGATTAGGAGAGAATATCCGCCTATCTCCAACAGTTGAGAGTTGCTTCAAATCACCAAACACTATGATCGCTATACCACCGAAGGGGCTGTCTGTTTTAAAAATTTATTTTAATCTCGCATCAACAGAGCTAAACATACGAGCACCTACCATCGATATTTCATCAATTATGATTAATTTTAAATCGATAAGTCTGGAATACAATGAATTAACTGTGTCATTGCTAAGTGGCCTAAACTCTCTATTCAGCTGATTAACAGGTAAAGAAAATATTGAATGAAGGGTCATTCCAGCAATTCCGAATGCTGCTTTACCCGTAAGCGCGAAGAAGAACTTTTAAGGAACTTGAATTGGATCCAGGTGTAGAATTGTAACGATGGTTAAGAGCTTAATATATTGCAGATATCAAACGACATAGACGACTAAGACGACTTAGCAGACTCTTACACCTGCACCGCCGCCAATGAACTCATAAAAGTGGCGATTTGTTTTTAGCTGGTAAAGAATTACCATTTCGCGGAAATACTCAACTCTGGCCAAATCTGAGTTAAACCTTCTATACTGAATTATACAAGGTTTGGTGCGTTTTTTCCCAAAATCGCTACCGTCTTTAAGAGGCATGACAACACAGCTTTCTAGTAAATTGTCGCTTTCCCTCTCTTCTTATTCATGATCACTGTCCTGTGCTCTTCTCTAAATTTAAAATATTAATACTTAGATGCAAAATCAGCTAAACAAAGAGTTTCTAACTGATCGGATCTTTGAACATAATGTTCTTAAATACCGGCTACGAATACTTCACTCGAACGAGCAAAAAGATTCTGAAGTGCCGCTTCAGGTTTTCCATTCGAACATTTTTCACAGGTCGAGAGGTATTTGTAAATATTTCTGCATTTCTTCCTTCCGAAAGATGAAGCCCATTGCAGCAATATACTGCTACCTGTGCAGATATTTCTGTGCCTGATATAAATTTGTGACCTATATGTTTAAGTTTTTGCTTAACAGTATAATTTCCAGCATTTAACTCTGACATAGCTTTATTTAAGAGCATAGAAATTCCTCTGTTAAACTTGTTAATATAATTAATTATATATGAACAGCAAGCATATGCATCCAGTATGTAAGTTAATGGATTGCGGTGCCGCGTTGTTGATGGATGCCTAACAACGCGTGCTAACTTAGATGTGGTCCAACGCAGTCAGTCGTTGTCCAGGCATCTCGCAGTCAATGTGCGAGATGATTATAGCTATTTTCGTTAGTCTATAACGTTGGGAGCTTTACTTCGCTCTCTTATCGCTGGCCTTGTGGCTCAGTGATTATAACAATAACAAGAAGTTATATTATAACGGCAAAGCCGGAGAAAGTTCGTTTATTGAAAGTAAAATTCTAACTAATTGCATTACAAAATTGGACTTAAGGCTAAACCTTGAAGTTTTACCCATAAGCTACAAAGCTACAGCCGGCAAGCCGACTCAGCATAAGCGATAAACGTAGACATTTGCAGCATTGTCAAATATCAGGCTACCGCAGCTGACCTAGTAGTCAGGCCACTGAACTCAGCGGAATATGTCTCAGCATAAGCGATAACGTAGACATTTGCAACATAATCAAATATCAGGCTACCATAGCTGACCTAGTAATCAGGCCACTGAACTTATGTATCAGCGGAATATGTTTGGAGCAATTGGGTAAAGATAAGCGCCAGTTTCTTATATTTTTTTTTGTTTTTTTAGGCCGTAAGGAGGGTTTAAAATGCCTTCGCACCATATAGGGATTTTCATGCTACGTGAGTGGTGTATCCACTAAAACCCTCCCCCCTTCTATCATGGATTTTTTTTTTCCTTGCTCCGGGACCGCTTTCGCATTACTTCAGAGCAAGGTTTCTAAGATGGACCCATAGCGGGTCAGTTTCTACTCTTCCTGCGTCCAGGGATGCCTACTGGTTTGTAGCCAGCATCAGGCTAACTATCTTCTATGGAGTGGAATTGGTCGAAGGGTCCGCGTCCATGTCCCTTTTCTTGATGCGTAGTACATGTTCCACGTATGAGGCAATTTGTTGCCAGTTTTCGCCGCTACCTATCATTTTCGCTATTAGGTTTTCCGTGTTTAGTTCTCTAGAGATCTCCGAGCTTCATTCCATCGATTGCACTTAAAGAAGGTATGGTTTGCACCATCGAGTAGTTCGTCTCCGTAAATACATGCAGGGCTCTCGGCTTTACCCATGTTATACAGGTATTTTCGAAAATATCCGTGGTCGGAGAGCATCTGTGTTAGGTATTAGTTCACCTCGCTGTATTTTCTACTGTGCCATGTCTCTATATCTTTGATCAATTTGGCTGTCCAACTCCCTTTGCGCTCCCTTGTCCACCGATCTTGCCAAAATTCGAGTGTTTGCTTCCTTGCTTGTTGTCTTGTTTGCATGTGAATTACCGTTCCATTTTTCTTCCATTACCAGAGTTGTCTTCTCTCCTTTGCGAGTAGATCTATTGGGATTACGCAGCTCATCACTAGTACTGCGGATTCGGATACAGTGCGTTAAGCCGAGGCGACTCTCAGGGCTGCTGTTCTCTGCACCTTAGCAACTACTTTCCGTCCAGTACGTCAGTTTGTTGTCCATTCTTATACCTAGGTATTTTAGGGTTTTCGTCGTTTGTATTGTTTCTGAATGAACTTTCATGTTCACCTCCAACGGGATATGTCTCCTAGTGAGCAGGATCAGCTCGGTTTTTTCTGCGGCTAGGCTAAGGTCGTGTGAGTCCAATTATGTCTGTGTTCGCAGCATAACTTGTGTAAGTTTGCGTCTGGCTATGTCGGTATTACGAGCTGTTATGACGGCTACCCACCAGGTAGCAGTCGTCTGGCATTTCGACGTTTAAAATTCCGTCGTAGCTGACGTTCCATAGGTCTGGTCCAAGTATGGGTCCCTGAGCTGCTCCGGAGGTGATTTCTTTTCTTTGAGGGCCGTCACTTGTATCATATAGTAGTTCCCTGTCTTAAAGATAGCTTCGTATCATTTTCATCAGGTAGGAGGGCGTTTTGAATCGGTTTTCTAGTGCATCTATCATATTTATCCATTTTGCGCTATTGAATGCATTTCTTATGTCTATTGTTGCGAGGAGGACTATTGGCCTCGAGGAGTTGTTCTTTCGATTGGCTTCGTCCACGCTGCGCACGACTGTTTAACGGCTCCGATTGTGAACCTGCCTGGTCAGAAGCCATGTTGTCGCTCTGATAAGCCTCCAGCATTGTTTATGGCGCCTATTATGCGGGGTTTCAACAGCCTTTCTAGTAACTTTCCTGCTGTATCTAGCATGCACAGAGATCTGTATGCTGATGGTGTTTCTGGGTCTTCTTTGCCCCTACTTATCAGGGTCAGATGTTATCTCTTCCATACTTCTTGGAAGATTCCCTCGTTCAAACATGCATTATACATGGATAACAATAAGTGAGGACGTTCTGCGGCGACTAGCTTTATCACTTCCACTGGTATTCCGTCAGGGCCGGGGGTTTTTTTGTTCTTTAAAGTTCTTGCGGCCGTGCTCATCTCCTCCAGAGTGAATGGTGGGCATGAAGTCTCTTGCATATACTCTGGTGGGTCTCTTCCCAGGACATGGGTTGGGAACAGAGTGTTTACGATGTGCTCCATGGCTGCAGCATTTAACTCTGGGATGGACTGTTTCGCTCCGAGCTTGTATCCGAGACCCCAAGGATTTTTTTTATATCGCTACGTAGCTCTTCCCATTTATCTTTCTTTGCCTTTGTTATTGCATCTTTCAGCTCTGTTTCGCAGCTTTATATTCCTTATGCTCTTCCATTTCGTTTCTTTCTCTTCTTCTAGCCCTTTTGTATCGTCGTCTTTTACGCAGGCAAGTTTGTCTCAGATTTCGTATTTCGTCCGTCCACCAATAAACTGCTTTCTTTGGATGTCCGCCTTTTATTTTGGGCATGGCTGCCTTACATGCCTCTGTGATGCTGCTCAGTGTTTCTTTGAATATAAACCTAGCTGGGCTACTTGTGTGGTATTTTGGTGGGTTTTTGTCTATGCTTGCGGGGAGTTTTCCTGAGTCTAGCTTGGAAACGTTCCATTTACGTGTTCCTCTACCTATGAGGTAGGATAGCGTCTCCTCTAATTTGTGTTTGGAGTGCCCCATTCCATGGCCTTGGCGTTGAAATCTCCGGCTATGATTAAGTGCCGCTTTGGGTGATGCGCGGCATCCTCAATGGCATCGAGCTTTGCTTGGAATTCTGAGATAGGATCGCTCGGTGTCAGGTAGCAGCTCATTATCGTGATGTTTTCGTTGCTTATCCAGACAAAACCATTTCCTCTCCCGCTGCTTGTTTTTTTGAAGCCGCTGCTTTCCGTTAGCCATATTGCCGCTGTTGCAGTGATGTCCTCCAACCATGTTCCGTCTTGCACTATCCTGTATTGCTCGCTGATGATTGCTACTTCGGTTCCGAATTCCAACATGAGCTGTGGTAGCAGGGAGTCAGCGGTTTTGCTTCTGTGCATGATACACTGCAGGATCTTCATATCCTCATTTGTTCCCTGTACGACTCGCACGTGCGAGACCCTGGGATATGGTCGGTTAGGCTATGCTTTTGTTCCACACGGAGACAACAGCTCGGTGTGTATGTGCAATCTCTCAGCTTGTGCCCGGATTTCCCTCAACGTATGCATAATCCTTGGCCTTTTTTATCAGGCCCTTTGCACTCCCATTGTAGGTGACCGAAGTTGAAGCATCTGTAGCATTTTTTGACTTCCTTCATGAGCTTCATCCTGCAGCTGATCCTTCCTATTTTTATATGGCCTTCCTTAAGTATCCTGTTTGCGTTGTCTGCTGTCAATGTCACATATGCGCCTTTTGTGGCTTTCTGCTTCAGCTCGCTTATAGAAGCTATACCACGTAGGTTGTTTTTAAGCGCGTTTTGGAGCTCTGGTTTTGGTTTTTCTCCTTTCTTCAGTTCGAGGAGCAGGGCCCCTGATTTTGTTTTCCGTATTGCCCGGACTTCCACCTTGTCTTGATTCGCCATGAGGGGTTGACGTATGGTTTGGAGCAGCATAGCTGCCACCTTCTGCCGGTTTTATTAGCACTGCTTCTGGCCGAACTCTGGTTTTATTTACCCGTTTTCGCTTCTGAAGCTTGCTAGTTTTCTGCCCGTCTTGTGTAGCCAGGGAGTTGTTCTGCGATTTTGTCTCGTTCTGTTTACTGTTTCTTTTTCCTTTAACTACATGCCACACAGTATATCCGGGTCTTCGCCCCCTTTTCTCTCACTCCTGTTCGACTGTCACTGGCGAGCTGTCACTGGCGTTGAAACATTTGCATTTTAGTTGCATGCTTCTAGGGATTTAGTTGCGTTTGTGCGATTTTTATCTCCTTCTGCCTTTATCCAGTTCCGTCGCAGGCTAGCTTTAATGTCAAAGAGCTCGTCTAGCTCGGATACCCTATTTTTCACCTCGCTGCTTATGTTTTTCTGCCTCACATTGCCATCGTCATCTTTTTAAGAGTGGCGCGACACTCAAGAAGCGCCTCATCCTCTTCTGCTCCCATCTTCACGATAAACTCCTGCCTTGGAGAGCTGTGTTTGTTTCGCGTTTCCTTTTAACGGGACGGAGAGGACTGTGACATTACCCTAAAAGACATCTCTGCAAGATGTCACTCTTGAGAATGCCACAGCCGTCAGCCCAAGTTCAACGTTTCCAAATTATTTGTCAAAATCGTGGTCCTACTTCGATGCTTTATTTGTCCTAATGCTGTGCTCTTGGTCGGGAGCTGCTTATTTTATATTTGCAGCTAAACTACGTCTTGCAGGTACTGAGATCAGTATCCGCCATCTATGACCCCGTATGAGCTTAGCAAATGGGGATTTATTTATTTATTTTATTATAATAATTTTTTTCTCTCTCGTAGGTGTTCCCTCGGGCCAGCGCTTTTGGAGTTTTGGATGCTTATTTTGAGGCGGCATCTATTCACCTCGTCACCGGAAACTCTTAGGATGTTTTAGGTCTTTTAAGCCTAACCCTCCTCTCCTGTCGCTCTTGGTCAGGGGCTGCTTATGGAGTATTCGCAGCTCACCTAAGAACTTAGGCCGTCCACAGCTCGCCAAGCTGCAGCCCTTAGTGGCCAGAGCTCAGCCATACACATACATATATTATTTATGTGCAATTCTTATGTGTTAACTTGTATTGGAAATGCATATTTTCTCTATGGAATTCCAAATTAGAGTATTATAAGCGTTAATAAAACGATTCTGTAACTTTCTTTTTAAAAAAATTTAGGGTTTTGATAAACTTGATTTAAGGACTAACAAATAGTCATCAAAGGACATATTTATTCTACTACCAGACAGGAAATGTTCAAAATCTTTTCAATTAGAAATGTCTTCTGTAGTCATATTTCAATCTAGCCCGGGGAATGTCTGAGGATCTTTAAGGTTGATTCTGGGAGCATTATTAAGCTAATTGCCATGTACATGCGCAGAACCTCTGTTGAAACTCCACTCTCTAATAGAAATTTGAGACGAAATGAGCTCCAAAAATCCGGGCGTTATCTTTAAAAAGCTTAAGAATTTGTCGGTAGTCAAAATATCTAGCACAAAAAACCGCGTCTGACCGAGTTAAGCGATATCTCTCTTGGGTTGTTAAGCTGTTGGCTTCCTCTTCCGAAATATCTTTAGAATCAACAGTTTTAGAGAGGATAACCAAAAGCTTAACTCACTGAGATTCTGCAGCCGATAAAGTAATAAAGAAGGTTGGAAGCCCAAACTGGCGAATCATAGCGATTACCTTTTTCCTCTCAGCTGCCCAGAGCGTAGGTGAGGATCTAACGTCTATCAAAACCTTGTAACCATCATCGTGTTGAATGAAGTTTTGAACAAAGTTTTCGTTTAAAAGATTTTGGGCAGTAACTCGGTTGCTACCGGAAAACTTTCTAAGGCAAGTGGATGTACTATTCTTAATTTGTAACAGTTCTAATTTTTAAAATCATAGAACAACTTTGGAATGCTACACACTCTTCTGTTAAAACGGCGAATTTCAGAACGTATTATCCTGCTGTCTTATGTTTCAGAACATGTACGTTTCTGCCCAACGTGTATTGTTCCAAATGACAACTCTTTTTTAATGATGTCAAATGGGGTTTGTCCTTCACCTGGCGCTATAACTAACCGGTTATAGTCTAAGTTTTCTTCAGGAATATGGTCCAAAAGAGTTTCTTGACCGCCTGGATTTAGCTCTGAAGGTGAAAGACCCGTGGGAATATTATTACCTGAGGGATTATCATGAGAAGTTTGTGCCGCATCAAAAAATTGAACGAATCGGGAATCCTCTGCAGATGCAACAAACGGAAATTCTTCTTGGTCATTAAATTCTGAAATCAAGTTATCATTAATATGTATATTGTGCTCACGATACAAATGGGTATTCACTAAGAACTGCAGAGCTTCCATAATCTTTGCGGGGCGTATGGTATCGATCATGTAATCATGATTATATTCCAATAGCCTTCTTAAGTGAATTTGTATGACATGAGCCTCATCAAAGGACCTTGGTAGAGAAGTCATAATATTGTTAACAGAAATTGGTATTAACAACAGCACCTTTGACCAAACTCTGACCTTAATATCCTAACGGACCGATTGTTATAAAAGGCAATCTAGACATTATGAGACGTTCTTCAATTGGGGTTAAATCTTTCAAACAATCCGGTATGTCAGGAAAGTGCAGACCGTTAGGTACACATAAATTTTTGGAACGTTCGTTTTAACAATCGTATTTTGGCAAGTAGCACAAAAATTGTAATTTCCATCTTCCGAAGGAAATTTTTGCAATAAATTCGTTGGGACTGCCTCTGGTTTTCAACATGCCTATTGACCGGGTTATCTCTACGAAGGCGAACATGACTTTTTCTATGACGCCCCTGATTGCGTTGTGTTTCTCTATCACGCTCCTCTCTTCTTATTTCAGGATTTCTTCTTGCATGTTCTCTTTGCATTTTACCACGAATGCGCTCTTAATTCCTATACTCAGGATTTCTTTCGCGATGTTCTTTATTCCCATATTGCTCATCGTAACGTACCTCAGGATTTTGTCGACGAGATCTACGATTTTCAGTATTTCTTATTTGCTCTTCAAAACTAATTTGTGGATCTTGCCGCCTTGTTCTATGTTGAACAGTACTTACAACTTGCTCAACAGATCGAACCTCGGGGTCTTCAGGCCGAGACCTATGGCCTCGAGTATCCATTATTTGCTCTTCAGAGCGAATTTGGGGATCTTGCCGCCTTGTTCTATTGTATGTTGAACAGTACTATTAACTTGCTCAACAGATCGAAACTCGGGGACTTCACGCCGAGACCTATGACCTCGAGTATCTATTATTTGCTCTTCAGAGCGAATTTGGGGAGCTTGCCGCCTTGTTTTATGTTGAACAGTACTTACAACTTGCTCAACAGATCGAACCTCGGGGTCTTCAGGCCAAGACCTATGACCTCGAGTATCTATTATTTGCTCTTCAGAGCGAATTTGGGAATCTTGCCGACTTGTTCTTTGTTAAACAGTATTTACTACTTGCTCAACAGATCGAACCTCGGGGTTTTCACGCCGAGATCTATGACATCGAGTATTTCTTAGTTGCTCGCCTTGTTGTATGTTGAACAGAATTTAAAACTTGCTTAATATATCGTACCTCGGGATTTTCTCGACGAGATCTACGTCCTCGAGTATTTTTTAATTGCTTTTTAGAGCGAATTTGGGGTCTTGCCGACTTGTTCTATGTTGAACAGTATTTACTACTTGCTCAACAGATCGAACCTCGGGGTCTTCACGCCGAGATCTATGACCTCCAGTATTTCTTATTTGCTCTTCAGAGTGAGTATGTAGATCTTGCCGCCGTGTTCTATGTTGAACAGAATTTAAAACTTACTCAACAGACCGTACCTCGAGATTTTTCCGCCTGGTTCTATGTTGATTATTTGTTCGGACAGACGTACATCGGAATCTAATCTACGATTAGCGTGACCTACAGCATATAATTCCGTCCGTCCGGGTGTGAAAATTTGGGTCCTAGGTGCTGCTCTCTTTCACTGTAATTGAGTCCTTGCTATGACTTCTTTCCCGTTCGGTGTATAGAGAATTTGGTTGAATATACTGGTGTAAATGTGTACACATAAGTATGCATAATAACAGTTTAAACGCTATATAAGTAACAATACAAGAACAGTGACAGTCATCTGGCTGGTCATATGACAGTCACAGCTGAAAAAAATTTTGTCAGCGCACAAAACAAAGTTTCTATCATTTCCTTAAAAGCCTTCTGCAAAAACTGATGTAAACAAACGTATGTGTGTGAGTTTGCATCTCTCTTTAATACATCGGTATTCGGAAGTGATTCACTATATATCTATGCTGCTCACTTTCATGTCAGCAATGACCATAAATCCATCATAGCTGAAAATTGTCAGTTATGACTGAACCGCAATTATAGCTGCAATTTTTCAATTATGACTGTAAATCTATCACAAATGAAATGTTCTTTTACGCAGTAGATAATATAATTTTTATTCCTTTAATAAATACAAAACTTTTAATTAAAAATAGTTATAATAATATACAAAAATATAAAAAAGAGTGTAACAAAAATATAACTAAATAACAAATTATGAAAAGAAATTTTCTCTTAATCTCATGCTTGCTCCTCTTCAAAGCTCTGCTGTACGTATTTCTGCAGTTCATGAATATTTCGGAATTCGAAAATGCCTAAATAAAAATAAAAATTAACTAAAAATATAATTTTATTTGAAACTTAATAATAACTTACGTATATAATATTTGAAAACTAATTTGTTATTTATAATTTTTAATAAAACAAAAATTGTTATTGCACAGAAGCACGCAACACTTCTGGTATATCGCACGAAATAACAGGAATATAAGTGTTTTACAACTTCTCAAAACTTCTATGAAAATGTATGCTGTCTCCTTTCGACGTATACAGAATTTGCTTTTGGAAGCATTGACAGTCATTTGACTGTCAGTATTGACATAATAAATGTGAGTATATTGATAAATCCATTAGCAGTTTCTTGTAGGGTAATACACTGAAATTTGTTTGAAGAAAGCACTTTGCTGATAAAGAAATCTAGTGTAGCTGAAACTACAAAGTACACAGTGTACTGATATTTATTATACTCTTACAATATGTTGCTACAGAGTATAAAAGTTTTGTTATAGATAAGTTTTGTTAACACAGCTTACGAACTTTTGTATATCTATACATTACTTAGATATAGAATTAAGTACTCGGAAAACCCCTCCGTAAATTGCTTTGGTCTAACACTTTTTACAACTGGGGGATCTATGGTACCTATTATAAAAGGTCTGCTCATGAAGACTAAATTAACAATATCTCAAATATTATATAATATTATATAACTAAGTACGGTATACACATATGTAAAGCAGATATGTAGATTTTGTTCCTTCTGTCATGATAAATAAACCCTTCGTTAGCAACCAACGCTGGGTAAATCCCAAAATGTACATAAATGTAATTTTCTTGAGTATACAGTTCACCTCACGACCTTCATATTAAAAAGTGTAGCAAAACTGAAATAATAGACAGTTGCATTTAAACCTCTGGGGTCGCAGTTTATCTATAACCACATAAAAATGGTCTGTAGCCCTTTTGATACTACACTACTAATATTTATTTCATGCGATTTTTTCTAGAAAATAATATTTGCTCTATACAAAGGCCAGCCCTCTACGAAAGTTTTTACATTGTTTGGGGTATTTTGTTATAAGTTCAACATGATGGCTGAGGGAATATACCTATCCACTGATTATCAACAAATATTAGAAGTAATATGTGTATATAGAAATCTATATTTATCTCGATTAATTTTAGGTGATGACAACAATAAAATGTATAAAAAATTTTGCGAAAGAATTCAACATTAATTATTCGATTATTATTTGATATCTTATTAACTTATGTTATTGAATATATAGATTAATTTAGTGTTGATACTATTTTTTTCTCTCCGAAATGTTAATTTTAATTAAAAGATGCTATTTAACTCAAAAATTATATATTATATGTTAGACAAACTAAACCAAAGGTGTTAGTGGGGTATATGAGGTTGCTGTAGTACCAGAGGAGCGGAACTCAGTATATTAGGGTTATAAGGTTTAAACAATGGTCTAGACCAATTTCATTCATAGGCAGCGATATACAACATTATTTTTAAGAAAAACTGTTCATTTAATTTCATTAAATTATCAAATTAACGAACAAAATTATGCCATAAGTAGTACATGTGAGCTGGGGAAATTCGTGGACCGATTTCACACATTTTCGGCATTAAACTATCGTATAACTAATATTTTACGCTTATATAAAACCAAACAAAAGTTTGAATCTTTTACATAAAGTATGTTGGAGCTAGGGTCAACACTGCTACTAGGACGGAATCGAGACTTTTTTACTCTTGCAATTCGTAGAATCAAAGGCCAAGAAATTCCTTCAGGTGTGACAAAACCTTATATTAAAAAATGTTGAGAAATAGTAAAACATTCCTTAATAAATGAAATCGTGATTAAATTACAATACAGTCAAATTTGGTATCTTCTTGACTTATAATAAAGGTCATAAACTTAGTATCAGTTTTATTGCTATACTTGAGTTCGCGTCAGTGAAAATTTTATTAAAAAACAAAAAGAAACCTCTTGAAGTGAGATATAGGTACATACAATATGTATCAATGTAATATTAACTCGACCAAAGTGGCTAAATTTTATATTATAAGCTTATGTGAAAACGTGAACCGGAGAATCGGAATTTATTATATGAAGGTGTGAGGTTTAGCCCAAGGTATATACTAATTTCATTCTAATTCAGCGTCAAACCACATAATTTTTAATAAAATTAATTCACTTAATTTCATTAAAATATCACATTTTGATCAACCGGAACGGTTTAAAGTCAGGTGGAAAGACGGAAATTATATATATATTAGGGATAGAGAAAGATATTAATTTTGACATTGCTCAGCTAAACTCGAGAACATATTTTGAAGCAATTTTATATACAAAAAAAAATATTAATACTCACTGACCGACATATTCGGCATACAACTGGATGGAATAACGAAAAGCATTACAAGTAGTAAATGAAAGTAGAGGGTAGTATTAATCCGATTTTATCAATTATATGAATTTCAATTAAATGTCTTAGGGGGGGTCAAAGGGCTTAAGCAGTTTTGGCTCGATTTAGACAATTTTTGGCCACAAGGTGGCAAACGTGACGCATTATTCACGCAAAGTTTTACCCGGACATTCATCGTTGCTTGATTTGCATATCGGAAAGTAAAAGAATCACGTGGAATTTAACACAGTGTTATATGGGAAATAGGCGTGGTTGTAATCCGTTCGCCCATTTTCACACTATAACATACAAATATAAGGGAAATATTATGTACCGAATTTGGGTGAAATCGGTTAAGCAGATCCCAAGATATGGTTTTTCACCTAAAAGTGATCTTATTTATCGCGCTTTTAGTAGTTTTTAACAGTACCATTATATGGGGAGTAGGCGGGTATTGTCACCCGATTTCACCCTTTTTCCCACTGTCGATAGAGGTGCTAAACCCATTTGTTCTCAGTGAATTTACTTTAAGCGGTTAAGGAGATATGCACATTAAATCTATTAGGGGGCGGGACCACGCCCACTTTTGTGATCATGTATACCAAAACACAGTCTTGTATCTTATTGCGAAACTTAGTTATAGAAATTTATTTGTTTTTGAATAATGGCGATTTGTGGGCGTATCTGCAATACCAACCGTCTTACGGTACCCAGAAACATGTGTACAAAATTTCATAATGATATCTCAATTTTTACTCAAGTTACAGACGGACGGACGGACAGACAGTCACCCGGATTTCAACTCGTCTCTTCATCCAGATCATTTATATATGTATAACCTTATATCTACTCGATTAGTTTAAGGTGATACAAACAACCCTTAGGTGAACAAAACTATTATACTCTGTAGCAGCAGGTTGCGAGAGTATAAAATTTCAAAAGTGATAGTAAAATACGCAATTAACTAAACGGTGCAGTAAATAACATAAGGATGATTAAAAACAAAAAAAAAAATAATATTATTACAAATTTTGTGAACTATATATTTACATACATACTGCTTCATATACAATACATGTTTGTACATTATATATTATATTATATTTTCATATTGGCATACATCCCGCAATACTCCTTGTTCTTTGGCAAACAAAAACAAGTAGGATTGCGTATATTATTCAAGGTGCGTTCCAAAGTAAACAGTAAAAAGTAAACTCTAGCGGGCCATCTATATGTCGACTAGTGCGTTAGAATCTGCTATCCTTTATCGACTTCCAGTAAAATTTTTAATAACATTTCATTTATTGGAAGTGAAGTTATTTAATTTTAAGTGTCAGTATGTTTTTGTCATCGGTGCGAAAATGAGCTTCGAACAAAGAGCCAACATTAAATTTTGTTTAAAAATTGGTAAAACTTTTACCGAAACGTTTGAATTGATGAAACAAGTTCCGGCGATGATTGCCTATCCCGTAGCAGAGTGCAGGAGTGGTTTCAACGTTTTCAAAGTGGTCGTGAGGACATAAATGAGAAATGAGCCGAAACCCAAAAAATCGCGCCTGGAGAAGTCAAAAGTGAAGACAATGCTGATTTGTTTTTATGATTCCAAGGGTATTGTCCACAAAGAATTTGTTCCACCTGTCAAAACGTTAATGCGATATTCTACCTTGGAGTTTTGAAGCGTTTGGTGCACCGTATTTGACGTGTTCGGCCCGAATATCGCGAAGATGGAAGTTAGCGTTTGTTGAACGATAAAGCGTCGCCTCATCGATTGTTGCCGATTATTTAGCCAAAAATCATATTTTAACAATCAACAACTCCCCGTATTCACCTGATATGGCACCGTGCAACTTCTACCTTTTCAGAAAAATGCATTTGCCGATGAAAGGAAAGCGTTATGCAGACGTGGAGGCCATTCAAAAGGTTGCACCGGCATACTGGCGGCCATACCGGGCAACGAGCTAAAACACTCGTTCGACATGCTTTTGGACCATTCAAAAAGCTGTATTAAAGCAGAAGGAGACTATTTTGAATAAAATTAATTGATTTTGCTGATAAAACCATTTGTTCTGTCTTTTTTTTAAAAGTCCTGTTTACTTTGGGACGCACCTTGTATATTCAACGTCCACATTTACAAATATTCCGCAATACCACTTTCAGCAAACAAGCAGGATTGCGTACAAACTTTAAAGCACAAACAATTAGTACATACATAGCAAATCTTCGACGAGCTCTCATTTGCACAAGTACTTAAATACATACCTACAAGTGCACATATTAATAAAGAAAAAGTTTAATTTCGCAAATATATCCGAACAAGGATCAAAAAACTAAATACGTGTATTTTAGCAAAAACTTTTATTTACTTAAAACAGTTTTCGTTCACACATTCACGCATATGCAAATATTGTTAAAATTCTACACTGATAATATTTTAATTCATTTCGGCATATTCTAAATGAGCTCAGATTCAGAAGAACCTAAAACTACTCTGTTTTCAAAAAAAAAGGGCCCATGTACACCTGCAGAAGCTACACGCTCAAAACAATGTGTTACAAAACAAAAAAGGGCGAAAAATATTTTATACACCAAGACACCGTACTTGATTTTCATCTTCACCGTCTCAAGACAATTCTGAATCGGTATTAGAAATCAAAAAAGAAATTCTTGACAATTAAAACTCCTTCGGCTAATGCCAAATACGAAAACTATATAGACCAGTTTGAAGAAGTGAATGTAATGATTTCTGATTTCTGACTCCACATCCGAGAGTAGAGTTGCCGCAAATTCAAAGTCAAGAGGCAAATTCAGGCATCCAACTCAAGGTGCCCGCATGTGACACTGAACTCTTTCATGGTGGTTATGCACAATGGCCGTTATTCCGGGATGTTTCTCTTGGGGGAATACCGCAATTTAAACCACAACCCCTGAAGATCAGTATTGTGAAGACTTTTACAAAGCCGCAACTCATAGATCAGATAATCGTAGGTACGTCGTACGACTACCGCTTAAGCAACAATTTCTCAACACACTGGTCTTACTACTTATTATTTTATATGCCACTTCATGCGGTGGTAAAACCTGATAAAATAGAAGAAACAAAAGTAAGACTTGTCTTCAATGCCCCACGCTCTAGCCAGATTTATTATTCAACAGGGACGTCGAGAAAATGTATAGACAAATAGTCGTACATAAAGATAATCAAGATTATCAGCAAATTATTTTCCGAAAATCCCCTAATAGTCCACTACGCCACTTTAAAGTCAAAAGAGAGAGAAAACGAGTGAGAGAGTTTGGTGTTAACTAGGCGCCATACTTAGCCATCCGAACACTCCACGAAAGTGGAGTCAGAATTTCTTCGGAAACCACGGTGTTAAAAACACAAAGGTATGCAGACGATATCCTGTCTGGAAGTCACAGCCTTCCACAAGCATATGAGTCACTATCACAAGTTATACAAGCCCTCAAAACCGCAGGGCTTCCATTGTAAAAGGCGAACTACTGTATTATTCTGAAGGATTTACCTAAAGAAAACTTGTTGTACACTAAGTTCCTCAATTTCGGAAAGGAAAGTACAAAAAAAAACTCTGGGGATTCAATGGAATGCGATATCTGTTTTAACCCGTTTTCATTTACTACTGAGTCAATATCTGCATTATCCGCCATAACAACGAGACAAATTTTCGAATGTCTCAAATGCTTGACCTTGTAAGATTAGCCACTTGGCGACACGTAGCCAGCGCTGACAATCCTGCTGATCTGAGTACAAGAGGTTGCAACCCCCACACTTTGCCACTACAACGCCCTCTGGTGGAATGGCCCCGATGGCATATAATTTCCCCAGGAAGTCGACTTTTTTCACACAATATTGGATGATACTGATATCCTTGAGCGATTTTCATCATCGTTTCACCGAGCCCGCAGGGTAATAGCTTATATGCTCAATTTCATAGAGCAACTCAAAATTAAAGTTAAGGCAGTGCTCTCAGAATACTCCCACCCCTAACGTGTAACGAACTTGACCCCGACCCCGTCAAGAGTTTTACACATATGTATGGTATATTACAAAACAAATATTAAATATTCTTCAGACCTAAGTGCTTACATATATTATCACTAAACAAATTAAAAGTATAATATAGTATGAATATAATGTAAATATACATAGCAAAACAAAACTAAGATCAAATATTTTAAATTAAGAAGTCTAAAGAGCATTTAAAAAAATCTTTTGCCGAATCGGGTGTTCAATAATCGAACAAATTTAAGAAGAAAAATCTTCAAGTATTACCAGATATCCTGATAATGAAGGTTTTTTGCAAGAAATTTTGATTTCGTTGTAATATCTTCACTTTAAAATTTTGATGATATTTTTTATAAAAAAATCTTCACTTTGAATTTAAATATTTACTCCTGGCAATAATGAGCTGAACCCAAATTTCACAGCTGTTTAGTGTTATGAGATTCGATAACTTGGAGAACTGTCGGGAAACTCTTTAGCAACGCTACCACTGAATATGATTGTGACGATAATGAAACAAACAATGTTCATTTATGGACCAAGAAAATTTCCAAAAGCACTACATTCAAAGTGGATCATTTCACAAAGTGATGCACCAATAGCCCAAGAAAAAACATATATCGAATTTGGTCCAAATGTACCAAAACGGTACATTGTACAAAAAAAGGCTTCCCAAGACATTAAATCGCAATTTATCCCCCCCAAGCGCTTCTCATATCGGTGGTTTATGGGAATCGGATGTGAAAAGCTTCAAATCCCATTTTATAAAGGTACACATTTAATTATGAACAGTTCCCCACATTATTAATTCAAATTGAAGCCGGTCTTACTTCACGGCCGCTCACGACACTCTCGCAAGATCCCTTAGATTTGATAGCCCAAATTTTAGGGAACTTTCTCAAAAGAGCGCCCATTCTGGCCATACCTGAACCAAGCGTGGAGTCGCTGTTCTTATTAAATCGATGGGAGAGAACTAAAATTCGCCATCATGATTTCAGCCGCCGATTGAAAAAAGAATACATAAAAGATCTTCAGAAAAGTCGTTGTTGAACGATATTCTCGATAGTCACATCGAATGTTTTACAGCTTTACAACTTTTAATTTAAACCAGCGAAAACTGAGTAGATTTCAAGGAAAAAACTATAGATAGTTTTTATTTAAACTATCGAAACTATTGACTGATCTGACCGTCGATGGGTTTACAGCTCTATTTTAAGTACTTAAATCAAGAACGAATTAATATATCGGGTAAAACTTGGCACATCTGGAGTCCAAAAAGCCCCCACATACCGAATATGGGCCCTAGCGCGTATGGCTGACTATTTGTCGAAATATATATTATTGAAAATCAAGGAAAGTCTTTTTTTGATAATAGTTTACTCTTGTGTCAAAAGTGGGTTGAATCAAGTCAATATTTTCCTTAGTCCCCATATACCTAACATATAGATTTTCGAACTTCCAATTTAACTTCTACCACATATGAATATCGGCCGTTAAGTGAGTTCTTTTAATGAAATTGAGATAGCGTTTTTTTTTTACTAACAGTGTATCTATTATCTCTCAGTTTGTATCTTAATAAAACTAAGAGAGTTTATGACCATCAAAATAAGTTGATATGATACCAAATTTGATTGTAAACCATTCAAGATTTCGTCGAACAATGAATGTTGAATTCTTTCTCTACATTTACAAAACTAATCGAATTAGATATAAAGTAATATGTATATATATATATATATATATAAATGACGGGTTGAAATCCGGGTGACTGTCTGTCCGTCAGTCGGTGCAGACTGTAACTTGACTAAAAATTTTCATATTTTGATTAAACTTGGTACATATGTTTCTTGTCACCGTAAAAGGCTGGTATTGTAGATGGGCGTAATCAGACTGGCACGCTCACAAAACCTTATTAATCGGAAACCAAAAAATTGGCATAACTGAGCTCCATAATAAGATACAAGACTGTTATGTGGTACAATGAATCGCATTATGAACGAGCATCTACTAAATTTGTAAAAGTAGGCGTGGCCCCGCCTTCTGATAGGTATAATGTGCATATCTCCTAAACCCTAAAAACCAAATTCCCTCAGGACTAATCTTTTTAGCACTCCTACCGAAAGTACGAAAATAGGTGAAATTGGGTAATAACCCCGCGCAAACTAGGTATATGTGAATTGTAACTGTGGACCTTCAGGAACAAACACTGAACTAACAAGTAAGGAAGGGCTAAGTTCGGATGTAACCGAACATTTTATACTCTCGAAAGTCAAATGGTATACTCGTTTGAGATTTCTTTGTGGTTTGGCTGATTTTTCGGTAGAAGGTCAACTATAGACACTGGGGTCCACATATTTAGTACTTAGGGGTTTGAACAGTTTTCGTTCCATTTAGACAATTTTTGGCCGCAAGGTGGCATACTTTAATTGCATTATTCACGCAAAGTTTTACCCCGATATAATCATTGTTAGCTGATTTGCATAGTGGAAAGTGAAAGAATCAGATGGAATTAAACATGGTGTTACATGGGAAGTAAGCGTGGTTGTAGTCCGATTTCGCCCATTTTCGCACTATGACATAGAAACATGAAAAGAACGTTATGCACTTGGTTGAAATCGGTTGAGCAGATCTCAAGATATGGGTTTTCACCTAAAAGTGGGCTGTGCCACGCCCACTGCTTATTTTGAACGCGGTTCCTATAAAGCCAATTTATATCATCTCAGAGATAAAATTTAATGTCTCTGGCGTGTTTAGTGCTTGATTTATCGCGCTTTTAGTAGTTTTTAACAGTACCGTTATATGGGGAGTGGGCGGAGTTGCCACCCGATTTCAACTATTTTCACACCGTCAATAGAAGTGCTAAAAACATTTGCTTCTAGTGAATTTTGTTATTATAGCATTAGCGGAATAGGAGATTTGCACATTAAACCTATTAGAGGCGGGACCGCGCCCACTTTTTAAAAAAGTTTAAACTGCAGATGCCCCTCCCTAATGTGATCCTGTGTACCAAATAACAGTCTTGTATCTTATTGCGGAGCTTAGTTATGGCAAGTTATTTGTTTTTAATTAATGGCGTTTTGTGGGCGTGGCAGTGGTTCGATTACGCCCATCTGCAATACCAACCGTCTCACGGTACCAAGAAACATGTCTAATAAGTTTCATAAAGATATCTTAATTTTTACTCAAGTTAGAGCTTGCACGGGCGGACGGACGGACGGACAGACAGTCACCCGGATTTCAACTCGTCTCTTCATCCTGATCATTTATATATATATAAGCCTATATTTAACTCGATTAGTTTTTGGTGATACAAACAACCGTTAGGTGAACAAAACTATTATACTCTGTAGCAACAGGTTGCGAGAGTATAAAAACGCAACTGGTTCCTTCTCTTTAGCAAATCAGACTCTCTCTCGCATCAGATCGGCAACTCGAATTTGCTGATATGCCCGGCTGTACTGCACATTCCAGCAAGCTCAAAATGTGCTGAGTCTGCTGTTTGAGTCGCGGGTTGATGGATCATGCGATGTGGTGCAGTGCTTGCCGTCGTTATACATAACTCGCACGTCGCATATAATGACTTTGATTAAAACTACTAAAAGTACGATATCTCATAAATAAACAAGTCAAAAACTTTTAATTTTACACGTAGAATGCTATAATTAAGCTTAAACGGAGCCAATTAAAAAATTGGACAATGGGCGTGACACTGCCCACTTTTAGGTGATACCCCAAATCTCGAGATCTACTTGACCGATTTCAAACAAATGGGTCGTAACAATGTCCTGTTATACCTTTGTTAAAGTGCAGAAATGAACGAAAACGGATTACAACCACGCCTGCTATCCATAACACAAATTTGAGTTCCATCTGATTTCTGACTAGCAGTATACAAATCAAGCACTAACGAATATATTGAAATAAAACGTTGCAAAAAGAGTGCCTTTAAGATATACCATCTCAAGTTTAAAAATTGTCAAAATATCTGGCCATAACTGTTGAAGTCCCCATATACAGAAGATGTGTCCAAAGATTACTTTTTACCGAAATTACCGTTCACTGTATGAGATACTATATACTTTTTTCAATAGCCTTCTTTCGACAGATCACGCGAGTTATGTGTACACTATCTTCCCAACCAGACACCACACAACAAAATATTGTAAATTGGACAAAATAAAAGATTAAAGATACAAGTAAACATTACAAAAAATAAGATAACAAGTAGAGATAAAGAACATAATGCAAATGCATACAAACATGTTTTGGTCCTTATGTTTGACTGTAATGATAACCCAGACATTATCGGGTAAACCACACAATCATGTTTGTTTGCATTCAATAGAAAATAAGATAACATTTAACAAATATTGTATTTCATAAGAAAATAGAAAAACAAAGAAATAGATTAAGAAAATTGTATCACTTTAGTAGTTATATAAGCAGAACATAATTTGAAAAAGAAACAAAAAAAATATAATGTCACAGAAGTAACATCGTCGGCATTTTTATTTTTTTTCCGCTCGAACAACAAAAACTGGCGCAGTCGGTTAAAACAAACTGCAAAGTTAAGCGATACTTAAAACTGAAGTTTTTTAAGTTTCGTAAGCTTTAGCAACGGGAAGCAAATCCTAAGATTAGCTCCCATTTTAAAGATCTCTTATATATATATAAATATATAAGTTGGTCGGCACAGATAGCCAAGTTTAAGAAACTTAAGTTTCTACACAAGTTATCTGGAACGTCAGAGAGCGACTCCGAGGATTACAATTTGTGAAGGCGAAGAATAGCTTCATTCCGCCCATCAACATTACCAGGAAAAGTGGGATTAAAGATTAATGCCCCACACACAGAAGACGCAGAGAGAGCGAAGTGCACCATACAAAGCAACAACAACAAGTTCAGTTGTATCAAAAGAGGATACATCAGCAATGAATCCAGGCGAGCAGCAACCACTTCAGATGACAGGATCGCAAATTTTGAAGGAAGCTTCAAGAATCATGGACTTTGACGGCAGAGATTTATCATCGTTCATCAGGGAAGTTGACATGATCCTTCCTTTATTCAACCCCAACCCATCAATCTTGGAATTTGTAACGCAGCGACACGTCAGAACAAAAATTAAAGGAGAAGCAGAAAGTGTCATCCGGCATTTGGGACCTACACGAACATGACAGCAAATTAGAGAAGAACTTATAAAAAATTTTGGAGTAAAGGGGTCATACCACACCCTATACAATCAGGCGATTGTACTACGAAACTATAACGTAAGTCAATATTTTCAAAATTTAAAGGGTATTTTAAATAAACTAAATTTAAAACATGAATTCGATAGGATAAAGCCTGCAGAATTTTCTCCAATTAACAACGAAAGTTTAATTCTAAAAACATTATTAAATGGGATACACCCCAACTTAAGCAGTGTAGTGATTAGTAGAAATATAAGCACCATTAGAGAGGCTTTTAGCGTTCTTCAAGAGACAGGTTTGCTAATACAATTTGATAAAAGACAAAACAATTATCAAAGATATAATTATAGAAATTTTTCAAATAGAAATTCTTTGGCTCACAATTTTGGCAATTTCAATAATAAACAGTATATGCAAAATTCCAATAATTTTCAATTTGGACAAAATCAGCAGGGAGAACTTCGTAACAATTCTAACCAAAATGACAATTATCAACAATTTAACTTTGGACAAAGTAGACAAAATAATTCTGAGCAATTTAGCTTTGGACAAAATAGGCAAAATAATTCTCCACAATCTAGAAGATATAATTCAGTCCAAAGGAGACAAAACCCCCCCGAACCGATGGAAATAGATCACGTTCAAGAACAAGCAAATTTTCGGTTGCCAGCCCAAAACAATCGTTACCGATAATAGAAGTGACCATAAAAAATGCAAAAATTAAATGTCTTATTGACACAGGGTCTACAACATCATTTTTGAAATATATTGTGTTAAAAGATTATGAATGCATTGAGCTTGATAAACCAATACACTTTAGCACCATCAAGGAAAATTTTCCCCTAAATAAAGAGTTAGTCACCCCAACCCCAAACGAATTCAATGAAAAAAGTTATATACATTGGAAACTAACCAACATAAAAAATAATAACTTTGATGCTTTGATGAATGAAGAAGAAAAGCAAAAATTAGAATACATTCTAAAAGCAAATAGCGATTTATTTTTCCAAGAAGGTAAAAACCTTTCTCATACTCATGAAATTCAGCATGAAATTGTTACAAAAACAAGTAGACCAACTTATAATAAAATTTATAGATATCCCCAAATTCATGAAAAAGAAATTAGTAGACAGATGAACGAGATGTTGCGCCAAGGTATAATTAAAGAAAGTAATTCCGCGTACAACTCGCCTCTTTGGATTGTACCGAAAAAGCAAGACAATGCAATGAAGAAAAAATAGAGAATAGTTATTGACTACAGGAAGCTAAACGAAGTCTCTATAGATGACAAATTTCCAATACCCCATATAGAACCAATACTCAGTAAACTTGGAAGAGCTCAGTATTTTACAACATTAGATCTTGCAAAAGGCTTTCATCAAGTATTAATAAAAGAAGAAGATATACCAAAAACAGCTTTCTCTACACCCCAAGGACACTTTGAATTTATAAGAATGCCTTTCGGACTAAAGAATGCACCAGCAACTTTCCAACGTTTAATGAATTCAGTTCTTAGGGAATATATCAACCAGATATGTGTAGTTTATTTAGACGACATCTAAATTTTTAGTTCAAGTGTTGAAGAACATACCCAAAATATCAACAAAATATTTTCAGCATTAAGAAAACATAATTTAAAGATTCAGGTAGATAAATGCAAATTTTTCGCGAAAACAACTGAATTTCTAGGTCACACTTTAACAACAGAATGGATACAACCAAATTTAAGCAAAATCGAAAACATACAAAAACTAAAGTTGCCTACTACATCAAAGCAAACTAAATCATTCCTAGGTATAACAGGTTATTATAGAAAATTTGTAAGAGATTACGCTAAAGTAGCACATGGTTTAACAAAATAATTAAAAAAGGATATCAAAATAAACACTCGTGATCCTCAGTACATATCATCCTTTGAAAAACTTAAAAATCTATTAGTAAACCCACCAATATTGAAATATCCAGACTTTAACAAAAAATTTGGCATTTCAACTGATTTGCAATTGGCGCAGTATTAACCCAGGACAGTCATCCTATAAGCTATGCTAGTCGAACACTTAACCAACACGAAAGAAGTTATTCCACTACAGAAAAAGAACTACTAGCTATCGTCTGGGCAGTGACATATTATAGACCATACATTTACGGCAGAGTATTTGATCTCTTAACCGATCACCAACCACTTAAGTGGCTCCAAATAAAAAACAAGGGAAAAGACATTAACCCAAGATTGCAAAGATGGTTAATTAAACTAGGTGAATACAATATTAATATAAATTACGTGAAAGCAAAGGAAAATAACGTAGCCGATTTTCTAAGGAGAATAGATAGTAACACAGGCGAGATTCATTCATTGGAAGAAGACAACATAAGCACAAATGCTACAATCCACTCTCAAGAGGAGGAACTAAATGATCATTTTCCAATTTTACATACTATTGTAAATCGCTTCAATACACAAATCAATTTACCAAAAAAGAAAATTATGGAATCTGAAGAAGTAGGCAACACGAAGAAAATTTTTAATAGCGCAGAAGATATAAAAAATAATAATTTCATAGATCTTTGTCGTAGTCACATAAATAGTGGAAAAGTAGGTATTTTTTCTTAGTTAACCGATAATCAGTACAATATAGTTCAGCAAAAGCTTATTCAAATATTTAATAGACAGGTAAAGTTTTTTAGATGTGAATTCCATGCTAAAGATATGAAAAATGAAGAACAAGTTTATAAACAAACTGCTCAATATCGTAAAAATGAAACAGGCCATGCAGGTATTAATGAAAGTTATGAAAAATTCAAAAAACTAATATACTGGAAAAATTTTAAAGTTTTGATTCAAAAATATATAAATAATTGCGATGTTTGCAATAGAGCAAAATATGATAGAAAACCTTTAAAACCAAAATTTCAATTAACGAAAACACCATAAGATATAAATGAAATAGTTCACGCAGATAAATACATAAATAAAAAATGTTACGTCCTTACTTTTATAGACAAATTTGCGAAATTTGCTATGGCATTTCAGCTAGAAGATAGAAACAGTATAACTATTAGGAAAAGCTTAGATTATTCTTTTCTATCAAAGGAAGACCCAGAAAGTTAATATTAGATAATGAATTCAACTCAATTAACATAAAAGATTTTTTTAGGAAAGAAGAAATAGAAGTTCATTTTACAAAACCAAACAGTCATACTGGGAATTCAGATATCGAAAGATCATAATACTCTCTCCGAAAGAACTAGAGTCCTAGAAATTGAAAAACCAAGCCTTTCAACAGCGGAAAAAGTATTTCAAAGCATAGAATGGTACAACAAATCTTATCATTCTACAATTAAAACCCCACCTCTTGATGTTATAAATGGAAAAACTGATAAAAATTTGATTAAAGACACTATTCAGAAGACTAAAGAAAAATGCATAGGAAAACTAAATAATAATAATAGAGAAGAGTTTAATAACACTCAAAAAGAAGGTTACGTAAAAAATTATAAAGCGGTTCGGCACAAATACGAACCAAGGTATAGAAAATTGCCATTAGATAATATTCACCCGATAAATATTAAACGTCCAACAAATTTTTTAGGTCAAATACATCTTCAAAATAACATTGATGATAGCAATTGTAACAATTAGTAATGCAGCCAAACTGGAAGTACATCAAATACATACCGACAATGGATACGCAGAAATTATCACCAACACTAAACAGATTGTTACATCATCTGACCTCGTAATTCACATAATTGACCCTCGTGAAATTCTTTACATACTAAATAATATAACAAAAAATCTCGCAAACACCCTATCTAATGAAATTGAAATCTTGAGAGATAACATTATTCCCAAGAAAAGAAGTTAGTAGAAAAAAGAAAATTTACATAATTCAATTACAGCTCTCAACCACCAAATAAAAATTAATAATTTCTTTCGAACACGTTCACAAAATTAAAACAAATTATTGAAGACGAAAGAAAGAATTCTTTAATGTATCAAGAGAGAACAGACAAAATATTGATTCTTCATGAACAAACAATAAAGATAAACATTCTCAAAGACGCAGTAAACCAGATTCATGAAAACATTATTTCAGCAAAAAGTGGTATTTTTCACACAAGCATTTTACCAATTGAAGAAATTTATAATTACAACATAGACCTCGAAACTTCAATATATAAAAGTATGCGCCTTGGAATATAAGGAAAATTTGTTAATGTTCGTGGTCAAAATCCCAAAAGAATTTCAATCGGTACAATTAAAAACTATTATTCCTATACCAAATATAGCAGGCAAAGAAATACCAATGAACTACAAATTTCTTAACATTGCATCTACTTCTTAAATTGTGAACTTATCAAAAATAGCATTACAGAAATTTTTCAAATTGATGAAGAAACTATTTTAATAAAAAATTCAAATGGCATAGAACTAAACCAGAACTGCGAGAACAGAAAAATTAAGTTGAAAAACATTACATTGATTCATTATAATAACTGCACAATTAAGATCCTCTATCAAACATTCTTAAATACTAAAATATCATACAATCAAAGATTTTATCATCCAAACTATGATACTCACAATTTCACTAACAAAATTACAATTAACGACCTTGTATTTAAAAACGAAGAAAATTTAAAAGAAATTAATGAATTAAAATATCACAAAAATATCTCTCATATTAGAGTATCAATTTTAAGTTTTATTGTGATTATAATAATAATTTTAATATCTTGTAAAATTAAAAAAAAGAAAAACCATACTATTCCAACTCAGGAGAGTTTTCAATTAAGGAAGGGAGGAGTTATGTGTACACTATCATCCCAACCAGACACCACACAACAAAATATTGTAAATTGGACAAAATAAAAGATTAAAGAAAAACAAGTAAACATTACAAAAAATAAGATAACAAGTAGAGATAAAGAACATAATGCAAATGCATACAAACATGTTTTGGTCCTTATGTTTGACTGTAATGATAACCCAGACATTATCGGGTAAACCACACAATCATGTGTGAAGAAGAAGAATAAAATAAAATGTCACAGAAGTAACATCGTCGGCATTTTTATTTTTTTTCCGCTCGAACAACCAAAACTCGCGTGGGTCGTGTCATGCTGTCATGCTACTTTTGTGCAATATTGTTTGGCATTTCATCATGGAAAAATTTATGCCTGAACAACGTTCAACTTTATTACGAAAATTCACGTTCTGTAAAGGATGTGTTTCGAGCACTTCGCTCAACTTATGCTCAACAACTTATGTTCAACATAATCGGCCTACTGAGCGTACTATTCGCAACACCTTCGCCCATCGTGGGACCCAGCATTCATTATTGGATAATATTCGACCGAATAGACCACCTCCAGCAGTGAAGAAAATATAGCCACTCGACCTCCCAAGCGACATCGCTTAGCTCTATGGGCTCTTGAAAAGTTCCAAGAAAAGCCGACGTTTTCGAGATAAATTTTGTTCAGCGGTTAAGCCCATATTTGGCTCAATGGGTATGTAAACTAGCGAAATTGCCGCATTTGTGGTGAAGGGCAACCTGAAGTGATACAAGAGCTATCATTTCATTTAGAAAAAAAAAACGGTTTGGTGTGGTTTGTGGGCCGGTGGAGTCATCAATTATCTTCAAAATTGATGACGATGAGAACGTAACCCGCCACCGCTTTCGCACCTCGATAACGGACTATTTTATGCATGAAATTGAGCTCATGATCTCGGCGACATTTGGATTCAACAAGACGGCGCCATTTCCCACACATCGCATCAATCAATGGACCTAATGAGAGAACACTTCGGTGAGCAGATAATTTCACCTTTTGGGACGGTCAATTGGCCACCAAGATCGTGTGATATCACACCGTTAAACTTTTTTCTGTGGAAATATGGGAAGTCTCAAGTCTATGCGGTCAATCCCGCTTCGACCCAGACCTTGGAGAAAAATATCACGCATGTCATTTGCCAGTTACCAGTCGAAATGCTCGAACGAGTCATCGAAAATTGCACTCAATAAAATTTGAGTTTTCTGTGTTTTTTTTTAAGTAGATAACCTTAAAATAGATCACCCTATAAAAAGATTTTCGAACTTCCGGCTGACTTTATTCCGCATATATCGGCCAATATGTGAGTTATTTTTAAAAAAATTGAGCCAGCGTGTTTTTCTAATAACGGCATCTAAGAGCCTAAAATGGATGAAACCGGGTGAAGACTTGCCCTAGCCCCATGTAACTTACATCAGGATTTTCAAAAAATCTGGCTGACTAAACTGCACATATATTGGTAATGGTATGTGAGGTACCTTAATGAAACGCAGAGAACGTCTTTTTCTATAAATAATATGTAGTAATGCCAAAAATAGATAAAATCGGGTAAGTACTACCCCTATCTCATATGTTTTTATGTACATATTGATCCATGAGTAAGATATCTGTGCAAAATTACCATTAACAAGTAAGGAAGGGCCAAGTTCGGATGTAACCGAACATTTTATACTCTCGCAAAGTTAAATGTATATTCATTTGAGATATCTTTATATATTATATTTTAATAATTAGAAGTAGGATTTGTTGCCTTAGTTATTTAGTCACTCACAGTGTAAATAATTAGAGCAATTTGTAAACTAAATTTACTCAAATTATGAGGAATCGTTCTTGGGTTTTTGGATAGGCTTATAATTGATTTTATATAGAATGCATTACAACTGTATTGAGATGAAGAGTATGAAAATAAATCGTTTTTGGACAATGAATAAAATTTTTTATTTATTATATCGATATTATTATACATGTTTAGCTTAAAAATAATATATTATATATTAAAAACTTTAAAAATTATATTAAATATTATATTAATTTGTATATAACGTTTACAATATTAAACATAAATTTTTATAGAGATTCTTATACATATATCCAAATTATATTTCTTTTCTCCTTATAATATTTAATTTCTATCATATATTTATACAATGATATCATATATAATAACAAATCTATACCTATAAAATTCTTTGTCTGTCTGTCTGTCTGTTCCGGGTAATCTCCGAAACGGCTGAACCGATTTTAATGAAATTTTGCAGACATGTAAAGGAAGCCTTTGGGAGTAACATAGGATATATTTTATGTAAATAAACGCAGTTTGCTTTTTTAGTTGAGTTACCAAACGATGAGACATGAACTAAAAGATAGAATTATTGTTTAATAACGAAATATATTTATATGGACAAATAGTATTTCCATTTGTAGTTAGAAGTTTGCAAAGACGTTTACAACAGAAACTGTCACAGGTGAAGATGGATACCCATTTTATAGACGTCGATCACCTAAAAATGGCGGCAGACAAGCATCAATTCAGTCACGGACGAAGACTTTTAATATCGACAATCGGTGGATTGTTCCTTTTTCACCAGTATTATTACGAGCATTTAAGGCACATATCAATGTCGAACTTTGCAATAGTGTCAAGTCTATAAAGTATATATGCAAATACGTCAATAAACAATACGTCTCTCTAAAAAACACGTTTTAACTTATACTTAATTGTTTAATTTATTAATAATAAAAAACAAAATGCGTACGATTGATGAATACACATAGAATTTTTCTTTATTATTACAAGGTAGTACATATCGTTAATTGTTCATTTAAACTATTAAATCATAATTTATTCATAAAAATTGGATAGTTCTAACTCGGACAAAGTCGCGGGTTTCAGCTATAGGTAATAGTTTTACGAACGATTATGCATCATTTGTATTGAAATTGACACGGACTAAATATGAATGTCACGAATTTTGGAGAGATTATTCAAGGATTTGCAACAACGCAGACGAAGCCGCGGGTATCAGCTAGTTATACATATAATTTAAATTTTCTTAATTAGATTATTTACATATTTTTCTTAAAATTATCTTGAAAACTACTGTCAAAATTGTTATACCATTCTAATTCGATTATATTTGGAAAAAAAAAATGAAAAACTATTGCACTAAGTCTGAAAACTTTAATTCGAAATAGAGACACAAATACTGTCATAACAGCTGTGTACTGTCTCAAATGTAATTGCATTAACACGGGAAGAATCCATTTTTAAAAATGCCCAATCAATATGTGTACCGGCAGGTGTAGTTGAATATTCTGCACCAAGCAGGGAACTAAAGTTTTTTTCTTGGAGCAGATTTCTTATTGCAGTCCTTGTAGACATTAAACAAATGTTAAATCCTCCAACAATTAGCACATTTTGATTGCCGAACTCAGAAATAAGGACTCCCTGAAGTTCTACAATTAAATGTCTGACCGAGAAAGTTGAATTCCTATATAGAACCAGAGTATTAATATTGAAACATTTAAACAAAACCGCTTCTAAAACTTTGCGGCCTGAATAATCTTTCTTTACAGCCTTTGGTTCTATAGAGCTAGCAATACTATGCTTTGCATATATTACAATATAATGCCCCGTTTATTTCAGTTGCTTGTTCCGTGCTATCTATCTTCAGCTCGTTAATTGGAGTAAATTCTGGTATATCAAAATTTTCGCACGGATAACTCCAAGTTTCTACAAAACATAAAATATCTGAAGATAACATCAAAAAGTCGCTTTTTATATCATTAATGTGAGCGTGAAGACATTGAACATTATGGAATAAAATTTATAGTTCTGATGTTCGGGAAATCATAAAATTGAAACTTGTTGTCAGAGCTTTATTTGGGTTCAATTCCCCCAGTTCCCTGAATACAGGATCCGATTCAGAAAATTTGTTAGGAGGAACCAAATTTCCTATGATGAATAGACCTTCTGCAGAAGTAGCACGACTGCAAGCGACATATATTGAAGCTCTACGCATTCTGGGTCGAGTATGAACTACAACTTTATTATATGTGGCACCCTGGGTTTTATGAATAGTTCTTCTCTCAGCCGGAACAACGTTAAACTGATTTCTTTCAATTGAAATTTGTTCATTTCTTTTATACTGATGAGATTTTAGAACTTTTTCAATTGGTGTTTAACAACTTTCTAAAGGAAGAGGCTTTTTCGCTCGTGCTATCAAACCAACAGAAGGTTCCAAAAATTTAATCCACAGAGTTATTGGAAAAGAACAATGGAAACCAATTTGCATAAGTTGTCCAGCTGCCTCATTAAACAAGCCATCACTCGTGTTTATATTCACTATAATCATATATTTGGCGGAGGCTTTTAGTGTCAGCTCCTGCGTTTCAGAAGTTTTGGAAAGTTCAACTCTTTCCAAAATATTATCATTTTCATTTATACCAATTCCTTTAACTGAGTCTTTTGCAGTTGAAGGAAAGCTTCTGTTGGGATTCGACTGAGCTTAAGGGCATTGAAATTATTTGTCTCTTCATTGGACCAAAATAAATGTATGGCATCATCGGGAACTTCTTCGAAATTAACTACTCGAGTTTCAATGAGTGATATGTCCTCATTTGTCATAGTACCAGATGCCATATGATTTAATGCAATTGCAAAGGCCTGATCCACCCGTTGTCTCATTATCTCTGTTAATTCAAAGTATTTAAACAACTCCTACAAAGGGGAACCAACTAAAGTGCTGTATGCATCATTGGGATTAGAAGAGAATATCCATCTATCTCCAACAGGTGAGAGTTGCTTCAAATCACCAAACACTATGATCGGTATACCACCGAAGGGGCTGTCTGTTTTGAAAATTTTTTTAATCTCGCATCAACAGAGCTAAACATACGAGCACCTACCATCGATATTTCATCAGTTATGATTAATTTTAAATCGATAAGTCTGAAATACAATGAATTAACTGTGTCATTGCTAAGTGGCCTCAACTCTCTATTCAACTGATTAACAGGTAAAGAGAATATTGAATGAAGGATCATTCCACCTATTCCGAATGCTGCTTTACCCGTAGGTGCGCAAAGAAGAACTTTTAAGGAACTTGGATTCGATCCAGGTGTAGAATTGTAACGACGGTTAAACGCTTGATATATTGCAGATATCAAAAGACTCTTTCCTACACCAGCACTGCCGCCAATGAACTCATAAAATGGGCGATTCGTTTTTAGCTGGTGCATCAAATTGGTTCTTTGCTTAGTATTTAGACTTTAAACTAAAGACCCGTGGGAATATTATTACCTGATGGATTATCATGAGAAGTTTGTGCCGCATAAAAAGATTGAACTAATCGGGAATCCTCTGCAGATTGAACAAACGGAACTTCTTCTTAGTTATTAAATTCTGATATCCAGTTTTCATTAATATGTATATTGTGCTCACGATACAGAGAGGTATTCACTAAGAACTGCAAAGCTTCCATAATCTTTGCGGGGCGTATGGTATCGATCATGTAATCATGATTGTATTCCAAACGCCTTCTTAAGTGAATTTGTATAACATGATCCCCATCAAAGGACCTTGGTAAAGTTCGGTTCTTCAATTGGGGTTAAACCTTTCAAACAATCCGGTATTTCAGGAAAGTCTAGACCGTTAGCTAAACATATTTCTGGAACGTTCCTTTTAACAATCGCATTTTTGCAAGTAGCACAAAAATTGTAATTTCCATCTTCCGAAGGAAATTTTAGCATTAAAAAGAAGGCGGATGCAGCATTCGGGTGACCTTGCGCAATAGTTTCGAAATTTAATTTGCGAACTTGGTGCGAAAACCATAAGCTGCCGCAGCAAATACATATTTCAGTAGGGCCCTTACTTATATTTTGTAAATAAATGTTTTTGAAATCTGTTAAATTGCCACTATTATCAGTTTCTATAACATTATTTTCTCTCGTTAATCGGATTCGTTGGGACTGCCTTTGGTTTTCAATTAGTCTATTCAGTGGGTTATCTCTACGAAGGCGAACTTGACCTTGTCTAAGACGTCTCTGATTCAAAATTTCTTCCCTCATACCCCTCCTACTAAGCTGTCGACGTTGTGTTTCTCTATCACGCTCCTCTCTCCTTATTTCAGGATTTCTTCTTGCATGTTCCCTTTGCATTTGATCACGAATGCGCTCTAAATTCCTATACTCAGGATTTCTTGCGCGAAGTTCTCTATGATCCCTAGTGTTCCTACGTTGTTCATCATAACGTACCTCAGGATTTTCCCGACGAGATCTATGACCTCGAGTATTTCTTATTTGCTCTTCAGAGCGAATTTGGGGATCTTGCCGCCTTGTTCTATGTTGAACAGTATTTTTAACTTGCTCAACAGATCGAACCTCGGGGTCTTCACGCCGAAACCTATGACCTCGAGTATTTGCTTTGCTCTTCAGAGCGGATTTGGGGACTTAGACGTCTTGGCCGATGTCGAACAGTATTTAAATTTTGTTCAAAAGACCGTACATCGAGATTTTCCCGCCTGATTCTATGTTGATTTGTATTGATAATTAGTTCGAACAGACGTACATCAGAATCTAACCTGCGATTAACGTGACTTACAGTATTTTGTGACTGCTCGCTATCTCTATATAAAGAGTTTGCACGAAGAACTCTCATACGTCTTCTATTCTGAATACGACTTAGTAATCCAGATTTTCTACTTAATCTAGGCATAATTAATTAATAATAAATGATTTAATGTATAAAATACTTATAGATAATACTTTTATAATTCAGTCCGTCCGGGTGTAAAAAGTCGGATCCTAGGTGCTGCTCTCTTTCACTGTAATTTCTTGCAAGTCTTTGCTATGACTTCTTTCCTGTTCGGTGTATAGGTACTATGGTATACTGGTGCACATATGTATATGTGTTTGCTCGCCACTGAATTTAATATTTTTGTTCACACAGCTTACGTTCTTTTGTATACCTATATATTACTTACATATTCACAAACATAAATTACATAATATTTAGTTATATTTATATTTTAGAAATTATTAGTTTATTTCATTGTATTGAAATTAAGTACTCGGAAAACCCCTCCGTAAATTGCTTTTGTCTAACACTTTTAAAACAGTGCCTATTTTGAAATGTCTGCCCATGAAGGCTAAATTAACAATAACTTACGTATTATCAAGTATGGTATACACTCTTGAGTTTACAGTTTACCTCCTGACCTTCATATTAAAATGTGACGTAAAACTGAAATAATAGACAATAGCATTTAAACCGATGGGGTCGCAGTTTATCTATAACCACATAAAAAGGGTCTTTAGCCCTTTTAATACTACACTACTAATATTAATTTCATGCGATTTTTTCTAGAAAAATATTTTTTCTCTATACAAAGTCCAGCACTCTAAGAAACTTTTTTACATTGTTGTTTGGTATATTTTGTAATAAGTTCAACATGATGGTTGAGAAAATATATCTATCTACTGATTATCACCAAATTTTAGAAGAAATATATTTAAATAGAAATCTATATCTATCTCGATTAGTTTTAGGTGATGCAAACAACCGTTTGGTGAACAAAATTATACTCTGTTGCAACATGTTGCGAAAGTATAAAAATGTTGCGAAGGAATTCAACATTCATTATTCAATTATTATTTGGTATCTTATTAACTTATGCTATTGATCATAGATTTATTTAGTGTCAATTTTATATTTTTCTCGGAAATGTTAACTTCAATAAAAATAAGCTATTTAACTCAAACATAATATATGTGATATAAACTGAACCAAAGGGGTTAAATTTTTTATGAGGGTATATGAGGTTGCTGTTGTACCAAAGGAGCGGAAGGTCTAGACCAATTTCATTCATATGCAACGATATACCACGTTATTTTTAAGAAAAACTGTCCATTTAAATTCATTAAATTATCAAATTAACGAAAGCAAGTAAGGAAGGGCTAAGTTCGGATGTAACCGAACATTTTATACTCTGGCACAGTCAAATAGTATACTCGTTTGAAATTTCTTTGTGGATTGACTGATATTTTCGGTAGAAGGTCAACTATAGGCACTGGGGTCCACATATTTAGTACTTAGGGGCTTGAACAGTTTTGGTTCGATTTAGGCAATTTTTTACCAGAAGCAGGCATACCTTAATCGCATTATTCACGCAAAGCTTTATCTCGATACAGTCATTGTTGCCTGATTTGAATAGTGCAAAGTGAAAGAATCAGATGAAATTGAAAATGGTGTTATATGGGAAATAGGCGTGGCTTTAGTCCGATTTCGCCCATTTTCGCACTATGACAAATATGAAAAGAACGTTACGCACCGAATTTGGTTAAAATCGGTTAAGCAGATCTCAAGATATGGGGTTTCACCTAAAAGTGGGCTGTGCCACGCCCACTGTCTAATTTTGAACGCGGTTCCTATAAAGTCATCTCATACCATCCTAGAAATAAAATTTAATGTGTCTGGCGTGTTTAGTGCTTGATTAGTGCTTTTAGTAGTTTTTAACAGTACCGTTATATGGGGAGTGGGCGGAGTTGCCACCCGATTTCACTCATTTTCACACTGTAGGTATGATTCTAAAAGCATTTGCTTCCAGTGAATTTTGTTATTATTGCGTTAGCGGTTTAGGAGATATGCACATTAAACCTATTAGTGGCGGGACCGCGCCCACTTTAAAAAAAAAAATT
Organism: Bactrocera oleae; assembly: GCF_042242935.1. Classification (NCBI taxonomy): domain Eukaryota; kingdom Metazoa; phylum Arthropoda; class Insecta; order Diptera; family Tephritidae; genus Bactrocera; species Bactrocera oleae. Next base: position 14,487,793 of record NC_091541.1, on the reverse strand, counting down.
TAAATGCAGATGCCCCTCCCTATTGAGATCCTGTATACATTATAAGAGTCTTGTATCTTGTTGTGGAGCTTAGTTATGGCAATTTATTTGTTATTGAATAATAGCGTTTTGTGGGCGTGGTCCGATTACGCCCATGTGCAATACCAACCGTCTCACGGTATCAAGAAATATGTCTACCAAGTTTCATAAAGATATCTAAATTTTTACTCAAGTTAGCGCTTGCACGGACGGACAGACGGACGGACAGACAGTCACCCGGATTTCAACTCATCTCTTCATCCTAATCATTTATATATATTATATATAATCCTATATCTAACTCGACTAGTTTAAGGTGATACAAAGAACCGTTAGGTGAACAAAACTATTATACTCTGTAGCAACAGGTTGCGAGAGTATAAAAATTATACCGTAAGAAGTATATGTGAGCTGGAAAATTCGTGGATCGATTTCGCCAAACGGAAGTTTTAATTTTTTACCTAAAATATGTTGGATTCAAAGGATTATAAAAAAAAATATTAATACTCACTGACCGACATATTCGGCATAAAACTGGTTGGAATAACAAAAAGCATTATAAGTAGTATATGGAAGTTGAGGGTAGTATTAACCCGATTTTATCAATTTTTGCCAATACCACATACTACTAACATTCCACAGACTAATAAAATGCTCCCACTGTTTTATTAAGGCACCTCACATACCATCACTAATCATATGGAGTAAAGTCAGACGAATGTTAAAAAATCCTGATATTAGTTATATGGGGGCTAGGTAAAATTTTCGCCCGATTTCATCCATTTTATTTGAGATAACTCACATACTGCCCGATATACGCGGTATAAAGTCACCCGGAAGTTCAAAAATCTGTATATTAGGTATATGAGGGCTAAAGGAATTATTGATCCGATTCAACCCATTTTTGAAACAAAGACATACTATTATCGATAGTTTCATTTATTTATTCTAGTATATGAATTTCACTGATATATCTTACACATTGACCGATAATTTCGGTAAAAGTCAACTATAGGCACTGGGGTCCATATATTCAGTACCTAGGGCCTTGAATTATTTAGACAATTTTTGGTCACAAGGTGGCAAACGTGACGCATTATTCACGCAAAGTTTTACCCCGATATAATAATTGTTGCTTGATTTGCAAATTGTAAAGTGAAAGCATCAAATGGAATTTAAAATGGTGTTATATGGGAAAGAGGCGTGGTTGTGGTCCGATTTCGCCCATTATCGCACCATAACATAATAGTATGAAAATAATGTTATGTGTCGAATTTGGTTTAAATCATATAAACGGATCCCAAGATATGGGTTTTCACCTAAAAGTGGGCGGTGCCACGCCCACCGAATATTTCGAACGCGGTTTCTATGAAGTCATCTCATACCATCCTAGAAATAAAATTTAATGTCTCTGAGTTGTTTAGTGCTTGGTTTATCGCGCTTTTATTATTTTTTAACGGTACCGTTATATGGGAAATGGGAGGGCGTCACCCGATTTCATCCATTTTCACACTGTAGCTAGAAGTGGTAAAAGCATTTGCTTCCAGTGCATTTTGTTATTATAGCATTAGCAGTTTAGAAGATATGCACATTAAACCTATTAGGGACGGGACCAGTGCTACAGAGTATAATAGTTTTGTTCACCTAAAACTAATCGAGTTAGGTATAGAGTTATACAAGTATATATATAAATGATCAGGAGGAAGAGACGAGTTGAAATCCGGGTGACTGTCTGTCCATCCGTCCGTCCGTGCAAGCTGTAACTTGATTAAAAATTGCGATATCTCTATGCAACTTAGAACACATTTATTGGTACCGTAAGACGGTTGGTATTGCAGATGGGCGTAATCGGACCACTGCCACACCCACAAACGCCATTAATCAAAAACAAATAAATTGCCATAACTAAGCTCCGCATTAAGATACAAGACTTTTATTTGGTACACAGGATCACATTAAGGAAGGGCATCTGCAGTTGTACTTTTTTTTTAATTGGGCGTGGTCCCGCCCCTAATAGGTTTAATGTGCATATCTTCTAAACTGCTAATGCTATAGTAACAAAATTCACTGGACACAAATGTTTTTAGCACCTCTACCTACAGTGAGAAAATGGGTAAAATTGGGTGATAACCCCGCCTACTCCCCATATAACGGTACTGTTAAAAACTACTAAAAGCGCGATAAATCAAGCACTTAACAAGCGACAGACCATAAATTTTATCTCTCGGATGGTATAAGATGATTTTATAGGAACCACGTTAAAAATTAGATAGTGGGAGTGGCACCGCCTATTTTTAGGTGAAAACCTATATCTTGGGATCTGCTTAAACGATTTCAACCAAATTCAGTACATAATATTCTTCTCGTATTTCTATGTGATATTACGAGAATGGGCGAAATCGGATTACAACTGCGCCTATTTCCATATAACATCATGTTAAATTCTATCTGAAGTAACAAAACCGAATATACCATTTGACTTTGCGAGAGTATAAAATGTTCGATTACATCCGAACTTATCCCTTCCTTACTTGTTAAATATAAAGATTTGCCAACACTTGAAGGTATTTAGCCGACTTTGATTCATACAAGTTGTAAAATGTAAAGTAAAATATTCGGTTACACCTTTCCTTACTTGTTTAGTAAAAGGTTTTGTCGCTTTCTTACTTGTCATACAAAGATTTACAATACCTGAAACTATGTCTTATTAGACATCCTTACTTGTTTCTTAATATTATTAATCATTGTGTAACAAAGATAAATAAAGAACTATTTTGTGTTTATAATTTTTATTTTTATTTTTTGAATAACACTCAAATTTCTGCAATAACACATTCATGTAACATTTTTATTAAAATTATTACCAACTACTTAAGGACGTAGTACTTCACAACCACGTAGACTTACTTTAATTGTTTTTTTCTCATTGGAATTACTTTATTGTGAAATCCAATTTAATTAAAAGTAATATCAAGTACTTAGGAACGTGGTACCTCTTAACCACGTTGACTTACTCTAAATGTTTTTTTCACTATGGACTTACCTTATTGTGATATCTAATTAATTCCGTTAGCGAAATGTAAGTTTCCGGTTCGTTGATTTTAATTGAAAAACCTTATGTGCAAATACGACAGTATCCCGCCAGCTATTCTACTAACTTAAATTGAATAGAAAGTTGACCATATTTATACATACATATAAGAGTATGCATATTAAAGATAATCGTTGTTTGTAATAGACATTGATTATCTGGAAATTTCGCGTTGTCTTTCAAATAAAATGCACGATGAGCAAATAGGTCCGATCAGCTATTAGCTATTGATGACACTATAAAGTGATCAAGATCGATAACATTAACAATTGTGTTTCCTGAACCACACGAGGCTTTGACTCACCCAAATAGCGGCAATTTTATTTGTTGACGAAGCCATTAAGCCAGAAATGGACCTCATCTGAAAAGGCCATATTCCAGCGTCCAATCATCAAAGCTACGGCGCTACAAATGGTCTGTCGGCTTCAGTTCTTGTGCCAACACAATCTTATATGGATGCAGAGCCAAACCCAAACGAAAACTTCGCCATGTTGTCGTCGGAGAGAGACCCAACTATGCAGAAAGACGTTGAACCGACTGATTCGGATTGGCTTCAACACCGGCCTGAACGGCAGCGCTATTTCCTTCACTATATGATTTTGCTTGACGGAAGGTGGCACACTATCATGGTGATTATAATCGTTTTCGTATTTTGTAATTAGGCGTTGAATAGCGTGCACAGAAGGAGCATTGTCACGACCGTGTTTTGCGCGAAGAGCTCTTCATAAATGATTTTCATTATTTGCTTTTTTTACTCTTGAAACTTGTTGCGACAGAGTATCTGTTCCCCTAACGGTTGTTTGTATCACCTAAAACTAATCGAGTTAGATATAGAGTTATATATATTTATAAATGATCAGGAGGAAGAGACGAGTTGAAATCCGGGTGACTGTCTGTCCGTCCGTTCGTGCAAGCTGTAACTTGAGTACAAATTGAGATATCTCTATGAAACTTGGTACACATTTATTTGTACCGTAAGACGGTTGGTATTGCAGATGGGCGTAATCGGACCACTGCCACGCCCACAAACGCCATTAATCAAAAACAAATAAATTGCCATAACTAAGCTCCGCATTAAGATACAAGACTTTTATTTGGTGCACAGGATCACATTAAGGAAGGGCATCTGCAGTTAAACTTTTTTTTTTAAGTGGGCGTGGTCCCGCCCCTAATAGGTTTAATGTGCATATCTTCTAAACTGCTAATGATATAGTAACAAAATTCTCTGGACACAAATGTATTTAGCACCTCTACCCACAGTGTGAAAATGGGTAAAATTGGGTGACAACCCCGCCTACTCCCCATATAACGGTACTGTTAAAAACTACTAAAAGCGCGATAAATCAAGCACTTAACAAGCCACATACCATAAATTTTATTTCTCCGATGGTATAAGATGACTTTATAGGAACCACGTTCAAAATTAGATAGTGGGAGTGGCACCGCCTACCTTTAGGTGAAAACTTATATCTTGGGATCTGCTTAACCGATTTCAACCAACATCAGTACATAATATTCTTCTCGTATTTCTATGTGATATTACGAGAATGGGGGAAATCGGATTACAACTGCGCCTATTTCCATATAACATCATGTTAAATTCTATCTTTCCAGTATACAAATCAAGCAACAATGATTATATCAGCGTAAATCTTTGAGTGAATAATACATTTAAAGTATGCCACCTTGTGACCAAAAATTGTCTAAATTGAATCAAAACTGTTCAAGCCCCTTGGTACTGAATATATGGACCCCAGTACCTATAGTCGACTTTTTACCGAAAATGTTGGTCAACATAGAACAAGGCGGCAAGATCCACAAAGAAATCAAAAACGAGTATACCATTTGACTTTGCGAGAGTATAAAATGTTCGGTTACATCCGAACTTATCCCTTCCTTACTTGTTAAATATAAAGATTTGCCAACACTTGAAGGTATTGAGCCGACTTTGATTCATACAAGTTTTAAAATGAAAAGTAAAATATTCGGTTACACCTTTCCTTACTTGTTTAGTAAAATGTTTTGTCGCCTGAGGATGCCGCCATACCACAATCTGCACCAAACGGTGAATTTTCGGGGATACAATTGTGTTTCCTGAACCACACGAGGATTTTTCTCACCCAAATAGCGACAATTTTATTTGTTGACGAAGCCATTAAGCCAGAAATGGCCCTCATCTGAAAAGGCCATATTCCAGCGTTCAATCGGCAAAGATACGGCGCTACAAATGATCTGTCGGCTTCAGTTCTTGTGCCAACACAATCTAATACGGATGCAGAGCCAAACCCAAACGAAAAATTCGCCATGTTGTCGTCGGAGAGAGACCCAACTGTGCAGAAAGACGTTGAACCGACTGATTCGGATTGGCTTCAACCCCGGCCTGAACGGCAGCGTTATTTCCTTCACTATATGATTTTGCTTGACGGAAGGTGGCACACTATCATGGTGATTATAATCGTTTTCGTATTTTGTAATTAGGCGTTGAATAGCGCGCACAGAAGGAGCATTGTCACGACCGTGTTTTGCGCGAAGAGCTCTTACCGTAGCCACCGAAGAACGTGAATTTTCGTAGTAATCTTGGACATTTTCGCGACATGATGGAATGGCTCACCTTACTGAACACACTGACAAAAATCAAATCCGCAAATAAACATGGCCGCCACAAACTGTCAAAATTACGTCATCCCTCTTGGTAAACTCTGAATTATATAAAAAAAAAGTAATAAAAAAAAGATTTCATGGTATTTGACTCATCGTTCATGCACATGTCTGTTCGTGTAAAATCTTGGCTGGGCGTTTATTCAGCTTAGGGCTAGCAACATCTTAACATAATCGCCATAGATATGGAGTTATAGGAGGGTGGTCCGATAGTGTATAGCCTCACAGAACGATGGCGCTATTATTGCAAGAGGAAACTATTAGCACAGTATTGTAAACAGCTGCTGCTTAAATTTCAACAGAATAGTGAGAATAAAAAGCGCATAGATGATATACATAGGGACTTCTCCTGTGATGGCGTCCTCCAAAAATTTTTAACTAGATTCAATACAATCATTTTAGCATCTCGAAAAAAATTATCCACACATATATACCACAGCCAAGAAAGAGTCGAAACAGTGGGCTGCATTCAGCGAATGTGCTGGGGTCGCAGCCTAGTCGGTTTACATATCTTGAACTGAGTTTCTGAATCTCGCACTTCACCGTATTTATTTCAAGATTTTTGTGTAAGTTAATATTTTTATGTATCACGGAGCGTTTGCGATCAACCTAAGGGTTTTCGACTAGTATCTTTGAATTATTCCTACGTTGGATTTACTTGCAGTTCCCCAGATTTGGATCCGTATGACCAAACCGGTTTTAAAATGCTTTATTTTTAAAACTGTTGCAATTTAGGACCCAGTTACCGTTACCGTTTTCTGTCCTTGATTTTAAACTGATCTCGTTTGGTTTTTATGTGTTGCTGCCAAGTCAGTCTTCTGTCCAACTGCATCCCGGGGTACTTAGGGGCATCTTGGAGTAGTTTTTTGATTGAGAGTGTATCTTATTGTGTAGCTTAGTTATGGCAATTTATTTGTTATACCCTCGCAACCTGTTGCTACAGAGTATAATAGTTTTGTTCACCTAACGGTTGTTTGTATCACCTAAAACTAATCGAGTTAGATATAGGTGGCTAGATGAGTTACACCTCCCCCTCCATACACGCCACTGCGTGCCAACACACCACATCAACACGATCCACAACAGACATCACACCACTCAGACCACCCACACATACACATCACATCACACCACAACTCTACACAACTCAACACTCAAAAGGGACTAACAGAGGACCAAATGGCCCTTTTTTCGTTAGCAATTCAAGCGAACGAGACGTACAACTTTTCCGCCCGTATTTGTTATATATCAGCCGTGCCGACCGTGTCCGTTTGATTTTTTGTTACGGAACAGGCAAACAAGTGGAAACAAGGTGAGTGCGTAACCGAAACAATCATTTATTGGTCCTTCGAGCCATAGTGAACGGACTATGGAGTGAACAAAAACAAAAAAAAAAAAATTGTAATAAAACAAAAATATTAAAAAAATAAGAATATAGATAATATATTATATAACTCAAGTGAAAGTGAAGTGACTAAACGTTTATATACACACGAAAAAAAAAAAGAAACAAAAACATATAAGAGACATAATAAAAAAAAGAGTAACAAAAAAAAACATATATATATATATTATATTTACAAAAGATAGAAGTGAGTGAATTGCAGTGACACAATCATACATATTTACATAACAAAAAAAAAACAAAGGAAGACCAACAGCGTGCGCGAAATAATAAGAAATTAAGTACAGGCGCGAGTTTCAACAAAAAGCAACAAAAATACATACATAAAAAGACAGAACGGGCGCGAATTTCAACAAAAAACAACAAAAATACATACATAAAGAGACAGAACGGGCGCGAACTAAATAAATAAAAAACAATACCAGCTAGCAACAACAACCACACCAGCTCACCAAAGTCACCCACCGCAGCTAAGCAGCAAAGGAGTGGGAAAAAACAACGAAAGGCACACGCACAGGCACATAGATAAAATATTGTCCCCAAAACCCCTTGGCGGAAACCCCAAAGTGAGTCGTATCGATTCCATTTGGTATATGTATATATCCTCTTATTATATGTATGTTGAAATTTATGCCTGTGCGGTTTATTTTTTACAAAAATCCGTCTTAATAAAGGCAATAACAAAAAAGAGCGGTTACCAAACTGTTTCGATATTTCGGTTTATTTTATGGTAAAAACCGAAATACCGCTAACAGATAAAACAGTTTGGTAAAAAATATATATCTATTTGCGTAAAATAAGCAAAGGCAAATCAAAAGAAAAAAAAAACACAAACAAAAGCGAAAACGTACAAAATAAATTTTAACATACATATACATATTATATTTAACATCTATAAATATATACATACATATATCACTCAAAATTTATATACATACATATATACATAAATTTTATTCGAATACCTGCGGTATATTCTTTCCTTTTCGCGGTCTTTTCGCACTGCGTACATATATTCCGCACAAATATATTACGTGAAATTCATACGTATATACATAAAATTAACAAGAATACCTGCGGTATATTCTTTCCTTTTCGCGGTCTTTTCGCACTGCGTACATATACACGCTCAGGTATACAAAAATACATAAGTACTTCGCTTCAAAGTCCACATTGGCAAATATTCCGCAAATAAGCAAAGACAAATCAAAAGAAAAAAAAAACACAAACAAAAGCGAAAACGTACAAAATAAACTTTAACATACATATACATATTATATTTAACATCTATAAATATATACATACATATATCACTCAAAATTTATATACATACACATATACATAAATTTTATTCGAATACCTGCGGTATATTCTTTCCTTTTCGCGGTCTTTTCGCACTGCGTACATATATTCCGCACAAATATATTACGTGAAATCCATACGTATATACATAAAATTTACAAGAATACCTGCGGTATATTCTTTCCTTTTCGCGGTCTTTTCGCACTGCGTACATATACACGTTCAGGTATACAAAAATACATAAGTACTTCGCTTCAAAGTCCACACTGGCAAATATTCCGCAATACCCCTTGTTCTTGTTAAACAAGAATAAGTAGGATTGCATATAGGTATACATATAATATTCTAAGTCCACATTGGCACATATTCGCAATACCCCTTGTTCTTTGACCAACAAAAACAAGCAGGATTGCGCAAAAATATTTAAACATAGTATATTACATAAATACATATGTACATATGTACAAAGTGCATTGATCTCTAAGACGAGCTCTCAATTGCGCATAACGTCAAGTACATATGTATCAGCTGATCCGCTTATAGGTATCCCCCATAGGAATTACGGACACATAATACGTACAAATAAAAGTAAAAATAAAAAACATTTGCGTTTAATATTAATCAATTAAATAATATTAAAGGAAAACAAAGCGATAAAACACGAAATACGCGTACTATATTCATTTCATTAAATAAAAACTCTTATTATCATAAAAGAGTAATGCACTCATACGAGTTTAAAAAAGTTATTAATTTGTTAATTTTTTTCAAAAAAAATAACAAAAACCCTTATTTGCTTAAAAGAGGTTTCAAATATACATATATTTCTTACATTGAAAATATTTCATTTTATTTCGGCGCATCTCTTAAATGAGCTCAGACTCGAAAGATTCTAAAACAACTCAGTTGCTAAAAGTTCCAAAAATGGGAAAGACATTACATACAGTAAATTCATTGCTGAGAGTGACAGTTCAATAAGATACTGCACTCGATTTTCTTCTTCTCCGATTCAAGATAATTCTGAATCGGTATTAGAAATCAAAAAAGACAATCTTGATAATTTTTGGTCACGTCTCCAAACTGCATATGACGCAATTGTAGAATCTGACGACTCAGATCTACCAGAAAATTTCAAATCTTCGGCTTACGCAAAATACGAATACTGCTTAGACCAATTCGAAGAAACTAAACCAATGATTTTCAATCAACTTAAGCTAATAAAAGCAATTGCACCTACTCCACATCAGCGAGTAGAGCTGCCATAAGTACAAAGTCATGAGGCAAGTTCAGGCATCCATCTCAAGGTGCCGGCATGTGACACAGAAATATTTTATGGAGGTTATGAAGAATGGCCGTCCTTCCGGGACATGTTCACTGCCGTTTACATCAACCATCCAAAATTATCAAAAGCGCAAAAATTGTATCACCCCCGATACAAAACAAAAGGTCAAGCAGGCACAATAGTAAAACAGTTCGCACTAAATGACGATAATTTCAATTTGGCTTGGGAAGCTCTTAAATCTAGATATGAAAATGAGAGAATATTGGTCGATAAGCAAGTAACGATACTAATGAACTTGCCTAAGATTCAAAAACCAGTGAAGAGTTTATAAAGCTGCAATCCACTGTTTCTAATTGCTTGTCGGTTCTATCGACACAAAATATTCCCACATCCGAACAATACAAACAAACGTCATGCGAACTATGTACAGGGGGGGCATAAGCTCAAATCTTGCGAGAGCTTCAAAAAATTGAATATTATCGACCGAAACAATTTTGTAAAAACAAAAAGACTTTGTACAAATTGCCTATCACATGCACGTACACTTAAAGAGTGCGAAAGCAAATCAGTTTGCGTTTATTGTCATAAACGACATCATTCAATGCTGCATTACAGCACATTTTCCAGCTCACCCCCAAACAGCGCAAATATGAAAAGAGCCACGGGTTTAGTTGCAACAGCAAATCCCGAAGTGCGAAATCCCGATAATTGCCAAGAAGCACCATGCTGCTCAAAGCCATTAAAAACCCAAACGCTACACAGCGAAAATCAAAGTAGAGTACTACTACCCACAGCAGTCGTCTCCATCGAACACCGAGGAGAACTGTTTAAACTTAGGGCCTTAATAGACCAAGGATCACAACGATCATTCACAGCGTCTAGGGCTCAAAATAGGCTACAACTGCCAACAAAACTAGCCAATTTTGAAATCACGGGAATGGGCGGAAGAGTAGTCCAAAGCTCAAATAAAATCTGCCCCATTACCCTAACTTCCCCCCAAGCGGATAAGCGAATTGTAGCAGAAGCTATAGTCTTACCGCAACTTACAAATATGCTTCCAAGCTATCACATAAATAGCAAGCATTGGCAAAAGGTTTCACACCTAAAGCTAGCAGATCCCAATTGCAACACTCAGATTCAAATAGACCTTCTATTAGGCAGCGATCTCATACCACAGATAATACTCGAAGGTATTGAGAAAATTTCAAATACACTTCTGGCACAAAATACTATTTTTGGGTGGATCCTAAGTGGACTAGTTTCGGAACCAGTTACCACCATGACCACTAAGATTGATTGATTGATCTCAAACGAATACCTCAATTCACAATTGAAAAAATTTTGGGAGTTAGAAGAACTCCCCCCATATCAATCACAACCCCTGAAGATCAGTATTGTGAAGACTTTTACAAAGCCACAACTACTAGATCAGATAATAATCGGTACGTCGTACGACTACCACTAAAACAACAATTTCCTAACACACTCGCCTTAGGTCACTCTCGCACCTCTGCAATGCGTTTTTAAGCATGGAAAAGAACTTACTTAAAAAAGGTGAGCTTAAGCCAGAATACGATGGCGTGTTAGAAGAATACCTCCATTTAAACCACATGGAGGAAGTAAGCCCATGCGAAAAAATCATAAATGGTAAATATTACTCATTTTACTTGCCTCATCACGCAGTAGTAAAGCCAACCAAAAAAACAACTAAAGTAAGAGTTGTCTTTAATGCATTAAGATCTACTAGCTCGGGGAATTCCCTAAATGATATTCTATTTACGGGACCCACGCTCCAACCAGATTTAATGCTCCTCATATTAAATTGGCGTATATTCAAATACGTATTTAACGGAGACGTCGAAAAAATGTATAGACAAATAGTCGTACATAAAGACGATCAAGATTTTCAGCGAATTATTTTCCGAAAATCTCCCAATAGTCCATTCCGCGACTATAAACTAAAAACAGTTACCTTTGGCGTCAACTGTGCTCCATATTTAGCCATTCGAACACTGCACGAATTGGCAGAAAACATAAAGTCAGAATTTCCTCTGGTAACCCAGGTGTTAAAAACACAAACGTATGTAGACGATATCTTGTCTGGAAGTCACAGTCTTCCACAAGCATACGAGTCACTATCACAAGTGATAAAAGCCCTCAAAACCGCAGGGTTTCCGTTGAAAAAGATAACGGCGAACCACCCTAATATTCTAAAAAGTATACCTAAAGAAAATCTGTTGGACACTAATTTCCTCTAATTCGAAAAGGAAAGTACAACAAAAACTCTGGGGATCCAATGGAACGCGATATCTGACCAGTTTTCATACACTACAGAGTCAATATCAGCATTATACGCCATAACAAAACGCCAAGTTTTATCCTCTGTGGCAAAACTTTTCGACCCCGCAGGATGGCTTTCGCCAATTATGATACAAGCGAAAATCTTGATACAAGAATTATGGCTAGACGGAACCGACTGGGACGAACAAGTGAAACCTCTTCGCTTAGAAAAATGGTCCCAGTTCGCAAACAATCTGGAAGACATTTCCCAGATACAAATCCCACGATGGGTAAACTATTTCCCCGGACACAAAGTCGAACTACACGGCTTCTGTGATGCCTCGGAGAAGGCATACTGTGCCACTATCTATGTGCGCACACAAAGCGATACTGCGACCACAAGCCACTTATTAAAAGCAAAAGCAAAGGTGGCTCCTTTAAAAACGCTGATTCTACCTCGACTTGAGCTCTGTGGCGCGCTACTACTCGCAAAATTAGCTTCCATGGTGCAGACCAATTTAAACATGAAGAAACATAGATTGTATCTCTGGTCCGATTCTGAAATTGATCTAGCCTGGTTGGAAAAACCACCACATGCATGGAAGACGTTCATTGCTAATCGAACGTCTCAAATACTTGACCTAGTGGGATCAGCCACTTGGCGACATGTAGCCAGTGCTGACAATCCTGCTGATCTAGGTACAAGAGAATGCAAACCCCTGCATCTTGCCACCACCACCCTCTGGTGGAATGGCCCCCGATGGTTAACAGAATCTCCCGATTCTTGGCCACAATCGCCCATGCGCAATATAATAGCCCCAGAAAGTCGAAAAATCGACTCCTTTCACACAGCAGTGGAGGACACTGACATCCTTGAACGATTTTCATCGTTCTCCCGAGCCCTCAGTTAAAGTTCATAGAGTGACTTAAAATTAAAGTTAAGGGAGTTCCCTCAGAGTACCCCCAATGCGATACATTGACGCAAAAGGCAAAGGTCGCTCTAATCGCATCAACTCAAACGCGCTACTTCAGCCGCGAGATAACACTATTAAGAGAATCAAAACCCATTGACAAAAGGAGTTCACTCTAAGCTCTTAACCCATTCCTCGACACGAAAGGTCTGCTTCGTGCGAATGGTCGGCTTGCCAATTCAAGCCTCACGTATAATAAACGCCATCCTCTAATCATACCAGAGAAATCTCGACTTGCCACTTTACTCCTCAATTATATCCACTTACTTATGCTCCACGCAGAACATCGCCTAATGCAACATATAGTCCGTCAAGAGTTCTATATTCCCCGACTTAAGCCCCAAATAAAAAAATGCATTTTCATGTGCACAATCTGCACTCTGCATAAGCAGAAGTTGCGAATGCAGATTATGGCAGCACTTCCACCGGAACGCTGTCACTTCGCCCTGCCTTTCACAGTCACAGGTGTCGATTTTGCTGGGCCTTTTCAAATAAAGGCGTCCATGCTAAGGTCGCCCACCATAATGAAAGGCTGTCTTTGTCTGTTTTACGACAAAAGCAGTGCACCTCGAGCTATGTACAAATCTGACTAAGGAGGCTTTTCTCGCGGCATTTGCTCGCTTCGTCGGACGACGCGGCTTCCCCTCAAAACTAATGAGCGATAACGGCAAACCTTTCATTGGAGTCCAAAGAGCCACTGAAAAACAGTTTGTGGATTTTATTAAACAAGTATCACCTAAAATTGTTCAGAGGTATGCTCCCAATTGGCAGTTTATCCCCCAAAGCGCTCCTCATATGGGTGGTTTATGGGAATCAGCTGTAAAAAGCTTCAAATCCCACTTCAAAAAAGTAGCTGGAAATTATAAATTCAATTATGAAGAATTCACTACCTTATTAACCCGAATTGAAGCCGTTCTCAATTCACGGCCACTCACAACACTCTCCTCCGACTTCACAGCCCTAACTCCAGGGCATTTTCTCAAAGGAGCACCCATTCTGGCCATACCTGAGCCAGGCGTGCGGTCGCTATCCCTATTAAATAGATGGGAAAGAATCAAAATTCTCCATCATTATTTCAGCCGCCGATGGAAGGAAGAGTACATCAAGGACCTTCATAAAAGGTACCGATGGAAAACTCCTGAAAAAGCACCAAAGCTTGGAGACTGTGTTATCATACACGACGATTGTCTACCCCCCACAGAATAGCGGCTTGGCCGCATAGAAAAACTATATTACGGTTCCGACGGTCATATACGAGTAGTTGATCTCCGTACTCAAAGCGGAACGCTGACAAGACCGCTCGTGAAGTTATGTTTTCCAACCGTATCTAATGACAAAACTGCAAATAACAAATAGTCCGCCGATATTACCGCGACGCAAATCAATTAGTCGTATAACTTACCAATAAACCCGCAAATGACAAAACCGTTACCAACGCCAGCTGTGAAGTCCGCCATCAATGTGCCGCGCCCTGGGGCAACTCCAACACCACGACCCGCTGCGGCAATCGTTCCTGCAACCGCTCCCCGTAATGGCGCGCGACCACTACCACCTTCATCAGCACCGGCAACGGTACCGCAACGCAGCCGATGCCCACTGTGTCGCCGCACATACCGGCTGCAACACTGCAACATTTTTCGAAGCATGCAGCCACCACAACGTCAGCAGGTTGCCCAAGCGCACGGGCACTGCCTCAACTGTTTGGCTACGGTCCACACGACACCGGAGTGTACTTCGGTTACGCTTTGCCAACTGTGCAATAGACAGCACCATACCATGCTGCACCGCACCCCAAAGCGGACCGTCGGGCGACAACTCGCCCCAAGCCGTAGATCGCAGCAGAGCAGATCGCCCCCGAAGACAGGCAGCTCCACCTATCTCCAGACCAAGGCGTCAGGAGGCATCAACGCGGCGTCGGCAGCCCAGGCCAACATACCGCCGCTCCACTGGCCTCAGCAGTGTTGTTGCTACGCTGCAGCAACTACAGCGATTGCTAGGCTAGAATTCACTTAGGGGGGCCGGGATGGCTAGATGAGTTACACCTCCCCCTCCATACACGCCACTGCGTGCCAACACACCACATCAACACGATCCACAACAGACATCACACCACTCAGACCACCCACACATACACATCACATCACACCACAACTCTACACAACTCAACACTCAAAAGGGACTAACAGAGGACCAAATGGCCCTTTTTTCGTTAGCAATTCAAGCGAACGAGACGTACAACTTTTCCGCCCGTATTTTTTATATATCAGCCGTGCCGATCGTGTCCGTTTGGTTTTTTGTTACGGAACAGTGCAAACAAGTGGAAACAAGGTGAGTGCGTAACCGAAAAAATTATTTAATAGGGTTATATATATATAAATGATCAGGATGAAGAGACGAGTCGAAATCCGGTTGACTGTCTGTCCGTCCGTCCATCCATCCGTGCACGCTCTAACTTGAATAAAAATTAAGATATCTTTATGAAACTTGGTCGACATGTTTCTTGCTACCGTGAGACGGTTGGCATTGCAGATGGGCGTAATCGGACCACTGCACGCCCACAAAACGCCATTAATCAAAAACAAATAAATTGCCATAACTAAGCTCCGCATTAAGATACAAGACTTTTATTTGGTACACAGGATCACATTAAGGAGGGGCATCTGCAGTTAAACTTTTTTTAAAGTGGGCGTGGTCCCGCCTCTAATAAGTTAAATGTACATATCTCCTAAACAACAAAACAAAATTCTGGAAGCAAATGTTTTTAGAACCTTTATATACAGTGTGAAAATGGGTAAAATCTGGTGACAACCCTGCCCATTCCCTATATAACGGTACTGTTAAAAACTACTAAAAGGGCGATAAATCAAGCAGTTAACAAGCCACAGACCATAAATTTTATTTCTCCGATGGTATAAGATGATTTTATAGGAACCACGTTCAAAATTAGATAGTGGGAGTGGCACCGTCTACTTTTAGGTGAAAACCTATATCTTGGGATCTGCTTAACCGATTTCAACCAAATTCAGTACATAATATTCTTCTCATATTTCTATGTGATATTACGAGAATGGGCGAAATCGGATGACAACTGCGCCTATTTCCATATAACATCATGTTAAATTCTATCTTTCCTGTATACAAATCAAGCAACAATGATTATATCAGCGTAAAACTTTGTCTGAACAATACATTTAAAGTATGCCACCTTGTGACCAAAAATTGTCTAAATTGAATCAAAACTGTTCAAGCCCCTTGATACTGAATATATGGACCCCAGTACCTATAGTCGACTTTTTACCGAAAATGTCGGTCAACATAGAACAAGGCGGCAAGATCCAGAAAGAAATCAAAAACGAGTATACCATTTGACTTTGCGAGAGTATAAAATGTTCGGTTACATCCGAACTTATCCCTTCCTTACTTGTTAAATATAAAGATTTGCCAACACTTGAAGGTATTTAGCCGACTTTGATTCATACAAGTTGTAAAATGAAAAGTAAAATATTCGGTTACACCTTTCCTTACTTGTTTAGTAAAAGGTTTTGTCGCTTTCTTACTTGTCATACTAATATTTACAATACCTGAAACTATGTCTTATAAGACATCCTTACTTGTTTCTTAATATTATTAATCATTGTGTAACAAAGATAAATAAAGAACTATTTTGTGTTTATAATTTTTATTTTTATTTTTTGAATAACACTCAAATTTCTGCAATAACACATTCATGTAACATTTTTATTAAAATTATTACCAACTACTTAAGGACGTAGTACTTCACAACCACGTAGACTTACTTTAATTGTTTTTTTCTCATTGGAATTACTTTATTGTGAAATCCAATTTAATTAAAAGTAATATCAAGTACTTAGGAACGTGGTACCTCTTAACCACGTTGACTTACTCTAAATGTTTTTTTCACTATGGACTTACCTTATTGTGATATCTAATTAATTCCGTTAGCGAAATGTAAGTTTCCGGTTCGTTGATTTTAATTGAAAAACCTTATGTGCAAATACGACAGTATCCCGCCAGCTATTCTACTAACTTAAATTGAATAGAAAGTTGACCATATTTATACATACATATAAGAGTATGCATATTAAAGAAAATCGTTGTTTGTAATAGACATTGATTATCTGGAAATTTCGCGTTGTCTTTAAAATAAAATGCACGATGAGCAAATAGGTCCGATCTGCTATTAGCTATTGATGACACTATAAAGTGATCAAGATCGATAACATTATATATAAATGGTCTACTAACACAAATGACGTGATATTCAAATGAAAAAAAAACATCAAATTTGGTCAAAATGGGTTCTGCTTTTTTTTTTGTTATGCTGATAATTTTATGTCATTTATGTTTGAACAAATGTCGGCCAAATGGCCACAACGGCTGCGTTTGCATACCTCCACCCGGTTATGCCAATTTCCGATGACCCGGTGCAGCACTTGAGTCCATGTTTAGATATGAAACAGGAGGTGGCGTACCATCTTGTTAGAAATAGGGATCGACCGTATTGATTTCATCAAATTCCGTGAATAAAAGTCGGTCGACATCGTGTTATAACACTCGCTATTGATGGTAACGGCATTTCCTGCCGCATTTCGAAAGAAATAAGGCCTGAGGATGCCGCCATACCACAATCTGCACCAAACGGTGAATTTTCGGGGATACAATTGTGTTTCCTGAACCACACGAGGATTTTTCTCACCCAAATAGCGACAATTTTATTTGTTGACGAAGCCATTAAGCCAGAAATGGCCCTCATCTGAAAAGGCCATATTCCAGCGTTCAATCGGCAAAGATACGGCGCTACAAATGGTCTGTCGGCTTCAGTTCTTGTGCCAACACAATCTGATACGGATGCAGAGCCAAACCCAAACGAAAAATTCGCCATGTTGTCGTCGGAGAGAGACCCAACTGTGCAGAAAGACGTTGAACCGACTGATTCGGATTGGCTTCAACCCCGGCCTGAACGGCAGCGCTATTTCCTTCACTATATGATTTTGCTTGACGGAAGGTGGCACACTGTCATGGTGATTATAGTCGTTTTCGTATTTTGTAATTAGGCGTTGAATAGCGCGCACAGAAGGAGCATTGTCACGACCGTGTTTTGCGCGAAGAGCTCTTACCGTAGCCACCGAAGAACGTGAATTTTCGTAGTAATCTTGGACATTTTCGCGATATGATGGAATGGCATACCTTACTGAACACACTCACAAAAATCAAATCCGCAAATAAACATGGCCGCCACAAACTGTCAAAATTACGTCATCCCTCTTGGTAAACGCTGAATTATATAAGAAAAAATAATAAAAACAAGCAAGGACGGGCTAAGGTCGGATGTAACCGAACATTTTA
This sequence comes from Bactrocera oleae, assembly GCF_042242935.1. NCBI lineage: Eukaryota > Metazoa > Arthropoda > Insecta > Diptera > Tephritidae > Bactrocera > Bactrocera oleae. Next base: position 14,469,419 of record NC_091541.1, on the reverse strand, counting down.
TAGTCTCGCAAAGTTACATGGTATATTCGTTTGAGACTTCTTTATATATTTTAATAATTAGAAGTAGGAACTGTTGCCTTAGTTATTTACTTACTCACAGTGAAAATAATTAGAGCAATTTTTAAACTAAATTTACTCAAATTATTAGAAATCGTTCTTGTGCTTTTTGTATACGCTTATAATTGATTTTATATAGAATGCATTACAACTGTATTGAGAAGTATGAAAAGAAATCGTTTTTGAACAATGAATAACATTTTTTATTTATTATATCGATATTATTATACATGTTTAGCTTAAAAATAATAAATATTAACAACTTTAAAAATGATATAATATTATTATATTAATTTGTATATAATATTTACAATATTAAACATAAATTTTTGTAGATATTCTTATACATATATCCAAATTATATTTCTTTTTTTCTTATGCTATTTAATTTCTTTCATATATTTATACAATAATGTCATATATAATAACAAATTATATATATAATTTAAATTTTCTTTATTAGATTATTTACATATTTTTCTTAAAATTGTCTTAAAAACTACTGTCAAAATTCCTAAGCCATTCCAATTCGATTATATTTGGAAAAAAATAATGAAGAACTATTGCACTAAGTCTGAAAACTTTAGTTCGAAATAGAGACACAAATACTGTCATGATAGCTGTGTACTGTCTCAAAAGTAATTGCATTTACACGGGAAGGATCCATGTTTGAAAATGTCCAATCAATTTGTGTACCGGCAGGTGTAGTTGAATATTCTACACCAAGCAGGGAACTAAAGTTTTTTTCTTGGAGCAGATTTCTTATTGCAGTCCCTGTAGACATTGAACAAATGTTAAAATCTCCAACAATTAGCACATTTTGATTGCCTAACTCTGAAATAAGGACTCTCTGAAGTTCTACAATTAAATGTCTGACAGAGAAAGCTGAATTTCTATATAGAACCAGAATATTAATATTGAAACATTTAAACAAAACCGCTTCTAAAACGACCTGAATAATCTTTTTTTACAGCCTTTGGTTCTATAGAGCTAGCAATACTATGCTTTGCATATATTACAATATAATGCCCCGTTTATTTCAGTTGCTTGTTACCGTGCTATCTATCCACAGCTCGTTAATTGGAGTAAATCCTGGTATATCGAAACTTTCGCAAAGATAACTCCAAGTTTCTACAAAACATAAAATATCTGAAGATAGCATCAAGCAGTCGCTTTTTATATCATTAATGTGAGCGTGAAGACTCTGAACATTATGGAATAAAATTTGATGTCCTGATGTTCGGGAATTCATAAAATTAAAACTTGTTGTCAAAGCTTTATTTATGTTCAATTCTCTCAGTTCCCTAAATACGGGATCCGATTCAGATAATTTGTTAGGAGGAATAAAATTTCCTATGATGAATAGAACTTCTGCAGAAGTAGCTCGACTGCAAGCGACATATATTGAAGCTCTACGCATTCTGGGTCGAGTATGAACTACAACTTTATTATATGTGGCACCCTGGGTTTTATGAATAGTTATTCCCTTAGCCGAAACAACTGGAAACTGATTTCTTTCAATTAAAATTTGTTCATTTCTTTTAAATTGAAAAGATTTTAGAACTTTTTCAATTGGTGTCCAAGAACTTTCTAGAGGATGAGACGTTTTTCATCGTGCTATCAAACTAACAGAAGGTTCCAAAAATTAATCCACAGAATTGTTGAAAAAGAACAATGGAAACCAATTTGCATAAGTTGTCCAGCTGCCTCATTAAACAAGCCATCACTCGTGTTTATAATCACTATAATTATATATTTGGCGGAGGCTTTTAGTGTCAGCTCCTGCGTTTCAGAAGTTTTGGAAAGTTCAACTCTTTCCAAAATATTATCATTTTCATTTATACCAATTCCTTTAACTGAGTCTTTTGCAGTTGAAAGGAAAGCTTCTGTTGGGATTCGACTGAGCTTAAGGGAATTGAAATTATTTGTCTCTTCATTGGATTAAAATAAATGTATGGCATCATCGGGAACTTCCTCCAAAATGACTACTCGAGTTTCAATGAGTGATATGTCCTCATTTGTCATAGTACCAGATGCCATATGATTTAATGCAATTGCAAAGGCCTGATCCACCCGTTGTCTCATTATCTCTGTTAATTCAAAGTATTTAAACAACTCCTACAAAGGGGAACCAACTAAAGTGCTGTATGCATCATTGGGATTAGAAGAGAATATCCATCTATCTCCAACAGGTGAGATTTTCTTCAAATCACCAAACACTATGATCGGTATACCACCGAAGGGGCTGTCTGTTTTGAAAATTTGTTTTAATCTCGCATCAACAGAGCGAAACATACGAGCACCTACCATCGATATTTCATCAATTGTGATTAATTTTAAATCGATAAGTCTGGAATACAATGAATTAACTGTGTCATTGCTAAGTGGCCTCAACTCTCTATTCAACTGATAAAAAGGTAAAGAGAATATATAATGAAGGGTCATTCCACCTATTCCGAATGCTGCTTTACCCGTAGGTGCGCAAAGAAGAACTTTTAAGGAACTTGGAGTGGATCCAGGTGTAGAATTGTAACGATGGTTAAGAGCTTGATATATTGCAGATATCAAACGACTCTTTCCTACACCAGCACTGCCGCCAATGAACTCATAAAATGGGCGATTCGTTTTTAGCTGGTGCATCAAATTGGTTCTTTGCTTAGCATTTAGACTTTAAACTAAAGAAAATAATTCCTCAACTGGAATTAAAAATGGGTAGTTTAATAAGTCTAATATTGCAATCAGATTCAGTGCCATTATCTGTTGAATCTTCACCATGCAAGTCCAGCAACTTCATATTTGGTTTTATTTCTGGAAGTGCCAACACTCTGAACTCATTTTCCACGATAGGTGCTCACCATTTTGAGCACCTTCCTCCAAGTCTATTTTATTATAAAGACTTTCTAGAACATTTTCAAGTTTTCTTTGCTCAAAAACATCATATTTTTTTTGATTTGTCTCAATTATAATACGATGTGCTATGCAAGTCTGCTTCTTTCGCCAAGGATAGTAAAGCATTAACATTTCGCGGAAATACTCATTTCTGGCTAAATCTGGGTTAAACCTTCTATACCGAATAATACAAGGTTTGGTACGTTTTTTCACAAAACCGCTACCGTCTTTAAGAGGTATGACAACCCCGCTTTCTGGTAAATTATCGTCTTCCCTCTCTTCTTCTTCATGATCACTATCTTGTGCTCTTCTACTAGATTTAAAATATTTATACCTAGATGCAAAATCAGCTAAACAAAGAGTTTCTAACTGATCCGATCTTTGAACATAACGGTCTAAAATACCGGCTACGAATATCTCAGTCGAACCTGAAGGAAGGTTCTGAAGTTCCGCTCTAGGTTTTACCATTCGATCACGTTCCTCAGGTCGAGAGGTATTTATAAATATTTCTGCATTACTTGCTTCCGAAAGATGGAGCCCAATGCAGCAATATACTGCTTCTTGTGCAGATATTTCTGTGCCTGATATAAATTTGTGACCTATATGTTTAAGTTTTTGCTTAATAGTATAATTTCCAGCATTTACCTCTGATAAAGCTTCATTTAAGAGCCTAGAAATTCCCCTGTTAGACTTGTTAATATAATTAATTATATATGAACAGCAAGCATATGCATCCAGTATATATTGGACATCCATATTTGCTCTATGGAGTTCCAAAATCAGAGGATTATAAGCGTTTATAAAACGATCCTGTAATTTTCTTTTTGGAAAAATTTTGGGTTTTGTTAAACTTGACCTAAGGGCAAACAAATAGTCATCAAAAGACATATTTATTGTACTATAAGACAGGAAGTGTTTAAAATCGTTTAAATTAGAAATAACTTCTGTAGTCATATTTGAATTTAAAACGTTTTGAATTTTGAAAAAGTTTTCCTTGTGTCTTTCTGAATTTTGACTTGTTTCTGTAAGAGGTAACAGTATTTGCGTTGAAGGCATTGGTGGATATGGAATACCAAAACGACAAAACTGTTGTCCTCTTATTTCCCTAGTACAAGACCGACTGTGGTTATGCTTTTGATAACCCAAATAATTTTCTAAGTGGCTGATCGAACCATCGGTAGAAATATAATTGTCAATAAAACTAATGACATCAGGGAATGTCTGAGGATCTTGAAGATTGATCCTGGGAGCATTATTAAGCCAATACATGCCATGTACATGCGGGGAACCTCTCTGTTGAAACTCCACTCTCCAGTAGAAATTTGTAACAAAATGCTCTCTAAAAATGCCGGCGTTATCTTTAAAAAGCTTGAGAATTTGTCGATAGCGGTAGTGAAAATATCTAGCTCAAGTAACCACGTCTGACCGAATTAAGCGATATCTATCTTGGGTTGTTAAACTGTCGGCTTCCTCTTCCGAAATATTTTTAGAATCAACAGTTTAAGAGAGGATGACCAAAAGCTCAACCCACTGAAATTCTGCAGCCGATAAAGTGCTAAAGAAGGTTGGAAGCCCAAATTGGGAATCATAGCGATTGCCTTTTTCTTCTCAGCTTCCCAGTGCGCAGGTGAGGATCTAACGCCTTTCAAAACCTTGTAACCATCATCGTGTCGAATCAAGTTGTGAACAAAGTTTTCGTTTAATAGATTTTGGGCCGTAACTCGGTTGCGACCTGAAAAGTTTCTAAGGCAAATGGATGTACTATTCTTAATTTTTAGCAGTTCTAATTTTTTATAATCATAGAACAACTTTGGAATGATACACGCTCTTCTGTCAAAACGGCGAATTTCAGAACGTATTACCTTGCTGCCTTATGTTTCAGAGCATGTACGTTTCTGCCCAACGTATATTGTTCCAAATGACAACTCTTTTTTAATGATGTCAAATGGGGTTTGTCTCCTTCACCTGGCGCTATAACTAACCGGTTATAGTCTAAGTTTTCTTCAGGAATATGGTCCAAAAGAGTTTCTTGACCGCCTGGGTTTAGCTCTGAAGGTAAAAGACCCGTGGGAATGTTATTACCTGAGGGATTATCATGAGAAGTTTGTGCCGCATGAAAAGATTGAACTAATCGGGAATCCTCTGCAGATGCAACAAACGAAACTTCTTCTTGGTTATTAAATTCTGAAATCCAGTTTTCATTAATATGTATATTGTGCTCAAGATACAGAGGGGTATTCACTAAGAGCTGCAAAGCTTCCATAATCTTTGCGGGGCGTATCGTATCGATCATGTAATCATGATTGTATTCCAAACGCCTTCTTAAGTGAATTTGTATAACATGATCCCCATCAAAGGACCGTGGTAAAGTTTGGTTCTTCAATTGGGGTTAAACCTTTTAAACAATCCAGTATTTCAGAAAAGTCTAGACCGTTAGCTAAACATATTTTTGGAACGTTCTTTTGAACAATCGCATTTTTGCAAGTAGCACAAAAATTGTAATTTCCATCTTCTGAAGGAAATTTTTCTATTAAAAAGAAGGCGGATGCAGTATTCGGGTGACCTTGCGCAATAGTTTCGAAATTTAATTTGCGAACTTGGTGTGAAAACTTTAAGCCGCCGCTGTTGAATTGCCACTATTATCAGTTTCTACAACATTATTTTCTCTCGTTAATCGGTTTCGTTGGGACTACCTTTGATTTCCAATGTGTCTATTGAGTGGGTTATCTCTCTACTCAAAATTTCTTCCCTCATACCCCTCCTACTAAGCTGTCGACGTTGTGTTTCTCTATCACGCTCCTCTTTCCTTATTTCAGGATTTCTTCTTGCATGTTCCCTTTGCATTTGATCACGAATGCGCTCTAAATTCCTATACTCAGGATTTCTTGCGCGAAGTTCTCTATGATCCCTAGTGTTCCCACTTTGTTCATCATAACGTACCTTAGGATTTTCTCGACGAGATCTATGACCTCGAGTATCTCTTATTTGCTCTTCAGAGCGAATTTGTGGATCTTGCCGCCTTGTCCTATGTTGAACAGTATTTGCAACTTGCTCAACAGATCGAACCTCGGGGTCTTCACGCTGAGACCTATGACCTCGAGTATTTCTTATTTGCTCTTCAAAGCGAATTTGGGGATCTTGCCGCCTTGTTCTATGTTGAACAGTATTTAAGTTTTGTTTAAAAGACCGTACCTCGAGATTTTCCCGCCTGGTTCTATGTTGATTTGTATTGATAATTTGTTCGGACAGACGTACATCGGAATCTAATCTACGATTAGCATGACTTACAGTATTTTTTGACTGCTCACTATCTCTATATAAAGAATTTGCACGAAGAACTCTCATACGTCTTCTATTCTGAAGACGACTTAGTAATATAGATTTTCTATTCAATCTAGGCATAACTAATTAATAAAAAATAGATTAATATATAAAATACTTATAGATAATACTTATATAATTCAGTCCGTCCGGGTGTTTAAAGACATCTAGTGAAACTGAAACTACAAACACAGTGTACTGATATTTATTATACTCTTGCAACATGTTGTTACAGCTTACGTACTTTTGTATACCTATATATTACTTAGCTATTCACTAACATAATAATACATAATATTTAGTTATATTTATATTTTAGAAATTAGTAGTTTATTTCATTGTATTGAAATTAAGTTCTCGGAAAAGACCTCCGTAAATTACTTTTGTTAAACGCTTTCTAAAACAGGGGGATCTATGGTACCTATTTTGAAGGGTCTACCCATGAAGGCTAAATTAACAATAACTTACATACATTTAATTATGGTATACACATATGTAGAGCAGGTATGTCGATTTTCTTCTTTCTGTCTTAATATCTAAACCTTTCATAAGCTGCCAACGGCGCTAGGTAAAACTGTAATTTTCTTGAGTATACAGTTCACCTCACGACCTTCATATTAAAAAGTGTAGCAAAACTGAAATAATAGACAGTAGCATGTAAACCAATGGTGTCGCAGTTTATCTATAACCACATAGAAAGGGTCTTTAATCCGTTTGATAGTACATTACTAATATTTATTTCATGCAATTTTTTCTAGAAAGATTTTTTTGCTCTATACAAAGTCCAGCACTCTAAGAAACTTTTTTTGCATTGTTGTCTGGTATATTTTATAATAAGTTCAACATGATGGGTGATAAAATATACCTATCTGCTGATTATCACCAAATATTAGAAGAAATATATGTATATAGAAATCTCTATATCGATTAGTTTTAGGTGATGCAAACAACCGTTTGGTGAACAAAATTATACTATGTTGCAACATGGTTCGAAAGTATAAAAATGTTGCGAAATAATTCAACATTCATTACTCGATTATTATTTGGTATCTTATTAACTTATGTTATTGATCATAGATTTATTTTGTGTTAATAATATTTTTTTCTCCGAAATGTTAACTTTTATAAAAAGAAGCTATTTAACTCAAACATGGTATATGTGATATAAACTGAACCAAAGGGGTTAGATTTAATATATATGTGGGGTACATGAGGTTGCTGTTGTACCAGAGGAGCGGAAATCAGTATATTAGGGTTATAAGGTTTAAACAAAGTCTAGACCAAGTTCATTCATATGCAGCAATATACATTATTTTTAAGAAAAACTGTCCATTTAATTTCATTAAATTATCAAATTGACGAAAAAAATTATACCATAAGTAGTACATGTGAGCTGGGAAAATCAAGGACCAGAAAATTCCTCCAAACCGTATATTAAAAAATATTGAATTAAACATCCATTATTAAATGATATCGTGATTAAATTACAATCAAATTTGGTATCTTCTTGACTTATTAAAGGCCATAAACTTAGTCTAAGTTTTATTGCTTGAAGTGAGATATACATAAGTATGAATATGATATTAACTCCACCAAAGTGGCTAAATTTTATAATATAAAGCTTAGGTGGCAAACGTCAACCAGAGAATCGGAATTCATTATTTGAAGGTAAGAGGTTTAGACTTAGTATATACTAATTTCATTCTAATTCAGCGTCAAACCACATAATTTTTAAGAAATCTTTTCCACTTAATTTCGTTAAAATATCACGTTGATCAACCGGAACGGTGTAAAGTCAGGTGGAAAGACGGAAATCATATATATATATTGGGGATAGAGAAATATATTAATTTTTTCATTGCTCAGCTATACTCGACAACATATTTTGAAGCAATTTTATATATAAAAAAAAAATATTAATACTCACTGACCGACATATTCGGCATAAAACTGGTTAGAATAACGAAAAGCATTATAAGTAGTATATGGAATTTGAGGGTAGTATTAACCCGATTTTATTAATTTTTTCTAATACCACATACTACTAACATGCCACAGACTAATAAAATGCTCCCACTGTTTCATTAAGGTACCTCACATACCATCGCCAATCAAATGGAGCAAAGTCAGACGAATGTTCGAAAATCCTGATATTAGTTACATGGGGGCTAAGGAAAATTTTCACCCGATTTGATCTTGTTATGAGTAAAACACGCTCTCTCATTTTCATTGAGATAACTCACATATGCGGTATAAAGTCACGCGGAAGTACAAATTTATTTATATTAGATATATGAGGGCTACAAGAACTATTGATCCGATTCAACCCATTTTTGAAACAAAGACATACTATTATCGATAGTTTCATTTATTTATTCTATTATATGAATTGCAATTATATATATTACACAATGGCCGATATTTACGGTAAAAAGTCAACTATAGGTACTACACATATTCAGTACCTAGGGGCTTGAACAGTTTTGGTTCGATTTAGAGAATTTTTGGTCACAAGGTGGCATACTTTAAACGCATCATTCACGCCGATATAGTCATTGTTGCTTGATATGCATAGTGGAAAGTAAAAGAATCAGATGGAATTAAAAATGGTGTTATATGGGAAATAGGCGTGGTTGTAATCCGATTTCCCCTATTTTTTCACCATAACATAGAAATATAAAAAGAATGTTATGTACCAAATTTGGTTGAAATCGGTTAAAGAGATCCCAAGATATGGGTTTTCACCTAAAAGTTGCCGGTGTCACGCCCACTGTCCAATTTTGAACGCAGTTCCTACAAAGTCATCTCGTACCATCCCTGAGATAAAATTTAATGTCTCTGGCGTGTTTAGTGCTTGATTTATCGCGCTTTTAGTAGTTTTTAACAGTACCGTTACATGGGGAGTGGGCAGGGTTGTCACCCGATTTCACACCGTAAGTAGAGGTGCTAAAAACATTTGCTTCCAGTGAATTTTGTTATTATAGCTTTGGTAGTTTAGGAGATATGCACATTAAAAATATTAAAAAAAAAAATTTTAACTGCAGATGCCCCTCCCTAATGTGATCTCGTGTACCAAATAACAGTCTTGTATCTTGCGAAGCTTAGTTATGACAATTTATTTGTTTTTGATTAATGGCCTTTTTTGGGCGCGGCAGTGGTCCGATTACGCCCGTCTGCAATACCAACCGTCTTACTGTACCAAGAAACATGTGTACGAAGTTTCATAAAGATATCTCAATTTTTACTCAAGTTACAGCTTGCACGGACGAACGGACGGACAGACAGTCACCCGGATTTCAACTCGTCTCTTCATCCTGATCATTTATATATACATAACCCTATATCTAACTCGATTAGTTTTAGGTGATACAAACAACCGTTAGGTGAACAAAACTATTATACTCTGTAGCAACATGTGGCGAGAGTATAAAAAGATTTCATGATATTTGACTAATCGTCCATGCACATGTCTGTTCATGTAAAATCTTGGCTGGACGTTTATTGAGCTTAGGGCTTGCAACATCTTAACATAATCGCCATAGATATTGAGTTATAGGAGGGTGGTCCGATAGTGTATAGCCTCACAGAACGCTGTTCTGCGCTATTATTGCAAGAGGAAACTATTAGTTCATTATTGTAAACAGCTGCTGCTTAAATTTCAACAGAATAGTGAGAATAAAAAGCTCTTAGATGCTATACATAGGGACTTCTCCTGCGATGGCGTCCTTCAAACATTTTTAACTAGATTCAATACAATCATTTTAGCATTGCGGAAAAAATTATCCACACATATAGACCACAGACCAAGTAAGAGTCGTAACAGTGGGCTGCATTCAGCGAATATGCTGGGGTCGCAGCTTAGTCGGTTTACATATCTTGAACTGAATTTCTGAATCTCGCACTTCACCGTATTTATTTCAAGATTTTTGTGTAAGTTAATATTTTTATGTATCACGAAGCATTTGCGATCAACCTAAGGATTTTCTACTGATATCTTTGAATTATTCCTACGTTCGATTAACTTGCAGTTCCCCAGATTTGGATTCCGTATGACCAAACCAGTTTTAAAATGCATTGTTTTTAAGACTGTTGTAATTTAGGACCCAGTTACCATTACATTTTTCTGGCCTTGATTTTTAACTGATCTCGTTTGGTTTTTATGTGATGCTGCCAAGTCAGTCTTCTGTCCAACTGCATCCTGGGGTACTTAGTGCTATTGCATCTTGGAATAGTTGTTTGATTGAGAGTGACGCTAGGGCAATCTCCAGTTATTATGGTGAAAGCAACATGTGTCTGTAATCTAGATATGACCCAAGAAATAGATAGAGTGGAGCTGACAGTGACATTTTAGTTCTAAATAACAGCCCGGCGTGCCAGACTCTGTAAAAAGCTTGTTGAATGTCTAAGAAAACTACCGAACAGTACTGTTGCTTTTCCAGGCTTTTTAGTATGGTTTTAACGATTCTGTGGCACTGTTCAGGGGCTCCAAATTGATAGTCCGGAATGACGGATAGGGATTCCAAAACTGGAAATAATCGTCGAAGAAATATTTTTTCAGATATTTTATAGAATATTTTCAGGAAACTACTGGTCTGTAAGAGAATTTTTCGTTCTCAGTCTTCCTTTACTTTGGAATTATTATAATTTCTGCGCATTTTTAATACGTAGGAAAATGGCTTAGCCTAAAACTACAGTTATATATTGGAACTAAAAATAGGAGATATTTCTTTAGCATTTATTTGGTTGTCCATGCATCAATATTATCAGAACTGGCCGATTTAGAATTTTTCAACCATTGCACTTCTGCTTGTACTTCAGTCAGTTTTACGTAAAATATTGCTTTAGCTACTGGAAATGGACAGTCGCGAAAATATTGAATATTCGGACGCTGATGGTCACTATTAAGGGCGAAAGGCTTAAAAGTATTCTTAACATGGTTTCCAAAAGCGCCAGCTTTTCTTTTCTCAAATCTACACCATGAGTTGTTTACATCTTTTACTGTCGCTTTGAAGGACGTCTTTTGATATTTGGTAGCTCTCCATAGACTACAATCATCTTTTATATTTGGATCGGCATTCTTAAGAAATTCTTCTATAGATTCTTCTTTCAGCTCTGCCAACTTAGATTTTGATTCTTTGATTGCTTTATTCAGCCTGGTTTTGGCAACCGGACTTTTGCCATTCTACCACATCCTTTTAAGTCGTCTTTTGTACCATTCTGTACCACTTAAAAGTTTTGTTATATACTGAACTGTTGCATGACATCCGTTTAATAATTTTCCAATGTCATATGGTACTTCCGAATCTTTTCTACTCATTTTATAACAACCATTTCTCGTTGATGATTAAATTTAAAATTATGCTTAATTTATGGCAGAATAATATTTTGCTTACAACGGGGAATGCGCCAATAAACTAAGTAGCTATAGATTAGAACTTGTGTACTTTATAAAAACTAACAATGTAGATATATAACTGGTTTCAGAGACTCATTTATCCCATAAGTAAAGTCATGTTTAATATCATCGATAGGAGTTACACCCCATCTACTTTTAATTGGTATGTATGAAATACAATGATATTGGTTTCTAAATAGCTCACAAGTTTTCTGTAGCATTCAAGTTAACGGCAGCCTCCACATAGTAGCTTTACGCTCATTATAAACAAAACTATTTCTTTGCACTCAGCAATAATACAACTTCTTAATAAGCATCTTTGCTTATTTAAGTAATCAATACTCTTTTCAATACAGCTAAGATCACAGCTTCTTAAATAAGCATCTTTGCTTATTTAAGCAACCAATATTCTTTTTATTAAGCTAAGACCACCCATACAATGTAAACAATAAAACTAATTGCTGAATAAGCGAATATTCTAAATTGACACTTTTTGTAAGACTTAAGCATATAAGAACAAGAAAAAACGTTAACTTCGGTTGCACCGAAGCTATAATACCCTTCACAAATACAAAGGCCCCTTACATGAACTTGATTCCGAACGTTCAATTAGTATGGCAGCTATATGATATATTGATCTGATCTGACCAATTTCTGCGGAGAATAATTTGTTGCCTTAAGCAAGAACTCGTGTCTAATTTCGTGAAAACACCTCGTCAAATAAAAAAATTTTCCATGCAAGCACTTTACTCCGATCGTTCAGTTAATATGGCAGCTACATGTCATAGTCATCCGATCTATACAATTTCTTCGGTGATTAAATTATTACCTCAAATAATAATCCATGCCAAATTTCGTGAAGATACCTCAACAAATCAAAGAGTTTTCCATACAAGCACTTCATAACAATTGTTCAGTTTGTATGGCAGCTATATGCTATAGTCACCCGATTTGAATAATTTCTTCGGCGATTAGATTTTTGCCTTAAATAATAATCCATGCCAAATTTCGTGAAGATTCCTGGTCAAATGAAAGAGTTTTCCATACAAGAACTTCATTCCGATTGTTCAGTTTGTATGGCAGCTATATGCTATAGTCACCCGATCTAAATAATTTCTTCGAAGATTAAATTGTTGCCTTAAATAATCATCCATGCCAAATCTCGTGAAGATTCCTCGTCAAATGAAAGAGTTTTCTATACAAACACTTGATTCCGATTGTTCAGTTTGTATGGCAGCTATATGCTATAGTGGTCCGATATCGGCCGTTCCGACAAATGAGCAGCTTCTTTGTTAGAAAAGGACAGGTGCAAAATTTCAGATCGATAGCATAAAAACTGAGGGACTAGTTTGTATATATACAGACAGACGGACAGACAGACAGACGGACATGGCTAAATCAACTCAGCTCATCAAGCTGTATATATTTTATAGGGTCTCCGACGTTTCCAACGTCATCCTAAATGGTTATAGTAGAAAAACAAAACGAGATAAGGATCATATAGGAAAAAATAAAAAGCATTCTTTCCTAAAAGAAAAGATTTTTTTAATGGGAAATAATTCAAGTACACTAAAATACGAAAGGCTATACTATTGTAGTTATTGCAAGGGCAACCATAGAACTGAAACTTGCCCATATTTAAAGCACTCAAAAACTAAAATAATAAAAAATGGCTCTAAATAGTGAGAACGAGAATCTTGTTGCTAGACTAATAACTGCAACAAATGCTTCTCTTAGACTGGAGGTAGAGAAGTTGCGGAGGCAACTGCAGGACTTAACACAGTCAACTACAGTAGTTGATTATAAAATAGAAGTGATCGATCCACATATCAATTGTGATGAGTCACTTGCGGTGGTCAAGTCACTACAGGAATTTAATGGAAAACAAACTAAATACGTTAGCTGGAGGGAATCAGCTAATAACGCAATGAGCTTATATGTAAGGGGCAGTCGTAGATATTTTGCTGCATTAACTATACTTAGAAATAAAATTACTAACGACGCTAACGACATTATATTCAATCACGGGACGGTTCTTAATTTCGATGCTATTTTGGCACGACTCGATTTTGATTACGCGGATAAGCGACCAGCTCATATTATCGAACAGGAGATGAGCATTTTGCGACAGGGCACTTCTTCAATTATAGAATACTATAATAAGGTTAATGAAAAATTAACTTTACTTATTAATAAAACGATAATGACTTACTGATCGGATAGTGCCGTAACTAAAGAATTAAACGCAAAAAATAGGCGGCATTCGTTGCGTATATTTATAACAGGTCTAAATGGAAATTTAGCCAATATATTATTTTCACTATCACCAAGTGATTTGCCAAATGCGTTGGCAAAAGCACAAGAATTAGAATCGAATAATATGCGAGCAATTTTCGCATCACAATTCGGGAAAAATCCGAATTATTACAGGCAACGTACTAACATCAATAACGGAAATTTCAATAATAATTTACAGTTACCACAAACCCAACTTCAAAGACGCTACAACCAAAGCCCCTTACAACAAAACATTCAGGCAAGAAATATCCCAATGGATGTCGATCCAAGTACTCGAATCCAAATTCGACCACATTATAATGGGAATAATACAAGTAATGTACAGAATACAAGAATACATACTACAGATAAACGACCATATGCCAGCTCACAAATAAGTAATCAACCACCAAATAAAACACAAAGGATAAATAATATTAAAGAGGATAATTTTTTAGTTCAAAACTAACTCTGCCATATATTTTCTTACATCACAGGATTAATGGCCAAAACTTTAAAATTTTTGTAGATACGGGAGCAACAAGTTTTTTTTAATAATAATATCCCAACGATTACCCTCCTCCCGCCCAACCGACGCGAGGGGCGCAATCCGCATACGTGCGGAATTAGCCAAGTCAGAAAAGGCTAGAGAGTTTTTTAAGTGTTGAGATCTAAAACTGCTCAGCTGCAGAAACAAAAATTTCAACAGCCAAGATCTAAAGTTACAATATAATAAATTGTTAGACTTTCATTTATTAAGAGAAAACAATAAAGTCTTTTTTAATTTTGAAAAATGAGTCAGATAAGTCAAATGTGCTGGAATGAGAATTAAAATCATGACATATACGGCGGAATGGCTCGTTTAGTTCAAAATTTGATCTACAGGATTTTAGCAGTAAAGGTCTAAACTGCCTCGAAAGGGGAACCGGGATATTAAATTTAATTTCAGACAGGAGAAAAGAACTGCAAACTGTTCCATTCAAAATTTTCATTAAGAATATTATGCCAAGCATTTCCCTACGACTAGAAAGTGTAGGTAGATTAATAACTTTTAAACGACTAGTGTATGGAGGTAGACTTACCCTAGCATCCCATCGGAAATGCGCTAAGGCGAAAAGTAAAAATTGTTTTTGAACCGATTCTAACTTGTCAGAATGGATTTGGTAGCAAGGTTCCATACAACAGAGCCATATTCCAATATAGGTCTAACCAAAGTGTTTTAGTAATATACGGATCTCTAAATTCTTTATCCAACGTTTAACAAAACTGAGGACAGCTTTTGCTTTCAAGACCATGGTATCAATATGAAGACTGATATTAAGCTTAGGGTCCATATTAACACCCAAATCAACATAGTTAAAAACTTGCTCTAGAATATGGTGTTTTATTACATAAGAAGAGTGGTGCACAGATCTACGGAAAAAGCACATCATCTTACATTTATTGAGATTCAATGGCAAATCATTTCTATCACACCATGCAACCAAATTATTCAAGTCTGTTTGCAACAGACACCTTTCTTCCGTTGAAGTGTATGATTTAGAAAGCTTTACGTCGTCAGCGTATAATAAAATTTTTGAGAATTCTATTACTGAAGAGATATCGTTAATAAACAACAAGAACAGAATCGGGCCAAGATGACTACCTTGCGGAACAACTGAAGAAACATTAATTGTATCTGAAGGTGTATCCTCAAATATCACTCGTTGTGTTCTATTATAAAGATAGGAAGATACCCATTGAAGGAATCTTGGCTGAAAGCCCAGTAAATCAAATTTATGTATGCGAGTCGAGAGATTTACTTTATCCAAAGCTTTGCTGAAGTCCGTGTATATAACATCCGTATGCTTATGTTCCCTAAAACCCAATGATACATGCTTTACAAATTCAAGTAAGTTCGTTATAGTCGAATTCCCTTTACGAAATCCATGCTGAGATGAGGAAATTAACTTAGAAATCGCAAAGGTTATATGGTCAGTGATGATAGCTTCAATAGCTTGATTAGGTATAACTGATAGTTTTGCGATACCTCTATAGTTTTCAATGTTGGATCTAAGTCCACTTTTATGCAAAGGAATTATAAATGACTGTTTCCATATTGAACCGTGTTTAAGAGAGGAATTAAATATCCTTGTCAAAGGCAAGTAAATATATTTGGCATTATTTTTTAGGAAGTATGAGGGTATCATGTCTGGGCCATAACTAAAAGATGGTTTCAACTTATTTAAATTAAGTAGGACGGCTTCTTCAGATATAATTGGAGCGTTAATTAAAGTATTCGAACACAGCACGTGCTGATAAGAAAAAGTTTTAGAAGAATTATTACAGTAGTTTGACTTGAAAAATTCTGCAAACATATTGGATATAATATCATTGTCAGTTGAAATGATAGATTTGTATTTCATCGCGGACGGAAGTTTGGAAATCCTGCGTTTGGAGTTGACGAAATCATAAAACGATTTTGGATTAATTACAATATTCTTTTTTACTTTATTTAAGTAATTATTATAAAATTTTTTTGTTTAGGTCAAAATTATGTCGACGCAATACAGAATATTTAGAATAGTCGACGAGTGAACCGGTTTTTAAAATGTTTAAAGGCTCGAGTTTTTCTGTTTTTCAATTTATATAACTCTTTCGAAAACCACGGACTTATACTTTTACTTTTATTAACAATTACTATTAGAACATACTTTTCAAATAATTTCGTAATAATGTTATTAAAGTGCAAGACACTCAATTCAATATCACCTCTATAATTAGGCCATGTTACTGTAGAAAGTTCTGTATTTAACTTTTTAAAATTAGCTTTTGCAAAGTTAAACCAAGTACAGAAGCACGAAGTTTGATGATTATTGTCCCGTACATTGCCTGAGATTTCGACAGATATTTCTAAAGCAGGATGATATGAGTCCTCTGGTAGAACAAGAGGATTACTCTGAATAACGGAACATTTTGAAGAGGTATCAACGTATACTAAATCTAAGCATTTACCAAATTTATTCGGAATCAAATTAATTTGGTTCAGACCCAACTCGGACATTTTTTCGAAAATCTCATTAAAACATGACCGATTGCAAATCGGCACGATATAGTCATCGAAAGGTTTCCACGAAGCGCACGGTAAATTGAAATCACCTAATACAATTATTGAATCTGCATTATTTGCCAACGAGGTTGCACTATTTATTTAAGAAGCATGCTGCATGTATACAGATAAGTCCGAATGGGGTGGTATATAAGATAGGGTTAAATAAATAAAGCAACTATTAACGTAGACTCTAATACATTTAAATTCAAATGAGTCGGTCTCTGAATTCGGATTCGTGAGAATCATTCAAGCACTTAAAAGATTTGAACAATTTTTCATAAGATTTGAACCCTAATTTTCAATGAGGGTTACTAGATCACGACCGATTTCGTTAAAGCCATTGCGTGTCTCCCTATAAACTTTAAATAGATCGATTTCAATAGATCTACAATTTAAACAGGACCAACGCAATCCCTTACAGTCGAGAATAGAATCTAAGATTCTACCTGTCAGTCCAGCACATTTAATATGGGCAAGACCATCACAAAGCCAGCATGAAACGTAGCGATCTGACTCTCCTTTAATGTTACACTTGGGGAAGTTACAAGACATAATAAACAATAAAAATGAAGATCAAATAAAAGAGTAAGTAGAACAAAATTTAATAGATATATAATAAATTAGTGTGTTAATAAAATAATAATAATAATAAATTCAATTAAGAACAAACGCAAAAATAATATCAACTTGATAATAATCAACTTGAAAGAAAAAGAGTTGATAATAAATAATGAAAAGGAAGAAGACATATTTAGCTTAGATGATGAATCTGAGCAATATGAGATTAAAGGAAATTTAAAAGATGAAAACATTAAAGGAAATATAATTACTTTGGGAGCAGATACTCCTAAAGCGCCAGCTGAATATTTATACCAGCACAATGAATATATTAAAAATGAAAAATATAATGTGGAACAAAAAAGTTCTTCAACGCCAGCCGATGATAATACCGGCAACAAAAGTAAAAAATTTAATTATAAAAAATATAATGTAGAACAAAAAAGTTCTACAACGCCAACCGATGATAATACCGGCAATAAAAATAAAAAATTATTGTGGAACAAAAAAGTTCAACAACGCCAGCCGATGGTAATGCCGGCAACAAAGTAAAAAATTCAATTATAAACAAGTAAGGAAGGGCTAAGTTCGGATGTAACCGAACATTTTATACTCTCGCAAAGTCAAATAGTATACTCGTTTGAGATTTCTTTGTGGATTGACTGATATTATTGGTAGAAGGTCAACTATAGGCACTGGGGTCCACATATTTAGTACTTAGGGGCTTGAACAGTTTTGGTTCGATTTAGACAATTTTTGGTCACAATGTGGCATACTTTAAAAGTATTATTCACGCAACGTTTTACCCCGATGTTATCATTGTTGCTTGAAAAGCCTAGTAGAAAGTGAAAGAATCAGATGGAATTGAAAATGGTGTTATATGGAAAATAGGCATGGTTGTAGTCCCATTTTACTCATTTTCGCACTATATCATAGAAATATGAATAGAACGTTACGCACCGAGTTTGGTTAAAATCGGTTAAGCAGATCTCAAGATATGGGTTTTCACCTAAAAATGGGCTATGCCACGCCCACTGTCTAATTTTGAAAGCGGTTCCTATAAAGTCAGCTCATACCATCCCAGAGATACAATTTAATGTCTCTAATGGCGTGTTTAGGGCTTGATTTATCGCGCTTGTAGTAGTTTTTAACAGCACCGTTATATGGGGAGTGGGCGGAGTTTCTACCTGATTTCACCCATTTTCACACTGTAGGTAGAGGGTCTAAAAACATTGGCTTCCAGTGAATTTTGTTATTATTTCATTACCGGTTTAGGAGATATGCCCATTAAACCTATTAGAGGCGAGAACACGCCCACTTTTTAAAAAAAAGTTTTAACTGCAGATGCCCCTCTCTATTGTGATCCTGTGAACCAAATAACAGTCTTGTATCTTATTGCGGAGCTTAGTTATGGCAATTTATTTGTTTTTGATTAATGGCGTTTTGTGGGCGTGGTAGTGGTCTGATTACGCCCATCTGCAATACCAACCGTTTCACAGTACCAAGATATATGTCTACCAAGTTTCATAAAGATATCTCAATTTTTACTCAAGTTAGAGCTTGCACGGACAGACGGACGGACGGACAGACAGTCACCCGGATTTCAACTCGTCTTTTCATCCTGATCATTTATTTATATATATAACCCTATATCTAACTCGATTAGTTTTAAGTGATACAAACAACCGTTAGGTGAACAAAACTATTATACTCTGTAGCAACAGGTTGCGAGAGTATAAAAATATAATGTGGAACAAAAAAGTTCTACAACGTCAGTTGACGTACTTACCGAGAATAAAGAAGATTATATAAACAAAATAAATTAGAGGAAGAATTCTCTGAAGCAGCAGCCGAAGAAAATACCGGCACAAATAAAGAAGGAATTAAATATTTGAGGGAAAAAATAAGAAATAAAATAAATGAAATACATTCTGTAATAAACATGAATTTACCGTTTCGAACGGATATTCCTGCGGATATAAGAACCTCAGTAAATACTCCAATTTGGAGTAAACAGTATCAGTATCCTTTAGCATCAAATGCTTTTGTGAAAAAAGAAATCACGACAATATTTGAAAATAACAATAAACAATACCCATATCCCTTCCGCTAGATATGGAATCAAAGGCAGAATATATGAGTATGTAATAACTTAAAAAAAATAATAGAGGAGAGAAATAAGCTAAAGCCTAGATACAAGAAACAAGTAATAAAATAAGATTCATGGAATAAGTTTAAAATTAACTACAGAAATAGAATAGTACATAAAGATAATATGAAATCTTGAATATATATTTTCAGAAAATGATATCCTTAATATTTCTAATATTGATTGTTCAAACAATGACGGACGTTGTGGACTATACAAGAGAAGATTATGTCTTATTAGTGGACGGAGACGTAACTTTATATAATGACTATGGCGACATTTTTCACATTACTTATTCAACTTATTTTAGAGAACTTATAAATTCAGACAAAAATTATAGTAATAAAAAATACGGATATAATAATTTACATGGGAATAATGAAAATGAGGTAACATATATTAATGACTCAGATACACATCCAGAAATTGAAATTATCGAAACTTTATTAGAGCAAATACAAAATAAAGACACAAGATATAAGATAGGGATAAATGAATTAGGGACACTATGAAAGTGGATAGCAGGAACCCCAGATAATAACGATTTAGTGTTCATAAATAATAAGTTAAACGAACTAATTGAAAATAACAATAAACAATACACAACAAACTCTGAAATTTTTTAAAATGATCAGTCAATTAACAGAAACAATTAACAAGTAAGGAAGGGCTAAGTTCGGATGTAACCGAACATTTTATACTCTCGCAAAGTCAAATGGTATACTCGTTTGAGATTTCTTTGTGGATTGGCTGATATTTTCGGTAGAATGTCAACTATAGGCACTGGGGTCCACATATTTAGTACTTAGGGGCTTGAACAGTTTTGGTTCGATTTAGACAATTTTTGGTCACAAGGTGGCATACATTAAACGTATTATTCACGCAAAGTTTTACCCCGATATAATCATTGTTGCTTTATATGCATAGTGGAAAGTGAAAGAATCAGATGGAATTGAAAATGGTGTTATATGGGAAATAGGCGTGGTTGTAGTCCGATTTAGCCCATTTTCGCAATATAATAAAATATGAAAAGAACGTTATGCACCCAATTTGGTTGAAATCGGTTAAGCAGATCCCAAGATATGAGTTTTCACCTAAAAGTGGGCTGTGCCACGCCCATTGTCTAATTTTGATCGCGGTTCCTATAAAGTCATCTCATACCATCCCAGAGATAAAATGTAATGTCTCTGGCGTGTTTAGTGCTTGATTTATCGCGCTTTTAGTAGTTTTTAACAGTACCGTTATATGGGGAGTGGGCGGAGTTGCCACCCGATTTCAACTATTTTCACACTGTAGGTAGAGGTTCTAAAAACATTTGCTTCCAGTGAATTTTGTTATTATTTCATTAGCGGTTTAGGAGATATGCCCATTAAACCTATTAGAGGCGAGAACACGCCCACTTTTTAAAAAAAAGTTTTAACCGCCCCTCTCTATTGTGATCCTGTGAACCAAATAACAGTCTTGTATCTTATTGCGGAGCTTAGTTATGGCAATTTATTTGTTTTTGATTAATGGCGTTTTGTGGGCGTGGTAGTGGTCTGATTACGCCCATCTGCAATACCAACCGTCTCACAGTACCAAGATATATGTCTACCAAGTTTCATAAAGATATCTCAATTTTTACTTAAGTTACAGCTTGCGCGGACGCACGGACGGACAGACGGACGGACAGACAGTCACCCGGATTTCAACTCGTCTCTTCATCGTGATCATTTATATATAGGTTGTCAAATATCTCCGCAAAGCGCTACAGAGCTCGTATCTGGCAACACTATACATAATTTGAAAGGTCTTGACATAACCTACAAAACAACGCTATGCATGATTAGCTTGGATATTGCGTTCAACAGTTATAGACGTGTAAACATGGAGTTCACTAACGCCGAAATTTGCGCTATTTTAAAGTTTTCCTTCGTTAAAGGCAAATCCGCTAGAGAAACGTTCCGTGAGATTAATGGTGTTTTGGGGGATGGTACTCTATCACTTCGAACCGCGGAGGATTGGTTTCGACGATTCAGAGCCGGTGAAAACGACACCATGGATAAGCCAGCCGGCGGAAGAGCTGTGACGACAAATACCGATCAAATCATGGAATACATCGAGTTAGACCGGCATATGGCATCTCGTGACATCGCCCAGGAGATGGGAGTTAGTCATCAAACCATTTTGAACCATCTGCAGAAGGCTGGATACAAAAAAAAGGAGGATTGGTTTCGACGATTCAGAGCCGGTGAAAACGACACCATGGATAAGCCAGCCGGCGGAAGACCTGTGACGACAAATACCGATCAAATCATGGAATACATCGAGTTAGACCGGCATATGGCATCTCGTGACATCGCCCAGTAGATGGGAGTTAGTCATCAAACCATTTTGAACCATCTGCAGAAGGCTGGATACAAAAAAAAGGAGGATTGGTTTCGACGATTCAGAGCCGGTGAAAACGACACCATGGATAAGCCAGCCGGCGGAAGACCTGCGACGACAAATACCGATCAAATCATGGAATACATCGAGTTAGACCGGCATATGGCATCTCGTGACATCGCCCAGTAGATGGGAGTTATTCATCAAACCATTTTGAACCATCTGCAGAAGGCTGGATACAAAAAAAAGTTTGATGTTTGGGTGCCGCATAATTTGACGCAAAAAAACCTTCTGGACCGAATCAATGCCTGCGATATGCTGCTGAAACGGAACGAACTCGTCCCATTCTTGAAGCGGATGGTGACTGGCGACGAAAAATGGATCACATACGACAATATCAAGCGAAAACGGTCGTGGTCGAAGGCCGGTGAATCGTCCCAAACAGTGGCCAAGCCGGGATTGACGGCCAGGAAGGTTTTGCTGTGTGTTTGGTGGGATTGGAAGGGAATCATCCACTATGAGCTGCTCCTATATGGCCAGACGCTTAATTCTACCACCTACTGCGAACAACTGGACCGCTTGAAGCAGGCGATCGACCAGAAGCATCCAGAATTGGCCAACAGGAAGGGTGTAGTGTTCCACCAGGACAACGCCAGACCACATACTTCGTTGATGACTCGTCAGCAGCAACGGGAGCTCAGATGGGAGGTTTTATCGCATCCACCATATAGCCCGGACGTAGCGCCAAGTGATTACCACCTGTTCCTGTCCATGGCGAATGCCCTTGGTGGTGTGAAGTTGAACTCAAAAGAGGCTTGTGAAAAGTGGCTGTCCGAATTCCTTCGCAAATAAGGAGGGGAGCTTCTACGAGGAAGGTATTATGAAGGTGCCGTCTAGATGGAAACAGATCATCGAACAAAACGGCGCATATCTTAACTAAATCCGATCACTGTAACACTTTCATTGAATGAAGAGCAAAAAAGCGGAAGGGAGATATTTGACAACCTTATATTATGTAATTCTTCCCCACATGCACCTTTTATTCGTTGGTCTATTAGATCTTCAAGAGTTGATACATCATTTTTAATACTATTATTCAGGATTACATTTAATTCATTGATTTGATGTTCTAATTTGTTTTTCATCTTATTTAACGTTTCTAAAAAAAATACTTTCGAAATGGCATCATTATCTTCTATAGGAGCAGCTAGGTTAATTATTCTCTTCTTGTTCAAATTAAGATTTTTGTATCGGTCTAGATTCACTTTTGACCTACTATTGCCAAGTGAGGAATGACCAAATTTATTTATACTCATATTATTTAATAATATTTGCTTCTCGCAACTCTTCAATAATTGATATAATTTCGTTTTGATGGTTGTTATGTCCGGCACTTGTTGAAGATATAAGCAATCTCAATCTATCCACCAACTCATTAGGGTTATCCCAATATTGATAAATACTTTTACGGTTATCGAATGATTTCAATAAACCTCTACCACTTATGAACGAGTGTGGATTATAATTGAATAATTTCCTGATAATATAAAGATATTTAAATGATTTTGTTCCCTTTATTTGACTATTTGGGTTATAATTACGTTTGTGAACACTTGTTTCTAATAAAATCTCTCGATAACTCTTCAAATCATACTTTTTATAATGTTGGGGGTTTTTATGAAATATTAACTCAAACAGACCTGGTGTCATTTTCCATTTTTCCTTTCCGATCTGTATAGCATCTTTAGACGTAATTTTTAATGGTTTGTACCCAAATCGCCATCGACCATTTGAATCCCTATTCGGGCCATACAATGTATCAAGCATTTTAAGATCTTTAAGCAATTTTATGTTTTGTAATAGTGAATGGGTGTGAGTAAGCTTAACTCGTTTAAAATCTTCATTTAGTTGTTTTTCAGACTGGCGTTTTACAAATTTATGTCTTTCCCATAGATCAGGGTCTTTTTCAATTCTTCTTAAAATATCATTTTCAGTTGGTGTAGTATTATCATTATACTTTTCAACTTGTCTTAGGTTTTCTACAGCCTTTTTTAGTTATTCATCATCGTTTGGTTTACTTGGAATATGCGATGCTGGTCTTTCTGGGTCATTCATAAAATTTATTTTTCGTTTAACGCTAACAACCTTATCTAATTTGTGTTTTTTGTCAAAACATTGTTCATTAATGGTATCAATAGCTTTTCGCCTTTCAGTTTTATTATCAATATTTGTTTTAATTTTCATTACATTGCTTTGAGTAGCTGCTTTTAGTTATTCATCATCATGAGGTTTACTTGGAATATACGATGGTGGCCTTTCGGGGTCATTCATAAAATTTATTTTTTGTTTAACGCTAGCAACTTTATCTAATTTTTGTTTTTTATCAAAGCATTGTTCATTAATGATATTAACAGGATTTCGCTTCTTAACATTTTGTTTCCGAGAACTACCTGGAGAATATTCTAAATCAAGATCATCAACATTCATATAATTATTAACGGTTAGTAATGAATCAACTTTCATGTTTCACTTTCTTTTACACTGTCCGCCTCCCAAATTTCATCATTATCCATAAAATTAGTAACATTATATTTATTAGAGTTTTTAAAATTATCAACTTATGTATTTAATGGTTTTGAAATGGGTTTAAATGTATCCTCCAACAAGTTTATTCTATCCAATTCTCCCAATTTCATTCTTTTAATTTTTTCTTTTAATACTTTTCTGGTCTTAGCAATATTTGCTAAAACAGTCATCTGTTTATTTGCCATGATCTTTAACGAGTGTTTGAAAATCTGCTACCTATCAGTTGTATATCTGATAAGAATCTGGTCTGCTATATGCTTGTATGGATGTTTTATAATTGTATGAAATTATCAAAACCCTTTCGATATCGACCATTGTTTATAGAATCATCTTTACTTATAACAATAAAGCCGTATTTACTTTTCCAAGATTCAGTACATATTTTTAAAAATGTTTTGTATAACATATCTCCAATAACATGATCATTATAGATATGCTTAAGATTCATTTCATCTTGCTTGAATACAATAATCATGTTGGCATTATCACGAATTAGGTGTTTAGGAATTTTTGTATAAGTTTGACATAAATAAAAAAAATCAATGTTTTTATGACGACCCATACAAAAATAATCTTGTATTTTACTTTGTTTTCCACATATTACATCATCGAATATAAAAATTGAGTCCGGTTTGGCTTCAGTGGGCTTGATAACATCAACGTTTTCACTAAATGTATAAAGATTTATTTCTTTTATCGGATCAATAAGCCTTTTTAGATAGATATATTTCGGCTGGTATAATGATTTTGAATAAATGTATATATTTCGGAAATTAAGACCGTTTGGGCTTTCAATTAAACTGAGCATAACATTAGTTTTTCCACAATTTGATGGACCCACAATTAGAGATCGTATGGAATTTGGTAAAAGTGGGCTATGTATGTAAGTTGGAGACGTTGTTTAACTACTTTCATTTTGTTTACTAGATTTATAGCAATATAAACCATCACTTGTATAATAAAGATATCATTTAATTGAAACTCATCCACACTCAACCACATTGTTAAGAAAAAATCACCTGATGGGTCTAATACATAAAAAGATTGGTCAGGGTTTTGTAAATAATTTGATTAATTCTTTACCTATTGAACTTCATTTACCCGGATATCAATTTTGTGGACCTGGAACAAAGCTCAGACAACGGTTAGAAAGAGGAGATAAGGGTATAAATCCTTTAGATGCAGCGTGCTGTGAACATGATATTGCATATTCCCAAGCAAAAGATATAAATAACAGACACCAAGCTGATAAAGTTCTATCTGAGAAAGCCTGGCAGCGTGTTACATCTAAGAATAGTGATTTAAAAGAACGAGCAAACGCTTGGTTCGTTACAAATGCAATGAAAGCAAAACTCAAATTTGGAATGGGTATGAAAAATAAAAAAAGAAATACATCTAAATGTAAAAAACGTAAAAAGATGAAAAACAAAAAAGTGTCATCTAAAAAATATTTTTTGGTAGCAGTTAAAAAAGGAATCAATATGCTTAACAAAAAGAAGCCGCAGTCATTTAATGAAGCTTATAAAATTTCACAAGATGCTATAAAGTCTAGCTTTAAAAATAAACAAATTAACATACCGAGAAAAATTCCAGTCCCAAAAATTGGTGGAATTTTACCACTTCTTCCTGTTTTAACGGCGTTTGGTGCACTTGGTGGTATAGCATCTGCTGGATCAGCTATAGCAAAAGTTATAAATGATATCAAGAATGGAAAGCTGAGGAGGCTGAGGCTACCCGCCATAATAGATATATGGAATCTATCGCTATGGGTAAAGGTTTATTCCTTAAGCCATATAAAAAGGGATATGGTTTATTTTTACGACCCTATCCAAAAAACTAATAAAAAAGCTACCCAAAAGACCATTAACAGATGTTGATTTAATGAAATATTGTAAACATCTGAAACATTTCAGGGGAGTTTTTATGCGAAATTCTTTACCGAATAAGCCGAAATCACAAGAATGTGGAATTCTTAATTTAGATGATGCTGATTGTCCTGGTACTCATTGGGTAGCATACTATAAAAACAAAAATTATAAAGAATATTTTGATAGTTTTGGAAATTTACAACCACCGGTAGAACTGATTAATTACCTGAAGCCACCAATATATTACAATTATGAACAGAAACAAAAATATAACACAGTCATATGTGGGCAATTATGTTTAAAATTTTTATTTAATAAAAACTAAATAATTTAAAATACAATTTTTTTTATATTTTTCTCTTTTTTATATTACAATAATAAAGTACTACTATAATGTTTCAAA
The DNA here is from genome assembly GCF_042242935.1 of Bactrocera oleae. NCBI lineage: Eukaryota > Metazoa > Arthropoda > Insecta > Diptera > Tephritidae > Bactrocera > Bactrocera oleae. Next base: position 14,442,458 of record NC_091541.1, on the reverse strand, counting down.
ATGACCATAAGCATAAGTATCAACATGATTTTCCCGTACAATTCGCTTATCATCTATATTGCTTAGAGCTACTTTATAAATATTTTGTGTATAAACCGTATGTAATTTAGATCTAAATGTATACATTGATGCATTATACAATTTATTTTCTAACAGACATTTTCTAAAATCACTTAAACTCAATGTAGAAGTTACACATTTTTTTATTCTCTTAATTTTCTTAGTTTCATTTATATCATTATCAATTCTAAATGAATACATTTTTGCTCTTAAACCAACAAATTCTTTTATTAACTTTCCATTACATTCATCCTTCATCATACCTAGAACCTTTTTATTGAACCGAGGAAAATTAAAAATATTTTCTATTGGATATGAAGATGTATCGAAAAATTTTGGAATGTCAACACGAATATCATTATAAAAGTCGTCAGTTTGAATATCATATATGAATGAATCAGTATCCATATAATTCAAAGTAATATTATTTTTATATTTCTCTTTGATATAATCATAATGGAAACTATACATTTTAAATTTTGAAAGTTCTAAAACGGTAAAACCAATATATATCGGTTTATTGTACAGAACTGACACTTGCTTCATTTGAATTGCTATTAAATTATCAGAAAATTTGCTTAGACTGTGGAAATTAGGTTTTGCTATTAAGGCTCTAGCACCTATTTTTTTTCTACCTCTTCTTCCAATATTAGTATTTTCCCAATCTTGTACTAATTTAACATTTACTCTTTTATCTACATTCTCCATAGTTTTTCCATACACCGCATTATTTAATAATTTAAAGAAATTTTCTTCAAACTTGTTAGCTGCTAATGTTCTATGATAATTATTTAAATCAATATATTTTTTTAGCCAATCCGATTGATTAAATTTTAGAATTCTATGAATTTTCCTTAATATAAGCCCATGTATAATACATTGTTGCAAATTTTTATAATGAATAATATATTTGATTTTGCTAAATCACCAATCAACTTTTTATGTTTCATTGAACCAACTTTTTTATTTTCAAAACAAAATGGTAAGTCATTATGAATATTGTGAATGGTTATGGGATAATCTAAATCTACTTCTAATATGTAACCAACTAAAGAATCTTCCGGTATACTCAAAACGTTAAACTCCTCTACGTTTTCAACCCATTTAAAATTATTGTGAGGGATATATTGTGACATAGCATACCCATATAAATTATTAACATCTAAATAAATTAAATAATGTGAAAGCTTAGTCACATCGTAATCACTTAAATGTTTATTGTTAGCAATTGAATGTCGTTTACAACATTGAACAATACCACCCCTAATCCCTGACAAAATAAAATTATGCATGTTTTCATCAGACAACAATTCTAATTCTATTCTAGTTATTTTAAGCATTGCATCCCAAGATAAACCTGGAGATGTATAATATTGACATGGGTCTAGTCGACAAATTCCTTTACAAAACTTCCTAAAATTTTCAAAAATGTCACTGAGGAGTAGCACATCTACTTTTAAATATAATATAATAATAAATAATCTAATAAATTAGAACAATTAAATGTTGTCCAAACATTTTGTGCATGCTGATAATCATCGATACTACATGACTCATTTGTTAATTTATTAAAGAAATGTGAACGAACAGGTAATTTCGTTGAGGTGTTCTTCTGAATCTAAGTAGTCATATGGGAAAATACCTTTACGTTTCATTAAAACAAAGTGATGGTCGTTAGGGAAAAAAGCCTTTGTTATTTCTAAATCATTATTATTTAAATTCTTTGCTAAACTGTCTAAGCTAGAAGGCATGAATCGAAATGATTCTAAAAACCGAAGTTCAATGGTATCTTTTTCATTAATATATATTTTCTTTGTTATCGAAATATACAATTCTTTGTTTAAGGGAATTATATTTATATCCCCCTTAACAGATGACAACTCTTTTACAAATAAATGACAATCATATTTCGATAAATTATGAAAAAATATTGGAATAAAATTTGTTGTCTGATATTCCAAATTACATTTATTATGTGCTGGACCTCTATATTCACCAGTTAAATGACAATGATCTGCTACCCTATCATTTAATAAAAGTTCCATTCCACAAATATGACAAACTGTATCCTCTTTTTGACGTCTAAGTTGGTCGGCATTCAGTGGATGCATTTTAACTGTTTTACACAAATATAGATGGTGAATATCTAAAACATCATCAAAAATAATTTTAATAAAATGTTTTGGGGCATCAACACCGCTATATATTTTAAAACGGTTCAGTTGGTTATTATATGAACACTTTATAAAATAACAATAGGCATAAGGAATATGTTCTTGAACATATTGTGTCTTAGTAGAATTTTGTATATCTATTGGCTTTAGAATACATTCGAAATCTGAATATATAGTGAATGGTACATCTAATTGTTTTTAATAACTGAACTACAAAATATGGTTCATATGATAGCTATGGCAAAAATAGGAATTTTAAACCCTGCAATTTTACATTTAGATGAGATAACAAATATAATACAAAATGAACACGGACAATTGACTATAACTGATTTAATGGACATTTCTAACTTTAAGATATTACAAAATAAAGCTGTAATTGTTATATATATTAAGTATCCAAAAATTATAAATGATTGCAAATATTATGAAGTAAAGAGCAGCCACACAAGAAGACGGTAAATTAGTAATTGGCAAAGAAATTGCAAAATGCAAAAACATATATATTAATATAAAAAGTTGTAAAAAAGAAATGATAAAGACGTATTGTAATATTAATAATACAAATACCTGCCTATCAGATATTTTGTCCAGAAAAACAGGTAAATGCAAAAAAATAAAAGAAAACAAGTAAGGAAGGGCTAAGTTCGGATGTAACCGAACATTTTATACTCTCGCAAAGTCAAATGGTATACTCGTTTGAGATTTCTTTGTGGATTGACTGATATTTTCGGTAGAATGTCAACTATAGGCACTGGGGTCCACATATTTAGTACTTTGGGGCTTGAACAGTTTTGGTTCGATTTAGACAATTTTTGGTCACAAGGTGGCATACTTTAAACGTATTATTCACGCAACGTTTTACCCCGATGTAATCATTGTTGCTTGAAATGCCTAGTAGAAAGTGAAAGAATCAGATGGAATTGAAAATGGTGTTATATGGAAAATAGGCATGGTTGTAGTCCCATTTTACTCATTTTCGCACTATACCATAGAAATATGAAAAAATCGTTATGCGCCAAATTTTGTTAAAATCTATTAAGCAGATCCCGAGATATGGGTTTTCACCTAAAAGTAGGCTGTGCCACGCCCTCTGACAAATTTTGAACGCGGTTCCTATAAAGTCAGCTCATACCATCCCAGAGATACAATTTAATGTCTCTGGCGTGTTTATTGCTTGATTTATCGCGCTTTTAGTATTTTTTAACAGTACCGTTATATGGGGAGTGGGCGGAGTTGACACCCGATTTCAACTATTTTCACACTGTAGGTAGAAGTTCTAAGAATATTTGCTTGCAGTGAATTTTGTTATTATGGAATTAGCGGTTTAGAGGTTATGCACATTAAACCTAAAAGGGGCGGAACCACGCCCACTTAAAAAAAAAATTAACTGCGGATTCCCCTCCCTAATGTGATCCTGTGTACCAAATAACAGTCTTTTATCTTATTGTGGAGCTTAGTTATGGCAATTAATTTGTTTTTGATAAATGGCGTTTTGTGGGCGTGACAGTGGTCCGATTACGCCCATCTGCAATACCAACCATCTCACTGTACCCAGAAACATGTCTACCAAGTTTCATAAAGATATCTCAATTTTTACTCATGTTAGAGCTTGCACGGACGGACGGACAGTCACCCGGATTTCAACTCGTCTCTTCATTCTGATCATTTATATATATATATAACCCTATATCTAACTCGATTAGTTTTAGGTGATACAAAGAACCGTTAGGTGAACAAAAAACTATTATACTCTGTAGCAACAGGTTGCGAGAGTATTAAAATAAAGAAATAGATGTAATTAAATAAGGAGCAATATTAGTCTCCGGAAATAATACAGTTGATGGCTATGCCATAAATGGAATTTACCTTGTTACTTTTGAGAATTATACAAATATTAACAATGTTATATATGAAAATGGCGATTGTAAAATTTGGAAATATTTAAAGAACAATCATATTTATAATTTTGAAATTATAGAATATATTGACACAAAAAATAAAGAAATGAAATTTTGTTAATAATTGACACTTAATCGGTTGATTTCTTTCGCGCGTTCGCGCGTAAACTTATATTTTCAAATATAATATAAAATATTCTTTATGGAAAGAAGAAAGTTAATTTTCACTGTTTGAAGTCATTACTCTCGCTTGTCCGTCCCTGCCTGATTTGTAGGTGAAATTTTTTTTGTCAATAATAGTTGAAAAGCTTTTCAAAATTTTATTAACATCACTCAGAAATCGGTGGTGGTTTCCGAAAAACTTTGTTCATCACTTTGCATGACAAAATCTAGTCAAGAAAACCGGTTTGAGTTGTTAGGAATCAATGCTCATCCGCTTTGTTGCTTTAGGTTGGTATGTGATTTGCCAGCCTTCGCTGCCCACACACGTCCCGTTGACTTCAATATCATCGATTTTTTTTGCTTTTGTTTGTTTTTTCTATTTTAGTTCACATGCGTTCGCTTAATATTATATATTTATATACACTTGGTTTAGTTAATAAATCCAGAACTTAGTACCTGCGACTGTACTGACTAAGCACACATTAGTAACTGATTGCCTTATTAAAAAGTTATTTTTCATTACCTATGCTCCTTCGTTTCATGAAACTTGTATCAAGATTAAGTCTCTATAAGCTCTGTGGGTGGTTTTTGTTGGTTGTCAAATTACTAAGGACTGCGAGGGGTTAATTTATAACAATTTCCCCTCGAAACCCGTTTAGTTATAAAATTTATGGGGAAAGTTCTTCACATTTTGAAATGTGTTGAGTATTGGTTACTGTGCAGATTGACATACGGCTCTTTAACATAGTTCTAAAAAAAGAATCGTTGTTTGAGATGGTACACTTTCTTTTCCATCTTATCGCTTGAATACCAAACGGGTAATGTTCAGTCAAAACTATAACTATTGAATGGTGAATATTGTTGAGAGCACGGAACACACTAGATTTTTCAATGATCAAGCACCCAACCAGTTTAATAACGAAGTTATTTTTAGTAAAAGAGGTAAGGATCTAACAATTTCAGCACCAAAAATAGCCATGTTAACTGAATTCCAAGGTGTGACAGTACCAGAGTAAATCGTTCGTAATACTTTAATAAGGAGCAGATCCACTGCAAGAAAACCTTATATAAGTGCACCTAACAGAATGAAGTATTTAGAACTGGCTAGAACTTATAAAAATAAATATTTTTGATTTTGGACATATTCACAGATGAATCTTAATTTAATATTAATTACTGTCTAAATGAGGCTTAGTCGTCACCCCAAATGAAAAACTCTAACACAACACTAACACACGGCACATCAACACACTACTCTAAAAAACTGACACATCTCAATGCACCACACTTAGGAACTCTAATACACACGAGCACCACACATGACTACACCACACACAATGCCACCACGGATGAGGACACCACACTTTGCAACCAGCAACCAACAAAAAGGTTCCCTCCGAACACAGGGCTTCTTTTTCATTCCGTGACGGATCGAGCAACACGTTTGCACGTTTTGTTTGGCGCGATAATCACCGGTAACTATACATATTAAAATAAAATTTTCTTGAAACCTTGTGTCAAAAATTGATTTTATAAAAACCAATAAAAAACGGTAAATAGAGCGACTTAGAGTGCATATAAAGCGAAAAAAAAATTCTCATTAATCGCATAAATTGGTTAATTCGGTAAGTGCTCCCCACTAGATTGGACAGGTAAATATATATGGTCCTTAGATCCTTAAAGAAAGGCATTGCAGCGAAATAATAATACGAAAAAAAATAAACAAAATTTTGCAGAAATAGTTGAACACTTCCGAAGAAACGAATATTCCTTTTAACGAAAACCGCTTACAACGAACAAGGAAATTTTTTTGATTGAGTAGCTTAAGCAACGAACAACGACAGTTTGTCAGTACGCAATTTAACGAACAACATGAAAAAGACATATGTAGAAAGAGTTAAAAAATAAATAAAATTGTGATGAAAACAGAATACAAAACAGGACATGAAAATAATGCAAAAGAAACAACTACTATATGAATGTTTTTTTATGCTTTGTATTTCTTTCCTTTTCAACTAAGTATAAAAGCAGGGTAATTTTGTTGAAGAGTATGATCATCCTATTTCGTCATTCTCAAGGCAAGATGAGGGTACTTTGCCAATAAAGAATGTAGTTAAATTGTTGAGTTCGGCTTTTCCAAATGTAAATAACGTTAAATTATATGAATAGACCTTTTTAAATAAATATTTTTATTTAATATTTTCGGCTTTATTTCTCAGTCAGCGATTGGAATGATCGGTTGCAACTTTTTAAGTATAGACACTTGTATTACTGGTATACAAATATTCTAATCTCATGAATTATTGAAAAACATACCTCGCTAAATGAGTACTCTAATTAACGAAAATTACGATATTATACTAAAGACAGACATGGTTTTCGTACAAAAATGTGTATTACAATAAAAGCTTAGGAACCACCAACACATATGGTTTTCCATGAGTTAGCCAAATTGCTCATGACAACAAAGAATCTATTTAATAACCTGAGGGGAAAAACGAAATATTTTACACTATCTTTATGGGCATTAAAATGAACAAAGCAATATAAAAGATTGATTTCAACAACATTTTTCCATTTTTTTGTTTTGTTAATTTTTTCGGTTATTTTAATTCTTTTTTACATGTTAATGTGACAGAAAACATACGATTCTGACTGAAGAGCTTAAAGCTATCGGTGCGTTCAGTGCAATCCATCGTGGTACATTACAGAACACCACATAATTTCAATGGTTTCTTGAGCAATATTGTAGTAAATAACACCATTTGCTTTGGAGTAAAAATTGGAAATACGGTTGGTACACATATGGTTTCTGTGACATACTGCAAGTAGCTAGTAGAACCTAAGGACGGCATAGGATACATTTTATCTCTTTATGTTAAAAGTCAATACATTTATACAAAAAGTATACTTCAAATCATAAGCATGTGTTCAAAATGCATATAAGAATCATTTGAATATTTTATTACTTCAAAAACAAAATAATAATAATAACAACACATAGCTACTATAAGAGTATAGTATTTTCTTATACATATATGGATTATACAAATTGTTGCTACTGAAAAAGGCGGTTTTTTGTGAGGACGCACCATGTGGAACCGGTAAGACAATTTTAATGTCACAACGGAAAATCGATTCGCGTACATTCTGACTGTATCATTAGAAAACGGGTCAAGAAAACCATTTCTCCATCAATTTTTCCAGTCAAAATGATTGCTACAATAATATATCCTGTAATATTTTTTGATATATTTTGATTACCAAACGTGTACCGTTGCATAATTGAAGTGGATTGAAATTACACTGAATAATATTAGTGGAACAATTTTCAACCGAAAATTATGAGATGTCATTCCGGGTATATCTAGGTAATGTACATTTTCATCAAAAATAGTAGCGAATAATGTAAAATACATTTTATAGCCTGACAACAACTGTTGTATCTAGAATTTAATTTCGTCAACATCTTTACAAACACCGCAATGTAGCCTGATTACTGAGGCAGTTATGATCCAAACAGATAACTTTTACTTTAAGGAATATACTTTCAATTAATTAATTTTTTTCGTAAAAAGAAATGCAATAATTTTCTGGGAGCATAATGCATGAATTTACTTTCAGTTCTATTGTAGCATTCCCAATATTTATCAATAGAATTATTTCTGAATGTGGATCAGTTCTCAATAGTTCGCATATATTTATGGTCAATTGAGGTTTTTATGGAGAAGTGTTGAATCACCATAAAACGATTGCATAAACATTCGTTAATCACATTGGCTTAAAAATAGCGAAGGACGACCGGGCTGTCGGCAATGACCAGGCAGTGGTAGAACAGCACAACCGAAAAGTTCATCGCTGTGCAATGCTTCGAGAATATTTCTGAGCTATTTTGCTATTCCGGAATTTCTTCTGTTAGATGCTGAGTTTGGTTTGTTATCAATGCTTGAGGGTCGTTCGCTTATAATCTATCAAAGTAACCGCAATGCCTCGATGATACAAATGCCAACTTGATTTTCCGTTGTGACAAAAAACCGCCTTTTTCAGTAGCAACAATTTGTATAATCCATATATGTATAAGAAAAATACTATACTCTTATAGTAGCTATGTGTTGTTATTATTATTATTTTGTTTTTGAAGTAATAAAATATTCAAATGATTCTTATATGCATTTTGAACACATGCTTATGATTTGAAGTATACTTTTTGTATAAATGTTTTGACTTTTAACATAAAGAGATAAAATGTATCCTATGCCGTCCTCAGGTTCTACTAGCTACTTGCAGTATGTCACAGAAACCATATGTGTGTCAACCGTATTTCCAATTTTTACTCCAAAGCAAATGGTGTTATTTACTACAATATTGCTCAAGAAACCATTGAAATTATGTGGTGTTCTGTAATGTACCACGATGGATTGCACTGAACGCACCGATAGCTTTAAGCTCTTCAGCCAGAATCGTATGTTTTCTGTCACATTAACATGTAAAAAAGAGTTAAAATAACCGAAAAAATTAACAAAACAAAAAATGGAAAAATGTTGTTGAAATCAATCCTTTATATTGCTTTGTTCATTTTAATGCCCATAAAGATAGTGTAAAATATATCTTTTTTCTCCTCAGGTAATAAAATATTTTAAGATTCTTTGTAATCATGAGCAATTTGGCTAACTCATGGAAAACCATATGTGTTGGTGGTTCCTTAGCTTTTATTGTAGTACACATTGTTGTACGAAACCCATGTCTGTCTCCAAGATTTTCGTAATTCCCAAGTGCCCTCCTCTTGCATCTTTGTACTGCACATTCCGAGCTTCAGGAATTCTAAGCTTTAAAACAACCATAAGTACTCGGGAGGTTTGCCCATTTGCGCTTTTCCATACTCTATGAAAGCAGCCACACATTGAATTACACCTTGCCATTTTAGGTCTTCTTGCAAAGAGTCATACTGTAATTTGGACCTTACTCCCTTTGTTGCCAAGCCATGTTTTTCCAGCTCCTTTTTCAGTTGTGGAATCTTCAGACTATAAAACTTGGCCATTTTCACACAAGCACCTATCACGAGCACCTATCTGTACATAAACATATATTCAAAGTCCACCTCCACTTAGGGGAATATGCGGCAATAAATTATACTGAGCGGTCGTTACTTTTGTCGTAAAAAACGTGTTTATTTCGGCTTACTGGCTCCTTATATTGCAAATACTATCTGCTGAACATGATAAAGAGCTACTTGTCTGAATGACTGCTGCTCTATGACACGAATGAAGGGCCAAAAGAGTATAGAGTGACGGGTGGGGTGGCATAAGGCTCCGAATTGCGTCCGAAATTGTGGAATATACTATGTAATGGAATAATGCGCTATCCTTTGCCTCGGGTAAAGATAACATATTCGTTCGGTAAAAAGTCAACATTATTCACGCAAAGTTTTACCCCGATACAATCATTTTTGCTTGATTTGCATAGTGGAAAGTGAAAGAATCAGATGGAATTTAAAATGGTGTTATATGGGAAATAGGCGTGGTTGTAATCCGATACTAGTCGATTCCCATAAAATCATATCATACTATCCCAGAGGTTATTTAATGTCTCTGGCGTGTTTAATGCTTGATTTATCGCACTTTTAGTAGTTTTTAACAGTACCGCTATACAATTTAATATTTCTAACTGCAGATGCTAGGGAGGGTGTTGTATACCAAATAACAGTCTTGTATCTTATTGTAGAGCTTAGTTATGGCAATTTATTTGTTTTTGATCAATAGCGTTTTGTGGGCGTGGCAGTGGTCCGATTACGCCCATCTGCAATACCAACCATACCTTACGGTACCAAGAAACATGTGTACCAGGTTTCTTAAAAATATCTCAGTTTTTACTCAAGTAACAGCTTGCACAGACGGACGCACAATCACCCGGATTTCAACTCGTCTCTTCATCCTAATTATAATAATAATAATAACCCAACGATTACCCTCGAGTCAGAAAAGGCAAGAGAGTTTTTTAAGTGTTGAGATCTAAAACTGCTCAGCTATAGAAAGAAAAATTTCAACAGCCAAGATCTAAAGTTACAATATAATAAATTGTTAGATTTTTATTTATTAAGAGAAAACAATAAAGTCTTTTTAATTTTGAAAAGTGAGTCAGATAAGTCAAATGTGCTGGAATGAGAATTAAAATCATGACATATACGGCGGAATGGCTCGTTTAGTTCAAAGTTTGATCTACAGGATTTTAACAGTGAAGGTCTAAACTGAGTCGAAAGGCGAACCGGGATATTAAATTTAATTTCAGACAGGAAAAAGAACTGCAAACAGGTCCATTCAAAATTTTCACTAAGAATATTATGCCAAGCATTTCCCTACGACTAGAAAGTGTAGGTAGATTAATAACTTTTAAACGACTAGTGTATGGAGGTAGACTTACCCTAGCATCCCATCGGAAATGCGCTAAGGCGAAAAGTAAAAATTGTTTTTGAACCGATTCTAACTTGTCAGAATGGATTTGGTAGCAAGGGTTCCATACAACAGAGCCATATTCCAATATAGGTCTAACCAAAGTGTTTTAGTAATATACGGATCTCTAAATTCTTTATCCAACGTTTAACAAAACTGAGGACAGCTTTTGCTTTCAAGACCATGGTATCAATATGAAGACTGATATTAAGCTTAGGGTCCATATTAACACCCAAATCAACATAGTTAAAAACTTGCTCTAGAATATGGTGTTTTATTACATAAGAAGAGTGGTGCACAGATCTACGGAAAAAGCACATCATCTTACATTTATTGAGATTCAATGGCAAATCATTTCTATCACACCATGCAACCAAATTATTCAAGTCTGTTTGCAACAGACACCTTTCTTCCGTTGAAGTGTATGATTTAGAAAGCTTTACGTCGTCAGCGTATAATAAAATTTTTGAGAATTCTATTACTGAAGAGATATCGTTAATAAACAACAAGAACAGAATCGGGCCAAGATGACTACCTTGCGGAACAACTGAAGAAACATTAATTGTATCTGAAGGTGTATCCTCAAATATCACTCGTTGTGTTCTATTATAAAGATAGGAAGATACCCATTGAAGGAATCTTGGCTGAAAGCCCAGTAAATCAAATTTATGTATGCGAGTCGAGAGATTTACTTTATCCAAAGCTTTGCTGAAGTCCGTGTATATAACATCCGTATGCTTATGTTCCCTAAAACCCAATGATACATGCTTTACAAATTCAAGTAAGTTCGTTATAGTCGAATTCCCTTTACGAAATCCATGCTGAGATGAGGAAATTAACTTAGAAATCGCAAAGGTTATATGGTCAGTGATGATAGCTTCAATAGCTTGATTAGGTATAACTGATAGTTTTGCGATACCTCTATAGTTTTCAATGTTGGATCTAAGTCCACTTTTATGCAAAGGAATTATAAATGACTGTTTCCATATTGAACCGTGTTTAAGAGAGGAATTAAATATCCTTGTCAAAGGCAAGTAAATATATTTGGCATTATTTTTTAGGAAGTATGAGGGTATCATGTCTGGGCCATAACTAAAAGATGGTTTCAACTTATTTAAATTAAGTAGGACGGCTTCTTCAGATATAATTGGAGCGTTAATTAAAGTATTCGAACACAGCACGTGCTGATAAAAAAAAGTTTTAGAAGAATTATTACAGTAGTTTGACTTGAAAAATTCTGCAAACATATTAGATATAATATCATTGTCAGTTGAAATGATAGATTTGTATTTCATCGCGGACGGAAGTTTGGAAATCCTGCGTTTGGAGTTGACGAAATCATAAAACGATTTTGGATTAATTACAATATTCTTTTTTACTTTATTTAAGTAATTATTATAAAATTTTTTTGTTTAGGTCAAAATTATGTCGACGCAATACAGAATATTTAGAATAGTCGACGAGTGAACCGGTTTTTAAAATGTTTAAAGGCTCGAGTTTTTCTGTTTTTCAATTTATATAACTCTTTCGAAAACCACGGACTTATACTTTTACTTTTATTAACAATTACTATTAGAACATACTTTTCAAATAATTTCGTAATAATGTTATTAAAGTGCAAGACACTCAATTCAATATCACCTCTATAATTAGGCCATGTTACTGTAGAAAGTTCTGTATTTAACTTTTTAAAATTAGCTTTTGCAAAGTTAAACCAAGTACAGAAGCACGAAGTTTGATGATTATTGTCCCGTACATTGCCTGAGATTTCGACAGATATTTCTAAAGCAGGATGATATGAGTCCTCTGGTAGAACAAGAGGATTACTCTGAATAACGGAACATTTTGAAGAGGTATCAACGTATACTAAATCTAAGCATTTACCAAATTTATTCGGAATCAAATTAATTTGGTTCAGACCCAACTCGGACATTTTTTCGAAAATCTCATTAAAACATGACCGATTGCAAATCGGCACGATATAGTCATCGAAAGGTTTCCACGAAGCGCACGGTAAATTGAAATCACCTAATACAATTATTGAATCTGCATTATTTGCCATCGAGGTTGCACTATTTATTTAAGAAGCATTCTGCATGTATACAGATAAGTCCGAATGGGGTGGTATATAAGATAGGGTTAAATAAATAAAGCAACTATTAACGTAGACTCTAATACATTTAAATTCAAATGAGTCGGTCTCTGAATTCGGATTCGTGAGAATCATTCAAGCACTTAAAAGATTTGAACAATTTTTCATAAGATTTGAACCCTAATTTTCAATGAGGGTTACTAGATCACGACCGATTTCGTTAAAGCCATTGCGTGTCTCCCTATAAACTTTAAATAGATCGATTTCAATAGATCTACAATTTAAACAGGACCAACGCAATCCCTTACAGTCGAGAATAGAATCTAAGATTCTACCTGTCAGTCCAGCACATTTAATATGGGCAAGCCCATCACAAAGCCAGCATGAAACGTAGCGATCTGACTCTCCTTTAATGTTACACTTGGGGAAGTTACAAGACATAATAAACAATAAAAATGAAGATCAAATAAAAGAGTAAGTAGAACAAAATTTAATAGATATATAATAAATTAGTGTGTTAATAAAATAATAATAATAATAAATTCAATTAAGAACAAACGCAAAAATAATATCAACTTGATAATAATCAACTTGAAAGAAAAAGAGTTGATAATAAATAATGAAAAGGAAGAAGACATATTTAGCTTAGATGATGAATCTGAGCAATATGAGATTAAAGGAAATTTAAAAGATGAAAACATTAAAGCAAATATAATTACTTTGGGAGCAGATACTCCTAAAGCGCCAGCTGAATATTTATACCAGCAAAATGAATATATTAAAAATGAAAAATATAATGTGGAACAAAAAAGTTCTTTAACGCCAGCCGATGATAATACCGGCAACGAAAGTAAAAAATTTAATTATAAAAAATATAATGTAGAACAAAAAAGTTCTACAACGCCAACCGATGATAATACCGGCAATAAAAATAAAAAATTATTGTGGAACAAAAAAGTTCAACAACGCCAGCCGATGGTAATGCCGGCAACAAAGTAAAAAATTCAATTATAAACAAGTAAGGAAGGGCTAAGTTCGGATGTAACCGAACATTTTATACTCTCGCAAAGTCAAATAGTATACTCGTTTGAGATTTCTTTGTGGATTGACTGATATTATTGGTAGAAGGTCAACTATAGGCACTGGGGTCCACATATTTAGTACTTAGGGGCTTGAACAGTTTTGGTTCGATTTAGACAATTTTTGGTCACAATGTGGCATACTTTAAAAGTATTATTCACGCAACGTTTTACCCCGATGTTATCATTGTTGCTTGAAAAGCCTAGTAGAAAGTGAAAGAATCAGATGGAATTGAAAATGGTGTTATATGGAAAATAGGCATGGTTGTAGTCCCATTTTACTCATTTTCGCACTATATCATAGAAATATGAATAGAACGTTACGCACCGAGTTTGGTTAAAATCGGTTAAGCAGATCTCAAGATATGGGTTTTCACCTAAAAATGGGCTATGCCACGCCCACTGTCTAATTTTGAAAGCGGTTCCTATAAAGTCAGCTCATACCATCCCAGAGATACAATTTAATGTCTCTAATGGCGTGTTTAGGGCTTGATTTATCGCGCTTGTAGTAGTTTTTAACAGTACCGTTATATGGGGAGTGGGCGGAGTTTCTACCTGATTTCACCCATTTTCACACTGTAGGTAGAGGGTCTAAAAACATTGGCTTCCAGTGAATTTTGTTATTATTTCATTACCGGTTTAGGAGATATACACATTAAACCTTTTAGGGGCGGGACCACGCCCACTTTAAAACAAAAATTTTAACTGCAAGTGTCCCTCTTTATTGTGATCCTGTGTATCGAATAAGAGTCTTGTATCTTGTTGTGGAGCTTAGTTATGGCAATTTATTTGTTTTTAAATAATGGCGTTTTGTGGGCGTGGCAGTGGTCCGATTACGCCCATCTGCAATAGCAACCGTCTCACGGTATCAAGAAATATGTCTACGAAGTTTCATAAAGATATCTCAATTTTTACTCAAGTTAGAGCTTGCACGGACAGACGGACGGACGGACAGACAGTCACCCGGATTTCAACTCGTCTTTTCATCCTGATCATTTATTTATATATATAACCCTATATCTAACTCGATTAGTTTTAAGTGATACAAACAACCGTTAGGTGAACAAAACTATTATACTCTGTAGCAACAGGTTGCGAGAGTATAAAAATATAATGTGGAACAAAAAAGTTCTACAACGTCAGTTGACGTACTTACCGAGAATAAAGAAGATTATATAAACAAAATAAATTAGAGGAAGAATTCTCTGAAGCAGCAGCCGAAGAAAATACCGGCACAAATAAAGAAGGAATTAAATATTTGAGGGAAAAAATAAGAAATAAAATAAATGAAATACATTCTTTAATAAACATGAATTTACCGTTTCGAACGGATATTCCTGCGGACATAAGAACCTCAGTAAATACTCCAATTTGGAGTAAACAGTATCAGTATCCTTTAGCATCAAATGCTTTTGTGAATAAAGAAATCACGACAATATTTGAAAATAACAATAAACAATACCCATATCCCTTCCGCTAGATATGGAATCAAAGGCAGAATATATGAGTATGTAATAACTTAAAAAAAATAATAGAGGAGAGAAATAAGCTAAAGCCTAGATACAAGAAACAAGTAATAAAATAAGATTCATGGAATAAGTTTAAAATTAACTACAGAAATAGAATAGTACATAAAGATAATATGAAATCTTGAATATATATTTTCAGAAAATGATATCCTTAATATTTCTAATATTGATTGTTCAAACAATGACGGACGTTGTGGACTATACAAGAGAAGATTATGTCTTATTAGTGGACGGAGACGTAGCTTTATATAATGACTATGGCGACATTTTTCACATTACTTATTCAACTTATTTTAGAGAACTTATAAATTCAGACAAAAATTATAGTAATAAAAAATACGGATATAATAATTTACATGGGAATAATGAAAATGAGGTAACATATATTAATGATTCAGATACACATCCAGAAATTGAAATTATCGAAACTTTATTAGAGCAAATACAAAATAAAGATACAAGATATAAGATAGGGATAAATGAATTAGGGACACTATGAAAGTGGATAGCAGGAACCCCAGATAATAACGATTTAGTGTTCATAAATAATAAGTTAAACGAACTAATTGAAAATAACAATAAACAATACACAACAAACTCTGAAATTTTTTAAAATGATCAGTCAATTAACAGAAACAATTAACAAGTAAGGAAGGGGTAAGTTCGGATGTAACCGAACATTTTATACTCTCGCAAAGTCAAATGGTATACTCGTTTGAGATTTCTTTGTGGATTGGCTGATATTTTCGGTAGAATGTCAACTATAGGCACTGGGGTCCACATATTTAGTACTTAGGGGCTTGAACAGTTTTGGTTCGATTTAGACAATTTTTGGTCACAAGGTGGCATACATTAAACGTATTATTCACGCAAAGTTTTACCCCGATATAATCATTGTTGCTTGATATGCATAGTGGAAAGTGAAAGAATCAGATGGAATTGAAAATGGTGTTATATGGGAAATAGGCGTGGTTGTAGTCCGATTTAGCCCATTTTCGCAATATAATAAAATATGAAAAGAACGTTATGCACCCAATTTGGTTGAAATCGGTTAAGCAGATCCCAAGATATGAGTTTTCACCTAAAAGTGGGCTGTGCCACGCCCATTGTCTAATTTTGATCGCGGTTCCTATAAAGTCATCTCATACCATCCCAGAGATAAAATGTAATGTCTCTGGCGTGTTTAGTGCTTGATTTATCGCGCTTTTAGTAGTTTTTAACAGTACCGTTATATGGGGAGTGGGCGGAGTTGCCACCCGATTTCAACTATTTTCACACTGTAGGTAGAGGTGCTAAAAACATTTGCTTCCAGTGAATCTTGTTATTATAGCTTTAGTAGTGATCCTGTCTACCAAATTAAAGTCTTGTATCTAAATGCGGAGCTTAGTTATGACAATTTATTTGTTTTTGATTAATGGCGATTTGTGGGCGTGCAGTGATCCGATTACGCCCATCTGCAATACCAACCGTCTCACAGTACCAAGATATATGTCTACCAAGTTTCATAAAGATATCTCAATTTTTACTTAAGTTACAGCTTGCGCGGACGCACGGACGGACAGACAGTCACCCGGATTTCAACTCGTCTCTTCATCGTGATCATTTATATATAGGTTGTCAAATATCTCCGCAAAGCGCTACAGAGCTCGTATCTGGCAACACTATACATAATTTGAAAGGTCTTGACATAACCTACAAAACAACGCTATGCATGATTAGCTTGGATATTGCGTTCAACAGTTATAGACGTGTAAACATGGAGTTCACTAACGCCGAAATTTGCGCTATTTTAAAGTTTTCCTTCGTTAAAGGCAAATCCGCTAGAGAAACGTTCCGTGAGATTAATGGTGTTTTGGGGGATGGTACTCTATCACTTCGAACCGCGGAGGATTGGTTTCGACGATTCAGAGCCGGTGAAAACGACACCATGGATAAGCCAGCCGGCGGAAGAGCTGTGACGACAAATACCGATCAAATCATGGAATACATCGAGTTAGACCGGCATATGGCATCTCGTGACATCGTCCAGGAGATGGGAGTTAGTCATCAAACCATTTTGAACCATCTGCAGAAGGCTGGATACAAAAAAAAGGAGGATTGGTTTCGACGATTCAGAGCCGGTGAAAACGACACCATGGATAAGCCAGCCGGCGGAAGACCTGTGACGACAAATACCGATCAAATCATGGAATACATCGAGTTAGACCGGCATATGGCATCTCGTGACATCGCCCAGTAGATGGGAGTTATTCATCAAACCATTTTGAACCATCTGCAGAAGGCTGGATACAAAAAAAAGTTTGATGTTTGGGTGCCGCATAATTTGACGCAAAAAAACCTTCTGGACCGAATCAATGCCTGCGATATGCTGCTGAAACGGAACGAACTCGTCCCATTCTTGAAGCGGATGGTGACTGGCGACGAAAAATGGATCACATACGACAATATCAAGCGAAAACGGTCGTGGTCGAAGGCCGGTGAATCGTCCCAAACAGTGGCCAAGACGGGATTGACGGCCAGGAAGGTTTTGCTGTGTGTTTGGTGGGATTGGAAGGGAATCATCCACTATGAGCTGCTCCTATATGGCCAGACGCTTAATTCTACCACCTACTGCGAACAACTGGACCGCTTGAAGCAGGCGATCGACCAGAAGCGTCCAGAATTGGCCAACAGGAAGGGTGTAGTGTTCCACCAGGACAACGCCAGACCACATACTTCGTTGATGACTCGTCAGCAGCAACGGGAGCTCAGATGGGAGGTTTTATCGCATCCACCATATAGCCCGGACGTAGCGCCAAGTGATTACCACCTGTTCCTGTCCATGGCGAATGCCCTTGGTGGTGTGAAGTTGAACTCAAAAGAGGCTTGTGAAAAGTGGCTGTCCGAATTCCTTCGCAAATAAGGAGGGGAGCTTCTACGAGGAAGGTATTATGAAGGTGCTGTCTAGATGGAAACAGATCATCGAACAAAACGGCGCATATCTTAACTAAATCCAATCACTGTAACACTTTCATTGAATGAAGAGCAAAAAAGCGGAAAGGAGATATTTGACAACCTTATATTATGTAATTCTTCCCCACATGCACCTTTTATTCGTTGGTCTATTAGATCTTCAAGAGTTGATACATCATTTTTAATACTATTATTCAGGATTACATTTAATTCATTGATTTGATGTTCTAATTTGTTTTTCATCTTATTTAACGTTTCTAAAAAAAATACTTTCGAAATGGCATCATTATCTTCTATAGGAGCAGCTAGGTTAATTATTCTCTTCTTGTTCAAATTAAGATTTTTGTATCGGTCTAGATTCACTTTTGACCTACTATTGCCAAGTGAGGAATGACCAAATTTATTTATACTCATATTATTTAATAATATTTGCTTCTCGCAACTCTTCAATAATTGATATAATTTCGTTTTGATGGTTGTTATGTCCGGCACTTGTTGAAGATATAAGCAATCTCAATCTATCCACCAACTCATTAGGGTTATCCCAATATTGATAAATATTTTTACGGTTATCGAATGATTTCAATAAACCTCTACCACTTATGAACGAGTGTGGATTAGAATTGAATAATTTCCTGATAATATAAAGATATTTAAATGATTTTGTTCCCTTTATTTGACTATTTGGGTTATAATTACGTTTGTGAACACTTGTTTCTAATAAAATCTCTCGATAACTCTTCAAATCATACTTTTTATAATGTTGGGGGTTTTTATGAAATATTAACTCAAACAGACCTGGTGTCATTTTCCATTTTTCCTTTCCGATCTGTATAGCATCTTTAGACGTAATTTTTAATGGTTTGTACCCAAATCGCCATCGACCATTTGAATCCCTATTCGGGCCATACAATGTATCAAGCATTTTAAGATCTTTAAGCAATTTTATGTTTTGTAATAGTGAATGGGTGTGAGTAAGCTTAACTCGTTTAAAATCTTCATTTAGTTGTTTTTCAGACTGGCGTTTTACAAATTTATGTCTTTCCCATAGATCAGGGTCTTTTTCAATTCTTCTTAAAATATCATTTTCAGTTGGTGTAGTATTATCATTATACTTTTCAACTTGTTAGAGATCGTATGGAATTTGGTAAAAGTGGGCTATGTATGTAAGTTGGAGACGTTGTTTAACTACTTTCATTTTGTTTACTAGATTTATAGCAATATAAACCATCACTTGTATAATAAAGATATCATTTAATTGAAACTCATCCACACTCAACCACATTGTTAAGAAAAAATCACCTGATGGGTCTAATACATAAAAAGATTGGTCAGGGTTTTGTAAATAATTTGATTAATTCTTTACCTATTGAACTTCATTTACCCGGATATCAATTTTGTGGACCTGGAACAAAGCTCAGACAACGGTTAGAAAGAGGAGATAAGGGTATAAATCCTTTAGATGCAGCGTGCTGTGAACATGATATTGCATATTCCCAAGCAAAAGATATAAATAACAGACACCAAGCTGATAAAGTTCTATCTGAGAAAGCCTGGCAGCGTGTTACATCTAAGAATAGTGATTTAAAAGAACGAGCAAACGCTTGGTTCGTTACAAATGCAATGAAAGCAAAACTCAAATTTGGAATGGGTATGAAAAATAAAAAAAGAAATACATCTAAATGTAAAAAACGTAAAAAGATGAAAAACAAAAAAGTGTCATCTAAAAAATATTTTTTGGTAGCAGTTAAAAAAGGAATCAATATGCTTAACAAAAAGAAGCCGCAGTCATTTAATGAAGCTTATAAAATTTCACAAGATGCTATAAAGTCTAGCTTTAAAAATAAACAAATTAACATACCGAGAAAAATTCCAGTCCCAAAAATTGGTGGAATTTTACCACTTCTTCCTGTTTTAACGGCGTTTGGTGCACTTGGTGGTATAGCATCTGCTGGATCAGCTATAGCAAAAGTTATAAATGATATCAAGAATGGAAAGCTGAGGAGGCTGAGGCTACCCGCCATAATAGATATATGGAATCTATCGCTATGGGTAAAGGTTTATTCCTTAAGCCATATAAAAAGGGATATGGTTTATTTTTACGACCCTATCCAAAAAACTAATAAAAAAGCTACCCAAAAGACCATTAACAGATGTTGATTTAATGAAATATTGTAAACATCTGAAACATTTCAGGGGAGTTTTTATGCGAAATTCTTTACCGAATAAGCCGAAATCACAAGAATGTGGAATTCTTAATTTAGATGATGCTGATTGTCCTGGTACTCATTGGGTAGCATACTATAAAAACAAAAATTATAAAGAATATTTTGATAGTTTTGGAAATTTACAACCACCGGTAGAACTGATTAATTACCTGAAGCCACCAATATATTACAATTATGAACAGAAACAAAAATATAACACAGTCATATGTGGGCAATTATGTTTAAAATTTTTATTTAATAAAAACTAAATAATTTAAAATACAATTTTTTTTATATTTTTCTCTTTTTTATATTACAATAATAAAGTACTACTATAATGTTTCAAAATGACCATAAGCATAAGTATCAACATGATTTTCCCGTACAATTCGCTTATCATCTATATTGCTTAGAGCTACTTTATAAATATTTTGTGTATAAACCGTATGTAATTTAGATCTAAATGTATACATTGATGCATTATACAATTTATTTTCTAACAGACATTTTCTAAAATCACTTAAACTCAATGTAGAAGTTACACATTTTTTTATTCTCTTAATTTTCTTAGTTTCATTTATATCATTATCAATTCTAAATGAATACATTTTTGCTCTTAAACCAACAAATTCTTTTATTAACTTTCCATTACATTCATCCTTCATCATACCTAGAACCTTTTTATTGAACCGAGGAAAATTAAAAATATTTTCTATTGGATATGAAGATGTATCGAAAAATTTTGGAATGTCAACACGAATATCATTATAAAAGTCGTCAGTTTGAATATCATATATGAATGAATCAGTATCCATATAATTCAAAGTAATATTATTTTTATATTTCTCTTTGATATAATCATAATGGAAACTATACATTTTAAATTTTGAAAGTTCTAAAACGGTAAAACCAATATATATCGGTTTATTGTACAGAACTGACACTTGCTTCATTTGAATTGCTATTAAATTATCAGAAAATTTGCTTAGACTGTGGAAATTAGGTTTTGCTATTAAGGCTCTAGCACCTATTTTTTTTCTACCTCTTCTTCCAATATTAGTATTTTCCCAATCTTGTACTAATTTAACATTTACTCTTTTATCTACATTCTCCATAGTTTTTCCATACACCGCATTATTTAATAATTTAAAGAAATTTTCTTCAAACTTGTTAGCTGCTAATGTTCTATGATAATTATTTAAATCAATATATTTTTTTAGCCAATCCGATTGATTAAATTTTAGAATTCTATGAATTTTCCTTAATATAAGCCCATGTTTAATACATTGTTGCAAATTTTTATAATGAATAATATATTTGATTTTGGATGCTAAATCACCAATCAACTTTTTATGTTTCATTGAACCAACTTTTTTATTTTCAAAACAAAATGGTAAGTCATTATGAATATTGTGAATGGTTATGGGATAATCTAAATCTACTTCTAATATGTAACCAACTAAAGAATCTTCCGGTATACTCAAAACGTTAAACTCCTCTACGTTTTCAACCCATTTAAAATTATTGTGAGGGATATATTGTGACATAGCATACCCATATAAATTATTAACATCTAAATAAATTAAATAATGTGAAAGCTTAGTCACATCGTAATCACTTAAATGTTTATTGTTAGCAATTGAATGTCGTTTACAACATTTAACACATTATAAAATAACAATAGGCATAAGGAATATGTTCTTGAACATATTGTGTCTTAGTAGAATCTTGTGTATATATTGGCTTTAGAATACATTCGAAATCTGAATATATAGTGAATGGTACATCTAATTGTTTTTTGAAATTTTCAAATTTTAATATTCTTTTTTCAAATTTAGGCATACGTGTTACAATTTTTCTACAATGCATTTTATGGGTAAATAATTCTTCTTCCTTAAAAAAATGTATTAGACATGTATTACAAATATATAATTTTTTCACACTCGTATGGCTTTTAAAACTCTTAGTTTTTTATTAATTGGTACATCAATCGCCTTCAATATTGGTTTTTGTGTTTTATCCTTTGAAACTGATTTTAAGTCTTTAAGAGCCTGCTTCATGACTACAATAAGAAGATATTATAGAGTAACAATGAATAAATAATATATATTTATATATATATATATATTATATATATACATTACACAGTTTATTACCGTTTATTTCAAGTTTTAGCGTTTAGTAAATATTAAAAAATAAATTGTTTCAACAACAACCGCTTCAAACAATTAACTGTATATTTTCACTGAAAAATGTGTAATTTATATGCATGGGGACAAGTAGCCTTATCTTTCTAAATGTATATATATATATATTTTGAGGTATCACCCTACTAGTACCCTACTTGTTAATTTTTTAATTTAGTGTCAAGCAAACAGTACAATAAAAAGGAAAAAATGTCTTTTCCAAAATACCTAGAACAGTTTTTAAGAAAATATAACGATTTAATTGATAATGAACATAAAATATTTTTTTATTCTATAATAAATGAATTGCGATGATGTTTATCAGAACCATTCGTATATTCACCCAATGGATTACACAAAAAAGATTGTCATTTCACTGATAATTCAGACGAGGAAATAGTAGATATATGTAATTGTATTTCGCTTTATTCCCGATATAAAGCAATGAAAAAACTGTATAATTTATATGCTATCATGTTTAAGGAACCTAGATGTATGTAATCATCGTGAGAAAATGAAACAAGAAGATATAAATATGAACTTTATTTTATAATAGTCTAATTGTAATAACATATTTAACGGAAACACATTAACGTGGAACAATGGATTCTGAAAATGATTTAAACTTTGATAGTGATCAACAAATGTTACCAAATGTTGAGTTCGATCAAGAAGAATTCAACAATATGTTAAGAAGGTTCGATGAGGAACTTCAAAAATTAGAAGAACCCGCTCAATCCCTACAAGGAACAACATTTAATACGCAGCTTCAAAACTTAGAAGATCCCACTCAACTCCTACAAGGTACAACAGAACCCGCTCAACCCCTACAAGGTACAACTGAAGTGAAGACAAATAAGCGTAAGAAACAACGACCTTCAAAGATAATACAAGCTGAAGGTTCTATACAAAAAACCGCTCAACAAAAAGCTAACACACAAAATGTAAATAAGTGTATTGATCTTTGTAAACCAACACTAGCAGCTGTTCCTGAAAATGGATTTATAGACACTAAAGGGTTATTAAGTGTTGGAAAAATTACTTTAAATGAAAAGGTGGGAGAAGTTCCCTCATTTGAAGTTAATTTCAAAAATGACGGAGATATTCAGAAATTAAAATTTTTAATTCAACAGTGGTTTGATGATGAAATTAAATCGGAAGATATTGATTTGGATTGCACTACAACTTCTGCAAAAAAACATAATATAAGCTGTGATGTTAAATGGGTCCGTGAAGATAAATTTCTTAAACAACTTTTAGGAATTGTATATAAATATAAAGGTGTTGGCGGTTTTGCTCGTACTAAGCTCTTGAAAAAAAGTTTATATGCATTCATTGAATTTAGTTATAACAAATGTTTTATTTATAAATGTTCAAATGTTTTAAATTTGATATAATATAGTTAAAACAAATGATATGAAAATATAAAAAAATAATTAAAACAATTCTGTTTCTTTTATTAAAGTGAAACTTTTAATACATCGTCTCAAATTTTTTGGGCTGCGTTTGCATGTCGTTTTTGTAATGCTCTATACATATGTGTATATGTACATACATATGTGCCGAACAAATAATGCATACACAAACCTACGTACACATATGTGTACACACTTACATACTTAGTAAAGTGACTTAGTGAAGTGGACGTGTTTTTTGCGCTCCTGGGTTTGCCTGCAGATAATCCCAGCTTTACATTGTGAATCACAGTAGTTTTTGTATTGGACTTACCGGGAAACCGGACGATATAAGTGGATTTAGCCTAAATATAGAGATAAGTACAAATTTGTTTTATATAAAAAATCATTGGCACTTACCTGCCCCTTTCTTAGAGAGAATTTATAATAAGTTAGTTGTAATTATCATTTCCCCTAATTTTTCGCTGTTATTCACATAAAACGTGCACTTTTTTCAATCTGCCGTTTTGTTTTGATTAAACAGCTGTTCCCCGCTTCGCTTTCTCCTTTTCGTTTTTTCTTTTGGTTTTGGCGTTGCCAACCATTCAAAACATAAGTAAGGTTTAGCGCTAGGGTTGAACATACCCATTAACAGGTGTACCCAAACTATTCTCTCGCTGAGCTATGGCCTCTGAGAATAGTAGGGGGCGTACACCAGAGAATCCTTTTCGGAGGAATTCTAAAATTTTGAGAACGCCACCAAATGACAGAAATGAGGAACCCACCGCTGCTGGATCAACATGTAAGGGTGAATTTACGGACCAGGCAAATAAAGCTGAAGAAAAGTCAGAAAATATTGAAATTTCTGGTAATTTTAACAAACTGGGTAGTAAATTAAAAGAGTTGGAAAACATGATGGCTGGTCAAAGGCACGTTAACCAAGCTATGCGTAATCTACTTAGCAGCATTATGAGCCTGTATAACAGAGCCGAGAAATCGCAGAATCAACGAAAAAAACTTATGGCTGAGAAAGCAACACAAGTTTTTCCTACTTATAAAGAGATAAATACGCCAAAACGGCTGCGGGAGACATCGGGGACCTTACCCCCCACGAAAAAACCGAAAAAAGCTGTTGAAAAAGTGCAGCCAACAACCAGTGAGTCCACGATAACAATAAAGGAAAACACCAGGGAACAACATAGCGCTGGCGAAAAATGGGTGGACGTTGTTAAAAAGAGGAAACCGATTCAGAAGAAAATAAGGGCGAAACCGGACGCCATCATCATAACCAAAAAGGAAGGTGCGTCATACGCTGATATTCTCCGGAAGATCAAAAGCGACAGCGGTCTTGAAGAGTTGGGTTCAAACGTGACCTACATACGGAAGACCATGAAAGGAGACCTACTGATTGAATTAAAAAATCAGGCAGACAAGAAAGCCGAATCGTTTCAAAGCGTCTTAGAGGGAGCGGTAGGGGAAATGGCGGTGATACAACCGAAATCCCACAACGTCACAATAGTGTGTAAGGACCTAGATGAAATTACAACTCCCGAAGAAATCTGCGCGGCACTGCACAAGGAGTGTGGGATAAAAAACCTGGAAAAAACAAGCGTCAAAAGCATGATAAAAACCCGTAGTGGCACACAAATTGCTCTTGTATGCCTGCGTGCTCAGGAGGCCAAGGCTGCACTAAAACTGGGCAAAATTAGGATAGGGTGGTCGATCTGTCGCCTCCGGGAATATTCGCCTATTCCGCGTTGTTTTAGGTGTTTCAACCTGGGACATATGGCACGAAAATGTTGCAACCCGACTGACAGGTCGTCTCTTTGCACGCGTTGTGGAACTGGAGGACACGTTGCAAAGATATGCACAAACGCTCCAAAGTGCATGCTATGTAAAGGGGATCACTCAATATTGAGTACGAAGTGCCCGAAATATCTGGAGATGATGACGTCACTAAAAAAATGAAGATATTGCAGCTAAATTTAAATCACTGTGTTGCAGCACAAGACCTGCTCAAACAAACGATTATAGACAAAAATATTGATATCGCGTTATTAAGCGAACAATACTGCCAGCGTTCGGAAAGCACTTGGATCGCAGACAGTACTGGCAAGGCAGCAATATGGTCTTGTAAAGGGAAACCTTTTATGTCGCATTCCAGGCAAGCTCACAGTGGTTTCACATGGGCAAAAATAAAAGACATATATTTTGTAAGCTGCTATGCCCGCCCCAGCGCATCAATTAAAGATTTCGAGGACTTTCTCCTGGAACTGTCCTTGGAAACCAGAGGCAAATCGCCAATAATAATAGCGGGCGACTTTAACGCATGGTCGACTGCTTGGGGCAGCAAAAGAACAAACCATCGTGGGCGTCTTATTTTAGAATTCCTGAGCCAAACTAACCTCACGTTAATGAATAGCGGCACGAAAAATACTTATCAAAAAGGAAATAAAGGTTCCATAATAGACCTAATGTTTACAAATGACACATTGAGCAGACGCATTAAGTGGGAAGTGACAGATATCTACACAAATAGCGATCACTCGGCTATAATTGCTGAAGTTCTGTTCTCTAGGGAAACGTTTCCCCCCCCCAGAAATTCTTCACAGAGGCAAAGCTGGAGACAAAAAGATTTCGATAAAGACGTTTTCGAGGTAGTCTGGAGTGCGGCAAAGACACAAGGTGAAGACGCCGCCCACTTGGTATCCGCAGTGCGGAAAGAACTGGTCGCAACATGCGACGCTACTATGCGTAGGACAACACACCGGAATAAACGAAGGCCAGTATATTGGAACGAGGAAATAGCCACGCTTAGGAAACTTTGTCACTCAGCCAGACGTCGCCTACAGCGTAACCAGAATGGCACAAACGATATTGAGTTCAGGGAAACGTTTAAAAGACATAAGAAGCTCCTGAAGTCAGCGATTACCCGTAGCAAAATAAATAGTTTTGAAAAGCTTTGTAATGAAGCGAACATAGACCCATGGGGAACTGCGTACAAAATTTGCATGTCCAAATTTAAAAATAAGTCCCAGCAGCCTAATAGCGCATCTTTTATGAGAAGAGTAGTCGGGTCACTATTTCCGACACACCACCCTATCTCCTACGCTAAGCCACGAAACGATGATGCAGAGCCACCATTGTTGGTCACTGAAGATGAAATATTGACCATAGCTAAAAGAATAAAAACCAACAAAGCGCCTGGAATAGATGGCATACCTAACAGAGCCCTAAGGGAAGCCATGACCATAAATCCCAGTTTGTTTGTAAAAATGTACAATGCGTGTATAACAGAGGAGGTGTTCCCCGACCCCTGGAAGATACAACGTTTGGTACTGATCCCAAAGCCAAAAAAGCCACCGGATGAACCTTCATCTTATCGACCATTGTGCATGCTCGACACGGTTGGTAAAGTGTACGAAAGCATTGTAAGAAACCGCTTGAAGCTAGTCATCCAAAAAGCCGGCGGATTATCAGAAAGACAATACGGCTTTACGAAAAAGAGGTCCACTATTGACGCACTAAGAGAAGTCGTTGATACTGCGAAATGTGCAGTAAGTGGCAAAAGATGGAAAGGTGGCACAAAAAAGTATTGCGCGCTAATTACTCTGGATGTTAAGAATGCGTTCAACTCCGCAAAGTGGGCAAATATAATCAAAGCTCTATACGACATACGCGCTCCCCAATATCTCGTGAACATTATAACGAGCTATTTTAAAAATCGCATTTTGCTATTCGACACTGACGAGGGCACTCAGAGCTACACTATCTCGGGTGGAGTACCGCAAGGTTCGGTCTTAGGCCCCCTACTATGGAACTTGATGTACGACGGGGTACTAAGAATACATCAACCAAAAAACGTGAAAACAATAGCGTATGCGGATGATCTCATAGTCGTAGCAGTGGCTAAACATTTAGACGATCTCAGGATCAAATGCAACGATTGCATAAATGGTCTGCGCCAATGGTTTGCTACCATGAGCTTAGAGCTGGCCGAGCAGAAAACGGAAGTTTTGCTCATAAGCACAAGGAAGGTGGAAGAAAGACTGTCACTCACCAAAGGGGAGTGCGAGATTACTTCACAGCCGCAGATGAAGTATCTGGGAGTAATACTTGACTCCAAATTAAAATTTAAAGAACACCTGGCGCATACTTCCGGTAAAGCGAATAAAATCTATAATGCTCTATCGAGAATGATGGCCAATAGAGGCTGCGTGCGCTCCAGCCGCTTTTTAATAGCAAAAGCAATGAGTTCGGTGATATTATATGCAGCACCAATATGGATACAAGCGCTAGACATAAAATCATATGCTAGACAAATAAACGCAGTGCATAGGCTTTCTGCAATTCGGATAATAAGTGCTTTCCGAACGATATTAAGTGATGCTGCTGAAGTATTAGCCAGCATGCCGCCTATCGACATCCAGGGGGACGAATTCGCGCGACTGTACCAGCGCTCAGTGCCGTCTTCAGGAGTAAAAAAAAGAAGAGAGAACCAAGAGCCTAACAATGTGGCAGCAACGGTGGCAAACCTCATCTAAAGGACGATGGACCCACAGACTAATTCCGGACATTCATTCATGGATAGACAGACGACACGGGGACCTAAATTTCCACCTAACCCAAATACTGAGTGGGCATGGATGCTTTAGAAAGTATCTATTCCAATTTCATCATGATGTTAGTCCGTTTTGTCCGACGTGTACAGAGTGCATAGAAGACTCTGAACACGTATTTTTTCAGTGCCCCCGTTTTTTGAATATTAGGGAAAAGTTAAAATCTACACTCGGTAGTCTAACGGTGGAAACCTTGACAGCACATATGTGTCAGTCCTCTGATAAATGGAAAGCTGTCAGCGAAGCGTCAGCTTTAATTATGACAAAACTGAGATACTTACAACAGATTAGGAGTCAGTCAGCCCGTACGGTAGAGGAGACTTAAATGTCCTTTTCTCTCCCATGAAGTAATACTTAATCCGGTGGTTCCGTGGGAGAGATATGAGATGGGAGTAGGTTAGGTTTAGCGGACTAAAGTTCCGCACTTCGGCTTTCGATGCTTCCCCCTACTATAAAAAAAAAAAAAAAAAAAAAAAAAAAATATGTGTACACATGTAAATACGTCACCGGCAAAAATTACAAACATTGTTCTACAAAAACAACAATCGTCTCAAGTAGCATAAGCAGCACACACACATGTCAATATGACAGCCTAATTGCTATAGCGACTCACGCGACGACAAAGCGTTACAACATTGTGTTGTTTGTAGAAAATCCGAGCTGTGTCGGAAACAACAAACGAACGATTGCCGATTGTCACCGCTTCCCTTGCCGCTCTAACAGCTTTGCCAGTAAACCATCGTAAATATGTATGTTTATGTATGAGCATGCATATATGTATATCGACGCAGATTTTTGCGAGCCATATAAAAATATTTTAAAATTGTAAAATATTTTAAATCGACAAGAGCTATGTTGCCATTTTTGTCACTTTTTTCTGTGTTTGCCGGGTTGACACTTTTCCTTTCAAGAAGGAACATCAGAAAGTTGTTCAATTTATGATTTTTAGCTTTTGCCATCGTCGCGAAAAGACGCTTGTGGGCAAACACATGCTCGGGAAGATGTGTATGGTATGGCGTTTACTTTTATGAATGAGTCAACTTCGCTTGTTAAGAGTAAGCCTGCGTTCATGAATAAAAATGTTGTTGTTGTGTGATTTACTATAAATCTGGCTTCGACACATTGATTCTCTGGAATGAAAGCAAAAAAACGTGAAATTTCGCATGAAGCAATTAGTATACATATTTACATACATATGTACATATGTTGTAGGTAGACAGATATACAAAAAGTATGCGTTCTTTCATATTTGTTTAGATGCACACATAATTATATACATATATTTATATATATATGAGCATTAGACTGCTTTTTTTTTTGAACTATTTTTTTTTTCGATCCCATGGTAATATTTTGTTGGAAATACCAAAACAAAAATTCCGTAAAAATTTGGGACTTTAATTTTAATATTAAGTACTAGACCTAGGCCTGTAAAGATTTCCCATATAAAATACACGTAAAACTTGATTTTTTTTCTTTTTAATTTTATAACTCAGCGGCAGTTGATGGGATTATCTCACCCGTCATTAGGTATTCCTCAAAATTGAACGCTCTACAAAAGTCTCCTTTGCGGTAAAGTTATAACTTGCATCTGCGGGGTAGTACGGGCCCCCAAACCTAATTTTTTCATGAAATTCGCGTTTTTGTGGAATTATCTCGTAAACAACACTAGATACAGAAAAATTGTTAATAACAAAATTGTAGGAAATTTAGTATGGAATTTTTATAGATTTCTGAAACTCAGGTGAGGTCATACCACTTCAACTTAAAATCTCTGTATCTCAAAGAGTATTAATATTATCGATTTGGTGCCAAAGACTTTTTTGTAGGAAATTAAATTTCCTACAATTTTGTACTACCCCACAGGTGCAAGTTATAACTTTACCGCAATGGAGACTTTTGTAGAGCGTTCAATTCTGAGGAATACCTAACGACGGGT
The DNA here is from genome assembly GCF_042242935.1 of Bactrocera oleae. Classification (NCBI taxonomy): domain Eukaryota; kingdom Metazoa; phylum Arthropoda; class Insecta; order Diptera; family Tephritidae; genus Bactrocera; species Bactrocera oleae. The sequence continues at coordinate 14,411,718 of NC_091541.1, read as the reverse complement.
GAGATAATCCCATCAACTGCCGCTGAGTTATAAAATTAAAAAGAAACAAGTAAGGAAGGGCTAAGTTCGAATGTAACCGAACATTTTATACTCTCGCAAAGTCAAATGGTATACTCGTTTGAGATTTATTTGTGGATTGACTGATATTTTCGGTAGAAGGTCAACTATAGGCACTGGAGTCCACATATTTAGTAGGTTTGAACAGTTTTGGTTCGATTTAGAGAATTTATGACCACAAGGTGGCATACTTTAATTGCATTATTCACGCAAAGTTTTACCCCGATATAATCATTGTTACCTGATTTGCATAGTTGAAAGTGAAAGAATCAGATGGAATTGAAAATGGTGTTACATGGGAAGTAAGCGTGCATGTAGTCCGATTTCGCCCATTTTCACACTATGGCATAGAAACATGAAAAGAACGTTATGCACCGAATTTGGTTGAAATCGGTTGAGCAGATCTCAAGATATGGGTTTTCACCTAAAAGTGGGCTGTGCCACGCCCACTGCTTATTTTGAACGCGGTTCCTATAAAGCCAATTTATATCATCTCAGAGATAAAATTTAATGTCTCTGGCGTGTTTAGTGCTTGATTTATCGCGCTTTTAGTAGTTTTTAACAGTACCGTTATATGGGGAGTGGGCGGAGTTGCCACCCGATTTCAACTATTTTCACATCGTCAATAGAAGTGCTAAAATCATTTGCTTCTAGTGAATTATTATTATAGCATTAGCGGTTTAGGAAATATGCACATTAAACCTATTAGAGGCGGGACCACGCCCACTTTTTAAAAGAAAGTTTTAGTTGCAGATGCCCCTCCCTAATGTGATCCTGTGTACCAAATAACAATCTTGTATCTTATTGCGGAGCTTAGTTATGGCAAGTTATTTGTTTTTGATTAATGGCGTTTTGTGGGCGTGGCAGTGGTCCGATTACGCCCATCTGCAATACCAACCATCTCACGGTACCAAGTTTCATAAAGATATCTCAATTTTTACTCAAGTTAGAGCTTGCACGGACGGACGGACGGACGGACAGACAGTCACCCGGATTTCAACTCGTCTCTTCATCCTGATCATTTATATATATATAACCCTATATCTAACTCGATTAGTTTTAGGTGATACAAACAACCGTTAGGTGAACAAAACTATTATACTCTGTAGCAACAGGTTGCGAGAGTATAAAAGTAAGGAAGGGATAAGTTCGGATGTAACCGAACATTTTATACTCCCGCAAAGTTAAATGGTATATTCGTTTGAGACTTCTTTATATATTTTAATAATTAGAAGTAGGAACTGTTGCCTTAGTTATTTACTTTTCACTCACAGTGAAAATAATTAGAGCAATTTGTAAACTAAATTTACTCAAATTATGAGAAATCGTTCTTGTGCTTTTTGTATACGCTTATAATTGATTTTATATAGAATGCATTACAACTGTATTGAGAAGTATGAAAAGAAATCGGTTTTGAACAATGATTAACATTTTATATTTATTATATCGATATTATTATACATGTTTAGCTTAAAAATAATAAATATTAACAACTTTAAAAATGATATAATATTATTATATTAATTTGTATATAATATTTACAATATTAAACATAAATTTTTGTAGAGATTCTTACACATATATCCAAATTATATTTCTTTTTTCCTTATACTATTTAATTTCTATCATATATTTATACAATAATGTCATATATAATAACAAATTATATATATAATTTAAATTTTCTTAATTAGATTATTCACATATTTTTCTTAAAATTGTTTTAAAAACTACTGTCAAAATTCCTATACCATTCCAATTCGATTATATTTGGAAAAAAAAAATGAAGAACTATTGCACTAAGTCTGAAAACTTTAATTCGAAATAGACACACAAATACTGTCATGATAGCTGTGTACTGTCTCAAAAGTAATTGCATTTACACGGGAAGCATCCATGTTTGAAAATGCCCAATCAATTTGTGTACCGGCAGGTGTAGTTGAATATTCTGCACCAAGCAGGGAACTAAAGTTTTTTTCTTGGAGCAGATTTCTTATTGCAGTCCCTGTAGACATTAAACAAATGTTAAAATCTCCAACAATTACCACATTTTGATTGCCTAACTCAGAAGTACTTCCTGAAGTTCTACAATTAATTGTCTGACAGAGAAAGCTGAATTTCTATATAGAACCAGAATATTAATATTGAAACATTTAAACAAAACCGCTTCTAAAACTTTGCGGCCTGAATAAATTTTCTTTACAGCCTTTGATTATATAGAGCAAGCAATACTATGCTTTGCATATATTATAATGCCCCGTTTATTTCTGTTGGTTGTTTCCGTGCTATCTATCCTCAGCTCGTTAATTGGAGTAAATCCTGGTATATCAAAATTTTCGCAAGGATAACTCCAAGTTTCTACAAAACATAAAATATCTGAAGATAGCATCAAACAGTCGCTTTTTATATCATTAATGTGAGCGTGAAGACTCTGAACATTATGGAATAAAATTTGATGTCCTGATGTTCGGGAAATCATAAAATTGAAACTTGTTGTCAAAGCTTTATTTGTGTTCAATTCCCTCAGTTCCCTAAATACGGGATCCGATTCAGAAAATTTGTTAGGAGAAATAAAATTTCCTATGATGAATAGACCTTCTGCAGAAGTAGCTCGACTACAAGCGACATATATTGAAGCTCTAGGCATTCTGGGTCGAGTATGAACTACAACTTTATTATATGTGGCACCCTGACTTTTATGAATAGTTATTCCCTCAGCCGGAACAACTGGAAGCTGATTTCTTTCAATTGAAATTTGTTCATTTCTTTTATATTGAAAAGATTTTAGAACTTTTTCAGTTGGTGTCCAAGAACTTTCTAGAGGATGAGGCTTTTTTGATCGTGCTATCAAACCAACAGAAGGTTCCAAAAATTTAATCCACAGAATTGTTGGAAAAGAACAATGGAAATCAATTTGCATAAGTTGTCCAGCTGCCCCATTAACCAAGCCATCACACGTGTTTATGTTCACTGTAATCATATATTTGGCGGAGGTTTTTAGTGTCAATTCATAGGGCAGTCCCTGCGTTTCAGAAGTTTTGAAAAGTTTAACTCTTTCCAAAATATTATCACTTTCATTTATACCAATTCCTTTATTTGAGTCTTTTGCAGTTGAAAGGAAAGCTTCTGTTGGGATTCGACTGAGCTTAAGGGCATTGAAATTATTTGTCTCTTCATTGGACCAAAATAAATGTATGGCATCATCGGGAACTTCTTCGAAATTAACTACTCGAGTTTCAATGAGTGATATGTCCTCATTTGTCATAGTACCAGATGCCATATGATTTAATGCAATTGCAAAGGCCTGATCCTCCCGTTGTCTCATTATCTCTGTTAATTACAAGTATTTAAACAACTCCTACAAAGGGGAACCAACTAAAGTGCTGTATGCATCATTGGGATTAGAAGAGAATATCCACCTATCTCCAACAGGTTAGAGTTGCTTCAAATCACCAAACACTATGATCGGTATACCACCGAAGGGGCTGTCTGTTTTGAAAATTTGTTTTAATCTCGCATCAACAGAGCTAAACATACGAGCACCTACCATCGATATTTCATCAATTATGATTAATTTTAAATCGACAAGTCTGGAATACAATGAATTCACTGTGTCATTGCTAAGTGGCCTCAACTCTCTATTCAACTGATTAACAGGTAAAGAGAATATTGAATGAAGGGTCATTCCACCTATTCCGAATGCTGCTTTACTCGTAGGTGCGCAAAGAAGAACTTTTAAGGAACTTGGATTGGATCCAGGTGTAGAATTGTAACGATGGTTAAGAGCTTGATATATTGCAGATATCAAACGACTCTTTCCTACACCTGCACCGCCGCCAATGAACTCATAAAATGGGAGATTTCTTTTTAGGTGGTGCATCAAATGTGTCAAATAGGTTCTTTGCTTAGTATTTAGACTTTGAACTAAAGAAAATAATTCCTCAACTGGAATTAAAGGGGGTAGTTTAATAAGTCTTATATTGCAATCAGATTCAGTGCCATTATCTGTTGAATCTTCGCCATGCAAGTCTAGCAAATTTATATTTGGGTTTATTTCTGGAAGTGCCAACACTCGGAACTCATTTTCCACGATAGGTAGTTCATTTTGAGCACCTTCGTCCAAGTCTATTTCATTATAAAGACTTTCTAGAACATTTTCAAGTTCTCTTTGCTCAAAAACATCATATTTTCTTTGATTTTCCTCAATTATAATACGATGTGTTATGCAAGTCTGCTCATTATCGTTTTCAATGAGATCTTGCTGTTCATTCCGCCAAGGATAGTAAAGCATTAACATTTCGCGGAAATACTCAACTCTGCCCAAATCTGGGTTAAACCTTCTATACCGAATAATACAAGGTTTGGTACGTTTTTTCACAAAACCGCTACCGTCTTTAAGAGGTATGACAACTCCGCTTTCTGGTAAATTATCGTCTTCCCTCTCTTCTTCTTCATGATCACTATCTTGTGCTCTTCTACTAGATTTAAAAAATTTATACCTAGATGCAAAATCAGCTAAACAAAGAGTTTCTAACTGATCGGATCTTTGAACATAACGGTCTAAAATACCGGCTACGAATATTTCAGTCGAACCTGAAGGAAGGTTCTGAAGTTCCGCTCTAGGTTTTACCATTCGATCACGTTCCTCAGGTCGAGAGGTATTTATAAATATTTCTGCATTACTTGCTTCCGAAAGATGGAGCCCAATGCAGCAATATACTGCTTCTTGTGCAGATATTTCTGTGCCTGATATAAATTTGTGACCTATATGTTTAAGTTTTTGCTTAATAGTATAATTTCCAGCATTTACCTCTGATATAGCTTCATTTAAGAGCCTAGAAATTCCCCTGTTAGACTTGTTAATATAATTAATTATATATGAACAGCAAGCATATGCATCCAGTATATATTGGACATCCATATTTGCTCTATGGAGTTCCAAAATCAGAGGATTATAAGCGTTTATAAAACGATCCTGTAATTTTCTTTTTGGAAAAATTTTGGGTTTTGTTAAACTTGACCTAAGGGCAAACAAATAGTCATCAAAAGACATATTTATTGTACTATAAGACAGGAAGTGTTCAAAATCGTTTAAATTAGAAATAACTTATGTAGTCATATTTGAATTTAAAACGTTTTGAATTTTGAAAAAGTTTTCCTTGTGTCTTTCTGAATTTTGACTTGTTTCTGTAAGAGGTAACAGTATTTGCGTTGAAGGCATTGGTGGATATGGAATACCAAAACGACAAAACTGTTGTCCTCTTATTTCCCTAGTACAAGACCGACTGTGGTTATGCTTTTGATAACCCAAATAATTTTCTAAGTGGCTGATCGAACCATCAGTAGAAATATAATTGTCAATAAAACTAATGACATAAGGGAAAGTCTGAGGATCTTGAAGGTTGATCCTGGGAGCATTATTAAGCCAATACATGCCATGTACATGCGGGGAACCTCTCTGTTGAAACTCCACTCTCCAGTAGAAATTTGTAACAAAACTCTCTCCAAAAATGCCGGCGTTATCTTTAAAAAGCTTAAGAATTTGTCGATAGCGGTAGTCAAAATAACTAGCTCAAGTAACCGCGTCTGACCGAATTAAGCGATATATATCCAAAGCTCAAACCACTGATATTCTGCAGCCGATAAAGTGATAAAGAAATTTGGAAGCCCAAATTGGCGAATCATAGCGATTGCCTTTTTTTTCAGCTTCCCAGTGCGCAGGTGAGAATTTAACGCCTTTCAAAACCTTGTAACCATCATCGTGTCGAATCAAGTTGTGAACAAAGTTTTCGTTTAATAGATTTTGGGCCGTAACTCGGTTGCGACCTGAAAAGTTTCTAAGGCAAATGGATGTACTATTCTTAATTTGTAGCAGTTCTAATTTTTTATAATCATAGAACAACTTTGGAATGGTTATTAAATTCTGAAATCCAGTTTTCATTAATATGTATATTGTGCTCACGATACAGAGGGGTATTCACTAAGAACTGCAAAGCTTCCATAATCTTTGCGGGGCGTATGGTATCGATCATGTAATCATGATTGTATTCCAAACGCCTTCTTAAGTGAATTTGTATAACATGAGCCTCATCAAAGGACCTTGGTAGAGATGTCACAATATTGTTAACAGAAATTGTTATATTAACAACAGCACCTTTGAGCAAACTCTGACCTTGATATCCTAACGAACGGATTGTCATAAAAGGCAATCTAGACATTATGAGACGTTCTTCAATTGGAGTTAAACCTTTCAAACAATCCGGTATTTCAGGAAAGTCTAAAACGTTAGCTAACCATATTTTTGGAACGTTCTTTTTAACAATCGCATTTTTGCAAGTAGCACAAAAATTGTAATTTCCATCTTCTGAAAGAAATTTTTTCATTAAAAAAAAGGCGGATGCAGCATTCGGGTGACCTTGCGCAATAGTTTCGAAATTTAATTTGCGAACTTGGTGTGAAAACCATAAGCCGCCGCAGCAAATACATATTTCAGTAGGGCCCTTACTTATATTTTGTAAATAAATGTTTTTGAAATCTGTTAAATTGCCACTATTATCAGTTTCTATAACATTATTTTCTCTCGTTAATCGGATTCGTTGGGACTGCCTTTGGTTTTCAATTTGTCTATTGAGTGGGTTATCTCTACGAAGGCGAACTAGACCTTGTCTAAGACGTCTCTGATTCAAAATTTCTTCCCTCATACCCCTCCTACTAAGCTGTCGACGTTTTGTTTCTCTATCACGCTCCTCTCTCCTTATTTCAGGATTTCTTCTTGCATGTTCCCTTTGCATTTGATCACGAATGCGCTCTAAATTCCTATACTCAGGATTTCTTGCGCGAAGTTCTCTATGATCCCTAGTGTTCCTACTTTGTTCATCATAATGTACCTCAGGATTTTCCCGACGGGATCTATGACCTCGAGTATTTCTTATTTGCTCTTCAGAGCGAATTTGGGGATCTTGCCGCCTTGTTCTATGTTGAACAGTATTTGTAACTTGCTCAACAGATCGAACCTCGGGGTCTTCACGCCGAGATCTATGACCTCGAGTATTTCTTATTTGCTCTTCAGAGCGAATTTGGGGATCTCGCCGCCTTGTTCTATGTTGAACAGTATTTGCAACTTGCTCAACAGATCGAACCTCGGGGTCTTCACGCCGAAACCTATGACATCGAGTATTTCTTATTTGCTCTTCAGAGCGAATTTGGGGATCTTGCCGCCTTGTTCTATGTTGAACAGTATTTGCAATTTGCTCAACAGATCGATCCTCGGGGTCTTCACGCCGAGACCTATGACCTCGAGTATTTCTTATTTGCTCTTCAGAGCGAATTCGCGGATTTTCCCGCCTGGTTCTATGTTGATTTGTATTGATTATTTGTTCGGACAGACGTACATCGGAATCTAATCTACGATTAGCGTGACTTACAGTATTTTGTGACTGCTCACTATCTCTATATAAAGAGTTCGCACGAAGAACTCTCATACGTCTTCTATTCTGAAGACGACTTAGTAATATAGATTTTCTACTTAATCTAGGCATAATTAATTAATAATAAATGGGTTAATATATAAAATACTTATGGATAATACTTATATAATTCAGTCCGTTCGGGTGTTAAAAGTTGGATCCTAGGTGCTGCTCTCTTTCACTGTTTCCTTGTAAGTCCTTGCTATGCTATTGCTCGTCACTGTACACTGTACTGTATAATACACTAAAATTAGTTTGAATTAAGCACTTTGCTTGTAAAGACATCTAGTGAAACTGAAACTACAAACACAGTGTACTGATATTTATTATACTCTTGCAACATGTTGGTACAGGTACTTTTGTATACCTATATATTATTTAGCTATTTACTAACATAAGAATACATAATATTAATATTAAGTTCTCGGAAAATCCCTCCGTAAATTACTTTTGTTAAACGCTTTCTAAAACAGGGGGATCTATGGTACCTATTTTGAAGGGTCTACCCATGAAGGCTAAATTAACAATAACTTACATACATTTAATTATGGTATACACATATGTAGAACAGGTATGTAGATTTTCTTCTTTCTGTCTTAATATCTAAACCTTTCATAAGCTGCCAACGGCGCTAGGTAAAAATGTAATTTTCTTGAGTTTACAGTTCACTTCATGACCTTCATATTAAAATGTGTCGCTTTTGATACTACATTACTAATATTTATTTCATGCAATTTTTTGTAGAAAGATTTTTTGCTCTATACAAAGTCCAGCACTCTAAGAAACTTTTTTAGCATTGTTGTCTGGTATATTTTATAATAAGTTCAACATGATGGCTGAGAAAATATACCTAACCACTGATTATCACCAAATATTAGAAGAAATATATGTATATAGAAATCTATATCTATCACTTTAGGTGATGCAAACAACTCTTTGGTGAACAAAACTATACTCTGTTGCAACATGTTGCGAAAGTATAAAAATGTTGCGAATTCAACATTCATTAATCGATTATTATTTGGTATCTTATTAACTTATGTTATTGATCATAGATTGATTTTGTGTCAATACTATTTTTTTCTCCGAAATGTTAACTTTTATAAAAAGAAGCTATTTAACTCAAACATGGTATATGTGATATAAACTGAACCAAATGGGTTAGATTTAATATGTGGGGTATATGAGGTTGCTGTTGTAACAGAGGAGCGGAAATCAGTATATTAGGGTTATAAGGTTTAAACAAAGTCTAGACCAATTTCATTCATATGCAGCGATATACATTATTTTTAAGAAAAACTGTCCATTTAATTTCATTAAATTATCAAATTGACGAAAAAAATTATACCATAAGTAGTACATGTGAGCTGGGAAAATCAAAGACCAGAAAATTCCTCCAAACCGTATATTAAAAAATGTTGATTAAACATCCATTATTAAATGATATCGTGAATAATTTACAATCAAATTTGGTATCTTCTTGACTTATATTAAAGGCCATAAACTTAGTCTCAATTTTATTGCTTGAAGTGAGATATACATAAGTATGAATGTGATATTAACTCCACCAAAGTGGCTAAATTTTATATTATAAGCTTAGGTTAGCAAACGTCAACCAGAGAATCGGAATTCATTATATGAAGGTGTGAGGTTTAGACTTAGTATATACTAATTTTATTCTATTTCAGCGTCAAACCACATAATTGTTAAGAAATCTTTTCCACTTAATTTCGTTAAAATATCACGTTGATCAACCGGAACGGTGTAAAGTCAGGTGGAAAGACGGAAATCATATATACCTATATTGGGGATAGAGAAATATATTAATTTTGACATTGCTCAGCTATACTCGAGAACATATTTTAAAGCAATTTTATATATAAAAAAAAATATTAATACTCACTGACCGACATATTCGGCATAAAACTGGTTAGAATAACGAAAAGCATTATAAGTAGTATATGGAATTTGAAGGCAGTATTAACCCGATTTTATTAATTTTTTCCAATACCACATACTACTAACATGCCACAGACTAATAAAATGCTCCCACTGTTTCATTAAGGTACCTCACATACCATCACCAATCAAATGGAGTAAAGTCAGACGAATGTTCGAAAATCCTGATATTAGTTACATGGGGGCTAAGGAAAATTTTCACCCGATTTGATCTTGTTATGAGTAAAACACGCTCTCTCATTTTCATTGAGATAACTCACATATGCGGTATAAAGTCACGCGGAAGTTCAAAAATATTTATATTAGATATATGAGGGCTACGAGAACTATTGATCCGATTCAACCCATTTTTGAAACAAAGACAAACTATTATCGATAATTTCATTTATTTATTCTATTATATGAATTGCAATTATATATATTACACAATGGCCGATATTTACGGTAAAAAGTCAACTATAGGTACTGGGGTCCACATATTCAGTACCTAGGGGCTTGAACAGTTTTAATTCGATTTAGAGAATTTTTGGTCACAAGGTGGCATACTTTAAACGTATTATTCACGCAAAGTTTTACGCCGATATAATCATTGTTGCTTGATTTGCATAGTGGAAAGTGAAAGAATCAAGTGGTATTTAAAATGGTGTCATATGGAAAATAGGCGTGGTTGTAATCCGATTTTGCCCATTTTCGCACTATAACATAGAAACATAAAAAGAACGGTACGCACCCAATTTGGTTGAAATCGGTTAAGCAGATCTCAAGATATGGGTTTTCACCTAAAAGTGGGCTGTGCCACGCCCGCTGTCTAATTTTAAAAGCGGTCCCTATAAAGTTATCTTATACCATCTTAAAAATAAAATTTAATGTCTCTGGCGTGTTTAGTGCTTGATTTATCGCGCTTTTAGTAGTTTTTAACAGTACCGTTATATGGGGAGTGAACGGAGTTGCCACCCGATTTCAATTATTTTCACACCGTCAATAGAAGTGCTAAAAACATTTGCTTCTAGTGAATTTTGTTATTATAGCATTAGCGGTTTAGGAGATATGCACATTAAACCTATTAGAGGCGGGACCACGCCCACTTTTTAAAAAAAAGTTTTAACTGCAGATGCCCCTCCCTAATGTGATCCTGTGTGCTAAATAACAGTCTTGTATCTTATTGCGGAGCTTAGTTATGGCAAGTTATTTGTTTTTGATTAATGGCGTTTTGTGGGCGTGGCAGTGGTCCGATTACGCCCATCTGCAATACCAACCGTCTCACGGTACCAAGAAACATGTCTACCAAGTTTCATAAAGATATCTCAATTTTTACTCAAGTTAGAGCTTGCACGGACGGACGGACGGACGGACGGACAGACAGTCACCCGGATTTCAACTCGTCTCTTCATCCTGATCATTTATATATACATAACCCTATATCTAACTCGATTAGTTTTAGGTGATACAAACAACCGTTAGGTAAACAAAACTATTATACTCTGTAGCAACAGGTTGCGAGAGTATAAAAATGCCGGCGTTATCTTTAAAAAGCTTAAGAATTTGTCGATAGCGGCAGTCAAAATATCTAGCACAAGTAACCGCGTCTGACCGAATTAAGCGATATCTATCTTGGGTTGTTAAACTGTTGGCTTCCTCTTCCGAAATATCTTTAGAATCAACAGTTTTAGAGAGGATGACCAAACCCACTGAGATTCTGCAGCCGATAAAGTGATAAAGACGGTTGGAAGCCCAAATTGGCGAATCATAGCGATTGCCTTTTTCTTCTCAGCTTCCCAGTGCGCAGGTGAGGATCTAACGCCTTTCAGAACCTTGTAACCATCATCGTGTTGAATCAAGTTTTGAACAAAGTTTTCGTTTAATAGATTTTGGGCCGTAACTCGGTTGCGACCTGAAAAGTTTCTAAGGCAAATGGATGTACTATTCTTAATTTGTAGCAGTTCTAATTTTTTGTAATCATATAACAACTTTGGAATGGTACACGCTCTTCTGTCAAAACGACGAATTTCAGAACGTATTATCTTGCTATACGTTTCAGAGCATGTACGCTTCTGCCCAACGTATATTGTTCCAAATGACAACTCTTCTGAATTATTATCTTGAATTATGTCAATTGGTCTTTGTCCTTCACCTGGCGCTATAACTAAACGGTTATAGTCTAAGTTTTCTACAGGAATATTGTCCAAAAGAGTTTCTTGACCGCCTGGATTTAGCTCTGAAGGTAAAAGACCCGTGGGAATATTATTACCTGAGGGATTATCATAGGAAGTTTGTCCCGCATGAAAAGATTGAACCAATCGGGAATCCTCTGCAGATGCAACAAACGGAACTTCTTCTTAGTTATTAAATTCTGAAATCCAGTTTTCATTAATATGTATATTGTGCTCACGATACAGAGAGGTATTCACTAAGAACTGCAAAGCTTCCATAATCTTTGCGGGGCATATGGTATCGATCATGTAATCATGATTGTATTCCAAACGCCTTCTTAAGTGAATTTGTATAACATGAGCCTCATCAAAGGACCTTGGTAGAGATGTCACAATATTGTTAACAGAAATTGTTATATTAACAACAGCACCTTTGAGCAAACTCTGACCTTGATATCCTAACGGACGGATTGTCATAAAAGGCAATCTAGGCATTATGAGACGTTCTTCAATTGGGGTTAAACCTTTCAAACAATCCGGTATTTCAGGAAAGTCTAGACCGTTAGCTAAACATATTTCTGGAACGTTCTTTTTAACAATCGCATTTTTGCAAGTAGCACAAAAATTGTAATTTCCATCTTCTGAAGGAAATTTTTGCATTAAAAAGAAGGCGGATGCAGCATTCGGGTGACCTTGCGCAATAGTTTCGAAATTTAATTTGCGAACTTGCTGTGAAAACCATAAGCCGCCGCAGCAAATACATATTTCAGTAGGGCCCTTACTTATATTTTGTAAATAAATGTTTTTGAAATCTGTTAAATTGCCACTATTATCAGTTTCTATAACATTATTTTCTCTCGTTAATCGGATTCGTTGGGACTGCCTTTGGTTTTCAATTTGTCTATTGAGTGGGTTATCTCTACGAAGGCGAACTAGACCTTGTCTAAGACGTCTCTGATTCAAAATTTCTTCCCTCATACCCCTCCTACTAAGCTGTCGACGTTTTGTTTCTCTATCACGCTCCTCTCTCCTTATTTCAGGATTTCTTCTTGCATGTTCCCTTTGCATTTGATCACGAATGCGCTCTAAATTCCTATACTCAGGATTTCTTGCGCGAAGTTCTCTATGATCCCTAGTGTTCCTACTTTGTTCATCATAACGTACCTCAGGATTTTCTCGACGAGATCTATGACCTCGAGTATTTCTTATTTGCTCTTCAGAGCGAATTTGGGGATCTCGCCGCCATGTTCTATGTTGAACAGTATTTGTAGCTTGCTCAACAGATCGAACCTCGGGGTCTTCACGCCGAAACCTATGACCTCGAGTATTTCTTATTTGCTCTTCAAAGCGAATTTGTGGATCTTGCCGCCTTGTTCTATATTGAACAGTATTTGCAACTTGCTCAACAGATCGAACCTCGGGGTTTCACGCCGAAACCTATGACATCGAGTATTTCTTATTTGCTCTTCAGAGCGAATTTGGGGATCTTGCCGCCTTGTTCTATGTTGAACAGTATTTGTAACTTGCTCAACAGATCGAACCTCGGGGTCTTCACGCCGAGATCTATGACCTCGAGTATTTCTTATTTGCTCTTCAGAGCGAATTTGTTGATCTTGCCGCCTTGTTCTATGTTGAACAGTATTTGCAATTTGCTCAACAGATCGATCCTCGGGGTCTTCACGCCGAGACCTATGACCTCGAGTATTTCTTATTTGCTCTTCAGAGCGAATTCGCGGATTTTCCCGCCTGGTTCTATGTTGATTTGTATTGATTATTTGTGACTGCTCACTATCTCTATATAAAGAGTTCGCACGAAGAACTCTCATACGTCTTCTATTCTGAAGACGACTTAGTAATATAGATTTTCTACTTAATCTAGGCATAATTAATTAATAATAAATGGGTTAATATATAAAATACTTATGGATAATACTTATATAATTCAGTCCGTTCGGGTGTTAAAAGTTGGATCCTAGGTGCTGCTCTCTTTCACTGTTTCCTTGTAAGTCCTTGCTATGCTATTGCTCGTCACTGTACACTGTACTGTATAATACACTAAAATTAGTTTGAATTAAGCACTTTGCTTGTAAAGACATCTAGTGAAACTGAAACTACAAACACAGTGTACTGATATTTATTATACTCTTGCAACATGTTGGTACAGGTTACGTACTTTTGTATACCTATATATTATTTAGCTATTCACTAACATAAGAATACATAATATTTAGTTATATTTATATTTTAGAAATTAGTAGTTTATTTCATTGTATTGAAATTAAGTTCTCGGAAAATCCCTCCGTAAATTACTTTTGTTAAACGCTTTCTAAAACAGGGGGATCTATGGTACCTATTTTGAAGGGTCTACCCATGAAGGCTAAATTAACAATAACTTACATAAATTTAATTATGGTATACACATATGTAGAACAGGTATGTAGATTTTCTTCTTTCTGTCTTAATATCTAAACCTTTCATAAGCTGCCAACGGCGCTAGGTAAAAATGTAATTTTCTTGAGTTTACAGTTCACTTCATGACCTTCATATTAAAATGTGTCGCTTTTGATACTACATTACTAATATTTATTTCATGCAATTTTTTGTAGAAAGATTTTTTGCTCTATACAAAGTCCAGCACTCTAAGAAACTTTTTTAGCATTGTTGTCTGGTATATTTTATAATAAGTTCAACATGATGGCTGAGAAAATATACCTAACCACTGATTATCACCAAATATTAGAAGAAATATATGTATATAGAAATCTATATCTATCACTTTAGGTGATGCAAACAACTCTTTGGTGAACAAAACTTTACTCTGTTGCAACATGTTGCGAAAGTATAAAAATGTTGCGAATTCAACATTCATTACTCGATTATTATTTGGTATCTTATTAACTTATGTTATTGATCATAGATTTATTTTGTGTCAATACTATTTTTTTCTCCGAAATGTTAACTTTTATAAAAAGAAGCTATTTAACTCAAACATGGTATATGTGATATAAATTGAACCAAATGGGTTAGATTTAATATGTGGGGTATATGAGGTTGCTGTTGTAACAGAGGAGCGGAAATTAGTATATTAGGGTTATAAGGTTTAAACAAAGTCTAGACCAATTTCATTCATATGCAGCGATATACATTATTTTTAAGAAAAACTGTCCATTTAATTTCATTAAATTATCAAATTGACGAAAAAAATTATACCATAAGTAGTACATGTGAGCTGGGAAAATCAAAGACCAGAAAATTCCTCCAAACCGTATATTAAAAAATGTTGATTAAACATCCATTATTAAATGATATCGTGAATAATTTACAATCAAATTTGGTATCTTCTTGACTTATATTAAAGGCCATAAACTTAGTCTCAATTTTATTGCTTGAAGTGAGATATACATAAGTATGAATGTGATATTAACTCCACCAAAGTGGCTAAATTTTATATTATAAGCTTAGGTTAGCAAACGTCAACCAGAGAATCGGAATTCATTATATGAAGGTGTGAGGTTTAGACTTAGTATATACTAATTTTATTCTATTTCAGCGTCAAACCACATAATTGTTAAGAAATCTTTTCCACTTAATTTCGTTAAAATATCACGTTGATCAACCGGAACGGTGTAAAGTCAGGTGGAAAGACGGAAATCATATATACCTATATTGGGGATAGAGAAATATATTAATTTTGACATTGCTCAGCTATACTCGAGAACATATTTTAAAGCAATTTTATATATAAAAAAAAATATTAATACTCACTGACCGACATATTCGGCATAAAACTGGTTAGAATAACGAAAAGCATTATAAGTAGTATATGGAATTTGAAGGCAGTATTAACCCGATTTTATTAATTTTTTCCAATACCACATACTACTAACATGCCACAGACTAATAAAATGCTCCCACTGTTTCATTAAGGTACCTCACATACCATCACCAATCAAATGGAGTAAAGTCAGACGAATGTTCGAAAATCCTGATATTAGTTACATGGGGGCTAAGGAAAATTTTCACCCGATTTGATCTTGTAATGAGTAAAACACGCTCTCTCATTTTCATTGAGATAACTCACATATGCGGTATAAAGTCACGCGGAAGTTCAAAAATATTTATATTAGATATATGAGGGCTACGAGAACTATTGATCCGATTCAACCCATTTTTGAAACAAAGACAAACTATTATCGATAATTTCATTTATTTATTCTATTATATGAATTGCAATTATATATATTACACAATGGCCGATATTTACGGTAAAAAGTCAACTATAGGTACTGGGGTCCACATATTCAGTACCTAGGGGCTTGAACAGTTTTGGTTCGATTTAGAGAATTTTTGGTCACAAGGTGGCATACTTTAAACGTATTATTCACGCAAAGTTTTACGCCGATATAATCATTGTTGCTTGATTTGCATAGCGGAAAGTGAAAGAATCAAGTGGTATTTAAAATGGTGTCATATGGAAAATAGGCGTGGTTGTAATCCGATTTCGCTCATTTTCGCACTATAACATAGAAACATAAAAAGAACGTTACGCACCGAATTTGGTTGAAATCGGTTAAGCAGATCTCAAGATATGGGTGTTCACCTAAAAGTGGGCTGTGCCACGCCCACTGTCTAATTTTGAAAGCGGTCCCTATAAAGTCATCTTATACCATCTCAAAGATAAAATTTAATGTCTCTGGCGTGTTTAGTGCTTGATTTATCGCGCTTTTAGTAGTTTTTAACAGTACCGTTATATGGGGAGTGGACGGAGTTGCTACCCGATTTCAATTATTTTCACACCGTCAATAGAAGTGCTAAAAACATTTGCTTCTAGTGAATTTTGTTATTATAGCATTAGTGGTTTAGGAGATATGCACATTAAACCTATTAGAGGCGGGACCACGCCCACTTTTAAAAAAAAAAGTTTTAACTGCAGATGCCCCTCCCTAATGTGATCCTGTGTACTAAATAACAGTCTTGTATCTTATTGCGGAGCTTAGTTATGGCAAGTTATTTGTTTTTGATTAATGGCGTTTTGTGGGCGTGGCAGTGGTCCGATTACGCCCATCTGCAATACCAACCGTCTCACGGTACTAAGAAACATGTCTACCAAGTTTAGTTTCATAAAGATATCTCAAGGTTTACTCAAGTTAGAGCTTGCACGCACGGACGGACGGACAGACAGTCACCCGGATTTCAACTCGTCTCTTCATCCTGATCATTTATATATATATAACCCTATATCTAACTCGATTAGTTTTAGGTGATACAAACAACCGTTAGGTGAACAAAACTATTATACTCTGTAGCAACAGGTTGCGAGAGTATAAAAAAATCAAGTTTTACGTGTATTTTATATGGGAAATCTTTACTGGCCTAGGTCTAGTCTAGGTTAAAGTCCCAAGTTTTTAGGGAATTTTTTTTTTGGTATATCCAACAAAATTTCACCATGGGATCGAAAAAAAAATAGTTCAAAAAAAAAAGCAGTCTAATGAGCGCGTCTAACAATGTTCACCTCGTTTAGATGCTTAAATGTTAACCTCGAACTCTCCATAAGTACTCTCCTTTTCATACTTCATCGGCGTTCCGCTTGTCTTAAATCGAAACTCATTAAAACATGAGCGCTCACTGTTCACTTACAATGCGCCCCGGGACCCCCCAAATCCCTTACACGGGTCTATCTAAGCACCACAAGCACAAAACCACAAAATATACAAAAAATTCTCACGCTCGCATACACACAGACACACGGGAGCGCTGAGACAGTTTTGCGGTTTTGCAGTTTTGCGGCATTTCTATACTACTATGGGTTGAATCGGATCAATAGTTCTTGTAGCCCTCATATATCTAATATCAATATTTTTGAACTTCCGCGCGACTTTATACCGCATATGTGAGTTATCTCAATGAAAATGAGAGAGCGTGTTTTACTCATAACAAGATCAAATCGGGTGAAAATTTCCCTTAGCCGCCATGTAACTAATATCGGGATTTTCGAACATTCGTCTGACTTTACTCCATTTGATTGGTGATGGTATGTGAGGTACCTTAATGAAACAGTGGGAGCATTTTATTAGTCTGTGGCATGTTAGTAGTACGTGGTATTGGAAAAAATTAATAAAATCGGGTTAATACTACCCTAAAATTCCATATACTACTTATAATGCTTTTCGTTATTCTAACCAGTTTTATGTCGAATATGTCGGTCAGTGAGTATTAACATTTTTTTTTTATATAATATATAAAATTGCTTCCAAATATGTTCTCGAGTATAGCTGAGCAATGTCAAAATTAATATATTTCTCTATCCCCAATATATATATGATTTCCCTCTTTCCACCTGACTTTACACCGTTCCGGTTGATCAACGTGATATTTTAACGAAATTAAGTGGAAACGATTTCTTAAAAATTATGTGGTTTGACGCTGAATTAGAATGAAATTAGCATATACTAAACCTCTAAACCTCACACTTTCATATAATGAATTCCGATTCTCTGGTTGACGTTTGCCACCTAAGCTTATAATATAAAATTTAGCCACTTTGGTGGAGTTAATATCACATTCATACTTATGTATATCTCACTTCAAGCAATAAAACTGAGACTAAGTTTATGGCCTTTAATATAAGTCAAGAAGCTCACATGTACCACTTATGGTATAATTTTTTTCGTCAATTTGATAATTTAATGAAATTAAATGGACAGTTATTTTTTTAAAATAATGTATATTGCTGCATATGAATGAAATTGGTCTAGACTTTGTTTAAACCTTATAACCCTAATATACTGATCTCCGCTCCTCTGGTACAACAGCAACCTCATATACCCCACATATTAAATCTAACCCATTTGGTTCAGTTTATATCACATATACCATGTTTGAGTTAAATAGCTTCTTTTTATAAAAGTTAACATTTCGGAGAAAATATTAGTATTGACACAAAATAAATCTATGATCAATAACATAAGTTAATAAGATACCAAATAATAATCGAGTAATGAATGTTGAATTCGCAACATTTTTATACTTTCGCAACATGTTGCAACAGAGTATAGTTTTGTTCACCAAAGAGTTGTTTGCATCACCTAAAGTGATAGATATAGATTTCTATATACATATATTTCTTCTAATATTTGGTGATAATCAGTGGTTAGGTATATTTTCTCAGCCATCATGTTGAACTTATTATAAAATATACCAGACAACAATGCTAAAAAAGTTTCTTAGAGTGCTGGACTTTGTATAGAGCAAAAAATCTTTCTACAAAAAATTGCATGAAATAAATATTAGTAATGTAGTATCAAAAGGGCTAAAGACCCTTTTTATGTGGTTATTGCGACACGTTTTAATATGAAGGTCATGAGGTGAACTGTAAACTCAAGAAAATTACATTTTTACCTAGCGCCGTTGGCAGCTTATGAAAGGTTTAGATATTAAGACAGCTCTACATATGTGTATACCATACTTAATTATATGTAAGTTATTGTTAATTTAGCCTACATGGGTAGACCCTTCATAATAGGTACCATAGATACCCCTGTTTTAGAAAGCGTTTAACAAAAGTAATTTACGGAGGGGTTTTCCGAGAACTTAATTTCAATATAATGAAATAAACTATTAATTTCTAAAATATAAATATAACTAAATATTATGTATTATTATGTTAGTGAATAGCTAAGTATATATATATTATATATAGGTATACAAAAGTAGGTAAGCTGTACCAACATGTTGCAAGAGTATAATAAATATCAGTACACTATATTTGTAGTTTCAGTTTCACTAGATGTCTTTACCAGCAAAGTGCTTTATTCAAACTAATTTTAGTGTATTAGTTATATAGTGTTTAAAATATTATTATTAGTAGAAAATCTATATTACTAAGTCGTCTTCAGAATAGAATCATGCTAATCGTAGATTAGATTCCGATGTACGTCTGTCCGAACAAATTATCAATACAAATCAACATAGAACCAGGCGGGAGAATCTCGAGGTACGGTCTTTTGAGCAAATAAGAGATACTCGAGATCATAGGTCTCGGCGTAAAGACCCTGAGGTTCGATCTGTTGAGCAAGTTGCAAATACTCTTCAACATAGAACAAGGCGGCAAGATCCCCAAATTCGCTCTGAAGAGCAAATAAGAAATACTCGAGGTCATAGGTCTCGGCGTGAAGACCCCGAGGTTCGATCTGTTGAGCAAATTGCAAATACTGTTCAACATAGAACAAGGCGCGAAGATCCGCAAATTCGCTCTGAAGAGCAAATAAGAAACACTCGAGGTCATAGATCTCGTCGAGAAAATCCTGAGTTACGTTATGATGAACAAAGTAGGAACACTAGGGATCATGGAGAACTTCGCGCCAGAAATCCTGAGTATACGAATTTAGAGCGCATTCGTGATCAAATGCAAAGGGAACATGCAAGAAGAAATCCTAAAATAAGGAGAGAGGAGCGTTATAGAGAAACACAACGTCGACAGCTTAGTAGGAGGGGTATGAGGGAAGAAATTTTGAATCAGAGACGTCTTAGACAAGGTCAAGTTCGTCTTCGTAGAGATAACCCTCTCAATAGACAAATTGAAAACCAAAGGCAGTTCCAACGAATTCGATTAACGAGAGAAAATAATTTTATAGAAACTGATAATAGTGGCAATTTAACAGATTTCAAAAACATTTATTTACAAAATATAAGTAAGGGCCCTACTGAAATATGTATTTGCTGCGGCGGCTTATGGTTTTCACACCAAGTTCGCAAATTAAATTTCGAAACTATTGCGCAAGGTCACCCGAATGCTGCATCCGCCTTCTTTTTAATGCAAAAATTTCCTTCAGAAGATGGAAAGTACAATTTTTGTGCTACTTGCAAAAATGCGATTGTTAAAAAGAACGTTCCAGAAATATGTTTAGCTAACGGTCTAGACTTTCCTGAAATACCGGATTGTTTGAAAGGTTTAACCCCAATTGAAGAACGTCTCATAATGCCTAGATTGCCTTTTATGACAATCCGTCCGTTAGGATATCAAGGTCAGAGTTTGCTCAAAGGTGCTGTTGTTAATATAACAATTTCTGTTAACAATATTGTGACATCTCTACCAAGGTCCTTTGATGAGGCTCATGTTATACAAATTCACTTAAGAAGGCGTTTGGAATACAATCATGATTACATGATCGATACCATATGCCCCGCAAAGATTATGGAAGCTTTGCAGTTCTTAGTGAATACCTCTCTGTATCGTGAGCACAATATACATATTAATGAAAACTGGATTTCAGAATTTAATAACTAAGAAGAAGTTCCGTTTGTTGCATCTGCAGAGGATTCCCGATTAGTTCAATCTTTTCATGCGGCACAAACTTCTCATGATAATCCCTCAGGTAATAATACTCCCACGGGTCTTTTACCTTCAGAGCTAAATCCAGGCGGTCAAGAAACTCTTTTAGACCATATTCCTGAAGAAAACTTAGACTGTAACCGGTTAGTTATAGCGCCAGGTGAAAGAGACAAACCCCATTTGACATCATTAAAAAAGAGTTGTCATTTGGAACAATATACGTTGGGCAGAAACGTACATGCTCTGAAACATATGACAGCAAGATACTACGTTCTGAAATTCGCCGTTTTGACAGAAGAGCGTGTATCATTCCAAAGTTGTTCTATGATTATAAAAAATTAGAACTGCTAAAAATTAAATAGTACATCCATTTGCCTTAGAAACTTTTCAGGTCGCAACCGAGTTACCGATGATGGTTACAAGGTTTTGAAAGGCGTTAGATCCTCACCTGCGCACTGGGAAGCTGAGAAGAAAAAGGCAATCGCTATGATTCGCCAATTTGGGATTCCAACCTTCTCTATCACTTTATCGGCTGCAGAATCTCAGTGGGTTGAGCTTTTGGTCATCCTCTCTAAAACTGTTGATTCTAAAGATATTTCGGAAGAGGAAGCCAACAGTTTAACAACCCAAGATAGATATCGCTTAATTCGGTCAGACGCGGTTACTTGTGCTAGTTATTTTGACTACCGCTATCGACAAATTCTTAAGCTTTTTAAAGATAACGCCGGCATTTTTGGAGAGAATTTTGTTACAAATTTCTACTGGAGAGTGGAGTTTCAACAGAGAGGTTCCCCGCATGTACATGGCATGTATTGGCTTAATAATGCTCCCAGGATCAACCTTCAAGATCCTCAGACTTTCCCTTATGTCATTAGTTTTATTGACAATTATATTTCTACTGATGGTTCGATCAGCCACTTAGAAAATTATTTGGGTTATCAAAAGCATAACCACAGTCGGTCTTGTACTAGGGAAATAAGAGGACAACAGTTTTGTCGTTTTGGTATTCCATATCCACCAATGCCTTCAACGCAAATACTGTTACCTCTTACAGAAACAAGTCAAAATTCAGAAAGACACAAGGAAAACTTTTTCAAAATTCAAAACGTTTTAAATTCAAATATGACTACAGAAGTTATTTCTAATTTAAACGATTTTGAACACTACCTGTCTGATAGTAAAATAAATATGTCTTTTGATGACTATTTGTTAGCCCTTAGGTCAAGTTTAACAAAACCCAAAATTTTTCCAAAAAGAAAATTACAGGATCGTTTTATAAACGCTTATAATCCTCTGATTTTGGAACTCCATAGAGCAAATATGGATGTCCAATATATACTGGATGCATATGCTTGCTGTTCATATATAATTAATTATATTAACAAGTCTAACAGGGGAATTTCTAGGCTCTTAAATGAAGCTATATCAGAGGTAAATGCTGGAAATTATACTATTAAGCAAAAACTTAAACATATAGGTCACAAATTTATATCAGGCACAGAAATATCTGCACAAGAAGCAGTATATTGCTGCATTGGGCTCCATCTTTCGGAAGCAAGTAATGCAGAAATATTTATAAATACCTCTCGACCTGAGGAACGTGATCGAATGGTAAAACCTAGAGCGGAACTTCAGAACCTTCCTTCAGGTTCGACTGAAATATTCGTAGCCGGTATTTTAGACCGTTATGTTCAAAGATCCGATCAGTTAGAAACTCTTTGTTTAGCTGATTTTGCATCTAGGTATAAATATTTTAAATCTAGTAGAAGAGCACAAGATAGTGATCATGAAGAAGAAGAGAGGGAAGACGATAATTTACCAGAAAGCGGGGTTGTCATACCTCTTAAAGACGGTAGCGGTTTTGTGAAAAAACGTACCAAACCTTGTATTATTCGGTATAGAAGGTTTAACCCAGATTTGGCCAGAGTTGAGTATTTCCGCGAAATGTTAATGCTTTACTATCCTTGGCGGAAAGAACAGCAAGATCTCATTGAAAACGATAATGAGCAGACTTGCATAACACATTATAATTGAGGAAAATCAAAGAAAATATGATGTTTTTGAGCAAAGAGAACTTGAAAATGTTCTAGAAAGTGTTTATAATGAAATAGACTTGGACGAAGGTGCTCAAAATGAACTACCTATCGTGGAAAATGAGTTCCGAGTGTTGGCACTTCCAGAAATAAACCCAAATATAAATTTGCTAGACTTGCATGGCGAAGATTCAACAGATAATGGCACTGAATCTGATTGCAATATTAGACTTATTAAACTACCCCCTTTAATTCCAGTTGAGGAATTATTTTCTTTAGTTCAAAATCTAAATACTAAGCATAGAACCTATTTGACACATTTGATGCACCACCTAAAAAGAAATCTCCCATTTTATGAGTTCATTGGCGGCGGTGCAGGTGCAGGAAAGAGTCGTTTGATATCTGCAATATATCAAGCTCTTAACCATCGTTACAATTCTACACCCGGATCCAATCCAAGTTCCTTAAAAGTTCTTCTTTGCGCACCTACGAGTAAAGCAGCATTCGGAATAGGTGGAACGACCCTTCATTCAATATTTTCTTTACCTGTTAATCAGTTGAATAGAGAGTTGAGGCCACTTAGCAATGACACAGTTAGTTCATTGTATTCCAGACTTATTGATTTAAAATTATATTCTCTCCTAATCCCAATGATGCATACAGCACTTTAGTTGGTTCCCCTTTGTGGGAGTTATTTAAATACTTTAATTAACAGAGATAATGAGACAACGGGAGGATCAGGCCTTTGCAATTGCATTAAATCATATGGCTCTATACTATGACAAATGAGGACATATCACTCATTGAAACTCGAGTAGTTAATTTCGAAGAAGTTCTCGATGATGCCATACATTTATTTTGGTCCAATGAAGAGACAAATAATTTCAATGCCCTTAAGCTCAGTCGAATCCCAACAGAAGCTTTCCTTTCAACTGCAAAAGACTCAGTTAAAGGAATTGGTATAAATGAAAATGATAATATTTTGGAAAGAATTAAACTTTTCAAAACTTCTGAAACGCAGGGACTGCCCTATGAATTGACACTAAAAACCTCCGCCAAATATATGATTACAGTGAACATAAACACGTGTGATGGCTTGGTTAATGGGGCAGCTGGACAACTTATGCAAATTGATTTCCATTGTTCTCTTCCAACAATTCTGTAGGAAATTTGGTTTCCCCTAACAAATTTGTTGAATCGGATCCTGTATTCAAGGAACTGAAGGAATTGAACACAAATAAAGCTTTGACAACAAATTTCAATTTTATGATTTCCCGAACATCAGGACATCAAATTTTATTCCATAATGTTCAGAGTCTTCACGCTCACATTAATGATATAAAAAGCGACTGTTTGATGCTATCTTCAGATATTTTATGTTTTGTAGAAACTTGGAGTTATCCTTGCGAAAGTTTTGATATACCAGGATTTACTCCAATTAACGAGCTGAGGACAGATAGCACGGAAACAACCAACAGAAATAAACGGGGCATTACAATATATGCAAAGCATAGTATTGCTTGCTCTATAGAATCAAAGGCTGAAAATTTATTCAGGCCGCAAAGTTTCGTTTCAATATTAGTGTTTCAATATTAATATTCTGGTTCTATATAGAAATTCAGCTTTCTCTGTCAAACAATTAATTGTAGAGCTTCAGGAAGTCCTTATTTCTGAGTTAGGCAATCAAAATGTGCTATTTGTTGGAGATTTTGACATTTGTTTAATGTCTACAGGGACTGCAATAAGAAATCTGCTCCAAGAAAAAAACTTTAGTTCCCTGCTTGGTGCAGAATATTCAACTACACCTGCCGGTACACAAATTGATTGGGCATTTTCATACATGGATACTTCCAGTGTAAATGCAATTACTTTTGAGACAGTACACAGCTATCATGACAGTATTTGTGTGTCTATTTCGAATTAAAGTTTTCAGACTTAGTGCAATAGTTCTTCATTTTTTTTTCCAAATATAATCGAATTGGAATGGTATAGGAATTTTGACAGAAATTTTTAAGACAATTTTAAGAAAAATATAATATGTAAATAATCTAATTAAGAAAATTTAAATTATATATATAATTTGTTATTATATATGACATTATTGTATAAATATATGATAGAAATTAAATAGTATAAGGAAAAAAGAAATATAATTTGGATATATGTATAAGAATCTCTACAAAAATTTATGTTTAATATTGTAAATATTATATACAAATTAATATAATAATATTATATCATTTTTAAAGTTGTTAATATTTATTATTTTTAAGCTAAACATGTATAATAATATCGATATAATAAATAAAAAATGTTATTCGTTGTCCAAAAACGATTT
Source organism: Bactrocera oleae (assembly GCF_042242935.1). Taxonomy (NCBI): domain Eukaryota; kingdom Metazoa; phylum Arthropoda; class Insecta; order Diptera; family Tephritidae; genus Bactrocera; species Bactrocera oleae. Next base: position 14,386,384 of record NC_091541.1, on the reverse strand, counting down.
CTTTTCATACTTCTCAATACAGTTGTAATGCATTCTATATAAAATCAATTATAAGCGTATACAAAAAGCCCAAGACCGATTTCTCATAATTTGAGTAAATTTTGTTTACAATTTGCTCTAATTATTTTCACTGTGAGTGAAAAGTAAATAACTAAGGCAACAGTTCCTACTTCTAATAAATAAAATATACAAAGAAGTTATGAATATGTCAATTCTGCAATAACAATATAATTTGACCATTGCTCAATTCAGTAAAATTCATGTTTTTCGGCTTAAGCGGTACAGTGCTCACGCAATTGACATACAATTTAGAAGAAAATCGACTTTAAGTCTAAAACTAAGGAAGTGCAATTTTTTCGGTTATATGAATATGTCAATTCTGCAATAACAATATAATTTGACTTTTGCTCTATTCAGTAAAATTCATGTTTTTCGGCTTAAGCGGTACAGTGCTTACGCAATTGACATAAAATTTAGAAGAAAATCGACTTTAAGTCTAAAACTAAGAAAGTGCAATTTTTTCGGTTATATGAATATGTCAATTCTGCAATAACAATATAATTTGACTTTTGCTCAATTCAGTAAAATTCATGTTTTTCGGCTTAAGCGGTACAGTGCTCACGCAATTGACATACAATTTAGAAGAACATCGACTTTAAGTCTAAAACTAAGAAAGTGCAATTTTTTCGGTTATATGAATATGTCAATTCTGCAATAACAATATAATTTGACTTTTGCTCAATTCAGTAAAATTCATGTTTTTCGGCTTAAGCGGTACAGTGCTCACGCAATTGACATACAATTTAGAAGAACATCGACTTTAAGTCTAAAACTAAGAAAGTGCAATTTTTTCGGTTATATGAATATGTCAATTCTGCAATAACAATATAATTTGACTTTTGCTCAATTCAGTAAAATTCATGTTTTTCGGCTTAAGCGGTACAGTGCTCACGCAATTGACATACAATTTAGGAGAAAATCGACCTTAAGTCTAAAACTAAGAAAGTGCAATTTTTTCGGTTATATGAATATGTCAATTCTGCAATAACAATAAATACATAACGTCATTTTCATATTTCTATGTTATAGTGCGAAAATGTGCCAAATCGGACTACAACCACGCCTATTTCCCATATAACACCATTTTCAATTCCATCTGATTCTTTCGAACCAAAACTGTTCAAGCCCCTAAGTAGTAAATATGTGGACCCCAGTGCCTATAGTTGACCTTCTACCGAAAATATCAGTCAATCCACAAAGAAATCTCAAACGAATATACCATTTAACTTTGCGAGAGTATAAAATGTTCGGTTACATCCGAACTTAGCCCTTCCTTACATGTTAAATATATAAAATTGTTTTTAATATTGCGATTCATAGCTTCCAAAGCATAGCTTGGTAGCTCAACACTTGCTGACCCCGATGTGATAGCTGTGTGTGCTTTCTCGTAAAAAAAGTAAAATTGACATTAAATATCAGATTACGAGTAATTAGTTCGTGTGCTGCAGTGTTAGCGTATTGTTAGTGAACATATTTTACATACAGTGAACGGCCGATACATCAAAGTCGTGTTTTAAATTCAATCTGATTTGTGGCGAAAACGTAAATTTGAAAACTTAATCAACGCAAATCGGGCGCTTTGTAACGTGGTATTCTACAAAACTATGGGCAGGGTGAACTTTTTGAAGTTGAAGACACATGCTAACAGAGGGTGAAGCGAGGATTACTGCATAGGGGAATATAATTTTTTTCACTAAATGCTGATTTGCCCTATATTGCTAAATCAGATACAAACAAGTAAGGAAGCTCTTAGTTCGGATGTAACCGAAATTTTATACTCTCGCAAAGTCAAATGGTATACTCGTTTGAGATTTCTTTGTGGATTGACTGATATTTTCGGTAGAAGGTCAACTATAATCACTGGGGTCCACATATTTACTACTTAGGGGCTTGAACAGTTTTGGTTCGAAAGAATCAGATGGAATTGAAAATGGTGTTATATGGGAAATAGGCGTGGTTGTAGTCCGATTTGGCACATTTTCGCACTATAACATAGAAATATGAAAATGACGTTATGTATTTATTGTTATTGCAGAATTGACATACTCATATAACCGAAAAAATTGCACTTTCTTAGTTTTAGACTTAAGGTCGATTTTCTCCTAAATTGTATGTCAATTGCGTGAGCACTGTACCGCTTAAGCCGAAAAACATGAATTTTACTGAATTGAGCAAAAGTCAAATTATATTGTTATTGCAGAATTGACATATTCATATAACCGAAAAAATTGCACTTTCTTAGTTTTAGACTTAAAGTCGATGTTCTTCTAAATTGTATGTCAATTGCGTGAGCACTGTACCGCTTAAGCCGAAAAACATGAATTTTACTGAATTGAGCAAAAGTCAAATTATATTGTTATTGCAGAATTGACATATTCATATAACCGAAAAAATTGCACTTTCTTAGTTTTAGACTTAAAGTCGATGTTCTTCTAAATTGTATGTCAATTGCGTGAGCACTTCACCGCTTAAGCCGAAAAACATGAATTTTACTGAATTGAGCAAAAGTCAAATTATATTGTTATTGCAGAATTGACATATTCATATAACCGAAAAAATTGCACTTTCTTAGTTTTAGACTTAAAGTCGATTTTCTTCTAAATTTTATGTCAATTGCGTAAGCACTGTACCGCTTAAGCCGAAAAACATGAATTTTACTGAATAGAGCAAAAGTCAAATTATATTGTTATTGCAGAATTGACATATTCATATAACCGAAAAAATTGCACTTCCTTAGTTTTAGACTTAAAGTCGATTTTCTTCTAAATTGTATGTCAATTGCGTGAGCACTGTACCGCTTAAGCCGAAAAACATGAATTTTACTGAATTGAGCAATGGTCAAATTATATTGTTATTGCAGAATTGACATATTCATATAACCGAAAAAAATGCACTTTCTTAGTTTTAGACTTAAAGTCGATATTCTTCTAAATTGTATGTCAATTGCGTGAGCACTGTACCGCTTAAGCCGAAAAACATGAATTTTACTGAATTGAGCAAAAGTCAAATTATATTTTTATTGCAGAATTGACATATTCATATAACCGAAAAAATTGCACTTTCTTAGTTTTAGACTTAAAGTCGATTTTCTTCTAAATTGTATGTCAATTGCGTGAGCACTGTACCGCTTAAGCCGAAAAACATGAATTTTACTGAATTGGGCAAAAGTCAAATTATATTGTTATTGCACAATTGACATATTCATATAACCGAAAAAATTGCACTTTCTTAGTTTAAGACTTAAAGTCGATTTTCTTCTAAATTGTATGTCAATTGCGTGAGCACTGTACCGCTTAAGCCGAAAAACATGAATTTTACTGAATTGAGCAAAAGTCAAATAATATTGTTATTGCAGAATGGACATATTCATATAACCGAAAAAATTGCACTTTCTTAGTTTTAGACTTAAAGTCGATGTTCTTCTAAATTGTATGTCAATTGCGTGAGCACTGTACCGCTTAAGCCGAAAAACATGAATTTTACTGAATTGAGCAAAAGTCAAATTATATTGTTATTGCAGAATTGACATATTCATATAACCGAAAAAATTGCACTTTCTTAGTTTTAGACTTAAAGTCGATTTGCTTCTAAATTTTATGTCAATTGCGTAAGCACTGTACCGCTTAAGCCGAAAAACATGAATTTTACTGAATTGGAGCAAAAGTCAAATTATATTGTTATTGCACAATTGACATATTCATATAACCGAAAAAGTTGCACTTTCTTAGTTTTAGACTTAAAGTCGATTTTCTTCTAAATTGTATGTCAATTGCGTGAGCACTGTACCGCTTAAGCCGAAAAACATGAATTTTACTGAATTGAGCAAAAGTCAAATTATATTTTTATTGCAAAATTGACATATTCATATAACCGAAAAAATTGCACTTTCTTAGTTTTAGACTTAAAGTCGATTTACTTCTAAATTGTATGACAATTGCGTGAGCACTGTACCGCTTAAGCCGAAACACATGAATTTTACTGAATTGGGCAAAAGTCAAATTATATTGTTATTGCACAATTGACATATTCATATAACCGAAAAAATTGCACTTTCTTAGTTTTAGACTTAAAGTCGATTTTCTTCTAAATTGTATGTCAATTGCGTAAAGTAAACATTTCATTTTATTTCAGGATTAACAATTGTATGTGAATTACGTGATCGCTGTACCGCTTAAGCCGAAATATTATTTCCGGATTAACAAATTAATATAACCGAAAAAATTGCACTTTCTTAGGTTTAAAATTAAAGTCCATTTTCTTGTAAATTGTATGTCAACTGCGGTACACTGTACTGCTTAAGCCGCAAACCATCGATTTTACTGATTTGCCCTAAAGTCAAACTTTCATATAATTTCAGGATTAACAAATTAATATAACCGAAAAATTTGCACTTTCTTAGATTTAGACTTAAAGCCGATTTTCTTGTAAATTGTATGTCAGTTGCGTGAGCACTGTACTGCTTAAGCCGAAAAACATAAATTTTACTGATTTGAGCAAAAGTCAAATTATATTGTTATAAAACTATAATGTTATGGCAGGATTAACAAATTAATATAAAAAAAAGAAAAGAAAAAATTGAACTTTCTTAGATTTTTACTTAAAGCCGATTTTCTTGTAAATTGTATGTTAACTGCGGTAGCACTGTACTGCTTAAGCCGCAAATAATCGATTTTACTGATTTGCGCTTAAGTCAAACTTTCATATAATTTCAGGATTAAAGAATTAATATAACCAAACTTTTCGCACTTTCTTAGATTTAGACTTAAAGTCGATTTTCTTGTAAATTGTATGTTAATTACTTGAGCACTGTACCGCTTAAGCCGAAAAACATGAATTTTACTGATTTGAGCGAAGTCAAATTATATTGTTATTGCAAAATTTACATATTCATGTAACCGAAAAAATTGTACTTTCTTAGTTTTAGACTTAAAGTCGATTTTCTAATAAATTGTATGTGAATTGCGGTAGGACTGTACCGCTTAAGCCGAAAAACATGAATGTTATTGATTTGAGCGAAAGTCCAATTATATTGCTATTGCAGAATTGACAAATTAATATAACCGAAAAAATTGCACTTTCTTAGTTTTAGACTTAAAGCCGATTTTATTGTAAATTGTATGTCAATTGCGTTAGCACTATACCGCTTAAGCCGAAAAACATGAATTTTACTGATTTGAGCACAAGTCAAATTATAATATTATTGCAAAATTTACATATTCATGTAACCGAAAAAATTGTACTTTCTTAGTTTTAGACTTAAAGTCGATTTTCTAGTAAATTGTATGTGAATTGCGGTAGGACTGTACCGCTTAAGCCGAAAAACATGAATGTTATTGATTTGAGCGAAAGTCCAATTATATTGCTATTGCAGAATTGACAAATTAATATAACCAAAAAAATTGCACTTTCTTAGGCTTAGACTTAAAGTCGATTTTCTTGTAAATTGTATGTTAATCACTTGAGCGCTGTACCGCTTAGGCCGAAAAACATCAATTTTACTGATTTGCGCTAAAAGCAAACTTTCATTTTATTTCAGGATTAACAAATTAATATAACCGAAAAAATTGCACTTTCTTAGATTTAGACTTAAAGCCGATTTTCTTGTAAATTGTATATCAGTTGCTTGAGGACTGTACTGCTTAAGCCTAAAAACATCAATTTTACTGGTTTGAGCGAAAGTCAAATTATATTGTTATTGCAGAATTGACATATTCATATAACCGAAAAAATTGCACTTTTTTAGTTTCAGACTTAAAGTCGATTTTCTTGTAAATTGTAAGTTAATTGCGTGAGCACTGTACCGCTTAAGCCGAAAAACATCGATTTTACTGATTTGATCAAAAGTCAAACTTTCATATAATTTCAGGATTAACAAATTAATATAACCGAAAAAATTGCACTTTCTTAGATTTAGACTTAAAGCCGATTTTCTTGTAAATTGTATATCAGTTGCTTGAGGACTGTACTGCTTAAGCCTAAAAACATCAATTTTACTGGTTTGAGCGAAAGTCAATTTATATTGTTATTGCAGAATTGACATATTCATATAACCGAAAAAATTGCACTTTTTTAGTTTCAGACTTAAAGTCGATTTTCTTGTAAATTGTAAGTTAATTGCGTGAGCACTGTACCGCTTAAGCCGAAAAACATGAATTTTACTGAATTGAGCAAAAGTCAAATTATATTGTTATTGCAGAATTGACATATTCATATAACCGAAAAAATTGCACTTTCTTAGTTTTAGACTTAAAGTCGATTTTCTTCTAAATTGTATGTCAATTGCGTGAGCACTGTACCGCTTAAGCCGAAAAACATGAATTTTACTGAATTGAGCAAAAGTCAAATAATATTGTTATTGCAGAATTGACATATTCATATAACCGAAAAAATTGCACTTTCTTAGGTTTGATTTAAAGTCGATTTACTTGTAAATTGTATGTCAATTGCGTGAGCACTGTACCGCTTAAGCCGAAAAACATGAATTTTACTGAATTGAGCAAAAGTCAAATTATATTGTTATTGCAGAATTGACATATTCATATAACCGAAAAAATTGCACTTTCTTAGTTTTAGACTTAAAGTCGATTTTCTTCTAAATTGTATGTCAATTGCGTGAGAACTGTACCGCTTAAGCCGAAAAACATGAATTTTACTGAATTGAGCAAAAGTCAAATAATATTGTTATTGCGGAATTGACATATTCATATAACCGAAAAAATTGCACTTTCTTAGGATTAGATTTAAAGTCGATTTACTTGTAAATTGTATGTCAATTGCGTGAGCACTGTACCGCTTAAGCCGAAAAACATGAATTTTACTGAATTGAGCAAAAGTCAAATTATATTGTTATTGCAGAATTGACATATTCATATAACCGAAAAAATTGCACTTTCTTAGTTTTAGACTTAAAGTCGATTTTCTTCTAAATTGTATGTCAATTGCGTGAGCACTGTACCGCTTAAGCCGAAAAACATGAATTTTACTGAATTGAGCAAAAGTCAAATAATATTGTTATTGCAGAATTGACATATTCATATAACCGAAAAAATTGCACTTTCTTAGGTTTAGATTTAAAGTCGATTTACTTGTAAATTGTATGTCAATTGCGTGAGCACTGTACCGCTTAGGCCGAAAAACATCAATTTTACTGATTTGCGCTAAAGTAAAAATTTCATATTATTTCAGGATTAACAATTGTATGTGAATTACGTGATCGCTGTACCGCTTAAGCCGAAATGTTATTTCCGGATTAACAAATTAATATAACCGAAAAAATTGCACTTTCTTAGGTTTAAAATTAAAGTCCATTTTCTTGTAAATTGTATGTCAACTGCAGTACACTGTACTGCTTAAGCCGAAAAACATAAATTTTACTGATTTGAGCAAAAGTCAAATTATATTGTTATAAAACTATAATGTTATGGCAGGATTAACAAATTAATATAAAAAAAAAGAAAAGAAAAAATTGAACTTTCTTAGATATTTACTTAAAGCCGATTTTCTTGTAAATTGTATGTCAACTGCGGTAGCACTGTACCGCTTAAGCCGCAAACCATCGATTTTACTGATTTGCTCTTAAGTCAAACTTTCATATAATTTCAGGATTAAAGAATTAATATAACCAAGCTTTTCGCACTTTCTTAGGCTTAGACTTAAAGTCGATTTTCTTGTAAATTGTATGTTAATCACTTGAGCGCTGTACCGCTTAGGCCGAAATGTTATTTCAGGATTAACAAATTAATATAACCGAAAAAATTGCACTTTCTTAGGTTTAAAATTTAAGTCCATTTTCTTGTAAATTATATGTCAACTGCGATAGCACTGTACTGTTTAAGCCGCAAAACATCTATTTTACTGATTTGAGCGAAAGTCAAATTATATTGTTATTGCAGAATTGACATATTCATATAACGGAAAAAATTGCACTTTTTTAGTTTCAGACTTAAAGTCGATTTTCTTGTAAATTGTAAGTTAATTGCGTGAGCACTGTACCGCTTAAGCCGAAAAACATCGATTTTTACTGATTTGATCAAAAGTCAAACTTTCATATAATTTCAGGATTAACAAATTAATATAACCGAAAAAATTGCACTTTCTTAGATTTAGACTTAAAGTCGATTTACTTGTAAATTGTATGTCAATTGCTTGAGGACTGTACTGCTTAAGCCTAAAAACATCAATTTTACTGGTTTGAGCGAAAGTCAAATTATATTGTTATTGCAGAATTGACATATTCATATAACCGAAAAAATTGCACTTTTTTAGTTTCAGACTTAAAGTCGATTTTCTTGTAAATTGTAAGTTAATTGCGTGAGCACTGTACCGCTTAAGCCGAAAAACATGAATTTTACTGAATTGAGCAAAATTCAAATTATATTGTTATTGCAGAATTGACATATTCATATAACCGAAAAAATTGCACTTTCTTAGTTTTAGACTTAAAGTCGATTTTCTTCTAAATTGTATGTCAATTGCGTGAGCACTGTACCGCTTAAGCCGAAAAACATGAATTTTACTGAATTGGGCAAAAGTCAAATTATATTGTTATTGCACAATTGACATATTCATATAACCGAAAAAATTGCACTTTCTTAGTTTTAGACTTAAAGTCGATTTTCTTCTAAATTGTATGTCAATTGCGTGAGCACTGTACCGCTTAAGCCGAAAAACATGAATTTTACTGAATTGGGCAAAAGTCAAATTATATTGTTATTGCACAATTGACATATTCATATAACCGAAAAAATTGCACTTTCTTAGTTTTAGACTTAAAGTCGATTTTCTTCTAAATTGTATGTCAATTGCGTGAGCACTGTACCGCTTAGGCCGAAAAACATTAATTTTACTGATTTGCGCTAAAGTAAACATTTCATTTTATTTCAGGATTAACAATTGTATGTGAATTACGTGATCGCTGTACCGCTTAAGCCGAAATGTTATTTCCGGATTAACAAATTAATATAACCGAAAAAATTGCACTTTCTTAGGTTTAAAATTAAAGTCCATTTTCTTGAAAATTGTATGTCAACTGCGGTACACTGTACTGCTTAAGCCGCAAACCATCGATTTTACTGATTTGCCCTAAAGTCAAACTTTCATATAATTTCAGGATTAACAAATTAATATAACCGAAAAATTTGCACTTTCTTAGATTTAGACTTAAAGCCGATTTTCTTGTAAATTGTATGTCAGTTGCGTGAGCACTGTACTGCTTAAACCGAAAAACATAAATTTTACTGATTTGAGCAAAAGTCAAATTATATTGTTATAAAACTATAATGTTATGGCAGGATTAACAAATTAATATAAAAAAAAGAAAAGAAAAAATTGAACTTTCTTAGATTTTTACTTAAAGCCGATTTTCTTGTAAATTGTATGTTAACTGCGGTAGCACTGTACTGCTTAAGCCGCAAATAATCGATTTTACTGATTTGCGCTTAAGTCAAACTTTCATATAATTTCAGGATTAAAGAATTAATATAAATAAACTTTTCGCACTTTCTTAGATTTAGACTTAAAGTCGATTTTCTTGTAAATTGTATGTTAATTACTTGAGCACTGTACCGCTTAAGCCGAAAAACATGAATTTTACTGAATTGAGCAAAATTCAAATTATATTGTTATTGCAGAATTGACATATTCATATAATCGAAAAAATTGCACTTTCTTAGTTTTAGACTTAAAGTCGATTTTCTTCTAAATTGTATGTCAATTGCGTGAGCACTGTACCGCTTAAGCCGCAAACCATCGATTTTACTGATTTGCCCTAAAGTCAAACTTTCATATAATTTCAGAATTAAAGAATTAATATAACCAAACTTTTCGCACTTTCTTAGATTTAGACTTAAAGTCGATTTTCTTGTAAATTGTATGTTAATTACTTGAGCACTGTACCGCTTAAGCCGAAAAACATGAATTTTACTGAATTGAGCAAAATTCAAATTATATTGTTATTGCAGAATTGACATATTCATATAACGGAAAAAATTGCACTTTTTTAGTTTCAGACTTAAAGTCGATTTTCTTGTAAATTGTAAGTTAATTGCGTGAGCACTGTACCGCTTAAGCCGAAAAACATCGATTTTTACTGATTTGATCAAAAGTCAAACTTTCATATAATTTCAGGATTAACAAATTAATATAACCGAAAAAATTGCACTTTCTTAGATTTAGACTTAAAGTCGATTTACTTGTAAATTGTATGTCAATTGCTTGAGGACTGTACTGCTTAAGCCGAAAAACATTAATTTTACTGATTTGCGCTAAAGTAAACATTTCATTTTATTTCAGGATTAACAATTGTATGTGAATTACGTGATCGCTGTACCGCTTAAGCCGAAATGTTATTTCCGGATTAACAAATTAATATAACCGAAAAAATTGCACTTTCTTAGGTTTAAAATTAAAGTCCATTTTCTTGTAAATTGTATGTCAACTGCGGTACACTGTACTGCTTAAGCCGCAAACCATCGATTTTACTGATTTGCCCTAAAGTCAAACTTTCATATAATTTCAGGATTAACAAATTAATATAACCGAAAAATTTGCACTTTCTTAGATTTAGACTTAAAGCCGATTTTCTTGTAAATTGTATGTCAGTTGCGTGAGCACTGTACTGCTTAAGCCGAAAAACATAAATTTTACTGATTTGAGCAAAAGTCAAATTATATTGTTATAAAACTATAATGTTATGGCAGGATTAACAAATTAATATAAAAAAAAGAAAAGAAAAAATTGAACTTTCTTAGATTTTTACTTAAAGCCGATTTTCTTGTAAATTGTATGTTAACTGCGGTAGCACTGTACTGCTTAAGCCGCAAATAATCGATTTTACTGATTTGCGCTTAAGTCAAACTTTCATATAATTTCAGGATTAAAGAATTAATATAACCAAACTTTTCGCACTTTCTTAGATTTAGACTTAAAGTCGATTTTCTTGTAAATTGTATGTTAATTACTTGAGCACTGTACCGCTTAAGCCGAAAAACATGAATTTTACTGAATTGAGCAAAATTCAAATTATATTGTTATTGCAGAATTGACATATTCATATAATCGAAAAAATTGCACTTTCTTAGTTTTAGACTTAAAGTCGATTTTCTTCTAAATTGTATGTCAATTGCGTGAGCACTGTACCGCTTAAGCCGCAAACCATCGATTTTACTGATTTGCCCTAAAGTCAAACTTTCATATAATTTCAGGATTAACAAATTTTTATAACCGAAAAATTTGCACTTTCTTAGATTTAGACTTAAAGCCGATTTTCTTGTCAATTGTATGTCAGTTGCGTGAGCACTGTACTGCTTAAGCCGAAAAACATGAATTTTACTGATTTGAGCGAAGTCAAATTATATTGTTATTGCAAAATTTACATATTCATATAACCGAAAAAATTGTACTTTCTTAGTTTTAGACTTAAAGTCGATTTTCTTGTAAATTGTATGTTAATCACTTGAGCGCTGTACCGCTTAGGCCGAAAAACATCAATTTTACTGATTTGCGCTAAAAGCAAACTTTCATTTTATTTCAGGATTAACAAATTAATATAACCGAAAAAATTGCACTTTCTTAGATTTAGACTTAAAGTCGATTTTCTTGTAAATTGTTTGTTAATTACTTGAGCACTGTACCGCTTAAGCCGAAAAACATGAATTTTACTGAATTGAGCAAAATTCAAATTATATTGTTATTGCAGAATTGACATATTCATATAACCGAAAAAATTGCACTTTCTTAGTTTTAGACTTAAAGTCGATTTTCTTCTAAATTGTATGTCAATTGCGTGAGCACTGTACCGCTTAGGCCGAAAAACATTAATTTTACTGATTTGCGCTAAAGTAAACATTTCATTTTATTTCAGGATTAACAATTGTATGTGAATTACGTGATCGCTGTACCGCTTAAGCCGAAATGTTATTTCCGGATTAACAAATTAATATAACCGAAAAAATTGCACTTTCTTAGGTTTAAAATTAAAGTCCATTTTCTTGTAAATTGTATGTCAACTGCGGTACACTGTACTGCTTAAGCCGCAAACCATCGATTTTACTGATTTGCCCTAAAGTCAAACTTTCATATAATTTCAGGATTAACAAATTTTTATAACCGAAAAATTTGCACTTTCTTAGATTTAGACTTAAAGCCGATTTTCTTGTCAATTGTATGTCAGTTGCGTGAGCACTGTACTGCTTAAGCCGAAAAACATGAATTTTACTGATTTGAGCGAAGTCAAATTATATTGTTATTGCAAAATTTACATATTCATGTAACCGAAAAAATTGTACTTTCTTAGTTTTAGACTTAAAGTCGATTTTCTAATAAATTGTATGTGAATTGCGGTAGGACTGTACCGCTTAAGCCGAAAAACATGAATGTTATTGATTTGAGCGAAAGTCCAATTATATTGCTATTGCAGAATTGACAAATTAATATAACCGAAAAAATTGCACTTTCTTAGTTTTAGACTTAAAGCCGATTTTATTGTAAATTGTATGTCAATTGCGTTAGCACTATACCGCTTAAGCCGAAAAACATGAATTTTACTGATTTGAGCACAAGTCAAATTATAATATTATTGCAAAATTTACATATTCATGTAACCGAAAAAATTGTACTTTCTTAGTTTTAGACTTAAAGTCGATTTTCTAGTAAATTGTATGTGAATTGCGGTAGGACTGTACCGCTTAAGCCGAAAAACATGAATGTTATTGATTTGAGCGAAAGTCCAATTATATTGCTATTGCAGAATTGACAAATTAATATAACCAAAAAAATTGCACTTTCTTAGGCTTAGACTTAAAGTCGATTTTCTTGTAAATTGTATGTTAATCACTTGAGCGCTGTACCGCTTAGGCCGAAAAACATCAATTTTACTGATTTGCGCTAAAAGCAAACTTTCATTTTATTTCAGGATTGACAAATTAATATAACCGAAAAAATTGCACTTTCTTAGATTTAGACTTAAAGCCGATTTTCTTGTAAATTGTATATCAGTTGCTTGAGGACTGTACTGCTTAAGCCTAAAAACATCAATTTTACTGGTTTGAGCGAAAGTCAAATTATATTGTTATTGCAGAATTGACATATTCATATAACGGAAAAAATTACACTTTTTTAGTTTCAGACTTAAAGTCGATTTTCTTGTAAATTGTAAGTTAATTGCGTGAGCACTGTACCGCTTAAGCCGAAAAACATCGATTTTACTGATTTGATCAAAAGTCAAACTTTCATATAATTTCAGGATTAACAAATTAATATAACCGAAAAAATTGCACTTTCTTAGATTTAGACTTAAAGCCGATTTTCTTGTAAATTGTATATCAGTTGCTTGAGGACTGTACTGCTTAAGCCTAAAAACATCAATTTTACTGGTTTGAGCGAAAGTCAAATTATATTGTTATTGCAGAATTGACATATTCATATAACGGAAAAAATTACACTTTTTTAGTTTCAGACTTAAAGTCGATTTTCTTGTAAATTGTAAGTTAATTGCGTGAGCACTGTACCGCTTAAGCCGAAAAACATCGATTTTACTGATTTGATCAAAAGTCAAACTTTCATATAATTTCAGGATTAACAAATTAATATAACCGAAAAAATTGCACTTTCTTAGATTTAGACTTAAAGTCGATTTAACTGTAAATTGTATGTCAATTGCTTGAGGACTGTACTGCTTAAGCCGAAAAACATGAATGTTATTGATTTGAGCGAAAGTCCAATTATATTGCTATTGCAGAATTGACAAATTAATATAACCAAAAAAATTGCACTTTCTTAGGCTTAGACTTAAAGTCGATTTTCTTGTAAATTGTATGTTAATCACTTGAGCGCTGTACCGCTTAGGCCGAAAAACATCAATTTTACTGATTTGCGCTAAAAGCAAACTTTCATTTTATTTCAGGATTGACAAATTAATATAACCGAAAAAATTGCACTTTCTTAGATTTAGACTTAAAGCCGATTTTCTTGTAAATTGTATATCAGTTGCTTGAGGACTGTACTGCTTAAGCCTAAAAACATCAATTTTACTGGTTTGAGCGAAAGTCAAATTATATTGTTATTGCAGAATTGACATATTCATATAACCGAAAAAATTGCACTTTTTTAGTTTCAGACTTAAAGTCGATTTTCTTGTAAATTGTAAGTTAATTGCGTGAGCACTGTACCGCTTAAGCCGAAAAACATGAATTTTACTGAATTGAGCAAAATTCAAATTATATTGTTATTGCAGAATTGACATATTCATATAACCGAAAAAATTGCACTTTCTTAGTTTTAGACTTAAAGTCGATTTTCTTCTAAATTGTATGTCAATTGCGTGAGCACTGTACCGCTTAAGCCGAAAAACATGAATTTTACTGAATTGAGCAAAAGTCAAATAATATTGTTATTGCAGAATTGACATATTCATATAACCGAAAAAATTGCACTTTCTTAGGTTTAGATTTAAAGTCGATTTACTTGTAAATTGTATGTCAATTGCGTGAGCACTGTACCGCTTAAGCCGAAAAACATGAATTTTACTGAATTGAGCAAAAGTCAAATTATATTGTTATTGCAGAATTGACATATTCATATAACCGAAAAAATTGCACTTCCTTAGTTTTAGACTTAAAGTCGATTTTCTTCTAAATTGTATGTCAATTGCGTGAGCACTGTACCGCTTAAGCCGAAAAACATGAATTTTACTGAATTGAGCAAAAGTCAAATTATATTGTTATTGCAGAATTGACATATTCATATAACCGAAAAAAATGCACTTTCTTAGTTTTAGATTTAAAGTCGATATTCTTCTAAATTGTATGTCAATTGCGTGAGCACTGTACCGCTTAAGCCGAAAAACATGAATTTTACTGAATTGAGCAAAAGTCAAATTATATTTTTATTGCAGAATTGACATATTCATATAACCGAAAAAATTGCACTTTCTTAGTTTTAGACTTAAAGTCGATTTTCTTCTAAATTGTATGTCAATTGCGTGAGCACTGTACCGCTTAAGCCGAAAAACATGAATTTTACTGAATTGGGCAAAAGTCAAATCATATTGTTATTGCACAATTGACATATTCATATAACCGAAAAAATTGCACTTTCTTAGTTTTAGACTTAAAGTCGATTTTCTTCTAAATTGTATGTCAATTGCGTGAGCACTGTACCGCTTAAGCCGAAAAACATGAATTTTACTGAATTGAGCAAAAGTCAAATAATATTATTATTGCAGAATTGACATATTCATATAACCGAAAAAATTGCACTTTCTTAGTTTTAGACTTAAAGTCGATGTTCTTCTAAATTGTATGTCAATTGCGTGAGCACTGTACTGCTTAAGCCTAAAAACATCAATTTTACTGGTTTGAGCGAAAGTCAAATTATATTGTTATTGCAGAATTGACATATTCATATAACCGAAAAAATTGCACTTTTTTAGTTTCAGACTTAAAGTCGATTTTCTTGTAAATTGTAAGTTAATTGCGTGAGCACTGTACCGCTTAAGCCGAAAAACATGAATTTTACTGAATTGAGCAAAATTCAAATTATATTGTTATTGCAGAATTGACATATTCATATAACCGAAAAAATTGCACTTTCTTAGTTTTAGACTTAAAGTCGATTTTCTTCTAAATTGTATGTCAATTGCGTGAGCACTGTACCGCTTAAGCCGAAAAACATGAATTTTACTGAATTGAGCAAAAGTCAAATAATATTGTTATTGCAGAATTGACATATTCATATAACCGAAAAAATTGCACTTTCTTAGTTTTAGACTTAAAGTCGATTTTCTTCTAAATTGTATGTCAATTGCGTGACCACTGTACCGCTTAAGCCGAAAAACATGAATTTTACTGAATTGAGCAAAAGTCAAATTATATTGTTATTGCAGAATTGACATATTCATATAACCGAAAAAATTGCACTTTCTTAGTTTTAGACTTAAAGCCGATTTTCTTCTAAATTTTATGTCAATTGCGTAAGCACTGTACTGCTTAAGCCGAAAAACATGAATTTTACTGAATAGAGCAAAAGTCAAATTATATTGTTATTGCAGAATTGACATATTCATATAACCGAAAAAATTGCACTTCCTTAGTTTTAGACTTAAAGTCGATTTTCTTCTAAATTGTATGTCAATTGCGTGAGCACTGTACCGCTTAAGCCGAAAAACATGAATTTTACTGAATTGAGCAAAAGTCAAATAATATTATTATTGCAGAATTGACATATTCATATAACCGAAAAAATTGCACTTTCTTAGTTTTAGACTTAAAGTCGATGTTCTTCTAAATTGTATGTCAATTGCGTGAGCACTGTACTGCTTAAGCCTAAAAACATCAATTTTACTGAATAGAGCAAAAGTCAAATTATATTGTTATTGCAGAATTGACATATTCATATAACCGAAAAAATTGCACTTTCTTAGTTTTAGACTTAAAGTCGATTTTCTTCTAAATTGTATGTCAATTGCGTGAGCACTGTACCGCTTAAGCCGAAAAACATGAATTTTACTGAATTGAGCAAAAGTCAAATAATATTATTATTGCAGAATTGACATATTCATATAACCGAAAAAATTGCACTTTCTTAGTTTTAGACTTAAAGTCGATGTTCTTCTAAATTGTATGTCAATTGCGTGAGCACTGTACTGCTTAAGCCTAAAAACATCAATTTTACTGAATAGAGCAAAAGTCAAATTATATTGTTATTGCAGAATTGACATATTCATATAACCGAAAAAATTGCACTTCCTTAGTTTTAGACTTAAAGTCGATTTTCTTCTAAATTGTATGTCAATTGCGTGAGCACTGTACCGCTTAAGCCGAAAAACATGAATTTTACTGAATTGGGCAAAAGTCAAATCATATTGTTATTGCACAATTGACATATTCATATAACCGAAAAAATTGCACTTTCTTAGTTTTAGACTTAAAGTCGATTTTCTTCTAAATTGTATGTCAATTGCGTGAGCACTGTACCGTTTAAGCCGAAAAACATGAATTTTACTGAATTGAGCAAAAGTCAAATAATATTATTATTGCAGAATTGACATATTCATATAACCGAAAAAATTGCACTTTCTTAGTTTTAGACTTAAAGTCGATGTTCTTCTAAATTGTATGTCAATTGCGTGAGCACTGTACCGCTTAAGCCGAAAAACATGAATTTTACTGAATTGAGCAAAAGTCAAATTATATTGTTATTGCAGAATTGACATATTCATATAACCGAAAAAATTGCACTTTCTTAGTTTTAGACTTAAAGTCGATGTTCTTCTAAATTGTATGTCAATTGCGTGAGCACTGTACCGCTTAAGCCGAAAAACATGAATTTTACTGAATTGAGCAAAAGTAAAATTATATTGCTATTGCAGAATTGACAAATTAATATAACCGAAAAAATTGCAATTTCTTACAATAGCTTTAGATTTAAAGTCGATTTTCTTGTAAATTGTATTTCAGTTGCGTGAGCACTGTACCGCTTAAGCCGAAAAACATGAATTTTACTGAATTGGGCAAAAGTCAAATTATATTGTTATTGCACAATTGACATATTCATATAACCGAAAAAATTGCACTTTCTTAGTTTTAGACTTAAAGTCGATTTTCTTCTAAATTGTATGTCAATTGCGTGAGCACTGTACCGCTTAAGCCGAAAAACATGAATTTTACTGAATTGAGCAAAAGTCAAATTATATTGTTATTGCAGAATTGACATATTCATATAACCGAAAAAAATGCACTTTCTTAGTTTTAGACTTAAAGTCGATATTCTTCTAAATTGTATGACAATTGCGTGAGCACTGTACCGCTTAAGCCGAAAAACATGAATTTTACTGAATTGGGCAAAAGTCAAATTATATTGTTATTGCACAATTGACATATTCATATAACCGAAAAAATTGCACTTTCTTAGTTTTAGACTTAAAGTCGATTTTCTTCTAAATTGTATGTCAATTGCGTGAGCACTGTACCGCTTAGGCCGAAAAACATTAATTTTACTGATTTGCGCTAAAGTAAACATTTCATTTTATTTCAGGATTAACAATTGTATGTGAATTACGTGATCGCTGTACCGCTTAAGCCGAAATGTTATTTCCGGATTAACAAATTAATATAACCGAAAAAATTGCACTTTCTTAGGTTTAAAATTAAAGTCCATTTTCTTGTAAATTGTATGTCAACTGCGGTACACTGTACTGCTTAAGCCGCAAACCATCGATTTTACTGATTTGCCCTAAAGTCAAACTTTCATATAATTTCAGGATTAACAAATTAATATTACCGCAAAAGTTGCACTTTCTTAGTTTTAGACTTAAAGTCGATTTTCTTGTAAATTGTATGTCAATTGCGGTAGCACTGTACTGCTTAAGCCGCAAAACATCGATTTTACTGATTTGCGCTAAAAACAAACTTTCATTTTATTTCAGGATTAACAATTGTATGTTAATTACTTGAGCGCTTTATCGCTTAGGCCGAAAAACATCAATTTTACTGATTTGCGCTAAAAGCAAACTTTCATTTTATTTCAGGATTAACAATTGTATGTTACTTACTTGATCGCTGTACCGCTTAAGCCGAAATGTTATTTCAGGATTAACAAATTAAAATAACCGAAAAAATTGCAATTTCTTAGGTTTAAAATTTAAATCCATTTTCTTGTAAATTGTATGTCAACTGCGGTAGCACTGTACTGCTTAAGCCGCAAAACATCGATTTTACTGATTTGATCTAAAGTCAAACTTTCATATAATTTCAGGATTAACAAATTAATATAACCGAAAAATTTGCACTTTCTTAGATTTAGACTTAAAGCCGATTTTCTTGTAAATTGTATGTCAGTTGCGTGAGCACTGTACTGCTTAAGCCGAAAAACATAAATTTTACTGATTTGAGCAAAAGTCAAATTATATTGTTATAAAACTATAATGTTATGGCAGGATTAACAAATTAATATAAAAAAAAAGAAAAGAAAAAATTGAACTTTCTTAGATTTTTACTTAAAGCCGATTTTCTTGTAAATTGTATGTTAACTGCGGTAGCACTGTACTGCTTAAGCCGCAAATAATCGATTTTACTGATTTGCGCTTAAGTCAAACTTTCATATAATTTCAGGATTAAAGAATTAATATAACCAAACTTTTCGCACTTTCTTAGAATTAGACTTAAAGTCGATTTTCTTGTAAATTGTATGTTAATTACTTGAGCACTGTACCGCTTAAGCCGAAAAACATGAATTTTACTGATTTGAGCGAAGTCAAATTATATTGTTATTGCAAAATTTACATATTCATGTAACCGAAAAAATTGTACTTTCTTAGTTTTAGACTTAAAGTCGATTTTCTAATAAATTGTATGTGAATTGCGGTAGGACTGTACCGCTTAAGCCGAAAAACATGAATGTTATTGATTTGAGCGAAAGTCCAATTATATTGCTATTGCAGAATTGACAAATTAATATAACCGAAAAAATTGCACTTTCTTAGTTTTAGACTTAAAGCCGATTTTATTGTAAATTGTATGTCAATTGCGTTAGCACTATACCGCTTAAGCCGAAAAACATGAATTTTACTGATTTGAGCACAAGTCAAATTATAATATTATTGCAAAATTTACATATTCATGTAACCGAAAAAATTGTACTTTCTTAGTTTTAGACTTAAAGTCGATTTTCTAGTAAATTGTATGTGAATTGCGGTAGGACTGTACCGCTTAAGCCGAAAAACATGAATGTTATTGATTTGAGCGAAAGTCCAATTATATTGCTATTGCAGAATTGACAAATTAATATAACCAAAAAAATTGCACTTTCTTAGGCTTAGACTTAAAGTCGATTTTCTTGTAAATTGTATGTTAATCACTTGAGCGCTGTACCGCTTAGGCCGAAAAACATCAATTTTACTGATTTGCGCTAAAAGCAAACTTTCATTTTATTTCAGGATTAACAAATTAATATAACCGAAAAAATTGCACTTTCTTAGATTTAGACTTAAAGCCGATTTTCTTGTAAATTGTAAGTTAATTGCGTGAGCACTGTACCGCTTAGGCCGAAAAACATCAATTTTACTGATTTGCGCTAAAGTAAAAATTTCATATTATTTCAGGATTAACAATTGTATGTGAATTACGTGATCGCTGTACCGCTTAAGCCGAAAAACATGAATGTTATTGATTTGAGCGAAAGTCCAATTATATTGCTATTGCAGAATTGACAAATTAATATAACCGAAAAAATTGCACTTTCTTAGTTTTAGACTTAAAGCCGATTTTATTGTAAATTGAAGGTGAATTGCGTTAGCACTATACCGCTTAAGCCGAAAAACATGAATTTTACTGATTTGAGCACAAGTCAAATTATAATATTATTGCAAAATTTACATATTCATGTGAC
Source organism: Bactrocera oleae (assembly GCF_042242935.1). NCBI lineage: Eukaryota > Metazoa > Arthropoda > Insecta > Diptera > Tephritidae > Bactrocera > Bactrocera oleae. The sequence goes on along the minus strand of NC_091541.1, from coordinate 14,365,942 downwards.
CGAAAAAATTGTACTTTCTTAGTTTTAGACTTAAAGTCGATTTTCTAGTAAATTGTATGTGAATTGCGGTAGGACTGTACCGCTTAAGCCGAAAAACATGAATGTTATTGATTTGAGCGAAAGTCCAATTATATTGCTATTGCAGAATTAACAAATTAATATAACCGAAAAAATTGCACTTTCTTAGGTTTAAAATTAAAGTCCATTTTCTTGTAAATTGTATGTCAACTGCGGTACACTGTACTGCTTAAGCCGCAAACCATCGATTTTACTGATTTGCCCTAAAGTCAAACTTTCATATAAGTTCAGGATTAACAAATTAATATAACCGAAAAATTTGCACTTTCTTAGATTTAGACTTAAAGCCGATTTTCTTGTAAATTGTATGTCAGTTGCGTGAGCACTGTACCGCTTAAGCCGAAAAACATGAATTTTACTGAATTAAGCAAAATTCAAATTATATTGTTATTGCAGAATTGACATATTCATATAACCGAAAAAATTGCACTTTCTTAGTTTTAGACTTAAAGTCGATTTTCTTCTAAATTGTATGTCAATTGCGTGAGCACTGTACCGCTTAAGCCGAAAAACATGAATTTTACTGAATTGAGCAAAAGTCAAATAATATTGTTATTGCAGAATTGACATATTCATATAACCGAAAAAATTGCACTTTCTTAGGTTTAGATTTAAAGTCGATTTACTTGTAAATTGTATGTCAATTGCGTGAGCACTGTACCGCTTAAGCCGAAAAACATGAATTTTACTGAATTGAGCAAAAGTCAAATTATATTGTTATTGCAGAATTGACATATTCATATACGAAAAAATTGCACTTTCTTAGTTTTAGACTTAAAATCGATTTTCTTCTAAATTGTATGTCAATTGCGTGAGCACTGTACCGCTTAAGCCGAAAAACATGAATTTTACTGAATTGAGCAAAAGTCAAATAATATTGTTATTGCAGAATTGACATATTCATATAACCGAAAAAATTGCACTTTCTTAGGTTTAGACTTAAAGTCGATTTACTTGTAAATTGTATGTCAATTGCGTGAGCACTGTACCGCTTAAGCCGAAAAACATGAATTTTACTGAATTGAGCAAAAGTCAAATTATATTGTTATTGCAGAATTGACATATTCATATAACCGAAAAAATTGCACTTTCTTAGTTTTAGACTTAAAGTCGATTTTCTTCTAAATTGTATGTCAATTGCGTGAGCACTGTACCGCTTAAGCCGAAAAACATGAATTTTACTGAATTGAGCAAAAGTCAAATAATATTGTTATTGCAGAATTGACATATTCATATAACCGAAAATATTGCACTTTCTTAGGTTTAGATTTAAAGTCGATTTACTTGTAAATTGTATGTCAATTGCGTGAGCACTGTACCGCTTAGGCCGAAAAACATCAATTTTACTGATCTGCGCTAAAGTAAAAATTTCATATTATTTCAGGATTAACAATTGTATGTGAATTACGTGATCGCTGTACCGCTTAAGCCGAAATGTTATTTCCGGATTAACAAATTAATATAACCGAAAAAATTGCACTTTCTTAGGTTTAAAATTAAAGTCCATTTTCTTGTAAATTGTATGTCAACTGCGGTACACTGTACTGCTTAAGCCGCAAACCATCGATTTTACTGATTTGCCCTAAAGTCAAACTTTCATATAAGTTCAGGATTAACAAATTAATATAACCGAAAAATTTGCACTTTCTTAGATTTAGACTTAAAGCCGATTTTCTTGTAAATTGTATGTCAGTTGCGTGAGCACTGTACTGCTTAAGCCGAAAAACATAAATTTTACTGATTTGAGCAAAAGTCAAATTATATTGTTATAAAACTATAATGTTATGGCAGGATTAACAAATTAATATAAAAAAAAAGAAAAGAAAAAATTGAACTTTCTTAGATATTTACTTAAAGCCGATTTTCTTGTAAATTGTATGTCAACTGCGGTAGCACTGTACTGCTTAAGCCGCAAACCATCGATTTTACTGATTTGCTCTTAAGTCAAACTTTCATATAATTTCAGGATTAAAGAATTAATATAACCAAACTTTTCGCACTTTCTTAGATTTAGACTTAAAGTCGATTGTCTTGTAAATTATATGTTAATTACTTGAGCACTGTACCGCTTAAGCCGAAAAACATGAATTTTACTGATTTGAGCACAAGTCAAATTATAATATTATTGCAAAATTTACATATTCATGTAACCGAAAAAATTGCACTTTCTTAGTTTTAGACTTAAAGTCGATTTTCTAGTAAATTGTATGTGAATTGCGGTAGGACTGTACCGCTTAAGCCGAAAAACATGAATGTTATTGATTTGAGCGAAAGTCCAATTATATTGCTATTGCAGAATTGACAAATTAATATAACCAAAAAAATTGCATTTTCTTAGGCTTAGACTTAATGTCGATTTTCTTGTAAATTGTATGTTAATCACTTGAGCACTGTACCGCTTAAGCCGAAAAACATCAATTTTACTGATTTGCGTGAAAGTAAAACTATAATGTTATGGCAGGATTAACAAATTAATATAAAAAAAGGAAAGAAATAATTGAACTTTCTCAGATTTTTACTTAAAGCCGATTTTCTTGTAAATTGTAAGTTAATTACTTGAGCGCTGTACCGCTTAGGCCGAAAAACATCAATTTTACTGATTTGCGCTATAAGCAAACTTTCATTTTATTTCAGGATTAACAATTGTATGTTAATTGCTTGATCGCTGTACCGCTTAGGCCGAAATGTTAATTCAGAGTTAACAAATTAATATAACCGAAAAAATTGCACTTTCTTAGGTTTAAAATTTAAGTCCATTTTCTTGTAAATTATATGTCAACTGCGGTAGCACTGTACTGTTTAAGCCGCAAAACATCTATTTTACTGAGTTGAGCGAAAGTCAAATTATATTGTTATTGCAGAATTGACATATTCATATAACGGAAAAAATTGCACTTTTTTAGTTTCAGACTTAAAGTCGATTTTCTTGTAAATTGTGAGTTAATTGCGTGAGCACTGTACCGCTTAAGCCGAAAAACATCGATTTTACTGATTTGATCAAAAGTCAAACTTTCATATAATTTCAGGATTAACAAATTAATATAACCGAAAAAATTGCACTTTCTTAGATTTAGACTTAAAGCCGATTTTCTTGTAAATTGTATATCAGTTGCTTGAGGACTGTACTGCTTAAGCCTAAAAACATCAATTTTACTGGTTTGAGCGAAAGTCAAATTATATTGTTATTGCAGAATTGACATATTTATATAACCGAAAAAATTGCAGTTTCTTAGTTTTAGACTTAAAGCCGATTTTCTTGTAAATTGTATGTCAATTGCGTTAGCACTGTACCGCTTAAGCCGAAAAACATGAATTTTACTGATTTGAGCACAAGTCAAATTATAATATTATTGCAAAATTTACATATTCATGTAACCGAAAAAATTGTACTTTCTTAGTTTTAGACTTAAAGTCGATTTTCTTGTAAATTGTATATCAATTGCGGTAGGACTGTACCGCTTAAGCCGAAAAACATTTTATTGAATTAAGCGAAAGTAAAACTATAATGTTATGGCAGGATTAACAAATTAATATAAAAAAAGGAAAGATATAATTGAACTTTCTTAGATTTTTACTTAAATCCGATTTTCTTGTAAATTGTATGTTAATTACTTGAGCGCTATACCGCTTAGGCCGAAAAACATCAATTTTACTGATTTGAAATCAAACTTTCAATTTATTTCAGGATTAACAATTGTATGTTAATTACTTGATCGCTGTACCGCTTAAGCCGAAATGTTATTTCAGGATTAACAAATTAATATAACCGAAAAAATTGCACTTTCTTAGGTTTAAAATTTAAGTCAATTTTCTTGTAAATTATATGTCAGCTGCGGTAGCACTGTACTGCTTAAGCCGAAAAACATGAATTTTACTGATTTGAGCGAAAGTCAAATTATATTATTATTGCAGGATTAACAAATTAATATTACCGCAAAGGTTGCAATTTCTTAGTTTTAGACTTAAAGTCGATTTTCTTGTAAATTGTATGTCAATTGCGGTAGCACTGTACTGCTTAAGCCAAAAAACATCGATTTTACTGATTTGATCAAAAGTCAAACTTTCATATAATTTTAGGATTAACAAATTAATATAACCGAAAAAATTGCACTTTCTTATTTAGACTTAAAGCCGATTTTCTTGTAAATTGTATATCAGTTGCTTGCGGACTGTACCGCTTAAGCCGAAAAACATCAATTTTACTGGTTTGAGCGAAAGTCAAATTATATTGTTATTGCAGAATTGACATACTCATATAACCGAAAAAATTGCACTTTCTTAGATTTAGACTTAAAGCCGATTTTCTTGTAAATTGTATATCAGTTGCTTGCGGACTGTACCGCTTAAGCCGAAAAACATAAATTTTACTGGTTTGAGCGAAAGTCAAATTATATTGTTATTGCAGAATTGACATACTCATATAACCGCAAAAATTGCACTTTCTTAGATTTAGACTTAAAGCCGATTTTCTTGTAAATTGTATGTCAATTGCGGTAGCACTGTACTGCTTAAGCCGAAAAACATCGATTTTACTGATTTGATCAAAAGTCAAACTTTCATATAATTTCAGAATTAACAAATTAATATTACCGCAAAAGTTGCACTTTCTTAGTTTTAGACTTAAAGTCGATTTTCTTGTAAATTGTATGTCAATTGCGGTAGCACTGTACTGCTTAAGCCGAAAAACATCGATTTTACTGATTTGATCAAAAGTCAAACTTTCATATAATTTCAGGATTAACAAATTAATATAGCCGAAAAAATTGCACTTTCTTAGATTTAGACTTAAAGCCGATTTTCTTGTAAATTGTATATCAGTTGCTTGAGGACTGTACCGCTTAAGCCGAAAAACATAAATTTTACTGGTTTGAGCGAAAGTCAAATTATATTGTTATTGCAGAATTGACATATTCATATAACCGAAAAAATTGCACTTTCTTAGATTTAGACTTAAAGCCGATTTTCTTGTAAATTGTATGTCAATTGCGGTAGCACTGTACTGCTTAAGCCGAAAAACATCGATTTTACTGATTTGATCAAAAGTCAAACTTTCATATAATTTCAGAATTAACAAATTAATATTACCGCAAAAGTTGCACTTTCTTAGTTTTAGACTTAAAGCCGATTTTCTTGTAAATTGTATGTCAATTGCGGTAGCACTGTACTGCTTAAGCCGAAAAACATCGATTTTACTGATTTGATCAAAAGTCAAACTTTCATATAATTTCAGGATTAACAAATTAATATAGCCGAAAAAATTGCACTTTCTTAGATTTAGACTTAAAGCCGATTTTCTTGTAAATTGTATATCAGTTGCTTGAGGACTGTACCGCTTAAGCCGAAAAACATCAATTTTACTGGTTTGAGCGAAAGTCAAATTATATTGTTATTGCAGAATTGACATATTCATATAACCGAAAAAATTGCACTTTCTTAGATTTAGACTTAAAGCCGATTTTCTTGTAAATTGTATGTCAATTGCGGTAGCACTGTACTGCTTAAGCCGAAAAACATCGATTTTACTGATTTGATCAAAAGTCAAACTTTCATATAATTTCAGAATTAACAAATTAATATTACCGCAAAAGTTGCACTTTCTCTGTTTTAGACTTAAAGTCGATTTTCTTGTAAATTGTATGTCAATTGCGGTAGCACTGTACTGCTTAAGCCGAAAAACATCGATTTTACTGATTTGATCAAAAGTCAAACTTTCATATAATTTCAGGATTAACAAATTAATATAGCCGAAAAAATTGCACTTTCTTAGATTTAGACTTAAAGCCGATTTTCTTGTAAATTGTATATCAGTTGCTTGAGGACTGTACCGCTTAAGCCGAAAAACATCAATTTTACTGGTTTGAGCGAAAGTCAAATTATATTGTTATTGCAGAATTGACATACTCATATAACCGAAAAAATTGCACTTTCTTAGATTTAGACTTAAAGCCGATTTTCTTGTAAATTGTATATCAGTTGCTTGAGGACTGTACCGCTTAAGCCGAAAAACATAAATTTTACTGGTTTGAGCGAAAGTCAAATTATATTGTTATTGCAGAATTGACATACTCATATAACCGCAAAAATTGCACTTTCTTAGATTTAGACTTAAAGCCGATTTTCTTGTAAATTGTATGTCAATTGCGGTAGCACTGTACTGCTTAAGCCGAAAAACATCGATTTTACTGATTTGATCAAAAGTCAAACTTTCATATAATTTCAGAATTAACAAATTAATATTACCGCAAAAGTTGCACTTTCTTAGTTTTAGACTTAAAGCCGATTTTCTTGTAAATTGTATGTCAATTGCGGTAGCACTGTACTGCTTAAGCCGAAAAACATCAATTTTACTGGTTTGAGCGAAAGTCAAATTATAATGTTACGGCAGGATTAACAAAATAATATAAAAAAAAGAAAAGAAAAAATGGAACTTTCTTAGATTTTTACTTAAAGCCGATTTTCTTGTAAATTGTATGTCAACTGCGGTCTCACTGTACTTCTTAAGCCGCAAACCATCGATTTACTGATTTGCTCTTAAGTCAAACTTTCATATAATTTCAGGATTAAAAAATTAATATAACCGAAAAATTTGCACTTTCTTAGATTTAGACTTAAAGTCGATTTTCTTGTTTCTTGTATGTTAATTACTTGAGCACTGTACCGCTTAAGCCGAAAAACATGAACTTTACTGATTTGAGCGAAGTCAAATTATATTGTTATTGGAGAATTGACATACTCATATAACCGAAAAAATTGCACTTTCTAAGGTTTAGACTTAAAGCCGATTTTCTTGTAAATTGAATGTCAATTGCGTGAGCACTGTACTGCTTAAGCCGAAAAACATCGATTTTACTGATTTGATCAAAAGTCAAACTTTCATATAATTTCAGGATTAAAAAATTAATATAACCGAAAAATTTGCACTTTCTTAGATTTAGACTTAAAGTCGATTTTCTTGTTAATTGTATGTTAATTACTTGAGCACTGTACCGCTTAAGCCGAAAAACATGAACTTTACTGATTTGAGCGAAGTCAAATTATATTGTTATTGCAGAATTGACATACTCATATAACCGAAAAAATTGCACTTTCTTAGATTTAGACTTAAAGCCGATTTTCTTGTAAATTGGATATCAGTTGCTTGAGGACTGTACTGCTTAAGCCGAAAAACATCAATTTTACTGATTTTAGCGAAAGTCAAACTATATTGTTGTTGCAGATTTGAGATATTCTTATAACCGAAAAAATTGCACTTTCTTAGGTTTAGACTTAAAGCCGATTTTCTTGTAAATTGTATGTCAATTATTATTACCGCTTAAGCCGAAAAACATGAATTTTACTGATTTGAGCGAAAGTAAAACTATAATGTTATGGCAGGATTAACAAATTAATATAAAAAAAAAGAAAAGAAAAAATTGAACTTTCTTAGATTTTTACTTAAAGCCGATTTTCTTGTAAATTGTATGTCAACTGCGGTCTCACTGTACTGCTTAAGCCGCAAACCATCGATTTTACTGATTTGCTCTTAAGTCAAACTTTCATATAATTTCAGGATTAAAAAATTAATATAACCGAAAAATTTGCACTTTCTTAGATTTAGACTCAAAGTCGATTTTTTTGTTACTTGTATGTTAATTACTTGAGCACTGTACCGCTTAAGCCGAAAAACATGAACTTTACTGATTTGAGCGAAGTCAAATGATATTGTTATTGCAGAATTGACATATTCATATAACCGAAAAAATTGCACTTTCTTAGTTTTAGACTTAAAGCCGATTTTCTTGTAAATTGTATGTCAATTGCGTGAGCACTGTACCGCTTAAGCCGAAAAACATGAATTTTACTTATTTGAGCAAAAGTCTATTTATAATATTATTGCAAAATTTACATATTCATGTAACCGAATAAATTGTACTTTCTTAGTTTTAGACTTAAAGTGGGTTTTCTTGTAAATTGTATGTCAATTGCCGTAGGACTGTACCGCTTAAGCCGAAAAACATGAATTTTATTGATTTGAGCGAAAGTCCAATTATATTGCTATTGCAGAATTTACAAATTAATATAACTGAAAAAATTGCACTTTCTTAGATTTAGACTCAAAGTCGATTTTCTTGTTACTTGTATGTTAATTACTTGAGCACTGTACCGCTTAAGCCGAAAAACATGAACTTTACTGATTTGAGCGAAGCCAAATGATATTGTTATTGCAGAATTGACATATTCATATAACCGAAAAAATTGCACTTTCTTAGTTTTAGACTTAAAGCCGATTTTCTTGTAAATTGTATGTCAATTGCGTGAGCACTGTACCGCTTAAGCCGAAAAACATGAATTTTACTTATTTGAGCAAAAGTCAATTTATAATATTATTGCAAAATTTACATATTCATGTAACCGAATAAATTGTACTTTCTTAGTTTTAGACTTAAATTCGATTTTCTTGTAAATTGTATGTTAATCACTTGAGCACTGTACCGCTTCAGCCGAAAAACATCAATTTTACTGATTTGCGCGAAAGTAAAACTGTAATGTTATGGCAGGATTAACAAATTAATATAAAAAAAAGGAAAGAAATAATTGAACTTTCTTAGATTTTTACTTAAAGCCGATTTTCTTGTAAATTGTATGTTAATTACTTGAGCGCTGTACCGCTTAGGCCGAAAAACATAAATTTTACTGGTTTGAGCGAAAGTCAAATTATATTGTTATTGCAGAATTTACATATTCATATAACCGAAAAAATTGCACTTTCTTAGATTTAGACTTAAAGCCGATTTTCTTGTAAATTGTATATCAGTTGCTTAAGGACTGTACCGCTTAAGCCGAAAAACATAAATTTTACTGGTTTAAGCGAAAGTCAAATTATATTGTTATTGCAGGATTTACATATTCATATAACCGAAAAAATTGCACTTTCTTAGGTTTAGACTTAAAGCCGATTTTCTTGTAAATTGTATGTCAATTGCGGTAGCACTGTACTGCTTAAGCCGAAAAACATCGATTTTACTGATTTGATCAAAAGTCAAACTTTCATATAATTTCAGGATTAACAAATTAATATTACCGCAAAAGTTGCACTTTCTTAGTTTTAGACTTAAAGTAGATTTTCTTGTAAATTGTATGTCAATTGCGGTAACACTGTACTGCTTAAGCCGAAAAACATCGATTTTACTGATTTGATCAAAAGTCAAACTTTCATATAATTTCAGGATTAACAAATTAATATAACCGAAAAAATTGCACTTTCTTAGATTTAGACTTAAAGCCGATTTTCTTGTAAATTGTATATCAGTTGCTTGAGGACTGTACCGCTTAAGCCGAAAAACATGAATTTTACTGATTTGAGCGAAAGTAAAACTATAATGTTATGGCAGGATTAACAAATTAATATAAAAAAAAAGAAAAGAAAAAATTGAACTTTCTTAGATTTTTACTTAAAGCCGATTTTCTTGTAAATTGTATGTCAACTGCGGTCTCACTGTACTGCTTAAGCCGCAAACCATCGATTTTACTGATTTGCTCTTAAGTCAAACTTTCATATAATTTCAGGATTAAAAAATTAATATAACCGAAAAATTTGCACTTTCTTAGATTTAGACTCAAAGTCGATTTTTTTGTTACTTGTATGTTAATTACTTGAGCACTGTACCGCTTAAGCCGAAAAACATGAACTTTACTGATTTGAGCGAAGTCAAATGATATTGTTATTGCAGAATTGACATATTCATATAACCGAAAAAATTGCACTTTCTTAGTTTTAGATTTAAAGCCGATTTTCTTGTAAATTGTATGTCAATTGCGTGAGCACTGTACCGCTTAAGCCGAAAAACATGAATTTTACTTATTTGAGCAAAAGTCTATTTATAATATTATTGCAAAATTTACATATTCATGTAACCGAATAAATTGTACTTTCTTAGTTTTAGACTTAAAGTGGGTTTTCTTGTAAATTGTATGTCAATTGCCGTAGGACTGTACCGCTTAAGCCGAAAAACATGAATTTTATTGATTTGAGCGAAAGTCCAATTATATTGCTTTGCAGAATTGACAAATTAATATAACCGAAAAAATTGCACTTTCTTAGATTTAGACTCAAAGTCGATTTTCTTGTTACTTGTATGTTAATTACTTGAGCACTGTACCGCTTCAGCCGAAAAACATCAATTTTACTGATTTGCGCGAAAGTAAAACTGTAATGTTATGGCAGGATTAACAAATTAATATAAAAAAAAGGAAAGAAATAATTGAACTTTCTTAGATTTTTACTTAAAGCCGATTTTCTTGTAAATTGTATGTTAATTACTTGAGCGCTGTACCGCTTAGGCCGAAAAACATAAATTTTACTGGTTTGAGCGAAAGTCAAATTATATTGTTATTGCAGAATTTACATATTCATATAACCGAAAAAATTGCACTTTCTTAGATTTAGACTTAAAGCCGATTTTCTTGTAAATTGTATATCAGTTGCTTAAGGACTGTACCGCTTAAGCCGAAAAACATAAATTTTACTGGTTTGAGCGAAAGTCAAATTATATTGTTATTGCAGAATTTACATATTCATATAACCGAAAAAATTGCACTTTTTTAGGTTTAGACTTAAAGCCGATTTTCTTGTAAATTGTATGTCAATTGCGGTAGCACTGTACTGCTTAAGCCGAAAAACATCGATTTTACTGATTTGATCAAAAGTCAAACTTTCATATAATTTCAGGATTAACAAATTAATATTACCGCAAAAGTTGCACTATCTTAGTTTTAGACTAAAAGTCGATTTTCTTGTAAATTGTATGTCAATTGCGGTAACACTGTACTGCTTAAGCCGAAAAACATCGATTTTACTGATTTGATCAAAAGTCAAACTTTCATATAATTTCAGGATTAACAAATTAATATAACCGAAAAAATTGCACTTTCTTAGATTTAGACTTAAAGCCGATTTTCTTGTAAATTGTATGTCAATTGCGTTAGCACTGTACCGCTTAAGCCGAAAAACATCAATTTTACTGATTTTAGCGAAAGTCAAACTATATTGTTGTTGCAGATTTGAGATATTCTTATAACCGAAAAAATTGCACTTTCTTAGGTTTAGACTTAAAGCCGATTTTCTTGTAAATTGTATGTCAATTATTATTACCGCTTAAGCCGAAAAACATGAATTTTACTGATTTGAGCGAAAGTAAAACTATAATGTTATGGCAGGATTAACAAATTAATATAAAAAAAAAGAAAAGAAAAAATTGAACTTTCTTAGATTTTTACTTAAAGCCGATTTTCTTGTAAATTGTATGTCAACTGCGGTCTCACTGTACTGCTTAAGCCGCAAACCATCGATTTTACTGATTTGCTCTTAAGTCAAACTTTCATATAATTTCAGGATTAAAAAATTAATATAACCGAAAAATTTGCACTTTCTTAGATTTAGACTCAAAGTCGATTTTTTTGTTACTTGTATGTTAATTACTTGAGCACTGTACCGCTTAAGCCGAAAAACATGAACTTTACTGATTTGAGCGAAGTCAAATGATATTGTTATTGCAGAATTGACATATTCATATAACCGAAAAAATTGCACTTTCTTAGTTTTAGATTTAAAGCCGATTTTCTTGTAAATTGTATGTCAATTGCGTGAGCACTGTACCGCTTAAGCCGAAAAACATGAATTTTACTTATTTGAGCAAAAGTCTATTTATAATATTATTGCAAAATTTACATATTCATGTAACCGAATAAATTGTACTTTCTTAGTTTTAGACTTAAAGTGGGTTTTCTTGTAAATTGTATGTCAATTGCCGTAGGACTGTACCGCTTAAGCCGAAAAACATGAATTTTATTGATTTGAGCGAAAGTCCAATTATATTGCTTTGCAGAATTGACAAATTAATATAACCGAAAAAATTGCACTTTCTTAGATTTAGACTCAAAGTCGATTTTCTTGTTACTTGTATGTTAATTACTTGAGCACTGTACCGCTTCAGCCGAAAAACATCAATTTTACTGATTTGCGCGAAAGTAAAACTGTAATGTTATGGCAGGATTAACAAATTAATATAAAAAAAAGGAAAGAAATAATTGAACTTTCTTAGATTTTTACTTAAAGCCGATTTTCTTGTAAATTGTATGTTAATTACTTGAGCGCTGTACCGCTTAGGCCGAAAAACATAAATTTTACTGGTTTGAGCGAAAGTCAAATTATATTGTTATTGCAGAATTTACATATTCATATAACCGAAAAAATTGCACTTTCTTAGATTTAGACTTAAAGCCGATTTTCTTGTAAATTGTATATCAGTTGCTTAAGGACTGTACCGCTTAAGCCGAAAAACATAAATTTTACTGGTTTGAGCGAAAGTCAAATTATATTGTTATTGCAGAATTTACATATTCATATAACCGAAAAAATTGCACTTTTTTAGGTTTAGACTTAAAGCCGATTTTCTTGTAAATTGTATGTCAATTGCGGTAGCACTGTACTGCTTAAGCCGAAAAACATCGATTTTACTGATTTGATCAAAAGTCAAACTTTCATATAATTTCAGGATTAACAAATTAATATTACCGCAAAAGTTGCACTATCTTAGTTTTAGACTAAAAGTCGATTTTCTTGTAAATTGTATGTCAATTGCGGTAACACTGTACTGCTTAAGCCGAAAAACATCGATTTTACTGATTTGATCAAAAGTCAAATTATATTGTTATTGCAGAATTGACAAATTAATATAACCGAAAAAATTGCACTTTCTTAGATTTAGACTCAAAGTCGATTTTCTTGTTACTTGTATGTTAATTACTTGAGCACTGTACCGCTTCAGCCGAAAAACATCAATTTTACTGATTTGCGCGAAAGTCAAATTATATTGTTATTGCAGAATTTACATATTCATATAACCGAAAAAATTGCACTTTCTTAGATTTAGACTTAAAGCCGATTTTCGTGTAAATTGTAAGTTAATTGCGTGAGCACTGTACCGCTTAAGCCGAAAAACATCGATTTTACTGATTTGATCAAAAGTCAAACTTTCATATAATTTCAGGATTAAATTATATTGTTATTGCAGAATTTACATATTCATATAACCGAAAAAATTGCACTTTCTTAGATTTAGACTTAAAGCCGATTTTCTTGTAAATTGTATATCAGTTGCTTGAGGACTGTACTGCTTAAGCCTAAAAACATCAATTTTACTGGTTTGAGCGAAAGTCAAATTATATTGTTATTGCAGAATTGACATATTTATATAACCGAAAAAATTGCAGTTTCTTAGTTTTAGACTTAAAGCCGATTTTCTTGTAAATTGTATGTCAATTGCGTTAGCACTGTACCGCTTAAGCCGAAAAACATGAATTTTACTGATTTGAGCACAAGTCAAATTATAATATTATTGCAAAATTTACATATTCATGTAACCGAAAAAATTGTACTTTCTTAGTTTTAGACTTAAAGTCGATTTTCTTGTAAATTGTATATCAGTTGCTTGAGGACTGTACTGCTTAAGCCTAAAAACATCAATTTTACTGGTTTGAGCGAAAGTCAAATTATATTGTTATTGCAGAATTTACATATTCATATAACCGAAAAAATTGCACTTTCTTAGATTTAGACTTAAAGCCGATTTTCTTGTAAATTGTATATCAGTTGCTTAAGGACTGTACCGCTTAAGCCGAAAAACATAAATTTTACTGGTTTAAGCGAAAGTCAAATTATATTGTTATTGCAGAATTTACATATTCATATAACCGAAAAAATTGCACTTTCTTAGGTTTAGACTTAAAGCCGATTTTCTTGTAAATTGTATGTCAATTGCGGTAGCACTGTACTGCTTAAGCCGAAAAACATCGATTTTACTGATTTGATCAAAAGTCAAACTTTCATATAATTTCAGGATTAACAAATTAATATTACCGCAAAAGTTGCACTTTCTTAGTTTTAGACTTAAAGTAGATTTTCTTGTAAATTGTATGTCAATTGCGGTAACACTGTACTGCTTAAGCCGAAAAACATCGATTTTACTGATTTGATCAAAAGTCAAACTTTCATATAATTTCAGGATTAACAAATTAATATAACCGAAAAAATGGCACTTTCTTAGATTTAGACTTAAAGCCGATTTTCTTGTAAATTGTATATCAGTTGCTTGAGGACTGTACCGCTTAAGCCGAAAAACATGAATTTTACTGATTTGAGCGAAAGTAAAACTATAATGTTATGGCAGGATTAACAAATTAATATAAAAAAAAGGAAAGAAAAAATTTAACTTTCTTAGATTTTTACTTAAAGCCGATTTTCTTGTAAATTGTATGTCAACTGCGGTCTCACTGTACTGCTTAAGCCGCAAACCATCGATTTTACTGATTTGCTCTTAAGTCAAACTTTCATATAATTTCAGGATTAAAAAATTAATATAACCGAAAAATTTGCACTTTCTTAGATTTAGACTCAAAGTCGATTTTTTTGTTACTTGTATGTTAATTACTTGAGCACTGTACCGCTTAAGCCGAAAAACATGAACTTTACTGATTTGAGCGAAGTCAAATGATATTGTTATTGCAGAATTGACATATTCATATAACCGAAAAAATTGCACTTTCTTAGTTTTAGACTTAAAGCCGATTTTCTTGTAAATTGTATGTCAATTGCGTGAGCACTGTACCGCTTAAGCCGAAAAACATGAACTTTACTTATTTGAGCAAAAGTCTATTTATAATATTATTGCAAAATTTACATATTCATGTAACCGAATAAATTGTACTTTCTTAGTTTTAGACTTAAAGTGGGTTTTCTTGTAAATTGTATGTCAATTGCCGTAGGACTGTACCGCTTAAGCCGAAAAACATGAATTTTATTGATTTGAGCGAAAGTCCAATTATATTGCTATTGCAGAATTGACAAATTAATATAACCGAAAAAATTGCACTTTCTTAGATTTAGACTCAAAGTCGATTTTCTTGTTACTTGTATGTTAATTACTTGAGCACTGTACCGCTTCAGCCGAAAAACATCAATTTTACTGATTTGCGCGAAAGTCAAATTATATTGTTATTGCAGAATTTACATATTCATATAACCGAAAAAATTGCACTTTCTTAGATTTAGACTTAAAGCCGATTTTCTTGTAAATTGTAAGTTAATTGCGTGAGCACTGTACCGCTTAAGCCGAAAAACATCGATTTTACTGATTTGATCAAAAGTCAAACTTTCATATAATTTCAGGATTAACAAATTAATATAACCGAAAAAATTGCACTTTCTTAGATTTAGACTTAAAGCCGATTTTCTTGTAAATTGTATATCAGTTGCTTGAGGACTGTACTGCTTAAGCCTAAAAACATCAATTTTACTGGTTTGAGCGAAAGTCAAATTATATTGTTATTGCAGAATTGACATATTTATATAACCGAAAAAATTGCAGTTTCTTAGTTTTAGACTTAAAGCCGATTTTCTTGTAAATTGTATGTCAATTGCGTTAGCACTGTACCGCTTAAGCCGAAAAACATGAATTTTACTGATTTGAGCACAAGTCAAATTATAATATTATTGCAAAATTTACATATTCATGTAACCGAAAAAATTGTACTTTCTTAGTTTTAGACTTAAAGTCGATTTTCTTGTAAATTGTATATCAATTGCGGTAGGACTGTACCGCTTAAGCCGAAAAACATTTTATTGAATTAAGCGAAAGTAAAACTATAATGTTATGGCAGGATTAACAAATTAATATAAAAAAAAGGAAAGATATAATTGAACTTTCTTAGATTTTTACTTAAAGCCGATTTTCTTGTAAATTGTATGTTAATTACTTGAGCGCTATACCGCTTAGGCCGAAAAACATCAATTTTACTGATTTGAAATCAAACTTTCAATTTATTTCAGGATTAACAATTGTATGTTAATTACTTGATCGCTGTACCGCTTAAGCCGAAATGTTATTTCAGGATTAACAAATTAATATAACCGAAAAAATTGCACTTTCTTAGGTTTAAAATTTAAGTCAATTTTCTTGTAAATTATATGTCAGCTGCGGTAGCACTGTACTGCTTAAGCCGAAAAACATGAATTTTACTGATTTGAGCGAAAGTCAAATTATATTATTATTGCAGGATTAACAAATTAATATTACCGCAAAGGTTGCAATTTCTTAGTTTTAGACTTAAAGTCGATTTTCTTGTAAATTGTATGTCAATTGCGGTAGCACTGTACTGCTTAAGCCAAAAAACATCGATTTTACTGATTTGATCAAAAGTCAAACTTTCATATAATTTTAGGATTAACAAATTAATATAACCGAAAAAATTGCACTTTCTTATTTAGACTTAAAGCCGATTTTCTTGTAAATTGTATATCAGTTGCTTGCGGACTGTACCGCTTAAGCCGAAAAACATCAATTTTACTGGTTTGAGCGAAAGTCAAATTATATTGTTATTGCAGAATTGACATACTCATATAACCGAAAAAATTGCACTTTCTTAGATTTAGACTTAAAGCCGATTTTCTTGTAAATTGTATATCAGTTGCTTGCGGACTGTACCGCTTAAGCCGAAAAACATAAATTTTACTGGTTTGAGCGAAAGTCAAATTATATTGTTATTGCAGAATTGACATACTCATATAACCGCAAAAATTGCACTTTCTTAGGTTTAGACTTAAAGCCGATTTTCTTGTAAATTGTATGTCAATTGCGGTAGCACTGTACTGCTTAAGCCGAAAACATCGATTTTACTGATTTGATCAAAAGTCAAACTTTCATATAATTTCAGAATTAACAAATTAATATTACCGCAAAAGTTGCACTTTCTTAGTTTTAGACTTAAAGTCGATTTTCTTGTAAATTGTATGTCAATTGCGGTAGCACTGTACTGCTTAAGCCGAAAAACATCGATTTTACTGATTTGATCAAAAGTCAAACTTTCATATAATTTCAGGATTAAAAAATTAATATAACCGAAAAATTTGCACTTTCTTAGATTTAGACTCAAAGTCGATTTTTTTGTTACTTGTATGTTAATTACTTGAGCACTGTACCGCTTAAGCCGAAAAACATGAACTTTACTGATTTAAGCGAAGTCAAATTATATTGTTATTGCAGAATTGACATACTCATATAACCGAAAAAATTGCACTTTCTTAGATTTAGACTTAAAGCCGATTTTCTTGTAAATTGTATATCAGTTGCTTGAGGACTGTACTGCTTAAGCCGAAAAACATCAATTTTACTGATTTTAGCGAAAGTCAAACTATATTGTTGTTGCAGATTTGAGATATTCTTATAACCGAAAAAATTGCACTTTCTTAGATTTAGACTTAAAGTCGATTTTCTTGTTTCTTGTATGTTAATTACTTGAGCACTGTACCGCTTAAGCCGAAAAACATGAACTTTACTGATTTGAGCGAAGTCAAATTATATTGTTATTGCAGAATTGACATACGCATATAACCGAAAAAATTGCACTTTCTAAGGTTTAGACTTAAAGCCGATTTTCTTGTAAATTGAATGTCAATTGCGTGAGCACTGTACTGCTTAAGCCGAAAAACATCGATTTTACTGATTTGATCAAAAGTCAAACTTTCATATAATTTCAGGATTAAAAAATTAATATAACCGAAAAATTTGCACTTTCTTAGATTTAGACTTAAAGTCGATTTTCTTGTTAATTGTATGTTAATTACTTGAGCACTGTACCGCTTAAGCCGAAAAACATGAACTTTACTGATTTGAGCGAAGTCAAATTATATTGTTATTGCAGAATTGACATACTCATATAACCGAAAAAATTGCACTTTCTTAGATTTAGACTTAAAGCCGATTTTCTTGTAAATTGTATATCAGTTGCTTGAGGACTGTACTGCTTAAGCCGAAAAACATCAATTTTACTGATTTTAGCGAAAGTCAAACTATATTGTTGTTGCAGATTTGAGATATTCTTATAACCGAAAAAATTGCACTTTCTTAGGTTTAGACTTAAAGCCGATTTTCTTGTAAATTGTATGTCAATTATTATTACCGCTTAAGCCGAAAAACATGAATTTTACTGATTTGAGCGAAAGTAAAACTATAATGTTATGGCAGGATTAACAAATTAATATAAAAAAAAAGAAAAGAAAAAATTGAACTTTCTTAGATTTTTACTTAAAGCCGATTTTCTTGTAAATTGTATGTTAACTGCGGTCTCACTGTACTGCTTAAGCCGCAAACCATCGATTTTACTGATTTGCTCTTAAGTCAAACTTTCATATAATTTCAGGATTAAAAAATTAATATAACCGAAAAATTTGCACTTTCTTAGATTTAGACTCAAAGTCGATTTTTTTGTTACTTGTATGTTAATTACTTGAGCACTGTACCGCTTAAGCCGAAAAACATGAACTTTACTGATTTGAGCGAAGTCAAATGATATTGTTATTGCAGAATTGACATATTCATATAACCGAAAAAATTGCACTTTCTTAGTTTTAGACTTAAAGCCGATTTTCTTGTAAATTGTATGTCAATTGCGTGAGCACTGTACCGCTTAAACCGAAAAACATGAATTTTACTTATTTGAGCAAAAGTCTATTTATAATATTATTGCAAAATTTACATATTCATGTAACCGAATAAATTGTACTTTCTTAGTTTTAGACTTAAAGTGGGTTTTCTTGTAAATTGTATGTCAATTGCCGTAGGACTGTACCGCTTAAGCCGAAAAACATGAATTTTATTGATTTGAGCGAAAGTCCAATTATATTGCTATTGCAGAATTTACAAATTAATATAACTGAAAAAATTGCACTTTCTTAGATTTAGACTCAAAGTCGATTTTCTTGTTACTTGTATGTTAATTACTTGAGCACTGTACCGCTTAAGCCGAAAAACATGAACTTTACTGATTTGAGCGAAGTCAAATGATATTGTTATTGCAGAATTGACATATTCATATAACCGAAAAAATTGCACTTTCTTAGTTTTAGACTTAAAGCCGATTTTCTTGTAAATTGTATGTCAATTGCGTGAGCACTGTACCGCTTAAGCCGAAAAACATGAATTTTACTTATTTGAGCAAAAGTCAATTTATAATATTATTGCAAAATTTACATATTCATGTAACCGAATAAATTGTACTTTCTTAGTTTTAGACTTAAATTCGATTTTCTTGTAAATTGTATGTTAATCACTTGAGCACTGTACCGCTTCAGCCGAAAAACATCAATTTTACTGATTTGCGCGAAAGTAAAACTGTAATGTTATGGCAGGATTAACAAATTAATATAAAAAAAAGGAAAGAAATAATTGAACTTTCTTAGATTTTTACTTAAAGCCGATTTTCTTGTAAATTGTATGTTAATTACTTGAGCGCTGTACCGCTTAGGCCGAAAAACATAAATTTTACTGGTTTGAGCGAAAGTCAAATTATATTGTTATTGCAGAATTTACATATTCATATAACCGAAAAAATTGCACTTTCTTAGATTTAGACTTAAAGCAGATTTTCTTGTAAATTGTATATCAGTTGCTTAAGGACTGTACCGCTTAAGCCGAAAAACATAAATTTTACTGGTTTAAGCGAAAGTCAAATTATATTGTTATTGCAGAATTAACATATTCATATAACCGAAAAAATTGCACTTTCTTAGGTTTAGACTTAAAGCCGATTTTCTTGTAAATTGTATGTCAATTGCGGTAGCACTGTACTGCTTAAGCCGAAAAACATCGATTTTACTGATTTGATCAAAAGTCAAACTTTCATATAATTTCAGGATTAACAAATTAATATTACCGCAAAAGTTGCACTTTCTTAGTTTTAGACTTAAAGTAGATTTTCTTGTAAATTGTATGTCAATTGCGGTAACACTGTACTGCTTAAGCCGAAAAACATCGATTTTACTGATTTGATCAAAAGTCAAACTTTCATATAATTTCAGGATTAACAAATTAATATAACCGAAAAAATTGCACTTTCTTAGATTTAGACTTAAAGCCGATTTTCTTGTAAATTGTATATCAGTTGCTTGAGGACTGTACCGCTTAAGCCGAAAAACATGAATTTTACTGATTTGAGCGAAAGTAAAACTATAATGTTATGGCAGGATTAACAAATTAATATAAAAAAAAGGAAAGAAAAAATTTAACTTTCTTAGATTTTTACTTAAAGCCGATTTTCTTGTAAATTGTATGTCAACTGCGGTCTCACTGTACTGCTTAAGCCGCAAACCATCGATTTTACTGATTTGCTCTTAAGTCAAACTTTCATATAATTTCAGGATTAAAAAATTAATATAACCGAAAAATTTGCACTTTCTTAGATTTAGACTCAAAGTCGATTTTTTTGTTACTTGTATGTTAATTACTTGAGCACTGTACCGCTTAAGCCGAAAAACATGAACTTTACTGATTTGAGCGAAGTCAAATGATATTGTTATTGCAGAATTGACATATTCATATAACCGAAAAAATTGCACTTTCTTAGTTTTAGACTTAAAGCCGATTTTCTTGTAAATTGTATGTCAATTGCGTGAGCACTGTACCGCTTAAGCCGAAAAACATGAATTTTACTTATTTGAGCAAAAGTCTATTTATAATATTATTGCAAAATTTACATATTCATGTAACCGAATAAATTGTACTTTCTTAGTTTTAGACTTAAAGTGGGTTTTCTTGTAAATTGTATGTCAATTGCCGTAGGACTGTACCGCTTAAGCCGAAAAACATGAATTTTATTGATTTGAGCGAAAGTCCAATTATATTGCTATTGCAGAATTGACAAATTAATATAACCGAAAAAATTGCACTTTCTTAGATTTAGACTCAAAGTCGATTTTCTTGTTACTTGTATGTTAATTACTTGAGCACTGTACCGCTTCAGCCGAAAAACATCAATTTTACTGATTTGCGCGAAAGTCAAATTATATTGTTATTGCAGAATTTACATATTCATATAACCGAAAAAATTGCACTTTCTTAGATTTAGACTTAAAGCCGATTTTCTTGTAAATTGTATATCAGTTGCTTAAGGACTGTTCCGCTTAAGCCGAAAAACATAAATTTTACTGGTTTGAGCGAAAGTCAAATTATATTGTTATTGCAGAATTTACATATTCATATAACCGAAAAAATTGCACTTTCTTAGGTTTAGACTTAAAGCCGATTTTCTTGTAAATTGTATATCAGTTGCTTAAGGACTGTTCCGCTTAAGCCGAAAAACATAAATTTTACTGGTTTGAGCGAAAGTCAAATTATATTGTTATTGCAGAATTTACATATTCATATAACCGAAAAAATTGCACTTTCTTAGGTTTAGACTTAAAGCCGATTTTCTTGTAAATTGTATATCAGTTGCTTGAGGACTGTACCGCTTAAGCCGAAAAACATGAATTTTACTGATTTGAGCGAAAGTAAAACTATAATGTTATGGCAGGATTAACAAATTAATATAAAAAAAAGGAAAGAAATAATTGAACTTTCTTAGATTTTTACTTAAAGCCGATTTTCTTGTAAATTGTATGTTAATTACTTGAGCGCTGTACCGCTTAGGCCGAAAAACATAAATTTTACTGGTTTGAGCGAAAGTCAAATTATATTGTTATTGCAGAATTTACATACTCATATAACCGAAAAAATTGCACTTTCTTAGATTTAGACTTAAAGCCGATTTTCTTGTAAATTGTATATCAGTTGCTTAAGGACTGTTCCGCTTAAGCCGAAAAACATAAATTTTACTGGTTTGAGCGAAAGTCAAATTATATTGTTATTGCAGAATTTACATATTCATATAACCGAAAAAATTGCACTTTCTTAGGTTTAGACTTAAAGCCGATTTTCTTGTAAATTGTATGTCAATTGCGGTAGCACTGTACTGCTTAAGCCGAAAAACATCGATTTTACTGATTTGATCAAAAGTCAAACTTTCATATAATTTCAGGATTAACAAATTAATATTACCGCAAAAGTTGCACTTTCTTAGTTTTAGACTTAAAGTCGATTTTCTTGTAAATTGTATGTCAACTGCGGTCTCACTGTACTGCTTAAGCCGCAAACCATCGATTTTACTGATTTGCTCTTAAGTCAAACTTTCATATAATTTCAGGATTAAAAAATTAATATAACCGAAAAATTTGCACTTTCTTAGATTTAGACTCAAAGTCGATTTTTTTGTTACTTGTATGTTAATTACTTGAGCACTGTACCGCTTAAGCCGAAAAACATGAACTTTACTGATTTGAGCGAAGTCAAATGATATTGTTATTGCAGAATTGACATATTCATATAACCGAAAAAATTGCACTTTCTTAGTTTTAGACTTAAAGCCGATTTTCTTGTAAATTGTATGTCAATTGCGTGAGCACTGTACCGCTTAAGCCGAAAAACATGAATTTTACTTATTTGAGCAAAAGTCTATTTATAATATTATTGCAAAATTTACATATTCATGTAACCGAATAAATTGTACTTTCTTAGTTTTAGACTTAAAGTGGGTTTTCTTGTAAATTGTATGTCAATTGCCGTAGGACTGTACCGCTTAAGCCGAAAAACATGAATTTTATTGATTTGAGCGAAAGTCCAATTATATTGCTATTGCAGAATTGACAAATTAATATAACCGAAAAAATTGCACTTTCTTAGATTTAGACTCAAAGTCGATTTTCTTGTTACTTGTATGTTAATTACTTGAGCACTGTACCGCTTAAGCCGAAAAACATGAACTTTACTGATTTGAGCGAAGTCAAATGATATTGTTATTGCAGAATTGACATATTCATATAACCGAAAAAATTCCACTTTCTTAGTTTTAGACATAAAGCCGATTTTCTTGTAAATTGTATGTCAATTGCGTGAGCACTGTACCGCTTAAGCCGAAAAACATGAATTTTACTTATTTGAGCAAAAGTCAATTTATAATATTATTGCAAAATTTACATATTCATGTAACCGAATAAATTGTACTTTCTTAGTTTTAGACTTAAATTCGATTTTCTTGTAAATTGTATGTTAATCACTTGAGCACTGTACCGCTTCAGCCGAAAAACATCAATTTTACTGATTTGCGCTAAAAGCAAACTTTCATTTTATTTCAGGATTAACAATTGTATGTTACTTACTTGATCGCTGTACCGCTTAAGCCGAAATGTTATTTCAGGATTAACAAATTAATATAACCGAAAAAATTGCACTTTCATAGGTTTAAAATTTAAGTCCATTTTCTTGTAAATTATATGTCAACTGCGGTAGCACTATACTGCTTAAGCCGCAAAATATCGATTTTACTGGTTTGAGCGAAAGTCAAATTATATTGTTATTGCAGAATTGACATATTCATATAACCGAAAAAATTGCACTTTCTTAGGCTTAGACTTAAAGTCGTTTTTCTTGTAAATTGTATGTTAATCGCTTGAGCACTGTACCGCTTAAGCCGAAAAACATCAATTTTACTGATTTGCGCGAAAGTAAAAATGTAATGTTATGGCAGGATTAACAAATTAATATAAAAAAAAGGAAAGAAAAAATTTAACTTTCTTAGATTTTTACTTAAAGCCGATTTTCTTGTAAATTGTATGTCAACTGCGGTCTCACTGTACTGCTTAAGCCGCAAACCATCGATTTTACTGATTTGCTCTTAAGTCAAACTTTCATATAATTTCAGGATTAAAAAATTAATATAACCGAAAAAATTGCACTTTCTTAGATTTAGACTCAAAGTCGATTTTTTTGTTACTTGTATGTTAATTACTTGAGCACTGTACCGCTTAAGCCGAAAAACATGAACTTTACTGATTTGAGCGAAGTCAAATGATATTGTTATTGCAGAATTGACATATTCATATAACCGAAAAAATTGCACTTTCTTAGTTTTAGACTTAAAGCCGATTTTCTTGTAAATTGTATGTCAATTGCGTGAGCACTGTACCGCTTAAGCCGAAAAACATGAATTTTACTTATTTGAGCAAAAGTCTATTTATAATATTATTGCAAAATTTACATATTCATGTAACCGAATAAATTGTACTTTCTTAGTTTTAGACTTAAAGTGGGTTTTCTTGTAAATTGTATGTCAATTGCCGTAGGACTGTACCGCTTAAGCCGAAAAACATGAATTTTATTGATTTGAGCGAAAGTCCAATTATATTGCTATTGCAGAATTGACAAATTAATATAACCGAAAAAATTGCACTTTCTTAGATTTAGACTCAAAGTCGATTTTCTTGTTACTTGTATGTTAATTACTTGAGCACTGTACCGCTTAAGCCGAAAAACATGAACTTTACTGATTTGAGCGAAGTCAAATGATATTGTTATTGCAGAATTGACATATTCATATAACCGAAAAAATTCCACTTTCTTAGTTTTAGACATAAAGCCGATTTTCTTGTAAATTGTATGTCAATTGCGTGAGCACTGTACCGCTTAAGCCGAAAAACATGAACTTTACTGATTTGAGCGAAGTCAAATGATATTGTTATTGCAGAATTGACATATTCATATAACCGAAAAAATTGCACTTTCTTAGTTTTAGACTTAAAGCCGATTTTCTTGTAAATTGTATGTCAATTGCGTGAGCACTGTACCGCTTAAGCCGAAAAACATGAATTTTACTTATTTGAGCAAAAGTCTATTTATAATATTATTGCAAAATTTACATATTCATGTAACCGAATAAATTGTACTTTCTTAGTTTTAGACTTAAAGTGGGTTTTCTTGTAAATTGTATGTCAATTGCCGTAGGACTGTACCGCTTAAGCCGAAAAACATGAATTTTATTGATTTGAGCGAAAGTCCAATTATATTGCTATTGCAGAATTGACAAATTAATATAACCGAAAAAATTGCACTTTCTTAGATTTAGACTCAAAGTCGATTTTCTTGTTACTTGTATGTTAATTACTTGAGCACTGTACCGCTTAAGCCGAAAAACATGAACTTTACTGATTTGAGCGAAGTCAAATGATATTGTTATTGCAGAATTGACATATTCATATAACCGAAAAAATTCCACTTTCTTAGTTTTAGACATAAAGCCGATTTTCTTGTAAATTGTATGTCAATTGCGTGAGCACTGTACCGCTTAAGCCGAAAAACATGAATTTTACTTATTTGAGCAAAAGTCAATTTATAATATTATTGCAAAATTTACATATTCATGTAACCGAATAAATTGTACTTTCTTAGTTTTAGACTTAAATTCGATTTTCTTGTAAATTGTATGTTAATCACTTGAGCACTGTACCGCTTCAGCCGAAAAACATCAATTTTACTGATTTGCGCGAAAGTAAAACTGTAATGTTATGGCAGGATTAACAAATTAATATAAAAAAAAGGAAAGAAATAATTGAACTTTCTTAGATTTTTACTTAAAGCAGATTTTCTTGTAAATTGTATGTTAATTACTTGAGCGCTGTACCGCTTAGGCCGAAAAACATCAATTTTACTGATTTGCGCTAAAAGCAAACTTTCATTTTATTTCAGGATTAACAATTGTATGTTACTTACTTGATCGCTGTACCGCTTAAGCCGAAATGTTATTTCAGGATTAACAAATTAATATAACCGAAAAAATTGCACTTTCATAGGTTTAAAATTTAAGTCCATTTTCTTGTAAATTATATGTCAACTGCGGTAGCACTATACTGCTTAAGCCGCAAAATATCGATTTTACTGGTTTGAGCGAAAGTCAAATTATATTGTTATTGCAGAATTGACATATTCATATAACCGAAAAAATTGCACTTTCTTAGGCTTAGACTTAAAGTCGTTTTTCTTGTAAATTGTATGTTAATCGCTTGAGCACTGTACCGCTTAAGCCGAAAAACATCAATTTTACTGATTTGCGCGAAAGTAAAAATGTAATGTTATGGCAGGATTAACAAATTAATATAAAAAAAAGGAAAGAAAAAATTTAACTTTCTTAGATTTTTACTTAAAGCCGATTTTCTTGTAAATTGTATGTCAACTGCGGTCTCACTGTACTGCTTAAGCCGCAAACCATCGATTTTACTGATTTGCTCTTAAGTCAAACTTTCATATAATTTCAGGATTAAAAAATTAATATAACCGAAAAAATTGCACTTTCTTAGGTTTAGACTTAAAGCCGATTTTCTTGTAAATTGTATGTCAATTATTATTACCGCTTAAGCCGAAAAACATGAATTTTACTGATTTGAGCGAAAGTAAAACTATAATGTTATGGCAGCATTAACAAATTAATATAAAAAAAAGAAAAGAAAAATTGAACTTTCTTAGATTTTTACTTAAAGCCGATTTTCTTGTAAATTGTATGTCAACTGCGGTCTCACTGTACTGCTTAAGCCGCAAACCATCGATTTTACTGATTTGCTCTTAAGTCAAACTTTCATATAATTTCAGGATTAAAAAATTAATATAACCGAAAAATTTGCACTTTCTTAGATTTAGACTCAAACTCGATTTTTTTGTTACTTGTATGTTAATTACTTGAGCACTGTACCGCTTAAGCCGAAAAACATGAACTTTACTGATTTGAGCGAAGTCAAATGATATTGTTATTGCAGAATTGACATATTCATATAACCGAAAAAATTGCACTTTCTTAGTTTTAGACTTAAAGCCGATTTTCTTGTAAATTGTATGTCAATTGCGTGAGCACTGTACCGCTTAAGCCGAAAAACATGAATTTTACTTATTTGAGCAAAAGTCTATTTATAATATTATTGCAAAATTTACATATTCATGTAACCGAATAAATTGTACTTTCTTAGTTTTAGACTTAAAGTGGGTTTTCTTGTAAATTGTATGTCAATTGCCGTAGGACTGTACCGCTTAAGCCGAAAAACATGAATTTTATTGATTTGAGCGAAAGTCCAATTATATTGCTATTGCAGAATTGACAAATTAATATAACCGAAAAAATTGCACTTTCTTAGATTTAGACTCAAAGTCGATTTTCTTGTTACTTGTATGTTAATTACTTGAGCACTGTACCGCTTCAGCCGAAAAACATCAATTTTACTGATTTGCGCGAAAGTAAAACTGTAATGTTATGGCAGGATTAACAAATTAATATAAAAAAAAGGAAAGAAATAATTGAACTTTCTTAGATTTTTACTTAAAGCCGATTTTCTTGTAAATTGTATGTTAATTACTTGAGCGCTGTACCGCTTAGGCCGAAAAACATCAATTTTACTGATTTGCGCGAAAGTAAAACTGTAATGTTATGGCAGGATTAACAAATTAATATAAAAAAAAGGAAAGAAATAATTGAACTTTCTTAGATTTTTACTTAAAGCCGATTTTCTTGTAAATTGTATGTCAATTGCGTGAGCACTGTACCGCTTAAGCCGAAAAACATGAATTTTACTTATTTGAGCAAAAGTCTATTTATAATATTATTGCAAAATTTACATATTCATGTAACCGAATAAATTGTACTTTCTTAGTTTTAGACTTAAAGTGGGTTTTCTTGTAAATTGTATGTCAATTGCCGTAGGACTGTACCGCTTAAGCCGAAAAACATGAATTTTATTGATTTGAGCGAAAGTCCAATTATATTGCTATTGCAGAATTGACAAATTAATATAACCGAAAAAATTGCACTTTCTTAGATTTAGACTCAAAGTCGATTTTCTTGTTACTTGTATGTTAATTACTTGAGCACTGTACCGCTTCAGCCGAAAAACATCAATTTTACTGATTTGCGCGAAAGTAAAACTGTAATGTTATGGCAGGATTAACAAATTAATATAAAAAAAAGGAAAGAAATAATTGAACTTTCTTAGATTTTTACTTAAAGCCGATTTTCTTGTAAATTGTATGTTAATTACTTGAGCGCTGTACTGCTTAAGCCGCAAACCATCGATTTTACTGATTTGCTCTTAAGTCAAACTTTCATATAATTTCAGGATTAAAAAATTAATATAACCGAAAAATTTGCACTTTCTTAGATTTAGACTCAAAGTCGATTTTTTTGTTACTTGTATGTTAATTACTTGAGCACTGTACCGCTTAAGCCGAAAAACATGAACTTTACTGATTTGAGCGAAGTCAAATGATATTGTTATTGCTGAATTGACATATTCATATAACCGAAAAAATTGCACTTTCTTAGTTTTAGATTTAAAGCCGATTTTCTTGTAAATTGTATGTCAATTGCGTGAGCACTGTACCGCTTAAGCCGAAAAACATGAATTTTACTTATTTGAGCAAAAGTCTATTTATAATATTATTGCAAAATTTACATATTCATGTAACCGAATAAATTGTACTTTCTTAGTTTTAGACTTAAAGTGGGTTTTCTTGTAAATTGTATGTCAATTGCCGTAGGACTGTACCGCTTAAGCCGAAAAACATGAATTTTATTGATTTGAGCGAAAGTCCAATTATATTGCTTTGCAGAATTGACAAATTAATATAACCGAAAAAATTGCACTTTCTTAGATTTAGACTCAAAGTCGATTTTCTTGTTACTTGTATGTTAATTACTTGAGCACTGTACCGCTTCAGCCGAAAAACATCAATTTTACTGATTTGCGCGAAAGTAAAACTGTAATGTTATGGCAGGATTAACAAATTAATATAAAAAAAAGGAAAGAAATAATTGAACTTTCTTAGATTTTTACTTAAAGCCGATTTTCTTGTAAATTGTATGTTAATTACTTGAGCGCTGTACCGCTTAGGCCGAAAAACATAAATTTTACTGGTTTGAGCGAAAGTCAAATTATATTGTTATTGCAGAATTTACATATTCATATAACCGAAAAAATTGCACTTTCTTAGATTTAGACTTAAAGCCGATTTTCTTGTAAATTGTATATCAGTTGCTTAAGGACTGTACCGCTTAAGCCGAAAAACATAAATTTTACTGGTTTGAGCGAAAGTCAAATTATATTGTTATTGCAGAATTTACATATTCATATAACCGAAAAAATTGCACTTTTTTAGGTTTAGACTTAAAGCCGATTTTCTTGTAAATTGTATGTCAATTGCGGTAGCACTGTACTGCTTAAGCCGAAAAACATCGATTTTACTGATTTGATCAAAAGTCAAACTTTCATATAATTTCAGGATTAACAAATTAATATTACCGCAAAAGTTGCACTATCTTAGTTTTAGACTTAAAGTCGATTTTCTTGTAAATTGTATGTCAATTGCGGTAACACTGTACTGCTTAAGCCGAAAAACATCGATTTTACTGATTTGATCAAAAGTCAAACTTTCATATAATTTCAGGATTAACAAATTAATATAACCGAAAAAATTGCACTTTCTTAGATTTAGACTTAAAGCCGATTTTCTTGTAAATTGTATGTCAATTGCGTTAGCACTGTACCGCTTAAGCCGAAAAACATCAATTTTACTGATTTTAGCGAAAGTCAAACTATATTGTTGTTGCAGATTTGAGATATTCTTATAACCGAAAAAATTGCACTTTCTTAGGTTTAGACTTAAAGCCGATTTTCTTGTAAATTGTATGTCAATTATTATTACCGCTTAAGCCGAAAAACATGAATTTTACTGATTTGAGCGAAAGTAAAACTATAATGTTATGGCAGGATTAACAAATTAATATAAAAAAAAAGAAAAGAAAAAATTGAACTTTCTTAGATTTTTACTTAAAGCCGATTTTCTTGTAAATTGTATGTCAACTGCGGTCTCACTGTACTGCTTAAGCCGCAAACCATCGATTTTACTGATTTGCTCTTAAGTCAAACTTTCATATAATTTCAGGATTAAAAAATTAATATAACCGAAAAATTTGCACTTTCTTAGATTTAGACTCAAAGTCGATTTTTTTGTTACTTGTATGTTAATTACTTGAGCACTGTACCGCTTAAGCCGAAAAACATGAACTTTACTGATTTGAGCGAAGTCAAATGATATTGTTATTGCAGAATTGACATATTCATATAACCGAAAAAATTGCACTTTCTTAGTTTTAGACTTAAAGCCGATTTTCTTGTAAACTGTATGTCAATTGCGTGAGCACTGTACCGCTTAAGCCAAAAAACATGAATTTTACTTATTTGAGCAAAAGTCTATTTATAATATTATTGCAAAATTTACATATTCATGTAACCGAATAAATTGTACTTTCTTAGTTTTAGACTTAAAGTGGGTTTTCTTGTAAATTGTATGTCAATTGCCGTAGGACTGTACCGCTTAAGCCGAAAAACATGAATTTTATTGATTTGAGCGAAAGTCCAATTATATAGCTCCTGCAGAATTGACAAATTAATATAACCGAAAAAATTGCACTTTCTTAGATTTAGACTCAAAGTCGATTTTCTTGTTACTTGTATGTTAATTACTTGAGCACTGTACCGCTTAAGCCGAAAAACATGAACTTTACTGATTTGAGCGAAGTCAAATGATATTGTTATTGCAGAATTGACATATTCATATAACCGAAAAAATTGCACTTTCTTAGTTTTAGACTTAAAGCCGATTTTCTTGTAAATTGTATGTCAGTTGCGTGAGCACTGTATCGCTTAAGCCGAAAAACATGAATTTTACTTATTTGAGCAAAAGTCAATTTATAATATTATTGCAAAATTTACATATTCATGTAACCGAATAAATTGTACTTACTTAGTTTTAGACTTAAATTCGATTTTCTTGTAAATTGTATGTTAATCACTTGAGCACTGTACCGCTTCAGCCGAAAAACATCAATTTTACTGATTTGCGCGAAAGTAAAACTGTAATGTTATGGCAGGTTTAACAAATTAATATAAAAAAAGGAAAGAAATAATTGAACTTTCTTAGATTTTTACTTAAAGCCGATTTTCTTGTAAATTGTATGTTAATTACTTGAGCGCTGTACCGCTTAGGCCGAAAAACATCAATTTTACTGATTTGCGCTAAAAGCAAACTTTCATTTTATTTCAGGATTAACAATTGTATGTTACTTACTTGATCGCTGTACCGCTTAAGCCGAAATGTTATTTCAGGATTAACAAATTAATATAACCGAAAAAATTGCACTTTCATAGGTTTAAAATTTAAGTCCATTTTCTTGTAAATTATATGTCAACTGCGGTAGCACTATACTGCTTAAGCCGCAAAATATCGATTTTACTGGTTTGAGCGAAAGTTAAATTATATTGTTATTGCAGAATTGAGATATTCATATAACCGAAAAAATTGCACTTTCTTAGGCTTAGACTTAAAGTCGTTTTTCTTGTAAATTGTATGTTAATCGCTTGAGCACTCTACCGCTTAAGCCGAAAAACATCAATTTTACTGATTTGCGCGAAAGTAAAACTGTAATGTTATGGCAGGATTAACAAATTAATATAAAAAAAAGGAAAGAAAAAATTTAACTTTCTTAGATTTTTACTTAAAGCCGATTTTCTTGTAAATTGTATGTCAACTGCGGTCTCACTGTACTGCTTAAGCCGCAAACCATCGATTTTACTGATTTGCTCTTAAGTCAAACTTTCATATAATTTCAGGATTAAAAAATTAATATAACCGAAAAATTTGCACTTTCTTAGATTTAGACTTAAAGTCGATTTTCTTGTACTTGTATGTTAATTACTTGAGCACTGTACCGCTTAAGCCGAAAAACATGAACTTTACTGATTTGAGCGAAGTCAAATTATATTGTTATTGCAGGATTAACAAATTAATATAAAAAAAAGGAAAGAAATAATTGAACTTTCTTAGATTTTTACTTAAAGCCGATTTTCTTGTAAATTGTATGTTAATTACTTGAGCGCTGTACCGCTTAGGCCGAAAAACATAAATTTTACTGGTTTGAGCGAAAGTCAAATTATATTGTTATTGCAGAATTTACATATTCATATAACCGAAAAAATTGCACTTTCTTAGATTTAGACTTAAAGCCGATTTTCTTGTAAATTGTATATCAGTTGCTTAAGGACTGTACCGCTTAAGCCGAAAAACATAAATTTTACTGGTTTGAGCGAAAGTCAAATTATATTGTTATTGCAGAATTTACATATTCATATAACCGAAAAAATTGCACTTTTTTAGGTTTAGACTTAAAGCCGATTTTCTTGTAAATTGTATGTCAATTGCGGTAGCACTGTACTGCTTAAGCCGAAAAACATCGATTTTACTGATTTGATCAAAAGTCAAACTTTCATATAATTTCAGGATTAACAAATTAATATTACCGCAAAAGTTGCACTATCTTAGTTTTAGACTTAAAGTCGATTTTCTTGTAAATTGTATGTCAATTGCGGTAACACTGTACTGCTTAAGCCGAAAAACATCGATTTTACTGATTTGATCAAAAGTCAAACTTTCATATAATTTCAGGATTAACAAATTAATATAACCGAAAAAATTGCACTTTCTTAGATTTAGACTTAAAGCCGATTTTCTTGTAAATTGTATGTCAATTGCGTTAGCACTGTACCGCTTAAGCCGAAAAACATGAATTTTACTTATTTGAGCAAAAGTCTATTTATAATATTATTGCAAAATTTACATATTCATGTAACCGAATAAATTGTACTTTCTTAGTTTTAGACTTAAAGTGGGTTTTCTTGTAAATTGTATGTCAATTGCCGTAGGACTGTACCGCTTAAGCCGAAAAACATGAATTTTATTGATTTGAGCGAAAGTCCAATTATATAGCTCCTGCAGAATTGACAAATTAATATAACCGAAAAAATTGCACTTTCTTAGATTTAGACTCAAAGTCGATTTTCTTGTTACTTGTATGTTAATTACTTGAGCACTGTACCGCTTAAGCCGAAAAACATGAACTTTACTGATTTGAGCGAAGTCAAATGATATTGTTATTGCAGAATTGACATATTCATATAACCGAAAAAATTGCACTTTCTTAGTTTTAGACTTAAAGCCGATTTTCTTGTAAATTGTATGTCAATTATTATTACCGCTTAAGCCGAAAAACATGAATTTTACTGATTTGAGCGAAAGTAAAACTATAATGTTATGGCAGGATTAACAAATTAATATAAAAAAAAAGAAAAGAAAAAATTGAACTTTCTTAGATTTTTACTTAAAGCCGATTTTCTTGTAAATTGTATGTCAACTGCGGTCTCACTGTACTGCTTAAGCCGCAAACCATCGATTTTACTGATTTGCTCTTAAGTCAAACTTTCATATAATTTCAGGATTAAAAAATTAATATAACCGAAAAATTTGCACTTTCTTAGATTTAGACTCAAAGTCGATTTTTTTGTTACTTGTATGTTAATTACTTGAGCACTGTACCGCTTAAGCCGAAAAACATGAACTTTACTGATTTGAGCGAAGTCAAATGATATTGTTATTGCAGAATTGACATATTCATATAACCGAAAAAATTGCACTTTCTTAGTTTTAGACTTAAAGCCGATTTTCTTGTAAACTGTATGTCAATTGCGTGAGCACTGTACCGCTTAAGCCAAAAAACATGAATTTTACTTATTTGAGCAAAAGTCTATTTATAATATTATTGCAAAATTTACATATTCATGTAACCGAATAAATTGTACTTTCTTAGTTTTAGACTTAAAGTGGGTTTTCTTGTAAATTGTATGTCAATTGCCGTAGGACTGTACCGCTTAAGCCGAAAAACATGAATTTTATTGATTTGAGCGAAAGTCCAATTATATAGCTCCTGCAGAATTGACAAATTAATATAACCGAAAAAATTGCACTTTCTTAGATTTAGACTCAAAGTCGATTTTCTTGTTACTTGTATGTTAATTACTTGAGCACTGTACCGCTTAAGCCGAAAAACATGAACTTTACTGATTTGAGCGAAGTCAAATGATATTGTTATTGCAGAATTGACATATTCATATAACCGAAAAAATTGCACTTTCTTAGTTTTAGACTTAAAGCCGATTTTCTTGTAAATTGTATGTCAGTTGCGTGAGCACTGTATCGCTTAAGCCGAAAAACATGAATTTTACTTATTTGAGCAAAAGTCAATTTATAATATTATTGCAAAATTTACATATTCATGTAACCGAATAAATTGTACTTACTTAGTTTTAGACTTAAATTCGATTTTCTTGTAAATTGTATGTTAATCACTTGAGCACTGTACCGCTTCAGCCGAAAAACATCAATTTTACTGATTTGCGCGAAAGTAAAACTGTAATGTTATGGCAGGTTTAACAAATTAATATAAAAAAAGGAAAGAAATAATTGAACTTTCTTAGATTTTTACTTAAAGCCGATTTTCTTGTAAATTGTATGTTAATTACTTGAGCGCTGTACCGCTTAGGCCGAAAAACATCAATTTTACTGATTTGCGCTAAAAGCAAACTTTCATTTTATTTCAGGATTAACAATTGTATGTTACTTACTTGATCGCTGTACCGCTTAAGCCGAAATGTTATTTCAGGATTAACAAATTAATATAACCGAAAAAATTGCACTTTCATAGGTTTAAAATTTAAGTCCATTTTCTTGTAAATTATATGTCAACTGCGGTAGCACTATACTGCTTAAGCCGCAAAATATCGATTTTACTGGTTTGAGCGAAAGTTAAATTATATTGTTATTGCAGAATTGACATATTCATATAACCGAAAAAATTGCACTTTCTTAGGCTTAGACTTAAAGTCGTTTTTCTTGTAAATTGTATGTTAATCGCTTGAGCACTCTACCGCTTAAGCCGAAAAACATCAATTTTACTGATTTGCGCGAAAGTAAAACTGTAATGTTATGGCAAATTAATATAAAAAAAAGGAAAGAAAAAATTTAACTTTCTTAGATTTTTACTTAAAGCCGATTTTCTTGTAAATTGTATGTCAACTGCGGTCTCACTGTACTGCTTAAGCCGCAAACCATCGATTTTACTGATTTGCTCTTAAGTCAAACTTTCATATAATTTCAGGATTAAAAAATTAATATAACCGAAAAATTTGCACTTTCTTAGATTTAGACTTAAAGTCGATTTTCTTGTACTTGTATGTTAATTACTTGAGCACTGTACCGCTTAAGCCGAAAAACATGAACTTTACTGATTTGAGCGAAGTCAAATTATATTGTTATTGCAGAATTGACATATTCATACAACCGAAAAAATTGCACTTTCTTAGTTTTAGACTTAAAGTCGATTTTCTTGTAAATTGTATGTCAATTGCGGTAGCACTGTACTGCTTAAGCCGAAAAACATCGATTTTACTGCTTTGATCAAAAGGCAAACTTTCATATAATTTCAGGATTAACAAATTAATATAACCGAAAAAATTGCACTTTCTTAGATTTAGACTTAAAGCCGATTTTCTTGTAAATTGTATATCAGTTGCTTGAGGACTGTACTGATTGAGCCGAAAAACATCAATTTTACTGGTTTTAGCGAAAGTCAAACTATATTGTTGTTGCAGATTTGAGATATTCTTATAACCGAAAAAATTGCACTTTCTTAGGTTTAGACTTAAAGCCGATTTTCTTTTAAATTGTATGTCAATTATTATTACCGCTTAAGCCGAAAAACATGAATTTTACTGATTTGAGCGAAAGTAAAACTATAATGTTATGGCAGGATTAACAAATTAATATAAAAAAAAAGAAAAGAAAAAATTGAACTTTCTTAGATTTTTACTTAAAGCCGATTTTCTTGTAAATTGTATGTCAACTGCGGTCTCACTGTACTGCTTAAGCCGCAAACCATCGATTTTACTGATTTGCTCTTAAGTCAAACTTTCATGTAATTTCAGGATTAAAAAATTAATATAACCGAAAAATTTGCACTTTCTTAGATTTAGACTCAAAGTCGATTTTTTTGTTACTTGTATGTTAATTACTTGAGCACTGTACCGCTTAAGCCGAAAAACATGAACTTTACTGATTTGAGCGAAGTCAAATGATATTGTTATTGCAGAATTGACATATTCATATAACCGAAAAAATTGCACTTTCTTAGTTTTAGACTTAAAGCCGATTTTCTTGTAAACTGTATGTCAATTGCGTGAGCACTGTACCGCTTAAGCCAAAAAACATGAATTTTACTTATTTGAGCAAAAGTCTAATTATAATATTATTGCAAAATTTACATATTCATGTAACCGAATAAATTGTACTTTCTTAGTTTTAGACTTAAAGTGGGTTTTCTTGTAAATTGTATGTCAATTGCCGTAGGACTGTACCGCCTAAGCCGAAAAACATGAATTTTATTGATTTGAGCGAAAGTCCAATTATATAGCTATTGCAGAATTGACAAATTAATATAACCGAAAAAATTGCACTTTCTTAGATTTAGACTCAAAGTCGATTTTCTTGTTACTTGTATGTTAATTACTTGAGCACTGTACCGCTTAAGCCGAAAAACATGAACTTTACTGATTTGAGCGAAGTCAAATGATATTGTTATTGCAGAATTGACATATTCATATAACCGAAAAAATTGCACTTTCTTAGTTTTAGACTTAAAGCCGATTTTCTTGTAAATTGTATGTCAGTTGCGTGAGCACTGTATCGCTTAAGCCGAAAAACATGAATTTTACTTATTTGAGCAAAAGTCAATTTATAATATTATTGCAAAATTTACATATTCATGTAACCGAATAAATTGTACTTACTTAGTTTTAGACTTAAATTCGATTTTCTTGTAAATTGTATGTTAATCACTTGAGCACTGTACCGCTTCAGCCGAAAAACATCAATTTTACTGATTTGCGCGAAAGTAAAACTGTAATGTTATGGCAGGTTTAACAAATTAATATAAAAAAAAGGAAAGAAATAATTGAACTTTCTTAGATTTTTACTTAAAGCCGATTTTCTTGTAAATTGTATGTTAATTACTTGAGCGCTGTACCGCTTAGGCCGAAAAACATCAATTTTACTGATTTGCGCTAAAAGCAAACTTTCATTTTATTTCAGGATTAACAATTGTATGTTACTTACTTGATCGCTGTACCGCTTAAGCCGAAATGTTATTTCAGGATTAACAAATTAATATAACCGAAAAAATTGCACTTTCATAGGTTTAAAATTTAAGTCCATTTTCTTGTAAATTATATGTCAACTGCGGTAGCACTATACTGCTTAAGCCGCAAAATATCGATTTTACTGGTTTGAGCGAAAGTCAAATTATATTGTTATTGCAGAATTGACATATTCATATAACCGAAAAAATTGCACTTTCTTAGGCTTAGACTTAAAGTCGTTTTTCTTGTAAATTGTATGTTAATTACTTGAGCACTGTACCGCTTAAGCCGAAAAACATGAACTTTACTGATTTGAGCGAAGTCAAATTATATTGTTATTGCAGAATTGACATATTCATACAACCGAAAAAATTGCACTTTCTTAGTTTTAGACTTAAAGTCGATTTTCTTGTAAATTGTATGTCAATTGCGGTAGCACTGTACTGCTTAAGCCGAAAAACATCGATTTTACTGCTTTGATCAAAAGGCAAACTTTCATATAATTTCAGGATTAACAAATTAATATAACCGAAAAAATTGCACTTTCTTAGATTTAGACTTAAAGCCGATTTTCTTGTAAATTGTATATCAGTTGCTTGAGGACTGTACTGATTGAGCCGAAAAACATCAATTTTACTGGTTTTAGCGAAAGTCAAACTATATTGTTGTTGCAGATTTGAGATATTCTTATAACCGAAAAAATTGCACTTTCTTAGGTTTAGACTTAAAGCCGATTTTCTTTTAAATTGTATGTCAATTATTATTACCGCTTAAGCCGAAAAACATGAATTTTACTGATTTGAGCGAAAGTAAAACTATAATGTTATGGCAGGATTAACAAATTAATATAAAAAAAAAGAAAAGAAAAAATTGAACTTTCTTAGATTTTTACTTAAAGCCGATTTTCTTGTAAATTGTATGTTAATTACTTGAGCACTGTACCGCTTAAGCCGAAAAACATTAATTTTACTGATTTGCGCGAAAGTAAAACTGTAATGTTATGGCAGGATTAACAAATTAATATAAAAAAAAGGAAAGAAAAAATTTAACTTTCTTAGATTTTTACTTAAAGCCGATTTTCTTGTAAATTGTATGTCAACTGCGGTCTCACTGTACTGCTTAAGCCGCAAACCATCGATTTTACTGATTTGCTCTTAAGTCAAACTTTCATATAATTTCAGGATTAAAAAATTAATATAACCGAAAAATTTGCACTTTCTTAGATTTAGACTTAAAGTCGATTTTCTTGTACTTGTATGTTAATTACTTGAGCACTGTACCGCTTAAGCCGAAAAACATGAACTTTACTGATTTGAGCGAAGTCAAATTATATTGTTATTGCAGAATTGACATATTCATACAACCGAAAAAATTGCACTTTCTTAGTTTTAGACTTAAAGTCGATTTTCTTGTAAATTGTATGTCAATTGCGGTAGCACTGTACTGCTTAAGCCGAAAAACATCGATTTTACTGCTTTGATCAAAAGGCAAACTTTCATATAATTTCAGGATTAACAAATTAATATAACCGAAAAAATTGCACTTTCTTAGATTTAGACTTAAAGCCGATTTTCTTGTAAATTGTATATCAGTTGCTTGAGGACTGTACTGATTGAGCCGAAAAACATCAATTTTACTGGTTTTAGCGAAAGTCAAACTATATTGTTGTTGCAGATTTGAGATATTCTTATAACCGAAAAAATTGCACTTTCTTAGGTTTAGACTTAAAGCCGATTTTCTTTTAAATTGTATGTCAATTATTATTACCGCTTAAGCCGAAAAACATGAATTTTACTGATTTGAGCGAAAGTAAAACTATAATGTTATGGCAGGATTAACAAATTAATATAAAAAAAAAGAAAAGAAAAAATTGAACTTTCTTAGATTTTTACTTAAAGCCGATTTTCTTGTAAATTGTATGTCAACTGCGGTCTCACTGTACTGCTTAAGCCGCAAACCATCGATTTTACTGATTTGCTCTTAAGTCAAACTTTCATATAATTTCAGGATTAAAAAATTAATATAACCGAAAAATTTGCACTTTCTTAGATTTAGACTCAAAGTCGATTTTTTTGTTACTTGTATGTTAATTACTTGAGCACTGTACCGCTTAAGCCGAAAAACATGAACTTTACTGATTTGAGCGAAGTCAAATGATATTGTTATTGCAGAATTGACATATTCATATAACCGAAAAAATTGCACTTTCTTAGTTTTAGACTTAAAGCCGATTTTCTTGTAAACTGTATGTCAATTGCGTGAGCACTGTACCGCTTAAGCCAAAAAACATGAATTTTACTTATTTGAGCAAAAGTCTATTTATAATATTATTGCAAAATTTACATATTCATGTAACCGAATAAATTGTACTTCCTTAGTTTTAGACTTAAAGTGGGTTTTCTTGTAAATTGTATGTCAATTGCCGTAGGACTGTACCGCTTAAGCCGAAAAACATGAATTTTATTGATTTGAGCGAAAGTCCAATTATATAGCTATTGCAGAATTGACAAATTAATATAACCGAAAAAATTGCACTTTCTTAGATTTAGACTCAAAGTCGATTTTCTTGTTACTTGTATGTTAATTACTTGAGCACTGTACCGCTTAAGCCGAAAAACATGAACTTTACTGATTTGAGCGAAGTCAAATGATATTGTTATTGCAGAATTGACATATTCATATAACAGAAAAAATTGCACTTTCTTAGTTTTAGACTTAAAGCCGATTTTCTTGTAAATTGTATGTCAATTGCGTGAGCACTGTACCGCTTAAGCCGAAAAACATGAATTTTACTTATTTGAGCAAAAGTCAATTTATAATATTATTGCAAAATTTACATATTCATGTAACCGAATAAATTGTACTTACTTAGTTTTAGACTTAAATTCGATTTTCTTGTAAATTGTATGTTAATCACTTGAGCACTGTACCGCTTCAGCCGAAAAACATCAATTTTACTGATTTGCGCGAAAGTAAAACTGTAATGTTATGGCAGGTTTAACAAATTAATATAAAAAAAAGGAAAGAAATAATTGAACTTTC
The DNA here is from genome assembly GCF_042242935.1 of Bactrocera oleae. Taxonomy (NCBI): domain Eukaryota; kingdom Metazoa; phylum Arthropoda; class Insecta; order Diptera; family Tephritidae; genus Bactrocera; species Bactrocera oleae. The sequence continues at coordinate 14,326,023 of NC_091541.1, read as the reverse complement.
TTAGATTTTTACTTAAAGCCGATTTTCTTGTAAATTGTATGTTAATTACTTGAGCGCTGTACCGCTTAGGCCGAAAAACATCAATTTTACTGATTTGCGCTAAAAGCAAACTTTCATTTTATTTCAGGATTAACAATTGTATGTTACTTACTTGATCGCTGTACCGCTTAAGCCGAAATGTTATTTCAGGATTAACAAATTAATATAACCGAAAAAATTGCACTTTCATAGGTTTAAAATTTAAGTCCATTTTCTTGTAAATTATATGTCAACTGCGGTAGCACTATACTGCTTAAGCCGCAAAATATCGATTTTACTGGTTTGAGCGAAAGTCAAATTATATTGTTATTGCAGAATTGACATATTCATATAACCGAAAAAATTGCACTTTCTTAGGCTTAGACTTAAAGTCGTTTTTCTTGTAAATTGTATGTTAATTACTTGAGCACTGTACCGCTTAAGCCGAAAAACATAAACTTTACTGATTTGAGCGAAGTCAAATTATATTGTTATTGCAGAATTGACATATTCATATAACCGAAAAAATTGCACTTTCTTAGTTTTAGACTTAAAGTCGATTTTCTTGTAAATTGTATGTCAATTGCGGTAGCACTGTACTGCTTAAGCCGAAAAACATCGATTTTACTGCTTTGATCAAAAGGCAAACTTTCATATAATTTCAGGATTAACAAATTAATATAACCGAAAAAATTGCACTTTCTTAGTTTTAGACTTAAAGTCGATTTTCTTGTAAATTGTATGTCAATTGCGGTAGCACTGTACTGCTTAAGCCGAAAAACATCGATTTTACTGCTTTGATCAAAAGGCAAACTTTCATATAATTTCAGGATTAACAAATTAATATAACCGAAAAAATTGCACTTTCTTAGGTTTAAAATTTAAGTCCATTTTCTTGTAAATTATATGTCAACTGCGGTAGCACTGTACTGCTTAAGCCGCAAAACATCGATTTTACTGATTTGATCTATAGTCAAACTTTCATATAATTTCAGGATTAACAAATTAATATACCCGAAAAAATTGCACTTTCTTAGATTTAGACTTAAAGTCGATTTTCTTGTACTTGTATGTTAATTACTTGAGCACTGTACCGCTTAAGCCGAAAAACATGAACTTTACTGATTTGAGCGAAGTCAAATTATATTGTTATTGCAGAATTGACATATTCATATAACCGAAAAAATTGCACTTTCTTAGTTTTAGACTCAAAGCCGATTTTCTTGTAAATTGTATGTCAATTGCGTGAGCACTGTACCGCTTAAGCCGAAAAACATGAATTTTACTTATTTGAGCAAAAGTCAATTTCTAATATTACTGCAAACTTTACATATTCATGTAACCGAATAAATTGTACTTTCTTAGTTTTAGACTTAAATTCGATTTTCTTGTACATTGTATGTTAATCACTTGAGCACTGTACCGCTTCAGCCGAAAAACATCAATTTTACTGATTTGCGCGAAAGTAAAACTGTAATGTTATGGCAGGATTAACAAATTAATATAAAAAAAAGGAAAGAAATAATTGAACTTTCTTAGATTTTTACTTAAAGCCGATTTTCTTGTAAATTGTATGTTAATTACTTGAGCGCTGTACCGCTTAGGCCGAAAAACATCAATTTTACTGATTTGCGCTAAAAGCAAACTTTCATTTTATTTCAGGATTAACAATTGTACGTTACTTACTTGATCGCTGTACCGCTTAAGCCGAAATGTTATTTCAGGATTAACAAATTAATATAACCGAAAAAATTGCACTTTCATAGGTTTAAAATTTAAGTCCATTTTCTTGTAAATTATATGTCAACTGCGGTAGCACTATACTGCTTAAGCCGCAAAATATCGATTTTACTGGTTTGAGCGAAAGTCAAATTATATTGTTATTGCAGAATTGACATATTCATATAACCGAAAAAATTGCACTTTCTTAGGCTTAGACTTAAAGTCGTTTTTCTTGTAAATTGTATGTTAATCACTTGAGCACTGTACCGATTAAGCCGAAAAACATCAATTTTACTGATTTGCGCGAAAGTAAAACTGTAATGTTATGGCAGGATTAACAAATTAATATAAAAAAAGGAAAGAAAAAATTTAACTTTCTTAGAATTTTACTTAAAGCCGATTTTCTTGTAAATTGTATGTCAACTGCGGTCTCACTGTACTGCTTAAGCCGCAAACCATCGATTTTACTGATTTGCTCTTAAGTCAAACTTTCATATAAGTTCAGGATTAAAAAATTAATATAACTGAAAAATTTGCACTTTCTTAGATTTAGACTTAAAGTCGATTTTCTTGTACTTGTATGTTAATTACTTGAGCACTGTACCGCTTAAGCCGAAAAACATGAACTTTACTGATTTGAGCGAAGTCAAATTATATTGTTATCGCAGAATTGACATATTCATATAACCGAAAAAATTGCACTTTCTTAGTTTTAGACTCAAAGCCGATTTTCTTGTAAATTGTATGTCAATTGCGTGAGCACTGTACCGCTTAAGCCAAAAAACATGAATTTTACTTATTTGAGCAAAAGTCTATTTATAATATTATTGCAAAATTTACATATTCATGTAACCGAATAAATTGTACTTTCTTAGTTTTAGACTTAAAGTGGGTTTTCTTGTAAATTGTATGTCAATTGCCGTAGGACTGTACCGCTTAAGCCGAAAAACATGAATTTTATTGATTTGAGTGAAAGTCCAATTATATTGCTATTGCAGAATTGACAAATTAATATAACCGAAAAAATTGCACTTTCTTAGATTTAGACTCAAAGTCGATTTTCTTGTTACTTGTATGTTAATTACTTGAGCACTGTACCGCTTAAGCCGAAAAACATGAACTTTACTGATTTGAGCGAAGTCAAATGATATTGTTATTGCAGAATTGACATATTCATATAACCGAAAAAATTGCACTTTCTTAGTTTTAGACTTAAAGCCGATTTTCTTGTAAATTGTATGTCAGTTGCGTGAGCACTGTATCGCTTAAGCCGAAAAACATGACTTTTACTTATTTGAGCAAAAGTCAATTTATAATATTATTGCAAAATTTACATATTCATGTAACCGAATAAATTGTACTTACTTAGTTTTAGACTTAAATTCGATTTTCTTGTAAATTGTATGTTAATCACTTGAGCACTGTACCGCTTCAGCCGAAAAACATCAATTTTACTGATTTGCGCGAAAGTAAAACTGTAATGTTATGGCAGGTTTAACAAATTAATATAAAAAAAAGGAAAGAAATAATTGAACTTTCTTAGATTTTTACTTAAAGCCGATTTTCTTGTAAATTGTATGTTAATTACTTGAGCGCTGTACCGCTTAGGCCGAAAAACATCAATTTTACTGATTTGCGCTAAAAGCAAACTTTCATTTTATTTCAGGATTAACAATTGTATGTTACTTACTTGATCGCTGTACCGCTTAAGCCGAAATGTTATTTTAGGATTAACAAATTAATATAACCGAAAAAATTGCACTTTCATAGGTTTAAAATTTAAGTCCATTTTCTTGTAAATTATATGTCAACTGCGGTAGCACTATACTGCTTAAGCCGCAAAATATCGATTTTACTGGTTTGAGCGAAAGTCAAATTATATTGTTATTGCAGAATTGACATATTCATATAACCGAAAAAATTGCACTTTCTTAGGCTTAGACTTAAAGTCGTTTTTCTTGTAAATTGTATGTTAATCGCTTGAGCACTGTACCGCTTAAGCCGAAAAACATGAACTTTACTGATTTGAGCGAAGTCAAATTATATTGTTATTGCAGAATTGACATATTCATATAACCGAAAAAATTGCACTTTCTTAGTTTTAGACTTAAAGTCGATTTTCTTGTAAATTGTATGTCAATTGCGGTAGCACTGTACTGCTTAAGCCGAAAAACATCGATTTTACTGCTTTGATCAAAAGGCAAACTTTCATATAATTTCAGGATTAACAAATTAATATAACCGAAAAAATTGCACTTTCTTAGATTTAGACTTAAAGCCGATTTTCTTGTACTTGTATGTTAATTACTTGAGCACTGTACCGCTTAAGCCGAAAAACATGAACTTTACTGATTTGAGCGAAAGTAAAACTGTAATGTTATGGCAGGATTAACAAATTAATATAAAAAAAAGGAAAGAAAAAATTTAACTTTCTTAGATTTTTACTTAAAGCCGATTTTCTTGTAAATTGTATATCAACTGCGGTCTCACTGTACTGCTTAAGCCGCAAACCATCGATTTTACTGATTTGCTCTTAAGTCAAACTTTCATATAATATCAGGATTAAAAAATTAATATAACCGAAAAATTTGCACTTTCTTAGATTTAGACTTAAAGTCGATTTTCTTGTACTTGTATGTTAATTACTTGAGCACTGTACCGCTTAAGCCGAAAAACATCGATTTTACTGCTTTGATCAAAAGGCAAACTTTCATATAATTTCAGGATTAACAAATTAATATAACCGAAAAAATTGCACTTTCTTAGTTTTAGACTTAAAGTCGATTTTCTTGTAAATTGTATGTCAATTGCGGTAGCACTGTACTGCTTAAGCCGAAAAACATCGATTTTACTGCTTTGATCAAAAGGCAAACTTTCATATAATTTCAGGATTAACAAATTAATATAACCGAAAAAATTGCACTTTCTTAGTTTTAGACTTAAAGTCGATTTTCTTGTAAATTGTATGTCAATTGCGGTAGCACTGTACTGCTTAAGCCGAAAAACATCGATTTTACTGCTTTGATCAAAAGGCAAACTTTCATATAATTTCAGGATTAACAAATTAATATAACCGAAAAAATTGCACTTTCTTAGATTTAGACTTAAAGCCGATTTTCTTGTACTTGTATGTTAATTACTTGAGCACTGTACCGCTTAAGCCGAAAAACATGAATTTTACTGATTTGCGCGAAAGTAAAACTGTAATGTTATGGCAGGATTAACAAATTAATATAAAAAAAGGAAAGAAAAAATTTAACTTTCTTAGATTTTTACTTAAAGCCGATTTTCTTGTAAATTGTATGTCAACTGCGGTCTCACTGTACTGCTTAAGCCGCAAACCATCGATTTTACTGATTTGCTCTTAAGTCAAACTTTCATATAATTTCAGGATTAAAAAATTAATATAACCGAAAAATTTGCACTTTCTTAGATTTAGACTTAAAGTCGATTTTCTTGTACTTGTATGTTAATTACTTGAGCACTGTACCGCTTAAGCCGAAAAACATGAACTTTACTGATTTGAGCGAAGTCAAATTATATTGTTATTGCAGAATTGACATATTCATATAACCGAAAAAATTGCACTTTCTTAGTTTTAGACTTAAAGTCGATTTTCTTGTAAATTGTATGTCAATTGCGGTAGCACTGTACTGCTTAAGCCGAAAAACATCGATTTTACTGCTTTGATCAAAAGGCAAACTTTCATATAATTTCAGGATTAACAAATTAATATAACCGAAAAAATTGCACTTTCTTAGATTAAGACTTAAAGCCGATTTTCTTGTAAATTGTATATCAGTTGCTTGAGGACTGTACTGATTGAGCCGAAAAACATCAATTTTACTGGTTTTAGCGAAAGTCAAACTATATTGTTGTTGCAGATTTGACATATTCTTATAACCGAAAAAATTGCACTTTCTTAGGTTTAGACTTAAAGCCGATTTTCTTGTAAATTGTATGTCAATTATTATTACCTCTTAAGCCGAAAAACATGAATTTTACTGATTTGAGCGAAAGTAAATTTATAATGTTATGGCAGAATTAACAAATTAATATAAAAAAAAGAAAAGGAAAAATTGAACTTTCTTAGATTTTTACTTAAAGCCGATTTTCTTGTAAATTGTATGTCAACTGCGGTCTCACTGTACTGCTTAAGCCGCAAACCATCGATTTTACTGATTTGCTCTTAAGTCAAACTTTCATATAAGTTCAGGATTAAAAAATTAATATAACCGAAAAATTTGCACTTTCTTAGATTTAGACTTAAAGTCGATTTTCTTGTTACTTGTATGTTAATTACTTGAGCACTGTACCGCTTAAGCCGAAAAACATAAACTTTACTGATTTGAGCGAAGTCAAATTATATTGTTATTGCAGAATTGACATATTCATATAACCGAAAAAATTGCACTTTCTTAGTTTTAGACTCAAAGCCGATTTTCTTGTAAATTGTATGTCAATTGCGTGAGCACTGTACCGCTTAAGCCGAAAAACATGAATTTTACTTATTTGAGCAAAAGTAAAACTGTACTGTTATGGCAGGATTAACAAATTAATATAAAAAAAAGGAAAGAAATAATTGAACTTTCTTAGATTTTTATTTAAAGCCGATTTTCTTGTAAATTGTATGTTAATTACTTGAGCGCTGTACCGCTTAGGCCGAAAACCATCAATTTTACTGATTTGCGCTAAAAGCAAACTTTCATTTTATTTCAGGATTAACAATTGAATGTTACTTACTTGATCGCTGTACCGCTTAAGCCGAAATGTTATTTCAGGATTAACAAATTAATATAACCGAAAAAATTGCACTTTCTTAGGTTTAAAATTTAAGTCCATTTTCTTGTAAATTATATGTCAACTGCGGTAGCACTGTACTGCTTAAGCCGCAAAACATCGATTTTACTGATTTGATCTATAGTCAAACTTTCATATAATTTCAGGATTAACAAATTAATATACCCGAAAAAATTGCACTTTCTTAGATTAGATTTAAAGCCGATTTTCTTGTAAATTGTATGTCAGTTGCGGTCTCACTGTACTGCTTAAGCCGCAAACCATCGATTTTACTGATTTGCTCTTAAGTCAAACTTTCATATAATTTCAGGATTAAAAAATTAATATAACCGAAAAATTTGCACTTTCTTGGATTTAAAATTTAAGTCCATTTTCTTGTAAATTATATATCAACTGCGGTAGCACTGTACTGCTTAAGCCGCAAAACCTCGATTTTACTGATATGATCTATAGTCAAACTTTCATATAATTTCAGGATTAACAAATTAATATACCCGAAAAAATTGCACTTTCTTAGATTTAGACTTAAAGTCGATTTTCTTGTACTTGTATGTTAATTACTTGAGCACTGTACCGCTTAAGCCGAAAAACATGTACTTTACTGATTTGAGCGAAGTCAAATTATATTGTTATTGCAGAATTGACATATTCATATAACCGAAAAAATTGCACTTTCTTAGTTTTAGACTTAAAGTCGATTTTCTTGTAAATTGTATGTCAATTGCGGTAGCACTGTACTGCTTAAGCCGAAAAACATCGATTTTACTGCTTTGATCAAAAGGCAAACTTTCATATAATTTCAGGATTAACAAATTAATATAACCGAAAAAATTGCACTTTCTTAGATTTAGACTTAAAGCCGAGTTTCTTGTAAATTGTATATCAGTTGCTTGAGGACTGTACTGATTGAGCCGAAAAACATCAATTTTACTGGTTTTAGCGAAAGTCAAACTATATTGTTGTTGCAGATTTGACATATTCTTATAACCGAAAAAATTGCACTTTCTTAGGTTTAGACTTAAAGCCGATTTTCTTGTAAATTGTATGTCAATTATTATTACCTCTTAAGCCGAAAAACATGAATTCTACTGATTTGAGCGAAAGTAAATTTATAATGTTATGGCAGGATTAACAAATTAATATAAAAAAAAGAAAAGGAAAAATTGAACTTTCTTAGATTTTTACTTAAAGCCGATTTTCTTGTAAATTGTATGTCAACTGCGGTCTCACTGTACTGCTTAAGCCGCAAACCATCGATTTTACTGATTTGCTCTTAAGTCAAACTTTCATATAAGTTCAGGATTAAAAAATTAATATAACCGAAAAATTTGCACTTTCTTAGATTTAGACTTAAAGTCGATTTTCTTGTTACTTGTATGTTAATTACTTGAGCACTGTACCGCTTAAGCCGAAAAACATAAACTTTACTGATTTGAGCGAAGTCAAATTATATTGTTATTGCAGAATTGACATATTCATATAACCGAAAAATTGCACTTTCTTAGTTTTAGACTCAAAGCCGATTTTCTTGTAAATTGTATGTCAATTGCGTGAGCACTGTACCGCTTAAGCCGGAAAACATGAATTTTACTTATTTGAGCAAAAGTAAAACTGTACTGTTATGGCAGGATTAACAAATTAATATAAAAAAAAGGAAAGAAATAATTGAACTTTCTTAGATTTTTATTTAAAGCCGATTTTCTTGTAAATTGTATGTTAATTACTTGAGCGCTGTACCGCTTAGGCCGAAAAACATCAATTTTACTGATTTGCGCTAAAAGCAAACTTTCATTTTATTTCAGGATTAACAATTGAATGTTACTTACTTGATCGCTGTACCGCTTAAGCCGAAATGTTATTTCAGGATTAACAAATTAATATAACCGAAAAAATTGCACTTTCTTAGGTTTAAAATTTAAGTCCATTTTCTTGTAAATTATATGTCAACTGCGGTAGCACTGTACTGCTTAAGCCGCAAAACATCGATTTTACTGATTTGATCTATAGTCAAACTTTCATATAATTTCAGGATTAACAAATTAATATACCCGAAAAAATTGCACTTTCTTAGATTAGATTTAAAGCCGATTTTCTTGTAAATTGTATGTCAGTTGCGGTCTCACTGTACTGCTTAAGCCGCAAACCATCGATTTTACTGATTTGCTCTTAAGTCAAACTTTCATATAATTTCAGGATTAAAAAATTAATATAACCGAAAAATTTGCACTTTCTTAGATTTAAAATTTAAGTCCATTTTCTTGTAAATTATATGTCAACTGCGGTAGCACTGTACTGCTTAAGCCGCAAAACCTCGATTTTACTGATATGATCTATAGTCAAACTTTCATATAATTTCAGGATTAACAAATTAATATACCCGAAAAAATTGCACTTTCTTAGATTTAGACTTAAAGTCGATTTTCTTGTACTTGTATGTTAATTACTTGAGCACTGTACCGCTTAAGCCGAAAAACATGAACTTTACTGATTTGAGCGAAGTCAAATTATATTGTTATTGCAGAATTGACATATTCATATAACCGAAAAAATTGCACTTTCTTAGTTTTAGACTCAAAGCCGATTTTCTTGTAAATTGTATGTCAATTGCGTGAGCACTGTACCGCTTAAGCCGAAAAACATGAATTTTACTTATTTGAGCAAAAGTCAATTTATAATATTATTGCAAAATTTACATATTCATGTAACCGAATAAATTGTACTTTCTTAGTTTTAGACTTAAATTCGATTTTCTTGTACATTGTATGTTAATCACTTGAGCACTGTACCGCTTCAGCCGAAAAACATCAATTTTACTGATTTGCGCGAAAGTAAAACTGTAATGTTATGGCAGGATTAACAAATTAATATAAAAAAAAGGAAAGAAATAATTGAACTTTCTTAGATTTTTACTTAAAGCCGATTTTCTTGTAAATTGTATGTTAATTACTTGAGCGCTGTACCGCTTAGGCCGAAAAACATCAATTTTACTGATTTGCGCTAAAAGCAAACTTTCATTTTATTTCAGGATTAACAATTGAATGTTACTTACTTGATCGCTGTACCGCTTAAGCCGAAATGTTATTTCAGGATTAACAAATTAATATAACCGAAAAAATTGCACTTTCTTAGGTTTAAAATTTAAGTCCATTTTCTTGTAAATTATATGTCAACTGCGGTAGCACTGTACTGCTTAAGCCGCAAAACATCGATTTTACTGATTTGATCTATAGTCAAACTTTCATATAATTTCAGGATTAACAAATTAATATACCCGAAAAAATTGCACTTTCTTAGATTTAGACTTAAAGTCGATTTTCTTGTACTTGTATGTTAATTACTTGAGCACTGTACCGCTTAAGCCGAAAAACATGAACTTTACTGATTTGAGCGAAGTCAAATTATATTGTTATTGCAGAATTGACATATTCATATAACCGAAAAAATTGCACTTTCTTTGTTTTAGACTCAAAGCCGATTTTCTTGTAAATTGTATGTCAATTGCGTGAGCACTGTACCGCTTAAGCCGAAAAACATGAATTTTACTTATTTGAGCAAAAGTCAATTTATAATATTATTGCAAAATTTACATATTCATGTAACCGAATAAATTGTACTTTCTTAGTTTTAGACTTAAATTCGATTTTCTTGTACATTGTATGTTAATCACTTGAGCACTGTACCGCTTCAGCCGAAAAACATCAATTTTACTGATTTGCGCGAAAGTAAAACTGTAATGTTATGGCAGGATTAACAAATTAATATAAAAAAAAGGAAAGAAATAATTGAACTTTCTTAGATTTTTACTTAAAGCCGATTTTCTTGTAAATTGTATGTTAATTACTTGAGCGCTGTACCGCTTAGGCCGAAAAACATCAATTTTACTGATTTGCGCTAAAAGCAAACTTTCATTTTATTTCAGGATTAACAATTGTACGTTACTTACTTGATCGCTGTACCGCTTAAGCCGAAATGTTATTTCAGGATTAACAAATTAATATAACCGAAAAAATTGCACTTTCATAGGTTTAAAATTTAAGTCCATTTTCTTGTAAATTATATGTCAACTGCGGTAGCACTATACTGCTTAAGCCGCAAAATATCGATTTTACTGGTTTGAGCGAAAGTCAAATTATATTGTTATTGCAGAATTGACATATTCATATAACCGAAAAAATTGCACTTTCTTAGGCTTAGACTTAAAGTCGTTTTTCTTGTAAATTGTATGTTAATCACTTGAGCACTGTACCGATTAAGCCGAAAAACATCAATTTTACTGATTTGCGCGAAAGTAAAACTGTAATGTTATGGCAGGATTAACAAATTAATATAAAAAAAGGAAAGAAAAAATTTAACTTTCTTAGAATTTTACTTAAAGCCGATTTTCTTGTAAATTGTATGTCAACTGCGGTCTCACTGTACTGCTTAAGCCGCAAACCATCGATTTTACTGATTTGCTCTTAAGTCAAACTTTCATATAAGTTCAGGATTAAAAAATTAATATAACCGAAAAATTTGCACTTTCTTAGATTTAGACTTAAAGTCGATTTTCTTGTACTTGTATGTTAATTACTTGAGCACTGTACCGCTTAAGCCGAAAAACATGAACTTTACTGATTTGAGCGAAGTCAAATTATATTGTTATTGCAGAATTGACATATTCATATAACCGAAAAAATTGCACTTTCTTAGTTTTAGACTCAAAGCCGATTTTCTTGTAAATTGTATGTCAATTGCGTGAGCACTGTACCGCTTAAGCCGAAAAACATGAATTTTACTTATTTGAGCAAAAGTCAATTTATAATATTATTGCAAAATTTACATATTCATGTAACCGAAAAAATTGTACTTTCTTAGTTTTAGACTTAAAGTCGATTTTCTTGTAAATTGTATGTCAATTGCGGTAGGACTGTACCGCTTAAGCCGAAAAACATGAATTTTATTGATTTGAGCGAAAGTCCAATTATATTGCTATTGCAGAATTGACAAATTAATATAACCGAAAAAATTGAACTTTCTTAGGCTTAGACTTAAAGTCGATTTTCTTGTAAATTGTATGTTAATCACTGGAGCACTGTACAGCTTAAGCCGAAAAACATCAATTTTACTGATTTGCGCGAAAGTAAAACTGTACTGTTATGGCAGGATTAACAAATTAATATAAAAAAAAGGAAAGAAATAATTGAACTTTCTTAGATTTTTACTTAAAGCCGATTTTCTTGTAAATTGTATGTTAATTACTTGAGCGCTGTACCGCTTAGGCCGAAAAACATCAATTTTACTGATTTGCGCTAAAAGCAAACTTTCATTTTATTTCAGGATTAACAATTGAATGTTACTTACTTGATCGCTGTACCGCTTAAGCCGAAATGTTATTTCAGGATTAACAAATTAATATAACCGAAAAAATTGCACTTTCTTAGGTTTAAAATTTAATTCCATTTTCTTGCAAATTATATGTCAACTGCGGTAGCACTGTACTGCTTAAGCCGCAAAACATCGATTTTACTGATTTGATCTATAGTCAAACTTTCATATAATTTCAGGATTAACAAATTAATATAACCGAAAAAATTGCACTTTCTTAGATTAGATTTAAAGCCGATTTTCTTGTAAATTGTATGTCAGTTGCGTGAGCACTGTACTGCTTAAGCCGAAAAACATGAATTTTACTGATTTGAGCGAAAGTCAAATTATATTGTTATTGCAGGATTAACAAATTAATATGCCCGAAAAAATTGCACTTTCTTAGGTTTAAAATTTAAGTCCATTTTCTTGTAAATTATATGTCAACTGCGGTAGCACTGTACTGCTTAAGCCGCAAAACATCGATTTTACTGATTTGATCTAAAGTCAAACTTTCATATAATTTCAGGATTAACAAATTAATATGCCCGAAAAAATTGCACTTTCTTAGGTTTAAAATTTAAGTCGATTTTCTTCTAAATTGTATGTCAATTGCGTGAGCACTGTACCGCTTAAGCCGAAAAACATGAATTTTACTGAATTGAGCAAAAGTCAAATAATATTGTTATTGCAGAATTTACATATTCATGTAACCGAAAAAATTGTACTTTCTTAGTTTAGACTTAAAGTCGATTTTCATGTAAATTGTATGTCAGTTGCGGTAGGACTGTACCGCTTAAGCCGAAAAACATGAATTTTATTGATTTGAGCGAAAGTCCAATTATTTTGCTATTGCAGAATTGACAAATTAATATAGCCGAAAAAATTGAATTTTCCTAGGCTTAGACTTAAAGTCGATTTTCTTGTAAATTGTATGTTAATCACTTGAGCACTGTACAGCTTAAGCGGAAAAACATCAATTTTACTGATTTGCGCGAAAGTAAAACTGTAATGTTATGGCAGGATTAACACATTAATATAAAAAAAGGAAAGAAATAATTGAACTTTCGTAGATTTTTACTTAAAGCCGATTTTCTTGTAAATTGTATGTTAATTACTTGAGCGCTGTACCGCTTAGGCCGAAAAACATCAATTTTACTGATTTGCGCTAAAAGCAAACTTTCATTTTATTTCAGGATTAACAAATTAATATAACCGAAAAAATTGCACTTTCTTAGGTTTAAAATTTAAGTCCATTTTCTTGTAAATTATATGTCAACTGCGATAGCACTGTACTGCTTAAGCCGCAAACCATCGATTTTACTGATTTGCTCTTAAGTCAAACTTTCATATAAGTTCAGGATTAAAAAATTAATATAACCGAAAAATTTGCACTTTCTTAGATTTAGACTTAAAGTCGATTTTCTTGTACTTGTATGTTAATTACTTGAGCACTGTACCGCTTAAGCCGAAAAACATGAACTTTACTGATTTGAGCGAAGTCAAATTATATTGTTATTGCAGAATTGACATATTCATATAACCGAAAAAATTGCACTTTCTTAGTTTTAGACTCAAAGCCGATTTTCTTGTAAATTGTATGTCAATTGCGTGAGCACTGTACCGCTTAAGCCGAAAAACATGAATTTTACTTATTTGAGCAAAAGTCAATTTATAATATTATTGCAAAATTTACATATTCATGTAACCGAAAAAATTGTACTTTCTTAGTTTTAGACTTAAAGTCGATTTTCTTGTAAATTGTATGTCAATTGCGGTAGGACTGTACCGCTTAAGCCGAAAAACATGAATTTTATTGATTTGAGCGAAAGTCCAATTATATTGCTATTGCAGAATTGACAAATTAATATAACCGAAAAAATTGAACTTTCTTAGGCTTAGACTTAAAGTCGATTTTCTTGTAAATTGTATGTTAATCACTGGAGCACTGTACAGCTTAAGCCGAAAAACATCAATTTTACTGATTTGCGCGAAAGTAAAACTGTACTGTTATGGCAGGATTAACAAATTAATATAAAAAAAAGGAAAGAAATAATTGAACTTTCTTAGATTTTTACTTAAAGCCGATTTTCTTGTAAATTGTATGTTAATTACTTGAGCGCTGTACCGCTTAGGCCGAAAAACATCAATTTTACTGATTTGCGCTAAAAGCAAACTTTCATTTTATTTCAGGATTAACAATTGAATGTTACTTACTTGATCGCTGTACCGCTTAAGCCGAAATGTTATTTCAGGATTAACAAATTAATATAACCGAAAAAATTGCACTTTCTTAGGTTTAAAATTTAATTCCATTTTCTTGCAAATTATATGTCAACTGCGGTAGCACTGTACTGCTTAAGCCGCAAAACATCGATTTTACTGATTTGATCTATAGTCAAACTTTCATATAATTTCAGGATTAACAAATTAATATAACCGAAAAAATTGCACTTTCTTAGATTAGATTTAAAGCCGATTTTCTTGTAAATTGTATGTCAGTTGCGTGAGCACTGTACTGCTTAAGCCGAAAAACATGAATTTTACTGATTTGAGCGAAAGTCAAATTATATTGTTATTGCAGGATTAACAAATTAATATGCCCGAAAAAATTGCACTTTCTTAGGTTTAAAATTTAAGTCCATTTTCTTGTAAATTATATGTCAACTGCGGTAGCACTGTACTGCTTAAGCCGCAAAACATCGATTTTACTGATTTGATCTAAAGTCAAACTTTCATATAATTTCAGGATTAACAAATTAATATGCCCGAAAAAATTGCACTTTCTTAGGTTTAAAATTTAAGTCGATTTTCTTCTAAATTGTATGTCAATTGCGTGAGCACTGTACCGCTTAAGCCGAAAAACATGAATTTTACTGAATTGAGCAAAAGTCAAATAATATTGTTATTGCAGAATTTACATATTCATGTAACCGAAAAAATTGTACTTTCTTAGTTTAGACTTAAAGTCGATTTTCATGTAAATTGTATGTCAGTTGCGGTAGGACTGTACCGCTTAAGCCGAAAAACATGAATTTTATTGATTTAAGCGAAAGTCCAATTATTTTGCTATTGCAGAATTGACAAATTAATATAGCCGAAAAAATTGAATTTTCCTAGGCTTAGACTTAAAGTCGATTTTCTTGTAAATTGTATGTTAATCACTTGAGCACTGTACAGCTTAAGCGGAAAAACATCAATTTTACTGATTTGCGCGAAAGTAAAACTGTAATGTTATGGCAGGATTAACACATTAATATAAAAAAAGGAAAGAAATAATTGAACTTTCGTAGATTTTTACTTAAAGCCGATTTTCTTGTAAATTGTATGTTAATTACTTGAGCGCTGTACCGCTTAGGCCGAAAAACATCAATTTTACTGATTTGCGCTAAAAGCAAACTTTCATTTTATTTCAGGATTAACAAATTAATATAACCGAAAAAATTGCACTTTCTTAGGTTTAAAATTTAAGTCCATTTTCTTGTAAATTATATGTCAACTGCGATAGCACTGTACTGCTTAAGCCGCAAAACATCGATTTTACTGATTTGATCTAAAGTCAAACTTTCTATAATTTCAGGATTAAAAAATTAATATAACCGAAAAAATTGCACTTTCTTAGTTTTAGACTTAAAGTCGATTTTCTTGTAAATTGTATGTCAATTGCGGTAGGACTGTACCGCTTAAGCCGAAAAACATGAATTTTATTGATTTGAGCGAAAGTCTAATTATATTGCTATTGCAGAGTTGACAAATTAATATAACCGAAAAAATTGCACTTTCTTAGATGTAGACTTAAAGCCGATTTTCTTGTAAAATGTATATCAGTTGCTTGAGGACTGTACTGCTTAAGCCGAAAAACATCAATTTTACTGGTTTGAGCGAAAGTCAAATTATATTGTTATTGCAGAATTGACATATTCATATAACCGAAAAAATTGCACTTTCTTAGATTTAGACTTAAAGCCGATTTTCTTGTAAATTGTATGTCAGTTGCGTGAGCACTGTACCGCTTAAGCCGAAAAACATCAATTTTTTTGATTTGCGCTAAAAACAAACTTTCATTTTATTTCAGGATTAACAATTGTATGTTAATTACTTGAGCGCTGTACCGCTAAGGCCGAAAAACATCAATTTTACTGATTTGCGCTAAAAGCAAACTTTCATTTTATTTCAGGATTAACAATTGTACGTTACTTACTTGATCGCTGTACCGCTTAAGCCGAAATGTTATTTCAGGATTAACAAATTAAAATAACCGAAAAAATTGCACTTTCATAGGTTTAAAATTTAAGTCCATTTTCTTGTAAATTATATGTCAACTGCGGTAGCACTATACTGCTTAAGCCGCAAAATATCGATTTTACTGGTTTGAGCGAAAGTCAAATTATATTGTTATTGCAGAATTGACATATTCATATAACCGAAAAAATTGCACCTTCTTAGGCTTAGACTTAAAGTCGTTTTTCTTGTAAATTGTATGTTAATCACTTGAGAACTGTACCGATTAAGCCGAAAAACATCAATTTTACTGATTTGCGCGAAAGTAAAACTGTAATGTTATGGCAGGATTAACAAATTAATATAAAAAAAAGGAAAGAAAAAATTTAACTTTCTTAGAATTTTACTTAAAGCCGATTTTCTTGTAAATTGTATGTCAACTGCGGTCTCACTGTACTGCTTAAGCCGCAAACCATCGATTTTACTGGTTTGAGCGAAAGTCAAATTATATTGTTATTGCAGAATTGACATATTCATATAACCGAAAAAATTGCACTTTCTTAGATTTAGACTTAAAGCCGATTTTCTTGTAAATTGTATGTCAGTTGCGTGAGCACTGTACCGCTTAAGCCGAAAAACATCAATTTTTTTGATTTGCGCTAAAAACAAACTTTCATTTTATTTCAGGATTAACAATTGTATGTTAATTACTTGAGCGCTGTACCGCTTAGGCCGAAAAACATCAATTTTACTGATTTGCGCTAAAAGCAAACTTTCATTTTATTTCAGGATTAACAATTGTACGTTACTTACTTGATCGCTGTACCGCTTAAGCCGAAATGCTATTTCAGGATTAACAAATTAATATAACCGAAAAAATTGCACTATCATAGGTTTAAAATTTAAGTCCATTTTCTTGTAAATTATATGTCAACTGCGGTAGCACTATACTGCTTAAGCCGCAAAATATCGATTTTACTGGTTTGAGCGAAAGTCAAATTATATTGTTATTGCAGAATTGACATATTCATATAACCGAAAAAATTGCACTTTCCTAGGCTTAGACTTAAAGTCGATTTTCTTGTAAATTGTATGTTAATCACTTGAGCACTGTACAGCTTAAGCGGAAAAACATCAGTTTTACTGATTTGCGCGAAAGTAAAACTGTAATGTTATGGCAGGATTAACACATTAAAATAAAAAAAGGAAAGAAATAATTGAACTTTCGTAGATTTTTACTTAAAGCCGATTTTCTTGTAAATTGTATGTCAATTGCGGTAGCACTGTACCGCTTAGGCCGAAAAACATCAATTTTACTGATTTGCGCTAAAAGCAAACTTTCATTTTATTTCAGGATTAACAAATTAATATAACCGAAAAAATTGCACTTTCTTAGGTTTAAAATTTAAGTCCATTTTCTTGTAAATTATATGTCAACTGCGATAGCACTGTACTGCTTAAGCCGCAAAACATCGATTTTACTGATTTGATCTAAAGTCAAACTTTCTATAATTTCAGGATTAACAAATTAATATAACCGAAAAAATTGCACTTTCTTAGTTTTAGACTTAAAGTCGATTTTCTTGTAAATTGTATGTCAATTGCGGTAGGACTGTACCGCTTAAGCCGAAAAACATGAATTTTATTGATTTGAGCGAAAGTCTAATTATATTGCTATTGCAGAGTTGACAAATTAATATAACCGAAAAAATTGCACTTTCTTAGATGTAGACTTAAAGCCGATTTTCTTGTAAAATGTATATCAGTTGCTTGAGGACTGTACTGCTTAAGCCGAAAAACATCAATTTTACTGGTTTGAGCGAAAGTCAAATTATATTGTTATTGCAGAATTGACATATTCATATAACCGAAAAAATTGCACTTTCTTAGATTTAGACTTAAAGCCGATTTTCTTGTAAATTGTATGTCAGTTGCGTGAGCACTGTACCGCTTAAGCCGAAAAACATCAATTTTTTTGATTTGCGCTAAAAACAAACTTTCATTTTATTTCAGGATTAACAATTGTATGTTAATTACTTGAGCGCTGTACCGCTTAGGCCGAAAAACATCAATTTTACTGATTTGCGCTAAAAGCAAACTTTCATTTTATTTCAGGATTAACAATTGTACGTTACTTACTTGATCGCTGTACCGCTTAAGCCGAAATGTTATTTCAGGATTAACAAATTAATATAACCGAAAAAATTGCACTTTCATAGGTTTAAAATTTAAGTCCATTTTCTTGTAAATTATATGTCAACTGCGGTAGCACTATACTGCTTAAGCCGCAAAATATCGATTTTACTGGTTTGAGCGAAAGTCAAATTATATTGTTATTGCAGAATTGACATATTCATATAACCGAAAAAATTGCACTTTCTTAGGCTTAGACTTAAAGTCGTTTTTCTTGTAAATTGTATGTTAATCACTTGAGCACTGTACCGATTAAGCCGAAAAACATCAATTTTACTGATTTGCGCGAAAGTAAAACTGTAATGTTATGGCAGGATTAACAAATTAATATAAAAAAAAGGAAAGAAAAAATTTAACTTTCTTAGAATTTTACTTAAAGCCGATTTTCTTGTAAATTGTATGTCAACTGCGGTCTCACTGTACTGCTTAAGCCGCAAACCATCGATTTTACTGATTTGCTCTTAAGTCAAACTTTCATATAAGTTCAGGATTACAAAATTAATATAACCGAAAAATTTGCACTTTCTTAGATTTAGACTTAAAGTCGATTTTCTTGTACTTGTATGTTAATTACTTGAGCACTGTACCGCTTAAGCCGAAAAACATGAACTTTACTGATTTGAGCGAAGTCAAATTATATTGTTATTGCAGAATTGACATATTCATATAACCGAAAAAATTGCACTTTCTTAGTTTTAGACTCAAAGCCGATTTTCTTGTAAATTGTATGTCAATTGCGTGAGCACTGTACCGCTTAAGCCGAAAAACATGAATTTTACTTATTTGAGCAAAAGTCAATTTATAATATTATTGCAAAATTTACATATTCATGTAACCGAAAAAATTGTACTTTCTTAGTTTTAGACTTAAAGTCGATTTTCTTGTAAATTGTATGTCAATTGCGGTAGGACTGTACCGCTTAAGCCGAAAAACATGAATTTTATTGATTTGAGCGAAAGTCCAATTATATTGCTATTGCAGAATTGACAAATTAATATAACCGAAAAAATTGAACTTTCTTAGGCTTAGACTTAAAGTCGATTTTCTTGTAAATTGTATGTTAATCACTTGAGCACTGTACAGCTTAAGCCGAAAAACATCAATTTTACTGATTTGCGCGAAAGTAAAACTGTACTGTTATGGCAGGATTAACAAATTAATATAAAAAAAAGGAAAGAAATAATTGAACTTTCTTAGATTTTTACTTAAAGCCGATTTTCTTGTAAATTGTATGTTAATTACTTGAGCGCTGTACCGCTTAGGCCGAAAAACATGAATTTTACTGATTTGCGCTAAAAGCAAACTTTCATTTTATTTCAGGATTAACAATTGAATGTTACTTACTTGTTCGCTGTACCGCTTAAGCCGAAATGTTATTTCAGGATTAACAAATTAATATTACCGAAAAAATTGCACTTTCTTAGGTTTAAAATTTAAGTCCATTTTCTTGTAAATTATATGTCAACTGCGGTAGCACTGTACTGCTTAAGCCGCAAAACATCGATTTTACTGATTTGATCTATAGTCAAACTTTCATATAATTTCAGGATTAACAAATTAATATAACCGAAAAAATTGCACTTTCTTAGATTAGATTTAAAGCCGATTTTCTTGTAAATTGTATGTCAGTTGCGTGAGCACTGTACTGCTTAAGCCGAAAAACATCAATTTTACTTATTTGAGCAAAAGTCAATTTATAATATTATTGCCAAATTTACATATTCATGTAACCGAAAAAATTGTACTTTCTTAGTTTAGACTTAAAGTCGATTTTCATGTAAATTGTATGTCAATTGCGGTAGGACTGTACCGCTTAAGCCGAAAAACATGAATTTTATTGATTTGAGCGAAAGTCCAATTATTTTGCTATTGCAGAATTGACAAATTAATATAACCGAAAAAATTGAACTTTCCTAGGCTTAGACTTAAAGTCGATTTTCTTGTAAATTGTATGTTAATCACTTGAGCACTGTACAGCTTAAGCGGAAAAACATCAATTTTACTGATTTGCGCGAAAGTAAAACTGTAATGTTATGGCAGGATTAACACATTAATATAAAAAAAGGAAAGAAATAATTGAACTTTCGTAGATTTTTACTTAAAGCCGATTTTCTTGTAAATTGTATGTTAATTACTTGAGCGCTGTACCGCTTAGGCCGAAAAACATCAATTTTACTGATTTGCGCTAAAAGCAAACTTTCATTTTATTTCAGGATTAACAAATTAATATAACCGAAAAAATTGCACTTTCTTAGGTTTAAAATTTAAGTCCATTTTCTTGTAGATTATATGTCAACTGCGATAGCACTGTACTGCTTAAGCCGCAAAACATCGATTTTACTGATTTGATCTAAAGTCAAACTTTCTATAATTTCAGGATTAACAAATTAATATAACCGAAAAAATTGCACTTTCTTAGTTTTAGACTTAAAGTCGATTTTCTTGTAAATTGTATGTCAATTGCGGTAGGACTGTACCGCTTAAGCCGAAAAACATGAATTTTATTGATTTGAGCGAAAGTCTAATTATATTGCTATTGCAGAGTTGACAAATTAATATAACCGAAAAAATTGCACTTTCTTAGATGTAGACTTAAAGCCGATTTTCTTGTAAAATGTATATCAGTTGCTTGAGGACTGTACTGCTTAAGCCGAAAAACATCAATTTTACTGGTTTGAGCGAAAGTCAAATTATATTGTTATTGCAGAATTGACATATTCATATAACCGAAAAAATTGCACTTTCTTCGATTTAGACTTAAAGCCGATTTTCTTGTAAATTGTATGTCAGTTGCGTGAGCACTGTACCGCTTAAGCCGAAAAACATCAATTTTTTTGATTTGCGCTAAAAACAAACTTTCATTTTATTTCAGGATTAACAATTGTATGTTAATTACTTGAGCGCTGTACCGCTTAGGCCGAAAAACATCAATTTTACTGATTTGCGCTAAAAGCAAACTTTCATTTTATTTCAGGATTAACAATTGTATGTTACTTACTTGATCGCTGTACCGCTTAAGCCGAAATGTTATTTCAGGATTAACAAATTAATATAACGGAAAAAATTGCACTTTTTTAGGTTTAAAATTTAAGTCCATTTTCTTGAAAATTATATGTCAACTGCGGTAGCACTGTACTGCTTAATCCGCAAAACATCGATTTTACTGATTTGATCTAAAGTCAAACTTTCATATAATTTCAGGATTAACAAATTAATATAACCGAAAAAATTGCACTTTCTTAGATTAGACTTAAAGCCGATTTTCTTGTTAATTGTATGTCAGTTGCGTGAGCACTGTACTGCTGAAACCGAAAAACATGAATTTTACTGATTTGAGCGAAAGTCAAATTATATTGTTATTGCATGATTAACAAATTAATATTACCGAAAAAGTTGCATTTTCTTAGGTTTAGACTCAAAGTCGATTTTCCTGTAAATTGTATGTTAATCACTTGAGCACTGTACCGCATAAGCCGAAAAACATCAATTTTACTGATTTGCGCGAAAGTAAAATTATATTGCTATTGCAGAATTGCCAAATTAATATTACCGAAAAAATTGCACTTTCTTAGTTTTAAAATTTAAGTCCATTTTCTTGTAAATTATATGTCAACTGCGGTAGCACTGTATTGCTTAAGCCGCAAAACATCGATTTTACTGGTTTGAGCGAAAGTCAAATTATATTGTTATTGCAGAATTGACATATTCATATAACCAAAAAAATTGCACTTTCTTAGGCTTAGACTTAAAGTCGTTTTTCTTGTAAATTGTATGTTAATCACTTGAGCACTGTAACGCTTAAGCCGAAAAACATCAGTTTTACTGATTTGCGCGAAAGTTAAACTGTAATGTTATGGCAGGATTAACAAATTAATATAAAAAAAAGGAAAGAAAAAATTGAACTTTCTTAGATTTTTACTTAAAGCCGATTTTCTTGTAAATTGTATGTCAACTGCGGTCTCACTGTACTGCTTAAGCCGCAAACCATCGATTTTACTGATTTGCTCTTAAGTCAAACTTTCATATAATTTCAGGATTAAAAAATTAATATAACCGAAAAATTTGCACTTTCTTAGATTTAGACTTAAAGTCGATTTTCTTGTTACTTGTATGTTAATTACTTGAGCACTGTACCGCTTAAGCCGAAAAACATGAACTTTACTGATTTGAGCGAAGTCAAATTATATTGTTATTGCAGAATTGACATATTCATATAACCGAAAAAATTGCACTTTCTTAGTTTTAGACTTAAAGTCGATTTTCTTGTAAATTGTATGTCGATTGCGGTAGCACTGTACTGCTAAAGCCGAAAAACATCGATTTTACTGATTTGATCAAAAGTCAAACTTTCATATAATTTCAGGATTAACAAATTAATATAACCGAAAAAATTGCACTTTCTTAGATTTAGACTTAAAGCCGATTTTCTTGTAAATTGTATATCAGTTTCTTGAGGACTGTACTGCTAAAGCCGAAAAACATCAATTTTACTGGTTTTAGCGAAAATCAAACTATATTGTTGTTGCAGATTTGACATATTCATATAACCGAAAAAATTGCACTTTCTTAGGCTTAGACTTAAAGTCGTTTTTCTTGTAAATTGTATGTTAATCACTTGAGCACTGTAACGCTTAAGCCGAAAAACATCAGTTTTACTGATTTGCGCGAAAGTAAAACTGTAATGTTATGGCAGGATTAACAAATTAATATAAAAAAAAGGAAAGAAAAAATTGAACTTTCTTAGATTTTTACTTAAAGCCGATTTTCTTGTAAATTGTATGTCAACTGCGGTCTCACTGTACTGCTTAAGCCGCAAACCATCGATTTTACTGATTTGCTCTTAAGTCAAACTTTCATATAAGTTCAGGATTAAAAAATTAATATAACCGAAAAATTTGCACTTTCTTAGATTTAGACTTAAAGTCGATTTTCTTGTTACTTGTATGTTAATTACTTGAGCACTGTACCGCTTAAGCCGAAAAACATAAACTTTACTGATTTGAGCGAAGTCAAATTATATTGTTATTGCAGAATTGACATATTCATATAACCGAAAAAATTGCACTTTCTTAGTTTTAGACTCAAAGCCGATTTTCTTGTAAATTGTATGTCAATTGCGTGAGCACTGTACCGCTTAAGCCGAAAAACATGAATTTTACTTATTTGAGCAAAAGTAAAACTGTACTGTTATGGCAGGATTAACAAATTAATATAAAAAAAAGGAAAGAAATAATTGAACTTTCTTAGATTTTTATTTAAAGCCGATTTTCTTGTAAATTGTATGTTAATTACTTGAGCGCTGTACCGCTTAGGCCGAAAACCATCAATTTTACTGATTTGCGCTAAAAGCAAACTTTCATTTTATTTCAGGATTAACAATTGAATGTTACTTACTTGATCGCTGTACCGCTTAAGCCGAAATGTTATTTCAGGATTAACAAATTAATATAACCGAAAAAATTGCACTTTCTTAGGTTTAAAATTTAAGTCCATTTTCTTGTAAATTATATGTCAACTGCGGTAGCACTGTACTGCTTAAGCCGCAAAACATCGATTTTACTGATTTGATCTATAGTCAAACTTTCATATAATTTCAGGATTAACAAATTAATATACCCGAAAAAATTGCACTTTCTTAGATTAGATTTAAAGCCGATTTTCTTGTAAATTGTATGTCAGTTGCGGTCTCACTGTACTGCTTAAGCCGCAAACCATCGATTTTACTGATTTGCTCTTAAGTCAAACTTTCATATAATTTCAGGATTAAAAAATTAATATAACCGAAAAATTTGCACTTTCTTAGATTTAAAATTTAAGTCCATTTTCTTGTAAATTATATGTCAACTGCGGTAGCACTGTACTGCTTAAGCCGCAAAACCTCGATTTTACTGATATGATCTATAGTCAAACTTTCATATAATTTCAGGATTAACAAATTAATATACCCGAAAAAATTGCACTTTCTTAGATTTAGACTTAAAGTCGATTTTCTTGTACTTGTATGTTAATTACTTGAGCACTGTACCGCTTAAGCCGAAAAACATGAACTTTACTGATTTGAGCGAAGTCAAATTATATTGTTATTGCAGAATTGACATATTCATATAACCGAAAAAATTGCACTTTCTTAGTTTTAGACTTAAAGTCGATTTTCTTGTAAATTGTATGTCAATTGCGGTAGCACTGTACTGCTTAAGCCGAAAAACATCGATTTTACTGCTTTGATCAAAAGGCAAACTTTCATATAATTTCAGGATTAACAAATTAATATAACCGAAAAAATTGCACTTTCTTAGATTTAGACTTAAAGCCGAGTTTCTTGTAAATTGTATATCAGTTGCTTGAGGACTGTACTGATTGAGCCGAAAAACATCAATTTTACTGGTTTTAGCGAAAGTCAAACTATATTGTTGTTGCAGATTTGACATATTCTTATAACCGAAAAAATTGCACTTTCTTAGGTTTAGACTTAAAGCCGATTTTCTTGTAAATTGTATGTCAATTATTATTACCTCTTAAGCCGAAAAACATGAATTCTACTGATTTGAGCGAAAGTAAATTTATAATGTTATGGCAGGATTAACAAATTAATATAAAAAAAAGAAAAGGAAAAATTGAACTTTCTTAGATTTTTACTTAAAGCCGATTTTCTTGTAAATTGTATGTCAACTGCGGTCTCACTGTACTGCTTAAGCCGCAAACCATCGATTTTACTGATTTGCTCTTAAGTCAAACTTTCATATAAGTTCAGGATTAAAAAATTAATATAACCGAAAAATTGCACTTTCTTAGTTTTAGACTCAAAGCCGATTTTCTTGTAAATTGTATGTCAATTGCGTGAGCACTGTACCGCTTAAGCCGAAAAACATGAATTTTACTTATTTGAGCAAAAGTAAAACTGTACTGTTATGGCAGGATTAACAAATTAATATAAAAAAAAGGAAAGAAATAATTGAACTTTCTTAGATTTTTATTTAAAGCCGATTTTCTTGTAAATTGTATGTTAATTACTTGAGCGCTGTACCGCTTAGGCCGAAAAACATCAATTTTACTGATTTGCGCTAAAAGCAAACTTTCATTTTATTTCAGGATTAACAATTGAATGTTACTTACTTGATCGCTGTACCGCTTAAGCCGAAATGTTATTTCAGGATTAACAAATTAATATAACCGAAAAAATTGCACTTTCTTAGGTTTAAAATTTAAGTCCATTTTCTTGTAAATTATATGTCAACTGCGGTAGCACTGTACTGCTTAAGCCGCAAAACATCGATTTTACTGATTTGATCTATAGTCAAACTTTCATATAATTTCAGGATTAACAAATTAATATACCCGAAAAAATTGCACTTTCTTAGATTAGATTTAAAGCCGATTTTCTTGTAAATTGTATGTCAGTTGCGGTCTCACTGTACTGCTTAAGCCGCAAACCATCGATTTTACTGATTTGCTCTTAAGTCAAACTTTCATATAATTTCAGGATTAAAAAATTAATATAACCGAAAAATTTGCACTTTCTTAGATTTAAAATTTAAGTCCATTTTCTTGTAAATTATATGTCAACTGCGGTAGCACTGTACTGCTTAAGCCGCAAAACCTCGATTTTACTGATATGATCTATAGTCAAACTTTCATATAATTTCAGGATTAACAAATTAATATACCCGAAAAAATTGCACTTTCTTAGATTTAGACTTAAAGTCGATTTTCTTGTACTTGTATGTTAATTACTTGAGCACTGTACCGCTTAAGCCGAAAAACATGAACTTTACTGATTTGAGCGAAGTCAAATTATATTGTTATTGCAGAATTGACATATTCATATAACCGAAAAAATTGCACTTTCTTAGTTTTAGACTCAAAGCCGATTTTCTTGTAAATTGTATGTCAATTGCGTGAGCACTGTACCGCTTAAGCCGAAAAACATGAATTTTACTTATTTGAGCAAAAGTCAATTTATAATATTATTGCAAAATTTACATATTCATGTAACCGAATAAATTGTACTTTCTTAGTTTTAGACTTAAATTCGATTTTCTTGTACATTGTATGTTAATCACTTGAGCACTGTACCGCTTCAGCCGAAAAACATCAATTTTACTGATTTGCGCGAAAGTAAAACTGTAATGTTATGGCAGGATTAACAAATTAATATAAAAAAAAGGAAAGAAATAATTGAACTTTCTTAGATTTTTACTTAAAGCCGATTTTCTTGTAAATTGTATGTTAATTACTTGAGCGCTGTACCGCTTAGGCCGAAAAACATCAATTTTACTGATTTGCGCTAAAAGCAAACTTTCATTTTATTTCAGGATTAACAATTGAATGTCACTTACTTGATCGCTGTACCGCTTAAGCCGAAATGTTATTTCAGGATTAACAAATTAATATAACCGAAAAAATTGCACTTTCTTAGGTTTAAAATTTAAGTCCATTTTCTTGTAAATTATATGTCAACTGCGGTAGCACTGTACTGCTTAAGCCGCAAAACATCGATTTTACTGATTTGATCTATAGTCAAACTTTCATATAATTTCAGGATTAACAAATTAATATACCCGAAAAAATTGCACTTTCTTAGATTTAGACTTAAAGTCGATTTTCTTGTACTTGTATGTTAATTACTTGAGCACTGTACCGCTTAAGCCGAAAAACATGAACTTTACTGATTTGAGCGAAGTCAAATTATATTGTTATTGCAGAATTGACATATTCATATAACCGAAAAAATTGCACTTTCTTTGTTTTAGACTCAAAGCCGATTTTCTTGTAAATTGTATGTCAATTGCGTGAGCACTGTACCGCTTAAGCCGAAAAACATGAATTTTACTTATTTGAGCAAAAGTCAATTTATAATATTATTGCAAAATTTACATATTCATGTAACCGAATAAATTGTACTTTCTTAGTTTTAGACTTAAATTCGATTTTCTTGTACATTGTATGTTAATCACTTGAGCACTGTACCGCTTCAGCCGAAAAACATCAATTTTACTGATTTGCGCGAAAGTAAAACTGTAATGTTATGGCAGGATTAACAAATTAATATAAAAAAAAGGAAAGAAATAATTGAACTTTCTTAGATTTTTACTTAAAGCCGATTTTCTTGTAAATTGTATGTTAATTACTTGAGCGCTGTACCGCTTAGGCCGAAAAACATCAATTTTACTGATTTGCGCTAAAAGCAAACTTTCATTTTATTTCAGGATTAACAATTGTACGTTACTTACTTGATCGCTGTACCGCTTAAGCCGAAATGTTATTTCAGGATTAACAAATTAATATAACCGAAAAAATTGCACTTTCATAGGTTTAAAATTTAAGTCCATTTTCTTGTAAATTATATGTCAACTGCGGTAGCACTATACTGCTTAAGCCGCAAAATATCGATTTTACTGGTTTGAGCGAAAGTCAAATTATATTGTTATTGCAGAATTGACATATTCATATAACCGAAAAAATTGCACTTTCTTAGGCTTAGACTTAAAGTCGTTTTTCTTGTAAATTGTATGTTAATCACTTGAGCACTGTACCGATTAAGCCGAAAAACATCAATTTTACTGATTTGCGCGAAAGTAAAA
This sequence comes from Bactrocera oleae, assembly GCF_042242935.1. NCBI lineage: Eukaryota > Metazoa > Arthropoda > Insecta > Diptera > Tephritidae > Bactrocera > Bactrocera oleae. The sequence continues at coordinate 14,298,145 of NC_091541.1, read as the reverse complement.
CTGTAATGTTATGGCAGGATTAACAAATTAATATAAAAAAAGGAAAGAAAAAATTTAACTTTCTTAGAATTTTACTTAAAGCCGATTTTCTTGTAAATTGTATGTCAACTGCGGTCTCACTGTACTGCTTAAGCCGCAAACCATCGATTTTACTGATTTGCTCTTAAGTCAAACTTTCATATAAGTTCAGGATTAAAAAATTAATATAACCGAAAAATTTGCACTTTCTTAGATTTAGACTTAAAGTCGATTTTCTTGTACTTGTATGTTAATTACTTGAGCACTGTACCGCTTAAGCCGAAAAACATGAACTTTACTGATTTGCGCTAAAAGCAAACTTTCATTTTATTTCAGGATTAACAATTGAATGTTACTTACTTGATCGCTGTACCGCTTAAGCCGAAATGTTATTTCAGGATTAACAAATTAATATAACCGAAAAAATTGCACTTTCTTAGGTTTAAAATTTAAGTCCATTTTCTTGTAAATTATATGTCAACTGCGGTAGCACTGTACTGCTTAAGCCGCAAAACATCGATTTTACTGATTTGATCTATAGTCAAACTTTCATATAATTTCAGGATTAACAAATTAATATACCCGAAAAAATTGCACTTTCTTAGATTTAGACTTAAAGTCGATTTTCTTGTACTTGTATGTTAATTACTTGAGCACTGTACCGCTTAAGCCGAAAAACATGAACTTTACTGATTTGAGCGAAGTCAAATTATATTGTTATTGCAGAATTGACATATTCATATAACCGAAAAAATTGCACTTTCTTTGTTTTAGACTCAAAGCCGATTTTCTTGTAAATTGTATGTCAATTGCGTGAGCACTGTACCGCTTAAGCCGAAAAACATGAATTTTACTTATTTGAGCAAAAGTAAAACTGTACTGTTATGGCAGGATTAACAAATTAATATAAAAAAAAGGAAAGAAATAATTGAACTTTCTTAGATTTTTATTTAAAGCCGATTTTCTTGTAAATTGTATGTTAATTACTTGAGCGCTGTACCGCTTAGGCCGAAAAACATCAATTTTACTGATTTGCGCTAAAAGCAAACTTTCATTTTATTTCAGGATTAACAATTGAATGTTACTTACTTGATCGCTGTACCGCTTAAGCCGAAATGTTATTTCAGGATTAACAAATTAATATAACCGAAAAAATTGCACTTTCTTAGGTTTAAAATTTAAGTCCATTTTCTTGTAAATTATATGTCAACTGCGGTAGCACTGTACTGCTTAAGCCGCAAAACATCGATTTTACTGATTTGATCTATAGTCAAACTTTCATATAATTTCAGGATTAACAAATTAATATACCCGAAAAAATTGCACTTTCTTAGATTAGATTTAAAGCCGATTTTCTTGTAAATTGTATGTCAGTTGCGGTCTCACTGTACTGCTTAAGCCGCAAACCATCGATTTTACTGATTTGCTCTTAAGTCAAACTTTCATATAATTTCAGGATTAAAAAATTAATATAACCGAAAAATTTGCACTTTCTTAGATTTAAAATTTAAGTCCATTTTCTTGTAAATTATACGTCAACTGCGGTAGCACTGTACTGCTTAAGCCGCAAAACCTCGATTTTACTGATATGATCTATAGTCAAACTTTCATATAATTTCAGGATTAACAAATTAATATACCCGAAAAAATTGCACTTTCTTAGATTTAGACTTAAAGTCGATTTTCTTGTACTTGTATGTTAATTACTTGAGCACTGTACCGCTTAAGCCGAAAAACATGAACTTTACTGATTTGAGCGAAGTCAAATTATATTGTTATTGCAGAATTGACATATTCATATAACCGAAAAAATTGCACTTTCTTAGTTTTAGACTCAAAGCCGATTTTCTTGTAAATTGTATGTCAATTGCGTGAGCACTGTACCGCTTAAGCCGAAAAACATGAATTTTACTTATTTGAGCAAAAGTCAATTTATAATATTATTGCAAAATTTACATATTCATGTAACCGAATAAATTGTACTTTCTTAGTTTTAGACTTAAATTCGATTTTCTTGTACATTGTATGTTAATCACTTGAGCACTGTACCGCTTCAGCCGAAAAACATCAATTTTACTGATTTGCGCGAAAGTAAAACTGTAATGTTATGGCAGGATTAACAAATTAATATAAAAAAAAGGAAAGAAATAATTGAACTTTCTTAGATTTTTACTTAAAGCCGATTTTCTTGTAAATTGTATGTTAATTACTTGAGCGCTGTACCGCTTAGGCCGAAAAACATCAATTTTACTGATTTGCGCTAAAAGCAAACTTTCATTTTATTTCAGGATTAACAATTGAATGTTACTTACTTGATCGCTGTACCGCTTAAGCCGAAATGTTATTTCAGGATTAACAAATTAATATAACCGAAAAAATTGCACTTTCTTAGGTTTAAAATTTAAGTCCATTTTCTTGTAAATTATATGTCAACTGCGGTAGCACTGTACTGCTTAAGCCGCAAAACATCGATTTTACTGATTTGATCTATAGTCAAACTTTCATATAATTTCAGGATTAACAAATTAATATACCCGAAAAAATTGCACTTTCTTAGATTTAGACTTAAAGTCGATTTTCTTGTACTTGTATGTTAATTACTTGAGCACTGTACCGCTTAAGCCGAAAAACATGAACTTTACTGATTTGAGCGAAGTCAAATTATATTGTTATTGCAGAATTGACATATTCATATAACCGAAAAAATTGCACTTTCTTTGTTTTAGACTCAAAGCCGATTTTCTTGTAAATTGTATGTCAATTGCGTGAGCACTGTACCGCTTAAGCCGAAAAACATGAATTTTACTTATTTGAGCAAAAGTCAATTTATAATATTATTGCAAAATTTACATATTCATGTAACCGAATAAATTGTACTTTCTTAGTTTTAGACTTAAATTCGATTTTCTTGTACATTGTATGTTAATCACTTGAGCACTGTACCGCTTCAGCCGAAAAACATCAATTTTACTGATTTGCGCGAAAGTAAAACTGTAATGTTATGGCAGGATTAACAAATTAATATAAAAAAAAGGAAAGAAATAATTGAACTTTCTTAGATTTTTACTTAAAGCCGATTTTCTTGTAAATTGTATGTTAATTACTTGAGCGCTGTACCGCTTAGGCCGAAAAACATCAATTTTACTGATTTGCGCTAAAAGCAAACTTTCATTTTATTTCAGGATTAACAATTGTACGTTACTTACTTGATCGCTGTACCGCTTAAGCCGAAATGTTATTTCAGGATTAACAAATTAATATAACCGAAAAAATTGCACTTTCATAGGTTTAAAATTTAAGTCCATTTTCTTGTAAATTATATGTCAACTGCGGTAGCACTATACTGCTTAAGCCGCAAAATATCGATTTTACTGGTTTGAGCGAAAGTCAAATTATATTGTTATTGCAGAATTGACATATTCATATAACCGAAAAAATTGCACTTTCTTAGGCTTAGACTTAAAGTCGTTTTTCTTGTAAATTGTATGTTAATCACTTGAGCACTGTACCGATTAAGCCGAAAAACATCAATTTTACTGATTTGCGCGAAAGTAAAACTGTAATGTTATGGCAGGATTAACAAATTAATATAAAAAAAGGAAAGAAAAAATTTAACTTTCTTAGAATTTTACTTAAAGCCGATTTTCTTGTAAATTGTATGTCAACTGCGGTCTCACTGTACTGCTTAAGCCGCAAACCATCGATTTTACTGATTTGCTCTTAAGTCAAACTTTCATATAAGTTCAGGATTAAAAAATTAATATAACCGAAAAATTTGCACTTTCTTAGATTTAGACTTAAAGTCGATTTTCTTGTACTTGTATGTTAATTACTTGAGCACTGTACCGCTTAAGCCGAAAAACATGAACTTTACTGATTTGAGCGAAGTCAAATTATATTGTTATTGCAGAATTGACATATTCATATAACCGAAAAAATTGCACTTTCTTAGTTTTAGACTCAAAGCCGATTTTCTTGTAAATTGTATGTCAATTGCGTGAGCACTGTACCGCTTAAGCCGAAAAACATGAATTTTACTTATTTGAGCAAAAGTCAATTTATAATATTATTGCAAAATTTACATATTCATGTAACCGAAAAAATTGTACTTTCTTAGTTTTAGACTTAAAGTCGATTTTCTTGTAAATTGTATGTCAATTGCGGTAGGACTGTACCGCTTAAGCCGAAAAACATGAATTTTATTGATTTGAGCGAAAGTCCAATTATATTGCTATTGCAGAATTGACAAATTAATATAACCGAAAAAATTGAACTTTCTTAGGCTTAGACTTAAAGTCGATTTTCTTGTAAATTGTATGTTAATCACTGGAGCACTGTACAGCTTAAGCCGAAAAACATCAATTTTACTGATTTGCGCGAAAGTAAAACTGTACTGTTATGGCAGGAATAACAAATTAATATAAAAAAAAGGAAAGAAATAATTGAACTTTCTTAGATTTTTACTTAAAGCCGATTTTCTTGTAAATTGTATGTTAATTACTTGAGCGCTGTACCGCTTAGGCCGAAAAACATCAATTTTACTGATTTGCGCTAAAAGCAAACTTTCATTTTATTTCAGGATTAACAATTGAATGTTACTTACTTGATCGCTGTACCGCTTAAGCCGAAATGTTATTTCAGGATTAACAAATTAATATAACCGAAAAAATTGCACTTTCTTAGGTTTAAAATTTAATTCCATTTTCTTGCAAATTATATGTCAACTGCGGTAGCACTGTACTGCTTAAGCCGCAAAACATCGATTTTACTGATTTGATCTATAGTCAAACTTTCATATAATTTCAGGATTAACAAATTAATATAACCGAAAAAATTGCACTTTCTTAGATTAGATTTAAAGCCGATTTTCTTGTAAATTGTATGTCAGTTGCGTGAGCACTGTACTGCTTAAGCCGAAAAACATGAATTTTACTGATTTGAGCGAAAGTCAAATTATATTGTTATTGCAGGATTAACAAATTAATATGCCCGAAAAAATTGCACTTTCTTAGGTTTAAAATTTAAGTCCATTTTCTTGTAAATTATATGTCAACTGCGGTAGCACTGTACTGCTTAAGCCGCAAAACATCGATTTTACTGATTTGATCTAAAGTCAAACTTTCATATAATTTCAGGATTAACAAATTAATATGCCCGAAAAAATTGCACTTTCTTAGGTTTAAAATTTAAGTCGATTTTCTTCTAAATTGTATGTCAATTGCGTGAGCACTGTACCGCTTAAGCCGAAAAACATGAATTTTACTGAATTGAGCAAAAGTCAAATAATATTGTTATTGCAGAATTTACATATTCATGTAACCGAAAAAATTGTACTTTCTTAGTTTAGACTTAAAGTCGATTTTCATGTAAATTGTATGTCAGTTGCGGTAGGACTGTACCGCTTAAGCCGAAAAACATGAATTTTATTGATTTGAGCGAAAGTCCAATTATTTTGCTATTGCAGAATTGACAAATTAATATAGCCGAAAAAATTGAATTTTCCTAGGCTTAGACTTAAAGTCGATTTTCTTGTAAATTGTATGTTAATCACTTGAGCACTGTACAGCTTAAGCGGAAAAACATCAATTTTACTGATTTGCGCGAAAGTAAAACTGTAATGTTATGGCAGGATTAACACATTAATATAAAAAAAGGAAAGAAATAATTGAACTTTCGTAGATTTTTACTTAAAGCCGATTTTCTTGTAAATTGTATGTTAATTACTTGAGCGCTGTACCGCTTAGGCCGAAAAACATCAATTTTACTGATTTGCGCTAAAAGCAAACTTTCATTTTATTTCAGGATTAACAAATTAATATAACCGAAAAAATTGCACTTTCTTAGGTTTAAAATTTAAGTCCATTTTCTTGTAAATTATATGTCAACTGCGATAGCACTGTACTGCTTAAGCCGCAAAACATCGATTTTACTGATTTGATCTAAAGTCAAACTTTCTATAATTTCAGGATTAAAAAATTAATATAACCGAAAAAATTGCACTTTCTTAGTTTTAGACTTAAAGTCGATTTTCTTGTAAATTGTTTGTCAATTGCGGTAGGACTGTACCGCTTAAGCCGAAAAACATGAATTTTATTGATTTGAGCGAAAGTCTAATTATATTGCTATTGCAGAGTTGACAAATTAATATAACCGAAAAAATTGCACTTTCTTAGATGTAGACTTAAAGCCGATTTTCTTGTAAAATGTATATCAGTTGCTTGAGGACTGTACTGCTTAAGCCGAAAAACATCAATTTTACTGGTTTGAGCGAAAGTCAAATTATATTGTTATTGCAGAATTGACATATTCATATAACCGAAAAAATTACACTTTCTTAGATTTAGACTTAAAGCCGATTTTCTTGTAAATTGTATGTCAGTTGCGTGAGCACTGTACCGCTTAAGCCGAAAAACATCAATTTTTTTGATTTGCGCTAAAAACAAACTTTCATTTTATTTCAGGATTAACAATTGTATGTTAATTACTTGAGCGCTGTACCGCTAAGGCCGAAAAACATCAATTTTACTGATTTGCGCTAAAAGCAAACTTTCATTTTATTTCAGGATTAACAATTGTACGTTACTTACTTGATCGCTGTACCGCTTAAGCCGAAATGTTATTTCAGGATTAACAAATTAAAATAACCGAAAAAATTGCACTTTCATAGGTTTAAAATTTAAGTCCATTTTCTTGTAAATTATATGTCAACTGCGGTAGCACTATACTGCTTAAGCCGCAAAATATCGATTTTACTGGTTTGAGCGAAAGTCAAATTATATTGTTATTGCAGAATTGACATATTCATATAACCGAAAAAATTGCACCTTCTTAGGCTTAGACTTAAAGTCGTTTTTCTTGTAAATTGTATGTTAATCACTTGAGAACTGTACCGATTAAGCCGAAAAACATCAATTTTACTGATTTGCGCGAAAGTAAAACTGTAATGTTATGGCAGGATTAACAAATTAATATAAAAAAAAGGAAAGAAAAAATTTAACTTTCTTAGAATTTTACTTAAAGCCGATTTTCTTGTAAATTGTATGTCAACTGCGGTCTCACTGTACTGCTTAAGCCGCAAACCATCGATTTTACTGGTTTGAGCGAAAGTCAAATTATATTGTTATTGCAGAATTGACATATTCATATAACCGAAAAAATTGCACTTTCTTAGATTTAGACTTAAAGCCGATTTTCTTGTAAATTGTATGTCAGTTGCGTGAGCACTGTACCGCTTAAGCCGAAAAACATCAATTTTTTTGATTTGCGCTAAAAACAAACTTTCATTTTATTTCAGGATTAACAATTGTATGTTAATTACTTGAGCGCTGTACCGCTTAGGCCGAAAAACATCAATTTTACTGATTTGCGCTAAAAGCAAACTTTCATTTTATTTCAGGATTAACAATTGTACGTTACTTACTTGATCGCTGTACCGCTTAAGCCGAAATGCTATTTCAGGATTAACAAATTAATATAACCGAAAAAATTGCACTTTCATAGGTTTAAAATTTAAGTCCATTTTCTTGTAAATTATATGTCAACTGCGGTAGCACTATACTGCTTAAGCCGCAAAATATCGATTTTACTGGTTTGAGCGAAAGTCAAATTATATTGTTATTGCAGAATTGACATATTCATATAACCGAAAAAATTGCACTTTCCTAGGCTTAGACTTAAAGTCGATTTTCTTGTAAATTGTATGTTAATCACTTGAGCACTGTACAGCTTAAGCGGAAAAACATCAATTTTACTGATTTGCGCGAAAGTAAAACTGTAATGTTATGGCAGGATTAACACATTAAAATAAAAAAAGGAAAGAAATAATTGAACTTTCGTAGATTTTTACTTAAAGCCGATTTTCTTGTAAATTGTATGTCAATTGCGGTAGCACTGTACCGCTTAGGCCGAAAAACATCAATTTTACTGATTTGCGCTAAAAGCAAACTTTCATTTTATTTCAGGATTAACAAATTAATATAACCGAAAAAATTGCACTTTCTTAGGTTTAAAATTTAAGTCCATTTTCTTGTAAATTATATGTCAACTGCGATAGCACTGTACTGCTTAAGCCGCAAAACATCGATTTTACTGATTTGATCTAAAGTCAAACTTTCTATAATTTCAGGATTAACAAATTAATATAACCGAAAAAATTGCACTTTCTTAGTTTTAGACTTAAAGTCGATTTTCTTGTAAATTGTATGTCAATTGCGGTAGGACTGTACCGCTTAAGCCGAAAAACATGAATTTTATTGATTTGAGCGAAAGTCTAATTATATTGCTATTGCAGAGTTGACAAATTAATATAACCGAAAAAATTGCACTTTCTTAGATGTAGACTTAAAGCCGATTTTCTTGTAAAATGTATATCAGTTGCTTGAGGACTGTACTGCTTAAGCCGAAAAACATCAATTTTACTGGTTTGAGCGAAAGTCAAATTATATTGTTATTGCAGAATTGACATATTCATATAACCGAAAAAATTGCACTTTCTTAGATTTAGACTTAAAGCCGATTTTCTTGTAAATTGTATGTCAGTTGCGTGAGCACTGTACCGCTTAAGCCGAAAAACATCAATTTTTTTGATTTGCGCTAAAAACAAACTTTCATTTTATTTCAGGATTAACAATTGTATGTTAATTACTTGAGCGCTGTACCGCTTAGGCCGAAAAACATCAATTTTACTGATTTGCGCTAAAAGCAAACTTTCATTTTATTTCAGGATTAACAATTGTACGTTACTTACTTGATCGCTGTACCGCTTAAGCCGAAATGTTATTTCAGGATTAACAAATTAATATAACCGAAAAAATTGCACTTTCATAGGTTTAAAATTTAAGTCCATTTTCTTGTAAATTATATGTCAACTGCGGTAGCACTATACTGCTTAAGCCGCAAAATATCGATTTTACTGGTTTGAGCGAAAGTCAAATTATATTGTTATTGCAGAATTGACATATTCATATAACCGAAAAAATTGCACTTTCTTAGGCTTAGACTTAAAGTCGTTTTTCTTGTAAATTGTATGTTAATCACTTGAGCACTGTACCGATTAAGCCGAAAAACATCAATTTTACTGATTTGCGCGAAAGTAAAACTGTAATGTTATGGCAGGATTAACAAATTAATATAAAAAAAAGGAAAGAAAAAATTTAACTTTCTTAGAATTTTACTTAAAGCCGATTTTCTTGTAAATTGTATGTCAACTGCGGTCTCACTGTACTGCTTAAGCCGCAAACCATCGATTTTACTGATTTGCTCTTAAGTCAAACTTTCATATAAGTTCAGGATTACAAAATTAATATAACCGAAAAATTTGCACTTTCTTAGATTTAGACTTAAAGTCGATTTTCTTGTACTTGTATGTTAATTACTTGAGCACTGTACCGCTTAAGCCGAAAAACATGAACTTTACTGATTTGAGCGAAGTCAAATTATATTGTTATTGCAGAATTGACATATTCATATAACCGAAAAAATTGCACTTTCTTAGTTTTAGACTCAAAGCCGATTTTCTTGTAAATTGTATGTCAATTGCGTGAGCACTGTACCGCTTAAGCCGAAAAACATGAATTTTACTTATTTGAGCAAAAGTCAATTTATAATATTATTGCAAAATTTACATATTCATGTAACCGAAAAAATTGTACTTTCTTAGTTTTAGACTTAAAGTCGATTTTCTTGTAAATTGTATGTCAATTGCGGTAGGACTGTACCGCTTAAGCCGAAAAACATGAATTTTATTGATTTGAGCGAAAGTCCAATTATATTGCTATTGCAGAATTGACAAATTAATATAACCGAAAAAATTGAACTTTCTTAGGCTTAGACTTAAAGTCGATTTTCTTGTAAATTGTATGTTAATCACTTGAGCACTGTACAGCTTAAGCCGAAAAACATCAATTTTACTGATTTGCGCGAAAGTAAAACTGTACTGTTATGGCAGGATTAACAAATTAATATAAAAAAAAGGAAAGAAATAATTGAACTTTCTTAGATTTTTACTTAAAGCCGATTTTCTTGTAAATTGTATGTTAATTACTTGAGCGCTGTACCGCTTAGGCCGAAAAACATCAATTTTACTGATTTGCGCTAAAAGCAAACTTTCATTTTATTTCAGGATTAACAATTGAATGTTACTTACTTGTTCGCTGTACCGCTTAAGCCGAAATGTTATTTCAGGATTAACAAATTAATATTACCGAAAAAATTGCACTTTCTTAGGTTTAAAATTTAAGTCCATTTTCTTGTAAATTATATGTCAACTGCGGTAGCACTGTACTGCTTAAGCCGCAAAACATCGATTTTACTGATTTGATCTATAGTCAAACTTTCATATAATTTCAGGATTAACAAATTAATATAACCGAAAAAATTGCACTTTCTTAGATTAGATTTAAAGCCGATTTTCTTGTAAATTGTATGTCAGTTGCGTGAGCACTGTACTGCTTAAGCCGAAAAACATCAATTTTACTTATTTGAACAAAAGTCAATTTATAATATTATTGCCAAATTTACATATTCATGTAACCGAAAAAATTGTACTTTCTTAGTTTAGACTTAAAGTCGATTTTCATGTAAATTGTATGTCAATTGCGGTAGGACTGTACCGCTTAAGCCGAAAAACATGAATTTTATTGATTTGAGCGAAAGTCCAATTATTTTGCTATTGCAGAATTGACAAATTAATATAACCGAAAAAATTGAACTTTCCTAGGCTTAGACTTAAAGTCGATTTTCTTGTAAATTGTATGTTAATCACTTGAGCACTGTACAGCTTAAGCGGAAAAACATCAATTTTACTGATTTGCGCGAAAGTAAAACTGTAATGTTATGGCAGGATTAACACATTAATATAAAAAAAGGAAAGAAATAATTGAACTTTCGTAGATTTTTACTTAAAGCCGATTTTCTTGTAAATTGTATGTTAATTACTTGAGCGCTGTACCGCTTAGGCCGAAAAACATCAATTTTACTGATTTGCGCTAAAAGCAAACTTTCATTTTATTTCAGGATTAACAAATTAATATAACCGAAAAAATTGCACTTTCTTAGGTTTAAAATTTAAGTCCATTTTCTTGTAGATTATATGTCAACTGCGATAGCACTGTACTGCTTAAGCCGCAAAACATCGATTTTACTGATTTGATCTAAAGTCAAACTTTCTATAATTTCAGGATTAACAAATTAATATAACCGAAAAAATTGCACTTTCTTAGTTTTAGACTTAAAGTCGATTTTCTTGTAAATTGTATGTCAATTGCGGTAGGACTGTACCGTTTAAGCCGAAAAACATCAATTTTACTGGTTTGAGCGAAAGTCAAATTATATTGTTATTGCAGAATTGACATATTCATATAACCGAAAAAATTGCACTTTCTTCGATTTAGACTTAAAGCCGATTTTCTTGTAAATTGTATGTCAGTTGCGTGAGCACTGTACCGCTTAAGCCGAAAAACATCAATTTTTTTGATTTGCGCTAAAAACAAACTTTCATTTTATTTCAGGATTAACAATTGTATGTTAATTACTTGAGCGCTGTACCGCTTAGGCCGAAAAACATCAATTTTACTGATTTGCGCTAAAAGCAAACTTTCATTTTATTTCAGGATTAACAATTGTATGTTACTTACTTGATCGCTGTACCGCTTAAGCCGAAATGTTATTTCAGGATTAACAAATTAATATAACGGAAAAAATTGCACTTTTTTAGGTTTAAAATTTAAGTCCATTTTCTTGAAAATTATATGTCAACTGCGGTAGCACTGTACTGCTTAATCCGCAAAACATCGATTTTACTGATTTGATCTAAAGTCAAACTTTCATATAATTTCAGGATTAACAAATTAATATAACCGAAAAAATTGCACTTTCTTAGATTAGACTTAAAGCCGATTTTCTTGTTAATTGTATGTCAGTTGCGTGAGCACTGTACTGCTGAAACCGAAAAACATGAATTTTACTGATTTGAGCGAAAGTCAAATTATATTGTTATTGCATGATTAACAAATTAATATTACCGAAAAAGTTGCATTTTCTTAGGTTTAGACTCAAAGTCGATTTTCCTGTAAATTGTATGTTAATCACTTGAGCACTGTACCGCATAAGCCGAAAAACATCAATTTTACTGATTTGCGCGAAAGTAAAATTATATTGCTATTGCAGAATTGCCAAATTAATATTACCGAAAAAATTGCACTTTCTTAGTTTTAAAATTTAAGTCCATTTTCTTGTAAATTATATGTCAACTGCGGTAGCACTGTATTGCTTAAGCCGCAAAACATCGATTTTACTGGTTTGAGCGAAAGTCAAATTATATTGTTATTGCAGAATTGACATATTCATATAACCAAAAAAATTGCACTTTCTTAGGCTTAGACTTAAAGTCGTTTTTCTTGTAAATTGTATGTTAATCACTTGAGCACTGTAACGCTTAAGCCGAAAAACATCAGTTTTACTGATTTGCGCGAAAGTTAAACTGTAATGTTATGGCAGGATTAACAAATTAATATAAAAAAAAGGAAAGAAAAAATTGAACTTTCTTAGATTTTTACTTAAAGCCGATTTTCTTGTAAATTGTATGTCAACTGCGGTCTCACTGTACTGCTTAAGCCGCAAACCATCGATTTTACTGATTTGCTCTTAAGTCAAACTTTCATATAATTTCAGGATTAAAAAATTAATATAACCGAAAAATTTGCACTTTCTTAGATTTAGACTTAAAGTCGATTTTCTTGTTACTTGTATGTTAATTACTTGAGCACTGTACCGCTTAAGCCGAAAAACATGAACTTTACTGATTTGAGCGAAGTCAAATTATATTGTTATTGCAGAATTGACATATTCATATAACCGAAAAAATTGCACTTTCTTAGTTTTAGACTTAAAGTCGATTTTCTTGTAAATTGTATGTCAATTGCGGTAGCACTGTACTGCTTAAGCCGAAAAACATCGATTTTACTGATTTGATCAAAAGTCAAACTTTCATATAATTTCAGGATTAACAAATTAATATAACCGAAAAAATTGCACTTTCTTAGATGTAGACTTAAAGCCGATTTTCTTGTAAAATGTATATCAGTTGCTTGAGGACTGTACTGCTTAAGCCGAAAAACATCGATTTTACTGGTTTGAGCGAAAGTCAAATTATATTGTTATTGCAGAATTGACATATTCATATAACCAAAAAAATTGCACTTTCTTAGGCTTAGACTTAAAGTCGTTTTTCTTGTAAATTGTATGTTAATCACTTGAGCACTGTAACGCTTAAGCCGAAAAACATCAGTTTTACTGATTTGCGCGAAAGTAAAACTGTAATGTTATGGCAGGATTAACAAATTAATATAAAAAATAGGAAAGAAAAAATTGAACTTTCTTAGATTTTTATTTAAAGCCGATTTTCTTGTAAATTGTATGTCAACTGCGGTCTCACTGTACTGCTTAAGCCGCAAACCATCGATTTTACTGATTTGCTCTTAAGTCAAACTTTCATATAATTTCAGGATTAAAAAATTAATATAACCGAAAAATTTGCACTTTCTTAGATTTAGACTTAAAGTCGATTTTCTTGTTACTTGTATGTTAATTACTTGAGCACTGTACCGCTTAAGCCGAAAAACATGAACTTTACTGATTTGAGCGAAGTCAAATTATATTGTTATTGCAGAATTGACATATTCATATAACCGAAAAAATTGCACTTTCTTAGTTTTAGACTTAAAGTCGATTTTCTTGTAAATTGTATGTCAATTGCGGTAGCACTGTACTGCTTAAGCCGAAAAACATCGATTTTACTGATTTGATCAAAAGTCAAACTTTCATATAATTTCAGGATTAACAAATTAATATAACCGAAAAAATTGCACTTTCTTAGATTTAGACTTAAAGCCGATTTTCTTGTAAATTGTATATCAGTTTCTTGAGGACTGTACTGCTAAAGCCGAAAAACATCAATTTTACTGGTTTTAGCGAAAATCAAACTATATTGTTGTTGCAAATTTGACATATTCATATAACCGAAAAAATTGCACTTTCTTAGGCTTAGACTTAAAGTCGTTTTTCTTGTAAATTGTATGTTAATCACTTGAGCACTGTAACGCTTAAGCCGAAAAACATCAGTTTTACTGATTTGAGCGAAAGTAAAACTGTAATGTTATGGCAGGATTAACAAATTAATATAAAAAAAAGGAAAGAAAAAATTGAACTTTCTTAGATTTTTACTTAAAGCCGATTTTCTTGTAAATTGTATGTCAACTGCGGTCTCACTGTACTGCTTAAGCCGCAAACCATCGATTTTACTGATTTGCTCTTAAGTCAAACTTTCATATAATTTCAGGATTAAAAAATTAATATAACCGAAAAATTTGCACTTTCTTAGATTTAGACTTAAAGTCGATTTTCTTGTTACTTGTATGTTAATTACTTGAGCACTGTACCGCTTAAGCCGAAAAACATGAACTTTACTGATTTGAGCGAAGTCAAATTATATTGTTATTGCAGAATTGACATATTCATATAACCGAAAAAATTGCACTTTCTTAGTTTTAGACTTAAAGTCGATTTTCTTGTAAATTGTATGTCAATTGCGGTAGCACTGTACTGCTTAAGCCGAAAAACATCGATTTTACTGATTTGATCAAAAGTCAAACTTTCATATAATTTCAGGATTAACAAATTAATATAACCGAAAAAATTGCACTTTCTTAGATGTAGACTTAAAGCCGATTTTCTTGTAAAATGTATATCAGTTGCTTGAGGACTGTACTGCTTAAGCCGAAAAACATCAATTTTACTGGTTTGAGCGAAAGTCAAATTATATTGTTATTGCAGAATTGACATATTCATATAACCGAAAAAATTGCACTTTCTTAGATTTAGACTTAAAGCTGATTTTCTTGTAAATTGTATGTCAGTTGCGTGAGCACTGTACCGCTTAAGCCGAAAAACATCAATTTTTTTGATTTGCGCTAAAAACAAACTTTCATTTTATTTCAGGATTAACAATTGTATGTTAATTACTTGAGCGCTGTACCGCTTAGGCCGAAAAACATCAATTTTACTGATTTGCGCTAAAAGCAAACTTTCATTTTATTTCAGGATTAACAATTGTATGTTACTTACTTGATCGCTGTACCGCTTAAGCCGAAATGTTATTTTAGGATTAACAAATTAATATAACGGAAAAAATTGCAGTTTTTTAGGTTTAAAATTTAAGTCCATTTTCTTGTAAATTATATGTCAACTGCGGTAGCACTGTACTGCTTAAGCCACAAAACATCGATTTTACTGATTTGATCTAAAGTCAAACTTTCATATAATTTCAGGATTAACAAATTAATATAACCGAAAAAATTGCACTTTCTTAGATTAGACTTAAAGCCGATTTTCTTGTTAATTGTATGTCAGTTGCGGTAGGACTGTACCGCTTAAGCCGAAAAACATGAATTTTATTGATTTGAGCGAAAGTCTAATTATATTGCTATTGCAGAGTTGACAAATTAATATAACCGAAAAAATTGCACTTTCTTAGATGTAGACTTAAAGCCGATTTTCTTGTAAAATGTATATCAGTTGCTTGAGGACTGTACTGCTTAAGCCGAAAAACATCAATTTTACTGGTTTGAGCGAAAATCAAATTATATTGTTATTGCAGAATTGACATATTCATATAACCGAAAAAATTGCACTTTCTTAGATTTAGACTTAAAGCCGATTTTCTTGTAAATTGTATGTCAGTTGCGTGAGCACTGTACCGCTTAAGCCGAAAAACATCAATTTTTTTGATTTGCGCTAAAAACAAACTTTCATTTTATTTCAGGATTAACAATTGTATGTTAATTACTTGAGCGCTGTACCGCTTAGGCCGAAAAACATCAATTTTACTGACTTGCGCTAAAAGCAAACTTTCATTTTATTTCAGGATTAACAATTGTATGTTACTTACTTGATCGCTGTACCGCTTAAGCCGAAATGTTATTTCAGGATTAACAAATTAATATAACGGAAAAATTGCACTTTTTTAGGTTTAAAATTTAAGTCCATTTTCTTGTAAATTATATGTCAACTGCGGTAGCACTGTACTGCTTAAGCCGCAAAACATCGATTTTACTGATTTGATCTAAAGTCAAACTTTCATATAATTTCAGGATTAACAAATTAATATAACCGAAAAAATTTCACTTTCTTAGATTAAACTTAAAGCCGATTTTCTTGTTAATTGTATGTCAGTTGCGTGAGCACTGTACTGCTGAAACCGAAAACCATGAATTTTACTGATTTGAGCGAAAGTCAAATTATATTGTTATTGCATGATTAACAAATTAATATTTCCGAAAAAGTTGCATTTTCTTAGGTTTAGACACAAAGTCGATTTTCCTGTAAATTGTATGTTAATCACTTGAGCACTGTACCGCATAAGCCGAAAAACATCAATTTTACTGATTTGCGCGAAAGTAAAATTATATTGCTATTGCAGAATTGCCAAATTAATATAACCGAAAAAATTGCACTTTCTTAGTTTTAAAATTTAAGTCCATTTTCTTGTAAATTATATGTCAACTGCGGTAGCACTGTATTGCTTAAGCCGCAAAACATCGATTTTACTGGTTTGAGCGAAAGTCAAATTATATTGTTATTGCAGAATTGACATATTCATATAACCTAAAAAATTGCACTTTCTTAGGCTTAGACTTAAAGTCGGTTTTCTTGTAAATTGTATGTTAATCACTTGAGCACTGTAACGCTTAAGCCGAAAAACATCAATTTTACTGATTTGCGCGAAAGCAAAACTGTAATGTTATGGCAGGATTAACAAATTAATATAAAAAAAAGGAAAGAAAAAATTGAACTTTCTTAGATTTTTACTTAAAGCCGATTTTCTTGTAAATTGTATGTCAACTGCGGTCTCACTGTACTGCTTAAGCCGCAAACCATCGATTTTACTGATTTGCTCTTAAGTCAAACTTTCATATAATTTCAGGATTAAAAAATTAATATAACCGAAAAATTTGCACTTTCTTAGATTTAGACTTAAAGTCGATTTTCTTGTTACTTGTATGTTAATTACTTGAGCACTGTACCGCTTAAGCCGAAAAACATGAACTTTACTGATTTGAGCGAAGTCAAATTATATTGTTATTGCAGAATTGACATATTCATATAACCGAAAAAATTGCACTTTCTTAGTTTTAGACTTAAAGTCGATTTTCTTGTAAATTGTATGTCAATTGCGGTAGCACTGTACTGCTAAAGCCGAAAAACATCGATTTTACTGATTTGATCAAAAGTCAAACTTTCATATAATTTCAGGATTAACAAATTAATATAACCGAAAAAATTGCACTTTCTTAGATTTAGACTTAAAGCCGATTTTCTTGTAAATTGTATATCAGTTTCTTGAGGACTGTACTGCTAAAGCCGAAAAACATCAATTTTACTGGTTTTAGCGAAAATCAAACTATATTGTTGTTGCAGATTTGACATATTCATATAACCGAAAAAATTGCACTTTCTTAGATTTAGACTTAAAGTCGTTTTTCTTGTAAATTTTATGTTAATCACTTGAGCACTGTAACGCTTAAGCCGAAAAACATCAGTTTTACTGATTTGCGCGAAAGTAAAACTGTAATGTTATGGCAGGATTAACAAATTAATATAAAAAAAAGGAAAGAAAAAATTGAACTTTCTTAGATTTTTACTTAAAGCCGATTTTCTTGTAAATTGTATGTCAACTGCGGTCTCACTGTACTGCTTAAGCCGCAAACCATCGATTTTACTGATTTGCTCTTAAGTCAAACTTTCATATAATTTCAGGATTAAAAAATTAATATAACCGAAAAATTTGCACTTTCTTAGATTTAGACTTAAAGTCGATTTTCTTGTTACTTGTATGTTAATTACTTGAGCACTGTACCGCTTAAGCCGAAAAACATGAACTTTACTGATTTGAGCGAAGTCAAATTATATTGTTATTGCAGAATTGACATATTCATATAACCGAAAAAATTGCACTTTCTTAGTTTTAGACTTAAAGTCGATTTTCTTGTAAATTGTATGTCAATTGCGGTAGCACTGTACTGCTTAAGCCGAAAAACATCGATTTTACTGATTTGATCAAAAGTCAAACTTTCATATAATTTCAGGATTAACAAATTAATATAACCGAAAAAATTGCACTTTCTTAGATGTAGACTTAAAGCCGATTTTCTTGTAAAATGTATATCAGTTGCTTGAGGACTGTACTGCTTAAGCCGAAAAACATCAATTTTACTGGTTTGAGCGAAAGTCAAATTATATTGTTATTGCAGAATTGACATATTCATATAACCGAAAAAATTGCACTTTCTTAGATTTAGACTTAAAGCCGATTTTCTTGTAAATTGTATGTCAGTTGCGTGAGCACTGTACCGCTTAAGCCGAAAAACATCAATTTTTTTGATTTGCGCTAAAAACAAACTTTCATTTTATTTCAGGATTAACAATTGTATGTTAATTACTTGAGCGCTGTACCGCTTAGGCCGAAAAACATCAATTTTACTGATTTGCGCTAAAAGCAAACTTTCATTTTATTTCAGGATTAACAATTGTATGTTACTTACTTGATCGCTGTACCGCTTAAGCCGAAAAACATCAATTTTACTGATTTGCGCGAAAATAAAACTGTAATATTAAGGCAGGATTAACAAATTAATATAAAAAAAAGCAAAGAAAAAATTGAACTTTCTTAGATTTTTACTTAAAGCCGATTTTCTTGTAAATTGTATGTCAACTGCGGTCTCACTGTACTGCTTAAGCCGCAAACCATCGATTTTACTGATTTGCTCTTAAGTCAAACTTTCATATAATTTCAGGATTAAAAAATTAATATAACCGAAAAATTTGCACTTTCTTAGTTTTAGACTTAAAGTCGATTTTCTTGTTAATTGTATGTTAATTGCGGTAGGACTGTACCGCTTAAGCCGAAAAACATGAATTTTATTGATTTGAGCGAAAGTCAAATTATATTGCTATTGCAGAGTTGACAAATTAATATAACCGAAAAAATTTCACTTTCTTAGATGTAGACTTAAAGCCGATTTTCTTGTAAAACGTATATCAGTTGCTTGAGGACTGTACTGCTTAAGCCGAAAAACATCAATTTTATTGGTTTGATGGAAAGTCAAATTATATTGTTATTGCAGAATTGACATATTCATATAACCGAAAAAATTGCACTTTCTTAGATGTAGACTTAAAGCCGATTTTCTTGTAAATTGTATATCAGTTGCTTGAGGCCTGTACTGCTTAAGCCGAAAAACATCAATTTTACTGGTTTGATCAAAAGTCAAACTTTCATATAATTTCAGGATTAACAAATTTATATAACCGAAAAAATTGCACTTTCTTAGATTTAGACTTAAAGCCGATTTTCTTGTAAATTGTATATCAGTTTCTTGAGGACTGTACTGCTAAAGCCGAAAAACATCGATTTTACTGATTTGATCAAAAATCAAACTTTCATATAATTTCAGGATTATCAAATTAGTATAACCGAAAAAATTGCACTTTCTTAGATTTAGACTTAAAGCCGATTTTCTTGTAAATTGTATATCAGTTGCTTGAGGACTGTACTGCTAAAGCCGAAAAACATCAATTTTACTGGTTTTAGCGAAAGTCAAACTATATTGTTGTTGCAGATTTGACATATTCATATAACCGAAAAAATTGCACTTTCTTAGGCTTAGACTTAAAGTCGTTTTTCTTGTAAATTGTATGTTAATCACTTGAGCACTGTACCGCTTAAGCCGAAAAACATGAATTTTACTGATTTGCGCGAAAGTAAAACTGTAATATTAAGGCAGGATTAACAAATTAATATAAAAAAAAGGAAAGAAAAAATTGAACTTTCTTAGATTTTTACTTAAAGCCGATTTTCTTGTAAATTGTATGTCAACTGCGGTCTCACTGTACTGCTTAAGCCGCAAACCATCGATTTTACTGATTTGCTCTTAAGTCAAACTTTCATATAATTTCAGGATTAAAAAATTAATATAACCGAAAAATTTGCACTTTCTTAGATTTAGACTTAAAGTCGATTTTCTTGTTACTTGTATGTTAATTACTTGAGCACTGTACCGCTTAAGCCGAAAAACATGAACTTTACTGATTTGATTTAAAGCCGATTTACTTGTTAATTGTATGCCAGTTGCGTGAGCACTGTACTGTTCAAGCCGAAAACCATGAATTTTACTGATATGAGCGAAAGTCAAATTATATTGCTATTGCAGGATTAACAAATAAATATTACCGCAAAAGTTGCACTTTCTTAGTTTTAGACTTAAAGTCGAGTTTCTTGTAAATTGTATGTCAATTGCGGTAGCACTGTTTGGCTTTAGCCGCAAAACATCGATTTTACTGATTTGATCTAAAGTCAAACTTTCATATAATTTCAGGATTAACAAATTAATATAACCGAAAAAATTGCACTTTCTTAGATTAGACTTAAAGCCGATTTTCTTGTAAATTATATGTCAATTGCGTGAGCATTGTACCGCTCAAGCCAAAAAACATGAATTTTACTGATTTGAACGAAAGTCAAATTATGTTGTTATTGCAGGATTAACAAATTAATATCACCGAAAAAGTTGCACTTTCTTAGGTTTAGACTTAAAGTCGATTTTCTTGTAAATTGTATGTCAATTGCGGTAGCACTGTACTGCTTAAGCCGAAAAACATCGATTTTACTGATTTGATCAAAAGTCAAACATTCATATAATTTCAGGATTAACAAATTAATATAACCGAAAAAATTGCACTTTCTTAGGTTTAGACTTAAAGCCGATTTTCTTGTAAATTGTATGTCAGTTGCGTGAGCACTGTAAAGCTTAAGCCGAAAAACATGAATTTTACTAATTTGAGCGAAAGTCAAATTATATTGCTATTGCAGGATTAACAAATAAATATTACCGCAAAAGTTGCACTTTCTTAGTTTTAGACTTAAAGTCGAATTTCTTGTAAATTGTATGTCAATTGCGGTGGCACTGTTTGGCTTTAGCCGCAAAACATCGATTTTACTGATTTGATCTAAAGTCAAATTATGTTGTTATTGCAGGATTAAAAAATTAATATAACCGAAAAATTTGCACTTTCTTAGATTTAGACTTAAAGTCGATTTTCTTGTTACTTGTATGTTAATTACTTGAGCACTGTACCGCTTAAGCCGAAAAACATGAACTTTACTGATTTGAGCGAAGTCAAATTATATTGTTATTGCAGAATTGACATATTCATATAACCGAAAAAATTGCACTTTCTTAGTTTTAGACTTAAAGTCGATTTTCTTGTAAATTGTATGTCATTTGCGGTAGCACTGTACTGCTTAAGCCGAAAAACATCGATTTTACTGATTTGATCAAAAGTCAAACTTTCATATAATTTCAGGATTAACAAATTAATATAACCGAAAAAATTGCACTTTCTTAGATGTAGACTTAAAGCCGATTTTCTTGTAAAATGTATATCAGTTGCTTGAGGACTGTACTGCTTAAGCCGAAAAACATCAATTTTACTGGTTTGAGCGAAAGTCAAATTATATTGTTATTGCAGAATTGACATATTCATATAACCGAAAAAATTGCACTTTCTTAGATTTAGACTTAAAGCTGATTTTCTTGTAAATTGTATGTCAGTTGCGTGAGCACTGTACCGCTTAAGCCGAAAAACATCAATTTTTTTGATTTGCGCTAAAAACAAACTTTCATTTTATTTCAGGATTAACAATTGTATGTTAATTACTTGAGCGCTGTACCGCTTAGGCCGAAAAACATCAATTTTACTGATTTGCGCTAAAAGCAAACTTTCATTTTATTTCAGGATTAACAATTGTATGTTACTTACTCGATCGCTGTACCGCTTAAGCCGAAATGTTATTTTAGGATTAACAAATTAATATAACGGAAAAAATTGCAGTTTTTTAGGTTTAAAATTTAAGTCCATTTTCTTGTAAATTATATGTCAACTGCGGTAGCACTGTACTGCTTAAGCCACAAAACATCGATTTTACTGATTTGATCTAAAGTCAAACTTTCATATAATTTCAGGATTAACAAATTAATATAACCGAAAAAATTGCACTTTCTTAGATTAGACTTAAAGCCGATTTTCTTGTTAATTGTATGTCAGTTGCGGTAGGACTGTACCGCTTAAGCCGAAAAACATGAATTTTATTGATTTGAGCGAAAGTCTAATAATATTGCTATTGCAGAGTTGACAAATTAATATAACCGAAAAAATTGCACTTTCTTAGATGTAGACTTAAAGCCGATTTTCTTGTAAAATGTATATCAGTTGCTTGAGGACTGTACTGCTTAAGCCGAAAAACATCAATTTTACTGGTTTGAGCGAAAATCAAATTATATTGTTATTGCAGAATTGACATATTCATATAACCGAAAAAATTGCACTTTCTTAGATTTAGACTTAAAGCCGATTTTCTTGTAAATTGTATGTCAGTTGCGTGAGCACTGTACCGCTTAAGCCGAAAAACATCAATTTTTTTGATTTGCGCTAAAAACAAACTTTCATTTTATTTCAGGATTAACAATTGTATGTTAATTACTTGAGCGCTGTACCGCTTAGGCCGAAAAACATCAATTTTACTGACTTGCGCTAAAAGCAAACTTTCATTTTATTTCAGGATTAACAATTGTATGTTACTTACTTGATCGCTGTACCGCTTAAGCCGAAATGTTATTTCAGGATTAACAAATTAATATAACGGAAAAATTGCACTTTTTTAGGTTTAAAATTTAAGTCCATTTTCTTGTAAATTATATGTCAACTGCGGTAGCACTGTACTGCTTAAGCCGCAAAACATCGATTTTACTGATTTGATCTAAAGTCAAACTTTCATATAATTTCAGGATTAACAAATTAATATAACCGAAAAAATTTCACTTTCTTAGATTAAACTTAAAGCCGATTTTCTTGTTAATTGTATGTCAGTTGCGTGAGCACTGTACTGCTGAAACCGAAAACCATGAATTTTACTGATTTGAGCGAAAGTCAAATTATATTGTTATTGCATGATTAACAAATTAATATTTCCGAAAAAGTTGCATTTTCTTAGGTTTAGACACAAAGTCGATTTTCCTGTAAATTGTATGTTAATCACTTGAGCACTGTACCGCATAAGCCGAAAAACATCAATTTTACTGATTTGCGCGAAAGTAAAATTATATTGCTATTGCAGAATTGCCAAATTAATATAACCGAAAAAATTGCACTTTCTTAGTTTTAAAATTTAAGTCCATTTTCTTGTAAATTATATGTCAACTGCGGTAGCACTGTATTGCTTAAGCCGCAAAACATCGATTTTACTGGTTTGAGCGAAAGTCAAATTATATTGTTATTGCAGAATTGACATATTCATATAACCTAAAAAATTGCACTTTCTTAGGCTTAGACTTAAAGTCGTTTTTCTTGTAAATTGTATGTTAATCACTTGAGCACTGTAACGCTTAAGCCGAAAAACATCAATTTTACTGATTTGCGCGAAAGTAAAACTGTAATGTTATGGCAGGATTAACAAATTAATATAAAAAAAAGGAAAGAAAAAATTGAACTTTCTTAGATTTTTACTTAAAGCCGATTTTCTTGTAAATTGTATGTCAACTGCGGTCTCACTGTACTGCTTAAGCCGCAAACCATCGATTTTACTGATTTGCTCTTAAGTCAAACTTTCATATAATTTCAGGATTAAAAAATTAATATAACCGAAAAATTTGCACTTTCTTAGATTTAGACTTAAAGTCGATTTTCTTGTTACTTGTATGTTAATTACTTGAGCACTGTACCGCTTAAGCCGAAAAACATGAACTTTACTGATTTGAGCGAAGTCAAATTATATTGTTATTGCAGAATTGACATATTCATATAACCGAAAAAATTGCACTTTCTTAGTTTTAGACTTAAAGTCGATTTTCTTGTAAATTGTATGTCAATTGCGGTAGCACTGTACTGCTAAAGCCGAAAAACATCGATTTTACTGATTTGATCAAAAGTCAAACTTTCATATAATTTCAGGATTAACAAATTAATATAACCGAAAAAATTGCACTTTCTTAGATTTAGACTTAAAGCCGATTTTCTTGTAAATTGTATATCAGTTTCTTGAGGACTGTACTGCTAAAGCCGAAAAACATCAATTTTACTGGTTTTAGCGAAAATCAAACTATATTGTTGTTGCAGATTTGACATATTCATATAACCGAAAAAATTGCACTTTCTTAGGCTTAGACTTAAAGTCGTTTTTCTTGTAAATTGTATGTTAATCACTTGAGCACTGTAACGCTTAAGCCGAAAAACATCAGTTTTACTGATTTGCGCGAAAGTAAAACTGTAATGTTATGGCAGGATTAACAAATTAATATAAAAAAAGGAAAGAAAAAATTGAACTTTCTTAGATTTTTACTTAAAGCCGATTTTCTTGTAAATTGTATGTCAACTGCGGTCTCACTGTACTGCTTAAGCCGCAAACCATCGATTTTACTGATTTGCTCTTAAGTCAAACTTTCATATAATTTCAGGATTAAAAAATTAATATAACCGAAAAATTTGCACTTTCTTAGATTTAGACTTAAAGTCGATTTTCTTGTTACTTGTATGTTAATTACTTGAGCACTGTACCGCTTAAGCCGAAAAACATGAACTTTACTGATTTGAGCGAAGTCAAATTATATTGTTATTGCAGAATTGACATATTCATATAACCGAAAAAATTGCACTTTCTTAGTTTTAGACTTAAAGTCGATTTTCTTGTAAATTGTATGTCAATTGCGGTAGCACTGTACTGCTAAAGCCGAAAAACATCGATTTTACTGATTTGATCAAAAGTCAAACTTTCATATAATTTCAGGATTAACAAATTAATATAACCGAAAAAATTGCACTTTCTTAGATTTAGACTTAAAGCCGATTTTCTTGTAAATTGTATATCAGTTTCTTGAGGACTGTACCGCTTAAGCCGAAAAACATCAATTTTATTGATTTGAGCGAAAGTCAAATTATATTGCTATTGCAGAGTTGACAAATTAATATAACCGAAAAAATTTCACTTTCTTAGATGTAGACTTAAAGCCGATTTTCTTGTAAAACGTATATCAGTTGCTTGAGGACTGTACTGCTTAAGCCGAAAAACATCAATTTTATTGGTTTGATGGAAAGTCAAATTATATTGTTATTGCAGAATTGACATATTCATATAACCGAAAAAATTGCACTTTCTTAGATGTAGACTTAAAGCCGATTTTCTTGTAAATTGTATATCAGTTGCTTGAGGCCTGTACTACTTAAGCCGAAAAACATCAATTTTACTGGTTTGATCAAAAGTCAAACTTTCATATAATTTCAGGATTAACAAATTTATATAACCGAAAAAATTGCACTTTCTTAGATTTAGACTTAAAGCCGATTTTCTTGTAAATTGTATATCAGTTTCTTGAGGACTGTACTGCTAAAGCCGAAAAACATCGATTTTACTGATTTGATCAAAAATCAAACTTTCATATAATTTCAGGATTATCAAATTAGTATAACCGAAAAAATTGCACTTTCTTAGATTTAGACTTAAAGCCGATTTTCTTGTAAATTGTATATCAGTTGCTTGAGGACTGTACTGCTAAAGCCGAAAAACATCAATTTTACTGGTTTTAGCGAAAGTCAAACTATATTGTTGTTGCAGATTTGACATATTCATATAACCGAAAAAATTGCACTTTCTTAGGCTTAGACTTAAAGTCGTTTTTCTTGTAAATTGTATGTTAATCACTTGAGCACTGTACCGCTTAAGCCGAAAAACATGAATTTTACTGATTTGCGCGAAAGTAAAACTGTAATATTAAGGCAGGATTAACAAATTAATATAAAAAAAAGGAAAGAAAAAATTGAACTTTCTTAGATTTTTACTTAAAGCCGATTTTCTTGTAAATTCTATGTCAACTGCGGTCTCACTGTACTGCTTAAGCCGCAAACCATCGATTTTACTGATTTGCTCTTAAGTCAAACTTTCATATAATTTCAGGATTAAAAAATTAATATAACCGAAAAATTTGCACTTTCTTAGATTTAGACTTAAAGTCGATTTTCTTGTTACTTGTATGTTAATTACTTGAGCACTGTACCGCTTAAGCCGAAAAACATGAACTTTACTGATTTGATTTAAAGCCGATTTACTTGTTAATTGTATGCCAGTTGCGTGAGCACTGTACTGTTCAAGCCGAAAACCATGAATTTTACTGATATGAGCGAAAGTCAAATTATATTGCTATTGCAGGATTAACAAATAAATATTACCGCAAAAGTTGCACTTTCTTAGTTTTAGACTTAAAGTCGAGTTTCTTGTAAATTGTATGTCAATTGCGGTAGCACTGTTTGGCTTTAGCCGCAAAACATCGATTTTACTGATTTGATCTAAAGTCAAACTTTCATATAATTTCAGGATTAACAAATTAATATAACCGAAAAAATTGCACTTTCTTAGATTAGACTTAAAGCCGATTTTCTTGTAAATTATATGTCAATTGCGTGAGCATTGTACCGCTCAAGCCAAAAAACATGAATTTTACTGATTTGAACGAAAGTCAAATTATGTTGTTATTGCAGGATTAACAAATTAATATCACCGAAAAAGTTGCACTTTCTTAGGTTTAGACTTAAAGTCGATTTTCTTGTAAATTGTATGTCAATTGCGGTAGCACTGTACTGCTTAAGCCGAAAAACATCGATTTTACTGATTTGATCAAAAGTCAAACATTCATATAATTTCAGGATTAACAAATTAATATAACCGAAAAAATTGCACTTTCTTAGGTTTAGACTTAAAGCCGATTTTCTTGTAAATTGTATGTCAGTTGCGTGAGCACTGTAAAGCTTAAGCCGAAAAACATGAATTTTACTAATTTGAGCGAAAGTCAAATTATATTGCTATTGCAGGATTAACAAATAAATATTACCGCAAAAGTTGCACTTTCTTAGTTTTAGACTTAAAGTCGAATTTCTTGTAAATTGTATGTCAATTGCGGTGGCACTGTTTGGCTTTAGCCGCAAAACATCGATTTTACTGATTTGATCTAAAGTCAAATTATGTTGTTATTGCAGGATTAACAAATTAATATCACCGAAAAAGTTGCACTTTCTTAGGTTTAGACTTAAAGCCGATTTTCTTGTAAATTATATGTCAATTGCGTGAGCATTGTACCGCTCAAGCCAAAAAACATGAATTTTACTGATTTGAACGAAAGTCAAATTATGTTGTTATTGCAGGATTAACAAATTAATATCACCGAAAAAGTTGCACTTTCTTAGGTTTAGACTTAAAGTCGATTTTCTTGTAAATTGTATGTCAATTGCGGTAGCACTGTACTGCTTAAGCCGAAAAACATCGATTTTACTGATTTGATCAAAAGTCAAACATTCATATAATTTCAGGATTAACAAATTAATATAACCGAAAAAATTGCACTTTCTTAGGTTTAGACTTATAGCCGATTTGCTTGTTAATTGTATGCCAGTTGCGTGAGCACTGTACTGTTCAAGCCGAAAACCATGAATTTTACTGATATGAGCGAAAGTCAAATTATATTGCTATTGCAGGATTAACAAATAAATATTACCGCAAAAGTTGCACTTTCTTAGTTTTAGACTTAAAGTCGAGTTTCTTGTAAATTGTATGTCAATTGCGGTAGCACTGTTTGGCTTTAGCCGCAAAACATCGATTTTACTGATTTGATCTAAAGTCAAACTTTCATATAATTTCAGGATTAACAAATTAATATAACCGAAAAAATTGCACTTTCTTAGATTAGACTTAAAGCCGATTTTCTTGTAAATTGTATGTCAGTTGCGTGAGCACTGTACTGCTCAAGCCGAAAAACATGAATATTGAGCGAAGTCAAATTATATTGTTATTGCAGAATTGACATATTCATATAACCGAAAAAATTGCACTTTCTTAGTTTTAGACTCAAAGCCGATTTTCTTGTAAATTGTATGTCAATTGCGTGAGTACTGTACCGCTTAAGCCGAAAAACATGAATTTTACTTATTTGAGCAAAATTCAATTTATAATATTATTGCAAAATTTACATATTCATGTAACCGAAAAAATTGTACTTTCTTAGTTTTAGACTTAAAGTCGATTTTCTTGTAAATTGTATGTCAATTGCGGTAGGACTGTACGGCTTAAGCCGAAAAACATGAATTTTATTGATTTGAGCGAAAGTCCAATTATTTTGCTATTGCAGAATTGACAAATTAATATAACAGAAAAAATTGAACTTTTTTAGGCTTAGACTTAAAGTCGATTTTCTTGTAAATTGTATGTTAATCACTTGAGCACTGTACAGCTTAAGCCGAAAAACATCAATTTTACCGATTTGCGCGAAAGTAAAACTGTAATGTTATGGCAGGATTAACAAATTAATATAAAAAAAGGAAAGAAATAATTGAACTTTCTTAGATTTTTACTTAAAGCCGATTTTCTTGTAAATTGTATGTTAATTACTTGAGCGCTGTACCGCTTAGGCCGAAAAACATCAATTTTACTGATTTGCGCTAAAAGCAAACTTTCATTTTATTTCAGGATTAACAATTGTATGTTACTTACTTGATCGCTGTACCGCTTAAGCCGAAATGTTATTTCAGGATTAACAAATTAATATAACCGAAAAAATTGCACTTTCTTAGGTTTAAAATTTAAGTCCATTTTCTTGTAAATTATATGTCAACTACGGTAGCACTGTACTGCTTAAGCCGCAAAACATCGATTTTACTGATTTGATCTAAAGTCAAACTTTCATATAATTTCAGGATTAACAAATTAATATAACCGAAAAAATTGCACTTTCTTAGATTTAGACTTAAAGTCGATTTTCTTGTTACTTGTATGTTAATTACTTGAGCACTGTACCGCTTAAGCCGAAAAACATGAACTTTACTGATTTGAGCGAAGTCAAATTATATTGTTATTGCAGAATTGACATATTCATATAACCGAAAAAATTGCACTTTCTTAGTTTTAGACTTAAAGTCGATTTTCTTGTAAATTGTATGTCAATTGCGGTAGCACTGTACTGCTTAAGCCGAAAAACATCGATTTTACTGATTTGATCTAAAGTCAAACCTTCATATAATTTCAGGATTAACAAATTAATATAACCGAAAAAATTGCACTTTCTTAGGTTTAGACTTAAGCCGATTTTCTTGTAAATTGTATGTCAATTGCGTGAGCATTGTACTGCTCAAGCCGAAAACCATGAATTTTACTGATATGAGCGAAAGTCAAATTATATGGCTATTGCAGGATTAACAAATAAATATTACCGCAAAAGTTGCACTTTCTTAGTTTTAGACTTAAAGTCGAGTTTCTTGTAAATTGTATGTCAATTGCGGTAGCACTGTTTGGCTTTAGCCGCAAAACATCGATTTTACTGATTTGATTAAAAGTCAAACTTTCATATAATTTCAGGATTAACAAATTAATATAACCGAAAAAATTGCACTTTCTTAGATTAGACTTAAAGCCGATTTTCTTGTAAATTGTATGTCAATTGCGTGAGCATTGTACCGCTCAAGCCGAAAAACATGAATTTTACTGATTTGAACGAAAGTCAAATTATGTTGTTATTGCAGGATTAACAAATTAATATCACCGAAAAAGTTGCACTTTCTTAGGTTTAGACTTAAAGTCGATTTTCTTGTAAATTGTATGTCAATTGCGGTAGCACTGTACTGCTTAAGCCGAAAAACATCGATTTTACTGATTTGATCAAAAGTCAAACATTCATATAATTTCAGGATTAACAAATAAATATAACCGAAAAAATTGCACTTTCTTAGGTTTAGACTTAAGCCGATTTTCTTGTAAATTGTATGTCAGTTGCGTGAGCACTGTACTGCTCAAGCCGAAAACCATGAATTTTACTGATATGAGCGAAAGTCAAATTATATTGCTGATGCAGGATTAACAAATAAATATTACCGCAAAAGTTGCAATTTCTTAGTTTTAGACTTAAAGTCGACTTTCTTGTAAATTGTATGTCAATTGCGGTAGCACTGTTTTGCTTTAGCCGCAAAACATCGATTTTACTGATTTGATCTAAAGACTTAAAGCCGATTTTCTTGTAAATTGTATGTCAGTTGCGTGAGCACTGTACTGCTCAAGCCGAAAAACATGAATATTGAGCGAAGTCAAATTATATTGTTATTGCAGAATTGACATATTCATATAACCGAAAAAATTGCACTTTCTCAGTTTTAGACTCAAAGCCGATTTTCTTGTAAATTGTATGTCAATTGCGGTAGGACTGTACGGCTTAAGCCGAAAAACATGAATTTTATTGATTTGAGCGAAAGTCCAATTAGTTTGCTATTGCAGAATTGACAAATATAACAGAAAAAATTGAACTTTTTTAGGCTTAGACTTAAAGTCGATTTTCTTGTAAATTGTATGTTAATCACTTGAGCACTGTACAGCTTAAGCCGAAAAACATCAATTTTACTGATTTGCGCGGAAGTAAAACTGTAATGTTATGGCAGGATTAACAAATTAATATAAAAAAAGGAAAGAAATAATTGAACTTTCTTAGATTTTTACTTAAAGCCGATTTTCTTGTAAATTGTATGTTAATTACTTGAGCGCTGTAACGCTTAGGCCAAAAAACATCAATTTTACTGATTTGCGTTAAAAGCAAACTTTCATTTTATTTCAGGATTAACAATTGAATATTACTTACTTGATCGCTGTACCGCTGAAGCCGAAATATTATTTCAGGATTAACAAATTAATATAACCGAAAAAATTGCACTTTCTTAGGTTTAAAATTAAATCCATTTTCTTGTAAATTATATGTCAACTGCGGTAGCACTGTGCTGCTTAAGCCGCAAAACACCGATTTTACTGATTTGATCTAAAGTCAAACTTTCATATAATTTCAGGATTAACAAATTAATATAACCGAAAAAATTGCACTTTCTTAGATTAGACTTAAAGCCGATTTTCTTGTAAATTGTATGTCAGTTGCGTGAGCACTGTACCTCTTAAGCCGAAAAACATCAATTTTTTTGATTTGCGCTAAAAACAAACTTTCATTTTATTTCAGGATTAACAATTGTATATTAATTACTTGAGCGCTGTACCGCTTAGGCCGAAAAACATCAATTTTACTGATTTGCGCTAAAAGCAAACTTTCATTTTATTTCAGGATTAACAATTGTATGTTACTTACTTGATCGCTGTACCGCTTAAGCCGAAATGTTATTTCAGGATTAACAAATTAATATAACCGAAAAAATTGCACTTTCTTAGGTTTAAAATTTAAGTCCATTTTCTTGTAAATTATATGTCAACTACGGTAGCACTGTACTGCTTAAGCCGCAAAACATCGATTTTACTGATTTGATCTAAAGTCAAACTTTCATATAATTTCAGGATTAACAAATTAATATAACCGAAAAAATTGCACTTTCTTAGATTAGACTTAAAGCCGATTTTCTTGTTAATTGTATGTCAGTTGCGTGAGCACTGTACTGCTCAAGCCGAAAACCATGAATTTTACTGATTTGAGCGAAAGTCAAATTATATTGTTATTGCATGATTAACAAATTAATATTACCGAAAAAGTTGCATTTTCTTAGGTTTAGACTCAAAGTCGATTTTCCTGTAAATTGTATGTTAATCACTTGAGCACTGTACCGCATAAGCCGAAAAACATCAATTTTACTGATTTGCGCGAAAGTAAAATTATATTGCTATTGCAGAATTGACAAATTAATATAACCGAAAAAATTGCACTTTCTTAGTTTTAAAATTTAAGTCCATTTTCTTGTAAATTATATGTCAACTGCGGTAGCACTTTACTGCTTAAGCCGCAAAACATCGATTTTACTGATTTGATCTAAAGTCAAACTTTCATATAATTTCAGGATTAACAAATTAATATAACCGAAAAAATTGCACTTTCTTAGATTTAGACTTAAAGCCGATTTTCTTGTAAATTGTGTGTCAGTTTCGTGAGCACTGTACCGCTTAAGCCGAAAAACATAAATTTTTTTGATTTGCGCTAAAAACAAACTTTCATTTTATTTCAGGATTAACAATTGTATGTTAACTACTTGAGCGCTGTTCCGCTTAGGCCGAAAAACATCAATTTTACTGATTTGCGCTAAAAGCAAACTTTCATTTTATTTCAGGATTAACAATTGTATGTTACTTACTTGATCGCTGTACCGCTTAAGCCGAAATGTTATTTCAGGATTAACAAATTAATATAACCGAAAAAATTGCACTTTCTTAGGTTTAAAATTTAAGTCCATTTTCTTGTAAATTATATGTCAACTACGGTAGCACTGTACTGCTTAAGCCGCAAAACATCGATTTTACTGATTTGATCTAAAGTCAAACTTTCATATAATTTCAGGATTAACAAATTAATATAACCGAAAAAATTGCACTTTCTTAGATTAGACTTAAAGCCGATTTTCTTGTTAATTGTATGTCAGTTGCGTGAGCACTGTACTGCTCAAGCCGAAAACCATGAAATTTACTGATTTGAGCGAAAGTCAAATTATATTGCTGATGCAGGATTAACAAATAAATATTACCGCAAAAGTTGCAATTTCTTAGTTTTAGACTTAAAGTCGACTTTCTTGTAAATTGTATGTCAATTGCGGTAGCACTGTTTTGCTTTAGCCGCAAAACATCGATTTTACTGATTTGATCTAAAGACTTAAAGCCGATTTTCTTGTAAATTGTATGTCAGTTGCGTGAGCACTGTACTGCTCAAGCCGAAAAACATGAATATTGAGCGAAGTCAAATTATATTGTTATTGCAGAATTGACATATTCATATAACCGAAAAAATTGCACTTTCTCAGTTTTAGACTCAAAGCCGATTTTCTTGTAAATTGTATGTCAATTGCGGTAGGACTGTACGGCTTAAGCCGAAAAACATGAATTTTATTGATTTGAGCGAAAGTCCAATTAGTTTGCTATTGCAGAATTGACAAATTATTATAACAGAAAAAATTGAACTTTTTTAGGCTTAGACTTAAAGTCGATTTTCTTGTAAATTGTATGTTAATCACTTGAGCACTGTACAGCTTAAGCCGAAAAACATCAATTTTACTGATTTGCGCGGAAGTAAAACTGTAATGTTATGGCAGGATTAACAAATTAATATAAAAAAAGGAAAGAAATAATTGAACTTTCTTAGATTTTTACTTAAAGCCGATTTTCTTGTAAATTGTATGTTAATTACTTGAGCGCTGTAACGCTTAGGCCAAAAAACATCAATTTTACTGATTTGCGTTAAAAGCAAACTTTCATTTTATTTCAGGATTAACAATTGAATATTACTTACTTGATCGCTGTACCGCTGAAGCCGAAATATTATTTCAGGATTAACAAATTAATATAACCGAAAAAATTGCACTTTCTTAGGTTTAAAATTTAAGTCCATTTTCTTGTAAATTATATGTCAACTACGGTAGCACTGTACTGCTTAAGCCGCAAAACATCGATTTTACTGATTTGATCTAAAGTCAAACTTTCATATAATTTCAGGATTAACAAATTAATATAACCGAAAAAATTGCACTTTCTTAGATTTAGACTTAAAGCCGATTTTCTTGTAAATTGTGTGTCAGTTTCGTGAGCACTGTACCGCTTAAGCCGAAAAACATAAATTTTTTTGATTTGCGCTAAAAACAAACTTTCATTTTATTTCAGGATTAACAATTGTATGTTAACTACTTGAGCGCTGTTCCGCTTAGGCCGAAAAACATCAATTTTACTGACTTGCGCTAAAAGCAAACTTTCATTTTATTTCAGGATTAACAATTGTATGTTACTTACTTGATCGCTGTACCGCTTAAGCCGAAATGTTATTTCAGGATTAACAAATTAATATAACCGAAAAAATTGCACTTTCTTAGGTTTAAAATTTAAGTCCATTTTCTTGTAAATTATATGTCAACTACGGTAGCACTGTACTGCTTAAGCCGCAAAACATCGATTTTACTGATTTGATCTAAAGTCAAACTTTCATATAATTTCAGGATTAACAAATTAATATAACCGAAAAAATTGCACTTTCTTAGATTAGACTTAAAGCCGATTTTCTTGTTAATTGTATGTCAGTTGCGTGAGCACTGTACTGCTCAAGCCGAAAACCATGAAATTTACTGATTTGAGCGAAAGTCAAATTATATTGTTATTGCATGATTAACAAATTAATATTACCGAAAAAGTTGCATTTTCTTAGGTTTAGACTCAAAGTCGATTTTCCTGTAAATTGTATGTTAATCACTTGAGCACTGTACCGCTTAAGCCGAAAAACATCAATTTTACTGATTTGCGCTAAAAGCAAACTTTCATTTTATTTCAGGATTAACAATTGTATGTTACTTACTTGATCGCTGTACCGCTTAAGCCGAAATGTTATTTCAGAATGAACAAATTAATATAACCAAAAAAATTGCACTTTCTTAGGTTTAAAATTTATGTCCATTTTCTTGTAAATTATATGTCAACTGCGGTAGCACTGTACTGCTTAAGCCGCAAAACATCGATTTTACTGATTTGATCTAAAGTCAAACTTTCATATAATTTCAGGATTAACAAATTAATATAACCGAAAAACTTGCACTTTCTTAGATTAGACTTAAAGCCGATTTTCTTGTTAATTGTATGTCAGTTGCGTGAGCACTGTACTGCTCAAGCCGAAAACCATGAATTTTACTGATTTGAGCGAAAGTCAAATTATATTGTTATTGCATGATTAACAAATTAATATTACCGAAAAAGTTGCATTTTCTTAGGTTTAGACTCAAAGTCGATTTTCCTGTAAATTGTATGTTAATCACTTGAGCACTGTACCGCATAAGCCGAAAAACATCAATTTTACTGATTTGCGCGAAAGTAAAATTATATTGCTATTGCAGAATTGACAAATTAATATAACCGAAAAAATTGCACTTTCTTAGTTTTAAAATTTAAGTCCATTTTCTTGTAAATTATATGTCAACTGCGGTAGCACTTTACTGCTTAAGCCGCAAAACATCGATTTTACTGATTTGATCTAAAGTCAAACTTTCATATAATTTCAGGATTAACAAATTAATATAACCGAAAAAATTGCACTTTCTTAGATTTAGACTTAAAGCCGATTTTCTTGTAAATTGTGTGTCAGTTTCGTGAGCACTGTACCGCTTAAGCCGAAAAACATAAATTTTTTTGATTTGCGCTAAAAACAAACTTTCATTTTATTTTAGGATTAACAATTGTATGTTAACTACTTGAGCGCTGTTCCGCTTAGGCCGAAAAACATCAATTTTACTGATTTGCGCTAAAAGCAAACTTTCATTTTATTTCAGGATTAACAATTGTATGTTACTTACTTGATCGCTGTACCGCTTAAGCCGAAATGTTATTTCAGGATTAACAAATTAATATAACCGAAAAAATTGCACTTTCTTAGTTTTAAAATTTAAGTCCATTTTCTTGTAAATTATATGTCAACTGCGGTAGCACTTTACTGCTTAAGCCGCAAAACATCGATTTTACTGATTTGATCTAAAGTCAAACTTTCATATAATTTCAGGATTAACAAATTAATATAACCGAAAAAATTGCACTTTCTTAGATTAGACTTAAAGCCGATTTTCTTGTAAATTGTATGTCAGTTGCGTGAGCACTGTACCTCTTAAGCCGAAAAACATCAATTTTTTTGATTTGCGCTAAAAACAAACTTTCATTTTATTTCAGGATTAACAATTGTATATTAATTACTTGAGCGCTGTACCGCTTAGGCCGAAAAACATCAATTTTACTGATTTGCGCTAAAAGCAAACTTTCATTTTATTTCAGGATTAACAATTGTATGTTACTTACTTGATCGCTGTACCGCTTAAGCCGAAATGTTATTTCAGGATTAACAAATTAATATAACCGAAAAAATTGCACTTTCTTAGGTTTAAAATTTAAGTCCATTTTCTTGTAAATTATATGTCAACTACGGTAGCACTGTACTGCTTAAGCCGCAAAACATCGATTTTACTGATTTGATCTAAAGTCAAACTTTCATATAATTTCAGGATTAACAAATTAATATAACCGAAAAAATTGCACTTTCTTAGATTAGACTTAAAGCCGATTTTCTTGTTAATTGTATGTCAGTTGCGTGAGCACTGTACTGCTCAAGCCGAAAACCATGAATTTTACTGATTTGAGCGAAAGTCAAATTATATTGTTATTGCATGATTAACAAATTAATATTACCGAAAAAGTTGCATTTTCTTAGGTTTAGACTCAAAGTCGATTTTCCTGTAAATTGTATGTTAATCACTTGAGCACTGTACCGCATAAGCCGAAAAACATCAATTTTACTGATTTGCGCGAAAGTAAAATTATATTGCTATTGCAGAATTGACAAATTAATATAACCGAAAAAATTGCACTTTCTTAGTTTTAAAATTTAAGTCCATTTTCTTGTAAATTATATGTCAACTGCGGTAGCACTTTACTGCTTAAGCCGCAAAACATCGATTTTACTGAGTTGATCTAAAGTCAAACTTTCATATAATTTCAGGATTAACAAATTAATATAACCGAAAAAATTGCACTTTCTTAGATTTAGACTTAAAGCCGATTTTCTTGTAAATTGTGTGTCAGTTTCGTGAGCACTGTACCGCTTAAGCCGAAAAACATAAATTTTTTTGATTTGCGCTAAAAACAAACTTTCATTTTATTTCAGGATTAACAATTGTATGTTAACTACTTGAGCGCTGTTCCGCTTAGGCCGAAAAACATCAATTTTACTGATTTGCGCTAAAAGCAAACTTTCATTTTATTTCAGGATTAACAATTGTATGTTACTTACTTGATCGCTGTACCGCTTAAGCCGAAATGTTATTTCAGGATTAACAAATTAATATAACCGAAAAAATTGCACTTTCTTAGGTTTAAAATTTAAGTCCATTTTCTTGTAAATTATATGTCAACTACGGTAGCACTCTACTGCTTAAGCCGCAAAACATCGATTTTACTGATTTGATCTAAAGTCAAACTTTCATATAATTTCAGGATTAACAAATTAATATAACCGAAAAAATTGCACTTTCTTAGATTAGACTTAAAGCCGATTTTCTTGTTAATTGTATGTCAGTTGCGTGAGCACTGTACTGCTCAAGCCGAAAACCATGAAATTTACTGATTTGAGCGAAAGTCAAATTATATTGTTATTGCATGATTAACAAATTAATATTACCGAAAAAGTTGCATTTTCTTAGGTTTAGACTCAAAGTCGATTTTCCTGTAAATTGTATGTTAATCACTTGAGCACTGTACCGCTTAAGCCGAAAAACATCAATTTTACTGATTTGCGCTAAAAGCAAACTTTCATTTTATTTCAGGATTAACAATTGTATGTTACTTACTTGATCGCTGTACCGCTTAAGCCGAAATGTTATTTCAGGATGAACAAATTAATATAACCAAAAAAATTGCACTTTCTTAGGTTTAAAATTTATGTCCATTTTCTTGTAAATTATATGTCAACTGCGGTAGCACTGTACTGCTTAAGCCGCAAAACATCGATTTTACTGATTTGATCTAAAGTCAAACTTTCATATAATTTCAGGATTAACAAATTAATATAACCGAAAAAATTGCACTTTCTTAGATTTAGACTTAAAGCCGATTTTCTTGTAAATTGTGTGTCAGTTGCGTGAGCACTGTACCGCTTAAGCCGAAAAACATCAATTTTTTTGATTTGCGCTAAAAACAAACTTTCATTTTATTTCAGGATTAACAATTGTATGTTAACTACTCGAGCGCTGTACCGCTTAGGCCGAAAACCATCAATTTTACTGATTTGCGCTAAAAGCAAACTTTCATTTTATTTCAGGATTAACAATTGTATGTTACTTACTTGATCGCTGTACCGCTTAAGCCGAAATGTTATTTCAGGATTAACAAATTAATATAACCGAAAAAATTGCACTTTCTTAGGTTTAAAATTTAAGTCCATTTTCTTGTAAATTATATGTCAACTACGGTAGCACTGTACTGCTTAAGCCGCAAAACATCGATTTTACTGATTTGATCTAAAGTCAAACTTTCATATAATTTCAGGATTAACAAATTAATATAACCGAAAAAATTGCACTTTCTTAGATTAGACTTAAAGCCGATTTTCTTGTTAATTGTATGTCAGTTGCGTGAGCACTGTACTGCTCAAGCCGAAAACCATGAATTTTACTGATTTGAGCGAAAGTCAAATTATATTGTTATTGCATGATTAACAAATTAATATTACCGAAAAAGTTGCATTTTCTTAGGTTTAGACTCAAAGTCGATTTTCCTGTAAATTGTATGTTAATCACTTGAGCACTGTACCGCTTAAGCCGAAAAACATCAATTTTACTGATTTGCGCGAAAGTAAAATTATATTGCTATTGCAGAATTGACAAATTAATATAACCGAAAAAATTGCACTTTCTTAGTTTTAAAATTTAAGTCCATTTTCTTGTAAATTATATGTCAACTGCGGTAGCACTGTACTGCTTAAGCCGCAAAACATCGATTTTACTGATTTGATCTAAAGTCAAACTTTCATATAATTTCAGGATTAACAAATTAATATAACCGAAAAAATTGCACTTTCTTAGATTAGACTTAAAGCCGATTTTCTTGTTAATTGTATGCCAGTTGCGTGAGCACTGTACTGTTCAAGCCGAAAACCATGAATTTTACTGATATGAGCGAAAGTCAAATTATATTGCTATTGCAGGATTAACAAATAAATATTACCGCAAAAGTTGCACTTTCTTAGTTTTAGACTTAAAGTCGAGTTTCTTGTAAATTGTATGTCAATTGCGGTAGCACTGT
Organism: Bactrocera oleae; assembly: GCF_042242935.1. Classification (NCBI taxonomy): domain Eukaryota; kingdom Metazoa; phylum Arthropoda; class Insecta; order Diptera; family Tephritidae; genus Bactrocera; species Bactrocera oleae. Next base: position 14,259,207 of record NC_091541.1, on the reverse strand, counting down.
TTGGCTTTAGCCGCAAAACATCGATTTTACTGATTTGATCTAAAGTCAAACTTTCATATAATTTCAGGATTAACAAATTAATATAACCGAAAAAATTGCACTTTCTTAGATTAGACTTAAAGCCGATTTTCTTGTAAATTGTATGTCAATTGCGTGAGCATTGTACCGCTCAAGCCGAAAAACATGAATTTTACTGATTTGAACGAAAGTCAAATTATGTTGTTATTGCAGGATTAACAAATTAATATCACCGAAAAAGTTGCACTTTCTTAGGTTTAGACTTAAAGTCGATTTTCTTGTAAATTGTATGTCAATTGCGGTAGCACTGTACTGCTTAAGCCGAAAAACATCAATTTTACTGATTTGATCAAAAGTCAAACATTCATATAATTTCAGGATTAACAAATTAATATAACCAAAAAAATTGCACTTTCTTAGGTTTAGACTTAAAGCCGATTTTCTTGTAAATTGTATGTCAGTTGCGTGAGCACTGTACTGCTCAAGCCGAAAAACATGAATATTACTGATTTGAACGAAAGTCAAATTATGTTGTTATTGCAGGATTAACAAATTAATATCACCGCAAAAGTTGCCCTTTCTTAGATTAGACTTAAAGCCGATTTTCTTGTAAATTGTATGTCAGTTGCGTGAGCACTGTACTGCTCAAGCCGAAAAACATGAATATTACTGATTTGAACGAAAGTAAAATTATGTTGTTATTGCAGGATTAACAAATTAATATCACCGCAAAAGTTGCCCTTTCTTAGTTGTAGACTTAAAGTCGATTTTCTTGTAAATTCTATGTCAATTGCGGTAGAACTGTACTGCTTAAGCCACAAAACATCGATTTTACTGATTTGATCTAAAGTCAAACTTTCATATAATTTCAGGATTAACAAATTAATATAACCGAAAAAATTGCACTTTCTTAGGTTTAGACTTAAAGCCGATTTTCTTGTAAATTGTATGTCAGTTGCGTGAGCACTGTACCGCTTTAGCCGAAAAACATGAATTTTACTAATTTGAGCGAAAGTCAAATTATATTGTTATTGCAGGATTAACAAATTAATATTACCGAAAAAGTTGCACTTTCTTAGGTTTAGACTTAAAGTCGATTTTCTTGTAAATTCTATGTCAATTGCGGTAGCACTGTACTGCTTAAGCCGAAAAACATCGATTTTACTGATTTGATCTAAAGTCAAACTTTCATATAATTTCAGGATTAACAAATTAATATAACCGAAAAAATTGCACTTTCTTAGATTAGACTTAAAGCCGATTTTCTTGTAAATTGTATGTCAATTGCGTGAGCATTGTACCGCTCAAGCCGAAAAACATGAATATTACTGATTTGAACGAAAGTAAAATTATGTTGTTATTGCAGGATTAACAAATTAATATCACCGCAAAAGTTGCCCTTTCTTAGTTGTAGACTTAAAGCCGATTTTCTTGTAAATTGTATGTCAGTTGCGTGAGCACTGTACCGCTTAAGCCGAAAAACATGAATTTTACTAATTTGAGCGAAAGTCAAATTATATTGTTATTGCAGGACTAACAAATTAATATTACCGAAAAAGTTGCACTTTCTTAGGTTTAGACTTAAAGTCGATTTTCTTGTAAATTCTATGTCAATTGCGGTAGCACTGTACTGCTTAAGCCGAAAAACATCGATTTTACTGATTTGATCTAAAGTCAAACTTTCATATAATTTCAGGATTAACAAATTAATATAACCGAAAAAATTGCATTTTCTTAGATTAGACTTAAAGCCGATTTTCTTGTAAATTGTATGTCAATTGCGTGAGCATTGTACCGCTCAAGCCGAAAAACATGAATATTACCGATTTGAACGAAAGTCGAATTATGTTGTTATTGCAGGATTAACAAATTAATATCACCGCAAAAGTTGCCCTTTCTTAGTTGTAGACTTAAAGTCGATTTTCTTGTAAATTCTATGTCAATTGCGGTAGCACGGTACTGCTAAAGCCGCAAAACATCGATTTTACTGGTTTGATCTAAAGTCAAACTTTCATAAAATTTCAGGATTAACAAATTAATATAACCGAAAAAATTGCACTTTCTTAGGTTTAGACTTAAAGCCGATTTTCTTGTAAATTGTATGTCAGTTGCGTGAGCACTGTACCGCTTAAGCCGAAAAACATGAATTTTACTAATTTGAGCGAAAGTCAAACTATATTGTTATTGCAGGATTAACAAATTAATATTACCGAAAAAGTTGCACTTTCTTAGGTTTAGACTTAAAGTCGATTTTCTTGTAAATTGTATGTCAATTGCGGTAGCACTGTACTGCTTAAGCCGAAAAACATCGATTTTACTGATTTGATCAAAAGTCAAACTTTCATATAATTTCAGGATTAACAAATTGATATAACCGAAAAAATTGCACTTTCTTAGATTAGACTTAAAGCCGATTTTCTTGTTAATTGTATGTCAGTTGCGTGAGCACTGTACTGCTCAAGCCGTAAACCATGAATTTTACTGATTTGAGCGAAAGTCAAATTATATTGTTATTGCATGATTAACAAATTAATATTACCGAAAAAGTTGCATTTTCTTAGGTTTAGACTCAAAGTCGATTTTCCTGTAAATTGTATGTTAATCACTTGAGCACTGTACCGCATAAGCCGAAAAACATCAATTTTACTGATTTGCGCGAAAGTAAAATTATATTGCTATTGCAGAATTGACAAATTAATATAACCGAAAAAATTGCACTTTCTTAGTTTTAAAATTTAAGTCCATTTTCTTGTAAATTATATGTCAACTGCGGTAGCACTTTACTGCTTAAGCCGCAAAACATCGATTTTACTGATTTGATCTAAAGTCAAACTTTCATATAATTTCAGGATTAACAAATTAATATAACCGAAAAAATTGCACTTTCTTAGGTTTAGACTTAAAGCCGATTTTCTTGTAAATTGTATGTCAGTTGCGTGAGCACTGTACCGCTTTAGCCGAAAAACATGAATTTTACTAATTTGAGCGAAAGTCAAATTATATTGTTATTGCAGGATTAACAAATTAATATTACCGAAAAAGTTGCACTTTCTTAGGTTTAGACTTAAAGTCGATTTTCTTGTAAATTCTATGTCAATTGCGGTAGCACTGTACTGCTTAAGCCGAAAAACATCGATTTTACTGATTTGATCTAAAGTCAAACTTTCATATAATTTCAGGATTAACAAATTAATATAACCGAAAAAATTGCACTTTCTTAGATTAGACTTAAAGCCGATTTTCTTGTAAATTGTATGTCAATTGCGTGAGCATTGTACCGCTCAAGCCGAAAAACATGAATATTACTGATTTGAACGAAAGTAAAATTATGTTGTTATTGCAGGATTAACAAATTAATATCACCGCAAAAGTTGCCCTTTCTTAGTTGTAGACTTAAAGCCGATTTTCTTGTAAATTGTATGTCAGTTGCGTGAGCACTGTACCGCTTAAGCCGAAAAACATGAATTTTACTAATTTGAGCGAAAGTCAAATTATATTGTTATTGCAGGACTAACAAATTAATATTACCGAAAAAGTTGCACTTTCTTAGGTTTAGACTTAAAGTCGATTTTCTTGTAAATTCTATGTCAATTGCGGTAGCACTGTACTGCTTAAGCCGAAAAACATCGATTTTACTGATTTGATCTAAAGTCAAACTTTCATATAATTTCAGGATTAACAAATTAATATAACCGAAAAAATTGCATTTTCTTAGATTAGACTTAAAGCCGATTTTCTTGTAAATTGTATGTCAATTGCGTGAGCATTGTACCGCTCAAGCCGAAAAACATGAATATTACCGATTTGAACGAAAGTCGAATTATGTTGTTATTGCAGGATTAACAAATTAATATCACCGCAAAAGTTGCCCTTTCTTAGTTGTAGACTTAAAGTCGATTTTCTTGTAAATTCTATGTCAATTGCGGTAGCACGGTACTGCTAAAGCCGCAAAACATCGATTTTACTGGTTTGATCTAAAGTCAAACTTTCATAAAATTTCAGGATTAACAAATTAATATAACCGAAAAAATTGCACTTTCTTAGGTTTAGACTTAAAGCCGATTTTCTTGTAAATTGTATGTCAGTTGCGTGAGCACTGTACCGCTTAAGCCGAAAAACATGAATTTTACTAATTTGAGCGAAAGTCAAACTATATTGTTATTGCAGGATTAACAAATTAATATTACCGAAAAAGTTGCACTTTCTTAGGTTTAGACTTAAAGTCGATTTTCTTGTAAATTGTATGTCAATTGCGGTAGCACTGTACTGCTTAAGCCGAAAAACATCGATTTTACTGATTTGATCAAAAGTCAAACTTTCATATAATTTCAGGATTAACAAATTGATATAACCGAAAAAATTGCACTTTCTTAGATTAGACTTAAAGCCGATTTTCTTGTTAATTGTATGTCAGTTGCGTGAGCACTGTACTGCTCAAGCCGTAAACCATGAATTTTACTGATTTGAGCGAAAGTCAAATTATATTGTTATTGCATGATTAACAAATTAATATTACCGAAAAAGTTGCATTTTCTTAGGTTTAGACTCAAAGTCGATTTTCCTGTAAATTGTATGTTAATCACTTGAGCACTGTACCGCATAAGCCGAAAAACATCAATTTTACTGATTTGCGCGAAAGTAAAATTATATTGCTATTGCAGAATTGACAAATTAATATAACCGAAAAAATTGCACTTTCTTAGTTTTAAAATTTAAGTCCATTTTCTTGTAAATTATATGTCAACTGCGGTAGCACTTTACTGCTTAAGCCGCAAAACATCGATTTTACTGATTTGATCTAAAGTCAAACTTTCATATAATTTCAGGATTAACAAATTAATATAACCGAAAAAATTGCACTTTCTTAGATTTAGACTTAAAGCCGATTTTCTTGTAAATTGTGTGTCAGTTGCGTGAGCACTGTACCGCTTAAGCCGAAAAACATGAATATTACCGATTTGAACGAAAGTCGAATTATGTTGTTATTGCAGGATTAACAAATTAATATCACCGAAAAAGTTGCACTTTCTTAGGTTTAGACTTAAAGTCGATTTTCTTGTAAATTGTATGTCAATTGCGTGAGCATTGTACCGCTCAAGCCGAAAAACATGAATATTACTGATTTGAACGAAAGTAAAATTATGTTGTTATTGCAGGATTAACAAATTAATATCACCGCAAAAGTTGCACTTTCTTAGGTTTAGACTTAAAGTCGATTTTCTTGTAAATTGTATGTCAATTGCGTGAGCATTGTACCGCTTAAGCCGAAAAACATGAATATTACCGATTTGAACGAAAGTAGAATTATGTTGTTATTGCAGGATTAACAAATTAATATCACCGAAAAAGTTGCACTTTCTTAGGTTTAGACTTAAAGCCGATTTTCTTGTAAATTGTATGTCAATTCCGTGAGCATTGTACCGCTCAAGCCGAAAAACATGAATATTACTGATTTGAACGAAAGTAAAATTATGTTGTTATTGCAGGATTAACAAATTAATATCACCGCAAAAATTGCCCTTTCTTAGTTGTAGACTTAAAGCCGATTTTCTTGTAAATTGTATGTCAGTTGCGTGAGCACTGTACCGCTTAAGCCGAAAAACATGAATTTTACTAATTTGAGCGAAAGTCAAATTATATTGTTATTGCAGGACTAACAAATTAATATTACCGAAAAAGTTGCACTTTCTTAGGTTTAGACTTAAAGTCGATTTTCTTGTAAATTCTATGTCAATTGCGGTAGCACTGTACTGCTTAAGCCGAAAAACATCGATTTTACTGATTTGATCTAAAGTCAAACTTTCATATAATTTCAGGATTAACAAATTAATATAACCGAAAAAATTGCATTTTCTTAGATTAGACTTAAAGCCGATTTTCTTGTAAATTGTATGTCAATTGCGTGAGCATTGTACCGCTCAAGCCGAAAAACATGAATATTACCGATTTGAACGAAAGTCGAATTATGTTGTTATTGCAGGATTAACAAATTAATATCACCGCAAAAGTTGCCCTTTCTTAGTTGTAGACTTAAAGTCGATTTTCTTGTAAATTCTATGTCAATTGCGGTAGAACTGTACTGCTTAAGCCGCAAAAGATCGATTTTACTGATTTGATCTAAAGTCAAACTTTCATATAATTTCAGGATTAACAAATTAATATCACCGAAAAAGTTGCACTTTCTTAGGTTTAGACTTAAAGTCGATTTTCTTGTAAATTCTATGTCAATTGCGGTAGCACGGTACTGCTAAAGCCGCAAAACATCGATTTTACTGGTTTGATCTAAAGTCAAACTTTCATAAAATTTCAGGATTAACAAATTAATATAACCGAAAAAATTGCACTTTCTTAGGTTTAGACTTAAAGCCGATTTTCTTGTAAATTGTATGTCAGTTGCGTGAGCACTGTACCGCTTAAGCCGAAAAACATGAATTTTACTAATTTGAGCGAAAGTCAAACTATATTGTTATTGCAGGATTAACAAATTAATATTACCGAAAAAGTTGCACTTTCTTAGGTTTAGACTTAAAGTCGATTTTCTTGTAAATTGTATGTCAATTGCGGTAGCACTGTACTGCTTAAGCCGAAAAACATCGATTTTACTGATTTGATCAAAAGTCAAACTTTCATATAATTTCAGGATTAACAAATTAATATAACCGAAAAAATTGCACTTTCTTAGATTAGACTTAAAGCCGATTTTCTTGTTAATTGTATGTCAGTTGCGTGAGCACTGTACTGCTCAAGCCGAAAACCATGAATTTTACTGATTTGAGCGAAAGTCAAATTATATTGTTATTGCATGATTAACAAATTAATATTACCGAAAAAGTTGCATTTTCTTAGGTTTAGACTCAAAGTCGATTTTCTTGTACATTGTATGTTAATCACTTGAGCACTGTACCGCATAAGCCGAAAAACATCAATTTTACTGATTTGCGCGAAAGTAAAATTATATTGCTATTGCAGAATTGACAAATTAATATAACCGAAAAAATTGCACTTTCTTAGTTTTAAAATTTAAGTCCATTTTCTTGTAAATTATATGTCAACTGCGGTAGCACTTTACTGCTTAAGCCGCAAAACATCGATTTTACTGATTTGATCTAAAGTCAAACTTTCATATAATTTCAGGATTAACAAATTAATATAACCGAAAAAATTGCACTTTCTTAGATTTAGACTTAAAGCCGATTTTCTTGTAAATTGTGTGTCAGTTGCGTGAGCACTGTACCGCTTAAGCCGAAAAACATCAATTTTTTTGATTTGCGCTAAAAACAAACTTTCATTTTATTTCAGGATTAACAATTGTATGTTAACTACTTGAGCGCTGTTCCGCTTAGGCCGAAAAACATCAATTTTACTGATTTGCGCTAAAAGCAAACTTTCATTTTATTTTAGGATTAACAATTGTATGTTACTTACTTGATCGCTGTACCGCTTAAGCCGAAATGTTATTTCAGGATTAACAAATTAATATAACCGAAAAAATTGCACTTTCTTAGGTTTAAAATTTAAGTCCATTTTCTTGTAAATTTTATGTCAACTACGGTAGCACTGTACTGCTTAAGCCGCAAAACATCGATTTTACTGATTTGATCTAAAGTCAAACTTTCATATAATTTCAGGATTAACAAATTAATATAACCGAAAAAATTGCACTTTCTTAGATTAGACTTAAAGCCGATTTTCTTGTTAATTGTATGTCAGTTGCGTGAGCACTGTACTGCTCAAGCCGAAAACCATGAAATTTACTGATTTGAGCGAAAGTCAAATTATATTGTTATTGCATGATTAACAAATTTATATTACCGAAAAAGTTGCATTTTCTTAGGTTTAGACTCAAAGTCGATTTTCCTGTAAATTGTATGTTAATCACTTGAGCACTGTACCGCTTAAGCCGAAAAACATCAATTTTACTGATTTGCGCTAAAAGCAAACTTTCATTTTATTTCAGGATTAACAATTGTATGTTACTTACTTGATCGCTGTACCGCTTAAGCCGAAATGTTATTTCAGGATGAACAAATTAATATAACCAAAAAAATTGCACTTTCTTAGGTTTAAAATTTAAGTCCATTTTCTTGTAAATTATATGTCAACTGCGGTAGCACTGTACTGCTTAAGCCGCAAAACATCGATTTTACTGATTTGATATAAAGTCAAACTTTCATATAATTTCAGGATTAACAAATTAATATAACCGAAAAAATTGCACTTTCTTAGATTTAGACTTAAAGCCGATTTTCTTGTAAATTGTGTGTCAGTTGCGTGAGCACTGTACCGCTTAAGCCGAAAAACATGAATATTACCGATTTGAACGAAAGTCGAATTATGTTGTTATTGCAGGATAAACAAATTAATATCACCGAAAAAGTTGCACTTTCTTAGGTTTAGACTTAAAGTCGATTTTCTTGTAAATTGTATGTCAATTGCGTGAGCATTGTACCGCTCAAGCCGAAAAACATGAATATTACTGATTTGAACGAAAGTAAAATTATGTTGTTATTGCAGGATTAACAAATTAATATCACCGCAAAAGTTGCACTTTCTTAGGTTTAGACTTAAAGTCGATTTTCTTGTAAATTGTATGTCAATTGCGTGAGCATTGTACCGCTTAAGCCGAAAAACATGAATATTACCGATTTGAACGAAAGTCGAATTATGTTGTTATTGCAGGATTAACAAATTAATATCACCGAAAAAGTTGCACTTTCTTAGGTTTAGACTTAAAGCCGATTTTCTTTTAAATTGTATGTCAATTCCGTGAGCATTGTACCGCTCAAGCCGAAAAACATGAATATTACTGATTTGAACGAAAGTAAAATTATGTTGTTATTGCAGGATTAACAAATTAATATCACCGCAAAAGTTGCCCTTTCTTAGTTGTAGACTTAAAGCCGATTTTCTTGTAAATTGTATGTCAGTTGCGTGAGCACTGTACCGCTTAAGCCGAAAAACATGAATTTTACTAATTTGAGCGAAAGTCAAATTATATTGTTATTGCAGGACTAACAAATTAATATTACCGAAAAAGTTGCACTTTCTTAGGTTTAGACTTAAAGTCGATTTTCTTGTAAATTCTATGTCAATTGCGGTAGCACTGTACTGCTTAAGCCGAAAAACATCGATTTTACTGATTTGATCTAAAGTCAAACTTTCATATAATTTCAGGATTAACAAATTAATATAACCGAAAAAATTGCATTTTCTTAGATTAGACTTAAAGCCGATTTTCTTGTAAATTGTATGTCAATTGCGTGAGCATTGTACCGCTCAAGCCGAAAAACATGAATATTACCGATTTGAACGAAAGTCGAATTATGTTGTTATTGCAGGATTAACAAATTAATATCACCGCAAAAGTTGCCCTTTCTTAGTTGTAGACTTAAAGTCGATTTTCTTGTAAATTCTATGTCAATTGCGGTAGAACTGTACTGCTTAAGCCGCAAAAGATCGATTTTACTGATTTGATCTAAAGTCAAACTTTCATATAATTTCAGGATTAACAAATTAATATCACCGAAAAAGTTGCACTTTCTTAGGTTTAGACTTAAAGTCGATTTTCTTGTAAATTCTATGTCAATTGCGGTAGCACGGTACTGCTAAAGCCGCAAAACATCGATTTTACTGGTTTGATCTAAAGTCAAACTTTCATAAAATTTCAGGATTAACAAATTAATATAACCGAAAAAATTGCACTTTCTTAGGTTTAGACTTAAAGCCGATTTTCTTGTAAATTGTATGTCAGTTGCGTGAGCACTGTACCGCTTAAGCCGAAAAACATGAATTTTACTAATTTGAGCGAAAGTCAAACTATATTGTTATTGCAGGATTAACAAATTAATATTACCGAAAAAGTTCCACTTTCTTAGGTTTAGACTTAAAGTCGATTTTCTTGTAAATTGTATGTCAATTGCGGTAGCACTGTACTGCTTAAGCCGAAAAACATCGATTTTACTGATTTGATCAAAAGTCAAACTTTCATATAATTTCAGGATTAACAAATTAATATAACCGAAAAAATTGCACTTTCTTAGATTAGACTTAAAGCCGATTTTCTTGTTAATTGTATGTCAGTTGCGTGAGCACTGTACTGCTCAAGCCGGAAACCATGAATTTTACTGATTTGAGCGAAAGTCAAATTATATTGTTATTGCATGATTAACAAATTAATATTACCGAAAAAGTTGCATTTTCTTAGTTTTAAAATTTAAGTCCATTTTCTTGTAAATTATATGTCAACTGCGGTAGCACTTTACTGCTTAAGCCGCAAAACATCGATTTTACTGATTTGATCTAAAGTCAAACTTTCATATAATTTCAGGATTAACAAATTAATATAACCGAAAAAATTGCACTTTCTTAGATTAGACTCAAAGTCGATTTTCCTGTAAATTGTATGTTAATCACTTGAGCACTGTACCGCATAAGCCGAAAAACATCAATTTTACTGATTTGCGCGAAAGTAAAATTATATTGCTATTGCAGAATTGACAAATTAATATAACCGAAAAAATTGCACTTTCTTAGTTTTAAAATTTAAGTCCATTTTCTTGTAAATTATATGTCAACTGCGGTAGCACTTTACTGCTTAAGCCGCAAAACATCGATTTTACTGATTTGATCTAAAGTCAAACTTTAATATAATTTCAGGATTAACAAATTAATATAACCGAAAAAATTGCACTTTCTTAGATTTAGACTTAAAGCCGATTTTCTTGTAAATTGTGTGTCAGTTGCGTGAGCACTGTACCGCTTAAGCCGAAAAACATCAATTTTTTTGATTTGCGCTAAAAACAAACTTTCATTTTATTTCAGGATTAACAATTGTATGTTAACTACTTGAGCGCTGTTCCGCTTAGGCCGAAAAACATCAATTTTACTGATTTGCGCTAAAAGCAAACTTTCATTTTATTTTAGGATTAACAATTGTATGTTACTTACTTGATCGCTGTACCGCTTAAGCCGAAATGTTATTTCAGGATTAACAAATTAATATAACCGAAAAAATTGCACTTTCTTAGGTTTAAAATTTAAGTCCATTTTCTTGTAAATTTTATGTCAACTACGGTAGCACTGTACTGCTTAAGCCGCAAAACATCGATTTTACTGATTTGATCTAAAGTAAAACTTTCATATAATTTCAGGATTAACAAATTAATATAACCGAAAAAATTGCACTTTCTTAGATTAGACTTAAAGCCGATTTTCTTGTTAATTGTATGTCAGTTGCGTGAGCACTGTACTGCTCAAGCCGAAAACCATGAAATTTACTGATTTGAGCGAAAGTCAAATTATATTGTTATTGCATGATTAACAAATTAATATTACCGAAAAAGTTGCATTTTCTTAGGTTTAGACTCAAAGTCGATTTTCCTGTAAATTGTATGTTAATCACTTGAGCACTGTACCGCATAAGCCGAAAAACATCAATTTTACTGATTTGCGCGAAAGTAAAATTATATTGCTATTGCAGAATTGACAAATTAATATAACCGAAAAAATTGCACTTTCTTAGGTTTAAAATTTAAGTCCATTTTCTTGTAAATTATATGTCAACTGCGGTAGCACTGTACTGCTTAAGCCGCAAAACATCGATTTTACTGATTTGATCTAAAGTCAAACTTTCATATAATTTCAGGATTAACAAATTAATATAACCGAAAAAATTGCACTTTCTTAGATTTAGACTTAAAGCCGATTTTCTTGTAAATTGTGTGTCAGTTGCGTGAGCACTGTACCGCTTAAGCCGAAAAACATCAATTTTTTTGATTTGCGCTAAAAACAAACTTTCATTTTATTTCAGGATTAACAATTGTATGTTAACTACTTGAGCGCTGTTCCGCTTAGGCCGAAAAACATCAATTTTACTGATTTGCGCTAAAAGCAAACTTTCATTTTATTTTAGGATTAACAATTGTATGTTACTTACTTGATCGCTGTTCCGCTTAAGCCGAAATGTTATTTCAGGATTAACAAATTAATATAACCGAAAAAATTGCACTTTCTTAGGTTTAAAATTTAAGTCCATTTTCTTGTAAATTTTATGTCAACTACGGTAGCACTGTACTGCTTAAGCCGCAAAACATCGATTTTACTGATTTGATCTAAAGTCAAACTTTCATATAATTTCAGGATTAACAAATTAATATAACCGAAAAAATTGCACTTTCTTAGATTAGACTTAAAGCCGATTTTCTTGTTAATTGTATGTCAGTTGCGTGAGCACTGTACTGCTCAAGCCGAAAACCATGAAATTTACTGATTTGAGCGAAAGTCAAATTATATTGTTATTGCATGATTAACAAATTAATATTACCGAAAAAGTTGCATTTTCTTAGGTTTAGACTCAAAGTCGATTTTCCTGTAAATTGTATGTTAATCACTTGAGCACTGTACCGCTTAAGCCGAAAAACATCAATTTTACTGATTTGCGCTAAAAGCAAACTTTCATTTTATTTCAGGATTAACAATTGTATGTTACTTACTTGATCGCTGTACCGCTTAAGCCGAAATGTTATTTCAGGATGAACAAATTAATATAACCAAAAAAATTGCACTTTCTTAGGTTTAAAATTTAAGTCCATTTTCTTGTAAATTATATGTCAACTGCGGTAGCACTGTACTGCTTAAGCCGCAAAACATCGATTTTACTGATTTGATCTAAAGTCAAACTTTCATATAATTTCAGGATTAACAAATTAATATAACCGAAAAAATTGCACTTTCTTAGATTTAGACTTAAAGCCGATTTTCTTGTAAATTGTGTGTCAGTTGCGTGAGCACTGTACCGCTTAAGCCGAAAAACATCAATTGTTTTGATTTGCGCTAAAAACAAACTTTCATTTTATTTCAGGATTAACAATTGTATGTTAACTACTTGAGCGCTGTACCGCTTAGGCCGAAAAACATCAATTTTACTGATTTGCGCTAAAAGCAAACTTTCATTTTATTTCAGGATTAACAATTGTATGTTACTTACTTGATCGCAGTACCGCTTAAGCCGAAATGTTATTTCAGGATTAACAAATTAATATAACCGAAAAAATTGCACTTTCTTAGGTTTAAAATTTAAGTCCATTTTCTTGTAAATTATATGTCAACTACGGTAGCACTGTACTGCTTAAGCCGCAAAACATCGATTTTACTGATTTGATCTAAAGTCAAACTTTCATTTAATTTCAGGATTAACAAATTAATATAACCGAAAAAGTTGCATTTTCTTAGGTTTAGACTCAAAGTCGATTTTCCTGTAAATTGTATGTTAATCACTTGAGCACTGTACCGCTTAAGCCGAAAAACATCAATTTTACTGATTTGCGCGAAAGTAAAATTATATTGCTATTGCAGAATTGACAAATTAATATAACCGAAAAAATTACACTTTCTTAGTTTTAAAATTTAAGTCCATTTTCTTTTAAATTATATGTCAACTGCGGTAGCACTGTACTGCTTAAGCCGCAAAACATCGATTTTACTGATTTGATCTAAAGTCAAACTTTCATTTAATTTCAGGATTAACAAATTAATATAACCGAAAAAATTGCACTTTCTTAGATTAGACTTAAAGCCGATTTTCTTCTTAATTGTATGCCAGTTGCGTGAGCACTGTACTGTTCAAGCCGAAAACAATGAATTTTACTGATATGAGCGAAAGTCAAATTATATTGCTATTGCAGGATTAACAAATAAATATTACCGCAAAAGTTGCACTTTCTTAGTTTTAGACTTAAAGTCGAGTTTCTTGTAAATTGTATGTCAATTGCGGTAGCACTGTTTGGCTTTAGCCGCAAAACATCGATTTTACTGATTTGATCTAAAGTCAAACTTTCATATAATTTCAGGATTAACAAATTAATATAACCGAAAAAATTGCACTTTCTTAGATTAGACTTAAAGCCGATTTTCTTGTAAATTGTATGTCAATTGCGTGAGCATTGTACCGCTCAAGCCGAAAAACATGAATTTTACTGATTTGAACGAAAGTCAAATTATGTTGTTATTGCAGGATTAACAAATTAATATCACCGAAAAAGTTGCACTTTCTTAGGTTTAGACTTAAAGTCGATTTTCTTGTAAATTGTATGTCAATTGCGGTAGCACTGTACTGCTTAAGCCGAAAAACATTAATATTACTGATTTGAGCGAAAGTCAAATTATGTTGTTAATGCAAGATTAACAAATTAATATAACCGAAAAAATTGCACTTTCTTAGATTAGACTTAAAGCCCATTTTCTTGTAAATTGTATGTCAATTGCGTGAGCATTGTACCGCTCAAGCCGAAAAACATGAATATTACTGATTTGAACGAAAGTCAAATTATGTTGTCAGGATTAACAAATTAATATCACCGAAAAAGTTGCACTTTCTTAGTTTTAGACTTAAAGTCGAGTTTCTTGTAAATTGTATGTCAATTGCGGTAGCACTGTTTGGCTTTAGCCGCAAAACATCGATTTTACTGATTTGATCAAAAGTCAAACATTCATATAATTTCAGGATTAACAAATAAATATAACCGAAAAAATTGCACTTTCTTAGATTAGACTTAAAGCCGATTTTCTTGTAAATTGTATGTCAGTTGCGTGAGCACTGTACTGCTCAAGCCGAAAAACATGAATATTACTGATTTGAACGAAAGTCAAATTATGTTGTCAGGATTAACAAATTAATATCACCGCAAAAGTTGCCCTTTCTTAGTTGTAGACTTAAAGCCGATTTTCTTGTAAATTGTATGTCAGTTGCGTGAGCACTGTACCGCTTAAGCCGAAAAACATGAATTTGACTAATTTGAGCGAAAGTCAAATTATATTGTTATTGCAGGATTAACAAATTAATATTACCGAAAAAGTTGCACTTTCTTAGGTTTAGACTTAAAGTCGATTTTCTTGTAAATTCTATGTCAATTGCGGTAGAACTGTACTGCTTAAGCCGCAAAACATCGATTTTACTGATTTGATCTAAAGTCAAACTTTCATATAATTTCAGGATTAACAAATAAATATAACCGAAAAAATTGCACTTTCTTAGATTAGACTTAAAGCCGATTTTCTTGTAAATTGTATGTCAGTTGCGTGAGCACTGTACTGCTCAAGCCGAAAAACATGAATATTACTGATTTGAACGAAAGTCAAATTATGTTGTTATTGCAGGATTAACAAATTAATATCACCGCAAAAGTTGCCTTTTCTTAGTTGTAGACTTAAAGTCGATTTTCTTGTAAATTCTATGTCAATTGCGGTAGAACTGTACTGCTTAAGCCGCAAAACATCGATTTTACTGATTTGATCTAAAGTCAAACTTTCATATAATTTCAGGATTAACAAATTAATATAACCGAAAAAATTGCACTTTCTTAGGTTTAGACTTAAAGCCGATTTTCTTGTAAATTGTATGTCAGTTGCGTGAGCACTGTACCGCTTTAGCCGAAAAACATGAATTTTACTAATTTGAGCGAAAGTCAAATTATATTGTTATTGCAGGATTAACAAATTAATATTACCGAAAAAGTTGCACTTTCTTAGGTTTAGACTTAAATTCGATTTTCTTGTAAATTCTATGTCAATTGCGGTAGCACTGTACTGCTTATGCCGAAAAACATCGATTTTACTGATTTGATCTAAAGTCAAACTTTCATATAATTTCAGGATTAACAAATTAATATAACCGAAAAAATTGCACTTTCTTAGATTAGACTTAAAGCCGATTTTCTTGTAAATTGTATGTCAATTGCGTGAGCATTGTACCGCTCAAGCCGAAAAACATGAATATTACTGATTTGAACGAAAGTCAAATTATGTTGTCAGGATTAACAAATTAATATCACTGCAAAAGTTGCCCTTTCTTAGTTGTAGACTTAAAGCCGATTTTCTTGTAAATTGTATGTCAGTTGCGTGAGCACTGTACCGCTTAAGCCGAAAAACATGAATTTGACTAATTTGAGCGAAAGTCAAATTATATTGTTATTGCAGGATTAACAAATTAATATTACCGAAAAAGTTGCACTTTCTTAGGTTTAGACTTAAAGTCGATTTTCTTGTAAATTCTATGTCAATTGCGGTAGCACTGTACTGCTTAAGCCGAAAAACATCGATTTTACTGATTTGATCTAAAGTCAAACTTTCATATAATTTCAGGATTAACAAATTAATGTAACCGAAAAAATTGCATTTTCTTAGATTAAATTTAAAGCCGCTTTTCTTGTAAATTGTATGTCAATTGCGTGAGCATTGTACCGCTCAAGCCGAAAAACATGAATATTACTGATTTGAACGAAAGTCGAATTATGTTGTTATTGCAGGATTAACAAATTAATATCACCGCAAAAGGTGCCCTTTCTTAGTTGTAGACTTAAAGTCGATTTTCTTGTAAATTCTATGTCAATTGCGGTAGAACTGTACAGCTTAAGCCGCAAAAGATCGATTTTACTGATTTGATCTAAAGTCAAACTTTCATATAATTTCAGGATTAACAAATTAATATCACCGAAAAAGTTGCACTTTCTTAGGTTTAGACTTAAAGTCGATTTTCTTGTAAATTCTATGTAAATTGCGGTAGCACGGTACTGCTTAAGCCGCAAAACATCGATTTTACTGATTTGATCTAAAGTCAAACTTTCATAAAATAACAGGATTAACAAATTAATATAACCGAAAAAATTGCACTTTCTTAGGTTTAGACTTAAAGCCGATTTTCTTGTAAATTGTATGTCAGTTGCGTGAGCACTCTACCGCTTAAGCCGAAAAACATGAATTTTACTAATTTGAGCGAAAGTCAAACTATATTGTTATTGCAGGATTAACAAATTAATATTACCGAAAAAGTTGCACTTTCTTAGGTTTAGACTTAAAGTCGATTTTCTTGTAAATTGTATGTCAATTGCGGTAGCACTGTACTGCTTAAGCCGAAAAACATCGATTTTACTGATTTGATCAAAAGTCAAACTTTCATATAATTTCAGGATTAACAAATTAATATAACCGAAAAAATTGCACTTTCTTAGGTTTAGACTTAAGCCGATTTTCTTCTAAATTGTATGTCAGTTGCGTGAGCACTGTACTGCTCAAGCCGAAAACCATGAATTTTACTGATATGAGCGAAAGTCAAATTATATTGCTATTGCAGGATTAACAAATAAATACTACCGCAAAAGTTGCAAATTCTTAGTTTTAGACTTAAAGTCGACTTTCTTGTAAATTGTATGTCAATTGCGGTAGCACTGTTTTGCTTTAGCCGCAAAACATCGATTTTACTGATTTGATCTAAAGTCAAACTTTCATATAATTTCAGGATTAACAAATTAATATCACCGAAAAAGTTGCACTTTCTTAGGTTTAGACTTAAAGTCGATTTTCTTGTAAATTCTATGTCAATTGCGGTAGCACGGTACTGCTTAAGCCGCAAAACATCGATTTTACTGATTTGATCTAAAGTCAAACTTTCATAAAATTTCAGGATTAACAAATTAATATAACCGAAAAAATTGCACTTTCTTAGGTTTAGACTTAAAGCCGATTTTCTTGTAAATTGTATGTCAGTTGCGTGAGCACTGTACCGCTTAAGCCGAAAAACATGAATTTTACTAATTTGAGCGAAAGTCAAACTATATTGTTATTGCAGGATTAACAGATTAATATTACCGAAAAAGTTGCACTTTCTTAGGTTTAGACTTAAAGTCGATTTTCTTGTAAATTGTATGTCAATTGCGGTAGCACTGTACTGCTTAAGCCGAAAAACATCGATTTTACTGATTTGATCAAAAGTCAAACTTTCATATAATTTCAGGATTAACAAATTAATATAACCGAAAAAATTGCACTCTCTTAGATTAGACTTAAAGCCGATTTTCTTGTAAATTGTATGTCAATTGCGTGAGCACTGTACTGCTTAAGCCGAAAAATATCGATTTTACTGATTTGATCAAAAGTCAAACTTTCATATAATTTCAGGATTAACAAATTAATATAACCGAAGAAATTGCAATTTCTTAGGTTTAAAATTTAAGTCCATTTTCTTGTAAATTGTATGTCAACTGCGGTAGCACTGTACTGCTTAAGCCGCAAAACATCGATTTTACTGATTTGATCTAAAGTCAAACTTTCATATAATTTCAGGATTAACAAATTAATATAACCGAAAAAATTGCACTTTCTTAGATTAGACTTAAAGCCGATTTTCTTGTAAATTGTATGTCAATTGCGTGAGCACTGTACTGCTTAAGCCGAAAAACATGAATTTTACTGATTTGAGCGAAAGTCAAACTTTCATATAATTTCAGGATTAACAAATTAATATAACCGAAAAAATTGCACTTTCTTAGATTTAGACTTAAAGCCGATTTTCTTGTAAATTGTATGTCAATTGCGGTAGCACTGTACTGCTTAAGCCGAAAAACATCGATTTTACTGATTTGATCAAAAGTCAAACTTTCATATAATTTCAGGATTAACAAATTAATATAACCGAAAAAATTGCACTTTCTTAGATTAGACTTAAAGCCGATTTTCTTGTAAATTGTATGTCAATTGCGTGAGCACTGTACCGCTTAAGCCGAAAAACGTGAATTTTACTAATTTGAGCGAAAGTCAAACTATATTGTTATTGCAGGATTAACAAATTAATATTACCGAAAAAGTTGCACTTTCTTAGGTTTAGACTTAAAGTCGATTTTCTTGTAAATTGTATGCCAATTGCGGTAGCACTGTACTGCTTAAGCCGAAAAACATCGATTTTACTGATTTGATCAAAAGTCAAACTTTCATATAATTTCAGGATTAACAAATTAATATAACCGAAAAAATTGCACGATCTTAGATTTAGACTTAAAGCCGATTTTCTTGTAAATTGTATGTCAGTTGCGTGAGCACTGTACCGCTTAAGCCGAAAAACATCAATTTTACTGATTTGCGCTAAAAACAAACTTTCATTTTATTTCAGGATTAACAATTGTATGTTAATAACTTGAGCGCTGTACCGCTTAGGCTAAAAAACATCAATTTTACTGATTTGCGCTAAAAGCAAACTTTCATTTTATTTCAGGATTAACAATTGTATGTTACTTACTTGATCGCTGTACCGCTTAAGCCGAAATGTTATTTCAGGATTAACAAATTAAAATAACCGAAGAAATTGCAATTTCTTAGGTTTAAAATTTAAGTCCATTTTCTTGTAAATTGTATGTCAACTGCGGTAGCACTGTACTGCTTAAGCCGCAAAACATCGATTTTACTGATTTGATCTAAAGTCAAATTTTCATATAATTTCAGGATTAACAAATTAATATAACCGAAAAAATTGCACTTTCTTAGGTTTAGACTTAAAGCCGATTTTCTTGTAAATTGTATGTCAGTTGCGTGAGCACTGTACCGCTTAAGCCGAAAAACATGAATTTTACTAATTTGAGCGAAAGTCAAATTATATTGTTATTGCAGGATTAACAAATTAATATCGATTTTACTGATTTGCACTAAAAACAATCTTTCATTTTATTTCAGGATTAACAATTGTATGTTAATTACTTGAGCGCTGTACCGCTTAGGCCGAAAAACATCAATTTTACTGATTTGCGCTAAAAGCAAACTTTCATTTTATTTCAGGATTAACAATTGTATGTTACTTACTTGATCGCTGTACCGCTTAAGCCGAAATGTTATTTCAGGATTAACAAATTAAAATAACCGAAAAAATTGCAATTTCTTAGGTTTAAAATTTAAGTCCATTTTCTTGTAAATTGTATGTCAACTGCGGTAGCACTGTACTGCTTAAGCCGCAAAACATCGATTTTACTGATTTGATCTAAAGTCAAACTTTCATATAATTTCAGGATTAACAAATTAATATAACCGAAAAAATTGCACTTTCTTAGGTTTAGACTTAAAGCCGATTTTCTTGTAAATTGTATGTCAGTTGCGTGAGCACTGTACCGCTTAAGCCGAAAAACATGAATTTTACTAATTTGAGCGAAAGTCAAATTATATTGTTATTGCAGGATTAACAAATTAATATCGATTTTACTGATTTGATCTAAAGTCAAACTTTCATATAATTTCAGGATTAACAAATTAATATAACCGAAAAAATTGCACTTTCTTAGATTAGACTTAAAGTCGATTTTCTTGTAAATTGTATGTCAATTGCGTGAGCATTGTACCGCTCAAGCCGAAAAACATGAATTTTACTGATTTGAACGAAAGTCAAATTATGTTGTTATTGCAGGATTAACAAATTAATATTACCGCAAAAGTTGCACTTTCTTAGGTTTAGACTTAAAGTCGATTTTCTTGTAAATTGTATGTCAATTGCGGTAGCACTGTACTGCTTAAGCCGAAAAACATCGATTTTACTGATTTGATCAAAAGTCAAACTTTCATATAATTTCAGGATTAACAAATTAATATAACCGAAAAAATTGCACTTTCTTAGGTTTAGACTTAAAGCCGATTTTCTTGTAAATTGTATGTCAGTTGCGTGAGCACTGTAAAGCTTAAGCCGAAAAACATGAATTTTACTAATTTGAGCGAAAGTCAAATTATATTATTATTGCAGGATTAACAAATTAATATTACCGAAAAAGTTGCACTTTCTTAGGTTTAGACTTAAAGGCGATTTTCTTGTAAATTGTATGTCAATTGCGGTAGGACTGTACCGCTTAAGCCGAAAAACATGAATTTTATTGATTTGAGCGAAAGTCCGATTATATTGCTATTGCAGAGTTGACAAATTAATATAACCGAAAAAATTGCACTTTCTTAGATGAAGACTTAAAGCCGATTTTCTTGTAAAATGTATATCAGTTGCTTGAGGACTGTACTGCTTACTCCGAAAAACATCAATTTTACTGGTTTGAGCGAAAGTCAAATTATATTGTTATTGCAGAATTGACATATTCATATAACCGAAAAAATTGCACTTTCTTAGATTTAGACTTAAAGCCGATTTTCTTGTAAATTGTATGTCAGTTGCGTGAGCACTGTACCGCTTAAGCCGAAAAACATCAATTTTACTGATTTGCGCTAAAAACAAACTTTCATTTTATTTCAGGATTAACAATTGTATGTTAATTACTTGAGCGCTGTACCGCTTAGGCCGAAAAACATAAGATTTACTGATTTGCGCTAAAAGCAAACTTTCATTTTATTTCAGGATTAACAATTGTATGTTACTTACTTGATCGCTGTACCGCTTAAGCCGAAATGTTATTTCAGGATTAACAAATTAAAATAACCGAAGAAATTGCAATTTCTTAGGTTTAAAATTTAAGTCCATTTTCTTGTAAATTGTATGTCAACTGCGGTAGCACTGTACTGCTTAAGCCGCAAAACATCGATTTTACTGATTTGATCTAAAGTCAAACTTTCATATAATTTCAGGATTAACAAATTAATATAACCGAAAAAATTGCACTTTCTTAGATTAGACTTAAAGTCGATTTTCTTGTAAATTGTATGTCAATTGCGTGAGCATTGTACCGCTCAAGCCGAAAAACATGAATTTTACTGATTTGAACGAAAGTCAAATTATGTTGTTATTGCAGGATTAACAAATTAATATTACCGCAAAAGTTGCACTTTCTTAGGTTTAGACTTAAAGTCGATTTTCTTGTAAATTGTATGTCAATTGCGGTAGCACTGTACTGCTTAAGCCGAAAAACATCGATTTTACTGATTTGATCAAAAGTCAAACTTTCATATAATTTCAGGATTAACAAATTAATATAACCGAAAACATTGCACTTTCTTAGGTTTAGACTTAAAGCCGATTTTCTTGTAAATTGTATGTCAGTTGCGTGAGCACTGTAAAGCTTAAGCCGAAAAACATGAATTTTACTAATTTGAGCGAAAGTCAAATTATATTATTATTGCAGGATTAACAAATTAATATTACCGAAAAAGTTGCACTTTCTTAGGTTTAGACTTAAAGGCGATTTTCTTGTAAATTGTATGTCAATTGCGGTAGGACTGTACCACTTAAGCCGAAAAACATGAATTTTATTGATTTGAGCGAAAGTCCAATTATATTGCTATTGCAGAGTTGACAAATTAATATAACCGAAAAAATTGCACTTTCTTAGATGTAGACTTAAAGCCGATTTTCTTGTAAAATGTATATCAGTTGCTTGAGGACTGTACTGCTTACTCCGAAAAACATCAATTTTACTGGTTTGAGCGAAAGTCAAATTATATTGTTATTGCAGAATTGACATATTCATATAACCGCAAAAGTTGCACTTTCTTAGGTTTAGACTTAAAGTCGATTTTCTTGTAAATTGTATGTCAATTGCGGTAGCACTGTACTGCTTAAGCCGCAAAACATCGATTTTACTGATTTGCGCTAAAAACAAACTTTCATTTTATTTCAGGATTAACAATTGTATGTTAATTACTTGAGCGCTGTACCGCTTAGGCCGAAAAACATCAATTTTACTGATTTGCGCTAAAAGCAAACTTTCATTTTATTTCAGGATTAACAATTGTATGTTACTTACTTGATCGCTGTACCGCTTAAGCCGAAATGTTATTTCAGGATTAACAAATTAAAATAACCGAAAAAATTGCAATTTCTTAGGTTTAAAATTTAAGTCCATTTTCTTGTAAATTGTATGTCAACTGCGGTAGCACTGTACTGCTTAAGCCGCAAAACATCGATTTTACTGATTTGATCTAAAGTCAAACTTTCATATAATTTCAGGATTAACAAATTAATATAACCGAAAAAATTGCACTTTCTTAGGTTTAGACTTAAAGCCGATTTTCTTGTAAATTGTATGTCAGTTGCGTGAGCACTGTACCGCTTAAGCCGAAAAACATGAATTTTACTAAATTGAGCGAAAGTCAAATTATATTGTTATTGCAGGATTAACAAATTAATATCGATTTTACTGATTTGATCTAAAGTCAAACTTTCATATAATTTCAGGATTAACAGATTAATATAACCGAAAAAATTGCACTTTCTTAGATTAGACTTAAAGTCGATTTTCTTGTAAATTGTATGTCAATTGCGTGAGCATTGTACCGCTCAAGCCGAAAAACATGAATTTTACTGATTTGAACGAAAGTCAAATTATGTTGTTATTGCAGGATTAACAAATTAATATTACCGCAAAAGTTGCACTTTCTTAGGTTTAGACTTAAAGTCGATTTTCTTGTAAATTGTATGTCAATTGCGGTAGCACTGTATTGCTTAAGCCGAAAAACATCGATTTTACTGATTTGATCAAAAGTCAAACTTTCATATAATTTCAGGATTAACAAATTAATATAACCGAAAACATTGCACTTTCTTAGGTTTAGACTTAAAGCCGATTTTCTTGTAAATTGTATGTCAGTTGCGTGAGCACTGTAAAGCTTAAGCCGAAAAACATGAATTTTACTAATTTGAGCGAAAGTCAAATTATATTATTATTGCAGGATTAACAAATTAATATTACCGAAAAAGTTGCACTTTCTTATCTTTAGACTTAAAGGCGATTTTCTTGTAAATTGTATGTCAATTGCGGTAGGACTGTACCGCTTAAGCCGAAAAACATGAATTTTATTTATTTGAGCGAAAGTCCAATTATATTGCTATTGCAGAGTTGACAAATTAATATAACCGAAAAAATTGCACTTTCTTAGATGTAGACTTAAAGCCGATTTTCTTGTAAAATGTATATCAGTTGCTTGAGGACTGTACTGCTTACTCCGAAAAACATCAATTTTACTGGTTTGAGCGAAAGTCAAATTATATTGTTATTGCAGAATTGACATATTCATATAACCGAAAAAATTGCACTTTCTTAGATTTAGACTTAAAGCCGATTTTCTTGTAAATTGTATGTCAGTTGCGTGAGCACTGTACCGCTTAAGCCGAAAAACATCAATTTTAATGATTTGCGCTAAAAACAAACTTTCATTTTATTTCAGGATTAACAATTGTATGTTAATTACTTGAGCGCTGTACCGCTTAGGCCGAAAAACAAAAATTTTACTGATTTGCGCTAAAAGCAAATTTTCATTTTATTTCAGGATTAACAATTGTATGTTACTTACTTGATCGCTGTACCGCTTAAGCCGAAATATTATTTCAGGATTAACAAATTAAAATAACCGAAAAAATTGCAATTTCTTAGGTTTAAAATTTAAGTCCATTTTCTTGTAAATTGTATGTCAACTGCGGTAGCACTGTACTGCTTAAGCCGCAAAACATCGATTTTACTGTTTTGATCTAAAGTCAAACTTTCATATAATTTCAGGATTAACAAATTAATATAACCGAAAAAATTGCACTTTCTTAGATTAGACTTAAAGCCGATTTTCTTGTAAATTGTATGTCAATTGCGTGAGCACTGTACTGCTTAAGCCGAAAAACATGAATTTTACTGATTTGAGCGAAAGTCAAATTATATTGTTATTGCAGGATTAACAAATTAATATTACCGCAAAAGTTGCACTTTCTTAGTTTTAGACTTAAAGTCGATTTTCTTGTAAATTGTATATCAATTGCGGTAGCACTGTACTGCTTAAGCCGCAAAACATCGATTTTACTGATTTGATCTAAAGTCAAACTTTCATATAATTTCAGGATTAACAAATTAATATAACCGAAAAAATTGCACTTTCTTAGATTAGACTTAAAGCCGATTTTCTTGTAAATTGTATATCAGTTGCGTGAGCATTGTACTGCTTAAGCCGAAAAACATGAATTTTACTGATTTGAGCAAAAGTCAAATTATGTTGTTATTGCAGGATTAACAAATTAGTATTACCGCAAAAGATGCACTTTCTTAGTTTTAGACTTAAAGTCGATTTTCTTTTAAATTGTATATCAATTGCGGTAGCACTGTACTGCTTAAGCCGCAAAACATCCATTTTACTGATTTGATCTAAAGTCAAACTTTCATATAATTTCAGGCTTAACAAATTAATAAACCGGAAAAAGTGCACTTTCTTAGATTAAGACTTTAAGCCGATTTTCTTGTAAATTGTATATCAGTTGCGTGAGCGCTGTACTGCTTAAGCCGTAAAACATCAATTTTACTGGTTTGAGCGAAAATCAAATTATGTTGTTATTGCAGGATTAACAAATTAATATTACCGCAAAAGTTGCACTTTCTTAGTTGTAGACTTAAAGTCGATTTTCTTGTAAATTCTATGTCAATTGCGGTAGCACTGTACTGCTTAAGCCGCAAAACATCGATTTTACTGATTTGATCTAAAGTCAAACTTTCATATAATTTCAGCATTAACAAATTAATATAACCGAGAAAATTGCACATTCTTAGTTTCAGACTTAAAGTCGATTTTCTTGTAAATTGTATGTCAATTGCGTGAG
This sequence comes from Bactrocera oleae, assembly GCF_042242935.1. Lineage (NCBI taxonomy): Eukaryota > Metazoa > Arthropoda > Insecta > Diptera > Tephritidae > Bactrocera > Bactrocera oleae. The sequence continues at coordinate 14,233,877 of NC_091541.1, read as the reverse complement.
CACTGTACTGCTTTAGCCGAAAAACATGAATTTTACTGATTTGAGCGAAAGTCAAATTATGTTGTTATTGCAGGATTAACAAATTAATATAACCGAGAAAATTGCACTTTCTTAGTTTCAGACTTAAAGTCGATTTTCTTGTAAATTGTATGTCAATTGCGTGAGCACTGTACTGCTTTAGCCGAAAAACATGAATTTTACTGATTTGAGCGAAAGTCAAATTAGTATGTTATTGCAGAAATGACATATTCATATAACCGAAAAAATTACACTTTCTTAGTTTCAGACTTAAAGTCGATCTTCTTGTAAATTGTATGTCAATTGCGTGAGCACTGTACTGCTTTAGCCGAAAAACATGAATTTTACTGATTTGAGCGAAAGTCAAATTATGTTGTTATTGCAGGATTAACAAATTAATATTACCGCAAAAGTTGCACTTTCTTAGTTGTAGACTTAAAGTCGATTTTCTTGTAAATTCTATGGCAATTGCGGTAGCACTGTACTGCTTAAGCCGCAAAACATCGATTTTACTGATTTGATCTAAAGTCAAACTTTCATATAATTTCAGGATTAACAAATTAATATAACCGAAAAGAGTGCACTTTCTTAGATTAAAACTTAAAGCCGATTTTCTTGTAAATTGTATATCAGTTGCGTGAGCGCTGTACTGCTTAAGCCGAAAAACATCAATTTTACTGGTTTGAGCGAAAGTCAAATTATGTTGTTATTGCAGGATTAACAAATTAATATTACCGCAAAAGTTGCACTTTCTTAGTTGTAGACTTAAAGTCGATTTTCTTGTAAATTCTATGTCAATTGCGGTAGCACTGTACTGCTTAAGCCGCAAAACATCGATTTTACTGATTTGATCTAAAGTCAAACTTTCATATAATTTCAGCATTAACAAATTAATATAACCGAGAAAATTGCACTTTCTTAGATTAGACTCAAAGCCAATTTTCTTGTAAATTTTATGTCAGCTGCGTGAGCAGTGTACTGCTTAAGCCGAAAAACATGAATTTTACTGATTTGAACGAAAGTCAAATTATGTTGTTATTGCAGGATTAACAAATTAATATTACCGCAAAAGTTGCACTTTCTTAGTTGTAGACTTAAAGTCGATTTTCTTGTAAATTGTATGTCAATTGCGGTAGCACTGTACTGCTTAAGCCGCAAAACATCGATTTTACTGATTTGATCTAAAGTCAAACTTTCATATAATTTCAGGATTAACAAATTAATATAACCGAAAAGAGTGCACTTTCTTAGATTAAGACTTAAAGCCGATTTTCTTGTAAATTGTATATCAGTTGCGTGAGCGCTGTACTGCTTAAGCCGAAAAACATCAATTTTACTGGTTTGAGCGAAAGTCAAATTATGTTGTTATTGCAGGATTAACAAATTAATATAACCGAGAAAATTGCACTTTCTTAGTTTCAGACTTAAAGTCGATTTTCTTGTAAATTGTATGTCAATTGCGTGAGCACTGTACTGCTTTAGCCGAAAAACATGAATTTTACTGATTTGAGCGAAAGTCAAATTATTATGTTATTGCAGAAATGACATATTCATATAACCGAAAAAATTACACTTTCTTAGTTTCAGACTTAAAGTCGATCTTCTTGTAAATTGTATGTCAATTGCGTGAGCACTGTACTGCTTTAGCCGAAAAACATGAATTTTACTGATTTGAGCGAAAGTCAAATTATGTTGTTATTGCAGGATTAACAAATTAATATTACCGCAAAAGTTGCACTTTCTTAGTTGTAGACTTAAAGTCGATTTTCTTGTAAATTCTATGGCAATTGCGGTAGCACTGTACTGCTTAAGCCGCAAAACATCGATTTTACTGATTTGATCTAAAGTCAAACTTTCATATAATTTCAGGATTAACAAATTAATATAACCGAAAAGAGTGCACTTTCTTAGATTAAGACTTAAAGCCGATTTTCTTGTAAATTGTATATCAGTTGCGTGAGCGCTGTACTGCTTAAGCCGAAAAACATCAATTTTACTGGTTTGAGCGAAAGTCAAATTATGTTGTTATTGCAGGATTAACAAATTAATATTACCGCAAAAGTTGCACTTTCTTAGTTGTAGACTTAAAGTCGATTTTCTTGTAAATTCTATGTCAATTGCGGTAGCACTGTACTGCTTAAGCCGCAAAACATCGATTTTACTGATTTGATCTAAAGTCAAACTTTCATATAATTTCAGCATTAACAAATTAATATAACCGAGAAAATTGCACTTTCTTAGATTAGACTCAAAGCCAATTTTCTTGTAAATTTTATGTCAGCTGCGTGAGCAGTGTACTGCTTAAGCCGAAAAACATGAATTTTACTGATTTGAACGAAAGTCAAATTATGTTGTTATTGCAGGATTAACAAATTAATATTACCGCAAAAGTTGCACTTTCTTAGTTGTAGACTTAAAGTCGATTTTCTTGTAAATTGTATGTCAATTGCGGTAGCACTGTACTGCTTAAGCCGCAAAACATCGATTTTACTGATTTGATCTAAAGTCAAACTTTCATATAATTTCAGGGTTAACAAATTAATATAACCGAAAAGAGTGCACTTTCTTAGATTAAGACTTAAAGCCGATTTTCTTGTAAATTGTATATCAGTTGCGTGAGCGCTGTACTGCTTAAGCCGAAAAACATCAATTTTACTGGTTTGAGCGAAAGTCAAATTATGTTGTTATTGCAGGATTAACAAATTAATATTACCGCAAAAGTTGCACTTTCTTAGTTGTAGACTTAAAGTCGATTTTCTTTTAAATTGTATATCAATTGCGGTAGCACTGTACTGCGTAAGCCGCAAAACATCCATTTTACTGATTTGATCTAAAGTCAAACTTTCATATAATTTCAGGCTTAACAAATTAATATAACCGGAAAAAGTGCACTTTCTTAGATTAAGACTTTAAGCCGATTTTCTTGTAAATTGTATATCAGTTGCGTGAGCGCTGTACTGCTTAAGCCGAAAAACATCAATTTTACTGGTTTGAGCGAAAGTCAAATTATGTTGTTATTGCAGGATTAACAAATTAATATTACCGCAAAAGTTGCACTTTCTTAGTTGTAGACTTAAAGTCGATTTTCTTGTAAATTCTATGTCAATTGCGGTAGCACTGTACTGCTTAAGCCGCAAAACATCGATTTTACTGATTTGATCTAAAGTCAAACTTTCATATAATTTCAGGATTAACAAATTAATATTACCGCAAAAGTTGCACTTTCTTAATTTTAGACTTAAAGTCGATTTTCTTGTAAATTGTATGTCAATTGCGGTAGCACTGTACTGCGTAAGCCGCAAAACATCGATTTTACTGATTTGATCTAAAGTCAAACTTTTATATAATTTCAGGATTAACAGATTAATATAACCGAAAAAATTGCACTTTCTTAGGTTTAGACTTAAAGCCGATTTTCTTGTAAATTGTATGTCAGTTGCGTGAGCACTGTACCGCTTAAGCCGAAAAACATCGATTTTACTGATTTGATCAAAAGTCAAACTTTCATATAATTTCAGGATTAACAAATTAATATAACCGAAAAAATTGCACTTTCTTAGGTTTAGACTTGAAGCCGATTTTCTTGTAAATTGTATGTCAGTTGCGTGAGCACTGTAAAGCTTAAGCCGAAAAACATGAATTTTACTAATTTGAGCGAAAGTCAAATTATATTGCTATTGCAGGATTAACAAATTAATATTACCGAAAAAGCTGCACTTTCTTAGGATTAGACTTAAAGTCGATTTTCTTGTAAATTGTATGTCAATTGCGGTAGGACTGTACCGCTTGAGCCGAAAAACATGAATTTTACTGATTTGAGCGAAAGTCCAATTATATTGCTATTGCAGAGTTGACAAATTAATATAACCGAAAAAATTGCAGTTTCTTAGATGTAGACTTGAAGCCGATTTTCTTGTAAAATGTATATCAGTTGCTTGAGGACTGTACTTGTTAAGACGAAAAACATCAATTTTACTGGTTTGAGCGAAAGTCAAATTATATTGTTATTGCAGAATTAACATATTCATATAACCGAAAAAGTTGCACTTTCTTAGGTTTAGTCTCAAAGCCGATTTTCTTGTAAATTGTATGTCAATTGCGGTAGCACTGTACTGCTTAAGCCGAAAAACAGCGATTTTACTGACTTGATCAAAAGTCAAACTTTCATATAATTTCAGGATTAACAAATTAATATAACCGAAAAAATTGCACTTTCTTAGGTTTAGACTTAAAGCCGATTTTCTTGTAAATTGTATGTCAGTTGCGTGAGCACTGTAAAGCTTAAGCCGAAAAACATGAATTTTACTAATTTGAGCGAAAGTCAAATTATATTGCTATTGCAGGATTAACAAATAAATATTACCGCAAAAGTTGCACTTTCTTAGTTTTAGACTTAAAGTCGAATTTCTTGTAAATTGTATGTCAATTGCGGTAGCACTGTTTTGCTTTAGCCGCAAAACATCGATTTTACTGATTTGATCTAAAGTCAAACTTTCATATAATTTCAGGATTAACAAATTAATATAACCGAAAAAATTGCACTTTCTTAGATTAGACTTAAAGCCGATTTTCTTGTAAATTGTATGTCAATTGCGTGAGCATTGTACCGCTCAAGCCGAAAAACATGAATTTTACTGATTTGAACGAAAGTCAAATTATGTTGTTATTGCAGGATTAACAAATTAATATTACCGCCAAAAATGCACTTTCTTAGTTGTAGACTTAAAGTCGATTTTCTTGTAAATTATATGTCAATTGCGGTAGCACTGTACTGCTTAAGCCGAAAAACATCGATTTTACTGATTTGATCAAAAGTCAAACTTTCATATAATTTCAGGATTAACAAATTATTATAACCGAAAAAATTGCACTTTCTTAGGTTTAGACTTAAAGCCGATTTTCTTGTAAATTGTATGTCAGTTGCGTGAGCACTGTAAAGCTTAAGCCGAAAAACATGAATTTTACTAATTTGAGCGAAAGTCAAATTATATTGTTATTGCAGGACTAACAAATTAATATTACCGAAAAAGTTGCACTTTCTTAGGTTTAGACTTAAAGTCGATTTTCTTGTAAATTCTATGTCAATTGCGGTAGCACTGTACTGCTTAAGCCGAAAAACATCGATTTTACTGATTTGATCTAAAGTCAAACTTTCATATAATTTCAGGATTAACAAATTAATATAACCGAAAAAATTGCATTTTCTTAGATTAGACTTAAAGCCGATTTTCTTGTAAATTGTATGTCAATTGCGTGAGCATTGTACCGCTCAAGCCGAAAAACATGAATATTACCAATTTGAACGAAAGTCGAATTATGTTGTTATTGCAGGATTAACAAATTAATATCACCGCAAAAGTTGCCCTTTCTTAGTTGTAGACTTAAAGTCGATTTTCTTGTAAATTCTATGTCAATTGCGGTAGAAATGTACTGCTTAAGCCGCAAAAGATCGATTTTACTGATTTGATCTAAAGTCAAACTTTCATATAATTTCAGGATTAACAAATTAATATCACCGAAAAAGTTGCACTTTCTTAGGTTTAGACTTAAAGTCGATTTTCTTGTAAATTCTATGTCAATTGCGGTAGCGCGGTACTGCTAAAGCCGCAAAACATCGATTTTACTAGTTTGATCTAAAGTCAAACTTTCATAAAATTTCAGGATTAACAAATTAATATAACCGAAAAAATTGCACTTTCTTAGGTTTAGACTTAAAGCCGATTTTCTTGTAAATTGTATGTCAGTTGCGTGAGCACTGTACCGCTTAAGCCGAAAAACATGAATTTTACTAATTTGAGCGAAAGTCAAACTATATTGTTATTGCAGGATTAACAAATTAATATTACCGAAAAAGTTGCACTTTCTTAGGTTTAGACTTAAAGTCGATTTTCTTGTAAATTGTATGTCAATTGCGGTAGCACTGTACTGCTTAAGTCGAAAAACATCGATTTTACTGATTTGATCAAAAGTCAAACTTTCATATAATTTCAGTATTAACAAATTAATATAACCGAAAAAATTGCACTTTCTTAGATTAGACTTAAAGCCGATTTTCTTGTTAATTGTATGTCAGTTGCGTGAGCACTGTACTGCTCAAGCCGAAAACGATGAATTTTACTGATTTGAGCGAAAGTCAAATTATATTGTTATTGCATGATTAACAAATTAATATTACCGAAAAAGTTGCATTTTCTTAGGTTTAGACTCAAAGTCGATTTTCCTGTAAATTGTATGTTAATCACTTGAGCACTGTACCGCATAAGCCGAAAAACATCAATTTTACTGATTTGCGCGAAAGTAAAATTATATTGCTATTGCAGAATTGACAAATTAATATAACCGAAAAAATTGCACTTTCTTAGTTTTAAAATTTAAGTCCATTTTCTTGTAAATTATATGTCAACTGCGGTAGCACTTTACTGCTTAAGCCGCAAAACATCGATTTTACTGATTTGATCTAAAGTCAAACTTTCATATAATTTCAGGTTTAACAAATTAATATAACCGAAAAAATTGCACTTTCTTAGATTTAGACTTAAAGCCGATTTTCTTGTAAATTGTGTGTCAGTTGCGTGAGCACTGTACCGCTTAAGCCGAAAAACATCAATTTTTTTGATTTGCGCTAAAAACAAACTTTCATTTTATTTCAGGATTAACAATTGTATGTTAACTACTTGAGCGCTGTTCCGCTTAGGCCGAAAAACATCAATTTTACTGATTTGCGCTAAAAGCAAACTTTCATTTTATTTTAGGATTAACAATTGTATGTTACTTACTTGATCGCTGTACCGCTTAAGCCGAAATGTTATTTCAGGATTAACAAATTAATATAACCGAAAAAATTGCACTTTCTTAGGTTTAAAATTTAAGTCCATTTTCTTGTAAATTTTATGTCAACTACGGTAGCACTGTACTGCTTAAGCCGCAAAACATCGATTTTACTGATTTGATCTAAAGTCAAACTTTCATATAATTTCAGGATTAACAAATTAATATAACCGAAAAAATTGCACTTTCTTAGATTAGACTTAAAGCCGATTTTCTTGTTAATTGTATGTCAGTTGCGTGAGCACTGTACTGCTCAAGCCGAAAACCATGAAATTTACTGATTTGAGCGAAAGTCAAATTATATTGTTATTGCATGATTAACAAATTAATATTACCGAAAAAGTTGCATTTTCTTAGGTTTAGACTCAAAGTCGATTTTCCTGTAAATTGTATGTTAATCACTTGAGCACTGTACCGCTTAAGCCGAAAAACATCAATTTTACTGATTTGCGCTAAAAGCAAACTTTCATTTTATTTCAGGATTAACAATTGTATGTTACTTACTTGATCGCTGTACCGCTTAAGCCGAAATGTTATTTCAGGATGAACAAATTAATATAACCAAAAAAATTGCACTTTCTTAGGTTTAAAATTTAAGTCCATTTTCTTGTAAATTATATGTCAACTGCGGTAGCACTGTACTGCTTAAGCCGCAAAACATCGATTTTACTGATTTGATCTAAAGTCAAACTTTCATATAATTTCAGGATTAACAAATTAATATAACCGAAAAAATTGCACTTTCTTAGATTTAGACTTAAAGCCGATTTTCTTGTAAATTGTGTGTCAGTTGCGTGAGCACTGTACCGCTTAAGCCGAAAAACATCAATTGTTTTGATTTGCGCTAAAAACAAACTTTCATTTTATTTCAGGATTAACAATTGTATGTTAACTACTTGAGCGCTGTACCGCTTAGGCCGAAAAACATCAATTTTACTGATTTGCGCTAAAAGCAAACTTTCATTTTATTTCAGGATTAACAATTGTATGTTACTTACTTGATCGCAGTACCGCTTAAGCCGAAATGTTATTTCAGGATTAACAAATTAATATAACCAAAATAATTGCACTTTCTTAGGTTTAAAATTTAAGTCCATTTTCTTGTAAATTATATGTCAACTACGGTAGCACTGTACTGCTTAAGCCGCAAAACATCGATTTTACTGATTTGATCTAAAGTCAAACTTTCATATAATTTCAGGATTAACAAATTAATATAACCGAAAAAATTGCACTTTCTTAGATTAGACTTAAAGCCGATTTTCTTGTTAATTGTATGTCAGTTGCGTGAGCACTGTACTGCTCAAGCCGAAAACCATGAATTTTACTGATTTGAGCGAAAGTCAAATTATATTGTTATTGCATGATTAACAAATTAATATTACCGAAAAAGTTGCATTTTCTTAGGTTTAGACTCAAAGTCGATTTTCCTGTAAATTGTGTGTTAATCACTTGAGCACTGTACCGCTTAAGCCGAAAAACATCAATTTTACTGATTTGCGCGAAAGTAAAATTATATTGCTATTGCAGAATTGACAAATTAATATAACCGAAAAAATTACACTTTCTTAGTTTTAAAATTTAAGTCCATTTTCTTGTAAATTTTATGTCAACTACGGTAGCACTGTACTGCTTAAGCCGCAAAACATCGATTTTACTGATTTGATCTAAAGTCAAACTTTCATATAATTTCAGGATTAACAAATTAATATAACCGAAAAAATTGCACTTTCTTAGATTAGACTTAAAGCCGATTTTCTTGTTAATTGTATGTCAGTTGCGTGAGCACTGTACTGCTCAAGCCGAAAACCATGAAATTTACTGATTTGAGCGAAAGTCAAATTATATTGTTATTGCATGATTAACAAATTAATATTACCGAAAAAGTTGCATTTTCTTAGGTTTAGACTCAAAGTCGATTTTCCTGTAAATTGTATGTTAATCACTTGAGCACTGTACCGCTTAAGCCGAAAAACATCAATTTTACTGATTTGCGCTAAAAGCAAACTTTCATTTTATTTCAGGATTAACAATTGTATGTTACTTACTTGATCGCTGTACCGCTTAAGCCGAAATGTTATTTCAGGATGAACAAATTAATATAACCAAAAAAATTGCACTTTCTTAGGTTTAAAATTTAAGTCCATTTTCTTGTAAATTATATGTCAACTGCGGTAGCACTGTACTGCTTAAGCCGCAAAACATCGATTTTACTGATTTGATCTAAAGTCAAACTTTCATATAATTTCAGGATTAACAAATTAATATAACCGAAAAAATTGCACTTTCTTAGATTTAGACTTAAAGCCGATTTTCTTGTAAATTGTGTGTCAGTTGCGTGAGCACTGTACCGCTTAAGCCGAAAAACATCAATTGTTTTGATTTGCGCTAAAAACAAACTTTCATTTTATTTCAGGATTAACAATTGTATGTTAACTACTTGAGCGCTGTACCGCTTAGGCCGAAAAACATCAATTTACTGATTTGCGCTAAAAGCAAACTTTCATTTTATTTCAGGATTAACAATTGTATGTTACTTACTTGATCGCAGTACCGCTTAAGCCGAAATGTTATTTCAGGATTAACAAATTAATATAACCGAAAAAATTGCACTTTCTTAGGTTTAAAATTTAAGTCCATTTTCTTGTAAATTATATGTCAACTACGGTAGCACTGTACTGCTTAAGCCGCAAAACATCGATTTTACTGATTTGATCTAAAGTCAAACTTTCATATAATTTCAGGATTAACAAATTAATATAACCGAAAAAATTGCACTTTCTTAGATTAGACTTAAAGCCGATTTTCTTGTTAATTGTATGTCAGTTGCGTGAGCACTGTACTGCTCAAGCCGAAAACCATGAATTTTACTGATTTGAGCGAAAGTCAAACTATATTGTTATTGCAGGATTAACAAATTAATATTACCGAAAAAGTTGCACTTTCTTAGGTTTAGACTCAAAGTCGATTTTCCTGTAAATTGTATGTTAATCACTTGAGCACTGTACCGCATAAGCCGAAAAACATCAATTTTACTGATTTGCGCGAAAGTAAAATTATATTGCTATTGCAGAATTGACAAATTAATATAACCGAAAAAATTGCACTTTCTTAGTTTTAAAATTTAAGTCCATTTTCTTGTAAATTATATGTCAACTGCGGTAGCACTGTACTGCTTAAGCCGCAAAACATCGATTTTACTGATTTGATCTAAAGTCAAACTTTCATATAATTTCAGGTTTAACAAATTAATATAACCGAAAAAATTGCACTTTCTTAGATTAGACTTAAAGCCGATTTTCTTGTTAATTGTATGTCAGTTGCGTGAGCACTGTACTGCTCAAGCCGAAAACCATGAATTTTACTGATTTGAGCGAAAGTCAAATTATATTGTTATTGCATGATTAACAAATTAATATTACCGAAAAAGTTGCATTTTCTTAGGTTTAGACTCAAAGTCGATTTTCCTGTAAATTGTATGTTAATCACTTGAGCACTGTACCGCATAAGCCGAAAAACATCAATTTTACTGATTTGCGCGAAAGTAAAATTATATTGCTATTGCAGAATTGACAAATTAATATAACCGAAAAAATTGCACTTTCTTAGTTTTAAAATTTAAGTCCATTTTCTTGTAAATTATATGTCAACTGCGGTAGCACTGTACTGCTTAAGCCGCAAAACATCGATTTTACTGATTTGATCTAAAGTCAAACTTTCATATAATTTCAGGATTAACAAATTAATATAACCGAAAAAATTGCACTTTCTTAGATTTAGACTTAAAGCCGATTTTCTTGTAAATTGTGTGTCAGTTGCGTGAGCACTGTACCGCTTAAGCCGAAAAACATCAATTTTTTTGATTTGCGCTAAAAACAAACTTTCATTTTATTTCAGGATTAACAATTGTATGTTAACTACTTGAGCGCTGTTCCGCTTAGGCCGAAAAACATCAATTTTACTGATTTGCGCTAAAAGCAAACTTTCATTTTATTTTAGGATTAACAATTGTATGTTACTTACTTGATCGCTGTACCGCTTAAGCCGAAATGTTATTTCAGGATTAACAAATTAATATAACCGAAAAAATTGCACTTTCTTAGGTTTAAAATTTAAGTCCATTTTCTTGTAAATTTTATGTCAACTACGGTAGCACTGTACTGCTTAAGCCGCAAAACATCGATTTTACTGATTTGATCTAAAGTCAAACTTTCATATAATTTCAGGATTAACAAATTAATATAACCGAAAAAATTGCACTTTCTTAGATTAGACTTAAAGCCGATTTTCTAGTTAATTGTATGTCAGTTGCGTGAGCACTGTACTGCTCAAGCCGAAAACCATGAAATTTACTGATTTGAGCGAAAGTCAAATTATATTGTTATTGCATGATTAACAAATTAATATTACCGAAAAAGTTGCATTTTCTTAGGTTTAGACTCAAAGTCGATTTTCCTGTAAATTGTATGTTAATCACTTGAGCACTGTACCGCTTAAGCCGAAAAACATCAATTTTACTGATTTGCGCTAAAAGCAAACTTTCATTTTATTTCAGGATTAACAATTGTATGTTACTTACTTGATCGCTGTACCGCTTAAGCCGAAATGTTATTTCAGGATGAACAAATTAATATAACCAAAAAAATTGCACTTTATTAGGTTTAAAATTTAAGTCCATTTTCTTGTAAATTATATGTCAACTGCGGTAGCACTGTACTGCTTAAGCCGCAAAACATCGATTTTACTGATTTGATCTAAAGTCAAACTTTCATATAATTTCAGGATTAACAAATTAATATAACCGAAAAAATTGCACTTTCTTAGATTTAGACTTAAAGCCGATTTTCTTGTAAATTGTGTGTCAGTTGCGTGAGCACTGTACCGCTTAAGCCGAAAAACATCAATTTTTTTGATTTGCGCTAAAAACAAACTTTCATTTTATTTCAGGATTAACAATTGTATGTTAACTACTTGAGCGCTGTTCCGCTTAGGCCGAAAAACATCAATTTTACTGATTTGCGCTAAAAGCAAACTTTCATTTTATTTTAGGATTAACAATTGTATGTTACTTACTTGATCGCTGTACCGCTTAAGCCGAAATGTTATTTCAGGATTAACAAATTAATATAACCGAAAAAATTGCACTTTCTTAGATTTAGACTTAAAGCCGATTTTCTTGTAAATTGTGTGTCAGTTGCGTGAGCACTGTACCGCTTAAGCCGAAAAACATCAATTGTTTTGATTTGCGCTAAAAACAAACTTTCATTTTATTTCAGGATTAACAATTGTATGTTAACTACTTGAGCGCTGTACCGCTTAGGCCGAAAAACATCAATTTTACTGATTTGCGCTAAAAGCAAACTTTCATTTTATTTCAGGATTAACAATTGTATGTTACTTACTTGATCGCAGTACCGCTTAAGCCGAAATGTTATTTCAGGATTAACAAATTAATATAACCGAAAAAATTGCACTTTCTTAGGTTTAAAATTTAAGTCCATTTTCTTGTAAATTATATGTCAACTACGGTAGCACTGTACTGCTTAAGCCGCAAAACATCGATTTTACTGATTTGATCTAAAGTCAAACTTTCATATAATTTCAGGATTAACAAATTAATATAACCGAAAAAATTGCACTTTCTTAGATTAGACTTAAAGCCGATTTTCTTGTTAATTGTATGTCAGTTGCGTGAGCACTGTACTGCTCAAGCCGAAAACCATGAATTTTACTGATTTGAGCGAAAGTCAAATTATATTGTTATTGCATGATTAGGTAGGTAGGTAGGTAGAGTGGCTGTCCAATGACGCACCTAGGCCTATAGGAGGCCCATTGTGATACCACCGGGACTAATGTTCCCTCACTCTATCGTCTCCTCCCTGAACCAACCTGTGCTCCTGATGAAGTTCATCAGTACAAATAATTTTATATTAGCAACTTCTGATACGTCGTCAAGGAATCCACGACCGATAGTTGCGATTCTTTTCCTATATAGAGCTTTACATTCGCATAGAAGATGCTTTACAGTCTCCTCTTCCTCTGCTTCCTGACAGCTTCTACAATAGTCGTTGTATGGTACACCTAGCCTACTTGCATGTCTGCCAATTAGGCAGTGACCTGTTAGTACTCCTATCAGAGTTCTTATATCACTCCTTTTAAATTTTAGTAGTCGGTTTGTGCGATTCACGCTCCATTCCTGCCACGTTAGTCTGCTGGTTGTGCAGGTTATTGATTGTCTCCACCGAGACTCAGCTATATTTATAGCATATTCGCCGATTAGGTGTTTGCAAGTTGCCAGAGGCATAAAGATACTCTCTTTTTCAGGGGTTAGTTGCAAAGTGGTGCCTGTTCTGGCTAGTTCATCTGCTTCGCAGTTACCAGGAATATCGCTATGTCCTGGAACCCATTGCAGGTTTATTGTGAAGTAGGATGTCAGATCCTCTAATAGATCAAGACAATCTTTCACTAGCTTGGATGAAACCATTGGAGACTTGAGTGATTTCAAGGCCGCTTGGCTATCCGTGTATATATATATGCTCCTTGTTGTGAGCACACTTTTTGTCAATACCACTAGGCTTTCTTTAATTGCTGTGATCTCCGCCTGGAAGACACTGCAGTGGTCTGGCAACCGGAAGGCAATTTTGGTGTTTAATGCTGCGCAAAAGACACCACCTCCCACTCTATGATCCAGTTTGGATCCATCCGTGTAGATGCTAATTTCTGTATTCCTGTCCACCTCGCCCCTTTTCCACTTCTCTCTTGTGGGGTAGGCAATATTGTGGACCGAATTTAGCATCCGTTCTGTTGGATTACGGAAATCCGTGGTTTTGGGTAGAAACGGGAATATACTGAGTATCCTTGAATGCCCCTTGTCGCATGCGACTAGTTGGGAGGATTCCCTCAGTCTAAGAGCTGACTTTGCTGCCACTTGTTTACAGAACAGGTCTGTTGGCAGTAAGTGTAGAATGACGTTAAGAGCCTGACTTGGCGTTGTTCTAAGAGCTCCACTAATGCATATGCTGGCTGCTCTCTGTATGCTTTCCATACGCTTTACCGCGTATTTCTTTTCCATTACTGGCCACCATACCAATATACCGTATGTCATGATTGGTCTGACTACTGCTGTATAGAGCCAATAAGTTACCCGAGGTGTAAGTCCCCATTTGGGGCCCACCATCCTTTTACAGGTGTAGAGTGCTGTGGCTGCCTTCTTCACCCTAGCATCCAAGTTTTGTTTCCATGAGAGCTTCCTGTCTAAGATTAGTCCCAGGTAGCTTGCCTTATCTCCAATTGTTAGTCTGCAACCATTTATTATTGGCGCCGTAACTTCTGGAGTAATATGTTTTCTGGTGAACAATACGATCTCTGTCTTACCAGCATTTAAATTTAATCCGCACGATACTGCCCAGCGATTTATATCGTCCAATATCGTTTGCATAAGGTCTGCGAGAGTATTCGGGAATTTGCCTCTGACCGATACTGCCACATCGTCAGCGTAGGCCACTACATGTACCCCCTTCTTCTCTAGATCCACCAGCAACTTATTCATTGTCAGGACCCAGAGAAGTGGGGATAACACGCCTCCTTGAGGCGTACCTCTTTGGACAGATCTGCACATCGTTGACGCTCCCATCGTTGAAATTATTGACCTGCTCAAGAGCATCTGTTCAATTAATTTCCTGAGAGGTTCAGAGATGTCCAGATCTTTAAGCGCACTCAGTATGGCCCTAGGCTGGATATTATTGAAGGCTCCTTCTATGTCTAAGAAGGCAAATAGAGTGTATTCTTTGGCTTCCAGAGATTTTTCAATCTCCGCCACCACAGAGCTTAGTGCTGTTTCTGTGGATTTTCCTTTAGAATACGCATGCTGTGAACCAGCCAACTTTTCCGGTTTCAGTTTGTTTCTAATATGTAATTCTATAAGTCTTTCCAGGATTTTTAGAAGGAAAGAGGAGAGGCTAATCGGCCTGAAGTCCTTTGGACTTGTATGCGAGCTTTTGCCTGCCTTTGGTATGTATATTACCTTGACTTCCCTCCAAAGTGTAGGGATATAGTTTAATTGCAGCACCCCTTTAAGGATGGCAATTAGCCAATTCATTATGTGATTCTGCGACTGCTGCAATTGAGCCGGGAATATACCGTCTGATCCCGGCGACTTGAAGGGCTTAAAGCTGTTTATTGCCCAGCGTACGTTGCTTTCTGACACTATGTTTATGAGAGTGGGGCTCATTTCTGCTCCACTGTCTTGAGTATATTCTGCAGTATGGCTTTCAGAGCTGCCTGGGAAGTGGGTATCCATTAGTAGCCTCAAGGACTCTTCACTGGATACCGTCCAACTTCGGTCTGGCTTCTGAAGATACCCGATACTATGCACCGATTGTGCCATTATTTTCCTAAGTCGAGACGCTTCCGCCGTGTTCTCGATATCATTGCAAAACGATTTTCATGAATTTCTTTTTGCTTTCCTAACTTCCTTTTTGTATGACCTAAGGAGGTTGTAATAATAATCCCAGTCTGACTCGTCTTGGGAGTGCTTTGCTAAATTGAACTGCTTTCTGCATTCTTTCTGTAGCTTTTTAAGTTCTAGAGACCACCAGGGGGGCCTTATTCTACCCCTGCTTCGTGTTATTGGACAAGCCACTTCTAGTGCTTGCCGGCACGATTCCGTGAGTCGATTAACGAGGATATCTAGATCCTCCTTGCTATTGGGCTGAAACGGTAGAATCATAGGGATACGTTTCTCTAGCTCTTGCATATGCACCTGCCAGTTCGTTCTCCTATGATTCCTGAAGTTAATGCCTTTATCGGCCCTTTCCTCTATTGTACATTCGATATATCGGTGATCCGAAAAGGAATGTTCTTCGAGAACCCTCCATTGGGTTACCCTGTCAATTAGTTCTTCCGACACAAGTGTGATATCCAGCACTTCTTGTCGGTTTCTTGTAATAAATGTTGGCGTGCTTCCCTTATTGCACACCAGTAACTTAGTACCTAGTAGGTAGTTAAAGAGACACTCACCTCTCTCGTTTACATCTGTGCTGCCCCAGATTGTGTGATGCGCATTTGAGTCGCATCCAAGTATCGTCATGCACTTGGATGCCTCGCTATCCCGTTGCATTGCGTGATTAACAAATTAATATTACCGAAAAAGTTGCATTTTCTTAGGTTTAGACTCAAAGTCGATTTTCCTGTAAATTGTATGTTAATCACTTGAGCACTGTACCGCTTAAGCCGAAAAACATCAATTTTACTGATTTGCGCGAAAGTAAAATTATATTGCTATTGCAGAATTGACAAATTAATATAACCGAAAAAATTACACTTTCTTAGTTTTAAAATTTAAGTCCATTTTCTTGTAAATTATATGTCAACTGCGGTAGCACTGTACTGCTTAAGCCGCAAAACATCGATTTTACTGATTTGATCTAAAGTCAAACTTTCATTTAATTTCAGGATTAACAAATTAATATAACCGAAAAAATTGCACTTTCTTAGATTAGACTTAAAGCCGATTTTCTTGTTAATTGTATGCCAGTTGCGTGAGCACTGTACTGTTCAAGCCGAAAACAATGAATTTTACTGATATGAGCGAAAGTCAAATTATATTGCTATTGCAGGATTAACAAATAAATATTACCGCAAAAGTTGCACTTTCTTAGTTTTAGACTTAAAGTCGAGTTTCTTGTAAATTGTATGTCAATTGCGGTAGCACTGTTTGGCTTTAGCCGCAAAACATCGATTTTACTGATTTGATCTAAAGTCAAACTTTCATATAATTTCAGGATTAACAAATTAATATAACCGAAAAAATTGCACTTTCTTAGATTAGACTTAAAGCCGATTTTCTTGTAAATTGTATGTCAATTGCGTGAGCATTGTACCGCTCAAGCCGAAAAACATGAATTTTACTGATTTGAACGAAAGTCAAATTATGTTGTTATTGCAGGATTAACAAATTAATATCACCGAAAAAGATGCACTTTCTTAGGTTTAGACTTAAAGTCGATTTTCTTGTAAATTGTATGTCAATTGCGGTAGCACTGTACTGCTTAAGCCGAAAAACATTAATATTACTGATTTGAGCGAAAGTCAAATTATATTGTTAATGCAAGATTAACAAATTAATATAACCGAAAAAATTGCACTTTCTTAGATTAGACTTATAGCCGATTTTCTTGTAAATTGTATGTCAATTGCGTGAGCATTGTACCGCTCAAGCCGAAAAACATGAATATTACTGATTTGAACGAAAGTCAAATTATGTTGTCAGGATTAACAAATTAATATCACCGAAAAAGTTGCACTTTCTTAGTTTTAGACTTAAAGTCGAGTTTCTTGTAAATTGTATGTCAATTGCGGTAGCACTGTTTGGCTTTAGCCGCAAAACATCGATTTTACTGATTTGATCAAAAGTCAAACATTCATATAATTTCAGGATTAACAAATTAATATAACCAAAAAAATTGCACTTTCTTAGGTTTAGACTTAAAGCCGATTTTCTTGTAAATTGTATGTCAGTTGCGTGAGCACTGTACTGCTCAAGCCGAAAACCATGAATTTTACTGATATGAGCGAAAGTCAAATTATATTGCTATTGCAGGATTAACAAATAAATATTACCGCAAAAGTTGCAATTTCTTAGTTTTAGACTTAAAGTCGACTTTCTTGTAAATTGTATGTCAATTGCGGTAGCACTGTTTTGCTTTAGCCGCAAAACATCGATTTTACTGATTTGATCTAAAGTCAAACTTTCATATAATTTCAGGATTAACAAATAAATATAACCGAAAAAATTGCACTTTCTTAAATTAGACTTAAAGCCGATTTTCTTGTAAATTGTATGTCAGTTGCGTGAGCACTGTACTGCTCAAGCCGAAAAACATGAATATTACTGATTTGAACGAAAGTCAAATTATGTTGTTATTGCAGGATTAACAAATTAATATCACCGCAAAAGTTGCCTTTTCTTAGTTGTAGACTTAAAGTCGATTTTCGTGTAAATTCTATGTCAATTGCGGTAGAACTGTACTGCTTAAGCCGCAAAACATCGATTTTACTGATTTGATCTAAAGTCAAACTTTCATATAATTTCAGGATTAACAAATTAATATAACCGAAAAAATTGCACTTTCTTAGGTTTAGACTTAAAGCCGATTTTCTTGTAAATTGTATGTCAGTTGCGTGAGCACTGTACCGCTTTAGCCGAAAAACATGAATTTTACTAATTTGAGCGAAAGTCAAATTATATTGTTATTGCAGGATTAACAAATTAATATTACCGAAAAAGTTGCACTTTCTTAGGTTTAGACTTAAAGTCGATTTTCTTGTAAATTCTATGTCAATTGCGGTAGCACTGTACTGCTTAAGCCGAAAAACATCGATTTTACTGATTTGATCTAAAGTCAAACTTTCATATAATTTCAGGATTAACAAATTAATATAACCGAAAAAATTGCACTTTCTTAGATTAGACTTAAAGCCGATTTTCATGTAAATTGTATGTCAATTGCGTGAGCATTGTACCGCTCAAGCCGAAAAACATGAATATTACTGATTTGAACGAAAGTCAAATTATGTTGTCAGGATTAACAAATTAATATCACCGCAAAAGTTGCCCTTTCTTAGTTGTAGACTTAAAGCCGATTTTCTTGTAAATTGTATGTCAGTTGCGTGAGCACTGTACCGCTTAAGCCGAAAAACATGAATTTGACTAATTTGAGCGAAAGTCAAATTATATTGTTATTGCAGGATTAACAAATTAATATTACCGAAAAAGTTGCACTTTCTTAGGTTTAGACTTAAAGTCGATTTTCTTGTAAATTCTATGTCAATTGCGGTAGCACTGTACTGCTTAAGCCAAAAAACATCGATTTTACTGATTTGATCTAAAGTCAAACTTTCATATAATTTCAGGATTAACAAATTAATGTAACCGAAAAAATTGCATTTTCTTAGATTAAATTTAAAGCCGATTTTCTTGTAAATTGTATGTCAATTGCGTGAGCATTGTACCGCTCAAGCCGAAAAACATGAATATTACTGATTTGAACGAAAGTCGAATTATGTTGTTATTGCAGGATTAACAAATTAATATCACCGCAAAAGTTGCCCTTTCTTAGTTGTAGACTTAAAGTCGATTTTCTTGTAAATTCTATGTCAATTGCGGTAGAACTGTACTGCTTAAGCCGCAAAAGATCGATTTTACTGATTTGATCTAAAGTCAAACTTTCATATAATTTCAGGATTAACAAATTAATATCACCGAAAAAGTTGCACTTTCTTAGGTTTAGACTTAAAGTCGATTTTCTTGTAAATTCTATGTAAATTGCGGTAGCACGGTATTGCTTAAGCCGCAAAACATCGATTTTACTGATTTGATCTAAAGTCAAACTTTCATAAAATAACAGGATTAACAAATTAATATAACCGAAAAAATTGCACTTTCTTAGGTTTAGACTTAAAGCCGATTTTCTTGTAAATTGTATGTCAGTTGCGTGAGCACTGTACCGCTTAAGCCGAAAAACATGAATTTTACTAATTTGAGCGAAAGTCAAACTTTCATATAATTTCAGGATTAACAAATTAATATAACCGAAAAAATTGCACTTTCTTAGGTTTAGACTTAAAGCCGATTTTCTTCTAAATTGTATGTCAGTTGCGTGAGCACTGTACTGCTCAAGCCGAAAACCATGAATTTTACTGATATGAGCGAAAGTCAAATTATATTGCTATTGCAGGATTAACAAATAAATACTACCGCAAAAGTTGCAAATTCTTAGTTTTAGACTTAAAGTCGACTTTCTTGTAAATTGTATGTCAATTGCGGTAGCACTGTTTTGCTTTAGCCGCAAAACATCGATTATACTGATTTGATCTAAAGTCAAACTTTCATATAATTTCAGGATTAACAAATTAATATCACCGAAAAAGTTGCACTTTCTTAGGTTTAGACTTAAAGTCGATTTTCTTGTAAATTCTATGTCAATTGCGGTAGCACGGTACTGCTTAAGCCGCAAAACATCGATTTTACTGATTTGATCTAAAGTCAAACTTTCATAAAATTTCAGGATTAACAAATTAATATAACCGAAAAAATTGCACTTTCTTAGGTTTAGACTTAAAGCCGATTTTCTTGTAAATTGTATGTCAGTTGCGTGAGCACTGTACCGCTTAAGCCGAAAAACATGAATTTTACTAATTTGAGCGAAAGTCAAACTATATTGTTATTGCAGGATTAACAAATTAATATTACCGAAAAAGTTGCACTTTCTTAGGTTTAGACTTAAAGTCGATTTTCTTGTAAATTGTATGTCAATTGCGGTAGCACTGTACTGCTTAAGCCGAAAAACATCGATTTTACTGATTTGATCAAAAGTCAAACTTTCATATAATTTCAGGATTAACAAATTAATATAACCGAAAAAATTGCACTTTCTTAGATTAGACTTAAAGCCGATTTTCTTGTAAATTGTATGTCAATTGCGTGAGCACTGTACTGCTTAAGCCGAAAAACATCGATTTTACTGATTTGATCAAAAGTCAAACTTTCATATAATTTCAGGATTAACAAATTAATATAACCGAAGAAATTGCAATTTCTTAGGTTTAAAATTTAAGTCCATTTTTTTGTAAATTGTATGTCAACTGCGGTAGCACTGTACTGCTTAAGCCGCAAAACATCGATTTTACTGATTTGATCTAAAGTCAAACTTTCATATAAATTCAGGATTAACAAATTAATATAACCGAAAAAATTGCACTTTCTTAGATTAGACTTAAAGCCGATTTTCTTGTAAATTGTATGTCAATTGCGTGAGCACTGTACTGCTTAAGCCGAAAAACATGAATTTTACTGATTTGAGCGAAAGTCAAACTTTCATATAATTTCAGGATTAACAAATTAATATAACCGAAAAAATTGCACTTTCTTAGATTTAGACTTAAAGCCGATTTTCTTGTAAATTGTATGTCAATTGCGGTAGCACTGTACTGCTTAAGCCGAAAAACATCGATTTTACTGATTTGATCAAAAGTCAAACTTTCATATAATTTCAGGATTAACAAATTAATATAACCGAAAAAATTGCACTTTCTTAGATTAGACTTAAAGCCGATTTTCTTGTAAATTGTATGTCAATTGCGTGAGCACTGTACCGCTTAAGCCGAAAAACATGAATTTTACTAATTTGAGCGAAAGTCAAACTATATTGTTATTGCAGGATTAACAAATTAATATTACCGAAAAAGTTGCACTTTCTTAGGTTTAGACTTAAAGTCGATTTTCTTGTAAATTGTATGCCAATTGCGGTAGCACTGTACTGCTTAAGCCGAAAAACATCGATTTTACTGATTTGATCAAAAGTCAAACTTTCATATAATTTCAGGATTAACAAATTAATATAACCGAAAAAATTGCACGATCTTAGATTTAGACTTAAAGCCGATTTTCTTGTAAATTGTATGTCAGTTGCGTGAGCACTGTACCGCTTAAGCCGAAAAACATCAATTTTACTGATTTGCGCTAAAAACAAACTTTCATTTTATTTCAGGATTAACAATTGTATGTTAATAACTTGAGCGCTGTACCGCTTAGACTGAAAAACATCAATTTTACTGATTTGCGCTAAAAGCAAACTTTCATTTTATTTCAGGATTAACAATTGTATGTTACTTACTTGATCGCTGTACCGCTTAAGCCGAAATGTTATTTCAGGATTAACAAATTAAAATAACCGAAGAAATTGCAATTTCTTAGGTTTAAAATTTAAGTCCATTTTCTTGTAAATTGTATGTCAACTGCGGTAGCACTGTACTGCTTAAGCCGCAAAACATCGATTTTACTGATTTGATCTAAAGTCAAATTTTCATATAATTTCAGGATTAACAAATTAATATAACCGAAAAAATTGCACTTTCTTAGGTTTAGACTTAAAGCCGATTTTCTTGTAAATTGTATGTCAGTTGCGTGAGCACTGTACCGCTTAAGCCGAAAAACATGAATTTTACTAATTTGAGCGAAAGTCAAATTATATTGTTATTGCAGGATTAACAAATTAATATCGATTTTACTGATTTGCGCTAAAAACAAACTTTCATTTTATTTCAGGATTAACAATTGTATGTTAATTACTTGAGCGCTGTACCGCTTAGGCCGAAAAACATCAATTTTACTGATTTGCGCTAAAAGCAAACTTTCATTTTATTTCAGGATTAACAATTGTATGTTACTTACTTGATCGCTGTACCGCTTAAGCCGAAATGTTATTTCAGGATTAACAAATTAAAATAACCGAAAAAATTGAAATTTCTTAGGTTTAAAATTTAAGTCCATTTTCTTGTAAATTGTATGTCAACTGCGGTAGCACTGTACTGCTTAAGCCGCAAAACATCGATTTTACTGATTTGATCTAAAGTCAAACTTTCATATAATTTCAGGATTAACAAATTAATATAACCGAAAAAATTGCACTTTCTTAGGTTTAGACTTAAAGCCGATTTTCTTGTAAATTGTATGTCAGTTGCGTGAGCACTGTGCCGCTTAAGCCGAAAAACATGAATTTTACTAATTTGAGCGAAAGTCAAATTATATTGTTATTGCAGGATTAACAAATTAATATCGATTTTACTGATTTGATCTAAAGTCAAACTTTCATATAATTTCAGGATTAACAAATTAATATAACCGAAAAAATTGCACTTTCTTTGATTAGACTTAAAGTCGATTTTCTTGTAAATTGTATGTCAATTGCGTGAGCATTGTACCGCTCAAGCCGAAAAACATGAATTTTACTGATTTGAACGAAAGTCAAATTATGTTGTTATTGCAGGATTAACAAATTAATATTACCGCAAAAGTTGCACTTTCTTAGGTTTAGACTTAAAGTTGATTTTCTTGTAAATTGTATGTCAATTGCGGTAGCACTGTACTGCTTAAGCCGAAAAACATCGATTTTACTGATTTGATCAAAAGTCAAACTTTCATATAATTTCAGGATTAACAAATTAATATAACCGAAAAAATTGCACTTTCTTAGGTTTAGACTTAAAGCCGATTTTCTTGTAAATTGTATGTCAGTTGCGTGAGCACTGTAAAGCTTAAGCCGAAAAACATGAATTTTACTAATTTGAGCGAAAGTCAAATTATATTATTATTGCAGGATTAACAAATTAATATTACCGAAAAAGTTGCACTTTCTTAGGTTTAGACTTAAAGGCGATTTTCTTGTAAATTGTATGTCAATTGCGGTAGGACTGTACCGCTTAAGCCGAAAAACATGAATTTTATTGATTTGAGCGAAAGTCCGATTATATTGCTATTGCAGAGTTGACAAATTAATATAACCGAAAAAATTGCACTTTCTTAGATTAGACTTAAAGCCGATTTTCTTGTAAAATGTATATCAGTTGCTTGAGGACTGTACTGCTTACTCCGAAAAACATCAATTTTACTGGTTTGAGCGAAAGTCAAATTATGTTGTTATTGCAGAATTGACATATTCATATAACCGAAAAAATTGCACTTTCTTAGATTTAGATTTAAAGCCGATTTTCTTGTAAATTGTATGTCAGTTGCGTGAGCACTGTACCGCTTAAGCCGAAAAACATCAATTTTACTGATTTGCGCTAAAAACAAACTTTCATTTTATTTCAGGATTAACAATTGTATGTTAATTACTTGAGCGCTGTACCGCTTAGGCCGAAAAACATAAGATTTACTGATTTGCGCTAAAAGCAAACTTTCATTTTATTTCAGGATTAACAATTGTATGTTACTTACTTGATCGCTGTACCGCTTAAGCCGAAATGTTATTTCAGGATTAACAAATTAAAATAACCGAAGAAATTGCAATTTCTTAGGTTTAAAATTTAAGTCCATTTTCTTGTAAATTGTATGTCAACTGCGGTAGCACTGTACTGCTTAAGCCGCAAAACATCGATTTTACTGATTTGATCTAAAGTCAAACTTTCATATAATTTCAGGATTAACAAATTAATATAACCGAAAAAATTGCACTTTCTTAGATTAGACTTAAAGCCGATTTTCTTGTAAATTGTATGTCAATTGCGTGAGCACTGTACTGCTTAAGCCGAAAAACATGAATTTTACTGATTTGAGCGAAAGTCAAACTTTCATATAATTTCAGGATTAACAAATTAATATAACCGAAAAAATTGTACTTTCTTAGGTTTAGACTTAAAGCCGATTTTCTTGTAAATTGTATGTCAGTTGCGTGAGCACTGTACTGCTTAAGCCGCAAAACATCGATTTTACTGATTTGATCTAAAGTCAAACTTTCATATAATTTCAGGATTAACAAATTAATATTACCGCAAAAGTTGCACTTTCTTAGTTTTAGACTTAAAGTCGATTTTCTTGTAAATTGTATGTCAATTGCGGTAGCACTGTACTGCTTAAGCCGCAAAACATCGATTTTACTGATTTGCGCTAAAAACAAACTTTCATTTTATTTCAGGATTAACAATTGTATGTTAATTACTTGAGCGCTTTATCGCTTAGGCCGAAAAACATCAATTTTACTGATTTGCGCTAAAAGCAAACTTTCATTTTATTTCAGGATTAACAATTGTATGTTACTTACTTGATCGCTGTACCGCTTAAGCCGAAATGTTATTTCAGGATTAACAAATTAAAATAACCGAAAAAATTGCAATTTCTTAGGTTTAAAATTTAAATCCATTTTCTTGTAAATTGTATGTCAACTGCGGTAGCACTGTACTGCTTAAGCCGCAAAACATCGATTTTACTGATTTGATCTAAAGTCAAACTTTCATATAATTTCAGGATTAACAAATTAATATAACCGAAAAAATTGCACTTTCTTAGGTTTAGACTTAAAGCCGATTTTCTTGTAAATTGTATGTCAGTTGCGTGAGCACTGTACCGCTTAAGCCGAAAAACATGAATTTTACTAAATTTAGCGAAAGTCAAATTATATTGTTATTGCAGGATTAACAAATTAATATCGATTTTACTGATTTGATCTAAAGTCAAACTTTCATATAATTTCAGGATTAACAAATTAATATAACCGAAAAAATTGCACTTTCTTAGATTAGACTTAAAGTCGATTTTCTTGTAAATTGTATGTCAATTGCGTGAGCATTGTACCGCTCAAGCCGAAAAACATGAATTTTACTGATTTGAACGAAAGTCAAATTATGTTGTTATTGCAGGATTAACAAATTAATATTACCGCAAAAGTTGCACTTTCTTAGGTTTAGACTTAAAGTCGATTTTCTTGTAAATTGTATGTCAATTGCGGTAGCACTGTACTGCTTAAGCCGAAAAACATCGATTTTACTGATTTGATCAAAAGTCAAACTTTCATATAATTTCAGGATTAACAAATTAATATAACCGAAAACATTGCACTTTCTTAGGTTTAGACTTAAAGCCGATTTTCTTGTAAATTGTATGTCAGTTGCGTGAGCACTGTAAAGCTTAAGCCGAAAAACATGAATTTTACTAATTTGAGCGAAAGTCAAATTATATTATTATTGCAGGATTAACAAATTAATATTACCGAAAAAGTTGCACTTTCTTAGGTTTAGACTTAAAGGCGATTTTCTTGTAAATTGTATGTCAATTGCGGTAGGACTGTACCGCTTAAGCCGAAAAACATGAATTTTATTGATTTGAGCGAAAGTCCAATTATATTGCTATTGCAGAGTTGACAAATTAATATAACCGAAAAAATTGCACTTTCTTAGATGTAGACTTAAAGCCGATTTTCTTGTAAAATGTATATCAGTTGCTTGAGAACTGTACTGCTTACTCCGAAAAACATCAATTTTACTGGTTTGAGCGAAAGTCAAATTATATTGTTATTGCAGAATTGACATATTCATATAACCGCAAAAGTTGCACTTTCTTAGGTTTAGACTTAAAGTCGATTTTCTTGTAAATTGTATGTCAATTGCGGTAGCACTGTACTGCTTAAGCCGCAAAACATCGATTTTACTGATTTGCGCTAAAAACAAACTTTCATTTTATTTCAGGATTAACAATTGTATGTTAATTACTTGAGCGCTGTACCGCTTAGGCCGAAAAACATCAATTTTACTGATTTGCGCTAAAAGCAAACTTTCATTTTATTTCAGGATTAACAATTGTATGTTACTTACTTGATCGCTGTACCGCTTAAGCCGAAATGTTATTTCAGGATTAACAAATTAAAATAACCGAAGAAATTGCAATTTCTTAGGTTTAAAATTTAAGTCCATTTTCTTGTAAATTGTATGTCAACTGCGGTAGCACTGTACTGCTTAAGCCGCAAAACATCGATTTTACTGATTTGATCTAAAGTCAAACTTTCATATAATTTCAGGATTAACAAATTAATATAACCGAAAAAATTGCACTTTCTTAGATTAGACTTAAAGCCGATTTTCTTGTAAATTGTATGTCAATTGCGTGAGCACTGTACTGCTTAAGCCGAAAAACATGAATTTTACTGATTTGAGCGAAAGTCAAACTTTCATATAATTTCAGGATTAACAAATTAATATAACCGAAAAAATTGTACTTTCTTAGGTTTAGACTTAAAGCCGATTTTCTTGTAAATTGTATGTCAGTTGCGTGAGCACTGTACTGCTTAAGCCGCAAAACATCGATTTTACTGATTTGATCTAAAGTCAAACTTTCATATAATTTCAGGATTAACAAATTAATATTACCGCAAAAGTTGCACTTTCTTAGTTTTAGACTTAAAGTCGATTTTCTTGTAAATTGTATGTCAATTGCGGTAGCACTGTACTGCTTAAGCCGCAAAACATCGATTTTACTGATTTGCGCTAAAAACAAACTTTCATTTTATTTCAGGATTAACAATTGTATGTTAATTACTTGAGCGCTTTATCGCTTAGGCCGAAAAACATCAATTTTACTGATTTGCGCTAAAAGCAAACTTTCATTTTATTTCAGGATTAACAATTGTATGTTACTTACTTGATCGCTGTACCGCTTAAGCCGAAATGTTATTTCAGGATTAACAAATTAAAATAACCGAAAAAATTGCAATTTCTTAGGTTTAAAATTTAAATCCATTTTCTTGTAAATTGTATGTCAACTGCGGTAGCACTGTACTGCTTAAGCCGCAAAACATCGATTTTACTGATTTGATCTAAAGTCAAACTTTCATATAATTTCAGGATTAACAAATTAATATAACCGAAAAAATTGCACTTTCTTAGGTTTAGACTTAAAGCCGATTTTCTTGTAAATTGTATGTCAGTTGCGTGAGCACTGTACCGCTTAAGCCGAAAAACATGAATTTTACTAAATTGAGCGAAAGTCAAATTATATTGTTATTGCAGGATTAACAAATTAATATCGATTTTACTGATTTGATCTAAAGTCAAACTTTCATATAATTTCAGGATTAACAGATTAATATAACCGAAAAAATTGCACTTTCTTAGATTAGACTTAAAGTCGATTTTCTTGTAAATTGTATGTCAATTGCGTGAGCATTGTACCGCTCAAGCCGAAAAACATGAATTTTACTGATTTGAACGAAAGTCAAATTATGTTGTTATTGCAGGATTAACAAATTAATATTACCGCAAAAGTTGCACTTTCTTAGGTTTAGACTTAAAGTCGATTTTCTTGTAAATTGTATGTCAATTGCGGTAGCACTGTACTGCTTAAGCCGAAAAACATCGATTTTACTGATTTGATCAAAAGTCAAACTTTCATATAATTTCAGGATTAACAAATTAATATAACCGAAAACATTGCACTTTCTTAGGTTTAGACTTAAAGCCGATTTTCTTGTAAATTGTATGTCAGTTGCGTGAGCACTGTAAAGCTTAAGCCGAAAAACATGAATTTTACTAATTTGAGCGAAAGTCCAATTATATTGCTATTGCAGAGTTGACAAATTAATATAACCGAAAAAATTGCACTTTCTTAGATGTAGACTTAAAGGCGATTTTCTTGTAAATTGTATGTCAATTGCGGTAGGACTGTACCGCTTAAGCCGAAAAACATGAATTTTATTGATTTGAGCGAAAGTCCAATTATATTGCTATTGCAGAGTTGACAAATTAATATAACCGAAAAAATTGCACTTTCTTAGATGTAGACTTAAAGCCGATTTTCTTGTAAAATGTATATCAGTTGCTTGAGGACTGTACTGCTTACTCCGAAAAACATCAATTTTACTGGTTTGAGCGAAAGTCAAATTATATTGTTATTGCAGAATTGACATATTCATATAACCGAAAAAATTGCACTTTCTTAGATTTAGACTTAAAGCCGATTTTCTTGTAAATTGTATGTCAGTTGCGTGAGCACTGTACCGCTTAAGCCGAAAAACATCAATTTTACTGGTTTGCGCTAAAAACAAACTTTCATTTTATTTCAGGATTAATAATTGTATGTTAATTACTTGAGCGCTGTACCGCTTAGGCCGAAAAACATAAATTTTACTGATTTGCGCTAAAAGCAAATTTTCATTTTATTTCAGGATTAACAATTGTATGTTACTTACTTGATCGCTGTACCGCTTAAGCCGAAATATTATTTCAGGATTAACAAATTAAAATAACCGAAAAAATTGCAATTTCTTAGGTTTAAAATTTAAGTCCATTTTCTTGTAAATTGTATGTCAACTGCGGTAGCACTGTACTGATTAAGCCGCAAAACATCGATTTTACTGTTTTGATCTAAAGTCAAACTTTCATATAATTTCAGGATTAACAAATTAATATAACCGAAAAAATTGCACTTTCTTAGATTAGACTTAAAGCCGATGTTCTTGTAAATTGTATGTCAATTGCGTGAGCACTGTACTGCTTAAGCCGAAAAACATGAATTTTACTGATTTGAGCGAAAGTCAAATTATATTGTTATTGCAGGATTAACAAATTAATATTACCGCAAAAGTTGCACTTTCTTAGTTTTAGACTTAAAGTCGATTTTCTTGTAAATTGTATATCAATTGCGGTAGCACTGTACTGCTTAAGCCGCAAAACATCGATTTTACTGATTTGATCTAAAGTCAAACTTTCATATAATTTCAGGATTAACAAATTAATATAACCGAAAAAATTGCACTTTCTTAGATTAGACTTAAAGCCGATTTTCTTGTAAATTGTATATCAGTTGCGTGAGCATTGTACTGCTTAAGCCGAAAAACATGAATTTTACTGATTTGAGCAAAAGTCAAATTATGTTGTTATTGCAGGATTAACAAATTAGTATTACCGCAAAAGATGCACTTTCTTAGTTTTAGACTTAAAGTCGATTTTCTTTTAAATTGTATATCAATTGCGGTAGCACTGTACTGCTTAAGCCGCAAAACATCCATTTTACTGATTTGATCTAAAGTCAAACTTTCATATAATTTCAGGCTTAACAAATTAATAAACCGGAAAAAGTGCACTTTCTTAGATTAAGACTTTAAGCCGATTTTCTTGTAAATTGTATATCAGTTGCGTGAGCGCTGTACTGCTTAAGCCGTAAAACATCAATTTTACTGGTTTGAGCGAAAGTCAAATTATGTTGTTATTGCAGGATTAACAAATTAATATTACCGCAAAAGTTGCACTTTCTTAGTTGTAGACTTAAAGTCGATTTTCTTGTAAATTCTATGTCAATTGCGGTAGCACTGTACTGCTTAAGCCGCAAAACATCGATTTTACTGATTTGATCTAAAGTCAAACTTTCATATAATTTCAGCATTAACAAATTAATATAACCGAGAAAATTGCACATTCTTAGTTTCAGACTTAAAGTCGATTTTCTTGTAAATTGTATGTCAATTGCGTGAGCACTGTACTGCTTTAGCCGAAAAACATGAATTTTACTGATTTGAGCGAAAGTCAAATTATGTTGTTATTGCAGGATTAACAAATTAATATAACCGAGAAAATTGCACTTTCTTAGTTTCAGACTTAAAGTCGATTTTCTTGTAAATTGTATGTCAATTGCGTGAGCACTGTACTGCTTTAGCCGAAAAACATGAATTTTACTGATTTGAGCGAAAGTCAAATTATTATGTTATTGCAGAAATGACATATTCATATAACCGAAAAAATTACACTTTCTTAGTTTCAGACTTAAAGTCGATTTTCTTGTAAATTGTATGTCAATTGCGTGAGCACTGTACTGCTTTAGCCGAAAAACATGAATTTTACTGATTTGAGCGAAAGTCAAATTATGTTGTTATTGCAGGATTAACAAATTAATATTACCGCAAAAGTTGCACTTTCTTAGTTGTAGACTTAAAGTCGATTTTCTTGTAAATTCTATGGCAATTGCGGTAGCACTGTACTGCTTAAGCCGCAAAACATCGATTTTACTGATTTGATCTAAAGTCAAACTTTCATATAATTTCAGGATTAACAAATTAATATAACCGAAAAGAGTGCATTTTCTTAGATTAAGACTTAAAGCCGATTTTCTTGTAAATTGTATATCAGTTGCGTGAGCGCTGTACTGCTTAAGCCGAAAAACATCAATTTTACTGGTTTGAGCGAAAGTCAAATTATGTTGTTATTGCAGGATTAACAAATTAATATTACCGCAAAAGTTGCACTTTCTTAGTTGTAGACTTAAAGTCGATTTTCTTGTAAATTCTATGTCAATTGCGGTAGCACTGTACTGCTTAAGCCGCAAAACATCGATTTTACTGATTTGATCTAAAGTCAAACTTTCATATAATTTCAGCATTAACAAATTAATATAACCGAGAAAATTGCACTTTCTTAGATTAGACTTAAAGCCAATTTTCTTGTAAATTTTATGTCAGCTGCGTGAGCAGTGTACTGCTTAAGCCGAAAAACATGAATTTTACTGATTTGAACGAAAGTCAAATTATGTTGTTATTGCAGGATTAACAAATTAATATTACCGCAAAAGTTGCACTTTCTTAGTTGTAGACTTAAAGTCGATTTTCTTGTAAATTGTATGTCAATTGCGGTAGCACTGTACTGCTTAAGCCGCAAAACATCGATTTTACTGATTTGATCTAATGTCAAACTTTCATATAATTTCAGGATTAACAAATTAATATAACCGAAAAGAGTGCACTTTCTTAGAATAAGACTTAAAGCCGATTTTCTTGTAAATTGTATATCAGTTGCGTGAGCGCTGTACTGCTTAAGCCGAAAAACATCAATTTTACTGGTTTGAGCGAAAGTCAAATTATGTTGTTATTGCAGGATTAACAAATTAATATTACCGCAAAAGTTGCACTTTCTTAGTTGTAGACTTAAAGTCGATTTTCTTTTAAATTGTATATCAATTGCGGTAGCACTGTACTGCGTAAGCCGCAAAACATCCATTTTACTGATTTGATCTAAAGTCAAACTTTCATATAATTTCAAGCTTAACAAATTAATATAACCGGAAAAAGTGCACTTTCTTAGATTAAGACTTTAAGCCGATTTTCTTGTAAATTGTATATCAGTTGCGTGAGCGCTGTACTGCTTAAGCCGAAAAACATCAATTTTACTGGTTTGAGCGAAAGTCAAATTATGTTGTTATTGCAGGATTAACAAATTAATATTACCGCAAAAGTTGCACTTTCTTAGTTGTAGACTTAAAGTCGATTTTCTTGTAAATTCTATGTCAATTGCGGTAGCACTGTACTGCTTAAGCCGAAAAACATCGATTTTACTGATTTGATCTAAAGTCAAACTTTCATATAATTTCAGGATTAACAAATTAATATTACCGCAAAAGTTGCACTTTCTTAATTTTAGACTTAAAGTCGATTTTCTTGTAAATTGTATGTCAATTGCGGTAGCACTGTACTGCTTAAGCCGCAAAACATCGATTTTACTGATTTGATCTAAAGTCAAACTTTTATATAATTTCAGGATTAACAGATTAATATAACCGAAAAAATTGCACTTTCTTAGGTTTAGACTTAAAGCCGATTTTCTTGTAAATTGTATGTCAGTTGCGTGAGCACTGTACTGCTTAAGCCGAAAAACATCGATTTTACTGATTTGATCAAAAGTCAAACTTTCATATAATTTCAGGATTAACAAATTAATATAACCGAAAAAATTGCACTTTCTTAGGTTTAGACTTGAAGCCGATTTTCTTGTAAATTGTATGTCAGTTGCGTGAGCACTGTAAAGTTTAAGCCGAAAAACATGAATTTTACTAATTTGAGCGAAAGTCAAATTATATTGCTATTGCAGGATTAACAAATTAATATTACCGAAAAAGTTGCACTTTCTTAGGTTTAGACTTAAAGTCGATTTTCTTGTAAATTGTATGTCAATTGCGGTAGGACTGTACCGCTTAAGCCGAAAAACATGAATTTTACTGATTTGAGCGAAAGTCCAATTATATTGCTATTGCAGAGTTGACAAATTAATATAACCGAAAAAATTGCAGTTTCTTAGATGTAGACTTGAAGCCGATTTTCTTGTAAAATGTATATCAGTTGCTTGAGGACTGTACTTCTTAAGACGAAAAACATCAATTTTACTGGTTTGAGCGAAAGTCAAATTATATTGTTATTGCAGAATTGACATATTCATATAACCGAAAAAGTTGCACTTTCTTAGGTTTAGTCTCAAAGCCGATTTTCTTGTAAATTGTATGTCAATTGCGGTAGCACTGTACTGCTTAAGCCGAAAAACAGCGATTTTACTGACTTGATCAAAAGTCAAACTTTCATATAATTTCAGGATTAACAAATTAATATAACCGAAAAAATTGCACTTTCTTAGGTTTAGACTTAAAGCCGATTTTCTTGTAAATTGTATGTCAGTTGCGTGAGCACTGTAAAGCTTAAGCCGAAAAACAAGAATTTTACTAATTTGAGCGAAAGTCAAATTATATTGCTATTGCAGGATTAACAAATAAATATTACCGCAAAAGTTGCACTTTCTTAGTTTTAGACTTAAAGTCGAATTTCTTGTAAATTGTATGTCAATTGCATGAGCACTGTTTTGCTTTAGCCGCAAAACATCGATTTTACTGATTTGATCTAAAGTCAAACTTTCATATAATTTCAGGATTAACAAATTAATATAACCGAAAAAATTGCACTTTCTTAGATTAGACTTAAAGCCGATTTTCTTGTAAATTGTATGTCAATTGCGTGAGCATTGTACCGCTCAAGCCGAAAAACATGAATTTTACTGATTTGAACGAAAGTCAAATTATGTTGTTATTGCAGGATTAACAAATTAATATTACCGCCAAAGTTGCACTTTCTTAGTTGTAGATTTAAAGTCGATTTTCTTGTAAATTATATGTCAATTGCGGTAGCACTGTACTGCTTAAGCCGAAAAACATCGATTTTACTGCTTTGATCAAAAGTCAAACTTTTATATAATTTCAGGATTAACAAATTATTATAACCGAAAAAATTGCACTTTCTTAGATTTAGACTTAAAGCCGATTTTCTTGTAAATTGTATGTCAGTTGCGTGAGCACTGTAAAGCTTAAGCCGAAAAACATGAATTTTACTAATTTGAGCGAAAGTCAAATTATATTGCTATTGCAGGATTAACAAATAAATATTACCGCAAAAGTTGCACTTTCTTAGTTTTAGACTTAAAGTCGAATTTCTTGTAAATTGTATGTCAATTGCGGTAGCACTGTACTGCTTAAGCCGAAAAACATCGATTTTACTGATTTGATCTAAAGTCAAACTTTCATATAATTTCAGGATTAACAAATTAATATTACCGCAAAAGTTGCACTTTCTTAATTTTAGACTTAAAGTCGATTTTCTTGTAAATTGTATGTCAATTGCGGTAGCACTGTACTGCTTAAGCCGCAAAACATCGATTTTACTGATTTGATCTAAAGTCAAACTTTTATATAATTTCAGGATTAACAGATTAATATAACCGAAAAAATGGCACTAGCCGCAAAACATCGATTTTACTGATTTGATCTAATGTCAAACTTTCATATAATTTCAGGATTAACAAATTAATATAACCGAAAAGAGTGCACTTTCTTAGAATAAGACTTAAAGCCGATTTTCTTGTAAATTGTATATCAGTTGCGTGAGCGCTGTACTGCTTAAGCCGAAAAACATCAATTTTACTGGTTTGAGCGAAAGTCAAATTATGTTGTTATTGCAGGATTAACAAATTAATATTACCGCAAAAGTTGCACTTTCTTAGTTGTAGACTTAAAGTCGATTTTCTTTTAAATTGTATATCAATTGCGGTAGCACTGTACTGCGTAAGCCGCAAAACATCCATTTTACTGATTTGATCTAAAGTCAAACTTTCATATAATTTCAGGCTTAACAAATTAATATAACCGGAAAAAGTGCACTTTCTTAGATTAAGACTTTAAGCCGATTTTCTTGTAAATTGTATATCAGTTGCGTGAGCGCTGTACTGCTTAAGCCGAAAAACATCAATTTTACTGGTTTGAGCGAAAGTCAAATTATGTTGTTATTGCAGGATTAACAAATTAATATTACCGCAAAAGTTGCACTTTCTTAGTTGTAGACTTAAAGTCGATTTTCTTGTAAATTCTATGTCAATTGCGGTAGCACTGTACTGCTTAAGCCGAAAAACATCGATTTTACTGATTTGATCTAAAGTCAAACTTTCATATAATTTCAGGATTAACAAATTAATATTACCGCAAAAGTTGCACTTTCTTAATTTTAGACTTAAAGTCGATTTTCTTGTAAATTGTATGTCAATTGCGGTAGCACTGTACTGCTTAAGCCGCAAAACATCGATTTTACTGATTTGATCTAAAGTCAAACTTTTATATAATTTCAGGATTAACAGATTAATATAACCGAAAAAATTGCACTTTCTTAGGTTTAGACTTAAAGCCGATTTTCTTGTAAATTGTATGTCAGTTGCGTGAGCACTGTACTGCTTAAGCCGAAAAACATCGATTTTACTGATTTGATCAAAAGTCAAACTTTCATATAATTTCAGGATTAACAAATTAATATAACCGAAAAAATTGCACTTTCTTAGGTTTAGACTTGAAGCCGATTTTCTTGTAAATTGTATGTCAGTTGCGTGAGCACTGTAAAGTTTAAGCCGAAAAACATGAATTTTACTAATTTGAGCGAAAGTCAAATTATATTGCTATTGCAGGATTAACAAATTAATATTACCGAAAAAGTTGCACTTTCTTAGGTTTAGACTTAAAGTCGATTTTCTTGTAAATTGTATGTCAATTGCATGAGCACTGTAAAGCTTAAGCCGAAAAACAAGAATTTTACTAATTTGAGCGAAAGTCAAATTATATTGCTATTGCAGAATTGACATATTCATATAACCGAAAAAGTTGCACTTTCTTAGGTTTAGTCTCAAAGCCGATTTTCTTGTAAATTGTATGTTAATTACTTGAGCACTGTACCGCTTAAGCCGAAAAACATGAACTTTACTGATTTGAGCGAAGTCAAATTATATTGTTATTGCAGAATTGACATATTCATATAACCGAAAAAGTTGCACTTTCTTAGGTTTAGTCTCAAAGCCGATTTTCTTGTAAATTGTATGTCAATTGCGGTAGCACTGTACTGCTTAAGCCGAAAAACAGCGATTTTACTGACTTGATCAAAAGTCAAACTTTCATATAATTTCAGGATTAACAAATTAATATAACCGAAAAAATTGCACTTTCTTAGGTTTAGACTTAAAGCCGATTTTCTTGTAAATTGTATGTCAGTTGCGTGAGCACTGTAAAGCTTAAGCCGAAAAACAAGAATTTTACTAATTTGAGCGAAAGTCAAATTATATTGCTATTGCAGGATTAACAAATAAATATTACCGCAAAAGTTGCACTTTCTTAGTTTTAGACTTAAAGTCGAATTTCTTGTAAATTGTATGTCAATTGCATGAGCACTGTTTTGCTTTAGCCGCAAAACATCGATTTTACTGATTTGATCTAAAGTCAAACTTTCATATAATTTCAGGATTAACAAATTAATATAACCGAAAAAATTGCACTTTCTTAGATTAGACTTAAAGCCGATTTTCTTGTAAATTGTATGTCAATTGCGTGAGCATTGTACCGCTCAAGCCGAAAAACATGAATTTTACTGATTTGAACGAAAGTCAAATTATGTTGTTATTGCAGGATTAACAAATTAATATTACCGCCAAAGTTGCACTTTCTTAGTTGTAGACTTAAAGTCGATTTTCTTGTAAATTATATGTCAATTGCGGTAGCACTGTACTGCTTAAGCCGAAAAACATCGATTTTACTGCTTTGATCAAAAGTCAAACTTTTATATAATTTCAGGATTAACAAATTATTATAACCGAAAAAATTGCACTTTCTTAGATTTAGACTTAAAGCCGATTTTCTTGTAAATTGTATGTCAGTTGCGTGAGCACTGTAAAGCTTAAGCCGAAAAACATGAATTTTACTAATTTGAGCGAAAGTCAAATTATATTGCTATTGCAGGATTAACAAATAAATATTACCGCAAAAGTTGCACTTTCTTAGTTTTAGACTTAAAGTCGAATTTCTTGTAAATTGTATGTCAATTGCGGTAGCACTGTTTTGCTTTAGCCGCAAATCATCGATTTTACTGATTTGATCTAAAGTCAAACTTTTATATAATTTCAGGATTAACAAATTATTATAACCGAAAAAATTGCACTTTCTTAGATTTAGACTTAAAGCCGATTTTCTTGTAAATTGTATGTCAGTTGCGTGAGCACTGTAAAGCTTAAGCCGAAAAACATGAATTTTACTAATTTGAGCGAAAGTCAAATTATATTGCTATTGCAGGATTAACAAATAAATATTACCGCAAAAGTTGCACTTTCTTAGTTTTAGACTTAAAGTCGAATTTCTTGTAAATTGTATGTCAATTGCGGTAGCACTGTACTGCTTAAGCCGAAAAACATCGATTTTACTGATTTGATCTAAAGTCAAACTTTCATATAATTTCAGGATTAACAAATTAATATTACCGCAAAAGTTGCACTTTCTTAATTTTAGACTTAAAGTCGATTTTCTTGTAAATTGTATGTCAATTGCGGTAGCACTGTACTGCTTAAGCCGCAAAACATCGATTTTACTGATTTGATCTAAAGTCAAACTTTTATATAATTTCAGGATTAACAGATTAATATAACCGAAAAAATGGCACTAGCCGCAAAACATCGATTTTACTGATTTGATCTAATGTCAAACTTTCATATAATTTCAGGATTAACAAATTAATATAACCGAAAAGAGTGCACTTTCTTAGAATAAGACTTAAAGCCGATTTTCTTGTATATTGTATATCAGTTGCGTGAGCGCTGTACTGCTTAAGCCGAAAAACATCAATTTTACTGGTTTGAGCGAAAGTCAAATTATGTTGTTATTGCAGGATTAACAAATTAATATTACCGCAAAAGTTGCACTTTCTTAGTTGTAGACTTAAAGTCGATT
Organism: Bactrocera oleae; assembly: GCF_042242935.1. Lineage (NCBI taxonomy): Eukaryota > Metazoa > Arthropoda > Insecta > Diptera > Tephritidae > Bactrocera > Bactrocera oleae. The sequence continues at coordinate 14,196,655 of NC_091541.1, read as the reverse complement.
TTCTTTTAAATTGTATATCAATTGCGGTAGCACTGTACTGCGTAAGCCGCAAAACATCCATTTTACTGATTTGATCTAAAGTCAAACTTTCATATAATTTCAGGCTTAACAAATTAATATAACCGGAAAAAGTGCACTTTCTTAGATTAAGACTTTAAGCCGATTTTCTTGTAAATTGTATATCAGTTGCGTGAGCGCTGTACTGCTTAAGCCGAAAAACATCAATTTTACTGGTTTGAGCGAAAGTCAAATTATGTTGTTATTGCAGGATTAACAAATTAATATTACCGCAAAAGTTGCACTTTCTTAGTTGTAGACTTAAAGTCGATTTTCTTGTAAATTCTATGTCAATTGCGGTAGCACTGTACTGCTTAAGCCGAAAAACATCGATTTTACTGATTTGATCTAAAGTCAAACTTTCATATAATTTCAGGATTAACAAATTAATATTACCGCAAAAGTTGCACTTTCTTAATTTTAGACTTAAAGTCGATTTTCTTGTAAATTGTATGTCAATTGCGGTAGCACTGTACTGCTTAAGCCGCAAAACATCGATTTTACTGATTTGATCTAAAGTCAAACTTTTATATAATTTCAGGATTAACAGATTAATATAACCGAAAAAATTGCACTTTCTTAGGTTTAGACTTAAAGCCGATTTTCTTGTAAATTGTATGTCAGTTGCGTGAGCACTTTACTGCTTAAGCCGAAAAACATCGATTTTACTGATTTGATCAAAAGTCAAACTTTCATATAATTTCAGGATTAACAAATTAATATAACCGAAAAAATTGCACTTTCTTAGGTTTAGACTTGAAGCCGATTTTCTTGTAAATTGTATGTAAGTTGCGTGAGCACTGTAAAGTTTAAGCCGAAAAACATGAATTTTACTAATTTGAGCGAAAGTCAAATTATATTGCTATTGCAGGATTAACAAATTAATATTACCGAAAAAGTTGCACTTTCTTAGGTTTAGACTTAAAGTCGATTTTCTTGTAAATTGTATGTCAATTGCATGAGCACTGTAAAGCTTAAGCCGAAAAACAAGAATTTTACTAATTTGAGCGAAAGTCAAATTATATTGCTATTGCAGAATTGACATATTCATATAACCGAAAAAGTTGCACTTTCTTAGGTTTAGTCTCAAAGCCGATTTTCTTGTAAATTGTATGTTAATTACTTGAGCACTGTACCGCTTAAGCCGAAAAACATGAACTTTACTGATTTGAGCGAAGTCAAATTATATTGTTATTGCAGAATTGACATATTCATATAACCGAAAAAGTTGCACTTTCTTAGGTTTAGTCTCAAAGCCGATTTTCTTGTAAATTGTATGTCAATTGCGGTAGCACTGTACTGCTTAAGCCGAAAAACAGCGATTTTACTGACTTGATCAAAAGTCAAACTTTCATATAATTTCAGGATTAACAAATTAATATAACCGAAAAAATTGCACTTTCTTAGGTTTAGACTTAAAGCCGATTTTCTTGTAAATTGTATGTCAGTTGCGTGAGCACTGTAAAGCTTAAGCCGAAAAACAAGAATTTTACTAATTTGAGCGAAAGTCAAATTATATTGCTATTGCAGGATTAACAAATAAATATTACCGCAAAAGTTGCACTTTCTTAGTTTTAGACTTAAAGTCGAATTTCTTGTAAATTGTATGTCAATTGCATGAGCACTGTTTTGCTTTAGCCGCAAAACATCGATTTTACTGATTTGATCTAAAGTCAAACTTTCATATAATTTCAGGATTAACAAATTAATATAACCGAAAAAATTGCACTTTCTTAGATTAGACTTAAAGCCGATTTTCTTGTAAATTGTATGTCAATTGCGTGAGCATTGTACCGCTCAAGCCGAAAAACATGAATTTTACTGATTTGAACGAAAGTCAAATTATGTTGTTATTGCAGGATTAACAAATTAATATTACCGCCAAAGTTGCACTTTCTTAGTTGTAGACTTAAAGCCGATTTTCTTGTAAATTATATGTCAATTGCGGTAGCACTGTACTGCTTAAGCCGAAAAACATCGATTTTACTGCTTTGATCAAAAGTCAAACTTTTATATAATTTCAGGATTAACAAATTATTATAACCGAAAAAATTGCACTTTCTTAGATTTAGACTTAAAGCCGATTTTCTTGTAAATTGTATGTCAGTTGCGTGAGCACTGTAAAGCTTAAGCCGAAAAACATGAATTTTACTAATTTGAGCGAAAGTCAAATTATATTGCTATTGCAGGATTAACAAATAAATATTACCGCAAAAGTTGCACTTTCTTAGTTTTAGACTTAAAGTCGAATTTCTTGTAAATTGTATGTCAATTGCGGTAGCACTGTTTTGCTTTAGCCGCAAATCATCGATTTTACTGATTTGATCTAAAGTCAAACTTTTATATAATTTCAGGATTAACAAATTATTATAACCGAAAAAATTGCACTTTCTTAGATTTAGACTTAAAGCTGATTTTCTTGTAAATTGTATGTCAGTTGCGTGAGCACTGTAAAGCTTAAGCCGAAAAACATGAATTTTACTAATTTGAGCGAAAGTCAAATTATATTGCTATTGCAGGATTAACAAATAAATATTACCGCAAAAGTTGCACTTTCTTAGTTTTAGACTTAAAGTCGAATTTCTTGTAAATTGTATGTCAATTGCGGTAGCACTGTACTGCTTAAGCCGAAAAACATCGATTTTACTGATTTGATCTAAAGTCAAACTTTCATATAATTTCAGGATTAACAAATTAATATTACCGCAAAAGTTGCACTTTCTTAATTTTAGACTTAAAGTCGATTTTCTTGTAAATTGTATGTCAATTGCGGTAGCACTGTACTGCTTAAGCCGCAAAACATCGATTTTACTGATTTGATCTAAAGTCAAACTTTTATATAATTTCAGGATTAACAGATTAATATAACCGAAAAAATGGCACTAGCCGCAAAACATCGATTTTACTGATTTGATCTAATGTCAAACTTTCATATAATTTCAGGATTAACAAATTAATATAACCGAAAAGAGTGCACTTTCTTAGAATAAGACTTAAAGCCGATTTTCTTGTAAATTGTATATCAGTTGCGTGAGCGCTGTACTGCTTAAGCCGAAAAACATCAATTTTACTGGTTTGAGCGAAAGTCAAATTATGTTGTTATTGCAGGATTAACAAATTAATATTACCGCAAAAGTTGCACTTTCTTAGTTGTAGACTTAAAGTCGATTTTCTTTTAAATTGTATATCAATTGCGGTAGCACTGTACTGCGTAAGCCGCAAAACATCCATTTTACTGATTTGATCTAAAGTCAAACTTTCATATAATTTCAGGCTTAACAAATTAATATAACCGGAAAAAGTGCACTTTCTTAGATTAAGACTTTAAGCCGATTTTCTTGTAAATTGTATATCAGTTGCGTGAGCGCTGTACTGCTTAAGCCGAAAAACATCAATTTTACTGGTTTGAGCGAAAGTCAAATTATGTTGTTATTGCAGGATTAACAAATTAATATTACCGCAAAAGTTGCACTTTCTTAGTTGTAGACTTAAAGTCGATTTTCTTGTAAATTCTATGTCAATTGCGGTAGCACTGTACTGCTTAAGCCGAAAAACATCGATTTTACTGATTTGATCTAAAGTCAAACTTTCATATAATTTCAGGATTAACAAATTAATATTACCGCAAAAGTTGCACTTTCTTAATTTTAGACTTAAAGTCGATTTTCTTGTAAATTGTATGTCAATTGCGGTAGCACTGTACTGCTTAAGCCGCAAAACATCGATTTTACTGATTTGATCTAAAGTCAAACTTTTATATAATTTCAGGATTAACAGATTAATATAACCGAAAAACTTGCACTTTCTTAGGTTTAGACTTAAAGCCGATTTTCTTGTAAATTGTATGTCAGTTGCGTGAGCACTGTACTGCTTAAGCCGAAAAACATCGATTTTACTGATTTGATCAAAAGTCAAACTTTCATATAATTTCAGGATTAACAAATTAATATAACCGAAAAAATTGCACTTTCTTAGGTTTAGACTTGAAGCCGATTTTCTTGTAAATTGTATGTCAGTTGCGTGAGCACTGTAAAGTTTAAGCCGAAAAACATGAATTTTACTAATTTGAGCGAAAGTCAAATTATATTGCTATTGCAGGATTAACAAATTAATATTACCGAAAAAGTTGCACTTTCTTAGGTTTAGACTTAAAGTCGATTTTCTTGTAAATTGTATGTCAATTGCATGAGCACTGTAAAGCTTAAGCCGAAAAACAAGAATTTTACTAATTTGAGCGAAAGTCAAATTATATTGCTATTGCAGAATTGACATATTCATATAACCGAAAAAGTTGCACTTTCTTAGGTTTAGTCTCAAAGCCGATTTTCTTGTAAATTGTATGTTAATTACTTGAGCACTGTACCGCTTAAGCCGAAAAACATGAACTTTACTGATTTGAGCGAAGTCAAATTATATTGTTATTGCAGAATTGACATATTCATATAACCGAAAAAGTTGCACTTTCTTAGGTTTAGTCTCAAAGCCGATTTTCTTGTAAATTGTATGTCAATTGCGGTAGCACTGTACTGCTTAAGCCGAAAAACAGCGATTTTACTGACTTGATCAAAAGTCAAACTTTCATATAATTTCAGGATTAACAAATTAATATAACCGAAAAAATTGCACTTTCTTAGGTTTAGACTTAAAGCCGATTTTCTTGTAAATTGTATGTCAGTTGCGTGAGCACTGTAAAGCTTAAGCCGAAAAACAAGAATTTTACTAATTTGAGCGAAAGTCAAATTATATTGCTATTGCAGGATTAACAAATAAATATTACCGCAAAAGTTGCACTTTCTTAGTTTTAGACTTAAAGTCGAATTTCTTGTAAATTGTATGTCAATTGCATGAGCACTGTTTTGCTTTAGCCGCAAAACATCGATTTTACTGATTTGATCTAAAGTCAAACTTTCATATAATTTCAGGATTAACAAATTAATATAACCGAAAAAATTGCACTTTCTTAGATTAGACTTAAAGCCGATTTTCTTGTAAATTGTATGTCAATTGCGTGAGCATTGTACCGCTCAAGCCGAAAAACATGAATTTTACTGATTTGAACGAAAGTCAAATTATGTTGTTATTGCAGGATTAACAAATTAATATTACCGCCAAAGTTGCACTTTCTTAGTTGTAGACTTAAAGTCGATTTTCTTGTAAATTATATGTCAATTGCGGTAGCACTGTACTGCTTAAGCCGAAAAACATCGATTTTACTGCTTTGATCAAAAGTCAAACTTTTATATAATTTCAGGATTAACAAATTATTATAACCGAAAAAATTGCACTTTCTTAGATTTAGACTTAAAGCCGATTTTCTTGTAAATTGTATGTCAGTTGCGTGAGCACTGTAAAGCTTAAGCCGAAAAACATGAATTTTACTAATTTGAGCGAAAGTCAAATTATATTGCTATTGCAGGATTAACAAATAAATATTACCGCAAAAGTTGCACTTTCTTAGTTTTAGACTTAAAGTCGAATTTCTTGTAAATTGTATGTCAATTGCGGTAGCACTGTTTTGCTTTAGCCGCAAATCATCGATTTTACTGATTTGATCTAAAGTCAAACTTTCATATAATTTCAGGATTAACAAATTAATATAACCGAAAAAATTGCACTTTCTTAGATTAGACTTAAAGCCGATTTTCTTGTAAATTGCATGTCAATTGCGTGAGCATTGTACCGCTCAAGCCGAAAAACATGAATTTTACTGATTTGAACGAAAGTCAAATTATGTTGTTATTGCAGGATTAACAAATTAATATAACCGAAAAAATTGCACTTTCTTAGGTTTAGACATAAAGTCGATTTTCTTGTAAATTCTATGTCAATTGCGGTAGCACTGTACTGCTTAAGCCGCAAAACATCGATTTTACTGATTTGATCTAAAGTCAAACTTTCATATAATTTCAGGATTAACAAATTAATGTAACCGAAAAAATTGCACTTTCTTAGATTAGACTTAAAGTCGATTTTCTTGTAAATTCTATGTCAATTGCGGTAGCACTGTACTGCTTAAGCCGCAAAACATCGATTTTACTGATTTGATCTAAAGTCAAACTTTCATATAATTTCAGGATTAACAAATTAATATAACCGAAAAAATTGCACTTTCTTAGATTAGACTTAAAGCCGATTTTCTTGTAAATTGCATGTCAATTGCGTGAGCATTGTACCGCTCAAGCCGAAAAACATGAATTTTACTGATTTGAACGAAAGTCAAATTATGTTGTTATTGCAGAATTGACATATTCATATAACCGAAAAAATTGCACTTTCTTAGGTTTAGACTTAAAGCCGATTTTCTTGTAAATTGTATGTCAGTTGCGTGAGCACTGTAAAGCTTAAGCCGAAAAACATGAATTTAACTAATTTGAGCGAAAGTCAAATTATGTTGTTATTGCAGGATTAACAAATTAATATAACCGAAAAAATTGCACTTTCTTAGGTTTAGACTTAAAGTCGATTTTCTTGTAAATTCTATGTCAATTGCGGTAGCACTGTACTGCTTAAGCCGCAAAACATCGATTTTACTGATTTGATCTAAAGTCAAACTTTCATATAATTTCAGGATTAACAAATTAATATAACCGAAAAAATTGCACTTTCTTAGATTAGACTTAAAGCCGATTTTCTTATAAATTGTATGTCAATTGCGTGAGCATTGTACCGCTCAAGCCGAAAAACATGAATTTTACTGATTTGATCTAAAGTCAAACTTTCATATAATTTCAGGATTAACAAATTAATATAACCGAAAAAATTGCACTTTCTTAGATTAGACTTAAAGCCGATTTTCTTGTAAATTGTATGTCAATTGCGTGAGCATTGTACCGCTCAAGCCGAAAAACATGAATTTTACTGATTTGATCTAAAGTCAAACTTTCATATAATTTCAGGATTAACAAATTAATATAACCGAAAAAATTGCACTTTCTTAGGTTTAGACTTAAAGTCGATTTTCTTGTAAATTCTATGTCAATTGCGGTAGCACTGTACTGCTTAAGCCGCAAAACATCGATTTTACTGATTTGATCTAAAGTCAAACTTTCATATAATTTCATGATTAACAAATTAATATTACCGCAAAAGTTGCACTTTCTTAGTTGTAGACTTAAAGTCGATTTTCTTGTAAATTCTATGTCAATTGCGGTAGCACTGTACTGCTTAAGCCGCAAAACATCGATTTTACTGATTTGATCTAAAGTCAAACTTTCATATAATTTCAGGATTAACAAATTAATATAACCGAAAAAATTGCACTTTCTTAGATTAGACTTAAAGCCGATTTTCTTGTAAATTGTATGTCAATTGCGTGAGCATTGTACCGCTCAAGCCGAAAAACATGAATTTTACTGATTTGAACGAAAGTCAAATTATGTTGTTATTGCAGGATTAACAAATTAATATAACCGAAAATATTGCACTTTCTTAAGTTTAGACTTAAAGCCGATTTTCTTGTAAATTGTATGTCAGTTGCGTGAGCACTGTACCGCTTAAGCCGAAAAACATGAATTTTACTAATTTGAGCGAAAGTCAAATTATATTGTTATTGCAGGATTAACAAATTAGTATTACCGAAAAAGTTGCACTTTCTTAGGTTTAGACTTAAAGTCGATTTTCTTGTAAATTGTATGTCAATTGCGGTAGCACTGTACTGCTTAAGCCGCAAAACATCGATTTTACTGATTTGATCTAAAGTCAAACTTTCATATAATTTCAGGATTAACAAATTAATATAACCGAAAAAATTGCACTTTCTTAGATTAGACTTAAAGCCGATTTTCTTGTAAATTGTATGTCAATTGCGTGAGCATTGTACCGCTCAAGCCGAAAAACATGAATTTTACTGATTTGAACGAAAGTCAAATTATGTTGTTATTGCAGGATTAACAAATTAATATTACCGCCAAAGTTGCACTTTCTTAGTTGTAGACTTAAAGTCGATTTTCTTGTAAATTATATGTCAATTGCGGTAGCACTGTACTGCTTAAGCCGAAAAACATCGATTTTACTGCTTTGATCAAAAGTCAAACTTTTATATAATTTCAGGATTAACAAATTATTATAACCGAAAAAATTGCACTTTCTTAGATTTAGACTTAAAGCCGATTTTCTTGTAAATTGTATGTCAGTTGCGTGAGCACTGTAAAGCTTAAGCCGAAAAACATGAATTTTACTAATTTGAGCGAAAGTCAAATTATATTGCTATTGCAGGATTAACAAATAAATATTACCGCAAAAGTTGCACTTTCTTAGTTTTAGACTTAAAGTCGAATTTCTTGTAAATTGTATGTCAATTGCGGTAGCACTGTTTTGCTTTAGCCGCAAATCATCGATTTTACTGATTTGATCTAAAGTCAAACTTTCATATAATTTCAGGATTAACAAATTAATATAACCGAAAAAATTGCACTTTCTTAGATTAGACTTAAAGCCGATTTTCTTGTAAATTGCATGTCAATTGCGTGAGCATTGTACCGCTCAAGCCGAAAAACATGAATTTTACTGATTTGAACGAAAGTCAAATTATGTTGTTATTGCAGGATTAACAAATTAATATAACCGAAAAAATTGCACTTTCTTAGGTTTAGACATAAAGTCGATTTTCTTGTAAATTCTATGTCAATTGCGGTAGCACTGTACTGCTTAAGCCGCAAAACATCGATTTTACTGATTTGATCTAAAGTCAAACTTTCATATAATTTCATGATTAACAAATTAATATTACCGCAAAAGTTGCACTTTCTTAGTTTTAGACTTAAAGTCGATTTTCTTGTAAATTGTATGTCAATTGCGGTAGCACTGTACTGCTTAAGCCGCAAAACATCGATTTTACTGATTTGATCAAAAGTCAAACTTTCATATAATTTCAGGATTAACAAATTAATATAACCGAAAAAATTGCAGTTTCTTAGGTTTAGACTTAAAGCCGATTTTCTTGTAAATTGTATGTCAGTTGCGTGAGCACTGTAAAGCTTAAGCCGAAAAACATGAATTTAACTAATTTGAGCGAAAGTCAAATTATGTTGTTATTGCAGGATTAACAAATTAATATAACCGAAAAAATTGCACTTTCTTAGGTTTAGACTTAAAGTCGATTTTCTTGTAAATTCTATGTCAATTGCGGTAGCACTGTACTGCTTAAGCCGCAAAACATCGATTTTACTGATTTGATCTAAAGTCAAACTTTCATATAATTTCAGGATTAACAAATTAATATAACCGAAAAAATTGCACTTTCTTAGATTAGACTTAAAGCCGATTTTCTTGTAAATTGTATGTCAATTGCGTGAGCATTGTACCGCTCAAGCCGAAAAACATGAATTTTACTGATTTGATCTAAAGTCAAACTTTCATATAATTTCAGGATTAACAAATTAATATAACCGAAAAAATTGCACTTTCTTAGATTAGACTTAAAGCCGATTTTCTTGTAAATTGTATGTCAATTGCGTGAGCATTGTACCGCTCAAGCCGAAAAACATGAATTTTACTGATTTGATCTAAAGTCAAACTTTCATATAATTTCAGGATTAACAAATTAATATAACCGAAAAAATTGCACTTTCTTAGGTTTAGACTTAAAGTCGATTTTCTTGTAAATTCTATGTCAATTGCGGTAGCACTGTACTGCTTAAGCCGCAAAACATCGATTTTACTGATTTGATCTAAAGTCAAACTTTCATATAATTTCATGATTAACAAATTAATATTACCGCAAAAGTTGCACTTTCTTAGTTGTAGACTTAAAGTCGATTTTCTTGTAAATTCTATGTCAATTGCGGTAGCACTGTACTGCTTAAGCCGCAAAACATCGATTTTACTGATTTGATCTAAAGTCAAACTTTCATATAATTTCAGGATTAACAAATTAATATAACCGAAAAAATTGCACTTTCTTAGATTAGACTTAAAGCCGATTTTCTTGTAAATTGTATGTCAATTGCGTGAGCATTGTACCGCTCAAGCCGAAAAACATGAATTTTACTGATTTGAACGAAAGTCAAATTATGTTGTTATTGCAGGATTAACAAATTAATATAACCGAAAATATTGCACTTTCTTAAGTTTAGACTTAAAGCCGATTTTCTTGTAAATTGTATGTCAGTTGCGTGAGCACTGTACCGCTTAAGCCGAAAAACATGAATTTTACTAATTTGAGCGAAAGTCAAATTATATTGTTATTGCAGGATTAACAAATTAGTATTACCGAAAAAGTTGCACTTTCTTAGGTTTAGACTTAAAGTCGATTTTCTTGTAAATTGTATGTCAATTGCGGTAGCACTGTACTGCTTAAGCCGAAAATCATCGATTTTACTGATTTGATCAAAAGTCAAAATTTCATATAATTTCAGGATTAACAAATTAATATAACCGAAAAAATTGCACTTTCTTAGGTTTAGACTTAAAGCCGATTTTCTTGTAAATTGTATGTCAGTTGCGTGAGCACTGTAAAGCTTAAGCCGAAAAACATGAATTTAACTAATTTGAGTGAAAGTCAAATTATATTGTTATTGCAGGATTAACAAATTAATATTACCGAAAAAGTTGCACTTTCTTAGATGTAGACTTAAAGCCGATTTTCTTGTAAAATGTATATCAGTTGCTTGAGGACTGTACTGCTTAAGCCGAAAAACATCAATTTTACTGGTTTGAGCGAAAGTCAAATTATATTGTTATTGCAGAATTGATATAATCATATAACCGAAAAAATTGCACTTTCTTAGATTTAGACTTAAAGCCGATTTTCTTGTAAATTGTATGTTAATTACTTGAGCGCTGTACCGCTTAGGCCGAAAAACATCAATTTTACTGATTTGCGCTAAAAGCAAACTTTCATTTTATTTCAGGATAAAAAATTGTATGTTACTTACTTGGTCGCTGTACCGCTCAAGCCGAAATGTTATTTCAGGATTAACAAATTAAAATAACCGAAAAAATTGCAATTTCTTAGGTTTAAAATTTAAGTCCATTTTCTTGTAAATTGTATGTCAACTGCGGTAGCACTGTACTGCTTTAGCCGAAAAACATGAATTTTACTGATTTGAGCGAAAGTCAAATTATATTGTTATTGCAGGATTAACAAATTAATATTACCGCAAAAGTTGCACTTTCTTAGTTTTAGACTTAAAGTCGATTTTCTTGTAAATTGTATATCAATTGCGGTAGCACTGTACTGCTTAAGCCGCAAAACATCGATTTTACTGATTTGATCTAAAGTCAAACTTTCATATAATTTCATGATTAACAAATTAATATTACCGCAAAAGTTGCACTTTCTTAGTTTTAGACTTAAAGTCGATTTTCTTGTAAATTGTATGTCAATTGCGGTAGCACTGTACTGCTTAAGTCGCAAAACATCGATTTTACTGATTTGATCAAAAGTCAAACTTTCATATAATTTCAGGATTAACAAATTAATATATCCGAAAAAACTGCACTTTCTTAGGTTTAGACTTAAAGCCGATTTTCTTGTAAATTGTATGTCAGTTGCGTGAGCACTGTAAAGCTTAAGCCGAAAAACATGAATTTAACTAATTTGAGCGAAAGTCAAATTATATTGTTATTGCAGGATTAACAAATTAATAAAACCGAAAAAATTGCACTTTCTTAGGTTTAGACTTAAAGTCGATTTTCTTGTAAATTCTATGTCAATTGCGGTAGCACTGTACTGCTTAAGCCGCAAAACATCGATTTTACTGATTTGGTCTAAAGTCAAACTTTCATATAATTTCAGGATTAACAAATTAATATAACCGAAAAAATTGCACTTTCTTAGATTAGACTTAAAGCCGATTTTCTTGTAAATTGTATGTCAATTGCGTGAGCATTGTACCGCTCAAGCCGAAAAACATGAATTTTACTGATTTGATCTAAAGTCAAACTTTCATATAATTTCAGGATTAACAAATTAATATAACCGAAAAAATTGCACTTTCTTAGATTAGACTTTAAGCCGATTTTCTTGTAAATTGTATGTCAATTGCGTGAGCATTGTACCGCTCAAGCCGAAAAACATGAATTTTACTGATTTGATCTAAAGTCAAACTTTCATATAATTTCATGATTAACAAATTAATATTACCGCAAAAGTTGCACTTTCTTAGTTTTAGACTTAAAGTCGATTTTCTTGTAAATTTTATGTCAATTGCGGTAGCACTGTACTGCTTAAGTCGCAAAACATCGATTTTACTGATTTGATCAAAAGTCAAACTTTCATATAATTTCAGGATTAACAAATTAATATATCCGAAAAAACTGCACTTTCTTAGGTTTAGACTTAAAGCCGATTTTCTTGTAAATTGTATGTCAGTTGCGTGAGCACTGTAAAGCTTAAGCCGAAAAACATGAATTTAACTAATTTGAGCGAAAGTCAAATTATATTGTTATTGCAGGATTAACAAATTAATAAAACCGAAAAAATTGCACTTTCTTAGGTTTAGACTTAAAGTCGATTTTCTTGTAAATTCTATGTCAATTGCGGTAGCACTGTACTGCTTAAGCCGCAAAACATCGATTTTACTGATTTGATCTAAAGTCAAACTTTCATAAAATTTCATGATTAACAAATTAATATTACCGCAAAAGTTGCACTTTCTTAGTTGTAGACTTAAAGTCGATTTTCTTGTAAATTCTATGTCAATTGCGTGAGCATTGTACCGCTCAAGCCGAAAAACATGAATTTTACTGATTTGATCTAAAGTCAAACTTTCATATAATTTCAGGATTAACAAATTAATATAACCGAAAAAATTGCACTTTCTTAGGTTTAGACTTAAAGTCGATTTTCTTGTAAATTCTATGTCAATTGCGGTAGCACTGTACTGCTTAAGCCGCAAAACATCGATTTTACTGATTTGATCTTAAGTCAAACTTTCATAAAATTTCATGATTAACAAATTAATATTACCGCAAAAGTTGCACTTTCTTAGTTGTAGACTTAAAGTCGATTTTCTTGTAAATTCTATGTCAATTGCGGTAGCACTGTACTGCTTAAGCCGCAAAACATCGATTTTACTGATTTGATCTAAAGTCAATTTTTCATATAATTTCAGGATTAACAAATTAATATAACCGAAAAAATTGCACTTTCTTAGATTAGACTTAAAGCCGATTTTCTTGTAAATTGTATGTCAATTGCGTGAGCATTGTACCGCTCAAGCCGAAAAACATGAATTTTACTGATTTGAACGAAAGTCAAATTATATTGTTATTGCAGGATTAACAAATTAATAAAACCGAAAAAATTGCACTTTCTTAGGTTTAGACTTAAAGTCGATTTTCTTGTAAATTCTATGTCAATTGCGGTAGCACTGTACTGCTTAAGCCGCAAAACATCGATTTTACTGATTTGATCTAAAGTCAAACTTTCATATAATTTCAGGATTAACAAATTAATATAACCGAAAAAATTGCACTTTTTTAGATTAGACTTAAAGCCGATTTTCTTGTAAATTGTATGTCAGTTGCGTGAGCACTGTAAAGCTTAAGCCGAAAAACATGAATTTAACTAATTTGAGCGAAAGTCAAATTATATTGTTATTGCAGGATTAACAAATTAATATATCCGAAAAAACTGCACTTTCTTAGGTTTAGACTTAAAGCCGATTTTCTTGTAAATTGTATGTCAGTTGCGTGAGCACTGTACCGCTTAAGCCGAAAAACATGAATTTTATTGATTTGAGCGAAAGTCCAATTATATTGCTAGTGCAGAGTTGACAAATTAATATAACCGAAAAAATTGCACTTTCTTAGATGTAGACTTAAAGCCGATTTTCTTGTAAAATGTATGTTAAATACTTGAGCGCTGTACCGCTTAGGCCGAAACACATCAATTTTACTGGTTTGAGCGAAAGTCAAATTATATTGTTATTGCAGAGTTGACATATTCATATAACCGAATAAATTGCACTTTCTTAGGTTTAGCCTTAAAGCCGATTTTCTTGTAAAATGTATGTTAAATACTTGAGCGCTGTACCGCTTAGGCCGAAAAACATGAATTTAACTAATTTGAGTGAAAGTCAAATTATATTGTTATTGCAGGATTAACAAATTAATATTACCGAAAAAGTTGCACTTTCTTAGATGTAGACTTAAAGCCGATTTTCTTGTAAAATGTATATCAGTTGCTTGAGGACTGTACTGCTTAAGCCGAAAAACATCAATTTTACTGGTTTGAGCGAAAGTCAAATTATATTGTTATTGCAGAATTGATATAATCATATAACCGAAAAAATTGCACTTTCTTAGATTTAGACTTAAAGCCGATTTTCTTGTAAATTGTATGTTAATTACTTGAGCGCTGTACCGCTTAGGCCGAAAAACATCAATTTTACTGATTTGCGCTAAAAGCAAACTTTCATTTTATTTCAGGATAAAAAATTGTATGTTACTTACTTGGTCGCTGTACCGCTCAAGCCGAAATGTTATTTCAGGATTAACAAATTAAAATAACCGAAAAAATTGCAATTTCTTAGGTTTAAAATTTAAGTCCATTTTCTTGTAAATTGTATGTCAACTGCGGTAGCACTGTACTGCTTTAGCCGAAAAACATGAATTTTACTGATTTGAGCGAAAGTCAAATTATATTGTTATTGCAGGATTAACAAATTAATATTACCGCAAAAGTTGCACTTTCTTAGTTTTAGACTTAAAGTCGATTTTCTTGTAAATTGTATATCAATTGCGGTAGCACTGTACTGCTTAAGCCGCAAAACATCGATTTTACTGATTTGATCTAAAGTCAAACTTTCATATAATTTCATGATTAACAAATTAATATTACCGCAAAAGTTGCACTTTCTTAGTTTTAGACTTAAAGTCGATTTTCTTGTAAATTGTATGTCAATTGCGGTAGCACTGTACTGCTTAAGTCGCAAAACATCGATTTTACTGATTTGATCAAAAGTCAAACTTTCATATAATTTCAGGATTAACAAATTAATATATCCGAAAAAACTGCACTTTCTTAGGTTTAGACTTAAAGCCGATTTTCTTGTAAATTGTATGTCAGTTGCGTGAGCACTGTAAAGCTTAAGCCGAAAAACATGAATTTAACTAATTTGAGCGAAAGTCAAATTATATTGTTATTGCAGGATTAACAAATTAATAAAACCGAAAAAATTGCACTTTCTTAGGTTTAGACTTAAAGTCGATTTTCTTGTAAATTCTATGTCAATTGCGGTAGCACTGTACTGCTTAAGCCGCAAAACATCGATTTTACTGATTTGATCTAAAGTCAAACTTTCATATAATTTCAGGATTAACAAATTAATATAACCGAAAAAATTGCACTTTCTTAGATTAGACTTAAAGCCGATTTTCTTGTAAATTGTATGTCAATTGCGTGAGCATTGTACCGCTCAAGCCGAAAAACATGAATTTTACTGATTTGATCTAAAGTCAAACTTTCATATAATTTCAGGATTAACAAATTAATATAACCTTAAAAATTGCACTTTCTTAGATTAGACTTTAAGCCGATTTTCTTGTAAATTGTATGTCAATTGCGTGAGCATTGTACCGCTCAAGCCGAAAAACATGAATTTTACTGATTTGATCTAAAGTCAAACTTTCATATAATTTCAGGATTAACAAATTAATATAACCGAAAAAATTGCACTTTCTTAGGTTTAGACTTAAAGTCGATTTTCTTGTAAATTCTATGTCAATTGCGGTAGCACTGTACTGCTTAAGCCGCAAAACATCGATTTTACTGATTTGATCTAAAGTCAAACTTTCATAAAATTTCATGATTAACAAATTAATATTACCGCAAAAGTTGCACTTTCTTAGTTGTAGACTTAAAGTCGATTTTCTTGTAAATTCTATGTCAATTGCGGTAGCACTGTACTGCTTAAGCCGCAAAACATCGATTTTACTGATTTGATCTAAAGTCAAACTTTCATATAATTTCAGGATTAACAAATTAATATAACCGAAAAAATTGCACTTTCTTAGATTAGACTTAAAGCCGATTTTCTTGTAAATTGTATGTCAATTGCGTGAGCATTGTACCGCTCAAGCCGAAAAACATGAATTTTACTGATTTGAACGAAAGTCAAATTATGTTGTTATTGCAGGATTAACAAATTAATATAACCGAAAAAATTGCACTTTCTTAAGTTTAGACTTAAAGCCGATTTTCTTGTAAATTGTATATCAATTGCGGTAGCACTGTACTGCTTAAGCCGCAAAACATCGATTTTACTGATTTGATCTAAAGTCAAACTTTCATAAAATTTCATGATTAACAAATTAATATTACCGCAAAAGTTGCACTTTCTTAGTTGTAGACTTAAAGTCGATTTTCTTGTAAATTCTATGTCAATTGCGGTAGCACTGTACTGCTTAAGCCGCAAAACATCGATTTTACTGACTTGATCTAAAGTCAAACTTTCATATAATTTCAGGATTAACAAATTAATATAACCGAAAAAATTGCACTTTCTTAGATTAGACTTTAAGCCGATTTTCTTGTAAATTGTATGTCAATTGCGTGAGCATTGTACCGCTCAAGCCGAAAAACATGAATTTTACTGATTTGATCTAAAGTCAAACTTTCATATAATTTCAGGATTAACAAATTAATATAACCGAAAAAATTGCACTTTCTTAGGTTTAGACTTAAAGTCGATTTTCTTGTAAATTCTATGTCAATTGCGGTAGCACTGTACTGCTTAAGCCGCAAAACATCGATTTTACTGATTTGATCTAAAGTCAAACTTTCATAAAATTTCATGATTAACAAATTAATATTACCGCAAAAGTTGCACTTTCTTAGTTGTAGACTTAAAGTCGATTTTCTTGTAAATTCTATGTCAATTGCGGTAGCACTGTACTGCTTAAGCCGCAAAACATCGCTTTTACTGATTTGATCTAAAGTCAAACTTTCATATAATTTCAGGATTAACAAATTAATATAACCGAAAAAATTGCACTTTCTTAGATTAGACTTAAAGCCGATTTTCTTGTAAATTGTATGTCAATTGCGTGAGCATTGTACCGCTCAAGCCGAAAAACATGAATTTTACTGATTTGAACGAAAGTCAAATTATGTTGTTATTGCAGGATTAACAAATTAATATAACCGAAAAAATTGCACTTTCTTAAGTTTAGACTTAAAGCCGATTTTCTTGTAAATTGTATATCAATTGCGGTAGCACTGTACTGCTTAAGCCGCAAAACATCGATTTTACTGATTTGATATTAAGTCAAACTTTCATAAAATTTCATGATTAACAAATTAATATTACCGCAAAAGTTGCACTTTCTTAGTTGTAGACTTAAAGTCGATTTTCTTGTAAATTCTATGTCAATTGCGGTAGCACTGTACTGCTTAAGCCGCAAAACATCGATTTTACTGACTTGATCTAAAGTCAAACTTTCATATAATTTCAGGATTAACAAATTAATATAACCGAAAAGAGTGCACTTTCTTAGATTAAGACTTAAAGCCGATTTAAATGTAAATTCTATGTCAATTGCGGTAGCACTGTACTGCTTAAGCCGCAAAACATCGATTTTACTGATTTGATCTAAAGTCAAACTTTCATATAATTTCATGATTAACAAATTAATATAACCGAAAAAATTGCACTTTCTTAGGTTTAGACTTAAAGTCGATTTTCTTGTAAATTCTATGTCAATTGCGGTAGCACTGTACTGCTTAAGCCGCAAAACATCGATTTTACTGATTTGATCTAAAGTCAAACTTTCATAAAATTTCATGATTAACAAATTAATATTACCGCAAAAGTTGCACTTTCTTAGTTGTAGACTTAAAGTCGATTTTCTTGTAAATTCTATGTCAATTGCGGTAGCACTGTACTGCTTAAGCCGCAAAACATCGATTTTACTGACTTGATCTAAAGTCAAACTTTCATATAATTTCAGGATTAACAAATTAATATAACCGAAAAGAGTGCACTTTCTTAGATTAAGACTTAAAGCCGATTTTCTTGTAAATTGTATATCAGTTGCGTGAGCGCTGTACTGCTTAAGCCGAAAAACATCAATTTTAATGGTTTGAGCGAAAGTCAAATTATATTGTTATTGTAGAATTGACATAACCGAAAAAATTGCACTTTTTTAGATTTAGACTTAAAGCCGATTTTCATGTAAATTGTATGTTAAATACTTGAGCGCTGTACCGCTTAGGCCGAAACACATCAATTTTACTGATTTGATCTAAAGTCTAACTTTCATATAATTTCAGCATTAACAAATTAATATAACCAAAAAAATTGCACTTTCTTAGACTAGACTTAAAGCCGATTTTCTTGTAAATTTTATGTCAGTTACGTGAGCAGTGTACTGCTTAAGCCGAAAAACATGAATTTTACTGATTTGAACGAAAGTCAAATTATGTTGTTATTGCAGGATTAACAAATTAATATTACCGAAAAAATTGCACTTTCTTAGTTGTAGACTTAAAGTCGATTTTCTTGTAAATTCTATGTCAATTGCGGTAGCACTGTACTGCTTAAGCCGCAAAACATCGATTTTACTGATTTGATCTAAAGTCAAACTTTCATATAATTTCAGGATTAACAAATTAATATTACCGCAAAAGTTGCACTTTCTTAGTTTTAGACTTAAAGTCGATTTTCTTGTAAATTGTATGTCAATTGCGGCAGGACTGTACCGCTTAAGCCGAAAAACATGAATTTTATTGATTTGAGCGAAAGTCCAATTATATTGCTAGTGCAGAGTTGACAAATTAATATAACCGAAAAAATTGCACTTTCTTAGATGTAGACTTAAAGCCGATTTTCTTGTAAAATGTATGTTAAATACTTGAGCGCTGTACCGCTTAGGCCGAAACACATCAATTTTACTGGTTTGAGCGAAAGTCAAATTATATTGTTATTGCAGAGTTGACATATTCATATAACCGAATAAATTGCACTTTCTTAGGTTTAGACTTAAAGCCGATTTTCTTGTAAAATGTATGTTAAATACTTGAGCGCTGTACCGCTTAGGCCGAAAAACATGAATTTTACTAATTTAAACGAAAGTCAAATTATATTGTTATTGCAGGATTAACAAATTAATATTACCGAAAAAATTGCACTTTCTTAGGTTTAGACTTAAAGCCGATTTTCTTGTAAATTGTATATCAGTTGCGTGAGCATTGTACTGCTTAAGCCGAAAAACATGAATTTTACTGATTTGAGCGAAAGTCAAATTATGTTGTTATTGCAGGATTAACAAATTAGTATTATCGCAAAAGTTGCACTTTCTTAGTTTTAGACTTAAAGTCGATTTTCTTGTAAATTGTATATCAATTGCGGTAGCACTGTACTGCTTAGGCCGCAAAACATCGATTTTACTGACTTGATCTAAAGTCAAACTTTCATATAATTTCAGGATTAACAAATTAATATAACCGAAAAGAGTGCACTTTCTTAGATTAAGACTTAAAGCCGATTTTCTTGTAAATTGTATATCAGTTGCGTGAGCGCTGTACTGCTTAAGCCGAAAAACATCAATTTTACTGGTTTGAGCGAAAGTCAAATTATATTGTTATTGTAGAATTGACATAACCGAAAAAATTGCACTTTTTTAGATTTAGACTTAAAGCCGATTTTCATGTAAATTGTTGTTGTGTTAAATACTTGAGCGCTGTACCGCTTAGGCCGAAACACATCAATTTTACTGATTTGATCTAAAGTCAAACTTTCATATAATTTCAGCATTAACAAATTAATATAACCAAAAAAATTGCACTTTCTTAGACTAGACTTAAAGCCGATTTTCTTGTAAATTTTATGTCAGTTGCGTGAGCAGTTTACTGCTTAAGCCGAAAAACATGAATTTTACTGATTTGAACGAAAGTCAAATTATGTTGTTATTGCAGGATTAACAAATTAATATTACCGAAAAAATTGCACTTTCTTAGTTGTAGACTTAAAGTCGATTTTCTTGTAAATTCTATGTCAATTGCGGTAGCACTGTACTGCTTAAGCCGCAAAACATCGATTTTACTGATTTGATCTAAAGTCAAACTTTCATATAATTTCAGGATTAACAAATTAATATTACCGCAAAAGTTGCACTTTCTTAGTTTTAGACTTAAAGTCGATTTTCTTGTAAATTGTATGTCAATTGCGGTAGGACTGTACCGCTTAAGCCGAAAAACATGAATTTTATTGATTTGAGCGAAAGTCCAATTATATTGCTAGTGCAGAGTTGACAAATTAATATAACCGAAAAAATTGCACTTTCTTAGATGTAGACTTAAAGCCGATTTTCTTGTAAAATGTATGTTAAATACTTGAGCGCTGTACCGCTTAGGCCGAAACACATCAATTTTACTGGTTTGAGCGAAAGTCAAATTATATTGCTAGTGCAGAGTTGACAAATTAATATAACCGAAAAAATTGCACTTTCTTAGATGTAGACTTAAAGCCGATTTTCTTGTAAAATGTATGTTAAATACTTGAGCGCTGTACCGCTTAGGCCGAAACACATCAATTTTACTGGTTTGAGCGAAAGTCAAATTATATTGTTATTGCAGAATTGACATATTCATGTAACCGAATAAATTGCACTTTCTTAGGTTTAGACTTAAAGCCGATTTTCTTGTAAATTGTATGTCAGTTGCGTGAGCACTGTACCGCTTAAGCCGAAAAACATGAATTTTACTAATTTAAACGAAAGTCAAATTATATTGTTATTGCAGGATTAACAAATTAATATTACCGAAAAAATTGCACTTTCTTAGGTTTAGACTTAAAGTCGATTTTCTTGTAAATTGTATATCAGTTGCGTGAGCATTGTACTGCTTAAGCCGAAAAACATGAATTTTACTGATTTGAGCGAAAGTCAAATTATGTTGTTATTGCAGGATTAACAAATTAATATTACCGAAAAAATTGCACTTTCTTAGGTTTAGACTTAAAGTCGATTTTCTTGTAAATTGTATATCAGTTGCGTGAGCATTGTACTGCTTAAGCCGAAAAACATGAATTTTACTGGTTTGAGCGAAAGTCAAATTATATTGTTATTGCAGAATTGACATATTCATATAACCGAATAAATTGCACTTTCTTAGGTTTAGACTTAAAGCCGATTTTCTTGTAAATTGTATGTCAGTTGCGTGAGCACTGTACCGCTTAAGCCGAAAAACATGAATTTTACTAATTTAAACGAAAGTCAAATTATATTGTTATTGCAGGATTAACAAATTAATATTACCGAAAAAATTGCACTTTCTTAGGTTTAGACTTAAAGTCGATTTTCTTGTAAATTGTATGTCAATTGCGGTAGGACTGTACCGCTTAAGCCGAAAAACATGAATTTTATTGATTTGAGCGAAAGTCCAATTATATTGCTAGTGCAGAGTTGACAAATTAATATAACCGAAAAAATTGCACTTTCTTAGATGTAGACTTAAAGCCGATTTTCTTGTAAAATGTATGTTAAATACTTGAGCGCTGTACCGCTTAGGCCGAAACACATCAATTTTACTGGTTTGAGCGAAAGTCAAATTATATTGCTAGTGCAGAGTTGACAAATTAATATAACCGAAAAAATTGCACTTTCTTAGATGTAGACTTAAAGCCGATTTTCTTGTAAAATGTATGTTAAATACTTGAGCGCTGTACCGCTTAGGCCGAAACACATCAATTTTACTGGTTTGAGCGAAAGTCAAATTATATTGTTATTGCAGAATTGACATATTCATGTAACCGAATAAATTGCACTTTCTTAGGTTTAGACTTAAAGCCGATTTTCTTGTAAATTGTATGTCAGTTGCGTGAGCACTGTACCGCTTAAGCCGAAAAACATGAATTTTACTAATTTAAACGAAAGTCAAATTATATTGTTATTGCAGGATTAACAAATTAATATTACCGAAAAAATTGCACTTTCTTAGGTTTAGACTTAAAGTCGATTTTCTTGTAAATTGTATATCAGTTGCGTGAGCATTGTACTGCTTAAGCCGAAAAACATGAATTTTACTGATTTGAGCGAAAGTCAAATTATGTTGTTATTGCAGGATTAACAAATTAATATTACCGAAAAAATTGCACTTTCTTAGGTTTAGACTTAAAGTCGATTTTCTTGTAAATTGTATATCAGTTGCGTGAGCATTGTACTGCTTAAGCCGAAAAACATGAATTTTACTGGTTTGAGCGAAAGTCAAATTATATTGTTATTGCAGAATTGACATATTCATATAACCGAATAAATTGCACTTTCTTAGGTTTAGACTTAAAGCCGATTTTCTTGTAAATTGTATGTCAGTTGCGTGAGCACTGTACCGCTTAAGCCGAAAAACATGAATTTTACTAATTTAAACGAAAGTCAAATTATATTGTTATTGCAGGATTAACAAATTAATATTACCGAAAAAATTGCACTTTCTTAGGTTTAGACTTAACGTCGATTTTCTTGTAAATTCTATGTCAATTGCGGTAGCACTGTACTGCTTAAGCCGCAAAACATCGATTTTACTGATTTGATCTAAAGTCAAACTTTCATATAATTTCAGGATTAACAAATTAATATTACCGCAAAAGTTGCACTTTCTTAGTTTTAGACTTAAAGTCGATTTTCTTGTAAATTGTATGTCAATTGCGGTAGGACTGTACCGCTTAAGCCAAAAAACATGAATTTTACTAATTTGAGCGAAAGTCAAATTATATTGTTATTGCAAGATTAACAAATTAATATTACCGAAAAAGTTGCACTTTCTTAGGTTTAGACTTAAAGTCGATTTTCTTGTAAATTGTATGTCAATTGCGGTAGGACTGTACCGCTTAAGCCGAAAAACATGAATTTTATTGATTTGAGCGAAAGTCCAATTATATTGCTAGTGCAGAGTTGACAAATTAATATAACCGAAAAAATTGCACTTTCTTAGATGTAGACTTAAAGCCGATTTTCTTGTAAAATGTATGTTAAATACTTGAGCGCTGTACCGCTTAGGCCGAAACACATCAATTTTACTGGTTTGAGCGAAAGTCAAATTATATTGTTATTGCAGAATTGACATATTCATATAACCGAAAAAATTGCACTTTCTTAGGTTTAGACTTAAAGCCGATTTTCTTGTAAATTGTATGTCAGTTGCGTGAGCACTGTACCGCTTAAGCCGAAAAACATGAATTTTACTAATTTGAGCGAAAGTCAAATTATATTGTTATTGCAGGATTAACAAATTAATATTACCGAAAAAGTTGCACTTTCTTAGGATTAGACTTAAAGTCGATTTTCTTGTAAATTGTATGTCAATTGCGGTAGCACTGTACTGCTTAAGCCGCAAAACATCGATTTTACTGATTTGATCTAAAGTCAAACTTTTATATAATTTCAGGATTAACAAATTAATATAACCGAAAAAATTGCACTTTCTTAGGTTTAGACTTAAAGTCGATTTTCTTGTAAATTGTATGTCAAATACTTGAGCGCTGTACCGCTTAGGCCGAAACACATCAATTTTACTGATTTGATCTAAAGTCAAACTTTCATATAATTTCAGCATTAACAAATTAATATAACCGAAAAAATTGCACTTTCTTAGATTAGACTTACAGCCGATTTTCTTGTAAATTGTATGTCAGTTGCGTGAGCACTGTACCGCTTAAGCCGAAAAACATGAATTTTACTAATTTGAGCGAAAGTCAAATTATATTGTTATTGCAGGATTAACAAATTAATATTACCGAAAAAGTTGCACTTTCTTAGGATTAGACTTAAAGTCGATTTTCTTGTAAATTGTATGTCAATTGCGGTAGCACTGTACTGCTTAAGCCGCAAAACATCGATTTTACTGATTTGATCTAAAGTCAAACTTTTATATAATTTCAGGATTAACAAATTAATATAACCGAAAAAATTGCACTTTCTTAGGTTTAGACTTAAAGCCGATTTTCTTGTAAATTGTATGTCAGTTGCGTGAGCACTGTACCGCTTAAGCCGAAAAACATCGATTTTACTGATTTGATCTAAAGTCAAACTTTTATATAATTTCAGGATTAACAAATTAATATAACCGAAAAAATTGCACTTTCTTAGGTTTAGACTTAAAGTCGATTTTCTTGTAAATTGTATGTCAATTGCGGTAGCACTGTACTGCTTAAGCCGCAAAACATCGATTTTACTGATTTGATCTAAAGTCAAACTTTTATATAATTTTAGGATTAACAAATTAATATAACCGAAAAGAGTGCACTTTCTTAGGATTAGACTTAAAGTCGATTTTCTTGTAAATTGTATGTCAATTGCGGTAGCACTGTACTGCTTAAGCCGCAAAACATCGATTTTACTGATTTGATCTAAAGTCAAACTTTTATATAACTTCAGGATTAACAAATTAATATAACCGAAAAAATTGCACTTTCTTAGGTTTAGACTTAAAGCCGATTTTCTTGTAAATTGTATGTCAAATACTTGAGCGCTGTACCGCTTAGGCCGAAACACATCAATTTTACTGATTTGATCTAAAGTCAAACTTTTATATAATTTCAGGATTAACAAATTAATATAACCGAAAAAATTGCACTTTCTTAGGTTTAGACTTACAGCCGATTTTCTTGTAAATTTTATGTCAGTTGCGTGAGCACTGTACTGCTTAAGCCGCAAAACATCCATTTTACTGATTTGATCTAAAGTCAAACTTTTATATAATTTCAGGATTAACAAATTAATATAACCGAAAAAATTGCACTTTCTTAGGTTTAGACTTACAGCCGATTTTCTTGTAAATTGTATGTCAAATACTTGAGCGCTGTACCGCTTAGGCCGAAACACATCAATTTTACTGATTTGATCTAAAGTCAAACTTTTATATAATTTCAGGATTAACAAATTAATATAACCGAAAAAATTGCACTTTTTTAGGTTTAGACTTAAAGCCGATTTTCTTGTAAATTGTATGTCAAATACTTGAGCGCTGTACCGCTTAGGCCGAAACACATCAATTTTACTGATTTGATCTAAAGTCAAACTTTTATATAATTTCAGGATTAACAAATTAATATAACCGAAAAAATTGCACTTTCTTAGGTTTAGACTTACAGCCGATTTTCTTGTAAATTGTATGTCAGTTGCGTAAAGCACTGTACTGCTTAAGCCGCAAAACATCAATTTTACTGATTTGAGTGAAAGTCAAATTATATTGTTATTGCAGAATTGACATATTCATATAACCGAAAAAATTGCGCTTTCTTAGTTTTAGACTCAAAATCGATTTTCTTGTAAATTGTATGTCAATTGCGGTAGCACTGTACCGCTTAAGCCGAAAAACATCGATTTTACTGATTTGATCTAAAGTCAAACTTTCATATAATTTCAGGCTTAACAAATTAACATAACCGGAAAAAGTGCACTTTCTTAGATTAAGACTTTAAGCCGATTTTCTTGTAAATTGTATATCAGTTGCGTGAGCGCTGTACTGCTTAAGCCGTAAAACATCAATTTTACTGGTTTGAGCGAAAGTCAAATTATATTGTTATTGCAGAATTGACATAACCGAAAAAATTGCACTTTTTTAGATTTAGACTTAAAGCCGATTTTCTTGTAAATTGTATGTCAGTTGCGTGAGCACTGTACCGCTTAAGCCGAAAAACATGAATTTTACTAATTTGAGCGAAAGTCAAATTATATTGTTATTGCAGGATTAACAAATTAATATTACCGAAAAAGTTGCACTTTCTTAGGATTAGACTTAAAGTCGATTTTCTTGTAAATTGTATGTCAATTGCGGTAGCACTGTACTGCTTAAGCCGCAAAACATCGATTTTACTGATTTGATCTAAAGTCAAACTTTTATATAATTTCAGGATTAACAAATTAATATAACCGAAAAAATTGCACTTTCTTAGGTTTAGACTTAAAGCCGATTTTCTTGTAAATTGTATGTCAAATACTTGAGCGCTGTATCGCTTAGGCCGAAACACATCAATTTTACTGATTTGATCTAAAGTCAAACTTTTATATAATTTCAGGATTAACAAATTAATATAACCGAAAAAATTGCACTTTCTTAGGTTTAGACTTAAAGTCGATTTTCTTGTAAATTGTATGTCAATTGCGGTAGCACTGTACCGCTTAAGCCGAAAAACATCGATTTTACTGATTTGATCTAAAGTCAAACTTTCATATAATTTCAGGCTTAACAAATTAATATAACCGGAAAAAGTGCACTTTCTTAGATTAAGACTTTAAGCCGATTTTCTTGTAAATTGTATATCAGTTGCGGTAGGACTGTACCGCTTAAGCCGAAAAACATGAATTTTATTGATTTGAGCGAAAGTCCAATTATATTGCTAGTGCAGAGTTGACAAATTAATATAACCGAAAAAATTGCACTTTCTTAGATGTAGACTTAAAGCCGATTTTCTTGTAAAATGTATGTTAAATACTTGAGCGCTGTACCGCTTAGGCCGAAACACATCAATTTTACTGGTTTGAGCGAAAGTCAAATTATATTGCTAGTGCAGAGTTGACAAATTAATATAACCGAAAAAATTGCACTTTCTTAAATGTAGACTTAAAGCCGATTTTCTTGTAAAATGTATGTTAAATACTTGAGCGCTGTACCGCTTAGGCCGAAACACATCAATTTTACTGGTTTGAGCGAAAGTCAAATTATATTGTTATTGCAGAATTGACATATTCATATAACCGAATAAATTGCACTTTCTTAGGTTTAGACTTAAAGCCGATTTTCTTGTAAATTGTATGTCAGTTGCGTGAGCACTGTACCGCTTAAGCCGAAAAACATGAATTTTACTAATTTAAACGAAAGTCAAATTATATTGTTATTGCAGGATTAACAAATTAATATTACCGAAAAAATTGCACTTTCTTAGGTTTAGACTTAACGTCGATTTTCTTGTAAATTCTATGTCAATTGCGGTAGCACTGTACTGCTTAAGCCGCAAAACATCGATTTTACTGATTTGATCTAAAGTCAAACTTTCATATAATTTCAGGATTAACAAATTAATATTACCGCAAAAGTTGCACTTTCTTAGTTTTAGACTTAAAGTCGATTTTCTTGTAAATTGTATGTCAATTGCGGTAGGACTGTACCGCTTAAGCCAAAAAACATGAATTTTACTAATTTGAGCGAAAGTCAAATTATATTGTTATTGCAAGATTAACAAATTAATATTACCGAAAAAGTTGCACTTTCTTAGGTTTAGACTTAAAGTCGATTTTCTTGTAAATTGTATGTCAATTGCGGTAGGACTGTACCGCTTAAGCCGAAAAACATGAATTTTATTGATTTGAGCGAAAGTCCAATTATATTGCTAGTGCAGAGTTGACAAATTAATATAACCGAAAAAATTGCACTTTCTTAGATGTAGACTTAAAGCCGATTTTCTTGTAAAATGTATGTTAAATACTTGAGCGCTGTACCGCTTAGGCCGAAACACATCAATTTTACTGGTTTGAGCGAAAGTCAAATTATATTGTTATTGCAGAATTGACATATTCATATAACCGAAAAAATTGCACTTTCTTAGGTTTAGACTTAAAGCCGATTTTCTTGTAAATTGTATGTCAGTTGCGTGAGCACTGTACCGCTTAAGCCGAAAAACATGAATTTTACTAATTTGAGCGAAAGTCAAATTATATTGTTATTGCAGGATTAACAAATTAATATTACCGAAAAAGTTGCACTTTCTTAGGATTAGACTTAAAGTCGATTTTCTTGTAAATTGTATGTCAATTGCGGTAGCACTGTACTGCTTAAGCCGCAAAACATCGATTTTACTGATTTGATCTAAAGTCAAACTTTTATATAATTTCAGGATTAACAAATTAATATAACCGAAAAAATTGCACTTTCTTAGGTTTAGACTTAAAGTCGATTTTCTTGTAAATTGTATGTCAAATACTTGAGCGCTGTACCGCTTAGGCCGAAACACATCAATTTTACTGATTTGATCTAAAGTCAAACTTTCATATAATTTCAGCATTAACAAATTAATATAACCGAAAAAATTGCACTTTCTTAGATTAGACTTACAGCCGATTTTCTTGTAAATTGTATGTCAGTTGCGTGAGCACTGTACCGCTTAAGCCGAAAAACATGAATTTTACTAATTTGAGCGAAAGTCAAATTATATTGTTATTGCAGGATTAACAAATTAATATTACCGAAAAAGTTGCACTTTCTTAGGATTAGACTTAAAGTCGATTTTCTTGTAAATTGTATGTCAATTGCGGTAGCACTGTACTGCTTAAGCCGCAAAACATCGATTTTACTGATTTGATCTAAAGTCAAACTTTTATATAATTTCAGGATTAACAAATTAATATAACCGAAAAAATTGCACTTTCTTAGGTTTAGACTTAAAGCCGATTTTCTTGTAAATTGTATGTCAGTTGCGTGAGCACTGTACCGCTTAAGCCCAAAAACATCGATTTTACTGATTTGATCTAAAGTCAAACTTTTATATAATTTCAGGATTAACAAATTAATATAACCGAAAAAATTGCACTTTCTTAGGTATAGACTTAAAGTCGATTTTCTTGTAAATTGTATGTCAATTGCGGTAGCACTGTACTGCTTAAGCCGCAAAACATCGATTTTACTGATTTGATCTAAAGTCAAACTTTTATATAATTTTAGGATTAACAAATTAATATAACCGAAAAGAGTGCACTTTCTTAGGATTAGACTTAAAGTCGATTTTCTTGTAAATTGTATGTCAATTGCGGTAGCACTGTACTGCTTAAGCCGCAAAACATCGATTTTACTGATTTGATCTAAAGTCAAACTTTTATATAATTTCAGGATTAACAAATTAATATAACCGAAAAAATTGCACTTTCTTAGGTTTAGACTTAAAGCCGATTTTCTTGTAAATTGTATGTCAAATACTTGAGCGCTGTACCGCTTAGGCCGAAACACATCAATTTTACTGATTTGATCTAAAGTCAAACTTTTATATAATTTCAGGATTAACAAATTAATATAACCGAAAAAATTGCACTTTCTTAGGTTTAGACTTACAGCCGATTTTCTTGTAAATTTTATGTCAGTTGCGTGAGCACTGTTTTGCTTAAGCCGCAAAACATCCATTTTACTGATTTGATCTAAAGTCAAACTTTTATATAATTTCAGGATTAACAAATTAATATAACCGAAAAAATTGCACTTTCTTAGGTTTAGACTTAAAGTCGATTTTCTTGTAAATTGTATGTCAATTGCGGTAGCACTGTACCGCTTAAGCCGAAAAACATCGATTTTACTGATTTGATCTAAAGTCAAACTTTCATATAATTTCAGGCTTAACAAATTAATATAACCGGAAAAAGTGCACTTTCTTAGATTAAGACTTTAAGCCGATTTTCTTGTAAATTGTATATCAGTTGCGTGAGCGCTGTACTGCTTAAGCCGTAAAACATCAATTTTACTGGTTTGAGCGAAAGTCAAATTATATTGTTATTGCAGAATTGACATAACCGAAAAAATTGCACTTTTTTAGATTTAGACTTAAAGCCGATTTTCTTGTAAATTGTATGTCAGTTGCGTGAGCACTGTACCGCTTAAGCCGAAAAACATGAATTTTACTAATTTGAGCGAAAGTCAAATTATATTGTTATTGCAGGATTAACAAATTAATATTACCGAAAAAGTTGCACTTTCTTAGGATTAGACTTAAAGTCGATTTTCTTGTAAATTGTATGTCAATTGCGGTAGCACTGTACTGCTTAAGCCGCAAAACATCGATTTTACTGATTTGATCTAAAGTCAAACTTTTATATAATTTCAGGATTAACAAATTAATATAACCGAAAAAATTGCACCTTCTTAGGTTTAGACTTAAAGCCGATTTTCTTGTAAATTGTATGTCAAATACTTGAGCGCTGTACCGCTTAGGCCGAAACACATCAATTTTACTGATTTGATCTAAAGTCAAACTTTTATATAATTTCAGGATTAACAAATTAATATAACCGAAAAAATTGCACTTTCTTAGGTTTAGACTTAAAGTCGATTTTCTTGTAAAATGTATGTCAATTGCGGTAGCACTGTACCGCTTAAGCCGAAAAACATCGATTTTACTGATTTGATCTAAAGTCAAACTTTCATATAATTTCAGGCTTAACAAATTAATATAACCGGAAAAAGTGCACTTTCTTAGATTAAGACTTTAAGCCGATTTTCTTGTAAATTGTATATCAGTTGCGTGAGCGCTGTACTGCTTAAGCCGTAAAACATCAATTTTACTGGTTTGAGCGAAAGTCAAATTATATTGTTATTGCAGAATTGACATAACCGAAAAAACTGCACTTTTTTAGATTTAGACTTAAAGCCGATTTTCTTGTAAATTGTATGTTAATTACTTGAGCGCTGTACCGCTTAGGCCGAAAAACATTAATTTTACTGGTTTGAGCGAAAGTCAAATTATATTGTTATTGCAGAATTGACATATTCATATAACCGAAAAAATTGCACTTTCTTAGTTTCAGACTTAAAGTCGATTTTCTTGTAAATTGTATGTCAATTGCGTGAGCACTGTACTGCTTTAGCCGAAAAACATGAATTTTACTGATTTGAGCGAAAGTCAAATTATGTTGTTATTGCAGGATTAACAAATTAATATTACCGCAAAAGTTGCACTTTCTTAGTTGTAGACTTAAAGTCGATTTTCTTGTAAATTCTATGTCAATTGCGGTAGCACTGTACTGCTTAAGCCGCAAAACATCGATTTTACTGATTTGATCTAAAGTCAAACTTTCATATAATTTCAGGATTAACAAATTAATATAACCGAAAAGAGTGCACTTTCTTAGATTAAGACTTAAAGGCGATTTTCTTGTAAATTGTATATCAGTTGCGCGAGCGCTGTACTGCTTAAGCCGAAAACCATCAATTTTACTGGTTTGAGCGAAAGTCAAATTATATTGTTATTGTAGAATTGACATAACCGAAAAAATTGCACTTTTTTAGATTTAGACTTAAAGCCGATTTTCTTGTAAATTGTATGTTAAATACTTGAGCGCTGTACCGCTTAGGCCGAAACACATCAATTTTACTGATTTGATCTAAAGTCAAACTTTCATTTAATTTCAGGATTAACAAATTAATATAACCGAAAAAATTGCACTTTCTTAGATTAGACTTAAAGCCGATTTTCTTGTAAATTTTATGTCAGTTGCGTGAGCAGTGTACTGCTTAAGCCAAAAAACATGAATTTTACTGATTTGAACGAAAGTCAAATTATGTTGTTATTGCAGGATTAACAAATTAATATTACCGCAAAAGTTGCACTTTTTAATTGTAGACTTAAAGTCGATTTTCTTGTAAATTCTATGTCAATTGCAGTAGCACTGAACTGCTTAAGCCGCAAAACATCGATTTTACTGATTTGATCTAAAGTCAAACTTTCATATAATTTCAGGATTAACAAATTAATATTACCGCAAAAGTTGCACTTTCTTAGTTTTAGACTTAAAGTCGATTTTCTTGTAAATTGTATGTCAATTGCGGTAGCACTGTACTGCTTAAGCCGCAAAACATCGATTTTACTGATTTGATCTAAAGTCAAACTTTCATATAATTTCAGGATTAACAAATTTATATAACCGAAAAAATTGCACTTTCTTAGATTAGACTTAAAGCCGATTTTCTTGTAAATTTTATATCAGTTGCGTGAGCACTGTACCGCTTAAGCCGAAAAACATGAATTTTACTAATTTGAGCGAAAGTCAAATTATATTGTTATTGCAGGATTAACAAATTAATATTACAGAAAAAGTTGCACTTTCTTAGGATTAGACTTAAAGTCGATTTTCTTGTAAATTGTATGTCAATTGCGGTAGCACTGTACTGCTTAAGCCGCAAAACATCGATTTTACTGATTTGATCTAAAGTCAAACTTTTATATAATTTCAGGATTAACAAATTAATATAACCGAAAAAATTGCACTTTCTTAGGTTTAGACTTAAAGCCGATTTTCTTGTAAATTGTATGTCAAATACTTGAGCGCTGTACCGCTTAGGCCGAAACACATCAATTTTACTGATTTGATCTAAAGTCAAACTTTTATATAATTTCAGGATTAACAAATTAATATAACCGAAAAAATTGCACTTTCTTAGGTTTAGACTTAAAGTCGATTTTCTTGTAAATTGTATGTCAATTGCGGTAGCACTGTACCGCTTAAGCCGAAAAGCATCGATTTTACTGATTTGATCTAAAGTCAAACTTTCATATAATTTCAGGCTTAACAAATTAATATAACCGGAAAAAGTGCACTTTCTTAGATTAAGACTTTAAGCCGATTTTCTTGTAAATTGTATATCAGTTGCGTGAGCGCTGTACTGATTAAGCCGTAAAACATCAATTTTACTGGTTTGAGCGAAAGTCAAATTATATTGTTATTGCAGAATTGACATAACCGAAAAAATTGCACTTTTTTAGATTTAGACTTAAAGCCGATTTTCTTGTAAATTGTATGTCAGTTGCGTGAGCACTGTACCGCTTAAGCCGAAAAACATGAATTTTACTAATTTGAGCGAAAGTCAAATTATATTGTTATTGCAGGATTAACAAATTAATATTACCGAAAAAGTTGCACTTTCTTAGGATTAGACTTAAAGTCGATTTTCTTGTAAATTGTATGTCAATTGCGGTAGCACTGTACTGCTTAAGCCGCAAAACATCGATTTTACTGATTTGATCTAAAGTCAAACTTTTATATCATTTCAGGATTAACAAATTAATATAACCGAAAAAATTGCACTTTCTTAGGTTTAGACTTAAAGTCGATTTTCTTGTAAATTGTATGTCAATTGCGGTAGCACTGTACCGCTTAAGCCGAAAAACATCGATTTTACTGATTTGATCTAAAGTCAAACTTTCATATAATTTCAGGCTTAACAAATTAATATAACCGGAAAAAGTGCACTTTCTTAGATTAAGACTTTAAGCCGATTTTCTTGTAAATTGTATATCAGTTGCGTGAGCGCTGTACTGCTTAAGCCGTAAAACATCAATTTTACTGGTTTGAGCGAAAGTCAAATTATATTGTTATTGCAGAATTGACATAACCGAAAAAATTGCACTTTTTTAGATTTAGACTTAAAGCCGATTTTCTTGTAAATTGTATGTTAATTACTTGAGCGCTGTACCGCTTAGGCCGAAAATCATTAATTTTACTGGTTTGAGCGAAAGTCAAATTTTATTGTTATTGCAGAATTGACATATTCATATAACCGAAAAAATTGCACTTTCTTAATTTCAGACTTAAAGTCGATTTTCTTGTAAATTGTATGTCAATTGCGTGAGCACTGTACTGCTTTAGCCGAAAAACATGAATTTTACTGATTTGAGCGAAAGTCAAATTATGTTGTTATTGCAGGATTAACAAATTAATATTACCGCAAAAGTTGCACTTTCTTAGTTGTAGACTTAAAGTCGATTTTCTTGTAAATTCTATGTCAGTTGCGTGAGCAGTGTACTGCTTAAGCCGAAAAACATGAATTTTACTGATTTGAGCGAAAGTCAAATTATGTTGTTATTGCAGGATTAACAAATTAGTATTACCGCAAAAGTTGCACTTTCTTAGTTTTAGACTTAAAGTCGATTTTCTAGTAAATTGTATATCAATTGCGGTAGCACTGTACTGCTTAAGCCGCAAAACATCCATTTTACTGATTTGATCTAAAGTCAAACTTTCATATAATTTCAGGCTTAACAAATTAATATAACCGGAAAAAGTGCACGTTCTTAGATTAAGACTTTAAGCCGATTTTCTTGAAAATTGTATATCAGTTGCGTGAGCGCTGTACTGCTTAAGCCGCAAAACATCAATTTTACTGGTTTGAGCGAAAGTCAAATTATATTGTTATTGCAGAATTGACATAACCGAAAAAATTGCACTTTTTTAGATTTAGACTTAAAGCCGATTTTCTTGTAAATTGTATGTTAATTACTTGAGCGCTGTACCGCTTAGGCCGAAAAACATTAATTTTACTGGTTTAAGCGAAAGTCAAATTATATTGTTATTGCAGAATTGACATATTCATATAACCGAAAAAATTGCACTTTCTTAGTTTCAGACTTAAAGTCGATTTTCTTGTAAATTGTATGTCAAATGCGTGAGCACTGTACTACTTTAGCCGAAAAACATGAATTTTACTGATTTGAGCGAAAGTCAAATTATGATGTTATTGCAGGATTAACAAATTAATATTACCGCAAAAGTTGCACTTTCTTAGTTGTAGACTTAAAGTCGATTTTCTTGTAAATTCTATGTCAATTGCGGTAGCACTGTACTGCTTAAGCCGCAAAACATCGATTTTACTGATTTGATCTAAAGTCAAACTTTCATATAATTTCAGGATTAACAAATTAATATAACCGAAAAGAGTGCACTTTCTTAGATTAAGACTTAAAGGCGATTTTCTTGTAAATTGTATATCAGTTGCGTGAGCGCTGTACTGCTTAAGCCGAAAAACATCAATTTTACTGGTTTGAGCGAAAGTCAAATTATATTGTTATTGTAGAATTGACATAACCGAAAAAATTGCACTTTTTTAGATTTCGACTTAAAGCCGATTTTCTTGTAAATTGTATGTTAAATACTTGAGCGCTGTACCGCTTAGGCCGAAACACATCAATTTTACTGATTTGATCTAAAGTCAAGCTTTCATATAATTTCAGGATTAACAAATTAATGCAACCGAAAAAATTGCACTTTCTTAGATTAGACTTAAAGCTGATTTTCTTGTAAATTTTATGTCAGTTGCGTGAGCAGTGTACTGCTTAAGCCCAAAAACATGAATTTTACTGATTTGAACGAAAGTCAAATTATGTTGTTATTGCAGGATTAACAAATTAATATTACCGCAAAAGTTGCACTTTCTTAGTTGTAGACTTAAAGTCGATTTTCTTGTAAATTCTATGTCAATTGCAGTAGCACTGTACTGCTTAAGCCGCAAAACATCGATTTTACTGATTTGATCTGAAGTCAAACTTTCATATAATTTCAGGATTAACAAATTAATATTACCGCAAAAGTTGCACTTTTTAATTGTAGACTTAAAGTCGATTTTCTTGTAAATTCTATGTCAATTGCAGTAGCACTGAACTGCTTAAGCCGCAAAACATCGATTTTACTGATTTGATCTAAAGTCAAACTTTCATATAATTTCAGGATTAACAAATTAATATTACCGCAAAAGTTGCACTTTCTTAGTTTTAGATTTAAAGTCGATTTTCTTGTAAATTGTATGTCAATTGCGGTAGCACTGTACTGCTTAAGCCGCAAAACATCGATTTTACTGATTTGATCTAAAGTCAAACTTTCATATAATTTCAGGATTAACAAATTAATGTAACCGAAAAAATTGCACTTTCTTAGATTAGACTTAAAGCCGATTTTCTTGTAAATTTTATGTCAGTTGCGTGAGCAGTGTACTGCTTAAGCCGAAAAACATGAATTTTACTGATTTGAGCGGAAGTCAAATTATGTTGTTATTGCAGGATTAACAAATTAGTATTACCGCAAAAGTTGCACTTTCTTAGTTTTAGACTTAAAGTCGATTTTCTTGTAAATTGTATATCAATTGCGGTAGCACTGTACTGCTTAAGCCGTAAAACATCAATTTTACTGGTTTGAGCGAAAGTCAAATTATATTGTCATTGCAGAATTGACATAACCGAAAAAATTGCACTTTTTTAGATTTAGACTTAAAGCCGATTTTCTTGTTAATTGTATGTTAATTACTTGAGCGCTGTACCGCTTAGGCCGAAAAACATTAATTTTACTGGTTTAAGCGAAAGTCAAATTATATTGTTATTGCAGAATTGACATATTCATATAACCGAAAAAATTGCACTTTCTTAGTTTCAGACTTAAAGTCGATTTTTTTGTAAATTGTATGTCAATTGCGTGAGCACTGTACTACTTTAGCCGAAAAACATGAATTTTACTGATTTGAGCGAAAGTCAAATTATGTTGTTATTGCAGGATTAACAAATTAATATTACCGCAAAAGTTGCACTTTCTTAGTTTTAGACTTAAAGTCGATTTTCTTGTAAATTGTATGTCAATTGCGGTAGCACTGTACTGCTTAAGCCGCAAAACATCGATTTTACTGATTTGATCTAAAGTCAAACTTTCATATAATTTCAGGATTAACAAATTAATGTAACCGAAAAAATTGCACTTTCTTAGATTAGACTTAAAGCCGATTTTCTTGTAAATTTTATGTCAGTTGCGTGAGCAGTGTACTGCTTAAGCCGAAAAACATGAATTTTACTGATTTGAGCGGAAGTCAAATTATGTTGTTATTGCAGGATTAACAAATTAGTATTACCGCAAAAGTTGCACTTTCTTAGTTTTAGACTTAAAGTCGATTTTCTTGTAAATTGTATATCAATTGCGGTAGCACTGTACTGCTTAAGCCGTAAAACATCAATTTTACTGGTTTGAGCGAAAGTCAAATTATATTGTCATTGCAGAATTGACATAACCGAAAAAATTGCACTTTTTTAGATTTAGACTTAAAGCCGATTTTCTTGTTAATTGTATGTTAATTACTTGAGCGCTGTACCGCTTAGGCCGAAA
This sequence comes from Bactrocera oleae, assembly GCF_042242935.1. Classification (NCBI taxonomy): domain Eukaryota; kingdom Metazoa; phylum Arthropoda; class Insecta; order Diptera; family Tephritidae; genus Bactrocera; species Bactrocera oleae. Next base: position 14,160,046 of record NC_091541.1, on the reverse strand, counting down.
AACATTAATTTTACTGGTTTAAGCGAAAGTCAAATTATATTGTTATTGCAGAATTGACATATTCATATAACCGAAAAAATTGCACTTTCTTAGTTTCAGACTTAAAGTCGATTTTTTTGTAAATTGTATGTCAATTGCGTGAGCACTGTACTACTTTAGCCGAAAAACATGAATTTTACTGATTTGAGCGAAAGTCAAATTATGTTGTTATTGCAGGATTAACAAATTAATATTACCGCAAAAGTTGCACTTTCTTAGTTGTAGACTTAAAGTCGATTTTCTTGTAAATTCTATGTCAATTGCGGTAGCACTGTACTGCTTAAGCCGCAAAACATCGATTTTACTGATTTGATCTAAAGTCAAACTTTCATATAATTTCAGGATTAACAAATTAATATAACCGAAAAGAGTGCACTTTCTTAGATTAAGACTTAAAGGCGATTTTCTTGTAAATTGTATATCAGTTGCGTGAGCGCTGTACTGCTTAAGCCGAAAATCATCAATTTTACTGGTTTGAGCGAAAGTCAAATTATATTGTTATTGTAGAATTGACATAACCGAAAAAATTGCACTTTTTTAGATTTCGACTTAAAGCCGATTTTCTTGTGAATTTTATGTTAAATACTTGAGCGCTGTACCGCTTAGGCCGAAACACATCAATTTTACTGATTTGATCTAAAGTCAAGCTTTCATATAATTTCAGGATTAACAAATTAATGCAACCGAAAAAATTGCACTTTCTTAGATTAGACTTAAAGCCGATTTTCTTGTAAATTTTATGTCAGTTGCGTGAGCAGTGTACTGCTTAAGCCGAAAAAGATCAATTTTACTGGTTTGAGCGAAAGTCAAATTATATTGTTATTGCAGAATTGACATATTCATATAACCGAAAAAATTGCACTTTCTTAGTTTTAGACTTAAAGTCGATTTTCTTGTAAATTGTATGTGAATTGCGTGAGCACTGTACTGCTTAAGCCGAAAAACATGAATTTTACTGATTTGAGCGAAAGTCAAATTATATTGTTATTGCAGGATTAACAAATTAATATTACCGAAAAGGTTGCACTTTCTTAGTTTTAGACTTAAAGTCGATTTTCTTGTAAATTTTATGTCAATTGCGGTAGCACTGTACTGCTTAAGCCGAAAAACATCCATTTTACTGATTTGATCTTGAGTCAAACTTTCATATAATTTCAGGATTAACAAATTAATATAACCGAAAAAATTGCACTTTCTTAGATTTAGACTTAAAGTCGATTTTCTTGTAAATTGTATGTCAATTGCATGAGCACTGTACCGCTTAAGCCGAAAAACATCAATTTTACTGGTTTGAGCGAAAGTCAAATTATATTGTTATTGCAGAATTGACATATTCATATAACCGAAAAAATTGCACTTTCTTAGATTTAGACTTAAAGTCGATTTTCTTGTAAATTGTATGTCAATTGCATGGGCACTGTACTGCTTAAGCCGAAAAACATCAACTTTACTGATTTGCGCGAAAGTAACACTATAATGTTATGGCAGGATTAACAAATTAATATAAAAAAAAGAAAAGAAAAAATTGAACTTTCTTAGATTTTTACTTAAAGCCGATTTTCTTGTAAATTGTATGTTAATTACTTGGGCGCTGTACCGCTTAGGCCGAAAAACATCAATTTTACTGATTTGCGCTAAAAACAAACTTTTATTTTATTTCAGGATTAACAATTGTATGTTAATTACTTGATCGCTGTACCGCCTAAGCCAAAATGTTATTCCAGGATTAACAAATTAATATAACCAGAAAAATTGCACTTTCTTAGATTTAGACTTAAAGCCGATTTTCTTGTATATTGTATATCAGTTGCGTGAGCACTGTACTGCCTAAGCCGAAAAACATCAATTTTACTGGTTTGAGCGAAAGTCAAATTATATTGTTATTGCAGAATTGACATATTCATATAACCGAAAAAATTGCACTTTCTTAGTTTTAGACTTAAAGTCGATTTTCTTTTAAATTGTATGTCAATTGCATGAGCACTGTACCGCTTAAGCCGAAAAACATCAATTTTACTGGTTTGAGCGAAAGTCAAATTATATTGTTATTGCAGAATTCACATATTCATATAACCGAAAAAATTGCACTTTCTTAAATTTAAACTTAAAGCCGATTTTCTTGTAAATTGTATGTCAGTTGCGTGAGCACTGTACCGCTTAAGCCGAAAAACATGAATTTAACTGATTTGAGGTAAAGTCAAATTATATTGTTATTGCAGGATTAACAAATTAATATTACCGAAAAAGTTGCACTTTCTTAGGTTTAGACTTAAAGTCGATTTTCTTGTAAATTGTATGTCAATTGCGGTAGGAATGTACTGCTTAAGCCGCAAAACATCGATTTTACTGATTTGATCTAAAGTCAAACTTTCATATAATTTCAGGATTAACAAATTAATAAAAACCGAAAAAATTGCACTTTCTTAGATTTAGACTTAAAGTCGATTTTCTTGTAAATTGTATGTCAATTGCATGAGCACTGTACCGCTTAAGCCGAAAAACATCAATTTTACAGGTTTGAGCGAAAGTCAAATTATATTGTTATTGCAGAATTGACATATTCATATAACCGAAAAAATTGCACTTTCTTAGGTTTACACTTAAAGCCAATTTTTTTGTAAATTGTATGTCAATTGCGGTAGCACTGTACTGCTTAAGCCGCAAAACATCGATTTTACTGATTTGATCTAAAGTCAAACTTTCATATAATTTCAGGATTAACAAATTAATATAACCGAAAAAATTGCACTTTCTTAGATTAGACTTAAAGCCGATTTTCTTGTAAATTGTATGTCAGTTGCGTGAGCACTGTACCGCTTAAGCCGAAAAACATGATTTTTACTGATTTGAGCGAAAGTCAAATTATATTGATATTGCAGGATTAACAAATTAATATTAACGAAAAAGTTGCACTTTCTTAGGTTTAGACTTAAAGTCGATTTTCTTGTAAATTGTATGTCAGATTCGGTAGCACTGTACTGCTTAAGCCGCAAACCATCGATTTTACTGATTTGCTCTAAAGCCAAACTTTCATATAATTTCAGGATTAACAAATTAATATTACCGAAAAATTTGGACTTTCTTAGATTTAGAATTAAAGCCGATTTTCTTGTAAATTGTATGTCAGTTGCGTGGGCACTGTACTGCTTAAGCCGAAAAACATCAATTTTACTGATTTGAGCGAAAGTCAAATTATAATGTTATTGCAGAATTGACATATTCATATAACCGAAAAAATTGCACTTTCTTAGTTTCAGACTTAAAGTCGATTTTCTTGTAAACTGTATGCCAATTGCGTGAGCACTGTACTGCTTTAGCCGAAAAACATGAATTTTACTGATTTGAGCGAAAGTTAAATTATATTGTTATTGCAGAATTGACATATTCCTATAACCGAAAAAATTGCACTATGTTACTTTCTTAGATTTAGACTTAAAGCCGATTTTCTTGTAAATTGTATGTCAGTTGCGTGAGCACTGTACCGCTTAAGCCGAAAAACATGAATTTTACTGATTTTAGCGAAAGTCAAATTATATTGTTGTTGCAGAATTGATATATTCTTATAACCGAAAAAAATTGCACTTTCTTAGGTTTAGACTTAAAGAAGATTTTCTTGTAAATTGTATGTCAATTGCGTGAGCACTGTACCGCTTAAGCCGAAAAACATGAATTTTACTGATTTGAGCGAAAGTAAAACTATAATGTTATGGCAGGATTAACAAATTAATATAAAGAACAGAAAAGAAAAAATTTAACTTTCTTAGATTTTTACTTAAAGCCGATTTTCCTTGTAAATTGTATGTCAACTGCGGAAGCACTGTACTGCTTAAGCCGCAAACCATCGATTTTACTGATTTGAGCGAAAGGCAAACTATATTGTTATTGCAGAATTGACATATTCATATAACCAGAAAAATTGCACTTTCTTAGATTTAGACTTAAAGCCGATTTTCTTGTATATTGTATATCAGTTGCGTGAGCACTGTACTGCTTAAGCCGAAAAACATCAATTTAACTGGTTTGAGCGAAAGTCAAATTATATTGTTATTGCAGAATTGACATATTCATATAACCGAAAAAATTGCACTTTCTTAGTTTTAGACTTAAAGCCGATTTTCTTGTATATTGTATATCAGTTGCGTGAGCACTGTACTGCCTAAGCCGAAAAACATCAATTTTACTGGTTTGAGCGAAAGTCAAATTATATTGTTATTGCAGAATTGACATATTCATATAACCGAAAAAATTGCACTTTCTTAGTTTTAGACTTAAAGTCGATTTTCTTTTAAATTGTATGTCAATTGCATGAGCACTGTACCGCTTAAGCCGCAAACCATCGATTTTACTGATTTGAGCAAAAGTCAAACTATATTGTTATTGCAGAATTGACATATTCATATAACCGAAAAAATTGCACTTTCTTAGTTTTAGACTTAAAGTCGATTTTCTTTTAAATTGTATGTCAATTGCATGAGCACTGTACCGCTTAAGCCGAAAAACATCAATTTTACTGATTTGAGCGAAAGTCAAATTATATTGTTATTGCAGAATTCACATATTCATATAACCGAAAAAATTGCACTTTCTTAAATTTAGACTTAAAGTCGATTTTCTTTTAAATTGTATGTCACTTGCATGAGCACTGTACTGCTTAAGCCGCAAACCATCGATTTTACTGATTTGAGCGAAAGTCAAACTATATTGTTATTGCAGAGTTGACATATTCATATAACCGAAAAAATTGCACTTTCTTAGTTTTAGACTTAAAGTCGATTTTCTTTTAAATTGTATGTCAATTGCATGAGCACTGTACCGCTTAAGCCGAAAAACATGAATTTTACTGATTTGAGCTAAAGTCAAATTATATTGTTATTGCAGGATTAACAAATTAATATTACCGAAAAAGTTTCACTTTCTTAGGTTTAGACTTAAAGTCGATTTTCTTGTAAATTGTATGTCAATTGCGGTAGCACTGTACTGATTTGCTCTAAAGCCAAACTTTCATATAATTTTAGGATTAACAAATTAATATAACCGAAAAAATTGCACTTTCTTACCGAAAAAATTGCACTTTTTTAGATTTAGACTTAACGCCGATTTTCTTGTAAATTGTATGTTAATTACTTGAGCGCTCTACCGCTTAGGCCGAAACACATCAATTTTACTGATTTGATCGAAAGTCAAACTTTCATATAATTTCAGGATTAACAAATTAATATAACCGAAAAAATTGCACTTTCTTAGATTAGACTTAAAGCCGATTTTCCTGTAAATTTTATGTCAGTTGCGTGAGCAGTGTACTGCTTAAGCCAAAAAAGATAAATTTCACTGGTTTGAGCGAAAGTCAAATTATGTTGTTATTGCAGAATTGACATATTCATATAACCGAAAAAATTGCACTTTCTTAGTTTTAGACTTAAAGTCGATTTTCTTGTAAATTGTATGTGAATTGCGTGAGCACTGTACTGCTTAAGCTGAAAAACATGAATTTTACTGATTTGAGCGAAAGTCAAATTATATTGTTATTGCAGGATTAACAAATTAATATTACCGAAAAGGTTGCACTTTCTTAGTTTTAGACTTAAAGTCGATTTTCTTGTAAATTTTATGTCAATTGCGGTAGCACTGTACTGCTTAAGCCGAAAAACATCCATTTTACTGATTTGATCTTAAGTCAAACTTTCATATAATTTCAGGATTAACAAATTAATATAACCGAAAAAATTGCACTTTCTTAGATTTAGACTTAAAGTCGATTTTCTTGTAAATTGTATGTCAATTGCATGAGCACTGTACCGCTTAAGCCGAAAAACATAAATTTTACTGGTTTGAGCGAAAGTCAAATTATATTGTTATTGCAGAATTGACATATTCATATAACCGAAAAAATTGCACTATGTTACTTTCTTAGATTTAGACTTAAAGCCGATTTTCTTGTAAATTGTATGTCAGTTGCGTGAGCACTGTACCGCTTAAGCCGAAAAACATGAATTTTACTGATTTTAGCGAAAGTCAAATTATATTGTTGTTGCAGAATTGATATATTCTTATAACCGAAAAAAATTGCACTTTCTTAGGTTTAGACTTAAAGAAGATTTTCTTGTAAATTGTATGTCAATTGCGTGAGCACTGTACCGCTTAAGCCGAAAAACATGAATTTTACTGATTTGAGCGAAAGTAAAACTATAATGTTATGGCAGGATTAACAAATTAATATAAAGAACAGAAAAGAAAAAATTTAACTTTCTTTTCAAAAAAAGGAAAGAAAAAATTGAACTTTCTTAGATTTTTACTTAAAGCCGATTTTCTTGTAAATTGTATGTTAATTACTTGGGCGCTGTACCGCTTAGGCCGAAAAACATCAATTTTACTGATTTGCGCTAAAAACAAACTTTTATTTTATTTCAGGATTAACAATTGTATGTTAATTACTTGATCGCTGTACCGCCTAAGCCAAAATGTTATTCCAGGATTAACAAATTAAAATAACCGAAAAAATTGCAATTTCTTAGGTTTAAAATTTAAGTCCATTTTCTTGTAAATTGTATGTCAACTGCGGTAGCACTGTACTGCTTAAGCCGCAAAACATCGATTTTACTGATTTGATCTAAAGTCAAACTTTCATATAGTTTCAGGATTAACAAATTAATATAACCAGAAAAATTGCACTTTCTTAGATTTAGACTTAAAGCCGATTTTTTTGTATATTGTATATCAGTTGCGTGAGCACTGTACTGCCTAAGCCGAAAAACATCAATTTTACTGGTTTGAGCGAAAGTCAAATTATATTGTTATTGCAGAATTGACATATTCATATAACCGAAAAAATTGCACTTTCTTAGTTTTAGACTTAAAGCCGATTTTCTTGTATATTGTATATCAGTTGCGTGAGCACTGTACTGCCTAAGCCGAAAAACATCAATTTTACTGGTTTGAGCGAAAGTCAAATTATATTGTTATTGCAGAATTGACATATTCATATAACCGAAAAAATTGCACTTTCTTAAATTTAAACTTAAAGCCGATTTTCTTGTAAATTGTATGTCAGTTGCGTGAGCACTGTACCGCTTAAGCCGAAAAACATGAATTTAACTGATTCGAGGTAAAGTCAAATTATATTGTTATTGCAGGATTAACAAATTAATATTACCGAAAAAGTTGCACTTTCTTAGGTTTAGACTTAAAGTCGATTTTCTTGTAAATTGTATGTCAACTGCGGAAGCACTGTACTGCTTAAGCCGCAAACCATCGATTTTACTGATTTGAGCGAAAGTCAAACTATATTGTTATTGCAGAATTGACATATTCATATAACCAGAAAAATTGCACTTTCTTAGATTTAGACTTAAAGCCGATTTTCTTGTATATTGTATATCAGTTGCGTGAGCACTGTACTGCTTAAGCCGAAAAACATCAATTTAACTGGTTTGAGCGAAAGTCAAATTATATTGTTATTGCAGAATTGACATATTCATATAACCGAAAAAATTGCACTTTCTTAGTTTTAGACTTAAAGCCGATTTTCTTGTATATTGTATATCAGTTGCGTGAGCACTGTACTGCCTAAGCCGAAAAACATCAATTTTACTGGTTTGAGCGAAAGTCAAATTATATTGTTTTTGCAGAATTGACATATTCATATAACCGAAAAAATTGCACTTTCTTAGTTTTAGACTTAAAGTCGATTTTCTTTTAAATTGTATGTCAATTGCATGAGCACTGTACCGCTTAAGCCGCAAACCATCGATTTTACTGATTTGAGCAAAAGTCAAACTATATTGTTATTGCAGAATTGACATATTCATATAACCGAAAAAATTGCACTTTCTTAGTTTTAGACTTAAAGTCGATTTTCTTTTAAATTGTATGTCAATTGCATGAGCACTGTACCGCTTAAGCCGAAAAACATCAATTTTACTGATTTGAGCGAAAGTCAAATTATATTGTTATTGCAGAATTCACATATTCATATAACCGAAAAAATTGCACTTTCTTAAATTTAGACTTAAAGTCGATTTTCTTTTAAATTGTATGTCACTTGCATGAGCACTGTACTGCTTAAGCCGCAAACCATCGATTTTACTGATTTGAGCGAAAGTCAAACTATATTGTTATTGCAGAGTTGACATATTCATATAACCGAAAAAATTGCACTTTCTTAGTTTTAGACTTAAAGTCGATTTTCTTTTAAATTGTATGTCAATTGCATGAGCACTGTACCGCTTAAGCCGAAAAACATGAATTTTACTGATTTGAGCTAAAGTCAAATTATATTGTTATTGCAGGATTAACAAATTAATATTACCGAAAAAGTTTCACTTTCTTAGGTTTAGACTTAAAGTCGATTTTCTTGTAAATTGTATGTCAATTGCGGTAGCACTGTACTGATTTGCTCTAAAGCCAAACTTTCATATAATTTTAGGATTAACAAATTAATATAACCGAAAAAATTGCACTTTCTTACCGAAAAAATTGCACTTTTTTAGATTTAGACTTAACGCCGATTTTCTTGTAAATTGTATGTTAATTACTTGAGCGCTCTACCGCTTAGGCCGAAACACATCAATTTTACTGATTTGATCGAAAGTCAAACTTTCATATAATTTCAGGATTAACAAATTAATATAACCGAAAAAATTGCACTTTCTTAGATTAGACTTAAAGCCGATTTTCCTGTAAATTTTATGTCAGTTGCGTGAGCAGTGTACTGCTTAAGCCAAAAAAGATAAATTTCACTGGTTTGAGCGAAAGTCAAATTATGTTGTTATTGCAGAATTGACATATTCATATAACCGAAAAAATTGCACTTTCTTAGTTTTAGACTTAAAGTCGATTTTCTTGTAAATTGTATGTGAATTGCGTGAGCACTGTACTGCTTAAGCTGAAAAACATGAATTTTACTGATTTGAGCGAAAGTCAAATTATATTGTTATTGCAGGATTAACAAATTAATATTACCGAAAAGGTTGCACTTTCTTAGTTTTAGACTTAAAGTCGATTTTCTTGTAAATTTTATGTCAATTGCGGTAGCACTGTACTGCTTAAGCCGAAAAACATCCATTTTACTGATTTGATCTTAAGTCAAACTTTCATATAATTTCAGGATTAACAAATTAATATAACCGAAAAAATTGCACTTTCTTAGATTTAGACTTAAAGTCGATTTTCTTGTAAATTGTATGTCAATTGCATGAGCACTGTACCGCTTAAGCCGAAAAACATAAATTTTACTGGTTTGAGCGAAAGTCAAATTATATTGTTATTGCAGAATTGACATATTCATATAACCGAAAAAATTGCACTATGTTACTTTCTTAGATTTAGACTTAAAGCCGATTTTCTTGTAAATTGTATGTCAGTTGCGTGAGCACTGTACCGCTTAAGCCGAAAAACATGAATTTTACTGATTTTAGCGAAAGTCAAATTATATTGTTGTTGCAGAATTGATATATTCTTATAACCGAAAAAAATTGCACTTTCTTAGGTTTAGACTTAAAGAAGATTTTCTTGTAAATTGTATGTCAATTGCGTGAGCACTGTACCGCTTAAGCCGAAAAACATGAATTTTACTGATTTGAGCGAAAGTAAAACTATAATGTTATGGCAGGATTAACAAATTAATATAAAGAACAGAAAAGAAAAAATTTAACTTTCTTTTCAAAAAAAGGAAAGAAAAAATTGAACTTTCTTAGATTTTTACTTAAAGCCGATTTTCTTGTAAATTGTATGTTAATTACTTGGGCGCTGTACCGCTTAGGCCGAAAAACATCAATTTTACTGATTTGCGCTAAAAACAAACTTTTATTTTATTTCAGGATTAACAATTGTATGTTAATTACTTGATCGCTGTACCGCCTAAGCCAAAATGTTATTCCAGGATTAACAAATTAAAATAACCGAAAAAATTGCAATTTCTTAGGTTTAAAATTTAAGTCCATTTTCTTGTAAATTGTATGTCAACTGCGGTAGCACTGTACTGCTTAAGCCGCAAAACATCGATTTTACTGATTTGATCTAAAGTCAAACTTTCATATAGTTTCAGGATTAACAAATTAATATAACCAGAAAAATTGCACTTTCTTAGATTTAGACTTAAAGCCGATTTTTTTGTATATTGCATATCAGTTGCGTGAGCACTGTACTGCCTAAGCCGAAAAACATCAATTTTACTGGTTTGAGCGAAAGTCAAATTATATTGTTATTGCAGAATTGACATATTCATATAACCGAAAAAATTGCACTTTCTTAGTTTTAGACTTAAAGCCGATTTTCTTGTATATTGTATATCAGTTGCGTGAGCACTGTACTGCCTAAGCCGAAAAACATCAATTTTACTGGTTTGAGCGAAAGTCAAATTATATTGTTATTGCAGAATTGACATATTCATATAACCGAAAAAATTGCACTTTCTTAAATTTAAACTTAAAGCCGATTTTCTTGTAAATTGTATGTCAGTTGCGTGAGCACTGTACCGCTTAAGCCGAAAAACATGAATTTAACTGATTCGAGGTAAAGTCAAATTATATTGTTATTGCAGGATTAACAAATTAATATTACCGAAAAAGTTGCACTTTCTTAGGTTTAGACTTAAAGTCGATTTTCTTGTAAATTGTATGTCAATTGCGGAAGCACTGTACTGCTTAAGCCGCAAACCATCGATTTTACTGATTTGAGCGAAAGTCAAACTATATTGTTATTGCAGAATTGACATATTCATATAACCAGAAAAATTGCACTTTCTTAGATTTAGACTTAAAGCCGATTTTCTTGTATATTGTATATCAGTTGCGTGAGCACTGTACTGCTTAAGCCGAAAAACATCAATTTTACTGGTTTGAGCGAAAGTCAAATTATATTGTTATTGCAGAATTGACATATTCATATAACCGAAAAAATTGCACTTTCTTAGTTTTAGACTTAAAGTCGATTTTCTTTTAAATTGTATGTCAATTGCATGAGCACTGTACCGCTTAAGCCGCAAACCATCGATTTTACTGATTTGAGCAAAAGTCAAACTATATTGTTATTGCAGAATTGACATATTCATATAACCGAAAAAATTGCACTTTCTTAGTTTTAGACTTAAAGTCGATTTTCTTTTAAATTGTATGTCAATTGCATGAGCACTGTACCGCTTAAGCCGAAAAACATGAATTTTACTGATTTGAGCTAAAGTCAAATTATATTGTTATTGCAGGATTAACAAATTAATATTACCGAAAAAGTTTCACTTTCTTAGGTTTAGACTTAAAGTCGATTTTCTTGTAAATTGTATGTCAATTGCGGTAGCACTGTACTGATTTGCTCTAAAGCCAAACTTTCATATAATTTTAGGATTAACAAATTAATATAACCGAAAAAATTGCACTTTCTTACCGAAAAAATTGCACTTTTTTAGATTTAGACTTAACGCCGATTTTCTTGTAAATTGTATGTTAATTACTTGAGCGCTCTACCGCTTAGGCCGAAACACATCAATTTTACTGATTTGATCGAAAGTCAAACTTTCATATAATTTCAGGATTAACAAATTAATATAACCGAAAAAATTGCACTTTCTTAGATTAGACTTAAAGCCGATTTTCCTGTAAATTTTATGTCAGTTGCGTGAGCAGTGTACTGCTTAAGCCAAAAAAGATAAATTTCACTGGTTTGAGCGAAAGTCAAATTATGTTGTTATTGCAGAATTGACATATTCATATAACCGAAAAAATTGCACTTTCTTAGTTTTAGACTTAAAGTCGATTTTCTTGTAAATTGTATGTGAATTGCGTGAGCACTGTACTGCTTAAGCTGAAAAACATGAATTTTACTGATTTGAGCGAAAGTCAAATTATATTGTTATTGCAGGATTAACAAATTAATATTACCGAAAAGGTTGCACTTTCTTAGTTTTAGACTTAAAGTCGATTTTCTTGTAAATTTTATGTCAATTGCGGTAGCACTGTACTGCTTAAGCCGAAAAACATCCATTTTACTGATTTGATCTTAAGTCAAACTTTCATATAATTTCAGGATTAACAAATTAATATAACCGAAAAAATTGCACTTTCTTAGATTTAGACTTAAAGTCGATTTTCTTGTAAATTGTATGTCAATTGCATGAGCACTGTACCGCTTAAGCCGAAAAACATAAATTTTACTGGTTTGAGCGAAAGTCAAATTATATTGTTATTGCAGAATTGACATATTCATATAACCGAAAAAATTGCACTATGTTACTTTCTTAGATTTAGACTTAAAGCCGATTTTCTTGTAAATTGTATGTCAGTTGCGTGAGCACTGTACCGCTTAAGCCGAAAAACATGAATTTTACTGATTTTAGCGAAAGTCAAATTATATTGTTGTTGCAGAATTGATATATTCTTATAACCGAAAAAAATTGCACTTTCTTAGGTTTAGACTTAAAGAAGATTTTCTTGTAAATTGTATGTCAATTGCGTGAGCACTGTACCGCTTAAGCCGAAAAACATGAATTTTACTGATTTGAGCGAAAGTAAAACTATAATGTTATGGCAGGATTAACAAATTAATATAAAGAACAGAAAAGAAAAAATTTAACTTTCTTTTCAAAAAAAGGAAAGAAAAAATTGAACTTTCTTAGATTTTTACTTAAAGCCGATTTTCTTGTAAATTGTATGTTAATTACTTGGGCGCTGTACCGCTTAGGCCGAAAAACATCAATTTTACTGATTTGCGCTAAAAACAAACTTTTATTTTATTTCAGGATTAACAATTGTATGTTAATTACTTGATCGCTGTACCGCCTAAGCCAAAATGTTATTCCAGGATTAACAAATTAAAATAACCGAAAAAATTGCAATTTCTTAGGTTTAAAATTTAAGTCCATTTTCTTGTAAATTGTATGTCAACTGCGGTAGCACTGTACTGCTTAAGCCGCAAAACATCGATTTTACTGATTTGATCTAAAGTCAAACTTTCATATAGTTTCAGGATTAACAAATTAATATAACCAGAAAAATTGCACTTTCTTAGATTTAGACTTAAAGCCGATTTTTTTGTATATTGTATATCAGTTGCGTGAGCACTGTACTGCCTAAGCCGAAAAACATCAATTTTACTGGTTTGAGCGAAAGTCAAATTATATTGTTATTGCAGAATTGACATATTCATATAACCGAAAAAATTGCACTTTCTTAGTTTTAGACTTAAAGTCGATTTTCTTTTAAATTGTATGTCAATTGCATGAGCACTGTACCGCTTAAGCCGAAAAACATCAATTTTACTGGTTTGAGCGAAAGTCAAATTATATTGTTATTGCAGAATTCACATATTCATATAACCGAAAAAATTGCACTTTCTTAAATTTAAACTTAAAGCCGATTTTCTTGTAAATTGTATGTCAGTTGCGTGAGCACTGTACCGCTTAAGCCGAAAAACATGAATTTAACTGATTCGAGGTAAAGTCAAATTATATTGTTATTGCAGGATTAACAAATTAATATTACCGAAAAAGTTGCACTTTCTTAGGTTTAGACTTAAAGTCGATTTTCTTGTAAATTGTATGTCAATTGCGGTAGGACTGTACTGCTTAAGCCGCAAAACATCGATTTTACTGATTTGATCTAAAGTCAAACTTTCATATAATTTCAGGATTAACAAATTAATAAAAACCGAAAAAATTGCACTTTCTTAGTTTTAGACTTAAAGTCGATTTTCTTGTAAATTGTATGTCAATTGCGGTAGGACTGTACCGCTTAAGCCAAAAAACATGAATTTTACTAATTTGAGCGAAAGTCAAATTATATTGTTATTGCAAGATTAACAAATTAATATTACCGAAAAAGTTGCATTTTCTTAGGTTAAGACTTAAAGTCGATTTTCTTGTAAATTGTATGTCAAATTTGGTAGCACTGTACTGCTTAAGCCGCAAACCATCGATTTTACTGATTTGCTCTAAAGCCAAACTTTCATATAATTGCAGGATTAACAAATTAATATTACCGAAAAATTTGGACTTTCTTAGATTTAGAATTAAAGCCGATTTTCTTGTAAATTGTATGTCAGTTGCGTGGGCACTGTACTGCTTAAGCCGAAAAACATCAATTTTACTGATTTGAGCGAAAGTCAAATTATAATGTTATTGCAGAATTGACATATTCATATAACCAGAAAAATTGCACTTTCTTAGATTTAGACTTAAAGCCGATTTTCTTGTATATTGTATATCAGTTGCGTGAGCACTGTACTGCCTAAGCCGAAAAACATCAATTTTACTGGTTTGAGCGAAAGTCAAATTATATTGTTATTGCAGAATTCACATATTCATATAACCGAAAAAATTGCACTTTCTTAAATTTAAACTTAAAGCCGATTTTCTTGTAAATTGTATGTCAGTTGCGTGAGCACTGTACCGCTTAAGCCGAAAAACATGAATTTAACTGATTTGAGGTAAAGTCAAATTATATTGTTATTGCAGGATTAACAAATTAATATTACCGAAAAAATTGCACTTTCTTAGGTTTAGACTTAAAGTCGATTTTCTTGTAAATTGTATGTCAATTGCATGAGCACTGTACCGCTTAAGCCGAAAAACATCAATTTTACTGGTTTGAGCGAAAGTCAAATTATATTGTTATTGCAGAATTGACATATTCATATAACCGAAAAAATTGCACTTTCTTAGGTTTACACTTAAAGCCAATTTTTTTGTAAATTGTATGTCAATTGCGGTAGCACTGTACTGCTTAAGCCGCAAAACATCGATTTTACTGATTTGATCTAAAGTCAAACTTTCATATAATTTCAGGATTAACAAATTAATATAACCGAAAAAATTGCACTTTCTTAGATTAGACTTAAAGCCGATTTTCTTGTAAATTGTATGTCAGTTGCGTGAGCACTGTACCGCTTAAGCCGAAAAACATGATTTTTACTGATTTGAGCGAAAGTCAAATTATATTGTTATTGCAGGATTAACAAATTAATATTAACGAAAAAGTTGCACTTTCTTAGGTTAAGACTTAAAGTCGATTTTCTTGTAAATTGTATGTCAAATTTGGTAGCACTGTACTGCTTAAGCCGCAAACCATCGATTTTACTGATTTGCTCTAAAGCCAAACTTTCATATAATTGCAGGATTAACAAATTAATATTACCGAAAAATTTGGACTTTCTTAGATTTAGAATTAAAGCCGATTTTCTTGTAAATTGTATGTCAGTTGCGTGGGCACTGTACTGCTTAAGCCGAAAAACATCAATTTTACTGATTTGAGCGAAAGTCAAATTATAATGTTATTGCAGAATTGACATATTCATATAACCGAAAAAATTGCACTTTCTTAGTTTCAGACTTAAAGTCGATTTTCTTGTAAACTGTATGCCAATTGCGTGAGCACTGTACTGCTTTAGCCGAAAAACATGAATTTTACTGATTTGAGCGAAAGTTAAATTATATTGTTATTGCAGAATTGACATATTCCTATAACCGAAAAAATTGCACTATGTTACTTTCTTAGATTTAGACTTAAAGCCGATTTTCTTGTAAATTGTATGTCAGTTGCGTGAGCACTGTACCGCTTAAGCCGAAAAACATGAATTTTACTGATTTTAGCGAAAGTCAAATTATATTGTTGTTGCAGAATTGATATATTCTTATAACCGAAAAAAATTGGACTTTCTTAGGTTTAGACTTAAAGAAGATTTTCTTGTAAATTGTATGTCAATTATGTGAGCACTGTACCGCTTAAGCCGAAAAACATGAATTTTACTGATTTGAGCGAAAGTAAAACTATAATGTTATGGCAGGATTAACAAATTAATATAAAGAACAGAAAAGAAAAAATTTAACTTTCTTAGATTTTTACTTAAAGCCGATTTTCCTTGTAAATTGTATGTCAACTGCGGAAGCACTGTACTGCTTAAGCCGCAAACCATCGATTTTACTGATTTGAGCGAAAGTCAAACTATATTGTTATTGCAGAATTGACATATTCATATAACCAGAAAAAATTGCACTTTCTTAGTTTTAGACTTAAAGTCGATTTTCTTTTAAATTGTATGTCAATTGCATGAGCACTGTACCGCTTAAGCCGAAAAACATCAATTTTACTGGTTTGAGCGAAAGTAAAACTATAATGTTATGGCAGGATTAACAAATTAATATAAAGAACAGAAAAGAAAAAATTTAACTTTCTTTTAAAAAAAAGAAAAGAAAAAATTGAACTTTCTTAGATTTTTACTTAAAGCCGATTTTCTTGTAAATTGTATGTTAATTACTTGGGCGCTGTACCGCTTAGGCCGAAAAACATCAATTTTACTGATTTGCGCTAAAAACAAACTTTTATTTTATTTCAGGATTAACAATTGTATGTTAATTACTTGATCGCTGTACCGCCTAAGCCAAAATGTTATTCCAGGATTAACAAATTAAAATAACCGAAAAAATTGCAATTTCTTAGGTTTAAAATTTAAGTCCATTTTCTTGTAAATTGTATGTCAACTGCGGTAGCACTGTACTGCTTAAGCCGCAAAACATCGATTTTACTGATTTGATCTAAAGTCAAACTTTCATATAATTTCAGGATTAACAAATTAATATAACCAGAAAAATTGCACTTTCTTAGATTTAGACTTAAAGCCGATTTTCTTGTATATTGTATATCAGTTGCGTGAGCACTGTACTGCTTAAGCCGAAAAACATCAATTTTACTGGTTTGAGCGAAAGTCAAATTATATTGTTATTGCAGAATTGACATATTCATATAACCGAAAAAATTGCACTTTCTTAGTTTTAGACTTAAAGTCGATTTTCTTTTAAATTGTATGTCAATTGCATGAGAACTGTACCGCTTAAGCCGAAAAACATCAATTTTACTGGTTTGAGCGAAAGTAAAACTATAATGTTATGGCAGGATTAACAAATTAATATAAAGAACAGAAAAGAAAAAATTTAACTTTCTTTTAAAAAAAAGAAAAGAAAAAATTGAACTTTCTTAGATTTTTACTTAAAGCCGATTTTCTTGTAAATTGTATGTTAATTACTTGGGCGCTGTACCGCTTAGGCCGAAAAACATCAATTTTACTGATTTGCGCTAAAAACAAACTTTTATTTTATTTCAGGATTAACAATTGTATGTTAATTACTTGATCGCTGTACCGCCTAAGCCAAAATGTTATTCCAGGATTAACAAATTAAAATAACCGAAAAAATTGCAATTTCTTAGGTTTAAAATTTAAGTCCATTTTCTTGTAAATTGTATGTCAACTGCGGTAGCACTGTACTGCTTAAGCCGCAAAACATCGATTTTACTGATTTGATCTAAAGTCAAACTTTCATATAATTTCAGGATTAACAAATTAATATAACCAGAAAAATTGCACTTTCTTAGATTTAGACTTAAAGCCGATTTTCTTGTATATTGTATATCAGTTGCGTGAGCACTGTACTGCCTAAGCCGAAAAACATCAATTTTACTGGTTTGAGCGAAAGTCAAATTATATTGTTATTGCAGAATTGACATATTCATATAACCGAAAAAATTGCACTTTCTTAGATTTAGACTTAAAGCCGATTTTCTTGTATATTGTATATCAGTTGCGTGAGCACTGTACTGCTTAAGCCGAAAAACATCAATTTTACTGGTTTGAGCGAAAGTCAAATTATATTGTTATTGCAGAATTGACATATTCATATAACCGAAAAAATTTCACTTTCTTAGTTTTAGACTTAAAGTCGATTTTCTTTTAAATTGTATGTCAATTGCATGAGCACTGTACCGCTTAAGCCGAAAAACATCAATTTTACTGGTTTGAGCGAAAGTCAAATTATATTGTTATTGCAGGATTAACAAATTAATATTACCGAAAAAGTTGCACTTTCTTAGGTTTAGACTTAAAGTCGATTTTCTTGTAAATTGTATGTCAATTGCGGTAGGACTGTACTGCTTAAGCCGCAAAACATCGATTTTACTGATTTGATCTAAAGTCAAACTTTCATATAATTTCAGGATTAACAAATTAATAAAAACCGAAAAAATTGCACTTTCTTAGTTTTAGACTTAAAGTCGATTTTCTTTTAAATTGTATGTCAATTGCATGAGCACTGTACTGCTTAAGCCGCAAACCATCGATTTTACTGATTTGAGCGAAAGTCAAACTATATTGTTATTGCAGAATTGACATATTCATATAACCGAAAAAATTTCACTTTCTTAGTTTTAGACTTAAAGTCGATTTTCTTTTAAATTGTATGTCAATTGCATGAGCACTGTACCGCTTAAGCCGAAAAACATCAATTTTACTGGTTTGAGCGAAAGTCAAATTATATTGTTATTGCAAGATTAACAAATTAATATTACCGAAAAAGTTGCACTTTCTTAGGTTAAGACTTAAAGTCGATTTTCTTGTAAATTGTATGTCAAATTTGGTAGCACTGTACTGCTTAAGCCGCAAACCATCGATTTTACTGATTTGCTCTAAAGCCAAACTTTCATATAATTGCAGGATTAACAAATTAATATTACCGAAAAATTTGGACTTTCTTAGATTTAGAATTAAAGCCGATTTTCTTGTAAATTGTATGTCAGTTGCGTGGGCACTGTACTGCTTAAGCCGAAAAACATCAATTTTACTGATTTGAGCGAAAGTCAAATTATAATGTTATTGCAGAATTGACATATTCATATAACCAGAAAAATTGCACTTTCTTAGATTTAGACTTAAAGCCGATTTTCTTGTATATTGTATATCAGTTGCGTGAGCGCTGTACTGCCTAAGCCGAAAAACATCAATTTTACTGGTTTGAGCGAAAGTCAAATTATATTGTTATTGCAGAATTCACATATTCATATAACCGAAAAAATTGCACTTTCTTAAATTTAAACTTAAAGCCGATTTTCTTGTAAATTGTATGTCAGTTGCGTGAGCACTGTACCGCTTAAGCCGAAAAACATGAATTTAACTGATTTGAGGTAAAGTCAAATTATATTGTTATTGCAGGATTAACAAATTAATATTACCGAAAAAATTGCACTTTCTTAGGTTTAGACTTAAAGTCGATTTTCTTGTAAATTGTATGTCAATTGCATGAGCACTGTACCGCTTAAGCCGAAAAACATCAATTTTACTGGTTTGAGCGAAAGTCAAATTATATTGTTATTGCAGAATTGACATATTCATATAACCGAAAAAATTGCACTTTCTTAGGTTTACACTTAAAGCCAATTTTTTTGTAAATTGTATGTCAATTGCGGTAGCACTGTACTGCTTAAGCCGCAAAACATCGATTTTACTGATTTGATCTAAAGTCAAACTTTCATATAATTTCAGGATTAACAAATTAATATAACCGAAAAAATTGCACTTTCTTAGATTAGACTTAAAGCCAATTTTCTTGTAAATTGTATGTCAGTTGCGTGAGCACTGTACCGCTTAAGCCGAAAAACATGATTTTTACTGATTTGAGCGAAAGTCAAATTATATTGTTATTGCAGGATTAACAAATTAATATTAACGAAAAAGTTGCACTTTCTTAGGTTAAGACTTAAAGTCGATTTTCTTGTAAATTGTATGTCAAATTTGGTAGCACTGTACTGCTTAAGCCGCAAACCATCGATTTTACTGATTTGCTCTAAAGCCAAACTTTCATATAATTGCAGGATTAACAAATTAATATTACCGAAAAATTTGGACTTTCTTAGATTTAGAATTAAAGCCGATTTTCTTGTAAATTGTATGTCAGTTGCGTGGGCACTGTACTGCTTAAGCCGAAAAACATCAATTTTACTGATTTGAGCGAAAGTCAAATTATAATGTTATTGCAGAATTGACATATTCATATAACCGAAAAAATTGCACTTTCTTAGTTTCAGACTTAAAGTCGATTTTCTTGTAAACTGTATGCCAATTGCGTGAGCACTGTACTGCTTTAGCCGAAAAACATGAATTTTACTGATTTGAGCGAAAGTTAAATTATATTGTTATTGCAGAATTGACATATTCCTATAACCGAAAAAATTGCACTATGTTAATTTCTTAGATTTAGACTTAAAGCCGATTTTCTTGTAAATTGTATGTCAGTTGCGTGAGCACTGTACCGCTTAAGCCGAAAAACATGAATTTTACTGATTTTAGCGAAAGTCAAATTATATTGTTGTTGCAGAATTGATATATTCTTATAACCGAAAAAAATTGCACTTTCTTAGGTTTAGACTTAAAGAAGATTTTCTTGTAAATTGTATGTCAATTATGTGAGCACTGTACCGCTTAAGCCGAAAAACATGAATTTTACTGATTTGAGCGAAAGTAAAACTATAATGTTATGGCAGGATTAACAAATTAATATAAAGAACAGAAAAGAAAAAATTTAACTTTCTTAGATTTTTACTTAAAGCCGATTTTCCTTGTAAATTGTATGTCAACTGCGGAAGCACTGTACTGCTTAAGCCGCAAACCATCGATTTTACTGATTTGAGCGAAAGTCAAACTATATTGTTATTGCAGAATTGACATATTCATATAACCAGAAAAATTGCACTTTCTTAGATTTAGACTTAAAGCCGATTTTCTTGTATATTGTATATCAGTTGCGTGAGCACTGTACTGCTTAAGCCGAAAAACATCAATTTAACTGGTTTGAGCGAAAGTCAAATTATATTGTTATTGCAGAATTGACATATTCATATAACCGAAAAAATTGCACTTTCTTAGTTTTAGACTTAAAGCCGATTTTCTTGTATATTGTATATTAGTTGCGTGAGCACTGTACTGCCTAAGCCGAAAAACATCAATTTTACTGGTTTGAGCGAAAGTCAAATTATATTGTTATTGCAGAATTGACATATTCATATAACCGAAAAAATTGCACTTTCTTAGATTTAGACTTAAAGCCGATTTTCTTGTATATTGTATATCAGTTGCGTGAGCACTGTACTGCTTAAGCCGAAAAACATCAATTTAACTGGTTTGAGCGAAAGTCAAATTATATTGTTATTGCAGAATTGACATATTCATATAACCGAAAAAATTGCACTTTCTTAGTTTTAGACTTAAAGCCGATTTTCTTGTATATTGTATATTAGTTGCGTGAGCACTGTACTGCCTAAGCCGAAAAACATCAATTTTACTGGTTTGAGCGAAAGTCAAATTATATTGTTATTGCAGAATTGACATATTCATATAACCGAAAAAATTGCACTTTCTTAGATTTAGACTTAAAGCCGATTTTCTGGTATATTGTATATCAGTTGCGTGAGCACTGTACTGCTTAAGCCGCAAACCATCGATTTTACTGATTTGAGCGAAAGTCAAACTATATTGTTATTGCAGAATTGACATATTCATATAACCGAAAAAATTGCACTTTCTTAGTTTTAGACTTAAAGTCGATTTTCTTTTAAATTGTATGTCAATTGCATGAGCACTGTACCGCTTAAGCCGCAAACCATCGATTTTACTGATTTGAGCAAAAGTCAAACTATATTGTTATTGCAGAATTGACATATTCATATAACCGAAAAAATTGCACTTTCTTAGTTTTAGACTTAAAGTCGATTTTCTTTTAAATTGTATGTCAATTGCATGAGCACTGTACCGCTTAAGCCGAAAAACATCAATTTTACTGGTTTGAGCGAAAGTCAAATTATATTGTTATTGCAGAATTCACATATTCATATAACCGAAAAAATTGCACTTTCTTAAATTTAAACTTAAAGCCGATTTTCTTGTAAATTGTATGTCAGTTGCGTGAGCACTGTACCGCTTAAGCCGAAAAACATGAATTTTACTGATTTGAGCTAAAGTCAAATTATATTGTTATTGCAGAATTCACATATTCATATAACCGAAAAAATTGCACTTTCTTAAATTTAGACTTAAAGTCGATTTTCTTTTAAATTGTATGTCAATTGCATGAGCACTGTACTGCTTAAGCCGCAAACCATCGATTTTACTGATTTGAGCGAAAGTCAAACTATATTGTTATTGCAGAATTGACATATTCATATAACCGAAAAAATTGCACTTTCTTAGTTTTAGACTTAAAGTCGATTTTCTTTTAAATTGTATGTCAATTGCATGAGCACTGTACCGCTTAAGCCGCAAACCATCGATTTTACTGATTTGAGCAAAAGTCAAACTATATTGTTATTGCAGAATTGACATATTCATATAACCGAAAAAATTGCACTTTCTTAGTTTTAGACTTAAAGTCGATTTTCTTTTAAATTGTATGTCAATTGCATGAGCACTGTACCGCTTAAGCCGAAAAACATCAATTTTACTGATTTGAGCTAAAGTCAAATTATATTGTTATTGCAGAATTCACATATTCATATAACCGAAAAAATTGCACTTTCTTAAATTTAGACTTAAAGTCGATTTTCTTTTAAATTGTATGTCAATTGCATGAGCACTGTACTGCTTAAGCCGCAAACCATCGATTTTACTGATTTGAGCGAAAGTCAAACTATATTGTTATTGCAGAATTGACATATTCATATAACCGAAAAAATTGCACTTTCTTAGTTTTAGACTTAAAGTCGATTTTCTTTTAAATTGTATGTCAATTGCATGAGCACTGTACCGCTTAAGCCGAAAAACATGAATTTTACTGATTTGAGCTAAAGTCAAATTATATTGTTATTGCAGGATTGACATATTCATATAACCGAAAAAATTGCACTTTCTTAGTTTTAGACTTAAAGTCGATTTTCTTTTAAATTGTATGTCAATTATGTGAGCACTGTACCGCTTAAGCCGAAAAACATGAATTTTACTGATTTGAGCGAAAGTAAAACTATAATGTTATGGCAGGATTAACAAATTAATATAAAGAACAGAAAAGAAAAAATTTAACTTTCTTAGATTTTTACTTAAAGCCGATTTTCCTTGTAAATTGTATGTCAACTGCGGAAGCACTGTACTGCTTAAGCCGCAAACCATCGATTTTACTGATTTGAGCGAAAGTCAAACTATATTGTTATTGCAGAATTGACATATTCATATAACCAGAAAAATTGCACTTTCTTAGATTTAGACTTAAAGCCGATTTTCTTGTATATTGTATATCAGTTGCGTGAGCACTGTACTGCTTAAGCCGAAAAACATCAATTTAACTGGTTTGAGCGAAAGTCAAATTATATTGTTATTGCAGAATTGACATATTCATATAACCGAAAAAATTGCACTTTCTTAGTTTTAGACTTAAAGCCGATTTTCTTGTATATTGTATATTAGTTGCGTGAGCACTGTACTGCCTAAGCCGAAAAACATCAATTTTACTGGTTTGAGCGAAAGTCAAATTATATTGTTATTGCAGAATTGACATATTCATATAACCGAAAAAATTGCACTTTCTTAGATTTAGACTTAAAGCCGATTTTCTTGTATATTGTATATCAGTTGCGTGAGCACTGTACTGCTTAAGCCGAAAAACATCAATTTAACTGGTTTGAGCGAAAGTCAAATTATATTGTTATTGCAGAATTGACATATTCATATAACCGAAAAAATTGCACTTTCTTAGTTTTAGACTTAAAGCCGATTTTCTTGTATATTGTATATTAGTTGCGTGAGCACTGTACTGCCTAAGCCGAAAAACATCAATTTTACTGGTTTGAGCGAAAGTCAAATTATATTGTTATTGCAGAATTGACATATTCATATAACCGAAAAAATTGCACTTTCTTAGATTTAGACTTAAAGCCGATTTTCTGGTATATTGTATATCAGTTGCGTGAGCACTGTACTGCTTAAGCCGCAAACCATCGATTTTACTGATTTGAGCGAAAGTCAAACTATATTGTTATTGCAGAATTGACATATTCATATAACCGAAAAAATTGCACTTTCTTAGTTTTAGACTTAAAGTCGATTTTCTTTTAAATTGTATGTCAATTGCATGAGCACTGTACCGCTTAAGCCGCAAACCATCGATTTTACTGATTTGAGCAAAAGTCAAACTATATTGTTATTGCAGAATTGACATATTCATATAACCGAAAAAATTGCACTTTCTTAGTTTTAGACTTAAAGTCGATTTTCTTTTAAATTGTATGTCAATTGCATGAGCACTGTACCGCTTAAGCCGAAAAACATCAATTTTACTGGTTTGAGCGAAAGTCAAATTATATTGTTATTGCAGAATTCACATATTCATATAACCGAAAAAATTGCACTTTCTTAAATTTAAACTTAAAGCCGATTTTCTTGTAAATTGTATGTCAGTTGCGTGAGCACTGTACCGCTTAAGCCGAAAAACATGAATTTTACTGATTTGAGCTAAAGTCAAATTATATTGTTATTGCAGAATTCACATATTCATATAATCGAAAAAATTGCACTTTCTTAAATTTAGACTTAAAGTCGATTTTCTTTTAAATTGTATGTCAATTGCATGAGCACTGTACTGCTTAAGCCGCAAACCATCGATTTTACTGATTTGAGCGAAAGTCAAACTATATTGTTATTGCAGAATTGACATATTCATATAACCGAAAAAATTGCACTTTCTTAGTTTTAGACTTAAAGTCGATTTTCTTTTAAATTGTATGTCAATTGCATGAGCACTGTACCGCTTAAGCCGAAAAACATGAATTTTACTGATTTGAGCTAAAGTCAAATTATATTGTTATTGCAGGATTAACAAATTAATATTACCGAAAAAGTTTCACTTTCTTAGGTTTAGACTTAAAGTCGATTTTCTTGTAAATTGTATGTCAATTGCGGTAGCACTGTACTGATTTGCTCTAAAGCCAAACTTTCATATAATTTTAGGATTAACAAATTAATATAACCGAAAAAATTGCACTTTCTTACCGAAAAAATTGCACTTTTTTAGATTTAGACTTAACGCCGATTTTCTTGTAAATTGTATGTTAATTACTTGAGCGCTCTACCGCTTAGGCCGAAACACATCAATTTTACTGATTTGATCGAAAGTCAAACTTTCATATAATTTCAGGATTAACAAATTAATATAACCGAAAAAATTGCACTTTCTTAGATTAGACTTAAAGCCGATTTTCCTGTAAATTTTATGTCAGTTGCGTGAGCAGTGTACTGCTTAAGCCAAAAAAGATCAATTTTACTGGTTTGAGCGAAAGTCAAATTATATTGTTATTGCAGAATTGACATATTCATATAACCGAAAAAATTGCACTTTCTTAGTTTTAGACTTAAAGTCGATTTTCTTTTAAATTGTATGTCAATTGCATGAGCACTGTACCGCTTAAGCCGAAAAACATGAATTTTACTGATTTGAGCTAAAGTCAAATTATATTGTTATTGCAGGATTAACAAATTAATATTACCGAAAAAGTTTCACTTTCTTAGGTTTAGACTTAAAGTCGATTTTCTTGTAAATTGTATGTCAATTGCGGTAGCACTGTACTGATTTGCTCTAAAGCCAAACTTTCATATAATTTTAGGATTAACAAATTAATATAACCGAAAAAATTGCACTTTCTTACCGAAAAAATTGCACTTTTTTAGATTTAGACTTAACGCCGATTTTCTTGTAAATTGTATGTTAATTACTTGAGCGCTCTACCGCTTAGGCCGAAACACATCAATTTTACTGATTTGATCGAAAGTCAAACTTTCATATAATTTCAGGATTAACAAATTAATATAACCGAAAAAATTGCACTTTCTTAGATTAGACTTAAAGCCGATTTTCCTGTAAATTTTATGTCAGTTGCGTGAGCAGTGTACTGCTTAAGCCAAAAAAGATCAATTTTACTGGTTTGAGCGAAAGTCAAATTATATTGTTATTGCAGAATTGACATATTCATATAACCGAAAAAATTGCACTTTCTTAGTTTTAGACTTAAAGTCGATTTTCTAGTAAATTGTATGTGAATTGCGTGAGCACTGTACTGCTTAAGCTGAAAAACATGAATTTTACTGATTTGAGCGAAAGTCAAATTATATTGTTATTGCAGGATTAACAAATTAATATTACCGAAAAGGTTGCACTTTCTTAGTTTTAGACTTAAAGTCGATTTTCTTGTAAATTTTATGTCAATTGCGGTAGCACTGTACTGCTTAAGCCGAAAAACATCCATTTTACTGATTTGATCTTAAGTCAAACTTTCATATAATTTCAGGATTAACAAATTAATATAACCGAAAAAATTGCACTTTCTTAGATTTAGACTTAAAGTCGATTTTCTTGTAAATTGTATGTCAATTGCATGAGCACTGTACCGCTTAAGCCGAAAAACATAAATTTTACTGGTTTGAGCGAAAGTCAAATTATATTGTTATTGCAGAATTGACATATTCATATAACCGAAAAAATTGCACTTTCTTAGATTTAGACTTAAAGTCGATTTTCTTGTAAATTGTATGTCAATTGCATGAGCACTGTACTGCTTTAGCCGAAAAACATCAACTTTACTGATTTGCGCGAAAATAACACTATAATGTTATGGCAGGATTAACAAATTTATATAAAAAAAAGAAAAGAAAAAATTGAACTTTCTTAGATTTTTACTTAAAGCCGATTTTCTTGTAAATTGTATGTTAATTACTTGAGCACTGTACCGCTTAGGCCGAAAACATCAATTTTACTGATTTGCGCTAAAAAAAAACTTTTATTTTATTTCAGGATTAACAATTGTATGTTAATTACTTGATCGCTGTACCGCCTAAGGCGAAATGTTATTCCAGGATTAACAAATTAAAATAACCGAAAAAATTGCAATTTCTTAGGTTTAAAATTTAAGTCCATTTTCTTGTAAATTGTATGTCAACTGCGGTAGCACTGTACTGCTTAAGCCGCAAAACATCGATTTTACTGATTTGATCTAAAGTCAAACTTTCATATAATTTCAGGATTAACAAATTAATATAACCAGAAAAATTGCACTTTCTTAGATTTAGACTTAAAGCCGATTTTCTTGTATATTGTATAACAGTTGCGTGAGCACTGTACTGCCTAAGCCGAAAAACATCAATTTTACTGGTTTGAGCGAAAGTCAAATTATATTGTTATTGCAGAATTGACATATTCATATAACCGAAAAAATTGCACTTTCTTAGTTTTAGACTTAAAGTCAATTTTCTTTTAAATTGTATGTCAATTGCATGAGCACTGTACCGCTTAAGCCGAAAAACATCAATTTTACTGGTTTGAGCGAAAGTCAAATTATATTGTTATTGCAGAATTCACATATTCATATAACCGAAAAAATTGCACTTTCTTAAATTTAAACTTAAAGCCGATTTTCTTGTAAATTGTATGTCAGTTGCGTGAGCACTGTACCGCTTAAGCCGAAAAACATGAATTTTACTGATTTGAGCTAAAGTCAAATTATATTGTTATTGCAGGATTAACAAATTAATATTACCGAAAAAGTTGCACTCTCTTAGGTTTAGACTTAAAGTCGATTTTCTTGTAACTTGTATGTCAATTGCGGTAGCACTGTACTGCTTAAGCCGCAAAACATCGATTTTACTGATTTGATCTAAAGTCAAACTTTCATATAATTTCAGGATTAACAAATTAATATAACCGAAAAAATTGCACTTTCTTAGATTTAGACTTAAAGTCGATTTTCTTGTAAATTGTATGTCAATTGCATGAGCACTGTACCGCTTAAGCCGAAAAACATCAATTTTACTGGTTTGAGCGAAAGTCAAATTATATTGTTATTGCAGAATTGACATATTCATATAACCGAAAAAATTGCACTTTCTTAGGTTTAGACTTAAGGTCGATTTTTTTGTAAATTGTATGTCAATTGCGATAGCACTGTACTGCTTAAGCCGCAAAACATCGATTTTACTGATTTGATCTAAAGTCAAACTTTCATATAATTTCAGGATTAACAAATTAATATAACCGAAAAAATTGCACTTTCTTAGATTAGACTTAAAGCCGATTTTCTTGTAAATTGTATGTCAATTACATGAGCACTGTACCGCTTAAGCCGAAAAACATAAATTTTACTGGTTTGAGCGAAAGTCAAATTATATTGTTATTGCAGAATTGACATATTCATATAACCGAAAAAATTGCACTTTCTTAGATTTAGACTTAAAGTGGATTTTCGTGTAAATTGTATGTCAATTGCATGAGCACTGTACTGCTTAAGCCGAAAAACATCAACTTTACTGATTTGCGCGAAAATAACACTATAATGTTATGGCAGGATTAACAAATTAATATAAAAAAAAGAAAAGAAAAAATTGAACTTTCTTAGATTTTTACTTAAAGCCGATTTTCTTGTAAATTGTATGTTAATTACTTGAGCGCTGTACCGCTTAGGCCGAAAAACATCAATTTTACTGATTTGCGCTAAAAACAAACTTTTATTTTATTTCAGGATTAACAATTGTATGTTAATTACTTGATTGCTGTACCGCCTAAGCCGAAATGTTATTCCAGGATTAACAAATTAAAATAACCGAAAAAATTGCAATTTCTTAGGTTTAAAATTTAAGTCCATTTTCTTGTAAATTGTATGTCAACTGCGGTAGCACTGTACTGCTTAAGCCGCAAAACATCGATTTTACTGATTTGATCTAAAGTCAAACTTTCATATAATTTCAGGATTAACAAATTAATATAACCAGAAAAATTGCACTTTCTTAGATTTAGACTTAAAGCCGATTTTCTTGTATATTGTATATCAGTTGCGTGAGCACTGTACTGCCTAAGCCGAAAAACATCAATTTTACTGGTTTGAGCGAAAGTCAAATTATATTGTTATTGCAGAATTGACCTATTCATATAACCCAAAAAAATTGCACTTTCTTAGATTTAGACTTAAAGCCGATTTTCTTGTATATTGTATATCAGTTGCGTGAGCACTGTACTGCTTAAGCCGAAAAACATCAATTTTACTGGTTTGAGCGAAAGTCAAATTATTATGTTATTGCAGAATTGACATATTCATATAACCGAAAAAATTGCACTTTCTTAGTTTTAGACTTAAAGTCGATTTTCTTGTAAATTGTATGTGAATTGCGTGAGCACTGTACTGCTTAAGCCGAAAAACATGAATTTTACTGATTTGAGCGAAAGTCAAATTATATTGTTATTGCAGGATTAACAAATTAATATTACCGAAAAGGTTGCAGTTTCTTAGTTTTAGAATTAAAGTCGATTTTCTTGTAAATTTTATGTCAATTGCGGTAGCACTGTACTGCTTAAGCCGCAAAACATCGATTTTACTGATTTGATCTAAAGTCAAACTTTCATATAATTTCAGGATTAACAAATTAATATAACCAGAAAAATTGCACTTTCTTAGATTTAGACTTAAAGCCGATTTTCTTGTATATTGTATATCAGTTGCGTGAGCACTGTACTGCCTAAGCCGAAAAACATCAATTTTACTGGTTTGAGCGAAAGTCAAATTATATTGTTATAGCAGAATTGACATATTCATATAACCGAAAAAATTGCACTTTCTTAGATTTAGACTTAAAGCCGATTTTCTTGTATATTGTATATCAGTTGCGTGAGCACTGTACTGCTTAAGCCGAAAAAAATCAATTTTACTGGTTTGAGCGAAAGTCAAATTATATTGTTATTGCAGAATTGACATATTCATATAACCGAAAAAATTGCACTTTCTTAGTTTTAGACTTAAAGACAATTTTCTTTTAAATTGTATGTCAATTGCATGAGCACTGTACCGCTTAAGCCGAAAAACATCAATTTTACTGGTTTGAGCGAAAGTCAAATTATATTGTTATTGCAGAATTCACATATTCATATAACCGAAAAAATTGCACTTTCTTAAATTTAAACTTAAAGCCGATTTTCTTGTAACTTGTATGTCAGTTGCGTGAGCACTGTACCGCTTAAGCCGAAAAACATGAATTTTACTGATTTGAGCTAAAGTCAAATTATATTGTTATTGCAGGATTAACAAATTAATATTACCGAAAAAGTTGCACTTTCTTAGGTTTAGACTTAAAGTCGATTTTCTTGTAAATTGTATGTCAATTGCGGTAGCACTGTACTTCTTAAGCCGCAAAACATCGATTTTACTGATTTGATCTAAAGTCAAACTTTCATATAATTTCAGGATTAACAAATTAATATAATCGAAAAAATTGCACTTTCTTAGATTTAGACTTAAAGCCGATTTTCTTGTAAATTGTATGTCAGTTGCGTGAGCACTGTACCGCTTAAGCCGAAAAACATGATTTTTACTGATTTGAGCGAAAGTCAAATTATATTGTTATTGCAGAATTGACATATTCATATAACCGAAAAAATTGCACTTTCTTAGGTTTAGACTTAAAGTCGATTTTTTTGTAAATTGTATGTCAACTGCGGTAGCACTGTACTGCTTAAGCCGCAAAACATCGATTTTACTGATTTGATCTAAAGTCAAACTTTCATATAATTTCAGGATTAACAAATTAATATAACCGAAAAAATTGCACCTTCTTAGATTAGACTTAAAGCTGATTTTCTTGTAAATTGTATGTCAGTTGCGTGAGCACTGTACCGCTTAAGCCGAAAAACATGATTTTTACTGATTTGAGCGAAAGTCAAATTATATTGTTATTGCAGGATTAACAAATTAATATTAACGAAAAAGTTGCACTTTCTTAGGTTTAGACTTAAAGTCGATTTTCTTGTAAATTGTATGTCAAATTCGGTAGCACTGTACTGCTTAAGCCGCAAACCATCGATTTTACTGATTTGCTCTAAAGTCAAACTTTCATATAATTTCAGGATTAACAAATTAATATAACCGAAAAAATTGCACTTTCTTAGATTTAGACTTAAAGTCGATTTTCTTGTAAATTGTATGTCAATTGCGGTAGCACTGTACTGCTTAAGCCGCAAAACATCGATTGTACTGATTTGATCTAAAGTCAAACTTTCATATAATTTCAGGATTAACAAATTAATATAACCGAAAAAATTGCACTTTCTTAGATTAGACTTAAAGCCGATTTTCTTGTAAATTGTATGTCAGTTGCGTGAGCACTGTACCGCTTAAGCCGAAAAACATGATTTTTACTGATTTGAGCGAAAGTCAAATTATATTGTTATTGCAGGATTAACAAATTAATATTAACGAAAAAGTTGCACTTTCTTAGGTTTAGACTTAAAGTCGATTTTCTTGTAAATTGTATGTCAATTGCATGAGCACTGTACCGCTTAAGCCGAAAAACATCAATTTTACTGGTTTGAGCGAAAGTCAAATTATATTGTTATTGCAGAATTGACATATTCATATAACCGAAAAAATTGCACTTTCTTAGGTTTAGACTTAAAGTCGATTTTTTTGTAAATTGTATGTCAGTTGCGGTAGCACTGTACTGCTTAAGCCGCAAAACATCGATTTTACTGATTTGATCTAAAGTCAAACTTTCATATAATTTCAGGATTAACAAATTAATATAACCGAAATAATTGCACTTTCTTAGATTTAGACTTAAAGTCGATTTTCTTGTAAATTGTATGTCAATTGCATGAGCACTGTACCGCTTAAGCCGAAAAACATCAATTTTACTGGTTTGAGCGAAAGTCAAATTATATTGTTATTGCAGAATTGACATATTCATATAACCAAAAAAATTGCACTTTCTTAAATTTAAACTTAAAGCCGATTTTCTTGTAAATTGTATGTCAGTTGCGTGAGCACTGTACCGCTTAAGCCGAAAAACATGATTTTTACTGATTTGAGCGAAAGTCAAATTATATTGTTATTGCAGAATTGACATATTCATATAACCGAAAAAATTGCACTTTCTTAGGTTTAGACTTAAAGTCGATTTTTTTGTAAATTGTATGTCAATTGCGGTAGCACTGTACTGCTTAAGCCGCAAAACATCGATTTTACTGATTTGATCTAAAGTCAAACTTTCATATAATTTCAGGATTAACAAATTAATATAACCGAAAAAATTGCACCTTCTTAGATTAGACTTAAAGCTGATTTTCTTGTAAATTGTATGTCAGTTGCGTGAGCACTGTACCGCTTAAGCCGAAAAACATGATTTTTACTGATTTGAGCGAAAGTCAAATTATATTGTTATTGCAGGATTAACAAATTAATATTAACGAAAAAGTTGCACTTTCTTAGGTTTAGACTTAAAGTCGATTTTCTTGTAAATTGTATGTCAAATTCGGTAGCACTGTACTGCTTAAGCCGCAAACCATCGATTTTACTGATTTGCTCTAAAGTCTAACTTTCATATAATTTCAGGATTAACAAATTAATATAACCGAAAAAATTGCACTTTCTTAGATTTAGACTTAAAGTCGATTTTCTTGTAAATTGTATGTCAATTGCGGTAGCACTGTACTGCTTAAGCCGCAAAACATCGATTTTACTGATTTGATCTAAAGTCAAACTTTCATATAATTTCAGGATTAACAAATTAATATAACCGAAAAAATTGCACTTTCTTAGATTAGACTTAAAGCCGATTTTCTTGTAAATTGTATGTCAGTTGCGTGAGCACTGTACCGCTTAAGCCGAAAAACATGATTTTTACTGATTTGAGCGAAAGTCAAATTATATTGTTATTGCAGGATTAACAAATTAATATTAACGAAAAAGTTGCACTTTCTTAGGTTTAGACTTAAAGTCGATTTTCTTGTAAATTGTATGTCAAATTCGGTAGCACTGTACTGCTTAAGCCGCAAACCATCGATTTTACTGATTTGCTCTAAAGTCAAACTTTCATATAATTTCAGGATTAACAAATTAATATAACCGAAAAAATTGCACTTTCTTAGATTTAGACTTAAAGTCGATTTTCTTGTAAATTGTATGTCAATTGCATGAGCACTGTACCGCTTAAGCCGAAAAACATCAATTTTACTGGTTTGAGCGAAAGTCAAATTATATTGTTATTGCAGAATTGACATATTCATATAACCGAAAAAATTGCACTTTCTTAGGTTTAGACTTAAAGTCGATTTTTTTGTAAATTGTATGTCAGTTGCGGTAGCACTGTACTGCTTAAGCCGCAAAACATCGATTTTACTGATTTGATCTAAAGTTAAACTTTCATATAATTTCAGGATTAACAAATTAATATAACCGAAAAAATTGCACTTTCTTAGATTTAGACTTAAAGTCGATTTTCTTGTAAATTGTATGTCAATTGCATGAGCACTGTACCGCTTAAGCCGAAAAACATCAATTTTACTGGTTTGAGCGAAAGTCAAATTATATTGTTATTGCAGAATTGACATATTCATATAACCAAAAAAATTGCACTTTCTTAGGTTTAGACTTAAAGTCGATTTTTTTGTAAATTGTATGTCAATTGCGGTAGCACTGTACTGCTTAAGCCGCAAAACATCGATTTTACTGATTTGATCTAAAGTCAAACTTTCATATAATTTCAGGATTAACAAATTAATATAACCGAAAAAATTGCACTTTCTTAGATTAGACTTAAAGCCGATTTTCTTGTAAATTGTATGTCAGTTGCGTGAGCACTGTACCGCTTAAGCCGAAAAACATGATTTTTACTGATTTGAGCGAAAGTCAAATTATATTGTTATTGCAGGATTAACAAATTAATATTAACGAAAAAGTTGCACTTTCTTAGGTTTAGACTTAAAGTCGATTTTCTTGTAAATTGTATGTCAAATTCGGTAGCACTGTACTGCTTAAGCCGCAAACCATCGATTTTACTGATTTGCTCTAAAGTCAAACTTTCATATAATTTCAGGATTAACAAATTAATATAACCGAAAAAATTGCACTTTCTTAGATTTAGACTTGGTTGGCAAAAATCCTCCGCTGAACCCTCCACGAGGGTGCCGACTTGAAATAGATACCACAGGTTCACGTCGTTAGTAGTGAGGTGTCTAGCTAAGGTCAGGCTTCCTATCTGGGTGTTCGGTACTCTTCGATAGTGCAGCATCCAGATAGGAGGTCTTACCATGGTAGGAGGTAAGGGGCTGGATCAAGGTGTCATGCGACCCGTGCCGAAGATCAACCTGGCTGGGGGCCCTTAAATAGCCCAGTCTCGCACGGAGCTTACGGATACCTGGCGCCCTCCGTAATAAGATAGCCTTACTTGCGTAGCGGGGGCTATGCGCAAGCGGACATACTTTCCCCTACACTCGTGGGTCCAAAATATGAGCCAAAACATTAACATGATAAATAAAAACAAAAAGGAGTCCGGACCTCCTTCAAAAAGACCGGAGGGAGCGGGTTGCTCCCAGAGAAGAGCAGCGTTTGGCACGAGCTCGACAACAGCCAAAGCGAGGACAGGAGCGAAGCTTGGTCCTGGAGCAAAGGCGAATACTAAGGGGGCAGTAGCCAAGGCTGGCGCCACAAAAACAGCAACGCTGGAGGCAGCCCATACCAACCCCTGTAGCCAAAGCTTGGCAGCCAAGCAGGAGAAGGTGGGAGATGCTAAAAGCGAAGCTGCCAGTAGTGGGTCAGCCAGAGCGTGGCCTTCCTTCAGGATTGATGACCCGGCAAAAGCAAAGTATGCAGAGAGGCGACGCGCTGCATACCTGTTGAAGAAGGTGGAGCTGCAACCGCCAAGCAATGAGGAGCTCACAAAGGAGCTCCAAGAATCCATTGATTGCGCGAGAGCTGTCCTACCTAACTTCAAACTAGAAGCGCCGGTAGTGGCAACAAAAAGACAAAGGTCCGCTGAAGAGGCTAAGCCGTCAGCAAAGAGACCGAAAACTAAGGGCGTGACGCCCGTAAGATCTTTTGCTGATGTGGCCCGAAACCGCATTGTCATTGGTGTGCTGGATGAGGGTGATCCCGAAGGAAAAATCCCCAGAGCCCAATGGAAATGGGTGCAAGCCGCACTGACGAATGTGGCTTTGGAAGTGCTACTTAGCAATCCAGGTCCACCCCCGTCATGTGCGGATGCCGGATGGTATCAAGGGCAAATAAAGATGATAGCGTGTGACGACGAGAGATCGGTCCAGCTATATAAAGCAGCAATATCTAAAGTGGGAGAGGTCTACCCCGGAGCCAAATTGGTGGCGGTAGACAGGAAAGATATCCCATCCCGACCGAGAGCAAGGGTATGGATCCCGGCTACACCATCGCAGCCGGACCAAATAATGCAGCTCATAAGAGCCTGCAACCCAAATCTGCCAACGGAGGGATGGAGATTCGTCAAGGCCTTTGACGACCCCGCAGCAGAATCTGGAGTGGAGACGAAGGAGCCACAATGCAGATTCTGCTGCTTCTAACAAAAGAATCCGTAGAACCGCTAGCGAAAAGTGGCGGAGAGATCAGCTACGGATTCACAAAAGTAAAGGTCATGACCTACAAATCAGACGCCGATGCAGGAGAAAACTTGGCATCGGAATCGGAGTGCGAAGTCGAGGAAGATCCAGTGGAGTCCTCGAGCGACGCAGAGATCACGGATCAAGGTGAGTGTACTTCGGGGTCTGAACTTGCGGACAGACTCTCTAAACTCTACACTGAGAGTGAGCTTTTAAGCGACTCTCATGATGATGCAGAGAAGACCATAACTAATGCGTCTTCTCCAAATTAATTTACACCACAGCAAACTAGCGTCTCTAGCCCTAGTTAACCGCATGGCAGAAGAACGGCCTGACTTTGTCCTCATTCAGGAGCCATGGGTTAACGGAGGGCGTATCTGCGGTCTGAGGACACCAGGTTACAATCTATACGCGAATGGTTGTGTAGGTAAGCCAAGGACATGTATATTGGCTAACAAAAAGCTTAATGTCTTTTTATTACACAATTACAGTAGTAACGACACTACGGTAGTAAGCTGGGAGACGAGCAAGAGGAAATACCGGCTCGCATCATGCTACATGCCGTACGACGAGGTAGCAGTACCATCGCAGCTGTTCAAGGAGCTGGTACGAGACGCCGAAGCATCCAAGTGTTC
This sequence comes from Bactrocera oleae, assembly GCF_042242935.1. Classification (NCBI taxonomy): domain Eukaryota; kingdom Metazoa; phylum Arthropoda; class Insecta; order Diptera; family Tephritidae; genus Bactrocera; species Bactrocera oleae. The sequence goes on along the minus strand of NC_091541.1, from coordinate 14,124,211 downwards.
GATCATACTTGGATGCGACTCCAATGCGCACCATAATCTATGGGGAAGCACGGACATTAATGAAAGGGGTGAGTTGCTCTTTAATTATCTAATAGGAAGTAAGCTTCTGTTATGTAACAAAGGTAGTACGCCAACATTTATAACCAGAAACCGACAGGAAGTATTAGATATAACACTGGTATCGGAAGAGCTGGTGGATAAAATAACACATTGGAGGGTATTGGAAGAACACTCCTTCTCAGACCACCGCTACATTGAGTGTATAATTGAAGAAAATGTAGTTAGGGAAGAGAAATTCAGGAATCATAGGAAAACGAACTTGCAGATGCACATGCAGGAGCTAAAAAAGCGTATTCCTATGATTCCACCATTCCAACCGGAAAAGAAAGAGGACCTAGACATCCTTGTTAAACGATTCACAGAGTCTTGTCGTCAAGCACTAGAGGTAGCTTGTCCATTAACACACAGTAGGGGAAGAATTAGACCTCCTTGGTGGACCCCAATACTTAAGAACATGCAGAAGAATTGCAGAAGGCAATTCAATTCTGGCAAACTATCCCAAGAAGATATAGAGTGGGATAACTATCACAACCACCTTCGGGCATACAAAAAGGAGGTAAGAAAAGCAAAAAGGAATTCGTGGAAATCTTTTTGTAGCGATATCGAAGATACAGCAGAAGTGTTCCGACTGAGAAAGATAATGACACAGTCGAAACACAGCATCGGATACCTTCAGAAGCCAGATCACAGCTGGACGGAATCCAGTAAAGAGACTCTGGGCCTACTAATGGACACTCACTTCCCAGACAGTTCCGAGAACCTCACGGGGGGGCATATAATGGGGAGTGAAGTAAGCTCAGAGACCCCTCCGCTAGACATAGTGTCAGATGACAATGTTTATTGGGCAATAGGCAGCTTCAAGCCTTATAAAACGCCGGGACCAGACGGTCTATTCCCGGCCCAGTTACAGCAATCCTTGAGCTACACAATAAACTGGATAACAACCATGTTTAGAGGGGCGCTGAAATTGAACTATATTCCCTCGACATGGAGGGAAGTTAAGGTGATATATATCCCAAAGGCGGGCAAAAGCTCACATATTAATCCAAAGGATTTTAGACCAATTAGTCTTTCATCATTTCTTTTAAAAACGCTGGAAAGACTAATAGAAATACATATAAAGGACATACTAAACCCAAGAAAAATGGCAGTTTCGCAGCATGCGTACTCGAAGGGTAGATCCACAGAAACGGCATTAAGCTCAGTGGTAGCAGAGATTGAAAAATCTCTGGAAATAAAAGAATACACCCTCGTAGCCTTCCTAGACATAGAAGGTGCCTTTAACAACATCCAGCCAAAGGCCATATTGAGCGCGCTTAAAGATCTGGGCATATCTGAGCCTCTCCGGAAATTAATTGAACAGATGCTCTTGGGCAGGTCAATTATTTCAACGCTGGGAGCTTCAACGATGTACAGATCTGTCCGAAGGGGTACACCCCAAGGAAACGTGTTATCCCCACTTCTCTGGGTCCTGACAATGAATAAAATGCTTGTGGACCTAGAAAAGAAGGGGATACATGTTGTGGCCTACGCTGATGATGTGGCAGTCTCGGTTAGGGGCAAGTTCCCGAACACCCTCGCTAGTCTCATGCAGACAATACTAAACGAGATTAATCGATGGGCCGTATCATGCGGACTGAATTTAAATGCTAGCAAGACAGAACTAGTATTGTTTACTAAGAAACACAGTACTCCCGAAATCACGCCGCCATTTTTAAATGGCACCAGGCTAACGATAGGGGATAAAGCAAGCTACTTGGGACTAATTTTGGACAGGAAGCTTTCTTGGAAACAAAACCTGGAAGCGAGGGTAAAGAAAGCTGCTACAGCGCTTTACACATGTAAAAGAATGGTGGGGCCCAGGTGGGGACTGACACCTCGGGTGGCTCACTGGCTGTACACAGCAATTGTAAGGCCGATCATGACCTACGGGATAGTAGTATGGTGGCCAATTACAGAAAAGAAATATGCGATTAGAAGCATGGAAAGTATACAAAGAGCAGCTAGTATTTGCATCAGTGGAGCTCTCAGAACTACGCCAAGCCAGGCACTCAACATAATTTTACACTTGCTGCCAACAGACTTATATTGCAAGCAAATGGCAGCGAAGTCAGCTCTAAGACTGCGGGAAGCCTCCCTATTAGTCGCCTGTAACAAGGGACATTCTAGGATACTTAGGAAGTTCCCGGTTCTTCCCATAACTACGGATTTTCGCAATCCGGTGGAGCTGAACCTAAATCCGGTCCTCAATATTACCTTTCCCTCCAGAGAGGAGTGGGAACGGGATGTAGTGGACAAGGAAGAAGGGATTAGCTTCTATACGGATGGTTCCAAACTGGATAACCGAGTAGGCGGCGGTGTCTTCTCGGCTAAATTAGATACCAAAATCGCCTTCCGGTTACCAGACCACTGTAGTGTCTTCCAAGCAGAGGTCACTGCAATTAAAGAAAGCCTTCTTGTACTAACAAAAAGCGTAATAACAACAAGAAGTGTATTTATATATACAGACAGCCAAGCGGCTTTGAAATCTCTGATGTCTCATAGGATTTCGTCGAAGACAGTGAACAATTGCCATGATCTTCTGGCGGATCTGTCATCCTATTTCACTATAAATCTGCAATGGGTTCCAGGACACAGTGACATCCCTGGTAACTGCGTAGCAGATGAACTAGCCAGAGCAGGCACCACCCTACAACTAGATCCTGGTAAGGTGGACATAAATATGCCTCTGGCTACGTGTAGATACCTAATCGACAAACATGTCATTAATATAGCCGAGTGTCAGTGGAATCAATCCCTGACCTGCTCAACCAGCAGGCAAACGTGGCAAGAATGGAATATGAGCCGCACATGCCGACTATTAAAATTCAAGAGGAATGATATAAGAACTCTCGTAGGAGTACTAACAGGCCACTGTCTAATAGGCAGACATGCAAGTAGACTTGGCGCGCCATATAACGACTATTGCAGAAGCTGTCAGGAAGTAGAAGAGGAGGAGACCATTAGACATCTTCTATGCGATTGCGCAGCACTATATAGGAAAAGAATCGCAACCATGGGTCGTGGGTTTCTTGATGACGTCTCGGAGGTTGCACAGATAAAACTTGTCACACTGATGAAGTTCATCAGAAGAACGGGGTGGTTCAGAGAGGAACCAGTAGAGTGAGGGGATCACAGTCCCAGTGGTATCACAATGGGCCTCCTAAAGGCCTAAGTGTGTCGAATGACAGCCACTTTACCTACCCTACCTAGATTTAGACTTAAAGTCGATTTTCTTGTAAATTGTATGTTAATTACTTGATCGCTGTACCGCCTAAGCCGAAATGTTATTCCAGGATTAACAAATTAAAATAACCGAAAAAATTGCAATTTCTTAGGTTTAAAATTTAAGTCCATTTTCTTGTAAATTGTATGTCAACTGCGGTAGCACTGTACTGCTTAAGCCGCAAAACATCGATTTTACTGATTTGATCTAAAGTCAAACTTTCATATAATTTCAGGATTAACAAATTAATATAACCAGAAAAATTGCACTTTCTTAGATTAGACTTAAAGCCGATTTTCTTGTAAATTGTATGTCAGTTGCGTGAGCACTGTACCGCTTAAGCCGAAAAACATGAATTTTACTGATTTGAGCGAAAGTAAAACTATAATGTTATGCCAGGATTAACAAATTAATATAAAGAACAGAAAAGAAAAAATTTAACTTTCTTAGATTTTTACTTAAAGCCGATTTTCCTTGTAAATTGTATGTCAACTGCGGAAGCACTGTACTGCTTAAGCCGTAAACCATCTATTTTACTGATTTGAGCGAAAGTCAAACTATATTGTTATTGCAGAATTGACAAATTCATATAACCAGAAAAATTGCACTTTCGTAGATTTAGACTTAAAGCCGATTTTCTTGTATATTGTATATCAGTTGCGTGAGCACTGTACTGCCTAAGCCGAAAAACATCAATTGCACTTTCTTAGATTAGACTTAAAGCCGATTTTCCTGTAAATTTTATGTCAGTTGCGTGAGCAGTGTACTGCTTAAGCCAAAAAAGATCAATTTTACTGGTTTGAGCGAAGGTCAAATTATATTGTTATTGCAGAATTGACATATTCATATAACCGAAAAAGTTGCACTTTCTTAGTTTTAGACTTAAAGTCGATTTTCTTGTAAATTGTATGTGAATTGCGTGAGCACTGTACTGCTTAAGCCGAAAAACATGAATTTTACTGATTTGAGCGAAAGTCAAATTATATTGTTATTGCAGAATTGACATATTCATTGTAACGAAGCTTTTCTTCTGCCCCTGCTTCTTCTGATTTGCTGAGGTATACTCGCCGTGTCCAGGGTTCGTTACAATAAATTTGTAAACTATGGGGCTCTTTACAAATCGCTCTTTATTTAGAATTGCACACTACCACACGTACTTTATTGTATATTATTACTACACTCTCTGGAACTGCGTTTTAGGAGCGCCGCCCGTTGCTGGCGTTCCGACAGTTTCCACTTCCACACTCTCTGGGACTGCGTTTTAGGAGCGCCGCCCGTTGCTGGCGTTCCGACAGTTTCCCCTTCTTCACACTCTCTGGAGCTGCGTTTTAGGAGCGCCGCCCGTTGCTGGCGTTCCGACAGTTTCCACTTCCACACTCTCTGGGACTGCGTTTTAGGAGCGCCGCCCGTTGCTGGCGTTCCGACAGTTTCCCTTCACGATCTCTGGAACTGCGTTATAGGAGCGTCACCCGTTGCTGGCGTCCCGACAGGGTAGTGGTTCTCGTAACTTGTTAGCGCGTCACTATCACGCGGAATTACGGAGGGCAGTGACAGCGACCGCGATGCCAAGCGTGGAGCAGGTCAGAGGATCGACTCACTACCTACTTCACGCGTGACTTCCGGCCTTCCCACGTTAAGGAGTGAAATGCCTGCCAGAGGATCGACTCACTGCGAGACATTCACTCCTTACCGCACGAAACGTCACTTACCTTTCCGCGCTCCCGTTGGATAATTGGTATACTATCGCGTATACTACCCTGCCAGTGTGCTACGCGTCTCGGGGTGACTTACCTTCCGTGTCCAGTTCCGTTGTGCTCGCCTTCGCAGTCCTGTCCTCAAAGCCCGCCAATCGTTGTGCTCGCCTTCACGGTCCTGTCCTCAATCATCCGTCCAGCGTTGTGCTCGCCTTCGCAGTCCGATCCTGAATGACTGCTGATCGGCCTGCTTGCTTTCCACCAAGCCGTGTGTTGCTTGCTCGCCCGTTCGCAACATGATGCTTAGGATGGCGTGTGTTGCTAGAAGTGGCGTGATTTTCCCGTTGCAGACCAATACTCGCTGTGTCGCTTGCGTGGCGTGATTTAACTGTTGTGTGGCAATATGTCGCCTTAGGATGGCGTGTGTTGCTAGAAGTGGCGTGATGTAACTGTTGTGTCGCAACATGTTGCTTTAGGATGGCGTGTGTTGCTAAAAGTGGCGTGATTTTCCCGTTGCAGCCCAATACTCGTTGCGTTGATTTTATTTAACAGGGTGCGTCTTCATGTGTTGTGTGGGCTAAATTCCCTCTGGACATTTAGTTCTCACACTCCCCCCCCACTTCGGTGAGTTTTGCATCAGGTTAGATGCAAAAGTTAATCTAAGTTACAATATTTCTTAAATTCAAGTCTTAAATTATATTACAAATTTTTCTTTTATATATATCTTTTGTTTTCTTTTTTTTTTTTTCCCTCCCTTTTTTTTTTTTTTCTCTGCTTTAACTTGCTTTTAATTCTTGTATAATCTTCACGTTCTAATACAATTTTTTTTTTTTCAATTCCATAGACTTATAAACTAGTTTTTTTTTTTTTTTTTTTTTCTTACTTTAAGTACAGACTAAAATTCAATTAATTCACGTTATAACTTGTAATCTTTCCTGGGTATCTTCCTTCTTTAGTTGGGTTTTGCAGCTGTTTTTATTGATGTTGGCTTCCTCCGTATGTGTACGCCCCACCGATACATAGCCACTTGATATCTGGTGGTACTAAACTTCAGCCGGTGCTTTCCTGTGCCGGTCGTGAGGTCTATGAGACTCCTCCTGACTCTTTCGGCGATTTCTGGGAAGGCCTCAAGTCCTGTTCCGAGTGCGTCGTTGATGGGTACTTTTATACCTTCTGGGGGAAGCTGTTCCGCGGGTGGTGGTGCTAAAGTTGGTGTGCTTGTTACCTCTGCGTCATTGGTCGTCTTTGCGTCTTGATGATGTCTGAAGGTAGCTAACATGTGAGCCCGCTTCTTCGCTGCCATCTCCGCTGTGAAAGGCTCGGAGATGCATCCGGGCGCTCCTTCACCTTGTCCTATATAGCGCATGACTCGTTCCATTGTCTCCAGCACGTAAATGCCGCAATCGTCCGTATTTTCCTGTTGTGGCACCTCTAACAGGAGTTCCCGGAAATCGAGTTTTTCCTGGCCGTACCTCTCCTTATATTCCCACTGGAGGAATTCGCGCCAGGCCGTGGTTGCATGGGTGACCTTACCCCTCGTCCAGGAATCTGCCGTCCATAACTGGTGTGGTTGACAACACACTGTGTCGGTCATGTGGTGCGTAAGCTTGCGATTCGATAGGGCGAGCACATACCAGTGATGAGCGACGTTGTGTGGTGCTAGGACTACACGCTGTCCGAAGATGTCTATGTTTCGGATCCAGCGGTGAATGCGGCGGAAATTTTCTTCTCGTCCCCCTGGTTGGTTCAACTGCCAGACAACAAAGGGGCTGAGTATCGTGCCTTTCGGTCCAAATTCGGTCTCCAGGTACTTTGCCCAGGCGTCGATCACGGTGTCCGTTAGCCAGGATCCATCTTCTAGGGAGAGTAAGTCCGCTCGGTACAGGGAGACTCCACCTTGTCCCGGTGGGAAGGTCAGTTCCACCCTATCCCTCTCAGGTTCGGTATTCTCCTGGTCCGAGGAGAGTTCGATCACTGGTGGTTGTCGCGGTACCGTGGCATCATCTGAGCTAGACGTATCGCTACTAGCCTTGCTGCTGTCGCTTGGTGTTCTTCCACTCGTCGGACTCCCGTGGACTTCTTCTTGATTTGGTTCATCTATTTCCTGAACAACTACTCGGCCGACGATGCATGGCGTTGTGGCTACGTGGGCCGCGATAGTGCGTCTCATGGCGGCTTGTGTTGTTCGTGCATCCATTTCACTTGTAGTGGGTTTGTGGTCGGTTAGCTGCGTAGTGGTGTTGACGGCCTTGGATACGTTGGCGGTGTTAGCGTTGGCCTCGAATGTCGCTGTCACATGTATCAGCTTTAGGTGTCGCGACGCCGCGTGCATAGCGTCTGCACGCGCTGAGCAAGCACTTCTAGTACCTGTGGTGCTGGCTGCTTCCAGTGCCTGTGTCCTGGGGAGCTTCACCTTCTCCTCCTCCATCCGTTCACGGAACCGCTTCAAACTGTTCTGCCACTTCTCGTCGTTATTCATATTTTCTTTATTTTAAATTTACTTTCTTTAAAAGTGTCCGGTACGTCTTGCCTTGCTGACAGCTCGCGGTTGAATGAATGAACTGTCTCGATTGGTCACCAAATTTACTCCTTCAAATATTTTCTATTATTATTTAATTTTTTTATTATTATTATTTTTTTTTTTTTTTTTTATTAAACGGTTACAGCCATGTGGTACGGTTTCAATTCGCTGATGTTCACCGTTTTCTCCTTTCCGCCGTCAACTTTTCGAAGTTCTACGATCACTGGTGAGGCATACCTGAGAATTTGATAAGGCCCATCATACTTCGGGGCTAACTTTGCGGCGAAGCCCTCAGTGGCTTTAGAGAGGTGATGCTCTTTCGCGAGAACTAGTTCTCCGATCACGGGGGTCCATTTTCTGCGTCTCAGGTTATAATGCCGGGCTTGATCCGTTGCCGCCCTCTCCATATTTTGTCGAACAATTTTGAAGGCCTCCTGCATCCTATTGGACTTTTCCTCAGCTGTCGTGGATGTCATGCCGGTGCCGATATTAACTTCGTCGAAGAGTGCCTTTGGCAGTCGCGGCTCTCGTCCTTGTACGAGCAATGCTGGGCTATATCCCGTGGATGCCGAAATGCTGGAATTCACTGCGAGCTCGATCTCTGGGAGAAAATCATCCCATCGCTGGTGTCGGGCCTTACTGAGTTGTGCAATAATTCGCTTAATTGTCCGATTGGCTCGCTCCGTGGGATTCTCTTGAGGGGTGTAGGGTGCGGTGAATTGCTGGCGTACCCCTAATTCCTTAAGGTAGTGTTGCCACAGCGTACTAGTAAATTGCACGCCGTTGTCCGAAATAAGAATCTTCGGGACGCCAAATCTTGCGAGGATTCGTTCTCTAAATGCGCGACGAAGTCCTTCTGCTGTAGCGCGCCTCATGGGTACTAATTCTACCCACTTGCTGAAGCGGTCGAAGAATACTAGTAACATAGTATTTCCATGCGTGGATCGCGGTAAGGGTCCAATGAAGTCAGTGCAAACTGTGGCAAACGGTTCTTGTGCCACCTGTGAAAGCATCTTTCCTGCTGGTTTCTGCTGACCTTCCTTGTATTTCTGGCAAGACTCACACTGGCGTACGTAACGGCTAATGTCGCGAAACATCCCTGGCCAGTAATATCGGCTAGCCACCCGGGCTACTGTCCGGCGTATACCCATATGTCCGGCGCTAGGTATATCGTGGTTCTCTTGCAGGACTCTTAAGCGGAGGGGTTTAGGCACACATAGCTTCCAGGGTACAGCCTCTTCATCCTGGGATCGACACGGAATGTGGCGATAGAGTTGGCCATCCTTTTCCATGTAGTCCGCGTACTTCTCGGGGTTCGCGCGTACTTCCTCTGCTCGTTTTCGCAACCAGTTGCATTGTGGCGCCACCGTCGTCGCTTGTCGTATGGTCTCTAGCGGCTGACGAGACAGTGCGTCCGCTACTAAGTTGAGTTTCCCTTTGCGATACTCGATGTCGAAAGTATGTTGCTGTAATTCTAAAGCCCATCGTGCTATACGACCAGAAGGACTTTGTATGGAATTCAGCCACTTCAGTGACATGTGATCCGTTATCACCTTGAATTTATATCCCTCTAGGTAGGGTCTCATTTTCCGGATACCCCAGACTATGGCGAGGCACTCCTTTTCGGTTGCCGAATAGTTGGTCTCCGCCTTATCCAGTTTGCGGCTAGCGTAAGCTATTACGCGTTCACCTCCTTCTAGTTTCTGTGTTAGCACTGCACCAAGGCCAATGTTGCTAGCGTCCGTCTGCAAGGTAAATGTCTGGCTGAAATCCGGACATGCGAGAACCGGAGCCTCCGTTAGCTTACACTTGATGCTTTCAAACGCTTCTTGTTGTTCAGCTCCCCATCTCCAGTGTCTCCCTTTCTTTAATAAAGCGGTGAGCGGCTGGCTCATCGTCGCGAAGTCGGGTACAAAGCGGCGATACCAGGAGGCTATCCCAAGATATTGGCGTACTTCTTTTACGTTAGTTGGCGGCTTTAGCTCCTGGATTGCTGCTACTTTCTCGGGGTCGGTGTGGATGCCTTTGTCACTGATCACGTGACCTAAATACCGAAGTTCCTTCTTAAAAAACTCGCATTTCTCAGGGTTGATACGAAGGTTGGCCTGCTGTAGTCTCTGCAGTACCTTGCGTAGATTCTGTATATGTTCCTCGAATGTAGAGCCTATCACGATTATGTCGTCGAGGTAGGCAAAGGCGTGTGGTTCCATCTCTGGGCCTATGACCTGGTCGAGGACCCTCTGGAACGTCGCAGGTGCCGAGTGTAAGCCAAATGGCATGACGCGCCATTGGAATAGGCCACGCCCAGGAACGGTGAAGGCTGTGTATGTGCGGCTGCCTTGCTCCAAAGGTATCTGCCAGTAGCCGTTCTTGAGGTCCAGACTACTAATATACCTTGCTCGTCGTAACTTGTCCAATATGTGTTGTATTCTAGGTAAGGGGTATGCGTCGGGTACTGATCGGGCGTTGAGTTGCCGATAATCCACGCATAGACGCCACTTACCGTTTTTCTTCCGGGCCAATACAATCGGCGCGCTGTGTGGGCTGTGAGACGGCTCGATGCATCCCTTCGATAGCAGCTCATCGATTTCATTGTTGATAACCGCTTGCATCGCTGGATTTCGTGGGAAATATCGTTGCTTGATGGGGCGGTTGTCGGTCATAGTGATTTTATGCTCCGCCACTGTCGTCACTCCACTCATGGTTTCAAATTTTTGAAGCTCTTCTGCTAAGAAGTCGCGTATGCGGGCCGCTTCGTTTCTCTCGTTGATGGTCGATCTAGGCTCGACTCTATTAATCCTCCTGCACTTTAGTTTACGTCTTTTGTTGCACTTCGTTCTACTGGATTTTTGTAGTCGGCTCTTTGGTGTAGTTGCCGTTGCGTTGCCTACCTTTTCTGGTGGCATGGTGTAGAAGGCCGCTGTATGCTGCGCATCTGGTGCTGTCAGCACTACCTGATGACCTCCGCAGGATATCTTAGCTCCCATACTCCCCAGTGTATCTAACCCGAGTATGACGTCATCAATCGCACCGGGCATAACATGCAACACTGCTTGGAGTGATGACTGTCCGAGTTGGATGTTGGTTTCAACGGCGTCGTAAATCTTGCTGGTGGTACCGTCGGCCATTTGTATTTGCATGGCTACGGTAACCTTCTTACCACTCCCGGTCGTGTCCATACGTTCTGCAAGTCGTGACGATACGAAACTTTTTGAGGCGCCGGTGTCGATGACGGCTTCCGCCGGTTCTCCGCCAAGCTTGATTAAGGCGTACAACCGGCCGCGTTCCTGATGCATAATTGTTGGCGTGTCGGCGCTGAGTTCTGTGGGTCCGCCGCGCCTTTCTCCTGGCGGAACCCTCGGCCGTTTCCCTGTCGTTGGCCGCAGCATTCTTTGGTTAGCACATCCGCTCGACCACACTCCCAGCAAAATATCTTTCTGGGATTACGGCACCTCCTAGCGTAGTGTCCTTCCTGGCCACATCTCCTGCATGTGTTTCCAGGCATAAAGGTTGGGTTCGTGGATGGTTGTTGGTGATGCGCGTTTACCGTAGTATCGTGTTGAGAAACCGTGTGCTGCTGTTGCGAACGTGCTGATGCGGACTGGACGGGTGGATGGTCTGGCCGTGATGTATTTCTTACCTCGTGGTCACCTATGATGTGTCTCGTCATCTCGCGGCGTGCCGTCTCTACAGTTCTCCGATGTCCTTCATGGATGCTCTCGTATTCTTCTGCAAGCGTGATAAGTTCGGCTAGTGTCTCGAAATCTCGACGCCGAATGTAGAGTAGGTAATCGGTGTGGCTGTTTCGGAAGATCCTTTCCAACCGCTGCTCCTGATTATATCCAGCGTGTCTCATTAGGTTCTGCATAGCGAGGACGTAGTCTTTGTACTTTTCTCGCACGTGTTGTCTTCGTTGCCGTATGTCGTCTTCGAGGCGTTCGAAGTAGCGTGCTGGTAAGAAGAATCGCAAAAAATCCCTTTTGAAGGTACTCCAACTCCTCCAATGTTCGTTGTTGTTGCGATACCATTGGAGAGCGGTACCGCACAGTAACTCGGGCATGGTTCTTGGAAGAAGGTCTGTGTCTATTACGTATACTTCGGAAAGCTCTTCCAATCGTTCGATGAACGCTAATGGGTCTCTCCCGCCGTCGTACTTTACGGACCACTTCCTCACCTGGTCGATGATAGGTGCGAATGTAAGCATCTGGCCCCGTTGCATCGACATGCCGCTATTCGGCATGCTTATTGGTGGCGGTAGTCGTCGTGATGATTCTGCGAAAATGTCCGCAGTTCCTCTGCCTTGATCTGGTGGAAGTGGTGTCTTCTGATCGCCTTCGTCTCGTGAAGCGAAGTCATTTCCTTTGTATGCAGCTTCCATTTTTAACAATTTCTCTTGTATTTCGGAGTCCTCGTGCGCCTTGGCTGCCAGTGCAGTTATGCGCTTCCGAATTTCCCGCGTGGTGCCTATGTGGTCAACGCCCAAATTCTCTGCGAAGGAGATTAGTTGCTCCTTAGATACGTTGTCCAACCACATAAGATCTGTCATTTTCCTGATGTTATACGATTTGCCGGGTCCCTGCTCGGGCGCCAATTGTAACGAAGCTTTTCTTCTGCCCCTGCTTCTTCTGATTTGCTGAGGTATACTCGCCGTGTCCAGGGTTCGTTACAATAAATTTGTAAACTATGGGGCTCTTTACAAATCGCTCTTTATTTAGAATTGCACACTACCACACGTACTTTATTGTATATTATTACTACACTCTCTGGAACTGCGTTTTAGGAGCGCCGCCCGTTGCTGGCGTTCCGACAGTTTCCACTTCCACACTCTCTGGGACTGCGTTTTAGGAGCGCCGCCCGTTGCTGGCGTTCCGACAGTTTCCCCTTCTTCACACTCTCTGGAGCTGCGTTTTAGGAGCGCCGCCCGTTGCTGGCGTTCCGACAGTTTCCACTTCCACACTCTCTGGGACTGCGTTTTAGGAGCGCCGCCCGTTGCTGGCGTTCCGACAGTTTCCCTTCACGATCTCTGGAACTGCGTTATAGGAGCGTCACCCGTTGCTGGCGTCCCGACAGGGTAGTGGTTCTCGTAACTTGTTAGCGCGTCACTATCACGCGGAATTACGGAGGGCAGTGACAGCGACCGCGATGCCAAGCGTGGAGCAGGTCAGAGGATCGACTCACTACCCACTTCACGCGTGACTTCCGGCCTTCCCACGTTAAGGAGTGAAATGCCTGCCAGAGGATCGACTCACTGCGAGACATTCACTCCTTACCGCACGAAACGTCACTTACCTTTCCGCGCTCCCGTTGGATAATTGGTATACTATCGCGTATACTACCCTGCCAGTGTGCTACGCGTCTCGGGGTGACTTACCTTCCGTGTCCAGTTCCGTTGTGCTCGCCTTCGCAGTCCTGTCCTCAAAGCCCGCCAATCGTTGTGCTCGCCTTCACGGTCCTGTCCTCAATCATCCGTCCAGCGTTGTGCTCGCCTTCGCAGTCCGATCCTGAATGACTGCTGATCGGCCTGCTTGCTTTCCACCAAGCCGTGTGTTGCTTGCTCGCCCGTTCGCAACATGATGCTTAGGATGGCGTGTGTTGCTAGAAGTGGCGTGATTTTCCCGTTGCAGACCAATACTCGCTGTGTCGCTTGCGTGGCGTGATTTAACTGTTGTGTGGCAACATGTTGCCTTAGGATGGCGTGTGTTGCTAGAAGTGGCGTGATGTAACTGTTGTGTCGCAACATGTTGCTTTAGGATGGCGTGTGTTGCTAAAAGTGGCGTGATTTTCCCGTTGCAGCCCAATACTCGTTGCGTTGATTTTATTTAACAAGGTGCGTCTTCATGTGTTGTGTGGGCTAAATTCCCTCTGGACATTTAGTTCTCACATCATATAACCGAAAAAATTGAACTTTCTTAGATTTAGACTTAAAGCCGATTTTCTTGTATATTGTATATCAGTTGCGTGAGCACTGTACTGCTTAAGCCGAAAAACATCAATTTTACTGGTTTGAGCGAAAGTCAAATTATATTGTTATTGCAGAATTGACATATTCATATAACCGAAAAAATTGCACTTTCTTAGTTTTAGACTTAAAGTCGATTTTCTCGTAAATTGTATGTGAATTGCGTGAGCACTGTACTGCTTAAGCCGAAAAACATGAATTTTACTGATTTGAGCGAAAGTCAAATTATATTGTTATTGCAGGATTAACAAATTAATATTACCGAAAAGGTTGCACTTTCTTAGTTTTAGACTTAAAGTCGATTTTCTTTTAAATTGTATGTCAATTGCATGAGCACTGTACCGCTTAAGCCGAAAAACATCAATTTTACTGGTTTGAGCGAAAGTCAAATTATATTGTTATTGCAGAATTCACATATTCATATAACCGAAAAAATTGCACTTTCTTAAATTTAAACTTAAAGCCGATTTTCTTGTAACTTGTATGTCAGTTGCGTGAGCACTGTACCGCTTAAGCCGAAAAACATGAATTTTACTGATTTGAGCTAAAGTCAAATTATATTGTTATTGCAGGATTAACAAATTAATATTACCGAAAAAGTTGCACTTTCTTAGGTTTAGACTTAAAGTCGATTTTCTTGTAAATTGTATGTCAATTGCGGTAGCACTGTACTGCTTAAGCCGCAAAACATCGATTTTACTGATTTGATCTAAAGTCAAACTTTCATATAATTTCAGGATTAACAAATTAATATAACCGAAAAAATTGCACTTTCTTAGATTTAGACTTAAAGCCGATTTTCTTGTAAATTGTATGTGAATTGCGTGAGCACTGTACTGCCTAAGCCGAAAAACATCAATTTTACTGGTTTGAGCGAAAGTCAAATTATATTGTTATTGCAGAATTGACATATTCATATAACCGAAAAAATTGCACTTTCTTAGTTTTAGACTTAAAGACAATTTTCTTTTAAATTGTATGTCAATTGCATGAGCACTGTACCGCTTAAGCCGAAAAACATAAATTTTACTGGTTTGAGCGAAAGTCAAATTATATTGTTATTGCAGAATTCACATATTCATATAACCGAAAAAATTGCACTTTCTTAAATTTAAACTTAAAGCCGATTTTCTTGTAATTTGTATGTCAGTTGCGTGAGCACTGTACCGCTTAAGCCGAAAAACATGAATTTTACTGATTTGAGCGAAAGTCAAATTAAATTGTTATTGCAGGATTAACAAATTAATATTACCGAAAAGGTTGCACTTTCTTAGTTTTAGACTTAAAGTCGATTTTCTTGTAAATTTTATATCAATTGCGGTAGCACTGTACTGCTTAAGCCGCAAAACATCGATTTTACTGATTTGATCTAAAGTCAAACTTTCATATAATTTCAGGATTAACAAATTAATATAACCGAAAAAATTGCACTTTCTTAGATTTAGACTTAAAGCCGATTTTCTTGTAAATTGTATGTGAATTGCGTGAGCACTGTACTGCCTAAGCCGAAAAACATCAATTTTACTGGTTTGAGCGAAAGTCAAATTATATTGTTATTGCAGAATTGACATATTAATATAACCGAAAAAATTGCACTTTCTTAGTTTTAGACTTAAAGACAATTTTCTTTTAAATTGTATGTCAATTGCATGAGCACTGTACCGCTTAAGCCGAAAAACATAAATTTTACTGGTTTGAGCGAAAGTCAAATTATATTGTTATTGCAGAATTCACATATTCATATAACCGAAAAAATTGCACTTTCTTAAATTTAAACTTAAAGCCGATTTTCTTGTAACTTGTATGTCAGTTGCGTGAGCACTGTACCGCTTAAGCCGAAAAACATGAATTTTACTGATTTGAGCTAAAGTCAAATTATATTGTTATTGCAGGATTAACAAATTAATATTACCGAAAAAGTTGCACTTTCTTAGGTTTAGACTTAAAGTCGATTTTCTTGTAAATTGTATGTCAATTGCGGTAGCACTGTACTGCTTAAGCCGCAAAACATCGATTTTACTGATTTGATCTAAAGTCAAACTTTCATATAATTTCAGGATTAACAAATGAATATTACCGAAAAAATTGCACTTTCTTAGATTTAGACTTAAAGCCGATTTTCTTGTAAATTGTATGTGAATTGCGTGAGCACTGTACTGCTTAAGCCGAAAAACATGAATTTTACTGATTTGAGCGAAAGTCAAATTATATTGTTATTGCAGGATTAACAAATTAATATTACCGAAAAGGTTGCACTTTCTTAGTTTTAGACTTAAAGTCGATTTTCTTGTAAATTTTATGTCAATTGCGGTAGCACTGTACGGCTTAAGCCGCAAAACATCGATTTTACTGATTTGATCTAAAGTCAAACTTTCATATAATTTCAGGATTAACAAATTAATATAACCAGAAAAATTGCACTTTCTTAGATTTAGACTTAAAGCCGATTTTCTTGTATATTGTATATCAGTTGCGTGAGCACTGTACTGCCTAAGCCGAAAAACATCAATTTTACTGGTTTGAGCGAAAGTCAAATTATATTGTTATTGCAGAATTGACATATTCATATAACCGAAAAAATTGCACTTTCTTGGATTTAGAGTTAAAGCCGATTTTCTTGTATATTGTATATCAGTTGCGTGAGCACTGTACTGCTTAAGCCGAAAAACATCAATTTTACTGGTTTGAGCGAAAGTCAGATTATATTGTTATTGCAGAATTGACATATTCATATAACCGAAAAAATTGCACTTTCTTAGTTTTAGACTTAAAGACAATTTTCTTTTAAATTGTATGTCAATTGCATGAGCACTGTACCGCTTAAGCCGAAAAACATCAATTTTACTGGTTTGAGCGAAAGTCAAATTATATTGTTATTGCAGAATTCACATATTCATATAACCGAAAAAATTGCACTTTCTTAAATTTAAACTTAAAGCCGATTTTCTTGTAACTTGTATGTCAGTTGCGTGAGCACTGTACCGCTTAAGCCGAAAAACATGAATTTTACTGATTTGAGCTAAAGTCAAATTATATTGTTATTGCAGGATTAACAAATTAATATTACCGAAAAAGTTGCACTTTCTTAGGTTTAGACTTAAAGTCGATTTTCTTGTAAATTGTATGTCAATTGCGGTAGCACTGTACTGCTTAAGCCGCAAAACATCGATTTTACTGATTTGATCTAAAGTCAAACTTTCATATAATTTCAGGATTAACAAATTAATATAACCGAAAAAATTGCACTTTCTTAGATTTAGACTTAAAGCCGATTTTCTTGTAAATTGTATGTCAGTTGCGTGAGCACTGTACCGCTTAAGCCGAAAAACATGATTTTTACTGATTTGAGCCAAAGTCAAATTATATTGTTATTGCAGAATTGACATATTCATATAACCGAAAAAATTGCACTTTCTTAGGTTTAGACTTAAAGTCGATTTTTTTGTAAATTGTATGTCAATTGCGGTAGCACTGTACTGCTTAAGCCGCAAAACATCGATTTTATTGATTTGATCTAAAGTCAAACTTTCATATAATTTCAGGATTAACAAATTAATATAACCGAAAAAATTGCACCTTCTTAGATTAGACTTAAAGCCGATTTTCTTGTAAATTGTATGTCAGTTGCGTGAGCACTGTACCGCTTAAGCCGAAAAACATGATTTTTACTGATTTGAGCGAAAGTCAAATTATATTGTTATTGCAGGATTAACAAATTAATATTAACGAAAAAGTTGCACTTTCTTAGGTTTAGACTTAAAGTCGATTTTCTTGTAAATTGTATGTCAAATTCGGAAGCACTGTACTGCTTAAGCCGCAAACCATCGATTTTACTGATTTGCTCTAAAGTCAAACTTTCATATAATTTCAGGATTAACAAATTAATATAACCGAAAAAATTGCACTTTCTTAGATTTAGACTTAAAGTCGATTTTCTTGTAAATTGTATGTCAATTGCGGTAGCACTGTACTGCTTAAGCCGCAAAACATCGATTTTACTGATTTGATCTAAAGTCAAACTTTCATATAATTTCAGGATTAACAAATTAATATAACCGAAAAAATTGCACTTTCTTAGATTAGACTTAAAGCCGATTTTCTTGTAAATTGTATGTCAGTTGCGTGAGCACCGTACCGCTTAAGCCGAAAAACATGATTTTTACTGATTTGAGCGAAAGTCAAATTATATTGTTATTGCAGGATTAACAAATTAATATTAACGAAAAAGTTGCACTTTCTTAGGTTTAGACTTAAAGTCGATTTTCTTGTAAATTGTATGTCAAATTCGGTAGCACTGTACTGCTTAAGCCGCAAACCATCGATTTTACTGATTTGCTCTAAAGTCAAACTTTCATATAATTTCAGGATTAACAAATTAATATAACCGAAAAGATTGCACTTTCTTAGATTTAGACTTAAAGTCGATTTTCTTGTAAATTGTATGTCAATTGCATGAGCACTGTACCGCTTAAGCCGAAAAACATCAATTTTACTGGTTTGAGCGAAAGTCAAATTATATTGTTATTGCAGAATTGACATATTCATGTAACCGAAAAAATTGCACTTTCTTAGGTTTAGACTTAAAGTCGATTTTTTTGTAAATTGTATGTCAGTTGCGGTAGCACTGCACTGCTTAAGCCGCAAAACATCGATTTTACTGATTTGATCTAAAGTCAAACTTTCATATAATTTCAGGATTAACAAATTAATATAACCGAAAAAATTGCACTTTCTTAGATTTAGACTTAAAGTCGATTTTCTTGTAAATTGTATGTCAATTGCATGAGCACTGTACCGCTTAAGCCGAAAAACATCAATTTTACTGGTTTGAGCGAAAGTCAAATTATATTGTTATTGCAGAATTTACATATTCATATAACCAAAAAAATTGCACTTTCTTAGGTTTAGACTTAAAGTCGATTTTTTTGTAAATTGTATGTCAATTGCGGTAGCACTGTACTGCTTAAGCCGCAAAACATCGATTTTACTGATTTGATCTAAAGTCAAACTTTCATATAATTTCAGGATTTACAAATTAATATAACCGAAAGAATTGCACTTTCTTAGATTAGACTTAACGCCGATTTTCTTGTAAATTGTATGTCAGTTGCGTGAGCACTGTACCGCTTAAGCCGAAAAACATGATTTTTACTGATTTGAGCTAAAGTCAAATTATATTGTTATTGCAGAATTGACATATTCATATAACCGAAAAAATTGCACTTTCTTAGATTTAGACTTAAAGCCGATTTTCTTGTATATTGTATATCAGTTGCGTGAGCACTGTACTGCTTAAGCCGAAAAACATCAATTTAACTGGTTTGAGCGAAAGTCAAATTATATTGTTATTGCAGAATTGACATATTCATATAACCGAAAAAATTGCACTTTCTTAGTTTTAGACTTAAGGTCGATTTTCTTGTAAATTGTATGTGAATTGCGTGAGCACTGTACTGCTTAAGCCGAAAAACATGAATTTTACTGATTTGAGCGAAAGTCAAATTATATTGTTATTGCAGGATTAACAAATTAATATTACCGAAAAGGTTGCACTTTCTTAGTTTTAGACTTAAAGTCGATTTTCTTGTAAATTTTATGTCAATTGCGGTAGCACTGTACTGCTTAAGCCGCAAAACATCGATTTTACTGATTTGATCTAAAGTCAAACTTTCATATAATTTCAGGATTAACAAATTAATATAACCAGAAAAATTGCACTTTCTTAGATTTAGACTTAAAGCCCATTTTCTTGTATATTGTATATCAGTTGCGTGAGCACTGTACTGCCTAAGCCGAAAAACATCAATTTTACTGGTTTGAGCGAAAGTCAAATTATATTGTTATTGCAGAATTGACATATTCATATAACCGAAAAAATTGCACTTTCTTAGATTTAGACTTAAAGCCGATTTTCTTGTATATTGTATATCAGTTGCGTGAGCACTGTACTGCTTAAGCCGAAAAACATCAATTTTACTGGTTTGAGCGAAAGTCAAATTATATTGTTATTGCAGAATTGACATATTCATATAACCGAAAAAATTGCACTTTCTTAGTTTTAGACTTAAAGACAATTTTCTTTTAAATTGTATGTCAATTGTATGAGCACTGTACCGCTTAAGCCGAAAAACATCAATTTTACTGGTTTGAGCGAAAGTCAAATTATATTGTTATTGCAGAATTCACATATTCATATAACCGAAAAAATTGCACTTTCTTAAATTTAAACTTAAAGCCGATTTTCTTGTAACTTGTATGTCAGTTGCGTGAGCACTGTACCGCTTAAACCGAAAAACATGAATTTTACTGGTTTGAGCTAAAGTCAAATTATATTGTTATTGCAGGATTAACAAATTAATATTACCGAAAAAGTTGCACTTTCTTAGGTTTAGACTTAAAGTCGATTTTCTTGTAAATTGTATGTCAATTGCGGTAGCACTGTACTGCTTAAGCCGCAAAACATCGATTTTACTGATTTGATCTAAAGTCAAACTTTCATATAATTTCAGGATTAACAAATTAATATAACCGAAAAAATTGCACTTTCTTAGATTTAGACTTAAAGCCGATTTTCTTGTAAATTGTATGTGAATTGCGTGAGCACTGTACTGCTTAAGCCGAAAAACATGAATTTTACTGATTTGAGCGAAAGTCAAATTATATTGTTATTGCAGGATTAACAAATTAATATTACCGAAAAGGTTGCACTTTCTTAGTTTTAGACTTAAAGTCGATTTTCTTGTAAATTTTATGTCAATTGCGGTAGCACTGTACTGCTTAAGCCGCAAAACATCGATTTTACTGATTTGATCTAAAGTCAAACTTTTATATAATTTCAGGATTAACAAATTAATATAACCAGAAAAATTGCACTTTCTTAGATTTAGACTTAAAGCCGATTTTCTTGTATATTGTATATCAGTTGCGTGAGCACTGTACTGCCTAAGCCGAAAAACATCAATTTTACTGGTTTGAGCGAAAGTCAAATTATATTGTTATTGCAGAATTGACATATTCATATAACCGAAAAAATTGCACTTTCTTAGATTTAGACTTAAAGCCGATTTTCTTGTATATTGTATATCAGTTGCGTGAGCACTGTACTGCTTAAGCCGAAAAACATCAATTTTACTGGTTTGAGCGAAAGTCAAATTATATTGTTATTGCAGAATTGACATATTCATATAACCGAAAAAATTGCACTTTCTTAGTTTTAGACTTAAAGACAATTTTCTTTTAAATTGTATGTCAATTGCATGAGCACTGTACCGCTTAAGCCGAAAAACATCAATTTTACTGGTTTGAGCGAAAGTCAAATTATATTGTTATTGCAGAATTCACATATTCATATAACCGAAAAAATTGCACTTTCTTAAATTTAAACTTAAAGCCGATTTTCTTGTAACTTGTATGTCAGTTGCGTGAGCACTGTACCGCTTAAGCCGAAAAACATGAATTTTACTGATTTGAGCTAAAGTCAAATTATATTGTTATTGCAGGATTAACAAATTAATATAACCGAAAAAATTGCACCTTCTTAGATTAGACTTAAAGCCGATTTTCTTGTAAATTGTATGTCAAATTCGGTAGCACTGTACTGCTTAAGCCGAAAAACATGATTTTTACTGATTTGAGCTAAAGTCAAATTATATTGTTATTGCAGGATTAACAAATTAATATTAACGAAAAAGTTGCACTTTCTTAGGTTTAGACTTAAAGTCGATTTTCTTGTAAATTGTATGTCAAATTCGGAAGCACTGTACTGCTTAAGCCGCAAACCATCGATTTTACTGATTTGCTCTAAAGTCAAACTTTCATATAATTTCAGGATTAACAAATTAATATAACCGAAAAAATTGCACTTTCTTAGATTTAGACTTAAAGTCGATTTTCTTGTAAATTGTATGTCAATTGCGGTAGCACTGTACTGCTTAAGCCGCAAAACATCGATTTTACTGATTTGATCTAAAGTCAAACTTTCATATAATTTCAGGATTAACAAATTAATATAACCGAAAAAATTGCACTTTCTTAGATTAGACTTAAAGCCGATTTTCTTGTAAATTGTATGTCAGTTGCGTGAGCACTGTACCGCTTAAGCCGAAAAACATGATTTTTACTGATTTGAGCTAAAGTCAAATTATATTGTTATTGCAGGATTAACAAATTAATATTAACGAAAAAGTTGCACTTTCTTGGGTTTAGACTTAAAGTCGATTTTCTTGTAAATTGTATGTCAAATTCGGAAGCACTGTACTGCTTAAGCCGCAAACCATCGATTTTACTGATTTGCTCTAAAGTCAAACTTTCATATAATTTCAGGATTAACAAATTAATATAACCGAAAAAATTGCACTTTCTTAGATTTAGACTTAAAGTCGATTTTCTTGTAAATTGTATGTCAATTGCGGTAGCACTGTACTGCTTAAGCCGCAAAACATCGATTTTACTGATTTGATCTAAAGTCAAACTTTCATATAATTTCAGGATTAACAAATTAATATAACCGAAAAAATTGCACTTTCTTAGATTAGACTTAAAGCCGATTTTCTTGTAAATTGTATGTCAGTTGCGTGAGCACCGTACCGCTTAAGCCGAAAAACATGATTTTTACTGATTTGAGCGAAAGTCAAATTATATTGTTATTGCAGGATTAACAAATTAATATTAACGAAAAAGTTGCACTTTCTTAGGTTTAGACTTAAAGTCGATTTTCTTGTAAATTGTATGTCAAATTCGGTAGCACTGTACTGCTTAAGCCGCAAACCATCGATTTTACTGATTTGCTCTAAAGTGAAACTTTCATATAATTTCAGGATTAACAAATTAATATAACCGAAAAAATTGCACTTTCTTAGATTTAGACTTAAAGTCGATTTTCTTGTAAATTGTATGTCAATTGCATGAGCACTGTACCGCTTAAGCCGAAAAACATCAATTTTACTGGTTTGAGCGAAAGTCAAATTATATTGTTATTGCAGAATTGACATATTCATATAACCGAAAAAATTGCACTTTCTTAGGTTTAGACTTAAAGTCGATTTTTTTGTAAATTGTATGTCAGTTGCGGTAGCACTGCACTGCTTAAGCCGCAAAACATCGATTTTACTGATTTGATCTAAAGTCAAACTTTCATATAATTTCAGGATTAACAAATTAATATAACCGAAAAAATTGCACTTTCTTAGATTTAGACTTAAAGTCGATTTTCTTGTAAATTGTATGTCAATTGCATGAGCACTGTACCGCTTAAGCCGAAAAACATCAATTTTACTGGTTTGAGCGAAAGTCAAATTATATTGTTATTGCAGAATTTACATATTCATATAACCAAAAAAATTGCACTTTCTTAGGTTTAGACTTAAAGTCGATTTTTTTGTAAATTGTATGTCAATTGCGGTAGCACTGTACTGCTTAAGCCGCAAAACATCGATTTTACTGATTTGATCTAAAGTCAAACTTTCATATAATTTCAGGATTAACAAATTAATATTACCGAAAGAATTGCACTTTCTTAGATTAGACTTAACGCCGATTTTCTTGTAAATTGTATGTCAGTTGCGTGAGCACTGTACCGCTTAAGCCGAAAAACATGATTTTTACTGATTTGAGCGAAAGTCAAATTATATTGTTATTGCAGGATTAACAAATGTATATTAACGAAAAAGTTGCACTTTCTTAGGTTTAGACTTAAAGTCGATTTTCTTGTAAATTGTATGTCAAATTCGGTAGCACTGTACTGCTTAAGCCGCAAACCATCGATTTTACTGATTTGCTCTAAAGTCAAACTTTCATATAATTTCAGGATTAACAAATTAATATAACCGAAAAAATTGCACTTTCTTAGATTTAGACTTAAAGTCGATTTTCTTGTAAATTGTATGTTAATTACTTGATCGCTGTACCGCCTAAGCCGAAATGTTATTCCAGGATTAACAAATTAAAATAACCGAAAAAATTGCAATTTCTTAGGTTTAAAATTTAAGTCCATTTTCTTGTAAATTGTATGTCAACTGCGGTAGCACTGTACTGCTTAAGCCGCAAAACATCGATTTTACTGATTTGATCTAAAGTCAAACTTTCATATAATTTCAGGATTAACAAATTAATATTACCGAAAGAATTGCACTTTCTTAGATTAGACTTAACGCCGATTTTCTTGTAAATTGTATGTCAGTTGCGTGAGCACTGTACCGCTTAAGCCGAAAAACATGATTTTTACTGATTTGAGCGAAAGTCAAATTATATTGTTATTGCAGGATTAACAAATGTATATTAACGAAAAAGTTGCACTTTCTTAGGTTTAGACTTAAAGTCGATTTTTTTGTAAATTGTATGTCAATTGCGGTAGCACTGTACTGCTTAAGCCGCAAAACATCGATTTTACTGATTTGATCTAAAGTCAAACTTTCATATAATTTCAGGATTTACAAATTAATATAACCGAAAGAATTGCACTTTCTTAGATTAGACTTAACGCCGATTTTCTTGTAAATTGTATGTCAGTTGCGTGAGCACTGTACCGCTTAAGCCGAAAAACATGATTTTTACTGATTTGAGCTAAAGTCAAATTATATTGTTATTGCAGAATTGACATATTCATATAACCGAAAAAATTGCACTTTCTTAGATTTAGACTTAAAGCCGATTTTCTTGTATATTGTATATCAGTTGCGTGAGCACTGTACTGCTTAAGCCGAAAAACATCAATTTAACTGGTTTGAGCGAAAGTCAAATTATATTGTTATTGCAGAATTCACATATTCATATAACCGAAAAAATTGCACTTTCTTAAATTTAAACTTAAAGCCGATTTTCTTGTAAATTGTATGTGAATTGCGTGAGCACTGTACTGCTTAAGCCGAAAAACATGAATTTTACTGATTTGATCTAAAGTCAAACTTTCATATAATTTCAGGATTAACAAATTAATATAACCGAAAAAATTGCACTTTCTTAGATTTAGACTTAAAGCCGATTTTCTTGTAAATTGTATGTGAATTGCGTGAGCACTGTACTGCTTAAGCCGAAAAACATGAATTTTACTGATTTGAGCGAAAGTCAAATTATATTGTTATTGCAGGATTAACAAATTAATATTACCGAAAAGGTTGCACTTTCTTAGTTTTAGACTTAAAGTCGATTTTCTTGTAAATTTTATGTCAATTGCGGTAGCACTGTACTGCTTAAGCCGCAAAACATCGATTTTACTGATTTGATCTAAAGTCAAACTTTCATATAATTTCAGGATTAACAAATTAATATAACCAGAAAAATTGCACTTTCTTAGATTTAGACTTAAAGCCGATTTTCTTGTATATTGTATATCAGTTGCGTGAGCACTGTACTGCCTAAGCCGAAAAACATCAATTTTACTGGTTTGAGCGAAAGTCAAATTATATTGTTATTGCAGAATTGACATATTCATATAACCGAAAAAATTGCACTTTCTTAGATTTAGACTTAAAGCCGATTTTCTTGTATATTGTATATCAGTTGCGTGAGCACTGTACTGCTTAAGCCGAAAAACATCAATTTTACTGGTTTGAGCGAAAGTCAAATTATATTGTTATTGCAGAATTGACATATTCATATAACCGAAAAAATTGCACTTTCTTAGTTTTAGACTTAAAGACAATTTTCTTTTAAATTGTATGTCAATTGCATGAGCACTGTACCGCTTAAGCCGAAAAACATCAATTTTACTGGTTTGAGCGAAAGTCAAATTATATTGTTATTGCAGAATTCACATATTCATATAACCGAAAAAATTGCACTTTCTTAAATTTAAACTTAAAGCCGATTTTCTTGTAACTTGTATGTCAGTTGCGTGAGCACTGTACCGCTTAAGCCGAAAAACATGAATTTTACTGATTTGAGCTAAAGTCAAATTATATTGTTATTGCAGGATTAACAAATTAATATAACCGAAAAAATTGCACCTTCTTAGATTAGACTTAAAGCCGATTTTCTTGTAAATTGTATGTCAGTTGCGTGAGCACTGTACCGCTTAAGCCGAAAAACATGATTTTTACTGATTTGAGCTAAAGTCAAATTATATTGTTATTGCAGGATTAACAAATTAATATTAACGAAAAAGTTGCACTTTCTTAGGTTTAGACTTAAAGTCGATTTTCTTGTAAATTGTATGTCAAATTCGGAAGCACTGTACTGCTTAAGCCGCAAACCATCGATTTTACTGATTTGCTCTAAAGTCAAACTTTCATATAATTTCAGGATTAACAAATTAATATAACCGAAAAAATTGCACCTTCTTAGATTAGACTTAAAGCCGATTTTCTTGTAAATTGTATGTCAGTTGCGTGAGCACTGTACCGCTTAAGCCGAAAAACATGATTTTTACTGATTTGAGCTAAAGTCAAATTATATTGTTATTGCAGGATTAACAAATTAATATTAACGAAAAAGTTGCACTTTCTTGGGTTTAGACTTAAAGTCGATTTTCTTGTAAATTGTATGTCAAATTCGGAAGCACTGTACTGCTTAAGCCGCAAACCATCGATTTTACTGATTTGCTCTAAAGTCAAACTTTCATATAATTTCAGGATTAACAAATTAATATAACCGAAAAAATTGCACTTTCTTAGATTTAGACTTAAAGTCGATTTTCTTGTAAATTGTATGTCAATTGCGGTAGCACTGTACTGCTTAAGCCGCAAAACATCGATTTTACTGATTTGATCTAAAGTCAAACTTTCATATAATTTCAGGATTAACAAATTAATATAACCGAAAAAATTGCACTTTCTTAGATTAGACTTAAAGCCGATTTTCTTGTAAATTGTATGTCAGTTGCGTGAGCACCGTACCGCTTAAGCCGAAAAACATGATTTTTACTGATTTGAGCGAAAGTCAAATTATATTGTTATTGCAGGATTAACAAATTAATATTAACGAAAAAGTTGCACTTTCTTAGGTTTAGACTTAAAGTCGATTTTCTTGTAAATTGTATGTCAAATTCGGTAGCACTGTACTGCTTAAGCCGCAAACCATCGATTTTACTGATTTGCTCTAAAGTGAAACTTTCATATAATTTCAGGATTAACAAATTAATATAACCGAAAAAATTGCACTTTCTTAGATTTAGACTTAAAGTCGATTTTCTTGTAAATTGTATGTCAATTGCATGAGCACTGTACCGCTTAAGCCGAAAAACATCAATTTTACTGGTTTGAGCGAAAGTCAAATTATATTGTTATTGCAGAATTGACATATTCATATAACCGAAAAAATTGCACTTTCTTAGGTTTAGACTTAAAGTCGATTTTTTTGTAAATTGTATGTCAGTTGCGGTAGCACTGCACTGCTTAAGCCGCAAAACATCGATTTTACTGATTTGATCTAAAGTCAAACTTTCATATAATTTCAGGATTAACAAATTAATATAACCGAAAAAATTGCACTTTCTTAGATTTAGACTTAAAGTCGATTTTCTTGTAAATTGTATGTCAATTGCATGAGCACTGTACCGCTTAAGCCGAAAAACATCAATTTTACTGGTTTGAGCGAAAGTCAAATTATATTGTTATTGCAGAATTTACATATTCATATAACCAAAAAAATTGCACTTTCTTAGGTTTAGACTTAAAGTCGATTTTTTTGTAAATTGTATGTCAATTGCGGTAGCACTGTACTGCTTAAGCCGCAAAACATCGATTTTACTGATTTGATCTAAAGTCAAACTTTCATATAATTTCAGGATTAACAAATTAATATTACCGAAAGAATTGCACTTTCTTAGATTAGACTTAACGCCGATTTTCTTGTAAATTGTATGTCAGTTGCGTGAGCACTGTACCGCTTAAGCCGAAAAACATGATTTTTACTGATTTGAGCGAAAGTCAAATTATATTGTTATTGCAGGATTAACAAATGTATATTAACGAAAAAGTTGCACTTTCTTAGGTTTAGACTTAAAGTCGATTTTCTTGTAAATTGTATGTCAAATTCGGTAGCACTGTACTGCTTAAGCCGCAAACCATCGATTTTACTGATTTGCTCTAAAGTCAAACTTTCATATAATTTCAGGATTAACAAATTAATATAACCGAAAAAATTGCACTTTCTTAGATTTAGACTTAAAGTCGATTTTCTTGTAAATTGTATGTTAATTACTTGATCGCTGTACCGCCTAAGCCGAAATGTTATTCCAGGATTAACAAATTAAAATAACCGAAAAAATTGCAATTTCTTAGGTTTAAAATTTAAGTCCATTTTCTTGTAAATTGTATGTCAACTGCGGTAGCACTGTACTGCTTAAGCCGCAAAACATCGATTTTACTGATTTGATCTAAAGTCAAACTTTCATATAATTTCAGGATTAACAAATTAATATTACCGAAAGAATTGCACTTTCTTAGATTAGACTTAACGCCGATTTTCTTGTAAATTGTATGTCAGTTGCGTGAGCACTGTACCGCTTAAGCCGAAAAACATGATTTTTACTGATTTGAGCGAAAGTCAAATTATATTGTTATTGCAGGATTAACAAATGTATATTAACGAAAAAGTTGCACTTTCTTAGGTTTAGACTTAAAGTCGATTTTTTTGTAAATTGTATGTCAATTGCGGTAGCACTGTACTGCTTAAGCCGCAAAACATCGATTTTACTGATTTGATCTAAAGTCAAACTTTCATATAATTTCAGGATTTACAAATTAATATAACCGAAAGAATTGCACTTTCTTAGATTAGACTTAACGCCGATTTTCTTGTAAATTGTATGTCAGTTGCGTGAGCACTGTACCGCTTAAGCCGAAAAACATGATTTTTACTGATTTGAGCTAAAGTCAAATTATATTGTTATTGCAGAATTGACATATTCATATAACCGAAAAAATTGCACTTTCTTAGATTTAGACTTAAAGCCGATTTTCTTGTATATTGTATATCAGTTGCGTGAGCACTGTACTGCTTAAGCCGAAAAACATCAATTTAACTGGTTTGAGCGAAAGTCAAATTATATTGTTATTGCAGAATTGACATATTCATATAACCGAAAAAATTGCACTTTCTTAGTTTTAGACTTAAAGACAATTTTCTTTTAAATTGTATGTCAATTGCATGAGCACTGTACCGCTTAAGCCGAAAAACATCAATTTTACTGGTTTGAGCGAAAGTCAAATTATATTGTTATTGCAGAATTCACATATTCATATAACCGAAAAAATTGCACTTTCTTAAATTTAAACTTAAAGCCGATTTTCTTGTAACTTGTATGTCAGTTGCGTGAGCACTGTACCGCTTAAGCCGAAAAACATGAATTTTACTGGTTTGAGCTAAAGTCAAATTATATTGTTATTGCAGGATTAACAAATTAATATTACCGAAAAAGTTGCACTTTCTTAGGTTTAGACTTAAAGTCGATTTTCTTGTAAATTGTATGTCAATTGCGGTAGCACTGTACTGCTTAAGCCGCAAAACATCGATTTTACTGATTTGATCTAAAGTCAAACTTTCATATAATTTCAGGATTAACAAATTAATATAACCGAAAAAATTGCACTTTCTTAGATTTAGACTTAAAGCCGATTTTCTTGTAAATTGTATGTGAATTGCGTGAGCACTGTACTGCTTAAGCCGAAAAACATGAATTTTACTGATTTGAGCGAAAGTCAAATTATATTGTTATTGCAGGATTAACAAATTAATATTACCGAAAAGGTTGCACTTTCTTAGTTTTAGACTTAAAGTCGATTTTCTTGTAAATTTTATGTCAATTGCGGTAGCACTGTACTGCTTAAGCCGCAAAACATCGATTTTACTGATTTGATCTAAAGTCAAACTTTCATATAATTTCAGGATTAACAAATTAATATAACCAGAAAAATTGCACTTTCTTAGATTTAGACTTAAAGCCCATTTTCTTGTATATTGTATATCAGTTGCGTGAGCACTGTACTGCCTAAGCCGAAAAACATCAATTTTACTGGTTTGAGCGAAAGTCAAATTATATTGTTATTGCAGAATTGACATATTCATATAACCGAAAAAATTGCACTTTCTTAGATTTAGACTTAAAGCCGATTTTCTTGTATATTGTATATCAGTTGCGTGAGCACTGTACTGCTTAAGCCGAAAAACATCAATTTTACTGGTTTGAGCGAAAGTCAAATTATATTGTTATTGCAGAATTGACATATTCATATAACCGAAAAAATTGCACTTTCTTAGTTTTAGACTTAAAGACAATTTTCTTTTAAATTGTATGTCAATTGCATGAGCACTGTACCGCTTAAGCCGAAAAACATCAATTTTACTGGTTTGAGCGAAAGTCAAATTATATTGTTATTGCAGAATTCACATATTCATATAACCGAAAAAATTGCACTTTCTTAGATTTAGACTTAAAGCCGATTTTCTTGTATATTGTATATCAGTTGCGTGAGCACTGTACTGCTTAAGCCGAAAAACATCAATTTTACTGGTTTGAGCGAAAGTCAAATTATATTGTTATTGCAGAATTGACATATTCATATAACCGAAAAAATTGCACTTTCTTAGTTTTAGACTTAAAGACAATTTTCTTTTAAATTGTATGTCAATTGCATGAGCACTGTACCGCTTAAGCCGAAAAACATCAATTTTACTGGTTTGAGCGAAAGTCAAATTATATTGTTATTGCAGAATTCACATATTCATATAACCGAAAAAATTGCACTTTCTTAAATTTAAACTTAAAGCCGATTTTCTTGTAACTTGTATGTCAGTTGCGTGAGCACTGTACCGCTTAAGCCGAAAAACATGAATTTTACTGATTTGAGCTAAAGTCAAATTATATTGTTATTGCAGGATTAACAAATTAATATAACCGAAAAAATTGCACCTTCTTAGATTAGACTTAAAGCCGATTTTCTTGTAAATTGTATGTCAGTTGCGTGAGCACTGTACCGCTTAAGCCGAAAAACATGATTTTTACTGATTTGAGCTAAAGTCAAATTATATTGTTATTGCAGGATTAACAAATTAATATTAACGAAAAAGTTGCACTTTCTTAGGTTTAGACTTAAAGTCGATTTTCTTGTAAATTGTATGTCAAATTCGGAAGCACTGTACTGCTTAAGCCGCAAACCATCGATTTTACTGATTTGCTCTAAAGTCAAACTTTCATATAATTTCAGGATTAACAAATTAATATAACCGAAAAAATTGCACCTTCTTAGATTAGACTTAAAGCCGATTTTCTTGTAAATTGTATGTCAGTTGCGTGAGCACTGTACCGCTTAAGCCGAAAAACATGATTTTTACTGATTTGAGCTAAAGTCAAATTATATTGTTATTGCAGGATTAACAAATTAATATTAACGAAAAAGTTGCACTTTCTTGGGTTTAGACTTAAAGTCGATTTTCTTGTAAATTGTATGTCAAATTCGGAAGCACTGTACTGCTTAAGCCGCAAACCATCGATTTTACTGATTTGCTCTAAAGTCAAACTTTCATATAATTTCAGGATTAACAAATTAATATAACCGAAAAAATTGCACTTTCTTAGATTTAGACTTAAAGTCGATTTTCTTGTAAATTGTATGTCAATTGCGGTAGCACTGTACTGCTTAAGCCGCAAAACATCGATTTTACTGATTTGATCTAAAGTCAAACTTTCATATAATTTCAGGATTAACAAATTAATATAACCGAAAAAATTGCACTTTCTTAGATTAGACTTAAAGCCGATTTTCTTGTAAATTGTATGTCAGTTGCGTGAGCACCGTACCGCTTAAGCCGAAAAACATGATTTTTACTGATTTGAGCGAAAGTCAAATTATATTGTTATTGCAGGATTAACAAATTAATATTAACGAAAAAGTTGCACTTTCTTAGGTTTAGACTTAAAGTCGATTTTCTTGTAAATTGTATGTCAAATTCGGTAGCACTGTACTGCTTAAGCCGCAAACCATCGATTTTACTGATTTGCTCTAAAGTCAAACTTTCATATAACTTCAGGATTAACAAATTAATATAACCGAAAAAATTGCACTTTCTTAGATTTAGACTTAAAGTCGATTTTCTTGTAAATTGTATGTCAATTGCATGAGCACTGTACCGCTTAAGCCGAAAAACATCAATTTTACTGGTTTGAGCGAAAGTCAAATTATATTGTTATTGCAGAATTGACATATTCATATAACCGAAAAAATTGCACTTTCTTAGGTTTAGACTTAAAGTCGATTTTTTTGTAAATTGTATGTCAGTTGCGGTAGCACTGCACTGCTTAAGCCGCAAAACATCGATTTTACTGATTTGATCTAAAGTCAAACTTTCATATAATTTCAGGATTAACAAATTAATATTACCGAAAGAATTGCACTTTCTTAGATTAGACTTAACGCCGATTTTCTTGTAAATTGTATGTCAGTTGCGTGAGCACTGTACCGCTTAAGCCGAAAAACATGATTTTTACTGATTTGAGCGAAAGTCAAATTATATTGTTATTGCAGGATTAACAAATGTATATTAACGAAAAAGTTGCACTTTCTTAGGTTTAGACTTAAAGTCGATTTTTTTGTAAATTGTATGTCAATTGCGGTAGCACTGTACTGCTTAAGCCGCAAAACATCGATTTTACTGATTTGATCTAAAGTCAAACTTTCATATAATTTCAGGATTTACAAATTAATATAACCGAAAGAATTGCACTTTCTTAGATTAGACTTAACGCCGATTTTCTTGTAAATTGTATGTCAGTTGCGTGAGCACTGTACCGCTTAAGCCGAAAAACATGATTTTTACTGATTTGAGCTAAAGTCAAATTATATTGTTATTGCAGAATTGACATATTCATATAACCGAAAAAATTGCACTTTCTTAGATTTAGACTTAAAGCCGATTTTCTTGTATATTGTATATCAGTTGCGTGAGCACTGTACTGCTTAAGCCGAAAAACATCAATTTAACTGGTTTGAGCGAAAGTCAAATTATATTGTTATTGCTGAATTGACATATTCATATAACCGAAAAAATTGCACTTTCTTAGTTTTAGACTTAAGGTCGATTTTCTTGTAAATTGTATGTGAATTGCGGTAGCACTGTACTGCTTAAGCCGCAAAACATCGATTTTACTGATTTGATCTAAAGTCAAACTTTCATATAATTTCAGGATTAACAAATTAATATAACCAGAAAAATTGCACTTTCTTAGATTTAGACTTAAAGCCGATTTTCTTGTATATTGTATATCAGTTGCGTGAGCACTGTACTGCCTAAGCCGAAAAACATCAATTTTACTGGTTTGAGCGAAAGTCAAATTATATTGTTATTGCAGAATTGACATATTCATATAACCGAAAAAATTGCACTTTCTTAGATTTAGACTTAAAGCCGATTTTCTTGTATATTGTATGTCAGTTGCGTGAGCACTGTACCGCTTAAGCCGAAAAACATGAATTTTACTGGTTTGAGCTAAAGTCAAATTATATTGTTATTGCAGGATTAACAAATTAATATTACCGAAAAAGTTGCACTTTCTTAGGTTTAGACTTAAAGTCGATTTTCTTGTAAATTGTATGTCAATTGCGGTAGCACTGTACTGCTTAAGCCGCAAAACATCGATTTTACTGATTTGATCTAAAGTCAAACTTTCATATAATTTCAGGATTAACAAATTAATATAACCGAAAAAATTGCACTTTCTTAGATTTAGACTTAAAGCCGATTTTCTTGTAAATTGTATGTGAATTGCGTGAGCACTGTACTGCTTAAGCCGAAAAACATGAATTTTACTGATTTGAGCGAAAGTCAAATTATATTGTTATTGCAGGATTAACAAATTAATATTACCGAAAAGGTTGCACTTTCTTAGTTTTAGACTTAAAGTCGATTTTCTTGTAAATTTTATGTCAATTGCGGTAGCACTGTACTGCTTAAGCCGCAAAACATCGATTTTACTGATTTGATCTAAAGTCAAACTTTCATATAATTTCAGGATTAACAAATTAATATAACCAGAAAAATTGCACTTTCTTAGATTTAGACTTAAAGCCGATTTTCTTGTATATTGTATATCAGTTGCGTGAGCACTGTACTGCCTAAGCCGAAAAACATCAATTTTACTGGTTTGAGCGAAAGTCAAATTATATTGTTATTGCAGAATTGACATATTCATATAACCGAAAAAATTGCACTTTCTTAGATTTAGACTTAAAGCCGATTTTCTTGTATATTGTATATCAGTTGCGTGAGCACTGTACTGCTTAAGCCGAAAAACATCAATTTTACTGGTTTGAGCGAAAGTCAAATTATATTGTTATTGCAGAATTGACATATTCATATAACCGAAAAAATTGCACTTTCTTAGTTTTAGACTTAAAGACAATTTTCTTTTAAATTGTATGTCAATTGCATGAGCACTGTACCGCTTAAGCCGAAAAACATCAATTTTACTGGTTTGAGCGAAAGTCAAATTATATTGTTATTGCAGAATTCACATATTCATATAACCGAAAAAATTGCACTTTCTTAAATTTAAACTTAAAGCCGATTTTCTTGTAACTTGTATGTCAGTTGCGTGAGCACTGTACCGCTTAAGCCGAAAAACATGAATTTTACTGATTTGAGCTAAAGTCAAATTATATTGTTATTGCAGGATTAACAAATTAATATAACCGAAAAAATTGCACCTTCTTAGATTAGACTTAAAGCCGATTTTCTTGTAAATTGTATGTCAGTTGCGTGAGCACTGTACCGCTTAAGCCGAAAAACATGATTTTTACTGATTTGAGCTAAAGTCAAATTATATTGTTATTGCAGGATTAACAAATTAATATTAACGAAAAAGTTGCACTTTCTTAGGTTTAGACTTAAAGTCGATTTTCTTGTAAATTGTATGTCAAATTCGGAAGCACTGTACTGCTTAAGCCGCAAACCATCGATTTTACTGATTTGCTCTAAAGTCAAACTTTCATATAATTTCAGGATTAACAAATTAATATAACCGAAAAAATTGCACCTTCTTAGATTAGACTTAAAGCCGATTTTCTTGTAAATTGTATGTCAGTTGCGTGAGCACTGTACCGCTTAAGCCGAAAAACATGATTTTTACTGATTTGAGCTAAAGTCAAATTATATTGTTATTGCAGGATTAACAAATTAATATTAACGAAAAAGTTGCACTTTCTTGGGTTTAGACTTAAAGTCGATTTTCTTGTAAATTGTATGTCAAATTCGGAAGCACTGTACTGCTTAAGCCGCAAACCATCGATTTTACTGATTTGCTCTAAAGTCAAACTTTCATATAATTTCAGGATTAACAAATTAATATAACCGAAAAAATTGCACTTTCTTAGATTTAGACTTAAAGTCGATTTTCTTGTAAATTGTATGTCAATTGCGGTAGCACTGTACTGCTTAAGCCGCAAAACATCGATTTTACTGATTTGATCTAAAGTCAAACTTTCATATAATTTCAGGATTAACAAATTAATATAACCGAAAAAATTGCACTTTCTTAGATTAGACTTAAAGCCGATTTTCTTGTAAATTGTATGTCAGTTGCGTGAGCACCGTACCGCTTAAGCCGAAAAACATGATTTTTACTGATTTGAGCGAAAGTCAAATTATATTGTTATTGCAGGATTAACAAATTAATATTAACGAAAAAGTTGCACTTTCTTAGGTTTAGACTTAAAGTCGATTTTCTTGTAAATTGTATGTCAAATTCGGTAGCACTGTAGTGCTTAAGCCGCAAACCATCGATTTTACTGATTTGCTCTAAAGTCAAACTTTCATATAATTTCAGGATTAACAAATTAATATAACCGAAAAAATTGCACTTTCTTAGATTTAGACTTAAAGTCGATTTTCTTGTAAATTGTATGTCAATTGCATGAGCACTGTACCGCTTAAGCCGAAAAACATCAATTTTACTGGTTTGAGCGAAAGTCAAATTATATTGTTATTGCAGAATTGACATATTCATATAACCGAAAAAATTGCACTTTCTTAGGTTTAGACTTAAAGTCGATTTTTTTGTAAATTGTATGTCAGTTGCGGTAGCACTGCACTGCTTAAGCCGCAAAACATCGATTTTACTGATTTGATCTAAAGTCAAACTTTCATATAATTTCAGGATTAACAAATTAATATAACCGAAAAAATTGCACTTTCTTAGATTTAGACTTAAAGTCGATTTTCTTGTAAATTGTATGTCAATTGCATGAGCACTGTACCGCTTAAGCCGAAAAACATCAATTTTACTGGTTTGAGCGAAAGTCAAATTATATTGTTATTGCAGAATTTACATATTCATATAACCAAAAAAATTGCACTTTCTTAGGTTTAGACTTAAAGTCGATTTTTTTGTAAATTGTATGTCAATTGCGGTAGCACTGTACTGCTTAAGCCGCAAAACATCGATTTTACTGATTTGATCTAAAGTCAAACTTTCATATAATTTCAGGATTAACAAATTAATATTACCGAAAGAATTGCACTTTCTTAGATTAGACTTAACGCCGATTTTCTTGTAAATTGTATGTCAGTTGCGTGAGCACTGTACCGCTTAAGCCGAAAAACATGATTTTTACTGATTTGAGCGAAAGTCAAATTATATTGTTATTGCAGGATTAACAAATGTATATTAACGAAAAAGTTGCACTTTCTTAGGTTTAGACTTAAAGTCGATTTTCTTGTAAATTGTATGTCAAATTCGGTAGCACTGTACTGCTTAAGCCGCAAACCATCGATTTTACTGATTTGCTCTAAAGTCAAACTTTCATATAATTTCAGGATTAACAAATTAATATAACCGAAAAAATTGCACTTTCTTAGATTTAGACTTAAAGTCGATTTTCTTGTAAATTGTATGTTAATTACTTGATCGCTGTACCGCCTAAGCCGAAATGTTATTCCAGGATTAACAAATTAAAATAACCGAAAAAATTGCAATTTCTTAGGTTTAAAATTTAAGTCCATTTTCTTGTAAATTGTATGTCAACTGCGGTAGCACTGTACTGCTTAAGCCGCAAAACATCGATTTTACTGATTTGATCTAAAGTCAAACTTTCATATAATTTCAGGATTAACAAATTAATATAACCAGAAAAATTGCACTTTCTTAGATTTAGACTTAAAGCCGATTTTCTTGTATATTGTATATCAGTTGCGTGAGCACTGTACTGCCTAAGCCGAAAAACATCAATTTTACTGGTTTGAGCGAAAGTCAAATTATATTGTTATTGCAGAATTGACATATTCATATAACCGAAAAAATTGCACTTTCTTAGTTTTAGACTTAAAGTCGATTTTCTTGTAAATTGTATGTGAATTGCGTGAGCACTGTACTGCTTAAGCCGAAAAACATGAATTTTACTGATTTGAGCGAAAGTCAAATTATATTGTTATTGCAGAATTGACATATTCATATAACCGAAAAAATTGCACTTTCTTAGTTTTAGACTTAAAGTCAATTTTCTTTTAAATTGTATGTCAATTGCATGAGCACTGTACCGCTTATGCCGAAAAACATCAATTTTACTGGTTTGAGCGAAAGTCAAATTATATTGTTATTGCAGATTTCACATATTCATATAACCGAAAAAATTGCACTTTCTTAAATTTAAACTTAAAGACGATTTTATTGTAAATTGTATGTCAGTTGCGTGAGCACTGTACCGCTTAAGCCGAAAAACATGAATTTTACTGATTTGAGCTAAAGTCAAATTATATTGTTATTGCAGAATTAACAAATTAATATTACCGAAAAAGTTGCACTTTCTTAGGTTTAGACTCAAAGTCGATTTTCTTGTAAATTGTATGTCAAATTCGGTAGCACTGTACTGCTTAAGCCGCAAACCATCGATTTTACTGATTTGCTCTAAAGTCAAACTTTCATATAATTTCAGGATTAACAAATTAATATAACCGAAAAAATTGCACTTTCTTAGGTTTAAAATTTAAGTCCATTTTCTTGTAAATTGTATGTCAACTGCGGTAGCACTGTACTGCTTAAGCCGCAAAACATCGATTTTACTGATTTGATCTAAAGTCAAACTTTCATATAATTTCAGGATTAACAAATTAATATAACCAGAAAAATTGCACTTTCTTAGATTTAGACTTAAAGCCGATTTTCTTGTATATTGTTTATCAGTTGCGTGAGCACTGTACTGCCTAAGCCGAAAAACATCAATTTTACTGGTTTGAGCGAAAGTCAAATTATATTGTTATTGCAGAATTGACATATTCATATAACCGAAAAAATTGCACTTTCTTAGATTTAGACTTAAAGCCGATTTTCTTGTATATTGTATATCAGTTGCGTGAGCACTGTACTGCTTAAGCCGAAAAACATCAATTTTACTGGTTTGAGCGAAAGTCAAATTATATTGTTATTGCAGAATTGACATATTCATATAACCGAAAAAATTGCACTTTCTTAGTTTTAGACTTAAAGTCAATTTTCTTTTAAATTGTATGTCAATTGCATGAGCACTGTACCGCTTATGCCGAAAAACATCAATTTTACTGGTTTGAGCGAAAGTCAAATTATATTGTTATTGCAGAATTCACATATTCATATAACCGAAAAAATTGCACTTTCTTAAATTTAAACTTAAAGTCGATTTTATTGTAAATTGTATGTCAGTTGCGTGAGCACTGTACCGCTTAAGCCGAAAAACATGAATTTTACTGATTTGAGCTAAAGTCAAATTATATTGTTATTGCAGAATTAACAAATTAATATTACCGAAAAAGTTGCACTTTCTTAGGTTTAGACTTAAAGTCGATTTTCTTGTAAATTGTATGTCAATTGCGGTAGCACTGTACTGCTTAAGCCGCAAAACATCGATTTTACTGATTTGATCTAAAGTCAAACTTTCATATAATTTCAGGATTAACAAACTAATATAACCGAAAAAATTGCACTTTCTTAGGTTTAAAATTTAAGTCCATTTTCTTGTAAATTGTATGTCAACTGCGGTAGCACTGTACTGCTTAAGCCGCAAAACATCGATTTTACTGATTTGATCTAAAGTCAAACTTTCATATAATTTCAGGATTAACAAATTAATATAACCAGAAAAATTGCACTTTCTTAGATTTAGACTTAAAGCCGATTTTCTTGTATATTGTATATCAGTTGCGTGAGCACTGTACTGCCTAAGCCGAAAAACATCAATTTTACTGGTTTGAGCGAAAGTCAAATTATATTGTTATTGCAGAATTGACATATTCATATAACCGAAAAAATTGCACTTTCTTAGATTTAGACTTAAAGCCGATTTTCTTGTATATTGTATATCAGTTGCGTGAGCACTGTACTGCTTAAGCCGAAAAACATCAATTTTACTGGTTTGAGCGAAAGTCAAATTATATTGTTATTGCAGAATTGACATATTCATATAACCGAAAAAATTGCACTTTCTTAGTTTTAGACTTAAAGACAATTTTCTTTTAAATTGTATGTCAATTGCATGAGCACTGTACCGCTTAAGCCGAAAAACATCAATTTTACTGGTTTGAGCGAAAGTCAAATTATATTGTTATTGCAGAATTCACATATTCATATAACCGAAAAAATTGCACTTTCTTAAATTTAAACTTAAAGCCGATTTTCTTGTAACTTGTATGTCAGTTGCGTGAGCACTGTACCGCTTAAGCCGAAAAACATGAATTTTACTGATTTGAGCTAAAGTCAAATTATATTGTTATTGCAGGATTAACAAATTAATATTACCGAAAAAGTTGCACTTTCTTAGGTTTAGACTTAAAGTCGATTTTCTTGTAAATTGTATGTCAATTGCGGTAGCACTGTACTGCTTAAGCCGCAAAACATCGATTTTACTGATTTGATCTAAAGTCAAACTTTCATATAATTTCAGGATTAACAAATTAATATAACCGAAAAAATTGCACTTTCTTAGATTTAGACTTAAAGCCGATTTTCTTGTAAATTGTATGTGAATTGCGTGAGCACTGTACTGCTTAAACCGAAAAACATGAATTTTACTGATTTGAGCGAAAGTCAAATTATATTGTTATTGCAGGATTAACAAATTAATATTACCGAAAAGGTTGCACTTTCTTAGTTTTAGACTTAAAGTCGATTTTCTTGTAAATTTTATGTCAATTGCGGTAGCACTGTACTGCTTAAGCCGCAAAACATCGATTTTACTGATTTGATCTAAAGTCAAACTTTCATATAATTTCAGGATTAACAAATTAATATAACCAGAAAAATTGCACTTTCTTAGATTTAGACTTAAAGCCGATTTTCTTGTATATTGTATATCAGTTGCGTGAGCACTGTACTGCTTAAGCCGAAAAACATCAATTTTACTGGTTTGAGCGAAAGTCAAATTATATTGTTATTGCAGAATTGACATATTCATATAACCGAAAAAATTGCACTTTCTTAGTTTTAGACTTAAAGACAATTTTCTTTTAAATTGTATGTCAATTGCATGAGCACTGTACTGCTTAAGCCGCAAAACATCGATTTTACTGATTTGATCTAAAGTCAAACTTTCATATAATTTCAGGATTAACAAATTAATATAACCGAAAAAATTGCACTTTCTTAGATTTAGACTTAAAGCCGATTTTCTTGTAAATTGTATGTGAATTGCGTGAGCACTGTACTGCTTAAGCCGAAAAACATGAATTTTACTGATTTGAGCGAAAGTCAAATTATATTGTTATTGCAGGATTAACAAATTAATATTACCGAAAAGGTTGCACTTTCTTAGTTTTAGACTTAAAGTCGATTTTCTTGTAAATTTTATGTCAATTGCGGTAGCACTGTACTGCTTAAGCCGCAAAACATCGATTTTACTGATTTGATCTAAAGTCAAACTTTCATATAATTTCAGGATTAACAAATTAATATAACCAGAAAAATTGCACTTTCTTAGATTTAGACTTAAAGCCGATTTTCTTGTATATTGTATATCAGTTGCGTGAGCACTGTACTGCCTAAGCCGAAAAACATCAATTTTACTGGTTTGAGCGAAAGTCAAATTATATTGTTATTGCAGAATTGACATATTCATATAACCGAAAAAATTGCACTTTCTTAGATTTAGACTTAAAGCCGATTTTCTTGTATATTGTATATCAGTTGCGTGAGCACTGTACTGCTTAAGCCGAAAAACATCAATTTTACTGGTTTGAGCGAAAGTCAAATTATATTGTTATTGCAGAATTGACATATTCATATAACCGAAAAAATTGCACTTTCTTAGTTTTAGACTTAAAGACAATTTTCTTTTAAATTGTATGTCAATTGCATGAGCACTGTACTGCTTAAGCCGCAAAACATCGATTTTACTGATTTGATCTAAAGTCAAACTTTCATATAATTTCAGGATTAACAAATTAATATAACCGAAAAAATTGCACTTTCTTAGATTTAGACTTAAAGCCGATTTTCTTGTAAATTGTATGTGAATTGCGTGAGCACTGTACTGCTTAAGCCGAAAAACATGAATTTTACTGATTTGAGCGAAAGTCAAATTATATTGTTATTGCAGGATTAACAAATTAATATTACCGAAAAGGTTGCACTTTCTTAGTTTTAGACTTAAAGTCGATTTTCTTGTAAATTTTATGTCAATTGCGGTAGCACTGTACTGCTTAAGCCGCAAAACATCGATTTTACTGATTTGATCTAAAGTCAAACTTTCATATAATTTCAGGATTAACAAATTAATATAACCAGAAAAATTGCACTTTCTTAGATTTAGACTTAAAGCCGATTTTCTTGTATATTGTATATCAGTTGCGTGAGCACTGTACTGCCTAAGCCGAAAAACATCAATTTTACTGGTTTGAGCGAAAGTCAAATTATATTGTTATTGCAGAATTCACATATTCATATAACCGAAAAAATTGCACTTTCTTAAATTTAAACTTAAAGCCGATTTTCTTGTAACTTGTATGTCAGTTGCGTGAGCACTGTACCGCTTAAGCCGAAAAACATGAATTTTACTGATTTGAGCTAAAGTCAAATTATATTGTTATTGCAGGATTAACAAATTAATATTACCGAAAAAGTTGCACTTTCTTAGGTTTAGACTTAAAGTCGATTTTCTTGTAAATTGTATGTCAATTGCGGTAGCACTGTACTGCTTAAGCCGCAAAACATCGATTTTACTGATTTGATCTAAAGTCAA
This sequence comes from Bactrocera oleae, assembly GCF_042242935.1. Classification (NCBI taxonomy): domain Eukaryota; kingdom Metazoa; phylum Arthropoda; class Insecta; order Diptera; family Tephritidae; genus Bactrocera; species Bactrocera oleae. Next base: position 14,082,582 of record NC_091541.1, on the reverse strand, counting down.
ACTTTCATATAATTTCAGGATTAACAAATTAATATAACCGAAAAAATTGCACTTTCTTAGATTTAGACTTAAAGCCGATTTTCTTGTAAATTGTATGTCAGTTGCGTGAGCACTGTACCGCTTAAGCCGAAAAACATGATTTTTACTGATTTGAGCGAAAGTCAAATTATATTGTTATTGCAGAATTGACATATTCATATAACCGAAAAAATTGCACTTTCTTAGGTTTAGACTTAAAGTCGATTTTTTTGTAAATTGTATGTCAATTGCGGTAGCACTGTACTGCTTAAGCCGTAAAACATCGATTTTACTGATTTGATCTAAAGTCAAACTTTCATATAATTTCAGGATTAACAAATTAATATAACCGAAAAAATTGCACCTTCTTAGATTAGACTTAAAGCCGATTTTCTTGTAAATTGTATGTCAGTTGCGTGAGCACTGTACCGCTTAAGCCGAAAAACATGATTTTTACTGATTTGAGCGAAAGTCAAATTATATTGTTATTGCAGGATTAACAAATTAATATTAACGAAAAAGTTGCACTTTCTTAGGTTTAGACTTAAAGTCGATTTTCTTGTAAATTGTATGTCAAATTCGGAAGCACTGTACTGCTTAAGCCGCAAACCATCGATTTTACTGATTTGCTCTAAAGTCAAACTTTCATATAATTTCAGGATTAACAAATTAATATAACCGAAAAAATTGCACTTTCTTAGATTTAGACTTAAAGTCGATTTTCTTGTAAATTGTATGTCAATTGCGGTAGCACTGTACTGCTTAAGCCGCAAAACATCGATTTTACTGATTTGATCTAAAGTCAAACTTTCATATAATTTCAGGATTAACAAATTAATATAACCGAAAAAATTGCACTTTCTTAGATTAGACTTAAAGCCGCTTTTCTTGTAAATTGTATGTCAGTTGCGTGAGCACCGTACCGCTTAAGCCGAAAAACATGATTTTTACTGATTTGAGCGAAAGTCAAATTATATTGTTATTGCAGGATTAACAAATTAATATTAACGAAAAAGTTGCACTTTCTTAGGTTTAGACTTAAAGTCGATTTTCTTGTAAATTGTATGTCAAATTCGGTAGCACTGTACTGCTTAAGCCGCAAACCATCGATTTTACTGATTTGCTCTAAAGTCAAACTTTCATATAATTTCAGGATTAACAAATTAATATAACCGAAAAAATTGCACTTTCTTAGATTTAGACTTAAAGTCGATTTTCTTGTAAATTGTATGTCAATTGCATGAGCACTGTACCGCTTAAGCCGAAAAACATCAATTTTACTGGTTTGAGCGAAAGTCAAATTATATTGTTATTGCAGAATTGACATATTCATATAACCGAAAAAATTGCACTTTCTTAGGTTTAGACTTAAAGTCGATTTTTTTGTAAATTGTATGTCAGTTGCGGTAGCACTGCACTGCTTAAGCCGCAAAACATCGATTTTACTGATTTGATCTAAAGTCAAACTTTCATATAATTTCAGGATTAACAAATTAATATAACCGAAAAAATTGCACTTTCTTAGATTTAGACTTAAAGTCGATTTTCTTGTAAATTGTATGTCAATTGCATGAGCACTGTACCGCTTAAGCCGAAAAACATCAATTTTACTGGTTTGAGCGAAAGTCAAATTATATTGTTATTGCAGAATTGACATATTCATATAACCAAAAAAATTGCACTTTCTTAGGTTTAGACTTAAAGTCGATTTTTTTGTAAATTGTATGTCAATTGCGGCAGCACTGTACTGCTTAAGCCGCAAAACATCGATTTTACTGATTTGATCTAAAGTCAAACTTTCATATAATTTCAGGATTAACAAATTAATATAACCGAAAGAATTGCACTTTCTTAGATTAGACTTAAAGCCGATTTTCTTGTAAATTGTATGTCAGTTGCGTGAGCACTGTACCGCTTAAGCCGAAAAACATGATTTTTACTGATTTGCTCTAAAGTCAAACTTTCATATAATTTCAGGATTAACAAATTAATATAACCGAAAAAATTGCACTTTCTTAGATTTAGACTTAAAGTCGATTTTCTTGTAAATTGTATGTTAATTACTTGATCGCTGTACCGCCTAAGCCGAAATGTTATTCCAGGATTAACAAATTAAAATAACCGAAAAAATTGCAATTTCTTAGGTTTAAAATTTAAGTCCATTTTCTTGTAAATTGTATGTCAACTGCGGTAGCACTGTACTGCTTAAGCCACAAAACATCGATTTTACTGATTTGATCTAAAGTCAAACTTTCATATAATTTCAGGATTAACAAATTAATATAACCAGAAAAATTGCACTTTCTTAGATTTAGACTTAAAGCCGATTTTCTTGTATATTGTATATCAGTTGCGTGAGCACTGTACTGCCTAAGCCGAAAAACATCAATTTTACTGGTTTGAGCGAAAGTCAAATTATATTGTTATTGCAGAATTGACATATTCATATAACCGAAAAAATTGCACTTTCTTAGATTTAGACTTAAAGCCGATTTTCTTGTATATTGTATATCAGTTGCGTGAGCACTGTACTGCTTAAGCCGAAAAACATCAATTTTACTGGTTTGAGCGAAAGTCAAATTATATTGTTATTGCAGAATTGACATATTCATATAACCGAAAAAATTGCACTTTCTTAGTTTTAGACTTAAAGTCAATTTTCTTTTAAATTGTATGTCAATTGCATGAGAACTGTACCGCTTATGCCGAAAAACATCAATTTTACTGGTTTGAGCGAAAGTCTAATTATATTGTTATTGCAGAATTCACATATTCATATAACCGAAAAAATTGCACTTTCTTAAATTTAAACTTAAAGCCGATTTTATTGTAAATTGTATGTCAGTTGCGTGAGCACTGTACCGCTTAAGCCGAAAAACATGAATTTTACTGATTTGAGCTAAAGTCAAATTATATTGCTATTGCAGGATTAACAAATTAATATTACCGAAAAAGTTGCACTTTCTTAGGTTTAGACTTAAAGTCGATTTTCTTGTAAATTGTATGTCAAATTCGGTAGCACTGTACTGCTTAAGCCGCAAACCATCGATTTTACTGGTTTGAGCGAAAGTCAAATTATATTGTTATTGCAGAATTGACATATTCATATAACCAAAAAAATTGCACTTTCTTAGGTTTAGACTTAAAGTCGATTTTCTTGTAAATTGTATGTCAATTGCATGAGCACTGTACCGCTTAAGCCGAAAAACATCAATTTTACTGGTTTGAGCGAAAGTCAAATTATATTGTTATTGCAGAATTGACATATTCATATAACCGAAAAAATTGCACTTTCTTAGGTTTAGACTTAAAGTCGATTTTTTTGTAAATTGTATGTCAGTTGCGGTAGCACTGCACTGCTTAAGCCGCAAAACATCGATTTTACTGATTTGATCTAAAGTCAAACTTTCATAAAATTTCAGGATTAACAAATTAATATAACCGAAAAAATTGCACTTTCTTAGATTTAGACTTAAAGTCGATTTTCTTGTAAATTGTATGTCAATTGCATGAGCACTGTACCGCTTAAGCCGAAAAACATCAATTTTACTGGTTTGAGCGAAAGTCAAATTATATTGTTATTGCAGAATTGACATATTCATATAACCGAAAAAATTGCACTTTCTTAGGTTTAGACTTAAAGTCGATTTTTTTGTAAATTGTATGTCAGTTGCGGTAGCACTGCACTGCTTAAGCCGCAAAACATCGATTTTACTGATTTGATCTAAAGTCAAACTTTCATATAATTTCAGGATTAACAAATTAATATAACCGAAAAAATTGCACTTTCTTAGATTTAGACTTAAAGTCGATTTTCTTGTAAATTGTATGTCAATTGCATGAGCACTGTACCGCTTAAGCCGAAAAACATCAATTTTACTGGTTTGAGCGAAAGTCAAATTATATTGTTATTGCAGAATTGACATATTCATATAACCAAAAAAATTGCACTTTCTTAGGTTTAGACTTAAAGTCGATTTTTTTGTAAATTGTATGTCAATTGCGGTAGCACTGTACTGCTAAGCCGCAAAACATCGATTTTACTGATTTGATCTAAAGTCAAACTTTCATATAATTTCAGGATTAACAAATTAATAAAACCGAAAGAATTGCACTTTCTTAGATTAGACTTAAAGCCGATTTTCTTGTAAATTGTATGTCAGTTGCGTGAGCACTGTACCGCTTAAGCCGAAAAACATGATTTTTACTGATTTGAGCGAAAGTCAAATTATATTGTTATTGCAGGATTAACAAATTAATATTAACGAAAAAGTTGCACTTTCTTAGGTTTAGACTTAAAGTCGATTTTCTTGTAAATTGTATGTCAAATTCGGTAGCACTGTACTGCTTAAGCCGCAAACCATCGATTTTACTGATTTGCTCTAAAGTCAAACTTTCATATAATTTCAGGATTAACAAATTAATATAACCGAAAAAATTGCACTTTCTTAGATTTAGACTTAAAGTCGATTTTCTTGTAAATTGTATGTTAATTACTTGATCGCTGTACCGCCTAAGCCGAAATGTTATTCCAGGATTAACAAATTAAAATAACCGAAAAAATTGCAATTTCTTAGGTTTAAAATTTAAGTCCATTTTCTTGTAAATTGTATGTCAACTGCGGTAGCACTGTACTGCTTAAGCCGCAAAAAATCGATTTTATTGATTTGATCTAAAGTCAAACTTTCATATAATTTCAGGATTAACAAATTAATATAACCAGAAAAATTGCACTTTCTTAGATTTAGACTTAAAGCCGATTTTCTTGTATATTGTATATCAGTTGCGTGAGCACTGTACTGCCTAAGCCGAAAAACATCAATTTTACTGGTTTGAGCGAAAGTCAAATTATATTGTTATTGCAGAATTGACATATTCATATAACCGAAAAAATTGCACTTTCTTAGATTTAGACTTAAAGCCGATTTTCTTGTATATTGTATATCAGTTGCGTGAGCACTGTACTGCTTAAGCCGAAAAACATCAATTTTACTGGTTTGAGCGAAAGTCAAATTATATTGTTATTGCAGAATTGACATATTCATATAACCGAAAAAATTGCACTTTCTTAGTTTTAGACTTAAAGTCAATTTTCTTTTAAATTGTATGTCAATTGCATGAGAACTGTACCGCTTATGCCGAAAAACATCAATTTTACTGGTTTGAGCGAAAGTCAAATTATATTGTTATTGCAGAATTGACATATTCATATAACCGAAAAAATTGCACTTTCTTAAATTTAAACTTAAAGCCGATTTTATTGTAAATTGTATGTCAGTTGCGTGAGCACTGTACCGCTTAAGCCGAAAAACATGAATTTTACTGATTTGAGCTAAAGTCAAATTATATTGTTATTGCAGAATTAACAAATTAATATTACCGAAAAAGTTGCACTTTCTTAGGTTTAGACTTAAAGTCGATTTTCTTGTAAATTGTATGTCAAATTCGGTAGCACTGTACTGCTTAAGCCGCAAAACATCGATTTTACTGATTTGATCTAAGGTCAAACTTTCATATAATTTCAGAATTAACAAATTAATATAACCAGAAAAATTGCACTTTCTTAGATTTAGACTTAAAGCCGATTTTCTTGTATATTGTATATCAGTTGCGTGCGCACTGTACTGCCTAAGCCGAAAAACATCAATTTTACTGATTTGAGCTAAAGTCAAATTATATTGTTATTGCAGGATTAACAAATTAATATTAACGAAAAAGTTGCACTTTCTTAGGTTTAGACTTAAAGTCGATTTTCTTGTAAATTGTATGTCAAATTCGGTAGCACTGTACTGCTTAAGCCGCAAAACATCGATTTTACTGATTTGATCTAAGGTCAAACTTTCATATAATTTCAGGATTAACAAATTAATATAACCAGAAAAATTGCACTTTCTTAGATTTAGACTTAAAGCCGATTTTCTTGTATATTGTATATCAGTTGCGTGAGCACTGTACTGCCTAAGCCGAAAAACATCAATTTTACTGATTTGAGCTAAAGTCAAATTATATTGTTATTGCAGGATTAACAAATTAATATTAACGAAAAAGTTGCACTTTCTTAGGTTTAGACTTAAAGTCGATTTTCTTGTAAATTGTATGTCAAATTCGGTAGCACTGTACTGCTTAAGCCGCAAAACATCGATTTTACTGATTTGATCTAAGGTCAAACTTTCATATAATTTCAGGATTAACAAATTAATATAGCCAGAAAAATTGCACTTTCTTAGATTTAGACTTAAAGCCGATTTTCTTGTATATTGTATATCAGTTGCGTGAGCACTGTACTGCCTAAGCCGAAAAACATCAATTTTACTGATTTGAGCTAAAGTCAAATTATATTGTTATTGCAGGATTAACAAATTAATATTAACGAAAAAGTTGCACTTTCTTAGGTTTAGACTTAAAGTCGATTTTCTTGTAAATTGTATGTCAAATTCGGTAGCACTGTACTGCTTAAGCCGCAAACCATCGATTTTACTGATTTGCTCTAAAGTCAAACTTTCATATAATTTCAGGATTAACAAATTAATATAACCGAAAAAATTGCACCTTCTTAGATTTAGACTTAAAGTCGATTTTCTTGTAAATTGTATGTTAATTACTTGATCGCTGTACCGCCTAAGCCGAAATGTTATTCCAGGATTAACAAATTAAAATAACCGAAAAAATTGCAATTTCTTAGGTTTAAAATTTAAGTCCATTTTCTTGTAAATTGTATGTCAACTGCGGTAGCACTGTACTGCTTAAGCCGCAAAACATCGATTTTACTGATTTGATCTAAAGTCATACTTTCATATAATTTCAGGATTAACAAATTAATATAACCAGAAAAATTGCACTTTCTTAGATTTAGACTTAAAGCCGATTTTCTTGTATATTGTATATCAGTTGCGTGAGCACTGTACTGCCTAAGCCGAAAAACATCAATTTTACTGATTTGAGCTAAAGTCAAATTATATTGTTATTGCAGGATTAACAAATTAATATTAACGAAAAAGTTGCACTTTCTTAGGTTTAGACTTAAAGTCGATTTTCTTGTAAATTGTATGTCAAATTCGGTAGCACTGTACTGCTTAAGCCGCAAAACATCGATTTTACTGATTTGATCTAAGGTCAAACTTTCATATAATTTCAGGATTAACAAATTAATATAACCAGAAAAATTGCACTTTCTTAGATTTAGACTTAAAGCCGATTTTCTTGTATATTGTATATCAGTTGCGTGAGCACTGTACTGCCTAAGCCGAAAAACATCAATTTTACTGATTTGAGCTAAAGTCAAATTATATTGTTATTGCAGGATTAACAAATTAATATTAACGAAAAAGTTGCACTTTCTTAGGTTTAGACTTAAAGTCGATTTTCTTGTAAATTGTATGTCAAATTCGGTAGCACTGTACTGCTTAAGCCGCAAAACATCGATTTTACTGATTTGATCTAAAGTCAAACTTTCATATAATTTCAGGATTAACAAATTAATATAACCAGAAAAATTGCACTTTCTTAGTTTTAGACTTAAAGTCAATTTTCTTTTAAATTGTATGTCAATTGCATGAGCACTGTACCGCTTATGCCGAAAAACATCAATTTTACTGGTTTGAGCGAAAGTCAAATTATATTGTTATTGCAGAATTCACATATTCATATAACCGAAAAAATTGCACTTTCTTAAATTTAAACTTAAAGCCGATTTTATTGTAAATTGTATGTCAGTTGCGTGAGCACTGTACCGCTTAAGCCGAAAAACATGAATTTTACTGATTTGAGCTAAAGTCAAATTATATTGTTATTGCAGAATTAACAAATTAATATTACCGAAAAAATTACACTTTCTTAGATTTAGACTTAAAGTCGATTTTCTTGTAAATTGTATGTCAAATTCGGTAGCACTGTACTGCTTAAGCCGCACAACATCGATTTTACTGATTTGATCTAAGGTCAAACTTTCATATAATTTCAGGATTAACAAATTAATATAATCAGAAAAATTGCACTTTCTTAGATTTAGACTTAAAGCCGATTTTCTTGTATATTGTATATCAGTTGCGTGAGCACTGTACTGCCTAAGCCGAAAAACATCAATTTTACTGATTTGAGCTAAAGTCAAATTATATTGTTATTGCAGGATTAACAAATTAATATTAACGAAAAAGTTGCACTTTCTTAGGTTTAGACTTAAAGTCGATTTTCTTGTAAATTGTATGTCAAATTCGGTAGCACTGTACCGCTTAAGCCGCAAAACATCGATTTTACTGATTTGATCTAAGGTCAAACTTTCATATAATTTCAGGATTAACAAATTAATATAACCAGAAAAATTGCACTTTCTTAGATTTAGACTTAAAGCCGATTTTCTTGTATATTGTATATCAGTTGCGTGAGCACTGTACTGCCTAAGCCGAAAAACATCAATTTTACTGATTTGAGCTAAAGTCAAATTATATTGTTATTGCAGGATTAACAAATTAATATTAACGAAAAAGTTGCACTTTCTTAGGTTTAGACTTAAAGTCGATTTTCTTGTAAATTGTATGTCAAATTCGGTAGCACTGTACTGCTTAAGCCGCAAACCATCGATTTTACTGATTTGCTCTAAAGTCAAACTTTCATATAATTTCAGGATTAACAAATTAATATAACCGAAAAAATTGCACTTTCTTAGATTTAGACTTAAAGTCGATTTTCTTGTAAATTGTATGTTAATTACTTGATCGCTGTACCGCCTAAGCCGAAATGTTATTCCAGGATTAACAAATTAAAATAACCGAAAAAATTGCAATTTCTTAGGTTTAAAATTTAAGTCCATTTTCTTGTAAATTGTATGTCAACTGCGGTAGCACTGTACTGCTTAAGCCGCAAAACATCGATTTTACTGATTTGATCTAAAGTCAAACTTTCATATAATTTCAGGATTAACAAATTAATATAACCAGAAAAATTGCACTTTCTTAGATTTAGACTTAAAGCCGATTTTCTTGTATATTGTATATCAGTTGCGTGAGCACTGTACTGCCTAAGCCGAAAAACATCAATTTTACTGGTTTGAGCGAAAGTCAAATTATATTGTTATTGCAGAATTGACATATTCATATAACCGAAAAAATTGCACTTTTTTAGATTTAGACTTAAAGCCGATTTTCTTGTATATTGTATATCAGTTGCGTGAGCACTGTACTGCTTAAGCCGAAAAACATCAATTTTACTGGTTTGAGCGAAAGTCAAATTATATTGTTATTGCAGAATTGACATATTCATATAACCGAAAAAATTGCACTTTCTTAGTTTTAGACTTAAAGTCAATTTTCTTTTAAATTGTATGTCAATTGCATGAGCACTGTACCGCTTATGCCGAAAAACATCAATTTTACTGGTTTGAGCGAAAGTCAAATTATATTGTTATTGCAGAATTCACATATTCATATAACCGAAAAAATTGAACTTTCTTAAATTTAAACTTAAAGCCGATTTTATTGTAAATTGTATGTCAGTTGCGTGAGCACTGTACCGCTTAAGCCGAAAAACATAAATTTTACTGATTTGAGCTAAAGTCAAATTATATTGTTATTGCAGAATTAACAAATTAATATTACCGAAAAAGGTGCACTTTCTTAGGTTTAGACTTAAATTCAATTTTCTTGTAAATTGTATGTCAATTGCGGTAACACTGTACTGCTTAAGCCGCAAAACATCGATTTTACTGATTTGATCTAAAGTCAAACTTTCATATAATTTCAGGATTAACAAATTAATATAACCGAAAAAATTGCACTTTCTTAGGTTTAAAATTAAGTCCATTTTCTTGTAAATTGTATGTCAACTGCGGTAGCACTGTACTGCTTAAGCCGCAAAACATCGATTTTACTGATTTGATCTAAAGTCAAACTTTCATATAATTTCAGGATTAACAAATTATTATAACCAGAAAAATTGCACTTTCTTAGATTTAGACTTAAAGCCGATTTTCTTGTATATTGTATATCAGTTGCGTGAGCACTGTACTGCCTAAGCCGAAAAGCATCAATTTTACTGGTTTGAGCGAAAGTCAAATTATATTGTTATTGCAGAATTGACATATTCATATAACCGAAAAAATTGCACTTTCTTAGATTTAGACTTAAAGCCGATTTTCTTGTATATTGTATATCAGTTGCGTGAGCACTGTACTGCTTAAGCCGAAAAACATCAATTTTCCTGGTTTGAGCGAAAGTCAAATTATATTGTTATTGCAGAATTGACATATTCATATAACCGAAAAAATTGCACTTTCTTAGTTTTAGACTTAAAGTCGATTTTCTTGTAAATTGTATGTGAATTGCGTGAGCACTGTACTGCTTAAGCCGAAAAACATGAATTTTACTAATTTGAGCGAAAGTCAAATTATATTGTTATTGCAGGATTAACAAATTAATATTACCGAAAAGGTTGCACTTTCTTAGTTTTAGACTTAAAGTCGATTTTCTTGTAAATTTTATGTCAATTGCGGTAGCACTGTACTGCTTAAGCCGCAAAACATCGATTTTACTGATTTGATCTAAGGTCAAACTTTCATATAATTTCAGGATTAACAAATTAATATAACCAGAAAAATTGCACTTTCTTAGATTTAGACTTAAAGCCGATTTTCTTGTATATTGTATATCAGTTGCGTGAGCACTGTACTGCTTAAGCCGAAAAACATCAATTTTACTGGTTTGAGCGAAAGTCAAATTATATTGTTATTGCAGAATTGACATATTCATATAACCGAAAAAATTGCACTTTCTTAGTTTTAGACTTAAAGTCGATTTTCTTGTAAATTGTATGTGAATTGCGTGAGCACTGTACTGCTTAAGCCGAAAAACATGAATTTTACTAATTTGAGCGAAAGTCAAATTATATTGTTATTGCAGAATTGACATATTCATATAACCGAAAAAATTGCACTTTCTTAGATTTAGACTTAAAGCCGATTTTCTTGTATATTGTATATCAGTTGCGTGAGCACTGTACTGCTTAAGCCGAAAAACATCAATTTTACTGGTTTGAGCGAAAGTCAAATTATATTGTTATTGCAGAATTGACATATTCATATAACCGAAAAAATTGCACTTTCTTAGTTTTAGACTTAAAGTCAATTTTCTTTTAAATTGTATGTCAATTGCATGAGCACTGTACCGCTTATGCCGAAAAACATCAATTTTACTGGTTTGAGCGAAAGTCAAATTATATTGTTATTGCAGAATTGACATATTCATATAACCGAAAAAATTGCACTTTCTTAGATTTAGACTTAAAGCCGATTTTCTTGTATATTGTATATCAGTTGCGTGAGCACTGTACTGCTTAAGCCGAAAAACATCAATTTTAGTGGTTTGAGCGAAAGTCAAATTATATTGTTATTGCAGAATTGACATATTCATATAACCGAAAAAATTACACTTTCTTAGATTTAGACTTAAAGCCGATTTTCTTGTATATTGTATATCAGTTGCGTGAGCACTGTACTGCTTAAGCCGAAAAACATCAATTTTACTGGTTTGAGCGAAAGTCAAATTATATTGTTATTGCAGAATTGACATATTCATATAACCGAAAAAATTGCACTTTCTTAGTTTTAGACTTAAAGTCAATTTTCTTTTAAATTGTATGTCAATTGCATGAGCACTGTACCGCTTATGCCGAAAAACATCAATTTTACTGGTTTGAGCGAAAGTCAAATTATATTGTTATTGCAGAATTCACATATTCATATAACCGAAAAAATTGCACTTTCTTAAATTTAAACTTAAAGCCGATTTTCTTGTAACTTGTATGTCAGTTGCGTGAGCACTGTACCGCTTAAGCCGAAAAACATGAATTTTACTGATTTGAGCTAAAGTCAAATTATATTGTTATTGCAGAATTAACAAATTAATATTACCGAAAAAGTTGCACTTTCTTAGGTTTAGACTTAAAGTCGATTTTCTTGTAAATTGTATGTCAATTGCGGTAGCACTGTACTGCTTAAGCCGCAAAACATCGATTTTACTGATTTGATCTAAAGTCAAACTTTCATATAATTTCAGGATTAACAAATTAATATAACCAGAAAAATTGCACTTTCTTAGATTTAGACTTAAAGCCGATTTTCTTGTATATTGTATATCAGTTGCGTGAGCACTGTACTGCCTAAGCCGAAAAACATCAATTTTACTGGTTTGAGCGAAAGTCAAATTATATTGTTATTGCAGAATTGACATATTCATATAACCGAAAAAATTGCACTTTCTTAGATTTAGACTTAAAGCCGATTTTCTTGTATATTGTATATCAGTTGCGTTAGCACTGTACTGCTTAAGCCGAAAAACATCAATTTTACTGGTTTGAGCGAAAGTCAAATTATATTGTTATTGCAGAATTGACATATTCATATAACCGAAAAAATTGCACTTTCTTAGTTTTAGACTTAAAGTCGATTTTCTTGTAAATTGTATGTGAATTGCGTGAGCACTGTACTGCTTAAGCCGAAAAACATGAATTTTACTAATTTGAGCGAAAGTCAAATTATATTGTTATTGCAGGATTAACAAATTAATATTACCGAAAAGGTTGCATTTTCTTAGTTTTAGACTTAAAGTCGATTTTCTTGTAAATTTTATGTCAATTGCGGTAGCACTGTACTGCTTAAGCCGCAAAACATCGATTTTACTGATTTGATCTAAGGTCAAACTTTCATATAATTTCAGGATTAACAAATTAATATAACCAGAAAAATTGCACTTTCTTAGATTTAGACTTAAAGTCGATTTTCTTGTAAATTGTATGTTAATTACTTGATCGCTGTACCGCCTAAGCCGAAATGTTATTCCAGGATTAACAAATTAAAATAACCGAAAAAATTGCAATTTCTTAGGTTTAAAATTTAAGTCCATTTTCTTGTAAATTGTATGTCAACTGCGGTAGCACTGTACTGCTTAAGCCGCAAAACATCAATTTTAGTGGTTTGAGCGAAAGTCAAATTATATTGTTATTGCAGAATTGACATATTCATATAACCGAAAAAATTACACTTTCTTAGATTTAGACTTAAAGCCGATTTTCTTGTATATTGTATATCAGTTGCGTGAGCACTGTACTGCTTAAGCCGAAAAACATCAATTTTACTGGTTTGAGCGAAAGTCAAATTATATTGTTATTGCAGAATTGACATATTCATATAACCGAAAAAATTGCACTTTCTTAGATTTAGACTTAAAGCCGATTTTCTTGTATATTGTATATCAGTTGCGTGAGCACTGTACTGCTTAAGCCGAAAAACATCAATTTTAGTGGTTTGAGCGAAAGTCAAATTATATTGTTATTGCAGAATTGACATATTCATATAACCGAAAAAATTGCACTTTCTTAGATTTAGACTTAAAGCCGATTTTCTTGTATATTGTATATCAGTTGCGTGAGCACTGTACTGCTTAAGCCGAAAAACATCAATTTTAGTGGTTTGAGCGAAAGTCAAATTATATTGTTATTGCAGAATTGACATATTCATATAACCGAAAAAATTACACTTTCTTAGATTTAGACTTAAAGCCGATTTTCTTGTATATTGTATATCAGTTGCGTGAGCACTGTACTGCTTAAGCCGAAAAACATCAATTTTACTGGTTTGAGCGAAAGTCAAATTATATTGTTATTGCAGAATTGACATATTCATATAACCGAAAAAATTACACTTTCTTAGATTTAGACTTAAAGCCGATTTTCTTGTATATTGTATATCAGTTGCGTGAGCACTGTACTGCTTAAGCCGAAAAACATCAATTTTACTGGTTTGAGCGAAAGTCAAATTATATTGTTATTGCAGAATTGACATATTCATATAACCGAAAAAATTGCACTTTCTTAGTTTTAGACTTAAAGTCAATTTTCTTTTAAATTGTATGTCAATTGCATGAGCACTGTACCGCTTATGCCGAAAAACATCAATTTTACTGGTTTGAGCGAAAGTCAAATTATATTGTTATTGCAGAATTCACATATTCATATAACCGAAAAAATTGCACTTTCTTAAATTTAAACTTAAAGCCGATTTTCTTGTAACTTGTATGTCAGTTGCGTGAGCACTGTACCGCTTAAGCCGAAAAACATGAATTTTACTGATTTGAGCTAAAGTCAAATTATATTGTTATTGCAGAATTAACAAATTAATATTACCGAAAAAGTTGCACTTTCTTAGGTTTAGACTTAAAGTCGATTTTCTTGTAAATTGTATGTCAATTGCGGTAGCACTGTACTGCTTAAGCCGCAAAACATCGATTTTACTGATTTGATCTAAAGTCAAACTTTCATATAATTTCAGGATTAACAAATTAATATAACCAGAAAAATTGCACTTTCTTAGATTTAGACTTAAAGCCGATTTTCTTGTATATTGTATATCAGTTGCGTGAGCACTGTACTGCCTAAGCCGAAAAACATCAATTTTACTGGTTTGAGCGAAAGTCAAATTATATTGTTATTGCAGAATTGACATATTCATATAACCGAAAAAATTGCACTTTCTTAGATTTAGACTTAAAGCCGATTTTCTTGTATATTGTATATCAGTTGCGTGAGCACTGTACTGCTTAAGCCGAAAAACATCAATTTTACTGGTTTGAGCGAAAGTCAAATTATATTGTTATTGCAGAATTGACATATTCATATAACCGAAAAAATTGCACTTTCTTAGTTTTAGACTTAAAGTCGATTTTCTTGTAAATTGTATGTGAATTGCGTGAGCACTGTACTGCTTAAGCCGAAAAACATTAATTTTACTAATTTGAGCGAAAGTCAAATTATATTGTTATTGCAGGATTAACAAATTAATATTACCGAAAAGGTTGCATTTTCTTAGTTTTAGACTTAAAGTCGATTTTCTTGTAAATTTTATGTCAATTGCGGTAGCACTGTACTGCTTAAGCCGCAAAACATCGATTTTACTGATTTGATCTAAGGTCAAACTTTCATATAATTTCAGGATTAACAAATTTATATAACCAGAAAAATTGCACTTTCTTAGATTTAGACTTAAAGTCGATTTTCTTGTAAATTGTATGTTAATTACTTGATCGCTGTACCGCCTAAGCCGAAATGTTATTCCAGGATTAACAAATTAAAATAACCGAAAAAATTGCAATTTCTTAGGTTTAAAATTTAAGTCCATTTTCTTGTAAATTGTATGTCAACTGCGGTAGCACTGTACTGCTTAAGCCGCAAAACATCAATTTTAGTGGTTTGAGCGAAAGTCAAATTATATTGTTATTGCAGAATTGACATATTCATATAACCGAAAAAATTACACTTTCTTAGATTTAGACTTAAAGCCAATTTTCTTGTATATTGTATATCAGTTGCGTGAGCACTGTACTGCTTAAGCCGAAAAACATCAATTTTACTGGTTTGAGCGAAAGTCAAATTATATTGTTATTGCAGAATTGACATATTCATATAACCGAAAAAATTGCACTTTCTTAGATTTAGACTAAAAGCCGATTTTCTTGTATATTGTATATCAGTTGCGTGAGCACTGTACTGCTTAAGCCGAAAAACATCAATTTTAGTGGTTTGAGCGAAAGTCAAATTATATTGTTATTGCAGAATTGACATATTCATATAACCGAAAAAATTGCACTTTCTTAGATTTAGACTTAAAGCCGATTTTCTTGTATATTGTATATCAGTTGCGTGAGCACTGTACTGCTTAAGCCGAAAAACATCAATTTTAGTGGTTTGAGCGAAAGTCAAATTATATTGTTATTGCAGAATTGACATATTCATATAACCGAAAAAATTACACTTTCTTAGATTTAGACTTAAAGCCGATTTTCTTGTATATTGTATATCAGTTGCGTGAGCACTGTACTGCTTAAGCCGAAAAACATCAATTTTACTGGTTTGAGCGAAAGTCAAATTATATTGTTATTGCAGAATTGACATATTCATATAACCGAAAAAATTACACTTTTTTAGATTTAGACTTAAAGCCGATTTTCTTGTATATTGTATATCAGTTGCGTGAGCACTGTACTGCTTAAGCCGAAAAACATCAATTTTACTGGTTTGAGCGAAAGTCAAATTATATTGTTATTGCAGAATTGACATATTCATATAACCGAAAAAATTGCACTTTCTTAGTTTTAGACTTAAAGTCAATTTTCTTTTAAATTGTATGTCAATTGCATGAGCACTGTACCGCTTATGCCGAAAAACATCAATTTTACTGGTTTGAGCGAAAGTCAAATTATATTGTTATTGCAGAATTCACATATTCATATAACCGAAAAAATTGCACTTTCTTAAATTTAAACTTAAAGCCGATTTTCTTGTAACTTGTATGTCAGTTGCGTGAGCACTGTACCGCTTAAGCCGAAAAACATGAATTTTACTGATTTGAGCTAAAGTCAAATTATATTGTTATTGCAGAATTAACAAATTAATATTACCGAAAAAGTTGCACTTTCTTAGGTTTAGACTTAAAGTCGATTTTCTTGTAAATTGTATGTCAATTGCGGTAGCGCTGTACTGCTTAAGCCGCAAAACATCGATTTTACTGATTTGATCTAAAGTCAAACTTTCATATAATTTCAGGATTAACAAATTAATATAACCAGAAAAATTGCACTTTCTTAGATTTAGACTTAAAGCCGATTTTCTTGTATATTGTATATCAGTTGCGTGAGCACTGTACTGCCTAAGCCGAAAAACATCAATTTTACTGGTTTGAGCGAAAGTCAAATTATATTGTTATTGCAGAATTGACATATTCATATAACCGAAAAAATTGCACTTTCTTAGATTTAGACTTAAAGCCGATTTTCTTGTATATTGTATATCAGTTGCGTGAGCACTGTACTGCTTAAGCCGAAAAACATCAATTTTACTGGTTTGAGCGAAAGTCAAATTATATTGTTATTGCAGAATTGACATATTCATATAACCGAAAAAATTGCACTTTCTTAGTTTTAGACTTAAAGTCGATTTTCTTGTAAATTGTATGTGAATTGCGTGAGCACTGTACTGCTTAAGCCGAAAAACATGAATTTTACTAATTTGAGCGAAAGTCAAATTATATTGTTATTGCAGGATTAACAAATTAATATTACCGAAAAGGTTGCATTTTCTTAGTTTTAGACTTAAAGTCGATTTTCTTGTAAATTGTATGTCAAATTCGGTAGCACTGTACTGCTTAAGCCGCAAACCATCGATTTTACTGATTTGCTCTAAAGTCAAACTTTCATATAATTTCAGGATTAACAAATTAATATAACCGAAAAAATTGCACTTTCTTAGATTTAGACTTAAAGTCGATTTTCTTGTAAATTGTATGTTAATTACTTGATCGCTGTACCGCCTAAGCCGAAATGTTATTCCAGGATTAACAAATTAAAATAACCGAAAAAATTGCAATTTCTTAGGTTTAAAATTTAAGTCCATTTTCTTGTAAATTGTATGTCAACTGCGGTAGCACTGTACTGCTTAAGCCGCAAAACATCGATTTTACTGATTTGATCTAAAGTCAAACTTTCATATAATTTCAGGATTAACAAATTAATATAACCAGAAAAATTGCACTTTCTTAGATTTAGACTTAAAGCCGATTTTCTTGTATATTGTATATCAGTTGCGTGAGCACTGTACTGCCTAAGCCGAAAAACATCAATTTTACTGGTTTGAGCGAAAGTCAAATTATATTGTTATTGCAGAATTGACATATTCATATAACCGAAAAAATTGCACTTTCTTAGATTTAGACTTAAAGCCGATTTTCTTGTATATTGTATATCAGTTGCGTGAGCACTGTACTGCTTAAGCCGAAAAACATCAATTTTACTGGTTTGAGCGAAAGTCAAATTATATTGTTATTGCAGAATTGACATATTTATATAACCGAAAAAATTGCACTTTCTTAGATTTAGACTTAAAGCCGATTTTCTTGTATATTGTATATCAGTTGCGTGAGCACTGTACTGCTTAAGCCGAAAAACATCAATTTTACTGGTTTGAGCGAAAGTCAAATTATATTGTTATTGCAGAATTGACATATTCATATAACCGAAAAAATTGCACTTTCTTAGTTTTAGACTTAAAGTCAATTTTCTTTTAAATTGTATGTCAATTGCATGAGCACTGTACCGCTTATGCCGAAAAACATCAATTTTACTGGTTTGAGCGAAAGTCAAATTATATTGTTATTGCAGAATTCACATATTCATATAACCGAAAAAATTGCACTTTCTTAAATTTAAACTTAAAGCCGATTTTATTGTAAATTGTATGTCAGTTGCGTGAGCACTGTACCGCTTAAGCCGAAAAACATGAATTTTACTGATTTGAGCTAAAGTCAAATTATATTGTTATTGCAGGATTAACAAATTAATATTAACGAAAAAGTTGCACTTTCTTAGGTTTAGACTTAAAGTCGATTTTCTTGTAAATTGTATGTCAAATTCGGTAGCACTGTACTGCTTGAGCCGCAAACCATCGATTTTACTGATTTGCTCTAAAGTCAAACTTTCATATAATTTCAGGATTAACAAATTAATATAACCGAAAAAATTGCACTTTCTTAGATTTAGACTTAAAGTCGATTTTCTTGTAAATTGTATGTTAATTACTTGATCGCTGTACCGCCTAAGCCGAAATGTTATTCCAGGATTAACAAATTAAAATAACCGAAAAAATTGCAATTTCTTAGGTTTAAAATTTAAGTCCATTTTCTTGTAAATTGTATGTCAACTGCGGTAGCACTGTACTGCTTAAGCCGCAAAACATCGATTTTACTGATTTGATCTAAAGTCAAACTTTCATATAATTTCAGGATTAACAAATTAATATAACCAGAAAAATTGCACTTTCTTAGATTTAGACTTAAAGCCGATTTTCTTGTATATTGTATATCAGTTGCGTGAGCACTGTACTGCCTAAGCCGAAAAACATCAATTTTACTGGTTTGAGCGAAAGTCAAATTATATTGTTATTGCAGAATTCACATATTCATATAACCGAAAAAATTGCACTTTCTTAGATTTAGACTTAAAGCCGATTTTCTTGTATATTGTATATCAGTTGCGTGAGCACTGTACTGCTTAAGCCGAAAAACATCAATTTTACTGGTTTGAGCGAAAGTCAAATTATATTGTTATTGCAGAATTGACATATTCATATAACCGAAAAAATTGCACTTTCTTAGTTTTAGACTTAAAGTCAATTTTCTTTTAAATTGTATGTCAATTGCATGAGCACTGTACCGCTTATGCCGAAAAACATCAATTTTACTGGTTTGAGCGAAAGTCAAATTATATTGTTATTGCAGAATTCACATATTCATATAACCGAAAAAATTGCACTTTCTTAAATTTAAACTTAAAGCCGATTTTATTGTAAATTGTATGTCAGTTGCGTGAGCACTGTACCGCTTAAGCCGAAAAACATGAATTTTACTGATTTGAGCTAAAGTCAAATTATATTGTTATTGCAGAATTAACAAATTAATATTACCGAAAAAGTTGCACTTTCTTAGGTTTAGACTTAAAGTCGATTTTCTTGTAAATTGTATGTCAATTGCGGTAGCACTGTACTGCTTAAGCCGCAAAACATCGACTTTACTAATTTGATCTAAAGTCAAACTTTCATATAATTTCAGGATTAACAAATTAATATAACCGAAAAAAGTGCACTTTCTTAGGTTTAAAATTTAAGTCCATTTTCTTGTAAATTGTATGTCAACTGCGGTAGCACTGTACTGCTTAAGCCGCAAAACATCGATTTTACTGATTTGATCTAAAGTCAAACTTTCATATAATTTCAGGATTAACAAATTAATATAACCAGAAAAATTGCACTTTCTTAGATTTAGACTTAAAGCCGATTTTCTTGTATATTGTATATCAGTTGCGTGAGCACTGTACTGCCTAAGCCGAAAAACATCAATTTTACTGGTTTGAGCGAAAGTCAAATTATATTGTTATTGCAGAATTGACATATTCATATAACCGAAAAAATTGCACTTTCTTAGATTTAGACTTAAAGCCGATTTTCTTTTAAATTGTATGTCAATTGCATGAGCACTGTACCGCTTAAGCCGAAAAACATCAATTTTACTGGTTTGAGCGAAAGTCAAATTATATTGTTATTGCAGAATTCACATATTCATATAACCGAAAAAATTGCACTTTCTTAAATTTAAACTTAAAGCCGATTTTCTTGTAACTTGTATGTCAGTTGCGTGAGCACTGTACTGCTTAAGCCGAAAAACATCAATTTTACTGGTTTGAGCGAAAGTCAAATTATATTGTTATTGCAGAATTGACATATTCATATAACCGAAAAAATTGCACTTTCTTAGTTTTAGACTTAAAGTCAATTTTCTTTTAAATTGTATGTCAATTGCATGAGCACTGTACCGCTTATGCCGAAAAACATCAATTTTACTGGTTTGAGCGAAAGTCAAATTATATTGTTATTGCAGAATTGACATATTTATATAACCGAAAAAATTGCACTTTCTTAGATTTAGACTTAAAGCCGATTTTCTTGTATATTGTATATCAGTTGCGTGAGCACTGTACTGCTTAAGCCGAAAAACATCAATTTTACTGGTTTGAGCGAAAGTCAAATTATATTGTTATTGCAGAATTGACATATTCATATAACCGAAAAAATTGCACTTTCTTAGTTTTAGACTTAAAGTCAATTTTCTTTTAAATTGTATGTCAATTGCATGAGCACTGTACCGCTTATGCCGAAAAACATCAATTTTACTGGTTTGAGCGAAAGTCAAATTATATTGTTATTGCAGAATTCACATATTCATATAACCGAAAAAATTGCACTTTCTTAAATTTAAACTTAAAGCCGATTTTCTTGTATATTGTATATCAGTTGCGTGAGCACTGTACTGCTTAAGCCGAAAAACATCAATTTTACTGGTTTGAGCGAAAGTCAAATTATATTGTTATTGCAGAATTGACATATTCATATAACCGAAAAAATTGCACTTTCTTAGTTTTAGACTTAAAGTCAATTTTCTTTTAAATTGTATGTCAATTGCATGAGCACTGTACCGCTTATGCCGAAAAACATCAATTTTACTGGTTTGAGCGAAAGTCAAATTATATTGTTATTGCAGAATTCACATATTCATATAACCGAAAAAATTGCACTTTCTTAAATTTAAACTTAAAGCCGATTTTATTGTAAATTGTATGTCAGTTGCGTGAGCACTGTACCGCTTAAGCCGAAAAACATGAATTTTACTGATTTGAGCTAAAGTCAAATTATATTGTTATTGCAGGATTAACAAATTAATATTAACGAAAAAGTTGCACTTTCTTAGGTTTAGACTTAAAGTCGATTTTCTTGTAAATTGTATGTCAAATTCGGTAGCACTGTACTGCTTGAGCCGCAAACCATCGATTTTACTGATTTGCTCTAAAGTCAAACTTTCATATAATTTCAGGATTAACAAATTAATATAAACGAAAAAATTGCACTTTCTTAGATTTAGACTTAAAGTCGATTTTCTTGTAAATTGTATGTTAATTACTTGATCGCTGTACCGCCTAAGCCGAAATGTTATTCCAGGATTAACAAATTAAAATAACCGAAAAAATTGCAATTTCTTAGGTTTAAAATTTAAGTCCATTTTCTCGTAAATTGTATGTCAACTGCGGTAGCACTGTACTGCTTAAGCCGCAAAACATCGATTTTACTGATTTGATCTAAAGTCAAACTTTCATATAATTTCAGGATTAACAAATTAATATAACCAGAAAAATTGCACTTTCTTAGATTTAGACTTAAAGCCGATTTTCTTGTATATTGTATATCAGTTGCGTGAGCACTGTACTGCCTAAGCCGAAAAACATCAATTTTACTGGTTTGAGCGAAAGTCAAATTATATTGTTATTGCAGAATTGACATATTCATATAACCGAAAAAATTGCACTTTCTTAGATTTAGACTTAAAGCCGATTTTCTTGTATATTGTATATCAGTTGCGTGAGCACTGTACTGCTTAAGCCGAAAAACATCAATTTTACTGGTTTGAGCGAAAGTCAAATTATATTGTTATTGCAGAATTGACATATTCATATAACCGAAAAAATTGCACTTTCTTAGTTTTAGACTTAAAGTCAATTTTCTTTTAAATTGTATGTCAATTGCATGAGCACTGTACCGCTTATGCCGAAAAACATCAATTTTACTGGTTTGAGCGAAAGTCAAATTATATTGTTATTGCAGAATTCACATATTCATATAACCGAAAAAATTGCACTTTCTTAAATTTAAACTTAAAGCCGATTTTATTGTAAATTGTATGTCAGTTGCGTGAGCACTGTACCGCTTAAGCCGAAAAACATGAATTTTACTGATTTGAGCTAAAGTCAAATTATATTGTTATTGCAGAATTAACAAATTAATATTACCGAAAAAGTTGCACTTTCTTAGGTTTAGACTTAAAGTCGATTTTCTTGTAAATTGTATGTCAATTGCGGTAGCACTGTACTGCTTAAGCCGCAAAACATCGATTTTACTGATTTGATCTAAAGTCAAACTTTCATATAATTTCAGGATTAACAAATTAATATAACCGAAAAAAGTGCACTTTTTTAGGTTTAAAATTTAAGTCCATTTTCTTGTAAATTGTATGTCAACTGCGGTAGCACTGTACTGCTTAAGCCGCAAAACATCGATTTTACTGATTTGATCTAAAGTCAAACTTTCATATAATTTCAGGATTAACAAATTAATATAACCAGAAAAATTGCACTTTCTTAGATTTAGACTTAAAGCCGATTTTCTTGTATATTGTATATCAGTTGCGTGAGCACTGTACTGCCTAAGCCGAAAAACATCAATTTTACTGGTTTGAGCGAAAGTCAAATTATATTGTTATTGCAGAATTGACATATTCATATAACCGAAAAAATTGCACTTTCTTAGATTTAGACTTAAAGCCGATTTTCTTGTATATTGTATATCAGTTGCGTGAGCACTGTACTGCTTAAGCCGAAAAACATCAATTTTACTGGTTTGAGCGAAAGTCAAATTATATTGTTATTGCAGAATTGACATATTCATATAACCGAAAAAATTGCACTTTCTTAGTTTTAGACTTAAAGTCGATTTTCTTGTAAATTGTATGTGAATTGCGTGAGCACTGTACTGCTTAAGCCGAAAAACATGAATTTTACTAATTTGAGCGAAAGTCAAATTATATTGTTATTGCAGGATTAACAAATTAATATTACCGAAAAGGTTGCACTTTCTTAGTTTTAGACTTAAAGTCGATTTTCTTGTAAATTTTATGTCAATTGCGGTAGCACTGTACTGCTTAAGCCGCAAAACATCGATTTTACTGATTTGATCTAAGGTCAAACTTTCATATAATTTCAGGATTAACAAATTAATATAACCAGAAAAATTGCACTTTCTTAGATTTAGACTTAAAGCCGATTTTCTTGTATATTGTATATCAGTTGCGTGAGCACTGTACTGCCTAAGCCGAAAAACATCAATTTTACTGGTTTGAGCGAAAGTCAAATTATATTGTTATTGCAGAATTGACATATTCATATAACCGAAAAAATTGCACTTTCTTAGATTTAGACTTAAAGCCGATTTTCTTGTATATTGTATATCAGTTGCGTGAGCACTGTACTGCTTAAGCCGAAAAACATCAATTTTACTGGTTTGAGCGAAAGTCAAATTATATTGTTATTGCAGAATTGACATATTCATATAACCGAAAAAATTGCACTTTCTTAGTTTTAGACTTAAAGACAATTTTCTTTTAAATTGTATGTCAATTGCATGAGCACTGTACCGCTTAAGCCGAAAAACATCAATTTTACTGGTTTGAGCGAAAGTCAAATTATATTGTTATTGCAGAATTCACATATTCATATAACCGAAAAAATTGCACTTTCTTAAATTTAAACTTAAAGCCGATTTTCTTGTAACTTGTATGTCAGTTGCGTGAGCACTGTACCGCTTAAGCCGAAAAACATGAATTTTACTGATTTGAGCTAAAGTCAAATTATATTGTTATTGCAGGATTAACAAATTAATATTACCGAAAAAGTTGCACTTTCTTAGGTTTAGACTTAAAGTCGATTTTCTTGTAAATTGTATGTCAATTGCGGTAGCACTGTACTGCTTAAGCCGCAAAACATCGATTTTACTGATTTGATCTAAAGTCAAACTTTCATATAATTTCAGGATTAACAAATTAATATAACCGAAAAAATTGCACTTTCTTAGATTTAGACTTAAAGCCGATTTTCTTGTAAATTGTATGTCAGTTGCGTGAGCACTGTACCGCTTAAGCCGAAAAACATGATTTTTACTGATTTGAGCGAAAGTCAAATTATATTGTTATTGCAGAATTGACATATTCATATAACCGAAAAAATTGCACTTTCTTAGGTTTAGACTTAAAGTCGATTTTTTTGTAAATTGTATGTCAATTGCGGTAGCACTGTACTGCTTAAGCCGCAAAACATCGATTTTACTGATTTGATCTAAAGTCAAACTTTCATATAATTTCAGGATTAACAAATTAATATAACCGAAAAAATTGCACCTTCTTAGATTAGACTTAAAGCCGATTTTCTTGTAAATTGTATGTCAGTTGCGTGAGCACTGTACCGCTTAAGCCGAAAAACATGATTTTTACTGATTTGAGCGAAAGTCAAATTATATTGTTATTGCAGGATTAACAAATTAATATTAACGAAAAAGTTGCACTTTCTTAGGTTTAGACTTAAAGTCGATTTTCTTGTAAATTGTATGTCAAATTCGGTAGCACTGTACTGCTTAAGCCGCAAACCATCGATTTTACTGATTTGCTCTAAAGTCAAACTTTCATATAATTTCAGGATTAACAAATTAATATAACCGAAAAAATTGCACTTTCTTAGATTTAGACTGAAAGTCGATTTTCTTGTAAATTGTATGTCAATTGCTGTAGCACTGTACTGCTTAAGCCGCAAAACATCGATTTTACTGATTTGATCTAAAGTCAAACTTTCATATAATTTCAGGATTAACAAATTAATATAACCGAAAAAATTGCACTTTCTTAGATTAGACTTAAAGCCGATTTTCTTGTAAATTGTATGTCAGTTGCGTGAGCACTAAACCGCTTAAGCCGAAGAACATGATTTTTACTGATTTGAGCGAAAGTCAAATTATATTGTTATTGCAGGATTAACAAATTAATATTAACGAAAAAGTTGCACTTTCTTAGGTTTAGACTTAAAGTCGATTTTCTTGTAAATTGTATGTCAAATTCGGTAGCACTGTACTGCTTAAGCCGCAAACCATCGATTTTACTGATTTGCTCTAAAGTCAAACTTTCATATAATTTCAGGATTAACAAATTAATATAACCGAAAAAATTGCACTTTCTTAGATTTAGACCAAAAGTCGATTTTCTTGTAAATTGTATGTCAATTGCATGAGCACTGTACCGCTTAAGCCGAAAAACATCAATTTTACTGGTTTGAGCGAAAGTCAAATTATATTGTTATTGCAGAATTGACATAATCATATAACCGAAAAAATTGCACTTTCTTAGGTTTAGACTTAAAGTCGATTTTTTTGTAAATTGTATGTCAGTTGCGGTAGCACTGTACTGCTTAAGCCGCAAAACATCGATTTTACTGATTTGATCTAAAGTCAAACTTTCATATAATTTCAGGATTAACAAATTAATATAACCGAAAAAATTGCACTTTCTTAGATTTAGACTTAAAGTCGATTTTCTTGTAAATTGTATGTCAATTGCATGAACACTGTACCGCTTAAGCCGAAAAACATCAATTTTACTGGTTTGAGCGAAAGTCAAATTATATTGTTATTGCAGAATTGACATAATCATATAACCGAAAAAATTGCACTTTCTTAGGTTTAGACTTAAAGTCGATTTTTTTGTAAATTGTATGTCAGTTGCGGTAGCACTGTACTGCTTAAGCCGCAAACCATCGATTTTACTGATTTGATCTAAAGTCAAACTTTCATATAATTTCAGGATTAACAAATTAATATAACCGAAAAAATTGCACTTTCTTAGATTAGACTTAAAGCCGATTTTCTTGTAAATTGTATGTCAGTTGCGTGAGCACTGTACCGCTTAAGCCGAAAAACATGATTTTTACTGATTTGAGCGAAAGTCAAATTATATTGTTATTGCAGGATTAACAAATTAATATTAACGAAAAAGTTGCACTTTCTTAGGTTTAGACTTAAAGTCGATTTTCTTGTAAATTGTATGTCAAATTCGGTAGCACTGTACTGCTTAAGCCGCAAACCATCGATTTTACTGATTTGCTCTAAAGTCAAACTTTCATATAATTTCAGGATTAACAAATTAATATAACCGAAAAAATTGCACTTTCTTAGATTTAGACTTAAAGTCGATTTTCTTGTAAATTGTATGTTAATTACTTGATCGCTGTACCGCCTAAGCCGAAATGTTATTCCAGGATTAACAAATTAAAATAACCGAAAAAATTGCAATTTCTTAGGTTTAAAATTTAAGTCCATTTTCTTGTAAATTGTATGTCAACTGCGGTAGCACTGTACTGCTTAAGCCGCAAAACATCGATTTTACTGATTTGATCTAAAGTCAAACTTTCATATAATTTCAGGATTAACAAATTAATATAACCAGAAAAATTGCACTTTCTTAGATTTAGACTTAAAGCCGATTTTCTTGTATATTGTATATCAGTTGCGTGAGCACTGTACTGCCTTAGCCGAAAAACATCAATTTTACTGGTTTGAGCGAAAGTCAAATTGTATTATTATTGCAGAATTGACATATTCATATAACCGAAAAAATTGCACTTTCTTAGTTTTAGACTTAAAGACAATTTTCTTTTAAATTGTATGTCAATTGCATGAGCACTGTACCGCTTATGCCGAAAAACATCAATTTTACTGGTTTGAGCGAAAGTCAAATTATATTGTTATTGCAGAATTGACATATTCATATAACCGAAAAAATTGCACTTTCTTAGTTTTAGACTTAAAGCCGATTTTCTTGTATATTGTATATCAGTTGCGTGAGCACTGTACCGCTTATGCCGAAAAACATCAATTTTACTGGTTTGAGCGAAAGTCAAATTATATTGTTATTGCAGAATTGACATATTCATATAACCGAAAAAATTGCACTTTCTTAGATTTAGACTTAAAGCCGATTTTCTTGTATATTGTATATCAGTTGCGTGAGCACTGTACTGCTTAAGCCGAAAAACATCAATTTTACTGGTTTGAGCGAAAGTCAAATTATATTGTTATTGCAGAATTGACATATTCATATAACCGAAAAAATTGCACTTTCTTAGTTTTAGACTTAAAGACAATTTTCTTTTAAATTGTATGTCAATTGCATGAGCACTGTACCGCTTAAGCCGAAAAACATCAATTTTACTGGTTTGAGCGAAAGTCAAATTATATTGTTATTGCAGAATTCACATATTCATATAACCGAAAAAATTGCACTTTCTTAAATTTAAACTTAAAGCCGATTTTCTTGTAACTTGTATGTCAGTTGCGTGAGCACTGTACCGCTTAAGCCGAAAAACATGAATTTTACTGATTTGAGCTAAAGTCAAATTATATTGTTATTGCAGGATTAACAAATTAATATTACCGAAAAAGTTGCACTTTCTTAGGTTTAGACTTAAAGTCGATTTTCTTGTAAATTGTATGTCAATTGCGGTAGCACTGTACTGCTTAAGCCGCAAAACATCGATTTTACTGATTTGATCTAAAGTCAAACTTTCATATAATTTCAGGATTAACAAATTAATATAACCGAAAAAATTGCACTTTCTTAGATTTAGACTTAAAGCCGATTTTCTTGTAAATTGTATGTCAGTTGCGTGAGCACTGTACCGCTTAAGCCGAAAAACATGATTTTTACTGATTTGAGCGAAAGTCAAATTATATTGTTATTGCAGAATTGACATATTCATATAACCGAAAAAATTGCACTTTCTTAGGTTTAGACTTAAAGTCGATTTTTTTGTAAATTGTATGTCAATTGCGGTAGCACTGTACTGCTTAAGCCGCAAAACATCGATTTTACTGATTTGATCTAAAGTCAAACTTTCATATAATTTCAGGATTAACAAATTAATATAACCGAAAAAATTGCACCTTCTTAGATTAGACTTAAAGCCGATTTTCTTGTAAATTGTATGTCAGTTGCGTGAGCACTGTACCGCTTAAGCCGAAAAACATGATTTTTACTGATTTGAGCGAAAGTCAAATTATATTGTTATTGCAGGATTAACAAATTAATATTAACGAAAAAGTTGCACTTTCTTAGGTTTAGACTTAAGGTCGATTTTCTTGTAAATTGTATGTCAAATTCGGTAGCACTGTACTGCTTAAGCCGCAAACCATCGATTTTACTGATTTGCTCTAAAGTCAAACTTTCATATAATTTCAGGATTAACAAATTAATATAACCGAAAAAATTGCACTTTCTTAGATTTAGACTGAAAGTCGATTTTCTTGTAAATTGTATGTCAATTGCTGTAGCACTGTACTGCTTAAGCCGCAAAACATCGATTTTACTGATTTGATCTAAAGTCAAACTTTCATATAATTTCAGGATTAACAAATTAATATAACCGAAAAAATTGCACTTTCTTAGATTAGACTTAAAGCCGATTTTCTTGTAAATTGTATGTCAGTTGCGTGAGCACTAAACCGCTTAAGCCGAAGAACATGATTTTTACTGATTTGAGCGAAAGTCAAATTATATTGTTATTGCAGGATTAACAAATTAATATTAACGAAAAAGTTGCACTTTCTTAGGTTTAGACTTAAAGTCGATTTTCTTGTAAATTGTATGTCAAATTCGGTAGCACTGTACTGCTTAAGCCGCAAACCATCGATTTTACTGATTTGCTCTAAAGTCAAACTTTCATATAATTTCAGGATTAACAAATTAATATAACCGAAAAAATTGCACTTTCTTAGATTTAGACCAAAAGTCGATTTTCTTGTAAATTGTATGTCAATTGCATGAGCACTGTACCGCTTAAGCCGAAAAACATCAATTTTACTGGTTTGAGCGAAAGTCAAATTATATTGTTATTGCAGAATTGACATAATCATATAACCGAAAAAATTGCACTTTCTTAGGTTTAGACTTAAAGTCGATTTTTTTGTAAATTGTATGTCAGTTGCGGTAGCACTGTACTGCTTAAGCCGCAAAACATCGATTTTACTGATTTGATCTAAAGTCAAACTTTCATATAATTTCAGGATTAACAAATTAATATAACCGAAAAAATTGCACTTTCTTAGATTTAGACTTAAAGTCGATTTTCTTGTAAATTGTATGTCAATTGCATGAGCACTGTACCGCTTAAGCCGAAAAACATCAATTTTACTGGTTTGAGCGAAAGTCAAATTATATTGTTATTGCAGAATTGACATAATCATATAACCGAAAAAATTGCACTTTCTTAGGTTTAGACTTAAAGTCGATTTTTTTGTAAATTGTATGTCAGTTGCGGTAGCACTGTACTGCTTAAGCCGCAAACCATCGATTTTACTGATTTGATCTAAAGTCAAACTTTCATATAATTTCAGGATTAACAAATTAATATAACCGAAAAAATTGCACTTTCTTAGATTAGACTTAAAGCCGATTTTCTTGTAAATTGTATGTCAGTTGCGTGAGCACTGTACCGCTTAAGCCGAAAAACATGATTTTTACTGATTTGAGCGAAAGTCAAATTATATTGTTATTGCAGGATTAACAAATTAATATTAACGAAAAAGTTGCACTTTCTTAGGTTTAGACTTAAAGTCGATTTTCTTGTAAATTGTATGTCAAATTCGGTAGCACTGTACTGCTTAAGCCGCAAACCATCGATTTTACTGATTTGCTCTAAAGTCAAACTTTCATATAATTTCAGGATTAACAAATTAATATAACCGAAAAAATTGCACTTTCTTAGATTTAGACTTAAAGTCGATTTTCTTGTAAATTGTATGTTAATTACTTGATCGCTGTACCGCCTAAGCCGAAATGTTATTCCAGGATTAACAAATTAAAATAACCGAAAAAATTGCAATTTCTTAGGTTTAAAATTTAAGTCCATTTTCTTGTAAATTGTATGTCAACTGCGGTAGCACTGTACTGCTTAAGCCGCAAAACATCGATTTTACTGATTTGATCTAAAGTCAAACTTTCATATAATTTCAGGATTAACAAATTAATATAACCAGAAAAATTGCACTTTCTTAGATTTAGACTTAAAGCCGATTTTCTTGTATATTGTATATCAGTTGCGTGAGCACTGTACTGCCTTAGCCGAAAAACATCAATTTTACTGGTTTGAGCGAAAGTCAAATTGTATTGTTATTGCAGAATTGACATATTCATATAACCGAAAAAATTGCACTTTCTTAGATTTAGACTTAAAGCCGATTTTCTTGTATATTGTATATCAGTTGCGTGAGCACTGTACTGCTTAAGCCGAAAAACATCAATTTTACTGGTTTGAGCGAAAGTCAAATTATATTGTTATTGCAGAATTGACATATTCATATAACCGAAAAAATTGCACTTTCTTAGTTTTAGACTTAAAGTAAATTTTCTTTTAAATTGTATGTCAATTGCATGAGCACTGTACCGCTTATGCCGAAAAACATCAATTTTACTGGTTTGAGCGAAAGTCAAATTATATTGTTATTGCAGAATTCACATATTCATATAACCGAAAAAATTGCACTTTCTTAAATTTAAACTTAAAGCCGATTTTCTTGTAAATTGTGTGTCAGTTGCGTGAGCACTGTACCGCTTAAGCCGAAAAACATGAATTTTACTGATTTGAGCTAAAGTCAAATTATATTGTTATTGCAGAATTAACAAATTAATATTACCGAAAAAGTTGCACTTTCTTAGGTTTAGACTTAAAGTCGATTTTCTTGTAAATTGTATGTCAATTGCGGTAGCACTGTACTGCTTAACCCGCAAAACATCGATTTTACTGATTTGATCTAAAGTCAAACTTTCATATAATTTCAGGATTAACAAATTAATATAACCGAAAAAATTGCACTTTCTTAGATTTAGACTTAAAGTCGATTTTCTTGTAAATTGTATGTCAATTGCATGAGCACTGTACCGCTTAAGCCGAAAAACATCAATTTTACTGGTTTGAGCGAAAGTCAAATTATATTGTTATTGCAGAATTGACATATTCATATAACCGAAAAAATTGCACTTTCTTAGGTTTAGACTTAAAGTCGATTTTTTTGTAAATTGTATGTCAATTGCGGTAGCACTGTACTGCTTAAGCCGCAAAACATCGATTTTACTGATTTGATCTAAAGTCAAACTTTCATATAATTTCAGGATTAACAAATTAATATAACCGAAAAAATTGCACTTTCTTAGATTAGACTTAAAGCCGATTTTCTTGTAAATTGTATGTCAGTTGCGTGAGCACTGTACCGCTTAAGCCGAAAAACATGATTTTTACTGATTTGAGCGAAAGTCAAATTATATTGTTATTGCAGGATTAACAAATTAATATTAACGAAAAAGTTGCACTTTCTTAGGTTCAGACTTAAAGTCGATTTTCTTGTAAATTGTATGTCAAATTCGGTAGCACTGTACTGCTTAAGCCGCAAACCATCGATTTTACTGATTTGCTCTAAAGCCAAACTTTCATATTATTTCAGGATTAACAAATTAATATTACCGAAAAATCTGCACTTTCTTAGATTTAGAATTAAAGCCGATTTTCTTGTAAATTGTATGTCAGTTGCGTGGGCACTGTACTGCTTAAGCCGAAAAAGATCAATTTTACTGGTTTGAGCGAAAGTCAAATTATATTGTTATTGCAGAATTGACATATTCATATAACCGAAAAAATTGCACTTTCTTAGTTTCAGACTTAAAGTCGATTTTCTTGTAAACTGTATGCCAATTGCGTGAGCACTGTACTGCTTTAGCCGAAAAACATGAATTTTACTGATTTGAGCGAAAGTTAAATTATATTGTTATTGCAGAATTGACATATTCATATAACCGAAAAAATTGCACTATGTTACTTTCTTAGATTTAGACTTAAAGCCGATTTTCTTGTAAATTGTATGTCAGTTGCGTGAGCACTGTACCGCTTAAGCCGAAAAACATGAATTTTACTGATTTTAGCGAAAGTCAAATTATATTGTTGTTGCAGAATTGATATATTCTTATAACCGAAAAAAATTGCACTTTCTTAGGTGTAGACTTAAAGAAGATTTTCTTGTAAATTGTATGTCAATTGCGTGAGCACTGTACCGCTTAAGCCGAAAAACATGAATTTTACTGATTTGAGCGAAAGTAAAACTATAATGTTATGGCAGGATTAACAAATTAATATAAAGAGCAGAAAAGAAAAAATTTAACTTTCTTAGATTTTTTCTTAAAGCCGATTTTCCTTGTAAATTGTATGTCAACTGCGGAAGCACTGTACCGCTTAAGCCACAAACCATCGATTTTACTGATTTGCTCTAAAGTCAAACTTTCATATAATTTCAGGATTAACAAATTAATATAACCGAAAAATTTGCACTTTCTTAGATTTAGACTTAAAGTCGATTTTCTTGTAAATTGTATGTTAATTACTTGAGCGCTGTAGAGCTTAGGCCGAAGAACATCAATTTTACTGATTTGCGCTTAAAGCAAACTTTCATTTTATTTTAGGATTAACAATTATACGTTAATTACTTGATCGCTGTACCGCTTAAGCCGAAATGTTATTTCAGGATTAACAAATTAATATAACCAAAAAAATTGCTCTTTCTTAGGTTTAAAATATAAGTCCATTTTCTTGTAAATTGTATGTCAACTGCGGTAGCACTGTACTGCTTAAGCCGCAAAACATCGATTTTACTGATTTGATCTATAGTCAAACTTTCATTTAATTTCAGGATTAATAAATTAATATAACCGAAAAAATTGCACTTTTTTGTACTGCTTAAGCCGAAAAACATCAATTTTACTGGTTTGAGCGAAAGTCAAATTTTATTGTTATTGCAGGATTAACAAATTAATATTACCGAAAAAGTTGCACTTTCTTAGGTTTAGACTCAAAATCGATTTTCTTGTAAATTGTATGTCAATTGCGGTGGCACTGTACTGCTTAAGCCGAAAAACATGAATTTTACTGATTTGAGCGAAAGTCAAATTATATTGTTATTGCAGGATTAACAAATTAATATTACCGAAAAAATTGTACTTTCTTAGTTTTAGACTTAAAGTCGATTTTCTTGTAAATTGTATGTCAAATTCGGTAGCACTGTACTGCTTAAGCCGCAAACCATCGATTTTACTGATTTGCTCTAAAGTCAAACTTTCATATAATTTCAGGATTAACAAATTAATATAACCGAAAAAATTGCACTTTCTTAGATTTAGACTTAAAGTCGATTTTCTTGTAAATTGTATGTTAATTACTTGATCGCTGTACCGCCTAAGCCGAAATGTTATTCCAGGATTAACAAATTAAAATAACCGAAAAAATTGCAATTTCTTAGGTTTAAAATTTAAGTCCATTTTCTTGTAAATTGTATGTCAACTGCGGTAGCACTGTACTGCTTAAGCCGCAAAACATCGATTTTACTGATTTGATCTAAAGTCAAACTTTCATATAATTTCAGGATTAACAAATTAATATAACCAGAAAAATTGCACTTTCTTAGATTTAGACTTAAAGCCGATTTTCTTGTATATTGTATATCAGTTGCGTGAGCACTGTACTGCCTTAGCCGAAAAATATCAATTTTACTGGTTTGAGCGAAAGTCAAATTGTATTGTTATTGCAGAATTGACATATTCATATAACCGAAAAAATTGCACTTTCTTAGATTTAGACTTAAAGCCGATTTTCTTGTATATTGTATATCAGTTGCGTGAGCACTGTACTGCTTAAGCCGAAAAACATCAATTTTACTGGTTTGAGCGAAAGTCAAATTATATTGTTATTGCAGAATTGACATATTCATATAACCGAAAAAATTGCACTTTCTTAGTTTTAGACTTAAAGTAAATTTTCTTTTAAATTGTATGTCAATTGCATGAGCACTGTACCGCTTATGCCGAAAAACATCAATTTTACTGGTTTGAGCGAAAGTCAAATTATATTGTTATTGCAGAATTAACAAATTAATATTACCGAAAAAGTTGCACTTTCTTATATTTAGACTTAAAGTCGATTTTCTTGTAAATTGTATGTCAATTGCGGTAGCACTGTACCGCTTAACCCGCAAAACATCGATTTTACTGATTTGATCTAAAGTCAAACTTTCATATAATTTCAGGATTAACAAATTAATATAACCGAAAAAATTGCACTTTCTTAGATTTAGACTTAAAGTCGATTTTCTTGTAAATTGTATGTCAATTGCATGAGCACTGTACCGCTTAAGCCGAAAAACATCAATTTTACTGGTTTGAGCGAAAGTCAAATTATATTGTTATTGCAGAATTGACATATTCATATAACCGAAAAAATTGCACTTTCTTAGGTTTAGACTTAAAGTCGATTTTTTTGTAAATTGTATGTCAATTGCGGTAGCACTGTACTGCTTAAGCCGCAAAACATCGATTTTACTGATTTGATCTAAAGTCAAACTTTCATATAATTTCAGGATTAACAAATTAATATAACCGAAAAAATTGCACTTTCTTAGATTAGACTTAAAGCCGATTTTCTTGTAAATTGTATGTCAGTTGCGTGAGCACTGTACCGCTTAAGCCGAAAAACATGATTTTTACTGATTTGAGCGAAAGTCAAATTATATTGTTATTGCAGGATTAACAAATTAATATTAACGAAAAAGTTGCACTTTCTTAGGTTCAGACTTAAAGTCGATTTTCTTGTAAATTGTATGTCAAATTCGGTAGCACTGTACTGCTTAAGCCGCAAACCATCGATTTTACTGATTTGCTCTAAAGCCAAACTTTCATATTATTTCAGGATT
Source organism: Bactrocera oleae (assembly GCF_042242935.1). Taxonomy (NCBI): domain Eukaryota; kingdom Metazoa; phylum Arthropoda; class Insecta; order Diptera; family Tephritidae; genus Bactrocera; species Bactrocera oleae. The sequence continues at coordinate 14,047,554 of NC_091541.1, read as the reverse complement.
AACAAATTAATATTACCGAAAAATCTGCACTTTCTTAGTTTCAGACTTAAAGTCGATTTTCTTGTAAACTGTATGCCAATTGCGTGAGCACTGTACTGCTTTAGCCGAAAAACATGAATTTTACTGATTTGAGCGAAAGTTAAATTATATTGTTATTGCAGAATTGACATATTCATATAACCGAAAAAATTGCACTATGTTACTTTCTTAGATTTAGACTTAAATCCGATTTTCTTGTAAATTGTATGTCAGTTGCGTGAGCACTGTACCGCTTAAGCCGAAAAACATGAATTTTACTGATTTTAGCGAAAGTCAAATTATATTGTTGTTGCAGAATTGATATATTCTTATAACCGAAAAAAATTGCACTTTCTTAGGTGTAGACTTAAAGAAGATTTTCTTGTAAATTGTATGTCAATTGCGTGAGCACTGTACCGCTTAAGCCGAAAAACATGAATTTTACTGATTTGAGCGAAAGTAAAACTATAATGTTATGGCAGGATTAACAAATTAATATAAAGAGCAGAAAAGAAAAAATTTAACTTTCTTAGATTTTTTCTTAAAGCCGATTTTCCTTGTAAATTGTATGTCAACTGCGGAAGCACTGTACCGCTTAAGCCACAAACCATCGATTTTACTGATTTGCTCTAAAGTCAAACTTTCATATAATTTCAGGATTAACAAATTAATATAACCGAAAAATTTGCACTTTCTTAGATTTAGACTTAAAGTCGATTTTCTTGTAAATTGTATGTTAATTATTTGAGCGCTGTAGAGCTTAGGCCGAAGAACATCAATTTTACTGATTTGCGCTTAAAGCAAACTTTCATTTTATTTTAGGATTAACAATTATACGTTAATTACTTGATCGCTGTACCGCTTAAGCCGAAATGTTATTTCAGGATTAACAAATTAATATAACCGAAAAAATTGCTCTTTCTTAGGTTTAAAATATAAGTCCATTTTCTTGTAAATTGTATGTCAACTGCGGTAGCACTGTACTGCTTAAGCCGCAAAACATCGATTTTACTGATTTGATCTATAGTCAAACTTTCATTTAATTTCAGGATTAATAAATTAATATAACCGAAAAAATTGCACTTTTTTGTACTGCTTAAGCCGAAAAACATCAATTTTACTGGTTTGAGCGAAAGTCAAATTTTATTGTTATTGCAGGATTAACAAATTAATATTACCGAAAAAGTTGCACTTTCTTAGGTTTAGACTCAAAATCGATTTTCTTGTAAATTGTATGTCAATTGCGGTGGCACTGTACTACTTAAGCCGAAAAACATGAATTTTACTGATTTGAGCGAAAGTCAAATTATATTGTTATTGCAGGATTAACAAATTAATATTACCGAAAAAATTGTACTTTCTTAGTTTTAGACTTAAAGTCGATTTTCTTGTATATTGTATATCAGTTGCGTGAGCACTGTACTGCCTAAGCCGAAAAACATCAATTTTACTGGTTTGAGCGAAAGTCAAATTATATTGTTATTGCAGAATTGACATATTCATATAACCGAAAAAATTGCACTTTCTTAGGTTTAGACTTAAAGTCGATTTTTTTGTAAATTGTATGTCAATTGCGGTAGCACTGTACTGCTTAAGCCGCAAAACATCGATTTTACTGATTTGATCTAAAGTCAAACTTTCACATAATTTCAGGATTAACAAATTAACATAACCGAAAAAATTGCACTTTCTTAGATTAGACTTAAAGCCGATTTTCTTGTAAATTGTATGTCAGTTACGTGAGCACTGTACCGCTTAAGCCGAAAAACATGATTTTTACTGATTTGAGCGAAAGTCAAATTATATTGTTATTGCAGGATTAACAAATTAATATTAACGAAAAAGTTGCACTTTCTTAGGTTTAGACTTAAAGTCGATTTTCTTGTAAATTAAATGTCAAATTCGGTAGCACTGTACTGCTTAAGCCGCAAACCATCGATTTTACTGATTTGCTCTAAAGTCAAACTTTCATATAATTTCAGGATTAACAAATTAATATAACCGAAAAAATTGCACTTTCTTAGATTTAGACTTAAAGTCGATTTTCTTGTAAATTGTATGTCAATTGCATGAGCACTGTACCGCTTAAGCCGAAAAACATCAATTTTACTGGTTTGAGCGAAAGTCAAATTATATTGTTATTGCAGAATTGACATATTCATATAACCGAAAAAATAGCACTTTCTTAAATTTAAACTTAAAGCCGATTTTCTTGTAAATTGTATGTCAGTTGCGGTAGCACTGTACTGCTTAAGCCGCAAAACATCGATTTACTGATTTGATCTAAAGTCAAACTTTCATATAATTTCAGGATTAACAAATTAATATAACCGAAAAAATTGCACTTACTTAGATTTAGACTTAAAGTCGATTTTCTTGTAAATTGTATATCAGTTGCGTGAGCACTGTACTGCTTAAGCCGAAAAACATCAATTTTACTGGTTTGAGCGAAAGTCAAATTATATTGTTATTGCAGAATTGACATATTCATATAACCGAAAAAATTGCACTTTCTTAGATTTAGACTTAAAGTCGATTTTCTTGTAAATTGTATGTTAATTACTTGATCGCTGTACCGCCTAAGCCGAAATGTTATTCCAGGATTAACAAATTAAAATAACCGAAAAAATTGCAATTTCTTAGGTTTAAAATTTAAGTCCATTTTCTTGTAAATTGTATGTCAACTGCGGTAGCACTGTACTGCTTAAGCCGCAAAACATCGATTTTACTGATTTGATCTAAAGTCAAACTTTCATATAATTTCAGGATTAACAAATTAATATAACCAGAAAAATTGCACTTTCTTAGATTTAGACTTAAAGCCGATTTTCTTGTATATTGTATATCAGTCGCGTTAGCACTGTACTGCCTAAGCCGAAAAACATCAATTTTACTGGTTTGAGCGAAAGTCAAATTATATTGTTATTGCAGAATTGACATATTCATATAACCGAAAAAATTGCACTTTCTTAGATTTAGACTTAAAGCCGATTTTCTTGTATATTGTATATCAGTTGCGTGAGCACTGCACTGCTTAAGCCGAAAAACATCAATTTTACTGGTTTGAGCGAAAGTAAAATTAAATTGTTATTGCAGAATTGACATATTCATATAACCGAAAAAATTGCACTTTCTTAGTTTTAGACTTAAAGTCAATTTTCTTTTAAATTGTATGTCAATTGCGTGAGCACTGTACCGCTTAAGCCGAAAAACATCAATTTTACTGGTTTGAGCGAAAGTCAAATTATATTGTTATTGCAGAATTGACATATTCATATAACCGAAAAAATTGCACTTTCTTAAATTTAAACTTAAAGCCGATTTTCTTGTAAATTGTATGTCAGTAGCGTGAGCACTGTACCGCTTAAGCCGAAAAACATGAATTTTACTGATTTGAGCTAAAGTCAAATTATATTGTTATTGCAGGATTAACAAATTAATATTACCGAAAAAGTTGCACTTTCTTAGGTTTAGACTTAAAGTCGATTTTCTTGTAAATTGTATGTCAATTGCGGTAGCACTGTACTGCTTAAGCCGCAAAACATCGATTTACTGATTTGATCTAAAGTCAAACTTTCATATAATTTCAGGATTAACAAATTAATATAACCGAAAAAATTGCACTTTCTTAGATTTAGACTTAAAGTCGATTTTCTTGTAAATTGTATGTCAATTGCATGAGCACTGTACCGCTTAAGCCGAAAAACATCAATTTTACTGGTTTGAGCGAAAGTCAAATTATATTGTTATTGCAGAATTGACATATTCATATAACCGAAAAAATTGCACTTTCTTAGGTTTAGACTTAAAGTCGATTTTTTGGTAAATTGTATGTCAATTGCGGTAGCACTGTACTGCTTAAGCCGCAAAACATCGATTTTACTGATTTGATCTAGAGTCAAACTTTCATATAATTTCAGGATTAACAAATTAATATAACCGAAAAAATTGCACTTTCTTAGATTAGACTTAAAGCCGATTTTCTTGTAAATTGTATGTCAGTTGCGTGAGCACTGTACCGCTTAAGCCGAAAAACATGATTTTTTCTGATTTGAGCGAAAGTCAAATTATATTGTTATTGCAGGATTAACAAATTAATATTAAGGAAAAAGTTGCACTTTCTTAGGTTTAGACTTAAAGTCGATTTTCTTGTTAATTGTATGTCAAATTCGGTAGCACTGTACTGCTTAAGCCGCAAACCATCGATTTTACTGATTTGATCTAAAGCCAAACTTTCATATTATTTCAGGATTAACAAATTAATATTACCGAAAAATTTGCACTTTCTTAGATTTAGAATTAAAGCCGATTTTCTTGTAAATTGTATGTCAGTTGCGTGGGCACTGTACTGCTTAAGCCGAAAAAGATTAATTTTACTGGTTTGAGCGAAAGTCAAATTATATTGTTATTGCAGAATTGACATATTCATATAACCGAAAAAATTGCACTTTCTTAGTTTCAGACTTAAAGTCGATTTTCTTGTAAACTGTATGCCAATTGCGTGAGCACTGTACTGCTTTAGCCGAAAAACATGAATTTTACTGATTTGAGCGAAAGTTAAATTATATTGTTATTGCAGAATTGACATATTCATATAACCGAAAAAATTGCACTATGTTACTTTCTTAGATTTAGACTTAAAGCCGATTTTTTTGTAAATTGTATGTCAGTTGCGTGAGCACTGTACCGCTTAAGCCGAAAAACATGAATTTTACTGATTTTAGCGAAAGTCAAATTATATTGTTGTTGCAGAATTGATATATTCTTATAACCGAAAAAAATTGCACTTTCTTGGTTTAGACTTAAAGAAGATTTTCTTGTAAATTGTATGTCAATTGCGTGAGCACTGTACCGCTTAAGCCGAAAAACATGAATTTTACTGATTTGAGCGAAAGTAAAACTATAATGTTATGGCAGGATTAACAAATTAATATAAAGAACAGAAAAGAAAAAATTTAACTTTCTTAGATTTTTACTTAAAGCCGATTTTCCTTGTACATTGTATGTCAACTGCGGAAGCACTGTACCGCTTAAGCCGCAAACCATCGATTTTACTGATTTGCTCTAAAGTCAAACTTTCATATAATTTCAGGATTAACAAATTAATATAACCGAAAAATTTGCACTTTCTTAGATTTAGACTTAAAGTCGATTTTCTTGTAAATTGTATGTTAATTACTTGAGCGCTGTAGAGCTTAGGCCGAAGAACATCAATTTTACTGATTTGCGCTTAAAGCAAACTTTCATTTTATTTTAGGATTAACAATTGTACGTTAATTACTTGATCGCTGTACCGCTTAAGCCGAAATGTTATTTCAGGATTAACAAATTAATATAACCGAAAAAATTGCACTTTCTTAGGTTTAAAATATAAGTCCATTTTCTTGTAAATTGTATGTCAACTGCGGTAGCACTGTACTGCTTAAGCCGCAAAACATCGATTATACTGATTTGATCTAAAGTCAAACTTTCATATAATTTCAGGATTAACAAATTAATATAACCGAAAAAATTGCACTTTCTTAGATTTAGACTTAAAGTCGATTTTCTTGTAAATTGTATGTCAATTGCATGAGCACTGTACCGCTTAAGCCGAAAAACATCAATTTTACTGGTTTGAGCGAAAGTCAAATTATATTGTTATTGCAGAATTGACATATTCATATAACCGAAAAAATTGCACTTTCTTAGTTTCAGACTTCAAGTCGATTTTCTTGTAAACTGTATGCCAATTGCGTGAGCACTGTACTGCTTTAGCCGAAAAACATGAATTTTACTGATTTGAGCGAAAGTTAAATTATATTGTTATTGCAGAATTGACATATTCATATAACCGAAAAAATTGCACTATGTTACTTTCTTAGATTTAGACTTAAAGCCGATTTTCTTGTAAATTGTATGTCAGTTGCGTGAGCACTGTACCGCTTAAGCCGAAAAACATGAATTTTACCGATTTTAGCGAAAGTCAAATTATATTGTTGTTGCAGAATTGATATATTCTTATAACCGAAAAAAATTGCACTTTCTTAGGTTTAGACTTAAAGTCGATTTTTTTGTAAATTGTATGTAAATTGCGGTAGAACTGTACTGCTTAAGCCGCAAAACATCGATTTTACTGATTTGATCTAAAGTCAAACTTTCATATAATTTCAGGATTAACAAATTAATATAACCGAAAAAATTGCACTTTCTCAGATTAGACTTAAAGCCGATTTTCTTGTAAATTGTATGTCAGTTGCGTGAGCACTGTACCGCTTAAGCCGAAAAACATGATTTTTACTGATTTGAGCGAAAGTCAAATTATATTGTTATTGCAGGATTAACAAATTAATATTAACGAAAAAGTTGCACTTTCTTAGGTTTAGACTTAAAGTCGATTTTCTTGTAAATTGTATGTTAAATTCGGTAGCACTGTACTGCTTAAGCCGCAAACCATTGATTTTACTGATTTGCTCTAAAGCCAAACTTTCATATTATTTCAGGATTAACAAATTAATATTACCGAAAAATTTGCACTTTCTTAGATTTAGAATTAAAGCCGATTTTCTTGTAAATTGTATGTCAGTTGCGTGGGCACTGTACTGCTTAAGTCGAAAAAGATCAATTTTACTGGTTTGAGCGAAAGTCAAATTATATTGTTATTGCAGAATTGACATATTCATATAACCGAAAAAATTGCACTTTCTTAGTTTCAGACTTAAAGTCGATTTTCTTGTAAACTGTATGCCAATTGCGTGAGCACTGTACTGCTTTAGCCGAAAAACATGAATTTTACTGATTTGAGCGAAAGTTAAATTATATTGTTATTGCAGAATTGACATATTCATATAACCGAAAAAATTGCACTATGTTACTTTCTTAGATTTAGACTTAAAGCCGATTTTCTTGTAAATTGTATGTCAGTTGCGTGAGCACTGACCGCTTAAGCCGAAAAACATGAATTTTACCGATTTTAGCGAAAGTCAAATTATATTGTTGTTGCAGAATTGATATATTCTTATAACCGAAAAAAATTGCACTTTCTTAGGTTTAGACTTAAAGAAGATTTTCTTGTAAATTGTATGTCAATTGCGTGAGCACTGTACCGCTTAAGCCGAAAAACATGAATTTTACTGATTTGAGCGAAAGTAAAACTATAATGTTATGGCAGGATTAACAAATTAATATAAAGAACAGAAAACAAAAAATTTAACTTTCTTAGATTTTTACTTAAAGCCGATTTTCCTTGTAAATTGTATGTCAACTGCGGAAGCACTGTACCGCTAAAGCCGCAAACCATCGATTTTACTGATTTGCTCTAAAGTCAAACTTTCATATAATTTCAGGATTAACAAATTAATATAACCGAAAAATTTGCACTTTCTTAGATTTAGACTTAAAGTCGATTTTCTTGTAAATTGTATGTTAATTACTTGAGCGCTGTAGAGCTTAGGCCGAAGAACATCAATTTTACTGATTTGCGCTTAAAGCAAACTTTCATTTTATTTTAGGATTAACAATTGTACGTTAATTACTTGATCGCTGTACCGCTTAAGCCGAAATGTTATTTCAGGATTAACAAATTAATATAACCGAAAAATTGCACTTTCTTAGGTTTAAAATATAAGTCCATTTTCTTGTAAATTGTATGTCAACTGCGGTAGCACTGTACTGCTTAAGCCGCAAAACATCGATTTTACTGATTTGATCTAAAGTCAAACTTTCATTTAATTTCAGGATTAATAAATTAATATAACCGAAAAAATTGCACTTTTTTAGATTTACACTAAAAGCCGATTTTCTTGTAAATTGTATGTCAGTTGCGTGAGCACTGTACTGCTTAAGCCGAAAAACATCAATTTTACTGGTTTGAGCGAAAGTCAAATTTTATTGTTATTGCAGGATTAACAAATTAATATTACCGAAAAAGTTGCACTTTCTTAGGTTTAGACTCAAAATCGATTTTCTTGTAAATTGTATGTCAATTGCGGTGGCACTGTACTGCTTAAGCCGAAAAACATGAATTTTACTGATTTGAGCGAAAGTCAAATTATATTGTTATTGCAGGATTAACAAATTAATATTACCGAAAAAATTTTACTTTCTTAGGTTTAGACTCAAAATCGATTTTCTTGTAAATTGTATGTCAATTGCGGTAGCACTGTACTGCTTAAGCCTAAAACCATCGAATTTACTGATTTGCTCTAAAGTCAAACTTTCATATAATTTCAGGATTAACAAATTAATATAACCGAAAAATTTGCACTTTCTTAGATTTAGACTTAAAGCCGATTTTCTTGTAAATTGTATGTCAGTTGCGTGGGCACTGTACTGCTTAAGCCGAAAAAGATCAATTTTACTGGTTTGAGCGAAAGTCAAATTATATTGTTATTGCAGAATTGACATATTCATATAAAGAACAGAAAACAAAAAATTTAACTTTCTTAGATTTTTACTTAAAGCCGATTTTCCTTGTAAATTGTATGTCAACTGCGGAAGCACTGTACCGCTTAAGCCGCAAACCATCGATTTTACTGATTTGCTCTAAAGTCAAACTTTCATATAATTTCAGGATTAACAAATTAATATAACCGAAAAATTTGCACTTTCTTAGATTTAGACTTAAAGCCGATTTTCTTGTAAATTGTATGTCAGTTGCGTGGGCACTGTACTGCTTAAGCCGAAAAAGATCAATTTTACTGGTTTGAGCGAAAGTCAAATTATATTGTTATTGCAGAATTGACATATTCATATAAAGAACAGAAAACAAAAAATTTAACTTTCTTAGATTTTTACTTAAAGCCGATTTTCCTTGTAAATTGTATGTCAACTGCGGAAGCACTGTACCGCTTAAGCCGCAAACCATCGATTTTACTGATTTGCTCTAAAGTCAAACTTTCATATAATTTCAGGATTAACAAATTAATATAACCGAAAAATTTGCACTTTCTTAGGTTTAGACTCAAAATCGATTTTCTTGTAAATTGTATGTCAATTGCGGTAGCACTGTACTGCTTAAGCCTAAAACCATCGAATTTACTGATTTGCTCTAAAGTCAAACTTTCATATAATTTCAGGATTAACAAATTAATATAACCGAAAAATTTGCACTTTCTTAGATTTAGACTTAAAGCCGATTTTCTTGTAAATTGTATGTCAATTGCGGTGGCACTGTACTGCTTAAGCCGAAAAACATGAATTTTACTGATTTGAGCGAAAGTCAAATTATATTGTTATTGCAGGATTAACAAATTAATATAACCGAAAAAATTTTACTTTCTTAGATTTAGAATTAAAGCCGATTTTCTTGTAAATTGTATGTCAGTTGCGTGGGCACTGTACTGCTTAAGCCGAAAAAGATCAATTTTACTGGTTTGAGCGAAAGTAAAACTATAATGTTATGGCAGGATTAACAAATTAATATAAAGAACAGAAAACAAAAAATTTAACTTTCTTAGATTTTTACTTAAAGCCGATTTTCCTTGTAAATTGTATGTCAACTGCGGAAGCACTGTACCGCTTAAGCCGCAAACCATCGATTTTACTGATTTGCTCTAAAGTCAAACTTTCATATAATTTCAGGATTAACAAATTAATATAACCGAAAAATTTGCACTTTCTTAGATTTAGACTTAAAGCCGATTTTCTTGTAAATTGTATGTCAGTTGCGTGGGCACTGTACTGCTTAAGCCGAAAAAGATCAATTTTACTGGTTTGAGCGAAAGTCAAATTATATTGTTATTGCAGAATTGACATATTCATATAAAGAACAGAAAACAAAAAATTTAACTTTCTTAGATTTTTACTTAAAGCCGATTTTCCTTGTAAATTGTATGTCAACTGCGGAAGCACTGTACCGCTTAAGCCGCAAACCATCGATTTTACTGATTTGCTCTAAAGTCAAACTTTCATATTATTTCAGGATTAACAAATTAATATTACCGAAAAATTTGCACTTTCTTAGATTTAGAATTAAAGCCGATTTTCTTGTAAATTGTATGTCAGTTGCGTGGGCACTGTACTGCTTAAGCCGAAAAAGATCAATTTTACTGGTTTGAGCGAAAGTAAAACTATAATGTTATGGCAGGATTAACAAATTAATATAAAGAACAGAAAACAAAAAATTTAACTTTCTTAGATTTTTACTTAAAGCCGATTTTCCTTGTAAATTGTATGTCAACTGCGGAAGCACTGTACCGCTTAAGCCGCAAACCATCGATTTTACTGATTTGCTCTAAAGTCAAACTTTCATATAATTTCAGGATTAACAAATTAATATAACCGAAAAATTTGCACTTTCTTAGATTTAGACTTAAAGTCGATTTTCTTGTAAATTGTATGTTAATTACTTGAGCGCTGTAGAGCTTAGGCCGAAGAACATCAATTTTACTGATTTGCGCTTAAAGCAAACTTTCATTTTATTTTAGGATTAACAATTGTACGTTAATTACTTGATCGCTGTACCGCTTAAGCCGAAATGTTATTTCAGGATTAACAAATTAATATAACCGAAAAAATTGCACTTTCTTAGGTTTAAAATATAAGTCCATTTTCTTGTAAATTGTATGTCAAATTCGGTAGCACTGTACTGCTTAAGCCGCAAACCATCGATTTTACTGATTTGATCTAAAGTCAAACTTTCATTTAATTTCAGGATTAATAAATTAATATAACCGAAAAAATTGCACTTTCTTAGATTAGACTTAAAGCCGATTTTCTTGTAAATTGTATGTCAGTTGCGTGAGCACTGTACCGCTTAAGCCGAAAAACATGATTTTTACTGATTTGAGCGAAAGTCAAATTATATTGTTATTGCAGGATTAACAAATTAATATTAACGAAAAAGTTGCACTTTCTTAGGTTCAGACTTAAAGTCGATTTTCTTGTAAATTGTATGTCAAATTCGGTAGCACTGTACTGCTTAAGCCGCAAACCATCGATTTTACTGATTTGCTCTAAAGCCAAACTTTCATATTATTTCAGGATTAACAAATTAATATTACCGAAAAATTTGCACTTTCTTAGATTTAGAATTAAAGCCGATTTTCTTGTAAATTGTATGTCAGTTGCGTGGGCACTGTACTGCTTAAGCCGAAAAAGATCAATTTTACTGGTTTGAGCGAAAGTCAAATTATATTGTTATTGCAGAATTGACATATTCATATAAAGAACAGAAAACAAAAAATTTAACTTTCTTAGATTTTTACTTAAAGCCGATTTTCCTTGTAAATTGTATGTCAACTGCGGAAGCACTGTACCGCTTAAGCCGCAAACCATCGATTTTACTGATTTGCTCTAAAGTCAAACTTTCATATAATTTCAGGATTAACAAATTAATATAACCGAAAAATTTGCACTTTCTTAGGTTTAGACTCAAAATCGATTTTCTTGTAAATTGTATGTCAATTGCGGTAGCACTGTACTGCTTAAGCCTAAAACCATCGAATTTACTGATTTGCTCTAAAGTCAAACTTTCATATAATTTCAGGATTAACAAATTAATATAACCGAAAAATTTGCACTTTCTTAGATTTAGACTTAAAGCCGATTTTCTTGTAAATTGTATGTCAATTGCGGTGGCACTGTACTGCTTAAGCCGAAAAACATGAATTTTACTGATTTGAGCGAAAGTCAAATTATATTGTTATTGCAGGATTAACAAATTAATATTACCGAAAAAATTTTACTTTCTTAGATTTAGAATTAAAGCCGATTTTCTTGTAAATTGTATGTCAGTTGCGTGGGCACTGTACTGCTTAAGCCGAAAAAGATCAATTTTACTGGTTTGAGCGAAAGTAAAACTATAATGTTATGGCAGGATTAACAAATTAATATAAAGAACAGAAAACAAAAAATTTAACTTTCTTAGATTTTTACTTAAAGCCGATTTTCCTTGTAAATTGTATGTCAACTGCGGAAGCACTGTACCGCTTAAGCCGAAAAACATCAATTTTACTGGTTTGAGCGAAAGTCAAATTTTATTGTTATTGCAGGATTAACAAATTAATATTACCGAAAAAGTTGCACTTTCTTAGGTTTAGACTCAAAATCGATTTTCTTGTAAATTGTATGTCAATTGCGGTGGCACTGTACTGCTTAAGCCGAAAAACATGAATTTTACTGATTTGAGCGAAAGTCAAATTATATTGTTATTGCAGGATTAACAAATTAATATTACCGAAAAAATTTTACTTTCTTAGGTTTAGACTCAAAATCGATTTTCTTGTAAATTGTATGTCAATTGCGGTAGCACTGTACTGCTTAAGCCTAAAACCATCGAATTTACTGATTTGCTCTAAAGTCAAACTTTCATATAATTTCAGGATTAACAAATTAATATAACCGAAAAATTTGCACTTTCTTAGATTTAGACTTAAAGCCGATTTTCTTGTAAATTGTATGTCAGTTGCGTGGGCACTGTACTGCTTAAGCCGAAAAAGATCAATTTTACTGGTTTGAGCGAAAGTCAAATTATATTGTTATTGCAGAATTGACATATTCATATAAAGAACAGAAAACAAAAAATTTAACTTTCTTAGATTTTTACTTAAAGCCGATTTTCCTTGTAAATTGTATGTCAACTGCGGAAGCACTGTACCGCTTAAGCCGCAAACCATCGATTTTACTGATTTGCTCTAAAGTCAAACTTTCATATAATTTCAGGATTAACAAATTAATATAACCGAAAAATTTGCACTTTCTTAGATTTAGACTTAAAGCCGATTTTCTTGTAAATTGTATGTCAATTGCGGTAGCACTGTACTGCTTAAGCCTAAAACCATCGAATTTACTGATTTGCTCTAAAGTCAAACTTTCATATAATTTCAGGATTAACAAATTAATATAACCGAAAAATTTGCACTTTCTTAGATTTAGACTTAAAGCCGATTTTCTTGTAAATTGTATGTCAATTGCGGTGGCACTGTACTGCTTAAGCCGAAAAACATGAATTTTACTGATTTGAGCGAAAGTCAAATTATATTGTTATTGCAGGATTAACAAATTAATATTACCGAAAAAATTTTACTTTCTTAGATTTAGAATTAAAGCCGATTTTCTTGTAAATTGTATGTCAATTGCGGTGGCACTGTACTGCTTAAGCCGAAAAACATGAATTTTACTGATTTGAGCGAAAGTCAAATTATATTGTTATTGCAGGATTAACAAATTAATATTACCGAAAAAATTTTACTTTCTTAGATTTAGAATTAAAGCCGATTTTCTTGTAAATTGTATGTCAGTTGCGTGGGCACTGTACTGCTTAAGCCGAAAAAGATCAATTTTACTGGTTTGAGCGAAAGTAAAACTATAATGTTATGGCAGGATTAACAAATTAATATAAAGAACAGAAAACAAAAAATTTAACTTTCTTAGATTTACACTAAAAGCCGATTTTCTTGTAAATTGTATGTCAGTTGCGTGAGCACTGTACTGCTTAAGCCGAAAAACATCAATTTTACTGGTTTGAGCGAAAGTCAAATTATATTGTTATTGCAGAATTGACATATTCATATAAAGAACAGAAAACAAAAAATTTAACTTTCTTAGATTTTTACTTAAAGCCGATTTTCCTTGTAAATTGTATGTCAACTGCGGAAGCACTGTACCGCTTAAGCCGCAAACCATCGATTTTACTGATTTGCTCTAAAGTCAAACTTTCATATAATTTCAGGATTAACAAATTAATATAACCGAAAAATTTGCACTTTCTTAGATTTAGACTTAAAGCCGATTTTCTTGTAAATTGTATGTCAGTTGCGTGGGCACTGTACTGCTTAAGCCGAAAAAGATCAATTTTACTGGTTTGAGCGAAAGTCAAATTATATTGTTATTGCAGAATTGACATATTCATATAAAGAACAGAAAACAAAAAATTTAACTTTCTTAGATTTTTACTTAAAGCCGATTTTCCTTGTAAATTGTATGTCAACTGCGGAAGCACTGTACCGCTTAAGCCGCAAACCATCGATTTTACTGATTTGCTCTAAAGTCAAACTTTCATATAATTTCAGGATTAACAAATTAATATAACCGAAAAATTTGCACTTTCTTAGATTTAGACTTAAAGCCGATTTTCTTGTAAATTGTATGTCAATTGCGGTAGCACTGTACTGCTTAAGCCTAAAACCATCGAATTTACTGATTTGCTCTAAAGTCAAACTTTCATATAATTGCAGGATTAACAAATTAATATTACCGAAAAAGTTGCACTTTCTTAGGTTTAGACTCAAAATCGATTTTCTTGTAAATTGTATGTCAATTGCGGTGGCACTGTACTGCTTAAGCCGAAAAAGATCAATTTTACTGGTTTGAGCGAAAGTCAAATTATATTGTTATTGCAGAATTGACATATTCATATAAAGAACAGAAAACAAAAAATTTAACTTTCTTAGATTTTTACTTAAAGCCGATTTTCCTTGTAAATTGTATGTCAACTGCGGAAGCACTGTACCGCTTAAGCCGCAAACCATCGATTTTACTGATTTGCTCTAAAGTCAAACTTTCATATAATTTCAGGATTAACAAATTAATATAACCGAAAAATTTGCACTTTCTTAGATTTAGACTTAAAGCCGATTTTCTTGTAAATTGTATGTCAGTTGCGTGGGCACTGTACTGCTTAAGCCGAAAAAGATCAATTTTACTGGTTTGAGCGAAAGTCAAATTATATTGTTATTGCAGAATTGACATATTCATATAAAGAACAGAAAACAAAAAATTTAACTTTCTTAGATTTTTACTTAAAGCCGATTTTCCTTGTAAATTGTATGTCAACTGCGGAAGCACTGTACCGCTTAAGCCGCAAACCATCGATTTTACTGATTTGCTCTAAAGTCAAACTTTCATATAATTTCAGGATTAACAAATTAATATAACCGAAAAATTTGCACTTTCTTAGGTTTAGACTCAAAATCGATTTTCTTGTAAATTGTATGTCAATTGCGGTAGCACTGTACTGCTTAAGCCTAAAACCATCGAATTTACTGATTTGCTCTAAAGTCAAACTTTCATATAATTTCAGGATTAACAAATTAATATAACCGAAAAATTTGCACTTTCTTAGATTTAGACTTAAAGCCGATTTTCTTGTAAATTGTATGTCAATTGCGGTGGCACTGTACTGCTTAAGCCGAAAAACATGAATTTTACTGATTTGAGCGAAAGTCAAATTATATTGTTATTGCAGGATTAACAAATTAATATTACCGAAAAAATTTTACTTTCTTAGATTTAGAATTAAAGCCGATTTTCTTGTAAATTGTATGTCAGTTGCGTGGGCACTGTACTGCTTAAGCCGAAAAAGATCAATTTTACTGGTTTGAGCGAAAGTAAAACTATAATGTTATGGCAGGATTAACAAATTAATATAAAGAACAGAAAACAAAAAATTTAACTTTCTTAGATTTACACTAAAAGCCGATTTTCTTGTAAATTGTATGTCAGTTGCGTGAGCACTGTACTGCTTAAGCCGAAAAACATCAATTTTACTGGTTTGAGCGAAAGTCAAATTTTATTGTTATTGCAGGATTAACAAATTAATATTACCGAAAAAGTTGCACTTTCTTAGGTTTAGACTCAAAATCGATTTTCTTGTAAATTGTATGTCAATTGCGGTGGCACTGTACTGCTTAAGCCGAAAAACATGAATTTTACTGATTTGAGCGAAAGTCAAATTATATTGTTATTGCAGGATTAACAAATTAATATTACCTAAAAAATTTTACTTTCTTAGGTTTAGACTCAAAATCGATTTTCTTGTAAATTGTATGTCAATTGCGGTAGCACTGTACTGCTTAAGCCTAAAACCATCGAATTTACTGATTTGCTCTAAAGTCAAACTTTCATATAATTTCAGGATTAACAAATTAATATAACCGAAAAATTTGCACTTTCTTAGATTTAGACTTAAAGCCGATTTTCTTGTAAATTGTATGTCAGTTGCGTGGGCACTGTACTGCTTAAGCCGAAAAAGATCAATTTTACTGGTTTGAGCGAAAGTCAAATTATATTGTTATTGCAGAATTGACATATTCATATAAAGAACAGAAAACAAAAAATTTAACTTTCTTAGATTTTTACTTAAAGCCGATTTTCCTTGTAAATTGTATGTCAACTGCGGAAGCACTGTACCGCTTAAGCCGCAAACCATCGATTTTACTGATTTGCTCTAAAGTCAAACTTTCATATAATTTCAGGATTAACAAATTAATATAACCGAAAAATTTGCACTTTCTTAGATTTAGACTTAAAGCCGATTTTCTTGTAAATTGTATGTCAGTTGCGTGGGCACTGTACTGCTTAAGCCGAAAAAGATCAATTTTACTGGTTTGAGCGAAAGTCAAATTATATTGTTATTGCAGAATTGACATATTCATATAAAGAACAGAAAACAAAAAATTTAACTTTCTTAGATTTTTACTTAAAGCCGATTTTCCTTGTAAATTGTATGTCAACTGCGGAAGCACTGTACCGCTTAAGCCGCAAACCATCGATTTTACTGATTTGCTCTAAAGTCAAACTTTCATATAATTTCAGGATTAACAAATTAATATAACCGAAAAATTTGCACTTTCTTAGGTTTAGACTCAAAATCGATTTTCTTGTAAATTGTATGTCAATTGCGGTAGCACTGTACTGCTTAAGCCTAAAACCATCGAATTTACTGATTTGCTCTAAAGTCAAACTTTCATATAATTTCAGGATTAACAAATTAATATAACCGAAAAATTTGCACTTTCTTAGATTTAGACTTAAAGCCGATTTTCTTGTAAATTGTATGTCAATTGCGGTGGCACTGTACTGCTTAAGCCGAAAAACATGAATTTTACTGATTTGAGCGAAAGTCAAATTATATTGTTATTGCAGGATTAACAAATTAATATTACCGAAAAAATTTTACTTTCTTAGATTTAGAATTAAAGCCGATTTTCTTGTAAATTGTATGTCAGTTGCGTGGGCACTGTACTGCTTAAGCCGAAAAAGATCAATTTTACTGGTTTGAGCGAAAGTAAAACTATAATGTTATGGCAGGATTAACAAATTAATATAAAGAACAGAAAACAAAAAATTTAACTTTCTTAGATTTTTACTTAAAGCCGATTTTCCTTGTAAATTGTATGTCAACTGCGGAAGCACTGTACCGCTTAAGCCGCAAACCATCGATTTTACTGATTTGCTCTAAAGTCAAACTTTCATATAATTTCAGGATTAACAAATTAATATAACCGAAAAATTTGCACTTTCTTAGATTTAGACTTAAAGCCGATTTTCTTGTAAATTGTATGTCAGTTGCGTGGGCACTGTACTGCTTAAGCCGAAAAAGATCAATTTTACTGGTTTGAGCGAAAGTCAAATTATATTGTTATTGGAGAATTGACATATTCATATAAAGAACAGAAAACAAAAAATTTAACTTTCTTAGATTTTTACTTAAAGCCGATTTTCCTTGTAAATTGTATGTCAACTGCGGAAGCACTGTACCGCTTAAGCCGCAAACCATCGATTTTACTGATTTGCTCTAAAGTCAAACTTTCATATTATTTCAGGATTAACAAATTAATATTACCGAAAAATTTGCACTTTCTTAGATTTAGAATTAAAGCCGATTTTCTTGTAAATTGTATGTCAGTTGCGTGGGCACTGTACTGCTTAAGCCGAAAAAGATCAATTTTACTGGTTTGAGCGAAAGTAAAACTATAATGTTATGGCAGGATTAACAAATTAATATAAAGAACAGAAAACAAAAAATTTAACTTTCTTAGATTTTTACTTAAAGCCGATTTTCCTTGTAAATTGTATGTCAACTGCGGAAGCACTGTACCGCTTAAGCCGCAAACCATCGATTTTACTGATTTGCTCTAAAGTCAAACTTTCATATAATTTCAGGATTAACAAATTAATATAACCGAAAAATTTGCACTTTCTTAGATTTAGACTTAAAGTCGATTTTCTTGTAAATTGTATGTTAATTACTTGAGCGCTGTAGAGCTTAGGCCGAAGAACATCAATTTTACTGATTTGCGCTTAAAGCAAACTTTCATTTTATTTTAGGATTAACAATTGTACGTTAATTACTTGATCGCTGTACCGCTTAAGCCGAAATGTTATTTCAGGATTAACAAATTAATATAACCGAAAAAATTGCACTTTCTTAGGTTTAAAATATAAGTCCATTTTCTTGTAAATTGTATGTCAAATTCGGTAGCACTGTACTGCTTAAGCCGCAAACCATCGATTTTACTGATTTGATCTAAAGTCAAACTTTCATTTAATTTCAGGATTAATAAATTAATATAACCGAAAAAATTGCACTTTCTTAGATTAGACTTAAAGCCGATTTTCTTGTAAATTGTATGTCAGTTGCGTGAGCACTGTACCGCTTAAGCCGAAAAACATGATTTTTACTGATTTGAGCGAAAGTCAAATTATATTGTTATTGCAGGATTAACAAATTAATATTAACGAAAAAGTTGCACTTTCTTAGGTTCAGACTTAAAGTCGATTTTCTTGTAAATTGTATGTCAAATTCGGTAGCACTGTACTGCTTAAGCCGCAAACCATCGATTTTACTGATTTGCTCTAAAGCCAAACTTTCATATTATTTCAGGATTAACAAATTAATATTACCGAAAAATTTGCACTTTCTTAGATTTAGAATTAAAGCCGATTTTCTTGTAAATTGTATGTCAGTTGCGTGGGCACTGTACTGCTTAAGCCGAAAAAGATCAATTTTACTGGTTTGAGCGAAAGTTAAATTATATTGTTATTGCAGAATTGACATATTCATATAACCGAAAAAATTGCACTATGTTACTTTCTTAGATTTAGACTTAAAGCCGATTTTCTTGTAAATTGTATGTCAGTTGCGTGAGCACTGTACCGCTTAAGCCGAAAAACATGAATTTTACTGATTTTGCGAAAGTCAAATTATATTGTTGTTGCAGAATTGATATATTCTTATAACCGAAAAAAATTGCACTTTCTTAGGTGTAGACTTAAAGAAGATTTTCTTGTAAATTGTATGTCAATTGCGTGAGCACTGTACCGCTTAAGCCGAAAAACATGAATTTTACTGATTTGAGCGAAAGTAAAACTATAATGTTATGGCAGGATTAACAAATTAATATAAAGAGCAGAAAAGAAAAAATTAAACTTTCTTAGATTTTTCCTTAAAGCCGATTTTCCTTGTAAATTGTATGTCAACTGCGGAAGCACTGTACCGCTTAAGCCACAAACCATCGATTTTACTGATTTGCTCTAAAGTCAAACTTTCATATAATTTCAGGATTAACAAATTAATATAACCGAAAATTTTGCACTTTCTTAGATTTAGACTTAAAGTCGATTTTCTTGTAAATTGTATGTTAATTACTTGAGCGCTGTAGAGCTTAGGCCGAAGAACATCAATTTTACTGATTTGCGCTTAAAGCAAACTTTCATTTTATTTTAGGATTAACAATTATACGTTAATTACTTGATCGCTGTACCGCTTAAGCCGAAATGTTATTTCAGGATTAACAAATTAATATAACCGAAAAAATTGCTCTTTCTTAGGTTTAAAATATAAGTCCATTTTCTTGTAAATTGTATGTCAACTGCGGTAGCACTGTACTGCTTAAGCCGCAAAACATCGATTTTACTGATTTGATCTATAGTCAAACTTTCATTTAATTTCAGGATTAATAAATTAATATAACCGAAAAAATTGCACTTTTTTGTACTGCTTAAGCCGAAAAACATCAATTTTACTGGTTTGAGCGAAAGTCAAATTTTATTGTTATTGCAGGATTAACAAATTAATATTACCGAAAAAGTTGCACTTTCTTAGGTTTAGACTCAAAATCGATTTTCTTGTAAATTGTATGTCAATTGCGGTGGCACTGTACCGCTTAAGCCGAAAAACATGAATTTTACTGATTTGAGCGAAAGTCAAATTATATTGTTATTGCAGGATTAACAAATTAATATTACCGAAAAAATTGTACTTTCTTAGTTTTAGACTTAAAGTCGATTTTCTTGTATATTGTATATCAGTTGCGTGAGCACTGTACTGCCTAAGCCGAAAAACATCAATTTTACTGGTTTGAGCGAAAGTCAAATTATATTGTAATTGCAGAATTGACATATTCATATAACCGAAAAAATTGCACTTTCTTAGGTTTAGACTTAAATACGATTTTTTTGTAAATTGTATGTCAATTGCGGTAGCACTGTACTGCTTAAGCCGCAAAACATCGATTTTACTGATTTGATCTAAAGTCAAACTTTCACATAATTTCAGGATTAACAAATTAACATAACCGAAAAAATTGCACTTTCTTAGATTAGACTTAAAGCCGATTTTCTTCTAAATTGTATGTCAGTTGCGTGAGCACTGTACCGCTTAAGCTGAAAAACATGATTTTTACTGATTTGAGCGAAAGTCAAATTATATTGTTATTGCAGGATTAACAAATTAATATTAACGAAAAAGTTGCACTTTCTTAGGTTTAGACTAAAAGTCGATTTTCTTGTAAATTAAATGTCAAATTCGGTAGCACTGTACTGCTTAAGCCGCAAACCATCGATTTTACTGATTTGCTCTAAAGTCAAACTTTCATATAATTTCAGGATTAACAAATTAATATAACCGAAAAAATTGCACTTTCTTAGATTTAGACTTAAAGTCGATTTTCTTGTAAATTGTATGTCAATTGCATGAGCACTGTACCGCTTAAGCCGAAAAACATCAATTTTACTGGTTTGAGCGAAAGTCAAATTATATTGTTATTGCAGAATTGACATATTCATATAACCGAAAAAATAGCACTTTCTTAAATTTAAACTTAAAGCCGATTTTCTTGTAAATTGTATGTCAGTTGCGGTAGCACTGTACTGCTTAAGCCGCAAAACATCGATTTTACTGATTTGATCTAAAGTCAAACTTTCATATAATTTCAGGATTAACAAATTAATATAACCGAAAAAATTGCACTTACTTAGATTTAGACTTAAAGTCGATTTTCTTGTAAATTGTATGTCAATTGCAGGAGCACTGTACCGCTTAAGCCGAAAAACATCAATTTTACTGGTTTGAGCGAAAGTCAAATTATATTGTTATTGCAGAATTGACATATTCATATAACCGAAAAAATTGCACTTTCTTAGGTTTAGACTTAAAGTCGATTTTTTTGTAAATTGTATGTCAATTGCGGTAGCACTGTACTGCTTAAGCCGCAAAACATCGATTTTACTGATTTGATCTAAAGTCAAACTTTCATATAATTTCAGGATTAACAAATTAATATAACCGAAAAAATTGCACTTTCTTAGATTAGACTTAAAGCCGATTTTCTTGTAAATTGTATGTCAGTTGCGTGAGCACTGTACCGCTTAAGCCGAAAAACATGATTTTTACTGATTTGAGCGAAAGTCAAATTATATTGTTATTGCAGGATTAACAAATTAATATTAACGAAAAAGTTGCACTTTCTTAGGTTTAGACTTAAAGTCGATTTTCTTGTAAATTGTATGTCAAATTCGGTAGCACTGTACTGCTTAAGCCGCAAACCATCGATTTTACTGATTTGCTCTAAAGTCAAACTTTCATATAATTTCAGGATTAACAAATTAATATAACCGAAAAAATTGCACTTTCTTAGATTTAGACTTAAAGTCGATTTTCTTGTAAATTGTATATCAGTTGCGTGAGCACTGTACTGCCTAAGCCGAAAAACATCAATTTTACTGGTTTGAGCGAAAGTCAAATTATATTGTTATTGCAGAATTGACATATTCATATAACCGAAAAAATTGCACTTTCTTAGTTTTAGACTTAAAGTCAATTTTCTTTTAAATTGTATGTCAATTGCGTGAGCACGCTTAAGCCGAAAAACATCAATTTTACTGGTTTGAGCGAAAGTCAAATTATATTGTTATTGCAGAATTGACATATTCATATAACCGAAAAAATTGCACTTTCTTAAATTTAAACTTAAAGCCGATTTTCTTGTAAATTGTATGTCAAATTCGGTAGCACTGTACTGCTTAAGCCGCAAACCATCGATTTTACTGATTTGTTCTAAAGTCAAACTTTCATATAATTTCAGGATTAACAAATTAATATAACCGAAAAAATTGCACTTTCTAAGATTTAGACTTAAAGCCGATTTTCTTGTATATTGTATATCAGTTACGTGAGCACTGTACTGCTTAAGCCGAAAAACATCAATTTTACTGGTTTGAGCGAAAGTAAAATTAAATTGTTATTGCAGAATTGACATATTCATATAACCGAAAAAATTGCACTTTCTTAGTTTTAGACTTAAAGTCAATTTTCTTTTATTTTGTATGTCAATTGCGTGAGCACTGTACCGCTTAAGCCGAAAAACATCAATTTTACTGGTTTGAGCGAAAGTCAAATTATATTGTTATTGCAGAATTGACATATTCATATAACCGAAAAAATTGCACTTTCTTAAATTTAAACTTAAAGCTGATTTTCTTGTAAATTGTATGTCAAATTCGGTAGCACTGTACTGCTTAAGCCGCAAACCATCGATTTTACTGATTTGCTCTAAAGTCAAACTTTCATATAATTTCAGGATTAACAAATTAATATAACCGAAAAAATTGCACTTTCTTAGATTTAGACTTAAAGCCGATTTTCTTGTATATTGTATATCAGTTGCGTGAGCACTGTACTGCTTAAGCCGAAAAACATCAATTTTACTGGTTTGAGCGAAAGTAAAATTAAATTGTTATTGCAGAATTGACATATTCATATAACCGAAAAAATTGCACTTTCTTAGTTTTAGACTTAAAGTCAATTTTCTTTTAAATTGTATGTCAATTGCGTGGGCACTGTACCGCTTAAGCCGAAAAACATCAATTTTACTGGTTTGAGCGAAAGTCAAATTATATTGTTATTGCAGAATTGACATATTCATATAACCGAAAAAATTGCACTTTCTTAAATTTAAACTTAAAGCTGATTTTCTTGTAAATTGTATGTCAAATTCGGTAGCACTGTACTGCTTAAGCCGCAAACCATCGATTTTACTGATTTGCTCTAAAGTCAAACTTTCATATAATTTCAAGATTAACAAATTAATATAACCGAAAAAATTGCACTTTCTTAAATTTAGACTTAAAGCCGATTTTCTTGTATATTGTATATCAGTTGCGTGAGCACTGTACTGCTTAAGCCGAAAAACATCAATTTTACTGGTTTGAGCGAAAGTCAAATTATATTGTTATTGCAGAATTGACATATTCATATAACCGAAAAAATTGCACTTTCTTAGTTTTAGACTTAAAGTCAATTTTCTTTTAAATTGTATGTCAATTGCGTGAGCACTGTACCGCTTAAGCCGAAAAACATCAATTTTACTGGTTTGAGCGAAAGTCAAATTATATTGTTATTGCAGAATTGACATATTCATATAACCGAAAAAATTGCACTTTCTTAAATTTAAACTTAAAGCCGATTTTCTTGTAAATTGTATGTCAAATTCGGTAGCACTGTACTGCTTAAGCCGCAAACCATCGATTTTACTGATTTGCTCTAAAGTCAAACTTTCATATAATTTCAGGATTAACAAATTAATATAACCGAAAAAATTGCACTTTCTTAGATTTAGACTTAAAGCCGATTTTCTTGTATATTGTATATCAGTTGCGTGAGCACTGTACTGCTTAAGCCGAAAAACATCAATTTTACTGGTTTGAGCGAAAGTAAAATTAAATTGTTATTGCAGAATTGACATATTCATATAACCGAAAAAATTGCACTTTCTTAGTTTTAGACTTAAAGTCAATTTTCTTTTAAATTGTATGTCAATTGCGTGAGCACTGTACCGCTTAAGCCGAAAAACATCAATTTTACTGGTTTGAGCGAAAGTCAAATTATATTGTTATTGCAGAATTGACATATTCATATAACCGAAAAAATTGCACTTTCTTAGGTTTAGACTTAAAGTCGATTTTTTGGTAAATTGTATGTCAATTGCGGTAGCACTGTACTGCTTAAGCCGCAAAACATCGATTTACTGATTTGATCTAAAGTCAAACTTTCATATAATTTCAGGATTAACAAATTAATATAACCGAAAAAATTGCACTTTCTTAGATTTAGACTTAAAGTCGATTTTCTTGTAAATTGTATGTCAATTGCATGAGCACTGTACCGCTTAAGCCGAAAAACATCAATTTTACTGGTTTGAGCGAAAGTCAAATTATATTGTTATTGCAGAATTGACATATTCATATAACCGAAAAAATTGCACTTTCTTAGGTTTAGACTTAAAGTCGATTTTTTGGTAAATTGTATGTCAATTGCGGTAGCACTGTACTGCTTAAGCCGCAAAACATCGATTTTACTGATTTGATCTAAAGTCAAACTTTCATATAATTTCAGGATTAACAAATTAATATAACCGAAAAAATTGCACTTTCTTAGATTAGACTTAAAGCCGATTTTCTTGTAAATTGTATGTCAGTTGCGTGAGCACTGTACCGCTTAAGCCGAAAAACATGATTTTTGCTGATTTGAGCGAAAGTCAAATTATATTGTTATTGCAGGATTAACAAATTAATATTAACGAAAAAGTTGCACTTTCTTAGGTTTAGACTTAAAGTCGATTTTCTTGTTAATTGTATGTCAAATTCGGTAGCACTGTACTGCTTAAGCCGCAAACCATCGATTTTACTGATTTGATCTAAAGCCAAACTTTCATATTATTTCAGGATTAACAAATTAATATTACCGAAAAATTTGCACTTTCTTAGATTTAGACTTAAAGTCGATTTTCTTGTAAATTGTATGTCAATTGCATGAGCACTGTACCGCTTAAGCCGAAAAACATCAATTTTACTGGTTTGAGCGAAAGTCAAATTATATTGTTATTGCAGAATTGACATATTCATATAACCGAAAAAATTGCACTTTCTTAGGTTTAGACTTAAAGTCGATTTTTTGGTAAATTGTATGTCAATTGCGGTAGCACTGTACTGCTTAAGCCGCAAAACATCGATTTTACTGATTTGATCTAAAGTCAAACTTTCATATAATTTCAGGATTAACAAATTAATATAACCGAAAAAATTGCACTTTCTTAGATTTAGACTTAAAGTCGATTTTCTTGTAAATTGTATGTCAATTGCATGAGCACTGTACCGCTTAAGCCGAAAAACATCAATTTTACTGGTTTGAGCGAAAGTTAAATTATATTGTTATTGCAGAAATTACATATTCATATAACCGAAAAAATTGCACTATGTTACTTTCTTAGATTTAGACTTAAAGCCGATTTTCTTGTAAATTGTATGTCAGTTGCGTGAGCACTGTACCGCTTAAGCCGAAAAACATGAATTTTACTGATTTTAGCGAAAGTCAAATTATATTGTTGTTGCAGAATTGATATATTCTTATAACCGAAAAAAATTGCACTTTCTTGGTTTAGACTTAAAGAAGATTTTCTTGTAAATTGTATGTCAATTGCGTGAGCACTGTACCGCTTAAGCCGAAAAACATGAATTTTACTGATTTGAGCGAAAGTAAAACTATAATGTTATGGCAGGATTAACAAATTAATATAAAGAACAGAAAAGAAAAAATTTAACTTTCTTAGATTTTTACTTAAAGCCGATTTTCCTTGTACATTGTATGTCAACTGCGGAAGCACTGTACCGCTTAAGCCGCAAACCATCGATTTTACTGATTTGCTCTAAAGTCAAACTTTCATATAATTTCAGGATTAACAAATTAATATAACCGAAAAATTTGCACTTTCTTAGATTTAGACTTAAAGTCGATTTTCTTGTAAATTGTATGTTAATTACTTGAGCGCTGTAGAGCTTAGGCCGAAGAACATCAATTTTACTGATTTGCGCTTAAAGCAAACTTTCATTTTATTTTAGGATTAACAATTGTACGTTAATTACTTGATCGCTGTACCGCTTAAGCCGAAATGTTATTTCAGGATTAACAAATTAATATAACCGAAAAAATTGCACTTTCTTAGGTTTAAAATATAAGTCCATTTTCTTGTAAATTGTATGTCAACTGCGGTAGCACTGTACTGCTTAAGCCGCAAAACATCGATTATACTGATTTGATCTAAAGTCAAACTTTCATATAATTTCAGGATTAACAAATTAATATAACCGAAAAAATTGCACTTTCTTAGATTTAGACTTAAAGTCGATTATCTTGTAAATTGTATGTCAATTGCATGAGCACTGTACCGCTTAAGCCGAAAAACATCAATTTTACTGGTTTGAGCGAAAGTCAAATTATATTGTTATTGCTGAATTGACATATTCATATAACCGAAAAAATTGCACTTTCTTAGTTTCAGACTTAAAGTCGATTTTCTTGTAAACTGTATGCCAATTGCGTGAGCACTGTACTGCTTTAGCCGAAAAACATGAATTTTACTGATTTGAGCGAAAGTTAAATTATATTGTTATTGCAGAATTGACATATTCATATAACCGAAAAAATTGCACTATGTTACTTTCTTAGATTTAGACTTAAAGCCGATTTTCTTGTAAATTGTATGTCAGTTGCGTGAGCACTGTACCGCTTAAGCCGAAAAACATGAATTTTACCGATTTTAGCGAAAGTCAAATTATATTGTTGTTGCAGAATTGATATATTCTTATAACCGAAAAAAATTGCACTTTCTTAGGTTTAGACTTAAAGTCGATTTTTTTGTAAATTGTATGTAAATTGCGGTAGAACTGTACTGCTTAAGCCGCAAAACATCGATTTTACTGATTTGATCTAAAGTCAAACTTTCATATAATTTCAGGATTAACAAATTAATATAACCGAAAAAATTGCACTTTCTCAGATTAGACTTAAAGCCGATTTTCTTGTAAATTGTATGTCAGTTGCGTGAGCACTGTACCGCTTAAGCCGAAAAACATGATTTTTACTGATTTGAGCGAAAGTCAAATTATATTGTTATTGCAGGATTAACAAATTAATATTAACGAAAAAGTTGCACTTTCTTAGGTTTAGACTTAAAGTCGATTTTCTTGTAAATTGTATGTCAAATTCGGTAGCACTGTACTGCTTAAGCCGCAAACCATCGATTTTACTGATTTGCTCTAAAGCCAAACTTTCATATTATTTCAGGATTAACAAATTAATATTACCGAAAAATTTGCACTTTCTTAGATTTAGAATTAAAGCCGATTTTCTTGTAAATTGTATGTCAGTTGCGTGGGCACTGTACTGCTTAAGTCGAAAAAGATCAATTTTACTGGTTTGAGCGAAA
This sequence comes from Bactrocera oleae, assembly GCF_042242935.1. NCBI lineage: Eukaryota > Metazoa > Arthropoda > Insecta > Diptera > Tephritidae > Bactrocera > Bactrocera oleae. The sequence goes on along the minus strand of NC_091541.1, from coordinate 14,020,291 downwards.
GTCAAATTATATTGTTATTGCAGAATTGACATATTCATATAACCGAAAAAATTGCACTTTCTTAGTTTCAGACTTAAAGTCGATTTTCTTGTAAACTGTATGCCAATTGCGTGAGCACTGTACTGCTTTAGCCGAAAAACATGAATTTTACTGATTTGAGCGAAAGTTAAATTATATTGTTATTGCAGAATTGACATATTCATATAACCGAAAAAATTGCACTATGTTACTTTCTTAGATTTAGACTTAAAGCCGATTTTCTTGTAAATTGTATGTCAGTTGCGTGAGCACTGACCGCTTAAGCCGAAAAACATGAATTTTACCGATTTTAGCGAAAGTCAAATTATATTGTTGTTGCAGAATTGATATATTCTTATAACCGAAAAAAATTGCACTTTCTTAGGTTTAGACTTAAAGAAGATTTTCTTGTAAATTGTATGTCAATTGCGTGAGCACTGTACCGCTTAAGCCGAAAAACATGAATTTTACTGATTTGTGCGAAAGTAAAACTATAATGTTATGGCAGGACTAACAAATTAATATAAAGAACAGAAAAGAAAAAATTTAACTTTCTTAGATTTTTACTTAAAGCCGATTTTCCTTGTAAATTGTATGTCAACTGCGGAAGCACTGTACCGCTAAAGCCGCAAACCATCGATTTTACTGATTTGCTCTAAAGTCAAACTTTCATATAATTTCAGGATTAACAAATTAATATAACCGAAAAATTTGCACTTTCTTAGATTTAGACTTAAAGTCGATTTTCTTGTAAATTGTATGTTAATTACTTGAGCGCTGTAGAGCTTAGGCCGAAGAACATCAATTTTACTGATTTGCGCTTAAAGCAAACTTTCATTTTATTTTAGGATTAACAATTGTACGTTAATTACTTGATCGCTGTACCGCTTAAGCCGAAATGTTATTTCAGGATTAACAAATTAATATAACCGAAAAATTGCACTTTCTTAGGTTTAAAATATAAGTCCATTTTCTTGTAAATTGTATGTCAACTGCGGTAGCACTGTACTGCTTAAGCCGCAAATCATCGATTTTACTGATTTGATCTAAAGTCAAACTTTCATTTAATTTCAGGATTAATAAATTAATATAACCGAAAAAATTGCACTTTTTTAGATTTACACTAAAAGCCGATTTTCTTGTAAATTGTATGTCAGTTGCGTGAGCACTGTACTGCTTAAGCCGAAAAACATCAATTTTACTGGTTTGAGCGAAAGTCAAATTTTATTGTTATTGCAGGATTAACAAATTAATATTACCGAAAAAGTTGCACTTTCTTAGGTTTAGACTCAAAATCGATTTTCTTGTAAATTGTATGTCAATTGCGGTGGCACTGTACTGCTTAAGCCGAAAAACATGAATTTTACTGATTTGAGCGAAAGTCAAATTATATTGTTATTGCAGGATTAACAAATTAATATTACCGAAAAAATTTTACTTTCTTAGGTTTAGACTCAAAATCGATTTTCTTGTAAATTGTATGTCAATTGCGGTAGCACTGTACTGCTTAAGACTAAAACCATCGAATTTACTGATTTGCTCTAAAGTCAAACTTTCATATAATTTCAGGATTAACAAATTAATATAACCGAAAAATTTGCACTTTCTTAGATTTAGACTTAAAGCCGATTTTCTTGTAAATTGTATGTCAGTTGCGTGGGCACTGTACTGCTTAAGCCGAAAAAGATCAATTTTACTGGTTTGAGCGAAAGTCAAATTATATTGTTATTGCAGAATTGACATATTCATATAACCGAAAAAATTGCACTTTCTTAGTTTCAGACTTAAAGTCGATTTTCTTGTAAACTGTATGCCAATTGCGTGAGCACTGTACTGCTTTAGCCGAAAAACATGAATTTTACTGATTTGACCGAAAGTTAAATTATATTGTTATTGCAGAATTGACATATTCATATAACCGAAAAAATTGCACTTTCTTAGTTTCAGACTCAAAATCGATTTTCTTGTAAATTGTATGTCAGTTGCGTGAGCACTGTACCGCTTAAGCCGAAAAACATGAATTTTACTGATTTGAGCGAAAGTAAAACTATAATGTTATGGCAGGATTAAGCCGCAAACCATCGATTTTACTGATTTGCTCTAAAGTCAAACTTTCATATAATTTCAGGATTAACAAATTAATATAACCGAAAAATTTGCACTTTCTTAGATTTAGACTTAAAGTCGATTTTCTTGTAAATTGTATGTTAATTACTTGAGCGCTGTAGAGCTTAGGCCGAAGAACATCAATTTTACTGATTTGCGCTTAAAGCAAACTTTCATTTTATTTTAGGATTAACAATTGTACGTTAATTACTTGATCGCTGTACCGCTTAAGCCGAAATGTTATTTCAGGATTAACAAATTAATATAACCGAAAAAATTGCACTTTCTTAGGTTTAAAATATAAGTCCATTTTCTTGTAAATTGTATGTCAACTGCGGTAGCACTGTACTGCTTAAGCCGCAAAACATCGATTATACTGATTTGATCTAAAGTCAAACTTTCATATAATTTCAGGATTAACAAATTAATATAACCGAAAAAATTGCACTTTCTTAGATTTAGACTTAAAGTCGATTATCTTGTAAATTGTATGTCAATTGCATGAGCACTGTACCGCTTAAGCCGAAAAACATCAATTTTACTGGTTTGAGCGAAAGTCAAATTATATTGTTGTTGCAGAATTGATATATTCTTATAACCGAAAAAAATTGCACTTTCTTAGGTTTAGACTTAAAGAAGATTTTCTTGTAAATTGTATGTCAATTGCGTGCGCACTGTACCGCTTAAGCCGAAAAACATGAATTTTACTGATTTGAGCGAAAGTAAAACTATAATGTTATGGCAGGATTAAGCCGCAAACCATCGATTTTACTGATTTGCTCTAAAGTCAAACTTTCATATAATTTCAGGATTAACAAATTAATATAACCGAAAAATTTGCACTTTCTTAGATTTAGACTTAAAGTCGATTTTCTTGTAAATTGTATGTTAATTACTTGAGCGCTGTAGAGCTTAGGCCGAAGAACATCAATTTTACTGATTTGCGCTTAAAGCAAACTTTCATTTTATTTTAGGATTAACAATTGTACGTTAATTACTTGATCGCTGTACCGCTTAAGCCGAAATGTTATTTCAGGATTAACAAATTAATATAACCGAAAAAATTGCACTTTCTTAGGTTTAAAATATAAGTCCATTTTCTTGTAAATTGTATGTCAACTGCGGTAGCACTGTACTGCTTAAGCCGCAAAACATCGATTATACTGATTTGATCTAAAGTCAAACTTTCATATAATTTCAGGATTAACAAATTAATATAACCGAAAAAATTGCACTTTCTTAGATTTAGACTTAAAGTCGATTATCTTGTAAATTGTATGTCAATTGCATGAGCACTGTACCGCTTAAGCCGAAAAACATCAATTTTACTGGTTTGAGCGAAAGTCAAATTATATTGTTATTGCTGAATTGACATATTCATATAACCGAAAAAATTGCAATTTCTTAGTTTCAGACTTAAAGTCGATTTTCTTGTAAACTGTATGCCAATTGCGTGAGCACTGTACTGCTTTAGCCGAAAAACATGAATTTTACTGATTTGAGCGAAAGTTAAATTATATTGTTATTGCAGAATTGACATATTCATATAACCGAAAAAATTGCACTATGTTACTTTCTTAGATTTAGACTTAAAGCCGATTTTCTTGTAAATTGTATGTCAGTTGCGTGAGCACTGTACCGCTTAAGCCGAAAAACATGAATTTTACCGATTTTAGCGAAAGTCAAATTATATTGTTGTTGCAGAATTGATATATTCTTATAACCGAAAAAAATTGCACTTTCTTAGGTTTAGACTTAAAGTCGATTTTTTTGTAAATTGTATGTAAATTGCGGTAGAACTGTACTGCTTAAGCCGCAAAACATCGATTTTACTGATTTGATCTAAAGTCAAACTTTCATATAATTTCAGGATTAACAAATTAATATAACCGAAAAAATTGCACTTTCTCAGATTAGACTTAAAGCCGATTTTCTTGTAAATTGTATGTCAGTTGCGTGAGCACTGTACCGCTTAAGCCGAAAAACATGATTTTTACTGATTTGAGCGAAAGTCAAATTATATTGTTATTGCAGGATTAACAAATTAATATTAACGAAAAAGTTGCACTTTCTTAGGTTTAGACTTAAAGTCGATTTTCTTGTAAATTGTATGTCAAATTCGGTAGCACTGTACTGCTTAAGCCGCAAACCATCGATTTTACTGATTTGCTCTAAAGCCAAACTTTCATATTATTTCAGGATTAACAAATTAATATTACCGAAAAATTTGCACTTTCTTAGATTTAGAATTAAAGCCGATTTTCTTGTAAATTGTATGTCAGTTGCGTGGGCACTGTACTGCTTAAGTCGAAAAAGATCAATTTTACTGGTTTGAGCGAAAGTCAAATTATATTGTTATTGCAGAATTGACATATTCATATAACCGAAAAAATTGCACTTTCTTAGTTTCAGACTTAAAGTCGATTTTCTTGTAAACTGTATGCCAATTGCGTGAGCACTGTACTGCTTTAGCCGAAAAACATGAATTTTACTGATTTGAGCGAAAGTTAAATTATATTGTTATTGCAGAATTGACATATTCATATAACCGAAAAAATTGCACTATGTTACTTTCTTAGATTTAGACTTAAAGCCGATTTTCTTGTAAATTGTATGTCAGTTGCGTGAGCACTGACCGCTTAAGCCGAAAAACATGAATTTTACCGATTTTAGCGAAAGTCAAATTATATTGTTGTTGCAGAATTGATATATTCTTATAACCGAAAAAAATTGCACTTTCTTAGGTTTAGACTTAAAGAAGATTTTCTTGTAAATTGTATGTCAATTGCGTGAGCACTGTACCGCTTAAGCCGAAAAACATGAATTTTACTGATTTGAGCGAAAGTAAAACTATAATGTTATGGCAGGACTAACAAATTAATATAAAGAACAGAAAAGAAAAAATTTAACTTTCTTAGATTTTTACTTAAAGCCGATTTTCCTTGTAAATTGTATGTCAACTGCGGAAGCACTGTACCGCTAAAGCCGCAAACCATCGATTTTACTGATTTGCTCTAAAGTCAAACTTTCATATAATTTCAGGATTAACAAATTAATATAACCGAAAAATTTGCACTTTCTTAGATTTAGACTTAAAGTCGATTTTCTTGTAAATTGTATGTTAATTACTTGAGCGCTGTAGAGCTTAGGCCGAAGAACATCAATTTTACTGATTTGCGCTTAAAGCAAACTTTCATTTTATTTTAGGATTAACAATTGTACGTTAATTACTTGATCGCTGTACCGCTTAAGCCGAAATGTTATTTCAGGATTAACAAATTAATATAACCGAAAAATTGCACTTTCTTAGGTTTAAAATATAAGTCCATTTTCTTGTAAATTGTATGTCAGTTGCGTGAGCACTGTACTGCTTAAGCCGAAAAACATCAATTTTACTGGTTTGAGCGAAAGTCAAATTTTATTGTTATTGCAGGATTAACAAATTAATATTACCGAAAAAGTTGCACTTTCTTAGGTTTAGACTCAAAATCGATTTTCTTGTAAATTGTATGTCAATTGCGGTGGCACTGTACTGCTTAAGCCGAAAAACATGAATTTTACTGATTTGAGCGAAAGTCAAATTATATTGTTATTGCAGGATTAACAAATTAATATTACCGAAAAAATTTTACTTTCTTAGGTTTAGACTCAAAATCGATTTTCTTGTAAATTGTATGTCAATTGCGGTAGCACTGTACTGCTTAAGCCTAAAACCATCGAATTTACTGATTTGCTCTAAAGTCAAACTTTCATATAATTTCAGGATTAACAAATTAATATAACCGAAAAATTTGCACTTTCTTAGATTTAGACTTAAAGCCGATTTTCTTGTAAATTGTATGTCAGTTGCGTGGGCACTGTACTGCTTAAGCCGAAAAAGATCAATTTTACTGGTTTGAGCGAAAGTCAAATTATATTGTTATTGCAGAATTGACATATTCATATAACCGAAAAAATTGCACTTTCTTAGTTTCAGACTTAAAGTCGATTTTCTTGTAAACTGTATGCCAATTGCGTGAGCACTGTACTGCTTTAGCCGAAAAACATGAATTTTACTGATTTGACCGAAAGTTAAATTATATTGTTATTGCAGAATTGACATATTCATATAACCGAAAAAATTGCACTATGTTACTTTCTTAGATTTAGACTTAAAGCCGATTTTCTTGTAAATTGTATGTCAGTTGCGTGAGCACTGTACCGCTTAAGCCGAAAAACATGAATTTTACCGATTTTAGCGAAAGTCAAATTATATTGTTGTTGCAGAATTGATATATTCTTATAACCGAAAAAAATTGCACTTTCTTAGGTTTAGACTTAAAGAAGATTTTCTTGTAAATTGTATGTCAATTGCGTGCGCACTGTACCGCTTAAGCCGAAAAACATGAATTTTACTGATTTGAGCGAAAGTAAAACTATAATGTTATGGCAGGATTAAGCCGCAAACCATCGATTTTACTGATTTGCTCTAAAGTCAAACTTTCATATAATTTCAGGATTAACAAATTAATATAACCGAAAAATTTGCACTTTCTTAGATTTAGACTTAAAGTCGATTTTCTTGTAAATTGTATGTTAATTACTTGAGCGCTGTAGAGCTTAGGCCGAAGAACATCAATTTTACTGATTTGCCCTTAAAGCAAACTTTCATTTTATTTTAGGATTAACAATTGTACGTTAATTACTTGATCGCTGTACCGCTTAAGCCGAAATGTTATTTCAGGATTAACAAATTAATATAACCGAAAAAATTGCACTTTCTTAGGTTTAAAATATAAGTCCATTTTCTTGTAAATTGTATGTCAACTGCGGTAGCACTGTACTGCTTAAGCCGCAAAACATCGATTTTACTGATTTGATCTAAAGTCAAACTTTCATTTAATTTCAGGATTAATAAATTAATATAACCGAAAAAATTGCACTTTTTTAGATTTACACTAAAAGCCGATTTTCTTGTAAATTGTATGTCAGTTGCGTGAGCACTGTACTGCTTAAGCCGAAAAACATCAATTTTACTGGTTTGAGCGAAAGTCAAATTTTATTGTTATTGCAGGATTAACAAATTAATATTACCGAAAAAGTTGCACTTTCTTAGGTTTAGACTTAAAGAAGATTTTCTTGTAAATTGTATGTCAATTGCGTGAGCACTGTACCGCTTAAGCCGAAAAACATGAATTTTACTGATTTGAGCGAAAGTAAAACTATAATGTTATGGCAGGATTAACAAATTAATATAAAGAACAGAAAAGAAAAAATTTAACTTTCTTAGATTTTTACTTAAAGCCGATTTTCCTTGTAAATTGTATGTCAACTGCGGAAGCACTGTACCGCTAAAGCCGCAAACCATCGATTTTACTGATTTGCTCTAAAGTCAAACTTTCATATAATTTCAGGATTAACAAATTAATATAACCGAAAAAATTGCACTATGTTACTTTCTTAGATTTAGACTTAAAGTCGATTTTCTTGTAAATTGTATGTTAATTACTTGAGCGCTGTAGAGCTTAGGCCGAAGAACATCAATTTTACTGATTTGCGCTTAAAGCAAACTTTCATTTTATTTTAGGATTAACAATTGTACGTTAATTACTTGATCGCTGTACCGCTTAAGCCGAAATGTTATTTCAGGATTAACAAATTAATATAACCGAAAAATTGCACTTTCTTAGGTTTAAAATATAAGTCCATTTTCTTGTAAATTGTATGTCAACTGCGGTAGCACTGTACTGCTTAAGCCGCAAAACATCGATTTTACTGATTTGATCTAAAGTCAAACTTTCATTTAATTTCAGGATTAATAAATTAATATAACCGAAAAAATTGCACTTTTTTAGATTTACACTAAAAGCCGATTTTCTTGTAAATTGTATGTCAGTTGCGTGAGCACTGTACTGCTTAAGCCGAAAAACATCAATTTTACTGGTTTGAGCGAAAGTCAAATTTTATTGTTATTGCAGGATTAACAAATTAATATTACCGAAAAAGTTGCACTTTCTTAGGTTTAGACTCAAAATCGATTTTCTTGTAAATTGTATGTCAATTGCGGTGGCACTGTACTGCTTAAGCCGAAAAACATGAATTTTACTGATTTGAGCGAAAGTCAAATTATATTGTTATTGCAGGATTAACAAATTAATATTACCGAAAAAATTTTACTTTCTTAGGTTTAGACTCAAAATCGATTTTCTTGTAAATTGTATGTCAATTGCGGTAGCACTGTACTGCTTAAGCCTAAAACCATCGAATTTACTGATTTGCTCTAAAGTCAAACTTTCATATAATTTCAGGATTAACAAATTAATATAACCGAAAAATTTGCACTTTCTTAGATTTAGACTTAAAGCCGATTTTCTTGTAAATTGTATGTCAGTTGCGTGGGCACTGTACTGCTTAAGCCGAAAAAGATCAATTTTACTGGTTTGAGCGAAAGTCAAATTATATTGTTATTGCAGAATTGACATATTCATATAACCGAAAAAATTGCACTTTCTTAGTTTCAGACTTAAAGTCGATTTTCTTGTAAACTGTATGCCAATTGCGTGAGCACTGTACTGCTTTAGCCGAAAAACATGAATTTTACTGATTTGACCGAAAGTTAAATTATATTGTTATTGCAGAATTGACATATTCATATAACCGAAAAAATTGCACTATGTTACTTTCTTAGATTTAGACTTAAAGCCGATTTTCTTGTAAATTGTATGTCAGTTGCGTGAGCACTGTACCGCTTAAGCCGAAAAACATGAATTTTACCGATTTTAGCGAAAGTCAAATTATATTGTTGTTGCAGAATTGATATATTCTTATAACCGAAAAAAATTGCACTTTCTTAGGTTTAGACTTAAAGAAGATTTTCTTGTAAATTGTATGTCAATTGCGTGAGCACTGTACCGCTTAAGCCGAAAAACATGAATTTTACTGATTTGAGCGAAAGTAAAACTATAATGTTATGGCAGGATTAACAAATTAATATAAAGAACAGAAAACAAAAAATTTAACTTTCTTAGATTTAGACTCAAAATCGATTTTCTTGTAAATTGTATGTCAATTGCGGTAGCACTGTACTGCTTAAGCCTAAAACCATCGAATTTACTGATTTGCTCTAAAGTCAAACTTTCATATAATTTCAGGATTAACAAATTAATATAACCGAAAAATTTGCACTTTCTTAGATTTAGACTTAAAGCCGATTTTCTTGTAAATTGTATGTCATTTGCGTAAAGCACTGTACTGCTTAAGCCGCAAAACATCAATTTTACTGATTTGAGTGAAAGTCAAATTATATTGTTATTGCAGAATTGACATATTCATATAACCGAAAAAATTGCGCTTTCATAGTTTTAGACTTAAAGTCGATTTTCTTATAAATTGTATGTCAATTGCGTGAGCACTGTACCGCATAAGCCAAAAACATGAATTTTACTGATTTTAGCGAAAGTCAAAATATGTTGTTGTTGCAGAATTGACATATTCATATAACCGAAAAAATTGCACTAGATCCTAGATTTAGACTTAAAATCGATTTTCTTGTAAATTGTATGTCAGTTGCGTGAGCACTGTACTGCTTAAGCCGAAAAACATCAATTTTACTGCTTTGAGCGAAAGTCAAATTTTATTGTTATTGCAGGATTAACAAATTAATATTACCGAAAAAGTTGCACTTTCTTAGGTTTAGACTCAAAATCGATTTTCTTGTAAATTGTATGTCAATTGCGGTGGCACTGTACTGCTTAAGCCGAAAAACATGAATTTTACTGATTTGAGCGAAAGTCAAATTATATTGTTATTGCAGGATTAACAAATTAATATTACCGAAAAAATTTTACTTTCTTAGGTTTAGACTCAAAATCGATTTTCTTGTAAATTGTATGTCAATTGCGGTAGCACTGTACTGCTTAAGCCTAAAACCATCGATTTTACTGATTTGCTCTAAAGTCAAACTTTCATATAATTTCAGGATTAACAAATTAATATAACCGAAAAATTTGCACTTTCTTAGATTTAGACTTAAAGCCGATTTTCTTGTAAATTGTATGTCAGTTGCGTAAAGCACTGTACTGCTTAAGCCGCAAAACATCAATTTTACTGATTTGAGTGAAAGTCAAATTATATTGTTATTGCAGAATTGACATATTCATATAACCGAAAAAATTGCGCTTTCTTAGTTTTAGACTCAAAATCGATTTTCTTGTAAATTGTATGTCAATTGCGGTAGCACTGTACTGCTTAAGCCTAAAAGCATCGATTTTACTGATTTGCTCTAAAGTCAAACTTTCATATAATTTCAGGATTAACAAATTAATATAACCGAAAAATTTGCACTTTCTTAGATTTAGACTTAAAGCCGATTTTCTTGTAAATTGTATGTCAGTTGCGTAAAGCACTGTACTGCTTAAGCCGCAAAACATCAATTTTACTGATTTGAGTGAAAGTCAAATTATATTGTTATTGCAGAATTGACATATTCTTATAACCGAAAAAATTGCACTTTCTTAGATTTAGACTTAAAGTCGATTTTCTTGTAACTTGTATGTTAATTCCATGAGCACTGTACCGCTTAAGCCGAAAAACATCAATTTTACTGATTTGCGCTAGAGTCAAACTTTCATTTTATTTCAGGATTAACAATTGTATGTTAATTACGTGATCGCTGTACCGCTTAAGCCGAAATGTTTTTTCAGGATTAACAAATTAATATAAACGAAAAAATTGCACTTTCTTAGGTTTAGATTTCAAGTCCATTTTCTTGTAAATTGTATGTCAGTTGCGTGAGCACTGTACTGCTTAAGCCGAAAAACATCAATTTTACTGATTTGAGCGAAAGTCAAATTATATTGTTATTGCAGAATTGACATATTCATATAACCGAAAAAATTGCACTAGATCCTTGATTTAGACTTAAAGTCGATTTTCTTGTAAATTGTATGTCAGTTGCGTGAGCACTTTACTGCTTAAGACGAAAAACATCAATTTTACTGATTTGCGCGAAAGTAAAATTATATTGCTATTGCAGAATTGACAAATTAATATAACCGAAAAATTGCGCTTTCTTAGCTTTAGACTTAAAGTCGATTTTCTTGTAAATTGTATTTCAGTTGCGTGAGCACTGTACCGCATAAGCCGAAAAACATCAATTTTACTGATTTGCGCGAAAGTAAAATTATAATGTTATTGCAGGATTAACAAATTAATATAACCGAAAAATTGCACTTTCTTTGTTTTAGACTTAAAGCCGATTTTCTTGTAAATTGTATGTCAGTTGCATGAGCACTGTACCGCATAAGCCGAAAAACATCAATTTTACTGATTTGCGCGAAAGTAAAATTATATTGCTATTGCAGAATTGACAAATTAATATAACCGAAAAAATTACACTTTCTTAGTTTAAGACTTAAAGCCGATTTTCTTGTAAATTGTATGTCAGTTGCGTGAGCACTGTACCGCATAAGCCGAAAAACATCAATTTTACTGATTTGCGTGAAAGTAAAATTATATAGCTATTGCAGAATTGACAAATTAATATAACCGAAAAAATTGCACTTTCTTAGGTTTAGACTTAAAGCCGATTTTCTTGTAAATTGTATGTCAGTTGCGTGAGCACTGTACCGCATAAGCCGAAAAACATCAATTTTACTGATTTGCGCGAAAGAAAATTTATAATGTTATTGCAGAATTGACATATTCATATAACCGAAAAAATTGCGCTTTCTTAGTTTTAGACTTAAAGTCGATTTTCTTGTAAATTGTATGTCAGTTGCGTGAGCACTGTACCGCATAAGCCGAAAAACATCAATTTTACTGATTTGCGCGAAATTAAAATTATATAGCTATTGCAGAATTGACAAATTAATATAACCGAAAAAATTGCACTTTCTTAGGTTTAGACTTAAAGCCGATTTTCTTGTAAATTGTATGTCAGTTGCGTGAGCACTGTACCGCATAAGCCGAAAAACATCAATTTTACTGATTTGCGTGAAAGTAAAATTATATAGCTATTGCAGAATTGACAAATTAATATAACCGAAAAAATTGCACTTTCTTAGGTTTAGACTTAAAGCCGATTTTCTTGTAAATTGTATGTCAGTTGCGTGAGCACTGTACCGCATAAGCCGAAAAACATCAATTTTACTGATTTGCGTGAAAGTAAAATTATATAGCTATTGCAGAATTGACAAATTAATATAACCGAAAAAATTGCACTTTCTTAGTTTTAGACTTAAAGCCGATTTTCTTGTAAATTGTATGTCAGTTGCGTGAGCACTGTACCGCATAAGCCGAAAAACATCAATTTTACTGATTTGCGCGAAAGTAAAATTATATAGCTATTGCAGAATTGACAAATTAATATAACCGAAAAAATTGCGCTTTCTTAGTTTTAGACTTAAAGTCGATTTTCTTGTAAATTGTATGTCAGTTGCGTGAGCACTGTACCGCATAAGCCGAAAAACATCAATTTTACTGATTTGCGCGAAAGTAAAATTATATAGCTATTGCAGAATTGACAAATTAATATAACCGAAAAAATTACACTTTCTTAGTTTAAGACTTAAAGCCGATTTTCTTGTAAATTGTATGTCAGTTGCGTGAGCACTGTACCGCATAAGCCGAAAAACATCAATTTTACTGATTTGCGTGAAAGTAAAATTATATAGCTATTGCAGAATTGACAAATTAATATAACCGAAAAAATTGCACTTTCTTAGTTTTAGACTTAAAGTCGATTTTCTTGTAAATTGTATGTCAGTTGCGTGAGCACTGTACCGCATAAGCCGAAAAACATCAATTTTACTGATTTGCGCGAAAGTAAAATTATATAGCTATTGCAGAATTGACAAATTAATATAACCGAAAAAATTACACTTTCTTAGTTTAAGACTTAAAGCCGATTTTCTTGTAAATTGTATGTCAGTTGCGTGAGCACTGTACCGCATAAGCCGAAAAACATCAATTTTACTGATTTGCGTGAAAGTAAAATTATATAGCTATTGCAGAATTGACAAATTAATATAACCGAAAAAATTGCACTTTCTTAGGTTTAGACTTAAAGCCGATTTTCTTGTAAATTGTATGTCAGTTGCGTGAGCACTGTACCGCATAAGCCGAAAAACATCAATTTTACTGATTTGCGTGAAAGTAAAATTATATAGCTATTGCAGAATTGACAAATTAATATAACCGAAAAAATTGCACTTTCTTAGTTTTAGACTTAAAGCCGATTTTCTTGTAAATTGTATGTCAGTTGCGTGAGCACTGTACCGCATAAGCCGAAAAACATCAATTTTACTGATTTGCGCGAAAGTAAAATTATATAACTATTGCAGAATTGACAAATTAATATAACCGAAAAAATTGCACTTTCTTAGGTTTAGACTTAAAGCCGATTTTCTTGTAAATTTTATGTCAGTTGCGTGAGCACTGTACCGCATAAGCCGAAAAACATCAATTTGACTGATTTGCGCGAAAGTAAAATTATAATGTTATTGCAGGATTAACAAATTAATATAACCGAAAAAATTGCACTTTCTTAGATTTAGACTTAAAGTCGATTTTCTTGTAACTTGTATGTTAATTCCATGAGCACTGTACCGTTTAAGCCGAAAACCATCAATTTTACTGATTTGCGCTAGAGTCAAACTTTCATTTTATTTCAGGATTAACAATTGTATGTTAATTTGGTGATCGCTGTACCGCTTAAGCCGAAATGTTTTTTCAGGATTAACAAAATAATATAACTGAAAAAATTGCACTTTCTTAGGTTTAAAATTCAAGTCCATTTTCTTGTAAATTGTATGTCAGTTGCGTGAGCACTGTACTGCTTAAGCCGAAAAACATCAATTTTACTGATTTGAGCGAAAGTCAAATTATATTGTTATTGCAGAATTGACATATTCATATAACCGAAAAAATTGCACTAGATCCTAGATTTAGACTTAAAGTCGATTTTCTTGTAAATTGTATGTCAGTTGCGTGAGCACTGTACTGCTTAAGCCGAAAAACATCAATTTTACTGATTTGCGCGAAAGTAAAATTATATTGCTATTGCAGAATTGACAAATTAATATAACCGAAAAAATTGCACTTTCTTAGGTTTAGACTTAAAGCCGATTTTCTTGTAAATTGTATGTCAGTTGCGTGAGCACTGTACCGCTTAAGCCGAAAAACATCAATTTTACTGATTTGCGCGAAAGTAAAATTATAACGTTATTGCAGGATTAACAAATTAATATTACCGAAAAAATTGCACTTTCTTAGCTTTAGACTTAAAGTCGATTTTCTTGTAAATTGTATTTCAGTTGCGTGAGCACTGTACCGCATAAGCCGAAAAACATCAATTTTACTGATTTGCGCGAAAGTCAAATTATATTGTTATTGCATGATTAACAAATTAATATTACCGAAAAAGTTGCACTTTCTTAGGTTTAGACTCAAAGTCGATTTTCTTGTAAATTGTATGTTAATCACTTGAGCACTGTACCGCATAAGCCGAAAAACATCAATTTTACTGATTTGCGCGAAAGTAAAATTATATTGTTATTGCAGGATTAACAAATTAATATAACCGAAAAAATTGCACTTTCTTTGTTTTAGACTTAAAGCCGATTTTCTTGTAAATTGTATGTCAGTTGCATGAGCACTGTACCGCATAAGCCGGAAAACATCAATTTTAATGATTTGCGCGAAAGTAAAATTATATTGCTATTGCAGAATTGACAAATTAATATAACCGAAAAAATTGCACTTTCTTAGTTTTAGACTTAAAGCCGATTTTCTTGTAAATTGTATGTCAGTTGCGTGAGCACTGTACCGCATAAGCCGAAAAACATCAATTTTACTGATTTGCGCGAAAGTAAAATTATAATGTTATTGCAGTATTAAAAAATTAATATATTCTTGTAAATTGAATGTTACTTACTTGAGCGCTGAACCGCTTAGGCCGAAAAACATAAATTTTACTGATTTGCGCTAAAAGCAAACTTTCATTTTATTTCAGGATTAACAATTGTATGTTAATTACTTGATCGCTGTACCGCTTAAGCCGAAATGTTTTTTCAGGATTAACAAATTAATATAACGGAAAAAATTGCATTTTCTTAGGTTTAGACTCAAAGTCGATTTTCTTGTAAATTGTATGTAAACTGCGGTAGCACTGTACTGGTTACGATTTTACTGATTTGATTTAAAGTCAAATTTTCATATGATTTCAGGATTAACAAATTAATATAACCGAAAAAATTGCACTTTCTTAGATTTAGACTTAAAGCCGATTTTCTTGTAAATTGTATGTCAGTTGCGTGAGCACTGTACTGCTTAAGCCGAAAACCATGAATTTTACTGATTTGAGCGAAAGTCAAATTATATTTTTATTGCATGATTAACAAATTAATATAACGGAAAAAGTTGCATTTTCTTAGGTTTAGACTCAAAGTCGATTTTCTTGTAAATTGTATGTTAAGCACTTGAGCACTGTACCGCTTAAGCCGAAAAACATCAATATTACTGATTTGAGCCAAAGTCAAATTATATTGTTAATGCAGGATTAACAAATTAATATTACCGAAAAAATTGCACTTTCTGAGGTTTGGACTTAAGGTCGATTTTCTTGTAAATTGAATGTTAATTACATGAGCACTGTACCGCATAAGCCGAAAAACATCAATTTTACTGATTTGCGCGAAAGTAAAATTATAATGTTATTGCAGGATTAACAAATTAATATAACCGAAAAAATTGCACTTTCTTTGTTTTAGACTTAAAGCCGATTTTCTTGTAAATTGTATGTAAGTTGCATGAGCACTGTACCGCATAAGCCGAAAAACATCAATTTTAATGATTTGCGCGAAAGTAAAATTATATTGCTATTGCAGAATTGACAAATTAATATAACCGAAAAAATTGCACTTTCTTAGTTTTAGACTTAAAGCCGATTTTCTTGTAAATTGAAAGTTAATTACTTGAGCGCTGTACCGCTTAGGCCGAAAAACATAAATTTTACTCATTTGCGCTAAAAGCAAACTTTCATTTTATTTCAGGATTAACAATTGTATGTTAATTACTTGATCGCTGTACCGCTTAAGCCGAAATGTTTTTTCAGGATTAACAAATTAATATAACGGAAAAAATTGCATTTTCTTAGGTTTAAAATTAAAGTCCATTTTCTTGTAAATTGTATGTAAACTGCGGTAGCACTGTACTGGTTACGATTTTACTGATTTGATTTAAAGTCAAACTTTCATATGATTTCAGGATTAACAAATTAATATAACCGAAAAAATTGCACTTTCTTAGATTTAGACTTAAAGCCGATTTTCTTGTAAATTGTATGTCAGTTGCGTGAGCACTGTACTGCTTAAGCCGATAACCATGAATTTTACTGATTTGAGCGAAAGTCAAATTATATTTTTATTGCATGATTAACAAATTAATATAACCGAAAAAGTTGCATTTTCTTAGGTTTAGACTCAAAGTCGATTTTCTTGTAAATTGTATGTTAAGCACTTGAGCACTGTACCGCTTAAGCCGAAAAACATCAATATTACTGATTTGAGCCAAATTCAAATTATATTGTTAATGCAGGATTAACAAATTAATATTACCGAAAAAATTGCACTTTCTGAGGTTTGGACTTAAGGTCGATTTTCTTGTAAATTGAATGTTAATTACATGAGCGCTGTACCGCTTAGGCCGAAAAACATCAATTTTACTGATTTGCGCTAAAAGCAACCTTTCATTTAATTTCAGGATTTACAATTGTATGTTAATTACTTGATCGCCGTAGCGCTTAAGCCGAAATGTTATTTCAGGATTAACAAATTAATATAACGAAAAAATTGCATTTTCTTAGGTTTAAAATTAAAGTCCATTTTCTTGTAAATTGTATGTCAACTGCGGTAGCACTGTACTGGTTAAGCCGCAAAACTTCGATTTTACTGATTTGATCTAAAGTTAAACTTTCATATAATTTCAGGATTAACAAATTAATATAACCGAAAAAATTGCACTTTCTTATTTTTAGACTTAAATTCGATTTTCTTGTAAATTGTATTTCAGTTGCGTGAGCACTGTACCGCTTAAGCCGAAAAACATTAATATTACTGATTTGCGCGAAAGTAAAATTATAATGTTATTGCAGAATTTACATATTCATATAACCGAAAAAATTGTACTTTCTTATTTTTAGACTTAAATTCGATTTTCTTGTAAATTGTATTTCAATTGCGTGAGCACTGTACTGCTTAAACCGAAAAACATGAATTTTACTGATTTGAGCGAAAAACAAATTATATTGTTATTGCAGAATTGACATATTCATATAACCGAAAAAATTGCACTTTCTTAGTTTTAGACTTAAAGTCGATTTTCTTGTAAATTGTATTTCAGTTGCGTGAGCACTGTACCGCTTAAGCCGAAAAACATGAATTTTACTGATTTGAGCGAAAGTCAAATTATATTGTTATTGCAGAATTGACATATTCATATAACCGAAAAAATTGCACTTTCTTAGTTTTAGACTTAAAGTCGATTTTCTTGTAAATTGTATGTCAATTGCGTGATCACTGTACTGCTTAAACCGAAAAACATGAATTTTACTGATTTGAGCGAAAGACAAATTATATTGTTATTGCAGAATTGACATATTCATATAACCGAAAATTTGCACTTTCTTAGTTTTAGACTTAAAGTCGATTTTCTTGTAAATTGTATGTCAATTGCGGCAGCACTGTACTGCTTAAACCGAAAAACATGAATTTTACTGGTTTGAGCGAAAGTCAAATTATATTGTTATTGCAGAATTGACATAGTCATATAACCGAAAATTTGCACTTTCTTAGTTTTAGACTTAAAGTCGATTTTCTTGTAAATTGTATTTCAGTTGCGTGAGCACTGTACCGCTTAAGCCGAAAAACATCAATATAACTGATTTGCGCGAAAGTAAAATTATATTGTTATTGCAGGATTAACAAATTAATATAACCGAAAAAATTGCACTTTCTTTGTTTTAGACTTAAAGCCGATTTTCTTGTAAATTGTATGTCAGTTGCATGAGCACTGTACCGCATAAGCCGGAAAACATCAATTTTAATGATTTGCGCGAAAGTAAAATTATATTGCTATTGCAGAATTGACAAATTAATATAACCGAAAAAATTGCACTTTCTTAGTTTTAGACTTAAAGCCGATTTTCTTGTAAATTGTATGTCAGTTGCGTGAGCACTGTACCGCATAAGCCGAAAAACATCAATTTTACTGATTTGCGCGAAAGTAAAATTATAATGTTATTGCAGTATTAAAAAATTAATATATTCTTGTAAATTGAATGTTACTTACTTGAGCGCTGTACCGCTTAGGCCGAAAAACATAAATTTTACTGATTTGCGCTAAAAGCAAACTTTCATTTTATTTCAGGATTAACAATTGTATGTTAATTACTTGATCGCTGTACCGCTTAAGCCGAAATGTTTTTTCAGGATTAACAAATTAATATAACGGAAAAAATTGCATTTTCTTAGGTTTAGACTCAAAGTCGATTTTCTTGTAAATTGTATGTAAACTGCGGTAGCACTGTACTGGTTACGATTTTACTGATTTGAT
This sequence comes from Bactrocera oleae, assembly GCF_042242935.1. Classification (NCBI taxonomy): domain Eukaryota; kingdom Metazoa; phylum Arthropoda; class Insecta; order Diptera; family Tephritidae; genus Bactrocera; species Bactrocera oleae. The sequence continues at coordinate 14,001,577 of NC_091541.1, read as the reverse complement.
TTAAAGTCAAATTTTCATATGATTTCAGGATTAACAAATTAATATAACCGAAAAAATTGCACTTTCTTAGATTTAGACTTAAAGCCGATTTTCTTGTAAATTGTATGTCAGTTGCGTGAGCACTGTACCGCATAAGCCGAAAAACATCAATTTTACTGATTTGCGCGAAAGTAAAATTATAATGTTATTGCAGTATTAAAAAATTAATATATTCTTGTAAATTGAATGTTACTTACTTGAGCGCTGTACCGCTTAGGCCGAAAAACATAAATTTTACTGATTTGCGCTAAAAGCAAACTTTCATTTTATTTCAGGATTAACAATTGTATGTTAATTACTTGATCGCTGTACCGCTTAAGCCGAAATGTTTTTTCAGGATTAACAAATTAATATAACGGAAAAAATTGCATTTTCTTAGGTTTAGACTCAAAGTCGATTTTCTTGTAAATTGTATGTAAACTGCGGTAGCACTGTACTGGTTACGATTTTACTGATTTGATTTAAAGTCAAATTTTCATATGATTTCAGGATTAACAAATTAATATTACCGAAAAAATTGCACTTTCTGAGGTTTGGACTTAAGGTCGATTTTCTTGTAAATTGAATGTTAATTACATGAGCACTGTACCGCATAAGCCGAAAAACATCAATTTTACTGATTTGCGCGAAAGTAAAATTATAATGTTATTGCAGGATTAACAAATTAATATAACCAAAAAAATTGCACTTTCTTTGTTTTAGACTTAAAGTCGATTTTCTTGTAAATTGTATGTAAGTTGCATGAGCACTGTACCGCATAAGCCGAAAAACATCAATTTTAATGATTTGCGCGAAAGTAAAATTATATTGCTATTGCAGAATTGACATATTCCTATAACCGAAAATTTGCACTTTCTTAGTTTTAGACTTAAAGTCGATTTTCTTGTAAATTGTATGTCAATTGCGGCAGCACTGTACTGCTTAAACCGAAAAACATGAATTTTACTGGTTTGAGCGAAAGTCAAATTATATTGTTATTGCAGAATTGACATAGTCATATAACCGAAAATTTGCACTTTCTTAGTTTTAGACTTAAAGCCGATTTTCTTGTAAATTGTATGTCAGTTGCGTGAGCACTGTACCGCATAAGCCGAAAAACATCAATTTTACTGATTTGCGCGAAAGTAAAATTATAATGTTATTGCAGTATTAAAAAATTAATATATTCTTGTAAATTGAATGTTACTTACTTGAGCGCTGTACCGCTTAGGCCGAAAAACATAAATTTTACTGATTTGCGCTAAAAGCAAACTTTCATTTTATTTCAGGATTAACAATTGTATGTTAATTACTTGATCGCTGTACCGCTTAAGCCGAAATGTTTTTTCAGGATTAACAAATTAATATAACGGAAAAAATTGCATTTTCTTAGGTTTAGACTCAAAGTCGATTTTCTTGTAAATTGTATGTAAACTGCGGTAGCACTGTACTGGTTACGATTTTACTGATTTGATTTAAAGTCAAATTTTCATATGATTTCAGGATTAACAAATTAATATAACCGAAAAAATTGCACTTTCTTAGATTTAGACTTAAAGCCGATTTTCTTGTAAATTGTATGTCAGTTGCGTGAGCACTGTACTGCTTAAGCCGAAAACCATGAATTTTACTGATTTGAGCGAAAGTCAAATTATATTTTTATTGCATGATTAACAAATTAATATAACGGAAAAAGTTGCATTTTCTTAGGTTTAGACTCAAAGTCGATTTTCTTGTAAATTGTATGTTAAGCACTTGAGCACTGTACCGCTTAAGCCGAAAAACATCAATATTACTGATTTGAGCCAAAGTAAAATTATAATGTAATTGCAGAATTTACATAGTCATATAACCGAAAATTTGCACTTTCTTAGTTTTAGACTTAAAGCCGATTTTCTTGTAAATTGTATGTCAGTTGCGTGAGCACTGTACTGCTTAAGCCGAAAACCATGAATTTTACTGATTTGAGCGAAAGTCAAATTATATTTTTATTGCATGATTAACAAATTAATATAACGGAAAAAGTTGCATTTTCTTAGGTTTAGACTCAAAGTCGATTTTCTTGTAAATTGAATGTTACTTACTTGAGCGCTGTACCGCTTAGGCCGAAAAACATAAATTTTACTGATTTGCGCTAAAAGCAAACTTTCATTTTATTTCAGGATTAACAATTGTATGTTAATTACTTGATCGCTGTACCGCTTAAGCCGAAATGTTTTTTCAGGATTAACAAATTAATATAACGGAAAAAATTGCATTTTCTTAGGTTTAGACTCAAAGTCGATTTTCTTGTAAATTGTATGTAAACTGCGGTAGCACTGTACTGGTTACGATTTTACTGATTTGATTTAAAGTAAAATTTTCATATGATTTCAGGATTAACAAATTAATATAACCGAAAAAATTGCACTTTCTTAGATTTAGACTTAAAGCCGATTTTCTTGTAAATTGTATGTCAGTTGCGTGAGCACTGTACTGCTTAAGCCGAAAACCATGAATTTTACTGATTTGAGCGAAAGTCAAATTATATTTTTATTGCATGATTAACAAATTAATATAACGGAAAAAGTTGCATTTTCTTAGTTTTAGACTTAAAGCCGATTTTCTTGTAAATTGTATGTCAGTTGCGTGAGCACTGTACCGCATAAGCCGAAAAACATCAATTTTACTGATTTGCGCGAAAGTAAAATTATAATGTTATTGCAGTATTAAAAAATTAATATATTCTTGTAAATTGAATGTTACTTACTTGAGCGCTGTACCGCTTAGGCCGAAAAACATAAATTTTACTGATTTGCGCTAAAAGCAAACTTTCATTTTATTTCAGGATTAACAATTGTATGTTAATTACTTGATCGCTGTACCGCTTAAGCCGAAATGTTTTTTCAGGATTAACAAATTAATATAACGGAAAAAATTGCATTTTCTTAGGTTTAGACTCAAAGTCGATTTTCTTGTAAATTGTATGTAAACTGCGGTAGCACTGTACTGGTTACGATTTTACTGATTTGATTTAAAGTCAAATTTTCATATGATTTCAGGATTAACAAATTAATATAACCGAAAAAATTGCACTTTCTTAGATTTAGACTTAAAGCCGATTTTCTTGTAAATTGTATGTCAGTTGCGTGAGCACTGTACTGCTTAAGCCGAAAACCATGAATTTTACTGATTTGAGCGAAAGTCAAATTATATTTTTATTGCATGATTAACAAATTAATATAACGGAAAAAATTGCATTTTCTTAGGTTTAGACTCAAAGTCGATTTTCTTGTAAATTGTATGTAAACTGCGGTAGCACTGTACTGGTTACGATTTTACTGATTTGATTTAAAGTCAAATTTTCATATGATTTCAGGATTAACAAATTAATATTACCGAAAAAATTGCACTTTCTGAGGTTTGGACTTAAGGTCGATTTTCTTGTAAATTGAATGTTAATTACATGAGCACTGTACCGCATAAGCCGAAAAACATCAATTTTACTGATTTGCGCGAAAGTAAAATTATAATGTTATTGCAGGATTAACAAATTAATATAACCGAAAATTTGCACTTTCTTAGTTTTAGACTTAAAGCCGATTTTCTTGTAAATTGTATGTCAGTTGCGTGAGCACTGTACTGCTTAAGCCGAAAACCATGAATTTTACTGATTTGAGCGAAAGTCAAATTATATTTTTATTGCATGATTAACAAATTAATATAACGGAAAAAGTTGCATTTTCTTAGGTTTAGACTCAAAGTCGATTTTCTTGTAAATTGTATGTTAAGCACTTGAGCACTGTACCGCTTAAGCCGAAAAACATCAATATTACTGATTTGAGCCAAAGTAAAATTATAATGTAATTGCAGAATTTACATAGTCATATAACCGAAAATTTGCACTTTCTTAGTTTTAGACTTAAAGCCGATTTTCTTGTAAATTGTATGTCAGTTGCGTGAGCACTGTACTGCTTAAGCCGAAAACCATGAATTTTACTGATTTGAGCGAAAGTCAAATTATATTTTTATTGCATGATTAACAAATTAATATAACGGAAAAAGTTGCATTTTCTTAGGTTTAGACTCAAAGTCGATTTTCTTGTAAATTGAATGTTACTTACTTGAGCGCTGTACCGCTTAGGCCGAAAAACATAAATTTTACTGATTTGCGCTAAAAGCAAACTTTCATTTTATTTCAGGATTAACAATTGTATGTTAATTACTTGATCGCTGTACCGCTTAAGCCGAAATGTTTTTTCAGGATTAACAAATTAATATAACGGAAAAAATTGCATTTTCTTAGGTTTAGACTCAAAGTCGATTTTCTTGTAAATTGTATGTAAACTGCGGTAGCACTGTACTGGTTACGATTTTACTGATTTGATTTAAAGTCAAATTTTCATATGATTTCAGGATTAACAAATTAATATAACCGAAAAAATTGCACTTTCTTAGATTTAGACTTAAAGCCGATTTTCTTGTAAATTGTATGTCAGTTGCGTGAGCACTGTACTGCTTAAGCCGAAAACCATGAATTTTACTGATTTGAGCGAAAGTCAAATTATATTTTTATTGCATGATTAACAAATTAATATAACGGAAAAAATTGCATTTTCTTAGGTTTAGACTCAAAGTCGATTTTCTTGTAAATTGTATGTAAACTGCGGTAGCACTGTACTGGTTACGATTTTACTGATTTGATTTAAAGTCAAATTTTCATATGATTTCAGGATTAACAAATTAATATTACCGAAAAAATTGCACTTTCTGAGGTTTGGACTTAAGGTCGATTTTCTTGTAAATTGAATGTTAATTACATGAGCACTGTACCGCATAAGCCGAAAAACATCAATTTTACTGATTTGCGCGAAAGTAAAATTATAATGTTATTGCAGGATTAACAAATTAATATAACCGAAAAAATTGCACTTTCTTTGTTTTAGACTTAAAGCCGATTTTCTTGTAAATTGTATGTAAGTTGCATGAGCACTGTACCGCATAAGCCGAAAAACATCAATTTTAATGATTTGCGCGAAAGTAAAATTATATTGCTATTGCAGAATTGACAAATTAATATAACCGAAAAAATTGCACTTTCTTAGTTTTAGACTTAAAGCCGATTTTCTTGTAAATTGAAAGTTAATTACTTGAGCGCTGTACCGCTTAGGCCGAAAAACATAAATTTTACTGATTTGCGCTAAAAGCAAACTTTCATTTTATTTCAGGATTAACAATTGTATGTTAATTACTTGATCGCTGTACCGCTTAAGCCGAAATGTTTTTTCAGGATTAACAAATTAATATAACGGAAAAAATTGCATTTTCTTAGGTTTAAAATTAAAGTCCATTTTCTTGTAAATTGTATGTAAACTGCGGTAGCACTGTACTGGTTACGATTTTACTGATTTGATTTAAAGTCAAACTTTCATATGATTTCAGGATTAACAAATTAATATAACCGAAAAAATTGCACTTTCTTAGATTTAGACTTAAAGCCGATTTTCTTGTAAATTGTATGTCAGTTGCGTGAGCACTGTACTGCTTAAGCCGAAAACCATGAATTTTACTGATTTGAGCGAAAGTCAAATTATATTTTTATTGCATGATTAACAAATTAATATAACCGAAAAAGTTGCATTTTCTTAGGGTTAGACTCAAAGTCGATTTTCTTGTAAATTGTATGTTAAGCACTTGAGCACTGTACCGCTTAAGCCGAAAAACATCAATATTACTGATTTGAGCCAAATTCAAATTATATTGTTAATGCAGGATTAACAAATTAATATTACCGAAAAAATTGCACTTTCTGAGGTTTGGACTTAAGGTCGATTTTCTTGTAAATTGAATGTTAATTACATGAGCGCTGTACCGCTTAGGCCGAAAAACATCAATTTTACTGATTTGCGCTAAAAGCAACCTTTCATTTAATTTCAGGATTTACAATTGTATGTTAATTACTTGATCGCCGTAGCGCTTAAGCCGAAATGTTATTTCAGGATTAACAAATTAATATAACGAAAAAATTGCATTTTCTTAGGTTTAAAATTAAAGTCCATTTTCTTGTAAATTGTATGTCAACTGCGGTAGCACTGTACTGGTTAAGCCGCAAAACTTCGATTTTACTGATTTGATCTAAAGTTAAACTTTCATATAATTTCAGGATTAACAAATTAATATAACCGAAAAAATTGCACTTTCTTATTTTTAGACTTAAATTCGATTTTCTTGTAAATTGTATTTCAGTTGCGTGAGCACTGTACCGCTTAAGCCGAAAAACATTAATATTACTGATTTGCGCGAAAGTAAAATTATAATGTTATTGCAGAATTTACATATTCATATAACCGAAAAAATTGTACTTTCTTATTTTTAGACTTAAATTCGATTTTCTTGTAAATTGTATTTCAATTGCGTGAGCACTGTACTGCTTAAACCGAAAAACATGAATTTTACTGATTTGAGCGAAAGTCAAATTATATTGTTATTGCAGAATTGACATAATTCATATAACCGAAAAAATTGCACTTTCTTAGTTTTAGACTTAAAGTCGATTTTCTTGTAAATTGTATTTCAGTTGCGTGAGCACTGTACCGCTTAAGCCGAAAAACATGAATTTTACTGATTTGAGCGAAAGTCAAATTATATTGTTATTGCAGAATTGACACATTCATATAACCGAAAAAATTGCACTTTCTTAGTTTTAGACTTAAAGTCGATTTTCTTGTAAATTGTATGTCAATTGCGTGATCACTGTACTGCTTAAACCGAAAAACATGAATTTTACTGATTTGAGCGAAAGACAAATTATATTGTTATTGCAGAATTGACATATTCATATAACCGAAAATTTGCACTTTCTTAGTTTTAGACTTAAAGTCGATTTTCTTGTAAATTGTATGTCAATTGCGGCAGCACTGTACTGCTTAAACCGAAAAACATGAATTTTACTGGTTTGAGCGAAAGTCAAATTATATTGTTATTGCAGAATTGACATAGTCATATAACCGAAAATTTGCACTTTCTTAGTTTTAGACTTAAAGTCGATTTTCTTGTAAATTGTATTTCAGTTGCGTGAGCACTGTACCGCTTAAGCCGAAAAACATCAATATTACTGATTTGCGCGAAAGTAAAATTATAATGTTATTGCAGAATTTACATATTCATATAACCGAAAAAATTGTACTTTCTTATTTTTGGACTTAAATTCGATTTTCTTGTAAATTGTATTTCAATTGCGTGAGCACTGTACTGCTTAAACCGAAAAACATGAATTTTACTGATTTGAGCGAAAGTCAAATTATATTGTTATTGCAGAATTGACATATTCATATAACCGAAAAAATTGCACTTTCTTAGGTTTAGACTCAAAGTCGATTTTCTTGTAAATTGTATGTCAATTGCGTGAGCACTGTACTGCTTAAACCAAAAAACATGAATTTTACTGATTTGCGCGAAAGTAAAATTATAATGTTATTGCAGAATTTACATATTCATATAACCGAAAAATTGCACTTTCTTAGGTTTAAAATATAAGTCCATTTTCTTGTAAATTGTATGTCAACTGCGGTAGCACTGTACTGGTTAAGAATAAACCGAAAAAATTGCACTTTCTTAGGTTTAGACTCAAAGTCGATTTTCTTGTAAATTGTATGTCAATTGCGTGAGCACTGTACTGCTTAAACCGAAAAACATGAATTTTACTGATTTGAGCGAAAGTCAAATTATATTGTTATTGCAGAATTGACATATTCATATAACCGAAAAAATTGCACTTTCTTAGGTTTAGACTCAAAGTCGATTTTCTTGTAAATTGTATGTCAATTGCGTGAGCACTGTACTGCTTAAACCAAAAAACATGAATTTTACTGATTTGCGCGAAAGTAAAATTATAATGTTATTGCAGAATTAACATATTCATATAACCGAAAAATTGCACTTTCTTAGGTTTAAAATATAAGTCCATTTTCTTGTTAATTGTATTTCAATTGCGTGAGCACTGTACTGCTTAAACCGAAAAACATGAATTTTACTGATTTGAGCGAAAGTCAAATTATATTGTTATTGCAGAATTGACATATTCATATAACCGAAAAAATTGCACTTTCTTAGGTTTAGACTCAAAGTCGATTTTCTTGTAAATTGTATTTCAATTGCGTGAGCACTGTACTGCTTAAACCGAAAAACATGAATTTTACTGATTTGAGCGAAAGTCAAATTATATTGTTATTGCAGAATTGACATATTCATATAACCGAAAAAATTGCACTTTCTTAGGTTTAGACTCAAAGTCGATTTTCTTGTAAATTGTATGTCAATTGCGGCAGCACTGTACTGCTTAAACCGAAAAACATGAATTTTACTGGTTTGAGCGAAAGTCAAATTATATTGTTATTGCAGAATTTACATATTCATATAACCGAAAAAATTGTACTTTCTTATTTTTGGACTTAAATTCGATTTTCTTGTAAATTGTATTTCAATTGCGGCAGCACTGTACTGCTTAAACCGAAAAACATGAATTTTACTAATTTGAGCGAAAGTCAAATTATATTGTTATTGCAGAATTAACATATTCATATAACCGAAAAAATGGCACTTTCTTAGATTTAGACTTAAAGTCGATTTTCTTCTAAATTGTATGTCAGTTGTATGAGCACTGTACCGCTTAAGCCGAAAAACATGAATTTTACTGATTTGAGCGAAAGTCAAATTATATTGTTATTGCAGAATTGACATATTCATATAACCGAAAAAATTGCACTTTCTTAGGTTTAGACTCAAAGTCGATTTTCTTGTAAATTGTATTTCAATTGCGTGAGCACTGTACTGCTTAAACCGAAAAACATGAATTTTACTGATTTGAGCGAAAGTCAAATTATATTGTTATTGCAGAATTGACATATTCATATAACCGAAAAAATTGCATTTCTTAGGTTTAGACTCAAAGTCGATTTTCTTGTAAATTGTATGTCAATTGCGGCAGCACTGTACTGCTTAAACCGAAAAACATGAATTTTACTGGTTTGAGCGAAAGTCAAATTATATTGTTATTGCAGAATTTACATATTCATATAACCGAAAAAATTGTACTTTCTTATTTTTGGACTTAAATTCGATTTTCTTGTAAATTGTATTTCAATTGCGGCAGCACTGTACCGCTTAAACCGAAAAACATGAATTTTACTGATTTGAGCGAAAGTCAAATTATATTGTTATTGCAGAATTAACATATTCATATAACCGAAAAAATGGCACTTTCTTAGATTTAGACTTAAAGTCGATTTTCTTCTAAATTGTATGTCAGTTGTATGAGCACTGTACCGCTTAAGCCGAAAAACATGAATTTTACTGATATGAGCGAAAGTCAAATTATATTGTTATTGCAGAATTGACATATTCATATAACCGAAAAAATTTTACTTTCTTAGGTTTAGACTCAAAGTCGATTTTCTTGTAAATTGTATGTTAATTACTTGAGCGCTGTACCGCTTAGGCCGAAAAACATCAATTTTACTGATTTGCGCTAAAAGCAAACTTTCATTTTATTTCAGGATTAACAATTGTATGTTAATTACTTGATCGCTGTACAGCTTAAGCCGAAATGTTATTTCAGGATTAACAAATTAATATAAGGGAAAAAATTGCATTTTCTTAGGTTTAAATCTAAAGTCCATTTTCTTGTAAATTGTATGTCAACTGCGGTAGCACTGTACTGGTTAAGCCGCAAAACATCGATTTTACAGATTTGAGCGAAAGTCAAACTTTCATATAATTTCAGGATTAACAAATTAATATAACCGAAAAAATTGCACTTTCTTAGATTTAGACTTAAAGCCGATTTTCTTGTAAATTGTATTTCAGTTGCGTGAGCACTGTACCGCTTAAGCCGAAAAACATGAATTTTACTGATTTGAGCCAAAGTCAAATTATATTGTTAATGCAGGATTAACAAATTAATATTACCGAAAAAATTGCACTTTCTGAGGTTTGGACTTAAGGTCGATTTTCTTGTAAATTGAATGTTAATTACATGAGCGCTGTACCGCTTAGGCCGAAAAACATCAATTTTACTGATTTGCGCTAAAAGCAAACTTTCATTTAATTTCAGGATTTACAATTGTATGTTAATTACTTGATCGCTGTAGCGCTTAAGCCGAAATGTTATTTCAGGATTAACAAATTAATATAACGAAAAAAATTGCATATTCTTAGGTTTAAAATTAAAGTCCATTTTCTTGTAAATTGTATGTCAACTGCGGTAGCACTGTACTGGTTAAGCCGCAAAACATCGATTTTACTGATTTGATCTAAAGTTAAACTTTCATATAATTTCAGGATTAACAAATTAATATAACCGAAAAAATTGCACTTTCTTATTTTTAGACTTAAATTCGATTTTCTTGTAAATTGTATTTCAGTTGAGTGAGCACTGTACTGCTTAAGCCGAAAAACATCAATATTACTGATTTGCGCGAAAGTAAAATTATAATGTTATTGCAGAATTTACATATTCATATAACCGAAAAAATTGTACTTTCTTATTTTTAGACCTAAATTCGATTTTCTTGTAAATTGTATTTCAATTGCGTGAGCACTGTACTGCTTAAACCGAAAAACATGAATTTTACTGATTTGAGCGAAAGTCAAATTATATTGTTATTGCAGAATTGACATATTCATATAACCGAAAATTTGCACTTTCTTAGTTTTAGACTTAAAGTCGATTTTCTTGTAAATTGTATTTCAGTTGCGTGAGCACTGTACCGCTTAAGCCGAAAAACATGAATTTTACTGATTTGAGCGAAAGTCAAATTATATTGTTATTGCAGAATTGACATATTCATATAACCAAAAAAAATTGCACTTTTTTAGTTTTAGACTTAAAGTCGATTTTCTTGTAAATTGTATTTCAATTGCGTGAGCACTGTACTGCTTAAACCGAAAAACATGAATTTTACTGATTTGAGCGAAAGTCAAATTATATTGTTATTGCAGAATTGACATATTCATATAACCGAAAATTTGCACTTTCTTCGTTTTAGACTTAAAGTCGATTTTCTTGTAAATTGTATGTCAATTGCGGCAGCACTGCACTGCTTAAGCCGAAAAACATGAATTTTACTGATTTGAGCGAAAGTAAAATTATAATGTTATTGCAGAATTTACACAACTATATAACCGAAAAAATTGTACTTTCTTAGTTTTAGACTTAAAGTCGATTTTCTTGTAAATTGTATGTCAATTGCGTGAGCACTGTACTGCTTAAATCGAAAAACATGAATTTTACTGGTTTGAGCGAAAGTCAAATTATATTGTTATTGCAGAATTGACATATTCATATAACCGAAAATTTGCACTTTCTTAGTTTTAGACTTAAAGTCGATTTTCTTGTAAATTGTATGTCAATTGCGGCAGCACTGCACTGCTTAAGCCGAAAAACATGAATTTTACTGATTTGAGCAAAAGTAAAATTATAATGTTATTGCAGAATTGACATATTCATATAACCGAAAAAATTGCACTTTCTTAGTTTTAGACTTAAAGTCGATTTTCTTGTAAATTGTATGTCAATTGCGTGAGCACTGTACTGCTTAAACCGAAAAACATGAATTTTACTGGTTTGAGCGAAAGTCAAATTATATTGTTATTGCAGAATTGACATATTCCTATAACCGAAAATTTGCACTTTCTTAGTTTTAGACTTAAAGTCGATTTTCTTGTAAATTGTATGTCAATTGCGGCAGCACTGCACTGCTTAAGCCGAAAAACATGAATTTTACTGATTTGAGCGAAAGTAAAATTATAATGTTATTGCAGAATTTACATAACTATATAACCGAAAAAATTGTACTTTCTTAGTTTTAGACTTAAAGTCGATTTTCTTGTAAATTGTATGTCAATTGCGTGAGCACTGTACTGCTTAAACCGAAAAACATGAATTTTACTGATTTGAGCGAAAGTCAAATTATAATGTTATTGCTGGATTAAAAATTAATATAACCGAAAAAATTGCACTTTCTTAGTTTTAGACTTGAAGGCGATTTTCTTGTAAATTGTATGTCAGTTGCGTGAGCACTGTACCGCTTAAGACGAAAAACATTAATTTTACTGATTTGAGCGAAAGTCAAATTATATTGTTATTGCAGGATTAACAAATTAATATTACCGAAAAAGTTGCACTTTCTTAGGTTTAGACTCAAAGTCGATTTTCTTGTATATTGTATGTCAATTGCGTGAGCACTGTACTGCTTAAACCAAAAAACATGAATTTTACTGATTTGCGGGAAAGTAAAATTATAATGTTATTGCAGAATTTACATATTCATATAACCGAGAAAATTGTACTTTCTTAGTTTTAGACTTAAAGTCGATTTTCTTGTAAATTGTATGTCAATTGCGTGAGCACTGTTCCGCTTAAGCCGAAAAACATGAATTTTACTGATTTGAGCGAAAGTAAAATTATAATATTATTGCAGAATTTACATATCCATATAACCGAGAAAATTGTACTTTCTTAGTTTTAGACTTAAAGTCGATTTTCTTGTAAATTGTATGTCAATTGCGTGAGCACTGTACTGCTTAAACCGAAAAACATGAATTTTACTGGTTTGAGCGAAAGTCAAATTATATTGTTATTGCAGGATTAAAAAATTAATATTACCGAAAAAGTTGCACTTTAGTTTAGACTCAAAGTCGATTTTCTTGTAAATTGTATGTCAATTGCGGCAGCACTGTACTACTTAAGCCGAAAAGCGTCAATATTACAAATTTGCGCGAAAGTAAAATTATAATGTTATTGCAGTATTTACATATTCATATAACCGAAAAAATTGTACTCTCTTAGTTTTAGACTTAAAGTCGATTTTCTTCTAAATTGTATGTCAGTTGCGTGAGCACTGTACCGCTTAAACCGAAAAACATGAATTTTACTGATTTGAGCGAAAGTCAAATTATATTGTTATTGCAGAATTTACATATCCATATAACCGAAAATTTGCACTTTCTTAGTTTTAGACTTAAAGTCGATTTTCTTGTAAATTGTATGTCAATTGCGGCAGCACTGCACTGCTTAAGCCGAAAAACATGAATTTTACTGATTTGAGCGAAAGTAAAATTATAATGTTATTGCAGAATTTACATATCCATATAACCGAGAAAATTGTACTTTCTTAGTTTTAGACTTAAAGTCGGATTTCTTCTAAATTGTATGTCAATTGCGTGAGCACTGTACCGCTTAAACCGAAAAACATGAATTTTACTGATTTGAGCGAAAGTCAAATTATATTGTTATTGCAGAATTGACATATTCATATAACCGAAAATTTGCACTTTCTTAGTTTTAGACTTAAAGTCGATTTTCTTGTAAATTGTACTTCAGTTGCGTGAGCACTGTACCGCTTAAGCCGAAAAACATGAATTTTACTGATTTGAGCGAAAGTCAAATTATATTGTTATTGCAGGATTAAAAAATTAATATTACCGAAAAAGTTGCACTTTAGTTTAGACTCAAAGTCGATTTTCTTGTAAATTGTATGTCAACTGCGGCAGCACTGTACTGCTTAAGCCGAAAAGCGTCAATATTACAAATTTGCGCGAAAGTAAAATTATAATGTTATTGCAGTATTTACATATTCATATAACCGAAAAAATTGTACTTTCTTAGTTTTAGACTTAAAGTCGATTTTCTTCTAAATTGTATGTCAATTGCGTGAGCACTGTACCGCTGAAACCGAAAAACATGAATTTTACTGATTTGCGCGAAAGCAAAATTAAATTGTTATTGCAGGATTAACAAATTAATATTACCGAAAAAGTTGCACTTTCTTAGGCTTAGACTCAAAGTCGATTTTCTTGTAAATTGTATGTCAATTGCGGCAGCACTGTACTGCTTAAGCCGAAAAACATCAATATTACTGATTTGCGCGAAAGTAAAATTATATTGTTATCGCAGAATTTACATAATTATATAACCGAAAAAATTGTACTTTCTTAGTTTTAGACTTAAAGTCGATTTTCTTCTAAATTGTATGTCAATTGCGTGAGCACTGTACCGCTTAAACCGAAAAACATGAATTTTACTGATTTGAGCGAAAGTCAAATTATATTGTTATTGCAGAATTGACATATTCATATAACCGAAAATTTGCACTTTCTTAGTTTTAGACTTAAAGTCGATTTTCTTGTAAATTGTACTTCAGTTGCGTGAGCACTGTACCGCTTAAGCCGAAAAACATGAATTTTACTGATTTGAGCGAAAGTCAAATTATATTGTTATTGCAGGATTAAAAAATTAATATTACCGAAAAAGTTGCACTTTAGTTTAGACTCAAAGTCGATTTTCTTGTAAATTGTATGTCAATTGCGGCAGCACTGTACTGCTTAAGCCGAAAAGCGTCAATATTACAAATTTGCGCGAAAGTAAAATTATAATGTTATTGCAGTATTTACATATTCATATAACCGAAAAAATTGTACTCTCTTAGTTTTAGACTTAAAGTCGATTTTCTTCTAAATTGTATGTCAATTGCGTGAGCACTGTACCGCTTAAACCGAAAAACATGAATTTTACTGATTTGAGCGAAAGTCAAATTATATTGTTATTGCAGAATTTACATATCCATATAACCGAAAATTTGCACTTTCTTAGTTTTAGACTTAAAGTCGATTTTCTTGTAAATTGTATGTCAATTGCGGCAGCACTGCACTGCTTAAGCCGAAAAACATGAATTTTACTGATTTGAGCGAAAGTAAAATTATAATGTTATTGCAGAATTTACATATCCATATAACCGAGAAAATTGTACTTTCTTAGTTTTAGACTTAAAGTCGGATTTTTTCTAAATTGTATGTCAATTGCGTGAGCACTGTACCGCTTAAACCGAAAAACATGAATTTTACTGATGAGCGAAAGTCAAATTATATTGTTATTGCAGAATTGACATATTCATATAACCGAAAATTTGCACTTTCTTAGTTTTAGACTTAAAGTCGATTTTCTTGTAAATTGTATTTCAGTTGCGTGAGCACTGTACCGCTTAAGCCGAAAAACATGAATTTTACTGATTTGAGCGAAAGTCAAATTATATTGTTATTGCAGGATTAAAAAATTAATATTACCGAAAAAGTTGCACTTTAGTTTAGACTCAAAGTCGATTTTCTTGTAAATTGTATGTCAATTGCGGCAGCACTGTACTGCTTAAGCCGAAAAGCGTCAATATTACAAATTTGCGCGAAAGTAAAATTATAATGTTATTGCAGTATTTACATATTCATATAACCGAAAAAATT
Organism: Bactrocera oleae; assembly: GCF_042242935.1. Lineage (NCBI taxonomy): Eukaryota > Metazoa > Arthropoda > Insecta > Diptera > Tephritidae > Bactrocera > Bactrocera oleae. The sequence continues at coordinate 13,986,289 of NC_091541.1, read as the reverse complement.
GTACTTTCTTAGTTTTAGACTTAAAGTCGATTTTCTTCTAAATTGTATGTCAATTGCGTGAGCACTGTACCGCTGAAACCGAAAAACATGAATTTTACTGATTTGAGCGAAAGTCAAATTATATTGTTATTACAGAATTAACATATTCATATAACCGAGAAAATTGTACTTTCTTAGGTTTAGACTCAAAGTCGATTTTCTTGTAAATTGTATGTTAATGACTTGAGCACTGTACCGCATAAGCCGAAAAACATCAATTTTACTGATTTGCGCGAAAGCAAAATTAAATTGTTATTGCAGGATTAACAAATTAATATTACCGAAAAAGTTGCACTTTCTTAGGCTTAGACTCAAAATCGATTTTCTTGTAAATTGTATGTCAATTGCGGCAGCACTGTACTGCTTAAGCCGAAAAACATCAATATTTCTGATTTGCGCGAAAGTAAAATTATAATGTTATTGCAGAATTTACATATTCATATAACTGAAGAAATTGTACTTTCTTAGTTCTAGACTTAAAGTCGATTTTCTTCTAAATTGTATGTCAATTGCGTGAGCACTGTACCGCTTAAACCGAAAAACATGAATTTTACTGATTTGAGCGAAAGTCAAATTATATTGTTATTGCAGAATTAACATATTCATATAACCGAAAAATTGCACTTTCTTAGGTTTAAAATATAAGTCGATTTTCTTGTAAATAGTATATCAACTGCGTGAGCACTGTACTGCTTAAACTGAAAAACATGAATTTTACTGGTTTGAGCGAAAGTCAAATTATATTGTTATTGCAGAATCGACATATTCATATAACCGAAAATTTGCACTTTCTTAGTTTTAGACTTAAAGCCGATTTTCTTGTAAATTGTATGTCAATTGCGGCAGCACTGCACTGCTTAAGCCGAAAAACATGAATTTTACTGATTTGAGCGAAAGTCAAGTTATATTGTTATTGCAGGATTAAAAAATTAATATTACCGAAAAAGTTGCACTTTAGTTTAGACTTAAAGTCGATTTTCTTGTAAATTGTATGTCAATTGCGGCAGCACTGTACTGCTTAAACCGAAAAACATGAATTTTACTGGTTTGAGCGAAAGTCAAATTATATTGTTATTGCAGAATTGACATATTCATATAACCGAGAAAATTGTACTTTCTTAGTTTTAGACTTAAAGTCGATTTTCTTGTAAATTGTATGTCAATTGCGTGAGCACTGTACTGCTTAAACCGAAAAACATGAATTTTACTGGTTTGAGCGAAAGTCAAATTATATTGTTATTGCAGAATTGACATATTCATATAACCGAAAATTTGCACTTTCTTAGTTTTAGACTTAAAGTCGATTTTCTTGTAAATTGTATTTCAGTTGCGTGAGCACTGTACCGCTTAAGCCGAAAAACATGAATTTTACTGGTTTGAGCGAAAGTCAAATTATATTGTTATTGCAGAATTGACATATTCATATAACCGAGAAAATTGTACTTTCTTAGTTTTAGACTTAAAGTCGATTTTCTTGTAAATTGTATGTCAATTGCGTGAGCACTGTACTGCTTAAACCGAAAAACATGAATTTTACTGGTTTGAGCGAAAGTCAAATTATATTGTTATTGCAGAATTGACATATTCATATAACCGAAAATTTGCACTTTCTTAGTTTTAGACTTAAAGTCGATTTTCTTGTAAATTGTATGTCAATTGCGTGAGCACTGTACTGCTTAAACCGAAAAACATGAATTTTACTGGTTTGAGCGAAAGTCAAATTATATTGTTATTGCAGAATTGACATATTCATATAACCGAAAATTTGCACTTTCTTAGTTTTAGACTTAAAGTCGATTTTCTTCTAAATTGTATGTCAATTGCGTGAGCACTGTACCACTTAAACCGAAAAACATGAATTTTACTGGTTTGAGCGAAAGTCAAATTATATTGTTATTGCAAAATTGACATATTCGTATAACCGAGAAAATTGTACTTTCTTAGTTTTAGACTTAAAATCGATTTTCTTGTAAATTGTATGTCAATTGCGTGAGCACTGTACCGCTTAAGCCGAAAAGCGTCAATATTACAAATTTGCGCGAAAGTAAAATTATAATGTTATTGCAGTATTTACATATTCATATAACCGAGAAAATTGTACTTTCTTAGTTTTAGACTTAAAGTCGATTTTCTTGTAAATTGTATGTCAATTGCGTGAGCACTGTACTGCTTAAACCGAAAAACATGAATTTTACTGGTTTGAGCGAAAGTCAAATTATATTGTTATTGCAGAATTGACATATTCATATAACCGAAAATTTGCACTTTCTTAGTTTTAGACTTAAAGTCGATTTTCTTGTAAATTGTATTTCAGTTGCGTGAGCACTAAACCGCTTAAGCCGAAAAACATGAATTTTACTGATTTGAGCGAAAGTCAAATTATATTGTTATTGCAGGATTAAAAAATTAATATTACCGAAAAAGTTGCACTTTAGTTTAGACTCAAAGTCGATTTTCTTGTAAATTGTATGTCAATTGCGGCAGCACTGTACTGCTTAAGCCGAAAAGCGTCAATATTAAAAATTTGCGCGAAAGTAAAATTATAATGTTATTGCAGTATTTACATATTCATATAACCGAAAAAATTGTACTTTCTTAGTTTTAGACTTAAAGTCGATTTTCTTCTAAATTGTATGTCAATTGCGTGAGCACTGTACCGCTTAAACCGAAAAACATGAATTTTACTGATTTGAGCGAAAGTCAAATTATATTGTTATTGCAGAATTAACATATTCATATAACCGAGAAAATGGTTCTTTCTTAGGTTTAGACTCAAAGTCGATTTTCTTGTAAATTGTATGTTAATGACTTGAGAACTGTACCGCATAAGCCGAAAAACATCAATTTTACTGATTTGCGCGAAAGCAAAATTAAATTGTTATTGCAGGATTAACAAATTAATATTACCGAAAAAGTTGCACTTTCTTAGGTTTAGACTCAAAGTCGATTTTCTTGTAAATTGTCTGTCAATTGCGGCAGCACTGTACTGCTTAAGCCGAAAAACATCAATATTACTGATTTGCGCGAGAGTAAAATTATAATGTTATTGCAGAATTTACATATTCATATAAAAGAAAAAATTGCACTTTCTTAGTTTTAGACTTAAAGTCGATTTTCTTGTAAATTGTATTTCAGTTGCGAGAGCACTGTACCGCTTAAGCCGAAAAACATGAGTTTTACTGATTTGAACGAAAGTCAAATTATATTGTTATTGCAGGATTAACAAATTAATATTACCGAAAAAGTTGCACTTTCTTAGGTTTAGACTCAAAGTCGATTTTCTTGTAAATTGTAAAAACATCAATATTACTGATTTGCGCGAAAGTAAAATTATAATGTTATTGCAGAATTTACATATTCATATAACCGGGAAAATTGTACTTTCTTAGTTTTAGACTTAAAGTCGATTTTATTGTAAATTGTATGTCAATTGCGTGAGCACTGTACTGCTTAAACCAAAAAACATGAATTTTACTGATTTGAGCGAAAGTCAAATTATATTGTTATTGCAGAATTGACATATTCATATAACCGAAAAAATTGCACTTTCTTAGTTTTAGACTTAAAGTCGATTTTCTTGTAAATTGTATTTCAGTTGCGTGAGCACTGTACCGCTTAAGCCGAAAAACATGAATTTTACTGATTTGAGCGAAAGTTAAATTATATTGTTATTGCAGGATTAACAAATTAATATTACCGAAAAAATTACACTTTCTTAGGTTTAAAATATAAGTCCATTTTCTTGTAAATTGTATGTCAACTGCGGTAGCACTGTACTGGTTAAGAATAAGCCGAAAGAATTGCACTTTCTTAGATTTAGACTTAAAGCCGATTTTCTTGTAAATTGTATGTCAGTTGCGTGAGCACTGTACTGCTTAAGCCGAAAAACATCAGTATTACTGCTTTGCGCGAAAGTAAGATTATAATGTTATTGCAGAATTTACATATTCATATAACCGAACAAATTGTACTTTCTTAGTTTTTGACTTAAAGTCGATTTTCTTCTAAATTGTATGTCAATTGCGTGAGCACTGTACCGCTTAAACCGAAAAACATGAATTTTACTGATTTGAGCGAAAGTCAAATTATATTATTATTGCAGAATTAACATATTCATTAAACCGAAAAATTGCACTTTCTTAGTTTTAGACTTAAAGTCGATTTTCTTGTAAATTGTATTTCAGTTGCGAGAGCACTGTACCGCTTAAGCCGAAAAACATGAATTTTACTGAATTCAGCGAAAGTCAAATTATATTGTTATTGCAGGATTAACAAATTAATATTACCGAAAAAGTTGCACTTTCTTAGGTTTAGACTCAAAGTCGATTTTCTTGTAAATTGTATGTCAATTGCGGCAGCACTGTACTGCTAAAGCCGAAAAACATCAATATTACTGATTTGCGCGAAAGTAAAATTATAATGTTATTGCAGAATTTACATATTCATATAACCGGGAAAATTGTACTTTCTTAGTTTTAGACTTAAAGTCGATTTTCTTGTAAATTGTATGTCAATTGCGTGAGCACTGTACTGCTTAAACCAAAAAACATGAGTTTTACTGGTTTGAGCGAAAGTCAAATTATATTGTTATTGCAGAATTGACATATTCATATAACCGAAAAAATTGCACTTTCTTAGTTTTAGACTTAAAGTCGATTTTCTTGTAAATTGTATTTCAGTTGCGTGAGCACTGTACCGCTTAAGATGAAAAACATGAATTTTACTGATTTGAGCGAAAGTCAAATTATATTGTTATTGCAGGATTAACAAATTAATATTACCGAAAAAGTTGCACTTTCTTAGGTTTAGACTCAAAGTCGATTTTCTTGTAAATTGTATGTCAATTGCGTGAGCACTGTACTGCTTAAACCGAAAAACATGAATTTTACTGATTTGCGCGAAAGTCAAATTATATTGTTATTGCAGAATTGACATATTCATATAACCGAACAAATTGTACTTTCTTAGTTTTTGACTTAAAGTCGATTTTCTTCTAAATTGTATGTCAATTGCGTGAGCACTGTACCGCTTAAACCGAAAAACATGAATTTTACTGATTTGAGCGAAAGTCAAATTATATTATTATTGCAGAATTAACATATTCATTAAACCGAAAAATTGCACTTTCTTAGTTTTAGACTTAAAGTCGATTTTCTTGTAAATTGTATTTCAGTTGCGAGAGCACTGTACCGCTTAAGCCGAAAAACATGAATTTTACTGAATTCAGCGAAAGTCAAATTATATTGTTATTGCAGGATTAACAAATTAATATTACCGAAAAAGTTGCACTTTCTTAGGTTTAGACTCAAAGTCGATTTTCTTGTAAATTGTATGTCAATTGCGGCAGCACTGTACTGCTAAAGCCGAAAAACATCAATATTACTGATTTGCGCGAAAGTAAAATTATAATGTTATTGCAGAATTTACATATTCATATAACCGGGAAAATTGTACTTTCTTAGTTTTAGACTTAAAGTCGATTTTCTTGTAAATTGTATGTCAATTGCGTGAGCACTGTACTGCTTAAACCGAAAAACATGAATTTTACTGGTTTGAGCGAAAGTCAAATTATATTGTTATTGCAGAATTGACATATTCATATAACCGAACAAATTGTACTTTCTTAGTTTTTGACTTAAAGTCGATTTTCTTCTAAATTGTATGTCAATTGCGTGAGCACTGTACCGCTTAAACCGAAAAACATGAATTTTACTGATTTGAGCGAAAGTCAAATTATATTATTATTGCAGAATTAACATATTCATTAAACCGAAAAATTGCACTTTCTTAGTTTTAGACTTAAAGTCGATTTTCTTGTAAATTGTATTTCAGTTGCGAGAGCACTGTACCGCTTAAGCCGAAAAACATGAATTTTACTGAATTCAGCGAAAGTCAAATTATATTGTTATTGCAGGATTAACAAATTAATATTACCGAAAAAGTTGCACTTTCTTAGGTTTAGACTCAAAGTCGATTTTCTTGTAAATTGTATGTCAATTGCGGCAGCACTGTACTGCTAAAGCCGAAAAACATCAATATTACTGATTTGCGCGAAAGTAAAATTATAATGTTATTGCAGAATTTACATATTCATATAACCGGGAAAATTGTACTTTCTTAGTTTTAGACTTAAAGTCGATTTTCTTGTAAATTGTATGTCAATTGCGTGAGCACTGTACTGCTTAAACCAAAAAACATGAGTTTTACTGGTTTGAGCGAAAGTCAAATTATATTGTTATTGCAGAATTGACATATTCATATAACCGAAAAAATTGCACTTTCTTAGTTTTAGACTTAAAGTCGATTTTCTTGTATATTGTATTTCAGTTGCGTGAGCACTGTACCGCTTAAGATGAAAAACATGAATTTTACTGATTTGAGCGAAAGTCAAATTATATTGTTATTGCAGGATTAACAAATTAATATTACCGAAAAAGTTGCACTTTCTTAGGTTTAGACTCAAAGTCGATTTTCTTGTAAATTGTATGTCAATTGCGTGAGCACTGTACTGCTTAAACCGAAAAACATGAATTTTACTGATTTGCGCGAAAGTAAAATTATAATGTTATTGCAGAATTTACATATTCATATAACCGAGAAAATTGTACTTTCTTAGGTTTAGACTTAAAGTCGATTTTCTTGTAAATTGAATGTTAATTATTTGAGCGCTGTACCGCTTAGGCCGAAAAACATTCAATTTTACTGATTTCCGCTAAAAGCAAACTTTCATTTTATTTCAGGATTAACAATTGTATGTTAATTACTTGATCGCTGTACCGCTTAAGCCGAAATGTTATTGCAGGATTAACAAATTAATATTACCGAAAAAATTACACTTTCTTAGGTTTAAAATAAAAGTCCATTTTCTTGTAAATTGTATGTCAACTGCGGTAGCACTGTACTGGTTAAGCCGCAAAACATCGATTTTACTGATTTGATCTAAAGTCAAACTTTCATATAATTTCAGGATTAACAAATTAATATAACCGAAAAAATTGCACTTTCTTAGATTTAGACTTAAAGCCGATTTTCTTGTAAATTGTATGTCAGTTGCGTGAGCACTGTACTGCTTAAGTCGAAAAACATCAATATTACTGATTTGCGCGAAAGTAAAATTATAATGTAATTGCAGAATTTACATATTCATATAACCGAACAAATTGTACTTTCTTAGTTTTAGACTTAAAGTCGATTTTCTTGTAAATTGTATGTCAATTGCGTGAGCACTGTACTGCTTAAACCGAAAAACATGAATTTTACTGATTTGAGCGAAAGTCAAATTATAATGTTATTGCAGGATTAACATATTCATATAACCGAAAAAATTGCACTTTCTTAGTTTTAGACTTGAAGGCGATTTTCTTGTAAATTGTATGTCAGTTGCGTGAGCACTGTACCGCTTAAGCCGAAAAACATGAATTTAACTGATTTGAGCGAAGGACAAATTATATTGTTATTGCAGAATTGACATATTCATATAACCGAAAAAATTGTACTTTCTTAGTTTTAGACTTAAAGTCGATTTTCTTGTAAATTGTATGTCAATTGCGTGAGCACTGTACTGCTTAAACCAAAAAACATGAATTTTACTGATTTGAGCGAAAGTCAAATTATATTGTTATTGCAGAATTGACATATTCATATAACCGAAAAAATTGCACTTTCTTAGTTTTAGACTTAAAGTCGATTTTCTTGTAAATTGTATTTCAGTTGCGTGATCACTGTACCGCTTAGGCCGAAAAACATGAATTTTACTGATTTGAGCGGAAGTCAAATTATATTGTTATTGCAGGATTAACAAATTAATATTACCGAAAAAATTACACTTTCTTAGGTTTAAAATATAAGTCCATTTTCTTGTAAATTGTATGTCAACTGCGGTAGCACTGTACTGGTTAAGAATAAGCCGAAAAAATTGCACTTTCTTAGATTTAGACTTAAATCCGATTTTCTTGTAAATTGTATGTCAGTTGCGTGAGCACTGTACTGCTTAAGCCGAAAAACATCAATATTACTGCTTTGCGCGAAAGTAAAATTATAATGTTATTGCAGAATTTACATATTCATATAACCGAACAAATTGTACTTTCTTAGTTTTTGACTTAAAGTCGATTTTCTTCTAAATTGTATGTCAATTGCGTGAGCACTGTACCGCTTAAGCCGAAAAACATGAATTTTACTGATTTGAGCGAAAGTCAAATTATATTATTATTGCAGAATTAACATATTCATTAAACCGAAAAATTGCACTTTCTTAGTTTTAGACTTAAAGTCGATTTTCTTGTAAATTGTATTTCAGTTGCGAGAGCACTGTACCGCTTAAGCCGAAAAACATGAATTTTACTGAATTGAGCGAAAGTCAAATTATATTGTTATTGCAGGATTAACAAATTAATATTACCGAAAAAGTTGCACTTTCTTAGGTTTAGACTCAAAGTCGATTTTCTTGTAAATGGTATGTCAATTGCGGCAGCACTGTACTGCTAAAGCCGAAAAACATCAATATTACTGATTTGCGCGAAAGTAAAATTATAATGTTATTGCAGAATTTACATATTCATATAACCGGGAAAATTGTACTTTCTTAGTTTTAGACTTAAAGTCGATTTTCTTGTAAATTGTATGTCAATTGCGTGAGCACTGTACTGCTTAAACCAAAAAACATGAATTTTACTGGTTTGAGCGAAAGTCAAATTTTATTGTTATTGCAGAATTGACATATTCATATAACCGAAAAAATTGCACTTTCTTAGTTTTAGACTTAAAGTCGATTTTCTTGTAAATTGTATTTCAGTTGCGTGAGCACTGTACCGCTTAAGCCGAAAAACATGAATTTTACTGATTTGAGCGAAAGTCAAATTATATTGTTATTGCAGGATTAACAAATTAATATTACCGAAAAAGTTGCACTTTCTAAGGTTTAGACTCAAAGTCGATTTTCTTGTAAATTGTATGTCAATTGCGTGAGCACTGTACTGCTTAAACCGAAAAACATGAATTTTACTGATTTGAGCGAAAGTCAAATTATAATGTTATTGCAGAATTTACATATTCATATAACCGAGAACATTGTACTTTCTTAGGTTTAGACTTAAAGTCGATTTTCTTGTAAATTGAATGTTAATAATTTGAGCGCTGTACCGCTTAGGCCGAAAAACATTCAATTTTACTGATTTGCGCTAAAAGCAAACTTTTATTTTATTTCAGGATTAACAATTGTATGTTAATTACTTGATCGCTGTACCGCTTAAGCCGAAATGTTATTGCGGGATTAACAAATTAATATTAACGAAAAAATTACACTTTCTTAGGTTTAAAATAAAAGTCCATTTTCTTGTAAATTGTATGTCAACTGCGGTAGCACTGTATTGGTTAAGCCGCAAAACATCGATTTTACTGATTTGATCTAAAGTCAAACTTTCATATAATTTCAGGATTAACAAATTAATATAACCAAAAAAATTGCACTTTCTTAGATTTAGACTTAAAGCCGATTTTCTTGTAAATTGTATGTCAGTTGCGTGAGCACTGTACTGCTTAAGCCGAAAAACATCAATATTACTGATTTGCGCGAAAGTAAAATTATAATGTAATTGCAGAATTTACATATTCATATAACCGAACAAATTGTACTTTCTTAGTTTTAGACTTAAAGTCGATTTTCTTGTAAATTGTATGTCAATTGCGTGAGCACTGTACTGCTTAAACCGAAAAACATGAATTTTACTGATTTGAGCGAAAGTCAAATTATAATGTTATTGCAGGATTAACAAATTAATATAACCGAAAAAATTGCACTTTCTTAGTTTTAGACTAGAAGGCGATTTTCTTGTAAATTGTATGTCAGTTGCGTGAGCACTGTACCGCTTAAGCCGAAAAACATGAATTTAACTGATTTGAGCGAAGGTCAAATTATATTGTTATTGCAGAATTGACATATTCATATAACCGAAAAAATTGTACTTTCTTAGTTTTAGACTTAAAGTCGATTTTCTTTTAAATTGTATGTCAATTGCGTGAGCACTGTACTGCTTTAACCGAAAAACTTGAATTTTACTGATTTGAGCGAAAGTCAAATTATAATGTTATTGCAGGATTAACAAATTAATATAACCGAAAAAATTGCACTTTCTTAGTTTTAGACTTGAAGGCGATTTTCTTGTAAATTGTATGTCAGTTACGTGAGCAATGTACCGTTTAAGCCGAAAAACATGAATTTTACTGATTTGAGCGAAAGTCAAATTATATTGTTATTGCAGGATTAACAAATTAATATTACCGAAAAAGTTGCACTTTCTTAGGTTTAGACTCAAAGTCGATTTTCTTGTAAATTGTATATCAATTGCGTGAGCACTGTACTGCTTAAACCAAAAAACATGAATTTTACTGATTTGCGCGAAAGTAAAATTATAATGTTATTGCAGAATTTACATATTCATATAACCGAGAAAATTGTACTTTCTTAGTTTTAGACATAAAGTCGATTTTCTTGTAAATTGTATGTCAATTGCGATAGCACTGTACTGCTTAAACCGAAAAACATGAATTTTACTGATTTGAGCGAAAGTCAAATTATATTGTTATTGCAGAATTGACATATTCATACAACCGAAAAAATTCCACTTTCTTAGTTTTAGACTTAAAGTCGATTTTCTTGAAAAATGTATTTCAGTTGCGTGAGCACTGTACCGCTTAAGCCGAAAAGCATGAATTTTATTGATTTGAGCGAAAGTCAAATTATATTGTTATTGCAGGATTAACAAATTAATATTACCGAAAAAGTTGCACTTTCTTAGGTTTAAACTCAAACTATCATCAATTTTACTGATTTGCGCGAAAGTAAAATTATATTGCTATTGCAGAATTGACAAATTAATATAACCAAAAAAATTGCACTTTCTTAGTTTTAGACTTAAAGCCGATTTTCTTGTAAATTGTATGTCAGTTGCGTGAGCACTGTACCGCATAAGCCGAAAAACATCAATTTTACTGATTTGCGCGAAAGTAAAATTAAAATGTTATTGCAGGATTAACAAATTAATATAACCGAAAAAATTGCACTTTCTTAGTTTTAGACTTAAAGCCGATTTTCTTGTAAATTGTATGTCAGTTGCGTGAGTACTGTTCCGCATAAACAGAAAAACATCAATTTTATTGATTTGCGCGAAAGTAAAATTATATTGCTATTGCAGAATTGACAAATTAATATAACCGAAAAAATTGCACTTTCTTAGGAATAGACTTAAAGTCGATTTTCTTCTAAATTATATATTAATTGGGTGAGCACTGTACCGCTTAAACCGAAAATCATGAATTTTACTGATTTGAGCGAAAGTCAAATTATATTGTTATTGCAGAATTAACATATTCATTAAACCGAAAAATTGCACTTTCTTAGTTTTAGACTTAAAGTCGATTTTCTTGTAAATTGTATTTCAGTTGCGAGAGCACTGTATCGCTTAAGCCGAAAAACATGAATTTTACTGAATTGAGCGAAAGTCAAATTATATTGTTATTGCAGGATTAACAAATTAATATTACCAAAAAAGTTGCACTTTCTTAGGTTTAGACTCAAAGTCGATTTTCTTATAAATTGTATGTCAATTGCGTGAGCACTGTACTGCTAAAGCCGAAAAACATCAATATTACTGATTTGCGCGAAAGTAAAATTATAATGTTATTGCAGAATTTACATATTCATATAACCGGGAAAATTGTACTTTCTTAGTTTTAGACTTAAAGTCAATTTTCTTGTAAATTGTATGTCATTTGCGTGAGCACTGTACTGCTTAAACCAAAAAACATGAATTTTACTGGTTTGAGCGAAAGTCAAATTATATTGTTATTGCAGAATTGACATATTCATATAACCGAAAAAATTGCACTTTCTTAGTTTTAGACTTAAAGTCGATTTTCTTGTAAATTGTATTTCAGTTGCGTGAGCACTGTACCGCTTAAGCCGAAAAACATGAATTTTACTGATTTGAGCGAAAGTCAAATTATATTGTTATTGCAGGATTAACAAATTAATATTACCGAAAAAGTTGCACTTTCTTAGGTTTAGACTCAAAGTCGATTTTCTTGTAAATTGTATGTCAATTGCGTGAGCACTGTACTGCTTAAACCGAAAAACATGAATTTTACTGATTTGCGCGAAAGTAAAATTATAATGTTATTGCAGAATTTACATATTCATATAACCGAGAAAATTGTACTTTCTTAGGTTTAGACTTAAAGTCGATTTTCTTGTAAATTGAATGTTAATTATTTGAGCGCTGTACCGCTTAGGCCGAAAAACTTTCAATTTTACTGATTTGCGCTAAAAGCAAACTTTCATTTTATTTCAGGATTAACAATTGTATGTTAATTACTTGATCGCTGTACCGCTTAAGCCGAAATGTTATTGCAGGATTAACAAATTAATATTACCGAAAAAATTACACTTTCTTAGGTTTAAAATAAAAGTCCATTTTCTTGTAAATTGTATGTCAACTGCGGTAGCACTGTACTGGTTAAGCCGCAAAACATCGATTTTACTAATTTGATCTAAAGTCAAACTTTCATATAATTTCAGGATTAACAAATTAATATAACCGAAAAAATTGCACTTTCTTAGATTTAGACTTAAAGCCGATTTTCTTGTAAATTGTATGTCAGTTGCGTGAGCACTGTACTGCTTAAGCCGAAGAACATCAATATTACTGATTTGCGCGAAAGTAAAATTATAATGTAATTGCAGAATTTACATATTCATATAACCGAACAAATTGTACTTTCTTAGTTTTAGACTTAAAGTCGATTTTCTTGTAAATTGTATGTCAATTGCGTGAGCACTGTACTGCTTAAACCGAAAAACATGAATTTTACTGATTTGAGCGAAATTCAAATTATAATGTTATTGCAGGATTAACAAATTAATATAACCGAAAAAATTGCACTTTCTTAGTTTTAGACTTGAAGGCGATTTTCTCGTAAATTGTATGTCAGTTGCGTGAGCACTGCACCGCTTAAGCCGAAAAACATGAATTTAACTGATTTGAGCGAAGGTCAAATTATACTGTTATTGCAGAATTGACATATTCATATAACCGAAAAAATTGTACTTTCTTAGTTTTAGACTTAAAGTCGATTTTCTTATAAATTGTATGTCAATTGCGTGAGCACTGTACTGCTTAAACCGAAAAACTTGAATTTTACTGATTTGAGCGAAAGTCAAATTATAATGTTATTGCAGGATTAACAAATTAATATAACCGAAAAAATTGCACTTTCTTAGTTTTAGACTTGAAGGCGATTTTCTTGTAAATTGTATGTCAGTTACGTGAGCACTGTACCGTTTAAGCCGAAAAACATGAATTTTACTGATTTGAGCGAAAGTCAAATTATATTGTTATTGCAGGATTAACAAATTAGTATTACCGAAAAAGTTGCACTTTCTTAGGTTTAGACTCAAAGTCGATTTTCTTGTAAATTGTATATCAATTGCGTGAGCACTGTACTGCTTAAACCAAAAAACATGAATTTTACTGATTTGCGCGAAAGTAAAATTATAATGTTATTGCAGAATTTACATATTCATATAACCGAGAAAATTGTACTTTCTTAGTTTTAGACATAAAGTCGATTTTCTTGTAAATTGTATGCCAATTGCGATAGCACTGTACTGCTTAAACCGAAAAACATGAATTTTACTGATTTGAGCGAAAGTCAAATTATATTGTTATTGCAGAATTGACATATTCATACAACCGAAAAAATTGCACTTTCTTAGTTTTAGACTTAAAGTCGATTTTCTTGAAAAATGTATTTCAGTTGCGTGAGCACTGTACCGCTTAAGCCGAAAAGCATGAATTTTACTGATTTGAGCGAAAGTCACATTATATTGTTATTGCAGGATTAACAAATTAATATTACCGAAAAAGTTGCACTTTCTTAGGTTTAGACTCAAACTATCATCAATTTTACTGATTTGCGCGAAAGTAAAATTATATTGCTATTGCAGAATTGAAAAATTAATATAACCAAAAAAATTGCACTTTCTTAGTTTTAGACTTAAAGCCGATTTTCTTGTAAATTGTATGTCAGTTGCGTGAGCACTGTACCGCATAAGCCGAAAAACATCAATTTTACTGATTTGCGCGAAAGTAAAATTAAAATGTTATTGCAGGATTAACAAATTAATATAACCGAAAAAATTGCACTTTCTTAGTTTTAGACTTAAAGCCGATTTTCTTGTAAATTGTATGTCAGTTGCGTGAGTACTGTTCCGCATAAACAGAAAAACATCAATTTTACTGATTTGCGCGAAAGTAAAATTATATTGCTATTGCAGAATTGACAAATTAATATAACCGAAAAAATTGCACTTTCTTAGGTTTAGACTTAAAGTCGATTTTCTTGTAAATTGAATGTTAATTACTTAACCGCCAAAAAACATCAATTTTACTGATTTGTTCTAAAAGCAAACTTTCATTTTATTTCAGGATTAACAATTGTATGTTAATTACTTGATCGCTGTACCGCTTAAGCCGAAATGTTATTTCAGGATTAACAAATTAATATAACGGAAAAAATTGCACTTTCTTAGGTTTAAAATTAAAGTCAAGTTTCTTGTAAATTGTATGTCACATGCGGTAGCACTGTACTGGTTAAGCAGCAAAACATCGATTTTACTGATTTGATCTAAAGTCAAACTTTCATATAATTTCAGGATTAACAAATTAATATAACTGAAAAAATTGCACTTTCTTAGATTTAGACTTAAAGCCGATTTTCTTCTAAATTATATGTTAATTGGGTGAGCACTGTACCGCTTAAACCGAAAATCATGAATTTTACTGATTTGAGCGAAAGTCAAATTATATTGTTATTGCAGAATTAACATATTCATTAAACCGAAAAATTGCACTTTCTTAGTTTTAGACTTAAAGTCGATTTTCTTGTAAATTGTATTTCAGTTACGAGAGCACTGTATCGCTTAAGCCGAAAAACATGAATTTTACTGAATTGAGCGAAAGTCAAATTATATTGTTATTGCAGGATTAACAAATTAATATTACCGAAAAAGTTGCACTTTCTTAGGTTTAGACTCAAAGTCGATTTTCTTGTAAATTGTATGTCAATTGCGGCAGCACTGTACTGCTAAAGCCGAAAAACATCAATATTACTGATTTGCGCGAAAGTAAAATTATAATGTAATTGCAGAATTTACATATTCATATAACCGAACAAATTGTACTTTCTTAGTTTTAGACTTAAAGTCGATTTTCTTGTAAATTGTATGTCAATTGCGTGAGCACTGTACTGCTTAAACCGAAAAACATGAATTTTACTGATTTGAGCGAAAGTCAAATTATAATGTTATTGCAGGATTAACAAATTAATATAACCGAAAAAATTGCACTTTCTTAGTTTTAGACTAGAAGGCGATTTTCTTGTAAATTGTATGTCAGTTGCGTGAGCACTGTACCGCTTAAGCCGAAAAACATGAATTTAACTGATTTGAGCGAAGGTCAAATTATATTGTTATTGCAGAATTGACATATTCATATAACCGAAAAAATTGTACTTTCTTAGTTTTAGACTTAAAGTCGATTTTCTTTTAAATTGTATGTCAATTGCGTGAGCACTGTACTGCTTTAACCGAAAAACTTGAATTTTACTGATTTGAGCGAAAGTCAAATTATAATGTTATTGCAGGATTAACAAATTAATATAACCGAAAAAATTGCACTTTCTTAGTTTTAGACTTGAAGGCGATTTTCTTGTAAATTGTATGTCAGTTACGTGAGCAATGTACCGTTTAAGCCGAAAAACATGAATTTTACTGATTTGAGCGAAAGTCAAATTATATTGTTATTGCAGGATTAACAAATTAATATTACCGAAAAAGTTGCACTTTCTTAGGTTTAAACTCAAACTATCATCAATTTTACTGATTTGCGCGAAAATAAAATTATATTGCTATTGCAGAATTGACAAATTAATATAACCAAAAAAATTGCACTTTCTTAGTTTTAGACTTAAAGCCGATTTTCTTGTAAATTGTATGTCAGTTGCGTGAGCACTGTACCGCATAAGCCGAAAAACATCAATTTTACTGATTTGCGCGAAAGTAAAATTAAAATGTTATTGCAGGATTAACAAATTAATATAACCGAAAAAATTGCACTTTCTTAGTTTTAGACTTAAAGCCGATTTTCTTGTAAATTGTATGTCAGTTGCGTGAGTACTGTTCCGCATAAACAGAAAAACATCAATTTTATTGATTTGCGCGAAAGTAAAATTATATTGCTATTGCAGAATTGACAAATTAATATAACCGAAAAAATTGCACTTTCTTAGGAATAGACTTAAAGTCGATTTTCTTCTAAATTATATGTTAATTGGGTGAGCACTGTACCGCTTAAACCGAAAATCATGAATTTTACTGATTTGAGCGAAAGTCAAATTATATTGTTATTGCAGAATTAACATATTCATTAAACCGAAAAATTGCACTTTCTTAGTTTTAGACTTAAAGTCGATTTTCTTGTAAATTGTATTTCAGTTGCGAGAGCACTGTATCGCTTAAGCCGAAAAACATGAATTTTACTGAATTGAGCGAAAGTCAAATTATATTGTTATTGCAGGATTAACAAATTAATATTACCAAAAAAGTTGCACTTTCTTAGGTTTAGACTCAAAGTCGACTTTCTTGTAAATTGTATGTCAATTGCGTGAGCACTGTACTGCTAAAGCCGAAAAACATCAATATTACTGATTTGCGCGAAAGTAAAATTATAATGTTATTGCAGAATTTACATATTCATATAACCGGGAAAATTGTACTTTCTTAGTTTTAGACTTAAAGTCGATTTTCTTTTAAATTGT
Source organism: Bactrocera oleae (assembly GCF_042242935.1). NCBI lineage: Eukaryota > Metazoa > Arthropoda > Insecta > Diptera > Tephritidae > Bactrocera > Bactrocera oleae. The sequence goes on along the minus strand of NC_091541.1, from coordinate 13,969,378 downwards.
ATGTCAATTGCGTGAGCACTGTACTGCTTAAACCAAAAAACATGAATTTTACTGGTTTGAGCGAAAGTCAAATTATATTGTTATTGCAGAATTGACATATTCATATAACCGAAAAAATTGCACTTTCTTAGTTTTAGACTAGAAGGCGATTTTCTTGTAAATTGTATGTCAGTTGCGTGAGCACTGTACCGCTTAAGCCGAAAAACATGAATTTAACTGATTTGAGCGAAGGTCAAATTATATTGTTATTGCAGAATTGACATATTCATATAACCGAAAAAATTGTACTTTCTTAGTTTTAGACTTAAAGTCGATTTTCTTTTAAATTGTATGTCAATTGCGTGAGCACTGTACTGCTTTAACCGAAAAACTTGAATTTTACTGATTTGAGCGAAAGTCAAATTATAATGTTATTGCAGGATTAACAAATTAATATAACCGAAAAAATTGCACTTTCTTAGTTTTAGACTTGAAGGCGATTTTCTTGTAAATTGTATGTCAGTTACGTGAGCAATGTACCGTTTAAGCCGAAAAACATGAATTTTACTGATTTGAGCGAAAGTCAAATTATATTGTTATTGCAGGATTAACAAATTAATATTACCGAAAAAGTTGCACTTTCTTAGGTTTAAACTCAAACTATCATCAATTTTACTGATTTGCGCGAAAATAAAATTATATTGCTATTGCAGAATTGACAAATTAATATAACCAAAAAAATTGCACTTTCTTAGTTTTAGACTTAAAGCCGATTTTCTTGTAAATTGTATGTCAGTTGCGTGAGCACTGTACCGCATAAGCCGAAAAACATCAATTTTACTGATTTGCGCGAAAGTAAAATTAAAATGTTATTGCAGGATTAACAAATTAATATAACCGAAAAAATTGCACTTTCTTAGTTTTAGACTTAAAGCCGATTTTCTTGTAAATTGTATGTCAGTTGCGTGAGTACTGTTCCGCATAAACAGAAAAACATCAATTTTATTGATTTGCGCGAAAGTAAAATTATATTGCTATTGCAGAATTGACAAATTAATATAACCGAAAAAATTGCACTTTCTTAGGAATAGACTTAAAGTCGATTTTCTTCTAAATTATATGTTAATTGGGTGAGCACTGTACCGCTTAAACCGAAAATCATGAATTTTACTGATTTGAGCGAAAGTCAAATTATATTGTTATTGCAGAATTAACATATTCATTAAACCGAAAAATTGCACTTTCTTAGTTTTAGACTTAAAGTCGATTTTCTTGTAAATTGTATTTCAGTTGCGAGAGCACTGTATCGCTTAAGCCGAAAAACATGAATTTTACTGAATTGAGCGAAAGTCAAATTATATTGTTATTGCAGGATTAACAAATTAATATTACCAAAAAAGTTGCACTTTCTTAGGTTTAGACTCAAAGTCGACTTTCTTGTAAATTGTATGTCAATTGCGTGAGCACTGTACTGCTAAAGCCGAAAAACATCAATATTACTGATTTGCGCGAAAGTAAAATTATAATGTTATTGCAGAATTTACATATTCATATAACCGGGAAAATTGTACTTTCTTAGTTTTAGACTTAAAGTCAATTTTCTTGTAAATTGTATGTCAATTGCGTGAGCACTGTACTGCTTAAACCAAAAAACATGAATTTTACTGGTTTGAGCGAAAGTCAAATTATATTGTTATTGCAGAATTGACATATTCATATAACCGAAAAAATTGCACATTCTTAGTTTTAGACTTAAAGTCGATTTTCTTGTAAATTGTATTTCAGTTGCGTGAGCACTGTACCGCTTAAGCCGAAAAACATGAATTTTACTGATTTGAGCGAAAGTCAAATTATATTGTTATTGCAGGATTAACAAATTAATATTACCGAAAAAGTTGCACTTTCTTAGGTTTAGACTCAAAGTCGATTTTCTTGTAAATTGTATGTCAATTGCGTGAGCACTGTACTGCTTAAACCGAAAAACATGAATTTTACTGATTTGCGCGAAAGTAAAATTATAATGTTATTGCAGAATTTACATATTCATATAACCGAGAAAATTGTACTTTCTTAGGTTTAGACTTAAAGTCGATTTTCTTGTAAATTGAATGTTAATTATTTGAGCGCTGTACCGCTTAGGCCGAAAAACTTTCAATTTTACTGATTTGCGCTAAAAGCAAACTTTCATTTTATTTCAGTATTAACAATTGTATGTTAATTACTTGATCGCTGTACCGCTTAAGCCGAAATGTTATTGCAGGATTAACAAATTAATATTACCGAAAAAATTACACTTTCTTAGGTTTAAAATAAAAGTCCATTTTCTTGTAAATTGTATGTCAACTGCGGTAGCACTGTACTGGTTAAGCCGCAAAACATCGATTTTACTAATTTGATCTAAAGTCAAACTTTCATATAATTTCAGGATTAACAAATTAATATAACCGAAAAAATTGCACTTTCTTAGATTTAGACTTAAAGCCGATTTTCTTGTAAATTGTATGTCAGTTGCGTGAGCACTGTACTGCTTAAGCCGAAAAACATCAATATTACTGATTTGCGCGAAAGTAAAATTATAATGTAATTGCAGAATTTACATATTCATATAACCGAACAAATTGTACTTTCTTAGTTTTAGACTTAAAGTCGATTTTCTTGTAAATTGTATGTCAATTGCGTGAGCACTGTACTGCTTAAACCGAAAAACATGAATTTTACTGATTTGAGCGAAAGTCAAATTATAATGTTATTGCAGGACTAACAAATTAATATAACCGAAAAAATTGCACTTTCTTAGTTTTAGACTTGAAGGCGATTTTCTCGTAAATTGTATGTCAGTTGCGTGAGCACTGCACCGCTTAAGCCGAAAAACATGAATTTAACTGATTTGAGCGAAGGTCAAATTATACTGTTATTGCAGGATTAACAAATTAGTATTACCGAAAAAGTTGCACTTTCTTAGGTTTAGACTCAAAGTCGATTTTCTTGTAAATTGTATATCAATTGCGTGAGCACTGTACTGCTTAAACCAAAAAACATGAATTTTACTGATTTGCGCGAAAGTAAAATTATAATGTTATTGCAGAATTTACATATTCATATAACCGAGAAAATTGTACTTTCTTAGTTTTAGACATAAAGTCGATTTTCTTGTAAATTGTATGCCAATTGCGATAGCACTGTACTGCTTAAACCGAAAAACATGAATTTTACTGATTTGAGCGAAAGTCAAATTATATTGTTATTGCAGAATTGACATATTCATACAACCGAAAAAATTGCACTTTCTTAGTTTTAGACTTAAAGTCGATTTTCTTGAAAAATGTATTTCAGTTGCGTGAGCACTGTACCGCTTAAGCCGAAAAGCATGAATTTTACTGATTTGAGCGAAAGTCACATTATATTGTTATTGCAGGATTAACAAATTAATATTACCGAAAAAGTTGCACTTTCTTAGGTTTAGACTCAAACTATAATCAATTTTACTGATTTGCGCGAAAGTAAAATTATATTGCTATTGCAGAATTGAAAAATTAATATAACCAAAAAAATTGCACTTTCTTAGTTTTAGACTTAAAGCCGATTTTCTTGTAAATTGTATGTCAGTTGCGTGAGCACTGTACCGCATAAGCCGAAAAACATCAATTTTACTGATTTGCGCGAAAGTAAAATTAAAATGTTATTGCAGGATTAACAAATTAATATAACCGAAAAAATTGCACTTTCTTAGTTTTAGACTTAAAGCCGATTTTCTTGTAAATTGTATGTCAGTTGCGTGAGTACTGTTCCGCATAAACAGAAAAACATCAATTTTACTGATTTGCGCGAAAGTAAAATTATATTGCTATTGCAGAATTGACAAATTAATATAACCGAAAAAATTGCACTTTCTTAGGTTTAGACTTAAAGTCGATTTTCTTGTAAATTGAATGTTAATTACTTAACCGCCAAAAAACATCAATTTTACTGATTTGTTCTAAAAGCAAACTTTCATTTTATTTCAGGATTAACAATTGTATGTTAATTACTTGATCGCTGTACCGCTTAAGCCGAAATGTTATTTCAGGATTAACAAATTAATATAACGGAAAAAATTGCACTTTCTTAGGTTTAAAATTAAAGTCAAGTTTCTTGTAAATTGTATGTCAACTGCGGTAGCACTGTACTGGTTAAGCAGCAAAACATCGATTTTACTGATTTGATCTAAAGTCAAACTTTCATATAATTTCAGGATTAACAAATTAATATAACTGAAAAAATTGCACTTTCTTAGATTTAGACTTAAAGCCGATTTTCTTCTAAATTATATGTTAATTGGGTGAGCACTGTACCGCTTAAACCGAAAATCATGAATTTTACTGATTTGAGCGAAAGTCAAATTATATTGTTATTGCAGAATTAACATATTCATTAAACCGAAAAATTGCACTTTCTTAGTTTTAGACTTAAAGTCGATTTTCTTGTAAATTGTATTTCAGTTGCGAGAGCACTGTATCGCTTAAGCCGAAAAACATGAATTTTACTGAATTGAGCGAAAGTCAAATTATATTGTTATTGCAGGATTAACAAATTAATATTACCGAAAAAGTTGCACTTTCTTAGGTTTAGACTCAAAGTCGATTTTCTTGTAAATTGTATGTCAATTGCGGCAGCACTGTACTGCTAAAGCCGAAAAACATCAATATTACTGATTTGCGCGAAACTAAAATTATAATGTTATTGCAGAATTTACATATTCATATAACCGGGAAAATTGTACTTTCTTAGTTTTAGACTTAAAGTCGATTTTCTTGTAAATTGTATGTCAATTGCGTGAGCACTGTACTGCTTAAACCAAAAAACATGAATTTTACTGGTTTGAGCGAAAGTCAAATTATATTGTTATTGCAGAATTGACATATTCATATAACCGAAAAAATTGCACTTTCTTAGCTTTAGACTTAAAGTCGATTTTCTTGTAAATTGTATTTCAGTTGCGTGAGCACTGTATCGCTTAAGCCGAAAAACATGAATTTTACTGATTTGAGCGAAAGTCAAATTATATTGTTATTGCAGGATTAACAAATTAATATTACCGAAAAAGTTGCACTTTCTTAGGTTTAGACTCAAAGTCGATTTTCTTGTAAATTGTATGTCAATTGCGTGAGCACTGTACTGCTTAAACCGAAAAACATGAATTTTACTGATTTGCGCGAAAGTAAAATTATAATGTTATTGCAGAATTTACATATTCATATAACCGAGAAAATTGTACTTTCTTAGGTTTAGACTTAAAGTCGATTTTCTTGTAAATTGAATGTTAATTATTTGAGCGCTCTACCGCTTAGGCCGAAAAACATCCAATTTTACTGATTTGCGCTAAAAGCAAACTTTCATTTTATTTCAGGATTAACAATTGTATGTTAATTACTTGATCGCTGTACCGCTTAAGCCGAAATGTTATTGCAGGATTAACAAATTAATATTACCGAAAAAATTACACTTTTTTAGGTTTAAAATAAAAGTCCATTTTCTTGTAAATTGTATGTCAACTGCGGTAGCACTGTACTGGTTAAGCCGCAAAACATCGATTTTACTAATTTGGTCTAAAGTCAAACTTTCATATAATTTCAGGATTAACAAATTAATATAACCGAAAAAATTGCACTTTCTTAGATTTAGACTTAAAGCCGATTTTCTTGTAAATTGTATGTCAGTTGCGTGAGCACTGTACTGCTTAAGCCAAAAAACATCAATATTACTGATTTGCGCGAAAGTAAAATTATAATGTTATTGCAGGATTAACAAATTAATATAACCGAAAAAATTGCACTTTTTTAGTTTTAGACTTGAAGGCGATTTTCTTGTAAATTGTATGTCAGTTGCGTGAGCACTGTACCGCTTAAGCCGAAAAACATGAATTTAACTGATTTGAGCGAAGGTCAAATTATACTGTTATTGCAGAATTGACATATTCATATAACCGAAAAAATTGTACTTTCTTAGTTTTAGACTTAAAGTCGATTTTCTTGTAAATTGTATATCAATTGCGTGAGCACTGTACTGCTTAAACCGAAAAACTTGAATTTTACTGATTTGAGCGAAAGTCAAATTATAATGTTATTGTAGGATTAACAAATTAATATAACCGAAAAAATTGCACTTTCTTAGTTTTAGACTTGAAGGCGATTTTCTTGTAAATTGTATGTCAGTTACGTGAGCACTGTACCGTTTAAGCCGAAAAACATGAATTTTACTGATTTTAGCGAAAGTCAAATTATATTGTTATTGCAGGATTAACAAATTAGTATTACCGAAAAAGTTGCACTTTCTTAGGTTTAGACTCAAAGTCGATTTTCTTGTAAATTGTATATCAATTGCGTGAGCACTGTACTGCTCAAACCAAAAAACATGAATTTTACTGATTTGCGCGAAAGTAAATTTATAATGTTATTGCAGAATTTACATATTCATATAACCGAGAAAATTGTACTTTCTTAGTTTTAGACATAAAGTCGATTTTCTTGTAAATTGTATGTCAATTGCGATAGCACTGTACTGCTTAAACCGAAAAACATGAATTTTACTGATTTGAGCGAAAGTCAAATTATATTGTTATTGCAGAATTGACATATTCATACAACCGAAAAAATTGCACTTTCTTAGTTTTAGACTTAAAGTCGATTTTCTTGAAAAATGTATTTCAGTTGCGTGAGCACTTTACCGCTTAAGCCGAAAAGCATGAATTTTACTGATTTGAGCGAAAGTCAAATTATATTGTTATTGCAGGATTAACAAATTAATATTACCGAAAAAGTTGCACTTTCTTAGGTTAAGACTCAAACTATCATCAATTTTACTGATTTGCGCGAAAGTAAAATTATATTGCTATTGCAGAATTGACAAATTAATATAACCAAAAAAAATTGCACTTTCTTAGTTTTAGACTTAAAGCCGATTTTCTTGTAAATTGTATGTCAGTTGCGTGAGCACTGTACCGCATAAGCCGAAAAACATCAATTTTACTGATTTGCGCGAAAGTAAAATTAAAATGTTATTGCAGGATTAACAAATTAATATAACCGAAAAAATTGCACTTTCTTAGTTTTAGACTTAAAGCCGATTTTCTTGTAAATTGTATGTCAGTTGCGTGAGTACTGTTCCGAATAAACAGAAAAACATCAATTTTACTGATTTGCGCGAAAGTAAAATTATATTGCTATTGCAGAATTGACAAATTAATATAACCGAAAAAATTGCACTTTCTTAGGTTTAGACTTAAAGTCGATTTTCTTGTAAATTGAATGTTAATTACTTAACCGCCAAAAAACATCAATTTTACTGATTTGTTCTAAAAGCAAACTTTCATTTTATTTCAGGATTAACAATTGTATGTTAATTACTTGATCGCTGTACCGCTTAAGCCGAAATGTTATTTCAGGATTAACAAATTAATATAACGGAAAAAATTGCACTTTCTTGAGTTTAAAATTAAAGTCAAGTTTCTTGTAAATTGTATGTCAACTGCGGTAGCACTGTACTGGTTAAGCAGCAAAACATCGATTTTACTGATTTGATCTAAAGTCAAACTTTCATATAATTTCAGGATTAACAAATTAATATAACTGAAAAAATTGCACTTTCTTAGATTTAGACTTAAAGCCGATTTTCTTCTAAATTATATGTTAATTGGGTGAGCACTGTACCGCTTAAACCGAAAATCATGAATTTTACTGATTTGAGCGAAAGTCAAATTATATTGTTATTGCAGGATTAACAAATTAATATAACTGAAAAAATTGCACTTTCTTAGATTTAGACTTAAAGCCGATTTTCTTGTAAATTGTATGTCAATTGCGGCAGCACTGTACCGCATAAACCGAAAAACATCAATTTTACTGATTTAAGCGAAAGTCAAATTATATTGTTATTGCAGGATTAACAAATTAATATTACCGAAAAAGTTGCTCTTTCTTAGTTTTAGACTTAAAGTCGATTTTCTTCTAAATTGTATGTTAATTGGGTGAGCACTGTACCGCTTAAACCGAAAATCATGAATTTTACTGACTTGAGCGAAAGTCAAATTATATTGTTATTGCAGGATTAACAAATTAATATAACTGAAAAAATTGCACTTTCTTAGATTTAGACTGAAAGTCGATTTTCTTGTATATTGTATGTCAATTGCGGCAGCACTGTACTGCTTAAGCCGAAAAACATCAATATTACTGATTTGCGCGAAAGTAAAATTATAATGTTATTTCAGAATTTACATATTCATATAACCAAAAAAATTGTACTTTCTTAGGTTTAGACTTAAAGTCGATTTGCTTCTATATTGTATGTTAATTGCGTGAGCACTGTACCGCTTAAACCGAAAAACATGAATTTTACTGATTTGCGCTAAAAGCAAACTTTCATTTTATTTCAGGATTAACATATTCATATAACCAAAAAAATTGCACTTTCTTAGTTTTAGACTTAAAGTCGATTTTCTTGTAAATTGTTAATATTTCAGTTGCATGAGCACTGTACTGCTTAAGCCGTAAAACATCAATATTACTGATTTGCGCGAAAGTAAAATTATAATGTTAATGCAGGATTAACACATTAATATAACCGAGAAAATTGTACTTTCTTAGTTTTAGACTTAAAGTCGATTTTCTTGTAAACTGTATGTCAATTGCGGCAGCACTGTACTGCTTAAGCCGAAAAACATCAATATTACTGATTTGCGCGAAAGTAAAATTATAATGTTAATGCAAGATTAACACATTAATATAACCGAGAAAATTGTACTTTCTTAGGTTTAGACTTAAAGTCGATTTTCTTGTAAATTGTATGTCAATTGCGGCAGCACTGTACTGCTTAAGCCGAAAAACATCAATATTACTGATTTGCGCGGAATTGAAATTATAATGTTATTGCAGAATTTACATATTCATACTTAAAGTCGATTTTCTTGTAAATTGTATGTCAATTGCGTGAGCACTGTACTGCTTAAACCGAAGAAAATGAATTTTACTGATTTGAGCGAAAGTCAAATTATATTGTTATTGCAGAATTGACATATTCATATAACCGAAAAAATTGCAGTTTCTTAGTTTTAGACTTAAAGTCGATTTTCTTGTAAATTGTATTTCAGTTGCGTGAGCACTGTACCGCTAAAGCTGAAAAACATGATTTTTACTGATTTGAGCGAAAGTCAAATTATATTTTTATTGCAGGATTAACAAATTAATATTACCGAAAAAGTTGCACTTTCTTAGTTTAGACTTAAAGTCGATTTTCTTCTAAATTCTAAAAAAAAAATCTCTAAAGAAATTGCACTTTCTTATGACATATAACCGAAAAAGTTGCACTTTCTTAGCTTTAGACTTAAAGTCGATTTTCGTGTAAATTGTATTTCAGTTACGTGAGCACTGTACCGTTTAAGCCGAAAAACATGAATTTTACTGATTTGAGCGAAAGTCAAATTATATTGTTATTGCAGGATTAACAAATTAATATTACCGAAAAAGTTGCACTTTCTTAGGTTTAGACTCAAAGTCGATTTTCTTGTAAATTGTATGTTAATCACTTGAGCACTCTACCGCATAAGCCGAAAAACACCAATTTTACTGATTTGCGCGAAAGTAAAATTATAATGTTAATGCAGGATTAACACATTAATATAACCGAAAAAATTCCACTTTCTTAGGTTTAGACTCAAAGTCGATTTCCTTGTAAATTGTATGTTAATCACTTGAGCACTGTACCGCATAAGCCGAAAAAAATCAGTTTTACTGATTTGCGCGAAAGTAAAACTATAATGTTATTGCAGGATTAACAACTTAATATTACCGAAAAAGTTGCACTTTCTTAGGTTTAGACTCAAAGTCGATTTTCTTGTAAATTGTATGTTAATCACTTGAGCACTGTACCGCATAAGCCGAAAAACAACAATTTTACTGATTTGCGCGAAAATAAAATTATATAGCTATTGCAGAATTGACATATTCATATAACCGAAAAAATTGTACTTTCTTAGTTTTAGACTTAAAGTCGATTTGCTGCTAAATTGTATGTTAATTGCGTGAGCACTGTACCGCTTAAACCGAAAAACATGAATTTTACTGATTTGAGCGAAAGTCAAATTATATTGTTATTGCAGGATTAATAAATTAATATTACCGAAAAAGTTGCACTTTCTTGGGTTTAGACTCAAAGTCGATTTTCTTGTAAATTGTATGTCAGTTGAGTGATCACTGTATTGCTTAAGCCGAAAAACATGAATTTTACTGATTTGAGCGAAAGTCAAATTATATTTTAATTGCAGGATTAACAAATTAATATTACCGAAAAAATTGCACTTTCTTAGGTTTAGACTCAAAGTCGATTTTCTTGTAAATTGTATGTTAATCACTTGAGCACTCTACCGCATAAGCCGAAAAACACCAATTTTACTGATTTGCGCGAAAGTAAAATTATTATGTTAATGCAGGATTAACACATTATTATAACCGAAAAAATTCCACTTTCTTAGGTTTAGACTCAAAGTCGATTTCCTTGTAAATTGTATGTTAATCACTTGAGCACTGTACCGCATAAGCCGAAAAACATCAGTTTTACTGATTTGCGCGAGGGTAAAACTATAATGTTATTGCAGGATTAACAACTTAATATTACCGAAAAAGTTGCACTTTCTTAGGTTTAGACTCAAAGTCGATTTTCTTGTAAATTGTATGTTAATCACTTGAGCACTGTACCGCATTAGCCGAAAAACAACAATTTTACTGATTTGCGCGAAAATAAAATTATATAGCTATTGCAGAATTGACAAATTCATATAACCGAAAACAATGCACTTTCTTAGCTTTAGACTTAAAGTCGATTTTCTTGTAAATTGTATTTCAATTGCGTGCGCACTGTACCGCTTAAGCCGGAAAACATGAATTTTACTGATTTAAGCGAAAGTCAAATTATATTGTTATTGCAGGATTAACAAATTAATATTACCGAAAAAGTTGCACTTTCTTAGGTTTAGTCTCAAAGTCGATTTTCTTGTAAATTGTATGTCAATTGCGTGCGCACTGTACCGCTTAAGCTGAAAAACATCAATATTACTGATTTGCGCGAAAGTAAAACTATAATGTTATGGCAGGATTAACAAATTAATATTAAAAAAAGAAAAGAAAAATTGAACTTTCTTAGATTTTTACTTAAAGCCGATTTTCTTGTAAATTGTATTTCAGTTGCGTGAGCACTGTACCGCTTAAGCTGAAAAACATGAATTTTACTGATTTGAGCGAAAGTCAAATTATATTGTTATTGCAGGATTAACAACTTAATATTACCGAAAAAATATCACTTTCTAAGCTTTAGACTTAAAGTCGATTTTCTTGTAAATTGTATTTCAGTTGCGTGAGCACTGTACCGCTTAAGCTGAAAAACATGAATTTTACTGATTTGAGCGAAAGTCAAATTATATTGTTATTGCAGGATTAACAAATTAATATTACCGAAAAAGTTGCACTTTCTTAGGTGTAGACCCAAATTATCTTGTAAATTGTATGTCAATTGCGGCAGCACTGTACTGCTTAAGCCGAAAAACATCAATATTACTGATTTGCGCGAAAGTAAAATTATAATGTTATTGCAGAATTTACATATTCATATAACCAAAAAAATTGTACCTTCTTAGTTTAGACTTAAAGTCGATTTTCTTCTAAATTCTAAAAAAAAAATCTCTAAAAAAATTGCACTTTCTTATGACATATAACCGAAAAAATTGCACTTTCTTAGCTTTAGACTTAAAGTCGATTTTCGTGTAAATTGTATTTCAGTTACATGAGCCCTGTACCGTTAAAGCCGAAAAACATGAATTTTACTGATTTGAGCGAAAGTCAAATTATATTATTATTGCAGGATTAACAAATTAATATTACCGAAAAAGTTGCACTTTCTTAGGTTTAGACTCAAAATCGATTTTCTTGTAAATTGTATGTTAATCACTTGAGCACTCTACCGCATAAGTCGAAAAACACCAATTTTACTGATTTGCGCGAAAGTAAAATTATAATGTTAATGCAGGATTAACACATTAATATAACCGAAAAAATTGCGCTTTCTTAGGTTTAGACTCAAAGTCGATTTCCTTGTAAATTGTATGTTAATCACTTGAGCACTGTACCGCATAAGCCGAAAAACATCAGTTTTACTGGTTTGCGCGAAAGTAAAACTATAATGTTATTGCAGGATTAACAACTTAATATTACCGAAAAAGTTGCACTTTCTTAGGTTTAGACTCAAAGTCGATTTCCTTGTAAATTGTATGTTAATCACTTGAGCACTGTACCGCATAAGCCGAAAAACATCAGTTTTACTGGTTTGCGCGAAAATAAAATTATATAGCTATTGCAGAATTGACATATTCATATAACCGAAAAAATTGTACTTTCTTAGTTTTAGACTTAAAGTCGATTTGCTGCTGAATTGTATGTTAATTGCGTGAGCACTGTACCGCTTAAACCGAAAAACATGAATTTTACTGATTTGAGCGAAAGTCAAATTATATTGTTATTGCAGGATTAACAACTTAATATTACCGAAAAAATATCACTTTCTAAGCTTTAGACTTAAAGTCGATTTTCTTGTAAATTGTATTTCAGTTGCGTGAGCACTGTACCGCTTAAGCTGAAAAACATGAATTTTACTGATTTGAGCGAAAGTCAAATTATATTGTTATTGCAGGATTAACAAATTAATATTACCGAAAAAGTGGCACTTTCTTAGGTGTAGACCCAAATTATCTTGTAAATTGTATGTCAATTGCGGCAGCACTGTACTGCTTAAGCCGAAAAACATCAATATTACTGATTTGCGCGAAAGTAAAATTATAATGTTATTGCAGAATTTACATATTTATATAACCGAAAAAATTGTACCTTCTTAGTTTAGACTTAAAGTCGATTTTCTTCTAAATTCTAAAAAAAAGATCTCTAAAAAAATTGCACCTTCTTATGACATATAACCGAAAAAATTGCACTTTCTTAGCTTTAGACTTAAAGTCGATTTTCTTGTAAATTGTATGTTAATTACTTGAGCACTCTACCGCATAAGCCGAAAAAAATCAGTTTTACTGATTTGCGCGAAAGTAAAACTATAATGTTATTGCAGGATTAACAACTTAATATTACCGAAAAAGTTGCACTTTCTTAGGTTTAGACTCAAAGTCGATTTTCTTGTAAATTGTATGTTAATCACTTGAGCACTGTACCGCATAAGCCGAAAAACAACAATTTTACTGATTTGCGCGAAAATAAAATTATATAGCTATTGCAGAATTGACATATTCATATAACCGAAAAAATTGTACTTTCTTAGTTTTAGACTTAAAGTCGATTTGCTGCTAAATTGTATGTTAATTGCGTGAGCACTGTACCGCTTAAACCGAAAAACATGAATTTTACTGATTTGAGCGAAAGTCAAATTATATTGTTATTGCAGGATTAATAAATTAATATTACCGAAAAAGTTGCACTTTCTTGGGTTTAGACTCAAAGTCGATTTTCTTGTAAATTGTATGTCAGTTGAGTGATCACTGTATTGCTTAAGCCGAAAAACATGAATTTTACTGATTTGAGCGAAAGTCAAATTATATTTTAATTGCAGGATTAACAAATTAATATTACCGAAAAAATTGCACTTTCTTAGGTTTAGACTCAAAGTCGATTTTCTTGTAAATTGTATGTTAATCACTTGAGCACTCTACCGCATAAGCCGAAAAACACCAATTTTACTGATTTGCGCGAAAGTAAAATTATAATGTTAATGCAGGATTAACACATTATTATAACCGAAAAAATTCCACTTTCTTAGGTTTAGACTCAAAGTCGATTTCCTTGTAAATTGTATGTTAATCACTTGAGCACTGTACCGCATAAGCCGAAAAACATCAGTTTTACTGATTTGCGCGAGGGTAAAACTATAATGTTATTGCAGGATTAACAACTTAATATTACCGAAAAAGTTGCACTTTCTTAGGTTTAGACTCAAAGTCGATTTTCTTGTAAATTGTATGTTGATCACTTGAGCACTGTACCGCATTAGCCGAAAAACAACAATTTTACTGATTTGCGCGAAAATAAAATTATATAGCTATTGCAGAATTGACAAATTCATATAACCGAAAACAATGCACTTTCTTAGCTTTAGACTTAAAGTCGATTTTCTTGTAAATTGTATTTCAATTGCGTGCGCACTGTACCGCTTAAGCCGGAAAACATGAATTTTACTGATTTAAGCGAAAGTCAAATTATATTGTTATTGCAGGATTAACAAATTAATATTACCGAAAAAGTTGCACTTTCTTAGGTTTAGTCTCAAAGTCGATTTTCTTGTAAATTGTATGTCAATTGCGTGCGCACTGTACCGCTTAAGCTGAAAAACATCAATATTACTGATTTGCGCGAAAGTAAAACTATAATGTTATGGCAGGATTAACAAATTAATATTAAAAAAAGAAAAGAAAAATTGAACTTTCTTAGATTTTTACTTAAAGCCGATTTTCTTGTAAATTGTATTTCAGTTGCGTGAGCACTGTACCGCTTAAGCTGAAAAACATGAATTTTACTGATTTGAGCGAAAGTCAAATTATATTGTTATTGCAGGATTAACAACTTAATATTACCGAAAAAATATCACTTTCTAAGCTTTAGACTTAAAGTCGATTTTCTTGTAAATTGTATTTCAGTTGCGTGAGCACTGTACCGCTTAAGCTGAAAAACATGAATTTTACTGATTTGAGCGAAAGTCAAATTATATTGTTATTGCAGGATTAACAAATTAATATTACCGAAAAAGTTGCACTTTCTTAGGTGTAGACCCAAATTATCTTGTAAATTGTATGTCAATTGCGGCAGCACTGTACTGCTTAAGCCGAAAAACATCAATATTACTGATTTGCGCGAAAGTAAAATTATAATGTTATTGCAGAATTTACATATTCATATAACCAAAAAAATTGTACCTTCTTAGTTTAGACTTAAAGTCGATTTTCTTCTAAATTCTAAAAAAAAAATCTCTAAAAAAATTGCACTTTCTTATGACATATAACCGAAAAAATTGCACTTTCTTAGCTTTAGACTTAAAGTCGATTTTCGTGTAAATTGTATTTCAGTTACATGAGCCCTGTACCGTTAAAGCCGAAAAACATGAATTTTACTGATTTGAGCGAAAGTCAAATTATATTATTATTGCAGGATTAACAAATTAATATTACCGAAAAAGTTGCACTTTCTTAGGTTTAGACTCAAAGTCGATTTTCTTGTAAATTGTATGTTAATCACTTGAGCACTCTACCGCATAAGTCGAAAAACACCAATTTTACTGATTTGCGCGAAAGTAAAATTATAATGTTAATGCAGGATTAACACATTAATATAACCGAAAAAATTGCGCTTTCTTAGGTTTAGACTCAAAGTCGATTTCCTTGTAAATTGTATGTTAATCACTTGAGCACTGTACCGCATAAGCCGAAAAACATCAGTTTTACTGGTTTGCGCGAAAGTAAAACTATAATGTTATTGCAGGATTAACAACTTAATATTACCGAAAAAGTTGCACTTTCTTAGGTTGAGACTCAAAGTCGATTTCCTTGTAAATTGTATGTTAATCACTTGAGCACTGTACCGCATAAGCCGAAAAACAACAATTTTACTGATTTGCGCGAAAATAAAATTATATAGCTATTGCAGAATTGACATATTCATATAACCGAAAAAATTGTACTTTCTTAGTTTTAGACTTAAAGTCGATTTGCTGCTGAATTGTATGTTAATTGCGTGAGCACTGTACCGCTTAAACCGAAAAACATGAATTTTACTGATTTGAGCGAAAGTCAAATTATATTGTTATTGCAGGATTAACAAATTAATATTACCGAAAAAGTTGCACTTTCTTGGGTTTAGACTCAAAGTCGATTTTCTTGTAAATTGTATGTCAGTTGCGTGAGCACTGTACTGCTTAAGCCGAAAAACATGAATTTTACTGATTTGAGCGAAAGTCAAATTATATTTTAATTGCAGGATTAACAAATTAATATTACCGAAAAAATTGCACTTTCTTAGGTTTAGACTCAAAGTCGATTTTCTTGTAAATTGTATGTTAATTACTTGAGCACTCTACCGCATAAGCCGAAAAACACCAATTTTACTGATTTGCGCGAAAGTAAAATTATAATGTTAATGCAGGATTAACACATTAATATAACCGAAAAAATTCCACTTTCTTAGGTTTAGACTCAAAGTCGATTTCCTTGTAAATTGTATGTTAATCACTTGAGCACTGTACCGCATAAGCCGAAAAACATCAGTTTTACTGATTTGCGCGAGGGTAAAACTATAATGTTATTGCAGGATTAACAACTTAATATTACCGAAAAAGTTGCACTTTCTTAGGTTTAGACTCAAAGTCGATTTTCTTGTAAATTGTATGTTAATCACTTGAGCACTGTACCGCATTAGCCGAAAAACAACAATTTTACTGATTTGCGCGAAAATAAAATTATATAGCTATTGCAGAATTGACATATTCATATAACCGAAAAAAATGCACTTTCTTAGCTTTAGACTTAAAGTCGATTTTCTTGTAAATTGTATTTCAGTTGCGTGCGCACTGTACCGCTTAAGCCGGAAAACATGAATTTTACTGATTTGAGCGAAAGTCAAATTATATTGTTATTGCAGGATTAACAAATTAATATTACCGAAAAAGTTGCACTTTCTTAGGTTTAGTCTCAAAGTCGATTTTCTTGTAAATTGTATGTCAATTGCGTGCGCACTGTACCGCTTAAGCTGAAAAACATCAATGTTACTGATTTGGGCGAAAGTAAAACTATGATGTTATTG
This sequence comes from Bactrocera oleae, assembly GCF_042242935.1. Lineage (NCBI taxonomy): Eukaryota > Metazoa > Arthropoda > Insecta > Diptera > Tephritidae > Bactrocera > Bactrocera oleae. The sequence goes on along the minus strand of NC_091541.1, from coordinate 13,952,531 downwards.
CAGGATTAACAACTTAATATTACCGAAAAAATATCACTTTCTAAGCTTTAGACTTAAAGTCGATTTTCTTGTAAATTGTATTTCAGTTGCGTGAGCACTGTACCGCTTAAGCTGAAAAACATGAATTTTACTGATTTGAGCGAAAGTCAAATTATATTGTTATTGCAGGATTAACAAATTAATATTACCGAAAAAGTGGCACTTTCTTAGGTGTAGACCCAAATTATCTTGTAAATTGTATGTCAATTGCGGCAGCACTGTACTGCTTAAGCCGAAAAACATCAATATTACTGATTTGCGCGAAAGTAAAATTATAATGTTATTGCAGAATTTACATATTTATATAACCGAAAAAATTGTACCTTCTTAGTTTAGACTTAAAGTCGATTTTCTTCTAAATTCTAAAAAAAAGATCTCTAAAAAAATTGCACCTTCTTATGACATATAACCGAAAAAATTGCACTTTCTTAGCTTTAGACTTAAAGTCGATTTTCGTGTAAATTGTATTTCAGTTACATGAGCCCTGTACCGTTAAAGCCGAAAAACATGAATTTTACTGATTTGAGCGAAAGTCAAATTATATTATTATTGCAGGATTAACAAATTAATATTACCGAAAAAGTTGCACTTTCTTAGGTTTAGACTCAAAGTCGATTTTCTTGTAAATTGTATGTTAATCACTTGAGCACTCTACCGCATAAGTCGAAAAACACCAATTTTACTGATTTGCGCGAAAGTAAAATTATAATGTTAATGCAGGATTAACACATTAATATAACCGAAAAAATTCCACTTTCTTAGGTTTAGACTCAAAGTCGATTTCCTTGTAAATTGTATGTTAATCACTTGAGCACTGTACCGCATAAGTCGAAAAACACCAATTTTACTGATTTGCGCGAAAGTAAAATTATAATGTTAATGCAGGATTAACACATTAATATAACCGAAAAAATTCCACTTTCTTAGGTTTAGACTCAAAGTCGATTTCCTTGTAAATTGTATGTTAATCACTTGAGCACTGTACCGCATAAGCCGAAAAACATCAGTTTTACTGATTTGCGCGAAAGTAAAATTATAATGTTAATGCAGGATTAACACATTAATATAACCGAAAAAATTCCACTTTCTTAGGTTTAGACTCAAAGTCGATTTCCTTGTAAATTGTATGTTAATCACTTGAGCACTCTACCGCATAAGTCGAAAAACACCAATTTTACTGATTTGCGCGAAAGTAAAATTATAATGTTAATGCAGGATTAACACATTAATATAACCGAAAAAATTCCACTTTCTTAGGTTTAGACTCAAAGTCGATTTCCTTGTAAATTGTATGTTAATCACTTGAGCACTGTACCGCATAAGCCGAAAAACATCAGTTTTACTGATTTGCGCGAAAGTAAAATTATAATGTTAATGCAGGATTAACACATTAATATAACCGAAAAAATTCCACTTTCTTAGGTTTAGACTCAAAGTCGATTTCCTTGTAAATTGTATTTCAGTTGCGTGAGCACTGTACCGCTTAAGCTGAAAAACATGAATTTTACTGATTTGAGCGAAAGTCAAATTATATTGTTATTGCAGGATTAACAAATTAATATTACCGAAAAAGTTGCACTTTCTTAGGTTTAGACTAAAAGTCGATTTTCTTGTAAATTGCATGTTAATCACTTGAGCACTGTACCGCATAAGTCGAAAAACACCAATTTTACTGATTTGATCTAAAGTCAAACTTTCATATAATTTCAGGATTAACAAATTAATATAACCGAAAAAATTGCACTTACTTAGATTTAGACTTAAAGTCGATTTTCTTGTAAATTGTATGTTAATCACTTGAGCACTGTACCGCATAAGCCGAAAAACAACAATTTTACTGATTTGCGCGAAAATAAAATTATATAGCTATTGCAGAATTGACATATTCATATAACCGAAAAAATTGTACTTTCTTAGTTTTAGACTTAAAGTCGATTTGCTGCTAAATTGTATGTTAATTGCGTGAGCACTGTACCGCTTAAACCGAAAAACATGAATTTTACTGATTTGAGCGAAAGTCAAATTATATTGTTATTGCAGGATTAACAAATTAATATTTCCGAAAAAGTTGCACTTTCTTAGGTTTAGACTCAAAGTCGATTTCCTTGTAAATTGTATTTCAGTTGCGTGAGCACTGTACCGCTTAAGCTGAAAAACATGAATTTTACTGATTTGAGCGAAAGTCAAATTATATTGTTATTGCAGGATTAACAAATTAATATTACCGAAAAAGTTGCACTTTCTTAGGTTTAGACTAAAAGTCGATTTTCTTGTAAATTGCATGTTAATCACTTGAGCACTGTACCGCATAAGCCGAAAAACAACAATTTTACTGATTTGCGCGAAAATAAAATTATATAGCTATTGCAGAATTGACATATTCATATAACCGAAAAAATTGTACTTTCTTAGTTTTAGACTTAAAGTCGATTTGCTGCTGAATTGTATGTTAATTGCGTGAGCACTGTACCGCTTAAACCGAAAAACATGAATTTTACTGATTTGAGCGAAAGTCAAATTATATTGTTAATGCAGGATTAACACATTAATATAACCGAAAAAATTCCACTTTCTTAGGTTTAGACTCAAAGTCGATTTCCTTGTAAATTGTATTTCAGTTGCGTGAGCACTGTACCGCTTAAGCTGAAAAACATGAATTTTACTGATTTGAGCGAAAGTCAAATTATATTGTTATTGCAGGATTAACAAATTAATATTACCGAAAAAGTTGCACTTTCTTAGGTTTAGACTAAAAGTCGATTTTCTTGTAAATTGCATGTTAATCACTTGAGCACTGTACCGCATAAGCCGAAAAACAACAATTTTACTGATTTGCGCGAAAATAAAATTATATAGCTATTGCAGAATTGACATATTCATATAACCGAAAAAATTGTACTTTCTTAGTTTTAGACTTAAAGTCGATTTGCTGCTAAATTGTATGTTAATTGCGTGAGCACTGTACCGCTTAAACCGAAAAACATGAATTTTACTGATTTGAGCGAAAGTCAAATTATATTGTTATTGCAGGATTAACAAATTAATATTTCCGAAAAAGTTGCACTTTCTTGGGTTTAGACTCAAAGTCGATTTTCTTGTAAATTGTATGTCAGTTGCGTGAGCACTGTACTGCTTAAGCCGAAAAACATGAATTTTACTGATTTGAGCGAAAGTCAAATTATATTTTAATTGCAGGATTAACAAATTAATATTACCGAAAAAATTGCACTTTCTTAGGTTTAGACTCAAAGTCGATTTCCTTGTAAATTGTATGTTAATCACTTGAGCACTGTACCGCATAAGCCGAAAAACACCAATTTTACTGATTTGCGCGAAAGTAAAATTATAATGTTAATGCAGGATTAACACATTAATATAACCGAAAAGATTCCACTTTCTTAGGTTTAGACTCAAAGTCGATTTCCTTGTAAATTGTATGTTAATCACTTGAGCACTGTACCGCATAAGCCGAAAAACATCAGTTTTACTGATTTGCGCGAGAGTAAAACTATAATGTTATTGCAGGATTAACAACTTAATATTACCGAAAAAGTTGCACTTTCTTAGGTTTAGACTCAAAGTCGATTTCCTTGTAAATTGTATGTTAATCACTTGAGCACTGTACCGCATAAGCCGAAAAACAACAATTTTACAGATTTGCGCGAAAATAAAATTATATAGCTATTGCAGGATTAACAAATTAATATTACCGAAAAAGTTGCACTTTCTTAGGTTTAGTCTCAAAGTCGATTTTTTTGTAAATTTTATGTCAATTGCGTGCGCACTGTACCGCTTAAGCTGAAAAACATCAATATTACTGATTTGCGCGAAAGTAAAACTATAATGTTATGGCAGGATTAACAAATTAATATTAAAAAAAGAAAAGAAAAAATTGAACTTTCTTAGGTTTAGACTCAAAGTCGATTTCCTTGTAAATTGTATGTTAATCACTTGAGCACTGTACCGCATAAGCCGAAAAACATCAGTTTTACTGATTTGCGCGAGAGTAAAACTATAATGTTATTACAGGATTAACAACTTAATATTACCGAAAAAAATGCACTTTCTTAGCTTTAGACTTAAAGTCGATTTTCTTGTAAATTGTATTTCAGTTGCGTGCGCACTGTACCGCTTAAGCCGAAAAACATGAATTTTACTGATTTGAGCGAAAGTCAAATTATATTGTTATTGCAGGATTAACAAATTAATATTACCGAAAAAGCTGCACTTTCTTAGGTTTAGTCTCAAAGTCGATTTTCTTGTAAATTGTATGTCAATTGCGTGCGCACTGTACCGCTTAAGCTGAAAAACATCAATATTACTGATTTGCGCGAAAGTAAAACTATAATGTTATGGCAGGATTAACAAATTAATATTAAAAAAAGAAAAGAAAAAATTGAACTTTCTTAGATTTTTACTTAAAGCCGAGTTTCTTGTAAATTGTATGTTAATTACTTGAGCGCTGTACCGCTTAGGCCGAAAAACATCAATTTTACTGATTTGCGCGAGAGTAAAACTATAATGTTATTGCAGGATTAACAACTTAATATTACCGAAAAAAATGCACTTTCTTAGCTTTAGACTTAAAGTCGATTTTCTTGTAAATTGTATTTCAGTTGCGTGCGCACTGTACCGCTTAAGCCGAAAAACATGAACTTTACTGATCTGAGCGAAAGTCAAATTATATTGTTATTGCGGGATTAACAAATTAATATTACCGAAAAAGTTGCACTTTCTTAGGTTTAGTCTCAAAGTCGATTTTCTTGTAAATTGTATGTCAGTTGCGTGCGCACTGTACCGCTTAAGCTGAAAAACATCAATATTACTGATTTGCGCGAAAGTAAAACTATAATGTTATGGCAGGATTAACAAATTAATATTACCGAAAAAAATGCACTTTCTTAGGTTTAGTCTCAAAGTCGATTTTCTTGTAAATTGTATGTCAATTGCGTGCGCACTGTACCGCTTAAGCTGAAAAACATCAATATTACTGATTTGCGCGAAAATAAAACTATAATGTTATGGCAGGATTAACAAATTAATATTAAAAAAAGAAAAGAAAAAATTGAACTTTCTTAGGTTTAGACTCAAAGTCGATTTCCTTGTAAATTGTATGTTAATCACTTGAGCACTGTACCGCATAAGCCGAAAAACATCAGTTTTACTGATTTGCGCGAGAGTAAAACTATAATGTTATTACAGGATTAACAACTTAATATTACCGAAAAAAATGCACTTTCTTAGCTTTAGACTTAAAGTCGATTTTCTTGTAAATTGTATTTCAGTTGCGTGCGCACTGTACCGCTTAAGTGAAAAACATGAATTTTACTGATTTGAGCGAAAGTCAAATTATATTGTTATGGCAGGATTAACAAATTAATATTACCGAAAAAGTTGCACTTTCTTAGGTTTAGTCTCAAAGTCGATTTTCTTGTAAATTGTATGTCAATTGCGTGCGCACTGTACCGCTTAAGCTGAAAAACATCAATATTACTGATTTGCGCGAAAGTAAAACTATAATGTTATGGCAGGATTAACAAATTAATATTAAAAAAAGAAAAGAAAAAATTGAACTTTCTTAGATTTTTACTTAAAGCCGAGTTTCTTGTAAATTGTATGTTAATTACTTGAGCGCTGTACCGCTTAGGCCGAAAAACATCAATTTTACTGATTTGCGCGAAAGTAAAACTATAATGTTATTGCAGGATTAACAAATTAATATTACCGAAAAAGTTGCACTTTCTTAGGTTTAGACTCAAAGTCGATTTTCTTGTAAATTGTATGTTAATCACTTGAGCACTGTACCGCATAAGCCGAAAAACACCAATTTTACTCATTTGCGCGAAAGTAAAATTATAATGTTAATGCAGGATTAACACATTAATATAACCGAAAAAATTCCACTTTCTTAGGTTTAGACTCAAAGTCGATTTCCTTGTAAATTGTATGTTAATCACTTGAGCACTGTACCGCATAAGCCGAAAAACATCAGTTTTACTGATTTGCGCGAGAGTAAAACTATAATGTTATTGCAGGATTAACAACTTAATATTACCGAAAAAGTTGCACTTTCTTAGGTTTAGACTCAAAGTCGATTTTCTTGTAAATTGTATGTTAATCACTTGAGCACTGTACCGCATAAGCCGAAAAACAACAATTTTACTGATTTGCGCGAAAATAAAATTATATAGCTATTGCAGGATTAACAAATTAATATTACCGAAAAAGTTGCACTTTCTTAGGTTTAGTCTCAAAGTCGATTTTCTTGTAAATTGTATGTCAATTGCGTGCGCACTGTACCGCTTAAGCTGAAAAACATCAATATTACTGATTTGCGCGAAAGTAAAACTATAATGCTATGGCAGGATTAACAAATTAATATTAAAAAAAGAAAAGAAAAAATTGAACTTTCTTAGATTTTTACTTAAAGCCGAGTTTCTTGTAAATTGTATGTTAATTACTTGAGCGCTGTACCGCTTAGGCCGAAAAACATCAATTTTACTGATTTGCGCGAGAGTAAAACTATAATGTTATTGCAGGATTAACAACTTAATATTACCGAAAAAAATGCACTTTCTTAGCTTTAGACTTAAAGTCGATTTTCTTGTAAATTGTATTTCAGTTGCGTGCGCACTGTACCGCTTAAGCCGAAAAACATGAATTTTACTGATTTGAGCGAAAGTCAAATTATATTGTTATTGCAGGATTAACAAATTAATATTACCGAAAAAGTTGCACTTTCTTAGGTTTAGTCTCAAAGTCGATTTTCTTGTAAATTGTATGTCAATTGCGTGCGCACTGTACCGCTTAAGCTGAAAAACATCAATATTACTGATTTGCGCGAAAGTAAAACTATAATGTTATGGCAGGATTAACAAATTAATATTACCGAAAAAAATGCACTTTCTTAGGTTTAGTCTCAAAGTCGATTTTCTTGTAAATTGTATGTCAATTGCGTGCGCACTGTACCGCTTAAGCTGAAAAACATCAATATTACTGATTTGCGCGAAAGTAAAACTATAATGTTATGGCAGGATTAACAAATTAATATTAAAAAAAGAAAAGAAAAAATTGAACTTTCTTAGGTTTAGACTCAAAGTCGATTTCGTTGTAAATTGTATGTTAATCACTTGAGCACTGTACCGCATAAGCCGAAAAACATCAGTTTTACTGATTTGCGCGAGAGTAAAACTATAATGTTATTGCAGGATTAACAACTTAATATTACCGAAAAAAATGCACTTCCTTAGCTTTAGATTTAAAGTCGATTTTCTTGTAAATTGTATTTCAGTTGCGTGCGCACTGTACCGCTTAAGTGAAAAACATGAATTTTACTGATTTGAGCGAAAGTCAAATTATATTGTTATGGCAGGATTAACAAATTAATATTACCGAAAAAGTTGCACTTTCTTAGGTTTAGTCTCAAAGTCGATTTTCTTGTAAATTGTATGTCAATTGCGTGCGCACTGTACCGCTTAAGCTGAAAAACATCAATATTACTGATTTGCGCGAAAGTAAAACTATAATGTTATGGCAGGATTAACAAATTAATATTAAAAAAAGAAAAGAAAAAATTGAACTTTCTTAGATTTTTACTTAAAGCCGAGTTTCTTGTAAATTGTATGTTAATTACTTGAGCGCTGTACCGCTTAGGCCGAAAAACATCAATTTTACTGATTTGCGCGAAAGTAAAACTATAATGTTATTGCAGGATTAACAAATTAATATTACCGAAAAAGTTGCACTTTCTTAGGTTTAGACTCAAAGTCGATTTTCTTGTAAATTGTATGTTAATCACTTGAGCACTGTACCGCATAAGCCGAAAAACATCAATTTTACTGATTTGGGCGAAAGTAAAACTATAATGTTATTGCAGGATTAACAACTTAATATTACCGAAAAAATATCACTTTCTAAGCTTTAGACTTAACGTCGATTTTCTTGTAAATTGTATTTCAGTTGCGTGAGCACTGTACCGCTTAAGCTGAAAAACATGAATTTTACTGATTTGAGCGAAAGTCAAATTATATTGTTATTGCAGGATTAACAAATTAATATTACCGAAAAAATTGCACTTTCTTAGGTTTAGACCCAAATTATCTTGTAAATTGTATGTTAATCACTTGAGCACTGTACCGCATAAGCCGAAAAGCATCAGTTTTACTGATTTGCGCGAGAGTAAAACTATAATGTTATTGCAGGATTAACAACTTAATATTACCGAAAAAAATGCACTTTCTTAGCTTTAGACTTAAAGTCGATTTTCTTGTAAATTGTATTTCAGTTGCGTGCGCACTGTACCGCTTAAGCCGAAAAACATGAATTTTACTGATTTGAGCGAAAGTCAAATTATATTGTTATTGCAGGATTAACAAATTAATATTACCGAAAAAATTGCACTTTCTTAGGTTTAGACTCAAAGTCGATTTTCTTGTAAATTGTATGTTAATCACTTGAGCACTCTACCGCATAAGCCGAAAAACACCAATTTTACTGATTTGCGCGAAAGTAAAATTATAATGTTAATGCAGGATTAACACATTAATATAACCGAAAAAATTCCACTTTCTTAGGTTTAGACTCAAAGTCGATTTCCTTGTAAATTGTATGTTAATCACTTGAGCACTGTACCGCATAAGCCGAAAAACATCAGTTTTACTGATTTGCGCGAAAGTAAAACTATAATGTTATTGCAGGATTAACAACTTAATATTACCGAAAAAGTTGCACTTTCTTAGGTTTAGACTCAAAGTCGATTTTCTTGTAAATTGTATGTTAATCACTTGAGCACTGTACCGCATAAGCCGAAAAACAACAATTTTACTGATTTGCGCGAAAATAAAATTATATAGCTATTGCAGGATTAACAAATTAATATTACCGAAAAAGTTGCACTTTCTTAGGTTTAGTCTCAAAGTCGATTTTCTTGTAAATTGTATGTCAATTGCGTGCGCACTGTACCGCTTAAGCTGAAAAACATCAATATTACTGATTTGCGCGAAAGTAAAACTATAATGCTATGGCAGGATTAACAAATTAATATTAAAAAAAGAAAAGAAAAAATGGAACTTTCTTAGATTTTTACTTAAAGCCGAGTTTCTTGTAAATTGTATGTTAATTACTTGAGCGCTGTACCGCTTAGGCCGAAAAACATCAATTTTACTGATTTGCGCGAGAGTAAAACTATAATGTTATTGCAGGATTAACAACTTAATATTACCGAAAAAATGCACTTTCTTAGCTTTAGACTTAAAGTCGATTTTCTTGTAAATTGTATTTCAGTTGCGTGCGCACTGTACCGCTTAAGCCGAAAAACATGAATTTTACTGATTTGAGCGAAAGTCAAATTATATTGTTATTGCAGGATTAACAAATTAATATTACCGAAAAAGTTGCACTTTCTTAGGTTTAGTCTCAAAGTCGATTTTCTTGTAAATTGTGTGTCGATTGCGTGCGCACTGTACCGCTTAAGCTGAAAAACATCAATATTACTGATTTGCGCGAAAGTAAAACTATAATGTTATGGCAGGATTAACAAATTAATATTACCGAAAAAAATGCACTTTCTTAGGTTTAGTCTCAAAGTCGATTTTCTTGTAAATTGTATGTCAATTGCGTGCGCACTGTACCGCTTAAGCTGAAAAACATCAATATTACTGATTTGCGCGAAAGTAAAACTATAATGTTATTGCAGGATTAACAAATTAATATTAAAAAAAGAAAAGAAAAAATTGAACTTTCTTAGGTTTAGACTCAAAGTCGATTTCGTTGTAAATTGTATGTTAATCACTTGAGCACTGTACCGCATAAGCCGAAAAACATCAGTTTTACTGATTTGCGCGAGAGTAAAACTATAATGTTATTGCAGGATTAACAACTTAATATTACCGAAAAAAATGCACTTTCTTAGCTTTAGACTTAAAGTCGATTTTCTTGTAAATTGTATTTCAGTTGCGTGCGCACTGTACCGCTTAAGTGAAAAACATGAATTTTACTGATTTGAGCGAAAGTCAAATTATATTGTTATGGCAGGATTAACAAATTAATATTACCGAAAAAGTTGCACTTTCTTAGGTTTAGTCTCAAAGTCGATTTTCTTGTAAATTGTATGTCAATTGCGTGCGCACTGTACCGCTTAAGCTGAAAAACATCAATATTACTGATTTGCGCGAAAGTAAAACTATAATGTTATGGCAGGATTAACAAATTAATATTAAAAAAAGAAAAGAAAAAATTGAACTTTCTTAGATTTTTACTTAAAGCCGAGTTTCTTGTAAATTGTATGTTAATTACTTGAGCGCTGTACCGCTTAGGCCGAAAAACATCAATTTTACTGATTTGCGCGAAAGTAAAACTATAATGTTATTGCAGGATTAACAAATTAATATTACCGAAAAAGTTGCACTTTCTTAGGTTTAGACTCAAAGTCGATTTTCTTGTAAATTGTATGTTAATCACTTGAGCACTGTACCGCATAAGCCGAAAAACATCAATTTTACTGATTTGGGCGAAAGTAAAACTATAATGTTATTGCAGGATTAACAACTTAATATTACCGAAAAAATATCACTTTCTAAGCTTTAGACTTAACGTCGATTTTCTTGTAAATTGTATTTCAGTTGCGTGAGCACTGTACCGCTTAAGCTGAAAAACATGAATTTTACTGATTTGAGCGAAAGTCAAATTATATTGTTATTGCAGGATTAACAAATTAATATTACCGAAAAAATTGCACTTTCTTAGGTTTAGACCCAAATTATCTTGTAAATTGTATGTCAATTGCGGCAGCACTGTACTGCTTAAGCCGAAAAACATCAATATTACTGAATTGCGCGAAAGTAAAATTATAATGTTATTGCAGAATTTACATATTCATATAACCGAAAAAATTGTACCTTCTTAGTTTAGACTCAAAGTCGATTTTCTTCTAAATTCTAAAAAAAAAATCTCTAAAAAAATTGCACTTTCTTATGACATATAACCGAAAAAATTGCACTTTCTTAGCTTTAGACTTAAAGTCGATTTTCGTGTAAATTGTATTTCAGTTACATGAGCCCTGTACCGTTACAGCCGAAAAACATGAATTTTACGGATTTTAGCGAAAGTCAAATTATATTATTATTGCAGGATTAACAAATTTATATTACCGAAAAAGTTGCACTTTCTTAGGTTTAGACTCAAAGTCGATTTTCTTGTAAATTGTATGTTAATCACTTGAGCACTCTACCGCATAAGTCGAAAAACACCAATTTTACTGATTTGCGCGAAAGTAAAATTATAATGTTAATGCAGGATTAACACATTAATATAACCGAAAAAATTGCACTTTCTTAGGTTTAGACTCAAAGTCGATTTCCTTGTAAATTGTATGTTAATCACTTGAGCACTGTACCGCATAAGCCGAAAAACATCAGTTTTACTGATTTGCGCGAAAGTAAAACTATAATGTTATGGCAGGATTAACAAATTAATATTACCGAAAAAAATGCACTTTCTTAGGTTTAGTCTCAAAGTCGATTTTCTTGTAAATTGTATGTCAATTGCGTGCGCACTGTACCGCTTAAGCTGAAAAACATCAATATTACTGATTTGCGCGAAAATAAAACTATAATGTTATGGCAGGATTAACAAATTAATATTAAAAAAAGAAAAGAAAAAATTGAACTTTCTTAGGTTTAGACTCAAAGTCGATTTCCTTGTAAATTGTATGTTAATCACTTGAGCACTGTACCGCATAAGCCGAAAAACATCAGTTTTACTGATTTGCGCGAGAGTAAAACTATAATGTTATTGCAGGATTAACAACTTAATATTACCGAAAAAAATGCACTTTCTTAGCTTTAGACTTAAAGTCGATTTTCTTGTAAATTGTATTTCAGTTGCGTGCGCACTGTACCGCTTAAGCCGAAAAACATGAATTTTACTGATTTGAGCGAAAGTCAAATTATATTGTTATTGCAGGATTAACAAATTAATATTACCGAAAAAATTGCACTTTCTTAGGTTTAGACTCAAAGTCGATTTTCTTGTAAATTGTATGTTAATCACTTGAGCACTCTACCGCATAAGCCGAAAAACACCAATTTTACTGATTTGCGCGAAAGTAAAATTATAATGTTAATGCAGGATTAACACATTAATATAACCGAAAAAATTCCACTTTCTTAGGTTTAGACTCAAAGTCGATTTCCTTGTAAATTGTATGTTAATCACTTGAGCACTGTACCGCATAAGCCGAAAAACATCAATTTTACTGATTTGGGCGAAAGTAAAATTATAATCTTAATGCAGGATTAACACATTAATATAACCGAAAAAGTTCCACTTTCTTAGGTTTCGACTCAAAGTCGATTTCCTTGTAAATTGTATGTTAATCACTTGAGCACTGTACCGCATAAGCCGAAAAACAACAATTTTACTGATTTGCGCGAAAATAAAATTATATAGCTATTGCAGGATTAACAAATTAATATTACCGAAAAAGTTGCACTTTCTTAGGTTTAGTCTCAAAGTCGATTTTCTTGTAAATTGTATGTCAATTGCGTGCGCACTGTACCGCTTAAGCTGAAAAACATCAATATTACTGATTTGCGCGAAAGTAAAACTATAATGCTATGGCAGGATTAACAAATTAATATTAAAAAAAGAAAAGAAAAAATTGAACTTTCTTAGATTTTTACTTAAAGCCGAGTTTCTTGTAAATTGTATGTTAACTACTTGAGCGCTGTACCGCTTAGGCCGAAAAACATCAATTTTACTGATTTGCGCGAGAGTAAAACTATAATGTTATTGCAGGATTAACAACTTAATATTACCGAAAAAAATGCACTTTCTTAGCTTTAGACTTAAAGTCGATTTTCTTGTAAATTGTATTTCAGTTGCGTGCGCACTGTACCGCTTAAGCCGAAAAACATGAATTTTACTGATTTGAGCGAAATTCAAATTATATTGTTATTGCAGGATTAACAAATTAATATTACCGAAAAAGTTGCACTTTCTTAGGTTTAGTCTCAAAGTCGATTTTCTTGTAAATTGTATGTCAATTGCGTGCGCACTGTACCGCTTAAGCTGAAAAACATCAATATTACTGATTTGCGCGAAAGTAAAACTATAATGTTATGGCAGGATTAACAAATTAATATTACCGAAAAAAATGCACTTTCTTAGGTTTAGTCTCAAAGTCGATTTTCTTGTAAATTGTATGTCAATTGCGTGCGCACTGTACCGCTTAAGCTGAAAAACATCAATATTACTGATTTGCGCGAAAGTAAAACTATAATGTTATGGCAGGATTAACAAATTAATATTAAAAAAAGAAAAGAAAAAATTGAACTTTCTTAGGTTTAGACTCAAAGTCGATTTCGTTGTAAATTGTATGTTAATCACTTGAGCACTGTACCGCATAAGCCGAAAAACATCAGTTTTACTGATTTGCGCGAGAGTAAAACTATAATGTTATTGCAGGATTAACAACTTAATATTACCGAAAAAAATGCACTTTCTTAGCTTTAGACTTAAAGTCGATTTTCTTGTAAATTGTATTTCAGTTGCGTGCGCACTGTACCGCTTAAGTGAAAAACATGAATTTTACTGATTTGAGCGAAAGTCAAATTATATTGTTATTGCAGGATTAACAAATTAATATTACCGAAAAAGTTGCACTTTCTTAGGTTTAGTCTCAAAGTCGATTTTCTTGTAAATTGTATGTCAATTGCGTGCGCACTGTACCGCTTAAGCTGAAAACATCAATATTACTGATTTGCGCGAAAGTAAAACTATAATGTTATGGCAGGATTAACAATATAATATTAAAAAAAGAAAAGAAAAAATTGAACTTTCTTAGATTTTTACTTAAAGCCGAGTTTCTTGTAAATTGTATGTTAATTACTTGAGCGCTGTACCGCTTAGGCCGAAAAACATCAATTTTACTGATTTGCGCGAAAGTAAAACTATAATGTTATTGCAGGATTAACAAATTAATATTACCGAAAAAGTTGCACTTTCTTAGGTTTAGACTCAAAATCGATTTTCTTGTAAATTGTATGTTAATCACTTGAGCACTGTACCGCAAAAGCCGAAAAACATCAATTTTACTGATTTGGGCGAAAGTAAAACTATAATGTTATTGCAGGATTAACAACTTAATATTACCGAAAAAATATCACTTTCTAAGCTTTAGACTTAACGTCGATTCTCTTGTAAATTGTATTTCAGTTGCGTGAGCACTGTACCGCTTAAGCTGAAAAACATGAATTTTACTGATTTGAGCGAAAGTCAAATTATATTGTTATTGCAGGATTAACAAATTAATATTACCGAAAAAATTGCACTTTCTTAGGTTTAGACCCAAATTATCTTGTAAATTGTATGTCAATTGCGGCAGCACTGTACTGCTTAAGCCGAAAAACATCAATATTACTGAATTGCGCGAAAGTAAAATTATAATGTTATTGCAGAATTTACATATTCATATAACCGAAAAAATTGTACCTTCTTAGTTTAGACTTAAAGTCGATTTTCTTCTAAATTCTAAAAAAAAAATCTCTAAAAAAATTGCACTTTCTTATGACATATAACCGAAAAAATTGCACTTTCTTAGCTTTAGACTTAAAGTCGATTTTCGTGTAAATTGTATTTCAGTTACATGAGCCCTGTACCGTTACAGCCGAAAAACATGAATTTTACTGATTTTAGCGAAAGTCAAATTATATTATTATTGCAGGATTAACAAATTAATATTACCGAAAAAGTTGCACTTTCTTAGGTTTAGACTCAAAGTCGATTTTCTTGTAAATTGTATGTTAATCACTTGAGCACTCTACCGCATAAGTGGAAAAACACCAATTTTACTGATTTGCGCGAAAGTAAAATTATAATGTTAATGCAGGATTAACACATTAATATAACCGAAAAAATTGCACTTTCTTAGGTTTAGACTCAAAGTCGATTTCCTTGTAAATTGTATGTTAATCACTTGAGCACTGTACCGCATAAGCCGAAAAACATCAGTTTTACTGATTTACGCGAAAGTAAAACTATAATGTTATTGCAGGATTAACAACTTAATATTACCGAAAAAGTTGCACTTTCTTAGGTTTAGACTCAAAGTCGATTTTCTTGTAAATTGTATGTTAATCACTTGAGCACTGTACCGCATAAGCCGAAAAACAACAATTTTACTGATTTGCGCGAAAATAAAATTATATAGCTATTGCAGAATTGACATATTCATATAACCGAAAAAATTGCACTTTCTTAGCTTTAGACTTAAAGTCGATTTTCTTGTAAATTGTATTTCAGTTGCGTTCGCACTGTACCGCTTAAGCCGAAAAACATGAACTTTACTGATTTGAGCGAAAGTCAAATTATATTATTATTGCAGGATTAACAAATTAATATTACCGAAAAAGTTGCACTTTCTTAGGTTTAGTCTCAAAGTCGATTTTCTTGTAAATTGTATGTCATTTGCGTGCGCACTGTACCGCTTAAGCCGAAAAACATCAATATTACTGATTTGCGCGAAAGTAAAACTATAATGTTATGGCAGGATTAACAAATTAATATAAAAAAAAGAAAAGAAAAAATTGAACTTTCTTAGATTTTTACTTAAAGCCGATTTTCTTGTAAATTGTATGTTAATTACTTGAGCGCTGTACCGCTTAGGCCGAAAACATCAATTTTACTGATTTGCGCGAAAGTAAAATTATAATTTTATTGCAGAATTTACATATTCATATAACCGAAAAAATTGTACTTTTTTAGTTTTAAAGTCGAGTTTCTTCTAAATTGTATGTCAATTGCGTGAGCACTGTACCGCTTAAGCCGAAAAACATGAATATTACTGATTTGAGCGAAAGTCAAATTATATTGTTATTGCAGGATTAACAAATTAATATTACCGAAAAAGTTGCACTTTCTTAGGTTTAGACTCAAAGTCGATTTTCTTGTAAATTGTATGTTAATCACTTGAGCACTCTACCGCATAAGCCGGAAAACACCAATTTTACTGATTTGCGCGAAAGTAAAATTGAAATGTTAATGCAGGATTAACACATTAATATAACCGAAAAAATTGCGCTTTCTTAGGTTTAGACTCAAAGTCGATTTCCTTGTAAATTGTATGTTAATCACTTAAGCACTGTACCGCATAAGCCGAAAAACATCAGTTTTACTGATATGCGCGAAAGTAAAACTATAATGTTATTGCAGGATTAACAACTTAATATTACCGAAAAAGTTGCACTTTCTTAGGTTTAGACTCAAAGTCGATTTTCTTGTAAATTGTATGTTAATCACTTGAGCACTCTACCGCATAAGCCGAAAAACACCAATTTTACTGATTTGCGCGAAAGTAAAATTGAAATGTTAATGCAGGATTAACACATTAATATAACCGAAAAAATTGCACTTTCTTAGGTTTAGACTCAAAGTCGATTTCCTTGTAAATTGTATGTTAATCACTTAAGCACTGTACCGTATAAGCCGAAAAACACCAATTTTACTGATTTGCGCGAAAGTAAAATTATAATGTTAATGCAGGATTAACAACTTATTATTACCGAAAAAGTTGCACTTTCTTAGGTTTAGGCTCAAAGTCGATTTTCTTGTAAATTGTATTTCAGTTGCGTGCGCACTGTACCGCTTAAGCCGAAAAACATGAACTTTACCGATTTGAGCGAAAGTCAAATTATATTGTTATTGCAGGATTAACAAATTAATATTACCGAAAAAGTTGCACTTTCTTAGGTTTAGTCTCAAAGTCGGTTTTCTTGTAAATTGTATGTCAATTGCGTGCGCACTGTACCGCTTAAGCCGAAAAACATCAATATTACTGATTTGCGCGAAAGTAAAACTATAATGTTATGGCAGGATTAACAAATTAATATAAAAAAAAGAAAAGAAAAAATTTAACTTTCTTAGATTTTTACTTAAAAATATTTTCTTGTAAATTGTATGTTAATTACTTGAGCGCTGTACCGCTTAGGCCGAAAAACATCAATTTTACTGATTTGCGCGAAAGTAAAACTATAATGTTATTGCAGAATTAACAACTTAATATTACCGAAAAAGTTGCACTTTCTTAGTTTTTTGCGCGAAAGTGAAATTATAATGTTATTGCAGAATTAACATATTCATACTTAAAGTCGATTTTCTTGTAAATTGTATATCAATTGCGTGAGCAATGTACTGCTTAAACCGAAGAACTTGAATTTTACTGATTTGAGCGAAAGTCAAATTATATTGTTATTGCAGAATTGACATATTCATATAACCGAAAAAATTGCACTTTCTTAGTTTTAGACTTAAAGTCGATTTTCTTGTAAATTGTATTTCAGTTGCGTGAGCACTGTACCGCTTAAGCTGAAAAACATGAATTTTACTGATTTGAGCGAAAGTCAAATTATATTGTTATTGCAGGATTAACAAATTAATATTACCGAAAAAGTTGCACTTACTTAGGTTTAGACCCAAATTATCTTGTAAATTGTATGTCAATTGCGTGCGCACTGTACCGCTTAAGCCGAAAAACATCAATATTACTGATTTGCGCGAAAGTAAAACTATAATGTTATGGCAGGATTAACAAATTAATATAAAAAAAAGAAAAGAAAAAATTTAACTTTCTTAGATTTTTACTTAAAAATATTTTCTTGTAAATTGTATGTTAATTACTTGAGCGCTGTACCGCTTAGGCCGAAAAACATCAATTTTACTGATTTGCGCGAAAGTAAAACTATAATGTTATTGCAGGATTAACAACTTATTATTACCGAAAAAGTTGCACTTTCTTAGGTTTAGGCTCAAAGTCGATTTTCTTGTAAATTGTATTTCAGTTGCGTGCGCACTGTACCGCTTAAGCCGAAAAACATGAACTTTACCGATTTGAGCGAAAGTCAAATTATATTGTTATTGCAGGATTAACAAATTAATATTACCGAAAAAGTTGCACTTACTTAGGTTTAGACCCAAATTATCTTGTAAATTGTATGTCAATTGCGGCAGCACTGTACTGCTTAAGCCGAAAAACCTCAATATTACTGATTTGCGCGAAAGTAAAATTATAATGTTATTGCAGAATTAACAACTTAATATTACCGAAAAAAATGCACTTTCTTAGTTTTTTGCGCGAAAGTGAAATTATAATGTTATTGCAGAATTAACATATTCATACTTAAAGTCGATTTTCTTGTAAATTGTATATCAATTGCGTGAGCAATGTACTGCTTAAACCGAAGAACTTGAATTTTACTGATTTGAGCGAAAGTCAAATTATATTGTTATTGCAGAATTGACATATTCATATAACCGAAAAAATTGCACTTTCTTAGCTTTAGACTTAAAGTCGATTTTCTTGTAAATTGTATTTCAGTTGCGTTCGCACTGTACCGCTTAAGCCGAAAAACATGAACTTTACTGATTTGAGCGAAAGTCAAATTATATTATTATTGCAGGATTAACAAATTAATATTACCGAAAAAGTTGCACTTTCTTAGGTTTAGTCTCAAAGTCGATTTTCTTGTAAATTGTATGTCATTTGCGTGCGCACTGTACCGCTTAAGCCGAAAAACATCAATATTACTGATTTGCGCGAAAGTAAAACTATAATGTTATGGCAGGATTAACAAATTAATATAAAAAAAAGAAAAGAAAAAATTGAACTTTCTTAGATTTTTACTTAAAGCCGATTTTCTTGTAAATTGTATGTTAATTACTTGAGCGCTGTACCGCTTAGGCCGAAAACATCAATTTTACTGATTTGCGCGAAAGTAAAATTATAATTTTATTGCAGAATTTACATATTCATATAACCGAAAAAATTGTACTTTTTTAGTTTTAAAGTCGAGTTTCTTCTAAATTGTATGTCAATTGCGTGAGCACTGTACCGCTTAAGCCGAAAAACATGAATATTACTGATTTGAGCGAAAGTCAAATTATATTGTTATTGCAGGATTAACAAATTAATATTACCGAAAAAGTTGCACTTTCTTAGGTTTAGACTCAAAGTCGATTTTCTTGTAAATTGTATGTTAATCACTTGAGCACTCTACCGCATAAGCCGGAAAACACCAATTTTACTGATTTGCGCGAAAGTAAAATTGAAATGTTAATGCAGGATTAACACATTAATATAACCGAAAAAATTGCGCTTTCTTAGGTTTAGACTCAAAGTCGATTTCCTTGTAAATTGTATGTTAATCACTTAAGCACTGTACCGCATAAGCCGAAAAACATCAGTTTTACTGATATGCGCGAAAGTAAAACTATAATGTTATTGCAGGATTAACAACTTAATATTACCGAAAAAGTTGCACTTTCTTAGGTTTAGACTCAAAGTCGATTTTCTTGTAAATTGTATGTTAATCACTTGAGCACTCTACCGCATAAGCCGAAAAACACCAATTTTACTGATTTGCGCGAAAGTAAAATTGAAATGTTAATGCAGGATTAACACATTAATATAACCGAAAAAATTGCACTTTCTTAGGTTTAGACTCAAAGTCGATTTCCTTGTAAATTGTATGTTAATCACTTAAGCACTGTACCGTATAAGCCGAAAAACACCAATTTTACTGATTTGCGCGAAAGTAAAATTATAATGTTAATGCAGGATTAACAACTTATTATTACCGAAAAAGTTGCACTTTCTTAGGTTTAGGCTCAAAGTCGATTTTCTTGTAAATTGTATTTCAGTTGCGTGCGCACTGTACCGCTTAAGCCGAAAAACATGAACTTTACCGATTTGAGCGAAAGTCAAATTATATTGTTATTGCAGGATTAACAAATTAATATTACCGAAAAAGTTGCACTTTCTTAGGTTTAGTCTCAAAGTCGGTTTTCTTGTAAATTGTATGTCAATTGCGTGCGCACTGTACCGCTTAAGCCGAAAAACATCAATATTACTGATTTGCGCGAAAGTAAAACTATAATGTTATGGCAGGATTAACAAATTAATATAAAAAAAAGAAAAGAAAAAATTTAACTTTCTTAGATTTTTACTTAAAAATATTTTCTTGTAAATTGTATGTTAATTACTTGAGCGCTGTACCGCTTAGGCCGAAAAACATCAATTTTACTGATTTGCGCGAAAGTAAAACTATAATGTTATTGCAGAATTAACAACTTAATATTACCGAAAAAGTTGCACTTTCTTAGTTTTTTGCGCGAAAGTGAAATTATAATGTTATTGCAGAATTAACATATTCATACTTAAAGTCGATTTTCTTGTAAATTGTATATCAATTGCGTGAGCAATGTACTGCTTAAACCGAAGAACTTGAATTTTACTGATTTGAGCGAAAGTCAAATTATATTGTTATTGCAGAATTGACATATTCATATAACCGAAAAAATTGCACTTTCTTAGTTTTAGACTTAAAGTCGATTTTCTTGTAAATTGTATTTCAGTTGCGTGAGCACTGTACCGCTTAAGCTGAAAAACATGAATTTTACTGATTTGAGCGAAAGTCAAATTATATTGTTATTGCAGGATTAACAAATTAATATTACCGAAAAAGTTGCACTTACTTAGGTTTAGACCCAAATTATCTTGTAAATTGTATGTCAATTGCGGCAGCACTGTACTGCTTAAGCCGAAAAACCTCAATATTACTGATTTGCGCGAAAGTAAAATTATAATGTTATTGCAGAATTAACAACTTAATATTACCGAAAAAAATGCACTTTCTTAGCTTTAGACTTAAAGTCGATTTTCTTGTAAATTGTATTTCAGTTGCGTGAGCACTGTACCGCTTAAGCTGAAAAACATGAATTTTACTGATTTGAGCGAAAGTCAAATTATATTATTATTGCAGGATTAAAAAATTAATATTACCGAAAAAGTTGCACTTTCTTAGGTTTAGTCTCAAAGTCGATTTTCTTGTAAATTGTATGTCATTTGCGTGCGCACTGTACCGCTTAAGCCGAAAAACATCAATATTACTGATTTGCGCGAAAGTAAAACTATAATGTTATGGCAGGATTAACAAATTAATATAAAAAAAAGAAAAGAAAAAATTGAATTTTCTTAGATTTTTACTTAAAGCCGATTTTCTTGTAAATTGTATGTTAATTAATTGAGCGCTGTACCGCTTAGGCCGAAAACATCAATTTTACTGATTTGCGCGAAAGTAAAATTATAATTTTATTGCAGAATTTACATATTCATATAACCGAAAAAATTGTACTTTTTTAGTTTTAAAGTCGATTTTCTTCTAAATTGTATGTCAATTGCGTGAGCACTGTACCGCTTAAGCCGAAAAACATGAATATTACTGATTTGAGCGAAAGTCAAATTATATTGTTATTGCAGGATTAACAAATTAATATTACCGAAAAAGTTGCACTTTCTTAGGTTTAGACTCAAAGTCGATTTTCTTGTAAATTGTATGTTAATCACTTGAGCACTCTACCGCATAAGCCGAAAAACACCAATTTTACTGATTTGCGCGAAAGTAAAATTATAATTTTATTGCAGAATTTACATATTCATATAACCGAAAAAATTGTACTTTTTTAGTTTTAAAGTCGATTTAAAGTCGAAAAAATTGTACTTTTTTAGTTTTAAAGTCGATTTTCTTCTAAATTGTATGTCAATTGCGTGAGCACTGTACCGCTTAAGCCGAAAAACATGAATATTACTGATTTGAGCGAAAGTCAAATTATATTGTTATTGCAGGATTAACAAATTAATATTACCGAAAAAGTTGCACTTTCTTAGGTTTAGACTCAAAGTCGATTTTCTTGTAAATTGTATGTTAATCACTTGAGCACTCTACCGCATAAGCCGAAAAACACCAATTTTACTGATTTGCGCGAAAGTAAAATTGAAATGTTAATGCAGGATTAACACATTAATATAACCGAAAAAATTGCGCTTTCTTAGGTTTAGACTCAAAGTCGATTTCCTTGTAAATTGTATGTTAATCACTTAAGCACTGTACCGCATAAGCCGAAAAACATCAGTTTTACTGATATGCGCGAAAGTAAAACTATAATGTTATTGCAGGATTAACAACTTAATATTACCGAAAAAGTTGCACTTTCTTAGGTTTAGACTCAAAGTCGATTTTCTTGTAAATTGTATGTTAATCACTTGAGCACTCTACCGCATAAGCCGAAAAACATCAATTTTACTGATTTGCGCGAAAGTAAAATTGAAATGTTAATGCAGGATTAACACATTAATATAACCGAAAAAATTGCACTTTCTTAGGTTTAGACTCAAAGTCGATTTCCTTGTAAATTGTATGTTAATCACTTAAGCACTGTACCGTATAAGCCGAAAAACATCAGTTTTACTGATATGCGCGAAAGTAAAACTATAATGTTATTGCAGGATTAACAACTTAATATTACCGAAAAAATTGCACTTTCTTAGCTTTATACTTAAAGTCGATTTTCTTGTAAATTGTATTTCAGTTGCGTGCGCACTGTACCGCTTAAGCCGAAAAACATGAACTTTACCGATTTGAGCGAAAGTCAAATTATATTGTTATTGCAGGATTAACAAATTAATATTACCGAAAAAGTTGCACTTTCTTAGGTTTAGTCTCAAAGTCGGTTTTCTTGTAAATTGTATGTCAATTGCGTGCGCACTGTACCGCTTAAGCCGAAAAACATCAATATTACTGATTTGCGCGAAAGTAAAACTATAATGTTATGGCAGGATTAACAAATTAATATAAAAAAAAGAAAAGAAAAAATTTAACTTTCTTAGATTTTTACCTAAAAATATTTTCTTGTAAATTGTATGTTAATTACTTGAGCGCTGTACCGCTTAGGCCGAAAAACATCAATTTTACTGATTTGCGCGAAAGTAAAACTATAATGTTATTGCAGAATTAACAACTTAATATTACCGAAAAAGTTGCACTTTCTTAGTTTTTTGCGCGAAAGTGAAATTATAATGTTATTGCAGAATTAACATATTCATACTTAAAGTCGATTTTCTTGTAAATTGTATATCAATTGCGTGAGCAATGTACTGCTTAAACCGAAGAATTTTACTGATTTGAGCGAAAGTCAAATTATATTGTTATTGCAGAATTGACATATTCATATAACCGAAAAAATTGCACTTTCTTAGTTTTAGACTTAAAGTCGATTTTCTTGTAAATTGTATTTCAGTTGCGTGAGCACTGTACCGCTTAAGCTGAAAAACATGAATTTTACTGATTTGAGCGAAAGTCAAATTATATTGTTATTGCAGGATTAACAAATTAATATTACCAAAAAAGTTGCACTTACTTAGGTTTAGACCCAAATTATCTTGTAAATTGTATGTCAATTGCGGCAGCACTATACTGCTTAAGCCGAAAAACCTCAATATTACTGATTTGCGCGAAAGTAAAATTATAATGTTATTGCAGAATTAACAACTTAATATTACCGAAAAAAATGCACTTTCTTAGCTTTAGACTTAAAGTCGATTTTCTTGTAAATTGTATTTCAGTTGCGTGCGCACTGTACCGCTTAAGTGAAAAACATGAATTTTACTGATTTGAGCGAAAGTCAAATTATATTGTTATTGCAGGATTAACAAATTAATATTACCGAAAAAGTTGCACTTACTTAGGTTTAGACCCAAATTATCTTGTAAATTGTATGTCAATTGCGGCAGCACTGTACTGCTTAAGCCGAAAAACCTCAATATTACTGATTTGCGCGAAAGTAAAATTATAATGTTATTGCAGAATTAACAACTTAATATTACCGAAAAAATTGCACTTTCTTAGCTTTAGACTTAAAGTCGATTTTCGTGTAAATTGTATTTCAGTTACATGAGCCCTGTACCGTTACAGCCGAAAAACATGAATTTTACTGATTTTAGCGAAAGTCAAATTATATTATTATTGCAGGATTAACAAATTAATATTACCGAAAAAGTTGCACTTTCTTAGGTTTAGACTCAAAGTCGATTTTCTTGTAAATTGTATGTTAATCACTTGAGCACTCTACCGCATAAGTCGAAAAACACCAATTTTACTGATTTGCGCGAAAGTAAAATTATAATGTTAATGCAGGATTAACACATTAATATAACCGAAAAAATTGCACTTTCTTAGGTTTAGACTCAAAGTCGATTTCCTTGTAAATTGTATGTTAATCACTTGAGCACTGTACCGCATAAGCCGAAAAACATCAGTTTTACTGATTTGCGCGAAAGTAAAACTATAATGTTATTGCAGGATTAACAACTTAATATTACCGAAAAAGTTGCACTTTCTTAGGTTTAGACTCAAAGTCGATTTTCTTGTAAATTGTATGTTAATCACTTGAGCACTGTACCGCATAAGCCGAAAAACAACAATTTTACTGATTTGCGCGAAAATAAAATTATATAGCTATTGCAGAATTGACATATTCATATAACCGAAAAAATTGCACTTTCTTAGCTTTAGACTTAAAGTCGATTTTCTTGTAAATTGTATTTCAGTTGCGTTCGCACTGTACCGCTTAAGCCGAAAAACATGAACTTTACTGATTTGAGCGAAAGTCAAATTATATTATTATTGCAGGATTAACAAATTAATATTACTGAAAAAGTTGCACTTTCTTAGGTTTAGTCTCAAAGTCGATTTTCTTGTAAATTGTATGTCATTTGCGTGCGCACTGTACCGCTTAAGCCGAAAAACATCAATATTACTGATTTGCGCGAAAGTAAAACTATAATGTTATGGCAGGATTAACAAATTAATATAAAAAAAAGAAAAGAAAAAATTGAACTTTCTTAGATTTTTACTTAAAGCCGATTTTCTTGTAAATTGTATGTTAATTACTTGAGCGCTGTACCGCTTAGGCCGAAAACATCAATTTTACTGATTTGCGCGAAAGTAAAATTATAATTTTATTGCAGAATTTACATATTCATATAACCGAAAAAATTGTACTTTTTTAGTTTTAAAGTCGAGTTTCTTCTAAATTGTATGTCAATTGCGTGAGCACTGTTCCGCTTAAGCCGAAAAACATGAATATTACTGATTTGAGCGAAAGTCAAATTATATTGTTATTGCAGGATTAACAAATTAATATTACCGAAAAAGTTGCACTTTCTTAGGTTTAGACTCAAAGTCGATTTTCTTGTAAATTGTATGTTAATCACTTGAGCACTCTACCGCATAAGCCGGAAAACACCAATTTTACTGATTTGCGCGAAAGTAAAATTGAAATGTTAATGCAGGATTAACACATTAATATAACCGAAAAAATTGCGCTTTCTTAGGTTTAGACTCAAAGTCGATTTCCTTGTAAATTGTATGTTAATCACTTAAGCACTGTACCGCATAAGCCGAAAAACATCAGTTTTACTGATATGCGCGAAAGTAAAACTATAATGTTATTGCAGGATTAACAACTTAATATTACCGAAAAAGTTGCACTTTCTTAGGTTTAGACTCAAAGTCGATTTTCTTGTAAATTGTATGTTAATCACTTGAGCACTCTACCGCATAAGCCGAAAAACACCAATTTTACTGATTTGCGCGAAAGTAAAATTGAAATGTTAATGCAGGATTAACACATTAATATAACCGAAAAAATTGCACTTTCTTAGGTTTAGACTCAAAGTCGATTTCCTTGTAAATTGTATGTTAATCACTTAAGCACTGTACCGTATAAGCCGAAAAACACCAATTTTACTGATTTGCGCGAAAGTAAAATTATAATGTTAATGCAGGATTAACAACTTATTATTACCGAAAAAGTTGCACTTTCTTAGGTTTAGGCTCAAAGTCGATTTTCTTGTAAATTGTATTTCAGTTGCGTGCGCACTGTACCGCTTAAGCCGAAAAACATGAACTTTACCGATTTGAGCGAAAGTCAAATTATATTGTTATTGCAGGATTAACAAATTAATATTACCGAAAAAGTTGCACTTTCTTAGGTTTAGTCTCAAAGTCGGTTTTCTTGTAAATTGTATGTCAATTGCGTGCGCACTGTACCGCTTAAGCCGAAAAACATCAATATTACTGATTTGCGCGAAAGTAAAACTATAATGTTATGGCAGGATTAACAAATTAATATAAAAAAAAGAAAAGAAAAAATTTAACTTTCTTAGATTTTTACTTAAAAATATTTTCTTGTAAATTGTATGTTAATTACTTGAGCGCTGTACCGCTTAGGCTGAAAAACATCAATTTTACTGATTTGCGCGAAAGTAAAACTATAATGTTATTGCAGAATTAACAACTTAATATTACCGAAAAAGTTGCACTTTCTTAGTTTTTTGCGCGAAAGTGAAATTATAATGTTATTGCAGAATTAACATATTCATACTTAAAGTCGATTTTCTTGTAAATTGTATATCAATTGCGTGAGCAATGTACTGCTTAAACCGAAGAACATGAATTTTACTGATTTGAGCGAAAGTCAAATTATATTGTTATTGCAGAATTGACATATTCATATAACCGAAAAAATTGCACTTTCTTAGTTTTAGACTTAAAGTCGATTTTCTTGTAAATTGTATTTCAGTTGCGTGAGCACTGTACCGCTTAAGCTGAAAAACATGAATTTTACTGATTTGAGCGAAAGTCAAATTATATTGTTATTGCAGGATTAACAAATTAATATTACCGAAAAAGTTGCACTTACTTAGGTTTAGACCCAAATTATCTTGTAAATTGTATGTCAATTGCGGCAGCACTGTACTGCTTAAGCCGAAAAACCTCAATATTACTGATTTGCGCGAAAGTAAAATTATAATGTTATTGCAGAATTAACAACTTAATATTACCGAAAAAAATGCACTTTCTTAGCTTTAGACTTAAAGTCGATTTTCTTGTAAATTGTATTTCAGTTGCGTGCGCACTGTACCGCTTAAGTGAAAAACATGAATTTTACTGATTTGAGCGAAAGTCAAATTATATTATTATTGCAGGATTAAAAAATTAATATTACCGAAAAAGTTGCACTTTCTTAGGTTTAGTCTCAAAGTCGATTTTCTTGTAAATTGTATGTCATTTGCGTGCGCACTGTACCGCTTAAGCCGAAAAACATCAATATTACTGATTTGCGCGAAAGTAAAACTATAATGTTATGGCAGGATTAACAAATTAATATAAAAAAAAAGAAAAGAAAAAATTGAACTTTCTTAGATTTTTACTTAAAGCCGATTTTCTTGTAAATTGTATGTTAATTACTTGAGCGCTGTACCGCTTAGGCCGAAAACATCAATTTTACTGATTTGCGCGAAAGTAAAATTATAATTTTATTGCAGAATTTACATATTCATATAACCGAAAAAATTGTACTTTTTTAGTTTTAAAGTCGATTTTCTTCTAAATTGTATGTCAATTGCGTGAGCACTGTACCGCTTAAGCCGAAAAACATGAATATTACTGATTTGAGCGAAAGTCAAATTATATTGTTATTGCAGGATTAACAAATTAATATTACCGAAAAAGTTGCACTTTCTTAGGTTTAGACTCAAAGTCGATTTTCTTGTAAATTGTATGTTAATCACTTGAGCACTCTACCGCATAAGCCGAAAAACACCAATTTTACTGATTTGCGCGAAAGTAAAATTGAAATGTTCATGCAGGATTAACACATTAATATAACCGAAAAAATTGCGCTTTCTT
Source organism: Bactrocera oleae (assembly GCF_042242935.1). Classification (NCBI taxonomy): domain Eukaryota; kingdom Metazoa; phylum Arthropoda; class Insecta; order Diptera; family Tephritidae; genus Bactrocera; species Bactrocera oleae. Next base: position 13,924,911 of record NC_091541.1, on the reverse strand, counting down.
AGGTTTAGACTCAAAGTCGATTTCCTTGTAAATTGTATGTTAATCACTTAAGCACTGTACCGCATAAGCCGAAAAACATCAGTTTTACTGATATGCGCGAAAGTAAAACTATAATGTTATTGCAGGATTAACAACTTAATATTACCGAAAAAGTTGCACTTTCTTAGGTTTAGACTCAAAGTCGATTTTCTTGTAAATTGTATGTTAATCACTTGAGCACTCTACCGCATAAGCCGAAAAACATCAATTTTACTGATTTGCGCGAAAGTAAAATTGAAATGTTAATGCAGGATTAACACATTAATATAACCGAAAAAATTGCACTTTCTTAGGTTTAGACTCAAAGTCGATTTCCTTGTAAATTGTATGTTAATCACTTAAGCACTGTACCGTATAAGCCGAAAAACATCAGTTTTACTGATATGCGCGAAAGTAAAACTATAATGTTATTGCAGGATTAACAACTTAATATTACCGAAAAAATTGCACTTTCTTAGCTTTATACTTAAAGTCGATTTTCTTGTAAATTGTATTTCAGTTGCGTGCGCACTGTACCGCTTAAGCCGAAAAACATGAACTTTACCGATTTGAGCGAAAGTCAAATTATATTGTTATTGCAGGATTAACAAATTAATATTACCGAAAAAGTTGCACTTTCTTAGGTTTAGTCTCAAAGTCGGTTTTCTTGTAAATTGTATGTCAATTGCGTGCGCACTGTACCGCTTAAGCCGAAAAACATCAATATTACTGATTTGCGCGAAAGTAAAACTATAATGTTATGGCAGGATTAACAAATTAATATAAAAAAAAGAAAAGAAAAAATTTAACTTTCTTAGATTTTTACTTAAAAATATTTTCTTGTAAATTGTATGTTAATTACTTGAGCGCTGTACCGCTTAGGCCGAAAAACATCAATTTTACTGATTTGCGCGAAAGTAAAACTATAATGTTATTGCAGAATTAACAACTTAATATTACCGAAAAAGTTGCACTTTCTTAGTTTTTTGCGCTAAAGTGAAATTATAATGTTATTGCAGAATTAACATATTCATACTTAAAGTCGATTTTCTTGTAAATTGTATATCAATTGCGTGAGCAATGTACTGCTTAAACCGAAGAACATGAATTTTACTGATTTGAGCGAAAGTCAAATTATATTGTTATAGCAGAATTGACATATTCATATAACCGAAAAAATTGCACTTTCTTAGTTTTAGACTTAAAGTCGATTTTCTTGTAAATTGTATTTCAGTTGCGTGAGCACTGTACCGCTTAAGCCGAAAAACATGAACTTTACTGATTTGAACGAAAGTCAAATTATATTGTTATTGCAGGATTAACAAATTAATATTACCGAAAAAGTTGCACTTACTTAGGTTTAGACCCAAATTATCTTGTAAATTGTATGTCAATTGCGGCAGCACTGTACTGCTTAAGCCGAAAAACCTCAATATTACTGATTTGCGCGAAAGTAAAATTATAATGTTATTGCAGAATTTACATATTCATATAACCGAAAAAATTGTACTTTTTTAGTTTTAAAGTCGATTTTCTTCTAAATTGTATGTCAATTGCGTGAGCACTGTACCGCTTAAGCCGAAAAACATGAACTTTACTGATTTGAGCGAAAGTCAAATTATATTGTTATTGCAGGATTAACAAATTAATATTACCGAAAAAGTTGCACTTACTTAGGTTTAGACCCAAATTATCTTGTAAATTGTATGTCAATTGCGGCAGCACTGTACTGCTTAAGCCGAAAAACCTCAATATTACTGATTTGCGCGAAAGTAAAATTATAATGTTATTGCAGAATTTACATATTCATATAACCGAAAAAATGGTACCTTCTTAGTTTAGACTTAAAGTCGATTTTCTTCTAAATTCTAAAAAAAAAATCTCTAAAAAAATTGCACTTTCTTATGACATATAACCGAAAAAAGTGCACTTTCTTAGCTTTAGACTTAAAGTCGATTTTCGTGTAAATTGTATTTCAGTTACATGAGCACTGTACCGTTTAAGCCGAAAAACATGAATTTTACTGATTTGAGCGAAAGTCAAATTATATTTTTATTGCAGGATTAAAAAATTAATATTACCGAAAAAGTTGCATTTTCTTAGGTTTAGACTTTGTATGTTAATCACTTGAGCACTCTACCGCATAAGCGGAAAAACACCAATTTTACTGATTTACGCGAAAGTAAAATTATAATGTTAATGCAGGATTAACACATTAATATAACCGAAAAAATTGCACTTTCTTAGGTTTAGACTCAAAGTCGATTTCCTTGTAAATTGTATGTTAATTACTTGAGCACTGTACCGCATAAGCCGAAAAACATCAGTTTTACTGATATGCGCGAAAGTAAAACTATAATATTATTACAGGATTAACAAATTAATATTACCGAAAAAGTTGCACTTTCTTAGGTTTAGACTCAAAGTCGATTTTCGTGTAAATTGTATTTCAGTTACATGAGCACTGTACCGTTTAAGCCGAAAAACATGAATTTTACTGATTTGAGCGAAAGTCAAATTATATTGTTATTGCAGGATTAAAAAATTAATATTACCGAAAAAGTTGCACTTTCTTAGGTTTAGACTTTGTATGTTAATCACTTGAGCACTCTACCGCATAAGCCGAAAAACATCAGTTTTACTGATATGCGCGAAAGTAAAACTATAATGTTATTGCAGGATTAACAACTTAATATTACCGAAAAAATTGCACTTTCTTAGCTTTATACTTAAAGTCGATTTTCTTGTAAATTGTATTTCAGTTGCGTGCGCACTGTACCGCTTAAGCCGAAAAACATGAACTTTACCGATTTGAGCGAAAGTCAAATTATATTGTTATTGCAGGATTAACAAATTAATATTACCGAAAAAGTTGCACTTTCTTAGGTTTAGTCTCAAAGTCGGTTTTCTTGTAAATTGTATGTCAATTGCGTGCGCACTGTACCGCTTAAGCCGAAAAATATCAATATTACTGATTTGCGCGAAAGTAAAACTATAATGTTATGGCAGGATTAACAAATTAATATAAAAAAAAGAAAAGAAAAAATTTAACTTTCTTAGATTTTTACTTAAAAATATTTTCTTGTAAATTGTATGTTAATTACTTGAGCGCTGTACCGCTTAGGCCGAAAAACATCAATTTTACTGATTTGCGCGAAAGTAAAACTATAATGTTATTGCAGAATTAACAACTTAATATTACCGAAAAAGTTGCACTTTCTTAGTTTTTTGCGCGAAAGTGAAATTATAATGTTATTGCAGAATTAACATATTCATACTTAAAGTCGATTTTCTTGTAAATTGTATATCAATTGCGTGAGCAATGTACTGCTTAAACCGAAGAACATGAATTTTACTGATTTGAGCGAAAGTCAAATTATATTGTTATTGCAGAATTGACATATTCATATAACCGAAAAAATTGCACTTTCTTAGTTTTAGACTTAAAGTCGATTTTCTTGTAAATTGTATTTCAGTTGCGTGAGCACTGTACCGCTTAAGCTGAAAAACATGAATTTTACTGATTTGAGCGAAAGTCAAATTATATTGTTATTGCAGGATTAACAAATTAATATTACCGAAAAAATTGCACTTTCTTAGGTTTAGACCCAAATTATCTTGTAAATTGTATGTCAATTGCGGCAGCACTGTACTGCTTAAGCCGAAAAACCTCAATATTACTGATTTGCGCGAAAGTAAAATTATAATGTTATTGCAGAATTTACATATTCATATAACCGAAAAAATGGTAACTTCTTAGTTTAGACTTAAAGTCGATTTTCTTCTAAATTCTAAAAAAAAAATCTCTAAAAAAATTGCACTTTCTTATGACATATAACCGAAAAAATTGCACTTTCTTAGCTTTAGACTTAAAGTCGATTTTCGTGTAAATTGTATTTCAGTTACATGAGCACTGTACCGTTTAAGCCGAAAAACATGAATTTTACTGATTTGAGCGAAAGTCAAATTATATTGTTATTGCAGGATTAAAAAATTAATATTACCGAAAAAGTTGCACTTTCTTAGGTTTAGACTTTGTATGTTAATCACTTGAGCACTCTACCGCATAAGCGGAAAAACACCAATTTTACTGATTTACGCGAAAGTAAAATTATAATGTTAATGCAGGATTATTACATTAATATAACCGAAAAAATTGCACTTTCTTAGGTTTAGACTCAAAGTCGATTTCCTTGTAAATTGTATGTTATCTACTTGAGCACTGTACCGCATAAGCCGAAAAACATCAGTTTTACTGATATGCGCGAAAGTAAAACTATAATATTATTACAGGATTAACAAATTAATATTACCGAAAAAGTTGCACTTTCTTAGGTTTAGACTCAAAGTCAATTTTCTTGTAAATTGTATGTCAATTGCGGAAGCACTGTACTGCTTAAGCCGAAAAACATCAATATTACTGATTTGCGCGAAAGTAAAATTATAATGTTATTGCAGAATTTACATAATTGTATAACCGAAAAAATTGTACTTTCTTAGTTTTAGACTTAAAGTCGATTTTCTTCTAACTTGTATGTCAATTGCGTGAGCACTGTACCGCCTAAACCGAAAAATATGAATTTTACTGATTTGGCAAAAGTCAAATTATATTGTTATTGCAGAATTGACATATTCATATAACCGAAAAAATTGCACTTTCTTAGTTTTAGACTTAAAGTCGATTTTCTTGTAAATTGTATTTCAGTTGCGTGAGCACTGTACCGCTTAAGCCGAAAAACATGAATTTTACTGATTTGAGCGAAAGTCAAATTATATTGCTTTTGCAGGATTAACAAATTAATATTACCGAAAAAGTTGCACTTTCTTAGGTTTAGACTCAAAGTCGATTTTCGTGTAAATTGTATTTCAGTTACATGAGCACTGTACCGTTTAAGCCGAAAAACATGAATTTTACTGATTTGAGCGAAAGTCAAATTATATTGTTATTGCAGGATTAAAAAATTAATATTACCGAAAAAGTTGCACTTTCTTAGGTTTAGACTTTGTATGTTAATCACTTGAGCACTGTACCGCATAAGCCGAAAAACATCAGTTTTACTGATATGCGCGAAAGTAAAACTATAATATTATTGCAGGATTAACAAATTAATATTACCGAAAAAGTTGCACTTTCTTAGGTTTAGACTCAAAGTCAATTTTCTTGTAAATTGTATGTCAATTGCGGAAGCACTGTACTGCTTAAGCCGAAAAACATCAATATTACTGATTTGCGCGAAAGTAAAATTATAATGTTATTGCAGAATTTACATAATTGTATAACCGAAAAAATTTTACTTTCTTAGTTTTAGACTTAAAGTCGATTTTCTTCTAAATTGTATGTCAATTGCGTGAGCACTGTACCGCCTAAACCGAAAAATATGAATTTTACTGATTTGGCAAAAGTCAAATTATATTGTTATTGCAGAATTGACATATTCATATAACCGAAAAAATTGCACTTTCTTAGTTTTAGACTTAAAGTCGATTTTCTTGTAAATTGTATTTCAGTTGCGTGAGCACTGTACCGCTTAAGCCGAAAAACATGAATTTTACTGATTTGAGCGAAAGTCAAATTATATTGCTTTTGCAGGATTAACAAATTAATATTACCGAAAAAGTTGCACTTACTTAGGTTTAGACCCAAATTATCTTGTAAATTGTATGTCAATTGCGGCAGCACTGTACTGCTTAAGCCGAAAAACCTCAATATTACTGATTTGCGCGAAAGTAAAATTATAATGTTATTGCAGAATTTACATATTCATATAACCGAAAAAATGGTACCTTCTTAGTTTAGACTTAAAGTCGATTTTCTTCTAAATTCTAAAAAAAAAATCTCTAAAAAAATTGCACTTTCTTATGACATATAACCGAAAAAATTGCACTTTCTTAGCTTTAGACTTAAAGTCGATTTTCGTGTAAATTGTATTTCAGTTACATGAGCACTGTACCGTTTAAGCCGAAAAACATGAATTTTACTGATTTGAGCGAAAGTCAAATTATATTGTTATTGCAGGATTAAAAAATTAATATTACCGAAAAAGTTGCACTTTCTTAGGTTTAGACTTTGTATGTTAATCACTTGAGCACTCTACCGCATAAGCGGAAAAACACCAATTTTACTGATTTACGCGAAAGTAAAATTATAATGTTAATGCAGGATTATTACATTAATATAACCGAAAAAATTGCACTTTCTTAGGTTTAGACTCAAAGTCGATTTCCTTGTAAATTGTATGTTAATTACTTGAGCACTGTACCGCATAAGCCGAAAAACATCAGTTTTACTGATATGCGCGAAAGTAAAACTATAATATTATTACAGGATTAACAAATTAATATTACCGAAAAAGTTGCACTTTCTTAGGTTTAGACTCAAAGTCAATTTTCTTGTAAATTGTATGTCAATTGCGGAAGCACTGTACTGCTTAAGCCGAAAAACATCAATATTACTGATTTGCGCGAAAGTAAAATTATAATGTTATTGCAGAATTTACATAATTGTATAACCGAAAAAATTGTACTTTCTTAGTTTTAGACTTAAAGTCGATTTTCTTCTAAATTGTATGTCAATTGCGTGAGCACTGTACCGCCTAAACCGAAAAATATGAATTTTACTGATTTGGCAAAAGTCAAATTATATTGTTATTGCAGAATTGACATATTCATATAACCGAAAAAATTGCACTTTCTTAGTTTTAGACTTAAAGTCGATTTTCTTGTAAATTATATTTCAGTTGCGTGAGCACTGTACCGCTTAAGCCGAAAAACATGAATTTTACTGATTTGAGCGAAAGTCAAATTATATTGCTTTTGCAGGATTAACAAATTAATATTACCGGAAAAGTTGCACTTTCTTAGGTTTAGACTCAAAGTCGATTTTCGTGTAAATTGTATTTCAGTTACATGAAGACTGTACCGTTTAAGCCGAAAAACATGAATTTTACTGATTTGAGCGAAAGTCAAATTATATTGTTATTGCAGGATTAAAAAATTAATATTACCGAAAAAGTTGCACTTTCTTAGGTTTAGACTTTGTATGTTAATCACTTGAGCACTGTACCGCATAAGCCGAAAAACATCAGTTTTACTGATATGCGCGAAAGTAAAACTATAATATTATTGCAGGATTAACAAATTAATATTACCGAAAAAGTTGCACTTTCTTAGGTTTAGACTCAAAGTCAATTTTCTTGTAAATTGTATGTCAATTGCGGAAGCACTGTACTGCTTAAGCCGAAAAACATCAATATTACTGATTTGCGCGAAAGTAAAATTATAATGTTATTGCAGAATTTACATAATTGTATAACCGAAAAAATTTTACTTTCTTAGTTTTAGACTTAAAGTCGATTTTCTTCTAAATTGTATGTCAATTGCGTGAGCACTGTACCGCCTAAACCGAAAAATATGAATTTTACTGATTTAGCAAAAGTCAAATTATATTGTTATTGCAGAATTGACATATTCATATAACCGAAAAAATTGCACTTTCTTAGTTTTAGACTTAAAGTCGATTTTCTTGTAAATTGTATTTCAGTTGCGTGAGCACTGTACCGCTTAAGCCGAAAAACATGAATTTTACTGATTTGAGCGAAAGTCAAATTATATTGCTTTTGCAGGATTAACAAATTAATATTACCGAAAAAGTTGCACTTTCTTAGGTTTAGACTCAAAGTCGATTTTCGTGTAAATTGTATTTCAGTTACATGAGCACTGTACCGTTTAAGCCGAAAAACATGAATTTTACTGATTTGAGCGAAAGTCAAATTATATTGTTATTGCAGGATTAAAAAATTAATATTACCGAAAAAGTTGCACTTTCTTAGGTTTAGACTTTGTATGTTAATCACTTGAGCACTCTACCGCATAAGCCGCAAAACACCAATTTTCTGATTTGCGCGAAAGTAAAATTATAATGTTAATGCAGGATTAACACATTAATATAACCGAAAAAATTGCACTTTCTTAGGTTTAGACTCAAAGTCGATTTCCTTGTAAATTGTATGTTAATCACTTGAGCACTGTACCGCATAAGCCGAAAAACATCAGTTTTACTGATTTGCGCGAAAGTAAAACTATAATATTATTGCAGGATTAACAAATTAATATTACCGAAAAAGTTGCACTTTCTTAGGTTTAGACTCAAAGTCAATTTTCTTGTAAATTGTATGTCAATTGCGGAAGCACTGTACTGCTTAAGCCGAAAAACATCAATATTACTGATTTGCGCGAAAGTAAAATTATAATGTTATTGCAGAATTTACATAATTGTATAACCGAAAAAATTGTACTTTCTTAGTTTTAGACTTAAAGTCGATTTTCTTCTAAATTGTATGTCAATTGCGTGAGCACTGTACCGCCTAAACCGAAAAATATGAATTTTACTGATTTGGCAAAAGTCAAATTATATTGTTATTGCAGAATTGACATATTCATATAACCGAAAAAATTGCACTTTCTTAGTTTTAGACTTAAAGTCGATTTTCTTGTAAATTGTATTTCAGTTGCGTGAGCACTGTACCGCTTAAGCCGAAAAACATGAATTTTACTGATTTGAGCGAAAGTCAAATTATATTGCTTTTGCAGGATTAACAAATTAATATTACCGGAAAAGTTGCACTTTCTTAGGTTTAGACTCAAAGTCGATTTTCGTGTAAATTGTATTTCAGTTACATGAGCACTGTACCGTTTAAGCCGAAAAACATGAATTTTACTGATTTGAGCGAAAGTCAAATTATATTGTTATTGCAGGATTAAAAAATTAATATTACCGAAAAAGTTGCACTTTCTTAGGTTTAGACTTTGTATGTTAATCACTTGAGCACTCTACCGCATAAGCCGCAAAACACCAATTTTCTGATTTGCGCGAAAGTAAAATTATAATGTTAATGCAGGATTAACACATTAATATAACCGAAAAAATTGCACTTTCTTAGGTTTAGACTCAAAGTCGATTTCCTTGTAAATTGTATGTTAATCACTTGAGCACTGTACCGCATAAGCCGAAAAACATGAATTTTACTGATTTGAGCGAAAGTCAAATTATATTGTTATTGCAGAATTGACATATTCATATAACCGAAAAAGTTGTACTTTCTTAGGTTTAGACTCAAAGTCGATTTTCTTGTAAATTGTATGTTAATCACTTGAGCACTCTACCGCATAAGCCGAAAAACACCAATTTTACTGATTTGCGCGAAAGTAAAATTGAAATGTTAATGCAGGATTAACACATTAATATAACCGAAAAAATTGCACTTTCTTAGGTTTAGACTCAAAGTCGATTTCCTTGTAAATTGTATGTTAATCACTTAAGCACTGTACCGCATAAGCCGAAAAACATCAGTTTTACTGATATGCGCGAAAGTAAAACTATAATGTTATTGCAGGATTAACAACTTAATATTACCGAAAAAGTTGCACTTTCTTAGGTTTAGACTCAAAGTCGATTTCCTTGTAAATTGTATGTTAATTACTTGAGCACTGTACCGCATAAGCCGAAAAACATCAGTTTTACTGATATGCGCGAAAGTAAAACTATAATATTATTACAGGATTAAGAAATTAATATTACCGAAAAAGTTGCACTTTCTTAGGTTTAGACTCAAAGTCGATTTTCGTGTAAATTGTATTTCAGTTACATGAGCACTGTACCGTTTAAGCCGAAAAACATGAATTTTACTGATTTGAGCGAAAGTCAAATTATATTGTTATTGCAGGATTAAAAAATTAATATTACCGAAAAAGTTGCACTTTCTTAGGTTTAGACTTTGTATGTTAATCACTTGAGCACTCTACCGCATAAGCCGAAAAACATCAGTTTTACTGATATGCGCGAAAGTAAAACTATAATGTTATTGCAGGATTAACAACTTAATATTACCGAAAAAATTGCACTTTCTTAGCTTTATACTTAAAGTCGATTTTCTTGTAAATTGTATTTCAGTTGCGTGCGCACTGTACCGCTTAAGCCGAAAAACATGAACTTTACCGATTTGAGCGAAAGTCAAATTATATTGTTATTGCAGGATTAATAAATTAATATTACCGAAAAAGTTGCACTTTCTTAGGTTTAGTCTCAAAGTCGGTTTTCTTGTAAATTGTATGTCAATTGCGTGCGCACTGTACCGCTTAAGCCGAAAAACATCAATATTACTGATTTGCGCGAAAGTAAAACTATAATGTTATGGCAGGATTAACAAATTAATATAAAAAAAAGAAAAGAAAAAATTTAACTTTCTTAGATTTTTACTTAAAAATATTTTCTTGTAAATTGTATGTTAATTACTTGAGCGCTGTACCGCTTAGGCCGAAAAACATCAATTTTACTGATTTGCGCGAAAGTAAAACTATAATGTTATTGCAGAATTAACAACTTAATATTACCGAAAAAGTTGCACTTTCTTAGTTTTTTGCGCGAAAGTGAAATTATAATGTTATTGCAGAATTAACATATTCATACTTAAAGTCGATTTTCTTGTAAATTGTATATCAATTGCGTGAGCAATGTACTGCTTAAACCGAAGAACATGAATTTTACTGATTTGAGCGAAAGTCAAATTATATTGTTATTGCAGAATTGACATATTCATATAACCGAAAAAATTGCACTTTCTTAGTTTTAGACTTAAAGTCGATTTTCTTGTAAATTGTATTTCAGTTGCGTGAGCACTGTACCGCTTAAGCTGAAAAACATGAATTTTACTGATTTGAGCGAAAGTCAAATTATATTGTTATTGCAGGATTAACAAATTAATATTACCGAAAAAGTTGCACTTACTTAGGTTTAGACCCAAATTATCTTGTAAATTGTATGTCAATTGCGGCAGCACTGTACTGCTTAAGCCGAAAAACCTCAATATTACTGATTTGCGCGAAAGTAAAATTATAATGTTATTGCAGAATTTACATATTCATATAACCGAAAAAATGGTACCTTCTTAGTTTAGACTTAAAGTCGATTTTCTTCTAAATTCTAAAAAAAAAATCTCTAAAAAAATTGCACTTTCTTATGACATATAACCGAAAAAATTGCACTTTCTTAGCTTTAGACTTAAAGTCGATTTTCGTGTAAATTGTATTTCAGTTACATGAGCACTGTACCGTTTAAGCCGAAAAACATGAATTTTACTGATTTGAGCGAAAGTCAAATTATATTGTTATTGCAGGATTAAAAAATTAATATTACCGAAAAAGTTGCACTTTCTTAGGTTTAGACTTTGTATGTTAATCACTTGAGCACTCTACCGCATAAGCGGAAAAACATCAATTTTACTGATTTACGCGAAAGTAAAATTATAATGTTAATGCAGGATTATTACATTAATATAACCGAAAAAATTGCACTTTCTTAAGTTTAGACTCAAAGTCGATTTCCTTGTAAATTGTATGTTAATTACTTGAGCACTGTACCGCATAAGCCGAAAAACATCAGTTTTACTGATATGCGCGAAAGTAAAACTATAATATTATTACAGGATTAACAAATTAATATTACCGAAAAAGTTGCACTTTCTTAGGTTTAGACTCAAAGTCAATTTTCTTGTAAATTGTATGTCAATTGCGGAAGCACTGTACTGCTTAAGCCGAAAAACATCAATATTACTGATTTGCGCGAAAGTAAAATTATAATGTTATTGCAGAATTTACATAATTGTATAACCGAAAAAATTGTACTTTCTTAGTTTTAGACTTAAAGTCGATTTTCTTCTAAATTGTATGTCAATTGCGTGAGCACTGTACCGCCTAAACCGAAAAATATGAATTTTACTGATTTGGCAAAAGTCAAATTATATTGTTATTGCAGAATTGACATATTCATATAACCGAAAAAATTGCACTTTCTTAGTTTTAGACTTAAAGTCGATTTTCTTGTAAATTGTATTTCAGTTGCGTGAGCACTGTACCGCTTAAGCCGAAAAACATGAATTTTACTGATTTGAGCGAAAGTCAAATTATATTGCTTTTGCAGGATTAACAAATTAATATTACCGGAAAAGTTGCACTTTCTTAGGTTTAGACTCAAAGTCGATTTTCGTGTAAATTGTATTTCAGTTACATGAGCACTGTACCGTTTAAGCCGAAAAACATGAATTTTACTGATTTGAGCGAAAGTCAAATTATATTGTTATTGCAGGATTAAAAAATTAATATTACCGAAAAAGTTGCACTTTCTTAGGTTTAGACTTTGTATGTTAATCACTTGAGCACTGTACCGCATAAGCCGAAAAACATCAGTTTTACTGATATGCGCGAAAGTAAAACTATAATATTATTGCAGGATTAACAAATTAATATTACCGAAAAAGTTGCACTTTCTTAGGTTTAGACTCAAAGTCAATTTTCTTGTAAATTGTATGTCAATTGCGGAAGCACTGTACTGCTTAAGCCGAAAAACATCAATATTACTGATTTGCGCGAAAGTAAAATTATAATGTTATTGCAGAATTTACATAATTGTATAACCGAAAAAATTTTACTTTCTTAGTTTTAGAGTTAAAGTCGATTTTCTTCTAAATTGTATGTCAATTGCGTGAGCACTGTACCGCCTAAACCGAAAAATATGAATTTTACTGATTTGGCAAAAGTCAAATTATATTGTTATTGCAGAATTGACATATTCATATAACCGAAAAAATTGCACTTTCTTAGTTTTAGACTTAAAGTCGATTTTCTTGTAAATTGTATTTCAGTTGCGTGAGCACTGTACCGCTTAAGCCGAAAAACATGAATTTTACTGATTTGAGCGAAAGTCAAATTATATTGCTTTTGCAGGATTAACAAATTAATATTACCGAAAAAGTTGCACTTACTTAGGTTTAGACCCAAATTATCTTGTAAATTGTATGTCAATTGCGGCAGCACTGTACTGCTTAAGCCGAAAAACCTCAATATTACTGATTTGCGCGAAAGTAAAATTATAATGTTATTGCAGAATTTACATATTCATATAACCGAAAAAATGGTACCTTCTTAGTTTAGACTTAAAGTCGATTTTCTTCTAAATTCTAAAAAAAAAATCTCTAAAAAAATTGCACTTTCTTATGACATATAACCGAAAAAATTGCACTTTCTTAGCTTTAGACTTAAAGTCGATTTTCGTGTAAATTGTATTTCAGTTACATGAGCACTGTACCGTTTAAGCCGAAAAACATGAATTTTACTGATTTGAGCGAAAGTCAAATTATATTGTTATTGCAGGATTAAAAAATTAATATTACCGAAAAAGTTGCACTTTCTTAGGTTTAGACTTTGTATGTTAATCACTTGAGCACTCTACCGCATAAGCGGAAAAACACCAATTTTACTGATTTACGCGAAAGTAAAATTATAATGTTAATGCAGGATTATTACATTAATATAACCGAAAAAATTGCACTTTCTTAGGTTTAGACTCAAAGTCGATTTCCTTGTAAATTGTATGTTAATTACTTGAGCACTGTACCGCATAAGCCGAAAAACATCAGTTTTACTGATATGCGCGAAAGTAAAACTATAATATTATTACAGGATTAACAAATTAATATTACCGAAAAAGTTGCACTTTCTTAGGTTTAGACTCAAAGTCAATTTTCTTGTAAATTGTATGTCAATTGCGGAAGCACTGTACTGCTTAAGCCGAAAAACATCAATATTACTGATTTGCGCGAAAGTAAAATTATAATGTTATTGCAGAATTTACATAATTGTATAACCGAAAAAATTGTACTTTCTTAGGTTTAGACTTAAAGTCGATTTTCTTCTAAATTGTATGTCAATTGCGTGAGCACTGTACCGCCTAAACTGAAAAATATGAATTTTACTGATTTGGCAAAAGTCAAATTATATTGTTATTGCAGAATTGACATATTCATATAACCGAAAAAATTGCACTTTCTTAGTTTTAGACTTAAAGTCGATTTTCTTGTAAATTGTATTTCAGTTGCGTGAGCACTGTACCGCTTAAGCCGAAAAACATGAATTTTACTGATTTGAGCGAAAGTCAAATTATATTGCTTTTGCAGGATTAAGAAATTAATATTACCGGAAAAGTTGCACTTTCTTAGGTTTAGACTCAAAGTCGATTTTCGTGTAAATTGTATTTCAGTTACATGAGCACTGTACCGTTTAAGCCGAAAAACATGAATTTTACTGATTTGAGCGAAAGTCAAATTATATTGTTATTGCAGGATTAAAAAATTAATATTACCGAAAAAGTTGCACTTTCTTAGGTTTAGACTTTGTATGTTAATCACTTGAGCACTGTACCGCATAAGCCGAAAAACATCAGTTTTACTGATATGCGCGAAAGTAAAACTATAATATTATTGCAGGATTAACAAATTAATATTACCTAAAAAGTTGCACTTTCTTAGGTTTAGACTCAAAGTCGATTTTCTTGTAAATTGTATGTCAATTGCGGAAGCACTGTACTGCTTAAGCCGAAAAACATCAATATTACTGATTTGCGTGAAAGTAAAATTATAATGTTATTGCAGAATTTACATAATTGTATAACCGAAAAAATTTTACTTTCTTAGTTTTAGACTTAAAGTCGATTTTCTTCTAAATTGTATGTCAATTGCGTGAGCACTGTACCGCCTAAACCGAAAAATATGAATTTTACTGATTTGGCAAAAGTCAAATTATATTGTTATTGCAGAATTGACATATTCATATAACCGAAAAAATTGCACTTTCTTAGTTTTAGACTTAAAGTCGATTTTCTTGTAAATTGTATTTCAGTTGCGTGAGCACTGTACCGCTTAAGCCGAAAAACATGAATTTTACTGATTTGAGCGAAAGTCAAATTATATTGCTTTTGCAGGATTAACAAATTAATATTACCGAAAAAGTTGCACTTTCTTAGGTTTAGACTCAAAGTCGATTTTCGTGTAAATTGTATTTCAGTTACATGAGCACTGTACCGTTTAAGCCGAAAAACATGAATTTTACTGATTTGAGCGAAAGTCAAATTATATTGTTATTGCAGGATTAAAAAATTAATATTACCGAAAAAGTTGCACTTTCTTAGGTTTAGACTTTGTATGTTAATCACTTGAGCACTCTACCGCATAAGCCGCAAAACACCAATTTTATGATTTGCGCGAAAGTAAAATTATAACGTTAATGCAGGATTAACACATTAATATAACCGAAAAAATTGCACTTTCTTAGGTTTAGACTCAAAGTCGATTTCCTTGTAAATTGTATGTTAATCACTTGAGCACTGTACCGCATAAGCCGAAAAACATCAGTTTTACTGATTTGCGCGAAAGTAAAACTATAATATTATTGCAGGATTAACAAATTAATATTACCGAAAAAGTTGCACTTTCTTAGGTTTAGACTCAAAGTCAATTTTCTTGTAAATTGTATGTCAATTGCGGAAGCACTGTACTGCTTAAGCCGAAAAACATCAATATTACTGATTTGCGCGAAAGTAAAATTATAATGTTATTGCAGAATTTACATAATTGTATAACCGAAAAAATTGTACTTTCTTAGTTTTAGACTTAAAGTCGATTTTCTTCTAAGTTGTATGTCAATTGCGTGAGCACTGTACCGCCTAAACCGAAAAATATGAATTTTACTGATTTGGCAAAAGTCAAATTATATTGTTATTGCAGAATTGACATATTCATATAACCGAAAAAATTGCACTTTCTTAGTTTTAGACTTAAAGTCGATTTTCTTGTAAATTGTATTTCAGTTGCGTGAGCACTGTACCGCTTAAGCCGAAAAACATGAATTTTACTGATTTGAGCGAAAGTCAAATTATATTGCTTTTGCAGGATTAACAAATTAATATTACCGGAAAAGTTGCACTTTCTTAGGTTTAGACTCAAAGTCGATTTTCGTGTAAATTGTATTTCAGTTACATGAGCACTGTACCGTTTAAGCCGAAAAACATGAATTTTACTGATTTGAGCGAAAGTCAAATTATATTGTTATTGCAGGATTAAAAAATTAATATTACCGAAAAAGTTGCAATTTCTTAGGTTTAGACTTTGTATGTTAATCACTTGAGCACTCTACCGCATAAGCCGCAAAACACCAATTTTCTGATTTGCGCGAAAGTAAAATTATAATGTTAATGCAGGATTAACACATTAATATAACCGAAAAAATTGCACTTTCTTAGGTTTAGACTCAAAGTCGATTTCCTTGTAAATTGTATGTTAATCACTTAAGCACTGTACCGCATAAGCCGAAAAACATCAGTTTTACTGATTTGCGCGAAAGTAAAACTATAATATTATTGCAGGATTAACAAATTAATATTACCGAAAAAGTTGCACTTTCTTAGGTTTAGACTCAAAGTCAATTTTCTTGTAAATTGTATGTCAATTGCGGAAGCACTGTACTGCTTAAGCCGAAAAACATCAATATTACTGATTTGCGCGAAAGTAAAATTATAATGTTATTGCAGAATTTACATAATTGTATAACCGAAAAAATTGTAATTTCTTAGTTTTAGACTTAAAGTCGATTTTCTTCTAAGTTGTATGTCAATTGCGTGAGCACTGTACCGCCTAAACCGAAAAATATGAATTTTACTGATTTGGCAAAAGTCAAATTATATTGTTATTGCAGAATTGACATATTCATATAACCGAAAAAATTGCACTTTCTTAGTTTTAGACTTAAAGTCGATTTTCTTGTAAATTGTATTTCAGTTGCGTGAGCACTGTACCGCTTAAGCCGAAAAACATGAATTTTACTGATTTGAGCGAAAGTCAAATTATATTGCTTTTGCAGGATTAACAAATTAATATTACCGGAAAAGTTGCACTTTCTTAGGTTTAGACTCAAAGTCGATTTTCGTGTAAATTGTATTTCAGTTACATGAGCACTGTACCGTTTAAGCCGAAAAACATGAATTTTACTGATTTGAGCGAAAGTCAAATTATATTGTTATTGCAGGATTAAAAAATTAATATTACCGAAAAAGTTGCACTTTCTTAGGTTTAGACTTTGTATGTTAATCACTTGAGCACTCTACCGCATAAGCCGCAAAACACCAATTTTCTGATTTGCGCGAAAGTAAAATTATAATGTTAATGCAGGATTAACACATTAATATAACCGAAAAAATTGCACTTTCTTAGGTTTAGACTCAAAGTCGATTTCCTTGTAAATTGTATGTTAATCACTTGAGCACTGTACCGCATAAGCCGAAAAACATGAATTTTACTGATTTGAGCGAAAGTCAAATTATATTGTTATTGCAGAATTGACATATTCATATAACCGAAAAAGTTGTACTTTCTTAGGTTTAGACTCAAAGTCGATTTTCTTGTAAATTGTATGTTAATCACTTGAGCACTCTACCGCATAAGCCGAAAAACACCAATTTTACTGATTTGCGCGAAAGTAAAATTGAAATGTTAATGCAGGATTAACACATTAATATAACCGAAAAAATTGCACTTTCTTAGGTTTAGACTCAAAGTCGATTTCCTTGTAAATTGTATGTTAATCACTTAAGCACTGTACCGCATAAGCCGAAAAACATCAGTTTTACTGATATGCGCGAAAGTAAAACTATAATGTTATTGCAGGATTAACAACTTAATATTACCGAAAAAGTTGCACTTTCTTAGGTTTAGACTCAAAGTCGATTTTCTTGTAAATTGTATGTTAATCACTTGAGCACTCTACCGCATAAGCCGAAAAACACCAATTTTACTGATTTGCGCGAAAGTAAAATTGAAATGTTAGTGCAGGATTAACACATTAATATAACCGAAAAAATTGCACTTTCTTAGGTTTAGACTCAAAGTCGATTTCCTTGTAAATTGTATGTTAATCACTTAAGCACTGTACCGTATAAGCCGAAAAACATCAGTTTTACTGATATGCGCGAAAGTAAAACTATAATGTTATTGCAGGATTAACAACTTAATATTACCGAAAAAATTGCACTTTCTTAGCTTTATACTTAAAGTCGATTTTCTTGTAAATTGTATGTCAATTGCGTGCGCACTGTACCGCTTAAGCCGAAAAACATGAACTTTACCGATTTGAGCGAAAGTCAAATTATATTGTTATTGCAGGATTAACAAATTAATATTACCGAAAAAGTTGCACTTTCTTAGGTTTAGTCTCAAAGTCGGTTTTCTTGTAAATTGTATGTCAATTGCGTGCGCACTGTACCGCTTAAGCCGAAAAACCTCAATATTACTGATTTGCGCGAAAGTAAAATTATAATGTTATTGCAGAATTTACATATTCATATAACCGAAAAAATGGTACCTTCTTAGTTTAGTCTTAAAGTCGATTTTCTTCTAAATTCTAAAAAAAAAATCTCTAAAAAAATTGCACTTTCTTATGACATATAACCGAAAAAATTGCACTTTCTTAGCTTTAGACTTAAAGTCGATTTTCGTGTAAATTGTATTTCAGTTACATGAGCACTGTACCGTTTAAGCCGAAAAACATGAATTTTACTGATTTGAGCGAAAGTCAAATTATATTGTTATTGCAGGATTAAAAAATTAATATTACCGAAAAAGTTGCACTTTCTTAGGTTTAGACTTTGTATGTTAATCACTTGAGCACTGTACCGCATAAGCCGAAAAACATCAGTTTTACTGATATGCGCGAAAGTAAAACTATAATATTATTGCAGGATTAACAAATTAATATTACCGAAAAAGTTGCACTTTCTTAAGTTTAGACTCAAAGTCAATTTTCTTGTAAATTGTATGTCAATTGCGGAAGCACTGTACTGCTTAAGCCGAAAAACATCAATATTACTGATTTGCGCGAAAGTAAAATTATAATGTTATTGCAGAATTTACATAATTGTATAACCGAAAAAATTTTACTTTCTTAGTTTTAGACTTAAAGTCGATTTTCTTCTAAATTGTATGTCAATTGCGTGAGCACTGTACCGCCTAAACCGAAAAATATGAATTTTACTGATTTGGCAAAAGTCAAATTATATTGTTATTGCAGAATTGACATATTCATATAACCGAAAAAATTGCACTTTCTTAGTTTTAGACTTAAAGTCGATTTTCTTGTAAATTGTATTTCAGTTGCGTGAGCACTGTACCGCTTAAGCCGAAAAACATGAATTTTACTGATTTGAGCGAAAGTCAAATTATATTGCTTTTGCAGGATTAACAAATTAATATTACCGAAAAAGTTGCACTTTCTTAGGTTTAGACTCAAAGTCGATTTTCGTGTAAATTGTATTTCAGTTACATGAGCACTGTACCGTTTAAGCCGAAAAACATGAATTTTACTGATTTGAGCGAAAGTCAAATTATATTGTTATTGCAGGATTAAAAAATTAATATTACCGAAAAAGTTGCACTTTCTTAGGTTTAGACTTTGTATGTTAATCACTTGAGCACTCTACCGCATAAGCCGAAAAACACCAATTTTACTGATTTGCGCGAAAGTAAAATTATAATGT
The DNA here is from genome assembly GCF_042242935.1 of Bactrocera oleae. Lineage (NCBI taxonomy): Eukaryota > Metazoa > Arthropoda > Insecta > Diptera > Tephritidae > Bactrocera > Bactrocera oleae. The sequence goes on along the minus strand of NC_091541.1, from coordinate 13,905,482 downwards.
TAATGCAGGATTAACACATTAATATAACCGAAAAAATTGCACTTTCTTAGGTTTAGACTCAAAGTCGATTTCCTTGTAAATTGTATGTTAATCACTTGAGCACTGTACCGCATAAGCCGAAAAACATCAGTTTTACTGATTTGCGCGAAAGTAAAACTATAATATTATTGCAGGATTAACAAATTAATATTACCGAAAAAGTTGCACTTTCTTAGGTTTAGACTCAAAGTCGATTTTCGTGTAAATTGTATTTCAGTTACATGAGCACTGTATTGTTTAAGCCGAAAAACATGAATTTTACTGATTTGAGCGAAAGTCAAATTATATTGTTATTGCAGGATTAACAAATTAATATTACCGAAAAAGTTGCACTTTCTTAGGTTTAGACTTTGTATGTTAATCACTTGAGCACTGTACCGCATAAGCCGAAAAACGATAGTTTTACTGATTTGCGCGAAAGTAAAACTATAATATTATTGCAGGATTAACAACTTAATATTACCGAAAAAGTTGCACTTTCTTAAGTTTAGACTCAAAGTCGATTTTCTTGTAAATTGTATGTTAATCACTTGAGCACTGTACCGCATAAGCCGAAAAACAACAATTTACTGATTTTCGCGAAAATAAAATTATATAGCTATTGCAGAATTGACATATTCATATAACCGAAAAAATTGCACTTTCTTAGCTTTAGACTTAAAGTCGATTTTCTTGTAAATTGTATTTCAGTTGCGTGCGCACTGTACCGCTTAAGCCGAAAAACATGAACTTTACTGATTTGAGCGAAAGTCAAATTATATTGTTATTGCAGGATTAACAAATTAATATTACCGAAAAAGTTGCACTTTCTTAGGTTTAGTCTCAAAGTCGATTTTCTTGTAAATTGTATGTCATTTGCGTGCGCACTGTACCGCTTAAGCCGAAAAACATCAATATTACTGATTTGCGCGAAAGTAAAACTATAATGTTATGGCAGGATTAACAAATTAATATAAAAAAAAGAAAAGAAAAAATTGAACTTTCTTAGATTTTTACTTAAAGCCGATTTTCTTGTAAATTGTATGTTAATTACTTGAGCGCTGTACCGCTTAGGCCGAAAAACATCAATTTTACTGATTTGAGCGAAAGTCAAATTATATTGTTATTGCAGGATTAGCAAATTAATATTACCGAAAAAGTTGCACTTTCTTAGGTTTAGACTCAAAGTCGATTTTCTTGTAAATTATATGTTAATCACTTGAGCACTCTACCGCATAAGCCGAAAAACACATCTTTTACTGATTTGCGCGAAAGTAAAATTATAATGTTAATGCAGGATTAAAACATTAATATAACCGAAAAAATTGCACTTTCTTAGGTTTAGACTCAAAGTCGATTTCCTTGTAAATTGTATGTTAATCACTTGAGCACTGTACCGCATAAGCCGAAAAACATCAGTTTTACTGATTTGCGCGAAAGTAAAACTATAATGTTATGGCAGGATTAACAAATTAATATAAAAAAATGAAAAGAAAAAATTGAACTTTCTTAGATTTTTACTTAAAGCCGAGTTTCTTGTAAATTGTATGTTAATTACTTGAGCGCTGTACCGCTTAGGCCGAAAAACATCAATTTTATTGATTTGCGCGAAATTAAAATTATAATGTTATTGCAGGATTAAAACATTAATATAACCGAAAAAATTGCACTTTCTTAGGTTTAGACTCAAAGTCGATTTCCTTGTAAATTGTATGTTAATCACTTGAGCACTGTACCGTATAAGCCGAAAAACAACAATTTTACTGATTTGCGCGAAAATAAAATTATATAGCTATTGCAGAATTGACATACTCATATAACCGAAAAAATTGCACTTTCTTAGCTTTAGACTTAAAGTCGATTTTCTTGTAAATTGTATTTCAGTTGCGTGCGCACTGTACCGCTTAAGCCGAAAAACATGAACTTTACCGATTTGAGCGAAAGTCAAATTATATTGTTATTGCAGGATTAACAAATTAATATTACCGAAAAAGTTGCACTTTCTTAGGTTTAGACTCAAAGTCGATTTTCTTGTAAATTATATGTTAATCACTTGAGCACTCTACCGCATAAGCCGAAAAACACATCTTTTACTGATTTGCGCGAAAGTAAAATTATAATGTTAATGCAGGATTAAAACATTAATATAACCGAAAAAATTGCACTTTCTTAGGTTTAGACTCAAAGTCGATTTCCTTGTAAATTGTATGTTAATCACTTGAGCACTGTACCGCATAAGCCGAAAAACATCAGTTTTACTGATTTGCGCGAAAGTAAAACTATAATGTTATGGCAGGATTAACAAATTAATATAAAAAAATGAAAAGAAAAAATTGAACTTTCTTAGATTTTTACTTAAAGCCGATTTTCTTGTAAATTGTATGTTAATTACTTGAGCGCTGTACCGCTTAGGCCGAAAAACATCAATTTTATTGATATGCGCGAAATTAAAATTATAATGTTATTGCAGGATTAAAACATTAATATAACCGAAAAAATTGCACTTTCTTAGGTTTAGACTCAAAGTCGATTTCCTTGTAAATTGTATGTTAATCACTTGAGCACTGTACCGTATAAGCCGAAAAACAACAATTTTACTGATTTGCGCGAAAATAAAATTATATAGCTATTGCAGAATTGACATACTCATATAACCGAAAAAATTGCACTTTCTTAGCTTTAGACTTAAAATCGATTTTCTTGTAAATTGTATTTCAGTTGCGTGCGCACTGTACCGCTTAAGCCGAAAAACATGAACTTTACCGATTTGAGCGAAAGTCAAATTATATTGTTATTGCAGGATTAACAAATTAATATTACCGAAAAAGTTGCACTTTCTTTGGTTTAGACCCAAATTATCTTGTAAATTGTATGTCAATTGCGGCAGCACTGTACTGCTTAAGCCGAAAAACATCAATATTACTGATTTGCGCGAAAGTAAAATTATAATGTTATTGCAGAATTTACATAATTATATAACCGAAAAAATTGTACTTTCTTAGTTTTAGACTTAAAGTCGATTTTCTTCTAAACTGTATGTCAATTTCGTGAGCACTGTACCGCCTAAACCGAAAAACATGAACTTTACTGATTTGGCAAAAGTCAAATTATATTGTTCTTGCAGAATTGACATATTCATATAACCGAAAAAATTGCACTTTCTTAGTTTTAGACTTAAAGTCGATTTTCTTGTAAATTGTATATCAGTTGCGTGAGCACTGTACCGCTTAAGCCGAAAAACATGAATTTTACTGATTTGAGCGAAAGTCAAATTATATTGTTATTGCAGGATTAACAAATTAATATTACCGAAAAAGTTGCACTTTCTTAGGTTTAGACCCAAATTATCTTGTAAATTGTATGTCAATTGCGGCAGCACTGTACTGCTTAAGCCGAAAAACATCAATATTACTGATTTGCGCGAAAGTAAAATTATAATGTTATTGCAGAATTTACATAATTATATAACCGAAAAAATTGTACTTTCTTAGTTTTAGACTTAAAGTCGATTTTCTTCTAAACTGTATGTCAATTTCGTGAGCACTGTACCGCCTAAACCGAAAAACATGAATTTTACTGATTTGGCAAAAGTCAAATTATATTGTTATTGCAGAATTGACATATTCATATAACCGAAAAAATTGCACTTTCTTAGTTTTAGACTTAAAGTCGATTTTCTTCTAAATTGTATGTCAATTGCGTGCGCACTGTACCGCTTAAGCCGAAAAACATCAATATTACTGATTTGCGCGAAAGTAAAACTATAATGTTATGGCAGGATTAACAAATTAATATTACCGAAAAAGTTGCACTTTCTTAGGTTTAGACTTTGTATGTTAATCACTTGAGTACACTACCGCATAAGCCGAAAAACACCAATTTTACTGATTTGAGCGAAAGTCAAATTATATTGTTATTGCAGGATTAACAAATTAATATTACCGAAAAAGTTGCACTTTCTTAGGTTTAGACCCAAACTATCTTGTAAATTGTATGTCAATTGCGGCAGCACTGTACTGCTTAAGCCGAAAAACATCAATATTACTGATTTGCGCGAAAGTAAAATTATAATGTTATTGCAGAATTTACATAATTATATAACCGCAAAAATTGTACTTTCTGAGGTTTAGACTCAAAGTCGATTTCCTTGTAAATTGTATGTTAATCACTTGAGCACTGTACCGCATAAGCCGAAAAACATCAGTTTTACTGATTTGCGCGAAAGTAAAACTATAATATTATTGCAGGACTAACAACTTATTATTACCGAAAAAGTTGCACTTTCTTAGGTTTAGGCTCAAAGTCGATTTTCTTGTAAATTGTATGTTAATCACTTGCGCACTGTACCGCATAAGCCGAAAAACAACAATTTACTGATTTGCGTGAAAATAAAATTATATAGCTATTGCAGAATTGACATATTCATATAACCGAAAAAATTGCACTTTCTTAGCTTTAGACTTAAAGTCGATTTTCTTGTAAATTGTATTTCAGTTGCGTGCGCACTGTACCGCTTAAGCCGAAAAACATGAATTTTACTGATTTGAGCGAAAGTAAAATTATAATGTTAATGCAGGATTAACACATTAATCTAACCGAAAAAATTGCACTTTCTTAGGTTTAGACTCAAAGTCGATTTCCTTGTAAATTGTATGTTAATCACTTGAGCACTGTACCGCATAAGCCGAAAAACATCAGTTTTACTGATTTGCGCGAAAGTAAAACTATAATATTATTGCAGGATTAACAACTTATTATTACCGAAAAAGTTGCACTTTCTTAGGTTTAGGCTCAAAGTCGATTTTCTTGTAAATTTTATGTTAATCACTTGAGTACTCTACCGCATAAGCCGAAAAACACCAATTTTACTGATTTGCGCGAAAGTAAAATTATAATGTTAATGCAGGATTAACAACTTATTATTACCGAAAAAGTTGCACTTTCTTAGGTTTAGGCTCAAAGTCGATTTTCTTGTAAATTGTATGTTAATCACTTGAGCACTGTACCGCATAAGCCGAAAAACAACAATTTACTGATTTGCGTGAAAATAAAATTATATAGCTATTGCAGAATTGACATATTCATATAACCGAAAAAATTGCACTTTCTTAGCTTTAGACTTAAAGTCGATTTTCTTGTAAATTGTATTTCAGTTGCGTGCGCACTGTACCGCTTAAGCCGAAAAACATGAATTTTACTGATTTGAGCGAAAGTCAAATTATATTGTTATTGCAGGATTAACAAATTAATATTACCGAAAAAGTTGCACTTTCTTAGGTTTAGACTTTGTATGTTAATCACTTGAGTACTCTACCGCATAAGCCGAAAAACACCAATTTTACTGATTTGCGCGAAAGTAAAATTAAAATGTTAATGCAGGATTAACACATTAATATAACCGAAAAAATTGCACTTTCTTAGGTTTAGACTCAAAGTCGATTTCCTTGTAAATTGTATGTTAGTCACTTGAGCACTGTACCGCATAAGCCGAAAAACATCAGTTTTACTGATTTGCGCGAAAGTAAAACTATAATATTATTGCAGGATTAACAACTTATTATTACCGAAAAAGTTGCACTTTCTTAGGTTTAGGCTCAAAGTCGATTTTCTTGTAAATTGTATGTTAATCACTTGAGCACTGTACCGCATAAGCCGAAAAACAACAATTTACTGATTTGCGTGAAAATAAAATTATATAGCTATTGCAGAATTGACATATTCATATAACCGAAAAATTTGCACTTTCTTAGCTTTAGACTTAAAGTCGATTTTCTTGTAAATTGTATTTCAGTTGCGTGCGCACTGTACCGCTTAAGCCGAAAAACATGAATTTTACTGATTTGAGCGAAAGTCAAATTATATTGTTATTGCAGGATTAACAAATTAATATTACCGAAAAAGTTGCACTTTCTTAGGTTTAGACTTTGTATGTTAATCACTTGAGTACTCTACCGCATAAGCCGAAAAACACCAATTTTACTGATTTGCGCGAAAGTAAAATTATAATGTTAATGCAGGATTAACACATTAATATAACCGAAAAAATTGCACTTTCTTAGGTTTAGACTCAAAGTGGATTTCCTTGTAAATTGTATGTTAATCACTTGAGCACTGTACCGCATAAGCCTAAAAACATCAGTTTTACTGATTTGCGCGCAAGTAAAACTATAATATTATTGCAGGATTAACAACTTAATATTACCGAAAAAGTTGCACTTTCTTAGGTTTAGACTCAAAGTCGATTTTCTTGTAAATTGTATGTGAATCACTTGAGCACTGTACCGCATAAGCCGAAAAACAACAATTTACTGATTTGCGTGAAAATAAAATTATATAGCTATTGCAGAATTGACATATTCATATAACCGAAAAAATTGCACTTTCTTAGCTTTAGACTTAAAGTCGATTTTCTTGTAAATTGTATTTCAGTTGCGTGCGCACTGTACCGCTTAAGCCGAAAAACATAAACTTTACTGATTTGAGCGAAAGTCAAATTATATTGTTATTGCAGGATTAACAAATTAATATTACCGAAAAAGTTGCACTTTCTTAGGTTTAGTCTCAAAGTCGATTTTCTTGTAAATTGCATGTCATTTGCGTGCGCACTGTACCGCTTAAGCCGAAAAACATCAATATTACTGATTTGCGCGAAAGTAAAACTATAATGTTATGGCAGGATTAACAAATTAATATAAAAAAAAGAAAAGAAAAAATTGAACTTTCTTAGATTTTTACTTAAAGCCGATTTTCTTCTAAACTGTATGTCAATTTCGTGAGCACTGTACCGCCTAAACCGAAAAACATGAATTTTACTGATTTGGCAAAAGTCAAATTATATTGTTATTGCAGAATTGACATATTCATATAACCGAAAAAGTTGCACTTTCTTAGGTTTAGACTTTGTATGTTAATCACTTGAGTACTCTACCGCATAAGCCGAAAAACATCAATTTTACTGATTTGCGCGAAAGTAAAATTGAAATGTTAATGCAGGATTAACACATTAATATAACCGAAAAAATTGCACTTTCTTAGGTTTAGACTCAAAGTCGATTTCCTTGTAAATTGTATGTTAATCACTTAAGCACTGTACCGTATAAGCCGAAAAACATCAGTTTTACTGATATGCGCGAAAGTAAAACTATAATGTTATTGCAGGATTAACAACTTAATATTACCGAAAAAATTGCACTTTCTTAGCTTTATACTTAAAGTCGATTTTCTTGTAAATTGTATTTCAGTTGCGTGCGCACTGTACCGCTTAAGCCGAAAAACATGAACTTTACCGATTTGAGCGAAAGTCAAATTATATTGTTATTGCAGGATTAACAAATTAATATTACCGAAAAAGTTGCACTTTCTTAGGTTTAGTCTCAAAGTCGGTTTTCTTGTAAATTGTATGTCAATTGCGTGCGCACTGTACCGCTTAAGCCGAAAAACATCAATATTACTGATTTGCGCGAAAGTAAAACTATAATGTTATGGCAGGATTAACAAATTAATATAAAAAAAAGAAAAGAAAAAATTTAACTTTCTTAGATTTTTACTTAAAAATATTTTCTTGTAAATTGTATGTTAATTACTTGAGCGCTGTACCGCTTAGGCCGAAAAACATCAATTTTACTGATTTGCGCGAAAGTAAAACTATAATGTTATTGCAGAATTAACAACTTAATATTACCGAAAAAGTTGCACTTTCTTAGTTTTTTGCGCGAAAGTGAAATTATAATGTTATTGCAGAATTAACATATTCATACTTAAAGTCGATTTTCTTGTAAATTGTATATCAATTGCGTGAGCAATGTACTGCTTAAACCGAAGAACATGAATTTTACTGATTTGAGCGAAAGTCAAATTATATTGTTATTGCAGAATTGACATATTCATATAACCGAAAAAATTGCACTTTCTTAGTTTTAGACTTAAAGTCGATTTTCTTGTAAATTGTATTTCAGTTGCGTGAGCACTGTACCGCTTAAGCTGAAAAACATGAATTTTACTGATTTGAGCGAAAGTCAAATTATATTGTTATTGCAGGATTAACAAATTAATATTACCGAAAAAGTTGCACTTACTTAGGTTTAGACCCAAATTATCTTGTAAATTGTATGTCAATTGCGGCAGCACTGTACTGCTTAAGCCGAAAAACCTCAATATTACTGATTTGCGCGAAAGTAAAATTATAATGTTATTGCAGAATTTACATATTCATATAACCGAAAAAATGGTACCTTCTTAGTTTAGACTTAAAGTCGATTTTCTTCTAAATTCTAAAAAAAAAATCTCTAAAAAAATTGCACTTTCTTATGACATATAACCGAAAAAATTGCACTTTCTTAGCTTTAGACTTAAAGTCGATTTTCGTGTAAATTGTATTTCAGTTACATGAGCACTGTACCGTTTAAGCCGAAAAACATGAATTTTACTGATTTGAGCGAAAGTCAAATTATATTTTTATTGCAGGATTAAAAAATTAATATTACCGAAAAAGTTGCATTTTCTTAGGTTTAGACTTTGTATGTTAATCACTTGAGCACTCTACCGCATAAGCGGAAAAACACCAATTTTACTGATTTACGCGAAAGTAAAATTATAATGTTAATGCAGGACTAACACATTAATATAACCGAAAAAATTGCACTTTCTTAGGTTTAGACTCAAAGTCGATTTCCTTGTAAATTGTATGATAATTACTTGAGCACTGTACCGCATAAGCCGAAAAACATCAGTTTTACTGATATGCGCGAAAGTAAAACTATAATATTATTACAGGATTAACAAATTAATATTACCGAAAAAGTTGCACTTTCTTAGGTTTAGACTCAAAGTCGATTTTCGTGTAAATTGTATTTCAGTTACATGAGCACTGTACCGTTTAAGCCGAAAAACATGAATTTTACTGATTTGAGCGAAAGTCAAATTATATTGTTATTGCAGGATTAAAAAATTAATATTACCGAAAAAGTTGCACTTTCTTAGGTTTAGACTTTGTATGTTAATCACTTGAGCACTCTACCGCATAAGCCGAAAAACATCAGTTTTACTGATATGCGCGAAAGTAAAACTATAATGTTATTGCAGGATTAACAACTTAATATTACCGAAAAAATTGCACTTTCTTAGCTTTATACTTAAAGTCGATTTTCTTGTAAATTGTATTTCAGTTGCGTGCGCACTGTACCGCTTAAGCCGAAAAACATGAATTTTACTGATTTGAGCGAAAGTCAAATTATATTGTTATTGCAGGATTAACAAATTAATATTACCGAAAAAGTTGCACTTTCTTAGGTTTAGACTTTGTATGTTAATCACTTGAGTACTCTACCGCATAAGCCGAAAAACACCAATTTTACTGATTTGCGCGAAAGTAAAATTAAAATGTTAATGCAGGATTAACACATTAATATAACCGAAAAAGCTGCACTTTCTTAGGTTTAGACTCAAAGTCGATTTCCTTGTAAATTGTATGTTAGTCACTTGAGCACTGTACCGCATAAGCCGAAAAACATCAGTTTTACTGATTTGCGCGAAAGTAAAACTATAATATTATTGCAGGATTAACAACTTATTATTACCGAAAAAGTTGCACTTTCTTAGGTTTAGGCTCAAAGTCGATTTTCTTGTAAATTGTATGTTAATCACTTGAGCACTGTACCGCATAAGCCGAAAAACAACAATTTACTGATTTGCGTGAAAATAAAATTATATAGCTATTGCAGAATTGACATATTCATATAACCGAAAAATTTGCACTTTCTTAGCTTTAGACTTAAAGTCGATTTTCTTGTAAATTGTATTTCAGTTGCGTGCGCACTGTACCGCTTAAGCCGAAAAACATGAATTTTACTGATTTGAGCGAAAGTCAAATTATATTGTTATTGCAGGATTAACAAATTAATATTACCGAAAAAGTTGCACTTTCTTAGGTTTAGACTTTGTATGTTAATCACTTGAGTACTCTACCGCATAAGCCGAAAAACACCAATTTTACTGATTTGCGCGAAAGTAAAATTATAATGTTAATGCAGGATTAACACATTAATATAACCGAAAAAATTGCACTTTCTTAGGTTTAGACTCAAAGTGGATTTCCTTGTAAATTGTATGTTAATCACTTGAGCACTGTACCGCATAAGCCTAAAAACATCAGTTTTACTGATTTGCGCGAAAGTAAAACTATAATATTATTGCAGGATTAACAACTTAATATTACCGAAAAAGTTGCACTTTCTTAGTTTTTTGCGCGAAAGTGAAATTATAATGTTATTGCAGAATTAACATATTCATACTTAAAGTCGATTTTCTTGTAAATTGTATATCAATTGCGTGAGCAATGTACTGCTTAAACCGAAGAACATGAATTTTACTGATTTGAGCGAAAGTCAAATTATATTGTTATTGCAGAATTGACATATTCATATAACCGAAAAAATTGCACTTTCTTAGTTTTAGACTTAAAGTCGATTTTCTTGTAAATTGTATTTCAGTTGCGTGAGCACTGTACCGCTTAAGCTGAAAAACATGAATTTTACTGATTTGAGCGAAAGTCAAATTATATTGTTATTGCAGGATTAACAAATTAATATTACCGAAAAAGTTGCACTTACTTAGGTTTAGACCCAAATTATCTTGTAAATTGTATGTCAATTGCGGCAGCACTGTACTGCTTAAGCCGAAAAACCTCAATATTACTGATTTGCGCGAAAGTAAAATTATAATGTTATTGCAGAATTTACATATTCATATAACCGAAAAAATGGTACCTTCTTAGTTTAGACTTAAAGTCGATTTTCTTCTAAATTCTAAAAAAAAAATCTCTAAAAAAATTGCACTTTCTTATGACATATAACCGAAAAAATTGCACTTTCTTAGCTTTAGACTTAAAGTCGATTTTCGTGTAAATTGTATTTCAGTTACATGAGCACTGTACCGTTTAAGCCGAAAAACATGAATTTTACTGATTTGAGCGAAAGTCAAATTATATTTTTATTGCAGGATTAAAAAATTAATATTACCGAAAAAGTTGCATTTTCTTAGGTTTAGACTTTGTATGTTAATCACTTGAGCACTCTACCGCATAAGCGGAAAAACACCAATTTTACTGATTTACGCGAAAGTAAAATTATAATGTTAATGCAGGATTAACACATTAATATAACCGAAAAAATTGCACTTTCTTAGGTTTAGACTCAAAGTCGATTTCCTTGTAAATTGTATGATAATTACTTGAGCACTGTACCGCATAAGCCGAAAAACATCAGTTTTACTGATATGCGCGAAAGTAAAACTATAATATTATTACAGGATTAACAAATTAATATTACCGAAAAAGTTGCACTTTCTTAGGTTTAGACTCAAAGTCGATTTTCGTGTAAATTGTATTTCAGTTACATGAGCACTGTACCGTTTAAGCCGAAAAACATGAATTTTACTGATTTGAGCGAAAGTCAAATTATATTGTTATTGCAGGATTAAAAAATTAATATTACCGAAAAAGTTGCACTTTCTTAGGTTTAGACTTTGTATGTTAATCACTTGAGCACTCTACCGCATAAGCCGAAAAACATCAGTTTTACTGATATGCGCGAAAGTAAAACTATAATGTTATTGCAGGATTAACAACTTAATATTACCGAAAAAATTGCACTTTCTTAGCTTTATACTTAAAGTCGATTTTCTTGTAAATTGTATTTCAGTTGCGTGCGCACTGTACCGCTTAAGCCGAAAAACATGAATTTTACTGATTTGAGCGAAAGTCAAATTATATTGTTATTGCAGGATTAACAAATTAATATTACCGAAAAAGTTGCACTTTCTTAGGTTTAGACTTTGTATGTTAATCACTTGAGTACTCTACCGCATAAGCCGAAAAACACCAATTTTACTGATTTGCGCGAAAGTAAAATTAAAATGTTAATGCAGGATTAACACATTAATATAACCGAAAAAATTGCACTTTCTTAGGTTTAGACTCAAAGTCGATTTCCTTGTAAATTGTATGTTAGTCACTTGAGCACTGTACCGCATAAGCCGAAAAACATCAGTTTTACTGATTTGCGCGAAAGTAAAACTATAATATTATTGCAGGATTAACAACTTATTATTACCGAAAAAGTTGCACTTTCTTAGGTTTAGGCTCAAAGTCGATTTTCTTGTAAATTGTATGTTAATCACTTGAGCACTGTACCGCATAAGCCGAAAAACAACAATTTACTGATTTGCGTGAAAATAAAATTATATAGCTATTGCAGAATTGACATATTCATATAACCGAAAAATTTGCACTTTCTTAGCTTTAGACTTAAAGTCGATTTTCTTGTAAATTGTATTTCAGTTGCGTGCGCACTGTACCGCTTAAGCCGAAAAACATGAATTTTACTGATTTGAGCGAAAGTCAAATTATATTGTTATTGCAGGATTAACAAATTAATATTACCGAAAAAGTTGCACTTTCTTAGGTTTAGACTTTGTATGTTAATCACTTGAGTACTCTACCGCATAAGCCGAAAAACACCAATTTTACTGATTTGCGCGAAAGTAAAATTATAATGTTAATGCAGGATTAACACATTAATATAACCGAAAAAATTGCACTTTCTTAGGTTTAGACTCAAAGTGGATTTCCTTGTAAATGGTATGTTAATCACTTGAGCACTGTACCGCATAAGCCTAAAAACATCAGTTTTACTGATTTGCGCGAAAGTAAAACTATAATATTATTGCAGGATTAACAACTTAATATTACCGAAAAAGTTGCACTTTCTTAGGTTTAGACTCAAAGTCGATTTTCTTGTAAATTGTATGTGAATCACTTGAGCACTGTACCGCATAAGCCGAAAAACAACAATTTACTGATTTGCGTGAAAATAAAATTATATAGCTATTGCAGAATTGACATATTCATATAACCGAAAAAATTGCACTTTCTTAGCTTTAGACTTAAAGTCGATTTTCTTGTAAATTGTATTTCAGTTGCGTGCGCACTGTACCGCTTAAGCCGAAAAACATAAACTTTACTGATTTGAGCGAAAGTCAAATTATATTGTTATTGCAGGATTAACAAATTAATATTACCGAAAAAGTTGCACTTTCTTAGGTTTAGTCTCAAAGTCGATTTTCTTGTAAATTGCATGTCATTTGCGTGCGCACTGTACCGCTTAAGCCGAAAAACATCAATATTACTGATTTGCGCGAAAGTAAAACTATAATGTTATGGCAGGATTAACAAATTAATATAAAAAAAAGAAAAGAAAAAATTGAACTTTCTTAGATTTTTACTTAAAGCCGATTTTCTTGTAAATTGTATTTCAGTTACGTGAGCGCTGTACCGCTTAGGCCGAAAAACATGAACTTTACTGATTTGAGCGAAAGTCAAATTATATTGTTATTGCAGGATTAACAAATTAATATTACCGAAAAAGTTGCACTTTCTTAGGTTTAGACTTTGTATGTTAATCACTTGAGTACTCTACCGCATAAGCCGAAAAACATCAATTTTACTGATTTGCGCGAAAGTAAAATTGAAATGTTAATGCAGGATTAACACATTAATATAACCGAAAAAATTGCACTTTCTTAGGTTTAGACTCAAAGTCGATTTCCTTGTAAATTGTATGTTAATCACTTAAGCACTGTACCGTATAAGCCGAAAAACATCAGTTTTACTGATATGCGCGAAAGTAAAACTATAATGTTATTGCAGGATTAACAACTTAATATTACCGAAAAAATTGCACTTTCTTAGCTTTATACTTAAAGTCGATTTTCTTGTAAATTGTATTTCAGTTGCGTGCGCACTGTACCGCTTAAGCCGAAAAATATGAACTTTACCGATTTGAGCGAAGGTCAAATTATATTGTTATTGCAGGATTAACAAATTAATATTACCGAAAAAGTTGCACTTTCTTAGGTTTAGTCTCAAAGTCGGTTTTCTTGTAAATTGTATGTCAATTGCGTGCGCACTGTACCGCTTAAGCCGAAAAACATCAATATTACTGATTTGCGCGAAAGTAAAACTATAATGTTATGGCAGGATTAACAAATTAATATAAAAAAAAGAAAAGAAAAAATTTAACTTTCTTAGATTTTTACTTAAAAATATTTTCTTGTAAATTGTATGTTAATTACTTGAGCGCTGTACCGCTTAGGCCGAAAAACATCAATTTTACTGATTTGCGCGAAAGTAAAACTATAATGTTATTGCAGAATTAACAACTTAATATTACCGAAAAAGTTGCACTTTCTTAGTTTTTTGCGCGAAAGTGAAATTATAATGTTATTGCAGAATTAACATATTCATACTTAAAGTCGATTTTCTTGTAAATTGTATATCAATTGCGTGAGCAATGTACTGCTTAAACCGAAGAACATGAATTTTACTGATTTGAGCGAAAGTCAAATTATATTGTTATTGCAGAATTGACATATTCATATAACCGAAAAAATTGCACTTTCTTAGTTTTAGACTTAAAGTCGATTTTCTTGTAAATTGTATTTCAGTTGCGTGAGCACTGTACCGCTTAAGCTGAAAAACATGAATTTTACTGATTTGAGCGAAAGTCAAATTATATTGTTATTGCAGGATTAACAAATTAATATTACCGAAAAAGTTGCACTTACTTAGGTTTAGACCCAAATTATCTTGTAAATTGTATGTCAATTGCGGCAGCACTGTACTGCTTAAGCCGAAAAACCTCAATATTACTGATTTGCGCGAAAGTAAAATTATAATGTTATTGCAGAATTTACATATTCATATAACCGAAAAAATGGTACCTTCTTAGTTTAGACTTAAAGTCGATTTTCTTCTAAATTCTAAAAAAAAAATCTCAAAAAAAATTGCACTTTCTTATGACATAGAACCGAAAAAATTGCACTTTCTTAGCTTTAGACTTAAAGTCGATTTTCGTGTAAATTGTATTTCAGTTACATGAGCACTGTACCGTTTAAGCCGAAAAACATGAATTTTACTGATTTGAGCGAAAGTCAAATTATATTTTTATTGCAGGATTAAAAAATTAATATTACCGAAAAAGTTGCATTTTCTTAGGTTTAGACTTTGTATGTTAATCAATTGAGCACTCTACCGCATAAGCGGAAAAACACCAATTTTACTGATTTACGCGAAAGTAAAATTATAATGTTAATGCAGGATTAACACATTAATATAACCGAAAAAATTGCACTTTCTTAGGTTTAGACTCAAAGTCGATTTCCTTGTAAATTGTATGATAATTACTTGAGCACTGTACCGCATAAGCCGAAAAACATCAGTTTTACTGATATGCGCGAAAGTAAAACTATAATATTATTACAGGATTAACAAATTAATATTACCGAAAAAGTTGCACTTTCTTAGGTTTAGACTCAAAGTCGATTTTCGTGTAAATTGTATTTCAGTTACATGAGCACTGTACCGTTTAAGCCGAAAAACATGAATTTTACTGATTTGAGCGAAAGTCAAATTATATTGTTATTGCAGGATTAAAAAATTAATATTACCGAAAAAGTTGCACTTTCTTAGGTTTAGACTTTGTATGTTAATCACTTGAGCACTCTACCGCATAAGCCGAAAAACATCAGTTTTACTGATATGCGCGAAAGTAAAACTATAATGTTATTGCAGGATTAACAACTTAATATTACCGAAAAAATTGCACTTTCTTAGCTTTATACTTAAAGTCGATTTTCTTGTAAATTGTATTTCAGTTGCGTGCGCACTGTACCGCTTAAGCCGAAAAACATGAACTTTACCGATTTGAGCGAAAGTCAAATTATATTGTTATTGCAGGATTAACAAATTAATATTACCGAAAAAGTTGCACTTTCTTAGGTTTAGTCTCAAAGTCGGTTTTCTTGTAAATTGTATGTCAATTGCGTGCGCACTGTACCGCTTAAGCCGAAAAACATCAATATTACTGATTTGCGCGAAAGTAAAACTATAATGTTATGGCAGGATTAACAAATTAATATAAAAAAAAGAAAAGAAAAAATTTAACTTTCTTAGATTTTTACTTAAAAATATTTTCTTGTAAATTGTATGTTAATTACTTGAGCGCTGTACCGCTTAGGCCGAAAAACATCAATTTTACTGATTTGCGCGAAAGTAAAACTATAATGTTATTGCAGAATTAACAATTTAATATTACCGAAAAAGTTGCACTTTCTTAGTTTTTTGCGCGAAAGTGAAATTATAATGTTATTGCAGAATTAACATATTCATACTTAAAGTCGATTTTCTCGCAAATTGTATATCAATTGCGTGAGCAATGTACTGCTTAAACCGAAGAACATGAATTTTACTGATTTGAGCGAAAGTCAAATTATATTGTTATTGCAGAATTGACATATTCATATAACCGAAAAAATTGCACTTTCTTAGTTTTAGACTTAAAGTCGATTTTCTTGTAAATTGTATTTCAGTTGCGTGAGCACTGTACCGCTTAAGCTGAAAAACATGAATTTTACTGATTTGAGCGAAAGTCAAATTATATTGTTATTGCAGGATTAACAAATTAATATTACCGAAAAAGTTGCACTTACTTAGGTTTAGACCCAAATTATCTTGTAAATTGTATGTCAATTGCGGCAGCACTGTACTGCTTAAGCCGAAAAACCTCAATATTACTGATTTGCGCGAAAGTAAAATTATAATGTTATTGCAGAATTTACATATTCATATTACCGAAAAAATGGTACCTTCTTAGTTTAGACTTAAAGTCGATTTTCTTCTAAATTCTAAAAAAAAAATCTCTAAAAAAATTGCACCTTCTTATGACATATAACCGAAAAAATTGCACTTTCTTAGCTTTAGACTTAAAGTCGATTTTCGTGTAAATTGTATTTCAGTTACATGAGCACTGTACCGTTTAAGCCGAAAAACATGAATTTTACTGATTTGAGCGAAAGTCAAATTATATTGTTATTGCAGGATTAAAAAATTAATATTACCGAAAAAGTTGCACTTTCTTAGGTTTAGACTTTGTATGTTAATCACTTGAGCACTCTACCGCATAAGCGGAAAAACACCAATTTTACTGATTTACGCGAAAGTAAAATTATAATGTTAACGCAGGATTATTACATTAATATAACCGAAAAAATTGCACTTTCTTAGGTTTAGACTCAAAGTCGATTTCCTTGTAAATTGTATGTTAATTACTTGAGCACTGTACCGCATAAGCCGAAAAACATCAGTTTTACTGATATGCGCGAAAGTAAAACTATAATATTATTACAGGATTAACAAATTAATATTACCGAAAAAGTTGCACTTTCTTAGGTTTAGACTCAAAGTCAATTTTCTTGTAAATTGTATGTCAATTGCGGAAGCACTGTACTGCTTAAGCCGAAAAACATCAATATTACTGATTTGCGCGAAAGTAAAATTATAATGTTATTGCAGAATTTACATAATTGTATAACCGAAAAAATTGTACTTTCTTAGTTTTAGACTTAAAGTCGATTTTCTTCTAAATTGTATGTCAATTGCGTGAGCACTGTACCGCCTAAACCGAAAAATATGAATTTTACTGATTTGGCAAAAGTCAAATTATATTGTTATTGCAGAATTGACATATTCATATAACCGAAAAAATTGCACTTTCTTAGTTTTAGACTTAAAGTCGATTTTCTTGTAAATTGTATTTCAGTTGCGTGAGCACTGTACCGCTTAAGCCGAAAAACATGAATTTTACTGATTTGAGCGAAAGTCAAATTATATTGCTTTTGCAGGATTAACAAATTAATATTACCGGAAAAGTTGCACTTTCTTAGGTTTAGACTCAAAGTCGATTTTCGTGTAAATTGTATTTCAGTTACATGAGCACTGTACCGTTTAAGCCGAAAAACATGAATTTTACTGATTTGAGCGAAAGTCAAATTATATTGTTATTGCAGGATTAAAAAATTAATATTACCGAAAAAGTTGCACTTTCTTAGGTTTAGACTTTGTATGTTAATCACTTGAGCACTGTACCGCATAAGCCGAAAAACATCAGTTTTACTGATATGCGCGAAAGTAAAACTATAATATTATTGCAGGATTAACAAATTAATATTACCGAAAAAGTTGCACTTTCTTAGGTTTAGACTCAAAGTCAATTTTCTTGTAAATTGTATGTCAATTGCGGAAGCACTGTACTGCTTAAGCCGAAAAACATCAATATTACTGATTTGCGCGAAAGTAAAATTATAATGTTATTGCAGAATTTACATAATTGTATAACCGAAAAAATTTTACTTTCTTAGTTTTAGACTTAAAGTCGATTTTCTTCTAAATTGTATGTCAATTGCGTGAGCACTGTACCGCCTAAACCGAAAAATATGAATTTTACTGATTTGGCAAAAGTCAAATTATATTGTTATTGCAGAATTGACATATTCATATAACCGAAAAAATTGCACTTTCTTAGTTTTAGACTTAAAGTCGATTTTCTTGTAAATTGTATTTCAGTTGCGTGAGCACTGTACCGCTTAAGCCGAAAAACATGAATTTTACTGATTTGAGCGAAAGTCAAATTATATTGCTTTTGCAGGATTAACAAATTAATATTACCGAAAAAGTTGCACTTTCTTAGGTTTAGACTCAAAGTCGATTTTCGTGTAAATTGTATTTCAGTTACATGAGCACTGTACCGTTTAAGCCGAAAAACATGAATTTTACTGATTTGAGCGAAAGTCAAATTATATTGTTATTGCAGGATTAAAAAATTAATATTACCGAAAAAGTTGCACTTTCTTAGGTTTAGACTTTGTATGTTAATCACTTGAGCACTCTACCGCATAAGCCGCAAAACACCAATTTTCTGATTTGCGCGAAAGTAAAATTATAATGTTAATGCAGGATTAACTCATTAATATAACCGAAAAAATTGCACTTTCTTAGGTTTAGACTCAAAGTCGATTTCCTTGTAAATTGTATGTTAATCACTTGAGCACTGTACCGCATAAGCCGAAAAACATCAGTTTTACTGATTTGCGCGAAAGTAAAACTATAATATTATTGCAGGATTAACAAATTAATATTACCGAAAAAGTTGCACTTTCTTAGGTTTAGACTCAAAGTCAATTTTCTTGTAAATTGTATGTCAATTGCGGAAGCACTGTACTGCTTAAGCCGAAAAACATCAATATTACTGATTTGCGCGAAAGTAAAATTATAATGTTATTGCAGAATTTACATAATTGTATAACCGAAAAAATTGTACTTTCTTAGTTTTAGACTTAAAGTCGATTTTCTTCTAAATTGTATGTCAATTGCGTGAGCACTGTACCGCCTAAACCGAAAAATATGAATTTTACTGATTTGGCAAAAGTCAAATTATATTGTTATTGCAGAATTGACATATTCATATAACCGAAAAAATTGCACTTTCTTAGTTTTAGACTTAAAGTCGATTTTCTTGTAAATTGTATTTCAGTTGCGTGAGCACTGTACCGCTTAAGCCGAAAAACATGAATTTTACTGATTTGAGCGAAAGTCAATTTATATTGTTATTGCAGAATTGACATATTCATATAACCGAAAAAGTTGTACTTTCTTAGGTTTAGACTCAAAGTCGATTTTCTTGTAAATTGTATGTTAATCACTTAAGCACTGTACCGCATAAGCCGAAAAACATCAGTTTTACTGATATGCGCGAAAGTAAAACTATAATGTTATTGCAGGATTAACAACTTAATATTACCGAAAAAGTTGCACTTTCTTAGGTTTAGACTCAAAGTCGATTTTCTTGTAAATTGTATGTTAATCACTTGAGCACTCTACCGCATAAGCCGAAAAACACCAATTTTACTGATTTGCGCGAAAGTAAAATTGAAATGTTAATGCAGGATTAACACATTAATATAACCGAAAAAATTGCACTTTCTTAGGTTTAGACTCAAAGTCGATTTCCTTGTAAATTGTATGTTAATCACTTAAGCACTGTACCGTATAAGCCGAAAAACATCAGTTTTATTGATATGCGCGAAAGTAAAACTATAATGTTATTGCAGGATTAACAACTTAATATTACCGAAAAAATTGCACTTTCTTAGCTTTATACTTAAAGTCGATTTTCTTGTAAATTGTATTTCAGTTGCGTGCGCACTGTACCGCTTAAGCCGAAAAACATGAACTTTACCGATTTGAGCGAAAGTCAAATTATATTGTTATTGCAGGATTAACAAATTAATATTACCGAAAAAGTTGCACTTTCTTAGGTTTAGTCTCAAAGTCGGTTTTCTTGTAAATTGTATGTCAATTGCGTGCGCACTGTACCGCTTAAGCCGAAAAACATCAATATTACTGATTTGCGCGAAAGTAAAACTATAATGTTATGGCAGGATTAACAAATTAATATAAAAAAAAGAAAAGAAAAAATTTAACTTTCTTAGATTTTTACTTAAAAATATTTTCTTGTAAATTGTATGTTAATTACTTGAGCGCTGTACCGCTTAGGCCGAAAAACATTAATTTTACTGATTTGCGCGAAGGTAAAACTATAATGTAATTGCAGAATTAACAACTTAATATTACCGAAAAAGTTGCACTTTCTTAGTTTTTTGCGCGAAAGTGAAATTATAATGTTATTGCAGAATTAACATATTCATACTTAAAGTCGATTTTCTTGTAAATTGTATATCAATTGCGTGAGCAATGTACTGCTTAAACCGAAGAACATGAATTTTACTGATTTGAGCGAAAGTCAAATTATATTGTTATTGCAGAATTGACATATTCATATAACCGAAAAAATTGCACTTTCTTAGTTTTAGACTTAAAGTCGATTTTCTTGTAAATTGTATTTCAGTTGCGTGAGCACTGTACCGCTTAAGCTGAAAAACATGAATTTTACTGATTTGAGCGAAAGTCAAATTATATTGTTATTGCAGGATTAACAAATTAATATTACCGAAAAAGTTGCACTTACTTAGGTTTAGACCCAAATTATCTTGTAAATTGTATGTCAATTGCGGCAGCACTGTACTGCTTAAGCCGAAAAACCTCAATATTACTGATTTGCGCGAAAGTAAAATTATAATGTTATTGCAGAATTTACATATTCATATAACCGAAAAAATGGTACCTTCTTAGTTTAGTCTTAAAGTCGATTTTCTTCTAAATTCTAAAAAAAAAATCTCTAAAAAAATTGCACTTTCTTATGACATATAACCGAAAAAATTGCACTTTCTTAGCTTTAGACTTAAAGTCGATTTTCGGGTAAATTGTATTTCAGTTACATGAGCACTGTACCGTTTAAGCCGAAAAACATGAATTTTACTGATTTGAGCGAAAGTCAAATTATATTGTTATTGCAGGATTAAAAAATTAATATTACCGAAAAAGTTGCACTTTCTTAGGTTTAGAATTTGTATGTTAATCACTTGAGCACTGTACCGCATAAGCCGAAAAACATCAGTTTTACTGATATGCGCGAAAGTAAAACTATAATATTATTGCAGGATTAACAAATTAATATTACCGAAAAAGTTGCACTTTCTTAAGTTTAGACTCAAAGTCAATTTTCTTGTAAATTGTATGTCAATTGCGGAAGCACTGTACTGCTTAAGCCGAAAAACATCAATATTACTGACTTGCGCGAAAGTAAAATTATAATGTTATTGCAGAATTTACATAATTGTATAACCGAAAAAATTTTACTTTCTTAGTTTTAGACTTAAAGTCGATTTTCTTCTAAATTGTATGTCAATTGCGTGAGCACTGTACCGCCTAAACCGAAAAATATGAATTTTACTGATTTGGCAAAAGTCAAATTATATTGTTATTGCAGAATTGACATATTCATATAACCGAAAAAATTGCACTTTCTTAGTTTTAGACTTAAAGTCGATTTTCTTGTAAATTGTGTTTCAGTTGCGTGAGCACTGTACCGCTTAAGCCGAAAAACATGAATTTTACTGATTTGAGCGAAAGTCAAATTATATTGCTTTTGCAGGATTAACAAATTAATATTACCGAAAAAGTTGCACTTTCTTAGGTTTAGACTCAAAGTCGATTTTCGTGTAAATTGTATTTCAGTTACATGAGCACTGTACCGTTTAAGCCGAAAAACATGAATTTTACTGATTTGAGCGAAAGTCAAATTATATTGTTATTGCAGGATTAAAAAATTAATATTACCGAAAAAGTTGCACTTTCTTAGGTTTAGACTTTGTATGTTAATCACTTGAGCACTCTACCGCATAAGCCGAAAAACACCAATTTTACTGATTTGCGCGAAAGTAAAATTATAATGTTAATGCAGGATTAACACATTAATATAACCGAAAAAATTGCACTTTCTTAGGTTTAGACTCAAAGTCGATTTCCTTGTAAATTGTATGTTAATCACTTGAGCACTGTACCGCATAAGCCGAAAAACATCAGTTTTACTGATTTGCGCGAAAGTAAAACTATAATATTATTGCAGGATTAACAAATTAATATTACCGAAAAAGTTGCACTTTCTTAGGTTTAGACTCAAAGTCGATTTTCGTGTAAATTGTATTTCAGTTACATGAGCACTGTATTGTTTAAGCCGAAAAACATGAATTTTACTGATTTGAGCGAAAGTCAAATTATATTGTTATTGCAGGATTAACAAATTAATATTACCGAAAAAGTTGCACTTTCTTAGGTTTAGACTTTGTATGTTAATCACTTGAGCACTGTACCGCATAAGCCGAAAAACGATAGTTTTACTGATTTGCGCGAAAGTAAAACTATAATATTATTGCAGGATTAACAACTTAATATTACCGAAAAAGTTGCACTTTCTTAAGTTTAGACTCAAAGTCGATTTTCTTGTAAATTGTATGTTAATCACTTGAGCACTGTACCGCATAAGCCGAAAAACAACAATTTACTGATTTTCGCGAAAATAAAATTATATAGCTATTGCAGAATTGACATATTCATATAACCGAAAAAATTGCACTTTCTTAGCTTTAGACTTAAAGTCGATTTTCTTGTAAATTGTATTTCAGTTGCGTGCGCACTGTACCGCTTAAGCCGAAAAACATGAACTTTACTGATTTGAGCGAAAGTCAAATTATATTGTTATTGCAGGATTAACAAATTAATATTACCGAAAAAGTTGCACTTTCTTAGGTTTAGTCTCAAAGTCGATTTTCTTGTAAATTGTATGTCATTTGCGTGCGCACTGTACCCCTTAAGCCGAAAAACATCAATATTACTGATTTGCGCGAAAGTAAAACTATAATGTTATGGCAGGATTAACAAATTAATATAAAAAAAAGAAAAGAAAAAATTGAACTTTCTTAGATTTTTACTTAAAGCCGATTTTCTTGTAAATTGTATGTTAATTACTTGAGCGCTGTTCCGCTTAGGCCGAAAAACATCAATTTTACTGATTTGAGCGAAAGTCAAATTATATTGTTATTGCAGGATTAGCAAATTAATATTACCGAAAAAGTTGCACTTTCTTAGGTTTAGACTCAAAGTCGATTTTCTTGTAAATTTTATGTTAATCACTTGAGCACTCTACCGCATAAGCCGAAAAACACATCTTTTACTGATTTGCGCGAAAGTAAAATTATAATGTTAATGCAGGATTAAAACATTAATATAACCGAAAAAATTGCACTTTCTTAGGTTTAGACTCAAAGTCGATTTCCTTGTAAATTGTATGTTAATCACTTGAGCACTGTACCGCATAAGCCGAAAAACATCAGTTTTACTGATTTGCGCGAAAGTAAAACTATAATGTTATGGCAGGATTAACAAATTAATATAAAAAAATGAAAAGAAAAAATTGAACTTTCTTAGATTTTTACTTAAAGCCGAGTTTCTTGTAAATTGTATGTTAATTACTTGAGCGCTGTACCGCTTAGGCCGAAAAACATCAATTTTATTGATTTGCGCGAAATTAAAATTATAATGTTATTGCAGGATTAAAACATTAATATAACCGAAAAAATTGCACTTTCTTAGGTTTAGACTCAAAGTCGATTTCCTTGTAAATTGTATGTTAATCACTTGAGCACTGTACCGTATAAGCCGAAAAACAACAATTTTACTGATTTGCGCGAAAATAAAATTATATAGCTATTGCAGAATTGACATACTCATATAACCGAAAAAATTGAACTTTCTTAGCTTTAGACTTAAAGTCGATTTTCTTGTAAATTGTATTTCAGTTGCGTGCGCACTGTACCGCTTAAGCCGAAAAACATGAACTTTACCGATTTTAGCGAAAGTCAAATTATATTATTATTGCAGGATTAACAAATTAATATTACCGAAAAAGTTGCACTTTCTTAGGTTTAGACTCAAAGTCGATTTTCTTGTAAATTATATGTTAATCACTTGAGCACTCTACCGCATAAGCCGAAAAACACATCTTTTACTGATTTGCGCGAAAGTAAAATTATAATGTTAATGCAGGATTAAAACATTAATATAACCGAAAAAATTGCACTTTCTTAGGTTTAGACTCAAAGTCGATTTCCTTGTAAATTGTATGTTAATCACTTGAGCACTGTACCGCATAAGCCGAAAAACATCAGTTTTACTGATTTGCGCGAAAGTAAAACTATAATGTTATGGCAGGATTAACAAATTAATATAAAAAAATGAAAAGAAAAAATTGAACTTTCTTAGATTTTTACTTAAAGCCGATTTTCTTGTAAATTGTATGTTAATTACTTGAGCGCTGTACCGCTTAGGCCGAAAAACATCAATTTTATTGATATGCGCGAAATTAAAATTATAATGTTATTGCAGGATTAAAACATTAATATAACCGAAAAAATTGCACTTTCTTAGGTTTAGACTCAAAGTCGATTTCCTTGTAAATTGTATGTTAATCACTTGAGCACTGTACCGTATAAGCCGAAAAACAACAATTTTACTGATTTGCGCGAAAATAAAATTATATAGCTATTGCAGAATTGACATACTCATATAACCGAAAAAATTGCACTTTCTTAGCTTTAGACTTAAAGTCGATTTTCTTGTAAATTGTATTTCAGTTGCGTGCGCACTGTACCGCTTAAGCCGAAAAACATGAACTTTACCGATTTGAGCGAAAGACAAATTATATTGTTATTGCAGGATTAACAAATTAATATTACCGAAAAAGTTGCACTTTCTTTGGTTTAGACCCAAATTATCTTGTAAATTGTATGTCAATTGCGGCAGCACTGTACTGCTTAAGCCGAAAAACATCAATATTACTGATTTGCGCGAAAGTAAAATTATAATGTTATTGCAGAATTTACATAATTATATAACCGAAAAAATTGTACTTTCTTAGTTTTAGACTTAAAGTCGATTTTCTTCTAAACTGTATGTCAATTTCGTGAGCACTGTACCGCCTAAACCGAAAAACATGAACTTTACTGATTTGGCAAAAGTCAAATTATATTGTTCTTGCAGAATTGACATATTCATGTAACCGAAAAAATTGCACTTTCTTAGTTTTAGACTTAAAGTCGATTTTCTTGTAAATTGTATGTCAATTGCGTGCGCACTGTACCGCTTAAGCCGAAAAACATCAATATTACTGATTTGCGCGAAAGTAAAACTATAATGTTATGGCAGGATTAACAAATTAATATTACCGAAAAAGTTGCACTTTCTTAGGTTTAGACTTTGTATGTTAATCACTTGAGTACTCTACCGCATAAGCCGAAAAACACCAATTTTACTGATTTGAGCGAAAGTCAAATTATATTGTTATTGCAGGATTAACAAATTAATATTACCGAAAAAGTTGCACTTTCTTAGGTTTAGACCCAAACTATCTTGTAAATTGTATGTCAATTGCGGCAGCACTGTACTGCTTAAGCCGAAAAACATCAATATTACTGATTTGCGCGAAAGTAAAATTATAATGTTATTGCAGAATTTACATAATTATATAACCGCAAAAATTGTACTTTCTGAGGTTTAGACTCAAAGTCGATTTCCTTGTAAATTGTATGTTAATCACTTGAGCACTGTACCGCATAAGCCGAAAAACATCAGTTTTACTGATTTGCGCGAAAGTAAAACTATAATATTATTGCAGGATTAACAACTTATTATTACCGAAAAAGTTGCACTTTCTTAGGTTTAGGCTCAAAGTCGATTTTCTTGTAAATTGTATGTTAATCACTTGAGCACTGTACCGCATAAGCCGAAAAACAACAATTTATTGAATTGCGTGAAAATAAAATTATATAGCTATTGCAGAATTGACATATTCATATAACCGAAAAAATTGCACTTTCTTAGCTTTAGACTTAAAGTCGATTTTCTTGTAAATTGTATTTCAGTTGCGTGCGCACTGTACCGCTTAAGCCGAAAAACATGAATTTTACTGATTTGAGCGAAAGTAAAATTATAATGTTAATGCAGGATTAACACATTAATCTAACCGAAAAAATTGCACTTTCTTAGGTTTAGACTCAAAGTCGATTTCCTTGTAAATTGTATGTTAATCACTTGAGCACTGTACCGCATAAGCCGAAAAACATCAGTTTTACTGATTTGCGCGAAAGTAAAACTATAATATTATTGCAGGATTAACAACTTATTATTACCGAAAAAGTTGCACTTTCTTAGGTTTAGGCTCAAAGTCGATTTTCTTGTAAATTTTATGTTAATCACTTGAGTACTCTACCGCATAAGCCGAAAAACACCAATTTTACTGATTTGCGCGAAAGTAAAATTATAATGTTAATGCAGGATTAACAACTTATTATTACCGAAAAAGTTGCACTTTCTTAGGTTTAGGCTCAAAGTCGATTTTCTTGTAAATTGTATGTTAATCACTTGAGCACTGTACCGCATAAGCCGAAAAACAACAATTTACTGATTTGCGTGAAAATAAAATTATATAGCTATTGCAGAATTGACATATTCATATAACCGAAAAAATTGCACTTTCTTAGCTTTAGACTTAAAGTCGATTTTCTTGTAAATTGTATTTCAGTTGCGTGCGCACTGTACCGCTTAAGCCGAAAAACATGAATTTTACTGATTTGAGCGAAAGTCAAATTATATTGTTATTGCAGGATTAACAAATTAATATTACCGAAAAAGTTGCACTTTCTTAGGTTTAGACTTTGTATGTTAATCACTTGAGTACTCTACCGCATAAGCCGAAAAACACCAATTTTACTGATTTGCGTGAAAGTAAAATTAAAATGTTAATGCAGGATTAACACATTAATATAACCGAAAAAATTGCACTTTCTTAGGTTTAGACTCAAAGTCGATTTCCTTGTAAATTGTATGTTAGTCACTTGAGCACTGTACCGCATAAGCCGAAAAACATCAGTTTTACTGATTTGCGCGAAAGTAAAACTATAATATTATTGCAGGATTAACAACTTATTATTACCGAAAAAGTTGCACTTTCTTAGGTTTAGGCTCAAAGTCGATTTTCTTGTAAATTGTATGTTAATCACTTGAGCACTGTACCGCATAAGCCGAAAAACAACAATTTACTGATTTGCGTGAAAATAAAATTATATAGCTATTGCAGAATTGACATATTCATATAACCGAAAAATTTGCACTTTCTTAGCTTTAGACTTAAAGTCGATTTTCTTGTAAATTGTATTTCAGTTGCGTGCGCACTGTACCGCTTAAGCCGAAAAACATGAATTTTACTGATTTGAGCGAAAGTCAAATTATATTGTTATTGCAGGATTAACAAATTAATATTACCGAAAAAGTTGCACTTTCTTAGGTTTAGACTTTGTATGTTAATCACTTGAGTACTCTACCGCATAAGCCGAAAAACACCAATTTTACTGATTTGCGCGAAAGTAAAATTATAATGTTAATGCAGGATTAACACATTAATATAACCGAAAAAATTGCACTTTCTTAGGTTTAGACTCAAAGTCGATTTCCTTGTAAATTGTATGTTAATCACTTGAGCACTGTACCGCATAAGCCGAAAAACATCAGTTTTACTGATTTGCGCGAAAGTAAAACTATAATATTATTGCAGGATTAACAACTTAATATTACCGAAAAAGTTGCACTTTCTTAGGTTTAGACTCAAAGTCGATTTTCTTGTAAATTGTATGTGAATCACTTGAGCACTGTACCGCATAAGCCGAAAAACAACAATTTACTGATTTGCGTGAAAATAAAATTATATAGCTATTGCAGAATTGACATATTCATATAACCGAAAAAATTGCACTTTCTTAGCTTTAGACTTAAAGTCGATTTTCTTGTAAATTGTATTTCAGTTGCGTGCGCACTGTACCGCTTAAGCCGAAAAACATAAACTTTACTGATTTGAGCGAAAGTCAAATTATATTGTTATTGCAGGATTAACAAATTAATATTACCGAAAAAGTTGCACTTTCTTAGGTTTAGTCTCAAAGTCGATTTTCTTGTAAATTGCATGTCATTTGCGTGCGCACTGTACCGCTTAAGCCGAAAAACATCAATATTACTGATTTGCGCGAAAGTAAAACTATAATGTTATGGCAGGATTAACAAATTAATATAAAAAAAAGAAAAGAAAAAATTGAACTTTCTTAGATTTTTACTTAAAGCCGATTTTCTTGTAAATTGTATTTCAGTTACGTGAGCGCTGTACCGCTTAGGCCGAAAAACATGAACTTTACTGATTTGAGCGAAAGTCAAATTATATTGTTATTGCAGGATTAACAAATTAATATTACCGAAAAAGTTGCACTTTCTTAGGTTTAGACTCAAAGTCGATTTTCTTGTAAATTATATGTTAATCACTTGAGCACTCTACCGCATAAGAATAAAAACACATCTTTTACTGATTTGCGCGAAAGTAAAATTATAATGTTAATGCAGGATTAACACATTAATATAACCGAAAAAATTGCACTTTCTTAGGTTTAGACTCAAAGTCGATTTCCTTGTAAATTGTATGTTAATCACTTGAGCACTGTACCGCATAAGCCGAAAAACATCAGTTTTACTGATTTGCGCGAAAGTAAAACTATAATGTTATGGCAGGATTAACAAATTAATATAAAAAAGAGAAAAGAAAAAATTTAACTTTCTTAGATTTTTACTTAAAGCCGATTTTCTTGTAAATTGTATGTTAATTACTTGAGCGCTGTACCGCTTAGGCCGAAAAACATCAATTTTGCTGATTTGCGCGAAAATAAAATTATATAGCTATTGCAGAATTGACATATTCATATAACCGAAAAAATTGCACTTTCTTAGCTTTAGACTTAAAGTCGATTTTCTTGTAAATTGTATTTCAGTTGCGTGAGCACTGTACCGCTTAAGCCGAAAAACATGAACTTTACTGATTTGAGCGAAAGTCAAATTATATTGTTATTGCAGGATAAACAAATTAATATTACCGAAAAAGTTGCACTTTCTTAGGTTTAGACTCAAAGTCGATTTTCTTGTAAATTATATGTTAATCACTTGAGCACTCTACCGCATAAGCCAAAAAACACATCTTTTACTGATTTGCGCGAAAGTAAAATTATAATGTTAATGCAGGATTAACACATTAATATAACCGAAAAAATTGCACTTTCTTAGGTTTAGACTCAAAGTCGATTTCCTTGTAAATTGTATGTTAATCACTTAAGCACTGTACCGCATAAGCCGAAAAACATCAGTTTTACTGATTTGCGCGAAAGTAAAACTATAATGTTATGGCAGGATTAACAAATTAATATAAAAATATGAAAAGAAAAAATTGAACTTTCTTAGATTTTTACTTAAAGCCGATTTTCTTGTAAATTGTATGTTAATTACTTGAGCGCTGTACCGCTTAGGCCGAAAAACATCAATTTTATTGATTTGCGCGAAATTAAAATTATAATGTTATTGCTGAATTTACATATTCATATAACCGAAAAAATTGTACTTTCTTAGCTTTAGACTTAAAGTCGATTTTCTTGTAAATTGTATTTCAGTTGCGTGAGCACTGTACCGCTTAAGCCGAAAAACATGAACTTTACTGATTTGAGCGAAAGTCAAATTATATTGTTATTGCAGGATAAACAAATTAATATTACCGAAAAAGTTGCACTTTCTTAGGTTTAGACTTTGTATGTTAATCACTTGAGTACTCTACCGCATAAGCCGAAAAACACCAATTTTACTGATTTGCGCGAAAGTAAAATTATAATGTTAATGCAGGATAAACAAATTAATATTACCGAAAAAGTTGCACTTTCTTAGGTTTAGACTCAAAGTCGATTTTCTTGTAAATTATATGTTAATCACTTGAGCACTCTACCGCATAAGCCGAAAAACACATCTTTTACTGATTTGCGCGAAAGTAAAATTATAATGTTAATGCAGGATTAACACATTAATATAACCGAAAAAATTGCACTTTCTTAGGTTTAGGCTCAAAGTCGATTTTCTTGTAAATTGTATGTTAATCACTTGAGCACTGTACCGCATAAGCCGAAAAACAACAATTTACTGATTTGCGTGAAAATAAAATTATATAGCTATTGCAGAATTGACATATTCATATAACCGAAAAAATTGCACTTTCTTAGCTTTAGACTTAAAGTCGATTTTCTTGTAAATTGTATTTCAGTTGCGTGCGCACTGTACCGCTTAAGCCGAAAAACATGAATTTTACTGATTTGAGCGAAAGTCCAATTATATTGTTATTGCAGGATTAACAAATTAATATTACCGAAAAAGTTGCACTTTCTTAGGTTTAGACTTTGTATGTTAATCACTTGAGTACTCTACCGCATAAGCCGAAAAACACCAATTTTACTGATTTGCGCGAAAGTAAAATTATAATGTTAATGCAGGATTAACACATTAATATAACCGAAAAAATTGCACTTTCTTAGGTTTAGACTCAAAGTCGATTTCCTTGTAAATTGTATGTTAGTCACTTGAGCACTGTACCGCATAAGCCGAAAAACATCAGTTTTACTGATTTGCGCGAAAGTAAAACTATAATATTATTGCAGGATTAACAACTTATTATTACCGAAAAAGTTGCACTTTCTTAGGTTTAGGCTCAAAGTCGATTTTCTTGTAAATTGTATGTTAATCACTTGAGCACTGTACCGCATAAGCCGAAAAACAACAATTTACTGATTTGCGTGAAAATAAAATTATATAGCTATTGCAGAATTGACATATTCATATAACCGAAAAATTTGCACTTTCTTAGCTTTAGACTTAAAGTCGATTTTCTTGTAAATTGTATTTCAGTTGCGTGCGCACTGTACCGCTTAAGCCGAAAAACATGAATTTTACTGATTTGAGCGAAAGTCAAATTATATTGTTATTGCAGGATTAACAAATTAATATTACCGAAAAAGTTGCACTTTCTTAGGTTTAGACTTTGTATGTTAATCACTTGAGTACTCTACCGCATACGCCGAAAAACACCAATTTTACTGATTTGCGCGAAAGTAAAATTATAATGTTAATGCACGATTAACACATTAATATAACCGAAAAAATTTCACTTTCTTAGGTTTAGACTCAAAGTCGATTTCCTTGTAAATTGTATGTTAATCACTTGAGCACTGTACCGCATAAGCCTAAAAACATCAGTTTTACTGATTTGCGCGAAAGTAAAACTATAATATTATTGCAGGATTAACAACTTAATATTACCGAAAAAGTTGCACTTTCTTAGGTTTAGACTCAAAGTCGATTTTCTTGTAAATTGTATGTGAATCACTTGAGCACTGTACCGCATAAGCCGAAAAACAACAATTTACTGATTTGCGTGAAAATAAAATTATATAGCTATTGCAGAATTGACATATTCATATAACCGAAAAAATTGCACTTTCTTAGCTTTAGACTTAAAGTCGATTTTCTTGTAAATTGTATTTCAGTTGCGTGCGCACTGTACCGCTTAAGCCGAAAAACATAAACTTTACTGATTTGAGTGAAAGTCAAATTATATTGTTATTGCAGGATTAACAAATTAATATTACCGAAAAAGTTGCACTTTCTTAGGTTTAGTCTCAAAGTCGATTTTCTTGTAAATTGTATGTCATTTTCGTGCGCACTGTACCGCTTAAGCCGAAAAACATCAATATTACTGATTTGCGCGAAAGTAAAACTATAATGTTATGGCAGGATTAACAAATTAATATAAAAAAAAGAAAAGAAAAAATTGAACTTTCTTAGATTTTTACTTAAAGCCGATTTTCTTGTAAATTGTATTTCAGTTACGTGAGCGCTGTACCGCTTAGGCCGAAAAACATGAACTTGACTGATTTGAGCGAAAGTCAAATTATATTGTTATTACAGGATTAACAAATTAATATTACCGAAAAAGTTGCACTTTCTTAGGTTTAGACTCAAAGTCGATTTTCTTGTAAATTATATGTTAATCACTTGAGCACTCTACCGCATAAGAATAAAAACACATCTTTTACTGATTTGCGCGAAAGTAAAATTATAATGTTAATGCAGGATTAACACATTAATATAACCGAAAAAATTGCACTTTCTTAGGTTTAGACTCAAAGTCGATTTCCTTGTAAATTGTATGTTAATCACTTGAGCACTGTACCGCATAAGCCGAAAAACATCAGTTTTACTGATTTGCGCGAAAGTAAAACTATAATGTTATGGCAGGATTAACAAATTAATATAAAAAAGAGAAAAGAAAAAATTTAACTTTCTTAGATTTTTACTTAAAGCCGATTTTCTTGTAAATTGTATGTTAATTACTTGAGCGCTGTACCGCTTAGGCCGAAAAACATCAATTTTACTGATTTGCGCGAAAATAAAATTATATAGCTATTGCAGAATTGACATATTCATATAACCGAAAAAATTGCACTTTCTTAGCTTTAGACTTAAAGTCGATTTTCTTGTAAATTGTATTTCAGTTGCGTGAGCACTGTACCGCTTAAGCCGAAAAACATGAACTTTACTGATTTGAGCGAAAGTCAAATTATATTGTTATTGCAGGATAAACAAATTAATATTACCGAAAAAGTTGCACTTTCTTAGGTTTAGACTCAAAGTCGATTTTCTTGTAAATTATATGTTAATCACTTGAGCACTCTACCGCATAAGCCGAAAAACACATCTTTTACTGATTTGCGCGAAAGTAAAATTATAATGTTAATGCAGGATTAACACATTAATATAACCGAAAAAATTGCACTTTCTTAGGTTTAGACTCAAAGTCGATTTCCTTGTAAATTGTATGTTAGTCACTTAAGCACTGTACCGCATAAGCCGAAAAACATCAGTTTTACTGATTTGCGCGAAAGTAAAACTATAATGTTATGGCAGGATTAAGAAATTAATACAAAAATATGAAAAGAAAAAATTGAACTTTCTTAGATTTTTACTTAAAGCCGATTTTCTTGTAAATTGTATGTTAATTACTTGAGCGCTGTACCGCTTAGGCCGAAAAACATCAATTTTATTGATTTGCGCGAAATTAAAATTATAATGTTATTGCTGAATTTACATATTCATATAACCGAAAAAATTGTACTTTCTTAGCTTTAGACTTAAAGTCGATTTTCTTGTAAATTGTATTTCAGTTGCGTGAGCACTGTACCGCTTAAGCCGAAAAACATGAACTTTACTGATTTGAGCGAAAGTCAAATTATATTGTTATTGCAGGATAAACAAATTAATATTACCGAAAAAGTTGCACTTTCTTAGGTTTAGACTCAAAGTCGATTTTCAGGTAAATTATATGTTAATCACTTGAGCACTCTACCGCATAAGCCGAAAAACACATCTTTTACTGATTTGCGCGAAAGTAAAATTATAATGTTAATGCAGGATTAACACATTAATATAACCGAAAAAATTGCACTTTCTTAGGTTTAGACTCAAAGTCGATTTCCTTGTAAATTGTATGTTAATCACTTAAGCACTGTACCGCATAAGCCGAAAAACATCAGTTTTACTGATTTGCGCGAAAGTAAAACTATAATGTTATGGCAGGATTAACAAATTAATATAAAAATATGAAAAGAAAAAATTTAACTTTCTTAGATTTTTACTTAAAGCCGATTTTCTTGTAAATTGTATGTTAATTACTTGAGCGCTGTACCGCTTAGGCCGAAAAACATCAATTTTATTGATTTGCGCGAAATTAAAATTATAATGTTATTGCTGAATTTACATATTCATATAACCGAAAAAATTGTACTTTCTTAGTTTTAGACTTAAAGTCGATTTTCTTCTAAATTGTATGTCAATTGCGTGAGCACTGTACCGCTTAAACCGAAAAACATGAATTTGACTGATTTGAGCGAAAGTCAAATTATATTGTTATTGCAGGATTAACAAATTAATATTACCGAAAAAGTTGCACTTTCTTAGGTTTAGACCCAAATTATCTTGTAAATTGTATATCAACTGCAGCAGCACTGTACTGCTTAAGCCGAAAAACATCAATATTACTGATTTGCGCGAAAGTAAAATTATAATGTTATTGCAGAATTTACATATTCATATAACCGAAAAAATTGTACCTTCTTAGTTTAGACTTAAAGTCGATTTTCTACTCAATTCTAAAAAAAAAATCTCTAAAAAAATTGCACTTTCTTATGACATATAACCGAAAAATTTGCACTTTCTTAGCTTTAGACTTAAAGTCGATTTTCGTGTAAATTGTATTTCAGTTACGTGAGCACGGTACCGTTTAAGCCGAAAAACATGAATTTTACTGATTTGAGCGAAAGTAAAATTATAATGTTATTGCAGAATTTACATATTCATATAACCGAAAAAATTGTACTTTTTTAGTTTTAGACTTAAAGTCGATTTTCTTCTAAATTGTATGTCAATTGCGTGAGCACTGTACCGCTTAAGCCGAAAAACATGAATTTTACTGATTTACGCGAAAGTAAAATTAATATGTTAATGCAGGATTAACACATTAATATAACCGAAAAAATTGCACTTTGTTAGGTTTAGACTCAAAGTCGATTTTCTTGTAAATTGTATGTTAATCACTTGAGCACTGTACCAATTTTACTGATTTGCGCGAAAATAAAATTATATAGCTATTGCAGAATTGACATATTCATATAACCGAAAAAATTGAACTTTCTTAGCTTTAGACTTAAAGTCGATTTTCTTGTAAATTGTATTTCAGTTGCGTGCGCACTGTACCGCTTAAGCCGAAAAACATGAATTTTACTGATTTGAGCGAAAGTCAAATTATATTGTTATTGCAGGATTAACAAATTAATATTACCGAAAAAGTTGCACTTTCTTAGGTTTAGTCTCAAAGTCGATTTTCTTGTAAATTGTATGTCAATTGGGTGCGCACTGTACCGCATAAGCCGAAAAACACATCTTTTACTGATTTGCGCGAAAGTAAAATTATAATGTTAATGCAGGATTAACACATTAATATAACCGAAAAAGTTGCACTTTCTTAGGTTTAGTCTCAAAGTCCATTTTCTTGTAAATTGTATGTCAATTGCGTGCGCACTGTACTGCTTAAGCCGAAAAACATCAATATTACTGATTTGCGCGAAAGTAAAACTATAATGTTATGGCAGGATTAACAAATTAATACAAAAAAAAGAAAAGAAAAAATTGAACTTTCTTAGATTTTTACTTAAAGCCGATTTTCTTGTAAATTGTATGTTAATTACTTGAGCGCTGTACCGCTTAAGCCGAAAAACATGAACTTTACTGATTTGAGCGAAAGTCAAATTATATTGTTTTTGCAGGATTAACAAATTAATATTACCGAAAAAGTTGCACTTTCTTAGGTTTAGACTCAAAGTCGATTTTCTTGTAAATTATTAGTTAATAACTTGAGCATTCTACCGCATAAGCCGAAAAACACATCTTTTACTGATTTGCGCGAAAGTAAAATTATAATGTTATTGCAGAATTTACATATTCATATAACCGAAAAAATTGTACTTTCTTAGTTTTAGACTTAAAGTCGATTTTCTTCTAAATTGTATGTCAATTGCGTGAGCACTGTACCGCTTAAGCCGAAAAACATGAACTTTACTGATTTGAGCGAAAGTCAAATTATATTGTTATTGCAGGATTAACAAATTAATATTACCGAAAAAGTTGCACTTTCTTAGGTTTAGACTCAAAATCGATTTTCTTGTAAATTGTATGTTAATCACTTGAGCACTCTACCGCATAAGTCGAAAAACACCAATTTTACTGATTTGCGCGAAAGTAAAATTATAATGTTAATGCAGGATTAACACATTAATATAACCGAAAAAATTGTACTTTCTTAGTTTTAGACTTAAAGTCGATTTTCTTCTAAATTGTATGTCAATTGCGTGAGCACTGTACCGCTTAAGCCGAAAAACATGAACTTTACTGATTTGAGCGAAAGTCAAATTATATTGTTATTGCAGGATTAACAAATTAATATTACCGAAAAAGTTGCACTTTCTTCGGTTTAGACTCAAAGTCAATTTTCTTGTAAATTATTAGTTAATCACTTGAGCACTCTACCGCATAAGCCGAAAAACACATCTTTTACTGATTTGCGCGAAAGTAAAATTATAATGTTAATGCAGGATTAACACATTAATATAACCGAAAAAATTGCACTTTCTTAGGTTTAGACTCAAAGTCGATTTCCTTGTAAATTGTATGTTAATCACTTAAGCACTGTACCGCATAAGCCGAAAAACATCAGTTTTACTGATTTGCGCGAAAGTAAAACTATAATGTTATGGCAGGATTAACAAATTAATATAAAAATATGAAAAGAAAAAATTTAACTTTCTTAGATTTTTACTTAAAGCCGATTTTCTTGTAAATTGTATGTTAATTACTTGAGCGCTGTACCGCTTAGGCCGAAAAACATCAATTTTATTGATTTGCGCGAAATTAAAATTATAATGTTATTGCTGAATTTACATATTCATATAACCGAAAAAATTGTACTTTCTTAGTTTTAGACTTAAAGTCGATTTTCTTCTAAATTGTATGTCAATTGCGTGAGCACTGTACCGCTTAAACCGAAAAACATGAATTTGACTGATTTGAGCGAAAGTCAAATTATATTGTTATTGCAGGATAAACAAATTAATATTACCGAAAAAGTTGCACTTTCTTAGGTTTAGACTCAAAGTCGATTTTCAGGTAAATTATATGTTAATCACTTGAGCACTCTACCGCATAAGCCGAAAAACACATCTTTTACTGATTTGCGCGAAAGTAAAATTATAATGTTAATGCAGGATTAACACATTAATATAACCGAAAAAATTGCACTTTCTTAGGTTTAGACTCAAAGTCGATTTCCTTGTAAATTGTATGTTAATCACTTAAGCACTGTACCGCATAAGCCGAAAAACATCAGTTTTACTGATTTGCGCGAAAGTAAAACTATAATGTTATGGCAGGATTAACAAATTAATATAAAAATATGAAAAGAAAAAATTTAACTTTCTTAGATTTTTACTTAAAGCCGATTTTCTTGTAAATTGTATGTTAATTACTTGAGCGCTGTACCGCTTAGGCCGAAAAACATCAATTTTATTGATTTGCGCGAAATTAAAATTATAATGTTATTGCTGAATTTACATATTCATATAACCGAAAAAATTGTACTTTCTTAGTTTTAGACTTAAAGTCGATTTTCTTCTAAATTGTATGTCAATTGCGTGAGCACTGTACCGCTTAAACCGAAAAACATGAATTTGACTGATTTGAGCGAAAGTCAAATTATATTGTTATTGCAGGATTAACAAATTAATATTACCGAAAAAGTTGCACTTTCTTAGGTTTAGACCCAAATTATCTTGTAAATTGTATATCAACTGCAGCAGCACTGTACTGCTTAAGCCGAAAAACATCAATATTACTGATTTGCGCGAAAGTAAAATTATAATGTTATTGCAGAATTTACATATTCATATAACCGAAAAAATTGTACCTTCTTAGTTTAGACTTAAAGTCGATTTTCTACTCAATTCTAAAAAAAAAATCTCTAAAAAAATTGCACTTTCTTATGACATATAACCGAAAAATTTGCACTTTCTTAGCTTTAGACTTAAAGTCGATTTTCGTGTAAATTGTATTTCAGTTACGTGAGCACGGTACCGTTTAAGCCGAAAAACATGAATTTTACTGATTTGAGCGAAAGTAAAATTATAATGTTATTGCAGAATTTACATATTCATATAACCGAAAAAATTGTACTTTTTTAGTTTTAGACTTAAAGTCGATTTTCTTCTAAATTGTATGTCAATTGCGTGAGCACTGTACCGCTTAAGCCGAAAAACATGAATTTTACTGATTTACGCGAAAGTAAAATTAATATGTTAATGCAGGATTAACACATTAATATAACCGAAAAAATTGCACTTTGTTAGGTTTAGACTCAAAGTCGATTTTCTTGTAAATTGTATGTTAATCACTTGAGCACTGTACCAATTTTACTGATTTGCGCGAAAATAAAATTATATAGCTATTGCAGAATTGACATATTCATATAACCGAAAAAATTGAACTTTCTTAGCTTTAGACTTAAAGTCGATTTTCTTGTAAATTGTATTTCAGTTGCGTGCGCACTGTACCGCTTAAGCCGAAAAACATGAATTTTACTGATTTGAGCGAAAGTCAAATTATATTGTTATTGCAGGATTAACAAATTAATATTACCGAAAAAGTTGCACTTTCTTAGGTTTAGTCTCAAAGTCGATTTTCTTGTAAATTGTATGTCAATTGGGTGCGCACTG
Source organism: Bactrocera oleae (assembly GCF_042242935.1). Lineage (NCBI taxonomy): Eukaryota > Metazoa > Arthropoda > Insecta > Diptera > Tephritidae > Bactrocera > Bactrocera oleae. Next base: position 13,866,842 of record NC_091541.1, on the reverse strand, counting down.
TACCGCATAAGCCGAAAAACACATCTTTTACTGATTTGCGCGAAAGTAAAATTATAATGTTAATGCAGGATTAACACATTAATATAACCGAAAAAGTTGCACTTTCTTAGGTTTAGTCTCAAAGTCCATTTTCTTGTAAATTGTATGTCAATTGCGTGCGCACTGTACTGCTTAAGCCGAAAAACATCAATATTACTGATTTGCGCGAAAGTAAAACTATAATGTTATGGCAGGATTAACAAATTAATACAAAAAAAAGAAAAGAAAAAATTGAACTTTCTTAGATTTTTACTTAAAGCCGATTTTCTTGTAAATTGTATGTTAATTACTTGAGCGCTGTACCGCTTAAGCCGAAAAACATGAACTTTACTGATTTGAGCGAAAGTCAAATTATATTGCTTTTGCAGGATTAACAAATTAATATTACCGAAAAAGTTGCACTTTCTTAGGTTTAGACTCAAAGTCGATTTTCTTGTAAATTATTAGTTAATAACTTGAGCATTCTACCGCATAAGCCGAAAAACACATCTTTTACTGATTTGCGCGAAAGTAAAATTATAATGTTATTGCAGAATTTACATATTCATATAACCGAAAAAATTGTACTTTCTTAGTTTTAGACTTAAAGTCGATTTTCTTCTAAATTGTATGTCAATTGCGTGAGCACTGTACCGCTTAAGCCGAAAAACATGAACTTTACTGATTTGAGCGAAAGTCAAATTATATTGTTATTGCAGGATTAACAAATTAATATTACCGAAAAAGTTGCACTTTCTTCGGTTTAGACTCAAAGTCAATTTTCTTGTAAATTATTAGTTAATCACTTGAGCACTCTACCGCATAAGCCGAAAAACACATCTTTTACTGATTTGAGCGAAAGTCAAATTATATTGTTATTGCAGGATTGACAAATTAATATTATCGAAAAAGTTGCACTTTCTTAGGTTTAGACTCAAAGTCGATTTTCTTGTAAATTGTATGTCAATTGCGTGAGCACTGTACCGCTTAAGCCGAAAAACATGAATTTTACTGATTTACGCGAAAGTAAAATTAAAATGTTAATGCAGGATTAACACATTAATATAACCGAAAAAATTGCACTTTCTTAGGTTTAGACTCAAAGTCGATTTTCTTGTAAATTGTATGTTAATCACTTGAGCACTGTACCAATTTTACTGATTTGCGCGAAAATAAAATTATATAGCTATTGCAGAATTGACATATTCATATAACCGAAAAAGTTGCACTTTCTTAGCTTTAGACTTAAAGTCGATTTTCTTGTAAATTGTATTTCAGTTGCGTGCGCACTGTACCGCTTAAGCCGAAAAACATGAACTTTACTGATTTGAGCGAAAGTCAAATTATATTGTTATTGCAGGATTAACAAATTAATATTACCGAAAAAGTTGCACTTTCTTAGGTTTAGTCTCAAAGTCGATTTTCTTGTAAATTGTATGTCAATTGCGTGCGCACTGTACCGCATAAGCCGAAAAACACATCTTTTACTGATTTGCGCGAAAGTAAAATTATAATGTTAATGCAGGATTAACACATTAATATAACCGAAAAAGTTGCACTTTCTTAGGTTTAGTCTCAAAGTCCATTTTCTTGTAAATTGTATGTCAATTGCGTGCGCACTGTACCGCTTAAGCCGAAAAACATCAATATTACTGATTTGCGCGAAAGTAAAACTATAATGTTATGGCAGGATTAACAAATTAATATAAAAAAAAGAAAAGAAAAAATTGAACTTTCTTAGATTTTTACTTAAAGCCGATTTTCTTGTAAATTGTATGTTACTTACTTGAGCGCTGTACCGCTTAAGCCGAAAAACATGAACTTTACTGATTTGAGCGAAAGTCAAATTATATTGTTTTTGCAGGATTAACAAATTAATATTACCGAAAAAGTTGCACTTTCTTAGGTTTAGACTCAAAGTCGATTTTCTTGTAAATTATTAGTTAATCACTTGAGCACTCTACCGCATAAGCCGAAAAACACATCTTTTACTGATTTGCGCGAAAGTAAAATTATAATGTTATTGCAGAATTTACATATTCATATAACCGAAAAAATTGTACTTTCTTAGTTTTAGACTTAAATTCGATTTTCTTCTAAATTGTATGTCAATTGCGTGAGCACTGTACCGCTTAAGCCGAAAAACATGAACTTTACTGATTTGCGCGAAAGTAATATTATAATGTTATTGCAGAATTTACATATTCATATAACCGAAAAAATTGTACTTTCTTTGTTTTAGACTTAAAGTCGATTTTCTTCTAAATTGTATGTCAATTGCGTGAGCACTGTACCGCTTAAGCCGAAAAACATGAACTTTACTGATTTGAGCGAAAGTCAAATTATATTGTTTTTGCAGGATTAACAAATTAATATTACCGAAAAAGTTGCACTTTCTTAGGTTTAGACTCAAAGTCGATTTTCTTGTAAATTATTAGTTAATCACTTGAGCACTCTACCGCATAAGCCGAAAAACACATCTTTTACTGATTTGAGCGAAAGTCAAATTATATTGTTATTGCAGGATTAACAAATTAATATTATCGAAAAAGTTGCACTTTCTTAGGTTTAGACTCAAAGTCGATTTTCTTGTAAATTGTATGTCAATTGCGGCAGCACAGTACTGCTTAAGCCGAAAAACATCAATTTTACTGATTTGCGCGAAAGTAATATTATAATGTTATTGCAGAATTTACATATTCATATAACCGAAAAAATTGTACTTTCTTTGTTTTAGACTTAAAGTCGATTTTCTTCTAAATTGTATGTCAATTGCGTGAGCACTGTACCGCTTAAGCCGAAAAACATGAACTTTACTGATTTGCGCGAAAGTAAAATTATAATGTTATTGCAGAATTTACATATTAATATAACCGAAAAAATTGTACTTTCTTAGTTTTAGACTTAAAGTCGATTTTCTTCTAAATTGTATGTCAATTGCGTGAGCACTGTACCGCTTAAACCGAAAAACATGAATTTTACTGATTTGAGCGAAAGTCAAATTATATTGTTATTGCAGAATTGACATATTCATATATTCGAAAAAATTGCACTTTCTTAGTTTTAGACTTAAAGTCGATTTTCTTGTAAATTGTATTTCAGTTGCGTGAGCACTGTACCGCTTAAGCCGAAAAACATGAATTATACTGATTTGAGCGAAAGTCAAATTATATTGCTTTTGCAGGATTAACAAATTAATATTACCGAAAAAGTTGCACTTTCTTAGGTTTAGACTCAAAGTCGATTTTCTTGTAAATTGTATGTCAATTGCGGCAGCACTGTACTGCTTAAGCCGAAAAACATTAATATTACTGATTTGCGCGAAAGTAAAATTATAATGTTATTGCAGAATTTTCATATTCATATAACCGAAAAAATTGTACATTCTTAGTTTTAGACTTAAAGTCGATTTGCTTCTAAATTGTATGTTAATTGCGTGAGCACTGTACCGCTTAAACCGAAAAACATGAGTTTTACTGATTTGAGCGAAAGTCAAATTATATTGTTATTGCAGGATTAACAAATTAATATTACCGAAAAAGTTGCACTTTCTTAGGTTTAGACTCAAAGTCGATTTTCTTGTAAATTATATGTTAATCACTTGAGCACTTAACCGCATAAGCCGAAAAACACATCTTTTACTGATTTGCGCGAAAGTAAAATTATAATGTTAATGCAGGATTAAAACATTAATATAACCGAAAAAATTGCACTTTCTTAGGTTTAGACTCAAAGTCGATTTCCTTGTAAATTGTATGTTAATCACTTGAGCACTGTACCGCATAAGCCGAAAAACATCAGTTTTACTGATTTGCGCGAAAGTAAAACTATAATGTTATGGCAGGATTAACAAATTAATATAAAAAAATGAGAAGAAAAAATTGAACTTTCTTAGATTTTTACTTAAAGCCGATTTTCTTGTAAATTGTATGTTAATTACTTGAGCGCTGTACCGCTTAGGCCGAAAAACATCAATTTTATTGATATGCGCGAAATTAAAATTATAATGTTATTAGAGGATTAAAACATTAATATAACCGAAAAAATTGCACTTTCTTAGGTTTAGACTCAAAGTCGATTTCCTTGTAAATTGTATGTTAATCACTTGAGCACTGTACCGTATAAGCCGAAAAACAACAATTTTACTGATTTGCGCGAAAATAAAATTATATAGCTATTGCAGAATTGACATACTCATATAACCGAAAAAATTGCACTTTCTTAGCTTTAGACTTAAAGTCGATTTTCTTGTAAATTGTATTTCAGTTGCGTGGGCACTGTACCGCTTAAGCCGAAAAACATGAACTTTACCGATTTGAGCGAAAGTCAAATTATATTGTTATTGCAGGATTAACAAATTAATATTACCGAAAAAGTTGCACTTTCTTAGGTTTAGACCCAAATTATCTTGTAAATTGTATGTCAATTGCGGCAGCACTGTACTGCTTAAGCCGAAAAACATCAATATTACTGATTTGCGCGAAAGTATAATTATAATGTTATTGCAGAATTTACATAATTATATAACCGAAAAAATTGTACTTTCTTAGTTTTAGACTTAAAGTCGATTTTCTTCTAAACTGTATGTCAATTTCGTGAGCACTGTACCGCCTAAACCGAAAAACATGAACTTTACTGATTTGGCAAAAGTCAAATTATATTGTTATTGCAGAATTGACATATTCATATAACCGAAAAAATTGCACTTTCTTAGTTTTAGACTTAAAGTCGATTTTCTTGTAAATTGTATATCAGTTGCGTGAGCACTGTACCGCTTAAGCCGAAAAACATGAATTTTACTGATTTGAGCGAAAGTCAAATTATATTGTTATTGCAGGATTAACAAATTAATATTACCGAAAAAGTTGCACTTTCTTAGGTTTAGACCCAAATTATCTTGTAAATTGTATGTCAATTGCGGCAGCACTGTACTGCTTAAGCCGAAAAAGATCAATATTACTGATTTGCGCGAAAGTAAAATTATAATGTTATTGCAGAATTTACATAATTATATAACCGAAAAAATTGTACTTTCTTAGTTTTAGACTTAAAGTCGATTTTCTTCTAAACTGTATGTCAATTTCGTGAGCACTGTACCGCCTAAACCGAAAAACATGAATTTTACTGATTTGCAAAAGTCAAATTATATTGTTATTGCAGAATTGACATATTCATATAACCGAAAAAATTGCACTTTCTTAGTTTTAGACTTAAAGTCGGTTTTCTTGTAAATTGTATGTCAATTGCGTGCGCACTGTACCGCTTAAGCCGAAAAACATCAATATTACTGATTTGCGCGAAAGTAAAACTATAATGTTATGGCAGGATTAACAAATTAATATTACCGAAAAAGTTGCACTTTCTTAGGTTTAGACTTTGTATGTTAATCACTTGAGTACTCTACCGCATAAGCCGAAAAACACCAATTTTACTGATTTGAGCGAAAGTCAAATTATATTGTTATTGCAGGATTAACAAATTAATATTACCGAAAAAGTTGCACTTTCTTAGGTTTAGACCCAAACTATCTTGTAAATTGTATGTCAATTGCGGCAGCACTGTACTGCTTAAGCCGAAAAAGATCAATATTACTGATTTGCGCGAAAGTAAAATTATAATGTTATTGCAGAATTTACATAATTATATAACCGAAAAAATTGTACTTTCTTAGTTTTAGACTTAAAGTCGATTTTCTTCTAAACTGTATGTCAATTTCGTGAGCACTGTATCGCCTAAACCGAAAAACATGAATTTTACTGATTTGGCAAAAGTCAAATTATATTGTTATTGCAGAATTGACATATTCATATAACCGAAAAAATTGCACTTTCTTAGTTTTAGACTTAAAGTCGGTTTTCTTGTAAATTGTATGTCAATTGCGTGCGCACTGTACCGCTTAAGTCGAAAAACATCAATATTACTGATTTGCGCGAAAGTAAAACTATAATGTTATGGCAGGATTAACAAATTAATATTACCGAAAAAGTTGCACTTTCTTAGGTTTAGACTTTGTATGTTAATCACTTGAGTACTCTACCGCATAAGCCGAAAAACACCAATTTTACTGATTTGGCAAAAGTCAAATTATATTGTTATTGCAGAATTGACATATTCATATAACCGAAAAAATTGCACTTTCTTAGTTTTAGACTTAAAGTCGGTTTTCTTGTAAATTGTATGTCAATTGCGTGCGCACTGTACCGCTTAAGCCGAAAAACATCAATATTACTGATTTGCGCGAAAGTAAAACTATAATGTTATGGCAGGATTAACAAATTAATACTACCGAAAAAGTTGCACTTTCTTAGGTTTAGACTTTGTATGTTAATCACTTGAGTACTCTACCGCATAAGCCGAAAAACACCAATTTTACTGATTTGCGCGAAATTAAAATTATAATGTTATTGCAGGATTAAAACATTAATATAACCGAAAAAATTGCACTTTCTTAGGTTTAGACTCAAAGTCGATTTCCTTGTAAATTGTATGTTAATCACTTGAGCACTGTACCGCATAAGCCGAAAAACATCAGTTTTACTGATTTGCGCGAAAGTAAAACTATAATATTATTGCAGGATTAACAACTTATTATTACCGAAAAAGTTGCACTTTCTTAGGTTTAGGCTCAAAGTCGATTTTCTTGTAAATTGTATGTTAATCACTTGAGCACTGTACCGCATAAGCCGAAAAACAACAATTTACTGATTTGCGTGAAAATAAAATTATATAGCTATTGCAGAATTGACATATTCATATAACCGAAAAAATTGCACTTTCTTAGCTTTAGACTTAAAGTCGATTTTCTTGTAAATTGTATTTCAGTTGCGTGCGCACTGTACCGCTTAAGCCGAAAAACATGAATTTTACTGATTTGAGCGAAAGTAAAATTATAATGTTAATGCAGGATTAACACATTAATATAACCGAAAAAATTGCACTTTCTTAGGTTTAGACTCAAAGTCGATTTCCTTGTAAATTGTATGTTAATCACTTGAGCACTGTACCGCATAAGCCGAAAAACATCAGTTTTACTGATTTGCGCGAAAGTAAAACTATAATATTATTGCAGGATTAACAACTTATTATTACCGAAAAAGTTGCACTTTCTTAGGTTTAGGCTCAAAGTCGATTTTCTTGTAAATTGTATGTTAATCACTTGAGTACTCTACCGCATAAGCCGAAAAACACCAATTTTACTGATTTGCGCGAAAGTAAAATTATAATGTTAATGCAGGATTAACACATTAATATAACCGAAAAAATTGCACTTTCTTAGGTTTAGACTCAAAGTCGATTTCCTTGTAAATTGTATGTTAATCACTTGAGCACTGTACCGCATAAGCCGAAAAACATCAGTTTTACTGATTTGCGCGAAAGTAAAACTATAATATTATTGCAGGATTAACAACTTATTATTACCGAAAAAGTTGCACTTTCTTAGGTTTAGGCTCAAAGTCGATTTTCTTGTAAATTGTATGTTAATCACTTGAGCACTGTACCGCATAAGCCGAAAAACAACAATTTACTGATTTGCGTGAAAATAAAATTATATAGCTATTGCAGAATTGACATATTCATATAACCGAAAAAATTGCACTTTCTTAGCTTTAGACTTAAAGTCGATTTTCTTGTAAATTGTATTTCAGTTGCGTGCGCACTGTACCGCTTAAGCCGAAAAACATGAATTTTACTGATTTGAGCGAAAGTCAAATTATATTGTTATTGCAGGATTAACAAATTAATATTACCGAAAAAGTTGCACTTTCTTAGGTTTAGACTTTGTATGTTAATCACTTGAGTACTCTACCGCATAAGCCGAAAAACACCAATTTTACTGATTTGCGCGAAAGTAAAATTATAATGTTAATGCAGGATTAACACATTAATATAACCGAAAAAATTGCACTTTCTTAGGTTTAGACTCAAAGTCGATTTCCTTGTAAATTGTATGTTAATCACTTGACCACTGTACCGCATAAGCCGAAAAACATCAATATTACTGATTTGCGCGAAAGTAAAACTATAATATTATTGCAGGATTAACAACTTAATATTACCGAAAAAGTTGCACTTTCTTAGGTTTAGACTCAAAGTCGATTTTCTTGTAAATTGTATGTTAATCACTTGAGCACTGTACCGCATAAGCCGAAAAACAACAATTTACTGATTTGCGTGAAAATAAAATTATATAGCTATTGCAGAATTGACATATTCATATAACTGAAAAAATTGCACTTTCTTAGCTTTAGACTTAAAGTCGATTTTCTTGTAAATTGTATTTCAGTTGCGTGCGCACTGTACCGCTTAAGCCGAAAAACATAAACTTTACTGATTTAAGCGAAAGTCAAATTATATTGTTATTGCAGGATTAACAAATTAATATTACCGAAAAAGTTGCACTTTCTTAGGTTTAGTCTCAAAGTCGATTTTCTTGTAAATTGTATGTCATTTGCGTGCGCACTGTACCGCTTAAGCCGAAAAACGTTAATATTACTGATTTGCGCGAAAGTAAAACTATAATGTTATGGCAGGATTAACAAATTAATATAAAAAAAAGAAAAGAAAAAATTGAACTTTCTTAGATTTTTACTTAAAGCCGATTTTCTTGTAAATTGTATTTCAGTTACGTGAGCGCTGTACCGCTTAGGCCGAAAAACATGAACTTTACTGATTTGAGCGAAAGTCAAATTATATTGTTATTGCAGGATTAACAAATTAATATTACCGAAAAAGTTGCACTTTCTTAGGTTTAGACTCAAAGTCGATTTTCTTGTAAATTATATGTTAATCACTTGAGCACTCTACCGCATAAGAATAAAAACACATCTTTTACTGATTTGCGCGAAAGTAAAATTATAATGTTAATGCAGGATTAACACATTAATATAACCGAAAAAATTGCACTTTCTTAGGTTTAGACTCAAAGTCGATTTCCTTGTAAATTGTATGTTAATCACTTGAGCACTGTACCGCATAAGCCGAAAAACATCAGTTTTACTGATTTGCGCGAAAGTAAAACTATAATGTTATGGCAGGATTAACAAATTAATATAAAAAAGAGAAAAGAAAAAATTGAACTTTCTTAGATTTTTACTTAAAGCCGATTTTCTTGTAAATTGTATGTTAATTACTTGAGCGCTGTACCGCTTAGGCCAAAAAACATCAATTTTACTGATTTGCGCGAAAATAAAATTATATAGCTATTGCAGAATTGACATATTCATATAACCGAAAAAATTGCACTTTCTTAGCTTTAGACTTAAAGTCGATTTTCTTGTAAATTGTATTTCAGTTGCGTGAGAACTGTACCGCTTAAGCCGAAAAACATGAACTTTACTGATTTGAGCGAAAGTCAAATTATATTGTTATTGCAGGATAAACAAATTAATATTACCGAAAAAGTTGCACTTTCTTAGGTTTAGACTCAAAGTCGATTTTCTTGTAAATTATATGTTAATCACTTGAGCACTCTACCGCATAAGCCGAAAAACACATCTTTTACTGATTTGCGCGAAAGTAAAATTATAATGTTATTGCAGAATTTACATATTCATATAACCGAAAAAATTGTACCTTCTTAGTTTAGACTTAAAGTCGATTTTCTTCTCAATTCTAAAAAAAAAATCTCTAAAAAAATTGCACTTTCTTATGACATATAACCGAAAAAATTGCACTTTCTTAGCTTTAGACTTAAAGTCGATTTTCGTGTAAATTGTATTTCAGTTACGTGAGCACGGTACCGTTTAAGCCGAAAAACATGAATTTTACTGATTTGAGCGAAAGTAAAATTATAATGTTATTGCAGAATTTACATATTCATATAACCGAAAAAATTGTACTTTCTTAGTTTTAGACTTAAAGTCGATTTTCTTCTAAATTGTATGTCAATTGCGTGAGCACTGTACCGCTTAAGCCGAAAAACATGAATTTTACTGATTTACGCGAAAGTAAAATTAAAATGTTAATGCAGGATTAACACATTAATATAACCGAAAAAATTGCACTTTGTTAGGTTTAGACTCAAAGTCGATTTTCTTGTAAATTGTATGTTAATCACTTGAGCACTGTACCAATTTTACTGATTTGCGCGAAAATAAAATTATATAGCTATTGCAGAATTGACATATTCATATAACCGAAAAAATTGAACTTTCTTAGCTTTAGACTTAAAGTCGATTTTCTTGTAAATTGTATTTCAGTTACGTGAGCACGGTACCGTTTAAGCCGAAAAACATGAATTTTACTGATTTGAGCGAAAGTAAAATTATAATGTTATTGCAGAATTTACATATTCATATAACCGAAAAAATTGTACTTTCTTAGTTTTAGACTTAAAGTCGATTTTCTTCTAAATTGTATGTCAATTGCGTGAGCACTGTACCGCTTAAGCCGAAAAACATAAACTTTACTGATTTGAGCGAAAGTCAAATTATATTGTTATTGCAGGATTAACAAATTAATATTACCGAAAAAGTTGCACTTTCTTAGGTTTAGACTCAAAGCCGATTTCCTTGTAAATTGTATGTTAATCACTTGAGTACTCTACCGCATAAGCCGAAAAATACCAATTTTACTGATTTGCGCGAATGTAAAATTATAATGTTAATGCAGGATTAACACATTAATATAACCGAAAAAATTGCACTTTCTTAGGTTTAGACTCAAAGTCGATTTCCTTGTAAATTGTATGTTAATCACTTGAGCACTGTACCGCATAAGCCGAAAAACATCAGTTTTACTGATTTGCGCGAAAGTAAAACTATAATATTATTGCAGGATTAACAAATTAATATTACCGAAAAAGTTGCACTTTCTTAGGTTTAGGCTCAAAGTCGATTTTCTTGTAAATTGTATGTTAATCACTTGAGCACTGTACCGCATAAGCCGAAAAACAACAATTTACTGATTTGCGTGAAAATAAAATTATATAGCTATTGCAGAATTGACATATTCATATAACCGAAAAAATTGCACTTTCTTAGCTTTAGACTTAAAGTCGATTTTCTTGTAAATTGTATTTCAGTTGCGTGCGCACTGTACCGCTTAAGCCGAAAAACATGAATTTTACTGATTTGAGCGAAAGTCAAATTATATTGTTATTGCAGGATTAACAAATTAATATTACCGAAAAAGTTGCACTTTCTTAGGTTTAGACTTTGTATGTTAATCACTTGAGTACTCTACCGCATAAGCCGAAAAACACCAATTTTACTGATTTGCGCGAAAGTAAAATTATAATGTTAATGCAGGATTAACACATTAATATAACCGAAAAAATTGCACTTTCTTAGGTTTAGACTCAAAGTCGATTTCCTTGTAAATTGTATGTTAATCACTTGAGCACTGTACCGCATAAGCCTAAAAACATCAGTTTTACTGATTTGCGCGAAAGTAAAACTATAATATTATTGCAGGATTAACAAATTAATATAAAAAAGAGAAAAGAAAAAATTGAACTTTCTTAGATTTTTACTTAAAGCCGATTTTCTTGTAAATTGTATTTCAGTTACGTGAGCACGGTACCGTTTAAGCCGAAAAACATGAATTTTACTGATTTGAGCGAAAGTAAAATTATAATGTTATTGCAGAATTTACATATTCATATAACCGAAAAAATTGTACTTTCTTAGTTTTAGACTTAAAGTCGATTTTCTTCTAAATTGTATGTCAATTGCGTGAGCACTGTACCGCTTAAGCCGAAAAACATAAACTTTACTGATTTGAGCGAAAGTCAAATTATATTGTTATTGCAGGATTAACAAATTAATATTACCGAAAAAGTTGCACTTTCTTAGGTTTAGACTCAAAGCCGATTTCCTTGTAAATTGTATGTTAATCACTTGAGTACTCTACCGCATAAGCCGAAAAATACCAATTTTACTGATTTGCGCGAATGTAAAATTATAATGTTAATGCAGGATTAACACATTAATATAACCGAAAAAATTGCACTTTCTTAGGTTTAGACTCAAAGTCGATTTCCTTGTAAATTGTATGTTAATCACTTGAGCACTGTACCGCATAAGCCGAAAAACAACAATTTACTGATTTGCGTGAAAATAAAATTATATAGCTATTGCAGAATTGACATATTCATATAACCGAAAAAATTGCACTTTCTTAGCTTTAGACTTAAAGTCGATTTTCTTGTAAATTGTATTTCAGTTGCGTGCGCACTGTACCGCTTAAGCCGAAAAACATGAATTTTACTGATTTGAGCGAAAGTCAAATTATATTGTTATTGCAGGATTAACAAATTAATATTACCGAAAAAGTTGCACTTTCTTAGGTTTAGACTTTGTATGTTAATCACTTGAGTACTCTACCGCATAAGCCGAAAAACACCAATTTTACTGATTTGCGCGAAAGTAAAATTATAATGTTAATGCAGGATTAACACATTAATATAACCGAAAAAGTTGCACTTTCTTAGGTTTAGACTCAAAGTCGATTTTCTTGTAAATTGTATGTTAATCACTTGAGCACTGTACCGCATAAGCCGAAAAACAACAATTTACTGATTTGCGTGAAAATAAAATTATATAGCTATTGCAGAATTGACATATTCATATAACCGAAAAAATTGCACTTTCTTAGCTTTAGACTTAAAGTCGATTTTCTTGTAAATTGTATTTCAGTTGCGTGCGCACTGTACCGCTTAAGCCGAAAAACATAAACTTTACTGATTTGAGCGAAAGTCAAATTATATTGTTATTGCAGGATTAACAAATTAATATTACCGAAAAAGTTGCACTTTCTTAGGTTTAGTCTCAAAGTCGATTTTCTTGTAAATTGTATGTCATTTGCGTGCGCACTGTACCGCTTAAGCCGAAAAACATCAATATTACTGATTTGCGCGAAAGTAAAACTATAATGTTATGGCAGGATTAACAAATTAATATAAAAAAAAGAAAAGAAAAAATTGAACTTTCTTAGATTTTTACTTAAAGCCGATTTTCTTGTAAATTGTATTTCAGTTACGTGAGCGCTGTACCGCTTAGGCCGAAAAACATGAACTTTACTGATTTGAGCGAAAGTCAAATTATATTGTTATTGCAGGATTAACAAATTAATATTACCGAAAAAGTTGCACTTTCTTAGGTTTAGACTCAAAGTCGATTTTCTTGTAAATTATATGTTAATCACTTGAGCACTCTACCGCATAAGAATAAAAACACATTTTTTACTGATTTGCGCGAAAGTAAAATTATAATGTTAATGCAGGATTAACACATTAATATAACCGAAAAAATTGCACTTTCTTAGGTTTAGACTCAAAGTCGATTTCCTTGTAAATTGTATGTTAATCACTTGAGCACTGTACCGCATAAGCCGAAAAACATCAGTTTTACTGATTTGCGCGAAAGTAAAACTATAATGTTATGGCAGGATTAACAAATTAATATAAAAAAGAGAAAAGAAAAAATTGAACTTTCTTAGATTTTTACTTAAAGCCGATTTTCTTGTAAATTGTATGTTAATTACTTGAGCGCTGTACCGCTTAGGCCGAAAAACATCAATTTTACTGATTTGCGCGAAATTAAAATTATAATGTTATTGCTGAATTTACATATTCATATAACCGAAAAAATTGTACTTTCTTAGTTTTAGACTTAAAGTCGATTTTCTTCTAAATTGTATGTCAATTGCGTGAGCACTGTACCGCTTAAACCGAAAAACATGAATTTGACTGATTTGAGCGAAAGTCAAATTATATTGTTATTGCAGGATTAACAAATTAATATTACCGAAAAAGTTGCATTTTCTTAGGTTTAGACCCAAATTATCTTGTAAATTGTATGTCAACTGCAGCAGCACTGTACTGCTTAAGCCGAAAAACATCAATATTACTGATTTGCGCGAAAGTAAAATTATAATGTTATTGCAGAATTTACATATTCATATAACCGAAAAAATTGTACCTTCTTAGTTTAGACTTAAAGTCGATTTTCTTGTAAATTATATGTTAATCACTTGAGCACTCTACCGCATAAGCCGAAAAACACATCTTTTACTGATTTGCGCAAAAGTAAAATTATAATGTTAATGCAGGATTAACACATTAATATAACCGAAAAAATTGCACTTTCTTAGGTTTAGACTCAAAGTCGATTTCCTTGTAAATTGTATGTTAATCACTTGAGCACTGTACCGCATAAGCCGAAAAACATCAGTTTTACTGATTTGCGCGAAAGTAAAACTATAATGTTATGGCAGGATTAACAAATTAATATAAAAAAGAGAAAAGAAAAAATTGAACTTTCTTAGATTTTTACTTAAAGTCGATTTTCTTGTAAATTGTATTTCAGTTGCGTGCGCACTGTACCGCTTAAGCCGAAAAACATAAACTTTACTGATTTGAGCGAAAGTCAAATTATATTGTTATTGCAGGATTAACAAATTAATATTACCGAAAAAGTTGCACTTTCTTAGGTTTAGTCTCAAAGTCGATTTTCTTGTAAATTGTATGTCATTTGCGTGCGCACTGTACCGCTTAAGCCGAAAAACATCAATATTACTGATTTGCGCGAAAGTAAAACTATAATGTTATGGCAGGATTAACAAATTAATATAAAAAAAAGAAAAGAAAAAATTGAACTTTCTTAGATTTTTACTTAAAGCCGATTTTCTTGTAAATTGTATTTCAGTTACGTGAGCGCTGTACCGCTTAGGCCGAAAAACATGAACTTTACTGATTTGAGCGAAAGTCAAATTATATTGTTATTGCAGGATTAACAAATTAATATTACCGAAAAAGTTGCACTTTCTTAGGTTTAGACTCAAAGTCGATTTTCTTGTAAATTATATGTTAATCACTTGAGCACTCTACCGCATAAGAATAAAAACACATTTTTTACTGATTTGCGCGAAAGTAAAATTATAATGTTAATGCAGGATTAACACATTAATATAACCGAAAAAATTGCACTTTCTTAGGTTTAGACTCAAAGTCGATTTCCTTGTAAATTGTATGTTAATCACTTGAGCACTGTACCGCATAAGCCGAAAAACATCAGTTTTACTGATTTGCGCGAAAGTAAAACTATAATGTTATGGCAGGATTAACAAATTAATATAAAAAAGAGAAAAGAAAAAATTGAACTTTCTTAGATTTTTACTTAAAGCCGATTTTCTTGTAAATTGTATGTTAATTACTTGAGCGCTGTACCGCTTAGGCCGAAAAACATCAATTTTACTGATTTGCGCGAAATTAAAATTATATAGCTATTGCAGAATTGACATATTCATATAACCGAAAAAATTGCACTTTCTTAGCTTTAGACTTAAAGTCGATTTTCTTGTAAATTGTATTTCAGTTGCGTGAGCACTGTACCGCTTAAGCCGAAAAACATGAACTTTACTGATTTGAGCGAAAGTCAAATTATATTGTTATTGCAGGATAAACAAATTAATATTACCGAAAAAGTTGCACTTTCTTAGGTTTAGACTCAAAGTCGATTTTCTTGTAAATTATATGTTAATCACTTGAGCACTCTACCGCATAAGCCGAAAAACACATCTTTTACTGATTTGCGCAAAAGTAAAATTATAATGTTAATGCAGGATTAACACATTAATATAACCGAAAAAATTGCACTTTCTTAGGTTTAGACTCAAAGTCGATTTCCTTGTAAATTGTATGTTAATCACTTAAGCACTGTACCGCATAAGCCGAAAAACATCAGTTTTACTGATTTGCGCGAAAGTAAAACTATAATGTTATGGCAGGATTAACAAATTAATATAAAAATATGAAAAGAAAAAATTGAACTTTCTTAGATTTTTACTTAAAGCCGATTTTCTTGTAAATTGTATGTTAATTACTTGAGCGCTGTACCGCTTAGGCCGAAAAACATCAATTTTATTGATTTGCGCGAAATTAAAATTATAATGTTATTGCTGAATTTACATATTCATATAACCGAAAAAATTGTACTTTCTTAGTTTTAGACTTAAAGTCGATTTTCTTCTAAATTGTATGTCAATTGCGTGAGCACTGTACCGCTTAAACCGAAAAACATGAATTTGACTGATTTGAGCGAAAGTCAAATTATATTGTTATTGCAGGATTAACAAATTAATATTACCGAAAAAGTTGCATTTTCTTAGGTTTAGACCCAAATTATCTTGTAAATTGTATGTCAACTGCAGCAGCACTGTACTGCTTAAGCCGAAAAACATCAATATTACTGATTTGCGCGAAAGTAAAATTATAATGTTATTGCAGAATTTACATATTCATATAACCGAAAAAATTGTACCTTCTTAGTTTAGACTTAAAGTCGATTTTCTTCTCAATTCTAAAAAAAAATCTCTAAAAAAATTGCACTTTCTTATGACTTATAACCGAAAAAATTGCACTTTCTTAGCTTTAGACTTAAAGTCGATTTTCGTGTAAATTGTATTTCAGTTACGTGAGCACGGTACCGTTTAAGCCGAAAAACATGAATTTTACTGATTTGAGCGAAAGTAAAATTATAATGTTATTGCAGAATTTACATATTCATATAACCGAAAAAATTGTACTTTCTTAGTTTTAGACTTAAAGTCGATTTTCTTCTAAATTGTATGTCAATTGCGTGAGCACTGTACCGCTTAAGCCGAAAAACATGAATTTTACTGATTTACGCGAAAGTAAAATTAAAATGTTAATGCAGGATTAACACATTAATATAACCGAAAAAATTGCACTTTGTTAGGTTTAGACTCAAAGTCGATTTTCTTGTAAATTGTATGTTAATCACTTGAGCACTGTACCAATTTTACTGATTTGCGCGAAAATAAAATTATATAGCTACTGCAGAATTGACATATTCATATAACCGAAAAAATGGAACTTTCTTAGCTTTAGACTTAAAGTCGATTTTCTTGTAAATTGTATTTCAGTTGCGTGCGCACTGTACCGCTTAAGCCAAAAAACATGAACTTTACTGATTTGAGCGAAAGTCAAATTATATTGTTATTGCAGGATTAACAAATTAATATTACCGAAAAAGTTGCACTTTCTTAGGTTTAGTCTCAAAGTCGATTTTCTTGTAAATTGTATGTCAATTGCGTGCGCACTGTACCGCATAAGCCGAAAAACACATCTTTTACTGATTTGCGCGAAAGTAAAATTATAATGTTAATGTAGGATTAACACATTAATATAACCGAAAAAGTTGCACTTTCTTAGGTTTAGTCTCAAAGTCGATTTTCTTGTAAATTGTATGTCATTTGCGTGCGCACTGTACCGCTTAAGCCGAAAAACATCAATATTACTGATTTGCGCGAAAGTAAAACTATAATGTTATGGCAGGATTAACAAATTAATATAAAAAAAAGAAAAGAAAAAATTGAACTTTCTTAGATTTTTACTTAAAGCCGATTTTCTTGTAAATTGTATTTCAGTTACGTGAGCGCTGTACCGCTTAGGCCGAAAAACATGAACTTTACTGATTTGAGCGAAAGTCAAATTATATTGTTATTGCAGGATTAACAAATTAATATTACCGAAAAAGTTGCACTTTCTTAGGTTTAGACTCAAAGTCGATTTTCTTGTAAATTATATGTTAATCACTTGAGCACTCTACCGCATAAGAATAAAAACACATTTTTTACTGATTTGCGCGAAAGTAAAATTATAATGTTAATGCAGGATTAACACATTAATATAACCGAAAAAATTGCACTTTCTTAGGTTTAGACTCAAAGTCGATTTCCTTGTAAATTGTATGTTAATCACTTGAGCACTGTACCGCATAAGCCGAAAAACATCAGTTTTACTGATTTGCGCGAAAGTAAAACTATAATGTTATGGCAGGATTAACAAATTAATATAAAAAAAAGAAAAGAAAAAATTGAACTTTCTTAGATTTTTACTTAAAGCCGATTTTCTTGTAAATTGTATTTCAGTTACGTGAGCGCTGTACCGCTTAGGCCGAAAAACATGAACTTTACTGATTTGAGCGAAAGTCAAATTATATTGTTATTGCAGGATTAACAAATTAATATTACCGAAAAAGTTGCACTTTCTTAGGTTTAGACTCAAAGTCGATTTTCTTGTAAATTGTATGTCATTTGCGTGCGCACTGTACCGCTTAAGCCGAAAAACATCAATATTACTGATTTGCGCGAAAGTAAAACTATAATGTTATGGCAGGATTAACAAATTAATATAAAAAAAAGAAAAGAAAAAATTGAACTTTCTTAGATTTTTACTTAAAGCCGATTTTCTTGTAAATTGTATTTCAGTTACGTGAGCGCTGTACCGCTTAGGCCGAAAAACATGAACTTTACTGATTTGAGCGAAAGTCAAATTATATTGTTATTGCAGGATTAACAAATTAATATTACCGAAAAAGTTGCACTTTCTTAGGTTTAGACTCAAAGTCGATTTTCTTGTAAATTATATGTTAATCACTTGAGCACTCTACCGCATAAGAATAAAAACACATTTTTTACTGATTTGCGCGAAAGTAAAATTATAATGTTAATGCAGGATTAACACATTAATATAACCGAAAAAATTGCACTTTCTTAGGTTTAGACTCAAAGTCGATTTCCTTGTAAATTGTATGTTAATCACTTGAGCACTGTACCGCATAAGCCGAAAAACATCAGTTTTACTGATTTGCGCGAAAGTAAAACTATAATGTTATGGCAGGATTAACAAATTAATATAAAAAAGAGAAAAGAAAAAATTGAACTTTCTTAGATTTTTACTTAAAGCCGATTTTCTTGTAAATTGTATGTTAATTACTTGAGCGCTGTACCGCTTAGGCCGAAAAACATCAATTTTACTGATTTGCGCGAAATTAAAATTATAATGTTATTGCTGAATTTACATATTCATATAACCGAAAAAATTGTACTTTCTTAGTTTTAGACTTAAAGTCGATTTTCTTCTAAATTGTATGTCAATTGCGTGAGCACTGTACCGCTTAAACCGAAAAACATGAATTTGACTGATTTGAGCGAAAGTCAAATTATATTGTTATTGCAGGATTAACAAATTAATATTACCGAAAAAGTTGCATTTTCTTAGGTTTAGACCCAAATTATCTTGTAAATTGTATGTCAACTGCAGCAGCACTGTACTGCTTAAGCCGAAAAACATCAATATTACTGATTTGCGCGAAAGTAAAATTATAATGTTATTGCAGAATTTACATATTCATATAACCGAAAAAATTGTACCTTCTTAGTTTAGACTTAAAGTCGATTTTCTTGTAAATTATATGTTAATCACTTGAGCACTCTACCGCATAAGCCGAAAAACACATCTTTTACTGATTTGCGCAAAAGTAAAATTATAATGTTAATGCAGGATTAACACATTAATATAACCGAAAAAATTGCACTTTCTTAGGTTTAGACTCAAAGTCGATTTCCTTGTAAATTGTATGTTAATCACTTGAGCACTGTACCGCATAAGCCGAAAAACATCAGTTTTACTGATTTGCGCGAAAGTAAAACTATAATGTTATGGCAGGATTAACAAATTAATATAAAAAAGAGAAAAGAAAAAATTGAACTTTCTTAGATTTTTACTTAAAGTCGATTTTCTTGAAAATTGTATTTCAGTTGCGTGCGCACTGTACCGCTTAAGCCGAAAAACATAAACTTTACTGATTTGAGCGAAAGTCAAATTATATTGTTATTGCAGGATTAACAAATTAATATTACCGAAAAAGTTGCACTTTCTTAGGTTTAGTCTCAAAGTCGATTTTCTTGTAAATTGTATGTCATTTGCGTGCGCACTGTACCGCTTAAGCCGAAAAACATCAATATTACTGATTTGCGCGAAAGTAAAACTATAATGTTATGGCAGGATTAACAAATTAATATAAAAAAAAGAAAAGAAAAAATTGAACTTTCTTAGATTTTTACTTAAAGCCGATTTTCTTGTAAATTGTATTTCAGTTACGTGAGCGCTGTACCGCTTAGGCCGAAAAACATGAACTTTACTGATTTGAGCGAAAGTCAAATTATATTGTTATTGCAGGATTAACAAATTAATATTACCGAAAAAGTTGCACTTTCTTAGGTTTAGACTCAAAGTCGATTTTCTTGTAAATTATATGTTAATCACTTGAGCACTCTACCGCATAAGAATAAAAACACATTTTTTACTGATTTGCGCGAAAGTAAAATTATAATGTTAATGCAGGATTAACACATTAATATAACCGAAAAAATTGCACTTTCTTAGGTTTAGACTCAAAGTCGATTTCCTTGTAAATTGTATGTTAATCACTTGAGCACTGTACCGCATAAGCCGAAAAACATCAGTTTTACTGATTTGCGCGAAAGTAAAACTATAATGTTATGGCAGGATTAACAAATTAATATAAAAAAGAGAAAAGAAAAAATTGAACTTTCTTAGATTTTTACTTAAAGCCGATTTTCTTGTAAATTGTATGTTAATTACTTGAGCGCTGTACCGCTTAGGCCGAAAAACATCAATTTTACTGATTTGCGCGAAATTAAAATTATATAGCTATTGCAGAATTGACATATTCATATAACCGAAAAAATTGCACTTTCTTAGCTTTAGACTTAAAGTCGATTTTCTTGTAAATTGTATTTCAGTTGCGTGAGCACTGTACCGCTTAAGCCGAAAAACATGAACTTTACTGATTTGAGCGAAAGTCAAATTATATTGTTATTGCAGGATAAACAAATTAATATTACCGAAAAAGTTGCACTTTCTTAGGTTTAGACTCAAAGTCGATTTTCTTGTAAATTATATGTTAATCACTTGAGCACTCTACCGCATAAGCCGAAAAACACATCTTTTACTGATTTGCGCAAAAGTAAAATTATAATGTTAATGCAGGATTAACACATTAATATAACCGAAAAAATTGCACTTTCTTAGGTTTAGACTCAAAGTCGATTTCCTTGTAAATTGTATGTTAATCACTTAAGCACTGTACCGCATAAGCCGAAAAACATCAGTTTTACTGATTTGCGCGAAAGTAAAACTATAATGTTATGGCAGGATTAACAAATTAATATAAAAATATGAAAAGAAAAAATTGAACTTTCTTAGATTTTTACTTAAAGCCGATTTTCTTGTAAATTGTATGTTAATTACTTGAGCGCTGTACCGCTTAGGCCGAAAAACATCAATTTTATTGATTTGCGCGAAATTAAAATTATAATGTTATTGCTGAATTTACATATTCATATAACCGAAAAAATTGTACTTTCTTAGTTTTAGACTTAAAGTCGATTTTCTTCTAAATTGTATGTCAATTGCGTGAGCACTGTACCGCTTAAACCGAAAAACATGAATTTGACTGATTTGAGCGAAAGTCAAATTATATTGTTATTGCAGGATTAACAAATTAATATTACCGAAAAAGTTGCATTTTCTTAGGTTTAGACCCAAATTATCTTGTAAATTGTATGTCAACTGCAGCAGCACTGTACTGCTTAAGCCGAAAAACATCAATATTACTGATTTGCGCGAAAGTAAAATTATAATGTTATTGCAGAATTTACATATTCATATAACCGAAAAAATTGTACCTTCTTAGTTTAGACTTAAAGTCGATTTTCTTCTCAATTCTAAAAAAAAATCTCTAAAAAAATTGCACTTTCTTATGACTTATAACCGAAAAAATTGCACTTTCTTAGCTTTAGACTTAAAGTCGATTTTCGTGTAAATTGTATTTCAGTTACGTGAGCACGGTACCGTTTAAGCCGAAAAACATGAATTTTACTGATTTGAGCGAAAGTAAAATTATAATGTTATTGCAGAATTTACATATTCATATAACCGAAAAAATTGTACTTTCTTAGTTTTAGACTTAAAGTCGATTTTCTTCTAAATTGTATGTCAATTGCGTGAGCACTGTACCGCTTAAGCCGAAAAACATGAATTTTACTGATTTACGCGAAAGTAAAATTAAAATGTTAATGCAGGATTAACACATTAATATAACCGAAAAAATTGCACTTTGTTAGGTTTAGACTCAAAGTCGATTTTCTTGTAAATTGTATGTTAATCACTTGAGCACTGTACCAATTTTACTGATTTGCGCGAAAATAAAATTATATAGCTACTGCAGAATTGACATATTCATATAACCGAAAAAATGGAACTTTCTTAGCTTTAGACTTAAAGTCGATTTTCTTGTAAATTGTATTTCAGTTGCGTGCGCACTGTACCGCTTAAGCCAAAAAACATGAACTTTACTGATTTGAGCGAAAGTCAAATTATATTGTTATTGCAGGATTAACAAATTAATATTACCGAAAAAGTTGCACTTTCTTAGGTTTAGTCTCAAAGTCGATTTTCTTGTAAATTGTATGTCAATTGCGTGCGCACTGTACCGCATAAGCCGAAAAACACATCTTTTACTGATTTGCGCGAAAGTAAAATTATAATGTTAATGTAGGATTAACACATTAATATAACCGAAAAAGTTGCACTTTCTTAGGTTTAGTCTCAAAGTCCATTTTCTTGTAAATTGTATGTCAATTGCGTGCGCACTGTACCGCTTAAGCCGAAAAACATCAATATTACTGATTTGCGCGAAAGTAAAACTATAATGTTATGGCAGGATTAACAAATTAATATAAAAAAAAGAAAAGAAAAAATTGAAATTTCTTAGATTTTTACTTAAAGCCGATTTTCTTGTAAATTGTATGTTAATTACTTGAGCGCTGTACCGCTTAAGCCGAAAAACATGAACTTTACTGATTTGAGCGAAAGTCAAATTATATTGTTTTTGCAGGATTAACAAATTAATATTACCGAAAAAGTTGCACTTTCTTAGGTTTAGACTCAAAGTCGATTTTCTTGTAAATTATTAGTTAATAACTTGAGCATTCTACCGCATAAGCCGAAAAACACATCTTTTACTGATTTGCGCGAAAGTAAAATTATAATGTTATTGCAGAATTTACATATTCATATAACCGAAAAAATTGTACTTTCTTAGTTTTAGACTTAAAGTCGATTTTCTTCTAAATTTTATGTCAATTGCGTGAGCACTGTACCGCTTAAGCCGAAAAACATGAACTTTACTGATTTGAGCGAAAGTCAAATTATATTGTTATTGCAGGATTAACAAATTAATATTACCGAAAAAGTTGCACTTTCTTCGGTTTAGACTCAAAGTCAATTTTCTTGTAAATTATTAGTTAATCACTTGAGCACTCTACCGCATAAGCCGAAAAACACATCTTTTACTGATTTGAGCGAAAGTCAAATTATATTGTTATTGCAGGATTGACAAATTAATATTATCGAAAAAGTTGCACTTTCTTAGGTTTAGATTCAAAGTCGATTTTCTTGTAAATTGTATGTCAATTGCGTGAGCACTGTACCGCTTAAGCCGAAAAACATGAATTTTACTGATTTACGCGAAAGTAAAATTAAAATGTTAATGCAGGATTAACACATTAATATAACCGAAAAAATTGCACTTTCTTAGGTTTAGACTCAAAGTCGATTTTCTTGTAAATTGTATGTTAATCACTTGAGCA
The DNA here is from genome assembly GCF_042242935.1 of Bactrocera oleae. Classification (NCBI taxonomy): domain Eukaryota; kingdom Metazoa; phylum Arthropoda; class Insecta; order Diptera; family Tephritidae; genus Bactrocera; species Bactrocera oleae. Next base: position 13,843,340 of record NC_091541.1, on the reverse strand, counting down.
CTGTACCAATTTTACTGATTTGCGCGAAAATAAAATTATATAGCTATTGCAGAATTGACATATTCATATAACCGAAAAAATTGAACTTTCTTAGCTTTAGACTTAAAGTCGATTTTCTTGTAAATTGTATTTCAGTTGCGTGCGCACTGTACCGCTTAAACCGAAAAACATGAACTTTACTGATTTGAGCGAAAGTCAAATTATATTGTTATTGCAGGATTAACAAATTAATATTACCGAAAAAGTTGCACTTTCTTAGGTTTAGTCTCAAAGTCGATTTTCTTGTAAATTGTATGTCAATTGCGTGCGCACTGTACCGCTTAAGCCGAAAAACATCAATATTACTGATTTGCGCGAAAGTAAAACTATAATGTTATGGCAGGATTAACAAATTAATATAAAAAAAAGAAAAGAAAAAATTGAACTTTCTTAGATTTTTACTTAAAGCCGATTTTCTTGTAAATTGTATGTTAATTACTTGAGCGCTGTACCGCTTAAGCCGAAAAACATGAACTTTACTGATTTGAGCGAAAGTCAAATTATATTGTTTTTGCAGGATTAACAAATTAATATTACCGAAAAAGTTGCACTTTCTTAGGTTTAGACTCAAAGTCGATTTTCTTGTAAATTATTAGTTAATAACTTGAGCATTCTACCGCATAAGCCGAAAAACACATCTTTTACTGATTTGCGCGAAAGTAAAATTATAATGTTATTGCAGAATTTACATATTCATATAACCGAAAAAATTGTACTTTCTTAGTTTTAGACTTAAAGTCGATTTTCTTCTAAATTGTATGTCAATTGCGTGAGCACTGTACTGCTTAAGCCGAAAAACATGAATTTTACTGATTTACGCGAAAGTAAAATTAAAATGTTAATGCAGGATTAACACATTAATATAACCGAAAAAATTGCACTTTCTTAGGTTTAGACTCAAAGTCGATTTTCTTGTAAATTGTATGTTAATCACTTGAGCACTGTACCAATTTTACTGATTTGCGCGAAAATAAAATTATATAGCTATTGCAGAATTGACATATTCATATAACCGAAAAAATTGAACTTTCTTAGCTTTAGACTTAAAGTCGATTTTCTTGTAAATTGTATTTCAGTTGCGTGAGCACTGTACCGCTTAAGCCGAAAAACATGAATTTTACTGATTTACGCGAAAGTAAAATTAAAATGTTAATGCAGGATTAACACATTAATATAACCGAAAAAATTGCACTTTCTTAGGTTTAGACTCAAAGTCGATTTTCTTGTAAATTGTATGTTAATCACTTGAGCACTGTACCAATTTTACTGATTTGCGCGAAAATAAAATTATATAGCTATTGCAGAATTGACATATTCATATAACCGAAAAAATTGAACTTTCTTAGCTTTAGACTTAAAGTCGATTTTCTTGTAAATTGTATTTCAGTTGCGTGCGCACTGTACCGCTTAAGCCGAAAAACATGAACTTTACTGATTTGAGCGAAAGTCAAATTATATTGTTATTGCAGGATTAACAAATTAATATTACCGAAAAAGTTGCACTTTCTTAGGTTTAGTCTCAAAGTCGATTTTCTTGTAAATTGTATGTCAATTGCGTGCGCACTGTACCGCATAAGCCGAAAAACACATCTTTTACTGATTTGCGCGAAAGTAAAATTATAATGTTAATGCAGGATTAACACATTAATATAACCGAAAAAGTTGCACTTTCTTAGGTTTAGTCTCAAAGTCCATTTTCTTGTAAATTGTATGTCAATTGCGTGCGCACTGTACCGCTTAAGCCGAAAAACATCAATATTACTGATTTGCGCGAAAGTAAAACTATAATGTTATGGCAGGATTAACAAATTAATATAAAAAAAAGAAAAGAAAAAATTGAACTTTCTTAGATTTTTACTTAAAGCCGATTTTCTTGTAAATTGTATGTTAATTACTTGAGCGCTGTACCGCTTAAGCCGAAAAACATGAACTTTACTGATTTGAGCGAAAGTCAAATTATATTGTTTTCGCAGGATTAACAAATTAATATTACCGAAAAAGTTGCACTTTCTTAGGTTTAGACTCAAAGTCGATTTTCTTGTAAATTATTAGTTAATCACTTGAGCACTCTACCGCATAAGCCGAAAAACACATCTTTTACTGATTTGCGCGAAAGTAAAATTATAATGTTATTGCAGAATTTACATATTCATATAACCGAAAAAATTGTACTTTCTTAGTTTTAGACTTAAAGTCGATTTTCTTCTAAATTGTATGTCAATTGCGTGAGCACTGTACCGCTTAAGCCGAAAAACATGAACTTTACTGATTTGAGCGAAAGTCAAATTATATTGTTATTGCAGGATTAACAAATTAATATTACCGAAAAAGTTGCACTTTCTTAAGTTTAGACTCAAAGTCAATTTTCTTGTAAATTATTAGTTAATCACTTGAGCACTCTACCGCATAAGCCGAAAAACACATCTTTTACTGATTTGAGCGAAAGTCAAATTATATTGTTATTGCAGGATTAACAAATTAATATTATCGAAAAAGTTGCACTTTCTTAGGTTTAGACTCAAAGTCGATTTTCTTGTAAATTGTATGTCAATTGCGGCAGCACAGTACTGCTTAAGCCGAAAAACATCAATTTTACTGATTTGCGCGAAAGGAATATTATAATGTTATTGCAGAATTTACATATTCATATAACCGAAAAAATTGTACTTTCTTTGTTTTAGACTTAAAGTCGATTTTCTTCTAAATTGTATGTCAATTGCGTGAGCACTGTACCGCTTAAGCCGAAAAACATGAACTTTACTGATTTGCGCGAAAGTAAAATTATAATGTTATTGCAGAATTTACATATTCATATAACCGAAAAAATTGTACTTTCTTTGTTTTAGACTTAAAGTCGATTTTCTTCTAAATTGTATGTCAATTGCGTGAGCACTGTACCGCTTGAACCGAAAAACATGAATTTTACTGATTTGAGCGAAAGTCAAATTATATTGTTATTGCAGAATTGACATATTCATATATTCGAAAAAATTGCACTTTCTTAGTTTTAGACTTAAAGTCGATTTTCTTGTAAATTGTATTTCAGTTGCGTGAGCACTGTACCGCTTAAGCCGAAAAACATGAATTATACTGATTTGAGCGAAAGTCAAATTATATTGCTTTTGCAGGATTAACAAATTAATATTACCGAAAAAGTTGCACTTTCTTAGGTTTAGACTCAAAGTCGATTTTCTTGTAAATTGTATGTCAATTGCGGCAGCACTGTACTGCTTAAGCCGAAAAACATTAATATTACTGATTTGCGCGAAAGTAAAATTATAATGTTATTGCAGAATTTTCATATTCATATAACCGAAAAAATTGTACATTCTTAGTTTTAGACTTAAAGTCGATTTGCTTCTAAATTGTATGTTAATTGCGTGAGCACTGTACCGCTTAAACCGAAAAACATGAGTTTTACTGATTTGAGCGAAAGTCAAATTTAATTGTTATTGCAGGATTAACAAATTAATATTACCGCAAAAGTTGCACTTTCTTAGGTTTAGACTCAAAGTCGATTTTCTTGTAAATTGTATGTCAGTTGCGTGAGCACTGAACTGCTTAAGCCGAAACACATGAATTTTACTGATTTGAACGAAAGTCAAATTATATTGCTTTTGCAGGATTAACAAATTAATATTACCGAAAAAGTTGGACTTTCTTAGGTTTAGACTCAAAGTCGATTTTCGTGTAAATGGTATTTCAGTTGCGTGAGCACTGTACCGCTTAAGCCGAAGAACATGAATTTTACTGATTTGAGCGAAAGTCAAATTATATTGCTTTTGCAGGATTAAAAAATTAATATTACCGAAAAAGTTGCACTTTCTTAGGTTTAGACTCAAAGTCGATTTTCTTGTAAATTGTATGTCAATTGCGTGAGCACTGTACCGCATAAGCCGAAAAACATCAATTTTACTGATTTGCGCGAAAGCAAAATTATAATGTTAATGCAGAATTTACATATTAATATAACCGAAAAAATTGTACTTTCTTAGTTTTAGACTTAACGTCGATTTTCTTCTAAATTGTATGTCAATTGCGTGAGCACTGTACCGCTTAAACCGAAAAACATGAATTTTACTGATTTGAGCGAAAGTCAAATTATATTGTTATTGCAGGATTAACAAATTAATATTACCGAAAAAGTTGGACTTTCTTAGGTTTAGACTCAAAGTCGATTTTCGTGTAAATGGTATTTCAGTTGCGTGAGCACTGTACCGCTTAAGCCGAAGAACATGAATTTTACTGATTTGAGCGAAAGTCAAATTATATTGCTTTTGCAGGATTAAAAAATTAATATTACCGAAAAAGTTGCACTTTCTTAGGTTTAGACTCAAAGTCGATTTTCTTGTAAATTGTATGTCAATTGCGTGAGCACTGTACCGCATAAGCCGAAAAACATCAATTTTACTGATTTGCGCGAAAGCAAAATTATAATGTTAATGCAGGATTAACAAATTAATATAACCGAAAAAATTGCACTTTCTTAGGTTTAGACTCAAAGTCGATGTTCTTGTAAATTGTATGTTAATCACTTGAGCACTGCTATAGTGCTATTGCAGAATTGACAAATTAATATAACCGAAAAAATTGCATTTTCTTAGGTTTGGACTTAAAGTCGATTTTCTTGTAAATTGTATTTCAGTTGCGCGAGCACTGTAAACTATAATGTTATGGCAGGATTAACAAATTAATATAAAAAAAAAAAAGAAAAAATTGAACTTTCTTAGATTTTTACTTAAAGCCGATTTTCTTGTAAATTGTATGTTAATTACTTGAGCGCTGTACCGCTTAAGCCGAAAAACATGAATTTTACTGATTTGAGCGAAAGTCAAATTATATTGTTATTGCAGGATTAACAAATTAATATTACCGAAAAAGTTGCACTTTCTTAGGTTTAGACTCAAAGTCGATTTTCTTGTAAATTATTAGTTAATCACTTGAGCACTCTACCGCATAAGCCGAAAAACACATCTTTTACTGATTTGCGCGAAAATAAAATTATAATGTTATTGCAGAATTTACATATTCATATAACCGAAAAAATTGTACTTTCTTAGTTTTAGACTTAAAGTCGATTTTCTTCTAAATTGTATGTCAATTGCGTGAGCACTGTACCGCTTAAGCCGAAAAACATGAACTTTACTGATTTGAGCGAAAGTCAAATTATATTGTTATTGCAGGATTAACAAATTAATATTACCGAAAAAGTTGCACGCTCTTAGGTTTAGACTCAAAGTCAATTTTCTTGTAAATTATTAGTTAATCACTTGAGCACTCTACCGCATAAGCCGAAAAACACATCTTTTACTGATTTGAGCGAAAGTCAAATTATATTGTTATTGCAGGATTAACAAATTAATATTATCGAAAAAGTTGCACTTTCTTAGGTTTAGACTCAAAGTCGATTTTCTTGTAAATTGTATGTCAATTGCGGCAGCACAGTACTGCTTAAGCCGAAAAACATCAATTTTACTGATTTGCGCGAAAGGAATATTATAATGTTATTGCAGAATTTACATATTCATATAACCGAAAAAATTGTACTTTCTTTGTTTTAGACTTAAAGTCGATTTTCTTCTAAATTGTATGTCAATTGCGTGAGCACTGTACCGCTTAAGCCGAAAAACATGAATTTTACTGATTTGAGCGAAAGTCAAATTATATTGTTATTGCAGGATTAACAAATTAATATTACCGAAAAAGTTGCACTTTCTTAGGTTTAGACTCAAAGTCGATTTTCTTGTAAATTATTAGTTAATCACTTGAGCACTCTACCGCATAAGCCGAAAAACACATCTTTTACTGATTTGCGCGAAAATAAAATTATAATGTTATTGCAGAATTTACATATTCATATAACCGAAAAAATTGTACTTTCTTAGTTTTAGACTTAAAGTCGATTTTCTTCTAAATTGTATGTCAATTGCGTGAGCACTGTACCGCTTAAGCCGAAAAACATGAATTTTACTGATTTGAGCGAAAGTCAAATTATATTGTTATTGCAGAATTGACATATTCATATATTCGAAAAAATTGCACTTTCTTAGTTTTAGACTTAAAGTCGATTTTCTTGTAAATTGTAATTCAGTTGCAGAATTTACATATTAATATAACCGAAAAAATTGTACTTTCTTAGTTTTAGACTTAAAGTCGATTTTCTTCTAAATTGTATGTCAATTGCGTGAGCACTGTACCGCTTAAACCGAAAAACATGAATTTTACTGATTTGAGCGAAAGTCAAATTATATTGTTATTGCAGAATTGACATATTCATATATTCGAAAAAATTGCACTTTCTTAGTTTTAGACTTAAAGTCGATTTTCTTGTAAATTGTAATTCAGTTGCGTGAGCACTGTACCGCTTAAGCCGAAAAACATGAATTTTACTGATTTGAGCGAAAGTCAAATTATATTGCTTTTGCAGGATTAACAAATTAATATTACCGAAAAAGTTGCACTTTCTTAGGTTTAGACTCAAAGTCGATTTTCTTGTAAATTGTATGTCAATTGCGGCAGCACTGTACTGCTTAAGCCGAAAAACATTAATATTACTGATTTGCGCGAAAGTAAAATTATAATGTTATTGCAGAATTTTCATATTCATATAACCGAAAAAATTGTACATTCTTAGTTTTAGACTTAAAGTCGATTTGCTTCTAAATTGTATGTTAATTGCGTGAGCACTGTACCGCTTAAACCGAAAAACATGAGTTTTACTGATTTGAGCGAAAGTCAAATTATATTGTTATTGCAGGATTAACAAAATAATATTACCGCAAAAGTTGCACTTTCTTAGGTTTAGACTCAAAGTCGATTTTCTTGTAAATTGTATGTCAGTTGCGTGAGCACTGTACTGCTTAAGCCGAAACACATGAATTTTACTGATTTGAACGAAAGTCAAATTATATTGCTTTTGCAGGATTAACAAATTAATATTACCGAAAAAGTTGGACTTTCTTAGGTTTAGACTCAAAGTCGATTTTCGTGTAAATGGTATTTCAGTTGCGTGAGCACTGTACCGCTTAAGCCGAAGAACATGAATTTTACTGATTTGAGCGAAAGTCAAATTATATTGCTTTTGCAGGATTAAAAAATTAATATTACCGAAAAAGTTGCAATTTCTTAGGTTTAGACTCAAAGTCGATTTTCTTGTAAATTGTATGTCAATTGCGTGAGCACTGTACCGCATAAGCCGAAAAACATCAATTTTACTGATTTGCGCGAAAGCAAAATTATAATGTTAATGCAGGATTAACAAATTAATATAACCGAAAAAATTGCACTTTCTTAGGTTTAGACTCAAAGTCGATTTTCTTGTAAATTGTATGTTAATCACTTGAGCACTGTACCGAATAAGTAGAAAAACATCAATTTTACTGATTTGCGCGAAAGTAAAACTATAATGTTATTGCAGGATTAACAACTTAATATTACCGAAAAAGTTGCACTTTCTTAGGTTTAGACTCAAATTATCTTCTAAATTGTATGTCAATTGCGGCAGCACTGTACTGCTTAAGCCGAAAAACATAAATATTACTGATTTGCGCGAAAGTAAAATTATAATGTTATTGCAGAATTTACATATTCATATAACCGAAAAAATTTTACTTTCTTAGTTTTAGACTTAAAGTCGATTTTCTTCTAAATTGTATGATAATTGCGTGAGCACTGTACCGCATAAGCCGAAAAACATCAATTTTACTGATTTGCGCGAAAGTAAAATTATAATGTTAATGCATGATTAACAAATTAATATTACCGAAAAAGTTGCACTTTCTTAGGTTTAGACTCAAAGTCCATTTTGTTGTAAATTGTATGTTAATTGCGTGAGCACTGTACCGCATAAGCCGAAAAACATCAATTTTACAAATTTGCGCGAAAGTTAAATTATATAGCTACTGCAGAATTGACATATTCATATAACCGAAAAAATTGCAATTTCTTACAATAGCTTTAGATTTAAAGTCGATTTTCTTGTAAATTGTATTTCAGTTGCGTGAGCACTGTACCGCTTAAGCCGAAAAAAATGAATTTTACTGATTTGAGCGAAAGTCAAATTATATTGTTATTGCAGGATTAACAAATTAATATTACCGAAAAAGTTGCACTTTCTTAGGTTTAGACTCAAAGTCCATTTTCTTGTAAATTGTATGTTAATCACTTGAGCACTGTACCGCATAAGCCGAAAAACATCAATTGTACTGATTTGCGCGAAAGTAAAACTATAATGTTATTGCAGGATTATCAACTTAATATTACCGAAAAAGTTGCACTTTCTTAGGTTTAGACTCAAAGTCGATTTTCTTGTAAATTGTATGTTAATCACTTGAGCACTGTACCACATAAGCCGAAAAATATCAATTTTATCGATTTGCGCGTAAGTAAAATTATAGTGCTATTGCAGAATTGACAAATTAATATAACCGAAAAAATTGCATTTTCTTAGGTTTAGACTTAAAGTCGATTTTCTTGTAAATTGTATTTCAGTTGCGGGAGCACTGTAAACTATAATGTTATGGCAGGATTAACAAATTAATATAAAAAAAAGAAAAGAAAAAATTGAACTTTCTTAGATTTTTACTTTAAGCCGATTTTCTTGTAAATTGTATGTTAATTACTTGAGCACTGTACCGCATAAGCCGAAAAACATCAATTTTACTGATTTGCGCGAAAGTAAAATTATAATGTTATTGCAGAATTTTCATATTCATATAACCGAAAAAATTGTACATTCTTAGTTTTAGACTTAAAGTCGATTTGCTTCTAAATTGTATGTTAATTGCGTGAGCACTATACCGCTTAAACCGAAAAACATGAGTTTTACTGATTTGAGCGAAAGTCAAATTATATTGTTATTGCAGGATTAACAAATTAATATTACCGCAAAAGTTGCACTTTCTTAGGTTTAGACTCAAAGTCGATTTTCTTGTAAATTGTATGTCAGTTGCGTGAGCACTGTACTGCTTAAGCCGAAAAACATGAATTTTACTGATTTGAGCGAAAGTCAAATTATATTGCTTTTGCAGGATTAACAAATTAATATTACCGAAAAAGTTGGACTTTCTTAGGTTTAGACTCAAAGTCGATTTTCGTGTAAATGGTATTTCAGTTGCGTGAGCACTGTACCGCTTAAGCCGAAGAACATGAATTTTACTGATTTGAGCGAAAGTCAAATTATATTGCTTTTGCAGGATTAAAAAATTAATATTACCGAAAAAGTTGCACTTTCTTAGGTTTAGACTCAAAGTCGATTTTCTTGTAAATTGTAATTCAGTTGCAGAATTTACATATTAATATAACCGAAAAAATTGTACTTTCTTAGTTTTAGACTTAAAGTCGATTTTCTTCTAAATTGTATGTCAATTGCGTGAGCACTGTACCGCTTAAACCGAAAAACATGAATTTTACTGATTTGAGCGTAAGTCAAATTATATTGTTATTGCAGAATTGACATATTCATATATTCGAAAAAATTGCACTTTCTTAGTTTTAGACTTAAAGTCGATTTTCTTGTAAATTGTAATTCAGTTGCAGAATTTACATATTAATATAACCGAAAAAATTGTACTTTCTTAGTTTTAGACTTAAAGTCGATTTTCTTCTAAATTGTATGTCAATTGCGTGAGCACTGTACCGCTTAAACCGAAAAACATGAATTTTACTGATTTGAGCGAAAGTCAAATTATATTGTTATTGCAGAATTGACATATTCATATATTCGAAAAAATTGCACTTTCTTAGTTTTAGACTTAAAGTCGATTTTCTTGTAAATTGTAATTCAGTTGCGTGAGCACTGTACCGCTTAAGCCGAAAAACATGAATTTTACTGATTTGAGCGAAAGTCAAATTATATTGCTTTTGCAGGATTAACAAATTAATATTACCGAAAAAGTTGCACTTTCTTAGGTTTAGACTCAAAGTCGATTTTCTTGTAAATTGTATGTCAATTGCGGCAGCACTGTACTGCTTAAGCCGAAAAACATTAATATTACTGATTTGCGCGAAAGTAAAATTATAATGTTATTGCAGAATTTTCATATTCATATAACCGAAAAAATTGTACATTCTTAGTTTTAGACTTAAAGTCGATTTGCTTCTAAATTGTATGTTAATTGCGTGAGCACTGTACCGCTTAAACCGAAAAACATGAGTTTTACTGATTTGAGCGAAAGTCAAATTATATTGTTATTGCAGGATTAACAAAATAATATTACCGCAAAAGTTGCACTTTCTTAGGTTTAGACTCAAAGTCGATTTTCTTGTAAATTGTATGTCAGTTGCGTGAGCACTGTACTGCTTAAGCCGAAACACATGAATTTTACTGATTTGAACGAAAGTCAAATTATATTGCTTTTGCAGGATTAACAAATTAATATTACCGAAAAAGTTGGACTTTCTTAGGTTTAGACTCAAAGTCGATTTTCGTGTAAATGGTATTTCAGTTGCGTGAGCACTGTACCGCTTAAGCCGAAGAACATGAATTTTACTGATTTGAGCGAAAGTCAAATTATATTGCTTTTGCAGGATTAAAAAATTAATATTACCGAAAAAGTTGCAATTTCTTAGGTTTAGACTCAAAGTCGATTTTCTTGTAAATTGTATGTCAATTGCGTGAGCACTGTACCGCATAAGCCGAAAAACATCAATTTTACTGATTTGCGCGAAAGCAAAATTATAATGTTAATGCAGGATTAACAAATTAATATAACCGAAAAAATTGCACTTTCTTAGGTTTAGACTCAAAGTCGATTTTCTTGTAAATTGTATGTTAATCACTTGAGCACTGTACCGAATAAGTAGAAAAACATCAATTTTACTGATTTGCGCGAAAGTAAAACTATAATGTTATTGCAGGATTAACAACTTAATATTACCGAAAAAGTTGCACTTTCTTAGGTTTAGACTCAAATTATCTTCTAAATTGTATGTCAATTGCGGCAGCACTGTACTGCTTAAGCCGAAAAACATAAATATTACTGATTTGCGCGAAAGTAAAATTATAATGTTATTGCAGAATTTACATATTCATATAACCGAAAAAATTTTACTTTCTTAGTTTTAGACTTAAAGTCGATTTTCTTCTAAATTGTATGATAATTGCGTGAGCACTGTACCGCATAAGCCGAAAAACATCAATTTTACTGATTTGCGCGAAAGTAAAATTATAATGTTAATGCATGATTAACAAATTAATATTACCGAAAAAGTTGCACTTTCTTAGGTTTAGACTCAAAGTCCATTTTGTTGTAAATTGTATGTTAATTGCGTGAGCACTGTACCGCATAAGCCGAAAAACATCAATTTTACAAATTTGCGCGAAAGTTAAATTATATAGCTACTGCAGAATTGACATATTCATATAACCGAAAAAATTGCAATTTCTTACAATAGCTTTAGATTTAAAGTCGATTTTCTTGTAAATTGTATTTCAGTTGCGTGAGCACTGTACCGCTTAAGCCGAAAAAAATGAATTTTACTGATTTGAGCGAAAGTCAAATTATATTGTTATTGCAGGATTAACAAATTAATATTACCGAAAAAGTTGCACTTTCTTAGGTTTAGACTCAAAGTCCATTTTCTTGTAAATTGTATGTTAATCACTTGAGCACTGTACCGCATAAGCCGAAAAACATCAATTGTACTGATTTGCGCGAAAGTAAAACTATAATGTTATTGCAGGATTATCAACTTAATATTACCGAAAAAGTTGCACTTTCTTAGGTTTAGACTCAAAGTCGATTTTCTTGTAAATTGTATGTTAATCACTTGAGCACTGTACCACATAAGCCGAAAAATATCAATTTTATCGATTTGCGCGTAAGTAAAATTATAGTGCTATTGCAGAATTGACAAATTAATATAACCGAAAAAATTGCATTTTCTTAGGTTTAGACTTAAAGTCGATTTTCTTGTAAATTGTATTTCAGTTGCGGGAGCACTGTAAACTATAATGTTATGGCAGGATTAACAAATTAATATAAAAAAAAGAAAAGAAAAAATTGAACTTTCTTAGATTTTTACTTTAAGCCGATTTTCTTGTAAATTGTATGTTAATTACTTGAGCACTGTACCGCATAAGCCGAAAAACATCAATTTTACTGATTTGCGCGAAAGTAAAATTATAATGTTATTGCAGAATTTTCATATTCATATAACCGAAAAAATTGTACATTCTTAGTTTTAGACTTAAAGTCGATTTGCTTCTAAATTGTATGTTAATTGCGTGAGCACTATACCGCTTAAACCGAAAAACATGAGTTTTACTGATTTGAGCGAAAGTCAAATTATATTGTTATTGCAGGATTAACAAATTAATATTACCGCAAAAGTTGCACTTTCTTAGGTTTAGACTCAAAGTCGATTTTCTTGTAAATTGTATGTCAGTTGCGTGAGCACTGTACTGCTTAAGCCGAAAAACATGAATTTTACTGATTTGAGCGAAAGTCAAATTATATTGCTTTTGCAGGATTAACAAATTAATATTACCGAAAAAGTTGGACTTTCTTAGGTTTAGACTCAAAGTCGATTTTCGTGTAAATGGTATTTCAGTTGCGTGAGCACTGTACCGCTTAAGCCGAAGAACATGAATTTTACTGATTTGAGCGAAAGTCAAATTATATTGCTTTTGCAGGATTAAAAAATTAATATTACCGAAAAAGTTGCACTTTCTTAGGTTTAGACTCAAAGTCGATTTTCTTGTAAATTGTATGTCAATTGCGTGAGCACTGTACCGCATAAGCCGAAAAACATCAATTTTACTGATTTGCGCGAAAGCAAAATTATAATGTTAATGCAGGATTAACAAATTAATATAACCGAAAAAATTGCACTTTCTTAGGTTTAGACTCAAAGTCGATTTTCTTGTAAATTGTATGTTAATCACTTGAGCACTGTACCGAATAAGTAGAAAAACATCAATTTTACTGATTTGCGCGAAAGTAAAACTATAATGTTATTGCAGGATTAACAACTTAATATTACCGAAAAAGTTGCACTTTCTTAGGTTTAGACTCAAATTATCTTCTAAATTGTATGTCAATTGCGGCAGCACTGTACTGCTTAAGCCGAAAAACATAAATATTACTGATTTGCGCGAAAGTAAAATTATAATGTTATTGCAGAATTTACATATTCATATAACCGAAAAAATTTTACTTTCTTAGTTTTAGACTTAAAGTCGATTTTCTTCTAAATTGTATGATAATTGCGTGAGCACTGTACCGCATAAGCCGAAAAACATCAATTTTACTGATTTGCGCGAAAGTAAAATTATAATGTTAATGCAGGATTAACAAATTAATATTACCGAAAAAGTTGCAGTTTCTTAGGTTTAGACTCAAAGTCCATTTTCTTGTAAATTGTATGTTAATTGCGTGAGCACTGTACCGCATAAGCTGAAAAACATCAATTTTACAAATTTGCGCGAAAGTAAAATTATATAGCTACTGCAGAATTGACATATTCATATAACCGAAAAAATTGCAATTTCTTACAATAGCTTTAGATTTAAAGTCGATTTTCTTGTAAATTGTATTTCAGTTGCGTGAGCACTGTACCGCTTAAGCCGAAAAACATGAATTTTACTGATTTGAGCGAAAGTCAAATTATATTGTTATTGCAGGATTAACAAATTAATATTACCGAAAAAGTTGCACTTTCTTAGGTTTAGACTCAAAGTCCATTTTCTTGTAAATTGTATGTTAATCACTTGAGCACTGTACCGCATAAGCCGAAAAACATCAATTTTACTGATTTGCGCGAAAGTAAAACTATAATGTTATTGCAGGATTATTAACTTAATATTACCGAAAAAGTTGCACTTTCTTAGGTTTAGACTCAAAGTCGATTTTCTTGTAAATTGTATGTTAATCACTTGAGCACTGTACCACATAAGCCGAAAAATATGTATTTTATCGATTTGCGCGTAAGTAAAATTATATTGCTATTGCAGAATTGACAAATTAATATAACCGAAAAAATTGCATTTTCTTAGGTTTAGACTTAAAGTCGATTTTCTTGTAAATTGTATTTCAGTTGCGCGAGCACTGTAAACTATAATGTTATGGCAGGATTAACAAATTAATATAAAAAAAAGAAAAGAAAAAATTGAACTTTCTTAGATTTTTACTTAAAGCCGATTTTCTTGTAAATTGTATGTTAATTACTTGAGCACTGTACCGCATAAGCCGAAAAACATCAATTTTACTGATTTGCGCGAAAGTCAAATTATAATGTTAATGCAGGATTAACAAATTAATATAACCGAAAAAATTGCACTTTCTTAGGTTTAGACTCAAAGTCGATTTTCTTGTAAATTGTATGTTAATCACTTGAGCACTGTACCGCATAAGCCGAAAAACATCAATTTTACTGATTTGCGCGAAAGTAAAACTATAATGTTATTGCAGAATTAACAACTTAATATTACCAAAAAAGTTGCACTTTCTTAGGTTTAGACTTAAAGTCGATTTTCTTGTAAATTGTATGTTAATCACTTGAGCACTGTACCGCATAAGCCGAAAACCAACAATTTTACTAATTTGCGCGAAAGTAAAATTATATAGCTATTGCAGAATTGACATATTCATATAACCGAAAAAATTGCACTTTCTTTGCTTTATACTTAAAGTCGATTTTCTTGTAAATTGTATTTCAGTTGCGTGAGCACTGTAAACTATAATGTTATGGCAGGATTAACAAATTAATATAAAAATAAGAAAAGAAAAAATTGAACTTTCTTAGATTTTTACTTAAAGCCGATTTTCTTATAAATTGTATGTTAATTACTTGAGCACTGTACCGCATAAGCCGAAAAACATCAATTTTACTTATTTGCGCGAAAGTAAAACTATAATGTTATTGCAGGATTAACAACTTAATATTACCGAAAAAGTTGCACTTTCTTAGGTTTAGACTTAAAGTCGATTTGCTTCTAAATTGTATGTTAATTGCGTGAGCACTGTACAGCTTAAGCCGAAAAACATGAATTTTACTGATTTGAGCGAAAGTCAAATTATATAGCTACTGCAGAATTGACATATTCATATAACCGAAAAAATTGCAATTTCTTACAATAGCTTTAGATTTAAAGTCGATTTTCTTGTAAATTGTATTTCAGTTGCGTGAGCACTGTACCGCTTAAGCCGAAAAACATGAATTTTACTGATTTGAGCGAAAGTCAAATTATATTGTTATTGCAGGATTAACAAATTAATATTACCGAAAAAGTTGCACTTTCTTAGGTTTAGACTCAAAGTCCATTTTCTTGTAAATTGTATGTTAATTGCGTGAGCACTGTACCGCATAAGCCGAAAAACAACAATTTTACTAATTTGCGCGAAAGTAAAATTATATAGCTATTTCAGAATTGACACATTCATATAACCGAAAAAATTGCACTTTCTTTGCTTTATACTTAAAGTCGATTTTCTTGTAAATTGTATTTCAGTTGCGTGAGCACTGTAAACTATAATGTTATGGCACGATTAACAAACTAATATAAAAATAAGAAAAGAAAAAATTGAACTTTCTTAGATTTTTACTTAAAGTCCATTTTCTTGTTAATTGTATGTTAATTGCGTGAGCACTGTACCGCATAAGCCGAAAAACATCAATTTTACTAATTTGCGCGAAAGTAAAATTATATAGCTACTGCAGAATTGACATATTCATATAACCGAAAAAATTGAAATTTCTTACAATAGCTTTAGATTTACAGTCGATTTTGTTGTAAATTGTATGTTAATTACTTGAGCACTGTACCGCATAAGCCGAAAAACATCAATTTTACTGATTTGCGCGAAAGTCAAATTATATTGTTATTGCAGAATTTACATATTCATATAACCGAAAAAATTGCACTTTCTTAGGTTTAGACTTAAAGTCGATTTTCTTGTAAATTGTATGTTAATTGCGTGAGCACTGTACCGCATAAGCCGAAAAACATCAATTTTACTAATTTGCGCGAAAGTAAAATTATATAGCTACTGCAGAATTGACATATTCATATAACCGAAAAAATTGCAATTTCTTACAATAGCTTTAGATTTAAAGTCGATTTTCTTGTAAATTGTATTTCAGTTGCGCGAGCACTGTAAACTATAATGTTATGGCAGGATTAACAAATGAATATAAAAAAAAGAAAAGAAAAAATTGAACTTTCTTAGATTTTTACTTAAAGCCGATTTTCTTGTAAATTGTATGTTAATTACTTGAGCACTGTACCGCATAAGCCGAAAAACATCAATTTTACTGATTTGCGCGAAAGTCAAATTATATTGTTATTGCAGAATTTACATATTCATATAACCGAAAAAATTGCACTTTCTTAGGTTTAGACTTAAAGTCGATTTTCTTCTAAATTGTATGTTAATTGCGTGAGCACTGTACCGCATAAGCCGAAAAACATCAATTTTACTGATTTGCGCGAAAGTAAAATTATAATGTTAATGCAGGATTAACAAATTAATATTACCGAAAAAATTGCACTTTCTTAGGTTTAGACTCAAAGTCCATTTTCTTGTAAATTGTATGTTAATTACTTGAGCACTGTACCGCATAAGCCGAAAAACATCAATTTTACTGATTTGCGCGAAAGTAAAATTATAAAGCTACTGCAGAATTGACATATTCATATAACCGAAAAAATTGCAATTTCTTACAATAGCTTTAGGTTTAAAGTCGATTTTCTTGTAAATTGTATGTTAATCACTTGGGCACTGTACCGCATAAGCCGAAAAACATCAATTTTACTTATTTGCGCGAAAGTAAAACTATAATGTTATTGCAGGATTAACAACTTAATATTACCGAAAAAATTGCACTTTCTTTGCTTTATACTTAAAGTCGATTTTCTTGTAAATGGTATTTCAGTTGCGTGAGCACTGTACCGCTTAAGCCGAAGAACATGAATTTTACTGATTTTAGCGAAAGTCAAATTATATTGCTTTTGCCGGATTAAAAAATTAATATTACCGAAAAAGTTGCACTTTCTTAGGTTTGGACTCAAAGTCGATTTTCTTGTAAATTGTATGTCAATTACTTGAGCACTGTACCGCATAAGCCGAAAAACATCAATTTTACTGATTTGCGCGAAAGTCAAATTATATTGTTATTGCAGAATTTACATATTCATATAACCGAAAAAATTGCACTTTCTTAGCTTTAGACTTAAAGTCGATTTTCTTGTAAATTGTATTTCAGTTGCGCGAGCACTGTAAACTATAATGTTATGGCAGGATTAACAAATTAATATAAAAAAAAGAAAAGAAAAAATTGAACTTTCTTAGATTTTTACTTAAAGCCGATTTTCTTGTAAATTGTATGTTAATTACTTGAGCACTGTACCGCATAAGCCGAAAAACAACAATTTTACTAATTTGCGCGAAAGTAAAATTATATAGCTATTGCAGAATTGACATATTCATATAACCGAAAAAATTGCACTTTCTTAGCTTTAGACTTAAAGTCGATTTTCTTGTAAATTGTATTTCAGTTGCGCGAGCACTGTAAACTATAATGTTATGGCAGGATTAACAAATTAATATAAAAAAAGAAAAGAAAAAATTGAACTTTCTTAGATTTTTACTTAAAGCCGATTTTCTTATAAATTGTATGTTAATTACTTGAGCACTGTACCGCATAAGCCGAAAAACATCAATTTTACTTATTTGCGCGAAAGTAAAACTATAATGTTATTGGAGGATTAACAACTTAATATTACCGAAAAAGTTGCACTTTCTTAGGTTTAGACTCAAAGTCGATTTTCTTGTAAATTGTATGTTAATCACTTGAGCACTGTACCGCATAAGCCGAAAAACAACAATTTTACTGATTTGCGCGAAAGTAAAACTATAATGTTATTGCAGGATTAACAACTTAATATTACCGAAAAAGTTGCACTTTCTTAGGTTTAGACTCAAAGTCGATTTTCTTGTAAATTGTATGTTAATCACTTGAGCACTGTACCGAATAAGTAGAAAAACATAAATTTTACTGATTTCCGCGAAAGTAAAACTATAATGTTATTGCAGGATTAACAACTTAATATTACCGAAAAAGTTGCACTTTCTTAGGTTTAGACTCAAAGTCGATTTTCTTGTAAATTGTATGTTAATCACTTGAGCACTGTAAAGCATAAGCCGAAAAACAACAATTTTACTGATTTGCGCGAAAGTAAAATTATATAGCTACTGCAGAATTGACATATTCATATAAACGAAAAAATTGCAATTTCTTACAATAGCTTTAGATTTAAAGTCGATTTTCTTGTAAATTGTATTTCAGTTGCGTGAGCACTGTACCGCATAAGCCGAAAAACATCAATTTTACTAATTTGCGCGAAAGTAAAATTATATAGCTACTGCAGAATTGACATATTCATATAACCGAAAAAATTGCAATTTCTTACAATAGCTTTAGATTTAAAGTCGATTTTCTTGTAAATTGTATGTTAATTACTTGAGCACTGTACCGCATAAGCCGAAAAACATCAATTTTACTGATTTGCGCGAAAGTAAAACTATAATGTTATTGCAGGATTATCAACTTAATATTACCGAAAAAGTTGCACTTTCTTAGATTTAGACTCAAAGTCGATTTTCTTGTAAATTGTATGTTAATCACTTGAGCACTGTACCGCATAAGACGAAAAGCAACAATTTTACTAATTTGCGCGAAAGTAAAATTATATAGCTATTGCAGAATTGACATATTCATATAACCGAAAAAAATGCACTTTCTTTGCTTAATACTTAAAGTCGATTTTCTTGTAAATTGTATTTCAGTTGCGTGAGCACTGTAAACTATAATGTTATGGCAGGATTAACAAATTAATATAAAAATAAGAAAAGAAAAAATTGAACTTTCTTAGATTTTTACTTAAAGCCGATTTTCTTATAAATTGCATCTTAATTACTTGAGCACTGTACCGCATAAGCCGAAAAACATCAATTTTACTTATTTGCGCGAAAGTAAAACTATAATGTTATTGCAGGATTAACAACTTAATATTACCGAAAAAGTTGCACTTTCTTAGGTTTAGACTCAAAGTCCATTTTCTTGTAAATTGTATGTTAATTGCGTGAGCACTGTACCGCATAAGCCGAAAAACATCAATTTTACTGATTTGCGCGAAAGTAAAACTATAATGTTATTGCAGGATTATCAACTTAATATTACCGAAAAAGTTGCACTTTCTTAGGTTTAGACTCAAAGTCCATTTTCTTGTAAATTGTATGTTAATTGCGTGAGCACTGTACCGCATAAGCCGAAAAACATCAATTATACTGATTTGCGCGAAAGTAAAATTATAATGTTAATGCAGGATTAAAAAAATAAAAATAAAAATAAAGAAAAGAAAAAATTGCACTTTCTTAGGTTTAGACTCAAAGTCGATTTTCTTGTAAATTGTATGTTAATCACTTGAGCACTGTACCGCATAAGCCGAAAAACAACAATTTTACTAATTTGCGCGAAAGTAAAATTATATAGCTATTGCAGAATTGACATATTCATATAACCGAAAAAATTGCACTTTCTTTGCTTTATACTTAAAGTCGATTTTCTTGTATATTGTATTTCAGTTGCGTGAGCACTGTAAGCTATAATGTTATGGCAGGATTAACAAATTAATATAAAAATAAGAAAAGAAAAAATTGAACTTTCTTAGATTTTTACTTAAAGCCGATTTTCTTATAAATTGTATGTTAATTACTTGAGCACTGTACCGCATAAGCCGAAAAACATCAATTTTACTTATTTGCGCGAAAGTAAAACTATAATGTTATTGCAGGATTAACAACTTAATATTACCGAAAAAGTTGCACTTTCTTAGGTTTAGACTCAAAGTCGATTTTCTTGTAAATTGTATGTTAATCACTTGAGCACTGTACCGCTTAAGCCGAAAAACAACACTTTAACTGATTTGCGCGAAAGTAAAATTATAATGTCATTGCAGAATTTACATATTCATATAACCGAAAAAATTGTACTTTCTTAGTTTTAGACTTAAAGTCGATTTTCTTCTAAATTGTATGTTAATTGCGTGAGCACTGTACCGCATAAGCCGAAAAACATCAATTTTACTGATTTGCGCGAAAGTAAAATTATAATGTTAATGCAGGATTAACAAATTAATATAACCGAAAAAATTGCACTTTCTTAGGTTTAGACTCAAAGTCGATTTTCTTGTAAATTGTATGTTAATCACTTGAGCACTGTACCGCATAAGCCGAAAAACATCAATTTTACTGATTTGCGCGAAAGTAAAACTATAATGTTATTGCAGGATTAAAAAATTAATATAACCGAAAAAATTGCACTTTCTTAGGTTTAGACTCACAGTCGATTTTCTTGTAAATTGTATGTTAATCACTTGAGCACTGTACCGCATAAGCCGAAAAACAACAATTTTACTAATTTGCGCGAAAGTAAAATTATATAGCTATTGCAGAATTGACATATTCATATAACCGAAAAAATTGCACTTTCTTTGCTTTATACTTAAAGTCGATTTTCTTGTAAATTGTATGTTAATTGCGTGAGCACTGTACCGCATATGCCGAAAAACATCAATTTTACTGATTTGCGCGAAAGTAAAACTATAATGTTATTGCAGGATTATCAACTTAGTATTACCGAAAAAGTTGCACTTTCTTAGGTTTAGACTCAAAGTCGATTTTCTTGTAAATTGTATGTTAATCACTTGAGCACTGTACCACATATGCCGAAAAACATCAATTTTACTGATTTGCGCGAAAGTAAAACTATAATGTTATTGCAGTATTATCAACTTAGTATTACCGAAAAAATTGCATTTTCTTAGGTTTAGACTTAAAGTCGATTTTCTTCTAAATTGTATGTTAATTGCGTGAGCACTGTACCGCATAAGCCGAAAAACATCAATTTTACTGATTTGCGCGAAAGTAAAATTATAATGTTAATGCAGGATTAACAAATTAATATAACTGAAAAAATTGCACTTTCTTAGGTTTAGACTCAAAGTCGATTTTCTTGTAAATTGTATGTTAATCACTTGAGCACTGTACCGCATAAGCCGAAAAACAACAATTTTACTAATTTGCGCGAAAGTAAAATTATATAGCTATTGCAGAATTGACATATTCATATAACCGAAAAAATTGCACTTTCTTTGCTTTATACTTAAAGTCGATTTTCTTGTAAATTGTATTTCAGTTGCGTGAGCACTGTAAACTATAATGTTATGGCAGGATTAACAAATTAATATAAAAATAAGAAAAGAAAAAATTGAACTTTCTTAGATTTTTACTTAAAGCCGATTTTCTTATAAATTGTATGTTAATTACTTGAGCACTGTACCGCATAAGCCGAAAAACATCAATTTTACTTATTTGCGCGAAAGTAAAACTATAATGTTATTGCAGAATTTACATATTCATATAACCGAAAAAATTGTACTTTCTTAGTTTTAGACTTAAAGTCGATTTTCTTCCGCATAAGCCGAAAAACATCAATTTTACTGATTTGCGCGAAAGTAAAATTATAATGTTAATGCAGGATTAACAAATTAATATAACCGAAAAAATTGCACTTTCTTAGGTTTAGACTCAAAGTCGATTTTCTTGTAAATTGTATGTTAATCACTTGAGCACTGTACCGCATAAGCCGAAAAACATCAATTTTACTGATTTGCGCGAAAGTAAAACTATAATGTTATTGCAGGATTAACAAATTAATATAACCGAAAAAGTTGCACTTTCTTAGGTTTAGACTCAAAGTCGATTTTCTTGTAAATTGTATGTTAATCACTTGAGCACTGTACCGCATAAGCCGAAAAACATAAATTTTACTGATTTGCGCGAAAGTAAAACTATAATGTTATTGCAGGATTAACAACTTAATATTACCGAAAAAGTTGCACTTTCTTAGGTTTAGACTCAAAGTCGATTTTCTTGTAAATTGTATGTTAATCACTTGAGCACTGTACCGCATAAGCCGAAAAACATCAATTTTACTGATTTGAGCGAAAGTCAAATTATATTGTTATTGCAGGATTAACAAATTAATATTACCGAAAATGTTATTGCAGGATTAACAACTTAATATTACCGAAAAAGTTGCACTTTCTTAGGTTTAGACTCAAAGTCGATTTTCTTGTAAATTGTATGTTAATCACTTGAGCACTGTACCGCATAAGCCGAAAAACATCAATTTTACTGATTTGAGCGAAAGTCAAATTATATTGTTATTGCAGGATTAACAAATTAATATTACCGAAAAAGTTGCACTTTCTTAGGCTTAGACTCAAAGTCGATTTTCTTGTAAATTGTATGTCAATTGCGGCAGCACTGTACTGCTTAAGCCGAAAAACATCAATATTACTGATTACCGCGAAAGTAAAATTATAATGTTATTGCAGAATTTACATATTCATATAACCGAAAAAATTGTACTTTCTTAGTTTTAGACTTAAAGTCGATTTTCTTCTAAATTGTATGTTAATTGCGTGAGCACTGTACTGCTAAAACCGAAAAACATGAATTTTGCTGATTTGCGCGAAAGTAAAATTATAATGTTATTGCAGAATTTACATATTCATATAACCGAAAAAAATGTACTTTCTTAGTTTTAGACTTAAACTCGATTTTCTTCTAAATTGTATGTCAATTGCGTGAGCACTGTACTGCTAAAACCGAAAAACATGAATTTTGCTGATTTGAGCGAAAGTCAAATTATATTGTTATTGCAGAATTGACATATTCATATAACCGAAAAAATTGCACTTTCTTAGTTTTGGACTTAAAGTCGATTTTCTTGTATATTGTATGTCAGTTGCGTGAGCACTGTACTGCTTAAGCCGAAAAACATGAATTTTACTGATTTGCGCGAAGGTAAAATTATATTGCTATTGCAGAATTCACATATTCATATAACCGAGAAAATTGTACTTTCTTAGTTTTAGACTTAAAGTCGATTTTCTTCTAAATTGTATGTTAATTGTGTGAGCACTGTATCGCATAAGCCGAAAAACATCAATTTTATTAATTTGCGCGAAAGAATTGACATATTCATATAACCGAAAAAATTGCACTTTCTTAGTTTTGGACTTAAAGTCGATTTTCTTGTAAATTGTATGTCAGTTGCGTGAGCACTGTACTGTTTAAGCCGAAAAACATCAATTTTACTGATTTGCGCGAAAGTAAAACTATAATGTTATTGCAGGATTAACAACTTAATATTACCGAAAAAGTTGCACTATCTTAGGTTTAGACTTAAAGTCGATTTGCTTCTAAATTGTATGTTAATTGCGTGAGCACTGTACTGCTAAAACCGAAAAACATGAATTTTGCTGATTTGAGCGAAAGTCAAATTATATTGTTATTGCAGAATTGACATATTCATATAACCGAAAAAATTGCACATTCTTAGTTTTGGACTTAAAGTCGATTTTCTTGTAAATTGTAGGTCAGTTGCGTGAGCACTGTACTGCTTAAGCCGAAAAACATGAATTTTACTGATTTGCGCGAAGGTAAAATTATATTGCTATTGCAGAATTTACATATTCATATAACCGAGAATATTGTACTTTCTTAGTTTTAGACTTAAAGTCGATTTTCTTCTAAATTGTATGTTAATTGCGTGAGCACTGTACCGCATAAGCCGAAAAACATCAATTTTACTGGTTTGCGCGAAAGTAAAATTATAATGTTATTGCAGAATTTACATATTCATATAACCGAAAGAAATGTACTTTCTTAGTTTTAGACTTAAACTCGATTTTCTTCTAAATTGTATGTCAATTGCGTGAGCACTGTACTGCTAAAACCGAAAAACATGAATTTTGCTGATTTGAGCGAAAGTCAAATTATATTGTTATTGCAGAATTGACATATTCATATAACCGAAAATATTGCACTTTCTTAGTTTTGGACTTAAAGTCGATTTTCTTGTAAATTGTATGTCAGTTGCGTGAGCACTGTACTGCTTAAGCCGAAAAACATGAATTTTACTGATTTGCGCGAAGGTAAAATTATATTGCTATTGCAGAATTCACATATTCATATAACCGAGAAAATTGTACTTTCTTAGTTTTAGACTTAAAGTCGATTTTCTTCTAAATTGTATGTCAGTTGCGTGAGCACTGTACTGTTTAAGCCGAAAAATATCAATTTTACTGATTTGCGCGAAAGTAAAACTCTAATGTTATGGCAGGATTAACAAATTACTATAAAAAAAAGAAAAGAAAAAATTGAACTTTCTTAGATTTTTACTTAAAGCCGATTTTCTTGTAAATTGAATGTTAATTACTTGAGCACTGTACTACTTAAGCCGAAAAACATGAATTTTACTGATTTGCGCGAAAGTAAAATTATATTGCTATTGCAGAATTGACAAATTAATATAACCGAAAAATATGCACTTTCTTAGGTTTAGTCTCAAAGTCGATTTTCTTGTAAATTGTATGTTAATCACTTGAGCACTGTACCGCATAAGCCGAAAAACATCAATTTTACTGATTTGCGCGAAAGTAAAATTATAATGTTATTGCAGAATTTACTTATTCATATAACCGAGAAAATTGTACATCCTTAGTTTTAGACTTAAAGTCGATTTTCTTGTAAATTGAGTTGCGTGAGCACTGTACCGCTTAAGCCGAAAAACATGAATTTTACTGATTTGCGCGAAAGTAAAATTATAATGTTAATGCAGGATTAACGAATTAATATGACCGAAAAAATTGCACTTTCTTAGGTTAAGACTCAAAGTCGATTTTCTTGTAAATTGTATGTTAAACACTTGAGCACTGGTCCGAATAAGTAGAAAAACAGTAATTTTACAGATTTGCGTGAAAGTAAAACTATAATGTTATTGCAGGATTAACAACTTAATATTACCGAAAAAGTTGCACTATCTTAGGTTTAGACTTAAACTCGATTTTCTTCTAAATTGTATGTCAATTGCGTGAGCACTGTACTGCTAAAACCGAAAAACATGAATTTTGCTGATTTGAGCGAAAGTCAAATTATATTGTTATTGCAGAATTGACATATTCATATAACCGAAAAAATTGCACTTTCTTAGTTTTGGACTTAAAGTCGATTTTCTTGTAAATTGTATGTCAGTTGCGTGAGCACTGTACTGCTTAAGCCGAAAAACATGAATTTTACTGATTTGCGCGAAAGTAAAATTATAATGTTATTGCAGAATTGACATATTCAATTAACCGAAAAAATTGCACTTTCTTAGTTTTGGACTTAAAGTCGATTTTCTTGTAAATTGTATGTCAGTTGCGTGAGCACTGTACTGTTTAAGCCGAAAAACATAAATTTTACTGATTTGCGCGAAAGTAAAACTCTAATGTTATGACAGGATTAACAAATTACTATAAAAAAAAGAAAAGAAAAAATTGAACTTTCTTAGATTTTTACTTAAAGCCGATTTTCTTGTAAATTGAATGTTAATTACTTGAGCACTGTACTACTTAAGCCGAAAAACATGAATTTTACTGATTTGCGCGAAAGTAAAATTATATTGCTATTGCAGAATTGACAAATTAATATAACCGAAAAATATGCACTTTCTTAGGTTTAGTCTCAAAGTCGATTTTCTTGTAAATTGTATGTTAATCACTTGAGCACTGTACCGCATAAGCCGAAAAACATCAATTTTACTGATTTGCGCGAAAGTAAAATTATAATGTTATTGCAGAATTTACATATTCATATAACCGATAAAATTGTACATCCTTAGTTTTAGACTTAAAGTCGATTTTCTTGTAAATTGAGTTGCGTGAGCACTGTACCGCTTAAGCCGAAAAACATGAATTTTACTGATTTGCGCGAAAGTAAAATTATAATGTTAATGCAGGATTAACAAATTAATATGACCGAAAAAATTGCACTTCCTTAGGTTAAGACTCAAAGTCGATTTTCTTGTAAATTGTATGTTAAACACTTGAGCACTGGTCCGAATAAGTAGAAAAACAGTAATTTTACAGATTTGCGTGAAAGTAAAACTATAATGTTATTGCAGGTTTAACAACTTAATATTACCGAAAAAGTTGCACTTTCTTAGGTTTAGACTCAAAGTCGATTTTCTTGTGAATTGTATGTCAATTGCGGCAGCACTGTGCTGCTTAAGCCGAAAAACATCAATATTACTGATTTGCGCGAAAGTAGAATAATAATGTTATTGCAGAATTTACATATTCATATAACCGAGAAAATTGCACTTTCTTAGTTTTAGACTTAAAGTCGATTTTCTTGTAAATTGTATTTCAGTTGCGTGAGCACTGTACCGCTTAAGCCGAAAAACATGAATTTTACTGATTTGAGCGAAATTAAAATTATATTGTTATTGCAGGATTAACAAATTAATATTACCGAAAAAGTTGCACTTTCTTAGGTTTAGACTCAAATTATCTTGTAAATTGTATGTCAATTGCGGCAGCACTGTACCGCTTAAGCCGAAAAACATGAATTTTACTGATTTGCGCGAAAGTAAAATTATAATGTTAATGCAGGATTAACAAATTAATATGACCGAAAAAATTGCACTTTCTTAGGTTAAGACTCAAAGTCGATTTTCTTGTAAATTGTATGTTAATCACTTGAGCACTGTACCGAATAAGTAGAAAAACAGTAATTTTACTGATTTGCGTGAAAGTAAAACTATAATGTTATTGCAGGATTAACAACTTAATATTACCGAAAAAGTTGCACTTTCTTAGGTTTAGACTCAAAGTCGATTTTCTTGTAAATTGTATGTCAATTGCGTGAGCACTGTACTGCTTAAACTGAAAAACATGAATTTTACTGATTTGAGCGAAAGTCAAATTATATTTTTATTGCAGAATTGACATATTCATATAACCGAAAAAATTGCACTTTCTTAGTTTTAGACTTAAAGTCGATTTTCTTGTAAATTGTATTTCAGTTGCGTGAGCACTGTACCGCTTAAGCCGGAAAACATGAATTTTACTGATTTGAGCGAAATTAAAATTATATTGTTATTGCAGGATTAACAAATTAATATTACCGAAAAAGTTGCACTTTCTTAGGTTTAGACTCAAATTTTCTTGTAAATTGTATGTCAATTGCGGCAGCACTGTACTGCTTAAGCCGAAAAACATCAATATTACTGATTTGCGCGACCGAAAAAATTGCACTTTCTTAGTTTTGGACTTAAAGTCGATTTTCTTGTAAATTGTATATCAGTTGCGTGAGCACTGTACTGCTTAAGCCGAAAAACATGAATTTTACTGATTTGCGCGAAAGTAAAATTATAATGTTATTGCAGAATTGACATATTCAATTAACCGAAAAAATTGCACTTTCTTAGTTTTGGACTTAAAGTCGATTTTCTTGTAAATTGTATGTCAGTTGCGTGAGCACTGTACGGCTTAAGCCGAAAAACATCAATTTTACTGATTTGCGCGAAAGTAAAACTCTAATGTTATGACAGGATTAACAAATTACTATAAAAAAAAGAAAAGAAAAAATTGAACTTTCTTAGATTTTTACTTAAAGCCGATTTTCTTGTAAATTGAATGTTAATTACTTGAGCACTGTACTACTTAAGCCGAAAAACATGAATTTTACTGATTTGCGCGAAAGTAAAATTATATTGCTATTGCAGAATTGACAAATTAATATAACCGAAAAATATGCACTTTCTTAGGTTTAGTCTCAAAGTCGATTTTCTTGTAAATTGTATGTTAATCACTTGAGCACTGTACCGCATAAGCCGAAAAACATCAATTTTACTGATTTGCGCGAAAGTAAAATTATAATGTTATTGCAGAATTTACATATTCATATAACCGAGAAAATTGTACATCCTTAGTTTTAGACTTAAAGTCGATTTTCTTGTAAATTGAGTTGCGTGAGCACTGTACCGCTTAAGCCGAAAAACATGAATTTTACTGATTTGCGCGAAAGTAAAATTATAATGTTAATGCAGGATTAACAAATTAATATGACCGAAAAAATTGCACTTCCTTAGGTTAAGACTTAAAGTCGATTTTCTTCTAAATTGTATGTCAGTTGCGTGAGCACTGTACTGTTTAAGCCGAAAAACATCAATTTTACTGATTTGCGCGAAAGTAAAACTCTAATGTTATGGCAGGATTAACAAATTACTATAAAAAAAAGAAAAGAAAAAATTGAACTTTCTTAGATTTTTACTTAAAGCCGATTTTCTTGTAAATTGAATGTTAATTACTGGAGCACTGTACTACTTAAGCCGAAAAACATGAATTTTACTGATTTGCGCGAAAGTAAAATTATATTGCTATTGCAGAATTGACAAATTAATATAACCGAAAAATATGCACTTTCTTAGGTTTAGTCTCAAAGTCGATTTTCTTGTAAATTGTATGTTAATCACTTGAGCACTGTACCGCATAAGCCGAAAAACATCAATTTTACTGATTTGCGCGAAA
The DNA here is from genome assembly GCF_042242935.1 of Bactrocera oleae. Lineage (NCBI taxonomy): Eukaryota > Metazoa > Arthropoda > Insecta > Diptera > Tephritidae > Bactrocera > Bactrocera oleae. Next base: position 13,814,875 of record NC_091541.1, on the reverse strand, counting down.
GTAAAATTATAATGTTATTGCAGAATTTACTTATTCATATAACCGAGAAAATTGTACATCCTTAGTTTTAGACTTAAAGTCGATTTTCTTGTAAATTGAGTTGCGTGAGCACTGTACCGCTTAAGCCGAAAAACATGAATTTTACTGATTTGCGCGAAAGTAAAATTATAATGTTAATGCAGGATTAACGAATTAATATGACCGAAAAAATTGCACTTTCTTAGGTTAAGACTCAAAGTCGATTTTCTTGTAAATTGTATGTTAAACACTTGAGCACTGGTCCGAATAAGTAGAAAAACAGTAATTTTACAGATTTGCGTGAAAGTAAAACTATAATGTTATTGCAGGATTAACAACTTAATATTACCGAAAAAGTTGCACTATCTTAGGTTTAGACTTAAACTCGATTTTCTTCTTAATTGTATGTCAATTGCGTGAGCACTGTACTGCTAAAACCGAAAAACATGAATTTTGCTGATTTGAGCGAAAGTCAAATTATATTGTTATTGCAGAATTGACATATTCATATAACCGAAAAAATTGCACTTTCTTAGTTTTGGACTTAAAGTCGATTTTCTTGTAAATTGTATGTCAGTTGCGTGAGCACTGTACTGCTTAAGCCGAAAAACATGAATTTTACTGATTTGCGCGAAAGTAAAATTATAATGTTATTGCAGAATTGACATATTCAATTAACCGAAAAAATTGCACTTTCTTAGTTTTGGACTTAAAGTCGATTTTCTTGTAAATTGTATGTCAGTTGCGTGAGCACTGTACTGTTTAAGCCGAAAAACATCAATTTTACTGATTTGCGCGAAAGTAAAACTCTAATGTTATGACAGGATTAACAAATTACTATAAAAAAAAGAAAAGAAAAAATTGAACTTTCTTAGATTTTTACTTAAAGCCGATTTTCTTGTAAATTGAATGTTAATTACTTGAGCACTGTACTACTTAAGCCGAAAAACATGAATTTTACTGATTTGCGCGAAAGTAAAATTATATTGCTATTGCAGAATTGACAAATTAATATAACCGAAAAATATGCACTTTCTTAGGTTTAGTCTCAAAGTCGATTTTCTTGTAAATTGTATGTTAATCACTTGAGCACTGTACCGCATAAGCCGAAAAACATCAATTTTACTGATTTGCGCGAAAGTAAAATTATAATGTTATTGCAGAATTTACATATTCATATAACCGAGAAAATTGTACATCCTTAGTTTTAGACTTAAAGTCGATTTTCTTGTAAATTGAGTTGCGTGAGCACTGTACCGCTTAAGCCGAAAAACATGAATTTTACTGATTTGCGCGAAAGTAAAATTATAATGTTAATGCAGGATTAACAAATTAATATGACCGAAAAAATTGCACTTCCTTAGGTTAAGACTTAAAGTCGATTTTCTTCTAAATTGTATGTCAGTTGCGTGAGCACTGTACTGTTTAAGCCGAAAAACATCAATTTTACTGATTTGCGCGAAAGTAAAACTCTAATGTTATGGCAGGATTAACAAATTACTATAAAAAAAAAGAAAAGAAAAAATTGAACTTTCTTAGATTTTTACTTAAAGCCGATTTTCTTGTAAATTGAATGTTAATTACTTGAGCACTGTACTACTTAAGCCGAAAAACATGAATTTTACTGATTTGCGCGAAAGTAAAATTATATTGCTATTGCAGAATTGACAAATTAATATAACCGAAAAATATGCACTTTCTTAGGTTTAGTCTCAAAGTCGATTTTCTTGTAAATTGTATGTTAATCACTTGAGCACTGTACCGCATAAGCCGAAAAACATCAATTTTACTGATTTGCGCGAAAGTAAAATTATAATGTTATTGCAGAATTTACTTATTCATATAACCGAGAAAATTGTACATCCTTAGTTTTAGACTTAAAGTCGATTTTCTTGTAAATTGAGTTGCGTGAGCACTGTACCGCTTAAGCCGAAAAACATGAATTTTACTGATTTGCGCGAAAGTAAAATTATAATGTTAATGCAGGATTAACGAATTAATATGACCGAAAAAATTGCACTTTCTTAGGTTAAGACTCAAAGTCGATTTTCTTGTAAATTGTATGTTAAACACTTGAGCACTGGTCCGAATAAGTAGAAAAACAGTAATTTTACAGATTTGCGTGAAAGTAAAACTATAATGTTATTGCAGGATTAACAACTTAATATTACCGAAAAAGTTGCACTATCTTAGGTTTAGACTTAAACTCGATTTTCTTCTAAATTGTATGTCAATTGCGTGAGCACTGTACTGCTAAAACCGAAAAACATGAATTTTGCTGATTTGAGCGAAAGTCAAATTATATTGTTATTGCAGAATTGACATATTCATATAACCGAAAAAATTGCACTTTCTTAGTTTTGGACTTAAAGTCGATTTTCTTGTAAATTGTATGTCAGTTGCGTGAGCACTGTACTGCTTAAGCCGAAAAACATGAATTTTACTGATTTGCGCGAAAGTAAAATTATAATGTTATTGCAGAATTGACATATTCAATTAACCGAAAAAATTGCACTTTCTTAGTTTTGGACTTAAAGTCGATTTTCTTGTAAATTGTATGTCAGTTGCGTGAGCACTGTACTGTTTAAGCCGAAAAACATAAATTTTTATGATTTGCGCGAAAGTAAAACTCTAATGTTATGACAGGATTAACAAATTACTATAAAAAAAGAAAAGAAAAAATTGAACTTTCTTAGATTTTTACTTAAAGCCGATTTTCTTGTAAATTGAATGTTAATTACTTGAGCACTGTACTACTTAAGCCGAAAAACATGAATTTTACTGATTTGCGCGAAAGTAAAATTATATTGCTATTGCAGAATTGACAAATTAATATAACCGAAAAATATGCACTTTCTTAGGTTTAGTCTCAAAGTCGATTTTCTTGTAAATTGTATGTTAATCACTTGAGCACTGTACCGCATAAGCCGAAAAACATCAATTTTACTGATTTGCGCGAAAGTAAAATTATAATGTTATTGCAGAATTTACATATTCATATAACCGAGAAAATTGTACATCCTTAGTTTTAGACTTAAAGTCGATTTTCTTGTAAATTGAGTTGCGTGAGCACTGTACCGCTTAAGCCGAAAAACATGAATTTTACTGATTTGCGCGAAAGTAAAATTATAATGTTAATGCAGGATTAACAAATTAATATGACCGAAAAAATTGCACTTCCTTAGGTTAAGACTCAAAGTCGATTTTCTTGTAAATTGTATGTTAAACACTTGAGCACTGGTCCGAATAAGTAGAAAAACAGTAATTTTACAGATTTGCGTGAAAGTAAAACTATAATGTTATTGCAGGATTAACAACTTAATATTACCGAAAAAGTTGCACTTTCTTAGGTTTAGACTCAAAGTCGATTTTCTTGTGAATTGTATGTCAATTGCGGCAGCACTGTGCTGCTTAAGCCGAAAAACATCAATATTACTGATTTGCGCGAAAGTAGAATAATAATGTTATTGCAGAATTTACATATTCATATAACCGAGAAAATTGCACTTTCTTAGTTTTAGACTTAAAGTCGATTTTCTTGTAAATTGTATTTCAGTTGCGTGAGCACTGTACCGCTTAAGCCGAAAAACATGAATTTTACTGATTTGAGCGAAATTAAAATTATATTGTTATTGCAGGATTAACAAATTAATATTACCGAAAAGTTGCACTTTCTTAGGTTTAGACTCAAATTATCTTGTAAATTGTATGTCAATTGCGGCAGCACTGTACCGCTTAAGCCGAAAAACATGAATTTTACTGATTTGCGCGAAAGTAAAATTATAATGTTAATGCAGGATTAACAAATTAATATGACCGAAAAAATTGCACTTTCTTAGGTTAAGACTCAAAGTCGATTTTCTTGTAAATTGTATGTTAATCACTTGAGCACTGTACCGAATAAGTAGAAAAACAGTAATTTTACTGATTTGCGTGAAAGTAAAACTATAATGTTATTGCAGGATTAACAACTTAATATTACCGAAAAAGTTGCACTTTCTTAGGTTTAGACTCAAAGTCGATTTTCTTGTAAATTGTATGTCAATTGCGTGAGCACTGTACTGCTTTAACTGAAAAACATGAATTTTACTGATTTGAGCGAAAGTCAAATTATATTTTTATTGCAGAATTGACATATTCATATAACCGAAAAAATTGCACTTTCTTAGTTTTAGACTTAAAGTCGATTTTCTTGTAAATTGTATTTCAGTTGCGTGAGCACTGTACCGCTTAAGCCGGAAAACATGAATTTTACTGATTTGAGCGAAATTAAAATTATATTGTTATTGCAGGATTAACAAATTAATATTACCGAAAAAGTTGCACTTTCTTAGGTTTAGACTCAAATTTTCTTGTAAATTGTATGTCAATTGCGGCAGCACTGTACTGCTTAAGCCGAAAAACATCAATATTACTGATTTGCGCGACCGAAAAAATTGCACTTTCTTAGTTTTGGACTTAAAGTCGATTTTCTTGTAAATTGTATGTCAGTTGCGTGAGCACTGTACTGCTTAAGCCGAAAAACATGAATTTTACTGATTTGCGCGAAAGTAAAATTATAATGTTATTGCAGAATTGACATATTCAATTAACCGAAAAAATTGCACTTTCTTAGTTTTGGACTTAAAGTCGATTTTCTTGTAAATTGTATGTCAGTTGCGTGAGCACTGTACTGTTTAAGCCGAAAAACATCAATTTTACTGATTTGCGCGAAAGTAAAACTCTAATGTTATGACAGGATTAACAAATTACTATAAAAAAAAGAAAAGAAAAAATTGAACTTTCTTAGATTTTTACTTAAAGCCGATTTTCTTGTAAATTGAATGTTAATTACTTGAGCACTGTACTACTTAAGCCGAAAAACATGAATTTTACTGATTTGCGCGAAAGTAAAATTATATTGCTATTGCAGAATTGACAAATTAATATAACCGAAAAATATGCACTTTCTTAGGTTTAGTCTCAAAGTCGATTTTCTTGTAAATTGTATGTTAATCACTTGAGCACTGTACCGCATAAGCCGAAAAACATCAATTTTACTGATTTGCGCGAAAGTAAAATTATAATGTTATTGCAGAATTTACATATTCATATAACCGAGAAAATTGTACATCCTTAGTTTTAGACTTAAAGTCGATTTTCTTGTAAATTGAGTTGCGTGAGCACTGTACCGCTTAAGCCGAAAAACATGAATTTTACTGATTTGCGCGAAAGTAAAATTATAATGTTAATGCAGGATTAACAAATTAATATGACCGAAAAAATTGCACTTCCTTAGGTTAAGACTCAAAGTCGATTTTCTTGTAAATTGTATGTTAAACACTTGAGCACTGGTCCGAATAAGTAGAAAAACAGTAATTTTACAGATTTGCGTGAAAGTAAAACTATAATGTTATTGCAGGATTAACAACTTAATATTACCGAAAAAGTTGCACTTTCTTAGGTTTAGACTCAAAGTCGATTTTCTTGTGAATTGTATGTCAATTGCGGCAGCACTGTGCTGCTTAAGCCGAAAAACATCAATATTACTGATTTGCGCGAAAGTAGAATAATAATGTTATTGCAGAATTTACATATTCATATAACCGAGAAAATTGCACTTTCTTAGTTTTAGACTTAAAGTCGATTTTCTTGTAAATTGTATTTCAGTTGCGTGAGCACTGTACCGCTTAAGCCGAAAAACATGAATTTTACTGATTTGAGCGAAATTAAAATTATATTGTTATTGCAGGATTAACAAATTAATATTACCGAAAAAGTTGCACTTTCTTAGGTTTAGACTCAAATTATCTTGTAAATTGTATGTCAATTGCGGCAGCACTGTACTGCTTAAGCCGAAAAACATGAATTTTACTGATTTGCGCGAAAGTAAAATTATATTGTTAATGCAGGATTAACAAATTAATATGACCGAAAAAATTGCACTTTCTTAGGTTAAGACTCAAAGTCGATTTTCTTGTAAATTGTATGTTAATCACTTGAGCACTGTACCGAATAAGTAGAAAAACAGTAATTTTACTGATTTGCGTGAAAGTAAAACTATAATGTTATTGCAGGATTAACAACTTAATATTACCGAAAAAGTTGCACTTTCTTAGGTTTAGACTCAAAGTCGATTTTCTTGTAAATTGTATGTCAATTGCGTGAGCACTGTACTGCTTAAACTGAAAAACATGAATTTTACTGATTTGAGCGAAAGTCAAATTATATTTTTATTGCAGAATTGACATATTCATATAACCGAAAAAATTGCACTTTCTTAGTTTTAGACTTAAAGTCGATTTTCTTGTAAATTGTATTTCAGTTGCGTGAGCACTGTACCGCTTAAGCCGAAAAACATGAATTTTACTGATTTGAGCGAAATTAAAATTATATTGTTATTGCAGGATTAACAAATTAATATTACCGAAAAAGTTGCACTTTCTTAGGTTTAGACTCAAATTATCTTGTAAATTGTATGTCAATTGCGGCAGCACTGTACTGCTTAAGCCGAAAAACATCAATATTACTGATTTGCGCGAAAGTAGAATTATAATGTTATTGCAGAATTTACATATTCATATAACCGAGAAAATTGCACTTTCTTAGTTTTAGACTTAAAGTCGATTTTCGTGTAAATTGTATTTCAGTTGCGTGAGCACTGTACCGCTTAAGCCGAAAAACATGAATTTTACTGATTTGAGCGAAATTAAAATTATATTGTTATTGCAGGATTAACAAATTAATATTACCGAAAAAGTTGCACTTTCTTAGGTTTAGACTCAAATTATCTTGTAAATTGTATGTCAATTGCGGCAGCACTGTACTGCTTAAGCCGAAAAACATGAATTTTACTGATTTGCGCGAAAGTAAAATTATAATGTTAATGCAGGATTAACAAATTAATATGACCGAAAAAATTGCACTTTCTTAGGTTAAGACTCAAAGTCGATTTTCTTGTAAATTGTATGTTAATCACTTGAGCACTGTACCGAATAAGTAGAAAAACAGTAATTTTACTGATTTGCGTGAAAGTAAAACTATAATGTTATTGCAGGATTAACAACTTAATATGACCGAAAAAATTGCACTTTCTTAGGTTAAGACTCAAAGTCGATTTTCTTGTAAATTGTATGTTAATCACTTGAGCACTGTACCGCATAAGACGAAAAACAACAATTTTACTGATTTGCGCGAAAGTAAAATTATATAGCTACTGCAGAATTGACATATTCATATAACCGAAAAAATTGCAATTTCTTACAATAGCTTTAGATTTAAAGTCGATTTTCTTGTAAATTGGATTTCAGTTGCGTGAGCACTGTACCGCTTAAGCCGAAAAACATGAATTTTACTGATGTGAGCGAAAGCCAAATTATATTGTTATTGCAGGATTAACAAATTAATATTACCGAAAAAGTTGCACTTTCTTAGGTTTAGACTCAAAGTCGATTTTCTTGTAAATTGTATGTTAATCACTTGAGCACTGTACCGCATAAGCCGAAAAACATCAATTTTACTGAGTTGCGCGTAAGTAAAATTATATTGCTATTGCAGAATTGACAAATTAATATAACCGAAAAAAGTGCAATTTCTTACAATTGCTTTAGATTTAAAGTCAATTTTCTTGTAAATTGTATTCCAGTTGGGTGAGCACTGTACCGCTTAAGCCGAAAAACCTGAATTTTACTGATTTGAGCAAAAGTCAAATTATATTGTTATTGCAGGATTAACAAATTAATATTACCGAAAAAGTTGCACTTTCTTAGGTTTAGACTTAAAGTCGATTTTCTTGTAAATTGTATGTTAATCACTTGAGCACTGTACCGCATAAGCCGAAGAACATCAATTTTATTGATTTGCGCGTAAGTAAAATTATATTGCTATTGCAGAATTGCCAAATTAATATAACCGAAAAAATTGCACTTTCTTAGGTTTAGACTTAAAGTCGATTTTCTTCTAAATTGTATGTTAATTGCGTGAGCACTGTACCGCATAAGCCGAAAAACATCAATTTTACTGATTTGCGCGAAAGTAAAATTATAATGTTAATGCAGGATTAACAAATTAATATAACCGAAAAAATTGCACTTTCTTAGGTTTAGACTCAAAGTCGATTTTCTTGTAAATTGTATGTTAATCACTTGAGCACTGTACCGCATAAGCCGAAAAACATCAATTTTACTGATTTGCGCGTAAGTAAAATTATATTGCTATTGCAGAATTGACAAATTAATATAACCGAAAAAATTGCAATTTCTTACAATAGCTTTAGATTTAAAGTCGATTTTCTTGTAAATTGTATTTCAGTTGCGTGAGCACTGTACCGCTTAAGCCGAAAAACATCAATTTTACTGATTTGCGCGAAAGTAAAACTATAATGTTATTGCAAGATTATCAACTTAATATTACCGAAAAAGTTGCACTTTCTTAGGTTTAGACTCAAAGTCGATTTTCTTGTAAATTGTATGTTAATCACTTGAGCACTGTACCGCATAAGCCGAAGAACATCAATTTTATTGATTTGCGCGTAAGTAAAATTATATTGCTATTGCAGAATTGACAAATTAATATAACCGAAAAATATGCACTTTCTTAGGTTTAGACTTAAAGTCGATTTTCTTCTAAATTGTATGTTAATTGCGTGAGCACTGAACCGCATAAGCCGAAAAACATCAATTTTACTGATTTGCGTGAAAGTAAAATTTTAATATTAATGCAGGATTAACAACTTAATATTACCGAAAAAGTTGCACTTTCTTAGGTTTAGACTGAAAGTCGATTTTCTTGTAAATTGTATGTTAATCACTTCAGCACTGTACCGCATAAGCCGAAAAACAAAAATTTTACTAATTTGCGCGAAAGTAAAAATATATAGCTATTGCAGGATTAACAACTTAATATTACCGAAAAAGTTGCACTTTCTTAGGTTTAGACTCAAAGTCGATTTTCTTGTAAATTGTATGTTAATCACTTCAGCACTGTACCGCATAAGCCGAAAAACAACAATTTTACTAATTTGCGCGAAAGTAAAACTATAATGTTATTGCAGGATTAACAACTTAATATTACCGAAAAAGTTGCACTTTCTTAGGTTTAGACTCAAAGTCGATTTTCTTGTAAATTGTATGTTAATCACTTCAGCACTGTACCGCATAAGCCGAAAAACAACAATTTTACTAATTTGCGCGAAAGTAAAACTATAATGTTATTGCAGGATTAACAACTTAATATTACCGAAAATGTTGCACTTTCTTAGGTTTAGACTTAAAGTCGATTTTCTTCTAAATTGTATGTTAATTGCGTGAGCACTGTACCGCTTAAACCGAAAAACATGAATTTTACTGATTTGACCAAAAGTCAAATTATATTGTTATTGCAGGATTAACAAATTAATATTACCGAAAAAGTTGCACTTTCTTAGGTTTAGATTTAAAGTCGATTTTCTTGTAAATTGTATGTCAGTTGCGTGAGCACTGTACTGCTTAAGCCGAAAAACATCAATTTTACTGATTTGCGCGAAAGTAAAATTATAATGTTATTGCAGAATTTACATATTCATATAACCGAAAAAATTGTACTTTCTTAGTTTTAGACTTAAACTCGATTGCGCGAAAGTAAAATTATATTGCTATTGCAGAATTGACAAATTAATATAACCGAAAAAATTGCACTTTATTAGGTTTAGACTCAAAGTCGATTTTTTTGTAAATTGTATGTTAATCACTTGAGCACTGTACCGCATAAGCCGAAAAACAACAATTTTACTAATTTGCGCGAAAGTAAAATTATATAGCTATTGCAGAATTGACATATTCATATAACCGAAAAAATTGCACTTTCTTAGCTTTAGACTTAAAGTCGATTTTCTTGTAAATTGTATTTCAGTTGCGTGAGCACTGTAAACTATAATCTTATGGCAGGATTAACAAATTAATATAAAAAAAAGAAAAGAAAAAATTGAACTTTCTTAGATTTTTACTTAAAGCCGATTTTCTTGTAAATTGTATGTTAATCACTTGAGCACTGTACCGCATAAGCCGAAAATCATCAATTTTACTGATTTGCGCGTAAGTAAAATTATATTGCTATTGCAGAATTGACAAATTAATATAACCGAAAAAATTGCAATTTCTTACAATAGCTTTAGATTTAAAGTCGATTTTCTTGTAAATTGTATTTCAGTTGCGTGAGCACTGTACCGCTTAAGCCGAAAAACATCAATTTTACTGATTTGCGCGAAAGTAAAACTATAATGTTATTGCAAGATTATCAACTTAATATTACCGAAAAAGTTGCACTTTCTTAGGTTTAGACTCAAAGTCGATTTTCTTGTAAATTGTATGTTAATCACTTGAGCACTGTACCGCATAAGCCGAAAAACATCAATTTTACTGATTTGCGCGTAAGTAAAATTATATTGCTATTGCAGAATTGACAAATTAATATAACCGAAAAAATTGCAATTTCTTACAATAGCTTTAGATTTAAAGTCGATTTTCTTGTAAATTGTATTTCAGTTGCGTGAGCACTGTACCGCTTAAGCCGAAAAACATCAATTTTACTGATTTGCGCGAAAGTAAAACTATAATGTTATTGCAAGATTATCAACTTAATATTACCGAAAAAGTTGCACTTTCTTAGGTTTAGACTCAAAGTCGATTTTCTTGTAAATTGTATGTTAATCACTTGAGCACTGTACCGCATAAGCCGAAGAACATCAATTTTATTGATTTGCGCGTAAGTAAAATTATATTGCTATTGCAGAATTGACAAATTAATATAACCGAAAAATATGCACTTTCTTAGGTTTAGACTTAAAGTCGATTTTCTTCTAAATTGTATGTTAATTGCGTGAGCACTGAACCGCATAAGCCGAAAAACATCAATTTTACTGATTTGCGTGAAAGTAAAATTATAATATTAATGCAGGATTAACAACTTAATATTACCGAAAAAGTTGCACTTTCTTAGGTTTAGACTCAAAGTCGATTTTCTTGTAAATTGTATGTTAATCACTTCAGCACTGTACCGCATAAGCCGAAAAACAAAAATTTTACTAATTTGCGCGAAAGTAAAAATATATAGCTATTGCAGGATTAACAACTTAATATTACCGAAAAAGTTGCACTTTCTTAGGTTTAGACTCAAAGTCGATTTTCTTGTAAATTGTATGTTAATCACTTCAGCACTGTACCGCATAAGCCGAAAAACAACAATTTTACTAATTTGCGCGAAAGTAAAACTATAATGTTATTGCAGGATTAACAACTTAATATTACCGAAAAAGTTGCACTTTCTTAGGTTTAGACTCAAAGTCGATTTTCTTGTAAATTGTATGTTAATCACTTCAGCACTGTACCGCATAAGCCGAAAAACAACAATTTTACTAATTTGCGCGAAAGTAAAACTATAATGTTATTGCAGGATTAACAACTTAATATTACCGAAAAAGTTGCACTTTCTTAGGTTTAGACTTAAAGTCGATTTGCTTCTAAATTGTATGTTAATTGCGTGAGCACTGTACCGCTTAAACCGAAAAACATGAATTTTACTGATTTGACCAAAAGTCAAATTATATTGTTATTGCAGGATTAACAAATTAATATTACCGAAAAAGTTGCACTTTCTTAGGTTTAGATTTAAAGTCGATTTTCTTGTAAATTGTATGTCAGTTGCGTGAGCACTGTACTGCTTAAGCCGAAAAACATCAATTTTACTGATTTGCGCGAAAGTAAAATTATAATGTTATTGCAGAATTTACATATTCATATAACCGAAAAAATTGTACTTTCTTAGTTTTAGACTTAAACTCGATTTTCTTGTAAATTGTATGTCAATTGCGTGAGCACTGTACTGCTAAAACCGAAAAACATGAATTTTGCTGATTTGAGCGAAATTCAAATTATATTTTTATTGCATAATTGACATATTCATATAACCGAAAAAATTGCACTTTCTTAGTTTTAGACTTAAAGTCGATTTTCTTGTAAATTGTATGTCAGTTGCGTGAGCACTGTACTGCTTAAGCCGAAAAACATGAATTTTATTGATTTGCGCGAAAGTAAAATTATATTGCTATTGCAGAATTGACAAATTAATATAACCGAAAAAATTGCACTTTATTAGGTTTAGACTCAAAGTCGATTTTTTTGTAAATTGTATGTTAATCACTTGAGCACTGTACCGCATAAGCCGAAAAACAACAATTTTACTAATTTGCGCGAAAGTAAAATTATATAGCTATTGCAGAATTGACATATTCATATAACCGAAAAAATTGCACTTTTTTAGCTTTAGACTTAAAGTCGATTTTCTTGTAAATTGTATTTCAGTTGCGTGAGCACTGTAAACTATAATCTTATGGCAGGATTAACAAATTAATATAAAAAAAAAGAAAAGAAAAAATTGAACTTTCTTAGATTTTTACTTAAAGCTGATTTTCTTGTAAATTGAATGTTAATTACTTGAGCACTGTACCGCATAAGCCGAAAAACATCAATTTTACTGATTTGCGCGAAAGTAAACTTATAATGTTATTGCAGGATTAACAACTTAATATTACCGAAAAAGTTGCACTTTCTTAGGTTTAGACTCAAAGTCGATTTTCTTGTAAATTGTATGTTAAACACTTGAGCGCTGTACCGCATAAGCCGAAAAACATCAATTTTACTGATTTGCGCGTAAGTAAAATTATATTGCTATTGCAGAATTGACAAATTAATATAACCGAAAAAATTGCAATTTCTTACAATAGCTTTAGATTTAAAGTCGATTTTCTTGTAAATTGTATTTCAGTTGCGTGAGCACTGTACCGCTTAAGCCGAAAAACATCAATTTTACTGATTTGCGCGAAAGTAAAACTATAATGTTATGGCAGGATTATCAACTTAATATTACCGAAAAAGTTGCACTTTCTTAGGTTTAGACTCAAAGTCGATTTTCTTGTAAATTGTATGTTAATCACTTGAGCACTGTACCGCATAAGCCGAAGAACATCAAATTTATTGATTTGCGCGTAAGTAAAATTATATTGCTATTGCAGAATTGACAAATTAATATAACCGAAAAAATTGCACTTTCTTAGGTTTAGACTTAAAGTCGACTTTCTTCTAAATTGAATGTTAATTGCGTGAGCACTGTACCGCATAAGCCGAAAAACATCAATTTTACTGATTTGCGTGAAAGTAAAATTATAATGTTAATGCAGGATTAACAAATTAATATATCCGAAAAAATTGCACTTTCTTAGGTTTAGACTCAAAGTCGATTTTCTTGTAAATTTTATGTTAATCACTTGAGCACTGTACCGCATAAGCCGAAAAACATCAATTTTACTGATTTGCGCGAAAGTAAAACTATAATGTTATTTCAGGATTAACAACTTAATATTACCGAAAAAGTTGCACTTTCTTAGGTTTAGACTCAAAGTCGATTGTCGTGTAAATTGTATGTTAATCACTTCAGCACTGTACCGCATAAGCCGAAAAACAACAATTTTACTAATTTGCGCGAAAGTAAAATTATATAGCTATTGCAGGATTAACAACTTAATATTACCGAAAAAGTTGCACTTTCTTAGGTTTAGACTCAAAGTCGATTTTCTTGTAAATTGTATGTTAATCACTTCAGCACTGTACCGCATAAGCCGAAAAACAACAATTTTACTAATTTGCGCGAAAGTAAAATTATACAGCTATTGCAGAATTGACATATTCATATAACCGAAAAAATTGCACTTTTTTAGCTTTAGACTTAAAGTCGATTTTCTTGTAAATTGTATTTCAGTTGCGTGAGCACTGTAAACTATAATGTTATGGCAGGATTAACAAATTAATATAAAAAAAAGAAAAGAAAATATTGAACTTTCTTAGGTTTAGACTTAAAGTCGATTTGCTTGTAAATTGTATGTCAGTTGCGTGAGCACTGTACTGCTTAAGCCGAAAAACATCAATTTTACTGATTTGCGCGAAAGTAAAATTATAATGTTATTGCAGAATTTACATATTCATATAACCGAAAAAATTGTACTTTCTTAGTTTTAGACTTAAACTCGATTTTCTTGTAAATTGTATGACAATTGCGTGAGCACTGTACTGCTAAAACCGAAAAACATGAATTTTGCTGATTTGAGCGAAATTCAAATTATATTTTTATTGCATAATTGACATATTCATATAACCGAAAAAATTGCACTTTCTTAGTTTTAGACTTAAAGTCGATTTTCTTGTAAATTGTATGTCAGTTGCGTGAGCACTGTACTGCTTAAGCCGAAAAACATGAATTTTATTGATTTGCGCGAAAGTAAAATTATATTGCTATTGCAGAATTGACAAATTAATATAACCGAAAAAATTGCACTTTATTAGGTTTAGACTCAAAGTCGATTTTTTTGTAAATTGTATGTTAATCACTTGAGCACTGTACCGCATAAGCCGAAAAACAACAATTTTACTAATTTGCGCGAAAGTAAAATTATATAGCTATTGCAGAATTGACATATTCATATAACCGAAAAAATTGCACTTTTTTAGCTTTAGACTTAAAGTCGATTTTCTTGTAAATTGTATTTCAGTTGCGTGAGCACTGTAAACTATAATCTTATGGCAGGATTAACAAATTAATATAAAAAAAAGAAAAGAAAAAATTGAACTTTCTTAGATTTTTACTTAAAGCTGATTTTCTTGTAAATTGAATGTTAATTACTTGAGCACTGTACCGCATAAGCCGAAAAACATCAATTTTACTGATTTGCGCGAAAGTAAACTTATAATGTTATTGCAGGATTAACAACTTAATATTACCGAAAAAGTTGCACTTTCTTAGGTTTAGACTCAAAGTCGATTTTCTTGTAAATTGTATGTTAAACACTTGAGCACTGTACCGCATAAGCCGAAAAACATCAATTTTACTGATTTGCGCGTAAGTAAAATTATATTGCTATTGCAGAATTGACAAATTAATATAACCGAAAAAATTGCAATTTCTTACAATAGCTTTAGATTTAAAGTCGATTTTCTTGTAAATTGTATTTCAGTTGCGTGAGCACTGTACCGCTTAAGCCGAAAAACATCAATTTTACTGATTTGCGCGAAAGTAAAACTATAATGTTATGGCAGGATTATCAACATAATATTACCGAAAAAGTTGCACTTTCTTAGGTTTAGACTCAAAGTCGATTTTCTTGTAAATTGTATGTTAATCACTTGAGCACTGTACCGCATAAGCCGAAGAACCTCAAATTTATTGATTTGCGCGTAAGTAAAATTATATTGCTATTGCAGAATTGACAAATTAATATAACCGAAAAAATTGCAATTTCTTACAATAGCTTTAGATTTAAAGTCGATTTTCTTGTAAATTGTATTTCAGTTGCGTGAGCACTGTACCGCTTAAGCCGAAAAACATCAATTTTACTGATTTGCGCGAAAGTAAAACTATAATGTTATTGCAAGATTATCAACTTAATATTACCGAAAAAGTTGCACTTTCTTAGGTTTAGACTCAAAGTCGATTTTCTTGTAAATTGTATGTTAATCACTTGAGCACTGTACCGCATAAGCCGAAGAACCTCAAATTTATTGATTTGCGCGTAAGTAAAATTATATTGCTATTGCAGAATTGACAAATTAATATAACCGAAAAAATTGCAATTTCTTACAATAGCTTTAGATTTAAAGTCGATTTTCTTGTAAATTGTATTTCAGTTGCGTGAGCACTGTACCGCTTAAGCCGAAAAACATCAATTTTACTGATTTGCGCGAAAGTAAAACTATAATGTTATTGCAAGATTATCAACTTAATATTACCGAAAAAGTTGCACTTTCTTAGGTTTAGACTCAAAGTCGATTTTCTTGTAAATTGTATGTTAATCACTTGAGCACTGTACCGCATAAGCCGAAGAACCTCAAATTTATTGATTTGCGCGTAAGTAAAATTATATTGCTATTGCAGAATTGACAAATTAATATAACCGAAAAAATTGCAATTTCTTACAATAGCTTTAGATTTAAAGTCGATTTTCTTGTAAATTGTATTTCAGTTGCGTGAGCACTGTACCGCTTAAGCCGAAAAACATCAATTTTACTGATTTGCGCGAAAGTAAAACTATAATGTTATTGCAAGATTATCAACTTAATATTACCGAAAAAGTTGCACTTTCTTAGGTTTAGACTCAAAGTCGATTTTTTTGTAAATTGTATGTTAATCACTTGAGCACTGTACCGCATAAGCCGAAAAACAACAATTTTACTAATTTGCGCGAAAGTAAAATTATATAGCTATTGCAGAATTGACATATTCATATAACCGAAAAAATTGCACTTTTTTAGCTTTAGACTTAAAGTCGATTTTCTTGTAAATTGTATTTCAGTTGCGTGAGCACTGTAAGCTATAATCTTATGGCAGGATTAACAAATTAATATAAAAAAAAGAAAAGAAAAAATTGAACTTTCTTAGATTTTTACTTAAAGCTGATTTTCTTGTAAATTGAATGTTAATTACTTGAGCACTGTACCGCATAAGCCGAAAAACATCAATTTTACTGATTTGCGCGAAAGTAAACTTATAATGTTATTGCAGGATTAACAACTTAATATTACCGAAAAAGTTGCACTTTCTTAGGTTTAGACTCAAAGTCGATTTTCTTGTAAATTGTATGTTAAACACTTGAGCGCTGTACCGCATAAGCCGAAAAACATCAATTTTACTGATTTGCGCGTAAGTAAAATTATATTGCTATTGCAGAATTGACAAATTAATATAACCGAAAAAATAGCAATTTCTTACAATAGCTTTAGATTTAAAGTCGATTTTCTTGTAAATTGTATTTCAGTTGCGTGAGCACTGTACCGCTTAAGCCGAAAAACATCAATTTTACTGATTTGCGCGAAAGTAAAACTATAATGTTATGGCAGGATTATCAACTTAATATTACCGAAAAAGTTGCACTTTCTTAGGTTTAGACTCAAAGTCGATTTTCTTGTAAATTGTATGTTAATCACTTCAGCACTGTACCGCATAAGCCGAAGAACATCAAATTTATTGATTTGCGCGTAAGTAAAATTATATTGCTATTGCAGAATTGACAAATTAATATAACCGAAAAAATTGCACTTTCTTAGGTTTAGACTTAAAGTCGACTTTCTTCTAAATTGAATGTTAATTGCGTGAGCACTGTACCGCATAAGCCGAAAAACATCAATTTTACTGATTTGCGTGAAAGTAAAATTATAATGTTAATGCAGGATTAACAAATTAATATATCCGAAAAAATTGCACTTTCTTAGGTTTAGACTCAAAGTCGATTTTCTTGTAAATTTTATGTTAATCACTTGAGCACTGTACCGCATAAGCCGAAAAACATCAATTTTACTGATTTGCGCGAAAGTAAAACTATAATGTTATTGCAGGATTAACAACTTAATATTACCGAAAAAGTTGCACTTTCTTAGGTTTAGACTCAAAGTCGATTGTCTTGTAAATTGTATGTTAATCACTTCAGCACTGTACCGCATAAGCCGAAAAACAACAATTTTACTAATTTGCGCGAAAGTAAAATTATATAGCTATTGCAGGATTAACAACTTAATATTACCGAAAAAGTTGCACTTTCTTAGGTTTAGACTCAAAGTCGATTTTCTTGTAAATTGTATGTTAATCACTTCAGCACTGTACCGCATAAGCCGAAAAACAACAATTTTACTAATTTGCGCGAAAGTAAAATTATACAGCTATTGCAGAATTGACATATTCATATAACCGAAAAAATTGCACTTTTTTAGCTTTAGACTTAAAGTCGATTTTCTTGTAAATTGTATTTCAGTTGCGTGAGCACTGTAAACTATAATGTTATGGCAGGATTAACAAATTAATATAAAAAAAAGAAAAGAAAATATTGAACTTTCTTAGGTTTAGACTTAAAGTCGATTTTCTTGTAAATTGTATGTTAATCACTTGAGCACTGTACCGCATAAGCCGAAGAACATCAAATTTATTGATTTGCGCGTAAGTAAAATTATATTGCTATTGCAGAATTGACAAATTAATATAACCGAAAAAATTGCAATTTCTTACAATAGCTTTAGATTTAAAGTCGATTTTCTTGTAAATTGTATTTCAGTTGCGTGAGCACTGTACCGCTTAAGCCGAAAAACATCAATTTTACTGATTTGCGCGAAAGTAAAACTATAATGTTATGGCAGGATTATCAACATAATATTACCGAAAAAGTTGCACTTTCTTAGGTTTAGACTCAAAGTCGATTTTCTTGTAAATTGTATGTTAATCACTTGAGCACTGTACCGCATAAGCCGAAGAACATCAAATTTATTGATTTGCGCGTAAGTAAAATTATATTGCTATTGCAGAATTGACAAATTAATATAACCGAAAAAATTGCAATTTCTTACAATAGCTTTAGATTTAAAGTCGATTTTCTTGTAAATTGTATTTCAGTTGCGTGAGCACTGTACCGCTTAAGCCGAAAAACATCAATTTTACTGATTTGCGCGAAAGTAAAACTATAATGTTATTGCAAGATTATCAACTTAATATTACCGAAAAAGTTGCACTTTCTTAGGTTTAGACTCAAAGTCGATTTTTTTGTAAATTGTATGTTAATCACTTGAGCACTGTACCGCATAAGCCGAAAAACAACAATTTTACTAATTTGCGCGAAAGTAAAATTATATAGCTATTGCAGAATTGACATATTCATATAACCGAAAAAATTGCACTTTTTTAGCTTTAGACTTAAAGTCGATTTTCTTGTAAATTGTATTTCAGTTGCGTGAGCACTGTAAACTATAATCTTATGGCAGGATTAACAAATTAATATAAAAAAAAGAAAAGAAAAAATTGAACTTTCTTAGATTTTTACTTAAAGCTGATTTTCTTGTAAATTGAATGTTAATTACTTGAGCACTGTACCGCATAAGCCGAAAAACATCAATTTTACTGATTTGCGCGAAAGTAAACTTATAATGTTATTGCAGGATTAACAACTTAATATTACCGAAAAAGTTGCACTTTCTTAGGTTTAGACTCAAAGTCGATTTTCTTGTAAATTGTATGTTAAACACTTGAGCGCTGTACCGCATAAGCCGAAAAACATCAATTTTACTGATTTGCGCGTAAGTAAAATTATATTGCTATTGCAGAATTGACAAATTAATATAACCGAAAAAATTGCAATTTCTTACAATAGCTTTAGATTTAAAGTCGATTTTCTTGTAAATTGTATTTCAGTTGCGTGAGCACTGTACCGCTTAAGCCGAAAAACATCAATTTTACTGATTTGCGCGAAAGTAAAACTATAATGTTATGGCAGGATTATCAACTTAATATTACCGAAAAAGTTGCACTTTCTTAGGTTTAGACTCAAAGTCGATTTTCTTGTAAATTGTATGTTAATCACTTGAGCACTGTACCGCATAAGCCGAAGAACATCAAATTTATTGATTTGCGCGTAAGTAAAATTATATTGCTATTGCAGAATTGACAAATTAATATAACCGAAAAAATTGCACTTTCTTAGGTTTAGACTTAAAGTCGACTTTCTTCTAAATTGAATGTTAATTGCGTGAGCACTGTACCGCATAAGCCGAAAAACATCAATTTTACTGATTTGCGTGAAAGTAAAATTATAATGTTAATGCAGGATTAACAAATTAATATATCCGAAAAAATTGCACTTTCTTAGGTTTAGACTCAAAGTCGATTTTCTTGTAAATTTTATGTTAATCACTTGAGCACTGTACCGCATAAGCCGAAAAACATCAATTTTACTGATTTGCGCGAAAGTAAAACTATAATGTTATTGCAGGATTAACAACTTAATATTACCGAAAAAGTTGCACTTTCTTAGGTTTAGACTCAAAGTCGATTGTCTTGTAAATTGTATGTTAATCACTTCAGCACTGTACCGCATAAGCCGAAAAACAACAATTTTACTAATTTGCGCGAAAGTAAAATTATATAGCTATTGCAGGATTAACAACTTAATATTACCGAAAAAGTTGCACTTTCTTAGGTTTAGACTCAAAGTCGATTTTCTTGTAAATTGTATGTTAATCACTTCAGCACTGTACCGCATAAGCCGAAAAACAACAATTTTACTAATTTGCGCGAAAGTAAAATTATACAGCTATTGCAGAATTGACATATTCATATAACCGAAAAAATTGCACTTTTTTAGCTTTAGACTTAAAGTCGATTTTCTTGTAAATTGTATTTCAGTTGCGTGAGCACTGTAAACTATAATGTTATGGCAGGATTAACAAATTAATATAAAAAAAAGAAAAGAAAATATTGAACTTTCTTAGGTTTAGACTTAAAGTCGATTTGCTTGTAAATTGTATGTCAGTTGCGTGAGCACTGTACTGCTTAAGCCGAAAAACATCAATTTTACTGATTTGCGCGAAAGTAAAATTATAATGTTATTGCAGAATTTACATATTCATATAACCGAAAAAATTGTACTTTCTTAGTTTTAGACTTAAACTCGATTTTCTTGTAAATTGTATGTCAATTGCGTGAGCACTGTACTGCTAAAACCGAAAAACATGAATTTTGCTGATTTGAGCGAAATTCAAATTATATTTTTATTGCATAATTGACATATTCATATAACCGAAAAAATTGCACTTTCTTAGTTTTAGACTTAAAGTCGATTTTCTTGTAAATTGTATGTCAGTTGCGTGAGCACTGTACTGCTTAAGCCGAAAAACATGAATTTTATTGATTTGCGCGAAAGTAAAATTATATTGCTATTGCAGAATTGACAAATTAATATAACCGAAAAAATTGCACTTTATTAGGTTTAGACTCAAAGTCGATTTTTTTGTAAATTGTATGTTAATCACTTGAGCACTGTACCGCATAAGCCGAAAAACAACAATTTTACTAATTTGCGCGAAAGTAAAATTATATAGCTATTGCAGAATTGACATATTCATATAACCGAAAAAATTGCACTTTTTTAGCTTTAGACTTAAAGTCGATTTTCTTGTAAATTGTATTTCAGTTGCGTGAGCACTGTAAACTATAATCTTATGGCAGGATTAACAAATTAATATAAAAAAAAGAAAAGAAAAAATTGAACTTTCTAGATTTTTACTTAAAGCTGATTTTCTTGTAAATTGAATGTTAATTACTTGAGCACTGTACCGCATAAGCCGAAAAACATCAATTTTACTGATTTGCGCGAAAGTAAACTTATAATGTTATTGCAGGATTAACAACTTAATATTACCGAAAAAGTTGCACTTTCTTAGGTTTAGACTCAAAGTCGATTTTCTTGTAAATTGTATGTTAAACACTTGAGCACTGTACCGCATAAGCCGAAAAACATCAATTTTACTGATTTGCGCGTAAGTAAAATTATATTGCTATTGCAGAATTGACAAATTAATATAACCGAAAAAATTGCAATTTCTTACAATAGCTTTAGATTTAAAGTCGATTTTCTTGTAAATTGTATTTCAGTTGCGTGAGCACTGTACCGCTTAAGCCGAAAAACATCAATTTTACTGATTTGCGCGAAAGTAAAACTATAATGTTATGGCAGGATTATCAACTTAATATTACCGAAAAAGTTGCACTTTCTTAGGTTTAGACTCAAAGTCGATTTTCTTGTAAATTGTATGTTAATCACTTGAGCACTGTACCGCATAAGCTGAAGAACATCAAATTTATTGATTTGCGCGTAAGTAAAATTATATTGCTATTGCAGAATTGACAAATTAATATAACCGAAAAAATTGCAATTTCTTACAATAGCTTTAGATTTAAAGTCGATTTTCTTGTAAATTGTATTTCAGTTGCGTGAGCACTGTACCGCTTAAGCCGAAAAACATCAATTTTACTGATTTGCGCGAAAGTAAAACTATAATGTTATTGCAAGATTATCAACTTAATATTACCGAAAAAGTTGCACTTTCTTAGGTTTAGACTCAAAGTCGATTTTCTTGTAAATTGTATGTTAATCACTTGAGCACTGTACCGCTTAAGCCGAAGAACATCAATTTTATTGATTTGCGCGTAAGTAAAATTATATTGCTATTGCAGAATTGACAAATTAATATAACCTAAAAATATGCACTTTCTTAGGTTTAGACTTAAAGTCGATTTTCTTCTAAATTGTATGTTAATTGCGTGAGCACTGAACCGCATAAGCCGAAAAACATCAATTTTACTGATTTGCGTGAAAGTAAAATTATAATATTAATGCAGGATTAACAACTTAATATTACCGAAAAAGTTGCACTTTCTTAGGTTTAGACTCAAAGTCGATTTTCTTGTAAATTGTATGTTAATCACTTCAGCACTGTACCGCATAAGCCGAAAAACAAAAATTTTACTAATTTGCGCGAAAGTAAAAATATATAGCTATTGCAGGATTAACAACTTAATATTACCGAAAAAGTTGCACTTTCTTAGGTTTAGACTCAAAGTCGATTTTCTTGTAAATTGTATGTTAATCACTTCAGCACTGTACCGCATAAGCCGAAAAACAACAATTTTACTAATTTGCGCGAAAGTAAAACTATAATGTTATTGCAGGATTAACAACTTAATATTACCGAAAAAGTTGCACTTTCTTAGGTTTAGACTCAAAGTCGATTTTCTTGTAAATTGTATGTTAATCACTTCAGCACTGTACCGCATAAGCCGAAAAACAACAATTTTACTAATTTGCGCGAAAGTAAAACTATAATGTTATTGCAGGATTAACAACTTAATATTACCGAAAAAGTTGCACTTTCTTAGGTTTAGACTTAAAGTCGATTTGCTTCTAAATTGTATGTTAATTGCGTGAGCACTGTACCGCTTAAACCGAAAAACATGAATTTTACTGATTTGACCAAAAGTCAAATTATATTGTTATTGCAGGATTAACAAATTAATATTACCGAAAAAGTTGCACTTTCTTAGGTTTAGATTTAAAGTCGATTTTCTTGTAAATTGTATGTCAGTTGCGTGAGCACTGTACTGCTTAAGCCGAAAAACATCAATTTTACTGATTTGCGCGAAAGTAAAATTATAATGTTATTGCAGAATTTACATATTCATATAACCGAAAAAATTGTACTTTCTTAATTTTAGACTTAAACTCGATTTTCTTGTAAATTGTATGTTAATCACTTGAGCACTGTACCGCATAAGCCGAAGAACATCAAATTTATTGATTTGCGCGTAAGTAAAATTATATTGCTATTGCAGAATTGACAAATTAATATAACCGAAAAAATTGCAATTTCTTACAATAGCTTTAGATTTAAAGTCGATTTTCTTGTAAATTGTATTTCATTTGCGTGAGCACTGTACCGCTTAAGCCGAAAAACATCAATTTTACTGATTTGCGCGAAAGTAAAACTATAATGTTATTGCAAGATTATCAACTTAATATTACCGAAAAAGTTGCACTTTCTTAGGTTTAGACTCAAAGTCGATTTTCTTGTAAATTGTATGTTAATCACTTCAGCACTGTACCGCATAAGCCGAAAAACAAAAATTTTACTAATTTGCGCGAAAGTAAAAATATATAGCTATTGCAGGATTAACAACTTAATATTACCGAAAAAGTTGCACTTTCTTAGGTTTAGACTCAAAGTCGATTTTCTTGTAAATTGTATGTTAATCACTTCAGCACTGTACCGCATAAGCCGAAAAACAACAATTTTACTAATTTGCGCGAAAGTAAAACTATAATGTTATTGCAGGATTAACAACTTAATATTACCGAAAAAGTTGCACTTTCTTAGGTTTAGACTCAAAGTCGATTTTCTTGTAAATTGTATGTTAATCACTTCAGCACTGTACCGCATAAGCCGAAAAACAACAATTTTACTAATTTGCGCGAAAGTAAAACTATAATGTTATTGCAGGATTAACAACTTAATATTACCGAAAAAGTTGCACTTTCTTAGGTTTAGACTTAAAGTCGATTTGCTTCTAAATTGTATGTTAATTGCGTGAGCACTGTACCGCTTAAACCGAAAAACATGAATTTTACTGATTTGACCAAAAGTCAAATTATATTGTTATTGCAGGATTAACAAATTAATATTACCGAAAAAGTTGCACTTTCTTAGGTTTAGATTTAAAGTCGATTTTCTTGTAAATTGTATGTCAATTGCGTGAGCACTGTACTGCTAAAACCGAAAAACATGAATTTTGCTGATTTGAGCGAAATTCAAATTATATTTTTATTGCATAATTGACATATTCATATAACCGAAAAAATTGCACTTTCTTAGTTTTAGACTTAAAGTCGATTTTCTTGTAAATTGTATGTCAGTTGCGTGAGCACTGTACTGCTTAAGCCGAAAAACATGAATTTTATTGATTTGCGCGAAAGTAAAATTATATTGCTATTGCAGAATTGACAAATTAATATAACCGAAAAAATTGCACTTTATTAGGTTTAGACTCAAAGTCGATTTTTTTGTAAATTGTATGTTAATCACTTGAGCACTGTACCGCATAAGCCGAAAAACAACAATTTTACTAATTTGCGCGAAAGTAAAATTATATAGCTATTGCAGAATTGACATATTCATATAACCGAAAAAATTGCACTTTTTTAGCTTTAGACTTAAAGTCGATTTTCTTGTAAATTGTATTTCAGTTGCGTGAGCACTGTAAACTATAATCTTATGGCAGGATTAACAAATTAATATAAAAAAAAGAAAAGAAAAAATTGAACTTTCTTAGATTTTTACTTAAAGCTGATTTTCTTGTAAATTGAATGTTAATTACTTGAGCACTGTACCGCATAAGCCGAAAAACATCAATTTTACTGATTTGCGCGAAAGTAAACTTATAATGTTATTGCAGGATTAACAACTTAATATTACCGAAAAAGTTGCACTTTCTTAGGTTTAGACTCAAAGTCGATTTTCTTGTAAATTGTATGTTAAACACTTGAGCACTGTACCGCATAAGCCGAAAAACATCAATTTTACTGATTTGCGCGTAAGTAAAATTATATTGCTATTGCAGAATTGACAAATTAATATAACCGAAAAAATTGCAATTTCTTACAATAGCTTTAGATTTAAAGTCGATTTTCTT
Source organism: Bactrocera oleae (assembly GCF_042242935.1). Lineage (NCBI taxonomy): Eukaryota > Metazoa > Arthropoda > Insecta > Diptera > Tephritidae > Bactrocera > Bactrocera oleae. The sequence continues at coordinate 13,789,801 of NC_091541.1, read as the reverse complement.
GTAAATTGTATTTCAGTTGCGTGAGCACTGTACCGCTTAAGCCGAAAAACATCAATTTTACTGATTTGCGCGAAAGTAAAACTATAATGTTATGGCAGGATTATCAACTTAATATTACCGAAAAAGTTGCACTTTCTTAGGTTTAGACTCAAAGTCGATTTTCTTGTAAATTGTATGTTAATCACTTGAGCACTGTACCGCATAAGCCGAAGAACATCAAATTTATTGATTTGCGCGTAAGTAAAATTATATTGCTATTGCAGAATTGACAAATTAATATAACCGAAAAAATTGCACTTTCTTAGGTTTAGACTTAAAGTCGACTTTCTTCTAAATTGAATGTTAATTGCGTGAGCACTGTACCGCATAAGCCGAAAAACATCAATTTTACTGATTTGCGTGAAAGTAAAATTATAATGTTAATGCAGGATTAACAAATTAATATAACCGAAAAAATTGCACTTTCTTAGGTTTAGACTCAAAGTCGATTTTCTTGTAAATTTTATGTTAATCACTTGAGCACTGTACCGCATAAGCCGAAAAACATCAATTTTACTGATTTGCGCGAAAGTAAAACTATAATGTTATTGCAGGATTAACAACTTAATATTACCGAAAAAGTTGCACTTTCTTAGGTTTAGACTCAAAGTCGATTGTCTTGTAAATTGTATGTTAATCACTTCAGCACTGTACCGCATAAGCCGAAAAACAACAATTTTACTAATTTGCGCGAAAGTAAAATTATATAGCTATTGCAGGATTAACAACTTAATATTACCGAAAAAGTTGCACTTTCTTAGGTTTAGACTCAAAGTCGATTTTCTTGTAAATTGTATGTTAATCACTTCAGCACTGTACCGCATAAGCCGAAAAACAACAATTTTACTAATTTGCGCGAAAGTAAAATTATACAGCTATTGCAGAATTGACATATTCATATAACCGAAAAAATTGCACTTTTTTAGCTTTAGACTTAAAGTCGATTTTCTTGTAAATTGTATTTCAGTTGCGTGAGCACTGTAAACTATAATGTTATGGCAGGATTAACAAATTAATATAAAAAAAAGAAAAGAAAATATTGAACTTTCTTAGGTTTAGACTTAAAGTCGATTTGCTTGTAAATTGTATGTCAGTTGCGTGAGCACTGTACTGCTTAAACCGAAAAACATCAATTTTACTGATTTGCGCGAAAGTAAAATTATAATGTTATTGCAGAATTTACATATTCATATAACCGAAAAAATTGTACTTTCTTAGTTTTAGACTTAAACTCGATTTTCTTGTAAATTGTATGTCAATTGCGTGAGCACTGTACTGCTAAAACCGAAAAACATGAATTTTGCTGATTTGAGCGAAATTCAAATTATATTTTTATTGCATAATTGACATATTCATATAACCGAAAAAATTGCACTTTCTTAGTTTTAGACTTAAAGTCGATTTTCTTGTAAATTGTATGTCAGTTGCGTGAGCACTGTACTGCTTAAGCCGAAAAACATGAATTTTATTGATTTGCGCGAAAGTAAAATTATATTGCTATTGCAGAATTGACAAATTAATATAACCGAAAAAATTGCACTTTATTAGGTTTAGACTCAAAGTCGATTTTTTTGTAAATTGTATGTTAATCACTTGAGCACTGTACCGCATAAGCCGAAAAACAACAATTTTACTAATTTGCGCGAAAGTAAAATTATATAGCTATTGCAGAATTGACATATTCATATAACCGAAAAAATTGCACTTTTTTAGCTTTAGACTTAAAGTCGATTTTCTTGTAAATTGTATTTCAGTTGCGTGAGCACTGTAAACTATAATCTTATGGCAGGATTAACAAATTAATATAAAAAAAAGAAAAGAAAAAATTGAACTTTCTTAGATTTTTACTTAAAGCTGATTTTCTTGTAAATTGAATGTTAATTACTTGAGCACTGTACCGCATAAGGCGAAAAACATCAATTTTACTGATTTGCGCGAAAGTAAACTTATAATGTTATTGCAGGATTAACAACTTAATATTACCGAAAAAGTTGCACTTTCTTAGGTTTAGACTCAAAGTCGATTTTCTTGTAAATTGTATGTTAAACACTTGAGCACTGTACCGCATAAGCCGAAAAACATCAATTTTACTGATTTGCGCGTAAGTAAAATTATATTGCTATTGCAGAATTGACAAATTAATATAACCGAAAAAATTGCAATTTCTTACAATAGCTTTAGATTTAAAGTCGATTTTCTTGTAAATTGTATTTCAGTTGCGTGAGCACTGTACCGCTTAAGCCGAAAAACATCAATTTTACTGATTTGCGCGAAAGTAAAACTATAATGTTATGGCAGGATTATCAACTTAATATTACCGAAAAAGTTGCACTTTCTTAGGTTTAGACTCAAAGTCGATTTTCTTGTAAATTGTATGTTAATCACTTGAGCACTGTACCGCATAAGCCGAAGAACATCAAATTTATTGATTTGCGCGTAAGTAAAATTATATTGCTATTGCAGAATTGACAAATTAATATAACCGAAAAAATTGCACTTTCTTAGGTTTAGACTTAAAGTCGACTTTCTTCTAAATTGAATGTTAATTGCGTGAGCACTGTACCGCATAAGCCGAAAAACATCAATTTTACTGATTTGACCAAAAGTCAAATTATATTGTTATTGCAGGATTAACAAATTAATATTACCGAAAAAGTTGCACTTTCTTAGGTTTAGATTTAAAGTCGATTTTCTTGTAAATTGTATGTCAGTTGCGTGAGCACTGTACTGCTTAAGCCGAAAAACATCAATTTTACTGATTTGCGCGAAAGTAAAATTATAATGTTATTGCAGAATTTACATATTCATATAACCGAAAAAATTGTACTTTCTTAGTTTTAGACTTGAAGTCGACTTTCTTGTAAATTGTATTTCAGTTGCGTGAGCACTGTACCGCTTAAGCCGAAAAACATCAATTTTACTAATTTGCGCGAAAGTAAAACTATAATGTTATTGCAGGATTAACAACTTAATATTACCGAAAAAGTTGCACTTTCTTAGGTTTAGACTCAAAGTCGATTTTCTTGTAAATTGTATGTTAATCACTTCAGCACTGTACCGCATAAGCCGAAAAACAACAATTTTACTAATTTGCGCGAAAGTAAAACTATAATGTTATTGCAGAATTTACATATTCATATAACCGAAAAAATTGTACTTTCTTAGTTTTAGACTTAAACTCGATTTTCTTGTAAATTGTATGTCAATTGCGTGAGCACTGTACTGCTAAAACCGAAAAACATGAATTTTGCTGATTTGAGCGAAATTCAAATTATATTTTTATTGCATAATTGACATATTCATATAACCGAAAAAATTGCACTTTCTTAGTTTTAGACTTAAAGTCGATTTTCTTGTAAATTGTATGTCAGTTGCGTGAGCACTGTACTGCTTAAGCCGAAAAACATGAATTTTATTGATTTGCGCGAAAGTAAAATTATATTGCTATTGCAGAATTGACAAATTAATATAACCGAAAAAATTGCACTTTATTAGGTTTAGACTCAAAGTCGATTTTTTTGTAAATTGTATGTTAATCACTTGAGCACTGTACCGCATAAGCCGAAAAACAACAATTTTACTAATTTGCGCGAAAGTAAAATTATATAGCTATTGCAGAATTGACATATTCATATAACCGAAAAAATTGCACTTTTTTAGCTTTAGACTTAAAGTCGATTTTCTTGTAAATTGTATTTCAGTTGCGTGAGCACTGTAAACTATAATGTTATGGCAGGATTAACAAATTAATATAAAAAAAAGAAAAGAAAATATTGAACTTTCTTAGGTTTAGACTTAAAGTCAATTTGCTTGTAAATTGTATGTCAGTTGCGTGAGCACTGTACTGCTTAAGCCGAAAAACATGAATTTTTCTGATTTGCGCGAAAGTCAAATTATATTGCTATTGCAGAATTGACAAATTAATATAACCGAAAAAATTGCACTTTCTTAGTTTTAGACTTAAAGTCGATTTTCTTGTAAATTGTATGTCAGTTGCGTGAGCACTGTACTGCTTAAGCCGAAAAACATGAATTTTACTGATTTGCGCGAAAGTCAAATTATATTGCTATTGCAGAATTGACAAATTAATATAACCGAAAAAATTGCACTTTATTAGGTTTAGACTCAAAGTCGATTTTCTTGTAAATTGTATGTTAATCACTTGAGCACTGTACCGCATAAGCCGAAGAACATCAAATTTATTGATTTGCGCGTAAGTAAAATTATATTGCTATTGCAGAATTGACAAATTAATATAACCGAAAAAATTGCACTTTCTTAGTTTTAGACTTAAAGTCGATTTTCTTGTAAATTGTATGTCAGTTGCGTGAGCACTGTACTGCTTAAGCCGAAAAACATGAATTTTACTGATTTGCGCGAAAGTCAAATTATATTGCTATTGCAGAATTGACAAATTAATATAACCGAAAAATTGCACTTTATTAGGTTTAGACTCAAAGTCGATTTTCTTGTAAATTGTATGTTAATCACTTCAACACTGTACCGCATAAGCCGAAAAACAACAATTTTACTAATTTGCGCGAAAGTCAAATTATATTGCTATTGCAGAATTGACATATTCATATAACCGAAAAAATTGCACTTTTTTAGCTTTAGACTTAAAGTCGATTTTCTTGTAAATTGTATTTCAGTTGCGTGAGCACTGTAAACTATAATGTTATGGCAGGATTAACAAATTAATATAAAAAAAAGAAAAGAAAATATTGAACTTTCTTAGGTTTAGACTTAAAGTCGATTTGCTTGTAAATTGTATGTCAGTTGCGTGAGCACTGTACTGCTTAAGCCTAAAAACATCAATTTTACTGATTTGCGCGAAAGTAAAATTGTAATGTTATTGCAGAATTTACATATTCATATAACCGAAAAAATTGTACTTTCTTAGTTTTAGACTTAAACTCGATTTTCTTGTAAATTGTATGTCAATTGCGTGAACACTGTACTGCTAAAACCGAAAAACATGAATTTTGCTGATTTGGCGAAAGTCAAATTATATTGTTATTGCAGAATTGACATATTCATATAACCGAAAAAATTGCACTTTCTTAGGTTTAGACTTAAAGTCGATTTTCTTGTAAATTGTATGTCAGTTGCGTGGGCACTGTACTGCTTAAGCCGAAAAACATGAATTTTATTGATTTGCGCGAAAGTCAAATTATATTGCTATTGCAGAATTGACAAATTAATATAACCGAAAAAATTGCACTTTCTTAGGTTTAGACTCAAAGTCGATTTTCTTGTAAATTTTATGTTAATCACTTGAGCACTGTACCGCGTAAGCCGAAAAACATCAATTTTACTGATTTGCGCGAAAGTAAAACTTTAATGTTATTGCAGGATTAACAACTTAATATTACCGAAAAAGTTGCACTTTCTTAGGTTTAGACTCAAAGTCTATTGTCTTGTAAATTGTATGTTAATCACTTCAGCACTGTACCGCATAAGCCGAAAAACAACAATTTTACTAATTTGCGCGAAAGTAAAATTATATAGCTATTGCAGGATTAACAACTTAATATTACCGAAAAAGTTGCACTTTCTTAGGTTTAGACTCAAAGTCGATTGTCTTGTAAATTGTATGTTAATCACTTCAGCACTGTACCGCATAAGCCGAAAAACAACTATTTTACTAATTTGCGCGAAAGTAAAATTATATAGCTATTGCAGGATTAACAACTTAATATTACCGAAAAAGTTGCACTTTCTTAGGTTTAGACTCAAAGTCGATTTTCTTGTAAATTGTATGTTAATCACTTCAGCACTGTACCGCATAAGCCGAAAAACATCAATTTTACTGATTTGCGCGAAAGTAAAACTATAATGTTATTGCAGGATTAACAACTTAATATTACCGAAAAAGTTGCACTTTCTTAGGTTTAGACTCAAAGTCGATTGTCTTGTAAATTGTATGTTAATCACTTCAGCACTGTACCGCATAAGCCGAAAAACAACAATTTTACGAATTTGCGCGAAAGTAAAATTATATAGCTATTGCAGGATTAACAACTTAATATTACCGAAAAAGTTGCACTTTCTTAGGTTTAAACTCAAAGTCGATTTTCTTGTAAATTGTATGTTAATCACTTCAGCACTGTACCGCATAAGCCGAAAAACAACAATTTTACTAATTTGCGCGAAAGTAAAATTATATAGCTTTTGCAGAATTGACATATTCATATAACCGAAAAAATTGCACTTTTTTAGCTTTAGACTTAAAGTCGATTTTCTTGTAAATTGTATTTCAGTTGCGTGAGCACTGTAAACTATAATGTTATGGCAGGATTAACAAATTAATATAAAGAAAAGAAAATATTGAACTTTCTTAGGTTTAGACTTAAAGTCGATTTGCTTGTAAATTGTATGTCAGTTGCGTGAGCACTGTACTGCTTAAGCCGAAAAACATGAATTTTTCTGATTTGCGCGAAAGTCAAATTATATTGCTATTGCAGAATTGACAAATTAATATAACCGAAAAAATTGCACTTTCTTAGTTTTAGACTTAAAGTCGATTTTCTTGTAAATTGTATGTCAGTTGCGTGAGCACTGTACTGCTTAAGCCGAAAAACATGAATTTTACTGATTTGCGCGAAAGTCAAATTATATTGCTATTGCAGAATTGACAAATTAATATAACCGAAAAAATTGCACTTTATTAGGTTTAGACTCAAAGTCGATTTTCTTGTAAATTGTATGTTAATCACTTGAGCACTGTACCGCATAAGCCGAAGAACATCAAATTTATTGATTTGCGCGTAAGTAAAATTATATTGCTATTGCAGAATTGACAAATTAATATAACCGAAAAAATTGCACTTTCTTAGTTTTAGACTTAAAGTCGATTTTCTTGTAAATTGTATGTCAGTTGCGTGAGCACTGTACTGCTTAAGCCGAAAAACATGAATTTTACTGATTTGCGCGAAAGTCAAATTATATTGCTATTGCAGAATTGACAAATTAATATAACCGAAAAAATTGCACTTTCTTAGTTTTAGACTTAAAGTCGATTTTCTTGTAAATTGTATGTCAGTTGCGTGAGCACTGTACTGCTTAAGCCGAAAAACATGAATTTTACTGATTTGCGCGAAAGTCAAATTATATTGCTATTGCAGAATTGACAAATTAATATAACCGAAAAAGTTGCACTTTCTTAGGTTTAGACTCAAAGTCGATTGTCTTGTAAATTGTATGTTAATCACTTCAGCACTGTACCGCATATGCCGAAAAACAACAATTTTACTAATTTGCGCGAAAGTAAAATTATATAGCTATTGCAGGATTAACAACTTAATATTACCAAAAAAGTTGCACTTTCTTAGGTTTAGACTCAAAGTCGATTTTCTTGTAAATTGTATGTTAATCACTTCAGCACTGTACCGCATAAGCCGAAAAACATGAATTTTGCTGATTTGAGCGAAAGTCAAATTATATTGTTATTGCAGAATTGACATATTCATATAACCGAAATAGTTGCACTTTCTTAGCTTTAGACTTAAAGTCGATTTTCTTGTAAATTTTATTTCAGTTGCGTGAGCACTGTAAACTATAATGTTATGGCAGGATTAACAAATTAATATAAAAAAAAGAAAAGAAAATATTGAACTTTCTTAGGTTTAGACTTAAAGTCGATTTTCTTGTAAATTGTATGTCAGTTGCGTGAGCACTGTACTGCTTAAGCCGAAAAACATGAATTTTACTGATTTGCGCGAAAGTCAAATTATATTGCTATTGCAGAATTGACAAATTAATATAACCGAAAAATTGCACTTTATTAGGTTTAGACTCAAAGTCGATTTTCTTGTAAATTGTATGTTAATCACTTCAGCACTGTACCGCATAAGCCGAAAAACAACAATTTTACTAATTTGCGCGAAAGTCAAATTATATTGCTATTGCAGAATTGAAAAATTAATATAACCGAAAAAGTTGCACTTTCTTAGCTTTAGACTTAAAGTCGATTTTCTTGTAAATTGTATTTCAGTTGCGTGAGCACTGTAAACTATAATGTTATGGCAGGATTAACAAATTAATATAAAAAAAAGAAAAGAAAATATTGAACTTTCTTAGGTTTAGACTTAAAGTCAATTTGCTTGTAAATTGTATGTCAGTTGCGTGAGCACTGTACTGCTTAAGCCGAAAAACATGAATTTTTCTGATTTGCGCGAAAGTCAAATTATATTGCTATTGCAGAATTGACAAATTAATATAACCGAAAAAATTGCACTTTCTTAGTTTTAGACTTAAAGTCGATTTTCTTGTAAATTGTATGTCAGTTGCGTGAGCACTGTACTGCTTAAGCCGAAAAACATGAATTTTACTGATTTGCGCGAAAGTCAAATTATATTGCTATTGCAGAATTGACAAATTAATATAACCGAAAAATTGCACTTTATTAGGTTTAGACTCAAAGTCGATTTTCTTGTAAATTGTATGTTAATCACTTCAGCACTGTACCGCATAAGCCGAAAAACAACAATTTTACTAATTTGCGCGAAAGTCAAATTATATTGCTATTGCAGAATTGACAAATTAATATAACCGAAAAAGTTGCACTTTCTTAGCTTTAGACTTAAAGTCGATTTTCTTGTAAATTGTATTTCAGTTGCGTGAGCACTGTAAACTATAATGTTATGGCAGGATTAACAAATTAATATAAAAAAAAGAAAAGAAAATATTGAACTTTCTTAGGTTTAGACTTAAAGTCGATTTTCTTGTAAATTGTATTTCAGTTGCGTGAGCACTGTAAACTATAATGTTATGGCAGGATTAACAAATTAATATAAAAAAAAGAAAAGAAAATATTGAACTTTCTTAGGTTTAGACTTAAAGTCGATTTGCTTGTAAATTGTATGTCAGTTGCGTGAGCACTGTACTGCTTAAGCCGAAAAACATGATTTTTACTGATTTGCGCGAAAGTCAAATTATATTGCTATTGCAGAATTGACAAATTAATATAACCGAAAAAATTGCACTTTCTTAGGTTTAGACTTAAAGTCGATTTGCTTGTAAATTGTATGTCAGTTGCGTGAGCACTGTACTGCTTAAGCCGAAAAACATGATTTTTACTGATTTGCGCGAAAGTCAAATTATATTGCTATTGCAGAATTGACAAATTAATATAACCGAAAAAATTGAACTTTCTTAGGTTTAGACTTAAAGTCGATTTGCTTGTAAATTGTATGTCAGTTGCGTGAGCACTGTACTGCTTAAGCCGAAAAACATGATTTTTACTGATTTGCGCGTAAGTAAAATTATATTGCTATTGCAGAATTGACAAATTAATATAACCGAAAAAATTGCACTTTCTTAGTTTTAGACTTAAAGTCGATTTTCTTGTAAATTGTATGTCAGTTGCGTGAGCACTGTACTGCTTAAGCCGAAAAACATGATTTTTACTGATTTGCGCGAAAGTCAAATTATATTGCTATTGCAGAATTGACAAATTAATATAACCGAAAAAATTGCACTTTCTTAGTTTTAGACTTAAAGTCGATTTTCTTGTAAATTGTATGTCAGTTGCGTGAGCACTGTACTGCTTAAGCCGAAAAACATGAATTTTACTGATTTGCGCGAAAGTCAAATTATATTGCTATTGCAGAATTGACAAATTAGTATAACCGAAAAAGTTGCACTTTCTTAGGTTTAGACTCAAAGTCGATTGTCTTGTAAATTGTATGTTAATCACTTCAGCACTGTACCGCATAAGCCGAAAAACAACAATTTTACTAATTTGCGCGAAAGTAAAATTATATAGCTATTGCAGGATTAACAACTTAATATTACCGAAAAAGTTGCACTTTCTTAGGTTTAGACTCAAAGTCGATTTTCTTGTAAATTGTATGTTAATCACTTCAGCACTGTACCGCATAAGCCGAAAAACATGAATTTTGCTGATTTGAGCGATAGTCAAATTATATTGTTATTGCAGGATTAACAACTTAATATTACCGAAAAAGTTGCACTTTCTTAGGTTTAGACTCAAAGTCGATTTTCTTGTAAATTGTATGTTAATCACTTGAGCACTGTACCGCATAAGCCGAAAAACATCAATTTTACTGATTTGGGCGAAAGTAAAACTATAATGTTATTGCAGGATTAACAACTTAATATTACCGAAAAAATATCACTTTCTAAGCTTTAGACTTAACGTCGATTTTCTTGTAAATTGTATTTCAGTTGCGTGAGCACTGTACCGCTTAAGCTGAAAAACATGAATTTTACTGATTTAAACGAAAGTCAAATTATATTGTTATTGCAGGATTAACAAATTAATATTACCGAAAAAATTGCACTTTCTTAGGTTTAGACCCAAATTATCTTGTAAATTGTATGTCAATTGCGGCAGCACTGTACTGCTTAAGCCGAAAAACATCAATATTACTGAATTGCGCGAAAGTAAAATTATAATGTTATTGCAGAATTTACATATTCATATAACCGAAAAAATTGTACCTTCTTAGTTTAGACTTAAAGTCGATTTTCTTCTAAATTCTAAAAAAAAAATCTCTAAAAAAATTGCACTTTCTTATGACATATAACCGAAAAAATTGCACTTTCTTAGCTTTAGACTTAAAGTCGATTTTCTTGTAAATTGTATGTCAGTTGCGTGAGCACTGTACTGCTTAAGCCGAGAAACATGAATTTTACTGATTTGAGCGAAAGTGAAATTATATTGTTATTGCAGGATTAACAAATTAATATTACCGAAAAAGTTGCACTTTCTTAGGTTTAGACCCAAAGTCGATTTTCTTGTAAATTGTATGTCAGTTGCGTGAGCACTGTACTGCTTAAGCCGAAAAACATGAAATTTACTGATTTGAGCGAAAGTCAAATTATATTTTTATTGCAGGATTAACAAATTAATATTACCGAAAAATTGCACTTTCTTAGGTTTAGACTCAAAGTCGATTTTCTTGTAAATTGTATGTTAATCACTTGAGCACTCTACCGCATAAGCCGAAAAACACCAATTTTACTGATTTGCGCGAAAGTAAAATTATAATGTTAATGCGGGATTAACACATTAATATAACCGAAAAAATTCCACTTTCTTAGGTTAAAACTCAAAGCCGATTTCCCTGTAAATTGTATGTTAATCACTTGAGCACTGTACCGCATAAGCCGAAAAACATCAGTTTTACTGATTTGCGCGAGAGTAAAACGATAATGTTATTGCAGGATTAGCAACTTAATATTACCGAAAAAGTTGCACTTTCTTAGGTTTAGACTCAAAGTCGATTTTCTTGTAAATTGTATGTTAATCACTTGAGCACTGTACCGCATAAGCCGAAAAACAACAATTTTACTGATTTGCGCGAAAATAAAATTATATAGCTATTGCAGAATTGACATATTCATATAACCGAATAAAATGCACTTTCTTAGGTTTAGCCTCAAAGTCGATTTTCTTGTAAATTGTATGTCAGTTGCGTGAGCACTGTACTGCTTAAGCCGAAAAACATGAATTTTACTGATTTGCGCGAAAGTCAAATTATATTGCTATTGCAGAATTGACAAATTAATATAACCGAAAAAATTGCACTTTCTTAGTTTTAGACTTAAAGTCGATTTTCTTGTAAATTGTATGTCAGTTGCGTGAGCACTGTACTGCTTAAGCCGAAAAACATGAATTTTACTGATTTGCGCGAAAGTCAAATTGTATTGCTATTGCAGAATTGACAAATTAATATAACCGAAAAAGTTGCACTTTCTTAGGTTTAGACTCAAAGTCGATTGTCTTGTAAATTGTATGTTAATCACTTCAGCACTGTACCGCATATGCCGAAAAACAACAATTTTACTAATTTGCGCGAAAGTAAAATTATATAGCTATTGCAGGATTAACAACTTAATATTACCGAAAAAGTTGCACTTTCTTAGGTTTAGACTCAAAGTCGATATTCTTGTAAATTGTATGTTAATCACTTCAGCACTGTACCGCATAAGCCGAAAAACATGAATTTTGCTGATTTGAGCGAAAGTCAAATTATATTGTTATTGCAGAATTGACATATTCATATAACCGAAAAAATTGCACTTTCTTAGTTTTAGACTTAAAGTCGATTTTCTTGTAAATTGTATGTCAGTTGCGTGAGCACTTTACTGCTTAAGCCGAAAAACATGAATTTTACTGATTTGCGCGAAAGTCAAATTATATTGCTATTGCAGAATTGACAAATTAATATAACCGAAAAATTGCACTTTATTAGGTTTAGACTCAAAGTCGATTTTCTTGTAAATTGTATGTTAATCACTTCAGCACTGTACCGCATAAGCCGAAAAACAACAATTTTACTAATTTGCGCGAAAGTCAAATTATATTGCTATTGCAGAATTGACAAATTAATATAACCGAAAAAGTTGCACTTTCTTAGCTTTAGACTTAAAGTCGATTTTCTTGTAAATTGTATTTCAGTTGCGTGAGCACTGTAAACTATAATGTTATGGCAGGATTAACAAATTAATATAAAAAAAGAAAAGAAAATATTGAACTTTCTTAGGTTTAGACTTAAAGTCGATTTGCTTGTAAATTGTATGTCAGTTGCGTGAGCACTGTACTGCTTAAGCCTAAAAACATCAATTTTACTGATTTGCGCGAAAGTAAAATTGTAATGTTATTGCAGAATTTACATATTCATATAACCGAAAAAATTGTACTTTCTTAGTTTTAGACTTAAACTCGATTTTCTTGTAAATTGTATGTCAATTGCGTGAACACTGTACTGCTAAAACCGAAAAACATGAATTTTGCTGATTTGGCGAAAGTCAAATTATATTGTTATTGCAGAATTGACATATTCATATAACCGAAAAAATTGCACTTTCTTAGGTTTAGACTTAAAGTCGATTTTCTTGTAAATTGTATGTTAATCACTTGAGCACTGTACCGCATAAGCCGAAGAACATCAAATTTATTGATTTGCGCGTAAGTAAAATTATATTGCTATTGCAGAATTGACAAATTAAATAACCGAAAAAATTGCACTTTCTTAGTTTTAGACTTAAAGTCGATTTTCTTGTAAATTGTATGTCAGTTGCGTGAGCACTGTACTGCTTAAGCCGAAAAACATGAATTTTACTGATTTGCGCGAAAGTCAAATTATATTGCTATTGCAGAATTGACAAATTAATATAACCGAAAAAATTGCACTTTCTTAGTTTTAGACTTAAAGTCGATTTTCTTGTAAATTGTATGTCAGTTGCGTGAGCACTGTACTGCTTAAGCCGAAAAACATGAATTTTACTGATTTGCGCGAAAGTCAAATTATATTGCTATTGCAGAATTGACAAATTAGTATAACCGAAAAAGTTGCACTTTCTTAGGTTTAGACTCAAAGTCGATTGTCTTGTAAATTGTATGTTAATCACTTCAGCACTGTACCGCATAAGCCGAAAAACAACAATTTTACTAATTTGCGCGAAAGTAAAATTATATAGCTATTGCAGGATTAACAACTTAATATTACCGAAAAAGTTGCACTTTCTTAGGTTTAGACTCAAAGTCGATATTCTTGTAAATTGTATGTTAATCACTTCAGCACTGTACCGCATAAGCCGAAAAACATGAATTTTGCTGATTTGAGCGAAAGTCAAATTATATTGTTATTGCAGAATTGACATATTCATATAACCGAAAAAATTGCACTTTCTTAGTTTTAGACTTAAAGTCGATTTTCTTGTAAATTGTATGTCAGTTGCGTGAGCACTTTACTGCTTAAGCCGAAAAACATGAATTTTACTGATTTGCGCGAAAGTCAAATTATATTGCTATTGCAGAATTGACAAATTAATATAACCGAAAAATTGCACTTTATTAGGTTTAGACTCAAAGTCGATTTTCTTGTAAATTGTATGTTAATCACTTCAGCACTGTACCGCATAAGCCGAAAAACAACAATTTTACTAATTTGCGCGAAAGTCAAATTATATTGCTATTGCAGAATTGACAAATTAATATAACCGAAAAAGTTGCACTTTCTTAGCTTTAGACTTAAAGTCGATTTTCTTGTAAATTGTATTTCAGTTGCGTGAGCACTGTAAACTATAATGTTATGGCAGGATTAACAAATTAATATAAAAAAAGAAAAGAAAATATTGAACTTTCTTAGGTTTAGACTTAAAGTCGATTTGCTTGTAAATTGTATGTCAGTTGCGTGAGCACTGTACTGCTTAAGCCGAAAAACATGAATTTTTCTGATTTGCGCGAAAGTCAAATTATATTGCTATTGCAGAATTGACAAATTAATATAACCGAAAAAATTGCACTTTCTTAGTTTTAGACTTAAAGTCGACTTTCTTGTAAATTGTATGTCAGTTGCGTGAGCACTGTACTGCTTAAGCCGAAAAACATGAATTTTACTGATTTGCGCGAAAGTCAAATTATATTGCTATTGCAGAATTGACAAATTAATATAACCGAAAAAATTGCACTTTATTAGGTTTAGACTCAAAGTCGATTTTCTTTTAAATTGTATGTTAATCACTTGAGCACTGTACCGCATAAGCCGAAGAACATCAAATTTATTGATTTGCGCGTAAGTAAAATTATATTGCTATTGCAGAATTGACAAATTAAATAACCGAAAAAATTGCACTTTCTTAGTTTTAGACTTAAAGTCGATTTTCTTGTAAATTGTATGTCAGTTGCGTGAGCACTGTACTGCTTAAGCCGAAAAACATGAATTTTACTGATTTGCGCGAAAGTCAAATTATATTGCTATTGCAGAATTGACAAATTAATATAACCGAAAAAATTGCACTTTCTTAGTTTTAGACTTAAAGTCGATTTTCTTGTAAATTGTATGTCAGTTGCGTGAGCACTGTACTGCTTAAGCCGAAAAACATGAATTTTACTGATTTGCGCGAAAGTCAAATTATATTGCTATTGCAGAATTGACAAATTAGTATAACCGAAAAAGTTGCACTTTCTTAGGTTTAGACTCAAAGTCGATTGTCTTGTAAATTGTATGTTAATCACTTCAGCACTGTACCGCATAAGCCGAAAAACAACAATTTTACTAATTTGCGCGAAAGTAAAATTATATAGCTATTGCAGGATTAACAACTTAATATTACCGAAAAAGTTGAACTTTCTTAGGTTTAGACTCAAAGTCGATTTTCTTGTAAATTGTATGTTAATCACTTCAGCACTGTACCGCATAAGCCGAAAAACATGAGTTTTGCTGATTTGAGCGAAAGTCAAATTATATTGTTATTGCAGGATTAACATATTCATATAACCGAAAAAATTGCACTTTCTTAGTTTTAGACTTAAAGTCGATTTTCTTGTAAATTGTATGTCAGTTGCGTGAGCACTGTACTGCTTAAGCCGAAAAACATGAATTTTACTGATTTGCGCGAAAGGCAAATTATATTGCTATTGCAGAATTGACAAATTAATATAACCGAAAAAATTGCACTTTATTAGGTTTAGACTCAAAGTCGATTTTCTTGTAAATTGTATGTTAATCACTTGAGCACTGTACCGCATAAGCCGAAAAACATCAATTTTACTGATTTGCGCGTAAGTAAAATTATATTGCTATTGCAGAATTGACAAATTAATATAACCGAAAAAATTGCAATTTCTTACAATAGCTTTAGATTTAAAGTCGATTTTCTTGTAAATTGTATGTTAATCACTTGAGCACTGTACCGCATAAGCCGAAAAACATGAATTTTACTGATTTGCGCGAAAGTCAAATTATATTGCTATTGCAGAATTGACAAATTAATATAACCGAAAAAATTGCACTTTCTTAGTTTTAGACTTAAAGTCGATTTTCTTGTAAATTGTATGTCAGTTGCGTGAGCACTGTACTGCTTAAGCCGAAAAACATGAATTTTACTGATTTGCGCGAAAGTCAAATTATATTGCTATTGCAGAATTGACAAATTAATATAACCGAAAAAATTGCACTTTATTAGGTTTAGACTCAAAGTCGATTTTCTTGTAAATTGTATGTTAATCACTTGAGCACTGTACCGCATAAGCCGAAAAACATCAATTTTACTGATTTGCGCGTAAGTAAAATTATATTGCTATTGCAGAATTGACAAATTAATATAACCGAAAAAATTGCAATTTCTTACAATAGCTTTAGATTTAAAGTCGATTTTCTTGTAAATTGTATGTTAATCACTTGAGCACTGTACCGCATAAGCCGAAAAACATGAATTTTACTGATTTGCGCGAAAGTCAAATTATATTGCTATTGCAGAATTGACAAATTAATATAACCGAAAAATTGCACTTTATTAGGTTTAGACTCAAAGTCGATTTTCTTGTAAATTGTATGTTAATCACTTCAGCACTGTACCGCATAAGCCGAAAAACAAGAATTTTACTAATTTGCGCGAAAGTCAAATTATATTGCTATTGCAGAATTGACAAATTAATATAACCGAAAAAGTTGCACTTTCTTAGCTTTAGACTTAAAGTCGATTTTCTTGTAAATTGTATTTCAGTTGCGTGAGCACTGTAAACTATAATGTTATGGCAGGATTAACAAATTAATATAAAAAAAAGAAAAGAAAATATTGAACTTTCTTAGGTTTAGACTTAAAGTCGATTTGCTTGTAAATTGTATGTCAGTTGCGTGAGCACTGTACCGCATAAGCCGAAGAACATCAAATTTATTGATTTGCGCGTAAGTAAAATTATATTGCTATTGCAGAATTGACAAATTAATATAACCGAAAAAATTGCACTTTCTTAGTTTTAGACTTAAAGTCGATTTTCTTGTAAATTGTATGTCAGTTGCGTGAGCACTGTACTGCTTAAGCCGAAAAACATGAATTTTACTGATTTGCGCGAAAGTCAAATTATATTGCTATTGCAGAATTGACAAATTAATATAACCGAAAAAATTGCACTTTCTTAGTTTTAGACTTAAAGTCGATTTTCTTGTAAATTGTATGTCAGTTGCGTGAGCACTGTACTGCTTAAGCCGAAAAACATGAATTTTACTGATTTGCGCGAAAGTCAAATTATATTGCTATTGCAGAATTGACAAATTAATATAACCGAAAAAATTGCACTTTCTTAGGTTTAGACTCAAAGTCGATTTTCTTGTAAATTGTATGTTAATCACTTCAGCACTGTACCGCATAAGCCGAAAAACATGAATTTTGCTGATTTGAGCGAAAGTCAAATTATATTGCTATTGCAGAATTGACAAATTAATATAACCGAAAAAATTGCACTTTCTTAGTTTTAGACTTAAAGTCGATTTTCTTGTAAATTGTATGTCAGTTGCGTGAGCACTGTACCGCATAAGCCGAAAAACAACAATTTTACTAATTTGCGCGAAAGTAAAATTATATAGCTATTGCAGGATTAACAACTTAATATTACCGAAAAAGTTGCACTTTCTTAGGTTTAGACTCAAAGTCGATTTTCTTGTAAATTGTATGTTAATCACTTCAGCACTGTACCGCATAAGCCGAAAAACATGAATTTTGCTGATTTGAGCGAAAGTCAAATTATATTGTTATTGCAGAATTGACATATTCATATAACCGAAAAAATTGCACTTTCTTAGTTTTAGACTTAAAGTCGATTTTCTTGTAAATTGTATGTCAGTTGCGTGAGCACTGTACCGCATAAGCCGAAAAACAACAATTTTACTAATTTGCGCGAAAGTAAAATTATATAGCTATTGCAGGATTAACAACTTAATATTACCGAAAAAGTTGCACTTTCTTAGGTTTAGACTCAAAGTCGATTTTCTTGTAAATTGTATGTTAATCACTTCAGCACTGTACCGCATAAGCCGAAAAACATCAATTTTACTGATTTGCGCGTAAGTAAAATTATATTGCTATTGCAGAATTGACAAATTAATATAACCGAAAAAATTGCAATTTCTTACAATAGCTTTAGATTTAAAGTCGATTTTCTTGTAAATTGTATGTTAATCACTTGAGCACTGTACCGCATAAGCCGAAAAACATGAATTTTACTGATTTGCGCGAAAGTCAAATTATATTGCTATTGCAGAATTGACAAATTAATATAACCGAAAAATTGCACTTTATTAGGTTTAGACTCAAAGTCGATTTTCTTGTAAATTGTATGTTAATCACTTCAGCACTGTACCGCATAAGCCGAAAAACAAGAATTTTACTAATTTGCGCGAAAGTCAAATTATATTGCTATTGCAGAATTGACAAATTAATATAACCGAAAAAGTTGCACTTTCTTAGCTTTAGACTTAAAGTCGATTTTCTTGTAAATTGTATTTCAGTTGCGTGAGCACTGTAAACTATAATGTTATGGCAGGATTAACAAATTAATATAAAAAAAAGAAAAGAAAATATTGAACTTTCTTAGGTTTAGACTTAAAGTCGATTTGCTTGTAAATTGTATGTCAGTTGCGTGAGCACTGTACTGCTTAAGCCGAAAAACATGAATTTTACTGATTTGCGCGAAAGTCAAATTATATTGCTATTGCAGAATTGACAAATTAATATAACCGAAAAAATTGCACTTTATTAGTTTTAGACTTAAAGTCGATTTTCTTGTAAATTGTATGTCAGTTGCGTGAGCACTGTACTGCTTAAGCCGAAAAACATGAATTTTACTGATTTGCGCGAAAGTCAAATTATATTGCTATTGCAGAATTGACAAATTAATATAACCGAAAAAATTGCACTTTCTTAGTTTTAGACTTAAAGTCGATTTTCTTGTAAATTGTATGTCAGTTGCGTGAGCACTGTACTGCTTAAGCCGAAAAACATGAATTTTTCTGATTTGCGCGAAAGTCAAATTATATTGCTATTGCAGAATTGACAAATTAATATAACCGAAAAAATTGCACTTTCTTAGTTTTAGACTTAAAGTCGATTTTCTTGTAAATTGTATGTCAGTTGCGTGAGCACTGTACTGCTTAAGCCGAAAAACATGAATTTTACTGATTTGCGCGAAAGTCAAATTATATTGCTATTGCAGAATTGACAAATTAATATAACCGAAAAAATTGCACTTTCTTAGTTTTAGACTTAAAGTCGATTTTCTTGTAAATTGTATGTCAGTTGCGTGAGCACTGTACTGCTTAAGCCGAAAAACATGAATTTTACTGATTTGCGCGAAAGTCAAATTATATTGCTATTGCAGAATTGACAAATTAATATAACCGAAAAAATTGCACTTTATTAGGTTTAGACTCAAAGTCGATTTTCTTGTAAATTGTATGTTAATCACTTGAGCACTGTACCGCATAAGCCGAAGAACATCAAGTTTATTGATTTGCGCGTAAGTAAAATTATATTGCTATTGCAGAATTGACAAATTAATATAACCGAAAAAATTGCACTTTCTTAGTTTTAGACTTAAAGTCGATTTTCTTGTAAATTGTATGTCAGTTGCGTGAGCACTGTACTGCTTAAGCCGAAAAACATGAATTTTACTGATTTGCGCGAAAGTCAAATTATATTGCTATTGCAGAATTGACAAATTAATATAACCGAAAAAATTGCACTTTCTTAGTTTTAGACTTAAAGTCGATTTTCTTGTAAATTGTATGTCAGTTGCGTGAGCACTGTACTGCTTAAGCCGAAAAACATGAATTTTACTGATTTGCGCGAAAGTCAAATTATATTGCTATTGCAGAATTGACAAATTAGTATAACCGAAAAAGTTGCACTTTCTTAGGTTTAGATTCAAAGTCGATTGTCTTGTAAATTGTATGTTAATCACTTCAGCACTGTACCGCATAAGCCGAAAAACAACAATTTTACTAATTTGCGCGAAAGTAAAATTATATAGCTATTGCAGGATTAACAACTTAATATTACCGAAAAAGTTGCACTTTCTTAGGTTTAGACTCAAAGTCGATTTTCTTGTAAATTGTATGTTAATCACTTCAGCACTGTACCGCATAAGCCGAAAAACATGAATTTTGCTGATTTGAGCGAAAGTCAAATTATATTGTTATTGCAGAATTGACATATTCATATAACCGAAAAAATTGCACTTTCTTAGTTTTAGACTTAAAGTCGATTTTCTTGTAAATTGTATGTCAGTTGCGTGAGCACTGTACTGCTTAAGCCGAAAAACATGAATTTTACTGCTTTGCGCGAAAGTCAAATTATATTGCTATTGCAGAATTGACAAATTAATATAACCGAAAAAATTGCACTTTATTAGGTTTAGACTCAAAGTCGATTTTCTTGTAAATTGTATGTTAATCACTTGAGCACTGTACCGCATAAGCCGAAAAACATCAATTTTACTGATTTGCGCGTAAGTAAAATTATATTGCTATTGCAGAATTGACAAATTAATATAACCGAAAAAATTGAAATTTCTTACAATAGCTTTAGATTTAAAGTCGATTTTCTTGTAAATTGTATTTCAGTTGCGTGAGCACTGTACCGCTTAAGCCGAAAAACATCAATTTTACTGATTTGCACGAAAGTAAAACTATAATGTTATTGCAGGATTATCAACTTAATATTACCGAAAAAGTTGCACTTTCTTAGGTTTAGACTCAAAGTCGATTTTCTTGTAAATTGTATGTTAATCACTTGAGCACTGTACCGCTTAAGCCGAAAAACATGAATTTTTCTGATTTGCGCGAAAGTCAAATTATATTGTTATTGCAGGATTAACAACTTAATATTACCGAAAAAGTTGCACTTTCTTATGTTTAGACTCAAAGTCGATTTTCTTGTAAATTGTATGTTAATCACTTGAGCACTGTACCGCATAAGCCGAAAAACATCAATTTTACTGATTTGGGCGAAAGTAAAACTATAATGTTATTGCAGGATTAACAACTTAATATTACCGAAAAAATATCACTTTCTAAGCTTTAGACTTAACGTCGATTTTCTTGTAAATTGTATTTCAGTTGCGTGAGCACTGTACCGCTTAAGCTGAAAAACATGCATTTTACTGATTTGAGCGAAAGTCAAATTATATTGTTATTGCAGGATTAACAAATTAATATTACCGAAAAAATTGCACTTTCTTAGGTTTAGACTCAAAGTCGATTTTCTTGTAAATTGTATGTTAATCACTTGAGCACTGTACCGCATAAGCCGAAAAACATCAATTTTACTGATTTGGGCGAAAGTAAAACTATAATGTTATTGCAGGATTAACAACTTAATATTACCGAAAAAATTGCACTTTCTTAGTTTTAGACTTAAAGTCGATTTTCTTGTAAATTGTATGTCAGTTGCGTGAGCACTGTACTGCTTAAGCCGAAAAACATGAATTTTACTGATTTGCGCGAAAGTCAAATTATATTGCTATTGCAGAATTGACAAATTAGTATAACCGAAAAAGTTGCACTTTCTTAGGTTTAGATTCAAAGTCGATTGTCTTGTAAATTGTATGTTAATCACTTCAGCACTGTACCGCATAAGCCGAAAAACAACAATTTTACTAATTTGCGCGAAAGTAAAATTATATAGCTATTGCAGGATTAACAACTTAATATTACCGAAAAAGTTGCACTTTCTTAGGTTTAGACTCAAAGTCGATTTTCTTGTAAATTGTATGTTAATCACTTCAGCACTGTACCGCATAAGCCGAAAAACATGAATTTTGCTGATTTGAGCGAAAGTCAAATTATATTGTTATTGCAGAATTGACATATTCATATAACCGAAAAAATTGCACTTTCTTAGTTTTAGACTTAAAGTCGATTTTCTTGTAAATTGTATGTCAGTTGCGTGAGCACTGTACTGCTTAAGCCGACAAACATGAATTTTACTGCTTTGCGCGAAAGTCGAATTATATTGCTATTGCAGAATTGACAAATTAATATAACCGAAAAAATTGCACTTTATTAGGTTTAGACTCAAAGTCGATTTTCTTGTAAATTGTATGTTAATCACTTGAGCACTGTACCGCATAAGCCGAAAAACATCAATTTTACTGATTTGCGCGTAAGTAAAATTATATTGCTATTGCAGAATTGACAAATTAATATAACCGAAAAAATTGCAATTTCTTACAATAGCTTTAGATTTAAAGTCGATTTTCTTGTAAATTTTATTTCAGTTGCGTGAGCACTGTACCGCTTAAGCCGAAAAACATCAATTTTACTGATTTGCACGAAAGTAAAACTATAATGTTATTGCAGGATTATCAACTTAATATTACCGAAAAAGTTGCACTTTCTTAGGTTTAGACTCAAAGTCGATTTTCTTGTAAATTGTATGTTAATCACTTGAGCACTGTACCGCATAAGCCGAAGAACATCAATTTTATTGATTTGCGCGTAAGTAAAATTATATTGCTATTGCAGAATTGACAAATGAATATAACCGAAAAAATTGCACTTTCTTAGGTTTAGACTTAAAGTCGATTTTCTTCTAAATTGTATGTTAATTGCGTGAGCACTGTACCGCATAAGCCGAAAAACATCAATTTTACTGATTTGCGTGAAAGTAAAATTATAATGTTAATGCAGGATTAACAAATTAATATAACCGAAAAAATTGCACTTTCTTAGGTTTAGACTCAAAGTCGATTTTCTTGTAAATTGTATGTTAATCACTTCAGCACTGTACCGCATAAGCCGAAAAACAACAATTTTACTAATTTGCGCGAAAGTAAAATTATATAGCTATTGCAGAATTGACATATTCATATAACCGAAAAAATTGCACTTTCTTAGCTTTAGACTTAAAGTCGATTTTCTTGTAAATTGTATTTCAGTTGCGTGAGCACTGTAAACTATAATGTTATGGCAGGATTAACAAATTAATATAAAAAAAAGAAAAGAAAATATTGAACTTTCTTAGATTTTTACTTAAAGCCGATTTTCTTGTAAATTGTATGTTAATTACTTGAGCACCGTACCGCATAAGCCGAAAAACATCAATTTTACTGATTTGAGCGTAAATAAAACTATAATGTGTTTGCAGGATTAACAACTTAATATTACCGAAAAAGTTGCACTTTCTTAGGTTTAGACTTAAAGTCGATTTGCTTCTAAATTGTATGTTAATTGCGTGAGCACTGTACCGCTTAAACCGAAAAACATGAATTTTACTGACTTGAGCAAAAGTCAAATTATATTGTTATTGCAGGATTAACAAATTAATATTACCGAAAAAGTTGCACTTTCTTAGGTTTAGACTTGAAGTCGATTTGCTTGTAAATTGTATGTCAGTTGCGTGAGCACTGTACTGCTTAAGCCGAAAAACATGAATTTTTCTGATTTGCGCGAAAGTCAAATTATATTGCTATTGCAGAATTGACAAATTAATATAACCGAAAAAATTGCACTTTCTTAGTTTTAGACTTAAAGTCGATTTTCTTGTAAATTGTATGTCAGTTGCGTGAGCACTGTACTGCTTAAGCCGAAAAACATGAATTTTACTGATTTGCGCGAAAGTCAAATTATATTGTTATTGCAGGATTAACAACTTAATATTACCGAAAAAGTTGCACTTTCTTAGGTTTAGACTCAAAGTCGATTTTCTTGTAAATTGTATGTTAATCACTTGAGCACTGTACCGCATAAGCCGAAAAACATCAATTTTACTGATTTGGGCGAAAGTAAAACTATAATGTTATTGCAGGATTAACAACTTAATATTACCGAAAAAATATCACTTTCTAAGCTTTAGACTTAACGTCGATTTTCTTGTAAATTGTATTTCAGTTGCGTGAGCACTGTACCGCTTAAGCTGAAAAACATGCATTTTACTGATTTGAGCGAAAGTCAAATTATATTGTTATTGCAGGATTAACAAATTAATATTACCGAAAAAATTGCACTTTCTTAGGTTTAGACTCAAAGTCGATTTTCTTGTAAATTGTATGTTAATCACTTGAGCACTGTACCGCATAAGCCGAAAAACATCAATTTTACTGATTTGGGCGAAAGTAAAACTATAATGTTATTGCAGGATTAACAACTTAATATTACCGAAAAAATTGCACTTTCTTAGTTTTAGACTTAAAGTCGATTTTCTTGTAAATTGTATGTCAGTTGCGTGAGCACTGTACTGCTTAAGCCGAAAAACATGAATTTTACTGATTTGCGCGAAAGTCAAATTATATTGCTATTGCAGAATTGACAAATTAGTATAACCGAAAAAGTTGCACTTTCTTAGGTTTAGATTCAAAGTCGATTGTCTTGTAAATTGTATGTTAATCACTTCAGCACTGTACCGCATAAGCCGAAAAACAACAATTTTACTAATTTGGGCGAAAGTAAAATTATATAGCTATTGCAGGATTAACAACTTAATATTACCGAAAAAGTTGCACTTTCTTAGGTTTAGACTCAAAGTCGATTTTCTTGTAAATTGTATGTTAATCACTTCAGCACTGTACCGCATAAGCCGAAAAACATGAATTTTGCTGATTTGAGCGAAAGTCAAATTATATTGTTATTGCAGAATTGACATATTCATATAACCGAAAAAATTGCACTTTCTTAGTTTTAGACTTAAAGTCGATTTTCTTGTAAATTGTATGTCAGTTGCGTGAGCACTGTACTGCTTAAGCCGAAAAACATGAATTTTACTGCTTTGCGCGAAAGTCAAATTATATTGCTATTGCAGAATTGACAAATTAATATAACCGAAAAAATTGCACTTTATTAGGTTTAGATTCAAAGTCGATTGTCTTGTAAATTGTATGTTAATCACTTCAGCACTGTACCGCATAAGCCGAAAAACAACAATTTTACTAATTTGCGCGAAAGTAAAATTATATAGCTATTGCAGGATTAACAACTTAATATTACCGAAAAAGTTGCACTTTCTTAGGTTTAGACTTAAAGTCGATTTGCTTGTAAATTGTATGTCAGTTGCGTGAGCACTGTACTGCTTAAGCCGAAAAACATGAATTTTTCTGATTTGCGCGAAAGTCAAATTATATTGCTATTGCAGAATTGACAAATTAATATAACCGAAAAAATTGCACTTTCTTAGTTTTAGACTTAAAGTCGATTTTCTTGTAAATTGTATGTCAGTTGCGTGAGCACTGTACTGCTTAAGCCGAAAAACATGAATTTTACTGATTTGCGCGAAAGTCAAATTATATTGTTATTGCAGGATTAACAACTTAATATTACCGAAAAAGTTGCACTTTCTTAGGTTTAGACTCAAAGTCGATTTTCTTGTAAATTGTATGTTAATCACTTGAGCACTGTACCGCATAAGCCGAAAAACATCAATTTTACTGATTTGGGCGAAAGTAAAACTATAATGTTATTGCAGGATTAACAACTTAATATTACCGAAAAAATATCACTTTCTAAGCTTTAGACTTAACGTCGATTTTCTTGTAAATTGTATTTCAGTTGCGTGAGCACTGTACCGCTTAAGCTGAAAAACATGCATTTTACTGATTTGAGCGAAAGTCAAATTATATTGTTATTGCAGGATTAACAAATTAATATTACCGAAAAAATTGCACTTTCTTAGGTTTAGACTCAAAGTCGATTTTCTTGTAAATTGTATGTTAATCACTTGAGCACTGTACCGCATAAGCCGAAAAACATCAATTTTACTGATTTGGGCGAAAGTAAAACTATAATGTTATTGCAGGATTAACAACTTAATATTACCGAAAAAATTGCACTTTCTTAGTTTTAGACTTAAAGTCGATTTTCTTGTAAATTGTATGTCAGTTGCGTGAGCACTGTACTGCTTAAGCCGAAAAACATGAATTTTACTGATTTGCGCGAAAGTCAAATTATATTGCTATTGCAGAATTGACAAATTAGTATAACCGAAAAAGTTGCACTTTCTTAGGTTTAGATTCAAAGTCGATTGTCTTGTAAATTGTATGTTAATCACTTCAGCACTGTACCGCATAAGCCGAAAAACAACAATTTTACTAATTTGGGCGAAAGTAAAATTATATAGCTATTGCAGGATTAACAACTTAATATTATCGAAAAAGTTGCACTTTCTTAGGTTTAGACTCAAAGTCGATTTTCTTGTAAATTGTATGTTAATCACTTCAGCACTGTACCGCATAAGCCGAAAAACATGAATTTTGCTGATTTGAGCGAAAGTCAAATTATATTGTTATTGCAGAATTGACATATTCATATAACCGAAAAAATTGCACTTTCTTAGTTTTAGACTTAAAGTCGATTTTCTTGTAAATTGTATGTCAGTTGCATGAGCACTGTACTGCTTAAGCCGAAAAACATGAATTTTACTGCTTTGCGCGAAAGTCAAATTATATTGCTATTGCAGAATTGACAAATTAATATAACCGAAAAAATTGCACTTTATTAGGTTTAGACTCAAAGTCGATTTTCTTGTAAATTGTATGTTAATCACTTGAGCACTGTACCGCATAAGCCGAAAAACATCAATTTTACTGATTTGCGCGTAAGTAAAATTATATTGCTATTGCAGAATTGACAAATTAATATAACCGAAAAAATTGCAATTTCTTACAATAGCTTTAGATTTAAAGTCGATTTTCTTGTAAATTGTATTTCAGTTGCGTGAGCACTGTACCGCTTAAGCCGAAAAACATCAATTTTACTGATTTGCACGAAAGTAAAACTATAATGTTATTGCAGGATTATCAACTTAATATTACCGAAAAAGTTGCACTTTCTTAGGTTTAGACTCAAAGTCGATTTTCTTGTAAATTGTATGTTAATCACTTGAGCACTGTACCGCATAAGCCGAAGAACATCAATTTTATTGATTTGCGCGTAAGTAAAATTATATTGCTATTGCAGAATTGACAAATTAATATAACCGAAAAAATTGCACTTTTTTAGGTTTAGACTTAAAGTCGATTTTCTTCTAAATTGTATGTTAATTGCGTGAGCACTGTACCGCATAAGCCGAAAAACATCAATTTTACTGATTTGAGCAAAAGTCAAATTATATTGTTATTGCAGGATTAACAAATTAATATTACCGAAAAAGTTGCACTTTCTTAGGTTTAGACTTGAAGTCGATTTGCTTGTAAATTGTATGTCAGTTGCGTGAGCACTGTACTGCTTAAGCCGAAAAACATGAATTTTTCTGATTTGCGCGAAAGTCAAATTATATTGCTATTGCAGAATTGACAAATTAATATAACCGAAAAAATTGCACTTTCTTAGTTTTAGACTTAAAGTCGATTTTCTTGTAAATTGTATGTCAGTTGCGTGAGCACTGTACTGCTTAAGCCGAAAAACATGAATTTTACTGATTTGCGCGAAAGTCAAATTATATTGTTATTGCAGGATTAACAACTTAATATTACCGAAAAAGTTGCACTTTCTTAGGTTTAGACTCAAAGTCGATTTTCTTGTAAATTGTATGTTAATCACTTGAGCACTGTACCGCATAAGCCGAAAAACATCAATTTTACTGATTTGGGCGAAAGTAAAACTATAATGTTATTGCAGGATTAACAACTTAATATTACCGAAAAAATATCACTTTCTAAGCTTTAGACTTAACGTCGATTTTCTTGTAAATTGTATTTCAGTTGCGTGAGCACTGTACCGCTTAAGCTGAAAAACATGCATTTTACTGATTTGAGCGAAAGTCAAATTATATTGTTATTGCAGGATTAACAAATTAATATTACCGAAAAAATTGCACTTTCTTAGGTTTAGACTCAAAGTCGATTTTCTTGTAAATTGTATGTTAATCACTTGAGCACTGTACCGCATAAGCCGAAAAACATCAATTTTACTGATTTGGGCGAAAGTAAAACTATAATGTTATTGCAGGATTAACAACTTAATATTACCGAAAAAATTGCACTTTCTTAGTTTTAGACTTAAAGTCGATTTTCTTGTAAATTGTATGTCAGTTGCGTGAGCACTGTACTGCTTAAGCCGAAAAACATGAATTTTACTGATTTGCGCGAAAGTCAAATTATATTGCTATTGCAGAATTGACAAATTAGTATAACCGAAAAAGTTGCACTTTCTTAGGTTTAGATTCAAAGTCGATTGTCTTGTAAATTGTATGTTAATCACTTCAGCACTGTACCGCATAAGCCGAAAAACAACAATTTTACTAATTTGGGCGAAAGTAAAATTATATAGCTATTGCAGGATTAACAACTTAATATTACCGAAAAAGTTGCACTTTCTTAGGTTTAGACTCAAAGTCGATTTTCTTGTAAATTGTATGTTAATCACTTCAGCACTGTACCGCATAAGCCGAAAAACATGAATTTTGCTGATTTGAGCGAAAGTCAAATTATATTGTTATTGCAGAATTGACATATTCATATAACCGAAAAAATTGCACTTTCTTAGTTTTAGACTTAAAGTCGATTTTCTTGTAAATTGTATGTCAGTTGCGTGAGCACTGTACTGCTTAAGCCGAAAAACATGAATTTTACTGCTTTGCGCGAAAGTCAAATTATATTGCTATTGCAGAATTGACAAATTAATATAACCGAAAAAATTGCACTTTATTAGGTTTAGATTCAAAGTCGATTGTCTTGTAAATTGTATGTTAATCACTTCAGCACTGTACCGCATAAGCCGAAAAACAACAATTTTACTAATTTGCGCGAAAGTAAAATTATATAGCTATTGCAGGATTAACAACTTAATATTACCGAAAAAGTTGCACTTTCTTAGGTTTAGACTTAAAGTCGATTTGCTTGTAAATTGTATGTCAGTTGCGTGAGCACTGTACTGCTTAAGCCGAAAAACATGAATTTTTCTGATTTGCGCGAAAGTCAAATTATATTGCTATTGCAGAATTGACAAATTAATATAACCGAAAAAATTGCACTTTCTTAGTTTTAGACTTAAAGTCGATTTTCTTGTAAATTGTATGTCAGTTGCGTGAGCACTGTACTGCTTAAGCCGAAAAACATGAATTTTACTGATTTGCGCGAAAGTCAAATTATATTGTTATTGCAGGATTAACAACTTAATATTACCGAAAAAGTTGCACTTTCTTAGGTTTAGACTCAAAGTCGATTTTCTTGTAAATTGTATGTTAATCACTTGAGCACTGTACCGCATAAGCCGAAAAACATCAATTTTACTGATTTGGGCGAAAGTAAAACTATAATGTTATTGCAGGATTAACAACTTAATATTACCGAAAAAATATCACTTTCTAAGCTTTAGACTTAACGTCGATTTTCTTGTAAATTGTATTTCAGTTGCGTGAGCACTGTACCGCTTAAGCTGAAAAACATGCATTTTACTGATTTGAGCGAAAGTCAAATTATATTGTTATTGCAGGATTAACAAATTAATATTACCGAAAAAATTGCACTTTCTTAGGTTTAGACTCAAAGTCGATTTTCTTGTAAATTGTATGTTAATCACTTGAGCACTGTACCGCATAAGCCGAAAAACATCAATTTTACTGATTTGGGCGAAAGTAAAACTATAATGTTATTGCAGGATTAACAACTTAATATTACCGAAAAAATTGCACTTTCTTAGTTTTAGACTTAAAGTCGATTTTCTTGTAAATTGTATGTCAGTTGCGTGAGCACTGTACTGCTTAAGCCGAAAAACATGAATTTTACTGATTTGCGCGAAAGTCAAATTATATTGCTATTGCAGAATTGACAAATTAGTATAACCGAAAAAGTTGCACTTTCTTAGGTTTAGATTCAAAGTCGATTGTCTTGTAAATTGTATGTTAATCACTTCAGCACTGTACCGCATAAGCCGAAAAACAACAATTTTACTAATTTGGGCGAAAGTAAAATTATATAGCTATTGCAGGATTAACAACTTAATATTATCGAAAAAGTTGCACTTTCTTAGGTTTAGACTCAAAGTCGATTTTCTTGTAAATTGTATGTTAATCACTTCAGCACTGTACCGCATAAGCCGAAAAACATGAATTTTGCTGATTTGAGCGAAAGTCAAATTATATTGTTATTGCAGAATTGACATATTCATATAACCGAAAAAATTGCACTTTCTTAGTTTTAGACTTAAAGTCGATTTTCTTGTAAATTGTATGTCAGTTGCATGAGCACTGTACTGCTTAAGCCGAAAAACATGAATTTTACTGCTTTGCGCGAAAGTCAAATTATATTGCTATTGCAGAATTGACAAATTAATATAACCGAAAAAATTGCACTTTATTAGGTTTAGACTCAAAGTCGATTTTCTTGTAAATTGTATGTTAATCACTTGAGCACTGTACCGCATAAGCCGAAAAACATCAATTTTACTGATTTGCGCGTAAGTAAAATTATATTGCTATTGCAGAATTGACAAATTAATATAACCGAAAAAATTGCAATTTCTTACAATAGCTTTAGATTTAAAGTCGATTTTCTTGTAAATTGTATTTCAGTTGCGTGAGCACTGTACCGCTTAAGCCGAAAAACATCAATTTTACTGATTTGCACGAAAGTAAAACTATAATGTTATTGCAGGATTATCAACTTAATATTACCGAAAAAGTTGCACTTTCTTAGGTTTAGACTCAAAGTCGATTTTCTTGTAAATTGTATGTTAATCACTTGAGCACTGTACCGCATAAGCCGAAGAACATCAATTTTATTGATTTGCGCGTAAGTAAAATTATATTGCTATTGCAGAATTGACAAATTAATATAACCGAAAAAATTGCACTTTTTTAGGTTTAGACTTAAAGTCGATTTTCTTCTAAATTGTATGTTAATTGCGTGAGCACTGTACCGCATAAGCCGAAAAACATCAATTTTACTGATTTGCGTGAAAGTAAAATTATAATGTTAATGCAGGATTAACAAATTAATATAACCGAAAAAATTGCACTTTCTTAGGTTTAGACTCAAAGTCGATTTTCTTGTAAATTGTATGTTAATCACTTCAGCACTGTACCGCATAAGCCGAAAAACAACAATTTTACTAATTTGCGCGAAAGTAAAATTATATAGCTATTGCAGAATTGACATATTCATATAACCGAAAAAATTGCACTTTCTTAGCTTTAGACTTAAAGTCGATTTTCTTGTAAATTGTATTTCAGTTGCGTGAGCACTGTAAACTATAATGTTATGGCAGGATTAACAAATTAATATAAAAAAAAGAAAAGAAAATATTGAACTTTCTTAGATTTTTACTTAAAGCCGATTTTCTTGTAAATTGTATGTTAATTACTTGAGCACCGTACCGCATAAGCCGAAAAACATCAATTTTACTGATTTGAGCGTAAGTAAAACTATAATGTGTTTGCAGGATTAACAACTTAATATTACCGAAAAAGTTGCACTTTCTTAGGTTTAGACTTAAAGTCGATTTGCTTCTAAATTGTATGTTAATTGCGTGAGCACTGTACCGCTTAAACCGAAAAACATGAATTTTACTGACTTGAGCAAAAGTCAAATTATATTGTTATTGCAGGATTAACAAATTAATATTACCGAAAAAGTTGCACTTTCTTAGGTTTAGACTTAAAGTCGATTTGCTTGTAAATTGTATGTCAGTTGCGTGAGCACTGTACTGCTTAAGCCGAAAAACATGAATTTTTCTGATTTGCGCGAAAGTCAAATTATATTGCTATTGCAGAATTGACAAATTAATATAACCGAAAAAATTGCACTTTCTTAGTTTTAGACTTAAAGTCGATTTTCTTGTAAATTGTATGTCAGTTGCGTGAGCACTGTACTGCTTAAGCCGAAAAACATGAATTTTACTGCTTTGCGCGAAAGTCAAATTATATTTCTATTGCAGAATTGACAAATTAATATAACCGAAAAAATTGCACTTTATTAGGTTTAGACTCAAAGTCGATTTTCTTGTAAATTGTATGTTAATCACTTGAGCACTGTACCGCATAAGCCGAAAAACATCAATTTTACTGATTTGCGCGTAAGTAAAATTATATTGCTATTGCAGAATTGACAAATTAATATAACCGAAAAAATTGCAATTTCTTACAATAGCTTTAGATTTAAAGTCGATTTTCTTGTAAATTGTATTTCAGTTGCGTGAGCACTGTACCGCTTAAGCCGAAAAACATCAATTTTACTGATTTGCACGAAAGTAAAACTATAATGTTATTGCAGGATTATCAACTTAATATTACCGAAAAAGTTGCACTTTCTTAGGTTTAGACTCAAAGTCGATTTTCTTGTAAATTGTATGTTAATCACTTGAGCACTGTACCGCATAAGCCGAAGAACATCAATTTTATTGATTTGCGCGTAAGTAAAATTATATTGCTATTGCAGAATTGACAAATTAATATAACCGAAAAAATTGCACTTTCTTAGGTTTAGACTTAAAGTCGATTTTCTTCTAAATTGTATGTTAATTGCGTGAGCACTGTACCGCATAAGCCGAAAAACATCAATTTTACTGATTTGCGTGAAAGTAAAATTATAATGTTAATGCAGGATTAACAAATTAATATAACCGAAAAAATTGCACTTTCTTAGGTTTAGACTCAAAGTCGATTTTCTTGTAAATTGTATGTTAATCACTTCAGCACTGTACCGCATAAGCCGAAAAACAACAATTTTACTAATTTGCGCGAAAGTAAAATTATATAGCTATTGCAGAATTGACATATTCATATAACCGAAAAAATTGCACTTTCTTAGCTTTAGACTTAAAGTCGATTTTCTTGTAAATTGTATTTCAGTTGCGTGAGCACTGTAAACTATAATGTTATGGCAGGATTAACAAATTAATATAAAAAAAAGAAAAGAAAATATTGAACTTTCTTAGATTTTTACTTAAAGCCGATTTTCTTGTAAATTGTATGTTAATTATTTGAGCACCGTACCGCATAAGCCGAAAAACATCAATTTTACTGATTTGAGCGTAAGTAAAACTATAATGTGTTTGCAGGATTAACAACTTATTATTACCGAAAAAGTTGCACTTTCTTAGGTTTAGACTTAAAGTCGATTTGCTTCTAAATTGTATGTTAATTGCGTGAGCACTGTACCGCATAAGCCGAAGAACATCAATTTTATTGATTTGCGCGTAAGTAAAATTATATTGCTATTGCAGAATTGACAAATTAATATAACCGAAAAAATTGCACTTTTTTAGGTTTAGACTTAAAGTCGATTTTCTTCTAAATTGTATGTTAATTGCGTGAGCACTGTACCGCATAAGCCGAAAAACATCAATTTTACTGATTTGCGTGAAAGTAAAATTATAATGTTAATGCAGGATTAACAAATTAATATAACCGAAAAAATTGCACTTTCTTAGTTTTAGACTTAAAGTCGATTTTCTTGTAAATTGTATTTCAGTTGCGTGAGCACTGTAAACTATAATGTTATGGCAGGATTAACAAATTAATATAAAAAAAAGAAAAGAAAATATTGAACTTTCTTAGATTTTTACTTAAAGCCGATTTTCTTGTAAATTGTATGTTAATTACTTGAGCACCGTACCGCATAAGCCGAAAAACATCAATTTTACTGATTTGAGCGTAAGTAAAACTATAATGTGTTTGCAGGATTAACAACTTAATATTACCGAAAAAGTTGCACTTTCTTAGGTTTAGACTTAAAGTCGATTTGCTTCTAAATTGTATGTTAATTGCGTGAGCACTGTACCGCTTAAACCGAAAAACATGAATTTTTCTGACTTGAGCAAAAGTCAAATTATATTGTTATTGCAGGATTAACAAATTAATATTACCGAAAAAGTTGCACTTTCTTAGGTTTAGACTTAAAGTCGATTTGCTTGTAAATTGTATGTCAGTTGCGTGAGCACTGTACTGCTTAAGCCGAAAAACATGAATTTTTCTGATTTGCGCGAAAGTCAAATTATATTGCTATTGCAGAATTGACAAATTAATATAACCGAAAAAATTGCACTTTCTTAGTTTTAGACTTAAAGTCGATTTTCTTGTAAATTGTATGTCAGTTGCGTGAGCAGTGTACTGCTTAAGCCGAAAAACATGAATTTTACTGATTTGCGCGAAAGTCAAATTATATTGTTATTGCAGGATTAACAACTTAATATTACCGAAAAAGTTGCACTTTCTTAGGTTTAGACTCAAAGTCGATTTTCTTGTAAATTGTATGTTAATCACTTGAGCACTGTACCGCATAAGCCGAAAAACATCAATTTTACTGATTTGGGCGAAAGTAAAACTATAATGTTATTGCAGGATTAACAACTTAATATTACCGAAAAAATATCACTTTCTATGCTTTAGACTTAACGTCGATTTTCTTGTAAATTGTATTTCAGTTGCGTGAGCACTCTACCGCTTAAGCTGAAAAACATGCATTTTACTGATTTGAGCGAAAGTCAAATTATATTGTTATTGCAGGATTAACAAATTAATATTACCGAAAAAATTGCACTTTCTTAGGTTTAGACCCAAATTATCTTGTAAATTGTATGTCAATTGCGGCAGCACTGTACTGCTTAAGCCGAAAAACATCAATATTACTGATTTGAGCGAAAGTCAAATTATATTGTTATTGCAGAATTGACATATTCATATAACCGAAAAAATTGCACTTTCTTAGTTTTAGACTTAAAGTCGATTTTCTTGTAAATTGTATGTCAGTTGCGTGAGCACTGTACTGCTTAAGCCGAAAAACATGAATTTTACTGCTTTGCGCGAAAGTCAAATTATATTTCTATTGCAGAATTGACAAATTAATATAACCGAAAAAATTGCACTTTATTAGGTTTAGACTCAAAGTCGATTTTCTTGTAAATTGTATGTTAATCACTTGAGCACTGTACCGCATAAGCCGAAAAACATCAATTTTACTGATTTGCGCGTAAGTAAAATTATATTGCTATTGCAGAATTGACAAATTAATATAACC
This sequence comes from Bactrocera oleae, assembly GCF_042242935.1. Classification (NCBI taxonomy): domain Eukaryota; kingdom Metazoa; phylum Arthropoda; class Insecta; order Diptera; family Tephritidae; genus Bactrocera; species Bactrocera oleae. The sequence goes on along the minus strand of NC_091541.1, from coordinate 13,755,066 downwards.
GAAAAAATTGCAATTTCTTACAATAGCTTTAGATTTAAAGTCGATTTTCTTGTAAATTGTATTTCAGTTGCGTGAGCACTGTACCGCTTAAGCCGAAAAACATCAATTTTACTGATTTGCACGAAAGTAAAACTATAATGTTATTGCAGGATTATCAACTTAATATTACCGAAAAACTTGCACTTTCTTAGGTTTAGACTCAAAGTCGATTTTCTTGTAAATTGTATGTTAATCACTTGAGCACTGTACCGCATAAGCCGAAGAACATCAATTTTATTGATTTGCGCGTAAGTAAAATTATATTGCTATTGCAGAATTGACAAATTAATATAACCGAAAAAATTGCACTTTCTTAGGTTTAGACTTAAAGTCGATTTTCTTCTAAATTGTATGTTAATTGCGTGAGCACTGTACCGCATAAGCCGAAAAACATCAATTTTACTGATTTGCGTGAAAGTAAAATTATAATGTTAATGCAGGATTAACAAATTAATATAACCGAAAAAATTGCACTTTCTTAGGTTTAGACTCAAAGTCGATTTTCTTGTAAATTGTATGTTAATCACTTCAGCACTGTACCGCATAAGCCGAAAAACAACAATTTTACTAATTTGCGCGAAAGTAAAATTATATAGCTATTGCAGAATTGACATATTCATATAACCGAAAAAATTGCACTTTCTTAGCTTTAGACTTAAAGTCGATTTTCTTGTAAATTGTATTTCAGTTGCGTGAGCACTGTAAACTATAATGTTATGGCAGGATTAACAAATTAATATAGAAAAAAGAAAAGAAAATATTGAACTTTCTTAGATTTTTACTTAAAGCCGATTTTCTTGTAAATTGTATGTTAATTACTTGAGCACCGTACCGCATAAGCCGAAAAACATCAATTTTACTGATTTGAGCGTAAGTAAAACTATAATGTGTTTGCAGGATTAACAACTTAATATTACCGAAAAAGTTGCACTTTCTTAGGTTTAGACTTAAAGTCGATTTGCTTCTAAATTGTATGTTAATTGCGTGAGCACTGTACCGCTTAAACCGAAAAACATGAATTTTACTGACTTGAGCAAAAGTCAAATTATATTGTTATTGCAGGATTAACAAATTAATATTACCGAAAAAGTTGCACTTTCTTAGGTTTAGACTTAAAGTCGATTTGCTTGTAAATTGTATGTCAGTTGCGTGAGCACTGTACTGCTTAAGCCGAAAAACATGAATTTTTCTGATTTGCGCGAAAGTCAAATTATATTGCTATTGCAGAATTGACAAATTAATATTACCGAAAAAGTTGCACTTTCTTAGGTTTAGACTCAAAGTCGATTTTCTTGTAAATTGTATGTTAATCACTTGAGCACTGTACCGCATAAGCCGAAAAACATCAATTTTACTGATTTGGGCGAAAGTAAAACTATAATGTTATTGCAGGATTAACAACTTAATATTACCGAAAAAATATCACTTTCAAAGCTTTAGACTTAACGTCGATTTTTTTGTAAATTGTATTTCAGTTGCGTGAGCACTCTACCGCTTAAGCTGAAAAACATGCATTTTACTGATTTGAGCGAAAGTCAAATTATATTGTTATTGCAGGATTAACAAATTAATATTACCGAAAAAATTGCACTTTCTTAGGTTTAGACCCAAATTATCTTGTAAATTGTATGTCAATTGCGGCAGCACTGTACTGCTTAAGCCGAAAAACATCAATATTACTGAATTGCGCGAAAGTAAAATTATAATGTTATTGCAGAATTTACATATTCATATAACCGAAAAAATTGTACCTTCTTAGTTTAGACTTAAAGTCGATTTTCTTCTAAATTCTAAAAAAAAAATCTCTAAGAAAATTGCACTTTCTTATGACATATAACCGAAAAAATTGCACTTTCTTAGCTTTAGACTTAAAGTCGATTTTCTTGTAAATTGTATGTCAGTTGCGTGAGCACTGTACTGCTTAAGCCGAGAAACATGAATTTTACTGATTTGAGCGAAAGTCAAATTATATTGTTATTGCAGGATTAACAAATTAATATTACCGAAAAAGTTGCACTTTCTTAGGTTTAGACTCAAAGTAGATTTTCTTGTAAATTGTATGTCAGTTGCGTGAGCACTGTACTGCTTAAGCCGAAAAACATGAAATTTACTGATTTGAGCGAAAGTCAAATTATATTTTTATTGCAGGATTAACAAATTAATATTACCGAAAAATTGCACTTTCTTAGGTTTAGACTCAAAATCGATTTTCTTGTAAATTGTATGTTAATCACTTGAGCACTCTACCGCATAAGCCAAAAACACCAATTTTACTGATTTGCGCGAAAGTAAAATTATAATGTTAATGCGGGATTAACACATTAATATAACCGAAAAAATTCCACTTTCTTAGGTTTAGACTCAAAGCCGATTTCCTTGTAAATTGTATGTTAATCACTTGAGCACTGTACCGCATAAGCCGAAAAACATCAGTTTTACTGATTTGCGCGAGAGTAAAACGATAATGTTATTGTAGGATTAACAACTTAATATTACCGAAAAAGTTGCACTTTCTTAGGTTTAGACTCAAAGTCGATTTTCTTGTAAATTGTATGTTAATCACTTGAGCACTGTACCGCATAAGCCGAAAAACATCAATTTTACTGATTTGGGCGAAAGTAAAACTATAATGTTATTGCAGGATTAACAACTTAATATTACCGAAAAAATTGCACTTTCTTAGGTTTAGACTTAAAGTCGATTTGCTTGTAAATTGTATGTCAGTTGCGTGAGCACTGTACTGCTTAAGCCGAAAAACATGAATTTTTCTGATTTGCGCGAAAATAAAATTATATAGCTATTGCAGAATTGACATATTCATATAACCGAATAAAATGCACTTTCTTAGCTTTAGACTTAAAGTCGATTTGCTGCTAAATTGTATGTTAATTGCGTGAGCACTGTACCGCTTAAACCGAAAAACACCAATTTTACTGATTTGAGCGAAAGTCAAATTATATTGTTATTGCAGAATTTACATATTCATATAACCGAAAAAATTGTACTTTCTTAGTTTTAGACTTGAAGTCGACTTTCTTGTAAATTGTATTTCAGTTGCGTGAGCACTGTACCGCTTAAGCCGAAAAACAACAATTTTACTAATTTGCGCGAAAGTAAAATTATATAGCTATTGCAGAATTGACATATTCATATAACCGAAAAAATTGCACTTTCTTAGCTTTAGACTTAAAGTCGATTTTCTTGTAAATTGTATTTCAGTTGCGTGAGCACTGTAAACTATAATGTTATGGCAGGATTAACAAATTAATATAGAAAAAAGAAAAGAAAATATTGAACTTTCTTAGATTTTTACTTAAAGCCGATTTTCTTGTAAATTGTATGTTAATTACTTGAGCACCGTACCGCATAAGCCGAAAAACATCAATTTTACTGATTTGAGCGTAAGTAAAACTATAATGTGTTTGCAGGATTAACAACTTAATATTACCGAAAAAGTTGCACTTTCTTAGGTTTAGACTTAAAGTCGATTTGCTTCTAAATTGTATGTTAATTGCGTGAGCACTGTACCGCTTAAACCGAAAAACATGAATTTTACTGACTTGAGCAAAAGTCAAATTATATTGTTATTGCAGGATTAACAAATTAATATTACCGAAAAAGTTGCACTTTCTTAGGTTTAGACTTAAAGTCGATTTGCTTGTAAATTGTATGTCAGTTGCGTGAGCACTGTACTGCTTAAGCCGAAAAACATGAATTTTTCTGATTTGCGCGAAAGTCAAATTATATTGCTATTGCAGAATTGACAAATTAATATTACCGAAAAAGTTGCACTTTCTTAGGTTTAGACTCAAAGTCGATTTTCTTGTAAATTGTATGTTAATCACTTGAGCACTGTACCGCATAAGCCGAAAAACATCAATTTTACTGATTTGGGCGAAAGTAAAACTATAATGTTATTGCAGGATTAACAACTTAATATTACCGAAAAAATATCACTTTCAAAGCTTTAGACTTAACGTCGATTTTTTTGTAAATTGTATTTCAGTTGCGTGAGCACTCTACCGCTTAAGCTGAAAAACATGCATTTTACTGATTTGAGCGAAAGTCAAATTATATTGTTATTGCAGGATTAACAAATTAATATTACCGAAAAAATTGCACTTTCTTAGGTTTAGACCCAAATTATCTTGTAAATTGTATGTCAATTGCGGCAGCACTGTACTGCTTAAGCCGAAAAACATCAATATTACTGAATTGCGCGAAAGTAAAATTATAATGTTATTGCAGAATTTACATATTCATATAACCGAAAAAATTGTACCTTCTTAGTTTAGACTTAAAGTCGATTTTCTTCTAAATTCTAAAAAAAAAATCTCTAAGAAAATTGCACTTTCTTATGACATATAACCGAAAAAATTGCACTTTCTTAGCTTTAGACTTAAAGTCGATTTTCTTGTAAATTGTATGTCAGTTGCGTGAGCACTGTACTGCTTAAGCCGAGAAACATGAATTTTACTGATTTGAGCGAAAGTCAAATTATATTGTTATTGCAGGATTAACAAATTAATATTACCGAAAAAGTTGCACTTTCTTAGGTTTAGACTCAAAGTAGATTTTCTTGTAAATTGTATGTCAGTTGCGTGAGCACTGTACTGCTTAAGCCGAAAAACATGAAATTTACTGATTTGAGCGAAAGTCAAATTATATTTTTATTGCAGGATTAACAAATTAATATTACCGAAAAATTGCACTTTCTTAGGTTTAGACTCAAAGTCGATTTTCTTGTAAATTGTATGTTAATCACTTGAGCACTCTACCGCATAAGCCAAAAACACCAATTTTACTGATTTGCGCGAAAGTAAAATTATAATGTTAATGCGGGATTAACACATTAATATAACCGAAAAAATTCCACTTTCTTAGGTTTAGACTCAAAGCCGATTTCCTTGTAAATTGTATGTTAATCACTTGAGCACTGTACCGCATAAGCCGAAAAACATCAGTTTTACTGATTTGCGCGAGAGTAAAACGATAATGTTATTGTAGGATTAACAACTTAATATTACCGAAAAAGTTGCACTTTCTTAGGTTTAGACTCAAAGTCGATTTTCTTGTAAATTGTATGTTAATCACTTGAGCACTGTACCGCATAAGCCGAAAAACATCAATTTTACTGATTTGGGCGAAAGTAAAACTATAATGTTATTGCAGGATTAACAACTTAATATTACCGAAAAAATTGCACTTTCTTAGGTTTAGACTTAAAGTCGATTTGCTTGTAAATTGTATGTCAGTTGCGTGAGCACTGTACTGCTTAAGCCGAAAAACATGAATTTTTCTGATTTGCGCGAAAATAAAATTATATAGCTATTGCAGAATTGACATATTCATATAACCGAATAAAATGCACTTTCTTAGCTTTAGACTTAAAGTCGATTTGCTGCTAAATTGTATGTTAATTGCGTGAGCACTGTACCGCTTAAACCGAAAAACACCAATTTTACTGATTTGAGCGAAAGTCAAATTATATTGTTATTGCAGGATTAACAAATTAATATTACCGAAAAAGTTGCACTTTCTTAGGTTTAGACTCAAAGTCGATTTTCTTGTAAATTGTATGTCAGTTGCGTGAGCACTGTACTGCTTAAGCCGAAAAACATGAATTTTACTGATTTGCGCGAAGGTCAAATTATATTGCTTTTGCAGGATTAACAAATTAATATTACCGAAAAAGTTGCACTTTCTTAGGTTTAGACTCAAAGTCGATTTTCTTGTAAATTGTATGTTAATCACTTGAGCACTGTACTGCTTAAGCCGAAAAACATGAATTTTACTGATTTGAGCGAAAGTCAAATTATATTTTTATTGCAGGATTAACAAATTAATATTACCGAAAAAGTTGCACTTTCTTAGGTTTAGACTCCAAGTCGATTTTCTTGTAAATTGTATGTCAATTGCGGCAGCACTGTACTGCTTCAGCCGAAAAACATCAATATTACTGATTTGCGCGAAAGTAAAATTATAATGTTATTGCAGAATTTACATATTCATATAACCGAAAAAATTGTACTTTATTATTTTTAGACTTAAAGTCGATTTTCTTCTAAGTTGTATGTCAATTGCGTGAGCACTGTACCGCTTAAACCGAAAAACATGAATTTTACTGATTTGAGCGACAGTCAAATTATATTGTTATTGCAGAATTGACATATTCATATAACCGAAAAAATTGCACTTTCTTAGTTTTAGACTTAAAGTCGATTTTCTTGTAAATTGTATTTCAGTTGCGTGAGCACTGTACTGCTTAAGCCGAAAAACATGAATTTTTCTGATTTGCGCGAAAATAAAATTATATAGCTATTGCAGAATTGACATATTCATATAACCGAATAAAATGCACTTTCTTAGCTTTAGACTTAAAGTCGATTTGCTGCTAAATTGTATGTTAATTGCGTGAGCACTGTACCGCTTAAACCGAAAAACACCAATTTTACTGATTTGAGCGAAAGTCAAATTATATTGTTATTGCAGGATTAACAAATTAATATTACCGAAAAAGTTGCACTTTCTTAGGTTTAGACTCAAAGTCGATTTTCTTGTAAATTGTATGTCAGTTGCGTGAGCACTGTACTGCTTAAGCCGAAAAACATGAATTTTACTGATTTGCGCGAAGGTCAAATTATATTGCTTTTGCAGGATTAACAAATTAATATTACCGAAAAAGTTGCACTTTCTTAGGTTTAGACTCAAAGTCGATTTTCTTGTAAATTGTATGTTAATCACTTGAGCACTGTACTGCTTAAGCCGAAAAACATGAATTTTACTGATTTGAGCGAAAGTCAAATTATATTTTTATTGCAGGATTAACAAATTAATATTACCGAAAAAGTTGCACTTTCTTAGGTTTAGACTCAAAGCCGATTTCCTTGTAAATTGTATGTTAATCACTTGAGCACTGTACCGCATAAGCCGAAAAACATCAGTTTTACTGATTTGCGCGAGAGTAAAACGATAATGTTATTGTAGGATTAACAACTTAATATTACCGAAAAAGTTGCACTTTCTTAGGTTTAGACTCAAAGTCGATTTTCTTGTAAATTGTATGTTAATCACTTGAGCACTCTACCGCATAAGCCGAAAAACACCAATTTTACTGATTTGCGCGAAAGTAAAATTATAATGTTAATGCAGGATTAACACATTAATATAACCGAAAAAATTCCACTTTCTTAGGTTTAGACTCAAAGTCGATTTCCTTGTAAATTGTATGTTTATCACTTGAGCACTGTACCGCATAAGCCGAAAAACATCAGTTTTACTGATTTGCGCGAAAGTAAAACTATAATGTTATTGCAGGATTAACAACTTAATATTACCGAAAAAGTTGCACTTTCTTAGGTTTAGCCTCAAAGTCGATTTTCTTGTAAATTGTATGTTAATCACTTGAGCACTGTACCGCATAAGCCGAAAAACAACAATTTTACTGATTTGCGCGAAAATAAAATTATATAGCTATTGCAGAATTGACATATTCATATAACCGAAAAAATTGTACTTTCTTAGTTTTAGACTTAAAGTCGATTTGCTGCTAAATTGTATGTTAATTGCGTGAGCACTGTACCGCTTAAACCGAAAAACACCAATTTTACTGATTTGAGCGAAAGTCAAATTATATTGTTATTGCAGGATTAACAAATTAATATTACCGAAAAAGTTGCACTTTCTTAGGTTTAGACTCAAAGTCGATTTTCTTGTAAATTGTATGTCAGTTGCGTGAGCACTGTACTGCTTAAGCCGAAAAACATGAATTTTACTGATTTGCGCGAAAGTAAAATTATAATGTTAATGCAGGATTAACACATTAATATAACCGAAAAAATTCCACTTTCTTGGGTTTAGACTCAAAGTCGATTTCCTTGTAAATTGTATGTTTATCACTTGAGCACTGTACCGCATAAGCCGAAAAACAACAATTTTACTGATTTGCGCGAAAATAAAATTATATAGCTATTGCAGAATTGACATATTCATATAACCGAAAAAATTGTACTTTCTTAGTTTTAGACTTAAAGTCGATTTGCTGCTAAATTGTATGTTAATTGCGTGAGCACTGTACCGCTTAAACCGAAAAACAAGAATTTTACTGATTTGAGCGAAAGTCAAATTATATTGTTATTGAAGGATTAACAAATTAATATTACCGAAAAAGTTGCACTTTCTTAATTTAGACTTAAAGTCGATTTTCTTCTAAATTCTAAAAAAAAAATCTCTAAAAAAATTGCACTTTCTTATTACATATAACCGAAAAAATTGCACTTTCTTAGCTTTAGACTTAAAGTCGATTTTCGTGTAAATTGTATTTCAGTTACGTGAGCACTGTACCGTTTAAGCCGAAAAACATGAATTTTACTGATTTGAGCGAAAGTCAAATTATATTGTTATTGCAGGATTAACAAATTAATATTACCGAAAAAGTTGCACTTTCTTAGGTTTAGACTCAAAGTCGATTTTCTTGTAAATTGTATGTCAGTTGCGTGAGCACTGTACTGCTTAAGCCGAAAAACATGAAATTTACTGATTTGAGCGAAAGTCAAATTATATTTTTATTGCAGGATTAACAAATTAATATTACCGAAAAATTGCACTTTCTTAGGTTTAGACTCAAAGTCGATTTTCTTGTAAATTGTATGTTAATCACTTGAGCACTCTACCGCATAAGCCGAAAAACATCAGTTTTACTGATTTGCGCGAAAGTAAAACTATAATGTTATTGCCGGATTAACAACTTAATATTACCGAAAAAGTTGCACTTTCTTAGGTTTAGCCTCAAAGTCGATTTTCTTGTAAATTGTATGTTAATCACTTGAGCAATGTACCGCATAAGCCGAAAAACAACAATTTTACTGATTTGCGCGAAAATAAAATTATATAGCTATTGCAGAATTGACATATTCATATAACCGAAAAAATTGTACTTTCTTAGCTTTAGACTTAAAGTCGATTTTCTTGTAAATTGTATTTCAGTTGCGTGAGCACTGTACCGCTTAAGCCGAAAAACATGAATTTTATTGATTTGAGCGAAAGTCAAATTATATTGCTTTTGCAGGATTAACAAATTAATATTACCGAAAAAGTTGCACTTTCTTAGGTTTAGACTCAAAGTCGACTTTCTTGTAAATTGTATGTCAATTGCGGCAGCACTGTACTGCTTAAGCCGAAAAACATGAATTTTACTGATTTGAGCGAAAGTCAAATTATATTGTTATTGCAGGATTAACAAATTAATATTACCGAAAAAGTTGCACTTTCTTAATTTAGACTTAAAGTCGATTTTCTTCTAAATTCTAAAAAAAAAATCTCTAAAAAAATTGCACTTTCTTATGACATATAACCGAAAAAATTGCACTTTCTTAGCTTTAGACTTAAAGTCGATTTTCGTGTAAATTGTATTTCAGTTACGTGAGCACTGTACCGTTTAAACCGAAAAACATCAATTTTACTGATTTGAGCGAAAGTCAAATTATATTGTTATTGCAGGATTAACAACTTAATATTACCGAAAAAGTTGCACTTTCTTAGGTTTAGCCTCAAAGTCGATTTTCTTGTAAATTGTATGTTAATCACTTGAGCACTGTACCGCATAAGCCGAAAAACATGAATTTTACTGATTTGAGCGAAAGTCAAATTATATTGTTATTGCAGGATTAACAAATTAATATTACCGAAAAAGTTGCACTTTCTTAATTTAGACTTAAAGTCGATTTTCTTCTAAATTCTAAAAAAAAAATCTCTAAAAAAATTGCACTTTCTTATGACATATAACCGAAAAAATTGCACTTTCTTAGCTTTAGACTTAAAGTCGATTTTCGTGTAAATTGTATTTCAGTTACGTGAGCACTGTACCGTTTAAGCCGGAAAACATGAATTTTACTGATTTGAGCGAAAGTCAAATTATATTGTTATTGCAGGATTAACAAATTAATATTACCGAAAAATTGCACTTTCTTAGGTTTAGACTCAAAGTCGATTTTCTTGTAAATTGTATGTTAATCACTTGAGCACTCTACCGCATAAGCCGAAAAACATCAGTTTTACTGATTTGCGCGAAAGTAAAACTATAATGTTATTGCCGGATTAACAACTTAATATTACCGAAAAAGTTGCACTTTCTTAGGTTTAGCCTCAAAGTCGATTTTCTTGTAAATTGTATGTTAATCACTTGAGCACTGTACCGCATAAGCCGAAAAACATGAATTTTACTGATTTGAGCGAAAGTCAAATTATATTGTTATTGCAGGATTAACAAATTAATATTACCGAAAAAGTTGCACTTTCTTAATTTAGACTTAAAGTCGATTTTCTTCTAAATTCTAAAAAAAAAATCTCTAAAAAAATTGCACTTTCTTATGACATATAACCGAAAAAATTGCACTTTCTTAGCTTTAGACTTAAAGTCGATTTTCGTGTAAATTGTATTTCAGTTACGTGAGCACTGTACCGTTTAAGCCGGAAAACATGAATTTTACTGATTTGAGCGAAAGTCAAATTATATTGTTATTGCAGGATTAACAAATTAATATTACCGAAAAAGTTGCACTTTCTTAATTTAGACTTAAAGTCGATTTTCTTCTAAATTCTAAAAAAAAAATCTCTAAAAAAATTGCACTTTCTTATGACATATAACCGAAAAAATTGCACTTTCTTAGCTTTAGACTTAAAGTCGATTTTCGTGTGAATTGTATTTCAGTTACGTGAGCACTGTACCGTTTAAACCGAAAAACATCAATTTTACTGATTTGAGCGAAAGTCAAATTATATTGTTATTGCAGGATTAACAACTTAATATTACCGAAAAAGTTGCACTTTCTTAGGTTTAGACTCAAAGTCGATTTTCTTGTAAATTGTATGTTAATCACTTGAGCACTGTACCGCATAAGCCGAAAAACATCAATTTTACTGATTTGGGCGAAAGTAAAACTATAATGTTATTGCAGGATTAACAACTTAATATTACCGAAGAAATTGCACTTTCTAAGCTTTAGACTTAAAGTCGATTTTTTTGTAAATTGTATTTCAGTTGCGTGAGCACTGTACCGCTTAAGCCGAAAAACATGAATTTTACTGATTTGAGCGAAAGTCAAATTATATTGTTATTGCAGGATTAACAAATTAATATTACCGAAAAAGTTGCACTTTCTTAGGTTTAGACTCAAAGTCGATTTTCTTGCAAATTGTATGTTAATCACTTGAGCACTCTACCGCATAAGCCGAAAAACACCAATTTTACTGATTTGCGCGAAAGTAAAATTATAATGTTAATGCAGGATTAACACATTAATATAACCGAAAAAATTCCACTTTCTTAGGTTTAGACTCAAAGTCGATTTCCTTGTAAATTGTATGTTTATCACTTGAGCACTGTACCGCATAAGCCGAAAAACATCAGTTTTACTGATTTGCGCGAAAGTAAAACTATAATGTTATTGCAGGATTAACAACTTAATATTACCGAAAAAGTTGCACTTTCTTAGGTTTAGCCTCAAAGTCGATTTTCTTGTAAATTGTATGTTAATCACTTGAGCACTGTACCGCATAAGCCGAAAAACAACAATTTTACTGATTTGCGCGAAAATAAAATTATATAGCTATTGCAGAATTGACATATTCATATAACCGAAAAAATTGTACTTTCTTAGTTTTAGACTTAAAGTCGATTTGCTGCTAAATTGTATGTTAATTGCGTGAGCACTGTACCGCTTAAACCGAAAAACACCAATTTTACTGATTTGAGCGAAAGTCAAATTATATTGTTATTGCAGGATTAACAAATTAATATTACCGAAAAAGTTGCACTTTCTTAGGTTTAGACTCAAAGTCGATTTTCTTGTAAATTGGATGTCAGTTGCGTGAGCACTGTACTGCTTAAGCCGAAAAACATGAAATTTACTGATTTGAGCGAAAGTCAAATTATATTTTTATTGCAGGATTAACAAATTAATATTACCGAAAAATTGCACTTTCTTAGGTTTAGACTCAAAGTCGATTTTCTTGTAAATTGTATGTTAATCACTTGAGCACTCTACCGCATAAGCCGAAAAACATCAGTTTTACTGATTTGCGCGAAAGTAAAACTATAATGTTATTGCCGGATTAACAACTTAATATTACCGAAAAAGTTGCACTTTCTTAGGTTTAGCCTCAAAGTCGATTTTCTTGTAAATTGTATGTTAATCACTTGAGCAATGTACCGCATAAGCCGAAAAACAACAATTTTACTGATTTGCGCGAAAATAAAATTATATAGCTATTGCAGAATTGACATATTCATATAACCGAAAAAATTGTACTTTCTTAGTTTTAGACTCAAAGTCGATTTTCTTGTAAATTGTATGTTAATCACTTGAGCACTGTACCGCATAAGCCGAAAAACATGAATTTTACTGATTTGAGCGAAAGTCAAATTATATTGTTATTGCAGGATTAACAAATTAATATTACCGAAAAAGTTGCACTTTCTTAATTTAGACTTAAAGTCGATTTTCTTCTAAATTCTAAAAAAAAAATCTCTAAAAAAATTGCACTTTCTTATGACATATAACCGAAAAAATTGCACTTTCTTAGCTTTAGACTTAAAGTCGATTTTCGTGTAAATTGTATTTCAGTTACGTGAGCACTGTACCGTTTAAGCCGGAAAACATGAATTTTACTGATTTGAGCGAAAGTCAAATTATATTGTTATTGCAGGATTAACAAATTAATATTACCGAAAAAGTTGCACTTTCTTAATTTAGACTTAAAGTCGATTTTCTTCTAAATTCTAAAAAAAAAATCTCTAAAAAAATTGCACTTTCTTATGACATATAACCGAAAAAATTGCACTTTCTTAGCTTTAGACTTAAAGTCGATTTTCGTGTAAATTGTATTTCAGTTACGTGAGCACTGTACCGTTTAAACCGAAAAACATCAATTTTACTGATTTGAGCGAAAGTCAAATTATATTGTTATTGCAGGATTAACAACTTAATATTACCGAAAAAGTTGCACTTTCTTAGGTTTAGACTCAAAGTCGATTTTCTTGTAAATTGTATGTTAATCACTTGAGCACTGTACCGCATAAGCCGAAAAACATCAATTTTACTGATTTGGGCGAAAGTAAAACTATAATGTTATTGCAGGATTAACAACTTAATATTACCGAAGAAATTGCACTTTCTAAGCTTTAGACTTAAAGTCGATTTTTTTGTAAATTGTATTTCAGTTGCGTGAGCACTGTACCGCTTAAGCCGAAAAACATGAATTTTACTGATTTGAGCGAAAGTCAAATTATATTGTTATTGCAGGATTAACAAATTAATATTACCGAAAAAGTTGCACTTTCTTAGGTTTAGACTCAAAGTCGATTTTCTTGCAAATTGTATGTTAATCACTTGAGCACTCTACCGCATAAGCCGAAAAACACCAATTTTACTGATTTGCGCGAAAGTAAAATTATAATGTTAATGCAGGATTAACACATTAATATAACCGAAAAAATTCCACTTTCTTAGGTTTAGACTCAAAGTCGATTTCCTTGTAAATTGTATGTTTATCACTTGAGCACTGTACCGCATAAGCCGAAAAACATCAGTTTTACTGATTTGCGCGAAAGTAAAACTATAATGTTATTGCAGGATTAACAACTTAATATTACCGAAAAAGTTGCACTTTCTTAGGTTTAGCCTCAAAGTCGATTTTCTTGTAAATTGTATGTTAATCACTTGAGCACTGTACCGCATAAGCCGAAAAACAACAATTTTACTGATTTGCGCGAAAATAAAATTATATAGCTATTGCAGAATTGACATATTCATATAACCGAAAAAATTGTACTTTCTTAGTTTTAGACTTAAAGTCGATTTGCTGCTAAATTGTATGTTAATTGCGTGAGCACTGTACCGCTTAAACCGAAAAACACCAATTTTACTGATTTGAGCGAAAGTCAAATTATATTGTTATTGCAGGATTAACAAATTAATATTACCGAAAAAGTTGCACTTTCTTAGGTTTAGACTCAAAGTCGATTTTCTTGTAAATTGTATGTCAGTTGCGTGAGCACTGTACTGCTTAAGCCGAAAAACATGAATTTTACTGATTTGCGCGAAAGTAAAATTATAATGTTAATGCAGGATTAACACATTAATATAACCGAAAAAATTCCACTTTCTTGGGTTTAGACTCAAAGTCGATTTCCTTGTAAATTGTATGTTTATCACTTGAGCACTGTACCGCATAAGCCGAAAAACAACAATTTTACTGATTTGCGCGAAAATAAAATTATATAGCTATTGCAGAATTGACATATTCATATAACCGAAAAAATTGTACTTTCTTAGTTTTAGACTTAAAGTCGATTTGCTGCTAAATTGTATGTTAATTGCGTGAGCACTGTACCGCTTAAACCGAAAAACAAGAATTTTACTGATTTGAGCGAAAGTCAAATTATATTGTTATTGAAGGATTAACAAATTAATATTACCGAAAAAGTTGCACTTTCTTAATTTAGACTTAAAGTCGATTTTCTTCTAAATTCTAAAAAAAAAATCTCTAAAAAAATTGCACTTTCTTATTACATATAACCGAAAAAATTGCACTTTCTTAGCTTTAGACTTAAAGTCGATTTTCGTGTAAATTGTATTTCAGTTACGTGAGCACTGTACCGTTTAAGCCGAAAAACATGAATTTTACTGATTTGAGCGAAAGTCAAATTATATTGTTATTGCAGGATTAACAAATTAATATTACCGAAAAAGTTGCACTTTCTTAGGTTTAGACTCAAAGTCGATTTTCTTGTAAATTGTATGTCAGTTGCGTGAGCACTGTACTGCTTAAGCCGAAAAACATGAAATTTACTGATTTGAGCGAAAGTCAAATTATATTTTTATTGCAGGATTAACAAATTAATATTACCGAAAAATTGCACTTTCTTAGGTTTAGACTCAAAGTCGATTTTCTTGTAAATTGTATGTTAATCACTTGAGCACTCTACCGCATAAGCCGAAAAACATCAGTTTTACTGATTTGCGCGAAAGTAAAACTATAATGTTATTGCCGGATTAACAACTTAATATTACCGAAAAAGTTGCACTTTCTTAGGTTTAGCCTCAAAGTCGATTTTCTTGTAAATTGTATGTTAATCACTTGAGCAATGTACCGCATAAGCCGAAAAACAACAATTTTACTGATTTGCGCGAAAATAAAATTATATAGCTATTGCAGAATTGACATATTCATATAACCGAAAAAATTGTACTTTCTTAGTTTTAGACTTAAAGTCGATTTGCTGCTAAATTGTATGTTAATTGCGTGAGCACTGTACCGCTTAAACCGAAAAACATGAATTTTACTGATTTGAGCGAAAGTCAAATTATATTGTTATTGCAGGATTAACAAATTAATATTACCGAAAAAGTTGCACTTTCTTAATTTAGACTTAAAGTCGATTTTCTTCTAAATTCTAAAAAAAAAATCTCTAAAAAAATTGCACTTTCTTATGACATATAACCGAAAAAATTGCACTTTCTTAGCTTTAGACTTAAAGTCGATTTTCGTGTAAATTGTATTTCAGTTACGTGAGCACTGTACCGTTTAAGCCGGAAAACATGAATTTTACTGATTTGAGCGAAAGTCAAATTATATTGTTATTGCAGGATTAACAAATTAATATTACTGAAAAAGTTGCACTTTCTTAGGTTTAGACTCAAAGTCGATTTTCTTGTAAATTGTATGTTAATCACTTGAGCACTCTACCGCATAAGCCGAAAAACACCAATTTTACTGATTTGCGCGAAAGTAAAATTATAATGTTAATGCAGGATTAACACATTAATATAACCGAAAAAATTCCACTTTCTTAGGTTTAGACTCAAAGTCGATTTCCTTGTAAATTGTATGTTAATCACTTGAGCACTGTACCGCATAAGCCGAAAAACAACAATTTTACTGATTTGCGCGAAAATAAAATTATATAGCTATTGCAGAATTGACATATTCATATAACCGAAAAAATTGTACTTTCTTAGTTTTAGACTTAAAGTCGATTTTCTTGTAAATTGTATGTCAGTTGCGTGAGCACTGTACTGCTTAAGCCGAAAAACATGAATTTTACTGATTTGAGCGAAAGTCAAATTATATTGTTATTGCAGGATTAACAAATTAATATTACCGAAAAAGTTGCACTTTCTCAGGTTTAGACTCAAAGTCGATTTTCTTGTAAATTGTATGTCAGTTGCGTGAGCACTGTACTGCTTAAGCCGAAAAACATGAAATTTACTGATTTGGGCGAAAGTCAAATTATATTTTTATTGCAGGATTAACAAATTAATATTACCGAAAAATTGCACTTTCTTAGGTTTAGACTCAAAGTCGATTTTCTTGTAAATTGTATGTTAATCACTTGAGCACTCTACCGCATAAGCCGAAAAACACCAATTTTACTGATTTGCGCGAAAGTAAAATTATAATGTTAATGCAGGATTAACACATTAATATAACCGAAAAAATTCCACTTTCTTAGGTTTAGACTCAAAGCCGATTTCCTTGTAAATTGTATGTTAATCACTTGAGCACTGTACCGCATAAGCCGAAAAACATCAGTTTTACTGATTTGCGCGAGAGTAAAACTATAATGTTATTGCAGGATTAACAACTTAATATTACCGAAAAAGTTGCACTTTCTTAGGTTTAGACTCAAAGTCGATTTTCTTGTAAATTGTATGTTAATCACTTGAGCACTGTACCGCATAAGCCGAAAAACAACAATTTTACTGATTTGCGCGAAAATAAAATTATATAGAATTGACATATTCATATAACCGAATAAAATGCACTTTCTTAGCTTTAGACTTAAAGTCGATTTTTTTGTAAATTGTATTTCAGTTGCGTGCGCACTGTACCGCTTAAACCGAAAAACATGAATTTTACTGATTTGAGCGAAAGTCAAATTATATTGTTATTGCAGGATTAACAAATTAATATTACCGAAAAAGTTACACTTTCTTAGGTTTAGTCTCAAGGTCGATTTTCTTGTAAATTGTATGTCAATTGCGTGCGCACTGTACCGCTTAGGCCGAAAAACATCAATTTTACTGATTTGCGCGAAAGTAAAACTATAATGTTATTGCAGGATTAACAACTTAATATTACCGAAAAAGTTGCACTTTCTTAGGTTTAGACTCAAAGTCGATTTTCTTGTAAATTGTATGTTAATCACTTGAGCACTGTACCGCATAAGCCGAAAAACATCAATTTTACTGATTTGGGCGAAAGTAAAACTATAATGTTATTGCAGGATTAACAACTTAATATTACCGAAAAAATTTCACTTTCTAAGCTTTAGACTTAAAGTCGATTTTCTTGTAAATTGTATTTCAGTTGCGTGAGCACTGTACCGCTTAAGCTGAAAAACATGAATTTTACTGATTTGAGCGAAAGTCAAATTATATTGTTATTGCAGGATTAACAAATTAATATTACCGAAAAAGTTGCACTTTCTTAGGTTTAGACCCAAAGTCGATTTTCTTGTAAATTGTATGTTAATCACTTGAGCACTCTACCGCATAAGCCGAAAAACATCAATATTACTGATTTGGGCGAAAGTAGAATTATAATGTTATTGCAGAATTTACATATTCATATAACCGAAAAAATTGTACTTTCTTAGTTTTAGACTTAAAGTCGATTTGCTTCTAAATTGTATGTTAATTGCGTGAGCACTGTACCGCTTAAACCGAAAAACATGAATTTTACTGATTTGAGCGAAAGTCAAATTATATTGTTATTGCAGGATTAACAAATTAATATTACCGAAAAAGTTGCACTTTCTTAGGTTTAGACTCAAAGTCGATTTTCTTGTAAATTGTATGTCAGTTGCGTGAGCACTGTACTGCTTAAGCCGAAAAACATGAATTTTACTGATTTGAGCGAAAGTCAAATTATATTTTTATTGCAGGATTAACAAATTAATATTACCGAAAAAATTGCACTTTCTTAGGTTTAGACTCAAAGTCGATTTTCTTGTAAATTGTATGCTAATCACTTGAGCACTCTACCGCATAAGCCGAAAAACACCAATTTTACTGATTTGCGCGAAAGTAAAATTATAATGTTAATGCAGGATTAACACATTAATATAACCGAAAAAATTCCACTTTCTTAGGTTTAGACTCAAAGTCGATTTTCTTGTAAATTGTATGTTAATCACTTGAGCACTCTACCGCATAAGCCGAAAAACATCAGTTTTACTGATTTGCGCGAGAGTAAAACTATAATGTTATTGCAGGATTAACAACTTAATATTACCGAAAAAGTTGCACTTTCTTAGGTTTAGACTCAAAGTCGATTTTCTTGTAAATTGTATGTTAATCACTTGAGCACTGGACCGCATAAGCCGAAAAACAACAATTTTACTGATTTGCGCGAAAATAAAATTATATAGCTATTGCAGAATTGACATATTCATATAACCGAAAAAAATGCACTTTCTTAGCTTTAGACTTAAAGTCGATTTTCTTGTAAATTGTATTTCAGTTGCGTGCGCACTGTACCGCTTAAGCCGAAAAACATGAATTTTACTGATTTGAGCGAAAGTCAAATTATATTGTTATTGCAGGATTAACAAATTAATATTACCGAAAAAGTTACACTTTCTTAGGTTTAGTCTCAAAGTCGATTTTCTTGTAAATTGTATGTCAATTCCGTGCGCACTGTACCGCTTAAGCCGAAAAACATGAATATTACTGATTTGCGCGAAAGTAAAGATATAATGTTATGGCAGGATTAACAAATTAATATTAAAAAAAGAAAAGAAAAAATTGAACTTTTTTAGATTTTTACTTAAAGCCGATTTTCTTGTAAATTGTATGTTAATTACTTGAGCGCTGTACCGCTTAGGCCGAAAAACATCAATTTTACTGATTTGCGCGAAAGTAAAACTATAATGTTATTGCAGGATTAACAACTTAATATTACCGAAAAAGTTGCACTTTCTTGATTTAGACTCAAAGTCGATTTTCTTGTAAATTGTATGTTAATCACTTGAGCACTGTACCGCATAAGCCGAAAAACATCAATTTTACTGATTTGGGCGAAAGTACAACTATAATGTTATTGCAGGATTAACAACTTAATATAACCGAAAAAAATTGCACTTTCTAAGCTTTAGACTTAAAGTCGATTTTCTTGTAAATTGTATTTCAGTTGCGTGAGCACTGTACCGCTTAAGCGGAAAAACATGAATTTTACTGATTTAAGCGAAAGTCAAATTATATTGTTATTGCAGGATTAACAAATTAATATTACCGAAAAAGTTGCACTTTCTTAGGCTTAGACCCAAATTATCTTGTAAATTGTATGTCAATTGCGGCAGCAATGTACTGCTTAAGCCGAAAAACATCAATATTACTGACTAGCGCGAAAGTAAAATTATAATGTTATTGCAGAATTTACATATTCATATAACCGAAAAAATTGTACTTTCTTAGTTTTAGACTTAAAGTCGATTTGCTTCTAAATTGTTAATATTTCAGTTGCATGAGCACTGTACCGCTTAAGCCGAAAAACATTAATTTTACTGATTTGAGCGAAAGTCAAATTATATTGTTATTGCAGGATTAACAAATTAATATTACCGAAAAAGTTGCACTTTCTTAGGGGTAGACTCAAAGTCGATTTTCTTGTAAATTGTATGTCAATTGCGGCAGCACTGTACTGCTTAAGCCGAAAAACATCAATATTACTGATTTGCGCGAAAGTCAAATTATAATGTTAATGCAGGATTAACACATTAATATAACCGAGAAAATTGTACTTTCTTAGTTTTAGACTTAAAGTCGATTTTCTTGTAAATTGTATGTCAATTGCGGCAGCACTGTACTGCTTAAGCCGAAAAACATCAATATTACTGATTTGCGTGGAAGTGAAATTATAATGTTATTGCAGAATTTACATATTCATACTTAAAGTCGATTTTCTTGTAACTTGTATTTCAGTTGCGTGAGCACTGTACCGCTAAAGCTGAAAAACATGATTTTTACTGATTTGAGCGAAAGTCAAATTATATTTTTATTGCAGGATTAACAAATTAATATTACCGAAGAAGTTGCACTTTCTTAGTTTAGACTTAAAGTCGATTTTCTTCTAAATTCTAAAAAAAAAATCTCTAAAGAAATTGCACTTTCTTATGACATATAACCGAAAAAATTGCACTTTCTTAGGTTTAGACTCAAAGTCGATTTTCTTGTAAATTGTATGTTAATCACTTGAGCACTGTACCGCATAAGCCGAAAAACATCAATTTTACTGATTTGGGCGAAAGTAAAACTATAATGTTATTGCAGGATTAACAACTTAATTTTACCGAAAAAGTTGCACTTTCTTAGGCTTAGACCCAAATTATCTTGTAAATTGTATGTCAATTGCGGCAGCAATGTACTGCTTAAGCCGAAAAACAGCAATATTACTGACTAGCGCGAAAGTAAAATTATAATGTTATTGCAGGATTAACACATTAATATAACCGAGAAAATTGTACTTTCTTAGTTTTAGACTTAAAGTCGATTTTCTTGTAAATTGTATGTCAATTGCGGCAGCACTGTACTGCTTAGGCCGAAAAACATCAATATTACTGATTTGCGCGAAAGTAAAATTATAATGTTAATGCAGGATTAACACATTAATATAACCGAGAAAATTGTACTTTCTTAGTTTTAGACTTAAAGTCGATTTTCTTGTAAATTGTATGTCAATTGCGGCAGCACTGTACTGCTTAGGCCGAAAAACATCAATATTACTGATTTGCGCGAAAGTAAAATTATAATGTTAATGCAGGATTAACACATTAATATAACCGAGAAAATTGTACTTTCTTAGTTTAAGACTTAAAGTCGATTTTCTTGTAAATTGTATGTCAATTGCGGCAGCACTGTACTGCTTAAGTCGAAAAACATCAATATTACTGATTTGCGCGGAATTGAAATTATAATGTTATTGCAGAATTTACATATTCATACTTAAAGTCGATTTTCTTGTAAATTGTATGTCAATTGCGTGAGCACTGTACTGCTTAAGCCGAAGAAAATGAATTTTACTGATTTGCGCGAAAGTAAAATTATAATGTTAATGCAGGATTAACACATTAATATAACCGAAAAAATTCCACTTTCTTGGGTTTAGACTCAAAGTCGATTTCCTTGTAAATTTTATGTTTATCACTTGAGCACTGTACCGCATAAGCCGAAAAACAACAATTTTACTGATTTGCGCGAAAATAAAATTATATAGCTATTGCAGAATTGACATATTCATATAACCGAAAAAATTGTACTTTCTTAGTTTTAGACTTAAAGTCGATTTGCTGCTAAATTGTATGTTAATTGCGTGAGCACTGTACCGCTTAAACCGAAAAACAAGAATTTTACTGATTTGAGCGAAAGTCAAATTATATTGTTATTGCAGGATTAACAAATTAATATTACCGAAAAAGTTGCACTTTCTTAATTTAGACTTAAAGTCGATTTTCTTCTAAATTCTAAAAAAAAAATCTCTAAAAAAATTGCACTTTCTTATGACATATAACCGAAAAAATTGCACTTTCTTAGCTTTAGACTTAAAGTCGATTTTCGTGTAAATTGTATTTCAGTTACGTGAGCACTGTACCGTTTAAGCCGAAAAACATGAATTTTACTGATTTGAGCGAAAGTCAAATTATATTGTTATTGCAGGATTAACAAATTAATATTACCGAAAAAGTTGCACTTTCTTAGGTTTAGACTCAAAGTCGATTTTCTTGTAAATTGTATGTTAATCACTTGAGCACTCTACCGCATAAGCCGAAAAACACCAATTTTACTGATTTGCGCGAAAGTAAAATTATAATGTTAATGCAGGATTAAAACATTAACATAACCGAAAAAATTCCACTTTCTTAGGTTTAGACTCAAAGTAGATTTCCTTGTAAATTGTATGTTAATCACTTGAGCACTGTACCCCATAAGCCGAAAAACATCAGTTTTACTGATTTGCGCGAAAGTAAAACTATAATGTTATTGCAGGATTAACAACTTAATATTACCGAAAAAGTTGCACTTTCTTAGGTTTAGACTCAAAGTCGATTTTCTTGTAAATTGTATGTTAATCACTTGAGCACTCTACCGCATAAGCCGAAAAACACCAATTTTACTGATTTGCGCGAAAGTAAAATTATAATGTTAATGCAGGATTAAAACATTAATATAACCGAAAAAATTCCACTTTCTTAGGTTTAGCCTCAAAGTCGATTTTCTTGTAAATTGTATGTTAATCACTTGAGCACTGTACCGCATAAGCCGAAAAACAACAATTTTACTGATTTGCGCGAAAATAAAATTATATAGCTATTGCAGAATTGACATATTCATATAACCGAAAAAATTGTACTTTCTTAGTTTTAGACTTAAAGTCGATTTTCTTGTAAATTGTATGTCAGTTGCGTGAGCACTGTACTGCTTAAGCCGAAAAACATGATTTTTACTGATTTGAGCGAAAGTCAAATTATATTGTTATTGCAGGATTAACAAATTAATATTACCGAAAAAGTTGCACTTTCTTAGGTTTAGACTCAAAGTCGATTTTCTTGTAAATTGTATGTCAGTTGCGTGAGCACTGTACTGCTGAAGCCGAAAAACATGAAATTTACTGATTTGAGCGAAAGTCAAATTATATTTTTATTGCAGGATTAACAAATTAATATTACCGAAAAATTGCACTTTCTTAGGTTAAGACTCAAAGTCGATTTTCTTGTAAATTGTATGTTAATCACTTGAGCACTCTACCGCATAAGCCGAAAAACATCAGTTTTACTGATTTGCGCGAAAATAAAATTATATAGCTATTGCAGAATTGACATATTCATATAACCGAAAAAATTGTACTTTCTTAGTTTTAGACTTAAAGTCGATTTGCTGCTAAATTGTGTGTTAATTGCGTGAGCACTGTACCGCTTAAACCGAAAAACACCAATTTTACTGATTTGAGCGAAAGTCAAATTATATTGTTATTGCAGGATTAACAAATTAATATTACCGAAAAAGTTGCACTTTCTTAGGTTTAGACTCAAAGTCGATTTTCTTGTAAATTGTATGTCAGTTGCGTGAGCACTGTACTGCTTAAGCCGAAAAACATGAATTTTACTGATTTGCGCGAAAGTAAAATTATAATGTTAATGCAGGATTAACACATTAATATAACCGAAAAAATTCCACTTTCTTGGGTTTAGACTCAAAGTCGATTTCCTTGTAAATTTTATGTTTATCACTTGAGCACTGTACCGCATAAGCCGAAAAACAACAATTTTACTGATTTGCGCGAAAATAAAATTATATAGCTATTGCAGAATTGACATATTCATATAACCGAAAAAATTGTACTTTCTTAGTTTTAGACTTAAAGTCGATTTGCTGCTAAATTGTATGTTAATTGCGTGAGCACTGTACCGCTTAAACCGAAAAACAAGAATTTTACTGATTTGAGCGAAAGTCAAATTATATTGTTATTGCAGGATTAACAAATTAATATTACCGAAAAAGTTGCACTTTCTTAATTTAGACTTAAAGTCGATTTTCTTCTAAATTCTAAAAAAAAAATCTCTAAAAAAATTGCACTTTCTTATGACATATAACCGAAAAAATTGCACTTTCTTAGCTTTAGACTTAAAGTCGATTTTCGTGTAAATTGTATTTCAGTTACGTGAGCACTGTACCGTTTAAGCCGAAAAACATGAATTTTACTGATTTGAGCGAAAGTCAAATTATATTGTTATTGCAGGATTAACAAATTAATATTACCGAAAAAGTTGCACTTTCTTAGGTTTAGACTCAAAGTCGATTTTCTTGTAAATTGTATGTTAATCACTTGAGCACTCTACCGCATAAGCCGAAAAACACCAATTTTACTGATTTGCGCGAAAGTAAAATTATAATGTTAATGCAGGATTAAAACATTAATATAACCGAAAAAATTCCACTTTCTTAGGTTTAGACTCAAAGTCGATTTCCTTGTAAATTGTATGTTAATCACTTGAGCACTGTACCGCATAAGCCGAAAAACATCAGTTTTACTGATTTGCGCGAAAGTAAAACTATAATGTTATTGCAGGATTAACAACTTAATATTACCGAAAAAGTTGCACTTTCTTAGGTTTAGACTCAAAGTCGATTTTCTTGTAAATTGTATGTTAATCACTTGAGCACTCTACCGCATAAGCCGAAAAACACCAATATTACTGATTTGCGCGAAAGTAAAATTATAATGTTAATGCAGGATTAAAACATTAATATAACCGAAAAAATTCCACTTTCTTAGGTTTAGCCTCAAAGTCGATTTTCTTGTAAATTGTATGTTAATCACTTGAGCACTGTACCGCATAAGCCGAAAAACAACAATTTTACTGATTTGCGCGAAAATAAAATTATATAGCTATTGCAGAATTGACATATTCATATAACCGAAAAAATTGTACTTTCTTAGTTTTAGACTTAAAGTCGATTTTCTTGTAAATTGTATGTCAGTTGCGTGAGCACTGTACTGCTTAAGCCGAAAAACATGAATTTTACTGATTTGAGCGAAAGTCAAATTATATTGTTATTGCAGGATTAACAAATTAATATTACCGAAAAAGTTGCACTTTCTTAGGTTTAGACTCAAAGTCGATTTTCTTGTAAATTGTATGTCAGTTGCGTGAGCACTGTACTGCTTAAGCCGAAAAACATGAAATTTACTGATTTGAGCGAAAGTCAAATTATATTTTTATTGCAGGATTAACAAATTAATATTACCGAAAAATTGCACTTTCTTAGGTTTAGACTCAAAGTCGATTTTCTTGTAAATTGTATGTTAATCACTTGAGCACTCTACCGCATAAGCCGAAAAACACCAAATTTACTGATTTGCGCGAAAGTAAAATTATAATGTTAATGCAGGATTAACACATTAATATAACCGAAAAAATTCCACTTTCTTAGGTTTAGACTCAAAGCCGATTTCCTTGTAAATTGTATGTTAATCACTTGAGCACTGTACCGCATAAGCCGAAAAACATCAGTTTTACTGATTTGCGCGAGAGTAAAACTATAATGTTATTGCAGGATTAACAACTTAATATTACCGAAAAAGTTGCACTTTCTTAGGTTTAGACTCAAAGTCGATTTTCTTGTAAATTGTATGTTAATCACTTGAGCACTGTACCGCATAAGCCGAAAAACAACAATTTTACTGATTTGCGCGAAAATAAAATTATATAGCTATTGCAGAATTGACATATTCATATAACCGAAAAAATTGTACTTTCTTAGTTTTAGACTTAAAGTCGATTTGCTGCTAAATTGTATGTTAATTGCGTGAGCACTGTACAGCTTAAACCGAAAAACATGAATTTTACTGATTTGAGCGAAAGTCAAATTATATTGTTATTGCAGGATTAACAAATTAATATTACCGAAAAAGTTGCACTTTCTTAATTTAGACTTAAAGTCGATTTTCTTCTAAATTCTAAAAAAAAAATCTCTAAAAAAATTGCACTTTCTTATGACATATAACCGAAAAAATTGCACTTTCTTAGCTTTAGACTTAAAGTCGATTTTCGTGTAAATTGTATTTCAGTTACGTGAGCACTAGACCGTTTAAGCCGAAAAACATGAATTTTACTGATTTGAGCGAAAGTCAAATTATATTGTTATTGCAGGATTAACAAATTAATATTACCGAAAAAGTTGCACTTTCTTAGGTTTAGACTCAAAGTCGATTTTCTTGTAAATTGTATGTTAATCACTTGAGCACTCTACCGCATAAGCCGAAAAACACCAATTTTACTGATTTGCGCGAAAGTAAAATTATAATGTTAATGCAGGATTAACACATTAATATAACCGAAAAAATTCCACTTTCTTAGGTTTAGACTCAAAGTCGATTTCCTTGTAAATTGTATGTTAATCACTTGAGCACTGTACCGCATAAGCCGAAAAACAACAATTTTACTGATTTGCGCGAAAATAAAATTATATAGCTATTGCAGAATTGACATATTCATATAACCGAAAAAATTGTACTTTCTTAGTTTTAGACTTAAAGTCGATTTTCTTGTAAATTGTATGTCAGTTGCGTGAGCACTGTACTGCTTAAGCCGAAAAACATGAATTTTACTGATTTGAGCGAAAGTCAAATTATATTGTTATTGCAGGATTAACAAATTAATATTACCGAAAAAGTTGCACTTTCTTAGGTTTAGACTCAAAGTCGATTTTCTTGTAAATTGTATGTCGGTTGCGTGAGCACTGTACTGCTTAAGCCGAAAAACATGAAATTTACTGATTTGAGCGAAAGTCAAATTATATTTTTATTGCAATATTAACAAATTAATATTACCGAAAAATTGCACTTTCTTAGGTTTAGACTCAAAGTCGATTTTCTTGTAAATTGTATGTTAATCACTTGAGCACTCTACCGCATAAGCCGAAAAACACCAATTTTACTGATTTGCGCGAAAGTAAAATTATAATGTTAATGCAGGATTAACACATTAATATAACCGAAAAAATTCCACTTTCTTAGGTTTAGACTCAAAGCCGATTTCCTTGTAAATTGTATGTTAATCACTTGAGCACTGTACCGCATAAGCCGAAAAACATCAGTTTTACTGATTTGCGCGAGAGTAAAACTATAATGTTATTGCAGGATTAACAACTTAATATTACCGAAAAAGTTGCACTTTCTTAGGTTTAGACTCAAAGTCGATTTTCTTGTAAATTGTATGTTAATCACTTGAGCACTGTACCGCATAAGCCGAAAAACAACAATTTTACTGATTTGCGCGAAAATAAAATTATATAGCTATTGCAGAATTGACATATTCATATAACCGAATAAAATGCACTTTCTTAGCTTTAGACTTAAAGTCGATTTTCTTGTAAATTGTATTTCAGTTGCGTGCGCACTGTACCGCTTAAACCGAAAAACATGAATTTTACTGATTTGAGCGAAAGTCAAATTATATTGTTATTGCAGGATTAACAAATTAATATTACCGAAAAAGTTACACTTTCTTAGGTTTAGTCTCAAAGTCGATTTTCTTGTAAATTCTATGTCAATTGCGTGCGCACTGTACCGCTTAGGCCGAAAAACATCAATTTTACTGATTTGCGCGAAAGTAAAACTATAATGTTATTGCAGGATTAACAACTTAATATTACCGAAAAAGTTGCACTTTCTTAGGTTTAGACTCAAAGTCGATTTTCTTGTAAATTGTATGTTAATCACTTGAGCACTGTACCGCATAAGCCGAAAAACATCAATTTTACTGATTTGGGCGAAAGTAAAACTATAATGTTATTGCAGGATTAACAACTTAATATTACCGAAAAAATTTCACTTTCTAAGCTTTAGACTTAAAGTCGATTTTCTTGTAAATTGTATTTCAGTTGCGTGAGCACTGTACCGCTTAAGCTGAAAAACATGAATTTTACTGATTTGAGCGAAAGTCAAATTATATTGTTATTGCAGGATTAACAAATTAATATTACCTAAAAAGTTGCACTTTCTTAGGTTTAGACCCAAATTATCTTGTAAATTGTATGTCAATTGCGGCAGCACTGTACTGCTTAAGCCGAAAAACATCAATATTACTGATTTGCGCGAAAGTAGAATTATAATGTTATTGCAGAATTGACATATTCATATAACCGAAAAAATTGTACTTTCTTAGTTTTAGACTTAAAGTCGATTTGCTTCTAAATTGTATGTTAATTGCGTGAGCACTGTACCGCTTAAACCGAAAAACATGAATTTTACTGATTTGAGCGAAAGTCAAATTATATTGTTATTGCAGGATTAACAAATTAATATTACCGAAAAAGTTGCACTTTCTTAGGTTTAGACTCAAAGTCGATTTTCTTGTAAATTGTATGTCAGTTGCGTGAGCACTGTACTGCTTAAGCCGAAAAACATGAATTTTACTGATTTGAGCGAAAGTCAAATTATATTTTTATTGCAGGATTAACAAATTAATATTACCGAAAAAAATGCACTTTCTTAGGTTTAGACTCAAAGTCGATTTTCTTGTAAATTGTATGTTAATCACTTGAGCACTCTACCGCATAAGCCGAAAAACACCAATTTTACTGATTTGCGCGAAAGTAAAATTATAATGTTAATGCAGGATTATCACATTAATATAACCGAAAAAATCCCACTTTCTTAGGTTTAGACTCAAAGTCGATTTTCTTGTAAATTGTATATTAATCACTTGAGCACTCTACCGCATAAGCCGAAAAACATCAGTTTTACTGATTTGCGCGAGAGTAAAACTATAATGTTATTGCAGGATTAACAACTTAATATTACCGAAAAAGTTGCACTTTCTTAGGTTTAGACTCAAAGCCGATTTTCTTGTAAATTGTATGTTAATCACTTGAGCACTGTACCGCATAAGCCGAAAAACAACAATTTTACTGATTTGCGCGAAAATAAAATTATATAGCTATTGCAGAATTGACATATTCATATAACCGAAAAAAATGCACTTTCTTAGCTTTAGACTTAAAGTCGATTTTCTTGTAAATTGTATTTCAGTTGCGTGCGCACTGTACCGCTTAAGCCGAAAAACATGAATTTTACTGATTTGAGCGAAAGTCAAATTATATTGTTATTGCAGGATTAACAAATTAATATTACCGAAAAAGTTACACTTTCTTAGGTTTAGTCTCAAAGTCGATTTTCTTGTAAATTGTATGTCAATTGCGTGCGCACTGTACCGCTTAAGCCGAAAAACATCAATATTACTGATTTGCGCGAAAGTAAAGCTATAATGTTATGGCAGGATTAACAAATTAATATTAAAAAAAGAAAAGAAAAAATTGAACTTTTTTAGATTTTTACTTAAAGCCGATTTTCTTGTAAATTGTATGTTAATTACTTGAGCGCTGTACCGCTTAGGCCGAAAAACATCAATTTTACTGATTTGCGCGAAAGTAAAACTATAATGTTATTGCAGGATTAACAACTTAATATTACCGAAAAAGTTGCACTTTCTTAGGTTTAGACTCAAAGTCGATTTTCTTGTAAATTGTATGTTAATCACTTGAGCAATGTACTGCTTAAGCCGAAAAACATCAATATTACTGACTAGCGCGAAAGTAAAATTATAATGTTATTGCAGAATTTACATATTCATACTTAAAGTCGATTTTCTTGTAACTTGTATTTCAGTTGCGTGAGCACTGTACCGCTAAAGCTGAAAAACATGATTTTTACTGATTTGAGCGAAAGTCAAATTATATTTTTATTGCAGGATTAACAAATTAATATTACCGAAGAAGTTGCACTTTCTTAGTTTAGACTTAAAGTCGATTTTCTTCTAAATTCTAAAAAAAAATCTCTAAAGAAATTGCACTTTCTTATGACATATAACCGAAAAAATTGCACTTTCTTAGGTTTAGACTCAAAGTCGATTTTCTTGTAAATTGTATGTTAATCACTTGAGCACTGTACCGCATAAGCCGAAAAATATCAATTTTACTGATTTGGGCGAAAGTAAAACTATAATGTTATTGCAGGATTAACAACTTAATATTACCGAAAAAGTTGCACTTTCTTAGGCTTAGACCCAAATTATCTTGTAAATTGTATGTCAATTGCGGCAGCAATGTACTGCTTAAGCCGAAAAACAGCAATATTACTGACTAGCGCGAAAGTAAAATTATAATGTTATTGCAGAATTTACATATTCATATAACCGAAAAAATTGTACTTTCTTAGTTTTAGACTTAAAGTCGATTTGCTTCTTTATTGTGTGTTAATTGCGTGAGCACTGTACCGCTTAAACCGAAAAACATGAATTTTACTGATTTGCGCTAAAAGCAAACTTTCATTTTATTTCAGGATTAACATATTCATATAACCGAAAAAATTGCACTTTCTTAGTTTTAGACTTAAAGTCGATTTTCTTGTAAATTGTTAATATTTCAGTTGCATGAGCACTGTACTGCTTAAGCCGTAAAACATCAATATTACTGATTTGCGCGAAAGTAAAATTATAATGTTAATGCAGGATTAACACATTAATATAACCGAGAAAATTGTACTTTCTTAGTTTTAGACTTAAAGTCGATTTTCTTGTAAATTGTATGTCAATTGCGGCAGCACTGTACTGCTTAAGCCGAAAAACATCAATATTACTGATTTGCGCGAAAGTAAAATTATAATGTTAATGCAGGATTAACACATTAATATAACCGAGAAAATTGTACTTTCTTAGTTTTAGACTTAAAGTCGATTTTCTTGTAAATTGTATGTCAATTGCGGCAGCACTGTACTGCTTAAGCCGAAAAACATCAATATTACTGATTTGCGCGGAATTGAAATTATAATGTTATTGCAGAATTTACATATTCATACTTAAAGTCGATTTTCTTGTAAATTGTATGTCAATTGCGTGAGCACTGTACTGCTTAAACCGAAGAAAATGAATTTTACTGATTTGAGCGAAAGTCAAATTATATTGTTATTGCAGAATTGACATATTCATATAACCGAAAAAATTGCAGTTTCTTAGTTTTAGACTTAAAGTCGATTTTCTTGTAAATTGTATTTCAGTTGCGTGAGCACTGTACCGCTAAAGCTGAAAAACATGATTTTTACTGATTTGAGCGAAAGTCAAATTATATTTTTATTGCAGGATTAACAAATTATATTACCGAAAAAGTTGCACTTTCTTAGTTTAGACTTAAAGTCGATTTTCTTCTAAATTCTAAAAAAAAAATCTCTAAAGAAATTGCACTTTCTTATGACATATAACCGAAAAAATTGCACTTTCTTAGCTTTAGACTTAAAGTCGATTTTCGTGTAAATTGTATTTCAGTTACGTGAGCACTGTACCGTTTAAGCCGAAAAACATGAATTTTACTGATTTGAGCGAAAGTCAAATTATATTATTATTGCAGGATTAACAAATTAATAATACCGAAAAAGTTGCACTTTCTTAGGTTTAGACTCAAAGTCGATTTTCTTGTAAATTGTATGTTAATCACTTGAGCACTCTACCGCATAAGCCGAAAAACACCAATTTTACTGATTTGCGCGAAAGTAAAATTATAATGTTAATGCATAATTAACACATTAATATAACCGAAAAAATTCCACTTTCTTAGGTTTAGACTCAAAGTCGATTTCCTTGTAAATTGTATGTTAATCACTTGAGCACTGTACCGCATAAGCCGAAAAACATCAGTTTTACTGATTTGCGCGAAAGTAAAACTATAATGTTATTGCAGGATTAACAACTCAATATTACCGAAAAAGTTGCACTTTCTTAGGTTTAGACTCAAAGTCGATTTTCTTGTAAATTGTATGTTAATCACTTGAGCACTGTACCGCATAAGCCGAAAAACAACAATTTTACTGATTTGCGCGAAAATAAAATTATATAGCTATTGCAGAATTGACATATTCATATAACCGAAAAAATTGTACTTTCTTAGTTTTAGACTTAAAGTCGATTTGCTGCTAAATTGTATGTTAATTGCGTGAGCACTGTACCGCTTAAACCGAAAAACATGAATTTTACTGATTTGAGCGAAAGTCAAATTATATTGTTATTGCAGGATTAACAAATTAATATTACCGAAAAAATTGCACTTTCTTAGGTTTAGACTCAAAGTCGATTTTCTTGTAAATTGTATGTTAATCACTTGAGCACTCTACCGCATAAGCCGAAAAACACCAATTTTACTGATTTATTAACAAATTAATATTACCGAAAAAGTTGCACTTTCTTGGGTTTAGACTCAAAGTCGATTTTCTTGTAAATTCTATGTCAGTTGCGTGAGCACTGTATTGCTTAAGCCGAAAAACATGAATTTTACTGATTTGAGCGAAAGTCAAATTATATTTTAATTGCAGGATTAACAAATTAATATTACCGAAAAAATTGCACTTTCTTAGGTTTAGACTCAAAGTCGATTTTCTTGTAAATTGTATGTTAATCACTTGAGCACTCTACCGCATAAGCCGAAAAACACCAATTTTACTGATTTGCGCGAAAGTAAAATTATAATGTTAATGCAGGATTAACACATTAATATAACCGAAAAAATTCCACTTTCTTAGGTTTAGACTCAAAGTCGATTTCCTTGTAAATTGTATGTTAATCACTTGAGCACTGTACCGCATAAGCCGAAAAACATCAGTTTTACTGATTTGCGCGAAAATAAAATTATATAGCTATTGCAGAATTGACATATTCATATAACCGAAAAAAATGCACTTTCTTAGCTTTAGACTTAAAGTCGATTTTCTTGTAAATTGTATTTCAATTGCGTGCGCACTGTACCGCTTAAGCCGGAAAACATGAATTTTACTGATTTGAGCGAAAGTCAAATTATATGCTTATTGCAGGATTAACAAATTAATATTACCGAAAAAGTTGCACTTTCTTAGGTTTAGTCTCAAAGTCGATTTTCTTGTAAATTGTATATCAATTGCGTGCGCACTGTACCGCTTAAGCTGAAAAACATCAATATTACTGATTTGCGCGAAAGTAAAACTATAATGTTATGGCAGGATTAACAAATTAATATTAAAAAAAGAAAAGAAAAATTGAACTTTCTTAGATTTTTACTTAAAGCCGATTTTCTTGTAATAAATTTTATTTCAGTTGCGTGAGCACTGTACCGCTTAAGCTGAAAAACATGAATTTTACTGATTTGAGCGAAAGTCAAATTATATTGTTATTGCAGGATTAACAAATTAATATTACCGAAAAAGTTGCACTTTCTTAGGTGTAGACCCAAATTATCTTGTAAATTGTATGTCAATTGCGGCAGCACTGTACTGCTTAAGCCGAAAAACACCAATTTTACTGATTTGCGCGAAAGTAAAACTATAATGTTATTGCAGGATTAACAACTTAATATTACCGAAAAAGTTGCACTTTCTTAGGTTTAGACTCAAAGTCGATTTTCTTGTAAATTGTATGTTAATCACTTGAGCACTGTACCGCATTAGCCGAAAAACAACAATTTTACTGATTTGCGCGAAAATAAAATTATATAGCTATTGCAGAATTGACATATTCATATAACCGAAAAAAATGCACTTTCTTAGCTTTAGACTTAAAGTCGATTTTCTTGTAAATTGTATTTCAATTGCGTGCGCACTGTACCGCTTAAGCCGGAAAACATGAATTTTACTGATTTGAGCGAAAGTCAAATTATATGCTTATTGCAGGATTAACAAATTAATATTACCGAAAAAGTTGCACTTTCTTAGGTTTAGTCTCAAAGTCGATTTTCTTGTAAATTGTATATCAATTGCGTGCGCACTGTACCGCTTAAGCTGAAAAACATCAATATTACTGATTTGCGCGAAAGTAAAACTATAATGTTATGGCAGGATTAACAAATTAATATTAAAAAAAGAAAAGAAAAATTGAACTTTCTTAGATTTTTACTTAAAGCCGATTTTCTTGTAAATTGTATATCAATTGCGTGCGCACTGTACCGCTTAAGCTGAAAAACATGAATTTTACTGATTTGAGCGAAAGTCAAATTATATTGTTATTGCAGGAATAAAAACTTAATATTACCGAAAAAATATCACTTTCTAAGCTTTAGACTTAAAGTCGATTTTCTTGTAAATTGTATTTCAGTTGCGTGAGCACTGTACCGCTTAAGCTGAAAAACATGAATTTTACTGATTTGAGCGAAAGTCAAATTATATTGTTATTGCAGGATTAACAACTTAATATTACCGAAAAAATATCACTTTCTAAGCTTTAGACTTAAAGTCGATTTTCTTGTAAATTGTATTTCAGTTGCGTGAGCACTGTACCGCTTAAGCTGAAAAACATGAATTTTACTGATTTGAGCGAAAGTCAAATTATATTGTTATTGCAGGATTAACAAATTAATATTACCGAAAAAGTTGCACTTTCTTAGGTGTAGACCCAAATTATCTTGTAAATTGTATGTCAATTGCGGCAGCACTGTACTGCTTAAGCCGAAAAACATCAATATTACTGATTTGCGCGAAAGTAAAATTATAATGTTATTGCAGAATTTACATATTCATATAACCGAAAAAATTGTACCTTCTTAGTTTAGACTTAAAGTCGATTTTCTTCTAAATTCTAAAAAAAAAATCTCTAAAAAAATTGCACTTTCTTATGACATATAACCGAAAAAATTGCACTTTCTTAGCTTTAGACTTAAAGTCGATTTTCGTGTAAATTGTATTTCAGTTACATGAGCCCTGTACCGTTAAAGCCGAAAAACATGAATTTTACTGATTTGAGCGAAAGTCAAATTATATTATTATTGCAGGATTAACAAATTAATATTACCGAAAAAGTTGCACTTTCTTAGGTTTAGACTCAAAGTCGATTTTCTTGTAAATTGTATGTTAATCACTTGAGCACTCTACCGCATAAGTCGAAAAACACCAATTTTACTGATTTGCGCGAAAGTAAAATTATAATGTTAATGCAGGATTAACACATTAATATAACCGAAAAAATTGCACTTTCTTAGGTTTAGACTCAAAGTCGATTTCCTTGTAAATTGTATGTTAATCACTTGAGCACTGTACCGCATAAGCCGGAAAACATCAGTTTTACTGGTTTGCGCGAAAGTAAAACTATAATGTTATTGCAGGATTAACAACTTAATATAACCGAAAAAGTTGCACTTTCTTAGGTTTAGACTCAAAGTCGATTTCCTTGTAAATTGTATGTTAAATACTTGAGCACTCTACCGCATAAGCCAAAAAACACCAATTTTACTGATTTGCGCGAAAGTAAAATTATAATGTTAATGCAGGATTAACACATTAATATAACCGAAAAAATTCCACTTTCTTAGGTTTAGACTCAAAGTCGATTTCCTTGTAAATTGTATGTTAATCACTTGAGCACTGTACCGCATAAGCCGAAAAACATCAGTTTTACTGATTTGCGCGAAAGTAAAACTATAATGTTATTGCAGGATTAAGAACTTAATATTACCGAAAAAGTTGCACTTTCTTAGGTTTAGACTCAAAGTCGATTTTCTTGTAAATTGCATGTTAATCACTTGAGCACTGTACCGCATAAGCCGAAAAACAACAATTTTACTGATTTGCGCGAAAGTAAAACTATAATGTTATTGCAGGATTAACACATTAATATAACCGAAAAAATTCCACTTTCTTAGGTTTAGACTCAAAGTCGATTTTCTTGTAAATTGTATGTTAATCACTTGAGCACTCTACCGCATAAGCCGAAAAACACCAATTTTACTGATTTGCGCGAAAGTAAAATTATAATGTTAATGCAGGATTAACACATTAATATAACCGAAAAAATTCCACTTTCTTAGGTTTAGACTCAAAGTCGATTTCCTTGTAAATTGTATGTTAATCACTTGAGCACTGTACCGCATAAGCCGAAAAACATCAGTTTTACTGATTTGCGCGAAAATAAAATTATATAGCTATTGCAGAATTGACATATTCATATAACCGAAAAAAATGCACTTTCTTAGCTTTAGACTTAAAGTCGATTTTCTTGTAAATTGTATTTCAATTGCGTGCGCACTGTACCGCTTAAGCCGGAAAACATGAATTTTACTGATTTGAGCGAACGTCAAATTATATTTTAATTGCAGGATTAACAAATTAATATTACCGAAAAAATTGCACTTTCTTAGGTTTAGACTCAAAGTCGATTTTCTTGTAAATTGTATGTTAATCACTTGAGCACTCTACCGCATAAGCCGAAAAACACCAATTTTACTGATTTGCGCGAAAGTAAAATTATAATGTTAATGCAGGATTAACACATTAATATAACCGAAAAAATTCCACTTTCTTAGGTTTAGACTCAAAGTCGATTTCCTTGTAAATTGTATGTTAATCACTTGAGCACTGTACCGCATAAGCCGAAAAACATCAGTTTTACTGATTTGCGCGAAAATAAAATTATATAGCTATTGCAGAATTGACATATTCATATAACCGAAAAAAATGCACTTTCTTAGCTTTAGACTTAAAGTCGATTTTCTTGTAAATTGTATTTCAATTGCGTGCGCACTGTACCGCTTAAGCCGGAAAACATGAATTTTACTGATTTGAGCGAAAGTCAAATTATATGCTTATTGCAGGATTAACAAATTAATATTACCGAAAAAGTTGCACTTTCTTAGGTTTAGTCTCAAAGTCGATTTTCTTGTAAATTGTATATCAATTGCGTGCGCACTGTACCGCTTAAGCTGAAAAACATCAATATTACTGATTTGCGCGAAAGTAAAACTATAATGTTATGGCAGGATTAACAAATTAATATTAAAAAAAGAAAAGAAAAATTGAACTTTCTTAGATTTTTACTTAAAGCCGATTTTCTTGTAATAAATTTTATTTCAGTTGCGTGAGCACTGTACTGCTTAAGCCGAAAAACACCAATTTTACTGATTTGCGCGAAAGTAAAACTATAATGTTATTGCAGGATTAACAACTTAATATTACCGAAAAAGTTGCACTTTCTTAGGTTTAGACTCAAAGTCGATTTTCTTGTAAATTGTATGTTAATCACTTGAGCACTGTACCGCATTAGCCGAAAAACAACAATTTTACTGATTTGCGCGAAAATAAAATTATATAGCTATTGCAGAATTGACATATTCATATAACCGAAAAAAATGCACTTTCTTAGCTTTAGACTTAAAGTCGATTTTCTTGTAAATTGTATTTCAATTGCGTGCGCACTGTACCGCTTAAGCCGGAAAACATGAATTTTACTGATTTGAGCGAAAGTCAAATTATATGCTTATTGCAGGATTAACAAATTAATATTACCGAAAAAGTTGCACTTTCTTAGGTTTAGTCTCAAAGTCGATTTTCTTGTAAATTGTATATCAATTGCGTGCGCACTGTACCGCTTAAGCTGAAAAACATCAATATTACTGATTTGCGCGAAAGTAAAACTATAATGTTATGGCAGGATTAACAAATTAATATTAAAAAAAGAAAAGAAAAATTGAACTTTCTTAGATTTTTACTTAAAGCCGATTTTCTTGTAAATTGTATATCAATTGCGTGCGCACTGTACCGCTTAAGCTGAAAAACATGAATTTTACTGATTTGAGCGAAAGTCAAATTATATTGTTATTGCAGGAATAAAAACTTAATATTACCGAAAAAATATCACTTTCTAAGCTTTAGACTTAAAGTCGATTTTCTTGTAAATTGTATTTCAGTTGCGTGAGCACTGTACCGCTTAAGCTGAAAAACATGAATTTTACTGATTTGAGCGAAAGTCAAATTATATTGTTATTGCAGGATTAACAACTTAATATTACCGAAAAAATATCACTTTCTAAGCTTTAGACTTAAAGTCGATTTTCTTGTAAATTGTATTTCAGTTGCGTGAGCACTGTACCGCTTAAGCTGAAAAACATGAATTTTACTGATTTGAGCGAAAGTCAAATTATATTGTTATTGCAGGATTAACAAATTAATATTACCGAAAAAGTTGCACTTTCTTAGGTGTAGACCCAAATTATCTTGTAAATTGTATGTCAATTGCGGCAGCACTGTACTGCTTAAGCCGAAAAACATCAATATTACTGATTTGCGCGAAAGTAAAATTATAATGTTATTGCAGAATTTACATATTCATATAACCGAAAAAATTGTACCTTCTTAGTTTAGACTTAAAGTCGATTTTCTTCTAAATTCTAAAAAAAAAATCTCTAAAAAAATTGCACTTTCTTATGACATATAACCGAAAAAATTGCACTTTCTTAGCTTTAGACTTAAAGTCGATTTTCGTGTAAATTGTATTTCAGTTACATGAGCCCTGTACCGTTAAAGCCGAAAAACATGAATTTTACTGATTTGAGCGAAAGTCAAATTATATTATTATTGCAGGATTAACAAATTAATATTACCGAAAAAGTTGCACTTTCTTAGGTTTAGACTCAAAGTCGATTTTCTTGTAAATTGTATGTTAATCACTTGAGCACTCTACCGCATAAGTCGAAAAACACCAATTTTACTGATTTGCGCGAAAGTAAAATTATAATGTTAATGCAGGATTAACACATTAATATAACCGAAAAAATTGCACTTTCTTAGGTTTAGACTCAAAGTCGATTTCCTTGTAAATTGTATGTTAATCACTTGAGCACTGTACCGCATAAGCCGGAAAACATCAGTTTTACTGGTTTGCGCGAAAGTAAAACTATAATGTTATTGCAGGATTAACAACTTAATATAACCGAAAAAGTTGCACTTTCTTAGGTTTAGACTCAAAGTCGATTTCCTTGTAAATTGTATGTTAAATACTTGAGCACTCTACCGCATAAGCCAAAAAACACCAATTTTACTGATTTGCGCGAAAGTAAAATTATAATGTTAATGCAGGATTAACACATTAATATAACCGAAAAAATTCCACTTTCTTAGGTTTAGACTCAAAGTCGATTTCCTTGTAAATTGTATGTTAATCACTTGAGCACTGTACCGCATAAGCCGAAAAACATCAGTTTTACTGATTTGCGCGAAAGTAAAACTATAATGTTATTGCAGGATTAAGAACTTAATATTACCGAAAAAGTTGCACTTTCTTAGGTTTAGACTCAAAGTCGATTTTCTTGTAAATTGCATGTTAATCACTTGAGCACTGTACCGCATAAGCCGAAAAACAACAATTTT
This sequence comes from Bactrocera oleae, assembly GCF_042242935.1. NCBI lineage: Eukaryota > Metazoa > Arthropoda > Insecta > Diptera > Tephritidae > Bactrocera > Bactrocera oleae. The sequence continues at coordinate 13,716,321 of NC_091541.1, read as the reverse complement.
ACTGATTTGCGCGAAAGTAAAACTATAATGTTATTGCAGGATTAAGAACTTAATATTACCGAAAAAGTTGCACTTTCTTAGGTTTAGACTTAAAGTCGATTTTCTTGTAGATTGTATTTCAGTTGCGTGAGCACTGTACCGCTAAAGCTGAAAAACATGATTTTTACTGATTTGAGCGAAAATCAAATTATATTTTTATTGCAGGATTAACAAATTAATATTACCGAAAAAGTTGCACTTTCTTAGGTTTAGACTCAAAGTCGATTTTCTTGTAAATTGTATGTTAAATACTTGAGCACTCTACCGCATAAGCCGAAAAACATCAGTTTTACTGATTTATTAACAAATTAATATTACCGAAAAAGTTGCACTTTCTTGGGTTTAGACTCAAAGTCGATTTTCTTGTAAATTCTATGTCAGTTGCGTGAGCACTGTATTGCTTAAGCCGAAAAACATGAATTTTACTGATTTGAGCGAAAGTCAAATTATATTTTAATTGCAGGATTAACAAATTAATATTACCGAAAAAATTGCACTTTCTTAGGTTTAGACTCAAAGTCGATTTTCTTGTAAATTGTATGTTAATCACTTGAGCACTCTACCGCATAAGCCGAAAAACACCAATTTTACTGATTTGCGCGAAAGTAAAATTATAATGTTAATGCAGGATTAACACATTAATATAACCGAAAAAATTCCACTTTCTTAGGTTTAGACTCAAAGTCGATTTCCTTGTAAATTGTATGTTAATCACTTGAGCACTGTACCGCATAAGCCGAAAAACATCAGTTTTACTGATTTGCGCGAAAATAAAATTATATAGCTATTGCAGAATTGACATATTCATATAACCGAAAAAAATGCACTTTCTTAGCTTTAGACTTAAAGTCGATTTTCTTGTAAATTGTATTTCAATTGCGTGCGCACTGTACCGCTTAAGCCGAAAAACATGAATTTTACTGATTTGAGCGAAAGTCAAATTATATTTTAATTGCAGGATTAACAAATTAATATTACCGAAAAAATTGCACTTTCTTAGGTTTAGACTCAAAGTCGATTTCCTTGTAAATTGTATGTTAATCACTTGAGCACTGTACCGCATAAGCCGAAAAACATCAGTTTTACTGATTTGCGCGAAAGTAAAACTATAATGTTATTGCAGGATTAACAACTCAATATTACCGAAAAAGTTGCACTTTCTTAGGTTTAGACTCAAAGTCGATTTTCTTGTAAATTGTATGTTAATCACTTGAGCACTGTACCGCATAAGCCGAAAAACAACAATTTTACTGATTTGCGCGAAAATAAAATTATATAGCTATTGCAGAATTGACATATTCATATAACCGAAAAAATTGTACTTTCTTAGTTTTAGACTTAAAGTCGATTTGCTGCTAAATTGTATGTTAATTGCGTGAGCACTGTACCGCTTAAACCGAAAAACATGAATTTTACTGATTTGAGCGAAAGTCAAATTATATTGTTATTGCAGGATTAACAAATTAATATTACCGAAAAAATTGCACTTTCTTAGGTTTAGACTCAAAGTCGATTTTCTTGTAAATTGTATGTTAATCACTTGAGCACTCTACCGCATAAGCCGAAAAACACCAATTTTACTGATTTATTAACAAATTAATATTACCGAAAAAGTTGCACTTTCTTGGGTTTAGACTCAAAGTCGATTTTCTTGTAAATTCTATGTCAGTTGCGTGAGCACTGTATTGCTTAAGCCGAAAAACATGAATTTTACTGATTTGAGCGAAAGTCAAATTATATTTTAATTGCAGGATTAACAAATTAATATTACCGAAAAAATTGCACTTTCTTAGGTTTAGACTCAAAGTCGATTTTCTTGTAAATTGTATGTTAATCACTTGAGCACTCTACCGCATAAGCCGAAAAACACCAATTTTACTGATTTGCGCGAAAGTAAAATTATAATGTTAATGCAGGATTAACAAATTAATATAACCGAAAAAATTGCACTTTCTTAGGTTTAGACTCAAAGTCGATTTTCTTGTAAATTGTATGTTAATCACTTGAGCACTGTACCGCATAAGCCGAAAAACAACAATTTTACTGATTTGCGCGAAAATAAAATTATATAGCTATTGCAGAATTGACATATTCATATAACCGAAAAAATTGTACTTTCTTAGTTTTAGACTTAAAGTCGATTTGCTGCTAAATTGTATGTTAATTGCGTGAGCACTGTACCGCTTAAACCGAAAAACATGAATTTTACTGATTTGAGCGAAAGTCAAATTATATTGTTATTGCAGGATTAACAAATTAATATTACCGAAAAAATTGCACTTTCTTAGGTTTAGACTCAAAGTCGATTTTCTTGTAAATTGTATGTTAATCACTTGAGCACTCTACCGCATAAGCCGAAAAACACCAATTTTACTGATTTATTAACAAATTAATATTACCGAAAAAGTTGCACTTTCTTGGGTTTAGACTCAAAGTCGATTTTCTTGTAAATTCTATGTCAGTTGCGTGAGCACTGTATTGCTTAAGCCGAAAAACATGAATTTTACTGATTTGAGCGAAAGTCAAATTATATTTTAATTGCAGGATTAACAAATTAATATTACCGAAAAAATTGCACTTTCTTAGGTTTAGACTCAAAGTCGATTTTCTTGTAAATTGTATTTCAGTTGCGTGAGCACTGTAAACTATAATCTTATGGCAGGATTAACAAATTAATATAAAAAAAAGAAAAGAAAAAATTGAACTTTCTTAGATTTTTACTTAAAGCTGATTTTCTTGTAAATTGAATGTTAATTACTTGAGCACTGTACCGCATAAGCCGAAAAACATCAATTTTACTGATTTGCGCGAAAGTAAACTTATAATGTTATTGCAGGATTAACAACTTAATATTACCGAAAAAGTTGCACTTTCTTAGGTTTAGACTTAAAGTCGATTTTCTTGTAAATTGTATTTCAGTTGCGTGAGCACTGTAAACTATAATCTTATGGCAGGATTAACAAATTAATATAATAAAAAGAAAAGAAAAAATTGAACTTTCTTAGATTTTTACTTAAAGCTGATTTTCTTGTAAATTGAATGTTAATTACTTGAGCACTGTACCGCATAAGCCGAAAAACATCAATTTTACTGATTTGCGCGAAAGTAAACTTATAATGTTATTGCAGGATTAACAACTTAATATTACCGAAAAAGTTGCACTTTCTTAGGTTTAGACTCAAAGTCGATTTTCTTGTAAATTGTATGTTAATCACTTGAGCACTGTACCGCATAAGCCGAAAAACAACAATTTTACTGATTTGCGCGAAAATAAAATTATATAGCTATTGCAGAATTGACATATTCATATAACCGAAAAAATTGTACTTTCTTAGTTTTAGACTTAAAGTCGATTTGCTGCTAAATTGTATGTTAATTGCGTGAGCACTGTACCGCTTAAACCGAAAAACATGAATTTTACTGATTTGAGCGAAAGTCAAATTATATTGTTATTGCAGGATTAACAAATTAATATTACCGAAAAAATTGCACTTTCTTAGGTTTAGACTCAAAGTCGATTTTCTTGTAAATTGTATGTTAATCACTTGAGCACTCTACCGCATAAGCCGAAAAACACCAATTTTACTGATTTATTAACAAATTAATATTACCGAAAAAGTTGCACTTTCTTGGGTTTAGACTCAAAGTCGATTTTCTTGTAAATTCTATGTCAGTTGCGTGAGCACTGTATTGCTTAAGCCGAAAAACATGAATTTTACTGATTTGAGCGAAAGTCAAATTATATTTTAATTGCAGGATTAACAAATTAATATTACCGAAAAAATTGCACTTTCTTAGGTTTAGACTCAAAGTCGATTTTCTTGTAAATTGTATGTTAATCACTTGAGCACTCTACCGCATAAGCCGAAAAACACCAATTTTACTGATTTATTAACAAATTAATATTACCGAAAAAGTTGCACTTTCTTGGGTTTAGACTCAAAGTCGATTTTCTTGTAAATTCTATGTCAGTTGCGTGAGCACTGTATTGCTTAAGCCGAAAAACATGAATTTTACTGATTTGAGCGAAAGTCAAATTATATTTTAATTGCAGGATTAACAAATTAATATTACCGAAAAAATTGCACTTTCTTAGGTTTAGACTCAAAGTCGATTTCCTTGTAAATTGTATGTTAATCACTTGAGCACTGTACCGCATAAGCCGAAAAACATCAGTTTTACTGATTTGCGCGAAAATAAAATTATATAGCTATTGCAGAATTGACATATTCATATAACCGAAAAAAATGCACTTTCTTAGCTTTAGACTTAAAGTCGATTTTCTTGTAAATTGTATTTCAATTGCGTGCGCACTGTACCGCTTAAGCCGGAAAACATGAATTTTACTGATTTGAGCGAAAGTCAAATTATATGCTTATTGCAGGATTAACAAATTAATATTACCGAAAAAGTTGCACTTTCTTAGGTTTAGTCTCAAAGTCGATTTTCTTGTAAATTGTATATCAATTGCGTGCGCACTGTACCGCTTAAGCTGAAAAACATCAATATTACTGATTTGCGCGAAAGTAAAACTATAATGTTATGGCAGGATTAACAAATTAATATTAAAAAAAGAAAAGAAAAATTGAACTTTCTTAGATTTTTACTTAAAGCCGATTTTCTTGTAATAAATTGTGTTTCAGTTGCGTGAGCACTGTACCGCTTAAGCTGAAAAACATGAATTTTACTGATTTGAGCGAAAGTCAAATTATATTGTTATTGCAGGATTAACAAATTAATATTACCGAAAAAGTTGCACTTTCTTAGGTGTAGACCCAAATTATCTTGTAAATTGTATGTCAATTGCGGCAGCACTGTACTGCTTAAGCCGAAAAACACCAATTTTACTGATTTGCGCGAAAGTAAAACTATAATGTTATTGCAGGATTAACAACTTAATATTACCGAAAAAGTTGCACTTCCTTAGGTTTAGACTCAAAGTCGATTTTCTTGTAAATTGTATGTTAATCACTTGAGCACTGTACCGCATTAGCCGAAAAACAACAATTTTACTGATTTGCGCGAAAATAAAATTATATAGCTATTGCAGAATTGACATATTCATATAACCGAAAAAAATGCACTTTCTTAGCTTTAGACTTAAAGTCGATTTTCTTGTAAATTGTATTTCAATTGCGTGCGCACTGTACCGCTTAAGCCGGAAAACATGAATTTTACTGATTTGAGCGAAAGTCAAATTATATGCTTATTGCAGGATTAACAAATTAATATTACCGAAAAAGTTGCACTTTCTTAGGTTTAGTCTCAAAGTCGATTTTCTTGTAAATTGTATATCAATTGCGTGCGCACTGTACCGCTTAAGCTGAAAAACATCAATATTACTGATTTGCGCGAAAGTAAAACTATAATGTTATGGCAGGATTAACAAATTAATATTAAAAAAAGAAAAGAAAAATTGAACTTTCTTAGATTTTTACTTAAAGCCGATTTTCTTGTAAATTGTATATCAATTGCGTGCGCACTGTACCGCTTAAGCTGAAAAACATGAATTTTACTGATTTGAGCGAAAGTCAAATTATATTGTTATTGCAGGATTAAAAACTTAATATTACCGAAAAAATATCACTTTCTAAGCTTTAGACTTAAAGTCGATTTTCTTGTAAATTGTATTTCAGTTGCGTGAGCACTGTACCGCTTAAGCTGAAAAACATGAATTTTACTGATTTGAGCGAAAGTCAAATTATATTGTTATTGCAGGATTAACAACTTAATATTACCGAAAAAATATCACTTTCTAAGCTTTAGACTTAAAGTCGATTTTCTTGTAAATTGTATTTCAGTTGCGTGAGCACTGTACCGCTTAAGCTGAAAAACATGAATTTTACTGATTTGAGCGAAAGTCAAATTATATTGTTATTGCAGGATTAACAAATTAATATTACCGAAAAAGTTGCACTTTCTTAGGTGTAGACCCAAATTATCTTGTAAATTGTATGTCAATTGCGGCAGCACTGTACTGCTTAAGCCGAAAAACATCAATATTACTGATTTGCGCGAAAGTAAAATTATAATGTTATTGCAGAATTTACATATTCATATAACCGAAAAAATTGTACCTTCTTAGTTTAGACTTAAAGTCGATTTTCTTCTAAATTCTAAAAAAAAAATCTCTAAAAAAATTGCACTTTCTTATGACATATAACCGAAAAAATTGCACTTTCTTAGCTTTAGACTTAAAGTCGATTTTCGTGTAAATTGTATTTCAGTTACATGAGCCCTGTACCGTTAAAGCCGAAAAACATGAATTTTACTGATTTGAGCGAAAGTCAAATTATATTATTATTGCAGGATTAACAAATTAATATTACCGAAAAAGTTGCACTTTCTTAGGTTTAGACTCAAAGTCGATTTTCTTGTAAATTGTATGTTAATCACTTGAGCACTCTACCGCATAAGTCGAAAAACACCAATTTTACTGATTTGCGCGAAAGTAAAATTATAATGTTAATGCAGGATTAACACATTAATATAACCGAAAAAATTGCACTTTCTTAGGTTTAGACTCAAAGTCGATTTCCTTGTAAATTGTATGTTAATCACTTGAGCACTGTACCGCATAAGCCGGAAAACATCAGTTTTACTGGTTTGCGCGAAAGTAAAACTATAATGTTATTGCAGGATTAACAACTTAATATAACCGAAAAAGTTGCACTTTCTTAGGTTTAGACTCAAAGTCGATTTCCTTGTAAATTGTATGTTAAATACTTGAGCACTCTACCGCATAAGCCAAAAAACACCAATTTTACTGATTTGCGCGAAAGTAAAATTATAATGTTAATGCAGGATTAACACATTAATATAACCGAAAAAATTCCACTTTCTTAGGTTTAGACTCAAAGTCGATTTCCTTGTAAATTGTATGTTAATCACTTGAGCACTGTACCGCATAAGCCGAAAAACATCAGTTTTACTGATTTGCGCGAAAGTAAAACTATAATGTTATTGCAGGATTAAGAACTTAATATTACCGAAAAAGTTGCACTTTCTTAGGTTTAGACTCAAAGTCGATTTTCTTGTAAATTGCATGTTAATCACTTGAGCACTGTACCGCATAAGCCGAAAAACAACAATTTTACTGATTTGCGCGAAAGTAAAACTATAATGTTATTGCAGGATTAAGAACTTAATATTACCGAAAAAGTTGCACTTTCTTAGGTTTAGACTTAAAGTCGATTTTCTTGTAAATTGTATTTCAGTTGCGTGAGCACTGTACCGCTAAAGCTGAAAAACATGATTTTTACTGATTTGAGCGAAAATCAAATTATATTTTTATTGCAGGATTAACAAATTAATATTACCGAAAAAGTTGCACTTTCTTAGGTTTAGACTCAAAGTCGATTTTCTTGTAAATTGTATGTTAAATACTTGAGCACTCTACCGCATAAGCCAAAAAACACCAATTTTACTGATTTGCGCGAAAGTAAAATTATAATGTTAATGCAGGATTAACACATTAATATAACCGAAAAAATTCCACTTTCTTAGGTTTAGACTCAAAGTCGATTTCCTTGTAAATTGTATGTTAATCACTTGAGCACTGTACCGCATAAGCCGAAAAACATCAGTTTTACTGATTTGCGCGAAAGTAAAACTATAATGTTATTGCAGGATTAAGAACTTAATATTACCGAAAAAGTTGCACTTTCTTAGGTTTAGACTCAAAGTCGATTTCCTTGTAAATTGTATGTTAATCACTTGAGCACTGTACCGCATAAGCCGAAAAACATCAGTTTTACTGATTTGCGCGAAAGTAAAACTATAATGTTATTGCAGGGTTAAGAACTTAATATTACCGAAAAAGTTGCACTTTCTTAGGTTTAGACTCAAAGTCGATTTTCTTGTAAATTGCATGTTAATCACTTGAGCACTGTACCGCATAAGCCGAAAAACAACAATTTTACTGATTTGCGCGAAAGTAAAACTATAATGTTATTGCAGGATTAAGAACTTAATATTACCGAAAAAGTTGCACTTTCTTAGGTTTAGACTTAAAGTCGATTTTCTTGTAGATTGTATTTCAGTTGCGTGAGCACTGTACCGCTAAAGCTGAAAAACATGATTTTTACTGATTTGAGCGAAAGTCAAATTATATTGTTATTGCAGGATTAACAACTTAATATTACCGAAAAAATATCACTTTCTAAGCTTTAGACTTAAAGTCGATTTTCTTGTAAATTGTATTTCAGTTGCGTGAGCACTGTACCGCTTAAGCTGAAAAACATGAATTTTACTGATTTGAGCGAAAGTCAAATTATATTGTTATTGCAGGATTAACAAATTAATATTACCGAAAAAGTTGCACTTTCTTAGGTGTAGACCCAAATTATCTTGTAAATTGTATGTCAATTGCGGCAGCACTGTACTGCTTAAGCCGAAAAACATCAATATTACTGATTTGCGCGAAAGTAAAATTATAATGTTATTGCAGAATTTACATATTCATATAACCGAAAAAATTGTACCTTCTTAGTTTAGACTTAAAGTCGATTTTCTTCTAAATTCTAAAAAAAAAATCTCTAAAAAAATTGCACTTTCTTATGACATATAACCGAAAAAATTGCACTTTCTTAGCTTTAGACTTAAAGTCGATTTTCGTGTAAATTGTATTTCAGTTACATGATCCCTGTACCGTTAAAGCCGAAAAACATGAATTTTACTGATTTGAGCGAAAGTCAAATTATATTATTATTGCAGGATTAACAAATTAATATTACCGAAAAAGTTGCACTTTCTTAGGTTTAGACTCAAAGTCGATTTTCTTGTAAATTGTATGTTAATCACTTGAGCACTCTACCGCATAAGTCGAAAAACACCAATTTTACTGATTTGCGCGAAAGTAAAATTATAATGTTAATGCAGGATTAACACATTAATATAACCGAAAAAATTGCACTTTCTTAGGTTTAGACTCAAAGTCGATTTCCTTGTAAATTGTATGTTAATCACTTGAGCACTGTACCGCATAAGCCGGAAAACATCAGTTTTACTGGTTTGCGCGAAAGTAAAACTATAATGTTATTGCAGGATTAACAACTTAATATAACCGAAAAAGTTGCACTTTCTTAGGTTTAGACTCAAAGTCGATTTTCTTGTAAATTGTATGTTAAATACTTGAGCACTCTACCGCATAAGCCAAAAAACACCAATTTTACTGATTTGCGCGAAAGTAAAATTATAATGTTAATGCAGGATTAACACATTAATATAACCGAAAAAATTCCACTTTCTTAGGTTTAGACTCAAAGTCGATTTCCTTGTAAATTGTATGTTAATCACTTGAGCACTGTACCGCATAAGCCGAAAAACATCAGTTTTACTGATTTGCGCGAAAGTAAAACTATAATGTTATTGCAGGATTAAGAACTTAATATTACCGAAAAAGTTGCACTTTCTTAGGTTTAGACTCAAAGTCGATTTTCTTGTAAATTGCATGTTAATCACTTGAGCACTGTACCGCATAAGCCGAAAAACAACAATTTTACTGATTTGCGCGAAAGTAAAACTATAATGTTATTGCAGGATTAAGAACTTAATATTACCGAAAAAGTTGCACTTTCTTAGGTTTAGACTTAAAGTCGATTTTCTTGTAGATTGTTTTTCAGTTGCGTGAGCACTGTACCGCTAAAGCTGAAAAACATGATTTTTACTGATTTGAGCGAAAATCAAATTATATTTTTATTGCAGGATTAACAAATTAATATTACCGAAAAAGTTGCACTTTCTTAGTTTAGACTTAAAGTCGATTTTCTTCTAAATTCTAAAAAAAAAATCTCTAAAGACATTGCACTTTCTTATGACATATAACCGAAAAAATTGCACTTTCTTAGCTTTAGACTTAAAGTCGATTTTCGTGTAAATTGTATTTCAGTTAAGTGAGCACTGTACCGTTTAAGCCGAAAAACATGAATTTTACTGATTTGAGCGAAAGTCAAATTATATTGTTATTGCAGGATTAACACATTAATATAACCGAGAAAATTGTACTTTCTTAGTTTTAGACTTAAAGTCGATTTTCTTGTAAATTGTATGTCAATTGCGGCAGCACTGTACTGCTTAAGCCGAAAAACATCAATATTACTGATTTGTGTGGAAGTGAAATTATAATGTTATTGCAGAATTTACATATTCATACTTAAAGTCGATTTTCTTGTAACTTGTATTTCAGTTGCGTGAGCACTGTACCGCTAAAGCTGAAAAACATGATTTTTACTGATTTGAGCGAAAGTCAAATTATATTTTTATTGCAGGATTAACAAATTAATATTACCGAAGAAGTTGCACTTTCTTAGTTTAGACTTAAAGTCGATTTTCTTCTAAATTATAAAAAAAAAATCTCTAAAGAAATTGCACTTTCTTATGACATATAACCGAAAAAATTGCACTTTCTTAGGTTTAGACTCAAAGTCGATTTTCTTGTAAATTGTATGTTAATCACTTGAGCACTGTACCGCATTAGCCGAAAAACAACAATTTTACTGATTTGCGCGAAAATAAAATTATATAGCTATTGCAGAATTGACATATTCATATAACCGAAAAAAATGCACTTTCTTAGCTTTAGACTTAAAGTCGATTTTCTTGTAAATTGTATTTCAATTGCGTGCGCACTGTACCGCGTTAGCCGAAAAACAACAATTTTACTGATTTGCGCGAAAATAAAATTATATAGCTATTGCAGAATTGACATATTCATATAACCGAAAAAAATGCACTTTCTTAGCTTTAGACTTAAAGTCGATTTTCTTGTAAATTGTATTTCAATTGCGTGCGCACTGTACCGCTTAAGCCGGAAAACATGAATTTTACTAATTTGAGCGAAAGTCAAATTATATTGTTATTACAGGATTAACAAATTAATATTACCGAAAAAGTTGCACTTTCTTAGGTTTAGTCTCAAAGTCGATTTTCTTGTAAATTGTATATCAATTGCGTGCGCACTGTACCGCTTAAGCTGAAAAACATCAATATTACTGATTTGCGCGAAAGTAAAACTATAATGTTATGGCAGGATTAACAAATTAATATTAAAAAAAGAAAAGAAAAATTGAACTTTCTTAGATTTTTACTTAAAGCCGATTTTCTTGTAAATTGTATTTCAGTTGCGTGAGCACTGTACCGCTTAAGCTGAAAAACATGAATTTTACTGATTTGAGCGAAAGTCAAATTATATTGTTATTGCAGGATTAAAAACTTAATATTACCGAAAAAATATCACTTTCTAAGCTTTAGACTTAAAGTCGATTTTCTTGTAAATTGTATTTCAGTTGCGTGAGCACTGTACCGCTTAAGCTGAAAAACATGAATTTTACTGATTTGAGCGAAAGTCAAATTATATTGTTATTGCAGGATTAACAACTTAATATTACCGAAAAAATATCACTTTCTAAGCTTTAGACTTAAAGTCGATTTTCTTGTAAATTGTATTTCAGTTGCGTGAGCACTGTACCGCTTAAGCTGAAAAACATGAATTTTACTGATTTGAGCGAAAGTCAAATTATATTGTTATTGCAGGATTAACAAATTAATATTACCGAAAAAGTTGCACTTTCTTAGGTGTAGACCCAAATTATCTTGTAAATTGTATGTCAATTGCGGCAGAACTGTACTGCTTAAGCCGAAAAACATCAATATTACTGATTTGCGCGAAAGTAAAATTATAATGTTATTGCAGAATTTACATATTCATATAACCGAAAAAATTGTACCTTCTTAGTTTAGACTTAAAGTCGATTTTCTTCTAAATTCTAAAAAAAAAATCTCTAAAAAAATTGCACTTTCTTATGACATATAACCGAAAAAATTGCACTTTCTTAGCTTTAGACTTAAAGTCGATTTTCGTGTAAATTGTATTTCAGTTACATGAGCCCTGTACCGTTAAAGCCGAAAAACATGAATTTTACTGATTTGAGCGAAAGTCAAATTATATTATTATTGCAGGATTAACAAATTAATATTACCGAAAAAGTTTCACTTTCTTAGGTTTAGACTCAAAGTCGATTTTCTTGTAAATTGTATGTTAATCACTTGAGCACTCTACCGCATAAGTCGAAAAACACCAATTTTACTGATTTGCGCGAAAGTAAAATTATAATGTTAATGCAGGATTAACACATTAATATAACCGAAAAAATTGCACTTTCTTAGGTTTAGACTCAAAGTCGATTTCCTTGTAAATTGTATGTTAATCACTTGAGCACTGTACCGCATAAGCCGGAAAACATCAGTTTTACTGGTTTGCGCGAAAGTAAAACTATAATGTTATTGCAGGATTAACAACTTAATATTACCGAAAAAGTTGCACTTTCTTAGGTTTAGACTCAAAGTCGATTTTCTTGTAAATTGTATATTAAATACTTGAGCACTCTACCGCATAAGCCAAAAAACACCAATTTTACTGATTTGCGCGAAAGTAAAATTATAATGTTAATGCAGGATTAACACATTAATATAACCGAAAAAATTCCACTTTCTTAGGTTTAGACTCAAAGTCGATTTCCTTGTAAATTGTATGTTAATCACTTGAGCACTGTACCGCATAAGCCGAAAAACATCAGTTTTACTGATTTGCGCGAAAGTAAAACTATAATGTTATTGCAGGATTAAGAACTTAATATTACCGAAAAAGTTGCACTTTCTTAGGTCTAGACTCAAAGTCGATTTTCTTGTAAATTGCATGTTAATCACTTGAGCACTGTACCGCATAAGCCGAAAAACAACAATTTTACTGATTTGCGCGAAAGTAAAACTATAATGTTATTGCAGGATTAAGAACTTAATATTACCGAAAAAGTTGCACTTTCTTAGGTTTAGACTTAAAGTCGATTTTCTTGTAGATTGTATTTCAGTACCGCTAAAGCTGAAAAACATGATTTTTACTGATTTGAGCGAAAGTCAAATTATATTTTTATTGCAGGATTAACAAATTAATATTACCGAAAAAGTTGCACTTTCTTAGTTTAGACTTAAAGTCGATTTTCTTCTAAATTCTAAAAAAAAAATCTCTAAAGACATTGCACTTTCTTATGACATATAACCGAAAAAATTGCACTTTCTTAGCTTTAGACTTAAAGTCGATTTTCGTGTAAATTGTATTTCAGTTACGTGAGCACTGTACCGTTTAAGCCGAAAAACATGAATTTTACTGATTTGAGCGAAAGTCAAATTATATTGTTATTGCAGGATTAACAAATTAATATTACCGAAAAAGTTGCACTTTCTTAGGTTTAGACTCAAAGGTTTAGACTCTTCTTGTAAATTGTATGTTAATCACTTGACCACTCTACCGCATAAGCCGAAAAACACCAATTTTACTGATTTGCGCGAAAGTAAAATTATAATGTTAATGCAGGATTAACACATTAATATAACCGAAAAAATTCCACTTTCTTAGGTTTAGACTCAAAGTCGATTTCCTTGTAAATTGTATGTTAATCACTTGAGCACTGTACCGCATAAGCCGAAAAACATCAGTTTTACTGATTTGCGCGAAAGTAAAACTATAATGTTATTGCAGGATTAACAACTTAATATTACCGAAAAAGTTGCACTTTCTTAGGTTTAGACTTAAAGTCGATTTTCTTGTAAATTGTATGTTAATCACTTGAGCACTCTACCGCATAAGTCGAAAAACACCAATTTTACTGATTTGCGCGAAAGTAAAATTATAATGTTAATGCAGGATTAACACATTAATATAACCGAAAAAATTGCACTTTCTTAGGTTTAGACTCAAAGTCGATTTCCTTGTAAATTGTATGTTAATCACTTGAGCACTGTACCGCATAAGCCGGAAAACATCAGTTTTACTGGTTTGCGCGAAAGTAAAACTATAATGTTATTGCAGGATTAACAACTTAATATTACCGAAAAAGTTGCACTTTCTTAGGTTTAGACTCAAAGTCGATTTTCTTGTAAATTGTATGTTAAATACTTGAGCACTCTACCGCATAAGCCAAAAAACACCAATTTTACTGATTTGTGCGAAAGTAAAATTATAATGTTAATGCAGGATTAACACATTAATATAACCGAAAAAATTCCACTTTCTTAGGTTTAGACTCAAAGTCGATTTCCTTGTAAATTGTATGTTAATCACTTGAGCACTGTACCGCATAAGCCGAAAAACATCAGTTTTACTGATTTGCGCGAAAGTAATACTATAATGTTATTGCAGGATTAAGAACTTAATATTACCGAAAAAGTTGCACTTTCTTAGGTTTAGACTCAAAGTCGATTTTCTTGTAAATTGCATGTTAATCACTTGAGCACTGTACCGCATAAGCCGAAAAACAACAATTTTACTGATTTGCGCGAAAGTAAAACTATAATGTTATTGCAGGATTAAGAACTTAATATTACCGAAAAAGTTGCACTTTCTTAGGTTTAGACTTAAAGTCGATTTTCTTGTAGATTGTATTTCAGTACCGCTAAAGCTGAAAAACATGATTTTTACTGATTTGAGCGAAAGTCAAATTATATTTTTATTGCAGGATTAACAAATTAATATTACCGAAAAAGTTGCACTTTCTTAGGTTTAGACTCAAAGTCGATTTTCTTGTAAATTGTATGTTAATCACTTGAGCACTGTACCGCATAAGCCGAAAAACAACAATTTTACTGATTTGCGCGAAAATAAAATTATATAGCTATTGCAGAATTGACATATTCATATAACCGAAAAAATTGTACTTTCTTAGTTTTAGACTTAAAGTCGATTTGCTGCTAAATTGTATGTTAATTGCGTGAGCACTGTACCGCTTAAACCGAAAAACATGAATTTTACTGATTTGAGCGAAAGTCAAATTATATTGTTATTGCAGGATTAACAAATTAATATTACCGAAAAAGTTGCACTTTCTTGGGTTTAGACTCAAAGTCGATTTTCTTGTAAATTGTATGTCAGTTGCGTGAGCACTGTACTGCTTAAGCCGAAAAACATGAATTTTACTGATTTGAGCGAAAGTCAAATTATATTTTAATTGCAGGATTAACAAATTAATATTACCGAAAAAATTGCACTTTCTTAGTTTTAGACTCAAAGTCGATTTTTTTGTAAATTGTATGTTAATCACTTGAGCACTCTACCGCATAAGCCGAAAAACACCAATTTTACTGATTTGCGCGAAAGTAAAATTATAATGTTAATGCAGGATTAACACATTAATATAACCGAAAAAATTCCACTTTCTTAGGTTTAGACTCAAAGTCGATTTCCTTGTAAATTGTATGTTAATCACTTGAGCACTGTACCGCATAAGCCGAAAAACATCAGTTTTACTGATTTGCGCGAGGGTAAAACTATAATGTTATTGCAGGATTAACAACTTAATATTACCGAAAAAGTTGCACTTTCTTAGGTTTAGACTCAAAGTCGATTTTCTTGTAAATTGTATGTTAATCACTTGAGCACTGTACCGCATTAGCCGAAAAACAACAATTTTACTGATTTGCGCGAAAATAAAATTATATAGCTATTGCAGAATTGACATATTCATATAACCGAAAAAAATGCACTTTCTTAGCTTTAGACTTAAAGTCGATTTTCTTGTAAATTGTATTTCAGTTGCGTGCGCACTGTACCGCTTAAGCCGGAAAACATGAATTTTACTGATTTGAGCGAAAGTCAAATTATATTGTTATTGCAGGATTAACAAATTAATATTACCGAAAAAGTTGCACTTTCTTAGGTGTAGACCCAAATTATCTTGTAAATTGTATGTCAATTGCGGCAGCACTGTACTGCTTAAGCCGAAAAACATCAATATTACTGAAAATTGCACTTTCTTAGCTTTAGACTTAAAGTCGATTTTCGTGTAAATTGTATTTCAGTTACATGAGCCCTGTACCGTTAAAGCCGAAAAACATGAATTTTACTGATTTGAGCGAAAGTCAAATTATATTATTATTGCAGGATTAACAAATTAATATTACCGAAAAAGTTGCACTTTCTTAGGTTTAGACTCAAAGTCGATTTTCTTGTAAATTGTATGTTAATCACTTGAGCACTCTACCGCATAAGTCGAAAAACACCAATTTTACTGATTTGCGCGAAAGTAAAATTATAATGTTAATGCAGGATTAACACATTAATATAACCGAAAAAATTCCACTTTCTTAGGTTTAGACTCAAAGTCGATTTCCTTGTAAATTGTATGTTAATCACTTGAGCACTGTACCGCATAAGCCGAAAAACATCAGTTTTACTGGTTTGCGCGAAAGTAAAACTATAATGTTATTGCAGGATTAACAACTTAATATTACCGAAAAAGTTGCACTTTCTTAGGTTTAGACTCAAAGTCGATTTTCTTGTAAATTGTATGTTAATCACTTGAGCACTCTACCGCATAAGCCAAAAAACACCAATTTTACTGATTTGCGCGAAAGTAAAATTATAATGTTAATGCAGGATTAACACATTAATATAACCGAAAAAATTCCACTTTCTTAGGTTTAGACTCAAAGTCGATTTCCTTGTAAATTGTATGTTAATCACTTGAGCACTGTACCGCATAAGCCGAAAAACATCAGTTTTACTGATTTGCGCGAAAGTAAAACTATAATGTTATTGCAGGATTAAGAACTTAATATTACCGAAAAAGTTGCACTTTCTTAGGTTTAGACTCAAAGTCGATTTTCTTGTAAATTGCATGTTAATCACTTGAGCACTGTACCGCATAAGCCGAAAAACAACAATTTTACTGATTTGCGCGAAAATAAAATTATATAGCTATTGCAGAATTGACATATTCATATAACCGAAAAAATTGTACTTTCTTAGTTTTAGACTTAAAGTCGATTTGCTGCTAAATTGTATGTTAATTGCGTGAGCACTGTACCGCTTAAACCGAAAAACATGAATTTTACTGATTTGAGCGAAAGTCAAATTATATTGTTATTGCAGGATTAACAAATTAATATTACCGAAAAAGTTGCACTTTCTTGGGTTTAGACTCAAAGTCGATTTTCTTGTAAATTGTATGTCAGTTGCGTGAGCACTGTACTGCTTAAGCCGAAAAACATGAATTTTACTGATTTGAGCGAAAGTCAAATTATATTTTAATTGCAGGATTAACAAATTAATATTACCGAAAAAATTGTACTTTCTTAGGTTTAGACTCAAAGTCGATTTCCTTGTAAATTGTATGTTAATCACTTGAGCACTGTACCGCATAAGCCGAAAAACACCAATTTTACTGATTTGCGCGAAAGTAAAATTATAATGTTAATGCAGGATTAACACATTAATATAACCGAAAAAATTCCACTTTCTTAGGTTTAGACTCAAAGTCGATTTCCTTGTAAATTGTATGTTAATCACTTGAGCACTGTACCGCATAAGCCGAAAAACACCAATTTTACTGATTTGCGCGAAAGTAAAATTATAATGTTAATGCAGGATTAACACATTAATATAACCGAAAAAATTCCACTTTCTTAGGTTTAGACTTAAAGTCGATTTTCTTCTAAATTCTAAAAAAAAATCTCTAAAAAAATTGCACTTTCTTATGACATATAACCGAAAAAATTGCACTTTCTTAGCTTTAGACTTAAAGTCGATTTTCGTGTAAATTGTATTTCAGTTACATGAGCCCTGTACCGTTAAAGCCGAAAAACATGAATTTTACTGATTTGAGCGAAAGTCAAATTATATTATTATTGCAGGATTAACAAATTAATATTACCGAAAAAGTTGCACTTTCTTAGGTTTAGACTCAAAGTCGATTTTCTTGTAAATTGTATGTCAGTTGCGTGAGCACTGTACTGCTTAAGCCGAAAAACATGAATTTTACTGATTTGAGCGAAAGTCAAATTATATTTTAATTGCAGGATTAACAAATTAATATTACCGAAAAAATTGTACTTTCTTAGGTTTAGACTCAAAGTCGATTTCCTTGTAAATTGTATGTTAATCACTTGAGCACTGTACCGCATAAGCCGAAAAACACCAATTTTACTGATTTGCGCGAAAGTAAAATTATAATGTTAATGCAGGATTAACACATTAATATAACCGAAAAAATTCCACTTTCTTAGGTTTAGACTCAAAGTCGATTTCCTTGTAAATTGTATGTTAATCACTTGAGCACTGTACCGCATAAGCCGAAAAACATCAGTTTTACTGATTTGCGCGAGAGTAAAACTATAATGTTATTGCAGGATTAACAACTTAATATTACCGAAAAAGTTGCACTTTTTTAGGTTTAGACTCAAAGTCGATTTTCTTGTAAATTGTATGTTAATCACTTGAGCACTGTACCGCATAAGCCGAAAAACAACAATTTTACTGATTTGCGCGAAAATAAAATTATATAGCTATTGCAGGATTAACAAATTAATATTACCGAAAAAGTTGCACTTTCTTAGGTTTAGTCTCAAAGTCGATTTTCTTGTAAATTGTATGTCAATTGCGTGCGCACTGTACCGCTTAAGCTGAAAAACATCAATATTACTGATTTGCGCGAAAGTAAAACTATAATGTTATGGCAGGATTAACAAATTAATATTAAAAAAAGAAAAGAAAAAATTGAACTTTCTTAGATTTTTACTTAAAGCCGAGTTTCTTGTAAATTGTATGTTAATTACTTGAGCGCTGTACCGCTTAGGCCGAAAAACATCAATTTTACTGATTTGCGCGAGAGTAAAACTATAATGTTATTGCAGGATTAACAACTTAATATTACCGAAAAAAATGCACTTTCTTAGCTTTAGACTTAAAGTCGATTTTCTTGTAAATTATATTTCAGTTGCGTGCGCACTGTACCGCTTAAGCCGAAAAACATGAATTTTACTAATTTGAGCGAAAGTCAAATTATGTGGTTATTGCAGGATTAACAAATTAATATTACCGAAAAAGTTGCACTTTCTTAGGTTTAGTCTCAAAGTCGATTTTCTTGTAAATTGTATGTCAATTGCGTGCGCACTGTACCGCTTAAGCTGAAAAACATCAATATTACTGATTTGCGCGAAAGTAAAACTATAATGTTATGGCAGGATTATTAAATTAATATTACCGAAAAAAATGCACTTTCTTAGGTTTAGTCTCAAAGTCGATTTTCTTGTAAATTGTATGTCAATTGCGTGCGCACTGTACCGCTTAAGCTGAAAAACATCAATATTACTGATTTGCGCGAAAATAAAACTATAATGTTATGGCAGGATTAACAAATTAATATTAAAAAAAGAAAAGAAAAAATTGAACTTTCTTAGGTTTAGACTCAAAGTCGATTTCCTTGTAAATTGTATGTTAATCACTTGAGCACTGTACCGCATAAGCCGAAAAACATCAGTTTTACTGATTTGCGCGAGAGTAAAACTATAATGTTATTGCAGGATTAACAACTTAATATTACCGAAAAAAATGCACTTTCTTAGGTTTAGTCTCAAAGTCGATTTTCTTGTAAATTGTATGTCAATTGCGTGCGCACTGTACCGCTTAAGCTGAAAAACATCAATATTACTGATTTGCGCGAAAGTAAAACTATAATGCTATGGCAGGATTAACAAATTAATATTAAAAAAAGAAAAGAAAAAATTGAACTTTCTTAGATTTTTACTTAAAGCCGAGTTTCTTGTAAATTGTATGTTAATTACTTGAGCGCTGTACCGCTTAGGCCGAAAAACATCAATTTTACTGATTTGCGCGAGAGTAAAACTATAATGTTATTGCAGGATTAACAACTTAATATTACCGAAAAAAATGCACTTTCTTAGCTTTAGACTTAAAGTCGATTTTCTTGTAAATTGTATTTCAGTTGCGTGCGCACTGTACCGCTTAAGCCGAAAAACATGAATTTTACTGATTTGAGCGAAAGTCAAATTATATTGTTATTGCAGGATTAACAAATTAATATTACCGAAAAAGTTGCACTTTCTTAGGTTTAGTCTCAAAGTCGATTTTCTTGTAAATTGTATGTCAATTGCGTGCGCACTGTACCGCTTAAGCTGAAAAACATCAATATTACTGATTTGCGCGAAAGTAAAACTATAATGTTATGGCAGGATTAACAAATTAATATTACCGAAAAAAATGCACTTTCTTAGGTTTAGTCTCAAAGTCGATTTTCTTGTAAATTGTATGTCAATTGCGTGCGCACTGTACCGCTTAAGCTGAAAAACATCAATATTACTGATTTGCGCGAAAGTAAAACTATAATGTTATGGCAGGATTAACAAATTAATATTAAAAAAAGAAAAGAAAAAATTGAACTTTCTTAGGTTTAGACTCAAAGTCGATTTCGTTGTAAATTGTATGTTAATCACTTGAGCACTGTACCGCATAAGCCGAAAAACATCAGTTTTACTGATTTGCGCGAGAGTAAAACTATAATGTTATTGCAGGATTAACAACTTAATATTACCGAAAAAAATGCACTTTCTTAGCTTTAGACTTAAAGTCGATTTTCTTGTAAATTGTATGTTAATCACTTGAGCACTGTACCGCTTAAGCTGAAAAACATCAATATTACTGATTTGCGCGAAAGTAAAACTATAATGTTATGGCAGGATTAACAAATTAATATTAAAAAAAGAAAAGAAAAAATTGAACTTTCTTAGGTTTAGACTCAAAGTCGATTTCCTTGTAAATTGTATGTTAATCACTTGAGCACTGTACCGCATAAGCCGAAAAACATCAGTTTTACTGATTTGCGCGAGAGTAAAACTATAATGTTATTGCAGGATTAACAACTTAATATTACCGAAAAAAATGCACTTTCTTAGGTTTAGTCTCAAAGTCGATTTTCTTGTAAATTGTATGTCAATTGCGTGCGCACTGTACCGCTTAAGCTGAAAAACATCAAGATTACTGATTTGCGCGAAAATAAAACTATAATGTTATGGCAGGATTAACAAATTAATATTAAAAAAAGAAAAGAAAAAATTGAACTTTCTTAGGTTTAGACTCAAAGTCGATTTCCTTGTAAATTGTATGTTAATCACTTGAGCACTGTACCGCATAAGCCGAAAAACATCAGTTTTACTGATTTGCGCGAGAGTAAAACTATAATGTTATTGCAGGATTAACAACTTAATATTACCGAAAAAAATGCACTTTCTTAGGTTTAGTCTCAAAGTCGATTTTCTTGTAAATTGTATGTCAATTGCGTGCGCACTGTACCGCTTAAGCTGAAAAACATCAATATTACTGATTTGCGCGAAAGTAAAACTATAATGCTATGGCAGGATTAACAAATTAATATTAAAAAAAGAAAAGAAAAAATTGAACTTTCTTAGATTTTTACTTAAAGCCGAGTTTCTTGTAAATTGTATGTTAATTACTTGAGCGCTGTACCGCTTAGGCCGAAAAACATCAATTTTACTGATTTGCGCGAGAGTAAAACTATAATGTTATTGCAGGATTAACAACTTAATATTACCGAAAAAAATGCACTTTCTTAGCTTTAGACTTAAAGTCGATTTTCTTGTAAATTGTATTTCAGTTGCGTGCGCACTGTACCGCTTAAGCCGAAAAACATGAATTTTACTGATTTGAGCGAAAGTCAAATTATATTGTTATTGCAGGATTAACAAATTAATATTACCGAAAAAGTTGCACTTTCTTAGGTTTAGTCTCAAAGTCGATTTTCTTGTAAATTGTATGTCAATTGCGTGCGCACTGTACCGCTTAAGCTGAAAAACATCAATATTACTGATTTGCGCGAAAGTAAAACTATAATGTTATGGCAGGATTAACAAATTAATATTACCGAAAAAAATGCACTTTCTTAGGTTTAGTCTCAAAGTCGATTTTCTTGTAAATTGTATGTCAATTGCGTGCGCACTGTACCGCTTAAGCTGAAAAACATCAATATTACTGATTTGCGCGAAAGTAAAACTATAATGTTATGGCAGGATTAACAAATTAATATTAAAAAAAGAAAAGAAAAAATTGAACTTTCTTAGGTTTAGACTCAAAGTCGATTTCGTTGTAAATTGTATGTTAATCACTTGAGCACTGTACCGCATAAGCCGAAAAACATCAGTTTTACTGATTTGCGCGAGAGTAAAACTATAATGTTATTGCAGGATTAACAACTTAATATTACCGCAAAAAATGCACTTTCTTAGCTTTAGACTTAAAGTCGATTTTCTTGTAAATTGTATGTTAATCACTTGAGCACTGTACCGCTTAAGCTGAAAAACATCAATATTACTGATTTGCGCGAAAATAAAATTATATAGCTATTGCAGAATTGACATATTCATATAACCGAAAAAATTGCACTTTCTTAGCTTTAGACTTAAAGTCGATTTTCTTGTAAATTGTATTTCAGTTTCGTTCGCACTGTACCGCTTAAGCCGAAAAACATGAACTTTACTGATTTGAGCGAAAGTCAAATTATATTATTATTGCAGGATTAACAAATTAATATTACCGAAAAAGTTGCACTTTCTTAGGTTTAGTCTCAAAGTCGATTTTCTTGTAAATTGTATGTCATTTGCGTGCGCACTGTACCGCTTAAGCCGAAAAACATCAATATTACTAATTGCGCGAAAGTAAAACTATAATGTTATGGCAGGATTAACAAATTAATATAAAAAAAAGAAAAGAAAAAATTGAACTTTCTTAGATTTTTACTTAAAGCCGATTTTCTTGTAAATTGTATGTTAATTACTTGAGCGCTGTACCGCTTAGGCCGAAAACATCAATTTTACTGATTTGCGCGAAAGTGAAATTATAATTTTATTGCAGAATTTACATATTCATATAACCGAAAAAATTGTACTTTTTTAGTTTTAAAGTCGATTTTCTTCTAAATTGTATGTCAATTGCGTGAGCACTGTACCGCTTAAGCCGAAAAACATGAACTTTACTGATTTGAGCGGAAGTCAAATTATATTGTTATTGCAGGATTAACAAATTAATATTACCGAAAAAGTTGCACTTTCTTAGGTTTAGACTCAAAGTCGATTTTCTTGTAAATTGTATGTTAATCACTTGAGCACTCTACCGCATAAGCCGAAAAACACCAATTTTACTGATTTGCGCGAAAGTAAAATGGAAATGTTAATGCAGGATTAACACATTAATATAACCGAAAAAATTGCACTTTCTTAGGTTTAGACTCAAAGTCGATTTCCTTGTAAATTGTATGTTAATCACTTAAGCACTGTACCGCATAAGCCGAAAAACATCAGTTTTACTGATATGCGCGAAAGTAAAACTGTAATGTTATTGCAGGATTAACAACCTAATATTACCGAAAAAGTTGCACTTTCTTAGGTTTAGACTCAAAGTCGATTTTCTTGTAAATTGTATGTTAATCACTTGAGCACTCTACCGCATAAGCCGAAAAACACCAATTTTACTGATTTGCGCGAAAGTAAAATTGAAATGTTAATGCAGGATTAACACATTAATATAACCGAAAAAATTGCACTTTCTTAGGTTTAGACTCAAAGACGATTTCCTTGTAAATTGTATGTTAATCACTTAAGCACTGTACCGTATAAGCCGAAAAACATCAGTTTTACTGATATGCGCGAAAGTAAAACTATAATGTTATTGCAGGATTAACAACTTAATATTACCGAAAAAATTGCACTTTCTTAGCTTTATACTTAAAGTCGATTTTCTTGTAAATTGTATTTCAGTTGCGTGCGCACTGTACCGCTTAAGCCGAAAAACATGAACTTTACCGATTTGAGCGAAAGTCAAATTATATTGTTATTGCAGGATTAACAAATTAATATTACCGAAAAAGTTGCACTTTCTTAGGTTTAGTCTCAAAGTCGGTTTTCTTGTAAATTGTATGTCAATTGCGTGCGCACTGTACCGCTTAAGCCGAAAAACATCAATATTACTGATTTGCGCGAAAGTAAAACTATAATGTTATGGCAGGATTAACAAATTAATATAAAAAAAAGAAAAGAAAAAATTTAACTTTCTTAGATTTTTACTTAAAAATATTTTCTTGTAAATTGTATGTTAATTACTTGAGCGCTGTACCGCTTAGGCCGAAAAACATCAATTTTACTGATTTGCGCGAAAGTAAAACTATAATGTTATTGCAGAATTAACAACTTAATATTACCGAAAAAGTTGCACTTTCTTAGTTTTTTGCGCGAAAGTGAAATTATAATGTTATTGCAGAATTAACATATTCATACTTAAAGTCGATTTTCTTGTAAATTGTATATCAATTGCGTGAGCAATGTACTGCTTAAACCGAAGAACATGAATTTTACTGATTTGAGCGAAAGTCAAATTATATTGTTATTGCAGAATTGACATATTCATATAACCGAAAAAATTGCACTTTCTTAGTTTTAGACTTAAAGTCGATTTTCTTGTAAATTGTATTTCAGTTGCGTGAGCACTGTACCGCTTAAGCTGAAAAACATGAATTTTACTGATTTGAGCGAAAGTCAAATTATATTGTTATTGCAGGATTAACAAATTAATATTACCGAAAAAGTTGCACTTACTTAGGTTTAGACTTTGTATGTTAATTACTTGAGCACTCTACCGCATAAGCGGAAAAACACCAATTTTACTGATTTACGCGAAAGTAAAATTATAATGTTAATGCAGGATTAACACATTAATATAACCGAAAAAATTGCACTTTCTTAGGTTTAGACTCAAAGTCGATTTCCTTGTAAATTGTATGTTAATCACTTGAGCACTGTACCGCATAAGCCGAAAAACATCAGTTTTACTGATATGCGCGAAAGTAAAACTATAATATTATTGCAGGATTAACAAATTAATATTACCGAAAAAGTTGCACTTTCTTAGGTTTAGACTCAAAGTCAATTTTCTTGTAAATTGTATGTCAATTGCGGAAGCACTGTACTGCTTAAGCCGAAAAACATCAATATTACTGATTTGCGCGAAAGTAAAATTATAATGTTATTGCAGAATTTACATAATTGTATAACCGAAAAAATTGTACTTTCTTAGTTTTAGACTTAAAGTCGATTTTCTTCTAAATTGTATGTCAATTGCGTGAGCACTGTACCGCCTAAACCGAAAAATATGAATTTTACTGATTTGGCAAAAGTCAAATTATATTGTTATTGCAGAATTGACATATTCATATAACCGAAAAAATTGCACTTTCTTAGTTTTAGACTTAAAGTCGATTTTCTTGTAAATTGTATTTCAGTTGCGTGAGCACTGTACCGCTTAAGCCGAAAAACATGAATTTTACTGATTTGAGCGAAAGTCAAATTATATTGCTTTTGCAGGATTAAAAAATTAATATTACCGAAAAAGTTGCACTTTCTTAGCTTTAGACTTAAAGTCGATTTTCGTGTAAATTTTATTTCAGTTACATGAGCACTGTACCGTTTAAGCCGAAAAACATGAATTTTACTGATTTGAGCGAAAGTCAAATTATATTGTTATTGCAGGATTAAAAAATTAATATTACCGAAAAAGTTGCACTTTCTTAGGTTTAGACTTTGTATGTTAATCACTTGAGCACTCTACCGCATAAGCCGAAAAACACCAATTTTACTGATTTGCGCGAAAGTAAAATTATAATGTTAATGCAGGATTAACACATTAATATAACCGAAAAAATTGCACTTTCTTAGGTTTAGACTCAAAGTCGATTTCCTTGTAAATTGTATGTTAATCACTTGAGCACTGTACCGCATAAGCCGAAAAACATCAGTTTTACTGATTTGCGCGAAAGTAAAACTATAATATTATTGCAGGATTAACAAATTAATACTACCGAAAAAGTTGCACTTTCTTAGGTTTAGACTCAAAGTCGATTTTCGTGTAAATTGTATTTCAGTTACATGAGCACTGTACCGTTTAAGCCGAAAAACATGAATTTTACTGATCTGAGCGAAAGTCAAATTATATTGTTATTGCAGGATTAACAAATTAATATTACCGAAAAAGTTGCACTTTCTTAGGTTTAGACTTTGTATGTTAATCACTTGAGCACTGTACCGCATAAGCCGAAAAACGATAGTTTTACTGATTTGCGCGAAAGTAAAACTATAATATTATTGCAGGATTAACAACTTAATATTACCGAAAAAGTTGCACTTTCTTAAGTTTAGACTCAAAGTCGATTTTCTTGTAAATTGTATGTTAATCACTTGAGCACTGTACCGCATAAGCCGAAAAACAACAATTTACTGATTTTCGCGAAAATAAAATTATATAGCTATTGCAGAATTGACATATTCATATAACCGAAAAAATTGCACTTTCTTAGCTTTAGACTTAAAGTCGATTTTCTTGTAAATTGTATTTCAGTTGCGTGCGCACTGTACCGCTTAAGCCGAAAAACATGAACTTTACTGATTTGAGCGAAAGTCAAATTATATTGTTATTGCAGGATTAACAAATTAATATTACCGAAAAAGTTGCACTTTCTTAGGTTTAGTCTCAAAGTCGATTTTCTTGTAAATTGTATGTCAATTGCGTGCGCACTGTACCGCTTAAACCGAAAAACATGAACTTTACTGATTTGGCAAAAGTCAAATTATATTGTTATTGCAGAATTGACATATTCATATAACCGAAAAAATTGCACTTTCTTAGTTTTAGACTTAAAGTCGATTTTCTTGTAAATTGTATATCAGTTGCGTGAGCACTGTACCGCTTAAGCCGAAAAACATGAATTTTACTGATTTGAGCGAAAGTCAAATTATATTGTTATTGCAGGATTAACAAATTAAAATTACCGAAAAAGTTGCAGTTTCTTAGGTTTATACCCAAATTATCTTGTAAATTGTATGTCAATTGCGGCAGCACTGTACTGCTTAAGCCGAAAAACATCAATATTACTGATTTGCGCGAAAGTAACATTATAATGTTATTGCAGAATTTACATAATTATATAACCGAAAAAATTGTACTTTCTTAGTTTTAGACTTAAAGTCGATTTTCTTCTAAACTGTATGTCAATTTCGTGAGCACTGTACCGCCTAAACCGAAAAACATGAATTTTACTGATTTGGCAAAAGTCAAATTATATTGTTATTGCAGAATTGAAATATTCATATAACCGAAAAAATTGCACTTTCTTAGTTTTAGACTTAAAGTCGGTTTTCTTGTAAATTGTATGTCAATTGCGTGCGCACTGTACCGCTTAAGCCGAAAAACATCAATATTACTGATTTGCGCGAAAGTAAAACTATAATGTTATGGCAGGATTAACAAATTAATATTACCGAAAAAGTTGCACTTTCTTAGGTTTAGACTCAAAGTCGATTTTCTTGCAAATTATATGTTAATCACTTGAGCACTCTACCGCATAAGCCGAAAAACACATCTTTTACTGATTTGCGCGAAAGTAAAATTATAATGTTAATGCAGGATTAACACATTAATATAACCGAAAAAATTGCACTTTCTTAGGTTTAGACTCAAAGTCGATTTCCTTGTAAATTGTATGTCAATCACTTAAGCACTGTACCGCATAAGCCGAAAAACATCAGTTTTACTGATTTGCGCGAAAGTAAAACTATAATGTTATGGCAGGATTAACAAATTAATATAAAAATATGAAAAGAAAAAATTGAACTTTCTTAGATTTTTATTTAAAAATATTTTCTTGTAAATTGTATGTTAATTACTTGAGCGCTGTACCGCTTAGGCCGAAAAACATCAATTTTATTGATTTGCGCGAAATTAAAATTATAATGTTATTGCTGAATTTACATATTCATATAACCGAAAAAATTGTACTTTCTTAGTTTTAGACTTAAAGTCGATTTTTTTCTAAATTGTATGTCAATTGCGTGAGCACTGTACCGCTTAAACCGAAAAACATGAATTTGACTGATTTGAGCGAAAGTCAAATTATATTGTTATTGCAGGATTAACAAATTAATATTACCGAAAAAGTTGCACTTTCTTAGGTTTAGTCTCAAAGTCGATTTTCTTGTAAATTGTATGTCAATTGCGTGAGCACGGTACCGTTTAAGCCGAAAAACATGAATTTTACTGATTTGAGCGAAAGTAAAATTATAATGTTATTGCAGAATTTACATATTCATATAACCGAAAAAATTGTACTTTCTTAGTTTTAGACTTAAAGTCGATTTTCTTCTAAATTGTATGTCAATTGCGTGAGCACTGTACCGCTTAAGCCGAAAAACATGAATTTTACTGATTTACGCGAAAGTAAAATTAAAATGTTAATGCAGGATTAACACATTAATATAACCGAAAAAATTGCACTTTCTTAGGTTTAGACTCAAAGTCGATTTTCTTGTAAATTGTATGTTAATCACTTGAGCACTGTACCAATTTTACTGATTTGCGCGAAAATAAAATTATATAGCTATTGCAGAATTGACATATTCATATAAAAGAAAAAATTGAACTTTCTTAGCTTTAGACTTAAAGTCGATTTTCTTGTAAATTGTATTTCAGTTGCGTGCGCACTGTACCGCTTAAGCCGAAAAACATGAACTTTACTGATTTGAGCGAAAGTCAAATTATATTGTTATTGCAGGATTAACAAATTAATATTACCGAAAAAGTTGCACTTTCTTAGGTTTACTCTCAAAGTCGATTTTCTTGTAAATTGTATGTCAATTGCGTGCGCACTGTACCGCATAAGCCGAAAAACACATCTTTTACTGATTTGCGCGAAAGTAAAATTATAATGTTATGGCAGGATTAACAAATTAATATAAAAAAAAGAAAAGAAAAAATTGAACTTTCTTAGATTTTTACTTAAAGCCGATTTTCTTGTAAATTGTATGTTAATTACTTGAGCGCTGTACCGCTTAAGCCGAAAAACATGAACTTTACTGATTTGAGCGAAAGTCAAATTATATTGTTTTTGCAGGATTAACAAATTAATATTACCGAAAAAGTTGCACTTTCTTAGGTTTAGACTCAAAGTCGATTTTCTTGTAAATTATTAGTTAATCACTTGAGCACTCTACCGCATAAGCCGAAAAACACATCTTTTACTGATTTGCGTGATAGTAAAATTATAATGTTATTGCAGAATTTACATATTCATATAACCGAAAAAATTGTACTTTCTTAGTTTTAGACTTAAAGTCGATTTTCTTCTAAATTGTATGTCAATTGCGTGAGCACTGTACCGCTTAAGCCGAAAAACATGAACTTTACTGATTTGAGCGAAAGTCAAATTATATTGTTATTGCAGGATTAACAAATTAATATTACCGAAAAAGTTTCACTTTCTTAGGTTTAGACTCAAAGTCAATTTTCTTGTAAATTATTAGTTAATCACTTGAGCACTCTACCGCATAAGCCGAAAAACACATCTTTTACTGATTTGAGCGAAAGTCAAATTATATTGTTATTGCAGGATTAACAAATTAATATTATCGAAAAAGTTGCACTTTCTTAGGTTTAGACTCAAAGTCGATTTTCTTGTAAATTGTATGTCAATTGCGTGAGCACTGTACCGCTTAAGCCGATAAACATGAATTTTACTGATTTACGCGAAAGTAAAATTAAAATGTTAATGCAGGATTAACACATTAATATAACCGAAAAAATTGCACTTTCTTAGGTTTAGACTCAAAGTCGATTTTCTTGTAAATTGTATGTTAATCACTTGAGCACTGTACCAATTTTACTGATTTGCGCGAAAATAAAATTATATAGCTATTGCAGAATTGACATATTCATATAACCGAAAAAATTGAACTTTCTTAGCTTTAGACTTAAAGTCGATTTTCTTGTAAATTGTATTTCAGTTGCGTGCGCACTGTACCGCTTAAGCCGAAAAACATGAACTTTACTGATTTGAGCGAAAGTCAAATTATATTGTTATTGCAGGATTAACAAATTAATATTACCGAAAAAGTTGCACTTTCTTAGGTTTAGTCTCAAAGTCGATTTTCTTGTAAATTGTATGTCAATTGCGTGCGCACTGTACCGCATAAGCCGAAAAACACATCTTTCACTGATTTGCGCGAAAGTAAAATTATAATGTTAATGCAGGATTAACACATTAATATAACCGAAAAAGTTGCACTTTCTTAGGTTTAGTCTCAAAGTCCATTTTCTTGTAAATTGTATGTCAATTGCGTGCGCACTGTACCGCTTAAGCCGAAAAACATCAATATTACTGATTTGCGCGAAAGTAAAACTATAATGTTATGGCAGGATTAACAAATTAATATAAAAAAAAGAAAAGAAAAAATTGAACTTTCTTAGATTTTTACTTAAAGCCGATTTTCTTGTAAATTGTATGTTAATTACTTGAGCGCTGTACCGCTTAAGCCGAAAAACATGAACTTTACTGATTTGAGCGAAAGTCAAATTATATTGTTTTTGCAGGATTAACAAATTAATATTACCGAAAAAGTTGCACTTTCTTAGGTTTAGACTCAAAGTCGATTTTCTTGTAAATTATTAGTTAATCACTTGAGCACTCTACCGCATAAGCCGAAAAACACATCTTTTACTGATTTGCGCGAAAGTAAAATTTTAATGTTATTGCAGAATTTACATATTCATATAACCGAAAAAATTGTACTTTCTTAGTTTTAGACTTAAAGTCGATTTTCTTCTAAATTGTATGTCAATTGCGTGAGCACTGTACCGCTTAAGCCGAAAAACATGAACTTTACTGATTTGAGCGAAAGTCAAATTATATTGTTATTGCAGGATTAACAAATTAATATTACCGAAAAAGTTGCACTTTCTTAGGTTTAGACTCAAAGTCAATTTTCTTGTAAATTATTATTTAATCACTTGAGCACTCTACCGCATAAGCCGAAAAACACACCTTTTACTGATTTGAGCGAAAGTCAAATTATATTGTTATTGCAGGATTAACAAATTAATATTATCGAAAAAGTTGCACTTTCTTAGGTTTAGACTCAAAGTCGATTTGCTTGTAAATTGTATGTCAATTGCGGCAGCACAGTACTGCTTAAGCCGAAAAACATCAATTTTACTGATTTGCGCGAATGTAATATTATAATGTTATTGCAGAATTTACATATTCATATAACCGAAAAAATAGTACTTTCTTTGTTTTAGACTTAAAGTCGATTTTCTTCTAAATTGTATGTCAATTGCGTGAGCACTGTACCGCTTAAGCCGAAAAACATGAACTTTACTGATTTGCGCGAAAGTAAAATTATAATGTTATTGCAGAATTTACATATTAATATAACCGAAAAAATTGTACTTTCTTAGTTTTAGACTTAAAGTCGATTTTCTTCTAAATTGTATGTCAATTGCGTGAGCACTGTACCGCTTAAACCGAAAAACATGAATTTTACTGATTTGAGCGAAAGTCAAATTATATTGTTATTGCAGAATTGACATATTCATATATTCGAAAAAATTGCACTTTCTTAGTTTTAGACTTAAAGTCGATTTTCTTGTAAATTGTATTTCAGTTGCGTGAGCACTGTACCACTTAAGCCGAAAAACATGAATTATACTGATTTGAGCGAAAGTCAAATTATATTGCGTTTGCAGGATTAACAAATTAATATTACCGAAAAAGTTGCACTTTCTTAGGTTTAGACTCAAAGTCGATTTTCTTGTAAATTGTATGTCAATTGCGGCAGCACTGTACTGCTTAAGCCGAAGAACATTAATATTACTGATTTGCGCGAAAGTAAAATTATAATGTTATTGCAGAATTTTCATATTCATATAACCGAAAAAATTGTACATTCTTAGTTTTAGACTTAAAGTCGATTTGCTTCTAAATTGTATGTTAATTGCGTGAGCACTGTACCGCTTAAACCGAAAAACATGAGTTTTACTGATTTGAGCGAAAGTCAAATTATATTGTTATTGCAGGATTAACAAATTAATATTACCGCAAAAGTTGCACTTTCTTAGGTTTAGACTCAAAGTCGATTTTCTTGTAAATTGTATGTCAGTTGCGTGAGCACTGTACTGCTTAAGCCGAAAAACATGAATTTTACTGATTTGAGCGAAAGTCAAATTATATTGCTTTTGCAGGATTAAAAAATTAATATTACCGAAATAGTTGCACTTTCTTAGGTTTAGACTCAAAGTCGATTTTCTTGTAAATTGTATGTCAATTGCGTGAGCACTGTACCGCGTAAGCCGAAAAACATCAATTTTACTGATTTGCGCGAAAGCAAAATTATAATGTTAATGCAGGATTAACAAATTAATATAACCGAAAAAATTGCACTTTCTTAGGTTTAGACTCAAAGTCGATTTTCTTGTAAATTGTATGTTAATCACTTGAGCACTGTACCGAATAAGTAGAAAAACATCAATTTTACTGATTTGCGCGAAAGTAAAACTATAATGTTATTGCAGGATTAACAACTTAATATTACCGAAAAAGTTGCACTTTCTTAGGTTTAGGCTCAAATTATCTTCTAAATTGTATGTCAATTGCGGCAGCACTGTACTGCTTAAGCCGAAAAACATAAATATTACTGATTTGCGCGAAAGTAAAATTATAATGTTATTGCAGAATTTACATATTCATATAACCGAAAAAATTTTACTTTCTTAGTTTTAGACTTAAAGTCGATTTTCTTCTAAATTGTATGATAATTGCGTGAGCACTGTACCGCATAAGCCGAAAAACATAAATATTACTGATTTGCGCGAAAGTAAAATTATAATGTTAATGCAGGATTAACAAATTAATATTACCGAAAAAGTTGCACTTTCTTAGGTTTAGACTCAAAGTCCATTTTCTTGTAAATTGTATGTTAATTGCGTGAGCACTGTACCGCATAAGCCGAAAAACATCAATTTTACAAATTTGCGCGAAAGTAAAATTATATAGCTACTGCAGAATTGACATATTCATATAACCGAAAAAATTGCAATTTCTTACAATAGCTTTAGATTTAAAGTCGATTTTCTTGTAAATTGTATTTCAGTTGCGTGAGCACTGTACCGCTTAAGCCGAAAAACATGAATTTTACTGATTTGAGCGAAAGTTAAATTATATTGTTATTGCAGGATTAACAAATTAATATTACCGAAAAAGTTGCACTTTCTTAGGTTTAGACTCAAAGTCAATTTTCTTGTAAATTATTAGTTAATCACTTGAGCACTCTACCGCATAAGCCGAAAAACACACCTTTTACTGATTTGAGCGAAAGTCAAATTATATTGTTATTGCAGGATTAACAAATTAATATTATCGAAAAAGTTGCACTTTCTTAGGTTTAGACTCAAAGTCGATTTGCTTGTAAATTGTATGTCAATTGCGGCAGCACAGTACTGCTTAAGCCGAAAAACATCAATTTTACTGATTTGCGCGAAAGTAATATTATAATGTTATTGCAGAATTTACATATTCATATAACCGAAAAAATAGTACTTTCTTTGTTTTAGACTTAAAGTCGATTTTCTTCTAAATTGTATGTCAATTGCGTGAGCACTGTACCGCTTAAGCCGAAAAACATGAACTTTACTGATTTGCGCGAAAGTAAAATTATAATGTTATTGCAGAATTTACATATTAATATAACCGAAAAAATTGTACTTTCTTAGTTTTAGACTTAAAGTCGATTTTCTTCTAAATTGTATGTCAATTGCGTGAGCACTGTACCGCTTAAACCGAAAAACATGAATTTTACTGATTTGAGCGAAAGTCAAATTATATTGTTATTGCAGAATTGACATATTCATATATTCGAAAAAATTGCACTTTCTTAGTTTTAGACTTAAAGTCGATTTTCTTGTAAATTGTATTTCAGTTGCGTGAGCACTGTACCACTTAAGCCGAAAAACATGAATTATACTGATTTGAGCGAAAGTCAAATTATATTGCGTTTGCAGGATTAACAAATTAATATTACCGAAAAAGTTGCACTTTCTTAGGTTTAGACTCAAAGTCGATTTTCTTGTAAATTGTATGTCAATTGCGGCAGCACTGTACTGCTTAAGCCGAAAAACATTAATATTACTGATTTGCGCGAAAGTAAAATTATAATGTTATTGCAGAATTTTCATATTCATATAACCGAAAAAATTGTACATTCTTAGTTTTAGACTTAAAGTCGATTTGCTTCTAAATTGTATGTTAATTGCGTGAGCACTGTACCGCTTAAACCGAAAAACATGAGTTTTACTGATTTGAGCGAAAGTCAAATTATATTGTTATTGCAGGATTAACAAATTAATATTACCGCAAAAGTTGCACTTTCTTAGGTTTAGACTCAAAGTCGATTTTCTTGTAAATTGTATGTCAGTTGCGTGAGCACTGTACTGCTTAAGCCGAAAAACATGAATTTTACTGATTTGAGCGAAAGTCAAATTATATTGCTTTTGCAGGATTAAAAAATTAATATTACCGAAATAGTTGCACTTTCTTAGGTTTAGACTCAAAGTCGATTTTCTTGTAAATTGTATGTCAATTGCGTGAGCACTGTACCGCGTAAGCCGAAAAACATCAATTTTACTGATTTGCGCGAAAGCAAAATTATAATGTTAATGCAGGATTAACAAATTAATATAACCGAAAAAATTGCACTTTCTTAGGTTTAGACTCAAAGTCGATTTTCTTGTAAATTGTATGTTAATCACTTGAGCACTGTACCGAATAAGTAGAAAAACATCAATTTTACTGATTTGCGCGAAAGTAAAACTATAATGTTATTGCAGGATTAACAACTTAATATTACCGAAAAAGTTGCACTTTCTTAGGTTTAGGCTCAAATTATCTTCTAAATTGTATGTCAATTGCGGCAGCACTGTACTGCTTAAGCCGAAAAACATAAATATTACTGATTTGCGCGAAAGTAAAATTATAATGTTATTGCAGAATTTACATATTCATATAACCGAAAAAATTTTACTTTCTTAGTTTTAGACTTAAAGTCGATTTTCTTCTAAATTGTATGATAATTGCGTGAGCACTGTACCGCATAAGCCGAAAAACATAAATATTACTGATTTGCGCGAAAGTAAAATTATAATGTTAATGCAGGATTAACAAATTAATATTACCGAAAAAGTTGCACTTTCTTAGGTTTAGACTCAAAGTCCATTTTCTTGTAAATTGTATGTTAATTGCGTGAGCACTGTACCGCATAAGCCGAAAAACATCAATTTTACAAATTTGCGCGAAAGTAAAATTATATAGCTACTGCAGAATTGACATATTCATATAACCGAAAAAATTGCAATTTCTTACAATAGCTTTAGATTTAAAGTCGATTTTCTTGTAAATTGTATTTCAGTTGCGCGAGCACTGTATACTATAATGTTATGGCAGGATTAACAAATTAATATAAAAAAAAGAAAAGAAAAAATTGAACTTTCTTAGATTTTTACTTAAAGCCGATTTTCTTGTAAATTGTATGTTAATTACTTGAGCACTGTACCGCATAAGCCGAAAAACATCAATTTTACTGATTTGCGCGAAAGTAAAATTATAATGTTATTGCAGAATTTTCATATTCATATAACCGAAAAAATTGTACATTCTTAGTTTTAGACTTAAAGTCGATTTGCTTCTAAATTGTATGTTAATTGCGTGAGCACTATACCGCTTAAACCGAAAAACATGAGTTTTACTGATTTGAGCGAAAGTCAAATTATATTGTTATTGCAGGATTAACAAATTAATATTACCGCAAAAGTGGCACTTTCTTAGGTTTAGACTCAAAGTCGATTTTCTTGTAAATTGTATGTCAGTTGCGTGAGCACTGTACTGCTTAAGCCGAAAAACATGAATTTTACTGATTTGAGCGAAAGTCAAATTATATTGCTTTTGCAGGATTAACAAATTAATATTACCGAAAAAGTTGGACTTTCTTAGGTTTAGACTCAAAGTCGGTTTTCGTGTAAATGGTATTTCAGTTGCGTGAGCACTGTACCGCTTAAGCCGAAGAACATGAATTTTACTGATTTGAGCGAAAGTCAAATTATATTGCTTTTGCAGGATTAAAAATTTAATATTACCGAAAAAGTTGCACTTTCTTAGGTTTAGACTCAAAGTCGATTTTCTTGTAAATTGTATGTCAATTGCGTGAGCACTGTACCGCATAAGCCGAAAAACATCAATTTTACTGATTTGCGCGAAAGCAAAATTATAATGTTAATGCAGGATTAACAAATTAATATAACCGAAAAAATTGCACTTTCTTAGGTTTAGACTCAAAGTCGATTTTCTTGTAAATTGTATGTTAATCACTTGAGCACTGTACCGAATAAGTAGAAAAACATCAATTTTACTGATTTGCGCGAAAGTAAAACTATAATGTTATTGCAGGATTAACAACTTAATATTACCGAAAAAGTTGCACTTTCTTAGGTTTAGACTCAAATTATCTTCTAAATTGTATGTCAATTGCGGCAGCACTGTACTGCTTAAGCCGAAAAACATAAATATTACTGATTTGCGCGAAAGTAAAATTATAATGTTATTGCAGAATTTACATATTCATATAACCGAAAAAATTTTACTTTCTTAGTTTTAGACTTAAAGTCGATTTTCTTCTAAATTGTATGATAATTGCGTGAGCACTGTACCGCATAAGCCGAAAAACATCAATTTTACTGTTTTGCGCGAAAGTAAAATTATAATGTTAATGCAGGATTAACAAATTAATATAACCGAAAAAGTTGCACTTTCTTAGGTTTAGACTCAAAGTCCATTTTCTTGTAAATTGTATGTTAATCACTTGAGCACTGTACCGCATAAGCCGAAAAACATCAATTTTACTGATTTGCGCGAAAGTAAAACTATAATGTTATTGCAGGATTATCAACTTAATATTACCGAAAAAGTTGCACTTTCTTAGGTTTAGACTCAAAGTCGATTTTCTTGTAAATTGTATGTTAAT
This sequence comes from Bactrocera oleae, assembly GCF_042242935.1. Lineage (NCBI taxonomy): Eukaryota > Metazoa > Arthropoda > Insecta > Diptera > Tephritidae > Bactrocera > Bactrocera oleae. The sequence continues at coordinate 13,679,541 of NC_091541.1, read as the reverse complement.
CACTTGAGCACTGTACCACATAAGCCGAAAAATATCAATTTTATCGATTTGCGCGTAAGTAAAATTATATTGCTATTGCAGAATTGACAAATTAATATAACCGAAAAAATTGCATTTTCTTAGGTTTAGACTTAAAGTCGATTTTCTTGTAAATTGTATTTCAGTTGCGCGAGCACTGTAAACTATAATGTTATGGCAGGATTAACAAATTAATATAAAAAAAAGAAAAGAAAAAATTGAACTTTCTTAGATTTTTACTTAAAGCCGATTTTCTTGTAAATTGTATGTTAATTACTTGAGCACTGTACCGCATAAGCCGAAAAACATCAATTTTACTGATTTGCGCGAAAGTCAAATTATATTGTTATTGCAGAATTTACATATTCATATAACCGAAAAAATTGCACTTTCTTAGGTTTAGACTTAAAGTCGATTTTCTTCTAAATTGTATGTTAATTGCGTGAGCACTGTACCGCATAAGCCGAAAAACATCAATTTTACTGATTTGCGCGAAAGTAAAATTATAATGTTAATGCAGGATTAACAAATTAATATAACCGAAAAAATTGCACTTTCTTAGGTTTAGACTCAAAGTCGATTTTCTTGTAAATTGTATGTTAATCACTTGAGCACTGTACCGCATAAGCCGAAAAACATCAATTTTACTGATTTACGCGAAAGTAAAACTATAATGTTATTGCAGGATTAACAACTTAATATTACCGAAAAAGTTGCACTTTCTTAGGTTTAGACTCAAAGTCGATTTTCTTCTAAATTGTATGTTAATTGCGTGAGCACTGTAAAGCATAAGCCGAAAAACAACAATTTTACTAATTTGCGCGAAAGTAAAATTATATAGCTATTGCAGAATTGACATATTCATATAACCGAAAAAATTGCACTTTCTTTGCTTTATACTTAAAGTCGATTTTCTTGTAAATTGTATTTCAGTTGCGTGAGCACTGTAAACTATAATGTTATGGCAGGATTAACAAATTAATATAAAAATAAGAAAAGAAAAAATTGAACTTTCTTAGATTTTTACTTAAAGCCGATTTTCTTATAAATTGTATGTTAATTACTTGACCACTGTACCGCATAAGCCGAAAAACATCAATTTTACTTATTTGCGCGAAAGTAAAACTATAATGTTATTGCAGGATTAACAACTTAATATTACCGAAAAAGTTGCACTTTCTTAGGTTTAGACTTAAAGTCGATTTGCTTCTAAATTGTATGTTAATTGCGTGAGCACTGTACCGCTTAAGCCGAAAAACATGAATTTTACTGATTTGAGCGAAAGTCAAATTATATAGCTACTGCAGAATTGACATATTCATATAACCGAAAAAATTGCAATTTCTTACAATAGCTTTAGATTTAAAGTCGATTTTCTTGTAAATTGTATTTCAGTTGCGTGAGCACTGTACCGCTTAAGCCGAAAAACATGAATTTTACTGATTTGAGCGAAAGTCAAATTATATTGTTATTGCAGGATTAACAAATTAATATTACCGAAAAAGTTGCACTTTCTTAGGTTTAGACTCAAAGTCGATTTTCTTGTAAATTGTATGTTAATCACTTGAGCACTGTACCGCATAAGCCGAAAAACATCAATTTTACTGATTTGCGCGAAAGTAAAATTATAATGTTAATGCAGGATTAACAAATTAATATTACCGAAAAAGTTGCACTTTCTTAGGTTTAGACTCAAAGTCCATTTTCTTGTAAATTGTATGTTAATTGCGTGAGCACTGTACCGCATAAGCCGAAAAACATCAATTTTACAAATTTGCGCGAAAGTAAAATTATATAGCTACTGCAGAATTGACATATTCATATAACCGAAAAAATTGCAATTTCTTACAATAGCTTTAGATTTAAAGTCGATTTTCTTGTAAATTGTATTTCAGTTGCGTGAGCACTGTACCGCTTAAGCCGAAAAACATGAATTTTACTGATTTGAGCGAAAGTCAAATTATATTGTTATTGCAGGATTAACAAATTAATATTACCGAAAAAGTTGGACTTTCTTAGGTTTAGACTCAAAGTCCATTTTCTTGTAAATTGTATGTTAATCACTTGAGCACTGTACCGCATAAGCCGAAAAACATCAATTGTACTGATTTGCGCGAAAGTAAAACTATAATGTTATTGCAGGATTATCAACTTAATATTACCGAAAAAGTTGCACTTTCTTAGGTTTAGACTCAAAGTCGATTTTCTTGTAAATTGTATGTTAATCACTTGAGCACTGTACCACATAAGCCGAAAAATATCAATTTTATCGATTTGCGCGTAAGTAAAATTATAGTGCTATTGCAGAATTGACAAATTAATATAACCGAAAAAATTGCATTTTCTTAGGTTTAGACTTAAAGTCGATTTTCTTGTAAATTGTATTTCAGTTGCGCGAGCACTGTAAACTATAATGTTATGGCAGGATTAACAAATTAATATAAAAAAAAGAAAAGAAAAAATTGAACTTTCTTAGATTTTTACTTAAAGCCGATTTTCTTGTAAATTGTATGTTAATTACTTGAGCACTGTACCGCATAAGCCGAAAAACATCAATTTTACTGATTTGCGCGAAAGTCAAATTATATTGTTATTGCAGAATTTACATATTCATATAACCGAAAAAATTGCACTTTCTTAGGTTTAGACTTAAAGTCGATTTTCTTGTAAATTGTATGTTAATTGCGTGAGCACTGTACCGCATAAGCCGAAAAACATCAATTTTACAAATTTGCGCGAAAGTAAAATTATATAGCTACTGCAGAATTGACATATTCATATAACCGAAAAAATTGCAATTTCTTACAATAGCTTTAGATTTAAAGTCGATTTTCTTGTAAATTGTATTTCAGTTGCGTGAGCACTGTACCGCTTAAGCCGAAAAACATGAATTTTACTGATTTGAGCGAAAGTCAAATTATATTGTTATTGCAGGATTAACAAATTAATATTACCGAAAAAGTTGCACTTTCTTAGGTTTAGACTCAAAGTCCATTTTCTTGTAAATTGTATGTTAATTACTTGACCACTGTACCGCATAAGCCGAAAAACATCAATTTTACTTATTTGCGCGAAAGTAAAACTATAATGTTATTGCAGGATTAACAACTTAATATTACCGAAAAAGTTGCACTTTCTTAGGTTTAGACTTAAAGTCGATTTGCTTCTAAATTGTATGTTAATTGCGTGAGCACTGTACCGCTTAAGCCGAAAAACATGAATTTTACTGATTTGAGCGAAAGTCAAATTATATAGCTACTGCAGAATTGACATATTCATATAACCGAAAAAATTGCAATTTCTTACAATAGCTTTAGATTTAAAGTCGATTTTCTTGTAAATTGTATTTCAGTTGCGTGAGCACTGTACCGCTTAAGCCGAAAAACATGAATTTTACTGATTTGAGCGAAAGTCAAATTATATTGTTATTGCAGGATTAACAAATTAATATTACCGAAAAAGTTTCACTTTCTTAGGTTTAGACTCAAAGTCGATTTTCTTGTAAATTGTATGTTAATCACTTGAGCACTGTACCGCATAAGCCGAAAAACATCAATTTTACTGATTTGCGCGAAAGTAAAATTATAATGTTAATGCAGGATTAACAAATTAATATTACCGAAAAAGTTGCACTTTCTTAGGTTTAGACTCAAAGTCCATTTTCTTGTAAATTGTATGTTAATTGCGTGAGCACTGTACCGCATAAGCCGAAAAACATCAATTTTACAAATTTGCGCGAAAGTAAAATTATATAGCTACTGCAGAATTGACATATTCATATAACCGAAAAAATTGCAATTTCTTACAATAGCTTTAGATTTAAAGTCGATTTTCTTGTAAATTGTATTTCAGTTGCGTGAGCACTGTACCGCTTAAGCCGAAAAACATGAATTTTACTGATTTGAGCGAAAGTCAAATTATATTGTTATTGCAGGATTAACAAATTAATATTACCGAAAAAGTTGCACTTTCTTAGGTTTAGACTCAAAGTCCATTTTCTTGTAAATTGTATGTTAATCACTTGAGCACTGTACCGCATAGGCCGAAAAACATCAATTGTACTGATTTGCGCGAAAGTAAAACTATAATGTTATTGCAGGATTATCAACTTAATATTACCGAAAAAGTTGCACTTTCTTAGGTTTAGACTCAAAGTCGATTTTCTTGTAAATTGTATGTTAATCACTTGAGCACTGTACCACATAAGCCGAAAAATATCAATTTTATCGATTTGCGCGTAAGTAAAATTATAGTGCTATTGCAGAATTGACAAATTAATATAACCGAAAAAATTGCATTTTCTTAGGTTTAGACTTAAAGTCGATTTTCTTGTAAATTGTATTTCAGTTGCGTGAGCACTGTACCGCTTAAGCCGAAAAACATGAATTTTACTGATTTGAGCGAAAGACAAATTATATTGTTATTGCAGGATTAACAAATTAATATTACCGAAAAAGTTGCACTTTCTTAGGTTTAGACTCAAAGTCCATTTTCTTGTAAATTGTATGTTAATCACTTGAGCACTGTACCGCATAAGCCGAAAAACATCAATTTTACTGATTTGCGCGAAAGTAAAATTATAATGTTATTGCAGAATTTTCATATTCATATAACCGAAAAAATTGTACATTCTTAGTTTTAGACTTAAAGTCGATTTGCTTCTAAATTGTATGTTAATTGCGTGAGCACTATACCGCTTAAACCGAAAAACATGAGTTTTACTGATTTGAGCGAAAGTCAAATTATATTGTTATTGCAGGATTAACAAATTAATATTACCGCAAAAGTTGCACTTTCTTAGGTTTAGACTCAAAGTCGATTTTCTTGTAAATTGTATGTCAGTTGCGTGAGCACTGTACTGCTTAAGCCGAAAAACATGAATTTTACTGATTTGAGCGAAAGTCAAATTATATTGCTTTTGCAGGATTAACAAATTAATATTACCGAAAAAGTTGGACTTTCTTAGGTTTAGACTCAAAGTCGATTTTCGTGTAAATGGTATTTCAGTTGCGTGAGCACTGTACCGCTTAAGCCGAAGAACATGAATTTTACTGATTTGAGCGAAAGTCAAATTATATTGCTTTTGCAGGATTAAAAATTTAATATTACCGAAAAAGTTGCACTTTCTTAGGTTTAGACTCAAAGTCGATTTTCTTGTAAATTGTATGTCAATTGCGTGAGCACTGTACCGCATAAGCCGAAAAACATCAATTTTACTGATTTGCGCGAAAGCAAAATTATAATGTTAATGCACTATTAACAAATTAATATAACCGAAAAAATTGCACTTTCTTAGGTTTAGACTCAAAGTCGATTTTCTTGTAAATTGTATGTTAATCACTTGAGCACTGTACCGAATAAGTAGAAAAACATCAATTTTACTGATTTGCGCGAAAGTAAAACTATAATGTTATTGCAGGATTAACAACTTAATATTACCGAAAAAGTTGCACTTTCTTAGGTTTAGACTCAAATTATCTTCTAAATTGTATGTCAATTGCGGCAGCACTGTACTGCTTAAGCCGAAAAACATAAATATTACTGATTTGCGCGAAAGTAAAATTATAATGTTATTGCAGAATTTACATATTCATATAACCGAAAAAATTTTACTTTCTTAGTTTTAGACTTAAAGTCGATTTTCTTCTAAATTGTATGATAATTGCGTGAGCACTGTACCGCATAAGCCGAAAAACATCAATTTTACTGTTTTGCGCGAAAGTAAAATTATAATGTTAATGCAGGATTAACAAATTAATATAACCGAAAAAGTTGCACTTTCTTAGGTTTAGACTCAAAGTCCATTTTCTTGTAAATTGTATGTTAATCACTTGAGCACTGTACCGCATAAGCCGAAAAACATCAATTTTACTGATTTGCGCGAAAGTAAAACTATAATGTTATTGCAGGATTATCAACTTAATATTACCGAAAAAGTTGCACTTTCTTAGGTTTAGACTCAAAGTCGATTTTCTTGTAAATTGTATGTTAATCACTTGAGCACTGTACCACATAAGCCGAAAAATATCAATTTTATCGATTTGCGCGTAAGTAAAATTATATTGCTATTGCAGAATTGACAAATTAATATAACCGAAAAAATTGCATTTTCTTAGGTTTAGACTTAAAGTCGATTTTCTTGTAAATTGTATTTCAGTTGCGCGAGCACTGTAAACTATAATGTTATGGCAGGATTAACAAATTAATATAAAAAAAAGAAAAGAAAAAATTGAACTTTCTTAGATTTTTACTTAAAGCCGATTTTCTTGTAAATTGTATGTTAATTACTTGAGCACTGTACCGCATAAGCCGAAAAACATCAATTTTACTGATTTGCGCGAAAGTCAAATTATATTGTTATTGCAGAATTTACATATTCATATAACCGAAAAAATTGCACTTTCTTAGGTTTAGACTTAAAGTCGATTTTCTTCTAAATTGTATGTTAATTGCGTGAGCACTGTACCGCATAAGCCGAAAAACATCAATTTTACTGATTTGCGCGAAAGTAAAATTATAATGTTAATGCAGGATTAACAAATTAATATAACCGAAAAAATTGCACTTTCTTAGGTTTAGACTCAAAGTCGATTTTCTTGTAAATTGTATGTTAATCACTTGAGCACTGTACCACATAAGCCGAAAAATATCAATTTTATCGATTTGCGCGTAAGTAAAATTATAGTGCTATTGCAGAATTGACAAATTAATATAACCGAAAAAATTGCATTTTCTTAGGTTTAGACTTAAAGTCGATTTTCTTGTAAATTGTATTTCAGTTGCGTGAGCACTGTACCGCTTAAGCCGAAAAACATGAATTTTACTGATTTGAGCGAAAGTCAAATTATATTGTTATTGCAGGATTAACAAATTAATATTACCGAAAAAGTTGCACTTTCTTAGGTTTAGACTCAAAGTCCATTTTCTTGTAAATTGTATGTTAATCACTTGAGCACTGTACCGCATAAGCCGAAAAACATCAATTTTACTGATTTGCGCGAAAGTAAAATTATAATGTTATTGCAGAATTTTCATATTCATATAACCGAAAAAATTGTACATTCTTAGTTTTAGACTTAAAGTCGATTTGCTTCTAAATTGTATGTTAATTGCGTGAGCACTATACCGCTTAAACCGAAAAACATGAGTTTTACTGATTTGAGCGAAAGTCAAATTATATTGTTATTGCAGGATTAACAAATTAATATTACCGCAAAAGTTGCACTTTCTTAGGTTTAGACTCAAAGTCGATTTTCTTGTAAATTGTATGTCAGTTGCGTGAGCACTGTACTGCTTAAGCCGAAAAACATGAATTTTACTGATTTGAGCGAAAGTCAAATTATATTGCTTTTGCAGGATTAACAAATTAATATTACCGAAAAAGTTGGACTTTCTTAGGTTTAGACTCAAAGTCGATTTTCGTGTAAATGGTATTTCAGTTGCGTGAGCACTGTACCGCTTAAGCCGAAGAACATGAATTTTACTGATTTGAGCGAAAGTCAAATTATATTGCTTTTGCAGGATTAAAAATTTAATATTACCGAAAAAGTTGCACTTTCTTAGGTTTAGACTCAAAGTCGATTTTCTTGTAAATTGTATGTCAATTGCGTGAGCACTGTACCGCATAAGCCGAAAAACATCAATTTTACTGATTTGCGCGAAAGCAAAATTATAATGTTAATGCACTATTAACAAATTAATATAACCGAAAAAATTGCACTTTCTTAGGTTTAGACTCAAAGTCGATTTTCTTGTAAATTGTATGTTAATCACTTGAGCACTGTACCGAATAAGTAGAAAAACATCAATTTTACTGATTTGCGCGAAAGTAAAACTATAATGTTATTGCAGGATTAACAACTTAATATTACCGAAAAAGTTGCACTTTCTTAGGTTTAGACTCAAATTATCTTCTAAATTGTATGTCAATTGCGGCAGCACTGTACTGCTTAAGCCGAAAAACATAAATATTACTGATTTGCGCGAAAGTAAAATTATAATGTTATTGCAGAATTTACATATTCATATAACCGAAAAAATTTTACTTTCTTAGTTTTAGACTTAAAGTCGATTTTCTTCTAAATTGTATGATAATTGCGTGAGCACTGTACCGCATAAGCCGAAAAACATCAATTTTACTGTTTTGCGCGAAAGTAAAATTATAATGTTAATGCAGGATTAACAAATTAATATAACCGAAAAAGTTGCACTTTCTTAGGTTTAGACTCAAAGTCCATTTTCTTGTAAATTGTATGTTAATCACTTGAGCACTGTACCGCATAAGCCGAAAAACATCAATTTTACTGATTTGCGCGAAAGTAAAACTATAATGTTATTGCAGGATTATCAACTTAATATTACCGAAAAAGTTGCACTTTCTTAGGTTTAGACTCAAAGTCGATTTTCTTGTAAATTGTATGTTAATCACTTGAGCACTGTACCACATAAGCCGAAAAATATCAATTTTATCGATTTGCGCGTAAGTAAAATTATATTGCTATTGCAGAATTGACAAATTAATATAACCGAAAAAATTGCATTTTCTTAGGTTTAGACTTAAAGTCGATTTTCTTGTAAATTGTATTTCAGTTGCGCGAGCACTGTAAACTATAATGTTATGGCAGGATTAACAAATTAATATAAAAAAAAGAAAAGAAAAAATTGAACTTTCTTAGATTTTTACTTAAAGCCGGTTTTCTTGTAAATTGTATGTTAATTACTTGAGCACTGTACCGCATAAGCCGAAAAACATCAATTTTACTGATTTGCGCGAAAGTCAAATTATATTGTTATTGCAGAATTTACATATTCATATAACCGAAAAAATTGCACTTTCTTAGGTTTAGACTTAAAGTCGATTTTCTTCTAAATTGTATGTTAATTGCGTGAGCACTGTACCGCATAAGCCGAAAAACATCAATTTTACTGATTTGCGCGAAAGTAAAATTATAATGTTAATGCAGGATTAACAAATTAATATTACCGAAAAAGTTGCACTTTCTTAGGTTTAGACTCAAAGTCCATTTTCTTGTAAATTGTATGTTAATTGCATGAGCACTGTACCGCATAAGCCGAAACAAATTAATATAACCGAAAAAATTGCACTTTCTTAGGTTTAGACTCAAAGTCGATTTTCTTGTAAATTGTATGTTAATCACTTGAGCACTGTACCGCATAAGCCGAAAAACATCAATTTTACTGATTTACGCGAAAGTAAAACTATAATGTTATTGCAGGATTAACAACTTAATATTACCGAAAAAGTTGCACTTTCTTAGGTTTAGACTCAAAGTCGATTTTCTTCTAAATTGTATGTTAATTGCGTGAGCACTGTACCGCATAAGCCGAAAAACAACAATTTTACTAATTTGCGCGAAAGTAAAATTATATAGCTATTGCAGAATTGACATATTCATATAACCGAAAAAATTGCACTTTCTTTGCTTTATACTTAAAGTCGATTTTCTTGTAAATTGTATTTCAGTTGCGTGAGCACTGTAAACTATAATGTTATGGCAGGATTAACAAATTAATATAAAAATAAGAAAAGAAAAAATTGAACTTTCTTAGATTTTTACTTAAAGCCGGTTTTCTTATAAATTGTATGTGAATTACTTGACCACTGTACCGCATAAGCCGAACAACATCAATTTTACTTATTTGCGCGAAAGTAAAACTATAATGTTATTGCAGGATTAACAACTTAATATTACCGAAAAAGTTGCACTTTCTTAGGTTTAGACTTAAAGTCGATTTGCTTCTAAATTGTATGTTAATTGCGTGAGCACTGTACCGCTTAAGCCGAAAAACATGAATTTTACTGATTTGAGCGAAAGTCAAATTATATAGCTACTGCAGAATTGACATATTCATATAACCGAAAAAATTGCAATTTCTTACAATAGCTTTAGATTTAAAGTCGATTTTCTTGTAAATTGTATTTCAGTTGCGTGAGCACTGTACCGCTTAAGCCGAAAAACATGAATTTTACTGATTTGAGCGAAAGTCAAATTATATTGTTATTGCAGGATTAACAAATTAATATTACCGAAAAAGTTGCACTTTCTTAGGTTTAGACTCAAAGTCCATTTTCTTGTAAATTGTATGTTAATTGCATTTTACTAATTTGCGCGAAAGTAAAATTATATAGCTACTGCAGATTGACATATTCATATAACCGAAAAAATTGCAATTTCTTACAATACCTTTAGATTTAAAGTCGATTTTCTTGTAAATTGTATGTTAATTACTTGAGCACTGTACCGCATAAGCCGAAAAACATCAATTTTACTGATTTGCGCGAAAGTCAAATTATATTGTTATTGCAGAATTTACATATTCATATAACCGAAAAAATTGCACTTTCTTAGGTTTAGACTCAAAGTCCATTTTCTTGTAAATTGTATGTTAATTACTTGAGCACTGTACCGCATAAGCCGAAAAACATCAATTTTACTGATTTGCGCGAAAGTAAAATTATATAGCTACTGCAGAATTGACATATTCATATAACCGAAAAAATTGCAATTTCTTACAATAGCTTTAGGTTTAAAGTCGATTTTCTTGTAAATTGTATGTTAATCACTTGGGCACTGTACCGCATAAGCCGAAAAACATCAATTTTACTTATTTGCGCGAAAGTAAAACTACAATGTTATTGCAGGATTAACAACTTAATATTACCGAAAAAATTGCACTTTCTTTGCTTTATACTTAAAGTCGATTTTCTTGTAAATGGTATTTCAGTTGCGTGAGCACTGTACCGCTTAAGCCGAAGAACATGAATTTTACTGATTTGAGCGAAAGTCAAATTATATTGCTTTTGCAGGATTAAAAAATTAATATTACCGAAAAAGTTGCACTTTCTTAGGTTTGGACTCAAAGTCGATTTTCTTGTAAATTGTATGTCAACTACTTGAGCACTGTACCGCATAAGCCGAAAAACATCAATTTTACTGATTTGCGCGAAAGTCAAATTATATTGTTATTGCAGAATTTACATATTCATATAACCGAAAAAATTGCACTTTCTTAGCTTTAGACTTAAAGTCGATTTTCTTGTAAATTGTATTTCAGTTGCGCGAGCACTGTAAACTATAATGTTATGGCAGGATTAACAAATTAATATAAAAAAAAGAAAAGAAAAAATTGAACTTTCTTAGATTTTTACTTAAAGCCGATTTTCTTGTAAATTGTATGTTAATTACTTGAGCACTGTACCGCATAAGCCGAAAAACAACAATTTTACTAATTTGCGCGAAAGTAAAATTATATAGCTATTGCAGAATTGACATATTCATATAACCGAAAAAATTGCACTTTCTTAGCTTTAGACTTAAAGTCGATTTTCTTGTAAATTGTATTTCAGTTGCGCGAGCACTGTAAACTATAATGTTATGGCAGGATTAACAAATTAATATAAAAAAAAGAAAAGAAAAAATTGAACTTTCTTAGATTTTTACTTAAAGCCGATTTTCTTATAAATTGTATGTTAATTACTTGAGCACTGTACCGCATAAGCCGAAAAACATCAATTTTACTTATTTGCGCGAAAGTAAAACTATAATGTTATTGCAGGATTAACAACTTAATATTACCGAAAAAGTTGCACTTTCTTAGGTTTAGACTCAAAGTCGATTTTCTTGTAAATTGTATGTTAATTACTTGAGCACTGTACCGAATAAGTAGAAAAACATAAATTTTACTGATTTCCGCGAAAGTAAAACTATAATGTTATTGCAGGATTAACAACTTAATATTACCGAAAAAATTGCACTTTCTTAGGTTTAGACTCAAAGTCGATTTTCTTGTAAATTGTATGTTAATCACTTGAGCACTGTAAAGCATAAGCCGAAAAACAACAATTTTACTGATTTGCGCGAAAGTAAAATTATATAGCTACTGCAGAATTGACATATTCATATAACCGAAAAAATTGTACTTTCTTAGTTTTAGACTTAAAGTCGATTTTCTTCTAAATTGTATGTTAATTGCGTGAGCACTGTACGGCATAAGCCGAAAAACATCAATTTTACTGATTTGCGCGAAAGTAAAATTATAATGTTAATGCAGGATTAACAAATTAATATAACCGAAAAAATTGCACTTTCTTAGGTTTAGACTCAAAGTCGATTTTCTTGTAAATTGTATGTTAATCACTTGAGCACTGTACCGCATAAGCCGAAAAATATCAATTTTACTGATTTGCGCGAAAGTAAAATTATATAGCTACTGCAGAATTGACATATTCATATAACCGAAAAAATTGTACTTTCTTAGTTTTAGACTTAAAGTCGATTTTCTTCTAAATTGTATGTTAATTGCGTGAGCACTGTACGGCATAAGCCGAAAAACATCAATTTTACTGATTTGCGCGAAAGTAAAATTATAATGTTAATGCAGGATTAACAAATTAATATAACCGAAAAAATTGCACTTTCTTAGGTTTAGACTCAAAGTCGATTTTCTTGTAAATTGTATGTTAATCACTTGAGCACTGTACCGCATAAGCCGAAAAACATCAATTTTACTGATTTGCGCGAAAGTAAAACTATAATGTTATTGCAGGATTAACAACTTAATATTACCGAAAAAATTGCACTTTCTTTGCTTTATACTTAAAGTCGATTTTCTTGTAAATGGTATTTCAGTTGCGTGAGCACTGTACCGCTTAAGCCGAAGAACATGAATTTTACTGATTTGAGCGAAAGTCAAAGTATATTGCTTTTGCAGGATTAAAAAATTAATATTACCGAAAAAGTTGCACTTTCTTAGGTTTGGACTCAAAGTCGATTTTCTTGTAAATTGTATGTCAATTGCTTGAGCACTCTACCGCATAAGCCGAAAAACATCAATTTTACTGATTTGCGCGAAAGTCAAATTATATTGTTATTGCAGAATTTACATATTCATATAACCGAAAAAATTGCACTTTCTTAGCATTAGACTTAAAGTCGATTTTCTTGTAAATTGTATTTCAGTTGCGCGAGCACTGTAAACTATAATGTTATGGCACGATTAACAAATTAATATAAAAAAAAGAAAAGAAAAAATTGAACTTTCTTAGATTTTTACTTAAAGCCGATTTTCTTGTAAATTGTATGTTAATTACTTGAGCACTGTACCGCATAAGCCGAAAAACAACAATTTTACTAATTTGCGCGAAAGTAAAATTATATAGCTATTGCAGAATTGACATATTCATATAACCGAAAAAATTGCACTTTCTTAGCTTTAGACTTAAAGTCGATTTTCTTGTAAATTGTATTTCAGTTGCGCGAGCACTGTAAACTATAATGTTATGGCAGGATTAACAAATTAATATAAAAAAAAGAAAAGAAAAAATTGAACTTTCTTAGATTTTTACTTAAAGCCGATTTTCTTATAAATTGTATATTAATTACTTGAGCACTGTACCGCATAAGCCGAAAAACATCAATTTTACTTATTTGCGCGAAAGTAAAACTATAATGTTATTGCAGGATTAACAACTTAATATTACCGAAAAAGTTGCACTTTCTTAGGTTTAGACTCAAAGTCGATTTTCTTGTAAATTGTATGTTAATTACTTGAGCACTGTACCGAATAAGTAGAAAAACATAAATTTTACTGATTTCCGCGAAAGTAAAACTATAATGTTATTGCAGGATTAACAACTTAATATTACCGAAAAAATTGCACTTTCTTAGGTTTAGACTCAAAGTCGATTTTCTTGTAAATTGTATGTTAATAACTTGAGCACTGTAAAGCATAAGCCGAAAAACAACAATTTTACTGATTTGCGCGAAAGTAAAATTATATAGCTACTGCAGAATTGACATATTCATATAACCGAAAAAATTGTACTTTCTTAGTTTTAGACTTAAAGTCGATTTTCTTCTAAATTGTATGTTAATTGCGTGAGCACTGTACGGCATAAGCCGAAAAACATCAATTTTACTGATTTGCGCGAAAGTAAAATTATAATGTTAATGCAGGATTAACAAATTAATATAACCGAAAAAATTGCACTTTCTTAGGTTTAGACTCAAAGTCGATTTTCTTGTAAATTGTATGTTAATCACTTGAGCACTGTACCGCATAAGCCGAAAAACATCAATTTTACTGATTTGCGCGAAAGTAAAACTATAATGTTATTGCAGGATTAACAAATTAATATAACCGAAAAAATTGCACTTTCTTAGGTTTAGACTCAAAGTCGATTTTCTTGTAAATTGTATGTTAATCACTTGAGCACTGTACCGAATAAGTAGAAAAACATAAATTTTACTGATTTCCGCGAAAGTAAAACTATAATGTTATTGCAGGATTAACAACTTAATATTACCGAAAAAGTTGCACTTTCTTAGGTTTAGACTCAAAGTCGATTTTCTTGTAAATTGTATGTTAATCACTTGAGCACTGTAAAGCATAAGCCGAAAAACAACAATTTTACTGATTTGCGCGAAAGTAAAATTATATAGCTACTGCAGAATTGACATATTCATATAAACGAAAAAATTGCAATTTCTTACAATAGCTTTAGATTTAAAGTCGATTTTCTTGTAAATTGTATTTCAGTTGCGTGAGCACTGTACCGCATAAGCCGAAAAACATCAATTTTACTAATTTGCGCGAAAGTAAAATTATATAGCTACTGCAGAATTGACATATTCATATAACCGAAAAAATTGCAATTTCTTACAATAGCTTTAGATTTAAAGTCGATTTTCTTGTAAATTGTATGTTAATTACGTGAGCACTGTACGGCATAAGCCGAAAAACATCAATTTTACTGATTTGCGCGAAAGTAAAATTATAATGTTAATGCAGGATTAACAAATTAATATAACCGAAAAAATTGCACTTTCTTAGGTTTAGACTCAAAGTCGATTTTCTTGTAAATTGTATGTTAATTACGTGAGCACTGTACGGCATAAGCCGAAAAACATCAATTTTACTGATTTGCGCGAAAGTAAAATTATAATGTTAATGCAGGATTAACAAATTAATATAACCGAAAAAATTGCACTTTCTTAGGTTTAGACTCAAAGTCGATTTTCTTGTAAATTGTATGTTAATCACTTGAGCACTGTACCGCATAAGCCGAAAAACATCAATTTTACTAATTTGCGCGAAAGTAAAATTATATAGCTACTGCAGAATTGACATATTCATATAACCGAAAAAATTGTACTTTCTTAGTTTTAGACTTAAAGTCGATTTTCTTCTAAATTGTATGTTAATTGCGTGAGCACTGTACGGCATAAGCCGAAAAACATCAATTTTACTGATTTGCGCGAAAGTAAAATTATAATGTTAATGCAGGATTAACAAATTAATATAACCGAAAAAATTGCACTTTCTTAGGTTTAGACTCAAAGTCGATTTTCTTGTAAATTGTATGTTAATAACTTGAGCACTGTAAAGCATAAGCCGAAAAACAACAATTTTACTGATTTGCGCGAAAGTAAAATTATATAGCTACTGCAGAATTGACATATTCATATAACCGAAAAAATTGTACTTTCTTAGTTTTAGACTTAAAGTCGATTTTCTTCTAAATTGTATGTTAATTGCGTGAGCACTGTACGGCATAAGCCGAAAAACATCAATTTTACTGATTTGCGCGAAAGTAAAATTATAATGTTAATGCAGGATTAACAAATTAATATAACCGAAAAAAGTGCACTTTCTTAGGTTTAGACTCAAAGTCGATTTTCTTGTAAATTGTATGTTAATCACTTGAGCACTGTACCGCATAAGCCGAAAAATATCAATTTTACTGATTTGCGCGAAAGTAAAATTATATAGCTACTGCAGAATTGACATATTCATATAACCGAAAAAATTGTACTTTCTTAGTTTTAGACTTAAAGTCGATTTTCTTCTAAATTGTATGTTAATTGCGTGAGCACTGTACGGCATAAGCCGAAAAACATCAATTTTACTGATTTGCGCGAAAGTAAAATTATAATGTTAATGCAGGATTAACAAATTAATATAACCGAAAAAATTGCACTTTCTTAGGTTTAGACTCAAAGTCGATTTTCTTGTAAATTGTATGTTAATCACTTGAGCACTGTACCGCATAAGCCGAAAAACATCAATTTTACTGATTTGCGCGAAAGTAAAACTATAATGTTATTGCAGGATTAACAACTTAATATTACCGAAAAAATTGCACTTTCTTTGCTTTATACTTAAAGTCGATTTTCTTGTAAATGGTATTTCAGTTGCGTGAGCACTGTACCGCTTAAGCCGAAGAACATGAATTTTACTGATTTGAGCGAAAGTCAAAGTATATTGCTTTTGCAGGATTAAAAAATTAATATTACCGAAAAAGTTGCACTTTCTTAGGTTTGGACTCAAAGTCGATTTTCTTGTAAATTGTATGTCAATTGCTTGAGCACTGTACCGCATAAGCCGAAAAACATCAATTTTACTGATTTGCGCGAAAGTCAAATTATATTGTTATTGCAGAATTTACATATTCATATAACCGAAAAAATTGCACTTTCTTAGCATTAGACTTAAAGTCGATTTTCTTGTAAATTGTATTTCAGTTGCGCGAGCACTGTAAACTATAATGTTATGGCACGATTAACAAATTAATATAAAAAAAAGAAAAGAAAAAATTGAACTTTCTTAGATTTTTACTTAAAGCCGATTTTCTTGTAAATTGTATGTTAATTACTTGAGCACTGTACCGCATAAGCCGAAAAACAACAATTTTACTAATTTGCGCGAAAGTAAAATTATATAGCTATTGCAGAATTGACATATTCATATAACCGAAAAAATTGCACTTTCTTAGCTTTAGACTTAAAGTCGATTTTCTTGTAAATTGTATTTCAGTTGCGCGAGCACTGTAAACTATAATGTTATGGCAGGATTAACAAATTAATATAAAAAAAAGAAAAGAAAAAATTGAACTTTCTTAGTTTTTTAGTTAAAGCCGATTTTCTTATAAATTGTATATTAATTACTTGAGCACTGTACCGCATAAGCCGAAAAACATCAATTTTACTTATTTGCGCGAAAGTAAAACTATAATGTTATTGCAGGATTAACAACTTAATATTACCGAAAAAGTTGCACTTTCTTAGGTTTAGACTCAAAGTCGATTTTCTTGTAAATTGTATGTTAATTACTTGAGCACTGTACCGAATAAGTAGAAAAACATAAATTTTACTGATTTCCGCGAAAGTAAAACTATAATGTTATTGCAGGATTAACAACTTAATATTACCGAAAAAATTGCACTTTCTTAGGTTTAGACTCAAAGTCGATTTTCTTGTAAATTGTATGTTAATAACTTGAGCACTGTAAAGCATAAGCCGAAAAACAACAATTTTACTGATTTGCGCGAAAGTAAAATTATATAGCTACTGCAGAATTGACATATTCATATAACCGAAAAAATTGTACTTTCTTAGTTTTAGACTTAAAGTCGATTTTCTTCTAAATTGTATGTTAATTGCGTGAGCACTGTACGGCATAAGCCGAAAAACATCAATTTTACTGATTTGCGCGAAAGTAAAATTATAATGTTAATGCAGGATTAAAAAATTAATATAACCGAAAAAATTGCACTTTCTTAGGTTTAGACTCAAAGTCGATTTTCTTGTAAATTGTATGTTAATCACTTGAGCACTGTACCGCATAAGCCGAAAAACATCAATTTTACTGATTTGCGCGAAAGTAAAACTATAATGTTATTGCAGGATTAACAAATTAATATAACCGAAAAAATTGCACTTTCTTAGGTTTAGACTCAAAGTCGATTTTCTTGTAAATTGTATGTTAATCACTTGAGCACTGTACCGAATAAGTAGAAAAACATAAATTTTACTGATTTCCGCGAAAGTAAAACTATAATGTTATTGCAGGATTAACAACTTAATATTACCGAAAAAGTTGCACTTTCTTAGGTTTAGACTCAAAGTCGATTTTCTTGTAAATTGTATGTTAATCACTTGAGCACTGTAAAGCATAAGCCGAAAAACAACAATTTTACTGATTTGCGCGAAAGTAAAATTATATAGCTACTGCAGAATTGACATATTCATATAAACGAAAAAATTGCAATTTCTTACAATAGCTTTAGATTTAAAGTCGATTTTCTTGTAAATTGTATTTCAGTTGCGTGAGCACTGTACCGCATAAGCCGAAAAACATCAATTTTACTAATTTGCGCGAAAGTAAAATTATATAGCTACTGCAGAATTGACATATTCATATAACCGAAAAAATTGCAATTTCTTACAATAGCTTTAGATTTAAAGTCGATTTTCTTGTAAATTGTATGTTAATTACGTGAGCACTGTACGGCATAAGCCGAAAAACATCAATTTTACTGATTTGCGCGAAAGTAAAATTATAATGTTAATGCAGGATTAACAAATTAATATAACCGAAAAAATTGCACTTTCTTAGGTTTAGACTCAAAGTCGATTTTCTTGTAAATTGTATGTTAATTACGTGAGCACTGTACGGCATAAGCCGAAAAACATCAATTTTACTGATTTGCGCGAAAGTAAAATTATAATGTTAATGCAGGATTAACAAATTAATATAACCGAAAAAATTGCACTTTCTTAGGTTTAGACTCAAAGTCGATTTTCTTGTAAATTGTATGTTAATCACTTGAGCACTGTACCGCATAAGCCGAAAAACATCAATTTTACTAATTTGCGCGAAAGTAAAATTATATAGCTACTGCAGAATTGACATATTCATATAACCGAAAAAATTGCAATTTCTTACAATAGCTTTAGATTTAAAGTCGATTTTCTTGTAAATTGTATGTTAATTACGTGAGCACTGTACGGCATAAGCCGAAAAACATCAATTTTACTGATTTGCGCGAAAGTAAAATTATAATGTTAATGCAGGATTAACAAATTAATATAACCGAAAAAATTGCACTTTCTTAGGTTTAGACTCAAAGTCGATTTTCTTGTAAATTGTATGTTAATCACTTGAGCACTGTACCGCATAAGCCGAAAAATATCAATTTTACTGATTTGCGCGAAAGTAAAATTATATAGCTACTGCAGAATTGACATATTCATATAACCGAAAAAATTGTACTTTCTTAGTTTTAGACTTAAAGTCGATTTTCTTCTAAATTGTATGTTAATTGCGTGAGCACTGTACGGCATAAGCCGAAAAACATCAATTTTACTGATTTGCGCGAAAGTAAAACTATAATGTTATTGCAGGATTAACAAATTAATATAACCGAAAAAATTGCACTTTCTTAGGTTTAGACTCAAAGTCGATTTTCTTGTAAATTGTATGTTAATCACTTGAGCACTGTACCGAATAAGTAGAAAAACATAAATTTTACTGATTTCCGCGAAAGTAAAACTATAATGTTATTGCAGGATTAACAACTTAATATTACCGAAAAAGTTGCACTTTCTTAGGTTTAGACTCAAAGTCGATTTTCTTGTAAACTGTATGTTAATCACTTGAGCACTGTAAAGCATAAGCCGAAAAACAACAATTTTACTGATTTGCGCGAAAGTAAAATTATAATGTTAATGCAGGATTAACAAATTAATATAACCGAAAAAATTGCACTTTCTTAGGTTTAGACTCAAAGTCGATTTTCTTGTAAATTGTATGTTAATCACTTGAGCACTGTACCGAATAAGTAGAAAAACATAAATTTTACTGATTTCCGCGAAAGTAAAACTATAATGTTATTGCAGGATTAACAACTTAATATTACCGAAAAAGTTGCACTTTCTTAGGTTTAGACTCAAAGTCGATTTTCTTGTAAATTGTATGTTAATCACTTGAGCACTGTAAAGCATAAGCCGAAAAACAACAATTTTACTGATTTGCGCGAAAGTAAAATTATATAGCTACTGCAGAATTGACATATTCATATAAACGAAAAAATTGCAATTTCTTACAATAGCTTTAGATTTAAAGTCGATTTTCTTGTAAATTGTATTTCAGTTGCGTGAGCACTGTACCGCATAAGCCGAAAAACATCAATTTTACTAATTTGCGCGAAAGTAAAATTATATAGCTACTGCAGAATTGACATATTCATATAACCGAAAAAATTGCAATTTCTTACAATAGCTTTAGATTTAAAGTCGATTTTCTTGTAAATTGTATGTTAATTACGTGAGCACTGTACGGCATAAGCCGAAAAACATCAATTTTACTGATTTGCGCGAAAGTAAAATTATAATGTTAATGCAGGATTAACAAATTAATATAACCGAAAAAATTGCACTTTCTTAGGTTTAGACTCAAAGTCGATTTTCTTGTAAATTGTATGTTAATTACGTGAGCACTGTACGGCATAAGCCGAAAAACATCAATTTTACTGATTTGCGCGAAAGTAAAATTATATAGCTACTGCAGAATTGACATATTCATATAAACGAAAAAATTGCAATTTCTTACAATAGCTTTAGATTTAAAGTCGATTTTCTTGTAAATTGTATTTCAGTTGCGTGAGCACTGTACCGCATAAGCCGAAAAACATCAATTTTACTAATTTGCGCGAAAGTAAAATTATATAGCTACTGCAGAATTGACATATTCATATAACCGAAAAAATTGCAATTTCTTACAATAGCTTTAGATTTAAAGTCGATTTTCTTGTAAATTGTATGTTAATTACGTGAGCACTGTACGGCATAAGCCGAAAAACATCAATTTTACTGATTTGCGCGAAAGTAAAACTATAATGTTATTGCAGGATTAACAAATTAATATAACCGAAAAAATTGCACTTTCTTAGGTTTAGACTCAAAGTCGATTTTCTTGTAAATTGTATGTTAATCACTTGAGCACTGTACCGAATAAGTAGAAAAACATAAATTTTACTGATTTCCGCGAAAGTAAAACTATAATGTTATTGCAGGATTAACAACTTAATATTACCGAAAAAGTTGCACTTTCTTAGGTTTAGACTCAAAGTCGATTTTCTTGTAAATTGTATGTTAATCACTTGAGCACTGTAAAGCATAAGCCGAAAAACAACAATTTTACTGATTTGCGCGAAAGTAAAATTATATAGCTACTGCAGAATTGACATATTCATATAAACGAAAAAATTGCAATTTCTTACAATAGCTTTAGATTTAAAGTCGATTTTCTTGTAAATTGTATTTCAGTTGCGTGAGCACTGTACCGCATAAGCCGAAAAACATCAATTTTACTAATTTGCGCGAAAGTAAAATTATATAGCTACTGCAGAATTGACATATTCATATAACCGAAAAAATTGCAATTTCTTACAATAGCTTTAGATTTAAAGTCGATTTTCTTGTAAATTGTATGTTAATTACGTGAGCACTGTACGGCATAAGCCGAAAAACATCAATTTTACTGATTTGCGCGAAAGTAAAATTATAATGTTAATGCAGGATTAACAAATTAATATAACCGAAAAAATTGCACTTTCTTAGGTTTAGACTCAAAGTCGATTTTCTTGTAAATTGTATGTTAATTACGTGAGCACTGTACGGCATAAGCCGAAAAACATCAATTTTACTGATTTGCGCGAAAGTAAAATTATAATGTTAATGCAGGATTAACAAATTAATATAACCGAAAAAATTGCACTTTCTTAGGTTTAGACTCAAAGTCGATTTTCTTGTAAATTGTATGTTAATCACTTGAGCACTGTACCGCATAAGCCGAAAAACATCAATTTTACTAATTTGCGCGAAAGTAAAATTATATAGCTACTGCAGAATTGACATATTCATATAACCGAAAAAATTGCAATTTCTTACAATAGCTTTAGATTTAAAGTCGATTTTCTTGTAAATTGTATGTTAATTACGTGAGCACTGTACGGCATAAGCCGAAAAACATCAATTTTACTGATTTGCGCGAAAGTAAAATTATAATGTTAATGCAGGATTAACAAATTAATATAACCGAAAAAATTGCACTTTCTTAGGTTTAGACTCAAAGTCGATTTTCTTGTAAATTGTATGTTAATCACTTGAGCACTGTACCGCATAAGCCGAAAAATATCAATTTTACTGATTTGCGCGAAAGTAAAATTATATAGCTACTGCAGAATTGACATATTCATATAACCGAAAAAATTGTACTTTCTTAGTTTTAGACTTAAAGTCGATTTTCTTCTAAATTGTATGTTAATTGCGTGAGCACTGTACGGCATAAGCCGAAAAACATCAATTTTACTGATTTGCGCGAAAGTAAAATTATAATGTTAATGCAGGATTAACAAATTAATATAACCGAAAAAATTGCACTTTCTTAGGTTTAGACTCAAAGTCGATTTTCTTGTAAATTGTATGTTAATCACTTGAGCACTGTACCGCATAAGCCGAAAAACATCAATTTTACTGATTTGCGCGAAAGTAAAACTATAATGTTATTGCAGGATTAACAACTTAATATTACCGAAAAAATTGCACTTTCTTTGCTTTATACTTAAAGTCGATTTTCTTGTAAATGGTATTTCAGTTGCGTGAGCACTGTACCGCTTAAGCCGAAGAACATGAATTTTACTGATTTGAGCGAAAGTCAAAGTATATTGCTTTTGCAGGATTAAAAAATTAATATTACCGAAAAAGTTGCACTTTCTTAGGTTTGGACTCAAAGTCGATTTTCTTGTAAATTGTATGTCAATTGCTTGAGCACTGTACCGCATAAGCCGAAAAACATCAATTTTACTGATTTGCGCGAAAGTCAAATTATATTGTTATTGCAGAATTTACATATTCATATAACCGAAAAAATTGCACTTTCTTAGCATTAGACTTAAAGTCGATTTTCTTGTAAATTGTATTTCAGTTGCGCGAGCACTGTAAACTATAATGTTATGGCAGGATTAACAAATTAATATAAAAAAAAGAAAAGAAAAAATTGAACTTTCTTAGATTTTTACTTAAAGCCGATTTTCTTGTAAATTGTATGTTAATTACTTGAGCACTGTACCGCATAAGCCGAAAAACAACAATTTTACTAATTTGCGCGAAAGTAAAATTATATAGCTATTGCAGAATTGACATATTCATATAACCGAAAAAATTGCACTTTCTTAGCTTTAGACTTAAAGTCGATTTTCTTGTAAATTGTATTTCAGTTGCGCGAGCACTGTAAACTATAATGTTATGGCAGGATTAACAAATTAATATAAAAAAAAGAAAAGAAAAAATTGAACTTTCTTAGATTTTTACTTAAAGCCGATTTTCTTATAAATTGTATATTAATTACTTGAGCACTGTACCGCATAAGCCGAAAAACATCAATTTTACTTATTTGCGCGAAAGTAAAACTATAATGTTATTGCAGGATTAACAACTTAATATTACCGAAAAAGTTGCACTTTCTTAGGTTTAGACTCAAAGTCGATTTTCTTGTAAATTGTATGTTAATTACTTGAGCACTGTACCGAATAAGTAGAAAAACATAAATTTTACTGATTTCCGCGAAAGTAAAACTATAATGTTATTGCAGGATTAACAACTTAATATTACCGAAAAAATTGCACTTTCTTAGGTTTAGACTCAAAGTCGATTTTCTTGTAAATTGTATGTTAATAACTTGAGCACTGTAAAGCATAAGCCGAAAAACAACAATTTTACTGATTTGCGCGAAAGTAAAATTATATAGCTACTGCAGAATTGACATATTCATATAACCGAAAAAATTGTACTTTCTTAGTTTTAGACTTAAAGTCGATTTTCTTCTAAATTGTATGTTAATTGCGTGAGCACTGTACGGCATAAGCCGAAAAACATCAATTTTACTGATTTGCGCGAAAGTAAAATTATAATGTTAATGCAGGATTAACAAATTAATATAACCGAAAAAATTGCACTTTCTTAGGTTTAGACTCAAAGTCGATTTTCTTGTAAATTGTATGTTAATCACTTGAGCACTGTACCGCATAAGCCGAAAAACATCAATTTTACTGATTTGCGCGAAAGTAAAACTATAATGTTATTGCAGGATTAACAAATTAATATAACCGAAAAAATTGCACTTTCTTAGGTTTAGACTCAAAGTCGATTTTCTTGTAAATTGTATGTTAATCACTTGAGCACTGTACCGAATAAGTAGAAAAACATAAATTTTACTGATTTCCGCGAAAGTAAAACTATAATGTTATTGCAGGATTAACAACTTAATATTACCGAAAAAGTTGCACTTTCTTAGGTTTAGACTCAAAGTCGATTTTCTTGTAAACTGTATGTTAATCACTTGAGCACTGTAAAGCATAAGCCGAAAAACAACAATTTTACTGATTTGCGCGAAAGTAAAATTATATAGCTACTGCAGAATTGACATATTCATATAAACGAAAAAATTGCAATTTCTTACAATAGCTTTAGATTTAAAGTCGATTTTCTTGTAAATTGTATTTCAGTTGCGTGAGCACTGTACCGCATAAGCCGAAAAACATCAATTTTACTAATTTGCGCGAAAGTAAAATTATATAGCTACTGCAGAATTGACATATTCATATAACCGAAAAAATTGCAATTTCTTACAATAGCTTTAGATTTAAAGTCGATTTTCTTGTAAATTGTATGTTAATTACGTGAGCACTGTACGGCATAAGCCGAAAAACATCAATTTTACTGATTTGCGCGAAAGTAAAATTATAATGTTAATGCAGGATTAACAAATTAATATAACCGAAAAAATTGCACTTTCTTAGGTTTAGACTCAAAGTCGATTTTCTTGTAAATTGTATGTTAATCACTTGAGCACTGTACCGCATAAGCCGAAAAACATCAATTTTACTGATTTGCGCGAAAGTAAAACTATAATGTTATTGCAGGATTATCAACTTAATATTACCGAAAAAGTTGCACTTTCTTAGGTTTAGACTCAAAGTCGATTTTCTTGTAAATTGTATGTTAATCACTTGAGCACTGTACCGCATAAGACGAAAAGCAAAAATTTTACTAATTTGCGCGAAAGTAAAATTATATAGCTATTGCAGAATTGACATATTCATATAACCGAAAAAAATGCACTTTCTTTGCTTAATACTTAAAGTCGATTTTCTTGTAAATTGTATTTCAGTTGCGTGAGCACTGTAAACTATAATGTTATGGCAGGATTAACAAATTAATATAAAAATAAGAAAAGAAAAGATTGAACTTTCTTAGATTTTTACTTAAAGCCGATTTTCTTATAAATTGTATGTTAATTACTTGAGCACTGTACCGCATAAGCCGAAAAACATCAATTTTACTTATTTGCGCGAAAGTAAAACTATAATGTTATTGCAGGATTAACAACTTAATATTACCGAAAAAGTTGCACTTTCTTAGGTTTAGACTCAAAGTCCATTTTCTTGTAAATTGTATGTTAATTGCGTGAGCACTGTACCGCATAAGCCGAAAAACATAAATTTTACTGATTTGCGCGAAAGTAAAACTATAATGTTATTGCAGGATTATCAACTTAATATTACCGAAAAAGTTGCACTTTCTTAGGTTTAGACTCAAAGTCGATTTTCTTGTAAATTGTATGTTAATCACTTGAGCACTGTACCACATAAGCCGAAAAACATCAATTTTATCGATTTGCGCGTAAGTAAAATTATATTGCTATTGCAGAATTGACAAATTAATATAACCGAAAAAATTGCATTTTCTTAGGTTTAGACTTAAAGTCGATTTTCTTCTAAATTGTATGTTAATTGCGTGAGCACTGTACCGCATAAGCCGAAAAACATCAATTATACTGATTTGCGCGAAAGTAAAATTATAATTTTAATGCAGGATTAAAAAAATAAAAATAAAAATAAAGAAAAGAAAAAATTGCACTTTCTTAGGTTTAGACTCAAAGTCGATTTTCTTGTAAATTGTATGTAAATCACTTGAGCACTGTACCGCATAAGCCGAAAAACAACAATTTTACTAATTTGCGCGAAAGTAAAATTATATAGCTATTGCAGAATTGACATATTCATATAACCGAAAAAATTGCACTTTTTTTTCTTTATACTTTAAGTCGATTTTCTTGTAAATTGTATTTCAGTTGCGTGAGCAATGTAAACTATAATGTTATGGCAGGATTAACAAATTAATATAAAAATAAGAAAAGAAAAAATTGAACTTTCTTAGATTTTTACTTAAAGCCGATTTTCTTATAAATTGTATGTTAATTACTTGAGCACTGTACCGCATAAGCCGAAAAACATCAATTTTACTTATTTGCGCGAAAGTAAAACTATAATGTTATTGCAGAATTTACATATTCATATAACCGAAAAAATTGTACTTTCTTAGTTTTAGACTTAAAGTCGATTTTCTTCTAAATTGTATGTTAATTGCGTGAGCACTGTACCGCATAAGCCGAAAAACATCAATTTTACTGATTTGAGCGAAAGTAAAATTATAATGTTAATGCAGGATTAACAAATTAATATAACCGAAAAAATTGCACTTTCTTAGGTTTAGACTCAAAGTCGATTTTCTTGTAAATTGTATGTTAATCACTTGAGCACTGTACCGCATAAGCCGAAAAACATCAATTTTACTGATTTGCGCGAAAGTAAAACTATAATGTTATTGCAGGATTAACAAATTAATATAACCGAAAAAATTGCACTTTCTTAGGTTTAGACTCAAAGTCGATTTTCTTGTAAATTTTATGTTAATCACTTGAGCACTGTACCGAATAAGTAGAAAAACATAAATTTTACTGATTTGCGCGAAAGTAAAACTATAATGTTATTGCAGGATTAACAACTTAATATTACCGAAAAAGTTGCACTTTCTTAGGTTTAGACTCAAAGTCGATTTTCTTGTAAATTGTATGTTAATCACTTGAGCACTGTACCGCATAAGCCGAAAAACAACACTTTTACTTATTTGCGCGAAAGTAAAACTATAATGTTATTGCAGAATTTACATATTCATATAACCGAAAAAATTGTACTTTCTTAGTTTTAGACTTAAAGTCGATTTTCTTCTAAATTGTATGTTAATTGCGTGAGCACTGTACCGCATAAGCCGAAAAACATCAATTTTACTGATTTGAGCGAAAGTAAAATTATAATGTTAATGCAGGATTAACAAATTAATATAACCGAAAAAATTGCACTTTCTTAGGTTTAGA
Source organism: Bactrocera oleae (assembly GCF_042242935.1). Classification (NCBI taxonomy): domain Eukaryota; kingdom Metazoa; phylum Arthropoda; class Insecta; order Diptera; family Tephritidae; genus Bactrocera; species Bactrocera oleae. The sequence goes on along the minus strand of NC_091541.1, from coordinate 13,652,445 downwards.
CTCAAAGTCGATTTTCTTGTAAATTTTATGTTAATCACTTGAGCACTGTACCGAATAAGTAGAAAAACATAAATTTTACTGATTTGCGCGAAAGTAAAACTATAATGTTATTGCAGGATTAACAACTTAATATTACCGAAAAAGTTGCATTTTCTTAGGTTTAGACTCAATGTCGATTTTCTTGTAAATTGTATGTTAATCACTTGAGCACTGTAAAGCATAAGCCGAAAAACAACAATTTTACTGATTTGCGCGAAAGTAAAATTATATAGCTACTGCAGAATTGACATATTCATATAAACGAAAAAATTGCAATTTCTTACAATAGCTTTAGATTTAAAGTCGATTTTCTTCTAAATTGTATGTTAATTGCGTGAGCACTGTACCGCATAAGCCGAAAAACATCAATTTTACTGATTAGCGCGAAAGTAAAATCATAATGTTATTGCAGGATTAACAAATTAATATTACCGAAAAAGTTGCACTTTCTTAGGTTTAGACTCAAAGTCGATTTTCTTGTAAATTGTATGTCAATTGCGGCAGCACTGTACTGCTTAAGCCGAAAAACATCAATATTACTGATTACCGCGAAAGTAAAATTATAATGTTATTGCAGAATTTACATATTCATATAACCGAAAAAATTGCAGTTTCTTTGCTTTATACTTAAAGTCGATTTTCTTGTAAATTGTATTTCAGTTGCGTGAGCACTGTAAACTATAATGTTATGGCAGGATTAACAAATTAATATAAAAATAAGAAAAGAAAAGATTGAACTTTCTTAGATTTTTACTTAAAGCCGATTTTCTTATAAATTGTATGTTAATTACTTGAGCACTGTACCGCATAAGCCGAAAAACATCAATTTTACTTATTTGCGCGAAAGTAAAACTATAATGTTATTGCAGAATTTACATATTCATATAACCGAAAAAATTGTACTTTCTTAGTTTTAGACTTAAAGTCGATTTTCTTCTAAATTGTATGTTAATTGCGTGAGCACTGTACCGCATAAGCCGAAAAACATCAATTTTACTGATTTGCGCGAAAGTAAAACTATAATGTTATTGCAGGATTAACAAATTAATATTACCGAAAAAGTTGCACTTTCTTAGGTTTAGACTCAAAGTCGATTTTCTTGTAAATTGTATGTCAATTGCGGCAGCACTGTACTGCTTAAGCCGAAAAACATCAATATTACTGATTACCGCGAAAGTAAAATTATATAGCTACTGCAGAATTGACATATTCATATAACCGAAAAAATTGCAATTTCTTACAATAGCTTTAGATTTAAAGTCGATTTTCTTGTAAATTGTATGTTAATCACTTGAGCACTGTACCGCATAAGCCGAAAAACAACACTTTTACTTATTTGCGCGAAAGTAAAACTATAATGTTATTGCAGAATTTACATATTCATATAACCGAAAAAATTGTACTTTCTTAGTTTTAGACTTAAAGTCGATTTTCTTCTAAATTGTATGTTAATTGCGTGAGCACTGTACCGCATAAGCCGAAAAACATCAATTTTACTGATTTGAGCGAAAGTAAAATTATAATGTTAATGCAGGATTAACAAATTAATATAACCGAAAAAATTGCACTTTCTTAGGTTTAGACTCAAAGTCGATTTTCTTGTAAATTTTATGTTAATCACTTGAGCACTGTACCGAATAAGTAGAAAAACATAAATTTTACTGATTTGCGCGAAAGTAAAACTATAATGTTATTGCAGGATTAACAACTTAATATTACCGAAAAAGTTGCACTTTCTTAGGTTTAGACTCAAAGTCGATTTTCTTGTAAATTGTATGTTAATCACTTGAGCACTGTAAAGCATAAGCCGAAAAACAACAATTTTACTGATTTGCGCGAAAGTAAAATTATATAGCTACTGCAGAATTGACATATTCATATAAACGAAAAAATTGCAATTTCTTACAATAGCTTTAGATTTAAAGTCGATTTTCTTCTAAATTGTATGTTAATTGCGTGAGCACTGTACCGCATAAGCCGAAAAACATCAATTTTACTGATTAGCGCGAAAGTAAAATCATAATGTTATTGCAGGATTAACAAATTAATATTACCGAAAAAGTTGCACTTTCTTAGGTTTAGACTCAAAGTCGATTTTCTTGTAAATTGTATGTCAATTGCGGCAGCACTGTACTGCTTAAGCCGAAAAACATCAATATTACTGATTACCGCGAAAGTAAAATTATAATGTTATTGCAGAATTTACATATTCATATAACCGAAAAAATTGCAGTTTCTTTGCTTTATACTTAAAGTCGATTTTCTTGTAAATTGTATTTCAGTTGCGTGAGCACTGTAAACTATAATGTTATGGCAGGATTAACAAATTAATATAAAAATAAGAAAAGAAAAGATTGAACTTTCTTAGATTTTTACTTAAAGCCGATTTTCTTATAAATTGTATGTTAATTACTTGAGCACTGTACCGCATAAGCCGAAAAACATCAATTTTACTTATTTGCGCGAAAGTAAAACTATAATGTTATTGCAGAATTTACATATTCATATAACCGAAAAAATTGTACTTTCTTAGTTTTAGACTTAAAGTCGATTTTCTTCTAAATTGTATGTTAATTGCGTGAGCACTGTACCGCATAAGCCGAAAAACATCAATTTTACTGATTTGCGCGAAAGTAAAACTATAATGTTATTGCAGGATTAACAAATTAATATTACCGAAAAAGTTGCACTTTCTTAGGTTTAGACTCAAAGTCGATTTTCTTGTAAATTGTATGTCAATTGCGGCAGCACTGTACTGCTTAAGCCGAAAAACATCAATATTACTGATTACCGCGAAAGTAAAATTATATAGCTACTGCAGAATTGACATATTCATATAACCGAAAAAATTGCAATTTCTTACAATAGCTTTAGATTTAAAGTCGATTTTCTTGTAAATTGTATGTTAATTACTTGAGCACTGTACCGCATAAGCCGAAAAACATCAATTTTACTGATTTGCGCGAAAGTAAAACTATAATGTTATTGCAGGATTATCAACTTAATATTACCGAAAAAGTTGCACTTTCTTAGGTTTAGACTCAAAGTCGATTTTCTTGTAAATTGTATGTTAATCACTTGAGCACTGTACCGCATAAGACGAAAAGCAAAAATTTTACTAATTTGCGCGAAAGTAAAATTATATAGCTATTGCAGAATTGACATATTCATATAACCGAAAAAAATGCACTTTCTTTGCTTAATACTTAAAGTCGATTTTCTTGTAAATTGTATTTCAGTTGCGTGAGCACTGTAAACTATAATGTTATGGCAGGATTAACAAATTAATATAAAAATAAGAAAAGAAAAGATTGAACTTTCTTAGATTTTTACTTAAAGCCGATTTTCTTATAAATTGTATGTTAATTACTTGAGCACTGTACCGCATAAGCCGAAAAACATCAATTTTACTTATTTGCGCGAAAGTAAAACTATAATGTTATTGCAGGATTAACAACTTAATATTACCGAAAAAGTTGCACTTTCTTAGGTTTAGACTCAAAGTCCATTTTCTTGTAAATTGTATGTTAATTGCGTGAGCACTGTACCGCATAAGCCGAAAAACATCAATTTTACTGATTTGCGCGAAAGTAAAACTATAATGTTATTGCAGGATTATCAACTTAATATTACCGAAAAAGTTGCACTTTCTTAGGTTTAGACTCAAAGTCGATTTTCTTGTAAATTGTATGTTAATCACTTGAGCACTGTACCACATAAGCCGAAAAACATCAATTTTATCGATTTGCGCGTAAGTAAAATTATATTGCTATTGCAGAATTGACAAATTAATATAACCGGAAAAATTGCATTTTCTTAGGTTTAGACTTAAAGTCGATTTTCTTCTAAATTGTATGTTAATTGCGTGAGCACTGTACCGCATAAGCCGAAAAACATCAATTATACTGATTTGCGCGAAAGTAAAATTATAATGTTAATGCAGGATTAAAAAAATAAAAATAAAAATAAAGAAAAGAAAAAATTGCACTTTCTTAGGTTTAGACTCAAAGTCGATTTTCTTGTAAATTGTATGTTAATCACTTGAGCACTGTACCGCATAAGCCGAAAAACAACAATTTTACTAATTTGCGCGAAAGTAAAATTATATAGCTATTGCAGAATTGACATATTCATATAACCGAAAAAATTGCACTTTCTTTGCTTTATACTTTAAGTCGATTTTCTTGTAAATTGTATTTCAGTTGCGTGAGCAATGTAAACTATAATGTTATGGCAGGATTAACAAATTAATATAAAAATAAGAAAAGAAAAAATTGAACTTTCTTAGATTTTTACTTAAAGCCGATTTTCTTATAAATTGTATGTTAATTACTTGAGCACTGTACCGCATAAGCCGAAAAACATCAATTTTACTTATTTGCGCGAAAGTAAAACTATAATGTTATTGCAGAATTTACATATTCATATAACCGAAAAAATTGTACTTTCTTAGTTTTAGACTTAAAGTCGATTTTCTTCTAAATTGTATGTTAATTGCGTGAGCACTGTACCGCATAAGCCGAAAAACATCAATTTTACTGATTTGAGCGAAAGTAAAATTATAATGTTAATGCAGGATTAACAAATTAATATAACCGAAAAAATTGCACTTTCTTAGGTTTAGACTCAAAGTCGATTTTCTTGTAAATTGTATGTTAATCACTTGAGCACTGTACCGCATAAGCCGAAAAACATCAATTTTACTGATTTGCGCGAAAGTAAAACTATAATGTTATTGCAGGATTAACAAATTAATATAACCGAAAAAATTGCACTTTCTTAGGTTTAGACTCAAAGTCGATTTTCTTGTAAATTTTATGTTAATCACTTGAGCACTGTACCGAATAAGTAGAAAAACATAAATTTTACTGATTTGCGCGAAAGTAAAACTATAATGTTATTGCAGGATTAACAACTTAATATTACCGAAAAAGTTGCACTTTCTTAGGTTTAGACTCAAAGTCGATTTTCTTGTAAATTGTATGTTAATCACTTGAGCACTGTACCGCATAAGCCGAAAAACAACACTTTTACTGATTTGCGCGAAAGTAAAATTATAATGTTATTGCAGAATTTACATATTCATATAACCGAAAAAATTGTACTTTCTTAGTTTTAGACTTAAAGTCGATTTTCTTCTAAATTGTATGTTAATTGCGTGAGCACTGTACCGCATAAGCCGAAAACATCAATTTTACTGATTTGAGCGAAAGTAAAATTATAATGTTAATGCAGGATTAACAAATTAATATAACCGAAAAAATTGCACTTTCTTAGGTTTAGACTCAAAGTCGATTTTCTTGTAAATTGTATGTTAATCACTTGAGCACTGTACCGCATAAGCCGAAAAACATCAATTTTACTGATTTGCGCGAAAGTAAAACTATAATGTTATTGCAGGATTAACAAATTAATATAACCGAAAAAATTGCACTTTCTTAGGTTTAGACTCAAAGTCGATTTTCTTGTAAATTTTATGTTAATCACTTGAGCACTGTACCGAATAAGTAGAAAAACATAAATTTTACTGATTTGCGCGAAAGTAAAACTATAATGTTATTGCAGGATTAAAAACTTAATATTACCGAAAAAGTTGCACTATCTTAGGTTTAGACTTAAAGTCGATTTGCTTCTAAATTGTATGTTAATTGCGTGAGCACTCTACCGCTTAAACCGAAAAACATGAATTTTACTGATTTGAGCGAAAGTCAAATTATATTGTTATTGCAGGATTAACAAATTAATATTACCGAAAAAGTTGCACTTTCTTAGGTTTAGACTCAAAGTCGATTTTCTTGTAAATTGTATGTCAATTGCGGCAGCACTGTACTGCTTAAGCCGAAAAACATCAATATTACTGATTACCGCGAAAGTAAAATTATAATGTTATTGCAGAATTTACATATTCATATAACCGAAAAAATTGTACTTTCTTAGTTTTAGACTTAAACTCGATTTTCTTCTAAATTGTATGTCAATTGCGTGAGCACTGTACTGCTAAAACCGAAAAACATGAATTTTGCTGATTTGAGCGAAAGTCAAATTATATTGTTATTGCAGAATTGACATATTCATATAACCGAAAAAATTGCACATTCTTAGTTTTGGACTTAAATTCGATTTTCTTGTAAATTGTATGTCAGTTGCGTGAGCACTGTACTGCTTAAGCCGAAAAACATGAATTTTACTGATTTGCGCGAAGGTAAAATTATATTGCTATTGCAGAATTTACATATTCATATAACCGAGAATATTGTACTTTCTTAGTTTTAGACTTAAAGTCGATTTTCTTCTAAATTGTATGTTAATTGCGTGAGCACTGTACCGCATAAGCCGAAAAACATCAATTTTATTGATTTGCGCGAAAGTAAAATTATAATGTTATTGCAGAATTGACATATTCATATAACCGAAAAAATTGCACTTTCTTAGTTTTGGACTTAAAGTCGATTTTCTTCTAAATTGTATGTCAATTGCGTGAGCACTGTACTGCTAAAACCGAAAAACATGAATTTTGCTGATTTGAGCGAAAGTCAAATTATATTGTTATTGCAGAATTGACATATTCATATAACCGAGAAAATTGTATATCCTTAGTTTTAGACTTAAAGTCGATTTTCTTGTAAATTGAGTTGCGTGAGCACTGTACCGCTTAAGCCGAAAAACATGAATTTTACTGATTTGCGCGAAAGTAAAATTATAATGTTATTGCAGGATTAACAAATTAATATTACCGAAAAAGTTGCACTTTCTTAGGTTTAGACTCAAAGTCGATTTTCTTGTAAATTGTATGTTAATCACTTGAGCACTGTACCGCATAAGCCGAAAAACATCAATTTTACTGATTTGCGCGTAAGTAAAATTATATTGCTATTGCAGAATTGACAAATTAATATAACCGAAAAAATTGCAATTTCTTAGGTTTAGACTTAAAGTCGATTTTCTTCTAAATTGTATGTTAATTGCGTGAGCACTGTACCGCATAAGCCGAAAAACATGAATTTTACTGATGTGAGCGAAAGCCAAATTATATTGTTATTGCAGGATTAACAAATTAATTCGACTTAAGCCGAAAAACATCAATATTACTGATTTGCGCGAAAGTAAAATTATAATGTTATTGCAGAATTTACATATTCATATAACCGAAAAAATTGTACTTTCTTAGTTTTAGACTTAAAGTCGATTTTCTTCTAAATTGTATGTTAATTGCGTGAGCACTGTACCGCATAAGCCGAAAAACATCAATTTTACTGATTTGCGCGAAAGTAAAATTATAATGTTATTGCAGAATTAACAAATTAATATGACCGAAAAAATTGCACTTTCTTAGGTTAAGACTCAAAGTCGATTTTCTTGTAAATTGTATGTTAATCACTTGAGCACTGTACCGCATAAGACGAAAAACAACAATTTTACTGATTTGCGCGAAAGTAAAATTATATAGCTACTGCAGAATTGACATATTCATATAACCGAAAAAATTGCAATTTCTTACAATAGCTTTAGATTTAAAGTCGATTTTCTTGTAAATTGTATTTCAGTTGCGTGAGCACTGTACCGCTTAAGCCGAAAAACATGAATTTTACTGATGTGAGCGAAAGCCAAATTATATTGTTATTGCAGGATTAACAAATTAATATTACCGAAAAAGTTGCACTTTCTTAGGTTTAGACTCAAAGTCGATTTTCTTGTAAATTGTATGTTAATCACTTGAGCACTGTACCGAATAAGTAGAAAAACAGTAATTTTACAGATTTGCGTGAAAGTAAAACTATAATGTTATTGCAGGATTAACAACTTAATATTACCGAAAAAGTTGCACTTTCTTAGGTTTAGACTCAAAGTCGATTTTCTTGTGAATTGTATGTCAATTGCGGCAGCACTGTGCTGCTTAAGCCGAAAAACATCAATATTACTGATTTGCGCGAAAGTAGAATTATAATGTTATTGCAGAATTGACATATTCATATAACCGAAAAAATTGCACATTCTTAGTTTTGGACTTAAATTCGATTTTCTTGTAAATTGTATGTCAGTTGCGTGAGCACTGTACTGCTTAAGCCGAAAAACATGAATTTTACTGATTTGCGCGAAGGTAAAATTATATTGCTATTGCAGAATTTACATATTCATATAACCGAGAATATTGTACTTTCTTAGTTTTAGACTTAAAGTCGATTTTCTTCTAAATTGTATGTTAATTGCGTGAGCACTGTACCGCATAAGCCGAAAAACATCAATTTTATTGATTTGCGCGAAAGTAAAATTATAATGTTATTGCAGAATTGACATATTCATATAACCGAAAAAATTGCACTTTCTTAGTTTTGGACTTAAAGTCGATTTTCTTCTAAATTGTATGTCAATTGCGTGAGCACTGTACTGCTAAAACCGAAAAACATGAATTTTGCTGATTTGAGCGAAAGTCAAATTATATTGTTATTGCAGAATTGACATATTCATATAACCGAGAAAATTGTACATCCTTAGTTTTAGACTTAAAGTCGATTTTCTTGTAAATTGAGTTGCGTGAGCACTGTACCGCTTAAGCCGAAAAACATGAATTTTACTGATTTGCGCGAAAGTAAAATTATAATGTTATTGCAGGATTAACAAATTAATATTACCGAAAAAGTTGCACTTTCTTAGGTTTAGACTCAAAGTCGATTTTCTTGTAAATTGTATGTTAATCACTTGAGCACTGTACCGCATAAGCCGAAAAACATCAATTTTACTGATTTGCGCGTAAGTAAAATTATATTGCTATTGCAGAATTGACAAATTAATATAACCGAAAAAATTGCAATTTCTTAGGTTTAGACTTAAAGTCGATTTTCTTCTAAATTGTATGTTAATTGCGTGAGCACTGTACCGCATAAGCCGAAAAACATGAATTTTACTGATGTGAGCGAAAGCCAAATTATATTGTTATTGCAGGATTAACAAATTAATTCGACTTAAGCCGAAAAACATCAATATTACTGATTTGCGCGAAAGTAAAATTATAATGTTATTGCAGAATTTACATATTCATATAACCGAAAAAATTGTACTTTCTTAGTTTTAGACTTAAAGTCGATTTTCTTCTAAATTGTATGTTAATTGCGTGAGCACTGTACCGCATAAGCCGAAAAACATCAATTTTACTGATTTGCGCGAAAGTAAAATTATAATGTTATTGCAGAATTAACAAATTAATATGACCGAAAAAATTGCACTTTCTTAGGTTAAGACTCAAAGTCGATTTTCTTGTAAATTGTATGTTAATCACTTGAGCACTGTACCGCATAAGACGAAAAACAACAATTTTACTGATTTGCGCGAAAGTAAAATTATATAGCTACTGCAGAATTGACATATTCATATAACCGAAAAAATTGCAATTTCTTACAATAGCTTTAGATTTAAAGTCAATTTTCTTGTAAATTGTATTTCAGTTGCGTGAGCACTGTACCGCTTAAGCCGAAAAACATGAATTTTACTGATGTGAGCGAAAGCCAAATTATATTGTTATTGCAGGATTAACAAATTAATATTACCGAAAAAGTTGCACTTTCTTAGGTTTAGACTCAAAGTCGATTTTCTTGTAAATTGTATGTTAATCACTTGAGCACTGTACCGAATAAGTAGAAAAACAGTAATTTTACAGATTTGCGTGAAAGTAAAACTATAATGTTATTGCAGGATTAACAACTTAATATTACCGAAAAAGTTGCACTTTCTTAGGTTTAGACTCAAAGTCGATTTTCTTGTGAATTGTATGTCAATTGCGGCAGCACTGTGCTGCTTAAGCCGAAAAACATCAATATTACTGATTTGCGCGAAAGTAGAATTATAATGTTATTGCAGAATTGACATATTCATATAACCGAAAAAATTGCACATTCTTAGTTTTGGACTTAAATTCGATTTTCTTGTAAATTGTATGTCAGTTGCGTGAGCACTGTACTGTTTAAGCCGAAAAACATCAATTTTACTGATTTGCGCGAAAGTAAAACTCTAATGTTATGGCAGGATTAACAAATTACTATAAAAAAAAGAAAAGAAAAAATTGAACTTTCTTAGATTTTTACTTAAAGCCGATTTTCTTGTAAATTGAATGTTAATTACTTGAGCACTGTACTACTTAAGCCGAAAAACATGAATTTTACTGATTTGCGCGAAAGTAAAATTATATTGTTATTGCAGAATTGACATATTCATATAACCGAGAAAATTGTACATCCTTAGTTTTAGACTTAAAGTCGATTTTCTTGTAAATTGAGTTGCGTGAGCACTGTACCGCTTAAGCCGAAAAACATGAATTTTACTGATTTGCGCGAAAGTAAAATTATAATGTTAATGCAGGATTAACAAATTAATATTACCGAAAAAATTGCACTTTCTTAGGTTAAGACTCAAAGTCGATTTTCTTGTAAATTGTATGTTAATCACTTGAGCACTGTACCGAATAAGTAGAAAAACAGTAATTTTACAGATTTGCGTGAAAGTAAAACTATAATGTTATTGCAGGATTAACAACTTAATATTACCGAAAAAGTTGCACTTTCTTAGGTTTAGACTCAAAGTCGATTTTCTTGTGAATTGTATGTCAATTGCGGCAGCACTGTGCTGCTTAAGCCGAAAAACATCAATATTACTGATTTGCGCGAAAGTAGAATTATAATGTTATTGCAGAATTTACATATTCATATAACCGAGAAAATTGCACTTTCTTAGTTCTAGTTTTAAAGTCGATTTTCTTGTAAATTGTATTTCAGTTGTGTGAGCACTGTACCGCTTAAGCCGAAAAACATGAATTTTACTGATTTCAGCGAAATTAAAATTATATTTATATTGCAGGATTAACAAATTAATATTACCGAAAAAGTTGCACTTTCTTAGGTTTAGACTCAAATTATCTTGTAAATTGTATGTCAATTGCGGCAGCACTGTACTGCTTAAGCCGAAAAACATGAATTTTACTGATTTGCGCGAAAGTAAAATTATAATGTTAATGCAGGATTAACAAATTAATATGACCGAAAAAATTGCACTTTCTTAGGTTAAGACTCAAAGTCGATTTTCTTGTAAATTGTATGTTAATCACTTGAGCACTGTACCGAATAAGTAGAAAAACAGTAATTTTACTGATTTGAGTGAAAGTAAAACTATAATGTTATTGCAGGATTAACAAATTAATATTACCGAAAAAGTTGCACTTTCTTAGGTTTAGACTCAAAGTCGATTTTCTTGTAAATTGTATGTTAATCACTTGAGCACTGTACCGCATAAGCCGAAAAACATCAATTTTACTGATTTGCGCGTAAGTAAAATTATATTGCTATTGCAGAATTGACAAATTAATATAACCGAAAAAATTGCAATTTCTTAGGTTTAGACTTAAAGTCGATTTTCTTCTAAATTGTATGTTAATTGCGTGAGCACTGTACCGCATAAGCCGAAAAACATGAATTTTACTGATGTGAGCGAAAGCCAAATTATATTGTTATTGCAGGATTAACAAATTAATTCGACTTAAGCCGAAAAACATCAATATTACTGATTTGCGCGAAAGTAAAATTATAATGTTATTGCAGAATTTACATATTCATATAACCGAAAAAATTGTACTTTCTTAGTTTTAGACCTAAAGTCGATTTGCTTCTAAATTGTATGTTAATTTGAGCGAAATTAAAATTATATTTATATTGCAGGATTAACAAATTAATATTACCGAAAAAGTTGCGCTTTCTTAGGTTTAGACTCAAATTATCTTGTAAATTGTATGTCAATTGCGGCAGCACTGTACTGCTTAAGCCGAAAAACATGAATTTTACTGATTTGCGCGAAAGTAAAATTATAATGTTAATGCAGGATTAACAAATTAATATGACCGAAAAAATTGCACTTTCTTAGGTTAAGACTCAAAGTCGATTTTCTTGTAAATTGTATGTTAATCACTTGAGCACTGTACCGAATAAGTAGAAAAACAGTAATTTTACTGATTTGAGTGAAAGTAAAACTATAATGTTATTGCAGGATTAAGTACTTAATATTACCGAAAAAGTTGCACTTTCTTAGGTTTAGACTCAAAGTCGATTTTCTTGTAAATTGTATGTCAATTGCGTGAGCACTGTACTGCTTAAACTGAAAAACATGAATTTTACTGATTTGAGCGAAAGTCAAATTATATTTTTATTGCAGAATTGACATATTCATATAACCGAAAAAATTGCACTTTCTTAGTTTTAGACTTAAAGTCGATTTTCTTGTAAATTGTATTTCAGTTGCGTGAGCACTGTACCGCTTAAGCCGAAAAACATGAATTTTACTGATTTGAGCGAAATTAAAATTATATTGTTATTGCAGGATTAACAAATTAATATTACCGAAAAAGTTGCACTTTCTTATTTTTAGACTCAAAATATCTTGTAAATTGTATGTCAATTGCGGCAGCACTGTACTGCTTAAGCCGAAAAACATCAATATTACTGATTTGCGCGAAAGTAAAATTATAATGTTATTGCAGAATTTACATATTCATATAACCGAAAAAATTGTACTTTCTTAGTTTTAGACTTAAAGTCGATTTTCTTCTAAATTGTATGTTAATTGCGTGAGCACTGTACCGCATAAGCCGAAAAACATCAATTTTACTGATTTGCGCGAAAGTAAAATTATAATGTTAATGCAGGATTAACAAATTAATATGACCGAAAAAATTGCACTTTCTTAGGTTAAGACTCAAAGTCGATTTTCTTGTAAATTGTATGTTAATCACTTGAGCACTGTACCGCATAAGACGAAAAACAACAATTTTACTGATTTGCGCGAAAGTAAAATTATATAGCTACTGCAGAATTGACATATTCATATAACCGAAAAAATTGCAATTTCTTACAATAGCTTTAGATTTAAAGTCGATTTTCTTGTAAATTGTATTTCAGTTGCGTTAGCACTGTACCGCTTAAGCCGAAAAACATGAATTTTACTGATGTGAGCGAAAGCCAAATTATATTGTTATTGCAGGATTAACAAATTAATATTACCGAAAAAGTTGCACTTTCTTAGGTTTAGACTCAAAGTCGATTTTCTTGTAAATTGTATGTTAATCACTTGAGCACTGTACCGCATAAGCCGAAAAACATCAATTTTACTGATTTGCGCGTAAGTAAAATTATATTGCTATTGCAGAATTGACAAATTAATATAACCGAAAAAATTGCAATTTCTTAGGTTTAGACTTAAAGTCGATTTTCTTCTAAATTGTATGTTAATTGCGTGAGCACTGTACCGCATAAGCCGAAAAACATGAATTTTACTGATGTGAGCGAAAGCCAAATTATATTGTTATTGCAGGATTAACAAATTAATTCGACTTAAGCCGAAAAACATCAATATTACTGATTTGCGCGAAAGTAAAATTATAATGTTATTGCAGAATTTACATATTCATATAACCGAAAAAATTGTACTTTCTTAGTTTTAGACTTAAAGTCGATTTTCTTCTAAATTGTATGTTAATTGCGTGAGCACTGTACCGCATAATCCGAAAAACATCAATTTTACTGATTTGCGCGAAAGTAAAACTATAATGTTATTGCAGAATTTACATATTCATATAACCGAAAAAAATGTACTTTCTTAGTTTTAGACTTAAACTCGATTTTCTTCTAAATTGTATGTCAATTGCGTGAGCACTGTACTGCTAAAACCGAAAAACATGAATTTTGCTGATTTGAGCGAAAGTCAAATTATATTGTTATTGCAGAATTGACATATTCATATAACCGAAAAAATTGCACTTTCTTAGTTTTGGACTTAAAGTCGATTTTCTTGTAAATTGTATGTCAGTTGCGTGAGCACTGTACTGCTTAAGCCGAAAAACATGAATTTTACTGATTTGCGCGAAGGTAAAATTATATTGCTATTGCAGAATTTACATATTCATATAACCGAGGAAATTGTACTTTCTTAGTTTTAGACTTAAAGTCGATTTTCTTCTAAACTGTATGTTAATTGTGTGAGCACTGTACCGCATAAGCCGAAAAACATCAATTTTATTGATTTGCGCGAAAGTAAAATTATAATGTTATTGCAGAATTGACATATTCATATAACCGAAAAAATTGCACTTTCTTAGTTTTGGACTTAAAGTCGATTTTCTTGTAAACTGTATGTCAGTTGCGTGAGCACTGTACTGTTTAAGCCGAAAAACATCAATTTTACTGATTTGCGCGAAAGTAAAACTCTAATGTTATGGCAGGATTAACAAATTACTATAAAAAAAAGAAAAAATTGAACTTTCTTAGATTTTTACTTAAAGCCGATTTTCTTGTAAATTGAATGTTAATTACTTGAGCACTCTACTACTTAAGCCGAAAAACATGAATTTTACTGATTTGCGCGAAAGTAAAATTATATTGTTATTGCAGAATTGACATATTCATATAACCGAGAAAATTGTACATCCTTAGTTTTAGACTTAAAGTCGATTTTCTTGTAAATTGAGTTGCGTGAGCACTGTACTGCTTAAGCCGAAAAACATGAATTTTACTGATTTGCGCGAAAGTAAAATTATAATGTTAATGCAGGATTAACAAATTAATATGACCGAAAAAATTGCACTTTCTTAGGTTAAGACTCAAAGTCGATTTTCTTGTAAATTGTATGTTAATCACTTGAGCACTGTACCGAATAAGTAGAAAAACAGTAATTTTACTGATTTGAGTGAAAGTAAAACTATAATGTTATTGCAGGATTAACAACTTAATATTACCGAAAAAGTTGCACTTTCTTAGGTTTAGACTCAAAGTCGATTTTCTTGTAAATTGTATGTCAATTGCGTGAGCACTGTACTGCTTAAACTGAAAAACATGAATTTTACTGATTTGAGCGAAAGTCAAATTATATTTTTATTGCAGAATTGACATATTCATATAACCGAAAAAATTGCACTTTCTTAGTTTTAGACTTAAAGTCGATTTTCTTGTAAATTGTATTTCAGTTGCGTGAGCACTGTACCGCTTAAGCCGAAAAACATGAATTTTACTGATTTGAGCGAAATTAAAATTATATTGTTATTGCAGGATTAACAAAAATTAATATTACCGAAAAAGTTGCACTTTCTTATTTTTAGACTCAAATTATCTTGTAAATTGTATGTCAATTGCGGCAGCACTGTACTGCTTAAACCGAAAAACATCAATATTACTGATTTGCGCGAAAGTAAAATTATAATGTTATTGCAGAATTTACATATTCATATAACCGAAAAAATTGTACTTTCTTAGTTTTAGACTTAAAGTCGATTTTCTTCTAAATTGTATGTTAATTGCGTGAGCACTGTACCGCATAAGCCGAAAAACATCAATTTTACTGATTTGCGCGAAAGTAAAATTATAATGTTAATGCAGGATTAACAAATTAATATAACCGAAAAAATTGCACTTTCTTAGGTTTAGACTTAAAGTCGATTTTCTTCTAAATTGTATGTTAATTGCGTGAGCACTGTACCGCATAAGCCGAAAAACATCAATTTTACTGATTTGCGCGAAAGTAAAATTATAATGTTAATGCAGGATTAACAAATTAATATAACCGAAAAAATTGCACTTTCTTAGGTTTAGACTCAAAGTCGATTTTCTTGTAAATTGTATGTTAATCACTTGAGCACTGTACCGCATAAGCCGAAAAACATCAATTTTACTGATTTGCGCGTAAGTAAAATTATATTGCTATTGCAGAATTGACAAATTAATATAACCGAAAAAATTGCAATTTCTTAGGTTTAGACTTAAAGTCGATTTTCTTCTAAATTGTATGTTAATTGCGTGAGCACTGTACCGCATAAGCCGAAAAACATGAATTTTACTGATTTGCGCGAAAGTAAAATTATAATGTTAATGCAGGATTAACAAATTAATATAACCGAAAAAATTGCACTTTCTTAGGTTTAGACTTAAAGTCGATTTTCTTCTAAATTGTATGTTAATTGCGTGAGCACTGTACCGCATAAGCCGAAAAACATCAATTTTACTGATTTGCGCGAAAGTAAAATTATAATGTTAATGCAGGATTAACAAATTAATATTACCGAAAAAATTGCACTTTCTTAGGTTAAGACTCAAAGTCGATTTTCTTGTAAATTGTATGTTAATCACTTGAGCACTGTACCGAATAAGTAGAAAAACAGTAATTTTACAGATTTGCGTGAAAGTAAAACTATAATGTTATTGCAGGATTAACAACTTAATATTACCGAAAAAGTTGCACTTTCTTAGGTTTAGACTCAAAGTCGATTTCCTTGTGAATTGTATGTCAATTGCGGCAGCACTGTGCTGCTTAAGCCGAAAAACATCAATATTACTGATTTGCGCGAAAGTAGAATTATAATGTTATTGCAGAATTGACATATTCATATAACCGAAAAAATTGCAATTTCTTACAATAGCTTTAGATTTAAAGTCGATTTTCTTCTAAATTGTATGTTAATTGCGTGAGCACTGTACCGCATAAGCCGAAAAACATCAATTTTACTTATTTGCGCGAAAGTAAAATTATAATGTTAATGCAGGATTAACAAATTAATATAACCGAAAAAATTGCACTTTCTTAGGTTTAGACTCAAAGTCGATTTTCTTGTAAATTGTATGTTAATCACTTGAGCACTGTACGGCATAAGCCGAAAAACATCAATTTTACTGATTTGCGCGTAAGTAAAATTATATTGCTATTGCAGAATTGACAAATTAATATAACCGAAAAAATTGCAATTTCTTAGGTTTAGACTTAAAGTCGATTTTCTTCTAAATTGTATGTTAATTGCGTGAGCACTGTACCGCATAAGCCGAAAAACATGAATTTTACTGATGTGAGCGAAAGTCAAATTATATTGTTATTGCAGGATTAACAAATTAATATAACCGAAAAAATTGCACTTTCTTAGGTTTAGACTTAAAGTCGATTTTCTTCTAAATTGTATGTTAATTGCGTGAGCACTGTACCGCATAAGCCGAAAAACATCAATTTTACTGATTTGCGCGAAAGTAAAATTATAATGTTAATGCAGGATTAACAAATTAATATAACCGAAAAAATTGCACTTTCTTAGGTTTAGACTCAAAGTCGATTTTCTTCTAAATTGTATGTTAATTGCGTGAGCACTGTACCGCTTAAGCCGAAAAACATGAATTTTACTGATGTGAGCGAAAGCCAAATTATATTGTTATTGCAGGATTAACAAATTAATATTACCGAAAAAGTTGCACTTTCTTAGATTTAGACTCAAAGTCGATTTTCTTGTAAATTGTATGTTAATCACTTGAGCACTGTACGGCATAAGCCGAAAAACATCAATTTTACTGATTTGCGCGTAAGTAAAATTATATTGCTATTGCAGAATTGACAAATTAATATAACCGAAAAAATTGCAATTTCTTAGGTTTAGACTTAAAGTCGATTTTCTTCTAAATTGTATGTTAATTGCGTGAGCACTGTACCGCATAAGCCGAAAAACATGAATTTTACTGATGTGAGCGAAAGCCAAATTATATTGTTATTGCAGGATTAACAAATTAATATAACCGAAAAAATTGCACTTTCTTAGGTTTAGACTTAAAGTCGATTTTCTTCTAAATTGTATGTTAATTGCGTGAGCACTGTACCGCATAAGCCGAAAAACATCAATTTTACTGATTTGCGCGAAAGTAAAATTATAATGTTAATGCAGGATTAACAAATTAATATAACCGAAAAAATTGCACTTTCTTAGGTTTAGACTCAAAGTCGATTTTCTTGTAAATTGTATGTTAATCACTTGAGCACTGTACCGCATAAGCCGAAAAACATCAATTTTACTGATTTGCGCGTAAGTAAAATTATATTCCTATTGCAGAATTGACAAATTAATATAACCGAAAAAATTGCAATTTCTTACAATAGCTTTAGATTTAAAGTCGATTTTCTTGTAAATTGTATTTCAGTTGCGTGAGCACTGTACCGCTTAAGCCGAAAAACATCAATTTTACTGATTTGCGCGAAAGTAAAACTATAATGTTATTGCAAGATTATCAACTTAATATTACCGAAAAAGTTGCACTTTCTTAGTTTTAGACTCAAAGTCGATTTTCTTGTAAATTGTATGTTAATCACTTGAGCACTGTACCGCATAAGCCGAAAAACATCAATTTTACTGATTTGCGCGAAAGTAAAACTATAATGTTATTGCAAGATTATCAACTTAATATTACCGAAAAAGTTGCACTTTCTTAGGTTTAGACTTAAAGTCGATTTTCTTCTAAATTGTATGTTAATTGCGTGAGCACTGTACCGCATAAGCCGAAAAACATCAATTTTACTGATTTGCGCGAAAGTAAAATTATAATGTTATTGCAGGATTAACAACTTAATATTACCGAAAAAGTTGCACTTTCTTAGGTTTAGACTCAAAGTCGATTTTCTTGTAAATTGTATGTTAATCACTTGAGCACTGTACCGCATAAGCCGAAAAACATCAATTTTACTGATTTGCGCGTAAGTAAAATTATATTGCTATTGCAGAATTGACAAATTAATATAACCGAAAAAATTGCAATTTCTTACAATAGCTTTAGATTTAAAGTCGATTTTCTTGTAAATTGTATTTCAGTTGCGTGGGCACTGTACCGCTTAAGCCGAAAAACATGAATTTTACTGATGTGAGCGAAAGCCAAATTATATAGCTACTGCAGAATTGACATATTCATATAACCGAAAAAATTGCAATTTCTTACAATAGCTTTAGATTTAAAGTCGATTTTCTTGTAAATTGTATTTCAGTTGCGTGAGCACTGTACCGCTTAAGCCGAAAAACATGAATTTTACTGATGTGAGCGAAAGCCAAATTATATTGTTATTGCAGGATTAACAAATTAATATAACCGAAAAAATTGCACTTTCTTAGGTTTAGACTCAAAGCCGATTTTCTTGTAAATTGTATGTTAATCACTTGAGCACTGTACCGCATAAGCCGAAGAACATCAATTTTATTGATTTGCGCGTAAGTAAAATTATATTGCTATTGCAGAATTGACAAATTAATATAACCGAAAAATATGCACTTTCTTAGGTTTAGACTTAAAGTCGATTTTCTTCTAAATTGTATGTTAATTGCGTGAGCACTGAACCGCATAAGCCGAAAAACATCAATTTTACTGATTTGCGTGAAAGTAAAATTATAATGTTAATGCAGGATTAACAACTTAATATTACCGAAAAAGTTGCACTTTCTTAGGTTTAGACTCAAAGTCGATTTTCTTGTAAATTGTATGTTAATCACTTCAGCACTGTACCGCATAAGCCGAAAAACAAAAATTTTACTAATTTGCGCGAAAGTAAAAATATATAGCTATTGCAGGATTAACAACTTAATATTACCGAAAAAGTTGCACTTTCTTAGGTTTAGACTCAAAGTCGATTTTCTTGTAAATTGTATGTTAATCACTTCAGCACTGTACCGCATAAGCCGAAAAACAACAATTTTACTAATTTGCGCGAAAGTAAAACTATAATGTTATTGCAGGATTAACAACTTAATATTACCGAAAAAGTTGCACTTTCTTAGGTTTAGACTCAAAGTCGATTTTCTTGTAAATTGTATGTTAATCACTTCAGCACTGTACCGCATAAGCCGAAAAACAACAATTTTACTAATTTGCGCGAAAGTAAAACTATAATGTTATTGCAGGATTAACAACTTAATATTACCGAAAAAGTTGCACTTTCTTAGGTTAAGACTTAAAGTCGATTTGCTTCTAAATTGTATGTTAATTGCGTGAGCACTGTACCGCTTAAACCGAAAAACAAGAATTTTACTGATTTGAGCAAAATTCAAATTATATTGTTATTGCAGGATTAACAAATTAATATTACCGAAAAAGTTGCACTTTCTTAGGTTTAGATTTAAAGTCGATTTTCTTGTAAATTGTATGTCAGTTGCGTGAGCACTGTACTGCTTAAGCCGAAAAACATCAATTTTACTGATTTGCGCGAAAGTAAAATTATAATGTTATTGCAGAATTTACATATTCATATAACCGAAAAAATTGTACTTTCTTAGTTTTAGACTTAAACTCGATTTTCTTGTAAATTGTATGTCAATTGCGTGAGCACTGTACTGCTAAAACCGAAAAACATGAATTTTGCTGATTTGAGCGAAATTCAAATTATATTTTTATTGCATAATTGACATATTCATATAACCGAAAAAATTGCACTTTCTTAGTTTTAGACTTAAAGTCGATTTTCTTGTAAATTGTATGTCAGTTGCGTGAGCACTGTACTGCTTAAGCCGAAAAACATGAATTTTATTGATTTGCGCGAAAGTAAAATTATATTGCTATTGCAGAATTGACAAATTAATATAACCGAAAAAATTGCACTTTATTAGGTTTAGACTCAAAGTCGATTTTTTTGTAAATTGTATGTTAATCACTTGAGCACTGTACCGCATAAGCCGAAAAACAACAATTTTACTAATTTGCGCGAAAGTAAAATTATATAGCTATTGCAGAATTGACATATTCATATAACCGAAAAAATTGCACTTTCTTAGCTTTAGACTTAAAGTCGATTTTCTTGTAAATTGTATTTCAGTTGCGTGAGCACTGTAAACTATAATCTTATGGCAGGATTAACAAATTAATATAAAAAAAAGAAAAGAAAAAATTGAACTTTCTTAGATTTTTACTTAAAGCTGATTTTCTTGTAAATTGAATGTTAATTACTTGAGCACTGTACCGCATAAGCCGAAAAACATCAATTTTACTGATTTGCGCGAAAGTAAACTTATAATGTTATTGCAGGATTAACAACTTAATATTACCGAAAAAGTTGCACTTTCTTAGGTTTAGACTCAAAGTCGATTTTCTTGTAAATTGTATGTTAATCACTTGAGCACTGTACCGCATAAGCCGAAAAACATCAATTTTACTGATTTGCGCGTAAGTAAAATTATATTGCTATTGCAGAATTGACAAATTAATATAACCGAAAAAATTGCAATTTCTTACAATAGCTTTAGATTTAAAGTCGATTTTCTTGTAAATTGTATTTCAGTTGCGTGAGCACTGTACCGCTTAAGCCGAAAAACATCAATTTTACTGATTTGCGCGAAAGTAAAACTATAATGTTATTGCAGGATTATCAACTTAATATTACCGAAAAAGTTGCACTTTGTTAGGTTTAGACTCAAAGTCGATTTTCTTGTAAATTGTATGTTAATCACTTGAGCACTGTACCGCATAAGCCGAAGAACATCAAATTTATTGATTTGCGCGTAAGTAAAATTATATTGCTATTGCAGAATTGACAAATTAATATAACCGAAAAAATTGCACTTTCTTAGGTTTAGACTTAAAGTCGACTTTCTTCTAAATTGAATGTTAATTGCGTGAGCACTGTACCGCATAAGCCGAAAAACATCAATTTTACTGATTTGCGTGAAAGTAAAATTATAATGTTAATGCAGGATTAACAAATTAATATAACCGAAAAAATTGCACTTTCTTAGGTTTAGACTCAAAGTCGATTTTCTTGTAAATTTTATGTTAATCACTTGAGCACTGTACCGCATAAGCCGAAAAACATCAATTTTACTGATTTGCGCGAAAGTAAAACTATAATGTTATTGCAGGATTAACAACTTAATATTACCGAAAAAGATGCACTTTCTTAGGTTTAGACTCAAAGTCGATTGTCTTGTAAATTGTATGTTAATCACTTCAGCACTGTACCGCATAAGCCGAAAAACAACAATTTTACTAATTTGCGCGAAAGTAAAATTATATAGCTATTGCAGGATTAACAACTTAATATTACCGAAAAAGTTGCACTTTCTTAGGTTTAGACTCAAAGTCGATTTTCTTGTAAATTGTATGTTAATCACTTCAGCACTGTACCGCATAAGCCGAAAAACAACAATTTTACTAATTTGCGCGAAAGTAAAATTATACAGCTATTGCAGAATTGACATATTCATATAACCAAAAAAATTGCACTTTTTTAGCTTTAGACTTAAAGTCGATTTTCTTGTAAATTGTATTTCAGTTGCGTGAGCACTGTAAACTATAATGTTATGGCAGGATTAACAAATTAATATAAAAAAAAGAAAAGAAAATATTGAACTTTCTTAGGTTTAGACTTAAAGTCGATTTGCTTGTAAATTGTATGTCAGTTGCGTGAGCACTGTACTGCTTAAGTCTAAAAACATCAATTTTACTGATTTGCGCGAAAGTAAAATTGTAATGTTATTGCAGAATTTACGTATTCATATAACCGAAAAAATTGTACTTTCTTAGTTTTAGACTTAAACTCGATTTTCTTGTAAATTGTATGTCAATTGCGTGAGCACTGTACTGCTAAAACCGAAAAACATGAATTTTGCTGATTTGAGCGAAATTCAAATTATATTTTTATTGCATAATTGACATATTCATATAACCGAAAAAATTGCACTTTCTTAGTTTTAGACTTAAAGTCGATTTTCTTGTAAATTGTATGTCAGTTGCGTGAGCACTGTACTGCTTAAGCCGAAAAACATGAATTTTATTGATTTGCGCGAAAGTAAAATTATATTGCTATTGCAGAATTGACAAATTAATATAACCGAAAAAATTGCACTTTATTAGGTTTAGACTCAAAGTCGATTTTTTTGTAAATTGTATGTTAATCACTTGAGCACTGTACCGCATAAGCCGAAAAACAACAATTTTACTAATTTGCGCGAAAGTAAAATTATATAGCTATTGCAGAATTGACATATTCATATAACCGAAAAAATTGCACTTTCTTAGCTTTAGACTTAAAGTCGATTTTCTTGTAAATTGTATTTCAGTTGCGTGAGCACTGTACTGCTTAAGCCGAAAAACATGAATTTTATTGATTTGCGCGAAAGTAAAATTATATTGCTATTGCAGAATTGACAAATTAATATAACCGAAAAAGTTGCACTTTCTTAGGTTTAGACTCAAAGTCGATTTTCTTGTAAATTGTATGTTAATCACTTGAGCACTGTACCGCATAAGCCGAAAAACAACAATTTTACTAATTTGCGCGAAAGTAAAACTATAATGTTATTGCAGGATTATCAACTTAATATTACCGAAAAAGTTGCACTTTCTTAGGTTTAGACTCAAAGTCGATTTTTTTGTAAATTGTATGTTAATCACTTGAGCACTGTACCGCATAAGCCGAAAAACAACAATTTTACTAATTTGCGCGAAAGTAAAACTATAATGTTATTGCAGGATTAACAACTTAATATTACCGAAAAAGTTGCACTTTCTTAGGTTAAGACTTAAAGTCGATTTGCTTCTAAATTGTATGTTAATTGCGTGAGCACTGTACCGCTTAAACCGAAAAACAAGAATTTTACTGATTTGAGCAAAATTCAAATTATATTGTTATTGCAGGATTAACAAATTAATATTACCGAAAAAGTTGCACTTTCTTAGGTTTAGATTTAAAGTCGATTTTCTTGTAAATTGTATGTCAGTTGCGTGAGCACTGTACTGCTTAAGCCGAAAAACATCAATTTTACTGATTTGCGCGAAAGTAAAATTATAATGTTATTGCAGAATTTACATATTCATATAACCGAAAAAATTGTACTTTCTTAGTTTTAGACTTAAACTCGATTTTCTTGTAAATTGTATGTCAATTGCGTGAGCACTGTACTGCTAAAACCGAAAAACATGAATTTTGCTGATTTGAGCGAAATTCAAATTATATTTTTATTGCATAATTGACATATTCATATAACCGAAAAAATTGCACTTTCTTAGTTTTAGACTTAAAGTCGATTTTCTTGTAAATTGTATGTCAGTTGCGTGAGCACTGTACTGCTTAAGCCGAAAAACATGAATTTTATTGATTTGCGCGAAAGTAAAATTATATTGCTATTGCAGAATTGACAAATTAATATAACCGAAAAAATTGCACTTTATTAGGTTTAGACTCAAAGTCGATTTTTTTGTAAATTGTATGTTAATCACTTGAGCACTGTACCGCATAAGCCGAAAAACAACAATTTTACTAATTTGCGCGAAAGTAAAATTATATAGCTATTGCAGAATTGACATATTCATATAACCGAAAAAATTGCACTTTCTTAGCTTTAGACTTAAAGTCGATTTTCTTGTAAATTGTATTTCAGTTGCGTGAGCACTGTAAACTATAATCTTATGGCAGGATTAACAAATTAATATAAAAAAAAGAAAAGAAAAAATTGAACTTTCTTAGATTTTTACTTAAAGCTGATTTTCTTGTAAATTGAATGTTAATTACTTGAGCACTGTACCGCATAAGCCGAAAAACATCAATTTTACTGATTTGCGCGAAAGTAAACTTATAATGTTATTGCAGGATTAACAACTTAATATTACCGAAAAAGTTGCACTTTCTTAGGTTTAGACTCAAAGTCGATTTTCTTGTAAATTGTATGTTAATCACTTGAGCACTGTACCGCATAAGCCGAAAAACATCAATTTTACTGATTTGCGCGTAAGTAAAATTATATTGCTATTGCAGAATTGACAAATTAATATAACCGAAAAAATTGCAATTTCTTACAATAGCTTTAGATTTAAAGTCGATTTTCTTGTAAATTGTATTTCAGTTGCGTGAGCACTGTACCGCTTAAGCCGAAAAACATCAATTTTACTGATTTGCGCGAAAGTAAAACTATAATGTTATTGCAGGATTATCAACTTAATATTACCGAAAAAGTTGCACTTTGTTAGGTTTAGACTCAAAGTCGATTTTCTTGTAAATTGTATGTTAATCACTTGAGCACTGTACCGCATAAGCCGAAGAACATCAAATTTATTGATTTGCGCGTAAGTAAAATTATATTGCTATTGCAGAATTGACAAATTAATATAACCGAAAAAATTGCACTTTCTTAGGTTTAGACTTAAAGTCGACTTTCTTCTAAATTGAATGTTAATTGCGTGAGCACTGTACCGCATAAGCCGAAAAACATCAATTTTACTGATTTGCGTGAAAGTAAAATTATAATGTTAATGCAGGATTAACAAATTAATATAACCGAAAAAATTGCACTTTCTTAGGTTTAGACTCAAAGTCGATTTTCTTGTAAATTTTATGTTAATCACTTGAGCACTGTACCGCATAAGCCGAAAAACATCAATTTTACTGATTTGCGCGAAAGTAAAACTATAATGTTATTGCAGGATTAACAACTTAATATTACCGAAAAAGATGCACTTTCTTAGGTTTAGACTCAAAGTCGATTGTCTTGTAAATTGTATGTTAATCACTTCAGCACTGTACCGCATAAGCCGAAAAACAACAATTTTACTAATTTGCGCGAAAGTAAAATTATATAGCTATTGCAGGATTAACAACTTAATATTACCGAAAAAGTTGCACTTTCTTAGGTTTAGACTCAAAGTCGATTTTCTTGTAAATTGTATGTTAATCACTTCAGCACTGTACCGCATAAGCCGAAAAACAACAATTTTACTAATTTGCGCGAAAGTAAAATTATACAGCTATTGCAGAATTGACATATTCATATAACCAAAAAAATTGCACTTTTTTAGCTTTAGACTTAAAGTCGATTTTCTTGTAAATTGTATTTCAGTTGCGTGAGCACTGTAAACTATAATGTTATGGCAGGATTAACAAATTAATATAAAAAAAAGAAAAGAAAATATTGAACTTTCTTAGGTTTAGACTTAAAGTCGATTTGCTTGTAAATTGTATGTCAGTTGCGTGAGCACTGTACTGCTTAAGTCTAAAAACATCAATTTTACTGATTTGCGCGAAAGTAAAATTGTAATGTTATTGCAGAATTTACGTATTCATATAACCGAAAAAATTGTACTTTCTTAGTTTTAGACTTAAACTCGATTTTCTTGTAAATTGTATGTCAATTGCGTGAGCACTGTACTGCTAAAACCGAAAAACATGAATTTTGCTGATTTGAGCGAAATTCAAATTATATTTTTATTGCATAATTGACATATTCATATAACCGAAAAAATTGCACTTTCTTAGTTTTAGACTTAAAGTCGATTTTCTTGTAAATTGTATGTCAGTTGCGTGAGCACTGTACTGCTTAAGCCGAAAAACATGAATTTTATTGATTTGCGCGAAAGTAAAATTATATTGCTATTGCAGAATTGACAAATTAATATAACCGAAAAAATTGCACTTTATTAGGTTTAGACTCAAAGTCGATTTTTTTGTAAATTGTATGTTAATCACTTGAGCACTGTACCGCATAAGCCGAAAAACAACAATTTTACTAATTTGCGCGAAAGTAAAATTATATAGCTATTGCAGAATTGACATATTCATATAACCGAAAAAATTGCACTTTCTTAGCTTTAGACTTAAAGTCGATTTTCTTGTAAATTATATTTCAGTTGCGTGAGCACTGTAAACTATAATCTTATGGCAGGATTAACAAATTAATATAAAAAAAAGAAAAGAAAAAATTGAACTTTCTTAGATTTTTACTTAAAGCTGATTTTCTTGTAAATTGAATGTTAATTACTTGAGCACTGTACCGCATAAGCCGAAAAACATCAATTTTACTGATTTGCGCGAAAGTAAACTTATAATGTTATTGCAGGATTAACAACTTAATATTACCGAAAAAGTTGCACTTTCTTAGGTTTAGACTCAAAGTCGATTTTCTTGTAAATTGTATGTTAATCACTTGAGCACTGTACCGCATAAGCCGAAAAACATCAATTTTACTGATTTGCGCGTAAGTAAAATTATATTGCTATTGCAGAATTGACAAATTAATATAACCGAAAAAATTGCAATTTCTTACAATAGCTTTAGATTTAAAGTCGATTTTCTTGTAAATTGTATTTCAGTTGCGTGAGCACTGTACCGCTTAAGCCGAAAAACATCAATTTTACTGATTTGCGCGAAAGTAAAACTATAATGTTATTGCAGGATTATCAACTTAATATTACCGAAAAAGTTGCACTTTCTTAGGTTTAGACTCAAAGTCGATTTTCTTGTAAATTGTATGTTAATCACTTGAGCACTGTACCGCATAAGCCGAAGAACATCAAATTTATTGATTTGCGCGTAAGTAAAATTATATTGCTATTGCAGAATTGACAAATTAATATAACCGAAAAAATTGCACTTTCTTAGGTTTAGACTTAAAGTCGACTTTCTTGTAAATTGTATGTCAGTTGCGTGAGCACTGTACTGCTTAAGCCGAAAAACATCAATTTTACTGATTTGCGCGAAAGTAAAACTATAATGTTATTGCAGGATTATCAACTTAATATTACCGAAAAAGTTGCACTTTCTTAGGTTTAGACTCAAAGTCGATTTTCTTGTAAATTGTATGTTAATCACTTGAGCACTGTACCGCATAAGACGAAAAACAACAATTTTACTGATTTGCGCGAAAGTAAAATTATATAGCTATTGCAGGATTAACAACTTAATATTACCGAAAAAGTTGCACTTTCTTAGGTTTAGACTCAAAGTCGATTTTCTTGTAAATTGTATGTTAATCACTTGAGCACTGTACCGCATAAGCCGAAGAACATCAAATTTATTGATTTGCGCGTAAGTAAAATTATATTGCTATTGCAGAATTGACAAATTAATATAACCGAAAAAATTGCACTTTCTTAGGTTTAGACTTAAAGTCGACTTTCTTGTAAATTGTATGTCAGTTGCGTGAGCACTGTACTGCTTAAGCCGAAAAACATCAATTTTACTGATTTGCGCGAAAGTAAAACTATAATGTTATTGCAGGATTATCAACTTAATATTACCGAAAAAGTTGCACTTTCTTAGGTTTAGACTCAAAGTCGATTTTCTTGTAAATTGTATGTTAATCACTTCAGCACTGTACCGCATAAGCCGAAAAACAACAATTTTACTAATTTGCGCGAAAGTAAAACTATAATGTTATTGCAGGATTAACAACTTAATATTACCGAAAAAGTTGCACTTTCTTAGGTTTAGACTCAAAGTCGATTTTCTTGTAAATTGTATGTTAATCACTTCAGCACTGTACCGCATAAGCCGAAAAACAACAATTTTACTAATTTGCGCGAAAGTAAAACTATAATGTTATTGCAGGATTATCAACTTAATATTACCGAAAAAGTTGCACTTTCTTAGGTTTAGACTCAAAGTCGATTTTCTTGTAAATTGTATGTTAATCACTTGAGCACTGTACCGCATAAGCCGAAGAACATCAAATTTATTGATTTGCGCGTAAGTAAAATTATATTGCTATTGCAGAATTGACAAATTAATATAACCGAAAAAATTGCACTTTCTTAGGTTTAGACTTAAAGTCGATTTTCTTGTAAATTGTATTTCAGTTGCGTGAGCACTGTACCGCTTAAGCCGAAAAACATCAATTTTACTGATTTGCGCGAAAGTAAAACTATAATGTTATTGCAGGATTATCAACTTAATATTACCGAAAAAGTTGCACTTTCTTAGGTTTAGACTCAAAGTCGATTTTCTTGTAAATTGTATGTTAATCACTTGAGCACTGTACCGCATAAGACGAAAAACAACAATTTTACTGATTTGCGCGAAAGTAAAATTATATAGCTACTGCAGAATTGACATATTCATATAACCGAAAAAATTGCAATTTCTTACAATAGCTTTAGATTTAAAGTCGATTTTCTTGTAAATTGTATTTCAGTTGCGTGAGCACTGTACCGCTTAAGCCGAAAAACATGAATTTTACTGATGTGAGCGAAAGCCAAATTATATTGTTATTGCAGGATTAACAAATTAATATAACCGAAAAAATTGCACTTTCTTAGGTTTAGACTCAAAGCCGATTTTCTTGTAAATTGTATGTTAATCACTTGAGCACTGTACCGCATAAGCCGAAGAACATCAATTTTATTGATTTGCGCGTAAGTAAAATTATATTGCTATTGCAGAATTGACAAATTAATATAACCGAAAAATATGCACTTTCTTAGGTTTAGACTTAAAGTCGATTTTCTTCTAAATTGTATGTTAATTGCGTGAGCACTGAACCGCATAAGCCGAAAAACATCAATTTTACTGATTTGCGTGAAAGTAAAATTATAATGTTAATGCAGGATTAACAACTTAATATTACCGAAAAAGTTGCACTTTCTTAGGTTTAGACTCAAAGTCGATTTTCTTGTAAATTGTATGTTAATCACTTCAGCACTGTACCGCATAAGCCGAAAAACAAAAATTTTACTAATTTGCGCGAAAGTAAAAATATATAGCTATTGCAGGATTAACAACTTAATATTACCGAAAAAGTTGCACTTTCTTAGGTTTAGACTCAAAGTCGATTTTCTTGTAAATTGTATGTTAATCACTTCAGCACTGTACCGCATAAGCCGAAAAACAACAATTTTACTAATTTGCGCGAAAGTAAAACTATAATGTTATTGCAGGATTAACAACTTAATATTACCGAAAAAGTTGCACTTTCTTAGGTTTAGACTCAAAGTCGATTTTCTTGTAAATTGTATGTTAATCACTTCAGCACTGTACCGCATAAGCCGAAAAACAACAATTTTACTAATTTGCGCGAAAGTAAAACTATAATGTTATTGCAGGATTAACAACTTAATATTACCGAAAAAGTTGCACTTTCTTAGGTTAAGACTTAAAGTCGATTTGCTTCTAAATTGTATGTTAATTGCGTGAGCACTGTACCGCTTAAACCGAAAAACAAGAATTTTACTGATTTGAGCAAAATTCAAATTATATTGTTATTGCAGGATTAACAAATTAATATTACCGAAAAAGTTGCACTTTCTTAGGTTTAGATTTAAAGTCGATTTTCTTGTAAATTGTATGTCAGTTGCGTGAGCACTGTACTGCTTAAGCCGAAAAACATCAATTTTACTGATTTGCGCGAAAGTAAAATTATAATGTTATTGCAGAATTTACATATTCATATAACCGAAAAAATTGTACTTTCTTAGTTTTAGACTTAAACTCGATTTTCTTGTAAATTGTATGTCAATTGCGTGAGCACTGTACTGCTAAAACCGAAAAACATGAATTTTGCTGATTTGAGCGAAATTCAAATTATATTTTTATTGCATAATTGACATATTCATATAACCGAAAAAATTGCACTTTCTTAGTTTTAGACTTAAAGTCGATTTTCTTGTAAATTGTATGTCAGTTGCGTGAGCACTGTACTGCTTAAGCCGAAAAACATGAATTTTATTGATTTGCGCGAAAGTAAAATTATATTGCTATTGCAGAATTGACAAATTAATATAACCGAAAAAATTGCACTTTATTAGGTTTAGACTCAAAGTCGATTTTTTTGTAAATTGTATGTTAATCACTTGAGCACTGTACCGCATAAGCCGAAAAACAACAATTTTACTAATTTGCGCGAAAGTAAAATTATATAGCTATTGCAGAATTGACATATTCATATAACCGAAAAAATTGCACTTTCTTAGCTTTAGACTTAAAGTCGATTTTCTTGTAAATTGTATTTCAGTTGCGTGAGCACTGTAAACTATAATCTTATGGCAGGATTAACAAATTAATATAAAAAAAAGAAAAGAAAAAATTGAACTTTCTTAGATTTTTACTTAAAGCTGATTTTCTTGTAAATTGAATGTCAGTTGCGTGAGCACTGTACTGCTTAAGCCGAAAAACATCAATTTTACTGATTTGCGCGAAAGTAAACTTATAATGTTATTGCAGGATTAACAACTTAATATTACCGAAAAAGTTGCACTTTCTTAGGTTTAGACTCAAAGTCGATTTTCTTGTAAATTGTATGTTAATCACTTGAGCACTGTACCGCATAAGCCGAAAAACATCAATTTTACTGATTTGCGCGTAAGTAAAATTATATTGCTATTGCAGAATTGACAAATTAATATAACCGAAAAAATTGCAATTTCTTACAATAGCTTTAGATTTAAAGTCGATTTTCTTGTAAATTGTATTTCAGTTGCGTGAGCACTGTACCGCTTAAGCCGAAAAACATCAATTTTACTGATTTGCGCGAAAGTAAAACTATAATGTTATTGCAGGATTATCAACTTAATATTACCGAAAAAGTTGCACTTTGTTAGGTTTAGACTCAAAGTCGATTTTCTTGTAAATTGTATGTTAATCACTTGAGCACTGTACCGCATAAGCCGAAGAACATCAAATTTATTGATTTGCGCGTAAGTAAAATTATATTGCTATTGCAGAATTGACAAATTAATATAACCGAAAAAATTGCACTTTCTTAGGTTTAGACTTAAAGTCGACTTTCTTCTAAATTGAATGTTAATTGCGTGAGCACTGTACCGCATAAGCCGAAAAACATCAATTTTACTGATTTGCGTGAAAGTAAAATTATAATGTTAATGCAGGATTAACAAATTAATATAACCGAAAAAATTGCACTTTCTTAGGTTTAGACTCAAAGTCGATTTTCTTGTAAATTTTATGTTAATCACTTGAGCACTGTACCGCATAAGCCGAAAAACATCAATTTTACTGATTTGCGCGAAAGTAAAACTATAATGTTATTGCAGGATTAACAACTTAATATTACCGAAAAAGATGCACTTTCTTAGGTTTAGACTCAAAGTCGATTGTCTTGTAAATTGTATGTTAATCACTTCAGCACTGTACCGCATAAGCCGAAAAACAACAATTTTACTAATTTGCGCGAAAGTAAAATTATATAGCTATTGCAGGATTAACAACTTAATATTACCGAAAAAGTTGCACTTTCTTAGGTTTAGACTCAAAGTCGATTTTCTTGTAAATTGTATGTTAATCACTTCAGCACTGTACCGCATAAGCCGAAAAACAACAATTTTACTAATTTGCGCGAAAGTAAAATTATACAGCTATTGCAGAATTGACATATTCATATAACCGAAAAAATTGCACTTTTTTAGCTTTAGACTTAAAGTCGATTTTCTTGTAAATTGTATTTCAGTTGCGTGAGCACTGTAAACTATAATGTTATGGCAGGATTAACAAATTAATATAAAAAAAAGAAAAGAAAATATTGAACTTTCTTAGGTTTAGACTTAAAGTCGATTTGCTTGTAAATTGTATGTCAGTTGCGTGAGCACTGTACTGCTTAAGTCTAAAAACATCAATTTTACTGATTTGCGCGAAAGTAAAATTGTAATGTTATTGCAGAATTTACATATTCATATAACCGAAAAAATTGTACTTTCTTAGTTTTAGACTTAAACTCGATTTTCTTGTAAATTGTATGTCAATTGCGTGAGCACTGTACTGCTAAAACCGAAAAACATGAATTTTGCTGATTTGAGCGAAATTCAAATTATATTTTTATTGCATAATTGACATATTCATATAACCGAAAAAATTGCACTTTCTTAGTTTTAGACTTAAAGTCGATTTTCTTGTAAATTGTATGTCAGTTGCGTGAGCACTGTACTGCTTAAGCCGAAAAACATGAATTTTATTGATTTGCGCGAAAGTAAAATTATATTGCTATTGCAGAATTGACAAATTAATATAACCGAAAAAATTGCACTTTATTAGGTTTAGACTCAAAGTCGATTTTTTTGTAAATTGTATGTTAATCACTTGAGCACTGTACCGCATAAGCCGAAAAACAACAATTTTACTAATTTGCGCGAAAGTAAAATTATATAGCTATTGCAGAATTGACATATTCATATAACCGAAAAAATTGCACTTTCTTAGCTTTAGACTTAAAGTCGATTTTCTTGTAAATTATATTTCAGTTGCGTGAGCACTGTAAACTATAATCTTATGGCAGGATTAACAAATTAATATAAAAAAAAGAAAAGAAAAAATTGAACTTTCTTAGATTTTTACTTAAAGCTGATTTTCTTGTAAATTGAATGTTAATTACTTGAGCACTGTACCGCATAAGCCGAAAAACATCAATTTTACTGATTTGCGCGAAAGTAAACTTATAATGTTATTGCAGGATTAACAACTTAATATTACCGAAAAAGTTGCACTTTCTTAGGTTTAGACTCAAAGTCGATTTTCTTGTAAATTGTATGTTAATCACTTGAGCACTGTACCGCATAAGCCGAAAAACATCAATTTTACTGATTTGCGCGTAAGTAAAATTATATTGCTATTGCAGAATTGACAAATTAATATAACCGAAAAAATTGCAATTTCTTACAATAGCTTTAGATTTAAAGTCGATTTTCTTGTAAATTGTATTTCAGTTGCGTGAGCACTGTACCGCTTAAGCCGAAAAACATCAATTTTACTGATTTGCGCGAAAGTAAAACTATAATGTTATTGCAGGATTATCAACTTAATATTACCGAAAAAGTTGCACTTTCTTAGGTTTAGACTCAAAGTCGATTTTCTTGTAAATTGTATGTTAATCACTTGAGCACTGTACCGCATAAGCCGAAGAACATCAAATTTATTGATTTGCGCGTAAGTAAAATTATATTGCTATTGCAGAATTGACAAATTAATATAACCGAAAAAATTGCACTTTCTTAGGTTTAGACTTAAAGTCGACTTTCTTCTAAATTGAATGTTAATTGCGTGAGCACTGTACCGCATAAGCCGAAAAACATCAATTTTACTGATTTGCGTGAAAGTAAAATTATAATGTTAATGCAGGATTAACAAATTAATATAACCGAAAAAATTGCACTTTCTTAGGTTTAGACTCAAAGTCGATTTTCTTGTAAATTTTATGTTAATCACTTGAGCACTGTACCGCATAAGCCGAAAAACATCAATTTTACTGATTTGCGCGAAAGTAAAACTATAATGTTATTGCAGGATTAACAACTTAATATTACCGAAAAAGTTGCACTTTCTTAGGTTTAGACTCAAAGTCGATTGTCTTGTAAATTGTATGTTAATCACTTCAGCACTGTACCGCATAAGCCGAAAAACAACAATTTTACTAATTTGCGCGAAAGTAAAATTATATAGCTGTTGCAGGATTAACAACTTAATATTACCGAAAAAGTTGCACTTTCTTAGGTTTAGACTCAAAGTCGATTTTCTTGTAAATTGTATGTTAATCACTTCAGCACTGTACCGCATAAGCCGAAAAACAACAATTTTACTAATTTGCGCGAAAGTAAAATTATACAGCTATTGCAGAATTGACATATTCATATAACCGAAAAAATTGCACTTTTTTAGCTTTAGACTTAAAGTCGATTTTCTTGTAAATTGTATTTCAGTTGCGTGAGCACTGTAAACTATAATGTTATGGCAGGATTAACAAATTAATATAAAAAAAAGAAAAGAAAATATTGAACTTTCTTAGGTTTAGACTTAAAGTCGATTTGCTTGTAAATTGTATGTCAGTTGCGTGAGCACTGTACTGCTTAAGCCTAAAAACATCAATTTTACTGATTTGCGCGAAAGTAAAATTGTAATGTTATTGCAGAATTGACAAATTAATATAACCGAAAAAATTGCACTTTCTTAGGTTTAGACTTAAAGTCGACTTTCTTCTAAATTGAATGTTAATTGCGTGAGCACTGTACCGCATAAGCCGAAAAACATCAATTTTACTGATTTGCGTGAAAGTAAAATTATAATGTTAATGCAGGATTAACAAATTAATATAACCGAAAAAATTGCACTTTCTTAGGTTTAGACTCAAAGTCGATTTTCTTGTAAATTTTATGTTAATCACTTGAGCACTGTACCGCATAAGCCGAAAAACATCAATTTTACTGATTTGCGCGAAAGTAAAACTATAATGTTATTGCAGGATTAACAACTTAATATTACCGAAAAAGATGCACTTTCTTAGGTTTAGACTCAAAGTCGATTGTCTTGTAAATTGTATGTTAATCACTTCAGCACTGTACCGCATAAGCCGAAAAACAACAATTTTACTAATTTGCGCGAAAGTAAAATTATATAGCTATTGCAGGATTAACAACTTAATATTACCGAAAAAGTTGCACTTTCTTAGGTTTAGACTCAAAGTCGATTTTCTTGTAAATTGTATGTTAATCACTTCAGCACTGTACCGCATAAGCCGAAAAACATCAATTTTACTGATTTGCGCGAAAGTAAAACTATAATGTTATTGCAGGATTAACAACTTAATATTACCGAAAAAGTTGCACTTTCTTAGGTTTAGACTCAAAGTCGATTTTCTTGTAAATTTTATGTTAATCACTTGAGCACTGTACCGCATAAGCCGAAAAACATCAATTTTACTGATTTGCGCGAAAGTAAAACTATAATGTTATTGCAGGATTAACAACTTAATATTACCGAAAAAGTTGCACTTTCTTAGGTTTAGACTCAAAGTCGATTGTCTTGTAAATTGTATGTTAATCACTTCAGCACTGTACCGCATAAGCCGAAAAACATCAATTTTACTGATTTGCGTGAAAGTAAAATTATAATGTTAATGCAGGATTAACAAATTAATATAACCGAAAAAATTGCACTTTCTTAGGTTTAGACTCAAAGTCGATTTTCTTGTAAATTGTATGTTAATCACTTGAGCACTGTACCGCATAAGACGAAAAACAACAATTTTACTGATTTGCGCGAAAGTAAAATTATATAGCTACTGCAGAATTGACATATTCATATAACCGAAAAAATTGCAATTTCTTACAATAGCTTTAGATTTAAAGTCGATTTTCTTGTAAATTGTATTTCAGTTGCGTGAGCACTGTACCGCTTAAGCCGAAAAACATGAATTTTACTGATGTGAGCGAAAGCCAAATTATATTGTTATTGCAGGATTAACAAATTAATATAACCGAAAAAATTGCACTTTCTTAGGTTTAGACTCAAAGCCGATTTTCTTGTAAATTGTATGTTAATCACTTGAGCACTGTACCGCATAAGCCGAAGAACATCAATTTTATTGATTTGCGCGTAAGTAAAATTATATTGCTATTGCAGAATTGACAAATTAATATAACCGAAAAATATGCACTTTCTTAGGTTTAGACTTAAAGTCGATTTTCTTCTAAATTGTATGTTAATTGCGTGAGCACTGAACCGCATAAGCCGAAAAACATCAATTTTACTGATTTGCGTGAAAGTAAAATTATAATGTTAATGCAGGATTAACAACTTAATATTACCGAAAAAGTTGCACTTTCTTAGGTTTAGACTCAAAGTCGATTTTCTTGTAAATTGTATGTTAATCACTTCAGCACTGTACCGCATAAGCCGAAAAACAAAAATTTTACTAATTTGCGCGAAAGTAAAAATATATAGCTATTGCAGGATTAACAACTTAATATTACCGAAAAAGTTGCACTTTCTTAGGTTTAGACTCAAAGTCGATTTTCTTGTAAATTGTATGTTAATCACTTCAGCACTGTACCGCATAAGCCGAAAAACAACAATTTTACTAATTTGCGCGAAAGTAAAACTATAATGTTATTGCAGGATTAACAACTTAATATTACCGAAAAAGTTGCACTTTCTTAGGTTTAGACTCAAAGTCGATTTTCTTGTAAATTGTATGTTAATCACTTCAGCACTGTACCGCATAAGCCGAAAAACAACAATTTTACTAATTTGCGCGAAAGTAAAACTATAATGTTATTGCAGGATTAACAACTTAATATTACCGAAAAAGTTGCACTTTCTTAGGTTAAGACTTAAAGTCGATTTGCTTCTAAATTGTATGTTAATTGCGTGAGCACTGTACCGCTTAAACCGAAAAACAAGAATTTTACTGATTTGAGCAAAATTCAAATTATATTGTTATTGCAGGATTAACAAATTAATATTACCGAAAAAGTTGCACTTTCTTAGGTTTAGATTTAAAGTCGATTTTCTTGTAAATTGTATGTCAGTTGCGTGAGCACTGTACTGCTTAAGCCGAAAAACATCAATTTTACTGATTTGCGCGAAAGTAAAATTATAATGTTATTGCAGAATTTACATATTCATATAACCGAAAAAATTGTACTTTCTTAGTTTTAGACTTAAACTCGATTTTCTTGTAAATTGTATGTCAATTGCGTGAGCACTGTACTGCTAAAACCGAAAAACATGAATTTTGCTGATTTGAGCGAAATTCAAATTATATTTTTATTGCATAATTGACATATTCATATAACCGAAAAAATTGCACTTTCTTAGTTTTAGACTTAAAGTCGATTTTCTTGTAAATTGTATGTCAGTTGCGTGAGCACTGTACTGCTTAAGCCGAAAAACATGAATTTTATTGATTTGCGCGAAAGTAAAATTATATTGCTATTGCAGAATTGACAAATTAATATAACCGAAAAAATTGCACTTTATTAGGTTTAGACTCAAAGTCGATTTTTTTGTAAATTGTATGTTAATCACTTGAGCACTGTACCGCATAAGCCGAAAAACAACAATTTTACTAATTTGCGCGAAAGTAAAATTATATAGCTATTGCAGAATTGACATATTCATATAACCGAAAAAATTGCACTTTCTTAGCTTTAGACTTAAAGTCGATTTTCTTGTAAATTGTATTTCAGTTGCGTGAGCACTGTAAACTATAATCTTATGGCAGGATTAACAAATTAATATAAAAAAAAGAAAAGAAAAAATTGAACTTTCTTAGATTTTTACTTAAAGCTGATTTTCTTGTAAATTGAATGTCAGTTGCGTGAGCACTGTACTGCTTAAGCCGAAAAACATCAATTTTACTGATTTGCGCGAAAGTAAACTTATAATGTTATTGCAGGATTAACAACTTAATATTACCGAAAAAGTTGCACTTTCTTAGGTTTAGACTCAAAGTCGATTTTCTTGTAAATTGTATGTTAATCACTTGAGCACTGTACCGCATAAGCCGAAAAACATCAATTTTACTGATTTGCGCGTAAGTAAAATTATATTGCTATTGCAGAATTGACAAATTAATATAACCGAAAAAATTGCAATTTCTTACAATAGCTTTAGATTTAAAGTCGATTTTCTTGTAAATTGTATTTCAGTTGCGTGAGCACTGTACCGCTTAAGCCGAAAAACATCAATTTTACTGATTTGCGCGAAAGTAAAACTATAATGTTATTGCAGGATTATCAACTTAATATTACCGAAAAAGTTGCACTTTGTTAGGTTTAGACTCAAAGTCGATTTTCTTGTAAATTGTATGTTAATCACTTGAGCACTGTACCGCATAAGCCGAAGAACATCAAATTTATTGATTTGCGCGTAAGTAAAATTATATTGCTATTGCAGAATTGACAAATTAATATAACCGAAAAAATTGCACTTTCTTAGGTTTAGACTTAAAGTCGACTTTCTTCTAAATTGAATGTTAATTGCGTGAGCACTGTACCGCATAAGCCGAAAAACATCAATTTTACTGATTTGCGTGAAAGTAAAATTATAATGTTAATGCAGG
Organism: Bactrocera oleae; assembly: GCF_042242935.1. Taxonomy (NCBI): domain Eukaryota; kingdom Metazoa; phylum Arthropoda; class Insecta; order Diptera; family Tephritidae; genus Bactrocera; species Bactrocera oleae. The sequence goes on along the minus strand of NC_091541.1, from coordinate 13,614,059 downwards.
ATTAACAAATTAATATAACCGAAAAAATTGCACTTTCTTAGGTTTAGACTCAAAGTCGATTTTCTTGTAAATTTTATGTTAATCACTTGAGCACTGTACCGCATAAGCCGAAAAACATCAATTTTACTGATTTGCGCGAAAGTAAAACTATAATGTTATTGCAGGATTAACAACTTAATATTACCGAAAAAGATGCACTTTCTTAGGTTTAGACTCAAAGTCGATTGTCTTGTAAATTGTATGTTAATCACTTCAGCACTGTACCGCATAAGCCGAAAAACAACAATTTTACTAATTTGCGCGAAAGTAAAATTATATAGCTATTGCAGGATTAACAACTTAATATTACCGAAAAAGTTGCACTTTCTTAGGTTTAGACTCAAAGTCGATTTTCTTGTAAATTGTATGTTAATCACTTCAGCACTGTACCGCATAAGCCGAAAAACAACAATTTTACTAATTTGCGCGAAAGTAAAATTATACAGCTATTGCAGAATTGACATATTCATATAACCGAAAAAATTGCACTTTTTTAGCTTTAGACTTAAAGTCGATTTTCTTGTAAATTGTATTTCAGTTGCGTGAGCACTGTAAACTATAATGTTATGGCAGGATTAACAAATTAATATAAAAAAAAGAAAAGAAAATATTGAACTTTCTTAGGTTTAGACTTAAAGTCGATTTGCTTGTAAATTGTATGTCAGTTGCGTGAGCACTGTACTGCTTAAGTCTAAAAACATCAATTTTACTGATTTGCGCGAAAGTAAAATTGTAATGTTATTGCAGAATTTACATATTCATATAACCGAAAAAATTGTACTTTCTTAGTTTTAGACTTAAACTCGATTTTCTTGTAAATTGTATGTCAATTGCGTGAGCACTGTACTGCTAAAACCGAAAAACATGAATTTTGCTGATTTGAGCGAAATTCAAATTATATTTTTATTGCATAATTGACATATTCATATAACCGAAAAAATTGCACTTTCTTAGTTTTAGACTTAAAGTCGATTTTCTTGTAAATTGTATGTCAGTTGCGTGAGCACTGTACTGCTTAAGCCGAAAAACATGAATTTTATTGATTTGCGCGAAAGTAAAATTATATTGCTATTGCAGAATTGACAAATTAATATAACCGAAAAAATTGCACTTTATTAGGTTTAGACTCAAAGTCGATTTTTTTGTAAATTGTATGTTAATCACTTGAGCACTGTACCGCATAAGCCGAAAAACAACAATTTTACTAATTTGCGCGAAAGTAAAATTATATAGCTATTGCAGAATTGACATATTCATATAACCGAAAAAATTGCACTTTCTTAGCTTTAGACTTAAAGTCGATTTTCTTGTAAATTATATTTCAGTTGCGTGAGCACTGTAAACTATAATCTTATGGCAGGATTAACAAATTAATATAAAAAAAAGAAAAGAAAAAATTGAACTTTCTTAGATTTTTACTTAAAGCTGATTTTCTTGTAAATTGAATGTTAATTACTTGAGCACTGTACCGCATAAGCCGAAAAACATCAATTTTACTGATTTGCGCGAAAGTAAACTTATAATGTTATTGCAGGATTAACAACTTAATATTACCGAAAAAGTTGCACTTTCTTAGGTTTAGACTCAAAGTCGATTTTCTTGTAAATTGTATGTTAATCACTTGAGCACTGTACCGCATAAGCCGAAAAACATCAATTTTACTGATTTGCGCGTAAGTAAAATTATATTGCTATTGCAGAATTGACAAATTAATATAACCGAAAAAATTGCAATTTCTTACAATAGCTTTAGATTTAAAGTCGATTTTCTTGTAAATTGTATTTCAGTTGCGTGAGCACTGTACCGCTTAAGCCGAAAAACATCAATTTTACTGATTTGCGCGAAAGTAAAACTATAATGTTATTGCAGGATTATCAACTTAATATTACCGAAAAAGTTGCACTTTCTTAGGTTTAGACTCAAAGTCGATTTTCTTGTAAATTGTATGTTAATCACTTGAGCACTGTACCGCATAAGCCGAAGAACATCAAATTTATTGATTTGCGCGTAAGTAAAATTATATTGCTATTGCAGAATTGACAAATTAATATAACCGAAAAAATTGCACTTTCTTAGGTTTAGACTTAAAGTCGACTTTCTTCTAAATTGAATGTTAATTGCGTGAGCACTGTACCGCATAAGCCGAAAAACATCAATTTTACTGATTTGCGTGAAAGTAAAATTATAATGTTAATGCAGGATTAACAAATTAATATAACCGAAAAAATTGCACTTTCTTAGGTTTAGACTCAAAGTCGATTTTCTTGTAAATTTTATGTTAATCACTTGAGCACTGTACCGCATAAGCCGAAAAACATCAATTTTACTGATTTGCGCGAAAGTAAAACTATAATGTTATTGCAGGATTAACAACTTAATATTACCGAAAAAGTTGCACTTTCTTAGGTTTAGACTCAAAGTCGATTGTCTTGTAAATTGTATGTTAATCACTTCAGCACTGTACCGCATAAGCCGAAAAACAACAATTTTACTAATTTGCGCGAAAGTAAAATTATATAGCTGTTGCAGGATTAACAACTTAATATTACCGAAAAAGTTGCACTTTCTTAGGTTTAGACTCAAAGTCGATTTTCTTGTAAATTGTATGTTAATCACTTCAGCACTGTACCGCATAAGCCGAAAAACAACAATTTTACTAATTTGCGCGAAAGTAAAATTATACAGCTATTGCAGAATTGACATATTCATATAACCGAAAAAATTGCACTTTTTTAGCTTTAGACTTAAAGTCGATTTTCTTGTAAATTGTATTTCAGTTGCGTGAGCACTGTAAACTATAATGTTATGGCAGGATTAACAAATTAATATAAAAAAAAGAAAAGAAAATATTGAACTTTCTTAGGTTTAGACTTAAAGTCGATTTGCTTGTAAATTGTATGTCAGTTGCGTGAGCACTGTACTGCTTAAGCCTAAAAACATCAATTTTACTGATTTGCGCGAAAGTAAAATTGTAATGTTATTGCAGAATTGACAAATTAATATAACCGAAAAAATTGCACTTTCTTAGGTTTAGACTTAAAGTCGACTTTCTTCTAAATTGAATGTTAATTGCGTGAGCACTGTACCGCATAAGCCGAAAAACATCAATTTTACTGATTTGCGTGAAAGTAAAATTATAATGTTAATGCAGGATTAACAAATTAATATAACCGAAAAAATTGCACTTTCTTAGGTTTAGACTCAAAGTCGATTTTCTTGTAAATTTTATGTTAATCACTTGAGCACTGTACCGCATAAGCCGAAAAACATCAATTTTACTGATTTGCGCGAAAGTAAAACTATAATGTTATTGCAGGATTAACAACTTAATATTACCGAAAAAGATGCACTTTCTTAGGTTTAGACTCAAAGTCGATTGTCTTGTAAATTGTATGTTAATCACTTCAGCACTGTACCGCATAAGCCGAAAAACAACAATTTTACTAATTTGCGCGAAAGTAAAATTATATAGCTATTGCAGGATTAACAACTTAATATTACCGAAAAAGTTGCACTTTCTTAGGTTTAGACTCAAAGTCGATTTTCTTGTAAATTGTATGTTAATCACTTCAGCACTGTACCGCATAAGCCGAAAAACAACAATTTTACTAATTTGCGCGAAAGTAAAATTATACAGCTATTGCAGAATTGACATATTCATATAACCGAAAAAATTGCACTTTTTTAGCTTTAGACTTAAAGTCGATTTTCTTGTAAATTGTATTTCAGTTGCGTGAGCACTGTAAACTATAATGTTATGGCAGGATTAACAAATTAATATAAAAAAAAGAAAAGAAAATATTGAACTTTCTTAGGTTTAGACTTAAAGTCGATTTGCTTGTAAATTGTATGTCAGTTGCGTGAGCATTGTACTGCTTAAGTCTAAAAACATCAATTTTACTGATTTGCGCGAAAGTAAAATTGTAATGTTATTGCAGAATTTACATATTCATATAACCGAAAAAATTGTACTTTCTTAGTTTTAGACTTAAACTCGATTTTCTTGTAAATTGTATGTCAATTGCGTGAGCACTGTACTGCTAAAACCGAAAAACATGAATTTTGCTGATTTGAGCGAAATTCAAATTATATTTTTATTGCATAATTGACATATTCATATAACCGAAAAAATTGCACTTTCTTAGTTTTAGACTTAAAGTCGATTTTCTTGTAAATTGTATGTCAGTTGCGTGAGCACTGTACTGCTTAAGCCGAAAAACATGAATTTTATTGATTTGCGCGAAAGTAAAATTATATTGCTATTGCAGAATTGACAAATTAATATAACCGAAAAAATTGCACTTTATTAGGTTTAGACTCAAAGTCGATTTTTTTGTAAATTGTATGTTAATCACTTGAGCACTGTACCGCATAAGCCGAAAAACAACAATTTTACTAATTTGCGCGTAAGTAAAATTATATAGCTATTGCAGAATTGACATATTCATATAACCGAAAAAATTGCACTTTCTTAGCTTTAGACTTAAAGTCGATTTTCTTGTAAATTGTATTTCAGTTGCGTGAGCACTGTAAACTATAATCTTATGGCAGGATTAACAAATTAATATAAAAAAAAGAAAAGAAAAAATTGAACTTTCTTAGATTTTTACTTAAAGCTGATTTTCTTGTAAATTGAATGTTAATTACTTGAGCACTGTACCGCATAAGCCGAAAAACATCAATTTTACTGATTTGCGCGAAAGTAAACTTATAATGTTATTGCAGGATTAACAACTTAATATTACCGAAAAAGTTGCACTTTCTTAGGTTTAGACTCAAAGTCGATTTTCTTGTAAATTGTATGTTAATCACTTGAGCACTGTACCGCATAAGCCGAAAAACATCAATTTTACTGATTTGCGCGTAAGTAAAATTATATTGCTATTGCAGAATTGACAAATTAATATAACCGAAAAAATTGCAATTTCTTACAATAGCTTTAGATTTAAAGTCGATTTTCTTGTAAATTGTATTTCAGTTGCGTGAGCACTGTACCGCTTAAGCCGAAAAACATCAATTTTACTGATTTGCGCGAAAGTAAAACTATATAGTTATTGCAGGATTATCAACTTAATATTACCGAAAAAGTTGCACTTTCTTAGGTTTAGACTCAAAGTCGATTTTCTTGTAAATTGTATGTTAATCACTTGAGCACTGTACCGCATAAGCCGAAGAACATCAAATTTATTGATTTGCGCGTAAGTAAAATTATATTGCTATTGCAGAATTGACAAATTAATATAACCGAAAAAATTGCACTTTCTTAGGTTTAGACTTAAAGTCGACTTTCTTCTAAATTGAATGTTAATTGCGTGAGCACTGTACCGCATAAGCCGAAAAACATCAATTTTACTGATTTGCGTGAAAGTAAAATTATAATGTTAATGCAGGATTAACAAATTAATATAACCGAAAAAATTGCACTTTCTTAGGTTTAGACTCAAAGTCGATTTTCTTGTAAATTTTATGTTAATCACTTGAGCACTGTACCGCATAAGCCGAAAAACATCAATTTTACTGATTTGCGCGAAAGTAAAACTATAATGTTATTGCAGGATTAACAACTTAATATTACCGAAAAAGTTGCACTTTCTTAGGTTTAGACTCAAAGTCGATTGTCTTGTAAATTGTATGTTAATCACTTCAGCACTGTACCGCATAAGCCGAAAAACAACAATTTTACTAATTTGCGCGAAAGTAAAATTATATAGCTGTTGCAGGATTAACAACTTAATATTACCGAAAAAGTTGCACTTTCTTAGGTTTAGACTCAAAGTCGATTTTCTTGTAAATTGTATGTTAATCACTTCAGCACTGTACCGCATAAGCCGAAAAACAACAATTTTACTAATTTGCGCGAAAGTAAAATTATACAGCTATTGCAGAATTGACATATTCATATAACCGAAAAAATTGCACTTTTTTAGCTTTAGACTTAAAGTCGATTTTCTTGTAAATTGTATTTCAGTTGCGTGAGCACTGTAAACTATAATGTTATGGCAGGATTAACAAATTAATATAAAAAAAAGAAAAGAAAATATTGAACTTTCTTAGGTTTAGACTTAAAGTCGATTTGCTTGTAAATTGTATGTCAGTTGCGTGAGCACTGTACTGCTTAAGCCTAAAAACATCAATTTTACTGATTTGCGCGAAAGTAAAATTGTAATGTTATTGCAGAATTTACATATTCATATAACCGAAAAAATTGTACTTTCTTAGTTTTAGACTTAAACTCGATTTTCTTGTAAATTGTATGTCAATTGCGTGAGCACTGTACTGCTAAAACCGAAAAACATGAATTTTGCTGATTTGGCGAAAGTCAAATTATATTGTTATTGCAGAATTGACATATTCATATAACCGAAAAAATTGCACTTTCTTAGTTTTAGACTTAAAGTCGATTTTCTTGTAAATTGTATGTCAGTTGCGTGAGCACTGTACTGCTTAAGCCGAAAAACATGAATTTTACTGATTTGCGCGAAAGTCAAATTATATTGCTATTGCAGAATTGACAAATTAATATAACCGAAAAAATTGCACTTTCTTAGGTTTAGACTCAAAGTCGATTTTCTTGTAAATTTTATGTTAATCACTTGAGCACTGTACCGCATAAGCCGAAAAACATCAATTTTACTGATTTGCGCGAAAGTAAAACTATAATGTTATTGCAGGATTAACAACTTAATATTACCGAAAAAGTTGCACTTTCTTAGGTTTAGACTCAAAGTCGATTGTCTTGTAAATTGTATGTTAATCACTTCAGCACTGTACCGCATAAGCCGAAAAACAACAATTTTACTAATTTGCGCGAAAGTAAAATTATATAGCTATTGCAGGATTAACAACTTAATATTACCAAAAAAGTTGCACTTTCTTAGGTTTAGACTCAAAGTCGATTTTCTTGTAAATTGTATGCTAATCACTTGAGCACTGTACCGCATAAGCCGAAAAACATCAATTTTACTGATTTGCGCGAAAGTAAAACTATAATGTTATTGCAGGATTAACAACTTAATATTACCGAAAAAGTTGCACTTTCTTAGGTTTAGACTCAAAGTCGATTGTCTTGTAAATTGTATGTTAATCACTTCAGCACTGTACCGCATAAGCCGAAAAACAACAATTTTACTAATTTGCGCGAAAGTAAAATTATATAGCTATTGCAGGATTAACACCTTAATATTACCGAAAAAGTTGCACTTTCTTAGGTTTAGACTCAAAGTCGATTTTCTTGTAAATTGTATGTTAATCACTTCAGCACTGTACCGCATAAGCCGAAAAACATCAATTTTACTGATTTGCGCGAAAGTAAAACTATAATGTTATTGCAGGATTAACAACTTAATATTACCGAAAAAGTTGCACTTTCTTAGGTTTAGACTCAAAGTCGATTGTCTTGTAAATTGTATGTTAATCACTTCAGCACTGTACCGCATAAGCCGAAAAACAACAATTTTACTAATTTGCGCGAAAGTAAAATTATATAGCTATTGCAGGATTAACAACTTAATATTACCGAAAAAGTTGCACTTTCTTAGGTTTAGACTCAAAGTCGATTTTCTTGTAAATTGTATGTTAATCACTTCAGCACTGTACCGCATAAGCCGAAAAACAACAATTTTACTAATTTGCGCGAAAGTCAAATTATATTGCTATTGCAGAATTGACAAATTAATATAACCGAAAAAGTTGCACTTTCTTAGCTTTAGACTTAAAGTCGATTTTCTTGTAAATTGTATTTCAGTTGCGTGAGCACTGTAAACTATAATGTTATGGCAGGATTAACAAATTAATATAAAAAAAGAAAAGAAAATATTGAACTTTCTTAGGTTTAGACTTAAAGTCGATTTGCTTGTAAATTGTATGTCAGTTGCGTGAGCACTGTACTGCTTAAGCCGAAAAACATGAATTTTTCTGATTTGCGCGAAAGTCAAATTATATTGCTATTGCAGAATTGACAAATTAATATAACCGAAAAAATTGCACTTTCTTAGTTTTAGACTTAAAGTCGACTTTCTTGTAAATTGTATGTCAGTTGCGTGAGCACTGTACTGCTTAAGCCGAAAAACATGAATTTTACTGATTTGCGCGAAAGTCAAATTATATTGCTATTGCAGAATTGACAAATTAATATAACCGAAAAAATTGCACTTTATTAGGTTTAGACTCAAAGTCGATTTTCTTTTAAATTGTATGTTAATCACTTGAGCACTGTACCGCATAAGCCGAAGAACATCAAATTTATTGATTTGCGCGTAAGTAAAATTATATTGCTATTGCAGAATTGACAAATTAAATAACCGAAAAAATTGCACTTTCTTAGTTTTAGACATAAAGTCGATTTTCTTGTAAATTGTATGTCAGTTGCGTGAGCACTGTACTGCTTAAGCCGAAAAACATGAATTTTACTGATTTGCGCGAAAGTCAAATTATATTGCTATTGCAGAATTGACAAATTAATATAACCGAAAAAATTGCACTTTCTTAGTTTTAGACTTAAAGTCGATTTTCTTGTAAATTGTATGTCAGTTGCGTGAGCACTGTACTGCTTAAGCCGAAAAACATGAATTTTACTGATTTGCGCGAAAGTCAAATTATATTGCTATTGCAGAATTGACATATTCATATAACCAAAAAAATAGCACTTTTTTAGCTTTAGACTTAAAGTCGATTTTCTTGTAAATTGTATTTCAGTTGCGTGAGCACTGTAAACTATAATGTTATGGCAGGATTAACAAATTAATATAAAAAAAAGAAAAGAAAATATTGAGCTTTCTTAGGTTTAGACTTAAAGTCGATTTGCTTGTAAATTGTATGTCAGTTGCGTGAGCACTGTACTGCTTAAGCCGAAAAACATGAATTTTTCTGATTTGCGCGAAAGTCAAATTATATTGCTATTGCAGAATTGACAAATTAATATAACCGAAAAAATTGCACTTTCTTAGTTTTAGACTTAAAGTCGATTTTCTTGTAAATTGTATGTCAGTTGCGTGAGCACTGTACTGCTTAAGCCGAAAAACATGAATTTTACTGATTTGCGCGAAAGTCAAATTATATTGCTATTGCAGAATTGACAAATTAATATAACCGAAAAAATTGCACTTTATTAGGTTTAGACTCAAAGTCGATTTTCTTGTAAATTGTATGTTAATCACTTGAGCACTGTACCGCATAAGCCGAAGAACATCAAATTTATTGATTTGCGCGTAAGTAAAATTATATTGCTATTGCAGAATTGACAAATTAATATAACCGAAAAAATTGCACTTTCTTAGTTTTAGACTTAAAGTCGATTTTCTTGTAAATTGTATGTCAGTTGCGTGAGCACTGTACTGCTTAAGCCGAAAAACATGAATTTTACTGATTTGCGCGAAAGTCAAATTATATTGCTATTGCAGAATTGACAAATTAATATAACCGAAAAAATTGCACTTTCTTAGGTTTAGACTCAAAGTCGATTTTCTTGTAAATTTTATGTTAATCACTTGAGCACTGTACCGCATAAGCCGAAAAACATCAATTTTACTGATTTGCGCGAAAGTAAAACTATAATGTTATTGCAGGATTAACAACTTAATATTACCGAAAAAGTTGCACTTTCTCAGGTTTAGACTCAAAGTCGATTGTCTTGTAAATTGTATGTTAATCACTTCAGCACTGTACCGCTTAAGCCGAAAAACAACAATTTTACTAATTTGCGCGAAAGTAAAATTATATAGCTATTGCAGGATTAACAACTTAATATTACCGAAAAAGTTGCACTTTCTTAGGTTTAGACTCAAAGTCGATTTTCTTGTAAATTGTATGTTAATCACTTCAGCACTGTACCGCATAAGCCGAAAAACAACAATTTTACTAATTTGCGCGAAAGTAAAATTATATAGCTATTGCAGAATTGACATATTCATATAACCAAAAAAATAGCACTTTTTTAGCTTTAGACTTAAAGTCGATTTTCTTGTAAATTGTATTTCAGTTGCGTGAGCACTGTAAACTATAATGTTATGGCAGGATTAACAAATTAATATAAAAAAAAGAAAAGAAAATATTGAGCTTTCTTAGGTTTAGACTTAAAGTCGATTTGCTTGTAAATTGTATGTCAGTTGCGTGAGAACTGTACTGCTTAAGCCTAAAAACATCAATTTTACTGATTTGCGCGAAAGTAAAATTGTAATGTTATTGCAGAATTTACATATTCATATAACCGAAAAAATTGTACTTTCTTAGTTTTAGACTTAAACTCGATTTTCTTGTAAATTGTATGTCAATTGCGTGAGCACTGTACTGCTAAAACCGAAAAACATGAATTTTGCTGATTTGAGCGAAATTCAAATTATATTTTTATTGCATAATTGACATATTCATATAACCGAAAAAATTGCACTTTCTTAGTTTTAGACTTAAAGTCGATTTTCTTGTAAATTGTATGTCAGTTGCGTGAGCACTGTACTGCTTAAGCCGAAAAACATGAATTTTACTGATTTGCGCGAAAGTCAAATTATATTGCTATTGCAGAATTGACAAATTAATATAACCGAAAAAATTGCACTTTCTTAGGTTTAGACTCAAAGTCGATTTTCTTGTAAATTGTATGTTAATCACTTGAGCACTGTACCGCATAAGCCGAAAAACATCAATTTTACTGATTTGCGCGTAAGTAAAATTATATTGCTATTGCAGAATTGACAAATTAATATAACCGAAAAAATTGCAATTTCTTACAATAGCTTTAGATTTAAAGTCGATTTTCTTGTAAATTGTATTTCAGTTGCGTGAGCACTGTACCGCTTAAGCCGAAAAACATCAATTTTACTGATTTGCGCGAAAGTAAAACTATAATGTTATTGCAGGATTATCAACTTAATATTACCGAAAAAGTTGCACTTTCTTAGGTTTAGACTCAAAGTCGATTTTCTTGTAAATTGTATGTTAATCACTTGAGCACTGTACCGCATAAGCCGAAGAACATCAAATTTATTGATTTGCGCGTAAGTAAAATTATATTGCTATTGCAGAATTGACAAATTAATATAACCGAAAAAATTGCACTTTCTTAGGTTTAGACTTAAAGTCGACTTTCTTGTAAATTGTATGTTAATCACTTGAGCACTGTACCGCATAAGCCGAAAAACATCAATTTTACTGATTTGCGCGAAAGTCAAATTATATTGCTATTGCAGAATTGACAAATTAATATAACCGAAAAAATTGCACTTTCGTAGGTTTAGACTCAAAGTCGATTTTCTTGTAAATTGTATGTTAATCACTTGAGCACTGTACCGCATAAGCCGAAAAACATCAATTTTACTGATTTGCGCGTAAGTAAAATTATATTGCTATTGCAGAATTGACAAATTAATATAACCGAAAAAATTGCAATTTCTTACAATAGCTTTAGATTTAAAGTCGATTTTCTTGTAAATTGTATTTCAGTTGCGTGAGCACTGTACCGCTTAAGCCGAAAAACATCAATTTTACTGATTTGCGTGAAAGTAAAATTATAATGTTAATGCAGGATTAACAAATTAATATAACCGAAAAAATTGCACTTTCTTAGGTTTAGACTCAAAGTCGATTTTCTTGTAAATTTTATGTTAATCACTTGAGCACTGTACCGCATAAGCCCAAAAACATCAATTTTACTGATTTGCGCGAAAGTAAAACTATAATGTTATTGCAGGATTAACAACTTAATATTACCGAAAAAGTTGCACTTTCTTAGGTTTAGACTCAAAGTCGATTGTCTTGTAAATTGTATGTTAATCACTTCAGCACTGTACCGCATAAGCCGAAAAACAACAATTTTACTAATTTGCGCGAAAGTAAAATTATATAGCTGTTGCAGGATTAACAACTTAATATTACCGAAAAAGTTGCACTTTCTTAGGTTTAGACTCAAAGTCGATTTTCTTGTAAATTGTATGTTAATCACTTCAGCACTGTACCGCATAAGCCGAAAAACAACAATTTTACTAATTTGCGCGAAAGTAAAATTATACAGCTATTGCAGAATTGACATATTCATATAACCGAAAAAATTGCACTTTTTAAGCTTTAGACTTAAAGTCGATTTTCTTGTAAATTGTATTTCAGTTGCGTGAGCACTGTAAACTATAATGTTATGGCAGGATTAACAAATTAATATAAAAAAAAGAAAAGAAAATATTGAACTTTCTTAGGTTTAGACTTAAAGTCGATTTGCTTGTAAATTGTATGTCAGTTGCGTGAGCACTGTACTGCTTAAGCCTAAAAACATCAATTTTACTGATTTGCGCGAAAGTAAAATTGTAATGTTATTGCAGAATTTACATATTCATATAACCGAAAAAATTGTACTTTCTTAGTTTTAGACTTAAACTCGATTTTCTTGTAAATTGTATGTCAATTGCGTGAGCACTGTACTGCTAAAACCGAAAAACATGAATTTTGCTGATTTGAGCGAAATTCAAATTATATTTTTATTGCATAATTGACATATTCATATAACCGAAAAAATTGCACTTTCTTAGTTTTAGACTTAAAGTCGATTTTCTTGTAAATTGTATGTCAGTTGCGTGAGCACTGTACTGCTTAAGCCGAAAAACATGAATTTTACTGATTTGCGCGAAAGTCAAATTATATTGCTATTGCAGAATTGACAAATTAATATAACCGAAAAAATTGCACTTTCTTAGGTTTAGACTCAAAGTCGATTTTCTTGTAAATTGTATGTTAATCACTTGAGCACTGTACCGCATAAGCCGAAAAACATCAATTTTACTGATTTGCGCGTAAGTAAAATTATATTGCTATTGCAGAATTGACAAATTAATATAACCGAAAAAATTGCAATTTCTTACAATAGCTTTAGATTTAAAGTCGATTTTCTTGTAAATTGTATTTCAGTTGCGTGAGCACTGTACCGCTTAAGCCGAAAAACATCAATTTTACTGATTTGCGCGAAAGTAAAACTATAATGTTATTGCAGGATTATCAACTTAATATTACCGAAAAAGTTGCACTTTCTTAGGTTTAGACTCAAAGTCGATTTTCTTGTAAATTGTATGTTAATCACTTGAGCACTGTACCGCATAAGCCGAAGAACATCAATTTTACTGATTTGCGCGAAAGTCAAATTATATTGCTATTGCAGAATTGACAAATTAATATAACCGAAAAAATTGCACTTTCTTAGGTTTAGACTCAAAGTCGATTTTCTTGTAAATTGTATGTTAATCACTTGAGCACTGTACCGCATAAGCCGAAAAACATCAATTTTACTGATTTGCGCGTAAGTCAAATTATATTGCTATTGCAGAATTGACAAATTAATATAACCGAAAAAATTGCACTTTCTTAGGTTTAGACTCAAAGTCGATTTTCTTGTAAATTGTATGTTAATCACTTGAGCACTGTACCGCATAAGCCGAAAAACATCAATTTTACTGATTTGCGCGTAAGTAAAATTATATTGCTATTGCAGAATTGACAAATTAATATAACCGAAAAAATTGCAATTTCTTACAATAGCTTTAGATTTAAAGTCGATTTTCTTGTAAATTGTATTTCAGTTGCGTGAGCACTGTACCGCTTAAGCCGAAAAACATCAATTTTACTGATTTGCGCGAAAGTAAAACTATAATGTTATTGCAGGATTATCAACTTAATATTACCGAAAAAGTTGCACTTTCTTAGGTTTAGACTCAAAGTCGATTTTCTTGTAAATTGTATGTTAATCACTTGAGCACTGTACCGCATAAGCCGAAGAACATCAAATTTATTGATTTGCGCGTAAGTAAAATTATATTGCTATTGCAGAATTGACAAATTAATATAACCGAAAAAATTGCACTTTCTTAGGTTTAGACTTAAAGTCGACTTTCTTGTAAATTGTATGTTAATCACTTGAGCACTGTACCGCATAAGCCGAAAAACATCAATTTTACTGATTTGCGCGAAAGTCAAATTATATTGCTATTGCAGAATTGACAAATTAATATAACCGAAAAAATTGCACTTTCGTAGGTTTAGACTCAAAGTCGATTTTCTTGTAAATTGTATGTTAATCACTTGAGCACTGTACCGCATAAGCCGAAAAACATCAATTTTACTGATTTGCGCGTAAGTAAAATTATATTGCTATTGCAGAATTGACAAATTAATATAACCGAAAAAATTGCAATTTCTTACAATAGCTTTAGATTTAAAGTCGATTTTCTTGTAAATTGTATTTCAGTTGCGTGAGCACTGTACCGCTTAAGCCGAAAAACATCAATTTTACTGATTTGCGTGAAAGTAAAATTATAATGTTAATGCAGGATTAACAAATTAATATAACCGAAAAAATTGCACTTTCTTAGGTTTAGACTCAAAGTCGATTTTCTTGTAAATTTTATGTTAATCACTTGAGCACTGTACCGCATAAGCCGAAAAACATCAATTTTACTGATTTGCGCGAAAGTAAAACTATAATGTTATTGCAGGATTAACAACTTAATATTACCGAAAAAGTTGCACTTTCTTAGGTTTAGACTCAAAGTCGATTGTCTTGTAAATTGTATGTTAATCACTTCAGCACTGTACCGCATAAGCCGAAAAACAACAATTTTACTAATTTGCGCGAAAGTAAAATTATATAGCTGTTGCAGGATTAACAACTTAATATTACCGAAAAAGTTGCACTTTCTTAGGTTTAGACTCAAAGTCGATTTTCTTGTAAATTGTATGTTAATCACTTCAGCACTGTACCGCATAAGCCGAAAAACAACAATTTTACTAATTTGCGCGAAAGTAAAATTATACAGCTATTGCAGAATTGACATATTCATATAACCGAAAAAATTGCACTTTTTAAGCTTTAGACTTAAAGTCGATTTTCTTGTAAATTGTATTTCAGTTGCGTGAGCACTGTAAACTATAATGTTATGGCAGGATTAACAAATTAATATAAAAAAAAGAAAAGAAAATATTGAACTTTCTTAGGTTTAGACTTAAAGTCGATTTGCTTGTAAATTGTATGTCAGTTGCGTGAGCACTGTACTGCTTAAGCCTAAAAACATCAATTTTACTGATTTGCGCGAAAGTAAAATTGTAATGTTATTGCAGAATTTACATATTCATATAACCGAAAAAATTGTACTTTCTTAGTTTTAGACTTAAACTCGATTTTCTTGTAAATTGTATGTCAATTGCGTGAGCACTGTACTGCTAAAACCGAAAAACATGAATTTTGCTGATTTGGCGAAAGTCAAATTATATTGTTATTGCAGAATTGACATATTCATATAACCGAAAAAATTGCACTTTCTTAGTTTTAGACTTAAAGTCGATTTTCTTGTAAATTGTATGTCAGTTGCGTGAGCACTGTACTGCTTAAGCCGAAAAACATGAATTTTACTGATTTGCGCGAAAGTCAAATTATATTGCTATTGCAGAATTGACAAATTAATATAACCGAAAAAATTGCACTTTCTTAGGTTTAGACTCAAAGTCGATTGTCTTGTAAATTGTATGTTAATCACTTCAGCACTGTACCGCATAAGCCGAAAAACAACAATTTTACTAATTTGCGCGAAAGTAAAATTATATAGCTATTGCAGGATTAACAACTTAATATTACCAAAAAAGTTGCACTTTCTTAGGTTTAGACTCAAAGTCGATTTTCTTGTAAATTGTATGTTAATCACTTGAGCACTGTACCGCATAAGCCGAAAAACATCAATTTTACTGATTTGCGCGAAAGTAAAACTATAATGTTATTGCAGGATTAACAACTTAATATTACCGAAAAAGTTGCACTTTCTTAGGTTTAGACTCAAAGTCGATTGTCTTGTAAATTGTATGTTAATCACTTGAGCACTGTACCGCATAAGCCGAAAAACATCAATTTTACTGATTTGCGCGAAAGTAAAACTATAATGTTATTGCAGGATTAACAACTTAATATTACCGAAAAAGTTGCACTTTCTTAGGTTTAGACTCAAAGTCGATTTTCTTGTAAATTGTATGTTAATCACTTGAGCACTGTACCGCATAAGCCGAAAAACATCAAATTTATTGATTTGCGCGTAAGTAAAATTATATTGCTATTGCAGAATTGACAAATTAATATAACCGAAAAAATTGCACTTTCTTAGGTTTAGACTTAAAGTCGATTTTCTTGTAAATTGTATGTCAGTTGCGTGAGCACTGTACTGCTTAAGCCGAAAAACATGAATTTTACTGATTTGCGCGAAAGTCAAATTATATTGCTATTGCAGAATTGACAAATTAATATAACCGAAAAAATTGCACTTTATTAGGTTTAGACTCAAAGTCGATTTTCTTGTAAATTGTATGTTAATCACTTGAGCACTGTACCGCATAAGCCGAAGAACATCAAATTTATTGATTTGCGCGTAAGTAAAATTATATTGCTATTGCAGAATTGACAAATTAATATAACCGAAAAAATTGCACTTTCTTAGTTTTAGACTTAAAGTCGATTTTCTTGTAAATTGTATGTCAGTTGCGTGAGCACTGTACTGCTTAAGCCGAAAAACATGAATTTTACTGATTTGCGGGAAAGTCAAATTATATTGCTATTGCAGAATTGACAAATTAATATAACCGAAAAAATTGCACTTTCTTAGTTTTAGACTCAAAGTCGATTTTCTTGTAAATTGTATGTCAGTTGCGTGAGCACTGTACTGCTTAAGCCGAAAAACATGAATTTTACTGATTTGCGCGAAAGTCAAATTATATTGCTATTGCAGAATTGACAAATTAATATAACCGAAAAAGTTGCACTTTCTTAGGTTTAGACTCAAAGTCGATTTTCTTGTAAATTGTATGTCAATTGCGGTGGCACTGTACCGCATAAGCCGAAAAACAACAATTTTACTAATTTGCGCGAAAGTAAAATTATATAGCTATTGCAGGATTAACAACTTAATATTACCGAAAAAGTTGCACTTTCTTAGGTTTAGACTCAAAGTCGATTTTCTTGTAAATTGTATGTTAATCACTTCAGCACTGTACCGCATAAGCCGAAAAACATGAATTTTGCTGATTTGAGCGAAAGTCAAATTATATTGTTATTGCAGAATTGACATATTCATATAACCGAAAAAATTGCACTTTCTTAGTTTTAGACTTAAAGTCGATTTTCTTGTAAATTGTATGTTAATCACTTCAGCACTGTACCGCATAAGCCGAAAAACAACAATTTTACTAATTTGCGCGAAAGTAAAACTATAATGTTATTGCAGGATTAACAACTTAATATTACCGAAAAAGTTGCACTTTCTTAGGTTAAGACTTAAAGTCGATTTGCTTCTAAATTGTATGTTAATTGCGTGAGCACTGTACCGCTTAAACCGAAAAACATGAATTTTACTGATTTGAGCAAAAGTCAAATTATATTGTTATTGCAGGATTAACAAATTAATATTACCGAAAAAGTTGCACTTTCTTAGGTTTAGATTTAAAGTCGATTTTCTTGTAAATTGTATGTCAGTTGCGTGAGCACTGTACTGCTTAAGCCGAAAAACATCAATTTTACTGATTTGCGCGAAAGTAAAATTATAATGTTATTGCAGAATTTACATATTCATATAACCGAAAAAATTGTACTTTCTTAGTTTTAGACTTAAACTCGATTTTCTTGTAAATTGTATGTCAATTGCGTGAGCACTGTACTGCTAAAACCGAAAAACATGAATTTTGCTGATTTGAGCGAAATTCAAATTATATTTTTATTGCATAATTGACATATTCATATAACCGAAAAAATTGCACTTTCTTAGTTTTAGACTTAAAGTCGATTTTCTTGTAAATTGTATGTCAGTTGCGTGAGCACTGTACTGCTTAAGCCGAAAAACATGAATTTTATTGATTTGCGTGAAAGTAAAATTATATAGCTATTGCAGAATTGACAAATTAATATAACCGAAAAAATTGCACTTTATTAGGTTTAGACTCAAAGTCGATTTTTTTGTAAATTGTATGTTAATCACTTGAGCACTGTACTGCATAAGCCGAAAAACAACAATTTACTAATTTGCGCGAAAGTAAAATTATATAGCTTTTGCAGAATTGACATATTCATATAACCGAAAAAATTGCACTTTCTTAGCTTTAGACTTAAAGTCGATTTTCTTGTAAATTGTATTTCAGTTGCGTGAGCACTGTAAACTATAATCTTATGGCAGGATTAACAAATTAATATAAAAAAAAGAAAAGCAAAAATTGAACTTTCTTAGATTTTTACTTAAAGCTGATTTTCTTGTAAATTGAATGTTAATTACTTGAGCACTGTACCGCATAAGCCGAAAAACATCAATTTTACTGATTTGCGCGAAAGTAAACTTATAATGTTATTGCAGGATTAACAACTTAATATTACCGAAAAAGTTGCACTTTCTTAGGTTTAGACTCAAAGTCGATTTTCTTGTAAATTGTATGTTAATCACTTGAGCACTGTACCGCATAAGCCGAAAAACATCAATTTTACTGATTTGCGCGTAAGTAAAATTATATTGCTATTGCAGAATTGACAAATTAATATAACCGAAAAAATTGCAATTTCTTACAATAGCTTTAGATTTAAAGTCGATTTTCTTGTAAATTGTATTTCAGTTGCGTGAGCACTGTACCGCTTAAGCCGAAAAACATCAATTTTACTGATTTGCGCGAAAGTAAAACTATAATGTTATTGCAGGATTATCAACTTAATATTACCGAAAAAGTTGCACTTTCTTAGGTTTAGACTCAAAGTCGATTTTCTTGTAAATTGTATGTTAATCACTTGAGCACTGTACCGCATAAGCCGAAAAACATCAAATTTATTGATTTGCGCGTAAGTAAAATTATATTGCTATTGCAGAATTGACAAATTAATATAACCGAAAAAATTGCACTTTCTTAGGTTTAGACTTAAAGTCGACTTTCTTCTAAATTGAATGTTAATTGCGTGAGCACTGTACCGCATAAGCCGAAAAACATCAATTTTACTGATTTGCGTGAAAGTAAAATTATAATGTTAATGCAGGATTAACAAATTAATATAACCGAAAAAATTGCACTTTCTTAGGTTTAGACTCAAAGTCGATTTTCTTGTAAATTTTATGTTAATCACTTGAGCACTGTACCGCATAAGCCGAAAAACATCAATTTTACTGATTTGCGCGAAAGTAAAACTATAATGTTATTGCAGGATTAACAACTTAATATTACCGAAAAAGTTGCACTTTCTAAGGTTTAGACTCAAAGTCGATTGTCTTGTAAATTGTATGTTAATCACTTCAGCACTGTACCGCATAAGCCGAAAAACAACAATTTTACTAATTTGCGCGAAAGTAAAATTATATAGCTATTGCAGGATTAACAACTTAATATTACCGAAAAAGTTGCACTTTCTTAGGTTTAGACTCAAAATCGATTTTCTTGTAAATTGTATGTTAATCACTTCAGCACTGTACCGCATAAGCCGAAAAACAACAATTTTCTAATTTGCGCGAAAGTAAAATTATACAGCTATTGCAGAATTGACATATTCATATAACCGAAAAAATTGCACTTTTTTAGCTTTAGACTTAAAGTCGATTTTCTTGTAAATTGTATTTCAGTTGCGTGAGCACTGTAAACTATAATGTTATGGCAGGATTAACAAATTAATATAAAAAAAAGAAAAGAAAATATTGAACTTTCTTAGGTTTAGACTTAAAGCCGATTTGCTTGTAAATTGTATGTCAGTTGCGTGAGCACTGTAGTGCTTAAGCCTAAAAACATCAATTTTTCTGATTTGCGCGAAAGTAAAATTGTAATGTTATTGCAGAATTTACATATTCATATAACCGAAAAAATTGTACTTTCTTAGTTTTAGACTTAAACTCGATTTTCTTGTAAATTGTATGTCAATTGCGTGAGCACTGTACTGCTAAAACCGAAAAACATGAATTTTGCTGATTTGGCGAAAGTCAAATTATATTGTTATTGCAGAATTGACATATTCATATAACCGAAAAAATTGCACTTTCTTAGTTTTAGACTTAAAGTCGATTTTCTTGTAAATTGTATGTCAGTTGCGTGAGCACTGTACTGCTTAAGCCGAAAAACATGAATTTTACTGATTTGCGCGAAAGTCAAATTATATTGCTATTGCAGAATTGACAAATTAATATAACCGAAAAAATTGCACTTTCTTAGGTTTAGACTCAAAGTCGATTTTCTTGTAAATTTTATGTTAATCACTTGAGCACTGTACCGCATAAGCCGAAAAACATCAATTTTACTGATTTGCGCGAAAGTAAAACTATAATGTTATTGCAGGATTAACAACTTAATATTACCGAAAAAGTTGCACTTTCTTAGGTTTAGACTCAAAGTCGATTGTCTTGTAAATTGTATGTTAATCACTTCAGCACTGTACCGCATAAGCCGAAAAACAACAATTTTACTAATTTGCGCGAAAGTAAAATTATATAGCTATTGCAGGATTAGCAACTTAATATTACCAAAAAAGTTGCACTTTCTTAGGTTTAGACTCAAAGTCGATTTTCTTGTAAATTGTATGTTAATCACTTGAGCACTGTACCGCATAAGCCGAAAAACATCAATTTTACTGATTTGCGCGAAAGTAAAACTATAATGTTATTGCAGGATTAACAACTTAATATTACCGAAAAAGTTGCACTTTCTTAGGTTTAGACTCAAAGTCGATTGTCTTGTAAATTGTATGTTAATCACTTCAGCACTGTACCGCATAAGCCGAAAAACAACAATTTTACTAATTTGCGCGAAAGTAAAATTATATAGCTATTGCAGGATTAACACCTTAATATTACCGAAAAAGTTGCACTTTCTTAGGTTTAGACTCAAAGTCGATTTTCTTGTAAATTGTATGTTAATCACTTCAGCACTGTACCGCATAAGCCGAAAAACATCAATTTTACTGATTTGCGCGAAAGTAAAACTATAATGTTATTGCAGGATTAACAACTTAATATTACCGAAAAAGTTGCACTTTCTTAGGTTTAGACTCAAAGTCGATTGTCTTGTAAATTTTATGTTAATCACTTCAGCACTGTACCGCATAAGCCGAAAAACAACAATTTTACTAATTTGCGCGAAAGTAAAATTATATAGCTATTGCAGGATTAACAACTTAATATTACCGAAAAAGTTGCACTTTCTTAGGTTTAGACTCAAAGTCGATTTTCTTGTAAATTGTATGTTAATCACTTCAGCACTGTACCGCATAAGCCGAAAAACAACAATTTTACTAATTTGCGCGAAAGTAAAATTATATAGCTATTGCAGAATTGACATATTCATATAACCAAAAAAATAGCACTTTTTTAGCTTTAGACTTAAAGTCGATTTTCTTGTAAATTGTATTTCAGTTGCGTGAGCACTGTAAACTATAATGTTATGGCAGGATTAACAAATTAATATAAAAAAAAAGAAAAGAAAATATTGAGCTTTCTTAGGTTTAGACTTAAAGTCGATTTGCTTGTAAATTGTATGTCAGTTGCGTGAGCACTGTACTGCTTAAGCCGAAAAACATGAATTTTTCTGATTTGCGCGAAAGTCAAATTATATTGCTATTGCAGAATTGACAAATTAATATAACCGAAAAAATTGCACTTTCTTAGTTTTAGACTTAAAGTCGATTTTCTTGTAAATTGTATGTCAGTTGCGTGAGCACTGTACTGCTTAAGCCGAAAAACATGAATTTTACTGATTTGCGCGAGAGTCAAATTATATTGCTATTGCAGAATTGACAAATTAATATAACCGAAAAAATTGCACTTTATTAGGTTTAGACTCAAAGTCGATTTTCTTGTAAATTGTATGTTAATCACTTGAGCACTGTACCGCATAAGCCGAAGAACATCAAATTTATTGATTTGCGCGTAAGTAAAATTATATTGCTATTGCAGAATTGACAAATTAATATAACCGAAAAAATTGCACTTTCTTAGTTTTAGACTTAAAGTCGATTTTCTTGTAAATTGTATGTCAGTTGCGTGAGCACTGTACTGCTTAAGCCGAAAAACATGAATTTTACTGATTTGCGCGAAAGTCAAATTATATTGCTATTGCAGAATTGACAAATTAATATAACCGAAAAAATTGCACTTTCTTAGTTTTAGACTTAAAGTCGATTTTCTTGTAAATTGTATGTCAGTTGCGTGAGCACTGTACTGCTTAAGCCGAAAAACATGAATTTTACTGATTTGCGCGAAAGTCAAATTATATTGCTATTGCAGAATTGACAAATTAATATAACCGAAAAAGTTGCACTTTCTTAGGTTTAGACTCAAAGTCGATTTTCTTGTAAATTGTATGTTAATCACTTCAGCACTGTACCGCATAAGCCGAAAAACAACAATTTTACTAATTTGCGCGAAAGTAAAATTATATAGCTATTGCAGGATTAACACCTTAATATTACCGAAAAAGTTGCACTTTCTTAGGTTTAGACTTAAAGTCGATTTTCTTGTAAATTGTATGTCAGTTGCGTGAGCACTGTACTGCTTAAGCCGAAAAACATGAATTTTACTGATTTGCGCGAAAGTCAAATTATATTGCTATTGCAGAATTGACAAATTAATATAACCGAAAAAGTTGCACTTTCTTAGGTTTAGACTCAAAGTCGATTTTCTTGTAAATTGTATGTTAATCACTTCAGCACTGTACCGCATAAGCCGAAAAACAACAATTTTACTAATTTGCGCGAAAGTAAAATTATATAGCTATTGCAGGATTAACAACTTAATATTACCGAAAAAGTTGCACTTTCTTAGGTTTAGACTCAAAGTCGATTTTCTTGTAAACTGTATGTTAATCACTTCAGCACTGTACCGCATAAGCCGAAAAACAACAATTTTACTAATTTGCGCGAAAGTCAAATTATATTGCTATTGCAGAATTGACAAATTAATATAACCGAAAAAATTGCACTTTATTAGGTTTAGACTCAAAGTCGATTTTCTTGTAAATTGTATGTTAATCACTTGAGCACTGTACCGCATAAGCCGAAGAACATCAAATTTATTGATTTGCGCGTAAGTAAAATTATATTGCTATTTCAGAATTGACAAATTAATATAACCGAAAAAATTGCACTTTCTTAGTTTTAGACTTAAAGTCGATTTTCTTGTAAATTGTATGTCAGTTGCGTGAGCACTGTACTGCTTAAGCCGAAAAACATGAATTTTACTGATTTGCGCGAAAGTCAAATTATATTGCTATTGCAGAATTGACAAATTAATATAACCGAAAAAATTGCACTTTCTTAGTTTTAGACTTAAAGTCGATTTTCTTGTAAATTGTATGTCAGTTGCGTGAGCACTGTACTGCTTAAGCCGAAAAACATGAATTTTACTGATTTGCGCGAAAGTCAAATTATATTGCTATTGCAGAATTGACAAATTAATATAACCGAAAAAATTTCACTTTATTAGGTTTAGACTCAAAGTCGATTTTCTTGTAAATTGTATGTTAATCACTTCAGCACTGTTCCGCAACAGCCGAAAAACAACAATTTTACTAATTTGCGCGAAAGTCAAATTATATTGCTATTGCAGAATTGACAAATTAATATAACCGAAAAAGTTGCACTTTCTTAGCTTTAGACTTAAAGTCGATTTTCTTGTAAATTGTATTTCAGTTGCGTGAGCACTGTAAACTATAATGTTATGGCAGGATTAACAAATTAATATAAAAAAAAGAAAAGAAATATTGAACTTTCTTAGGTTTAGACTTAAAGTCGATTTGCTTGTAAATTGTATGTCAGTTGCGTGAGCACTGTACTGCTTAAGCCGAAAAACATGAATTTTTCTGATTTGCGCGAAAGTGAAATTATATTGCTATTGCAGAATTGACAAATTAATATAACCGAAAAAATTGCACTTTCTTAGTTTTAGACTTAAAGTCGATTTTCTTGTAAATTGTATGTCAGTTGCGTGAGCACTGTACTGCTTAAGCCGAAAAACATGAATTTTACTGATTTGCGCGAAAGTCAAATTATATTGCTATTGCAGAATTGACAAATTAATATAACCGAAAAAATTGCACTTTATTAGGTTTAGACTCAAAGTCGATTTTCTTGTAAATTGTATGTTAATCACTTGAGCACTGTACCGCATAAGCCGAAGAACATCAAATTTATTGATTTGCGCGTAAGTAAAATTATATTGCTATTGCAGAATTGACAAATTAATATAACCGAAGAAATTGCACTTTCTTAGTTTTAGACTTAAAGTCGATTTTCTTGTAAATTGTATGTCAGTTGCGTGAGCACTGTACTGCTTAAGCCGAAAAACATGAATTTTACTGATTTGCGCGAAAGTCAAATTATATTGCTATTGCAGAATTGACTAATTAATATAACCGAAAAAATTGCACTTTCTTAGTTTTAGACTTAAAGTCGATTTTCTTGTAAATTGTATGTCAGTTGCGTGAGCACTGTACTGCTTAAGCCGAAAACAATGAATTTTACTGATTTGCGCGAAAGTCAAATTATATTGCTATTGCAGAATTGACAAATTAATATAACCGAAAAAGTTGCACTTTCTTAGGTTTAGACTCAAAGTCGATTTTCTTGTAAATTGTATGTTAATCACTTCAGCACTGTACCGCATAAGCCGAAAAACAACAATTTTACTAATTTGCGCGAAAGTAAAATTATATAGCTATTGCAGGATTAACACCTTAATATTACCGAAAAAGTTGCACTCTCTTAGGTTTAGACTTAAAGTCGATTTTCTTGTAAATTGTATGTCAGTTGCGTGAGCACTGTACTGCTTAAGCCGAAAAACATGAATTTTACTGATTTGCGCGAAAGTCAAATTATATTGCTATTGCAGAATTGACAAATTAATATAACCGAAAAAGTTGCACTTTCTTAGGTTTAGACTCAAAGTCGATTTTCTTGTAAATTGTATGTTAATCACTTCAGCACTGTACCGCATAAGCCGAAAAACAACAATTTTACTAATTTGCGCGAAAGTAAAATTATATAGCTATTGCAGGATTAACAACTTAATATTACCGAAAAAGTTGCACTTTCTTAGGTTTAGACTCAAAGTCGATTTTCTTGTAAATTGTATGTTAATTACTTGAGCACCGTACCGCATAAGCCGAAAAACATCAATTTTACTGATTTGCGCGAAAGTCAAATTATATTGCTATTGCAGAATTGACAAATTAATATAACCGAAAAAATTGCACTTTATTAGGTTTAGACTCAAAGTCGATTTTCTTGTAAATTGTATGTTAATCACTTGAGCACTGTACCGCATAAGCCGAAGAACATCAAATTTATTGATTTGCGCGTAAGTAAAATTATATTGCTATTGCAGAATTGACAAATTAATATAACCGAAAAAATTGCACTTTCTTAGTTTTAGACTTAAAGTCGATTTTCTTGTAAATTGTATGTCAGTTGCGTGAGCACTGTACTGCTTAAGCCGAAAAACATGAATTTTACTGATTTGCGCGAAAGTCAAATTATATTGCTATTGCAGAATTGACAAATTAATATAACCGAAAAAATTGCACTTTCTTAGTTTTAGACTTAAAGTCGATTTTCTTGTAAATTGTATGTCAGTTGCGTGAGCACTGTACTGCTTAAGCCGAAAAACATGAATTTTACTGATTTGCGCGAAAGTCAAATTATATTGCTATTGCAGAATTGACAAATTAATATAACCGAAAAAATTGCACTTTATTAGGTTTAGACTCAAAGTCGATTTTCTTGTAAATTGTATGTTAATCACTTCAGCACTGTACCGCATAAGCCGAAAAACAACAATTTTACTAATTTGCGCGAAAGTCAAATTATATTGCTATTGCAGAATTGACAAATTAATATAACCGAAAAAGTTGCACTTTCTTAGCTTTAGACTTAAAGTCGATTTTCTTGTAAATTGTATTTCAGTTGCGTGAGCACTGTAAACTATAATGTTATGGCAGGATTAACAAATTAATATAAAAAAAAGAAAAGAAATATTGAACTTTCTTAGGTTTAGACTTAAAGTCGATTTGCTTGTAAATTGTATGTCAGTTGCGTGAGCACTGTACTGCTTAAGCCGAAAAACATGAATTTTTCTGATTTGCGCGAAAGTCAAATTATATTGCTATTGCAGAATTGACAAATTAATATAACCGAAAAAATTGCACTTTCTTAGTTTTAGACTTAAAGTCGATTTTCTTGTAAATTGTATGTCAGTTGCGTGAGCACTGTACTGCTTAAGCCGAAAAACATGAATTTTACTGATTTGCGCGAAAGTCAAATTATATTGCTATTGCAGAATTGACAAATTAATATAACCGAAAAAATTGCACTTTATTAGGTTTAGACTCAAAGTCGATTTTCGTGTAAATTGTATGTTAATCACTTGAGCACTGTACCGCATAAGCCGAAGAACATCAAATTTATTGATTTGCGCGTAAGTAAAATTATATTGCTATTGCAGAATTGACAAATTAATATAACCGAAAAAATTGCACTTTCTTAGTTTTAGACTTAAAGTCGATTTTCTTGTAAATTGTATGTCAGTTGCGTGAGCACTGTACTGCTTAAGCCGAAAAACATGAATTTTACTGATTTGCGCGAAAGTCAAATTATATTGCTATTGCAGAATTGACAAATTAATATAACCGAAAAAGTTGCACTTTCTTAGGTTTAGACTCAAAGTCGATTGTCTTGTAAATTGTATGTTAATCACTTCAGCACTGTACCGCATAAGCCGAAAAACAACAATTTTACTAATTTGCGCGAAAGTAAAATTATATAGCTATTGCAGGATTAACAACTTAATATTACCGAAAAAGTTGCACTTTCTTAGGTTTCGACTCAAAGTCGATTTTCTTGTAAATTGTATGTTAATCACTTCAGCACTGTACCGCATAAGCCGAAAAACATGAATTTTGCTGATTTGAGCGAAAGTCAAATTATATTGTTATTGCAGAATTGACATATTCATATAACCGAAAAAATTGCACTTTCTTAGTTTTAGACTTAAAGTCGATTTTCTTGTAAATTTTATGTCAGTTGCGTGAGCACTGTACTGTTTAAGCCGAAAAACATGAATTTTACTGATTTGCGCGAAAGTCAAATTATATTGCTATTGCAGAATTGACAAATTAATATAACCGAAAAAATTGCACTTTATTAGGTTTAGACTCAAAGTCGATTTTCTTGTAAATTGTATGTTAATCACTTGAGCACTGTACCGCATAAGCCGAAAAACATCAATTTTACTGATTTGCGCGTAAGTAAAATTATATTGCTATTGCAGAATTGACAAATTAATATAACCGAAAAAATTGCAATTTCTTACAATAGCTTTAGATTTAAAGTCGATTTTCTTGTAAATTGTATTTCAGTTGCGTGAGCACTGTACCGCTTAAGCCGAAAAACATCAATTTTACTGATTTGCACGAAAGTAAAACTATAATGTTATTGCAGGATTATCAACTTAATATTACCGAAAAAGTTGCACTTTCTTAGGTTTAGACTCAAAGTCGATTTTCTTGTAAATTGTATGTTAATCACTTGAGCACTGTACCGCATAAGCCGAAGAACATCAATTTTATTGATTTGCGCGTAAGTAAAATTATATTGCTATTGCAGAATTGACAAATTAATATAACCGAAAAAATTGCACTTTCTTAGGTTTAGACTTAAAGTCGATTTTCTTCTAAATTGTATGTTAATCACTTGAGCACTGTACCGCATAAGCCGAAGAACATCAAATTTATTGATTTGCGCGTAAGTAAAATTATATTGCTATTGCAGAATTGACAAATTAATATAACCGAAAAAATTGCACTTTCTTAGTTTTAGACTTAAAGTCGATTTTCTTGTAAATTGTATGTCAGTTGCGTGAGCACTGTACTGCTTAAGCCGAAAAACATGAATTTTACTGATTTGCGCGAAAGTCAAATTATATTGCTATTGCAGAATTGACAAATTAATATAACCGAAAAAGTTGCACTTTCTTAGGTTTAGACTCAAAGTCGATTGTCTTGTAAATTGTATGTTAATCACTTCAGCACTGTACCGCATAAGCCGAAAAACAACAATTTTACTAATTTGCGCGAAAGTAAAATTATATAGCTATTGCAGGATTAACAACTTAATATTACCGAAAAAGTTGCACTTTCTTAGGTTTCGACTCAAAGTCGATTTTCTTGTAAATTGTATGTTAATCACTTCAGCACTGTACCGCATAAGCCGAAAAACATGAATTTTGCTGATTTGAGCGAAAGTCAAATTATATTGTTATTGCAGAATTGACATATTCATATAACCGAAAAAATTGCACTTTCTTAGTTTTAGACTTAAAGTCGATTTTCTTGTAAATTTTATGTCAGTTGCGTGAGCACTGTACTGTTTAAGCCGAAAAACATGAATTTTACTGATTTGCGCGAAAGTCAAATTATATTGCTATTGCAGAATTGACAAATTAATATAACCGAAAAAATTGCACTTTATTAGGTTTAGACTCAAAGTCGATTTTCTTGTAAATTGTATGTTAATCACTTGAGCACTGTACCGCATAAGCCGAAAAACATCAATTTTACTGATTTGCGCGTAAGTAAAATTATATTGCTATTGCAGAATTGACAAATTAATATAACCGAAAAAATTGCAATTTCTTACAATAGCTTTAGATTTAAAGTCGATTTTCTTGTAAATTGTATTTCAGTTGCGTGAGCACTGTACCGCTTAAGCCGAAAAACATCAATTTTACTGATTTGCACGAAAGTAAAACTATAATGTTATTGCAGGATTATCAACTTAATATTACCGAAAAAGTTGCACTTTCTTAGGTTTAGACTCAAAGTCGATTTTCTTGTAAATTGTATGTTAATCACTTGAGCACTGTACCGCATAAGCCGAAGAACATCAATTTTATTGATTTGCGCGTAAGTAAAATTATATTGCTATTGCAGAATTGACAAATTAATATAACCGAAAAAATTGCACTTTCTTAGGTTTAGACTTAAAGTCGATTTTCTTCTAAATTGTATGTTAATTGCGTGAGCACTGTACCGCATAAGCCGAAAAACATCAATTTTACTGATTTGCGCGAAAGTCAAATTATATTGCTATTGCAGAATTGACAAATTAATATAACCGAAAAAATTGCACTTTCTTAGTTTTAGACTTAAAGTCGATTTTCTTGTAAATTGTATGTCAGTTGCGTGAGCACTGTACTGCTTAAGCCGAAAAACATGAATTTTACTGATTTGCGCGAAAGTCAAATTATATTGCTATTGCAGAATTGACAAATTAATATAACCGAAAAAATTGCACTTTCTTAGTTTTAGACTTAAAGTCGATTTTCATGTAAATTGTATGTCAGTTGCGTGAGCACTGTACTGCTTAAGCCGAAAAACATGAATTTTACTGATTTGCGCGAAAGTCAAATTATATTGCTATTGCAGAATTGACAAATTAATATAACCGAAAAAATTGCACTTTATTAGGTTTAGACTCAAAGTCGATTTTCTTGTAAATTGTATGTTAATCACTTCAGCACTGTACCGCATAAGCCGAAAAACAACAAATTTATTGATTTGCGCGTAAGTAAAATTATATTGCTATTGCAGAATTGACAAATTAATATAACCGAAAAAATTGCACTTTCTTAGTTTTAGACTTAAAGTCGATTTTCTTGTAAATTGTATGTCAGTTGCGTGAGCACTGTACTGCTTAAGCCGAAAAACATGAATTTTACTGATTTGCGCGAAAGTCAAATTATATTGCTATTGCAGAATTGACAAATTAATATAACCGAAAAAATTGCACTTTATTAGGTTTAGACTCAAA
The DNA here is from genome assembly GCF_042242935.1 of Bactrocera oleae. NCBI lineage: Eukaryota > Metazoa > Arthropoda > Insecta > Diptera > Tephritidae > Bactrocera > Bactrocera oleae. The sequence continues at coordinate 13,584,211 of NC_091541.1, read as the reverse complement.
GTCGATTTTCTTGTAAATTGTATGTTAATCACTTCAGCACTGTACCGCATAAGCCGAAAAACAACAATTTTACTAATTTGCGCGAAAGTAAAATTATATAGCTATTGCAGGATTAACACCTTAATATTACCGAAAAAGTTGCACTTTCTTAGGTTTAGACTTAAAGTCGATTTTCTTGTAAATTGTATGTCAGTTGCGTGAGCACTGTACTGCTTAAGCCGAAAAACATGAATTTTACTGATTTGCGCGAAAGTCAAATTATATTGCTATTGCAGAATTGACAAATTAATATAACCGAAAAAGTTGCACTTTCTTAGGTTTAGACTCAAAGTCGATTTTCTTGTAAATTGTATGTTAATCACTTCAGCACTGTACCGCATAAGCCGAAAAACAACAATTTTACTAATTTGCGCGAAAGTAAAATTATATAGCTATTGCAGGATTAACAACTTAATATTACCGAAAAAGTTGCACTTTCTTAGGTTTAGACTCAAAGTCGATTTTCTTGTAAATTGTATGTTAATCACTTCAGCACTGTACCGCATAAGCCGAAAAACAACAATTTTACTAATTTGCGCGAAAGTCAAATTATATTGCTATTGCAGAATTGACAAATTAATATAACCGAAAAAATTGCACTTTATTAGGTTTAGACTCAAAGTCGATTTTCTTGTAAATTGTATGTTAATCACTTGAGCACTGTACCGCATAAGCCGAAGAACATCAAATTTATTGATTTGCGCGTAAGTAAAATTATATTGCTATTGCAGAATTGACAAATTAATATAACCGAAAAAATTGCACTTTCTTAGTTTTAGACTTAAAGTCGATTTTCTTGTAAATTGTATGTCAGTTGCGTGAGCACTGTACTGCTTAAGCCGAAAAACATGAATTTTACTGATTTGCGCGAAAGTCAAATTATATTGCTATTGCAGAATTGACAAATTAATATAACCGAAAAAATTGCACTTTCTTAGTTTTAGACTTAAAGTCGATTTTCTTGTAAATTGTATGTCAGTTGCGTGAGCACTGTACTGCTTAAGCCGAAAAACATGAATTTTACTGATTTGCGCGAAAGTCAAATTATATTGCTATTGCAGAATTGACAAATTAATATAACCGAAAAAATTGCACTTTATTAGGTTTAGACTCAAAGTCGATTTTCTTGTAAATTGTATGTTAATCACTTCAGCACTGTACCGCATAAGCCGAAAAACAACAATTTTACTAATTTGCGCGAAAGTCAAATTATATTGCTATTGCAGAATTGACAAATTAATATAACCGAAAAAGTTGCACTTTCTTAGCTTTAGACTTAAAGTCGATTTTCTTGTAAATTGTATTTCAGTTGCGTGAGCACTGTAAACTATAATGTTATGGCAGGATTAACAAATTAATATAAAAAAAAGAAAAGAAATATTGAACTTTCTTAGGTTTAGACTTAAAGTCGATTTGCTTGTAAATTGTATGTCAGTTGCGTGAGCACTGTACTGCTTAAGCCGAAAAACATGAATTTTTCTGATTTCCGCGAAAGTCAAATTATATTGCTATTGCAGAATTGACAAATTAATATAACCGAAAAAATTGCACTTTCTTAGTTTTAGACTTAAAGTCGATTTTCTTGTAAATTGTATGTCAGTTGCGTGAGCACTGTACTGCTTAAGCCGAAAAACATGAATTTTACTGATTTGCGCGAAAGTCAAATTATATTGCTATTGCAGAATTGACAAATTAATATAACCGAAAAAATTGCACTTTATTAGGTTTAGACTCAAAGTCGATTTTCGTGTAAATTGTATGTTAATCACTTGAGCACTGTACCGCATAAGCCGAAGAACATCAAATTTATTGATTTGCGCGTAAGTAAAATTATATTGCTATTGCAGAATTGACAAATTAATATAACCGAAAAAATTGCACTTTCTTAGTTTTAGACTTAAAGTAGATTTTCTTGTAAATTGTATGTCAGTTGCGTGAGCACTGTACTGCTTAAGCCGAAAAACATGAATTTTACTGATTTGCGCGAAAGTCAAATTATATTGCTATTGCAGAATTGACAAATTAATATAACCGAAAAAATTGCACTTTCTTAGTTTTAGACTTAAAGTCGATTTTCTTCTAATTGTATGTCAGTTGCGTGAGCACTGTACTGCTTAAGCCGAAAAACATGAATTTTACTGATTTGCGCGAAAGTCAAATTATATTGCTATTGCAGAATTGACAAATTAATATAACCGAAAAAGTTGCACTTTCTTAGGTATAGACTCAAAGTCGATTGTCTTGTAAATTGTATGTTAATCACTTCAGCACTGTACCGCATAAGCCGAAAAACAACAATTTTACTAATTTGCGCGAAAGTAAAATTATATAGCTATTGCAGGATTAACAACTTAATATTACCGAAAAAGTTGCACTTTCTTAGGTTTAGACTCAAAGTCGATTTTCTTGTAAATTGTATGTTAATCACTTCAGCACTGTACCGCATAAGCCGAAAAACATGAATTTTGCTGATTTGAGCGAAAGTCAAATTATATTGTTATTGCAGAATTGACATATTCATATAACCGAAAAAATTGCACTTTCTTAGTTTTAGACTTAAAGTCGATTTTCTTGTAAATTGTATGTCAGTTGGGTGAGCACTGTACTGCTTAAGCCGAAAAACATGAATTTTACTGATTTGCGCGAAAGTCAAATTATATTGCTATTGCAGAATTGACAAATTAATATAACCGAAAAAATTGCACTTTATTAGGTTTAGACTCAAAGTCGATTTTCTTGTAAATTGTATGTTAATCACTTGAGCACTGTACCGCATAAGCCGCAAAACATCAATTTTACTGATTTGCGCGTAAGTAAAATTATATTGCTATTGCAGAATTGACAAATTAATATAACCGAAAAAATTGCAATTTCTTACAATAGCTTTAGATTTAAAGTCGATTTTCTTGTAAATTGTATTTCAGTTGCGTGAGCACTGTACCGCTTAAGCCGAAAAACATCAATTTTACTGATTTGCACGAAAGTAAAACTATAATGTTATTGCAGGATTATCAACTTAATATTACCGAAAAAGTTGCACTTTCTTAGGTTTAGACTCAAAGTCGATTTTCTTGTAAATTGTATGTTAATCACTTGAGCACTGTACCGCATAAGCCGAAGAACATCAATTTTATTGATTTGCGCGTAAGTAAAATTATATTGCTATTGCAGAATTGACAAATTAATATAACCGAAAAAATTGCACTTTCTTAGGTTTAGACTTAAAGTCGATTTTCTTCTAATTTGTATGTTAATTGCGTGAGCACTGTACCGCATAAGCCGAAAAACATCAATTTTACTGATTTGCGTGAAAGTAAAATTATAATGTTAATGCAGGATTAACAAATTAATATAACCGAAAAAATTGCACTTTCTTAGGTTTAGACTCAAAGTCGATTTTCTTGTAAATTGTATGTTAATCACTTCAGCACTGTACCGCATAAGCCGAAAAACAACAATTTTACTAATTTGCGCGAAAGTTAAATTATATAGCTATTGCAGAATTGACATATTCATATAACCGAAAAAATTGCTCTTTCTTAGCTTTAGACTTAAAGTCGATTTTCTTGTAAATTGTATTTCAGTTGCGTGAGCACTGTAAACTATAATGTTATGGCAGGATTAACAAATTAATATAAAAAAAAGAAAAGAAAATATTGAACTTTCTTAGATTTTTACTTAAAGCCGATTTTCTTGTAAATTGTATGTTAATTACTTGAGCACCGTACCGCATAAGCCGAAAAACATCAATTTTACTGATTTGCGCGAAAGTAAAACTATAATGTGTTTGCAGGATTAACAACTTAATATTACCGAAAAAGTTGCACTTTCTTAGGTTTAGACTTAAAGTCGATTTGCTTCTAAATTGTATGTTAATTGCGTGAGCACTGTACCGCTTAAACCGAAAAACATGAATTTTACTGACTTGAGCAAAAGTCAAATTATATTGTTATTGCAGGATTAACAAATTAATATTACCGAAAAAGTTGCACTTTCTTAGGTTTATACTTAAAGTCGATTTGCTTGTAAATTGTATGTCAGTTGCGTGAGCACTGTACCGCTTAAGCCGAAAAACATCAATTTTACTGATTTGCACGAAAGTAAAACTATAATGTTATTGCAGGATTATCAACTTAATATTACCGAAAAAGTTGCACTTTCTTAGGTTTAGACTCAAAGTCGATTTTCTTGTAAATTGTATGTTAATCACTTGAGCACTGTACCGCATAAGCCGAAGAACATCAATTTTATTGATTTGCGCGTAAGTAAAATTATATTGCTATTGCAGAATTGACAAATTAATATAACCGAAAAAATTGCACTTTCTTAGGTTTAGACTTAAAGTCGATTTTCTTCTAAATTGTATGTTAATTGCGTGAGCACTGTACCGCATAAGCCGAAAAACATCAATTTTACTGATTTGCGTGAAAGTAAAATTATAATGTTAATGCAGGATTAACAAATTTATATAACCGAAAAAATTGCACTTTCTTAGGTTTAGACTCAAAGTCGATTTTCTTGTAAATTGTATGTTAATCACTTCAGCACTGTACCGCATAAGCCGAAAAACAACAATTTTACTCATTTGCGCGAAAGTTAAATTATATAGCTATTGCAGAATTGACATATTCATATAATCGAAAAAATTGCTCTTTCTTAGCTTTAGACTTAAAGTCGATTTTCTTGTAAATTGTATTTCAGTTGCGTGAGCACTGTAAACTATAATGTTATGGCAGGATTAACAAATTAATATAAAAAAAAGAAAAGAAAATATTGAACTTTCTTAGATTTTTACTTAAAGCCGATTTTCTTGTAAATTGTATGTTAATTACTTGAGCACCGTACCGCATAAGCCGAAAAACATCAATTTTACTGATTTGCGCGAAAGTAAAACTATAATGTGTTTGCAGGATTAACAACTTAATATTACCGAAAAAGTTGCACTTTCTTAGGTTTAGACTTAAAGTCGATTTGCTTCTAAATTGTATGTTAATTGCGTGAGCACTGTACCGCTTAAACCGAAAAACATGAATTTTACTGACTTGAGCAAAAGTCAAATTATATTGTTATTGCAGGATTAACAAATTAATATTACCGAAAAAGTTGCACTTTCTTAGGTTTATACTTAAAGTCGATTTGCTTGTAAATTGTATGTCAGTTGCGTGAGCACTGTACTGCTTAAGCCGAAAAACATGAATTTTTCTGATTTGCGCGAAAGTCAAATTATATTGCTATTGCAGAATTGACAAATTAATATAACCGAAAAAATTGCACTTTCTTAGTTTTAGACTTAAAGTCGATTTTCTTGTAAATTGTATGTCAGTTGCGTGAGCACTGTACTGCTTAAGCCGAAAAACATGAATTTTACTGATTTGCGCGAAAGTCAAATTATATTGCTATTGCAGAATTGACAAATTAATATAACCGAAAAAATTGCACTTTCTTAGTTTTAGACTTAAAGTCGATTTTCTTGTAAATTGTATGTCAGTTGCGTGAGCACTGTACTGCTTAAGCCGAAAAACATGAATTTTACTGATTTGCGCGAAAGTCAAATTATATTGCTATTACAGAATTGACAAATTAATATAACCGAAAAAGTTGCACTTTCTTAGGTTTAGACTCAAAGTCGATTGTCTTGTAAATTGTATGTTAATCACTTCAGCACTGTACCGCATAAGCCGAAAAACAACAATTTTACTAATTTGCGCGAAAGTAAAATTATATAGCTATTGCAGGATTAACAACTTAATATTACCGAAAAAGTTGCACTTTCTTAGGTTTAGACTCAAAGTCGATTTTCTTGTAAATTGTATGTTAATCACTTCAGCACTGTACCGCATAAGCCGAAAAACATGAATTTTGCTGATTTGAGCGAAAGTCAAATTATATTGTTATTGCAGAATTGACATATTCATACAACCGAAAAAATTGCACTTTCTTAGTTTTAGACTTAAAGTCGATTTTCTTGTAAATTGTATGTCAGTTGCGTGAGCACTGTACTGCTTAAGCCGAAAAACATGAATTTTACTGATTTGCGCGAAAGTCAAATTATATTGCTATTGCAGAATTGACAAATTAATATAACCGAAAAAATTGCACTTTATTAGGTTTAGACTCAAAGTCGATTTTCTTGTAAATTGTATGTTAATCACTTGAGCACTGTACCGCATAAGCCGAAAAACATCAATTTTACTGCTTTGCGCGTAAGTAAAATTACATTGCTATTGCAGAATTGACAAATTAATATAACCGAAAAAATTGCAATTTCTTACAATAGCTTTAGATTTAAAGTCGATTTTCTTGTAAATTGTATTTCAGTTGCGTGAGCACTGTACCGCTTAAGCCGAAAAACATGAATTTTACTGATTTGAGCGAAAGTCAAATTATATTGCTTTTGCAGGATTAACAAATTAATATTACCGAAAAAGTTGGACTTTCTTAGGTTTAGACTCAAAGTCGATTTTCTTGTAAATTGTATGTCAATTGCGGCAGCACTGTACTGCTTAAGCCGAAAAACATTAATATTACTGATTTGCGCGGAAGTAAAATTATAATGTTATTGCAGAATTTACATATTCATATAACCGAAAAAATTGTACTTTCTTAGTTTTAGACTTAAAGTCGATTTGCTTCTAAATTGTATGTTAATTGCGTGAGCACTGTACCGCTTAAGCCGAAAAACATGAATTTTACTGATTTGAGCGAAAGTCAAATTATATTGTTATTGCAGGATTAACAAATTAATATTACCGAAAAAGTTGCACTTTCTTAGGTTTAGACTCAAAGTCGACTTTCTTGTAATTTGTATGTTAATTGCGGCAGCACTGTACTGCTTAAGCCGAAAAACATTAATATTACTGATTTGAGCGAAAGTCAAATTATATTGTTATTGCAGAATTGACATATACATATAACCGAAAAAATTGCACTTTCTAAGTTTTAGACTTAAAGTCGATTTTCTTGTAAATTGTATTTCAGTTGCGTGAGCACTGTACCGCTTAAGCCGAAAAACATGAATTTTACTGATTTGAGCGAAAGTCAAATTATATTGCTTTTGCAGGATTAACAAATTAATATTACCGAAAAAGTTGGACTTTCTTAGGTTTAGACTCAAAGTCGATTTTCTTGTAAATTGTATGTCAATTGCGGCAGCACTGTACTGCTTAAGCCGAAAAACATTAATATTACTGATTTGCGCGGAAGTAAAATTATATTGTTATTGCAGAATTTACATATTCATATAACCGAAAAAATTGTACTTTCTTAGTTTTAGACTTAAAGTCGATTTGCTTCTAAATTGTATGTTAATTGCGTGAGCACTGTACCGCTTAAGCCGAAAAACATGAATTTTACTGATTTGAGCGAAAGTCAAATTATATTGTTATTGCAGGATTAACAAATTAATATTACCGAAAAAGTTGCACTTTCTTAGGTTTAGACTCAAAGTCGATTTTCTTGTAAATTGTATGTCAGTTGCGTGAGCACTGTACTGCTTAAGCCGAAAAACATGAATTTTACTGATTTGAACGAAAGTCAAATTATATTGTTATTGCAGGATTAACAAATTAATATTACCGAAAAAGTTGCACTTTCTTAGGCTTAGACTCAAAGTAAATTTTCTTGTAAATTGTATGTCAATTGCGGAAGCACTGTACTGCTTAAGCCGAAAAACATCAATATTACTGATTTGCGCGAAAGTAAAATTATAATGTTATTGCAGAATTTACATAATTATATAACCGAAAAAATTGTACTTTCTTAGTTTTAGACTTAAAGTCGATTTTCTTCTAAATTGTATGTCAATTGCGTGAGCACTGTACCGCCTAAACCGAAAAACATGAATTTTACTGATTTGGCAAAAGTCAAATTATATTGTTATTGCAGAATTTACATATTCATATAACCGAAAAAATTGTACTTTCTTAGTTTTAGACTTAAAGTCGATTTGCTTCTAAATTGTATGTTAATTGCGTGAGCACTGTACTGCTTAAGCCGAAAAACATGAGTTTTACTGATTTGAGCGAAAGTCAAATTATATTGTTATTGCAGGATTAACAAATTAGTATTACCGAAAAAGTTGCACTTTCTTAGGTTTAGACTCAAAGTCGATTTGCTTCTAAATTGTATGTTAATTGCGTGAGCACTGTACCGCTTAAACCGAAAAACATGAATTTTACTGATTTGAGCGAAAGTCAAATTATATTGGTTTTTCAGGATTAACAAATTAATATTACCGAAAAAGTTGCACTTTCTTAGGTTTAGACTCAAAGTCGATTTTCTTGTAAATTGTATGTCAATTGCGGCAGCACTGTACTGCTAAAATCGAAAAACATGAATTTTGCTGATTTGAGCGAAAGTCAAATTATATTGTTATTGCAGAATTGACATATTCATATAACCGAAAAAATTGCACTTTCTTAGTTTTAGACTTAAAGTCGATTTTCTTGTAAATTGTATGTCAGTTGCGTGAGCACTGTACTGCTTAAGCCGAAAAACATGAATTTTACTGATGTGCGCGAAAGTAAAATTATATTGCTTTTGCAGGATTAACAAATTAATATTACCGAAAAAGTTGCACTTTCCTAGGTTTAGACTCAAAGTCGATTTTCTTGTAAATTGTATGTCAGTTGTGTGAGCACTGTACTGCTTAAGCTGAAAAACATGAATTTTACTGATTTGAGCGAAAGTCAAATTATATTGCTTTTGCAGGATTAACAAATTAATATTACCGAAAAAGTTGCACTTTCTTAGGTTTAGACTCAAAGTCGATTTTCTTGTAAATTGTATGTCAATTGCGGCAGCACTGTACTGCTTAAGCCGAAAAACATTAATATTACTGATTTGCGCGAAAGTAAAATTATAATGTTATTGCAGAATTTATATATTCATATAACCGAAAAAATTGTACTTTCTTAGTTTTAGACTTAAAGTCGATTTTCTTCTAAATTGTATGTCAATTGCGTGAGCACTGTACCGCTTAAACCGAAAAACATGAATTTTACTGATCTGAGCGAAAGTCAAATTATATTGTTATTGCAGAATTGACATATTCATATAACCGAAAAAATTGCACTTTCTTAGTTTTAGACTTAAAATCGATTTTCTTGTAAATTGTATTTCAGTTGCGTGAGCACTGTACCGCTTAAACCGAAAAACATGAATTTTACTGATTTGAGCGAAAGTCAAATTATATTGCTTTTGCAGGATTAACAAATTAATATTACCGAAAAAGTTGCACTTTCTTAGGTTTAGACTCAAAGTCGATTTTCTTGTAAATTTTATGTCAATTGCGGCAGCACTGTACTGCTTAAGCTGAAAAACATTAATATTACTGATTTGCGCGAAAGTAAAATTATAATGTTATTGCAGAATTTACATATTCATATATCCGAAAAAATTGTACTTTCTTAGTTTTAGACTTAAAGTCGATTTGCTTCTAAATTGTATGTTAATTGCGTGAGCACTGTACCGCTTAAACCGAAAAACATGAATTTTACTGATTTGAGCGAAAGTCAAATTATATTGTTATTGCAGGATTAACAAATTAATATTACCGAAAAAGTTGCACATTTTTAGGTTTAGACTCAAAGTCGATTTTCTTGTAAATTGTATCTCAGTTGTGTGAGCACTGTACTGCTTAGGCCGAAAAACATGAATTTTACTAATTTGAGCGAAAGTCAAATTATATTGTTATTGCAGGATTAACAAATTAATATTACCGAAAAAGTTGCACTTTCTTAGGTTTAGACTCAAAGTAAATTTTCTTGCAAATTGTATGTCAATTGCGGCAGCACTGTACTGCTTAAGCCGAAAAACATCAATATTACTGATTTGCGCGAAAGTAAAATTATAATGTTATTGCAGAATTTACATATTCATATAACCGAAAAAATTGTACCTTCTTAGTTTTAGACTTAAAGTCGATTTTCTTCTAAATTGTATGTCAATTGCGTGAGCACTGTACCGCTTAAACCGAAAAACATGAGCTTTACTGATTTGAGCGAAAGTCAAATTATATTGTTATTGCAGAATTGACATATTCATATAACCGAAAAAATTGCACTTTCTAAGTTTTAGACTTAAAGTCGATTTTCTTGTAAATTGTATTTCAGTTGCGTGAGCACTGTACCGCTTAAGCCGAAAAACATGAATTTTACTGATTTGAGCGAAAGTCAAAGTATATTGCTTTTGCAGGATTAACAAATTAATATTACCGAAAAAGTTGCAATTTCTTAGGTTTAGACTCAAAGTCGACTTTCTTGTAATTTGTATGTTAATTGCGGCAGCACTGTACTGCTTAAGCCGAAAAACATTAATATTACTGATTTGCGCGAAAGTCAAATTATAATGTTATTGCAGAATTTACATATTCATATAACCGAAAAAATTGTACTTTCTTAGTTTTAGACTTAAAGTCGATTTTCTACTAAATTGTATGTCAATTGCGTGAGCACTGTACCGCTTAAACCGAAAAACATGAATTTTACTGATTTGAGCGAAAGTCAAATTATATTGTTATTGCAGGATTAACAAATTAATATTACCGAAAAAGTTGCACTTTCTTAGGTTTAGACTCAAAGTCGATTTTCTTGTAAATTGTATGTCAGTTGTTTGAGCACTGTACTGCTTAAGCCGAAACACATGAATTTTACTGATTTGAGCGAAAGTCAAATTATATTGCTTTTGCAGGATTAACAAATTAATATTACCGAAAAAGTTGGACTTTCTTAGGTTTAGAATCAAAGTCGATTTTCTTGTAAATTGTATGTCAATTGCGGCAGCACTGTACTGCTTAAGCCGAAAAACATTAATATTACTGATTTGCGCGGAAGTAAAATTATAATGTTATTGCAGAATTTACATATTCATATAACCGAAAAAATTGTACTTTCTTAGTTTTAGACTTAAAGTCGATTTGCTTCTAAATTGTATGTTAATTGCGTGAGCACTGTACCGCTTAAGCCGAAAAACATGAATTTTACTGATTTGAGCGAAAGTCAAATTATATTGTTATTGCAGGATTAACAAATTAATATTACCGAAAAAGTTGCACTTTCTTAGGTTTAGACTCAAAGTCGACTTTCTTGTAATTTGTATGTTAATTGCGGCAGCACTGTACTGCTTAAGCCGAAAAACATTAATATTACTGATTTGAGCGAAAGTCAAATTATATTGTTATTGCAGAATTGACATATACATATAACCGAAAAAATTGCACTTTCTAAGTTTTAGACTTAAAGTCGATTTTCTTGTAAATTGTATTTCAGTTGCGTGAGCACTGTACCGCTTAAGCCGAAAAACATGAATTTTACTGATTTGAGCGAAAGTCAAATTATATTGCTTTTGCAGGATTAACAAATTAATATTACCGAAAAAGTTGGACTTTCTTAGGTTTAGACTCAAAGTCGATTTTCTTGTAAATTGTATGTCAATTGCGGCAGCACTGTACTGCTTAAGCCGAAAAACATTAATATTACTGATTTGCGCGGAAGTAAAATTATATTGTTATTGCAGAATTTACATATTCATATAACCGAAAAAATTGTACTTTCTTAGTTTTAGACTTAAAGTCGATTTGCTTCTAAATTGTATGTTAATTGCGTGAGCACTGTACCGCTTAAGCCGAAAAACATGAATTTTACTGATTTGAGCGAAAGTCAAATTATATTGTTATTGCAGGATTAACAAATTAATATTACCGAAAAAGTTGCACTTTCTTAGGTTTAGACTCAAAGTCGATTTTCTTGTAAATTGTATGTCAGTTGCGTGAGCACTGTACTGCTTAAGCCGAAAAACATGAATTTTACTGATTTGAACGAAAGTCAAATTATATTGTTATTGCAGGATTAACAAATTAATATTACCGAAAAAGTTGCACTTTCTTAGGCTTAGACTCAAAGTAAATTTTCTTGTAAATTGTATGTCAATTGCGGAAGCACTGTACTGCTTAAGCCGAAAAACATCAATATTACTGATTTGCGCGAAAGTAAAATTATAATGTTATTGCAGAATTTACATAATTATATAACCGAAAAAATTGTACTTTCTTAGTTTTAGACTTAAAGTCGATTTTCTTCTAAATTGTATGTCAATTGCGTGAGCACTGTACCGCCTAAACCGAAAAACATGAATTTTACTGATTTGGCAAAAGTCAAATTATATTGTTATTGCAGAATTTACATATTCATATAACCGAAAAAATTGTACTTTCTTAGTTTTAGACTTAAAGTCGATTTGCTTCTAAATTGTATGTTAATTGCGTGAGCACTGTACTGCTTAAGCCGAAAAACATGAGTTTTACTGATTTGAGCGAAAGTCAAATTATATTGTTATTGCAGGATTAACAAATTAGTATTACCGAAAAAGTTGCACTTTCTTAGGTTTAGACTCAAAGTCGATTTGCTTCTAAATTGTATGTTAATTGCGTGAGCACTGTACCGCTTAAACCGAAAAACATGAATTTTACTGATTTGAGCGAAAGTCAAATTATATTGCTTTTGCAGGATTAACAAATTAATATTACCGAAAAAGTTGCACTTTCTTAGGTTTAGACTCAAAGTCGATTTTCTTGTAAATTGTATGTCAATTGCGGCAGCACTGTACTGCTAAAATCGAAAAACATGAATTTTGCTGATTTGAGCGAAAGTCAAATTATATTGTTATTGCAGAATTGACATATTCATATAACCGAAAAAATTGCACTTTCTTAGTTTTAGACTTAAAGTCGATTTTCTTGTAAATTGTATGTCAGTTGCGTGAGCACTGTACTGCTTAAGCCGAAAAACATGAATTTTACTGATGTGCGCGAAAGTAAAATTATATTGCTTTTGCAGGATTAACAAATTAATATTACCGAAAAAGTTGCACTTTCCTAGGTTTAGACTCAAAGTCGATTTTCTTGTAAATTGTATGTCAGTTGTGTGAGCACTGTACTGCTTAAGCTGAAAAACATGAATTTTACTGATTTGAGCGAAAGTCAAATTATATTGCTTTTGCAGGATTAACAAATTAATATTACCGAAAAAGTTGCACTTTCTTAGGTTTAGACTCAAAGTCGATTTTCTTGTAAATTGTATGTCAATTGCGGCAGCACTGTACTGCTTAAGCCGAAAAACATTAATATTACTGATTTGCGCGAAAGTAAAATTATAATGTTATTGCAGAATTTATATATTCATATAACCGAAAAAATTGTACTTTCTTAGTTTTAGACTTAAAGTCGATTTTCTTCTAAATTGTATGTCAATTGCGTGAGCACTGTACCGCTTAAACCGAAAAACATGAATTTTACTGATCTGAGCGAAAGTCAAATTATATTGTTATTGCAGAATTGACATATTCATATAACCGAAAAAATTGCACTTTCTTAGTTTTAGACTTAAAATCGATTTTCTTGTAAATTGTATTTCAGTTGCGTGAGCACTGTACCGCTTAAACCGAAAAACATGAATTTTACTGATTTGAGCGAAAGTCAAATTATATTGCTTTTGCAGGATTAACAAATTAATATTACCGAAAAAGTTGCACTTTCTTAGGTTTAGACTCAAAGTCGATTTTCTTGTAAATTTTATGTCAATTGCGGCAGCACTGTACTGCTTAAGCTGAAAAACATTAATATTACTGATTTGCGCGAAAGTAAAATTATAATGTTATTGCAGAATTTACATATTCATATATCCGAAAAAATTGTACTTTCTTAGTTTTAGACTTAAAGTCGATTTGCTTCTAAATTGTATGTTAATTGCGTGAGCACTGTACCGCTTAAACCGAAAAACATGAATTTTACTGATTTGAGCGAAAGTCAAATTATATTGTTATTGCAGGATTAACAAATTAATATTACCGAAAAAGTTGCACATTTTTAGGTTTAGACTCAAAGTCGATTTTCTTGTAAATTGTATCTCAGTTGTGTGAGCACTGTACTGCTTAGGCCGAAAAACATGAATTTTACTAATTTGAGCGAAAGTCAAATTATATTGTTATTGCAGGATTAACAAATTAATATTACCGAAAAAGTTGCACTTTCTTAGGTTTAGACTCAAAGTAAATTTTCTTGCAAATTGTATGTCAATTGCGGCAGCACTGTACTGCTTAAGCCGAAAAACATGAGCTTTACTGATTTGAGCGAAAGTCAAATTATATTGTTATTGCAGAATTGACATATTCATATAACCGAAAAAATTGCACTTTCTAAGTTTTAGACTTAAAGTCGATTTTCTTGTAAATTGTATTTCAGTTGCGTGAGCACTGTACCGCTTAAGCCGAAAAACATGAATTTTACTGATTTGAGCGAAAGTCAAATTATATTGTTATTGCAGAATTGACATATTCATATAACCGAAAAAATTGCACTTTCTAAGTTTTAGACTTAAAGTCGATTTTCTTGTAAATTGTATTTCAGTTGCGTGAGCACTGTACTGCTTAAGCCGAAAAACATGAGCTTTACTGATTTGAGCGAAAGTCAAATTATATTGTTATTGCAGAATTGACATATTCATATAACCGAAAAAATTGCACTTTCTAAGTTTTAGACTTAAAGTCGATTTTCTTGTAAATTGTATTTCAGTTGCGTGAGCACTGTACTGCTTAAGCTGAAAAACATTAATATTACTGATTTGCGCGAAAGTAAAATTATAATGTTATTGCAGAATTTACATATTCATATATCCGAAAAAATTGTACTTTCTTAGTTTTAGACTTAAAGTCGATTTGCTTCTAAATTGTATGTTAATTGCGTGAGCACTGTACCGCTTAAACCGAAAAACATGAATTTTACTGATTTGAGCGAAAGTCAAATTATATTGTTATTGCAGGATTAACAAATTAATATTACCGAAAAAATTGTACTTTCTTAGTTTTAGACTTAAAGTCGATTTGCTTCTAAATTGTATGTTAATTGCGTGAGCACTGTACCGCTTAAACCGAAAAACATGAATTTTACTGATTTGAGCGAAAGTCAAATTATATTGCTTTTGCAGGATTAACAAATTAATATTACCGAAAAAGTTGCACTTTCTTAGGTTTAGACTCAAAGTCGATTTTCTTGCAAATTGTATGTCAATTGCGGCAGCACTGTACTGCTAAAATCGAAAAACATGAATTTTGCTGATTTGAGCGAAAGTCAAATTATATTGTTATTGCAGAATTGACATATTCATATAACCGAAAAAATTGCACTTTCTTAGTTTTAGACTTAAAGTCGATTTTCTTGTAAATTGTATTTCAGTTGCGTGAGCACTGTACCGCTTAAACCGAAAAACATGAATTTTACTGATTTGAGCGAAAGTCAAATTATATTGCTTTTGCAGGATTAACAAATTAATATTACCGAAAAAGTTGCACTTTCTTAGGTTTAGACTCAAAGTCGACTTTCTTGTAATTTGTATGTTAATTGCGGCAGCACTGTACTGCTTAAGCCGAAAAACATTAATATTACTGATTTGCGCGAAAGTCAAATTATAATGTTATTGCAGAATTTACATATTCATATAACCGAAAAAATTGTACTTTCTTAGTTTTAGACTTAAAGTCGATTTTCTTCTAAATTGTATGTCAATTGCGTGAGCACTGTACCGCTTAAACCGAAAAACATGAATTTTACTGATTTGAGCGAAAGTCAAATTATATTGTTATTGCAGGATTAACAAATTAATATTACCGAAAAAGTTGCACTTTCTTAGGTTTAGACTCAAAGTCGATTTTCTTGTAAATTGTATGTCAGTTGTTTGAGCACTGTACTGCTTAAGCCGAAACACATGAATTTTACTGATTTGAGCGAAAGTCAAATTATATTGCTTTTGCAGGATTAACAAATTAATATTACCGAAAAAGTTGGACTTTCTTAGGTTTAGAATCAAAGTCGATTTTCTTGTAAATTGTATGTCAATTGCGGCAGCACTGTACTGCTTAAGCCGAAAAACATTAATATTACTGATTTGCGCGGAAGAAAATTATAATGTTATTGCAGAATTTACATATTCATATAACCGAAAAAATTGTACTTTCTTAGTTTTAGACTTAAAGTCGATTTGCTTCTAAATTGTATGTTAATTGCGTGAGCACTGTACCGCTTAAGCCGAAAAACATGAATTTTACTGATTTGAGCGAAAGTCAAATTATATTGTTATTGCAGGATTAACAAATTAATATTACCGAAAAAGTTGCACTTTCTTAGGTTTAGACTCAAAGTCGATTTTCTTGTAAATTGTATGTCAGTTGCGTGAGCACTGTACTGCTTAAGCCGAAAAACATGAATTTTACTGATTTGAACGAAAGTCAAATTATATTGTTATTGCAGGATTAACAAATTAATATTACCGAAAAAGTTGCACTTTCTTAGGCTTAGACTCAAAGTAAATTTTCTTGTAAATTGTATGTCAATTGCGGAAGCACTGTACTGCTTAAGCCGAAAAACATCAATATTACTGATTTGCGCGAAAGTAAAATTATAATGTTATTGCAGAATTTACATAATTATATAACCGAAAAAATTGTACTTTCTTAGTTTTAGACTTAAAGTCGATTTTCTTCTAAATTGTATGTCAATTGCGTGAGCACTGTACCGCCTAAACCGAAAAACATGAATTTTACTGATTTGGCAAAAGTCAAATTATATTGTTATTGCAGAATTTACATATTCATATAACCGAAAAAATTGTACTTTCTTAGTTTTAGACTTAAAGTCGATTTGCTTCTAAATTGTATGTTAATTGCGTGAGCACTGTACCGCTTAAGCCGAAAAACATGAGTTTTACTGATTTGAGCGAAAGTCAAATTATATTGTTATTGCAGGATTAACAAATTAGTATTACCGAAAAAGTTGCACTTTCTTAGGTTTAGACTCAAAGTCGATTTGCTTCTAAATTGTATGTTAATTGCGTGAGCACTGTACCGCTTAAACCGAAAAACATGAATTTTACTGATTTGAGCGAAAGTCAAATTATATTGCTTTTGCAGGATTAACAAATTAATATTACCGAAAAAGTTGCACTTTCTTAGGTTTAGACTCAAAGTCGATTTTCTTGTAAATTGTATGTCAATTGCGGCAGCACTGTACTGCTAAAATCGAAAAACATGAATTTTGCTGATTTGAGCGAAAGTCAAATTATATTGTTATTGCAGAATTGACATATTCATATAACCGAAAAAATTGCACTTTCTTAGTTTTAGACTTAAAGTCGATTTTCTTGTAAATTGTATGTCAGTTGCGTGAGCACTGTACTGCCTAAGCCGAAAAACATGAATTTTACTGATTTGAGCGAAAGTCAAATTATATTGCTTTTGCAGGATTAACAAATTAATATTACCGAAAAAGTTGCACTTTCTTAGGTTTAGACTCAAAGTCGATTTTCTTGTAAATTGTATGTCAATTGCGGCAGCACTGTACTGCTTAAGCCGAAAAACATTAATATTACTGATTTGCGCGAAAGTAAAATTATAATGTTATTGCAGAATTTATATATTCATATAACCGAAAAAATTGTACTTTCTTAGTTTTAGACTTAAAGTCGATTTTCTTCTAAATTGTATGTCAATTGCGTGAGCACTGTACCGCTTAAACCGAAAAACATGAATTTTACTGATTTGCGCGAAAGTAAAATTATATTGCTTTTGCAGGATTAACAAATTAATATTACCGAAAAAGTTGCACTTTCCTAGGTTTAGACTCAAAGTCGATTTTCTTGTAAATTGTATGTCAGTTGTGTGAGCACTGTACTGCTTAAGCCGAAAAACATGAATTTTACTGATTTGAGCGAAAGTAAAATTATATTGTTATTGCAGGATTAACAAATTAGTATTACCGAAAAAGTTGCACTTTCTTAGGTTTAGACTCAAAGTCGATTTGCTTCTAAATTGTATGTTAATTGCGTGAGCACTGTACCGCTTAAACCGAAAAACATGAATTTTACTGATTTGCGCGAAAGTAAAATTATATTGCTTTTGCAGGATTAACAAATTAATATTACCGAAAAAGTTGCACTTTCCTAGGTTTAGACTCAAAGTCGATTTTCTTGTAAATTGTATGTCAGTTGTGTGAGCACTGTACTGCTTAAGCCGAAAAACATGAATTTTACTGATTTGAGCGAAAGTCAAATTATATTGCTTTTGCAGGATTAAAAAATTAATATTACCGAAAAAGTTGCACTTTCTTAGGTTTAGACTCAAAGTCGATTTTCTTGTAAATTGTATGTCAATTGCGGCAGCACTGTACTGCTTAAGCCGAAAAACATTAATATTACTGATTTGCGCGAAAGTAAAATTATAATGTTATTGCAGAATTTATATATTCATATAACCGAAAAAATTGTACTTTCTTAGTTTTAGACTTAAAGTCGATTTTCTTCTAAATTGTATGTCAATTGCGTGAGCACTGTACCGCTTAAACCGAAAAACATGAATTTTACTGATCTGAGCGAAAGTCAAATTATATTGTTATTGCAGAATTGACATATTCATATAACCGAAAAAATTGCACTTTCTTAGTTTTAGACTTAAAGTCGATTTTCTTGTAAATTGTATTTCAGTTGCGTGAGCACTGTACCGCTTAAACCGAAAAACATGAATTTTACTGATTTGAGCGAAAGTCAAATTATATTGCTTTTGCAGGATTAACAAATTAATATTACCGAAAAAGTTGCACTTTCTTAGGTTTAGACTCAAAGTCGATTTTCTTGTAAATTTTATGTCAATTGCGGCAGCACTGTACTGCTTAAGCTGAAAAACATTAATATTACTGATTTGCGCGAAAGTAAAATTATAATGTTATTGCAGAATTTACATATTCATATAACCGAAAAAATTGTACTTTCTTAGTTTTAGACTTAAAGTCGATTTGCTTCTAAATTGTATGTTAATTGCGTGAGCACTGTACCGCTTAAACCGAAAAACATGAATTTTACTGATTTGAGCGAAAGTCAAATTATATTGTTATTGCAGGATTAACAAATTAATATTACCGAAAAAGTTGCACATTTTTAGGTTTAGACTCAAAGTCGATTTTCTTGTAAATTGTATGTCAATTGCGGCAGCACTGTACTGCTTAAGCCGAAAAACATCAATATTACTGATTTGCGCGAAAGTAAAATTATAATGTTATTGCAGAATTTACATATTCATATAACCGAAAAAATTGTACCTTCTTAGTTTTAGACTTAAAGTCGATTTTCTTCTAAATTGTATGTCAATTGCGTGAGCACTGTACCGCTTAAACCGAAAAACATGAACTTTACTGATTTGAGCGAAAGTCAAATTATATTGTTATTGCAGGATTAACAAATTAATATTACCGAAAAAGTTGCACTTTCTTAGGTTTAGACTCAAAGTCGATTTTCTTGTAAATTGTATGTCAGTTGTTTGAGCACTGTACTGCTTAGGCCGAAAAACATGAATTTTACTAATTTGAGCGAAAGTCAAATTATATTGTTATTGCAGGATTAACAAATTAATATTACCGAAAAAGTTGCACTTTCTTAGGTTTAGACTCAAAGTAAATTTTCTTGCAAATTGTATGTCAATTGCGGCAGCACTGTACTGCTTAAGCCGAAAAACATCAATATTACTGATTTGCGCGAAAGTAAAATTATAATGTTATTGCAGAATTTATATATTCATATAACCGAAAAAATTGTACCTTCTTAGTTTTAGACTTAAAGTCGATTTTCTTCTAAATTGTATGTCAATTGCGTGAGCACTGTACCGCTTAAACCGAAAAACATGAACTTTACTGATTTGAGCGAAAGTCAAATTATATTGTTATTGCAGAATTGACATATTCATATAACCGAAAAAATTGCACTTTCTAAGTTTTAGACTTAAAGTCGATTTTCTTGTAAATTGTATTTCAGTTGCGTGAGCACTGTACCGCTTAAGCCGAAAAACATGAATTTTACTGATTTGAGCGAAAGTCAAATTATATTGCTTTTGCAGGATTAACAAATTAATATTACCGAAAAAGTTGCACTTTCTTAGGTTTAGACTCAAAGTCGACTTTCTTGCAAATTGTATGTCAATTGCGGCAGCACTGTACTGCTTAAGCCGAAAAACATCAATATTACTGATTTGCGCGAAAGTAAAATTATAATGTTATTGCAGAATTTACATATTCATATAACCGAAAAAATTGTACCTTCTTAGTTTTAGACTTAAAGTCGATTTTCTTCTAAATTGTATGTCAATTGCGTGAGCACTGTACCGCTTAAACCGAAAAACATGAACTTTACTGATTTGAACGAAAGTCAAATTATATTGTTATTGCAGGATTAACAAATTAATATTACCGAAAAAGTTGCACTTTCTTAGGTTTAGACTCAAAGTCGATTTTCTTGTAAATTGTATGTCAGTTGTTTGAGCACTGTACTGCTTAAGCCGAAACACATGAATTTTACTGATTTGAGCGAAAGTCAAATTATATTGCTTTTGCAGGATTAACAAATTAATATTACCGAAAAAGTTGGACTTTCTTAGGTTTAGAATCAAAGTCGATTTTCTTGTAAATTGTATGTCAATTGCGGCAGCACTGTACTGCTTAAGCCGAAAAACATTAATATTACTGATTTGCGCGGAAGTAAAATTATAATGTTATTGCAGAATTTACATATTCATATAACCGAAAAAATTGTACTTTCTTAGTTTTAGACTTAAAGTCGATTTGCTTCTAAATTGTATGTTAATTGCGTGAGCACTGTACCGCTTAAGCCGAAAAACATGAATTTTACTGATTTGAGCGAAAGTCAAATTATATTGTTATTGCAGGATTAACAAATTAATATTACCGAAAAAGTTGCACTTTCTTAGGCTTAGACTCAAAGTAAATTTTCTTGTAAATTGTATGTCAATTGCGGAAGAACTGTACTGCTTAAGCCGAAAAACATCAATATTACTGATTTGCGCGAAAGTAAAATTATAATGTTATTGCAGAATTTACATAATTATATAACCGAAAAAATTGTACTTTCTTAGTTTTAGACTTAAAGTCGATTTTCTTCTAAATTGTATGTCAATTGCGTGATCACTGTACCGCCTAAACGGAAAAACATGAATTTTACTGATTTGGCAAAAGTCAAATTATATTGTTATTGCAGAATTTACATATTCATATAACCGAAAAAATTGTACTTTCTTAGTTTTAGACTTAAAGTCGATTTGCTTCTAAATTGTATGTTAATTGCGTGAGCACTGTACCGCTTAAGCCGAAAAACATGAGTTTTACTGATTTGAGCGAAAGTCAAATTATATTGCTATTGCAGGATTAACAAATTAATATTACCGAAAAAGTTGCACTTTCTTAGGTTTAGACTCAAAGTCGATTTGCTTCTAAATTGTATGTTAATTGCGTGAGCACTGTACCGCTTAAACCGAAAAACATGAATTTTACTGATTTGAGCGAAAGTCAAATTATATTGCTTTTGCAGGATTAACAAATTAATATTACCGAAAAAGTTGCACTTTCTTAGGTTTAGACTCAAAGTCGATTTTCTTTTAATTGTATGTCAATTGCGGCAGCACTGTACTGCTAAAATCGAAAAACATGAATTTTGCTGATTTGAGCGAAAGTCAAATTATATTGTTATTGCAGAATTGACATATTCATATAACCGAAAAAATTGTACTTTCTTAGTTTTAGACTTAAAGTCGATTTTCTTGTAAATTGTATGTCAGTTGCGTGAGAACTGTACTGCTTAAGCCGAAAAACATGAATTGTACTGATTTGCGCGAAAGTAAAATTATATTGCTTTTGCAGGATTAACAAATTAATATTACCGAAAAAGTTGCACTTTCTTAGGTTTAGACTCAAAGTCGATTTTCTTGTAAATTGTATGTCAATTGCGGCAGCACTGTACTGCTTAAGCTGAAAAACATTAATATTACTGATTTGCGCGAAAGTAAAATTATAATGTTATTGCAGAATTTACATATTCATATAACCGAAAAAATTGTACTTTCTTATTTTTAGACTTAAAGTCGATTTTCTTGTAAATTGTATGTCAGTTGTTTGAGCACTGTACTGCTTAAACCGAAAAACATGAATTTTACTGATTTGAGCGAAAGTCAAATTATATTGCTTTTGCAGGATTAACAAATTAATATTACCGAAAAAGTTGCACTTTCTTAGGTTTAGACTCAAAGTCGATTTTCTTGTAAATTGTATGTCAATTGCGGCAGCACTGTACTGCTTAAGCTGAAAAACATTAATATTACTGATTTGCGCGAAAGTAAAATTATAATGTTATTGCAGAATTTACATATTCATATAACCGAAAGAAATTGTACTTTCTTAGTTTTAGACTTAAAGTCGATTTGCTTCTAAATTGTATGTTAATTGCGTGAGCACTGTACCGCTTAAACCGAAAAACATGAATTTTACTGATTTGAGCGAAAGTCAAATTATATTGTTATTGCAGGATTAACAAATTAATATTACCGAAAAAGTTGCACTTTCTTAGGTTTAGACTCAAAGTCGATTTTCTTGTAAATTGTATGTCAGTTGTGTGAGCACTGTACTGCTTAGGCCGAAAAACATGAATTTTACTAATTTGAGCGAAAGTCAAATTATATTGTTATTGCAGGATTAACAAATTAATATTACCGAAAAAGTTGCACTTTCTTAGGTTTAGACTCAAAGTCGATTTTCTTGCAAATTGTATGTCAATTGCGGCAGCACTGTACTGCTTAAGCCGAAAAACATCAATATTACTGATTTGCGCGAAAGTAAAATTATAATGTTATTGCAGAATTTACATATTCATATAACCGAAAAAATTGTACCTTCTTAGTTTTAGACTTAAAGTCGATTTTCTTGTAAATTGTATGTCAATTGCGTGAGCACTGTACCGCTTAAACCGAAAAACATGAACTTTACTGATTTGAGCGAAAGTCAAATTATATTGTTATTGCAGAATTTACATATTCATATAACCGAAAAAATTGTACTTTCTTAGTTTTAGACTTAAAGTCGATTTGCTTCTAAATTGTATGTTAATTGCGTGAGCACTGTACCGCCTAAACCGAAAAACATGAATTTTACTGATTTGAGCGAAAGTCAAATTATATTGTTATTGCAGGATTAACAAATTAATATTACCGTTGCACTTTCTTAGGCTTAGACTCAAAGTAAATTTTCTTGTAAATTGTATGTCAATTGCGGAAGCACTGTACTGCTTAAGCCGAAAAACATTAATATTACTGATTTGCGCGGAAGTAAAATTATAATGTTATTGCAGAATTTACATATTCATATAACCGAAAAAATTTTACTTTCTTAGTTTTAGACTTAAAGTCGATTTGCTTCTAAATTGTATGTTAATTGCGTGAGCACTGTACCGCTTAAGCCGAAAAACATGAATTTTACTGATTTGAGCGAAAGTCAAATTATATTGTTATTGCAGGATTAACAAATTAATATGACCGAAAAAGTTGCACTTTCTTAGGCTTAGACTCAAAGTAAATTTTCTTGTAAATTGTATGTCAATTGCGGAAGCACTGTACTGCTTAAGCCGAAAAACATCAATATTACTGATTTGCGCGAAAGTAAAATTATAATGTTATTGCAGAATTAACATAATTATATAACCGAAAAAATTGTACTTTCTTAGTTTTAGACTTAAAGTCGATTTTCTTCTAAATTGTATGTCAATTGCGTGAGCACTGTACCGCCTAAACCGAAAAACATGAATTTTACTGATTTGGCAAAAGTCAAATTATATTGTTATTGCGGAATTTACATATTCATATAACCGAAAAAATTGTACTTTCTTAGTTTTAGACTTAAAGTCGATTTGCTTCTAAATTGTATGTTAATTGCGTGAGCACTGTACCGCTTAAGCCGAAAAACATGAGTTTTACTGATTTGAGCGAAAGTCAAATTATATTGTTATTGCAGAATTAACAAATTAATATTACCGAAAAAGTTGCACTTTCTTAGGCTTAGACTCAAAGTAAATTTTCTTGTAAATTGTATGTCAATTGCGGAAGAACTGTACTGCTTAAGCCGAAAAACATCAATATTACTGATTTGCGCGAAAGTAAAATTATAATGTTATTGCAGAATTTTTATAATTATATAACCGAAAAAATTGTACTTTCTTAGTTTTAGACTTAAAGTCGATTTTCTTCTAAATTGTATGTCAATTGCGTGATCACTGTACCGCCTAAACGGAAAAACATGAATTTTACTGATTTGGCAAAAGTCAAATTATATTGTTATTGCAGAATTTACATATTCATATAACCGAAAAAATTGTACTTTCTTAGTTTTAGACTTAAAGTCGATTTGCTTCTAAATTGTATGTTAATTGCGTGAGCACTGTACCGCTTAAGCCGAAAAACATGAGTTTTACTGATTTGAGCGAAAGTCAAATTATATTGTTATTGCAGGATTAACAAATTAATATTACCGAAAAAGTTGCACTTTCTTAGGTTTAGACTCAAAGTCGATTTGCTTCTAAATTGTATGTTAATTGCGTGAGCACTGTACCGCTTAAACCGAAAAACATGAATTTTACTGATTTGAGCGAAAGTCAAATTATATTGTTATTGCAGGATTAACAAATTAATATTACCGAAAAAGTTGCACTTTCTTAGGTTTAGACTCAAAGTCGATTTTCTTGTAAATTGTATGTCAGTTGTGTGAGCACTGTACTGCTTAGGCCGAAAAACATGAATTTTACTAATTTGAGCGAAAGTCAAATTATATTGTTATTGCAGGATTAACAAATTAATATTACCGAAAAAGTTGCACTTTCTTAGGTTTAGACTCAAAGTCGATTTTCTTGCAAATTGTATGTCAATTGCGGCAGCACTGTACTGCTTAAGCCGAAAAACATCAATATTACTGATTTGCGCGAAAGTAAAATTATAATGTTATTGCAGAATTTACATATTCATATAACCGAAAAAATTGTACCTTCTTAGTTTTAGACTTAAAGTCGATTTTCTTGTAAATTGTATGTCAATTGCGTGAGCACTGTACCTCTTAAACCGAAAAACATGAACTTTACTGATTTGAGCGAAAGTCAAATTATATTGTTATTGCAGAATTTACATATTCATATAACCGAAAAAATTGTACTTTCTTAGTTTTAGACTTAAAGTCGATTTGCTTCTAAATTGTATGTTAATTGCGTGAGCACTGTACCGCCTAAACCGAAAAACATGAATTTTACTGATTTGAGCGAAAGTCAAATTATATTGTTATTGCAGGATTAACAAATTAATATTACCGTTGCACTTTCTTAGGCTTAGACTCAAAGTAAATTTTCTTGTAAATTGTATGTCAATTGCGGAAGCACTGTACTGCTTAAGCCGAAAAACATTAATATTACTGATTTGCGCGGAAGTAAAATTATAATGTTATTGCAGAATTTACATATTCATATAACCGAAAAAATTTTACTTTCTTAGTTTTAGACTTAAAGTCGATTTGCTTCTAAATTGTATGTTAATTGCGTGAGCACTGTACCGCTTAAGCCGAAAAACATGAATTTTACTGATTTGAGCGAAAGTCAAATTATATTGTTATTGCAGGATTAACAAATTAATATGACCGAAAAAGTTGCACTTTCTTAGGCTTAGACTCAAAGTAAATTTTCTTGTAAATTGTATGTCAATTGCGGAAGCACTGTACTGCTTAAGCCGAAAAACATCAATATTACTGATTTGCGCGGAAGTAAAATTATAATGTTATTGCAGAATTTACATATTCATATAACCGAAAAAATTTTACTTTCTTAGTTTTAGACTTAAAGTCGATTTGCTTCTAAATTGTATGTTAATTGCGTGAGCACTGTACCGCTTAAGCCGAAAAACATGAATTTTACTGATTTGAGCGAAAGTCAAATTATATTGTTATTGCAGGATTAACAAATTAATATGACCGAAAAAGTTGCACTTTCTTAGGCTTAGACTCAAAGTAAATTTTCTTGTAAATTGTATGTCAATTGCGGAAGCACTGTACTGCTTAAGCCGAAAAACATCAATATTACTGATTTGCGCGAAAGTAAAATTATAATGTTATTGCAGAATTTACATATTCATATAACCGAAAAAATTGTACTTTCTTAATTTTAGACTTAAAGTCGATTTGCTTCTAAATTGTATGTTAATTGCGTGAGCACTGTACCGCTTAAACCGAAAAACATGAATTTTACTGATTTGAGCGAAAGTCAAATTATATTGTTATTGCAGGATTAACAAATTAATATTACCGAAAAAGTTGCACATTTTTAGGTTTAGACTCAAAGTCGATTTTCTTGTAAATTGTATGTCAATTGCGGCAGCACTGTACTGCTTAAGCCGAAAAACATCAATATTACTGATTTGCGCGAAAGTAAAATTATAATGTTATTGCAGAATTTACATATTCATATAACCGAAAAAATTGTACCTTCTTAGTTTTAGACTTAAAGTCGATTTTCTTCTAAATTGTATGTCAATTGCGTGAGCACTGTACCGCTTAAACCGAAAAACATGAACTTTACTGATTTGAGCGAAAGTCAAATTATATTGTTATTGCAGGATTAACAAATTAATATTACCGAAAAAGTTGCACTTTCTTAGGTTTAGACTCAAAGTCGATTTTCTTGTAAATTGTATGTCAGTTGTTTGAGCACTGTACTGCTTAGGCCGAAAAACATGAATTTTACTAATTTGAGCGAAAGTCAAATTATATTGTTATTGCAGGATTAACAAATTAATATTACCGAAAAAGTTGCACTTTCTTAGGTTTAGACTCAAAGTAAATTTTCTTGCAAATTGTATGTCAATTGCGGCAGCACTGTACTGCTTAAGCCGAAAAACATCAATATTACTGATTTGCGCGAAAGTAAAATTATAATGTTATTGCAGAATTTATATATTCATATAACCGAAAAAATTGTACCTTCTTAGTTTTAGACTTAAAGTCGATTTTCTTCTAAATTGTATGTCAATTGCGTGAGCACTGTACCGCTTAAACCGAAAAACATGAACTTTACTGATTTGAGCGAAAGTCAAATTATATTCTTATTGCAGAATTGACATATTCATATAACCGAAAAAATTGCACTTTCTAAGTTTTAGACTTAAAGTCGATTTTCTTGTAAATTGTATTTCAGTTGCGTGAGCACTGTACCGCTTAAGCCGAAAAACATGAATTTTACTGATTTGAGCGAAAGTCAAATTATATTGCTTTTGCAGGATTAACAAATTAATATTACCGAAAAAGTTGCACTTTCTTAGGTTTAGACTCAAAGTCGACTTTCTTGCAAATTGTATGTCAATTGCGGCAGCACTGTACTGCTTAAGCCGAAAAACATCAATATTACTGATTTGCGCGAAAGTAAAATTATAATGTTATTGCAGAATTTACATATTCATATAACCGAAAAAATTGTACCTTCTTAGTTTTAGACTTAAAGTCGATTTTCTTCTAAATTGTATGTCAATTGCGTGAGCACTGTACCGCTTAAACCGAAAAACATGAACTTTACTGATTTGAGCGAAAGTCAAATTATATTGTTATTGCAGGATTAACAAATTAATATTACCGAAAAAGTTGCACTTTCTTAGGTTTAGACTCAAAGTCGATTTTCTTGTAAATTGTATGTCAGTTGTTTGAGCACTGTACTGCTTAAGCCGAAACACATGAATTTTACTGATTTGAGCGAAAGTCAAATTATATTGCTTTTGCAGGATTAACAAATTAATATTACCGAAAAAGTTGGACTTTCTTAGGTTTAGAATCAAAGTCGATTTTCTTGTAAATTGTATGTCAATTGCGGCAGCACTGTACTGCTTAAGCCGAAAAACATTAATATTACTGATTTGCGCGGAAGTAAAATTATAATGTTTTTGCAGAATTTACATATTCATATAACCGAAAAAATTGTACTTTCTTAGTTTTAGACTTAAAGTCGATTTGCTTCTAAATTGTATGTTAATTGCGTGAGCACTGTACCGCTTAAGCCGAAAAACATGAATTTTACTGATTTGAGCGAAAGTCAAATTATATTGTTATTGCAGGATTAACAAATTAATATTACCGAAAAAGTTGCACTTTCTTAGGCTTAGACTCAAAGTAAATTTTCTTGTAAATTGTATGTCAATTGCGGAAGAACTGTACTGCTTAAGCCGAAAAACATCAATATTACTGATTTGCGCGAAAGTAAAATTATAATGTTATTGCAGAATTTACATAATTATATAACCGAAAAAATTGTACTTTCTTAGTTTTAGACTTAAAGTCGATTTTCTTCTAAATTGTATGTCAATTGCGTGATCACTGTACCGCCTAAACGGAAAAACATGAATTTTACTGATTTGGCAAAAGTCAAATTATATTGTTATTGCAGAATTTACATATTCATATAACCGAAAAAATTGTACTTTCTTAGTTTTAGACTTAAAGTCGATTTGCTTCTAAATTGTATGTTAATTGCGTGAGCACTGTACCGCTTAAGCCGAAAAACATGAGTTTTACTGATTTGAGCGAAAGTCAAATTATATTGTTATTGCAGGATTAACAAATTAATATTACCGAAAAAGTTGCACTTTCTTAGGTTTAGACTCAAAGTCGATTTGCTTCTAAATTGTATGTCAATTGCGTGAGCACTGTACCGCTTAAACCGAAAAACATGAATTTTACTGATTTGAGCGAAAGTCAAATTATATTGCTTTTGCAGGATTAACAAATTAATATTACCGAAAAAGTTGCACTTTCTTAGGTTTAGACTCAAAGTCGATTTTCTTTTAATTGTATGTCAATTGCGGCAGCACTGTACTGCTAAAATCGAAAAACATGAATTTTGCTGATTTGAGCGAAAGTCAAATTATATTGTTATTGCAGAATTGACATATTCATATAACCGAAAAAATTGTACTTTCTTAGTTTTAGACTTAAAGTCGATTTTCTTGTAAATTGTATGTCAGTTGCGTGAGAACTGTACTGCTTAAGCCGAAAAACATGAATTTTACTGATTTGCGCGAAAGTAAAATTATATTGCTTTTGCAGGATTAACAAATTAATATTACCGAAAAAGTTGCACTTTCTTAGGTTTAGACTCAAAGTCGATTTTCTTGTAAATTGTATGTCAATTGCGGCAGCACTGTACTGCTTAAGCTGAAAAACATTAATATTACTGATTTGCGCGAAAGTAAAATTATAATGTTATTGCAGAATTTACATATTCATATAACCGAAAAAATTGTACTTTCTTATTTTTAGACTTAAAGTCGATTTTCTTGTAAATTGTATGTCAGTTGTTTGAGCACTGTACTGCTTAAACCGAAAAACATGAATTTTACTGATTTGAGCGAAAGTCAAATTATATTGCTTTTGCAGGATTAACAAATTAATATTACCGAAAAAGTTGCACTTTCTTAGGTTTAGACTCAAAGTCGATTTTCTTGTAAATTGTATGTCAATTGCGGCAGCACTGTACTGCTTAAGCTGAAAAACATTAATATTACTGATTTGCGCGAAAGTAAAATTATAATGTTATTGCAGAATTTACATATTCATATAACCGAAAAAAATTGTACTTTCTTAGTTTTAGACTTAAAGTCGATTTGCTTCTAAATTGTATGTTAATTGCGTGAGCACTGTACCGCTTAAACCGAAAAACATGAATTTTACTGATTTGAGCGAAAGTCAAATTATATTGTTATTGCAGGATTAACAAATTAATATTACCGAAAAAGTTGCACTTTCTTAGGTTTAGACTCAAAGTCGATTTTCTTGTAAATTGTATGTCAGTTGTGTGAGCACTGTACTGCTTAGGCCGAAAAACATGAATTTTACTAATTTGAGCGAAAGTCAAATTATATTGTTATTGCAGGATTAACAAATTAATATTACCGAAAAAGTTGCACTTTCTTAGGTTTAGACTCAAAGTCGATTTTCTTGCAAATTGTATGTCAATTGCGGCAGCACTGTACTGCTTAAGCCGAAAAACATCAATATTACTGATTTGCGCGAAAGTAAAATTATAATGTTATTGCAGAATTTACATATTCATATAACCGAAAAAATTGTACCTTCTTAGTTTTAGACTTAAAGTCGATTTTCTTGTAAATTGTATGTCAATTGCGTGAGCACTGTACCGCTTAAACCGAAAAACATGAACTTTACTGATTTGAGCGAAAGTCAAATTATATTGTTATTGCAGAATTTACATATTCATATAACCGAAAAAATTGTACTTTCTTAGTTTTAGACTTAAAGTCGATTTGCTTCTAAATTGTATGTTAATTGCGTGAGCACTGTACCGCCTAAACCGAAAAACATGAATTTTACTGATTTGAGCGAAAGTCAAATTATATTGTTATTGCAGGATTAACAAATTAATATTACCGTTGCACTTTCTTAGGCTTAGACTCAAAGTAAATTTTCTTGTAAATTGTATGTCAATTGCGGAAGCACTGTACTGCTTAAGCCGAAAAACATTAATATTACTGATTTGCGCGGAAGTAAAATTATAATGTTATTGCAGAATTTACATATTCATATAACCGAAAAAATTTTACTTTCTTAGTTTTAGACTTAAAGTCGATTTGCTTCTAAATTGTATGTTAATTGCGTGAGCACTGTACCGCTTAAGCCGAAAAACATGAATTTTACTGATTTGAGCGAAAGTCAAATTATATTGTTATTGCAGGATTAACAAATTAATATGACCGAAAAAGTTGCACTTTCTTAGGCTTAGACTCAAAGTAAATTTTCTTGTAAATTGTATGTCAATTGCGGAAGCACTGTACTGCTTAAGCCGAAAAACATCAATATTACTGATTTGCGCGAAAGTAAAATTATAATGTTATTGCAGAATTAACATAATTATATAACCGAAAAAATTGTACTTTCTTAGTTTTAGACTTAAAGTCGATTTTCTTCTAAATTGTATGTCAATTGCGTGAGCACTGTACCGCCTAAACCGAAAAACATGAATTTTACTGATTTGGCAAAAGTCAAATTATATTGTTATTGCGGAATTTACATATTCATATAACCGAAAAAATTGTACTTTCTTAGTTTTAGACTTAAAGTCGATTTGCTTCTAAATTGTATGTTAATTGCGTGAGCACTGTACCGCTTAAGCCGAAAAACATGAGTTTTACTGATTTGAGCGAAAGTCAAATTATATTGTTATTGCAGAATTAACAAATTAATATTACCGAAAAAGTTGCACTTTCTTAGGCTTAGACTCAAAGTAAATTTTCTTGTAAATTGTATGTCAATTGCGGAAGAACTGTACTGCTTAAGCCGAAAAACATCAATATTACTGATTTGCGCGAAAGTAAAATTATAATGTTATTGCAGAATTTACATAATTATATAACCGAAAAAATTGTACTTTCTTAGTTTTAGACTTAAAGTCGATTTTCTTCTAAATTGTATGTCAATTGCGTGATCACTGTACCGCCTAAACGGAAAAACATGAATTTTACTGATTTGGCAAAAGTCAAATTATATTGTTATTGCAGAATTTACATATTCATATAACCGAAAAAATTGTACTTTCTTAGTTTTAGACTTAAAGTCGATTTGCTTCTAAATTGTATGTTAATTGCGTGAGCACTGTACCGCTTAAGCCGAAAAACATGAGTTTTACTGATTTGAGCGAAAGTCAAATTATATTGTTATTGCAGGATTAACAAATTAATATTACCGAAAAAGTTGCACTTTCTTAGGTTTAGACTCAAAGTCGATTTGCTTCTAAATTGTATGTTAATTGCGTGAGCACTGTACCGCTTAAACCGAAAAACATGAATTTTACTGATTTGAGCGAAAGTCAAATTATATTGTTATTGCAGGATTAACAAATTAATATTACCGAAAAAGTTGCACTTTCTTAGGTTTAGACTCAAAGTCGATTTTCTTGTAAATTGTATGTCAGTTGTGTGAGCACTGTACTGCTTAGGCCGAAAAACATGAATTTTACTAATTTGAGCGAAAGTCAAATTATATTGTTATTGCAGGATTAACAAATTAATATTACCGAAAAAGTTGCACTTTCTTAGGTTTAGACTCAAAGTCGATTTTCTTGCAAATTGTATGTCAATTGCGGCAGCACTGTACTGCTTAAGCCGAAAAACATCAATATTACTGATTTGCGCGAAAGTAAAATTATAATGTTATTGCAGAATTTACATATTCATATAACCGAAAAAATTGTACCTTCTTAGTTTTAGACTTAAAGTCGATTTTCTTGTAAATTGTATGTCAATTGCGTGAGCACTGTACCGCTTAAACCGAAAAACATGAACTTTACTGATTTGAGCGAAAGTCAAATTATATTGTTATTGCAGAATTTACATATTCATATAACCGAAAAAATTGTACTTTCTTAGTTTTAGACTTAAAGTCGATTTGCTTCTAAATTGTATGTTAATTGCGTGAGCACTGTACCGCCTAAACCGAAAAACATGAATTTTACTGATTTGAGCGAAAGTCAAATTATATTGTTATTGCAGGATTAACAAATTAATATTACCGTTGCACTTTCTTAGGCTTAGACTCAAAGTAAATTTTCTTGTAAATTGTATGTCAATTGCGGAAGCACTGTACTGCTTAAGCCGAAAAACATTAATATTACTGATTTGCGCGGAAGTAAAATTATAATGTTATTGCAGAATTTACATATTCATATAACCGAAAAAATTTTACTTTCTTAGTTTTAGACTTAAAGTCGATTTGCTTCTAAATTGTATGTTAATTGCGTGAGCACTGTACCGCTTAAGCCGAAAAACATGAATTTTACTGATTTGAGCGAAAGTCAAATTATATTGTTATTGCAGGATTAACAAATTAATATGACCGAAAAAGTTGCACTTTCTTAGGCTTAGACTCAAAGTAAATTTTCTTGTAAATTGTATGTCAATTGCGGAAGCACTGTACTGCTTAAGCCGAAAAACATCAATATTACTGATTTGCGCGAAAGTAAAATTATAATGTTATTGCAGAATTAACATAATTATATAACCGAAAAAATTGTACTTTCTTAGTTTTAGACTTAAAGTCGATTTTCTTCT
Source organism: Bactrocera oleae (assembly GCF_042242935.1). Classification (NCBI taxonomy): domain Eukaryota; kingdom Metazoa; phylum Arthropoda; class Insecta; order Diptera; family Tephritidae; genus Bactrocera; species Bactrocera oleae. The sequence continues at coordinate 13,551,172 of NC_091541.1, read as the reverse complement.
AAATTGTATGTCAATTGCATGAGCACTGTACCGCCTAAACCGAAAAACATGAATTTTACTGATTTGGCAAAAGTCAAATTATATTGTTATTGCGGAATTTACATATTCATATAACCGAAAAAATTGTACTTTCTTAGTTTTAGGCTTAAAGTCGATTTGCTTCTAAATTGTATGTTAATTGCGTGAGCACTGTACCGCTTAAGCCGAAAAACATGAGTTTTACTGATTTGAGCGAAAGTCAAATTATATTGTTATTGCAGGATTAACAAATTAATATTACCGAAAAAGTTGCACTTTCTTAGGTTTAGACGCAAAGTCGATTTGCTTCTAAATTGTATGTTAATTGCGTGAGCACTGTACCGCTTAAACCGAAAAACATGAATTTTACTCATTTGAGCGAAAGTCAAATTATATTGCTTTTGCAGGATTAACAAATTAATATTACCGAAAAAGTTGCACTTTCTTAGGTTTGAACTCAAAGTCGATTTTCTTGTAAATTGTATGTCAATTGCGGCAGCACTGTACTGCTAAAATCGAAAAACATGAATTTTGCTGATTTGAGCGAAAGTCAAATTATATTGTTATTGCAGAATTGACATATTCATATAACCGAAAAAATTGTACTTTCTTAGTTTTAGACTTAAAGTCGATTTTCTTGTAAATTGTATGTCAGTTGCGTGAGCACTGTACTGCTTAAGCCGAAAAACATGAATTTTACTGATTTGCGCGAAAGTAAAATTATATTGCTTTTGCAGGATTAACAAATTAATATTACCGAAAAAGTTGCACTTTCTTAGGTTTAGACTCAAAGTCGATTTTCTTGTAAATTGTATGTCAATTGCGGCAGCACTGTACTGCTTAAGCTGAAAAACATTAATATTACTGATTTGCGCGAAAGTAAAATTATAATGTTATTGCAGAATTTACATATTCATATAACCGAAAAAATTGTACTTTCTTATTTTTAGACTTAAAGTCGATTTTCTTGTAAATTGTATGTCAGTTGTTTGAGCACTGTACTGCTTAAACCGAAAAACATGAATTTTACTGATTTGAGCGAAAGTCAAATTATATTGCTTTTGCAGGATTAACAAATTAATATTACCGAAAAAGTTGCACTTTCTTAGGTTTAGACTCAAAGTCGATTTTCTTGTAAATTGTATGTCAATTGCGGCAGCACTGTACTGCTTAAGCTGAAAAACATTAATATTACTGATTTGCGCGAAAGTAAAATTATAATGTTATTGCAGAATTTACATATTCATATAACCGAAAAAAATTGTACTTTCTTAGTTTTAGACTTAAAGTCGATTTGCTTCTAAATTGTATGTTAATTGCGTGAGCACTGTACCGCTTAAACCGAAAAACATGAATTTTACTGATTTGAGCGAAAGTCAAATTATATTGTTATTGCAGGATTAACAAATTAATATTACCGAAAAAGTTGCACTTTCTTAGGTTTAGACTCAAAGTCGATTTTCTTGTAAATTGTATGTCAGTTGTGTGAGCACTGTACTGCTTAGGCCGAAAAACATGAATTTTACTAATTTGAGCGAAAGTCAAATTATATTGTTATTGCAGGATTAACAAATTAATATTACCGAAAAAGTTGCACTTTCTTAGGTTTAGACTCAAAGTCGATTTTCTTGCAAATTGTATGTCAATTGCGGCAGCACTGTACTGCTTAAGCCGAAAAACATCAATATTACTGATTTTCGCGAAAGTAAAATTATAATGTTATTGCAGAATTTACATATTCATATAACCGAAAAAATTGTACCTTCTTAGTTTTAGACTTAAAGTCGATTTTCTTGTAAATTGTATGTCAATTGCGTGAGCACTGTACCGCTTAAACCGAAAAACATGAACTTTACTGATTTGAGCGAAAGTCAAATTATATTGTTATTGCAGAATTGACATATTCATATAACCGAAAAAATTGCACTTTCTTAGTTTTAGACTTAAAGTCGATTTTCTTGTAAATTGTATTTCAGTTGCGTGAGCACTGTACCGCTTAAGCCGAAAAACATGAATTTTACTGATTTGAGCGAAAGTCAAATGATATTGCTTTTGCAGGATTAACAAATTAATATTACCGAAAAAGTTGCACTTTCTTAGGTTTAGACTCAAAGTCGACTTTCTTGTAAATTGTATGTCAATTGCGGCAGCACTGTACTGCTTAAGCCGAAAAACATTAATATTACTGATTTGCGCGAAAGTCAAATTATAATGTTATTGCAGAATTTACATATTCATATAACCGAAAAAATTGTACTTTCTTAGTTTTAGACTTAAAGTCGATTTTCTTCTAAATTGTATGTCAATTGCGTGAGCACTGTACCGCTTAAACCGAAAAACATGAATTTTACTGATTTGAGCGAAAGTCAAATTATATTGTTATTGCAGGATTAACAAATTAATATTACCGAAAAAGTTGCACTTTCTTAGGTTTAGACTCAAAGTCGATTTTCTTGTAAATTGTATGTCAGTTGTTTGAGCACTGTACTGCTTAAGCCGAAACGCATGAATTTTACTGATTTGAGCGAAAGTCAAATTATATTGCTTTTGCAGGATTAACAAATTAATATTACCGAAAAAGTTGGACTTTCTTAAGTTTAGACTCAAAGTCGATTTTCTTGTAAATTGTATGTCAATTGCGGCAGCACTGTACTGCTTAAGCCGAAAAACATTAATATTACTGATTTGCGCGAAAGTAAAATTATAATGTTATTGCAGAATTTACATATTCATATAACCGAAAAAATTGTACTTTCTTAGTTTTAGACTTAAAGTCGATTTGCTTCTAAATTGTATGTTAATTGCGTGAGCACTGTACCACTTAAGCCGAAAAACATGAATTTTACTGATTTGAGCGAAAGTCAAATTATATTGTTATTGCAGGATTAACAAATTAATATTACCGAAAAAGTTGCACTTTCTTAGGTTTAGACTCAAAGTCGATTTTCTTGTAAATTGTATGTCAGTTGCGTGAGCACTGTACCGCTTAAGCCGAAAAACATGAATTTTACTGATTTGAACGAAAGTCAAATTATATTGTTATTGCAGGATTAACAAATTAATATTACCGAAAAAGTTGCACTTTCTTAGGTTTAGACTCAAAGTCAATTTTCTTGTAAATTGAATGTCAATTGCGGAAGCACTGTACTGCTTAAGCCGAAAAACATCAATATTACTGATTTGCGCGAAAGTAAAATTATAATGTTATTGCAGAATTTACATAATTATATAACCGAAAAAATTGTACTTTCTTAGTTTTAGACTTAAAGTCGATTTTCTTCTAAATTTTATGTCAATTGCGTGAGCACTGTACCGCCTAAACCGAAAAACATGAATTTTACTGATTTGGCAAAAGTCAAATTATATTGTTATTGCAGAATTGACATATTCATATAACCGAAAAAATTGCACTTTCTTAGTTTTAGACTTAAAGTCGATTTTCTTGTAAATTGTATTTCAGTTGCGTGAGCACTGTACCGCTTAAGCCGAAAAACATGAATTTTACTGATTTGAGCGAAAGTCAAATTATATTGCTTTTGCAGGATTAACAAATTAATATTACCGAAAAAGTTGCACTTTGTTAGGTTTAGACTCAAAGTCGATTTTCTTGTAAATTGTATGTCAATTGCGGCAGCACTGTACTGCTTAAGCCGAAAAACATTAATATTGCTGATTTGCGCGAAAGTAAAATTATAATGTTATCGCAGAATTTACATATTCATATAACCGAAAAAATTGTACTTTCTTAGTTTTAGACTTAAAGTCGATTTTCTTCTAAATTGTATGTCAATTGCGTGAGCACTGTACCGCTCAAACCGAAAAACATGAATTTTCCTGATTTGAGCAAAAGTCAAGTTATATTGTTATTGCAGAGTTGACATATTCATATAACCGAAAAAATTGGACTTTCTTAGTTTTAGACTTAAAGTCGATTTTCTTGTAAATTGTATTTCAGTTGCGTGAGCACTGTAGCGCTTAAGCCGAAAAACATGAATTTTACTGATTTGAGCGAAAGTCAAATTATATTGCTTTTGCAGGATTAACAAATTAATATTACCGAAAATGTTGCACTTTCTTAGGTTTAGACTCAAAGTCGATTTTCTTGTAAATTGTATGTCAATTGCGGCAGCACTGTACTGCTTAAGCTGAAAAATATTAATATTACTGATTTGCGCGAAAGTAAAAATATAATGTTATTGCAGAATTTACATATTCATATAACCAAAAAAATTGTACTTTCTTAGCTTTAGACTTAAAGTCAATTTGCTTCTAAATTGTATGTTAATTGCGTGAGCACTGTACCGCTTAAACCGAAAAGCATGAATTTTACTGATTTGAGCGAAAGTCAAATTATATTGTTATTGCAGGATTAACAAATTAATATTACCGAAAAAGTTGCACTTTCTTAGGTTTAGACTCAAAGTCGATTTTCTTGTAAATTGTATGTCAGTTGTGTGAGCACTGTACTGCTTAAGCCGAAAAACATGAATTTTACTGATTTGAACGAAAGTCAAATTATATTGCTTTTGCAGGATTAACAAATTAATATTACCGAAAAAGTTCATGTAAATTGTATGTAGTTGTGTGAGCACTGTACTGCTTAGGCCGAAAAACATGAATTTTACTAATTTGAGCGAAAGTCAAATTATATTGTTATTGCAGGATTAACAAATTAATATTACCGAAAAAGTTGCACTTTCTTAGGTTTAGACTCAAAGTCGATTTTCTTGCAAATTGTATGTCAATTGCGACAGCACTGTACTGCTTAAGCCGAAAAACACCAATATTACTGATTTGAGCGAAAGTCAAATTATATTGCTTTTGCAGGATTAACAAATTAATATTACCGAAAAAGTTGCACTTTCTTAGGTTTAGACTCAAAGTCGACTTTCTTGTAAATTGTATGTCAATTGCGGCAGCACTGTACTGCTTAAGCCGAAAAACATTAATATTACAGATTTGCGCGAAAGTAAAATTATAATGTTATTGCAGAATTTACATATTCATATAACCGAAAAAATTGTACTTTCTTAGGTTTAGACTCACAGTCGATTTTCTTGTAAATTGTATGTCAGTTGTGTGAGCACTGTACTGCTTAAGCCGAAAAACATGAATTTTACTGATTTGAGCGAAAGTCAAATTATATTGCTTTTGCAGGATTAACAAATTAATATTACCGAAAAAGTTGCACTTTCTTAGGTTTAGACTCATAGTCGATTTTCTTGTAAATTGTATGTCAATTGCGGCAGCACTGTACTGCTTAAGCCGAAAAACATTAATATTACTGATTTGCGCGAAAGTAAAATTATAATGTTATTGTAGAATTGACATATTCATATAACCGAAAAAATTGTACTTTCTTAGTTTTAGACCTAAAGTCGATTTTCTTCTAAATTGTATGTCAATTGCGTGAGCACTGTACCGCTTAAACCGAAAAACATGAATTTTACTGATTTGAGCGAAAGTCAAATTATATTGTTATTGCAAAATTGACATATTCATATAACCGAAAAAATTGCACTTTCTTAGTTTTAGACTTAAAGTCGATTTTCTTGTAAATTGTATTTCAGTTGCGTGAGCACTGTACCGCTTAAGCCGAAAAACATGAATTTTACTGATTTGAGCGAAAGTCAAATTATATTGCTTTTGCAGGATTAACAAATTAATATTACCGAAAAAGTTGCACTTTCTTAGGTTTAGACTCAAGGTCGACTTTCTTGTAAATTGTATGTCGATTGCGGCAGCACTGTTCTGCTTAAACCGAAAAACATCAATATTACTGATTTGAGCGAAAGTCAAATTATATTGTTATTGCAGAATTGACATATTCATATAACCGAAAAAATTGCACTTTCTTAGTTTTAGACTTAAAGTCGATTTTCTTGTAAATTGTATTTCAGTTGCGTGAGCACTGTACCGCTTAAGCCGAAAAACATGAATTTTACTGATTTGAGCGAAAGTCAAATTATATTGCTTTGCAGGATTAACAAATTAATATTACCGAAAAAGTTGCACTTTCTTAGGTTTAGACTCAAAGTCGATTTTCTTGTAAATTGTATGTCAATTGCGGCAGCACTGTACTGCTTAAGCCGAAAAACATTAATATTACTGATTTGCGCGAAAGTAAAATTATAATGTTATTGCAGAATTTACATATTCATATAACCAAAAAAAATTGTACTTTCTTAGTTTTAGACTTAAAGTCGATTTTCTTCTAAATTGTATGTCAATTGCGTGAGCACTGTACCGCTTAAACCGAAAAACATGAATTTTACTGATTTGAGCGAAAGTCAAATTATATTGTTATTGCAGGATTAACAAATTAATATTACCGAAAAAGTTGCAATTTCTTAGGTTTAGACTCAAAGTCGATTTTCTTGTAAATTGAATGTCAGTTGTGTGAGCACTGTACTGCTTAGGCCGAAAAACATGAATTTTACTAATTTGAGCGAAAGTCAAATTATATTGTTATTGCAGGATTAACAAATTAATATTACCGAAAAAGTTGCACTTTCTTAGGTTTAGACTCAAAGTCGATTTTCTTGTAAATTGTATGTCAATTGCGGCAGCACTGTACTGCTTAAGCCGAAAAACATCAATATTACAGATTTGCGCGAAAGTAAAATTATAATGTTATTGCAGAATTTACATATTCATATAACCGAAAAAATTGTACCTTCTTAATTTTAGACTTAAAGTCGATTTTCTTCTAAATTGTATGTCAAGTGCGTGAGCACTGTACCGCTTAAGCCGAAAAACATGAATTTTATTGATTTGAGCGAAAGTCAAATTATATTGCTTTTGCAGGATTAACAAATTAATATTACCGAAAAAGTTGCACTTTCTTAGGTTTAGACTCAAAGTCGACTTTCTTGTAAATTGTATGTCAATTGCGGCAGCACTGTACTGCTTAAGCCGAAAAACATTAATAATACAGATTTGCGCGAAAGTAAAATTATAATGTTATTGCAGAATTTACATATTCATATACCCGAAAAAATTGTACTTTCTTAGGTTTAGACTCAAAGTCGATTTTCTTGTAAATTGTATGTCAGTTGTGTGAGCACTGTACTGCTTAAGCCGAAAAACATGAATTTTACTGATTTGAGCGAAAGTCAAATTATATTGCTTTTGCAGGATTAACAAATTAATATTACCGAAAAAGTTGCACTTTCTTAGGTTTAGACTCAAAGTCGACTTTCTTGTAAATTGTATGTCAATTGCGGCAGCACTGTACTGCTTAAGCCGAAAAACATTAATATTACTGATTTGCGCGAAAGTCAAATTATAATGTTATTGCAGAATTTACATATTCATATAACCGAAAAATTTGTACTTTCTTAGTTTTACACTTAAACTCGATTTTCTTCTTAATTGTATGTCAATTGCGTGAGCACTGTACCGCTTAAACCGAAAAACATGAATTTTACTGATTTGAGCGAAAGTAAAATTATAATGTTATTGCAGAATTTACATATTCATATAACCGAAAAAATTGTACCTTCTTAGTTTTAGACTTAAAGTCGATTTTCTTCTAAATTGTATGTCAAGTGCGTGAGCACTGTACCGCTTAAACCGAAAAACATGAAATTTACTGATTTGAGCGAAAGTCAAATTATATTGTTATTGCAGAATTGACATATTCATATAACCGAAAAAATTGCACTTTCTTAGTTTTAGACTTAAAGTCGATTTTCTTGTAAATTGTATTTCAGTTGCGTGAGCACTGTACCGCTTAAGCCGAAAAACATGAATTTTATTGATTTGAGCGAAAGTCAAATTATATTGCTTTTGCAGGATTAACAAATTAATATTATCGAAAAAGTTGCACTTTCTTAGGTTTAGACTCAAAGTCGACTTTCTTGTAAATTGTATGTCAATTGCGGCAGCACTGTACTGCTTAAGCCGAAAAACATTAATATTACAGATTTGCGCGAAAGTAAAATTATAATGTTATTGCAGAATTTACATATTCATATACCCGAAAAAATTGTACTTTCTTAGGTTTAGACTCAAAGTCGATTTTCTTGTAAATTGTATGTCAGTTGTGTGAGCACTGTACTGCTTAAGCCGAAAAACATGAATTTTACTGATTTGAGCGAAAGTCAAATTATATTGCTTTTGCAGGATTAACAAATTAATATTACCGAAAAAGTTGCACTTTCTTAGGTTTAGACTCAAAGTCGACTTTCTTGTAAATTGTATGTCAATTGCGGCAGCACTGTACTGCTTAAGCCGAAAAACATTAATATTACTGATTTGCGCGAAAGTCAAATTATAATGTTATTGCAGAATTTACATATTCATATAACCGAAAAATTTGTACTTTCTTAGTTTTACACTTAAAGTCGATTTTCTTCTTAATTGTATGTCAATTGCGTGAGCACTGTACCGCTTAAACCGAAAAACATGAATTTTACTGATTTGAGCGAAAGTAAAATTATAATGTTATTGCAGAATTTACATATTCATATAACCGAAAAAATTGTACCTTCTTAGTTTTAGACTTAAAGTCGATTTTCTTCTAAATTGTATGTCAAGCGCGTGAGCACTGTACCGCTTAAACCGAAAAACATGAACTTTACTGATTTGAGCGAAAGTCAAATTATATTGTTATTGCAGAATTGACATATTCATATAACCGAAAAAATTGCACTTTCTTAGTTTTAGACTTAAAGTCGATTTTCTTGTAAATTTTATTTCAGTTGCGTGAGCACTGTACCGCTTAAGCCGAAAAACATGAATTTTATTGATTTGAGCGAAAGTCAAATTATATTGCTTTTGCAGGATTAACAAATTAATATTATCGAAAAAGTTGCACTTTCTTAGGTTTAGACTCAAAGTCGACTTTCTTGTAAATTGTATGTCAATTGCGGCAGCACTGTACTGCTTAAGCCGAAAAACATTAATATTACAGATTTGCGCGAAAGTAAAATTATAATGTTATTGCAGAATTTACATATTCATATACCCGAAAAAATTGTACTTTCTTAGGTTTAGACTCAAAGTCGATTTTCTTGTAAATTGTATGTCAATTGCGGCAGCACTGTACTGCTTAAGCCGAAAAACATCAATATTACTGATTTGCGCGAAAGTAAAATTATAATGTTATTGCAGAATTTACATATTCATATAACCGAAAAAATTGTACCTTCTTAGTTTTAGACTTAAAGTCGATTTTCTTCTAAATTGTATGTCAAGTGCGTGAGCACTGTACCGCTTAAACCGAAAAACATGAACTTTACTGATTTGAGCGAAAGTCAAATTATATTGTTATTGCAGAATTGACATATTCATATAACCGAAAAAATTGCACTTTCTTAGTTTTAGACTTAAAGTCGATTTTCTTGTAAATTGTATTTCAGTTGCGTGAGCACTGTACCGCTTAAGCCGAAAAACATGAATTTTATTTATTTGAGCGAAAGTCAAATTATATTGCTTTTGCAGGATTACCAAATTAATATTATCGAAAAAGTTGCACTTTCTTAGGTTTAGACTCAAAGTCGACTTTCTTGTAAATTGTATGTCAATTGCGGCAGCACTGTACTGCTTAAGCCGAAAAACATTAATATTACAGATTTGCGCGAAAGTAAAATTATAATGTTATTGCAGAATTTACATATTCATATACCCGAAAAAATTGTACTTTCTTAGGTTTAGACTCAAAGTCGATTTTCTTGTAAATTGTATGTCAGTTGTGTGAGCACTGTACTGCTTAAGCCGAAAAACATTAATATTACTGATTTGCGCGAAAGTAAAATTATAATGTTATTGTAGAATTTACATATTCATATAACCCAAAAAATTGTACTTTCTCAGTTATAGACTTAAAGTCGATTTTCTTCTAAATTGTATGTCAATTGCGTGAGAACTGTACCGCTTAAACCGAAAAACATGAATTTTACTGATTTGAGCGAAAGTCAAATTATATTGTTATTGCAGAATTGACATATTCATATAACCGAAAAAATTGCACTTTCTTAGTTTTAGACTTAAAGTCGATTTTCTTGTAAATTGTATTTCAGTTGCGTGAGCACTGTACCGCTTAAGCCGAAAAACATGAATTTTACTGATTTGAGCGAAAGTCAAATTATATTGCTTTTGCAGGATTAACAAATTAATATTACCGAAAAAGTTGCGCTTTCTTAGGTTTAGACTCAAAGTCGACTTTCTTGTAAATTGTATGTCAATTGCGGCAGCACTGTACTGCTTAAGCCGAAAAACATTAATATTACTGATTTGCGCGAAAGTCAAATTATAATGTTATTGCAGAATTTACATATTCATATAACCGAAAAAATTGTACTTTCTTAGTTTTAGACTTAAAGTCGATTTTCTTCTTAATTGTATGTCAATTGCGTGAGCACTGTACCGCTTAAACCGAAAAACATGAATTTTACTGATTTGAGCGAAAGTCAAATTATATTGTTATTGCAGAATTGACATATTCATATAACCGAAAAAATTAAACTTTCTTAGTTTTAGACTTAAAGTCGATTTTCTTGTAAATTGTATTTCAGTTGCGTGAGCACTGTACCGCTTAAGCCGAAAAACATGGATTTTACTGATTTGAGCGAAAGTCAAATTATATTGCTTTTGCAGGTTTAACAAATTAATATTACCGAAAAAGTTGCACTTTCTTAGGTTTAGACTCAAAGTCGACTTTCTTGTAAATTGTATGTCAATTGCGGCAGCACTGTACTGCTGAAACCGAAAAACATCAATATTACTGATTTGAGCGAAAGTCAAATTATATTGTTATTGCAGAACTGACATTTTCATATAACCGAAAAAATTGCACTTTCTTAGTTTTAGACTTAAAGTCGATTTTCTTCTAAATTGTATGTCAATTGCGTGAGCACTGTACCGCTTAAACCGAAAAACATGAATTTTACTGATTTGAGCGAAAGTCAAATTATATTGTTATTGCAGAATTGACATATTCATATAACCGAAAAAATTGCACTTCTTAGTTTTAGACTTAAAGTCGATTTTCTTGTAAATTGTATTTCAATTGCGTGAGCCCTGTACCGCTTAAGCCGAAAAACATGAATTTTACTGATTTGAGCGAAAGTAAAATTATATTGCTTTTGCAGGATTAACAAATTAATATTACCGAAAAAGTTGCACTTTCTTAGGTTTAGACTCAAAGTCGATTTTCTTGTAAATTGTATGTCAATTGCGGCAGCACTGTACTGCTTAAGCCGAAAAACATCAATATTACTGATTTGCGCGAAAGTAAAATTATAATGTTATTGCAGAATTTACATATTCATATAACCGAAAAATTGTACCTTCTTAGTTTTAGACTTAAAGTCGATTTTTTTCTAAATTGTATGTCAATTGCGTGAGCACTGTACCGCTTAAACCGAAAAACATGAACTTTACTGATTTGAGCGAAAGTCAAATTATATTGTTACTGCAGAATTGACATATTCATATAACCAAAAAAATTGCACTTTCTTAGTTTTAGACTTAAAGTCGATTTTCTTGTAAATTGTATTTCAGTTGCGTGAGCGCTGTCCCGCTTAAGCCGAAAAACATGAATTTTACTGATTTGAGCTAAAGTCAAATTATATTGCTTTTGCAGGATTAACAAATTAATATTACCGAAAAAGTTGCACTTTCTTAGGTTTAGACTCAAAGTCGACTTTCTTGTAAATTGTATGTCAATTGCGGCAGCACTGTACTGCTTAAGCCGAAAAACATTAATATTACTGATTTGCGCGAAAGTAAAATTATATTGTTATTGCAGAATTGACATATTCATATAACCGAAAAAATTGCACTTCTTAGTTTTAGACTTAAAGTCGATTTTCTTGTAAATTGTATTTCAATTGCGTGAGCCCTGTACCGCTTAAGCCGAAAAACATGAATTTTACTGATTTGAGCGAAAGTCAAATTATATTGCTTTTGCAGGATTAACAAATTAATATTACCGAAAAAGTTGCACTTTCTTAGGTTTAGACTCAAAGTCGATTTTCCTGTAAATTGTATGTTAATCACTTGAGCACTGTACCGCATAAGCCGAAGATCATCAATTTTACTGATTTGAGCGAAAGTAAAATTATATAGCTATTGCAGAATTGACATATTCATATAACCGAAAAAATTGCACTTTCTTAGCTTTAGACTTAAAGTCGATTTTCTTGTAAATTGTATTTCAGTTGCGTGAGCATTGTACCGCTTAAACCGAGAAACATGAATTTTACTGATTTGAGCGAAAGTCAAATTATATTGCTTTTGCAGGATTAACAAATTAATATTACCGAAAAAGTTGCACTTTCTTAGGTTTAGACTCAAAGTCGATTTTCTTGTAAATTGTATGTCAATTGCGGCAGCACTGTACTGCTTAAGCCGAAAAACATCAATATTACTGATTTGCGCGAAAGTAAAATTATATTGTTATTGCAGAATTTACAAAATTATATAACCGAAAAAATTGTACTTTTTTTAGTTTTTAACTTAAAGCCGATTTTCTTGTAAATTGTATTTCAGTTGCGTGAGCACTGTACCGCTTAAGCCGAGAAACATGAATTTTACTGATTTGAGCGAAAGTCAAATTATGTTGTTATTGCAGGATTAACAAATTAATATTACCGAAAAAGTTGCACTTTCTTAAGTTTAGACTCAAAGTCGATTTTCTTCTAAATTGTATGTCAATTGCGTGAGCACTGTACCGCTTAAACCGAAAAACATGAATTTTACTGATTTGAGCGAAAGTCAAATTATATTGTTATTGCAGAATTGACATATTCATATAACCGAAAAAATTGCACTTTCTTAGCTTTAGACTTAAAGTCGATTTTCTTGTAAATTGTATTTCAGTTGCGTGAACATTGTACCGCTTAAACCGAGAAACATGAATTTTACTGATTTGAGCGAAAGTCAAATTATATTGCTTTTGCAGGATTAACAAATTAATATTACCGAAAAAGTTGCACTTTCTTAGGTTTAGACTCAAAGTCGATTTTCTTGTAAATTGTATGTCAATTGCGGCAGCACTGTACTGCTTAAGCCGAAAAACATCAATATTACTGATTTGAGCGAAAGTCAAATTATATTGTTATTGCAGAATTTACATAATTATATAACCGAAAAAATTGTACTTTCTTAGTTTTTAACTTAAAGCCGATTTTCTTGTAAATTGTATTTCAGTTGCGTGAGCACTGTACCGCTTAAGCCGAGAAACATGAATTTTACTGATTTGAGCGAAAGTCAAATTATATTGCTTTTGCAGGATTAACAAATTAATATTACCGAAAAAGTTGCACTTTCTTAGGTTTAGACTCAAAGTCGATTTTCTTGTAAATTGTATGTCAATTGCGGCAGCACTGTACTGCTTAAGCCGAAAAAGATCAATATTACTGATTTGCGCGAAAGTAAAATTATATTGTTATTGAAGAATTTACATAATTATATAACCGAAAAAATTGTACTTTCTTAGTTTTTAACTTAAAGTCGATTTTCTTGTAAATTGTATGTCAATTGCGTGAGCACTGTACCGGTTAAACCGAAAAACATGAATTTTACTGATTTGCGCGAAAGTAAAATTATTATGTTATTGCAGAATTTACATATTCATATAACCGAAAAAATTGTACCTTCTTAGTTTTAGACTTAAAGTCGATTTTCTTCTAAATTGTATGTCAATTGCGTGAGCACTGTACCGCTTAAACCGAAAAACATGAACTTTACTGATTTGAGCGAAAGTCAAATTATATTGTTATTGCAGAATTGACATATTCATATAACCGAAAAAATTGCACTTTCTTAGTTTTAGACTTAAAGTCGATTTTCTTGTAAATTGTATTTCAGTTGCGTGAGCACTGTCCCGCTTAAGCCGAAAAACATGAATTTTACTGATTTGAGCGAAAGTCAAATTATATTGCTTTTGCAGGATTAACAAATTAATATTACCGAAAAAGTTGCACTTTCTTAGGTTTAGACTCAAAGTCGACTTTCTTGTAAATTGTATGTCAATTGCGGCAGCACTGTACTGCTTAAGCCGAAAAACATTAATATTACTGATTTGCGCGAAAGTAAAATTATAATGTTATTGCAGAATTTACATATTCATATAACCGAAAAAATTGTACTTTCTTAGTTTTAGACTTAAAGTCGATTTGCTTCTAAATTGTATGTTAATTGCGTGAGCACTGTACCGCTTAAACCGAAAAACATGAATTTTACTGATTTGAGCGAAAGTCAAATTATATTGTTCTTGCAGGATTAACAAATAAATATTACCGAAAAAGTTGCACTTTCTTAGGTTTAGACTCAAAGTCGATTTTCCTGTAAATTGTATGTTAATCACTTGAGCACTGTACCGCATAAGCCGAAGATCATCAATTTTACTGATTTGAGCGAAAGTAAAATTATATAGCTATTGCAGAATTGACATATTCATATAACCGAAAAAATTGCACCTTCTTAGGTTTAGACTCAAAGTCGATTTTCTTCTAAATTGTATGTCAATTGCGTGAGCACTGTACCGCTTAAACCGAAAAACATGAATTTTACTGATTTGAGCGAAAGTCAAATTATATTGTTATTGCAGAATTGACATATTCATATAACCGAAAAAATTGCACTTTCTTAGTTTTAGACTTAAAGTCGATTTTCTTGTAAATTGTATTTCAGTTGCGTGAGCATTGTACCGCTTAAACCGAGAAACATGAATTTTACTGATTTGAGCGAAAGTCAAATTATATTGCTTTTGCAGGATTAACAAATTAATATTACCGAAAAAGTTCCACTTTCTTAGGTTTAGACTCAAAGTCGATTTTCTTGTAAATTGTATGTCAATTGCGGCAGCACTGTACTGCTTAAGCCGAAAAACATCAATATTACTGATTTGCGCGAAAGTAAAATTATATTGTTATTGCAGAATTTACATAATTATATAACCGAAAAAATTGTACTTTCTTAGTTTTTAACTTAAAGTCGATTTTCTTGTAAATTGTATTTCAGTTGCGTGAGCACTGTACCGCTTAAGCCGAGAAACATGAATTTTACTGATTTGAGCGAAAGTCAAATTATGTTGTTATTGCAGGATTAACAAATTAATATTACCGAAAAAGTTGCACTTTCTTAGGTTTAGACTCAAAGTCGATTTTCTTCTAAATTGTATGTCAATTGCGTGAGCACTGTACCGCTTAAACCGAAAAACATGAATTTTACTGATTTGAGCGAAAGTCAAATTATATTGTTATTGCAGAATTGACATATTCATATAACCGAAAAAATTGCACTTTCTTAGTTTTAGACTTAAAGTCGATTTTCTTGTAAATTGTATTTCAGTTGCGTGAGCACTGTACCGCTTAAGCCGAGAAACATGAATTTTACTGATTTGAGCGAAAGTCAAATTATATTGCTTTTGCAGGATTAACAAATTAATATTACCGAAAAAGTTGCACTTTCTTAGGTTTAGACTTAAAGTCGATTTTTTTGTAAATTGTATGTTAATCACTTGAGCACTGTACCGCATAAGCCGAAAATCATCAATTTTACTGATTTGCGCGAAAGTAAAATTATATAGCTATTGCAGAATTGACATATTCATATAACCGAAAAAATTGTACTTTCTTAGTTTTAGAACTAAAGTCGATTTGCTTCTAAATTGTTTGTTAATTGCGTGAGCACTGTACCGCTTAAACCGAAAAACATGAATTTTACTGATTTGAGCGAAAGTCAAATTATATTGTTATTGCAGGATTAACAAATTAATATTACCGAAAAAGTTGCACTTTCTTAGGTTTAGACTCAAAGTCGATTTTCTTGTAAATTGTATGTCAGTTGCGTGAGCACTGTACTGCTTAAGCCGAAAAACATGAATTTTACTGATTTGAACGAAAGTCAAATTATATTGTTATTGCAGGATTAACAAATTAATATTACCGAAAAATTTGCACTTTCTTAGGTTTAGACTCAAAGTCGATTTTTTTGAAAATTGTATGTTAATCACTTGAGCACTGTACCGCATAAGCCGAAAATCATCAATTTTACTGATTTGCGCGAAAGTAAAATTATATAGCTATTGCAGAATTGACATATTCATATTACCGAAAAAATTGTACTTTCTTAGTTTTAGAACTAAAGTCGATTTGCTTCTAAATTGTATGTTAATTGCGTGAGCACTGTACCGCTTAAACCGAAAAACATGAATTTTACTTATTTGAGCGAAAGTCAAATTATATTTTTATTGCAGGATTAACAAATTAATATTACCGAAAAAGTTGCACTTTCTTAGGTTTAGACTAAAAGTCGATTTTTTTGTAAATTGTATGTTAATCACTTGAGCACTGTACCGCATAAGCCGAAAATCATCAATTTTACTGATTTGCGCGAAAGTAAAATTATATAGCTATTGCAGAATTGACATATTCATATAACCGAAAAAATTGTACTTTCTTAGGTTTAGACTCAAAGTCAATTTTCTTGTCAATTGTATGTCAATTGCGGCAGCACTGTACTGCTTAAGCCGGAAAACATCAATATTACTGATTTGCGCGAAAGTAAAATTATATTGTTATTGTAGAATTTACATAATTATATAACCGAAAAAATTGTACTTTCTTAGTTTTAGACTTAAAGTCGATTTTCTTGTAAATTGTATGTCAATTGAGTGAGCACTGTACCGCTTAAACCGAAAGACATGAATTTTACTGATTTGAGCGAAAGTCAAATTATATTGTTATTGCAGAATTGACATATTCATATAACCGAAAAAATTGAACTTTCTTAGTTTTAGACTTAAAGTCGATTTTCTTGTAAATTGTATTTCAGTTGCGTGAGCACGTTACCGCTTAAGCCGAAAAACATGAATTTTACTGATTTGAGCGAAAGTCAAATTATATTGCTTTTGCAGGATTAACAAATTAATATTACCGAAAAAGTTGCACTTACTTAGGTTTAGACTCAAAGTCGATTTTCTTGTAAATTGTATGTCAATTGCGGCAGCACTGTACTGCTTCAGCCGAAAAACATCAATATTACTGATTTGCGCGAAAGTAAAATTATAATGTTATTGCAGAATTTACATATTCATATAACCGAAAAAATTGTACTTTATTAGTTTTAGACTTAAAGTCGATTTTCTTCTAAATTGTATGTCAATTGCGTGAGCACTGTACCGCTTAAAATGAAAAACATGAATTTTACTGATTTGAGCGAAAGTAAAATTATATTGTTATTGCAGAATTGACATATTCATATAACCGAAAAAATTGCACTTTCTTAGTTTTAGACTTAAAGTCGATTTTCTTGTAAATTGTATTTCAGTTGCGTGAGCACTGTACCGCTTAAGCCGAGAAACATGAATTTTACTGATTTGAGCGAAAGTCAAATTATATTGCTTTTGCAGGATTAACAAATTAATATTACCGAAAAAGTTGCACTTTCTTAGGTTTAGACTTAAAGTCGATTTTTTTGTAAATTGTATGTTAATCACTTGAGCACTGTACCGCATAAGCCGAAAATCATCAATTTTACTGATTTGCGCGAAAGTAAAATTATATAGCTATTGCAGAATTGACATATTCATATAACCGAAAAAATTGTACTTTCTTAGTTTTAGAACTAAAGTCGATTTGCTTCTAAATTGTTTGTTAATTGCGTGAGCACTGTACCGCTTAAACCGAAAAACATGAATTTTACTGATTTGAGCGAAAGTCAAATTATATTGTTATTGCAGGATTAACAAATTAATATTACCGAAAAAGTTGCACTTTCTTAGGTTTAGACTCAAAGTCGATTTTCTTGTAAATTGTATGTCAGTTGCGTGAGCACTGTACTGCTTAAGCCGAAAAACATGAATTTTACTGATTTGAACGAAAGTCAAATTATATTGTTATTGCAGGATTAACAAATTAATATTACCGAAAAATTTGCACTTTCTTAGGTTTAGACTCAAAGTCGATTTTTTTGAAAATTGTATGTTAATCACTTGAGCACTGTACCGCATAAGCCGAAAATCATCAATTTTACTGATTTGCGCGAAAGTAAAATTATATAGCTATTGCAGAATTGACATATTCATATTACCGAAAAAATTGTACTTTCTTAGTTTTAGAACTAAAGTCGATTTGCTTCTAAATTGTATGTTAATTGCGTGAGCACTGTACCGCTTAAACCGAAAAACATGAATTTTACTTATTTGAGCGAAAGTCAAATTATATTTTTATTGCAGGATTAACAAATTAATATTACCGAAAAAGTTGCACTTTCTTAGGTTTAGACTCAAAGTCGATTTTTTTGTAAATTGTATGTTAATCACTTGAGCACTGTACCGCATAAGCCGAAAATCATCAATTTTACTGATTTGCGCGAAAGTAAAATTATATAGCTATTGCAGAATTGACATATTCATATAACCGAAAAAATTGTACATTCTTAGGTTTAGACTCAAAGTCAATTTTCTTGTCAATTGTATGTCAATTGCGGCAGCACTGTACTGCTTAAGCCGGAAAACATCAATATTACTGATTTGCGCGAAAGTAAAATTATATTGTTATTGTAGAATTTACATAATTATATAACCGAAAAAATTGTACTTTCTTAGTTTTAGACTTAAAGTCGATTTTCTTGTAAATTGTATGTCAATTGCGTGAGCACTGTACCGCTTAAACCGAAAGACATGAATTTTACTGATTTGAGCGAAAGTCAAATTATATTGTTATTGCAGAATTGACATATTCATATAACCGAAAAAATTGAACTTTCTTAGTTTTAGACTTAAAGTCGATTTTCTTGTAAATTGTATTTCAGTTGCGTGAGCACGTTACCGCTTAAGCCGAAAAACATGAATTTTACTGATTTGAGCGAAAGTCAAATTATATTGCTTTTGCAGGATTAACAAATTAATATTACCGAAAAAGTTGCACTTACTTAGGTTTAGACTCAAAGTCGATTTTCTTGTAAATTGTATGTCAATTGCGGCAGCACTGTACTGCTTAAGCCGAAAAACATTAATATTACTGATTTGCGCGAAAGTAAAATTATAATGTTATCGCAGAATTGACATATTCATATAACCGAAAAAATTGCACTTTCTTAGCTTTAGACTTAAAGTCGATTTTCTTGTAAATTGTATTTCAGTTGCGTGAGCACTGTAAACTATAATGTTATGGCAGGATTAACAAATTAATATAAAAAATAGAAAAGAAAAAATTGAACTTTCTTAGATTTTTACTTAAAGCCGATTTTCTTGTAAATTGTATGTTAATCACTTGAGCGCTGTACCGCTTAGGCCGAAAAACATCAATTTTACTGATTTGCGCGAAAGTAAAATTATAATGTTATTGCAGAATTTACATATTCATATAACCGAAAAAATTGTACTTTCTTAGTTTTAGAACTAAAGTCGATTTGCTTCTAAATTGTATGTTAATTGCGTGAGCACTGTACCGCTTAAACCGAAAAACATGAATTTTACTGATTTGAGCGAAAGTCAAACTATATTGTTATTGCAGGATTAACAAATTAATATTACCGAAAAAGTTGCACTTTCTTAGGTTTAGACTCAAAGTCGATTTTCTTGTAAATTGTATGTCAATTGCGTGAGCACTGTACCGCTTAAACCGAAAAACATGAATTTTACTGATTTGAGCGAAAGTCAAATTATATTGTTATTGCAGAATTGACATATTCATATAACCGAAAAAATTGTACTTTCTTAGTTTTAGAACTAAAGTCGATTTGCTTCTAAATTGTATGTTAATTGCGTGAGCACTGTACTGCTTAAGCCGAAAAACATCAATATTACTGATTTGCGCGAAAGTAAAATTATATTGTTATTGCAGAATTTACATATTCATATAACCGAAAAAATTGTACTTTCTTAGTTTTAGAACTAAAGTCGATTTGCTTCTAAATTGTTTGTTAATTGCGTGAGCACTGTACCGCTTAAACCGAAAAACATGAATTTTACTGATTTGAGCGAAAGTCAAATTATATTGTTATTGCAGGATTAACAAATTAATATTACCGAAAAAGTTGCACTTTCTTAGGTTTAGACTCAAAGTCGATTTTCTTGTAAATTGTATGTCAGTTGCGTGAGCACTGTACTGCTTAAGCCGAAAAACATGAATTTTACTGATTTGAACGAAAGTCAAATTATATTGTTATTGCAGGATTAACAAATTAATATTACCGAAAAATTTGCACTTTCTTAGGTTTAGACTCAAAGTCGATTTTTTTGAAAATTGTATGTTAATCACTTGAGCACTGTACCGCATAAGCCGAAAATCATCAATTTTACTGATTTGCGCGAAAGTAAAATTATATAGCTATTGCAGAATTGACATATTCATATTACCGAAAAAATTGTACTTTCTTAGTTTTAGAACTAAAGTCGATTTGCTTCTAAATTGTATGTTAATTGCGTGAGCACTGTACCGCTTAAACCGAAAAACATGAATTTTACTTATTTGAGCGAAAGTCAAATTATATTTTTATTGCAGGATTAACAAATTAATATTACCGAAAAAGTTGCACTTTCTTAGGTTTAGACTCAAAGTCGATTTTTTTGTAAATTGTATGTTAATCACTTGAGCACTGTACCGCATAAGCCGAAAATCATCAATTTTACTGATTTGCGCGAAAGTAAAATTATATAGCTATTGCAGAATTGACATATTCATATAACCGAAAAAATTGTACATTCTTAGGTTTAGACTCAAAGTCAATTTTCTTGTCAATTGTATGTCAATTGCGGCAGCACTGTACTGCTTAAGCCGGAAAACATCAATATTACTGATTTGCGCGAAAGTAAAATTATATTGTTATTGTAGAATTTACATAATTATATAACCGAAAAAATTGTACTTTCTTAGTTTTAGACTTAAAGTCGATTTTCTTGTAAATTGTATGTCAATTGCGTGAGCACTGTACCGCTTAAACCGAAAGACATGAATTTTACTGATTTGAGCGAAAGTCAAATTATATTGTTATTGCAGAATTGACATATTCATATAACCGAAAAAATTGAACTTTCTTAGTTTTAGACTTAAAGTCGATTTTCTTGTAAATTGTATTTCAGTTGCGTGAGCACGTTACCGCTTAAGCCGAAAAACATGAATTTTACTGATTTGAGCGAAAGTCAAATTATATTGCTTTTGCAGGATTAACAAATTAATATTACCGAAAAAGTTGCACTTACTTAGGTTTAGACTCAAAGTCGATTTTCTTGTAAATTGTATGTCAATTGCGGCAGCACTGTACTGCTTAAGCCGAAAAACATTAATATTACTGATTTGCGCGAAAGTAAAATTATAATGTTATCGCAGAATTGACATATTCATATAACCGAAAAAATTGCACTTTCTTAGCTTTAGACTTAAAGTCGATTTTCTTGTAAATTGTATTTCAGTTGCGTGAGCACTGTAAACTATAATGTTATGGCAGGATTAACAAATTAATATAAAAAATAGAAAAGAAAAAATTGAACTTTCTTAGATTTTTACTTAAAGCCGATTTTCTTGTAAATTGTATGTTAATCACTTGAGCGCTGTACCGCTTAGGCCGAAAAACATCAATTTTACTGATTTGCGCGAAAGTAAAATTATAATGTTATTGCAGAATTTACATATTCATATAACCGAAAAAATTGTACTTTCTTAGTTTTAGAACTAAAGTCGATTTGCTTCTAAATTGTATGTTAATTGCGTGAGCACTGTACTGCTTAAGCCGAAAAACATCAATATTACTGATTTGCGCGAAAGTAAAATTATATTGTTATTGCAGAATTTACATAATTATATAACCGAAAAAATTGTACTTTCTTAGTTTTAGACTTAAAGTCGATTTTCTTGTAAATTGTATTTCAGTTGCGTGAGCACTGTACCGCTTAAGCCGAGAAACATGAATTTTACTGATTTGAGCGAAAGTCAAATTATGTTGTTATTGCAGGATTAACAAATTAATATTACCGAAAAAGTTGCACTTTCTTAGGTTTAGACTCAAAGTCGATTTTCTTCTAAATTGTATGTCAATTGCGTGAGCACTGTACCGCTTAAACCGAAAAACATGAATTTTACTGATTTGAGCGAAAGTCAAATTATATTGTTATTGCAGAATTGACATATTCATATAACCGAAAAAATTGCACTTTCTTAGTTTTAGACTTAAAGTCGATTTTCTTGTAAATTGTATTTCAGTTGCGTGAGCACTGTACCGCTTAAGCCGAGAAACATGAATTTTACTGATTTGAGCGAAAGTCAAATTATATTGCTTTTGCAGGATTAACAAATAAATATTACCGAAAAAGTTGCACTTTCTTAGGTTTAGACTCAAAGTCGATTTTCTTGTAAATTTTATGTCAATTGCGGCAGCACTGTACTGCTTAAGCCTAAAAAGATCAATATTACTGATTTGCGCGAAAGTAAAATTATATTGTTGTTGCAGAATTTACATAATTATATAACCGAAAAAATTGTACTTTCTTAGTTTTTAACTTAAAGTCGATTTTCTTGTAAATTGTATGTCAATTGCGTGAGCACTGTACCGCTTAAACCGAAAAACATGAATTTTACTGATTTGCGCGAAAGTAAAATTATAATGTTATTGCAGAATTTACATATTCATATAACCGAAAAAATTGTACCTTCTTAGTTTTAGACTTAAATTCGATTTTCTTCTAAATTGTATGTCAATTGCGTGAGCACTGTACCGCTTAAACCGAAAAACATGAACTTTACTGATTTGAGCGAAAGTCAAATTATATTGTTATTGCAGAATTGACATATTCATATAACCGAAAAAATTGCACTTTCTTAGTTTTAGACTTAAAGTCGATTTTCTTGTAAATTGTATTTCAGTTGCGTGAGCACTGTCCCGCTTAAGCCGAAAAACATGAATTTTACTGATTTGAGCGAAAGTCAAATTATATTGCTTTTGCAGGATTAACAAATTAATATTACCGAAAAAGTTGCACTTTCTTAGGTTTAGACTCAAAGTCGACTTTCTTGTAAATTGTATGTCAATTGCGGCAACACTGTACTGCTTAAGCCGAAAAACATTAATATTACTGATTTGCGCGAAAGTAAAATTATAATGTTATTGCAGAATTTACATATTCATATAACCGAAAAAATTGTACTTTCTTAGTTTTAGACTTAAAGTCGATTTGCTTCTAAATTGTATGTTAATTGCGTGAGCACTGTACCGCTTAAACCGAAAAACATGAATTTTACTGATTTGAGCGAAAGTCAAATTATATTGTTCTTGCAGGATTAACAAATTAATATTACCGAAAAAGTTGCACTTTCTTAGGTTTAGACTCAAAGTCGATTTTCCTGTAAATTGTATGTTAATCACTTGAGCACTGTACCGCATAAGCCGAAGATCATCAATTTTACTGATTTGAGCGAAAGTAAAATTATATAGCTATTGCAGAATTGACATATTCATATAACCGAAAAAATTGCACTTTCTTAGCTTTAGACTTAAAGTCGATTTTCTTGTAAATTGTATTTCAGTTGCGTGAGCATTGTACCGCTTAAACCGAGAAACATGAATTTTACTGATTTCAGCGAAAGTCAAATTATATTGCTTTTGCAGGATTAACAAATTAATATTAACGAAAAAGTTGCACTTTCTTAGGTTTAGACTCAAAGTCGATTTTCTTGTAAATTGTATGTCAATTGCGGCAGCACTGTACTGCTTAAGCCGAAAAACATCAATATTACTGATTTGCGCGAAAGTAAAATTATATTGTTATTGCAGAATTTACATAATTATATAACCGAAAAAATTGTACTTTCTTAGTTTTTAACTTAAAGTCGATTTTCTTGTAAATTGTATTTCAGTTGCGTGAGCACTGTACCGCTTAAGCCGAGAAACATGAATTTTACTGATTTGAGCGAAAGTCAAATTATATTGTTTTTGCAGAAATGACACATTCATATAACCGAAAAAATTGCACTTTCTTAGTTTTAGACTTAAAGTCGATTTTCTTGTAAATTGTATTTCAGTTGCGTGAGCACTGTACCGCTTAAGCCGAGAAACATGAATTTTACTGATTTGAGCGAAAGTCAAATTATATTGCTTTTGCAGGATTAACAAATTAATATTACCGAAAAAGTTGCACTTTCTTAGGTTTAGACTCAAAGTCGATTTTCTTGTAAATTGTATGTCAATTGCGGCAGCACTGTACTGCTTAAGCCGAAAAAGATCAATATTACTGATTTGCGCGAAAGTAAAATTATATTGTTATTGCAGAATTTACATAATTATATAACCGAAAAAATTGTACTTTCTTAGTTTTTAACTTAAAGTCGATTTTCTTGTAAATTGTATGTCAATTGCGTGAGCACTGTACCGCTTAAACCGAAAAACATGAATTTTACTGATTTGCGCGAAAGTCAAATTATATTGTTATTGCAGAATTGACATATTCATATAACCGAAAAAATTGCACTTTCTTAGTTTTAGACTTAAAGTCGATTTTCTTGTAAATTGTATTTCAGTTGCGTGAGCACTGTACCGCATAAGCCGAAAATCATCAATTTTACTGATTTGCGCGAAAGTCAAATTATATTGTTATTGCAGAATTTACATAATTATATTACCGAAAAAGTTGCACTTTCTTAGGTTTAGACTCAAAATCGATTTTCTTGTAAATTGTATGTCAATTGCGGCAGCACTGTACTGCTTAAGCCGAAAAAGATCAATATTACTGATTTGCGCGAAAGTAAAATTATATTGTTATTGCAGAATTTACATAATTATATAACCGAAAAAATTGTACTTTCTTAGTTTTTAACTTAAAGTCGATTTTCTTGTAAATTGTATGTCAATTGCGTGAGCACTGTACCGCTTAAACCGAAAAACATGAATTTTACTGATTTGCGCGAAAGTCAAATTATATTGTTATTGCAGGATTAACAAATTAATATTACCGAAAAAGTTGCACTTTCTTAGGTTTAGACTCAAAGTCGATTTTCTTGTAAATTGTATGTCAGTTGCGTGAGCACTGTACTGCTTAAGCCGAAAAACAAGAATTTTACTGATTTGAACGAAAGTCAAATTATATTGTTATTGCAGGATTAACAAATTAATATTACCAAAAAATTTGCACTTTCTTAGGTTTAGACTCAAAGTCGATTTTTTTGTAAATTGTATGTTAATCACTTGAGCACTGTACCGCATAAGCCGAAAATCATCAATTTTACTGATTTGCGCGAAAGTAAAATTATATAGCTATTGCAGAATTGACATATTCATATTACCGAAAAAATTGTACTTTCTTAGGTTTGGACTCAAAGTAAATTTTCTTGTCAATTGTATGTCAATTGCGGCAGCACTGTACTGCTTAAGCCGGAAAACATCAATATTACTGATTTGCGCGAAAGTAAAATTATATTGTTATTGTAGAATTTACATAATTATATAACCGAAAAAATTGTACTTTCTTAGTATTAGACTCAAAGTCGATTTTCTTGTAAATTGTATGTCAATTGCGTGAGCACTGTACCGCTTAAACCGAAAAACATGAATTTTACTGATTTGCGCGAAAGTAAAATTATAATGTTATTGCAGAATTTACATATTCATATAACCGAAAAAATTGTACCTTCTTAGTTTTAGACTTAAATTCGATTTTCTTCTAAATTGTATGTCAATTGCGTGAGCACTGTACCGCTTAAACCGAAAAACATGAACTTTACTGATTTGAGCGAAAGTCAAATTATATTGTTATTGCAGAATTGACATATTTATATAACCGAAAAAATTGCACTTTCTTAGCTTTAGACTTAAAGTCGATTTTCTTGTAAATTGTATTTCAGTTGCGTGAGCATTGTACCGCTTAAACCGAGAAACATGAATTTTACTGATTTCAGCGAAAGTCAAATTATATTGCTTTTGCAGGATTAACAAATTAATATTAACGAAAAAGTTGCACTTTCTTAGGTTTAGACTCAAAGTCGATTTTCTTGTAAATTGTATGTCAATTGCGGCAGCACTGTACTGCTTAAGCCGAAAAACACCAATATTACTGATTTGCGCGAAAGTAAAATTATATTGTTATTGCAGAATTTACATAATTATATAACCGAAAAAATTGTACTTTCTTAGTTTTTAACTTAAAGTCGATTTTCTTGTAAATTGTATTTCAGTTGCGTGAGCACTGTACCGCTTAAGCCGAGAAACATGAATTTTACTGATTTGAGCGAAAGTCAAATTATATTGTTTTTGCAGAAATGACATATTCATATAACCGAAAAAATTGCACTTTCTTAGTTTTAGACTTAAAGTCGATTTTCTTGTAAATTGTATTTCAGTTGCGTGAGCACTGTACCGCTTAAGCCGAGAAACATGAATTTTACTGATTTGAGCGAAAGTCAAATTATATTGCTTTTGCAGGATTAACAAATTAATATTACCGAAAAAGTTGCACTTTCTTAGGTTTAGACTCAAAGTCGATTTTCTTGTAAATTGTATGTCAATTGCGGCAGCACTGTACTGCTTAAGCCGAAAAAGATCAATATTACTGATTTGCGCGAAAGTAAAATTATATTGTTATTGCAGAATTTACATAATTATATAACCGAAAAAATTGTACTTTCTTAGTTTTTAACTTAAAGTCGATTTTCTTGTAAATTGTATGTCAATTGCGTGAGCACTGTACCGCTTAAACCGAAAAACATGAATTTTACTGATTTGCGCGAAAGTCAAATTATATTGTTATTGCAGAATTGACATATTCATATAACCGAAAAAATTGCACTTTCTTAGTTTTAGACTTAAAGTCGATTTTCTTGTAAATTGTATTTCAGTTGCGTGAGCACTGTACCGCATAAGCCGAAAATCATCAATTTTACTGATTTGCGCGAAAGTCAAATTATATTGTTATTGCAGAATTTACATAATTATATTACCGAAAAAGTTGCACTTTCTTAGGTTTAGACTCAAAATCGATTTTCTTGTAAATTGTATGTCAATTGCGGCAGCACTGTACTGCTTAAGCCGAAAAAGATCAATATTACTGATTTGCGCGAAAGTAAAATTATATTGTTATTGCAGAATTTACATAATTATATAACCGAAAAAATTGTACTTTCTTAGTTTTTAACTTAAAGTCGATTTTCTTGTAAATTGTATGTCAATTGCGTGAGCACTGTACCGCTTAAACCGAAAAACATGAATTTTACTGATTTGCGCGAAAGTCAAATTATATTGTTATTGCAGGATTAACAAATTAATATTACCAAAAAATTTGCACTTTCTTAGGTTTAGACTCAAAGTCGATTTTTTTGTAAATTGTATGTTAATCACTTGAGCACTGTACCGCATAAGCCGAAAATCATCAATTTTACTGATTTGCGCGAAAGTAAAATTATATAGCTATTGCAGAATTGACATATTCATATTACCGAAAAAATTGTACTTTCTTAGGTTTGGACTCAAAGTAAATTTTCTTGTCAATTGTATGTCAATTGCGGCAGCACTGTACTGCTTAAGCCGGAAAACATCAATATTACTGATTTGCGCGAAAGTAAAATTATATTGTTATTGTAGAATTTACATAATTATATAACCGAAAAAATTGTACTTTCTTAGTATTAGACTCAAAGTCGATTTTCTTGTAAATTGTATGTCAATTGCGTGAGCACTGTACCGCTTAAACCGAAAAACATGAATTTTACTGATTTGCGCGAAAGTAAAATTATAATGTTATTGCAGAATTTACATATTCATATAACCGAAAAAATTGTACCTTCTTAGTTTTAGACTTAAATTCGATTTTCTTCTAAATTGTATGTCAATTGCGTGAGCACTGTACCGCTTAAACCGAAAAACATGAACTTTACTGATTTGAGCGAAAGTCAAATTATATTGTTATTGCAGAATTGACATATTTATATAACCGAAAAAATTGCACTTTCTTAGTTTTAGACTTAAAGTCGATTTTCTTGTAAATTGTATTTCAGTTGCGTGAGCACTGTCCCGCTTAAGCCGAAAAACATGAATTTTACTGATTTGAGCGAAAGTCAAATTATATTGCTTTTGCAGGATTAACAAATTAATATTACCGAAAAAGTTGCACTTTCTTAGGTTTAGACTCAAAGTCGACTTTCTTGTAAATTGTATGTCAATTGCGGCAACACTGTACTGCTTAAGCCGAAAAACATTAATATTACTGATTTGCGCGAAAGTAAAATTATAATGTTATTGCAGAATTTACATATTCATATAACCGAAAAAATTGTACTTTCTTAGTTTTAGACTTAAAGTCGATTTGCTTCTAAATTGTATGTTAATTGCGTGAGCACTGTACCGCTTAAACCGAAAAACATGAATTTTACTGATTTGAGCGAAAGTCAAATTATATTGTTCTTGCAGGATTAACAAATTAATATTACCGAAAAAGTTGCACTTTCTTAGGTTTAGACTCAAAGTCGATTTTCCTGTAAATTGTATGTTAATCACTTGAGCACTGTACCGCATAAGCCGAAGATCATCAATTTTACTGATTTGAGCGAAAGTAAAATTATATAGCTATTGCAGAATTGACATATTCATATAACCGAAAAAATTGCACTTTCTTAGCTTTAGACTTAAAGTCGATTTTCTTGTAAATTGTATTTCAGTTGCGTGAGCATTGTACCGCTTAAACCGAGAAACATGAATTTTACTGATTTCAGCGAAAGTCAAATTATATTGCTTTTGCAGGATTAACAAATTAATATTAACGAAAAAGTTGCACTTTCTTAGGTTTAGACTCAAAGTCGATTTTCTTGTAAATTGTATGTCAATTGCGGCAGCACTGTACTGCTTAAGCCGAAAAACATCAATATTACTGATTTGCGCGAAAGTAAAATTATATTGTTATTGCAGAATTTACATAATTATATAACCGAAAAAATTGTACTTTCTTAGTTTTTAACTTAAAGTCGATTTTCTTGTAAATTGTATTTCAGTTGCGTGAGCACTGTACCGCTTAAGCCGAGAAACATGAATTTTACTGATTTGAGCGAAAGTCAAATTATGTTGTTATTGCAGGATTAACAAATTAATATTACCGAAAAAGTTGCACTTTCTTAGGTTTAGACTCAAAGTCGATTTTCTTCTAAATTGTATGTCGCTTGCGTGAGCACTGTACCGCTTAAACGGAAAAACATGAATTTTACTGATTTGAGCGAAAGTCAAATTATATTGTTTTTGCAGAATTGACATATTCATATAACCGAAAAAATTGCACTTTCTTAGTTTTAGACTTAAAGTCGATTTTCTTGTAAATTGTATGTCAATTGCGGCAGCACTGTACTGCTTAAGCCGAAAAAGATCAATATTACTGATTTGCGCGAAAGTAAAATTATATTGTTATTGCAGAATTTACATAATTATATAACCGAAAAAATTGTACTTTCTTAGTTTTTAACTTAAAGTCGATTTTCTTGTAAATTGTATGTCAATTGCGTGAGCACTGTACCGCTTAAGCCGAGAAACATGAATTTTACTGATTTGAGCGAAAGTCAAATTATATTGCTTTTGCAGGATTAACAAATTAATATTACCGAAAAAGTTGCACTTTCTTAGGTTTAGACTCAAAGTCGATTTTCTTGTAAATTGTATGTCAATTGCGGCAGCACTGTACTGCTTAAGCCGAAAAAGATCAATATTACTGATTTGCGCGAAAGTAAAATTATATTGTTATTGCAGAATTTACATAATTATATAACCGAAAAAATTGTACTTTCTTAGTTTTTAACTTAAAGTCGATTTTCTTGTAAATTGTATGTCAATTGCGTGAGCACTGTACCGCTTAAACCGAAAAACATGAATTTTACTGATTTGCGCGAAAGTCAAATTATATTGTTATTGCAGAATTGACATATTCATATAACCGAAAAAATTGCACTTTCTTAGTTTTAGACTTAAAGTCGATTTTCTTGTAAATTGTATTTCAGTTGCGTGAGCACTGTACCGCATAAGCCGAAAATCATCAATTTTACTGATTTGCGCGAAAGTCAAATTATATTGTTATTGCAGAATTTACATAATTATATTACCGAAAAAGTTGCACTTTCTTAGGTTTAGACTCAAAATCGATTTTCTTGTAAATTGTATGTCAATTGCGGCAGCACTGTACTGCTTAAGCCGAAAAAGATCAATATTACTGATTTGCGCGAAAGTAAAATTATATTGTTATTGCAGAATTTACATAATTATATAACCGAAAAAATTGTACTTTCTTAGTTTTTAACTTAAAGTCGATTTTCTTGTAAATTGTATGTCAATTGCGTGAGCACTGTACCGCTTAAACCGAAAAACATGAATTTTACTGATTTGCGCGAAAGTCAAATTATATTGTTATTGCAGGATTAACAAATTAATATTACCGAAAAAGTTGCACTTTCTTAGGTTTAGACTCAAAGTCGATTTTCTTGTAAATTGTATGTCAGTTGCGTGAGCACTGTACTGCTTAAGCCGAAAAACAAGAATTTTACTGATTTGAACGAAAGTCAAATTATATTGTTATTGCAGGATTAACAAATTAATATTACCAAAAAATTTGCACTTTCTTAGGTTTAGACTCAAAGTCGATTTTTTTGTAAATTGTATGTTAATCACTTGAGCACTGTACCGCATAAGCCGAAAATCATCAATTTTACTGATTTGCGCGAAAGTAAAATT
The DNA here is from genome assembly GCF_042242935.1 of Bactrocera oleae. Classification (NCBI taxonomy): domain Eukaryota; kingdom Metazoa; phylum Arthropoda; class Insecta; order Diptera; family Tephritidae; genus Bactrocera; species Bactrocera oleae. Next base: position 13,520,515 of record NC_091541.1, on the reverse strand, counting down.
ATATAGCTATTGCAGAATTGACATATTCATATTACCGAAAAAATTGTACTTTCTTAGGTTTAGACTCAAAGTAAATTTTCTTGTCAATTGTATGTCAATTGCGGCAGCACTGTACTGCTTAAGCCGGAAAACATCAATATTACTGATTTGCGCGAAAGTAAAATTATATTGTTATTGTAGAATTTACATAATTATATAACCGAAAAAATTGTACTTTCTTAGTATTAGACTTAAAGTCGATTTTCTTGTAAATTGTATGTCAATTGCGTGAGCACTGTACCGCTTAAACCGAAAGACATGAATTTTACTGATTTGAGCGAAAGTCAAATTATATTGTTATTGCAGAATTGACATATTCATATAACCGAAAAAATTGCACTTTCTTAGTTTTAGACTTAAAGTCAATTTTCTTGTAAATTGTATTTCAGTTGCGTGAGCACGTTACCGCTTAAGACGAAAAACATGAATTTTACTGATTTGAGCGAAAGTCAAATTATATTGCTTTTGCAGGATTAACAAATTAATATTACCGAAAAAGTTGCACTTTCTTAGGTTTAGACTCAAAGTCGATTTTCTTGTAAATTGTATGTCAATTGCGGCAGCACTGTACTGCTTAAGCCGAAAAACATTAATATTACTGATTTGCGCGAAAGTAAAATTATAATGTTATCGCAGAATTGACATATTCATATAACCGAAAAAATTGCACTTTCTTAGCATTAGACTTAAAGTCGATTTTCTTGTAAATTGTATTTAAGTTGCGTGAGCACTGTAAACTATAATGTTATGGCAGGATTAACAAATTAATATAAAAAAAAGAAAAGAAAAAATTGAACTTTCTTAGATTTTTACTTAAAGCCGATTTTCTTGTAAATTGTATGTAAATTACTTGAGCGCTGTACCGCTTAGGCCGAAAAACATCAATTTTACTGATTTGCGCGAATGTAAAATTATAATGTTATTGCAGAATTTACATATTCATATAACCGAAAAAATTGTACTTTCTTAGTTTTAGAACTAAAGTCGATTTGCTTCTAAATTGTATGTTAATTGCGTGAGCACTGTACCGCTTAAACCGAAAAACATGAATTTTACTGATTTGAGCGAAAGTCAAATTATATTGTTATTGCAGGATTAACAAATTAATATTACCGAAAAAGTTGCATTTTCTTAGTTTTGGACTTAAAGTCGATTTTCTTGTAAATTGTATGTCAATTGCGTGAGCACTGTACCGCTTAAACCGAAAAACATGAATTTTACTGATTTGAGCGAAAGTCAAATTATATTGTTATTGCAGAATTGACATATTCATATAACCGAAAAAATTGCACTTTCTTAGTTTTAGACTTAAAGTCGATTTTCTTGTAAATTGTATTTCAGTTGCGTGAGCACTGTACCGCTTAAGCCGAGAAACATGAATTTTACTGATTTGAGCGAAAGTCAAATTATATTGCTTTTGCAGGATTAACAAATTAATATTACCGAAAAAGTTGCACTTTCTTAGGTTTAGACTCAAAGTCGATTTTCTTGTAAACTGTATGTCAATTGCGGCAGCACTGTACTGCTTAAGCCGAAAAACATTAAAATTACTGATTTGCGCGAAAGTCAAATTATAATGTTATCGCAGAATTTACATATTCATATAACCGAAAAAATTGTACTTTCTTAGTTTTAGACTTAAAGTCGATTTTCTTCTAAATTGTATGTCAATTGCGTGAGCACTGTACCGCTTAAATCGAAAAACATGAATTTTACTGATTTGAGCGAAAGTCAAATTATATTGCTTCTGCAGGATTAACAATTTAATATTACCGAAAAAGTTGCACTTTCTTAGGTTTAGACTCAAAGTCGATTTTCTTGTAAATTGTATGTCAATTGCGGCAGCACTGTAGTGCTTAAGCTGAAAAACATTAATATTACTGATTTGCGCGAAAGTAAAACTATAATGTTATTGCAGAATTTACATATTCATATAACCGAAAAAATTGTACTTTCTTAGTTTTAGACTTAAAGTCGATTTGCTTCTAAATTGTATTTCAGTTGCGTGAGCACTGTACCGCATAAGCCGAAAATCATCAATTTTACTGATTTGCGCGAAAGTCAAATTATATTGTTATTGCAGAATTTACATAATTATATTACCGAAAAAGTTGCACTTTCTTAGGTTTAGACTCAAAATCGATTTTCTTGTAAATTGTATGTCAATTGCGGCAGCACTGTACTGCTTAAGCCGAAAAACATCAATATTACTGATTTGCGCGAAAGTAAAATTATATTGTTATTGCAGAATTTACATAATTATATAACCGAAAAAATTGTACTTTCTTAGTTTTTAACTTAAAGTCGATTTTCTTGTAAATTGTATTTCAGTTGCGTGAGCACTGTACCGCTTAAGCCGAGAAACATGAATTTTACTGATTTCAGCGAAAGTCAAATTATATTGTTATTGCAGGATTAACAAATTAATATTACCGAAAAAGTTGCATTTTCTTAGTTTTGGACTTAAAGTCGATTTTCTTGTAAATTGTATGTCAATTGCGTGAGCACTGTACCGCTTAAACCGAAAAACATGAATTTTACTGATTTGAGCGAAAGTCAAATTATATTGTTCTTGCAGGATTAACAAATTAATATTACCGAAAAAGTTGCACTTTCTTAGGTTTAGACTCAAAGTCGATTTTCCTGTAAATTGTATGTTAATCACTTGAGCACTGTACCGCATAAGCCGAAGATCATCAATTTTACTGATTTGAGCGAAAGTAAAATTATATAGCTATTGCAGAATTGACATATTCATATAACCGAAAAAATTGCACTTTCTTAGCTTTAGACTTAAAGTCGATTTTCTTGTAAATTGTATTTCAGTTGCGTGAGCATTGTACCGCTTAAACCGAGAAACATGAATTTTACTGATTTCAGCGAAAGTCAAATTATATTGCTTTTGCAGGATTAACAAATTAATATTAACGAAAAAGTTGCACTTTCTTAGGTTTAGACTCAAAGTCGATTTTCTTGTAAATTGTATGTCAATTGCGGCAGCACTGTACTGCTTAAGCCGAAAAACATCAATATTACTGATTTGCGCGAAAGTAAAATTATATTGTTATTGCAGAATTTACATAATTATATAACCGAAAAAATTGTACTTTCTTAGTTTTTAACTTAAAGTCGATTTTCTTGTAAATTGTATTTCAGTTGCGTGAGCACTGTACCGCTTAAGCCGAGAAACATGAATTTTACTGATTTGAGCGAAAGTCAAATTATGTTGTTATTGCAGGATTAACAAATTAATATTACCGAAAAAGTTGCACTTTCTTAGGTTTAGACTCAAAGTCGATTTTCTTCTAAATTGTATGTCACTTGCGTGAGCACTGTACCGCTTAAACGGAAAAACATGAATTTTACTGATTTGAGCGAAAGTCAAATTATATTGTTTTTGCAGAATTGACATATTCATATAACCGAAAAAATTGCACTTTCTTAGTTTTAGACTTAAAGTCGATTTTCTTGTAAATTGTATTTCAGTTGCGTGAGCACTGTACCGCTTAAGCCGAGAAACATGAATTTTACTGATTTGAGCGAAAGTCAAATTATATTGCTTTTGCAGGATTAACAAATTAATATTACCGAAAAAGTTGCACTTTCTTAGGTTTAGACTCAAAGTCGATTTTCTTGTAAATTGTATGTCAATTGCGGCAGCACTGTACTGCTTAAGCCGAAAAAGATCAATATTACTGATTTGCGCGAAAGTAAAATTATATTGTTATTGCAGAATTTACATAATTATATAACCGAAAAAATTGTACTTTCTTAGTTTTTAACTTAAAGTCGATTTTCTTGTAAATTGTATGTCAATTGCGTGAGCACTGTACCGCTTAAACCGAAAAACATGAATTTTACTGATTTGCGCGAAAGTCAAATTATATTGTTATTGCAGAATTGACATATTCATATAACCGAAAAAATTGCACTTTCTTAGTTTTAGACTTAAAGTCGATTTTCTTGTAAATTGTATTTCAGTTGCGTGAGCACTGTACCGCATAAGCCGAAAATCATCAATTTTACTGATTTGCGCGAAAGTCAAATTATATTGTTATTGCAGAATTTACATAATTATATTACCGAAAAAGTTGCACTTTCTTAGGTTTAGACTCAAAATCGATTTTCTTGTAAATTGTATGTCAATTGCGGCAGCACTGTACTGCTTAAGCCGAAAAAGATCAATATTACTGATTTGCGCGAAAGTAAAATTATATTGTTATTGCAGAATTTACATAATTATATAACCGAAAAAATTGTACTTTCTTAGTTTTTAACTTAAAGTCGATTTTCTTGTAAATTGTATGTCAATTGCGTGAGCACTGTACCGCTTAAACCGAAAAACATGAATTTTACTGATTTGCGCGAAAGTCAAATTATATTGTTATTGCAGGATTAACAAATTAATATTACCGAAAAAGTTGCACTTTCTTAGGTTTAGACTCAAAGTCGATTTTCTTGTAAATTGTATGTCAGTTGCGTGAGCACTGTACTGCTTAAGCCGAAAAACAAGAATTTTACTGATTTGAACGAAAGTCAAATTATATTGTTATTGCAGGATTAACAAATTAATATTACCAAAAAATTTGCACTTTCTTAGGTTTAGACTCAAAGTCGATTTTTTTGTAAATTGTATGTTAATCACTTGAGCACTGTACCGCATAAGCCGAAAATCATCAATTTTACTGATTTGCGCGAAAGTAAAATTATATAGCTATTGCAGAATTGACATATTCATATTACCGAAAAAATTGTACTTTCTTAGGTTTAGACTCAAAGTAAATTTTCTTGTCAATTGTATGTCAATTGCGGCAGCACTGTACTGCTTAAGCCGGAAAACATCAATATTACTGATTTGCGCGAAAGTAAAATTATATTGTTATTGTAGAATTTACATAATTATATAACCGAAAAAATTGTACTTTCTTAGTATTAGACTTAAAGTCGATTTTCTTGTAAATTGTATGTCAATTGCGTGAGCACTGTACCGCTTAAACCGAAAGACATGAATTTTACTGATTTGAGCGAAAGTCAAATTATATTGTTATTGCAGAATTGACATATTCATATAACCGAAAAAATTGCACTTTCTTAGTTTTAGACTTAAAGTCAATTTTCTTGTAAATTGTATTTCAGTTGCGTGAGCACGTTACCGCTTAAGCCGAAAAACATGAATTTTACTGATTTGAGCGAAAGTCAAATTATATTGCTTTTGCAGGATTAACAAATTAATATTACCGAAAAAGTTGCACTTTCTTAGGTTTAGACTCAAAGTCGATTTTCTTGTAAATTGTATGTCAATTGCGGCAGCACTGTACTGCTTAAGCCGAAAAACATTAATATTACTGATTTGCGCGAAAGTAAAATTATAATGTTATCGCAGAATTGACATATTCATATAACCGAAAAAATTGCACTTTCTTAGCATTAGACTTAAAGTCGATTTTCTTGTAAATTGTATTTAAGTTGCGTGAGCACTGTAAACTATAATGTTATGGCAGGATTAACAAATTAATATAAAAAAAAGAAAAGAAAAAATTGAACTTTCTTAGATTTTTACTTAAAGCCGATTTTCTTGTAAATTGTATGTAAATTACTTGAGCGCTGTACCGCTTAGGCCGAAAAACATCAATTTTACTGATTTGCGCGAATGTAAAATTATAATGTTATTGCAGAATTTACATATTCATATAACCGAAAAAATTGTACTTTCTTAGTTTTAGAACTAAAGTCGATTTGCTTCTAAATTGTATGTTAATTGCGTGAGCACTGTACCGCTTAAACCGAAAAACATGAATTTTACTGATTTGAGCGAAAGTCAAATTATATTGTTATTGCAGGATTAACAAATTAATATTACCGAAAAAGTTGCATTTTCTTAGTTTTGGACTTAAAGTCGATTTTCTTGTAAATTGTATGTCAATTGCGTGAGCACTGTACCGCTTAAACCGAAAAACATGAATTTTACTGATTTGAGCGAAAGTCAAATTATATTGTTATTGCAGAATTGACATATTCATATAACCGAAAAAATTGCACTTTCTTAGTTTTAGACTTAAAGTCGATTTTCTTGTAAATTGTATTTCAGTTGCGTGAGCACTGTACCGCTTAAGCCGAGAAACATGAATTTTACTGATTTGAGCGAAAGTCAAATTATATTGCTTTTGCAGGATTAACAAATTAATATTACCGAAAAAGTTGCACTTTCTTAGGTTTAGACTCAAAGTCGATTTTCTTGTAAATTGTATGTCAATTGCGGCAGCACTGTACTGCTTAAGCCGAAAAACATTAAAATTACTGATTTGCGCGAAAGTCAAATTATAATGTTATCGCAGAATTTACATATTCATATAACCGAAAAAATTGTACTTTCTTAGTTTTAGACTTAAAGTCGATTTTCTTCTAAATTGTATGTCAATTGCGTGAGCACTGTACCGCTTAAATCGAAAAACATGAATTTTACTGATTTGAGCGAAAGTCAAATTATATTGCTTCTGCAGGATTAACAATTTAATATTACCGAAAAAGTTGCACTTTCTTAGGTTTAGACTCAAAGTCGATTTTCTTGTAAATTGTATGTCAATTGCGGCAGCACTGTACTGCTTAAGCTGAAAAACATTAATATTACTGATTTGCGCGAAAGTAAAACTATAATGTTATTGCAGAATTTACATATTCATATAACCGAAAAAATTGTACTTTCTTAGTTTTAGACTTAAAGTCGATTTGCTTCTTAATTGTATGTTAATTGCGTGAGCACTGTACCGCTTAAACCGAAAAACATGAATTTTACTGATTTGAGCGAAAGTCAAATTAAATTGTTATTGCAGGATTAACAAATTAATATTACCGAAAAAGTTGCACTTTCTTAGGTTTAGACTCAAAGTCGATTTTCTTGTAAATTGTATGTCAATTGTGTGAGCACTGTACTGCTTAAGCCGAAACACATGAATTTTACTGATTTGAGCGAAAGTCAAATTATATTGCTTTTGCAGGATTAACAAATTAATATTACCGAAAAAGTTGGACTTTCTTAGGTTTAGACTCAAAGTCGATTTTCTTGTAAATTGTATGTCAATTGCGGCAGCACTGTACCGCTTAAGCCGAAAAACATGAATTTTACTGATTTGAGCGAAAGTCAAATTATATTGCTATTGCAGGATTAACAAATTAATATTACCGAAAAAGTTGCACTTTCTTAGGTTTAGACTCAAAGTCGATTTTCTTGTAAATTGTATGTCAGTTGCGTGAGCACTGTACCGCTTAAGCCGAAAAACATGAATTTTACTGATTTGAACGAAAGTCAAATTATATTGTTATTGCAGGATTAACAAATTAATATTACCGAAAAAGTTGCACTTTCTTAGGTTTAGACTCAAAGTCAATTTTCTTGTAAATTGTATGTCAATTGCGGAAGCACTGTACTGCTTAAGCCGAAAAACATCATTATTACTGATTTGCGCTAAAGTAAAATTATAATGTTATTGCAGAATTTACATAATTATATAACCGAAAAAATTGTACTTTCTTAGTTTTAGACGTAAAGTCGATTTTCTTCTAAATTGTATATCAATTGCGTGAGCACTGTACCGCTTAAACCGAAAAACATGAATTTTACTGATTTGGCAAAAGTCAAATTATATTGTTATTGCAGAATTGATATATTCATATAACCGAAAAAATTTCACTTTCTTAGTTTTAGACTTAAAGTCGATTTTCTTGTAAATTGTATTTCAGTTGCGTGAGCACTGTACCGCTTAAACCGAAAAACATGAATTTTACTGATTTGAGCGAAAGTCAAATTATATTGTTTTTGCAGGATTAACAAATTAATATTACCGAAAAAGTTGCACTTTCTTAGGTTTAGACTCAAAGTCGATTTTCTTGTAAATTGTATGTCAGTTGCGTGAGCACTGTACCGCTTAAGCCGAAAAACATGAATTTTACTGATTTGAACGAAAGTCAAATTATATTGTTATTGCGGGATTAACAAATTAATATTACCGAAAAAGTTGCACTTTCTTAGGTTTAGACTCAAAGTCGATTTGCTTGTAAATTGTATGTCAATTGCGGCAGCACTGTACTGCTTAAGCCGAAAAACATTAATATTACTGATTTGCGCGAAAGTAAAATTATAATGTTATTGCAGAATTTACATATTCATATAACCGAAAAAATTGTACTTTCTTAGTTTTAGACTTAAAGTCGATTTTCTTGTAAATTGTATGTCAGTTGCGTGAGCACTGTACCGCTTAAGCCGAAAAACATGAATTTTACTGATGTGAGCGAAAGTCAAATTATATTGTTTTGCAGGATTAACAAATTAATATTACCGAAAAAGTTGCACTTTCTTAGGTTTAGACTCAAAGTCGACTTTCTTGTAAATTGTATGTCAATTGCGGCAACACTGTACTGCTTAAGCTGAAAAACATTAATATTACTGATTTGCGCGAAAGTAAAATTATAATGTTATCGCAGAATTTACATATTCATATAACCGAAAAAATTGTACTTTCTTAGTTTTAGACTTAAAGTCGATTTTCTTCTAAATTGTATGTCAATTGCGTGAGCACTGTACCGCTTAAACCGAAACACATGAATTTTACTGATTTGAGCTAAAGTCAAATTATATTGTTATTGCAGAATTTACATATTCATATAACCGAAAAAATTGTACTTTCTTAGTTTTAGACTTAAAGTCGATTTGCTTCTAAATTGTATGCCAATTGCGTGAGCACTGTACCGCTTAAACCGAAAAACATGAACTTTACTGATTTGAGCGAAAGTCAAATTATATTGTTATTGCAGGATTAACAAATTAATATTACCGAAAAAGTTGCACTTTCTTAGGTTTAGACTCAAAGTCGATTTTCTTGTAAATTGTATTTCAGTTGCGGCAGCACTGTACTGCTTAAGCTGAAAAACATTAATATTACTGATTTGCCCGAAAGTAAAATTATAATGTTATTGCAGAATTTACATATTCATATAATCAAAAAAATTGTACTTTCTTAGTTTTAGACTTAAAGTGGATTTTCTTGTAAATTGTATGTCAGTTGTGTGAGCACTGTACTGCTTAAGCCGAAAAACATGAATTTTACTGATTTGAGCGAAAGTCAAATTATATTGCTTTTGCAGGATTAACAAATTAATATTACCGAAAAAGTTGCACTTTCTTAGGTTTAGACTCAAAGTCGATTTTCTTGTAAATTGTATTTCAGTTGCGGCAGCACTGTACTGCTTAAGCTGAAAAACATTAATATTACTGATTTGCCCGAAAGTAAAATTATAATGTTATTGCAGAATTTACATATTCATATAATCAAAAAAATTGTACTTTCTTAGTTTTAGACTTAAAGTCGATTTTCTTGTAAATTGTATTTCAGTTGCGTGAGCACTGTGCCGCTTAAGCCGAAAAACATGAATTTTACTGATTTGAGCGAAAGTCAAATTATATTGTTATTGCAGGATTAACAAATTAATATTACCGAAAAAGTTGCACTTTCTTAGGTTTAGACTCAAAGTCGATTTTCTTGTAAATTGTATGTCAATTGCGGCAGCACTGTACTGCTTAAGCTGAAAAACATTAATATTACTGATTTGCCCGAAAGTAAAATTATAATGTTATTGCAGAATTTACATATTCATATAATCAAAAAAATTGTACTTTCTTAGTTTTAGACTTAAAGTCGATTTTCTTGTAAATTGTATTTCAGTTGCGTGAGCACTGTACCGCTTAAGCCGAAAAACATGAATTTTACTGATTTGAGCGAAAGTCAAATTATATTGCTTTTGCAGGATTAACAAATTAATATTACCGAAAAAGTTGCACTTTCTTAGGTTTAGACTCAAAGTCGACTTTCTTGTAAATTGTATGTCAATTGCGGCAACACTGTACTGCTTAAGCTGAAAAACATTAATATTACTGATTTGCGCGAAAGTAAAATTATAATGTTATCGCAGAATTTACATATTCATATAACCGAAAAAATTGTACTTTCTTAGTTTTAGACTTAAAGTCGATTTTCTTGTAAATTGTATGTCAGTTGCGTGAGCACTGTACCGCTTAAGCCGAAAAACATGAATTTTACTGATGTGAGCGAAAGTCAAATTATATTGCTTTTGCAGGATTAACAAATTAATATTACCGAAAAAGTTGCACTTTCTTAGGTTTAGACTCAAAGTCGATTTTCTTGTAAATTGTATGTCAATTGCGGCAGCACTGTACTGCTTAAGCTGAAAAACATTAATATTACTGATTTGCGCGAAAGTAAAATTATAATGTTATTGCAGAATTTACATATTCATATAACCAAAAAAATTGTACTTTCTTAGTTTTAGAATTAAAGTCAATTTGCTTCTAAATTGTATGTTAATTGCGTGAGCACTGTACCGCTTAAACCGAAAAACATGAATTATACTGAATTGAGCGAAAGTCAAATTATATTGTTATTGCAGGATTAACAAATTAATATTACCGAAAAAGTTGCACTTTCTTAGGTTTAGATTTAAAGTGGATTTTCTTGTAAATTGTATGTCAGTTGTGTGAGCACTGTACTGCTTAAGCCGAAAAACATGAATTTTACTGATATGAGCGAAAGTCAAATTATATTGCTTTTGCAGATTAACAAATTAATATTACCGAAAAAGTTGCACTTTCTTAGGTTTAGACTCAAAGTCGATATTCTTGTAAATTGTATGTCAATTGCGGCAGCACTGTACTGCTTAAGCTGAAAAACATTAATATTACTGATTTGCGCGAAAGTAAAATTATAATGTTATTGCAGAATTTACATATTCATATAACCGAAAAAATTGTACTTTCTTAGTTTTAGACTTAAAGTCGATTTTATTCTAAATTGTATGTCAATTGCGTGAGCACTGTACCGCTTAAACCGAAACACATGAATTTTACTGATTTGAGCGAAAGTCAAATTATATTGTTATTGCAGAATTTACATATTCATATAACCGAAAAAATTGTACTTTCTTAGTTTTAGACTTAAAGTCGATTTGCTTCTAAATTGTATGCCAATTGCGTGAGCACTGTACCGCTTAAACCGAAAAACATGAACTTTACTGATTTAAGCGAAAGTCAAATTATATTGCTTTTGCAGGATTAACAAATTAATATTACCGAAAAAGTTGCACTTTCTTAGGTTTAGACTCAAAGTCGATTTTCTTGTAAATTGTATGTCAATTGCGGCAGCACTGTACTGCTTAAGCCGAAAAACATTAATATTACTGATTTGCGCGAAAGTAAAATTATAATGTTATTGCAGAATTTACATATTCATATAGCCGAAAAAATTGTACTTTCTTAGTTTTAGACTTAAAGTCAATTTGCTTCTAAATTGTATGTTAATTGCGTGAGCACTGTTCCGCTTAAACCGAAAAACATGAATTTTACTGATTTGAGCGAAAGTCAAAATATTTTGTACTTGCAGGATTAACAAATTAATATTACCGAAAAAATTGCACTTTCTTAGCTTTAGACTCAAAGTCGATTTTTTTGTAAATTGTATGTCAGTTGCGTGAGCACTATAAACTTTAATGTTATGGCAGGATTAACAAATTAATATAAAAAAAAGAAAATAAAAATTGAACTTTCTTAGATTTTTATTTAAAGCCGACTTTCTTGTAAATTGTATGTTAATTACTTGAGCGCTGTACCGCTTAGGCCGAAAAACATCAATTTTACTGATTTGCGCGAAAGTAAAATTATAATGTTATTGCAGAATTTACATATTCATATAACCGAAAAAATTGTACTTTCTTAGTTTTAGACTTAAAGTCGATTTGCTTCTAAATTGTATGTTAATTGCGTGAGCACTGTACCGCTTAAACCGAAAAACATAAATTTTACTGATTTGAGCGAAAGTCAAAATATTTTGTTCTTGCAGGATTAACAAATTAATATTACCGAAAAAATTGCACTTTCTTAGCTTTAGACTTAAAGTCGATTTTCTTGTAAATTGTATTTCAGTTGCGTGAGCACTGTAAACTTTAATGTTATGGCAGGATTAACAAATTAATATAAAAAAAAGAAAAGAAAAAATTGAACTTTCTTAGATTTTTATTTAAAGCCGATTTTCTTGTAAATTGTATGTTAATTACTTGAGCGCTGTACCGCTTAGGCCGAAAAACATCAATTTTACTGATTTGCGCGAAAGTAAAATTATAATGTTATTGCAGAATTTACATATTCATATAACCGAAAAAATTGTACTTTCTTAGTTTTAGACTTAAAGTCGATTTTCTTGTAAATTGTATGTCAGTTGCGTGAGCACTGTACCGCTTAAGCCGAAAAACATGAATTTTACTGATGTGAGCGAAAGTCAAATTATATTGCTTTTGCAGGATTAACAAATTAATATTACCGAAAAAGTTGCACTTTCTTAGGTTTAGACTCAAAGTCGATTTTCTTGTAAATTGTATGTCAATTGCGGCAGCACTGTACCGCTTAAACCGAAACACATGAATTTTACTGATTTGAGCGAAAGTCAAATTATATTGTTATTGCAGAATTGACATATTCATATAACCGAAAAAATTGCACTTTCTTAGTTTTAGACTTAAAGTCGATTTTCTTGTAAATTGTATTTCAGTTGCGTGAGCACTGTACCGCTTAAGCCGAAAAACATGAATTTTACTGATTTCAGCGAAAGTCAAATTATATTGCTTTTGCAGGATTAACAAATTAATATTACCGAAAAAGTTGCACTTTCTTAGGTTTAGACTCAAAGTCGATTTTCTTGTAAATTGTATGTCAGTTGCGTGAGCACTGTAAACTTTAATGTTATGGCAGGATTAACAAATTAATATAAAAAAAAGAAAATAAAAATTGAACTTTCTTAGATTTTTATTTAAAGCCGACTTTCTTGTAAATTGTATGTTAATTACTTGAGCGCTGTACCGCTTAGGCCGAAAAACATCAATTTTACTGATTTGCGCGAAAGTAAAATTATAATGTTATTGCAGAATTTACATATTCATATAACCGAAAAAATTTTATTCTTTCTTAGTTTTAGACTTAAAGTCGATTTGCTTCTAAATTGTATGCCAATTGCGTGAGCACTGTACTGCTTAAGCCGAAAAACATTAATATTACTGATTTGCGCGAAAGTAAAATTATAATGTTATTGCAGAATTTACATATTCATATAACCGAAAAAATTGTACTTTCTTAGTTTTAGACTTAAAGTCGATTTGCTTCTAAATTGTATGTTAATTGCGTGAGCACTGTTCCGCTTAAACCGAAAAACATGAATTTTACTGATTTGAGCGAAAGTCAAAATATTTTGTACTTGCAGGATTAACAAATTAATATTACCGAAAAAATTGCACTTTCTTAGCTTTAGACTCAAAGTCGATTTTTTTGTAAATTGTATGTCAGTTGCGTGAGCACTGTAAACTTTAATGTTATGGCAGGATTAACAAATTAATATAAAAAAAAGAAAATAAAAATTGAACTTTCTTAGATTTTTATTTAAAGCCGACTTTCTTGTAAATTGTATGTTAATTACTTGAGCGCTGTACCGCTTAGGCCGAAAAACATCAATTTTACTGATTTGCGCGAAAGTAAAATTATAATGTTATTGCAGAATTTACATATTCATATAACCGAAAAAATTGTACTTTCTTAGTTTTAGACTTAAAGTCGATTTGCTTCTAAATTGTATGTTAATTGCGTGAGCACTGTACCGCTTAAACCGAAAAACATAAATTTTACTGATTTGAGCGAAAGTCAAAATATTTTGTTCTTGCAGGATTAACAAATTAATATTACGGAAAAAATTGCACTTTCTTAGCTTTAGACTTAAAGTCGATTTTCTTGTAAATTGTATTTCAGTTGCGTGAGCACTGTAAAGTTTAATGTTATGGCAGGATTAACAAATTAATATAAAAAAAAGAAAAGAAAAAATTGAACTTTCTTAGATTTTTATTTAAAGCCGATTTTCTTGTAAATTGTATGTTAATTACTTGAGCGCTGTACCGCTTAGGGCGAAAAACATCAATTTTACTGATTTGCGCGAAAGTAAAATTATAATGTTATTGCAGAATTTACATATTCATATAACCGAAAAAATTGTACTTTCTTAGTTTTAGACTTAAAGTCGATTTGCTGCTAAATTGTATGTTAATTGCTTGAGCACTGTACCGCTTAAACCGAAAAATATGAATATTTCTGATTTGAGCGAAAGTCAAATTATATTGTTATTGCAGGATTAACAAATTAATATTACCGAAAAAATGGCACTTTCTTAGGTTTAGACTCAAAGTCGATTTTCTTGTAAATTGTATGTCAGTTGCGTGAGCACTGTACTGCTTAAGCCGAAAAACATGAATTTTACTGATTTGAGCGAAAGTCAAATTATATTTTTATTGCAGGATTAACAAATTAATATTACCGAAAAAGTTGCACTTTCTTAGGTTTAGACTCAAAGTCGATTTTCTTGTAAATTGTATGTCAATTGCGGCAGCACTGTACTGCTTCAGCCGAAAAACATCAATATTACTGATTTGCGCGAAAGTAAAATTATAATGTTATTGCAGAATTTACATAATTATATAACCGAAAAAATTGTACTTTCTTAGTTTTAGACTTAAAGTCGATTTTCTTCTAAATTGTATGTCAATTGCGTGAGCACTGTACCGCTTAAACCGAAAAACATGAATTTTACTGATTTGAGCGAAAGTCAAATTATATTGTTATTGCAGAATTGACATATTCATATAACCGAAAAAATTGCACTTTCTTAGTTTTAGACTTAAAGTCGATTTTCTTCTAAATTGTATGTCAATTGCGTGAGCACTGTACCGCTTAAACCGAAAAACATGAATTTTACTGATTTGAGCGAAAGTCAAATTATATTGTTATTGCAGAATTGACATATTCATATAACCGAAAAAATTGCACTTTCTTAGTTTTAGACTTAAAGTCGATTTTCTTGTAAATTGTATGTCAATTGCGTGAGCACTGTACCGCTTAAACCGAAGAACATGAATTTTACTGATTTGAGCGAAAGTCAAATTATATTGTTATTGCAGAATTGACATATTCATATAACCGAAAAAATTGCACTTTCTTAGTTTTAGACTTAAAGTCGATTTTCTTCTAAATTGTATGTCAATTGCGTGAGCACTGTACCGCTTAAACCGAAAAACATGAATTTTACTGATTTGAGCGAAAGTCAAATTATATTGTTATTGCAGAATTTACATATTCATATAACCGAAAAAATTGTACTTTATTATTTTTAGACTTAAAGTCGATTTTCTTCTAAATTGTATGTCAATTGCGTGAGCACTGTACCGCTTAAACCGAAAAACATGAATTTTACTGATTTGAGCGAAAGTCAAATTATATTGTTATTGCAGAATTGACATATTCATATAACCGAAAAAATTGCACTTTCTTAGTTTTAGACTTAAAGTCGATTTTCTTGTAAATTGTATTTCAGTTGCGTGAGCACTGTACCGCTTAAGCCGAAAAACATTTATTTTACTGATTTGAGCGAAGGTCAAATTATATTGCTTCTGCAGGATTAACAAATTAATATTACCGAAAAAGTTGCACTTTCTTAGGTTTAGACTTAAAGTCGATTTTCTTGTAAATTGTATGTCAATTGCGGCAGCACTGTACTGCTTAAGCCGAAAAACATTAATATTACTGATTTGCACGAAAGTAAAATTATAATGTTATTGCAGAATTTACATATTCATATAACCGAAAAATTTGTACTTTCTTAGTTTTAGACTTAAAGTCGATTTGCTTCTAAATTGTATGTTAATTGCGTGAGCACTGTTCCGCTTAAACCGAAAAACATGAATTTTACTGATTTGAGCGAAAGTCAAAATATTTTGTACTTGCAGGATTAACAAATTAATATTACCGAAAAAATTGCACTTTCTTAGCTTTAGACTCAAAGTCGATTTTTTTGTAAATTGTATGTCAGTTGCGTGAGCACTGTAAACTTTAATGTTATGGCAGGATTAACAAATTAATATAAAAAAAAGAAAATAAAAATTGAACTTTCTTAGATTTTTATTTAAAGCCGACTTTCTTGTAAATTGTATGTTAATTACTTGAGCGCTGTACCGCTTAGGCCGAAAAACATCAATTTTACTGATTTGCGCGAAAGTAAAATTATAATGTTATTGCAGAATTTACATATTCATATAACCGAAAAAATTGTACTTTCTTAGTTTTAGACTTAAAGTCGATTTGCTTCTAAATTGTATGTTATTTGCGTGAGCACTGTACCGCTTAAACCGAAAAACATAAATTTTACTGATTTGAGCGAAAGTCAAAATATTTTGTTCTTGCAGGATTAACAAATTAATATTACGGAAAAAATTGCACTTTCTTAGGTTTAGACTCAAAGTCGATTTTCTTGTAAATTGTATGTCAATTGCGGCAGCACTGTACCGCTTAAACCGAAACACATGAATTTTACTGATTTGAGCGAA
Organism: Bactrocera oleae; assembly: GCF_042242935.1. NCBI lineage: Eukaryota > Metazoa > Arthropoda > Insecta > Diptera > Tephritidae > Bactrocera > Bactrocera oleae. Next base: position 13,504,003 of record NC_091541.1, on the reverse strand, counting down.
AGTCAAATTATATTGCTTTTGCAGGATTAACAAATTAATATTACCGAAAAAGTTGCACTTTCTTAGGTTTAGACTCAAAGTCGATTTTCTTGTAAATTGTATGTCAATTGCGGCAGCACTGTACCGCTTAAACCGAAACACATGAATTTTACTGATTTGAGCGAAAGTCAAATTATATTGTTATTGCAGAATTGACATATTCATATAACCGAAAAAATTGCACTTTCTTAGTTTTAGACTTAAAGTCGATTTTCTTGTAAATTGTATTTCAGTTGCGTGAGCACTGTACCGCTTAAGCCGAAAAACATGAATTTTACTGATTTCAGCGAAAGTCAAATTATATTGCTTTTGCAGGATTAACAAATTAATATTACCGAAAAAGTTGCACTTTCTTAGGTTTAGACTCAAAGTCGATTTTCTTGTAAATTGTATGTCAGTTGCGTGAGCACTGTAAACTTTAATGTTATGGCAGGATTAACAAATTAATATAAAAAAAAGAAAATATAAATTGAACTTTCTTAGATTTTTATTTAAAGCCGACTTTCTTGTAAATTGTATGTTAATTACTTGAGCGCTGTACCGCTTAGGCCGAAAAACATCAATTTTACTGATTTGCGCGAAAGTAAAATTATAATGTTATTGCAGAATTTACATATTCATATAACCGAAAAAATTGTACTTTCTTAGTTTTAGACTTAAAGTCGATTTGCTTCTAAATTGTATGTTAATTGCGTGAGCACTGTACCGCTTAAACCGAAAAACATAAATTTTACTGATTTGAGCGAAAGTCAAAATATTTTGTTCTTGCAGGATTAACAAATTAATATTACGGAAAAAATTGCACTTTCTTAGCTTTAGACTTAAAGTCGATTTTCTTGTAAATTGTATTTCAGTTGCGTGAGCACTGTAAAGTTTAATGTTATGGCAGGATTAACAAATTAATATAAAAAAAAGAAAAGAAAAAATTGAACTTTCTTAGATTTTTATTTAAAGCCGATTTTCTTGTAAATTGTATGTTAATTACTTGAGCGCTGTACCGCTTAGGGCGAAAAACATCAATTTTACTGATTTGCGCGAAAGTAAAATTATAATGTTATTGCAGAATTTACATATTCATATAACCGAAAAAATTGTACTTTCTTAGTTTTAGACTTAAAGTCGATTTGCTGCTAAATTGTATGTTAATTGCTTGAGCACTGTACCGCTTAAACCGAAAAATATGAATATTTCTGATTTGAGCGAAAGTCAAATTATATTGTTATTGCAGGATTAACAAATTAATATTACCGAAAAAATGGCACTTTCTTAGGTTTAGACTCAAAGTCGATTTTCTTGTAAATTGTATGTCAGTTGCGTGAGCACTGTACTGCTTAAGCCGAAAAACATGAATTTTACTGATTTGAGCGAAAGTCAAATTATATTTTTATTGCAGGATTAACAAATTAATATTACCGAAAAAGTTGCACTTTCTTAGGTTTAGACTCAAAGTCGATTTTCTTGTAAATTGTATGTCAATTGCGGCAGCACTGTACTGCTTCAGCCGAAAAACATCAATATTACTGATTTGCGCGAAAGTAAAATTATAATGTTATTGCAGAATTTACATAATTATATAACCGAAAAAATTGTACTTTCTTAGTTTTAGACTTAAAGTCGATTTGCTTCTAAATTGTATGTTAATTGCGTGAGCACTGTTCCGCTTAAACCGAAAAACATGAATTTTACTGATTTGAGCGAAAGTCAAAATATTTTGTACTTGCAGGATTAACAAATTAATATTACCGAAAAAATTGCACTTTCTTAGCTTTAGACTCAAAGTCGATTTTTTTGTAAATTGTATGTCAGTTGCGTGAGCACTGTAAACTTTAATGTTATGGCAGGATTAACAAATTAATATAAAAAAAAGAAAATAAAAATTGAACTTTCTTAGATTTTTATTTAAAGCCGACTTTCTTGTAAATTTTATGTTAATTACTTGAGCGCTGTACCGCTTAGGCCGAAAAACATCAATTTTACTGATTTGCGCGAAAGTAAAATTATAATGTTATTGCAGAATTTACATATTCATATAACCGAAAAAATTGTACTTTCTTAGTTTTAGACTTAAAGTCGATTTGCTTCTAAATTGTATGTTAATTGCGTGAGCACTGTACCGCTTAAACCGAAAAACATAAATTTTACTGATTTGAGCGAAAGTCAAAATATTTTGTTCTTGCAGGATTAACAAATTAATATTACGGAAAAAATTGCACTTTCTTAGCTTTAGACTTAAAGTCGATTTTCTTGTAAATTGTATTTCAGTTGCGTGAGCACTGTAAAGTTTAATGTTATGGCAGGATTAACAAATTAATATAAAAAAAAGAAAAGAAAAAATTGAACTTTCTTAGATTTTTATTTAAAGCCGATTTTCTTGTAAATTGTATGTTAATTACTTGAGCGCTGTACCGCTTAGGGCGAAAAACATCAATTTTACTGATTTGCGCGAAAGTAAAATTATAATGTTATTGCAGAATTTACATATTCATATAACCGAAAAAATTGTACTTTCTTAGTTTTAGACTTAAAGTCGATTTGCTGCTAAATTGTATGTTAATTGCTTGAGCACTGTACCGCTTAAACCGAAAAATATGAATATTTCTGATTTGAGCGAAAGTCAAATTATATTGTTATTGCAGGATTAACAAATTAATATTACCGAAAAAATGGCACTTTCTTAGGTTTAGACTCAAAGTCGATTTTCTTGTAAATTGTATGTCAGTTGCGTGAGCACTGTACTGCTTAAGCCGAAAAACATGAATTTTACTGATTTGAGCGAAAGTCAAATTATATTTTTATTGCAGGATTAACAAATTAATATTACCGAAAAAGTTGCACTTTCTTAGGTTTAGACTCAAAGTCGATTTTCTTGTAAATTGTATGTCAATTGCGGCAGCACTGTACTGCTTCAGCCGAAAAACATCAATATTACTGATTTGCGCGAAAGTAAAATTATAATGTTATTGCAGAATTTACATAATTATATAACCGAAAAAATTGTACTTTCTTAGTTTTAGACTTAAAGTCGATTTTCTTCTAAATTGTATGTCAATTGCGTGAGCACTGTACCGCTTAAACCGAAAAACATGAATTTTACTGATTTGAGCGAAAGTCAAATTATATTGTTATTGCAGAATTGACATATTCATATAACCGAAAAAATTGCACTTTCTTAGTTTTAGACTTAAAGTCGATTTTCTTCTAAATTGTATGTCAATTGCGTGAGCACTGTACCGCTTAAACCGAAAAACATGAATTTTACTGATTTGAGCGAAAGTCAAATTATATTGTTATTGCAGAATTGACATATTCATATAACCGAAAAAATTGCACTTTCTTAGTTTTAGACTTAAAGTCGATTTTCTTGTAAATTGTATGTCAATTGCGTGAGCACTGTACCGCTTAAACCGAAGAACATGAATTTTACTGATTTGAGCGAAAGTCAAATTATATTGTTATTGCAGAATTGACATATTCATATAACCGAAAAAATTGCACTTTCTTAGTTTTAGACTTAAAGTCGATTTTCTTCTAAATTGTATGTCAATTGCGTGAGCACTGTACCGCTTAAACCGAAAAACATGAATTTTACTGATTTGAGCGAAAGTCAAATTATATTGTTATTGCAGAATTTACATATTCATATAACCGAAAAAATTGTACTTTATTATTTTTAGACTTAAAGTCGATTTTCTTCTAAATTGTATGTCAATTGCGTGAGCACTGTACCGCTTAAACCGAAAAACATGAATTTTACTGATTTGAGCGAAAGTCAAATTATATTGTTATTGCAGAATTGACATATTCATATAACCGAAAAAATTGCACTTTCTTAGTTTTAGACTTAAAGTCGATTTTCTTGTAAATTGTATTTCAGTTGCGTGAGCACTGTACCGCTTAAGCCGAAAAACATTTATTTTACTGATTTGAGCGAAGGTCAAATTATATTGCTTCTGCAGGATTAACAAATTAATATTACCGAAAAAGTTGCACTTTCTTAGGTTTAGACTTAAAGTCGATTTTCTTGTAAATTGTATGTCAATTGCGGCAGCACTGTACTGCTTAAGCCGAAAAACATTAATATTACTGATTTGCACGAAAGTAAAATTATAATGTTATTGCAGAATTTACATATTCATATAACCGAAAAATTTGTACTTTCTTAGTTTTAGACTTAAAGTCGATTTGCTTCTAAATTGTATGTTAATTGCGTGAGCACTGTTCCGCTTAAACCGAAAAACATGAATTTTACTGATTTGAGCGAAAGTCAAAATATTTTGTACTTGCAGGATTAACAAATTAATATTACCGAAAAAATTGCACTTTCTTAGCTTTAGACTCAAAGTCGATTTTTTTGTAAATTGTATGTCAGTTGCGTGAGCACTGTAAACTTTAATGTTATGGCAGGATTAACAAATTAATATAAAAAAAAGAAAATAAAAATTGAACTTTCTTAGATTTTTATTTAAAGCCGACTTTCTTGTAAATTGTATGTTAATTACTTGAGCGCTGTACCGCTTAGGCCGAAAAACATCAATTTTACTGATTTGCGCGAAAGTAAAATTATAATGTTATTGCAGAATTTACATATTCATATAACCGAAAAAATTGTACTTTCTTAGTTTTAGACTTAAAGTCGATTTGCTTCTAAATTGTATGTTAATTGCGTGAGCACTGTACCGCTTAAACCGAAAAACATAAATTTTACTGATTTGAGCGAAAGTCAAAATATTTTGTTCTTGCAGGATTAACAAATTAATATTACGGAAAAAATTGCACTTTCTTAGGTTTAGACTCAAAGTCGATTTTCTTGTAAATTGTATGTCAATTGCGGCAGCACTGTACCGCTTAAACCGAAACACATGAATTTTACTGATTTGAGCGAAAGTCAAATTATATTGCTTTTGCAGGATTAACAAATTAATATTACCGAAAAAGTTGCACTTTCTTAGGTTTAGACTCAAAGTCGATTTTCTTGTAAATTGTATGTCAATTGCGGCAGCACTGTACCGCTTAAACCGAAACACATGAATTTTACTGATTTGAGCGAAAGTCAAATTATATTGTTATTGCAGAATTGACATATTCATATAACCGAAAAAATTGCACTTTCTTAGTTTTAGACTTAAAGTCGATTTTCTTGTAAATTGTATTTCAGTTGCGTGAGCACTGTACCGCTTAAGCCGAAAAACATGAATTTTACTGATTTCAGCGAAAGTCAAATTATATTGCTTTTGCAGGATTAACAAATTAATATTACCGAAAAAGTTGCACTTTCTTAGGTTTAGACTCAAAGTCGATTTTCTTGTAAATTGTATGTCAGTTGCGTGAGCACTGTAAACTTTAATGTTATGGCAGGATTAACAAATTAATATAAAAAAAAGAAAATAAAAATTGAACTTTCTTAGATTTTTATTTAAAGCCGACTTTCTTGTAAATTGTATGTTAATTACTTGAGCGCTGTACCGCTTAGGCCGAAAAACATCAATTTTACTGATTTGCGCGAAAGTAAAATTATAATGTTATTGCAGAATTTACATATTCATATAACCGAAAAAATTTTATTCTTTCTTAGTTTTAGACTTAAAGTCGATTTGCTTCTAAATTGTATGCCAATTGCGTGAGCACTGTACTGCTTAAGCCGAAAAACATTAATATTACTGATTTGCGCGAAAGTAAAATTATAATGTTATTGCAGAATTTACATATTCATATAACCGAAAAAATTGTACTTTCTTAGTTTTAGACTTAAAGTCGATTTGCTTCTAAATTGTATGTTAATTGCGTGAGCACTGTTCCGCTTAAACCGAAAAACATGAATTTTACTGATTTGAGCGAAAGTCAAAATATTTTGTACTTGCAGGATTAACAAATTAATATTACCGAAAAAATTGCACTTTCTTAGCTTTAGACTCAAAGTCGATTTTTTTGTAAATTGTATGTCAGTTGCGTGAGCACTGTAAACTTTAATGTTATGGCAGGATTAACAAATTAATATAAAAAAAAGAAAATAAAAATTGAACTTTCTTAGATTTTTATTTAAAGCCGACTTTCTTGTAAATTGTATGTTAATTACTTGAGCGCTGTACCGCTTAGGCCGAAAAACATCAATTTTACTGATTTGCGCGAAAGTAAAATTATAATGTTATTGCAGAATTTACATATTCATATAACCGAAAAAATTGTACTTTCTTAGTTTTAGACTTAAAGTCGATTTGCTTCTAAATTGTATGTTAATTGCGTGAGCACTGTACCGCTTAAACCGAAAAACATAAATTTTACTGATTTGAGCGAAAGTCAAAATATTTTGTTCTTGCAGGATTAACAAATTAATATTACGGAAAAAATTGCACTTTCTTAGCTTTAGACTTAAAGTCGATTTTCTTGTAAATTGTATTTCAGTTGCGTGAGCACTGTAAAGTTTAATGTTATGGCAGGATTAACAAATTAATATAAAAAAAAGAAAAGAAAAAATTGAACTTTCTTAGATTTTTATTTAAAGCCGATTTTCTTGTAAATTGTATGTTAATTACTTGAGCGCTGTACCGCTTAGGGCGAAAAACATCAATTTTACTGATTTGCGCGAAAGTAAAATTATAATGTTATTGCAGAATTTACATATTCATATAACCGAAAAAATTGTACTTTCTTAGTTTTAGACTTAAAGTCGATTTGCTGCTAAATTGTATGTTAATTGCTTGAGCACTGTACCGCTTAAACCGAAAAATATGAATATTTCTGATTTGAGCGAAAGTCAAATTATATTGTTATTGCAGGATTAACAAATTAATATTACCGAAAAAATGGCACTTTCTTAGGTTTAGACTCAAAGTCGATTTTCTTGTAAATTGTATGTCAGTTGCGTGAGCACTGTACTGCTTAAGCCGAAAAACATGAATTTTACTGATTTGAGCGAAAGTCAAATTATATTTTTATTGCAGGATTAACAAATTAATATTACCGAAAAAGTTGCACTTTCTTAGGTTTAGACTCAAAGTCGATTTTCTTGTAAATTGTATGTCAATTGCGGCAGCACTGTACTGCTTCAGCCGAAAAACATCAATATTACTGATTTGCGCGAAAGTAAAATTATAATGTTATTGCAGAATTTACATAATTATATAACCGAAAAAATTGTACTTTCTTAGTTTTAGACTTAAAGTCGATTTTCTTCTAAATTGTATGTCAATTGCGTGAGCACTGTACCGCTTAAACCGAAAAACATGAATTTTACTGATTTGAGCGAAAGTCAAATTATATTGTTATTGCAGAATTGACATATTCATATAACCGAAAAAATTGCACTTTCTTAGTTTTAGACTTAAAGTCGATTTTCTTCTAAATTGTATGTCAATTGCGTGAGCACTGTACCGCTTAAACCGAAAAACATGAATTTTACTGATTTGAGCGAAAGTCAAATTATATTGTTATTGCAGAATTGACATATTCATATAACCGAAAAAATTGCACTTTCTTAGTTTTAGACTTAAAGTCGATTTTCTTGTAAATTGTATGTCAATTGCGTGAGCACTGTACCGCTTAAACCGAAGAACATCAATATTACTGATTTGCGCGAAAGTAAAATTATAATGTTATTGCAGAATTTACATATTCATATAACCGAAAAAATTGCACTTTCTTTGTTTTAGACTTAAAGTCGATTTTCTTGTAAATTGTATTTCAGTTGCGTGAGCATTGTACCGCGTAAGCCGAAAAACATTTATTTTACTGATTTGAGCGAAGGTCAAATTATATTGCTTTTGCAGGATTAACAAATTAATATTACCGAAAAAGTTGCACTTTCTTAGGTTTAGACTTAAAGTCGATTTTCTTGTAAATTGTATGTCAATTGCGGCAGCACTGTACTGCTTAAGCCGAAAAACATTAATATTACTGATTTGCACGAAAGTAAAATTATAATGTTATTGCAGAAGTTACATCTTCATATAACCGAAAAATTGCACTTTCTTAGTTTTAGACTTAAAGTCGATTTTCTTGTAAATTGTATTTCAGTTGCGTGAGCACTGTACCGCTTAAGTTGAAAAACATTTATTTTACTGATTTGAGCGAAGGTCAAATTATATTGCTTCTGCAGGATTAACAAATTAATATTACCGAAAAAGTTGCACTTTCTTAGGTTTAGACTTAAAGTCGATTTTCTTGTAAATTGTATGTCAATTGCGGCAGCACTGTACTGCTTAAGCCGAAAAACATTAATATTACTGATTTGCACGAAAGTAAAATTATAATGTTATTGCAGAATTAACATATTCATATAACCGAAAAAATTGTACTTTCTTAGTTTTAGACTTAAAGTCGATTTGCTTCTAAATTGTATCAATATTACTGATTTGCGCGGAAGTGAAATTATAATGTTATTGCAGAATTTACATATTCATACTTAAAGTCGATTTTCTTGTAAATTGTATGTCAATTGCGTGAGCACTGTACCGCTTAAACCGAAAAACATGAATTTTACTGATTTGAGCGAAAGTCAAATTATATTGTTATTGCAGAATTGACATATTCATATAACCGAAAAAATTGCACTTTCTTAGTTTTAGACTTAAAGTCGATTTTCTTGTAAATTGTATTTCAGTTGCGTGAGCACTGTACCGCTTAAGTTGAAAAACATTTATTTTACTGATTTGAGCGAAGGTCAAATTATATTGCTTCTGCAGGATTAACAAATTAATATTACCGAAAAAGTTGCACTTTCTTAGGTTTAGACTTAAAGTCGATTTTCTTGTAAATTGTATGTCAATTGCGGCAGCACTGTACTGCTTAAGCCGAAAAACATTAATATTACTGATTTGCACGAAAGTAAAATTATAATGTTATTGCAGAATTTACATCTTCATATAACCGAAAAATTTGTACTTTCTTAGTTTTAGACTTAAAGTCGATTTGCTTCTAAATTGTATGTTAATTGCGTGAGCACTGTACCGCTTAAACCGAAAAACATGAATTTTACTGATTTGAGCGAAAGTCAAATTATATTGTTATTGCAGGATTAACAAATTAATATAACCGAAAAAATTGCACTTTTTTAGGTTTAGACTCAAAGTCGATTTTCTTGTAAATTGTATGTCAATTGCGGCAGCACTGTACTGCTTCAGCCGAAAAACATCAATATTACTGATTTGCGCGAAAGTAAAATTATAATGTTATTGCAGAATTTACATATTCATATAACCGAAAAAATTGTACTTTATTAGTTTTAGACTTAAAGTCGATTTTCTTCTAAATTGTATGTCTATTGCGTGAGCACTGTACCGCTTAACAAATTAATATAACCGAAAAAATTGCACTTTTTTAGGTTTAGACTCAAAGTCGATTTTCTTGTAAATTGTATGTCAATTGCGGCAGCACTGTACTGCTTCAGCCGAAAAACATCAATATTACTGATTTGCGCGAAAGTAAAATTATAATGTTATTGCAGAATTTACATATTCATATAACCGAAAAAATTGTACTTTATTAGTTTTAGACTTAAAGTCGATTTTCTTCTAAATTGTATGTCTATTGCGTGAGCACTGTACCGCTTAACAAATTAATATAACCGAAAAAATTCCACTTTTTTAGGTTTAGACTCAAAGTCGATTTTCTTGTAAATTGTATGTCAATTGCGTGAGCACTGTACCGCTTAAACCGAAAAACATGAATTTTACTGATTTGAGCGAAAGTCAAATTATATTGTAATTGCAGAATTGACATATTCATATAACCGAAAAAATTGAACTTTCTTAGTTTTAGACTTAAAGTCGATTTTCTTGTAAATTGTATTTCAGTTGCGTGAGCACTGTACCGCTTAAGCCGAAAAACATTTATTTTACTGATTTGAGCGAAGGTCAAATTATATTGCTTCTGCAGGATTAACAAATTAATATTACCGAAAAAGTTGCACTTTCTTAGGTTTAGACTTAAAGTCGATTTTCTTGTAAATTGTATGTCAATTGCGGCACCACTGTACTGCTTAAGCCGAAAAACATTAATATTACTGATTTGCACGAAAGTAAAATTATAATGTTATTGCAGAATTTACATATTCATATAACCGAAAAATTTGTACTTTCTTAGTTTTAGACTTAAAGTCGATTTGCTTCTAAATTGTATGTTAATTGCGTGAGCACTGTACCGCTTAAACCGAAAAACATGAATTTTACTGATTTGAGCGAAAGTCACATTATATTGTTATTGCAGGATTAACAAATTCGATTTTCTTGTAAATTATATGTCAGTTGCGTGAGCTCTGTACTGCTTAAGCCGAAAAACATGAATTTTACTGATTTGAGCGAAAGTCAAATTATATTTTTATTGCAGGATTAACAAATTAATATAACCGAAAAAATTGCACTTTTTTAGGTTTAGACTCAAAGTCGATTTTCTTGTAAATTGTATGTCAATTGCGGCAGCACTGTACTGCTTCAGCCGAAAAACATCAATATTACTGATTTGCGCGAAAGTAAAATTATAATGTTATTGCAGAATTTACATATTCATATAACCGAAAAAATTGTACTTTATTAGTTTTAGACTTAAAGTCGATTTTCTTCTAAATTGTATGTCTATTGCGTGAGCACTGTACCGCTTAACAAATTAATATAACCGAAAAAATTGCACTTTTTTAGGTTTAGACTCAAAGTCGATTTTCTTGTAAATTGTATGTCAATTGCGGCAGCACTGTACTGCTTCAGCCGAAAAACATCAATATTACTGATTTGCGCGAAAGTAAAATTATAATGTTATTGCAGAATTTACATATTCATATAACCGAAAAAATTGCACTTTCTTTGTTTTAGACTTAAAGTCGATTTTCTTGTAAATTGTATTTCAGTTGCGTGAGCATTGTACCGCTTAAGCCGAAAAACATTTATTTTACTGATTTGAGCGAAGGTCAAATTATATTGCTTTTGCAGGATTAACAAATTAATATTACCGAAAAAGTTGCACTTTCTTAGGTTTAGACTTAAAGTCGATTTTCTTGTAAATTGTATGTCAATTGCGGCAGCACTGTACTGCTTAAGCCGAAAAACATTAATATTACTGATTTGCGCGAAAGTAAAATTATAATGTTATTGCAGAATTAACATATTCATATAACCGAAAAAATTGTACTTTCTTAGTTTTAGACTTAAAGTCGATTTGCTTCTAAATTGTATCAATATTACTGATTTGCGCGGAAGTGAAATTATAATGTTATTGCAGAATTTACATATTCATACTTAAAGTCGATTTTCTTGTAAATTGCATGTCAATTGCGTGAGCACTGTACCGCTTAAACCGAAAAACATGAATTTTACTGATTTGAGCGAAAGTCAAATTATATTGTTATTGCAGAATTGACATATTCATATAACCGAAAAAATTGCACTTTCTTAGTTTTAGACTTAAAGTCGATTTTCTTGTAAATTGTATTTCAGTTGCGTGAGCACTGTACCGCTTAAGCCGAAAAACATTTATTTTACTGATTTGAGCGAAGGTCAAATTATATTGCTTCTGCAGGATTAACAAATTAATATTACCGAAAAAGTTGCACTTTCTTAGGTTTAGACTTAAAGTCGATTTTCTTGTAAATTGTATGTCAATTGCGGCAGCACTGTACTGCTTAAGCCGAAAAACATTAATATTACTGATTTGCACGAAAGTAAAATTATAATGTTATTGCAGAATTTACATCTTCATATAACCGAAAAATTTGTTCTTTCTTAGTTTTAGACTTAAAGTCGATTTGCTTCTAAATTGTATATTAATTGCGTGAGCACTGTACCGCTTAAACCGAAAAACATGAATTTTACTGATTTGAGCGAAAGTCAAATTATATTGTTATTGCAGGATTAACAAATTAATATAACCGAAAAAATTGCACTTTTTTAGGTTTAGACTCAAAGTCGATTTTCTTGTAAATTGTATGTCAATTGCGGCAGCACTGTACTGCTTCAGCCGAAAAACATCAATATTACTGATTTGCGCGAAAGTAAAATTATAATGTTATTGCAGAATTTACATATTCATATAACCGAAAAAATTGTACTTTATTAGTTTTAGACTTAAAGTCGATTTTCTTCTAAATTGTATGTCTATTGCGTGAGCACTGTACCGCTTAACAAATTAATATAACCGAAAAAATTGCACTTTTTTAGGTTTAGACTCAAAGTCGATTTTCTTGTAAATTGTATGTCAATTGCGGCAGCACTGTACTGCTTCAGCCGAAAAACATCAATATTACTGATTTGCGCGAAAGTAAAATTATAATGTTATTGCAGAATTTACATATTCATATAACCGAAAAAATTGCACTTTCTTTGTTTTAGACTTAAAGTCGATTTTCTTGTAAATTGTATTTCAGTTGCGTGAGCATTGTACCGCTTAAGCCGAAAAACATTTATTTTACTGATTTGAGCAAAGGTCAAATTATATTGCTTTTGCAGGATTAACAAATTAATATTACCGAAAAAGTTGCACTTTCTTAGGTTTAGACTTAATGTCGATTTTCTTGTAAATTGTATGTCAATTGCGGCAGCACTGTACTGCTTAAGCCGAAAAACATAAATATTACTGATTTGCGCAAAAGTAAAATTATAATGTTATTGCAGAATTAACATATTCATATAACCGAAAAAATTGTACTTTATTAGTTTTAGACTTAAAGTCGATTTTCTTCTAAATTGTATGTCAATTGCGTGAGCACTGTACCGCTTAAACCGAAAAACATGAATTTTACTGATTTGAGCGAAAGTCAAATTATATTTTTATTGCAGAATTAACATATTCATATAACCGAAAAAATTGCACTTTCTTAGTTTAGACTTAAACTCGATTTTCTTCTAAATTCTAAAAAAAAAATCTTTAAAAAAAATGCACTTTCTTATGACATATAACCGAAAAAATTGCACTTTCTTAGCTTTAGACTTAAAGTCGATTTTCGTGTAAATTGTATTTCAGTTACGTGAGCACTGTACCGTTTAAGCCGAAAAACATGAATTTTACTGATTTGAGCGAAAGTCAAATTATATTGTTATTGCAGGATTAACAAATTAATATTACCGAAAAAATTGCACTTTCTTAGCTTTAGACTTAAAGTCGATTTTCGTGTAAATTGTATTTCAGTTGCGTGAGCACTGTACCGCTTAAGCCGAAAAACATTTATTTTACTGATTTGAGCGAAGGTCAAATTATATTGCTTTTGCAGGATTAACAAATTAATATTACCGAAAAAGTTGCACTTTCTTAGGTTTAGACTCAAAGTCGATTTTCTTGTAAATTGTATGTTAATCACTTGAGCACTGTACTGCTTAAACCGAAAAACATGAATTTTACTGATTTGAGCGAAAGTCAAATTATATTTTTATTGCAGGATTAACAAATTAATATTACCGAAAAAATTGCACTTTCTTAGTTTTAGACTTAAAGTCGATTTTCTTGTAAATTGTATTTCAGTTGCGTGAGCACTGTACCGCTTAAGCCGAAAAACATTTATTTTACTGATTTGAGCGAAGGTCAAATTATATTGCTTTTGCAGGATTAACAAATTAATATTACCGAAAAAGTTGCACTTTCTTAGGTTTAGACTCAAAGTCGATTTTCTTGTAAATTGTATGTTAATCACTTGAGCACTGTACTGCTTAAGCCGAAAAACATGAATTTTACTGATTTGAGCGAAAGTCAAATTATATTTTTATTGCAGGATTAACAAATTAATATTACCGAAAAAGTTGCACTTTCTTAGGTTTAGACTCCAAGTCGATTTTCTTGTAAATTGTATGTCAATTGCGGCAGCACTGTACTGCTTCAGCCGAAAAACATCAATATTACTGATTTGCGCGAAAGTAAAATTATAATGTTATTGCAGAATTTACATATTCATATAACCGAAAAAATTGTACTTTATTATTTTTAGACTTAAAGTCGATTTTCTTCTAAGTTGTATGTCAATTGCGTGAGCACTGTACCGCTTAAACCGAAAAACATGAATTTTACTGATTTGAGCGACAGTCAAATTATATTGTTATTGCAGAATTGACATATTCATATAACCGAAAAAATTGCACTTTCTTAGTTTTAGACTTAAAGTCGATTTTCTTGTAAATTGTATTTCAGTTGCGTGAGCACTGTACCGCTTAAGCCGAAAAACATTTATTTTACTGATTTGAGCGAAGGTCAAATTATATTGCTTTTGCAGGATTAACAAATTAATATTACCGAAAAAGTTGCACTTTCTTAGGTTTAGACTCAAAGTCGATTTTCTTGTAAATTGTATGTTAATCACTTGAGCACTGTACTGCTTAAGCCGAAAAACATGAATTTTACTGATTTGAGCGAAAGTCAAATTATATTTTTATTGCAGGATTAACAAATTAATATTACCGAAAAAGTTGCACTTTCTTAGGTTTAGACTCCAAGTCGATTTTCTTGTAAATTGTATGTCAATTGCGGCAGCACTGTACTGCTTAAGCCGAAAAACATTAATATTACTGATTTGCACGAAAGTAAAATTATAATGTTATTGCAGAATTTACATATTCATATAACCGAAAAATTTGTACTTTCTTAGTTTTAGACTTAAAGTCGATTTGCTTCTAAATTGTATGTTAATCACTTGAGCACTGTACTGCTTAAGCCGAAAAACATGAATTTTACTGATTTGAGCGAAAGTCAAATTATATTTTTATTGCAGGATTAACAAATTAATATTACCGAAAAAGTTGCACTTTCTTAGGTTTAGACTCCAAGTCGATTTTCTTGTAAATTGTATGTCAATTGCGGCAGCACTGTACTGCTTAAGCCGAAAAACATTAATATTACTGATTTGCACGAAAGTAAAATTATAATGTTATTGCAGAATTTACATATTCATATAACCGAAAAATTTGTACTTTCTTAGTTTTAGACTTAAAGTCGATTTGCTTCTAAATTGTATGTTAATTGCGTGGGCACTGTACCGCTTAAACCGAAAAACATGAATTTTACTGATTTGAGCGAAAGTCAAATTATATTGTTATTGCAGGATTGACAAATTCGATTTTCTTGTAAATTGTATGTCAGTTGCGTGAGCACTGTACCGCTTAAGCCGAAAAACATGAATTTTACTGATTTGAGCGAAAGTCAAATTATATTTTTATTGCAGGATTAACAAATTAATATAACCGAAAAAATTGCAGTTTTTTAGGTTTAGACTCAAAGTCGATTTTCTTGTAAATTGTATGTCAATTGCGGCAGCACTGTACTGCTTCAGCCGAAAAACATCAATATTACTGATTTGCGCGAAAGTAAAATTATAATGTTATTGCAGAATTTACATATTCATATAACCGAAAAAATTGTACTTTATTAGTTTTAGACTTAAAGTCGATTTTCTTCTAAATTGTATGTCTATTGCGTGAGCACTGTACCGCTTAACAAATTAATATAACCGAAAAAATTGCACTTTTTTAGGTTTAGACTCAAAGTCGATTTTCTTGTAAATTGTATGTCAATTGCGGCAGCACTGTACTGCTTCAGCCGAAAAACATCAATATTACTGATTTGCGCGAAAGTAAAATTATAATGTTATGTCAGAATTTACATATTCATATAACCGAAAAAATTGCACTTTCTTTGTTTTAGACTTAAAGTCGATTTTCTTGTAAATTGTATTTCAGTTGCGTGAGCACTGTACCGCTTAAGCCGAAAAACATTTATTTTACTGATTTGAGCGAAGGTCAAATTATATTGCTTTTGCAGCATTACCAAATTAATATTACCGAAAAAGTTGCACTTTCTTAGGTTTAGACTTATAGTCGATTTTCTTGTAAATTGTATGTCAATTGCGGCAGCACTGTACTGTTTAAGCCGAAAAACATTAATATTACTGATTTGCGCGAAAGTAAAATTATAATGTTATTGCAGAATTTACATATTCATATAACCGAAAAAATTGTACTTTCTTAGTTTTAGACTTAAAGTCGATTTGCTTCTAAATTGTATGTTAATTGCGTGAGCACTGTACCGCTTAAACCGAAAAACATGAATTTTACTGATTTGCGCTAAAAGCAAACTTTCATTTTATTTCAGGATTAACATATTCATATAACCGAAAAAATTGCACTTTCTTAGTTTTAGACTTAAAGTCGATTTTCTTGTAAATTGTATTTCAGTTGCGTGAGCACTGTACCGCTTAAGCCGAAAAACATGAATTTTACTGATTTGAGCGAAAGTCAAATTATATTTTTATTGCAGGATTAACAAATTAATATAACCGAAAAAATTGCACTTTTTTAGGTTTAGACTCAAAGTCGATTTTCTTGTAAATTGTATGTCAATTGCGGCAGCGCTGTACTGCTTCAGCCGAAAAACATCAATATTACTGATTTGCGCGAAAGTAAAATTATAATGTTATTGCAGAATTTACATATTCATATAACCGAAAAAATTTCACTTTCTTTGTTTTAGACTTAAAGTCGATTTTCTTGTAAATTGTATTTCAGTTGCGTGAGCACTGTACCGCTTAAGCCGAAAAACATTTATTTTACTGATTTGAGCGAAGGTCAAATTATATTGCTTTTGCAGGATTAACAAATTAATATTACCGAAAAAGTTGCACTTTCTTAGGTTTAGACTTAAAGTCGATTTTCTTGTAAATTGTATGTCAATTGCGGCAGCACTGTACTGCTTAAGCCGAAAAACATTAATATTACTGATTTGCGCGAAAGTAAAATTATAATGTTATTGCAGAATTAACATATTCATATAACCGAAAAAATTGTACTTTCTTAGTTTTAGACTTAAAGTCGATTTGCTTCTAAATTGTATCAATATTACTGATTTGCGCGGAAGTGAAATTATAATGTTATTGCAGAATTTACATATTCATACTTAAAGTCGATTTTCTTGTAAATTGTATGTCAATTGCGTGAGCACTGTACTGCTTAAACCGAAGAAAATAAATTTTACTGATTTGAGCGAAAGTCAAATTATATTGTTATTGCAGAATTGACATATTCATATAACCGAAAAAATTTAAGTTTCTTAGTTTAGACTTAAAGTCGATTTTCTTCTAAATTCTAAAAAAAAAAATCTCTAAAAAAATTGCACTTTCTTATGACATATAACCGAAAAAATTGCACTTTCTTAGCTTTAGACTTAACGTCGATTTTCGTGTAAATTGTATTTCAGTTACGTGAGCACTGTACCGTTTAAGCCGAAAAACATGAATTTTACTGATTTGAGCGAAAGTCAAATTATATTGTTATTGCAGGATTAACAAATTAATATTACCGAAAAAGTTGCACTTTCTAGGTTTAGACTCAAAGTCGATTTTCTTGTAAATTGTATGTTAATCACTTGAGCACTCTACCGCATAAGCCGAAAAACACCAATTTTACTGATTTGCGCGAAAGTAAAATTATAATGTTAATGCAGGAATAACACATTAATATAACCGAAAAAATTCCACTTTCTTAGGTTTAGACTCAAAGTCGATTTCCTTGTAAATTGTATGTTAATCACTTGAGCACTGTACCGCATAAGCCGAAAAACATCAGTTTTACTGATTTGCGCGAAAGTAAAACTATAATGTTATTGCAGGATTAACAACTTAATATTACCGAAAAGGTTGCACTTTCTTAGGTTTAGACTCAAAGTCGATTTTCTTGTAAGTTGTATGTTAATCACTTGAGCACTGTACTGCTTAAGCCGAAAAACATGAATTTTACTGATTTGAGCGAAAGTAAAATTATAATGTTATTGCAGAATTTACATATTCATATAACCGAAAAAATTGCACTTTCTTTGTTTTAGACTCAAAGTCGATTTTCTTGTAAGTTGTATGTTAATCACTTGAGCACTGTACTGCTTAAGCCGAAAAACATGAATTTTACTGATTTGAGCGAAAGTAAAATTATAATGTTATTGCAGAATTTACATATTCATATAACCGAAAAAATTGCACTTTCTTTGTTTTAGACTTAAAGTCGATTTTCTTGTAAATTGTATGTCAGTTGCGTGAGCACTGTACTGCTTAAGCCGAAAAACATCAATATTACTGATTTGCGCGAAAGTAAAATTATAATGTTATTGCAGAATTTACATATTCATATAACCGAAAAAATTGCACTTTCTTTGTTTTAGACTTAAAGTCGATTTTCTTGTAAATTGTATTTCAGTTGCGTGAGCACTGTACCGCTAAAGCTGAAAAACATGATTTTTACTGATTTGAGCGAAAGTCAAATTATATTTTTATTGCAGGATTAACAAATTAATATTACCGAAAAAGTTGCACTTTCTTAGGTTTAGACTCCAAGTCGATTTTCTTGTAAATTGTATGTCAATTGCGGCAGCACTGTACTGCTTCAGCCGAAAAACATCAATATTACTGATTTGCGCGAAAGTTAAATTATAATGTTATTGCAGAATTTACATATTCATATAACCGAAAAAATTGCACTTTCTTTGTTTTAGACTTAAAGTCGATTTTCTTGTAAATTGTATTTCAGTTGCGTGAGTACTGTACCGCTAAAGCTGAAAAACATGATTTTTACTGATTTGAGCGAAAGTCAAATTATATTTTTATTGCAGGATTAACAAATTAATATTACCGAAAAAATTGCACTTTCTTAGCTTTAGACTTAAAGTCGATTTTCGTGTAAATTGTATTTCAGTTACGTGAGCACTGTACCGGTTAAGCCGAAAAACATGAATTTTACTGATTTGAGCGAAAGTCAAATTATATTGTTATTGCAGGATTAACAAATTAATATTACCGAAAAAGTTGCACTTTCTTAGGTTTAGACTCAAAGTCGATTTTCTTGTAAATTGTATGTTAATCACTTGAGCACTCTACCGCATAAGCCGAAAAACACCAATTTTACTGATTTGCGCGAAAGTAAAATTATAATGTTAATGCAGGATTAACACATTAATATAACCGAAAAAATTCCACTTTCTTAGGTTTAGACTCAAAGTCGCTTTCCTTGTAAATTGTATGTTAATCACTTGAGCACTGTACCGCATAAGCCGAAAATCATCAGTTTTACTGATTTGCGCGAAAGTAAAACTATAATGTTATTGCAGGATTAACAACTTAATATTACCGAAAAAGTTGCACTTTCTTAGGTTTAGACTCAAAGTCGATTTTCTTGTAAATTGTATGTTAATCACTTGAGCACTGTACTGCTTAAGCCGAAAAACATGAATTTTACTGATTTGAGCGAAAGTCAAATTATATTTTTATTGCAGGATTAACAAATTAATATTACCGAAAAAATTGCACTTTCTTAGGTTTAGACTCAAAGTCGATTTTCTTGTAAATTGTATGTCAATTGCGGCAGCACTGTACTGCTTCAGCCGAAAAACATCAATATTACTGATTTGCGCGAAAGTAAAATTATAATGTTATTGCAGAATTTACATATTCATATAACCGAAAAAATTGTACTTTCTTAGTTTTAGACTTAAAGTCGATTTTCTTCTAAATTGTATGTCAATTGCGTGAGCACTGTACCGCTTAAACCGAAAAACATGAATTTTACTGATTTGAGCGACAGTCAAATTATATTGTTATTGCAGAATTGACATATTCATATAACCGAAAAAATTGCACTTTCTTAGTTTTAGACTTAAAGTCGATTTTCTTGTAAATTGTATTTCAGTTGCGTGAGCACTCTACCGCTTAAGCCGAAAAACATTTATTTTACTGATTTGAGCGAAGGTCAAATTATATTGCTTTTGCAGGATTAACAAATTTATATTACCGAAAAAGTTGCACTTTCTTAGGTTTAGACTTAAAGTCGATTTTCTTGTAAATTGTATGTCAATTGCGGCAGCACTGTACTGCTTAAGCCGAAAAACATTAATATTACTGATTTGCACGAAAGTAAAATTATAATGTTATTGCAGAAT
Source organism: Bactrocera oleae (assembly GCF_042242935.1). Lineage (NCBI taxonomy): Eukaryota > Metazoa > Arthropoda > Insecta > Diptera > Tephritidae > Bactrocera > Bactrocera oleae. Next base: position 13,484,089 of record NC_091541.1, on the reverse strand, counting down.
TTACATATTCATATAACCGAAAAATTTGTACTTCCTTAGTTTTAGACTTAAAGTCGATTTGCTTCTAAATTGTATGTTAATTGCGTGAGCACTGTACCGCTTAAACCGAAAAACATGAATTTTACTGATTTGAGCGAAAGTCAAATTATATTGTTATTGCAGGATTAACAAATTCGATTTTCTTGTAAATTGTATGTCAGTTGCGTGAGCACTGTACTGCTTAAGCCGAAAAACATGAATTTTACTGATTTGAGCGAAAGTCAAATTATATTTTTATTGCAGGATTAACAAATTAATATAACCGAAAAAATTGCACTTTTTTAGGTTTAGACTCAAAGTCGATTTTCTTGTAAATTGTATGTCAATTGCGGCAGCACTGTACTGCTTCAGCTGAAAAACATCAATATTACTGATTTGCGCGAAAGTAAAATTATAATGTTATTGCAGAATTTACATATTCATATAACCGAAAAAATTGTACTTTATTAGTTTTAGACTTAAAGTCGATTTTCTTCTAAATTGTATGTCTATTGCGTGAGCACTGTACCGCTTAACAAATTAATATAACCGAAAAAATTGCACTTTTTTAGGTTTAGACTCAAAGTCGATTTTCTTGTAAATTGTATGTCAATTGCGGCAGCACTGTACTGCTTCAGCCGAAAAACATCAATATTACTGATTTGCGCGAAAGTAAAATTATAATGTTATTGCAGAATTTACATATTTATATAACCGAAAAAATTGCACTTTCTTTGTTTTAGACTTAAAGTCGATTTTCTTGTAAATTGTATTTCAGTTGCGTGAGCACTGTACCGCTTAATCCGAAAAACATTTATTTTACTGATTAGAGCGAAAGTCAAATTATATTGCTTTTGCAGGATTAACAAATTAATATTACCGAAAAAGTTGCACTTTCTTAGGTTTAGACTTATAGTCGATTTTCTTGTAAATTGTATGTCAATTGCGGCAGCACTGTACTGTTTAAGCCGAAAAACATTAATATTACTGATTTGCGCGACAGTAAAATTATAATGTTATTACAGAATTTACATATTCATACTTAAAGTCGATTTTCTTGTAAATTGTATGTCAATTGCGTGAGCACTGTACTGCTTAAACCGAAAAAAATAAATTTTACTGATTTGAGCGAAAGTCAAATTATATTGTTATTGCAGAATTGACATATTCATATAACCGAAAAAATTGCAGTTTCTTAGTTTTAGACTTAAAGTCGATTTTCTTGTAAATTGTTAATATTTCAGTTGCATGAGCACTGTACCGCTTAAGCCGAAAAACATTAATTTTACTGATTTGTGCGAAAGTAAAATTATCATGTTAATGCAGGATTAACACATTAATATAACCGAGAAAATTGTACTTTCTTAGTTTTAGACTTAAAGTCGATTTTCTTGTAAATTGTATGTCAATTGCGGCAGCACTGTACTGCTTAAACCGAAAAACATCAATATTACTGATTTGCGCGGAAGTGAAATTATAATGTTATTGCAGAATTTACATATTCATACTTAAAGTCGATTTTCTTGTAAATTGTATGTCAATTGCGTGAGCACTGTACTGCTTAAACCGAAAAAAATAAATTTTACTGATTTGAGCGAAAGTCAAATTATATTGTTATTGCAGAATTGACATATTCATATAACCGAAAAAATTGCAGTTTCTTAGTTTTAGACTTAAAGTCGATTTGCTTCTAAATTGTATGTTAATTGCGTGAGCACTGTACCGCTTAAACCGAAAAACATGAATTTTACTGATTTGCGCTAAAAGCAAACTTTCATTTTATTTCAGGATTAACATATTCATATAACCGAAAAAATTGCACTTTCTTAGTTTTAGACTTAAAGTCGATTTTCTTGTAAATTGTTAATATTTCAGTTGCATGAGCACTGTACCGCTTAAGCCGAAAAACATTAATTTTACTGATTTGTGCGAAAGTAAAATTATCATGTTAATGCAGGATTAACACATTAATATAACCGAGAAAATTGTACTTTCTTAGTTTTAGACTTAAAGTCGATTTTCTTGTAAACTGTATGTCAATTGCGGCAGCACTGTACTGCTTAAACCGAAAAACATCAATATTACTGATTTGCGCGGAAGTGAAATTATAATGTTATTGCAGAATTTACATATTCATACTTAAAGTCGATTTTCTTGTAAATTGTATGTCAATTGCGTGAGCACTGTACTGCTTAAACCGAAAAAAATAAATTTTACTGATTTGAGCGAAAGTCAAATTATATTGTTATTGCAGAATTGACATATTCATATAACCGAAAAAATTGCAGTTTCTTAGTTTTAGACTTAAAGTCGATTTTCTTGTAAATTGTATTTCAGTTGCGTGAGCACTGTACCGTTTAAGCCGAAAAACATGAATTTTACTGATTTGAGCGAAAGTCAAATTTTATTGTTATTGCAGGATTAACAAATTAATATTACCGAAAAAGTTGCACTTTCTTAGGTTTAGACTCAAAGTCGCTTTTCTTCTAAATTGTATGTCAGTTGCGTGAGCACTGTACTGCTTAAGCCGAAAAACATGAAATTTACTGATTTGAGCGAAAGTCAAATTATATTTTTATTGCAGGATTAACAAATCAATATTACCGAAAAATTGCACTTTCTTAGGTTTAGACTCAAAGTCGATTTTCTTGTAAATTGTATGTTAATCACTTGAGCACTCTACCGCATAAGCCGAAAAACATCAGTTTTACTGATTTGCGCGAAAGTAAAACTATAATGTTATTGCAGGATTAACAAATTAATATTACCGAAAAAGTTGCACTTTCTTAGGTTTAGACTCCTAGTCGATTTTCTTGTAAATTGTATGTCAGTTGCGTGAGCACTGTACTGCTTAAGCCGAAAAACATCAATATTACTGATTTGCGCGAAAGTAAAATTATAATGTCATTGCAGAATTTACATATTCATATAACCGAAAAAATTGCACTTTCTTTGTTTTAGACTTAAAGTCGATTTTCTTGTAAATTGTATTTCAGTTGCGTGAGCACTGTACCGCTAAAGCTGAAAAACATGATTTTTACTGATTTGAGCGAAAGTCAAATTATAATGTTAATGCAGGATTAACACTTTAATATAACCGAAAAAATTCCACTTTCTTAGGTTTAGACTCAAAGTCGATTTCCTTGTAAATTGTATGTTAATCACTTGAGCACTGTACCGCATAAGCCGAAAAACATCAGTTTTACTGATTTGCGCGAAAGTAAAACTATAATGTTATTGCAGGATTAACAAATTAATATTACCGAAAAAGTTGCACTTTCTTAGGTTTAGACTCCTAGTCGATTTTCTTGTAAATTGTATGTCAGTTGCGTGAGCACTGTACTGCTTAAGCCGAAAAACATCAATATTACTGATTTGCGCGAAAGTAAAATTATAATGTCATTGCAGAATTTACATATTCATATAACCGAAAAAATTGCACTTTCTTTGTTTTAGACTTAAAGTCGATTTTCTTGTAAATTGTATTTCAGTTGCGTGAGCACTGTACCGCTAAAGCTGAAAAACATGATTTTTACTGATTTGAGCGAAAGTCAAATTATATTTTTATTGCAGGATTAACAAATTAATATTACCGAAAAAGTTGCACTTTCTTAGGTTTAGACTCCAAGTCGATTTTCTTGTAAATTGTATGTCAATTGCGGCAGCACTGTACTGCTTCCGCCGAAAAACATCAATATTACTGATTTGCGCGAAAGTTAAATTATAATGTTATTGCAGAATTTACATATTCATATAACCGAAAAAATTGCACTTTCTTTGTTTTAGACTTAAAGTCGATTTTCTTGTAAATTGTATTTCAGTTGCGTGAGTACTGTACCGCTAAAGCTGAAAAACATGATTTTTACTGATTTGAGCGAAAGTCAAATTATATTTTTATTGCAGGATTAACAAATTAATATTACCGAAAAAATTGCACTTTCTTAGCTTTGGACTTAAAGTCGATTTTCGTGTAAATTGTATTTCAGTTACGTGAGCACTGTACCGGTTAAGCCGAAAAACATTAATATTACTGATTTGCGCGAAAGTAAAATTATAATGTTATTACAGAATTTACATATTCATACTTAAAGTCGATTTTCTTGTAAATTGTATGTCAATTGCGTGAGCACTGTACTGCTTAAACCGAAAAAAATAAATTTTACTGATTTGAGCGAAAGTCAAATTATATTGTTATTGCAGAATTGACATATTCATATAACCGAAAAAATTGCAGTTTCTTAGTTTTAGACTTAAAGTCGATTTTGTTGTAAATTGTTAATATTTCAGTTGCATGAGCACTGTACCGCTTAAGCCGAAAAACATTAATTTTACTGATTTGTGCGAAAGTAAAATTATCATGTTAATGCAGGATTAACACATTAATATAACCGAGAAAATTGTACTTTCTTAGTTTTAGACTTAAAGTCGATTTTCTTGTAAATTGTATGTCAATTGCGGCAGCACTGTACTGCTTAAACCGAAAAACATCAATATTACTGATTTGCGCGGAAGTGAAATTATAATGTTATTGCAGAATTTACATATTCATACTTAAAGTCGATTTTCTTGTAAATTGTATGTCAATTGCGTGAGCACTGTACTGCTTAAACCGAAAAAAATAAATTTTACTGATTTGAGCGAAAGTCAAATTATATTGTTATTGCAGAATTGACATATTCATATAACCGAAAAAATTGCGGTTTCTTAGTTTTAGACTTAAAGTCGATTTGCTTCTAAATTGTATGTTAATTGCGTGAGCACTGTACCGCTTAAACCGAAAAACATGATTTTTACTGATTTGCGCTAAAAGCTAACTTTCATTTAATTTCAGGATTAACATATTCATATAACCGAAAAAATTGCACTTTCTTAGTTTTAGACTTAAAGTCGATTTTCTTGTAAATTGTTAATATTTCAGTTGCATGAGCACTGTACCGCTTAAGCCGAAAAACATTAATTTTACTGATTTGTGCGAAAGTAAAATTATCATGTTAATGCAGGATTAACACATTAATATAACCGAGAAAATTGTACTTTCTTAGTTTTAGACTTAAAGTCGATTTTCTTGTAAACTGTATGTCAATTGCGGCAGCACTGTACTGCTTAAACCGAAAAACATCAATATTACTGATTTGCGCGGAAGTGAAATTATAATGTTATTGCAGAATTTACATATTCATACTTAAAGTCGATTTTCTTGTAAATTGTATGTCAATTGCGTGAGCACTGTACTGCTTCAGCCGAAAAACATCAATATTACTGATTTGCGCGAAAGTTAAATTATAATGTTATTGCAGAATTTACATATTCATATAACCGAAAAAATTGCACTTTCTTTGTTTTAGACTTAAAGTCGATTTTCTTGTAAATTGTATTTCAGTTGCGTGAGTACTGTACCGCTAAAGCTGAAAAACATGATTTTTACTGATTTGAGCGAAAGTCAAATTATATTTTTATTGCAGGATTAACAAATTAATATTACCGAAAAAATTGCACTTTCTTAGCTTTAGACTTAAAGTCGATTTTCGTGTAAATTGTATTTCAGTTACGTGAGCACTGTACCGGTTAAGCCGAAAAACATTAATATTACTGATTTGCGCGAAAGTAAAAATATAATGTTATTACAGAATTTACATATTCATACTTAAAGTCGATTTTCTTGTAAATTGTATGTCAATTGCGTGAGCACTGTACTGCTTAAACCGAAAAAAATAAATTTTACTGATTTGAGCGAAAGTCAAATTATATTGTTATTGCAGAATTGACATATTCATATAACCGAAAAAATTGCAGTTTCTTAGTTTTAGACTTAAAGTCGATTTTCTTGTAAATTGTATTTCAGTTGCGTGAGTACTGTACCGCTAAAGCTGGAAAACATGATTTTTACTGATTTGAGCGAAAGTCAAATTATATTTTTATTGCAGGATTAACAAATTAATATTACCGAAAAAATTGCACTTTCTTAGCTTTAGACTTAAAGTCGATTTTCGTGTAAATTGTATTTCAGTTACGTGAGCACTGTACCGGTTAAGCCGAAAAACATTAATATTACTGATTTGCGCGAAAGTAAAATTATAATGTTATTACAGAATTTACATATTCATACTTAAAGTCGATTTTCTTGTAAATTGTATGTCAATTGCGTGAGCACTGTACTGCTTCAGCCGAAAAACATCAATATTACTGATTTGCGCGAAAGTTAAATTATAATGTTATTGCAGAATTTACATATTCATATAACCGAAAAAATTGCACTTTCTTTGTTTTAGACTTAAAGTCGATTTTCTTGTAAATTGTATTTCAGTTGCGTGAGTACTGTACCGCTAAAGCTGAAAAACATGATTTTTACTGATTTGAGCGAAAGTCAAATTATATTTTTATTGCAGGATTAACAAATTAATATTACCGAAAAAATTGCACTTTCTTAGCTTTAGACTTAAAGTCGATTTTCGTGTAAATTGTATTTCAGTTACGTGAGCACTGTACCGGTTAAGCCGAAAAACATTAATATTACTGATTTGCGCGAAAGTAAAAATATAATGTTATTACAGAATTTACATATTCATACTTAAAGTCGATTTTCTTGTAAATTGTATGTCAATTGCGTGAGCACTGTACTGCTTAAACCGAAAAAAATAAATTTTACTGATTTGAGCGAAAGTCAAATTATATTGTTATTGCAGAATTGACATATTCATATAACCGAAAAAATTGCAGTTTCTTAGTTTTAGACTTAAAGTCGATTTTCTTGTAAATTGTTAATATTTCAGTTGCATGAGCACTGTACCGTTTAAGCCGAAAAACATTAATTTTACTGATTTGTGCGAAAGTAAAATTATCATGTTAATGCAGGATTAACACATTAATATAACCGAGAAAATTGTACTTTCTTAGTTTTAGACTTAAAGTCGATTTTCTTGTAAATTGTAGGTCAATTGCGGCAGCACTGTACTGCTTAAACCGAAAAACATCAATATTACTGATTTGCGCGGAAGTGAAATTATAATGTTATTGCAGAATTTACATATTCATACTTAAAGTCGATTTTCTTGTAAATTGTATGTCAATTGCGTGAGCACTGTACTGCTTAAACCGAAAAAAATAAATTTTACTGATTTGAGCGAAAGTCAAATTATATTGTTATTGCAGAATTGACATATTCATATAACCGAAAAAATTGCAGTTTCTTAGTTTTAGACTTAAAGTCGATTTGCTTCTAAATTGTATGTTAATTGCGTGAGCACTGTACCGCTTAAACCGAAAAACATGAATTTTACTGATTTGCGCTAAAAGCAAACTTTCATTTTATTTCAGGATTAACATATTCATATAACCGAAAAAATTGCACTTTCTTAGTTTTAGACTTAAAGTCGATTTTCTTGTAAATTGTTAATATTTCAGTTGCATGAGCACTGTACCGCTTAAGCCGAAAAACATTAATTTTACTGATTTGTGCGAAAGTAAAATTATCATGTTAATGCAGGATTAACACATTAATATAACCGAGAAAATTGTACTTTCTTAGTTTTAGACTTAAAGTCGATTTTCTTGTAAACTGTATGTCAATTGCGGCAGCACTGTACTGCTTAAACCGAAAAACATCAATATTACTGATTTGCGCGGAAGTGAAATTATAATGTTATTGCAGAATTTACATATTCATACTTAAAGTCGATTTTCTTGTAAATTGTATGTCAATTGCGTGAGCACTGTACTGCTTAAACCGAAAAAAATAAATTTTACTGATTTGAGCGAAAGTCAAATTATATTGTTATTGCAGAATTGACATATTCATATAACCGAAAAAATTGCAGTTTCTTAGTTTTAGACTTAAAGTCGATTTTCTTGTAAATTGTATTTCAGTTGCGTGAGCACTGTACCGTTTAAGCCGAAAAACATGAATTTTACTGATTTGAGCGAAAGTCAAATTATATTGTTATTGCAGGATTAACAAATTAATATTACCGAAAAAGTTGCACTTTCTTAGGTTTAGACTCAAAGTCGATTTTCTTGTAAATTGTATGTTAATCACTTGAGCACTCTACCGCATAAGCCGAAAAACACCAATTTTACTGATTTGCGCGAAAGTAAAATTATAATGTTAATGCAGGATTAACACATTAATATAACCGAAAAAATTCCACTTTCTTAGGTTTAGACTCAAAGTCGATTTCCTTGTAAATTGTATGTTTATCACTTGAGCACTGTACCGCATAAGCCGAAAAACATCAGTTTTACTGATTTGCGCGAAAGTAAAACTATAATGTTATTGCAGGATTAACAACTTAATATTACCGAAAAAGTTGCACTTTCTTAGGTTTAGCCTCAAAGTCGATTTTCTTGTAAATTGTATGTTAATCACTTGAGCACTGTACCGCATAAGCCGAAAAACAACAATTTTACTGATTTGCGCGAAAATAAAATTATATAGCTATTGCAGAATTGACATATTCATATAACCCAAAAAATTGTACTTTCTTAGTTTTAGACTTAAAGTCGATTTTCTTGTAAATTGTATGTCAGTTGCGTGAGCACTGTACTGCTTAAGCCGAAAAACATGAATTTTACTGATTTGAGCGAAAGTCAAATTATATTGTTATTGCAGGATTAACAAATTAATATTACCGAAAAAGTTGCACTTTCTTAGGTTTAGACTCAAAGTCGATTTTCTTGTAAATTGTATGTCAGTTGCGTGAGCACTGTACTGCTTAAGCCGAAAAACATGAAATTTACTGATTTGAGCGAAAGTCAAATTATATTTTTATTGCAGGATTAACAAATCAATATTACCGAAAAATTGCACTTTCTTAGGTTTAGACTCAAAGTCGATTTTCTTGTAAATTGTATGTTAATCACTTGAGCACTCTACCGCATAAGCCGAAAAACACCAATTTTACTGATTTGCGCGAAAGTAAAATTATAATGTTAATGCAGGATTAACACATTAATATAACCGAAAAAATTCCACTTTCTTAGGTTTAGACTCAAAGCCAATTTCCTTGTAATTTGTATGTTAATCACTTGAGCACTGTACCGCATAAGCCGAAAAACATCAGTTTTACTGATTTGCGCGAGAGTAAAACTATAATGTTATTGCAGGATTAACAACTTAATATTACCGAAAAAGTTGCACTTTCTTAGGTTTAGACTCAAAGCCGATTTTCTTGTAAATTGTATGTTAATCACTTGAGCACTGTACCGCATAAGCCGAAAAACAAAAATTTTACTGATTTGCGCGAAAATAAAATTATATAGCTATTGCAGAATTGACATATTCATATAACCGAATAAAATGCACTTTCTTAGCTTTAGACTTAAAGTCGATTTTCTTGTAAATTGTATTTCAGTTGCGTGCGCACTGTACCGCTTAAGCCGAAAAACATGAATTTTACTGATTTGAGCGAAAGTCAAATTATATTGTTATTGCAGGATTAACAAATTAATATTACCGAAAAAGTTACACTTTCTTAGGTTTAGTCTCAAAGTCGATTTTCTTGTAAATTGTATGTCAATTGCGTGCGCACTGTACCGCTTAGGCCGAAAAACATCAATTTTACTGATTTGCGCGAAAGTAAAACTATAATGTTATTACAGGATTAACAACTTAATATTACCGAAAAAGTTGCACTTTCTAGGTTTAGACTCAAAGTCGATTTTCTTGCAAATTGTATGTTAATCACTTGAGCACTGTACCGCATAAGCCGAAAAACATCAATTTTACTGATTTGGGCGAAAGTAAAACTATAATGTTATTGCAGGATTAACAACTTAATATTACCGAAAAAATTGCACTTTCTAAGCTTTAGACTTAAAGTCGATTTTCTTGTAAATTGTATTTCACTTGCGTGAGCACTGTACCGCTTAAGCCGAAAAACATGAATTTTACTGATTTGAGCGAAAGTCAAATTATATTGTTATTGCAGGATTAACAAATTAATATTACCGAAAAAGTTGCACTTTCTTAGGTTTAGACTCAAAGTCGATTTTCTTGTAAATTGTATGTTAATCACTTGAGCACTCTACCGCATAAGCCGAAAAACACCAATTTTACTGATTTGCGCGAAAGTAAAATTATAATGTTAATGCAGGATTAACACATTAATATAACCGAAAAAATTCCACTTTCTTAGGTTTAGACTCAAAGTCGATTTCCTTGTAAATTGTATGTTTATCACTTGAGCACTGTACCGCATAAGCCGAAAAACATCAGTTTTACTGATTTGCGCGAAAGTAAAACTATAATGTTATTGCAGGATTAACAACTTAATATTACCGAAAAAGTTGCACTTTCTTAGCTTTAGACTTAAAGTCGATTTTCGTGTAAATTTTATTTCAGTTACGTGAGCACTGTACTGCTTAAACCGAGAAACATCAATATTACTGATTTGCGCGGAAGTGAAATTATAATGTTATTGCAGAATTTACATATTCATACTTAAAGTCGATTTTCTTGTAAATTGTATGTCAATTGCGTGAGCACTGTACTGCTTAAACCGAAAAAAATAAATTTTACTGATTTGAGCGAAAGTCAAATTATATTGTTATTGCAGAATTGACATATTCATATAACCGAAAAAATTGCAGTTTCTTAGTTTTAGACTTAAAGTCGATTTTCTTGTAAATTGTATTTCAGTTGCGTGAGTACTGTACCGCTAAAGCTGAAAAACATGATTTTTACTGATTTGAGCGAAAGTCAAATTATATTTTTATTGCAGGATTAACAAATTAATATTACCGAAAAAATTGCACTTTCTTAGCTTTAGACTTAAAGTCGATTTTCGTGTAAATTGTATTTCAGTTACGTGAGCACTGTACCGGTTAAGCCGAAAAACATTAATATTACTGATTTGCGCGAAAGTAAAATTATAATGTTATTACAGAATTTACATATTCATACTTAAAGTCGATTTTCTTGTAAATTGTATGTCAATTGCGTGAGCACTGTACTGCTTCAGCCGAAAAACATCAATATTACTGATTTGCGCGAAAGTTAAATTATAATGTTATTGCAGAATTTACATATTCATATAACCGAAAAAATTGCACTTTCTTTGTTTTAGACTTAAAGTCGATTTTCTTGTAAATTGTATTTCAGTTGCGTGAGTACTGTACCGCTAAAGCTGAAAAACATGATTTTTACTGATTTGAGCGAAAGTCAAATTATATTTTTATTGCAGGATTAACAAATTAATATTACCGAAAAAATTGCACTTTCTTAGCTTTAGACTTAAAGTCGATTTTCGTGTAAATTGTATTTCAGTTACGTGAGCACTGTACCGGTTAAGCCGAAAAACATTAATATTACTGATTTGCGCGAAAGTAAAATTATAATGTTATTACAGAATTTACATATTCATACTTAAAGTCGATTTTCTTGTAAATTGTATGTCAATTGCGTGAGCACTGTACTGCTTAAACCGAAAAAAATAAATTTTACTGATTTGAGCGAAAGTCAAATTATATTGTTATTGCAGAATTGACATATTCATATAACCGAAAAAATTGCAGTTTCTTAGTTTTAGACTTAAAGTCGATTTGCTTCTAAATTGTATGTTAATTGCGTGAGCACTGTACCGCTTAAACCGAAAAACATGAATTTTACTGATTTGCGCTAAAAGCAAACTTTCATTTTATTTCAGGATTAACATATTCATATAACCGAAAAAATTGCACTTTCTTAGTTTTAGACTTAAAGTCGATTTTCTTGTAAATTGTTAATATTTCAGTTGCATGAGCACTGTACCGCTTAAGCCGAAAAACATTAATTTTACTGATTTGCGCGAAAGTAAAATTATAATGTTATTACAGAATTTACATATTCATACTTAAAGTCGATTTTCTTGTAAATTGTATGTCAATTGCGTGAGCACTGTACTGCTTCAGCCGAAAAACATCAATATTACTGATTTGCGCGAAAGTTAAATTATAATGTTATTGCAGAATTTACATATTCATATAACCGAAAAAATTGCACTTTCTTTGTTTTAGACTTAAAGTCGATTTTCTTGTAAATTGTATTTCAGTTGCGTGAGTACTGTACCGCTAAAGCTGAAAAACATGATTTTTACTGATTTGAGCGAAAGTCAAATTATATTTTTATTGCAGGATTAACAAATTAATATTACCGAAAAAATTGCACTTTCTTAGCTTTAGACTTAAAGTCGATTTTCGTGTAAATTGTATTTCAGTTACGTGAGCACTGTACCGCTAAAGCTGAAAAACATGATTTTTACTGATTTGAGCGAAAGTCAAATTATATTTTTATTGCAGGATTAACAAATTAATATTACCGAAAAAATTGCACTTTCTTAGCTTTAGACTTAAAGTCGATTTTCGTGTAAATTGTATTTCAGTTACGTGAGCACTGTACCGGTTAAGCCGAAAAACATTAATATTACTGATTTGCGCGAAAGTAAAATTATAATGTTATTACAGAATTTACATATTCATACTTAAAGTCGATTTTCTTGTAAATTGTATGTCAATTGCGTGAGCACTGTACTGCTTAAACCGAAAAAAATAAATTTTACTGATTTGAGCGAAAGTCAAATTATATTGTTATTGCAGAATTGACATATTCATATAACCGAAAAAATTGCAGTTTCTTAGTTTTAGACTTAAAGTCGATTTTCTTGTAAATTGTATTTCAGTTGCGTGAGTACTGTACCGCTAAAGCTGAAAAACATGATTTTTACTGATTTGAGCGAAAGTCAAATTATATTTTTATTGCAGGATTAACAAATTAATATTACCGAAAAAATTGCACTTTCTTTGTTTTAGACTTAAAGTCGATTTTCTTGTAAATTGTATTTCAGTTGCGTGAGTACTGTACCGCTAAAGCTGAAAAACATGATTTTTACTGATTTGAGCGAAAGTCAAATTATATTTTTATTGCAGGATTAACAAATTAATATTACCGAAAAAATTGCACTTTCTTTGTTTTAGACTTAAAGTCGATTTTCTTGTAAATTGTATTTCAGTTGCGTGAGTACTGTACCGCTAAAGCTGAAAAACATGATTTTTACTGATTTGAGCGAAAGTCAAATTATATTTTTATTGCAGGATTAACAAATTAATATTACCGAAAAAATTGCACTTTCTTAGCTTTAGACTTAAAGTCGATTTTCGTGTAAATTGTATTTCAGTTACGTGAGCACTGTACCGGTTAAGCCGAAAAACATTAATATTACTGATTTGCGCGAAAGTAAAATTATAATGTTATTACAGAATTTACATATTCATACTTAAAGTCGATTTTCTTGTAAATTGTATGTCAATTGCGTGAGCACTGTACTGCTTAAACCGAAAAAAATAAATTTTACTGATTTGAGCGAAAGTCAAATTATATTGTTATTGCAGAATTGACATATTCATATAACCGAAAAAATTGCAGTTTCTTAGTTTTAGACTTAAAGTCGATTTTCTTGTAAATTGTATTTCAGTTGCGTGAGTACTGTACCGCTAAAGCTGAAAAACATGATTTTTACTGATTTGAGCGAAAGTAAAATTATCATGTTAATGCAGGATTAACACATTAATATAACCGAGAAAATTGTACTTTCTTAGTTTTAGACTTAAAGTCGATTTTCTTGTAAACTGTATGTCAATTGCGGCAGCACTGTACTGCTTAAACCGAAAAACATCAATATTACTGATTTGCGCGGAAGTGAAATTATAATGTTATTGCAGAATTTACATATTCATACTTAAAGTCGATTTTCTTGTAAATTGTATGTCAATTGCGTGAGCACTGTACTGCTTAAACCGAAAAAAATAAATTTTACTGATTTGAGCGAAAGTCAAATTATATTGTTATTGCAGAATTGACATATTCATATAACCGAAAAAATTGCAGTTTCTTAGTTTTAGACTTAAAGTCGATTTTCTTGTAAATTGTATTTCAGTTGCGTGAGCACTGTACCGTTTAAGCCGAAAAACATGAATTTTACTGATTTGAGCGAAAGTCAAATTATATTGTTATTGCAGGATTAACAAATTAATATTACCGAAAAAGTTGCACTTTCTTAGGTTTAGACTCAAAGTCGATTTTCTTGTAAATTGTATGTTAATCACTTGAGCACTCTACCGCATAAGCCAAAAAACACCAATTTTACTGATTTGCGCGAAAGTAAAATTATAATGTTAATGCAGGATTAACACATTAATATAACCGAAAAAATTCCACTTTCTTAGGTTTAGACTCAAAGTCGATTTCCTTGTAAATTGTATGTTTATCACTTGAGCACTGTACCGCATAAGCCGAAAAACATCAGTTTTACTGATTTGCGCGAAAGTAAAACTATAATGTTATTGCAGGATTAACAACTTAATATTACCGAAAAAGTTGCACTTTCTTAGGTTTAGCCTCAAAGTCGATTTTCTTGTAAATTGTATGTTAATCACTTGAGCACTGTACCGCATAAGCCGAAAAACAACAATTTTACTGATTTGCGCGAAAATAAAATTATATAGCTATTGCAGAATTGACATATTCATATAACCCAAAAAATTGTACTTTCTTAGTTTTAGACTTAAAGTCGATTTTCTTGTAAATTGTATGTCAGTTGCGTGAGCACTGTACTGCTTAAGCCGAAAAACATGAATTTTACTGATTTGAGCGAAAGTCAAATTATATTGTTATTGCAGGATTAACAAATTAATATTACCGAAAAAGTTGCACTTTCTTAGGTTTAGACTCAAAGTCGATTTTCTTGTAAATTGTATGTCAGTTGCGTGAGCACTGTACTGCTTAAGCCGAAAAACATGAAATTTACTGATTTGAGCGAAAGTCAAATTATATTTTTATTGCAGGATTAACAAATCAATATTACCGAAAAATTGCACTTTCTTAGGTTTAGACTCAAATTCGATTTTCTTGTAAATTGTATGTTAATCACTTGAGCACTCTACCGCATAAGCCGAAAAACACCAATTTTACTGATTTGCGCGAAAGTAAAATTATAATGTTAATGCAGGATTAACACATTAATATAACCGAAAAAATTCCACTTTCTTAGGTTTAGACTCAAAGCCGATTTCCTTGTAATTTGTATGTTAATCACTTGAGCACTGTACCGCATAAGCCGAAAAACATCAGTTTTACTGATTTGCGCGAGAGTAAAACTATAATGTTATTGCAGGATTAACAACTTAATATTACCGAAAAAGTTGCACTTTCTTAGGTTTAGACTCAAAGTCGATTTTCTTGTAAATTGTATGTTAATCACTTGAGCACTGTACCGCATAAGCCGAAAAACAACAATTTTACTGATTTGCGCGAAAATAAAATTATATAGCTATTGCAGAATTGACATATTCATATAACCGAATCAAATGCACTTTCTTAGCTTTAGACTTAAAGTCGATTTTCTTGTAAATTGTATTTCAGTTGCGTGCGCACTGTACCGCTTAAGCCGAAAAACATGAATTTTACTGATTTGAGCGAAAGTCAAATTATATTGTTATTGCAGGATTAACAAATTAATATTACCGAAAAAGTTACACTTTCTTAGGTTTAGTCTCAAAGTCGATTTTCTTGTAAATTGTATGTCAATTGCGTGCGCACTGTACCGCTTAGGCCGAAAAACATCAATTTTACTGATTTGCGCGAAAGTAAAACTATAATGTTATTGCAGGATTAACAACTTAATATTACCGAAAAAGTTGCACTTTCTAGGTTTAGACTCAAAGTCGATTTTCTTGCAAATTGTATGTTAATCACTTGAGCACTGTACCGCATAAGCCGAAAAACATCAATTTTACTGATTTGGGCGAAAGTAAAACTATAATGTTATTGCAGGATTAACAACTTAATATTACCGAAAAAATTGCACTTTCTAAGCTTTAGACTTAAAGTCGATTTTCTTGTAAATTGTATTTCACTTGCGTGAGCACTGTACCGCTTAAGCCGAAAAACATGAATTTTACTGATTTGAGCGAAAGTCAAATTATATTGTTATTGCAGGATTAACAAATTAATAGTACCGAAAAAGTTGCACTTTCTTAGGTTTAGACTCAAAGTCGATTTTCTTGTAAATTGTATGTTAATCACTTGAGCACTCTACCGCATAAGCCGAAAAACACCAATTTTACTGATTTGCGCGAAAGTAAAATTATAATGTTAATGCAGGATTAACACATTAATATAACCGAAAAAATTCCACTTTCTTAGGTTTAGACTCAAAGTCGATTTCCTTGTAAATTGTATGTTTATCACTTGAGCACTGTACCGCATAAGCCGAAAAACATCAGTTTTACTGATTTGCGCGAAAGTAAAACTATAATGTTATTGCAGGATTAACAACTTAATATTACCGAAAAAGTTGCACTTTCTTAGGTTTAGCCTCAAAGTCGATTTTCTTGTAAATTGTATGTTAATCACTTGAGCACTGTACCGCATAAGCCGAAAAACAACAATTTTACTGATTTGCGCGAAAATAAAATTATATAGCTATTGCAGAATTGACATATTCATATAACCGAAAAAATTGTACTTTCTTAGTTTTAGACTTAAAGTCGATTTTCTTCTAAATTGTAAGTCAATTGCGTGAGCACTGTACTGCTAAAACCGAAAAACATGAATTTTGCTGATTTGAGCGAAAGTCAAATTATATTGTTATTGCAGGATTAACAAATTAATATTACCGAAAAAGTTGCACTTTCTTAGGTTTAGACTCAAAGTCGATTTTCTTGTAAATTGTATGTCAGTTGCGTGAGCACTGTACTGCTTAAGCCGAAAAACATGAATGTTACTGATTTGCGCGAAAGTAAAATTATAATGTTAATGCAGGATTAACACATTAATATAACCGAAAAAATTCCACTTTCTTAGGTTTAGACTCAAAGTCGATTTCCTTGTAAATTGTATGTTTATCACTTGAGCACTGTACCGCATAAGCCGAAAATCAACAATTTTACTGATTTGCGCGAAAATAAAATTATATAGCTATTGCAGAATTGACATATTCATATAACCGAAAAAATTGTACTTTCTTAGTTTTAGACTTAAAGTCGATTTGCTGCTAAATTGTATGTTAATTGCGTGAGCACTGTATCGCTTAAACCGAAAAACATGAATTTTACTGATTTGAGCGAAAGTCAAATTATATTGTTATTGCAGGATTAACAAATTAATATTACCGAAAAAGTTGCACTTTCCTAATTTAGACTTAAAGTCGATTTTCTTCTAAATTCTAAAAAAATTGCACTTTCTTATGACATATAACCGAAAAAATTGCACTTTCTTAGCTTTAGACTTAAAGTCGATTTTCGTGTAAATTGTATTTCAGTTACGTGAGCACTGTACCGTTTAAGCCGAAAAACATGAATTTTACTGATTTGAGCGAAAGTCAAATTATATTGTTATTGCAGGATTAACAAATTAATATTACCGAAAAAGTTGCACTTTCTTAGGTTTAGACTCAAAGTCGATTTTCTTGTAAATTGTATGTTAATCACTTGAGCACTCTACCGCATAAGCCGAAAAACACCAATTTTACTGATTTGCGCGAAAGTAAAATTATAATGTTAATGCAGGATTAACACATTAATATAACCGAAAAAATTCCACTTTCTTAGGTTTAGACTCCAAGTCGATTTCCTTGTAAATTGTATGTTTATCACTTGAGCACTGTACCGCATAAGCCGAAAAACATCAGTTTTACTGATTTGCGCGAAAGTAAAACTATAATGTTATTGCAGGATTAACAACTTAATATTACCGAAAAAGTTGCACTTTCTTAGGTTTAGCCTCAAAGTCGATTTTCTTGTAAATTGTATGTTAATCACTTGAGCACTGTACCGCATAAGCCGAAAAACAACAATTTTACTGATTTGCGCGAAAATAAAATTATATAGCTATTGCAGAATTGACATATTCATATAACCCAAAAAATTGTACTTTCTTAGTTTTAGACTTAAAGTCGATTTTCTTGTAAATTGTATGTCAGTTGCGTGAGCACTGTACTGCTTAAGCCGAAAAACATGAATTTTACTGATTTGAGCGAAAGTCAAATTATATTGTTATTGCAGGATTAACAAATTAATATTACCGAAAAAGTTGCACTTTCTTAGGTTTAGACTCAAAGTCGATTTTCTTGTAAATTGTATGTCAGTTGCGTGAGCACTGTACTGCTTAAGCCGAAAAACATGAAATTTACTGATTTGAGCGAAAGTCAAATTATATTTTTATTGCAGGATTAACAAATCAATATTACCGAAAAATTGCACTTTCTTAGGTTTAGACTCAAAGTCGATTTTCTTGTAAATTGTATGTTAATCACTTGAGCACTCTACCGCATAAGCCGAAAAACACCAATTTTACTGATTTGCGCGAAAGTAAAATTATAATGTTAATGCAGGATTAACACATTAATATAACCGAAAAAATTCCACTTTCTTAGGTTTAGACTCAAAGCCGAGTTCCTTGTAAATTGTAAGTTAATCACTTGAGCACTGTACCGCATAAGCCGAAAAACATCAGTTTTACTGATTCGCGCGAGAGTAAAACTATAATGTTATTGCAGGATTAACAACTTAATATTACCGAAAAAGTTGCACTTTCTTAGGTTTAGACTCAAAGTCGATTTTCTTGTAAATTGTATGTTAATCACTTGAGCACTGTACCGCATAAGCCGAAAAACAACAATTTTACTGATTTGCGCGAAAATAAAATTATATAGCTATTGCAGAATTGACATATTCATATAACCGAAAAAATTGTACTTTCTTAGTTTTAGACTTAAAGTCGATTTTCTTCTAAATTGTAAGTCAATTGCGTGAGCACTGTACTGCTAAAACCGAAAAACATGAATTTTGCTGATTTGAGCGAAAGTCAAATTATATTGTTATTGCAGGATTAACAAATTAATATTACCGAAAAAGTTGCACTTTCTTAGGTTTAGACTCAAAGTCGATTTTCTTGTAAATTGTATGTCAGTTGCGTGAGCACTGTACTGCTTAAGCCGAAAAACATGAATGTTACTGATTTGCGCGAAAGTAAAATTATAATGTTAATGCAGGATTAACACATTAATATAACCGAAAAAATTCCACTTTCTTAGGTTTAGACTCAAAGTCGATTTCCTTGTAAATTGTATGTTTATCACTTGAGCACTGTACCGCATAAGCCGAAAATCAACAATTTTACTGATTTGCGCGAAAATAAAATTATATAGCTATTGCAGAATTGACATATTCATATAACCGAAAAAATTGTACTTTCTTAGTTTTAGACTTAAAGTCGATTTGCTGCTAAATTGTATGTTAATTGCGTGAGCACTGTATCGCTTAAACCGAAAAACATGAATTTTACTGATTTGAGCGAAAGTCAAATTATATTGTTATTGCAGGATTAACAAATTAATATTACCGAAAAAGTTGCACTTTCCTAATTTAGACTTAAAGTCGATTTTCTTCTAAATTCTAAAAAAATTGCACTTTCTTATGACATATAACCGAAAAAATTGCACTTTCTTAGCTTTAGACTTAAAGTCGATTTTCGTGTAAATTGTATTTCAGTTACGTGAGCACTGTACCGTTTAAGCCGAAAAACATGAATTTTACTGATTTGAGCGAAAGTCAAATTATATTGTTATTGCAGGATTAACAAATTAATATTACCGAAAAAGTTGCACTTTCTTAGGTTTAGACTCAAAGTCGATTTTCTTGTAAATTGTATGTTAATCACTTGAGCACTCTACCGCATAAGCCGAAAAACACCAATTTTACTGATTTGCGCGAAAGTAAAATTATAATGTTAATGCAGGATTAACACATTAATATAACCGAAAAAATTCCACTTTCTTAGGTTTAGACTCCAAGTCGATTTCCTTGTAAATTGTATGTTTATCACTTGAGCACTGTACCGCATAAGCCGAAAAACATCAGTTTTACTGATTTGCGCGAAAGTAAAACTATAATGTTATTGCAGGATTAACAACTTAATATTACCGAAAAAGTTGCACTTTCTTAGGTTTAGCCTCAAAGTCGATTTTCTTGTAAATTGTATGTTAATCACTTGAGCACTGTACCGCATAAGCCGAAAAACAACAATTTTACTGATTTGCGCGAAAATAAAATTATATAGCTATTGCAGAATTGACATATTCATATAACCCAAAAAATTGTACTTTCTTAGTTTTAGACTTAAAGTCGATTTTCTTGTAAATTGTATGTCAGTTGCGTGAGCACTGTACTGCTTAAGCCGAAAAACATGAATTTTACTGATTTGAGCGAAAGTCAAATTATATTGTTATTGCAGGATTAACAAATTAATATTACCGAAAAAGTTGCACTTTCTTAGGTTTAGACTCAAAGTCGATTTTCTTGTAAATTGTATGTCAGTTGCGTGAGCACTGTACTGCTTAAGCCGAAAAACATGAAATTTACTGATTTGAGCGAAAGTCAAATTATATTTTTATTGCAGGATTAACAAATCAATATTACCGAAAAATTGCACTTTCTTAGGTTTAGACTCAAAGTCGATTTTCTTGTAAATTGTATGTTAATCACTTGAGCACTCTACCGCATAAGCCGAAAAACACCAATTTTACTGATTTGCGCGAAAGTAAAATTATAATGTTAATGCAGGATTAACACATTAATATAACCGAAAAAATTCCACTTTCTTAGGTTTAGACTCAAAGCCGAGTTCCTTGTAAATTGTAAGTTAATCACTTGAGCACTGTACCGCATAAGCCGAAAAACATCAGTTTTACTGATTCGCGCGAGAGTAAAACTATAATGTTATTGCAGGATTAACAACTTAATATTACCGAAAAAGTTGCACTTTCTTAGGTTTAGACTCAAAGTCGATTTTCTTGTAAATTGTATGTTAATCACTTGAGCACTATACCGCATAAGCCGAAAAACAACAATTTTACTGATTTGCGCGAAAATAAAATTATATAGCTATTGCAGAATTGACATATTCATATAACCGAATAAAATGCACTTTCTTAGCTTTAGACTTAAAGTCGATTTTCTTGTAAATTGTATTTCAGTTGCGTGCGCACTGTACCGCTTAAGCCGAAAAACATGAATTTTACTGATTTGAGCGAAAGTCAAATTATATTGTTATTGCAGGATTAACAAATTAATATTACCGAAAAAGTTACACTTTCTTAGGTTTAGTCTCAAAGTCGATTTTCTTGTAAATTGTATGTCAATTGCGTGCGCACTGTACCGCTTAGGCCGAAAAACATCAATTTTACTGATTTGCGCGAAAGTAAAACTATAATGTTATTGCAGGATTAACAACTTAATATTACCGAAAAAGTTGCACTTTCTTAGGTTTAGACTCAAAGTCGATTTTCTTGCAAATTGTATGTTAATCACTTGAGCACTGTACCGCATAAGCCGAAAAACATCAATTTTACTGATTTGGGCGAAAGTAAAACTATAATGTTATTGCAGGATTAACAACTTAATATTACCGAAAAAATTGCACTTTCTAAGCTTTAGACTTAAAGTCGATTTTCTTGTAAATTGTATTTCACTGTACCGCTTAAGCCGAAAAACATGAATTTTACTGATTTGAGCGAAAGTCAAATTATATTGTTATTGCAGGATTAACAAATTAATATTACCGAAAAAGTTGCACTTTCTTAGGTTTAGACTCAAAGTCGATTTTCTTGTAAATTGTATGTTAATCACTTGAGCACTCTACCGCATAAGCCGAAAAACACCAATTTTACTGATTTGCGCGAAAGTAAAATTATAATGTTAATGCAGGATTAACACATTAATATAACCGAAAAAATTCCACTTTCTTAGGTTTAGACTCAAAGTCGATTTCCTTGTAAATTGTATGTTAATCACTTGAGCACTGTACCGCATAAGCCGAAAAACATCAGTTTTACTGATTTGCGCGAAAGTAAAACTATAATGTTATTGCAGGATTAACAACTTAATATTACCGAAAAAGTTGCACTTTCTTAGGTTTAGCCTCAAAGTCGATTTTCTTGTAAATTGTATGTTAATCACTTGAGCACTGTACCGAATAAGCCGAAAAACAACAATTTTACTGATTTGCGCGAAAATAAAATTATATAGCTATTGCAGAATTGACATATTCATATAACCGAAAAAATTGTACTTTCTTAGTTTTAGACTTAAAGTCGATTTTCTTCTAAATTGTAAGTCAATTGCGTGAGCACTGTACTGCTAAAACCGAAAAACATGAATTTTGCTGATTTGAGCGAAAGTCAAATTATATTGTTATTGCAGGATTAACAAATTAATATTACCGAAAAAGTTGCACTTTCTTAGGTTTAGACTCAAAGTCGATTTTCTTGTAAATTGTATGTCAGTTGCGTGAGCACTGTACTGCTTAAGCCGAAAAACATGAATGTTACTGATTTGCGCGAAAGTAAAATTATAATGTTAATGCAGGATTAACACATTAATATAACCGAAAAAATTCCACTTTCTTAGGTTTAGACTCAAAGTCGATTTCCTTGTAAATTGTATGTTTATCACTTGAGCACTGTACCGCATAAGCCGAAAAACAACAATTTTACTGATTTGCGCGAAAATAAAATTATATAGCTATTGCAGAATTGACATATTCATATAACCGAAAAAATTGTACTTTCTTAGTTTTAGACTTAAAGTCGATTTGCTGCTAAATTGTATGTTAATTGCGTGAGCACTGTATCGCTTAAACCGAAAAACATGAATTTTACTGATTTGAGCGAAAGTCAAATTATATTGTTATTGCAGGATTAACAAATTAATATTACCGAAAAAGGTGCACTTTCTTAATTTAGACTTAAAGTCGATTTTCTTCTAAATTCTAAAAAAATTGCACTTTCTTATGACATATAACCGAAAAAATTGCACTTTCTTAGCTTTAGACTTAAAGTCGATTTTCGTGTAAATTGTATTTCAGTTACGTGAGCACTGTACCGTTTAAGCCGAAAAACATGAATTTTACTGATTTGAGCGAAAGTCAAATTATATTGTTATTGCAGGATTAACAAATTAATATTACCGAAAAAGTTGCACTTTCTTAGGTTTAGACTCAAAGTCGATTTTCTTGTAAATTGTATGTTAATCACTTGAGCACTCTACCGCATAAGCCGAAAAACACCAATTTTACTGATTTGCGCGAAAGTAAAATTATAATGTTAATGCAGGATTAACACATTAATATAACCGAAAAAATTCCACTTTCTTAGGTTTAGACTCAAAGTCGATTTCCTTGTAAATTGTATGTTAATCACTTGAGCACTGTACCGCATAAGCCGAAAAACATCAGTTTTACTGATTTGCGCGAAAGTAAAACTATAATGTTATTGCAGGATTAACAACTTAATATTACCGAAAAAGTTGCACTTTCTTAGGTTTAGCCTCAAAGTCGATTTCCTTGTAAATTGTATGTTAATCGCTTGAGCACTGTACCGCATAAGCCGAAAAACAACAATTTTACTGATTTGCGCGAAAATAAAATTATATAGCTATTGCAGAATTGACATATTCATATAACCGAAAAAATTGTACTTTATTAGTTTTAGACTTAAAGTCGATTTTCTTCTAAATTGTATGTCTATTGCGTGAGCACTGTACCGCTTAACAAATTAATATAACCGAAAAAATTGCACTTTTTTAGGTTTAGACTCAAAGTCGATTTTCTTGTAAATTGTATGTCAATTGCGGCAGCACTGTACTGCTTCAGCCGAAAAACATCAATATTACTGATTTGCGCGAAAGTAAAATTATAATGTTATTGCAGAATTTACATATTCATATAACCGAAAAAATTGCACTTTCTTTGTTTTAGACTTAAAGTCGATTTTCTTGTAAATTGTATTTCAGTTGCGTGAGCATTGTACCGCGTAAGCCGAAAAACATTTATTTTACTGATTTGAGCGAAGGTCAAATTATATTGCTTTTGCAGGATTAACAAATTAATATTACCGAAAAAGTTGCACTTTCTTAGGTTTAGACTTAAAGTCGATTTTCTTGTAAATTGTATGTCAATTGCGGCAGCACTGTACTGCTTAAGCCGAAAAACATTAATATTACTGATTTGCACGAAAGTAAAATTATAATGTTATTGCAGAAGTTACATCTTCATATAACCGAAAAATTGCACTTTCTTAGCTTTAGACTTAAAGTCGATTTTCTTGTAAATTGTATTTCAGTTGCGTGAGCACTGTACCGCTTAAGTTGAAAAACATTTATTTTACTGATTTGAGCGAAGGTCAAATTATATTGCTTCTGCAGGATTAACAAATTAATATTACCGAAAAAGTTGCACTTTCTTAGGTTTAGACTTAAAGTCGATTTTCTTGTAAATTGTATGTCAATTGCGGCAGCACTGTACTGCTTAAGCCGAAAAACATTAATATTACTGATTTGCACGAAAGTAAAATTATAATGTTATTGCAGAATTAACATATTCATATAACCGAAAAAATTGTACTTTCTTAGTTTTAGACTTAAAGTCGATTTGCTTCTAAATTGTATCAATATTACTGATTTGCGCGGAAGTGAAATTATAATGTTATTGCAGAATTTACATATTCATACTTAAAGTCGATTTTCTTGTAAATTGTATGTCAATTGCGTGAGCACTGTACCGCTTAAACCGAAAAACATGAATTTTACTGATTTGAGCGAAAGTCAAATTATATTGTTATTGCAGAATTGACATATTCATATAACCGAAAAAATTGCACTTTCTTAGTTTTAGACTTAAAGTCGATTTTCTTGTAAATTGTATTTCAGTTGCGTGAGCACTGTACCGCTTAAGTTGAAAAACATTTATTTTACTGATTTGAGCGAAGGTCAAATTATATTGCTTCTGCAGGATTAACAAATTAATATTACCGAAAAAGTTGCACTTTCTTAGGTTTAGACTTAAAGTCGATTTTCTTGTAAATTGTATGTCAATTGCGGCAGCACTGTACTGCTTAAGCCGAAAAACATTAATATTACTGATTTGCACGAAAGTAAAATTATAATGTTATTGCAGAATTTACATCTTCATATAACCGAAAAATTTGTACTTTCTTAGTTTTAGACTTAAAGTCGATTTGCTTCTAAATTGTATGTTAATTGTGTGAGCACTGTACCGCTTAAACCGAAAAACATGAATTTTACTGATTTGAGCGAAAGTCAAATTATATTGTTATTGCAGAATTTACATATTCATATAACCGAAAAAATTGCACTTTTTTAGGTTTAGACTCAAAGTCGATTTTCTTGTAAATTGTATGTCAATTGCGGCAGCACTGTACTGCTTCAGCCGAAAAACATCAATATTACTGATTTGCGCGAAAGTAAAATTATAATGTTATTGCAGAATTTACATATTCATATAACCGAAAAAATTGTACTTTATTAGTTTTAGACTTAAAGTCGATTTTCTTCTAAATTGTATGTCTATTGCGTGAGCACTGTACCGCTTAACAAATTAATATAACCGAAAAAATTCCACTTTTTTAGGTTTAGACTCAAAGTCGATTTTCTTGTAAATTGTATGTCAATTGCGTGAGCACTGTACCGCTTAAACCGAAAAACATGAATTTTACTGATTTGAGCGAAAGTCAAATTATATTGTTATTGCAGAATTGACATATTCATATAACCGAAAAAATTGAACTTTCTTAGTTTTAGACTTAAAGTCGATTTTCTTGTAAATTGTATTTCAGTTGCGTGAGCACTGTACCGCTTAAGCCGAAAAACATTTATTTTACTGATTTGAGCGAAGGTCAAATTATATTGCTTCTGCAGGATTAACAAATTAATATTACCGAAAAAGTTGCACTTTCTTAGGTTTAGACTTAAAGTCGATTTTCTTGTAAATTGTATGTCAATTGCGGCAGCACTGTACTGCTTAAGCCGAAAAACATTAATATTACTGATTTGCACGAAAGTAAAATTATAATGTTATTGCAGAATTTACATATTCATATAACCGAAAAATTTGTACTTTCTTAGTTTTAGACTTAAAGTCGATTTGCTTCTAAATTGTATGTTAATTGCGTGAGCACTGTACCGCTTAAACCGAAAAACATGAATTTTACTGATTTGAGCGAAAGTCACATTATATTGTTATTGCAGGATTAACAAATTCGATTTTCTTGTAAATTATATGTCAGTTGCGTGAGCTCTGTACTGCTTAAGCCGAAAAACATGAATTTTACTGATTTGAGCGAAAGTCAAATTATATTTTTATTGCAGGATTAACAAATTAATATAACCGAAAAAATTGCACTTTTTTAGGTTTAGACTCAAAGTCGATTTTCTTGTAAATTGTATGTCAATTGCGGCAGCACTGTACTGCTTCAGCCGAAAAACATCAATATTACTGATTTGCGCGAAAGTAAAATTATAATGTTATTGCAGAATTTACATATTCATATAACCGAAAAAATTGTACTTTATTAGTTTTAGACTTAAAGTCGATTTTCTTCTAAATTGTATGTCTATTGCGTGAGCACTGTACCGCTTAACAAATTAATATAACCGAAAAAATTGCACTTTTTTAGGTTTAGACTCAAAGTCGATTTTCTTGTAAATTGTATGTCAATTGCGGCAGCACTGTACTGCTTCAGCCGAAAAACATCAATATTACTGATTTGCGCGAAAGTAAAATTATAATGTTATTGCAGAATTTACATATTCATATAACCGAAAAAATTGCACTTTCTTTGTTTTAGACTTAAAGTCGATTTTCTTGTAAATTGTATTTCAGTTGCGTGAGCATTGTACCGCGTAAGCCGAAAAACATTTATTTTACTGATTTGAGCGAAGGTCAAATTATATTGCTTTTGCAGGATTAACAAATTAATATTACCGAAAAAGTTGCACTTTCTTAGGTTTAGACTTAAAGTCGATTTTCTTGTAAATTGTATGTCAATTGCCGCAGCACTGTACTGCTTAAGCCGAAAAACATTAATATTACTGATTTGCACGAAAGTAAAATTATAATGTTATTGCAGAAGTTACATCTTCATATAACCGAAAAATTGCACTTTCTTAGCTTTAGACTTAAAGTCGATTTTCTTGTAAATTGTATTTCAGTTGCGTGAGCACTGTACCGCTTAAGTTGAAAAACATTTATTTTACTGATTTGAGCGAAGGTCAAATTATATTGCTTCTGCAGGATTAACAAATTAATATTACCGAAAAAGTTGCACTTTCTTAGGTTTAGACTTAAAGTCGATTTTCTTGTAAATTGTATGTCAATTGCGGCAGCACTGTACTGCTTAAGCCGAAAAACATTAATATTACTGATTTGCACGAAAGTAAAATTATAATGTTATTGCAGAATTAACATATTCATATAACCGAAAAAATTGTACTTTCTTAGTTTTAGACTTAAAGTCGATTTGCTTCTAAATTGTATCAATATTACTGATTTGCGCGGAAGTGAAATTATAATGTTATTGCAGAATTTACATATTCATACTTAAAGTCGATTTTCTTGTAAATTGTATGTCAATTGCGTGAGCACTGTACCGCTTAAACCGAAAAACATGAATTTTACTGATTTGAGCGAAAGTCAAATTATATTGTTATTGCAGAATTGACATATTCATATAACCCAAAAAATTGCACTTTCTTAGTTTTAGACTTAAAGTCGATTTTCTTGTAAATTGTATTTCAGTTGCGTGAGCACTGTACCGCTTAAGTTGAAAAACATTTATTTTACTGATTTGAGCGAAGGTCAAATTATATTGCTTCTGCAGGATTAACAAATTAATATTACCGAAAAAGTTGCACTTTCTTAGGTTTAGACTTAAAGTCGATTTTCTTGTAAATTGTATGTCAATTGCGGCAGCACTGTACTGCTTAAGCCGAAAAACATTAATATTACTGATTTGCACGAAAGTAAAATTATAATGTTATTGCAGAATTTACATCTTCATATAACCGAAAAATTTGTACTTTCTTAGTTTTAGACTTAAAGTCGATTTGCTTCTAAATTGTATGTTAATTGTGTGAGCACTGTACCGCTTAAACCGAAAAACATGAATTTTACTGATTTGAGCGAAAGTCAAATTATATTGTTATTGCAGAATTTACATATTCATATAACCGAAAAAATTGCACTTTTTTAGGTTTAGACTCAAAGTCGATTTTCTTGTAAATTGTATGTCAATTGCGGCAGCACTGTACTGCTTCAGCCGAAAAACATCAATATTACTGATTTGCGCGAAAGTAAAATTATAATGTTATTGCAGAATTTACATATTCATATAACCGAAAAAATTGTACTTTATTAGTTTTAGACTTAAAGTCGATTTTCTTCTAAATTGTATGTCTATTGCGTGAGCACTGTACCGCTTAACAAATTAATATAACCGAAAAAATTCCACTTTTTTAGGTTTAGACTCAAAGTCGATTTTCTTGTAAATTGTATGTCAATTGCGTGAGCACTGTACCGCTTAAACCGAAAAACATGAATTTTACTGATTTGAGCGAAAGTCAAATTATATTGTTATTGCAGAATTGACATATTCATATAACCGAAAAAATTGAACTTTCTTAGTTTTAGACTTAAAGTCGATTTTCTTGTAAATTGTATTTCAGTTGCGTGAGCACTGTACCGCTTAAGCCGAAAAACATTTATTTTACTGATTTGAGCGAAGGTCAAATTATATTGCTTCTGCAGGATTAACAAATTAATATTACCGAAAAAGTTGCACTTTCTTAGGTTTAGACTTAAAGTCGATTTTCTTGTAAATTGTATGTCAATTGCGGCAGCACTGTACTGCTTAAGCCGAAAAACATTAATATTACTGATTTGCACGAAAGTAAAATTATAATGTTATTGCAGAATTTACATATTCATATAACCGAAAAATTTGTACTTTCTTAGTTTTAGACTTAAAGTCGATTTGCTTCTAAATTGTATGTTAATTGCGTGAGCACTGTACCGCTTAAACCGAAAAACATGAATTTTACTGATTTGAGCGAAAGTCACATTATATTGTTATTGCAGGATTAACAAATTCGATTTTCTTGTAAATTATATGTCAGTTGCGTGAGCTCTGTACTGCTTAAGCCGAAAAACATGAATTTTACTGATTTGAGCGAAAGTCAAATTATATTTTTATTGCAGGATTAACAAATTAATATAACCGAAAAAATTGCACTTTTTTAGGTTTAGACTCAAAGTCGATTTTCTTGTAAATTGTATGTCAATTGCGGCAGCACTGTACTGCTTCAGCCGAAAAACATCAATATTACTGATTTGCGCGAAAGTAAAATTATAATGTTATTGCAGAATTTACATATTCATATAACCGAAAAAATTGTACTTTATTAGTTTTAGACTTAAAGTCGATTTTCTTCTAAATTGTATGTCTATTGCGTGAGCACTGTACCGCTTAACAAATTAATATAACCGAAAAAATTGCACTTTTTTAGGTTTAGACTCAAAGTCGATTTTCTTGTAAATTGTATGTCAATTGCGGCAGCACTGTACTGCTTCAGCCGAAAAACATCAATATTACTGATTTGCGCGAAAGTAAAATTATAATGTTATTGCAGAATTTACATATTCATATAACCGAAAAAATTGCACTTTCTTTGTTTTAGACTTAAAGTCGATTTTCTTGTAAATTGTATTTCAGTTGCGTGAGCATTGTACCGCTTAAGCCGAAAAACATTTATTTTACTGATTTGAGCGAAGGTCAAATTATATTGCTTTTGCAGGATTAACAAATTAATATTACCGAAAAAGTTGCACTTTCTTAGGTTTAGACTTAAAGTCGATTTTCTTGTAAATTGTATGTCAATTGCGGCAGCACTGTACTGCTTAAGCCGAAAAACATTAATATTACTGATTTGCGCGAAAGTAAAATTATAATGTTATTGCAGAATTAACATATTCATATAACCGAAAAAATTGTACTTTCTTAGTTTTAGACTTAAAGTCGATTTGCTTCTAAATTGTATCAATATTACTGATTTGCGCGGAAGTGAAATTATAATGTTATTGCAGAATTTACATATTCATACTTAAAGTCGATTTTCTTGTAAATTGCATGTCAATTGCGTGAGCACTGTACCGCTTAAACCGAAAAACATGAATTTTACTGATTTGAGCGAAAGTCAAATTATATTGTTATTGCAGAATTGACATATTCATATAACCGAAAAAATTGCACTTTCTTAGTTTTAGACTTAAAGTCGATTTTCTTGTAAATTGTATTTCAGTTGCGTGAGCACTGTACTGCTTAAGCCGAAAAACATTAATATTACTGATTTGCACGAAAGTAAAATTATAATGTTATTGCAGAATTTACATCTTCATATAACCGAAAAATTTGTTCTTTCTTAGTTTTAGACTTAAAGTCGATTTGCTTCTAAATTGTATATTAATTGCGTGAGCACTGTACCGCTTAAACCGAAAAACATGAATTTTACTGATTTGAGCGAAAGTCAAATTATATTGTTATTGCAGGATTAACAAATTAATATAACTGAAAAAATTGCACTTTTTTAGGTTTAGACTCAAAGTCGTTTTTCTTGTAAATTGTATGTCAATTGCGGCAGCACTGTACTGCTTCAGCCGAAAAACATCAATATTACTGATTTGCGCGAAAGTAAAATTATAATGTTATTGCAGAATTTACATATTCATATAACCGAAAAAATTGTACTTTATTAGTTTTAGACTTAAAGTCGATTTTCTTCTAAATTGTATGTCTATTGCGTGAGCACTGTACCGCTTAACAAATTAATATAACCGAAAAAATTGCACTTTTTTAGGTTTAGACTCAAAGTCGATTTTCTTGTAAATTGTATGTCAATTGCGGCAGCACTGTACTACTTCAGCCGAAAAACATCAATATTACTGATTTGCGCGAAAGTAAAATTATAATGTTATTGCAGAATTTACATATTCATATAACCGAAAAAATTGCACTTTCTTTGTTTTAGACTTAAAGTCGATTTTCTTGTAAATTGTATTTCAGTTGCGTGAGAATTGTACCGCTTAAGCCGAAAAACATTTATTTTACTGATTTGAGCAAAGGTCAAATTATATTGCTTTTGCAGGATTAACAAATTAATATTACCGAAAAAGTTGCACTTTCTTAGGTTTAGACTTAATGTCGATTTTCTTGTAAATTGTATGTCAATTGCGGCAGCACTGTACTGCTTAAGCCGAAAAACATAAATATTACTGATTTGCGCAAAAGTAAAATTATAATGTTATTGCAGAATTAACATATTCATATAACCGAAAAAATTGTACTTTCTTAGTTTTAGACTTAAAGTCGATTTGCTTCTAAATTGTATCAATATTACTGATTTGCGCGGAAGTGAAATTATAATGTTATTGCAGAATTTACATATTCATACTAAAAGTCGATTTTCTTGTAAATTGTATGTCAATTGCGTGAGCACTGTACTGCTTAAACCGAAGAAAATAAATTTTACTGATTTGAGCGAAAGTCAAATTATATTGTTATTGCAGAATTGACATATTCATATAACCGAAAAAATTGCAGTTTCTTAGTTTAGACTTAAAGTCGATTTTCTTCTAAAAACATGAATTTTACTGATTTGAGCAAAAGTCAAATTATATTTTTATTGCAGGATTAACAAATTAATATTACCGAAAAAGTTGCACTTTCTTAGGTTTAGACTCCAAGTCGATTTTCTTGTAAATTGTATGTCAATTGCGGCAGCACTGTACTGCTTCAGCCGAAAAACATCAATATTACTGATTTGCGCGAAAGTAAAATTATAATGTTATTGCAGAATTTACATATTCATATAACCGAAAAAATTGTACTTTATTAGTTTTAGACTTAAAGTCGATTTTCTTCTAAATTGTATGTCAATTGCGTGAGCACTGTACCGCTTAAACCGAAAAACATGAATTTTACTGATTTGAGCGAAAGTCAAATTATATTTTTATTGCAGAATTAACATATTCATATAACCGAAAAAATTGCACTTTCTTAGTTTAGACTTAAACTCGATTTTCTTCTAAATTCTAAAAAAAAAATCTTTAAAAAAAATGCACTTTCTTATGACATATAACCGAAAAAATTGCACTTTCTTAGCTTTAGACTTAAAGTCGATTTTCGTGTAAATTGTATTTCAGTTACGTGAGCACTGTACCGTTTAAGCCGAAAAACATGAATTTTACTGATTTGAGCGAAAGTCAAATTATATTGTTATTGCAGGATTAACAAATTAATATTACCGAAAAAATTGCACTTTCTTAGCTTTAGACTTAAAGTCGATTTTCGTGTAAATTGTATTTCAGTTGCGTGAGCACTGTACCGCTTAAGCCGAAAAACATTTATTTTACTGATTTGAGCGAAGGTCAAATTATATTGCTTTTGCAGGATTAACAAATTAATATTACCGAAAAAGTTGCACTTTCTTAGGTTTAGACTCAAAGTCGATTTTCTTGTAAATTGTATGTTAATCACTTGAGCACTGTACTGCTTAAACCGAAAAACATGAATTTTACTGATTTGAGCGAAAGTCAAATTATATTTTTATTGCAGGATTAACAAATTAATATTACCGAAAAAATTGCACTTTCTTAGTTTTAGACTTAAAGTCGATTTTCTTGTAAATTGTATTTCAGTTGCGTGAGCACTGTACCGCTTAAGCCGAAAAACATTTATTTTACTGATTTGAGCGAAGGTCAAATTATATTGCTTTTGCAGGATTAACAAATTAATATTACCGAAAAAGTTGCACTTTCTTAGGTTTAGACTCAAAGTCGATTTTCTTGTAAATTGTATGTTAATCACTTGAGCACTGTACTGCTTAAGCCGAAAAACATGAATTTTACTGATTTGAGCGAAAGTCAAATTATATTTTTATTGCAGGATTAACAAATTAATATTACCGAAAAAGTTGCACTTTCTTAGGTTTAGACTCCAAGTCGATTTTCTTGTAAATTGTATGTCAATTGCGGCAGCACTGTACTGCTTCAGCCGAAAAACATCAATATTACTGATTTGCGCGAAAGTAAAATTATAATGTTATTGCAGAATTTACATATTCATATAACCGAAAAAATTGTACTTTATTATTTTTAGACTTAAAGTCGATTTTCTTCTAAGTTGTATGTCAATTGCGTGAGCACTGTACCGCTTAAACCGAAAAACATGAATTTTACTGATTTGAGCGACAGTCAAATTATATTGTTATTGCAGAATTGACATATTCATATAACCGAAAAAATTGCACTTTCTTAGTTTTAGACTTAAAGTCGATTTTCTTGTAAATTGTATTTCAGTTGCGTGAGCACTGTACCGCTTAAGCCGAAAAACATTTATTTTACTGATTTGAGCGAAGGTCAAATTATATTGCTTTTGCAGGATTAACAAATTAATATTACCGAAAAAGTTGCACTTTCTTAGGTTTAGACTCAAAGTCGATTTTCTTGTAAATTGTATGTTAATCACTTGAGCACTGTACTGCTTAAGCCGAAAAACATGAATTTTACTGATTTGAGCGAAAGTCAAATTATATTTTTATTGCAGGATTAACAAATTAATATTACCGAAAAAGTTGCACTTTCTTAGGTTTAGACTCCAAGTCGATTTTCTTGTAAATTGTATGTCAATTGCGGCAGCACTGTACTGCTTAAGCCGAAAAACATTAATATTACTGATTTGCACGAAAGTAAAATTATAATGTTATTGCAGAATTTACATATTCATATAACCGAAAAATTTGTACTTTCTTAGTTTTAGACTTAAAGTCGATTTGCTTCTAAATTGTATGTTAATCACTTGAGCACTGTACTGCTTAAGCCGAAAAACATGAATTTTACTGATTTGAGCGAAAGTCAAATTATATTTTTATTGCAGGATTAACAAATTAATATTACCGAAAAAGTTGCACTTTCTTAGGTTTAGACTCCAAGTCGATTTTCTTGTAAATTGTATGTCAATTGCGGCAGCACTGTACTGCTTAAGCCGAAAAACATTAATATTACTGATTTGCACGAAAGTAAAATTATAATGTTATTGCAGAATTTACATATTCATACAACCGAAAAATTTGTACTTTCTTAGTTTTAGACTTAAAGTCGATTTGCTTCTAAATTGTATGTTAATTGCGTGGGCACTGTACCGCTTAAACCGAAAAACATGAATTTTACTGATTTGAGCGAAAGTCAAATTATATTGTTATTGCAGGATTGACAAATTCGATTTTCTTGTAAATTGTATGTCAGTTGCGTGAGCACTGTACTGCTTAAGCCGAAAAACATGAATTTTACTGATTTGAGCGAAAGTCAAATTATATTTTTATTGCAGGATTAACAAATTAATATAACCGAAAAAATTGCAGTTTTTTAGGTTTAGACTCAAAGTCGATTTTCTTGTAAATTGTATGTCAATTGCGGCAGCACTGTACTGCTTCAGCCGAAAAACATCAATATTACTGATTTGCGCGAAAGTAAAATTATAATGTTATTGCAGAATTTACATATTCATATAACCGAAAAAATTGTACTTTATTAGTTTTAGACTTAAAGTCGATTTTCTTCTAAATTGTATGTCTATTGCGTGAGCACTGTACCGCTTAACAAATTAATATAACCGAAAAAATTGCACTTTTTTAGGTTTAGACTCAAAGTCGATTTTCTTGTAAATTGTATGTCAATTGCGGCAGCACTGTACTGCTTCAGCCGAAAAACATCAATATTACTGATTTGCGCGAAAGTAAAATTATAATGTTATGTCAGAATTTACATATTCATATAACCGAAAAAATTGCACTTTCTTTGTTTTAGACTTAAAGTCGATTTTCTTGTAAATTGTATTTCAGTTGCGTGAGCACTGTACCGCTTAAGCCGAAAAACATTTATTTTACTGATTTGAGCGAAGGTCAAATTATATTGCTTTTGCAGGATTACCAAATTAATATTACCGAAAAAGTTGCACTTTCTTAGGTTTAGACTTATAGTCGATTTTCTTGTAAATTGTGTGTCAATTGCGGCAGCACTGTACTGTTTAAGCCGAAAAACATTAATATTACTGATTTGCGCGAAAGTAAAATTATAATGTTATTGCAGAATTTACATTATCATATAACCGAAAAAATTGTACTTTCTTAGTTTTAAACTTAAAGTCGATTTGCTTCTAAATTGTATGTTAATTGCGTGAGCTCTGTACCGCTTAAACCGAAAAACATGAATTTTACTGATTTGCGCTAAAAGCAAACTTTCATTTTATTTCAGGATTAACATATTCATATAACCGAAAAAATTGCACTTTCTTAGTTTTAGACTTAAAGTCGATTTTCTTGTAAATTGTATTTCAGTTGCGTGAGCACTGTACCGCTTAAGCCGAAAAACATGAATTTTACTGATTTGAGCGAAGGTCAAATTATATTGCTTTTGCAGGATTAACAAATTAATATAACCGAAAAAATTGCACTTTTTTAGGTTTAGACTCAAAGTCGATTTTCTTGTAAATTGTATGTCAATTGCGGCAGCGCTGTACTGCTTCAGCCGAAAAACATCAATATTACTGATTTGCGCGAAAGTAAAATTATAATGTTATTGCAGAATTTACATATTCATATAACCGAAAAAATTGCACTTTCTTTGTTTTAGACTTAAAGTCGATTTTCTTGTAAATTGTATTTCAGTTGCGTGAGCACT
This sequence comes from Bactrocera oleae, assembly GCF_042242935.1. NCBI lineage: Eukaryota > Metazoa > Arthropoda > Insecta > Diptera > Tephritidae > Bactrocera > Bactrocera oleae. The sequence continues at coordinate 13,448,460 of NC_091541.1, read as the reverse complement.
GTACCGCTTAAGCCGAAAAACATTTATTTTACTGATTTGAGCGAAGGTCAAATTATATTGCTTTTGCAGGATTAACAAATTAATATTACCGAAAAAGTTGCACTTTCTTAGGTTTAGACTTAAAGTCGATTTTCTTGTAAATTGTATGTCAATTGCGGCAGCACTGTACTGCTTAAGCCGAAAAACATTAATATTACTGATTTGCGCGAAAGTAAAATTATAATGTTATTGCAGAATTAACATATTCATATAACCGAAAAAATTGTACTTTCTTAGTTTTAGACTTAAAGTCGATTTGCTTCTAAATTGTATCAATATTACTGATTTGCGCGGAAGTGAAATTATAATGTTATTGCAGAATTTACATATTCATACTTAAAGTCGATTTTCTTGTAAATTGTATGTCAATTGCGTGAGCACTGTACTGCTTAAACCGAAGAAAATAAATTTTACTGATTTGAGCGAAAGTCAAATTATATTGTTATTGCAGAATTGACATATTCATATAACCGAAAAAATTGAAGTTTCTTAGTTTAGACTTAAAGTCGATTTTCTTCTAAATTCTAAAAAAAAAAATCTCTAAAAAAATTGCACTTTCTTATGACATATAACCGAAAAAATTGCACTTTCTTAGCTTTAGACTTAACGTCGATTTTCGTGTAAATTGTATTTCAGTTACGTGAGCACTGTACCGTTTAAGCCGAAAAACATGAATTTTACTGATTTGAGCGAAAGTCAAATTATATTGTTATTGCAGGATTAACAAATTAATATTACCGAAAAAGTTGCACTTTCTAGGTTTAGACTCAAAGTCGATTTTCTTGTAAATTGTATGTTAATCACTTGAGCACTCTACCGCATAAGCCGAAAAACACCAATTTTACTGATTTGCGCGAAAGTAAAATTATAATGTTAATGCAGGATTAACACATTAATATAACCGAAAAAATTCCACTTTCTTAGGTTTAGACTCAAAGTCGATTTCCTTGTAAATTGTATGTTTATCACTTGAGCACTGTACCGCATAAGCCGAAAAACATCAGTTTTACTGATTTGCGCGAAAGTAAAACTATAATGTTATTGCAGGATTAACAACTTAATATTACCGAAAAGGTTGCACTTTCTTAGGTTTAGACTCAAAGTCGATTTTCTTGTAAGTTGTATGTTAATCACTTGAGCACTGTACTGCTTAAGCCGAAAAACATGAATTTTACTGATTTGAGCGAAAGTAAAATTATAATGTTATTGCAGAATTTACATATTCATATAACCGAAAAAATTGCACTTTCTTTGTTTTAGACTTAAAGTCGATTTTCTTGTAAATTGTATTTCAGTTGCGTGAGCACTGTACCGCTAAAGCTGAAAAACATGATTTTTACTGATTTGAGCGAAAGTCAAATTATAATGTTAATGCAGGATTAACACATTAATATAACCGAAAAAATTCCACTTTCTTAGGTTTAGACTCAAAGTCGATTTCCTTGTAAATTGTATGTTAATCACTTGAGCACTGTACCGCATAAGCCGAAAAACATCAGTTTTACTGATTTGCGCGAAAGTAAAACTATAATGTTATTGCAGGATTAACAAATTAATATTACCGAAAAAGTTGCACTTTCTTAGGTTTAGACTCCAAGTCGATTTTCTTGTAAATTGTATGTCAGTTGCGTGAGCACTGTACTGCTTAAGCCGAAAAACATCAATATTACTGATTTGCGCGAAAGTAAAATTATAATGTTATTGCAGAATTTACATATTCATATAACCGAAAAAATTGCACTTTCTTTGTTTTAGACTTAAAGTCGATTTTCTTGTAAATTGTATTTCAGTTGCGTGAGCACTGTACCGCTAAAGCTGAAAAACATGATTTTTACTGATTTGAGCGAAAGTCAAATTATATTTTTATTGCAGGATTAACAAATTAATATTACCGAAAAAGTTGCACTTTCTTAGGTTTAGACTCCAAGTCGATTTTCTTGTAAATTGTATGTCAATTGCGGCAGCACTGTACTGCTTCAGCCGAAAAACATCAATATTACTGATTTGCGCGAAAGTTAAATTATAATGTTATTGCAGAATTTACATATTCATATAACCGAAAAAATTGCACTTTCTTTGTTTTAGACTTAAAGTCGATTTTCTTGTAAATTGTATTTCAGTTGCGTGAGTACTGTACCGCTAAAGCTGAAAAACATGATTTTTACTGATTTGAGCGAAAGTCAAATTATATTTTTATTGCAGGATTAACAAATTAATATTACCGAAAAAATTGCACTTTCTTAGCTTTAGACTTAAAGTCGATTTTCGTGTAAATTGTATTTCAGTTACGTGAGCACTGTACCGGTTAAGCCGAAAAACATGAATTTTACTGATTTGAGCGAAAGTCAAATTATATTGTTATTGCAGGATTAACAAATTAATATTACCGAAAAAGTTGCACTTTCTTAGGTTTAGACTCAAAGTCGATTTTCTTGTAAATTGTATGTTAATCACTTGAGCACTCTACCGCATAAGCCGAAAAACACCAATTTTACTGATTTGCGCGAAAGTAAAATTATAATGTTAATGCAGGATTAACACATTAATATAACCGAAAAAATTCCACTTTCTTAGGTTTAGACTCAAAGTCGCTTTCCTTGTAAATTGTATGTTAATCACTTGAGCACTGTACCGCATAAGCCGAAAAACATCAGTTTTACTGATTTGCGCGAAAGTAAAACTATAATGTTATTGCAGGATTAACAACTTAATATTACCGAAAAGTTGCACTTTCTTAGGTTTAGACTCAAAGTCGATTTTCTTGTAAATTGTATGTTAATCACTTGAGCACTGTACTGCTTAAGCCGAAAAACATGAATTTTACTGATTTGAGCGAAAGTCAAATTATATTTTTATTGCAGGATTAACAAATTAATATTACCGAAAAAATTGCACTTTCTTAGGTTTAGACTCAAAGTCGATTTTCTTGTAAATTGTATGTCAATTGCGGCAGCACTGTACTGCTTCAGCCGAAAAACATCAACATTACTGATTTGCGCGAAAGTAAAATTATAATGTTATTGCAGAATTTACATATTCATATAACCGAAAAAATTGTACTTTCTTAGTTTTAGACTTAAAGTCGATTTTCTTCTAAATTGTATGTCAATTGCGTGAGCACTGTACCGCTTAAACCGAAAAACATGAATTTTACTGATTTGAGCGACAGTAAAATTATATTGTTATTGCAGAATTGACATATTCATATAACCGAAAAAATTGCACTTTCTTAGTTTTAGACTTAAAGTCGATTTTCTTGTAAATTGTATTTCAGTTGCGTGAGCACTGTACCGCTTAAGCCGAAAAACATTTATTTTACTGATTTGAGCGAAGGTCAAATTATATTGCTTTTGCAGGATTAACAAATTAATATTACCGAAAAAGTTGCACTTTCTTAGGTTTAGACTTAAAGTCGATTTTCTTGTAAATTGTATGTCAATTGCGGCAGCACTGTACTGCTTAAGCCGAAAAACATTAATATTACTGATTTGCACGAAAGTAAAATTATAATGTTATTGCAGAATTTACATATTCATATAACCGAAAAATTTGTACTTCCTTAGTTTTAGACTTAAAGTCGATTTGCTTCTAAATTGTATGTTAATTGCGTGAGCACTGTACCGCTTAAACCGAAAAACATGAATTTTACTGATTTGAGCGAAAGTCAAATTATATTGTTATTGCAGGATTAACAAATTCGATTTTCTTGTAAATTGTATGTCAGTTGCGTGAGCACTGTACTGCTTAAGCCGAAAAACATGAATTTTACTGATTTGAGCGAAAGTCAAATTATATTTTTATTGCAGGATTAACAAACTAATATAACCGAAAAAATTGCACTTTTTTAGGTTTAGACTCAAAGTCGATTTTCTTGTAAATTGTATGTCAATTGCGGCAGCACTGTACTGCTTCAGCTGAAAAACATCAATATTACTGATTTGCGCGAAAGTAAAATTATAATGTTATTGCAGAATTTACATATTCATATAACCGAAAAAATTGTACTTTATTAGTTTTAGACTTAAAGTCGATTTTCTTCTAAATTGTATGTCTATTGCGTGAGCACTGTACCGCTTAACAAATTAATATAACCGAAAAAATTGCACTTTTTTAGGTTTAGACTCAAAGTCGATTTTCTTGTAAATTGTATGTCAATTGCGGCAGCACTGTACTGCTTCAGCCGAAAAACATCAATATTACTGATTTGCGCGAAAGTAAAATTATAATGTTATTGCAGAATTTACATATTTATATAACCGAAAAAATTGCACTTTCTTTGTTTTAGACTTAAAGTCGATTTTCTTGTAAATTGTATTTCAGTTGCGTGAGCACTGTACCGCTTAATCCGAAAAACATTTATTTTACTGATTAGAGCGAAAGTCAAATTATATTGCTTTTGCAGGATTAACAAATTAATATTACCGAAAAAGTTGCACTTTCTTAGGTTTAGACTTATAGTCGATTTTCTTGTAAATTGTATGTCAATTGCGGCAGCACTGTACTGTTTAAGCCGAAAAACATTAATATTACTGATTTGCGTGAAAGTAAAATTATAATGTTATTACAGAATTTACATATTCATACTTAAAGTCGATTTTCTTGTAAATTGTATGTCAATTGCGTGAGCACTGTACTGCTTAAACCGAAAAAAATAAATTTTACTGATTTGAGCGAAAGTCAAATTATATTGTTATTGCAGAATTGACATATTCATATAACCGAAAAAATTGCAGTTTCTTAGTTTTAGACTTAAAGTCGATTTTCTTGTAAATTGTTAATATTTCAGTTGCATGAGCACTGTACCGCTTTAGCCGAAAAACATTAATTTTACTGATTTGTGCGAAAGTAAAATTATCATGTTAATGCAGGATTAACACATTAATATAACCGAGAAAATTGTACTTTCTTAGTTTTAGACTTAAAGTCGATTTTCTTGTAAATTGTATGTCAATTGCGGCAGCACTGTACTGCTTAAACCGAAAAACATCAATATTACTGATTTGCGCGGAAGTGAAATTATAATGTTATTGCAGAATTTACATATTCATACTTAAAGTCGATTTTCTTGTAAATTGTATGTCAATTGCGTGAGCACTGTACTGCTTAAACCGAAAAAAATAAATTTTACTGATTTGAGCGAAAGTCAAATTATATTGTTATTGCAGAATTGACATATTCATATAACCGAAAAAATTGCAGTTTCTTAGTTTTAGACTTAAAGTCGATTTGCTTCTAAATTGTATGTTAATTGCGTGAGCACTGTACCGCTTAAACCGAAAAACATGAATTTTACTGATTTGCGCTAAAAGCAAACTTTCATTTTATTTCAGGATTAACATATTCATATAACCGAAAAAATTGCACTTTCTTAGTTTTAGACTTAAAGTCGATTTTCTTGTAAATTGTTAATATTTCAGTTGCATGAGCACTGTACCGCTTAAGCCGAAAAACATTAATTTTACTGATTTGTGCGAAAGTAAAATTATCATGTTAATGCAGGATTAACACATTAATATAACCGAGAAAATTGTACTTTCTTAGTTTTAGACTTAAAGTCGATTTTCTTGTAAACTGTATGTCAATTGCGGCAGCACTGTACTGCTTAAACCGAAAAACATCAATATTACTGATTTGCGCGGAAGTGAAATTATAATGTTATTGCAGAATTTACATATTCATACTTAAAGTCGATTTTCTTGTAAATTGTATGTCAATTGCCTGAGCACTGTACTGCTTAAACCGAAAAAAATAAATTTTACTGATTTGAGCGAAAGTCAAATTATATTGTTATTGCAGAATTGACATATTCATATAACCGAAAAAATTGCAGTTTCTTAGTTTTAGACTTAAAGTCGATTTTCTTGTAAATTGTATTTCAGTTGCGTGAGCACTGTACCGTTTAAACCGAAAAACATGAATTTTACTGATTTGAGCGAAAGTCAAATTATATTGTTATTGCAGGATTAACAAATTAATATTACCGAAAAAGTTGCACTTTCTTAGGTTTAGACTCAAAGTCGATTTTCTTGTAAATTGTATGTCAGTTGCGTGAGCACTGTACTGCTTAAGCCGAAAAACATGAAATTTACTGATTTGAGCGAAAGTCAAATTATATTTTTATTGCAGGATTAACAAATCAATATTACCGAAAAATTGCACTTTCTTAGGTTTAGACTCAAAGTCGATTTTCTTGTAAATTGTATGTTAATCACTTGAGCACTCTACCGCATAAGCCGAAAAACACCAATTTTACTGATTTGCGCGAAAGTAAAATTATAATGTTAATGCAGGATTAACACATTAATATAACCGAAAAAATTCCACTTTCTTAGGTTTAGACTCAAAGTCGATTTCCTTGTAAATTGTATGTTAATTACTTGAGCACTGTACCGCATAAGCCGAAAAACATCAGTTTTACTGATTTGCGCGAAAGTAAAACTATAATATTATTGCAGGATTAACAACTTAATATTACCGAAAAGGTTGCACTTTCTTAGGTTTAGACTCAAAGTCGATTTTCTTGTAAGTTGTATGTTAATCACTTGAGCACTGTACTGCTTAAGCCGAAAAACATGAATTTTACTGATTTGAGCGAAAGTTAAATTATAATGTTATTGCAGAATTTACATATTCATATAACCGAAAAAATTGCACTTTCTTTGTTTTAGACTTAAAGTCGATTTTCTTGTAAATTGTATTTCAGTTGCGTGAGCACTGTACCGCTAAAGCTGAAAAACATGATTTTTACTGATTTGAGCGAAAGTCAAATTATAATGTTAATGCAGGATTAACACATTAATATAACCGAAAAAATTCCACTTTCTTAGGTTTAGACTCAAAGTCGATTTCCTTGTAAATTGTATGTTAATCACTTGAGCACTGTACCGCATAAGCCGAAAAACATCAGTTTTACTGATTTGCGCGAAAGTAAAACTATAATGTTATTGCAGGATTAACAAATTAATATTACCGAAAAAGTTGCACTTTCTTAGGTTTAGACTCCAAGTCGATTTTCTTGTAAATTGTATGTCAGTTGCGTGAGCACTGTACTGCTTAAGCCGAAAAACATCAATATTACTGATTTGCGCGAAAGTAAAATTATAATGTCATTGCAGAATTTACATATTCATATAACCGAAAAAATTGCACTTTCTTTGTTTTAGACTTAAAGTCGATTTTCTTGTAAATTGTATTTCAGTTGCGTGAGCACTGTACCGCTAAAGCTGAAAAACATGATTTTTACTGATTTGAGCGAAAGTCAAATTATATTTTTATTGCAGGATTAACAAATTAATATTACCGAAAAAGTTGCACTTTCTTAGGTTTAGACTCCAAGTCGATTTTCTTGTAAATTGTATGTCAATTGCGGCAGCACTGTACTGCTTCAGCCGAAAAACATCAATATTACTGATTTGCGCGAAAGTTAAATTATAATGTTATTGCAGAATTTACATATTCATATAACCGAAAAAATTGCACTTTCTTTGTTTTAGACTTAAAGTCGATTTTCTTGTAAATTGTATTTCAGTTGCGTGAGTACTGTACCGCTAAAGCTGAAAAACATGATTTTTACTGATTTGAGCGAAAGTCAAATTATATTTTTATTGCAGGATTAACAAATTAATATTACCGAAAAAATTGCACTTTCTTAGCTTTGGACTTAAAGTCGATTTTCGTGTAAATTGTATTTCAGTTACGTGAGCACTGTACCGGTTAAGCCGAAAAACATTAATATTACTGATTTGCGCGAAAGTAAAATTATAATGTTATTACAGAATTTACATATTCATACTTAAAGTCGATTTTCTTGTAAATTGTATGTCAATTGCGTGAGCACTGTACTGCTTAAACCGAAAAAAATAAATTTTACTGATTTGAGCGAAAGTCAAATTATATTGTTATTGCAGAATTGACATATTCATATAACCGAAAAAATTGCAGTTTCTTAGTTTTAGACTTAAAGTCGATTTTGTTGTAAATTGTTAATATTTCAGTTGCATGAGCACTGTACCGCTTAAGCCGAAAAACATTAATTTTACTGATTTGTGCGAAAGTAAAATTATCATGTTAATGCAGGATTAACACATTAATATAACCGAGAAAATTGTACTTTCTTAGTTTTAGACTTAAAGTCGATTTTCTTGTAAATTGTATGTCAATTGCGGCAGCACTGTACTGCTTAAACCGAAAAACATCAATATTACTGATTTGCGCGGAAGTGAAATTATAACGTTATTGCAGAATTTACATATTCATACTTAAAGTCGATTTTCTTGTAAATTGTATGTCAATTGCGTGAGCACTGTACTGCTTAAACCGAAAAAAATAAATTTTACTGATTTGAGCGAAAGTCAAATTATATTGTTATTGCAGAATTGACATATTCATATAACCGAAAAAATTGCAGTTTCTTAGTTTTAGACTTAAAGTCGATTTGCTTCTAAATTGTATGTTAATTGCGTGAGCACTGTACCGCTTAAACCGAAAAACATGAATTTTACTGATTTGCGCTAAAAGCTAACTTTCATTTTATTTCAGGATTAACATATTCATATAACCGAAAAAATTGCACTTTCTTAGTTTTAGACTTAAAGTCGATTTTCTTGTAAATTGTTAATATTTCAGTTGCATGAGCACTGTACCGCTTAAGCCGAAAAACATTAATTTTACTGATTTGTGCGAAAGTAAAATTATCATGTTAATGCAGGATTAACACATTAATATAACCGAGAAAATTGTACTTTCTTAGTTTTAGACTTAAAGTCGATTTACTTGTAAACTGTATGTCAATTGCGGCAGCACTGTACTGCTTAAACCGAAAAACATCAATATTACTGATTTGCGCGGAAGTGAAATTATAATGTTATTGCAGAATTTACATATTCATACTTAAAGTCGATTTTCTTGTAAATTGTATGTCAATTGCGTGAGCACTGTACTGCTTAAACCGAAAAAAATAAATTTTACTGATTTGAGCGAAAGTCAAATTATATTGTTATTGCAGAATTGACATATTCATATAACCGAAAAAATTGCAGTTTCTTAGTTTTAGACTTAAAGTCGATTTTCTTGTAAATTGTATGTCAATTGCGTGAGCACTGTACTGCTTCAGCCGAAAAACATCAATATTACTGATTTGCGCGAAAGTTAAATTATAATGTTATTGCAGAATTTACATATTCATATAACCGAAAAAATTGCACTTTCTTTGTTTTAGACTTAAAGTCGATTTTCTTGTAAATTGTATTTCAGTTGCGTGAGTACTGTACCGCTAAAGCTGAAAAACATGATTTTTACTGATTTGAGCGAAAGTCAAATTATATTTTTATTGCAGGATTAACAAATTAATATTACCGAAAAAATTGCACTTTCTTAGCTTTAGACTTAAAGTCGATTTTCGTGTAAATTGTATTTCAGTTACGTGAGCACTGTACCGGTTAAGCCGAAAAACATTAATATTACTGATTTGCGCGAAAGTAAAATTATAATGTTATTACAGAATTTACATATTCATACTTAAAGTCGATTTTCTTGTAAATTGTATGTCAATTGCGTGAGCACTGTACTGCTTAAACCGAAAAAAATAAATTTTACTGATTTGAGCGAAAGTCAAATTATATTGTTATTGCAGAATTGACATATTCATATAACCGAAAAAATTGCAGTTTCTTAGTTTTAGACTTAAAGTCGATTTTCTTGTAAATTGTTAATATTTCAGTTGCATGAGCACTGTACCGTTTAAGCCGAAAAACATTAATTTTACTGATTTGTGCGAAAGTAAAATTATCATGTTAATGCAGGATTAACACATTAATATAACCGAGAAAATTGTACTTTCTTAGTTTTAGACTTAAAGTCGATTTTCTTGTAAATTGTATGTCAATTGCGGCAGCACTGTACTGCTTAAGCCGAAAAACATCAATATTACTGATTTGCGCGGAAGTGAAATTATAATGTTATTGCAGAATTTACATATTCATACTTAAAGTCGATTTTCTTGTAAATTGTATGTCAATTGCGTGAGCACTATACTGCTTAAACCGAAAAAAATAAATTTTACTGATTTGAGCGAAAGTCAAATTATATTGTTATTGCAGAATTGACATATTCATATAACCGAAAAAATTGCAGTTTCTTAGTTTTAGACTTAAAGTCGATTTGCTTCTAAATTGTATGTTAATTGCGTGAGCACTGTACCGCTTAAACCGAAAAACATGAATTTTACTGATTTGCGCTAAAAGCAAACTTTCATTTTATTTCAGGATTAACATATTCATATAACCGAAAAAATTGCACTTTCTTAGTTTTAGACTTAAAGTCGATTTTCTTGTAAATTGTTAATATTTCAGTTGCATGAGCACTGTACCGCTTAAGCCGAAAAACATTAATTTTACTGATTTGTGCGAAAGTAAAATTATCATGTTAATGCAGGATTAACACATTAATATAACCGAGAAAATTGTACTTTCTTAGTTTTAGACTTAAAGTCGATTTTCTTGTAAACTGTATGTCAATTGCGGCAGCACTGTACTGCTTAAACCGAAAAACATCAATATTACTGATTTGCGCGGAAGTGAAATTATAATGTTATTGCAGAATTTACATATTCATACTTAAAGTCGATTTTCTTGTAAATTGTATGTCAATTGCGTGAGCACTGTACTGCTTAAACCGAAAAAAATAAATTTTACTGATTTGAGCGAAAGTCAAATTATATTGTTATTGCAGAATTGACATATTCATATAACCGAAAAAATTGCAGTTTCTTAGTTTTAGACTTAAAGTCGATTTTCTTGTAAATTGTATTTCAGTTGCGTGAGCACTGTACCGTTTAAGCCGAAAAACATGAATTTTACTGATTTGAGCGAAAGTCAAATTATATTGTTATTGCAGGATTAACAAATTAATATTACCGAAAAAGTTGCACTTTCTTAGGTTTAGACTCAAAGTCGATTTTCTTGTAAATTGTATGTTAATCACTTGAGCACTCTACCGCATAAGCCAAAAAACACCAATTTTACTGATTTGCGCGAAAGTAAAATTATAATGTTAATGCAGGATTAACACATTAATATAACCGAAAAAATTCCACTTTCTTAGGTTTAGACTCAAAGTCGATTTCCTTGTAAATTGTATGTTTATCACTTGAGCACTGTACCGCATAAGCCGAAAAACATCAGTTTTACTGATTTGCGCGAAAGTAAAACTATAATGTTATTGCAGGATTAACAACTTAATATTACCGAAAAAGTTGCACTTTCTTAGGTTTAGCCTCAAAGTCGATTTTCTTGTAAATTGTATGTTAATCACTTGAGCACTGTACCGCATAAGCCGAAAAACAACAATTTTACTGATTTGCGCGAAAATAAAATTATATAGCTATTGCAGAATTGACATATTCATATAACCCAAAAAATTGTACTTTCTTAGTTTTAGACTTAAAGTCGATTTTCTTGTAAATTGTATGTCAGTTGCGTGAGCACTGTACTGCTTAAGCCGAAAAACATGAATTTTACTGATTTGAGCGAAAGTCAAATTATATTGTTATTGCAGGATTAACAAATTAATATTACCGAAAAAGTTGCACTTTCTTAGGTTTAGACTCAAAGTCGATTTTCTTGTAAATTGTATGTCAGTTGCGTGAGCACTGTACTGCTTAAGCCGAAAAACATGAAATTTACTGATTTGAGCGAAAGTCAAATTATATTTTTATTGCAGGATTAACAAATCAATATTACCGAAAAATTGCACTTTCTTAGGTTTAGACTCAAAGTCGATTTTCTTGTAAATTGTATGTTAATCACTTGAGCACACTACCGCATAAGCCGAAAAACACCAATTTTACTGATTTGCGCGAAAGTAAAATTATAATGTTAATGCAGGATTAACACATTAATATAACCGAAAAAATTCCACTTTCTTAGGTTTAGACTCAAAGCCGATTTCCTTGTAATTTGTATGTTAATCACTTGAGCACTGTACCGCATAAGCCGAAAAACATCAGTTTTACTGATTTGCGCGAGAGTAAAACTATAATGTTATTGCAGGATTAACAACTTAATATTACCGAAAAAGTTGCACTTTCTTAGGTTTAGACTCAAAGTCGATTTTCTTGTAAATTGTATGTTAATCACTTGAGCACTGTACCGCATAAGCCGAAAAACAACAATTTTACTGATTTGCGCGAAAATAAAATTATATAGCTATTGCAGAATTGACATATTCATATAACCGAATAAAATGCACTTTCTTAGCTTTAGACTTAAAGTCGATTTTCTTGTAAATTGTATTTCAGTTGCGTGCGCACTGTACCGCTTAAGCCGAAAAACATGAATTTTACTGATTTGAGCGAAAGTCAAATTATATTGTTATTGCAGGATTAACAAATTAATATTACCGAAAAAGTTACACTTTCTTAGGTTTAGTCTCAAAGTCGATTTTCTTGTAAATTGTATGTCAATTGCGTGCGCACTGTACCGCTTAGGCCGAAAAACATCAATTTTACTGATTTGCGCGAAAGTAAAACTATAATGTTATTGCAGGATTAACAACTTAATATTACCGAAAAAGTTGCACTTTCTAGGTTTAGACTCAAAGTCGATTTTCTTGCAAATTGTATGTTAATCACTTGAGCACTGTACCGCATAAGCCGAAAAACATCAATTTTACTGATTTGGGCGAAAGTAAAATTATAATGTTATTGCAGGATTAACAACTTAATATTACCGAAAAAATTGCACTTTCTAAGCTTTAGACTTAAAGTCGATTTTCTTGTAAATTGTATTTCACTTGCGTGAGCACTGTACCGCTTAAGCCGAAAAACATGAATTTTACTGATTTGAGCGAAAGTCAAATTATATTGTTATTGCAGGATTAACAAATTAATATTACCGAAAAAGTTGCACTTTCTTAGGTTTAGACTCAAAGTCGATTTTCTTGTAAATTGTATGTTAATCACTTGAGCACTCTACCGCATAAGCCGAAAAACACCAATTTTACTGATTTGCGCGAAAGTAAAATTATAATGTTAATGCAGGATTAACACATTAATATAACCGAAAAAATTCCACTTTCTTAGGTTTAGACTCAAAGTCGATTTCCTTGTAAATTGTATGTTTATCACTTGAGCACTGTACCGCATAAGCCGAAAAATATCAGTTTTACTGATTTGCGCGAAAGTAAAACTATAATGTTATTGCAGGATTAACAACTTAATATTACCGAAAAAGTTGCACTTTCTTAGCTTTAGACTTAAAGTCGATTTTCGTGTAAATTGTATTTCAGTTACGTGAGCACTGTACTGCTTAAACCGAAAAACATCAATATTACTGATTTGCGCGGAAGTGAAATTATAATGTTATTGCAGAATTTACATATTCATACTTAAAGTCGATTTTCTTGTAAATTGTATGTCAATTGCGTGAGCACTGTACTGCTTAAACCGAAAAAAATAAATTTTACTGATTTGAGCGAAAGTCAAATTATATTGTTATTGCAGAATTGACATATTCATATAACCGAAAAAATTGCAGTTTCTTAGTTTTAGACTTAAAGTCGATTTTCTTGTAAATTGTATTTCAGTTGCGTGAGTACTGTACCGCTAAAGCTGAAAAACATGATTTTTACTGATTTGAGCGAAAGTCAAATTATATTTTTATTGCAGGATTAACAAATTAATATTACCGAAAAAATTGCACTTTCTTAGCTTTAGACTTAAAGTCGATTTTCGTGTAAATTGTATTTCAGTTACGTGAGCACTGTACCGGTTAAGCCGAAAAACATTAATATTACTGATTTGCGCGAAAGTAAAATTATAATGTTATTACAGAATTTACATATTCATACTTAAAGTCGATTTTCTTGTAAATTGTATGTCAATTGCGTGAGCACTGTACTGCTTAAACCGAAAAAAATAAATTTTACTGATTTGAGCGAAAGTCAAATTATATTGTTATTGCAGAATTGACATATTCATATAACCGAAAAAATTGCAGTTTCTTAGTTTTAGACTTAAAGTCGATTTGCTTCTAAATTGTATGTTAATTGCGTGAGCACTGTACCGCTTAAACCGAAAAACATGAATTTTACTGATTTGCGCTAAAAGCAAACTTTCATTTTATTTCAGGATTAACATATTCATATAACCGAAAAAATTGCACTTTCTTAGTTTTAGACTTAAAGTCGATTTTCTTGTAAATTGTTAATATTTCAGTTGCATGAGCACTGTACCGCTTAAGCCGAAAAACATTAATTTTACTGATTTGTGCGAAAGTAAAATTATCATGTTATTACAGAATTTACATATTCATACTTAAAGTCGATTTTCTTGTAAATTGTATGTCAATTGCGTGAGCACTGTACTGCTTAAACCGAAAAAAATAAATTTTACTGATTTGAGCGAAAGTCAAATTATATTGTTATTGCAGAATTGACATATTCATATAACCGAAAAAATTGCAGTTTCTTAGTTTTAGACTTAAAGTCGATTTGCTTCTAAATTGTATGTTAATTGCGTGAGCACTGTACCGCTTAAACCGAAAAACATGAATTTTACTGATTTTCGCTAAAAGCAAACTTTCATTTTATTTCAGGATTAACATATTCATATAACCGAAAAAACTGCACTTTCTTAGTTTTAGACTTAAAGTCGATTTTCTTGTAAATTGTTAATATTTCAGTTGCATGAGCACTGTACCGCTTAAGCCGAAAAACATTAATTTTACTGATTTGTGCGAAAGTAAAATTATCATGTTAATGCAGGATTAACACATTAATATAACCGAGAAAATTGTACTTTCTTAGTTTTAGACTTAAAGTCGATTTTCTTGTAAACTGTATGTCAATTGCGGCAGCACTGTACTGCTTAAACCGAAAAACATCAATATTACTGATTTGCGCGGAAGTGAAATTATAATGTTATTGCAGAATTTACATATTCATACTTAAAGTCGATTTTCTTGTAAATTGTATGTCAATTGCGTGAGCACTGTACTGCTTAAACCGAAAAAAATAAATTTTACTGATTTGAGCGAAAGTCAAATTATATTGTTATTGCAGAATTGACATATTCATATAACCGAAAAAATTGCAGTTTCTTAGTTTTAGACTTAAAGTCGATTTTCTTGTAAATTGTATTTCAGTTGCGTGAGCACTGTACCGTTTAAGCCGAAAAACATGAATTTTACTGATTTGAGCGAAAGTCAAATTATATTGTTATTGCAGGATTAACAAATTAATATTACCGAAAAAGTTGCACTTTCTTAGGTTTAGCCTCAAAGTCGGTTTTCTTGTAAATTGTATGTTAATCACTTGAGCACTGTACCGCATAAGCCGAAAAACAACAATTTTACTGATTTGCGCGAAAATAAAATTATAATGTTATTGCAGGATTAACAACTTAATATTACCGAAAAAATTGCACTTTCTAAGCTTTAGACTTAAAGTCGATTTTCTTGTAAATTGTATTTCACTTGCGTGAGCACTGTACCGCTTAAACCGAAAAAAATAAATTTTACTGATTTGAGCGAAAGTCAAATTATATTGTTATTGCAGAATTGACATATTCATATAACCGAAAAAATTGCAGTTTCTTAGTTTTAGACTTAAAGTCGATTTTCTTGTAAATTGTATTTCAGTTGCGTGAGCACTGTACCGCTTAAGCCGAAAAACATGAATTTTACTGATTTGAGCGAAAGTCAAATTATATTGTTATTGCAGGATTAACAAATTAATATTACCGAAAAAGTTACACTTTCTTAGGTTTAGTCTCAAAGTCGATTTTCTTGTAAATTGTATGTCAATTGCGTGCGCACTGTACCGCTTAGGCCGAAAAACATCAATTTTACTGATTTGCGCGAAAGTAAAACTATAATGTTATTGCAGGATTAACAACTTAATATTACCGAAAAAGTTGCACTTTCTAGGTTTAGACTCAAAGTCGATTTTCTTGCAAATTGTATGTTAATCACTTGAGCACTGTACCGCATAAGCCGAAAAACATCAATTTTACTG
Organism: Bactrocera oleae; assembly: GCF_042242935.1. Taxonomy (NCBI): domain Eukaryota; kingdom Metazoa; phylum Arthropoda; class Insecta; order Diptera; family Tephritidae; genus Bactrocera; species Bactrocera oleae. The sequence goes on along the minus strand of NC_091541.1, from coordinate 13,432,410 downwards.
ATTTGGGCGAAAGTAAAATTATAATGTTATTGCAGGATTAACAACTTAATATTACCGAAAAAATTGCACTTTCTAAGCTTTAGACTTAAAGTCGATTTTCTTGTAAATTGTATTTCACTTGCGTGAGCACTGTACCGCTTAAGCCGAAAAACATGAATTTTACTGATTTGAGCGAAAGTCAAATTATATTGTTATTGCAGGATTAACAAATTAATATTACCGAAAAAGTTGCACTTTCTTAGGTTTAGACTCAAAGTCGATTTTCTTGTAAATTGTATGTTAATCACTTGAGCACTCTACCGCATAAGCCGAAAAACACCAATTTTACTGATTTGCGCGAAAGTAAAATTATAATGTTAATGCAGGATTAACACATTAATATAACCGAAAAAATTCCACTTTCTTAGGTTTAGACTCAAAGTCGATTTCCTTGTAAATTGTATGTTTATCACTTGAGCACTGTACCGCATAAGCCGAAAAACATCAGTTTTACTGATTTGCGCGAAAGTAAAACTATAATGTTATTGCAGGATTAACAACTTAATATTACCGAAAAAGTTGCACTTTCTTAGCTTTAGACTTAAAGTCGATTTTCGTGTAAATTGTATTTCAGTTACGTGAGCACTGTACTGCTTAAACCGAAAAACATCAATATTACTGATTTGCGCGGAAGTGAAATTATAATGTTATTGCAGAATTTACATATTCATACTTAAAGTCGATTTTCTTGTAAATTGTATGTCAATTGCGTGAGCACTGTACTGCTTAAACCGAAAAAAATAAATTTTACTGATTTGAGCGAAAGTCAAATTATATTGTTATTGCAGAATTGACATATTCATATAACCGAAAAAATTGCAGTTTCTTAGTTTTAGACTTAAAGTCGATTTTCTTGTAAATTGTATTTCAGTTGCGTGAGTACTGTACCGCTAAAGCTGAAAAACATGATTTTTACTGATTTGAGCGAAAGTCAAATTATATTTTTATTGCAGGATTAACAAATTAATATTACCGAAAAAATTGCACTTTCTTAGCTTTAGACTTAAAGTCGATTTTCGTGTAAATTGTATTTCAGTTACGTGAGCACTGTACCGGTTAAGCCGAAAAACATTAATATTACTGATTTGCGCGAAAGTAAAATTATAATGTTATTACAGAATTTACATATTCATACTTAAAGTCGATTTTCTTGTAAATTGTATGTCAATTGCGTGAGCACTGTACTGCTTCAGCCGAAAAACATCAATATTACTGATTTGCGCGAAAGTTAAATTATAATGTTATTGCAGAATTTACATATTCATATAACCGAAAAAATTGCACTTTCTTTGTTTTAGACTTAAAGTCGATTTTCTTGTAAATTGTATTTCAGTTGCGTGAGTACTGTACCGCTAAAGCTGAAAAACATGATTTTTACTGATTTGAGCGAAAGTCAAATTATATTTTTATTGCAGGATTAACAAATTAATATTACCGAAAAAATTGCACTTTCTTAGCTTTAGACTTAAAGTCGATTTTCGTGTAAATTGTATTTCAGTTACGTGAGCACTGTACCGGTTAAGCCGAAAAACATTAATATTACTGATTTGCGCGAAAGTAAAATTATAATGTTATTACAGAATTTACATATTCATACTTAAAGTCGATTTTCTTGTAAATTGTATGTCAATTGCGTGAGCACTGTACTGCTTAAACCGAAAAAAATAAATTTTACTGATTTGAGCGAAAGTCAAATTATATTGTTATTGCAGAATTGACATATTCATATAACCGAAAAAATTGCAGTTTCTTAGTTTTAGACTTAAAGTCGATTTGCTTCTAAATTGTATGTTAATTGCGTGAGCACTGTACCGCTTAAACCGAAAAACATGAATTTTACTGATTTGCGCTAAAAGCAAATTATATTGTTATTGCAGGATTAACAAATTAATATTACCGAAAAAGTTGCACTTTCTTAGGTTTAGCCTCAAAGTCGATTTCCTTGTAAATTGTATGTTTATCACTTGAGCACTGTATCGCATAAGCCGAAAAACAACAATTTTACTGATTTGCGCGAAAATAAAATTATATAGCTATTGCAGAATTGACATATTCATATAACCCAAAAAATTGTACTTTCTTAGTTTTAGACTTAAAGTCGATTTTCTTGTAAATTGTATGCCAGTTGCGTGAGCACTGTACTGCTTAAGCCGAAAAACAAGAATTTTACTGATTTGAGCGAAAGTCAAATTATATTGTTATTGCAGGATTAACAAATTAATATTACCGAAAAAGTTGCACTTTCTTAAGTTTAGACTCAAAGTCGATTTTCTTGTAAATTGTATGCCAGTTGCGTGAGCACTGTACCGTTTAAGCCGAAAAACATGAATTTTACTGATTTGAGCGAAAGTCAAATTATATTGTTATTGCAGGATTAACAAATTAATATTACCGAAAAAGTTGCACTTTCTTAGGTTTAGCCTCAAAGTCGATTTTCTTGTAAATTGTATGTTAATCACTTGAGCACTGTACCGCATAAGCCGAAAAACAACAATTTTACTGATTTGCGCGAAAATAAAATTATATAGCTATTGCAGAATTGACATATTCATATAACCCAAAAAATTGTACTTTCTTAGTTTTAGACTTAAAGTCGATTTTCTTGTAAATTGTATGCCAGTTGCGTGAGCACTGTACTGCTTAAGCCGAAAAACATGAATTTTACTGATTTGAGCGAAAGTCAAATTATATTGTTATTGCAGGATTAACAAATTAATATTACCGAAAAAGTTGCACTTTCTTAAGTTTAGACTCAAAGTCGATTTTCTTGTAAATTGTATGTCAGTTGCGTGAGCACTGTACTGCTTAAGCCGAAAAACATGAAATTTACTGATTTGAGCGAAAGTCAAATTATATTTTTATTGCAGGATTAACAAATCAATATTACCGAAAAATTGCACTTTCTTAGGTTTAGACTCAAAGTCGATTTTCATGTAAATTGTATGTTAATCACTTGAGCACTCTACCGCATAAGCCGAAAAACACCAATTTTACTGATTTGCGCGAAAGTAAAATTATAATGTTAATGCAGGATTAACACATTAATATAACCGAAAAAATTCCACTTTCTTAGGTTTAGACTCAAAGCCGATTTCCTTGTAATTTGTATGTTAATCACTTGAGCACTGTACCGCATAAGCCGAAAAACATCAGTTTTACTGATTTGCGCGAGAGTAAAACTATAATGTTATTGCAGGATTAACAACTTAATATTACCGAAAAAGTTGCACTTTCTTAGGTTTAGACTCAAAGTCGATTTTCTTGTAAATTGTATGTTAATCACTTGAGCACTGTACCGCATAAGCCGAAAAACAACAATTTTACTGATTTGCGCGAAAATAAAATTATATAGCTATTGCAGAATTGACATATTCATATAACCGAATAAAATGCACTTTCTTAGCTTTAGACTTAAAGTCGATTTTCTTGTAAATTGTATTTCAGTTGCGTGCGCACTGTACCGCTTAAGCCGAAAAACATGAATTTTACTGATTTGAGCGAAAGTCAAATTATATTGTTATTGCAGGATTAACAAATTAATATTACCGAAAAAGTTACACTTTCTTAGGTTTAGTCTCAAAGTCGATTTTCTTGTAAATTGTATGTCAATTGCGTGCGCACTGTACCGCTTAGGCCGAAAAACATCAATTTTACTGATTTGCGCGAAAGTAAAACTATAATGTTATTGCAGGATTAACAACTTAATATTACCGAAAAAGTTGCACTTTCTAGGTTTAGACTCAAAGTCGATTTTCTTGCAAATTGTATGTTAATCACTTGAGCACTGTACCGCATAAGCCGAAAAACATCAATTTTACTGATTTGGGCGAAAGTAAAACTATAATGTTATTGCAGGATTAACAACTTAATATTACCGAAAAAATTGCACTTTCTAAGCTTTAGACTTAAAGTCGATTTTCTTGTAAATTGTATTTCACTTGCGTGAGCACTGTACCGCTTAAGCCGAAAAACATGAATTTTACTGATTTGAGCGAAAGTCAAATTATATTGTTATTGCAGGATTAACAAATTAATATTACCGAAAAAGTTGCACTTTCTTAGGTTTAGACTCAAAGTCGATTTTCTTGTAAATTGTATGTTAATCACTTGAGCACTCTACCGCATAAGCCGAAAAACACCAATTTTACTGATTTGCGCGAAAGTAAAATTATAATGTTAATGCAGGATTAACACATTAATATAACCGAAAAAATTCCACTTTCTTAGGTTTAGACTCAAAGTCGATTTCCTTGTAAATTGTATGTTTATCACTTGAGCACTGTACCGCATAAGCCGAAAAACATCAGTTTTACTGATTTGCGCGAAAGTAAAACTATAATGTTATTGCAGGATTAACAACTTAATATTACCGAAAAAGTTGCACTTTCTTAGGTTTAGCCTCAAAGTCGATTTTCTTGTAAATTGTAGGTTAATCACTTGAGCACTGTACCGCATAAGCCGAAAAACAACAATTTTACTGATTTGCGCGAAAATAAAATTATATAGCTATTGCAGAATTGACATATTCATATAACCGAAAAAATTGTACTTTCTTAGTTTTAGACTTAAAGTCGATTTTCTTCTAAATTGTAAGTCAATTGCGTGAGCACTGTACTGCTAAAACCGAAAAACATGAATTTTGCTGATTTGAGCGAAAGTCAAATTATATTGTTATTGCAGGATTAACAAATTAATATTACCGAAAAAGTTGCACTTTCTTAGGTTTAGACTCAAAGTCGATTTTCTTGTAAATTGTATGTCAGTTGCGTGAGCACTGTACTGCTTAAGCCGAAAAACATGAATGTTACTGATTTGCGCGAAAGTAAAATTATAATGTTAATGCAGGATTAACACATTAATATAACCGAAAAAATTCCACTTTCTTAGGTTTAGACTCAAAGTCGATTTCCTTGTAAATTGTATGTTTATCACTTGAGCACTGTACCGCATAAGCCGAAAATCAACAATTTTACTGATTTGCGCGAAAATAAAATTATATAGCTATTGCAGAATTGACATATTCATATAACCGAAAAAATTGTACTTTCTTAGTTTTAGACTTAAAGTCGATTTGCTGCTAAATTGTATGTCAGTTGCGTGAGCACTGTACTGCTTAAGCCGAAAAACATGAATTTTACTGATTTGAGTGAAAGTCAAATTATATTTTTATTGCAGGATTAACAAATTAATATTACCGAAAAAGTTGCACTTTCCTAATTTAGACTTAAAGTCGATTTTCTTCTAAATTCTAAAAAAATTGCACTTTCTTATGACATATAACCGAAAAAATTGCACTTTCTTAGCTTTAGACTTAAAGTCGATTTTCGTGTAAATTGTATTTCAGTTACGTGAGCACTGTACCGTTTAAGCCGAAAAACATGAATTTTACTGATTTGAGCGAAAGTCAAATTATATTGTTATTGCAGGATTAACAAATTAATATTACCGAAAAAGTTGCACTTTCTTAGGTTTAGACTCAAAGTCGATTTTCTTGTAAATTGTATGTTAATCACTTGAGCACTCTACCGCATAAGCCGAAAAACACCAATTTTACTGATTTGCGCGAAAGTAAAATTATAATGTTAATGCAGGATTAACACATTAATATAACCGAAAAAATTCCACTTTCTTAGGTTTAGACTCAAAGTCGATTTCCTTGTAAATTGTATGTTTATCACTTGAGCACTGTACCGCATAAGCCGAAAAACATCAGTTTTACTGATTTGCGCGAAAGTAAAACTATAATGTTATTGCAGGATTAACAACTTAATATTACCGAAAAAGTTGCACTTTCTTAGGTTTAGCCTCAAAGTCGATTTTCTTGTAAATTGTATGTTAATCACTTGAGCACTGTACCGCATAAGCCGAAAAACAACAATTTTACTGATTTGCGCGAAAATAAAATTATATAGCTATTGCAGAATTGACATATCCATATAACCCAAAAAATTGTACTTTCTTAGTTTTAGACTTAAAGTCGATTTTCTTGTAAATTGTATGTCAGTTGCGTGAGCACTGTACTGCTTAAGCCGAAAAACATGAATTTTACTGATTTGAGCGAAAGTCAAATTATATTGTTATTGCAGGATTAACAAATTAATATTACCGAAAAAGTTGCACTTTCTTAGGTTTAGACTCAAAGTCGATTTTCTTGTAAATTGTATGTCAGTTGCGTGAGCACTGTACTGCTTAAGCCGAAAAACATGAAATTTACTGATTTGAGCGAAAGTCAAATTATATTTTTATTGCAGGATTAACAAATCAATATTACCGAAAAATTGCACTTTCTTAGGTTTAGACTCAAAGTCGATTTTCTTGTAAATTGTATGTTAATCACTTGAGCACTCTACCGCATAAGCCGAAAAACACCAATTTTACTGATTTGCGCGAAAGTAAAATTATAATGTTAATGCAGGATTAACACATTAATATAACCGAAAAAATTCCACTTTCTTAGGTTTAGACTCAAAGCCGATTTCCTTGTAAATTGTATGTTAATCACTTGAGCACTGTACCGCATAAGCCGAAAAACATCAGTTTTACTGATTTGCGCGAGAGTAAAACTATAATGTTATTGCAGGATTAACAACTTAATATTACCGAAAAAGTTGCACTTTCTTAGGTTTAGACTCAAAGTCGATTTTCTTGTAAATTGTATGTTAATCACTTGAGCACTATACCGCATAAGCCGAAAAACAACAATTTTACTGATTTGCGCGAAAATAAAATTATATAGCTATTGCAGAATTGACATATTCATATAACCGAATAAAATGCACTTTCTTAGCTTTAGACTTAAAGTCGATTTTCTTGTAAATTGTATTTCAGTTGCGTGCGCACTGTACCGCTTAAGCCGAAAAACATGAATTTTACTGATTTGAGCGAAAGTCAAATTATATTGTTATTGCAGGATTAACAAATTAATATTACCGAAAAAGTTACACTTTCTTAGGTTTAGTCTCAAAGTCGATTTTGTTGTAAATTGTATGTCAATTGCGTGCGCACTGTACCGCTTAGGCCGAAAAACATCAATTTTACTGATTTGCGCGAAAGTAAAACTATAATGTTATTGCAGGATTAACAACTTAATATTACCGAAAAAGTTGCACTTTCTTAGGTTTAGACTCAAAGTCGATTTTCTTGCAAATTGTATGTTAATCACTTGAGCACTGTACCGCATAAGCCGAAAAACATCAATTTTACTGATTTGGGCGAAAGTAAAACTATAATGTTATTGCAGGATTAACAACTTAATATTACCGAAAAAATTGCACTTTCTAAGCTTTAGACTTAAAGTCGATTTTCTTGTAAATTGTATTTCACTTGCGTGAGCACTGTACCGCTTAAGCCGAAAAACATGAATTTTACTGATTTGAGCGAAAGTCAAATTATATTGTTATTGCAGGATTAACAAATTAATATTACGGAAAAAGTTGCACTTTCTTAGGTTTAGACTCAAAGTCGATTTTCTTGTAAATTGTATGTTAATCACTTGAGCACTCTACCGCATAAGCCGAAAAACACCAATTTTACTGATTTGCGCGAAAGTAAAATTATAATGTTAATGCAGGATTAACACATTAATATAACCGAAAAAATTCCACTTTCTTAGGTTTAGACTCAAAGTCGATTTCCTTGTAAATTGTATGTTAATCACTTGAGCACTGTACCGCATAAGCCGAAAAACATCAGTTTTACTGATTTGCGCGAAAGTAAAACTATAATGTTATTGCAGGATTAACAACTTAATATTACCGAAAAAGTTGCACTTTCTTAGGTTTAGCCTCAAAGTCGATTTTCTTGTAAATTGTATGTTAATCACTTGAGCACTGTACCGAATAAGCCGAAAAACAACAATTTTACTGATTTGCGCGAAAATAAAATTATATAGCTATTGCAGAATTGACATATTCATATAACCGAAAAAATTGTACTTTCTTAGTTTTAGACTTAAAGTCGATTTTCTTCTAAATTGTAAGTCAATTGCGTGAGCACTGTACTGCTAAAACCGAAAAACATGAATTTTGCTGATTTGAGCGAAAGTCAAATTATATTGTTATTGCAGGATTAACAAATTAATATTACCGAAAAAGTTGCACTTTCTTAGGTTTAGACTCAAAGTCGATTTTCTTGTAAATTGTATGTCAGTTGCGTGAGCACTGTACTGCTTAAGCCGAAAAACATGAATGTTACTGATTTGCGCGAAAGTAAAATTATAATGTTAATGCAGGATTAACACATTAATATAACCGAAAAAATTCCACTTTCTTAGGTTTAGACTCAAAGTCGATTTCCTTGTAAATTGTATGTTTATCACTTGAGCACTGTATCGCATAAGCCGAAAAACAACAATTTTACTGATTTGCGCGAAAATAAAATTATATAGCTATTGCAGAATTGACATATTCATATAACCGAAAAAATTGTACTTTCTTAGTTTTAGACTTAAAGTCGATTTGCTGCTAAATTGTATGTTAATTGCGTGAGCACTGTATCGCTTAAACCGAAAAACATGAATTTTACTGATTTGAGCGAAAGTCAAATTATATTGTTATTGCAGGATTAACAAATTAATATTACCGAAAAAGTTGCACTTTCTTAATTTAGACTTAAAGTCGATTTTCTTCTAAATTCTAAAAAAATTGCACTTTCTTATGACATATAACCGAAAAAATTGCACTTTCTTAGCTTTAGACTTAAAGTCGATTTTCGTGTAAATTGTATTTCAGTTACGTGAGCACTGTACCGTTTAAGCCGAAAAACATGAATTTTACTGATTTGAGCGAAAGTCAAATTATATTGTTATTGCAGGATTAACAAATTAATATTACCGAAAAAGTTGCACTTTCTTAGGTTTAGACTCAAAGTCGATTTTCTTGTAAATTGTATGTTAATCACTTGAGCACTCTACCGCATAAGCCGAAAAACACCAATTTTACTGATTTGCGCGAAAGTAAAATTATAATGTTAATGCAGGATTAACACATTAATATAACCGAAAAAATTCCACTTTCTTAGGTTTAGACTCAAAGTCGATTTCCTTGTAAATTGTATGTTAATCACTTGAGCACTGTACCGCATAAGCCGAAAGACATCAGTTTTACTGATTTGCGCGAAAGTAAAACTATAATGTTATTGCAGGATTAACAACTTAATATTACCGAAAAAGTTGCACTTTCTTAGGTTTAGCCTCAAAGTCGATTTCCTTGTAAATTGTATGTTAATCACTTGAGCACTGTACCGCATAAGCCGAAAAACAACAATTTTACTGATTTGCGCGAAAATAAAATTATATAGCTATTGCAGAATTGACATATTCATATAACCGAAAAAATTGTACTTTCTTAGTTTTAGACTTAAAGTCGATTTTCTTGTAAATTGTATGTCAGTTGCGTGAGCACTGTACTGCTTAAGCCGAAAAACATGAATTTTACTGATTTGAGCGAAAGTCAAATTATATTGTTATTGCAGGATTAACAAATTAATATTACCGAAAAAGTTGCACTTTCTTAGGTTTAGACTCAAAGTCGATTTTCTTGTAAATTGTATGTCAGTTGCGTGAGCACTGTACTGCTTAAGCCGAAAAACATGAAATTTACTGATTTGAGCGAAAGTCAAATTATATTTTTATTGCAGGATTAACAAATTAATATTACCGAAAAATTGCACTTTCTTAGGTTTAGACTCAAAGTCGATTTTCTTGTAAATTGTATGTTAATCACTTGAGCACTCTACCGCATAAGCCGAAAAACACCAATTTTACTGATTTGCGCGAAAGTAAAATTATAATGTTAATGCAGGATTAACACATTAATATAACCGAAAAAATTCCACTTTCTTAGGTTTAGACTCAAAGTCGATTTTCTTGTAAATTGTATGTTAATCACTTGAGCACTCTACCGCATAAGCCGAAAAACATCAGTTTTACTGATTTGCGCGAGAGTAAAACTATAATGTTATTGCAGGATTAACAACTTAATATTACCGAAAAAGTTGCACTTTCTTAGGTTTAGACTCAAAGTCGATTTTCTTGTAAATTGTATGTTAATCACTTGAGCACTCTACCGCATAAGCCGAAAAACATGAATTTTACTGATTTGCGCGAAAGTAAAATTATAATGTTAATGCAGGATTAACACATTAATATAACCCAAAAAATTCCACTTTCTTAGGTTTAGACTCAAAGCCGATTTCCTTGTAAATTGTATGTTAATCACTTGAGCACTGTACCGCATAAGCCGAAAAACATCAGTTTTACTGATTTGCGCGAGAGTAAAACTATAATGTTATTGCAGGTTTAACAACTTAATATTACCGAAAAAGTTGCACTTTCTTAGGTTTAGACTCAAAGTCGATTTTCTTGTAAATTGTATGTTAATCACTTGAGCACTGTACCGCATAAGCCGAAAAACAACAATTTTACTGATTTGCGCGAAAATAAAATTATATATCTATTGCAGAATTGACATATTCATATAACCGAATAAAATGCACTTTCTAAGCTTTAGACTTAAAGTCGATTTTCTTGTAAATTGTATTTCAGTTGCGTGCGCACTGTACCGCTTAAGCCGAAAAACATGAATTTTACTGATTTGAGCGAAAGTCAAATTATATTGTTATTGCAGGATTAACAAATTAATATTACCGAAAAAGTTACACTTTCTTAGGTTTAGTCTCAAAATCGATTTTCTTGTAAATTGTATGTCAATTGCGTGCGCACTGTACCGCTTAGGCCGAAAAACATCAATTTTACTGATTTGCGCGAAAGTAAAACTATAATGTTATTGCAGGATTAACAACTTAATATTACCGAAAAAGTTGCACTTTCTTAGGTTTAGACTCAAAGTCGATTTTCTTGTAAATTGTATGTTAATCACTTGAGCACTGTACCGCATAAGCCGAAAAACATCAATTTTACTGATTTGGGCGAAAGTAAAACTATAATGTTATTGCAGGATTAACAACTTAATATTACCGAAAAAATTGCACTTTCTAAGCTTTAGACTTAAAGTCGATTTTCTTGTAAATTGTATTTCAGTTGCGTGAGCACTGTACCGCTTAAGCTGAAAAACATGAATTTTACTGATTTGAGCGAAAGTCAAATTATATTGTTATGGCAGGATTAACAAATTAATATTACCGAAAAAGTTGCACTTTCTTAGGTTTAGACCCAAATTATCTTGTAAATTGTATGTCAATTGCGGCAGCACTGTACTGCTTAAGCCGAAAAACATCAATATTACTGATTTGCGCGAAAGTAGAATTATAATGTTATTGCAGAATTTACATATTCATATAACCGAAAAAATTGTACTTTCTTAGTTTTAGACTTAAAGTCGATTTGCTTCTAAATTGTATGTTAATTGCGTGAGCACTGTACCGCTTAAACCGAAAAACATGAATTTTACTGATTTGAGCGAAAGTCAAATTATATTGTTATTGCAGGATTAACAAATTAATATTACCGAAAAAGTTGCACTTTCTTAGGTTTAGACTCAAAGTCGATTTTCTTGTAAATTGTATGTCAGTTGCGTGAGCACTGTACTGCTTAAGCCGAAAAACATGAATTTTACTGATTTGAGTGAAAGTCAAATTATATTTTTATTGCAGGATTAACAAATTAATATTACGGAAAAAGTTGCACTTTCTTAGGTTTAGACTCAAAGTCGATTTTCTTGTAAATTGTATGTTAATCACTTGAGCACTCTACCGCATAAGCCGAAAAACACCAATTTTACTGATTTGCGCGAAAGTAAAATTATAATGTTAATGCAGGATTAACACATTAATATAACCGAAAAAATTCCACTTTCTTAGGTTTAGACTCAAAGTCGATTTCCTTGTAAATTGTATGTTAATCACTTGAGCACTGTACCGCATAAGCCGAAAAACATCAGTTTTACTGATTTGCGCGAAAGTAAAACTATAATGTTATTGCAGGATTAACAACTTAATATTACCGAAAAAGTTGCACTTTCTTAGGTTTAGCCTCAAAGTCGATTTTCTTGTAAATTGTATGTTAATCACTTGAGCACTGTACCGAATAAGCCGAAAAACAACAATTTTACTGATTTGCGCGAAAATAAAATTATATAGCTATTGCAGAATTGACATATTCATATAACCGAAAAAATTGTACTTTCTTAGTTTTAGACTTAAAGTCGATTTTCTTCTAAATTGTAAGTCAATTGCGTGAGCACTGTACTGCTAAAACCGAAAAACATGAATTTTGCTGATTTGAGCGAAAGTCAAATTATATTGTTATTGCAGGATTAACAAATTAATATTACCGAAAAAGTTGCACTTTCTTAGGTTTAGACTCAAAGTCGATTTTCTTGTAAATTGTATGTCAGTTGCGTGAGCACTGTACTGCTTAAGCCGAAAAACATGAATGTTACTGATTTGCGCGAAAGTAAAATTATAATGTTAATGCAGGATTAACACATTAATATAACCGAAAAAATTCCACTTTCTTAGGTTTAGACTCAAAGTCGATTTCCTTGTAAATTGTATGTTTATCACTTGAGCACTGTATCGCATAAGCCGAAAAACAACAATTTTACTGATTTGCGCGAAAATAAAATTATATAGCTATTGCAGAATTGACATATTCATATAACCGAAAAAATTGTACTTTCTTAGTTTTAGACTTAAAGTCGATTTGCTGCTAAATTGTATGTTAATTGCGTGAGCACTGTATCGCTTAAACCGAAAAACATGAATTTTACTGATTTGAGCGAAAGTCAAATTATATTGTTATTGCAGGATTAACAAATTAATATTACCGAAAAAGTTGCACTTTCTTAATTTAGACTTAAAGTCGATTTTCTTCTAAATTCTAAAAAAATTGCACTTTCTTATGACATATAACCGAAAAAATTGCACTTTCTTAGCTTTAGACTTAAAGTCGATTTTCGTGTAAATTGTATTTCAGTTACGTGAGCACTGTACCGTTTAAGCCGAAAAACATGAATTTTACTGATTTGAGCGAAAGTCAAATTATATTGTTATTGCAGGATTAACAAATTAATATTACCGAAAAAGTTGCACTTTCTTAGGTTTAGACTCAAAGTCGATTTTCTTGTAAATTGTATGTTAATCACTTGAGCACTCTACCGCATAAGCCGAAAAACACCAATTTTACTGATTTGCGCGAAAGTAAAATTATAATGTTAATGCAGGATTAACACATTAATATAACCGAAAAAATTCCACTTTCTTAGGTTTAGACTCAAAGTCGATTTCCTTGTAAATTGTATGTTAATCACTTGAGCACTGTACCGCATAAGCCGAAAGACATCAGTTTTACTGATTTGCGCGAAAGTAAAACTATAATGTTATTGCAGGATTAACAACTTAATATTACCGAAAAAGTTGCACTTTCTTAGGTTTAGCCTCAAAGTCGATTTCCTTGTAAATTGTATGTTAATCACTTGAGCACTGTACCGCATAAGCCGAAAAACAACAATTTTACTGATTTGCGCGAAAATAAAATTATATAGCTATTGCAGAATTGACATATTCATATAACCGAAAAAATTGTACTTTCTTAGTTTTAGACTTAAAGTCGATTTTCTTGTAAATTGTATGTCAGTTGCGTGAGCACTGTACTGCTTAAGCCGAAAAACATGAATTTTGCTGATTTGAGCGAAAGTCAAATTATATTGTTATTGCAGGATTAACAAATTAATATTACCGAAAAAGTTGCACTTTCTTAGGTTTAGACTCAAAGTCGATTTTCTTGTAAATTGTATGTCAGTTGCGTGAGCACTGTACTGCTTAAGCCGAAAAACATGAATTTTACTGATTTGAGTGAAAGTCAAATTATATTTTTATTGCAGGATTAACAAATTAATATTACGGAAAAAGTTGCACTTTCTTAGGTTTAGACTCAAAGTCGATTTTCTTGTAAATTGTATGTTAATCACTTGAGCACTCTACCGCATAAGCCGAAAAACACCAATTTTACTGATTTGCGCGAAAGTAAAATTATAATGTTAATGCAGGATTAACACATTAATATAACCGAAAAAATTCCACTTTCTTAGGTTTAGACTCAAAGTCGATTTCCTTGTAAATTGTATGTTAATCACTTGAGCACTGTACCGCATAAGCCGAAAAACATCAGTTTTACTGATTTGCGCGAAAGTAAAACTATAATGTTATTGCAGGATTAACAACTTAATATTACCGAAAAAGTTGCACTTTCTTAGGTTTAGCCTCAAAGTCGATTTTCTTGTAAATTGTATGTTAATCACTTGAGCACTGTACCGAATAAGCCGAAAAACAACAATTTTACTGATTTGCGCGAAAATAAAATTATATAGCTATTGCAGAATTGACATATTCATATAACCGAAAAAATTGTACTTTCTTAGTTTTAGACTTAAAGTCGATTTTCTTCTAAATTGTAAGTCAATTGCGTGAGCACTGTACTGCTAAAACCGAAAAACATGAATTTTGCTGATTTGAGCGAAAGTCAAATTATATTGTTATTGCAGGATTAACAAATTAATATTACCGAAAAAGTTGCACTTTCTTAGGTTTAGACTCAAAGTCGATTTTCTTGTAAATTGTATGTCAGTTGCGTGAGCACTGTACTGCTTAAGCCGAAAAACATGAATGTTACTGATTTGCGCGAAAGTAAAATTATAATGTTAATGCAGGATTAACACATTAATATAACCGAAAAAATTCCACTTTCTTAGGTTTAGACTCAAAGTCGATTTCCTTGTAAATTGTATGTTTATCACTTGAGCACTGTATCGCATAAGCCGAAAAACAACAATTTTACTGATTTGCGCGAAAATAAAATTATATAGCTATTGCAGAATTGACATATTCATATAACCGAAAAAATTGTACTTTCTTAGTTTTAGACTTAAAGTCGATTTGCTGCTAAATTGTATGTTAATTGCGTGAGCACTGTATCGCTTAAACCGAAAAACATGAATTTTACTGATTTGAGCGAAAGTCAAATTATATTGTTATTGCAGGATTAACAAATTAATATTACCGAAAAAGTTGCACTTTCTTAATTTAGACTTAAAGTCGATTTTCTTCTAAATTCTAAAAAAATTGCACTTTCTTATGACATATAACCGAAAAAATTGCACTTTCTTAGCTTTAGACTTAAAGTCGATTTTCGTGTAAATTGTATTTCAGTTACGTGAGCACTGTACCGTTTAAGCCGAAAAACATGAATTTTACTGATTTGAGCGAAAGTCAAATTATATTGTTATTGCAGGATTAACAAATTAATATTACCGAAAAAGTTGCACTTTCTTAGGTTTAGACTCAAAGTCGATTTTCTTGTAAATTGTATGTTAATCACTTGAGCACTCTACCGCATAAGCCGAAAAACACCAATTTTACTGATTTGCGCGAAAGTAAAATTATAATGTTAATGCAGGATTAACACATTAATATAACCGAAAAAATTCCACTTTCTTAGGTTTAGACTCAAAGTCGATTTCCTTGTAAATTGTATGTTAATCACTTGAGCACTGTACCGCATAAGCCGAAAGACATCAGTTTTACTGATTTGCGCGAAAGTAAAACTATAATGTTATTGCAGGATTAACAACTTAATATTACCGAAAAAGTTGCACTTTCTTAGGTTTAGCCTCAAAGTCGATTTCCTTGTAAATTGTATGTTAATCACTTGAGCACTGTACCGCATAAGCCGAAAAACAACAATTTTACTGATTTGCGCGAAAATAAAATTATATAGCTATTGCAGAATTGACATATTCATATAACCGAAAAAATTGTACTTTCTTAGTTTTAGACTTAAAGTCGATTTTCTTGTAAATTGTATGTCAGTTGCGTGAGCACTGTACTGCTTAAGCCGAAAAACATGAATTTTACTGATTTGAGCGAAAGTCAAATTATATTGTTATTGCAGGATTAACAAATTAATATTACCGAAAAAGTTGCACTTTCTTAGGTTTAGACTCAAAGTCGATTTTCTTGTAAATTGTATGTCAGTTGCGTGAGCACTGTACTGCTTAAGCCGAAAAACATGAAATTTACTGATTTGAGCGAAAGTCAAATTATATTTTTATTGCAGGATTAACAAATTAATATTACCGAAAAATTGCACTTTCTTAGGTTTAGACTCAAAGTCGATTTTCTTGTAAATTGTATGTTAATCACTTGAGCACTCTACCGCATAAGCCGAAAAACACCAATTTTACTGATTTGCGCGAAAGTAAAATTATAATGTTAATGCAGGATTAACACATTAATATAACCGAAAAAATTCCACTTTCTTAGGTTTAGACTCAAAGTCGATTTTCTTGTAAATTGTATGTTAATCACTTGAGCACTCTACCGCATAAGCCGAAAAACATCAGTTTTACTGATTTGCGCGAGAGTAAAACTATAATGTTATTGCAGGATTAACAACTTAATATTACCGAAAAAGTTGCACTTTCTTAGGTTTAGACTCAAAGTCGATTTTCTTGTAAATTGTATGTTAATCACTTGAGCACTCTACCGCATAAGCCGAAAAACATGAATTTTACTGATTTGCGCGAAAGTAAAATTATAATGTTAATGCAGGATTAACACATTAATATAACCCAAAAAATTCCACTTTCTTAGGTTTAGACTCAAAGCCGATTTCCTTGTAAATTGTATGTTAATCACTTGAGCACTGTACCGCATAAGCCGAAAAACATCAGTTTTACTGATTTGCGCGAGAGTAAAACTATAATGTTATTGCAGGTTTAACAACTTAATATTACCGAAAAAGTTGCACTTTCTTAGGTTTAGACTCAAAGTCGATTTTCTTGTAAATTGTATGTTAATCACTTGAGCACTGTACCGCATAAGCCGAAAAACAACAATTTTACTGATTTGCGCGAAAATAAAATTATATATCTATTGCAGAATTGACATATTCATATAACCGAATAAAATGCACTTTCTAAGCTTTAGACTTAAAGTCGATTTTCTTGTAAATTGTATTTCAGTTGCGTGCGCACTGTACCGCTTAAGCCGAAAAACATGAATTTTACTGATTTGAGCGAAAGTCAAATTATATTGTTATTGCAGGATTAACAAATTAATATTACCGAAAAAGTTACACTTTCTTAGGTTTAGTCTCAAAATCGATTTTCTTGTAAATTGTATGTCAATTGCGTGCGCACTGTACCGCTTAGGCCGAAAAACATCAATTTTACTGATTTGCGCGAAAGTAAAACTATAATGTTATTGCAGGATTAACAACTTAATATTACCGAAAAAGTTGCACTTTCTTAGGTTTAGACTCAAAGTCGATTTTCTTGTAAATTGTATGTTAATCACTTGAGCACTGTACCGCATAAGCCGAAAAACATCAATTTTACTGATTTGGGCGAAAGTAAAACTATAATGTTATTGCAGGATTAACAACTTAATATTACCGAAAAAATTGCACTTTCTAAGCTTTAGACTTAAAGTCGATTTTCTTGTAAATTGTATTTCAGTTGCGTGAGCACTGTACCGCTTAAGCTGAAAAACATGAATTTTACTGATTTGAGCGAAAGTCAAATTATATTGTTATGGCAGGATTAACAAATTAATATTACCGAAAAAGTTGCACTTTCTTAGGTTTAGACCCAAATTATCTTGTAAATTGTATGTCAATTGCGGCAGCACTGTACTGCTTAAGCCGAAAAACATCAATATTACTGATTTGCGCGAAAGTAGAATTATAATGTTATTGCAGAATTTACATATTCATATAACCGAAAAAATTGTACTTTCTTAGTTTTAGACTTAAAGTCGATTTGCTTCTAAATTGTATGTTAATTGCGTGAGCACTGTACCGCTTAAACCGAAAAACATGAATTTTACTGATTTGAGCGAAAGTCAAATTATATTGTTATTGCAGGATTAACAAATTAATATTACCGAAAAAGTTGCACTTTCTTAGGTTTAGACTCAAAGTCGATTTTCTTGTAAATTGTATGTCAGTTGCGTGAGCACTGTACTGCTTAAGCCGAAAAACATGAATTTTACTGATTTGAGTGAAAGTCAAATTATATTTTTATTGCAGGATTAACAAATTAATATTACCGAAAAAATTGCACTTTCTTAGGTTTAGACTCAAAGTCGATTTTCTTGTAAATTGTATGTTAATCACTTGAGCACTCTACCGCATAAGCCGAAAAACACCAATTTTACTGATTTGCGCGAAAGTAAAATTATAATGTTAATGCAGGATTAACACATTAATATAACCGAAAAAATTCCACTTTCTTAGGTTTAGACTCAAAGTCGATTTTCTTGTAAATTGTATGTTAATCACTTGAGCACTCTACCGCATAAGCCGAAAAACATCAGTTTTACTGATTTGCGCGAGAGTAAAACTATAATGTTATTGCAGGATTAACAACTTAATATTACCGAAAAAGTTGCACTTTCTTAGGTTTAGACTCAAAGTCGATTTTCTTGTAAATTGTATGTTAATCACTTGAGCACTGTACCGCATAAGCCGAAAAACAACAATTTTACTGATTTGCGCGAAAATAAAATTATATAGCTATTGCAGAATTGACATATTCATATAACCGAAAAAAATGCACTTTCTTAGCTTTAGACTTAAAGTCGATTTTCTTGTAAATTGTATTTCAGTTGCGTGCGCACTGTACCGCTTAAGCCGAAAAACATGAATTTTACTGATTTGAGCGAAAGTCAAATTATATTGTTATTGCAGGATTAACAAATTAATATTACCGAAAAAGTTACACTTTCTTAGGTTTAGTCTCAAAATCGATTTTCTTGTAAATTGTATGTCAATTGCGTGCGCACTGTACCGCTTAGGCCGAAAAACATCAATTTTACTGATTTGCGCGAAAGTAAAACTATAATGTTATTGCAGGATTAACAACTTAATATTACCGAAAAAGTTGCACTTTCTTAGGTTTAGACTCAAAGTCGATTTTCTTGTAAATTGTATGTTAATCACTTGAGCACTGTACCGCATAAGCCGAAAAACATCAATTTTACTGATTTGGGCGAAAGTAAAACTATAATGTTATTGCAGGATTAACAACTTAATATTACCGAAAAAATTGCACTTTCTAAGCTTTAGACTTAAAGTCGATTTTCTTGTAAATTGTATTTCAGTTGCGTGAGCACTGTACCGCTTAAGCTGAAAAACATGAATTTTACTGATTTGAGCGAAAGTCAAATTATATTGTTATGGCAGGATTAACAAATTAATATTACCGAAAAAGTTGCACTTTCTTAGGTTTAGACCCAAATTATCTTGTAAATTGTATGTCAATTGCGTGCGCACTGTACCGCTTAGGCCGAAAAACATCAATTTTACTGATTTGCGCGAAAGTAAAACTATAATGTTATTGCAGGATTAACAACTTAATATTACCGAAAAAGTTGCACTTTCTTAGGTTTAGACTCAAAGTCGATTTTCTTGTAAATTGTATGTTAATCACTTGAGCACTGTACCGCATAAGCCGAAAAACATCAATTTTACTGATTTGGGCGAAAGTAAAACTATAATGTTATTGCAGGATTAACAACTTAATATTACCGAAAAAATTGCACTTTCTAAGCTTTAGACTTAAAGTCGATTTTCTTGTAAATTGTATTTCAGTTGCGTGAGCACTGTACCGCTTAAGCTGAAAAACATGAATTTTACTGATTTGAGCGAAAGTCAAATTATATTGTTATGGCAGGATTAACAAATTAATATTACCGAAAAAGTTGCACTTTCTTAGGTTTAGACCCAAATTATCTTGTAAATTGTATGTCAATTGCGGCAGCACTGTACTGCTTAAGCCGAAAAACATCAATATTACTGATTTGCGCGAAAGTAGAATTATAATGTTATTGCAGAATTTACATATTCATATAACCGAAAAAATTGTACTTTCTTAGTTTTAGACTTAAAGTCGATTTGCTTCTAAATTGTATGTTAATTGCGTGAGCACTGTACCGCTTAAACCGAAAAACATGAATTTTACTGATTTGAGCGAAAGTCAAATTATATTGTTATTGCAGGATTAACAAATTAATATTACCGAAAAAGTTGCACTTTCTTAGGTTTAGACTCAAAGTCGATTTTCTTGTAAATTGTATGTCAGTTGCGTGAGCACTGTACTGCTTAAGCCGAAAAACATGAATTTTACTGATTTGAGTGAAAGTCAAATTATATTTTTATTGCAGGATTAACAAATTAATATTACCGAAAAAATTGCACTTTCTTAGGTTTAGACTCAAAGTCGATTTTCTTGTAAATTGTATGTTAATCACTTGAGCACTCTACCGCATAAGCCGAAAAACACCAATTTTACTGATTTGCGCGAAAGTAAAATTATAATGTTAATGCAGGATTAACACATTAATATAACCGAAAAAATTCCACTTTCTTAGGTTTAGACTCAAAGTCGATTTTCTTGTAAATTGTATGTTAATCACTTGAGCACTCTACCGCATAAGCCGAAAAACATCAGTTTTACTGATTTGCGCGAGAGTAAAACTATAATGTTATTGCAGGATTAACAACTTAATATTACCGAAAAAGTTGCACTTTCTTAGGTTTAGACTCAAAGTCGATTTTCTTGTAAATTGTATGTTAATCACTTGAGCACTGTACCGCATAAGCCGAAAAACAACAATTTTACTGATTTGCGCGAAAATAAAATTATATAGCTATTGCAGAATTGACATATTCATATAACCGAAAAAAATGCACTTTCTTAGCTTTAGACTTAAAGTCGATTTTCTTGTAAATTGTATTTCAGTTGCGTGCGCACTGTACCGCTTAAGCCGAAAAACATGAATTTTACTGATTTGAGCGAAAGTCAAATTATATTGTTATTGCAGGATTAACAAATTAATATTACCGAAAAAGTTACACTTTCTTAGGTTTAGTCTCAAAATCGATTTTCTTGTAAATTGTATGTCAATTGCGTGCGCACTGTACCGCTTAGGCCGAAAAACATCAATTTTACTGATTTGCGCGAAAGTAAAACTATAATGTTATTGCAGGATTAACAACTTAATATTACCGAAAAAGTTGCACTTTCTTAGGTTTAGACTCAAAGTCGATTTTCTTGTAAATTGTATGTTAATCACTTGAGCACTGTACCGCATAAGCCGAAAAACATCAATTTTACTGATTTGGGCGAAAGTAAAACTATAATGTTATTGCAGGATTAACAACTTAATATTACCGAAAAAATTGCACTTTCTAAGCTTTAGACTTAAAGTCGATTTTCTTGTAAATTGTATTTCAGTTGCGTGAGCACTGTACCGCTTAAGCTGAAAAACATGAATTTTACTGATTTGAGCGAAAGTCAAATTATATTGTTATGGCAGGATTAACAAATTAATATTACCGAAAAAGTTGCACTTTCTTAGGTTTAGACCCAAATTATCTTGTAAATTGTATGTCAATTGCGGCAGCACTGTACTGCTTAAGCCGAAAAACATCAATATTACTGATTTGCGCGAAAGTAGAATTATAATGTTATTGCAGAATTTACATATTCATATAACCGAAAAAATTGTACTTTCTTAGTTTTAGACTTAAAGTCGATTTGCTTCTAAATTGTATGTTAATTGCGTGAGCACTGTACCGCTTAAACCGAAAAACATGAATTTTACTGATTTGAGCGAAAGTCAAATTATATTGTTATTGCAGGATTAACAAATTAATATTACCGAAAAAGTTGCACTTTCTTAGGTTTAGACTCAAAGTCGATTTTCTTGTAAATTGTATGTCAGTTGCGTGAGCACTGTACTGCTTAAGCCGAAAAACATGAATTTTACTGATTTGAGTGAAAGTCAAATTATATTTTTATTGCAGGATTAACAAATTAATATTACCGAAAAAATTGCACTTTCTTAGGTTTAGACTCAAAGTCGATTTTCTTGTAAATTGTATGTTAATCACTTGAGCACTCTACCGCATAAGCCGAAAAACACCAATTTTACTGATTTGCGCGAAAGTAAAATTATAATGTTAATGCAGGATTAACACATTAATATAACCGAAAAAATTCCACTTTCTTAGGTTTAGACTCAAAGTCGATTTTCTTGTAAATTGTATGTTAATCACTTGAGCACTCTACCGCATAAGCCGAAAAACATCAGTTTTACTGATTTGCGCGAGAGTAAAACTATAATGTTATTGCAGGATTAACAACTTAATATTACCGAAAAAGTTGCACTTTCTTAGGTTTAGACTCAAAGTCGATTTTCTTGTAAATTGTATGTTAATCACTTGAGCACTGTACCGCATAAGCCGAAAAACAACAATTTTACTGATTTGCGCGAAAATAAAATTATATAGCTATTGCAGAATTGACATATTCATATAACCGAAAAAAATGCACTTTCTTAGCTTTAGACTTAAAGTCGATTTTCTTGTAAATTGTATTTCAGTTGCGTGCGCACTGTACCGCTTAAGCCGAAAAACATGAATTTTACTGATTTGAGCGAAAGTCAAATTATATTGTTATTGCAGGATTAACAAATTAATATTACCGAAAAAGTTGCACTTTCTTAGGGGTAGACTCAAAGTCGATTTTCTTGTAAATTGTATGCCAATTGCGGCAGCACTGTACTGCTTAAGCCGAAAAACATCAATATTACTGATTTGCGCGAAAGTAAAATTATAATGTTAATGCAGGATTAACACATTAATATAACCGAGAAAATTGTACTTTCTTAGTTTTAGACTTGAAGTCGATTTTCTTGTAAATTGTATGTCAACTGCGGCAGCACTGTACTGCTTAAGCCGAAAAACATCAATATTACTGATTTGCGTGGAAGTGAAATTATAATGTTATTGCAGAATTTACATATTCATACTTAAAGTCGATTTTCTTGTAACTTGTATTTCAGTTGCGTGAGCACTGTACCGCTAAAGCTGAAAAACATGATTTTTACTGATTTGAGCGAAAGTCAAATTATATTTTTATTGCAGGATTAACAAATTAATATTACCGAAGAAGTTGCACTTTCTTAGTTTAGACTTAAAGTCGATTTTCTTCTAAATTCTAAAAAAAAAATCTCTAAAGAAATTGCACTTTCTTATGACATATAACCGAAAAAATTGCAGTTTCTTAGGTTTAGACTCAAAGTCGATTTTCTTGTAAATTGTATGTTAATCACTTGAGCACTGTACCGCATAAGCCGAAAAACATCAATTTTACTGATTTGGGCGAAAGTAAAACCATAATGTTATTGCAGGATTAACAACTTAATATTACCGAAAAAATTGCACTTTCTAAGCTTTAGACTTAAAGTCGATTTTCTTGTAAATTGTATTTCAGTTGCGTGAGCACTGTACCGCTTAAGCTGAAAAACATGAATTTTACTGATTTGAGCGAGTCAAATTATATTGTTATTACAGGATTAACAAATTAATATTACCGAAAAAGTTGCACTTTCTTAGGCTTAGACCCAAATTATCTTGTAAATTGTATGTCAATTGCGGCAGCAATGTACTGCTTAAGCCGAAAAACAGCAATATTACTGACTAGCGCGAAAGTAAAATTATAATGTTATTGCAGAATTTACATATTCATATAACCGAAAAAATTGTACTTTCTTAGTTTTAGACTTAAAGTCGATTTGTGTCTATATTGTATGTTAATTGCGTGAGCACTGTACCGCTTAAACCGAAAAACATGAATTTTACTGATTTGCGCTAAAAGCAAACTTTCATTTTATTTCAGGATTAACATATTCATATAACCGAAAAAATTGCACTTTCTTAGTTTTAGACTTAAAGTCGATTTTCTTGTAAATTGTTAATATTTCAGTTGCATGAGCACTGTACTGCTTAAGCCGTAAAACATCAATATTACTGATTTGCGCGAAAGTAAAATTATAATGTTAATGCAGGATTAACACATTAATATAACCGAGAAAATTGTACTTTCTTAGTTTTAGACTTAAAGTCGATTTTCTTGTAAATTGTATGTCAATTGCGGCAGCACTGTACTGCTTAAGCCGAAAAACATCAATATTACTGATTTGCGCGGAATTGAAATTATAATGTTATTGCAGAATTTACATATTCATACTTAAAGTCGATTTTCTTGTCAATTGTATGTCAATTGCGTGAGCACTGTACTGCTTAAACCGAAGAAAATGAATTTTACTGATTTGAGCGAAAGTCAAATTATATTGTTATTGCAGAATTGACATATTCATATAACCGAAAAAATTGCAGTTTCCTAGTTTTAGACTTAAAGTCGATTTTCTTGTAAATTGTATTTCAGTTGCGTGAGCACTGTACCGCTAAAGCTGAAAAACATGATTTTTACTGATTTGAGCGAAAGTCAAATTATATTTTTATTGCAGGATTAACATATTAATATTACCGAAAAAGTTGCACTTTCTTAGTTTAGACTTAAAGTCGATTTTCTTCTAAATTCTAAAAAAAAAATCTCTAAAGAAATTGCACTTTCTTATGACATATAACCGAAAAAATTGCACTTTCTTAGCTTTAGACTTAAAGTCGATTTTCGTGTAAATTGTATTTCAGTTACGTGAGCACTGTACCGTTTAAGCCGAAAAACATGAATTTTACTGATTTGAGCGAAAGTCAAATTATATTGTTATTGCAGGATTAACAAATTAATATTACCGAAAAAGTTACACTTTCTTAGGTTTAGACTCAAAGTCGATTTTCTTGTAAATTGTATGTTAATCACTTGAGCACTCTACCGCATAAGCCGCAAAACACCAATTTTATTGATTTGCGCGAAAGTAAAATTATAATGTTAATGCAGGATTAACACATTAATATAACCGAAAAAATTCCACTTTCTTAGGTTTAGACTCAAAGTCGATTTCCTTGTAAATTGTATGTTAATCACATGAGCACTGTACCGCATAAGCCGAAAAACATCAGTTTTACTGATTTGAGCGAAAGTAAAACTATAATGTTATTGCAGGATTAACAACTTAATATTACCGAAAAAGTTGCACTTTCTTAGGTTTAGACTGAAAGTCGATTTTCTTGTAAATTGTATGTTAATCACTTGAGCACTGTACCGCATAAGCCGAAAAACAACAATTTTACTGATTTGCGCGAAAATAAAATTATATAGCTATTGCAGAATTGACATATTCATATAACCGAAAAAATTGTACTTTCTTAGTTTTAGACTTAAAGTCGATTTGCTGCTAAATTGTATGTTAATTGCGTGAGCACTGTACCGCTTAAACCGAAAAACATGAATTTTACTGATTTGAGCGAAAGTCAAATTATATTGTTATTGCAGGATTAACAAATTAATATTACCGAAAAAGTTGCACTTTCTTGGGTTTAGACTCAAAGTCGATTTTCTTGTAAATTGTATGTCAGTTGCGTGAGCACTGTACTGCTTAAGCCGAAAAACATGAATTTTACTGATTTGAGCGAAAGTCAAATTATATTTTAATTGCAGGATTAACAAATTAATATTACCGAAAAAATTGCACTTTCTTAGGTTTAGACTCAAAGTCGATTTTCTTGTAAATTGTATGTTAATCACTTGAGCACTCTACCGCATAAGCCGAAAAACACCAATTTTACTGATTTGCGCGAAAGTAAAATTATAATGTTAATGCAGGATTAACACATTAATATAACCGAAAAAATTCCACTTTCTTAGGTTTAGACTCAAAGTCGATTTCCTTGTAAATTGTATGTTAATCACTTGAGCACTGTACCGCATAAGCCGAAAAACATCAGTTTTACTGATTTCCGCGAGGGTAAAACTATAATGTTATTGCAGGATTAACAACTTAATATTACCGAAAAAGTTGCACTTTCTTAGGATTAGACTCAAAGTCGATTTTCTTGTAAATTGTATGTTAATCACTTGAGCACTGTACCGCATAAGCCGAAAAACAACAATTTTACTGATTTGCGCGAAAATAAAATTATATAGCTATTGCAGAATTGACATATTCATATAACCGAAAAAAATGCACTTTCTTAGCTTTAGACTTAAAGTCGATTTTCTTGTAAATTGTATTTCAGTTGCGTGCGCACTGTACCGCTTAAGCCGGAAAACATGAATTTTACTGATTTGAGCGAAAGTCAAATTATATTGTTATTGCAGGATTAACAAATTAATATTACCGAAAAAGTTGCACTTTCTTAGGTTTAGTCTCAAAGTCGATTTTCTTGTAAATTGTATGTCAATTGCGTGCGCACTGTACCGCTTAAGCTGAAAAACATCAATATTACTGATTTGCGCGAAAGTAAAACTATAATGTTATGGCAGGATTAACAAATTAATATTAAAAAAAGAAAAGAAAAATTGAACTTTCTTAGATTTTTACTTAAAGCCGATTTTCTTGTAAATTGTATGTTAATTACTTGAGCGCTGTACCGCTTAGCCCGAAAAACATCAATTTTACTGATTTGCGAGAAAGTAAAACTATAATGTTATTGCAGGATTAACAAATTAATATTACCGAAAAAGTTGCACTTTCTTAGGTTTAGACTCAAAGTCGATTTTCTTGTAAATTTTATGTTAATCATTTGAGCACTGTACCGCATAAGCCGAAAAACATCAATTTTACTGATTTGGGCGAAAGTAAAACTATAATGTTATTGCAGGATTAACAACTTAATATTACCGAAAAAATATCACTTTCTAAGCTTTAGACTTAAAGTCGATTTTCTTGTAAATTGTATTTCAGTTGCGTGAGCACTGTACCGCTTAAGCTGAAAAACATGAATTTTACTGATTTGAGCGAAAGTCAAATTATATTGTTATTGCAGGATTAACAAATTAATATTACCGAAAAAGTTGCACTTTCTTAGGTGTAGACCCAAATTATCTTGTAAATTGTATGTCAATTGCGGCAGCACTGTACTGCTTAAGCCGAAAAACATCAATATTACTGATTTGCGCGAAAGTAAAATTATAATGTTATTGCAGAATTTACATATTCATATAACCGAAAAAATTGTACCTTCTTAGTTTAGACTTAAAGTCGATTTTCTTCTAAATTCTAAAAAAAAAATCTCTAAAAAAATTGCACTTTCTTATGACATATAACCGAAAAAATTGCACTTTCTTAGCTTTAGACTTAAAGTCGATTTTCGTGTAAATTGTATTTCAGTTACATGAGCCCTGTACCGTTAAAGCCGAAAAACATGAATTTTACTGATTTGAGCGAAAGTCAAATTATATTATTATTGCAGGATTAACAAATTAATATTACCGAAAACGTTGCACTTTCTTAGGTTTAGACTCAAAGTCGATTTTCTTGTAAATTGTATGTTAATCACTTGAGCACTCTACCGCATAAGTCGAAAAACACCAATTTTACTGATTTGCGCGAAAGTAAAATTATAATGTTAATGCAGGATTAACACATTAATATAACCGAAAAAATTGCACTTTCTTAGGTTTAGACTCAAAGTCGATTTCCTTGTAAATTGTATGTTAATCACTTGAGCACTGTACCGCATAAGCCGAAAAACATCAGTTTTACTGGTTTGCGCGAAAGTAAAACTATAATGTTATTGCAGGATTAACAACTTAATATTACCGAAAAAGTTGCACTTTCTTAGGTTTAGACTCAAAGTCGATTTTCTTGTAAATTGTATGTTAATCACTTGAGCACTCTACCGCATTAGCCAAAAAACACCAATTTTACTGATTTGCGCGAAAGTAAAATTATATAGCTATTGCAGAATTGACATATTCATATAACCGAAAAAATTGTACTTTCTTAGTTTTAGACTTAAAGTCGATTTGCTGCTAAATTGTATGTTAATTGCGTGAGCACTGTACCGCTTAAACCGAAAAACATGAATTTTACTGATTTGAGCGAAAGTCAAATTATATTGTTATTGCAGGATTAACAAATTAATATTACCGAAAAAGTTGCACTTTCTTGGGTTTAGACTCAAAGTCGATTTTCTTGTAAATTGTATGTCAGTTGCGTGAGCACTGTACTGCTTAAGCCGAAAAACATGAATTTTACTGATTTGAGCGAAAGTCAAATTATATTTTAATTGCAGGATTAACAAATTAATATTACCGAAAAAATTGCACTTTCTTAGGTTTAGACTCAAAGTCGATTTTCTTGTAAATTGTATGTTAATCACTTGAGCACTCTACCGCATAAGCCGAAAAACACCAATTTTACTGATTTGCGCGAAAGTAAAATTATAATGTTAATGCAGGATTAACACATTAATATAACCGAAAAAATTCCACTTTCTTAGGTTTAGACTCAAAGTCGATTTCCTTGTAAATTGTATGTTAATCACTTGAGCACTGTACCGCATAAGCCGAAAAACATCAGTTTTACTGATTTCCGCGAGGGTAAAACTATAATGTTATTGCAGGATTAACAACTTAATATTACCGAAAAAGTTGCACTTTCTTAGGATTAGACTCAAAGTCGATTTTCTTGTAAATTGTATGTTAATCACTTGAGCACTGTACCGCATAAGCCGAAAAACAACAATTTTACTGATTTGCGCGAAAATAAAATTATATAGCTATTGCAGAATTGACATATTCATATAACCGAAAAAAATGCACTTTCTTAGCTTTAGACTTAAAGTCGATTTTCTTGTAAATTGTATTTCAGTTGCGTGCGCACTGTACCGCTTAAGCCGGAAAACATGAATTTTACTGATTTGAGCGAAAGTCAAATTATATTGTTATTGCAGGATTAACAAATTAATATTACCGAAAAAGTTGCACTTTCTTAGGTTTAGTCTCAAAGTCGATTTTCTTGTAAATTGTATGTCAATTGCGTGCGCACTGTACCGCTTAAGCTGAAAAACATCAATATTACTGATTTGCGCGAAAGTAAAACTATAATGTTATGGCAGGATTAACAAATTAATATTAAAAAAAGAAAAGAAAAATTGAACTTTCTTAGATTTTTACTTAAAGCCGATTTTCTTGTAAATTGTATGTTAATTACTTGAGCGCTGTACCGCTTAGCCCGAAAAACATCAATTTTACTGATTTGCGAGAAAGTAAAACTATAATGTTATTGCAGGATTAACAAATTAATATTACCGAAAAAGTTGCACTTTCTTAGGTTTAGACTCAAAGTCGATTTTCTTGTAAATGTTATGTTAATCATTTGAGCACTGTACCGCATAAGCCGAAAAACATCAATTTTACTGATTTGGGCGAAAGTAAAACTATAATGTTATTGCAGGATTAACAACTTAATATTACCGAAAAAATATCACTTTCTAAGCTTTAGACTTAAAGTCGATTTTCTTGTAAATTGTATTTCAGTTGCGTGAGCACTGTACCGCTTAAGCTGAAAAACATGAATTTTACTGATTTGAGCGAAAGTCAAATTATATTGTTATTGCAGGATTAACAAATTAATATTACCGAAAAAGTTGCACTTTCTTAGGTGTAGACCCAAATTATCTTGTAAATTGTATGTCAATTGCGGCAGCACTGTACTGCTTAAGCCGAAAAACATCAATATTACTGATTTGCGCGAAAGTAAAATTATAATGTTATTGCAGAATTTACATATTCATATAACCGAAAAAATTGTACCTTCTTAGTTTAGACTTAAAGTCGATTTTCTTCTAAATTCTAAAAAAAAAATCTCTAAAAAAATTGCACTTTCTTATGACATATAACCGAAAAAATTGCACTTTCTTAGCTTTAGACTTAAAGTCGATTTTCGTGTAAATTGTATTTCAGTTACATGAGCCCTGTACCGTTAAAGCCGAAAAACATGAATTTTACTGATTTGAGCGAAAGTCAAATTATATTATTATTGCAGGATTAACAAATTAATATTACCGAAAACGTTGCACTTTCTTAGGTTTAGACTCAAAGTCGATTTTCTTGTAAATTGTATGTTAATCACTTGAGCACTCTACCGCATAAGTCGAAAAACACCAATTTTACTGATTTGCGCGAAAGTAAAATTATAATGTTAATGCAGGATTAACACATTAATATAACCGAAAAAATTGCACTTTCTTAGGTTTAGACTCAAAGTCGATTTCCTTGTAAATTGTATGTTAATCACTTGAGCACTGTACCGCATAAGCCGAAAAACATCAGTTTTACTGGTTTGCGCGAAAGTAAAACTATAATGTTATTGCAGGATTAACAACTTAATATTACCGAAAAAGTTGCACTTTCTTAGGTTTAGACTCAAAGTCGATTTTCTTGTAAATTGTATGTTAATCACTTGAGCACTCTACCGCATTAGCCAAAAAACACCAATTTTACTGATTTGCGCGAAAGTAAAATTATATAGCTATTGCAGAATTGACATATTCATATAACCGAAAAAATTGTACTTTCTTAGTTTTAGACTTAAAGTCGATTTGCTGCTAAATTGTATGTTAATTGCGTGAGCACTGTACCGCTTAAACCGAAAAACATGAATTTTACTGATTTGAGCGAAAGTCAAATTATATTGTTATTGCAGGATTAACAAATTAATATTACCGAAAAAGTTGCATTTTCTTGGGTTTAGACTCAAAGTCGATTTTCTTGTAAATTGTATGTCAGTTGCGTGAGCACTGTACTGCTTAAGCCGAAAAACATGAATTTTACTGATTTGAGCGAAAGTCAAATTATATTTTAATTGCAGGATTAACAAATTAATATTACCGAAAAAATTGCACTTCCTTAGGTTTAGACTCAAAGTCGATTTCCTTGTAAATTGTATGTTAATCACTTGAGCACTGCACCGCATAAGCCGAAAAACACCAATTTTACTGATTTGCGCGAAAGTAAAATTATAATGTTAATGCAGGATTAACACATTAATATAACCGAAAAAATTCCACTTTCTTAGGTTTAGACTCAAAGTCGATTTCCTTGTAAATTGTATGTTAATCACTTGAGCACTGTACCGCATAAGCCGAAAAACATCAGTTTTACTGATTTGCGCGAGAGTAAAACTATAATGTTATTGCAGGATTAACAACTTAATATTACCGAAAAAGTTGCACTTTCTTAGGTTTAGACTCAAAGTCGATTTTCTTGTAAATTGTATGTTAATCACTTGAGCACTGTACCGCATAAGCCGAAAAACAACAATTTTACTGATTTGCGCGAAAATAAAATTATATTGCTATTGCAGGATTAACAAATTAATATTACCGAAAAAGTTGCACTTTCTTAGGTTTAGTCTCAAAGTCGATTTTCTTGTAAATTGTATGTCAATTGCGTGCGCACTGTACCGCTTAAGCTGAAAAACATCAATATTACTGATTTGCGCGAAAGTAAAACTATAATGTTATGGCAGGATTAACAAATTAATATTAAAAAAAGAAAAGAAAAAATTGAACTTTCTTAGATTTTTACTTAAAGCCGAGTTTCTTGTAAATTGTATGTTAATTACTTGAGCGCTGTACCGCTTAGGCCGAAAAACATGAATTTTACTGATTTGCGCGAGAGTAAAACTATAATGTTATTGCAGGATTAACAACTTAATATTACCGAAAAAAATGCACTTTCTTAGCTTTAGACTTAAAGTCGATTTTCTTGTAAATTGTATTTAAGTTGCGTGCGCACTGTACCGCTTAAGCCGAAAAACATGAATTTTACTGATTTGAGCGAAAGTCAAATTATATTGTTATTGCAGGATTAACAAATTAATATTACCGAAAAAGTTGCACTTTCTTAGGTTTAGTCTCAAAGTCGATTTACTTGTAAATTGTATGTAAATTGCGTGCGCACTGTACCGCTTAAGCTGAAAAACATCAATATTACTGATTTGCGCGAAAGTAAAACTATAATGTTATGGCAGGATTAACAAATTAATATTACCGAAAAAAATGCACTTTCTTATGTTTAGTCTCAAAGTCGATTTTCTTGTAAATTGTATGTCAATTGCGTGCGCACTGTACCGCTTAAGCTGAAAAACATCAATATTACTGATTTGCGCGAAAGTAAAACTATAATGTTATGGCAGGATTAACAAATTAATATTAAAAAAAGAAAAGAAAAAATTGTACTTTCTTAGGTTTAGACTCAAAGTCGATTTCCTTGTAAATTGTATGTTAATCACTTGAGCACTGTACCGCATAAGCCGAAAAACATCAGTTTTACTGATTTGCGCGAGAGTAAAACTTTAATGTTATTGCAGGATTAACAACTTAATATTACCGAAAAAAATGCACTTTCTTAGCTTTAGACATAAAGTCGATTTTCTTGTAAATTGTATTTCAGTTGCGTGCGCACTGTATCGCTTAAGCCGAAAAACATGAATTTTACTGATTTGAGCGAAAGTCAAATTATATTGTTATTGCAGGATTAACAAATTAATATTACCGAAAAAATTGCACTTTCTTAGGTTTAGACTCAAAGTCGATTTTCTTGTAAATTGTATGTTAATCACTTGAGCACTCTACCGCATAAGCCGAAAAACACCAATTTTACTGATTTGCGCGAAAGTAAAATTATAATGTTAATGCAGGATTAACACATTAATATAACCGAAAAAATTCCACTTTCTTAGGTTTAGACTCAAAGTCGATTTCCTTGTAAATTGTATGTTAATCACTTGAGCACTGTACCGCATAAGCCGAAAAACATCAGTTTTACTGATTTGCGCGAGAGTAAAACTATAATGTTATTGCAGGATTAACAACTTAATATTACCGAAAAAGTTGCACTTTCTTAGGTTTAGACTCAAAATCGATTTTCTTGTAAATTGTATGTTAATCACTTGAGCACTGTAGCGCATAAGCCGAAAAACAACAATTTTACTGATTTGCGCGAAAATAAAATTATATAGCTATTGCAGGATTAACAAATTAATATTACCGAAAAAGTTGCACTTTCTTAGGTTTAGTCTCAAAGTCGATTTTCTTGTAAATTGTATGTCAATTGCGTGCGCACTGTACCGCTTAAGCTGAAAAACATCAATATTACTGATTTGCGCGAAAGTAAAACAATAATGCTATGGCAGGATTAACAAATTAATATTAAAAAAAGAAAAGAAATAATTGAACTTTCTTAGATTTTTACTTAAAGCCGAGTTTCTTGTAAATTGTATGTTAATTACTTGAGCGCTGTACCGCTTAGGCCGAAAAACATCAATTTTACTGATTTGCGCGAAAGTAAAACTATAATGTTATTGCAGGATTAACAACTTAATATTACCGAAAAAAATGCACTTTCTTAGCTTTAGACTTAAAGTCGATTTTCTTGTAAATTGTATTTCAGTTGCGTGCGCACTGTACCGCTTAAGCCGAAAAACATGAATTTTACTGATTTGAGCGAAAGTCAAATTATATTGTTATTGCAGGATTAACAAATTAATATTACCGAAAAAGTTGCACTTTCTTAGGTTTAGTCTCAAAGTCGATTTTCTTGTAAATTGTATGTCAATTGCGTGCGCACTGTACCGCTTAAGCTGAAAAACATCAATATTACTGATTTGCGCGAAAGTAGAACTATAATGTTATGGCAGGATTAACAAATTAATATTACCGAAAAAAATGCACTTTCTTAGGTTTAGTCTCAGAGTCGATTTTCTTGTAAATTGTATGTCAATTGCGTGCGCACTGTACCGCTTAAGCTGAAAAACATCAATATTACTGATTTGCGCGAAAGTAAAACTATAATGTTATGGCAGGATTAACAAATTAATATTAAAAAAAGAAAAGAAAAAATTGAACTTTCTTAGGTTTAGACTCAAAGTCGATTTCCTTGTAAATTGTATGTTAATCACTTGAGCACTGTACCGCATAAGCCGAAAAACATCAGTTTTACTGATTTGCGCGAGAGTAAAACTATAATGTTATTGCAGGATTAACAACTTAATATTACCGAAAAAAATGCACTTTCTTAGCTTTAGACTTAAAGTCGATTTTCTTGTAAATTGTATTTCAGTTGCGTGCGCACTGTACCGCTTAAGCCGAAAAACATGAATTTTACTGATTTGAGCGAAAGTCAAATTATATTGTTATTGCAGGATTAACAAATTAATATTACCGAAAAAGTTGCACTTTCTTAGGTTTAGTCTCAAAGTCGATTTTCTTGTAAATTGTATGTCAATTGCGTGCGCACTGTACCGCTTAAGCTGAAAAACATCAATATTACTGATTTGCGCGAAAGTAGAACTATAATGTTATGGCAGGATTAACAAATTAATATTACCGAAAAAAATGCACTTTCTTAGGTTTAGTCTCAGAGTCGATTTTCTTGTAAATTGTATGTCAATTGCGTGCGCACTGTACCGCTTAAGCTGAAAAACATCAATATTACTGATTTGCGCGAAAGTAAAACTATAATGTTATGGCAGGATTAACAAATTAATATTAAAAAAAGAAAAGAAAAAATTGAACTTTCTTAGGTTTAGACTCAAAGTCGATTTCCTTGTAAATTGTATGTTAATCACTTGAGCACTGTACCGCATAAGCCGAAAAACATCAGTTTTACTGATTTGCGCGAGAGTAAAACTATAATGTTATTGCAGGATTAACAACTTAATATTACCGAAAAAAATGCACTTTCTTAGCTTTAGACTTAAAGTCGATTTTCTTGTAAATTGTATGTCAATTACTTGAGCGCTGTACCGCTTAGGCCGAAAAACATCAATTTTACTGATTTGCGCGAGAGTAAAACTATAATGTTATTGCAGGATTAACAACTTAATATTACCGAAAAAAATGCACTTTCTTAGCTTTAGACTTAAAGTCGATTTTCTTGTAAATTGTATTTCAGTTGCGTGCGCACTGTACCGCTTAAGCCGAAAAACATGAATTTTACTGATTTGAGCGAAAGTCAAATTATATTGTTATTGCAGGATTAACAAATTAATATTACCGAAAAAGTTGCACTTTCTTAGGTTTAGTCTCAAAGTCGATTTTCTTGTAAATTGTATGTCAATTGCGTGCGCACTGTACCGCTTAAGCTGAAAAACATCAATATTACTGATTTGCGCGAAAGTAGAACTATAATGTTATGGCAGGATTAACAAATTAATATTACCGAAAAAAATGCACTTTCTTAGGTTTAGTCTCAGAGTCGATTTTCTTGTAAATTGTATGTCAATTGCGTGCGCACTGTACCGCTTAAGCTGAAAAACATCAATATTACTGATTTGCGCGAAAGTAAAACTATAATGTTATGGCAGGATTAACAAATTAATATTAAAAAAAGAAAAGAAAAAATTGAACTTTCTTAGGTTTAGACTCAAAGTCGATTTCCTTGTAAATTGTATGTTAATCACTTGAGCACTGTACCGCATAAGCCGAAAAAAATCAGTTTTACTGATTTGCGCGAGAGTAAAACTATAATGTTATTGCAGGATTAACAACTTAATATTACCGAAAAAAATGTACTTTCTTAGCTTTAGACTTAAAGTCGATTTTCTTGTAAATTTTATTTCAGTTGCGTGCGCACTGTACCGCTTAAGCCGAAAAACATGAATTTTACTGATTTGAGCGAAAGTCAAATTATATTGTTATTGCAGGATTAACAAATTAATATTACCGAAAAAGTTGCACTTTCTTAGGTTTAGTCTCAAAGTCGATTTTCTTGTAAATTGTATGTCAATTACTTGAGCGCTGTACCGCTTAGGCCGAAAAACATCAATTTTACTGATTTGCGCGAGAGTAAAACTATAATGTTATTGCAGGATTAACAACTTAATATTACCGAAAAAAATGCACTTCCATAGCTTTAGACTTAAAGTCGATTTTCTTGTAAATTGTATTTCAGTTGCGTGCGCACTGTACCGCTTAAGCCGAAAAACATGAATTTTACTGATTTGAGCGAAAGTCAAATTATATTGTTATTGCAGGATTAACAAATTAATATTACCGAAAAAGTTGCACTTTCTTAGGTTTAGTCTCAAAGTCGATTTTCTTGTAAATTGTATGTCAATTGCGTGCGCACTGTACCGCTTAAGCTGAAAAACATCAATATTACTGATTTGCGCGAAAGTAGAACTATAATGTTATGGCAGGATTAACAAATTAATATTACCGAAAAAAATGCACTTTCTTAGGTTTAGTCTCAGAGTCGATTTTCTTGTAAATTGTATGTCAATTGCGTGCGCACTGTACCGCTTAAGCTGAAAAACATCAATATTACTGATTTGCGCGAAAGTAAAACTATAATGTTATGGCAGGATTAACAAATTAATATTAAAAAAAGAAAAGAAAAAATTGAACTTTCTTAGGTTTAGACTCAAAGTCGATTTCCTTGTAAATTGTATGTTAATCACTTGAGCACTGTACCGCATAAGCCGAAAAACATCAGTTTTACTGATTTGCGCGAGAGTAAAACTATAATGTTATTGCAGGATTAACAACTTAATATTACCGAAAAAAATGTACTTTCTTAGCTTTAGACTTAAAGTCGATTTTCTTGTAAATTTTATTTCAGTTGCGTGCGCACTGTACCGCTTAAGCCGAAAAACATGAATTTTACTGATTTGAGCGAAAGTCAAATTATATTGTTATTGCAGGATTAACAAATTAATATTACCGAAAAAGTTGCACTTTCTTAGGTTTAGTCTCAAAGTCGATTTTCTTGTAAATTGTATGTCAATTGCGTGCGCACTGTACCGCTTAAGCTGAAAACATCAATATTACTGATTTGCGCGAAAGTAAAACTATAATGTTATGGCAGGATTAACAAATTAATATTAAAAAAAGAAAAGAAAAAATTGAACTTTCTTAGATTTTTACTTAAAGCCGAGTTTCTTGTAAATTGTATGTTAATTACTTGAGCGCTGTACCGCTTAGGCCGAAAAACATCAATTTTACTGATTTGCGCGAAAGTAAAACTATAATGTTATTGCAGGATTAACAACTTAATATTACCGAAAAAATATCACTTTCTAAGCTTTAGACTTAACGTCGATTTTCTTGTAAATTGTATTTCAGTTGCGTGTGCACTGTACCGCTTAAGCTGAAAAACA
This sequence comes from Bactrocera oleae, assembly GCF_042242935.1. Taxonomy (NCBI): domain Eukaryota; kingdom Metazoa; phylum Arthropoda; class Insecta; order Diptera; family Tephritidae; genus Bactrocera; species Bactrocera oleae. The sequence continues at coordinate 13,395,495 of NC_091541.1, read as the reverse complement.
TGAATTTTACTGATTTGAGCGAAAGTCAAATTATATTGTTATTGCAGGATTAACAAATTAATATTACCGAAAAAATTGCACTTTCTTAGGTTTAGACCCAAATTATCTTGTAAATTGTATGTCAATTGCGGCAGCACTGTACTGCTTAAGCCGAAAACATCAATATTACTGAATTGCGCGAAAGTAAAATTATAATGTTATTGCAGAATTTACATATTCATATAACCAAAAAAATTGTACCTTCTTAGTTTAGACTTAAAGTCGATTTTCTTCTAAATTCTAAAAAAAAAATCTCTAAAAAAATTGCACTTTCTTATGACATATAACCGAAAAAATTGCACTTTCTTAGCTTTAGACTTAAAGTCGATTTTCTTGTAAATTGTATGTCAGTTGCGTGAGCACTGTACTGCTTAAGCCGAAAAACATGAATTTTACTGATTTGAGCGAAAGTCAAATTATATTGTTATTGCAGGATTAACAAATTAATATTACCGAAAAAGTTGCACTTTCTTAGATTTAGACTCAAAGTCGATTTTCTTGTAAATTGTATGTCAGTTGCGTGAGCACTGTACTGCTTAAGCCGAAAAACGTGAAATTTACTGATTTGAGCGAAAGTCAAATTATATTTTTATTGCAGGATTAACAAATTAATATTACCGAAAAATTGCACTTTCTTAGGTTTAGACTCAAAGTCGATTTTCTTGTAAATTGTATGTTAATCACTTGAGCACTCTACCGCATAAGCCGAAAAACACCAATTTTACTGATTTGCGCGTAAGTAAAATTATAATGTTAATGCGGGATTAACACATTAATATAACCGAAAAAATTCCACTTTCTTAGGTTTAGACTCAAAGCCGATTTCCTTGTAAATTGTATGTTAATCACTTGAGCACTGTACCGCATAAGCCGAAAAACATCAGTTTTACTGATTTGCGCGAGAGTAAAACTATAATGTTATTGCAGGATTAACAACTTAATATTACCGAAAAAGTTGCACTTTCTTAGGTTTAGACTCAAAGTCGATTTTCTTGTAAATTGTATGTTAATCACTTGAGCACTGTACCGCATAAGCCGAAAAACAACAATTTTACTGATTTGCGCGAAAATAAAATTATATAGCTATTGCAGAATTGACATATTCATATAACCGAATAAAATGCACTTTCTTAGCTTTAGACTTAAAGTCGATTTTCTTGTAAATAGTATTTCAGTTGCGTGCGCACTGTACCGCTTAAGCCGAAAAACATGAATTTTACTGATTTGAGCGAAAGTCAAATTATATTGTTATTGCAGGATTAACAAATTAATATTACCGAAAAAGTTACACTTTCTTAGGTTTAGTCTCAAAGTCGATTTTATTGTAAATTGTATGTCAATTGCGTGCGCACTGTACCGCTTAGGCCGAAAAACATCAATTTTACTGATTTGCGCGAAAGTTAAACTATAATATTATTGCAGGATTAACAACATAATATTACCGAAAAAGTTGCACTTTCTTAGGTTTAGACTCAAAGTCGATTTTCTTGTAAATTGTATGTTAATCACTTGAGCACTGTACCGCATAAGCCGAAAAACATCAATTTTACTGATTTGGGCGAAAGTAAAACTATAATGTTATTGCAGGATTAACAACTTAATATTACCGAAAAAATTGCACTTTCTAAGCTTTAGACTTAAAGTCGATTTTCTTGTAAATTGTATTTCAGTTGCGTGAGCACTGTACCGCTTAAGCCGAAAAACATGAATTTTACTGATTTGAGCGAAAGTCAAATTATATTGTTATTACAGGATTAACAAATTAATATTACCGAAAAAGTTGCACTTTCTTAGGTTTAGACTCAAAGTCGATTTTCTTGTAAATTGTATGTTAATCACTTGAGCACTCTACCGCATCAGCCGAAAAACACCAATTTTACTGATTTGCGCGAAAGTAAAATTATAATGTTAATGCAGGATTAACACATTAAAATAACCGAAAAAATTCCACTTTCTTAGGTTTAGACTCAAAGTCGATTTCCTTGTAAATTGTATGTTTATCACTTGAGCACTGTACCGCATAAGCCGAAAAACATCAGTTTTACTGATTTGCGCGAAAGTAAAACTATAATGTTATTGCAGGATTAACAACTTAATATTACCGAAAAAGTTGCACTTTCTTAGGTTTAGCCTCAAAGTCGATTTTCTTGTAAATTGTATGTTAATCACTTGAGCACTGTACCGCATAAGCCGAAAAACAACAATTTTACTGATTTGCGCGAAAATAAAATTATATAGCTATTGCAGAATTGACATATTCATATAACCGAAAAAATTGTACTTTCTTAGTTTTAGACTTAAAGTCGATTTGCTGCTAAATTGTATGTTTATTGCGTGAGCACTGTACCGCTTAAACCGAAAAACATGAATTTTACTGATTTGAGCGAAAGTCAAATTATATTGTTATTGCAGGATTAACATATTAATATTACCGAAAAAGTTGCACTTTCTTAGGTTTAGACTCAAAGTCGATTTTCTTGTAAATTGTATGTCAGTTGCGTGAGCACTGTACTGCTTAAGCCGAAAAACATGAATTTTACTGATTTGCGCGAAAGTAAAATTATAATGTTAATGCAGGATTAACACATTAATATAACCGAAAAAATTCCACTTTCTTGGGTTTAGACTCAAAGTCGATTTCCTTGTAAATTGTATGTTTATCACTTGAGCACTGTACCGCATAAGCCGAAAAACAACAATTTTACTGATTTGCGCGAAAATAAAATTATATAGCTATTGCAGAATTGACATATTCATATAACCGAAAAAATTGTACTTTCTTAGTTTTAGACTTAAAGTCGATTTGCTGCTAAATTGTATGTTAATTGCGTGAGCACTGTACCGCTTAAACCGAAAAAAATGAATTTTACTGATTTGAGCGAAAGTCAAATTATATTGTTATTGCAGGATTAACAAATTAATATTACCGAAAAAGTTGCACTTTCTTAATTTAGACTTAAAGTCGATTTTCTTCTAAATTCTAAAAAAATTGCACTTTCTTATGACATATAACCGAAAAAATTGCACTTTCTTAGCTTAAGACTTAAAGTCGATTTTCGTGTAAATTGTATTTCAGTTACGTGAGCACTGTACCGTTTAAGCCGAAAAACATGAATTTTACTGATTTGAGCGAGAGTTAAATTATATTGTTATTGCAGGATTAACAAATTAATATTACCGAAAAAGTTGCACTTTCTTAGGTTTAGACTCAAAGTCGATTTTCTTGTAAATTGTATGTTAATCACTTGAGCACTCTACCGCATAAGCCGAAAAACACCAATTTTACTGATTTGCGCGAAAGTAAAATTATAATGTTAATGCAGGATTAACACATTAATATAACCGAAAAAATTCCACTTTCTTAGGTTTAGACTCAAAGTCGATTTCCTTGTAAATTGTATGTTAATCACTTGAGCACTTTACCGCATAAGCCGAAAAACATCAGTTTTACTGATTTGCGCGAAAGTAAAACTATAACGTTATTGCAGGATTAACAACTTAATATTACCGAAAAAGTTGCACTTTCTTAGGTTTAGCCTCAAAGTCGATTTTCTTGTAAATTGTATGTTAATCACTTGAGCACTGTACCGCATAAGCCGAAAAACAACAATTTTACTGATTTGCGCGAAAATAAAATTATATAGCTATTGCAGAATTGACATATTCATATAACCGAAAAAATTGCACTTTCTTAGTTTTAGACTTAAAGTCGATTTTCTTGTAAATTGTATGTCAGTTGCGTGAGCACTGTACTGCTTAAGCCGAAAAACATGAATTTTACTGATTTGAGCGAAAGTCAAATTATATTGTTATTGCAGGATTAACAAATTAATATTACCGAAAAAGTTGCACTTTCTTAGGTTTAGACCCAAAGTCGATTTTCTTGTAAATTGTATGTCAGTTGCGTGAGCACTGTACTGCTTAAGCCGAAAAACATGAAATTTACTGATTTGAGCGAAAGTCAAATTATATTTTTATTGGAGGATTAACAAATTAATATTACCGAAAAATTGCACTTTCTTAGGTTTAGACTCAAAGTCGATTTTCTTGTAAATTGTATGTTAATCACTTGAGCACTCTACCGCATAAGCCGAAAAACACCAATTTTACTGATTTGCGCGAAAGTAAAATTATAATGTTAATGCAGGATTAACACATTAATATAACCGAAAAAATTCCACTTTCTTAGGTTTAGACTCAAAGCCGATTTCCTTGTAAATTGTATGTTAATCACTTGAGCACTGTACCGCATAAGCCGAAAAACATCAGTTTTACTGATTTGCGCGAGAGTAAAACTATAATGTTATTGCAGGATTAACAACTTAATATTACCGAAAAAGTTGCACTTTCTTAGGTTTAGACTCAAAGTCGATTTTCTTGTAAATTGTATGTTAATCACTTGAGCACTGTACCGCATAAGCCCAAAAACAACAATTTTACTGATTTGCGCGAAAATAAAATTATATAGCTATTGCAGAATTGACATATTCATATAACCGAATAAAATGCACTTTCTTAGCTTTAGACTTAAAGTCGATTTTCTTGTAAATTGTATTTCAGTTGCGTGCGCACTGTACCGCTTAAGCCGAAAAACATGAATTTTACTGATTTGAGCGAAAGTCAAATTATATTGTTATTGCAGGATTAACAAATTAATATTACCGAAAAAGTTACACTTTCTTAGGTTTAGTCTCAAAGTCGATTTTCTTGTAAATTGTATGTCAATTGCGTGCGCACTGTACCGCTTAGGCCGAAAAACATCAATTTTACTGATTGGCGCGAAAGTAAAACTATAATGCTATTGCAGGATTAACAACTTAATATTACCGAAAAAGTTGCACTTTCTTAGGTTTAGACTCAAAGTCGATTTTCTTGTAAATTGTATGTTAATCACTTGAGCACTGTACCGCATAAGCCGAAAAACATCAGTTTTACTGATTTGCGCGAGAGTAAAACTATAATGTTATTGCAGGATTAACAACTTAATATTACCGAAAAAGTTGCACTTTCTTAGGTTTAGACTCAAAGTCGATTTTCTTGTAAATTGTATGTTAATCACTTGAGCACTCTACCGCATCAGCCGAAAAACACCAATTTTACTGATTTGCGCGAAAGTAAAATTATAATGTTAATGCAGGATTAACACATTAATATAACCGAAAAAATTCCACTTTCTTAGGTTTAGACTCAAAGTCGATTTCCTTGTAAATTGTATGTTTATCACTTGAGCACTGTACCGCATAAGCCGAAAAACATCAGTTTTACTGATTTGCGCGAAAGTAAAACTATAATGTTATTGCAGGATTAACAACTTAATATTACCGAAAAAGTTGCACTTTCTTAGGTTTAGCCTCAAAGTCGATTTTCTTGTAAATTGTATGTTAATCACTTGAGCACTGTACCGCATAAGCCGAAAAACAACAATTTTACTGATTTGCGCGAAAATAAAATTATATAGCTATTGCAGAATTGACATATTCATATAACCGAAAAAATTGTACTTTCTTAGTTTTAGACTTAAAGTCGATTTGCTGCTAAATTGTATGTTTATTGCGTGAGCACTGTACCGCTTAAACCGAAAAACATGAATTTTACTGATTTGAGCGAAAGTCAAATTATATTGTTATTGCAGGATTAACATATTAATATTACCGAAAAAGTTGCACTTTCTTAGGTTTAGACTCAAAGTCGATTTTGTTGTAAATTGTATGTCAGTTGCGTGAGCACTGTACTGCTTAAGCCGAAAAACATGAATTTTACTGATTTGCGCGAAAGTAAAATTATAATGTTAATGCAGGATTAACACATTAATATAACCGAAAAAATTCCACTTTCTTGGGTTTAGACTCAAAGTCGATTTCCTTGTAAATTGTATGTTTATCACTTGAGCACTGTACCGCATAAGCCGAAAAACAACAATTTTACTGATTTGCGCGAAAATAAAATTATATAGCTATTGCAGAATTGACATATTCATATAACCGAAAAAATTGTACTTTCTTAGTTTTAGACTTAAAGTCGATTTGCTGCTAAATTGTATGTTAATTGCGTGAGCACTGTACCGCTTAAACCGAAAAACATGAATTTTACTGATTTGAGCGAAAGTCAAATTATATTGTTATTGCAGGATTAACAAATTAATATTACCGAAAAAGTTGCACTTTCTTAGGTTTAGACCCAAAGTCGATTTTCTTGTAAATTGTATGCCAGTTGCGTGAGCACTGTACTGCTTAAGCCGAAAAACATGAAATTTACTGATTTGAGCGAAAGTCAAATTATATTTTTATTGCAGGATTAACAAATTAATATTACCGAAAAATTGCACTTTCTTAGGTTTAGACTCAAAGTCGATTTTCTTGTAAATTGTATGTTAATCACTTGAGCACTCTACCGCATAAGCCGAAAAACACCAATTTTACTGATTTGCGCGAAAGTAAAATTATAATGTTAATGCAGGATTAACACATTAATATAACCGAAAAAATTCCACTTTCTTAGGTTTAGACTCAAAGCCGATTTCCTTGTAAATTGTATGTTAATCACTTGAGCACTGTACCGCATAAGCCGAAAAACATCAGTTTTACTGATTTGCGCGAGAGTAAAACTATAATGTTATTGCAGGATTAACAACTTAATATTACCGAAAAAGTTGCACTTTCTTAGGTTTAGACTCAAAGTCGATTTTCTTGTAAATTGTATGTTAATCACTTGAGCACTGTACCGCATAAGCCCAAAAACAACAATTTTACTGATTTGCGCGAAAATAAAATTATATAGCTATTGCAGAATTGACATATTCATATAACCGAATAAAATGCACTTTCTTAGCTTTAGACTTAAAGTCGATTTTCTTGTAAATTGTATTTCAGTTGCGTGCGCACTGTACCGCTTAAGCCGAAAAACATGAATTTTACTGATTTGAGCGAAAGTCAAATTATATTGTTATTGCAGGATTAACAAATTAATATTACCGAAAAAGTTACACTTTCTTAGGTTTAGTCTCAAAGTCGATTTTCTTGTAAATTGTATGTCAATTGCGTGCGCACTGTACCGCTTAGGCCGAAAAACATCAATTTTACTGATTGGCGCGAAAGTAAAACTATAATGCTATTGCAGGATTAACAACTTAATATTACCGAAAAAGTTGCACTTTCTTAGGTTTAGACTCAAAGTCGATTTTCTTGTAAATTGTATGTTAATCACTTGAGCACTGTACCGCATAAGCCGAAAAACATCAATTTTACTGATTTGGGCGAAAGTAAAACTATAATGTTATTGCAGGATTAACAACTTAATATTACCGAAAAAATTTCACTTTCTAAGCTTTAGACTTAAAGTCGATTTTCTTGTAAATTGTATTTCAGTTGCGTGAGCACTGTACCGCTTAAGCTGAAAAACATGAATTTTACTGATTTGAGCGAAAGTCAAATTATATTGTTATTGCAGAATTAACAAATTAATATTACCGAAAAAGTTGCACTTTCTTAGGTTTAGACCCAAATTATCTTGTAAATTGTATGTCAATTGCGGCAGCACTTTACTGCTTAAGCCGAAAAACATCAATATTACTGATTTGCGCGACAGTAGAATTATAATCTTATTGCAGAATTTACATATTCATATAACCGAAAAAATTGTACTTTCTTAGTTTTAGACTTAAAGTCGATTTGCTTCTAAATTGTATGTTAATTGCGTGAGCACTGTACCGCTTAAACCGAAAAACATGAATTTTACTGATTTGAGCGAAAGTCAAATTATATTGTTATTGCAGGATTAACAAATTAATATTACCGAAAAAGTTGCACTTTCTTAGGTTTAGACTCAAAGTCGATTTTCTTGTAAATTGTATGTCAGTTGCGTGAGCACTGTACTGCTTAAGCCGAAAAACATGAATTTTACTGATTTGAGCGAAAGTCAAATTATATTTTTATTGCAGGATTAACAAATTAATATTACCGAAAAAATTGCACTTCCTTAGGTTTAGACTCAAAGTCGATTTTCTTGTAAATTGTATGTTAATCACTTGAGCACTCTACCGCATAAGCCGAAAAACACCAATTTTACTGATTTGCGCGAAAGTAAAATTATAATGTCAATGCAGGATTAACACATTAATATAACCGAAAAAATTCCACTTTCTTAGGTTTAGACTCAAAGTCGATTTTCTTGTAAATTGTATGTTAATCACTTGAGCACTCTACCGCATAAGCCGAAAAACATCAGTTTAACTGATTTGCGCGAGAGTGAAACTATAATGTTATTGCAGGATTAACAACTTAATATTACCGAAAAAGTTGCACTTTCTTAGGTTTAGACTCAAAGTCGATTTTCTTGTAAATTGTATGTTAATCACTTGAGCACTGTACCGCATAAGCCGAAAAACAACAATTTTACTGATTTGCGCGAAAATAAAATTATAAAGCTATTGCAGAATTGACATATTCATATAACCGAAAAAAATGCACTTTCTTAGCTTTAGACTTAAAGTCGATTTTCTTGTAAATTGTATTTCAGTTGCGTGCGCACTGTACCGCTTAAGCCGAAAAACATGAATTTTACTGATTTGAGCGAAAGTCAAATTATATTGTTATTGCAGGATTAACAAATTAATATTACCGAAAAAGTTACACTTTCTTAGGTTTAGTCTCAAAGTCGATTTTCTTGTAAATTGTATTTCAGTTGCGTGCGCACTGTACCGCTTAAGCCGAAAAACATGAATTTTACTGATTTGAGCGAAAGTCAAATTATATTGTTATTGCAGGATTAACAAATTAATATTACCGAAAAAGTTACACTTTCTTAGGTTTAGTCTCAAAGTCGATTTTCTTGTAAATTGTATGTCAATTGCGTGCGCACTGTACCGCTTAAGCCGAAAAACATCAATATTACTGATTTGCGCGAAAGTAAAACTATAATGTTATGGCAGGATTAACAAATTAATATTACCGAAAAAGTTACACTTTCTTAGGTTTAGTCTCAAAGTCGATTTTCTTGTAAATTGTATGTCAATTGCGTGCGCACTGTACCGTTTAAGCCGAAAAACATCAATATTACTGATTTGCGCGAAAGTAAAACTATAATGTTATTGCAGAATTTACATATTCATATAACCGAAAAAATTGTACTTTCTTAGTTTTAGACTTAAAGTCGATTTGCTTCTAAATTGTATGTTAATTGCGTGAGCACTGTACCGCATAAGCCGAAAAACATCAATTTTACTGATTTGGGCGAAAGTAAAACTATAATGTTATTGCAGGATTAACAACTTAATATTACCGAAAAAATTGCACTTTCTAAGCTTTAGACTTAAAGTCGATTTTCTTGTAAATTTTATTTCAGTTGCGTGAGCACTGTACCGCTTAAGCTGAAAAACATGAATTTTACTGATTTGAGCGAAAGTCAAATTATATTGTTATTGCAGGATTAACAAATTAATATTACCGAAAAAGTTGCACTTTCTTAGGCTTAGACCCAAATTATCTTGTAAATTGTATGTCAATTGCGGCAACAATGTACTGCTTAAGCCGAAAAACAGCAATATTACTGACTAGCGCGAAAGTAAAATTATAATGTTATTGCAGAATTTACATATTCATATAACCGAAAAAATTGTACTTTCTTAGTTTTAGACTTAAAGTCGATTTGCTTCTATATTGTATGTTAATTGCGTGAGCACTGTACCGCTTAAACCGAAAAACATGAATTTTACTGATTTGCGCTAAAAGCAAACTTTCATTTTATTTCAGGATTAACATATTCATATAACCGAAAAAATTGCACTTTCTTAGTTTTAGACTTAAAGTCGATTTTCTTGTAAATTGTTAATATTTCAGTTGCATGAGCACTGTACTGCTTAAGCCGTAAAACATCAATATTACTGATTTGCGCGAAAGTAAAATTATAATGTTAATGCAGGATTAACACATTAATATAACCGAGAAAATTGTACTTTCTTAGTTTTAGAATTAAAGTCGATTTTCTTGTAAATTGTATGTCAATTGCGGCAGCACTGTACTGCTTAAGCCGAAAAACATCAATATTACTGATTTGCGCGAAAGTAAAATTATAATGTTAATGCAGGATTAACACATTAATATAACCGAGAAAATTGTACTTTCTTAGTTTTAGACTTAAAGTCGATTTTCTTGTAAATTGTATGTCAATTGCGGCAGCACTGTACTGCTTAAGCCTAAATCATCAATATTACTGATTTGCGCGGAATTGAAATTATAATGTTATTGCAGAATTTACATATTCATACTTAAAGTCGATTTTCTTGTAAATTGTATGTCAATGGCGTGAGCACTGTTCTGCTTAAACCGAAGAAAATGAATTTTACTGATTTGAGCGAAAGTCAAATTATATTGTTATTGCAGAATTGACATATTCATATAACCGAAAAAATTGCAGTTTCTTAGTTTTAGACTTAAAGTCGATTTTCTTGTAAATTGTATTTCAGTTGCGTGAGCACTGTACCGCTAAAGCTGAAAAACATGATTTTTACTGATTTGAGCGAAAGTCAAATTATATATTTATTGCAGGATTAACAAATTAATATTACCGAAAAAGTTGCACTTTCTTAGTTTAGACTTAAAGTCGATTTTCTTCTAAATTCTAAAAAAAAAATCTCTAAAGAAATTGCACTTTCTTATGACATATAACCGAAATAATTGCACTTCCTTAGCTTTAGACTTAAAGTCGATTTTCGTGTAAATTGTATTTCAGTTACGTGAGCACTGTACCGTTTAAGCCGAAAAACATGAATTTTACTGATTTGAGCGAAAGTCAAATTATATTTTAATTGCAGGATTAACAAATTAATATTACCGAAAAAGTTGCACTTTTTTGGGTTTAGACTCAAAGTCGATTTTCTTGTAAATTGTATGTCAATTGCGTGAGCACTGTACTGCTTAAGCCGAAAAACATGAATTTTACTGATTTGAGCGAAAGTCAAATTATATTTTAATTGCAGGATTAACAAATTAATATTACCGAAAAAATTGCACTTTCTTAGGTTTAGACTCAAAGTCGATTTTCTTGTAAATTGTATGTTAATCACTTGAGCACTCTACCGCATAAGCCAAAAAACACCAATTTTACTGATTTGCGCGAAAGTAAAATTATAATGTTAATGCAGGATTAACACATTAATATAACCGCAAAAATTCCACTTTCTTAGGTTTAGACTCAAAGTCGATTTCCTTGTAAATTGTATGTTAATCACTTGAGCACTGTACCGCATAAGCCGAAAAACATCAGTTTTACTGATTTGCGCGAGGGTAAAACTATAATGTTATTGCAGGATTAACAACTTAATATTACCGAAAAAGTTGCACTTTCTTAGGTTTAGACTCAAAGTCGATTTTCTTGTAAATTGTATGTTAATCACTTGAGCACTGTACCGCATTAGCCAAAAAAAAACAATTTTACTGATTTGCGCGAAAATAAAATTATATAGCTATTGCAGAATTGACATATTCATATAACCGAAAAAAATGCACTTTCTTAGCTTTAGACTTAAAGTCGATTTTCTTGTAAATTGTATTTCAGTTGCGTGCGCACTGTACCGCCTAAGCCGAAAAACATGAATTTTACTGATTTGAGCGAAAGTCAAATTATATTGTTATTGCAGGATTAACAAATTAATATTACCGAAAAAGTTGCACTTTCTTAGGTTTAGTCTCAAAGTCGATTTGCTTCTATATTGTATGTTAATTGCGTGAGCACTGTACCGCTTAAACCGAAAAACATGAATTTTACTGATTTGCGCTAAAAGCAAACTTTCATTTTATTTCAGGATTAACATATTCATATAACCGAAAAAATTGCACTTTCTTAGTTTTAGACTTAAAGTCGATTTTCTTGTAAATTGTTAATATTTCAGTTGCATGAGCACTGTACTGCTTAAGCCGTAAAACATCAATATTACTGATTTGCGCGAAAGTAAAATTATAATGTTAATGCAGGATTAACACATTAATATAACCGAGAAAATTGTACTTTCTTAGTTTTAGAATTAAAGTCGATTTTCTTGTAAATTGTATGTCAATTGCGGCAGCACTGTACTGCTTAAGCCGAAAAACATCAATATTACTGATTTGCGCGAAAGTAAAATTATAATGTTAATGCAGGATTAACACATTAATATAACCGAGAAAATTGTACTTTCTTAGTTTTAGACTTAAAGTCGATTTTCTTGTAAATTGTATGTCAATTGCGGCAGCGCTGTACTGCTTAAGCCTAAATCATCAATATTACTGATTTGCGCGGAATTGAAATTATAATGTTATTGCAGAATTTACATATTCATACTTAAAGTCGATTTTCTTGTAAATTGTATGTCAATGGCGTGAGCACTGTTCTGCTTAAACCGAAGAAAATGAATTTTACTGATTTGAGCGAAAGTCAAATTATATTGTTATTGCAGAATTGACATATTCATATAACCGAAAAAATTGCAGTTTCTTAGTTTTAGACTTAAAGTCGATTTTCTTGTAAATTGTATTTCAGTTGCGTGAGCACTGTACCGCTAAAGCTGAAAAACATGATTTTTACTGATTTGAGCGAAAGTCAAATTATATATTTATTGCAGGATTAACAAATTAATATTACCGAAAAAGTTGCACTTTCTTAGTTTAGACTTAAAGTCGATTTTCTTCTAAATTCTAAAAAAAAAATCTCTAAAGAAATTGCACTTTCTTATGACATATAACCGAAATAATTGCACTTTCTTAGCTTTAGACTTAAAGTCGATTTTCGTGTAAATTGTATTTCAGTTACGTGAGCACTGTACCGTTTAAGCCGAAAAACATGAATTTTACTGATTTGAGCGAAAGTCAAATTATATTTTAATTGCAGGATTAACAAATTAATATTACCGAAAAAGTTGCACTTTTTTGGGTTTAGACTCAAAGTCGATTTTCTTGTAAATTGTATGTCAATTGCGTGAGCACTGTACTGCTTAAGCCGAAAAACATGAATTTTACTGATTTGAGCGAAAGTCAAATTATATTTTAATTGCAGGATTAACAAATTAATATTACCGAAAAAATTGCACTTTCTTAGGTTTAGACTCAAAGTCGATTTTCTTGTAAATTGTATGTTAATCACTTGAGCACTCTACCGCATAAGCCAAAAAACACCAATTTTACTGATTTGCGCGAAAGTAAAATTATAATGTTAATGCAGGATTAACACATTAATATAACCGCAAAAATTCCACTTTCTTAGGTTTAGACTCAAAGTCGATTTCCTTGTAAATTGTATGTTAATCACTTGAGCACTGTACCGCATAAGCCGAAAAACATCAGTTTTACTGATTTGCGCGAGGGTAAAACTATAATGTTATTGCAGGATTAACAACTTAATATTACCGAAAAAGTTGCACTTTCTTAGGTTTAGACTCAAAGTCGATTTTCTTGTAAATTGTATGTTAATCACTTGAGCACTGTACCGCATTAGCCAAAAAAAAACAATTTTACTGATTTGCGCGAAAATAAAATTATATAGCTATTGCAGAATTGACATATTCATATAACCGAAAAAAATGCACTTTCTTAGCTTTAGACTTAAAGTCGATTTTCTTGTAAATTGTATTTCAGTTGCGTGCGCACTGTACCGCCTAAGCCGAAAAACATGAATTTTACTGATTTGAGCGAAAGTCAAATTATATTTTAATTGCAGGATTAACAAATTAATATTACCGAAAAAGTTGCACTTTCTTGGGTTTAGACTCAAAGTCGATTTTCTTGTAAATTGTATGTCAGTTGCGTGAGCACTGTACTGCTTAAGCCGAAAAACATGAATTTTACTGATTTGAGCGAAAGTCAAATTATATTTTTATTGCAGGATTAACAAATTAATATTACCGAAAAAATTGCACTTTCTTAGGTTTAGACTCAAAGTCGATTTTCTTGTAAATTGTATGTTAATCACTTGAGCACTCTACCGCATAAGCCGAAAAACACCAATTTTACTGATTTGCGCGAAAGTAAAATTATAATGTTATTGCAGGATTAACAACTTAATATTACCGAAAAAGTTGCACTTTCTTAGGTTTAGACTCAAAGTCGATTTCCTTGTAAATTGTATGTTAATCACTTGAGCACTGTACCGCATAAGCCGAAAAACATCAGTTTTACTGATTTGCGCGAGGCTAAAACTATAATGTTATTGCAGGATTAACAACTTAATATTACCGAAAAAGTTGCACTTTCTTAGGTTTAGACTCAAAGTTGATTTTCTTGTAAATTGTATGTTAATCACTTGAGCACTCTACCGCATAAGCCAAAAAACACCAATTTTACTGATTTGCGCGAAAGTAAAATTATAATGTTAATGCAGGATTAACACATTAATATAACCGAAAAAATTCCACTTTCTTAGGTTTAGACTCAAAGTCGATTTCCTTGTAAATTGTATGTTAATCACTTGAGCACTGTACCGCATAAGCCGAAAAACATGAATTTTACTGATTTGAGCGAAAGTCAAATTATATTGTTATTGCAGGATTAACAAATTAATATTACCGAAAAAGTTGCACTTTCTTAGGTTTAGACTCAAAGTCGATTTTCTTGTAAATTGCATGTTAATCACTTGAGCACTGTACCGCATAAGCCGAAAAACAACAATTTTACTGATTTGCGCGAAAATAAAATTATATAGCTATTGCAGAATTGACATATTCATATAACCGAAAAAATTGTACTTTCTTAGTTTTAGACTTAAAGTCGATTTGCTGCTAAATTGTATGTTAATTGCGTGAGCACTGTACCGCTTAAACCGAAAAACATGAATTTTACTGATTTGAGCGAAAGTCAAATTATATTGTTATTGCAGGATTAACAAATTAATATTACCGAAAAAGTTTCACTTTCTTGGGTTTAGACTCAAAGTCGATTTTCTTGTAAATTGTATGTCAGTTGCGTGAGCACTGTACTGCTTAAGCCGAAAAACATGAATTTTACTGATTTGAGCGAAAGTCAAATTATATTTTAATTGCAGGATTAACAAATTAATATTACCGAAAAAATTGCACTTTCTTAGGTTTAGACTCAAAGTCGATTTCCTTGTAAATTGTATGTTAATCACTTGAGCACTGTACCGCATAAGCCGAAAAACACCAATTTTACTGATTTGCGCGAAAGTAAAATTATAATGTTAATGCAGGATTAACACATTAATATAACCGAAAAAATTCCACTTTCTTAGGTTTAGACTCAAAGTCGATTTCCTTGTAAATTGTATGTTAATCACTTGAGCACTGTACCGCATAAGCCGAAAAACATCAGTTTTACTGATTTGCGCGAGAGTAAAACTATAATGTTATTGCAGGATTAACAACTTAATATTACCGAAAAAGTTGCACTTTCTTAGGTTTAGACTCAAAGTCGATTTTCTTGTAAATTGTATGTTAATCACTTGAGCACTGTACCGCATAAGCCAAAAAACAACAATTTTACTGATTTGCGCGAAAATAAAATTATATATCTATTGCAGGATTAACAAATTAATATTACCGAAAAAGTTGCACTTTCTTAGGTTTAGTCTCAAAGTCGATTTTCTTGTAAATTGTATGTCAATTGCGTGCGCACTGTACCGCTTAAGCTGAAAAATATCAATATTACTGATTTGCGCGAAAGTAAAACTATAATGTTATGGCAGGATTAACAAATTAATATTAAAAAAAGAAAAGAAAAAATTGAACTTTCTTAGATTTTTACTTAAAGCCGAGTTTCTTGTAAATTGTATGTTAATTACTTGAGCGCTGTACCGCTTAGGCCGAAAAACATCAATTTTACTGATTTGCGCGAGAGTAAAACTTTAATGTTATTGCAGGATTAACAACTTAATATTACCGAAAAAAATGCACTTTCTTAGCTTTAGACTTAAAGTCGATTTTCTTGTAAATTGTATTTCAGTTGCGTGCGCACTGTACCGCTTAAACCGAAAAACATGAATTTTACTGATTTGAGCGAAAGTCAAATTATATTGTTATTGCAGGATTAACAAATTAATATTACCGAAAAAGTTGCACTTTCTTAGGTTTAGTCTCAAAGTCGATTTTCTTGTAAATTGTATGTCAATTGCGTGCGCACTGTACCGCTTAAGCTGAAAAACATCAATATTACTGATTTGCGCGAAAGTAAAACTATAATGTTATGGCAGGATTAACAAATTAATATTAAAAAAAGAAAAGAAAAATTTAACTTTCTTAGATTTTTACTTAAAGCCGATTTTCTTGTAAATTGTATGTTAATTACTTGAGCGCTGTACCGCTTAGGCCGAAAAACATCAATTTTACTGATTTGCGCGAAAGTAAAACTATAATGTTATTGCAGGATTAACAAATTAATATTACCGAAAAAGTTGCACTTTCTTAGGTTTAGACTCAAAGTCGATTTTCTTGTAAATTTTATGTTAATCATTTGAGCACTGTACCGCATAAGCCGAAAAACATCAATTTTACTGATTTGGGCGAAAGTAAAACTATAATGTTATTGCAGGATTAACAACTTAATATTACCGAAAAAATATCACTTTCTAAGCTTTAGACTTAAAGTCGATTTTCTTGTAAATTGTATTTCAGTTGCGTGAGCACTGTACCGCTTAAGCTGAAAAACATGAATTTTACTGATTTGAGCGAAAGTCAAATTATATTGTTATTGCAGGATTAACAAATTAATATTACCGAAAAAGTTGCACTTTCTTAGGTGTAGACCCAAATTATCTTGTAAATTGTATGTCAATTGCGGCAGCACTGTACTGCTTAAGCCGAAAAACATCAATATTACTGATTTGTGCGAAAGTAAAATTATAATGTTATTGCAGAATTTACATATTCATATAACCGAAAAAATTGTACCTTCTTAGTTTAGAATTAAAGTCGATTTTCTTCTAAATTCTAAAAAAAAAATCTCTAAAAAAATTGCACTTTCTTATGACATATAACCGAAAAAATTGCACTTTCTTAGCTTTAGACTTAAAGTCGATTTTCGTGTAAATTGTATTTCAGTTACATGAGCCCTGTACCGTTAAAGCCGAAAAACATGAATTTTACTGATTTAAGCGAAAGTCAAATTATATTATTATTGCAGGATTAACAAATTAATATTACCGGAAAAGTTGCACTTTCTTAGGTTTAGACTCAAAGTCGATTTTCTTGTAAATTGTATGTTAATCACTTGAGCACTCTACCGCATAAGTCGAAAAACACCAATTTTACTGATTTGCGCGAAAGTAAAATTATAATGTTAATGCAGGATTAACACATTAATATAACCGAAAAAATTGCACTTTCTTAGGTTTAGACTCAAAGTCGATTTCCTTGTAAATTGTATGTTAATCACTTGAGCACTGTACCGGATAAGCCGAAAAACATCAGTTTTACTGGTTTGCGCGAAAGTAAAACTATAATGTTATTGCAGGATTAACAACTTAATATTACCGAAAAAGTTGCACTTTCTTAGGTTTAGACTCAAAGTCGATTTTCTTGTAAATTGTATGTTAATCACTTGAGCACTCTACCGCATAAGCCAAAAAACACCAATTTTACTGATTTGCGCGAAAGTAAAATTATAATGTTAATGCAGGATTAACACATTAATATAACCGAAAAAATTCCACTTTCTTAGGTTTAGACTCAAAGTCGATTTCCTTGTAAATTGTATGTTAATCACTTGAGCACTGTACCGCATAAGCCGAAAAACATCAGTTTTACTGATTTGCGCGAAAGTAAAACTATAATGTTATTGCAGGATTAAGAACTTAATATTACCGAAAAAGTTGCACTTTCTTAGGTTTAGACTCAAAGTCGATTTTCTTGTAAATTGCATGTTAATCACTTGAGCACTGTACCGCATAAGCCGAAAAACAACAATTTTACTGATTTGTGCGAAAGTAAAATTATAATGTTAATGCAGGATTAACACATTAATATTACCGAAAAAATTGCACTTTCTTAGGTTTAGACTTAAAGTCGATTTTCTTGTAAATTGTATTTCAGTTGCGTGAGCACTGTACCGCTTAAGCCGAAAAACATCAGTTTTACTGATTTGCGCGAAAGTAAAACTATAATGTTATTGCAGGATTAAGAACTTAATATTACCGAAAAAGTTGCACTTTCTTAGGTTTAGACTCAAAGTCGATTTTCTTGTAAATTGCATGTTAATCACTTGAGCACTCTACCGCATAAGTCGAAAAACACCAATTTTACTGATTTGCGCGAAAGTAAAATTATAATGTTAATGCAGGATTAACACATTAATATAACCGAAAAAATTCCACTTTCTTAGGTTTAGACTCAAAGTCGATTTCCTTGTAAATTGTATGTTAATCACTTGAGCACTGTACCGCATAAGCCGAAAAACATCAGTTTTACTGATTTGCGCGAAAGTAAAACTATAATGTTATTGCAGGATTAAGAACTTAATATTACCGAAAAAGTTGCACTTTCTTAGGTTTAGACTCAAAGTCGATTTTCTTGTAAATTGCATGTTAATCACTTGAGCACTGTACCGCATAAGCCGAAAAACAACAATTTTACTGATTTGTGCGAAAGTAAAATTATAATGTTATTGCAGAATTTACATATTCATATAACCGAAAAAATTGTACCTTCTTAGTTTAGAATTAAAGTCGATTTTCTTCTAAATTCTAAAAAAAAAATCTCTAAAAAAATTGCACTTTCTTATGACATATAACCGAAAAAATTGCACTTTCTTAGCTTTAGACTTAAAGTCGATTTTCGTGTAAATTGTATTTCAGTTACATGAGCCCTGTACCGTTAAAGCCGAAAAACATGAATTTTACTGATTTAAGCGAAAGTCAAATTATATTATTATTGCAGGATTAACAAATTAATATTACCGGAAAAGTTGCACTTTCTTAGGTTTAGACTCAAAGTCGATTTTCTTGTAAATTGTATGTTAATCACTTGAGCACTCTACCGCATAAGTCGAAAAACACCAATTTTACTGATTTGCGCGAAAGTAAAATTATAATATTAATGCAGGATTAACACATTAATATAACCGAAAAAATTGCACTTTCTTAGGTTTAGACTCAAAGTCGATTTCCTTGTAAATTGTATGTTAATCACTTGAGCACTGTACCGGATAAGCCGAAAAACATCAGTTTTACTGGTTTGCGCGAAAGTAAAACTATAATGTTATTGCAGGATTAACAACTTAATATTACCGAAAAAGTTGCACTTTCTTAGGTTTAGACTCAAAGTCGATTTTCTTGTAAATTGTATGTTAATCACTTGAGCACTCTACCGCTTAAACCGAAAAACATGAATTTTACTGATTTGAGCGAAAGTCAAATTATATTGTTATTGCAGGATTAACAAATTAATATTACCGAAAAAGTTTCACTTTCTTGGGTTTAGACTCAAAGTCGATTTTCTTGTAAATTGTATGTCAGTTGCGTGAGCACTGTACTGCTTAAGCCGAAAAACATGAATTTTACTGATTTGAGCGAAAGTCAAATTATATTTTAATTGCAGGATTAACAAATTAATATTACCGAAAAAATTGCACTTTCTTAGGTTTAGACTCAAAGTCGATTTCCTTGTAAATTGTATGTTAATCACTTGAGCACTGTACCGCATAAGCCGAAAAACATCAGTTTTACTGATTTGCGCGAAAGTAAAACTATAATGTTATTGCAGGATTAAGAACTTAATATTACCGAAAAAGTTGCACTTTCTTAGGTTTAGACTCAAAGTCGATTTTCTTGTAAATTGCATGTTAATCACTTGAGCACTGTACCGCATAAGCCGAAAAACATCAATATTACTGATTTGCGCGAAAGTAAAATTATAATGTTATTGCAGAATTTACATATTCATATAACCGAAAAAATTGCACTTTCTTTGTTTTAGACTTAAAGTCGATTTTCTTGTAAATTGTATTTCAGTTGCGTGAGCATTGTACCGCTTAAGCCGAAAAACATTTATTTTACTGATTTGAGCAAAGGTCAAATTATATTGCTTTTGCAGGATTAACAAATTAATATTACCGAAAAAGTTGCACTTTCTTAGGTTTAGACTTAATGTCGATTTTCTTGTAAATTGTATGTCAATTGCGGCAGCACTGTACTGCTTAAGCCGAAAAACATAAATATTACTGATTTGCGCAAAAGTAAAATTATAATGTTATTGCAGAATTAACATATTCATATAACCGAAAAAATTGTACTTTATTAGTTTTAGACTTAAAGTCGATTTTCTTCTAAATTGTATGTCAATTGCGTGAGCACTGTACCGCTTAAACCGAAAAACATGAATTTTACTGATTTGAGCGAAAGTCAAATTATATTTTTATTGCAGAATTAACATATTCATATAACCGAAAAAATTGCACTTTCTTAGTTTAGACTTAAACTCGATTTTCTTCTAAATTCTAAAAAAAAAATCTTTAAAAAAAATGCACTTTCTTATGACATATAACCGAAAAAATTGCACTTTCTTAGCTTTAGACTTAAAGTCGATTTTCGTGTAAATTGTATTTCAGTTACGTGAGCACTGTACCGTTTAAGCCGAAAAACATGAATTTTACTGATTTGAGCGAAAGTCAAATTATATTGTTATTGCAGGATTAACAAATTAATATTACCGAAAAAATTGCACTTTCTTAGCTTTAGACTTAAAGTCGATTTTCGTGTAAATTGTATTTCAGTTGCGTGAGCACTGTACCGCTTAAGCCGAAAAACATTTATTTTACTGATTTGAGCGAAGGTCAAATTATATTGCTTTTGCAGGATTAACAAATTAATATTACCGAAAAAGTTGCACTTTCTTAGGTTTAGACTCAAAGTCGATTTTCTTGTAAATTGTATGTTAATCACTTGAGCACTGTACTGCTTAAACCGAAAAACATGAATTTTACTGATTTGAGCGAAAGTCAAATTATATTTTTATTGCAGGATTAACAAATTAATATTACCGAAAAAATTGCACTTTCTTAGTTTTAGACTTAAAGTCGATTTTCTTGTAAATTATATTTCAGTTGCGTGAGCACTGTACCGCTTAAGCCGAAAAACATTTATTTTACTGATTTGAGCGAAGGTCAAATTATATTGCTTTTGCAGGATTAACAAATTAATATTACCGAAAAAGTTGCACTTTCTTAGGTTTAGACTCAAAGTCGATTTTCTTGTAAATTGTATGTTAATCACTTGAGCACTGTACTGCTTAAGCCGAAAAACATGAATTTTACTGATTTGAGCGAAAGTCAAATTATATTTTTATTGCAGGATTAACAAATTAATATTACCGAAAAAGTTGCACTTTCTTAGGTTTAGACTCCAAGTCGATTTTCTTGTAAATTGTATGTCAATTGCGGCAGCACTGTACTGCTTCAGCCGAAAAACATCAATATTACTGATTTGCGCGAAAGTAAAATTATAATGTTATTGCAGAATTTACATATTCATATAACCGAAAAAATTGTACTTTATTATTTTTAGACTTAAAGTCGATTTTCTTCTAAGTTGTATGTCAATTGCGTGAGCACTGTACCGCTTAAACCGAAAAACATGAATTTTACTGATTTGAGCGACAGTCAAATTATATTGTTATTGCAGAATTGACATATTCATATAACCGAAAAAATTGCACTTTCTTAGTTTTAGACTTAAAGTCGATTTTCTTGTAAATTGTATTTCAGTTGCGTGAGCACTGTACCGCTTAAGCCGAAAAACATTTATTTTACTGATTTGAGCGAAGGTCAAATTATATTGCTTTTGCAGGATTAACAAATTAATATTACCGAAAAAGTTGCACTTTCTTAGGTTTAGACTCAAAGTCGATTTTCTTGTAAATTGTATGTTAATCACTTGAGCACTGTACTGCTTAAGCCGAAAAACATGAATTTTACTGATTTGAGCGAAAGTCAAATTATATTTTTATTGCAGGATTAACAAATTAATATTACCGAAAAAGTTGCACTTTCTTAGGTTTAGACTCCAAGTCGATTTTCTTGTAAATTGTATGTCAATTGCGGCAGCACTGTACTGCTTAAGCCGAAAAACATTAATATTACTGATTTGCACGAAAGTAAAATTATAATGTTATTGCAGAATTTACATATTCATATAACCGAAAAATTTGTACTTTCTTAGTTTTAGACTTAAAGTCGATTTGCTTCTAAATTGTATGTTAATCACTTGAGCACTGTACTGCTTAAGCCGAAAAACATGAATTTTACTGATTTGAGCGGAAGTCAAATTATATTTTTATTGCAGGATTAACAAATTAATATTACCGAAAAAGTTGCACTTTCTTAGGTTTAGACTCCAAGTCGATTTTCTTGTAAATTGTATGTCAATTGCGGCAGCACTGTACTGCTTAAGCCGAAAAACATTAATATTACTGATTTGCACGAAAGTAAAATTATAATGTTATTGCAGAATTTACATATTCATATAACCGAAAAATTTGTACTTTCTTAGTTTTAGACTTAAAGTCGATTTGCTTCTAAATTGTATGTTAATTGCGTGGGCACTGTACCGCTTAAACCGAAAAACATGAATTTTACTGATTTGAGCGAAAGTCAAATTATATTGTTATTGCAGGATTGACAAATTCGATTTTCTTGTAAATTGTATGTCAGTTGCGTGAGCACTGTACCGCTTAAGCCGAAAAACATGAATTTTACTGATTTGAGCGAAAGTCAAATTATATTTTTATTGCAGGATTAACAAATTAATATAACCGAAAAAATTGCAGTTTTTTAGGTTTAGACTCAAAGTCGATTTTCTTGTAAATTGTATGTCAATTGCGGCAGCACTGTACTGCTTCAGCCGAAAAACATCAATATTACTGATTTGCGCGAAAGTAAAATTATAATGTTATTGCAGAATTTACATATTCATATAACCGAAAAAATTGTACTTTATTAGTTTTAGACTTAAAGTCGATTTTCTTCTAAATTGTATGTCTATTGCGTGAGCACTGTACCGCTTAACAAATTAATATAACCGAAAAAATTGCACTTTTTTAGGTTTAGACTCAAAGTCGATTTTCTTGTAAATTGTATGTCAATTGCGGCAGCACTGTACTGCTTCAGCCGAAAAACATCAATATTACTGATTTGCGCGAAAGTAAAATTATAATGTTATGTCAGAATTTACATATTCATATAACCGAAAAAATTGCACTTTCTTTGTTTTAGACTTAAAGTCGATTTTCTTGTAAATTGTATTTCAGTTGCGTGAGCACTGTACCGCTTAAGCCGAAAAACATTTATTTTACTGATTTGAGCGAAGGTCAAATTATATTGCTTTTGCAGCATTACCAAATTAATATTACCGAAAAAGTTGCACTTTCTTAGGTTTAGACTTATAGTCGATTTTCTTGTAAATTGTATGTCAATTGCGGCAGCACTGTACTGTTTAAGCCGAAAAACATTAATATTACTGATTTGCGCGAAAGTAAAATTATAATGTTATTGCAGAATTTACATATTCATATAACCGAAAAAATTGTACTTTCTTAGTTTTAGACTTAAAGTCGATTTGCTTCTAAATTGTATGTTAATTGCGTGAGCACTGTACCGCTTAAACCGAAAAACATGAATTTTACTGATTTGCGCTAAAAGCAAACTTTCATTTTATTTCAGGATTAACATATTCATATAACCGAAAAAATTGCACTTTCTTAGTTTTAGACTTAAAGTCGATTTTCTTGTAAATTGTATTTCAGTTGCGTGAGCACTGTACCGCTTAAGCCGAAAAACATGAATTTTACTGATTTGAGCGAAAGTCAAATTATATTTTTATTGCAGGATTAACAAATTAATATAACCGAAAAAATTGCACTTTTTTAGGTTTAGACTCAAAGTCGATTTTCTTGTAAATTGTATGTCAATTGCGGCAGCGCTGTACTGCTTCAGCCGAAAAACATCAATATTACTGATTTGCGCGAAAGTAAAATTATAATGTTATTGCAGAATTTACATATTCATATAACCGAAAAAATTGCACTTTCTTTGTTTTAGACTTAAAGTCGATTTTCTTGTAAATTGTATTTCAGTTGCGTGAGCACTGTACCGCTTAAGCCGAAAAACATTTATTTTACTGATTTGAGCGAAGGTCAAATTATATTGCTTTTGCAGGATTAACAAATTAATATTACCGAAAAAGTTGCACTTTCTTAGGTTTAGACTTAAAGTCGATTTTCTTGTAAATTGTATGTCAATTGCGGCAGCACTGTACTGCTTAAGCCGAAAAACATTAATATTACTGATTTGCGCGAAAGTAAAATTATAATGTTATTGCAGAATTAACATATTCATATAACCGAAAAAATTGTACTTTCTTAGTTTTAGACTTAAAGTCGATTTGCTTCTAAATTGTATCAATATTACTGATTTGCGCGGAAGTGAAATTATAATGTTATTGCAGAATTTACATATTCATACTTAAAGTCGATTTTCTTGTAAATTGTATGTCAATTGCGTGAGCACTGTACTGCTTAAACCGAAGAAAATAAATTTTACTGATTTGAGCGAAAGTCAAATTATATTGTTATTGCAGAATTGACATATTCATATAACCGAAAAAATTTAAGTTTCTTAGTTTAGACTTAAAGTCGATTTTCTTCTAAATTCTAAAAAAAAAAATCTCTAAAAAAATTGCACTTTCTTATGACATATAACCGAAAAAATTGCACTTTCTTAGCTTTAGACTTAACGTCGATTTTCGTGTAAATTGTATTTCAGTTACGTGAGCACTGTACCGTTTAAGCCGAAAAACATGAATTTTACTGATTTGAGCGAAAGTCAAATTATATTGTTATTGCAGGATTAACAAATTAATATTACCGAAAAAGTTGCACTTTCTAGGTTTAGACTCAAAGTCGATTTTCTTGTAAATTGTATGTTAATCACTTGAGCACTCTACCGCATAAGCCGAAAAACACCAATTTTACTGATTTGCGCGAAAGTAAAATTATAATGTTAATGCAGGAATAACACATTAATATAACCGAAAAAATTCCACTTTCTTAGGTTTAGACTCAAAGTCGATTTCCTTGTAAATTGTATGTTAATCACTTGAGCACTGTACCGCATAAGCCGAAAAACATCAGTTTTACTGATTTGCGCGAAAGTAAAACTATAATGTTATTGCAGGATTAACAACTTAATATTACCGAAAAGGTTGCACTTTCTTAGGTTTAGACTCAAAGTCGATTTTATTGTAAGTTGTATGTTAATCACTTGAGCACTGTACTGCTTAAGCCGAAAAACATGAATTTTACTGATTTGAGCGAAAGTAAAATTATAATGTTATTGCAGAATTTACATATTCATATAACCGAAAAAATTGCACTTTCTTTGTTTTAGACTCAAAGTCGATTTTCTTGTAAGTTGTATGTTAATCACTTGAGCACTGTACTGCTTAAGCCGAAAAACATGAATTTTACTGATTTGAGCGAAAGTAAAATTATAATGTTATTGCAGAATTTACATATTCATATAACCGAAAAAATTGCACTTTCTTTGTTTTAGACTTAAAGTCGATTTTCTTGTAAATTGTATGTCAGTTGCGTGAGCACTGTACTGCTTAAGCCGAAAAACATCAATATTACTGATTTGCGCGAAAGTAAAATTATAATGTTATTGCAGAATTTACATATTCATATAACCGAAAAAATTGCACTTTCTTTGTTTTAGACTTAAAGTCGATTTTCTTGTAAATTGTATTTCAGTTGCGTGAGCACTGTACCGCTAAAGCTGAAAAACATGATTTTTACTGATTTGAGCGAAAGTCAAATTATATTTTTATTGCAGGATTAACAAATTAATATTACCGAAAAAGTTGCACTTTCTTAGGTTTAGACTCCAAGTCGATTTTCTTGTAAATTGTATGTCAATTGCGGCAGCACTGTACTGCTTCAGCCGAAAAACATCAATATTACTGATTTGCGCGAAAGTTAAATTATAATGTTATTGCAGAATTTACATATTCATATAACCGAAAAAATTGCACTTTCTTTGTTTTAGACTTAAAGTCGATTTTCTTGTAAATTGTATTTCAGTTGCGTGAGTACTGTACCGCTAAAGCTGAAAAACATGATTTTTACTGATTTGAGCGAAAGTCAAATTATATTTTTATTGCAGGATTAACAAATTAATATTACCGAAAAAATTGCACTTTCTTAGCTTTAGACTTAAAGTCGATTTTCGTGTAAATTGTATTTCAGTTACGTGAGCACTGTACCGGTTAAGCCGAAAAACATGAATTTTACTGATTTGAGCGAAAGTCAAATTATATTGTTATTGCAGGATTAACAAATTAATATTACCGAAAAAGTTGCACTTTCTTAGGTTTAGACTCAAAGTCGATTTTCTTGTAAATTGTATGTTAATCACTTGAGCACTCTACCGCATAAGCCGAAAAACACCAATTTTACTGATTTGCGCGAAAGTAAAATTATAATGTTAATGCAGGATTAACACATTAATATAACCGAAAAAATTCCACTTTCTTAGGTTTAGACTCAAAGTCGCTTTCCTTGTAAATTGTATGTTAATCACTTGAGCAATGTACCGCATAAGCCGAAAAACATCAGTTTTACTGATTTGCGCGAAAGTAAAACTATAATGTTATTGCAGGATTAACAACTTAATATTACCGAAAAAGTTGCACTTTCTTAGGTTTAGACTCAAAGTCGATTTTCTTGTAAATTGTATGTCAATTGCGGCAGCACTGTACTGCTTCAGCCGAAAAACATCAATATTACTGATTTGCGCGAAAGTAAAATTATAATGTTATTGCAGAATTTACATATTCATATAACCGAAAAAATTGTACTTTATTAGTTTTAGACTTAAAGTCGATTTTCTTCTAAATTGTATGTCTATTGCGTGAGCACTGTACCGCTTAACAAATTAATATAACCGAAAAAATTGCACTTTTTTAGGTTTAGACTCAAAGTCGATTTTCTTGTAAATTGTATGTCAATTGCGGCAGCACTGTACTGCTTCAGCCGAAAAACATCAATATTACTGATTTGCGCGAAAGTAAAATTATAATGTTATGTCAGAATTTACATATTCATATAACCGAAAAAATTGCACTTTCTTTGTTTTAGACTTAAAGTCGATTTTCTTGTAAATTGTATTTCAGTTGCGTGAGCACTGTACCGCTTAAGCCGAAAAACATTTATTTTACTGATTTGAGCGAAGGTCAAATTATATTGCTTTTGCAGCATTACCAAATTAATATTACCGAAAAAGTTGCACTTTCTTAGGTTTAGACTTATAGTCGATTTTCTTGTAAATTGTATGTCAATTGCGGCAGCACTGTACTGTTTAAGCCGAAAAACATTAATATTACTGATTTGCGCGAAAGTAAAATTATAATGTTATTGCAGAATTTACATATTCATATAACCGAAAAAATTGTACTTTCTTAGTTTTAGACTTAAAGTCGATTTGCTTCTAAATTGTATGTTAATTGCGTGAGCACTGTACCGCTTAAACCGAAAAACATGAATTTTACTGATTTGCGCTAAAAGCAAACTTTCATTTTATTTCAGGATTAACATATTCATATAACCGAAAAAATTGCACTTTCTTAGTTTTAGACTTAAAGTCGATTTTCTTGTAAATTGTATTTCAGTTGCGTGAGCACTGTACCGCTTAAGCCGAAAAACATGAATTTTACTGATTTGAGCGAAAGTCAAATTATATTTTTATTGCAGGATTAACAAATTAATATAACCGAAAAAATTGCACTTTTTTAGGTTTAGACTCAAAGTCGATTTTCTTGTAAATTGTATGTCAATTGCGGCAGCGCTGTACTGCTTCAGCCGAAAAACATCAATATTACTGATTTGCGCGAAAGTAAAATTATAATGTTATTGCAGAATTTACATATTCATATAACCGAAAAAATTGCACTTTCTTTGTTTTAGACTTAAAGTCGATTTTCTTGTAAATTGTATTTCAGTTGCGTGAGCACTGTACCGCTTAAGCCGAAAAACATTTATTTTACTGATTTGAGCGAAGGTCAAATTATATTGCTTTTGCAGGATTAACAAATTAATATTACCGAAAAAGTTGCACTTTCTTAGGTTTAGACTTAAAGTCGATTTTCTTGTAAATTGTATGTCAATTGCGGCAGCACTGTACTGCTTAAGCCGAAAAACATTAATATTACTGATTTGCGCGAAAGTAAAATTATAATGTTATTGCAGAATTAACATATTCATATAACCGAAAAAATTGTACTTTCTTAGTTTTAGACTTAAAGTCGATTTGCTTCTAAATTGTATCAATATTACTGATTTGCGCGGAAGTGAAATTATAATGTTATTGCAGAATTTACATATTCATACTTAAAGTCGATTTTCTTGTAAATTGTATGTCAATTGCGTGAGCACTGTACTGCTTAAACCGAAGAAAATAAATTTTACTGATTTGAGCGAAAGTCAAATTATATTGTTATTGCAGAATTGACATATTCATATAACCGAAAAAATTTAAGTTTCTTAGTTTAGACTTAAAGTCGATTTTCTTCTAAATTCTAAAAAAAAAAATCTCTAAAAAAATTGCACTTTCTTATGACATATAACCGAAAAAATTGCACTTTCTTAGCTTTAGACTTAACGTCGATTTTCGTGTAAATTGTATTTCAGTTACGTGAGCACTGTACCGTTTAAGCCGAAAAACATGAATTTTACTGATTTGAGCGAAAGTCAAATTATATTGTTATTGCAGGATTAACAAATTAATATTACCGAAAAAGTTGCACTTTCTAGGTTTAGACTCAAAGTCGATTTTCTTGTAAATTGTATGTTAATCACTTGAGCACTCTACCGCATAAGCCGAAAAACACCAATTTTACTGATTTGCGCGAAAGTAAAATTATAATGTTAATGCAGGAATAACACATTAATATAACCGAAAAAATTCCACTTTCTTAGGTTTAGACTCAAAGTCGATTTCCTTGTAAATTGTATGTTAATCACTTGAGCACTGTACCGCATAAGCCGAAAAACATCAGTTTTACTGATTTGCGCGAAAGTAAAACTATAATGTTATTGCAGGATTAACAACTTAATATTACCGAAAAGGTTGCACTTTCTTAGGTTTAGACTCAAAGTCGATTTTCTTGTAAGTTGTATGTTAATCACTTGAGCACTGTACTGCTTAAGCCGAAAAACATGAATTTTACTGATTTGAGCGAAAGTAAAATTATAATGTTATTGCAGAATTTACATATTCATATAACCGAAAAAATTGCACTTTCTTTGTTTTAGACTCAAAGTCGATTTTCTTGTAAGTTGTATGTTAATCACTTGAGCACTGTACTGCTTAAGCCGAAAAACATGAATTTTACTGATTTGAGCGAAAGTAAAATTATAATGTTATTGCAGAATTTACATATTCATATAACCGAAAAAATTGCACTTTCTTTGTTTTAGACTTAAAGTCGATTTTCTTGTAAATTGTATGTCAGTTGCGTGAGCACTGTACTGCTTAAGCCGAAAAACATCAATATTACTGATTTGCGCGAAAGTAAAATTATAATGTTATTGCAGAATTTACATATTCATATAACCGAAAAAATTGCACTTTCTTTGTTTTAGACTTAAAGTCGATTTTCTTGTAAATTGTATTTCAGTTGCGTGAGCACTGTACCGCTAAAGCTGAAAAACATGATTTTTACTGATTTGAGCGAAAGTCAAATTATATTTTTATTGCAGGATTAACAAATTAATATTACCGAAAAAGTTGCACTTTCTTAGGTTTAGACTCCAAGTCGATTTTCTTGTAAATTGTATGTCAATTGCGGCAGCACTGTACTGCTTCAGCCGAAAAACATCAATATTACTGATTTGCGCGAAAGTTAAATTATAATGTTATTGCAGAATTTACATATTCATATAACCGAAAAAATTGCACTTTCTTTGTTTTAGACTTAAAGTCGATTTTCTTGTAAATTGTATTTCAGTTGCGTGAGTACTGTACCGCTAAAGCTGAAAAACATGATTTTTACTGATTTGAGCGAAAGTCAAATTATATTTTTATTGCAGGATTAACAAATTAATATTACCGAAAAAATTGCACTTTCTTAGCTTTAGACTTAAAGTCGATTTTCGTGTAAATTGTATTTCAGTTACGTGAGCACTGTACCGGTTAAGCCGAAAAACATGAATTTTACTGATTTGAGCGAAAGTCAAATTATATTGTTATTGCAGGATTAACAAATTAATATTACCGAAAAAGTTGCACTTTCTTAGGTTTAGACTCAAAGTCGATTTTCTTGTAAATTGTATGTTAATCACTTGAGCACTCTACCGCATAAGCCGAAAAACACCAATTTTACTGATTTGCGCGAAAGTAAAATTATAATGTTAATGCAGGATTAACACATTAATATAACCGAAAAAATTCCACTTTCTTAGGTTTAGACTCAAAGTCGCTTTCCTTGTAAATTGTATGTTAATCACTTGAGCACTGTACCGCATAAGCCGAAAAACATCAGTTTTACTGATTTGCGCGAAAGTAAAACTATAATGTTATTGCAGGATTAACAACTTAATATTACCGAAAAAGTTGCACTTTCTTAGGTTTAGACTCAAAGTCGATTTTCTTGTAAATTGTATGTTAATCACTTGAGCACTGTACTGCTTAAGCCGAAAAACATGAATTTTACTGATTTGAGCGAAAGTCAAATTATATTTTTATTGCAGGATTAACAAATTAATATTACCGAAAAAATTGCACTTTCTTAGGTTTAGACTCAAAGTCGATTTTCTTGTAAATTGTATGTCAATTGCGGCAGCACTGTACTGCTTCAGCCGAAAAACATCAATATTACTGATTTGCGCGAAAGTAAAATTATAATGTTATTGCAGAATTTACATATTCATATAACCGAAAAAATTGTACTTTCTTAGTTTTAGACTTAAAGTCGATTTTCTTCTAAATTGTATGTCAATTGCGTGAGCACTGTACCGCTTAAACCGAAAAACATGAATTTTACTGATTTGAGCGACAGTCAAATTATATTGTTATTGCAGAATTGACATATTCATATAACCGAAAAAATTGCACTTTCTTAGTTTTAGACTTAAAGTCGATTTTCTTGTAAATTGTATTTCAGTTGCGTGAGCACTCTACCGCTTAAGCCGAAAAACATTTATTTTACTGATTTGAGCGAAGGTCAAATTATATTGCTTTTGCAGGATTAACAAATTTATATTACCGAAAAAGTTGCACTTTCTTAGGTTTAGACTTAAAGTCGATTTTCTTGTAAATTGTATGTCAATTGCGGCAGCACTGTACTGCTTAAGCCGAAAAACATTAATATTACTGATTTGCACGAAAGTAAAATTATAATGTTATTGCAGAATTTACATATTCATATAACCGAAAAATTTGTACTTCCTTAGTTTTAGACTTAAAGTCGATTTGCTTCTAAATTGTATGTTAATTGCGTGAGCACTGTACCGCTTAAACCGAAAAACATGAATTTTACTGATTTGAGCGAAAGTCAAATTATATTGTTATTGCAGGATTAACAAATTCGATTTTCTTGTAAATTGTATGTCAGTTGCGTGAGCACTGTACTGCTTAAGCCGAAAAACATGAATTTTACTGATTTGAGCGAAAGTCAAATTATATTTTTATTGCAGGATTAACAAATTAATATAACCGAAAAAATTGCACTTTTTTAGGTTTAGACTCAAAGTCGATTTTCTTGTAAATTGTATGTCAATTGCGGCAGCACTGTACTGCTTCAGCTGAAAAACATCAATATTACTGATTTGCGCGAAAGTAAAATTATAATGTTATTGCAGAATTTACATATTCATATAACCGAAAAAATTGTACTTTATTAGTTTTAGACTTAAAGTCGATTTTCTTCTAAATTGTATGTCTATTGCGTGAGCACTGTACCGCTTAACAAATTAATATAACCGAAAAAATTGCACTTTTTTAGGTTTAGACTCAAAGTCGATTTTCTTGTAAATTGTATGTCAATTGCGGCAGCACTGTACTGCTTCAGCCGAAAAACATCAATATTACTGATTTGCGCGAAAGTAAAATTATAATGTTATTGCAGAATTTACATATTTATATAACCGAAAAAATTGCACTTTCTTTGTTTTAGACTTAAAGTCGATTTTCTTGTAAATTGTATTTCAGTTGCGTGAGCACTGTACCGCTTAATCCGAAAAACATTTATTTTACTGATTAGAGCGAAAGTCAAATTATATTGCTTTTGCAGGATTAACAAATTAATATTACCGAAAAAGTTGCACTTTCTTAGGTTTAGACTTATAGTCGATTTTCTTGTAAATTGTATGTCAATTGCGGCAGCACTGTACTGTTTAAGCCGAAAAACATTAATATTACTGATTTGCGCGACAGTAAAATTATAATGTTATTACAGAATTTACATATTCATACTTAAAGTCGATTTTCTTGTAAATTGTATGTCAATTGCGTGAGCACTGTACTGCTTAAACCGAAAAAAATAAATTTTACTGATTTGAGCGAAAGTCAAATTATATTGTTATTGCAGAATTGACATATTCATATAACCGAAAAAATTGCAGTTTCTTAGTTTTAGACTTAAAGTCGATTTTCTTGTAAATTGTTAATATTTCAGTTGCATGAGCACTGTACCGCTTAAGCCGAAAAACATTAATTTTACTGATTTGTGCGAAAGTAAAATTATCATGTTAATGCAGGATTAACACATTAATATAACCGAGAAAATTGTACTTTCTTAGTTTTAGACTTAAAGTCGATTTTCTTGTAAATTGTATGTCAATTGCGGCAGCACTGTACTGCTTAAACCGAAAAACATCAATATTACTGATTTGCGCGGAAGTGAAATTATAATGTTATTGCAGAATTTACATATTCATACTTAAAGTCGATTTTCTTGTAAATTGTATGTCAATTGCGTGAGCACTGTACTGCTTAAACCGAAAAAAATAAATTTTACTGATTTGAGCGAAAGTCAAATTATATTGTTATTGCAGAATTGACATATTCATATAACCGAAAAAATTGCAGTTTCTTAGTTTTAGACTTAAAGTCGATTTGCTTCTAAATTGTATGTTAATTGCGTGAGCACTGTACCGCTTAAACCGAAAAACATGAATTTTACTGATTTGCGCTAAAAGCAAACTTTCATTTTATTTCAGGATTAACATATTCATATAACCGAAAAAATTGCACTTTCTTAGTTTTAGACTTAAAGTCGATTTTCTTGTAAATTGTTAATATTTCAGTTGCATGAGCACTGTACCGCTTAAGCCGAAAAACATTAATTTTACTGATTTGTGCGAAAGTAAAATTATCATGTTAATGCAGGATTAACACATTAATATAACCGAGAAAATTGTACTTTCTTAGTTTTAGACTTAAAGTCGATTTTCTTGTAAACTGTATGTCAATTGCGGCAGCACTGTACTGCTTAAACCGAAAAACATCAATATTACTGATTTGCGCGGAAGTGAAATTATAATGTTATTGCAGAATTTACATATTCATACTTAAAGTCGATTTTCTTGTAAATTGTATGTCAATTGCGTGAGCACTGTACTGCTTAAACCGAAAAAAATAAATTTTACTGATTTGAGCGAAAGTCAAATTATATTGTTATTGCAGAATTGACATATTCATATAACCGAAAAAATTGCAGTTTCTTAGTTTTAGACTTAA
This sequence comes from Bactrocera oleae, assembly GCF_042242935.1. Lineage (NCBI taxonomy): Eukaryota > Metazoa > Arthropoda > Insecta > Diptera > Tephritidae > Bactrocera > Bactrocera oleae. The sequence goes on along the minus strand of NC_091541.1, from coordinate 13,361,758 downwards.
AGTCGATTTTCTTGTAAATTGTATTTCAGTTGCGTGAGCACTGTACCGTTTAAGCCGAAAAACATGAATTTTACTGATTTGAGCGAAAGTCAAATTATATTGTTATTGCAGGATTAACAAATTAATATTACCGAAAAAGTTGCACTTTCTTAGGTTTAGACTCAAAGTCGCTTTTCTTCTAAATTGTATGTCAGTTGCGTGAGCACTGTACTGCTTAAGCCGAAAAACATGAAATTTACTGATTTGAGCGAAAGTCAAATTATATTTTTATTGCAGGATTAACAAATCAATATTACCGAAAAATTGCACTTTCTTAGGTTTAGACTCAAAGTCGATTTTCTTGTAAATTGTATGTTAATCACTTGAGCACTCTACCGCATAAGCCGAAAAACACCAATTTTACTGATTTGCGCGAAAGTAAAATTATAATGTTATTGCAGGATTAACAACTTAATATTACCGAAAAGGTTGCACTTTCTTAGGTTTAGACTCAAAGTCGATTTTCTTGTAAGTTGTATGTTAATCACTTGAGCACTGTACTGCTTAAGCCGAAAAACATGAATTTTACTGATTTGAGCGAAAGTTAAATTATAATGTTATTGCAGAATTTACATATTCATATAACCGAAAAAATTGCACTTTCTTTGTTTTAGACTTAAAGTCGATTTTCTTGTAAATTGTATTTCAGTTGCGTGAGCACTGTACCGCTAAAGCTGAAAAACATGATTTTTACTGATTTGAGCGAAAGTCAAATTATAATGTTAATGCAGGATTAACACTTTAATATAACCGAAAAAATTCCACTTTCTTAGGTTTAGACTCAAAGTCGATTTCCTTGTAAATTGTATGTTAATCACTTGAGCACTGTACCGCATAAGCCGAAAAACATCAGTTTTACTGATTTGCGCGAAAGTAAAACTATAATGTTATTGCAGGATTAACAAATTAATATTACCGAAAAAGTTGCACTTTCTTAGGTTTAGACTCCTAGTCGATTTTCTTGTAAATTGTATGTCAGTTGCGTGAGCACTGTACTGCTTAAGCCGAAAAACATCAATATTACTGATTTGCGCGAAAGTAAAATTATAATGTCATTGCAGAATTTACATATTCATATAACCGAAAAAATTGCACTTTCTTTGTTTTAGACTTAAAGTCGATTTTCTTGTAAATTGTATTTCAGTTGCGTGAGCACTGTACCGCTAAAGCTGAAAAACATGATTTTTACTGATTTGAGCGAAAGTCAAATTATATTTTTATTGCAGGATTAACAAATTAATATTACCGAAAAAGTTGCACTTTCTTAGGTTTAGACTCCAAGTCGATTTTCTTGTAAATTGTATGTCAATTGCGGCAGCACTGTACTGCTTCCGCCGAAAAACATCAATATTACTGATTTGCGCGAAAGTTAAATTATAATGTTATTGCAGAATTTACATATTCATATAACCGAAAAAATTGCACTTTCTTTGTTTTAGACTTAAAGTCGATTTTCTTGTAAATTGTATTTCAGTTGCGTGAGTACTGTACCGCTAAAGCTGAAAAACATGATTTTTACTGATTTGAGCGAAAGTCAAATTATATTTTTATTGCAGGATTAACAAATTAATATTACCGAAAAAATTGCACTTTCTTAGCTTTGGACTTAAAGTCGATTTTCGTGTAAATTGTATTTCAGTTACGTGAGCACTGTACCGGTTAAGCCGAAAAACATTAATATTACTGATTTGCGCGAAAGTAAAATTATAATGTTATTACAGAATTTACATATTCATACTTAAAGTCGATTTTCTTGTAAATTGTATGTCAATTGCGTGAGCACTGTACTGCTTAAACCGAAAAAAATAAATTTTACTGATTTGAGCGAAAGTCAAATTATATTGTTATTGCAGAATTGACATATTCATATAACCGAAAAAATTGCAGTTTCTTAGTTTTAGACTTAAAGTCGATTTTGTTGTAAATTGTTAATAATTCAGTTGCATGAGCACTGTACCGCTTAAGCCGAAAAACATTAATTTTACTGATTTGTGCGAAAGTAAAATTATCATGTTAATGCAGGATTAACACATTAATATAACCGAGAAAATTGTACTTTCTTAGTTTTAGACTTAAAGTCGATTTTCTTGTAAATTGTATGTCAATTGCGGCAGCACTGTACTGCTTAAACCGAAAAACATCAATATTACTGATTTGCGCGGAAGTGAAATTATAATGTTATTGCAGAATTTACATATTCATACTTAAAGTCGATTTTCTTGTAAATTGTATGTCAATTGCGTGAGCACTGTACTGCTTAAACCGAAAAAAATAAATTTTACTGATTTGAGCGAAAGTCAAATTATATTGTTATTGCAGAATTGACATATTCATATAACCGAAAAAATTGCGGTTTCTTAGTTTTAGACTTAAAGTCGATTTGCTTCTAAATTGTATGTTAATTGCGTGAGCACTGTACCGCTTAAACCGAAAAACATGATTTTTACTGATTTGCGCTAAAAGCTAACTTTCATTTAATTTCAGGATTAACATATTCATATAACCGAAAAAATTGCACTTTCTTAGTTTTAGACTTAAAGTCGATTTTCTTGTAAATTGTTAATATTTCAGTTGCATGAGCACTGTACCGCTTAAGCCGAAAAACATTAATTTTACTGATTTGTGCGAAAGTAAATTTATCATGTTAATGCAGGATTAACACATTAATATAACCGAGAAAATTGTACTTTCTTAGTTTTAGACTTAAAGTCGATTTTCTTGTAAACTGTATGTCAATTGCGGCAGCACTGTACTGCTTAAACCGAAAAACATCAATATTACTGATTTGCGCGGAAGTGAAATTATAATGTTATTGCAGAATTTACATATTCATACTTAAAGTCGATTTTCTTGTAAATTGTATGTCAATTGCGTGCGCACTGTACTGCTTAAACCGAAAAAAATAAATTTTACTGATTTGAGCGAAAGTCAAATTATATTGTTATTGCAGAATTGACATATTCATATAACCGAAAAAATTGCAGTTTCTTAGTTTTAGACTTAAAGTCGATTTTCTTGTAAATTGTATTTCAGTTGCGTGAGTACTGTACCGCTAAAGCTGGAAAACATGATTTTTACTGATTTGAGCGAAAGTCAAATTATATTTTTATTGCAGGATTAACAAATTAATATTACCGAAAAAATTGCACTTTCTTAGCTTTAGACTTAAAGTCGATTTTCGTGTAAATTGTATTTCAGTTACGTGAGCACTGTACCGGTTAAGCCGAAAAACATTAATATTACTGATTTGCGCGAAAGTAAAATTATAATGTTATTACAGAATTTACATATTCATACTTAAAGTCGATTTTCTTGTAAATTGTATTTCAATTGCGTGAGCACTGTACTGCTTCAGCCGAAAAACATCAATATTACTGATTTGCGCGAAAGTTAAATTATAATGTTATTGCAGAATTTACATATTCATATAACCGAAAAAATTGCACTTTCTTTGTTTTAGACTTAAAGTCGATTTTCTTGTAAATTGTATTTCAGTTGCGTGAGTACTGTACCGCTAAAGCTGAAAAACATGATTTTTACTGATTTGAGCGAAAGTCAAATTATATTTTTATTGCAGGATTAACAAATTAATATTACCGAAAAAATTGCACTTTCTTAGCTTTAGACTTAAAGTCGATTTTCGTGTAAATTGTATTTCAGTTACGTGAGCACTGTACCGGTTAAGCCGAAAAACATTAATATTACTGATTTGCGCGAAAGTAAAAATATAATGTTATTACAGAATTTACATATTCATACTTAAAGTCGATTTTCTTGTAAATTGTATGTCAATTGCGTGAGCACTGTACTGCTTAAACCGAAAAAAATAAATTTTACTGATTTGAGCGAAAGTCAAATTATATTGTTATTGCAGAATTGACATATTCATATAACCGAAAAAATTGCAGTTTCTTAGTTTTAGACTTAAAGTCGATTTTCTTGTAAATTGTTAATATTTCAGTTGCATGAGCACTGTACCGTTTAAGCCGAAAAACATTAATTTTACTGATTTGTGCGAAAGTAAAATTATCATGTTAATGCAGGATTAACACATTAATATAACCGAGAAAATTGTACTTTCTTAGTTTTAGACTTAAAGTCGATTTTCTTGTAAATTGTATGTCAATTGCGGCAGCACTGTACTGCTTAAACCGAAAAACATCAATATTACTGATTTGCGCGGAAGTGAAATTATAATGTTATTGCAGAATTTACATATTCATACTTAAAGTCGATTTTCTTGTAAATTGTATGTCAATTGCGTGAGCACTGTACTGCTTAAACCGAAAAAAATAAATTTTACTGATTTGAGCGAAAGTCAAATTATATTGTTATTGCAGAATTGACATATTCATATAACCGAAAAAATTGCAGTTTCTTAGTTTTAGACTTAAAGTCGATTTGCTTCTAAATTGTATGTTAATTGCTTGAGCACTGTACCGCTTAAACCGAAAAACATGAATTTTACTGATTTGCGCTAAAAGCAAACTTTCATTTTATTTCAGGATTAACATATTCATATAACCGAAAAAATTGCACTTTCTTAGTTTTAGACTTAAAGTCGATTTTCTTGTAAATTGTTAATATTTCAGTTGCATGAGCACTGTACCGCTTAAGCCGAAAAACATTAATTTTACTGATTTGTGCGAAAGTAAAATTATCATGTTAATGCAGGATTAACACATTAATATAACCGAGAAAATTGTACTTTCTTAGTTTTAGACTTAAAGTCGATTTTCTTGTAAACTGTATGTCAATTGCGGCAGCACTGTACTGCTTAAACCGAAAAACATCAATATTACTGATTTGCGCGGAAGTGAAATTATAATGTTATTGCAGAATTTACATATTCATACTTAAAGTCGATTTTCTTGTAAATTGTATGTCAATTGCGTGAGCACTGTACTGCTTAAACCGAAAAAAATAAATTTTACTGATTTGAGCGAAAGTCAAATTATATTGTTATTGCAGAATTGACATATTCATATAACCGAAAAAATTGCAGTTTCTTAGTTTTAGACTTAAAGTCGATTTTCTTGTAAATTGTATTTCAGTTGCGTGAGCACTGTACCGTTTAAGCCGAAAAACATGAATTTTACTGATTTGAGCGAAAGTCAAATTATATTGTTATTGCAGGATTAACAAATTAATATTACCGAAAAAGTTGCACTTTCTTAGGTTTAGACTCAAAGTCGATTTTCTTGTAAATTGTATGTTAATCACTTGAGCACTCTACCGCATAAGCCAAAAAACACCAATTTTACTGATTTGCGCGAAAGTAAAATTATAATGTTAATGCAGGATTAACACATTAATATAACCGAAAAAATTCCACTTTCTTAGGTTTAGACTCAAAGTCGATTTCCTTGTAAATTGTATGTTTATCACTTGAGCACTGTACCGCATAAGCCGAAAAACATCAGTTTTACTGATTTGCGCGAAAGTAAAACTATAATGTTATTGCAGGATTAACAACTTAATATTACCGAAAAAGTTGCACTTTCTTAGGTTTAGCCTCAAAGTCGATTTTCTTGTAAATTGTATGTTAATCACTTGAGCACTGTACCGCATAAGCCGAAAAACAACAATTTTACTGATTTGCGCGAAAATAAAATTATATAGCTATTGCAGAATTGACATATTCATATAACCCAAAAAATTGTACTTTCTTAGTTTTAGACTTAAAGTCGATTTTCTTGTAAATTGTATGTCAGTTGCGTGAGCACTGTACTGCTTAAGCCGAAAAACATGAATTTTACTGATTTGAGCGAAAGTCAAATTATATTGTTATTGCAGGATTAACAAATTAATATTACCGAAAAAGTTGCACTTTCTTAGGTTTAGACTCAAAGTCGATTTTCTTGTAAATTGTATGTCAGTTGCGTGAGCACTGTACTGCTTAAGCCGAAAAACATGAAATTTACTGATTTGAGCGAAAGTCAAATTATATTTTTATTGCAGGATTAACAAATCAATATTACCGAAAAATTGCACTTTCTTAGGTTTAGACTCAAAGTCGATTTTCTTGTAAATTGTATGTTAATCACTTGAGCACTCTACCGCATAAGCCGAAAAACACCAATTTTACTGATTTGCGCGAAAGTAAAATTATAATGTTAATGCAGGATTAACACATTAATATAACCGAAAAAATTCCACTTTCTTAGGTTTAGACTCAAAGCCGATTTCCTTGTAATTTGTATGTTAATCACTTGAGCACTGTACCGCATAAGCCGAAAAACATCAGTTTTACTGATTTGCGCGAGAGTAAAACTATAATGTTATTGCAGGATTAACAACTTAATATTACCGAAAAAGTTGCACTTTCTTAGGTTTAGACTCAAAGTCGATTTTCTTGTAAATTGTATGTTAATCACTTGAGCACTGTACCGCATAAGCCGAAAAACAAAAATTTTACTGATTTGCGCGAAAATAAAATTATATAGCTATTGCAGAATTGACATATTCATATAACCGAATAAAATGCACTTTCTTAGCTTTAGACTTAAAGTCGATTTTCTTGTAAATTGTATTTCAGTTGCGTGCGCACTGTACCGCTTAAGCCGAAAAACATGAATTTTACTAAATTGAGCGAAAGTCAAATTATATTGTTATTGCAGGATTAACAAATTAATATTACCGAAAAAGTTACACTTTCTTAGGTTTAGTCTCAAAGTCGATTTTCTTGTAAATTGTATGTCAATTGCGTGCGCACTGTACCGCTTAGGCCGAAAAACATCAATTTTACTGATTTGCGCGAAAGTAAAACTATAATGTTATTACAGGATTAACAACTTAATATTACCGAAAAAGTTGCACTTTCTAGGTTTAGACTCAAAGTCGATTTTCTTGCAAATTGTATGTTAATCACTTGAGCACTGTACCGCATAAGCCGAAAAACATCAATTTTACTGATTTGGGCGAAAGTAAAACTATAATGTTATTGCAGGATTAACAACTTAATATTACCGAAAAAATTGCACTTTCTAAGCTTTAGACTTAAAGTCGATTTTCTTGTAAATTGTATTTCACTTGCGTGAGCACTGTACCGCTTAAGCCGAAAAACATGAATTTTACTGATTTGAGCGAAAGTCAAATTATATTGTTATTGCAGGATTAACAAATTAATATTACCGAAAAAGTTGCACTTTCTTAGGTTTAGACTCAAAGTCGATTTTCTTGTAAATTGTATGTTAATCACTTGAGCACTCTACCGCATAAGCCGAAAAACACCAATTTTACTGATTTGCGCGAAAGTAAAATTATAATGTTAATGCAGGATTAACACATTAATATAACCGAAAAAATTCCACTTTCTTAGGTTTAGACTCAAAGTCGATTTCCTTGTAAATTGTATGTTTATCACTTGAGCACTGTACCGCATAAGCCGAAAAACATCAGTTTTACTGATTTGCGCGAAAGTAAAACTATAATGTTATTGCAGGATTAACAACTTAATATTACCGAAAAAGTTGCACTTTCTTAGCTTTAGACTTAAAGTCGATTTTCGTGTAAATTGTATTTCAGTTACGTGAGCACTGTACTGCTTAAACCGAGAAACATCAATATTACTGATTTGCGCGGAAGTGAAATTATAATGTTATTGCAGAATTTACATATTCATACTTAAAGTCGATTTTCTTGTAAATTGTATGTCAATTGCGTGAGCACTGTACTGCTTAAACCGAAAAAAATAAATTTTACTGATTTGAGCGAAAGTCAAATTATATTGTTATTGCAGAATTGACATATTCATATAACCGAAAAAATTGCAGTTTCTTAGTTTTAGACTTAAAGTCGATTTTCTTGTAAATTGTATTTCAGTTGCGTGAGTACTGTACCGCTAAAGCTGAAAAACATGATTTTTACTGATTTGAGCGAAAGTCAAATTATATTTTTATTGCAGGATTAACAAATTAATATTACCGAAAAAATTGCACTTTCTTAGCTTTAGACTTAAAGTCGATTTTCGTGTAAATTGTATTTCAGTTACGTGAGCACTGTACCGGTTAAGCCGAAAAACATTAATATTACTGATTTGCGCGAAAGTAAAATTATAATGTTATTACAGAATTTACATATTCATACTTAAAGTCGATTTTCTTGTAAATTGTATGTCAATTGCGTGAGCACTGTACTGCTTCAGCCGAAAAACATCAATATTACTGATTTGCGCGAAAGTTAAATTATAATGTTATTGCAGAATTTACATATTCATATAACCGAAAAAATTGCACTTTCTTTGTTTTAGACTTAAAGTCGATTTTCTTGTAAATTGTATTTCAGTTGCGTGAGTACTGTACCGCTAAAGCTGAAAAACATGATTTTTACTGATTTGAGCGAAAGTCAAATTATATTTTTATTGCAGGATTAACAAATTAATATTACCGAAAAAATTGCACTTTCTTAGCTTTAGACTTAAAGTCGATTTTCGTGTAAATTGTATTTCAGTTACGTGAGCACTGTACCGGTTAAGCCGAAAAACATTAATATTACTGATTTGCGCGAAAGTAAAATTATAATGTTATTACAGAATTTACATATTCATACTTAAAGTCGATTTTCTTGTAAATTGTATGTCAATTGCGTGAGCACTGTACTGCTTAAACCGAAAAAAATAAATTTTACTGATTTGAGCGAAAGTCAAATTATATTGTTATTGCAGAATTGACATATTCATATAACCGAAAAAATTGCAGTTTCTTAGTTTTAGACTTAAAGTCGATTTGCTTCTAAATTGTATGTTAATTGCGTGAGCACTGTACCGCTTAAACCGAAAAACATGAATTTTACTGATTTGCGCTAAAAGCAAACTTTCATTTTATTTCAGGATTAACATATTCATATAACCGAAAAAATTGCACTTTCTTAGTTTTAGACTTAAAGTCGATTTTCTTGTAAATTGTTAATATTTCAGTTGCATGAGCACTGTACCGCTTAAGCCGAAAAACATTAATTTTACTGATTTGTGCGAAAGTAAAATTATCATGTTAATGCAGGATTAACACATTAATATAACCGAGAAAATTGTACTTTCTTAGTTTTAGACTTAAAGTCGATTTTCTTGTAAACTGTATGTCAATTGCGGCAGCACTGTACAGCTTAAACCGAAAAACATCAATATTACTGATTTGCGCGGAAGTGAAATTATAATGTTATTGCAGAATTTACATATTCATACTTAAAGTCGATTTTCTTGTAAATTGTATGTCAATTGCGTGAGCACTGTACTGCTTAAACCGAAAAAAATAAATTTTACTGATTTGAGCGAAAGTCAAATTATATTGTTATTGCAGAATTGACATATTCATATAACCGAAAAAATTGCAGTTTCTTAGTTTTAGACTTAAAGTCGATTTTCTTGTAAATTGTATTTCAGTTGCGTGAGCACTGTACCGTTTAAGCCGAAAAACATGAATTTTACTGATTTGAGCGAAAGTCAAATTATATTGTTATTGCAGGATTAACAAATTAATATTACCGAAAAAGTTGCACTTTCTTAGGTTTAGACTCAAAGTCGATTTTCTTGTAAATTGTATGTTAATCACTTGAGCACTCTACCGCATAAGCCAAAAAACACCAATTTTACTGATTTGCGCGAAAGTAAAATTATAATGTTAATGCAGGATTAACACATTAATATAACCGAAAAAATTCCACTTTCTTAGGTTTAGACTCAAAGTCGATTTCCTTGTAAATTGTATGTTTATCACTTGAGCACTGTACCGCATAAGCCGAAAAACATCAGTTTTACTGATTTGCGCGAAAGTAAAACTATAATGTTATTGCAGGATTAACAACTTAATATTACCGAAAAAGTTGCACTTTCTTAGGTTTAGCCTCAAAGTCGATTTTCTTGTAAATTGTATGTTAATCACTTGAGCACTGTACCGCATAAGCCGAAAAACAACAATTTTACTGATTTGCGCGAAAATAAAATTATATAGCTATTGCAGAATTGACATATTCATATAACCCAAAAAATTGTACTTTCTTAGTTTTAGACTTAAAGTCGATTTTCTTGTAAATTGTATGTCAGTTGCGTGAGCACTGTACTGCTTAAGCCGAAAAACATGAATTTTACTGATTTGAGCGAAAGTCAAATTATATTGTTATTGCAGGATTAACAAATTAATATTACCGAAAAAGTTGCACTTTCTTAAGTTTAGACTCAAAGTCGATTTTCTTGTAAATTGTATGTCAGTTGCGTGAGCACTGTACTGCTTAAGCCGAAAAACATGAAATTTACTGATTTGAGCGAAAGTCAAATTATATTTTTATTGCAGGATTAACAAATCAATATTACCGAAAAATTGCACTTTCTTAGGTTTAGACTCAAAGTCGATTTTCTTGTAAATTGTATGTTAATCACTTGAGCACTCTACCGCATAAGCCGAAAAACACCAATTTTACTGATTTGCGCGAAAGTAAAATTATAATGTTAATGCAGGATTAACACATTAATATAACCGAAAAAATTCCACTTTCTTAGGTTTAGACTCAAAGCCGATTTCCTTGTAATTTGTATGTTAATCACTTGAGCACTGTACCGCATAAGCCGAAAAACATCAGTTTTACTGATTTGCGCGAGAGTAAAACTATAATGTTATTGCAGGATTAACAACTTAATATTACCGAAAAAGTTGCACTTTCTTAGGTTTAGACTCAAAGTCGATTTTCTTGTAAATTGTATGTTAATCACTTGAGCACTGTACCGCATAAGCCGAAAAACAACAATTTTACTGATTTGCGCGAAAATAAAATTATATAGCTATTGCAGAATTGACATATTCATATAACCGAATCAAATGCACTTTCTTAGCTTTAGACTTAAAGTCGATTTTCTTGTAAATTGTATTTCAGTTGCGTGCGCACTGTACCGCTTAAGCCGAAAAACATGAATTTTACTGATTTGAGCGAAAGTCAAATTATATTGTTATTGCAGGATTAACAAATTAATATTACCGAAAAAGTTACACTTTCTTAGGTTTAGTCTCAAAGTCGATTTTCTTGTAAATTGTATGTCAATTGCGTGCGCACTGTACCGCTTAGGCCGAAAAACATCAATTTTACTGATTTGCGCGAAAGTAAAACTATAATGTTATTGCAGGATTAACAACTTAATATTACCGAAAAAGTTGCACTTTCTAGGTTTAGACTCAAAGTCGATTTTCTTGCAAATTGTATGTTAATCACTTGAGCACTGTACCGCATAAGCCGAAAAACATCAATTTTACTGATTTGGGCGAAAGTAAAACTATAATGTTATTGCAGGATTAACAACTTAATATTACCGAAAAAATTGCACTTTCTAAGCTTTAGACTTAAAGTCGATTTTCTTGTAAATTGTATTTCACTTGCGTGAGCACTGTACCGCTTAAGCCGAAAAACATGAATTTTACTGATTTGAGCGAAAGTCAAATTATATTGTTATTGCAGGATTAACAAATTAATAGTACCGAAAAAGTTGCACTTTCTTAGGTTTAGACTCAAAGTCGATTTTCTTGTAAATTGTATGTTAATCACTTGAGCACTCTACCGCATAAGCCGAAAAACACCAATTTTACTGATTTGCGCGAAAGTAAAATTATAATGTTAATGCAGGATTAACACATTAATATAACCGAAAAAATTCCACTTTCTTAGGTTTAGACTCAAAGTCGATTTCCTTGTAAATTGTATGTTTATCACTTGAGCACTGTACCGCATAAGCCGAAAAACATCAGTTTTACTGATTTGCGCGAAAGTAAAACTATAATGTTATTGCAGGATTAACAACTTAATATTACCGAAAAAGTTGCACTTTCTTAGGTTTAGCCTCAAAGTCGATTTTCTTGTAAATTGTATGTTAATCACTTGAGCACTGTACCGCATAAGCCGAAAAACAACAATTTTACTGATTTGCGCGAAAATAAAATTATATAGCTATTGCAGAATTGACATATTCATATAACCGAAAAAATTGTACTTTCTTAGTTTTAGACTTAAAGTCGATTTTCTTCTAAATTGTAAGTCAATTGCGTGAGCACTGTACTGCTAAAACCGAAAAACATGAATTTTGCTGATTTGAGCGAAAGTCAAATTATATTGTTATTGCAGGATTAACAAATTAATATTACCGAAAAAGTTGCACTTTCTTAGGTTTAGACTCAAAGTCGATTTTCTTGTAAATTGTATGTCAGTTGCGTGAGCACTGTACTGCTTAAGCCGAAAAACATGAATGTTACTGATTTGCGCGAAAGTAAAATTATAATGTTAATGCAGGATTAACACATTAATATAACCGAAAAAATTCCACTTTCTTAGGTTTAGACTCAAAGTCGATTTCCTTGTAAATTGTATGTTTATCACTTGAGCACTGTACCGCATAAGCCGAAAATCAACAATTTTACTGATTTGCGCGAAAATAAAATTATATAGCTATTGCAGAATTGACATATTCATATAACCGAAAAAATTGTACTTTCTTAGTTTTAGACTTAAAGTCGATTTGCTGCTAAATTGTATGTTAATTGCGTGAGCACTGTATCGCTTAAACCGAAAAACATGAATTTTACTGATTTGAGCGAAAGTCAAATTATATTGTTATTGCAGGATTAACAAATTAATATTACCGAAAAAGTTGCACTTTCCTAATTTAGACTTAAAGTCGATTTTCTTCTAAATTCTAAAAAAATTGCACTTTCTTATGACATATAACCGAAAAAATTGCACTTTCTTAGCTTTAGACTTAAAGTCGATTTTCGTGTAAATTGTATTTCAGTTACGTGAGCACTGTACCGTTTAAGCCGAAAAACATGAATTTTACTGATTTGAGCGAAAGTCAAATTATATTGTTATTGCAGGATTAACAAATTAATATTACCGAAAAAGTTGCACTTTCTTAGGTTTAGACTCAAAGTCGATTTTCTTGTAAATTGTATGTTAATCACTTGAGCACTCTACCGCATAAGCCGAAAAACACCAATTTTACTGATTTGCGCGAAAGTAAAATTATAATGTTAATGCAGGATTAACACATTAATATAACCGAAAAAATTCCACTTTCTTAGGTTTAGACTCAAAGTCGATTTCCTTGTAAATTGTATGTTTATCACTTGAGCACTGTACCGCATAAGCCGAAAAACATCAGTTTTACTGATTTGCGCGAAAGTAAAACTATAATGTTATTGCAGGATTAACAACTTAATATTACCGAAAAAGTTGCACTTTCTTAGGTTTAGCCTCAAAGTCGATTTTCTTGTAAATTGTATGTTAATCACTTGAGCACTGTACCGCATAAGCCGAAAAACAACAATTTTACTGATTTGCGCGAAAATAAAATTATATAGCTATTGCAGAATTGACATATTCATATAACCCAAAAAATTGTACTTTCTTAGTTTTAGACTTAAAGTCGATTTTCTTGTAAATTGTATGTCAGTTGCGTGAGCACTGTACTGCTTAAGCCGAAAAACATGAATTTTACTGATTTGAGCGAAAGTCAAATTATATTGTTATTGCAGGATTAACAAATTAATATTACCGAAAAAGTTGCACTTTCTTAGGTTTAGACTCAAAGTCGATTTTCTTGTAAATTGTATGTCAGTTGCGTGAGCACTGTACTGCTTAAGCCGAAAAACATGAAATTTACTGATTTGAGCGAAAGTCAAATTATATTTTTATTGCAGGATTAACAAATCAATATTACCGAAAAATTGCACTTTCTTAGGTTTAGACTCAAAGTCGATTTTCTTGTAAATTGTATGTTAATCACTTGAGCACTCTACCGCATAAGCCGAAAAACACCAATTTTACTGATTTGCGCGAAAGTAAAATTATAATGTTAATGCAGGATTAACACATTAATATAACCGAAAAAATTCCACTTTCTTAGGTTTAGACTCAAAGCCGATTTCCTTGTAAATTGTAATTTAATCACTTGAGCACTGTACCGCATAAGCCGAAAAACATCAGTTTTACTGATTTGCGCGAGAGTAAAACTATAATGTTATTGCAGGATTAACAACTTAATATTACCGAAAAAGTTGCACTTTCTTAGGTTTAGACTCAAAGTCGATTTTCTTGTAAATTGTATGTTAATCACTTGAGCACTATACCGCATAAGCCGAAAAACAACAATTTTACTGATTTGCGCGAAAATAAAATTATATAGCTATTGCAGAATTGACATATTCATATAACCGAATAAAATGCACTTTCTTAGCTTTAGACTTAAAGTCGATTTTCTTGTAAATTGTATTTCAGTTGCGTGCGCACTGTACCGCTTAAGCCGAAAAACATGAATTTTACTGATTTGAGCGAAAGTCAAATTATATTGTTATTGCAGGATTAACAAATTAATATTACCGAAAAAGTTACACTTTCTTAGGTTTAGTCTCAAAGTCGATTTTCTTGTAAATTGTATGTCAATTGCGTGCGCACTGTACCGCTTAGGCCGAAAAACATCAATTTTACTGATTTGCGCGAAAGTAAAACTATAATGTTATTGCAGGATTAACAACTTAATATTACCGAAAAAGTTGCACTTTCTTAGGTTTAGACTCAAAGTCGATTTTCTTGCAAATTGTATGTTAATCACTTGAGCACTGTACCGCATAAGCCGAAAAACATCAATTTTACTGATTTGGGCGAAAGTAAAACTATAATGTTATTGCAGGATTAACAACTTAATATTACCGAAAAAATTGCACTTTCTAAGCTTTAGACTTAAAGTCGATTTTCTTGTAAATTGTATTTCACTGTACCGCTTAAGCCGAAAAACATGAATTTTACTGATTTGAGCGAAAGTCAAATTATATTGTTATTGCAGGATTAACAAATTAATATTACCGAAAAAGTTGCACTTTCTTAGGTTTAGACTCAAAGTCGATTTTCTTGTAAATTGTATGTTAATCACTTGAGCACTCTACCGCATAAGCCGAAAAACACCAATTTTACTGATTTGCGCGAAAGTAAAATTATAATGTTAATGCAGGATTAACACATTAATATAACCGAAAAAATTCCACTTTCTTAGGTTTAGACTCAAAGTCGATTTCCTTGTAAATTGTATGTTAATCACTTGAGCACTGTACCGCATAAGCCGAAAAACATCAGTTTTACTGATTTGCGCGAAAGTAAAACTATAATGTTATTGCAGGATTAACAACTTAATATTACCGAAAAAGTTGCACTTTCTTAGGTTTAGCCTCAAAGTCGATTTTCTTGTAAATTGTATGTTAATCACTTGAGCACTGTACCGAATAAGCCGAAAAACAACAATTTTACTGATTTGCGCGAAAATAAAATTATATAGCTATTGCAGAATTGACATATTCATATAACCGAAAAAATTGTACTTTCTTAGTTTTAGACTTAAAGTCGATTTTCTTCTAAATTGTAAGTCAATTGCGTGAGCACTGTACTGCTAAAACCGAAAAACATGAATTTTGCTGATTTGAGCGAAAGTCAAATTATATTGTTATTGCAGGATTAACAAATTAATATTACCGAAAAAGTTGCACTTTCTTAGGTTTAGACTCAAAGTCGATTTTCTTGTAAATTGTATGTCAGTTGCGTGAGCACTGTACTGCTTAAGCCGAAAAACATGAATGTTACTGATTTGCGCGAAAGTAAAATTATAATGTTAATGCAGGATTAACACATTAATATAACCGAAAAAATTCCACTTTCTTAGGTTTAGACTCAAAGTCGATTTCCTTGTAAATTGTATGTTTATCACTTGAGCACTGTACCGCATAAGCCGAAAAACAACAATTTTACTGATTTGCGCGAAAATAAAATTATATAGCTATTGCAGAATTGACATATTCATATAACCGAAAAAATTGTACTTTCTTAGTTTTAGACTTAAAGTCGATTTGCTGCTAAATTGTATGTTAATTGCGTGAGCACTGTATCGCTTAAACCGAAAAACATGAATTTTACTGATTTGAGCGAAAGTCAAATTATATTGTTATTGCAGGATTAACAAATTAATATTACCGAAAAAGGTGCACTTTCTTAATTTAGACTTAAAGTCGATTTTCTTCTAAATTCTAAAAAAATTGCACTTTCTTATGACATATAACCGAAAAAATTGCACTTTCTTAGCTTTAGACTTAAAGTCGATTTTCGTGTAAATTGTATTTCAGTTACGTGAGCACTGTACCGTTTAAGCCGAAAAACATGAATTTTACTGATTTGAGCGAAAGTCAAATTATATTGTTATTGCAGGATTAACAAATTAATATTACCGAAAAAGTTGCACTTTCTTAGGTTTAGACTCAAAGTCGATTTTCTTGTAAATTGTATGTTAATCACTTGAGCACTCTACCGCATAAGCCGAAAAACACCAATTTTACTGATTTGCGCGAAAGTAAAATTATAATGTTAATGCAGGATTAACACATTAATATAACCGAAAAAATTCCACTTTCTTAGGTTTAGACTCAAAGTCGATTTCCTTGTAAATTGTATGTTAATCACTTGAGCACTGTACCGCATAAGCCGAAAAACATCAGTTTTACTGATTTGCGCGAAAGTAAAACTATAATGTTATTGCAGGATTAACAACTTAATATTACCGAAAAAGTTGCACTTTCTTAGGTTTAGCCTCAAAGTCGATTTCCTTGTAAATTGTATGTTAATCACTTGAGCACTGTACCGCATAAGCCGAAAAACAACAATTTTACTGATTTGCGCGAAAATAAAATTATATAGCTATTGCAGAATTGACATATTCATATAACCGAAAAAATTGTACTTTATTAGTTTTAGACTTAAAGTCGATTTTCTTCTAAATTGTATGTCTATTGCGTGAGCACTGTACCGCTTAACAAATTAATATAACCGAAAAAATTGCACTTTTTTAGGTTTAGACTCAAAGTCGATTTTCTTGTAAATTGTATGTCAATTGCGGCAGCACTGTACTGCTTCAGCCGAAAAACATCAATATTACTGATTTGCGCGAAAGTAAAATTATAATGTTATTGCAGAATTTACATATTCATATAACCGAAAAAATTGCACTTTCTTTGTTTTAGACTTAAAGTCGATTTTCTTGTAAATTGTATTTCAGTTGCGTGAGCATTGTACCGCGTAAGCCGAAAAACATTTATTTTACTGATTTGAGCGAAGGTCAAATTATATTGCTTTTGCAGGATTAACAAATTAATATTACCGAAAAAGTTGCACTTTCTTAGGTTTAGACTTAAAGTCGATTTTCTTGTAAATTGTATGTCAATTGCGGCAGCACTGTACTGCTTAAGCCGAAAAACATTAATATTACTGATTTGCACGAAAGTAAAATTATAATGTTATTGCAGAAGTTACATCTTCATATAACCGAAAAATTGCACTTTCTTAGCTTTAGACTTAAAGTCGATTTTCTTGTAAATTGTATTTCAGTTGCGTGAGCACTGTACCGCTTAAGTTGAAAAACATTTATTTTACTGATTTGAGCGAAGGTCAAATTATATTGCTTCTGCAGGATTAACAAATTAATATTACCGAAAAAGTTGCACTTTCTTAGGTTTAGACTTAAAGTCGATTTTCTTGTAAATTGTATGTCAATTGCGGCAGCACTGTACTGCTTAAGCCGAAAAACATTAATATTACTGATTTGCACGAAAGTAAAATTATAATGTTATTGCAGAATTAACATATTCATATAACCGAAAAAATTGTACTTTCTTAGTTTTAGACTTAAAGTCGATTTGCTTCTAAATTGTATCAATATTACTGATTTGCGCGGAAGTGAAATTATAATGTTATTGCAGAATTTACATATTCATACTTAAAGTCGATTTTCTTGTAAATTGTATGTCAATTGCGTGAGCACTGTACCGCTTAAACCGAAAAACATGAATTTTACTGATTTGAGCGAAAGTCAAATTATATTGTTATTGCAGAATTGACATATTCATATAACCGAAAAAATTGCACTTTCTTAGTTTTAGACTTAAAGTCGATTTTCTTGTAAATTGTATTTCAGTTGCGTGAGCACTGTACCGCTTAAGTTGAAAAACATTTATTTTACTGATTTGAGCGAAGGTCAAATTATATTGCTTCTGCAGGATTAACAAATTAATATTACCGAAAAAGTTGCACTTTCTTAGGTTTAGACTTAAAGTCGATTTTCTTGTAAATTGTATGTCAATTGCGGCAGCACTGTACTGCTTAAGCCGAAAAACATTAATATTACTGATTTGCACGAAAGTAAAATTATAATGTTATTGCAGAATTTACATCTTCATATAACCGAAAAATTTGTACTTTCTTAGTTTTAGACTTAAAGTCGATTTGCTTCTAAATTGTATGTTAATTGTGTGAGCACTGTACCGCTTAAACCGAAAAACATGAATTTTACTGATTTGAGCGAAAGTCAAATTATATTGTTATTGCAGAATTTACATATTCATATAACCGAAAAAATTGCACTTTTTTAGGTTTAGACTCAAAGTCGATTTTCTTGTAAATTGTATGTCAATTGCGGCAGCACTGTACTGCTTCAGCCGAAAAACATCAATATTACTGATTTGCGCGAAAGTAAAATTATAATGTTATTGCAGAATTTACATATTCATATAACCGAAAAAATTGTACTTTATTAGTTTTAGACTTAAAGTCGATTTTCTTCTAAATTGTATGTCTATTGCGTGAGCACTGTACCGCTTAACAAATTAATATAACCGAAAAAATTCCACTTTTTTAGGTTTAGACTCAAAGTCGATTTTCTTGTAAATTGTATGTCAATTGCGTGAGCACTGTACCGCTTAAACCGAAAAACATGAATTTTACTGATTTGAGCGAAAGTCAAATTATATTGTTATTGCAGAATTGACATATTCATATAACCGAAAAAATTGAACTTTCTTAGTTTTAGACTTAAAGTCGATTTTCTTGTAAATTGTATTTCAGTTGCGTGAGCACTGTACCGCTTAAGCCGAAAAACATTTATTTTACTGATTTGAGCGAAGGTCAAATTATATTGCTTCTGCAGGATTAACAAATTAATATTACCGAAAAAGTTGCACTTTCTTAGGTTTAGACTTAAAGTCGATTTTCTTGTAAATTGTATGTCAATTGCGGCAGCACTGTACTGCTTAAGCCGAAAAACATTAATATTACTGATTTGCACGAAAGTAAAATTATAATGTTATTGCAGAATTTACATATTCATATAACCGAAAAATTTGTACTTTCTTAGTTTTAGACTTAAAGTCGATTTGCTTCTAAATTGTATGTTAATTGCGTGAGCACTGTACCGCTTAAACCGAAAAACATGAATTTTACTGATTTGAGCGAAAGTCACATTATATTGTTATTGCAGGATTAACAAATTCGATTTTCTTGTAAATTATATGTCAGTTGCGTGAGCTCTGTACTGCTTAAGCCGAAAAACATGAATTTTACTGATTTGAGCGAAAGTCAAATTATATTTTTATTGCAGGATTAACAAATTAATATAACCGAAAAAATTGCACTTTTTTAGGTTTAGACTCAAAGTCGATTTTCTTGTAAATTGTATGTCAATTGCGGCAGCACTGTACTGCTTCAGCCGAAAAACATCAATATTACTGATTTGCGCGAAAGTAAAATTATAATGTTATTGCAGAATTTACATATTCATATAACCGAAAAAATTGTACTTTATTAGTTTTAGACTTAAAGTCGATTTTCTTCTAAATTGTATGTCTATTGCGTGAGCACTGTACCGCTTAACAAATTAATATAACCGAAAAAATTGCACTTTTTTAGGTTTAGACTCAAAGTCGATTTTCTTGTAAATTGTATGTCAATTGCGGCAGCACTGTACTGCTTCAGCCGAAAAACATCAATATTACTGATTTGCGCGAAAGTAAAATTATAATGTTATTGCAGAATTTACATATTCATATAACCGAAAAAATTGCACTTTCTTTGTTTTAGACTTAAAGTCGATTTTCTTGTAAATTGTATTTCAGTTGCGTGAGCATTGTACCGCTTAAGCCGAAAAACATTTATTTTACTGATTTGAGCGAAGGTCAAATTATATTGCTTTTGCAGGATTAACAAATTAATATTACCGAAAAAGTTGCACTTTCTTAGGTTTAGACTTAAAGTCGATTTTCTTGTAAATTGTATGTCAATTGCGGCAGCACTGTACTGCTTAAGCCGAAAAACATTAATATTACTGATTTGCGCGAAAGTAAAATTATAATGTTATTGCAGAATTAACATATTCATATAACCGAAAAAATTGTACTTTCTTAGTTTTAGACTTAAAGTCGATTTGCTTCTAAATTGTATCAATATTACTGATTTGCGCGGAAGTGAAATTATAATGTTATTGCAGAATTTACATATTCATACTTAAAGTCGATTTTCTTGTAAATTGCATGTCAATTGCGTGAGCACTGTACCGCTTAAACCGAAAAACATGAATTTTACTGATTTGAGCGAAAGTCAAATTATATTGTTATTGCAGAATTGACATATTCATATAACCGAAAAAATTGCACTTTCTTAGTTTTAGACTTAAAGTCGATTTTCTTGTAAATTGTATTTCAGTTGCGTGAGCACTGTACTGCTTAAGCCGAAAAACATTAATATTACTGATTTGCACGAAAGTAAAATTATAATGTTATTGCAGAATTTACATCTTCATATAACCGAAAAATTTGTTCTTTCTTAGTTTTAGACTTAAAGTCGATTTGCTTCTAAATTGTATATTAATTGCGTGAGCACTGTACCGCTTAAACCGAAAAACATGAATTTTACTGATTTGAGCGAAAGTCAAATTATATTGTTATTGCAGGATTAACAAATTAATATAACCGAAAAAATTGCACTTTTTTAGGTTTAGACTCAAAGTCGTTTTTCTTGTAAATTGTATGTCAATTGCGGCAGCACTGTACTGCTTCAGCCGAAAAACATCAATATTACTGATTTGCGCGAAAGTAAAATTATAATGTTATTGCAGAATTTACATATTCATATAACCGAAAAAATTGTACTTTATTAGTTTTAGACTTAAAGTCGATTTTCTTCTAAATTGTATGTCTATTGCGTGAGCACTGTACCGCTTAACAAATTAATATAACCGAAAAAATTGCACTTTTTTAGGTTTAGACTCAAAGTCGATTTTCTTGTAAATTGTATGTCAATTGCGGCAGCACTGTACTGCTTCAGCCGAAAAACATCAATATTACTGATTTGCGCGAAAGTAAAATTATAATGTTATTGCAGAATTTACATATTCATATAACCGAAAAAATTGCACTTTCTTTGTTTTAGACTTAAAGTCGATTTTCTTGTAAATTGTATTTCAGTTGCGTGAGCATTGTACCGCTTAAGCCGAAAAACATTTATTTTACTGATTTGAGCAAAGGTCAAATTATATTGCTTTTGCAGGATTAACAAATTAATATTACCGAAAAAGTTGCACTTTCTTAGGTTTAGACTTAATGTCGATTTTCTTGTAAATTGTATGTCAATTGCGGCAGCACTGTACTGCTTAAGCCGAAAAACATAAATATTACTGATTTGCGCAAAAGTAAAATTATAATGTTATTGCAGAATTAACATATTCATATAACCGAAAAAATTGTACTTTCTTAGTTTTAGACTTAAAGTCGATTTGCTTCTAAATTGTATCAATATTACTGATTTGCGCGGAAGTGAAATTATAATGTTATTGCAGAATTTACATATTCATACTAAAAGTCGATTTTCTTGTAAATTGTATGTCAATTGCGTGAGCACTGTACTGCTTAAACCGAAGAAAATAAATTTTACTGATTTGAGCGAAAGTCAAATTATATTGTTATTGCAGAATTGACATATTCATATAACCGAAAAAATTGCAGTTTCTTAGTTTAGACTTAAAGTCGATTTTCTTCTAAATTCTAAAAAAAAAATCTCTAAAAAAATTGCACTTTCTTATGACATATAACCGAAAAAATTGCACTTTCTTAGCTTTAGACTTAAAGTCGATTTTCGTGTAAATTGTATTTCAGTTACGTGAGCACTGTGCCGTTTAAGCCGAAAAACATGAATTTTACTGATTTGAGCGAAAGTCAAATTATATTGTTATTGCAGGATTAACAAATTAATATTCCCGAAAAAGTTGCACTTTCTTAGGTTTAGACTCAAAGTCGATTTTCTTGTAAATTGTATGTTAATCACTTGAGCACTCTACCGCATAAGCCGAAAAACACCAATTTTACTGATTTGCGCGAAAGTAAAATTATAATGTTAATGCAGGATTAACACATTAATATAACCGAAAAAATTCCACTTTCTTAGGTTTAGACTCAAAGTCGATTTCCTTGTAAATTGTATGTTAATCACTTGAGCACTGTACCGCATAAGCCGAAAAACATCAGTTTTACTGATTTGCGCGAAAGTAAAACTATATTGTTATTGCAGGATTAACAACTTAATATTACCGAAAAAGTTGCACTTTCTTAGGTTTAGACTCAAAGTCGATTTTTTTGTAAATTGTATGTTAATCACTTGAGCACTGTACTGCTTAAGCCGAAAAACATGAATTTTACTGATTTGAGCAAAAGTCAAATTATATTTTTATTGCAGGATTAACAAATTAATATTACCGAAAAAGTTGCACTTTCTTAGGTTTAGACTCCAAGTCGATTTTCTTGTAAATTGTATGTCAATTGCGGCAGCACTGTACTGCTTCAGCCGAAAAACATCAATATTACTGATTTGCGCGAAAGTAAAATTATAATGTTATTGCAGAATTTACATATTCATATAACCGAAAAAATTGTACTTTATTAGTTTTAGACTTAAAGTCGATTTTCTTCTAAATTGTATGTCAATTGCGTGAGCACTGTACCGCTTAAACCGAAAAACATGAATTTTACTGATTTGAGCGAAAGTCAAATTATATTTTTATTGCAGAATTAACATATTCATATAACCGAAAAAATTGCACTTTCTTAGTTTAGACTTAAACTCGATTTTCTTCTAAATTCTAAAAAAAAAATCTTTAAAAAAAATGCACTTTCTTATGACATATAACCGAAAAAATTGCACTTTCTTAGCTTTAGACTTAAAGTCGATTTTCGTGTAAATTGTATTTCAGTTACGTGAGCACTGTACCGTTTAAGCCGAAAAACATGAATTTTACTGATTTGAGCGAAAGTCAAATTATATTGTTATTGCAGGATTAACAAATTAATATTACCGAAAAAATTGCACTTTCTTAGCTTTAGACTTAAAGTCGATTTTCGTGTAAATTGTATTTCAGTTGCGTGAGCACTGTACCGCTTAAGCCGAAAAACATTTATTTTACTGATTTGAGCGAAGGTCAAATTATATTGCTTTTGCAGGATTAACAAATTAATATTACCGAAAAAGTTGCACTTTCTTAGGTTTAGACTCAAAGTCGATTTTCTTGTAAATTGTATGTTAATCACTTGAGCACTGTACTGCTTAAACCGAAAAACATGAATTTTACTGATTTGAGCGAAAGTCAAATTATATTTTTATTGCAGGATTAACAAATTAATATTACCGAAAAAATTGCACTTTCTTAGTTTTAGACTTAAAGTCGATTTTCTTGTAAATTGTATTTCAGTTGCGTGAGCACTGTACCGCTTAAGCCGAAAAACATTTATTTTACTGATTTGAGCGAAGGTCAAATTATATTGCTTTTGCAGGATTAACAAATTAATATTACCGAAAAAGTTGCACTTTCTTAGGTTTAGACTCAAAGTCGATTTTCTTGTAAATTGTATGTTAATCACTTGAGCACTGTACTGCTTAAGCCGAAAAACATGAATTTTACTGATTTGAGCGAAAGTCAAATTATATTTTTATTGCAGGATTAACAAATTAATATTACCGAAAAAGTTGCACTTTCTTAGGTTTAGACTCCAAGTCGATTTTCTTGTAAATTGTATGTCAATTGCGGCAGCACTGTACTGCTTCAGCCGAAAAACATCAATATTACTGATTTGCGCGAAAGTAAAATTATAATGTTATTGCAGAATTTACATATTCATATAACCGAAAAAATTGTACTTTATTATTTTTAGACTTAAAGTCGATTTTCTTCTAAGTTGTATGTCAATTGCGTGAGCACTGTACCGCTTAAACCGAAAAACATGAATTTTACTGATTTGAGCGACAGTCAAATTATATTGTTATTGCAGAATTGACATATTCATATAACCGAAAAAATTGCACTTTCTTAGTTTTAGACTTAAAGTCGATTTTCTTGTAAATTGTATTTCAGTTGCGTGAGCACTGTACCGCTTAAGCCGAAAAACATTTATTTTACTGATTTGAGCGAAGGTCAAATTATATTGCTTTTGCAGGATTAACAAATTAATATTACCGAAAAAGTTGCACTTTCTTAGGTTTAGACTCAAAGTCGATTTTCTTGTAAATTGTATGTTAATCACTTGAGCACTGTACTGCTTAAGCCGAAAAACATGAATTTTACTGATTTGAGCGAAAGTCAAATTATATTTTTATTGCAGGATTAACAAATTAATATTACCGAAAAAGTTGCACTTTCTTAGGTTTAGACTCCAAGTCGATTTTCTTGTAAATTGTATGTCAATTGCGGCAGCACTGTACTGCTTAAGCCGAAAAACATTAATATTACTGATTTGCACGAAAGTAAAATTATAATGTTATTGCAGAATTTACATATTCATATAACCGAAAAATTTGTACTTTCTTAGTTTTAGACTTAAAGTCGATTTGCTTCTAAATTGTATGTTAATCACTTGAGCACTGTACTGCTTAAGCCGAAAAACATGAATTTTACTGATTTGAGCGAAAGTCAAATTATATTTTTATTGCAGGATTAACAAATTAATATTACCGAAAAAGTTGCACTTTCTTAGGTTTAGACTCCAAGTCGATTTTCTTGTAAATTGTATGTCAATTGCGGCAGCACTGTACTGCTTAAGCCGAAAAACATTAATATTACTGATTTGCACGAAAGTAAAATTATAATGTTATTGCAGAATTTACATATTCATATAACCGAAAAATTTGTACTTTCTTAGTTTTAGACTTAAAGTCGATTTGCTTCTAAATTGTATGTTAATTGCGTGGGCACTGTACCGCTTAAACCGAAAAACATGAATTTTACTGATTTGAGCGAAAGTCAAATTATATTGTTATTGCAGGATTGACAAATTCGATTTTCTTGTAAATTGTATGTCAGTTGCGTGAGCACTGTACTGCTTAAGCCGAAAAACATGAATTTTACTGATTTGAGCGAAAGTCAAATTATATTTTTATTGCAGGATTAACAAATTAATATAACCGAAAAAATTGCAGTTTTTTAGGTTTAGACTCAAAGTCGATTTTCTTGTAAATTGTATGTCAATTGCGGCAGCACTGTACTGCTTCAGCCGAAAAACATCAATATTACTGATTTGCGCGAAAGTAAAATTATAATGTTATTGCAGAATTTACATATTCATATAACCGAAAAAATTGTACTTTATTAGTTTTAGACTTAAAGTCGATTTTCTTCTAAATTGTATGTCTATTGCGTGAGCACTGTACCGCTTAACAAATTAATATAACCGAAAAAATTGCACTTTTTTAGGTTTAGACTCAAAGTCGATTTTCTTGTAAATTGTATGTCAATTGCGGCAGCACTGTACTGCTTCAGCCGAAAAACATCAATATTACTGATTTGCGCGAAAGTAAAATTATAATGTTATGTCAGAATTTACATATTCATATAACCGAAAAAATTGCACTTTCTTTGTTTTAGACTTAAAGTCGATTTTCTTGTAAATTGTATTTCAGTTGCGTGAGCACTGTACCGCTTAAGCCGAAAAACATTTATTTTACTGATTTGAGCGAAGGTCAAATTATATTGCTTTTGCAGGATTACCAAATTAATATTACCGAAAAAGTTGCACTTTCTTAGGTTTAGACTTATAGTCGATTTTCTTGTAAATTGTGTGTCAATTGCGGCTGCACTGTACTGTTTAAGCCGAAAAACATTAATATTACTGATTTGCGCGAAAGTAAAATTATAATGTTATTGCAGAATTTACATTATCATATAACCGAAAAAATTGTACTTTCTTAGTTTTAAACTTAAAGTCGATTTGCTTCTAAATTGTATGTTAATTGCGTGAGCTCTGTACCGCTTAAACCGAAAAACATGAATTTTACTGATTTGCGCTAAAAGCAAACTTTCATTTTATTTCAGGATTAACATATTCATATAACCGAAAAAATTGCACTTTCTTAGTTTTAGACTTAAAGTCGATTTTCTTGTAAATTGTATTTCAGTTGCGTGAGCACTGTACCGCTTAAGCCGAAAAACATGAATTTTACTGATTTGAGCGAAGGTCAAATTATATTGCTTTTGCAGGATTAACAAATTAATATAACCGAAAAAATTGCACTTTTTTAGGTTTAGACTCAAAGTCGATTTTCTTGTAAATTGTATGTCAATTGCGGCAGCGCTGTACTGCTTCAGCCGAAAAACATCAATATTACTGATTTGCGCGAAAGTAAAATTATAATGTTATTGCAGAATTTACATATTCATATAACCGAAAAAATTGCACTTTCTTTGTTTTAGACTTAAAGTCGATTTTCTTGTAAATTGTATTTCAGTTGCGTGAGCACTGTACCGCTTAAGCCGAAAAACATTTATTTTACTGATTTGAGCGAAGGTCAAATTATATTGCTTTTGCAGGATTAACAAATTAATATTACCGAAAAAGTTGCACTTTCTTAGGTTTAGACTTAAAGTCGATTTTCTTGTAAATTGTATGTCAATTGCGGCAGCACTGTACTGCTTAAGCCGAAAAACATTAATATTACTGATTTGCGCGAAAGTAAAATTATAATGTTATTGCAGAATTAACATATTCATATAACCGAAAAAATTGTACTTTCTTAGTTTTAGACTTAAAGTCGATTTGCTTCTAAATTGTATCAATATTACTGATTTGCGCGGAAGTGAAATTATAATGTTATTGCAGAATTTACATATTCATACTTAAAGTCGATTTTCTTGTAAATTGTATGTCAATTGCGTGAGCACTGTACTGCTTAAACCGAAGAAAATAAATTTTACTGATTTGAGCGAAAGTCAAATTATATTGTTATTGCAGAATTGACATATTCATATAACCGAAAAAATTGAAGTTTCTTAGTTTAGACTTAAAGTCGATTTTCTTCTAAATTCTAAAAAAAAAAATCTCTAAAAAAATTGCACTTTCTTATGACATATAACCGAAAAAATTGCACTTTCTTAGCTTTAGACTTAACGTCGATTTTCGTGTAAATTGTATTTCAGTTACGTGAGCACTGTACCGTTTAAGCCGAAAAACATGAATTTTACTGATTTGAGCGAAAGTCAAATTATATTGTTATTGCAGGATTAACAAATTAATATTACCGAAAAAGTTGCACTTTCTAGGTTTAGACTCAAAGTCGATTTTCTTGTAAATTGTATGTTAATCACTTGAGCACTCTACCGCATAAGCCGAAAAACACCAATTTTACTGATTTGCGCGAAAGTAAAATTATAATGTTAATGCAGGATTAACACATTAATATAACCGAAAAAATTCCACTTTCTTAGGTTTAGACTCAAAGTCGATTTCCTTGTAAATTGTATGTTTATCACTTGAGCACTGTACCGCATAAGCCGAAAAACATCAGTTTTACTGATTTGCGCGAAAGTAAAACTATAATGTTATTGCAGGATTAACAACTTAATATTACCGAAAAGGTTGCACTTTCTTAGGTTTAGACTCAAAGTCGATTTTCTTGTAAGTTGTATGTTAATCACTTGAGCACTGTACTGCTTAAGCCGAAAAACATGAATTTTACTGATTTGAGCGAAAGTAAAATTATAATGTTATTGCAGAATTTACATATTCATATAACCGAAAAAATTGCACTTTCTTTGTTTTAGACTTAAAGTCGATTTTCTTGTAAATTGTATTTCAGTTGCGTGAGCACTGTACCGCTAAAGCTGAAAAACATGATTTTTACTGATTTGAGCGAAAGTCAAATTATAATGTTAATGCAGGATTAACACATTAATATAACCGAAAAAATTCCACTTTCTTAGGTTTAGACTCAAAGTCGATTTCCTTGTAAATTGTATGTTAATCACTTGAGCACTGTACCGCATAAGCCGAAAAACATCAGTTTTACTGATTTGCGCGAAAGTAAAACTATAATGTTATTGCAGGATTAACAAATTAATATTACCGAAAAAGTTGCACTTTCTTAGGTTTAGACTCCAAGTCGATTTTCTTGTAAATTGTATGTCAGTTGCGTGAGCACTGTACTGCTTAAGCCGAAAAACATCAATATTACTGATTTGCGCGAAAGTAAAATTATAATGTTATTGCAGAATTTACATATTCATATAACCGAAAAAATTGCACTTTCTTTGTTTTAGACTTAAAGTCGATTTTCTTGTAAATTGTATTTCAGTTGCGTGAGCACTGTACCGCTAAAGCTGAAAAACATGATTTTTACTGATTTGAGCGAAAGTCAAATTATATTTTTATTGCAGGATTAACAAATTAATATTACCGAAAAAGTTGCACTTTCTTAGGTTTAGACTCCAAGTCGATTTTCTTGTAAATTGTATGTCAATTGCGGCAGCACTGTACTGCTTCAGCCGAAAAACATCAATATTACTGATTTGCGCGAAAGTTAAATTATAATGTTATTGCAGAATTTACATATTCATATAACCGAAAAAATTGCACTTTCTTTGTTTTAGACTTAAAGTCGATTTTCTTGTAAATTGTATTTCAGTTGCGTGAGTACTGTACCGCTAAAGCTGAAAAACATGATTTTTACTGATTTGAGCGAAGGTCAAATTATATTGCTTTTGCAGGATTAACAAATTAATATTACCGAAAAAATTCCACTTTCTTAGGTTTAGACTCAAAGTCGATTTCCTTGTAAATTGTATGTTTATCACTTGAGCACTGTACCGCATAAGCCGAAAAACATCAGTTTTACTGATTTGCGCGAAAGTAAAACTATAATGTTATTGCAGGATTAACAACTTAATATTACCGAAAAGGTTGCACTTTCTTAGGTTTAGACTCAAAGTCGATTTTCTTGTAAGTTGTATGTTAATCACTTGAGCACTGTACTGCTTAAGCCGAAAAACATGAATTTTACTGATTTGAGCGAAAGTAAAATTATAATGTTATTGCAGAATTTACATATTCATATAACCGAAAAAATTGCACTTTCTTTGTTTTAGACTTAAAGTCGATTTTCTTGTAAATTGTATTTCAGTTGCGTGAGCACTGTACCGCTAAAGCTGAAAAACATGATTTTTACTGATTTGAGCGAAAGTCAAATTATAATGTTAATGCAGGATTAACACATTAATATAACCGAAAAAATTCCACTTTCTTAGGTTTAGACTCAAAGTCGATTTCCTTGTAAATTGTATGTTAATCACTTGAGCACTGTACCGCATAAGCCGAAAAACATCAGTTTTACTGATTTGCGCGAAAGTAAAACTATAATGTTATTGCAGGATTAACAAATTAATATTACCGAAAAAGTTGCACTTTCTTAGGTTTAGACTCCAAGTCGATTTTCTTGTAAATTGTATGTCAGTTGCGTGAGCACTGTACTGCTTCAGCCGAAAAACATCAATATTACTGATTTGCGCGAAAGTTAAATTATAATGTTATTGCAGAATTTACATATTCATATAACCGAAAAAATTGCACTTTCTTTGTTTTAGACTTAAAGTCGATTTTCTTGTAAATTGTATTTCAGTTGCGTGAGCACTGTACCGCTTAAGCCGAAAAACATTTATTTTACTGATTTGAGCGAAGGTCAAATTATATTGCTTTTGCAGGATTAACAAATTAATATTACCGAAAAAGTTGCACTTTCTTAGGTTTAGACTTAAAGTCGATTTTCTTGTAAATTGTATGTCAATTGCGGCAGCACTGTACTGCTTAAGCCGAAAAACATTAATATTACTGATTTGCGCGAAAGTAAAATTATAATGTTATTGCAGAATTAACATATTCATATAACCGAAAAAATTGTACTTTCTTAGTTTTAGACTTAAAGTCGATTTGCTTCTAAATTGTATCAATATTACTGATTTGCGCGGAAGTGAAATTATAATGTTATTGCAGAATTTACATATTCATACTTAAAGTCGATTTTCTTGTAAATTGTATGTCAATTGCGTGAGCACTGTACTGCTTAAACCGAAGAAAATAAATTTTACTGATTTGAGCGAAAGTCAAATTATATTGTTATTGCAGAATTGACATATTCATATAACCGAAAAAATTGAAGTTTCTTAGTTTAGACTTAAAGTCGATTTTCTTCTAAATTCTAAAAAAAAAAATCTCTAAAAAAATTGCACTTTCTTATGACATATAACCGAAAAAATTGCACTTTCTTAGCTTTAGACTTAACGTCGATTTTCGTGTAAATTGTATTTCAGTTACGTGAGCACTGTACCGTTTAAGCCGAAAAACATGAATTTTACTGATTTGAGCGAAAGTCAAATTATATTGTTATTGCAGGATTAACAAATTAATATTACCGAAAAAGTTGCACTTTCTAGGTTTAGACTCAAAGTCGATTTTCTTGTAAATTGTATGTTAATCACTTGAGCACTCTACCGCATAAGCCGAAAAACACCAATTTTACTGATTTGCGCGAAAGTAAAATTATAATGTTAATGCAGGATTAACACATTAATATAACCGAAAAAATTCCACTTTCTTAGGTTTAGACTCAAAGTCGATTTCCTTGTAAATTGTATGTTTATCACTTGAGCACTGTACCGCATAAGCCGAAAAACATCAGTTTTACTGATTTGCGCGAAAGTAAAACTATAATGTTATTGCAGGATTAACAACTTAATATTACCGAAAAGGTTGCACTTTCTTAGGTTTAGACTCAAAGTCGATTTTCTTGTAAGTTGTATGTTAATCACTTGAGCACTGTACTGCTTAAGCCGAAAAACATGAATTTTACTGATTTGAGCGAAAGTAAAATTATAATGTTATTGCAGAATTTACATATTCATATAACCGAAAAAATTGCACTTTCTTTGTTTTAGACTTAAAGTCGATTTTCTTGTAAATTGTATTTCAGTTGCGTGAGCACTGTACCGCTAAAGCTGAAAAACATGATTTTTACTGATTTGAGCGAAAGTCAAATTATAATGTTAATGCAGGATTAACACATTAATATAACCGAAAAAATTCCACTTTCTTAGGTTTAGACTCAAAGTCGATTTCCTTGTAAATTGTATGTTAATCACTTGAGCACTGTACCGCATAAGCCGAAAAACATCAGTTTTACTGATTTGCGCGAAAGTAAAACTATAATGTTATTGCAGGATTAACAAATTAATATTACCGAAAAAGTTGCACTTTCTTAGGTTTAGACTCCAAGTCGATTTTCTTGTAAATTGTATGTCAGTTGCGTGAGCACTGTACTGCTTAAGCCGAAAAACATCAATATTACTGATTTGCGCGAAAGTAAAATTATAATGTTATTGCAGAATTTACATATTCATATAACCGAAAAAATTGCACTTTCTTTGTTTTAGACTTAAAGTCGATTTTCTTGTAAATTGTATTTCAGTTGCGTGAGCACTGTACCGCTAAAGCTGAAAAACATGATTTTTACTGATTTGAGCGAAAGTCAAATTATATTTTTATTGCAGGATTAACAAATTAATATTACCGAAAAAGTTGCACTTTCTTAGGTTTAGACTCCAAGTCGATTTTCTTGTAAATTGTATGTCAATTGCGGCAGCACTGTACTGCTTCAGCCGAAAAACATCAATATTACTGATTTGCGCGAAAGTTAAATTATAATGTTATTGCAGAATTTACATATTCATATAACCGAAAAAATTGCACTTTCTTTGTTTTAGACTTAAAGTCGATTTTCTTGTAAATTGTATTTCAGTTGCGTGAGTACTGTACCGCTAAAGCTGAAAAACATGATTTTTACTGATTTGAGCGAAAGTCAAATTATATTTTTATTGCAGGATTAACAAATTAATATTACCGAAAAAATTGCACTTTCTTAGCTTTAGACTTAAAGTCGATTTTCGTGTAAATTGTATTTCAGTTACGTGAGCACTGTACCGGTTAAGCCGAAAAACATGAATTTTACTGATTTGAGCGAAAGTCAAATTATATTGTTATTGCAGGATTAACAAATTAATATTACCGAAAAAGTTGCACTTTCTTAGGTTTAGACTCAAAGTCGATTTTCTTGTAAATTGTATGTTAATCACTTGAGCACTCTACCGCATAAGCCGAAAAACACCAATTTTACTGATTTGCGCGAAAGTAAAATTATAATGTTAATGCAGGATTAACACATTAATATAACCGAAAAAATTCCACTTTCTTAGGTTTAGACTCAAAGTCGCTTTCCTTGTAAATTGTATGTTAATCACTTGAGCACTGTACCGCATAAACCGAAAAACATCAGTTTTACTGATTTGCGCGAAAGTAAAACTATAATGTTATTGCAGGATTAACAACTTAATATTACCGAAAAAGTTGCACTTTCTTAGGTTTAGACTCAAAGTCGATTTTCTTGTAAATTGTATGTTAATCACTTGAGCACTGTACTGCTTAAGCCGAAAAACATGAATTTTACTGATTTGAGCGAAAGTCAAATTATATTTTTATTGCAGGATTAACAAATTAATATTACCGAAAAAATTGCACTTTCTTAGGTTTAGACTCAAAGTCGATTTTCTTGTAAATTGTATGTCAATTGCGGCAGCACTGTACTGCTTCAGCCGAAAAACATCAATATTACTGATTTGCGCGAAAGTAAAATTATAATGTTATTGCAGAATTTACATATTCATATAACCGAAAAAATTGTACTTTCTTAGTTTTAGACTTAAAGTCGATTTTCTTCTAAATTGTATGTCAATTGCGTGAGCACTGTACCGCTTAAACCGAAAAACATGAATTTTACTGATTTGAGCGACAGTAAAATTATATTGTTATTGCAGAATTGACATATTCATATAACCGAAAAAATTGCACTTTCTTAGTTTTAGACTTAAAGTCGATTTTCTTGTAAATTGTATTTCAGTTGCGTGAGCACTGTACCGCTTAAGCCGAAAAACATTTATTTTACTGATTTGAGCGAAGGTCAAATTATATTGCTTTTGCAGGATTAACAAATTAATATTACCGAAAAAGTTGCACTTTCTTAGGTTTAGACTTAAAGTCGATTTTCTTGTAAATTGTATGTCAATTGCGGCAGCACTGTACTGCTTAAGCCGAAAAACATTAATATTACTGATTTGCACGAAAGTAAAATTATAATGTTATTGCAGAATTTACATATTCATATAACCGAAAAATTTGTACTTCCTTAGTTTTAGACTTAAAGTCGATTTGCTTCTAAATTGTATGTTAATTGCGTGAGCACTGTACCGCTTAAACCGAAAAACATGAATTTTACTGATTTGAGCGAAAGTCAAATTATATTGTTATTGCAGGATTAACAAATTCGATTTTCTTGTAAATTGTATGTCAGTTGCGTGAGCACTGTACTGCTTAAGCCGAAAAACATGAATTTTACTGATTTGAGCGAAAGTCAAATTATATTTTTATTGCAGGATTAACAAATTAAAATAACCGAAAAAATTGCACTTTTTTAGGTTTAGACTCAAAGTCGATTTTCTTGTAAATTGTATGTCAATTGCGGCAGCACTGTACTGCTTCAGCTGAAAAACATCAATATTACTGATTTGCGCGAAAGTAAAATTATAATGTTATTGCAGAATTTACATATTCATATAACCGAAAAAATTGTACTTTATTAGTTTTAGACTTAAAGTCGATTTTCTTCTAAATTGTATGTCTATTGCGTGAGCACTGTACCGCTTAACAAATTAATATAACCGAAAAAATTGCACTTTTTTAGGTTTAGACTCAAAGTCGATTTTCTTGTAAATTGTATGTCAATTGCGGCAGCACTGTACTGCTTCAGCCGAAAAACATCAATATTACTGATTTGCGCGAAAGTAAAATTATAATGTTATTGCAGAATTTACATATTTATATAACCGAAAAAATTGCACTTTCTTTGTTTTAGACTTAAAGTCGATTTTCTTGTAAATTGTATTTCAGTTGCGTGAGCACTGTACCGCTTAATCCGAAAAACATTTATTTTACTGATTAGAGCGAAAGTCAAATTATATTGCTTTTGCAGGATTAACAAATTAATATTACCGAAAAAGTTGCACTTTCTTAGGTTTAGACTTATAGTCGATTTTCTTGTAAATTGTATGTCAATTGCGGCAGCACTGTACTGTTTAAGCCGAAAAACATTAATATTACTGATTTGCGTGAAAGTAAAATTATAATGTTATTACAGAATTTACATATTCATACTTAAAGTCGATTTTCTTGTAAATTGTATGTCAATTGCGTGAGCACTGTACTGCTTAAACCGAAAAAAATAAATTTTACTGATTTGAGCGAAAGTCAAATTATATTGTTATTGCAGAATTGACATATTCATATAACCGAAAAAATTGCAGTTTCTTAGTTTTAGACTTAAAGTCGATTTTCTTGTAAATTGTTAATATTTCAGTTGCATGAGCACTGTACCGCTTTAGCCGAAAAACATTAATTTTACTGATTTGTGCGAAAGTAAAATTATCATGTTAATGCAGGATTAACACATTAATATAACCGAGAAAATTGTACTTTCTTAGTTTTAGACTTAAAGTCGATTTTCTTGTAAATTGTATGTCAATTGCGGCAGCACTGTACTGCTTAAACCGAAAAACATCAATATTACTGATTTGCGCGGAAGTGAAATTATAATGTTATTGCAGAATTTACATATTCATACTTAAAGTCGATTTTCTTGTAAATTGTATGTCAATTGCGTGAGCACTGTACTGCTTAAACCGAAAAAAATAAATTTTACTGATTTGAGCGAAAGTCAAATTATATTGTTATTGCAGAATTGACATATTCATATAACCGAAAAAATTGCAGTTTCTTAGTTTTAGACTTAAAGTCGATTTGCTTCTAAATTGTATGTTAATTGCGTGAGCACTGTACCGCTTAAACCGAAAAACATGAATTTTACTGATTTGCGCTAAAAGCAAACTTTCATTTTATTTCAGGATTAACATATTCATATAACCGAAAAAATTGCACTTTCTTAGTTTTAGACTTAAAGTCGATTTTCTTGTAAATTGTTAATATTTCAGTTGCATGAGCACTGTACCGCTTAAGCCGAAAAACATTAATTTTACTGATTTGTGCGAAAGTAAAATTATCATGTTAATGCAGTATTAACACATTAATATAACCGAGAAAATTGTACTTTCTTAGTTTTAGACTTAAAGTCGATTTTCTTGTAAACTGTATGTCAATTGCGGCAGCACTGTACTGCTTAAACCGAAAAACATCAATATTACTGATTTGCGCGGAAGTGAAATTATAATGTTATTGCAGAATTTACATATTCATACTTAAAGTCGATTTTCTTGTAAATTGTATGTCAATTGCCTGAGCACTGTACTGCTTAAACCGAAAAAAATAAATTTTACTGATTTGAGCGAAAGTCAAATTATATTGTTATTGCAGAATTGACATATTCATATAACCGAAAAAATTGCAGTTTCTTAGTTTTAGACTTAAAGTCGATTTTCTTGTAAATTGTATTTCAGTTGCGTGAGCACTGTACCGTTTAAGCCGAAAAACATGAATTTTACTGATTTGAGCGAAAGTCAAATTATATTGTTATTGCAGGATTAACAAATTAATATTACCGAAAAAGTTGCACTTTCTTAGGTTTAGACTCAAAGTCGATTTTCTTGTAAATTGTATGTCAGTTGCGTGAGCACTGTACTGCTTAAGCCGAAAAACATTAATATTACTGATTTGCGCGAAAGTAAAATTATAATGTTATTACAGAATTTACATATTCATATAACCGAAAAAATTGCACTTTCTTTGTTTTAGACTTAAAGTCGATTTTCTTGTAAATTGTATTTCAGTTGCGTGAGCACTGTACCGTTTAAGCCGAAAAACATTAATTTTACTGATTTGTGCGAAAGTAAAATTATAATGTTAATGCAGGATTAACACATTAATATAACCGAAAAAATTCCACTTTCTTAGGTTTAGACTCAAAGTCGATTTCCTTGTAAATTGTATGTTAATTACTTGAGCACTGTACCGCATAAGCCGAAAAACATCAGTTTTACTGATTTGCGCGAAAGTAAAACTATAATGTTATTGCAGGATTAACAACTTAATATTACCGAAAAGGTTGCACTTTCTTAGGTTTAGACTCAAAGTCGATTTTCTTGTAAGTTGTATGTTAATCACTTGAGCACTGTACTGCTTAAGCCGAAAAACATGAATTTTACTGATTTGAGCGAAAGTTAAATTATAATGTTATTGCAGAATTTACATATTCATATAACCGAAAAAATTGCACTTTCTTTGTTTTAGACTTAAAGTCGATTTTCTTGTAAATTGTATTTCAGTTGTGTGAGCACTGTACCGCTAAAGCTGAAAAACATGATTTTTACTGATTTGAGCGAAAGTCAAATTATAATGTTAATGCAGGATTAACACATTAATATAACCGAAAAAATTCCACTTTCTTAGGTTTAGACTCAAAGTCGATTTCCTTGTAAATTGTATGTTAATCACTTGAGCACTGTACCGCATAAGCCGAAAAACATCAGTTTTACTGATTTGCGCGAAAGTAAAACTATAATGTTATTGCAGGATTAACAAATTAATATTACCGAAAAAGTTGCACTTTCTTAGGTTTAGACTCCAAGTCGATTTTCTTGTAAATTGTATGTCAGTTGCGTGAGCACTGTACTGCTTAAGCCGAAAAACATCAATATTACTGATTTGCGCGAAAGTAAAATTATAATGTCATTGCAGAATTTACATATTCATATAACCGAAAAAATTGCACTTTCTTTGTTTTAGACTTAAAGTCGATTTTCTTGTAAATTGTATTTCAGTTGCGTGAGCACTGTACCGCTAAAGCTGAAAAACATGATTTTTACTGATTTGAGCGAAAGTCAAATTATATTTTTATTGCAGGATTAACAAATTAATATTACCGAAAAAGTTGCACTTTCTTAGGTTTAGACTCCAAGTCGATTTTCTTGTAAATTGTATGTCAATTGCGGCAGCACTGTACTGCTTCAGCCGAAAAACATCAATATTACTGATTTGCGCGAAAGTTAAATTATAATGTTATTGCAGAATTTACATATTCATATAACCGAAAAAATTGCACTTTCTTTGTTTTAGACTTAAAGTCGATTTTCTTGTAAATTGTATTTCAGTTGCGTGAGTACTGTACCGCTAAAGCTGAAAAACATGATTTTTACTGATTTGAGCGAAAGTCAAATTATATTTTTATTGCAGGATTAACAAATTAATATTACCGAAAAAATTGCACTTTCTTAGCTTTGGACTTAAAGTCGATTTTCGTGTAAATTGTATTTCAGTTACGTGAGCACTGTACCGGTTAAGCCGAAAAACATTAATATTACTGATTTGCGCGAAAGTAAAATTATAATGTTATTACAGAATTTACATATTCATACTTAAAGTCGATTTTCTTGTAAATTGTATGTCAATTGCGTGAGCACTGTACTGCTTAAACCGAAAAAAATAAATTTTACTGATTTGAGCGAAAGTCAAATTATATTGTTATTGCAGAATTGACATATTCATATAACCGAAAAAATTGCAGTTTCTTAGTTTTAGACTTAAAGTCGATTTTGTTGTAAATTGTTAATATTTCAGTTGCATGAGCACTGTACCGCTTAAGCCGAAAAACATTAATTTTACTGATTTGTGCGAAAGTAAAATTATCATGTTAATGCAGGATTAACACATTAATATAACCGAGAAAATTGTACTTTCTTAGTTTTAGACTTAAAGTCGATTTTCTTGTAAATTGTATGTCAATTGCGGCAGCACTGTACTGCTTAAACCGAAAAACATCAATATTACTGATTTGCGCGGAAGTGAAATTATAACGTTATTGCAGAATTTACATATTCATACTTAAAGTCGATTTTCTTGTAAATTGTATGTCAATTGCGTGAGCACTGTACTGCTTAAACCGAAAAAAATAAATTTTACTGATTTGAGCGAAAGTCAAATTATATTGTTATTGCAGAATTGACATATTCATATAACCGAAAAAATTGCAGTTTCTTAGTTTTAGACTTAAAGTCGATTTGCTTCTAAATTGTATGTTAATTGCGTGAGCACTGTACCGCTTAAACCGAAAAACATGAATTTTACTGATTTGCGCTAAAAGCTAACTTTCATTTTATTTCAGGATTAACATATTCATATAACCGAAAAAATTGCACTTTCTTAGTTTTAGACTTAAAGTCGATTTTCTTGTAAATTGTTAATATTTCAGTTGCATGAGCACTGTACCGCTTAAGCCGAAAAACATTAATTTTACTGATTTGTGCGAAAGTAAAATTATCATGTTAATGCAGGATTAACACATTAATATAACCGAGAAAATTGTACTTTCTTAGTTTTAGACTTAAAGTCGATTTTCTTGTAAACTGTATGTCAATTGCGGCAGCACTGTACTGCTTAAACCGAAAAACATCAATATTACTGATTTGCGCGGAAGTGAAATTATAATGTTATTGCAGAATTTACATATTCATACTTAAAGTCGATTTTCTTGTAAATTGTATGTCAATTGCGTGAGCACTGTACTGCTTAAACCGAAAAAAATAAATTTTACTGATTTGAGCGAAAGTCAAATTATATTGTTATTGCAGAATTGACATATTCATATAACCGAAAAAATTGCAGTTTCTTAGTTTTAGACTTAAAGTCGATTTTCTTGTAAATTGTATGTCAATTGCGTGAGCACTGTACTGCTTCAGCCGAAAAACATCAATATTACTGATTTGCGCGAAAGTTAAATTATAATGTTATTGCAGAATTTACATATTCATATAACCGAAAAAATTGCACTTTCTTTGTTTTAGACTTAAAGTCGATTTTCTTGTAAATTGTATTTCAGTTGCGTGAGTACTGTACCGCTAAAGCTGAAAAACATGATTTTTACTGATTTGAGCGAAAGTCAAATTATATTTTTATTGCAGGATTAACAAATTAATATTACCGAAAAAATTGCACTTTCTTAGCTTTAGACTTAAAGTCGATTTTCGTGTAAATTGTATTTCAGTTACGTGAGCACTGTACCGGTTAAGCCGAAAAACATTAATATTACTGATTTGCGCGAAAGTAAAATTATAATGTTATTACAGAATTTACATATTCATACTTAAAGTCGATTTTCTTGTAAATTGTATGTCAATTGCGTGAGCACTGTACTGCTTAAACCGAAAAAAATAAATTTTACTGATTTGAGCGAAAGTCAAATTATATTGTTATTGCAGAATTGACATAT
Organism: Bactrocera oleae; assembly: GCF_042242935.1. Lineage (NCBI taxonomy): Eukaryota > Metazoa > Arthropoda > Insecta > Diptera > Tephritidae > Bactrocera > Bactrocera oleae. The sequence continues at coordinate 13,322,266 of NC_091541.1, read as the reverse complement.
TCATATAACCGAAAAAATTGCAGTTTCTTAGTTTTAGACTTAAAGTCGATTTTCTTGTAAATTGTTAATATTTCAGTTGCATGAGCACTGTACCGTTTAAGCCGAAAAACATTAATTTTACTGATTTGTGCGAAAGTAAAATTATCATGTTAATGCAGGATTAACACATTAATATAACCGAGAAAATTGTACTTTCTTAGTTTTAGACTTAAAGTCGATTTTCTTGTAAATTGTATGTCAATTGCGGCAGCACTGTACTGCTTAAGCCGAAAAACATCAATATTACTGATTTGCGCGGAAGTGAAATTATAATGTTATTGCAGAATTTACATATTCATACTTAAAGTCGATTTTCTTGTAAATTGTATGTCAATTGCGTGAGCACTATACTGCTTAAACCGAAAAAAATAAATTTTACTGATTTGAGCGAAAGTCAAATTATATTGTTATTGCAGAATTGACATATTCATATAACCGAAAAAATTGCAGTTTCTTAGTTTTAGACTTAAAGTCGATTTGCTTCTAAATTGTATGTTAATTGCGTGAGCACTGTACCGCTTAAACCGAAAAACATGAATTTTACTGATTTGCGCTAAAAGCTAACTTTCATTTTATTTCAGGATTAACATATTCATATAACCGAAAAAATTGCACTTTCTTAGTTTTAGACTTAAAGTCGATTTTCTTGTAAATTGTTAATATTTCAGTTGCATGAGCACTGTACCGCTTAAGCCGAAAAACATTAATTTTACTGATTTGTGCGAAAGTAAAATTATCATGTTAATGCAGGATTAACACATTAATATAACCGAGAAAATTGTACTTTCTTAGTTTTAGACTTAAAGTCGATTTTCTTGTAAACTGTATGTCAATTGCGGCAGCACTGTACTGCTTAAACCGAAAAACATCAATATTACTGATTTGCGCGGAAGTGAAATTATAATGTTATTGCAGAATTTACATATTCATACTTAAAGTCGATTTTCTTGTAAATTGTATGTCAATTGCGTGAGCACTGTACTGCTTAAACCGAAAAAAATAAATTTTACTGATTTGAGCGAAAGTCAAATTATATTGTTATTGCAGAATTGACATATTCATATAACCGAAAAAATTGCAGTTTCTTAGTTTTAGACTTAAAGTCGATTTTCTTGTAAATTGTATTTCAGTTGCGTGAGCACTGTACCGTTTAAGCCGAAAAACATGAATTTTACTGATTTGAGCGAAAGTCAAATTATATTGTTATTGCAGGATTAACAAATTAATATTACCGAAAAAGTTGCACTTTCTTAGGTTTAGACTCAAAGTCGATTTTCTTGTAAATTGTATGTTAATCACTTGAGCACTCTACCGCATAAGCCAAAAAACACCAATTTTACTGATTTGCGCGAAAGTAAAATTATAATGTTAATGCAGGATTAACACATTAATATAACCGAAAAAATTCCACTTTCTTAGGTTTAGACTCAAAGTCGATTTCCTTGTAAATTGTATGTTTATCACTTGAGCACTGTACCGCATAAGCCGAAAAACATCAGTTTTACTGATTTGCGCGAAAGTAAAACTATAATGTTATTGCAGGATTAACAACTTAATATTACCGAAAAAGTTGCACTTTCTTAGGTTTAGCCTCAAAGTCGATTTTCTTGTAAATTGTATGTTAATCACTTGAGCACTGTACCGCATAAGCCGAAAAACAACAATTTTACTGATTTGCGCGAAAATAAAATTATATAGCTATTGCAGAATTGACATATTCATATAACCCAAAAAATTGTACTTTCTTAGTTTTAGACTTAAAGTCGATTTTCTTGTAAATTGTATGTCAGTTGCGTGAGCACTGTACTGCTTAAGCCGAAAAACATGAATTTTACTGATTTGAGCGAAAGTCAAATTATATTGTTATTGCAGGATTAACAAATTAATATTACCGAAAAAGTTGCACTTTCTTAGGTTTAGACTCAAAGTCGATTTTCTTGTAAATTGTATGTCAGTTGCGTGAGCACTGTACTGCTTAAGCCGAAAAACATGAAATTTACTGATTTGAGCGAAAGTCAAATTATATTTTTATTGCAGGATTAACAAATCAATATTACCGAAAAATTGCACTTTCTTAGGTTTAGACTCAAAGTCGATTTTCTTGTAAATTGTATGTTAATCACTTGAGCACTCTACCGCATAAGCCAAAAAACACCAATTTTACTGATTTGCGCGAAAGTAAAATTATAATGTTAATGCAGGATTAACACATTAATATAACCGAAAAAATTCCACTTTCTTAGGTTTAGACTCAAAGCCGATTTCCTTGTAATTTGTATGTTAATCACTTGAGCACTGTACCGCATAAGCCGAAAAACATCAGTTTTACTGATTTGCGCGAGAGTAAAACTATAATGTTATTGCAGGATTAACAACTTAATATTACCGAAAAAGTTGCACTTTCTTAGGTTTAGACTCAAAGTCGATTTTCTTGTAAATTGTATGTTAATCACTTGAGCACTGTACCGCATAAGCCGAAAAACAACAATTTTACTGATTTGCGCGAAAATAAAATTATATAGCTATTGCAGAATTGACATATTCATATAACCGAATAAAATGCACTTTCTTAGCTTTAGACTTAAAGTCGATTTTCTTGTAAATTGTATTTCAGTTGCGTGCGCACTGTACCGCTTAAGCCGAAAAACATGAATATTACTGATTTGAGCGAAAGTCAAATTATATTGTTATTGCAGGATTAACAAATTAATATTACCGAAAAAGTTACACTTTCTTAGGTTTAGTCTCAAAGTCGATTTTCTTGTAAATTGTATGTCAATTGCGTGCGCACTGTACCGCTTAGGCCGAAAAACATCAATTTTACTGATTTGCGCGAAAGTAAAACTATAATGTTATTGCAGGATTAACAACTTAATATTACCGAAAAAGTTGCACTTTCTAGGTTTAGACTCAAAGTCGATTTTCTTGCAAATTGTATGTTAATCACTTGAGCACTGTACCGCATAAGCCGAAAAACATCAATTTTACTGATTTGGGCGAAAGTAAAATTATAATGTTATTGCAGGATTAACAACTTAATATTACCGAAAAAATTGCACTTTCTAAGCTTTAGACTTAAAGTCGATTTTCTTGTAAATTGTATTTCACTTGCGTGAGCACTGTACCGCTTAAGCCGAAAAACATGAATTTTACTGATTTGAGCGAAAGTCAAATTATATTGTTATTGCAGGATTAACAAATTAATATTACCGAAAAAGTTGCACTTTCTTAGGTTTAGACTCAAAGTCGATTTTCTTGTAAATTGTATGTTAATCACTTGAGCACTCTACCGCATAAGCCGAAAAACACCAATTTTACTGATTTGCGCGAAAGTAAAATTATAATGTTAATGCAGGATTAACACATTAATATAACCGAAAAAATTCCACTTTCTTAGGTTTAGACTCAAAGTCGATTTCCTTGTAAATTGTATGTTTATCACTTGAGCACTGTACCGCATAAGCCGAAAAATATCAGTTTTACTGATTTGCGCGAAAGTAAAACTATAATGTTATTGCAGGATTAACAACTTAATATTACCGAAAAAGTTGCACTTTCTTAGCTTTAGACTTAAAGTCGATTTTCGTGTAAATTGTATTTCAGTTACGTGAGCACTGTACTGCTTAAACCGAAAAACATCAATATTACTGATTTGCGCGGAAGTGAAATTATAATGTTATTGCAGAATTTACATATTCATACTTAAAGTCGATTTTCTTGTAAATTGTATGTCAATTGCGTGAGCACTGTACTGCTTAAACCGAAAAAAATAAATTTTACTGATTTGAGCGAAAGTCAAATTATATTGTTATTGCAGAATTGACATATTCATATAACCGAAAAAATTGCAGTTTCTTAGTTTTAGACTTAAAGTCGATTTTCTTGTAAATTGTATTTCAGTTGCGTGAGTACTGTACCGCTAAAGCTGAAAAACATGATTTTTACTGATTTGAGCGAAAGTCAAATTATATTTTTATTGCAGGATTAACAAATTAATATTACCGAAAAAATTGCACTTTCTTAGCTTTAGACTTAAAGTCGATTTTCGTGTAAATTGTATTTCAGTTACGTGAGCACTGTACCGGTTAAGCCGAAAAACATTAATATTACTGATTTGCGCGAAAGTAAAATTATAATGTTATTACAGAATTTACATATTCATACTTAAAGTCGATTTTCTTGTAAATTGTATGTCAATTGCGTGAGCACTGTACTGCTTCAGCCGAAAAACATCAATATTACTGATTTGCGCGAAAGTTAAATTATAATGTTATTGCAGAATTTACATATTCATATAACCGAAAAAATTGCACTTTCTTTGTTTTAGACTTAAAGTCGATTTTCTTGTAAATTGTATTTCAGTTGCGTGAGTACTGTACCGCTAAAGCTGAAAAACATGATTTTTACTGATTTGAGCGAAAGTCAAATTATATTTTTATTGCAGGATTAACAAATTAATATTACCGAAAAAATTGCACTTTCTTAGCTTTAGACTTAAAGTCGATTTTCGTGTAAATTGTATTTCAGTTACGTGAGCACTGTACCGGTTAAGCCGAAAAACATTAATATTACTGATTTGCGCGAAAGTAAAATTATAATGTTATTACAGAATTTACATATTCATACTTAAAGTCGATTTTCTTGTAAATTGTATGTCAATTGCGTGAGCACTGTACTGCTTAAACCGAAAAAAATAAATTTTACTGATTTGAGCGAAAGTCAAATTATATTGTTATTGCAGAATTGACATATTCATATAACCGAAAAAATTGCAGTTTCTTAGTTTTAGACTTAAAGTCGATTTGCTTCTAAATTGTATGTTAATTGCGTGAGCACTGTACCGCTTAAACCGAAAAACATGAATTTTACTGATTTGCGCTAAAAGCAAACTTTCATTTTATTTCAGGATTAACATATTCATATAACCGAAAAAATTGCACTTTCTTAGTTTTAGACTTAAAGTCGATTTTCTTGTAAATTGTTAATATTTCAGTTGCATGAGCACTGTACCGCTTAAGCCGAAAAACATTAATTTTACTGATTTGTGCGAAAGTAAAATTATCATGTTAATGCAGGATTAACACATTAATATAACCGAGAAAATTGTACTTTCTTAGTTTTAGACTTAAAGTCGATTTTCTTGTAAACTGTATGTCAATTGCGGCAGCACTGTACTGCTTAAACCGAAAAACATCAATATTACTGATTTGCGCGGAAGTGAAATTATAATGTTATTGCAGAATTTACATATTCATACTTAAAGTCGATTTTCTTGTAAATTGTATGTCAATTGCGTGAGCACTGTACTGCTTAAACCGAAAAAAATAAATTTTACTGATTTGAGCGAAAGTCAAATTATATTGTTATTGCAGAATTGACATATTCATATAACCGAAAAAATTGCAGTTTCTTAGTTTTAGACTTAAAGTCGATTTTCTTGTAAATTGTATTTCAGTTGCGTGAGCACTGTACCGTTTAAGCCGAAAAACATGAATTTTACTGATTTGAGCGAAAGTCAAATTATATTGTTATTGCAGGATTAACAAATTAATATTACCGAAAAAGTTGCACTTTCTTAGGTTTAGCCTCAAAGTCGATTTTCTTGTAAATTGTATGTTAATCACTTGAGCACTGTACCGCATAAGCCGAAAAACAACAATTTTACTGATTTGCGCGAAAATAAAATTATAATGTTATTGCAGGATTAACAACTTAATATTACCGAAAAAATTGCACTTTCTAAGCTTTAGACTTAAAGTCGATTTTCTTGTAAATTGTATTTCACTTGCGTGAGCACTGTACCGCTTAAACCGAAAAAAATAAATTTTACTGATTTGAGCGAAAGTCAAATTATATTGTTATTGCAGAATTGACATATTCATATAACCGAAAAAATTGCAGTTTCTTAGTTTTAGACTTAAAGTCGATTTTCTTGTAAATTGTATTTCAGTTGCGTGAGCACTGTACCGCTTAAGCCGAAAAACATGAATTTTACTGATTTGAGCGAAAGTCAAATTATATTGTTATTGCAGGATTAACAAATTAATATTACCGAAAAAGTTACACTTTCTTAGGTTTAGTCTCAAAGTCGATTTTCTTGTAAATTGTATGTCAATTGCGTGCGCACTGTTCCGCTTAGGCCGAAAAACATCAATTTTACTGATTTGCGCGAAAGTAAAACTATAATGTTATTGCAGGATTAACAACTTAATATTACCGAAAAAGTTGCACTTTCTAGGTTTAGACTCAAAGTCGATTTTCTTGCAAATTGTATGTTAATCACTTGAGCACTGTACCGCATAAGCCGAAAAACATCAATTTTACTGATTTGGGCGAAAGTAAAATTATAATGTTATTGCAGGATTAACAACTTAATATTACCGAAAAAATTGCACTTTCTAAGCTTTAGACTTAAAGTCGATTTTCTTGTAAATTGTATTTCACTTGCGTGAGCACTGTACCGCTTAAGCCGAAAAACATGAATTTTACTGATTTGAGCGAAAGTCAAATTATATTGTTATTGCAGGATTAACAAATTAATATTACCGAAAAAGTTGCACTTTCTTAGGTTTAGACTCAAAGTCGATTTTCTTGTAAATTGTATGTTAATCACTTGAGCACTCTACCGCATAAGCCGAAAAACACCAATTTTACTGATTTGCGCGAAAGTAAAATTATAATGTTAATGCAGGATTAACACATTAATATAACCGAAAAAATTCCACTTTCTTAGGTTTAGACTCAAAGTCGATTTCCTTGTAAATTGTATGTTTATCACTTGAGCACTGTACCGCATAAGCCGAAAAACATCAGTTTTACTGATTTGCGCGAAAGTAAAACTATAATGTTATTGCAGGATTAACAACTTAATATTACCGAAAAAGTTGCACTTTCTTAGCTTTAGACTTAAAGTCGATTTTCGTGTAAATTGTATTTCAGTTACGTGAGCACTGTACTGCTTAAACCGAAAAACATCAATATTACTGATTTGCGCGGAAGTGAAATTATAATGTTATTGCAGAATTTACATATTCATACTTAAAGTCGATTTTCTTGTAAATTGTATGTCAATTGCGTGAGCACTGTACTGCTTAAACCGAAAAAAATAAATTTTACTGATTTGAGCGAAAGTCAAATTATATTGTTATTGCAGAATTGACATATTCATATAACCGAAAAAATTGCAGTTTCTTAGTTTTAGACTTAAAGTCGATTTTCTTGTAAATTGTATTTCAGTTGCGTGAGTACTGTACCGCTAAAGCTGAAAAACATGATTTTTACTGATTTGAGCGAAAGTCAAATTATATTTTTATTGCAGGATTAACAAATTAATATTACCGAAAAAGTTGCACTTTCTTAGGTTTAGACTCAAAGTCGATTTTCTTGTAAATTGTATGTCAGTTGCGTGAGCACGAAAAAGTTGCACTTTCTTAGCTTTAGACTTAAAGTCGATTTTCGTGTAAATTGTATTTCAGTTACGTGAGCACTGTACCGGTTAAGCCGAAAAACATTAATATTACTGATTTGCGCGAAAGTAAAATTATAATGTTATTACAGAATTTACATATTCATACTTAAAGTCGATTTTCTTGTAAATTGTATGTCAATTGCGTGAGCACTGTACTGCTTCAGCCGAAAAACATCAATATTACTGATTTGCGCGAAAGTTAAATTATAATGTTATTGCAGAATTTACATATTCATATAACCGAAAAAATTGCACTTTCTTTGTTTTAGACTTAAAGTCGATTTTCTTGTAAATTGTATTTCACTTGCGTGAGCACTGTACCGCTTAAGCCGAAAAACATGAATTTTACTGATTTGAGCGAAAGTCAAATTATATTGTTATTGCAGGATTAACAAATTAATATTACCGAAAAAGTTGCACTTTCTTAGGTTTAGACTCAAAGTCGATTTTCTTGTAAATTGTATGTTAATCACTTGAGCACTCTACCGCATAAGCCAAAAAACACCAATTTTACTGATTTGCGCGAAAGTAAAATTATAATGTTAATGCAGGATTAACACATTAATATAACCGAAAAAATTCCACTTTCTTAGGTTTAGACTCAAAGTCGATTTCCTTGTAAATTGTATGTTTATCACTTGAGCACTGTACCGCATAAGCCGAAAAACATCAGTTTTACTGATTTGCGCGAAAGTAAAACTATAATGTTATTGCAGGATTAACAACTTAATATTACCGAAAAAGTTGCACTTTCTTAGGTTTAGCCTCAAAGTCGATTTTCTTGTAAATTGTATGTTAATCACTTGAGCACTGTACCGCATAAGCCGAAAAACAACAATTTTACTGATTTGCGCGAAAATAAAATTATATAGCTATTGCAGAATTGACATATTCATATAACCCAAAAAATTGTACTTTCTTAGTTTTAGACTTAAAGTCGATTTTCTTGTAAATTGTATGTCAGTTGCGTGAGCACTGTACTGCTTAAGCCGAAAAACATGAATTTTACTGATTTGAGCGAAAGTCAAATTATATTGTTATTGCAGGATTAACAAATTAATATTACCGAAAAAGTTGCACTTTCTTAGGTTTAGACTCAAAGTCGATTTTCTTGTAAATTGTATGTCAGTTGCGTGAGCACTGTACTGCTTAAGCCGAAAAACATGAAATTTACTGATTTGAGCGAAAGTCAAATTATATTTTTATTGCAGGATTAACAAATCAATATTACCGAAAAATTGCACTTTCTTAGGTTTAGACTCAAAGTCGATTTTCTTGTAAATTGTATGTTAATCACTTGAGCACTCTACCGCATAAGCCGAAAAACACCAATTTTACTGATTTGCGCGAAAGTAAAATTATAATGTTAATGCAGGATTAACACATTAATATAACCGAAAAAATTCCACTTTCTTAGGTTTAGACTCAAAGCCGATTTCCTTGTAATTTGTATGTTAATCACTTGAGCACTGTACCGCATAAGCCGAAAAACATCAGTTTTACTGATTTGCGCGAGAGTAAAACTATAATGTTATTGCAGGATTAACAACTTAATATTACCGAAAAAGTTGCACTTTCTTAGGTTTAGACTCAAAGTCGATTTTCTTGTAAATTGTATGTTAATCACTTGAGCACTGTACCGCATAAGCCGAAAAACAACAATTTTACTGATTTGCGCGAAAATAAAATTATATAGCTATTGCAGAATTGACATATTCATATAACCGAATAAAATGCACTTTCTTAGCTTTAGACTTAAAGTCGATTTTCTTGTAAATTGTATTTCAGTTGCGTGCGCACTGTACCGCTTAAGCCGAAAAACATGAATTTTACTGATTTGAGCGAAAGTCAAATTATATTGTTATTGCAGGATTAACAAATTAATATTACCGAAAAAGTTACACTTTCTTAGGTTTAGTCTCAAAGTCGATTTTCTTGTAAATTGTATGTCAATTGCGTGCGCACTGTACCGCTTAGGCCGAAAAACATCAATTTTACTGATTTGCGCGAAAGTAAAACTATAATGTTATTGCAGGATTAACAACTTAATATTACCGAAAAAGTTGCACTTTCTAGGTTTAGACTCAAAGTCGATTTTCTTGCAAATTGTATGTTAATCACTTGAGCACTGTACCGCATAAGCCGAAAAACATCAATTTTACTGATTTGGGCGAAAGTAAAATTATAATGTTATTGCAGGATTAACAACTTAATATTACCGAAAAAATTGCACTTTCTAAGCTTTAGACTTAAAGTCGATTTTCTTGTAAATTGTATTTCACTTGCGTGAGCACTGTACCGCTTAAGCCGAAAAACATGAATTTTACTGATTTGAGCGAAAGTCAAATTATATTGTTATTGCAGGATTAACAAATTAATATTACCGAAAAAGTTGCACTTTCTTAGGTTTAGACTCAAAGTCGATTTTCTTGTAAATTGTATGTTAATCACTTGAGCACTCTACCGCATAAGCCGAAAAACACCAATTTTACTGATTTGCGCGAAAGTAAAATTATAATGTTAATGCAGGATTAACACATTAATATAACCGAAAAAATTCCACTTTCTTAGGTTTAGACTCAAAGTCGATTTCCTTGTAAATTGTATGTTTATCACTTGAGCACTGTACCGCATAAGCCGAAAAATATCAGTTTTACTGATTTGCGCGAAAGTAAAACTATAATGTTATTGCAGGATTAACAACTTAATATTACCGAAAAAGTTGCACTTTCTTAGCTTTAGACTTAAAGTCGATTTTCGTGTAAATTGTATTTCAGTTACGTGAGCACTGTACTGCTTAAACCGAAAAACATCAATATTACTGATTTGCGCGGAAGTGAAATTATAATGTTATTGCAGAATTTACATATTCATACTTAAAGTCGATTTTCTTGTAAATTGTATGTCAATTGCGTGAGCACTGTACTGCTTAAACCGAAAAAAATAAATTTTACTGATTTGAGCGAAAGTCAAATTATATTGTTATTGCAGAATTGACATATTCATATAACCGAAAAAATTGCAGTTTCTTAGTTTTAGACTTAAAGTCGATTTTCTTGTAAATTGTATTTCAGTTGCGTGAGTACTGTACCGCTAAAGCTGAAAAACATGATTTTTACTGATTTGAGCGAAAGTCAAATTATATTTTTATTGCAGGATTAACAAATTAATATTACCGAAAAAATTGCACTTTCTTAGCTTTAGACTTAAAGTCGATTTTCGTGTAAATTGTATTTCAGTTACGTGAGCACTGTACCGGTTAAGCCGAAAAACATTAATATTACTGATTTGCGCGAAAGTAAAATTATAATGTTATTACAGAATTTACATATTCATACTTAAAGTCGATTTTCTTGCAAATTGTATGTCAATTGCGTGAGCACTGTACTGCTTCAGCCGAAAAACATCAATATTACTGATTTGCGCGAAAGTTAAATTATAATGTTATTGCAGAATTTACATATTCATATAACCGAAAAAATTGCACTTTCTTTGTTTTAGACTTAAAGTCGATTTTCTTGTAAATTGTATTTCAGTTGCGTGAGTACTGTACCGCTAAAGCTGAAAAACATGATTTTTACTGATTTGAGCGAAAGTCAAATTATATTTTTATTGCAGGATTAACAAATTAATATTACCGAAAAAATTGCACTTTCTTAGCTTTAGACTTAAAGTCGATTTTCGTGTAAATTGTATTTCAGTTACGTGAGCACTGTACCGGTTAAGCCGAAAAACATTAATATTACTGATTTGCGCGAAAGTAAAATTATAATGTTATTACAGAATTTACATATTCATACTTAAAGTCGATTTTCTTGTAAATTGTATGTCAATTGCGTGAGCACTGTACTGCTTAAACCGAAAAAAATAAATTTTACTGATTTGAGCGAAAGTCAAATTATATTGTTATTGCAGAATTGACATATTCATATAACCGAAAAAATTGCAGTTTCTTAGTTTTAGACTTAAAGTCGATTTGCTTCTAAATTGTATGTTAATTGCGTGAGCACTGTACCGCTTAAACCGAAAAACATGAATTTTACTGATTTGCGCTAAAAGCAAACTTTCATTTTATTTCAGGATTAACATATTCATATAACCGAAAAAATTGCACTTTCTTAGTTTTAGACTTAAAGTCGATTTTCTTGTAAATTGGTAATATTTCAGTTGCATGAGCACTGTACCGCTTAAGCCGAAAAACATTAATTTTACTGATTTGTGCGAAAGTAAAATTATCATGTTAATGCAGGATTAACACATTAATATAACCGAGAAAATTGTACTTTCTTAGTTTTAGACTTAAAGTCGATTTTCTTGTAAACTGTATGTCAATTGCGGCAGCACTGTACTGCTTAAACCGAAAAACATCAATATTACTGATTTGCGCGGAAGTGAAATTATAATGTTATTGCAGAATTTACATATTCATACTTAAAGTCGATTTTCTTGTAAATTGTATGTCAATTGCGTGAGCACTGTACTGCTTAAACCGAAAAAAATAAATTTTACTGATTTGAGCGAAAGTCAAATTATATTGTTATTGCAGAATTGACATATTCATATAACCGAAAAAATTGCAGTTTCTTAGTTTTAGACTTAAAGTCGATTTTCTTGTAAATTGTATTTCAGTTGCGTGAGCACTGTACCGTTTAAGCCGAAAAACATGAATTTTACTGATTTGAGCGAAAGTCAAATTATATTGTTATTGCAGGATTAACAAATTAATATTACCGAAAAAGTTGCACTTTCTTAGGTTTAGCCTCAAAGTCGATTTTCTTGTAAATTGTATGTTAATCACTTGAGCACTGTACCGCATAAGCCGAAAAACAACAATTTTACTGATTTGCGCGAAAATAAAATTATAATGTTATTGCAGGATTAACAACTTAATATTACCGAAAAAATTGCACTTTCTAAGCTTTAGACTTAAAGTCGATTTTCTTGTAAATTGTATTTCACTTGCGTGAGCACTGTACCGCTTAAACCGAAAAAAATAAATTTTACTGATTTGAGCGAAAGTCAAATTATATTGTTATTGCAGAATTGACATATTCATATAACCGAAAAAATTGCAGTTTCTTAGTTTTAGACTTAAAGTCGATTTTCTTGTAAATTGTATTTCAGTTGCGTGAGCACTGTACCGCTTAAGCCGAAAAACATGAATTTTACTGATTTGAGCGAAAGTCAAATTATATTGTTATTGCAGGATTAACAAATTAATATTACCGAAAAAGTTACACTTTCTTAGGTTTAGTCTCAAAGTCGATTTTCTTGTAAATTGTATGTCAATTGCGTGCGCACTGTACCGCTTAGGCCGAAAAACATCAATTTTACTGATTTGCGCGAAAGTAAAACTATAATGTTATTGCAGGATTAACAACTTAATATTACCGAAAAAGTTGCACTTTCTAGGTTTAGACTCAAAGTCGATTTTCTTGCAAATTGTATGTTAATCACTTGAGCACTGTACCGCATAAGCCGAAAATCATCAATTTTACTGATTTGGGCGAAAGTAAAATTATAATGTTATTGCAGGATTAACAACTTAATATTACCGAAAAAATTGCACTTTCTAAGCTTTAGACTTAAAGTCGATTTTCTTGTAAATTGTATTTCACTTGCGTGAGCACTGTACCGCTTAAGCCGAAAAACATGAATTTTACTGATTTGAGCGAAAGTCAAATTATATTGTTATTGCAGGATTAACAAATTAATATTACCGAAAAAGTTGCACTTTCTTAGGTTTAGACTCAAAGTCGATTTTCTTGTAAATTGTATGTTAATCACTTGAGCACTCTACCGCATAAGCCGAAAAACACCAATTTTACTGATTTGCGCGAAAGTAAAATTATAATGTTAATGCAGGATTAACACATTAATATAACCGAAAAAATTCCACTTTCTTAGGTTTAGACTCAAAGTCGATTTCCTTGTAAATTGTATGTTTATCACTTGAGCACTGTACCGCATAAGCCGAAAAACATCAGTTTTACTGATTTGCGCGAAAGTAAAACTATAATGTTATTGCAGGATTAACAACTTAATATTACCGAAAAAGTTGCACTTTCTTAGCTTTAGACTTAAAGTCGATTTTCGTGTAAATTGTATTTCAGTTACGTGAGCACTGTACTGCTTAAACCGAAAAACATCAATATTACTGATTTGCGCGGAAGTGAAATTATAATGTTATTGCAGAATTTACATATTCATACTTAAAGTCGATTTTCTTGTAAATTGTATGTCAATTGCGTGAGCACTGTACTGCTTAAACCGAAAAAAATAAATTTTACTGATTTGAGCGAAAGTCAAATTATATTGTTATTGCAGAATTGACATATTCATATAACCGAAAAAATTGCAGTTTCTTAGTTTTAGACTTAAAGTCGATTTTCTTGTAAATTGTATTTCAGTTGCGTGAGTACTGTACCGCTAAAGCTGAAAAACATGATTTTTACTGATTTGAGCGAAAGTCAAATTATATTTTTATTGCAGGATTAACAAATTAATATTACCGAAAAAATTGCACTTTCTTAGCTTTAGACTTAAAGTCGATTTTCGTGTAAATTGTATTTCAGTTACGTGAGCACTGTACCGGTTAAGCCGAAAAACATTAATATTACTGATTTGCGCGAAAGTAAAATTATAATGTTATTACAGAATTTACATATTCATACTTAAAGTCGATTTTCTTGTAAATTGTATGTCAATTGCGTGAGCACTGTACTGCTTCAGCCGAAAAACATCAATATTACTGATTTGCGCGAAAGTTAAATTATAATGTTATTGCAGAATTTACATATTCATATAACCGAAAAAATTGCACTTTCTTTGTTTTAGACTTAAAGTCGATTTTCTTGTAAATTGTATTTCAGTTGCGTGAGTACTGTACCGCTAAAGCTGAAAAACATGATTTTTACTGATTTGAGCGAAAGTCAAATTATATTTTTATTGCAGGATTAACAAATTAATATTACCGAAAAAATTGCACTTTCTTAGCTTTAGACTTAAAGTCGATTTTCGTGTAAATTGTATTTCAGTTACGTGAGCACTGTACCGGTTAAGCCGAAAAACATTAATATTACTGATTTGCGCGAAAGTAAAATTATAATGTTATTACAGAATTTACATATTCATACTTAAAGTCGATTTTCTTGTAAATTGTATGTCAATTGCGTGAGCACTGTACTGCTTAAACCGAAAAAAATAAATTTTACTGATTTGAGCGAAAGTCAAATTATATTGTTATTGCAGAATTGACATATTCATATAACCGAAAAAATTGCAGTTTCTTAGTTTTAGACTTAAAGTCGATTTGCTTCTAAATTGTATGTTAATTGCGTGAGCACTGTACCGCTTAAACCGAAAAACATGAATTTTACTGATTTGCGCTAAAAGCAAACTTTCATTTTATTTCAGGATTAACATATTCATATAACCGAAAAAATTGCACTTTCTTAGTTTTAGACTTAAAGTCGATTTTCTTGTAAATTGTTAATATTTCAGTTGCATGAGCACTGTACCGCTTAAGCCGAAAAACATTAATTTTACTGATTTGTGCGAAAGTAAAATTATCATGTTAATGCAGGATTAACACATTAATATAACCGAGAAAATTGTACTTTCTTAGTTTTAGACTTAAAGTCGATTTTCTTGTAAACTGTATGTCAATTGCGGCAGCACTGTACTGCTTAAACCGAAAAACATCAATATTACTGATTTGCGCGGAAGTGAAATTATAATGTTATTGCAGAATTTACATATTCATACTTAAAGTCGATTTTCTTGTAAATTGTATGTCAATTGCGTGAGCACTGTACTGCTTAAACCGAAAAAAATAAATTTTACTGATTTGAGCGAAAGTCAAATTATATTGTTATTGCAGAATTGACATATTCATATAACCGAAAAAATTGCAGTTTCTTAGTTTTAGACTTAAAGTCGATTTTCTTGTAAATTGTATTTCAGTTGCGTGAGCACTGTACCGTTTAAGCCGAAAAACATGAATTTTACTGATTTGAGCGAAAGTCAAATTATATTGTTATTGCAGGATTAACAAATTAATATTACCGAAAAAGTTGCACTTTCTTAGGTTTAGCCTCAAAGTCGATTTTCTTGTAAATTGTATGTTAATCACTTGAGCACTGTACCGCATAAGCCGAAAAACAACAATTTTACTGATTTGCGCGAAAATAAAATTATATAGCTATTGCAGAATTGACATATTCATATAACCCAAAAAATTGTACTTTCTTAGTTTTAGACTTAAAGTCGATTTTCTTGTAAATTGTATGTCAGTTGCGTGAGCACTGTACTGCTTAAGCCGAAAAACATGAATTTTACTGATTTGAGCGAAAGTCAAATTATATTGTTATTGCAGGATTAACAAATTAATATTACCGAAAAAGTTGCACTTTCTTAAGTTTAGACTCAAAGTCGATTTTCTTGTAAATTGTATGTCAGTTGCGTGAGCACTGTACTGCTTAAGCCGAAAAACATGAAATTTACTGATTTGAGCGAAAGTCAAATTATATTTTTATTGCAGGATTAACAAATCAATATTACCGAAAAATTGCACTTTCTTAGGTTTAGACTCAAAGTCGATTTTCATGTAAATTGTATGTTAATCACTTGAGCACTCTACCGCATAAGCCGAAAAACACCAATTTTACTGATTTGCGCGAAAGTAAAATTATAATGTTAATGCAGGATTAACACATTAATATAACCGAAAAAATTCCACTTTCTTAGGTTTAGACTCAAAGCCGATTTCCTTGTAATTTGTATGTTAATCACTTGAGCACTGTACCGCATAAGCCGAAAAACATCAGTTTTACTGATTTGCGCGAGAGTAAAACTATAATGTTATTGCAGGATTAACAACTTAATATTACCGAAAAAGTTGCACTTTCTTAGGTTTAGACTCAAAGTCGATTTTCTTGTAAATTGTATGTTAATCACTTGAGCACTGTACCGCATAAGCCGAAAAACAACAATTTTACTGATTTGCGCGAAAATAAAATTATATAGCTATTGCAGAATTGACATATTCATATAACCGAATAAAATGCACTTTCTTAGCTTTAGACTTAAAGTCGATTTTCTTGTAAATTGTATTTCAGTTGCGTGCGCACTGTACCGCTTAAGCCGAAAAACATGAATTTTACTGATTTGAGCGAAAGTCAAATTATATTGTTATTGCAGGATTAACAAATTAATATTACCGAAAAAGTTACACTTTCTTAGGTTTATTCTCAAAGTCGATTTTCTTGTAATTTGTATGTCAATTGCGTGCGCACTGTACCGCTTAGGCCGAAAAACATCAATTTTACTGATTTGCGCGAAAGTAAAACTATAATGTTATTGCAGGATTAACAACTTAATATTACCGAAAAAGTTGCACTTTCTAGGTTTAGACTCAAAGTCGATTTTCTTGCAAATTGTATGTTAATCACTTGAGCACTGTACCGCATAAGCCGAAAAACATCAATTTTACTGATTTGGGCGAAAGTAAAACTATAATGTTATTGCAGGATTAACAACTTAATATTACCGAAAAAATTGCACTTTCTAAGCTTTAGACTTAAAGTCGATTTTCTTGTAAATTGTATTTCACTTGCGTGAGCACTGTACCGCTTAAGCCGAAAAACATGAATTTTACTGATTTGAGCGAAAGTCAAATTATATTGTTATTGCAGGATTAACAAATTAATATTACCGAAAAAGTTGCACTTTCTTAGGTTTAGACTCAAAGTCGATTTTCTTGTAAATTGTATGTTAATCACTTGAGCACTCTACCGCATAAGCCGAAAAACACCAATTTTACTGATTTGCGCGAAAGTAAAATTATAATGTTAATGCAGGATTAACACATTAATATAACCGAAAAAATTCCACTTTCTTAGGTTTAGACTCAAAGTCGATTTCCTTGTAAATTGTATGTTTATCACTTGAGCACTGTACCGCATAAGCCGAAAAACATCAGTTTTACTGATTTGCGCGAAAGTAAAACTATAATGTTATTGCAGGATTAACAACTTAATATTACCGAAAAAGTTGCACTTTCTTAGGTTTAGCCTCAAAGTCGATTTTCTTGTAAATTGTAGGTTAATCACTTGAGCACTGTACCGCATAAGCCGAAAAACAACAATTTTACTGATTTGCGCGAAAATAAAATTATATAGCTATTGCAGAATTGACATATTCATATAACCGAAAAAATTGTACTTTCTTAGTTTTAGACTTAAAGTCGATTTTCTTCTAAATTGTAAGTCAATTGCGTGAGCACTGTACTGCTAAAACCGAAAAACATGAATTTTGCTGATTTGAGCGAAAGTCAAATTATATTGTTATTGCAGGATTAACAAATTAATATTACCGAAAAAGTTGCACTTTCTTAGGTTTAGACTCAAAGTCGATTTTCTTGTAAATTGTATGTCAGTTGCGTGAGCACTGTACTGCTTAAGCCGAAAAACATGAATGTTACTGATTTGCGCGAAAGTAAAATTATAATGTTAATGCAGGATTAACACATTAATATAACCGAAAAAATTCCACTTTCTTAGGTTTAGACTCAAAGTCGATTTCCTTGTAAATTGTATGTTTATCACTTGAGCACTGTACCGCATAAGCCGAAAATCAACAATTTTACTGATTTGCGCGAAAATAAAATTATATAGCTATTGCAGAATTGACATATTCATATAACCGAAAAAATTGTACTTTCTTAGTTTTAGACTTAAAGTCGATTTGCTGCTAAATTGTATGTTAATTGCGTGAGCACTGTATCGCTTAAACCGAAAAACATGAATTTTACTGATTTGAGCGAAAGTCAAATTATATTGTTATTGCAGGATTAACAAATTAATATTACCGAAAAAGTTGCACTTTCCTAATTTAGACTTAAAGTCGATTTTCTTCTAAATTCTAAAAAAATTGCACTTTCTTATGACATATAACCGAAAAAATTGCACTTTCTTAGCTTTAGACTTAAAGTCGATTTTCGTGTAAATTGTATTTCAGTTACGTGAGCACTGTACCGTTTAAGCCGAAAAACATGAATTTTACTGATTTGAGCGAAAGTCAAATTATATTGTTATTGCAGGATTAACAAATTAATATTACCGAAAAAGTTGCACTTTCTTAGGTTTAGACTCAAAGTCGATTTTCTTGTAAATTGTATGTTAATCACTTGAGCACTCTACCGCATAAGCCGAAAAACACCAATTTTACTGATTTGCGCGAAAGTAAAATTATAATGTTAATGCAGGATTAACACATTAATATAACCGAAAAAATTCCACTTTCTTAGGTTTAGACTCAAAGTCGATTTCCTTGTAAATTGTATGTTTATCACTTGAGCACTGTACCGCATAAGCCGAAAAACATCAGTTTTACTGATTTGCGCGAAAGTAAAACTATAATGTTATTGCAGGATTAACAACTTAATATTACCGAAAAAGTTGCACTTTCTTAGGTTTAGCCTCAAAGTCGATTTTCTTGTAAATTGTATGTTAATCACTTGAGCACTGTACCGCATAAGCCGAAAAACAACAATTTTACTGATTTGCGCGAAAATAAAATTATATAGCTATTGCAGAATTGACATATTCATATAACCCAAAAAATTGTACTTTCTTAGTTTTAGACTTAAAGTCGATTTTCTTGTAAATTGTATGTCAGTTGCGTGAGCACTGTACTGCTTAAGCCGAAAAACATGAATTTTACTGATTTGAGCGAAAGTCAAATTATATTGTTATTGCAGGATTAACAAATTAATATTACCGAAAAAGTTGCACTTTCTAGGTTTAGACTCAAAGTCGATTTTCTTGCAAATTGTATGTTAATCACTTGAGCACTGTACCGCTTAGGCCGAAAAACATCAATTTTACTGATTTGCGCGAAAGTAAAACTATAATGTTATTGCAGGATTAACAACTTAATATTACCGAAAAAGTTGCACTTTCTAGGTTTAGACTCAAAGTCGATTTTCTTGCAAATTGTATGTTAATCACTTGAGCACTGTACCGCATAAGCCGAAAAACATCAATTTTACTGATTTGGGCGAAAGTAAAACTATAATGTTATTGCAGGATTAACAACTTAATATTACCGAAAAAATTGCACTTTCTAAGCTTTAGACTTAAAGTCGATTTTCTTGTAAATTGTATTTCACTTGCGTGAGCACTGTACCGCTTAAGCCGAAAAACATGAATTTTACTGATTTGAGCGAAAGTCAAATTATATTGTTATTGCAGGATTAACAAATTAATATTACCGAAAAAGTTGCACTTTCTTAGGTTTAGACTCAAAGTCGATTTTCTTGTAAATTGTATGTTAATCACTTGAGCACTCTACCGCATAAGCCGAAAAACACCAATTTTACTGATTTGCGCGAAAGTAAAATTATAATGTTAATGCAGGATTAACACATTAATATAACCGAAAAAATTCCACTTTCTTAGGTTTAGACTCAAAGTCGATTTCCTTGTAAATTGTATGTTTATCACTTGAGCACTGTACCGCATAAGCCGAAAAACATCAGTTTTACTGATTTGCGCGAAAGTAAAACTATAATGTTATTGCAGGATTAACAACTTAATATTACCGAAAAAGTTGCACTTTCTTAGGTTTAGCCTCAAAGTCGATTTTCTTGTAAATTGTAGGTTAATCACTTGAGCACTGTACCGCATAAGCCGAAAAACAACAATTTTACTGATTTGCGCGAAAATAAAATTATATAGCTATTGCAGAATTGACATATTCATATAACCGAAAAAATTGTACTTTCTTAGTTTTAGACTTAAAGTCGATTTTCTTCTAAATTGTAAGTCAATTGCGTGAGCACTGTACTGCTAAAACCGAAAAACATGAATTTTGCTGATTTGAGCGAAAGTCAAATTATATTGTTATTGCAGGATTAACAAATTAATATTACCGAAAAAGTTGCACTTTCTTAGGTTTAGACTCAAAGTCGATTTTCTTGTAAATTGTATGTCAGTTGCGTGAGCACTGTACTGCTTAAGCCGAAAAACATGAATGTTACTGATTTGCGCGAAAGTAAAATTATAATGTTAATGCAGGATTAACACATTAATATAACCGAAAAAATTCCACTTTCTTAGGTTTAGACTCAAAGTCGATTTCCTTGTAAATTGTATGTTTATCACTTGAGCACTGTACCGCATAAGCCGAAAATCAACAATTTTACTGATTTGCGCGAAAATAAAATTATATAGCTATTGCAGAATTGACATATTCATATAACCGAAAAAATTGTACTTTCTTAGTTTTAGACTTAAAGTCGATTTGCTGCTAAATTGTATGTTAATTGCGTGAGCACTGTATCGCTTAAACCGAAAAACATGAATTTTACTGATTTGAGCGAAAGTCAAATTATATTGTTATTGCAGGATTAACAAATTAATATTACCGAAAAAGTTGCACTTTCCTAATTTAGACTTAAAGTCGATTTTCTTCTAAATTCTAAAAAAATTGCACTTTCTTATGACATATAACCGAAAAAATTGCACTTTCTTAGCTTTAGACTTAAAGTCGATTTTCGTGTAAATTGTATTTCAGTTACGTGAGCACTGTACCGTTTAAGCCGAAAAACATGAATTTTACTGATTTGAGCGAAAGTCAAATTATATTGTTATTGCAGGATTAACAAATTAATATTACCGAAAAAGTTGCACTTTCTTAGGTTTAGACTCAAAGTCGATTTTCTTGTAAATTGTATGTTAATCACTTGAGCACTCTACCGCATAAGCCGAAAAACACCAATTTTACTGATTTGCGCGAAAGTAAAATTATAATGTTAATGCAGGATTAACACATTAATATAACCGAAAAAATTCCACTTTCTTAGGTTTAGACTCAAAGTCGATTTCCTTGTAAATTGTATGTTTATCACTTGAGCACTGTACCGCATAAGCCGAAAAACATCAGTTTTACTGATTTGCGCGAAAGTAAAACTATAATGTTATTGCAGGATTAACAACTTAATATTACCGAAAAAGTTGCACTTTCTTAGGTTTAGCCTCAAAGTCGATTTTCTTGTAAATTGTATGTTAATCACTTGAGCACTGTACCGCATAAGCCGAAAAACAACAATTTTACTGATTTGCGCGAAAATAAAATTATATAGCTATTGCAGAATTGACATATTCATATAACCCAAAAAATTGTACTTTCTTAGTTTTAGACTTAAAGTCGATTTTCTTGTAAATTGTATGTCAGTTGCGTGAGCACTGTACTGCTTAAGCCGAAAAACATGAATTTTACTGATTTGAGCGAAAGTCAAATTATATTGTTATTGCAGGATTAACAAATTAATATTACCGAAAAAGTTGCACTTTCTTAGGTTTAGACTCAAAGTCGATTTTCTTGTAAATTGTATGTCAGTTGCGTGAGCACTGTACTGCTTAAGCCGAAAAACATGAAATTTACTGATTTGAGCGAAAGTCAAATTATATTTTTATTGCAGGATTAACAAATCAATATTACCGAAAAATTGCACTTTCTTAGGTTTAGACTCAAAGTCGATTTTCTTGTAAATTGTATGTTAATCACTTGAGCACTCTACCGCATAAGCCGAAAAACACCAATTTTACTGATTTGCGCGAAAGTAAAATTATAATGTTAATGCAGGATTAACACATTAATATAACCGAAAAAATTCCACTTTCTTAGGTTTAGACTCAAAGCCGATTTCCTTGTAAATTGTATGTTAATCACTTGAGCACTGTACCGCATAAGCCGAAAAACATCAGTTTTACTGATTTGCGCGAGAGTAAAACTATAATGTTATTGCAGGATTAACAACTTAATATTACCGAAAAAGTTGCACTTTCTTAGGTTTAGACTCAAAGTCGATTTTCTTGTAAATTGTATGTTAATCACTTGAGCACTATACCGCATAAGCCGAAAAACAACAATTTTACTGATTTGCGCGAAAATAAAATTATATAGCTATTGCAGAATTGACATATTCATATAACCGAATAAAATGCACTTTCTTAGCTTTAGACTTAAAGTCGATTTTCTTGTAAATTGTATTTCAGTTGCGTGCGCACTGTACCGCTTAAGCCGAAAAACATGAATTTTACTGATTTGAGCGAAAGTCAAATTATATTGTTATTGCAGGATTAACAAATTAATATTACCGAAAAAGTTACACTTTCTTAGGTTTAGTCTCAAAGTCGATTTTGTTGTAAATTGTATGTCAATTGCGTGCGCACTGTACCGCTTAGACCGAAAAACATCAATTTTACTGATTTGCGCGAAAGTAAAACTATAATGTTATTGCAGGATTAACAACTTAATATTACCGAAAAAGTTGCACTTTCTTAGGTTTAGACTCAAAGTCGATTTTCTTGCAAATTGTATGTTAATCACTTGAGCACTGTACCGCATAAGCCGAAAAACATCAATTTTACTGATTTGGGCGAAAGTAAAACTATAATGTTATTGCAGGATTAACAACTTAATATTACCGAAAAAATTGCACTTTCTAAGCTTTAGACTTAAAGTCGATTTTCTTGTAAATTGTATTTCACTTGCGTGAGCACTGTACCGCTTAAGCCGAAAAACATGAATTTTACTGATTTGAGCGAAAGCCAAATTATATTGTTATTGCAGGATTAACAAATTAATATTACGGAAAAAGTTGCACTTTCTTAGGTTTAGACTCAAAGTCGATTTTCTTGTAAATTGTATGTTAATCACTTGAGCACTCTACCGCATAAGCCGAAAAACACCAATTTTACTGATTTGCGCGAAAGTAAAATTATAATGTTAATGCAGGATTAACACATTAATATAACCGAAAAAATTCCACTTTCTTAGGTTTAGACTCAAAGTCGATTTCCTTGTAAATTGTATGTTAATCACTTGAGCACTGTACCGCATAAGCCGAAAAACATCAGTTTTACTGATTTGCGCGAAAGTAAAACTATAATGTTATTGCAGGATTAACAACTTAATATTACCGAAAAAGTTGCACTTTCTTAGGTTTAGCCTCAAAGTCGATTTTCTTGTAAATTGTATGTTAATCACTTGAGCACTGTACCGAATAAGCCGAAAAACAACAATTTTACTGATTTGCGCGAAAATAAAATTATATAGCTATTGCAGAATTGACATATTCATATAACCGAAAAAATTGTACTTTCTTAGTTTTAGACTTAAAGTCGATTTTCTTCTAAATTGTAAGTCAATTGCGTGAGCACTGTACTGCTAAAACCGAAAAACATGAATTTTGCTGATTTGAGCGAAAGTCAAATTATATTGTTATTGCAGGATTAACAAATTAATATTACCGAAAAAGTTGCACTTTCTTAGGTTTAGACTCAAAGTCGATTTTCTTGTAAATTGTATGTCAGTTTCGTGAGCACTGTACTGCTTAAGCCGAAAAACATGAATGTTACTGATTTGCGCGAAAGTAAAATTATAATGTTAATGCAGGATTAACACATTAATATAACCGAAAAAATTCCACTTTCTTAGGTTTAGACTCAAAGTCGATTTCCTTGTAAATTGTATGTTTATCACTTGAGCACTGTATCGCATAAGCCGAAAAACAACAATTTTACTGATTTGCGCGAAAATAAAATTATATAGCTATTGCAGAATTGACATATTCATATAACCGAAAAAATTGTACTTTCTTAGTTTTAGACTTAAAGTCGATTTGCTGCTAAATTGTATGTTAATTGCGTGAGCACTGTATCGCTTAAACCGAAAAACATGAATTTTACTGATTTGAGCGAAAGTCAAATTATATTGTTATTGCAGGATTAACAAATTAATATTACCGAAAAAGTTGCACTTTCTTAATTTAGACTTAAAGTCGATTTTCTTCTAAATTCTAAAAAAATTGCACTTTCTTATGACATATAACCGAAAAAATTGCACTTTCTTAGCTTTAGACTTAAAGTCGATTTTCGTGTAAATTGTATTTCAGTTACGTGAGCACTGTACCGTTTAAGCCGAAAAACATGAATTTTACTGATTTGAGCGAAAGTCAAATTATATTGTTATTGCAGGATTAACAAATTAATATTACCGAAAAAGTTGCACTTTCTTAGGTTTAGACTCAAAGTCGATTTTCTTGTAAATTGTATGTTAATCACTTGAGCACTCTACCGCATAAGCCGAAAAACACCAATTTTACTGATTTGCGCGAAAGTAAAATTATAATGTTAATGCAGGATTAACACATTAATATAACCGAAAAAATTCCACTTTCTTAGGTTTAGACTCAAAGTCGATTTCCTTGTAAATTGTATGTTAATCACTTGAGCACTGTACCGCATAAGCCGAAAGACATCAGTTTTACTGATTTGCGCGAAAGTAAAACTATAATGTTATTGCAGGATTAACAACTTAATATTACCGAAAAAGTTGCACTTTCTTAGGTTTAGCCTCAAAGTCGATTTCCTTGTAAATTGTATGTTAATCACTTGAGCACTGTACCGCATAAGCCGAAAAACAACAATTTTACTGATTTGCGCGAAAATAAAATTATATAGCTATTGCAGAATTGACATATTCATATAACCGAAAAAATTGTACTTTCTTAGTTTTAGACTTAAAGTCGATTTTCTTGTAAATTGTATGTCAGTTGCGTGAGCACTGTACTGCTTAAGCCGAAAAACATGAATTTTACTGATTTGAGCGAAAGTCAAATTATATTGTTATTGCAGGATTAACAAATTAATATTACCGAAAAAGTTGCACTTTCTTAGGTTTAGACTCAAAGTCGATTTTCTTGTAAATTGTATGTCAGTTGCGTGAGCACTGTACTGCTTAAGCCGAAAAACATGAAATTTACTGATTTGAGCGAAAGTCAAATTATATTTTTATTGCAGGATTAACAAATTAATATTACCGAAAAATTGCACTTTCTTAGGTTTAGACTCAAAGTCGATTTTCTTGTAAATTGTATGTTAATCACTTGAGCACTCTACCGCATAAGCCGAAAAACACCAATTTTACTGATTTGCGCGAAAGTAAAATTATAATGTTAATGCAGGATTAACACATTAATATAACCCAAAAAATTCCACTTTCTTAGGTTTAGACTCAAAGCCGATTTCCTTGTAAATTGTATGTTAATCACTTGAGCACTGTACCGCATAAGCCGAAAAACATCAGTTTTACTGATTTGCGCGAGAGTAAAACTATAATGTTATTGCAGGTTTAACAACTTAATATTACCGAAAAAGTTGCACTTTCTTAGGTTTAGACTCAAAGTCGATTTTCTTGTAAATTGTATGTTAATCACTTGAGCACTGTACCGCATAAGCCGAAAAACAACAATTTTACTGATTTGCGCGAAAATAAAATTATATATCTATTGCAGAATTGACATATTCATATAACCGAATAAAATGCACTTTCTAAGCTTTAGACTTAAAGTCGATTTTCTTGTAAATTGTATTTCAGTTGCGTGCGCACTGTACCGCTTAAGCCGAAAAACATGAATTTTACTGATTTGAGCGAAAGTCAAATTATATTGTTATTGCAGGATTAACAAATTAATATTACCGAAAAAGTTACACTTTCTTAGGTTTAGTCTCAAAATCGATTTTCTTGTAAATTGTATGTCAATTGCATGCGCACTGTACCGCTTAGGCCGAAAAACATCAATTTTACTGATTTGCGCGAAAGTAAAACTATAATGTTATTGCAGGATTAACAACTTAATATTACCGAAAAAGTTGCACTTTCTTAGGTTTAGACTCAAAGTCGATTTTCTTGTAAATTGTATGTTAATCACTTGAGCACTGTACCGCATAAGCCGAAAAACATCAATTTTACTGATTTGGGCGAAAGTAAAACTATAATGTTATTGCAGGATTAACAACTTAATATTACCGAAAAAATTGCACTTTCTAAGCTTTAGACTTAAAGTCGATTTTCTTGTAAATTGTATTTCAGTTGCGTGAGCACTGTACCGCTTAAGCTGAAAAACATGAATTTTACTGATTTGAGCGAAAGTCAAATTATATTGTTATGGCAGGATTAACAAATTAATATTACCGAAAAAGTTGCACTTTCTTAGGTTTAGACCCAAATTATCTTGTAAATTGTATGTCAATTGCGGCAGCACTGTACTGCTTAAGCCGAAAAACATCAATATTACTGATTTGCGCGAAAGTAGAATTATAATGTTATTGCAGAATTTACATATTCATATAACCGAAAAAATTGTACTTTCTTAGTTTTAGACTTAAAGTCGATTTGCTTCTAAATTGTATGTTAATTGCGTGAGCACTGTACCGCTTAAACCGAAAAACATGAATTTTACTGATTTGAGCGAAAGTCAAATTATATTGTTATTGCAGGATTAACAAATTAATATTACCGAAAAAGTTGCACTTTCTTAGGTTTAGACTCAAAGTCGATTTTCTTGTAAATTGTATGTCAGTTGCGTGAGCACTGTACTGCTTAAGCCGAAAAACATGAATTTTACTGATTTGAGTGAAAGTCAAATTATATTTTTATTGCAGGATTAACAAATTAATATTACCGAAAAAAATGCACTTTCTTAGGTTTAGACTCAAAGTCGATTTTCTTGTAAATTGTATGTTAATCACTTGAGCACTCTACCGCATAAGCCGAAAAACACCAATTTTACTGATTTGCGCGAAAGTAAAATTATAATGTTAATGCAGGATTAACACATTAATATAACCGAAAAAATTCCACTTTCTTAGGTTTAGACTCAAAGTCGATTTTCTTGTAAATTGTATGTTAATCACTTGAGCACTCTACCGCATAAGCCGAAAAACATCAGTTTTACTGATTTGCGCGAGAGTAAAACTATAATGTTATTGCAGGATTAACAACTTAATATTACCGAAAAAGTTGCACTTTCTTAGGTTTAGACTCAAAGTCGATTTTCTTGTAAATTGTATGTTAATCACTTGAGCACTGTACCGCATAAGCCGAAAAACAACAATTTTACTGATTTGCGCGAAAATAAAATTATATAGCTATTGCAGAATTGACATATTCATATAACCGAAAAAAATGCACTTTCTTAGCTTTAGACTTAAAGTCGATTTTCTTGTAAATTGTATTTCAGTTGCGTGCGCACTGTACCGCTTAAGCCGAAAAACATGAATTTTACTGATTTGAGCGAAAGTCAAATTATATTGTTATTGCAGGATTAACAAATTAATATTACCGAAAAAGTTGCACTTTCTTAGGGGTAGACTCAAAGTCGATTTTCTTGTAAATTGTATGCCAATTGCGGCAGCACTGTACTGCTTAAGCCGAAAAACATCAATATTACTGATTTGCGCGAAAGTAAAATTATAATGTTAATGCAGGATTAACACATTAATATAACCGAGAAAATTGTACTTTCTTAGTTTTAGACTTAAAGTCGATTTTCTTGTAAATTGTATGTCAACTGCGGCAGCACTGTACTGCTTAAGCCGAAAAACATCAATATTACTGATTTGCGTGGAAGTGAAATTATAATGTTATTGCAGAATTTACATATTCATACTTAAAGTCGATTTTCTTGTAACTTGTATTTCAGTTGCGTGAGCACTGTACCGCTAAAGCTGAAAAACATGATTTTTACTGATTTGAGCGAAAGTCAAATTATATTTTTATTGCAGGATTAACAAATTAATATTACCGAAGAAGTTGCACTTTCTTAGTTTAGACTTAAAGTCGATTTTCTTCTAAATTCTAAAAAAAAAAATCTCTAAAGAAATTGCACTTTCTTATGACATATAACCGAAAAAATTGCAGTTTCTTAGGTTTAGACTCAAAGTCGATTTTCTTGTAAATTGTATGTTAATCACTTGAGCACTGTACCGCATAAGCCGAAAAACATCAATTTTACTGATTTGGGCGAAAGTAAAACCATAATGTTATTGCAGGATTAACAACTTAATATTACCGAAAAAATTGCACTTTCTAAGCTTTAGACTTAAAGTCGATTTTCTTGTAAATTGTATTTCAGTTGCGTGAGCACTGTACCGCTTAAGCTGAAAAACATGAATTTTACTGATTTGAGCGAGTCAAATTATATTGTTATTACAGGATTAACAAATTAATATTACCGAAAAAGTTGCACTTTCTTAGGCTTAGACCCAAATTATCTTGTAAATTGTATGTCAATTGCGGCAGCAATGTACTGCTTAAGCCGAAAAACAGCAATATTACTGACTAGCGCGAAAGTAAAATTATAATGTTATTGCAGAATTTACATATTCATATAACCGAAAAAATTGTACTTTCTTAGTTTTAGACTTAAAGTCGATTTGTGTCTATATTGTATGTTAATTGCGTGAGCACTGTACCGCTTAAACCGAAAAACATGAATTTTACTGATTTGCGCTAAAAGCAAACTTTCATTTTATTTCAGGATTAACATATTCATATAACCGAAAAAATTGCACTTTCTTAGTTTTAGACTTAAAGTCGATTTTCTTGTAAATTGTTAATATTTCAGTTGCATGAGCACTGTACTGCTTAAGCCGTAAAACATCAATATTACTGATTTGCGCGAAAGTAAAATTATAATGTTAATGCAGGATTAACACATTAATATAACCGAGAAAATTGTACTTTCTTAGTTTTAGACTTAAAGTCGATTTTCTTGTAAATTGTATGTCAATTGCGGCAGCACTGTACTGCTTAAGCCGAAAAACATCAATATTACTGATTTGCGCGGAATTGAAATTATAATGTTATTGCAGAATTTACATATTCATACTTAAAGTCGATTTTCTTGTCAATTGTATGTCAATTGCGTGAGCACTGTACTGCTTAAACCGAAGAAAATGAATTTTACTGATTTGAGCGAAAGTCAAATTATATTGTTATTGCAGAATTGACATATTCATATAACCGAAAAAATTGCAGTTTCCTAGTTTTAGACTTAAAGTCGATTTTCTTGTAAATTGTATTTCAGTTGCGTGAGCACTGTACCGCTAAAGCTGAAAAACATGATTTTTACTGATTTGAGCGAAAGTCAAATTATATTTTTATTGCAGGATTAACATATTAATATTACCGAAAAAGTTGCACTTTCTTAGTTTAGACTTAAAGTCGATTTTCTTCTAAATTCTAAAAAAAAAATCTCTAAAGAAATTGCACTTTCTTATGACATATAACCGAAAAAATTGCACTTTCTTAGCTTTAGACTTAAAGTCGATTTTCGTGTAAATTGTATTTCAGTTACGTGAGCACTGTACCGTTTAAGCCGAAAAACATGAATTTTACTGATTTGAGCGAAAGTCAAATTATATTGTTATTGCAGGATTAACAAATTAATATTACCGAAAAAGTTACACTTTCTTAGGTTTAGACTCAAAGTCGATTTTCTTGTAAATTGTATGTTAATCACTTGAGCACTCTACCGCATAAGCCGCAAAACACCAATTTTATTGATTTGCGCGAAAGTAAAATTATAATGTTAATGCAGGATTAACACATTAATATAACCGAAAAAATTGCACTTTCTAAGCTTTAGACTTAAAGTCGATTTTCTTGTAAATTGTATTTCAGTTGCGTGAGCACTGTACCGCTTAAGCTGAAAAACATGAATTTTACTGATTTGAGCGAGTCAAATTATATTGTTATTACAGGATTAACAAATTAGTATTACCGAAAAAGTTGCACTTTCTTAGGCTTAGACCCAAATTATCTTGTAAATTGTATGTCAATTGCGGCAGCAATGTACTGCTTAAGCCGAAAAACAGCAATATTACTGACTAGCGCGAAAGTAAAATTATAATGTTATTGCAGAATTTACATATTCATATAACCGAAAAAATTGTACTTTCTTAGTTTTAGACTTAAAGTCGATTTGTGTCTATATTGTATGTTAATTGCGTGAGCACTGTACCGCTTAAACCGAAAAACATGAATTTTACTGATTTGCGCTAAAAGCAAACTTTCATTTTATTTCAGGATTAACATATTCATATAACCGAAAAAATTGCACTTTCTTAGTTTTAGACTTAAAGTCGATTTTCTTGTAAATTGTTAATATTTCAGTTGCATGAGCACTGTACTGCTTAAGCCGTAAAACATCAATATTACTGATTTGCGCGAAAGTAAAATTATAATGTTAATGCAGGATTAACACATTAATATAACCGAGAAAATTGTACTTTCTTAGTTTTAGACTTAAAGTCGATTTTCTTGTAAATTGTATGTCAATTGCGGCAGCACTGTACTGCTTAAGCCGAAAAACATCAATATTACTGATTTGCGCGGAATTGAAATTATAATGTTATTGCAGAATTTACATATTCATACTTAAAGTCGATTTTCTTGTCAATTGTATGTCAATTGCGTGAGCACTGTACTGCTTAAACCGAAGAAAATGAATTTTACTGATTTGAGCGAAAGTCAAATTATATTGTTATTGCAGAATTGACATATTCATATAACCGAAAAAATTGCAGTTTCCTAGTTTTAGACTTAAAGTCGATTTTCTTGTAAATTGTATTTCAGTTGCGTGAGCACTGTACCGCTAAAGCTGAAAAACATGATTTTTACTGATTTGAGCGAAAGTCAAATTATATTTTTATTGCAGGATTAACATATTAATATTACCGAAAAAGTTGCACTTTCTTAGTTTAGACTTAAAGTCGATTTTCTTCTAAATTCTAAAAAAAAAATCTCTAAAGAAATTGCACTTTCTTATGACATATAACCGAAAAAATTGCACTTTCTTAGCTTTAGACTTAAAGTCGATTTTCGTGTAAATTGTATTTCAGTTACGTGAGCACTGTACCGTTTAAGCCGAAAAACATGAATTTTACTGATTTGAGCGAAAGTCAAATTATATTGTTATTGCAGGATTAACAAATTAATATTACCGAAAAAGTTACACTTTCTTAGGTTTAGACTCAAAGTCGATTTTCTTGTAAATTGTATGTTAATCACTTGAGCACTCTACCGCATAAGCCGCAAAACACCAATTTTATTGATTTGCGCGAAAGTAAAATTATAATGTTAATGCAGGATTAACACATTAATATAACCGAAAAAATTGCACTTTCTAAGCTTTAGACTTAAAGTCGATTTTCTTGTAAATTGTATTTCAGTTGCGTGAGCACTGTACCGCTTAAGCTGAAAAACATGAATTTTACTGATTTGAGCGAGTCAAATTATATTGTTATTACAGGATTAACAAATTAGTATTACCGAAAAAGTTGCACTTTCTTAGGCTTAGACCCAAATTATCTTGTAAATTGTATGTCAATTGCGGCAGCAATGTACTGCTTAAGCCGAAAAACAGCAATATTACTGACTAGCGCGAAAGTAAAATTATAATGTTATTGCAGAATTTACATATTCATATAACCGAAAAAATTGTACTTTCTTAGTTTTAGACTTAAAGTCGATTTGTGTCTATATTGTATGTTAATTGCGTGAGCACTGTACCGCTTAAACCGAAAAACATGAATTTTACTGATTTGCGCTAAAAGCAAACTTTCATTTTATTTCAGGATTAACATATTCATATAACCGAAAAAATTGCACTTTCTTAGTTTTAGACTTAAAGTCGATTTTCTTGTAAATTGTTAATATTTCAGTTGCATGAGCACTGTACTGCTTAAGCCGTAAAACATCAATATTACTGATTTGCGCGAAAGTAAAATTATAATGTTAATGCAGGATTAACACATTAATATAACCGAGAAAATTGTACTTTCTTAGTTTTAGACTTAAAGTCGATTTTCTTGTAAATTGTATGTCAATTGCGGCAGCACTGTACTGCTTAAGCCGAAAAACATCAATATTACTGATTTGCGCGGAATTGAAATTATAATGTTATTGCAGAATTTACATATTCATACTTAAAGTCGATTTTCTTGTCAATTGTATGTCAATTGCGTGAGCACTGTACTGCTTAAACCGAAGAAAATGAATTTTACTGATTTGAGCGAAAGTCAAATTATATTGTTATTGCAGAATTGACATATTCATATAACCGAAAAAATTGCAGTTTCCTAGTTTTAGACTTAAAGTCGATTTTCTTGTAAATTGTATTTCAGTTGCGTGAGCACTGTACCGCTAAAGCTGAAAAACATGATTTTTACTGATTTGAGCGAAAGTCAAATTATATTTTTATTGCAGGATTAACATATTAATATTACCGAAAAAGTTGCACTTTCTTAGTTTAGACTTAAAGTCGATTTTCTTCTAAATTCTAAAAAAAAAATCTCTAAAGAAATTGCACTTTCTTATGACATATAACCGAAAAAATTGCACTTTCTTAGCTTTAGACTTAAAGTCGATTTTCGTGTAAATTGTATTTCAGTTACGTGAGCACTGTACCGTTTAAGCCGAAAAACATGAATTTTACTGATTTGAGCGAAAGTCAAATTATATTGTTATTGCAGGATTAACAAATTAATATTACCGAAAAAGTTACACTTTCTTAGGTTTAGACTCAAAGTCGATTTTCTTGTAAATTGTATGTTAATCACTTGAGCACTCTACCGCATAAGCCGCAAAACACCAATTTTATTGATTTGCGCGAAAGTAAAATTATAATGTTAATGCAGGATTAACACATTAATATAACCGAAAAAATTGCACTTTCTAAGCTTTAGACTTAAAGTCGATTTTCTTGTAAATTGTATTTCAGTTGCGTGAGCACTGTACCGCTTAAGCTGAAAAACATGAATTTTACTGATTTGAGCGAGTCAAATTATATTGTTATTACAGGATTAACAAATTAGTATTACCGAAAAAGTTGCACTTTCTTAGGCTTAGACCCAAATTATCTTGTAAATTGTATGTCAATTGCGGCAGCAATGTACTGCTTAAGCCGAAAAACAGCAATATTACTGACTAGCGCGAAAGTAAAATTATAATGTTATTGCAGAATTTACATATTCATATAACCGAAAAAATTGTACTTTCTTAGTTTTAGACTTAAAGTCGATTTGTGTCTATATTGTATGTTAATTGCGTGAGCACTGTACCGCTTAAACCGAAAAACATGAATTTTACTGATTTGCGCTAAAAGCAAACTTTCATTTTATTTCAGGATTAACATATTCATATAACCGAAAAAATTGCACTTTCTTAGTTTTAGACTTAAAGTCGATTTTCTTGTAAATTGTTAATATTTCAGTTGCATGAGCACTGTACTGCTTAAGCCGTAAAACATCAATATTACTGATTTGCGCGAAAGTAAAATTATAATGTTAATGCAGGATTAACACATTAATATAACCGAGAAAATTGTACTTTCTTAGTTTTAGACTTAAAGTCGATTTTCTTGTAAATTGTATGTCAATTGCGGCAGCACTGTACTGCTTAAGCCGAAAAACATCAATATTACTGATTTGCGCGGAATTGAAATTATAATGTTATTGCAGAATTTACATATTCATACTTAAAGTCGATTTTCTTGTCAATTGTATGTCAATTGCGTGAGCACTGTACTGCTTAAACCGAAGAAAATGAATTTTACTGATTTGAGCGAAAGTCAAATTATATTGTTATTGCAGAATTGACATATTCATATAACCGAAAAAATTGCAGTTTCCTAGTTTTAGACTTAAAGTCGATTTTCTTGTAAATTGTATTTCAGTTGCGTGAGCACTGTACCGCTAAAGCTGAAAAACATGATTTTTACTGATTTGAGCGAAAGTCAAATTATATTTTTATTGCAGGATTAACATATTAATATTACCGAAAAAGTTGCACTTTCTTAGTTTAGACTTAAAGTCGATTTTCTTCTAAATTCTAAAAAAAAAATCTCTAAAGAAATTGCACTTTCTTATGACATATAACCGAAAAAATTGCACTTTCTTAGCTTTAGACTTAAAGTCGATTTTCGTGTAAATTGTATTTCAGTTACGTGAGCACTGTACCGTTTAAGCCGAAAAACATGAATTTTACTGATTTGAGCGAAAGTCAAATTATATTGTTATTGCAGGATTAACAAATTAATATTACCGAAAAAGTTACACTTTCTTAGGTTTAGACTCAAAGTCGATTTTCTTGTAAATTGTATGTTAATCACTTGAGCACTCTACCGCATAAGCCGCAAAACACCAATTTTATTGATTTGCGCGAAAGTAAAATTATAATGTTAATGCAGGATTAACACATTAATATAACCGAAAAAATTCCACTTTCTTAGGTTTAGACTCAAAGTCGATTTCCTTGTAAATTGTATGTTAATCACATGAGCACTGTACCGCATAAGCCGAAAAACATCAGTTTTACTGATTTGAGCGAAAGTAAAACTATAATGTTATTGCAGGATTAACAACTTAATATTACCGAAAAAGTTGCACTTTCTTAGGTTTAGACTGAAAGTCGATTTTCTTGTAAATTGTATGTTAATCACTTGAGCACTGTACCGCATAAGCCGAAAAACAACAATTTTACTGATTTGCGCGAAAATAAAATTATATAGCTATTGCAGAATTGACATATTCATATAACCGAAAAAATTGTACTTTCTTAGTTTTAGACTTAAAGTCGATTTGCTGCTAAATTGTATGTTAATTGCGTGAGCACTGTACCGCTTAAACCGAAAAACATGAATTTTACTGATTTGAGCGAAAGTCAAATTATATTGTTATTGCAGGATTAACAAATTAATATTACCGAAAAAGTTGCACTTTCTTGGGTTTAGACTCAAAGTCGATTTTCTTGTAAATTGTATGTCAGTTGCGTGAGCACTGTACTGCTTAAGCCGAAAAACATGAATTTTACTGATTTGAGCGAAAGTCAAATTATATTTTAATTGCAGGATTAACAAATTAATATTACCGAAAAAATTGCACTTTCTTAGGTTTAGACTCAAAGTCGATTTTCTTGTAAATTGTATGTTAATCACTTGAGCACTCTACCGCATAAGCCGAAAAACACCAATTTTACTGATTTGCGCGAAAGTAAAATTATAATGTTAATGCAGGATTAACACATTAATATAACCGAAAAAATTCCACTTTCTTAGGTTTAGACTCAAAGTCGATTTCCTTGTAAATTGTATGTTAATCACTTGAGCACTGTACCGCATAAGCCGAAAAACATCAGTTTTACTGATTTCCGCGAGGGTAAAACTATAATGTTATTGCAGGATTAACAACTTAATATTACCGAAAAAGTTGCACTTTCTTAGGATTAGACTCAAAGTCGATTTTCTTGTAAATTGTATGTTAATCACTTGAGCACTGTACCGCATAAGCCGAAAAACAACAATTTTACTGATTTGCGCGAAAATAAAATTATATAGCTATTGCAGAATTGACATATTCATATAACCGAAAAAAATGCACTTTCTTAGCTTTAGACTTAAAGTCGATTTTCTTGTAAATTGTATTTCAGTTGCGTGCGCACTGTACCGCTTAAGCCGGAAAACATGAATTTTACTGATTTGAGCGAAAGTCAAATTATATTGTTATTGCAGGATTAACAAATTAATATTACCGAAAAAGTTGCACTTTCTTAGGTTTAGTCTCAAAGTCGATTTTCTTGTAAATTGTATGTCAATTGCGTGCGCACTTTACCGCTTAAGCTGAAAAACATCAATATCACTGATTTGCGCGAAAGTAAAACTATAATGTTATGGCAGGATTAACAAATTAATATTAAAAAAAGAAAAGAAAAATTGAACTTTCTTAGATTTTTACTTAAAGCCGATTTTCTTGTAAATTGTATGTTAATTACTTGAGCGCTGTACCGCTTAGCCCGAAAAACATCAATTTTACTGATTTGCGAGAAAGTAAAACTATAATGTTATTGCAGGATTAACAAATTAATATTACCGAAAAAGTTGCACTTTCTTAGGTTTAGACTCAAAGTCGATTTTCTTGTAAATTTTATGTTAATCATTTGAGCACTGTACCGCATAAGCCGAAAAACATCAATTTTACTGATTTGGGCGAAAGTAAAACTATAATGTTATTGCAGGATTAACAACTTAATATTACCGAAAAAATATCACTTTCTAAGCTTTAGACTTAAAGTCGATTTTCTTGTAAATTGTATTTCAGTTGCGTGAGCACTGTACCGCTTAAGCTGAAAAACATGAATTTTACTGATTTGAGCGAAAGTCAAATTATATTGTTATTGCAGGATTAACAAATTAATATTACCGAAAAAGTTGCACTTTCTTAGGTGTAGACCCAAATTATCTTGTAAATTGTATGTCAATTGCGGCAGCACTGTACTGCTTAAGCCGAAAAACATCAATATTACTGATTTGCGCGAAAGTAAAATTATAATGTTATTGCAGAATTTACATATTCATATAACCGAAAAAATTGTACCTTCTTAGTTTAGACTTAAAGTCGATTTTCTTCTAAATTCTAAAAAAAAAATCTCTAAAAAAATTGCACTTTCTTATGACATATAACCGAAAAAATTGCACTTTCTTAGCTTTAGACTTAAAGTCGATTTTCGTGTAAATTGTATTTCAGTTACATGAGCCCTGTACCGTTAAAGCCGAAAAACATGAATTTTACTGATTTGAGCGAAAGTAAAATTATATTATTATTGCAGGATTAACAAATTAATATTACCGAAAACGTTGCACTTTCTTAGGTTTAGACTCAAAGTCGATTTTCTTGTAAATTGTATGTTAATCACTTGAGCACTCTACCGCATAAGTCGAAAAACACCAATTTTACTGATTTGCGCGAAAGTAAAATTATAATGTTAATGCAGGATTAACACATTAATATAACCGAAAAAATTGCACTTTCTTAGGTTTAGACTCAAAGTCGATTTCCTTGTAAATTGTATGTTAATCACTTGAGCACTGTACCGCATAAGCCGAAAAACATCACATTTACTGGTTTGCGCGAAAGTAAAACTATAATGTTATTGCAGGATTAACAACTTAATATTACCGAAAAAGTTGCACTTTCTTAGGTTTAGACTCAAAGTCGATTTTCTTGTAAATTGTATGTTAATCACTTGAGCACTCTACCGCATTAGCCAAAAAACACCAATTTTACTGATTTGCGCGAAAGTAAAATTATATAGCTATTGCAGAATTGACATATTCATATAACCGAAAAAATTGTACTTTCTTAGTTTTAGACTTAAAGTCGATTTGCTGCTAAATTGTATGTTAATTGCGTGAGCACTGTACCGCTTAAACCGAAAAACATGAATTTTACTGATTTGAGCGAAAGTCAAATTATATTGTTATTGCAGGATTAACAAATTAATATTACCGAAAAAGTTGCATTTTCTTGGGTTTAGACTCAAAGTCGATTTTCTTGTAAATTGTATGTCAGTTGCGTGAGCACTGTACTGCTTAAGCCGAAAAACATGAATTTTACTGATTTGAGCGAAAGTCAAATTATATTTTAATTGCAGGATTAACAAATTAATATTACCGAAAAAATTGCACTTCCTTAGGTTTAGACTCAAAGTCGATTTCCTTGTAAATTGTATGTTAATCACTTGAGCACTGTACCGCATAAGCCGAAAAACACCAATTTTACTGATTTGCGCGAAAGTAAAATTATAATGTTAATGCAGGATTAACACATTAATATAACCGAAAAAATTCCACTTTCTTAGGTTTAGACTCAAAGTCGATTTCCTTGTAAATTGTATGTTAATCACTTGAGCAATGTACCGCATAAGCCGAAAAACATCAGTTTTACTGATTTGCGCGAGAGTAAAACTATAATGTTATTGCAGGATTAACAACTTAATATTACCGAAAAAGTTGCACTTTCTTAGGTTTAGACTGAAAGTCGATTTTCTTGTAAATTGTATGTTAATCACTTGAGCACTCTACCGCATAAGCCGAAAAACACCAATTTTACTGATATGCGCGAAAGTAAAATTATATAGCTATTGCAGAATTGACATATTCATATAACCGAAAAAAATGCACTTTCTTAGCTTTAGACTTAAAGTCGATTTTCTTGTAAATTGTATTTCAGTTGCGTGCGCACTGTACCGCTTAAGCCGAAAAACATGAATTTTACTGATTTGAGCGAAAGTCAAATTATATTGTTATTGCAGGATTAACAAATTAATATTACCGAAAAAGTTGCACTTTCTTAGGGGTAGACTCAAAGTCGATTTTCTTGTAAATTGTATGCCAATTGCGGCAGCACTGTACTGCTTAAGCCGAAAAACATCAATATTACTGATTTGCGCGAAAGTAAAATTATAATGTTAATGCAGGATTAACACATTAATATAACCGAGAAAATTGTACTTTCTTAGTTTTAGACTTAAAGTCGATTTTCTTCTAAATTCTAAAAAAAAAATCTCTAAAAAAATTGCACTTTCTTATGACATATAACCGAAAAAATTGCACTTTCTTAGCTTTAGACTTAAAGTCGATTTTCGTGTAAATTGTATTTCAGTTACATGAGCCCTGTACTGCTTAAGCCGAAAAACATGAATTTTACTGATTTGAGTGAAAGTCAAATTATATTTTTATTGCAGGATTAACAAATTAATATTACCGAAAAAGTTGCATTTTCTTGGGTTTAGACTCAAAGTCGATTTTCTTGTAAATTGTATGTCAGTTGCGTGAGCACTGTACTGCTTAAGCCGAAAAACATGAATTTTACTGATTTGAGCGAAAGTCAAATTATATTTTAATTGCAGGATTAACAAATTAATATTACCGAAAAAATTGCACTTCCTTAGGTTTAGACTCAAAGTCGATTTCCTTGTAAATTGTATGTTAATCACTTGAGCACTGTACTGCTTAAGCCGAAAAACATGAATTTTACTGATTTGAGCGAAAGTCAAATTATATTGTTATTGCAGGATTAACAAATTAATATTACCGAAAAAGTTGCACTTTCTTAGGTGTAGACCCAAATTATCTTGTAAATTGTATGTCAATTGCGGCAGCACTGTACTGCTTAAGCCGAAAAACATCAATATTACTGATTTGCGCGAAAGTAAAATTATAATGTTATTGCAGAATTTACATATTCATATAACCGAAAAAATTGTACCTTCTTAGTTTAGACTTAAAGTCGATTTTCTTCTAAATTCTAAAAAAAAAATCTCTAAAAAAATTGCACTTTCTTATGACATATAACCGAAAAAATTGCACTTTCTTAGCTTTAGACTTAAAGTCGATTTTCGTGTAAATTGTATTTCAGTTACATGAGCCCTGTACCGTTAAAGCCGAAAAACATGAATTTTACTGATTTGAGCGAAAGTAAAATTATATTATTATTGCAGGATTAACAAATTAATATTACCGAAAACGTTGCACTTTCTTAGGTTTAGACTCAAAGTCGATTTTCTTGTAAATTGTATGTTAATCACTTGAGCACTCTACCGCATAAGTCGAAAAACACCAATTTTACTGATTTGCGCGAAAGTAAAATTATAATGTTAATGCAGGATTAACACATTAATATAACCGAAAAAATTGCACTTTCTTAGGTTTAGACTCAAAGTCGATTTCCTTGTAAATTGTATGTTAATCACTTGAGCACTGTACCGCATAAGCCGAAAAACATCAGTTTTACTGGTTTGCGCGAAAGTAAAACTATAATGTTATTGCAGGATTAACAACTTAATATTACCGAAAAAGTTGCACTTTCTTAGGTTTAGACTCAAAGTCGATTTTCTTGTAAATTGTATGTTAATCACTTGAGCACTCTACCGCATTAGCCAAAAAACACCAATTTTACTGATTTGCGCGAAAGTAAAATTATATAGCTATTGCAGAATTGACATATTCATATAACCGAAAAAATTGTACTTTCTTAGTTTTAGACTTAAAGTCGATTTGCTGCTAAATTGTATGTTAATTGCGTGAGCACTGTACCGCTTAAACCGAAAAACATGAATTTTACTGATTTGAGCGAAAGTCAAATTATATTGTTATTGCAGGATTAACAAATTAATATTACCGAAAAAGTTGCATTTTCTTGGGTTTAGACTCAAAGTCGATTTTCTTGTAAATTGTATGTCAGTTGCGTGAGCACTGTACTGCTTAAGCCGAAAAACATGAATTTTACTGATTTGAGCGAAAGTCAAATTATATTTTAATTGCAGGATTAACAAATTAATATTACCGAAAAAATTGCACTTCCTTAGGTTTAGACTCAAAGTCGATTTCCTTGTAAATTGTATGTTAATCACTTGAGCACTGTACCGCATAAGCCGAAAAACACCAATTTTACTGATTTGCGCGAAAGTAAAATTATAATGTTAATGCAGGATTAACACATTAATATAACCGAAAAAATTCCACTTTCTTAGGTTTAGACTCAAAGTCGATTTCCTTGTAAATTGTATGTTAATCACTTGAG
This sequence comes from Bactrocera oleae, assembly GCF_042242935.1. Lineage (NCBI taxonomy): Eukaryota > Metazoa > Arthropoda > Insecta > Diptera > Tephritidae > Bactrocera > Bactrocera oleae. The sequence continues at coordinate 13,281,487 of NC_091541.1, read as the reverse complement.
CAATGTACCGCATAAGCCGAAAAACATCAGTTTTACTGATTTGCGCGAGAGTAAAACTATAATGTTATTGCAGGATTAACAACTTAATATTACCGAAAAAGTTGCACTTTCTTAGGTTTAGACTGAAAGTCGATTTTCTTGTAAATTGTATGTTAATCACTTGAGCACTCTACCGCATAAGCCGAAAAACACCAATTTTACTGATATGCGCGAAAGTAAAATTATATAGCTATTGCAGAATTGACATATTCATATAACCGAAAAAAATGCACTTTCTTAGCTTTAGACTTAAAGTCGATTTTCTTGTAAATTGTATTTCAGTTGCGTGCGCACTGTACCGCTTAAGCCGAAAAACATGAATTTTACTGATTTGAGCGAAAGTCAAATTATATTGTTATTGCAGGATTAACAAATTAATATTACCGAAAAAGTTGCACTTTCTTAGGGGTAGACTCAAAGTCGATTTTCTTGTAAATTGTATGCCAATTGCGGCAGCACTGTACTGCTTAAGCCGAAAAACATCAATATTACTGATTTGCGCGAAAGTAAAATTATAATGTTAATGCAGGATTAACACATTAATATAACCGAGAAAATTGTACTTTCTTAGTTTTAGACTTAAAGTCGATTTTCTTCTAAATTCTAAAAAAAAAATCTCTAAAAAAATTGCACTTTCTTATGACATATAACCGAAAAAATTGCACTTTCTTAGCTTTAGACTTAAAGTCGATTTTCGTGTAAATTGTATTTCAGTTACATGAGCCCTGTACTGCTTAAGCCGAAAAACATGAATTTTACTGATTTGAGTGAAAGTCAAATTATATTTTTATTGCAGGATTAACAAATTAATATTACCGAAAAAGTTGCATTTTCTTGGGTTTAGACTCAAAGTCGATTTTCTTGTAAATTGTATGTCAGTTGCGTGAGCACTGTACTGCTTAAGCCGAAAAACATGAATTTTACTGATTTGAGCGAAAGTCAAATTATATTTTAATTGCAGGATTAACAAATTAATATTACCGAAAAAATTGCACTTCCTTAGGTTTAGACTCAAAGTCGATTTCCTTGTAAATTGTATGTTAATCACTTGAGCACTGTACCGCATAAGCCGAAAAACATCAGTTTTACTGGTTTGCGCGAAAGTAAAATTATATAGCTATTGCAGAATTGACATATTCATATAACCGAAAAAAATGCACTTTCTTAGCTTTAGACTTAAAGTCGATTTTCTTGTAAATTGTATTTCAGTTGCGTGCGCACTGTACCGCTTAAGCCGAAAAACATGAATTTTACTGATTTGAGCGAAAGTCAAATTATATTGTTATTGCAGGATTAACAAATTAATATTACCGAAAAAGTTGCACTTTCTTAGGGGTAGACTCAAGGTCGATTTTCTTGTAAATTGTATGCCAATTGCGGCAGCACTGTACTGCCTAAGCCGAAAAACATCAATATTACTGATTTGCGCGAAAGTAAAATTATAATGTTAATGCAGGATTAACACATTAATATAACCGAGAAAATTGTACTTTCTTAGTTTTAGACTTAAAGTCGATTTTCTTCTAAATTCTAAAAAAAAAATCTCTAAAAAAATTGCACTTTCTTATGACATATAACCGAAAAAATTGCACTTTCTTAGCTTTAGACTTAAAGTCGATTTTCGTGTAAATTGTATTTCAGTTACATGAGCCCTGTACCGTTAAAGCCGAAAAACATGAATTTTACTGATTTGAGCGAAAGTCAAATTATATTATTATTGCAGGATTAACAAATTAATATTACCGAAAACGTTGCACTTTCTTAGGTTTAGACTCAAAGTCGATTTTCTTGTAAATTGTATGTTAATCACTTGAGCACTCTACCGCATAAGTCGAAAAACACCAATTTTACTGATTTGCGCGAAAGTAAAATTATAATGTTAATGCAGGATTAACACATTAATATAACCGAAAAAATTGCACTTTCTTAGGTTTAGACTCAAAGTCGATTTCCTTGTAAATTGTATGTTAATCACTTGAGCACTGTACCGCATAAGCCGAAAAACATCAGTTTTACTGGTTTGCGCGAAAGTAAAACTATAATGTTATTGCAGGATTAACAACTTAATATTACCGAAAAAGTTGCACTTTCTTAGGTTTAGACTCAAAGTCGATTTTCTTGTAAATTGTATGTTAATCACTTGAGCACTCTACCGCATTAGCCAAAAAACACCAATTTTACTGATTTGCGCGAAAGTAAAATTATATAGCTATTGCAGAATTGACATATTCATATAACCGAAAAAATTGTACTTTCTTAGTTTTAGACTTAAAGTCGATTTGCTGCTAAATTGTATGTTAATTGCGTGAGCACTGTACCGCTTAAACCGAAAAACATGAATTTTACTGATTTGAGCGAAAGTCAAATTATATTGTTATTGCAGGATTAACAAATTAATATTACCGAAAAAGTTACATTTTCTTGGGTTTAGACTCAAAGTCGATTTTCTTGTAAATTGTATGTCAGTTGCGTGAGCACTGTACTGCTTAAGCCGAAAAACATGAATTTTACTGATTTGAGCGAAAGTCAAATTATATTTTAATTGCAGGATTAACAAATTAATATTACCGAAAAAATTGCACTTCCTTAGGTTTAGACTCAAAGTCGATTTCCTTGTAAATTGTATGTTAATCACTTGAGCACTGTACCGCATAAGCCGAAAAACACCAATTTTACTGATTTGCGCGAAAGTAAAATTATAATGTTAATGCAGGATTAACACATTAATATAACCGAAAAAATTCCACTTTCTTAGGTTTAGACTCAAAGTCGATTTTCTTGTAAATTGTATGTTAATCACTTGAGCACTCTACCGCATAAGCCGAAAAACATCAGTTTTACTGATTTGCGCGAGAGTAAAACTATAATGTTATTGCAGGATTAACAACTTAATATTACCGAAAAAGTTGCACTTTCTTAGGTTTAGACTCAAAGTCGATTTTCTTGTAAATTGTATGTTAATCACTTGAGCACTGTACCGCATAAGCCGAAAAACAACAATTTTACTGATTTGCGCGAAAATAAAATTATATAGCTATTGCAGAATTGACATATTCATATAACCGAAAAAAATGCACTTTCTTAGCTTTAGACTTAAAGTCGATTTTCTTGTAAATTGTATTTCAGTTGCGTGCGCACTGTACCGCTTAAGCCGAAAAACATGAATTTTACTGATTTGAGCGAAAGTCAAATTATATTGTTATTACAGGATTAACAAATTAATATTACCGAAAAAGTTGCACTTTCTTAGGCTTAGACCCAAATTATCTTGTAAATTGTATGTCAATTGCGGCAGCAATGTACTGCTTAAGCCGAAAAACAGCAATATTACTGACTAGCGCGAAAGTAAAATTATAATGTTATTGCAGAATTTACATATTCATATAACCGAAAAAATTGTACTTTCTTAGTTTTAGACTTAAAGTCGATTTTCTTCTAAATTCTAAAAAAAAAATCTCTAAAAAAATTGCACTTTCTTATGACATATAACCGAAAAAATTGCACTTTCTTAGCTTTAGACTTAAAGTCGATTTTCGTGTAAATTGTATTTCAGTTACATGAGCCCTGTACTGCTTAAGCCGAAAAACATGAATTTTACTGACTAGCGCGAAAGTAAAATTATAATGTTATTGCAGAATTTACATATTCATATAACCGAAAAAATTGTACTTTCTTAGTTTTAGACTTAAAGTCGATTTTCTTCTAAATTCTAAAAAAAAAATCTCTAAAAAAATTGCACTTTCTTATGACATATAACCGAAAAAGTTGCACTTTCTTAGGTTTAGACTCAAAGTCGATTTTCTTGTAAATTGTATGTTAATCACTTGAGCACTGTACCGCATAAGCCGAAAAACACCAATTTTACTGATTTGCGCGAAAGTAAAATTATAATGTTAATGCAGGATTAACACATTAATATAACCGAAAAAATTCCACTTTCTTAGGTTTAGACTCAAAGTCGATTTCCTTGTAAATTGTATGTTAATCACTTGAGCACTGTACCGCATAAGCCGAAAAACATCAGTTTTACTGATTTGCGCGAGAGTAAAACTATAATGTTATTGCAGGATTAACAACTTAATATTACCGAAAAAGTTGCACTTTCTTAGGTTTAGACTGAAAGTCGATTTTCTTGTAAATTGTATGTTAATCACTTGAGCACTCTACCGCATAAGCCGAAAAACACCAATTTTACTGATTTGCGCGAAAGTAAAATTATATAGCTATTGCAGAATTGACATATTCATATAACCGAAAAAAATGCACTTTCTTAGCTTTAGACTTAAAGTCGATTTTCTTGTAAATTGTATTTCAGTTGCGTGCGCACTGTACCGCTTAAGCCGAAAAACATGAATTTTACTGATTTGAGCGAAAGTCAAATTATATTGTTATTACAGGATTAACAAATTAATATTACCGAAAAAGTTGCACTTTCTTAGGCTTAGACCCAAATTATCTTGTAAATTGTATGTCAATTGCGGCAGCACTGTACTGCTTAAGCCGAAAAACATCAATATTACTGATTTGCGCGAAAGTAAAATTATAATGTTATTGCAGAATTTACATATTCATATAACCGAAAAAATTGTACCTTCTTAGTTTAGACTTAAAGTCGATTTTCTTCTAAATTCTAAAAAAAAAATCTCTAAAAAAATTGCACTTTCTTATGACATATAACCGAAAAAATTGCACTTTCTTAGCTTTAGACTTAAAGTCGATTTTCGTGTAAATTGTATTTCAGTTACATGAGCCCTGTACTGCTTAAGCCGAAAAACATGAATTTTACTGATTTGAGTGAAAGTCAAATTATATTTTTATTGCAGGATTAACAAATTAATATTACCGAAAAAATTGCACTTTCTTAGGTTTAGACTCAAAGTCGATTTTCTTGTAAATTGTATGTTAATCACTTGAGCACTCTACCGCATAAGCCGAAAAACACCAATTTTACTGATTTGCGCGAAAGTAAAATTATAATGTTAATGCAGGATTAACACATTAATATAACCGAAAAAATTCCACTTTCTTAGGTTTAGACTCAAAGTCGATTTTCTTGTAAATTGTATGTTAATCACTTGAGCACTCTACCGCATAAGCCGAAAAACATCAGTTTTACTGATTTGCGCGAGAGTAAAACTATAATGTTATTGCAGGATTAACAACTTAATATTACCGAAAAAGTTGCACTTTCTTAGGTTTAGACTCAAAGTCGATTTTCTTGTAAATTGTATGTTAATCACTTGAGCACTGTACCGCATAAGCCGAAAAACAACAATTTTACTGATTTGCGCGAAAATAAAATTATATAGCTATTGCAGAATTGACATATTCATATAACCGAAAAAAATGCACTTTCTTAGCTTTAGACTTAAAGTCGATTTTCTTGTAAATTGTATTTCAGTTGCGTGCGCACTGTACCGCTTAAGCCGAAAAACATGAATTTTACTGATTTGAGCGAAAGTCAAATTATATTGTTATTGCAGGATTAACAAATTAATATTACCGAAAAAGTTGCACTTTCTTAGGGGTAGACTCAAAGTCGATTTTCTTGTAAATTGTATGCCAATTGCGGCAGCACTGTACTGCTTAAGCCGAAAAACATCAATATTACTGATTTGCGCGAAAGTAAAATTATAATGTTAATGCAGGATTAACACATTAATATAACCGAGAAAATTGTACTTTCTTAGTTTTAGACTTAAAGTCGATTTTCTTGTAAATTGTATGTCAACTGCGGCAGCACTGTACTGCTTAAGCCGAAAAACATCAATATTACTGATTTGCGTGGAAGTGAAATTATAATGTTATTGCAGAATTTACATATTCATACTTAAAGTCGATTTTCTTGTAACTTGTATTTCAGTTGCGTGAGCACTGTACCGCTAAAGCTGAAAAACATGATTTTTACTGATTTGAGCGAAAGTCAAATTATATTTTTATTGCAGGATTAACAAATTAATATTACCGAAGAAGTTGCACTTTCTTAGTTTAGACTTAAAGTCGATTTTCTTCTAAATTCTAAAAAAAAAATCTCTAAAGAAATTGCACTTTCTTATGACATATAACCGAAAAAATTGCAGTTTCTTAGGTTTAGACTCAAAGTCGATTTTCTTGTAAATTGTATGTTAATCACTTGAGCACTGTACCGCATAAGCCGAAAAACATCAATTTTACTGATTTGGGCGAAAGTAAAACCATAATGTTATTGCAGGATTAACAACTTAATATTACCGAAAAAATTGCACTTTCTAAGCTTTAGACTTAAAGTCGATTTTCTTGTAAATTGTATTTCAGTTGCGTGAGCACTGTACCGCTTAAGCTGAAAAACATGAATTTTACTGATTTGAGCGAGTCAAATTATATTGTTATTACAGGATTAACAAATTAATATTACCGAAAAAGTTGCACTTTCTTAGGCTTAGACCCAAATTATCTTGTAAATTGTATGTCAATTGCGGCAGCAATGTACTGCTTAAGCCGAAAAACAGCAATATTACTGACTAGCGCGAAAGTAAAATTATAATGTTATTGCAGAATTTACATATTCATATAACCGAAAAAATTGTACTTTCTTAGTTTTAGACTTAAAGTCGATTTGTGTCTATATTGTATGTTAATTGCGTGAGCACTGTACCGCTTAAACCGAAAAACATGAATTTTACTGATTTGCGCTAAAAGCAAACTTTCATTTTATTTCAGGATTAACATATTCATATAACCGAAAAAATTGCACTTTCTTAGTTTTAGACTTAAAGTCGATTTTCTTGTAAATTGTTAATATTTCAGTTGCATGAGCACTGTACTGCTTAAGCCGTAAAACATCAATATTACTGATTTGCGCGAAAGTAAAATTATAATGTTAATGCAGGATTAACACATTAATATAACCGAGAAAATTGTACTTTCTTAGTTTTAGACTTAAAGTCGATTTTCTTGTAAATTGTATGTCAATTGCGGCAGCACTGTACTGCTTAAGCCGAAAAACATCAATATTACTGATTTGCGCGGAATTGAAATTATAATGTTATTGCAGAATTTACATATTCATACTTAAAGTCGATTTTCTTGTCAATTGTATGTCAATTGCGTGAGCACTGTACTGCTTAAACCGAAGAAAATGAATTTTACTGATTTGAGCGAAAGTCAAATTATATTGTTATTGCAGAATTGACATATTCATATAACCGAAAAAATTGCAGTTTCCTAGTTTTAGACTTAAAGTCGATTTTCTTGTAAATTGTATTTCAGTTGCGTGAGCACTGTACCGCTAAAGCTGAAAAACATGATTTTTACTGATTTGAGCGAAAGTCAAATTATATTTTTATTGCAGGATTAACATATTAATATTACCGAAAAAGTTGCACTTTCTTAGTTTAGACTTAAAGTCGATTTTCTTCTAAATTCTAAAAAAAAAATCTCTAAAGAAATTGCACTTTCTTATGACATATAACCGAAAAAATTGCACTTTCTTAGCTTTAGACTTAAAGTCGATTTTCGTGTAAATTGTATTTCAGTTACGTGAGCACTGTACCGTTTAAGCCGAAAAACATGAATTTTACTGATTTGAGCGAAAGTCAAATTATATTGTTATTGCAGAATTGACATATTCATATAACCGAAAAAATTGCAGTTTCCTAGTTTTAGACTTAAAGTCGATTTTCTTGTAAATTGTATTTCAGTTGCGTGAGCACTGTACCGCTAAAGCTGAAAAACATGATTTTTACTGATTTGAGCGAAAGTCAAATTATATTGTTATTGCAGGATTAACAAATTAATATTACCGAAAAAGTTACACTTTCTTAGGTTTAGACTCAAAGTCGATTTTCTTGTAAATTGTATGTTAATCACTTGAGCACTCTACCGCATAAGCCGCAAAACACAAATTTTATTGATTTGCGCGAAAGTAAAATTATAATGTTAATGCAGGATTAACACATTAATATAACCGAAAAAATTCCACTTTCTTAGGTTTAGACTCAAAGTCGATTTCCTTGTAAATTGTATGTTAATCACATGAGCACTGTACCGCATAAGCCGAAAAACATCAGTTTTACTGATTTGAGCGAAAGTAAAACTATAATGTTATTGCAGGATTAACAACTTAATATTACCGAAAAAGTTGCACTTTCTTAGGTTTAGACTGAAAGTCGATTTTCTTGTAAATTGTATGTTAATCACTTGAGCACTGTACCGCATAAGCCGAAAAACAACAATTTTACTGATTTGCGCGAAAATAAAATTATATAGCTATTGCAGAATTGACATATTCATATAACCGAAAAAATTGTACTTTCTTAGTTTTAGACTTAAAGTCGATTTGCTGCTAAATTGTATGTTAATTGCGTGAGCACTGTACCGCTTAAACCGAAAAACATGAATTTTACTGATTTGAGCGAAAGTCAAATTATATTGTTATTGCAGGATTAACAAATTAATATTACCGAAAAAGTTGCACTTTCTTGGGTTTAGACTCAAAGTCGATTTTCTTGTAAATTGTATGTCAGTTGCGTGAGCACTGTACTGCTTAAGCCGAAAAACATGAATTTTACTGATTTGAGCAAAAGTCAAATTATATTTTAATTGCAGGATTAACAAATTAATATTACCGAAAAAATTGCACTTTCTTAGGTTTAGACTCAAAGTCGATTTTCTTGTAAATTGTATGTTAATCACTTGAGCACTCTACCGCATAAGCCGAAAAACACCAATTTTACTGATTTGCGCGAAAGTAAAATTATAATGTTAATGCAGGATTAACACATTAATATAACCGAAAAAATTCCACTTTCTTAGGTTTAGACTCAAAGTCGATTTCCTTGTAAATTGTATGTTAATCACTTGAGCACTGTACCGCATAAGCCGAAAAACATCAGTTTTACTGATTTCCGCGAGGGTAAAACTATAATGTTATTGCAGGATTAACAACTTAATATTACCGAAAAAGTTGCACTTTCTTAGGATTAGACTCAAAGTCGATTTTCTTGTAAATTGTATGTTAATCACTTGAGCACTGTACCGCATAAGCCGAAAAACAACAATTTTACTGATTTGCGCGAAAATAAAATTATATAGCTATTGCAGAATTGACATATTCATATAACCGAAAAAAATGCACTTTCTTAGCTTTAGACTTAAAGTCGATTTTCTTGTAAATTGTATTTCAGTTGCGTGCGCACTGTACCGCTTAAGCCGGAAAACATGAATTTTACTGATTTGAGCGAAAGTCAAATTATATTGTTATTGCAGGATTAACAAATTAATATTACCGAAAAAGTTGCACTTTCTTAGGTTTAGTCTCAAAGTCGATTTTCTTGTAAATTGTATGTCAATTGCGTGCGCACTGTACCGCTTAAGCTGAAAAACATCAATATTACTGATTTGCGCGAAAGTAAAACTATAATGTTATGGCAGGATTAACAAATTAATATTAAAAAAAGAAAAGAAAAATTGAACTTTCTTAGATTTTTACTTAAAGCCGATTTTCTTGTAAATTGTATGTTAATTACTTGAGCGCTGTACCGCTTAGCCCGAAAAACATCAATTTTACTGATTTGCGAGAAAGTAAAACTATAATGTTATTGCAGGATTAACAAATTAATATTACCGAAAAAGTTGCACTTTCTTAGGTTTAGACTCAAAGTCGATTTTCTTGTAAATTTTATGTTAATCATTTGAGCACTGTACCGCATAAGCCGAAAAACATCAATTTTACTGATTTGGGCGAAAGTAAAACTATAATGTTATTGCAGGATTAACAACTTAATATTACCGAAAAAATATCACTTTCTAAGCTTTAGACTTAAAGTCGATTTTCTTGTAAATTGTATTTCAGTTGCGTGAGCACTGTACCGCTTAAGCTGAAAAACATGAATTTTACTGATTTGAGCGAAAGTCAAATTATATTGTTATTGCAGGATTAACAAATTAATATTACCGAAAAAGTTGCACTTTCTTAGGTGTAGACCCAAATTATCTTGTAAATTGTATGTCAATTGCGGCAGCACTGTACTGCTTAAGCCGAAAAACATCAATATTACTGATTTGCGCGAAAGTAAAATTATAATGTTATTGCAGAATTTACATATTCATATAACCGAAAAAATTGTACCTTCTTAGTTTAGACTTAAAGTCGATTTTCTTCTAAATTCTAAAAAAAAATCTCTAAAAAAATTGCACTTTCTTATGACATATAACCGAAAAAATTGCACTTTCTTAGCTTTAGACTTAAAGTCGATTTTCGTGTAAATTGTATTTCAGTTACATGAGCCCTTTACCGTTAAAGCCGAAAAACATGAATTTTACTGATTTGAGCGAAAGTCAAATTATATTATTATTGCAGGATTAACAAATTAATATTACCGAAAACGTTGCACTTTCTTAGGTTTAGACTCAAAGTCGATTTTCTTGTAAATTGTATGTTAATCACTTGAGCACTCTACCGCATAAGTCGAAAAACACCAATTTTACTGATTTGCGCGAAAGTAAAATTATAATGTTAATGCAGGATTAACACATTAATATAACCGAAAAAATTGCACTTTCTTAGGTTTAGACTCAAAGTCGATTTCCTTGTAAATTGTATGTTAATCACTTGAGCACTGTACCGCATAAGCCGAAAAACATCAGTTTTACTGGTTTGCGCGAAAGTAAAACTATAATGTTATTGCAGGATTAACAACTTAATATTACCGAAAAAGTTGCACTTTCTTAGGTTTAGACTCAAAGTCGATTTTCTTGTAAATTGTATGTTAATCACTTGAGCACTCTACCGCATTAGCCAAAAAACACCAATTTTACTGATTTGCGCGAAAGTAAAATTATATAGCTATTGCAGAATTGACATATTCATATAACCGAAAAAATTGTACTTTCTTAGTTTTAGACTTAAAGTCGATTTGCTGCTAAATTGTATGTTAATTGCGTGAGCACTGTACCGCTTAAACCGAAAAACATGAATTTTACTGATTTGAGCGAAAGTCAAATTATATTGTTATTGCAGGATTAACAAATTAATATTACCGAAAAAGTTGCATTTTCTTGGGTTTAGACTCAAAGTCGATTTTCTTGTAAATTGTATGTCAGTTGCGTGAGCACTGTACTGCTTAAGCCGAAAAACATGAATTTTACTGATTTGAGCGAAAGTCAAATTATATTTTAATTGCAGGATTAACAAATTAATATTACCGAAAAAATTGCACTTCCTTAGGTTTAGACTCAAAGTCGATTTCCTTGTAAATTGTATGTTAATCACTTGAGCACTGTACCGCATAAGCCGAAAAACACCAATTTTACTGATTTGCGCGAAAGTAAAATTATAATGTTAATGCAGGATTAACACATTAATATAACCGAAAAAATTCCACTTTCTTAGGTTTAGACTCAAAGTCGATTTCCTTGTAAATTGTATGTTAATCACTTGAGCACTGTACCGCATAAGCCGAAAAACATCAGTTTTACTGATTTGCGCGAGAGTAAAACTATAATGTTATTGCAGGATTAACAACTTAATATTACCGAAAAAGTTGCACTTTCTTAGGTTTAGACTCAAAGTCGATTTTCTTGTAAATTGTATGTTAATCACTTGAGCACTGTACCGCATAAGCCGAAAAACAACAATTTTACTGATTTGCGCGAAAATAAAATTATATTGCTATTGCAGGATTAACAAATTAATATTACCGAAAAAGTTGCACTTTCTTAGGTTTAGTCTCAAAGTCGATTTTCTTGTAAATTGTATGTCAATTGCGTGCGCACTGTACCGCTTAAGCTGAAAAACATCAATATTACTGATTTGCGCGAAAGTAAAACTATAATGTTATGGCAGGATTAACAAATTAATATTAAAAAAAGAAAAGAAAAAATTGAACTTTCTTAGATTTTTACTTAAAGCCGAGTTTCTTGTAAATTGTATGTTAATTACTTGAGCGCTGTACCGCTTAGGCCGAAAAACATGAATTTTACTGATTTGCGCGAGAGTAAAACTATAATGTTATTGCAGGATTAACAACTTAATATTACCGAAAAAATGCACTTTCTTAGCTTTAGACTTAAAGTCGATTTTCTTGTAAATTGTATTTAAGTTGCGTGCGCACTGTACCGCTTAAGCCGAAAAACATGAATTTTACTGATTTGAGCGAAAGTCAAATTATATTGTTATTGCAGGATTAACAAATTAATATTACCGAAAAAGTTGCACTTTCTTAGGTTTAGTCTCAAAGTCGATTTACTTGTAAATTGTATGTAAATTGCGTGCGCACTGTACCGCTTAAGCTGAAAAACATCAATATTACTGATTTGCGCGAAAGTAAAACTATAATGTTATGGCAGGATTAACAAATTAATATTACCGAAAAAAATGCACTTTCTTATGTTTAGTCTCAAAGTCGATTTTCTTGTAAATTGTATGTCAATTGCGTGCGCACTGTACCGCTTAAGCTGAAAAACATCAATATTACTGATTTGCGCGAAAGTAAAACTATAATGTTATGGCAGGATTAACAAATTAATATTAAAAAAAGAAAAGAAAAAATTGTACTTTCTTAGGTTTAGACTCAAAGTCGATTTCCTTGTAAATTGTATGTTAATCACTTGAGCACTGTACCGCATAAGCCGAAAAACATCAGTTTTACTGATTTGCGCGAGAGTAAAACTTTAATGTTATTGCAGGATTAACAACTTAATATTACCGAAAAAAATGCACTTTCTTAGCTTTAGACATAAAGTCGATTTTCTTGTAAATTGTATTTCAGTTGCGTGCGCACTGTATCGCTTAACCCGAAAAACATGAATTTTACTGATTTGAGCGAAAGTCAAATTATATTGTTATTGCAGGATTAACAAATTAATATTACCGAAAAAATTGCACTTTCTTAGGTTTAGACTCAAAGTCGATTTTCTTGTAAATTGTATGTTAATCACTTGAGCACTCTACCGCATAAGCCGAAAAACACCAATTTTACTGATTTGCGCGAAAGTAAAATTATAATGTTAATGCAGGATTAACACATTAATATAACCGAAAAAATTCCACTTTCTTAGGTTTAGACTCAAAGTCGATTTCCTTGTAAATTGTATGTTAATCACTTGAGCACTGTACCGCATAAGCCGAAAAACATCAGTTTTACTGATTTGCGCGAGAGTAAAACTATAATGTTATTGCAGGATTAACAACTTAATATTACCGAAAAAGTTGCACTTTCTTAGGTTTAGACTCAAAATCGATTTTCTTGTAAATTGTATGTTAATCACTTGAGCACTGTACCGCATAAGCCGAAAAACAACAATTTTACTGATTTGCGCGAAAATAAAATTATATAGCTATTGCAGGATTAACAAATTAATATTACCGAAAAAGTTGCACTTTCTTAGGTTTAGTCTCAAAGTCGATTTTCTTGTAAATTGTATGTCAATTGCGTGCGCACTGTACCGCTTAAGCTGAAAAACATCAATATTACTGATTTGCGCGAAAGTAAAACAATAATGCTATGGCAGGATTAACAAATTAATATTAAAAAAAGAAAAGAAATAATTGAACTTTCTTAGATTTTTACTTAAAGCCGAGTTTCTTGTAAATTGTATGTTAATTACTTGAGCGCTGTACCGCTTAGGCCGAAAAACATCAATTTTACTGATTTGCGCGAAAGTAAAACTATAATGTTATTGCAGGATTAACAACTTAATATTACCGAAAAAAATGCACTTTCTTAGCTTTAGACTTAAAGTCGATTTTCTTGTAAATTGTATTTCAGTTGCGTGCGCACTGTACCGCTTAAGCCGAAAAACATGAATTTTACTGATTTGAGCGAAAGTCAAATTATATTGTTATTGCAGGATTAACAAATTAATATTACCGAAAAAGTTGCACTTTCTTAGGTTTAGTCTCAAAGTCGATTTTCTTGTAAATTGTATGTCAATTGCGTGCGCACTGTACCGCTTAAGCTGAAAAACATCAATATTACTGATTTGCGCGAAAGTAGAACTATAATGTTATGGCAGGATTAACAAATTAATATTACCGAAAAAAATGCACTTTCTTAGGTTTAGTCTCAGAGTCGATTTTCTTGTAAATTGTATGTCAATTGCGTGCGCACTGTACCGCTTAAGCTGAAAAACATCAATATTACTGATTTGCGCGAAAGTAAAACTATAATGTTATGGCAGGATTAACAAATTAATATTAAAAAAAGAAAAGAAAAAATTGAACTTTCTTAGGTTTAGACTCAAAGTCGATTTCCTTGTAAATTGTATGTTAATCACTTGAGCACTGTACCGCATAAGCCGAAAAACATCAGTTTTACTGATTTGCGCGAGAGTAAAACTATAATGTTATTGCAGGATTAACAACTTAATATTACCGAAAAAAATGCACTTTCTTAGCTTTAGACTTAAAGTCGATTTTCTTGTAAATTGTATTTCAGTTGCGTGCGCACTGTACCGCTTAAGCCGAAAAACATGAATTTTACTGATTTGAGCGAAAGTCAAATTATATTGTTATTGCAGGATTAACAAATTAATATTACCGAAAAAGTTGCACTTTCTTAGGTTTAGTCTCAAAGTCGATTTTCTTGTAAATTGTATGTCAATTGCGTGCGCACTGTACCGCTTAAGCTGAAAAACATCAATATTACTGATTTGCGCGAAAGTAGAACTATAATGTTATGGCAGGATTAACAAATTAATATTACCGAAAAAAATGCACTTTCTTAGGTTTAGTCTCAGAGTCGATTTTCTTGTAAATTGTATGTCAATTGCGTGCGCACTGTACCGCTTAAGCTGAAAAACATCAATATTACTGATTTGCGCGAAAGTAAAACTATAATGTTATGGCAGGATTAACAAATTAATATTAAAAAAAGAAAAGAAAAAATTGAACTTTCTTAGGTTTAGACTCAAAGTCGATTTCCTTGTAAATTGTATGTTAATCACTTGAGCACTGTACCGCATAAGCCGAAAAACATCAGTTTTACTGATTTGCGCGAGAGTAAAACTATAATGTTATTGCAGGATTAACAACTTAATATTACCGAAAAAAATGCACTTTCTTAGCTTTAGACTTAAAGTCGATTTTCTTGTAAATTGTATGTCAATTACTTGAGCGCTGTACCGCTTAGGCCGAAAAACATCAATTTTACTGATTTGCGCGAGAGTAAAACTATAATGTTATTGCAGGATTAACAACTTAATATTACCGAAAAAAATGCACTTTCTTAGCTTTAGACTTAAAGTCGATTTTCTTGTAAATTGTATTTCAGTTGCGTGCGCACTGTACCGCTTAAGCCGAAAAACATGAATTTTACTGATTTGAGCGAAAGTCAAATTATATTGTTATTGCAGGTTTAACAAATTAATATTACCGAAAAAGTTGCACTTTCTTAGGTTTAGTCTCAAAGTCGATTTTCTTGTAAATTGTATGTCAATTGCGTGCGCACTGTACCGCTTAAGCTGAAAAACATCAATATTACTGATTTGCGCGAAAGTAGAACTATAATGTTATGGCAGGATTAACAATTTAATATTACCGAAAAAAATGCACTTTCTTAGGTTTAGTCTCAGAGTCGATTTTCTTGTAAATTGTATGTCAATTGCGTGCGCACTGTACCGCTTAAGCTGAAAAACATCAATATTACTGATTTGCGCGAAAGTAAAACTATAATGTTATGGCAGGATTAACAAATTAATATTAAAAAAAGAAAAGAAAAAATTGAACTTTCTTAGGTTTAGACTCAAAGTCGATTTCCTTGTAAATTGTATGTTAATCACTTGAGCACTGTACCGCATAAGCCGAAAAACATCAGTTTTACTGATTTGCGCGAGAGTAAAACTATAATGTTATTGCAGGATTAACAACTTAATATTACGGAAAAAAATGTACTTTCTTAGCTTTAGACTTAAAGTCGATTTTCTTGTAAATTTTATTTCAGTTGCGTGCGCACTGTACCGCTTAAGCCGAAAAACATGAATTTTACTGATTTGAGCGAAAGTCAAATTATATTGTTATTGCAGGATTAACAAATTAATATTACCGAAAAAGTTGCACTTTCTTAGGTTTAGTCTCAAAGTCGATTTTCTTGTAAATTGTATGTCAATTACTTGAGCGCTGTACCGCTTAGGCCGAAAAACATCAATTTTACTGATTTGCGCGAGAGTAAAACTATAATGTTATTGCAGGATTAACAACTTAATATTACCGAAAAAAATGCACTTCCATAGCTTTAGACTTAAAGTCGATTTTCTTGTAAATTGTATTTCAGTTGCGTGCGCACTGTACCGCTTAAGCCGAAAAACATGAATTTTACTGATTTGAGCGAAAGTCAAATTATATTGTTATTGCAGGATTAACAAATTAATATTACCGAAAAAGTTGCACTTTCTTAGGTTTAGTCTCAAAGTCGATTTTCTTGTAAATTGTATGTCAATTGCGTGCGCACTGTACCGCTTAAGCTGAAAAACATCAATATTACTGATTTGCGCGAAAGTAGAACTATAATGTTATGGCAGGATTAACAAATTAATATTACCGAAAAAAATGCACTTTCTTAGGTTTAGTCTCAGAGTCGATTTTCTTGTAAATTGTATGTCAATTGCGTGCGCACTGTACCGCTTAAGCTGAAAAACATCAATATTACTGATTTGCGCGAAAGTAAAACTATAATGTTATGGCAGGATTAACAAATTAATATTAAAAAAAGAAAAGAAAAAATTGAACTTTCTTAGGTTTAGACTCAAAGTCGATTTCCTTGTAAATTGTATGTTAATCACTTGAGCACTGTACCGCATAAGCCGAAAAACATCAGTTTTACTGATTTGCGCGAGAGTAAAACTATAATGTTATTGCAGGATTAACAACTTAATATTACCGAAAAAAATGTACTTTCTTAGCTTTAGACTTAAAGTCGATTTTCTTGTAAATTTTATTTCAGTTGCGTGCGCACTGTACCGCTTAAGCCGAAAAACATGAATTTTACTGATTTGAGCGAAAGTCAAATTATATTGTTATTGCAGGATTAACAAATTAATATTACCGAAAAAGTTGCACTTTCTTAGGTTTAGTCTCAAAGTCGATTTTCTTGTAAATTGTATGTCAATTGCGTGCGCACTGTACCGCTTAAGCTGAAAACATCAATATTACTGATTTGCGCGAAAGTAAAACTATAATGTTATGGCAGGATTAACAAATTAATATTAAAAAAAGAAAAGAAAAAATTGAACTTTCTTAGATTTTTACTTAAAGCCGAGTTTCTTGTAAATTGTATGTTAATTACTTGAGCGCTGTACCGCTTAGGCCGAAAAACATCAATTTTACTGATTTGCGCGAAAGTAAAACTATAATGTTATTGCAGGATTAACAACTTAATATTACCGAAAAAATATCACTTTCTAAGCTTTAGACTTAACGTCGATTTTCTTGTAAATTGTATTTCAGTTGCGTGTGCACTGTACCGCTTAAGCTGAAAAACATGAATTTTACTGATTTGAGCGAAAGTCAAATTATATTGTTATTGCAGGATTAACAAATTAATATTACCGAAAAAATTGCACTTTCTTAGGTTTAGACCCAAATTATCTTGTAAATTGTATGTCAATTGCGGCAGCACTGTACTGCTTAAGCCGAAAACATCAATATTACTGAATTGCGCGAAAGTAAAATTATAATGTTATTGCAGAATTTACATATTCATATAACCAAAAAAATTGTACCTTCTTAGTTTAGACTTAAAGTCGATTTTCTTCTAAATTCTAAAAAAAAAATCTCTAAAAAAATTGCACTTTCTTATGACATATAACCGAAAAAATTGCACTTTCTTAGCTTTAGACTTAAAGTCGATTTTCTTGTAAATTGTATGTCAGTTGCGTGAGCACTGTACTGCTTAAGCCGAAAAACATGAATTTTACTGATTTGAGCGAAAGTCAAATTATATTGTTATTGCAGGATTAACAAATTAATATTACCGAAAAAGTTGCACTTTCTTAGATTTAGACTCAAAGTCGATTTTCTTGTAAATTGTATGTCAGTTGCGTGAGCACTGTACTGCTTAAGCCGAAAAACGTGAAATTTACTGATTTGAGCGAAAGTCAAATTATATTTTTATTGCAGGATTAACAAATTAATATTACCGAAAAATTGCACTTTCTTAGGTTTAGACTCAAAGTCGATTTTCTTGTAAATTGTATGTTAATCACTTGAGCACTCTACCGCATAAGCCGAAAAACACCAATTTTACTGATTTGCGCGTAAGTAAAATTATAATGTTAATGCGGGATTAACACATTAATATAAGCGAAAAAATTCCACTTTCTTAGGTTTAGACTCAAAGCCGATTTCCTTGTAAATTGTATGTTAATCACTTGAGCACTGTACCGCATAAGCCGAAAAACATCAGTTTTACTGATTTGCGCGAGAGTAAAACTATAATGTTATTGCAGGATTAACAACTTAATATTACCGAAAAAGTTGCACTTTCTTAGGTTTAGACTCAAAGTCGATTTTCTTGTAAATTGTATGTTAATCACTTGAGCACTGTACCGCATAAGCCGAAAAACAACAATTTTACTGATTTGCGCGAAAATAAAATTATATAGCTATTGCAGAATTGACATATTCATATAACCGAATAAAATGCACTTTCTTAGCTTTAGACTTAAAGTCGATTTTCTTGTAAATTGTATTTCAGTTGCGTGCGCACTGTACCGCTTAAGCCGAAAAACATGAATTTTACTGATTTGAGCGAAAGTCAAATTATATTGTTATTGCAGGATTAACAAATTAATATTACCGAAAAAGTTACACTTTCTTAGGTTTAGTCTCAAAGTCGATTTTATTGTAAATTGTATGTCAATTGCGTGCGCACTGTACCGCTTAGGCCGAAAAACATCAATTTTACTGATTTGCGCGAAAGTTAAACTATAATATTATTGCAGGATTAACAACATAATATTACCGAAAAAGTTGCACTTTCTTAGGTTTAGACTCAAAGTCGATTTTCTTGTAAATTGTATGTTAATCACTTGAGCACTGTACCGCATAAGCCGAAAAACATCAATTTTACTGATTTGGGCGAAAGTAAAACTATAACGTTATTGCAGGATTAACAACTTAATATTACCGAAAAAATTGCACTTTCTAAGCTTTAGACTTAAAGTCGATTTTCTTGTAAATTGTATTTCAGTTGCGTGAGCACTGTACCGCTTAAGCCGAAAAACATGAATTTTACTGATTTGAGCGAAAGTCAAATTATATTGTTATTACAGGATTAACAAATTAATATTACCGAAAAAGTTGCACTTTCTTAGGTTTAGACTCAAAGTCGATTTTCTTGTAAATTGTATGTTAATCACTTGAGCACTCTACCGCATCAGCCGAAAAACACCAATTTTACTGATTTGCGCGAAAGTAAAATTATAATGTTAATGTAGGATTAACACATTAAAATAACCGAAAAAATTCCACTTTCTTAGGTTTAGACTCAAAGTCGATTTCCTTGTAAATTGTATGTTTATCACTTGAGCACTGTACCGCATAAGCCGAAAAACATCAGTTTTACTGATTTGCGCGAAAGTAAAACTATAATGTTATTGCAGGATTAACAACTTAATATTACCGAAAAAGTTGCACTTTCTTAGGTTTAGCCTCAAAGTCGATTTTCTTGTAAATTGTATGTTAATCACTTGAGCACTGTACCGCATAAGCCGAAAAACAACAATTTTACTGATTTGCGCGAAAATAAAATTATATAGCTATTGCAGAATTGACATATTCATATAACCGAAAAAATTGTACTTTCTTAGTTTTAGACTTAAAGTCGATTTGCTGCTAAATTGTATGTTTATTGCGTGAGCACTGTACCGCTTAAACCGAAAAACATGAATTTTACTGATTTGAGCGAAAGTCAAATTATATTGTTATTGCAGGATTAACATATTAATATTACCGAAAAAGTTGCACTTTCTTAGGTTTAGACTCAAAGTCGATTTTCTTGTAAATTGTATGTCAGTTGCGTGAGCACTGTACTGCTTAAGCCGAAAAACATGAATTTTACTGATTTGCGCGAAAGTAAAATTATAATGTTAATGCAGGATTAACACATTAATATAACCGAAAAAATTCCACTTTCTTGGGTTTAGACTCAAAGTCGATTTCCTTGTAAATTGTATGTTTATCACTTGAGCACTGTACCGCATAAGCCGAAAAACAACAATTTTACTGATTTGCGCGAAAATAAAATTATATAGCTATTGCAGAATTGACATATTCATATAACCGAAAAAATTGTACTTTCTTAGTTTTAGACTTAAAGTCGATTTGCTGCTAAATTGTATGTTAATTGCGTGAGCACTGTACCGCTTAAACCGAAAAAAATGAATTTTACTGATTTGAGCGAAAGTCAAATTATATTGTTATTGCAGGATTAACAAATTAATATTACCGAAAAAGTTGCACTTTCTTAATTTAGACTTAAAGTCGATTTTCTTCTAAATTCTAAAAAAAAAATCTCTAAAAAAATTGCACTTTCTTATGACATATAACCGAAAAAATTGCACTTTCTTAGCTTAAGACTTAAAGTCGATTTTCGTGTAAATTGTATTTCAGTTACGTGAGCACTGTACCGTTTAAGCCGAAAAACATGAATTTTACTGATTTGAGCGAAAGTTAAATTATATTGTTATTGCAGGATTAACAAATTAATATTACCGAAAAAGTTGCACTTTCTTAGGTTTAGACTCAAAGTCGATTTTCTTGTAAATTGTATGTTAATCACTTGAGCACTCTACCGCATAAGCCGAAAAACACCAATTTTACTGATTTGCGCGAAAGTAAAATTATAATGTTAATGCAGGATTAACACATTAATATAACCGAAAAAATTCCACTTTCTTAGGTTTAGACTCAAAGTCGATTTCCTTGTAAATTGTATGTTAATCACTTGAGCACTTTACCGCATAAGCCGAAAAACATCAGTTTTACTGATTTGCGCGAAAGTAAAACTATAATGTTATTGCAGGATTAACAACTTAATATTACCGAAAAAGTTGCACTTTCTTAGGTTTAGCCTCAAAGTCGATTTTCTTGTAAATTGTATGTTAATCACTTGAGCACTGTACCGCATAAGCCGAAAAACAACAATTTTACTGATTTGCGCGAAAATAAAATTATATAGCTATTGCAGAATTGACATATTCATATAACCGAAAAAATTGCACTTTCTTAGTTTTAGACTTAAAGTCGATTTTCTTGTAAATTGTATGTCAGTTGCGTGAGCACTGTACTGCTTAAGCCGAAAAACATGAATTTTACTGATTTGAGCGAAAGTCAAATTATATTGTTATTGCAGGATTAACAAATTAATATTACCGAAAAAGTTGCACTTTCTTAGGTTTAGACCCAAAGTCGATTTTCTTGTAAATTGTATGTCAGTTGCGTGAGCACTGTACTGCTTAAGCCGAAAAACATGAAATTTACTGATTTGAGCGAAAGTCAAATTATATTTTTATTGGAGGATTAACAAATTAATATTACCGAAAAATTGCACTTTCTTAGGTTTAGACTCAAAGTCGATTTTCTTGTAAATTGTATGTTAATCACTTGAGCACTCTACCGCATAAGCCGAAAAACACCAATTTTACTGATTTGCGCGAAAGTAAAATTATAATGTTAATGCAGGATTAACACATTAATATAACCGAAAAAATTCCACTTTCTTAGGTTTAGACTCAAAGCCGATTTCCTTGTAAATTGTATGTTAATCACTTGAGCACTGTACCGCATAAGCCGAAAAACATCAGTTTTACTGATTTGCGCGAGAGTAAAACTATAATGTTATTGCAGGATTAACAACTTAATATTACCGAAAAAGTTGCACTTTCTTAGGTTTAGACTCAAAGTCGATTTTCTTGTAAATTGTATGTTAATCACTTGAGCACTGTACCGCATAAGCCCAAAAACAACAATTTTACTGATTTGCGCGAAAATAAAATTATATAGCTATTGCAGAATTGACATATTCATATAACCGAATAAAATGCACTTTCTTAGCTTTAGACTTAAAGTCGATTTTCTTGTAAATTGTATTTCAGTTGCGTGCGCACTGTACCGCTTAAGCCGAAAAACATGAATTTTACTGATTTGAGCGAAAGTCAAATTATATTGTTATTGCAGGATTAACAAATTGATATTACCGAAAAAGTTACACTTTCTTAGGTTTAGTCTCAAAGTCGATTTTCTTGTAAATTGTATGTCAATTGCGTGCGCACTGTACCGCTTAGGCCGAAAAACATCAATTTTACTGATTGGCGCGAAAGTAAAACTATAATGCTATTGCAGGATTAACAACTTAATATTACCGAAAAAGTTGCACTTTCTTAGGTTTAGACTCAAAGTCGATTTTCTTGTAAATTGTATGTTAATCACTTGAGCACTGTACCGCATAAGCCGAAAAACATCAGTTTTACTGATTTGCGCGAGAGTAAAACTATAATGTTATTGCAGGATTAACAACTTAATATTACCGAAAAAGTTGCACTTTCTTAGGTTTAGACTCAAAGTCGATTTTCTTGTAAATTGTATGTTAATCACTTGAGCACTCTACCGCATCAGCCGAAAAACACCAATTTTACTGATTTGCGCGAAAGTAAAATTATAATGTTAATGCAGGATTAACACATTAATATAACCGAAAAAATTCCACTTTCTTAGGTTTAGACTCAAAGTCGATTTCCTTGTAAATTGTATGTTTATCACTTGAGCACTGTACCGCATAAGCCGAAAAACATCAGTTTTACTGATTTGCGCGAAAGTAAAACTATAATGTTATTGCAGGATTAACAACTTAATATTACCGAAAAAGTTGCACTTTCTTAGGTTTAGCCTCAAAGTCGATTTTCTTGTAAATTGTATGTTAATCACTTGAGCACTGTACCGCATAAGCCGAAAAACAACAATTTTACTGATTTGCGCGAAAATAAAATTATATAGCTATTGCAGAATTGACATATTCATATAACCGAAAAAATTGTACTTTCTTAGTTTTAGACTTAAAGTCGATTTGCTGCTAAATTGTATGTTTATTGCGTGAGCACTGTACCGCTTAAACCGAAAAACATGAATTTTACTGATTTGAGCGAAAGTCAAATTATATTGTTATTGCAGGATTAACATATTAATATTACCGAAAAAGTTGCACTTTCTTAGGTTTAGACTCAAAGTCGATTTTCTTGTAAATTGTATGTCAGTTGCGTGAGCACTGTACTGCTTAAGCCGAAAAACATGAATTTTACTGATTTGCGCGAAAGTAAAATTATAATGTTAATGCAGGATTAACACATTAATATAACCGAAAAAATTCCACTTTCTTGGGTTTAGACTCAAAGTCGATTTCCTTGTAAATTGTATGTTTATCACTTGAGCACTGTACCGCATAAGCCGAAAAACAACAATTTTACTGATTTGCGCGAAAATAAAATTATATAGCTATTGCAGAATTGACATATTCATATAACCGAAAAAATTGTACTTTCTTAGTTTTAGACCTAAAGTCGATTTGCTGCTAAATTGTATGTTAATTGCGTGAGCACTGTACCGCTTAAACCGAAAAACATGAATTTTACTGATTTGAGCGAAAGTCAAATTATATTGTTATTGCAGGATTAACAAATTAATATTACCGAAAAAGTTGCACTTTCTTAGGTTTAGACCCAAAGTCGATTTTCTTGTAAATTGTATGTCAGTTGCGTGAGCACTGTACTGCTTAAGCCGAAAAACATGAAATTTACTGATTTGAGCGAAAGTCAAATTATATTTTTATTGCAGGATTAACAAATTAATATTACCGAAAAATTGCACTTTCTTAGGTTTAGACTCAAAGTCGATTTTCTTGTAAATTGTATGTTAATCACTTGAGCACTCTACCGCATAAGCCGAAAAACACCAATTTTACTGATTTGCGCGAAAGTAAAATTATAATGTTAATGCAGGATTAACACATTAATATAACCGAAAAAATTCCACTTTCTTAGGTTTAGACTCAAAGCCGATTTCCTTGTAAATTGTATGTTAATCACTTGAGCACTGTACCGCATAAGCCGAAAAACATCAGTTTTACTGATTTGCGCGAGAGTAAAACTATAATGTTATTGCAGGATTAACAACTTAGTATTACCGAAAAAGTTGCACTTTCTTAGGTTTAGACTCAAAGTCGATTTTCTTGTAAATTGTATGTTAATCACTTGAGCACTGTACCGCATAAGCCCAAAAACAACAATTTTACTGATTTGCGCGAAAATAAAATTATATAGCTATTGCAGAATTGACATATTCATATAACCGAATAAAATGCACTTTCTTAGCTTTAGACTTAAAGTCGATTTTCTTGTAAATTGTATTTCAGTTGCGTGCGCACTGTACCGCTTAAGCCGAAAAACATGAATTTTACTGATTTGAGCGAAAGTCAAATTATATTGTTATTGCAGGATTAACAAATTAATATTACCGAAAAAGTTACACTTTCTTAGGTTTAGTCTCAAAGTCGATTTTCTTGTAAATTGTATGTCAATTGCGTGCGCACTGTACCGCTTAGGCCGAAAAACATCAATTTTACTGATTGGCGCGAAAGTAAAACTATAATGCTATTGCAGGATTAACAACTTAATATTACCGAAAAAGTTGCACTTTCTTAGGTTTAGACTCAAAGTCGATTTTCTTGTAAATTGTATGTTAATCACTTGAGCACTGTACCGCATAAGCCGAAAAACATCAATTTTACTGATTTGGGCGAAAGTAAAACTATAATGTTATTGCAGGATTAACAACTTAATATTACCGAAAAAATTTCACTTTCTAAGCTTTAGACTTAAAGTCGATTTTCTTGTAAATTGTATTTCAGTTGCGTGAGCACTGTACCGCTTAAGCTGAAAAACATGAATTTTACTGATTTGAGCGAAAGTCAAATTATATTGTTATTGCAGAATTAACAAATTAATATTACCGAAAAAGTTGCACTTTCTTAGGTTTAGATCCAAATTATCTTGTAAATTGTATGTCAATTGCGGCAGCACTTTACTGCTTAAGCCGAAAAACATCAATATTACTGATTTGCGCGAAAGTAGAATTATAATGTTATTGCAGAATTTACATATTCATATAACCGAAAAAATTGTACTTTCTTAGTTTTAGACTTAAAGTCGATTTGCTTCTAAATTGTATGTTAATTGCGTGAGCACTGTACCGCTTAAACCGAAAAACAAAGTCGATTTTCTTGTAAATTGTATGTTAATCACTTGAGCACTCTACCGCATAAGCCGAAAAACACCAATTTTACTGATTTGCGCGAAAGTAAAATTATAATGTCAATGCAGGATTAACACATTAATATAACCGAAAAAATTCCACTTTCTTAGGTTTAGACTCAAAGTCGATTTTCTTGTAAATTGTATGTTAATCACTTGAGCACTCTACCGCATAAGCCGAAAAACATCAGTTTAACTGATTTGCGCGAGAGTGAAACTATAATGTTATTGCAGGATTAACAACTTAATATTACCGAAAAAGTTGCACTTTCTTAGGTTTAGACTCAAAGTCGATTTTCTTGTAAATTGTATGTTAATCACTTGAGCACTGTACCGCATAAGCCGAAAAACAACAATTTTACTGATTTGCGCGAAAATAAAATTATAAAGCTATTGCAGAATTGACATATTCATATAACCGAAAAAAATGCACTTTCTTAGCTTTAGACTTAAAGTCGATTTTCTTGTAAATTGTATTTCAGTTGCGTGCGCACTGTACCGTTTAAGCCGAAAAACATCAATATTACTGATTTGCGCGAAAGTAAAACTATAATGTTATTGCAGAATTTACATATTCATATAACCGAAAAAATTGTACTTTCTTAGTTTTAGACTTAAAGTCGATTTGCTTCTAAATTGTATGTTAATTGCGTGAGCACTGTACCGCATAAGCCGAAAAACATCAATTTTACTGATTTGGGCGAAAGTAAAACTATAATGTTATTGCAGGATTAACAACTTAATATTACCGAAAAAATTGCACTTTCTAAGCTTTAGACTTAAAGTCGATTTTCTTGTAAATTTTATTTCAGTTGCGTGAGCACTGTACTGCTTAAGCCGAAAAACATGAATTTTACTGATTTGAGCGAAAGTCAAATTATATTGTTATTGCAGGATTAACAAATTAATATTACCGAAAAAGTTGCACTTTCTTAGGTTTAGACTCAAAGTCGATTTTCTTGTAAATTGTATGTCAGTTGCGTGAGCACTGTACTGCTTAAGCCGAAAATCATGAATTTTACTGATTTGAGCGAAAGTCAAATTATATTGTTATTGCAGGATTAACAAATTAATATTACCGAAAAAGTTACACTTTCTTAGGTTTAGTCTCAAAGTCGATTTTCTTGTAAATTGTATGTCAATTGCGTGCGCACTGTACCGCTTAAGCCGAAAAACATCAATATTACTGATTTGCGCGAAAGTAAAACTATAATGTTATGGCAGGATTAACAAATTAATATTACCGAAAAAGTTACACTTTCTTAGGTTTAGTCTCAAAGTCGATTTTCTTGTAAATTGTATGTCAATTGCGTGCGCACTGTACCGTTTAAGCCGAAAAACATCAATATTACTGATTTGCGCGAAAGTAAAACTATAATGTTATTGCAGAATTTACATATTCATATAACCGAAAAAATTGTACTTTCTTAGTTTTAGACTTAAAGTCGATTTGCTTCTAAATTGTATGTTAATTGCGTGAGCACTGTACCGCATAAGCCGAAAAACATCAATTTTACTGATTTGGGCGAAAGTAAAACTATAATGTTATTGCAGGATTAACAACTTAATATTACCGAAAAAATTGCACTTTCTAAGCTTTAGACTTAAAGTCGATTTTCTTGTAAATTTTATTTCAGTTGCGTGAGCACTGTACCGCTTAAGCTGAAAAACATGAATTTTACTGATTTGAGCGAAAGTCAAATTATATTGTTATTGCAGGATTAACAAATTAATATTACCGAAAAAGTTGCACTTTCTTAGGCTTAGACCCAAATTATCTTGTAAATTGTATGTCAATTGCGGCAACAATGTACTGCTTAAGCCGAAAAACAGCAATATTACTGACTAGCGCGAAAGTAAAATTATAATGTTATTGCAGAATTTACATATTCATATAACCGAAAAAATTGTACTTTCTTAGTTTTAGACTTAAAGTCGATTTGCTTCTATATTGTATGTTAATTGCGTGAGCACTGTACCGCTTAAACCGAAAAACATGAATTTTACTGATTTGCGCTAAAAGCAAACTTTCATTTTATTTCAGGATTAACATATTCATATAACCGAAAAAATTGCACTTTCTTAGTTTTAGACTTAAAGTCGATTTTCTTGTAAATTGTTAATATTTCAGTTGCATGAGCACTGTACTGCTTAAGCCGTAAAACATCAATATTACTGATTTGCGCGAAAGTAAAATTATAATGTTAATGCAGGATTAACACATTAATATAACCGAGAAAATTGTACTTTCTTAGTTTTAGAATTAAAGTCGATTTTCTTGTAAATTGTATGTCAATTGCGGCAGCACTGTACTGCTTAAGCCGAAAAACATCAATATTACTGATTTGCGCGAAAGTAAAATTATAATGTTAATGCAGGATTAACACATTAATATAACCGAGAAAATTGTACTTTCTTAGTTTTAGACTTAAAGTCGATTTTCTTGTAAATTGTATGTCAATTGCGGCAGCACTGTACTGCTTAAGCCTAAATCATCAATATTACTGATTTGCGCGGAATTGAAATTATAATGTTATTGCAGAATTTACATATTCATACTTAAAGTCGATTTTCTTGTAAATTGTATGTCAATGGCGTGAGCACTGTTCTGCTTAAACCGAAGAAAATGAATTTTACTGATTTGAGCGAAAGTCAAATTATATTGTTATTGCAGAATTGACATATTCATATAACCGAAAAAATTGCAGTTTCTTAGTTTTAGACTTAAAGTCGATTTTCTTGTAAATTGTATTTCAGTTGCGTGAGCACTGTACCGCTAAAGCTGAAAAACATGATTTTTACTGATTTGAGCGAAAGTCAAATTATATATTTATTGCAGGATTAACAAATTAATATTACCGAAAAAGTTGCACTTTCTTAGTTTAGACTTAAAGTCGATTTTCTTCTAAATTCTAAAAAAAAAATCTCTAAAGAAATTGCACTTTCTTATGACATATAACCGAAAAAATTGCACTTTCTTAGCTTTAGACTTAAAGTCGATTTTCGTGTAAATTGTATTTCAGTTACGTGAGCACTGTACCGTTTAAGCCGAAAAACATGAATTTTACTGATTTGAGCGAAAGTCAAATTATATTGTTATTGCAGGATTAACAAATTAATATTACCGAAAAAGTTGCACTTTCTTAGGTTTAGACTCAAAGTCGATTTTCTTGTAAATTGTATGTTAATCACTTGAGCACTGTACCGCATAAGCCGAAAAACATCAATTTTACTGATTTGGGCGAAAGTAAAACTATAATGTTATTGCAGGATTAACAACTTAATATTACCGAAAAAATTGCACTTTCTAAGCTTTAGATTTAAAGTCGATTTTCTTGTAAATTGTATTTCAGTGGCGTGAGCACTGTACCGCTTAAGCTGAAAAACATGAATTTTACTGATTTGAGCGAAAGTCAAATTATATTGTTATTGCAGGATTAACAAATTAATATTACCGAAAAAGTTGCACTTTCTTAGGCTTAAACCCAAATTATCTTGTAAATTGTATGTCAATTGCGGCAGCAATGTACTGCTTAAGCCGAAAAACATCAATATTACTGACTAGCGCGGAAGTAAAATTATAATGTTATTGCAGAATTTACATATTCATATAACCGAAAAAATTGTACTTTCTTAGTTTTAGACTTAAAGTCGATTTGCTTCTTAATTGTATGTTAATTGCGTGAGCACTGTACCGC
The DNA here is from genome assembly GCF_042242935.1 of Bactrocera oleae. Classification (NCBI taxonomy): domain Eukaryota; kingdom Metazoa; phylum Arthropoda; class Insecta; order Diptera; family Tephritidae; genus Bactrocera; species Bactrocera oleae. Next base: position 13,252,472 of record NC_091541.1, on the reverse strand, counting down.
TTAAACCGAAAAACATGAATTTTACTGATTTGCGCTAAAAGCAAACTTTCATTTTATTTCAGGATTAACATATTCATATAACCGAAAAGATTGCACTTTCTTAGTTTTAGACTTAAAGTCGATCTTCTTGTAAATTGTTAATATTTCAGTTGCATGAGCACTGTACCGCTTAAGCCGAAAAAACATTAATTTTACTGATTTGAGCGAAAGTCAAATTATATTGTTATTGCAGGATTAACAAATTAATATTACCGAAAAAGTTGCACTTTTTTGGGTTTAGACTCAAAGTCGATTTTCTTGTAAATTGTATGTCAATTGCGTGAGCACTGTACTGCTTAAGCCGAAAAACATGAATTTTACTGATTTGAGCGAAAGTCAAATTATATTTTAATTGCAGGATTAACAAATTAATATTACCGAAAAAATTGCACTTTCTTAGGTTTAGACTCAAAGTCGATTTTCTTGTAAATTGTATGTTAATCACTTGAGCACTCTACCGCATAAGCCAAAAAACACCAATTTTACTGATTTGCGCGAAAGTAAAATTATAATGTTAATGCAGGATTAACACATTAATATAACCGCAAAAATTCCACTTTCTTAGGTTTAGACTCAAAGTCGATTTCCTTGTAAATTGTATGTTAATCACTTGAGCACTGTACCGCATAAGCCGAAAAACATCAGTTTTACTGATTTGCGCGAGGGTAAAACTATAATGTTATTGCAGGATTAACAACTTAATATTACCGAAAAAGTTGCACTTTCTTAGGTTTAGACTCAAAGTCGATTTTCTTGTAAATTGTATGTTAATCACTTGAGCACTGTACCGCATTAGCCAAAAAAAAAACAATTTTACTGATTTGCGCGAAAATAAAATTATATAGCTATTGCAGAATTGACATATTCATATAACCGAAAAAAATGCACTTTCTTAGCTTTAGACTTAAAGTCGATTTTCTTGTAAATTGTATTTCAGTTGCGTGCGCACTGTACCGCCTAAGCCGAAAAACATGAATTTTACTGATTTGAGCGAAAGTCAAATTATATTTTAATTGCAGGATTAACAAATTAATATTACCGAAAAAGTTGCACTTTCTTGGGTTTAGACTCAAAGTCGATTTTCTTGTAAATTGTATGTCAGTTGCGTGAGCACTGTACTGCTTAAGCCGAAAAACATGAATTTTACTGATTTGAGCGAAAGTCAAATTATATTTTTATTGCAGGATTAACAAATTAATATTACCGAAAAAATTGCACTTTCTTAGGTTTAGACTCAAAGTCGATTTTCTTGTAAATTGTATGTTAATCACTTGAGCACTCTACCGCATAAGCCGAAAAACACCAATTTTACTGATTTGCGCGAAAGTAAAATTATAATGTTATTGCAGGATTAACAACTTAATATTACCGAAAAAGTTGCACTTTCTTAGGTTTAGACTCAAAGTCGATTTCCTTGTAAATTGTATGTTAATCACTTGAGCACTGTACCGCATAAGCCGAAAAACATCAGTTTTACTGATTTGCGCGAGGCTAAAACTATAATGTTATTGCAGGATTAACAACTTAATATTACCGAAAAAGTTGCACTTTCTTAGGTTTAGACTCAAAGTTGATTTTCTTGTAAATTGTATGTTAATCACTTGAGCACTCTACCGCATAAGCCAAAAAACACCAATTTTACTGATTTGCGCGAAAGTAAAATTATAATGTTAATGCAGGATTAACACATTAATATAACCGAAAAAATTCCACTTTCTTAGGTTTAGACTCAAAGTCGATTTCCTTGTAAATTGTATGTTAATCACTTGAGCACTGTACCGCATAAGCCGAAAAACATGAATTTTACTGATTTGAGCGAAAGTCAAATTATATTGTTATTGCAGGATTAACAAATTAATATTACCGAAAAAGTTGCACTTTCTTAGGTTTAGACTCAAAGTCGATTTTCTTGTAAATTGCATGTTAATCACTTGAGCACTGTACCGCATAAGCCGAAAAACAACAATTTTACTGATTTGCGCGAAAATAAAATTATATAGCTATTGCAGAATTGACATATTCATATAACCGAAAAAATTGTACTTTCTTAGTTTTAGACTTAAAGTCGATTTGCTGCTAAATTGTATGTTAATTGCGTGAGCACTGTACCGCTTAAACCGAAAAACATGAATTTTACTGATTTGAGCGAAAGTCAAATTATATTGTTATTGCAGGATTAACAAATTCGATTTTCTTGTAAATTGTATGTCAGTTGCGTGAGCACTGTACTGCTTAAGCCGAAAAACATGAATTTTACTGATTTGAGCGAAAGTCAAATTATATTTTAATTGCAGGATTAACAAATTAATATTACCGAAAAAATTGCACTTTCTTAGGTTTAGACTCAAAGTCGATTTCCTTGTAAATTGTATGTTAATCACTTGAGCACTGTACCGCATAAGCCGAAAAACACCAATTTTACTGATTTGCGCGAAAGTAAAATTATAATGTTAATGCAGGATTAACACATTAATATAACCGAAAAAATTCCACTTTCTTAGGTTTAGACTCAAAGTCGATTTCCTTGTAAATTGTATGTTAATCACTTGAGCACTGTACCGCATAAGCCGAAAAACATCAGTTTTACTGATTTGCGCGAGAGTAAAACTATAATGTTATTGCAGGATTAACAACTTAATATTACCGAAAAAGTTGCACTTTCTTAGGTTTAGACTCAAAGTCGATTTTCTTGTAAATTGTATGTTAATCACTTGAGCACTGTACCGCATAAGCCAAAAAACAACAATTTTACTGATTTGCGCGAAAATAAAATTATATAGCTATTGCAGGATTAACAAATTAATATTACCGAAAAAGTTGCACTTTCTTAGGTTTAGTCTCAAAGTCGATTTTCTTGTAAATTGTATGTCAATTGCGTGCGCACTGTACCGCTTAAGCTGAAAAATATCAATATTACTGATTTGCGCGAAAGTAAAACTATAATGTTATGGCAGGATTAACAAATTAATATTAAAAAAAGAAAAGAAAAAATTGAACTTTCTTAGATTTTTACTTAAAGCCGAGTTTCTTGTAAATTGTATGTTAATTACTTGAGCGCTGTACCGCTTAGGCCGAAAAACATCAATTTTACTGATTTGCGCGAGAGTAAAACTTTAATGTTATTGCAGGATTAACAACTTAATATTACCGAAAAAAATGCACTTTCTTAGCTTTAGACTTAAAGTCGATTTTCTTGTAAATTGTATTTCAGTTGCGTGCGCACTGTACCGCTTAAACCGAAAAACATGAATTTTACTGATTTGAGCGAAAGTCAAATTATATTGTTATTGCAGGATTAACAAATTAATATTACCGAAAAAGTTGCACTTTCTTAGGTTTAGTCTCAAAGTCGATTTTCTTGTAAATTGTATGTCAATTGCGTGCGCACTGTACCGCTTAAGCTGAAAAACATCAATATTACTGATTTGCGCGAAAGTAAAACTATAATGTTATGGCAGGATTAACAAATTAATATTAAAAAAAGAAAAGAAAAATTTAACTTTCTTAGATTTTTACTTAAAGCCGATTTTCTTGTAAATTGTATGTTAATTACTTGAGCGCTGTACCGCTTAGGCCGAAAAACATCAATTTTACTGATTTGCGCGAAAGTAAAACTATAATGTTATTGCAGGATTAACAAATTAATATTACCGAAAAAGTTGCACTTTCTTAGGTTTAGACTCAAAGTCGATTTTCTTGTAAATTTTATGTTAATCATTTGAGCACTGTACCGCATAAGCCGAAAAACATCAATTTTACTGATTTGGGCGAAAGTAAAACTATAATGTTATTGCAGGATTAACAACTTAATATTACCGAAAAAATATCACTTTCTAAGCTTTAGACTTAAAGTCGATTTTCTTGTAAATTGTATTTCAGTTGCGTGAGCACTGTACCGCTTAAGCTGAAAAACATGAATTTTACTGATTTGAGCGAAAGTCAAATTATATTGTTATTGCAGGATTAACAAATTAATATTACCGAAAAAGTTGCACTTTCTTAGGTGTAGACCCAAATTATCTTGTAAATTGTATGTCAATTGCGGCAGCACTGTACTGCTTAAGCCGAAAAACATCAATATTACTGATTTGTGCGAAAGTAAAATTATAATGTTATTGCAGAATTTACATATTCATATAACCGAAAAAATTGTACCTTCTTAGTTTAGAATTAAAGTCGATTTTCTTCTAAATTCTAAAAAAAAAATCTCTAAAAAAATTGCACTTTCTTATGACATATAACCGAAAAAATTGCACTTTCTTAGCTTTAGACTTAAAGTCGATTTTCGTGTAAATTGTATTTCAGTTACATGAGCCCTGTACCGTTAAAGCCGAAAAACATGAATTTTACTGATTTAAGCGAAAGTCAAATTATATTATTATTGCAGGATTAACAAATTAATATTACCGGAAAAGTTGCACTTTCTTAGGTTTAGACTCAAAGTCGATTTTCTTGTAAATTGTATGTTAATCACTTGAGCACTCTACCGCATAAGTCGAAAAACACCAATTTTACTGATTTGCGCGAAAGTAAAATTATAATGTTAATGCAGGATTAACACATTAATATAACCGAAAAAATTGCACTTTCTTAGGTTTAGACTCAAAGTCGATTTCCTTGTAAATTGTATGTTAATCACTTGAGCACTGTACCGGATAAGCCGAAAAACATCAGTTTTACTGGTTTGCGCGAAAGTAAAACTATAATGTTATTGCAGGATTAACAACTTAATATTACCGAAAAAGTTGCACTTTCTTAGGTTTAGACTCAAAGTCGATTTTCTTGTAAATTGTATGTTAATCACTTGAGCACTCTACCGCATAAGCCAAAAAACACCAATTTTACTGATTTGCGCGAAAGTAAAATTATAATGTTAATGCAGGATTAACACATTAATATAACCGAAAAAATTCCACTTTCTTAGGTTTAGACTCAAAGTCGATTTCCTTGTAAATTGTATGTTAATCACTTGAGCACTGTACCGCATAAGCCGAAAAACATCAGTTTTACTGATTTGCGCGAAAGTAAAACTATAATGTTATTGCAGGATTAAGAACTTAATATTACCGAAAAAGTTGCACTTTCTTAGGTTTAGACTCAAAGTCGATTTTCTTGTAAATTGCATGTTAATCACTTGAGCACTGTACCGCATAAGCCGAAAAACAACAATTTTACTGATTTGCGCGAAAATAAAATTATATAGCTATTGCAGAATTGACATATTCATATAACCGAAAAAATTGTACTTCCTTAGTTTTAGACTTAAAGTCGATTTGCTGCTAAATTGTATGTTAATTGCGTGAGCACTGTACCGCTTAAGCCGAAAAACATGAATTTTACTGATTTGAGCGAAAGTCAAATTATATTGTTATTGCAGGATTAACAAATTAATATTACCGAAAAAGTTTCACTTTCTTGGGTTTAGACTCAAAGTCGATTTCCTTGTAAATTGTATGTTAATCACTTGAGCACTGTACCGCATAAGCCGAAAAACATCAGTTTTACTGATTTGCGCGAGAGTAAAACTATAATGTTATTGCAGGATTAACAACTTAATATTACCGAAAAAGTTGCACTTTCTTAGGTTTAGACTCAAAGTCGATTTCCTTGTAAATTGTATGTTAATCACTTGAGCACTGTACCGCATAAGCCGAAAAACACCAATTTTACTGATTTGCGCGAAAGTAAAATTATAATGTTAATGCAGGATTAACACATTAATATAACCGAAAAAATTCCACTTTCTTAGGTTTAGACTCAAAGTCGATTTCCTTGTAAATTGTATGTTAATCACTTGAGCACTGTACCGCATAAGCCGAAAAACATCAGTTTTACTGATTTGCGCGAGAGTAAAACTATAATGTTATTGCAGGATTAACAAATTAATATTACCGAAAAAGTTTCACTTTCTTAGGTTTAGACTCAAAGTTGATTTTCTTGTAAATTGTATGTTAATCACTTGAGCACTCTACCGCATAAGCCAAAAAACACCAATTTTACTGATTTGCGCGAAAGTAAAATTATAATGTTAATGCAGGATTAACACATTAATATAACCGAAAAAATTCCACTTTCTTAGGTTTAGACTCAAAGTCGATTTCCTTGTAAATTTTATGTTAATCACTTGAGCACTGTACCGCATAAGCCGAAAAACATCAGTTTTACTGATTTGCGCGAGAGTAAAACTATAATGTTATTGCAGGATTAACAACTTAATATTACCGAAAAAGTTGCACTTTCTTAGGTTTAGACTCAAAGTCGATTTTCTTGTAAATTGTATGTCAGTTGCGTGAGCACTGTACTGCTTAAGCCGAAAAACATGAATTTTACTGATTTGAGCGAAAGTCAAATTATATTTTAATTGCAGGATTAACAAATTAATATTACCGAAAAAATTGCACTTTCTTAGGTTTAGACTCAAAGTCGATTTCCTTGTAAATTGTATGTTAATCACTTGAGCACTGTACCGCATAAGCCGAAAAACACCAATTTTACTGATTTGCGCGAAAGTAAAATTATAATGTTAATGCAGGATTAACACATTAATATAACCGAAAAAATTCCACTTTCTTAGGTTTAGACTCAAAGTCGATTTCCTTGTAAATTGTATGTTAATCACTTGAGCACTGTACCGCATAAGCCGAAAAACATCAGTTTTACTGATTTGCGCGAGAGTAAAACTATAATGTTATTGCAGGATTAACAACTTAATATTACCGAAAAAGTTGCACTTTCTTAGGTTTAGACTCAAAGTCGATTTTCTTGTAAATTGTATGTTAATCACTTGAGCACTGTACCGCATAAGCCAAAAAACAACAATTTTACTGATTTGCGCGAAAATAAAATTATATAGCTATTGCAGGATTAACAAATTAATATTACCGAAAAAGTTGCACTTTCTTAGGTTTAGTCTCAAAGTCGATTTTCTTGTAAATTGTATGTCAATTGCGTGCGCACTGTACCGCTTAAGCTGAAAAATATCAATATTACTGATTTGCGCGAAAGTAAAACTATAATGTTATGGCAGGATTAACAAATTAATATTAAAAAAAGAAAAGAAAAAATTGAACTTTCTTAGATTTTTACTTAAAGCCGAGTTTCTTGTAAATTGTATGTTAATTACTTGAGCGCTGTACCGCTTAGGCCGAAAAACATCAATTTTACTGATTTGCGCGAGAGTAAAACTTTAATGTTATTGCAGGATTAACAACTTAATATTACCGAAAAAAATGCACTTTCTTAGCTTTAGACTTAAAGTCGATTTTCTTGTAAATTGTATTTCAGTTGCGTGCGCACTGTACCGCTTAAACCGAAAAACATGAATTTTACTGATTTGAGCGAAAGTCAAATTATATTGTTATTGCAGGATTAACAAATTAATATTACCGAAAAAGTTGCACTTTCTTAGGTTTAGTCTCAAAGTCGATTTTCTTGTAAATTGTATGTCAATTGCGTGCGCACTGTACCGCTTAAGCTGAAAAACATCAATATTACTGATTTGCGCGAAAGTAAAACTATAATGTTATGGCAGGATTAACAAATTAATATTAAAAAAAGAAAAGAAAAATTTAACTTTCTTAGATTTTTACTTAAAGCCGATTTTCTTGTAAATTGTATGTTAATTACTTGAGCGCTGTACCGCTTAGGCCGAAAAACATCAATTTTACTGATTTGCGCGAAAGTAAAACTATAATGTTATTGCAGGATTAACAAATTAATATTACCGAAAAAGTTGCACTTTCTTAGGTTTAGACTCAAAGTCGATTTTCTTGTAAATTTTATGTTAATCATTTGAGCACTGTACCGCATAAGCCGAAAAACATCAATTTTACTGATTTGGGCGAAAGTAAAACTATAATGTTATTGCAGGATTAACAACTTAATATTACCGAAAAAATATAACTTTCTAAGCTTTAGACTTAAAGTCGATTTTCTTGTAAATTGTATTTCAGTTGCGTGAGCACTGTACCGCTTAAGCTGAAAAACATGAATTTTACTGATTTGAGCGAAAGTCAAATTATATTGTTATTGCAGGATTAACAAATTAATATTACCGAAAAAGTTGCACTTTCTTAGGTGTAGACCCAAATTATCTTGTAAATTGTATGTCAATTGCGGCAGCACTGTACTGCTTAAGCCGAAAAACATCAATATTACTGATTTGTGCGAAAGTAAAATTATAATGTTATTGCAGAATTTACATATTCATATAACCGAAAAAATTGTACCTTCTTAGTTTAGAATTAAAGTCGATTTTCTTCTAAATTCTAAAAAAAAAATCTCTAAAAAAATTGCACTTTCTTATGACATATAACCGAAAAAATTGCACTTTCTTAGCTTTAGACTTAAAGTCGATTTTCGTGTAAATTGTATTTCAGTTACATGAGCCCTGTACCGTTAAAGCCGAAAAACATGAATTTTACTGATTTAAGCGAAAGTCAAATTATATTATTATTGCAGGATTAACAAATTAATATTACCGGAAAAGTTGCACTTTCTTAGGTTTAGACTCAAAGTCGATTTTCTTGTAAATTGTATGTTAATCACTTGAGCACTCTACCGCATAAGTCGAAAAACACCAATTTTACTGATTTGCGCGAAAGTAAAATTATAATGTTAATGCAGGATTAACACATTAATATAACCGAAAAAATTCCACTTTCTTAGGTTTAGACTCAAAGTCGATTTCCTTGTAAATTGTATGTTAATCACTTGAGCACTGTACCGCATAAGCCGAAAAACATCAGTTTTACTGATTTGCGCGAGAGTAAAACTATAATGTTATTGCAGGATTAACAAATTAATATTACCGAAAAAGTTTCACTTTCTTAGGTTTAGACTCAAAGTTGATTTTCTTGTAAATTGTATGTTAATCACTTGAGCACTCTACCGCATAAGCCAAAAAACACCAATTTTACTGATTTGCGCGAAAGTAAAATTATAATGTTAATGCAGGATTAACACATTAATATAACCGAAAAAATTCCACTTTCTTAGGTTTAGACTCAAAGTCGATTTCCTTGTAAATTGTATGTTAATCACTTGAGCACTGTACCGCATAAGCCGAAAAACATCAGTTTTACTGATTTGCGCGAAAGTAAAACTATAATGTTATTGCAGGATTAAGAACTTAATATTACCGAAAAAGTTGCACTTTCTTAGGTTTAGACTCAAAGTCGATTTTCTTGTAAATTGCATGTTAATCACTTGAGCACTGTACCGCATAAGCCGAAAAACAACAATTTTACTGATTTGCGCGAAAATAAAATTATATAGCTATTGCAGAATTGACATATTCATATAACCGAAAAAATTGTACTTCCTTAGTTTTAGACTTAAAGTCGATTTGCTGCTAAATTGTATGTTAATTGCGTGAGCACTGTACCGCTTAAGCCGAAAAACATGAATTTTACTGATTTGAGCGAAAGTCAAATTATATTGTTATTGCAGGATTAACAAATTAATATTACCGAAAAAGTTTCACTTTCTTGGGTTTAGACTCAAAGTCGATTTCCTTGTAAATTGTATGTTAATCACTTGAGCACTGTACCGCATAAGCCGAAAAACATCAGTTTTACTGATTTGCGCGAGAGTAAAACTATAATGTTATTGCAGGATTAACAACTTAATATTACCGAAAAAGTTGCACTTTCTTAGGTTTAGACTCAAAGTCGATTTCCTTGTAAATTGTATGTTAATCACTTGAGCACTGTACCGCATAAGCCGAAAAACACCAATTTTACTGATTTGCGCGAAAGTAAAATTATAATGTTAATGCAGGATTAACACATTAATATAACCGAAAAAATTCCACTTTCTTAGGTTTAGACTCAAAGTCGATTTCCTTGTAAATTGTATGTTAATCACTTGAGCACTGTACCGCATAAGCCGAAAAACATCAGTTTTACTGATTTGCGCGAGAGTAAAACTATAATGTTATTGCAGGATAAACAAATTAATATTACCGAAAAAGTTTCACTTTCTTAGGTTTAGACTCAAAGTTGATTTTCTTGTAAATTGTATGTTAATCACTTGAGCACTCTACCGCATAAGCCAAAAAACACCAATTTTACTGATTTGCGCGAAAGTAAAATTATAATGTTAATGCAGGATTAACACATTAATATAACCGAAAAAATTCCACTTTCTTAGGTTTAGACTCAAAGTCGATTTCCTTGTAAATTGTATGTTAATCACTTGAGCACTGTACCGCATAAGCCGAAAAACATCAGTTTTACTGATTTGCGCGAGAGTAAAACTATAATGTTATTGCAGGATTAACAACTTAATATTACCGAAAAAGTTGCACTTTCTTAGGTTTAGACTCAAAGTCGATTTTCTTGTAAATTGTATGTCAGTTGCGTGAGCACTGTACTGCTTAAGCCGAAAAACATGAATTTTACTGATTTGAGCGAAAGTCAAATTATATTTTAATTGCAGGATTAACAAATTAATATTACCGAAAAAATTGCACTTTCTTAGGTTTAGACTCAAAGTCGATTTCCTTGTAAATTGTATGTTAATCACTTGAGCACTGTACCGCATAAGCCGAAAAACACCAATTTTACTGATTTGCGCGAAAGTAAAATTATAATGTTAATGCAGGATTAACACATTAATATAACCGAAAAAATTCCACTTTCTTAGGTTTAGACTCAAAGTCGATTTCCTTGTAAATTGTATGTTAATCACTTGAGCACTGTACCGCATAAGCCGAAAAACATCAGTTTTACTGATTTGCGCGAGAGTAAAACTATAATGTTATTGCAGGATTAACAACTTAATATTACCGAAAAAGTTGCACTTTCTTAGGTTTAGACTCAAAGTCGATTTTCTTGTAAATTGTATGTTAATCACTTGAGCACTGTACCGCATAAGCCAAAAAACAACAATTTTACTGATTTGCGCGAAAATAAAATTATATAGCTATTGCAGGATTAACAAATTAATATTACCGAAAAAGTTGCACTTTCTTAGGTTTAGTCTCAAAGTCGATTTTCTTGTAAATTGTATGTCAATTGCGTGCGCACTGTACCGCTTAAGCTGAAAAATATCAATATTACTGATTTGCGCGAAAGTAAAACTATAATGTTATGGCAGGATTAACAAATTAATATTAAAAAAAGAAAAGAAAAAATTGAACTTTCTTAGATTTTTACTTAAAGCCGAGTTTCTTGTAAATTGTATGTTAATTACTTGAGCGCTGTACCGCTTAGGCCGAAAAACATCAATTTTACTGATTTGCGCGAGAGTAAAACTTTAATGTTATTGCAGGATTAACAACTTAATATTACCGAAAAAAATGCACTTTCTTAGCTTTAGACTTAAAGTCGATTTTCTTGTAAATTGTATTTCAGTTGCGTGCGCACTGTACCGCTTAAACCGAAAAACATGAATTTTACTGATTTGAGCGAAAGTCAAATTATATTGTTATTGCAGGATTAACAAATTAATATTACCGAAAAAGTTGCACTTTCTTAGGTTTAGTCTCAAAGTCGATTTTCTTGTAAATTGTATGTCAATTGCGTGCGCACTGTACCGCTTAAGCTGAAAAACATCAATATTACTGATTTGCGCGAAAGTAAAACTATAATGTTATGGCAGGATTAACAAATTAATATTAAAAAAAGAAAAGAAAAATTTAACTTTCTTAGATTTTTACTTAAAGCCGATTTTCTTGTAAATTGTATGTTAATTACTTGAGCGCTGTACCGCTTAGGCCGAAAAACATCAATTTTACTGATTTGCGCGAAAGTAAAACTATAATGTTATTGCAGGATTAACAAATTAATATTACCGAAAAAGTTGCACTTTCTTAGGTTTAGACTCAAAGTCGATTTTCTTGTAAATTTTATGTTAATCATTTGAGCACTGTACCGCATAAGCCGAAAAACATCAATTTTACTGATTTGGGCGAAAGTAAAACTATAATGTTATTGCAGGATTAACAACTTAATATTACCGAAAAAATATAACTTTCTAAGCTTTAGACTTAAAGTCGATTTTCTTGTAAATTGTATTTCAGTTGCGTGAGCACTGTACCGCTTAAGCTGAAAAACATGAATTTTACTGATTTGAGCGAAAGTCAAATTATATTGTTATTGCAGGATTAACAAATTAATATTACCGAAAAAGTTGCACTTTCTTAGGTGTAGACCCAAATTATCTTGTAAATTGTATGTCAATTGCGGCAGCACTGTACTGCTTAAGCCGAAAAACATCAATATTACTGATTTGTGCGAAAGTAAAATTATAATGTTATTGCAGAATTTACATATTCATATAACCGAAAAAATTGTACCTTCTTAGTTTAGAATTAAAGTCGATTTTCTTCTAAATTCTAAAAAAAAAATCTCTAAAAAAATTGCACTTTCTTATGACATATAACCGAAAAAATTGCACTTTCTTAGCTTTAGACTTAAAGTCGATTTTCGTGTAAATTGTATTTCAGTTACATGAGCCCTGTACCGTTAAAGCCGAAAAACATGAATTTTACTGATTTAAGCGAAAGTCAAATTATATTATTATTGCAGGATTAACAAATTAATATTACCGGAAAAGTTGCACTTTCTTAGGTTTAGACTCAAAGTCGATTTTCTTGTAAATTGTATGTTAATCACTTGAGCACTCTACCGCATAAGTCGAAAAACACCAATTTTACTGATTTGCGCGAAAGTAAAATTATAATGTTAATGCAGGATTAACACATTAATATAACCGAAAAAATTGCACTTTCTTAGGTTTAGACTCAAAGTCGATTTCCTTGTAAATTGTATGTTAATCACTTGAGCACTGTACCGGATAAGCCGAAAAACATCAGTTTTACTGGTTTGCGCGAAAGTAAAACTATAATGTTATTGCAGGATTAACAACTTAATATTACCGAAAAAGTTGCACTTTCTTAGGTTTAGACTCAAAGTCGATTTTCTTGTAAATTGTATGTTAATCACTTGAGCACTCTACCGCATAAGCCAAAAAACACCAATTTTACTGATTTGCGCGAAAGTAAAATTATAATGTTAATGCAGGATTAACACATTAATATAACCGAAAAAATTCCACTTTCTTAGGTTTAGACTCAAAGTCGATTTCCTTGTAAATTGTATGTTAATCACTTGAGCACTGTACCGCATAAGCCGAAAAACATCAGTTTTACTGATTTGCGCGAAAGTAAAACTATAATGTTATTGCAGGATTAAGAACTTAATATTACCGAAAAAGTTGCACTTTCTTAGGTTTAGACTCAAAGTCGATTTTCTTGTAAATTGCATGTTAATCACTTGAGCACTGTACCGCATAAGCCGAAAAACAACAATTTTACTGATTTGCGCGAAAATAAAATTATATAGCTATTGCAGAATTGACATATTCATATAACCGAAAAAATTGTACTTTCTTAGTTTTAGACTTAAAGTCGATTTGCTGCTAAATTGTATGTTAATTGCGTGAGCACTGTACCGCTTAAACCGAAAAACATGAATTTTACTGATTTGAGCGAAAGTCAAATTATATTGTTATTGCAGGATTAACAAATTAATATTACCGAAAAAGTTGCACTTTCTTGGGTTTAGACTCAAAGTCGATTTTCTTGTAAATTGTATGTCAGTTGCGTGAGCACTGTACTGCTTAAGCCGAAAAACATGAATTTTACTGATTTGAGCGAAAGTCAAATTATATTTTAATTGCAGGATTAACAAATTAATATTACCGAAAAAATTGCACTTTCTTAGGTTTAGACTCAAAGTCGATTTCCTTGTAAATTGTATGTTAATCACTTGAGCACTGTACCGCATAAGCCGAAAAACACCAATTTTACTGATTTGCGCGAAAGTAAAACTATAATGTTATTGCAGGATTAACAACTTAATATTACCGAAAAAGTTGCACTTTCTTAGGTTTAGACTCAAAGTCGATTTTCTTGTAAATTGTATGTTAATCGCTTGAGCACTGTACCGCATAAGCCGAAAAACAACAATTTTACTGATTTGCGCGAAAATAAAATTATATAGCTATTGCAGAATTGACATATTCATATAACTGAAAAAATTGTACTTTCTTAGTTTTAGACTTAAAGTCGATTTGCTGCTAAATTGTATGTTAATTGCGTGAGCACTGTACCGCTTAAACCGAAAAACATGAATTTTACTGATTTGAGCGAAAGTCAAATTATATTGTTATTGCAGGATTAACAAATTACTATTACCGAAAAAGTTGCACTTTCTTGGGTTTAGACTCAAAGTCGATTTTCTTGTAAATTGTATGTCAGTTGCGTGAGCACTGTACTGCTTAAGCCGAAAAACATGAATTTTACTGATTTGAGCGAAAGTCAAATTATATTTTAATTGCAGGATTAACAAATTAATATTACCGAAAAAGTTGCACTTTCTTAGGCTTAAACCCAAATTATCTTGTAAATTGTATGTCAATTGCGGCAGCAATGTACTGCTTAAGCCGAAAAACATCAATATTACTGACTAGCGCGGAAGTAAAATTATAATGTTATTGCAGAATTTACATATTCATATAACCGAAAAAATTGTACTTTCTTAGTTTTAGACTTAAAGTCGATTTGCTTCTTAATTGTATGTTAATTGCGTGAGCACTGTACCGCTTAAACCGAAAAACATGAATTTTACTGATTTGCGCTAAAAGCAAACTTTCATTTTATTTCAGGATTAACATATTCATATAACCGAAAAGATTGCACTTTCTTAGTTTTAGACTTAAAGTCGATCTTCTTGTAAATTGTTAATATTTCAGTTGCATGAGCACTGTACCGCTTAAGCCGAAAAAACATTAATTTTACTGATTTGAGCGAAAGTCAAATTATATTGTTATTGCAGGATTAACAAATTAATATTACCGAAAAAGTTGCACTTTTTTGGGTTTAGACTCAAAGTCGATTTTCTTGTAAATTGTATGTCAATTGCGTGAGCACTGTACTGCTTAAGCCGAAAAACATGAATTTTACTGATTTGAGCGAAAGTCAAATTATATTTTAATTGCAGGATTAACAAATTAATATTACCGAAAAAATTGCACTTTCTTAGGTTTAGACTCAAAGTCGATTTTCTTGTAAATTGTATGTTAATCACTTGAGCACTCTACCGCATAAGCCGAAAAACATGAATTTTACTGATTTGAGCGAAAGTCAAATTATATTGTTATTGCAGGATTAACAAATTAATATTACCGAAAAAGTTGCACTTTCTTAGGTTTAGACTCAAAGTCGATTTTCTTGTAAATTGCATGTTAATCACTTGAGCACTGTACCGCATAAGCCGAAAAACAACAATTTTACTGATTTGCGCGAAAATAAAATTATATAGCTATTGCAGAATTGACATATTCATATAACCGAAAAAATTGTACTTTCTTAGTTTTAGACTTAAAGTCGATTTGCTGCTAAATTGTATGTTAATTGCGTGAGCACTGTACCGCTTAAACCGAAAAACATGAATTTTACTGATTTGAGCGAAAGTCAAATTATATTGTTATTGCAGGATTAACAAATTAATATTACCGAAAAAGTTTCACTTTCTTGGGTTTAGACTCAAAGTCGATTTTCTTGTAAATTGTATGTCAGTTGCGTGAGCACTGTACTGCTTAAGCCGAAAAACATGAATTTTACTGATTTGAGCGAAAGTCAAATTATATTTTAATTGCAGGATTAACAAATTAATATTACCGAAAAAATTGCACTTTCTTAGGTTTAGACTCAAAGTCGATTTCCTTGTAAATTGTATGTTAATCACTTGAGCACTGTACCGCATAAGCCGAAAAACATCAGTTTTACTGATTTGCGCGAAAGTAAAACTATAATGTTATTGCAGGATTAAGAACTTAATATTACCGAAAAAGTTGCACTTTCTTAGGTTTAGACTCAAAGTCGATTTTCTTGTAAATTGCATGTTAATCACTTGAGCACTGTACCGCATAAGCCGAAAAACAACAATTTTACTGATTTGCGCGAAAATAAAATTATATAGCTATTGCAGAATTGACATATTCATATAACCGAAAAAATTGTACTTTCTTAGTTTTAGACTTAAAGTCGATTTGCTGCTAAATTGTATGTTAATTGCGTGAGCACTGTACCGCTTAAACCGAAAAACATGAATTTTACTGATTTGAGCGAAAGTCAAATTATATTGTTATTGCAGGATTAACAAATTAATATTACCGAAAAAGTTGCACTTTCTTGGGTTTAGACTCAAAGTCGATTTTCTTGTAAATTGTATGTCAGTTGCGTGAGCACTGTACTGCTTAAGCCGAAAAACATGAATTTTACTGATTTGAGCGAAAGTCAAATTATATTTTAATTGCAGGATTAACAAATTAATATTACCGAAAAAATTGCACTTTCTTAGGTTTAGACTCAAAGTCGATTTCCTTGTAAATTGTATGTTAATCACTTGAGCACTGTACCGCATAAGCCGAAAAACACCAATTTTACTGATTTGCGCGAAAGTAAAACTATAATGTTATTGCAGGATTAACAACTTAATATTACCGAAAAAGTTGCACTTTCTTAGGTTTAGACTCAAAGTCGATTTTCTTGTAAATTGTATGTTAATCGCTTGAGCACTGTACCGCATAAGCCGAAAAACAACAATTTTACTGATTTGCGCGAAAATAAAATTATATAGCTATTGCAGAATTGACATATTCATATAACTGAAAAAATTGTACTTTCTTAGTTTTAGACTTAAAGTCGATTTGCTGCTAAATTGTATGTTAATTGCGTGAGCACTGTACCGCTTAAACCGAAAAACATGAATTTTACTGATTTGAGCGAAAGTCAAATTATATTGTTATTGCAGGATTAACAAATTACTATTACCGAAAAAGTTGCACTTTCTTGGGTTTAGACTCAAAGTCGATTTTCTTGTAAATTGTATGTCAGTTGCGTGAGCACTGTACTGCTTAAGCCGAAAAACATGAATTTTACTGATTTGAGCGAAAGTCAAATTATATTTTAATTGCAGGATTAACAAATTAATATTACCGAAAAAGTTGCACTTTCTTAGGCTTAAACCCAAATTATCTTGTAAATTGTATGTCAATTGCGGCAGCAATGTACTGCTTAAGCCGAAAAACATCAATATTACTGACTAGCGCGGAAGTAAAATTATAATGTTATTGCAGAATTTACATATTCATATAACCGAAAAAATTGTACTTTCTTAGTTTTAGACTTAAAGTCGATTTGCTTCTTAATTGTATGTTAATTGCGTGAGCACTGTACCGCTTAAACCGAAAAACATGAATTTTACTGATTTGCGCTAAAAGCAAACTTTCATTTTATTTCAGGATTAACATATTCATATAACCGAAAAGATTGCACTTTCTTAGTTTTAGACTTAAAGTCGATCTTCTTGTAAATTGTTAATATTTCAGTTGCATGAGCACTGTACCGCTTAAGCCGAAAAAACATTAATTTTACTGATTTGAGCGAAAGTCAAATTATATTGTTATTGCAGGATTAACAAATTAATATTACCGAAAAAGTTGCACTTTTTTGGGTTTAGACTCAAAGTCGATTTTCTTGTAAATTGTATGTCAATTGCGTGAGCACTGTACTGCTTAAGCCGAAAAACATGAATTTTACTGATTTGAGCGAAAGTCAAATTATATTTTAATTGCAGGATTAACAAATTAATATTACCGAAAAAATTGCACTTTCTTAGGTTTAGACTCAAAGTCGATTTTCTTGTAAATTGTATGTTAATCACTTGAGCACTCTACCGCATAAGCCGAAAAACATGAATTTTACTGATTTGAGCGAAAGTCAAATTATATTGTTATTGCAGGATTAACAAATTAATATTACCGAAAAAGTTGCACTTTCTTAGGTTTAGACTCAAAGTCGATTTTCTTGTAAATTGCATGTTAATCACTTGAGCACTGTACCGCATAAGCCGAAAAACAACAATTTTACTGATTTGCGCGAAAATAAAATTATATAGCTATTGCAGAATTGACATATTCATATAACCGAAAAAATTGTACTTTCTTAGTTTTAGACTTAAAGTCGATTTGCTGCTAAATTGTATGTTAATTGCGTGAGCACTGTACCGCTTAAACCGAAAAACATGAATTTTACTGATTTGAGCGAAAGTCAAATTATATTGTTATTGCAGGATTAACAAATTAATATTACCGAAAAAGTTTCACTTTCTTGGGTTTAGACTCAAAGTCGATTTTCTTGTAAATTGTATGTCAGTTGCGTGAGCACTGTACTGCTTAAGCCGAAAAACATGAATTTTACTGATTTGAGCGAAAGTCAAATTATATTTTAATTGCAGGATTAACAAATTAATATTACCGAAAAAATTGCACTTTCTTAGGTTTAGACTCAAAGTCGATTTCCTTGTAAATTGTATGTTAATCACTTGAGCACTGTACCGCATAAGCCGAAAAACACCAATTTTACTGATTTGCGCGAAAGTAAAATTATAATGTTAATGCAGGATTAACACATTAATATAACCGAAAAAATTCCACTTTCTTAGGTTTAGACTCAAAGTCGATTTCCTTGTAAATTGTATGTTAATCACTTGAGCACTGTACCGCATAAGCCGAAAAACATCAGTTTTACTGATTTGCGCGAGAGTAAAACTATAATGTTATTGCAGGATTAACAACTTAATATTACCGAAAAAGTTGCACTTTCTTAGGTTTAGACTCAAAGTCGATTTTCTTGTAAATTGTATGTTAATCACTTGAGCACTGTACCGCATAAGCCAAAAAACAACAATTTTACTGATTTGCGCGAAAATAAAATTATATAGCTATTGCAGGATTAACAAATTAATATTACCGAAAAAGTTGCACTTTCTTAGGTTTAGTCTCAAAGTCGATTTTCTTGTAAATTGTATGTCAATTGCGTGCGCACTGTACCGCTTAAGCTGAAAAATATCAATATTACTGATTTGCGCGAAAGTAAAACTATAATGTTATGGCAGGATTAACAAATTAATATTAAAAAAAGAAAAGAAAAAATTGAACTTTCTTAGATTTTTACTTAAAGCCGAGTTTCTTGTAAATTGTATGTTAATTACTTGAGCGCTGTACCGCTTAGGCCGAAAAACATCAATTTTACTGATTTGCGCGAGAGTAAAACTTTAATGTTATTGCAGGATTAACAACTTAATATTACCGAAAAAGTTGCACTTTCTTAGGTTTAGACTCAAAGTCGATTTTCTTGTAAATTGTATGTTAATCACTTGAGCACTCTACCGCATAAGCCAAAAAACACCAATTTTACTGATTTGCGCGAAAGTAAAATTATAATGTTAATGCAGGATTAACACATTAATATAACCGAAAAAATTCCACTTTCTTAGGTTTAGACTCAAAGTCGATTTCCTTGTAAATTGTATGTTAATCACTTGAGCACTGTACCGCATAAGCCGAAAAACATCAGTTTTACTGATTTGCGCGAAAGTAAAACTATAATGTTATTGCAGGATTAAGAACTTAATATTACCGAAAAAGTTGCACTTTCTTAGGTTTAGACTCAAAGTCGATTTTCTTGTAAATTGCATGTTAATCACTTGAGCACTGTACCGCATAAGCCGAAAAACAACAATTTTACTGATTTGCGCGAAAATAAAATTATATAGCTATTGCAGAATTGACATATTCATATAACCGAAAAAATTGTACTTTCTTAGTTTTAGACTTAAAGTCGATTTGCTGCTAAATTGTATGTTAATTGCGTGAGCACTGTACCGCTTAAACCGAAAAACATGAATTTTACTGATTTGAGCGAAAGTCAAATTATATTGTTATTGCAGGATTAACAAATTAATATTACCGAAAAAGTTGCACTTTCTTGGGTTTAGACTCAAAGTCGATTTTCTTGTAAATTGTATGTCAGTTGCGTGAGCACTGTACTGCTTAAGCCGAAAAACATGAATTTTACTGATTTGAGCGAAAGTCAAATTATATTTTAATTGCAGGATTAACAAATTAATATTACCGAAAAAATTGCACTTTCTTAGGTTTAGACTCAAAGTCGATTTCCTTGTAAATTGTATGTTAATCACTTGAGCACTGTACCGCATAAGCCGAAAAACACCAATTTTACTGATTTGCGCGAAAGTAAAACTATAATGTTATTGCAGGATTAACAACTTAATATTACCGAAAAAGTTGCACTTTCTTAGGTTTAGACTCAAAGTCGATTTTCTTGTAAATTGTATGTTAATCGCTTGAGCACTGTACCGCATAAGCCGAAAAACAACAATTTTACTGATTTGCGCGAAAATAAAATTATATAGCTATTGCAGAATTGACATATTCATATAACTGAAAAAATTGTACTTTCTTAGTTTTAGACTTAAAGTCGATTTGCTGCTAAATTGTATGTTAATTGCGTGAGCACTGTACCGCTTAAACCGAAAAACATGAATTTTACTGATTTGAGCGAAAGTCAAATTATATTGTTATTGCAGGATTAACAAATTACTATTACCGAAAAAGTTGCACTTTCTTGGGTTTAGACTCAAAGTCGATTTTCTTGTAAATTGTATGTCAGTTGCGTGAGCACTGTACTGCTTAAGCCGAAAAACATGAATTTTACTGATTTGAGCGAAAGTCAAATTATATTTTAATTGCAGGATTAACAAATTAATATTACCGAAAAAGTTGCACTTTCTTAGGCTTAAACCCAAATTATCTTGTAAATTGTATGTCAATTGCGGCAGCAATGTACTGCTTAAGCCGAAAAACATCAATATTACTGACTAGCGCGGAAGTAAAATTATAATGTTATTGCAGAATTTACATATTCATATAACCGAAAAAATTGTACTTTCTTAGTTTTAGACTTAAAGTCGATTTGCTTCTTAATTGTATGTTAATTGCGTGAGCACTGTACCGCTTAAACCGAAAAACATGAATTTTACTGATTTGCGCTAAAAGCAAACTTTCATTTTATTTCAGGATTAACATATTCATATAACCGAAAAGATTGCACTTTCTTAGTTTTAGACTTAAAGTCGATCTTCTTGTAAATTGTTAATATTTCAGTTGCATGAGCACTGTACCGCTTAAGCCGAAAAAACATTAATTTTACTGATTTGAGCGAAAGTCAAATTATATTGTTATTGCAGGATTAACAAATTAATATTACCGAAAAAGTTGCACTTTTTTGGGTTTAGACTCAAAGTCGATTTTCTTGTAAATTGTATGTCAATTGCGTGAGCACTGTACTGCTTAAGCCGAAAAACATGAATTTTACTGATTTGAGCGAAAGTCAAATTATATTTTAATTGCAGGATTAACAAATTAATATTACCGAAAAAATTGCACTTTCTTAGGTTTAGACTCAAAGTCGATTTTCTTGTAAATTGTATGTTAATCACTTGAGCACTCTACCGCATAAGCCGAAAAACATGAATTTTACTGATTTGAGCGAAAGTCAAATTATATTGTTATTGCAGGATTAACAAATTAATATTACCGAAAAAGTTGCACTTTCTTAGGTTTAGACTCAAAGTCGATTTTCTTGTAAATTGCATGTTAATCACTTGAGCACTGTACCGCATAAGCCGAAAAACAACAATTTTACTGATTTGCGCGAAAATAAAATTATATAGCTATTGCAGAATTGACATATTCATATAACCGAAAAAATTGTACTTTCTTAGTTTTAGACTTAAAGTCGATTTGCTGCTAAATTGTATGTTAATTGCGTGAGCACTGTACCGCTTAAACCGAAAAACATGAATTTTACTGATTTGAGCGAAAGTCAAATTATATTGTTATTGCAGGATTAACAAATTAATATTACCGAAAAAGTTTCACTTTCTTGGGTTTAGACTCAAAGTCGATTTTCTTGTAAATTGTATGTCAGTTGCGTGAGCACTGTACTGCTTAAGCCGAAAAACATGAATTTTACTGATTTGAGCGAAAGTCAAATTATATTTTAATTGCAGGATTAACAAATTAATATTACCGAAAAAATTGCACTTTCTTAGGTTTAGACTCAAAGTCGATTTCCTTGTAAATTGTATGTTAATCACTTGAGCACTGTACCGCATAAGCCGAAAAACACCAATTTTACTGATTTGCGCGAAAGTAAAATTATAATGTTAATGCAGGATTAACACATTAATATAACCGAAAAAATTCCACTTTCTTAGGTTTAGACTCAAAGTCGATTTCCTTGTAAATTGTATGTTAATCACTTGAGCACTGTACCGCATAAGCCGAAAAACATCAGTTTTACTGATTTGCGCGAGAGTAAAACTATAATGTTATTGCAGGATTAACAACTTAATATTACCGAAAAAGTTGCACTTTCTTAGGTTTAGACTCAAAGTCGATTTTCTTGTAAATTGTATGTTAATCACTTGAGCACTGTACCGCATAAGCCAAAAAACAACAATTTTACTGATTTGCGCGAAAATAAAATTATATAGCTATTGCAGGATTAACAAATTAATATTACCGAAAAAGTTGCACTTTCTTAGGTTTAGTCTCAAAGTCGATTTTCTTGTAAATTGTATGTCAATTGCGTGCGCACTGTACCGCTTAAGCTGAAAAATATCAATATTACTGATTTGCGCGAAAGTAAAACTATAATGTTATGGCAGGATTAACAAATTAATATTAAAAAAAGAAAAGAAAAAATTGAACTTTCTTAGATTTTTACTTAAAGCCGAGTTTCTTGTAAATTGTATGTTAATTACTTGAGCGCTGTACCGCTTAGGCCGAAAAACATCAATTTTACTGATTTGCGCGAGAGTAAAACTTTAATGTTATTGCAGGATTAACAACTTAATATTACCGAAAAAAATGCACTTTCTTAGCTTTAGACTTAAAGTCGATTTTCTTGTAAATTGTATTTCAGTTGCGTGCGCACTGTACCGCTTAAACCGAAAAACATGAATTTTACTGATTTGAGCGAAAGTCAAATTATATTGTTATTGCAGGATTAACAAATTAATATTACCGAAAAAGTTGCACTTTCTTAGGTTTAGTCTCAAAGTCGATTTTCTTGTAAATTGTATGTCAATTGCGTGCGCACTGTACCGCTTAAGCTGAAAAACATCAATATTACTGATTTGCGCGAAAGTAAAACTATAATGTTATGGCAGGATTAACAAATTAATATTAAAAAAAGAAAAGAAAAATTTAACTTTCTTAGATTTTTACTTAAAGCCGATTTTCTTGTAAATTGTATGTTAATTACTTGAGCGCTGTACCGCTTAGGCCGAAAAACATCAATTTTACTGATTTGCGCGAAAGTAAAACTATAATGTTATTGCAGGATTAACAAATTAATATTACCGAAAAAGTTGCACTTTCTTAGGTTTAGACTCAAAGTCGATTTTCTTGTAAATTTTATGTTAATCATTTGAGCACTGTACCGCATAAGCCGAAAAACATCAATTTTACTGATTTGGGCGAAAGTAAAACTATAATGTTATTGCAGGATTAACAACTTAATATTACCGAAAAAATATCACTTTCTAAGCTTTAGACTTAAAGTCGATTTTCTTGTAAATTGTATTTCAGTTGCGTGAGCACTGTACCGCTTAAGCTGAAAAACATGAATTTTACTGATTTGAGCGAAAGTCAAATTATATTGTTATTGCAGGATTAACAAATTAATATTACCGAAAAAGTTGCACTTTCTTAGGTGTAGACCCAAATTATCTTGTAAATTGTATGTCAATTGCGGCAGCACTGTACTGCTTAAGCCGAAAAACATCAATATTACTGATTTGTGCGAAAGTAAAATTATAATGTTATTGCAGAATTTACATATTCATATAACCGAAAAAATTGTACCTTCTTAGTTTAGAATTAAAGTCGATTTTCTTCTAAATTCTAAAAAAAAAATCTCTAAAAAAATTGCACTTTCTTATGACATATAACCGAAAAAATTGCACTTTCTTAGCTTTAGACTTAAAGTCGATTTTCGTGTAAATTGTATTTCAGTTACATGAGCCCTGTACCGTTAAAGCCGAAAAACATGAATTTTACTGATTTAAGCGAAAGTCAAATTATATTATTATTGCAGGATTAACAAATTAATATTACCGGAAAAGTTGCACTTTCTTAGGTTTAGACTCAAAGTCGATTTTCTTGTAAATTGTATGTTAATCACTTGAGCACTCTACCGCATAAGTCGAAAAACACCAATTTTACTGATTTGCGCGAAAGTAAAATTATAATGTTAATGCAGGATTAACACATTAATATAACCGAAAAAATTGCACTTTCTTAGGTTTAGACTCAAAGTCGATTTCCTTGTAAATTGTATGTTAATCACTTGAGCACTGTACCGGATAAGCCGAAAAACATCAGTTTTACTGGTTTGCGCGAAAGTAAAACTATAATGTTATTGCAGGATTAACAACTTAATATTACCGAAAAAGTTGCACTTTCTTAGGTTTAGACTCAAAGTCGATTTTCTTGTAAATTGTATGTTAATCACTTGAGCACTCTACCGCATAAGCCAAAAAACACCAATTTTACTGATTTGCGCGAAAGTAAAATTATAATGTTAATGCAGGATTAACACATTAATATAACCGAAAAAATTCCACTTTCTTAGGTTTAGACTCAAAGTCGATTTCCTTGTAAATTGTATGTTAATCACTTGAGCACTGTACCGCATAAGCCGAAAAACATCAGTTTTACTGATTTGCGCGAAAGTAAAACTATAATGTTATTGCAGGATTAAGAACTTAATATTACCGAAAAAGTTGCACTTTCTTAGGTTTAGACTCAAAGTCGATTTTCTTGTAAATTGCATGTTAATCACTTGAGCACTGTACCGCATAAGCCGAAAAACAACAATTTTACTGATTTGCGCGAAAATAAAATTATATAGCTATTGCAGAATTGACATATTCATATAACCGAAAAAATTGTACTTTCTTAGTTTTAGACTTAAAGTCGATTTGCTGCTAAATTGTATGTTAATTGCGTGAGCACTGTACCGCTTAAACCGAAAAACATGAATTTTACTGATTTGAGCGAAAGTCAAATTATATTGTTATTGCAGGATTAACAAATTAATATTACCGAAAAAGTTGCACTTTCTTGGGTTTAGACTCAAAGTCGATTTTCTTGTAAATTGTATGTCAGTTGCGTGAGCACTGTACTGCTTAAGCCGAAAAACATGAATTTTACTGATTTGAGCGAAAGTCAAATTATATTTTAATTGCAGGATTAACAAATTAATATTACCGAAAAAATTGCACTTTCTTAGGTTTAGACTCAAAGTCGATTTCCTTGTAAATTGTATGTTAATCACTTGAGCACTGTACCGCATAAGCCGAAAAACACCAATTTTACTGATTTGCGCGAAAGTAAAACTATAATGTTATTGCAGGATTAACAACTTAATATTACCGAAAAAGTTGCACTTTCTTAGGTTTAGACTCAAAGTCGATTTTCTTGTAAATTGTATGTTAATCGCTTGAGCACTGTACCGCATAAGCCGAAAAACAACAATTTTACTGATTTGCGCGAAAATAAAATTATATAGCTATTGCAGAATTGACATATTCATATAACTGAAAAAATTGTACTTTCTTAGTTTTAGACTTAAAGTCGATTTGCTGCTAAATTGTATGTTAATTGCGTGAGCACTGTACCGCTTAAACCGAAAAACATGAATTTTACTGATTTGAGCGAAAGTCAAATTATATTGTTATTGCAGGATTAACAAATTAATATTACCGAAAAAGTTGCACTTTCTTGGGTTTAGACTCAAAGTCGATTTTCTTGTAAATTGTATGTCAGTTGCGTGAGCACTGTACTGCTTAAGCCGAAAAACATGAATTTTACTGATTTGAGCGAAAGTCAAATTATATTTTAATTGCAGGATTAACAAATTAATATTACCGAAAAAATTGCACTTTCTTAGGTTTAGACTCAAAGTCGATTTTCTTGTAAATTGCATGTTAATCACTTGAGCACTGTACCGCATAAGCCGAAAAACAACAATTTTACTGATTTGCGCGAAAATAAAATTATATAGCTATTGCAGAATTGACATATTCATATAACCGAAAAAATTGTACTTTCTTAGTTTTAGACTTAAAGTCGATTTGCTGCTAAATTGTATGTTAATTGCGTGAGCACTGTACCGCTTAAACCGAAAAACATGAATTTTACTGATTTGAGCGAAAGTCAAATTATATTGTTATTGCAGGATTAACAAATTAATATTACCGAAAAAGTTGCACTTTCTTAGGTTTAGTCTCAAAGTCGATTTTCTTGTAAATTGTATGTCAATTGCGTGCGCACTGTACCGCTTAAGCTGAAAAATATCAATATTACTGATTTGCGCGAAAGTAAAACTATAATGTTATGGCAGGATTAACAAATTAATAATAAAAAAAGAAAAGAAAAAATTGAACTTTCTTAGATTTTTACTTAAAGCCGAGTTTCTTGTAAATTGTATGTTAATTACTTGAGCGCTGTACCGCTTAGGCCGAAAAACATCAATTTCACTGATTTGCGCGAAAGTAAAATTATAATGTTAATGCAGGATTAACACATTAATATAACCGAAAAAATTCCACTTTCTTAGGTTTAGACTCAAAGTCGATTTCCTTGTAAATTGTATGTTAATCACTTGAGCACTGTACCGCATAAGCCGAAAAACATCAGTTTTACTGATTTGCGCGAAAGTAAAACTATAATGTTATTGCAGGATTAAGAACTTAATATTACCGAAAAAGTTGCACTTTCTTAGGTTTAGACTCAAAGTCGATTTTCTTGTAAATTGCATGTTAATCACTTGAGCACTGTACCGCATAAGCCGAAAAACAACAACTTTACTGATTTGCGCGAAAATAAAATTATATAGCTATTGCAGAATTGACATATTCATATAACCGAAAAAATTGTACTTTCTTAGTTTTAGACTTAAAGTCGATTTGCTGCTAAATTGTATGTTAATTGCGTGAGCACTGTACCGCTTAAACCGAAAAACATGAATTTTACTGATTTGAGCGAAAGTCAAATTATATTGTTATTGCAGGATTAACAAATTAATATTACCGAAAAAGTTGCACTTTCTTGGGTTTAGACTCAAAGTCGATTTTCTTGTAAATTGTATGTCAGTTGCGTGAGCACTGTACTGCTTAAGCCGAAAAACATGAATTTTACTGATTTGAGCGAAAGTCAAATTATATTTTAATTGCAGGATTAACAAATTAATATTACCGAAAAAATTGCACTTTCTTAGGTTTAGACTCAAAGTCGATTTCCTTGTAAATTGTATGTTAATCACTTGAGCACTGTACCGCATAAGCCGAAAAACACCAATTTTACTGATTTGCGCGAAAGTAAAATTATAATGTTAATGCAGGATTAACACATTAATATAACCGAAAAAATTCCACTTTCTTAGGTTTAGACTCAAAGTCGATTTCCTTGTAAATTGTATGTTAATCACTTGAGCACTGCACCGCATAAGCCGAAAAACATCAGTTTTACTGATTTGCGCGAGAGTAAAACTATAATGTTATTGCAGTAATTTGACTTTCGCTCAAATCAGTAAAATTCATGTTTTTCGGCTTAAGCAGCACAGTGCTCACACAACTGACATACAATTTACAAAAAAATCGACTTTGAGTCTAAACCTAAGAAAGTGCAACTTTTTCGGAAATATTAATTTGTTAATCCTGCAATTACAATATAATTTGACTTTCGCTCAAATCAGTAAAATTCATGTTTTTCGGTTTAAGCGGTACAGTGCTGCCGCAATTGACATACAATTTACAAGAAAATCGACTTTGAGTCTAAACCTAAGAAAGTCCAACTTTTTCAGTAATATTAATTTGTTAATCCTCTAATAACAATATAATTTGACTTTCGCTCAAATCAGTAAAATTCATGTTTTTCGGCTTAAGCAGCACAGTGCTCACACAACTGACATACAATTTACAAAAAAATCGACTTTGAGTCTAAACCTAAGAAAGTGCAACTTTTTCGGAAATATTAATTTGTTAATCCTGCAATAACAATATAATTTGACTTTCGCTCAAATCAGTAAAATTCATGTTTTTCGGTTTAAGCGGTACAGTGCTCACGCAACTGAAATACAATTTACAAGAAAATCGACTTTAAGTCTAAAGCTAAGAAAGTGCAATTTTTTCGTTTATATGAATATGTCAATTCTGCAATAGCTATATAATTTTACTTTCGCGCAAATCAGTAAAATTGATGATTTTCGGCTTATGCGGTACAGTGCTCAAGTGATTAACATACAATTTCCAAAAAAATCGACTTTGAGTCTAAACCTAAGAAAGTGCAACTTTTTCGGTAATATTAATTTGTTAATCCTGCAATAACATTATAATTTTACTTTCGCTCAAATCAGTAAAATTCATGTTTTTCGGTTTAAGCGGTACAGTGCTCACGCAATTAACATACAATTTAGAAGCAAATCGACTTTAAGTCTAAAACTAAGAAAGTACAATTTTTTCGGTTATATGAATATGTAAATTCTGCAATAACATTATAATTTTACTTTCGCGCAAATCAGTAATATTAATGTTTTTCGGCTTAAGCAGTACAGTGCTGCCGCAATTGACATACAATTTACAAGAAAATCGACTTTGAGTCTAAACCTAAGAAAGTCCAACTTTTTCAGTAATATTAATTTGTTAATCCTGCAATAACAATATAATTTGACTTTCGCTCAAATCAGTAAAATTCATGTTTTTCGGCTTAAGCAGCACAGTGCTCACACAACTGACATACAATTTACAAAAAAATCGACTTTGAGTCTAAACCTAAGAAAGTGCAACTTTTTCGGAAATATTAATTTGTTAATCCTGCAATAACAATATAATTTGACTTTCGCTCAAATCAGTAAAATTCATGTTTTTCGGTTTAAGCGGTACAGTGCTCACGCAACTGAAATACAATTTACAAGAAAATCGACTTTGAGTCTAAACCTAAGAAAGTGCAACTTTTTCGGTAATATTAATTTGTTAATCCTGCAAAAGCAATATAATTTTACTTTCGCTCAAATCAGTAAAATTCATGTTTTTCGGTTTAAGCGGTACAGTGCTGCCGCAATTGACATACAATTTACAAGAAAATTGACTTTGAGTCTAAACCTAAGAAAGTCCAACTTTTTCAGTAATATTAATTTGTTAATCCTGCAATAACAATATAATTTGACTTTCGCTCAAATCAGTAAAATTCATGTTTTTCGGCTTAAGCAGCACAGTGCTCACACAACTGATATACAATTTACAAAAAAATCCACTTTGAGTCTAAACCTAAGAAAGTGCAACTTTTTCGGAAATATTAATTTGTTAATCCTGCAATTACAATATAATTTGACTTTCGCTCAAATCAGTAAAATTCATGTTTTTCGGTTTATGCGGTACAGTGCTGCCGCAATTGACATACAATTTACAAGAAAATCGACTTTGAGTCTAAACCTAAGAAAGTCCAACTTTTTCAGTAATATTAATTTGTTAATCCTGCAATAACAATATAATTTGACTTTCGCTCAAATCAGTAAAATTCATGTTTTTCGGCTTAAGCAGCACAGTGCTCACACAACTGACATACAATTTACAAAAAAATCGACTTTGAGTCTAAACCTAAGAAAGTGCAACTTTTTCGGAAATATTAATTTGTTAATCCTGCAATAACAATATAATTTGACTTTCGCTCAAATCAGTAAAATTCATGTTTTTCGGTTTAAGCGGTACAGTGCTCACGCAACTGAAATACAATTTACAAGAAAATCGACTTTGAGTTTAAACCTAAGAAAGTGCAACTTTTTCGGTAATATTAATTTGTTAATCCTGCAATAACAATATAATTTGACTTTCGCTCAAATCAGTAAAATTCATGTTTTTCGGTTTAAGCGGTACAGTAGTCACGCAATTAACATACAATTTAGAAGAAAATCGACTTTAAATCTAAAACTAAGAAAGTAAAATTTTTTCGGTTATATAAGTATGTAAATTCTGCAATAACAATATAATTTTACTTTCGCGCAAATCAGTAAAATTGATGTTTTTCGGCCTAAGCGGTACAGCGCTCAAGTAATTAACATACAATTTACAAGAAAATCGGCTTTAAGTAAAAATCTAAGAAAGTTCAATTTTTTCTTTTCTTTTTTTTATATTAATTTGTTAATCCTGCCATAACATTATAGTTTACAGTGCTCACGCAACTGAAATACAATTTACAAGAAAATCGACTTTAAGTCTAAAGCTAAGAAAGTGCAATTTTTTCGGTTATATGAATATGTCAATTCTGCAATAGCTATATAATTTTACTTTCGCGCAAATCAGTAAAATTGATGATTTTCGGCTTATGCGGTACAGTGCTCACGCAACTGACAAACAATTTACAAAAAAATCGACTTTGAGTCTAAACCTAAGAAAGTGCAACTTTTTCGGAAATATTCATTTGTTAATCCTGCAATAACAATATAATTTGACTTTAGCTCAAATCAGTAAAATTCATGTTTTTCGGTTTAAGCGGTACAGTGCTCACGCAACTGAAATACAATTTACAAGAAAATCGACTTTGAGTTTAAACCTAAGAAAGTGCAACTTTTTCGGTAATATTAATTTGTTAATCCTGCAATAACAATATAATTTGACTTTCGCTCAAATCAGTAAAATTCATGTTTTTCGGTTTAAGCGGTACAGTGCTCACGCAACTGAAATACAATTTACAAGAAAATCGACTTTGAGTTTAAACCTAAGAAAGTGCAACTTTTTCGGTAATATTAATTTGTTAATCCTGCAAAAGCAATATAATTTTACTTTCGCTCAAATCAGTAAAATTCATGTTTTTCGGTTTAAGCGGTACAGTGCTGCCGCAATTGACATACAATTTACAAGAAAATTGACTTTGAGTCTAAACCTAAGAAAGTCCAACTTTTTCAGTAATATTAATTTGTTAATCCTGCAATAACAATATAATTTGACTTTCGCTCAAATCAGTAAAATTCATGTTTTTCGGCTTAAGCAGCACAGTGCTCACACAACTGATATACAATTTACAAAAAAATCCACTTTGAGTCTAAACCTAAGAAAGTGCAACTTTTTCGGAAATATTAATTTGTTAATCCTGCAATTACAATATAATTTGACTTTCGCTCAAATCAGTAAAATTCATGTTTTTCGGTTTATGCGGTACAGTGCTGCCGCAATTGACATACAATTTACAAGAAAATCGACTTTGAGTCTAAACCTAAGAAAGTCCAACTTTTTCAGTAATATTAATTTGTTAATCCTGCAATAACAATATAATTTGACTTTCGCTCAAATCAGTAAAATTCATGTTTTTCGGCTTAAGCAGCACAGTGCTCACACAACTGACATACAATTTACAAAAAAATCGACTTTGAGTCTAAACCTAAGAAAGTGCAACTTTTTCGGAAATATTAATTTGTTAATCCTGCAATAACAATATAATTTGACTTTCGCTCAAATCAGTAAAATTCATGTTTTTCGGTTTAAGCGGTACAGTGCTCACGCAACTGAAATACAATTTACAAGAAAATCGACTTTGAGTTTAAACCTAAGAAAGTGCAACTTTTTCGGTAATATTAATTTGTTAATCCTGCAATAACAATATAATTTGACTTTCGCTCAAATCAGTAAAATTCATGTTTTTCGGTTTAAGCGGTACAGTAGTCACGCAATTAACATACAATTTAGAAGCAAATCGACTTTAAGTCTAAAACTAAGAAAGTAAAATTTTTTCGGTTATATAAATATGTAAATTCTGCAATAACAATATAATTTTACTTTCGCGCAAATCAGTAAAATTGATGTTTTTCGGCCTAAGCGGTACAGCGCTCAAGTAATTAACATACAATTTACAAGAAAATCGGCTTTAAGTAAAAATCTAAGAAAGTTCAATTTTTTCTTTTCTTTTTTTTATATTAATTTGTTAATCCTGCCATAACATTATAGTTTACAGTGCTCACGCAACTGAAATACAAATTACAAGAAAATCGACTTTAAGTCTAAAGCTAAGAAAGTGCAATTTTTTCGGTTATATGAATTTGTCAATTCTGCAATAGCTATATAATTTTACTTTCGCGCAAATCAGTAAAATTGATGATTTTCGGCTTATGCGGTACAGTGCTCACGCAACTGACAAACAATTTACAAAAAAATCGACTTTGAGTCTAAACCTAAGAAAGTGCAACTTTTTCGGAAATATTCATTTGTTAATCCTGCAATAACAATATAATTTGACTTTCGCTCAAATCAGTAAAATTCATGTTTTTCGGTTTAAGCGGTACAGTGCTCACGCAACTGAAATACAATTTACAAGAAAATCGACTTTGAGTTTAAACCTAAGAAAGTGCAACTTTTTCGGTAATTCTAATTTGTTAATCCTGCAATAACAATATAATTTGACTTTCGCTCAAATCAGTAAAATTCATGTTTTTCGGTTTAAGCGGTACAGTGCTCACGCAATTAACATACAATTTAGAAGCAAATCGACTTTAAGTCTAAAACTAAGAAAGTACAATTTTTTCGGTTATATGAATATGTAAATTCTGCAATAACATTATAATTTTACTTTCGCGCAAATCAGTAATATTAATGTTTTTCGGCTTAAGCAGTACAGTGCTGCCGCAATTGACATACAATTTACAAGAAAATCGACTTTGAGTCTAAACCTAAGAAAGTCCAACTTTTTCAGTAATATTAATTTGTTAATCCTGCAATAACAATATAATTTGACTTTCGCTCAAATCAGTAAAATTCATGTTTTTCGGCTTAAGCCGCACAGTGCTCACGCAACTGAAATACAATTTACAAGAAAATCGACTTTGAGTTTAAACCTAAGAAAGTGCAACTTTTTCGGAAATATTCATTTGTTAATACTGCAATAACAATATAATTTGACTTTCGCTCAAATCAGTAAAATTCATGTTTTTCGGTTTAAGCGGTACAGTGCTCACGCAACTGACATACAATTTACAAAAAAATCGACTTTGAGTCTAAACCTAAGAAAGTGCAACTTTTTCGGAAATATTCATTTGTTAATCCTGCAATAACAATATAATTTGACTTTCGCTCAAATCAGTAAAATTCATGTTTTTCGGTTTAAGCGGTAGAGTGCTGACGCAACTGAAATACAATTTACAAGAAAATCGACTTTAAGTCTAAAACTAAGAAAGTGCAATTTTTTCGGTTATATGAATATGTAAATTCTGCAATAACATTATAATTTTACTTTCGCGCAAATCAGTAATATTAATGTTTTTCGGCTTAAGCAGTACAGTGCTGCCGCAATTGACATACAATTTACAAGAAAATCGACTTTGAGTCTAAACCTAAGAAAGTCCAACTTTTTCAGTAATATTAATTTGTTAATCCTGCAATAACAATATAATTTGTCTTTCGCTCAAATCAGTAAAATTCATGTTTTTCGGCAACTGAAATACAATTTACAAGAAAATTGACTTTGAGTCTAAACCTAAGAAAGTCCAACTTTTTCAGTAATATTAATTTGTTAATCCTGCAATAACAATATAATTTGACTTTCGCTTAAATCAGTAAAATTCATGTTTTTCGGCTTAAGCAGCACAGTGCTCACACAACTGACATACAATTTACAAAAAAATCCACTTTGAGTCTAAACCTAAGAAAGTGCAACTTTTTCGGAAATATTAATTTGTTAATCCTGCAATTACAATATAATTTGACTTTCGCTCAAATCAGTAAAATTCATGTTTTTCGGTTTATGCGGTACAGTGCTGCCGCAATTGACATACAATTTACAAGAAAATCGACTTTGAGTCTAAACCTAAGAAAGTCCAACTTTTTCAGTAATATTAATTTGTTAATCCTGCAATAACAATATAATTTGACTTTCGCTCAAATCAGTAAAATTCATGTTTTTCGGCTTAAGCAGCACAGTGCTCACACAACTGACACACAATTTACAAAAAAATCGACTTTGAGTCTAAACCTAAGAAAGTGCAACTTTTTCGGAAATATTAATTTGTTAATCCTGCAATAACAATATAATTTGACTTTCGCTCAAATCAGTAAAATTCATGTTTTTCGGTTTAAGCGGTACAGTGCTCACGCAACTGAAATACAATTTACAAGAAAATCGACTTTGAGTTTAAACCTAAGAAAGTGCAACTTTTTCGGTAATATTAATTTGTTAATCCTGCAATAACAATATAATTTGACTTTCGCTCAAATCAGTAAAATTCATGTTTTTCGGTTTAAGCGGTACAGTAGTCACGCAATTAACATACAATTTAGAAGCAAATCGACTTTAAGTCTAAAACTAAGAAAGTAAAATTTTTTCGGTTATATAAATATGTAAATTCTGCAATAACAATATAATTTTACTTTCGCGCAAATCAGTAAAATTGATGTTTTTCGGCCTAAGCGGTACAGCGCTCAAGTAATTAACATACAATTTACAAGAAAATCGGCTTTAAGTAAAAATCTAAGAAAGTTCAATTTTTTCTTTTCTTTTTTTTATATTAATTTGTTAATCCTGCCATAACATTATAGTTTACAGTGCTCACGCAACTGAAATACAAATTACAAGAAAATCGACTTTAAGTCTAAAGCTAAGAAAGTGCAATTTTTTCGGTTATATGAATTTGTCAATTCTGCAATAGCTATATAATTTTACTTTCGCGCAAATCAGTAAAATTGATGATTTTCGGCTTATGCGGTACAGTGCTCACGCAACTGACAAACA
Source organism: Bactrocera oleae (assembly GCF_042242935.1). NCBI lineage: Eukaryota > Metazoa > Arthropoda > Insecta > Diptera > Tephritidae > Bactrocera > Bactrocera oleae. The sequence goes on along the minus strand of NC_091541.1, from coordinate 13,217,717 downwards.
ATTTACAAAAAAATCGACTTTGAGTCTAAACCTAAGAAAGTGCAACTTTTTCGGAAATATTCATTTGTTAATCCTGCAATAACAATATAATTTGACTTTCGCTCAAATCAGTAAAATTCATGTTTTTCGGTTTAAGCGGTACAGTGCTCACGCAACTGAAATACAATTTACAAGAAAATCGACTTTGAGTTTAAACCTAAGAAAGTGCAACTTTTTCGGTAATTCTAATTTGTTAATCCTGCAATAACAATATAATTTGACTTTCGCTCAAATCAGTAAAATTCATGTTTTTCGGTTTAAGCGGTACAGTGCTCACGCAATTAACATACAATTTAGAAGCAAATCGACTTTAAGTCTAAAACTAAGAAAGTACAATTTTTTCGGTTATATGAATATGTAAATTCTGCAATAACATTATAATTTTACTTTCGCGCAAATCAGTAATATTAATGTTTTTCGGCTTAAGCAGTACAGTGCTGCCGCAATTGACATACAATTTACAAGAAAATCGACTTTGAGTCTAAACCTAAGAAAGTCCAACTTTTTCAGTAATATTAATTTGTTAATCCTGCAATAACAATATAATTTGACTTTCGCTCAAATCAGTAAAATTCATGTTTTTCGGCTTAAGCCGCACAGTGCTCACGCAACTGAAATACAATTTACAAGAAAATCGACTTTGAGTTTAAACCTAAGAAAGTGCAACTTTTTCGGAAATATTCATTTGTTAATACTGCAATAACAATATAATTTGACTTTCGCTCAAATCAGTAAAATTCATGTTTTTCGGTTTAAGCGGTACAGTGCTCACGCAACTGACATACAATTTACAAAAAAATCGACTTTGAGTCTAAACCTAAGAAAGTGCAACTTTTTCGGAAATATTCATTTGTTAATCCTGCAATAACAATATAATTTGACTTTCGCTCAAATCAGTAAAATTCATGTTTTTCGGTTTAAGCGGTAGAGTGCTGACGCAACTGAAATACAATTTACAAGAAAATCGACTTTAAGTCTAAAACTAAGAAAGTGCAATTTTTTCGGTTATATGAATATGTAAATTCTGCAATAACATTATAATTTTACTTTCGCGCAAATCAGTAATATTAATGTTTTTCGGCTTAAGCAGTACAGTGCTGCCGCAATTGACATACAATTTACAAGAAAATCGACTTTGAGTCTAAACCTAAGAAAGTCCAACTTTTTCAGTAATATTAATTTGTTAATCCTGCAATAACAATATAATTTGTCTTTCGCTCAAATCAGTAAAATTCATGTTTTTCGGCAACTGAAATACAATTTACAAGAAAATTGACTTTGAGTCTAAACCTAAGAAAGTCCAACTTTTTCAGTAATATTAATTTGTTAATCCTGCAATAACAATATAATTTGACTTTCGCTTAAATCAGTAAAATTCATGTTTTTCGGCTTAAGCAGCACAGTGCTCACACAACTGACATACAATTTACAAAAAAATCCACTTTGAGTCTAAACCTAAGAAAGTGCAACTTTTTCGGAAATATTAATTTGTTAATCCTGCAATTACAATATAATTTGACTTTCGCTCAAATCAGTAAAATTCATGTTTTTCGGTTTATGCGGTACAGTGCTGCCGCAATTGACATACAATTTACAAGAAAATCGACTTTGAGTCTAAACCTAAGAAAGTCCAACTTTTTCAGTAATATTAATTTGTTAATCCTGCAATAACAATATAATTTGACTTTCGCTCAAATCAGTAAAATTCATGTTTTTCGGCTTAAGCAGCACAGTGCTCACACAACTGACACACAATTTACAAAAAAATCGACTTTGAGTCTAAACCTAAGAAAGTGCAACTTTTTCGGAAATATTAATTTGTTAATCCTGCAATAACAATATAATTTGACTTTCGCTCAAATCAGTAAAATTCATGTTTTTCGGTTTAAGCGGTACAGTGCTCACGCAACTGAAATACAATTTACAAGAAAATCGACTTTGAGTTTAAACCTAAGAAAGTGCAACTTTTTCGGTAATATTAATTTGTTAATCCTGCAATAAAAATATAATTTGACTTTCGCTCAAATCAGTAAAATTCATGTTTTTCGGTTTAAGCGGTACAATAGTCACGCAATTAACATACAATTTAGAAGCAAATCGACTTTAAGTCTAAAACTAAGAAAGTAAAATTTTTTCGGTTATATAAATATGTAAATTCTGCAATAACAATATAATTTTACTTTCGCGCAAATCAGTAAAATTGATGTTTTTCGGCCTAAGCGGTACAGCGCTCAAGTAATTAACATACAATTTACAAGAAAATCGGCTTTAAGTAAAAATCTAAGAAAGTTCAATTTTTTCTTTTCTTTTTTTTATATTAATTTGTTAATCCTGCCATAACATTATAGTTTACAGTGCTCACGCAACTGAAATACAATTTACAAGAAAATCGACTTTAAGTCTAAAGCTAAGAAAGTGCAATTTTTTCGGTTATATGAATATGTCAATTCTGCAATAGCTATATAATTTTACTTTCGCGAAAATCAGTAAAATTGATGATTTTCGGCTTATGCGGTACAGTGCTCACGCAACTGACATACAATTTACAAAAAAATCGACTTTGAGTCTAAACCTAAGAAAGTGCAACTTTTTCGGAAATATTCATTTGTTAATCCTGCAATAACAATATAATTTGACTTTCGCTCAAATCAGTAAAATTCATGTTTTTCGGTTTAAGCGGTACAGTGCTCACGCAACTGAAATACAATTTACAAGAAAATCGACTTTGAGTTTAAACCTAAGAAAGTGCAACTTTTTCGGTAATATTAATTTGTTAATCCTGCAATAACAATATAATTTGACTTTCGCTCAAATCAGTAAAATTCATGTTTTTCGGTTTAAGCGGTACAGTGCTCACGCAATTAACATACAATTTAGAAGCAAATCGACTTTAAGTCTAAAACTAAGAAAGTAAAATTTTTTCGGTTATATAAATATGTAAATTCTGCAATAACAATATAATTTTACTTTCGCGCAAATCAGTAAAATTGATGTTTTTCGGCCTAAGCGGTACAGCGCTCAAGTAATTAACATACAATTTACAAGAAAATCGGCTTTAAGTAAAAATCTAAGAAAGTTCAATTTTTTCTTTTCTTTTTTTTATATTAATTTGTTAATCCTGCCATAACATTATAGTTTACAGTGCTCACGCAACTGAAATACAATTTACAAGAAAATCGACTTTAAGTCTAAAGCTAAGAAAGTGCAATTTTTTCGGTTATATGAATATGTCAATTCTGCAATAGCTATATAATTTTACTTTCGCGAAAATCAGTAAAATTGATGATTTTCGGCTTATGCGGTACAGTGCTCACGCAACTGACATACAATTTACAAAAAAATCGACTTTGAGTCTAAACCTAAGAAAGTGCAACTTTTTCGGAAATATTCATTTGTTAATCCTGCAATAACAATATAATTTGACTTTCGCTCAAATCAGTAAAATTCATGTTTTTCGGTTTAAGCGGTACAGTGCTCACGCAACTGAAATACAATTTACAAGAAAATCGACTTTGAGTTTAAACCTAAGAAAGTGCAACTTTTTCGGTAATATTAATTTGTTAATCCTGCAATAACAATATAATTTGACTTTCGCTCAAATCAGTAAAATTCATGTTTTTCGGTTTAAGCGGTACAGTGCTCACGCAATTAACATACAATTTAGAAGCAAATCGACTTTAAGTCTAAAACTAAGAAAGTAAAATTTTTTCGGTTATATAAATATGTAAATTCTGCAATAACAATATAATTTTACTTTCGCGCAAATCAGTAAAATTGATGTTTTTCGGCCTAAGCGGTACAGCGCTCAAGTAATTAACATACAATTTACAAGAAAATCGGCTTTAAGTAAAAATCTAAGAAAGTTCAATTTTTTCTTTTCTTTTTTTTATATTAATTTGTTAATCCTGCCATAACATTATAGTTTACAGTGCTCACGCAACTGAAATACAATTTACAAGAAAATCGACTTTAAGTCTAAAGCTAAGAAAGTGCAATTTTTTCGGTTATATGAATATGTCAATTCTGCAATAGCTATATAATTTTACTTTCGCGAAAATCAGTAAAATTGATGATTTTCGGCTTATGCGGTACAGTGCTCACGCAACTGACATACAATTTACAAGAAAATCGACTTTGAGTCTAAACCTAAGAAAGTCCAACTTTTTCAGTAATATTAATTTGTTAATCCTGCAATAACAATATAATTTGACTTTCGCTCAAATCAGTAAAATTCATGTTTTTCGGCTTAAGCCGCACAGTGCTCACGCAACTGAAATACAATTTACAAGAAAATCGACTTTGAGTTTAAACCTAAGAAAGTGCAACTTTTTCGGAAATATTCATTTGTTAATCCTGCAATAACAATATTATTTGACTTTCGCTCAAATCAGTAAAATTCATGTTTTTCGGTTTAAGCGATACAGTGCTCACGCAACTGACATACAATTTACAAAAAAATCGACTTTGAGTCTAAACCTAAGAAAGTGCAACTTTTTCGGAAATATTCATTTGTTAATCCTGCAATAACAATATAATTTGACTTTCGCTCAAATCAGTAAAATTCATGTTTTTCGGTTTAAGCGGTAGAGTGCTGACGCAACTGAAATACAATTTACAAGAAAATCGACTTTAAGTCTAAAACTAAGAAAGTGCAATTTTTTCGGTTATATGAATATGTCAATTCCGCAATAACAATATAATTTGACTTTCGCTCAAATCAGTAAAATTCATTTTTTTCGGCTTAAGCAGCACAGTGCTCACACAACTGACATACAATTTACAAAAAAATCGACTTTGAGTCTAAACCTAAGAAAGTGCAACTTTTTCGGAAATATTCATTTGTTAATCTTGCAATAACAATATAATTTGACTTTCGCTCAAATCAGTAAAATTCATGTTTTTCGGTTTAAGCGGTACAGTGCTCACTCAACTGAAATAAAATTTACAAGAAAATCGACTTTGAGTTTAAACCTAAGAAAGTGCAACTTTATCGGTAATATTAATTTGTTAATCCTGCAATAACAATATAATTTGACTTTCGCTCAAATCAGTAAAATTCATGTTTTTCGGTTTAAGCGGTACAGTGCTCACGCAATTAACATACAATTTAGAAGCAAATCGACTTTAAGTCTAAAACTAAGAAAGTACAATTTTTTCGGTTAACGAATATGTAAATTCTGCAATAACATTATAATTTTACTTTCGCGCAAATCAGTAATATTAATGTTTTTTAGCTTAAGCAGTACAGTGCTGCCGCAATTGACATACAATTTACAAGAAAATCGACTTTGAGTCTAAACCTAAGAAAAGTGCAACTTTTTCGGTAATATTAATTTGTTAATCCTGCAATAACAATATAATTTGACTTTCGCTCAAATCAGTAAAATTCATGTTTTTCGGCTTAAGCAGCACAGTTCTCACACAACTGACATACAATTTACAAAAAAATCGACTTTGAGTCTAAACCTAAGAAAGTGCAACTTTTTCGGAAATATTCATTTGTTAATCCTGCAATAACAATATAATTTGACTTTCGCTCAAATCAGTAAAATTCATGTTTTTCGGTTTATGCGGTACAGTGCTCACGCAACTGAAATACAATTTACAAGAAAATCGACTTTGAGTCTAAACCTAAGAAAGTGCAACTTTTTCGGTAATATTAATTTGTTAATCCTGCAAAAGCAATATAATTTTACTTTCGCGCAAATCAGTAAAATTAATGTTTTTCGGCTTAAGCAGTACAGTGCTGCCGCAATTGACATACAATTTACAAGAAAATCGACTTTGAGTCTAAACCTAAGAAAGTGCAACTTTTTCGGTAATATTAATTTGTTAATCCTGCAATAACAATATAATTTGACTTTCGCTCAAATCAGTAAAATTCATGTTTTTCGGCTTAAGCAGCACAGTGCTCACACAAGTGACATACAATTTACAAAAAAATCGACTTTGAGTCTAAACCTAAGAAAGTGCAACTTTTCCGGTAATATTAATTTGTTAATCCTGCAATAACAATATAATTTGACTTTCGCTCAAATCAGTAAAATTCATGTTTTTCGGTTTAAGCGGTACAGTGCTCACGCAATTAACATACAATTTAGAAGCAAATCGACTTTAAGTCTAAAACTAAGAAAGTACAATTTTTTCGGTTAATGAATATGTAAATTCTGTAATAACATTATAATTTTACTTTCGCGCAAATCAGTAATATTAATGTTTTTCGGCATAAGCAGTGCAGTGCTGCCGCAACTGACATACAATATACAAGAAAATCGACTTTGAGTCTAAACCTAAGAAAGTGCAACTTTTTCGGTAATATTAATTTGTTAATCCTGCAATAACAATATAATTTGACTTTCGCTCAAATCAGTAAAATTCATGTTTTTCGGCTTAAGCAGCACAGTGCTCACACAACTGACATACAATTTACAAGAAAATCGACTTTAAGTCTAAACCTAAGAAAGTGCAACTTTTTCGGTAATGTTAATTTGTTAATCCTGCAATAACAATATAATTTGACTTTCGCTCAAATCAGTAAAATTCATGTTTTTCGGTTTAAGCGGTAGAGTGCTGACGCAACTGAAATACAATTTACAAGAAAATCGACTTTAAGTCTAAAACTAAGAAAGTGCAATTTTTTCGGTTATATGAATATGTCAATTCTGCAATAACAATATAATTTGACTTTCGCTCAAATCAGTAAAATTCATGTTTTTCGGTTTAAGCGGTACAGTGCTCTTGCAATTGAGATACAATTTACAAGAAAATCGGCTTTAAGTAAAAATCTAAGAAAGTTCAATTTTTTCTTTTCTTTTTTTTATATTAATTTGTTAATCCTGCCATAACATTATAGTTTACAGTGCTCACGCAACTGAAATACAATTTACAAGAAAATCGACTTTAAGTCTAAAGCTAAGAAAGTGCAATTTTTTCGGTTATATGAATATGTCAATTCTGCAATAGCTATATAATTTTACTTTCGCGCAAATCAGTAAAATTGATGATTTTCGGCTTATGCGGTACAGTGCTCACGCAACTGACATACAATTTACAAAAAAATCGACTTTGAGTCTAAACCTAAGAAAGTGCAACTTTTTCGGAAATATTCATTTGTTAATCCTGCAATAACAATATAATTTGACTTTCGCTCAAATCAGTAAAATTCATGTTTTTCGGTTTAAGCGGTACAGTGCTCACGCAACTGAAATACAATTTACAAGAAAATCGACTTTGAGTTTAAACCTAAGAAAGTGCAACTTTTTCGGTAATATTAATTTGTTAATCCTGCAATAACAATATAATTTGACTTTCGCTCAAATCAGTAATATTCATGTTTTTCGGTTTAAGCGGTACAGTGCTCACGCAATTAACATACAATTTAGAAGCAAATCGACTTTAAGTCTAAAACTAAGAAAGTACAATTTTTTCGGTTAACGAATATGTAAATTCTGCAATAACATTATAATTTTACTTTCGCGCAAATCAGTAATATTAATGTTTTTTAGCTTAAGCAGTACAGTGCTGCCGCAATTGACATACAATTTACAAGAAAATCGACTTTGAGTCTAAACCTAAGAAAAGTGCAACTTTTTCGGTAATATTAATTTGTTAATCCTGCAATAACAATATAATTTGACTTTCGCTCAAATCAGTAAAATTCATGTTTTTCGGCTTAAGCAGCACAGTTCTCACACAACTGACATACAATTTACAAAAAAATCGACTTTGAGTCTAAACCTAAGAAAGTGCAACTTTTTCGGTAATATTAATTTGTTAATCCTGCAATAACAATATTATTTGACTTTCGCTCAAATCAGTAAAATTCATGTTTTTCGGTTTAAGCGATACAGTGCTCACGCAACTGACATACAATTTACAAAAAAATCGACTTTGAGTCTAAACCTAAGAAAGTGCAACTTTTTCGGAAATATTCATTTGTTAATCCTGCAATAACAATATAATTTGACTTTCGCTCAAATCAGTAAAATTCATGTTTTTCGGTTTAAGCGGTAGAGTGCTGACGCAACTGAAATACAATTTACAAGAAAATCGACTTTAAGTCTAAAACTAAGAAAGTGCAATTTTTTCGGTTATATGAATATGTCAATTCCGCAATAACAATATAATTTGACTTTCGCTCAAATCAGTAAAATTCATTTTTTTCGGCTTAAGCAGCACAGTGCTCACACAACTGACATACAATTTACAAAAAAATCGACTTTGAGTCTAAACCTAAGAAAGTGCAACTTTTTCGGAAATATTCATTTGTTAATCTTGCAATAACAATATAATTTGACTTTCGCTCAAATCAGTAAAATTCATGTTTTTCGGTTTAAGCGGTACAGTGCTCACTCAACTGAAATACAATTTACAAGAAAATCGACTTTGAGTTTAAACCTAAGAAAGTGCAACTTTTTCGGTAATATTAATTTGTTAATCCTGCAATAACAATATTATTTGACTTTCGCTCAAATCAGTAAAATTCATGTTTTTCGGTTTAAGCGATACAGTGCTCACGCAACTGACATACAATTTACAAAAAAATCGACTTTGAGTCTAAACCTAAGAAAGTGCAACTTTTTCGGAAATATTCATTTGTTAATCCTGCAATAACAATATAATTTGACTTTCGCTCAAATCAGTAAAATTCATGTTTTTCGGTTTAAGCGGTAGAGTGCTGACGCAACTGAAATACAATTTACAAGAAAATCGACTTTAAGTCTAAAACTAAGAAAGTGCAATTTTTTCGGTTATATGAATATGTCAATTCCGCAATAACAATATAATTTGACTTTCGCTCAAATCAGTAAAATTCATGTTTTTCGGCTTAAGCAGCACAGTTCTCACACAACTGACATACAATTTACAAAAAAATCGACTTTGAGTCTAAACCTAAGAAAGTGCAACTTTTTCGGAAATATTCATTTGTTAATCCTGCAATAACAATATAATTTGACTTTCGCTCAAATCAGTAAAATTCATGTTTTTCGGTTTATGCGGTACAGTGCTCACGCAACTGAAATACAATTTACAAGAAAATCGACTTTGAGTTTAAACCTAAGAAAGTGCAACTTTATCGGTAATATTAATTTGTTAATCCTGCAATAACAATATAATTTGACTTTCGCTCAAATCAGTAAAATTCATGTTTTTCGGTTTAAGCGGTACAGTGCTGCCGCAATTGACATACAATTTACAAGAAAATCGACTTTGAGTCTAAACCTAAGAAAGTGCAACTTTTTCGGTAATATTAATTTGTTAATCCTGCAATAACAATATAATTTGACTTTCGCTCAAATCAGTAAAATTCATGTTTTTCGGCTTAAGCAGCACAGTGCTCACACAAGTGACATACAATTTACAAAAAAATCGACTTTGAGTCTAAACCTAAGAAAGTGCAACTTTTCCGGTAATATTAATTTGTTAATCCTGCAATAACAATATAATTTGACTTTCGCTCAAATCAGTAAAATTCATGTTTTTCGGTTTAAGCGGTACAGTGCTCACGCAATTAACATACAATTTAGAAGCAAATCGACTTTAAGTCTAAAACTAAGAAAGTACAATTTTTTCGGTTAATGAATATGTAAATTCTGTAATAACATTATAATTTTACTTTCGCGCAAATCAGTAATATTAATGTTTTTCGGCATAAGCAGTGCAGTGCTGCCGCAACTGACATACAATATACAAGAAAATCGACTTTGAGTGTAAACCTAAGAAAGTGCAACTTTTTCGGTAATATTAATTTGTTAATCCTGCAATAACAATATAATTTGACTTTCGCTCAAATCAGTAAAATTCATGTTTTTCGGCTTAAGCAGCACAGTGCTCACACAACTGACATACAATTTACAAGAAAATCGACTTTAAGTCTAAACCTAAGAAAGTTCAACTTTTTCGGTAATGTTAATTTGTTAATCCTGCAATAACAATATAATTTGACTTTCGCTCAAATCAGTAAAATTCATGTTTTTCGGTTTAAGCGGTAGAGTGCTGACGCAACTGAAATACAATTTACAAGAAAATCGACTTTAAGTCTAAAACTAAGAAAGTGCAATTTTTTCGGTTATATGAATATGTCAATTCTGCAATAACAATATAATTTGACTTTCGCTCAAATCAGTAAAATTCATGTTTTTCGGTTTAAGCGGTACAGTGCTCTTGCAATTGAGATACAATTTACAAGAAAATCGGCTTTAAGTAAAAATCTAAGAAAGTTCAATTTTTTCTTTTCTTTTTTTTATATTAATTTGTTAATCCTGCCATAACATTATAGTTTACAGTGCTCACGCAACTGAAATACAATTTACAAGAAAATCGACTTTAAGTCTAAAGCTAAGAAAGTGCAATTTTTTCGGTTATATGAATATGTCAATTCTGCAATAGCTATATAATTTTACTTTCGCGCAAATCAGTAAAATTGATGATTTTCGGCTTATGCGGTACAGTGCTCACGCAACTGACATACAATTTACAAAAAAATCGACTTTGAGTCTAAACCTAAGAAAGTGCAACTTTTTCGGAAATATTCATTTGTTAATCCTGCAATAACAATATAATTTGACTTTCGCTCAAATCAGTAAAATTCATGTTTTTCGGTTTAAGCGGTACAGTGCTCACGCAACTGAAATACAATTTACAAGAAAATCGACTTTGAGTTTAAACCTAAGAAAGTGCAACTTTTTCGGTAATATTAATTTGTTAATCCTGCAATAACAATATAATTTGACTTTCGCTCAAATCAGTAATATTCATGTTTTTCGGTTTAAGCGGTACAGTGCTCACGCAATTAACATACAATTTAGAAGCAAATCGACTTTAAGTCTAAAACTAAGAAAGTACAATTTTTTCGGTTATATGAATATGTAAATTCTGCAATAACATTATAATTTTACTTTCGCGCAAATCAGTAATATTAATGTTTTTCGGCTTAAGCAGTACAGTGCTGCCGCAATTGACATACAATTTACAAGAAAATCGACTTTGAGTCTAAACCTAAGAAAGTCCAACTTTTTCAGTAATATTAATTTGTTAATCCTGCAATAACAATATAATTTGACTTTCGCTCAAATCAGTAAAATTCATGTTTTTCGGCTTAAGCCGCACAGTGCTCACGCAACTGAAATACAATTTACAAGAAAATCGACTTTGAGTTTAAACCTAAGAAAGTGCAACTTTTTCGGAAATATTCATTTGTTAATCCTGCAATAACAATATAATTTGACTTTCGCTCAAATCAGTAAAATTCATGTTTTTCGGTTTAAGCGGTACAGTGCTCACGCAACTGACATACAATTTACAAAAAAATCGACTTTGAGTCTAAACCTAAGAAAGTGCAACTTTTTCGGAAATATTCATTTGTTAATCCTGCAATAACAATATAATTTGACTTTCGCTCAAATCAGTAAAATTCATGTTTTTCGGTTTAAGCGGTAGAGTGCTGACGCAACTGAAATACAATTTACAAGAAAATCGACTTTAAGTCTAAAACTAAGAAAGTGCAATTTTTTCGGTTATATGAATATGTAAATTCTGCAATAACATTATAATTTTACTTTCGCGCAAATCAGTAATATTAATGTTTTTCGGCTTAAGCAGTACAGTGCTGCCGCAATTGACATACAATTTACAAGAAAATCGACTTTGAGTCTAAACCTAAGAAAGTCCAACTTTTTCAGTAATATTAATTTGTTAATCCTGCAATAACAATATAATTTGACTTTCGCTCAAATCAGTAAAATTCATGTTTTTCGGCTTAAGCCGCACAGTGCTCACGCAACTGAAATACAATTTACAAGAAAATTGACTTTGAGTCTAAACCTAAGAAAGTCCAACTTTTTCAGTAATATTAATTTGTTAATCCTGCAATAACAATATAACTTGACTTTCGCTCAAATCAGTAAAATTCATGTTTTTCGGCTTAAGCAGCACAGTGCTCACACAACTGACATACAGTTTACAAAAAAATCCACTTTGAGTCTAAACCTAAGAAAGTGCAACTTTTTCGGAAATATTAATTTGTTAATCCTGCAATTACAATATAATTTGACTTTCGCTCAAATCAGTAAAATTCATGTTTTTCGGTTTATGCGGTACAGTGCTGCCGCAATTGACATACAATTTACAAGAAAATCGACTTTGAGTCTAAACCTAAGAAAGTCCAACTTTTTCAGTAATATTAATTTGTTAATCCTGCAATAACAATATAATTTGACTTTCGCTCAAATCAGTAAAATTCATGTTTTTCGGCTTAAGCAGCATAGTGCTCACACAACTGACATACAATTTACAAAAAAATCGACTTTGAGTCTAAACCTAAGAAAGTGCAACTTTTTCGGAAATATTAATTTGTTAATCCTGCAATAACAATATAATTTGACTTTCGCTCAAATCAGTAAAATTCAAGTTTTTCGGTTTAAGCGGTACAGTGCTCACGCAACTGAAATACAATTTACAAGAAAATCGACTTTGAGTTTAAACCTAAGAAAGTGCAACTTTTTCGGTAATATTAATTTGTTAATCCTGCAATAACAATATAATTTGACTTTCGCTCAAATCAGTAAAATTCATGTTTTTCGGTTTAAGCGGTACAGTAGTCACGCAATTAACATACAATTTAGAAGCAAATCGACTTTAAGTCTAAAACTAAGAAAGTAAAATTTTTTCGGTTATATAAATATGTAAATTCTGCAATAACAATATAATTTTACTTTCGCGCAAATCAGTAAAATTGATGTTTTTCGGCCTAAGCGGTACAGCGCTCAAGTAATTAACATACAATTTACAAGAAAATCGGCTTTAAGTAAAAATCTAAGAAAGTTCAATTTTTTCTTTTCTTTTTTTTATATTAATTTGTTAATCCTGCCATAACATTATAGTTTACAGTGCTCACGCAACTGAAATACAATTTACAAGAAAATCGACTTTAAGTCTAAAGCTAAGAAAGTGCAATTTTTTCGGTTATATGAATATGTCAATTCTGCAATAGCTATATAATTTTACTTTCGCGCAAATCAGTAAAATTGATGATTTTCGGCTTATGCGGTACAGTGCTCACGCAACTGACATACAATTTACAAAAAAATCGACTTTGAGTCTAAACCTAAGAAAGTGCAACTTTTTCGGAAATATTCATTTGTTAATCCTGCAATAACAATATAATTTGACTTTCGCTCAAATCAGTAAAATTCATGTTTTTCGGTTTAAGCGGTACAGTGCTCACGCAACTGAAATACAATTTACAAGAAAATCGACTTTCAGTTTAAACCTAAGAAAGTGCAACTTTTTCGGAAATATTCATTTGTTAATCCTGCAATAACAATATTATTTGACTTTCGCTCAAATCAGTAAAATTCATGTTTTTCGGTTTAAGCGGTACAGTGCTCACGCAACTGACATACAATTTACAAAAAAATCGACTTTGAGTCTAAACCTAAGAAAGTGCAACTTTTTCGGAAATATTCATTTGTTAATCCTGCAATAACAATATAATTTGACTTTCGCTCAAATCAGTAAAATTCATGTTTTTCGGTTTAAGCGGTACAGTGCTCACGCAACTGAAATACAATTTACAAGAAAATCGACTTTCAGTTTAAACCTAAGAAAGTGCAACTTTTTCGGAAATATTCATTTGTTAATCCTGCAATAACAATATTATTTGACTTTCGCTCAAATCAGTAAAATTCATGTTTTTCGGTTTAAGCGGTACAGTGCTCACGCAACTGACATACAATTTACAAAAAAATCGACTTTCAGTTTAAACCTAAGAAAGTGCAACTTTTTCGGTAATATTAATTTGTTAATCCTGCAATAACAATATAATTTGACTTTCGCTCAAATCAGTAAAATTCATGTTTTTCGGTTTAAGCGGTACAGTGCTCACGCAATTAACATACAATTTAGAAGCAAATCGACTTTAAGTCTAAAACTAAGAAAGTACAATTTTTTCGGTTATATGAATATGTAAATTCTGCAATAACATTATAATTTTACTTTCGCGCAAATCAGTAATATTAATGTTTTTCGGCTTAAGCAGTACAGTGCTGCCGCAATTGACATACAATTTACAAGAAAATCGACTTTGAGTCTAAACCTAAGAAAGTCCAACTTTTTCAGTAATATTAATTTGTTAATCCTGCAATAACAATATAATTTGACTTTCGCTCAAATCAGTAAAATTCATGTTTTTCGGCTTAAGCCGCACAGTGCTCACGCAACTGAAATACAATTTACAAGAAAATCGACTTTCAGTTTAAACCTAAGAAAGTGCAACTTTTTCGGAAATATTCATTTGTTAATCCTGCAATAACAATATTATTTGACTTTCGCTCAAATCAGTAAAATTCATGTTTTTCGGTTTAAGCGGTACAGTGCTCACGCAACTGACATACAATTTACAAAAAAATCGACTTTGAGTCTAAACCTAAGAAAGTGCAACTTTTTCGGAAATATTCATTTGTTAATCCTGCAATAACAATATAATTTGACTTTCGCTCAAATCAGTAAAATTCATGTTTTTCGGTTTAAGCGGTAGAGTGCTGACGCAACTGAAATACAATTTACAAGAAAATCGACTTTAAGTCTAAAACTAAGAAAGTGCAATTTTTTCGGTTATATTATATAATTTGACTTTCGCTCAAATCAGTAAAATTCATGTTTTTCGGCTTAAGCAGCATAGTGCTCACACAACTGACATACAATTTACAAAAAAATCGACTTTGAGTCTAAACCTAAGAAAGTCCAACTTTTTCAGTAATATTAATTTGTTAATCCTGCAATAACAATATAATTTGACTTTCGCTCAAATCAGTAAAATTCATGTTTTTCGGCTTAAGCCGCACAGTGCTCACGCAACTGAAATACAATTTACAAGAAAATCGACTTTCAGTTTAAACCTAAGAAAGTGCAACTTTTTCGGAAATATTCATTTGTTAATCCTGCAATAACAATATAATTTGACTTTCGCTCAAATCAGTAAAATTCATGTTTTTCGGTTTAAGCGGTACAGTGCTCACGCAACTGAAATACAATTTACAAGAAAATCGACTTTGAGTTTAAACCTAAGAAAGTGCAACTTTTTCAGTAATATTAATTTGTTAATCCTGCAATAACAATATAATTTGACTTTCGCTCAAATCAGTAAAATTCATGTTTTTCGGTTTAAGCGGTAGAGTGCTGACGCAACTGAAATACAATTTACAAGAAAATCGACTTTAAGTCTAAAACTAAGAAAGTGCAATTTTTTCGGTTATATGAATATGTCAATTCCGCAATAACAATATAATTTTACTTTCGCTCAAATCAGTAAAATTCATTTTTTTCGGCTTAAGCAGCACAGTGCTCACACAACTGACATACAATTTACAAAAAAATCGACTTTGAGTCTAAACCTAAGAAAGTCCAACTTTTTCAGTAATATTAATTTGTTAATCCTGCAATAACAATATAATTTGACTTTCGCTCAAATCAGTAAAATTCATGTTTTTCGGCTTAAGCAGCACAGTGCTCACACAACTGACATACAGTTTACAAAAAAATCCACTTTGAGTCTAAACCTAAGAAAGTGCAACTTTTTCGGAAATATTAATTTGTTAATCCTGCAATTACAATATAATTTGACTTTCGCTCAAATCAGTAAAATTCATGTTTTTCGGTTTAAGCGGTACAGTGCTCACGCAACTGAAATACAATTTACAAGAAAATCGACTTTGAGTTTAAACCTAAGAAAGTGCAACTTTTTCAGTAATATTAATTTGTTAATCCTGCAATAACAATATAATTTGACTTTCGCTCAAATCAGTAAAATTCATGTTTTTCGGTTTAAGCGGTAGAGTGCTGACGCAACTGAAATACAATTTACAAGAAAATCGACTTTAAGTCTAAAACTAAGAAAGTGCAATTTTTTCGGTTATATGAATATGTCAATTCCGCAATAACAATATAATTTTACTTTCGCTCAAATCAGTAAAATTCATTTTTTTCGGCTTAAGCAGCACAGTGCTCACACAACTGACATACAATTTACAAGAAAATTGACTTTGAGTCTAAACCTAAGAAAGTCCAACTTTTTCAGTAATATTAATTTGTTAATCCTGCAATAACAATATAATTTGACTTTCGCTCAAATCAGTAAAATTCATGTTTTTCGGCTTAAGCAGCACAGTGCTCACACAACTGACATACAGTTTACAAAAAAATCCACTTTGAGTCTAAACCTAAGAAAGTGCAACTTTTTCGGAAATATTAATTTGTTAATCCTGCAATTACAATATAATTTGACTTTCGCTCAAATCAGTAAAATTCATGTTTTTCGGTTTATGCGGTACAGTGCTGCCGCAATTGACATACAATTTACAAGAAAATCGACTTTGAGTCTAAACCTAAGAAAGTCCAACTTTTTCAGTAATATTAATTTGTTAATCCTGCAATAACAATATAATTTGACTTTCGCTCAAATCAGTAAAATTCATGTTTTTCGGCTTAAGCAGCATAGTGCTCACACAACTGACATACAATTTACAAAAAAATCGACTTTGAGTCTAAACCTAAGAAAGTGCAATTTTTTCGGAAATATTAATTTGTTAATCCTGCAATAACAATATAATTTGACTTTCGCTCAAATCAGTAAAATTCATGTTTTTCGGTTTAAGCGGTACAGTGCTCACGCAACTGAAATACAATTTACAAGAAAATCGACTTTGAGTTTAAACCTAAGAAAGTGCAACTTTTTCGGTAATATTAATTTGTTAATCCTGCAATAACAATATAATTTGACTTTCGCTCAAATCAGTAAAATTCATGTTTTTCGGTTTAAGCGGTACAGTAGTCACGCAATTAACATACAATTTAGAAGCAAATCGACTTTAAGTCTAAAACTAAGAAAGTAAAATTTTTTCGGTTATATAAATATGTAAATTCTGCAATAACAATATAATTTTACTTTCGCGCAAATCAGTAAAATTGATGTTTTTCGGCCTAAGCGGTACAGCGCTCAAGTAATTAACATACAATTTACAAGAAAATCGGCTTTAAGTAAAAATCTAAGAAAGTTCAATTTTTTCTTTTCTTTTTTTTATATTAATTTGTTAATCCTGCCATAACATTATAGTTTACAGTGCTCACGCAACTGAAATACAATTTACAAGAAAATCGACTTTAAGTCTAAAGCTAAGAAAGTGCAATTTTTTCGGTTATATGAATATGTCAATTCTGCAATAGCTATATAATTTTACTTTCGCGCAAATCAGTAAAATTGATGATTTTCGGCTTATGCGGTACAGTGCTCACGCAACTGACATACAATTTACAAAAAAATCGACTTTGAGTCTAAACCTAAGAAAGTGCAACTTTTTCGGAAATATTCATTTGTTAATCCTGCAATAACAATATAATTTGACTTTCGCTCAAATCAGTAAAATTCATGTTTTTCGGTTTAAGCGGTACAGTGCTCACGCAACTGAAATACAATTTACAAGAAAATCGACTTTCAGTTTAAACCTAAGAAAGTGCAACTTTTTCGGAAATATTCATTTGTTAATCCTGCAATAACAATATTATTTGACTTTCGCTCAAATCAGTAAAATTCATGTTTTTCGGTTTAAGCGGTACAGTGCTCACGCAACTGACATACAATTTACAAAAAAATCGACTTTGAGTCTAAACCTAAGAAAGTGCAACTTTTTCGGAAATATTCATTTGTTAATCCTGCAATAACAATATAATTTGACTTTCGCTCAAATCAGTAAAATTCATGTTTTTCGGTTTAAGCGGTACAGTGCTCACGCAACTGAAATACAATTTACAAGAAAATCGACTTTCAGTTTAAACCTAAGAAAGTGCAACTTTTTCGGAAATATTCATTTGTTAATCCTGCAATAACAATATTATTTGACTTTCGCTCAAATCAGTAAAATTCATGTTTTTCGGTTTAAGCGGTACAGTGCTCACGCAACTGACATACAATTTACAAAAAAATCGACTTTCAGTTTAAACCTAAGAAAGTGCAACTTTTTCGGTAATATTAATTTGTTAATCCTGCAATAACAATATAATTTGACTTTCGCTCAAATCAGTAAAATTCATGTTTTTCGGTTTAAGCGGTACAGTGCTCACGCAATTAACATACAATTTAGAAGCAAATCGACTTTAAGTCTAAAACTAAGAAAGTACAATTTTTTCGGTTATATGAATATGTAAATTCTGCAATAACATTATAATTTTACTTTCGCGCAAATCAGTAATATTAATGTTTTTCGGCTTAAGCAGTACAGTGCTGCCGCAATTGACATACAATTTACAAGAAAATCGACTTTGAGTCTAAACCTAAGAAAGTCCAACTTTTTCAGTAATATTAATTTGTTAATCCTGCAATAACAATATAATTTGACTTTCGCTCAAATCAGTAAAATTCATGTTTTTCGGCTTAAGCCGCACAGTGCTCACGCAACTGAAATACAATTTACAAGAAAATCGACTTTCAGTTTAAACCTAAGAAAGTGCAACTTTTTCGGAAATATTCATTTGTTAATCCTGCAATAACAATATTATTTGACTTTCGCTCAAATCAGTAAAATTCATGTTTTTCGGTTTAAGCGGTACAGTGCTCACGCAACTGACATACAATTTACAAAAAAATCGACTTTGAGTCTAAACCTAAGAAAGTGCAACTTTTTCGGAAATATTCATTTGTTAATCCTGCAATAACAATATAATTTGACTTTCGCTCAAATCAGTAAAATTCATGTTTTTCGGTTTAAGCGGTAGAGTGCTGACGCAACTGAAATACAATTTACAAGAAAATCGACTTTAAGTCTAAAACTAAGAAAGTGCAATTTTTTCGGTTATATTATATAATTTGACTTTCGCTCAAATCAGTAAAATTCATGTTTTTCGGCTTAAGCAGCATAGTGCTCACACA
This sequence comes from Bactrocera oleae, assembly GCF_042242935.1. Taxonomy (NCBI): domain Eukaryota; kingdom Metazoa; phylum Arthropoda; class Insecta; order Diptera; family Tephritidae; genus Bactrocera; species Bactrocera oleae. The sequence goes on along the minus strand of NC_091541.1, from coordinate 13,198,759 downwards.
ACTGACATACAATTTACAAAAAAATCGACTTTGAGTCTAAACCTAAGAAAGTCCAACTTTTTCAGTAATATTAATTTGTTAATCCTGCAATAACAATATAATTTGACTTTCGCTCAAATCAGTAAAATTCATGTTTTTCGGCTTAAGCCGCACAGTGCTCACGCAACTGAAATACAATTTACAAGAAAATCGACTTTCAGTTTAAACCTAAGAAAGTGCAACTTTTTCGGAAATATTCATTTGTTAATCCTGCAATAACAATATAATTTGACTTTCGCTCAAATCAGTAAAATTCATGTTTTTCGGTTTAAGCGGTACAGTGCTCACGCAACTGAAATACAATTTACAAGAAAATCGACTTTGAGTTTAAACCTAAGAAAGTGCAACTTTTTCAGTAATATTAATTTGTTAATCCTGCAATAACAATATAATTTGACTTTCGCTCAAATCAGTAAAATTCATGTTTTTCGGTTTAAGCGGTAGAGTGCTGACGCAACTGAAATACAATTTACAAGAAAATCGACTTTAAGTCTAAAACTAAGAAAGTGCAATTTTTTCGGTTATATGAATATGTCAATTCCGCAATAACAATATAATTTTACTTTCGCTCAAATCAGTAAAATTCATTTTTTTCGGCTTAAGCAGCACAGTGCTCACACAACTGACATACAATTTACAAAAAAATCGACTTTGAGTCTAAACCTAAGAAAGTCCAACTTTTTCAGTAATATTAATTTGTTAATCCTGCAATAACAATATAATTTGACTTTCGCTCAAATCAGTAAAATTCATGTTTTTCGGCTTAAGCAGCACAGTGCTCACACAACTGACATACAGTTTACAAAAAAATCCACTTTGAGTCTAAACCTAAGAAAGTGCAACTTTTTCGGAAATATTAATTTGTTAATCCTGCAATTACAATATAATTTGACTTTCGCTCAAATCAGTAAAATTCATGTTTTTCGGTTTAAGCGGTACAGTGCTCACGCAACTGAAATACAATTTACAAGAAAATCGACTTTGAGTTTAAACCTAAGAAAGTGCAACTTTTTCAGTAATATTAATTTGTTAATCCTGCAATAACAATATAATTTGACTTTCGCTCAAATCAGTAAAATTCATGTTTTTCGGCTTAAGCCGCACAGTGCTCACGCAACTGAAATACAATTTACAAGAAAATTGACTTTGAGTCTAAACCTAAGAAAGTCCAACTTTTTCAGTAATATTAATTTGTTAATCCTGCAATAACAATATAATTTGACTTTCGCTCAAATCAGTAAAATTCATGTTTTTCGGCTTAAGCAGCACAGTGCTCACACAACTGACATACAGTTTACAAAAAAATCCACTTTGAGTCTAAACCTAAGAAAGTGCAACTTTTTCGGAAATATTAATTTGTTAATCCTGCAATTACAATATAATTTGACTTTCGCTCAAATCAGTAAAATTCATGTTTTTCGGTTTATGCGGTACAGTGCTGCCGCAATTGACATACAATTTACAAGAAAATCGACTTTGAGTCTAAACCTAAGAAAGTCCAACTTTTTCAGTAATATTAATTTGTTAATCCTGCAATAACAATATAATTTGACTTTCGCTCAAATCAGTAAAATTCATGTTTTTCGGCTTAAGCAGCATAGTGCTCACACAACTGACATACAATTTACAAAAAAATCGACTTTGAGTCTAAACCTAAGAAAGTGCAATTTTTTCGGAAATATTAATTTGTTAATCCTGCAATAACAATATAATTTGACTTTCGCTCAAATCAGTAAAATTCATGTTTTTCGGTTTAAGCGGTACAGTGCTCACGCAACTGAAATACAATTTACAAGAAAATCGACTTTGAGTTTAAACCTAAGAAAGTGCAACTTTTTCGGTAATATTAATTTGTTAATCCTGCAATAACAATATAATTTGACTTTCGCTCAAATCAGTAAAATTCATGTTTTTCGGTTTAAGCGGTACAGTAGTCACGCAATTAACATACAATTTAGAAGCAAATCGACTTTAAGTCTAAAACTAAGAAAGTAAAATTTTTTCGGTTATATAAATATGTAAATTCTGCAATAACAATATAATTTTACTTTCGCGCAAATCAGTAAAATTGATGTTTTTCGGCCTAAGCGGTACAGCGCTCAAGTAATTAACATACAATTTACAAGAAAATCGGCTTTAAGTAAAAATCTAAGAAAGTTAAATTTTTTCTTTTCTTTTTTTTATATTAATTTGTTAATCCTGCCATAACATTATAGTTTACAGTGCTCACGCAACTGAAATACAATTTACAAGAAAATCGACTTTAAGTCTAAAGCTAAGAAAGTGCAATTTTTTCGGTTATATGAATATGTCAATTCTGCAATAGCTATATAATTTTACTTTCGCGCAAATCAGTAAAATTGATGATTTTCGGCTTATGCGGTACAGTGCTCACGCAACTGACATACAATTTACAAAAAAATCGACTTTGAGTCTAAACCTAAGAAAGTGCAACTTTTTCGGAAATATTCATTTGTTAATCCTGCAATAACAATATAATTTGACTTTCGCTCACATCAGTAAAATTCATGTTTTTCGGTTTAAGCGGTACAGTGCTCACGCAACTGAAATACAATTTACAAGAAAATCGACTTTGAGTTTAAACCTAAGAAAGTGCAACTTTTTCGGTAATATTAATTTGTTAATCCTGCAATAACAATATAATTTGACTTTCGCTCAAATCAGTAAAATTCATGTTTTTCGGTTTAAGCGGTACAGTGCTCACGCAATTAACATACAATTTAGAAGCAAATCGACTTTAAGTCTAAAACTAAGAAAGTACAATTTTTTCGGTTATATGAATATGTAAATTCTGCAATAACATTATAATTTTACTTTCGCGCAAATCAGTAATATTAATGTTTTTCGGCTTAAGCAGTACAGTGCTGCCGCAATTGACATACAATTTACAAGAAAATCGACTTTGAGTCTAAACCTAAGAAAGTCCAACTTTTTCAGTAATATTAATTTGTTAATCCTGCAATAACAATATAATTTGACTTTCGCTCAAATCAGTAAAATTCATGTTTTTCGGCTTAAGCCGCACAGTGCTCACGCAACTGAAATACAATTTACAAGAAAATCGACTTTGAGTTTAAACCTAAGAAAGTGCAACTTTTTCGGAAATATTCATTTGTTAATCCTGCAATAACAATATTATTTGACTTTCGCTCAAATCAGTAAAATTCATGTTTTTCGGTTTAAGCGGTACAGTGCTCACGCAACTGACATACAATTTACAAAAAAATCGACTTTGAGTCTAAACCTAAGAAAGTGCAACTTTTTCGGAAATATTCATTTGTTAATCCTGCAATAACAATATAATTTGACTTTCGCTCAAATCAGTAAAATTCATGTTTTTCGGTTTAAGCGGTAGAGTGCTGACGCAACTGAAATACAATTTACAAGAAAATCGACTTTAAGTCTAAAACTAAGAAATTGCAATTTTTTCGGTTATATGAATATGTCAATTCCGCAATAACAATATAATTTGACTTTCGCTCAAATCAGTAAAATTCATTTTTTTCGGCTTAAGCAGCACAGTGCTCACACAACTGACATACAATTTACAAAAAAATCGACTTTGAGTCTAAACCTAAGAAAGTGCAACTTTTTCGGAAATATTCATTTGTTAATCCTGCAATAACAATATAATTTGACTTTCGCTCAAATCAGTAAAATTCATGTTTTTCGGTTTAAGCGGTACAGTGCTCACTCAACTGAAATACAATTTACAAGAAAATCGACTTTGAGTTTAAACCTAAGAAAGTGCAACTTTTTCGGTAATATTAATTTGTTAATCCTGCAATAACAATATAATTTGACTTTCGCTCAAATCAGTAAAATTCATGTTTTTCGGTTTAAGCGGTACAGTGCTCATGCAATTAACATACAATTTAGAAGCAAATCGACTTTAAGTCTAAAACTAAGAAAGTACAATTTTTTCGGTTAACGAATATGTAAATTCTGCAATAACATTATAATTTTACTTTCGCGCAAATCAGTAATATTAATGTTTTTTAGCTTAAGCAGTACAGTGCTGCCGCAATTGACATACAATTTACAAGAAAATCGACTTTGAGTCTAAACCTAAGAAAAGTGCAACTTTTTCGGTAATATTAATTTGTTAATCCTGCAATAACAATATAATTTGACTTTCGCTCAAATCAGTAAAATTCATGTTTTTCGGCTTAAGCAGCACAGTTCTCACACAACTGACATACAATTTACAAAAAAATCGACTTTGAGTCTAAACCTAAGAAAGTGCAACTTTTTCGGAAATATTCATTTGTTAATCCTGCAATAACAATATAATTTGACTTTCGCTCAAATCAGTAAAATTCATGTTTTTCGGTTTATGCGGTATAGTGCTCACGCAACTGAAATACAATTTACAAGAAAATCGACTTTGAGTCTAAACCTAAGAAAGTGCAACTTTTTCGGTAATATTAATTTGTTAATCCTGCAAAAACAATATAATTTTACTTTCGCGCAAATCAGTAATATTAATGTTTTTCGGCTTAAGCAGTACAGTGCTGCCGCAATTGACATACAATTTACAAGAAAATCGACTTTGAGTCTAAACCTAAGAAAGTGCAACTTTTTCGGTAATATTAATTTGTTAATCCTGCAATAACAATATAATTTGACTTTCGCTCAAATCAGTAAAATTCATGTTTTTCGGCTTAAGCAGCACAGTGCTCACACAAGTGACATACAATTTACAAAAAAATCGACTTTGAGTCTAAACCTAAGAAAGTGCAACTTTTCCGGTAAATTTAATTTGTTAATCCTGCAATAACAATATAATTTGACTTTCGCTCAAATCAGTAAAATTCATGTTTTTCGGTTTAAGCGGTACAGTGCTCACGCAATTAACATACAATTTAGAAGCAAATCGACTTTAAGTCTAAAACTAAGAAAGTACAATTTTTTCGGTTAATGAATATGTAAATTCTGCAATAACATTATAATTTTACTTTCGCGCAAATCAGTAATATTAATGTTTTTCGGCTTAAGCAGTGCAGTGCTGCCGCAACTGACATACAATATACAAGAAAATCGACTTTGAGTCTAAACCTAAGAAAGTGCAACTTTTTCGGTAATATTAATTTGTTAATCCTGCAATAACAATATAATTTGACTTTCGCTCAAATCAGTAAAATTCATGTTTTTCGGCTTAAGCAGCACAGTGCTCACACAACTGACATACAATTTACAAGAAAATCGACTTTAAGTCTAAACCTAAGAAAGTGCATTTTTTTCGGTAATGTTAATTTGTTAATCCTGCAATAACAATATAATTTGACTTTCGCTCAAATCAGTAAAATTCATGTTTTTCGGTTTAAGCGGTAGAGTGCTGACGCAACTGAAATACAATTTACAAGAAAATCGACTTTAAGTCTAAAACTAAGAAAGTGCAATTTTTTCGGTTATATGAATATGTCAATTCTGCAATAACAATATAATTTGACTTTCGCTCAAATCAGTAAAATTCGTGTTTTTCGGTTTAAGCGGTACAGTGCTCTTGCAATTGAGATACAATTGAGAAGAAAATCGACTTTAAGTCTAAAACTAAGAAAGTACAATTTTTTCGGTTATATGAATATGTAAATTCTGTTTAAATGAGCTAAGCCTCAGTACCACCACTCTCTCCGGTAACAACTGGCGCACCCTAATGTAACACACCACACCAGAGAACAATCACAGGTTCTCACCACTCGATGAAAACACACCATAACACGGCACCTGTACATCTAACAAAAGGGACGGGATCATCGCTCTCACATCATTTTTCGCTTATCGTCTACGGGCCTGAGCGCCACACATACCTTCGCTAAAATAATTCGTTCGGACACAAGTTCCTGCGCGCTACCGCATCAATTTAAGACGAGCCCCACGACGTTCGATTCCAACAATTATTATATTATATATATTTAATTTCGTTTCGGAATAAACTAAAATTATTGATTTACCAAGTCACTTGCGTTTGTTTTATATTGAATCGAGTGTTAGTGTTGAACTGTGTATAGATTTATTCATGGTCCTTCGAGCTATACCAAATGGCACCTTTGGTTTTAACATCAAATTAACTAAACTTACAAACATAATAACAGTGCAGTTTCGCAAAAGTGCAAAAAAAAAGTGCTATGTAGTGACAAATAAAAATGAAAAGATACAATTAAAAATTAAAAAAAAAAGAAATTCAAACATACATACATATGTATGTATACATATATAGAACAAGTACGGGCTAACCCAAATCCATAAAGCGGGCGCGAAACTATAATAAAAACAAAATAATATATAAAATAAAAGTCGGTCGCGACTAAACAGAAAACATACATATATACAACAAATATGTTCAACAAATCAAGAACAAATAACACACACAAGGAATAAGAAGTAAACTCTCGCGGAGGTGAAGGAAGAATTGGCAACTACAACGCCAGCATACACATCAAATTTCCCCTGAAAACCCTTGAGGCGTTACAAAGTGAGTCGTATTGATTCCACTTATTGTCATATTTAATATGCACTTATTTATACTGAAAACTACAGTTTATCCTTATAAAAACTGTATTAAAAATAAATAAAAGAAAAAAAAAAATTTCCGATCAGCAATTTCACGCAACGGCTTTAATTTGCGAAAAAAGCCCGAAACTGTTCGATATAAGAATATTTATATACATTTATACACATTTACATATGTATATAAGGACAAAATAAAAAAAAATAAAACTCAACCATACATGCACACACATTATGCATAAAAATACATTGTATACATAGTAAACATAATTATTTGCTATATATAAAATTACAAATTTACATACATATGTACATATAAGTGCATACGGAGAATACCCGCACATTATCAATTCCTTTTTCGCGCTCTGTTTCTATTGCAAAATATAGAAGCCAGGTTTATACATACATACGGCATACAACCTATATTTTTATACCATACTCAACATTGGGTAATATTAATTTATTAATATTTTAAACATTCACTAAAAAGTGATTTTCAAATTGCGAATGAATAAGCAAAGTAAAATAAAATTTCCTTAATTTTATTTTTTATTAAAACGCAAACAAAAAAAAAACAAACAAACTCTTAAAAAAAAAAAATATATATATATATAAATACATAAAATATTCTTTTAACAAGAACTAAAGTACATACGCATATGTAGGTACATCTATTCAAGCAAAACCTCTTGTTCTTGTTAAAACACAAGCAAGCAGGATTGCGAACCACACAAAAACGCATTGATCTCTCTAACGAGCTCTCAATTGCACACAAACAAAAATAATATTTAAATATACACATATTAAAACATATACAATTATAGTTGTACATATTTTCAAAGTCCACATTGGCATACACCCCGCAACACCCCTTGTAACAAACAAGCAGGATTGCGTACATAAAAAACTAAAAGCACATTGATCTCTTCAACGAGCTCTCAATTGCATTAGAAAGTATACATACATACGCACAACCAATTGATCTCTTCAACGAGCTCTCAATCTTAGGAGCACATAAATATATACTAACAAGTCCGTTTATTAGGGTGTACCTAAATACATCAATATAAGGACATAAAAAGTATTATTGAATTAAAAGTGCGATTTTTAATAATTAAATAAATTAAAGCAATACATTCAAAATAAAACCACAACAAAATCTTATTGCTAGCAAATACAGTTTACACTGAGAAAATTTTAATAAATTTTGACAAATATTTTAACATACAAAAAAAAAAAAATGATGAATGTGGATAAAATTCAAATTACACCTGCAGAAGCTACACGCGCAAGACAGGTTACCACAAAGCAAACAAAAGGCAAAAATATTTGTGCCACCAAATTCAATTCTGAGAGTAACAGATTAACACGATACTGCACTCGATTTTCATCTTCACCGATTCAAGACATCTCTGAATCGTTATTGGAAATAAAAAAACAAAATATTGACAATTTTTGGACTCGTCTCCAAACGGCTCATGACGCCATAGTAGATTATGACAATTCAGATCTACCACACGATTTTAAATCATCGGCTTACGCACTATACGAAAACTGCTTAGACCAGTACGAAGAAACAAAAGCTATGATTTCTGATCAATTAAAGCTAATAAAAGCGATTGCACCTACTCCACATCCGAGAGTAGAGCTGCCACAAATTCAAAGTCAAGAGGCAAGTTCGGGCATCCATCTCGAGGTGCCCGCATGTGACACAGAAATATTTTATGGAGGTTATGACGAATGGCCGTCCTTCCGGGACATGTTCACTGCCGTATACATCAACCATCCAAAATTATCAAAAGCGCAAAAATTGTATCACCTCCGATACAAAACTAAAGGTCAAGCAGGCGCAATAGTAAAACAGTTCGCACTAAATGACGACAATTTTAATTTGGCTTGGGAAGCTCTAAAATCCAGATATGAAAATGAAAGAATATTGGTCGATAACCAAGTAACGACACTATTAAACTTGCCTAAGATTCAAAAAGAAACCAGTGAAGAGTTTATAAGACTACAATCCACTGTTTCAAACTGTTTGTCGGTTTTATCGACACAAAATATTCCCACAGACAGCTGGGACCCTATACTGGTAAATATATGCACTGCCGCATTACCAGAAAAATCGCTACTTTTATGGGAGCAATCGTCTATTGTCTTACCGCAACTTACAAATATGCTTCCAAGCTATCATATAAATAGCAAGTATTGGCAAAAGGTTTCACACCTAAAGCTAGCAGATCCCAACTGCAACACCCCCGCTCAAATAGACATTCTATTAGGCAGCGACCTTATACCGCAAATAATGCTTGAAGGTGTTGAAAAAATTTCAACGACCCTTTTAGCCCAAGATACCATTTTCGGTTGGATCCTAAGTGGACTAGTTACGGAACCAGTTACAACTATGACAACTCAAGTTAAGGAAATCTCAAATGAATACCTCAATTCATAATTGAAAAAATTTCGGGAGTTGGAAAAACGCCCCCTCATATCAATTACAACCCCAGAAGATCAGTATTGTAAAGACTTCTACAAAGCCACAACTACTCGATCAAATAATGGCCGGTACGTCGTACGACTACCACCAAAGCCACAATCTTCCAACACTCTACAAATTGGCACAAAAAACCATGTCAGAGTTTTTTCTGACAACCCCAGTGTTAAAAACACAAATATCTATAATTCAACCAAATCATCGAGATATATTACTAAGTATTCGAAAAGAAAATTTGTTGTACATTAATTTCCTTAAATTTGAAAAGGGCAGTACAACATAAAAATACAGGGGATCCAATGGAATGCGATATCGGATCAGCTTTCATATCCTACTGAATCAATATCCGCATTATCCGCAATAACATTTTTGACCCCGCAGGATGGCTTTCGCCAATTATGATACAAGCGAAAATCCTAATTCTTCTTCACTTAGAAAAATAGTCACAATCCTCAAACAATCTTAACGATATCCGAATCTACCGATTCTTGGCCACAATCGCCCACTTCCATACATAGTATCGTCCGCAACATACGAGTAATTGTCATAGAAAGTCCAAAAATCGACTTTTCTCTTACTATAGTGCCTCATAGTTGCCTAAATTTTCATAATCAAATACAATTCAAAATTAAAGTTAAGGAATCACCATACTTGCAATGTGATACAGTGACGCACCCAGACTTACAAAAGCAAAGGTCGCACTTATCGCATCTATCTAAGCGCTCATCATACGGGTAGTATATGGGAAACACTTGTAAAAGTTGTAAGTCTCAGTTCAAAAAAGTGAGCGAAACTCACAAATCTCACTCTCGCAAGATCCCTCTTCAAAAGTTTGAAAGAAGCACTCATTCTGGCCATATCTGAGCCAGGCGTGGAGTCGCTATCCTCATAAGCCGATAATAAAGAGATTGCAAATAATTGCTGATAATACAGAAAAGGCAAATCATAAACAATCGGCATAAAAAATCGATACAAAAAAAAATCGTAAATACAATCACTCCTTATTGTATTGCCAACTATAAAACCAAAAAAATTGTCAGAATATAGTTGCGTATCTCAAGTCCATACCACAATACAAATCGCAAGCAAAACCACTTGTTCTTGATAAGTTGATTAAAACCAAAATTGCTTCTTACAGCTAATATTCGCGCCTCGGCTACTCCATCAACAGTACGCCGAAATACATTCAACAGCACATATGTGTAATACTAGGCAAAATATTTGACTAATGGGCCCAGGATGTTTAAATGAGCTAAGCCTCAGTACCACCACTCTATCCGGTAACAACTGGCGCACCCTAATGCAACACACCACACCAGAGAACAATCACAGGTTCTCACCACTCGATGAAAACACACCATAACACGGCACCTGTACATCTAACAAAAGGGACGGGATCATCGCTCTCACATCATTTTTCGCTTATCGTCTACGGGCCTGAGCGCCACACATACCTTCGCTAAAATAATTCGTTCGGACACAAGTTCCTGCGCGCTACCGCATCAATTCAAGACGACCCCCACGACGTTCGATTCCAACAATTATTATATTATATATATTTAAATTCGTTTCGGAATAAACTAAAATTATTGATTTACCAAGTCACTTGCGTTTGTTTTATATTGAATCGAGTGTTAGTGTTGAACTGTGTATAGATTTATTCAAACATTATAGTTTTACTTTCGCGCAAATCAGTAATATTGATGTTTTTCGGCTTAAGCAGTACAGTGCTGCCGCAATTGACATACAATTTACAAGAAAATCGACTTTGAGTCTAAACCTAAAAAAGTGCAACTTTTTCGGTAATATTAATTTGTTAATCCTGCAAAAGCAATATAATTTGACTTTCGCTCAAATCAGTAAAATTCTGTTTTTCGGCTTAAGCAGTACAGCGCTCACGCAACTGACATACAATTTACAAGAAAATCGACTTTGAGTCTAAACCTAAGAAAGTGCAACTTTTTCGGTAATATTAATTTGTTAATCCTGCAAAAGCAATATAATTTGACTTTCGCTAAAATCAGTAAAATTCATGTTTTTCGGTTTAAGCGGTACAGTGATCTTGCAATTGACATACAATTTACAAGAAAATCGACTTTGAGTCTAAACCTAAGAAAGTGCAACTTTTTCGGTAATATTAATTTGTTAATCCTGCAAAAGCAATATAATTTTACTTTCGCGCAAATCAGTAATATTAATGTTTTTCGGCTTAAGCAGTACAGTGCTCACGCAACTGACATACAATTTACAAGAAAATCGACTTTGAGTCTAAACCTAAGAAAGTGCAACTTTTTCGGTAATATTAATTTGTTAATCCTGCAATAGCTATAGAATTTTACTTTCGCGCAAATTAGTAAAATTGATGATTTTCGGCTTATGCGGCACAGTGCTCAAGTGATTAACATACAATTTACAAGAAAATCGACTTTGAGTCTAAACCTAAGAAAATGCAACTTTTTCGGTAATATTAATTTGTTAATCCTGCAAAAGCAATATAATTTGACTTTCGCTCACATCAGTAAAATTCATGTTTTTCGGTTTAAGCGGTACAGTGATCTTGCAACTGACATACAATTTACAAGAAAATCGACTTTGAGTCTAAACCTAAGAAAGTGCAACTTTTTGGGTAATATTAATTTGTTAATCCTGCAAAAGCAATATAATTTGACTTTCGCTCAAATAGTAAAATTCATGTTTTTCGGTTTAAGCAGTACAGTGCTCACGCAACTGACATACAATTTACAAGAAAATCGACTTTGAGTTTAAACCTAAGAAAGTGCAACTTTTTGGGTAATATTAATTTGTTAATCCTGCAAAAGCAATATAATTTGACTTTCGCTCAAATCAGTAAAATTCATGTTTTTCGGTTTAAGCGGTACAGTGCTCACGCAATTAACATACAATTTAGAAGAAAATCGACTTTGAGTCTAAACCTAAGATAGTTCAACTTTTTCGGTAATATTAATTTGTTAATTCTGCAATAGCTATATAATTTTACTTTCGCGCAAATTAGTAAAATTGATGATTTTCGGCTTATGCGGTACAGTGCTCAAGTGATTAACATACAATTTACAAGAAAATCGACTTTGAGTCTAAACCTAAGAAAGTGCAACTTTTTCGGTAATATTAATTTGTTAATCCTGCAACAACATTATAATTTGACTTTCGCTCAAATCAGTAAAATTCATGTTTTTCGATTTAAGCAGTACAGTGCTCACGCAACTGACATACAATTTACAAGAAAATCGACTTTGAGTCTAAACCTAAGAAAGTGCAACTTTTTCGGTAATATTAATTTGTTAATCCTGCAACAACATTATAATTTGACTTTCGCTCAAATCAGTAAAATTCATGTTTTTCGATTTAAGCAGTACAGTGCTCACGCAACTGACATAAAATTTACAAGAAAATCGACTTTGAGTCTAAACCTAAGAAAGTGCAACTTTTTCGGTAATATTAATTTGTTAATCCTGCAAAAGCAATATAATTTGACTTTCGCTCAAATCAGTAAAATTCATGTTTTTCGGTTTAAGCAGTACAGTGCTCACGCAACTGACATACAATTTACAAGAAAATCGGCTTTGAGTCTAAACCTAAGAAAGTGCAACTTTTTGGGTAATATTAATTTGTTAATCCTGCAAAAGCAATATAATTTGACTTTCGCTCAAATCAGTAAAATTCATGTTTTTCGGTTTAAGCAGTACAGTGCTCACGCAACTGACATACAATTTACAAGAAAATCGACTTTGAGTCTAAACCTAAGAAAGTGCAACTTTTTCGGTAATATTAATTTGTTAATCCTGCAAAAGCAATATAATTTGACTTTCGCTCAAATCAGTAAAATTCATGTTTTTCGGTTTAAGCAGTACAGTGCTCACGCAACTGACATACAATTTACAAGAAAATCGACTTTGAGTCTAAACCTAAGAAAGTGCAACTTTTTCGGTAATATTAATTTGTTAATCCTGCAAAAGCAATATAATTTGACTTTCGCTCAAATCAGTAAAATTCATGTTTTTCGGTTTAAGCAGTACAGTGCTCACGCAACTGACATACAATTTACAAGAAAATCGGCTTTGAGTCTAAACCTAAGAAAGTTCAACTTTTTCGGTAATATTAATTTGTTAATCCTGCAAAAGCAATATAATTTGACTTTCGCTCAAATCAGTAAAATTCATGTTTTTCGGTTTAAGCAGTACAGTGCTCACGCAACTGACATACAATTTACAAGAAAATCGACTTTGAGTCTAAACCTAAGAAAATGCAACTTTTTCGGTAATATTAATTTGTTAATCCTGCAAAAGCAATATAATTTGACTTTCGCTCAAATCAGTAAAATTCATGTTTTTCGGTTTAAGCAGTACAGTGCTCACGCAACTGACATACAATTTACAAGAAAATCGACTTTGAGTCTAAACCTAAGAAAGTGCAACTTTTTCGGTAATATTAATTTGTTAATCCTGCAAAAGCAATATAATTTGACTTTCGCTTAAATCAGTAAAATTCATGTTTTTCGGTTTAAGCAGTACAGTGCTCACGCAACTGACATACAATTTACAAGAAAATCGACTTTGAGTCTAAACCTAAGAAAGTGCAACTTTTTCGGTAATATTAATTTGTTAATCCTGCAAAAGCAATATAATTTGACTTTCGCTCAAATCAGTAAAATTCATGTTTTTCGGCTTAAGCAGTACAGTGCTCACGCAACTGACATACAATTTACAAGAAAATCGACTTTGAGTCTAAACCTAAGTAGGTGCAACTTTTTGGGTAATATTAATTTGTTAATCCTGCAAAAGCAATATAATTTGACTTTCGCTCAAATCAGTAAAATTCATGTTTTTCGGTTTAAGCGGTACAGTGATCTTGCAATTGACATACAATTTAGAAGAAAATCGACTTTAAGTCTAAAACTAAAAAAGTACAATTTTTTCGGTTATATGAATATGTAAATTCTGCAACAACATTATAATTTTACTTTCGCGCAAATCAGTAAAATTGATGTTTTTCGGCCTAAGCGGTACAGCGCTCAAGTAATTAACATACAATTTACAAGAAAATCGGCTTTAAGTAAAAACTAAGAAAGTTAAATTTTTCTTTTCTTTTTTTTATATTAATTTGTTAATCCTGCCATAACATTATAGTTTACAGTGCTCACGCAACTGAAATACAATATCCAAGAAAATCGACTTTAAGTCTAAAGCTAAGAAAGTGCAATTTTTTCGGTTATATGAATATGTAATTTCTGCAATAACATTATAATTTTACTTTCGCTCAAATCAGTAAAATTCATGTTTTTCGGTTTAAGCGGTACAGTGCTCTTGCAATTGACATACAATTTAGAAGAAAATCGACTTTAAGTCTAAAACTAAGAAAGTACAATTTTTTCGGCTGTATGAATATGTAAATTCTGCAACAACATTATAATTTTACTTTCGCGCAAATCAGTAAAATTGATGTTTTTCGGCCTAAGCGGTACAGCGCTCAAGTAATTAACATACAATTTACAAGAAAATCGACTTTGAGTCTAAACCTAAGAAAGTGCAACTTTTTCGGTAATATTAATTTGTTAATCCTGCAAAAGCAATATAATTTGACTTTCGCTCAAATCAGTAAAATTCATGTTTATTGGCTTAAGCGGTGCAGTGCTCACGCAACTGAAATACAATTTACAAGCAAATCGACTTTAAGTCTAAAACTAAGAAAGTGCAATTTTTTCGGTTATATGAATATGTCAATTCTGCAATAGCTATATAATTTTACTTTCGCGCAAATCAGTAAAATTGATGATTTTCGGCTTATGCGGTACAGTGCTCAAGTAATTAACATACAATTTACAAGAAAATCGACTTTGAGTCTAAACCTAAGAAAGTGCAACTTTTTCGGTAATATTAATTTGTTAATCCTGCAAAAGCAATATAATTTGACTTTCGCTCAAATCAGTAAAATTCATGTTTATTGGCTTAAGCGGTACAGTGCTCACGCAACTGAAATACAATTTACAAGCAAATCGACTTTAAGTCTGAAACTAAGAAAGTGCAATTTTTTCGGTTATATGAATATGTCAATTCTGCATTAACAATATAATTAGAATTTCGGTCAAATCAGTAAAATTCATGTTTTCGGTTTAAGCGGTACAGTGCTCTTGCAATTGACATACAATTTAGAAGCAAATCGACTTTAAGTCTAAAACTAAGAAAGTACATTTTTTTCGGTTTTATGAATATGTAATTTCTGCAATAACATTATAATTTTACTTTCGCTCAAATCAGTAAAATTCATGTTTTTTGGCTTAAGCAGTACATCGCTCACGCAACTGACATACAATTTACAAGAAAATCGACTTTGAGTCTAAACCTAAGAAAGTGCAACTTTTTCGGTAATATTAATTTGTTAATCCTGCAATAACAATATAATTTGACTTTCGCTCAAATCAGTAAAATTCATGTTTATCGGCTTAAGCGGTACAGTGCTCACGCAACTGAAATACAATTTACAAGCAAATCGACTTTAAGTCTAAAACTAAGAAAGTGCAATTTTTTCGGTTATATGAATATGTCAATTCTGCATTAACAATATAATTAGAATTTCGGTCAAATCAGTAAAATTCATGTTTTTCGGTTTAAGCGGTACAGTGCTCTTGCAATTGACATACAATTTAGAAGCAAATCGACTTTGAGTCTAAAACTAAGAAAGTACAATTTTTTCGGTTATATGAATATGTAATTTCTGCAATAACATTATAATTTTGCTTTCGCTCAAATCAGTAAAATTCATGTTTTTTGGCTTAAGCAGTACAGTGCTGCCGCAATTGACATACAATTTACAAGAAAATCGGCTTTAAGTAAAAACTAAGAAAGTTCAATTTTTTCGGTTATATGAATATGTCAATTCTGCAATAACAATATAATTTGACTTTCGCTCAAATCAGTAAAATTCATGTTTTTCGGTTTAAGCGGTACAGTGCTCACGCAATTGACATACAATTTAGAAGAAAATCGACTTTAAGTCTAAAACTAAGAAAGTGCAATTTTTTCGGTTATATGAATATGTCAATTCTGCATTAACAATATAATTAGAATTTCGGTCAAATCAGTAAAATTCATGTTTTTCGGTTTAAGCGGTACAGTGCTCTTGCAATTGACATACAATTTAGAAGCAAATCGACTTTGAGTCTAAAACTAAGAAAGTACAATTTTTTCGGTTATATGAATATGTAATTTCTGCAATAACATTATAATTTTGCTTTCGCTCAAATCAGTAAAATTCATGCTTTTCGGCTTAAGCGGTACTGTGCTCACGCAACTGAAATACAATTTACAAGAAAATCTACTTTAAGTCTAAAACTAAGAAAGTGCAATTTTTTCGGTTATATGAATATGTCAATTCTGCAATAACAATATAATTTGACTTTCGCTCAAATCAGTAAAATTCATGTTTTTCGGTTTAAGCGGTACAGTGCTCACGCAATTGACATACAATTTAGAAGAAAATCGACTTTAAGTCTAAAACTAAGAAAGTACAATTTTTTGGGTTATATGAATATATAAATTCTGCAATAACATTATAATTTTACTTTCGCGCAAATCAGTAATATTAATGTTTTTCGGCTTAAGCAGTACAGTGCTGCCGCAATTGACATACAATTTACAAGAAAATCGGCTTTAAGTAAAAACTAAGAAAGTTCAATTTTTCTTTTCTTTTTTTTATATTAATTTGTTAATCCTGCCATAACATTATAGTTTACAGTGCTCACGCAACTGAAATACAATTAACAAGAAAATCGACTTTAAGTCTAAAGCTAAGAAAGTAAAATTTTTTCGGTTATATGAATATGTAATTTCTGCAATAACATTATAATTTTACTTTCGCTCAAATCAGTAAAACTCATGTTTTTTGGCTTAAGCAGTACATCGCTCACGCAACTGGCATACAATTTACAAGAAAATCTACTTTGAGTCTAAACCTAAGAAAGTGCCACTTTTTCGGTAATATTAATTTGTTAATCCTGCAAAACCAATATAATTTGACTTTCGCTCAAATCAGTAAAATTCATGTTTTTCGGTTTAAGCGGTACAGTGCTCTTGCAATTGACATACAATTTAGAAGAAAATCGACTTTAAGTCTAAAACTAAGAAAGTACAATTTTTTCGGCTATATGAATATGTAAATTCTGCAACAACATTATAATTTTACTTTCGCGCAAATCAGTAAAATTGATGTTTTTCGGCCTAAGCGGTACAGCGCTCAAGTAATTAACATACAATTTACAAGAAAATCGGCTTTAAGTAATAATCTAAGAAAGTTCAATTTTTTCTTTTCTTTTTTTTTATATTCATTTGTTAATCCTGCCATAACATTATAGTTTACAGTGCTCACGCAACTGAAATACAATTTACAAGAAAATCGACTTTAAGTCTAAAGCTAAGAAAGTGCAATTTTTTCGGTTATATGAATATGTCAATTCTGCAATAGCTATATAATTTTACTTTCGCGCAAATCAGTAAAATTGATGATTTTCGGCTTATGCGGTACAGTGCTCAAGTAATTAACATACAATTTACAAGAAAATCGACTTTGAGTCTAAACCTAAGAAAGTGCAACTTTTTCGGTAATATTAATTTGTTAATCCTGCAAAAGCAATATAATTTGACTTTCGCTCAAATCAGTAAAATTCATGTTTATCGGCTTAAGCGGTACAGTGCTCACGCAACTGAAATACAATTTACAAGCAAATCGACTTTAAGTCTAAAACTAAGAAAGTGCAATTTTTTCGGTTATATGAATATGTCAATTCTGCATTAACAATATAATTAGAATTTCGGTCAAATCAGTAAAATTCATGTTTTTCGGTTTAAGCGGTACAGTGCTCTTGCAATTGACATACAATTTAGAAGCAAATCGACTTTGAGTCTAAAACTAAGAAAGTACAATTTTTTCGGTTATATGAATATGTAATTTCTGCAATAACATTATAATTTTGCTTTCGCTCAAATCAGTAAAATTCATGTTTTTTGGCTTAAGCAGTACATCGCTCACGCAACTGACATACAATTTACAAGAAAATCGACTTTGAGTCTAAACCTAAGAAAGTGCAACTTTTTCGGTAATATTAATTTGTTAATCCTGCAATAACAATATAATTTGACTTTAGCTCAAATCAGTAAAATTCATGTTTTTCGGCTTAAGCGGTACTGTGCTCACGCAACTGAAATAAAATTTACAAGAAAATCTACTTTAAGTCTATTATTATATAACCGAAAAAATTGTACTTTCTTAGTTTTAGACTTAAAGTCGATTTGCTTCTAAATTGTATGTTAATTGCGTGAGCACTGTACCGCTTAAACCGAAAAACATGAATTTTACTGATTTGAGCGAAAGTCAAATTATATTGTTATTGCAGGATTAACAAATTAATATACCGAAAAAGTTTCACTTTCTTAGGTTTAAACTCAAAGTCGCATTTCTTGTAAATTGTATGTCAGTTGTGTGAGCACTGTGCTGCTTAAGCCGAAAAACATGAATTTTACTGATTTGAGCGAAAGTCAAATTATATTGTTATTGCAGGATTAACAAATTAATATTACTGAAAAAGTTGGACTTTCTTAGGTTTAGACTCAAAGTCGATTTTCTTGTAAATTGTATGTCAATTGCGGCAGCACTGTACCGCATAAACCGAAAAACATGAATTTTACTGATTTGAGCGAAAGTCAAATTATATTGTAATTGCAGGATTAACAAATTAATATTTCCGAAAAAGTTGCACTTTCTTAGGTTTAGACTCAAAGTCGATTTTTTTGTAAATTGTATGTCAGTTGCGTGAGCACTTTGCTGCTTAAGCCGAAAAACCAGAATTTTACTGATTTGAGCGAAAGTCAAATTATATAGCTATTGCAGAATTGACATATTCATATAACCGAAAAAATTGTACTTTCTTAGTTTTAGACTTAAAGTCGATTTGCTTCTAAATTGTATGTTAATTGCGTGAGCACTGTACCGCTTAAACCGAAAAACATGAATTTTACTGATTTGAGCGAAAGTCAAATTATATTGTTATTGCAGGATTAACAAATTAATATTACCGAAAAAGTTGCACTTTCTTAGGTTTAGACTCAAAGTCGATTTTTTTGTAAATTGTATGTTAATCACTTGAGCACTGTACCGCATAAGCCGAAAATCATCAATTTTACTGATTTGCGCGAAAGTAAAATTATATAGCTATTGCAGAATTGACATATTCATATAACCGAAAAAATTGCACTTTCTTAGCTTTAGACTTAAAATCGATTTTCTTGTAAATTGTATTTCAGTTGCGTGAGCACTGTACCGCTTAAACCGAAAAACATGAATTTTACTGATTTGAGCGAAAGTCAAATTATATTGTTATTGCAGGATTAACAAATTAATATTTCCGAAAAAGTTGCACTTTCTTAGGTTTAGACTCAAAGTCGATTTTTTTGTAAATTGTATGTCAGTTGTGTGAGCACTGTGCTGCTTAAGCCGAAAAACATGAATTTTACTGATTTGAGCGAAAGTCAAATTATATTGTTATTGCAGGATTAACAAATTAATATTACTGAAAAAGTTGGACTTTCTTAGGTTTAGACTCAAAGTCGATTTTCTTGTAAATTGTATGTCAATTGCGGCAGCACTGTACCGCTTAAACCGAAAAACATGAATTTTACTGATTTGAGCGAAAGTCAAATTATATAGTAATTGCAGGATTAACAAATTAATATTACCGAAAAAGTTGCACTTTCTTAGGTTTAGACTCAAAGTCGATTTTTTTGTAAATTGTATGTCAGTTGTGTGAGCACTGTGCTGCTTAAGCCGAAAAACATGAATTTTACTGATTTGAGCGAAAGTCAAATTATATTGTTATTGCAGGATTAACAAATTAATATTACTGAAAAAGTTGGACTTTCTTAGGTTTAGACTCAAAGTCAATTTTCTTGTAAATTGTATGTCAATTGCGGCAGCACTGTACCGCTTAAACCGAAAATATTGAATATTACTGATTTGAGCGAAAGTAAAATTATATTGCTTTTGCAGGATTAACAAATTAATATTACCGAAAAAGTTGCACTTTCTTAGGTTTAGACTCAAAGTCGATTTTCTTGTAAATTGTATTTCAGTTGCGTGAGCACTGTACCGCTTAAACCGAAAAACATGAATTTTACTGATTTGAGCGAAAGTCAAATTATATTGTTATTGCAGGATTAACAAATTAATATTTCCGAAAAAGTTGCACTTTCTTAGGTTTAGACTCAAAGTCGATTTTTTTGTAAATTGTATGTCAGTTGTGTGAGCACTGTGCTGCTTAAGCCGAAAAACATGAATTTTACTGATTTGAGCGAAAGTCAAATTATATTGTTATTGCAGGATTAACAAATTAATATTACTGAAAAAGTTGGACTTTCTTAGGTTTAGACTCAAAGTCGATTTTCTTGTAAATTGTATGTCAATTGCGGCAGCACTGTACTGCTTAAGCCGAAAAACATTAATATTACTGATTTGCGCGAAAGTAAAATTATAATGTTATTGCAGAATTTACATATTCATATAACCGAAAAAATTGTACTTTCTTAGTTTTAGACTTAAAGTCGATTTGCTTCTAAATTGTATGTTAATTGCGTGAGCACTGTACCGCTTAAACCGAAAAACATGAATTTTACTGATTTGAGCGAAAGTCAAATTATATTGTTATTGCAGGATTAACAAATTAATATTACCGAAAAAGTTGCACTTTCTTAGGTTTAGACTCAAAGTCGATTTTCTTGTAAATTGTATTTCAGTTGCGTGAGCACTGTACCGCTTAAACCGAAAAACATGAATTTTACTGATTTGAGCGAAAGTCAAATTATATTGTTATTGCAGGATTAACAAATTAATATTTCCGAAAAAGTTGCACTTTCTTAGGTTTAGACTCAAAGTCGATTTTTTTGTAAATTGTATGTTAATCACTTGAGCACTGTACCGCATAAGCCGAAAATCATCAATTTTACTGATTTGCGCGAAAGTAAAATTATATAGCTATTGCAGAATTGACATATTCATATAACCGAAAAAATTGCACTTTCTTAGCTTTAGACTTAAAATCGATTTTCTTGTAAATTGTATTTCAGTTGCGTGAGCACTGTACCGCTTAAACCGAAAAACATGAATTTTACTGATTTGAGCGAAAGTCAAATTATATTGTTATTGCAGGATTAACAAATTAATATTTCCGAAAAAGTTGCACTTTCTTAGGTTTAGACTCAAAGTCGATTTTTTTGTAAATTGTATGTCAGTTTTGTGAGCACTGTGCTGCTTAAGCCGAAAAACATGAATTTTACTGATTTGAGCGAAAGTCAAATTATATTGTAATTGCAGGATTAACAAATTAATATTACCGAAAAAGTTGCACTTTCTTAGGTTTAGACTCAAAGTCGATTTTTTTGTAAATTGTATGTTAATCACTTGAGCACTGTACCGCATAAGCCGAAAATCATCAATTTTACTGATTTGCGCGAAAGTAAAATTATATAGCTATTGCAGAATTGACTTTCTTAGCTTTAGACTTAAAATCGATTTTCTTGTAAATTGTATTTCAGTTGCGTGAGCACTGTACCGCTTAAACCGAAAAACATGAATTTTACTGATTTGAGCGAAAGTCAAATTATATTGTTATTGCAGGATTAACAAATTAATATTTCCAAAAAAGTTGCACTTTCTTAGGTTTAGACTCAAAGTCGATTTTTTTGTAAATTGTATGTCAGTTGTGTGAGCACTGTACTGCTTAAGCCGAAAAACATTAATATTACTGATTTGCGCGAAAGTAAAATTATAATGTTATTGCAGAATTTATATATTCATATAACCGAAAAAATTGTACTTTCTTAGTTTTAGACTTAAAATCGATTTTCTTGTAAATTGTATTTCAGTTGCGTGAGCACTGTACCGCTTAAACCGAAAAACATGAATTTTACTGATTTGAGCGAAAGTCAAATTATATTGTTATTGCAGGATTAACAAATTAATATTACTGAAAAAGTTGGACTTTCTTAGGTTTAGACTCAAAGTCGATTTTCTTGTAAATTGTATGTCAATTGCGGCAGCACTGTACTGCTTAAGCCGAAAAACATTAATATTACTGATTTGCGCGAAAGTAAAATTATAATGTTATTGCAGAATTTACATATTCATATAACCGAAAAAATTGTACTTTCTTAGTTTTAGACTTAAAGTCGATTTGCTTCTAAATTGTATGTTAATTGCGTGAGCACTGTACCGCTTAAACCGAAAAACATGAATTTTACTGATTTGAGCGAAAGTCAAATTATATTGTTATTGCAGGATTAATAAATTAATATTACCGAAAAAGTTGCACTTTCTTAGGTTTAGACTCAAAGTCGATTTTTTTGTAAATTGTATGTTAATCACTTGAGCACTGTACCGCATAAGCCGAAAATCATCAATTTTACTGATTTGCGCGAAAGTAAAATTATATAGCTATTGCAGAATTGACATATTCATATAACCGAAAAAATTGCACTTTCTTAGCTTTAGACTTAAAATCGATTTTCTTGTAAATTGTATTTCAGTTGCGTGAGCACTGTACCGCTTAAACCGAAAAACATGAATTTTACTGATTTGAGCGAAAGTCAAATTATATTGTTATTGCAGGATTAACAAATTAATATTTCCGAAAAAGTTGCACTTTCTTAGGTTTAGACTCAAAGTCGATTTTTTTGTAAATTGTATGTCAGTTGTGTGAGCACTGTGCTGCTTAAGCCGAAAAACATGAATTTTACTGATTTGAGCGAAAGTCAAATTATATTGTTATTGCAGGATTAACAAATTAATATTACTGAAAAAGTTGGACTTTCTTAGGTTTAGACTCAAAGTCGATTTTCTTGTAAATTGTATGTCAATTGCGGCAGCACTGTACCGCTTAAACCGAAAAACATGAATTTTACTGATTTGAGCGAAAGTCAAATTATATTGTAATTGCAGGATTAACAAATTAATATTTCCGAAAAAGTTGCACTTTCTTAGGTTTTGACTCAAAGTCGATTTTTTTGTAAATTGTATGTCAGTTGTGTGAGCACTGTGCTGCTTAAGCCGAAAAACATGAATTTTACTGATTTGAGCGAAAGTCAAATTATATTGTTATTGCAGGATTAACAAATTAATATTACTGAAAAAGTTGGACTTTCTTAGGTTTAGACTCAAAGTCAATTTTCTTGTAAATTGTATGTCAATTGCGGCAGCACTGTACCGCTTAAACCGAAAAACATGAATTTTACTGATTTCAGCGAAAGTAAAATTATATTGCTTTTGCAGGATTAACAAATTAATATTACCGAAAAAGTTGCACTTTCTTAGGTTTAGACTCAAAGTCGATTTTCTTGTAAATTGTATTTCAGTTGCGTGAGCACTGTACCGCTTAAACCGAAAAACATGAATTTTACTGATTTGAGCGAAAGTCAAATTATATTGTTATTGCAGGATTAACAAATTAATATGTCCGAAAAAGTTGCACTTTCTTAGGTTTAGACTCAAAGTCGATTCTTTTGTAAATTGTATGTCAGTTGTGTGAGCACTGTGCTGCTTAAGCCGAAAAACATGAATTTTACTGATTTGAGCGAAAGTCAAATTATATTGTTATTGCAGGATTAACAAATTAATATTACTGAAAAAGTTGGACTTTCTTAGGTTTAGACTCGATTTTCTTGTAAATTGTATGTCAATTGCGGCAGCACTGTACTGCTTAAGCCGAAAAACATTAATATTACTGATTTGCGCGAAAGTAAAATTATAATGTTATTGCAGAATTTACATATTCATATAACCGAAAAAATTGTACTTTCTTAGTTTTAGACTTAAAGTCGATTTGCTTCTAAATTGTATGTTAATTGCGTGAGCACTGTACCGCTTAAACCGAAAAACATGAATTTTACTGATTTGAGCGAAAGTCAAATTATATTGTTATTGCAGGATTAACAAATTAATATTACCGAAAAAGTTGCACTTTCTTAGGTTTAGACTCAAAGTCGATTTTTTTGTAAATTGTATGTTAATCACTTGAGCACTGTACCGCATAAGCCGAAAATCATCAATTTTACTGATTTGCGCGAAAGTAAAATTATATAGCTATTGCAGAATTGACATATTCATATAACCGAAAAAATTGCACTTTCTTAGCTTTAGACTTAAAATCGATTTTCTTGTAAATTGTATTTCAGTTGCGTGAGCACTGTACCGCTTAAACCGAAAAACATGAATTTTACTGATTTGAGCGAAAGTCAAATTATATTGTTATTGCAGGATTAACAAATTAATATTTCCGAAAAAGTTGCACTTTCTTAGGTTTAGACTCAAAGTCGATTTTTTTGTAAATTGTATGTCAGTTGTGTGAGCACTGTGCTGCTTAAGCCGAAAAACATGAATTTTACTGATTTGAGCGAAAGTCAAATTATATTGTTATTGCAGGATTAACAAATTAATATTACTGAAAAAGTTGGACTTTCTTAGGTTTAGACTCAAAGTCGATTTTCTTGTAAATTGTATGTCAATTGCGGCAGCACTGTACTGCTTAAGCCGAAAAACATTAATATTACTGATTTGCGCGAAAGTAAAATTATAATGTTATTGCAGAATTTACATATTCATATAACCGAAAAAATTGTACTTTCTTAGTTTTAGACTTAAAGTCGATTTGCTTCTAAATTGTATGTTAATTGCGTGAGCACTGTACCGCTTAAACCGAAAAACATGAATTTTACTGATTTGAGCGAAAGTCAAATTATATTGTTATTGCAGGATTAACAAATTAATATTACCGAAAAAGTTGCACTTTCTTAGGTTTAGACTCAAAGTCGATTTTTTTGTAAATTGTATGTCAGTTGTGTGAGCACTGTGCTGCTCAAGCCGAAAAACATGAATTTTACTGATTTGCGCGAAAG
Organism: Bactrocera oleae; assembly: GCF_042242935.1. Classification (NCBI taxonomy): domain Eukaryota; kingdom Metazoa; phylum Arthropoda; class Insecta; order Diptera; family Tephritidae; genus Bactrocera; species Bactrocera oleae. The sequence continues at coordinate 13,173,751 of NC_091541.1, read as the reverse complement.
TAAAATTATAATGTTATTGCAGAATTTACATATTCATATAACCGAAAAAATTGTACTTTCTTAGTTTTAGACTTAAAGTCGATTTGCTTCTAAATTGTATGTTAATTGCGTGAGCACTGTACCGCTTAAACCGAAAAACATGAATTTTACTGATTTGAGGGAAAGTCAAATTATATTGTAATTGCAGGATTAACAAATTAATATTTCCGAAAAAGTTGCACTTTCTTAGGTTTAGACTCAAAGTCGATTTTTTTGTAAATTGTATGTCAGTTGTGTGAGCACTGTGCTGCTTAAGCCGAAAAACATGAATTTTACTGATTTGAGCGAAAGTCAAATTATATTGTTATTGCAGGATTAACAAATTAATATTACTGAAAAAGTTGGACTTTCTTAGGTTTAGACTCAAAGTCGATTTTCTTGTAAATTGTATGTCAATTGCGGCAGCACTGTACTGCTTAAGCCGAAAAACATTAATATTACTGATTTGCGCGAAAGTAAAATTATAATGTTATTGCAGAATTTACATATTCATATAACCGAAAAAATTGTACTTTCTTAGTTTTAGACTTAAAGTCGATTTGCTTCTAAATTGTACGTCAATTGCGTGAGCACTGTACCGCTTAAACCGAAAAACATGAATTTTACTGATTTGAGCGAAAGTCAAATTATATTGTTATTGCAGGATTAACAAATTAATATTACCGAAAAAGTTGCACTTTCTTAGGTTTAGACTCAAAGTCGATTTTTTTGTAAATTGTATGTTAATCACTTGAGCACTGTACCGCATAAGCCGAAAATCATCAATTTTACTGATTTGCGCGAAAGTAAAATTATATAGCTATTGCAGAATTGACATATTCATATAACCGAAAAAATTGCACTTTCTTAGCTTTAGACTTAAAATCGATTTTCTTGTAAATTGTATTTCAGTTGCGTGAGCACTGTACCGCTTAAACCGAAAAACATGAATTTTACTGATTTGAGCGAAAGTCAAATTATATTGTTATTGCAGGATTAACAAATTAATATTTCCGAAAAAGTTGCACTTTCTTAGGTTTACCGAATTTGGTTGAAATCGTGTGTCTGGCGTGTTTAGTGCTTGATTTATCGCGCTTTTAGTAGTTTTTAACAGTACCGTTATATGGGGAGTGGGCGGAGTTGCCACCCGATTTCAACTATTTTCACACCGTCAATAGAAGTGCTAAAAACATTTGCTTCCAGTGAATTTTGTTATTATAGCATTAGCGGTTTAGGAGATATGCACATTAAACTTATTAGAGGCGGGACCACGCCCACTTTTTAAAAAAAAATTCTAACTGCAGATGCCCCTCCCTAATGTGATCCTGTGTACCAAATAACAGTCTTGTATCTTATTGCGGAGCTTAGTTATGGCAAGTTATTTGTTTTTGAATAATGGCGTTTTGTGGGCGTGGCAGTGGTCCGATTACGCCCATCTGCAATACCAACCGTCTCACGGTACCGTGAAACATGTCTACCAAGTTTCATAAAGATATCTCAATTTTTACTCAAGTTAGAGCTTGCACGGACGGACGGACGGACAGACGGACGGACGGACAGACGGACGGACGGACAGACAGTCACCCGGATTTCAACTCGTCTCTTCAACCTGATCATTTATATATATATAACCCTATATCTAGCTCGATTAATTTTAGGTGATACAAACAACCGTTAGGTGAACAAACCTATTATACTCTGTAGCAACAGGTTGCGAGAGTATAAAAAAGAAAAGAAAAAATTGAACTTTCTTAGATTTTTACTTAAAGCCGATTTTCTTGTAAATTGTATGTTAATTACTTGAGCGCTGTACCGCTTAAACCGAAAAACATGAATTTGAGCGAAAGTCAAATTATATTGTTATTGCAGGATTAACAAATTAATATTACCGAAAAAGTTGCACTTTCTTAGGTTTAGACTCAAAGTCGATTTTCTTGTAAATTGTATTTCAGTTGCGTGAGCACTGTACCGCTTAAGCCGAAAACATGAATTTTACTGATTTGAGCGAAAGTCAAATTATATTGCTTTTGCAGGACTAACAAATTAATATTACCGAAAAAGTTGCACTTTCTTAGGTTTAGACTCAAAGTCGATTTTCTTGTAAATTGTATGTCAATTGCGGCAGCACTGTACTGCTTAAGCCGAAAAACATTAATATTACTGATTTGCGCGAAAGTAAAATTATAATGTTATCGCAGAATTTACATATTCATATAACCGAAAAAATTGTACTTTCTTAGTTTTAGACTTAAAGTCGCTTTTCTTCTAAATTGTATGTCAATTGCGTGAGCACTGTACCGCTTAAACCGAAAAACATGAATTTTACTGATTTGAGCGAAAGTCAAATTATATTGTTATTGCAGAATTGACATATTCATATAACCGAAAAATTGTACTTACTTAGTTTTAGAGTTAAAGTCGATTTGCTTCTAAATTGTATGTTAATTGCGTGAGCACTGTACCGCTTAAACCGAAAAACAGGAATTTTACTGATTTGAGCGAAAGTCAAATTATATTGCTTTTGCAGGATTAACAAATTAATATTACCGAAAAAGTTGCACTTTCTTAGGTTTAGACTCAAAGTCGATTTTCTTGTAAATTGTATGTCAATTGCGGCAGCACTGTACTGCTTAAGCTGAAAAACATTAATATTACTGATTTGCGCGAAAGTAAAATTATAATGTTATTGCAGAATTTACATATTCATATAACCGAAAAAATTGTACTTACTTAGTTTTAGACTTAAAGTCGATTTGCTTCTAAATTGTATTTCAGTTGCGTGAGCACTGTAAACTATAATGTTATGGCAGGATTAACAAATTAATATAAAAAAAAGAAAAGAAAAAATTGAACTTTCTTAGATTTTTACTTAAAGCCGATTTTCTTGTAAATTGTATGTTAATTACTTGAGCGCTGTACCGCTTAGGCTGAAAAACATCAATTTTACTGATTTGCGCGAAAGTAAAATTATATTGTTATTGCAGAATTTACATATTTATATAACCGAAAAAATTGTACTTACTTAGTTTTAGACTTAAAGTCGATTTTCTTCTAAAATGTATGTCAATTGCGTGAGCACTGTACCGCTTAAACCGAAAAACATGAATTTTACTGATTTGAGCGAAAGTCAAATTATATTGTTATTGCAGAATTAACACATTCATATAACCGAAAAAATTGCATTTTCTTAGGTTTAGACTCAAAGTCGATTTTCTTGTAAATTGTATGTCAGTTGCGTGAGCACTGTACTGCTTAAGCCGAAAAACATGAATTTTACTGATTTGAACGAAAGTCAAATTATATTGTTATTGCAGAATTGACATATTCATATAACCGAAAAAATTGCACTTTCTTAGCTTTAGACTTAAAGTCGATTTTCTTGTAAATTGTATTTCAGTTGCGTGAGCACTGTAAACTATAATGTTATGGCAGGATTAACAAATTAATATAAAACAAGTAAGGAAGGGCTAAGTTCGGATGTAACCGAACATTTTATACTCTCGCAAAGTCAAATGGTATACTCGTTTGAGATTTCTTTGTGGATTGACTGATATTTTCGGTAGAAGGTCAACTATAGGCACTGGGGTCCACATATTTAGTACTTAGGGGTTTGAACAGTTTTGGTTCGATTTAGACAATTTTTGGCCGCAAGGTGGCATACTTTAATTGCATTATTCACGCAAAGTTTTACCCCGATATAATCATTGTTACCTGATTTGCATAGTGGAAAGTGAAAGAATCAGATGGAATTGAAAATGGTGTTACATGGGAAGTAAGCGTGGTTGTAGTCCGATTTCGCCCATTTTCGCACTATGACATAGAAACATGAAAAGAACGTTACGCACCGAATTTGGTTGAAATCGTGTGTCTGGCGTGTTTAGTGCTTGATTTATCGCGCTTTTAGTAGTTTTTAACAGTACCGTTATATGGGGAGTGGGCGGAGTTGCCACCCGATTTCAACTATTTTCACACCGTCAATAGAAGTGCTAAAAACATTTGCTTCCAGTGAATTTTGTTATTATAGCATTAGCGGTTTAGGAGATATGCACATTAAACTTATTAGAGGCGGGACCACGCCCACTTTTTAAAAAAAAATTCTAACTGCAGATGCCCCTCCCTAATGTGATCCTGTGTATCTTATTGCGGAGCTTAGTTATGGCAAGTTATTTGTTTTTGATTAATGGCGTTTTGTGGGCGTGGCAGTGGTCCGATTACGCCCATCTGCAATACCAACCGTCTCACGGTACCGTGAAACATGTCTACCAAGTTTCATAAAGATATCTCAATTTTTACTCAAGTTAGAGCTTGCACGGACGGACGGACAGACGGACGGACGGACAGACAGTCACCCGGATTTCAACTCGTCTCTTCAACCTGATCATTTATATATATATAACCCTATATCTAACTCGATTAATTTTAGGTGATACAAACAACCGTTAGGTGAACAAACCTATTATACTCTGTAGCAACAGGTTGCGAGAGTATAAAAAAGAAAAGAAAAAATTGAACTTTCTTAGATTTTTACTTAAAGCCGATTTTCTTGTAAATTGTATGTTAATTACTTGAGCGCTGTACCGCTTAAACCGAAAAACATGAATTTTACTGATTTGAGCGAAAGTCAAATTATATTGTTATTGCAGGATTAACAAATTAATATTACCGAAAAAGTTGCACTTTCTTAGGTTTAGACTCAAAGTCGATTTTCTTGTAAATTGTATTTCAGTTGCGTGAGCACTGTACCGCTTAAGCCGAAAACATGAATTTTACTGATTTGAGCGAAAGTCAAATTATATTGCTTTTGCAGGATTAACAAATTAATATTACCGAAAAAGTTGCACTTTCTTAGGTTTAGACTCAAAGTCGATTTTCTTGTAAATTGTATGTCAATTGCGGCAGCACTGTACTGCTTAAGCTGAAAAACATTAATATTACTGATTTGCGCGAAAGTAAAATTATAATGTTATTGCAGAATTTACATATTCATATAACCGAAAAAATTGTACTTACTTAGTTTTAGACTTAAAGTCGATTTGCTTCTAAATTGTATTTCAGTTGCGTGAGCACTGTAAACTATAATGTTATGGCAGGATTAACAAATTAATATAAAAAAAAGAAAAGAAAAAATTGAACTTTCTTAGATTTTTACTTAAAGCCGATTTTCTTGTAAATTGTATGTTAATTACTTGAGCGCTGTACCGCTTAGGCCGAAAAACATCAATTTTACTGATTTGCGCGAAAGTAAAATTATATTGTTATTGCAGAATTTACATATTTATATAACCGAAAAAATTGTACTTTCTTAGTTTTAGACTTAAAGTCGATTTTCTTCTAAAATGTATGTCAATTGCGTGAGCACTGTACCGCTTAAACCGAAAAACATGAATTTTACTGATTTGAGCGAAAGTCAAATTATATTGTTATTGCAGAATTAACACATTCATATAACCGAAAAAATTGCATTTTCTTAGGTTTAGACTCAAAGTCGATTTTCTTGTAAATTGTATGTCAGTTGCGTGAGCACTGTACTGCTTAAGCCGAAAAACATGAATTTTACTGATTTGAACGAAAGTCAAATTATATTGTTATTGCAGGATTAACAAATTAATATTACCGAAAAAGTTGCACTTTCTTAGGTTTAGACTCAAAGTCGATTTTCTTGTAAATTGTATGTCAGTTGCGAGAGCACTGTACTGCTTAAGCCGAAAAACATGAATTTTACTGATTTGCGCGAAAGTAAAATTATATAGCTATTGCAGAATTGACATATTCATATAACCGAAAAAATTGCACTTTCTTAGCTTTAGACTTAAAGTCGATTTTCTTGTAAATTGTATTTCAGTTGCGTGAGCACTGTAAACTATAATGTTATGGCAGGATTAACAAATTAATATAAAACAAGTAAGGAAGGGCTAAGTTCGGATGTAACCGAACATTTTATACTCTCGCAAAGTCAAATGGTATACTCGTTTGAGATTTCTTTGTGGATTGACTGATATTTTCGGTAGAAGGTCAACTATAGGCACTGGGGTCCACATATTTAGTACTTAGGGGTTTGAACAGTTTTGGTTCGATTTAGACAATTTTTGGCCGCAAGGTGGCATACTTTAATTGCATTATTCACGCAAAGTTTTACCCCGATATAATCATTGTTACCTGATTTGCATAGTGGAAAGTGAAAGAATCAGATGGAATTGAAAATGGTGTTACATGGGAAGTAAGCGTGGTTGTAGTCCGATTTCGCCCATTTTCGCACTATGACATAGAAACATGAAAAGAACGTTACGCACCGAATTTGGTTGAAATCGTGTGTCTGGCGTGTTTAGTGCTTGATTTATCGCGCTTTTAGTAGTTTTTAACAGTACCGTTATATGGGGAGTGGGCGGAGTTGCCACCCGATTTCAACTATTTTCACACCGTCAATAGAAGTGCTAAAAACATTTGCTTCCAGTGAATTTTGTTATTATAGCATTAGCGGTTTAGGAGATATGCACATTAAACTTATTAGAGGCGGGACCACGCCCACTTTTTAAAAAAAAATTCTAACTGCAGATGCCCCTCCCTAATGTGATCCTGTGTATCTTATTGCGGAGCTTAGTTATGGCAAGTTATTTGTTTTTGATTAATGGCGTTTTGTGGGCGTGGCAGTGGTCCGATTACGCCCATCTGCAATACCAACCGTCTCACGGTACCGTGAAACATGTCTACCAAGTTTCATAAAGATATCTCAATTTTTACTCAAGTTAGAGCTTGCACGGACGGACGGACGGACAGACGGACGGACGGACAGACGGACGGACGGACAGACAGTCACCCGGATTTCAACTCGTCTCTTCAACCTGATCATTTATATATATATAACCCTATATCTAACTCGATTAATTTTAGGTGATACAAACAACCGTTAGGTGAACAAACCTATTATACTCTGTAGCAACAGGTTGCGAGAGTATAAAAAAGAAAAGAAAAAATTGAACTTTCTTAGATTTTTACTTAAAGCCGATTTTCTTGTAAATTGTATGTTAATTACTTGAGCGCTGTACCGCTTAAACCGAAAAACATGAATTTTACTGATTTGAGCGAAAGTCAAATTATATTGTTATTGCAGGATTAACAAATTAATATTACATAAAAAGTTGCACTTTCTTAGGTTTAGACTCAAAGTCGATTTTCTTGTAAATTGTATTTCAGTTGCGTGAGCACTGTACCGCTTAAGCCGAAAACATGAATTTTACTGATTTGAGCGAAAGTCAAATTATATTGCTTTTGCAGGATTAACAAATTAATATTACCGAAAAAGTTGCACTTTCTTAGGTTTAGACTCAAAGTCGATTTTCTTGTAAATTGTATGTCAATTGCGGCAGCACTGTACTGCTTAAGCCGAAAAACATTAATATTACTGATTTGCGCGAAAGTAAAATTATAATGTTATCGCAGAATTTACATATTCATATAACCGAAGAAATTGTACTTTCTTAGTTTTAGACTTAAAGTCGCTTTTCTTCTAAATTGTATGTCAATTGCGTGAGCACTGTACCGCTTAAACCGAAAAACATGAATTTTACTGATTTGAGCGAAAGTCAAATTATATTGTTATTGCAGAATTGACATATTCATATAACCGAAAAATTGTACTTACTTAGTTTTAGAGTTAAAGTCGATTTGCTTCTAAATTGTATGTTAATTGCGTGAGCACTGTACCGCTTAAACCGAAAAACATGAATTTTACTGATTTGCGCGAAAGTAAAATTATATAGCTATTGCAGAATTGACATATTCATATAACCGAAAAAATTGCACTTTCTTAGCTTTAGAGTTAAAGTCGCTTTTCTTCTAAATTGTATGTCAATTGCGTGAGCACTGTACCGCTTAAACCGAAAAACATGAATTTTACTGATTTGAGCGAAAGTCAAATTATATTGTTATTGCAGAATTGACATATTCATATAACCGAAGAAATTGTACTTTCTTAGTTTTAGACTTAAAGTCGCTTTTCTTCTAAATTGTATGTCAATTGCGTGAGCACTGTACCGCTTAAACCGAAAAACATGAATTTTACTGATTTGCGCGAAAGTAAAATTATATAGCTATTGCAGAATTGACATATTCATATAACCGAAAAAATTGCACTTTCTTAGCTTTAGACTTAAAGTCGATTTTCTTGTAAATTGTATTTCAGTTGCGTGAGCACTGTAAACTATAATGTTATGGCAGGATTAACAAATTAATATAAAACAAGTAAGGAAGGGCTAAGTTCGGATGTAACCGAACATTTTATACTCTCGCAAAGTCAAATGGTATACTCGTTTGAGATTTCTTTGTGGATTGACTGATATTTTCGGTAGAAGGTCAACTATAGGCACTGGGGTCCACATATTTAGTACTTAGGGGTTTGAACAGTTTTGGTTCGATTTAGACAATTTTTGGCCGCAAGGTGGCATACTTTAATTGCATTATTCACGCAAAGTTTTACCCCGATATAATCATTGTTACCTGATTTGCATAGTGGAAAGTGAAAGAATCAGATGGAATTGAAAATGGTGTTACATGGGAAGTAAGCGTGGTTGTAGTCCGATTTCGCCCATTTTCGCACTATGACATAGAAACATGAAAAGAACGTTACGCACCGAATTTGGTTGAAATCGTGTGTCTGGCGTGTTTAGTGCTTGATTTATCGCGCTTTTAGTAGTTTTTAACAGTACCGTTATATGGGGAGTGGGCGGAGTTGCCACCCGATTTCAACTATTTTCACACCGTCAATAGAAGTGCTAAAAACATTTGCTTCCAGTGAATTTTGTTATTATAGCATTAGCGGTTTAGGAGATATGCACATTAAACTTATTAGAGGCGGGACCACGCCCACTTTTTAAAAAAAAATTCTAACTGCAGATGCCCCTCCCTAATGTGATCCTGTGTATCTTATTGCGGAGCTTAGTTATGGCAAGTTATTTGTTTTTGATTAATGGCGTTTTGTGGGCGTGGCAGTGGTCCGATTACGCCCATCTGCAATACCAACCGTCTCACGGTACCGTGAAACATGTCTACCAAGTTTCATAAAGATATCTCAATTTTTACTCAAGTTAGAGCTTGCACGGACGGACGGACGGACAGACGGACGGACGGACAGACGGACGGACGGACAGACAGTCACCCGGATTTCAACTCGTCTCTTCAACCTGATCATTTATATATATATAACCCTATATCTAACTCGATTAATTTTAGGTGATACAAACAACCGTTAGGTGAACAAACCTATTATACTCTGTAGCAACAGGTTGCGAGAGTATAAAAAAGAAAAGAAAAAATTGAACTTTCTTAGATTTTTACTTAAAGCCGATTTTCTTGTAAATTGTATGTTAATTACTTGAGCGCTGTACCGCTTAAACCGAAAAACATGAATTTTACTGATTTGAGCGAAAGTCAAATTATATTGTTATTGCAGGATTAACAAATTAATATTACCGAAAAAGTTGCACTTTCTTAGGTTTAGACTCAAAGTCGATTTTCTTGTAAATTGTATTTCAGTTGCGTGAGCACTGTACCGCTTAAGCCGAAAACATGAATTTTACTGATTTGAGCGAAAGTCAAATTATATTGCTTTTGCAGGATTAACAAATTAATATTACCGAAAAAGTTGCACTTTCTTAGGTTTAGACTCAAAGTCGATTTTCTTGTAAATTGTATGTCAATTGCGGCAGCACTGTACTGCTTAAGCCGAAAAACATTAATATTACTGATTTGCGCGAAAGTAAAATTATAATGTTATCGCAGAATTTACATATTCATATAACCGAAGAAATTGTACTTTCTTAGTTTTAGACTTAAAGTCGCTTTTCTTCTAAATTGTATGTCAATTGCGTGAGCACTGTACCGCTTAAACCGAAAAACATGAATTTTACTGATTTGAGCGAAAGTCAAATTATATTGTTATTGCAGAATTGACATATTCATATAACCGAAAAATTGTACTTACTTAGTTTTAGAGTTAAAGTCGATTTGCTTCTAAATTGTATGTTAATTGCGTGAGCACTGTACCGCTTAAACCGAAAAACATGAATTTTACTGATTTGCGCGAAAGTAAAATTATATAGCTATTGCAGAATTGACATATTCATATAACCGAAAAAATTGCACTTTCTTAGCTTTAGAGTTAAAGTCGCTTTTCTTCTAAATTGTATGTCAATTGCGTGAGCACTGTACCGCTTAAACCGAAAAACATGAATTTTACTGATTTGAGCGAAAGTCAAATTATATTGTTATTGCAGAATTGACATATTCATATAACCGAAGAAATTGTACTTTCTTAGTTTTAGACTTAAAGTCGCTTTTCTTCTAAATTGTATGTCAATTGCGTGAGCACTGTACCGCTTAAACCGAAAAACATGAATTTTACTGATTTGCGCGAAAGTAAAATTATAATGTTATCGCAGAATTTACATATTCATATAACCGAAGAAATTGTACTTTCTTAGTTTCAGACTTAAAGTCGCTTTTCTTCTAAATTGTATGTCAATTGCGTGAGCACTGTACCGCTTAAACCGAAAAACATGAATTTTACTGATTTGAGCGAAAGTCAAATTATATTGTTATTGCAGAATTGACATATTCATATAACCGAAAAATTGTACTTACTTAGTTTTAGAGTTAAAGTCGCTTTTCTTCTAAATTGTATGTAAATTGCGTGAGCACTGTACCGCTTAAACCGAAAAACATGAATTTTACTGATTTGAGCGAAAGTCAAATTATATTGTTATTGCAGAATTGACATATTCATATAACCGAAAAATTGTACCTACTTAGTTTTAGAGTTAAAGTCGATTTGCTTCTAAATTGTATGTTAATTGCGTGAGCACTGTACCGCTTAAGCCGAAAAACATGAATTTTACTGATTTGAGCGGAAGTCAAATTATATTGTTATTGCAGGAGTAACAAATTAATATTACCGAAAAAGTTGCACTCTCTTAGGTTTAGACTAAAAGTCGAATTTCTTGTAAATTGTATGTCAGTTGCGTGAGCACTGTACTGCTTAAGCCGAAAAACATGAATTTTACTGATTTGAACGAAAGTCAAATTATATTGTTATTGCAGGATTAACAAATTTATATTACCGAAAAAGTTGCACTTTCTTAGGTTTAGACTCAAAGTCGATTTTCTTGTAAATTGTATGTCAGTTGTTTAAGCACTGTACTGCTTAAGCCGAAACACATGAATTTTACTGATTTGAGCGAAAGTCAAATTATATTGCTTTTGCAGGATTAACAAATTAATATTACCGAAAAAGTTGCACTTTCTTAGGTTTAGACTCAAAGTCGATTTTCTTGTAAATTGTATGTCAGTTGTTTGAGCACTGTACTGCTTAAGCCGAAACACATGAATTTTACTGAATTGAGCGAAAGTCAAATTATATTGCTTTTGCAGGATTAACAAATTAATATTACCGAAAAAGTTGGACTTTCTTAGGTTTAGACTCAAAGTCGATTTTCTTGTAAATTGTATGTCAATTGCGGCAGCACTGTACTGCTTAAGCCGAAAAACATTAATATTACTGATTTGCGCGAAATTAAATTTATAATATTATTGCAGAATTTACATATTCATACAACCGAAAAAATTGTACTTTCTTAGGTTTAGACTTAAAGTCGATTTGCTTCTAAATTGTATGTTAATTGCGTGAGCACTGTACCGCTTAAGCCGAAAAACATGAATTTTACTGATTTGAGCGAAAGTCAAATTATATTGTTATTGCAGGATTAACAAATTAATATTACCGAAAAAGTTGCACTTTCTTAGGTTTAGACTCAAAGTCGATTTTCTTGTAAATGGTATGTCAGTTGTTTGAGCACTGTACTGCTTAAGCCGAAACACATGAATTTTACTGATTTGAGCGAAAGTCAAATTATATTGCCTTTGCAGGATTAACAAATTAATATTACCGAAAAAGTTGGACTTTCTTAGGTTTAGACTCAAAGTCGATTTTCTTGTAAATTGTATGTCAATTGCGGCAGCACTGTACTGCTTAAGCCGAAAAACATTAATATTACTGATTTGCGCGAAAGTAAAATTATAATGTTATTGCAGAATTTACATATTCATATAACCGAAAAAATTGTACTTTCTTAGTTTTAGACTTAAAGTCGATTTGCTTCTAAATTGTATGTTAATTGCATGAGCACTGTACCGCTTAAGCCGAAAAACATGAATTTTTCTGATTTGAGCGAAAGTCAAATTATATTGTTATTGCAGGATTAACAAATTAATATTACCGAAAAAGTTGCACTTTCTTAGGTTTAGACTCAAAGTCGATTTTCTTGTAAATTGTATGTCAGTTGCGTGAGCACTGTACTGCTTAAGCCGAAAAACATGAATTTTACTGATTTGAACGAAAGGAAAATTATATTGTTATTGCAGGATTAACAAATTAATATTACCGAAAAAGTTGCACTTTCTTAGGTTTAAACTCAAAGTCAATTTTCTTGTAAATTGTATGTCAATTGCGGAAGCACTGTACTGCTTAAGCCGAAAAACATCAATATTACTGATTTGCGCGAAAGTAAAATTATAATGTTATTGCAGAATTTACATAATTATATAACCGAAAAAATTGTACTTTCTTAGTTTTAGACTTAAAGTCGATTTTCTTCTAAATTGTATGTCAATTGCGTGAGCACTGTACCGCCTAAACCGAAAAACATGAATTTTACTGATTTGGCAAAAGTCAAATTATATTGTTATTGCAGAATTGGCATATTCATATAACCGAAAAATTGCACTTTCTTAGTTTTAGACTTAAAGGCGATTTTCTTGTAAATTGTATTTCAGTTGCGTGAGCACTGTAGCGCTTAAGCCGAAAACATGAATTTTACTGATTTGAGCGAAAGTCAAATTATATTGCTTTTGCAGGATTAACAAATTAATATTACCGAAAAAGTTGCACTTTCTTAGGTTTAGACTTAAAGTCGATTTTCTTGTAAAATGTATTTCAGTTGCGTGAGCACTGTAGCGCTTAAGCCGAAAAACATGAATTTTACTGATTTGAGCGAAAGTCAAATTATATTGCTTTTGCAGGATTAACAAATTAGTATTACCGAAAAAGTTGCACTTTCTTAGGTTTAGACTCAAAGTCGATTTTCTTGTAAATTGTATGTCAATTGCGGTAGCACTGTACTGCTTAAGCTGAAAAACATTAATATTACTAATTTGGCAAAAGTCAAATTATATTGTTATTGCAGAATTGACATATTCATATAACCGAAAAATTGCACTTTCTTAGTTTTAGACTTAAAGTCGATTTTCTTGTAAAATGTATTTCAGTTGCGTGAGCACTGTAGCGCTTAAGCCGAAAAACATGAATTTTACTGATTTGAGCGAAAGTCAAATTATATTGCTTTTGCAGGATTAACAAATTAATATTACCGAAAAAGTTGCACTTTTTTAGGTTTAGACTCAAAGTCGATTTTCTTGTAAATTGTATGTCAATTGCGGCAGCACTGTACTGCTTAAGCTGAAAAACATTAATATTACTGATTTGGCAAAAGTCAAATTATATTGTTATTGCAGAATTGACATATTCATATAACCGAAAAAGTTGCACTTTCTTAGGTTTAGACTCAAAGTCGATTTTCTTGTAAATTGTATGTCAATTGCGGCAGCACTGTACTGCTTAAGCCGAAAAACATTAATATTCCTGATTTGGCAAAAGTCAAATTATATTGTTATTGCAGAATTGACATATTCATATAACCGAAAAATTGCACTTTCTTAGTTTTAGACCTAAAGTCGATTTTCTTGTAAATTGTATTTCAGTTGCGTGAGCACTGTAGCGCTTAAGCCGAAAAACATGAATTTTACTGATTTGAACGAAAGGAAAATTATATTGTTATTGCAGGATTAACAAATTAATATTACCGAAAAAGTTGCACTTTCTTAGGTTTAGACTCAAAGTCAATTTTCTTGTAAATTGTATGTCAATTGCGGAAGCACTGTACTGCTTAAGCCGAAAAACATCAATATTACTGATTTGCGCGAAAGTAAAATTATAATGTTATTGCAGAATTTACATAATTATATAACCGAAAAAATTGTACTTTCTTAGTTTTAGACTTACAAGTCGATTTTCTTCTAAATTGTATGTCAATTGCGTGAGCACTGTACCGCCTAAACCGAAAAACATGAATTTTACTGATTTGGCAAAAGTCAAATTATATTGTTATTGCAGAATTGACATATTCATATAACCGAAAAATTGCACTTTCTTAGTTTTAGACTTAAAGTCGATTTTCTTGTAAATTGTATTTCAGTTGCGTGAGCACTGTACTGCTTAAGCCGAAAAACATGAATTTTACTGATTTGAACGAAAGGAAAATTATATTGTTATTGCAGGATTAACAAATTAATATTACCGAAAAAGTTGCACTTTCTTAGGTTTAGACTCAAAGTCGATTTTCTTGTAAATTGTATGTCAATTGCGGTAGCACTGTACTGCTTAAGCTGAAAAACATTAATATTACTGATTTGCGTGAAAGTAAAATTATAATGTTATTGCAGAATTGACATATTCATATAACCGAAAAATTGCACTTTCTTAGTTTTAGACTTAAAGTCGATTTTCTTGTAAATTGTATTTCAGTTGCGTGAGCACTGTAGCGCTTAAGCCGAAAAACATGAATTTTACTGATTTGAGCGAAAGTCAAATTATATTGCTTTTGCAGGATTAACAAATTAATATTACCGAAAAAGTTGCACTTTCTTAGGTTTAGACTCAAAGTCGATTTTCTTGGAAATTGTATGTCAATTGCGGTAGCACTGTACTGCTTAAGCTGAAAAACATTAATATTACTGATTTGGCATAAGTCAAATTATATTGTTATTGCAGAATTGACATATTCATATAACCGAAAAATTGCACTTTCTTAGTTTTAGACCTAAAGTCGATTTTCTTGTAAATTGTATTTCAGTTGCGTGAGCACTGTAGCGCTTAAGCCGAAAAACATGAATTTTACTGATTAGAACGAAAGGAAAATTATATTGTTATTGCAGGATTAACAAATTAATATTACCGAAAAAGTTGCACTTTCTTAGGTTTAGACTCAAAGTCAATTTTCTTGTAAATTGTATGTCAATTGCGGTAGCACTGTACTGCTTAAGCCGAAAAACATCAATATTACTAATTTGCGCGAAAGTAAAATTATAATGTTATTGCAGAATTTACATAATTCTATAACCGAAAAAATTGTACTTTCTTAGTTTTAGACTTACAAGTCGATTTTCTTCTAAATTGTATGTCAATTGCGTGAGCACTGTACCGCTTAAACCGAAAAACAGGAATTTTACTGATTTGAGCGAAAGTCAAATTATATTGTTATTGCAGGATTAACAAATTAATATTACCGAAAAAGTTGCAGTTTCTTAGGTTTAGACTCAAAGTCGATTTTCTTGTAAATTGTATGTCAGTTGTGTGAGCACTGTACTGCTTAAGCCGAAAAACATGAATTTTACTGATTTGAACGAAAGTCAAATTATATTGTTATTGCAGAATTGACATATTCATAAAACCGAAAAATTGCACTTTCTTAGTTTTAGACTTAAAGTCGATTTTCTTGTAAATTGTATTTCAGTTGCGTGAGCACTGTAAACTATAATGTTATGGCAGGATTAACAAATTAATATAAAAAAAAAAAAAAAAATTGAACTTTCTTAGATTGTTACTTAAAGCCGATTTTCTTGTAAACTTTATGTTAATTACTTGAGCGTTGTACCGCTTAGGCCGAAAAACATCAATTTTACTGATTTGCGCGGAAGTAAAATTATATTGTTATTGCAGAATTTACATATTCATATAACCGAAAAAATTGTACTTTCTTAGGTTTAGACTCAAAGTCGATTTTCTTGTAAATTGTATGTCAGTTGCGTGAGCACTGTACTGCTTAAGCCGAAAAACATGAATTTTACTGATTTGAACGAAAGTCAAATTATATTGTTATTGCAGGATTAACAAATTAATATTACCGAAAAAGTTGCACTTTCTTAGGTTTAGACTCAAAGTCGATTTTCTTGTAAATTGTATGTCAATTGCGTAAGCACTGTACCGCTTAAACCGAAAAACATGAATTTTACTGATTCGAGCGAAAGTCAAATTATATTGTTATTGTAGGATTAACAAATTAATATTACCGAAAAAGTTGCACTTTCTTAGGTTTAGACTCAAAGTCGATTTTCTTGTAAATTGTATGTCAATTGCGTAAGCACTGTACCGCTTAAACCGAAAAACATGAATTTTACTGATTCGAGCGAAAGTCAAATTATATTGTTATTGCAGGATTAACAAATTAATATTACCGAAAAAGTTGCACTTTCTTAGGTTTAGACTCAAAGTCGATTTTCTTGTAAATTGTATGTCAGTTGCGTGAGCACTGTACTGCTTAAGCCGAAAAACATGAATTTTACTGATTTGAACGAAAGTCAAATTATATTGTTATTGCAGAATTGACATATTCATAAAACCGAAAAATTGCACTTTCTTAGTTTTAGACTTAAAGTCGATTTTCTTGTAAATTGTATTTCAGTTGCGTGAGCACTGTACCGCTTAAACCGAAAAACATGAATTTTACTGATTCGAGCGAAAGTCAAATTATATTGTTATTGCAGGATTAACAAATTAATATTACCGAAAAAGTTGCACTTTCTTAGGTTTAGACTCAAAGTCGCTTTTCTTCTAAATTGTATGTCAATTGCGTAAGCACTGTACCGCTTAAACCGAAAAACATGAATTTTACTGATTCGAGCGAAAGTCAAATTATATTGTTATTGCAGGATTAACAAATTAATATTACCGAAAAAGTTGCACTTTCTTAGGTTTAGACTCAAAGTCGATTTTCTTGTAAATTGTATGTCAATTGCGGCAGCACTGTACTGCTTAAGCCGAAAAACATGAATTTTACTGATTTGAACGAAAGTCAAATTATATTGTTATTGCAGGATTAACAAATTAATATTACCGAAAAAGTTGCACTTTCTTAGGTTTAGACTCAAAGTCGCTTTTCTTCTAAATTGTATGTCAATTGCGTAAGCACTGTACCGCTTAAACCGAAAAACATGAATTTTACTGATTCGAGCGAAAGTCAAATTATATTGTTATTGCAGGATTAACAAATTAATATTACCGAAAAAGTTGCACTTTCTTAGGTTTAGACTCAAAGTCGATTTTCTTGTAAATTGTATGTCAGTTGCGTGAGCACTGTACTGCTTAAGCCGAAAAACATGAATTTTACTGATTTGAACGAAAGTCAAATTATATTGTTATTGCAGAATTGACATATTCATAAAACCGAAAAATTGCACTTTCTTAGTTTTAGACTTAAAGTCGATTTTCTTGTAAATTGTATTTCAGTTGTGTGAGCACTGTAAACTATAATGTTATGGCAGGATTAACAAATTAATATAAAAAAAGAAAAGAAAAAATTGAACTTTCTTAGATTGTTACTTAAAGCCGATTTTCTTGTAAACTGTATGTTAATTACTTGAGCGCTGTACCGCTTAGGCCGAAAAACATCAATTTTACTGATTTGCGCGGAAGTAAAATTATATTGTTATTGCAGAATTTACATATTCATATAACCGAAAAAATTGTACTTTCTTAGTTTTAGACTTAAAGTCGATTTTCTCTAAATTGTATGTCAATTGCGTGAGCACTGTACTGCTTAAGCCGAAAAACATGAATTTTACTGATTTGAACGAAAGTCAAATTATATTGTTATTGCAGGATTAACAAATTAATATTACCGAAAAAGTTGCACTTTCTTAGGTTTAGACTCAAAGTCGATTTTCTTGTAAATTGTATGTCAGTTGCGTGAGCACTGTACCGCTTAAACCGAAAAACATGAATTTTACTGATTCGAGCGAAAGTCAAATTATATTGTTATTGCAGGATTAACAAATTAATATTACCGAAAAAGTTGCACTTTCTTAGGTTTAGACTCAAAGTCGATTTTCTTGTAAATTGTATGTCAGTTGCGTGAGCACTGTACTGCTTAAGCCGAAAAACATGAATTTTACTGATTTGAACGAAAGTCAAATTATATTGTTATTGCAGAATTGACATATTCATAAAACCGAAAAATTGCACTTTCTTAGTTTTAGACTTAAAGTCGATTTTCTTGTAAATTGTATTTCAGTTGCGTGAGCACTGTACCGCTTAAACCGAAAAACATGAATTTTACTGATTCGAGCGAAAGTCAAATTATATTGTTATTGCAGGATTAACAAATTAATATTACCGAAAAAGTTGCACTTTCTTAGGTTTAGACTCAAAGTCGCTTTTCTTCTAAATTGTACGTCAATTGCGTAAGCACTGTACCGCTTAAACCGAAAAACATGAATTTTACTGATTCGAGCGAAAGTCAAATTATATTGTTATTGCAGGATTAACAAATTAATATTACCGAAAAAGTTGCACTTTCTTAGGTTTAGACTCAAAGTCGATTTTCTTGTAAATTGTATGTCAATTGCGGCTGCACTGTACTGCTTAAGCCGAAAAACATGAATTTTACTGATTTGAACGAAAGTCAAATTATATTGTTATTGCAGGATTAACAAATTAATATTACCGAAAAAGTTGCACTTTCTTAGGTTTAGACTCAAAGTCGCTTTTCTTCTAAATTGTATGTCAATTGCGTAAGCACTGTACCGCTTAAACCGAAAAACATGAATTTTACTGATTCGAGCGAAAGTCAAATTATATTGTTATTGCAGGATTAACAAATTAATATTACCGAAAAAGTTGCACTTTCTTAGGTTTAGACTCAAAGTCGATTTTCTTGTAAATTGTATGTCAATTGCGTGAGCACTGTACTGCTTAAGCCGAAAAACATGAATTTTACTGATTTGAACGAAAGTCAAATTATATTGTTATTGCAGAATTGACATATTCATAAAACCGAAAAATTGCACTTTCTTAGTTTTAGACTTAAAGTCGATTTTCTTGTAAATTGTATTTCAGTTGCGTGAGCACTGTACCGCTTAAACCGAAAAACATGAATTTTACTGATTCGAGCGAAAGTCAAATTATATTGTTATTGCAGGATTAACAAATTAATATTACCGAAAAAGTTGCACTTTCTTAGGTTTAGACTCAAAGTCGCTTTTCTTCTAAATTGTATGTCAATTGCGTAAGCACTGTACCGCTTAAACCGAAAAACATGAATTTTACTGATTCGAGCGAAAGTCAAATTATATTGTTATTGCAGGATTAACAAATTAATATTACCGAAAAAGTTGCACTTTCTTAGGTTTAGACTCAAAGTCGATTTTCTTGTAAATTGTATGTCAATTGCGGCAGCACTGTACTGCTTAAGCCGAAAAACATGAATTTTACTGATTTGAACGAAAGTCAAATTATATTGTTATTGCAGGATTAACAAATTAATATTACCGAAAAAGTTGCACTTTCTTAGGTTTAGACTCAAAGTCGATTTTCTTGTAAATTGTATGTCAGTTGCGTGAGCACTGTACTGCTTAAGCCGAAAAACATGAATTTTACTGATTTGAACGAAAGTCAAATTATATTGTTATTGCAGAATTGACATATTCATATAACCGAAAAAATTGCACTTTCTTAGTTTTAGACTTAAAATCGATTTTCTTGTAAATTGTATTTCAGTTGCGTGAGCACTGTACCGCTTAAGCCGAAAAACATGAATTTTACTGATTTGAGCGAAAGTCAAATTTTATTGCTTTTGCAGGATTAACAAATTAATATTACCGAAAAAGTTGCACTTTCTTAGGTTTAGACTCAAAGTCGATTTTCTTGTAAATTGTATGTCAATTGCGGCAGCACTGTACTGCTTAAGCCGAAAAACATTAATATTACTGATTTGCGCGAAAGTAAAATTATAATGTTATTGCAGAATTTACATATTCATATAGCCGAAAAAATTGTACTTTCTTAGTTTTAGACTTAAAGTCGATTTGCTTCTAAATTGTATGTTAATTGCGTGAGCACTGTACTGCTTAAGCCGAAAAACATTAATATTACTGATTTGCGCGAAAGTAAAATTATAATGTTATCGCAGAATTTACATATTCATATAACCGAAAAAATTGTACTTTCTTAATTTTAGACTTAAAGTCGCTTTTCTTCTAAATTGTATGTCAATTGCGTAAGCACTGTACCGCTTAAACCGAAAAACATGAATTTTACTGATTTGAGCGAAAGTCAAATTATATTGTTATTGCAGAATTGACATATTCATATAACCGAAAAATTGTACTTACTTAGTTTTAGACTTAAAGTCGATTTGCTTCTAAATTGTATGTTAATTGCGTGAGCACTGTACCGCTTAAACCGAAAAACAGGAATTTTACTGATTTGAGCGAAAGTCAAATTATATTGCTTTTGCAGGATTAACAAATTAATATTACCGAAAAAGTTGCACTTTCTTAGGTTTAGACTCAAAGTCGATTTTCTTGTAAATTGTATGTCAATTGCGGCAGCACTGTACTGCTTAAGCTGAAAAACATTAATATTACTGATTTGCGCGAAAGTAAAATTATAATGTTATTGCAGAATTTACATATTCATATAACCGAAAAAATTGTACTTACTTAGTTTTAGACTTAAAGTCGAATTGCTTCTAAATTGTATGTTAATTGCGTGAGAACTCTACCGCTTAAACCGAAAAACAGGAATTTTACTGATTTGAGCGAAAGTCAAATTATATTGTTATTGCAGGATTAACAAATTAATACTACCGAAAAAGTTGCAGTTTCTTAGGTTTAGACTCAAAGTCGATTTTCTTGTAAATTGTATGTCAGTTGTGTGAGCACTGTACTGCTTAAGCCGAAACACATGAATTTTACTGATTTGAGCGAAAGTCAAATTATATTGCTTTTGCAGGATTAACAAATTAATATTAACGAAAAAGTTGGACTTTCTTAGGTTTAGACTCAAAGTCGATTTTCTTGTAAATTGTATGTCAATTGCGGCAGCACTGTACTGCTTAAGCCGAAAAACATTATTATTACTGATTTGCGCGAAAGTAAAATTATAATGTTATTGCAGAATTTACATATTCATATAGCCGAAAAAATTGTACTTTCTTAGTTTTAGACTTAAAGTCGATTTGCTTCTAAATTGTATGTTAATTGCGTGAGCACTGTACCGCTTAAGCCGAAAAACATGAATTTTACTGATTTGAGCGAAAGTCAAATTATATTGTTATTGCAGGATTAACAAATTAATATTACCGAAAAAGTTGCACTTTCTTAGGTTTAGACTCAAAGTCGATTTTCTTGTAAATTGTATGTCAGTTGCGTGAGCACTGTACTGCTTAAGCCGAAAAACATGAATTTTACTGATTTGAACGAAAGTCAAATTATATTGTTATTGCAGGATTAACAAATTAATATTACCGAAAAAGTTGCACTTTCTTAGGTATAGACTCAAAGTCAATTTTCTTGTAAATTGTATGTCAATTGCGGAAGCACTGTACTGCTTAAGCCGAAAAACATCAATATTACTGATTTGCGCGAAAGTAAAATTATAATGTTATTGCAGAATTTACATAATTATATAACCGAAAAAATTGTACTTTCTTAGTTTTAGACTTAAAGTCGATTTTCTTCTAAATTGTATGTCAATTGCGTGAGCACTGTACCGCCTAAACCGAAAAACATGAATTTTACTGATTTGGCAAAAGTCAAATTATATTGTTATTGCAGAATTGACATATTCATATAACCGAAAAAATTGCACTTTCTTAGTTTTAGACTTAAAGTCGATTTTCTTGTAAATTGTATGTCAATTGCGGCAGCACTGTACTGCTTAAGCCGAAAAACATTAATATTACTGATTTGCGCGAAAGTAAAATTATAATGTTATCGCAGAATTTACATATTCATATAACCGAAAAAATTGTACTTTCTTAGTTTTAGACTTAAAGTCGCTTTTCTTCTAAATTGTATGTCAATTGCGTGAGCACTGTACCGCTTAAACCGAAAAACATGAATTTTACTGATTTGAGCGAAAGTCAAATTATATTGTTATTGCAGAATTGACATATTCATATAACCGAAAAATTGTACTTACTTAGTTTTAGACTTAAAGTCGATTTGCTTCTAAATTGTATGTTAATTGCGTGAGCACTGTACCGCTTAAACCGAAAAACAGGAATTTTACTGATTTGAGCGAAAGTCAAATTATATTGCTTTTGCAGGATTAACAAATTAATATTACCGAAAAAGTTGCACTTTCTTAGGTTTAGACTCAAAGTCGATTTTCTTGTAAATTGTATGTCAATTGCGGCAGCACTGTACTGCTTAAGCTGAAAAACATTAATATTACTGATTTGCGCGAAAGTAAAATTATAATGTTATTGCAGAATTTACATATTCATATAACCGAAAAAATTGTACTTACTTAGTTTTAGACTTAAAGTCGATTTGCTTCTAAATTGTATGTTAATTGCGTGAGAACTCTACCGCTTAAACCGAAAAACAGGAATTTTACTGATTTGAGCGAAAGTCAAATTATATTGTTATTGCAGGATTAACAAATTAATATTACCGAAAAAGTTGCAGTTTCTTAGGTTTAGACTCAAAGTCGATTTTCTTGTAAATTGTATGTCAGTTGTGTGAGCACTGTACTGCTTAAGCCGAAACACATGAATTTTACTGATTTGAGCGAAAGTCAAATTATATTGCTTTTGCAGGATTAACAAATTAATATTAACGAAAAAGTTGGACTTTCTTAGGTTTAGACTCAAAGTCGATTTTCTTGTAAATTGTATGTCAATTGCGGCAGCACTGTACTGCTTAAGCCGAAAAACATTAATATTACTGATTTGCGCGAAAGTAAAATTATAATGTTATTGCAGAATTTACATATTCATATAGCCGAAAAAATTGTACTTTCTTAGTTTTAGACTTAAAGTCGATTTGCTTCTAAATTGTATGTTAATTGCGTGAGCACTGTACCGCTTAAGCCGAAAAACATGAATTTTACTGATTTGAGCGAAAGTCAAATTATATTGTTATTGCAGGATTAACAAATTAATATTACCGAAAAAGTTGCACTTTCTTAGGTTTAGACTCAAAGTCGATTTTCTTGTAAATTGTATGTCAGTTGCGTGAGCACTGTACTGCTTAAGCCGAAAAACATGAATTTTACTGATTTGAACGAAAGTCAAATTATATTGTTATTGCAGGATTAACAAATTAATATTACCGAAAAAGTTGCACTTTCTTAGGTATAGACTCAAAGTCAATTTTCTTGTAAATTGTATGTCAATTGCGGAAGCACTGTACTGCTTAAGCCGAAAAACATCAATATTACTGATTTGCGCGAAAGTAAAATTATAATGTTATTGCAGAATTTACATAATTATATAACCGAAAAAATTGTACTTTCTTAGTTTTAGACTTAAAGTCGATTTTCTTCTAAATTGTATGTCAATTGCGTGAGCACTGTACCGCCTAAACCGAAAAACATGAATTTTACTGATTTGGCAAAAGTCAAATTATATTGTTATTGCAGAATTGACATATTCATATAACCGAAAAAATTGCACTTTCTTAGTTTTAGACTTAAAGTCGATTTTCTTGTAAATTGTATGTCAATTGCGGCAGCACTGTACTGCTTAAGCCGAAAAACATTAATATTACTGATTTGCGCGAAAGTAAAATTATAATGTTATTGCAGAATTTACATATTCATATAACCGAAAAAATTGTACTTTCTTAGTTTTAGACTTAAAGTCGATTTGCTTCTAAATTGTATGTTAATTGCGTGAGCACTGTACCGCTTAAGCCGAAAAACATGAATTTTACTGATTTGAGCGGAAGTCAAATTATATTGTTATTGCAGAATTGACATATTCATAAAACCGAAAAATTGCACTTTCTTAGTTTTAGACTTAAAGTCGATTTTCTTGTAAATTGTATTTCAGTTGCGTGAGCACTGTAAACTATAATGTTATGGCAGGATTAACAAATTAATATAAAAAAAGAAAAGAAAAAATTGAACTTTCTTAGATTGTTACTTAAAGCCGATTTTCTTGTAAACTGTATGTTAATTACTTGAGCGCTGTACCACTTAGGCCGAAAAACATCAATTTTACTGATTTGCGCGGAAGTAAAATTATATTGTTATTGCAGAATTTACATATTCATATAACCGAAAAAATTGTTCTTTCTTAGTTTTAGACTTAAAGTCGATTTTCTCTAAATTGTATGTCAATTGCGTGAGCACTGTACTGCTTAAGCCGAAAAACATCAATATTACTGATTTGCACGAAAGTAAAATTATATTGTTATCGCAGAATTTACATAATTATATAACCGAAAAAATTGTACTTTCTTAGTTTTAGACTTAAAGTCGATTTTCTTCTAAATTGTATGTCAATTGCGTGAGCACTGTACCGCTTAAACCGAAAAACATGAATTTTACTGATTCGAGCGAAAGTCAAATTATATTGTTATTGCAGGATTAACAAATTAATATTACCGAAAAAGTTGCACTTTCTTAGGTTTAGACTCAAAGTCGATTTTCTTGTAAATTGTATGTCAGTTGCGTGAGCACTGTACTGCTTAAGCCGAAAAACATGAATTTTACTGATTTGAACGAAAGTCAAATTATATTGTTATTGCAGGATTAACAAATTAATATTACCGAAAAAGTTGCACTTTCTTAGGTTTAGACTCAAAGTCAATTTTCTTGTAAATTGTATGTCAATTGCGTAAGCACTGTACCGCTTAAACCGAAAAACATGAATTTTACTGATTTGAGCGAAAGTCAAATTATATTGTTATTGCAGAATTGACATATTCATATAACCGAAAAATTGTACTTACTTAGTTTTAGACTTAAAGTCGATTTGCTTCTAAATTGTATGTTAATTGCGTGAGCACTGTACCGCTTAAACCGAAAAACAGGAATTTTACTGATTTGAGCGAAAGTCAAATTATATTGCTTTTGCAGGATAAACAAATTAATATTACCGAAAAAGTTGCACTTTCTTAGGTTTAGACTCAAAGTCGATTTTCTTGTAAATTGTATGTCAATTGCGGCAGCACTGTACTGCTTAAGCCGAAAAACATGAATTTTACTGATTTGAACGAAAGTCAAATTATATTGTTATTGCAGGATTAACAAATTAATATTACCGAAAAAGTTGCACTTTCTTAGGTTTAGACTCAAAGTCGCTTTTCTTCTAAATTGTATGTCAATTGCGTAAGCACTGTACCGCTTAAACCGAAAAACATGAATTTTACTGATTCGAGCGAAAGTCAAATTATATTGTTATTGCAGGATTAACAAATTAATATTACCGAAAAAGTTGCACTTTCTTAGGTTTAGACTCAAAGTCGATTTTCTTGTAAATTGTATGTCAGTTGCGTGAGCACTGTACTGCTTAAGCCGAAAAACATGAATTTTACTGATTTGAACGAAAGTCAAATTATATTGTTATTGCAGGATTAACAAATTAATATTACCGAAAAAGTTGCACTTTCTTAGGTTTAGACTCAAAGTCGATTTTCTTGTAAATTGTATGTCAATTGCGGCAGCACTGTACTGCTTAAGCCGAAAAACATGAATTTTACTGATTCGAGCGAAAGTCAAATTATATTGTTATTGCAGGATTAACAAATTAATATTACCGAAAAAGTTGCACTTTCTTAGGTTTAGACTCAAAGTCGATTTTCTTGCAAAATGTATGTCAATTGCGGCAGCACTGTACAGCTTAAGCCGAAAAACATCAATATTACTGATTCGAGCGAAAGTCAAATTATATTGTTATTGCAGGATTAACAAATTAATATTACCGAAAAAGTTGCACTTTCTTAGGTTTAGACTCAAAGTCGATTTTCTTGTAAATTGTATGTCAATTGCGGCAGCACTGTACTGCTTAAGCCGAAAAACATGAATTTTACTGATTCGAGCGAAAGTCAAATTATATTGTTATTGCAGGATTAACAAATTAATATTACCGAAAAAGTTGCACTTTCTTAGGTTTAGACTCAAAGTCGCTTTTCTTCTAAATTGTATGTCAATTGCGTAAGCACTGTACCGCTTAAACCGAAAAACATGAATTTTACTGATTCGAGCGAAAGTCAAATTATATTGTTATTGCAGGATTAACAAATTAATATTACCGAAAAAGTTGCACTTTCTTAGGTTTAGACTCAAAGTCGATTTTCTTGTAAATTGTATGTCAGTTGCGTGAGCACTGTACTGCTTAAGCCGAAAAACATGAATTTTACTGATTTGAACGAAAGTCAAATTATATTGTTATTGCAGAATTGACATATTCATAAAACCGAAAAATTGCACTTTCTTAGTTTTAGACTTAAAGTCGATTTTCTTGTAAATTGTATTTCAGTTGCGTGAGCACTGTACCGCTTAAACCGAAAAACATGAATTTTACTGATTCGAGCGAAAGTCAAATTATATTGTTATTGCAGGATTAACAAATTAATATTACCGAAAAAGTTGCACTTTCTTAGGTTTAGACTCAAAGTCGATTTTCTTGTAAATTGTATGTCAATTGCGTAAGCACTGTACCGCTTAAACCGAAAAACATGAATTTTACTGATTCGAGCGAAAGTCAAATTATATTGTTATTGCAGGATTAACAAATTAATATTACCGAAAAAGTTGCACTTTCTTAGTTTTAGACTCAAAGTCGATTTTCTTGTAAATTGTATGTCAGTTGCGTGAGCACTGTACTGCTTAAGCCGAAAAACATGAATTTTACTGATTTGAACGAAAGTCAAATTATATTGTTATTGCAGAATTGACATATTCATAAAACCGAAAAATTGCACTTTCTTAGTTTTAGACTTAAAGTCGATTTTCTTGTAAATTGTATTTCAGTTGCGTGAGCACTGTAAACTATAATGTTATGGCAGGATTAACAAATTAATATAAAAAAAAAAAAAAAAAATTGAACTTTCTTAGATTGTTACTTAAAGCCGATTTTCTTGTAAACTTTATGTTAATTACTTGAGCGCTGTACCGCTTAGGCCGAAAAACATCAATTTTACTGATTTGCGCGGAAGTAAAATTATATTGTTATTGCAGAATTTACATATTCATATAACCGAAAAAATTGTACTTTCTTAGGTTTAGACTCAAAGTCGATTTTCTTGTAAATTGTATGTCAGTTGCGTGAGCACTGTACTGCTTAAGCCGAAAAACATGAATTTTACTGATTTGAACGAAAGTCAAATTATATTGTTATTGCAGGATTAACAAATTAATATTACCGAAAAAGTTGCACTTTCTTAGGTTTAGACTCAAAGTCGATTTTCTTGTAAATTGTATGTCAATTGCGTAAGCACTGTACCGCTTAAACCGAAAAACATGAATTTTACTGATTCGAGCGAAAGTCAAATTATATTGTTATTGCAGGATTAACAAATTAATATTACCGAAAAAGTTGCACTTTCTTAGGTTTAGACTCAAAGTCGATTTTCTTGTAAATTGTATGTCAATTGCGTAAGCACTGTACCGCTTAAACCGAAAAACATGAATTTTACTGATTCGAGCGAAAGTCAAATTATATTGTTATTGCAGGATTAACAAATTAATATTACCGAAAAAGTTGCACTTTCTTAGGTTTAGACTCAAAGTCGATTTTCTTGTAAATTGTATGTCAGTTGCGTGAGCACTGTACTGCTTAAGCCGAAAAACATGAATTTTACTGATTTGAACGAAAGTCAAATTATATTGTTATTGCAGAATTGACATATTCATAAAACCGAAAAATTGCACTTTCTTAGTTTTAGACTTAAAGTCGATTTTCTTGTAAATTGTATTTCAGTTGCGTGAGCACTGTACCGCTTAAACCGAAAAACATGAATTTTACTGATTCGAGCGAAAGTCAAATTATATTGTTATTGCAGGATTAACAAATTAATATTACCGAAAAAGTTGCACTTTCTTAGGTTTAGACTCAAAGTCGCTTTTCTTCTAAATTGTATGTCAATTGCGTAAGCACTGTACCGCTTAAACCGAAAAACATGAATTTTACTGATTCGAGCGAAAGTCAAATTATATTGTTATTGCAGGATTAACAAATTAATATTACCGAAAAAGTTGCACTTTCTTAGGTTTAGACTCAAAGTCGATTTTCTTGTAAATTGTATGTCAATTGCGGCAGCACTGTACTGCTTAAGCCGAAAAACATGAATTTTACTGATTTGAACGAAAGTCAAATTATATTGTTATTGCAGGATTAACAAATTAATATTACCGAAAAAGTTGCACTTTCTTAGGTTTAGACTCAAAGTCGCTTTTCTTCTAAATTGTATGTCAATTGCGTAAGCACTGTACCGCTTAAACCGAAAAACATGAATTTTACTGATTCGAGCGAAAGTCAAATTATATTGTTATTGCAGGATTAACAAATTAATATTACCGAAAAAGTTGCACTTTCTTAGGTTTAGACTCAAAGTCGATTTTCTTGTAAATTGTATGTCAGTTGCGTGAGCACTGTACTGCTTAAGCCGAAAAACATGAATTTTACTGATTTGAACGAAAGTCAAATTATATTGTTATTGCAGAATTGACATATTCATAAAACCGAAAAATTGCACTTTCTTAGTTTTAGACTTAAAGTCGATTTTCTTGTAAATTGTATTTCAGTTGCGTGAGCACTGTAAACTATAATGTTATGGCAGGATTAACAAATTAATATAAAAAAAGAAAAGAAAAAATTGAACTTTCTTAGATTGTTACTTAAAGCCGATTTTCTTGTAAACTGTATGTTAATTACTTGAGCGCTGTACCGCTTAGGCCGAAAAACATCAATTTTACTGATTTGCGCGGAAGTAAAATTATATTGTTATTGCAGAATTTACATATTCATATAACCGAAAAAATTGTACTTTCTTAGTTTTAGACTTAAAGTCGATTTTCTCTAAATTGTATGTCAATTGCGTGAGCACTGTACTGCTTAAGCCGAAAAACATGAATTTTACTGATTTGAACGAAAGTCAAATTATATTGTTATTGCAGGATTAACAAATTAATATTACCGAAAAAGTTGCACTTTCTTAGGTTTAGACTCAAAGTCGATTTTCTTGTAAATTGTATGTCAGTTGCGTGAGCACTGTACCGCTTAAACCGAAAAACATGAATTTTACTGATTCGAGCGAAAGTCAAATTATATTGTTATTGCAGGATTAACAAATTAATATTACCGAAAAAGTTGCACTTTCTTAGGTTTAGACTCAAAGTCGATTTTCTTGTAAATTGTATGTCAGTTGCGTGAGCACTGTACTGCTTAAGCCGAAAAACATGAATTTTACTGATTTGAACGAAAGTCAAATTATATTGTTATTGCAGAATTGACATATTCATAAAACCGAAAAATTGCACTTTCTTAGTTTTAGACTTAAAGTCGATTTTCTTGTAAATTGTATTTCAGTTGCGTGAGCACTGTACCGCTTAAACCGAAAAACATGAATTTTACTGATTCGAGCGAAAGTCAAATTATATTGTTATTGCAGGATTAACAAATTAATATTACCGAAAAAGTTGCACTTTCTTAGGTTTAGACTCAAAGTCGCTTTTCTTCTAAATTGTATGTCAATTGCGTAAGCACTGTACCGCTTAAACCGAAAAACATGAATTTTACTGATTCGAGCGAAAGTCAAATTATATTGTTATTGCAGGATTAACAAATTAATATTACTGAAAAAGTTGCACTTTCTTAGGTTTAGACTCAAAGTCGATTTTCTTGTAAATTGTATGTCAATTGCGGCAGCACTGTACTGCTTAAGCCGAAAAACATGAATTTTACTGATTTGAACGAAAGTCAAATTATATTGTTATTGCAGGATTAACAAATTAATATTACCGAAAAAGTTGCACTTTCTTAGGTTTAGACTCAAAGTCGCTTTTCTTCTAAATTGTATGTCAATTGCGTAAGCACTGTACCGCTTAAACCGAAAAACATGAATTTTACTGATTCGAGCGAAAGTCAAATTATATTGTTATTGCAGGATTAACAAATTAATATTACCGAAAAAGTTGCACTTTCTTAGGTTTAGACTCAAAGTCGATTTTCTTGTAAATTGTATGTCAGTTGCGTGAGCACTGTACTGCTTAAGCCGAAAAACATGAATTTTACTGATTTGAACGAAAGTCAAATTATATTGTTATTGCAGAATTGACATATTCATAAAACCGAAAAATTGCACTTTCTTAGTTTTAGACTTAAAGTCGATTTTCTTGTAAATTGTATTTCAGTTGCGTGAGCACTGTAAACTATAATGTTATGGCAGGATTAACAAATTAATATAAAAAAAGAAAAGAAAAAATTGAACTTTCTTAGATTGTTACTTAAAGCCGATTTTCTTGTAAACTGTATGTTAATTACTTGAGCGCTGTACCGCTTAGGCCGAAAAACATCAATTTTACTGATTTGCGCGGAAGTAAAATTATATTGTTATTGCAGAATTTACATATTCATATAACCGAAAAAATTGTACTTTCTTAGTTTTAGACTTAAAGTCGATTTTCTCTAAATTGTATGTCAATTGCGTGAGCACTGTACTGCTTAAGCCGAAAAACATCAATATTACTGATTTGCACGAAAGTAAAATTATATTGTTATCGCAGAATTTACATAATTATATAACCGAAAAAATTGTACTTTCTTAGTTTTAGACTTAAAGTCGATTTTCTTCTAAACTGTATGTTAATTACTTGAGCGCTGTACCGCTTAAACCGAAAAACAGGAATTTTACTGATTCGAGCGAAAGTCAAATTATATTGTTATTGCAGGATTAACAAATTAATATTACCGAAAAAGTTGCACTTTCTTAGGTTTAGACTCAAAGTCGATTTTCTTGTAAATTGTATGTCAGTTGCGTGAGCACTGTACTGCTTAAGCCGAAAAACATGAATTTTACTGATTTGAACGAAAGTCAAATTATATTGTTATTGCAGGATTAACAAATTAATATTACCGAAAAAGTTGCACTTTCTTAGGTTTAGACTCAAAGTCGCTTTTCTTCTAAATTGTATGTCAATTGCGTAAGCACTGTACCGCTTAAACCGAAAAACATGAATTTTACTGATTTGAGCGAAAGTCAAATTATATTGTTATTGCAGAATTGACATATTCATATAACCGAAAAATTGTACTTACTTAGTTTTAGACTTAAAGTCGATTTGCTTCTAAATTGTATGTTAATTGCGTGAGCACTGTACCGCTTAAACCGAAAAACAGGAATTTTACTGATTTGAGCGAAAGTCAAATTATATTGCTTTTGCAGGATTAACAAATTAATATTACCGAAAAAGTTGCACTTTCTTAGGTTTAGACTCAAAGTCGATTTTCTTGTAAATTGTATGTCAATTGCGGCAGCACTGTACTGCTTAAGCTGAAAAACATTAATATTACTGATTTGCGCGAAAGTAAAATTATAATGTTATTGCAGAATTTACATATTCATATAACCGAAAAAATTGTACTTTCTTAGTTTTAGACTTAAAGTCGATTTGCTTCTAAATTGTATGTTAATTGCGTGAGAACTCTACCGCTTAAACCGAAAAACAGGAATTTTACTGATTTGAGCGAAAGTCAAATTATATTGTTATTGCAGGATTAACAAATTAATATTACCGAAAAAGTTGCAGTTTCTTAGGTTTAGACTCAAAGTCGATTTTCTTGTAAATTGTATGTCAGTTGTGTGAGCACTGTACTGCTTAAGCCGAAACACATGAATTTTACTGATTTGAGCGAAAGTCAAATTATATTGCTTTTGCAGGATTAACAAATTAATATTAACGAAAAAGTTGGACTTTCTTAGGTTTAGACTCAAAGTCGATTTTCTTGTAAATTGTATGTCAATTGCGGCAGCACTGTACTGCTTAAGCCGAAAAACATTAATATTACTGATTTGCGCGAAAGTAAAATTATAATGTTATTGCAGAATTTACATATTCATATAGCCGAAAAAATTGTACTTTCTTAGTTTTAGACTTAAAGTCGATTTGCTTCTAAATTGTATGTTAATTGCGTGAGCACTGTACCGCTTAAGCCGAAAAACATGAATTTTACTGATTTGAGCGAAAGTCAAATTATATTGTTATTGCAGGATTAACAAATTAATATTACCGAAAAAGTTGCACTTTCTTAGGTTTAGACTCAAAGTCGATTTTCTTGTAAATTGTATTTCAGTTGCGTGAGCACTGTACTGCTTAAGCCGAAAAACATGAATTTTACTGATTTGAACGAAAGTCAAATTATATTGTTATTGCAGGATTAACAAATTAATATTACCGAAAAAGTTGCACTTTCTTAGGTATAGACTCAAAGTCAATTTTCTTGTAAATTGTATGTCAATTGCGGAAGCACTGTACTGCTTAAGCCGAAAAACATCAATATTACTGATTTGCGCGAAAGTAAAATTATAATGTTATTGCAGAATTTACATAATTATATAACCGAAAAAATTGTACTTTCTTAGTTTTAGACTTAAAGTCGATTTTCTTCTAAATTGTATGTCAATTGCGTGAGCACTGTACCGCCTAAACCGAAAAACATGAATTTTACTGATTTGGCAAAAGTCAAATTATATTGTTATTGCAGAATTGACATATTCATATAACCGAAAAAATTGCACTTTCTTAGTTTTAGACTTAAAGTCGATTTTCTTGTAAATTGTATGTCAATTGCGGCAGCACTGTACTGCTTAAGCCGAAAAACATTAATATTACTGATTTGCGCGAAAGTAAAATTATAATGTTATTGCAGAATTTACATATTCATATAACCGAAAAAATTGTACTTTCTTAGTTTTAGACTTAAAGTCGATTTGCTTCTAAATTGTATGTTAATTGCGTGAGCACTGTACCGCTTAAGCCGAAAAACATGAATTTTACTGATTTGAGCGGAAGTCAAATTATATTGTTATTGCAGAATTGACATATTCATAAAACCGAAAAATTGCACTTTCTTAGTTTTAGACTTAAAGTCGATTTTCTTGTAAATTGTATTTCAGTTGCGTGAGCACTGTAAACTATAATGTTATGGCAGGATTAACAAATTAATATAAAAAAAGAAAAGAAAAAATTGAACTTTCTTAGATTGTTACTTAAAGCCGATTTTCTTGTAAACTGTATGTTAATTACTTGAGCGCTGTACCGCTTAGGCCGAAAAACATCAATTTTACTGATTTGCGCGGAAGTAAAATTATATTGTTATTGCAGAATTTACATATTCATATAACCGAAAAAATTGTACTTTCTTAGTTTTAGACTTAAAGTCGATTTTCTCTAAATTGTATGTCAATTGCGTGAGCACTGTACTGCTTAAGCCGAAAAACATGGGTTTTACTGGTTTGAACGAAAGTCAAATTATATTGTTATTGCAGGATTAACAAATTAATATTACCGAAAAAGTTGCACTTTCTTAGGTTTAGACTCAAAGTCGATTTTCTTGTAAATTGTATGTCAGTTGCAAGAGCACTGTACTGCTTAAGCCGAAAAACATGAAATTTACTGAGTTGCGCGAAAGTAAAATTATATAGCTATTGCAGAATAGACATATTCATATAACCGAAAAAATTGCACTTTCTTAGCTTTAGACTTAAAGTCGATTTTCTTCTAAATTGTATGTCAATTGCGGCAGCACTGTACTGCTTAAGCCGAAAAACATCAATATTACTGATTTGCACGAAAGTAAAATTATATTGTTATCGCAGAATTTACATAATTATATAACCGAAAAAATTGTACTTTCTTAGTTTTAGACTTAAAGTCGATTTTCTTCTAAATTGTATGTCAATTGCGTGAGCACTGTACCGCTTAAACCGAAAAACATGAATTTTACTGATTTGAGCGAAAGTCAAATTATATTGTTATTGCAGAATTGACATATTCATATAACCGAAAAAATTGCACTTTCTTAGTTTTAGACTTAAAATCGATTTTCTTGTAAATTGTATTTCAGTTGCGTGAGCACTGTACCGCTTAAGCCGAAAAACATGAATTTTACTGATTTGAGCGAAAGTCAAATTATATTGCTTTTGCAGGATTAACAAATTAATATTACCGAAAAAGTTGCACTTTCTTAGGTTTAGACTCAAAGTCGATTTTCTTGTAAATTGTATGTCAATTGCGGCAGCACTGTACTGCTTAAGCCGAAAAACATTAATATTACTGATTTGCGCGAAAGTAAAATTATAATGTTATCGCAGAATTTACATATTCATATAACCGAAATAATTGTACTTTCTTAGTTTTAGACTTAAAGTCGCTTTTCTTCTAAATTGTATGTCAATTGCGTGAGCACTGTACCGCTTAAACCGAAAAACATGAATTTTACTGATTTGAGCGAAAGTCAAATTATATTGTTATTGCAGAATTGACATATTCATATAACCGAAAAATTGTACTTACTTAGTTTTAGACTTAAAGTCGATTTGCTTCTAAATTGTATGTTAATTGCGTGAGCACTGTACCGCTTAAACCGAAAAACAGGAATTTTACTGATTTGAGCGTAAGTCAAATTATATTGCTTTTGCAGGATTAACAAATTAATATTACCGAAAAAGTTGCACTTTCTTAGGTTTAGACTCAAAGTCGATTTTCTTGTAAATTGTATGTCAATTGCGGCAGCACTGTACTGCTTAAGCTGAAAAACATTAATATTACTGATTTGCGCGAAAGTAAAATTATAATGTTATTGCAGAATTTACATATTCATATAACCGAAAAAATTGTACTTACTTAGTTTTAGACTTAAAGTCGATTTGCTTCTAAATTGTATGTCAATTGCGTGAGCACTGTACCGCTTAAACCGAAAAACAGGAATTTTACTGATTTGAGCGAAAGTCAAATTATATTGTTATTGCAGGATTAACAAATTAATATTACCGAAAAAGTTGCAGTTTCTTAGGTTTAGACTCAAAGTCGATTTTCTTGTAAATTGTATGTCAGTTGTGTGAGCACTGTACTGCTTAAGCCGAAACACATGAATTTTACTGATTTGAGCGAAAGTCAAATTATATTGCTTTTGCAGGATTAACAAATTAATATTAACGAAAAAGTTGGACTTTCTTAGGTTTAGACTCAAAGTCGATTTTCTTGTAAATTGTATGTCAATTGCGGCAGCACTGTACTGCTTAAGCCGAAAAACATTAATATTACTGATTTGCGCGAAAGTAAAATTATAATGTTATTGCAGAATTTACATATTCATATAACCGAAAAAATTGTACTTTCTTAGTTTTAGACTTAAAGTCGATTTGCTTCTAAATTGTATGTTAATTGCGTGAGCACTGTACCGCTTAAGCCGAAAAACATGAATTTTACTGATTTGAGCGAAAGTCAAATTATATTGTTATTGCAGGATTAACAAATTAATATTACCGAAAAAGTTGCACTTTCTTAGGTTTAGACTCAAAGTCGATTTTCTTGTAAATTGTATGTCAGTTGCGTGAGCACTGTACTGCTTAAGCCGAAAAACATGAATTTTACTGATTTGAACGAAAGTCAAATTATATTGTTATTGCAGGATTAACAAATTAATATTACCGAAAAAGTTGCACTTTCTTAGGTATAGACTCAAAGTCAATTTTCTTGTAAATTGTATGTCAATTGCGGAAGCACTGTACTACTTAAGCCGAAAAACATCAATATTACTGATATGCGCGAAAGTAAAATTATAATGTTATTGCAGAATTTACATAATTATATAACCGAAAAAATTGTACTTTCTTAGTTTTAGACTTAAAGTCGATTTTCTTCTAAATTGTATGTCAATTGCGTGAGCACTGTACCGCCTAAACCGAAAAACATGAATTTTACTGATTTGGCAAAAGTCAAATTATATTGTTATTGCAGAATTGACATATTCATATAACCGAAAAAATTGCACTTTCTTAGTTTTAGACTTAAAGTCGATTTTCTTGTGAATTGTATGTCAATTGCGGCAGCACTGTACTGCTTAAGCCGAAAAACATTAATATTACTGATTTGCGCGAAAGTAAAATTATAATGTTATTGCAGAATTTACATATTCATATAACCGAAAAAATTGTACTTTCTTAGTTTTAGACTTAAAGTCGATTTGCTTCTAAATTGTATGTTAATTGCGTGAGCACTGTACCGCTTAAGCCGAAAAACATGAATTTTACTGATTTGAGCGAAAGTCAAATTATATTGTTATTGCAGAATTGACATATTCATAAAACCGAAAAATTGCACTTTCTTAGTTTTAGACTTAAAGTCGATTTTCTTGTAAATTGTATTTCAGTTGCGTGAGCACTGTAGCGCTTAAGCCGAAAAACATGAATTTTACTGATTTGAGCGAAAGTCAAATTATATTGTTATTGCAGAATTGACATATTCATAAAACCGAAAAATTGCACTTTCTTAGTTTTAGACTTAAAGTCGATTTTCTTGTAAATTGTATTTCAGTTGCGTGAGCACTGTAGCGCTTAAGCCGAAAAACATGAATTTTACTGATTTGAGCGAAAGTCAAATTATATTGCTTTTGCAGGATTAACAAATTAATATTACCGAAAAAGTTGCACTTTCTTAGGTTTAGACTCAAAGTCGATTTTCTTGTAAATTGTATGTCAATTGCGGCAGCACTGTACTGCTTAAGCTGAAAAACATTAATATTACTGATTTGCGTGAAAGTAAAATTATAATGTTATTGCAGAATTTACATATTCATATAACCGAAAAAATTGTACTTACTTAGTTTTAGACTTAAAGTCGATTTGCTTCTAAATTGTATGTTAATTGCGTGAGCACTGTACCGCTTAAACCGAAAAACATGAATTTTACTGATTTGAGCGAAAGTCAAATTATATTGTTATTGCAGGATTAACAAATTAATATTACCGAAAAAGTTGCACTTTCTTAGGTTTAGACTCAAAGTCGATTTTCTTCTAAATTGTATGTCAATTGCATGAGCACTGTACCGCTTAAACCGAAAAACATGAAATTTACTGATTTGAGCGAAAGTCAAGTTATATTGTTATTGCAGAGTTGACATATTCATATAACCGTAAAAGTTGCACTTTCTTAGGTTTAGACTCAAAGTCGATTTTCTTGTAAATTGTATTTCAGTTGCGTGAGCACTGTACTGCTTAAGCCGAAAAACATGAATTTTACTGATTTGAACGAAAGTCAAATTATATTGTTATTGCAGGATTAACAAATTAATATTACCGAAAAAGTTGCAGTTTCTTAGGTTTAGACTCAAAGTAAATTTTCTTGTAAATTGTATGTCAATTGCGGAAGCACTGTACTGCTTAAGCCGAAAAACATCAATATTACTGATTTGCGCGAAAGTAAAATTATAATGTTATTGCAGAATTTACATAATTATATAACCGAAAAAATTGTACTTTCTTAGTTTTAGACTTAAAGTCGATTTACTTCTACATTTCGTATGTCAATTGCGTGAGCACTGTACCGGCTTAACCGAAAAACATGAATTTTACTGATTTGGCAAAAGTCAAATTATATTGTTATTGCAGAATTGACATATTCATATAACCGAAAAAATTGCACTTTCTTAGTTTTAGACTTAAAGTCGATTTTCTTGTAAATTGTATTTCAGTTGCGTGAGCACTGTACCGCTTAAGCCAAAAAACATGAATTTTACTGATTTGAGCGAAAGTCAAATTATATTGCTTTTGCAGGATTAACAAATTAATATTACCGAAAAAGTTGCACTTTCTTAGGTTTAGACTCAAAGTCGATTTTCTTGTAAATTGTATGTCAATTGCGGCAGCACTGTACTGCTTAAGCCGAAAAACATTAATATTGCTGATTTGCGCGAAAGTAAAATTATAATGTTATCGAAGAATTTACATATTCATATAACCGAAAAAATTGTACTTTCTTAGTTTTAGACTTAGAGTCGATTTTCTTCTAAATTGTATGTCAATTGCATGAGCACTGTACCGCTTAAACCGAAAAACATGAATTTTACTGATTTGAGCGAAAGTCAAGTTATATTGTTATTGCAGAGTTGACATATTCATATAACCGAAAAAATTGCACTTTCTTAGTTTTAGACTTAAAGTCGATTTTCTTGTAAATTGTATTTCAGTTGCGTGAGCACTGTAGCGCTTAAGCCGAGAAACATGAATTTTACTGATTTGAGCGAAAGTCAAATTATATTGTTATTGCAGGATTAACAAATTAATATTACCGAAAAAGTTGCACTTTCTTAGGTTTAGACTCAAAGTCGATTTTCTTGTAAATTGTATGTCAGTTGCGTGAGCACTGTACTGCTTAAGCCGAAAAACATGAATTTTACTGATTTGAACGAAAGTCAAATTATATTGTTATTGCAGGATTAACAAATTAATATTACCGAAAAAGTTGCACTTTCTTAGGTTTAGACTCAAAGTAAATTTTCTTGTAAATTGTATGTCAATTGCGGAAGCACTGTACTGCTTAAGCCGAAAAACATCAATATTACTGATTTGCGCGAAAGTAAAATTATAATGTTATTGCAGAATTTACATAATTATATAACCGAAAAAATTGTACTTTCTTAGTTTTAGACTTAAAGTCGATATGCTTCTAAATTGTATGTTAATTGCGTGAGCACTGTACCGCTTAAGCCGAAAAACATGAATTTTACTGATTTGAGCGAAAGTCAAATTATATTGTTATTGCAGGATTAACAAATTAATATTACCGAAAAAGTTGCACTTTCTTAGGTTTAGACTCAAAGTCGATTTTCTTGTAAATTGTATGTCAATTGCGGAAGCACTGTACTGCTTAAGCCGAAAAACATCAATATTACTGATTTGCGCGAAAGTAAAATTATAATGTTATTGCAGAATTTACATAATTATATAACCGAAAAAATTGTACTTTCTTAGTTTTAGACTTAAAGTCGATTTACTTCTACATTTCGTATGTCAATTGCGTGAGCACTGTACCGGCTTAACCGAAAAACATGAATTTTACTGATTTGGCAAAAGTCAAATTATATTGTTATTGCAGAATTGACATATTCATATAACCGAAAAAATTGCACTTTCTTAGTTTTAGACTTAAAGTCGATTTTCTTGTAAATTGTATTTCAGTTGCGTGAGCACTGTACCGCTTAAGCCAAAAAACATGAATTTTACTGATTTGAGCGAAAGTCAAATTATATTGCTTTTGCAGGATTAACAAATTAATATTACCGAAAAAGTTGCACTTTCTTAGGTTTAGACTCAAAGTCGATTTTCTTGTAAATTGTATGTCAATTGCGGCAGCACTGTACTGCTTAAGCCGAAAAACATTAATATTGCTGATTTGCGCGAAAGTAAAATTATAATGTTATCGAAGAATTTACATATTCATATAACCGAAAAAATTGTACTTTCTTAGTTTTAGACTTAGAGTCGATTTTCTTCTAAATTGTATGTCAATTGCATGAGCACTGTACCGCTTAAACCGAAAAACATGAATTTTACTGATTTGAGCGAAAGTCAAGTTATATTGTTATTGCAGAGTTGACATATTCATATAACCGAAAAAATTGCACTTTCTTAGTTTTAGACTTAAAGTCGATTTTCTTGTAAATTGTATTTCAGTTGCGTGAGCACTGTAGCGCTTAAGCCGAGAAACATGAATTTTACTGATTTGAGCGAAAGTCAAATTATATTGTTATTGCAGGATTAACAAATTAATATTACCGAAAAAGTTGCACTTTCTTAGGTTTAGACTCAAAGTCGATTTTCTTGTAAATTGTATGTCAGTTGCGTGAGCACTGTACTGCTTAAGCCGAAAAACATGAATTTTACTGATTTGAACGAAAGTCAAATTATATTGTTATTGCAGGATTAACAAATTAATATTACCGAAAAAGTTGCACTTTCTTAGGTTTAGACTCAAAGTAAATTTTCTTGTAAATTGTATGTCAATTGCGGAAGCACTGTACTGCTTAAGCCGAAAAACATCAATATTACTGATTTGCGCGAAAGTAAAATTATAATGTTATTGCAGAATTTACATAATTATATAACCGAAAAAATTGTACTTTCTTAGTTTTAGACTTAAAGTCGATATGCTTCTAAATTGTATGTTAATTGCGTGAGCACTGTACCGCTTAAGCCGAAAAACATGAATTTTACTGATTTGAGCGAAAGTCAAATTATATTGTTATTGCAGGATTAACAAATTAATATTACCGAAAAAGTTGCACTTTCTTAGGTTTAGACTCAAAGTCGATTTTCTTGTAAATTGTATGTCAATTGCGGAAGCACTGTACTGCTTAAGCCGAAAAACATCAATATTACTGATTTGCGCGAAAGTAAAATTATAATGTTATTGCAGAATTTACATAATTATATAACCGAAAAAATTGTACTTTCTTAGTTTTAGACTTAAAGTCGATTTACTTCTACATTTCGTATGTCAATTGCGTGAGCACTGTACCGGCTTAACCGAAAAACATGAATTTTACTGATTTGGCAAAAGTCAAATTATATTGTTATTGCAGAATTGACATATTCATATAACCGAAAAAATTGCACTTTCTTAGTTTTAGACTTAAAGTCGATTTTCTTGTAAATTGTATTTCAGTTGCGTGAGCACTGTACCGCTTAAGCCAAAAAACATGAATTTTACTGATTTGAGCGAAAGTCAAATTATATTGCTTTTGCAGGATTAACAAATTAATATTACCGAAAAAGTTGCACTTTCTTAGGTTTAGACTCAAAGTCGATTTTCTTGTAAATTGTATGTCAATTGCGGCAGCACTGTACTGCTTAAGCCGAAAAACATTAATATTGCTGATTTGCGCGAAAGTAAAATTATAATGTTATCGAAGAATTTACATATTCATATAACCGAAAAAATTGTACTTTCTTAGTTTTAGACTTAGAGTCGATTTTCTTCTAAATTGTATGTCAATTGCATGAGCACTGTACCGCTTAAACCGAAAAACATGAATTTTACTGATTTGAGCGAAAGTCAAGTTATATTGTTATTGCAGAGTTGACATATTCATATAACCGAAAAAATTGCACTTTCTTAGTTTTAGACTTAAAGTCGATTTTCTTGTAAATTGTATTTCAGTTGCGTGAGCACTGTAGCGCTTAAGCCGAGAAACATGAATTTTACTGATTTGAGCGAAAGTCAAATTATATTGTTATTGCAGGATTAACAAATTAATATTACCGAAAAAGTTGCACTTTCTTAGGTTTAGACTCAAAGTCGATTTTCTTGTAAATTGTATGTCAGTTGCGTGAGCACTGTACTGCTTAAGCCGAAAAACATGAATTTTACTGATTTGAACGAAAGTCAAATTATATTGTTATTGCAGGATTAACAAATTAATATTACCGAAAAAGTTGCACTTTCTTAGGTTTAGACTCAAAGTAAATTTTCTTGTAAATTGTATGTCAATTGCGGAAGCACTGTACTGCTTAAGCCGAAAAACATCAATATTACTGATTTGCGCGAAAGTAAAATTATAATGTTATTGCAGAATTTACATAATTATATAACCGAAAAAATTGTACTTTCTTAGTTTTAGACTTAAAGTCGATATGCTTCTAAATTGTATGTTAATTGCGTGAGCACTGTACCGCTTAAGCGGAAAAACATGAATTTTACTGATTTGAGCGAAAGTCAAATTATATTGTTATTGCAGGATTAACAAATTAATATTACCGAAAAAGTTGCACTTTCTTAGGTTTAGACTCAAAGTCGATTTTCTTCTAAATTGTATGTCAATTGCATGAGCACTGTACCGCTTAAACCGAAAAACATGAATTTTACTGATTTGAGCGAAAGTCAAGTTATATTGTTATTGCAGAGTTGACATATTCATATAACCGAAAAAGTTGCACTTTCTTAGGTTTAGACTCAAAGTCGATTTTCTTGTAAATTGTATTTCAGTTGCGTGAGCACTGTAGCGCTTAAGCCGAGAAACATGAATTTTACTGATTTGAGCGAAAGTCAAATTATATTGTTATTGCAGGATTAACAAATTAATATTACCGAAAAAGTTGCACTTTCTTAGGTTTAGACTCAAAGTCGATTTTCTTGTAAATTGTATGTCAGTTGCGTGAGCACTGTACTGCTTAAGCCGAAAAACATGAATTTTACTGATTTGAACGAAAGTCAAATTATATTGTTATTGCAGGATTAACAAATTAATATTACCGAAAAAGTTGCACTTTCTTAGGTTTAGACCCAAATTATCTTGTAAATTGTATGTCAATTGCGGCAGCACTGTACTGCTTAAGCCGAAAAACATCAATATTACTGATTTGCGCGAAAGTAAAATTATAATGTTATTGCAGAATTTACATAATTATATAACCGAAAAAATTGTACTTTCTTAGTTTTAGACTTAAAGTCGATTTTCTTCTACATTTTGTATGTCAATTGCGTGAGCACTGTACCGGCTTAACCGAAAAACATGAATTTTACTGATTTGGCAAAAGTCAAATTATATTGTTATTGCAGAATTGACATATTCATATAACCGAAAAAATTGCACTTTCTTAGTTTTAGACTTAAAGTCGATTTTCTTGTAAATTGTATTTCAGTTGCGTGAGCACTGTACCGCTTAAGCCAAAAAACATGAATTTTACTGATTTGAGCGAAAGTCAAATTATATTGCTTTTGCAGGATTAACAAATTAATATTACCGAAAAAGTTGCACTTTCTTAGGTTTAGACTCAAAGTCGATTTTCTTGTAAATTGTATGTCAATTGCGGCAGCACTGTACTGCTTAAGCCGAAAAACATTAATATTGCTGATTTGCGCGAAAGTAAAATTATAATGTTATCGCAGAATTTACATATTCATATAACCGAAAAAATTGTACTTTCTTAGTTTTAGACCTAGAGTCGATTTTCTTCTAAATTGTATGTCAATTGCATGAGCACTGTACCGCTTAAACCGAAAAACATGAATTTTACTGATTTGAGCGAAAGTCAAGTTATATTGTTATTGCAGAGTTGACATATTCATATAACCGAAAAAATTGCACTTTCTTAGTTTTAGACTTAAAGTCGATTTTCTTGTAAATTGTATTTCAGTTGCGTGAGCACTGTAGCGCTTAAGCCGAGAAACATGAATTTTACTGATTTGAGCGAAAGTCAATTTATATTGTTATTGCAGAGTTGACATATTCATATAACCGAAAAAATTGCACTTTCTTAGTTTTAGACTTAAAGTCGATTTGCTTCCAAATTGTATGTTAATTGCGTGAGCACTGTACCGCTTAAGCCGAAAAACATGAATTTTACTGATTTGAGCGAAAGTCAAATTATATTGTTATTGCAGGATTAACAAATTAATATTACCGAAAAAGTTGCACTTTCTTAGGTTTAGACTCAAAGTCGATTTTCTTCTAAATTGTATGTCAATTGCATGAGCACTGTACCGCTTAAACCGAAAAACATGAATTTTACTGATTTGAGCGAAAGTCAAGTTATATTGTTATTGCAGAGTTGACATATTCATATAACCGAAAAAGTTGCGCTTTCTTAGGTTTAGACTCAAAGTCGATTTTCTTGTAAATTGTATTTCAGTTGCGTGAGCACTGTAGCGCTTAAGCCGAGAAACATGAATTTTACTGATTTGAGCGAAAGTCAAATTATATTGTTATTGCAGGATTAACAAATTAATATTACCGAAAAAGTTGCACTTTCTTAGGTTTAGACTCAAAGTCGATTTTCTTGTAAATTGTATGTCAGTTGCGTGAGCACTGTACTGCTTAAGCCGAAAAACATGAATTTTACTGATTTGAACGAAAGTCAAATTATATTGTTATTGCAGGATAAACAAATTAATATTACCGAAAAAGTTGCACTTTCTTAGGTTTAGACTCAAAGTAAATTTTCTTGTAAATTGTATGTCAATTGCGGAAGCACTGTACTGCTTAAGCCGAAAAACATCAATATTACTGATTTGCGCGAAAGTAAAATTATAATGTTATTGCAGAATTTACATAATTATATAACCGAAAAAATTGTACTTTCTTAGTTTTAGACTTAAAGTCGATTTTCTTCTACATTTTGTATGTCAATTGCGTGAGCACTGTACCGGCTTAACCGAAAAACATGAATTTTACTGATTTGGCAAAAGTCAAATTATATTGTTATTGCAGAATTGACATATTCATATAACCGAAAAAATTGCACTTTCTTAGTTTTAGACTTAAAGTCGATTTTCTTGTAAATTGTATTTCAGTTGCGTGAGCACTGTACCGCTTAAGCCAAAAAACATGAATTTTACTGATTTGAGCGAAAGTCAAATTATATTGCTTTTGCAGGATTAACAAATTAATATTACCGAAAAGGTTGCACTTTCTTAGGTTTAGACTCAAAGTCGATTTTCTTGTAAATTGTATATATTTGTAGAATTTACATATTCATATAACCGAAAAAATTGTACTTTCTTAGTTTTAGACTTAGAGTCGATTTTCTTCTAAATTGTATGTCAATTGCATGAGCACTGTAAAGCTTAAACCGAAAAACATGAATTTT
The DNA here is from genome assembly GCF_042242935.1 of Bactrocera oleae. Classification (NCBI taxonomy): domain Eukaryota; kingdom Metazoa; phylum Arthropoda; class Insecta; order Diptera; family Tephritidae; genus Bactrocera; species Bactrocera oleae. The sequence continues at coordinate 13,129,249 of NC_091541.1, read as the reverse complement.
ACTGATTTGAGCGAAAGTCAAGTTATATTGTTATTGCAGAGTTGAGATATTCATATAACCGAAAAAATTGCACTTTCTTAGTTTTAGACTTAAAGTCGATTTTCTTGTAAATTGTATTTCAGTTGCGTGAGCACTGTAGCGCTTAAGCCGAGAAACATGAATTTTACTGATTTGAGCGAAAGTCAAATTATATTGCTTTTGCAGGATTAACAAATTAATATTACCGAAAAAGTTGCACTTTCTTAGGTTTAGACTCAAAGTCGATTTTCTTGTAAATTGTATGTCAATTGCGGCAGCACTGTACTGCTTAAGCTGAAAAACATTAATATTACTGATTTGCGCGAAAGTAAAATTATAATGTTATTGCAGAATTTACATATTCATATAACCAAAAAAATTTTACTTTCTTAGTTTTAGACTTAAAGTCAATTTGCTTCTAAATTGTATGTTAATTGCGTGAGCACTGTACCGCTTAAACCGAAAAACATGAATTTTACTGATTTGAGCGAAAGTCAAATTATATTGTTATTGCAGGATTAACAAATTAATATTACCGAAAAAGTTGCACTTTCCTAGGTTTAGACTCAAAGTCGATTTTCTTGTAAATTGTATGTCAGTTGTGTGAGCACTGTACTGCTTAAGCCGAAAAACATGAATTTTACTGATTTGAGCGAAAGTCAAATTATATTGCTTTTGCAGGATTAACAAATTAATATTACCGAAAAAGTTGCACTTTCTTAGGTTTAGACTCAAAGTCGATTTTCTTGTAAATTGTATGTCAATCGCGGCAGCACTGTACTGCTTAAGCCGAAAAACATTAATATTACTGATTTGCGCGAAAGTAAAATTATAATGTTATTGCAGAATTTATATATTCATATAACCGAAAAAATTGTACTTTCTTAGTTTTAGACTTAAAGTCGATTTTCTTCTAAATTGTATGTCAATTGCGTGAGCACTGTACCGCTTAAACAGAAAACATGAATTTTACTGATCTGAGCGAAAGTCAAATTATATTGTTATTGTAGAATTGACATATTCATATAACCGAAAAAATTGCACTTTCTTAGTTTTAGACTTAAAGTCGATTTTCTTGTAAATTGTATTTCAGTTGCGTGAGCACTGTACCGCTTAAACCGAAAAACATGAATTTTACTGATTTGAGCGAAAATCAAATTATATTGCTTTTGCAGGATTAACAAATTAATATTACCGAAAAAGTTGCACTTTCTTAGGTTTAGACTCAAAGTCGATTTTCTTGTAAATTGTATGTCAATTGCGGCAGCACTGTACTGCTTAAGCTGAAAAACATTAATATTACTGATTTGCGCGAAAGTAAAATTATAATGTTATTGCAGAATTTACATATTCATATAACCGAAAAAATTGTACTTTCTTAGTTTTAGACTTAAAGTCGATTTGCTTCTAAATTGTATGTTAATTGCGTGAGCACTGTACCGCTTAAACCGAAAAACATGAATTTTACTGATTTGAGCGAAAGTCAAATTATATTGTTATTGCAGAATTAACAAATTAATATTACCGAAAAAGTTGCACATTTTTAGGTTTAGACTCAAAGTCGATTTTCTTGTAAATTGTATCTCAGTTGTGTGAGCACTGTACTGCTTAGGCCGAAAAACATGAATTTTACTAATTTGAGCGAAAGTCAAATTATATTGTTATTGCAGGATTAACAAATTAATATTACCGAAAAAGTTGCACTTTCTTAGGTTTAGACTCAAAGTCGATTTTCTTGCAAATTGTATGTCAATTGCGGCAGCACTGTACTGCTTAAGCCGAAAAACATCAATATTACTGATTTGCGCGAAAGTAAAATTATAATGTTATTGCAGAATTTACATATTCATATAACCGAAAAAATTGTACCTTCTTAGTTTTAGACTTAAAGTCGATTTTCTTCTAAATTGTATGTCAATTGCGTGAGCACTGTACCGCTTAAACCGAAAAACATGAACTTTACTGATTTGAGCGAAAGTCAAATTATATTGTTATTGCAGAATTGACATATTCATATAACCGAAAAAATTGCACTTTCTAAGTTTTAGACTTAAAGTCGATTTTCTTGTAAATTGTATTTCAGTTGCGTGAGCACTGTACCGCTTAAGCCGAAAAACATGAATTTTACTGATTTGAGCGAAAGTCAAATTATATTGCTTTTGCAGGATTAACAAATTAATATTACCGAAAAAGTTGCACTTTCTTAGGTTTAGACTCAAAGTCGACTTTCTTGTAGTTTGGATGTTAATTGCGGCAGCACTGTACTGCTTAAGCCGAAAAACATTAATATTACTGATTTGCGCGAAAGTCAAATTATAATGTTATTGCAGAATTTACATATTCATATAACCGAAAAAATTGTACTTTCTTAGTTTTAGACTTAAAGTCGATTTTCTTCTAAATTGTATGTCAATTGCGTGAGCACTGTACCGCTTAAACCGAAAAACATGAATTTTACTGATTTGAGCGAAAGTCAAATTATATTGTTATTGCAGGATTAACAAATTAATATTACCGAAAAAGTTGCACTTTCTTAGGTTTAGACTCAAAATCGATTTGCTTCTAAATTGTATGTTAATTGCGTGAGCACTGTACCGCTTAAACCGAAAAACATGAATTTTACTGATTTGAGCGAAAGTCAAATTATATTGTTATTGCAGGATTAACAAATTAATATTACCGAAAAAGTTGCACATTTTTAGGTTTAGACTCAAAGTCGATTTTCTTGTAAATTGTATCTCAGTTGTGTGAGCACTGTACTGCTTAGGCCGAAAAACATGAATTTTACTAATTTGGGCGAAAGTCAAATTATATTGTTATTGCAGGATTAACAAATTAATATTACCGAAAAAGTTGCACTTTCTTAGGTTTAGACTCAAAGTCGATTTTCTTGCAAATTGTATGTCAATTGCGGCAGCACTGTACTGCTTAAGCCGAAAAACATCAATATTACTGATTTGCGCGAAAGTAAAATTATAATGTTATTGCAGAATTTACATATTCATATAACCGAAAAAATTGTACCTTCTTAGTTTTAGACTTAAAGTCGATTTTCTTCTAAATTGTATGTCAATTGCGTGAGCACTGTACCGCTTAAACCGAAAAACATGAACTTTACTGATTTGAGCGAAAGTCAAATTATATTGTTATTGCAGAATTGACATATTCATATAACCGAAAAAATTGCACTTTCTAAGTTTTAGACTTAAAGTCGATTTTCTTGTAAATTGTATTTCAGTTGCGTGAGCACTGTACCGCTTAAGCCGAAAAACATGAATTTTACTGATTTGAGCGAAAGTCAAATTATATTGCTTTTGCAGGATTAACAAATTAATATTACCGAAAAAGTTGCACTTTCTTAGGTTTAGACTCAAAGTCGACTTTCTTGTAGTTTGGATGTTAATTGCGGCAGCACTGTACTGCTTAAGCCGAAAAACATTAATATTACTGATTTGCGCGAAAGTCAAATTATAATGTTATTGCAGAATTTACATATTCATATAACCGAAAAAATTGTACTTTCTTAGTTTTAGACTTAAAGTCGATTTTCTTCTAAATTGTATGTCAATTGCGTGAGCACTGTACCGCTTAAACCGAAAAACATGAATTTTACTGATTTGAGCGAAAGTCAAATTATATTGTTATTGCAGGATTAACAAATTAATATTACCGAAAAAGTTGCACTTTCTTAGGTTTAGACTCAAAATCGATTTTCTTGTAAATTGTATGTCAGTTGCGTGAGCACTGTACTGCTTAAGCCGAAAAACATGAATTTTACTGATTTGAACGAAAGTCAAATTATATTGTTATTGCAGAATTAACAAATTAATATTACCGAAAAAGTTGCACTTTCTTAGGCTTAGACTCAAAGTCAATTTTCTTGTAAATTGTATGTCAATTGCGGAAGCACTGTACTGCTTAAGCCGAAAAACATGAATTTTACTGATTTGAGCGAAAGTCAAATTATATTGCTTTTGCAGGATTAACAAATTAATATTACCGAAAAAGTTGCACTTTCTTAGGTTTAGACTCAAAGTCGACTTTCTTGTAGTTTGGATGTTAATTGCGGCAGCACTGTACTGCTTAAGCCGAAAAACATTAATATTACTGATTTGCGCGAAAGTCAAATTATAATGTTATTGCAGAATTTACATATTCATATAACCGAAAAAATTGTACTTTCTTAGTTTTAGACTTAAAGTCGATTTTCTTATAAATTGTATGTCAATTGCGTGAGCACTGTACTGCTTAAGCCGAAACACATGAATTTTACTGATTTGAGCGAAAGTCAAATTATATTGCTTTTGCAGGATTAACAAATTAATATTACCGAAAAAGTTGGACTTTCTTAGGTTTAGAATGAAAGTCGATTTTCTTGTAAATTGTATGTCAATTGCGGCAGCACTGTACTGCTTAAGCCGAAAAACATTAATATTACTGATTTGCGCGAAAGTAAAATTATAATGTTATTGCAGAATTTACATATTCATATAACCGAAAAAATTGTACTTTCTTAGTTTTAGACTTAAAGTCGATTTGCTTCTAAATTGTATGTTAATTGCGTGAGCACTGTACCGCTTAAGCCGAAAAACATGAATTTTACTGATTTAAGCGAAAGTCAAATTATATTGTTATTGCAGGATTAACAAATTAATATTACCGAAAAAGTTGCACTTTCTTAGGTTTAGACTCAAAGTCGATTTTCTTGTAAATTGTATGTCAGTTGCGTGAGCACTGTACTGCTTAAGCCGAAAAACATGAATTTTACTGATTTGAACGAAAGTCAAATTATATTGTTATTGCAGGATTAACAAATTAATATTACCGAAAAAGTTGCACTTTCTTAGGCTTAGACTCAAAGTCAATTTTCTTGTAAATTGTATGTCAATTGCGGAAGCACTGTACTGCTTAAGCCGAAAAACATCAATATTACTGATTTGCGCGAAAGTAAAATTATAATGTTATTGCAGAATTTACATAATTATATAACCGAAAAAATTGTACTTTCTTAGTTTTAGACTTAAAGTCGATTTTTTTCTAAATTGTATGTCAATTGCGTGAGCACTGTACCGCCTAAACCGAAAAACATGAATTTTACTGATTTGGCAAAAGTCAAATTATATTGTTATTGCAGAATTGACATATTCATATAACCGAAAAATTGCACTTTCTTAGTTTTAGACTTAAAGTCGATTTTCTTGTAAATTGTATTTCAGTTGCGTGAGCACTGTAGCGCTTAAGCCGAAAAACATGAATTTTACTGATTTGAGCGAAAGTCAAATTATATTGCTTTTGCAGGATTAATAAATTAATATTACCGAAAAAGTTGCACTTTCTTAGGTTTAGACTCAAAGTCGATTTTCTTGTAAATTGTATGTCAATTGCGGTAGCACTGTACTGCTTAAGCTGAAAAACATTAATATTACTGATTTGCGTGAAAGTAAAATTATAATGTTATTGCAGAATTTACATATTCATATAACCGAAAAAATTGTACTTACTTAGTTTTAGACTTAAAGTCGATTTGCTTCTAAATTGTATGTTAATTGCGTGAGCACTGTACCGCTTAAACCGAAAAACATGAATTTTACTGATTTGAGCGAAAGTCAAATTATATTGTTATTGCAGGATTAACAAATTAATATTACCGAAAAAGTTGCACTTTCTTAGGTTTAGACTCAAAGTCGATTTTCTTGTAAATTGTATGTCAGTTGTGTGAGCACTGTACTGCTTAAGCCGAAACACATGAATTTTACTGATTTGAGCGAAAGTCAAATTATATTGCTTTTGCAGGATTAACAAATTAATATTACCGAAAAAGTTGCACTTTCTTAGGCTTAGACTCAAAGTCAATTTTCTTGTAAATTGTATGTCAATTGCGGAAGCACTGTACTGCTTAAGCCGAAAAACATGAATTTTACTGATTTGAGCGAAAGTCAAATTATATTGCTTTTGCAGGATTAACAAATTAATATTACCGAAAAAGTTGCACTTTCTTAGGTTTAGACTCAAAGTCGACTTTCTTGTAGTTTGGATGTTAATTGCGGCAGCACTGTACTGCTTAAGCCGAAAAACATTAATATTACTGATTTGCGCGAAAGTCAAATTATAATGTTATTGCAGAATTGACATATTCATATAACCGAAAAAATTGTACTTTCTTAGTTTTAGACTTAAAGTCGATTTTCTTCTAAATTGTATGTCAATTGCGTGAGCACTGTACCGCTTAAACCGAAAAACATGAATTTTACTGATTTGAGCGAAAGTCAAATTATATTGTTATTGCAGGATTAACAAATTAATATTACCGAAAAAGTTGCACTTTCTTAGGTTTAGACTCAAAATCGATTTTCTTGTAAATTGTATGTCAGTTGTTTGAGCACTGTACTGCTTAAGCCGAAACACATGAATTTTACTGATTTGAGCGAAAGTCAAATTATATTGCTTTTGCAGGATTAACAAATTAATATTACCGAAAAAGTTGCACATTTTTAGGTTTAGACTCAAAGTCGATTTTCTTGTAAATTGTATCTCAGTTGTGTGAGCACTGTACTGCTTAAGCCGAAAAACATTAATATTACTGATTTGCGCGAAAGTAAAATTATAATGTTATTGCAGAATTTACATATTCATATAACCGAAAAAATTGTACTTTCTTAGTTTTAGACTTAAAGTCGATTTGCTTCTAAATTGTATGTTAATTGCGTGAGCACTGTACCGCTTAAGCCGAAAAACATGAATTTTACTGATTTAAGCGAAAGTCAAATTATATTGTTATTGCAGGATTAACAAATTAATATTACCGAAAAAGTTGCACTTTCTTAGGTTTAGACTCAAAGTCGATTTTCTTGTAAATTGTATGTCAGTTGCGTGAGCACTGTACTGCTTAAGCCGAAAAACATGAATTTTACTGATTTGAACGAAAGTCAAATTATATTGTTATTGCAGGATTAACAAATTAATATTACCGAAAAAGTTGCACTTTCTTAGGTTTAGACTCAAAGTCAATTTTCTTGTAAATTGTATGTCAATTGCGGAAGCACTGTACTGCTTAAGCCGAAAAACATCAATATTACTGATTTGCGCGAAAGTAAAATTATAATGTTATTGCAGAATTTACATAATTATATAACCGAAAAAATTGTACTTTCTTAGTTTTAGACTTAAAGTCGATTTTCTTCTAAATTGTATGTCAATTGCGTGAGCACTGTACCGCCTAAACCGAAAAACATGAATTTTACTGATTTGGCAAAAGTCAAATTATATTGTTATTGCAGAATTGACATATTCATATAACCGAAAAATTGCACTTTCTTAGTTTTAGACTTAAAGTCGATTTTCTTGTAAATTGTATTTCAGTTGCGTGAGCACTGTACTGCTTAAGCCGAAAAACATGAATTTTACTGATTTGAACGAAAGTCAAATTATATTGTTATTGCAGAATTGACATATTCATATAACCGAAAAATTGCACTTTCTTAGGTTTAGACTCAAAGTCGATTTTCTTGTAAATTGTATGTCAGTTGCGTGAGCACTGTACTGCTTAAGCCGAAAAACATTAATATTACTGATTTGAACGAAAGTCAAATTATATTGTTATTGCAGAATTGACATATTCATATAACCGAAAAATTGCACTTTCTTAGGCTTAGACTTAAAGTCGATTTTCTTGTAAATTGTATTTCAGTTGCGTGAGCACTGTACTGCTTAAGCCGAAAAACATGAATTTTACTGATTTGGCAAAAGTCAAATTATATTGTTATTGCAGAATTGACATATTCATATAACCGAAAAATTGCACTTTCTTAGGTTTAGACTCAAAGTCGATTTTCTTGTAAATTGTATGTCAGTTGCGTGAGCACTGTACTGCTTAAGCCGAAAAACATGAATTTTACTGATTTGAACGAAAGTCAAATTATATTGTTATTGCAGGATTAACAAATTAATATTACCGAAAAAGTTGCACTTTCTTAGGCTTAGACTCAAAGTCAATTTTCTTGTAAATTGTATGTCAATTGCGGCAGCACTGTACTGCTTAAGCCGAAAAACATTAATATTACTGATTTGCGCGAAAGTAAAATTATAATGTTATTGCAGAATTTACATATTCATATAACCGAAAAAATTGTACTTTCTTAGTTTTAGACTTAAAGTCGATTTGCTACTAAATTGTATGTCAGTTGTGTGAGCACTGTACTGCTTAAGCCGAAACACATGAATTTTACTGATTTGAGCGAAAGTCAAATTATATTGCTTTTGCAGGATTAACAAATTAATATTACCGAAAAAGTTGGACTTTCTTAGGTTTAGACTCAAAGTCGATTTGCTTCTAAATTGTATGTTAATTGCGTGAGCACTGTACCGCTTAAGCCGAAAAACATGAATTTTACTGATTTAAGCGAAAGTCAAATTATATTGTTATTGCAGGATTAACAAATTAATATTACCGAAAAAGTTGTACTTTCTTAGTTTTAGACTTAAAGTCGATTTTCTTCTAAATTGTATGTCAATTGCGTGAGCACTGTACTGCTTAAGCCGAAAAACATGAATTTTACTGATTTGAACGAAAGTCAAATTATATTGTTATTGCAGGATTAACAAATTAATATTACCGAAAAAGTTGCACTTTCTTAGGTTTAGACTCAAAGTCAATTTTCTTGTAAATTGTATGTCAATTGCGGAAGCACTGTACTGCTTAAGCCGAAAAACATATATATTACTGATTTGCGCGAAAGTAAAATTATTGCAGAATTTACATAATTATATAGCCGAAAAAATTGTACTTTCTTAGTTTTAGATTTAAAGTCTATTTTCTTCTAAATTGTATGTCAATTGCGTGAGCACTGTACCGCTTAAGCCGAAAAACATGAATTTTACTGATTTAAGCGAAAGTCAAATTATATTGTTATTGCAGGATTAACAAATTAATATTACCGAAAAAGTTGTACTTTCTTAGTTTTAGACTTAAAGTCGATTTTCTTCTAAATTGTATGTCAATTGCGTGAGCACTGTACCGCCTAAACCGAAAAACATGAATTTTACTGATTTGGCAAAAGTCAAATTATATTGTTATTGCAGAATTGACATATTCATATAACCGAAAAATTGCACTTTCTTAGTTTTAGACTTAAAGTCGATTTTCTTGTAAATTGTATTTCAGTTGCGTGAGCACTGTAGCGCTTAAACCGAAAAACATGAATTTTACTGATTTGAGCGAAAGTCAAATTATATTGCTTTTGCAGGATTAACAAATTAATATTACCGAAAAAGTTGCACTTTCTTAGGTTTAGACTCAAAGTCGATTTTCTTGTAAATTGTATGTCAATTGCGGTAGCACTGTACTGCTTAAGCTGAAAAACATTAATATTACTGATTTGCGTGAAAGTAAAATTATAATGTTATTGCAGAATTTACATATTCATATAACCGAAAAAATTGTACTTACTTAGTTTTAGACTTAAAGTCGATTTGCTTCTAAATTGTATGTTAATTGCGTGAGCACTGTACCGCTTAAACCGAAAAACATGAATTTTACTGATTTGAGCGAAAGTCAAATTATATTGTTATTGCAGGATTAACAAATTAATATTACCGAAAAAGTTGCACTTTCTTAGGTTTAGACTCAAAGTCGATTTTCTTGTAAATTGTATGTCAGTTGTGTGAGCACTGTACTGCTTAAGCCGAAACACATGAATTTTACTGATTTGAGCGAAAGTCAAATTATATTGCTTTTGCAGGATTAACAAATTAATATTACCGAAAAAGTTGGACTTTCTTAGGTTTAGACTCAAAGTCGATTTTCTGTAAATTGTATGTCAATTGCGGCAGCACTGTACTGCTTAAGCCGAAAAACATTAATATTACTGATTTGCGCGAAAGTAAAATTATAATGTTATTGCAGAATTTACATATTCATATAACCGGAAAAATTGTACTTTCTTAGTTTTAGACTTAAAGTCGATTTGCTTCTAAACTGTATGTTAATTTCGTGAGCACTGTACTGCTTAAGCCGAAAAACATGAATTTTACTGATTTGAACGAAAGGCAAATTATATTGTTATTGCAGGATTAACAAATTAATATTACCGAAAAAGTTGCATTTTCTTAGTTTTGGACTTAAAGTCGATTTTCTTGTAAATTGTATGTCAATTGCGTGAGCACTGTACTGCTTAAGCTGAAAAACATTAATATTACTGATTTGCGTGAAAGTAAAATTATTGCAGAATTTACATAATTATATAACCGAAAAAATTGTACTTTCTTAGTTTTAGACTTAAAGTCGATTTTCTTGTAAATTGTATGTCAATTGCGGAAGCACTGTACTGCTTAAGCCGAAAAACATCAATATTACTGATTTGCGCGAAAGTAAAATTATTGCAGAATTTACATAATTATATAACCGAAAAAATTGTACTTTCTTAGTTTTAGACTTAAAGTCGATTTTCTTCTAAATTGTATGTCAATTGCGTGAGCACTGTACCGCCTAAACCGAAAAACATGAATTTTACTGATTTGGCAAAAGTCAAATTATATTGTTATTGCAGAATTGACATATTCATATAACCGAAAAATTGCACTTTCTTAGTTTTAGACTTAAAGTCGATTTTCTTGTAAATTGTATTTCAGTTGCGTGAGCACTGTAGCGCTTAAGCCGAAAAACATGAATTTTACTGATTTGAGCGAAAGTCAAATTATATTGCTTTTGCAGGATTAACAAATTAATATTACCGAAAAAGTTGCACTTTCTTAGGTTTAGACTCAAAGTCGATTTTCTTGTAAATTGTATGTCAATTGCGGTAGCACTGTACTGCTTAAGCTGAAAAACATTAATATTACTGATTTGCGTGAAAGTAAAATTATAATGTTATTGCAGAATTTACATATTCATATAACCGAAAAAATTGTACTTACTTAGTTTTAGACTTAAAGTCGATTTGCTTCTAAATTGTATGTTAATTGCGTGAGCACTGTACCGCTTAAACCGAAAAACATGAATTTTACTGATTTGAGCGAAAGTCAAATTATATTGTTATTGCAGGATTAACAAATTAATATTACCGAAAAAGTTGTACTTTCTTAGGTTTAGACTCAAAGTCGATTTTCTTGTAAATTGTATGTCAGTTGTGTGAGCACTGTACTGCTTAAGCCGAAACACATGAATTTTACTGATTTGAGCGAAAGTCAAATTATATTGCTTTTGCAGGATTAAAAAATTAATATTACCGAAAAAGTTGCATTTTCTTAGGCTTAGACTCAAAGTCAATTTTCTTGTAAATTGTATGTCAATTGCGGTAGCACTGTACTGCTTAAGCTGAAAAACATTAATATTACTGATTTGCGTGAAAGTAAAATTATAATGTTATTGCAGAATTTACATATTCATATAACCGAAAAAATTGTACTTTCTTAGTTTTAGACTTAAAGTCGATTTTCTTCTAAATTGTATGTCAATTGCGTGAGCACTGTACCGCCTAAACCGAAAAACATGAATTTTACTGATTTGGCAAAAGTCAAATTATATTGTTATTGCAGAATTGACATATTCATATAACCGAAAAATTGCACTTTCTTAGTTTTAGACTTAAAGTCGATTTTCTTGTAAATTGTATTTCAGTTGCGTGAGCACTGTACTGCTTAAGCCGAAAAACATGAATTTTACTGATTTGAACGAAAGTCAAATTATATTGTTATTGCAGAATTGACATATTCATATAACCGAAAAATTGCACTTTCTTAGGTTTAGACTCAAAGTCGATTTTCTTGTAAATTGTATGTCAGTTGCGTGAGCACTGTACTGCTTAAGCCGAAAAACATTAATATTACTGATTTGAACGAAAGTCAAATTATATTGTTATTGCAGAATTGACATATTCATATAACCGAAAAATTGCACTTTCTTAGGCTTAGACTTAAAGTCGATTTTCTTGTAAATTGTATTTCAGTTGCGTGAGCACTGTACTGCTTAAGCCGAAAAACATGAATTTTACTGATTTGGCAAAAGTCAAATTATATTGTTATTGCAGAATTGACATATTCATATAACCGAAAAATTGCACTTTCTTAGGTTTAGACTCAAAGTCGATTTTCTTGTAAATTGTATGTCAGTTGCGTGAGCACTGTACTGCTTAAGCCGAAAAACATGAATTTTACTGATTTGAACGAAAGTCAAATTATATTGTTATTGCAGGATTAACAAATTAATATTACCGAAAAAGTTGCACTTTCTTAGGCTTAGACTCAAAGTCAATTTTCTTGTAAATTGTATGTCAATTGCGGCAGCACTGTACTGCTTAAGCCGAAAAACATTAATATTACTGATTTGCGCGAAAGTAAAATTATAATGTTATTGCAGAATTTACATATTCATATAACCGAAAAAATTGTACTTTCTTAGTTTTAGACTTAAAGTCGATTTGCTACTAAATTGTATGTCAGTTGTGTGAGCACTGTACTGCTTAAGCCGAAACACATGAATTTTACTGATTTGAGCGAAAGTCAAATTATATTGCTTTTGCAGGATTAACAAATTAATATTACCGAAAAAGTTGGACTTTCTTAGGTTTAGACTCAAAGTCGATTTGCTTCTAAATTGTATGTTAATTGCGTGAGCACTGTACCGCTTAAGCCGAAAAACATGAATTTTACTGATTTAAGCGAAAGTCAAATTATATTGTTATTGCAGGATTAACAAATTAATATTACCGAAAAAGTTGTACTTTCTTAGTTTTAGACTTAAAGTCGATTTTCTTCTAAATTGTATGTCAATTGCGTGAGCACTGTACTGCTTAAGCCGAAAAACATGAATTTTACTGATTTGAACGAAAGTCAAATTATATTGTTATTGCAGGATTAACAAATTAATATTACCGAAAAAGTTGCACTTTCTTAGGTTTAGACTCAAAGTCAATTTTCTTGTAAATTGTATGTCAATTGCGGAAGCACTGTACTGCTTAAGCCGAAAAACATCAATATTACTGATTTGCGCGAAAGTAAAATTATTGCAGAATTTACATAATTATATAGCCGAAAAAATTGTACTTTCTTAGTTTTAGACTTAAAGTCGATTTTCTTCTAAATTGTATGTCAATTGCGTGAGCACTGTACCGCTTAAGCCGAAAAACATGAATTTTACTGATTTAAGCGAAAGTCAAATTATATTGTTATTGCAGGATTAACAAATTAATATTACCGAAAAAGTTGTACTTTCTTAGTTTTAGACTTAAAGTCGATTTTCTTCTAAATTGTATGTCAATTGCGTGAGCACTGTACCGCCTAAACCGAAAAACATGAATTTTACTGATTTGGCAAAAGTCAAATTATATTGTTATTGCAGAATTGACATATTCATATAACCGAAAAATTGCACTTTCTTAGTTTTAGACTTAAAGTCGATTTTCTTGTAAATTGTATTTCAGTTGCGTGAGCACTGTAGCGCTTAAGCCGAAAAACATGAATTTTACTGATTTGAGCGAAAGTCAAATTATATTGCTTTTGCAGGATTAACAAATTAATATTACCTAAAAAGTTGCACTTTCTTAGGTTTAGACTCAAAGTCGATTTTCTTGTAAATTGTATGTCAATTGCGGTAGCACTGTACTGCTTAAGCTGAAAAACATTAATATTACTGATTTGCGTGAAAGTAAAATTATAATGTTATTGCAGAATTTACATATTCATATAACCGAAAAATATGTACTTACTTAGTTTTAGACTTAAAGTCGATTTGCTTCTAAATTGTATGTTAATTGCGTGAGCACTGTACCGCTTAAACCGAAAAACATGAATTTTACTGATTTGAGCGAAAGTCAAATTATATTGTTATTGCAGGATTAACAAATTAGAATTACCGAAAAAGTTGCACTTTCTTAGGTTTAGACTCAAAGTCGATTTTCTTGTAAATTGTATGTCAGTTGTGTGAGCACTGTACTGCTTAAGCCGAAACACATTAATATTACTGATTTGCGCGAAAGTAAAATTATAATGTTATTGCAGAATTTACATATTCATATAACCGGAAAAATTGTACTTTCTTAGTTTTAGACTTAAAGTCGATTTGCTTCTAAATTGTATGTTAATTGCGTGAGCACTGTACTGCTTAAGCCGAAAAACATGAATTTTACTGATTTGAACGAAAGGCAAATTATATTGTTATTGCAGGATTAACAAATTAATATTACCGAAAAAGTTGCACTTTCTTAGGTTTAGACTCAAAGTCAATTTTCTTGTAAATTGTATGTCAATTGCGAAAGCACTGTACTGCTTAAGCCGAAAAACATCAATATTACTGATTTGCGCGAAAGTAAAATTATTGCAGAATTTACATAATTATATAACCGAAAAAATTGTACTTTCTTAGTTTTAGACTTAAAGTCGATTTTCTTCTAAATTGTATGTCAATTGCGTGGGCACTGTACCGCCTAAACCGAAAAACATGAATTTTACTGATTTGGCAAAAGTCAAATTATATTGTTATTGCAGAATTGACATATTCATATAACCGAAAAATTGCACTTTCTTAGTTTTAGACTTAAAGTCGATTTTCTTGTAAATTGTATTTCAGTTGCGTGAGCACTGTAGCGCTTAAGCCGAAAAACATGAATTTTACTGATTTGAGCGAAAGTCAAATTATATTGCTTTTGCAGGATTAACAAATTAATATTACCGAAAAAGTTGCACTTTCTTAGGTTTAGACTCAAAGTCGATTTTCTTGTAAATTGTATGTCAATTGCGGTAGCACTGTACTGCTTAAGCTGAAAAACATTAATATTACTGATTTGCGTGAAAGTAAAATTATAATGTTATTGCAGAATTTACATATTCATATAACCGAAAAAATTGTACTTACTTAGTTTTAGACTTAAAGTCGATTTGCTTCTAAATGGTATGTTAATTGCGTGAGCACTGTACCGCTTAAACCGAAAAACATGAATTTTACTGATTTGAGCGAAAGTCAAATTATATTGTTATTGCAGGATTAACAAATTAATATTACCGAAAAAGTTGCACTTTCTTAGGTTTAGACTCAAAGTCGATTTTCTTGTAAATTGTATGTCAGTTGTGTGAGCACTGTACTGCTTAAGCCGAAACACATGAATTTTACTGATTTGAGCGAAAGTCAAATTATATTGCTTTTGCAGGATTAAAAAATTAATATTACCGAAAAAGTTGCCCTTTCTTAGGCTTAGACTCAAAGTCAATTTTCTTGTAAATTGTATGTCAATTGCGGAAGCACTGTACTGCTTAAGCCGAAAAACATTAATATTACTGATTTGCGCGAAAGTCAAATTATAATGTTATTGCAGAATTTACATATTCATATTACCGAAAAAGTTGCACTTTCTTAGGTTTAGACTCAAAGTCGATTTTCTTGTAAATTGTATGTCAGTTGTGTGAGCACTGTACTGCTTAAGCCGAAAAACATGAATTTTACTGATTTGAGCGAAAGTCAAATTATATTGTTATTGCAGGATTAACAAATTAATATTACCGAAAAAGTTGCACTTTCTTAGGTTTAGACTCAAAATCGATTTTCTTGTAAATTGTATGTCAGTTGTTTGAGCACTGTACTGCTTAAGCCGAAACACATGAATTTTACTGATTTGAGCGAAAGTCAAATTATATTGTTATTGCAGGATTAACAAATTAATATTACCGAAAAAGTTGCACTTTCTTAGGTTTAGACTCAAAGTCGATTTTCTTGTAAATTGTATGTCAGTTGTGTGAGCACTGTACTGCTTAAGCCGAAACACATGAATTTTACTGATTTGAGCGAAAGTCAAATTATATTGCTTTTGCAGGATTAACAAATTAATATTACCGAAAAAGTTGCACTTTCTTAGGCTTAGACTCAAAGTCAATTTTCTTGTAAATTGTATGTCAATTGCGTGAGCACTGTACCGCTTAAACCGAAAACATGAATTTTACTGATTTGAGCGAAAGTCAAATTATATTGTTATTGCAGGATTAACAAATTAATATTACCGAAAAAGTTGCACTTTCTTAGTTTTAGACTTAAAGTCGATTTTCTTGTAAATTGTATGTCAGTTGCGTGAGCACTGTACTGCTTAAGCCGAAAAACATGAATTTTACTGATTTGAACGAAAGTCAAATTATATTGTTATTGCAGGATTAACAAATTAATATTACCGAAAAAGTTGCACTTTCTTAGGTATAGACTCAAAGTCAATTTTCTTGTAAATTGTATGCCAATTGCGTGAGCACTGTACCGCTTAAGCCGAAAAACATGAATTTTACTGATTTGAACGAAAGTCAAATTATATTGTTATTGCAGGATTAACAAATTAATATTACCGAAAAAGTTGCACTTTCTTAGGCTTAGACTCAAAGTCAATTTTCTTGTAAATTGTATGTCAATTGCGTGAGCACTGTACCGCTTAAACCGAAAAACATGAATTTTACTGATTTGAGCGAAAGTCAAATTATATTGTTATTGCAGGATTAACAAATTAATATTACCGAAAAAGTTGCACTTTCTTAGGTTTAGACTCAAAGTCGATTTTCTTGTAAATTGTATGTCAGTTGTGTGAGCACTGTACTGCTTAAGCCGAAACACATGAATTTTACTGATTTGAGCGAAAGTCAAATTATATTGTTATTGCAGGATTAACAAATTAATATTACCGAAAAAGTTGCACTTTCTTAGGTTTAGACTCAAAATCGATTTTCTTGTAAATTGTATGTCAGTTGTTTGAGCACTGTACTGCTTAAGCCGAAACACATGAATTTTACTGATTTGAGCGAAAGTCAAATTATATTGCTTTTGCAGGATTTACATAATTATATAACCGAAAAAATTGTACTTTCTTAGTTTTAGACTTAAAGTCGATTTTCTTCTACATTTTGTATGTCAATTGCGTGAGCACTGTACCGCCTAAACCGAAAAACATGAATTTTACTGATTTGCGCGAAAGTCAAATTATAATGTTATTGCAGAATTTACATATTCATATTACCGAAAAAGTTGCACTTTCTTAGGTTTAGACTCAAAGTCGATTTTCTTGTAAATTGTATGTCAGTTGTGTGAGCACTGTACTGCTTAAGCCGAAAAACATGAATTTTACTGATTTGAGCGAAAGTCAAATTATATTGTTATTGCAGGATTAACAAATTAATATTACCGAAAAAGTTGCACTTTCTTAGGTTTAGACTCAAAATCGATTTTCTTGTAAATTGTATGTCAGTTGTTTGAGCACTGTACTGCTTAAGCCGAAACACATGAATTTTACTGATTTGAGCGAAAGTCAAATTATATTGTTATTGCAGGATTAACAAATTAATATTACCGAAAAAGTTGCACTTTCTTAGGTTTAGACTCAAAGTCGATTTTCTTGTAAATTGTATGTCAGTTGTGTGAGCACTGTACTGCTTAAGCCGAAACACATGAATTTTACTTATTTGAGCGAAAGTCAAATTATATTGCTTTTGCAGGATTAACAAATTAATATTACCGAAAAAGTTGCACTTTCTTAGGCTTAGACTCAAAGTCAATTTTCTTGTAAATTGTATGTCAATTGCGTGAGCACTGTACCGCTTAAACCGAAAAACATGAATTTTACTGATTTGAGCGAAAGTCAAATTATAATGTTATTGCAGGATTAACAAATTAATATTACCGAAAAAGTTGCACTTTCTTAGTTTTAGACTTAAAGTCGATTTTCTTGTAAATTGTATGTCAGTTGCGTGAGCACTGTACTGCTTAAGCCGAAAAACATGAATTTTACTGATTTGCGCGAAAGTAAAATTATAATGTTATTGCAGAATTTACATATTCATATAACCGAAAAAATTGTACTTTCTTAGTTTTAGACTTAAAGTCGCTTTTCTTCTAAATTGTATGTCAATTGCGTAAGCACTGTACCGCTTAAACCGAAAAACATGAATTTTACTGATTTGAGCGAAAGTCAAATTATATTGTTATTGCAGAATTGACATATTCATATAACCGAAAAATTGTACTTACTTAGTTTTAGACTTAAAGTCGATTTGCTTCTAAATTGTATGTTAATTGCGTGAGCACTGTACCGCTTAAACCGAAACACATGAATTTTACTTATTTGAGCGAAAGTCAAATTATATTGCTTTTGCAGGATTAACAAATTAATATTACCGAAAAAGTTGCACTTTCTTAGGCTTAGACTCAAAGTCAATTTTCTTGTAAATTGTATGTTAATTGCGTGAGAACTCTACCGCTTAAACCGAAAAACAGGAATTTTACTGATTTGAGCGAAAGTCAAATTATATTGTTATTGCAGGATTAACAAATTAATATTACCGAAAAAGTTGCACTTTCTTAGGCTTAGACTCAAAGTCAATTTTCTTGTTAATTGTATGTCAATTGCGTGAGCACTGTACCGCTTAAACCGAAAAACATGAATTTTACTGATTTGAGCGAAAGTCAAATTATAATGTTATTGCAGGATTAACAAATTAATATTACCGAAAAAGTTGCACTTTCTTAGTTTTAGACTTAAAGTCGATTTTCTTGTAAATTGTATGTCAGTTGCGTGAGCACTGTACTGCTTAAGCCGAAAAACATGAATTTTACTGATTTGCGCGAAAGTAAAATTATAATGTTATTGCAGAATTTACATATTCATATAACCGAAAAAATTGTACTTTCTTAGTTTTAGACTTAAAGTCGCTTTTCTTCTAAATTGTATGTTAATTGCGTGAGCACTGTACCGCTTAAACCGAAAAACAGGAATTTTACTGATTTGAGCGAAAGTCAAATTATATTGCTTTTGCAGGATTAACAAATTAATATTACCGAAAAAGTTGCACTTTCTTAGGCTTAGACTCAAAGTCAATTTTCTTGTAAATTGTATGTCAGTTGTTTGAGCACTGTACTGCTTAAGCCGAAACACATGAATTTTACTGATTTGAGCGAAAGTCAAATTATATTGTTATTGCAGGATTAACAAATTAATATTACCGAAAAAGTTGCACTTTCTTAGGTTTAGACTCAAAGTCGATTTTCTTGTAAATTGTATGTCAGTTGTGTGAGCACTGTACTGCTTAAGCCGAAACACATGAATTTTACTGATTTGAGCGAAAGTCAAATTATATTGCTTTTGCAGGATTAACAAATTAATATTACCGAAAAAGTTGCACTTTCTTAGGTTTAGACTCAAAGTCGATTTTCTTGTAAATTGTATGTCAGTTGTGTGAGCACTGTACTGCTTAAGCCGAAAAACATGAATTTTACTGATTTGAGCGAAAGTCAAATTATATTGTTATTGCAGGATTAACAAATTAATATTACCGAAAAAGTTGCACTTTCTTAGGTTTAGACTCAAAATCGATTTTCTTGTAAATTGTATGTCAGTTGTTTGAGCACTGTACTGCTTAAGCCGAAACACATGAATTTTACTGATTTGAGCGAAAGTCAAATTATATTGTTATTGCAGGATTAACAAATTAATATTACCGAAAAAGTTGCACTTTCTTAGGTTTAGACTCAAAGTCGATTTTCTTGTAAATTGTATGTCAGTTGTGTGAGCACTGTACTGCTTAAGCCGAAACACATGAATTTTACTGATTTGAGCGAAAGTCAAATTATATTGCTTTTGCAGGATTAACAAATTAATATTACCGAAAAAGTTGCACTTTCTTAGGCTTAGACTCAAAGTCAATTTTCTTGTAAATTGTATGTCAATTGCGTGAGCACTGTACCGCTTAAACCGAAAAACATGAATTTTACTGATTTGAGCGAAAGTCAAATTATAATGTTATTGCAGGATTAACAAATTAATATTACCGAAAAAGTTGCACTTTCTTAGTTTTAGACTTAAAGTCGATTTTCTTGTAAATTGTATGTCAGTTGCGTGAGCACTGTACTGCTTAAGCCGAAAAACATGAATTTTACTGATTTGCGCGAAAGTAAAATTATAATGTTATTGCAGAATTTACATATTCATATAACCGAAAAAATTGTACTTTCTTAGTTTTAGACTTAAAGTCGCTTTTCTTCTAAATTGTATGTCAATTGCGTAAGCACTGTACCGCTTAAACCGAAAAACATGAATTTTACTGATTTGAGCGAAAGTCAAATTATATTGTTATTGCAGAATTGACATATTCATATAACCGAAAAATTGTACTTACTTAGTTTTAGACTTAAAGTCGATTTGCTTCTAAATTGTATGTTAATTGCGTGAGCACTGTACCGCTTAAACCGAAAAACAGGAATTTTACTGATTTGAGCGAAAGTCAAATTATATTGCTTTTGCAGGATTAACAAATTAATATTACCGAAAAAGTTGCACTTTCTTAGGTTTAGACCCAAGTCGATTTTCTTGTAAATTGTATGTCAATTGCGGCAGCACTGTACTGCTTAAGCTGAAAAACATTAATATTACTGATTTGCGCGAAAGTAAAATTATAATGTTATTGCAGAATTTACATATTCATATAACCGAAAAAATTGTACTTACTTAGTTTTAGACTTAAAGTCGATTTGCTTCTAAATTGTATGTTAATTGCGTGAGAACTCTACCGCTTAAACCGAAAAACAGGAATTTTACTGATTTGAGCGAAAGTCAAATTATATTGTTATTGCAGGATTAACAAATTAATATTACCGAAAAAGTTGCAGTTTCTTAGGTTTAGACTCAAAGTCGATTTTCATGTAAATTGTATGTCAGTTGTGTGAGCACTGTACTGCTTAAGCCGAAACACATGAATTTTACTGATTTGAGCGAAAGTCAAATTATATTGCTTTTGCAGGATTAACAAACTAATATTAACGAAAAAGTTGGACTTTCTTAGGTTTAGACTCAAAGTCGATTTTCTTGTAAATTGTATGTCAATTGCGGCAGCACTGTACTGCTTAAGCCGAAAAACATTAATATTACTGATTTGCGCGAAAGTAAAATTATAATGTTATTGCAGAATTTACATATTCATATAACCGAAAAAATTTTACTTTCTTAGTTTTAGACTTAAAGTCGATTTGCTTCTAAATTGTATGTTAATTGCGTGAGCACTGTACCGCTTAAGCCGAAAAACATGAATTTTACTGATTTGAGCGAAACTCAAATTATATTGTTATTGCAGGATTAACAAATTAATATTACCGAAAAAGTTGCACTTTCTTAGGTTTAGACTCAAAGTCGATTTTCTTGTAAATTGTATGTCAGTTGCGTGAGCACTGTACTGCTTAAGCCGAAAAACATGAATTTTACTGATTTGAACGAAAGTCAAATTATATTGTTATTGCAGGATTAACAAATTAATATTACCGAAAAAGTTGCACTTTCTTAGGTATAGACTCAAAGTCAATTTTCTTGTAAATTGTATGTCAATTGCGGAAGCACTATACTGCTTAAGCCGAAAAACATCAATATTACTGATTTGCGCGAAAGTAAAATTATAATGTTATTGCAGAATTTACATAATTATATAACCGAAAAAATTGTACTTTCTTAGTTTTAGACTTAAAGTCGATTTGCTTCTAAATTGTATGTTAATTGCGTGAGCACTGTACCGCTTAAGCCGAAAAACATGAATTTTACTGATTTGAGCGGAAGTCAAATTATATTGTTATTGCAGAATTGAAATATTCATAAAACCGAAAAATTGCACTTTCTTAGTTTTAGACTTAAAGTCGATTTTCTTGTAAATTGTATTTCAGATGCGTGAGCACTGTAAACTATAATGTTATGGCAGGATTAACAAATTAATATAAAAAAAGAAAAGAAAAAATTTAACTTTCTTAGATTGTTACTTAAAGCCGATTTTCTTGTAAACTGTATGTTAATTACTTGAGCGCTGTACCGCTTAGGCCGAAAAACATCAATTTTACTGATTTGCGCGGAAGTAAAATTATATTGTTATTGCGGAATTTACATATTCATATAACCGAAAAAATTGTACTTTCTTAGTTTTAGACTTAAAGTCGATTTTCTCTAAATTGTATGTCAATTGCGTGAGCACTGTACTGCTTAAGCCGAAAAACATGAATTTTACTGGTTTGAACGAAAGTCAAATTATATTGTTATTGCAGGATTAACAAATTAATATTACCGAAAAAGTTGCACTTTCTTAGGTTTAGACTCAAAGTCGATTTTCTTGTAAATTGTATGTCAGTTGCGTGAGCACTGTACTGCTTAAGCCGAAAAACATGAATTTTACTGATTTGAGCGAAAGTCAAATTATATTGTTATTGCAGGATTAACAAATTAATATTACCGAAAAAGTTGCACTTTCTTAGGTTTAGACTCAAAGTCGATTTTCTTGTAAATTGTATGTCAGTTGCGTGAGCACTGTACTGCTTAAGCCGAAAAACATGAATTTTACTGATTTGCGCGTAAGTAAAACTATAATGTTATTGCAGGCTTAACAACTTAATATTACCGAAAAAGTTGCACTTTCTTAGGTTTAGACTTAAAGTCGATTTGCTTCTAAATTGTATGTTAATTGCGTGAGCACTGTACCGCTTAAACCGAAAAACATCAATATTACTGATTTGCGCGAAAGTAAAATTATAATGTTATTGCAGAATTTACATATTCATATAACCGAAAAAATTGTACTTTCTTAGTTTTAGACTTAAAGTCGATTTGCTTCTAAATTGTATGTTAATTGCGTGAGCACTGTACCGCTTAAGCCGAAAAACATGAATTTTACTGATTTGAGCGGAAGTCAAATTATATTGTTATTGCAGAATTGACATATTCATAAAACCGAAAAATTGCACTTTCTTAGTTTTAGACTTAAAGTCGATTTTCTTGTAAATTGTATTTCAGTTGCGTGAGCACTGTAAACTATAATGTTATGGCAGGATTAACAAATTAATATAAAAAAAGAAAAGAAAAAATTTAACTTTCTTAGATTGTTACTTAAAGCCGATTTTCTTGTAAACTGTATGTTAATTACTTGAGCACTGTACCGCATAAGCGGAAAATCATCAATTTTACTGATTTGCGCGAAAGTAAAATTATATAGCTATTGCAGAATTGACATATTCATATAACCGAAAAAATTGCACTTTCTTAGCTTTAGACTTAAAGTCGATTTTCTTGTAAATTGTATTTCAGTTGCGTGAGCACTGTAAACTATAATGTTATGGCAGGATTAACAAATTAATATAAAAAAAGAAAAGAAAAAATTGAACTTTCTTAGATTGTTACTTAAAGCCAATTTTCTTGTAAACTGTATGTTAATTACTTGAGCGCTGTACCGCTTAGGCCGAAAAACATCAATTTTACTGATTTGCGCGAAAGTAAAATTATATTGTTATTGCAGAATTCACATATTCATATAACCGAAAAAATTGTACTTTCTTAGTTTTAGACTTAAAGTCGATTTGCTTTTAATTGTATGTTAATTGCGTGAGCACTGTACCGCTTAAACCGAAAAACATGAATTTTACTGATTTGAGCGAAAGCCAATTATATTGTTATTGCAGGATTAACAAATTAATATTACCGAAAAAGTTGCACTTTCTTAGGTTTAGACTCAAAGTCGATTTTCTTGTAAATTGTATGTCAATTGCGGCAGCACTGTACTGCTTAAGCCGAAAAACATTAATATTACTGATTTGCGCGAAAGTAAAATTATAATGTTATTGCAGAATTTACATATTCATATAACCGAAAAAATTGTACTTTCTTAGTTTTAGACTTAAAGTCGATTTGCTTTTAATTGTATGTTAATTGCGTGAGCACTGTACCGCTTAAACCGAAAAACATGAATTTTACTGATTTGAGCGAAAGCCAATTATATTGTTATTGCAGGATTAACAAATTAATATTACCGAAAAAGTTGCAGTTTTTTAGGTTTAGACTCAAAGTCGATTTTCTTGTAAATTGTATGTCAGTTGTGTGAGCACTGTACTGCTTAAGCCGAAACACATGAATTTTACTGATTTGAGCGAAAGTCAAATTATATTGCTTTTGCAGGATTAACAAATTAATATTACCGAAAAAGTTGCACTTTCTTAGGTTTAGACTCAAAGTCGATTTTCTTGTAAATTGTATGTCAACTGCGGCAGCACTGTACTGCTTAAGCTGAAAAACATTAATATTACTGATTTGCGCGAAAGTAAAATTATAATGTTATTGCAGAATTTACATATTCATATAACCGAAAAAATTGTACTTACTTAGTTTTAGACTTAAAGTCGATTTGCTTCTAAATTGTATGTTAATTGCGTGAGAACTCTACCGCTTAAACCGAAAAACAGGAATTTTACTGATTTGAGCGAAAGTCAAATTATATTGTTATTGCAGGATTAACAAATTAATATTACCGAAAAAGTTGCAGTTTCTTAGGTTTAGACTCAAAGTCGATTTTCTTGTAAATTGTATGTCAGTTGTGTGAGCTTTGTACTGCTTAAGCCGAAACACATGAATTTTACTGATTTGAGCGAAAGTCAAATTATATTGCTTTTGCAGGATTAACAAACTAATATTAACGAAAAAGTTGGACTTTCTTAGGTTTAGACTCAAAGTCGATTTTCTTGTAAATTGTATGTCAATTGCGGCAGCACTGTACTGCTTAAGCCGAAAAACATTAATATTACTGATTTGCGCGAAAGTAAAATTATAATGTTATTGCAGAATTTACATATTCATATAACCGAAAAAATTTTACTTTCTTAGTTTTAGACTTAAAGTCGATTTGCTTCTAAATTGTATGTTAATTGCGTGAGCACTGTACCGCTTAAGCCGAAAAACATGAATTTTACTGATTTGAGCGAAAGTCAAATTATATTGTTATTGCAGGATTAACAAATTAATATTACCGAAAAAGTTGCACTTTCTTAGGTTTAGACTCAAAGTCGATTTTCTTGTAAATTGTATGTCAGTTGCGTGAGCACTGTACTGCTTAAGCCGAAAAACATGAATTTTACTGATTTGAACGAAAGTCAAATTATATTGTTATTGCAGGATTAACAAATTAATATTACCGAAAAAGTTGCACTTTCTTAGGTATAGACTCAAAGTCAATTTTCTTGTAAATTGTATGTCAATTGCGGAAGCACTGTACTGCTTAAGCCGAAAAACATCAATATTACTGATTTGCGCGAAAGTAAAATTATAATGTTATTGCAGAATTTACATAATTATATAACCGAAAAAATTGTACTTTCTTAGTTTTAGACTTAAAGTCGATTTGCTTCTAAATTGTATGTTAATTGCGTGAGCACTGTACCGCTTAAGCCGAAAAACATGAATTTTACTGATTTGAGCGGAAGTCAAATTATATTGTTATTGCAGAATTGAAATATTCATAAAACCGAAAAATTGCACTTTCTTAGTTTTAGACTTAAAGTCGATTTTCTTGTAAATTGTATTTCAGTTGCGTGAGCACTGTAAACTATAATGTTATGGCAGGATTAACAAATTAATATAAAAAAAGAAAAGAAAAAATTTAACTTTCTTAGATTGTTACTTAAAGCCGATTTTCTTGTAAACTGTATGTTAATTACTTGAGCGCTGTACCGCTTAGGCCGAAAAACATCAATTTTACTGATTTGCGCGGAAGTAAAATTATATTGTTATTGCGGAATTTACATATTCATATAACCGAAAAAATTGTACTTTCTTAGTTTTAGACTTAAAGTCGATTTTCTCTAAATTGTATGTCAATTGCGTGAGCACTGTACTGCTTAAGCCGAAAAACATGAATTTTACTGGTTTGAACGAAAGTCAAATTATATTGTTATTGCAGGATTAACAAATTAATATTACCGAAAAAGTTGCACTTTCTTAGGTTTAGACTCAAAGTCGATTTTCTTGTAAATTGTATGTCAGTTGCGTGAGCACTGTACTGCTTAAGCCGAAAAACATGAATTTTACTGATTTGAGCGAAAGTCAAATTATATTGTTATTGCAGGATTAACAAATTAATATTACCGAAAAAGTTGCACTTTCTTAGGTTTAGACTCAAAGTCGATTTTCTTGTAAATTGTATGTCAGTTGCGTGAGCACTGTACTGCTTAAGCCGAAAAACATGAATTTTACTGATTTGCGCGTAAGTAAAACTATAATGTTATTGCAGGCTTAACAACTTAATATTACCGAAAAAGTTGCACTTTCTTAGGTTTAGACTTAAAGTCGATTTGCTTCTAAATTGTATGTTAATTGCGTGAGCACTGTACCGCTTAAGCCGAAAAACATGAATTTTACTGATTTGAGCGGAAGTCAAATTATATTGTTATTGCAGAATTGACATATTCATAAAACCGAAAAATTGCACTTTCTTAGTTTTAGACTTAAAGTCGATTTTCTTGTAAATTGTATTTCAGTTGCGTGAGCACTGTAAACTATAATGTTATGGCAGGATTAACAAATTAATATAAAAAAAGAAAAGAAAAAATTGAACTTTCTTAGATTGTTACTTAAAGCCGATTTTCTTGTAAACTGTATGTTAATTACTTGAGCACTGTACCGCATAAGCGGAAAATCATCAATTTTACTGATTTGCGCGAAAGTAAAATTATATAGCTATTGCAGAATTGACATATTCATATAACCGAAAAATTGCACTTTCTTAGTTTTAGACTTAAAGTCGATTTTCTTGTAAATTGTATTTCAGTTGCGTGAGCACTGTAAACTATAATGTTATGGCAGGATTAACAAATTAATATAAAAAAGAAAAGAAAAAATTTAACTTTCTTAGATTGTTACTTAAAGCCGATTTTCTTGTAAACTGTATGTTAATTACTTGAGCGCTGTACCGCTTAGGCCGAAAAACATCAATTTTACTGATTTGCGCGAAAGTAAAATTATAATGTTATTGCAGAATTTACATATTCATATAACCGAAAAAATTGTACTTTCTTAGTTTTAGACTTAAAGTCGATTTGCTTCTAAATTGTATGTTAATTGCGTGAGCACTGTACCGCTTAAGCCGAAAAACATGAATTTTACTGATTTGAGCGGAAGTCAAATTATATTGTTATTGCAGAATTGACATATTCATAAAACCGAAAAATTGCACTTTCTTAGTTTTAGACTTAAAGTCGATTTTCTTGTAAATTGTATTTCAGTTGCGTGAGCACTGTAAACTATAATGTTATGGCAGGATTAACAAATTAATATAAAAAAAGAAAAGAAAAAATTGAACTTTCTTAGATTGTTACTTAAAGCCGATTTTCTTGTAAACTGTATGTTAATTACTTGAGCACTGTACCGCATAAGCGGAAAATCATCAATTTTACTGATTTGCGCGAAAGTAAAATTATATAGCTATTGCAGAATTGACATATTCATATAACCGAAAAAATTGCACTTTCTTAGCTTTAGACTTAAAGTCGATTTTCTTGTAAATTGTATTTCAGTTGCGTGAGCACTGTAAACTATAATGTTATGGCAGGATTAACAAATTAATATAAAAAAAGAAAAGAAAAAATTGAACTTTCTTAGATTGTTACTTAAAGCCAATTTTCTTGTAAACTGTATGTTAATTACTTGAGCGCTGTACCGCTTAGGCCGAAAAACATCAATTTTACTGATTTGCGCGAAAGTAAAATTATATTGTTATTGCAGAATTCACATATTCATATAACCGAAAAAATTGTACTTTCTTAGTTTTAGACTTAAAGTCGATTTGCTTTTAATTGTATGTTAATTGCGTGAGCACTGTACCGCTTAAACCGAAAAACATGAATTTTACTGATTTGAGCGAAAGCCAATTATATTGTTATTGCAGGATTAACAAATTAATATTACCGAAAAAGTTGCACTTTCTTAGGTTTAGACTCAAAGTCGATTTTCTTGTAAATTGTATGTCAATTGCGGCAGCACTGTACTGCTTAAGCCGAAAAACATTAATATTACTGATTTGCGCGAAAGTAAAATTATAATGTTATTGCAGAATTTACATATTCATATAACCGAAAAAATTGTACTTTCTTAGTTTTAGACTTAAAGTCGATTTGCTTTTAATTGTATGTTAATTGCGTGAGCACTGTACCGCTTAAACCGAAAAACATGAATTTTACTGATTTGAGCGAAAGCCAATTATATTGTTATTGCAGGATTAACAAATTAATATTACCGAAAAAGTTGCACTTTCTTAGGTTTTGACTCAAAGTCGATTTTTTTGTAAATTGTATGTTAATCACTTGAGCACTGTACCGCATAAGCGGAAAATCATCAATTTTACTGATTTGCGCGAAAGTAAAATTATATAGCTATTGCAGAATTGACATATTCATATAACCGAAAAAATTGCACTTTCTTAGCTTTAGACTTAAAGTCGATTTTCTTGTAAATTGTATTTCAGTTGCGTGAGCACTGTAAACTATAATGTTATGGCAGGATTAACAAATTAATATAAAAAAAGAAAAGAAAAAATTGAACTTTCTTAGATTGTTACTTAAAGCCAATTTTCTTGTAAACTGTATGTTAATTACTTGAGCGCTGTACCGCTTAGGCCGAAAAACATCAATTTTACTGATTTGCGCGAAAGTAAAATTATATTGTTATTGCAGAATTCACATATTCATATAACCGAAAAAATTGTACTTTCTTAGTTTTAGACTTAAAGTCGATTTTCTCTAAATTGTATGTCAATTGCCTGAGCACTGTACTGCTTAAGCCGAAAAACATGAATTTTACTGGTTTGAACGAAAGTCAAATTATATTGTTATTGCAGGATTAACAAATTAATATTACCGAAAAAGTTGCACTTTCTTAGGTTTAGACTCAAAGTCGATTTTCTTGTAAATTGTATGTCAGTTGCGTGAGCACTGTACTGCTTAAGCCAAAAAACATGAATTTTACTGATTTGCGCGAAAGTAAAATTATATAGCTATTGCAGAATTGACATATTCATATAACCGAAAAAATTGCACTTTCTTAGCTTTAGACTTAAAGTCGATTTTCTTCTAAATTGTATGTCAATTGCGTGAGCACTGTACCGCATAAACCGAAAAACATGAATTTTACTGATTTGAGCGAAAGTCAAATTATATTGTTATTGCAGAATTAACACATTCATATAACCGAAAAAATTGCACTTTCTTAGGTTTTGACTCAAAGTCGATTTTCTTGTAAATTGTATGTCAGTTGCGTGAGCACTGTACTGCTTAAGCCGAAAAACATGAATTTTACTGATTTGAACGAAAGTCAAATTATATTGTTATTGCAGGATTAACAAATTAATATTACCGAAAAAGTTGCACTTTCTTAGGTTTAGACTCAAAGTCGATTTTCTTGTAAATTGTATGTCAGTTGCGTTAGCACTGTACTGCTTAAGCCGAAAAACATGAATTTTACTGATTTGCGCGAAAGTAAAATTATATAGCTATTGCAGAATTGACATATTCATATAACCGAAAAAATTGCACTTTCTTAGCTTTAGACTTAAAGTCGATTTTCTTGTAAATTGTATTTCGGTTGCGTGAGCACTGTAAACTATAATGTTATGGCAGGATTAACAAATTAATATAAAAAAAGAAAAGAAAAAATTGAACTTTCTTAGATTTTTACTTAATTTTTAATTACTTGAGCACTGTACCGCTTAAACCGAAAAACATGAATTTTACTGATTTGAGCGAAAGTCAAATTATATTTTTATTGCAGGATTAACAAATTAATATTACCGAAAAAGTTGCACTTTCTTAGGTTTAGACTCAAAGTCGATTTTCTTGTAAATTGTATGTCAGTTGCGTGAGCACTGTACTGCTTAAGCCGAAAAACATGAATTTTACTGATTTGAACGAAAGTCAAATTATATTGTTATTGCAGGATTAACAAATTAATATTACCGAAAAAGTTGCACTTTCTTAGGTTTAGACTCAAAATCAATTTTCTTGTAAATTGTATGTCAATTGCGGCAGCACTGAACTGCTTAAGCCGAAAAACATCAATATTACTGATTTGCATGAAAGTAAAATTATATTGTTATCGCAGAATTTACATAATTATATAACCGAAAAAATTGTACTTTCATAGTTTTAGACTTAAAGTCGATTTTCTTCTAAATTGTATGTCAATTGCGTGAGCACTGTACCGCTTAAACCGAAAAACATGAATTTTACTGATTTGAGCGAAAGTCAAATTATATTGTTATTGCAGAATTGACATATTCATATAACCGAAAAAATTGCACTTTCTTAGTTTTAGACTTAAAATCGATTTTCTTGTAAATTGTATTTCAGTTGCGTGAGCACTGTACCGCTTAAGCCGAAAAACATGAATTTTACTGATTTGAGCGAAAGTCAAATTATATTGCTTTTGCAGGATTAACAAATTAATATTACCGAAAAAGTTGCACTTTCTTAGGTTTAGACTCAAAGTCGATTTTCTTGTAAATTGTATGTCAATTGCGGCAGCACTGTACTGCTTAAGCCGAAAAACATTAATATTACTGATTTGCGCGAAAGTAAAATTATAATGTTATAGCAGAATTTACATATTCATATAACCGAAAAAATTGTACTTTCTTAGTTTTAGACTTAAAGTCGCTTTTCTTCTAAATTGTATGTCAATTGCGTAAGCACTGTACCGCTTAAACCGAAAAACATGAATTTTACTGATTTGAGCGAAAGTCAAATTATATTGTTATTGCAGAATTGACATATTCATATAACCGAAAAATTGTACTTACTTAGTTTTAGACTTAAAGTCGATTTGCTTCTAAATTGTATGTTAATTGCGTGAGCACTGTACCGATTAAACCGAAAAACAGGAATTTTACTGATTTGAGCGAAAGTCAAATTATATTGCTTTTGCAGGATTAACAAATTAATATTACCGAAAAAGTTGCACTTTCTTAGGTTTAGACTCAAAGTCGATTTTCTTGTAAATTGTATGTCAATTGCGGCAGCACTGTACTGCTTAAGCTGAAAAACATTAATATTACTGATTTGCGCGAAAGTAAAATTATAATGTTATTGCAGAATTTACATATTCATATAACCGAAAAAATTGTACTTACTTAGTTTTAGACTTAAAGTCGATTTGCTTCTAAATTGTATGTTAATTGCGTGAGAACTCTACCGCTTAAACCGAAAAACAGGAATTTTACTGATTTGAGCGAAAGTCAAATTATATTGTTATTGCAGGATTAACAAATTAATATTACCGAAAAAGTTGCAGTTTCTTAGGTTTAGACTCAAAGTCGATTTTCTTGTAAATTGTATGTCAGTTGTGTGAGCACTGTACTGCTTAAGCCGAAACACATGAATTTTACTGATTTGAGCGAAAGTCAAATTATATTGCTTTTGCAGGATTAACAAATTAATATTAACGAAAAAGTTGGACTTTCTTAGGTTTAGACTCAAAGTCGATTTTCTTGTAAATTGTATGTCAATTGCGGCAGCACTGTACTGCTTAAGCCGAAAAACATTAATATTACTGATTTGCGCGAAAGTAAAATTATAATGTTATTGCAGAATTTACATATTCATATAGCCGAAAAAATTGTACTTTCTTAGTTTTAGACTTAAAGTCGATTTGCTTCTAAATTGTATGTTAATTGCGTGAGCACTGTACCGCTTAAGCCGAAAAACATGAATTTTACTGATTTGAGCGAAAGTCAAATTATATTGTTATTGCAGGATTAACAAATTAATATTACCGAAAAAGTTGCACTTTCTTAGGTTTAGACTCAAAGTCGATTTTCTTGTAAATTGTATGTCAGTTGCGTGAGCACTGTACTGCTTAAGCCGAAAAACATGAATTTTACTGATTTGAACGAAAGTCAAATTATATTGTTATTGCAGGATTAACAAATTAATATTACCGAAAAAGTTGCACTTTCTTAGGTATAGACTCAAATTCAATTTTCTTGTAAATTGTATGTCAATTGCGGAAGCACTGTACTGCTTAAGCCGAAAAACATCAATATTACTGATTTGCGCGAAAGTAAAATTATAATGTTATTGCAGAATTTACATAATTATATAACCGAAAAAATTGTACTTTCTTAGTTTTAGACTTAAAGTCGATTTTCTTCTAAATTGTATGTCAATTGCGTGAGCACTGTACCGCCTAAACCGAAAAACATGAATTTTTCTGATTTGGCAAAAGTCAAATTATATTGTTATTGCAGAATTGACATATTCATATAACCGAAAAAATTGCACTTTCTTAGTTTTAGACTTAAAGTCGATTTTCTTGTAAATTGTATGTCAATTGCGGCAGCACTGTACTGCTTAAGCCGAAAAACATTAATATTACTGATTTGCGCGAAAGTAAAATTATAATGTTATCGCAGAATTTACATATTCATATAACCGAAAAAATTGTACTTTCTTAGTTTTAGACTTAAAGTCGCTTTTCTTCTAAATTGTATGTCAATTGCGTGAGAACTCTACCGCTTAAACCGAAAAACAGGAATTTTACTGATTTGAGCGAAAGTCAAATTATATTGTTATTGCAGGATTAACAAATTAATATTACCGAAAAAGTTGCACTTTCTTAGGTTTAGACTCAAAGTCGATTTTCTTGTAAATTGTATGTCAGTTGCGTGAGCACTGTACTGCTTAAGCCGAAAAACATGAATTTTACTGATTTGAACGAAAGTCAAATTATATTGTTATTGCAGGATTAACAAATTAATATTACCGAAAAAGTTGCACTTTCTTAGGTATAGACTCAAAGTCAATTTTCTTGTAAATTGTATGTCAATTGCGGAAGCACTGTACTGCTTAAGCCGAAAAACATATATATTACTGATTTGCGCGAAAGTAAAATTATAATGTTATTGCAGAATTTACATAATTATATAACCGAAAAAATTGTACTTTCTTAGTTTTAGACTTAAAGTCGATTTTCTTCTAAATTGTATGTCAATTGCGTGAGCACTGTACCGCCTAAACCGAAAAACATGAATTTTACTGATTTGGCAAAAGTCAAATTATATTGTTATTGCAGAATTGACATATTCATATAACCGAAAAAATTGCACTTTCTTAGTTTTAGACTTAAAGTCGATTTTCTTGTAAATTGTATGTCAATTGCGTGAGCACTGTACCGCTTAAACCGAAAAACATGAATTTTACTGATTCGAGCGAAAGTCAAATTATATTGTTATTGCAGGATTAACAAATTAATATTACCGAAAAAGTTGCACTTTCTTAGGTTTAGACTCAAAGTCGATTTTCTTGTAAATTGTATGTCAGTTGCGTGAGCACTGTACTGCTTAAGCCGAAAAACATGAATTTTACTGATTTGAACGAAAGTCAAATTATATTGTTATTGCAGGATTAACAAATTAATATTACCGAAAAAGTTGCACTTTCTTAGGTTTAGACTCAAAGTCAATTTTCTTGTAAATTGTATGTCAATTGCGGCAGCACTGTACTGCTTAAGCCGAAAAACATCAATATTACTGATTTGCACGAAAGTAAAATTATATTGTTATCGCAGAATTTACATAATTATATAACCGAAAAAATTGTACTTTCTTAGTTTTAGACTTAAAGTCGATTTTCTTCTAAATTGTATGTCAATTGCGTGAGCACTGTACCGCTTAAACCGAAAAACATGAATTTTACTGATTCGAGCGAAAGTCAAATTATATTGTTATTGCAGGATTAACAAATTAATATTACCGAAAAAGTTGCACTTTCTTAGGTTTAGACTCAAAGTCGATTTTCTTGTAAATTGTATGTCAATTGCGGCAGCACTGTACTGCTTAAGCCGAAAAACATTAATATTACTGATTTGCGCGAAAGTAAAATTATAATGTTATCGCAGAATTTACATATTCATATAACCGAAAAAATTGTACTTTCTTAGTTTTAGACTTAAAGTCGCTTTTCTTCTAAATTGTATGTCAATTGCGTGAGAACTCTACCGCTTAAACCGAAAAACAGGAATTTTACTGATTTGAGCGAAAGTCAAATTATATTGTTATTGCAGGATTAACAAATTAATATTACCGAAAAAGTTGCACTTTCTTAGGTTTAGACTCAAAGTCGATTTTCTTGTAAATTGTATGTCAGTTGCGTGAGCACTGTACTGCTTAAGCCGAAAAACATGAATTTTACTGATTTGAACGAAAGTCAAATTATATTGTTATTGCAGGATTAACAAATTAATATTACCGAAAAAGTTGCACTTTCTTAGGTATAGACTCAAAGTCGATTTTCTTGTAAATTGTATGTCAGTTGCGTGAGCACTGTACTGCTTAAGCCGAAAAACATGAATTTTACTGATTTGAACGAAAGTCAAATTATATTGTTATTGCAGGATTAACAAATTAATATTACCGAAAAAGTTGCACTTTCTTAGGTTTAGACTCAAAGTCGATTTTCTTGTAAATTGTATGTCAATTGCGGCAGCACTGTACTGCTTAAGCCGAAAAACATTAATATTACTGATTTGCGCGAAAGTAAAATTATAATGTTATCGCAGAATTTACATATTCATATAACCGAAAAAATTGTACTTTCTTAGTTTTAGACTTAAAGTCGCTTTTCTTCTAAATTGTATGTCAATTGCGTGAGAACTCTACCGCTTAAACCGAAAAACAGGAATTTTACTGATTTGAGCGAAAGTCAAATTATATTGTTATTGCAGGATTAACAAATTAATATTACCGAAAAAGTTGCACTTTCTTAGGTTTAGACTCAAAGTCGATTTTCTTGTAAATTGTATGTCAGTTGCGTGAGCACTGTACTGCTTAAGCCGAAAAACATGAATTTTACTGATTTGAACGAAAGTCAAATTATATTGTTATTGCAGGATTAACAAATTAATATTACCGAAAAAGTTGCACTTTTTTAGGTATAGACTCAAAGTCAATTTTCTTGTAAATTGTATGTCAATTGCGGAAGCACTGTACTGCTTAAGCCGAAAAACATCAATATTACTGATTTGCGCGAAAGTAA
Source organism: Bactrocera oleae (assembly GCF_042242935.1). NCBI lineage: Eukaryota > Metazoa > Arthropoda > Insecta > Diptera > Tephritidae > Bactrocera > Bactrocera oleae. The sequence goes on along the minus strand of NC_091541.1, from coordinate 13,094,418 downwards.
AATTATAATGTTATTGCAGAATTTACATATTCATATAACCGAAAAAATTGTACTTTCTTAGTTTTAGACTTAAAGTCGATTTGCTTCTAAATTGTATGTTAATTGCGTGAGCACTGTACCGCTTAAGCCGAAAAACATGAATTTTACTGATTTGAGCGGAAGTCAAATTATATTGTTATTGCAGAATTGACATATTCATAAAACCGAAAAATTGCACTTTCTTAGTTTTAGACTTAAAGTCGATTTTCTTGTAAATTGTATGTCAATTGCGTGAGCACTGTACCGCTTAAACCGAAAAACATGAATTTTACTGATTCGAGCGAAAGTCAAATTATATTGTTATTGCAGGATTAACAAATTAATATTACCGAAAAAGTTGCACTTTCTTAGGTTTAGACTCAAAGTCGATTTTCTTGTAAATTGTATGTCAGTTGCGTGAGCACTGTACTGCTTAAGCCGAAAAACATGAATTTTACTGATTTGAACGAAAGTCAAATTATATTGTTATTGCAGGATTAACAAATTAATATTACCGAAAAAGTTGCACTTTCTTAGGTTTAGACTCAAAGTCAATTTTCTTGTAAATTGTATGTCAATTGCGGCAGCACTGTACTGCTTAAGCCGAAAAACATCAATATTACTGATTTGCACGAAAGTAAAATTATATTGTTATCGCAGAATTTACATAATTATATAACCGAAAAAATTGTACTTTCTTAGTTTTAGACTTAAAGTCGATTTTCTTCTAAATTGTATGTCAATTGCGTGAGCACTGTACCGCTTAAACCGAAAAACATGAATTTTACTGATTTGAGCGAAAGTCAAATTATATTGTTATTGCAGAATTGACATATTCATATAACCGAAAAAATTGCACTTTCTTAGTTTTAGACTTAAAGTCGATTTTCTTCTCAATTGTATTTCAGTTGCGTGAGCGATGTACTGCTTAAGCCGAAAAACATGAATTTTACTGATTTGAGCGAAAGTCAAATTATATTGCTTTTGCAGGATTAACAAATTAATATTACCGAAAAAGTTGCACTTTCTTAGGTTTAGACTCAAAGTCAATTTTCTTCTAAATTGTATGTCAATTGCGTGAGCACTGTACCGCTTAAACCGAAAAACATGAATTTTACTGATTTGAGCGAAAGTCAAATTATATTGCTTTTGCAGGATTAACAAATTAATATTACCGAAAAAGTTGCACTTTCTTAGGTTTAGACTCAAAGTCGATTTTCTTGTAAATTGTATGTCAATTGCGGCAGCACTGTACTGCTTAAGCCGAAAAACATTAATATTACTGATTTGCGCGAAAGTAAAATTATAATGTTATCGCAGAATTTACATATTCATATAACCGAAAAATTGTACTTACTTAGTTTTAGACTTAAAGTCGATTTGCTTCTAAATTGTATGTTAATTGCGTGAGCACTGTACTGCTTAAACTGAAAAACAGGAATTTTACTGATTTGAGCGAAAGTCAAATTATATTGCTTTTGCAGGATTAACAAATTAATATTACCGAAAAAGTTGCACTTTCTTAGGTTTAGACTCAAAGTCGATTTTCTTGTAAATTGTATGTCAATTGCGGCAGCACTGTACTGCTTAAGCTGAAAACCATTAATATTACTGATTTGCGCGAAAGTAAAATTATAATGTTATTGCAGAATTTACATATTCATATAACCGAAAAAATTGTACTTACTTAGTTTTAGACTTAAAGTCGATTTGCTTCTAAATTGTATGTTAATTGCGTGAAAACTCTACCGCTTAAACCGAAAAACAGGAATTTTACTGATTTGAGCGAAAGTCAAATTATATTGTTATTGCAGGATTAACAAATTAATATTACCGAAAAAGTTGCAGTTTCTTAGGTTTAGACTCAAAGTCGATTTTCTTGTAAATTGTATGTCAGTTGTGTGAGCACTGTACTGCTTAAGCCGAAACACATGAATTTTACTGATTTGAGCGAAAGTCAAATTATATTGCTTTTGCAGGATTAACAAATTAATATTAACGAAAAAGTTGGACTTTCTTAGGTTTAGACTCAAAGTCGATTTTCTTGTAAATTGTATGTCAATTGCGGCAGCACTGTACTGCTTAATCCGAAAAACATTAATATTACTGATTTGCGCGAAAGTAAAATTATAATGTTATTGCAGAATTTACATATTCATATAGCCGAAAAAATTGTACTTTCTTAGTTTTAGACTTAAAGTCGATTTTCTTCTAAATTGTATGTTAATTGCGTGAGCACTGTACCGCTTAAGCCGAAAAACATGAATTTTACTGATTTGAGCGAAAGTCAAATTATATTGTTATTGCAGGATTAACAAATTAATATTACCGAAAAAGTTGCACTTTCTTAGGTTTAGACTCAAAGTCGATTTTCTTGTAAATTGTATGTCAGTTGCGTGAGCACTGTACTGCTTAAGCCGAAAAACATGAATTTTACTGATTTGAACGAAAGTCAAATTATATTGTTATTGCAGGATTAACAAATTAATATTACCGAAAAAGTTGCACTTTCTTAGGTATAGACTCAAAGTCAATTTTCTTGTAAATTGTATGTCAATTGCGGAAGCACTGTACTGCTTAAGCCGAAAAACATCAATATTACTGATTTGCGCGAAAGTAAAATTATAATGTTATTGCAGAATTTACATAATTATATAACCGAAAAAAATGTACTTTCTTAGTTTTAGACTTAAAGTCGATTTTCTTCTAAATTGTATGTCAATTGCGTGAGCCCTGTACCGCCTAAACCGAAAAACATGAATTTTACTGATTTGGCAAAAGTCAAATTATATTGTTATTGCAGAATTGACATATTCATATAACCGAAAAAATTGCACTTTTTTAGTTTTAGACTTAAAGTCGATTTTCTTGTAAATTGTATGTCAATTGCGGCAGCACTGTACTGCTTAAGCCGAAAAACATTAATATTACTGATTTGCGCGAAAGTAAAATTATAATGTTATTGCAGAATTTACATATTCATATAACCGAAAAAAATGTACTTTCTTAGTTTTAGACTTAAAGTCGATTTGCTTCTAAATTGTATGTTAATTGCGTGAGCACTGTACCGCTTAAGCCGAAAAACATGAATTTTACTGATTTGAGCGGAAGTCAAATTATATTGTTATTGCAGAATTGACATATTCATAAAACCGAAAAATTGCACTTTCTTAGTTTTAGACTTAAAGTCGATTTTCTTGTAAATTGTATGTCAATTGCGTGAGCACTGTACCGCTTAAACCGAAAAACATGAATTTTACTGATTCGAGCGAAAGTCAAATTATATTGTTATTGCAGGATTAACAAATTAATATTACCGAAAAAGTTGCACTTTCTTAGGTTTAGACTCAAAGTCGATTTTCTTGTAAATTGTATGTCAGTTGCGTGAGCACTGTACTGCTTAAGCCGAAAAACATGAATTTTACTGATTTGAACGAAAGTCAAATTATATTGTTATTGCAGGATTAACAAATTAATATTACCGAAAAAGTTGCACTTTCTTAGGTTTAGACTCAAAGTCAATTTTCTTGTAAATTGTATGTCAATTGCGGCAGCACTGTACTGCTTAAGCCGAAAAACATCAATATTACTGATTTGCACGAAAGTAAAATTATATTGTTATCGCAGAATTTACATAATTATATAACCGAAAAAATTGTACTTTCTTAGTTTTAGACTTAAAGTCGATTTTCTTCTAAATTGTATGTCAATTGCGTGAGCACTGTACCGCTTAAACCGAAAAACATGAATTTTACTGATTTGAGCGAAAGTCAAATTATATTGTTATTGCAGAATTGACATATTCATATAACCGAAAAAATTGCACTTTCTTAGTTTTAGACTTAAAGTCGATTTTCTTCTCAATTGTATTTCAGTTGCGTGAGCGATGTACTGCTTAAGCCGAAAAACATGAATTTTACTGATTTGAGCGAAAGTCAAATTATATTGCTTTTGCAGGATTAACAAATTAATATTACCGAAAAAGTTGCACTTTCTTAGGTTTAGACTCAAAGTCAATTTTCTTCTAAATTGTATGTCAATTGCGTGAGCACTGTACCGCTTAAACCGAAAAACATGAATTTTACTGATTTGAGCGAAAGTCAAATTATATTGCTTTTGCAGGATTAACAAATTAATATTACCGAAAAAGTTGCACTTTCTTAGGTTTAGACTCAAAGTCGATTTTCTTGTAAATTGTATGTCAATTGCGGCAGCACTGTACTGCTTAAGCCGAAAAACATTAATATTACTGATTTGCGCGAAAGTAAAATTATAATGTTATCGCAGAATTTACATATTCATATAACCGAAAAATTGTACTTACTTAGTTTTAGACTTAAAGTCGATTTGCTTCTAAATTGTATGTTAATTGCGTGAGCACTGTACTGCTTAAACTGAAAAACAGGAATTTTACTGATTTGAGCGAAAGTCAAATTATATTGCTTTTGCAGGATTAACAAATTAATATTACCGAAAAAGTTGCACTTTCTTAGGTTTAGACTCAAAGTCGATTTTCTTGTAAATTGTATGTCAATTGCGGCAGCACTGTACTGCTTAAGCTGAAAACCATTAATATTACTGATTTGCGCGAAAGTAAAATTATAATGTTATTGCAGAATTTACATATTCATATAACCGAAAAAATTGTACTTACTTAGTTTTAGACTTAAAGTCGATTTGCTTCTAAATTGTATGTTAATTGCGTGAGAACTCTACCGCTTAAACCGAAAAACAGGAATTTTACTGATTTGAGCGAAAGTCAAATTATATTGTTATTGCAGGATTAACAAATTAATATTACCGAAAAAGTTGCAGTTTCTTAGGTTTAGACTCAAAGTCGATTTTCTTGTAAATTGTATGTCAGTTGTGTGAGCACTGTACTGCTTAAGCCGAAACACATGAATTTTACTGATTTGAGCGAAAGTCAAATTATATTGCTTTTGCAGGATTAACAAATTAATATTAACGAAAAAGTTGGACTTTCTTAGGTTTAGACTCAAAGTCGATTTTCTTGTAAATTGTATGTCAATTGCGGCAGCACTGTACTGCTTAATCCGAAAAACATTAATATTACTGATTTGCGCGAAAGTAAAATTATAATGTTATTGCAGAATTTACATATTCATATAGCCGAAAAAATTGTACTTTCTTAGTTTTAGACTTAAAGTCGATTTTCTTCTAAATTGTATGTTAATTGCGTGAGCACTGTACCGCTTAAGCCGAAAAACATGAATTTTACTGATTTGAGCGAAAGTCAAATTATATTGTTATTGCAGGATTAACAAATTAATATTACCGAAAAAGTTGCACTTTCTTAGGTTTAGACTCAAAGTCGATTTTCTTGTAAATTGTATGTCAGTTGCGTGAGCACTGTACTGCTTAAGCCGAAAAACATGAATTTTACTGATTTGAACGAAAGTCAAATTATATTGTTATTGCAGGATTAACAAATTAATATTACCGAAAAAGTTGCACTTTCTTAGGTATAGACTCAAAGTCAATTTTCTTGTAAATTGTATGTCAATTGCGGAAGCACTGTACTGCTTAAGCCGAAAAACATCAATATTACTGATTTGCGCGAAAGTAAAATTATAATGTTATTGCAGAATTTACATAATTATATAACCGAAAAAAATGTACTTTCTTAGTTTTAGACTTAAAGTCGATTTTCTTCTAAATTGTATGTCAATTGCGTGAGCCCTGTACCGCCTAAACCGAAAAACATGAATTTTACTGATTTGGCAAAAGTCAAATTATATTGTTATTGCAGAATTGACATATTCATATAACCGAAAAAATTGCACTTTTTTAGTTTTAGACTTAAAGTCGATTTTCTTGTAAATTGTATGTCAATTGCGGCAGCACTGTACTGCTTAAGCCGAAAAACATTAATATTACTGATTTGCGCGAAAGTAAAATTATAATGTTATTGCAGAATTTACATATTCATATAACCGAAAAAATTGTACTTTCTTAGTTTTAGACTTAAAGTCGATTTGCTTCTAAATTGTATGTTAATTGCGTGAGCACTGTACCGCTTAAGCCGAAAAACATGAATTTTACTGATTTGAGCGGAAGTCAAATTATATTGTTATTGCAGAATTGACATATTCATAAAACCGAAAAATTGCACTTTCTTAGTTTTAGACTTAAAGTCGATTTTCTTGTAAATTGTATTTCAGTTGCGTGAGCACTGTAAACTATAATGTTATGGCAGGATTAACAAATTAATATAAAAAAAGAAAAGAAAAAATTGAACTTTCTTAGATTGTTACTTAAAGCCGATTTTCTTGTAAACTGTATGTTAATTACTTGAGCGCTGTACCGCTTAGGCCGAAAAACATCAATTTTACTGATTTGCGCGGAAGTAAAATTATATTGTTATTGCAGAATTTACATATTCATATAACCGAAAAAATTGTACTTTCTTAGTTTTAGACTTAAAGTCGATTTTCTCTAAATTGTATGTCAATTGCGTGAGCACTGTACTGCTTAAGCCGAAAAACATGAATTTTACTGGTTTGAACGAAAGTCAAATTATATTGTTATTGCAGGATTAACAAATTAATATTACCGAAAAAGTTGCACTTTCTTAGGTTTAGACTCAAAGTCGATTTTCTTGTAAATTGTATGTCAGTTGCGTGAGCACTGTACTGCTTAAGCCGAAAAACATGAATTTTACTGATTTGCGCGAAAGTAAAATTATATAGCTATTGCAGAATTGACATATTCATATAACCGAAAAAATTGCACTTGTTATTGCAGGATTAACAAATTAATATTACCGAAAAAGTTGCACTTTCTTAGGTATAGACTCAAAGTCGATTTTCTTGTAAATTGTATGTCAGTTGCGTGAGCACTGTACTGCTTAAGCCGAAAAACATGAATTTTACTGATTTGAACGAAAGTCAAATTATATTGTTATTGCAGGATTAACAAATTAATATTACCGAAAAAGTTGCACTTTCTTAGGTTTAGACTCAAAGTCGATTTTCTTGTAAATTGTATGTCAATTGCGGCAGCACTGTACTGCTTAAGCCGAAAAACATTAATATTACTGATTTGCGCGAAAGTAAAATTATAATGTTATCGCAGAATTTACATATTCATATAACCGAAAAAATTGTACTTTCTTAGTTTTAGACTTAAAGTCGCTTTTCTTCTAAATTGTATGTCAATTGCGTGAGAACTCTACCGCTTAAACCGAAAAACAGGAATTTTACTGATTTGAGCGAAAGTCAAATTATATTGTTATTGCAGGATTAACAAATTAATATTACCGAAAAAGTTGCACTTTCTTAGGTTTAGACTCAAAGTCGATTTTCTTGTAAATTGTATGTCAGTTGCGTGAGCACTGTACTGCTTAAGCCGAAAAACATGAATTTTACTGATTTGAACGAAAGTCAAATTATATTGTTATTGCAGGATTAACAAATTAATATTACCGAAAAAGTTGCACTTTCTTAGGTATAGACTCAAAGTCAATTTTCTTGTAAATTGTATGTCAATTGCGGAAGCACTGTACTGCTTAAGCCGAAAAACATCAATATTACTGATTTGCGCGAAAGTAAAATTATAATGTTATTGCAGAATTTACATATTCATATAACCGAAAAAATTGTACTTTCTTAGTTTTAGACTTAAAGTCGATTTGCTTCTAAATTGTATGTTAATTGCGTGAGCACTGTACCGCTTAAGCCGAAAAACATGAATTTTACTGATTTGAGCGGAAGTCAAATTATATTGTTATTGCAGAATTGACATATTCATAAAACCGAAAAATTGCACTTTCTTAGTTTTAGACTTAAAGTCGATTTTCTTGTAAATTGTATGTCAATTGCGTGAGCACTGTACCGCTTAAACCGAAAAACATGAATTTTACTGATTCGAGCGAAAGTCAAATTATATTGTTATTGCAGGATTAACAAATTAATATTACCGAAAAAGTTGCACTTTCTTAGGTTTAGACTCAAAGTCGATTTTCTTGTAAATTGTATGTCAGTTGCGTGAGCACTGTACTGCTTAAGCCGAAAAACATGAATTTTACTGATTTGAACGAAAGTCAAATTATATTGTTATTGCAGGATTAACAAATTAATATTACCGAAAAAGTTGCACTTTCTTAGGTTTAGACTCAAAGTCAATTTTCTTGTAAATTGTATGTCAATTGCGGCAGCACTGTACTGCTTAAGCCGAAAAACATCAATACTACTGATTTGCACGAAAGTAAAATTATATTGTTATCGCAGAATTTACATAATTATATAACCGAAAAAATTGTACTTTCTTAGTTTTAGACTTAAAGTCGATTTTCTTCTAAATTGTATGTCAATTGCGTGAGCACTGTACCGCTTAAACCGAAAAACATGAATTTTACTGATTTGAGCGAAAGTCAAATTATATTGTTATTGCAGAATTGACATATTCATATAACCGAAAAAATTGCACTTTCTTAGTTTTAGACTTAAAGTCGATTTTCTTCTCAATTGTATTTCAGTTGCGTGAGCGATGTACTGCTTAAGCCGAAAAACATGAATTTTACTGATTTGAGCGAAAGTCAAATTATATTGCTTTTGCAGGATTAACAAATTAATATTACCGAAAAAGTTGCACTTTCTTAGGTTTAGACTCAAAGTCAATTTTCTTCTAAATTGTATGTCAATTGCGTGAGCACTGTACCGCTTAAACCGAAAAACATGAATTTTACTGATTTGAGCGAAAGTCAAATTATATTGCTTTTGCAGGATTAACAAATTAATATTACCGAAAAAGTTGCACTTTCTTAGGTTTAGACTCAAAGTCGATTTTCTTGTAAATTGTATGTCAATTGCGGCAGCACTGTACTGCTTAAGCCGAAAAACATTAATATTACTGATTTGCGCGAAAGTAAAATTATAATGTTATCGCAGAATTTACATATTCATATAACCGAAAAATTGTACTTACTTAGTTTTAGACTTAAAGTCGATTTGCTTCTAAATTGTATGTTAATTGCGTGAGCACTGTACTGCTTAAACTGAAAAACAGGAATTTTACTGATTTGAGCGAAAGTCAAATTATATTGCTTTTGCAGGATTAACAAATTAATATTACCGAAAAAGTTGCACTTTCTTAGGTTTAGACTCAAAGTCGATTTTCTTGTAAATTGTATGTCAATTGCGGCAGCACTGTACTGCTTAAGCTGAAAACCATTAATATTACTGATTTGCGCGAAAGTAAAATTATAATGTTATTGCAGAATTTACATATTCATATAACCGAAAAAATTGTACTTACTTAGTTTTAGACTTAAAGTCGATTTGCTTCTAAATTGTATGTTAATTGCGTGAGAACTCTACCGCTTAAACCGAAAAACAGGAATTTTACTGATTTGAGCGAAAGTCAAATTATATTGTTATTGCAGGATTAACAAATTAATATTACCGAAAAAGTTGCAGTTTCTTAGGTTTAGACTCAAAGTCGATTTTCTTGTAAATTGTATGTCAGTTGTGTGAGCACTGTACTGCTTAAGCCGAAACACATGAATTTTACTGATTTGAGCGAAAGTCAAATTATATTGCTTTTGCAGGATTAACAAATTAATATTAACGAAAAAGTTGGACTTTCTTAGGTTTAGACTCAAAGTCGATTTTCTTGTAAATTGTATGTCAATTGCGGCAGCACTGTACTGCTTAATCCGAAAAACATTAATATTACTGATTTGCGCGAAAGTAAAATTATAATGTTATTGCAGAATTTACATATTCATATAGCCGAAAAAATTGTACTTTCTTAGTTTTAGACTTAAAGTCGATTTTCTTCTAAATTGTATGTTAATTGCGTGAGCACTGTACCGCTTAAGCCGAAAAACATGAATTTTACTGATTTGAGCGAAAGTCAAATTATATTGTTATTGCAGGATTAACAAATTAATATTACCGAAAAAGTTGCACTTTCTTAGGTTTAGACTCAAAGTCGATTTTCTTGTAAATTGTATGTCAGTTGCGTGAGCACTGTACTGCTTAAGCCGAAAAACATGAATTTTACTGATTTGAACGAAAGTCAAATTATATTGTTATTGCAGGATTAACAAATTAATATTACCGAAAAAGTTGCACTTTCTTAGGTATAGACTCAAAGTCAATTTTCTTGTAAATTGTATGTCAATTGCGGAAGCACTGTACTGCTTAAGCCGAAAAACATCAATATTACTGATTTGCGCGAAAGTAAAATTATAATGTTATTGCAGAATTTACATAATTATATAACCGAAAAAAATGTACTTTCTTAGTTTTAGACTTAAAGTCGATTTTCTTCTAAATTGTATGTCAATTGCGTGAGCCCTGTACCGCCTAAACCGAAAAACATGAATTTTACTGATTTGGCAAAAGTCAAATTATATTGTTATTGCAGAATTGACATATTCATATAACCGAAAAAATTGCACTTTTTTAGTTTTAGACTTAAAGTCGATTTTCTTGTAAATTGTATGTCAATTGCGGCAGCACTGTACTGCTTAAGCCGAAAAACATTAATATTACTGATTTGCGCGAAAGTAAAATTATAATGTTATTGCAGAATTTACATATTCATATAACCGAAAAAATTGTACTTTCTTAGTTTTAGACTTAAAGTCGATTTGCTTCTAAATTGTATGTTAATTGCGTGAGCACTGTACCGCTTAAGCCGAAAAACATGAATTTTACTGATTTGAGCGGAAGTCAAATTATATTGTTATTGCAGAATTGACATATTCATAAAACCGAAAAATTGCACTTTCTTAGTTTTAGACTTAAAGTCGATTTTCTTGTAAATTGTATTTCAGTTGCGTGAGCACTGTAAACTATAATGTTATGGCAGGATTAACAAATTAATATAAAAAAAGAAAAGAAAAAATTGAACTTTCTTAGATTGTTACTTAAAGCCGATTTTCTTGTAAACTGTATGTTAATTACTTGAGCGCTGTACCGCTTAGGCCGAAAAACATCAATTTTACTGATTTGCGCGGAAGTAAAATTATATTGTTATTGCAGAATTTACATATTCATATAACCGAAAAAATTGTACTTTCTTAGTTTTAGACTTAAAGTCGATTTTCTCTAAATTGTATGTCAATTGCGTGAGCACTGTACTGCTTAAGCCGAAAAACATGAATTTTACTGGTTTGAACGAAAGTCAAATTATATTGTTATTGCAGGATTAACAAATTAATATTACCGAAAAAGTTGCACTTTCTTAGGTTTAGACTCAAAGTCGATTTTCTTGTAAATTGTATGTCAGTTGCGTGAGCACTGTACTGCTTAAGCCGAAAAACATGAATTTTACTGATTTGCGCGAAAGTAAAATTATATAGCTATTGCAGAATTGACATATTCATATAACCGAAAAAATTGCACTTTCTTAGCTTTAGACTTAAAGTCGATTTTCTTCTAAATTGTATGTCAATTGCGTGAGCACTGTAACGCATAAACCGAAAAACATGAATTTTACTGATTTGAGCGAAAGTCAAATTATATTGTTATTGCAGAATTAACACATTCATATAACCGAAAAAATTGCACTTTCTTAGGTTTTGACTCAAAGTCGATTTTCTTGTAAATTGTATGTCAGTTGCGTGAGCACTGTACTGCTTAAGCCGAAAAACATGAATTTTACTGATTTGAACGAAAGTCAAATTATATTGTTATTGCAGGATTAACAAATTAATATTACCGAAAAAGTTGCACTTTCTTAGGTTTAGACTCAAAGTCGATTTTCTTGTAAATTGTATGTCAGTTGCGTGAGCACTGTACTGCTTAAGCCGAAAAACATGAATTTTACTGATTTGCGCGAAAGTAAAATTATATAGCTATTGCAGAATTGACATATTCATATAACCGAAAAAATTGCACTTTCTTACCTTAAACTTAAAGTCGATTTTCTTGTAAATTTTATTTCGGTTGCGTGAGCACTGTAAACTATAATGTTATGGCAGGATTAACAAATTAATATAAAAAAAAGAAAAGAAAAAATTGAACTTTCTTAGATTTTTACTTAAAGCCGATTTTCTTGTAAATTGTATGTTAATTACTTGAGCGCTGTACCGCTTAAACCGAAAAACATGAATTTTACTGATTTGAGCGAAAGTCAAATTATATTGTTATTGCAGGATTAACAAATTAATATTACCGAAAAAGTTGCACTTTCTTAGGTTTAGACTCAAAGTCGATTTTCTAGTAAATTGTATGTCAGTTGCGTGAGCACTGTACTGCTTAAGCCGAAAAACATGAATTTTACTGATTTGAACGAAAGTCAAATTATATTGTTATTGCAGGATTAACAAATTAATATTACCGAAAAAGTTGCACTTTCTTAGGTTTAGACTCAAAGTCAATTTTCTTGTAAATTGTATGTCAATTGCGGCAGCACTGTACTGCTTAAGCCGAAAAACATCAATATTACTGATTTGCAAGAAAGTAAAATTATATTGTTATCGCAGAATTTACATAATTATATAACCGAAAAAATTGTACTTTCTTAGTTTTAGACTTAAAGTCGATTTTCTTCTAAATTGTATGTCAATTGCGTGAGCACTGTACCGCTTAAACCGAAAAACATGAATTTTACTGATTTGAGCGAAAGTCAAATTATATTGTTATTGCAGAATTGACATATTCATATAACCGAAAAAATTGCACTTTTTTAGTTTTAGACTTAAAATCGATTTTCTTGTAAATTGTATTTCAGTTGCGTGAGCACTGTACCGCTTAAGCCGAAAAACATGAATTTTACTGATTTGAGCGAAAGTCAAATTATATTGCTTTTGCAGGATTAACAAATTAATATTACCGAAAAAGTTGCACTTTCTTAGGTTTAGACTCAAAGTCGATTTTCTTGTAAATTGTATGTCAATTGCGGCAGCACTGTACTGCTTAAGCCGAAAAACATTAATATTACTGATTTGCGCGAAAGTAAAATTATAATGTTATCGCAGAATTTACATATTCATATAACCGAAAAAATTGTACTTTCTTAGTTTTAGACTTAAAGTCGCTTTTCTTCTAAATTGTATGTCAATTGCGTGAGCACTGTACCGCTTAAACCGAAAAACATGAATTTTACTGATTTGAGCGAAAGTCAAATTATATTGTTATTGCAGAATTGACATATTCATATAACCGAAAAATTGTACTTACTTAGTTTTAGACTTAAAGTCGATTTGCTTCTAAATTGTATGTTAATTGCGTGAGCACTGTACCGCTTAAACCGAAAAACAGGAATTTTACTGATTTGAGCGTAAGTCAAATTATATTGCTTTTGCAGGATTAACAAATTAATATTACCGAAAAAGTTGCACTTTCTTAGGTTTAGACTCAAAGTCGATTTTCTTGTAAATTGTATGTCAATTGCGGCAGCACTGTACTGCTTAAGCTGAAAAACATTAATATTACTGATTTGCGCGAAAGTAAAATTATAATGTTATTGCAGAATTTACATATTCATATAACCGAAAAAATTGTACTTACTTAGTTTTAGACTTAAAGTCGATTTGCTTCTAAATTGTATGTTAATTGCGTGAGAACTCTACCGCTTAAACCGAAAAACAGGAATTTTACTGATTTGAGCGAAAGTCAAATTATATTGTTATTGCAGGATTAACAAATTAATATTACCGAAAAAGTTGCAGTTTCTTAGGTTTAGACTCAAAGTCGATTTTCTTGTAAATTGTATGTCAGTTGTGTGAGCACTGTACTGCTTAAGCCGAAACACATGAATTTTACTGATTTGAGCGAAAGTCAAATTATATTGCTTTTGCAGGATTAACAAATTAATATTAACGAAAAAGTTGGACTTTCTTAGGTTTAGACTCAAAGTCGATTTTCTTGTAAATTGTATGTCAATTGCGGCAGCACTGTACTGCTTAAGCCGAAAAACATTAATATTACTGATTTGCGCGAAAGTAAAATTATAATGTTATTGCAGAATTTACATATTCATATAACCGAAAAAATTGTACTTTCTTAGTTTTAGACTTAAAGTCGATTTGCTTCTAAATTGGATGTTAATTGCGTGAGCACTGTACCGCTTAAGCCGAAAAACATGAATTTTACTGATTTGAGCGAAAGTCAAATTATATTGTTATTGCAGGATTAACAAATTAATATTACCGAAAAAGTTGCACTTTCTTAGGTTTAGACTCAAAGTCGATTTTCTTGTAAATTGTATGTCAGTTGCGTGAGCACTGTACTGCTTAAGCCGAAAAACAAGAATTTTACTGATTTGAACGAAAGTCAAATTATATTGTTATTGCAGGATTAACAAATTAATATTACCGAAAAAGTTGCACTTTCTTAGGTATAGACTCAAAGTCAATTTTCTTGTAAATTGTATGTCAATTGCGGAAGCACTGTACTGCTTAAGCCGAAAAACATCAATATTACTGATTTGCGCGAAAGTAAAATTATAATGTTATTGCAGAATTTACATAATTATATAACCGAAAAAATTGTACTTTCTTAGTTTTAGACTTAAAGTCGATTTTCTTCTAAATTGTATGTCAATTGCGTGAGCACTGTACCGCCTAAACCGAAAAACATGAATTTTACTGATTTGGCAAAAGTCAAATTATATTGTTATTGCAGAATTGACATATTCATATAACCGAAAAAATTGCACTTTCTTAGTTTTAGACTTAAAGTCGATTTTCTTGTGAATTGTATGTCAATTGCGGCAGCACTGTACTGCTTAAGCCGAAAAACATTAATATTACTGATTTGCGCGAAAGTAAAATTATAATGTTATTGCAGAATTTACATATTCATATAACCGAAAAAATTGTACTTTCTTAGTTTTAGACTTAAAGTCGATTTGCTTCTAAATTGTATGTTAATTGCGTGAGCACTGTACCGCTTAAGCCGAAAAACATAAATTTTACTGATTTGAGCGAAAGTCAAATTATATTGTTATTGCAGAATTGACATATTCATAAAACCGAAAAATTGCACTTTCTTAGTTTTAGACTTAAAGTCGATTTTCTTGTAAATTGTATTTCAGTTGCGTGAGCACTGTAGCGCTTAAGCCGAAAAACATGAATTTTACTGATTTGAGCGAAAGTCAAATTATATTGTTATTGCAGAATTGACATATTCATAAAACCGAAAAAATTCACTTTCTTAGTTTTAGACTTAAAGTCGATTTTCTTGTAAATTGTATTTCAGTTGCGTGAGCACTGTAGCGCTTAAGCCGAAAAACATGAATTTTACTGATTTGAGCGAAAGTCAAATTATATTGCTTTTGCAGGATTAACAAATTAATATTACCGAAAAAGTTGCACTTTCTTAGGTTTAGACTCAAAGTCGATTTTCTTGTAAATTGTATGTCAATTGCGGCAGCACTGTACTGCTTAAGCTGAAAAACATTAATATTACTGATTTGCGTGAAAGTAAAATTATAATGTTATTGCAGAATTTACATATTCATATAACCGAAAAAATTGTACTTACTTAGTTTTAGACTTAAAGTCGATTTGCTTCTAAATTGTATGTTAATTGCGTGAGCACTGTACCGCTTAAACCGAAAAACATGAATTTTACTGATTTGAGCGAAAGTCAAATTATATTGTTATTGCAGGATTAACAAATTAATATTACCGAAAAAGTTGCACTTTCTAAGGTTTAGACTCAAAGTCGATTTTCTTGTAAATTGTATGTCAGTTGTGTGAGCACTGTACTGCTTAAGCCGAAACACATGAATTTTACTGATTTGAGCGAAGGTCAAATTATATTGCTTTTGCAGGATTAACAAATTAATATTACCGAAAAAGTTACACTTTCTTAGGTTTAGACTCAAAGTCGATTTTCTTGTAAATTGTATGTTAATTGCGGCAGCACTGTACTGCTTAAACCGAAAAACATTAATATTACTGATTTGCGTGAAAGTAAAATTATAATGTTATTGCAGAATTTACATATTCATATAACCGAAAAAATTGTACTTACTTAGTTTTAGACTTAAAGTCGATTTGCTTCTAAATTGTATGTTAATTGCGTGAGCACTGTACCGCTTAAACCGAAAAACATGAATTTTACTGATTTGAGCGAAAGTCAAATTATATTGTTATTGCAGGATTAACAAATTAATATTACCGAAAAAGTTACACTTTCTTAGTTTTAGACTTAAAGTCGATTTTCTTCTAAATTGTATGTCAATTGCGTGAGCACTGTACCGCTTAAACCGAAAAACATGAATTTTACTGATTTGAGCGAAAGTCAAATTATATTGTTATTGCAGGATTAACAAATTAATATTACCGAAAAAGTTGCACTTTCTTAGGTTTAGACTCAAAGTCGATTTTCTTGTAAATTGTATGTCAGTTGTTTGAGCACTGTACTGCTTAAGCCGAAACACATGAATTTTACTGATTTGAGCAAAAGTCAAATTATATTGTTATTGCAGGATTAACAAATTAATATTACCGAAAAAATTGTACTTTCTTAGTTTTAGACTTAAAGTCGATTTGCTTCTAAATTGTATGTTAATTGCGTGAGCACTGTACCGCTTAAGCCGAAAAACATGAATTTTACTGATTTGAGCGAAAGTCAAATTATATTGTTATTGCAGAATCATACATCAGATTTACCAACATTATGGCGGGCGACACTGACATCGCGGATGAGAGCGGTAAAGTTTTTAAATGTCACTCAAATTTGAGAGTACCTAAAATAGTAATCTGTCTAGTATGCGAAAATGTATATCATGTTAATGACTTTATTCTGTTGTCCAAGGGAAAAGGCAAATTTATAAGTGAAATGTTCGTAGTATGTCCAGAGCACCATGGTAACATAACCTCAGACACAGATAATGTAAACATTGAATTGAGCGAGGAGGCGAGAGTGTTAATTACAGGAATAAAGTTATACGAAAAAGAAAAATGTAAGGAAGATATTAACAAAAGCATTACCTCAAGTCTTACCAAGGATACATTATTGTTGGACAACACAGTAATCGAAGATGATCTAGCTCTGCTAAGAGTAGAAAATGAGCTATTAAAGCAGCTCAATCAAGAAATACAAGATAAAAATGCGCTTCTACAGGAATTACTTGCATGCAAAAATAATAATATAATGCACCAAGATGTAACCAGTTATGCTGATAAAGTTAAAACAGATAAGAGCAGCACTAGAGAGGTTATTCCTGATATCATTGTAAAAGCCAAAAATAATAATAATACTAAAACTATGGAACATGTAAGAAATAAGATTCTAGTTGATATTGCAGTTCCAATTAAAAAAATTTTTGCTAACAAGAATGGAGAAGTAACGATTAAATGCCAAAATAAAATAGATGTAACAAGAACTACTACTCTATTAAGTGAAAAAATGGATAAGGACTATAATATAAATGCAAAAACAGTCAATCTACCTAGAGTGAAAATACATGATGTACAAAATGACATGAGTATACAAGAAATAGAAGAGGACATAAAAAACAGAAATTCATTTATGCTTAGTGATAGTTTCTCCTTAATATCTGACTACAGAAACGCTAGAAAACAGAGAAATATAATAATGGAAGTCTCCCCTGGGATTTATGAAAACATTGTCAAAAATAATTACAAATTATTTGTCGGTTTCCAATGTTGTAAGGTGTATGACATTGTTAACATAAGCCTATGTTTCAAATGTGGACAGATCAACCACAACAGCAAAAAATGCAAAAATGAACCTAAGTGTCTAAAATGTGCTGGTGACCACCTAACAAGTGCCTGTAATTCAAATACACTGAAATGTCTAAATTGTGACTTCTATAATAAGAAGTATAAGCAAAACAAATGCACAAATCATCACCCAAATGATACATCAGGCTGTGAGTATATCAAGCATAAAATTCAAAAACTCATGAAAGAAACAGATTACCCTACTTTACCAAAAATACCTAAATATCTAGGTAAAATACCGGGTCAAGTACTTATTTTATCCTCAAGCGCAATCAGGAAATAATTTTTATTGAGCGACTTAAATGGAAGAATTTAGTGAATATAAAGGAGCAAATAATATAGAAAGACAAGTGAATAGTGTGCAAGAGTTGAATAAAATATTGTTGCCAAGTGATATGCATATAATACACCTAAATGTCAGAGGGTTAAAATCTAACCATAGTAATGTTGAAGTGTTGATTAAAAATATGGATATTAAACCAGATGTAATTGTATGCTCTGAAACATGGAATCTAGAGTTCCATCATTTATATAACATAGACATGTATAAAACATACTATAATAAAGGAAGTATCAACAAAGCCGATGGAGTGGTTATCTACGTAAAATCGTCTCTGATGCAAGAAACTAAGACAGAGGAGATAGGATCCTGTAAAATACTAACAACTACTATTAAAACTGTAAACGATTCATATATTAAAATATCAGGATTATACAGAAGTCATGATATAACAAAAGAAAATTTTATTAAAGATTTCTACAATTATTTAGTCCGTAGTAAAAAAATAAAAAACCACTGTATAGTTGGAGATTTTAATATTGATATACTGAAATCTGATAATAATTCTACTACATTTTTAACAAATCTATTAGAAGCAGGTTATATTCCTTACTTTAGTGGAATTACCAGACCTAGTTCTAAAAACATGGAAGGCTCCTGTATAGACAATATATTTGTTAAATCGTCAATAATGAATATAAAATCTTATACATATACGAATATCTTTACAGACCATTATCCAATCCTGATATCAATAGATTGGAAAAGCGAAAAAAGAAAAACTAATTACAAGAAGACTATAGATTATAAAAAACTAAATACACTAAGTCATAGTACTGATTTGACAAATATATTAGAAATACAGGATCCAAATCAAGCCTTGGAAACATTGATACATGAAATAAAGAATTTAACAAATAAAGCTATAGTAAAAAATAGCGGCAAAAACAAAAAGAAAGACGATATTCCAAGAAAAAACTGGATAACGAAGGGTATAATTATATCTTGTAATAAAAAAGAAACTTTATATAATATATGGAAGTTAGATAAGAATAACGTAAATACTAAAAAAGAATATAATCAATATTGTAAAATGCTAAACAACGTCATTAAATGTGCTAAAATAAAATATGAAAAAAATTTAATAAGCTCAAATATGCATAATAGTAAAAAACTGTGGCAATACTTAAATATAAAGTTAGGTAGAAATGAAAAAACTGAGACTAAAATTGAATGTCTAAATGTAAACGATAAAATAGTAACGACTACGGAAGATATTGCAAATACATTGAATGAATTTTTTAGTGAAGTAGGCATCAAATTAGCTAATAATATAGGGTTAGATAAAAATATAATAAACAATGCGTCAAATAGCATTCCACATAATAGTAAATCGATTTTTATACAACCGATAACTGTGAATGAAATCTTAAAAGCTATAAATAAAATGAAAGACAAAGCGGGTGGAAGAGATGAGATTAGTACTAAGATAATAAAAAACTTAGATCTCTGGGTTAGTCAGCCTCTCGAATACATTTTTAATCTATGTATTTCTAAAGGAATTTGGCCAAAAGCCCTGAAATCAGCGCTGATAGTACCGATTTTCAAAGCAGGTAAAAAGGATAATCCTAGTAACTATAGACCGATCTCTTTGATATCTAATATAGCTAAACTGTTCGAAAAGCTGATGCATAAAAGAATATACGATTTCATGGAGAAGTGCAATATTTTCTCAGATAAGCAATACGGTTTCCTAAAGAACAAAAGTACAGCAGATGCTCACTCTTATATTACTAACTACATATATGAAAATTTTAATAAAAATAATAAAACTGCAATAGCTTTCCTAGACCTAGCCAAAGCGTTCGACACAGTGAACCACAAGATACTACTAGGTAAATTAGAAAAGTATGGTATAAGAGGGATAGCACTTGACTTAATAAAAGATTATCTGAGTGAAAGAACTCAAGTAACTAGATATAGAGATAGTGTAAGTAGTGATAAATATTTAAAAATAGGTGTGCCTCAAGGTACAATCTTAGGTCCACTATTTTTTGTATTGTATATTAATGATATATTTAAATATGTAGAAAAAGGGTCAATCATTTCATATGCGGACGACACTGCTATATTATGTACTGATAAAAACTGGGATGATGTTAAAACAAAGATGAATATTAGATTATCAAATATTTGTAAATGGCTAAGAAATAATCAACTATCTCTGAACGTTGATAAAACAGTATATATAACTTTCTGTGGTAACAAACGTAATATCCCAGATAAATTAATATTAAATATAAACAACAAAGAAATAAAAAGAGTGAACAGTTATAAGTATCTAGGAATAAACATCGATTACCTAATGAAATGGGATATGCATGTAAAAGAAGTAATTAAAAAAGTCAGATATTTCGAATTTATAATTCATAAATTAAAACAAATCATGGAAAGTAAGACCTTAAAAATGTTATACCATGCATTATTTGAAAGCATAATAAACTATGGCATCATAGCGTGGGGGGGTGCTTACAGAAATGTAATTCAGCCACTCTTGACCATGCAACAAAGAATACTAAAAAAACTTGACTTAGGACAAAATTCACCTTTAAACATTAAACAAACCTTTGTAATAAATAGTTTATTGTACTTCTATAATGCATGTAAAATATTGTATATCAACTATGAGGGAAGATCAAGGCATAAAAATATAAAACTGTGTAAAGTCAACAAAACAATATATAGTAAAAATTCGTATTATGTAGCTTTGAAATATTACAATCTAATGCCGACTGAATATAAGAACCTCAATGTTATAAATAAGCCGAATAAATTTAAATTGAAACAGTGGTTATTGGATACACAGAGTCATTTAAAATAAAGTTTTAATTATAAGAAACTAAAAATGAAAAACTATTTAAAACACTCAAAAGGGAGTGACATTATACATTTATACATTCATATATTCATATACTTATAGTAATATTATACATGTACGATAGGCCTAGGCTTATCTTTTCCCTACCCTATCAACAGGCAATTGTTTTTTGTCTCTATAGGGTTTAATATGTAGTTCAACTGTATATTTAATTGGGAAATAAATAAATAAATAAAATAAAAATTGACATATTCATAAAACCGAAAAATTGCACTTTCTTAGTTTTAGACTTAAAGTCGATTTTCTTGTAAATTGTATTTCAGTTGCGTGAGCACTGTAGCGCTTAAGCCGAAAAACATGAATTTTACTGATTTGAGCGAAAGTCAAATTATATTGTTATTGCAGAATTGACATATTCATAAAACCGAAAAAATTCACTTTCTTAGTTTTAGACTTAAAGTCGATTTTCTTGTAAATTGTATTTCAGTTGCGTGAGCACTGTAGCGCTTGAGCCGAAAAACATGAATTTTACTGATTTGAGCGAAAGTCAAATTATATTGCTTTTGCAGGATTAACAAATTAATATTACCGAAAAAGTTGCACTTTCTTAGGTTTAGACTCAAAGTCGATTTTCTTGTAAATTGTATGTCAATTGCGGCAGCACTGTACTGCTTAAGCTGAAAAACATTAATATTACTGATTTGCGTGAAAGTAAAATTATAATGTTATTGCAGAATTTACATATTCATATAACCGAAAAAATTGTACTTACTTAGTTTTAGACTTAAAGTCGATTTGCTTCTAAATTGTATGTTAATTGCGTGAGCACTGTACCGCTTAAACCGAAAAACATGAATTTTACTGATTTGAGCGAAAGTCAAATTATATTGTTATTGCAGGATTAACAAATTAATATTACCGAAAAAGTTGCACTTTCTTAGGTTTAGACTCAAAGTCGATTTTCTTGTAAATTGTATGTCAGTTGTGTGAGCACTGTACTGCTTAAGCCGAAACACATGAATTTTACTGATTCGAGCGAAGGTCAAATTATATTGCTTTTGCAGGATTAACAAATTAATATTACCGAAAAAGTTACACTTTCTTAGGTTTAGACTCAAAGTCGATTTTCTTGTAAATTGTATGTTAATTGCGGCAGCACTGTACTGCTTAAGCCGAAAAACATTAATATTACTGATTTGCGCGAAAGTCAAATTATAATGTTATTGCAGAATTTACATATTCATATAACCGAAAAAATTGTACTTTCTTAGTTTTAGACTTAAAGTCGATTTTCTTCTAAATTGTATGTCAATTGCGTGAGCACTGTACCGCTTAAACCGAAAAACATGAATTTTACTGATTTGAGCGAAAGTCAAATTATATTGTTATTGCAGGATTAACAAATTAATATTACCGAAAAAGTTGCACTTTCTTAGGTTTAGACTCAAAGTCGATTTTCTTGTAAATTGTATGTCAGTTGTTTGAGCACTGTACTGCTTAAGCCGAAACACATGAATTTTACTGATTTGAGCAAAAGTCAAATTATATTGCTTTTGCAGGATTAACAAATTAATATTACCGAAAAAGTTGGACTTTCTTAGGTTTAGAATCAAAGTCGATTTTCTTGTAAATTGTATGTCAATTGCGGCAGCACTGTACTGCTTAAGCCGAAAAACATTAATATTACTGATTTGCGCGAAAGTAAAATTATAATGTTATTGCAGAATTTACATATTCATATAACCGAAAAAATTGTACTTTCTTAGTTTTAGACTTAAAGTCGATTTTCTTCTAAATTGTATGTCAATTGCGTGAGCACTGTACCGCTTAAACCGAAAAACATGAATTTTACTGATTTGAGCGAAAGTCAAATTATATTGTTATTGCAGGATTAACAAATTAATATTACCGAAAAAGTTGCACTTTCTTAGGTTTAGACTCAAAGTCGATTTTCTTGTAAATTGTATGTCAGTTGTTTGAGCACTGTACTGCTTAAGCCGAAACACATGAATTTTACTGATTTGAGCGAAAGTCAAATTATATTGCTTTTGCAGGATTAACAAATTAATATTACCGAAAAAGTTGGACTTTCTTAGGTTTAGAATCAAAGTCGATTTTCTTGTAAATTGTATGTCAATTGCGGCAGCACTGTACTGCTTAAGCCGAAAAACATTAATATTACTGATTTGCGCGAAAGTAAAATTATAATGTTATTGCAGAATTTACATATTCATATAACCGAAAAAATTGTACTTTCTTAGTTTTAGACTTAAAGTCGATTTGCTTCTAAATTGTATGTTAATTGCGTGAGCACTGTACCGCTTAAGCCGAAAAACATGAATTTTACTGATTTGAGCGAAAGTCAAATTATATTGTTATTGCAGGATTAACAAATTAATATTACCGAAAAAGTTGCACTTTCTTAGGTTTAGACTCAAAGTCGATTTTCTTCTAAATTGTATGTCAATTGCATGAGCACTGTACCGCTTAAACCGAAAAACATGAATTTTACTGATTTGAGCGAAAGTCAAGTTATATTGTTATTGCAGAGTTGACATATTCATATAACCGAAAAAGTTGCACTTTCTTAGGTTTAGACTCAAAGTCGATTTTCTTGTAAATTGTATTTCAGTTGCGTGAGCACTGTAGCGCTTAAGCCGAATAACATGAATTTTACTGATTTGAACGAAAGTCAAATTATATTGTTATTGCAGGATTAACAAATTAATATTACCGAAAAAGTTGCACTTTCTTAGGTTTAGACTCAAAGTAAATTTTCTTGTAAATTGTATGTCAATTGCGGAAGCACTGTACTGCTTAAGCCGAAAAACATCAATATTACTGATTTGCGCGAAAGTAAAATTATAATGTTATTGCAGAATTTACATAATTATATAACCGAAAAAATTGTACTTTCTTAGTTTTAGACTTAAAGTCGATTTTCTTCTACATTTTGTATGTCAATTGCGTGAGCACTGTACCGGCTTAACCGAAAAACATGAATTTTACTGATTTGGCAAAAGTCAAATTATATTGTTATTGCAGAATTGACATATTCATATAACCGAAAAAATTGCACTTTCTTAGTTTTAGACTTAAAGTCGATTTTCTTGTAAATTGTATTTCAGTTGCGTGAGCACTGTACCGCTTAAGCCAAAAAACATGAATTTTACTGATTTGAGCGAAAGTCAAATTATATTGCTTTTGCAGGATTAACAAATTAATATTACCGAAAAAGTTGCACTTTCTTAGGTTTAGACTCAAAGTCGATTTTCTTGTAAATTGTATGTCAATTGCGGCAGCACTGTACTGCTTAAGCCGAAAAACATTAATATTGCTGATTTGCGCGAAAGTAAAATTATAATGTTATCGCAGAATTTACATATTCATATAACCGAAAAAATTGTACTTTCTTAGTTTTAGACTTAGAGTCGATTTTCTTCTAAATTGTATGTCAATTGCATGAGCACTGTACCGCTTAAACCGAAAAACATGAATTTTACTGATTTGAGCGAAAGTCAAGTTATATTGTTATTGCAGAGTTGACATATTCATATAACCGAAAAAATTGCACTTTCTTAGTTTTAGACTTAAAGTCGATTTTCTTGTAAATTGTATTTCAGTTGCGTGAGCACTGTAGCGCTTAATCCGAGAAACATGTATTTTACTGATTTGAGCGATTAATATTACCGAAAAAGTTGGACTTTCTTAGGTTTAGAATCAAAGTCGATTTTCTTGTAAATTGTATGTCAATTGCGGCAGCACTGTACTGCTTAAGCCGAAAAACATTAATATTACTGATTTGCGCGAAAGTAAAATTATAATGTTATTGCAGAATTTACATATTCATATAACCGAAAAAATTGTACTTTCTTAGTTTTAGACTTAAAGTCGATTTGCTTCTAAATTGTATGTTAATTGCGTGAGCACTGTACCGCTTAAGCCGAAAAACATGAATTTTACTGATTTGAGCGAAAGTCAAATTATATTGTTATTGCAGGATTAACAAATTAATATTACCGAAAAAGTTGCACTTTCTTAGGTTTAGACTCAAAGTCGATTTTCTTCTAAATTGTATGTCAATTGCATGAGCACTGTACCGCTTAAACCGAAAAACATGAATTTTACTGATTTGAGCGAAAGTCAAGTTATATTGTTATTGCAGAGTTGACATATTCATATAACCGAAAAAGTTGCACTTTCTTAGGTTTAGACTCAAAGTCGATTTTCTTGTAAATTGTATTTCAGTTGCGTGAGCACTGTAGCGCTTAAGCCGAGAAACATGAATTTTACTGATTTGAGCGAAAGTCAAATTATATTGTTATTGCAGGATTAACAAATTAATATTACCGAAAAAGTTGCACTTTCTTAGGTTTAGACTCAAAGTCGATTTTCTTGTAAATTGTATGTCAGTTGCGTGAGCACTGTACTGCTTAAGCCGAAAAACATGAATTTTACTGATTTGAACGAAAGTCAAATTATATTGTTATTGCAGGATTAACAAATTAATATTACCGAAAAAGTTGCACTTTCTTAGGTTTAGACTCAAAGTAAATTTTCTTGTAAATTGTATGTCAATTGCGGAAGCACTGTACTGCTTAAGCCGAAAAACATCAATATTACTGATTTGCGCGAAAGTAAAATTATAATGTTATTGCAGAATTTACATAATTATATAACCGAAAAAATTTTACTTTCTTAGTTTTAGACTTAAAGTCGATTTTCTTCTACATTTTGTATGTCAATTGCGTGAGCACTGTACCGGCTTAACCGAAAAACATGAATTTTACTGATTTGGCAAAAGTCAAATTATATTGTTATTGCAGAATTGACATATTCATATAACCGAAAAAATTGCACTTTCTTAGTTTTAGACTTAAAGTCGATTTTCTTGTAAATTGTATTTCAGTTGCGTGAGCACTGTACCGCTTAAGCCAAAAAACATGAATTTTACTGATTTGAGCGAAAGTCAAATTATATTGCTTTTGCAGGATTAACAAATTAATATTACCGAAAAAGTTGCACTTTCTTAGGTTTAGACTCAAAGTCGATTTTCTTGTAAATTGTATGTCAATTGCGGCAGCACTGTACTGCTTAAGCCGAAAAACATTAATATTGCTGATTTGCGCGAAAGTAAAATTATAATGTTATCGCAGAATTTACATATTCATATAACCGAAAAAATTGTACTTTCTTAGTTTTAGACTTAGAGTCGATTTTCTTCTAAATTGTATGTCAATTGCATGAGCACTGTACCGCTTAAACCGAAAAACATGAATTTTACTGATTTGAGCGAAAGTCAAGTTATATTGTTATTGCAGAGTTGACATATTCATATAACCGAAAAAATTGCACTTTCTTAGTTTTAGACTTAAAGTCGATTTTCTTGTAAATTGTATTTCAGTTGCGTGAGCACTGTAGCGCTTAAGCCGAGAAACATGAATTTTACTGATTTGAGCGAAAGTCAAGTTATATTGTTATTGCAGAGTTGACATATTCATATAACCGAAAAAATTGCACTTTCTTAGTTTTAGACTTAAAGTCGATTTGCTTCTAAATTGTATGTTAATTGCGTGAGCACTGTACCGCTTAAGCCGAAAAACATGAATCTTACTGATTTGAGCGAAAGTCAAATTATATTGTTATTGCAGGATTAACAAATTAATATTACCGAAAAAGTTGCACTTTCTTAGGTTTAGACTCAAAGTCGATTTTCTTCTAAATTGTATGTCAATTGCATGAGCACTGTACCGCTTAAACCAAAAAACATGAATTTTACTGATTTGAGCGAAAGTCAAGTTATATTGTTATTGCAGAGTTGACATATTCATATAACCGAAAAAATTGCACTTTCTTAGTTTTAGACTTAAAGTCGATTTTCTTGTAAATTGTATTTCAGTTGCGTGAGCACTGTAGCGCTTAAGCCGAGAAACATGAATTTTACTGATTTGAGCGAAAGTCAAGTTATATTGTTATTGCAGAGTTGACATATTCATATAACCGAAAAAATTGCACTTTCTTAGTTTTAGACTTAAAGTCGATTTGCTTCTAAATTGTATGTTAATTGCGTGAGCACTGTACCGGCTTAACCGAAAAACATGAATTTTACTGATTTGGCAAAAGTCAAATTATATTGTTATTGCAGAATTGACATATTCATATAACCGAAAAAATTGCACTTTCTTAGTTTTAGACTTAAAGTCGATTTTCTTGTAAATTGTATTTCAGTTGCGTGAGCACTGTACCGCTTAAGCCAAAAAACATGAATTTTACTGATTTGAGCGAAAGTCAAATTATATTGCTTTTGCAGGATTAACAAATTAATATTACCGAAAAAGTTGCACTTTCTTAGGTTTAGACTCAAAGTCGATTTTCTTGTAAATTGTATGTCAATTGCGGCAGCACTGTACTGCTTAAGCCGAAAAACATTAATATTGCTGATTTGCGCGAAAGTAAAATTATAATGTTATCGCAGAATTTACATATTCATATAACCGAAAAAATTGTACTTTCTTAGTTTTAGACTTAGAGTCGATTTTCTTCTAAATTGTATGTCAATTGCATGAGCACTGTACCGCTTAAACCGAAAAACATGAATTTTACTGATTTGAGCGAAAGTCAAGTTATATTGTTATTGCAGAGTTGACATATTCATATAACCGAAAAAATTGCACTTTCTTAGTTTTAGACTTAAAGTCGATTTTCTTGTAAATTGTATTTCAGTTGCGTGAGCACTGTAGCGCTTAAGCCGAGAAACATGAATTTTACTGATTTGAGCGAAAGTCAAGTTATATTGTTATTGCAGAGTTGACATATTCATATAACCGAAAAAATTGCACTTTCTTAGTTTTAGACTTAAAGTCGATTTGCTTCTAAATTGTATGTTAATTGCGTGAGCACTGTACCGCTTAAGCCGAAAAACATGAATCTTACTGATTTGAGCGAAAGTCAAATTATATTGTTATTGCAGGATTAACAAATTAATATTACCGAAAAAGTTGCACTTTCTTAGGTTTAGACTCAAAGTCGATTTTCTTCTAAATTGTATGTCAATTGCATGAGCACTGTACCGCTTAAACCAAAAAACATGAATTTTACTGATTTGAGCGAAAGTCAAGTTATATTGTTATTGCAGAGTTGACATATTCATATAACCGAAAAAATTGCACTTTCTTAGTTTTAGACTTAAAGTCGATTTGCTTCTAAATTGTATGTTAATTGCGTGTGCACTGTACCGCTTAAGCCGAAAAACATGAATTTTACTGATTTGAGCGAAAGTCAAATTATATTGTTATTGCAGGATTAACAAATTAATATTACCGAAAAAGTTGCACTTTCTTAGGTTTAGACTCAAAGTCGATTTTCTTCTAAATTGTATGTCAATTGCATGAGCACTGTACCGCTTAAACCGAAAAACATGAATTTTACTGATTTGAGCGAAAGTCAAGTTATATTGTTATTGCAGAGTTGACATATTCATATAACAGAAAAAGTTGCACTTTCTTAGGTTTAGACTCAAAGTCGATTTTCTTGTAAATTGTATTTCAGTTGCGTGAGCACTGTAGCGCTTAAGCCGAGAAACATGAATTTTACTGATTTGAGCGAAAGTCAAATTATATTGTTATTGCAGGATTAACAAATTAATATTACCGAAAAAGTTGCACTTTCTTAGGTTTAGACTCAAAGTCGATTTTCTTGTAAATTGTATGTCAGTTGCGTGAGCACCGTACTGCTTAAGCCGAAAAACATGAATTTTACTGATTTGAACGAAAGTCAAATTATATTGTTATTGCAGGATAAACAAATTAATATTACCGAAAAAGTTGCACTTTCTTAGGTTTAGACTCAAAGTAAATTTTCTTGTAAATTGTATGTCAATTGCGGAAGCACTGTACTGCTTAAGCCGAAAAACATCAATATTACTGATTTGCGCGAAAGTAAAATTATAATGTTATTGCAGAATTTACATAATTATATAACCGAAAAAATTGTACTTTCTTAGTTTTAGACTTAAAGTCGATTTTCTTCTACATTTTGTATGTCAATTGCGTGAGCACTGTACCGGCTTAACCGAAAAACATGAATTTTACTGATTTGGCAAAAGTCAAATTATATTGTTATTGCAGAATTGACATATTCATATAACCGAAAAAATTGCACTTTCTTAGTTTTAGACTTAAAGTCGATTTTCTTGTAAATTGTATTTCAGTTGCGTGAGCACTGTACCGCTTAAGCCAAAAAACATGAATTTTACTGATTTGAGCGAAAGTCAAATTATATTGCTTTTGCAGGATTAACAAATTAATATTACCGAAAAAGTTGCACTTTCTTAGGTTTAGACTCAAAGTCGATTTTCTTGTAAATTGTATGTCAATTGCGGCAGCACTGTACTGCTTAAGCCGAAAAACATTAATATTGCTGATTTGCGCGAAAGTAAAATTATAATGTTATCGCAGAATTTACATATTCATATAACCGAAAAAATTGTACTTTCTTAGTTTTAGACTTAGAGTCGATTTTCTTCTAAATTGTATGTCAATTGCATGAGCACTGTACCGCTTAAACCGAAAAACATGAATTTTACTGATTTGAGCGAAAGTCAAGTTATATTGTTATTGCAGAGTTGACATATTCATATAACCGAAAAAATTGCACTTTCTTAGTTTTAGACCTAAAGTCGATTTTCTTGTAAATTGTATTTCAGTTGCGTGAGCACTGTAGCGCTTAAGCCGAGAAACATGAATTTTACTGATTTGAGCGAAAGTCAAATTATATTGCTTTTGCAGGATTAACAAATTAATATTACCGAAAAAGTTGCACTTTCTTAGGTTTAGACTCAAAGTCGATTTTCTTGTAAATTGTATGTCAATTGCGGCAGCACTGTACTGCTTAAGCTGAAAAACATTAATATTACTGATTTGCGCGAAAGTAAAATTATAATGTTATTGCAGAATTTACATATTCATATAACCAAAAATATTGTACTTTCTTAGTTTTAGACTTAAAGTCAATTTGCTTCTAAATTGTATGTTAATTGCGTG
The DNA here is from genome assembly GCF_042242935.1 of Bactrocera oleae. Classification (NCBI taxonomy): domain Eukaryota; kingdom Metazoa; phylum Arthropoda; class Insecta; order Diptera; family Tephritidae; genus Bactrocera; species Bactrocera oleae. Next base: position 13,064,527 of record NC_091541.1, on the reverse strand, counting down.
AGCACTGTACCGCTTAAACCGAAAAACATGAATTTTACTGATTTGAGCGAAAGTCAAATTATATTGTTATTGCAGGATTAACAAATTAATATTACCGAAAAAGTTGCACTTTCCTAGGTTTAGACTCAAAGTCGATTTTCTTGTAAATTGTATGTCAGTTGTGTGAGCACTGTACTGCTTAAGCCGAAAAACATGAATTTTACTGATTTGAGCGAAAGTCAAATTATATTGCTTTTGCAGGATTAACAAATTAATATTACCGAAAAAGTTGCACTTTCTTAGGTTTAGACTCAAAGTCGATTTTCTTGTAAATTGTATGTCAATTGCGGCAGCACTGTACTGCTTAAGCCGAAAAACATTAATATTACTGATTTGCGCGAAAGTAAAATTATAATGTTATTGCAGAATTTATATATTCATATAACCGAAAAAATTGTACCTTCTTAGTTTTAGACTTAAAGTCGATTTTCTTCTAAATTGTATGTCAATTGCGTGAGCACTGTACCGCTTAAACCGAAAACATGAATTTTACTGATCTGAGCGAAAGTCAAATTATATTGTTATTGTAGAATTGACATATTCATATAACCGAAAAAATTGCACTTTCTTAGTTTTAGACTTAAAGTCGATTTTCTTGTAAATTGTATTTCAGTTGCGTGAGCACTGTACCGCTTAAACCGAAAAACATGAATTTTACTGATTTGAGCGAAAATCAAATTATATTGCTTTTGCAGGATTAACAAATTAATATTACCGAAAAAGTTGCACTTTCTTAGGTTTAGACTCAAAGTCGATTTTCTTGTAAATTGTATGTCAATTGCGGCAGCACTGTACTGCTTAAGCTGAAAAACATTAATATTACTGATTTGCGCGAAAGTAAAATTATAATGTTATTGCAGAATTTACATATTCATATAACCGAAAAAATTGTACTTTCTTAGTTTTAGACTTAAAGTCGATTTGCTTCTAAATTGTATGTTAATTGCGTGAGCACTGTACCGCTTAAACCGAAAAACATGAATTTTACTGATTTGAGCGAAAGTCAAATTATATTGTTATTGCAGGATTAACAAATTAATATTACCGAAAAAGTTGCACATTTTTAGGTTTAGACTCAAAGTCGATTTTCTTGTAAATTGTATCTCAGTTGTGTGAGCACTGTACTGCTTAGGCCGAAAAACATGAATTTTACTAATTTGAGCGAAAGTCAAATTATATTGTTATTGCAGGATTAACAAATTAATATTACCGAAAAAGTTGCACTTTCTTAGGTTTAGACTCAAAGTCGATTTTCTTGCAAATTGTATGTCAATTGCGGCAGCACTGTACTGCTTGAGCCGAAAAACATCAATATTACTGATTTGCGCGAAAGTAAAATTATAATGTTATTGCAGAATTTACATATTCATATAACCGAAAAAATTGTACCTTCTTAGTTTTAGACTTAAAGTCGATTTTCTTCTAAATTGTATGTCAATTGCGTGAGCACTGTACCGCTTAAACCGAAAAACATGAACTTTACTGATTTGAGCGAAAGTCAAATTATATTGTTATTGCAGAATTGACATATTCATATAACCGAAAAAATTGCACTTTCTAAGTTTTAGACTTAAAGTCGATTTTCTTGTAAATTGTATTTCAGTTGCGTGAGCACTGTACCGCTTAAGCCGAAAAACATGAATTTTACTGATTTGAGCGAAAGTCAAATTATATTGCTTTTGCAGGATTAACAAATTAATATTACCGAAAAAGCTGCACTTTCTTAGGTTTAGACTCAAAGTCGATTTTCTTGTAAATTGTATGTCAATTGCGGCAGCACTGTACTGCTTAAGCTGAAAAACATTAATATTACTGATTTGCGCGAAAGTAAAATTATAATGTTATTGCAGAATTTACATATTCATATAACCAAAAATATTGTACTTTCTTAGTTTTAGACTTAAAGTCAATTTGCTTCTAAATTGTATGTTAATTGCGTGAGCACTGTACCGCTTAAACCGAAAAACATGAATTTTACTGATTTGAGCGAAAGTCAAATTATATTGTTATTGCAGGATTAACAAATTAATATTACCGAAAAAGTTGCACTTTCCTAGGTTTAGACTCAAAGTCGATTTTCTTGTAAATTGTATGTCAGTTGTGTGAGCACTGTACTGCTTAAGCCGAAAAACATGAATTTTACTGATTTGAGCGAAAGTCAAATTATATTGCTTTTGCAGGATTAACAAATTAATATTACCGAAAAAGTTGCACTTTCTTAGGTTTAGACTCAAAGTCGATTTTCTTGTAAATTGTATGTCAATTGCGGCAGCACTGTACTGCTTAAGCTGAAAAACATTAATATTACTGATTTGCGCGAAAGTAAAATTATAATGTTATTGCAGAATTTACATATTCATATAACCAAAAATATTGTACTTTCTTAGTTTTAGACTTAAAGTCAATTTGCTTCTAAATTGTATGTTAATTGCGTGAGCACTGTACCGCTTAAACCGAAAAACATGAATTTTACTGATTTGAGCGAAAGTCAAATTATATTGTTATTGCAGGATTAACAAATTAATATTACCGAAAAAGTTGCACATTTTTAGGTTTAGACTCAAAGTCGATTTTCTTGTAAATTGTATCTCAGTTGTGTGAGCACTGTACTGCTTAGGCCGAAAAACATGAATTTTACTAATTTGAGCGAAAGTCAAATTATATTGTTATTGCAGGATTAACAAATTAATATTACCGAAAAAGTTGCACTTTCTTAGGTTTAGACTCAAAATCGATTTTCTTGTAAATTGTATGTCAGTTATTTGAGCACTGTACTGCTTAAGCCGAAACACATTAATATTACTGATTTGCGCGAAAGTAAAATTATAATGTTATTGCAGAATTTACATATTCATATAACCAAAAATATTGTACTTTCTTAGTTTTAGACTTAAAGTCAATTTGCTTCTAAATTGTATGTTAATTGCGTGAGCACTGTACCGCTTAAACCGAAAAACATGAATTTTACTGATTTGAGCGAAAGTCAAGTTATATTGTTATTGCAGAGTTGACATATTCATATAACCGAAAAAATTGCACTTTCTTAGTTTTAGACCTAAAGTCGATTTTCTTGTAAATTGTATTTCAGTTGCGTGAGCACTGTAGCGCTTAAGCCGAGAAACATGAATTTTACTGATTTGAGCGAAAGTCAAATTATATTGCTTTTGCAGGATTAACAAATTAATATTACCGAAAAAGTTGCACTTTCTTAGGTTTAGACTCAAAGTCGATTTTCTTGTAAATTGTATGTCAATTGCGGCAGCACTGTACTGCTTAAGCTGAAAAACATTAATATTACTGATTTGCGCGAAAGTAAAATTATAATGTTATTGCAGAATTTACATATTCATATAACCAAAAATATTGTACTTTCTTAGTTTTAGACTTAAAGTCAATTTGCTTCTAAATTGTATGTTAATTGCGTGAGCACTGTACCGCTTAAACCGAAAAACATGAATTTTACTGATTTGAGCGAAAGTCAAATTATATTGTTATTGCAGGATTAACAAATTAATATTACCGAAAAAGTTGCACTTTCCTAGGTTTAGACTCAAAGTCGATTTTCTTGTAAATTGTATGTCAGTTGTGTGAGCACTGTACTGCTTAAGCCGAAAAACATGAATTTTACTGATTTGAGCGAAAGTCAAATTATATTGCTTTTGCAGGATTAACAAATTAATATTACCGAAAAAGTTGCACTTTCTTAGGTTTAGACTCAAAGTCGATTTTCTTGTAAATTGTATGTCAATCGCGGCAGCACTGTACTGCTTAAGCCGAAAAACATTAATATTACTGATTTGCGCGAAAGTAAAATTATAATGTTATTGCAGAATTTATATATTCATATAACCGAAAAAATTGTACCTTCTTAGTTTTAGACTTAAAGTCGATTTTCTTCTAAATTGTATGTCAATTGCGTGAGCACTGTACCGCTTAAACCGAAAACATGAATTTTACTGATCTGAGCGAAAGTCAAATTATATTGTTATTGTAGAATTGACATATTCATATAACCGAAAAAATTGCACTTTCTTAGTTTTAGACTTAAAGTCGATTTTCTTGTAAATTGTATTTCAGTTGCGTGAGCACTGTACCGCTTAAACCGAAAAACATGAATTTTACTGATTTGAGCGAAAATCAAATTATATTGCTTTTGCAGGATTAACAAATTAATATTACCGAAAAAGTTGCACTTTCTTAGGTTTAGACTCAAAGTCGATTTTCTTGTAAATTGTATGTCAATTGCGGCAGCACTGTACTGCTTAAGCTGAAAAACATTAATATTACTGATTTGCGCGAAAGTAAAATTATAATGTTATTGCAGAATTTACATATTCATATAACCGAAAAAATTGTACTTTCTTAGTTTTAGACTTAAAGTCGATTTGCTTCTAAATTGTATGTTAATTGCGTGAGCACTGTACCGCTTAAACCGAAAAACATGAATTTTACTGATTTGAGCGAAAGTCAAATTATATTGTTATTGCAGGATTAACAAATTAATATTACCGAAAAAGTTGCACATTTTTAGGTTTAGACTCAAAGTCGATTTTCTTGTAAATTGTATCTCAGTTGTGTGAGCACTGTACTGCTTAGGCCGAAAAACATGAATTTTACTAATTTGAGCGAAAGTCAAATTATATTGTTATTGCAGGATTAACAAATTAATATTACCGAAAAAGTTGCACTTTCTTAGGTTTAGACTCAAAGTCGATTTTCTTGCAAATTGTATGTCAATTGCGGCAGCACTGTACTGCTTGAGCCGAAAAACATCAATATTACTGATTTGCGCGAAAGTAAAATTATAATGTTATTGCAGAATTTACATATTCATATAACCGAAAAAATTGTACCTTCTTAGTTTTAGACTTAAAGTCGATTTTCTTCTAAATTGTATGTCAATTGCGTGAGCACTGTACCGCTTAAACCGAAAAACATGAACTTTACTGATTTGAGCGAAAGTCAAATTATATTGTTATTGCAGAATTGACATATTCATATAACCGAAAAAATTGCACTTTCTAAGTTTTAGACTTAAAGTCGATTTTCTTGTAAATTGTATTTCAGTTGCGTGAGCACTGTACCGCTTAAGCCGAAAAACATGAATTTTACTGATTTGAGCGAAAGTCAAATTATATTGCTTTTGCAGGATTAACAAATTAATATTACCGAAAAAGTTGCACTTTCTTAGGTTTAGACTCAAAGTCGACTTTCTTGTAGTTTGGATGTTAATTGCGGCAGCACTGTACTGCTTAAGCCGAAAAACATTAATATTACTGATTTGCGCGAAAGTCAAATTATAATGTTATTGCAGAATTTACATATTCATATAACCGAAAAAATTGTACTTTCTTAGTTTTAGACTTAAAGTCGATTTTCTTCTAAATTGTATGTCAATTCCGTGAGCACTGTACCGCTTAAACCGAAAAACATGAATTTTACTGATTTGAGCGAAAGTCAAATTATATTGTTATTGCAGGATTAACAAATTAATATTACCGAAAAAGTTGCACTTTCTTAGGTTTAGACTCAAAATCGATTTTCTTGTAAATTGTATGTCAGTTATTTGAGCACTGTACTGCTTAAGCCGAAACACATGAATTTTACTGATTTGAGCGAAAGTCAAATTATATTGCTTTTGCAGGATTAACAAATTAATATTACCGAAAAAGTTGGACTTTCTTAGGTTTAGAATCAAAGTCGATTTTCCTGTAAATTGTATGTCAATTGCGGCAGCACTGTACTGCTTAAGCCGAAAAACATTAATATTACTGATTTGCGCGAAAGTAAAATTATAATGTTATTGCAGAATTTACATATTCATATAACCGAAAAAATTGTACTTTCTTAGTTTTAGACTTAAAGTCGATTTGCTTCTAAATTGTATGTTAATTGCGTGAGCACTGTACCGCTTAAACCGAAAAACATGAATTTTACTGATTTGAGCGAAAGTCAAATTATATTGTTATTGCAGGATTAACAAATTAATATTACCGAAAAAGTTGCACATTTTTAGGTTTAGACTCAAAGTCGATTTTCTTGTAAATTGTATCTCAGTTGTGTGAGCACTGTACTGCTTAGGCCGAAAAACATGAATTTTACTAATTTGAGCGAAAGTCAAATTATATTGTTATTGCAGGATTAACAAATTAATATTACCGAAAAAGTTGCACTTTCTTAGGTTTAGACTCAAAGTCGATTTTCTTGCAAATTGTATGTCAATTGCGGCAGCACTGTACTGCTTAAGCCGAAAAACATCAATATTACTGATTTGCGCGAAAGTAAAATTATAATGTTATTGCAGAATTTACATATTCATATAACCGAAAAAATTGTACCTTCTTAGTTTTAGACTTAAAGTCGATTTTCTTCTAAATTGTATGTCAATTGCGTGAGCACTGTACCGCTTAAACCGAAAAACATGAACTTTACTGATTTGAGCGAAAGTCAAATTATATTGTTATTGCAGAATTGACATATTCATATAACCGAAAAAATTGCACTTTCTAAGTTTTAGACTTAAAGTCGATTTTCTTGTAAATTGTATTTCAGTTGCGTGAGCACTGTACCGCTTAAGCCGAAAAACATGAATTTTACTGATTTGAGCGAAAGTCAAATTATATTGCTTTTGCAGGATTAACAAATTAATATTACCGAAAAAGTTGCACTTTCTTAGGTTTAGACTCAAAGTCGACTTTCTTGTAGTTTGGATGTTAATTGCGGCAGCACTGTACTGCTTAAGCCGAAAAACATTAATATTACTGATTTGCGCGAAAGTCAAATTATAATGTTATTGCAGAATTTACATATTCATATAACCGAAAAAATTGTACTTTCTTAGTTTTAGACTTAAAGTCGATTTTCTTCTAAATTGTATGTCAATTGCGTGAGCACTGTACCGCTTAAACCGAAAAACATGAATTTTACTGATTTGAGCGAAAGTCAAATTATATTGTTATTGCAGGATTAACAAATTAATATTACCGAAAAAGTTGCACTTTCTTAGGTTTAGACTCAAAATCGATTTTCTTGTAAATTGTATGTCAGTTGTTTGAGCACTGTACTGCTTAAGCCGAAACACATGAATTTTACTGATTTGAGCGAAAGTCAAATTATATTGCTTTTGCAGGATTAACAAATTAATATTACCGAAAAAGTTGGACTTTCTTAGGTTTAGAATCAAAGTCGATTTTCTTGTAAATTGTATGTCAATTGCGGCAGCACTGTACTGCTTAAGCCGAAAAACATTAATATTACTGATTTGCGCGAAAGTAAAATTATAATGTTATTGCAGAATTTACATATTCATATAACCGAAAAAATTGTACTTTCTTAGTTTTAGACTTAAAGTCGATTTGCTTCTAAATTGTATGTTAATTGCGTGAGCACTGTACCGCTTAAGCCGAAAAACATGAATTTTACTGATTTAAGTGAAAGTCAAATTATATTGTTATTGCAGGATTAACAAATTAATATTACCGAAAAAGTTGCACTTTCTTAGGTTTAGACTCAAAGTCGATTTTCTTGTAAATTGTATGTCAGTTGCGTGAGCACTGTACTGCTTAAGCCGAAAAACATGAATTTTACTGATTTGAACGAAAGTCAAATTATATTGTTATTGCAGGATTAACAAATTAATATTACCGAAAATGTTGCACTTTCTTAGGCTTAGACTCAAAGTCAATTTTCTTGTAAATTGTATGTCAATTGCGGAAGCACTGTACTGCTTAAGCCGAAAAACATCAATATTACTGATTTGCGCGAAAGTAAAATTATAATGTTATTGCAGAATTTACATAATTATATAACCGAAAAAATTGTACTTTCTTAGTTTTAGACTTAAAGTCGATTTTCTTCTAAATTGTATGTCAATTGCGTGAGCACTGTACCGCCTAAACCGAAAAACATGAATTTTACTGATTTGGCAAAAGTCAAATTATGTTGTTATTGCAGAATTTACATATTCATATAACCGAAAAAATTGTACTTTCTTAGTTTTAGACTTAAAGTCGATTTGCTTCTAAATTGTATGTTAATTGCGTGAGCACTGTACCGCTTAAGCCGAAAAACATGAATTTTACTGATTTGAGCGAAAGTCAAATTATATTGTTATTGCAGGATTAACAAATTAATATTACCGAAAAAGTTGCACTTTCTTAGGTTTAGACTCAAAGTCGATTTGCTTCTAAATTGTATGTTAATTGCGTGAGCACTGTACCGCTTAAACCGAAAAACATGAATTTTACTGATTTGAGCGAAAGTCAAATTATATTGCTTTTGCAGGATTAACAAATTAATATTACCGAAAAAGTTGCACTTTCTTAGGTTTAGACTCAAAGTCGATTTGCTTCTAAATTGTATGTTAATTGCGTGAGCACTGTACCGCTTAAACCGAAAAACATGAATTTTACTGATTTGAGCGAAAGTCAAATTATATTGTTATTGCAGGATTAACAAATTAATATTACCGAAAAAGTTGCACTTTCTTAGGTTTAGACTCAAAGTCGATTTTCTTGCAAAATGTATGTCAATTGCGGCAGCACTGTACAGCTTAAGCCGAAAAACATCAATATTACTGATTTGCGCGAAAGTAAAATTATAATGTTATTGCAGAATTTACATATTCATATAACCGAAAAAATTGTACCTTCTTAGTTTTAGACTTAAAGTCGATTTTCTTCTAAATTGTATGTCAATTGCGTGAGCACTGTACCGCTTAAACCGAAAAACATGAACTTTACTGATTTGAGCGAAAGTCAAATTATATTGTTATTGCAGAATTGACATATTCATATAACCGAAAAAATTGCACTTTCTAAGTTTTAGACTTAAAGTCGATTTTCTTGTAAATTGTATTTCAGTTGCGTGAGCACTGTACCGCTTAAGCCGAAAAACATGAATTTTACTGATTTGAGCGAAAGTCAAATTATATTGCTTTTGCAGGATTAACAAATTAATATTACCGAAAAAGTTGTACTTTCTTAGGTTTAGACTCAAAGTCGACTTTCTTGTAGTTTGTATGTTAATTGCGGCAGCACTGTACTGCTTAAGCCGAAAAACATTAATATTACTGATTTGCGCGAAAGTCAAATTATAATGTTATTGCAGAATTTACATATTCATATAACCGAAAAAATTGTACTTTCTTAGTTTTAGACTTAAAGTCGATTTTCTTCTAAATTGTGTGTCAATTGCGTGAGCACTGTACCGCTTAAACCGAAAAACATGAATTTTACTGATTTGAGCGAAAGTCAAATTATATTGTTATTGCAGGATTAACAAATTAATATTACCGAAAAAGTTGCACTTTCTTAGGTTTAGACTCAAAATCGATTTTCTTGTAAATTGTATGTCAGTTGTTTGAGCACTGTACTGCTTAAGCCGAAACACATGAATTTTACTGATTTGAGCGAAAGTCAAATTATATTGCTTTTGCAGGATTAACAAATTAATATTACCGAAAAAGTTGGACTTTCTTAGGTTTAGAATCAAAGTCGATTTTCTTGTAAATTGTATGTCAATTGCGGCAGCACTGTACTGCTTAAGCCGAAAAACATTAATATTACTGATTTGCGCGAAAGTAAAATTATAATGTTATTGCAGAATTTACATATTCATATAACCGAAAAAATTGTACTTTCTTAGTTTTAGACTTAAGTCGATTTGCTTCTAAATTGTATGTTAATTGCGTGAGCACTGTACCGCTTAAGCCGAAAAACATGAATTTTACTGATTTAAGCGAAAGTCAAATTATATTGTTATTGCAGGATTAACAAATTAATATTACCGAAAAAGTTGCACTTTCTTAGGTTTAGACTCAAAGTCGATTTTCTTGTAAATTGTATGTCAGTTGCGTGAGCACTGTACTCCTTAAGCCGAAAAACATGAATTTTACTGATTTGAACGAAAGTCAAATTATATTGTTATTGCAGGATTAACAAATTAATATTACCGAAAAAGTTGCACTTTCTTAGGTTTAGACTCAAAGTAAATTTTCTTGTAAATTGTATGTCAATTGCGGAAGCACTGTACTGCTTAAGCCGAAAAACATCAATATTACTGATTTGCGCGAAAGTAAAATTATAATGTTATTGCAGAATTTACATAATTATATAACCGAAAAAATTGTACTTTCTTAGTTTTAGACTTAAAGTCGATTTTCTTCTACATTTTGTATGTCAATTGCGTGAGCACTGTACCGGCTTAACCGAAAAACATGAATTTTACTGATTTGGCAAAAGTCAAATTATATTGTTATTGCAGAATTGACATATTCATATAACCGAAAAAATTGCACTTTCTTAGTTTTAGACTTAAAGTCGATTTTCTTGTAAATTGTATTTCAGTTGCGTGAGCACTGTACCGCTTAAGCCAAAAAACATGAATTTTACTGATTTGAGCGAAAGTCAAATTATATTGCTTTTGCAGGATTAACAAATTAATATTACCGAAAAAGTTGCACTTTCTTAGGTTTAGACTCAAAGTCGATTTTCTTGTAAATTGTATGTCAATTGCGGCAGCACTGTACTGCTTAAGCCGAAAAACATTAATATTGCTGATTTGCGCGAAAGTAAAATTATAATGTTATCGCAGAATTTACATAATTATATAACCGAAAAAATTGTACTTTCTTAGTTTTAGACTTAAAGTCGATTTTCTTCTAAATTGTATGTCAATTGCGTGAGCACTGTACCGCCTAAACCGAAAAACATGAATTTTACTGATTTGGCAAAAGTCAAATTATATTGTTATTGCAGAATTTACATATTCATATAACCGAAAAAAATTGTACTTTCTTAGTTTTAGACTTAAAGTAAATTTGCTTCTAAATTGTATGTTAATTGCGTGAGCACTGTACCGCTTAAGCCGAAAAACATGAATTTTACTGATTTGAGCGAAAGTCAAATTATATTGTTATTGCAGGATTAACAAATTAATATTACCGAAAAAGTTGCACTTTCTTAGGTTTAGACTCAAAGTCGATTTGCTTCTAAATTGTATGTTAATTGCGTGAGCACTGTACCGCTTAACCGAAAAACATGAATTTTACTGATTTGAGCGAAAGTCAAATTATATTGCTTTTGCAGGATTAACAAATTAATATTACCGAAAAAGTTGCACTTTCTTAGGTTTAGACTCAAAGTCGATTTTCTTGTAAATTGTATGTCAATTGCGGCAGCGCTGTACTGCTAAAATCGAAAAACATGAATTTTGCTGATTTGAGCGAAAGTCAAATTATATTGTTATTGCAGAATTGACATATTCATATAACCGAAAAAATTGCACTTTCTTAGTTTTAGACTTAAAGTCGATTTTCTTGTAAATTGTATGTCAGTTGCGTGAGCACTGTACTGCTTAAGCCGAAAAACATGAATTTTACTGATTTGCGCGAAAGTAAAATTATATTGCTTTTGCAGGATTAACAAATTAATATTACCGAAAAAGTTGCACTTTCTTAGGTTTAGACTCAAAGTCGATTTTCTTGTAAATTGTATGTCAATTGCGGCAGCACTGTACTGCTTAAGCTGAAAAACATTAATATTAGTGATTTGCGCGAAAGTAAAATTATAATGTTATTGCAGAATTTACATATTCATATAACCGAAAAAATTGTACTTTCTTAGTTTTAGACTTAAAGTCGATTTGCTTCTAAATTGTATGTTAATTGCGTGAGCACTGTACCGCTTAAACCGAAAAACATGAATTTTACTTATTTGAGCGAAAGTCAAATTATATTGTTATTGCAGGATTAACAAATTAATATTACCGAAAAAGTTGCACATTTTTAGGTTTAGACTCAAAGTCGATTTTCTTGTAAATTGTATCTCAGTTGTGTGAGCACTGTACTGCTTAGGCCGAAAAACATGAATTTTACTAATTTGAGCGAAAGTCAAATTATATTGTTATTGCAGGATTAACAAATTAATATTACCGAAAAAGTTGCACTTTCTTAGGTTTAGACTCAAAGTCGATTTTCTTGTAAATTGTATGTCAATTGCGGCAGCACTGTACTGCTTAAGCTGAAAAACATTAATATTAGTGATTTGCGCGAAAGTAAAATTATAATGTTATTGCAGAATTTACATATTCATATAACCGAAAAAATTGTACTTTCTTAGTTTTAGACTTAAAGTCGATTTGCTTCTAAATTGTATGTTAATTGCGTGAGCACTGTACCGCTTAAACCAAAAACATGAATTTTACTGATTTGAGCGAAAGTCAAATTATATTGTTATTGCAGGATTAACAAATTAATATTACCGAAAAAGTTGCACTTTCTTAGGTTTAGACTCAAAGTCGATTTTCTTGTAAATTGTATGTCAATTGCGGCAGCACTGTACTGCTTAAGCTGAAAAACATTAATATTACTGATTTGCGCGAAAGTAAAATTATAATGTTATTGCAGAATTTACATATTCATATAACCGAAAAAATTGTACTTTCTTAGTTTTAGACTTAAAGTCGATTTGCTTCTAAATTGTATGTTAATTGCGTGAGCACTGTACCGCTTAAACCGAAAAACATGAATTTTGCTGATTTGAGCGAAAGTCAAATTATATTGTTATTGCAGAATTGACATATTCATATAACCGAAAAAATTGCACTTTCTTAGTTTTAGACTTAAAGTCGATTTTCTTGTAAATTGTATGTCAGTTGCGTGAGCACTGTACTGCTTAAGCCGAAAAACATGAATTTTACTGATTTGCGCGAAAGTCAAATTATATTGTTATTGCAGGATTAACAAATTAATATTACCGAAAAAGTTGCACTTTCTTAGGTTTAGACTCAAAGTCGATTTTCTTGCAAAATGTATGTCAATTGCGGCAGCACTGTATTGCTTAAGCCGAAAAACATCAATATTACTGATTTGCGCGAAAGTAAAATTATAATGTTATTGCAGAATTTACATATTCATATAACCGAAAAAATTGTACCTTCTTAGTTTTAGACTTAAAGTCGATTTTCTTCTAAAATGTATGTCAATTGCGTGAGCACTGTACCGCTTAAACCGAAAAACATGAACTTTATTGATTTGAGCGAAAGTCAAATTATATTGTTATTGCAGAATTGACATATGCATATAACCGAAAAAATTGCACTTTCTAAGTTTTAGACTTAAAGTCGATTTTCTTGTAAATTGTATTTCAGTTGCGTGAGCACTGTACCGCTTAAGCCGAAAAACATGAATTTTACTGATTTGAGCGAAAGTCAAATTATATTGCTTTTGCAGGATTAACAAATTAATATTACCGAAAAAGTTGCACTTTCTTAGGTTTAGACTCAAAGTCGACTTTCTTGTAGTTTGTATGTTAATTGCGGCAGCACTGTACTGCTTAAGCCGAAAAACATTAATATTACTGATTTGCGCGAAAGTCAAATTATAATGTTATTGCAGAATTAACACATTCATATAACCGAAAAAATTGTACTTTCTTAGTTTTAGACTTAAAGTCGATTTTCTTCTAAATTGTGTGTCAATTGCGTGAGCACTGTACCGCTTAAACCGAAAAACATGAATTTTACTGATTTGAGCGAAAGTCAAATTATATTGTTATTGCAGGATTAACAAATTAATATTACCGAAAAAGTTGCACTTTCTTAGGTTTAGACTCAAAATCGATTTTCTTGTAAATTGTATGTCAGTTGTTTGAGCACTGTACTGCTTAAGCCGAAACACATGAATTTTACTGATTTGAGCGAAAGTCAAATTATATTGCTTTTGCAGGATTAACAAATTAATATTACCGAAAAAGTTGGACTTTCTTAGGTTTAGAATCAAAGTCGATTTTCTTGTAAATTGTATGTAAATTGCGGCAGCACTGTTCTGCTTAAGCCGAAAAACATTAATATTACTGATTTGCGCGAAAGTAAAATTATAATGTTATTGCAGAATTTACATATTCATATAACCGAAAAAATTGTACTTTCTTAGTTTTAGACTTAAAGTCGATTTGCTTCTAAATTGTATGTTAATTGCGTGAGCACTGTACCGCTTAAACCGAAAAACATGAATTTTACTGATTTAAGCGAAAGTCAAATTATATTGTTATTGCAAGATTAACAAATTAATATTACCGAAAAAGTTGCACTTTCTTAGGTTTAGACTCAAAGTCGATTTTCTTGTAAATTGTATGTCAGTTGCGTGAGCACTGTACTGCTTAAGCCGAAAAACATGAATTTTACTGATTTGAACGAAAGTCAAATTATATTGTTATTGCAGGATTAACAAATTAATATTACCGAAAAAGTTGCACTTTCTTAGGCTTAGACTCAAAGTCAATTTTCTTGTAAATTGTATGTCAATTGCGGAAGCACTGTACTGCTTAAGCCGAAAAACATCAATATTACTGATTTGCGCGAAAGTAAAATTATAATGTTATTGCAGAATTTACATAATTATATAACCGAAAAAATTGTACTTTCTTAGTTTTAGACTTAAAGTCGATTTTCTTCTAAATTGTATGTCAATTGCGTGAGCACTGTACCGCCTAAACCGAAAAACATGAATTTTACTGATTTGACAAAAGTCAAATTATATTGTTATTGCAGAATTTACATATTCATATAACCGAAAAAATTGTACTTTCTTAGTTTTAGACTTAAAGTAAATTTGCTTCTAAATTGTATGTTAATTGCGTGAGCACTGTACCGCTTAAGCCGAAAAACATGAATTTTACTGATTTGAGCGAAAGTCAAATTATATTGTTATTGCAGGATTAACAAATTAATATTACCGAAAAAGTTGCACTTTCTTAGGTTTAGACTCAAAGTCGATTTGCTTCTAAATTGTATGTTAATTGCGTGAGCACTGTACCGCTTAAACCGAAAAACATGAATTTTACTGATTTGAGCGAAAGTCAAATTATATTGCTTTTGCAGGATTAACAAATTAATATTACCGAAAAAGTTGCACTTTCTTAGGTTTAGACTCAAAGTCGATTTTCTTGTAAATTGTATGTCAATTGCGGCAGCGCTGTACTGCTAAAATCGAAAAACATGAATTTTGCTGATTTGAGCGAAAGTCAAATTATATTGTTATTGCAGAATTGACATATTCATATAACCGAAAAAATTGCACTTTCTTAGTTTTAGACTTAAAGTCGATTTTCTTGTAAATTGTATGTCAGTTGCGTGAGCACTGTACTGCTTAAGCCGAAAAACATGAATTTTACTGATTTGCGCGAAAGTAAAATTATATTGCTTTTGCAGGATTAACAAATTAATATTACCGAAAAAGTTGCACTTTCTTAGGTTTAGACTCAAAGTCGATTTTCTTGTAAATTGTATGTCAATTGCGGCAGCACTGTACTGCTTAAGCTGAAAAACATTAATATGAGTGATTTGCGCGAAAGTAAAATTATAATGTTATTGCAGAATTTACATATTCATATAACCGAAAAAATTGTACTTTCTTAGTTTTAGACTTAAAGTCGATTTGCTTCTAAATTGTATGTTAATTGCGTGAGCACTGTACCGCTTAAACCGAAAAACATGAATTTTACTGATTTGAGCGAAAGTCAAATTATATTGTTATTGCAGGATTAACAAATTAATATTACCGAAAAAGTTGCACATTTTTAGGTTTAGACTCAAAGTCGATTTTCTTGTAAATTGTATCTCAGTTGTGTGAGCGCTGTACTGCTTAGGCCGAAAAACATGAATTTTACTAATTTGAGCGAAAGTCAAATTATATTGTTATTGCAGGATTAACAAATTAATATTACCGAAAAAGTTGCACTTTCTTAGGTTTAGACTCAAAGTCGATTTTCTTGCAAATTGTATGTCAATTGCGGCAGCACTGTACTGCTTAAGCCGAAAAACATCAATATTACTGATTTGCGCGAAAGTAAAATTATAATGTTATTGCAGAATTTACATATTCATATAACCGAAAAAATTGTACCTTCTTAGTTTTAGACTTAAAGTCGATTTTCTTCTAAATTGTATGTCAATTGCGTGAGCACTGTACCGCTTAAAACGAAAAACATGAACTTTACTGATTTGAGCGAAAGTCAAATTATATTGTTATTGCAGAATTGACATATTCATATAACCGAAAAAATTGCACTTTCTAAGTTTTAGACTTAAAGTCGATTTTCTTGTAAATTGTATTTCAGTTGCGTGAGCACTGTACCGCAGAAGCCGAAAAACATGAATTTTACTGATTTGAGCGAAAGTCAAATTATATTGCTTTTGCAGGATTAACAAATTAATATTACCGAAAAAGTTGCACTTTCTTAGGTTTAGACTCAAAGTCGACTTTCTTGTAGTTTGTATGTTAATTGCGGCAGCACTGTACTGCTTAAGCCGAAAAACATTAATATTACTGATTTGCGCGAAAGTCAAATTATAATGTTATTGCAGAATTTACATATTCATATAACCGAAAAAATTGTACTTTCTTAGTTTTAGACTTAAAGTCGATTTTCTTCTAAATTGTGTGTCAATTGCGTGAGCACTGTACCGCTTAAACCGAAAAACATGAATTTTACTGATTTGAGCGAAAGTCAAATTATATTGTTATTGCAGGATTAACAAATTAATA
Source organism: Bactrocera oleae (assembly GCF_042242935.1). Classification (NCBI taxonomy): domain Eukaryota; kingdom Metazoa; phylum Arthropoda; class Insecta; order Diptera; family Tephritidae; genus Bactrocera; species Bactrocera oleae. Next base: position 13,047,942 of record NC_091541.1, on the reverse strand, counting down.
TTACCGAAAAAGTTGCACTTTCTTAGGTTTAGACTCAAAATCGATTTTCTTGTAAATTGTATGTCAGTTGTTTGAGCACTGTACTGCTTAAGCCGAAACACATGAATTTTACTGATTTGAGCGAAAGTCAAATTATATTGTTATTGCAGGATTAACAAATTAATATTACCGAAAAAGTTGCACTTTCTTAGGTTTAGACTCAAAGTCGATTTGCTTCTAAATTGTATGTTAATTGCGTGAGCACTGTACCGCTTAAACCGAAAAACATGAATTTTACTGATTTGAGCGAAAGTCAAATTATATTGTTATTGCAGGATTAACAAATTAATATTACCGAAAAAGTTGCACATTTTTAGGTTTAGACTCAAAGTCGATTTTCTTGTAAATTGTATCTCAGTTGTGTGAGCACTGTACTGCTTAGGCCGAAAAACATGAATTTTACTAATTTGAGCGAAAGTCAAATTATATTGTTATTGCAGGATTAACAAATTAATATTACCGAAAAAGTTGCACATTTTTAGGTTTAGACTCAAAGTCGATTTTCTTGTAAATTGTATCTCAGTTGTGTGAGCGCTGTACTGCTTAGGCCGAAAAACATGAATTTTACTAATTTGAGCGAAAGTCAAATTATATTGTTATTGCAGGATTAACAAATTAATATTACCGAAAAAGTTGCACTTTCTTAGGTTTAGACTCAAAGTCGATTTTCTTGCAAATTGTATGTCAATTGCGGCAGCACTGTACTGCTTAAGCCGAAAAACATCAATATTACTGATTTGCGCGAAAGTAAAATTATAATGTTATTGCAGAATTTACATATTCATATAACCGAAAAAATTGTACCTTCTTAGTTTTAGACTTAAAGTCGATTTTCTTCTAAATTGTATGTCAATTGCGGCAGCGCTGTACTGCTAAAATCGAAAAACATGAATTTTGCTGATTTGAGCGAAAGTCAAATTATATTGTTATTGCAGAATTGACATATTCATATAACCGAAAAAATTGCACTTTCTTAGTTTTAGACTTAAAGTCGATTTTCTTGTAAATTGTATGTCAGTTGCGTGAGCACTGTACTGCTTAAGCCGAAAAACATGAATTTTACTGATTTGCGCGAAAGTAAAATTATATTGCTTTTGCAGGATTAACAAATTAATATTACCGAAAAAGTTGCACTTTCTTAGGTTTAGACTCAAAGTCGATTTTCTTGTAAATTGTATGTCAATTGCGGCAGCACTGTACTGCTTAAGCTGAAAAACATTAATATTAGTGATTTGCGCGAAAGTAAAATTATAATGTTATTGCAGAATTTACATATTCATATAACCGAAAAAATTGTACTTTCTTAGTTTTAGACTTAAAGTCGATTTGCTTCTAAATTGTATGTTAATTGCGTGAGCACTGTACCGCTTAAACCGAAAAACATGAATTTTACTTATTTGAGCGAAAGTCAAATTATATTGTTATTGCAGGATTAACAAATTAATATTACCGAAAAAGTTGCACATTTTTAGGTTTAGACTCAAAGTCGATTTTCTTGTAAATTGTATCTCAGTTGTGTGAGCACTGTACTGCTTAGGCCGAAAAACATGAATTTTACTAATTTGAGCGAAAGTCAAATTATATTGTTATTGCAGGATTAACAAATTAATATTACCGAAAAAGTTGCACTTTCTTAGGTTTAGACTCAAAGTCGATTTTCTTGTAAATTGTATGTCAATTGCGGCAGCACTGTACCGCTTAAGCTGAAAAACATTAATATTAGTGATTTGCGCGAAAGTAAAATTATAATGTTATTGCAGAATTTACATATTCATATAACCGAAAAAATTGTACTTTCTTAGTTTTAGACTTAAAGTCGATTTGCTTCTAAATTGTATGTTAATTGCGTGAGCACTGTACCGCTTAAACCGAAAAACATGAATTTTACTGATTTGAGCGAAAGTCAAATTATATTGTTATTGCAGGATTAACAAATTAATATTACCGAAAAAGTTGCACTTTCTTAGGTTTAGACTCAAAGTCGATTTTCTTGTAAATTGTATGTCAATTGCGGCAGCACTGTACTGCTTAAGCTGAAAAACATTAATATTACTGATTTGCGCGAAAGTAAAATTATAATGTTATTGCAGAATTTACATATTCATATAACCGAAAAAATTGTACTTTCTTAGTTTTAGACTTAAAGTCGATTTGCTTCTAAATTGTATGTTAATTGCGTGAGCACTGTACCGCTTAAACCGAAAAACATGAATTTTGCTGATTTGAGCGAAAGTCAAATTATATTGTTATTGCAGAATTGACATATTCATATAACCGAAAAAATTGCACTTTCTTAGTTTTAGACTTAAAGTCGATTTTCTTGTAAATTGTATGTCAGTTGCGTGAGCACTGTACTGCTTAAGCCGAAAAACATGAATTTTACTGATTTGCGCGAAAGTCAAATTATATTGTTATTGCAGGATTAACAAATTAATATTACCGAAAAAGTTGCACTTTCTTAGGTTTAGACTCAAAGTCGATTTTCTTGCAAAATGTATGTCAATTGCGGCAGCACTGTATTGCTTAAGCCGAAAAACATCAATATTACTGATTTGCGCGAAAGTAAAATTATAATGTTATTGCAGAATTTACATATTCATATAACCGAAAAAATTGTACCTTCTTAGTTTTAGACTTAAAGTCGATTTTCTTCTAAAATGTATGTCAATTGCGTGAGCACTGTACCGCTTAAACCGAAAAACATGAACTTTATTGATTTGAGCGAAAGTCAAATTATATTGTTATTGCAGAATTGACATATGCATATAACCGAAAAAATTGCACTTTCTAAGTTTTAGACTTAAAGTCGATTTTCTTGTAAATTGTATTTCAGTTGCGTGAGCACTGTACCGCTTAAGCCGAAAAACATGAATTTTACTGATTTGAGCGAAAGTCAAATTATATTGCTTTTGCAGGATTAACAAATTAATATTACCGAAAAAGTTGCACTTTCTTAGGTTTAGACTCAAAGTCGACTTTCTTGTAGTTTGTATGTTAATTGCGGCAGCACTGTACTGCTTAAGCCGAAAAACATTAATATTACTGATTTGCGCGAAAGTCAAATTATAATGTTATTGCAGAATTAACACATTCATATAACCGAAAAAATTGTACTTTCTTAGTTTTAGACTTAAAGTCGATTTTCTTCTAAATTGTGTGTCAATTGCGTGAGCACTGTACCGCTTAAACCGAAAAACATGAATTTTACTGATTTGAGCGAAAGTCAAATTATATTGTTATTGCAGGATTAACAAATTAATATTACCGAAAAAGTTGCACTTTCTTAGGTTTAGACTCAAAATCGATTTTCTTGTAAATTGTATGTCAGTTGTTTGAGCACTGTACTGCTTAAGCCGAAACACATGAATTTTACTGATTTGAGCGAAAGTCAAATTATATTGCTTTTGCAGGATTAACAAATTAATATTACCGAAAAAGTTGGACTTTCTTAGGTTTAGAATCAAAGTCGATTTTCTTGTAAATTGTATGTAAATTGCGGCAGCACTGTTCTGCTTAAGCCGAAAAACATTAATATTACTGATTTGCGCGAAAGTAAAATTATAATGTTATTGCAGAATTTACATATTCATATAACCGAAAAAATTGTACTTTCTTAGTTTTAGACTTAAAGTCGATTTGCTTCTAAATTGTATGTTAATTGCGTGAGCACTGTACCGCTTAAACCGAAAAACATGAATTTTACTGATTTAAGCGAAAGTCAAATTATATTGTTATTGCAAGATTAACAAATTAATATTACCGAAAAAGTTGCACTTTCTTAGGTTTAGACTCAAAGTCGATTTTCTTGTAAATTGTATGTCAGTTGCGTGAGCACTGTACTGCTTAAGCCGAAAAACATGAATTTTACTGATTTGAACGAAAGTCAAATTATATTGTTATTGCAGGATTAACAAATTAATATTACCGAAAAAGTTGCACTTTCTTAGGCTTAGACTCAAAGTCAATTTTCTTGTAAATTGTATGTCAATTGCGGAAGCACTGTACTGCTTAAGCCGAAAAACATCAATATTACTGATTTGCGCGAAAGTAAAATTATAATGTTATTGCAGAATTTACATAATTATATAACCGAAAAAATTGTACTTTCTTAGTTTTAGACTTAAAGTCGATTTTCTTCTAAATTGTATGTCAATTGCGTGAGCACTGTACCGCCTAAACCGAAAAACATGAATTTTACTGATTTGACAAAAGTCAAATTATATTGTTATTGCAGAATTTACATATTCATATAACCGAAAAAATTGTACTTTCTTAGTTTTAGACTTAAAGTAAATTTGCTTCTAAATTGTATGTTAATTGCGTGAGCACTGTACCGCTTAAGCCGAAAAACATGAATTTTACTGATTTGAGCGAAAGTCAAATTATATTGTTATTGCAGGATTAACAAATTAATATTACCGAAAAAGTTGCACTTTCTTAGGTTTAGACTCAAAGTCGATTTGCTTCTAAATTGTATGTTAATTGCGTGAGCACTGTACCGCTTAAACCGAAAAACATGAATTTTACTGATTTGAGCGAAAGTCAAATTATATTGCTTTTGCAGGATTAACAAATTAATATTACCGAAAAAGTTGCACTTTCTTAGGTTTAGACTCAAAGTCGATTTTCTTGTAAATTGTATGTCAATTGCGGCAGCGCTGTACTGCTAAAATCGAAAAACATGAATTTTGCTGATTTGAGCGAAAGTCAAATTATATTGTTATTGCAGAATTGACATATTCATATAACCGAAAAAATTGCACTTTCTTAGTTTTAGACTTAAAGTCGATTTTCTTGTAAATTGTATGTCAGTTGCGTGAGCACTGTACTGCTTAAGCCGAAAAACATGAATTTTACTGATTTGCGCGAAAGTAAAATTATATTGCTTTTGCAGGATTAACAAATTAATATTACCGAAAAAGTTGCACTTTCTTAGGTTTAGACTCAAAGTCGATTTTCTTGTAAATTGTATGTCAATTGCGGCAGCACTGTACTGCTTAAGCTGAAAAACATTAATATGAGTGATTTGCGCGAAAGTAAAATTATAATGTTATTGCAGAATTTACATATTCATATAACCGAAAAAATTGTACTTTCTTAGTTTTAGACTTAAAGTCGATTTGCTTCTAAATTGTATGTTAATTGCGTGAGCACTGTACCGCTTAAACCGAAAAACATGAATTTTACTGATTTGAGCGAAAGTCAAATTATATTGTTATTGCAGGATTAACAAATTAATATTACCGAAAAAGTTGCACATTTTTAGGTTTAGACTCAAAGTCGATTTTCTTGTAAATTGTATCTCAGTTGTGTGAGCGCTGTACTGCTTAGGCCGAAAAACATGAATTTTACTAATTTGAGCGAAAGTCAAATTATATTGTTATTGCAGGATTAACAAATTAATATTACCGAAAAAGTTGCACTTTCTTAGGTTTAGACTCAAAGTCGATTTTCTTGCAAATTGTATGTCAATTGCGGCAGCACTGTACTGCTTAAGCCGAAAAACATCAATATTACTGATTTGCGCGAAAGTAAAATTATAATGTTATTGCAGAATTTACATATTCATATAACCGAAAAAATTGTACCTTCTTAGTTTTAGACTTAAAGTCGATTTTCTTCTAAATTGTATGTCAATTGCGTGAGCACTGTACCGCTTAAAACGAAAAACATGAACTTTACTGATTTGAGCGAAAGTCAAATTATATTGTTATTGCAGAATTGACATATTCATATAACCGAAAAAATTGCACTTTCTAAGTTTTAGACTTAAAGTCGATTTTCTTGTAAATTGTATTTCAGTTGCGTGAGCACTGTACCGCAGAAGCCGAAAAACATGAATTTTACTGATTTGAGCGAAAGTCAAATTATATTGCTTTTGCAGGATTAACAAATTAATATTACCGAAAAAGTTGCACTTTCTTAGGTTTAGACTCAAAGTCGACTTTCTTGTAGTTTGTATGTTAATTGCGGCAGCACTGTACTGCTTAAGCCGAAAAACATTAATATTACTGATTTGCGCGAAAGTCAAATTATAATGTTATTGCAGAATTTACATATTCATATAACCGAAAAAATTGTACTTTCTTAGTTTTAGACTTAAAGTCGATTTTCTTCTAAATTGTGTGTCAATTGCGTGAGCACTGTACCGCTTAAACCGAAAAACATGAATTTTACTGATTTGAGCGAAAGTCAAATTATATTGTTATTGCAGGATTAACAAATTAATATTACCGAAAAAGTTGCACTTTCTTAGGTTTAGACTCAAAATCGATTTTCTTGTAAATTGTATGTCAGTTGTTTGAGCACTGTACTGCTTAAGCCGAAACACATGAATTTTACTGATTTGAGCGAAAGTCAAATTATATTGTTATTGCAGGATTAACAAATTAATATTACCGAAAAAGTTGCACTTTCTTAGGTTTAGACTCAAAGTCGATTTGCTTCTAAATTGTATGTTAATTGCGTGAGCACTGTACCGCTTAAACCGAAAAACATGAATTTTACTGATTTGAGCGAAAGTCAAATTATATTGCTTTTGCAGGATTAACAAATTAATATTACCGAAAAAGTTGCACTTTCTTAGGTTTAGACTCAAAGTCGATTTTCTTGTAAATTGTATGTCAATTGCGGCAGCGCTGTACTGCTAAAATCGAAAAACATGAATTTTGCTGATTTGAGCGAAAGTCAAATTATATTGTTATTGCAGAATTGACATATTTATATAACCGAAAAAATTGCACTTTCTTAGTTTTAGACTTAAAGTCGATTTTCTTGTAAATTGTATGTCAGTTGCGTGAGCACTGTACTGCTTAAGCCGAAAAACATGAATTTTACTGATTTGCGCGAAAGTAAAATTATATTGCTTTTGCAGGATTAACAAATTAATATTACCGAAAAAGTTGCACTTTCTTAGGTTTAGACTCAAAGTCGATTTTCTTGTAAATTGTATGTCAATTGCGGCAGCACTGTACTGCTTAAGCTGAAAAACATTAATATTAGTGATTTGCGCGAAAGTAAAATTATAATGTTATTGCAGAATTTACATATTCATATAACCGAAAAAATTGTACTTTCTTAGTTTTAGACTTAAAGTCGATTTGCTTCTAAATTGTATGTTAATTGCGTGAGCACTGTACCGCTTAAACCGAAAAACATGAATTTTACTGATTTGAGCGAAAGTCAAATTATATTGTTATTGCAGGATTAACAAATTAATATTACCGAAAAAGTTGCACATTTTTAGGTTTAGACTCAAAGTCGATTTTCTTGTAAATTGTATCTCAGTTGTGTGAGCGCTGTACTGCTTAGGCCGAAAAACATGAATTTTACTAATTTGAGCGAAAGTCAAATTATATTGTTATTGCAGGATTAACAAATTAATATTACCGAAAAAGTTGCACTTTCTTAGGTTTAGACTCAAAGTCGATTTTCTTGCAAATTGTATGTCAATTGCGGCAGCACTGTACTGCTTAAGCCGAAAAACATCAATATTACTGATTTGCGCGAAAGTAAAATTATAATGTTATTGCAGAATTTACATATTCATATAACCGAAAAAATTGTACCTTCTTAGTTTTAGACTTAAAGTCGATTTTCTTCTAAATTGTATGTCAATTGCGTGAGCACTGTACCGCTTAAACCGAAAAACATGAACTTTACTGATTTGAGCGAAAGTCAAATTATATTGTTATTGCAGAATTGACATATTCATATAACCGAAAAAATTGCACTTTCTAAGTTTTAGACTTAAAGTCGATTTTCTTGTAAATTGTATTTCAGTTGCGTGAGCACTGTACCGCTTAAGCCGAAAAACATGAATTTTACTGATTTGAGCGAAAGTCAAATTATATTGCTTTTGCAGGATTAACAAATTAATATTACCGAAAAAGTTGCACTTTCTTAGGTTTAGACTCAAAGTCGACTTTCTTGTAGTTTGTATGTTAATTGCGGCAGCACTGTACTGCTTAAGCCGAAAAACATTAATATTACTGATTTGCGCGAAAGTCAAATTATAATGTTATTGCAGAATTTACATATTCATATAACCGAAAAAATTGTACTTTCTTAGTTTTAGACTTAAAGTCGATTTTCTTCTAAATTGTGTGTCAATTGCGTGAGCACTGTACCGCTTAAACCGAAAAACATGAATTTTACTGATTTGAGCGAAAGTCAAATTATATTGTTATTGCAGGATTAACAAATTAATATTACCGAAAAAGTTGCACTTTCTTAGGTTTAGACTCAAAATCGATTTTCTTGTAAATTGTATGTCAGTTGTTTGAGCACTGTACTGCTTAAGCCGAAACACATGAATTTTACTGATTTGAGCGAAAGTCAAATTATATTGCTTTTGCAGGATTAACAAATTAATATTACCGAAAAAGTTGGACTTTCTTAGGTTTAGAATCAAAGTCGATTTTCTTGTAAATTGTATGTCAATTGCGGCAGCACTGTACTGCTTAAGCCGAAAAACATTAATATTACTGATTTGCGCGAAAGTAAAATTATAATGTTATTGCAGAATTTACATATTCATATAACCGAAAAAATTGTACTTTCTTAGTTTTAGACTTAAAGTCGATTTGCTTCTAAATTGCATGTTAATTGCGTGAGCACTGTACCGCTTAAGCCGAAAAACATGAATTTTACTGATTTAAGCGAAAGTCAAATTATATTGTTATTGCAGGATTAACAAATTAATATTACCGAAAAAGTTGCACTTTCTTAGGTTTAGACTCAAAGTCGATTTTCTTGTAAATTGTATGTCAGTTGCGTGAGCACTGTACTGCTTAAGCCGAAAAACATGAATTTTACTGATTTGAACGAAAGTCAAATTATATTGTTATTGCAGGATTAACAAATTAATATTACCGAAAAAGTTGCACTTTCTTAGGCTTAGACTCAAAGTCGATTTTCTTGTAAATTGTATGTCAATTGCGGAAGCACTGTACTGCTTAAGCCGAAAAACATCAATATTACTGATTTGGCAAAAGTCAAATTATATTGTTATTGCAGAATTTACATATTCATATAACCGAAAAAACTGTACTTTCTTAGTTTTAGACTTAAAGTAAATTTGCTTCTAAATTGTATGCTAATTGCGTGAGCACTGTACCGCTTAAGCCGAAAAACATGAATTTTACTGATTTGAGCGAAAGTCAAATTATATTGTTATGGCAGGATTAACAAATTAATATTACCGAAAAAGTTGCACTTTCTTAGGTTTAGACTCAAAGTCGATTTGCTTCTAAATTGTATGTTAATTGCGTGAGCATTGTATGTCAATTGCGGCAGCACTGTACTGCTTAAGCTGAAAAACATTAATATTACTGATTTGCGCGAAAGTAAAATTATAATGTTATTGCAGAATTTACATATTCATATAACCGGAAAAAAATTGTACTTTCTTAGTGTTAGACTTAAAGTCGATTTGCTTCTAAATTGTATGTTAATTGCGTGAGCACTGTACCGCTTAAACCGAAAAACATGAATTTTACTGATTTGAGCGAAAGTCAAATTATATTGTTATTGCAGGATTAGCAAATTAATATTACCAAAAAAGTTGCACTTTCTTAGGTTTAGACTCAAAGTCGATTTTCTTGTAAATTGTATGTCAATTGCGGCAGCACTGTACTGCTTAAGCCGAAAAACGTTAATATTGCTGATTTGCGCGAAAGTAAAATTATAATGTTATCGCAGAATTTACATATTCATATAACCGAAAAAATTGTACTTTCTTAGTTTTAGACTTAGAGTCGATTTTCTTCTAAATTGTATGTCAATTGCATGAGCACTGTACCGCTTAAACCGAAAAACATGAATTTTACTGATTTGAGCGAAAGTCAAGTTATATTGTTATTGCAGAGTTGACATATTCATATAACCGAAAAAATTGCACTTTCTTAGTTTTAGACTTAAAGTCGATTTTCTTGTAAATTGTATTTCAGTTGCGTGAGCACTGTAGCGCTTAAGCCGAGAAACATGAATTTTACTGATTTGAGCGAAAGTCAAATTATATTGCTGTTGCGGGATTAACAAATTAATATTACCGAAAAAGTTGCACTTTCTTAGGTTTAGACTCAAAGTCGATTTTCTTGTAAATTGTATGTCAATTGCGGCAGCACTGTACTGCTTAAGCTGAAAAACATTAATATTACTGATTTGCGCGAAAGTAAAATTATAATGTTATTGCAGAATTTACATATTCATATAACCAAAAAAATTGTACTTTCTTAGTTTTAGACTTAAAGTCAATTTGCTTCTAAATTGTATGTTAATTGCGTGAGCACTGTACCGCTTAAACCGAAAAACATGAATTTTACTGATCTGAGCGAAAGTCAAATTATATTGTTATTGCAGAATTGACATATTCATATAACCGAAAAAATTGCACTTTCTAAGTTTTAGACTTAAAGTCGATTTTCTTGTAAATTGTATTTCAGTTGCGTGAGCACTGTACCGCTTAAACCGAAAAACATGCATTTTACTGATTTGAGCGAAAGTCAAATTATATTGCTTTTGCAGGATTAACAAATTAATATTACCGAAAAAGTTGCACTTTCTTAGGTTTAGACTCAAAGTCGATTTTCTTGTAAATTTTATGTCAATTGCGGCAGCACTGTACTGCTTAAGCTGAAAAACATTAATATTACTGATTTGCGCGAAAGTAAAATTATAATGTTATTGCAGAATTTATATATTCATATAACCGAAAAAATTGTACTTTCTTAGTTTTAGACTTAAAGTCGATTTGCTTCTAAATTGTATGTTAATTGCGTGAGCACTGTACCGCTTAAACCGAAAAACATGAATTTTACTGATTTGAGCGAAAGTCAAATTATATTGTTATTGCAGGATTAACAAATTAATATTACCGAAAAAGTTGCACTTTCCTAGGTTTAGACTCAAAGTCGATTTTCTTGTAAATTGTATGTCAGATGTGTGAGCACTGTACTGCTTAAGCCGAAAAACATGAATTTTACTGATTTGAGCGAAAGTCAAATTATATTGTTATTGCAGGATTAACAAATTAATTTTACCGAAAAAGTTGCACTTTCTTAGGTTTAGACTCAAAGTCAATTTTCTTGCAAATTGTATGTCAATTGCGGCAGCACTGTACTGCTTAAGCCGAAAAACATCAATATTACTGATTTGCGCGAAAGTAAAATTATAATGTTATTGCAGAATTTACATATTCATATAACCGAAAAAATGGTACCTTCTTAGTTTTAGACTTAAAGTCGATTTTCTTCTAAATTGTATGTCAATTGCGTGAGCACTGTACCGCTTAAACCGAAAAACATGAACTTTACTGATTTGAGCGAAAGTCAAATTATATTGTTATTGCAGAATTGACATATTCATATAACCGAAAAAATTGCACTTTCTAAGTTTTAGACTTAAAGTCGATTTTCTTGTAAATTGTATTTCAGTTGCGTGAGCACTGTACCGCTTAAGCCGAAAAACATGAATTTTACTGATTTGAGCGAAAGTCAAATTATATTGCTTTTGCAGGAATAACAAATTAATATTACCGAAAAAGTTGCACTTTCTTAGGTTTAGACTCAAAGTCGACTTTCTTGTAATTTGTATGTTAATTGCGGCAGCACTGTACTACTTAAGCCGAAAAACATTAATATTACTGATTTGCGCGAAAGTCAAATTATAATGTTATTGCAGAATTTACATATTCATATAACCGAAAAAATTGTACTTTCTTAGTTTTAGACTTAAAGTCAATTTTCTTCTAAATTGTATGTCAATTGCGTGAGCACTGTACCGCTTAAGCCGAAAAACATGAATTTTACTGATTTGAGCGAAAGTCAAATTATATTGTTATTGCAGGATTAACAAATTAATATTACCGAAAAAGTTGCACTTTCTTAGGTTTAGACTCAAAGTCGATTTTCTTGTAAATTGTATGTCAGTTGCGTGAGCACTGTACTGCTTAAGCCGAAAAACATGAATTTTACTGATTTGCGCGGAAGTAAAATTATAATGTTATTGCAGAATTTACATATTCATATAACCGAAAAAATTGTACTTTCTTAGTTTTAGACTTAAAGTCGATTTGCTTCTAAATTGTATGTTAATTGCGTGAGCACTGTACCGCTTAAGCCGAAAAACATGAATTTTACTGATTTGAGCGAAAGTCAAATTATATTGTTATTGCAGGATTAACAAATTAATATTACCGAAAAAGTTGCACTTTCTTAGGTTTAGACTCAAAGTCGACTTTCTTGTAATTTGTATGTTAATTGCGGCAGCACTGTACTGCTTAAGCCGAAAAACATTAATATTACTGATTTGAGCGAAAGTCAAATTATATTGTTATTGCAGAATTGACATATTCATATAACCGAAAAAATTGCACTTTCTAAGTTTTAGACTTAAAGTCGATTTTCTTGTAAATTGTATTTCAGTTGCGTGAGCACTGTACCGCTTAAGCCGAAAAACATGAATTTTACTGATTTGAGCGAAAGTCAAATTATATTGCTTTTGCAGGATTAACAAATTAATATTACCGAAAAAGTTGGACTTTCTTAGGTTTAGACTCAAAGTCGATTTTCTTGTAAATTGTATGTCAATTGCGGCAGCACTGTACTGCTTAAGCCGAAAAACATTAATATTACTGATTTGCGCGGAAGTAAAATTATAATGTTATTGCAGAATTTACATATTCATATAACCGAAAAAATTGTACTTTCTTAGTTTTAGACTTAAAGTCGATTTGCTTCTAAATTGTATGTTAATTGCGTGAGCACTGTACCGCTTAAGCCGAAAAACATGAATTTTACTGATTTGAGCGAAAGTCAAATTATATTGTTATTGCAGGATTAACAAATTAATATTACCGAAAAAGTTGCACTTTCTTAGGTTTAGACTCAAAGTCGATTTTCTTGTAAATTGTATGTCAGTTGCGTGAGCACTGTACTGCTAAAATCGAAAAACATGAATTTTGCTGATTTGAGCGAAAGTCAAATTATATTGTTATTGCAGAATTGACATATTCATATAACCGAAAAAATTGCACTTTCTTAGTTTTAGACTTAAAGTCGATTTTCTTCTAAATTGTATGTCAATTGCATGAGCACTGTACCGCTTAAACCGAAAAACATGAATTTTACTGATTTGAGCGAAAGTCAAGTTATATTGTTATTGCAGAGTTGACATATTCATATAACCGAAAAAATTGCACTTTCTTAGTTTTAGACTTAAAGTCGATTTTCTTGTAAATTGTATTTCAGTTGCGTGAGCACTGTAGCGCTTAAGCCGAGAAACATGAATTTTACTGATTTGAGCGAAAGTCAAATTATATTGCTGTTGCGGGATTAACAAATTAATATTACCGAAAAAGTTGCACTTTCTTAGGTTTAGACTCAAAGTCGATTTTCTTGTAAATTGTATGTCAATTGCGGCAGCACTGTACTGCTTAAGCTGAAAAACATTAATATTACTGATTTGCGCGAAAGTAAAATTATAATGTTATTGCAGAATTTACATATTCATATAACCAAAAAAATTGTACTTTCTTAGTTTTAGACTTAAAGTCAATTTGCTTCTAAATTGTATGTTAATTGCGTGAGCACTGTACCGCTTAAACCGAAAAACATGAATTTTACTGATCTGAGCGAAAGTCAAATTATATTGTTATTGCAGAATTGACATATTCATATAACCGAAAAAATTGCACTTTCTAAGTTTTAGACTTAAAGTCGATTTTCTTGTAAATTGTATTTCAGTTGCGTGAGCACTGTACCGCTTAAACCGAAAAACATGCATTTTACTGATTTGAGCGAAAGTCAAATTATATTGCTTTTGCAGGATTAACAAATTAATATTACCGAAAAAGTTGCACTTTCTTAGGTTTAGACTCAAAGTCGATTTTCTTGTAAATTTTATGTCAATTGCGGCAGCACTGTACTGCTTAAGCTGAAAAACATTAATATTACTGATTTGCGCGAAAGTAAAATTATAATGTTATTGCAGAATTTATATATTCATATAACCGAAAAAATTGTACTTTCTTAGTTTTAGACTTAAAGTCGATTTGCTTCTAAATTGTATGTTAATTGCGTGAGCACTGTACCGCTTAAACCGAAAAACATGAATTTTACTGATTTGAGCGAAAGTCAAATTATATTGTTATTGCAGGATTAACAAATTAATATTACCGAAAAAGTTGCACTTTCCTAGGTTTAGACTCAAAGCCGATTTTCTTGTAAATTGTATGTCAGATGTGTGAGCACTGTACTGCTTAAGCCGAAAAACATGAATTTTACTGATTTGAGCGAAAGTCAAATTATATTGTTATTGCAGGATTAACAAATTAATTTTACCGAAAAAGTTGCACTTTCTTAGGTTTAGACTCAAAGTCAATTTTCTTGCAAATTGTATGTCAATTGCGGCAGCACTGTACTGCTTAAGCCGAAAAACATCAATATTACTGATTTGCGCGAAAGTAAAATTATAATGTTATTGCAGAATTTACATATTCATATAACCGAAAAAATGGTACCTTCTTAGTTTTAGACTTAAAGTCGATTTTCTTCTAAATTGTATGTCAATTGCGTGAGCACTGTACCGCTTAAACCGAAAAACATGAACTTTACTGATTTGAGCGAAAGTCAAATTATATTGTTATTGCAGAATTGACATATTCATATAACCGAAAAAATTGCACTTTCTAAGTTTTAGACTTAAAGTCGATTTTCTTGTAAATTGTATTTCAGTTGCGTGAGCACTGTACCGCTTAAGCCGAAAAACATGAATTTTACTGATTTGAGCGAAAGTCAAATTATATTGCTTTTGCAGGATTAACAAATTAATATTACCGAAAAAGTTGCACTTTCTTAGGTTTAAACTCAAAGTCGACTTTCTTGTAATTTGTATGTTAATTGCGGCAGCACTGTACTGCTTAAGCCGAAAAACATTAATATTACTGATTTGCGCGAAAGTAAAATTATAATGTTATTGCAGAATTTACATATTCATATAACCGAAAAAATTGTACTTTCTTAGTTTTAGACTTAAAGTCGATTTGCTTCTAAATTGTATGTTAATTGCGTGAGCACTGTACCGCTTAAGCCGAAAAACATGAATTTTACTGATTTGAGCGAAAGTCAAATTATATTGTTATTGCAGGATTAACAAATTAATATTACCGAAAAAGTTGCACTTTCTTAGGTTTAGACTCAAAGTCGACTTTCTTGTAATTTGTATGTTAATTGCGGCAGCACTGTACTGCTTAAGCCGAAAAACATCAATATTACTGATTTGCGCGAAAGTAAAATTATAATGTTATTGCAGAATTTACATATTCATATAACCGAAAAAATGGTACCTTCTTAGTTTTAGACTTAAAGTCGATTTTCTTCTAAATTGTATGTCAATTGCGTGAGCACTGTACCGCTTAAACCGAAAAACATGAACTTTACTGATTTGAGCGAAAGTCAAATTATATTGTTATTGCAGAATTTACATATTCATATAACCGAAAAAATTGTACTTTCTTAGTTTTAGACTTAAAGTCGATTTTCTTCTAAATTGTATGTCAATTGCGTGAGCACTGTACCGCTTAAGCCGAAAAACATGAATTTTACTGATTTGAGCGAAAGTCAAATTATATTGTTATTGCAGGATTAACAAATTAATATTACCGAAAAAGTTGCACTTTCTTAGGTTTAGACTCAAAGTCGATTTTCTTGTAAATTGTATGTCAGTTGCGTGAGCACTGTACTGCTTAAGCCGAAAAACATGAATTTTACTGATTTGCGCGGAAGTAAAATTATAATGTTATTGCAGAATTTACATATTCATATAACCGAAAAAATTGTACTTTCTTAGTTTTAGACTTAAAGTCGATTTGCTTCTAAATTGTATGTTAATTGCGTGAGCACTGTACCGCTTAAGCCGAAAAACATGAATTTTACTGATTTGAGCGAAAGTCAAATTATATTGTTATTGCAGGATTAACAAATTAATATTACCGAAAAAGTTGCACTTTCTTAGGTTTAGACTCAAAGTCGACTTTCTTGTAATTTGTATGTTAATTGCGGCAGCACTGTACTGCTTAAGCCGAAAAACATTAATATTACTGATTTGAGCGAAAGTCAAATTATATTGTTATTGCAGAATTGACATATTCATATAACCGAAAAAATTGCACTTTCTAAGTTTTAGACTTAAAGTCGATTTTCTTGTAAATTGTATTTCAGTTGCGTGAGCACTGTACCGCTTAAGCCGAAAAACATGAATTTTACTGATTTGAGCGAAAGTCAAATTATATTGCTTTTGCAGGATTAACAAATTAATATTACCGAAAAAGTTGGACTTTCTTAGGTTTAGACTCAAAGTCGATTTTCTTGTAAATTGTATGTCAATTGCGGCAGCACTGTACTGCTTAAGCCGAAAAACATTAATATTACTGATTTGCGCTGAAGTAAAATTATAATGTTATTGCAGAATTTACATATTCATATAACCGAAAAAATTGTACTTTCTTAGTTTTAGACTTAAAGTCGATTTGCTTCTAAATTGTATGTTAATTGCGTGAGCACTGTACCGCTTAAGCCGAAAAACATGAATTTTACTGATTTGAGCGAAAGTCAAATTATATTGTTATTGCAGGATTAACAAATTAATATTACCGAAAAAGTTGCACTTTCTTAGGTTTAGACTCAAAGTCGATTTTCTTGTAAATTGTATGTCAGTTGCGTGAGCACTGTACTGCTAAAATCGAAAAACATGAATTTTGCTGATTTGAGCGAAAGTCAAATTATATTGTTATTGCAGAATTGACATATTCATATAACCGAAAAAATTGCACTTTCTTAGTTTTAGACTTAAAGTCGATTTTCTTGTAAATTGTATGTCAGTTGCGTGAGCACTGTACTGCTTAAGCCGAAAAACATGAATTTTACTGATTTGCGCGGAAGTAAAATTATAATGTTATTGCAGAATTTACATATTCATATAACCGAAAAAATTGTACTTTCTTAGTTTTAGACTTAAAGTCGATTTGCTTCTAAATTGTATGTTAATTGCGTGAGCACTGTACCGCTTAAGCCGAAAAACATGAATTTTACTGATTTGAGCGAAAGTCAAATTATATTGTTATTGCAGGATTAACAAATTAATATTACCGAAAAAGTTGCACTTTCTTAGGTTTAGACTCAAAGTCGACTTTCTTGTAATTTGTATGTTAATTGCGGCAGCACTGTACTGCTTAAGCCGAAAAACATTAATATTACTGATTTGAGCGAAAGTCAAATTATATTGTTATTGCAGAATTGACATATTCATATAACCGAAAAAATTGCACTTTCTAAGTTTTAGACTTAAAGTCGATTTTCTTGTAAATTGTATTTCAGTTGCGTGAGCACTGTACCGCTTAAGCCGAAAAACATGAATTTTACTGATTTGAGCGAAAGTCAAATTATATTGCTTTTGCAGGATTAACAAATTAATATTACCGAAAAAGTTGGACTTTCTTAGGTTTAGACTCAAAGTCGATTTTCTTGTAAATTGTATGTCAATTGCGGCAGCACTGTACTGCTTAAGCCGAAAAACATTAATATTACTGATTTGCGCGGAAGTAAAATTATAATGTTATTGCAGAATTTACATATTCATATAACCGAAAAAATTGTACTTTCTTAGTTTTAGACTTAAAGTCGATTTGCTTCTAAATTGTATGTTAATTGCGTGAGCACTGTACCGCTTAAGCCGAAAAACATGAATTTTACTGATTTGAGCGAAAGTCAAATTATATTGTTATTGCAGGATTAACAAATTAATATTACCGAAAAAGTTGCACTTTCTTAGGTTTAGACTCAAAGTCGATTTTCTTGTAAATTGTATGTCAGTTGCGTGAGCACTGTACTGCTAAAATCGAAAAACATGAATTTTGCTGATTTGAGCGAAAGTCAAATTATATTGTTATTGCAGAATTGACATATTCATATAACCGAAAAAATTGCACTTTCTTAGTTTTAGACTTAAAGTCGATTTTCTTGTAAATTGTATGTCAGTTGCGTGAGCACTGTACTGCTTAAGCCGAAAAACATGAATTTTACTGATGTGCGCGAAAGTAAAATTATATTGCTTTTGCAGGATTAACAAATTAATATTACCGAAAAAGTTGCACTTTCCTAGGTTTAGACTCAAAGTCGATTTTCTTGTAAATTGTATGTCAGTTGTGTGAGCACTGTACTGCTTAAGCTGAAAAACATGAATTTTACTGATTTGAGCGAAAGTCAAATTATATTGCTTTTGCAGGATTAACAAATTAATATTACCGAAAAAGTTGCACTTTCTTAGGTTTAGACTTAAAGTCGCTTTTCTTGTAAATTGTATGTCAATTGCGGCAGCACTGTACTGCTTAAGCCGAAAAACATTAATATTACTGATTTGCGCGAAAGTAAAATTATAATGTTATTGCAGAATTTATATATTCATATAACCGAAAAAATTGTACTTTCTTAGTTTAAGACTTAAATTCGATTTTCTTCTAAATTGTATGTCAATTGCGTGAGCACTGTACCGCTTAAACCGAAAAACATGAATTTTACTGAACTGAGCGAAAGTCAAATTATATTGTTATTGCAGAATTGACATATTCATATAACCGAAAAAATTGCACTTTCTTAGTTTTAGACTTAAAATCGATTTTCTTGTAAATTGTATTTCAGTTGCGTGAGCACTGTACCGCTTAAACCGAAAAACATGAATTTTACTGATTTGAGCGAAAGTCAAATTATATTGCTTTTGCAGGATTAACAAATTAATATTACCGAAAAAGTTGCACTTTCTTAGGTTTAGACTCAAAGTCGATTTTCTTGTAAATTTTATGTCAATTGCGGTAGCACTGTACTGCTTAAGCTGAAAAACATTAATATTACTGATTTGCGCGAAAGTAAAATTATAATGTTATTGCAGAATTTACATATTCATATAACCGAAAAAATTGTACTTTCTTAGTTTTAGACTTAAAGTCGATTTGCTTCTAAATTGTATGTTAATTGCGTGAGCACTGTACCGCTTAAACCGAAAAACATGAATTTTACTGATTTGAGCGAAAGTCAAATTATATTGTTATTGCAGGATTAACAAATTAATATTACCAAAAAAGTTGCACATTTTTAGGTTTAGACTCAAAGTCGATTTTCTTGTAAATTGTATCTCAGTTGTGTGAGCACTGTACTGCTTAGGCCGAAAAACATGAATTTTACTAATTTGAGCGAAAGTCAAATTATATTGTTATTGCAGGATTAACAAATTAATATTACCGAAAAAGTTGCACTTTCTTAGGTTTAGACTCAAAGTAAATTTTCTTGCAAATTGTATGTCAATTGCGGCAGCACTGTACTGCTTAAGCCGAAAAACATCAATATTACTGATTTGCGCGAAAGTAAAATTATAATGTTATTGCAGAATTTACATATTCATATAACCGAAAAAATTGTACCTTCTTAGTTTTAGACTTAAAGTCGATTTTCTTCTAAATTGTATGTCAATTGCGTGAGCACTGTACCGCTTAAACCGAAAAACATGATCTTTACTGATTTGAGCGAAAGTCAAATTATATTGTTATTGCAGAATTGACATATTCATATAACCGAAAAAATTGCACTTTCTAAGTTTTAGACTTAAAGTCGATTTTCTTGTAAATTGTATTTCAGTTGCGTGAGCACTGTACCGCTTAAGCCGAAAAACATGAATTTTACTGATTTGAGCGAAAGTCAAATTATATTGCTTTTGCAGGATTAACAAATTAATATTACCGAAAAAGTTGCACTTTCTTAGGTTTAGACTCAAAGTCGACTTTCTTGTAATTTGTATGTTAATTGCGGCAGCACTGTACTGCTTAAGCCGAAAAACATTAATATTACTGATTTGCGCGAAAGTCAAATTATAATGTTATTGCAGAATTTACATATTCATGTAACCGAAAAAATTGTACTTTCTTAGTTTTAGACTTAAAGTCGATTTTCTTCTAAATTGTATGTCAATTGCGTGAGCACTGTACCGCTTAAACCGAAAAACATGAATTTTACTGATTTGAGCGAAAGTCAAATTATATTGTTATTGCAGGATTAACAAATTAATATTACCGAAAAAGTTGCACTTTCTTAGGTTTAGACTCAAAGTCGATTTTCTTGTAAATTGTATGTCAGTTGTTTGAGCACTGTACTGCTTAAGCCGAAACACATGAATTTTACTGATTTGAGCGAAAGTCAAATTATATTGCTTTTGCAGGATTAACAAATTAATATTACCGAAAAAGTTGGACTTTCTTAGGTTTAGAATCAAAGTCGATTTTCTTGTTAATTGTATGTCAATTGCGGCAGCACTGTACTGCTTAAGCCGAAAAACATTAATATTACTGATTTGCGCGGAAGTAAAATTATAATGTTATTGCAGAATTTACATATTCATATAACCGAAAAAATTGTACTTTCTTAGTTTTAGACTTAAAGTCGATTTGCTTCTAAATTGTATGTTAATTGCGTGAGCACTGTACCGCTTAAGCCGAAAAACATGAATTTTACTGATTTGAGCGAAAGTCAAATTATATTGTTATTGCAGAATTTACATATTCATATAACCGAAAAAATTGTACTTTCTTAGTTTTAGACTTAAAGTCGTTTTTTTTGTAAATTGTATGTCAGTTGTTTGAGCACTGTACTGCTTAAGCCGAAACACATGAATTTTACTGATTTGAGCGAAAGTCAAATTATATTGCTTTTGCAGGATTAACAAATTAATATTACCGAAAAAGTTGCACTTTCTTAGGTTTAGACTCAAAGTCGACTTTCTTGTAATTTGTATGTTAATTGCGGCAGCACTGTACTGCTTAAGCCGAAAAACATTAATATTACTGATTTGCGCGAAAGTCAAATTATAATGTTATTGCAGAATTTACATATTCATATAACCGAAAAAATTGTACTTTCTTAGTTTTAGACTTAAAGTCGATTTTCTTCTAAATTGTATGTTAATTGCGTGAGCACTGTACCGCTTAAACCGAAAAACATGAATTTTACTGATTTGAGCGAAAGTCAAATTATATTGCTTTTGCAGGATTAACAAATTAATATTACCGAAAAAGTTGCACTTTCTTAGGTTTTGACTCAAAGTCGATTTTCTTGTAAATTGTATGTCAATTGCGGCAGCACTGTACTGCTAAAATCGAAAAACATGAATTTTGCTGATTTGAGCGAAAGTCAAATTATATTGTTATTGCAGAATTGACATATTCATATAACCGAAAAAATTGCACTTTCTTAGTTTTAGACTTAAAGTCGATTTTCTTGTAAATTGTATTTCAGTTGCGTGAGCACTGTACCGCTTAAACCGAAAAACATGAATTTTACTGATTTGAGCGAAAGTCAAATTATATTGCTTTTGCAGGATTAACAAATTAATATTACCGAAAAAGTTGCACTTTCTTAGGTTTAGACTCAAAGTCGACTTTCTTGTAATTTGTATGTTAATTGCGGCAGCACTGTACTGCTTAAGCCGAAAAACATTAATATTACTGATTTGCGCGAAAGTCAAATTAAAATGTTATTGCAGAATTTACATATTCATATAACCGAAAAAATTGTACTTTCTTAGTTTTAGACTTAAAGTCGATTTGCTTCTAAATTGTATGTTAATTGCGTGAGCACTGTACCGCTTAAGCCGAAAAACATGAATTTTACTGATTTGAGCGAAAGTCAAATTATATTGTTATTGCAGGATTAACAAATTAATATTACCGAAAAAGTTGCACTTTCTTAGGTTTAGACTCAAAGTCGATTTTCTTGTAAATTGTATGTCAGTTGTTTGAGCACTGTACTGCTTAAGCCGAAACACATGAATTTTACTGATTTGAGCGAAAGTCAAATTATATTGCTTTTGCAGGATTAACAAATTAATATTACCGAAAAAGTTGGACTTTCTTAGGTTTAGAATCAAAGTCGATTTTCTTGTAAATTGTATGTCAATTGCGGCAGCACTGTACTGCTTAAGCCGAAAAACATTAATATTACTGATTTGCGCGGAAGTAAAATTATAATGTTATTGCAGAACTTACATATTCATATAACCGAAAAAATTGTACTTTCTTAGTTTTAGACTTAAAGTCGATTTGCTTCTAAATTGTAGGTTAATTGCGTGAGCACTGTACCGCTTAAGCCGAAAAACATGAATTTTACTGATTTGAGCGAAAGTCAAATTATATTGTTATTGCAGGATTAACAAATTAATATTACCGAAAAAGTTGCACTTTCTTAGGTTTAGACTCAAAGTCGATTTTCTTGTAAATTGTATGTCAGTTGCGTGAGCACTGTACTGCTTAAGCCGAAAAACATGAATTTTACTGATTTGAACGAAAGTCAAATTATATTGTTATTGCAGGATTAACAAATTAATATTACCGAAAAAGTTGCACTTTCTTAGGCTTAGACTCAAAGTAAATTTTCTTGTAAATTGTATGTCAATTGCGGAAGCACTGTACTGCTTAAGCCGAAAAACATCAATATTACTGATTTGCGCGAAAGTAAAATTATAATGTTATTGCAGAATTTACATAATTATATTACCGAAAAAATTGTACTTTCTTAGTTTTAGACTTAAAGTCGATTTTCTTCTAAATTGTATGTCAATTGCGTGAGCACTGTACCGCCTAAACCGAAAAACATGAATTTTACTGATTTGGCAAAAGTCAAATTATATTGTTATTGCAGAATTTACATATTCATATAACCGAAAAAATTGTACTTTCTTAGTTTTAGACTTAAAGTCGATTTGCTTCTAAATTGTATGTTAATTGCGTAAGCACTGTACCGCTTAAGCCGAAAAACATGAGTTTTACTGATTTGAGCGAAAGTCAAATTATATTGTTATTGCAGGATTAACAAATTAGTATTACCGAAAAAGTTGCACTTTCTTAGGTTTAGACTCAAAGTCGATTTGCTTCTAAATTGTATGTTAATTGCGTGAGCACTGTACCGCTTAAACCGAAAAACATGAATTTTACTGATTTGAGCGAAAGTCAAATTATATTGCTTTTGCAGGATTAACAAATTAATATTACCGAAAAAGTTGCACTTTCTTAGGTTTAGACTCAAAGTCGATTTTCTTGTAAATTGTATGTCAATTGCGGCAGCACTGTACTGCTAAAATCGAAAAACATGAATTTTGCTGATTTGAGCGAAAGTCAAATTATATTGTTATTGCAGAATTGACATATTCATATAACCGAAAAAATTGCACTTTCTTAGTTTTAGACTTAAAGTCGATTTTCTTGTAAATTGTATGTCAGTTGCGTGAGCACTGTACTGCTTAAGCCGAAAAACATGAATTTTACTGATTTGCGCGAAAGTAAAATTATATTGCTTTTGCAGGATTAACAAATTAATATTACCGAAAAAGTTGCACTTTCCTAGGTTTAGACTCAAAGTCGATTTTCTTGTAAATTGTATGTCAGTTGTGTGAGCACTGTACTGCTTAAGCCGAAAAACATGAATTTTACTGATTTGAGCGAAAGTCAAATTATATTGCTTTTGCAGGATTAACAAATTAATATTACCGAAAAAGTTGCACTTTCTTAGGTTTAGAATCAAAGTCGATTTTCTTGTAAATTGTATGTCAATTGCGGCAGCACTGTACAGCTTAAGCCGAAAAACATTAATATTACTGATTTGCGCGGAAGTAAAATTATAATGTTATTGCAGAATTTACATATTCATATAACCGAAAAAATTGTACTTTCTTAGTTTTAGACTTAAAGTCGATTTGCTTCTAAATTGTATGTTAATTGCGTGAGCACTGTACCGCTTAAGCCGAAAAACATGAATTTTACTTATTTGAGCGAAAGTCAAATTATATTGTTATTGCAGAATTTACATATTCATATAACCGAAAAAATTGTACTTTCTTAGTTTTAGACTTAAAGTCGTTTTTTTTGTAAATTGTATGTCAGTTGTTTGAGCACTGTACTGCTTAAGCCGAAACACATGAATTTTACTGATTTGAGCGAAAGTCAAATTATATTGCTTTTGCAGGATTAACAAATTAATATTACCGAAAAAGTTGCACTTTCTTAGGTTTAGACTCAAAGTCGACTTTCTTGTAATTTGTATGTTAATTGCGGCAGCACTGTACTGCTTAAGCCGAAAAACATTAATATTACTGATTTGCGCGAAAGTCAAATTATAATGTTATTGCAGAATTTACATATTCATATAACCGAAAAAATTGTACTTTCTTAGTTTTAGACTTAAAGTCGATTTTCTTCTAAATTGTATGTTAATTGCGTGAGCACTGTACCGCTTAAACCGAAAAACATGAATTTTACTGATTTGAGCGAAAGTCAAATTATATTGCTTTTGCAGGATTAACAAATTAATATTACCGAAAAAGTTGCACTTTCTTAGGTTTAGACTCAAAGTCGATTTTCTTGTAAATTGTATGTCAATTGCGGCAGCACTGTACTGCTAAAATCGAAAAACATGAATTTTGCTGATTTGAGCGAAAGTCAAATTATATTGTTATTGCAGAATTGACATATTCATATAACCGAAAAAATTGCACTTTCTTAGTTTTAGACTTAAAGTCGATTTTCTTGTAAATTGTATTTCAGTTGCGTGAGCACTGTACCGCTTAAACCGAAAAACATGAATTTTACTGATTTGAGCGAAAGTCAAATTATATTGCTTTTGCAGGATTAACAAATTAATATTACCGAAAAAGTTGCACTTTCTTAGGTTTAGACTCAAAGTCGACTTTCTTGTAATTTGTATGTTAATTGCGGCAGCACTGTACTGCTTAAGCCGAAAAACATTAATATTACTGATTTGCGCGAAAGTCAAATTATAATGTTATTGCAGAATTTACATATTCATATAACCGAAAAAATTGTACTTTCTTAGTTTTAGACTTAAAGTCGATTTTCTTCTAAATTGTATGTCAATTGCGTGAGCACTGTACCGCTTAAACCGAAAAACATGAATTTTACTGATTTGAGCGAAAGTCAAATTATATTGTTATTGCAGGATTAACAAATTAATATTACCGAAAAAGTTGCACTTTCTTAGGTTTAGACTCAAAGTCGATTTTCTTGTAAATTGTATGTCAGTTGTTTGAGCACTGTACTGCTTAAGCCGAAACACATGAATTTTACTGATTTGAGCGAAAGTCAAATTCTATTGCTTTTGCAGGATTAACAAATTAATATTACCGAAAAAGTTGGACTTTCTTAGGTTTAGAATCAAAGTCGATTTTCTTGTAAATTGTATGTCAATTGCGGCAGCACTGTACTGCTTAAGCCGAAAAAAATTAATATTACTGATTTGCGCGGAAGTAAAATTATAATGTTATTGCAGAATTTACATATTCATATAGCCGAAAAAATTGTACTTTCTTGGTTTTAGACTTAAAGTCGATTTGCTTCTAAATTGTATGTTAATTGCGTGAGCACTGTACCGCTTAAGCAGAAAAACATGAATTTTACTGATTTGAGCGAAAGTCAAATTATATTGTTATTGCAGGATTAACAAATTAATATTACCGAAAAAGTTGCACTTTCTTAGGTTTAGACTCAAAGTCGATTTTCTTGTAAATTGTATGTCAGTTGCGTGAGCACTGTACTGCTTAAGCCGAAAAACATGAATTTTACTGATTTGAACGAAAGTCAAATTATATTGTTATTGCAGGATTAACAAATTAATATTACCGAAAAAGTTGCAGTTTCTTAGGTTTAGAATCAAAGTCGATTTTCTTGTAAATTGTATGTCAATTGCGGCAGCACTGTACTGCTTAAGCCGAAAAAAATTAATATTACTGATTTGCGCGGAAGTAAAATTATAATGTTATTGCAGAATTTACATATTCATATAGCCGAAAAAATTGTACTTTCTTGGTTTTAGACTTAAAGTCGATTTGCTTCTAAATTGTATGTTAATTGCGTGAGCACTGTACCGCTTAAGCAGAAAAACATGAATTTTACTGATCTGAGCGAAAGTCAAATTATATTGTTATTGGAGAATTGACATATTCATATAACCGAAAAAATTGCACTTTCTTAGTTTTAGACTTAAAGTCGATTTTCTTGTAAATTGTATTTCAGTTGCGTGAGCACTGTACCGCTTAAGCCGAAAAACATGAGTTTTACTGATTTGAGCGAAAGTCAAATTATATTGTTATTGCAGGATTAACAAATTAATATTACCGAAAAAGTTGCACTTTCTTAGGTTTAGACTCAAAGTCGATTTTCTTGTAAATTGTATGTCAGTTGTTTGAGCACTGTACTGCTTAAGCCGAAACACATGAATTTTACTGATTTGAGCGAAAGTCAAATTCTATTGCTTTTGCAGGATTAACAAATTAATATTACCGAAAAAGTTGGACTTTCTTAGGTTTAGAATCAAAGTCGATTTTCTTGTAAATTGTATGTCAATTGCGGCAGCACTGTACTGCTTAAGCCGAAAAAAATTAATATTACTGATTTGCGCGGAAGTAAAATTATAATGTTATTGCAGAATTTACATATTCATATAGCCGAAAAAATTGTACTTTCTTGGTTTTAGACTTAAAGTCGATTTGCTTCTAAATTGTATGTTAATTGCGTGAGCACTGTACCGCTTAAGCAGAAAAACATGAATTTTGCTGATTTGAGCGAAAGTCAAATTATATTGTTATTGCAGAATTGACATATTCATATAACCGAAAAAATTGCACTTTCTTAGTTTTAGACTTAAAGTCGATTTTCTTGTAAATTGTATTTCAGTTGCGTGAGCACTGTACCGCTTAAACCGAAAAACATGAATTTTACTGATTTGAGCGAAAGTCAAATTATATTGCTTTTGCAGGATTAACAAATTAATATTACCGAAAAAGTTGCACTTTCTTAGGTTTAGACTCAAAGTCGACTTTCTTGTAATTTGTATGTTAATTGCGGCAGCACTGTACTGCTTAAGCCGAAAAACATTAATATTACTGATTTGCGCGAAAGTCAAATTATAATGTTATTGCAGAATTTACATATTCATATAACCGAAAAAATTGTACTTTCTTAGTTTTAGACTTAAAGTCGATTTTCTTCTAAATTGTATGTCAATTGCGTGAGCACTGTACCGCTTAAACCGAAAAACATGAATTTTACTGATTTGAGCGAAAGTCAAATTATATTGTTATTGCAGGATTAACAAATTAATATTACCGAAAAAGTTGCACTTTCTTAGGTTTAGACTCAAAGTCGATTTTCTTGTAAATTGTATGTCAGTTGTTTGAGCACTGTACTGCTTAAGCCGAAACACATGAATTTTACTGATTTGAGCGAAAGTCAAATTCTATTGCTTTTGCAGGATTAACAAATTAATATTACCGAAAAAGTTGGACTTTCTTAGGTTTAGAATCAAAGTCGATTTTCTTGTAAATTGTATGTCAATTGCGGCAGCACTGTACTGCTTAAGCCGAAAAAAATTAATATTACTGATTTGCGCGGAAGTAAAATTATAATGTTATTGCAGAATTTACATATTCATATAGCCGAAAAAATTGTACTTTCTTGGTTTTAGACTTAAAGTCGATTTGCTTCTAAATTGTATGTTAATTGCGTGAGCACTGTACCGCTTAAGCAGAAAAACATGAATTTTACTGATTTGAGCGAAAGTCAAATTATATTGTTATTGCAGGATTAACAAATTAATATTACCGAAAAAGTTGCACTTTCTTAGGTTTAGACTCAAAGTCGATTTTCTTGTAAATTGTATGTCAGTTGCGTGAGCACTGTACTGCTTAAGCCGAAAAACATGAATTTTACTGATTTGAACGAAAGTCAAATTATATTGTTATTGCAGGATTAACAAATTAATATTACCGAAAAAGTTGCACTTTCTTAGGCTTAGACTCAAAGTAAATTTTCTTGTAAATTGTATGTCAATTGCGGAAGCACTGTACTGCTTAAGCCGAAAAACATCAATATTACTGATTTGCGCGAAAGTAAAATTATAATGTTATTGCAGAATTTACATAATTATATAACCGAAAAAATTGTACTTTCTTAGTTTTAGACTTAAAGTCGATTTTCTTCTAAATTGTATGTCAATTGCGTGAGCACTGTACCGCCTAAACCGAAAAACATGAATTTTACTGATTTGGCAAAAGTCAAATTATATTGTTATTGCAGAATTTACATATTCATATAACCGAAAAAATTGTACTTTCTTAGTTTTAGACTTAAAGTCGATTTGCTTCTAAATTGTATGTTAATTGCGTGAGCACTGTACCGCTTAAGCCGAAAAACATGAGTTTTACTGATTTGAGCGAAAGTCAAATTATATTGTTATTGCAGGATTAACAAATTAGTATTACCGAAAAGGTTGCACTTTCTTAGGTTTAGACTCAAAGTCGATTTGCTTCTAAATTGTATGTTAATTGCGTGAGCACTGTACCGCTTAAACCGAAAAACATGAATTTTACTGATTTGAGCGAAAGTCAAATTATATTGCTTTTGCAGGATTAACAAATTAATATTACCGAAAAAGTTGCACTTTCTTAGGTTTAGACTCAAAGTCGATTTTCTTGTAAATTGTATGTCAATTGCGGCAGCACTGTACTGCTAAAATCGAAAAACATGAATTTTGCTGATTTGAGCGAAAGTCAAATTATATTGTTATTGCAGAATTGACATATTCATATAACCGAAAATATTGCACTTTCTTAGTTTTAGACTTAAAGTCGATTTTCTTGTAAATTGTATGTCAGTTGCGTGAGCACTGTACTGCTTAAGCCGAAAAACATGAATTTTACTGATTTGCGCGAAAGTAAAATTATATTGCTTTTGCAGGATTAACAAATTAATATTACCGAAACAGTTGCACTTTCCTAGGTTTAGACTCAAAGTCGATTTTCTTGTAAATTTTATGTCAGTTGTGTGAGCACTGTACTGCTTAAGCCGAAAAACATGAATTTTACTGATTTGAGCGAAAGTCAAATTATATTGCTTTTGCAGGATTAACAAATTAATATTACCGAAAAAGTTGCACTTTCTTAGGTTTAGACTCAAAGTCGATTTTCTTGTAAATTGTATGTCAATTGCGGTAGCACTGTACTGCTTAAGCCGAAAAACATTAATATTACTGATTTGCGCGAAAGTAAAATTATAATGTTATTGCAGGATTAACAAATTAATATAACCGAAAAAATTGTACTTTCTTAGTTTTAGACTTAAAGTCGATTTTCTTCTAAATTGTATGTCAATTGCGTGAGCACTGTACCGCTTAAACCGAAAAACATGAATTTTACTGATCTGAGCGAAAGTCAAATTATATTGTTATTGGAGAATTGACATATTCATATAACCGAAAAAATTGCACTTTCTTAGTTTTAGACTTAAAGTCGATTTTCTTGTAAATTGTATTTCAGTTGCGTGAGCACTGTACCGCTTAAACCGAAAAACATGAATTTTACTGATTTGAGCGAAAGTCAAATTATATTGCTTTTGCAGGATTAACAAATTAATATTACCGAAAAAGTTGCACTTTCTTAGGTTTAGACTCAAAGTCGATTTTCTTGTAAATTTTATGTCAATTGCGGCAGCACTGTACTGCTTAAGCTGAAAAACATTAATATTACTGATTTGCGCGAAAGTAAAATTATAATGTTATTGCAGAATTTACATATTCATATAACCGAAAAAATTGTACTTTCTTAGTTTTAGACTTAAAGTCGATTTGCTTCTAAATTGTATGTTAATTGCGTGAGCACTGTACCGCTTAAACCGAATAACATGAATTTTACTGATTTGAGCGAAAGTCAAATTATATTGTTATTGCAGGATTAACAAATTAATATTACCGACAAAGTTGCACATTTTTAGGTTTAGACTCAAAGTCGATTTTCTTGTAAATTGTATGTCAATTGCAGCAGCACTGTACTGCTTAAGCCGAAAAACATCAATATTACTAATTTGCGCGAAAGTAAAATTATAATGTTATTGCAGAATTTACATATTCATATAACCGAAAAAATTGTACCTTCTTAGTTTTAGACTTAAAGTCGATTTTCTTCTAAATTGTATGTCAATTGCGTGAGCACTGTACCGCTTAAACCGAAAAACATGAACTTTACTGATTTGAGCGAAAGTCAAATTATATTGTTATTGCAGGATTAACAAATTAATATTACCGAAAAAGTTGCACTTTCTTAGGTTTAGACTCAAAGTCGATTTTCTTGTAAATTGTATGTCAGTTGTTTGAGCACTGTACTGCTTAGGCCGAAAAACATGAATTTTACTAATTTTAGCGAAAGTCAAATTATATTGTTATTGCAGGATTAACAAATTAATATTACCGAAAAAGTTGCACTTTCTTAGGTTTAGACTCAAAGTAAATTTTCTTGCAAATTGTATGTCAATTGCGGCAGCACTGTACTGCTTAAGCCGAAAAACATCAATATTACTGATTTGCGCGAAAGTAAAATTATAATGTTATTGCAGAATTTACATATTCATATAACCGAAAAAATTGTACCTTCTTAGTTTTAGACTTAAAGTCGATTTTCTTCTAAATTGTATGTCAATTGCGTGAGCACTGTACCGCTTAAACCGAAAAACATGAACTTTACTGATTTGAGCGAAAGTCAAATTATATTGTTATTGCAGAATTGACATATTCATATAACCGAAAAAATTGCACTTTCTAAGTTTTAGACTTAAAGTCGATTTTCTTCTAAATTGTATGTCAATTGCGTGAGCACTGTACCGCTTAAACCGAAAAACATGAACTTTACTGATTTGAGCGAAAGTCTAATTATATTGTTATTGCAGGATTAACAAATTAATATTACCGAAAAAGTTGCACTTTCTTAGGTTTAGACTCAAAGTAAATTTTCTTGCAAATTGTATGTCAATTGCGGCAGCACTGTACTGCTTAAGCCGAAAAACATCAATATTACTGATTTGCGCGAAAGTAAAATTATAATGTTATTGCAGAATTTACATATTCATATAACCGAAAAAATTGTACCTTCTTAGTTTTAGACTTAAAGTCGATTTTCTTCTAAATTGTATGTCAATTGCGTGAGCTCTGTACCGCTTAAACCGAAAAACATGAACTTTACTGATTTGAGCGAAAGTCAAATTATATTGTTATTGCAGAATTGACATATTCATATAACCGAAAAAATTGCACTTTCTAAGTTTTAGACTTAAAGTCGATTTTCTTGTAAATTGTATTTCAGTTGCGTGAGCACTGTACCGCTTAAGCCGAAAAACATGAATTTTACTGATTTGAGCGAAAGTCAAATTATATTGCTTTTGCAGGATTAACAAATTAATATTACCGAAAAAGTTGCACTTTCTTAGGTTTAGACTCAAAGTCGATTTTCTTTTAATTGTATGTCAATTGCGGCAGCACTGTACTGCTAAAATCGAAAAACATGAATTTTGCTGATTTGAGCGAAAGTCAAATTATATTGTTATTGCAGAATTGACATATTCATATAACCGAAAAAATTGTACTTTCTTAGTTTTAGACTTAAAGTCGATTTTCTAGTAAATTCTATGTCAGTTGCGTGAGCACTGTACTGCTTAAGCCGAAAAACATGAATTTTACTGATTTGCGCGAAAGTAAAATTATATTGCTTTTGCAGGATTAAAAAATTAATATTACCGAAAAAGTTGCACTTTCTTAGGTTTAGACTCAAAGTCGATTTTCTTCTAAATTGTATGTCAATTGCGTGAGCACTGTACTGCTTAAGCTGAAAAACATTAATATTACTGATTTGCGCGAAAGTAAAATTATAATGTTATTGCAGAATTTACATATTCATATAACCGAAAAAATTGTACTTTCTTATTTTTAGACTTAAAGTCGATTTTCTTGTAAATTGTATGTCAGTTGTTTGAGCACTGTACTGCTTAAACCGAAAAACATGAATTTTACTGATTTGAGCGAAAGTCAAATTATATTGCTTTTGCAGGATTAACAAATTAATATTACCGAAAAAGTTGCACTTTCTTAGGTTTAGACTCAAAGTCGATTTTCTTGTAAATTGTATGTCAATTGCGGCAGCACTGTACTGCTTAAGCTGAAAAACATTAATATTACTGATTTGCGCGAAAGTAAAATTATAATGTTATTGCAGAATTTACATATTCATACAACCGAAAAAAATTGTACTTTCTTAGTTTTAGACTTAAAGTCGATTTGCTTCTAAATTGTATGTTAATTGCGTGAGCACTGTACCGCTTAAACCGAAAAACATGAATTTTACTGATTTGAGCGAAAGTCAAATTATATTGTTATTGCAGGATTAACAAATTAATATTACCGAAAAAGTTGCACTTTCTTAGGTTTAGACTCAAAGTCGATTTTCTTGTAAATTGTATGTCAGTTGTGTGAGCACTGTACTGCTTAGGCCGAAAAACATGAATTTTACTAATTTGAGCGAAAGTCAAATTATATTGTTATTGCAGGATTAACAAATTAATATTACCGAAAAAGTTGCACTTTCTTAGGTTTAGACTCAAAGTCGATTTTCTTGCAAATTGTATGTCAATTGCGGCAGCACTGTACTGCTTAAGCCGAAAAACATCAATATTACTGATTTGCGCGAAAGTAAAATTATAATGTTATTGCAGAATTTACATATTCATATAACCGAAAAAATTGTACCTTCTTAGTTTTAGACTTAAAGTCGATTTTCTTGTAAATTGTATGTCAATTGCGTGAGCACTGTACCGCTTAAACCGAAAAACATGAACTTTACTGATTTAAGCGAAAGTCAAATTATATTGTTATTGCAGAATTTACATATTCATATAACCGAAAAAATTGTACTTTCTTAGTTTTAGACTTAAAGTCGATTTGCTTCTAAATTGTATGTTAATTGCGTGAGCACTGTACCGCCTAAACCGAAAAACATGAATTTTACTGATTTGAGCGAAAGTCAAATTATATTGTTATTGCAGGATTAACAAATTAATATTACCGAAAAAGTTGCACTTTCTTAGGCTTAGACTCAAAGTAAATTTTCTTGTAAATTGTATGTCAATTGCGGAAGCACTGTACTGCTTAAGCCGAAAAACATTAATATTACTGATTTGCGCGGAAGTAAAATTATAATGTTATTGCAGAATTTACATATTCATATAACCGAAAAAATTGTACTTTCTTAGTTTTAGACTTAAAGTCGATTTGCTTCTAAATTGTATGTTAATTGCGTGAGCACTGTACCGCTTAAGCCGAAAAACATGAATTTTACTGATTTGAGCGAAAGTCAAATTATATTGTTATTGCAGGATTAACAAATTAATATGACCGAAAAAGTTGCACTTTCTTAGGCTTAGACTCAAAGTAAATTTTCTTGTAAATTGTATGTCAATTGCGGAAGCACTGTACTGCTTAAGCCGAAAAACATCAATATTACTGATTTGCGCGAAAGTAAAATTATATTGTTATTGCAGAATTAACATAATTATATAACCGAAAAAATTGTACTTTCTTAGTTTTAGACTTAAAGTCGATTTTCTTCTAAATTGTATGTCAATTGCGTGAGCACTGTACCGCCTAAACCGAAAAACATGAATTTTACTGATTTGGCAAAAGTCAAATTATATTGTTATTGCAGAATTTACATATTCATATAACCGAAAAAATTGTACTTTCTTAGTTTTAGACTTAAAGTCGATTTGCTTCTAAATTGTATGTTAATTGCGTGAGCACTGTACCGCTTAAGCCGAAAAACATGAGTTTTACTGATTTGAGCGAAAGTCAAATTATATTGTTATTGCAGGA
Source organism: Bactrocera oleae (assembly GCF_042242935.1). Taxonomy (NCBI): domain Eukaryota; kingdom Metazoa; phylum Arthropoda; class Insecta; order Diptera; family Tephritidae; genus Bactrocera; species Bactrocera oleae. The sequence continues at coordinate 13,014,112 of NC_091541.1, read as the reverse complement.
TTAACAAATTAATATTACCGAAAAAGTTGCACTTTCTTAGGTTTAGACGCAAAGTCGATTTGCTTCTAAATTGTATGTTAATTGCGTGAGCACTGTACCGCTTAAACCGAAAAACATGAATTTTACTCATTTGAGCGAAAGTCAAATTATATTGCTTTTGCAGGATTAACAAATTAATATTACCGAAAAAGTTGCACTTTCTTAGGTTTGAACTCAAAGTCGATTTTCTTGTAAATTGTATGTCAGTTGTGTGAGCACTGTACTGCTTAAGCCGAAAAACATGAATTTTACTGATTTGAACGAAAGTCAAATTATATTGCTTTTGCAGGATTAACAAATTAATATTACCGAAAAAGTTCATGTAAATTGTATGTAGTTGTGTGAGCACTGTACTGCTTAGGCCGAAAAACATGAATTTTACTAATTTGAGCGAAAGTCAAATTATATTGTTATTGCAGGATTAACAAATTAATATTACCGAAAAAGTTGCACTTTCTTAGGTTTAGACTCAAAGTCGATTTTCTTGCAAATTGTATGTCAATTGCGACAGCACTGTACTGCTTAAGCCGAAAAACACCAATATTACTGATTTGAGCGAAAGTTAAATTATATTGCTTTTGCAGGATTAACAAATTAATATTACCGAAAAAGTTGCACTTTCTTAGGTTTAGACTCAAAGTCGACTTTCTTGTAAATTGTATGTCAATTGCGGCAGCACTGTACTGCTTAAGCCGAAAAACATTAATATTACAGATTTGCGCGAAAGTAAAATTATAATGTTATTGCAGAATTTACATATTCATATAACCGAAAAAATTGTACTTTCTTAGGTTTAGACTCAAAGTCGATTTTCTTGTAAATTGTATGTCAGTTGTGTGAGCACTGTACTGCTTAAGCCGAAAAACATGAATTTTACTGATTTGAGCGAAAGTCAAATTATATTGCTTTTGCAGGATTAACAAATTAATATTACCGAAAAAGTTGCACTTTCTTAGGTTTAGACTCATAGTCGATTTTCTTGTAAATTGTATGTCAATTGCGGCAGCACTGTACTGCTTAAGCCGAAAAACATTAATATTACTGATTTGCGCGAAAGTAAAATTATAATGTTATTGTAGAATTGACATATTCATATAACCGAAAAAATTGTACTTTCTTAGTTTTAGACTTAAAGTCGATTTTCTTCTAAATTGTATGTCAATTGCCTGAGCACTGTACCGCTTAAACCGAAAAACATGAATTTTACTGATTTGAGCGAAAGTCAAATTATATTGTTATTGCAAAATTGACATATTCATATAACCGAAAAAATTGCACCTTCTTAGTTTTAGACTTAAAGTCGATTTTCTTGTAAATTGTTTTTCAGTTGCGTGAGCACTGTACCGCTTAAGCCGAAAAACATGAATTTTACTGATTTGAGCGAAAGTCAAATTATATTGCTTTTGCAGGATTAACAAATTAATATTACCGAAAAAGTTGCACTTTCTTAGGTTTAGACTCAAAGTCGACTTTCTTGTAAATTGTATGTCAATTGCGGCAGCACTGTACTGCTTAAGCCGAAAAACATCAATATTACTGATTTGAGCGAAAGTCAAATTATATTGTTATTGCAGAATTGACATATTCATATAACCGAAAAAATTGCACTTTCTTAGTTTTAGACTTAAAGTCGATTTTCTTGTAAATTGTATTTCAGTTGCGTGAGCACTGTACGGCTTAAGCAGAAAAACATGAATTTTACTGATTTGAGCGAAAGTCAAATTATATTGCTTTTGCAGGATTAACAAATTAATATTACCGAAAAAGTTGCACTTTCTTAGGTTTAGACTCAAGGTCGACTTTCTTGTAAATTGTATGTCGATTGCGGCAGCACTGTTCTGCTTAAACCGAAAAACATCAATATTACTGATTTGAGCGAAAGTCAAATTATATTGTTATTGCAGAATTGACATATTCATATAACCGAAAAAATTGCACTTTCTTAGTTTTAGACTTAAAGTCGATTTTCTTGTAAATTGTATTTCAGTTGCGTGAGCACTGTACCGCTTAAGCCGAAAAACATGAATTTTACTGATTTGAGCGAAAGTCAAATTATATTGCTTTTGCAGGATTAACAAATTAATATTACCGAAAAAGTTGCACTTTCTTAGGTTTAGACTCAAAGTCGATTTTCTTGTAAATTGTATGTCAATTGCGGCAGCACTGTACTGCTTAAGCCGAAAAACATTAATATTACTGATTTGCGCGAAAGTAAAATTATAATGTTATTGCAGAATTTACATATTCATATAACCAAAAAAAATTGTACTTTCTTAGTTTTAGACTTAAAGTCGATTTTCTTCTAAATTGTATGTCAATTGCGTGAGCACTGTACCGCTTAAACCGAAAAACATGAATTTTACTGATTTGAGCGAAAGTCAAATTATATTGTTATTGCAGGATTAACAAATTAATATTACCGAAAAAGTTGCAATTTCTTAGGTTTAGACTCAAAGTCGATTTTCTTGTAAATTGAATGTCAGTTGTGTGAGCACTGTACTGCTTAGGCCGAAAAACATGAATTTTACTAATTTGAGCGAAAGTCAAATTATATTGTTATTGCAGGATTAACAAATTAATATTACCGAAAAAGTTGCACTTTCTTAGGTTTAGACTCAAAGTCGATTTTCTTGTAAATTGTATATCAATTGCGGCAGCACTGTACTGCTTAAGCCGAAAAACATCAATATTACTGATTTGCGCGAAAGTAAAATTATAATGTTATTGCAGAATTTACATATTCATATAACCGAAAAAATTGTACCTTCTTAGTTTTAGACTTAAAGTCGATTTTCTTCTAAATTGTATGTAAAGTGCGTGAGCACTGTACCGCTTAAACCGAAAAACATGAACTTTACTGATTTGAGCGAAAGTCAAATTATATTGTTATTGCAGAATTGACATATTCATATAACCGAAAAAATTGCACTTTCTTAGTTTTAGACTTAAAGTCGATTTTCTTGTAAATTGTATTTCAGTTGCGTGAGCACTGTACCGCTTAAGCCGAAAAACATGAATTTTATTGATTTGAGCGAAAGTCAAATTATATTGCTTTTGCAGGATTAACAAATTAATATTATCGAAAAAGTTGCACTTTCTTAGGTTTAGACTCAAAGTCGACTTTCTTGTAAATTGTATGTCAATTGCGGCAGCACTGTACTGCTTAAGCCGAAAAACATTAATATTACAGATTTGCGCGAAAGTAAAATTATAATGTTATTGCAGAATTTACATATTCATATACCCGAAAAAATTGTACTTTCTTAGGTTTAGACTCAAAGTCGATTTTCTTGTAAATTGTATGTCAGTTGTGTGAGCACTGTACTGCTTAAGCCGAAAAACATGAATTTTACTGATTTGAGCGAAAGTCAAATTATATTGCTTTTGCAGGATTAACAAATTAATATTACCGAAAAAGTTGCACTTTCTTAGGTTTAGACTCAAAGTCGACTTTCTTGTAAATTGTATGTCAATTGCGGCAGCACTGTACTGCTTAAGCCGAAAAACATTAATATTACTGATTTGCGCGAAAGTCAAATTATAATGTTATTGCAGAATTTACATATTCATATAACCGAAAAATTTGTACTTTCTTAGTTTTACACTTAAAGTCGATTTTCTTCTTAATTGTATGTCAATTGCGTGAATACTGTACCGCTTAAACCGAAAAACATGAATTTTACTGATTTGAGCGAAAGTAAAATTATAATGTTATTGCAGAATTTACATATTCATATAACCGAAAAAATTGTACCTTCTTAGTTTTAGACTTAAAGTCGATTTTCTTCTAAATTGTATGTCAAGTGCGTGAGCACTGTACCGCTTAAACCGAAAAACATGAACTTTACTGATTTGAGCGAAAGTCAAATTATATTGTTATTGCAGAATTGACATATTCATATAACCGAAAAAATTGCACTTTCTTAGTTTTAGACTTAAAGTCGATTTTCTTGTAAATTGTATTTCAGTTGCGTGAGCACTGTACCGCTTAAGCCGAAAAACATGAATTTTATTGATTTGAGCGAAAGTCAAATTATATTGCTTTTGCAGGATTAACAAATTAATATTATCGAAAAAGTTGCACTTTCTTAGGTTTAGACTCAAAGTCGACTTTCTTGTAAATTGTATGTCAATTGCGGCAGCACTGTACTGCTTAAGCCGAAAAACATTAATATTACAGATTTGCGCGAAAGTAAAATTATAATGTTATTGCAGAATTTACATATTCATATACCCGAAAAAATTGTACTTTCTTAGGTTTAGACTCAAAGTCGATTTTCTTGTAAATTGTATGTCAATTGCGGCAGCACTGTACTGCTTAAGCCGAAAAACATCAATATTACTGATTTGCGCGAAAGTAAAATTATAATGTTATTGCAGAATTTACATATTCATATAACCGAAAAAATTGTACCTTCTTAGTTTTAGACTTAAAGTCGATTTTCTTCTAAATTGTATGTCAAGTGCGTGAGCACTGTACCGCTTAAACCGAAAAACATGAACTTTACTGATTTGAGCGAAAGTCAAATTATATTGTTATTGCAGAATTGACATATTCATATAACCGAAAAAATTGCACTTTCTTAGTTTTAGACTTAAAGTCGATTTTCTTGTAAATTGTATTTCAGTTGCGTGAGCACTGTACCGCTTAAGCCGAAAAACATGAATTTTATTGATTTGAGCGAAAGTCAAATTATATTGCTTTTGCAGGATTAACAAATTAATATTATCGAAAAAGTTGCACTTTCTTAGGTTTAGACTCAAAGTCGACTTTCTTGTAAATTGTATGTCAATTGCGGCAGCACTGTACTGCTTAAGCCGAAAAACATTAATATTACAGATTTGCGCGAAAGTAAAATTATAATGTTATTGCAGAATTTACATATTCATATACCCGAAAAAATTGTACTTTCTTAGGTTTAGACTCAAAGTCGATTTTCTTGTAAATTGTATGTCAGTTGTGTGAGCACTGTACTGCTTAAGCCGAAAAACATTAATATTACTGATTTGCGCGAAAGTAAAATTATAATGTTATTGTAGAATTTACATATTCATATAACCCAAAAAATTGTACTTTCTTAGTTATAGACTTAAAGTCGATTTTCTTCTAAATTGTATGTCAATTGCGTGAGCACTGTACCGCTTAAACCGAAAAACATGAATTTTACTGATTTGAGCGAAAGTCAAATTATATTGTTATTGCAGAATTGACATATTCATATAACCGAAAAAATTGCACTTTCTTAGTTTTAGACTTAAAGTCGATTTTCTTGTAAATTGTATTTCAGTTGCGTGAACACTGTACCGCTTAAGCCGAAAAACATGAATTTTACTGATTTGAGCGAAAGTCAAATTATATTGCTTTTGCAGGATTAACAAATTAATATTACCGAAAAAGTTGCACTTTCTTAGGTTTAGACTCAAAGTCGACTTTCTTGTAAATTGTATGTCAATTGCGGCAGCACTGTACTGCTTAAGCCGAAAAACATTAATATTACTGATTTGCGCGAAAGTCAAATTATAATGTTATTGCAGAATTTACATATTCATATAACCGAAAAAATTGTACTTTCTTAGTTTTAGACTTAAAGTCGATTTTCTTCTTAATTGTATGTCAATTGCGTGAGCACTGTACCGCTTAAACCGAAAAACATGAATTTTACTGATTTGAGCGAAAGTCAAATTATATTGTTATTGCAGAATTGACATATTCATATAACCGAAAAAATTAAACTTTCTTAGTTTTAGACTTAAAGTCGATTTTCTTGTAAATTGTATTTCAGTTGCGTGAGCACTGTACCGCTGAAGCCGAAAAACATGGATTTTACTGATTTGAGCGAAAGTCAAATTATATTGCTTTTGCAGGTTTAACAAATTAATATTACCGAAAAAGTTGCACTTTCTTAGGTTTAGACTCAAAGTCGACTTTCTTGTAAATTGTATGTCAATTGCGGCAGCACGGTACTGCTGAAACCGAAAAACATCTATATTACTGATTTGAGCGAAAGTCAAATTATATTGTTATTGCAGAACTGACATTTTCATATAACCGAAAAAATTGCACTTTCTTAGTTTTAGACTTAAAGTCGATTTTCTTCTAAATTGTATGTCAATTGCGTGAGCACTGTACCGCTTAAACCGAAAAACATGAATTTTACTGATTTGAGCGAAAGTCAAATTATATTGTTATTGCAGAATTGACATATTCATATAACCGAAAAAATTGCACTTTCTTAGCTTTAGACTTAAAGTCGATTTTCTTGTAAATTGTATTTCAGTTGCGTGAGCATTGTACCGCTTAAACCGAGAAACATGAATTTTACTGATTTGAGCGAAAGTCAAATTATATTGCTTTTGCAGGATTAACAAATTAATATTACCGAAAAAGTTGCACTTTCTTAGGTTTAGACTCAAAGTCGATTTTCTTGTAAATTGTATGTCAATTGCGGCAGCACTGTACTGCTTAAGCCGAAAAACATCAATATTACTGATTTGCGCGAAAGTAAAATTATATTGTTATTGCAGAATTTACATAATTATATAACCGAAAAAATTGTACTTTCTTAGTTTTTAACTTAAAGCCGATTTTCTTGTAAATTGTATTTCAGTTGCGTGAGCACTGTACCGCTTAAGCCGAGAAACATGAATTTTACTGATTTGAGCGAAAGTCAAATTATATTGCTTTTGCAGGATTAACAAATTAATATTACCGAAAAAGTTGCACTTTCTTAGGTTTAGACTCAAAGTCGATTTTCTTGTAAATTGTATGTCAATTGCGGCAGCGCTGTACTGATTAAGCCGAAAAAGATCAATATTACTGATTTGCGCGAAAGTAAAATTATATTGTTATTGAAGAATTTACATAATTATATAACCGAAAAAATTGTACTTTCTTAGTTTTTAACTTAAAGTCGATTTTCTTGTAAATTGTATGTCAATTGCGTGAGCACTGTACCGGTTAAACCGAAAAACATGAATTTTACTGATTTGCGCGAAAGTAAAATTATTATGTTATTGCAGAATTTACATATTCATATAACTGAAAAAATTGTACCTTCTTAGTTTTAGACTTAAAGTCGATTTTCTTCTAAATTGTATGTCAATTGCGTGAGCACTGTACCGCTTAAACCGAAAAACATGAACTTTACTGATTTGAGCGAAAGTCAAATTATATTGTTATTGCAGAATTGACATATTCATATAACCGAAAAAATTGCACTTTCTTAGTTTTAGACTTAAAGTCGATTTTCTTGTAAATTGTATTTCAGTTGCGTGAGCACTGTCCCGCTTAAGCCGAAAAACATGAATTTTACTGATTTGAGCGAAAGTCAAATTATATTGCTTTTGCAGGATTAACAAATTAATATTACCGAAAAAGTTGCACTTTCTTAGGTTTAGACTCAAAGTCGACTTTCTTGTAAATTGTATGTCAATTGCGGCAGCACTGTACTGCTTAAGCCGAAAAACATTAATATTACTGATTTGCGCGAAAGTAAAATTATAATGTTATTGCAGAATTTACATATTCATATAACCGAAAAAATTGTACTTTCTTAGTTTTAGACTTAAAGTCGATTTGCTTCTAAATTGTATGTTAATTGCGTGAGCACTGTACCGCTTAAACCGAAAAACATGAATTTTACTGATTTGAGCGAAAGTCAAATTATATTGTTCTTGCAGGATTAACAAATAAATATTACCGAAAAAGTTGCACTTTCTTAGGTTTAGACTCAAAGTCGATTTTCCTGTAAATTGTATGTTAATCACTTGAGCACTGTACCGCATAAGCCGAAGATCATCAATTTTACTGATTTGAGCGAAAGTAAAATTATATAGCTATTGCAGAATTGACATATTCATATAACCGAAAAAATTGCACTTTCTTAGCTTTAGATTTAAAGTCGATTTTCTTGTAAATTGTATTTCAGTTGCGTGAGCATTGTACCGCTTAAACCGAGAAACATGAATTTTACTGATTTGAGCGAAAGTCAAATTATATTGCTTTTGCAGGATTAACAAATTAATATTACCGAAAAAGTTCCACTTTCTTAGGTTTAGACTCAAAGTCGATTTTCTTGTAAATTGTATGTCAATTGCGGCAGCACTGTACTGCTTAAGCCGAAAAACATCAATATTACTGATTTGCGCGAAAGTAAAATTATATTGTTATTGCAGAATTTACATAATTATATAACCGAAAAAATTGTACTTTCTTAGTTTTTAACTTAAAGTCGATTTTCTTGTAAATTGTATTTCAGTTGCGTGAGCACTGTACCGCTTAAGCCGAGAAACATGAATTTTACTGATTTGAGCGAAAGTCAAATTATGTTGTTATTGCAGGATTAACAAATTAATATTACCGAAAAAGTTGCACTTTCTTAGGTTTAGACTCAAAGTCGATTTTCTTCTAAATTGTATGTCAATTGCGTGAGCACTGTACCGCTTAAACCGAAAAACATGAATTTTACTGATTTGAGCGAAAGTCAAATTATATTGTTATTGCAGAATTGACATATTCATATAACCGAAAAAATTGCACTTTCTTAGTTTTAGACTTAAAGTCGATTTTCTTGTAAATTGTATTTCAGTTGCGTGAGCACTGTCCCGCTTAAGCCGAAAAACATGAATTTTACTGATTTGAGCGAAAGTCAAATTATGTTGTTATTGCAGGATTAACAAATTAATATTACCGAAAAAGTTGCACTTTCTTAGGTTTAGACTTAAAGTCGATTTTCTTCTAAATTGTATGTCAATTGCGTGAGCACTGTACCGCTTAAACCGAAAAACATGAATTTTACTGATTTGAGCGAAAGTCAAATTATATTGTTATTGCAGAATTGACATATTCATATAACCGAAAAAATTGCACTTCTTAGTTTTAGACTTAAAGTCGATTTTCTTGTAAATTGTATTTCAATTGCGTAAGCCCTGTACCGCTTAAGCCGAAAAACATGAATTTTACTGATTTGAGCGAAAGTAAAATTATATTGCTTTTGCAGGATTAACAAATTAATATTACCGAAAAAGTTGCACTTTCTTAGGTTTAGACTTAAAGTCGATTTTCTTCTAAATTGTATGTCAATTGCGTGAGCACTGTACCGCTTAAACCGAAAAACATGAATTTTACTGATTTGAGCGAAAGTCAAATTATATTGTTATTGCAGAATTGACATATTCATATAACCGAAAAAATTGCACTTCTTAGTTTTAGACTTAAAGTCGATTTTCTTGTAAATTGTATTTCAATTGCGTGAGCCCTGTACTGCTTAAGCCGAAAAACATCAATATTACTGATTTGCGCGAAAGTAAAATTATAATGTTATTGCAGAATTTACATATTCATATAACCGAAAAAATTGTACCTTCTTAGTTTTAGACTTAAAGTCGATTTTTTTCTAAATTGTATGTCAATTGCGTGAGCACTGTACCGCTTAAACCGAAAAACATGAACTTTACTGATTTGAGCGAAAGTCAAATTATATTGTTATTGCAGAATTGACATATTCATATAACCGAAAAAATTGCACTTTCTTAGTTTTAGACTTAAAGTCGATTTTCTTGTAAATTGTATTTCAGTTGCGTGAGCGCTGTCCCGCTTAAGCCGAAAAACATGAATTTTACTGATTTGAGCGAAAGTCAAATTATATTGCTTTTGCAGGATTAACAAATTAATATTACCGAAAAAGTTGCACTTTCTTAGGTTTAGACTCAAAGTCGACTTTCTTGTAAATTGTATGTCAATTGCGGCAGCACTGTACTGCTTAAGCCGAAAAACATTAATATTACTGATTTGCGCGAAAGTAAAATTATATTGTTATTGCAGAATTGACATATTCATATAACCGAAAAAATTGCACTTCTTAGTTTTAGACTTAAAGTCGATTTTCTTGTAAATTGTATTTCAATTGCGTGAGCCCTGTACCGCTTAAGCCGAAAAACATGAATTTTACTGATTTGAGCGAAAGTCAAATTATATTGCTTTTGCAGGATTAACAAATTAATATTACCGAAAAAGTTGCACTTTCTTAGGTTTAGACTCAAAGTCGACTTTCTTGTAAATTGTATGTCAATTGCGGCAGCACTGTACTGCTTAAGCCGAAAAACATTAATATTACTGATTTGCGCGAAAGTAAAATTATATTGTTATTGCAGAATTGACATATTCATATAACCGAAAAAGTTGCACTTTCTTAGGTTTAGACTCAAAGTCGACTTTCTTGTAAATTGTATGTCAATTGCGGCAGCACTGTACTGCTTAAGCCGAAAAACATTAATATTACTGATTTGCGCGAAAGTAAAATTATATTGTTATTGCAGAATTGACATATTCATATAACCGAAAAAATTGCACTTCTTAGTTTTAGACTTAAAGTCGATTTTCTTGTAAATTGTATTTCAGTTGCGTAAGCATTGTACCGCTTAAACCGAGAAACATGAATTTTACTGATTTGAGCGAAAGTCAAATTATATTGCTTTTGCAGGATTAACAAATTAATATTACCGAAAAAGTTGCACTTTCTTAGGTTTAGACTCAAAGTCGATTTTCTTGTAAATTGTATGTCAATTGCGGCAGCACTGTACTGCTTAAGCCGAAAAACATCAATATTACTGATTTGCGCGAAAGTAAAATTATATTGTTATTGCAGAATTTACATAATTATATAACCGAAAAAATTGTACTTTCTTAGTTTTTAACTTAAAGCCGATTTTCTTGTAAATTGTATTTCAGTTGCGTGAGCACTGTACCGCTTAAGCCGAGAAACATGAATTTTACTGATTTGAGCGAAAGTCAAATTATGTTGTTATTGCAGGATTAACAAATTAATATTACCGAAAAAGTTGCACTTTCTTAGGTTTAGACTCAAAGTCGATTTTCTTCTAAATTGTATGTCAATTGCGTGAGCACTGTACCGCTTAAACCGAAAAACATGAATTTTACTGATTTGAGCGAAAGTCAAATTATATTGTTATTGCAGAATTGACATATTCATATAACCGAAAAAATTGCACTTTCTTAGCTTTAGACTTAAAGTCGATTTTCTTGTAAATTGTATTTCAGTTGCGTGAGCATTGTACCGCTTAAACCGAGAAACATGAATTTTACTGATTTGAGCGAAAGTCAAATTATATTGCTTTTGCAGGATTAACAAATTAATATTACCGAAAAAGTTGCACTTTCTCAGGTTTAGACTCAAAGTCGATTTTCTTGTAAATTGTATGTCAATTGCGGCAGCACTGTACTGCTTAAGCCGAAAAACATCAATATTACTGATTTGCGCGAAAGTAAAATTATATTGTTATTGCAGAATTTACATAATTATATAACCGAAAAAATTGTACTTTCTTAGTTTTTAACTTAAAGCCGATTTTCTTGTAAATTGTATTTCAGTTGCGTGAGCACTGTACCGCTTAAGCCGAGAAACATGAATTTTACTGATTTGAGCGAAAGTCAAATTATATTGCTTTTGCAGGATTAACAAATTAATATTACCGAAAAAGTTGCACTTTCTTAGGTTTAGACTCAAAGTCGATTTTCTTGTAAATTGTATGTCAATTGCGGCAGCACTGTACTGCTTAAGCCGAAAAAGATCAATATTACTGATTTGCGCGAAAGTAAAATTATATTGTTATTGAAGAATTTACATAATTATATAACCGAAAAAATTGTACTTTCTTAGTTTTTAACTTTAAGTCGATTTTCTTGTAAATTGTATGTCAATTGCGTGAGCACTGTACCGGTTAAACCGAAAAACATGAATTTTACTGATTTGCGCGAAAGTAAAATTATTATGTTATTGCAGAATTTACATATTCATATAACAGAAAAAATTGTACCTTCTTAGTTTTAGACTTAAAGTCGATTTTCTTCTAAATTGTATGTCAATTGCGTGAGCACTGTACCGCTTAAACCGAAAAACATGAATTTTACTGATTTGAGCGAAAGTCAAATTATATTGTTATTGCAGAATTGACATATTCATATAACCGAAAAAATTGCACTTTCTTAGTTTTAGACTTAAAGTCGATTTTCTTGTAAATTGTATTTCAGTTGCGTGAGCACTGTCCCGCTTAAGCCGAAAAACATGAATTTTACTGATTTGAGCGAAAGTCAAATTATATTGCTTTTGCAGGATTAACAAATTAATATTACCGAAAAAGTTGCACTTTCTTAGGTTTAGACTCAAAGTCGACTTTCTTGTAAATTGTATGTCAATTGCGGCAGCACTGTACTGCTTAAGCCGAAAAACATTAATATTACTGATTTGCGCGAAAGTAAAATTATAATGTTATTGCAGAATTTACATATTCATATAACCGAAAAAATTGTACTTTCTTAGTTTTAGACTTAAAGTCGATTTGCTTCTAAATTGTATGTTAATTGCGTGAGCACTGTACCGCTTAAACCGAAAAACATGAATTTTACTGATTTGAGCGAAAGTCAAATTATATTGTTCTTGCAGGATTAACAAATTAATATTACCGAAAAAGTTGCACTTTCTTAGGTTTAGACTTAAAGTCGATTTTTTTGTAAATTGTATGTTAATCACTTGAGCACTGTACCGCATAAGCCGAAAATCATCAATTTTACTGATTTGCGCGAAAGTAAAATTATATAGCTATTGCAGAATTGACATATTCATATAACCGAAAAAATTGTACTTTCTTAGTTTTAGAACTAAAGTCGATTTGCTTCTAAATTGTTTGTTAATTGCGTGAGCACTGTACCGCTTAAACCGAAAAACATGAATTTTACTGATTTGAGCGAAAGTCAAATTATATTGTTATTGCAGGATTAACAAATTAATATTACCGAAAAAGTTGCACTTTCTTAGGTTTAGACTCAAAGTCGATTTTCTTGTAAATTGTATGTCAGTTGCGTGAGCACTGTACTGCTTAAGCCGAAAAACATGAATTTTACTGATTTGAACGAAAGTCAAATTATATTGTTATTGCAGGATTAACAAATTAATATTACCGAAAAATTTGCACTTTCTTAGGTTTAGACTCAAAGTCGATTTTTTTGAAAATTGTATGTTAATCACTTGAGCACTGTACCGCATAAGCCGAAAATCATCAATTTTACTGATTTGCGCGAAAGTAAAATTATATAGCTATTGCAGAATTGACATATTCATATTACCGAAAAAATTGTACTTTCTTAGTTTTAGAACTAAAGTCGATTTGCTTCTAAATTGTATGTTAATTGCGTGAGCACTGTACCGCTTAAACCGAAAAACATGAATTTTACTTATTTGAGCGAAAGTCAAATTATAATTTTATTGCAGGATTAACAAATTAATATTACCGAAAAAGTTGCACTTTCTTAGGTTTAGACTCAAAGTCGATTTTTTTGTAAATTGAATGTTAATCACTTGAGCACTGTACCGCATAAGCCGAAAATCATCAATTTTACTGATTTGCGCGAAAGTAAAATTATATAGCTATTGCAGAATTGACATATTCATATAACCGAAAAAATTGTACTTTCTTAGGTTTAGACTCAAAGTCAATTTTCTTGTCAATTGTATGTCAATTGCGGCAGCACTGTACTGCTTAAGCCGGAAAACATCAATATTACTGATTTGCGCGAAAGTAAAATTATATTGTTATTGCAGAATTTACATAATTATATAACCGAAAAAATTGTACTTTCTTAGTTTTTAACTTAAAGCCGATTTTCTTGTAAATTGTATTTCAGTTGCGTGAGCACTGTACCGCTTAAGCCGAGAAACATGAATTTTACTGATTTGAGCGAAAGTCAAATTATATTGCTTTTGCAGGATTAACAAATTAATATTACCGAAAAAGTTGCACTTTCTTAGGTTTAGACTCAAAGTCGATTTTCTTGTAAATTGTATGTCAATTGCGGCAGCACTGTACTGCTTAAGCCGAAAAAGATCAATATTACTGATTTGCGCGAAAGTAAAATTATATTGTTATTGAAGAATTTACATAATTATATAACCGAAAAAATTGTACTTTCTTAGTTTTTAACTTAAAGTCGATTTTCTTGTAAATTGTATGTCAATTGCGTGAGCACTGTACCGGTTAAACCGAAAAACATGAATTTTACTGATTTGCGCGAAAGTAAAATTATTATGTTATTGCAGAATTTACATATTCATATAACCGAAAAAATTGTACCTTCTTAGTTTTAGACTTAAAGTCGATTTTCTTCTAAATTGTATGTCAATTGCGTGAGCACTGTACCGCTTAAACCGAAAAACATGAATTTTACTGATTTGAGCGAAAGTCAAATTATATTGTTATTGCAGAATTGACATATTCATATAACCGAAAAAATTGCACTTTCTTAGTTTTAGACTTAAAGTCGATTTTCTTGTAAATTGTATTTCAGTTGCGTGAGCACTGTCCCGCTTAAGCCGAAAAACATGAATTTTACTGATTTGAGCGAAAGTCAAATTATATTGCTTTTGCAGGATTAACAAATTAATATTACCGAAAAAGTTCCACTTTCTTAGGTTTAGACTCAAAGTCGACTTTCTTGTAAATTGTATGTCAATTGCGGCAGCACTGTACTGCTTAAGCCGAAAAACATTAATATTACTGATTTGCGCGAAAGTAAAATTATAATGTTATTGCAGAATTTACATATTCATATAACCGAAAAAATTGTACTTTCTTAGTTTTAGACTTAAAGTCGATTTGCTTCTAAATTGTATGTTAATTGCGTGAGCACTGTACCGCTTAAACCGAAAAACATGAATTTTACTGATTTGAGCGAAAGTCAAATTATATTGTTCTTGCAGGATTAACAAATTAATATTACCGAAAAAGTTGCACTTTCTTAGGTTTAGACTTAAAGTCGATTTTTTTGTAAATTGTATGTTAATCACTTGAGCACTGTACCGCATAAGCCGAAAATCATCAATTTTACTGATTTGCGCGAAAGTAAAATTATATAGCTATTGCAGAATTGACATATTCATATAACCGAAAAAATTGTACTTTCTTAGTTTTAGAACTAAAGTCGATTTGCTTCTAAATTGTTTGTTAATTGCGTGAGCACTGTACCGCTTAAACCGAAAAACATGAATTTTACTGATTTGAGCGAAAGTCAAATTATATTGTTATTGCAGGATTAACAAATTAATATTACCGAAAAAGTTGCACTTTCTTAGGTTTAGACTCAAAGTCGATTTTCTTGTAAATTGTATGTCAGTTGCGTGAGCACTGTACTGCTTAAGCCGAAAAACATGAATTTTACTGATTTGAACGAAAGTCAAATTATATTGTTATTGCAGGATTAACAAATTAATATTACCGAAAAATTTGCACTTTCTTAGGTTTAGACTCAAAGTCGATTTTTTTGAAAATTGTATGTTAATCACTTGAGCACTGTACCGCATAAGCCGAAAATCATCAATTTTACTGATTTGCGCGAAAGTAAAATTATATAGCTATTGCAGAATTGACATATTCATATTACCGAAAAAATTGTACTTTCTTAGTTTTAGAACTAAAGTCGATTTGCTTCTAAATTGTATGTTAATTGCGTGAGCACTGTACCGCTTAAACCGAAAAACATGAATTTTACTTATTTGAGCGAAAGTCAAATTATAATTTTATTGCAGGATTAACAAATTAATATTACCGAAAAAGTTGCACTTTCTTAGGTTTAGACTCAAAGTCGATTTTTTTGTAAATTGAATGTTAATCACTTGAGCACTGTACCGCATAAGCCGAAAATCATCAATTTTACTGATTTGCGCGAAAGTAAAATTATATAGCTATTGCAGAATTGACATATTCATATAACCGAAAAAATTGTACTTTCTTAGGTTTAGACTCAAAGTCAATTTTCTTGTCAATTGTATGTCAATTGCGGCAGCACTGTACTGCTTAAGCCGGAAAACATCAATATTACTGATTTGCGCGAAAGTAAAATTATATTGTTATTGTAGAATTTACATAATTATATAACCGAAAAAATTGTACTTTCTTAGTTTTAGACTTAAAGTCGATTTTCTTGTAAATTGTATGTCAATTGCGTGAGCACTGTACCGCTTAAACCGAAAGACATGAATTTTACTGATTTGAGCGAAAGTCAAATTATATTGTTATTGCAGAATTGACATATTCATATAACCGAAAAAATTGAACTTTCTTAGTTTTAGACTTAAAGTCGATTTTCTTGTAAATTGTATTTCAGTTGCGTGAGCACGTTACCGCTTAAGCCGAAAAACATGAATTTTACTGATTTGAGCGAAAGTCAAATTATATTGCTTTTGCAGGATTAACAAATTAATATTACCGAAAAAGTTGCACTTACTTAGGTTTAGACTCAAAGTCGATTTTCTTGTAAATTGTATGTCAATTGCGGCAGCACTGTACTGCTTAAGCCGAAAAACATTAATATTACTGATTTGCGCGAAAGTAAAATTATAATGTTATCGCAGAATTGACATATTCATATAACCGAAAAAATTGCACTTTCTTAGCTTTAGACTTAAAGTCGATTTTCTTGTAAATTGTATTTCAGTTGCGTGAGCACTGTAAACTATAATGTTATGGCAGGATTAACAAATTAATATAAAAAAAAGAAAAGAAAAAATTGAACTTTCTTAGATTTTTACTTAAAGCCGATTTTCTTGTAAATTGTATGTTAATCACTTGAGCGCTGTACCGCTTAGGCCGAAAAACATCAATTTTACTGATTTGCGCGAAAGTAAAATTATAATGTTATTGCAGAATTTACATATTCATATAACCGAAAAAATTGTACTTTCTTAGTTTTAGAACTAAAGTCGATTTGCTTCTAAATTGTATGTTAATTGCGTGAGCACTGTACCGCTTAAACCGAAAAACATGAATTTTACTGATTTGAGCGAAAGTCAAATTATATTGTTATTGCAGGATTAACAAATTAATATTACCGAAAAAGTTGCACTTTCTTAGGTTTAGACTCAAAGTCGATTTTCTTGTAAATTGTATGTCAATTGCGGCAGCACTGTACTGCTTAAGCCGAAAAACATCAATATTACTGATTTGCGCGAAAGTAAAATTATATTGTTATTGCAGAATTTACATAATTATATAACCGAAAAAATTGTACTTTCTTAGTTTTTAACTTAAAGTCGATTTTCTTGTAAATTGTATTTCAGTTGCGTGAGCACTGTACCGCTTAAGCCGAGAAACATGAATTTTACTGATTTGAGCGAAAGTCAAATTATGTTGTTATTGCAGGATTAACAAATTAATATTACCGAAAAAGTTGAACTTTCTTAGGTTTAGACTCAAAGTCGATTTTCTTCTAAATTGTATGTCAATTGCGTGAGCACTGTACCGCTTAAACCGAAAAACATGAATTTTACTGATTTGAGCGAAAGTCAAATTATATTGTTATTGCAGAATTGACATATTCATATAACCGAAAAAATTGCACTTTCTTAGTTTTAGACTTAAAGTCGATTTTCTTGTAAATTGTATTTCAGTTGCGTGAGCACTGTACCGCTTAAGCCGAGAAACATGAATTTTACTCATTTGAGCGAAAGTCAAATTATATTGCTTTTGCAGGATTAACAAATAAATATTACCGAAAAAGTTGCACTTTCTTAGGTTTAGACTCAAAGTCGATTTTCTTGTAAATTGTATGTCAATTGCGGCAGCACTGTACTGCTTAAGCCTGAAAAGATCAATATTACTGATTTGAGCGAAAGTCAAATTATATTGCTTTTGCATGATTAACAAATTAATATTACCGAAAAAGTTGCACTTTCTTAGGTTTAGACTCAAAGTCGACTTTCTTGTAAATTGTATGTCAATTGCGGCAACACTGTACTGCTTAAGCCGAAAAACATTAATATTACTGATTTGCGCGAAAGTAAAATTATAATGTTATTGCAGAATTTACATATTCATATAACCGAAAAAATTGTACTTTCTTAGTTTTAGACTTAAAGTCGATTTGCTTCTTAATTGTATGTTAATTGCGTGAGCACTGTACCGCTTAAACCGAAAAACATGAATTTTACTGATTTGAGCGAAAGTCAAATTATATTGTTCTTGCAGGATTAACAAATTAATATTACCGAAAAAGTTGCACTTTCTTAGGTTTAGACTCAAAGTCGATTTTCCTGTAAATTGTATGTTAATCACTTGAGCACTGTACCGCATAAGCCGAAGATCATCAATTTTACTGATTTGAGCGAAAGTAAAATTATATAGCTATTGCAGAATTGACATATTCATATAACCGAAAAAATTGCACTTTCTTAGCTTTAGACTTAAAGTCGATTTTCTTGTAAATTGTATTTCAGTTGCGTGAGCATTGTACCGCTTAAACCGAGAAACATGAATTTTACTGATTTCAGCGAAAGTCAAATTATGTTGCTTTTGCAGGATTAACAAATTAATATTAACGAAAAAGTTGCACTTTCTTAGGTTTAGACTCAAAGTCGATTTTCTTGTAAATTGTATGTCAATTGCGGCAGCACTGTACTGCTTAAGCCGAAAAACATCAATATTACTGATTTGCGCGAAAGTAAAATTATATTGTTATTGCAGAATTTACATAATTATATAACCGAAAAAATTGTACTTTCTTAGTTTTTAACTTAAAGTCGATTTTCTTGTAAATTGTATTTCAGTTGCGTGAGCACTGTACCGCTTAAGCCGAGAAACATGAATTTTACTGATTTGAGCGAAAGTCAAATTATGTTGTTATTGCAGGATTAACAAATTAATATTACCGAAAAAGTTGCACTTTCTTAGGTTTAGACTCAAAGTCGATTTTCTTCTAAATTGTATGTCACTTGCGTGAGCACTGTACCGCTTAAACGGAAAAACATGAATTTTACTGATTTGAGCGAAAGTCAAATTATATTGTTTTTGCAGAATTGACATATTCATATAACCGAAAAAATTGCACTTTCTTAGTTTTAGACTTAAAGTCGATTTTCTTGTAAATTGTATTTCAGTTGCGTGAGCACTGTACCGCTTAAGCCGAGAAACATGAATTTTACTGATTTGAGCGAAAGTCAAATTATATTGCTTTTGCAGGATTAACAAATTAATATTACCGAAAAAGTTGCACTTTCTTAGGTTTAGACTCAAAGTCGATTTTCTTGTAAATTGTATGTCAATTGCGGCAGCACTGTACTGCTTAAGCCGAAAAAGATCAATATTACTGATTTGCGCGAAAGTAAAATTATATTGTTATTGCAGAATTGACATATTCATATTACCGAAAAAATTGTACTTTCTTAGTTTTAGAACTAAAGTCGATTTGCTTCTAAATTGTATGTTAATTGCGTGAGCACTGTACCGCTTAAACCGAAAAACATGAATTTTACTTATTTGAGCGAAAGTCAAATTATAATTTTATTGCAGGATTAACAAATTAATATTACCGAAAAAGTTGCACTTTCTTAGGTTTAGACTCAAAGTCGATTTTTTTGTAAATTGTATGTTAATCACTTGAGCACTGTACCGCATTAGCCGAAAATCATCAATTTTACTGATTTGCGCGAAAGTAAAATTATATAGCTATTGCAGAATTGACATATTCATATAACCGAAAAAATTGTACTTTCTTAGGTTTAGACTCAAAGTAAATTTTCTTGTCAATTGTATGTCAATTGCGGCAGCACTGTACTGCTTAAGCCGGAAAACATCAATATTACTGATTTGCGCGAAAGTAAAATTATATTGTTATTGTAGAATTTACATAATTATATAACCGAAAAAATTGTACTTTCTTAGTATTAGACTTAAAGTCGATTTTCTTGTAAATTGTATGTCAATTGCGTGAGCACTGTACTGCTTAAGCCGAAAAACATTAATATTACTGATTTGCGCGAAAGTCAAATTATAATTTTATTGCAGGATTAACAAATTAATATTACCGAAAAAGTTGCACTTTCTTAGGTTTAGACTCAAAGTCGATTTTTTTGTAAATTGTATGTTAATCACTTGAGCACTGTACCGCATTAGCCGAAAATCATCAATTTTACTGATTTGCGCGAAAGTAAAATTATATAGCTATTGCAGAATTGACATATTCATATAACCGAAAAAATTGTACTTTCTTAGGTTTAGACTCAAAGTAAATTTTCTTGTCAATTGTATGTCAATTGCGGCAGCACTGTACTGCTTAAGCCGGAAAACATCAATATTACTGATTTGCGCGAAAGTAAAATTATATTGTTATTGCAGAATTGACATATTCATATTACCGAAAAAATTGTACTTTCTTAGTTTTAGAACTAAAGTCGATTTGCTTCTAAATTGTATGTTAATTGCGTGAGCACTGTACCGCTTAAACCGAAAAACATGAATTTTACTTATTTGAGCGAAAGTCAAATTATAATTTTATTGCAGGATTAACAAATTAATATTACCGAAAAAGTTGCACTTTCTTAGGTTTAGACTCAAAGTCGATTTTTTTGTAAATTGTATGTTAATCACTTGAGCACTGTACCGCATTAGCCGAAAATCATCAATTTTACTGATTTGCGCGAAAGTAAAATTATATAGCTATTGCAGAATTGACATATTCATATAACCGAAAAAATTGTACTTTCTTAGGTTTAGACTCAAAGTAAATTTTCTTGTCAATTGTATGTCAATTGCGGCAGCACTGTACTGCTTAAGCCGGAAAACATCAATATTACTGATTTGCGCGAAAGTAAAATTATATTGTTATTGCAGAATTGACATATTCATATTACCGAAAAAATTGTACTTTCTTAGTTTTAGAACTAAAGTCGATTTGCTTCTAAATTGTATGTTAATTGCGTGAGCACTGTACCGCTTAAACCGAAAAACATGAATTTTACTTATTTGAGCGAAAGTCAAATTATAATTTTATTGCAGGATTAACAAATTAATATTACCGAAAAAGTTGCACTTTCTTAGGTTTAGACTCAAAGTCGATTTTTTTGTAAATTGTATGTTAATCACTTGAGCACTGTACCGCATTAGCCGAAAATCATCAATTTTACTGATTTGCGCGAAAGTAAAATTATATAGCTATTGCAGAATTGACATATTCATATAACCGAAAAAATTGTACTTTCTTAGGTTTAGACTCAAAGTAAATTTTCTTGTCAATTGTATGTCAATTGCGGCAGCACTGTACTGCTTAAGCCGGAAAACATCAATATTACTGATTTGCGCGAAAGTAAAATTATAATGTTATCGCAGAATTGACATATTCATATAACCGAAAAAATTGTACTTTCTTAGTATTAGACTTAAAGTCGATTTTCTTGTAAATTGTATGTCAATTGCGGCAGCACTGTACTGCTTAAGCCGAAAAACATTAATATTACTGATTTGCGCGAAAGTAAAATTATAATGTTATCGCAGAATTGACATATTCATATAACCGAAAAAATTGCACTTTCTTAGCTTTAGACTTAAAGTCGATTTTCTTGTAAATTGTATTTAAGTTGCGTGAGCACTGTAAACTATAATGTTATGGCAGGATTAACAAATTAATATAAAAAAAAGAAAAGAAAAAATTGAACTTTCTTAGATTTTTACTTAAAGCCGATTTTCTTGTAAATTGTATGTAAATTACTTGAGCGCTGTACCGCTTAGGCCGAAAAACATCAATTTTACTGATTTGCGCGAATGTAAAATTATAATGTTATTGCAGAATTTACATATTCATATAACCGAAAAAATTGTACTTTCTTAGTTTTAGAACTAAAGTCGATTTGCTTCTAAATTGTATGTTAATTGCGTGAGCACTGTACCGCTTAAACCGAAAAACATGAATTTTACTGATTTGAGCGAAAGTCAAATTATATTGTTATTGCAGGATTAACAAATTAATATTACCGAAAAAGTTGCATTTTCTTAGTTTTGGACTTAAAGTCGATTTTCTTGTAAATTGTATGTCAATTGCGTGAGCACTGTACCGCTTAAACCGAAAAACATGAATTTTACTGATTTGAGCGAAAGTCAAATTATATTGTTATTGCAGAATTGACATATTCATATAACCGAAAAAATTGCACTTTCTTAGTTTTAGACTTAAAGTCGATTTTCTTGTAAATTGTATTTCAGTTGCGTGAGCACTGTACCGCTTAAGCCGAGAAACATGAATTTTACTGATTTGAGCGAAAGTCAAATTATATTGCTTTTGCAGGATTAACAAATTAATATTACCGAAAAAGTTGCACTTTCTTAGGTTTAGACTCAAAGTCGATTTTCTTGTAAATTGTATGTCAATTGCGGCAGCACTGTACTGCTTAAGCCGAAAAACATTAATATTACTGATTTGCGCGAAAGTCAAATTATAATGTTATCGCAGAATTTACATATTCATATAACCGAAAAAATTGTACTTTCTTAGTTTTAGACTTAAAGTCGATTTTCTTCTAAATTGTATGTCAATTGCGTGAGCACTGTACCGCTTAAACCGAAAAACATGAATTTTACTGATTTGAGCGAAAGTCAAATTATATTGCTTCTGCAGGATTAACAAATTAATATTACCGAAAAAGTTGCACTTTCTTAGGTTTAGACTCAAAGTCGATTTTCTTGTAAATTGTATGTCAATTGCGGCAGCACTGTACTGCTTAAGCTGAAAAACATTAATATTACTGATTTGCGCGAAAGTAAAACTATAATGTTATTGCAGAATTTACATATTCATATAACCGAAAAAATTGTACTTTCTTAGTTTTAGACTTAAAGTCGATTTGCTTCTAAATTGTATGTTAATTGCGTGAGCACTGTACCGCTTAAACCGAAAAACATGAATTTTACTGATTTGAGCGAAAGTCAAATTAAATTGTTATTGCAGGATTAACAAATTAATATTACCGAAAGAGTTGCACTTTCTTAGGTTTAGACTCAAAGTCGATTTTCTTGTAAATTGTATGTCAATTGTGTGAGCACTGTACTGCTTAAGCCGAAACACATGAATTTTACAGATTTGAGCGAAAGTCAAATTATATTGCTTTTGCAGGATTAACAAATTAATATTACCGAAAAAGTTGGACTTTCTTAGGTTAAGACTCAAAGTCGATTTTCTTGTAAATTGTATGTCAATTGCGGCAGCACTGTACCGCTTAAGCCGAAAAACATGAATTTTACTGATTTGAGCGAAAGTCAAATTATATTGCTATTGCAGGATTAACAAATTAATATTACCGAAAAAGTTGCACTTTCTTAGGTTTAGACTCAAAGTCGATTTTCTTGTAAATTGTATGTCAGTTGCGTGAGCACTGTACCGCTTAAGCCGAAAAACATGAATTTTACTGATTTGAACGAAAGTCAAATTATATTGTTATTGCAGGATTAACAAATTAATATTACCGAAAAAGTTGCACTTTCTTAGGTTTAGACTCAAAGTCAATTTTCTTGTAAATTGTATGTCAATTGCGGAAGCACTGTACTGCTTAAGCCGAAAAACATCATTATTACTGATTTGCGCGAAAGTAAAATTATAATGTTATTGCAGAATTTACATAATTATATAACCGAAAAAATTGTACTTTCTTAGTTTTAGACGTAAAGTCGATTTTCTTCTAAATTGTATGTCAATTGCGTGAGCACTGTACCGCTTAAACCGAAAAACATGAATTTTACTGATTTGGCAAAAGTCAAATTATATTGTTATTGCAGAATTGATATATTCATATAACCGAAAAAATTTCACTTTCTTAGTTTTAGACTTAAAGTCGATTTTCTTGTAAATTGTATTTCAGTTGCGGCAGCACTGTACCGCTTAAACCGAAAAACATGAATTTTACTGATTTGAGCGAAAGTCAAATTATATTGCTTTTGCAGGATTAACAAATTAATATTACCGAAAAAGTTGCACTTTCTTAGGTTTAGACTCAAAGTCGATTTTCTTGTAAATTGTATGTCAGTTGCGTGAGCACTGTACCGCTTAAGCCGAAAAACATGAATTTTACTGATTTGAACGAAAGTCAAATTATATTGTTATTGCGGGATTAACAAATTAATATTACCGAAAAAGTTGCACTTTCTTAGGTTTAGACTCAAAGTCGATTTGCTTGTAAATTGTATGTCAAATGCGGCAGCACTGTACTGCTTAAGCCGAAAAACATTAATATTACTGATTTGCGCTAAAGTAAAATTATAATGTTATTGCAGAATTTACATATTCATATAACCGAAAAAATTGTACTTTCTTAGTTTTAGACTTAAAGTCGATTTTCTTGTAAATTGTATGTCAGTTGCGTGAGCACTGTACCGCTTAAACCGAAACACATGAATTTTACTGATTTGAGCTAAAGTCAAATTATATTGTTATTGCAGAATTTACATATTCATATAACCGAAAAAATTGTACTTTCTTAGTTTTAGACTTAAAGTCGATTTTCTTGTAAATTGTATTTCAGTTGCGGCAGCACTGTACCGCTTAAACCGAAAAACATGAATTTTACTGATTTGAGCGAAAGTCAAATTATATTGTTATTGCAGGATTAACAAATTAATATTACCGAAAAAGTTGCACTTTCTTAGGTTTAGACTCAAAGTCGACTTTCTTGTAAATTGTATGTCAATTGCGGCAACACTGTACTGCTTAAGCTGAAAAACATTAATATTACTGATTTGCGCGAAAGTAAAATTATAATGTTATCGCAGAATTTACATATTCATATAACCGAAAAAATTGTACTTTCTTAGTTTTAGACTTAAAGTCGATTTTCTTCTAAATTGTATGTCAATTGCGTGAGCACTGTACCGCTTAAACCGAAACACATGAATTTTACTGATTTGAGGTAAAGTCAAATTATATTGTTATTGCAGAATTTACATATTCATATAACCGAAAAAATTGTACTTTCTTAGTTTTAGACTTAAAGTCGATTTGCTTCTAAATTGTATGCCAATTGCGTGAGCACTGTACCGCTTAAACCGAAAAACATGAACTTTACTGATTTGAGCGAAAGTCAAATTATATTGTTATTGCAGGATTAACAAATTAATATTACCGAAAAAGTTGCACTTTCTTAGGTTTAGACTCAAAGTCAATTTTCTTGTAAATTGTATGTCAAATGCGGAAGCACTGTACTGCTTAAGCCGAAAAACATCATTATTACTGATTTGCGCGAAAGTAAAATTATAATGTTATTGCAGAATTTACATAATTATATAACCGAAAAAATTGTACTTTCTTAGTTTTAGACGTAAAGTCGATTTTCTTCTAAATTGTATGTCAATTGCGTGAGCACTGTACCGCTTAAACCGAAAAACATGAATTTTACTGATTTGGCAAAAGTCAAATTATATTGTTATTGCAGAATTGATATATTCATATAACCGAAAAAATTTCACTTTCTTAGTTTTAGACTTAAAGTCGATTTTCTTGTAAATTGTATTTCAGTTGCGGCAGCACTGTACCGCTTAAACCGAAAAACATGAATTTTACTGATTTGAGCGAAAGTCAAATTATATTGCTTTTGCAGGATTAACAAATTAATATTACCGAAAAAGTTGCACTTTCTTAGGTTTAGACTCAAAGTCGACTTTCTTGTAAATTGTATGTCAATTGCGGCAACACTGTACTGCTTAAGCTGAAAAACATTAATATTACTGATTTGCGCGAAAGTAAAATTATAATGTTATCGCAGAATTTACATATTCATATAACCGAAAAAATTGTAGTTTCTTAGTTTTAGACTTAAAGTCGATTTTCTTCTAAATTGTATGTCAATTGCGTGAGCACTGTACCGCTTAAACCGAAACACATGAATTTTACTGATTTGAGCTAAAGTCAAATTATATTGTTATTGCAGAATTTACATATTCATATAACCGAAAAAATTGTACTTTCTTAGTTTTAGACTTAAAGTCGATTTGCTTCTAAATTGTATGCCAATTGCGTGAGCACTGTACCGCTTAAACCGAAAAACATGAACTTTACTGATTTGAGCGAAAGTCAAATTATATTGTTATTGCAGGATTAACAAATTAATATTACCGAAAAAGTTGCACTTTCTTAGGTTTAGACTCAAAGTCGATTTTCTTGTAAATTGTATTTCAGTTGCGGCAGCACTGTACTGCTTAAGCTGAAAAACATTAATATTACTGATTTGCCCGAAAGTAAAATTATAATGTTATTGCAGAATTTACATATTCATATAATCAAAAAAATTGTACTTTCTTAGTTTTAGACTTAAAGTCGATTTTCTTGTAAATTGTATTTCAGTTGCGTGAGCACTGTACCGCTTAAGCCGAAAAACATGAATTTTACTGATTTGAGCGAAAGTCAAATTATTTTGTTATTGCAGGATTAACAAATTAATATTACCGAAAAAGTTGCACTTTCTTAGGTTTAGACTCAAAGTCGATTTTCTTGTAAATTGTATGTCAATTGCGGCAGCACTGTACTGCTTAAGCTGAAAAACATTAATATTACTGATTTGCGCGAAAGTAAAACTATAATGTTATTGCAGAATTTACATATTCATATAACCGAAAAAATTGTACTTTCTTAGTTTTAGACTTAAAGTCGATTTGCTTCTAAATTGTATGTTAATTGCGTGAGCACTGTACCGCTTAAACCGAAACACATGAATTTTACTGATTTGAGCTAAAGTCAAATTATATTGTTATTGCAGAATTTACATATTCATATAACCGAAAAAATTGTACTTTCTTAGTTTTAGACTTAAAGTCGATTTGCTTCTAAATTGTATGTCAATTGCGGCAGCACTGTACCGCTTAAGCCGAAAAACATGAATTTTACTGATTTGAGCGAAAGTCAAATTATATTGCTATTGCAGGATTAACAAATTAATATTACCGAAAAAGTTGCACTTTCTTAGGTTTAGACTCAAAGTCGATTTTCTTGTAAATTGTATGTCAGTTGCGTGAGCACTGTACCGCTTAAGCCGAAAAACATGAATTTTACTGATTTGAACGAAAGTCAAATTATATTGTTATTGCAGGATTAACAAATTAATATTACCGAAAAAGTTGCACTTTCTTAGGTTTAGACTCAAAGTCGATTTTCTTGTAAATTGTATGTCAGTTGCGTGAGCACTGTACCGCTTAAGCCGAAAAACATGAATTTTACTGATTTGAACGAAAGTCAAATTATATTGTTATTGCGGGATTAACAAATTAATATTACCGAAAAAGTTGCACTTTCTTAGGTTTAGACTCAAAGTCGATTTGCTTGTAAATTGTATGTCAATTGCGGCAGCACTGTACTGCTTAAGCCGAAAAACATGAACTTTACTGATTTGAGCGAAAGTCAAATTATATTGTTATTGCAGGATTAACAAATTAATATTACCGAAAAAGTTGCACTTTCTTAGGTTTAGACTCAAAGTCAATTTTCTTGTAAATTGTATGTCAAATGCGGAAGCACTGTACTGCTTAAGCCGAAAAACATCATTATTACTGATTTGCGCGAAAGTAAAATTATAATGTTATTGCAGAATTTACATAATTATATAACCGAAAAAATTGTACTTTCTTAGTTTTAGACGTAAAGTCGATTTTCTTCTAAATTGTATGTCAATTGCGTGAGCACTGTACCGCTTAAACCGAAAAACATGAATTTTACTGATTTGGCAAAAGTCAAATTATATTGTTATTGCAGAATTAACAAATTAATATTACCGAAAAAGTTGCACTTTCTTAGGTTTAGACTCAAAGTCAATTTTCTTGTAAATTGTATGTCAAATGCGGAAGCACTGTACTGCTTAAGCCGAAAAACATCATTATTACTGATTTGCGCGAAAGTAAAATTATAATGTTATTGCAGAATTTACATAATTATATAACCGAAAAAATTGTACTTTCTTAGTTTTAGACGTAAAGTCGATTTTCTTCTAAATTGTATGTCAATTGCGTGAGCACTGTACCGCTTAAACCGAAAAACATGAATTTTACTGATTTGGCAAAAGTCAAATTATATTGTTATTGCAGAATTGATATATTCATATAACCGAAAAAATTTCACTTTCTTAGTTTTAGACTTAAAGTCGATTTTCTTGTAAATTGTATTTCAGTTGCGGCAGCACTGTACCGCTTAAACCGAAAAACATGAATTTTACTGATTTGAGCGAAAGTCAAATTATATTGCTTTTGCAGGATTAACAAATTAATATTACCGAAAAAGTTGCACTTTCTTAGGTTTAGACTCAAAGTCGACTTTCTTGTAAATTGTATGTCAATTGCGGCAACACTGTACTGCTTAAGCTGAAAAACATTAATATTACTGATTTGCGCGAAAGTAAAATTATAATGTTATCGCAGAATTTACATATTCATATAACCGAAAAAATTGTAGTTTCTTAGTTTTAGACTTAAAGTCGATTTTCTTCTAAATTGTATGTCAATTGCGTGAGCACTGTACCGCTTAAACCGAAACACATGAATTTTACTGATTTGAGCTAAAGTCAAATTATATTGTTATTGCAGAATTTACATATTCATATAACCGAAAAAATTGTACTTTCTTAGTTTTAGACTTAAAGTCGATTTGCTTCTAAATTGTATGCCAATTGCGTGAGCACTGTACCGCTTAAACCGAAAAACATGAACTTTACTGATTTGAGCGAAAGTCAAATTATATTGTTATTGCAGGATTAACAAATTAATATTACCGAAAAAGTTGCACTTTCTTAGGTTTAGACTCAAAGTCGATTTTCTTGTAAATTGTATTTCAGTTGCGGCAGCACTGTACTGCTTAAGCTGAAAAACATTAATATTACTGATTTGCCCGAAAGTAAAATTATAATGTTATTGCAGAATTTACATATTCATATAATCAAAAAAATTGTACTTTCTTAGTTTTAGACTTAAAGTCGATTTTCTTGTAAATTGTATTTCAGTTGCGTGAGCACTGTACCGCTTAAGCCGAAAAACATGAATTTTACTGATTTGAGCGAAAGTCAAATTATATTGTTATTGCAGGATTAACAAATTAATATTACCGAAAAAGTTGCACTTTCTTAGGTTTAGACTCAAAGTCGATTTTCTTGTAAATTGTATGTCAATTGCGGCAGCACTGTACTGCTTAAGCTGAAAAACATTAATATTACTGATTTGCGCGAAAGTAAAACTATAATGTTATTGCAGAATTTACATATTCATATAACCGAAAAAATTGTACTTTCTTAGTTTTAGACTTAAAGTCGATTTGCTTCTAAATTGTATGTTAATTGCGTGAGCACTGTACCGCTTAAACCGAAACACATGAATTTTACTGATTTGAGCTAAAGTCAAATTATATTGTTATTGCAGAATTTACATATTCATATAACCGAAAAAATTGTACTTTCTTAGTTTTAGACTTAAAGTCGATTTGCTTCTAAATTGTATGTCAATTGCGGCAGCACTGTACCGCTTAAGCCGAAAAACATGAATTTTACTGATTTGAGCGAAAGTCAAATTATATTGCTATTGCAGGATTAACAAATTAATATTACCGAAAAAGTTGCACTTTCTTAGGTTTAGACTCAAAGTCGATTTTCTTGTAAATTGTATGTCAGTTGCGTGAGCACTGTACCGCTTAAGCCGAAAAACATGAATTTTACTGATTTGAACGAAAGTCAAATTATATTGTTATTGCAGGATTAACAAATTAATATTACCGAAAAAGTTGCACTTCCTTAGGTTTAGACTCAAAGTCAATTTTCTTGTAAATTGTATGTCAATTGCGGAAGCACTGTACTGCTTAAGCCGAAAAACATCATTATTACTGATTTGCGCGAAAGTAAAATTATAATGTTATTGCAGAATTTACATAATTATATAACCGAAAAAATTGTACTTTCTTAGTTTTAGACGTAAAGTCGATTTTCTTCTAAATTGTATGTCAATTGCGTGAGCACTGTACCGCTTAAACCGAAAAACATGAATTTTACTGATTTGGCAAAAGTCAAATTATATTGTTATTGCAGAATTGATATATTCATATAACCGAAAAAATTTCACTTTCTTAGTTTTAGACTTAAAGTCGATTTTCTTGTAAATTGTATTTCAGTTGCGTGAGCACTGTACCGCTTAAACCGAAAAACATGAATTTTACTGATTTGAGCGAAAGTCAAATTATATTGCTTTTGCAGGATTAACAAATTAATATTACCGAAAAAGTTGCACTTTCTTAGGTTTAGACTCAAAGTCGATTTTCTTGTAAATTGTATGTCAGTTGCGTGAGCACTGTACCGCTTAAGCCGAAAAACATGAATTTTACTGATTTGAACGAAAGTCAAATTATATTGTTATTGCGGGATTAACAAATTAATATTACCGAAAAAGTTGCACTTTCTTAGGTTTAGACTCAAAGTCGATTTGCTTGTAAATTGTATGTCAATTGCGGCAGCACTGTACTGCTTAAGCCGAAAAACATTAATATTACTGATTTGCGCGAAAGTAAAATTATAATGTTATTGCAGAATTTACATATTCATATAACCGAAAAAATTTCACTTTCTTAGTTTTAGACTTAAAGTCGATTTGCTTCTAAATTGTATGCCAATTGCGTGAGCACTGTACCGCTTAAACCGAAAAACATGAACTTTACTGATTTGAGCGAAAGTCAAATTATATTGCTTTTGCAGGATTAACAAATCAATATTACCGAAAAAGTTGGACTTTCTTAGGTTTAGACTCAAAGTCGATTTTCTTGTAAATTGTATGTCTTTTGCGGCAGCACTGTACCGCTTAAGCCGAAAAACATGAATTTTACTGATTTGAGCGAAAGTCAAATTATATTGCTATTGCAGGATTAACAAATTAATATTACCGAAAAAGTTGCACTTTCTTAGGTTTAGACTCAAAGTCGATTTTCTTGTAAATTGTATGTCAGTTGCGTGAGCACTGTACCGCTTAAGCCGAAAAACATGAATTTTACTGATTTGAACGAAAGTCAAATTATATTGTTATTGCAGGATTAACAAATTAATATTACCGAAAAAGTTGCACTTCCTTAGGTTTAGACTCAAAGTCAATTTTCTTGTAAATTGTATGTCAATTGCGGAAGCACTGTACTGCTTAAGCCGAAAAACATCATTATTACTGATTTGCGCGAAAGTAAAATTATAATGTTATTGCAGAATTTACATAATTATATAACCGAAAAAATTGTACTTTCTTAGTTTTAGACGTAAAGTCGATTTTCTTCTAAATTGTATGTCAATTGCGTGAGCACTGTACCGCTTAAACCGAAAAACATGAATTTTACTGATTTGGCAAAAGTCAAATTATATTGTTATTGCAGAATTGATATATTCATATAACCGAAAAAATTTCACTTTCTTAGTTTTAGACTTAAAGTCGATTTTCTTGTAAATTGTATTTCAGTTGCGTGAGCACTGTACCGCTTAAACCGAAAAACATGAATTTTACTGATTTGAGCGAAAGTCAAATTATATTGCTTTTGCAGGATTAACAAATTAATATTACCGAAAAAGTTGCACTTTCTTAGGTTTAGACTCAAAGTCGATTTTCTTGTAAATTGTATGTCAGTTGCGTGAGCACTGTACCGCTTAAGCCGAAAAACATGAATTTTACTGATTTGAACGAAAGTCAAATTATATTGTTATTGCGGGATTAACAAATTAATATTACCGAAAAAGTTGCACTTTCTTAGGTTTAGACTCAAAGTCGATTTGCTTGTAAATTGTATGTCAATTGCGGCAGCACTGTACTGCTTAAGCCGAAAAACATTAATATTACTGATTTGCGCGAAAGTAAAATTATAATGTTATTGCAGAATTTACATATTCATATAACCGAAAAAATTGTACTTTCTTAGTTTTAGACTTAAAGTCGATTTTCTTGTAAATTGTATGTCAGTTGCGTGAGCACTGTACCGCTTAAGCCGAAAAACATGAATTTTACTGATGTGAGCGAAAGTCAAATTATATTGCTTTTGCAGGATTAACAAATTAATATTACCGAAAAAGTTGCACTTTCTTAGGTTTAGACTCAAAGTCGACTTTCTTGTAAATTGTATGTCAATTGCGGCAACACTGTACTGCTTAAGCTGAAAAACATTAATATTACTGATTTGCGCGAAAGTAAAATTATAATGTTATCGCAGAATTTACATATTCATATAACCGAAAAAATTGTACTTTCTTAGTTTTAGACTTTAAGTCGATTTTCTTGTAAGTTGTATGTCAGTTGCGTGAGCACTGTACCGCTTAAGCCGAAAAACATGAATTTTACTGATGTGAGCGAAAGTCAAATTATATTGCTTTTGCAGGATTAACAAATTAATATTACCGAAAAAGTTGCACTTTCTTAGGTTTAGACTCAAAGTCGATTTTCTTGTAAATTGTATGTCAATTGCGGCAGCACTGTACTGCTTAAGCTGAAAAACATTAATATTACTGATTTGCGCGAAAGTAAAATTATAATGTTATTGCAGAATTTACATATTCATATAACCAAAAAAATTGTACTTTCTTAGTTTTAGAATTAAAGTCAATTTGCTTCTAAATTGTATGTTAATTGCGTGAGCACTGTACCGCTTAAACCGAAAAACATGAATTATACTGAATTGAGCGAGAGTCAAATTATATTGTTATTGCAGGATTAACAAATTAATATTACCGAAAAAGTTGCACTTTCTTAGGTTTAGATTTAAAGTGGATTTTCTTGTAAATTGTATGACAGTTGTGTGAGCACTGTACTGCTTAAGCCGAAAAACATGAATTTTACTGATTTGAGCGAAAGTCAAATTATATTGCTTTTGCAGGATTAACAAATTAATATTACCGAAAAAGTTGCACTTTCTTAGGTTTAGACTCAAAGTCGATTTTCTTGTAAATTGTATGTCAATTGCGGCAGCACTGTACTGCTTAAGCCGAAAAACATTAATATTACTGATTTGCGCGAAAGTAAAATTATAATGTTATTGCAGAATTTACATATTCATATAACCGAAAAAATTGTACTTTCTTAGTTTTAGACTTAAAGTCGATTTGCTTCTAAATTGTATGTTAATTGCGTGAGCACTGTTCCGCTTAAACCGAAAAACATGAATTTTACTGATTTGAGCGAAAGTCAAAATATTTTGTACTTGCAGGATTAACAAATTAATATTACCGAAAAAGTTGCACTTTCTTAGGTTTAGACTCAAAGTCGATTTTCTTGTAAATTGTATGTCAGTTGCGTGAGCACTGTACCGCTTAAGCCGAAAAACATGAATTTTACTGATTTGAACGAAAGTCAAATTATATTGTTATTGCGGGATTAACAAATTAATATTACCGAAAAAGTTGCACTTTCTTAGGTTTAGACTCAAAGTCGATTTGCTTGTAAATTGTATGTCAATTGCGGCAGCACTGTACTGCTTAAGCCGAAAAACATTAATATTACTGATTTGCGCGAAAGTAAAATTATAATGTTATTGCAAAATTTACATATTCATATAACCGAAAAAATTTCACTTTCTTAGTTTTAGACTTAAAGTCGATTTGCTTCTAAATTGTATGCCAATTGCGTGAGCACTGTACCGCTTAAACCGAAAAACATGAACTTTACTGATTTGAGCGAAAGTCAAATTATATTGCTTTTGCAGGATTAACAAATTAATATTACCGAAAAAGTTGGACTTTCTTAGGTTTAGACTCAAAGTCGATTTTCTTGTAAATTGTATGTCTTTTGCGGCAGCACTGTACCGCTTAAGCCGAAAAACATGAATTTTACTGATTTGAGCGAAAGTCAAATTATATTGCTATTGCAGGATTAACAAATTAATATTACCGAAAAAGTTGCACTTTCTTAGGTTTAGACTCAAAGTCGATTTTCTTGTAAATTGTATGTCAGTTGCGTGAGCACTGTACCGCTTAAGCCGAAAAACATGAATTTTACTGATTTGAACGAAAGTCAAATTATATTGTTATTGCAGGATTAACAAATTAATATTACCGAAAAAGTTGCACTTCCTTAGGTTTAGACTCAAAGTCAATTTTCTTGTAAATTGTATGTCAATTGCGGAAGCACTGTACTGCTTAAGCCGAAAAACATCATTATTACTGATTTGCGCGAAAGTAAAATTATAATGTTATTGCAGAATTTACATAATTATATAACCGAAAAAATTGTACTTTCTTAGTTTTAGACGTAAAGTCGATTTTCTTCTAAATTGTATGTCAATTGCGTGAGCACTGTACCGCTTAAACCGAAAAACATGAATTTTACTGATTTGGCAAAAGTCAAATTATATTGTTATTGCAGAATTGATATATTCATATAACCGAAAAAATTTCACTTTCTTAGTTTTAGACTTAAAGTCGATTTTCTTGTAAATTGTATTTCAGTTGCGTGAGCACTGTACCGCTTAAACCGAAAAACATGAATTTTACTGATTTGAGCGAAAGTCAAATTATATTGCTTTTGCAGGATTAACAAATTAATATTACCGAAAAAGTTGCACTTTCTTAGGTTTAGACTCAAAGTCGATTTTCTTGTAAATTGTATGTCAGTTGCGTGAGCACTGTACCGCTTAAGCCGAAAAACATGAATTTTACTGATTTGAACGAAAGTCAAATTATATTGTTATTGCGGGATTAACAAATTAATATTACCGAAAAAGTTGCACTTTCTTAGGTTTAGACTCAAAGTCGATTTGCTTGTAAATTGTATGTCAATTGCGGCAGCACTGTACTGCTTAAGCCGAAAAACATTAATATTACTGATTTGCGCGAAAGTAAAATTATAATGTTATTGCAGAATTTACATATTCATATAACCGAAAAAATTGTACTTTCTTAGTTTTAGACTTAAAGTCGATTTTCTTGTAAATTGTATGTCAGTTGCGTGAGCACTGTACCGCTTAAGCCGAAAAACATGAATTTTACTGATTTGAACGAAAGTCAAATTATATTGTTATTGCAGGATTAACAAATTAATATTACCGAAAAAGTTGCACTTCCTTAGGTTTAGACTCAAAGTCAATTTTCTTGTAAATTGTATGTCAATTGCGGAAGCACTGTACTGCTTAAGCCGAAAAACATCATTATTACTGATTTGCGCGAAAGTAAAATTATAATGTTATTGCAGAATTTACATAATTATATAACCGAAAAAATTGTACTTTCTTAGTTTTAGACGTAAAGTCGATTTTCTTCTAAATTGTATGTCAATTGCGTGAGCACTGTACCGCTTAAACCGAAAAACATGAATTTTACTGATTTGGCAAAAGTCAAATTATATTGTTATTGCAGAATTGATATATTCATATAACCGAAAAAATTTCACTTTCTTAGTTTTAGACTTAAAGTCGATTTTCTTGTAAATTGTATTTCAGTTGCGTGAGCACTGTACCGCTTAAACCGAAAAACATGAATTTTACTGATTTGAGCGAAAGTCAAATTATATTGCTTTTGCAGGATTAACAAATTAATATTACCGAAAAAGTTGCACTTTCTTAGGTTTAGACTCAAAGTCGATTTTCTTGTAAATTGTATGTCAGTTGCGTGAGCACTGTACCGCTTAAGCCGAAAAACATGAATTTTACTGATTTGAACGAAAGTCAAATTATATTGTTATTGCGGGATTAACAAATTAATATTACCGAAAAAGTTGCACTTTCTTAGGTTTAGACTCAAAGTCGATTTGCTTGTAAATTGTATGTCAATTGCGGCAGCACTGTACTGCTTAAGCCGAAAAACATTAATATTACTGATTTGCGCGAAAGTAAAATTATAATGTTATTGCAGAATTTACATATTCATATAACCGAAAAAATTTCACTTTCTTAGTTTTAGACTTAAAGTCGATTTGCTTCTAAATTGTATGCCAATTGCGTGAGCACTGTACCGCTTAAACCGAAAAACATGAACTTTACTGATTTGAGCGAAAGTCAAATTATATTGCTTTTGCAGGATTAACAAATTAATATTACCGAAAAAGTTGCACTTTCTTAGGTTTAGACTCAAAGTCGATTTTCTTGTAAATTGTATGTCAGTTGCGTGAGCACTGTACCGCTTAAGCCGAAAAACATGAATTTTACTGATTTGAACGAAAGTCAAATTATATTGTTATTGCGGGATTAACAAATTAATATTACCGAAAAAGTTGCACTTTCTTAGGTTTAGACTCAAAGTCGATTTGCTTGTAAATTGTATGTCAATTGCGGCAGCACTGTACTGCTTAAGCCGAAAAACATTAATATTACTGATTTGCGCGAAAGTAAAATTATAATGTTATTGCAGAATTTACATATTCATATAACCGAAAAAATTGTACTTTCTTAGTTTTAGACTTAAAGTCGATTTTCTTGTAAATTGTATGTCAGTTGCGTGAGCACTGTACCGCTTAAGCCGAAAAACATGAATTTTACTGATGTGAGCGAAAGTCAAATTATATTGCTTTTGCAGGATTAACAAATTAATATTACCGAAAAAGTTGCACTTTCTTAGGTTTAGACTCAAAGTCGACTTTCTTGTAAATTGTATGTCAATTGCGGCAACACTGTACTGCTTAAGCTGAAAAACATTAATATTACTGATTTGCGCGAAAGTAAAATTATAATGTTATCGCAGAATTTACATATTCATATAACCGAAAAAATTGTACTTTCTTAGTTTTAGACTTTAAGTCGATTTTCTTGTAAGTTGTATGTCAGTTGCGTGAGCACTGTACCGCTTAAGCCGAAAAACATGAATTTTACTGATGTGAGCGAAAGTCAAATTATATTGCTTTTGCAGGATTAACAAATTAATATTACCGAAAAAGTTGCACTTTCTTAGGTTTAGACTCAAAGTCGATTTTCTTGTAAATTGTATGTCAATTGCGGCAGCACTGTACTGCTTAAGCTGAAAAACATTAATATTACTGATTTGCGCGAAAGTAAAATTATAATGTTATTGCAGAATTTACATATTCATATAACCAAAAAAATTGTACTTTCTTAGTTTTAGAATTAAAGTCAATTTGCTTCTAAATTGTATGTTAATTGCGTGAGCACTGTACCGCTTAAACCGAAAAACATGAATTATACTGAATTGAGCGAGAGTCAAATTATATTGTTATTGCAGGATTAACAAATTAATATTACCGAAAAAGTTGCACTTTCTTAGGTTTAGATTTAAAGTGGATTTTCTTGTAAATTGTATGACAGTTGTGTGAGCACTGTACTGCTTAAGCCGAAAAACATGAATTTTACTGATTTGAGCGAAAGTCAAATTATATTGCTTTTGCAGGATTAACAAATTAATATTACCGAAAAAGTTGCACTTTCTTAGGTTTAGACTCAAAGTCGATTTTCTTGTAAATTGTATGTCAATTGCGGCAGCACTGTACTGCTTAAGCCGAAAAACATTAATATTACTGATTTGCGCGAAAGTAAAATTATAATGTTATTGCAGAATTTACATATTCATATAACCGAAAAAATTGTACTTTCTTAGTTTTAGACTTAAAGTCGATTTGCTTCTAAATTGTATGTTAATTGCGTGAGCACTGTTCCGCTTAAACCGAAAAACATGAATTTTACTGATTTGAGCGAAAGTCAAAATATTTTGTACTTGCAGGATTAACAAATTAATATTACCGAAAAAATTGCACTTTCTTAGCTTTA
Organism: Bactrocera oleae; assembly: GCF_042242935.1. Lineage (NCBI taxonomy): Eukaryota > Metazoa > Arthropoda > Insecta > Diptera > Tephritidae > Bactrocera > Bactrocera oleae. Next base: position 12,976,569 of record NC_091541.1, on the reverse strand, counting down.
GACTCAAAGTCGATTTTTTTGTAAATTGTATGTCAGTTGCGTGAGCACTGTAAACTTTAATGTTATGGCAGGATTAACAAATTAATATAAAAAAAAGAAAATAAAAATTGAACTTTCTTAGATTTTTATTTAAAGCCGACTTTCTTGTGAATTGTATGTTAATTACTTGAGCGCTGTACCGCTTAGGCCGAAAAACATCAATTTTACTGATTTGCGCGAAAGTAAAATTATAATGTTATTGCAGAATTTACATATTCATATAACCGAAAAAATTGTACTTTCTTAGTTTTAGACTTAAAGTCGATTTGCTTCTAAATTGTATGTTAATTGCGTGAGCACTGTACCGCTTAAACCGAAAAACATAAATTTTACTGATTTGAGCGAAAGTCAAAATATTTTGTTCTTGCAGGATTAACAAATTAATATTACCGAAAAAATTGCACTTTCTTAGCTTTAGACTTAAAGTCGATTTTCTTGTAAATTGTATTTCAGTTGCGTGAGCACTGTAAACTTTAATGTTATGGCAGGATTAACAAATTAATATAAAAAAAAGAAAAGAAAAAATTGAACTTTCTTAGATTTTTATTTAAAGCCGATTTTCTTGTAAATTGTATGTTAATTACTTGAGCGCTGTACCGCTTAAACCGAAAAACATCAATTTTACTGATTTGCGCGAAAGTAAAATTATAATGTTATTGCAGAATTTACATATTCATATAACCGAAAAAATTGTACTTTCTTAGTTTTAGACTTAAAGTCGATTTTCTTGTAAATTGTATGTCAGTTGCGTGAGCACTGTACCGCTTAAGCCGAAAAACATGAATTTTACTGATGTGAGCGAAAGTCAAATTATATTGCTTTTGCAGGATTAACAAATTAATATTACCGAAAAAGTTGCACTTTCTTAGGTTTAGACTCAAAGTCGATTTTCTTGTAAATTGTATGTCAATTGCGGCAGCACTGTACCGCTTAAACCGAAACACATGAATTTTACTGATTTGAGCGAAAGTCAAATTATATTGTTATTGCAGAATTTACATATTCATATAACCGAAAAAATTGTACTTTCTTAGTTTTAGACTTAAAGTCGATTTGCTTCTAAATTGTATGCCAATTGCGTGAGCACTGTACCGCTTAAACCGAAAAACATGAACTTTACTGATTTGAGCGAAAGTCAAATTATATTGTTATTGCAGAATTGACATATTCATATAACCGAAAAAATTGCACTTTCTTAGTTTTAGACTTAAAGTCGATTTTCTTGTAAATTGTATTTCAGTTGCGTGAGCACTGTACCGCTTAAGCCGAAAAACATGAATTTTACTGATTTGAGCGAAAGTCAAATTATATTGCTTTTGCAGGATTAACAAATTAATATTACCGAAAAAGTTGCACTTTCTTAGGTTTAGACTCAAAGTCGATTTTCTTGTAAATTGTATGTCAGTTGCGTGAGCACTGTAAACTTTAATGTTATGGCAGGATTAACAAATTAATATAAAAAAAAGAAAATAAAAATTGAACTTTCTTAGATTTTTATTTAAAGCCGACTTTCTTGTAAATTGTATGTTAATTACTTGAGCGCTGTACCGCTTAGGCCGAAAAACATCAATTTTACTGATTTGCGCGAAAGTAAAATTATAATGTTATTGCAGAATTTACATATTCATATAACCGAAAAAATTGTACTTTCTTAGTTTTAGACTTAAAGTCGATTTGCTTCTAATTTGTATGCCAATTGCGTGAGCACTGTACTGCTTAAGCCGAAAAACATTAATATTACTGATTTGCGCGAAAGTAAAATTATAATGTTATTGCAGAATTTACATATTCATATAACCGAAAAAATTGTACTTTCTTAGTTTTAGACTTAAAGTCGATTTGCTTCTAAATTGTATGTTAATTGCGTGAGCACTGTTCCGCTTAAACCGAAAAACATGAATTTTACTGATTTGAGCGAAAGTCAAAATATTTTGTACTTGCAGGATTAACAAATTAATATTACCGAAAAAATTGCACTTTCTTAGCTTTAGACTCAAAGTCGATTTTTTTGTAAATTGTATGTCAGTTGCGTGAGCACTGTAAACTTTAATGTTATGGCAGGATTAACAAATTAATATAAAAAAAAGAAAATAAAAATTGAACTTTCTTAGATTTTTATTTAAAGCCGACTTTCTTGTAAATTGTATGTTAATTACTTGAGCGCTGTACCGCTTAGGCCGAAAAACATCAATTTTACTGATTTGCGCGAAAGTAAAATTATAATGTTATTGCAGAATTTACATATTCATATAACCGAAAAAATTGTACTTTCTTAGGTTTAGACTTAAAGTCGATTTGCTTCTAAATTGTATGTTAATTGCGTGAGCACTGTACCGCTTAAACCGAAAAACATAAATTTTACTGATTTGAGCGAAAGTCAAAATATTTTGTTCTTGCAGGATTAACAAATTAATATTACCGAAAAAATTGCACTTTCTTAGCTTTAGACTTAAAGTCGATTTTCTTGTAAATTGTATTTCAGTTGCGTGAGCACTGTAAACTTTAATGTTATGGCAGGATTAACAAATTAATATAAAAAAAAGAAAAGAAAAAATTGAACTTTCTTAGATTTTTATTTAAAGCCGATTTTCTTGTAAATTGTATGTTAATTACTTGAGCGCTGTACCGCTTAAACCGAAAAACATCAATTTTACTGATTTGCGCGAAAGTAAAATTATAATGTTATTGCAGAATTTACATATTCATATAACCGAAAAAATTGTACTTTCTTAGTTTTAGACTTAAAGTCGATTTTCTTGTAAATTGTATGTCAGTTGCGTGAGCACTGTACCGCTTAAGCCGAAAAACATGAATTTTACTGATGTGAGCGAAAGTCAAATTATATTGCTTTTGCAGGATTAACAAATTAATATTACCGAAAAAGTTGCACTTTCTTAGGTTTAGACTCAAAGTCGATTTTCTTGTAAATTGTATGTCAATTGCGGCAGCACTGTACCGCTTAAACCGAAACACATGAATTTTACTGATTTGAGCGAAAGTCAAATTATATTGTTATTGCAGAATTTACATATTCATATAACCGAAAAAATTGTACTTTCTTAGTTTTAGACTTAAAGTCGATTTGCTTCTAAATTGTATGCCAATTGCGTGAGCACTGTACCGCTTAAACCGAAAAACATGAACTTTACTGATTTGAGCGAAAGTCAAATTATATTGTTATTGCAGAATTGACATATTCATATAACCGAAAAAATTGCACTTTCTTAGTTTTAGACTTAAAGTCGATTTTCTTGTAAATTGTATTTCAGTTGCGTGAGCACTGTACCGCTTAAGCCGAAAAACATGAATTTTACTGATTTGAGCGAAAGTCAAATTATATTGCTTTTGCAGGATTAACAAATTAATATTACCGAAAAAGTTGCACTTTCTTAGGTTTAGACTCAAAGTCGATTTTCTTGTAAATTGTATGTCAGTTGCGTGAGCACTGTAAACTTTAATGTTATGGCAGGATTAACAAATTAATATAAAAAAAAGAAAATAAAAATTGAACTTTCTTAGATTTTTATTTAAAGCCGACTTTCTTGTAAATTGTATGTTAATTACTTGAGCGCTGTACCGCTTAGGCCGAAAAACATCAATTTTACTGATTTGCGCGAAAGTAAAATTATAATGTTATTGCAGAATTTACATATTCATATAACCGAAAAAATTGTACTTTCTTAGTTTTAGACTTAAAGTCGATTTGCTTCTAATTTGTATGCCAATTGCGTGAGCACTGTACTGCTTAAGCCGAAAAACATTAATATTACTGATTTGCGCGAAAGTAAAATTATAATGTTATTGCAGAATTTACATATTCATATAACCGAAAAAATTGTACTTTCTTAGTTTTAGACTTAAAGTCGATTTGCTTCTAAATTGTATGTTAATTGCGTGAGCACTGTTCCGCTTAAACCGAAAAACATGAATTTTACTGATTTGAGCGAAAGTCAAAATATTTTGTACTTGCAGGATTAACAAATTAATATTACCGAAAAAATTGCACTTTCTTAGCTTTAGACTCAAAGTCGATTTTTTTGTAAATTGTATGTCAGTTGCGTGAGCACTGTAAACTTTAATGTTATGGCAGGATTAACAAATTAATATAAAAAAAAGAAAATAAAAATTGAACTTTCTTAGATTTTTATTTAAAGCCGACTTTCTTGTAAATTGTATGTTAATTACTTGAGCGCTGTACCGCTTAGGCCGAAAAACATCAATTTTACTGATTTGCGCGAAAGTAAAATTATAATGTTATTGCAGAATTTACATATTCATATAACCGAAAAAATTGTACTTTCTTAGGTTTAGACTTAAAGTCGATTTGCTTCTAAATTGTATGTTAATTGCGTGAGCGCTGTACCGCTTAAACCGAAAAACATAAATTTTACTGATTTGAGCGAAAGTCAAAATATTTTGTTCTTGCAGGATTAACAAATTAATATTACCGAAAAAATTGCACTTTCTTAGCTTTAGACTTAAAGTCGATTTTCTTGTAAATTGTATTTCAGTTGCGTGAGCACTGTAAAGTTTAATGTTATGGCAGGATTAACAAATTAATATAAAAAAAAGAAAAGAAAAAATTGAACTTTCTTAGATTTTTATTTAAAGCCGATTTTCTTGTAAATTGTATGTTAATTACTTGTGCGCTGTACCGCTTAGGGCGAAAAACATCAATTTTACTGATTTGCGCGAAAGTAAAATTATAATGTTATTGCAGAATTTACATATTCATATAACCGAAAAAATTGTACTTTCTTAGTTTTAGACTTAAAGTCGATTTGCTGCTAAATTGTATGTTAATTGCTTGAGCACTGTACCGCTTAAACCGAAAAATATGAATATTTCTGATTTGAGCGAAAGTCAAATTATATTGTTATTGCAGGATTAACAAAATAATATTACCGAAAAAATGGCACTTTCTTAGGTTTAGACTCAAAGTCGATTTTCTTGTAAATTGTATGTCAGTTGCGTGAGCACTGTACTGCTTAAGCCGAAAAACATGAATTTTACTGATTTGAGCGAAAGTCAAATTATATTTTTATTGCAGGATTAACAAATTAGTATTACCGAAAAAGTTGCACTTTCTTAGGTTTAGACTCAAAGTCGATTTTCTTGTAAATTGTATGTCAATTGCGGCAGCACTGTACTGCTTCAGCCGAAAAACATCAATATTACTGATTTGCGCGAAAGTAAAATTATAATGTTATTGCAGAATTTACATAATTATATAACCGAAAAAATTGTACTTTCTTAGTTTTAGACTTAAAGTCGATTTTCTTCTAAATTGTATGTCAATTGCGTGAGCACTGTACCGCTTAAACCGAAAAACATGAATTTTACTGATTTGAGCGAAAGTCAAATTATATTGTTATTGCAGAATTGACATATTCATATAACCGAAAAAATTGCACTTTCTTAGTTTTAGACTTAAAGTCGATTTTCTTTTAAATTGTATGTCAATTGCGTGAGCACTGTACCGCTTAAACCGAAAAACATGAATTTTACTGATTTGAGCGAAAGTTAAATTATATTGTTATTGCAGAATTGACATATTCATACAACCGAAAAAATTGCACTTTCTTAGTTTTAGACTTAAAGTCGATTTTCTTGTAAATTGTATGTCAATTGCGTGAGCACTGTACCGCTTAAACCGAAAAACATGAATTTTACTGATTTGAGCGAAAGTCAAATTATATTGTTATTGCAGAATTGACATATTCATATAACCGAAAAAATTGCACTTTCTTAGTTTTAGACTTAAAGTCGATTTTCTTCTAAATTGTATGTCAATTGCGTGAGCACTGTACCGCTTAAACCGAAAAACATGAATTTTACTGATTTGAGCGAAAGTCAAATTATATTGTTATTGCAGAATTTACATATTCATATAACCGAAAAAATTGTACTTTATTAGTTTTAGACTTAAAGTCGATTTTCTTCTAAATTGTATGTCAATTGCGTGAGCACTGTACCGCTTAAACCGAAAAACATAAATTTTACTGATTTGAGCGAAAGTCAAATTATATTGTTATTGCAGAATTGACATATTCATATAACCGAAAAAATTGCACTTTCTTAGTTTTAGACTTAAAGTCGATTTTCTTCTAAATTGTATGTCAATTGCGTGAGCACTGTACCGCTTAAACCGAAAAACATGAATTTTACTGATTTGAGCGAAAGTCAAATTATATTGTTATTGCAGAATTTACATATTCATATAACCGAAAAAATTGTACTTTATTAGTTTTAGACTTAAAGTCGATTTTCTTCTAAATTGTATGTCAATTGCGTGAGCACTGTACCGCTTAAACCGAAAAACATAAATTTTACTGATTTGAGCGAAAGTCAAATTATATTGTTATTGCAGAATTGACATATTCATATAACCGAAAAAATTGCACTTTCTTAGTTTTAGACTTAAAGTCGATTTTCTTGTAAATTGTATGTCAATTGCGGCAGCACTGTACTGCTTAAGCCGAAAAACATTAATATTACTGATTTGCACGAAAGTAAAATTATATTGTTATTGCAGAATTTACATATTCATATAACCGAAAAATTTGTACTTTCTTAGTTTTAGACTTAAAGTCGATTTGCTTCTAAATTGTATGTTAATTGCGTGAGCACTGTACCGCTTAAACCGAAAAACATGAATTTTACTGATTTGAGCGAAAGTCACATTATATTGTTATTGCAGGATTAACAAATTCTATTTTCTTGTAAATTGTATGTCAGTTGCGTGAGCTCTGTACTGCTTAAGCCGAAAAACATGAATTTTACTGATTTGAGCGAAAGTCAAATTATATTTTTATTGCAGGATTAACAAATTAATATAACCGAAAAAATTGCACTTTTTTAGGTTTAGACTCAAAGTCGATTTTCTTGTAAATTGTATGTCAATTGCGGCAGCACTGTACTGCTTCAGCCGAAAAACATCAATATTACTGATTTGCGCGAAAGTAAAATTATAATGTTATTGCAGAATTTACATATTCATATAACCGAAAAAATTGTACTTTATTAGTTTTAGACTTAAAGTCGATTTTCTTCTAAATTGTATGTCTATTGCGTGAGCACTGTACCGCTTAACAAATTAATATAACCGAAAAAATTGCACTTTTTTAGGTTTAGACTCAAAGTCGATTTTCTTGTAAATTGTATGTCAATTGCGGCAGCACTGTACTGCTTCAGCCGAAAAACATCAATATTACTGATTTGCGCGAAAGTAAAATTATAATGTTATTGCAGAATTTACATATTCATATAACCGAAAAAATTGCACTTTCTTTGTTTTAGACTTAAAGTCGATTTTCTTGTAAATTGTATTTCAGTTGCGTGAGCATTGTACCGCGTAAGCCGAAAAACATTTATTTTACTGATTTGAGCGAAGGTCAAATTATATTGCTTTTGCAGGATTAACAAATTAATATTACCGAAAAAGTTGCACTTTCTTAGGTTTAGACTTAAAGTCGATTTTCTTGTAAATTGTATGTCAATTGCGGCAGCACTGTACTGCTTAAGCCGAAAAACATTAATATTACTGATTTGCGCGAAAGTAAAATTATAATGTTATTGCAGAATTAACATATTCATATAACCGAAAAAATTGTACTTTCTTAGTTTTAGACTTAAAGTCGATTTGCTGCTAAATTGTATCAATATTACTGATTTGCGCGGAAGTGAAATTATAATGTTATTGCAGAATTTACATATTCATACTTAAAGTCGATTTTCTTGTAAATTGTATGTCAATTGCGTGAGCACTGTACCGCTTAAACCGAAAAACATGAATTTTACTGATTTGAGCGAAAGTCAAATTATATTGTTATTGCAGAATTGACATATTCATATAACCGAAAAAATTGAACTTTCTTAGTTTTAGACTTAAAGTCGATTTTCTTTTAAATTGTATGTCAATTGCGTGAGCACTGTACCGCTTAAACCGAAAAACATGAATTTTACTGATTTGAGCGAAAGTCAAATTATATTGTTATTGCAGAATTGACATATTCATATAACCGAAAAAATTGCACTTTCTTAGTTTTAGACTTAAAGTCGATTTTCTTGTAAATTGTATTTCAGTTGCGTGAGCACTGTACCGCTTAAGCCGAAAAACATTTATTTTACTGATTTGAGCGAAGGTCAAATTATATTGCTTCTGCAGGATTAACAAATTAATATTACCGAAAAAGTTGCACTTTCTTAGGTTTAGACTTAAAGTCGATTTTCTTGTAAATTGTATGTCAATTGCGGCAGCACTGTACTGCTTAAGCCGAAAAACATTAATATTACTGATTTGCACGAAAGTAAAATTATAATGTTATTGCAGAATTTACATATTCATATAACCGAAAAAATTGCACTTTCTTAGTTTTAGACTTAAAGTCGATTTTCTTTTAAATTGTATGTCAATTGCGTGAGCACTGTACCGCTTAAACCGAAAAACATGAATTTTACTGATTTGAGCGAAAGTCAAATTATATTGTTATTGCAGAATTGACATATTCATATAACCGAAAAAATTGCACTTTCTTAGTTTTAGACTTAAAGTCGATTTTCTTGTAAATTGTATGTCAATTGCGTGAGCACTGTACCGCTTAAACCGAAAAACATGAATTTTACTGATTTGAGCGAAAGTCAAATTATATTGTTATTGCAGAATTGACATATTCATATAACCGAAAAAATTGCACTTTCTTAGTTTTAGACTTAAAGTCGATTTTCTTCTAAATTGTATGTCAATTGCGTGAGCACTGTACCGCTTAAACCGAAAAACATGAATTTTACTGATTTGAGCGAAAGTCAAATTATATTGTTATTGCAGAATTTACATATTCATATAACCGAAAAAATTGTACTTTATTAGTTTTAGACTTAAAGTCGATTTTCTTCTAAATTGTATGTCAATTGCGTGAGCACTGTACCGCTTAAACCGAAAAACATGAATTTTACTGATTTGAGCGAAAGTCAAATTATATTGTTATTGCAGAATTGACATATTCATATAACCGAAAAAATTGCACTTTTTTAGGTTTAGACTCAAAGTCGATTTTCTTGTAAATTGTATGTCAATTGCGGCAGCACTGTACTGCTTCAGCCGAAAAACATCAATATTACTGATTTGCGCGAAAGTAAAATTATAATGTTATTGCAGAATTTACATATTCATATAACCGAAAAAATTGTACTTTATTAGTTTTAGACTTAAAGTCGATTTTCTTCTAAATTGTATGTCTATTGCGTGAGCACTGTACCGCTTAACAAATTAATATAACCGAAAAAATTGCACTTTTTTAGGTTTAGACTCAAAGTCGATTTTCTTGTAAATTGTATGTCAATTGCGTGAGCACTGTACCGCTTAAACCGAAAAACATGAACTTTACTGATTTGAGCGAAAGTCTAATTATATTGTTATTGCAGGATTAACAAATTAATATTACCGAAAAAGTTGCACTTTCTTAGGTTTAGACTCAAAGTAAATTTTCTTGCAAATTGTATGTCAGTTGCGTGAGCACTGTAAACTTTAATGTTATGGCAGGATTAACAAATTAATATAAAAAAAAGAAAATAAAAATTGAACTTTCTTAGATTTTTATTTAAAGCCGACTTTCTTGTAAATTGTATGTTAATTACTTGAGCGCTGTACCGCTTAGGCCGAAAAACATCAATTTTACTGATTTGAGCGAAAGTCAAATTATATTGTTATTGCAGAATTGACATATTCATATAACCGAAAAAATTGCACTTTCTTAGTTTTAGACTTAAAGTCGATTTTCTTGTAAATTGTATTTCAGTTGCGTGAGCACTGTACCGCTTAAGCCGAAAAACATGAATTTTACTGATTTGAGCGAAAGTCAAATTATATTGCTTTTGCAGGATTAACAAATTAATATTACCGAAAAAGTTGCACTTTCTTAGGTTTAGACTCAAAGTCGATTTTCTTGTAAATTGTATGTCAGTTGCGTGAGCACTGTAAACTTTAATGTTATGGCAGGATTAACAAATTAATATAAAAAAAAGAAAATAAAAATTGAACTTTCTTAGATTTTTATTTAAAGCCGACTTTCTTGTAAATTGTATGTTAATTACTTGAGCGCTGTACCGCTTAGGCCGAAAAACATCAATTTTACTGATTTGCGCGAAAGTAAAATTATAATGTTATTGCAGAATTTACATATTCATATAACCGAAAAAATTGTACTTTCTTAGGTTTAGACTTAAAGTCGATTTGCTTCTAAATTGTATGTTAATTGCGTGAGCACTGTACCGCTTAAACCGAAAAACATAAATTTTACTGATTTGAGCGAAAGTCAAAATAATTTGTTCTTGCAGGATTAACAAATTAATATTACCGAAAAAATTGCACTTTCTTAGCTTTAGACTTAAAGTCGATTTTCTTGTAAATTGTATTTCAGTTGCGTGAGCACTGTAAAGTTTAATGTTATGGCAGGATTAACAAATTAATATAAAAAAAAGAAAAGAAAAAATTGAACTTTCTTAGATTTTTATTTAAAGCCGATTTTCTTGTAAATTGTATGTTAATTACTTGAGCGCTGTACCGCTTAGGGCGAAAAACATCAATTTTACTGATTTGCGCGAAAGTAAAATTATAATGTTATTGCAGAATTTACATATTCATATAACCGAAAAAATTGTACTTTCTTAGTTTTAGACTTAAAGTCGATTTGCTGCTAAATTGTATGTTAATTGCTTGAGCACTGTACCGCTTAAACCGAAAAATATGAATATTTCTGATTTGAGCGAAAGTCAAATTATATTGTTATTGCAGGATTAACAAATTAATATTACCGAAAAAATGGCACTTTCTTAGGTTTAGACTCAAAGTCGATTTTCTTGTAAATTGTATGTCAGTTGCGTGAGCACTGTACTGCTTAAGCCGAAAAACATGAATTTTACTGATTTGAGCGAAAGTCAAATTATATTTTTATTGCAGGATTAACAAATTAATATTACCGAAAAAGTTGCACTTTCTTAGGTTTAGACTCAAAGTCGATTTTCTTGTAAATTGTATGTCAATTGCGGCAGCACTGTACTGCTTCAGCCGAAAAACATCAATATTACTGATTTGCGCGAAAGTAAAATTATAATGTTATTGCAGAATTTACATAATTATATAACCGAAAAAATTGTACTTTCTTAGTTTTAGACTTAAAGTCGATTTTCTTCTAAATTGTATGTCAATTGCGTGAGCACTGTACCGCTTAAACCGAAAAACATGAATTTTACTGATTTGAGCGAAAGTCAAATTATATTGTTATTGCAGAATTGACATATTCATATAACCGAAAAAATTGCACTTTCTTAGTTTTAGACTTAAAGTCGATTTTCTTTTAAATTGTATGTCAATTGCGTGAGCACTGTACCGCTTAAACCGAAAAACATGAATTTTACTGATTTGAGCGAAAGTCAAATTATATTGTTATTGCAGAATTGACATATTCATATAACCGAAAAAATTGCACTTTCTTAGTTTTAGACTTAAAGTCGATTTTCTTGTAAATTGTATGTCAATTGCGTGAGCACTGTACCGCTTAAACCGAAAAACATGAATTTTACTGATTTGAGCGAAAGTCAAATTATATTGTTATTGCAGAATTGACATATTCATATAACCGAAAAAATTGCACTTTCTTAGTTTTAGACTTAAAGTCGATTTTCTTCTAAATTGTATGTCAATTGCGTGAGCACTGTACCGCTTAAACCGAAAAACATGAATTTTACTGATTTGAGCGAAAGTCAAATTATATTGTTATTGCAGAATTTACATATTCATATAACCGAAAAAATTGTACTTTATTAGTTTTAGACTTAAAGTCGATTTTCTTCTAAATTGTATGTCAATTGCGTGAGCACTGTACCGCTTAAACCGAAAAACATAAATTTTACTGATTTGAGCGAAAGTCAAATTATATTGTTATTGCAGAATTGACATATTCATATAACCGAAAAAATTGCACTTTCTTAGTTTTAGACTTAAAGTCGATTTTCTTGTAAATTGTATTTCAGTTGCGTGAGCACTGTACCGCTTAAGCCGAAAAACATTTATTTTACTGATTTGAGCGAAGGTCAAATTATATTGCTTCTGCAGGATTAACAAATTAATATTACCGAAAAAGTTGCACTTTCTTAGGTTTAGACTTAAAGTCGATTTTCTTGTAAATTGTATGTCAATTGCGGCAGCACTGTACTGCTTAAGCCGAAAAACATTAATATTACTGATTTGCACGAAAGTAAAATTATAATGTTATTGCAGAATTTACATATTCATATAACCGAAAAATTTGTACTTTCTTAGTTTTAGACTTAAAGTCGATTTGCTTCTAAATTGTATGTTAATTGGGTGAGCATTGTACCGCTTAAACCGAAAAACATGAATTTTACTGATTTGAGCGAAAGTCACATTATATTGTTATTGCAGGATTAACAAATTCGATTTTCTTGTAAATTGTATGTCAGTTGCGTGAGCTCTGTACTGCTTAAGCCGAAAAACATGAATTTTACTGATTTGAGCGAAAGTCAAATTATATTTTTATTGCAGGATTAACAAATTAATATAACCGAAAAAATTGCACTTTTTTAGGTTTAGACTCAAAGTCGATTTTCTTGTAAATTGTATGTCAATTGCGGCAGCACTGTACTGCTTCAGCCGAAAAACATCAATATTACTGATTTGCGCGAAAGTAAAATTATAATGTTATTGCAGAATTTACATATTCATATAACCGAAAAAATTGTACTTTATTAGTTTTAGACTTAAAGTCGATTTTCTTCTAAATTGTATGTCTATTGCGTGAGCACTGTACCGCTTAACAAATTAATATAACCGAAAAAATTGCACTTTTTTAGGTTTAGACTCAAAGTCGATTTTCTTGTAAATTGTATGTCAATTGCGGCAGCACTGTATTGCTTCAGCCGAAAAACATCAATATTACTGATTTGCGCGAAAGTAAAATTATAATGTTATTGCAGAATTTACATATTCATATAACCGAAAAAATTGCACTTTCTTTGTTTTAGACTTAAAGTCGATTTTCTTGTAAATTGTATTTCAGTTGCGTGAGCATTGTACCGCGTAAGCCGAAAAACATTTATTTTACTGATTTGAGCGAAGGTCAAATTATATTGCTTTTGCAGGATTAACAAATTAATATTACCGAAAAAGTTGCACTTTCTTAGGTTTAGACTTAAAGTCGATTTTCTTGTAAATTGTATGTCAATTGCGGCAGCACTGTACTGCTTAAGCCGAAAAACATTAATATTACTGATTTGCGCGAAAGTAAAATTATAATGTTATTGCAGAATTAACATATTCATATAACCGAAAAAATTGTACTTTCTTAGTTTTAGACTTAAAGTCGATTTGCTGCTAAATTGTATCAATATTACTGATTTGCGCGGAAGTGAAATTATAATGTTATTGCAGAATTTACATATTCATACTTAAAGTCGATTTTCTTGTAAATTGTATGTCAATTGCGTGAGCACTGTACCGCTTAAACCGAAAAACATGAATTTTACTGATTTGAGCGAAAGTCAAATTATATTGTTATTGCAGAATTGACATATTCATATAACCGAAAAAATTGAACTTTCTTAGTTTTAGACTTAAAGTCGATTTTCTTTTAAATTGTATGTCAATTGCGTGAGCACTGTACCGCTTAAACCGAACAACATGAATTTTACTGATTTGAGCGAAAGTCAAATTATATTGTTATTGCAGAATTGACATATTCATATAACCGAAAAAATTGCACTTTCTTAGTTTTAGACTTAAAGTCGATTTTCTTGTAAATTGTATTTCAGTTGCGTGAGCACTGTACCGCTTAAGCCGAAAAACATTTATTTTACTGATTTGAGCGAAGGTCAAATTATATTGCTTCTGCAGGATTAACAAATTAATATTACCGAAAAAGTTGCACTTTCTTAGGTTTAGACTTAAAGTCGATTTTCTTGTAAATTGTATGTCAATTGCGGCAGCACTGTACTGCTTAAGCCGAAAAACATTAATATTACTGATTTGCACGAAAGTAAAATTATAATGTTATTGCAGAATTTACATATTCATATAACCGAAAAAATTGCACTTTCTTAGTTTTAGACTTAAAGTCGATTTTCTTTTAAATTGTATGTCAATTGCGTGAGCACTGTACCGCTTAAACCGAAAAACATGAATTTTACTGATTTGAGCGAAAGTCAAATTATATTGTTATTGCAGAATTGACATATTCATATAACCGAAAAAATTGCACTTTCTTAGTTTTAGACTTAAAGTCGATTTTCTTGTAAATTGTATGTCAATTGCGTGAGCACTGTACCGCTTAAACCGAAAAACATGAATTTTACTGATTTGAGCGAAAGTCAAATTATATTGTTATTGCAGAATTGACATATTCATATAACCGAAAAAATTGCACTTTCTTAGTTTTAGACTTAAAGTCGATTTTCTTCTAAATTGTATGTCAATTGCGTGAGCACTGTACCGCTTAAACCGAAAAACATGAATTTTACTGATTTGAGCGAAAGTCAAATTATATTGTTATTGCAGAATTTACATATTCATATAACCGAAAAAATTGTACTTTATTAGTTTTAGACTTAAAGTCGATTTTCTTCTAAATTGTATGTCAATTGCGTGAGCACTGTACCGCTTAAACCGAAAAACATGAATTTTACTGATTTGAGCGAAAGTCAAATTATATTGTTATTGCAGAATTGACATATTCATATAACCGAAAAAATTGCACTTTCTTAGTTTTAGACTTAAAGTCGATTTTCTTTTAAATTGTATGTCAATTGCGTGAGCACTGTACCGCTTAAACCGAAAAACATGAATTTTACTGATTTGAGCGAAAGTCAAATTATATTGTTATTGCAGAATTGACATATTCATATAACCGAAAAAATTGCACTTTCTTAGTTTTAGACTTAAAGTCGATTTTCTTCTAAATTGTATGTCAATTGCGTGAGCACTGTACCGCTTAAACCGAAAAACATGAATTTTACTGATTTGAGCGAAAGTCAAATTATATTGTTATTGCAGAATTTACATATTCATATAACCGAAAAAATTGTACTTTATTAGTTTTAGACTTAAAGTCGATTTTCTTCTAAATTGTATGTCAATTGCGTGAGCACTGTACCGCTTAAACCGAAAAACATGAATTTTACTGATTTGAGCGAAAGTCAAATTATATTGTTATTGCAGAATTGACATATTCATATAACCGAAAAAATTGCACTTTCTTAGTTTTAGACTTAAAGTCGATTTTCTTTTAAATTGTATGTCAATTGCGTGAGCACTGTACCGCTTAAACCGAAAAACATGAATTTTACTGATTTGAGCGAAAGTCAAATTATATTGTTATTGCAGAATTGACATATTCATATAACCGAAAAAATTGCACTTTCTTAGTTTTAGACTTAAAGTCGATTTTCTTCTAAATTGTATGTCAATTGCGTGAGCACTGTACCGCTTAAACCGAAAAACATGAATTTTACTGATTTGAGCGAAAGTCAAATTATATTGTTATTGCAGAATTGACATATTCATATAACCGAAAAAATTGCACTTTCTTAGTTTTAGACTTAAAGTCGATTTTCTTTTAAATTGTATGTCAATTGCGTGAGCACTGTACCGCTTAAACCGAAAAACATGAATTTTACTGATTTGAGCGAAAGTCAAATTATATTGCTTCTGCAGGATTAACAAATTAATATTACCGAAAAAGTTGCACTTTCTTAGGTTTAGACTTAAAGTCGATTTTCTTCTAAATTGTATGTCAATTGCGTGAGCACTGTACCGCTTAAACCGAAAAACATGAATTTTACTGATTTGAGCGAAAGTCAAATTATATTGTTATTGCAGAATTGACATATTCATATAACCGAAAAAATTGCACTTTCTTAGTTTTAGACTTAAAGTCGATTTTCTTTTAAATTGTATGTCAATTGCGTGAGCACTGTACCGCTTAAACCGAAAAACATGAATTTTACTGATTTGAGCGAAAGTCAAATTATATTGTTATTGCAGAATTGACATATTCATATAACCGAAAAAATTGCACTTTCTAAGTTTTAGACTTAAAGTCGATTTTCTTGTAAATTGTATGTCAATTGCGTGAGCACTGTACCGCTTAAACCGAAAAACATGAATTTTACTGATTTGAGCGAAAGTCAAATTATATTGTTATTGCAGAATTGACATATTCATATAACCGAAAAAATTGCACTTTCTTAGTTTTAGACTTAAAGTCGATTTTCTTCTAAATTGTATGTCAATTGCGTGAGCACTGTACCGCTTAAACCGAAAAACATGAATTTTACTGATTTGAGCGAAAGTCAAATTATATTGTTATTGCAGAATTTACATATTCATATAACCGAAAAAATTGTACTTTATTAGTTTTAGACTTAAAGTCGATTTTCTTCTAAATTGTATGTCTATTGCGTGAGCACTGTACCGCTTAACAAATTAATATAACCGAAAAAATTGCACTTTTTTAGGTTTAGACTCAAAGTCGATTTTCTTGTAAATTGTATGTCAATTGCGGCAGCACTGTATTGCTTCAGCCGAAAAACATCAATATTACTGATTTGCGCGAAAGTAAAATTATAATGTTATTGCAGAATTTACATATTCATATAACCGAAAAAATTGCACTTTCTTTGTTTTAGACTTAAAGTCGATTTTCTTGTAAATTGTATTTCAGTTGCGTGAGCATTGTACCGCGTAAGCCGAAAAACATTTATTTTACTGATTTGAGCGAAGGTCAAATTATATTGCTTTTGCAGGATTAACAAATTAATATTACCGAAAAAGTTGCACTTTCTTAGGTTTAGACTTAAAGTCGATTTTCTTGTAAATTGTATGTCAATTGCGGCAGCACTGTACTGCTTAAGCCGAAAAACATTAATATTACTGATTTGCGCGAAAGTAAAATTATAATGTTATTGCAGAATTAACATATTCATATAACCGAAAAAATTGTACTTTCTTAGTTTTAGACTTAAAGTCGATTTGCTGCTAAATTGTATCAATATTACTGATTTGCGCGGAAGTGAAATTATAATGTTATTGCAGAATTTACATATTCATACTTAAAGTCGATTTTCTTGTAAATTGTATGTCAATTGCGTGAGCACTGTACCGCTTAAACCGAAAAACATGAATTTTACTGATTTGAGCGAAAGTCAAATTATATTGTTATTGCAGAATTGACATATTCATATAACCGAAAAAATTGAACTTTCTTAGTTTTAGACTTAAAGTCGATTTTCTTTTAAATTGTATGTCAATTGCGTGAGCACTGTACCGCTTAAACCGAACAACATGAATTTTACTGATTTGAGCGAAAGTCAAATTATATTGTTATTGCAGAATTGACATATTCATATAACCGAAAAAATTGCACTTTCTTAGTTTTAGACTTAAAGTCGATTTTCTTGTAAATTGTATTTCAGTTGCGTGAGCACTGTACCGCTTAAGCCGAAAAACATTTATTTTACTGATTTGAGCGAAGGTCAAATTATATTGCTTCTGCAGGATTAACAAATTAATATTACCGAAAAAGTTGCACTTTCTTAGGTTTAGACTTAAAGTCGATTTTCTTGTAAATTGTATGTCAATTGCGGCAGCACTGTACTGCTTAAGCCGAAAAACATTAATATTACTGATTTGCACGAAAGTAAAATTATAATGTTATTGCAGAATTTACATATTCATATAACCGAAAAAATTGCACTTTCTTAGTTTTAGACTTAAAGTCGATTTTCTTTTAAATTGTATGTCAATTGCGTGAGCACTGTACCGCTTAAACCGAAAAACATGAATTTTACTGATTTGAGCGAAAGTCAAATTATATTGTTATTGCAGAATTGACATATTCATATAACCGAAAAAATTGCACTTTCTTAGTTTTAGACTTAAAGTCGATTTTCTTGTAAATTGTATGTCAATTGCGTGAGCACTGTACCGCTTAAACCGAAAAACATGAATTTTACTGATTTGAGCGAAAGTCAAATTATATTGTTATTGCAGAATTGACATATTCATATAACCGAAAAAATTGCACTTTCTTAGTTTTAGACTTAAAGTCGATTTTCTTCTAAATTGTATGTCAATTGCGTGAGCACTGTACCGCTTAAACCGAAAAACATGAATTTTACTGATTTGAGCGAAAGTCAAATTATATTGTTATTGCAGAATTTACATATTCATATAACCGAAAAAATTGTACTTTATTAGTTTTAGACTTAAAGTCGATTTTCTTCTAAATTGTATGTCAATTGCGTGAGCACTGTACCGCTTAAACCGAAAAACATGAATTTTACTGATTTGAGCGAAAGTCAAATTATATTGTTATTGCAGAATTGACATATTCATATAACCGAAAAAATTGCACTTTCTTAGTTTTAGACTTAAAGTCGATTTTCTTTTAAATTGTATGTCAATTGCGTGAGCACTGTACCGCTTAAACCGAAAAACATGAATTTTACTGATTTGAGCGAAAGTCAAATTATATTGTTATTGCAGAATTGACATATTCATATAACCGAAAAAATTGCACTTTCTTAGTTTTAGACTTAAAGTCGATTTTCTTCTAAATTGTATGTCAATTGCGTGAGCACTGTACCGCTTAAACCGAAAAACATGAATTTTACTGATTTGAGCGAAAGTCAAATTATATTGTTATTGCAGAATTTACATATTCATATAACCGAAAAAATTGTACTTTATTAGTTTTAGACTTAAAGTCGATTTTCTTCTAAATTGTATGTCAATTGCGTGAGCACTGTACCGCTTAAACCGAAAAACATGAATTTTACTGATTTGAGCGAAAGTCAAATTATATTGTTATTGCAGAATTGACATATTCATATAACCGAAAAAATTGCACTTTCTTAGTTTTAGACTTAAAGTCGATTTTCTTTTAAATTGTATGTCAATTGCGTGAGCACTGTACCGCTTAAACCGAAAAACATGAATTTTACTGATTTGAGCGAAAGTCAAATTATATTGTTATTGCAGAATTGACATATTCATATAACCGAAAAAATTGCACTTTCTTAGTTTTAGACTTAAAGTCGATTTTCTTCTAAATTGTATGTCAATTGCGTGAGCACTGTACCGCTTAAACCGAAAAACATGAATTTTACTGATTTGAGCGAAAGTCAAATTATATTGTTATTGCAGAATTGACATATTCATATAACCGAAAAAATTGCACTTTCTTAGTTTTAGACTTAAAGTCGATTTTCTTTTAAATTGTATGTCAATTGCGTGAGCACTGTACCGCTTAAACCGAAAAACATGAATTTTACTGATTTGAGCGAAAGTCAAATTATATTGCTTCTGCAGGATTAACAAATTAATATTACCGAAAAAGTTGCACTTTCTTAGGTTTAGACTTAAAGTCGATTTTCTTCTAAATTGTATGTCAATTGCGTGAGCACTGTACCGCTTAAACCGAAAAACATGAATTTTACTGATTTGAGCGAAAGTCAAATTATATTGTTATTGCAGAATTGACATATTCATATAACCGAAAAAATTGCACTTTCTTAGTTTTAGACTTAAAGTCGATTTTCTTTTAAATTGTATGTCAATTGCGTGAGCACTGTACCGCTTAAACCGAAAAACATGAATTTTACTGATTTGAGCGAAAGTCAAATTATATTGTTATTGCAGAATTGACATATTCATATAACCGAAAAAATTGCACTTTCTAAGTTTTAGACTTAAAGTCGATTTTCTTGTAAATTGTATGTCAATTGCGTGAGCACTGTACCGCTTAAACCGAAAAACATGAATTTTACTGATTTGAGCGAAAGTCAAATTATATTGTTATTGCAGAATTGACATATTCATATAACCGAAAAAATTGCACTTTCTTAGTTTTAGACTTAAAGTCGATTTTCTTCTAAATTGTATGTCAATTGCGTGAGCACTGTACCGCTTAAACCGAAAAACATGAATTTTACTGATTTGAGCGAAAGTCAAATTATATTGTTATTGCAGAATTTACATATTCATATAACCGAAAAAATTGTACTTTATTAGTTTTAGACTTAAAGTCGATTTTCTTCTAAATTGTATGTCAATTGCGTGAGCACTGTACCGCTTAAACCGAAAAACATGAATTTTACTGATTTGAGCGAAAGTCAAATTATATTGTTATTGCAGAATTGACATATTCATATAACCGAAAAAATTGCACTTTCTTAGTTTTAGACTTAAAGTCGATTTTCTTGTAAATTGTATTTCAGTTGCGTGAGCACTGTACCGCTTAAGCCGAAAAACATTTATTTTACTGATTTGAGCGAAGGTCAAATTATATTGCTTCTGCAGGATTAACAAATTAATATTACCGAAAAAGTTGCACTTTCTTAGGTTTAGACTTAAAGTCGATTTTCTTGTAAATTGTATGTCAATTGCGGCAGCACTGTACTGCTTAAGCCGAAAAACATTAATATTACTGATTTGCAAGAAAGTAAAATTATAATGTTATTGCAGAATTTACATATTCATATAACCGAAAAATTTGTACTTTCTTAGTTTTAGACTTAAAGTCGATTTGCTTCTAAATTGTATGTTAATTGCGTGAGCACTGTACCGCTTAAACCGAAAAACATGAATTTTACTGATTTGAGCGAAAGTCACATTATATTGTTATTGCAGGATTAACAAATTCGATTTTCTTGTAAATTGTATGTCAGTTGCGTGAGCTCTGTACTGCTTAAGCCGAAAAACATGAATTTTACTGATTTGAGCGAAAGTCAAATTATATTTTTATTGCAGGATTAACAAATTAATATAACCGAAAAAATTGCACTTTTTTAGGTTTAGACTCAAAGTCGATTTTCTTGTAAATTGTATGTCAATTGCGGCAGCACTGTACTGCTTCAGCCGAAAAACATCAATATTACTGATTTGCGCGAAAGTAAAATTATAATGTTATTGCAGAATTTACATATTCATATAACCGAAAAAATTGTACTTTATTAGTTTTAGACTTAAAGTCGATTTTCTTCTAAATTGTATGTCTATTGCGTGAGCACTGTACCGCTTAACAAATTAATATAACCGAAAAAATTGCACTTTTTTAGGTTTAGACTCAAAGTCGATTTTCTTGTAAATTGTATGTCAATTGCGGCAGCACTGTACTGCTTCAGCCGAAAAACATCAATATTACTGATTTGCGCGAAAGTAAAATTATAATGTTATTGCAGAATTAACATATTCATATAACCGAAAAAATTGTACTTTCTTAGTTTTAGACTTAAAGTCGATTTGCTGCTAAATTGTATCAATATTACTGATTTGCGCGGAAGTGGAATTATAATGTTATTGCAGAATTTACATATTCATACTTAAAGTCGATTTTCTTGTAAATTGTATGTCAATTGCGTGAGCACTGTACCGCTTAAACCGAAAAACATGAATTTGACTGATTTGAGCGAAAGTCAAATTATATTGTTATTGCAGAATTGACATATTCATATAACCGAAAAAATTGAACTTTCTTAGTTTTAGACTTAAAGTCGATTTTCTTGTAAATTGTATTTCAGTTGCGTGAGCACTGTACCGCTTAAGCCGAAAAACATTTATTTTACTGATTTGAGCGAAGGTCAAATTATATTGCTTCTGCAGGATTAACAAATTAATATTACCGAAAAAGTTGCACTTTCTTAGGTTTAGACTTAAAGTCGATTTTCTTGTAAATTGTATGTCAATTGCGGCAGCACTGTACTGCTTAAGCCGAAAAACATTAATATTACTGATTTGCACGAAAGTAAAATTATAATGTTATTGCAGAATTTACATATTCATATAACCGAAAAATTTGTACTTTCTTAGTTTTAGACTTAAAGTCGATTTGCTTCTAAATTGTATGTTAATTGCGTGAGCACTGTACCGCTTAAACCGAAAAACATGAATTTTACTGATTTGAGCGAAAGTCACATTTTATTGTTATTGCAGGATTAACAAATTCGATTTTCTTGTAAATTGTATGTCAGTTGCGTGAGCTCTGTACTGCTTAAGCCGAAAAACATGAATTTTACTGATTTGAGCGAAAGTCAAATTATATTTTTATTGCAGGATTAACAAATTAATATAACCGAAAAAATTGCACTTTTTTAGGTTTAGACTCAAAGTCGATTTTCTTGTAAATTGTATGTCAATTGCGGCAGCACTGTACGGCTTCAGCCGAAAAACATCAATATTACTGATTTGCGCGAAAGTAAAATTATAATGTTATTGCAGAATTTACATATTCATATAACCGAAAAAATTGTACTTTATTAGTTTTAGACTTAAAGTCGATTTTCTTCTAAATTGTATGTCTATTGCGTGAGCACTGTACCGCTTAACAAATTAATATAACCGAAAAAATTGCACTTTTTTAGGTTTAGACTCAAAGTCGATTTTCTTGTAAATTGTATGTCAATTGCGGCAGCACTGTACTGCTTCAGCCGAAAAACATCAATATTACTGATTTGCGCGAAAGTAAAATTATAATGTTATTGCAGAATTTACATATTCATATAACCGAAAAAATTGCACTTTCTTTGTTTTAGACTTAAAGTCGATTTTCTTGTAAATTGTATTTCAGTTGCGTGAGCACTGTACCGCTTAACAAATTAATATAACCGAAAAAATTGCACTTTTTTAGGTTTAGACTTAAAGTCGATTTTCTTGTAAATTGTATGTCAATTGCGGCAGCACTGTACTGCTTAAGCCGAAAAACATTAATATTACTGATTTGCGCGAAAGTAAAATTATAATGTTATTGCAGAATTTACATATTCATATAACCGAAAAAATTGTACTTTATTAGTTTTAGACTTAAAGTCGATTTTCTTCTAAATTGTATGTCTATTGCGTGAGCACTGTACCGCTTAACAAATTAATATAACCGAAAAAATTGCACTTTTTTAGGTTTAGACTCAAAGTCGATTTTCTTGTAAATTGTATGTCAATTGCGGCAGCACTGTACTGCTTCAGCCGAAAAACATCAATATTACTGATTTGCGCGAAAGTAAAATTATAATGTTATTGCAGAATTTACATATTCATATAACCGAAAAAATTGTACTTTATTAGTTTTAGACTTAAAGTCGATTTTCTTCTAAATTGTATGTCTATTGCGTGAGCACTGTACCGCTTAACAAATTAATATAACCGAAAAAATTGCACTTTTTTAGGTTTAGACTTAAAGTCGATTTTCTTGTAAATTGTATGTCAATTGCGGCAGCACTGTACTGCTTAAGCCGAAAAACATTAATATTACTGATTTGCGCGAAAGTAAAATTATAATGTTATTGCAGAATTAACATATTCATATAACCGAAAAAATTGTACTTTCTTAGTTTTAGACTTAAAGTCGATTTGCTTCTAAATTGTATTAATATTACTGATTTGCGCGGAAGTGAAATTATAATGTTATTGCAGAATTTACATATTCATACTTAAAGTCGATTTTCTTGTAAATTGTATGTCAATTGCGTGAGCACTGTACCGCTTAAACCGAAAAACATGAATTTTACTGATTTGAGCGAAAGTCAAATTATATTGTTATTGCAGAATTGACATATTCATATAACCGAAAAAATTGCACTTTCTTAGTTTTAGACTTAAAGTCGATTTTCTTGTAAATTGTATTTCAGTTGCGTGAGCACTGTACCGCTTAAGCCGAAAAACATTTATTTTACTGATTTCAGCGAAGGTCAAATTATATTGCTTCTGCAGGATTAACAAATTAATATTACCGAAAAAGTTGCACTTTCTTAGGTTTAGACTTAAAGTCGATTTTCTTGTAAATTGTATGTCAATTGCGGCAGCACTATACTGCTTAAGCCGAAAAACATTAATATTACTGATTTGCACGAAAGTAAAATTATAATGTTATTGCAGAATTTACATCTTCATATAACCGAAAAATTTGTACTTTCTTAGTTTTAGACTTAAAGTCGATTTGCTTCTAAATTGTATGTTAATTGCGTGAGCACTGTACCGCTTAAACCGAAAAACATGAATTTTACTGATTTGAGCGAAAGTCAAATTATATTGTTATTGCAGGATTAACAAATTAATATAACCGAAAAAATTGCACTTTTTTAGGTTTAGACTCAAAGTCGATTTTCTTGTAAATTGTATGTCAATTGCGGCAGCACTGTACTGCTTCAGCCGAAAAACATCAATATTACTGATTTGCGCGAAAGTAAAATTATAATGTTATTGCAGAATTTACATATTCATATAACCGAAAAAATTGTACTTTATTAGTTTTAGACTTAAAGTCGATTTTCTTCTAAATTGTATGTCTATTGCGTGAGCACTGTACCGCTTAACAAATTAATATACCCGAAAAAATTGCACTTTTTTAGGTTTAGACTCAAAGTCGATTTTCTTGTAAATTGTATGTCAATTGCGGCAGCACTGTACTGCTTCAGCCGAAAAACATCAATATTACTGATTTGCGCGAAAGTAAAATTATAATGTTATTGCAGAATTTACATATTCATATAACCGAAAAAATTGTACTTTATTAGTTTTAGACTTAAAGTCGATTTTCTTCTAAATTGTATGTCTATTGCGTGAGCACTGTACCGCTTAACAAATTAATATAACCGAAAAAATTGCACTTTTTTAGGTTTAGACTTAAAGTCGATTTTCTTGTAAATTGTATGTCAATTGCGGCAGCACTGTACTGCTTAAGCCGAAAAACATTAATATTACTGATTTGCGCGAAAGTAAAATTATAATGTTATTGCAGAATTAACATATTCATATAACCGAAAAAATTGTACTTTCTTAGTTTTAGACTTAAAGTCGATTTGCTTCTAAATTGTATTAATATTACTGATTTGCGCGGAAGTGAAATTATAATGTTATTGCAGAATTTACATATTCATACTTAAAGTCGATTTTCTTGTAAATTGTATGTCAATTGCGTGAGCACTGTACCGCTTAAACCGAAAAACATGAATTTTACTGATTTGAGCGAAAGTCAAATTATATTGTTATTGCAGAATTGACATATTCATATAACCGAAAAAATTGCACTTTCTTAGTTTTAGACTTAAAGTCGATTTTCTTGTAAATTGTATTTCAGTTGCGTGAGCACTGTACCGCTTAAGCCGAAAAACATTTATTTTACTGATTTCAGCGAAGGTCAAATTATATTGCTTCTGCAGGATTAACAAATTAATATTACCGAAAAAGTTGCACTTTCTTAGGTTTAGACTTAAAGTCGATTTTCTTGTAAATTGTATGTCAATTGCGGCAGCACTATACTGCTTAAGCCGAAAAACATTAATATTACTGATTTGCACGAAAGTAAAATTATAATGTTATTGCAGAATTTACATCTTCATATAACCGAAAAATTTGTACTTTCTTAGTTTTAGACTTAAAGTCGATTTGCTTCTAAATTGTATGTTAATTGCGTGAGCACTGTACCGCTTAAACCGAAAAACATGAATTTTACTGATTTGAGCGAAAGTCAAATTATATTGTTATTGCAGGATTAACAAATTAATATAACCGAAAAAATTGCACTTTTTTAGGTTTAGACTCAAAGTCGATTTTCTTGTAAATTGTATGTCAATTGCGGCAGCACTGTACTGCTTCAGCCGAAAAACATCAATATTACTGATTTGCGCGAAAGTAAAATTATAATGTTATTGCAGAATTTACATATTCATATAACCGAAAAAATTGTACTTTATTAGTTTTAGACTTAAAGTCGATTTTCTTCTAAATTGTATGTCTATTGCGTGAGCACTGTACCGCTTAACAAATTAATATAACCGAAAAAATTGCACTTTTTTAGGTTTAGACTCAAAGTCGATTTTCTTGTAAATTGTATGTCAATTGCGGCAGCACTGTACTGCTTCAGCCGAAAAACATCAATATTACTGATTTGCGCGAAAGTAAAATTATAATGTTATTGCAGAATTTACATATTCATATAACCGAAAAAATTGCACTTCCTTTGTTTTAGTCTTAAAGTCGATTTTCTTGTAAATTGTATTTCAGTTGCGTGAGCATTGTACCGCTTAAGCCGAAAAACATTTATTTTACTGATTTGAGCAAAGGTCAAATTATATTGCTTTTGCAGGATTAACAAATTAATATTACCGAAAAAGTTGCACTTTCTTAGGTTTAGACTTAAAGTCGATTTTCTTGTAAATTGTATGTCAATTGCGGCAGCACTGTACTGCTTAAGCCGAAAAACATAAATATTACTGATTTGCGCGAAAGTAAAATTATAATGTTATTGCAGAATTAACATATTCATATAACCGAAAAAATTGTACTTTCTTAGTTTTAGACTTAAAGTCGATTTGCTTCTAAATTGCATCAATATTACATATTCATACTAAAAGTCGATTTTCTTGTAAATTGTATGTCAATTGCGTGAGCACTGTACTGCTTAAACCGAAGAAAATAAATTTTACTGATTTGAGCGAAAGTCAAATTATATTGTTATTGTAGAATTGACATATGCATATAACCGAAAAAATTGCAGTTTCTTAGTTTAGACTTAAAGTCGATTTTCTTCTAAATTCTAAAAAAAAAATCTCTAAAAAAATTGCACTTTCTTATGACATATAACCGAAAAAATTGCACTTTCTTAGCTTTAGACTTAAAGTCGATTTTCGCGTAAATTGTGTTTCAGTTACGTGAGCACTGTACCGTTTAAGCCGAAAAACATGAATTTTACTGATTTGAGCGAAAGTCAAATTATATTGTTATTGCAGGATTAACAAATTAATATTACCGAAAAAGTTGCACTTTCTTAGGTTTAGACTCAAAGTCGATTTTCTTGTAAATTGTATGTTAATCACTTGAGCACTCTACCGCATAAGCCGAAAAACACCAATTTTACTGATTTGCGCGAAAGTAAAATTATAATGTTAATGCAGGATTAACACATTAATATAACCGAAAAAATTCCACTTTCTTAGGTTTAGACTCAAAGTCGATTTCCTTGTAAATTTTATGTTAATCACTTGAGCACTGTACCGCATAAGCCGAAAAACATCAGTTTTACTGATTTGCGCGAAAGTAAAACTATATTGTTATTGCAGGATTAACAACTTAATATTACCGAAAAAGTTGCACTTTCTTAGGTTTAGACTCAAAGTCGATTTTTTTGTAAATTGTATGTTAATCACTTGAGCACTGTACTGCTTAAGCCGAAAAACATGAATTTTACTGATTTGAGCTAAAGTCAAATTATATTTTTATTGCAGGATTAACAAATTAATATTACCGAAAAAGTTGCACTTTCTTAGGTTTAGACTCCAAGTCGATTTTCTTGTAAATTGTATGTCAATTGCGGCAGCACTGTACTGCTTCAGCCGAAAAACATCAATATTACTGATTTGCGCGAAAGTAAAATTATAATGTTATTGCAGAATTTACATATTCATATAACCGAAAAAATTGTACTTTATTAGTTTTAGACTTAAAGTCGATTTTCTTCTAAATTGTATGTCAATTGCGTGAGCACTGTACCGCTTAAACCGAAAAACATGAATTTTACTGATTTGAGCGAAAGTCAAATTATATTTTTATTGCAGAATTAACATATTCATATAACCGAAAAAATTGCACTTTCTTAGTTTAGACTTAAACTCGATTTTCTTCTAAATTCTAAAAAAAAAATCTTTAAAAAAAATGCACTTTCTTATGACATATAACCGAAAAAATTGCACTTTCTTAGCTTTAGACTTAAAGTCGATTTTCGTGTAAATTGTATTTCAGTTACGTGAGCACTGTACCGTTTAAGCCGAAAAACATGAATTTTACTGATTTGAGCGAAAGTCAAATTATATTGTTATTGCAGGATTAACAAATTAATATTACCGAAAAAGTTGCACTTTCTTAGTTTTAGACTCAAAGTCGATTTTCTTGTAAATTGTATGTTAATCACTTGAGCACTCTACCGCATAAGCCGAAAAACACCAATTTTACTGATTTGCGCGAAAGTAAAATTATAATGTTAATGCAGGATTAACACATTAATATAACCGAAAAAATTCCACTTTCTTAGGTTTAGACTCAAAGTCGATTTCCTTGTAAATTGTATGTTAATCACTTGAGCACTGTACCGCATAAGCCGAAAAACATCAGTTTTACTGATTTGCGCGAAAGTAAAAGTATATTGTTATTGCAGGATTAACAACTTAATTATACCGAAAAAGTTGCACTTTCTTAGGTTTAGACTCAAAGTCGATTTTCTTGTAAATTGTATGTTAATCACTTGAGCACTGTACTGCTTAAGCCGAAAAATATGAATTTTACTGATTTGAGCGAAAGTCAAATTATATTTTTATTGCAGGATTAACAAATTAATATTACCGAAAAAGTTGCACTTTCTTGGGTTTAGACTCCAAGTCGATTTTCTTGTAAATTGTATGTCAATTGCGGCAGCACTGTACTGCTTCAGCCGAAAAACATCAATATTACTGATTTACGCGAAAGTAAAATTATAATGTTATTGCAGAATTTACATATTCATATAACCGAAAAAATTGTACTTTCTTAGTTTAGACTTAAACTCGATTTTCTTCTAAATTCTAAAAAAAAAATCTTTAAAAAAAATGCACTTTCTTATGACATATAACCGAAAAAATTGCACTTTCTTAGCTTTAGACTTAAAGTCGATTTTCGTGTAAATTGTATTTCAGTTACGTGAGCACTGTACCGTTTAAGCCGAAAAACATGAATTTTACTGATTTGAGCGAAAGTCAAATTATATTGTTATTGCAGGATTAACAAATTAATATTACCGAAAAAGTTGCACTTTCTTAGGTTTAGACTCAAAGTCGATTTTCTTGTAAATTGTATGTTAATCACTTGAGCACTCTACCGCATAAGCCGAAAAACACCAATTTTACTGATTTGCGCGAAAGTAAAATTATAATGTTAATGCAGGATTAACACATTAATATAACCGAAAAAATTCCACTTTCTTAGGTTTAGACTCAAAGTCGATTTCCTTGTAAATTGTATGTTAATCACTTGAGCACTGTACCGCATAAGCCGAAAAACATCAGTTTTACTGATTTGCGCGAAAGTAAAACTATATTGTTATTGCAGGATTAACAACTTAATTATACCGAAAAAGTTGCACTTTCTTAGGTTTAGACTCAAAGTCGATTTTCTTGTAAATTGTATGTTAATCACTTGAGCACTGTACTGCTTAAGCCGAAAAACATGAATTTTACTGATTTGAGCGAAAGTCAAATTATATTTTTATTGCAGGATTAACAAATTAATATTACCGAAAAAGTTGCACTTTCTTGGGTTTAGACTCCAAGTCGATTTTCTTGTAAATTGTATGTCAATTGCGGCAGCACTGTACTGCTTCAGCCGAAAAACATCAATATTACTGATTTACGCGAAAGTAAAATTATAATGTTATTGCAGAATTTACATATTCATATAACCGAAAAAATTGTACTTTCTTAGTTTAGACTTAAACTCGATTTTCTTCTAAATTCTAAAAAAAAAATCTTTAAAAAAATGCACTTTCTTATGACATATAACCGAAAAAATTGCACTTTCTTAGCTTTAGACTTAAAGTCGATTTTCGTGTAAATTGTATTTCAGTTGCGTGAGCACTGTACCGCTTAAGCCGAAAAACATTTATTTTACTGATTTGAGCGAAGGTCAAATTATATTGCTTTTGCAGGATTAACAAATTAATATTACCGAAAAAGTTGCACTTTCTTAGGTTTAGACTCAAAGTCGATTTTCTTGTAAATTGTATGTTAATCACTTGAGCACTGTACTGCTTAAACCGAAAAACATGAATTTTACTGATTTGAGCGAAAGTCAAATTATATTTTTATTGCAGGATTAACAAATTAATATTACCGAAAAAATTGCACTTTCTTAGTTTTAGACTTAAAGTCGATTTTCTTGTAAATTGTATTTCAGTTGCGTGAGCACTGTATCGCTTAAGCCGAAAAACATTTATTTTACTGATTTGAGCGAAGGTCAAATTATATTGCTTTTGCAGTATTAACAAATTAATATTACCGAAAAAGTTGCACTTTCTTAGGTTTAGACTCAAAGTCGATTTTCTTGTAAATTGTATGTTAATCACTTGAGCACTGTACTGCTTAAGCCGAAAAACATGAATTTTGCTGATTTGAGCGAAAGTCAAATTATATTTTTATTGCAGGATTAACAAATTAATATTACCGAAAAAGTTGCACTTTCTTAGGTTTAGACTCCAAGTCGATTTTCTTGTAAATTGTATGTCAATTGCGGCAGCACTGTACTGCTTCAGCCGAAAAACATCAATATTACTGATTTGCGCGAAAGTAAAATTATAATGTTATTGCAGAATTTACATATTCATATAACCGAAAAAATTATTATTAGACTTAAAGTCGATTTTCTTCTAAATTGTATGTCAATTGCGTGAGCACTGTACCGCTTAAACCGAAAAACATGAATTTTACTGATTTGCGCGACAGTCAAATTATATTGTTATTGCAGAATTGACATATTCATATAACCGAAAAAATTGCACTTTCTTAGTTTTAGACTTAAAGTCGATTTTCTTGTAAATTGTATTTCAGTTGCGTGAGCACTGTACCGCTTAAGCCGAAAAACATTTATTTTACTGATTTGAGCGAAGGTCAAATTATATTGCTTTTGCAGGATTAACAAATTAATATTACCGAAAAAGTTGCACTTTCTTAGGTTTAGACTTAAAGTCGATTTTCTTGTAAATTGTATGTCAATTGCGGCAGCACTGTACTGCTTAAGCCGAAAAACATTAATATTACTGATTTGCACGAAAGTAAAATTATAATGTTATTGCAGAATTTACATATTCATATAACCGAAAAATTTGTACTTTCTTAGTTTTAGACTTAAAGTCGATTTGCTTCTAAATTGTATGTTAATTGCGTGGGCACTGTACCGCTTAAACTGAAAAACATGAATTTTACTGATTTGAGCGAAAGTCAAATTATATTGTTATTGCAGGATTAACAAATTCGATTTTCTTGTAAATTGTATGTCAGTTGCGTGAGCACTGTACTGCTTAAGCCGAAAAACATGAATTTTACTGATTTGAGTGAAAGTCAAATTATATTTTTATTGCAGGATTAACAAATTAATATAACCGAAAAAATTGCACTTTTTTAGGTTTAGACTCAAAGTCGATTTTCTTGTAAATTGTATGTCAATTGCGGCAGCACTGTACTGCTTCAGCCGAAAAACATCAATATTACTGATTTGCGCGAAAGTAAAATTATAATGTTATTGCAGAATTTACATATTCATATAACCGAAAAAATTGTACTTTATTAGTTTTAGACTTAAAGTCGATTTTCTTCTAAATTGTATGTCTATTGCGTGAGCACTGTACCGCTTAACAAATTAATATAACCGAAAAAATTGCACTTTTTTAGGTTTAGACTCAAAGTCGATTTTCTTGTAAATTGTTAATATTTCAGTTGCATGAGCACTGTACCGCTTTTTTAGGTTTAGACTCAAAGTCGATTTTCTTGTAAATTGTATGTCAATTGCGGCAGCGCTGTACTGCTTCAGCCGAAAAACATCAATATTACTGATTTGCGCGAAAGTTAAATTATAATGTTATTGCAGAATTTACATATTCATATAACCGAAAAAATTGCACTTTCTTTGTTTTAGACTTAAAGTCGATTTTCTTGTAAATTGTATTTCAGTTGCGTGAGCACTGTACCGCTTAAGCCGAAAAACATTTATTTTACTGATTTGAGCGAAGGTCAAATTATATTGCTTTTGCAGGATTAACAAATTAATATTACCGAAAAAGTTGCACTTTCTTAGGTTTAGACTTAAAGTCGATTTTCTTGTAAATTGTATGTCAATTGCGGCAGCACTGTACTGCTTAAGCCGAAAAACATTAATATTACTGATTTGCGCGAAAGTAAAATTATAATGTTATTGCAGAATTAACATATTCATATAACCGAAAAAATTGTACTTTCTTAGTTTTAGACTTAAAGTCGATTTGCTTCTAAATTGTATCAATATTACTGATTTGCGCGGAAGTGAAATTATAATGTTATTGCAGAATTTACATATTCATACTTAAAGTCGATTTTCTTGTAAATTGTATGTCAATTGCGTGAGCACTGTACTGCTTAAACCGAAGAAAATAAATTTTACTGATTTGAGCGAAAGTCAAATTATATTGTTATTGCAGAATTGACATATTCATATAACCGAAAAAATTGAAGTTTCTTAGTTTAGACTTAAAGTCGATTTTCTTCAGCACTGTACTGCTTCAGCCGAAAAACATCAATATTACTGATTTGCGCGAAAGTAAAATTATAATGTTATTGCAGAATTTACATATTCATATAACCGAAAAAATTGTACTTTCTTAGTTTAGACTTAAACTCGATTTTCTTCTAAATTCTAAAAAAAAAATCTTTAAAAAAAATGCACTTTCTTATGACATATAACCGAAAAAATTGCACTTTCTTAGTTTTAGACTTAAAGTCGATTTGCTTCTAAATTGTATGTTAATTGCGTGGGCACTGTACCGCTTAAACCGAAAAACATGAATTTTACTGATTTGAGCGAAAGTCAAATTATATTGTTATTGCAGGATTAACAAATTCGATTTTCTTGTAAATTGTATGTCAGTTGCGTGAGCACTGTACTGCTTAAGCCGAAAAACATGAATTTTACTGATTTGAGTGAAAGTCAAATTATATTTTTATTGCAGGATTAACAAATTAATATAACCGAAAAAATTGCACTTTTTTAGGTTTAGACTCAAAGTCGATTTTCTTGTAAATTGTATGTCAATTGCGGCAGCACTGTACTGCTTCAGCCGCAAAACATCAATATTACTGATTTGCGCGAAAGTAAAATTATAATGTTATTGCAGAATTTACATATTCATATAACCGAAAAAATTGTACTTTATTAGTTTTAGACTTAAAGTCGATTTTCTTCTAAATTGTATGTCTATTGCGTGAGCACTGTACCGCTTAACAAATTAATATAACCGAAAAAATTGCACTTTTTTAGGTTTAGACTCAAAGTCGATTTTCTTGTAAATTGTATGTCAATTGCGGCAGCACTGTACTGCTTCAGCCGAAAAACATCAATATTACTGATTTGCGCGAAAGTAAAATTATAATGTTATGTCAGAATTTACATATTCATATAACCGAAAAAATTGCACTTTCTTTGTTTTAGACTTAAAGTCGATTTTCTTGTAAATTGTATTTCAGTTGCGTGAGCACTGTACCGCTTAAGCCGAAAAACATTTATTTTACTGATTTGAGCGAAGGTCAAATTATATTGCTTTTGCAGGATTACCAAATTAATATTACCGAAAAAGTTGCACTTTCTTAGGTTTAGACTTATAGTCGATTTTCTTGTAAATTGTATGTCAATTGCGGCAGCACTGTACTGTTTAAGCCGAAAAACATTAATATTACTGATTTGCGCGAAAGTAAAATTATAATGTTATTGCAGAATTTACATATTCATATAACCGAAAAAATTGTACTTTCTTAGTTTTAGACTTAAAGTCGATTTGCTTCTAAATTGTATGTTAATTGCGTGAGCACTGTACCGCTTAAACCGAAAAACATGAATTTTACTGATTTGCGCTAAAAGCAAACTTTCATTTTATTTCAGGATTAACATATTCATATAACCGAAAAAAATTGCACTTTCTTAGTTTTAGACTTAAAGTCGATTTTCTTGTAAATTGTTAATATTTCAGTTGCATGAGCACTGTACCGCTTTTTTAGGTTTAGACTCAAAGTCGATTTTCTTGTAAATTGTATGTCAATTGCGGCAGCGCTGTACTGCTTCAGCCGAAAAACATCAATATTACTGATTTGCGCGAAAGTTAAATTATAATGTTATTGCAGAATTTACATATTCATATAACCGAAAAAATTGCACTTTCTTTGTTTTAGACTTAAAGTCGATTTTCTTGTAAATTGTATTTCAGTTGCGTGAGCACTGTACCGCTTAAGCCGAAAAACATTTATTTTACTGATTTGAGCGAAGGTCAAATTATATTGCTTTTGCAGGATTAACAAATTAATATTACCGAAAAAGTTGCACTTTCTTAGGTTTAGACTTAAAGTCGATTTTCTTGTAAATTGTATGTCAATTGCGGCAGCACTGTACTGCTTAAGCCGAAAAACATTAATATTACTGATTTGCGCGAAAGTAAAATTATAATGTTATTGCAGAATTAACATATTCATATAACCGAAAAAATTGTACTTTCTTAGTTTTAGACTTAAAGTCGATTTGCTTCTAAATTGTATCAATATTACTGATTTGCGCGGAAGTGAAATTATAATGTTATTGCAGAATTTACATATTCATACTTAAAGTCGATTTTCTTGTAAATTGTATGTCAATTGCGTGAGCACTGTACTGCTTAAACCGAAGAAAATAAATTTTACTGATTTGAGCGAAAGTCAAATTATATTGTTATTGCAGAATTGACATATTCATATAACCGAAAAAATTGAAGTTTCTTAGTTCAGACTTAAAGTCGATTTTCTTCTAAATTCTAAAAAAAAAATCTCTAAAAAAATTGCACTTTCTTATGACATATAACCGAAAAAATTGCACATTCTTAGCTTTAGACTTAACGTCGATTTTCGTGTAAATTGTATTTCAGTTACGTGAGCACTGTACCGTTTAAGCCGAAAAACATGAATTTTACTGATTTGAGCGAAAGTCAAATTATATTGTTATTGCAGGATTAACAAATTAATATTACCGAAAAAGTTGCACTTTCTAGGTTTAGACTCAAAGTCGATTTTCTTGTAAATTGTATGTTAATCACTTGAGCACTCTACCGCATAAGCCGAAAAACACCAATTTTACTGATTTGCGCGAAAGTAAAATTATAATGTTAATGCAGGATTAACACATTAATATAACCGAAAAAATTCCACTTTCTTAGGTTTAGACTCAAAGTCGATTTCCTTGTAAATTGTATTTCAGTTGCGTGAGCACTGTACCGCTAAAGCTGAAAAACATGATTTTTACTGATTTGAGCGAAAGTCAAATTATAATGTTAATGCAGGATTAACACATTAATATAACCGAAAAAATTCCACTTTCTTAGGTTTAGACTCAAAGTCGATTTCCTTGTAAATTGTATGTTAATCACTTGAGCCATGTACCGCATAAGCCGAAAAACATCAGTTTTACTGATTTGCGCGAAAGTAAAACTATAATGTTATTGCAGGATTAACAACTTAATATTACCGAAAAAGTTGCACTTTCTTTGGTTTAGACTCAAAGTCGATTTTCTTGTAAATTGTATGTTAATCACTTGAGCACTGTACTGCTTAAGCTGAAAAACACCAATTTTACTGATTTGCGCGAAAGTAAAATTATAATGTTAATGCAGGATTAACACATTAATATAACCGAAAAAATTCCACTTTCTTAGGTTTAGACTCAAAGTCGATTTCCTTGTAAATTGTATGTTAATCACTTGAGCCATGTACCGCATAAGCCGAAAAACATCAGTTTTACTGATTTGCGCGAAAGTAAAACTATAATGTTATTGCAGGATTAACAACTTAATATTACCGAAAAAGTTGCACTTTCTTTGGTTTAGACTCAAAGTCGATTTTCTTGTAAATTGTATGTTAATCACTTGAGCACTGTACTGCTTAAGCTGAAAAACACCAATTTTACTGATTTGCGCGAAAGTAAAATTATAATGTTAATGCAGGATTAACACATTAATATAACCGAAAAAATTCCACTTTCTTAGGTTTAGACTCAAAGTCGATTTCCTTGTAAATTGTATGTTAATCACTTGAGCCATGTACCGCATAAGCCGAAAAACATCAGTTTTACTGATTTGCGCGAAAGTAAAACTATAATGTTATTGCAGGATTAACAACTTAATATTACCGAAAAAGTTGCACTTTCTTTGGTTTAGACTCAAAGTCGATTTTCTTGTAAATTGTATGTTAATCACTTGAGCACTGTACTGCTTAAGCTGAAAAACACCAATTTTACTGATTTGCGCGAAAGTAAAATTATAATGTTAATGCAGGATTAACACATTAATATAACCGAAAAAATTCCACTTTCTTAGGTTTAGACTCAAAGTCGATTTCCTTGTAAATTGTATTTCAGTTGCGTGAGCACTGTACCGCTAAAGCTGAAAAACATGATTTTTACTGATTTGAGCGAAAGTCAAATTATAATGTTAATGCAGGATTAACACATTAATATAACCGAAAAAATTCCACTTTCTTAGGTTTAGACTCAAAGTCGATTTCCTTGTAAATTGTATGTTAATCACTTGAGCCATGTACCGCATAAGCCGAAAAACATCAGTTTTACTGATTTGCGCGAAAGTAAAACTATAATGTTATTGCAGGATTAACAACTTAATATTACCGAAAAAGTTGCACTTTCTTTGGTTTAGACTCAAAGTCGATTTTCTTGTAAATTGTATGTTAATCACTTGAGCACTGTACTGCTTAAGCTGAAAAACACCAATTTTACTGATTTGCGCGAAAGTAAAATTATAATGTTAATGCAGGATTAACACATTAATATAACCGAAAAAATTCCACTTTCTTAGGTTTAGACTCAAAGTCGATTTCCTTGTAAATTGTATGTTAATCACTTGAGCCATGTACCGCATAAGCCGAAAAACATCAGTTTTACTGATTTGCGCGAAAGTAAAACTATAATGTTATTGCAGGATTAACAACTTAATATTACCGAAAAAGTTGCACTTTCTTTGGTTTAGACTCAAAGTCGATTTTCTTGTAAATTGTATGTTAATCACTTGAGCACTGTACTGCTTAAGCCGAAAAACATGAATTTTACTGATTTGAGCGAAAGTCAAATTATATTTTTATTGCAGGATTAACAAATTAATATTACCGAAAAAATTGCACTTTCTTAGGTTTAGACTCAAAGTCGATTTTCTTGTAAATTGTATGTCAATTGCGGCAGCACTGTACTGCTTCAGCCGAAAAACATCAATATTACTGATTTGCGCGAAAGTAAAATTATAATGTTATTGCAGAATTTACATATTCATATAACCGAAAAAATTGTACTTTCTTAGTTTTAGACTTAAAGTCGATTTTCTTCTAAATTCTATGTCAATTGCGTGAGCACTGTACCGCTTAAACCGAAAAACATGAATTTTACTGATTTGAGCGACAGTCAAATTATATTGTTATTGCAGAATTGACATATTCATATAACCGAAAAAATTGCACTTTCTTAGTTTTAGACTTAAAGTCGATTTTCTTGTAAATTGTATTTCAGTTGCGTGAGCACTGTACCGCTTAAGCCGAAAAACATTTATTTTACTGATTTGAGCGAAGGTCAAATTATATTGCTTTTGCAGGATTAACAAATTAATATTACCGAAAAAGTTGCACTTTCTTAGGTTTAGACTTAAAGTCGATTTTCTTGTAAATTGTATGTCAATTGCGGCAGCACTGTACTGCTTAAGCCGAAAAACATTAATATTACTGATTTGCACGAAAGTAAAATTATAATGTTATTGCAGAATTTACATATTCATATAACCGAAAAATTTGTACTTCCTTAGTTTTAGACTTAAAGTCGATTTGCTTCTAAATTGTATGTTAATTGCGTGAGCACTGTACCGCTTAAGCCGAAAAACATGAATTTTACTGATTTGAGCGAAAGTCAAATTATATTGTTATTGCAGGATTAACAAATTCGATTTTCTTGTAAATTGTATGTCAGTTGCGTGAGCACTGTACTGCTTAAGCCGAAAAACATGAATTTTACTGATTTGAGCGAAAGTCAAATTATATTTTTATTGCAGGATTAACAAATTAATATAACCGAAAAAATTGCACTTTTTTAGGTTTAGACTCAAACTCGATTTTCTTGTAAATTTTATGTCAATTGCGGCAGCACTGTACTGCTTCAGCTGAAAAACATCAATATTACTGATTTGCGCGAAAGTAAAATTATAATGTTATTGCAGAATTTACATATTCATATAACCGAAAAAATTGTACTTTATTAGTTTTAGACTTAAAGTCGATTTTCTTCTAAATTGTATGTCTATTGCGTGAGCACTGTACCGCTTAACAAATTAATATAACCGAAAAAATTGCACTTTTTTAGGTTTAGACTCAAAGTCGATTTTCTTGTAAATTGTATGTCAATTGCGGCAGCACTGTACTGCTTCAGCCGAAAAACATCAATATTACTGATTTGCGCGAAAGTAAAATTATAATGTTATTGCAGAATTTACATATTTATATAACCGAAAAAATTGCACTTTCTTTGTTTTAGACTTAAAGTCGATTTTCTTGTAAATTGTATTTCAGTTGCGTGAGCACTGTACCGCTTAATCCGAAAAACATTTATTTTACTGATTAGAGCGAAAGTCAAATTATATTGCTTTTGCAGGATTAACAAATTAATATTACCGAAAAAGTTGCACTTTCTTAGGTTTAGACTTATAGTCGATTTTCTTGTAAATTGTATGTCAATTGCGGCAGCACTGTACTGTTTAAGCCGAAAAACATTAATATTACTGATTTGCGCGAAAGTAAAATTATAATGTTATTACAGAATTTACATATTCATACTTAAAGTCGATTTTCTTGTAAATTGTATGTCAATTGCGTGAGCACTGTACTGCTTAAACCGAAAAAAATAAATTTTACTGATTTGAGCGAAAGTCAAATTATATTGTTATTGCAGAATTGACATATTCATATAACCGAAAAAATTGCAGTTTCTTAGTTTTAGACTTAAAGTCGATTTTCTTGTAAATTGTTAATATTTCAGTTGCATGAGCACTGTACCGCTTAAGCCGAAAAACATTAATTTTACTGATTTGTGCGAAAGTAAAATTATCATGTTAATGCAGGATTAACACATTAATATAACCGAGAAAATTGTACTTTCTTAGTTTTAGACTTAAAGTCGATTTTCTTGTAAATTGTATGTCAATTGCGGCAGCACTGTACTGCTTAAACCGAAAAACATCAATATTACTGATTTGCGCGGAAGTGAAATTATAATGTTATTGCAGAATTTACATATTCATACTTAAAGTCGCTTTTCTTGTAAATTGTATGTCAATTGCGTGAGCACTGTACTGCTTAAACCGAAAAAAATAAATTTTACTGATTTGAGCGAAAGTCAAATTATATTGTTATTGCAGAATTGACATATTCATATAACCGAAAAAATTGCAGTTTCTTAGTTTTAGACTTAAAGTCGATTTGCTTCTAAATTGTATGTTAATTGCGTGAGCACTGTACCGCTTAAACCGAAAAACATGAATTTTACTGATTTGCGCTAAAAGCAAACTTTCATTTTATTTCAGGATTAACATATTCATATAACCGAAAAAATTGCACTTTCTTAGTTTTAGACTTAAAGTCGATTTTCTTGTAAATTGTTAATATTTCAGTTGCATGAGCACTGTACCGCTTAAGCCGAAAAACATTAATTTTACTGATTTGTGCGAAAGTAAAATTATCATGTTAATGCAGGATTAACACATTAATATAACCGAGAAAATTGTACTTTCTTAGTTTTAGACTTAAAGTCGATTTTCTTGTAAACTGTATGTCAATTGCGGCAGCACTGTACTGCTTAAACCGAAAAACATCAATATTACTGATTTGCGCGGAAGTGAAATTATAATGTTATTGCAGAATTTACATATTCATACTTAAAGTCGATTTTCTTGTAAATTGTATGTCAATTGCGTGAGCACTGTACTGCTTAAACCGAAAAAAATAAATTTTACTGATTTGAGCGAAAGTCAAATTATATTGTTATTGCAGAATTGACATATTCATATAACCGAAAAAATTGCAGTTTCTTAGTTTTAGACTTAAAGTCGATTTTCTTGTAAATTGTATTTCAGTTGCGTGAGCACTGTACCGTTTAAGCCGAAAAACATGAATTTTATTGATTTGAGCGAAAGTCAAATTATATTGTTATTGCAGGATTAACAAATTAATATTACCGAAAAAGTTGCACTTTCTTAGGTTTAGACTCAAAGTCGATTTTCTTGTAAATTGTATGTCAGTTGCGTGAGCACTGTACTGCTTAAGCCGAAAAACATGAAATTTACTGATTTGAGCGAAAGTCAAATTATATTTTTATTGCAGGATTAACAAATCAATATTACCGAAAAATTGCACTTTCTTAGGTTTAGACTCAAAGTCGATTTTCTTGTAAATTGTATGTTAATCACTTGAGCACTCTACCGCATAAGCCGAAAAACACCAATTTTACTGATTTGCGCGAAAGTAAAATTATAATGTCAATGCAGGATTAACACATTAATATAACCGAAAAAATTCCACTTTTTTAGGTTTAGACTCAAAGTCGATTTTCTTGTAAATTGTATGTCAATTGCGGCAGCACTGTACTGCTTCAGCCGAAAAACATCAATATTACTGATTTGCGCGAAAGTAAAATTATAATGTTATTGCAGAATTTACATATTCATATAACCGAAAAAATTGTACTTTATTAGTTTTAGACTTAAAGTCGATTTTCTTCTAAATTGTATGTCTATTGCGTGAGCACTGTACCGCTTAACAAATTAATATAACCGAAAAAATTGCACTTTTTTAGGTTTAGACTCAAAGTCGATTTTCTTGTAAATTGTATGTCAATTGCGGCAGCACTGTACTGCTTCAGCCGAAAAACATCAATATTACTGATTTGCGCGAAAGTAAAATTATAATGTTATTGCAGAATTTACATATTCAAATAACCGAAAAAATTGCACTTTCTTTGTTTTAGACTTAAAGTCGATTTTCTTGTAAATTGTATTTCAGTTGCGTGAGCATTGTACCGCGTAAGCCGAAAAACATTTATTTTATTGATTTGAGCGAAGGTCAAATTATATTGCTTTTGCAGGATTAACAAATTAATATTACCGAAAAAGTTGCACTTTCTTAGGTTTAGACTTAAAGTCGATTTTCTTGTAAATTGTATGTCAATTGCGGCAGCACTGTACTGCTTAAGCCGAAAAACATTAATATTACTGATTTGCACGAAAGTAAAATTATAATGTTATTGCAGAATTTACATATTCATATAACCGAAAAATTTGTACTTTCTTAGTTTTAGACTAAAAGTCGATTTGCTTCTAAATTGTATGTTAATTGCGTGAGCACTGTACCGCTTAAACCGAAAAACATGAATTTTACTGATTTGAGCGAAAGTCAAATTATATTGTTATTGCAGAATTGACATATTCATATAACCGAAAAAATTGAACTTTCTTAGTTTTAGACTTAAAGTCGATTTTCTTGTAAATTGTATTTCAGTTGCGTGAGCACTGTACCGCTTAAGCCGAAAAACATTTATTTTACTGATTTGAGCGAAGGTCAAATTATATTGCTTCTGCAGGATTAACAAATTAATATTACCGAAAAAGTTGCACTTTCTTAGGTTTAGACTTAAAGTCGATTTTCTTGTAAATTGTATGTCAATTGCGGCAGCACTGTACTGCTTAAGCCGAAAAACATTAATATTACTGATTTGCGCGAAAGTAAAATTATAATGTTATTGCAGAATTAACATATTCATATAACCGAAAAAATTGTACTTTCTTAGTTTTAGACTTAAAGTCGATTTGCTTCTAAATTGTATCAATATTACTGATTTGCGCGGAAGTGAAATTATAA
Source organism: Bactrocera oleae (assembly GCF_042242935.1). Taxonomy (NCBI): domain Eukaryota; kingdom Metazoa; phylum Arthropoda; class Insecta; order Diptera; family Tephritidae; genus Bactrocera; species Bactrocera oleae. The sequence goes on along the minus strand of NC_091541.1, from coordinate 12,934,791 downwards.
TGTTATTGCAGAATTTACATATTCATACTTAAAGTCGATTTTCTTGTAAATTGTATGTCAATTGCGGCAGCACTGTACTGCTTCAGCCGAAAAACATCAATATTACTGATTTGCGCGAAAGTAAAATTATAATGTTATTGCAGAATTTACATATTCATATAACCGAAAAAATTGCACTTTCTTTGTTTTAGACTTAAAGTCGATTTTCTTGTAAATTGTATTTCAGTTGCGTGAGCATTGTACCGCTTAAGCCGAAAAACATTTATTTTACTGATTTGAGCGAAGGTCAAATTATATTGCTTTTGCAGGATTAACAAATTAATATTACCGAAAAAGTTGCACTTTCTTAGGTTTAGACCTAAAGTCGATTTTCTTGTAAATTGTATGTCAATTGCGGCAGCACTGTACTGCTTAAGCCGAAAAACATTAATATTACTGATTTGCGCGAAAGTAAAACTATAATGTTATTGCAGGATTAACAACTTAATATTACCGAAAAAGTTGCACTTTCTTTGGTTTAGACTCAAAGTCGATTTTCTTGTAAATTGTATGTTAATCACTTGAGCACTGTACTGCTTAAGCCGAAAAACATGAATTTTACTGATTTGAGCGAAAGTCAAATTATATTTTTATTGCAGGATTAACAAATTAATATTACCGAAAAAATTGCACTTTCTTAGGTTTAGACTCAAAGTCGATTTTCTTGTAAATTGTATGTCAATTGCGGCAGCACTGTACTGCTTCAGCCGAAAAACATCAATATTACTGATTTGCGCGAAAGTAAAATTATAATGTTATTGCAGAATTTACATATTCATATAACCGAAAAAATTGTACTTTCTTAGTTTTAGACTTAAAGTCGATTTTCTTCTAAATTGTATGTCAATTGCGTGAGCACTGTACCGCTTAAACCGAAAAACATGAATTTTACTGATTTGAGCGACAGTCAAATTATATTGTTATGTCAGAATTTACATATTCATATAACCGAAAAAATTGCACTTTCTTTGTTTTAGACTTAAAGTCGATTTTCTTGTAAATTGTATTTCAGTTGCGTGAGCACTGTACCGCTTAAGCCGAAAAACATTTATTTTACTGATTTGAGCGAAGGTCAAATTATATTGCTTTTGCAGGATTACCAAATTAATATTACCGAAAAAGTTGCACTTTCTTAGGTTTAGACTTATAGTCGATTTTCTTGTAAATTGTATGTCAATTGCGGCAGCACTGTACTGCTTAAGCCGAAAAACATTAATATTACTGATTTGCACGAAAGTAAAATTATAATGTTATTGCAGAATTTACATATTCATATAACCGAAAAATTTGTACTTCCTTAGTTTTAGACTTAAAGTCGATTTGCTTCTAAATTGTATGTTAATTGCGTGAGCACTGTACCGCTTAAACCGAAAAACATGAATTTTATTGATTTGAGCGAAAGTCAAATTATATTGTTATTGCAGGATTAACAAATTAATATTACCGAAAAAGTTGCACTTTCTTAGGTTTAGACTCAAAGTCGATTTTCTTGTAAATTGTATGTCAGTTGCGTGAGCACTGTACTGCTTAAGCCGAAAAACATGAAATTTACTGATTTGAGCGAAAGTCAAATTATATTTTTATTGCAGGATTAACAAATCAATATTACCGAAAAATTGCACTTTCTTAGGTTTAGACTCAAAGTCGATTTTCTTGTAAATTGTATGTTAATCACTTGAGCACTCTACCGCATAAGCCGAAAAACACCAATTTTACTGATTTGCGCGAAAGTAAAATTATAATGTCAATGCAGGATTAACACATTAATATAACCGAAAAAATTCCACTTTTTTAGGTTTAGACTCAAAGTCGATTTTCTTGTAAATTGTATGTCAATTGCGGCAGCACTGTACTGCTTCAGCCGAAAAACATCAATATTACTGATTTGCGCGAAAGTAAAATTATAATGTTATTGCAGAATTTACATATTCATATAACCGAAAAAATTGTACTTTATTAGTTTTAGACTTAAAGTCGATTTTCTTCTAAATTGTATGTCTATTGCGTGAGCACTGTACCGCTTAACAAATTAATATAACCGAAAAAATTGCACTTTTTTAGGTTTAGACTCAAAGTCGATTTTCTTGTAAATTGTATGTCAATTGCGGCAGCACTGTACTGCTTCAGCCGAAAAACATCAATATTACTGATTTGAGCGACAGTCAAATTATATTGTTATGTCAGAATTTACATATTCATATAACCGAAAAAATTGCACTTTCTTTGTTTTAGACTTAAAGTCGATTTTCTTGTAAATTGTATTTCAGTTGCGTGAGCACTGTACCGCTTAAGCCGAAAAACATTTATTTTACTGATTTGAGCGAAGGTCAAATTATATTGCTTTTGCAGGATTACCAAATTAATATTACCGAAAAAGTTGCACTTTCTTAGGTTTAGACTTATAGTCGATTTTCTTGTAAATTGTATGTCAATTGCGGCAGCACTGTACTGTTTAAGCCGAAAAACATTAATATTACTGATTTGCGCGAAAGTAAAATTATAATGTTATTGCAGAATTTACATATTCATATAACCGAAAAAATTGTACTTTCTTAGTTTTAGACTTAAAGTCGATTTGCTTCTAAATTGTATGTTAATTGCGTGAGCACTGTACCGCTTAAACCGAAAAACATGAATTTTACTGATTTGCGCTAAAAGCAAACTTTCATTTTATTTCAGGATTAACATATTCATATAACCGAAAAAAATTGCACTTTCTTAGTTTTAGACTTAAAGTCGATTTTCTTGTAAATTGTTAATATTTCAGTTGCATGAGCACTGTACCGCTTTTTTAGGTTTAGACTCAAAGTCGATTTTCTTGTAAATTGTATGTCAATTGCGGCAGCGCTGTACTGCTTCAGCCGAAAAACATCAATATTACTGATTTGCGCGAAAGTTAAATTATAATGTTATTGCAGAATTTACATATTCATATAACCGAAAAAATTGCACTTTCTTTGTTTTAGACTTAAAGTCGATTTTCTTGTAAATTGTATTTCAGTTGCGTGAGCACTGTACCGCTTAAGCCGAAAAACATTTATTTTACTGATTTGAGCGAAGGTCAAATTATATTGCTTTTGCAGGATTAACAAATTAATATTACCGAAAAAGTTGCACTTTCTTAGGTTTAGACTTAAAGTCGATTTTCTTGTAAATTGTATGTCAATTGCGGCAGCACTGTACTGCTTAAGCCGAAAAACATTAATATTACTGATTTGCGCGAAAGTAAAATTATAATGTTATTGCAGAATTAACATATTCATATAACCGAAAAAATTGTACTTTCTTAGTTTTAGACTTAAAGTCGATTTGCTTCTAAATTGTATCAATATTACTGATTTGCGCGGAAGTGAAATTATAATGTTATTGCAGAATTTACATATTCATACTTAAAGTCGATTTTCTTGTAAATTGTATGTCAATTGCGTGAGCACTGTACTGCTTAAACCGAAGAAAATAAATTTTACTGATTTGAGCGAAAGTCAAATTATATTGTTATTGCAGAATTGACATATTCATATAACCGAAAAAATTGAAGTTTCTTAGTTTAGACTTAAAGTCGATTTTCTTCTAAATTCTAAAAAAAAAATCTCTAAAAAAATTGCACTTTCTTATGACATATAACCGAAAAAATTGCACTTTCTTAGCTTTAGACTTAACGTCGATTTTCGTGTAAATTGTATTTCAGTTACGTGAGCACTGTACCGTTTAAGCCGAAAAACATGAATTTTACTGATTTGAGCGAAAGTCAAATTATATTGTTATTGCAGGATTAACAAATTAATATTACCGAAAAAGTTGCACTTTCTAGGTTTAGACTCAAAGTCGATTTTCTTGTAAATTGTATGTTAATCACTTGAGCACTCTACCGCATAAGCCGAAAAACATCAGTTTTACTGATTTGCGCGAAAGTAAAACTATAATGTTATTGCAGGATTAACAACTTAATATTACCGAAAAGGTTGCACTTTCTTAGGTTTAGACTCAAAGTCGATTTTCTTGTAAGTTGTATGTTAATCACTTGAGCACTGTACTGCTTAAGCCGAAAAACATGAATTTTACTGATTTGAGCGAAAGTAAAATTATAATGTTATTGCAGAATTTACATATTCATATAACCGAAAAAATTGCACTTTCTTTGTTTTAGACTTAAAGTCGATTTTCTTGTAAATTGTATTTCAGTTGCGTGAGCACTGTACCGCTAAAGCTGAAAAACATGATTTTTACTGATTTGAGCGAAAGTCAAATTATAATGTTAATGCAGGATTAACACATTAATATAACCGAAAAAATTCCACTTTCTTAGGTTTAGACTCAAAGTCGATTTCCTTGTAAATTGTATGTTAATCACTTGAGCACTGTACCGCATAAGCCGAAAAACATCAGTTTTACTGATTTGCGCGAAAGTAAAACTATAATGTTATTGCAGGATTAACAAATTAATATTACCGAAAAAGTTGCACTTTCTTAGGTTTAGACTCCAAGTCGATTTTCTTGTAAATTGTATGTCAGTTGCGTGAGCACTGTACTGCTTAAGCCGAAAAACATCAATATTACTGATTTGCGCGAAAGTAAAATTATAATGTTATTGCAGAATTTACATATTCATATAACCGAAAAAATTGCACTTTCTTTGTTTTAGACTTAAAGTCGATTTTCTTGTAAATTGTATTTCAGTTGCGTGAGTACTGTACCGCTAAAGCTGAAAAACATGATTTTTACTGATTTGAGCGAAAGTCAAATTATATTTTTATTGCAGGATTAACAAATTAATATTACCGAAAAAATTGCACTTTCTTAGCTTTAGACTCAAAGTCGATTTTCGTGTAAATTGTATTTCAGTTACGTGAGCACTGTACCGGTTAAGCCGAAAAACATGAATTTTACTGATTTGAGCGAAAGTCAAATTATATTGTTATTGCAGGATTAACAAATTAATATTACCGAAAAAGTTGCACTTTCTTAGGTTTAGACTCAAAGTCGATTTTCTTGTAAATTGTATGTTAATCACTTGAGCACTCTACCGCATAAGCTGAAAAACACCAATTTTACTGATTTGCGCGAAAGTAAAATTATAATGTTAATGCAGGATTAACACATTAATATAACCGAAAAAATTCCACTTTCTTAGGTTTAGACTCAAAGTCGATTTCCTTGTAAATTGTATGTTAATCACTTGAGCCATGTACCGCATAAGCCGAAAAACATCAGTTTTACTGATTTGCGCGAAAGTAAAACTATAATGTTATTGCAGGATTAACAACTTAATTATACCGAAAAAGTTGCACTTTCTTTGGTTTAGACTCAAAGTCGATTTTCTTGTAAATTGTATGTTAATCACTTGAGCACTGTACTGCTTAAGCCGAAAAACATGAATTTTACTGATTTGAGCGAAAGTCAAATTATATTTTTATTGCAGGATTAACAAATTAATATTACCGAAAAAATTGCACTTTCTTAGGTTTAGACTCAAAGTCGATTTTCTTGTAAATTGTATGTCAATTGCGGCAGCACTGTACTGCTTCAGCCGAAAAACATCAATATTACTGATTTGCGCGAAAGTAAAATTATAATGTTATTGCAGAATTTACATATTCATATAACCGAAAAAATTGTACTTTCTTAGTTTTAGACTTAAAGTCGATTTTCTTCTAAATTGTATGTCAATTGCGTGAGCACTGTACCGCTTAAACCGAAAAACATGAATTTTACTGATTTGAGCGACAGTCAAATTATATTGTTATTGCAGAATTGACATATTCATATAACCGAAAAAATTGCACTTTCTTAGTTTTAGACTTAAAGTCGATTTTCTTGTAAATTGTATTTCAGTTGCGTGAGCACTGTACCGCTTAAGCCGAAAAACATTTATTTTACTGATTTGAGCGAAGGTCAAATTATATTGCTTTTGCAGGATTAACAAATTAATATTACCGAAAAAGTTGCACTTTCTTAGGTTTAGACTTAAAGTCGATTTTCTTGTAAATTGTATGTCAATTGCGGCAGCACTGTACTGCTTAAGCCGAAAAACATTAATATTACTGATTTGCACGAAAGTAAAATTATAATGTTATTGCAGAATTTACATATTCATATAACCGAAAAATTTGTACTTCCTTAGTTTTAGACTTAAAGTCGATTTGCTTCTAAATTGTATGTTAATTGCGTGAGCACTGTACCGCTTAAACCGAAAAACATGAATTTTACTGATTTGAGCGAAAGTCAAATTATATTGTTATTGCAGGATTAACAAATTCGATTTTCTTGTAAATTGTATGTCAGTTGCGTGAGCACTGTACTGCTTAAGCCGAAAAACATGAATTTTACTGATTTGAGCGAAAGTCAAATTATATTTTTATTGCAGGATTAACAAATTAATATAACCGAAAAAATTGCACTTTTTTAGGTTTAGACTCAAAGTCGATTTTCTTGTAAATTGTATGTCAATTGCGGCAGCACTGTACTGCTTCAGCTGAAAAACATCAATATTACTGATTTGCGCGAAAGTAAAATTATAATGTTATTGCAGAATTTACATATTCATATAACCGAAAAAATTGTACTTTATTAGTTTTAGACTTAAAGTCGATTTTCTTCTAAATTGTATGTCTATTGCGTGAGCACTGTACCGCTTAACAAATTAATATAACCGAAAAAATTGCACTTTTTTAGGTTTAGACTCAAAGTCGATTTTCTTGTAAATTGTATGTCAATTGCGGCAGCACTGTACTGCTTCAGCCGAAAAACATCAATATTACTGATTTGCGCGAAAGTAAAATTATAATGTTATTGCAGAATTTACATATTTATATAACCGAAAAAATTGCACTTTCTTTGTTTTAGACTTAAAGTCGATTTTCTTGTAAATTGTATTTCAGTTGCGTGAGCACTGTACCGCTTAATCCGAAAAACATTTATTTTACTGATTAGAGCGAAAGTCAAATTATATTGCTTTTGCAGGATTAACAAATTAATATTACCGAAAAAGTTGCACTTTCTTAGGTTTAGACTTATAGTCGATTTTCTTGTAAATTGTATGTCAATTGCGGCAGCACTGTACTGTTTAAGCCGAAAAACATTAATATTACTGATTTGCGCGAAAGTAAAATTATAATGTTATTACAGAATTTACATATTCATACTTAAAGTCGATTTTCTTGTAAATTGTATGTCAATTGCGTGAGCACTGTACTGCTTAAACCGAAAAAAATAAATTTTACTGATTTGAGCGAAAGTCAAATTATATTGTTATTGCAGAATTGACATATTCATATAACCGAAAAAATTGCAGTTTCTTAGTTTTAGACTTAAAGTCGATTTGCTTCTAAATTGTATGTTAATTGCGTGAGCACTGTACCGCTTAAACCGAAAAACATGAATTTTACTGATTTGCGCTAAAAGCAAACTTTCATTTTATTTCAGGATTAACATATTCATATAACCGAAAAAATTGCACTTTCTTAGTTTTAGACTTAAAGTCGATTTTCTTGTAAATTGTTAATATTTCAGTTGCATGAGCACTGTACCGCTTAAGCCGAAAAACATTAATTTTACTGATTTGTGCGAAAGTAAAATTATCATGTTAATGCAGGATTAACACATTAATATAACCGAGAAAATTGTACTTTCTTAGTTTTAGACTTAAAGTCGATTTTCTTGTAAACTGTATGTCAATTGCGGCAGCACTGTACTGCTTAAACCGAAAAACATCAATATTACTGATTTGCGCGGAAGTGAAATTATATTGTTATTGCAGAATTTACATATTCATACTTAAAGTCGATTTTCTTGTAAATTGTATGTCAATTGCGTGAGCACTGTACTGCTTAAACCGAAAAAAATAAATTTTACTGATTTGAGCGAAAGTCAAATTATATTGTTATTGCAGAATTGACATATTCATATAACCGAAAAAATTGCAGTTTCTTAGTTTTAGACTTAAAGTCGATTTTCTTGTAAATTGTATTTCAGTTGCGTGAGCACTGTACCGTTTAAGCCGAAAAACATGAATTTTATTGATTTGAGCGAAAGTCAAATTATATTGTTATTGCAGGATTAACAAATTAATATTACCGAAAAAGTTGCACTTTCTTAGGTTTAGACTCAAAGTCGATTTTCTTGTAAATTGTATGTCAGTTGCGTGAGCACTGTACTGCTTAAGCCGAAAAACATGAAATTTACTGATTTGAGCGAAAGTCAAATTATATTTTTATTGCAGGATTAACAAATCAATATTACCGAAAAATTGCACTTTCTTAGGTTTAGACTCAAAGTCGATTTTCTTGTAAATTGTATGTTAATCACTTGAGCACTCTACCGCATAAGCCGAAAAACACCAATTTTACTGATTTGCGCGAAAGTAAAATTATAATGTCAATGCAGGATTAACACATTAATATAACCGAAAAAATTCCACTTTTTTAGGTTTAGACTCAAAGTCGATTTTCTTGTAAATTGTATGTCAATTGCGGCAGCACTGTACTGCTTCAGCCGAAAAACATCAATATTACTGATTTGCGCGAAAGTAAAATTATAATGTTATTGCAGAATTTACATATTCATATAACCGAAAAAATTGTACTTTATTATTTTTAGACTTAAAGTCGATTTTCTTCTAAATTGTATGTCTATTGCGTGAGCACTGTACCGCTTAACAAATTAATATAACCGAAAAAATTGCACTTTTTTAGGTTTAGACTCAAAGTCGATTTTCTTGTAAATTGTATGTCAATTGCGGCAGCACTGTACTGCTTCAGCCGAAAAACATCAATATTACTGATTTGCGCGAAAGTAAAATTATAATGTTATTGCAGAATTTACATATTCATATAACCGAAAAAATTGCACTTTCTTTGTTTTAGACTTAAAGTCGATTTTCTTGTAAATTGTATTTCAGTTGCGTGAGCATTGTACCGCGTAAGCCGAAAAACATTTATTTTACTGATTTGAGCGAAGGTCAAATTATATTGCTTTTGCAGGATTAACAAATTAATATTACCGAAAAAGTTGCACTTTCTTAGGTTTAGACTTAAAGTCGATTTTCTTGTAAATTGTATGTCAATTGCGGCAGCACTGTACTGCTTCAGCCGAAAAACATTAATATTACTGATTTGCACGAAAGTAAAATTATAATGTTATTGCAGAATTTACATATTCATATAACCGAAAAATTTGTACTTTCTTAGTTTTAGACTAAAAGTCGATTTGCTTCTAAATTGTATGTTAATTGCGTGAGCACTGTACCGCTTAAACCGAAAAACATGAATTTTACTGATTTGAGCGAAAGTCAAATTATATTGTTATTGCAGAATTGACATATTCATATAACCGAAAAAATTGAACTTTCTTAGTTTTAGACTTAAAGTCGATTTTCTTGTAAATTGTATTTCAGTTGCGTGAGCACTGTACCGCTTAAGCCGAAAAACATTTATTTTACTGATTTGAGCGAAGGTCAAATTATATTGCTTCTGCAGGATTAACAAATTAATATTACCGAAAAAGTTGCACTTTCTTAGGTTTAGACTTAAAGTCGATTTTCTTGTAAATTGTATGTCAATTGCGGCAGCACTGTACTGCTTAAGCCGAAAAACATTAATATTACTGATTTGCGCGAAAGTAAAATTATAATGTTATTGCAGAATTAACATATTCATATAACCGAAAAAATTGTACTTTCTTAGTTTTAGACTTAAAGTCGATTTGCTTCTAAATTGTATCAATATTACTGATTTGCGCGGAAGTGAAATTATAATGTTATTGCAGAATTTACATATTCATACTTAAAGTCGATTTTCTTGTAAATTGTATGTCAATTGCGGCAGCACTGTACTGCTTCAGCCGAAAAACATCAATATTACTGATTTGCGCGAAAGTAAAATTATAATGTTATTGCAGAATTTACATATTCATATAACCGAAAAAATTGCACTTTCTTTGTTTTAGACTTAAAGTCGATTTTCTTGTAAATTGTATTTCAGTTGCGTGAGCATTGTACCGCTTAAGCCGAAAAACATTTATTTTACTGATTTGAGCGAAGGTCAAATTATATTGCTTTTGCAGGATTAACAAATTAATATTACCGAAAAAGTTGCACTTTCTTAGGTTTAGACCTAAAGTCGATTTTCTTGTAAATTGTATGTCAATTGCGGCAGCACTGTACTGCTTAAGCCGAAAAACATTAATATTACTGATTTGCGCGAAAGTAAAATTATAATGTTATTGCAGAATTAACATATTCATATAACCGAAAAAATTGTACTTTCTTAGTTTTAGACTTAAAGTCGATTTGCTTCTAAATTGTATTAATATTACTGATTTGCGCGGAAGTGAAATTATAATGTTATTGCAGAATTTACATATTCATACTTAAAGTCGATTTTCTTGTAAATTGTATGTCAATTGCGTGAGCGCTGTACCGCTTAAACCGAAAAACATGAATTTTACTGATTTGAGCGAAAGTCAAATTATATTGTTATTGCAGAATTGACATATTCATATAACCGAAAAAATTGCACTTTCTTAGTTTTAGACTTAAAGTCGATTTTCTTGTAAATTGTATTTCAGTTGCGTGAGCACTGTACCGCTTAAGCCGAAAAACATTTATTTTACTGATTTGAGCGAAGGTCAAATTATATTGCTTCTGCAGGATTAACAAATTAATATTACCGAAAAAGTTGCACTTTCTTAGGTTTAGACTTAAAGTCGATTTTCTTGTAAATTGTATGTCAATTGCGGCAGCACTATACTGCTTAAGCCGAAAAACATTAATATTACTGATTTGCACGAAAGTAAAATTATAATGTTATTGCAGAATTTACATCTTCATATAACCGAAAAATTTGTACTTTCTTAGTTTTAGACTTAAAGTCGATTTGCTTCTAAATTGTATGTTAATTGCGTGAGCACTGTACCGCTTAAACCGAAAAACATGAATTTTACTGATTTGAGCGAAAGTCAAATTATATTGTTATTGCAGGATTAACAAATTAATATAACCGAAAAAATTGCACTTTTTTAGGTTTAGACTCAAAGTCGATTTTCTTGTAAATTGTATGTCAATTGCGGCAGCACTGTACTGCTTCAGCCGAAAAACATCAATATTACTGATTTGCGCGAAAGTAAAATTATAATGTTATTGCAGAATTTACATATTCATATAACCGAAAAAATTGTACTTTATTAGTTTTAGACTTAAAGTCGATTTTCTTCTAAATTGTATGTCTATTGCGAGAGCACTGTACCGCTTAACAAATTAATATAACCGAAAAAATTGCACTTTTTTAGGTTTAGACTCAAAGTCGATTTTCTTGTAAATTGTATGTCAATTGCGGCAGCACTGTACTGCTTCAGCCGAAAAACATCAATATTACTGATTTGCGCGAAAGTAAAATTATAATGTTATTGCAGAATTTACATATTCATATAACCGAAAAAATTGCACTTTCTTTGTTTTAGACTTAAAGTCGATTTTCTTGTAAATTGTATTTCAGTTGGGTGAGCATTGTACCGCTTAAGCCGAAAAACATTTATTTTACTGATTTGAGCAAAGGTCAAATTATATTGCTTTTGCAGGATTAACAAATTAATATTACCGAAAAAGTTGCACTTTCTTAGGTTTAGACTTAAAGTCGATTTTCTTGTAAATTGTATGTCAATTGCGGCAGCACTGTACTGCTTAAGCCGAAAAACATAAATATTACTGATTTGCGCGAAAGTAAAATTATAATGTTATTGCAGAATTAACATATTCATATAACCGAAAAAATTGTACTTTCTTAGTTTTAGACTTAAAGTCGATTTGCTTCTAAATTGTATCAATATTACTGATTTGCGCGGAAGTGAAATTATAATGTTATTGCAGAATTTACATATTCATACTAAAAGTCGATTTTCTTGTAAATTGTATGTCAATTGCGTGAGCACTGTACTGCTTAAACCGAAGAAAATAAATTTTACTGATTTGAGCGAAAGTCAAATTATATTGTTATTGCAGAATTGACATATTCATATAACCGAAAAAATTGCAGTTTCTTAGTTTAGACTTAAAGTCGATTTTCTTCTAAATTCTAAAAAAAAAATCTCTAAAAAAATTGCACTTTCTTATGACATATAACCGAAAAAATTGCACTTTCTTAGCTTTAGACTTAAAGTCGATTTTCGTGTAAATTGTATTTCAGTTACGTGAGCACTGTACCGTTTAAGCCGAAAAACATGAATTTTACTGATTTGAGCGAAAGTCAAATTATATTGTTATTGCAGGATTAACAAATTAATATTACCGAAAAAGTTGCACTTTCTTAGGTTTAGACTCAAAGTCGATTTTCTTGTAAATTGTATGTTAATCACTTGAGCACTCTACCGCATAAGCCGAAAAACACCAATTTTACTGATTTGCGCGAAAGTAAAATTATAATGTTAATGCAGGATTAACACATTAATATAACCGAAAAAATTCCACTTTCTTAGGTTTAGACTCAAAGTCGATTTCCTTGTAAATTTTATGTTAATCACTTGAGCACTGTACCGCATAAGCCGAAAAACATCAGTTTTACTGATTTGCGCGAAAGTAAAACTATATTGTTATTGCAGGATTAACAACTTAATATTACCGAAAAAGTTGCACTTTCTTAGGTTTAGACTCAAAGTCGATTTTTTTGTAAATTGTATGTTAATCACTTGAGCACTGTACTGCTTAAGCCGAAAAACATGAATTTTACTGATTTGAGCAAAAGTCAAATTATATTTTTATTGCAGGATTAACAAATTAATATTACCGAAAAAGTTGCACTTTCTTAGGTTTAGACTCCAAGTCGATTTTCTTGTAAATTGTATGTCAATTGCGGCAGCACTGTACTGCTTCAGCCGAAAAACATCAATATTACTGATTTGCGCGAAAGTAAAATTATAATGTTATTGCAGAATTTACATATTCATATAACCGAAAAAATTGTACTTTATTAGTTTTAGACTTAAAGTCGATTTTCTTCTAAATTGTATGTCAATTGCGTGAGCACTGTACCGCTTAAACCGAAAAACATGAATTTTACTGATTTGAGCGAAAGTCAAATTATATTTTTATTGCAGAATTAACATATTCATATAACCGAAAAAATTGCACTTTCTTAGTTTAGACTTAAACTCGATTTTCTTCTAAATTCTAAAAAAAAAATCTTTAAAAAAAATGCACTTTCTTATGACATATAACCGAAAAAATTGCACTTTCTTAGCTTTAGACTTAAAGTCGATTTTCGTGTAAATTGTATTTCAGTTACGTGAGCACTGTACCGTTTAAGCCGAAAACCATGAATTTTACTGATTTGAGCGAAAGTCAAATTATATTGTTATTGCAGGATTAACAAATTAATATTACCGAAAAAGTTGCTTTCTTAGGTTTAGACTCAAAGTCGATTTTCTTGTAAATTGTATGTTAATCACTTGAGCACTCTACCGCATAAGCCGAAAAACACCAATTTTACTGATTTGCGCGAAAGTAAAATTATAATGTTAATGCAGGATTAACACATTAATATAACCGAAAAAATTCCACTTTCTTAGGTTTAGACTCAAAGTCGATTTCCTTGTAAATTGTATGTTAATCACTTGAGCACTGTACCGCATAAGCCGAAAAACATCAGTTTTACTGATTTGCGCGAAAGTAAAACTATATTGTTATTGCAGGATTAACAACTTAATTATACCGAAAAAGTTGCACTTTCTTAGGTTTAGACTCCAAGTCGATTTTCTTGTAAATTGTATGTCAATTGCGGCAGCACTGTACTGCTTCAGCCGAAAAACATCAATATTACTGATTTGCGCGAAAGTAAAATTATAATGTTATTGCAGAATTTACATATTCATATAACCGAAAAAATTGTACTTTCTTAGTTTAGACTTAAACTCGATTTTCTTCTAAATTCTAAAAAAAAAATCTTTAAAAAAAATGCACTTTCTTATGACATATAACCGAAAAAATTGCACTTTCTTAGCTTTAGACTTAAAGTCGATTTTCGTGTAAATTGTATTTCAGTTGCGTGAGCACTGTACCGCTTAAGCCGAAAAACATTTATTTTACTGATTTGAGCGAAGGTCAAATTATATTGCTTTTGCAGGATTAACAAATTAATATTACCGAAAAAGTTGCACTTTCTTAGCTTTAGACTTAAAGTCGATTTTCGTGTAAATTGTATTTCAGTTGCGTGAGCACTGTACCGCTTAAGCCGAAAAACATTTATTTTACTGATTTGAGCGAAGGTCAAATTATATTGCTTTTGCAGGATTAACAAATTAATATTACCGAAAAAGTTGCACTTTCTTAGGTTTAGACTCAAAGTCGATTTTCTTGTAAATTGTATGTTAATCACTTGAGCACTGTACTGCTTAAACCGAAAAACATGAATTTTACTGATTTGAGCGAAAGTCAAATTATATTTTTATTGCAGGATTAACAAATTAATATTACCGAAAAAATTGCACTTTCTTAGTTTTAGACTTAAAGTCGATTTTCTTGTAAATTGTATTTCAGTTGCGTGAGCACTGTACCGTTTAAGCCGAAAAACATTTATTTTACTGATTTGAGCGAAGGTCAAATTATATTGCTTTTGCAGGATTAACAAATTAATATTACCGAAAAAGTTGCACTCTCTTAGGTTTAGACTCAAAGTCGATTTTCTTGTAAATTGTATGTTAATCACTTGAGCACTGTACTGCTTGAGCCGAAAAACATGAATTTTACTGATTTGAGCGAAAGTCAAATTATATTTTTATTGCAGGATTAACAAATTAATATTACCGAAAAAGTTGCACTTTCTTAGGTTTAGACTCCAAGTCGATTTTCTTGTAAATTGTATGTCAATTGCGGCAGCACTGTACTGCTTCAGCCGAAAAACATCAATATTACTGATTTGCGCGAAAGTAAAATTATAATGTTATTGCAGAATTTACATATTCATATAACCGAAAAAATTGTACTTTATTATTTTTAGACTTAAAGTCGATTTTCTTCTAAATTGTATGTCAATTGCGTGAGCACTGTACCGCTTAAACCGAAAAACATGAATTTTACTGATTTGAGCGACAGTCAAATTATATTGTTATTGCAGAATTGACATATTCATATAACCGAAAAAATTGCACTTTCTTAGTTTTAGACTTAAAGTCGATTTTCTTGTAAATTGTATTTCAGTTGCGTGAGCACTGTACCGCTTAAGCCGAAAAACATTTATTTTACTGATTTGAGCGAAGGTCAAATTATATTGCTTTTGCAGGATTAACAAATTAATATTACCGAAAAAGTTGCACTTTCTTAGGTTTAGACTTAAAGTCGATTTTCTTGTAAATTGTATGTCAATTGCGGCAGCACTGTACTGCTTAAGCCGAAAAACATTAATATTACTGATTTGCACGAAAGTAAAATTATAATGTTATTGCAGAATTTACATATTCATATAACCGAAAAATTTGTACTTTCTTAGTTTTAGACTTAAAGTCGATTTGCTTCCAAATTGTATGTTAATTGCGTGGGCACTGTACCGCTTAAACCGAAAAACATGAATTTTACTGATTTGAGCGAAAGTCAAATTATATTGTTATTGCAGGATTAACAAATTCGATTTTCTTGTAAATTGTATGTCAGTTGCGTGAGCACTGTACTGCTTAAGCCGAAAAACATGAATTTTACTGATTTGAGCGAAAGTCAAATTATATTTTTATTGCAGGATTAACAAATTAATATAACCGAAAAAATTGCACTTTTTTAGGTTTAGACTCAAAGTCGATTTTCTTGTAAATTGTATGTCAATTGCGGCAGCACTGTACTGCTTCAGCCGAAAAACATCAATATTACTGATTTGCGCGAAAGTAAAATTATAATGTTATTGCAGAATTTACATATTCATATAACCGAAAAAATTGTACTTTATTAGTTTTAGACTTAAAGTCGATTTTCTTCTAAATTGTATGTCTATTGCGTGAGCACTGTACCGCTTAACAAATTAATATAACCGAAAAAATTGCACTTTTTTAGGTTTACACTCAAAGTCGATTTTCTTGTAAATTGTATGTCAATTGCGGCAGCACTGTACTGCTTCAGCCGAAAAACATCAATATTACTGATTTGCGCGAAAGTAAAATTATAATGTTATGTCAGAATTTACATATTCATATAACCGAAAAAATTGCACTTTCTTTGTTTTAGACTTAAAGTCGATTTTCTTGTAAATTGTATTTCAGTTGCATGAGCACTGTACCGCTTAAGCCGAAAAACATTTATTTTACTGATTTGAGCGAAGGTCAAATTATATTGCTTTTGCAGGATTACCAAATTAATATTACCGAAAAAGTTGCACTTTCTTAGGTTTAGACTTATAGTCGATTTTCTTGTAAATTGTATGTCAATTGCGGCAGCACTGTACTGTTTAAGCCGAAAAACATTAATATTACTGATTTGCGCGAAAGTAAAATTATAATGTTATTGCAGAATTTACATATTCATATAACCGAAAAAATTGTACTTTCTTAGTTTTAGACTTAAAGTCGATTTGCTTCTAAATTGTATGTTAATTGCGTGAGCACTGTACCGCTTAAACCGAAAAACATGAATTTTACTGATTTGCGCTAAAAGCAAACTTTCATTTTATTTCAGGATTAACATATTCATATAACCGAAAAAATTGCACTTTCTTAGTTTTAGACTTAAAGTCGATTTTCTTGTAAATTGTTAATATTTCAGTTGCATGAGCACTGTACCGCTTTTTTAGGTTTAGACTCAAAGTCGATTTTCTTGTAAATTGTATGTCAATTGCGGCAGCGCTGTACTGCTTCAGCCGAAAAACATCAATATTACTGATTTGTGCGAAAGTAAAATTATAATGTTATTGCAGAATTTACATATTCATATAACCGAAAAAATTGCACTTTCTTTGTTTTAGACTTAAAGTCGATTTCCTTGTAAATTGTATTTCAGTTGCGTGAGCACTGTACCGCTTAAGCCGAAAAACATTTATTTTACTGATTTGAGCGAAGGTCAAATTATATTGCTTTTGCAGGATTAACAAATTAATATTACCGAAAAAGTTGCACTTTCTTAGGTTTAGACTTAAAGTCGATTTTCTTGTAAATTGTATGTCAATTGCGGCAGCACTGTACTGCTTAAGCCGAAAAACATTAATATTACTGATTTGCGCGAAAGTAAAATTATAATGTTATTGCAGAATTAACATATTCATATAACCGAAAAAATTGTACTTTCTTAGTTTTAGACTTAAAGTCGATTTGCTTCTAAATTGTATCAATATTACTGATTTGCGCGGAAGTGAAATTATAATGTTATTGCAGAATTTACATATTCATACTTAAAGTCGATTTTCTTGTAAATTGTATGTCAATTGCGTGAGCACTGTACTGCTTAAACCGAAGAAAATAAATTTTACTGATTTGAGCGAAAGTCAAATTATATTGTTATTGCAGAATTGACATATTCATATAACCGAAAAAATTGAAGTTTCTTAGTTTAGACTTAAAGTCGATTTTCTTCTAAATTCTAAAAAAAAAAATCTCTAAAAAAATTGCACTTTCTTATGACATATAACCGAAAAAATTGCACTTTCTTAGCTTTAGACTTAACGTCGATTTTCGTGTAAATTGTATTTCAGTTACGTGAGCACTGTACCGTTTAAGCCGAAAAACATGAATTTTACTGATTTGAGCGAAAGTAAAATTATAATGTTATTGCAGAATTTACATATTCATATAACCGAAAAAATTGCACTTTCTTTGTTTTAGACTTAAAGTCGATTTTCTTGTAAATTGTATTTCAGTTGCGTGAGCACTGTACCGCTAAAGCTGAAAAACATGATTTTTACTGATTTGAGCGAAAGTCAAATTATAATGTTAATGCAGGATTAACACATTAATATTACCGAAAAAGTTGCACTTTCTAGGTTTAGACTCAAAGTCGATTTTCTTGTAAATTGTATGTTAATCACTTGAGCACTCTACCGCATAAGCCGAAAAACACCAATTTTACTGATTTGCGCGAAAGTAAAATTATAATGTTAATGCAGGATTAACACATTAATATAACCGAAAAAATTCCACTTTCTTAGGTTTAGACTCAAAGTCGATTTCCTTGTAAATTGTATGTTAATCACTTGAGCACTGTACCGCATAAGCCGAAAAACATCAGTTTTACTGATTTGCGCAAAAGTAAAACTATAATGTTATTGCAGGATTAACAACTTAATATTACCGAAAAGGTTGCACTTTCTTAGGTTTAGACTCAAAGTCGATTTTCTTGTAAGTTGTATGTTAATCACTTGAGCACTGTACTGCTTAAGCCGAAAAACATGAATTTTACTGATTTGAGCGAAAGTAAAATTATAATGTTATTGCAGAATTTACATATTCATATAACCGAAAAAATTGCACTTTCTTTGTTTTAGACTTAAAGTCGATTTTCTTGTAAATTGTATTTCAGTTGCGTGAGCACTGTACCGCTAAAGCTGAAAAACATGATTTTTACTGATTTGAGCGAAAGTCAAATTATAATGTTAATGCAGGATTAACACATTAATATAACCGAAAAAATTCCACTTTCTTAGGTTTAGACTCAAAGTCGATTTTCTTGTAAATTGTATGTCAATTGCGGCAGCACTGTACTGCTTCAGCCGAAAAACATCAATATTACTGATTTGCGCGAAAGTAAAATTATAATGTTATTGCAGAATTTACATATTCATATAACCGAAAAAATTGTACTTTCTTAGTTTTAGACTTAAAGTCGATTTTCTTCTAAATTGTATGTCAATTGCGTGAGCACTGTACCGCTTAAACCGAAAAACATGAATTTTACTGATTTGAGCGACAGTCAAATTATATTGTTATTGCAGAATTGACATATTCATATAACCGAAAAAATTGCACTTTCTTAGTTTTAGACTTAAAGTCGATTTTCTTGTAAATTGTATTTCAGTTGCGTGAGCACTGTACCGCTTAAGCCGAAAAACATTTATTTTACTGATTTGAGCGAAGGTCAAATTATATTGCTTTTGCAGGATTAACAAATTAATATTACCGAAAAAGTTGCACTTTCTTAGGTTTAGACTTAAAGTCGATTTTCTTGTAAATTGTATGTCAATTGCGGCAGCACTGTACTGCTTAAGCCGAAAAACATTAATATTACTGATTTGCACGAAAGTAAAATTATAATGTTATTGCAGAATTTACATATTCATATAACCGAAAAATTTGTACTTCCTTAGTTTTAGACTTAAAGTCGATTTGCTTCTAAATTGTATGTTAATTGCGTGAGCACTGTACCGCTTAAACCGAAAAACATGAATTTTACTGATTTGAGCG
Organism: Bactrocera oleae; assembly: GCF_042242935.1. Classification (NCBI taxonomy): domain Eukaryota; kingdom Metazoa; phylum Arthropoda; class Insecta; order Diptera; family Tephritidae; genus Bactrocera; species Bactrocera oleae. The sequence goes on along the minus strand of NC_091541.1, from coordinate 12,915,399 downwards.
AAAGTAAAACTATAATGTTATTGCAGGATTAACAACTTAATATTACCGAAAAAGTTGCACTTTCTTAGGTTTAGACTCAAAGTCGATTTTCTTGTAAGTTGTATGTTAATCACTTGAGCACTGTACTGCTTAAGCCGAAAAACATGAATTTTACTGATTTGAGCGAAAGTAAAATTATAATGTTATTGCAGAATTTACATATTCATATAACCGAAAAAATTGCACTTTCTTTGTTTTAGACTTAAAGTCGATTTTCTTGTAAATTGTATTTCAGTTGCGTGAGCACTGTACCGCTAAAGCTGAAAAACATGATTTTTACTGATTTGAGCGAAAGTCAAATTATAATGTTAATGCAGGATTAACACATTAATATAACCGAAAAAATTCCACTTTCTTAGGTTTAGACTCAAAGTCGATTTCCTTGTAAATTGTATGTTAACCACTTGAGCATTGTACCGCATAAGCCGAAAAACATTAGTTTTACTGATTTGCGCGAAAGTAAAACTATAATGTTATTGCAGGATTAACAACTTAATATTACCGAAAAAGTTGCACTTTCTTAGGTTTAGACTCAAAGTCGATTTTCTTGTAAGTTGTATGTTAATCACTTGAGCACTGTACTGCTTAAGCCGAAAAACATGAATTTTACTGATTTGAGCGAAAGTAAAATTATAATGTTATTGCAGAATTTACATATTCATATAACCGAAAAAATTGCACTTTCTTTGTTTTAGACTTAAAGTCGATTTTCTTGTAAATTGTATTTCAGTTGCGTGAGCACTGTACTGCTTAAGCCGAAAAACATGAATTTTACTGATTTGAGCGAAAGTCAAATTATATTTTTATTGCAGGATTAACAAATTAATATTACCGAAAAAATTGCACTTTCTTAGCTTTAGACTTAAAGTCGATTTTCGTGTAAATTGTATTTCAGTTACGTGAGCACTGTACCGGTTAAGCCGAAAAACATGATTTTTACTGATTTGAGCGAAAGTCAAATTATAATGTTAATGCAGGATTAACACATTAATATAACCGAAAAAATTCCACTTTCTTAGGTTTAGACTCAAAGTCGATTTCCTTGTAAATTGTATGTTAATCACTTGAGCACTGTACCGCATAAGCCGAAAAACATCAGTTTTACTGATTTGCGCGAAAGTAAAACTATAATGTTATTGCAGGATTAACAACTTAATATTACCGAAAAAGTTGCACTTTCTTAGGTTTAGACTCAAAGTCGATTTTCTTGTAAATTGTATGTTAATCACTTGAGCACTGTACTGCTTAAGCCGAAAAACATGAATTTTACTGATTTGAGCGAAAGTCAAATTATATTTTTATTGCAGGATTAACAAATTAATATTACCGAAAAAATTGCACTTTCTTAGGTTTAGACTCAAAGTCGATTTTCTTGTAAATTGTATGTCAATTGCGGCAGCACTGTACTGCTTCAGCCGAAAAACATCAATATTACTGATTTGCGCGAAAGTAAAATTATAATGTTATTGCAGAATTTACATATTCATATAACCGAAAAAATTGTACTTTCTTAGTTTTAGACTTAAAGTCGATTTTCTTCTAAATTGTATGTCAATTGCGTGAGCACTGTACCGCTTAAACCGAAAAACATGAATTTTACTGATTTGAGCGACAGTCAAATTATATTGTTATTGCAGAATTGACATATTCATATAACCGAAAAAATTGCACTTTCTTAGTTTTAGACTTAAAGTCGATTTTCTTGTAAATTGTATTTCAGTTGCGTGAGCACTGTACCGCTTAAGCCGAAAAACATTTATTTTACTGATTTGAGCGAAGGTCAAATTATATTGCTTTTGCAGGATTAACAAATTAATATTACCGAAAAAGTTGCACTTTCTTAGGTTTAGACTTAAAGTCGATTTTCTTGTAAATTGTATGTCAATTGCGGCAGCACTGTACTGCTTAAGCCGAAAAACATTAATATTACTGATTTGCACGAAAGTAAAATTATAATGTTATTGCAGAATTTACATATTCATATAACCGAAAAATTTGTACTTCCTTAGTTTTAGACTTAAAGTCGATTTGCTTCTAAATTGTATGTTAATTGCGTGAGCACTGTACCGCTTAAACCGAAAAACATGAATTTTACTGATTTGAGCGAAAGTCAAATTATATTGTTATTGCAGGATTAACAAATTCGATTTTCTTGTAAATTGTATGTCAGTTGCGTGAGCACTGTACTGCTTAAGCCGAAAAACATGAATTTTACTGATTTGAGCGAAAGTCAAATTATATTTTTATTGCAGGATTAACAAATTAATATAACCGAAAAAATTGCACTTTTTTAGGTTTAGACTCAAAGTCGATTTTCTTGTAAATTGTATGTCAATTGCGGCAGCACTGTACTGCTTCAGCTGAAAAACATCAATATTACTGATTTGCGCGAAAGTAAAATTATAATGTTATTGCAGAATTTACATATTCATATAACCGAAAAAATTGTACTTTATTAGTTTTAGACTTAAAGTCGATTTTCTTCTAAATTGTATGTCTATTGCGTGAGCACTGTACCGCTTAACAAATTAATATAACCGAAAAAATTGCACTTTTTTAGGTTTAGACTCAAAGTCGATTTTCTTGTAAATTGTATGTCAATTGCGGCAGCACTGTACTGCTTCAGCCGAAAAACATCAATATTACTGATTTGCGCGAAAGTAAAATTATAATGTTATTGCAGAATTTACATATTTATATAACCGAAAAAATTGCACTTTCTTTGTTTTAGACCTAAAGTCGATTTTCTTGTAAATTGTATTTCAGTTGCGTGAGCACTGTACCGCTTAATCCGAAAAACATTTATTTTACTGATTAGAGCGAAAGTCAAATTATATTGCTTTTGCAGGATTAACAAATTAATATTACCGAAAAAGTTGCACTTTCTTAGGTTTAGACTTATAGTCGATTTTCTTGTAAATTGTATGTCAATTGCGGCAGCACTGTACTGTTTAAGCCGAAAAACATTAATATTACTGATTTGCGCGAAAGTAAAATTATAATGTTATTACAGAATTTACATATTCATACTTAAAGTCGATTTTCTTGTAAATTGTATGTCAATTGCGTGAGCACTGTACTGCTTAAACCGAAAAAAATAAATTTTACTGATTTGAGCGAAAGTCAAATTATATTGTTATTGCAGAATTGACATATTCATATAACCGAAAAAATTGCAGTTTCTTAGTTTTAGACTTAAAGTCGATTTTCTTGTAAATTGTTAATATTTCAGTTGCATGAGCACTGTACCGCTTAAGCCGAAAAACATTAATTTTACTGATTTGTGCGAAAGTAAAATTATCATGTTAATGCAGGATTAACACATTAATATAACCGAGAAAATTGTACTTTCTTAGTTTTAGACTTAAAGTCGATTTTCTTGTAAATTGTATGTCAATTGCGGCAGCACTGTACTGCTTAAACCGAAAAACATCAATATTACTGATTTGCGCGGAAGTGAAATTATAATGTTATTGCAGAATTTACATATTCATACTTAAAGTCGATTTTCTTGTAAATTGTATGTCAATTGCGTGAGCACTGTACTGCTTAAACCGAAAAAAATAAATTTTACTGATTTGAGCGAAAGTCAAATTATATTGTTATTGCAGAATTGACATATTCATATAACCGAAAAAATTGCAGTTTCTTAGTTTTAGACTTAAAGTCGATTTGCTTCTAAATTGTATGTTAATTGCGTGAGCACTGTACCGCTTAAACCGAAAAACATGAATTTTACTGATTTGCGCTAAAAGCAAACTTTCATTTTATTTCAGGATTAACATATTCATATAACCGAAAAAATTGCACTTTCTTAGTTTTAGACTTAAAGTCGATTTTCTTGTAAATTGTTAATATTTCAGTTGCATGAGCACTGTACCGCTTAAGCCGAAAAACATTAATTTTACTGATTTGTGCGAAAGTAAAATTATCATGTTAATGCAGGATTAACACATTAATATAACCGAGAAAATTGTACTTTCTTAGTTTTAGACTTAAAGTCGATTTTCTTGTAAACTGTATGTCAATTGCGGCAGCACTGTACTGCTTAAACCGAAAAACATCAATATTACTGATTTGCGCGGAAGTGAAATTATAATGTTATTGCAGAATTTACATATTCATACTTAAAGTCGATTTTCTTGTAAATTGTATGTCAATTGCGTGAGCACTGTACTGCTTAAACCGAAAAAAATAAATTTTACTGATTTGAGCGAAAGTCAAATTATATTGTTATTGCAGAATTGACATATTCATATAACCGAAAAAATTGCAGTTTCTTAGTTTTAGACTTAAAGTCGATTTTCTTGTAAATTGTATTTCAGTTGCGTGAGCACTGTACCGTTTAAGCCGAAAAACATGAATTTTATTGATTTGAGCGAAAGTCAAATTATATTGTTATTGCAGGATTAACAAATTAATATTACCGAAAAAGTTGCACTTTCTTAGGTTTAGACTCAAAGTCGATTTTCTTGTAAATTGTATGTCAGTTGCGTGAGCACTGTACTGCTTAAGCCGAAAAACATGAAATTTACTGATTTGAGCGAAAGTCAAATTATATTTTTATTGCAGGATTAACAAATCAATATTACCGAAAAATTGCACTTTCTTAGGTTTAGACTCAAAGTCGATTTTCTTGTAAATTGTATGTTAATCACTTGAGCACTCTACCGCATAAGCCGAAAAACACCAATTTTACTGATTTGCGCGAAAGTAAAATTATAATGTTAATGCAGGATTAACACATTAATATAACCGAAAAAATTCCACTTTCTTAGGTTTAGACTCAAAGTCGATTTCCTTGTAAATTGTATGTTAATCACTTGAGCACTGTACCGCATAAGCCGAAAAACATCAGTTTTACTGATTTGCGCGAAAGTAAAACTATAATGTTATTGCAGGATTAACAACTTAATATTACCGAAAAGGTTGCACTTTCTTAGGTTTAGACTCAAAGTCGATTTTCTTGTAAGTTGTATGTTAATCACTTGAGCACTGTACTGCTTAAGCCGAAAAACATGAATTTTACTGATTTGAGCGAAAGTTAAATTATAATGTTATTGCAGAATTTACATATTCATATAACCGAAAAAATTGCACTTTCTTTGTTTTAGAGTTAAAGTCGATTTTCTTGTAAATTGTATTTCAGTTGCGTGAGCACTGTACCGCTAAAGCTGAAAAACATGATTTTTACTGATTTGAGCGAAAGTCAAATTATAATGTTAATGCAGGATTAACACATTAATATAACCGAAAAAATTCCACTTTCTTAGGTTTAGACTCAAAGTCGATTTCCTTGTAAATTGTATGTTAATCACTTGAGCACTGTACCGCATAAGCCGAAAAACATCAGTTTTACTGATTTGCGCGAAAGTAAAACTATAATGTTATTGCAGGATTAACAAATTAATATTACCGAAAAAGTTGCACTTTCTTAGGTTTAGACTCCAAGTCGATTTTCTTGTAAATTGTATGTCAGTTGCGTGAGCACTGTACTGCTTAAGCCGAAAAACATCAATATTACTGATTTGCGCGAAAGTAAAATTATAATGTTATTGCAGAATTTACATATTCATATAACCGAAAAAATTGCACTTTCTTTGTTTTAGACTTAAAGTCGATTTTCTTGTAAATTGTATTTCAGTTGCGTGAGCACTGTACCGCTAAAGCTGAAAAACATGATTTTTACTGATTTGAGCGAAAGTCAAATTATATTTTTATTGCAGGATTAACAAATTAATATTACCGAAAATGTTGCACTTTCTTAGGTTTAGACTCCAAGTCGATTTTCTTGTAAATTGTATGTCAATTGCGGCAGCACTGTACTGCTTCAGCCGAAAAACATCAATATTACTGATTTGCGCGAAAGTTAAATTATAATGTTATTGCAGAATTTACATATTCATATAACCGAAAAAATTGCACTTTCTTTGTTTTAGACTTAAAGTCGATTTTCTTGTAAATTGTATTTCAGTTGCGTGAGTACTGTACCGCTAAAGCTGAAAAACATGATTTTTACTGATTTGAGCGAAAGTCAAATTATATTTTTATTGCAGGATTAACAAATTAATATTACCGAAAAAATTGCACTTTCTTAGCTTTGGACTTAAAGTCGATTTTCGTGTAAATTGTATTTCAGTTACGTGAGCACTGTACCGGTTAAGCCGAAAAACATTAATATTACTGATTTGCGCGAAAGTAAAATTATAATGTTATTACAGAATTTACATATTCATACTTAAAGTCGATTTTCTTGTAAATTGTATGTCAATTGCGTGAGCACTGTACTGCTTAAACCGAACGAAAATAAATTTTACTGATTTGAGCGAAAGTCAAATTATATTGTTATTGCAGAATTGACATATTCATATAACCGAAAAAATTGCAGTTTCTTAGTTTTAGACTTAAAGTCGATTTTGTTGTAAATTGTTAATATTTCAGTTGCATGAGCACTGTACCGCTTAAGCCGAAAAACATTAATTTTACTGATTTGTGCGAAAGTAAAATTATCATGTTAATGCAGGATTAACACATTAATATAACCGAGAAAATTGCACTTTCTTAGTTTTAGACTTAAAGTCGATTTTCTTGTAAATTGTATGTCAATTGCGGCAGCACTGTACTGCTTAAACCAAAAAACATCAATATTACTGATTTGCGCGGAAGTGAAATTATAATGTTATTGCAGAATTTACATATTCATACTTAAAGTCGATTTTCTTGTAAATTGTATGTCAATTGCGTGAGCACTGTACTGCTTAAACCGAAAAAAATAAATTTTACTGATTTGAGCGAAAGTCAAATTATATTGTTATTGCAGAATTGACATATTCATATAACCGAAAAAATTGCAGTTTCTTAGTTTTAGACTTAAAGTCGATTTGCTTCTAAATTGTATGTTAATTGCGTGAGCACTGTACCGCTTAAACCGAAAAACATGAATTTTACTGATTTGCGCTAAAAGCAAACTTTCATTTTATTTCAGGATTAACATATTCATATAACCGAAAAAATTGCACTTTCTTAGTTTTAGACTTAAAGTCGATTTTCTTGTAAATTGTTAATATTTCAGTTGCATGAGCACTGTACCGCTTAAGCCGAAAAACATTAATTTTACTGATTTGTGCGAAAGTAAAATTATCATGTTAATGCAGGATTAACACATTAATATAACCGAGAAAATTGTACTTTCTTAATTTTAGACTTAAAGTCGATTTTCTTGTAAACTGTATGTCAATTGCGGCAGCACTGTACTGCTTAAACCGAAAAACATCAATATTACTGATTTGCGCGGAAGTGAAATTATAATGTTATTGCAGAATTTACATATTCATACTTAAAGTCGATTTTCTTGTAAATTGTATGTCAATTGCGTGAGCACTGTACTGCTTAAACCGAAAAAAATAAATTTTACTGATTTGAGCGAAAGTCAAATTATATTGTTATTGCAGAATTGACATATTCATATAACCGAAAAAATTGCAGTTTCTTAGTTTTAGACTTAAAGTCGATTTTCTTGTAAATTGTATTTCAGTTGCGTGAGTACTGTACCGCTAAAGCTGAAAAACATGATTTTTACTGATTTGAGCGAAAGTCAAATTATATTTTTATTGCAGGATTAACAAATTAATATTACCGAAAAAATTGCACTTTCTTAGCTTTAGACTTAAAGTCGATTTTCGTGTAAATTGTATTTCAGTTACGTGAGCACTGTACCGGTTAAGCCGAAAAACATTAATATTACTGATTTGCGCGAAAGTAAAATTATAATGTTATTACAGAATTTACATATTCATACTTAAAGTCGATTTTCTTTTAAATTGTATGTCAATTGCGTGAGCACTGTACTGCTTAAACCGAAAAAAATAAATTTTACTGATTTGTGCGAAAGTAAAATTATCATGTTAATGCAGGATTAACACATTAATATAACCGAGAAAATTGTACTTTCTTAGTTTTAGACTTAAAGTCGATTTTCTTGTAAATTGTATGTCAATTGCGGCAGCACTGTACTGCTTAAACCGAAAAACATCAATATTACTGATTTGCGCGGAAGTGAAATTATAATGTTATTGCAGAATTTACATATTCATACTTAAAGTCGATTTTCTTGTAAATTGTATGTCAATTGCGTGAGCACTGTACTGCTTAAACCGAAAAAAATAAATTTTACTGATTTGAGCGAAAGCCAAATTATATTGTTATTGCAGAATTGACATATTCATATAACCGAAAAAATTGCAGTTTCTTAGTTTTAGACTTAAAGTCGATTTGCTTCTAAATTGTATGTTAATTGCGTGAGCACTGTACCGCTTAAACCGAAAAACATGAATTTTACTGATTTGCGCTAAAAGCAAACTTTCATTTTATTTCAGGATTAACATATTCATATAACCGAATAAAATGCACTTTCTTAGCTTTAGACTTAAAGTCGATTTTCTTGTAAATTGTATTTCAGTTGCGTGCGCACTGTACCGCTTAAGCCGAAAAACATGAATTTTACTGATTTGAGCGAAAGTCAAATTATATTGCTATTGCAGGATTAACAAATTAATATTACCGAAAAAGTTACACTTTCTTAGGTTTAGTCTCAAAGTCGATTTTCTTGTAAATTGTATGTCAATTGCGAGCGCACTGTACCGCTTAGGCCGAAAAACATCAATTTTACTGATTTGCGCGAAAGTAAAACTATAATGTTATTGCAGGATTAACAACTTAATATTACCGAAAAAGTTGCACTTTCTTAGGTTTAGACTCAAAGTCGATTTTCTTGCAAATTGTATGTTAATCACTTGAGCACTGTACCGCATAAGCCGAAAAACATCAATTTTACTGATTTGGGCGAAAGTAAAACTATAATGTTATTGCAGGATTAACAACTTAATATTACCGAAAAAATTGCACTTTCTAAGCTTTAGACTTAAAGTCGATTTTCTTGTAAATTGTATTTCACTTGCGTGAGCACTGTACCGCTTAAGCCGAAAAACATGAATTTTACTGATTTGAGCGAAAGTCAAATTATATTGTTATTGCAGGATTAACAAATTAATATTACCGAAAAAGTTGCACTTTCTTAGGTTTAGACTCAAAGTCGATTTTCTTGTAAATTTTATGTTAATCACTTGAGCACTCTACCGCATAAGCCGAAAAACACCAATTTTACTGATTTGCGCGAAAGTAAAATTATAATGTTAATGCAGGATTAACACATTAATATAACCGAAAAAATTCCACTTTCTTAGGTTTAGACTCAAAGTCGATTTCCTTGTAAATTGTATGTTTATCACTTGAGCACTGTACCGCATAAGCCGAAAAACATCAGTTTTACTGATTTGCGCGAAAGTAAAACTATAATGTTATTGCAGGATTAACAACTTAATATTACCGAAAAAGTTGCACTTTCTTAGGTTTAGCCTCAAAGTCGATTTTCTTGTAAATTGTATGTTAATCACTTGAGCACTGTACCGCATAAGCCGAAAAACAACAATTTTACTGATTTGCGCGAAAATAAAATTATATAGCTATTGCAGAATTGACATATTCATATAACCGAAAAAATTGTACTTTCTTAGTTTTAGACTTAAAGTCGATTTTCTTCTAAATTGTAAGTCAATTGCGTGAGCACTGTACTGCTAAAACCGAAAAACATGAATTTTGCTGATGAGCGAAAGTCAAATTATATTGTTATTGCAGGATTAACAAATTAATATTACCGAAAAAGTTGCACTTTCTTAGGTTTAGACTCAAAGTCGATTTTCTTGTAAATTGTATGTCAGTTGCGTGAGCACTGTACTGCTTAAGCCGAAAAACATGAATGTTACTGATTTGCGCGAAAGTAAAATTATAATGTTAATGCAGGATTAACACATTAATATAACCGAAAAAATTCCACTTTCTTAGGTTTAGACTCAAAGTCGATTTCCTTGTAAATTGTATGTTTATCACTTGAGCACTGTACCGCATAAGCCGAAAAACAACAATTTTACTGATTTGCGCGAAAATAAAATTATATAGCTATTGCAGAATTGACATATTCATATAACCGAAAAAATTGTACTTTCTTAGTTTTAGACTTAAAGTCGATTTGCTGCTAAATTGTATGTTAATTGCGTGAGCACTGTATCGCTTAAACCGAAAAACATGAATTTTACTGATTTGAGCGAAAGTCAAATTATATTGTTATTGCAGGATTAACAAATTAATATTACCGAAAAAGTTGCACTTTCTTAATTTAGACTTAAAGTCGATTTTCTTCTAAATTCTAAAAAAATTGCACTTTCTTATGACATATAACCGAAAAAATTGCACTTTCTTAGCTTTAGACTTAAAGTCGATTTTCGTGTAAATTGTATTTCAGTTACGTGAGCACTGTACCGTTTAAGCCGAAAAACATGAATTTTACTGATTTGAGCGAAAGTCAAATTATATTGTTATTGCAGGATTAACAAATTAATATTACCGAAAAAGTTGCACTTTCTTAGGTTTAGACTCAAAGTCGATTTTCTTGTAAATTGTATGTTAATCACTTGAGCACTCTACCGCATAAGCCGAAAAACACCAATTTTACTGATTTGCGCGAAAGTAAAATTATAATGTTAATGCAGGATTAACACATTAATATAACCGAAAAAATTCCACTTTCTTAGGTTTAGACTCAAAGTCGATTTCCTTGTAAATTGTATGTTTATCACTTGAGCACTGTACCGCATAAGCCGAAAAACATCAGTTTTACTGATTTGCGCGAAAGTAAAACTATAATGTTATTGCAGGATTAACAACTTAATATTACCGAAAAAGTTGCACTTTCTTAGGTTTAGCCTCAAAGTCGATTTTCTTGTAAATTGTATGTTAATCACTTGAGCACTGTACCGCATAAGCCGAAAAACAACAATTTTACTGATTTGCGCGAAAATAAAATTATATAGCTATTGCAGAATTGACATATTCATATAACCCAAAAAATTGTACTTTCTTAGTTTTAGACTTAAAGTCGATTTTCTTGTAAATTGTATGTCAGTTGCGTGAGCACTGTACTGCTTAAGCCGAAAAACATGAATTTTACTGATTTGAGCGAAAGTCAAATTATATTGTTATTGCAGGATTAACAAATTAATATTACCGAAAAAGTTGCACTTTCTTAGGTTTAGACTCAAAGTCGATTTTCTTGTAAATTGTATGTCAGTTGCGTGAGCACTGTACTGCTTAAGCCGAAAAACATGAAATTTACTGATTTGAGCGAAAGTCAAATTATATTTTTATTGCAGGATTAACAAATCAATATTACCGAAAAAGTGCACTTTCTTAGGTTTAGACTCAAAGTCGATTTTCTTGTAAATTGTATGTTAATCACTTGAGCACTCTACCGCATAAGCCGAAAAACACCAATTTTACTGATTTGCGCGAAAGTAAAATTATAATGTTAATGCAGGATTAACACATTAATATAACCGAAAAAATTCCACTTTCTTAGGTTTAGACTCAAAGCCGATTTCCTTGTAAATTGTATGTTAATCACTTGAGCACTGTACCGCATAAGCCGAAAAACATCAGTTTTACTGATTTGCGCGAGAGTAAAACTATAATGTTATTGCAGGATTAACAACTTAATATTACCGAAAAAGTTGCACTTTCTTAGGTTTAGACTCAAAGTCGATTTTCTTGTAAATTTTATGTTAATCACTTGAGCACTGTACCGCATAAGCCGAAAAACAACAATTTTACTGATTTGCGCGAAAATAAAATTATATAGCTATTGCAGAATTGACATATTCATATAACCGAATAAAATGCACTTTCTTAGCTTTAGACTTAAAGTCGATTTTCTTGTAAATTGTATTTCAGTTGCGTGCGCACTGTACCGCTTAAGCCGAAAAACATGAATTTAACTGACTTGAGCGAAAGTCAAATTATATTGTTATTGCAGGATTAACAAATTAATATTACCGAAAAAGTTACACTTTCTTAGGTTTAGTCTCAAAGTCGATTTTCTTGTAAATTGTATGTCAATTGCGTGCGCACTGTACCGTTTAGGCCGAAAAACATCAATTTTACTGATTTGCGCGAAAGTAAAACTATAATGTTATTGCAGGATTAACAACTTAATATTACCGAAAAAGTTGCACTTTCTTAGGTTTAGACTCAAAGTCGATTTTTTTGCAAATTGTATGTTAATCACTTGAGCACTGTACCGCATAAGCCGAAAAACATCAATTTTACTGATTTGGGCGAAAGTAAAACTATAATGTTATTGCAGGATTAACAACTTAATATTACCGAAAAAATTGCACTTTCTAAGCTTTAGACTTAAAGTCGATTTTCTTGTAAATTGTATTTCACTTGCGTGAGCACTGTACCGCTTAAGCCGAAAAACATGAATTTTACTGATTTGAGCGAAAGTCAAATTATATTGTTATTGCAGGATTAACAAATTAATATTACCGAAAAAGTTGCACTTTCTTAGGTTTAGACTCAAAGTCGATTTTCTTGTAAATTGTATGTTAATCACTTGAGCACTGTACCGCATAAGCCGAAAAACAACAATTTTACTGATTTGCGCGAAAATAAAATTATATAGCTATTGCAGAATTGACATATTCATATAACCGAAAAAATTGTACTTTCTTAGTTTTAGACTTAAAGTCGATTTTCTTCTAAATTGTAAGTCAATTGCGTGAGCACTGTACTGCTAAAACCGAAAAACATGAATTTTGCTGATTTGAGCGAAAGTCAAATTATATTGTTATTGCAGGATTAACAAATTAATATTACCGAAAAAGTTGCACTTTCTTAGGTTTAGACTCAAAGTCGATTTTCTTGTAAATTGTATGTCAGTTGCGTGAGCACTGTACTGCTTAAGCCGAAAAACATGAATGTTACTGATTTGCGCGAAAGTAAAATTATAATGTTAATGCAGGATTAACACATTAATATAACCGAAAAAATTCCACTTTCTTAGGTTTAGACTCAAAGTCGATTTCCTTGTAAATTGTATGTTTATCACTTGAGCACTGTACCGCATAAGCCGAAAAACAACAATTTTACTGATTTGCGCGAAAATAAAATTATATAGCTATTGCAGAATTGACATATTCATATAACCGAAAAAATTGTACTTTCTTAGTTTTAGACTTAAAGTCGATTTGCTGCTAAATTGTATGTTAATTGCGTGAGCACTGTATCGCTTAAACCGAAAAACATGAATTTTACTGATTTGAGCGAAAGTCAAATTATATTGTTATTGCAGGATTAACAAATTAATATTACCGAAAAAGTTGCACTTTCTTAATTTAGACTTAAAGTCGATTTTCTTCTAAATTCTAAAAAAATTGCACTTTCTTATGACATATAACCGAAAAAATTGCACTTTCTTAGCTTTAGACTTAAAGTCGATTTTCGTGTAAATTGTATTTCAGTTACGTGAGCACTGTACCGTTTAAGCCGAAAAACATGAATTTTACTGATTTGAGCGAAAGTCAAATTATATTGTTATTGCAGGATTAACAAATTAATATTACCGAAAAAGTTGCACTTTCTTAGGTTTAGACTCAAAGTCGATTTTCTTGTAAATTGTATGTTAATCACTTGAGCACTCTACCGCATAAGCCGAAAAACACCAATTTTACTGATTTGCGCGAAAGTAAAATTATAATGTTAATGCAGGATTAACACATTAATATAACCGAAAAAATTCCACTTTCTTAGGTTTAGACTCAAAGTCGATTTCCTTGTAAATTGTATGTTAATCTCTTGAGCACTGTACCGCATAAGCCGAAAAACATCAGTTTTACTGATTTGCGCGAAAGTAAAACTATAATGTTATTGCAGGATTAACAACTTAATATTACCGAAAAAGTTGCACTTTCTTAGGTTTAGCCTCAAAGTCGATTTCCTTGTAAATTGTATGTTAATCACTTGAGCACTGTACCGCATAAGCCGAAAAACAACAATTTTACTGATTTGCGCGAAAATAAAATTATATAGCTATTGCAGAATTGACATATTCATATAACCGAAAAAATTGTACTTTCTTAGTTTTAGACTTAAAGTCGATTTTCTTGTAAATTGTATGTCAGTTGCGTGAGCACTGTACTGCTTAAGCCGAAAAACATGAATTTTACTGATTTGAGCGAAAGTCAAATTATATTGTTATTGCAGGATTAACAAATTAATATTACCGAAAAAGTTGCACTTTCTTAGGTTTAGACTCAAAGTCGATTTTCTTGTAAATTGTATGTCAGTTGCGTGAGCACTGTACTGCTTAAGCCGAAAAACATGAAATTTACTGATTTGAGCGAAAGTCAAATTATATTTTTATTGCAGGATTAACAAATTAATATTACCGAAAAATTGCACTTTCTTAGGTTTAGACTCAAAGTCGATTTTCTTGTAAATTGTATGTTAATCACTTGAGCACTGTACCGCATAAGCCGAAAAACATCAATTTTACTGATTTGGGCGAGAGTAAAACTATAATGTTATTGCAGGATTAACAACTTAATATTACCGAAAAAGTTGCACTTTCTTAGGTTTAGACTCAAAGTCGATTTTCTTGTAAATTGTATGTTAATCACTTGAGCACTGTACCGCATAAGCCGAAAAACATCAGTTTTACTGATTTGCGCGAGAGTAAAACTATAATGTTATTGCAGGATTAACAACTTAATATAACCGAAAAAATTCCACTTTCTTAGGTTTAGACTCAAAGTCGATTTTCTTGTAAATTGTATGTTAATCACTTGAGCACTCTACCGCATAAGCCGAAAAACATCAGTTTTACTGATTTGCGCGAGAGTAAAACTATAATATTATTGCAGGATTAACAACTTAATATTACCGAAAAAGTTGCACTTTCTTAGGTTTAGACTCAAAGTCGATTTTCTTGTAAATTGTATGTTAATCACTTGAGCACTGTACCGCATAAGCCGAAAAACAACAATTTTACTGATTTGCGCGAAAATAAAATTATATAGCTATTGCAGAATTGACATATTCATATAACCGAAAAAAATGCACTTTCTTAGCTTTAGACTTAAAGTCGATTTTCTTGTAAATTGTATTTCAGTTGCGTGCGCACTGTACCGCTTAAGCCGAAAAACATGAATTTTACTGATTTGAGCGAAAGTCAAATTATATTGTTATTGCAGGATTAACAAATTAATATTACCGAAAAAGTTACACTTTCTTAGGTTTAGTCTCAAAGTCGATTTTCTTGTAAATTGTATGTCAATTGCGTGCGCACTGTACCGCTTAAGCCGAAAAACATCAATATTACTGATTTGCGCGAAAGTAAAACTATAATGTTATGGCAGGATTAACAAATTAATATTAAAAAAAGAAAAGAAAAAATTAAACTTTTTTAGATTTTTACTTAAAGCCGATTTTCTTGTAAATTGTATGTTAATCACTTGAGCACTGTACCGCATAAGCCGAAAAACATCAATTTTACTGATTTGGGCGAAAGTAAAACCATAATGTTATTGCAGGATTAACAACTTAATATTACCGAAAAAATTGCACTTTCTAAGCTTTAGACTTAAAGTCGATTTTCTTGTAAATTGTATTTCAGTTGCGTGAGCACTGTACCGCTTAAGCTGAAAAACATGAATTTTACTGATTTGAGCGAAAGTCAAATTATATTGTTATTGCAGGATTAACAAATTAATATTACCGAAAAAGTTGCACTTTCTTAGGCTTAGACCCAAATTATCTTGTAAATTGTATGTCAATTGCGGCAGCAATGTACTGCTTAAGCCGAAAAACAGCAATATTACTGACTAGCGCGAAAGTAAAATTATAATGTTATTGCAGAATTTACATATTCATATAACCGAAAAAATTGTACTTTCTTAGTTTTAGACTTAAAGTCGATTTGCTTCTATATTGTATGTTAATTGCGTGAGCACTGTACCGCTTAAACCGAAAAACATGAATTTTACTGATTTGCGCTAAAAGCAAACTTTCATTTTATTTCAGGATTAACATATTCATATAACCGAAAAAATTGCACTTTCTTAGTTTTAGACTTAAAGTCGATTTTCTTGTAAATTGTTAATATTTCAGTTGCATGAGCACTGTACTGCTTAAGCCGTAAAACATCAATATTACTGATTTGCGCGAAAGTAAAATTATATTGTTAATGCAGGATTAACACATTAATATAACCGAGAAAATTGTACTTTCTTAGTTTTAGACTTAAAGTCGATTTTCTTGTAAATTGTATGTCAATTGCGGCAGCACTGTACTGCTTAAGCCGAAAAACATCAATATTACTGATTTGCGCGAAAGTAAAATTATAATGTTAATGCAGGATTAACACATTAATATAACCGAGAAAATTGTACTTTCTTAGTTTTAGACTTAAAGTCGATTTTCTTGTAAATTGTATGTCAATTGCGGCAGCACTGTACTGCTTAAGCCGAAAAACATCAATATTACTGATTTGCGCGGAATTGAAATTATAATGTTATTGCAGAATTTACATATTCATACTTAAAGTCGATTTTCTTGTCAATTGTATGTCAATTGCGTGAGCACTGTACTGCTTAAACCGAAGAAAATGAATTTTACTGATTTGAGCGAAAGTCAAATTATATTGTTATTGCAGAATTGACATATTCATATAACCGAAAAAATTGCAGTTTCTTAGTTTTAGACTTAAAGTCGATTTTCTTGTAAATTGTATTTCAGTTGCGTGAGCACTGTACCGCTAAAGCTGAAAAACATGATTTTTACTGATTTGAGCGAAAGTCAAATTATATTTTTATTGCAGGATTAACAAATTAATATTACCGAAAAAGTTGCACTTTCTTAGTTTAGACTTAAAGTCGATTTTCTTCTAAATTCTAAAAAAAAAATCTCTAAAGAAATTGCACTTTCTTATGACATATAACCGAAAAAATTGCACTTTCTTAGCTTTAGACTTAAAGTCGATTTTCGTGTAAATTGTATTTCAGTTACGTGAGCACTGTACCGTTTAAGCCGAAAAACATGAATTTTACTGATTTGAGCGAAAGTCAAATTATATTGTTATTGCAGGATTAACAAATTAATATTACCGAAAAAGTTGCACTTTCTTAGGTTTAGACTCAAAGTCGATTTTCTTGCAAATTGTATGTTAATCACTTGAGCACTCTACCGCATAAGCCGAAAAACACCAATTTTACTGATTTGCGCGAAAGTAAAATTATAATGTTAATGCAGGATTAACACATTAATATAACCGAAAAAATTCCACTTTCTTAGGTTTAGACTCAAAGTCGATTTCCTTGTAAATTGTATGTTAATCACATGAGCACTGTACCGCATAAGCCGAAAAACATCAGTTTTACTGATTTGCGCGAAAGTAAAACTATAATGTTATTGCAGGATTAACAACTTAATATTACCGAAAAAGTTGCACTTTCTTAGGTTTAGACTCAAAGTCGATTTTCTTGTAAATTGTATGTTAATCACTTGAGCACTGTACCGCATAAGCCGAAAAACAACAATTTTACTGATTTGCGCGAAAATAAAATTATATAGCTATTGCAGAATTGACATATTCATATAACCGAAAAAATTGTACTTTCTTAGTTTTAGACTTAAAGTCGATTTGCTGCTAAATTGTATGTTAATTGCGTGAGCACTGTACCGCTTAAACCGAAAAACATGAATTTTACTGATTTGAGCGAAAGTCAAATTATATTTTAATTGCAGGATTAACAAATTAATATTACCGAAAAAATTGCACTTTCTTAGGTTTAGACTCAAAGTCGATTTTCTTGTAAATTGTATGTTAATCACTTGAGCACTCTACCGCATAAGCCGAAAAACACCAATTTTACTGATTTGCGCGAAAGTAAAATTATAATGTTAATGCAGGATTAACACATTAATATAACCGAAAAAATTCCACTTTCTTAGGTTTAGACTCAAAGTCGATTTCCTTGTAAATTGTATGTTAATCACTTGAGCACTGTACCGCATAAGCCGAAAAACATCAGTTTTACTGATTTGCGCGAGGGTAAAACTATAATGTTATTGCACGATTAACAACTTAATATTACCGAAAAAGTTGCACTTTCTTAGGTTTAGACTCAAAGTCGATTTTCTTGTAAATTGTATGTTAATCACTTGAGCACTGTACCGCATATGCCGAAAAACAACAATTTTACTGATTTGCGCGAAAATAAAATTATATAGCTATTGCAGAATTGACATATTCATATAACCGAAAAAAATGCACTTTCTTAGCTTTAGACTTAAAGTCGATTTTCTTGTAAATTGTATTTCAGTTGCGTGCGCACTGTACCGCTTAAGCCGGAAAACATGAATTTTACTGATTTGAGCGAAAGTCAAATTATATTGTTATTGCAGGATTAACAAATTAATATTACCGAAAAAGTTGCACTTTCTTAGGTTTAGTCTCAAAGTCGATTTTCTTGTAAATTGTATGTCAATTGCGTGCGCACTGTACCGCTTAAGCTGAAAAACATCAATATTACTGATTTGCGCGAAAGTAAAACTATAATGTTATGGCAGGATTAACACATTAATATAACCGAAAAAATTCCACTTTCTTAGGTTTAGACTCAAAGTCGATTTCCTTGTAAATTGTATGTTAATCACATGAGCACTGTACCGCATAAGCCGAAAAACATCAGTTTTACTGATTTGCGCGAAAGTAAAACTATAATGTTATTGCAGGATTAACAACTTAATATTACCGAAAAAGTTGCACTTTCTTAGGTTTAGACTCAAAGTCGATTTTCTTGTAAATTGTATGTTAATCACTTGAGCACTCTACCGCATAAGCCGAAAAACACCAATTTTACTGATTTGCGCGAAAATAAAATTATATAGCTATTGCAGAATTGACATATTCATATAACCGAAAAAATTGTACTTTCTTAGTTTTAGACTTAAAGTCGATTTGCTGCTAAATTGTATGTTAATTGCGTGAGCACTGTACCGCTTAAACCGAAAAACATGAATTTTACTGATTTGAGCGAAAGTCAAATTATATTTTAATTGCAGGATTAACAAATTAATATTACCGAAAAAATTGCACTTTCTTAGGTTTAGACTCAAAGTCGATTTTCTTGTAAATTGTATGTTAATCACTTGAGCACTCTACCGCATAAGCCGAAAAACACCAATTTTACTGATTTGCGCGAAAGTAAAATTATAATGTTAATGCAGGATTAACACATTAATATAACCGAAAAAATTCCACTTTCTTAGGTTTAGACTCAAAGTCGATTTCCTTGTAAATTGTATGTTAATCACTTGAGCACTGTACCGCATAAGCCGAAAAACATCAGTTTTACTGATTTGCGCGAGGGTAAAACTATAATGTTATTGCAGGATTAACAACTTAATATTACCGAAAAAGTTGCACTTTCTTAGGATTAGACTCAAAGTCGATTTTCTTGTAAATTGTATGTTAATCACTTGAGCACTGTACCGCATATGCCGAAAAACAACAATTTTACTGATTTGCGCGAAAATAAAATTATATAGCTATTGCAGAATTGACATATTCATATAACCGAAAAAAATGCACTTTCTTAGCTTTAGACTTAAAGTCGATTTTCTTGTAAATTGTATTTCAGTTGCGTGCGCACTGTACCGCTTAAGCCGGAAAACATGAATTTTACTGATTTGAGCGAAAGTCAAATTATATTGTTATTGCAGGATTAACAAATTAATATTACCGAAAAAGTTGCACTTTCTTGGGTTTATACTCAAAGTCGATTTTCTTGTAAATTGTATGTCAGTTGCGTGAGCACTGTACTGCTTAAGCCGAAAAACATGAATTTTACTGATTTGAGCGAAAGTCAAATTATATTTTAATTGCAGGATTAACAAATTAATATTACCGAAAAAATTGCACTTTCTTAGGTTTAGACTCAAAGTCGATTTTCTTGTAAATTGTATGTTAATCACTTGAGCACTCTACCGCATAAGCCGAAAAACACCAATTTTACTGATTTGCGCGAAAGTAAAATTATAATGTTAATGCAGGATTAACACATTAATATAACCGAAAAAATTCCACTTTCTTAGGTTTAGACTCAAAGTCGATTTCCTTGTAAATTGTATGTTAATCACTTGAGCACTGTACCGCATAAGCCGAAAAACATCAGTTTTACTGATTTGCGCGAGGGTAAAACTATAATGTTATTGCAGGATTAACAACTTAATATTACCGAAAAAGTTGCACTTTCTTAGGATTAGACTCAAAGTCGATTTTCTTGTAAATTGTATGTTAATCACTTGAGCACTGTACCGCATATGCCGAAAAACAACAATTTTACTGATTTGCGCGAAAATAAAATTATATAGCTATTGCAGAATTGACATATTCATATAACCGAAAAAAATGCACTTTCTTAGCTTTAGACTTAAAGTCGATTTTCTTGTAAATTGTATTTCAGTTGCGTGCGCACTGTACCGCTTAAGCCGGAAAACATGAATTTTACTGATTTGAGCGAAAGTCAAATTATATTGTTATTGCAGGATTAACAAATTAATATTACCGAAAAAGTTGCACTTTCTTAGGTTTAGTCTCAAAGTCGATTTTCTTGTAAATTGTATGTCAATTGCGTGCGCACTGTACCGCTTAAGCTGAAAAACATCAATATTACTGATTTGCGCGAAAGTAAAACTATAATGTTATGGCAGGATTAACAAATTAATATTAAAAAAAGAAAAGAAAAATTGAACTTTCTTAGATTTTTACTTAAAGCCGATTTTCTTGTAAATTGTATGTTAATTACTTGAGCGCTGTACCGCTTAGGCCGAAAAACATCAATTTTACTGATTTGCGAGAAAGTAAAACTATAATGTTATTGCAGGATTAACACATTAATATAACCGAAAAAATTGCACTTTCTTAGGTTTAGACTCAAAGTCGATTTCCTTGTAAATTGTATGTTAATCACTTGAGCACTGTACCGCATAAGCCGAAAAACATCAGTTTTACTGGTTTGCGCGAAAGTAAAACTATAATGTTATTGCAGGATTAACAACTTAATATTACCGAAAAAGTTGCACTTTCTTAGGTTTAGACGCAAAGTCGATTTTCTTGTAAATTGTATGTTAATCACTTGAGCACTCTACCGCATTAGCCAAAAAACACCAATTTTACTGATTTGCGCGAAAGTAAAATTATATAGCTATTGCAGAATTGACATATTCATATAACCGAAAAAATTGTACTTTCTTAGTTTTAGACTTAAAGTCGATTTGCTGCTAAATTGTATGTTAATTGCGTGAGCACTGTACCGCTTAAACCGAAAAACATGAATTTTACTGATTTGAGCGAAAGTCAAATTATATTGTTATTGCAGGATTAACAAATTAATATTACCGAAAAAGTTGCATTTTCTTGGGTTTAGACTCAAAGTCGATTTTCTTGTAAATTGTATGTCAGTTGCGTGAGCACTGTACTGCTTAAGCCGAAAAACATGAATTTTACTGATTTGAGCGAAAGTCAAATTATATTTTAATTGCAGGATTAACAAATTAATATTACCGAAAAAATTGCACTTCCTTAGGTTTAGACTCAAAGTCGATTTCCTTGTAAATTGTATGTTAATCACTTGAGCACTGTACCGCATAAGCCGAAAAACACCAATTTTACTGATTTGCGCGAAAGTAAAATTATAATGTTAATGCAGGATTAACACATTAATATAACCGAAAAAATTCCACTTTCTTAGGTTTAGACTCAAAGTCGATTTCCTTGTAAATTGTATGTTAATCACTTGAGCACTGTACCGCATAAGCCGAAAAACATCAGTTTTACTGATTTGCGCGAGAGTAAAACTATAATGTTATTGCAGGATTAACAACTTAATATTACCGAAAAAGTTGCACTTTCTTAGGTTTAGACTCAAAGTCGATTTTCTTGTAAATTGTATGTTAATCACTTGAGCACTGTACCGCATAAGCCGAAAAACAACAATTTTACTGATTTGCGCGAAAATAAAATTATATTGCTATTGCAGGATTAACAAATTAATATTACCGAAAAAGTTGCACTTTCTTAGGTTTAGTCTCAAAGTCGATTTTCTTGTAAATTGTATGTCAATTGCGTGCGCACTGTACCGCTTAAGCTGAAAAACATCAATATTACTGATTTGCGCGAAAGTAAAACTATAATGTTATGGCAGGATTAACAAATTAATATTAAAAAAAGAAAAGAAAAAATTGAACTTTCTTAGATTTTTACTTAAAGCCGAGTTTCTTGTAAATTGTATGTTAATTACTTGAGCGCTGTACCGCTTAGGCCGAAAAACATGAATTTTACTGATTTGCGCGAGAGTAAAACTATAATGTTATTGCAGGATTAACAACTTAATATTACCGAAAAAAATGCACTTTCTTAGCTTTAGACTTAAAGTCGATTTTCTTGTAAATTGTATTTAAGTTGCGTGCGCACTGTACCGCTTAAGCCGAAAAACATGAATTTTACTGATTTGAGCGAAAGTCAAATTATATTGTTATTGCAGGATTAACAAATTAATATTACCGAAAAAGTTGCACTTTCTTAGGTTTAGTCTCAAAGTCGATTTTCTTGTAAATTGTATGTAAATTGCGTGCGCACTGTACCGCTTAAGCTGAAAAACATCAATATTACTGATTTGCGCGAAAGTAAAACTATAATGTTATGGCAGGATTAACAAATTAATATTACCGAAAAAAATGCACTTTCTTAGGTTTAGTCTCAAAGTCGATTTTCTTGTAAATTGTATGTCAATTGCGTGCGCACTGTACCGCTTAAGCTGAAAAACATCAATATTACTGATTTGCGCGAAAGTAAAACTATAATGTTATGGCAGGATTAACAAATTAATATTAAAAAAAGAAAAGAAAAAATTGTACTTTCTTAGGTTTAGACTCAAAGTCGATTTCCTTGTAAATTGTATGTTAATCACTTGAGCACTGTACCGCATAAGCCGAAAAACATCAGTTTTACTGATTTGCGCGAGAGTAAAACTATAATGTTATTGCAGGATTAACAACTTAATATTACCGAAAAAAATGCACTTTCTTAGCTTTAGACATAAAGTCGATTTTCTTGTAAATTGTATTTCAGTTGCGTGCGCACTGTATCGCTTAAGCAGAAAAACATGAATTTTACTGATTTGAGCGAAAGTCAAATTATATTGTTATTGCAGGATTAACAAATTAATATTACCGAAAAAATTGCACTTTCTTAGGTTTAGACTCAAAGTCGATTTTCTTGTAAATTGTATGTTAATCACTTGAGCACTCTACCGCATAAGCCGAAAAACACCAATTTTACTGATTTGCGCGAAAGTAAAATTATAATGTTAATGCAGGATTAACACATTAATATAACCGAAAAAATTCCACTTTCTTAGGTTTAGACTCAAAGTCGATTTCCTTGTAAATTGTATGTTAATCACTTGAGCGCTGTACCGCATAAGCCGAAAAACATCAGTTTTACTGATTTGCGCGAGAGTAAAACTATAATGTTATTGCAGGATTAACAACTTAATATTACCGAAAAAGTTGCACTTTCTTAGGTTTAGACTCAAAGTCGATTTTCTTGTAAATTGTATGTTAATCACTTGAGCACTGTACCGCATAAGCCGAAAAACAACAATTTTACTGATTTGCGCGAAAATAAAATTATATAGCTATTGCAGGATTAACAAATTAATATTACCGAAAAAGTTGCACTTTCTTAGGTTTAGTCTCAAAGTCGATTTTCTTGTAAATTGTATGTCAATTGCGTGCGCACTGTACCGCTTAAGCTGAAAAACATCAATATTACTGATTTGCGCGAAAGTAAAACAATAATGCTATGGCAGGATTAACAAATTAATATTAAAAAAAGAAAAGAAAAAATTGAACTTTCTTAGATTTTTACTTAAAGCCGAGTTTCTTGTAAATTGTATGTTAATTACTTGAGCGCTGTACCGCTTAGGCCGAAAAACATCAATTTTACTGATTTGCGCGAGAGTAAAACTATAATGTTATTGCAGGATTAACAACTTAATATTACCGAAAAAAATGCACTTTCTTAGCATTATACTTAAAGTCGATTTTCTTGTAAATTGTATTTCAGTTGCGTGCGCACTGTACCGCTTAAGCCGAAAAACATGAATTTTACTGATTTGAGCGAAAGTCAAATTATATTGTTATTGCAGGATTAACAAATTAATATTACCGAAAAAGTTGCACTTTCTTAGGTTTAGTCTCAAAGTCGATTTTCTTGTAAATATTACTGATTTGCGCGAAAGTAAAACTATAATGTTATGGCAGGATTAACAAATTAATATTAAAAAAAGAAAAGAAAAAATTGAACTTTCTTAGATTTTTACTTAAAGCCGAGTTTCTTGTAAATTGTATGTTAATTACTTGAGCGCTGTACCGCTTAGGCCGAAAAACATCAATTTTACTGATTTGCGCGAAAGTAAAACTATAATGTTATTGCAGGATTAACAACTTAATATTACCGAAAAAATATCACTTTCTAAGCTTTAGACTTAACGTCGATTTTCTTGTAAATTGTATTTCAGTTGCGTGTGCACTGTACCGCTTAAGCTGAAAAACATGAATTTTACAGTGGTGCCGTACTGCTTAAGCCGAAAACATCAATATTACTGAATTGCGCGAAAGTAAAATTATAATGTTATTGCAGAATTTACATATTCATATAACCAAAAAAATTGTACCTTCTTAGTTTAGACTTAAAGTCGATTTTCTTCTAAATTCTAAAAAAAAAATCTCTAAAAAAATTGCACTTTCTTATGACATATAACCGAAAAAATTGCACTTTCTTAGCTTTAGACTTAAAGTCGATTTTCTTGTAAATTGTATGTCAGTTGCGTGAGCACTGTACTGCTTAAGCCGAAAAACATGAATTTTACTGATTTG
Source organism: Bactrocera oleae (assembly GCF_042242935.1). NCBI lineage: Eukaryota > Metazoa > Arthropoda > Insecta > Diptera > Tephritidae > Bactrocera > Bactrocera oleae. The sequence goes on along the minus strand of NC_091541.1, from coordinate 12,890,466 downwards.
AGCGAAAGTCAAATTATATTGTTATTGCAGGATTAACAAATTAATATTACCGAAAAAGTTGCACTTTCTTAGATTTAGACTCAAAGTCGATTTTCTTGTAAATTGTATGTCAGTTGCGTGAGCACTGTACTGCTTAAGCCGAAAAACATGAAATTTACTGATTTGAGCGAAAGTCAAATTATATTTTTATTGCAGGATTAACAAATTAATATTACCGAAAAATTGCACTTTCTTAGGTTTAGACTCAAAGTCGATTTTCTTGTAAATTGTATGTTAATCACTTGAGCACTCTACCGCATAAGCCGAAAAACACCAATTTTACTGATTTGCGCGTAAGTAAAATTATAATGTTAATGCGGGATTAACACATTAATATAACCGAAAAAATTCCACTTTCTTAGGTTTAGACTCAAAGCCGATTTCCTTGTAAATTGTATGTTAATCACTTGAGCACTGTACCGCATAAGCCGAAAAACATCAGTTTTACTGATTTGCGCGAGAGTAAAACTATAATGTTATTGCAGGATTAACAACTTAATATTACCGAAAAAATTGCACTTTCTAAGCTTTAGACTTAAAGTCGATTTTCTTGTAAATTGTATTTCAGTTGCGTGAGCACTGTACTGCTTAAGCCGAAAAACATGAATGTTACTGATTTGCGCGAAAGTAAAATTATAATGTTAATGCAGGATTAACACATTAATATAACCGAAAAAATTCCACTTTCTTAGGTTTAGACTCAAAGTCGATTTCCTTGTAAATTGTATGTTTATCACTTGAGCACTGTACCGCATAAGCCGAAAAACAACAATTTTACTGATTTGCGCGAAAATAAAATTATATAGCTATTGCAGAATTGACATATTCATATAACCGAAAAAATTGTACTTTCTTAGTTTTAGACTTAAAGTCGATTTGCTGCTAAATTGTATGTTAATTGCGTGAGCACTGTATCGCTTAAACCGAAAAACATGAATTTTACTGATTTGAGCGAAAGTCAAATTATATTGTTATTGCAGGATTAACAAATTAATATTACCGAAAAAGTTGCACTTTCTTAATTTAGACTTAAAGTCGATTTTCTTCTAAATTCTAAAAAAATTGCACTTTCTTATGACATATAACCGAAAAAATTGCACTTTCTTAGCTTTAGACTTAAAGTCGATTTTCGTGTAAATTGTATTTCAGTTACGTGAGCACTGTACCGTTTAAGCCGAAAAACATGAATTTTACTGATTTGAGCGAAAGTCAAATTATATTGTTATTGCAGGATTAACAAATTAATATTACCGAAAAAGTTGCACTTTCTTAGGTTTAGACTCAAAGTCGATTTTCTTGTAAATTGTATGTCAGTTGCGTGAGCACTGTACTGCTTAAGCCGAAAAACATGAATGTTACTGATTTGCGCGAAAGTAAAATTATAATGTTAATGCAGGATTAACACATTAATATAACCGAAAAAATTCCACTTTCTTAGGTTTAGACTCAAAGTCGATTTCCTTGTAAATTGTATGTTTATCACTTGAGCACTGTACCGCATAAGCCGAAAAACAACAATTTTACTGATTTGCGCGAAAATAAAATTATATAGCTATTGCAGAATTGACATATTCATATAACCGAAAAAATTGTACTTTCTTAGTTTTAGACTTAAAGTCGATTTGCTGCTAAATTGTATGTTAATTGCGTGAGCACTGTATCGCTTAAACCGAAAAACATGAATTTTACTGATTTGAGCGAAAGTCAAATTATATTGTTATTGCAGGATTAACAAATTAATATTACCGAAAAAGTTGCACTTTCTTAATTTAGACTTAAAGTCGATTTTCTTCTAAATTCTAAAAAAATTGCACTTTCTTATGACATATAACCGAAAAAATTGCACTTTCTTAGCTTTAGACTTAAAGTCGATTTTCGTGTAAATTGTATTTCAGTTACGTGAGCACTGTACCGTTTAAGCCGAAAAACATGAATTTTACTGATTTGAGCGAAAGTCAAATTATATTGTTATTGCAGGATTAACAAATTAATATTACCGAAAAAGTTGCACTTTCTTAGATTTAGACTCAAAGTCGATTTTCTTGTAAATTGTATGTTAATCACTTGAGCACTCTACCGCATAAGCCGAAAAACACCAATTTTACTGATTTGCGCGAAAGTAAAATTATAATGTTAATGCAGGATTAACACATTAATATAACCGAAAAAATTCCACTTTCTTAGGTTTAGACTCAAAGTCGATTTCCTTGTAAATTGTATGTTAATCACTTGAGCACTGTACCGCATAAGCCGAAAAACATCAGTTTTACTGATTTGCGCGAAAGTAAAACTATAATGTTATTGCAGGATTAACAACTTAATATTACCGAAAAAGTTGCACTTTCTTAGGTTTAGCCTCAAAGTCGATTTCCTTGTAAATTGTATGTTAATCACTTGAGCACTGTACCGCATAAGCCGAAAAACAACAATTTTACTGATTTGCGCGAAAATAAAATTATATAGCTATTGCAGAATTGACATATTCATATAACCGAAAAAATTGTACTTTCTTAGTTTTAGACTTAAAGTCGATTTTCTTGTAAATTGTATGTCAGTTGCGTGAGCACTGTACTGCTTAAGCCGAAAAACATGAATTTTACTGATTTGAGCGAAAGTCAAATTATATTGTTATTGCAGGATTAACAAATTAATATTACCGAAAAAGTTGCACTTTCTTAGGTTTAGACTCAAAGTCGATTTTCTTGTAAATTGTATGTCAGTTGCGTGAGCACTGTACTGCTTAAGCCGAAAAACATGAAATTTACTGATTTGAGCGAAAGTCAAATTATATTTTTATTGCAGGATTAACAAATTAATATTACCGAAAAATTGCACTTTCTTAGGTTTAGACTCAAAGTCGATTTTCTTGTAAATTGTATGTTAATCACTTGAGCACTGTACCGCATAAGCCGAAAAACATCAATTTTACTGATTTGGGCGAGAGTAAAACTATAATGTTATTGCAGGATTAACAACTTAATATTACCGAAAAAGTTGCACTTTCTTAGGTTTAGACTCAAAGTCGATTTTCTTGTAAATTGTATGTTAATCACTTGAGCACTGTACCGCATAAGCCGAAAAACATCAGTTTTACTGATTTGCGCGAGAGTAAAACTATAATGTTATTGCAGGATTAACAACTTAATATAACCGAAAAAATTCCACTTTCTTAGGTTTAGACTCAAAGTCGATTTTCTTGTAAATTGTATGTTAATCACTTGAGCACTCTACCGCATAAGCCGAAAAACATCAGTTTTACTGATTTGCGCGAGAGTAAAACTATAATGTTATTGCAGGATTAACAACTTAATATTACCGAAAAAGTTGCACTTTCTTAGGTTTAGACTCAAAGTAGATTTTCTTGTAAATTGTATGTTAATCACTTGAGCACTGTACCGCATAAGCCGAAAAACAACAATTTTACTGATTTGCGCGAAAATAAAATTATATAGCTATTGCAGAATTGACATATTCATATAACCGAAAAAAATGCACTTTCTTAGCTTTAGACTTAAAGTCGATTTTCTTGTAAATTGTATTTCAGTTGCGTGCGCACTGTACCGCTTAAGCCGAAAAACATGAATTTTACTGATTTGAGCGAAAGTCAAATTATATTGTTATTGCAGGATTAACAAATTAATATTACCGAAAAAGTTACACTTTCTTAGGTTTAGTCTCAAAGTCGATTTTCTTGTAAATTGTATGTCAATTGCGTGCGCACTGTACCGCTTAAGCCGAAAAACATCAATATTACTGATTTGCGCGAAAGTAAAACTATAATGTTATGGCAGGATTAACAAATTAATATTAAAAAAAGAAAAGAAAAAATTAAACTTTTTTAGATTTTTACTTAAAGCCGATTTTCTTGTAAATTGTATGTTAATCACTTGAGCACTGTACCGCATAAGCCGAAAAACATCAATTTTACTGATTTGGGCGAAAGTAAAACCATAATGTTATTGCAGGATTAACAACTTAATATTACCGAAAAAATTGCACTTTCTAAGCTTTAGACTTAAAGTCGATTTTCTTGTAAATTGTATTTCAGTTGCGTGAGCACTGTACCGCTTAAGCTGAAAAACATGAATTTTACTGATTTGAGCGAAAGTCAAATTATATTGTTATTGCAGGATTAACAAATTAATATTACCGAAAAAGTTGCACTTTCTTAGGCTTAGACCCAAATTATCTTGTAAATTGTATGTCAATTGCGGCAGCAATGTACTGCTTAAGCCGAAAAACAGCAATATTACTGACTAGCGCGAAAGTAAAATTATAATGTTATTGCAGAATTTACATATTCATATAACCGAAAAAATTGTACTTTCTTAGTTTTAGACTTAAAGTCGATTTGCTTCTATATTGTATGTTAATTGCGTGAGCACTGTACCGCTTAAACCGAAAAACATGAATTTTACTGATTTGCGCTAAAAGCAAACTTTCATTTTATTTCAGGATTAACATATTCATATAACCGAAAAAATTGCACTTTCTTAGTTTTAGACTTAAAGTCGATTTTCTTGTAAATTGTTAATATTTCAGTTGCATGAGCACTGTACTGCTTAAGCCGTAAAACATCAATATTACTGATTTGCGCGAAAGTAAAATTATATTGTTAATGCAGGATTAACACATTAATATAACCGAGAAAATTGTACTTTCTTAGTTTTAGACTTAAAGTCGATTTTCTTGTAAATTGTATGTCAATTGCGGCAGCACTGTACTGCTTAAGCCGAAAAACATCAATATTACTGATTTGCGCGAAAGTAAAATTATAATGTTAATGCAGGATTAACACATTAATATAACCGAGAAAATTGTACTTTCTTAGTTTTAGACTTAAAGTCGATTTTCTTGTAAATTGTATGTCAATTGCGGCAGCACTGTACTGCTTAAGCCGAAAAACATCAATATTACTGATTTGCGCGGAATTGAAATTATAATGTTATTGCAGAATTTACATATTCATACTTAAAGTCGATTTTCTTGTCAATTGTATGTCAATTGCGTGAGCACTGTACTGCTTAAACCGAAGAAAATGAATTTTACTGATTTGAGCGAAAGTCAAATTATATTGTTATTGCAGAATTGACATATTCATATAACCGAAAAAATTGCAGTTTCTTAGTTTTAGACTTAAAGTCGATTTTCTTGTAAATTGTATTTCAGTTGCGTGAGCACTGTACCGCTAAAGCTGAAAAACATGATTTTTACTGATTTGAGCGAAAGTCAAATTATATTTTTATTGCAGGATTAACAAATTAATATTACCGAAAAAGTTGCACTTTCTTAGTTTAGACTTAAAGTCGATTTTCTTCTAAATTCTAAAAAAAAAATCTCTAAAGAAATTGCACTTTCTTATGACATATAACCGAAAAAATTGCACTTTCTTAGCTTTAGACTTAAAGTCGATTTTCGTGTAAATTGTATTTCAGTTACGTGAGCACTGTACCGTTTAAGCCGAAAAACATGAATTTTACTGATTTGAGCGAAAGTCAAATTATATTGTTATTGCAGGATTAACAAATTAATATTACCGAAAAAGTTGCACTTTCTTAGGTTTAGACTCAAAGTCGATTTTCTTGCAAATTGTATGTTAATCACTTGAGCACTCTACCGCATAAGCCGAAAAACACCAATTTTACTGATTTGCGCGAAAGTAAAATTATAATGTTAATGCAGGATTAACACATTAATATAACCGAAAAAATTCCACTTTCTTAGGTTTAGACTCAAAGTCGATTTCCTTGTAAATTGTATGTTAATCACATGAGCACTGTACCGCATAAGCCGAAAAACATCAGTTTTACTGATTTGCGCGAAAGTAAAACTATAATGTTATTGCAGGATTAACAACTTAATATTACCGAAAAAGTTGCACTTTCTTAGGTTTAGACTCAAAGTCGATTTTCTTGTAAATTGTATGTTAATCACTTGAGCACTGTACCGCATAAGCCGAAAAACAACAATTTTACTGATTTGCGCGAAAATAAAATTATATAGCTATTGCAGAATTGACATATTCATATAACCGAAAAAATTGTACTTTCTTAGTTTTAGACTTAAAGTCGATTTGCTGCTAAATTGTATGTTAATTGCGTGAGCACTGTACCGCTTAAACCGAAAAACATGAATTTTACTGATTTGAGCGAAAGTCAAATTATATTTTAATTGCAGGATTAACAAATTAATATTACCGAAAAAATTGCACTTTCTTAGGTTTAGACTCAAAGTCGATTTTCTTGTAAATTGTATGTTAATCACTTGAGCACTCTACCGCATAAGCCGAAAAACACCAATTTTACTGATTTGCGCGAAAGTAAAATTATAATGTTAATGCAGGATTAACACATTAATATAACCGAAAAAATTCCACTTTCTTAGGTTTAGACTCAAAGTCGATTTCCTTGTAAATTGTATGTTAATCACTTGAGCACTGTACCGCATAAGCCGAAAAACATCAGTTTTACTGATTTGCGCGAGGGTAAAACTATAATGTTATTGCACGATTAACAACTTAATATTACCGAAAAAGTTGCACTTTCTTAGGTTTAGACTCAAAGTCGATTTTCTTGTAAATTGTATGTTAATCACTTGAGCACTGTACCGCATATGCCGAAAAACAACAATTTTACTGATTTGCGCGAAAATAAAATTATATAGCTATTGCAGAATTGACATATTCATATAACCGAAAAAAATGCACTTTCTTAGCTTTAGACTTAAAGTCGATTTTCTTGTAAATTGTATTTCAGTTGCGTGCGCACTGTACCGCTTAAGCCGGAAAACATGAATTTTACTGATTTGAGCGAAAGTCAAATTATATTGTTATTGCAGGATTAACAAATTAATATTACCGAAAAAGTTGCACTTTCTTAGGTTTAGTCTCAAAGTCGATTTTCTTGTAAATTGTATGTCAATTGCGTGCGCACTGTACCGCTTAAGCTGAAAAACATCAATATTACTGATTTGCGCGAAAGTAAAACTATAATGTTATGGCAGGATTAACACATTAATATAACCGAAAAAATTCCACTTTCTTAGGTTTAGACTCAAAGTCGATTTCCTTGTAAATTGTATGTTAATCACATGAGCACTGTACCGCATAAGCCGAAAAACATCAGTTTTACTGATTTGCGCGAAAGTAAAACTATAATGTTATTGCAGGATTAACAACTTAATATTACCGAAAAAGTTGCACTTTCTTAGGTTTAGACTCAAAGTCGATTTTCTTGTAAATTGTATGTTAATCACTTGAGCACTCTACCGCATAAGCCGAAAAACACCAATTTTACTGATTTGCGCGAAAATAAAATTATATAGCTATTGCAGAATTGACATATTCATATAACCGAAAAAATTGTACTTTCTTAGTTTTAGACTTAAAGTCGATTTGCTGCTAAATTGTATGTTAATTGCGTGAGCACTGTACCGCTTAAACCGAAAAACATGAATTTTACTGATTTGAGCGAAAGTCAAATTATATTTTAATTGCAGGATTAACAAATTAATATTACCGAAAAAATTGCACTTTCTTAGGTTTAGACTCAAAGTCGATTTTCTTGTAAATTGTATGTTAATCACTTGAGCACTCTACCGCATAAGCCGAAAAACACCAATTTTACTGATTTGCGCGAAAGTAAAATTATAATGTTAATGCAGGATTAACACATTAATATAACCGAAAAAATTCCACTTTCTTAGGTTTAGACTCAAAGTCGATTTCCTTGTAAATTGTATGTTAATCACTTGAGCACTGTACCGCATAAGCCGAAAAACATCAGTTTTACTGATTTGCGCGAGGGTAAAACTATAATGTTATTGCAGGATTAACAACTTAATATTACCGAAAAAGTTGCACTTTCTTAGGATTAGACTCAAAGTCGATTTTCTTGTAAATTGTATGTTAATCACTTGAGCACTGTACCGCATATGCCGAAAAACAACAATTTTACTGATTTGCGCGAAAATAAAATTATATAGCTATTGCAGAATTGACATATTCATATAACCGAAAAAAATGCACTTTCTTAGCTTTAGACTTAAAGTCGATTTTCTTGTAAATTGTATTTCAGTTGCGTGCGCACTGTACCGCTTAAGCCGGAAAACATGAATTTTACTGATTTGAGCGAAAGTCAAATTATATTGTTATTGCAGGATTAACAAATTAATATTACCGAAAAAGTTGCACTTTCTTAGGTTTAGTCTCAAAGTCGATTTTCTTGTAAATTGTATGTCAATTGCGTGCGCACTGTACCGCTTAAGCTGAAAAACATCAATATTACTGATTTGCGCGAAAGTAAAACTATAATGTTATGGCAGGATTAACAAATTAATATTAAAAAAAGAAAAGAAAAATTGAACTTTCTTAGATTTTTACTTAAAGCCGATTTTCTTGTAAATTGTATGTTAATTACTTGAGCGCTGTACCGCTTAGGCCGAAAAACATCAATTTTACTGATTTGCGAGAAAGTAAAACTATAATGTTATTGCAGGATTAACACATTAATATAACCGAAAAAATTGCACTTTCTTAGGTTTAGACTCAAAGTCGATTTCCTTGTAAATTGTATGTTAATCACTTGAGCACTGTACCGCATAAGCCGAAAAACATCAGTTTTACTGGTTTGCGCGAAAGTAAAACTATAATGTTATTGCAGGATTAACAACTTAATATTACCGAAAAAGTTGCACTTTCTTAGGTTTAGACGCAAAGTCGATTTTCTTGTAAATTGTATGTTAATCACTTGAGCACTCTACCGCATTAGCCAAAAAACACCAATTTTACTGATTTGCGCGAAAGTAAAATTATATAGCTATTGCAGAATTGACATATTCATATAACCGAAAAAATTGTACTTTCTTAGTTTTAGACTTAAAGTCGATTTGCTGCTAAATTGTATGTTAATTGCGTGAGCACTGTACCGCTTAAACCGAAAAACATGAATTTTACTGATTTGAGCGAAAGTCAAATTATATTGTTATTGCAGGATTAACAAATTAATATTACCGAAAAAGTTGCATTTTCTTGGGTTTAGACTCAAAGTCGATTTTCTTGTAAATTGTATGTCAGTTGCGTGAGCACTGTACTGCTTAAGCCGAAAAACATGAATTTTACTGATTTGAGCGAAAGTCAAATTATATTTTAATTGCAGGATTAACAAATTAATATTACCGAAAAAATTGCACTTCCTTAGGTTTAGACTCAAAGTCGATTTCCTTGTAAATTGTATGTTAATCACTTGAGCACTGTACCGCATAAGCCGAAAAACACCAATTTTACTGATTTGCGCGAAAGTAAAATTATAATGTTAATGCAGGATTAACACATTAATATAACCGAAAAAATTCCACTTTCTTAGGTTTAGACTCAAAGTCGATTTCCTTGTAAATTGTATGTTAATCACTTGAGCACTGTACCGCATAAGCCGAAAAACATCAGTTTTACTGATTTGCGCGAGAGTAAAACTATAATGTTATTGCAGGATTAACAACTTAATATTACCGAAAAAGTTGCACTTTCTTAGGTTTAGACACAAAGTCGATTTTCTTGTAAATTGTATGTTAATCACTTGAGCACTGTACCGCATAAGCCGAAAAACAACAATTTTACTGATTTGCGCGAAAATAAAATTATATTGCTATTGCAGGATTAACAAATTAATATTACCGAAAAAGTTGCACTTTCTTAGGTTTAGTCTCAAAGTCGATTTTCTTGTAAATTGTATGTCAATTGCGTGCGCACTGTACCGCTTAAGCTGAAAAACATCAATATTACTGATTTGCGCGAAAGTAAAACTATAATGTTATGGCAGGATTAACAAATTAATATTAAAAAAAGAAAAGAAAAAATTGAACTTTCTTAGATTTTTACTTAAAGCCGAGTTTCTTGTAAATTGTATGTTAATTACTTGAGCGCTGTACCGCTTAGGCCGAAAAACATGAATTTTACTGATTTGCGCGAGAGTAAAACTATAATGTTATTGCAGGATTAACAACTTAATATTACCGAAAAAAATGCACTTTCTTAGCTTTAGACTTAAAGTCGATTTTCTTGTAAATTGTATTTAAGTTGCGTGCGCACTGTACCGCTTAAGCCGAAAAACATGAATTTTACTGATTTGAGCGAAAGTCAAATTATATTGTTATTGCAGGATTAACAAATTAATATTACCGAAAAAGTTGCACTTTCTTAGGTTTAGTCTCAAAGTCGATTTTCTTGTAAATTGTATGTAAATTGCGTGCGCACTGTACCGCTTAAGCTGAAAAACATCAATATTACTGATTTGCGCGAAAGTAAAACTATAATGTTATGGCAGGATTAACAAATTAATATTACCGAAAAAAATGCACTTTCTTAGGTTTAGTCTCAAAGTCGATTTTCTTGTAAATTGTATGTCAATTGCGTGCGCACTGTACCGCTTAAGCTGAAAAACATCAATATTACTGATTTGCGCGAAAGTAAAACTATAATGTTATGGCAGGATTAACAAATTAATATTAAAAAAAGAAAAGAAAAAATTGTACTTTCTTAGGTTTAGACTCAAAGTCGATTTCCTTGTAAATTGTATGTTAATCACTTGAGCACTGTACCGCATAAGCCGAAAAACATCAGTTTTACTGATTTGCGCGAGAGTAAAACTATAATGTTATTGCAGGATTAACAACTTAATATTACCGAAAAAAATGCACTTTCTTAGCTTTAGACATAAAGTCGATTTTCTTGTAAATTGTATTTCAGTTGCGTGCGCACTGTATCGCTTAAGCAGAAAAACATGAATTTTACTGATTTGAGCGAAAGTCAAATTATATTGTTATTGCAGGATTAACAAATTAATATTACCGAAAAAATTGCACTTTCTTAGGTTTAGACTCAAAGTCGATTTCCTTGTAAATTGTATGTTAATCACTTGAGCACTCTACCGCATAAGCCGAAAAACACCAATTTTACTGATTTGCGCGAAAGTAAAATTATAATGTTAATGCAGGATTAACACATTAATATAACCGAAAAAATTCCACTTTCTTAGGTTTAGACTCAAAGTCGATTTCCTTGTAAATTGTATGTTAATCACTTGAGCGCTGTACCGCATAAGCCGAAAAACATCAGTTTTACTGATTTGCGCGAGAGTAAAACTATAATGTTATTGCAGGATTAACAACTTAATATTACCGAAAAAGTTGCACTTTCTTAGGTTTAGACTCAAAGTCGATTTTCTTGTAAATTGTATGTTAATCACTTGAGCACTGTACCGCATAAGCCGAAAAACAACAATTTTACTGATTTGCGCGAAAATAAAATTATATAGCTATTGCAGGATTAACAAATTAATATTACCGAAAAAGTTGCACTTTCTTAGGTTTAGTCTCAAAGTCGATTTTCTTGTAAATTGTATGTCAATTGCGTGCGCACTGTACCGCTTAAGCTGAAAAACATCAATATTACTGATTTGCGCGAAAGTAAAACAATAATGCTATGGCAGGATTAACAAATTAATATTAAAAAAAGAAAAGAAAAAATTGAACTTTCTTAGATTTTTACTTAAAGCCGAGTTTCTTGTAAATTGTATGTTAATTACTTGAGCGCTGTACCGCTTAGGCCGAAAAACATCAATTTTACTGATTTGCGCGAGAGTAAAACTATAATGTTATTGCAGGATTAACAACTTAATATTACCGAAAAAAATGCACTTTCTTAGCATTATACTTAAAGTCGATTTTCTTGTAAATTGTATTTCAGTTGCGTGCGCACTGTACCGCTTAAGCCGAAAAACATGAATTTTACTGATTTGAGCGAAAGTCAAATTATATTGTTATTGCAGGATTAACAAATTAATATTACCGAAAAAGTTGCACTTTCTTAGGTTTAGTCTCAAAGTCGATTTTCTTGTAAATATTACTGATTTGCGCGAAAGTAAAACTATAATGTTATGGCAGGATTAACAAATTAATATTAAAAAAAGAAAAGAAAAAATTGAACTTTCTTAGATTTTTACTTAAAGCCGAGTTTCTTGTAAATTGTATGTTAATTACTTGAGCGCTGTACCGCTTAGGCCGAAAAACATCAATTTTACTGATTTGCGCGAAAGTAAAACTATAATGTTATTGCAGGATTAACAACTTAATATTACCGAAAAAATATCACTTTCTAAGCTTTAGACTTAACGTCGATTTTCTTGTAAATTGTATTTCAGTTGCGTGTGCACTGTACCGCTTAAGCTGAAAAACATGAATTTTACTGATTTGAGCGAAAATCAAATTATATTGTTATTGCAGGATTAACAAATTAATATTACCGAAAAAATTGCACTTTCTTAGGTTTAGACCCAAATTATCTTGTAAATTGTATGTCAATTGCGGCACCACTGTACTGCTTAAGCCGAAAACATCAATATTACTGAATTGCGCGAAAGTAAAATTATAATGTTATTGCAGAATTTACATATTCATATAACCAAAAAAATTGTACCTTCTTAGTTTAGACTTAAAGTCGATTTTCTTCTAAATTCTAAAAAAAAAATCTCTAAAAAAATTGCACTTTCTTATGACATATAACCGAAAAAATTGCACTTTCTTAGCTTTAGACTTAAAGTCGATTTTCTTGTAAATTGTATGTCAGTTGCGTGAGCACTGTACTGCTTAAGCCGAAAAACATGAATTTTACTGATTTGAGCGAAAGTCAAATTATATTGTTATTGCAGGATTAACAAATTAATATTACCGAAAAAGTTGCACTTTCTTAGATTTAGACTCAAAGTCGATTTTCTTGTAAATTGTATGTCAGTTGCGTGAGCACTGTACTGCTTAAGCCGAAAAACATGAAATTTACTGATTTGAGCGAAAGTCAAATTATATTTTTATTGCAGGATTAACAAATTAATATTACCGAAAAATTGCACTTTCTTAGGTTTAGACTCAAAGTCGATTTTCTTGTAAATTGTATGTTAATCACTTGAGCACTCTACCGCATAAGCCGAAAAACACCAATTTTACTGATTTGCGCGTAAGTAAAATTATAATGTTAATGCGGGATTAACACATTAATATAACCGAAAAAATTCCACTTTCTTAGGTTTAGACTCAAAGCCGATTTCCTTGTAAATTGTATGTTAATCACTTGAGCACTGTACCGCATAAGCCGAAAAACATCAGTTTTACTGATTTGCGCGAGAGTAAAACTATAATGTTATTGCAGGATTAACAACTTAATATTACCGAAAAAGTTGCACTTTCTTAGGTTTAGACTCAAAGTCGATTTTCTTGTAAATTGTATGTTAATCACTTGAGCACTGTACCGCATAAGCCGAAAAACAACAATTTTACTGATTTGCGCGAAAATAAAATTATATAGCTATTGCAGAATTGACATATTCATATAACCGAATAAAATGCACTTTCTTAGCTTTAGACTTAAAGTCGATTTTCTTGTAAATTGTATTTCAGTTGCGTGCGCACTGTACCGCTTAAGCCGAAAAACATGAATTTTACTGATTTGAGCGAAAGTCAAATTATATTGTTATTGCAGGATTAACAAATTAATATTACCGAAAAAGTTACACTTTCTTAGGTTTAGTCTCAAAGTCGATTTTATTGTAAATTGTATGTCAATTGCGTGCGCACTCTACCGCTTAGGCCGAAAAACATCAATTTTACTGATTTGCGCGAAAGTTAAACTATAATGTTATTGCAGGATTAACAACATAATATTACCGAAAAAGTTGCACTTTCTTAGGTTTAGACTCAAAGTCGATTTTCTTGTAAATTGTATGTTAATCACTTGAGCACTGTACCGCATAAGCCGAAAAACATCAATTTTACTGATTTGGGCGAAAGTAAAACTATAATGTTATTGCAGGATTAACAACATAATATTACCGAAAAAATTGCACTTTCTAAGCTTTAGACTTAAAGTCGATTTTCTTGTAAATTGTATTTCAGTTGCGTGAGCACTGTACCGCTTAAGCCGAAAAACATGAATTTTACTGATTTGAGCGAAAGTCAAATTATATTGTTATTGCAGGATTAACAAATTAATATTACCGAAAAAGTTACACTTTCTTAGGTTTAGTCTCAAAGTCGATTTTATTGTAAATTGTATGTCAATTGCGTGCGCACTGTACCGCTTAGGCCGAAAAACATCAATTTTACTGATTTGCGCGAAAGTTAAACTATAATGTTATTGCAGGATTAACAACATAATATTACCGAAAAAGTTGCACTTTCTTAGGTTTAGACTCAAAGTCGATTTTCTTGTAAATTGTATGTTAATCACTTGAGCACTGTACCGCTTAGGCCGAAAAACATCAATTTTACTGATTTGCGCGAAAGTTAAACTATAATGTTATTGCAGGATTAACAACATAATATTACCGAAAAAATTGCACTTTCTAAGCTTTAGACTTAAAGTCGATTTTCTTGTAAATTGTATTTCAGTTGCGTGAGCACTGTACCGCTTAAGCCGAAAAACATGAATTTTACTGATTTGAGCGAAAGTCAAATTATATTGTTATTACAGGATTAACAAATTAATATTACCGAAAAAGTTGCACTTTCTTAGGTTTAGACTCAAAGTCGATTTTCTTGTAAATTGTATGTTAATCACTTGAGCACTCTACCGCATCAGCCGAAAAACACCAATTTTACTGATTTGCGCGAAAGTAAAATTATAATGTTAATGCAGGATTAACACATTAATATAACCGAAAAAATTCCACTTTCTTAGGTTTAGACTCAAAGTCGATTTCCTTGTAAATTGTATGTTTATCACTTGAGCACTCTACCGCATCAGCCGAAAAACACCAATTTTACTGATTTGCGCGAAAGTAAAATTATAATGTTAATGCAGGATTAACACATTAATATAACCGAAAAAATTCCACTTTCTTAGGTTTAGACTCAAAGTCGATTTTCTTGTAAATTGTATGTTAATCACTTGAGCACTGTACCGCATAAGCCGAAAAACAACAATTTTACTGATTTGCGCGAAAACAAAATTATATAGCTATTGCAGAATTGACATATTCATATAACCGAAAAAATTGTACTTTCTTAGTTTTAGACTTAAAGTCGATTTGCTGCTAAATTGTATGTTAATTGCGTGAGCACTGTACCGCTTAAACCGAAAAACATGAATTTTACTGATTTGAGCGAAAGTCAAATTATATTGTTATTGCAGGATTAACATATTAATATTACCGAAAAAGTTGCACTTTCTTAGGTTTAGACTCAAAGTCGATTTTCTTGTAAATTGTATGTCAGTTGCGTGAGCACTGTACTGCTTAAGCCGAAAAACATGAATTTTACTGATTTGCGCGAAAGTAAAATTATAATGTTAATGCAGGATTAACACATTAATATAACCGAAAAAACTCACTTTCTTAATTTAGACTTAAAGTCGATTTTCTTCTAAATTCTAAAAAAAAAATCTCTAAAAAAATTGCACTTTCTTATGACATATAACCGAAAAAATTGCACTTTCTTAGCTTTAGACTTAAAGTCGATTTTCGTGTAAATTGTATTTCAGTTACGTGAGCACTGTACCGTTTAAGCCGAAAAACATGAATTTTACTGATTTGAGCGAAAGTCAAATTATATTGTTATTGCAGGATTAACAAATTAATATTACCGAAAAAGTTGCACTTTCTTAGGTTTAGACTCAAAGTCGATTTTCTTGTAAATTGTATGTTAATCACTTGAGCACTCTACCGCATAAGCCGAAAAACACCAATTTTACTGATTTGCGCGAAAGTAAAATTATAATGTTAATGCAGGATTAACACATTAATATAACCGAAAAAATTCCACTTTCTTAGGTTTAGACTCAAAGTCGATTTCCTTGTAAATTGTATGTTAATCACTTGAGCACTTTACCGCATAAGCCGAAAAACATCAGTTTTACTGATTTGCGCGAAAGTAAAATTATAATGTTATTGCAGGATTAACAACTTAATATTACCGAAAAAGTTGCACTTTCTTAGGTTTAGACTCAAAGTCGATTTTCTTGTAAATTGTATGTTAATCACTTGAGCACTCTACCGCATAAGCCGAAAAACAACAATTTTACTGATTTGAGCGAAAGTCAAATTATATTGTTATTGCAGGATTAACATATTAATATTACCGAAAAAGTTGCACTTTCTTAGGTTTAGTCTCAAAGTCGATTTTCTTGTAAATTGTATGTTAATCACTTGAGCACTGTACCGCATAAGCCGAAAAACAACAATTTTACTGATTTTCGCGAAAGTAAAATTATAATGTTAATGCAGGATTAACACATTAATATAACCGAAAAAATTCCACTTTCTTAGGTTTAGACTCAAAGCCGATTTCCTTGTAAATTGTATGTTAATCACTTGAGCACTGTACCGCATAAGCCGAAAAACATCAGTTTTACTGATTTGCGCGAGAGTAAAACTATAATGTTATTGCAGGATTAACAACTTAATATTACCGAAAAAGTTGCACTTTCTTAGGTTTAGACTCAAAGTCGATTTTCTTGTAAATTGTATGTTAATCACTTGAGCACTGTACCGCATAAGCCGAAAAACAACAATTTTACTGATTTGCGCGAAAATAAAATTATATAGCTATTGCAGAATTGACATATTCATATAACCGAATAAAATGCACTTTCTTAGCTTTAGACTTAAAGTCGATTTTCTTGTAAATTGTATTTCAGTTGCGTGCGCACTGTACCGCTTAAGCCGAAAAACATGAATTTTACTGATTTGAGCGAAAGTCAAATTATATTGGTATTGCAGGATTAACAAATTAATATTACCGAAAAAGTTACACTTTCTTAGGTTTAGTCTCAAAGTCGATTTTCTTGTAAATTGTATGTCAATTGCGTGCGCACTGTACCGCTTAGGCCGAAAAACATCAATTTTACTGATTGGCGCGAAAGTAAAACTATAATGCTATTGCAGGATTAACAACTTAATATTACCGAAAAAGTTGCACTTTCTTAGGTTTAGACTCAAAGTCGATTTTCTTGTAAATTGTATGTTAATCACTTGAGCACTGTACCGCATAAGCCGAAAAACATCAATTTTACTGATTTGGGCGAAAGTAAAACTATAATGTTATTGCAGGATTAACAACTTAATATTACCGAAAAAATTTCACTTTCTAAGCTTTAGACTTAAAGTCGATTTTCTTGTAAATTGTATTTCAGTTGCGTGAGCACTGTACCGCTTAAGCTGAAAAACATGAATTTTACTGATTTGGGCGAAAGTCAAATTATATTGTTATTGCAGGATTAACAAATTAATATTACCGAAAAAGTTGCACTTTCTTAGGTTTAGACCCAAATTATCTTGTAAATTGTATGTCAATTGCGGCAGCACTTTACTGCTTAAGCCGAAAAACATCAATATTACTGATTTGCGCGAAAGTAGAATTATAATGTTATTGCAGAATTTACATATTCATATAACCGAAAAAATTGTACTTTCTTAGTTTTAGACTTAAAGTCGATTTGCTTCTAAATTGTATGTTAATTGCGTGAGCACTGTACCGCTTAAACCGAAAAACATGAATTTTACTGATTTGAGCGAAAGTCAAATTATATTGTTATTGCAGGATTAACAAATTAATATTACCGAAAAAGTTGCACTTTCTTAGGTTTAGACTCAAAGTCGATTTTCTTGTAAATTGTATGTCAGTTGCGTGAGCACTGTACTGCTTAAGCCGAAAAACATGAATTTTACTGATTTGAGCGAAAGTCAAATTATATTTTTATTGCAGGATTAACAAATTAATATTACCGAAAAAATTGCACTTCCTTAGGTTTAGACTCAAAGTCGATTTTCTTGTAAATTGTATGTTAATCACTTGAGCACTATACCGCATAAGCCGAAAAACATCAGTTTTACTGATTTGCGCGAGAATGAAACTATAATGTTATTGCAGGACTAACAACTTAATATTACCGAAAAAGTTGCACTTTCTTAGGTTTAGACTCAAAGTCGATTTTCTTGTAAATTGTATGTTAATCACTTGAGCACTGTACCGCATAAGCCGAAAAACAACAATTTTACTGATTTGAGCGAAAGTCAAATTATATTGTTATTGCAGGATTAACATATTAATATTACCGAAAAAGTTGCACTTTCTTAGGTTTAGTCTCAAAGTCGATTTTCTTGTAAATTGTATGTTAATCACTTGAGCACTGTACCGCATAAGCCGAAAAACAACAATTTTACTGATTTTCGCGAAAGTAAAATTATAATGTTAATGCAGGATTAACACATTAATATAACCGAAAAAGTTGCACTTTCTTAGGTTTAGTCTCAAAGTCGATTTTCTTGTAAATTGTATGTTAATCACTTGAGCACTGTACCGCATAAGCCGAAAAACAACAATTTTACTGATTTTCGCGAAAGTAAAATTATAATGTTAATGCAGGATTAACACATTAATATAACCGAAAAAATTCCACTTTCTTAGGTTTAGACTCAAAGTCGATTTTCTTGTAAATTGTATGTTAATCACTTGAGCACTCTACCGCATAAGCCGAAAAACAACAATTTTACTGATTTGAGCGAAAGTCAAATTATATTGTTATTGCAGGATTAACATATTAATATTACCGAAAAAGTTGCACTTTCTTAGGTTTAGTCTCAAAGTCGATTTTCTTGTAAATTGTATGTTAATCACTTGAGCACTGTACCGCATAAGCCGAAAAACACCAATTTTACTGATTTGAGCGAAAGTCAAATTATATTGTTATTGCAGGATTAACATATTAATATTACCGAAAAAGTTGCACTTTCTTAGGTTTAGTCTCAAAGTCGATTTTCTTGTAAATTGTATGTTAATCACTTGAGCACTGTACCGCATAAGCCGAAAAACAACAATTTTACTGATTTTCGCGAAAGTAAAATTATAATGTTAATGCAGGATTAACATATTCATATAACCGAAAAAGTTGCACTTTCTTAGGTTTAGACTCAAAGTCGATTTTCTTGTAAATTGTATGTTAATCACTTGAGCACTCTACCGCATAAGCCGAAAAACAACAATTTTACTGATTTGAGCGAAAGTCAAATTATATTGTTATTGCAGGATTAACATATTAATATTACCGAAAAAGTTGCACTTTCTTATGACATATAACCGAAAAAATTGCACTTTCTTAGTTTTAGACTTAAAGTCGATTTTCGTGTAAATTGTATTTCAGTTACGTGAGCACTGTACCGTTTAAGCCGAAAAACATGAATTTTACTGATTTGAGCGAAAGTCAAATTATATTGTTATTGCAGGATTAACAAATTAATATTACCGAAAAAGTTGCACTTTCTTAGGTTTAGACTCAAAGTCGATTTTCTTGTAAATTGTATGTTAATCACTTGAGCACTCTACCGCATAAGCCGAAAAACACCAATTTTACTGATTTGCGCGAAAGTAAAATTATAATGTTAATGCAGGATTAACACATTAATATAACCGAAAAAATTCCACTTTCTTAGGTTTAGACTCAAAGTCGATTTCCTTGTAAATTGTATGTTAATCACTTGAGCACTTTACCGCATAAGCCGAAAAACATCAGTTTTACTGATTTGCGCGAAAGTAAAATTATAATGTTATTGCAGGATTAACAACTTAATATTACCGAAAAAGTTGCACTTTCTTAGGTTTAGACTCAAAGTCGATTTTCTTGTAAATTGTATGTTAATCACTTGAGCACTCTACCGCATAAGCCGAAAAACAACAATTTTACTGATTTGAGCGAAAGTCAAATTATATTGTTATTGCAGGATTAACATATTAATATTACCGAAAAAGTTGCACTTTCTTAGGTTTAGTCTCAAAGTCGATTTTCTTGTAAATTGTATGTTAATCACTTGAGCACTGTACCGCATAAGCCGAAAAACAACAATTTTACTGATTTTCGCGAAAGTAAAATTATAATGTTAATGCAGGATTAACACATTAATATAACCGAAAAAATTCCACTTTCTTAGGTTTAGACTCAAAGCCGATTTCCTTGTAAATTGTATGTTAATCACTTGAGCACTGTACCGCATAAGCCGAAAAACATCAGTTTTACTGATTTGCGCGAGAGTAAAACTATAATGTTATTGCAGGATTAACAACTTAATATTACCGAAAAAGTTGCACTTTCTTAGGTTTAGACTCAAAGTCGATTTTCTTGTAAATTGTATGTTAATCACTTGAGCACTGTACCGCATAAGCCGAAAAACAACAATTTTACTGATTTGCGCGAAAATAAAATTATATAGCTATTGCAGAATTGACATATTCATATAACCGAATAAAATGCACTTTCTTAGGTTTAGACTTAAAGTCGATTTTCTTGTAAATTGTATTTCAGTTGCGTGCGCACTGTACCGCTTAAGCCGAAAAACATGAATTTTACTGATTTGAGCGAAAGTCAAATTATATTGGTATTGCAGGATTAACAAATTAATATTACCGAAAAAGTTACACTTTCTTAGGTTTAGTCTCAAAGTCGATTTTCTTGTAAATTGTATGTCAATTGCGTGCGCACTGTACCGCTTAGGCCGAAAAACATCAATTTTACTGATTGGCGCGAAAGTAAAACTATAATGCTATTGCAGGATTAACAACTTAATATTACCGAAAAAGTTGCACTTTCTTAGGTTTAGACTCAAAGTCGATTTTCTTGTAAATTGTATGTTAATCACTTGAGCACTGTACCGCATAAGCCGAAAAACATCAATTTTACTGATTTGGGCGAAAGTAAAACTATAATGTTATTGCAGGATTAACAACTTAATATTACCGAAAAAATTTCACTTTCTAAGCTTTAGACTTAAAGTCGATTTTCTTGTAAATTGTATTTCAGTTGCGTGAGCACTGTACCGCTTAAGCTGAAAAACATGAATTTTACTGATTTGGGCGAAAGTCAAATTATATTGTTATTGCAGGATTAACAAATTAATATTACCGAAAAAGTTGCACTTTCTTAGGTTTAGACCCAAATTATCTTGTAAATTGTATGTCAATTGCGGCAGCACTTTACTGCTTAAGCCGAAAAACATCAATATTACTGATTTGCGCGAAAGTAGAATTATAATGTTATTGCAGAATTTACATATTCATATAACCGAAAAAATTGTACTTTCTTAGTTTTAGACTTAAAGTCGATTTGCTTCTAAATTGTATGTTAATTGCGTGAGCACTGTACCGCTTAAACCGAAAAACATGAATTTTACTGATTTGAGCGAAAGTCAAATTATATTGTTATTGCAGGATTAACAAATTAATATTACCGAAAAAGTTGCACTTTCTTAGGTTTAGACTCAAAGTCGATTTTCTTGTAAATTGTATGTCAGTTGCGTGAGCACTGTACTGCTTAAGCCGAAAAACATGAATTTTACTGATTTGAGCGAAAGTCAAATTATATTTTTATTGCAGGATTAACAAATTAATATTACCGAAAAAATTGCACTTCCTTAGGTTTAGACTCAAAGTCGATTTTCTTGTAAATTGTATGTTAATCACTTGAGCACTATACCGCATAAGCCGAAAAACATCAGTTTTACTGATTTGCGCGAGAATGAAACTATAATGTTATTGCAGGACTAACAACTTAATATTACCGAAAAAGTTGCACTTTCTTAGGTTTAGACTCAAAGTCGATTTTCTTGTAAATTGTATGTTAATCACTTGAGCACTGTACCGCATAAGCCGAAAAACAACAATTTTACTGATTTGCGCGAAAATAAAATTATAAAGCTATTGCAGAATTGACATATTCATATATCAATTTTACTGATTTGCGCGAAAGTAAAACTATAATGTTATTGCAGGATTAACAACTTAATATTACCGAAAAAATATCACTTTCTAAGCTTTAGACTTAACGTCGATTTTCTTGTAAATTGTATTTCAGTTGCGTGTGCACTGTACCGCTTAAGCTGAAAAACATGAATTTTACTGATTTGAGCGAAAGTCAAATTATATTGTTATTGCAGGATTAACAAATTAATATTACCAAAAAAATTGCACTTTCTTAGGTTTAGACCCAAACTATCTTGTAAATTGTATGTCAATTGCGGCAGCACTGTACTGCTTAAGCCGAAAACATCAATATTACTGAATTGCGCGAAAGTAAAATTATAATGTTATTGCAGAATTTACATATTCATATAACCAAAAAAATTGTACCTTCTTAGTTTAGACTTACAGTCGATTTTCTTCTAAATTCTAAAAAAAAAATCTCTAAAAAAATTGCACTTTCTTATGACATATAACCGAAAAAATTGCACTTTCTTAGCTTTAGACTTAAAGTCGATTTTCTTGTAAATTGTATGTCAGTTGCGTGAGCACTGTACTGCTTAAGCCGAAAAACATGAATTTTACTGATTTGAGCGAAAGTCAAATTATATTGTTATTGCAGGATTAACAAATTAATATTACCGAAAAAGTTGCACTTTCTTAGATTTAGACTCAAAGTCGATTTTCTTGTAAATTGTATGTCAGTTGCGTGAGCACTGTACTGCTTAAGCCGAAAAACATGAAATTTACTGATTTGAGCGAAAGTCAAATTATATTTTTATTGCAGGATTAACAAATTAATATTACCGAAAAATTGCACTTTCTTAGGTTTAGACTCAAAGTCGATTTTCTTGTAAATTGTATGTTAATCACTTGAGCACTCTACCGCATAAGCCGAAAAACACCAATTTTACTGATTTGCGCGTAAGTAAAATTATAATGTTAATGCGGGATTAACACATTAATATAACCGAAAAAATTCCACTTTCTTAGGTTTAGACTCAAAGCCGATTTCCTTGTAAATTGTATGTTTATCACTTGAGCACTGTACCGCATAAGCCGAAAAACATCAGTTTTACTGCTTTGCGCGAGAGTAAAACTATAATGTTATTGCAGGATTAACAACTTAATATTACCGAAAAAGTTGCACTTTCTTAGGTTTAGACTCAAAGTCGATTTTCTTGTAAATTGTATGTTAATCACTTGAGCACTGTACCGCATAAGCCGAAAAACAACAATTTTACTGATTTGCGCGAAAATAAAATTATATAGCTATTGCAGAATTGACATATTCATATAACCGAATAAAATGCACTTTCTAAGCTTTAGACTTAAAGTCGATTTTCTTGTAAATTGTATTTCAGTTGCGTGAGCACTGTACCGCTTAAGCCGAAAAACATGAATTTTACTGATTTGAGCGAAAGTCAAATTATATTGTTATTACAGGATTAACAAATTAATATTACCGAAAAAGTTGAACTTTCTTAGGTTTAGACTCAAAGTCGATTTTCTTGTAAATTGTATGTTAATCACTTGAGCACTCTACCGCATCAGCTTAAAAACACCAATTTTACTGATTTGCGCGAAAGTAAAATTATAATGTTAATGCAGGATTAACACATTAATATAACCGAAAAAATTCCACTTTCTTAGGTTTAGACTCAAAGTCGATTTCCTTGTAAATTGTATGTTTATCACTTGAGCACTGTACCGCATAAGCCGAAAAACATCAGTTTTACTGATTTGCGCGAAAGTAAAACTATAATGTTATTGCAGGATTAACAACTTAATATTACCGAAAAAGTTGCACTTTCTTAGGTTTAGCCTCAAAGTCGATTTTCTTGTAAATTGTATGTTAATCACTTGAGCACTGTACCGCATAAGCCGAAAAACAACAATTTTACTGATTTGCGCGAAAATAAAATTATATAGCTATTGCAGAATTGACATATTCATATAACCGAAAAAATTGTACTTTCTTAGTTTTAGACTTAAAGTCGATTTGCTGCTAAATTGTATGTTAATTGCGTGAGCACTGTACCGCTTAAACCGAAAAACATGAATTTTACTGATTTGAGCGAAAGTCAAATTATATTGTTATTGCAGGATTAACATATTAATATTACCGAAAAAGTTGCACTTTCTTAGGTTTAGACTCAAAGTCGATTTTCTTGTAAATTGTATGTCAGTTGCGTGAGCACTGTACTGCTTAAGCCGAAAAACATGAATTTTACTGATTTGCGCGAAAGTAAAATTATAATGTTAATGCAGGATTAACACATTAATATAACCGAAAAAATTCCACTTTCTTGGGTTTAGACTCAAAGTCGATTTCCTTGTAAATTTTATGTTTATCACTTGAGCACTGTACCGCATAAGCCGAAAAACAACAATTTTACTGATTTGCGCGAAAATAAAATTATATAGCTATTGCAGAATTGACATATTCATATAACCGAAAAAATTGTACTTTCTTAGTTTTAGACTTAAAGTCGATTTGCTGCTAAATTGTATGTTAATTGCGTGAGCACTGTACCGCTTAAACCGAAAAACATGAATTTTACTGATTTGAGCGAAAGTCAAATTATATTGTTATTGCAGGATTAACAAATTAATATTACCGAAAAAGTTGCACTTTCTTAATTTAGACTTAAAGTCGATTTTCTTCTAAATTCTAAAAAAAAAATCTCTAAAAAAATTGCACTTTCTTATGACATATAACCGAAAAAATTCCACTTTCTTAGCTTTAGACTTAAAGTCGATTTTCGTGTAAATTGTATTTCAGTTACGTGAGCACTGTACCGTTTAAGCCGAAAAACATGAATTTTACTGATTTGAGCGAAAGTCAAATTATATTGTTATTGCAGGATTAACAAATTAATATTACCGAAAAAGTTGCACTTTCTTAGGTTTAGACTCAAAGTCGATTTTCTTGTAAATTGTATGTTAATCACTTGAGCACTCTACCGCATAAGCCGAAAAACACCAATTTTACTGATTTGCGCGAAAGTAAAATTATAATGTTAATGCAGGATTAACACATTAATATAACCGAAAAAATTCCACTTTCTTAGGTTTAGACTCAAAGTCGATTTCCTTGTAAATTGTATGTTAATCACTTGAGCACTTTACCGCATAAGCCGAAAAACATCAGTTTTACTGATTTGCGCGAAAGTAAAACTATAATGTTATTGCAGGATTAACAACTTAATATTACCGAAAAAGTTGCACTTTCTTAGGTTTAGCCTCAAAGTCGATTTTCTTGTAAATTGTAAGTTAATCACTTGAGTACTGTACCGCATAAGCCGAAAAACAACAATTTTACTGATTTGCGCGAAAATAAAATTATATAGCTATTGCAGAATTGACATATTCATATAACCGAAAAAATTGTACTTGCTTAGTTTTAGACTTAAAGTCGATTTTCTTGTAAATTGTATGTCAGTTGCGTGAGCACTGTACTGCTTAAGCCGAAAAACATGAATTTTACTGATTTGAGCGAAAGTCAAATTATATTGTTATTGCAGGATTAACAAATTAATATTACCGAAAAAGTTGCACTTTCTTAGGTTTAGACTCAAAGTCGATTTTCTTGTAAATTGTATGTCAGTTGCGTGAGTACTGTACTGCTTAAGCCGAAAAACATGAAATTTACTGATTTGAGCGAAAGTCAAATTATATTTTTATTGCAGGATTAACAAATTAATATTACCGAAAAATTGCACTTTCTTAGGTTTAGACTCAAAGTCGATTTTCTTGTAAATTGTATGTTAATCACTTGAGCACTCTACCGCATAAGCCGAAAAACACCAATTTTACTGATTTGCGCGAAAGTAAAATTATAATGTTAATGCAGGATTAACACATTAATATAACCGAAAAAATTCCACTTTCTTAGGTTTAGACTCAAAGCCGATTTCCTTGTAAATTGTATGTTAATCACTTGAGCACTGTACCGCATAAGCCGAAAAACATCAGTTTTACTGATTTGCGCGAGAGTAAAACTATAATGTTATTGCAGGATTAACAACTTAATATTACCGAAAAAGTTGCACTTTCTTAGGTTTAGACTCAAAGTCGATTTTCTTGTAAATTGTATGTAAATCACTTGAGCACTGTACCGCATAAGCCGAAAAACAACAATTTTACTGATTTGCGCGAAAATAAAATTATATAGCTATTGCAGAATTGACATATTCATATAACCGAATAAAATACACTTTCTTAGCTTTAGACTTAAAGTCGATTTTCTTGTAAATTGTATTTCAGTTGCGTGCGCACTGTACCGCTTAAGCCGAAAAACATGAATTTTACTGATTTGAGCGAAAGTCAAATTATATTGTTATTGCAGGATTAACAAATTAATATTACCGAAAAAGTTACACTTTCTTAGGTTTAGTCTCAAAGTCGATTTTCTTGTAAATTGTATGTCAATTGCGTGCGCACTGTACCGCTTAGGCCGAAAAACATCAATTTTACTGATTGGCGCGAAAGTAAAACTATAATGCTATTGCAGGATTAACAACTTAATATTACCGAAAAAGTTGCACTTTCTTAGGTTTAGACTCAAAGTCGATTTTCTTGTAAATTGTATGTTAATCACTTGAGCACTGTACCGCATAAGCCGAAAAACATCAATTTTACTGATTTGGGCGAAAGTAAAACTATAATGTTATTGCAGGATTAACAACTTAATATTACCGAAAAAATTTCACTTTCTAAGCTTTAGACTTAAAGTCGATTTTCTTGTAAATTGTATTTCAGTTGCGTGAGCACTGTACCGCTTAAGCTCAAAAACATGAATTTTACTGATTTGAGCGAAAGTCAAATTATATTGTTATTGCAGGATTAACAAATTAATATTACCGAAAAAGTTGCACTTTCTTAGGTTTAGACCCAAATTATCTTGTAAATTGTATGTCAATTGCGGCAGCACTTTACTGCTTAAGCCGAAAAACATCAATATTACTGATTTGCGCGAAAGTAGAATTATAATGTTATTGCAGAATTTACATATTCATATAACCGAAAAAATTGTACTTTCTTAGTTTTAGACTTAAAGTCGATTTGCTTCTAAATTGTATGTTAATTGCGTGAGCACTGTACCGCTTAAACCGAAAAACATGAATTTTACTGATTTGAGCGAAAGTCAAATTATATTGTTATTGCAGGATTAACAAATTAATATTACCGAAAAAGTTGCACTTTCTTAGGTTTAGACTCAAAGTCGATTTTCTTGTAAATTGTATGTCAGTTGCGTGAGCACTGTACTGCTTAAGCCGAAAAACATGAATTTTACTGATTTGAGCGAAAGTCAAATTATATTTTTATTGCAGGATTAACAAATTAATATTACCGAAAAAATTGCACTTCCTTAGGTTTAGACTCAAAGTCGATTTTCTTGTAAATTGTATGTTAATCACTTGAGCACTCTACCGCATAAGCCGAAAAACACCAATTTTACTGATTTGCGCGAAAATAAAATTATAAAGCTATTGCAGAATTGACATATTCATATAACCGAAAAAAATGCACTTTCTTAGCTTTAGACTTAAAGTCGATTTTCTTGTAAATTGTATTTCAGTTGCGTGCGCACTGTACCGCTTAAGCCGAAAAACATGAATTTTACTGATTTGAGCGAAAGTCAAATTATATTGTTATTGCAGGATTAACAAATTAATATTACCGAAAAAGTTACACTTTCTTAGGTTTAGTCTCAAAGTCGATTTTCTTGTAAATTGTATTTCAGTTGCGTGCGCACTGTACCGCTTAAGCCGAAAAACATGAATTTTACTGATTTGAGCGAAAGTCAAATTATATTGTTATTGCAGGATTAACAAATTAATATTACCGAAAAAGTTACACTTTCTTAGGTTTAGTCTCAAAGTCGATTTTCTTGTAAATTGTATGTCAATTGCGTGCGCACTGTACCGCTTAAGCCGAAAAACATCAATATTACTGATTTGCGCGAAAGTAAAACTATAATGTTATGGCAGGATTAACAAATTAATATTACCGAAAAAGTTACACTTTCTTAGGTTTAGTCTCAAAGTCGATTTTCTTGTAAATTGTATGTCAATTGCGTGCGCACTGTACCGCTTAAGCCGAAAAACATCAATATTATTGATTTGCGCGAAAGTAAAACTATAATGTTATTGCAGAATTTACATATTCATATAACCGAAAAAATTGTACTTTCTTAGTTTTAGACTTAAAGTCGATTTGCTTCTAAATTGTATGTTAATTGCGTGAGCACTGTACCGCTTAAACCGAAAAACATGAATTTTACTGATTTGCGCTAAAAGCAAACTTTCATTTTATTTCAGGATTAACATATTCATATAACCGAAAAGATTGCACTTTCTTAGTTTTAGACTTAAAGTCGATCTTCTTGTAAATTGTTAATATTTCAGTTGCATGAGCACTGTACCGCTTAAGCCGAAAAACATTAATTTTACTGATTTGAGCGAAAGTCAAATTATATTGTTATTGCAGGATTAACAAATTAATATTACCGAAAAAGTTGCACTTTCTTAGGGGTAGACTCAAAGTCGATTTTCTTGTAAATTGTATGTCAATTGAGGCAGCACTGTACTGCTTAAGCCGAAAAACATCAATATTACTGATTTGCGCGAAAGTAAAATTATAATGTTAATGCAGGATTAACACATTAATATAACCGAGAAAATTGTACTTTCTTAGTTTTAGACTTAAAGTCGATTTTCTTGTAAATTGTATGTCAATTGCGGCAGCACTGTACTGCTTAAGCCGAAAAACATCAATATTACTGATTTGCGTGGAAGTGAAATTATAATGTTATTGCAGAATTTACATATTTATACTTAAAGTCGATTTTCTTGTAACTTGTATTTCAGTTGCGTGAGCACTGTACCGCTAAAGCTGAAAAACATGATTTTTACTGATTTGAGCGAAAGTCAAATTATATTTTTATTGCAGGATTAACAAATTAATATTACCGAAGAAGTTGCACTTTCTTAGTTTAGACTTAAAGTCGATTTTCTTCTAAATTCTAAAAAAAAAATCTCTAAAGAAATTGCACTTTCTTATGACATATAACCGAAAAAATTGCACTTTCTTAGGTTTAGACTCAAAGTCGATTTTCTTGTAAATTGTATGTTAATCACTTGAGCACTGTACCGCATAAGCCGAAAAACATCAATTTTACTGATTTGGGCGAAAGTAAAACTATAATGTTATTGCAGGATTAACAACTTAATATTACCGAAAAATTGCACTTTCTAAGCTTTAGACTTAAAGTCGATTTTCTTGTAAATTGTATTTCAGTTGCGTGAGCACTGTACCGCTTAAGCTGAAAAACATGAATTTTACTGATTTGAGCGAAAGTCAAATTATATTGTTATTGCAGGATTAACAAATTAATATTACCGAAAAAGTTGAACTTTCTTAGGCTTAGACCCAAATTATCTTGTAAATTGTATGTCAATTGCGGCAACAATGTACTGCTTAAGCCGAAAAACAGCAATATTACTGACTAGCGCGAAAGTAAAATTATAATGTTATTGCAGAATTTACATATTCATATAACCGAAAAAATTGTACTTTCTTAGTTTTAGACTTAAAGTCGATTTGCTTCTATATTGTATGTTAATTGCGTGAGCACTGTACCGCTTAAACCGAAAAACATGAATTTTACTGATTTGCGCTAAAAGCAAACTTTCATTTTATTTCAGGATTAACATATTCATATAACCGAAAAAATTGCACTTTCTTAGTTTTAGACTTAAAGTCGATTTTCTTGTAAATTGTTAATATTTCAGTTGCATGAGCACTATACTGCTTAAGCCGTAAAACATCAATATTACTGATTTGCGCGAAAGTAAAATTATAATGTTAATGCAGGATTAACACATTAATATAACCGAGAAAATTGTACTTTCTTAGTTTTAGACTTAAAGTCGATTTTCTTGTAAATTGTATGTCAATTGCGGCAGCACTGTACTGCTTAAGCCGAAAAACATCAATATTACTGATTTGCGCGAAAGTAAAATTATAATGTTAATGCAGGATTAACACATTAATATAACCGAGAAAATTGTACTTTCTTAGTTTTAGACTTAAAGTCGATTTTCTTGTAAATTGTATGTCAATTGCGGCAGCACTGTACTGCTTAAGCCTAAAAACATCAATATTACTGATTTGCGCGGAATTGAAATTATAATGTTATTGCAGAATTTACATATTCATACTTAAAGTCGATTTTCTTGTAAATTGTATGTCAATGGCGTGAGCACTGTACTGCTTAAACCGAAGAAAATGAATTTTACTGATTTGAGCGAAAGTCAAATTATATTGTTATTGCAGAATTGACATATTCATATAACCGAAAAAATTGCAGTTTCTTAGTTTTAGACTTAAAGTCGATTTTCTTGTAAATTGTATTTCAGTTGCGTGAGCACTGTACCGCTAAAGCTGAAAAACATGATTTTTACTGATTTGAGCGAAAGTCAAATTATATTTTTATTGCAGGATTAACAAATTAATATTACCGAAGAAGTTGCACTTTCTTAGGCTTAGACTTAAAGTCGATTTTCTTCTAAATTCTAAAAAAAAAATCTCTAAAGAAATTGCACTTTCTTATGACATATAACCGAAAAAATTGCACTTTCTTAGCTTTAGACTTAAAGTCGATTTTCGTGTAAATTGTATTTCAGTTACGTGAGCACTGTACCGTTTAAGCCGAAAAACATGAATTTTACTGATTTGAGCGAAAGTCAAATTATATTGTAATTGCAGGATTAACAAATTAATATTACCGAAAAAGTTGCACTTTCTTAGGCTTAGACCCAAATTATCTTGTAAATTGTATGTCAATTGCGGCAGCAATGTACTGCTTAAGCCGAAAAACATCAATATTACTGACTAGCGCGGAAGTAAAATTATAATGTTATTGCAGAATTTACATATTCATATAACCGAAAAAATTGTACTTTCTTAGTTTTAGACTTAAAGTCGATTTGCTTCTAAATTGTATGTTAATTGCGTGAGCACTGTACCGCTTAAACCGAAAAACATGAATTTTACTGATTTGCGCTAAAAGCAAACTTTCATTTTATTTCAGGATTAACATATTCATATAACCGAAAAGATTGCACTTTCTTAGTTTTAGACTTAAAGTCGATCTTCTTGTAAATTGTTAATATTTCAGTTGCATGAGCACTGTACTGCTTAAGCCGTAAAACATCAATATTACTGATTTGCGCGAAAGTAAAATTATAATGTTAATGCAGGATTAACACATTAATATAACCGAGAAAATTGTACTTTCTTAGTTTTAGACTTAAAGTCGATTTTCTTGTAAATTGTATGTCAATTGCGGCAGCACTGTACTGCTTAAGCCGAAAAACATCAATATTACTGATTTGCGCGAAAGTAAAATTATAATGTTAATGCAGGATTAACACATTAATATAACCGAGAAAATTGTACTTTCTTAGTTTTAGACTTAAAGTCGATTTTCTTGTAAATTGTATGTCAATTGCGGCAGCACTGTACTGCTTAAGCCGAAAAACATCAATATTACTGATTTGCGTGGAAGTGAAATTATAATGTTATTGCAGAATTTACATATTTATACTTAAAGTCGATTTTCTTGTAACTTGTATTTCAGTTGCGTGAGCACTGTACCGCTAAAGCTGAAAAACATGATTTTTACTGATTTGAGCGAAAGTCAAATTATATTTTTATTGCAGGATTAACAAATTAATATTACCGAAGAAGTTGCACTTTCTTAGTTTAGACTTAAAGTCGATTTTCTTCTAAATTCTAAAAAAAAAATCTCTAAAGAAATTGCACTTTCTTATGACATATAACCGAAAAAATTGCACTTTCTTAGCTTTAGACTTAAAGTCGATTTTCGTGTAAATTGTATTTCAGTTACGTGAGCACTGTACCGTTTAAGCCGAAAAACATGAATTTTACTGATTTGAGCGAAAGTCAAATTATATTGTAATTGCAGGATTAACAAATTAATATTACCGAAAAAGTTGCACTTTCTTAGGCTTAGACCCAAATTATCTTGTAAATTGTATGTCAATTGCGGCAGCAATGTACTGCTTAAGCCGAAAAACATCAATATTACTGACTAGCGCGGAAGTAAAATTATAATGTTATTGCAGAATTTACATATTCATATAACCGAAAAAATTGTACTTTCTTAGTTTTAGACTTAAAGTCGATTTGCTTCTAAATTGTATGTTAATTGCGTGAGCACTGTACCGCTTAAACCGAAAAACATGAATTTTACTGATTTGCGCTAAAAGCAAACTTTCATTTTATTTCAGGATTAACATATTCATATAACCGAAAAGATTGCACTTTCTTAGTTTTAGACTTAAAGTCGATCTTCTTGTAAATTGTTAATATTTCAGTTGCATGAGCACTGTACCGCTTAAGCCGAAAAAACATTAATTTTACTGATTTGAGCGAAAGTCAAATTATATTGTTATTGCAGGATTAACAAATTAATATTACCGAAAAAGTTGCACTTTCTTGGGTTTAGACTCAAAGTCGATTTTCTTGTAAATTGTATGTCAGTTGCGTGAGCACTGTACTGCTTAAGCCGAAAAACATGAATTTTACTGATTTGAGCGAAAGTCAAATTATATTTTAATTGCAGGATTAACAAATTAATATTACCGAAAAAATTGCACTTTCTTAGGTTTCGACTCAAAGTCGATTTTCTTGTAAATTGTATGTTAATCACTTGAGCACTCTACCGCATAAGCTTAAAAACACCAATTTTACTGATTTGCGCGAAAGTAAAATTATAATGTTAATGCAGGATTAACACATTAATATAACCGCAAAAATTCCACTTTCTTAGGTTTAGACTCAAAGTCGATTTCCTTGTAAATTGTATGTTAATCACTTGAGCACTGTACCGCATAAGCCGAAAAACATCAGTTTTACTGATTTGCGCGAGGGTAAAACTAAAATGTTATTGCAGGATTAACAACTTAATATTACCGAAAAAGTTGCACTTTCTTAGGTTTAGACTCAAAGTCGATTTTCTTGTAAATTGTATGTTAATCACTTGAGCACTGTACCGCATTAGCCGAAAAAAAACAATTTTACTGATTTGCGCGAAAATAAAATTATATAGCTATTGCAGAATTGACATATTCATATAACCGAAAAAAATGCACTTTCTTAGCTTTAGACTTAAAGTCGATTTTCTTGTAAATTGTATTTCAGTTGCGTGCGCACTGTACCGCTTAAGCCGAAAAACATGAATTTTACTGATTTAAGCGAAAGTCAAATTATATTTTAATTGCAGGATTAACAAACTAATATTACCGAAAAAGTTGCACTTTCTTGGGTTTAGACTCAAAGTCGATTTTCTTGTAAATTGTATGTCAGTTGCGTGAGCACTGTACTGCTTAAGCCGAAAAACATGAATTTTACTGATTTGAGCGAAAGTCAAATTATATTTTTATTGCAGGATTAACAAATTAATATTACCGAAAAAATTGCACTTTCTTAGGTTTAGACTCAAAGTCGATTTTCTTGTAAATTGTATGTTAATCACTTGAGCACTCTACCGCATAAGCCGAAAAACACCAATTTTACTGATTTGCGCGAAAGTAAAATTATAATGTTATTGCAGGATTAACAACTTATTATTACCGAAAAAGTTGCACTTTCTTAGGTTTAGACTCAAAGTCGATTTCCTTGTAAATTGTATGTTAATCACTTGAGCACTGTACCGCATAAGCCGAAAAACATCAGTTTTACTGATTTGCGCGAGGCTAAAACTATAATGTTATTGCAGGATTAACAACTTAATATTACCGAAAAAGTTGCACTTTCTTAGGTTTAGACTCAAAGTCGATTTTCTTGTAAATTGTATGTTAATCACTTGAGCACTCTACCGCATAAGCCAAAAAACACCAATTTTACTGATTTGCGCGAAAGTAAAATTATAATGTTAATGCAGGATTAACACATTAATATAACCGAAAAAATTCCACTTTCTTAGGTTTAGACTCAAAGTCGATTTCCTTGTAAATTGTATGTTAATCACTTGAGCACTGTACCGCATAAGCCGAAAAACATGAATTTTACTGATTTGAGCGAAAGTCAAATTATATTGTTATTGCAGGATTAACAAATTAATATTACCGAAAAAGTTGCACTTTCTTAGGTTTAGACTCAAAGTTGATTTTCTTCTAAATTCTAAAAAAAAAATCTCTAAAGAAATTGCACTTTCTTATGACATATAACCGAAAAAATTGCACTTTCTTAGCTTTAGACTTAAAGTCGATTTTCGTGTAAATTGTATTTCAGTTACGTGAGCACTGTACCGTTTAAGCCGAAAAACATGAATTTTACTGATTTGAGCGAAAGTCAAATTATATTGTTATTGCAGAATTGACATATTCATATAACCGAAAAAATTGCAGTTTCTTAGTTTTAGACTTAAAGTCGATTTTCTTGTAAATTGTATTTCAGTTGCGTGAGCACTGTACCGCTAAAGCTGAAAAACATGATTTTTACTGATTTGAGCGAAAGTCAAATTATATTTTTATTGCAGGATTAACAAATTAATATTACCGAAAAAGTTGCACTTTCTTAGTTTAGACTTAAAGTCGATTTTCTTCTAAATTCTAAAAAAAAAATCTCTAAAGAAATTGCACTTTCTTATGACATATAACCGAAAAAATTGCACTTTCTTAGCTTTAGACTTAAAGTCGATTTTCGTGTAAATTGTATTTCAGTTACGTGAGCACTGTACCGTTTAAGCCGAAAAACATGAATTTTACTGATTTGAGCGAAAGTCAAATTATATTGTAATTGCAGGATTAACAAATTAATATTACCGAAAAAGTTGCACTTTCTTAGGCTTAGACCCAAATTATCTTGTAAATTGTATGTCAATTGCGGCAGCAATGTACTGCTTAAGCCGAAAAACATCAATATTACTGACTAGCGCGGAAGTAAAATTATAATGTTATTGCAGAATTTACATATTCATATAACCGAAAAAATTGTACTTTCTTAGTTTTAGACTTAAAGTCGATTTGCTTCTAAATTGTATGTTAATTGCGTGAGCACTGTACCGCTTAAACCGAAAAACATGAATTTTACTGATTTGCGCTAAAAGCAAACTTTCATTTTATTTCAGGATTAACATATTCATATAACCGAAAAGATTGCACTTTCTTAGTTTTAGACTTAAAGTCGATCTTCTTGTAAATTGTTAATATTTCAGTTGCATGAGCACTGTACCGCTTAAGCCGAAAAAACATTAATTTTACTGATTTGAGCGAAAGTCAAATTATATTGTTATTGCAGGATTAACAAATTAATATTACCGAAAAAGTTGCACTTTCTTGGGTTTAGACTCAAAGTCGATTTTCTTGTAAATTGTATGTCAGTTGCGTGAGCACTGTACTGCTTAAGCCGAAAAACATGAATTTTACTGATTTGAGCGAAAGTCAAATTATATTTTAATTGCAGGATTAACAAATTAATATTACCGAAAAAATTGCACTTTCTTAGGTTTAGACTCAAAGTCGATTTTCTTGTAAATTGTATGTTAATCACTTGAGCACTCTACCGCATAAGCTTAAAAACACCAATTTTACTGATTTGCGCGAAAGTAAAATTATAATGTTAATGCAGGATTAACACATTAATATAACCGCAAAAATTCCACTTTCTTAGGTTTAGACTCAAAGTCGATTTCCTTGTAAATTGTATGTTAATCACTTGAGCACTGTACCGCATAAGCCGAAAAACATCAGTTTTACTGATTTGCGCGAGGGTAAAACTAAAATGTTATTGCAGGATTAACAACTTAATATTACCGAAAAAGTTGCACTTTCTTAGGTTTAGACTCAAAGTCGATTTTCTTGTAAATTGTATGTTAATCACTTGAGCACTGTACCGCATTAGCCGAAAAAAAACAATTTTACTGATTTGCGCGAAAATAAAATTATATAGCTATTGCAGAATTGACATATTCATATAACCGAAAAAAATGCACTTTCTTAGCTTTAGACTTAAAGTCGATTTTCTTGTAAATTGTATTTCAGTTGCGTGCGCACTGTACCGCTTAAGCCGAAAAACATGAATTTTACTGATTTAAGCGAAAGTCAAATTATATTTTAATTGCAGGATTAACAAATTAATATTACCGAAAAAGTTGCACTTTCTTGGGTTTAGACTCAAAGTCGATTTTCTTGTAAATTGTATGTCAGTTGCGTGAGCACTGTACTGCTTAAGCCGAAAAACATGAATTTTACTGATTTGAGCGAAAGTCAAATTATATTTTTATTGCAGGATTAACAAATTAATATTACCGAAAAAATTGCACTTTCTTAGGTTTAGACTCAAAGTCGATTTTCTTGTAAATTGTATGTTAATCACTTGAGCACTCTACCGCATAAGCCGAAAAACACCAATTTTACTGATTTGCGCGAAAGTAAAATTATAATGTTATTGCAGGATTAACAACTTATTATTACCGAAAAAGTTGCACTTTCTTAGGTTTAGACTCAAAGTCGATTTCCTTGTAAATTGTATGTTAATCACTTGAGCACTGTACCGCATAAGCCGAAAAACATCAGTTTTACTGATTTGCGCGAGGCTAAAACTATAATGTTATTGCAGGATTAACAACTTAATATTACCGAAAAAGTTGCACTTTCTTAGGTTTAGACTCAAAGTCGATTTTCTTGTAAATTGTATGTTAATCACTTGAGCACTCTACCGCATAAGCCAAAAAACACCAATTTTACTGATTTGCGCGAAAGTAAAATTATAATGTTAATGCAGGATTAACACATTAATATAACCGAAAAAATTCCACTTTCTTAGGTTTAGACTCAAAGTCGATTTCCTTGTAAATTGTATGTTAATCACTTGAGCACTGTACCGCATAAGCCGAAAAACATGAATTTTACTGATTTGAGCGAAAGTCAAATTATATTGTTATTGCAGGATTAACAAATTAATATTACCGAAAAAGTTGCACTTTCTTAGGTTT
This sequence comes from Bactrocera oleae, assembly GCF_042242935.1. Taxonomy (NCBI): domain Eukaryota; kingdom Metazoa; phylum Arthropoda; class Insecta; order Diptera; family Tephritidae; genus Bactrocera; species Bactrocera oleae. The sequence goes on along the minus strand of NC_091541.1, from coordinate 12,853,631 downwards.
AGACTCAAAGTTGATTTTCTTGTAAATTGCATGTTAATCACTTGAGCACTGTACCGCATAAGCCGAAAAACAACAATTTTACTGATTGGCGCGAAAATAAAATTATATAGCTATTGCAGAATTGACATATTCATATAACCGAAAAAATTGTACTTTCTGAGTTTTAGACTTAAAGTCGATTTGCTGCTAAATTGTATGTTAATTGCGTGAGCACTGTACCGCTTAAACCGAAAAACATGAATTTTACTGATTTGAGCGAAAGTCAAATTATATTGTTATTGCAGGATTAACAAATTAATATTACCGAAAAAGTTTCACTTTCTTGGGTTTAGACTCAAAGTCGATTTTCTTGTAAATTGTATGTCAGTTGCGTGAGCACTGTACTGCTTAAGCCGAAAAACATGAATTTTACTGATTTGAGCGAAAGTCAAATTATATTTTAATTGCAGGATTAACAAATTAATATTACCGAAAAAATTGCACTTTCTTAGGTTTAGACTCAAAGTCGATTTCCTTGTAAATTGTATGTTAATCACTTGAGCACTGTACCGCATAAGCCGAAAAACACCAATTTTACTGATTTGCGCGAAAGTAAAATTATAATGTTAATGCAGGATTAACACATTAATATAACCGAAAAAATTCCACTTTCTTAGGTTTAGACTCAAAGTCGATTTCCTTGTAAATTGTATGTTAATCACTTGAGCACTGTACCGCATAAGCCGAAAAACATCAGTTTTACTGATTTGCGCGAGAGTAAAACTATAATGTTATTGCAGGATTAACAACTTAATATTACCGAAAAAGTTGCACTTTCTTAGGTTTAGACTCAAAGTCGATTTTCTTGTAAATTGTATGTTAATCACTTGAGCACTGTACCGCATAAGCCAAAAAACAACAATTTTACTGATTTGCGCGAAAATAAAATTATATAGCTATTGCAGGATTAACAAATTAATATTACCGAAAAAGTTGCACTTTCTTAGGTTTAGTCTCAAAGTCGATTTTCTTGTAAATTGTATGTCAATTGCGTGCGCACTGTACCGCTTAAGCTGAAAAATATCAATATTACTGATTTGCGCGAAAGTAAAACTATAATGTTATGGCAGGATTAACAAATTAATATTAAAAAAAGAAAAGAAAAAATTGAACTTTCTTAGATTTTTACTTAAAGCCGAGTTTCTTGTAAATTGTATGTTAATTACTTGAGCGCTGTACCGCTTAGGCCGAAAAACATCAATTTTACTGATTTGCGCGAGAGTAAAACTTTAATGTTATTGCAGGATTAACAACTTAATATTACCGAAAAAAATGCACTTTCTTAGCTTTAGACTTAAAGTCGATTTTCTTGTAAATTGTATTTCAGTTGCGTGCGCACTGTACCGCTTAAGCCGAAAAACATGAATTTTACTGATTTGAGCGAAAGTCAAATTATATTGTTATTGCAGGATTAACAAATTAATATTACCGAAAAAGTTGCACTTTCTTAGGTTTAGTCTCAAAGTCGATTTTCTTGTAAATTGTATGTCAATTGCGTGCGCACTGTACCGCTTAAGCTGAAAAACATCAATATTACTGATTTGCGCGAACGTAAAACTATAATGTTATGGCAGGATTAACAAATTAATATTAAAAAAAGAAAAGAAAAATTGAACTTTCTTAGATTTTTACTTAAAGCCGATTTTCTTGTAAATTGTATGTTAATTACTTGAGCGCTGTACCGCTTAGGCCGAAAAACATCAATTTTACTGATTTGCGCGAAAGTAAAACTATAATGTTATTGCAGGATTAACAAATTAATATTACCGAAAAAGTTGCACTTTCTTAGGTTTAGACTCAAAGTCGATTTTCTTGTAAATTTTATGTTAATCATTTGAGCACTGTACCGCATAAGCCGAAAAACATCAATTTTACTGATTTGGGCGAAAGTAAAACTATAATGTTATTGCAGGATTAACAACTTAATATTACCGAAAAAATATCACTTTCTAAGCTTTAGACTTCAAGTCGATTTTCTTGTAAATTGTATTTCAGTTGCGTGAGCACTGTACCGCTTAAGCTGAAAAACATGAATTTTACTGATTTGAGCGAAAGTCAAATTATATTGTTATTGCAGGATTAACAAATTAATATTACCGAAAAAGTTGCACTTTCTTAGGTGTAGACCCAAATTATCTTGTAAATTGTATGTCAATTGCGGCAGCACTGTACTGCTTAAGCCGAAAAACATCAATATTACTGATTTGCGCGAAAGTAAAATTATAATGTTATTGCAGAATTTACATATTCATATAACCGAAAAAATTGTACCTTCTTAGTTTAGACTTAAAGTCGATTTTCTTCTAAATTCTAAAAAAAAAATCTCTAAAAAAATTGCACTTTCTTATGACATATAACCGAAAAAATTGCACTTTCTTAGCTTTAGACTTAAAGTCGATTTTCGTGTAAATTGTATTTCAGTTACATGAGCCCTGTACCGTTAAAGCCGAAAAACATGAATTTTACTGATTTAAGCGAAAGTCAAATTATATTATTATTGCAGGATTAACAAATTAATATTACCGGAAAAGTTGCACTTTCTTAGGTTTAGACTCAAAGTCGATTTTCTTGTAAATTGTATGTTAATCACTTGAGCACTCTACCGCATAAGTCGAAAAACACCAATTTTACTGATTTGCGCGAAAGTAAAATTATAATGTTAATGCAGGATTAACACATTAATATAACCGAAAAAATTGCACTTTCTTAGGTTTAGACTCAAAGTCGATTTCCTTGTAAGTTGTATGTTAATCACTTGAGCACTGTACCGCATAAGCCGAAAAACATCAGTTTTACTGGTTTGCGCGAAAGTAAAACTATAATGTTATTGCAGTATAACAACTTAATATTACCGAAAAAGTTGCACTTTCTTAGGTTTAGACTCAAAGTCGATTTTCTTGTAAATTGTATGTTAATCACTTGAGCACTCTACCGCATAAGCCAAAAAACACCAATTTTACTGATTTGCGCGAAAGTAAAATTATAATGTTAATGCAGGATTAACACATTAATATAACCGAAAAAATTCCACTTTCTTAGGTTTAGACTCAAAGTCGATTTCCTTGTAAATTGTATGTTAATCACTTGAGCACTGTACCGCATAAGCCGAAAAACATCAGTTTTACTGATTTGCGCGAAAGTAAAACTGTAATGTTATTGCAGGATTAAGAACTTAATATTACCGAAAAAGTTGCACTTTCTTAGGTTTAGACTCAAAGTCGATTTTCTTGTAAATTGCATGTTAATCACTTGAGCACTGTACCGCATAAGCCGAAAAACAACAATTTTACTGATTTGCGCGAAAATAAAATTATATAGCTATTGCAGAATTGACATATTCATATAACCGAAAAAATTGTACTTTCTTAGTTTTAGACTTAAAGTCGATTTGCTGCTAAATTGTATGTTAATTGCGTGAGCACTGTACCGCTTAAACCGAAAAACATGAATTTTACTGATTTGAGCGAAAGTCAAATTATATTGTTATTGCAGGATTAACAAATTAATATTACCGAAAAAGTTGCACTTTCTTGGGTTTAGACTCAAAGTCGATTTTCTTGTAAATTGTATGTCAGTTGCGTGAGCACTGTACTGCTTAAGCCGAAAAACATGAATTTTACTGATTTGAGCGAAAGTCAAATTATATTTTAATTGCAGGATTAACAAATTAATATTACCGAAAAAATTGCACTTTCTTAGGTTTAGACTCAAAGTCGATTTCCTTGTAAATTGTATGTTAATCACTTGAGCACTGTACCGCATAAGCCGAAAAACACCAATTTTACTGATTTGCGCGAAAGTAAAACTATAATGTTATTGCAGGATTAACAACTTAATATTACCGAAAAAGTTGCACTTTCTTAGGTTTAGACTCAAAGTCGATTTTCTTGTAAATTGTATGTTAATCACTTGAGCACTGTACCGCATAAGCCGAAAAACACCAATTTTACTGATTTGCGCGAAAGTAAAACTATAATGTTATGGCAGGATTAACAAATTAATATTAAAAAAAGAAAAGAAAAATTGAACTTTCTTAGATTTTTACTTAAAGCCGATTTTCTTGTAAATTGTATGTTAATTACTTGAGCGCTGTACCGCTTAGGCCGAAAAACATCAATTTTACTGATTTGCGCGAAAGTAAAACTATAATGTTATTGCAGGATTAACAAATTAATATTACCGAAAAAGTTGCACTTTCTTAGGTTTAGACTCAAAGTCGATTTTCTTGTAAATTTTATGTTAATCATTTATGCACTGTACCGCATAAGCCGAAAAACATCAATTTTACTGATTTGGGCGAAAGTAAAACTATAATGTTATTGCAGGATTAACAACTTAATATTACCGAAAAAATATCACTTTCTAAGCTTTAGACTTAAAGTCGATTTTCTTGTAAATTGTATTTCAGTTGCGTGAGCACTGTACCGCTTAAGCTGAAAAACATGAATTTTACTGATTTGAGCGAAAGTCAAATTATATTGTTATTGCAGGATTAACAAATTAATATTACCGAAAAAGTTGCACTTTCTTAGGTGTAGACCCAAATTATCTTGTAAATTGTATGTCAATTGCGGCAGCACTGTACTGCTTAAGCCGAAAAACATCAATATTACTGATTTGCGCGAAAGTAAAATTATAATGTTATTGCAGAATTTACATATTCATATAACCGAAAAAATTGTACCTTCTTAGTTTAGACTTAAAGTCGATTTTCTTCTAAATTCTAAAAAAAAAATCTCTAAAAAAATTGCACTTTCTTATGACATATAACCGAAAAAATTGCACTTTCTTAGCTTTAGACTCAAAGTCGATTTTCGTGTAAATTGTATTTCAGTTACATGAGCCCTGTACCGTTAAAGCCGAAAAACATGAATTTTACTGATTTAAGCGAAAGTCAAATTATATTATTATTGCAGGATTAACAAATTAATATTACCGGAAAAGTTGCACTTTCTTAGGTTTAGACTCAAAGTCGATTTTCTTGTAAATTGTATGTTAATCACTTGAGCACTCTACCGCATAAGTCGAAAAACACCAATTTTACTGATTTGCGCGAAAGTAAAATTATAATGTTAATGCAGGATTAACACATTAATATAACCGAAAAAATTGCACTTTCTTAGGTTTAGACTCAAAGTCGATTTCCTTGTAAATTGTATGTTAATCACTTGAGCACTGTACCGCATAAGCCGAAAAACATCAGTTTTACTGGTTTGCGCGAAAGTAAAACTATAATGTTATTGCAGGATTAACAACTTAATATTACCGAAAAAGTTGCACTTTCTTAGGTTTAGACTCAAAGTCGATTTTCTTGTAAATTGTATGTTAGTCACTTGAGCACTCTACCGCATAAGCCAAAAAACACCAATTTTACTGATTTGCGCGAAAGTAAAATTATAATGTTAATGCAGGATTAACACCTTAATATAACCGAAAAAATTCCACTTTCTTAGGTTTAGACTCAAAGTCGATTTCCTTGTAAATTGTATGTTAATCACTTGAGCACTGTACCGCATAAGCCGAAAAACATCAGTTTTACTGATTTGCGCGAAAGTAAAACTATAATGTTATTGCAGGATTAAGAACTTAATATTACCGAAAAAGTTGCACTTTCTTAGGTTTAGACTCAAAGTCGATTTTCTTGTAAGTTGCATGTTAATCACTTGAGCACTGTACCGCATAAGCCGAAAAACAACAATTTTACTGATTTGCGCGAAAATAAAATTATATAGCTATTGCAGAATTGACATATTCATATAACCGAAAAAATTGTACTTTCTTAGTTTTAGACTTAAAGTCGATTTGCTGCTAAATTGTATGTTAATTGCGTGAGCACTGTACCGCTTAAACCGAAAAACATGAATTTTACTGATTTGAGCGAAAGTCAAATTATATTGTTATTGCAGGATTAACAAATTAATATTACCGAAAAAGTTTCACTTTCTTGGGTTTAGACTCAAAGTCGATTTTCTTGTAAATTGTATGTCAGTTGCGTGAGCACTGTACTGCTTAAGCCGAAAAACATGAATTTTACTGATTTGAGCGAAAGTCAAATTATATTTTAATTGCAGGATTAACAAATTAATATTACCGAAAAAATTGCACTTTCTTAGGTTTAGACTCAAAGTCGATTTTCTTGTAAATTGTATGTTAATCACTTGAGCACTGTACCGCATAAGCCGAAAAACACCAATTTTACTGATTTGCGCGAAAGTAAAACTATAATGTTATGGCAGGATTAACAAATTAATATTAAAAAAAGAAAAGAAAAATTGAACTTTCTTAGATTTTTACTTAAAGCCGATTTTCTTGTAAATTGTATGTTAATTACTTGAGCGCTGTACCGCTTAGGCCGAAAAACATCAATTTTACTGATTTGCGCGAAAGTAAAACTATAATGTTATTGCAGGATTAACAAATTAATATTACCGAAAAAGTTGCACTTTCTTAGGTTTAGACTCAAAGTCGATTTTCTTGTAAATTTTATGTTAATCATTTATGCACTGTACCGCATAAGCCGAAAAACATCAATTTTACTGATTTGGGCGAAAGTAAAACTATAATGTTATTGCAGGATTAACAACTTAATATTACCGAAAAAATATCACTTTCTAAGCTTTAGACTTAAAGTCGATTTTCTTGTAAATTGTATTTCAGTTGCGTGAGCACTGTACCGCTTAAGCTGAAAAACATGAATTTTACTGATTTGAGCGAAAGTCAAATTATATTGTTATTGCAGGATTAACAAATTAATATTACCGAAAAAGTTGCACTTTCTTAGGTGTAGACCCAAATTATCTTGTAAATTGTATGTCAATTGCGGCAGCACTGTACTGCTTAAGCCGAAAAACATCAATATTACTGATTTGCGCGAAAGTAAAATTATAATGTTATTGCAGAATTTACATATTCATATAACCGAAAAAATTGTACCTTCTTAGTTTAGACTTAAAGTCGATTTTCTTCTAAATTCTAAAAAAAAAATCTCTAAAAAAATTGCACTTTCTTATGACATATAACCGAAAAAATTGCACTTTCTTAGCTTTAGACTCAAAGTCGATTTTCGTGTAAATTGTATTTCAGTTACATGAGCCCTGTACCGTTAAAGCCGAAAAACATGAATTTTACTGATTTAAGCGAAAGTCAAATTATATTATTATTGCAGGATTAACAAATTAATATTACCGGAAAAGTTGCACTTTCTTAGGTTTAGACTCAAAGTCGATTTTCTTGTAAATTGTATGTTAATCACTTGAGCACTCTACCGCATAAGTCGAAAAACACCAATTTTACTGATTTGCGCGAAAGTAAAATTATAATGTTAATGCAGGATTAACACATTAATATAACCGAAAAAATTGCACTTTCTTAGGTTTAGACTCAAAGTCGATTTCCTTGTAAATTGTATGTTAATCACTTGAGCACTGTACCGCATAAGCCGAAAAACATCAGTTTTACTGGTTTGCGCGAAAGTAAAACTATAATGTTATTGCAGGATTAACAACTTAATATTACCGAAAAAGTTGCACTTTCTTAGGTTTAGACTCAAAGTCGATTTTCTTGTAAATTGTATGTTAGTCACTTGAGCACTCTACCGCATAAGCCAAAAAACACCAATTTTACTGATTTGCGCGAAAGTAAAATTATAATGTTAATGCAGGATTAACACCTTAATATAACCGAAAAAATTCCACTTTCTTAGGTTTAGACTCAAAGTCGATTTCCTTGTAAATTGTATGTTAATCACTTGAGCACTGTACCGCATAAGCCGAAAAACATCAGTTTTACTGATTTGCGCGAAAGTAAAACTATAATGTTATTGCAGGATTAAGAACTTAATATTACCGAAAAAGTTGCACTTTCTTAGGTTTAGACTCAAAGTCGATTTTCTTGTAAGTTGCATGTTAATCACTTGAGCACTGTACCGCATAAGCCGAAAAACAACAATTTTACTGATTTGCGCGAAAATAAAATTATATAGCTATTGCAGAATTGACATATTCATATAACCGAAAAAATTGTACTTTCTTAGTTTTAGACTTAAAGTCGATTTGCTGCTAAATTGTATGTTAATTGCGTGAGCACTGTACCGCTTAAACCGAAAAACATGAATTTTACTGATTTGAGCGAAAGTCAAATTATATTGTTATTGCAGGATTAACAAATTAATATTACCGAAAAAGTTTCACTTTCTTGGGTTTAGACTCAAAGTCGATTTTCTTGTAAATTGTATGTCAGTTGCGTGAGCACTGTACTGCTTAAGCCGAAAAACATGAATTTTACTGATTTGAGCGAAAGTCAAATTATATTTTAATTGCAGGATTAACAAATTAATATTACCGAAAAAATTGCACTTTCTTAGGTTTAGACTCAAAGTCGATTTCCTTGTAAATTGTATGTTAATCACTTGAGCACTGTACCGCATAAGCCGAAAAACACCAATTTTACTGATTTGCGCGAAAGTAAAACTATAATGTTATTGCAGGATTAACAACTTAATATTACCGAAAAAGTTGCACTTTCTTAGGTTTAGACTCAAAGTCGATTTTCTTGTAAATTGTATGTTAATCACTTGAGCACTGTACCGCATAAGCCGAAAAACAACAATTTTACTGATTTGCGCGAAAATAAAATTATATAGCTATTGCAGAATTGACATATTCATATAACCGAAAAAATTGTACTTTCTTAGTTTTAGACTTAAAGTCGATTTGCTGCTAAATTGTATGTTAATTGCGTGAGCACTGTACCGCTTAAACCGAAAAACATGAATTTTACTGATTTGAGCGAAAGTCAAATTATATTGTTATTGCAGGATTAACAAATTAATATTACCGAAAAAGTTGCACTTTCTTGGGTTTAGACTCAAAGTCGATTTTCTTGTAAATTGTATGTCAGTTGCGTGAGCACTGTACTGCTTAAGCCGAAAAACATGAATTTTACTGATTTGAGCGAAAGTCAAATTATATTTTAATTGCAGGATTAACAAATTAATATTACCGAAAAAATTGCACTTTCTTAGGTTTAGACTCAAAGTCGATTTTCTTGTAAATTGCATGTTAATCACTTGAGCACTGTACCGCATAAGCCGAAAAACAACAATTTTACTGATTTGCGCGAAAATAAAATTATATAGCTATTGCAGAATTGACATATTCATATAACCGAAAAAATTGTACTTTCTTAGTTTTAGACTTAAAGTCGATTTGCTGCTAAATTGTATGTTAATTGCGTGAGCACTGTACCGCTTAAACCGAAAAACATGAATTTTACTGATTTGAGCGAAAGTCAAATTATATTGTTATTGCAGGATTAACAAATTAATATTACCGAAAAAGTTGCACTTTCTTAGGTTTAGTCTCAAAGTCGATTTTCTTGTAAATTGTATGTCAATTGCGTGCGCACTGTACCGCTTAAGCTGAAAAATATCAATATTACTGATTTGCGCGAAAGTAAAACTATAATGTTATGGCAGGATTAACAAATTAATAATAAAAAAAAAAAAGAAAAAATTGAACTTTCTTAGATTTTTACTTAAAGCCGAGTTTCTTGTAAATTGTATGTTAATTACTTGAGCGCTGTACCGCTTAGGCCGAAAAACATCAATTTTACTGATTTGCGCGAAAGTAAAATTATAATGTTAATGCAGGATTAACACATTAATATAACCGAAAAAATTCCACTTTCTTAGGTTTAGACTCAAAGTCGATTTCCTTGTAAATTGTATGTTAATCACTTGAGCACTGTACCGCATAAGCCGAAAAACATCAGTTTTACTGATTTGCGCGAAAGTAAAACTATAATGTTATTGCAGGATTAAGAACTTAATATTACCGAAAAAGTTGCACTTTCTTAGGTTTAGACTCAAAGTCGATTTTCTTGTAAATTGCATGTTAATCACTTGAGCACTGTACCGCATAAGCCGAAAAACAACAATTTTACTGATTTGCGCGAAAATAAAATTATATAGCTATTGCAGAATTGACATATTCATATAACCGAAAAAATTGTACTTTCTTAGTTTTAGACTTAAAGTCGATTTGCTGCTAAATTGTATGTTAATTGCGTGAGCACTGTACCGCTTAAACCGAAAAACATGAATTTTACTGATTTGAGCGAAAGTCAAATTATATTGTTATTGCAGGATTAACAAATTAATATTACCGAAAAAGTTGCACTTTCTTGGGTTTAGACTCAAAGTCGATTTTCTTGTAAATTGTATGTCAGTTGCGTGAGCACTGTACTGCTTAAGCCGAAAAACATGAATTTTACTGATTTGAGCGAAAGTCAAATTATATTTTAATTGCAGGATTAACAAATTAATATTACCGAAAAAATTGCACTTTCTTAGGTTTAGACTCAAAGTCGATTTCCTTGTAAATTGTATGTTAATCACTTGAGCACTGTACCGCATAAGCCGAAAAACACCAATTTTACTGATTTGCGCGAAAGTAAAATTATAATGTTAATGCAGGATTAACACATTAATATAACCGAAAAAATTCCACTTTCTTAGGTTTAGACTCAAAGTCGATTTCCTTGTAAATTGTATGTTAATCACTTGAGCACTGTACCGCATAAGCCGAAAAACATCAGTTTTACTGATTTGCGCGAGAGTAAAACTATAATGTTATTGCAGGATTAACAACTTAATATTACCGAAAAAGTTGCACTTTCTTAGGTTTAGACTCAAAGTCGATTTTCTTGTAAATTGTATGTTAATCACTTGAGCACTGTACCGCATAAGCCGAAAAACAACAATTTTACTGATTTGCGCGAAAATAAAATTATATAGCTATTGCAGGATTAACAAATTAATATTACCGAAAAAGTTGCACTTTCTTAGGTTTAGTCTCAAAGTCGATTTTCTTGTAAATTGTATGTCAATTTCGTGCGCACTGTACCGCTTAAGCTGAAAAAAAGCAATATTACTGATTTGCGCGAAAGTAAAACTATAATGTTATGGCATGATTAACAAATTAATAATAAAAAAAGAAAAGAAAAAATTGAACTTTCTTAGATTTTTACTTAAAGCCGAGTTTCTTGTAAATTGTATGTTAATTACTTGAGCGCTGTACCGCTTAGGCCGAAAAACATCAATTTTACTGATTTGCGCGAGAGTAAAACTTTAATGTTATTGTAGGATTAACAACTTAATATTACCGAAAAAAATGCACTTTCTTAGCTTTAGACTTAAAGTCGATTTTCTTGTAAATTGTATTTCAGTTGCGTGCGCACTGTACCGCTTAAGCTGAAAAACATCAATATTACTGATTTGCTCGAAAGTAAAACTATAATGTTATGGCAGGATTAACAAATTAATATTACCGAAAAAAATGCACTTTCTTAGGTTTAGTCTCAAAGTCGATTTTCTTGTAAATTGTATGTCAATTGCGTGCGCACTATACCGCTTAAGCTGAAAAACATCAATATTACTGATTTGCGCGAAAGTAAAACTACAATGTTATGGCAGGATTAACAAATTAATATTAAAAAAAGAAAATAAAAAATTGAACTTTCTTAGGTTTAGACTCAAAGTCGATTTCCTTGTAAATTGTATGTTAATCACTTGAGCACTGTACCGCATAAGCCGAAAAACATCAGTTCTACTGATTTGCGCGAGAGTAAAACTATAATGTTATTGCAGGATTAACAACTTAATATTACCGAAAAAAATGCACTTTCTTAGCTTTAGACTTAAAGTCGATTTTCTTGTAAATTGTATTTCAGTTGCGTGCGCACTGTACCGCTTAAGCCGAAAAACATGAATTTTACTGATTTGAGCGAAAGTCAAATTATATTGTTATTGCAGGATTAACAAATTAATATTACCGAAAAAATTGCACTTTCTTAGGTTTAGACTCAAAGTCGATTTTCTTGTAAATTGTATGTTAATCACTTGAGCACTCTACCGCATAAGCCGAAAAACACCAATTTTACTGATTTGCGCGAAAGTAAAATTATAATGTTAATGCAGGATTAACACATTAATATAACCGAAAAAATTCCACTTTCTTAGGTTTAGACTCAAAGTCGATTTCCTTGTAAATTGTATGTTAATCACTTGAGCACTGTACCGCATAAGCCGAAAAACATCAGTTTTACTGATTTGCGCGAGAGTAAAACTATAATGTTATTGCAGGATTAACAACTTAATATTACCGAAAAAGTTGCACTTTCTTAGGTTTAGACTCAAAGTCGATTTTCTTGTAAATTGTATGTTAATCACTTGAGCACTGTACTGCATAAGCCGAAAAACAACAATTTTACTGATTTGCGCGAAAATAAAATTATATAGCTATTGCAGGATTAACAAATTAATATTACCGAAAAAGTTGCACTTTCTTAGGTTTAGTCTCAAAATCGATTTTCTTGTAAATTGTATGTCAATTGCGTGCGCACTGTACCGCTTAAGCTGAAAAACATCAATATTACTGATTTGCGCGAAAGTAAAACTATAATGCTATGGCAGGCTTAACAAATTAATATTAAAAAAAGAAAATAAAAAATTGAACTTTCTTAGATTTTTACTTAAAGCCGAGTTTCTTGTAAATTGTATGTTAAGTACTTGAGCGCTGTACCGCTTAGGCCGAAAAACATCAATTTTACTGATTTGCGCGAGAGTAAAACTATAATTTTATTGCAGGATTAACAACTTAATATTACCAAAAAAAATGCACTTTCTTAGCTTTAGACTTAAAGTCGATTTTCTTGTAAATTGTATTTCAGTTGCGTGCGCACTGTACCGCTTAAGCCGAAAAACATGAATTTTACTGATTTGAGCGAAAGTCAAATTATATTGTTATTGCAGGATTAACAAATTAATATTACCGAAAAAGTTGCACTTTCTTAGGTTTAGTCTCAAAGTCGATTTTCTTGTAAATTGTATGTCAATTGCGTGCGCACTGTACCGCTTAAGCTGAAAAACATCAATATTACTGATTTGCGCGAAAGTAAAACTATAATGTTATGGCAGGATTAACAAATTAATATTACCGAAAAAAATGCACTTTCTTAGGTTTAGTCTCAAAGTCGATTTTCTTGTAAATTGTATGTCAATTGCGTGCGCACTGTACCGCTTAAGCTGAAAAACATCAATATTACTGATTTGCGCGAAAGTAAAACTATAATGTTATGGCAGGATTAACAAATTAATATTACCGAAAAAAATGCACTTTCTTAGCTTTAGACTTAAAGTCGATTTTCTTGTAAACTGTATTTCAGTTGCGTGCGCACTGTACCGCTTAAGCCGAAAAACATGACTTTTACTGATTTGAGCGAAAGTCAAATTATATTGTTATTGCAGGATTAAGAAATTAATATTACCGAAAAAGTTGCACTTTCTTAGGTTTAGTCTCAAAGTCGATTTTCTTGTAAATTGTATGTCAATTGCGTGCGCACTGTACCGCTTAAGCTGAAAACATCAATATTACTGATTTGCGCGAAAGTAAAACTATAATGTTATGGCAGGATTAACAAATTAATATTAAAAAAAGAAAAGAAAAAATTGAACTTTCTTAGATTTTTACTTAAAGCCGAGTTTCTTGTAAATTGTATGTTAATTACTTGAGCGCTGTACCGCTTAGGCCGAAAAACATCAATTTTACTGATTTGCGCGAAAGTAAAACTATAATGTTATTGCAGGATTAACAACTTAATATTACCGAAAAAGTTGCACTTTCTTAGGTTTAGACTCAAAGTCGATTTTCTTGTAAATTATATGTTAATCACTTGAGCACTGTACCGCATAAGCCGAAAAACATCAATTTTACTGATTTGGGCGAAAGTAAAACTATAATGTTATTGCAGGATTAACAACTTAATATTACCGAAAAAATATTACTTTCTAAGCTTTAGACTTAACGTCGATTTTCTTGTAAATTGTATTTCAGTTGCGTGAGCACTGTACCGCTTAAGCTGAAAAACATGAATTTTACTGATTTGAGCGAAAGTCAAATTATATTGTTATTGCAGGATTAACAAATTAATATTACCGAAAAAATTGCACTTTCTTAGGTTAAGACCCAAATTATCTTGTAAATTGTATGTCAATTGCGGCAGCACTGTACTGCTTAAGCCGAAAAACATCAATATTACTGAATTGTGCGAAAGTAAAATTATAATGTTATTGCAGAATTTACATATTCATATAACCGAAAAAATTGTACCTTCTTAGTTTAGACTTAAAGTCGATTTTCTTCTAAATTCTAAAAAAAAAATCTCTAAAAAAATTGCACTTTCTTATGACATATAACCGAAAAAATTGCACTTTCTTAGCTTTAGACTTAAAGTCGATTTTCGTGTAAATTGTATTTCAGTTACATGAGCCCTGTACCGTTACAGCCGAAAAACATGAATTTTACTGATTTTAGCGAAAGTCAAATTATATTATTATTGCAGGATTAACAAATTAATATTACCGAAAAAGTTGCACTTTCTTAGGTTTAGACTCAAAGTCGATTTTCTTGTAAAATGTATGTTAATCACTTGAGCACTCTACCGCATAAGTCGAAAAGCACCAATTTTACTCATTTGCGCGAAAGTAAAATTATAATGTTAATGCAGGATTAACACATTAATATAACCGAAAAAATTGCACTTTCTTAGGTTTAGACTCAAAGTCGATTTCCTTGTAAATAGTATGTTAATCACTTGAGCACTGTACCGCATAAGCCGAAAAACATCAGTTTTACTGATTTGCGCGAAAGTAAAACTATAATGTTATTGCAGGATTAACAACTTAATATTACCGAAAAAGTTGCACTTTCTTAGGTTTAGACTCAAAGTCGATTTTCTTGTAAATTGTATGTTAATCACTTGAGCACTGTACCGCATAAGCCGAAAAACAACAATTTTACTGATTTGCGCGAAAATAAAATTATATAGCTATTGCAGAATTGACATATTCATATAACCGAAAAAATTGCACTTTCTTAGCTTTAGACTTAAAGTCGATTTTCTTGTAAATTGTATTTCAGTTGCGTTCGCACTGTACCGCTTAAGCCGAAAAACATCAATATTACTGATTTGCGCGAAAGTAAAACTATAATGTTATGGCAGGATTAACAAATTAATATAAAAAAAAGAAAAGAAAAAATTTAACTTTCTTAGATTTTTACTTAAAAATATTTTCTTGTAAATTGTATGTTAATTACTTGAGCGCTGTACCGCTTAGGCCGAAAAACAACAATTTTACTGATTTGCGCGAAAATAAAATTATATAGCTATTGCAGAATTGACATATTCATATAACCGAAAAAATTGCACTTTCTTAGCTTTAGACTTAAAGTCGATTTTCTTGTAAATTGTATTTCAGTTGCGTTCGCACTGTACCGCTTAAGCCGAAAAACATCAATATTACTGATTTGCGCGAAAGTAAAACTATAATGCTATGGCAGGCTTAACAAATTAATATTAAAAAAAGAAAATAAAAAATTGAACTTTCTTAGATTTTTACTTAAAGCCGAGTTTCTTGTAAATTGTATGTTAAGTACTTGAGCGCTGTACCGCTTAGGCCGAAAAACATCAATTTTACTGATTTGCGCGAGAGTAAAACTATAATTTTATTGCAGGATTAACAACTTAATATTACCAAAAAAAATGCACTTTCTTAGCTTTAGACTTAAAGTCGATTTTCTTGTAAATTGTATTTCAGTTGCGTGCGCACTGTACCGCTTAAGCCGAAAAACATGAATTTTACTGATTTGAGCGAAAGTCAAATTATATTGTTATTGCAGGATTAACAAATTAATATTACCGAAAAAGTTGCACTTTCTTAGGTTTAGTCTCAAAGTCGATTTTCTTGTAAATTGTATGTCAATTGCGTGCGCACTGTACCGCTTAAGCTGAAAAACATCAATATTACTGATTTGCGCGAAAGTAAAACTATAATGTTATGGCAGGATTAACAAATTAATATTACCGAAAAAAATGCACTTTCTTAGGTTTAGTCTCAAAGTCGATTTTCTTGTAAATTGTATGTCAATTGCGTGCGCACTGTACCGCTTAAGCTGAAAAACATCAATATTACTGATTTGCGCGAAAGTAAAACTATAATGTTATGGCAGGATTAACAAATTAATATTACCGAAAAAAATGCACTTTCTTAGCTTTAGACTTAAAGTCGATTTTCTTGTAAACTGTATTTCAGTTGCGTGCGCACTGTACCGCTTAAGCCGAAAAACATGACTTTTACTGATTTGAGCGAAAGTCAAATTATATTGTTATTGCAGGATTAAGAAATTAATATTACCGAAAAAGTTGCACTTTCTTAGGTTTAGTCTCAAAGTCGATTTTCTTGTAAATTGTATGTCAATTGCGTGCGCACTGTACCGCTTAAGCTGAAAACATCAATATTACTGATTTGCGCGAAAGTAAAACTATAATGTTATGGCAGGATTAACAAATTAATATTAAAAAAAGAAAAGAAAAAATTGAACTTTCTTAGATTTTTACTTAAAGCCGAGTTTCTTGTAAATTGTATGTTAATTACTTGAGCGCTGTACCGCTTAGGCCGAAAAACATCAATTTTACTGATTTGCGCGAAAGTAAAACTATAATGTTATTGCAGGATTAACAACTTAATATTACCGAAAAAGTTGCACTTTCTTAGGTTTAGACTCAAAGTCGATTTTCTTGTAAATTATATGTTAATCACTTGAGCACTGTACCGCATAAGCCGAAAAACATCAATTTTACTGATTTGGGCGAAAGTAAAACTATAATGTTATTGCAGGATTAACAACTTAATATTACCGAAAAAATATTACTTTCTAAGCTTTAGACTTAACGTCGATTTTCTTGTAAATTGTATTTCAGTTGCGTGAGCACTGTACCGCTTAAGCTGAAAAACATGAATTTTACTGATTTGAGCGAAAGTCAAATTATATTGTTATTGCAGGATTAACAAATTAATATTACCGAAAAAATTGCACTTTCTTAGGTTAAGACCCAAATTATCTTGTAAATTGTATGTCAATTGCGGCAGCACTGTACTGCTTAAGCCGAAAAACATCAATATTACTGAATTGTGCGAAAGTAAAATTATAATGTTATTGCAGAATTTACATATTCATATAACCGAAAAAATTGTACCTTCTTAGTTTAGACTTAAAGTCGATTTTCTTCTAAATTCTAAAAAAAAAATCTCTAAAAAAATTGCACTTTCTTATGACATATAACCGAAAAAATTGCACTTTCTTAGCTTTAGACTTAAAGTCGATTTTCGTGTAAATTGTATTTCAGTTACATGAGCCCTGTACCGTTACAGCCGAAAAACATGAATTTTACTGATTTTAGCGAAAGTCAAATTATATTATTATTGCAGGATTAACAAATTAATATTACCGAAAAAGTTGCACTTTCTTAGGTTTAGACTCAAAGTCGATTTTCTTGTAAAATGTATGTTAATCACTTGAGCACTCTACCGCATAAGTCGAAAAGCACCAATTTTACTCATTTGCGCGAAAGTAAAATTATAATGTTAATGCAGGATTAACACATTAATATAACCGAAAAAATTGCACTTTCTTAGGTTTAGACTCAAAGTCGATTTCCTTGTAAATAGTATGTTAATCACTTGAGCACTGTACCGCATAAGCCGAAAAACATCAGTTTTACTGATTTGCGCGAAAGTAAAACTATAATGTTATTGCAGGATTAACAACTTAATATTACCGAAAAAGTTGCACTTTCTTAGGTTTAGACTCAAAGTCGATTTTCTTGTAAATTGTATGTTAATCACTTGAGCACTGTACCGCATAAGCCGAAAAACAACAATTTTACTGATTTGCGCGAAAATAAAATTATATAGCTATTGCAGAATTGACATATTCATATAACCGAAAAAATTGCACTTTCTTAGCTTTAGACTTAAAGTCGATTTTCTTGTAAATTGTATTTCAGTTGCGTTCGCACTGTACCGCTTAAGCCGAAAAACATCAATATTACTGATTTGCGCGAAAGTAAAACTATAATGTTATGGCAGGATTAACAAATTAATATAAAAAAAAGAAAAGAAAAAATTTAACTTTCTTAGATTTTTACTTAAAAATATTTTCTTGTAAATTGTATGTTAATTACTTGAGCGCTGTACCGCTTAGGCCGAAAAACATCAATTTTACTGATTTGCGCGAAAGTAAAACTATAATGTTATTGCAGAATTAACAACTTAATATTACCGAAAAAGTTGCACTTTCTTAGTTTTTTGCGCGAAAGTGAAATTATAATGTTATTGCAGAATTAACATATTCATACTTAAAGTCGATTTTCTTGTAAATTGTATATCAATTGCGTGAGCAATGTACTGCTTAAACCGAAGAACATGAATTTTACTGATTTGAGCGAAAGTCAAATTATATTGTTATTGCAGAATTGACATATTCATATAACCGAAAAAATTGCACTTTCTTAGTTTTAGTCTTAAAGTCGATTTTCTTGTAAATTGTATTTCAGTTGCGTGAGCACTGTACCGCTTAAGCTGAAAAACATGAATTTTACTGATTTGAGCGAAAGTCAAATTATATTGTTATTGCAGGATTAACAAATTAATATTACCGAAAAAGTTGCACTTTCTTAGGTTTAGACCCAAATTATCTTGTAAATTGTATGTCAATTGCGGCAGCACTGTACTGCTTAAGCCGAAAAACCTCAATATTACTGATTTGCGCGAAAGTAAAATTATAATGTTATTGCAGAATTTACATATTCATATAACCGAAAAAATGGTACCTTCTTAGTTTAGACTTAAAGTCGATTTTCTTCTAAATTCTAAAAAAAAAATCTCTAAAAAAATTGCACTTTCTTATGACATATAACCGAAAAAATTGCACTTTCTTAGCTTTAGACTTAAAGTCGATTTTCGTGTAAATTGTATTTCAGTTACATGAGCACTGTACCGTTTAAGCCGAAAAACATGAATTTTACTGATTTGAGCGAAAGTCAAATTATATTGTTATTGCAGGATTAAAAAATTAATATTACCGAAAAAGTTGCACTTTCTTAGGTTTAGACTTTGTATGTTAATCACTTGAGCACTCTACCGCATAAGCGGAAAAACACCAATTTTACTGATTTACGCGAAAGTAAAATTATAATGTTAATGCAGGATTAACACATTAATATAACCGAAAAAATTGCACTTTCTTAGGTTTAGACTCAAAGTCGATTTCCTTGTAAATTGTATGTTAATCACTTGAGCACTGTACCGCATAAGCCGAAAAACATCAGTTTTACTGATATGCGCGAAAGTAAAACTATAATATTATTGCAGGATTAACAAATTAATATTACCGAAAAAGTTGCACTTTCTTAGGTTTAGACTCAAAGTCAATTTTCTTGTAAATTGTATGTCAATTGCGGAAGCACTGTACTGCTTAAGCCGAAAAACATCAATATTACTGATTTGCGCGAAAGTAAAATTATAATGTTATTGCAGAATTTACATAATTGTATAACCGAAAAAATTGTACTTTCTTAGTTTTAGACTTAAAGTCGATTTTCTTCTAAATTGTATGTCAATTGCGTGAGCACTGTACCGCCTAAACCGAAAAATATGAATTTTACTGATTTGGCAAAAGTCAAATTATATTGTTATTGCAGAATTGACATATTCATATAACCGAAAAAATTGCACTTTCTTAGTTTTAGACTTAAAGTCGATTTTCTTGTAAATTGTATTTCAGTTGCGTGAGCACTGTACCGCTTAAGCCGAAAAACATGAATTTTACTGATTTGAGCGAAAGTCAAATTATATTGCTTTTGCAGGATTAACAAATTAATATTACCGAAAAAGTTGCACTTTCTTAGGTTTAGACTCAAAGTCGATTTTCGTGTAAATTGTATTTCAGTTACATGAGCACTGTACCGTTTAAGCCGAAAAACATGAATTTTACTGATTTGAGCGAAAGTCAAATTATATTGTTATTGCAGGATTAAAAAATTAATATTACCGAAAAAGTTGCACTTTCTTAGGTTTAGACTTTGTATGTTAATCACTTGAGCACTCTACCGCATAAGCCGAAAAACACCAATTTTACTGATTTGCGCGAAAGTAAAATTATAATGTTAATGCAGGATTAACACATTAATATAACCGAAAAAATTGCACTTTCTTAGGTTTAGACTCAAAGTCGATTTCCTTGTAAATTGTATGTTAATCACTTGAGCACTGTACCGCATAAGCCGAAAAACATCAGTTTTACTGATTTGCGCGAAAGTAAAACTATAATATTATTGCAGGATTAACAAATTAATATTACCGAAAAAGTTGCACTTTCTTAGGTTTAGACTCAAAGTCGATTTTCGTGTAAATTGTATTTCAGTTACATGAGCACTGTACCGTTTAAGCCGAAAAACATGAATTTTACTGATTTGAGCGAAAGTCAAATTATATTGTTATTGCAGGATTAACAAATTAATATTACCGAAAAAGTTGCACTTTCTTAGGTTTAGACTTTGTATGTTAATCACTTGAGCACTGTACCGCATAAGCCGAAAAACGATAGTTTTACTGATTTGCGCGAAAGTAAAACTATAATATTATTGCAGGATTAACAACTTAATATTACCGAAAAAGTTGCACTTTCTTAAGTTTAGACTCAAAGTCGATTTTCTTGTAAATTGTATGTTAATCACTTGAGCACTGTACCGCATAAGCCGAAAAACAACAATTTACTGATTTTCGCGAAAATAAAATTATATAGCTATTGCAGAATTGACATATTCATATAACCGAAAAAATTGCACTTTCTTAGCTTTAGACTTAAAGTCGATTTTCTTGTAAATTGTATTTCAGTTGCGTAAGCCGAAAAACACATCTTTTACTGATTTGCGCGAAAGTAAAATTATAATGTTAATGCAGGATTAAAACATTAATATAACCGAAAAAATTGCACTTTCTTAGGTTTAGACTCAAAGTCGATTTCCTTGTAAATTGTATGTTAATCACTTGAGCACTGTACCGCATAAGCCGAAAAACATCAGTTTTACTGATTTGCGCGAAAGTAAAACTATAATGTTATGGCAGGATTAACAAATTAATATAAAAAAATGAAAAGAAAAAATTGAACTTTCTTAGATTTTTACTTAAAGCCGATTTTCTTGTAAATTGTATGTTAATTACTTGAACGCTGTACCGCTTAGGCCGAAAAACATCAATTTTATTGATTTGCGCGAAATTAAAATTATAATGTTATTGCAGGATTAAAACATTAATATAACCGAAAAAATTGCACTTTCTTAGGTTTAGACTCAAAGTCGATTTCCTTGTAAATTGTATGTTAATCACTTGAGCACTGTACCGTATAAGCCGAAAAACAACAATTTTACTGATTTGCGCGAAAATAAAATTATATAGCTATTGCAGAATTGACATACTCATATAACCGAAAAAATTGCACTTTCTTAGCTTTAGACTTAAAGTCGATTTTCTTGTAAATTGTATTTCAGTTGCGTGCGCACTGTACCGCTTAAGCCGAAAAACATGAACTTTACCGATTTGAGCGAAAGTCAAATTATATTGTTATTGCAGGATTAACAAATTAATATTACCGAAAAAGTTGCACTTTCTTAGGTTTAGTCTCAAAGTCGATTTTCTTGTAAATTGTATGTCAATTGCGTGCGCACTGTACCGCTTAAGCTGAAAAACATCAATATTACTGATTTGCGCGAAAGTAAAACTATAATGTTATGGCAGGATTAACAAATTAATATTACCGAAAAAAATGCACTTTCTTAGCTTTAGACTTAAAGTCGATTTTCTTGTAAACTGTATTTCAGTTGCGTGCGCACTGTACCGCTTAAGCCGAAAAACATGACTTTTACTGATTTGAGCGAAAGTCAAATTATATTGTTATTGCAGGATTAAGAAATTAATATTACCGAAAAAGTTGCACTTTCTTAGGTTTAGTCTCAAAGTCGATTTTCTTGTAAATTGTATGTCAATTGCGTGCGCACTGTACCGCTTAAGCTGAAAACATCAATATTACTGATTTGCGCGAAAGTAAAACTATAATGTTATGGCAGGATTAACAAATTAATATTAAAAAAAGAAAAGAAAAAATTGAACTTTCTTAGATTTTTACTTAAAGCCGAGTTTCTTGTAAATTGTATGTTAATTACTTGAGCGCTGTACCGCTTAGGCCGAAAAACATCAATTTTACTGATTTGCGCGAAAGTAAAACTATAATGTTATTGCAGGATTAACAACTTAATATTACCGAAAAAGTTGCACTTTCTTAGGTTTAGACTCAAAGTCGATTTTCTTGTAAATTATATGTTAATCACTTGAGCACTGTACCGCATAAGCCGAAAAACATCAATTTTACTGATTTGGGCGAAAGTAAAACTATAATGTTATTGCAGGATTAACAACTTAATATTACCGAAAAAATATTACTTTCTAAGCTTTAGACTTAACGTCGATTTTCTTGTAAATTGTATTTCAGTTGCGTGAGCACTGTACCGCTTAAGCTGAAAAACATGAATTTTACTGATTTGAGCGAAAGTCAAATTATATTGTTATTGCAGGATTAACAAATTAATATTACCGAAAAAATTGCACTTTCTTAGGTTAAGACCCAAATTATCTTGTAAATTGTATGTCAATTGCGGCAGCACTGTACTGCTTAAGCCGAAAAACATCAATATTACTGAATTGTGCGAAAGTAAAATTATAATGTTATTGCAGAATTTACATATTCATATAACCGAAAAAATTGTACCTTCTTAGTTTAGACTTAAAGTCGATTTTCTTCTAAATTCTAAAAAAAAAATCTCTAAAAAAATTGCACTTTCTTATGACATATAACCGAAAAAATTGCACTTTCTTAGCTTTAGACTTAAAGTCGATTTTCGTGTAAATTGTATTTCAGTTACATGAGCCCTGTACCGTTACAGCCGAAAAACATGAATTTTACTGATTTTAGCGAAAGTCAAATTATATTATTATTGCAGGATTAACAAATTAATATTACCGAAAAAGTTGCACTTTCTTAGGTTTAGACTCAAAGTCGATTTTCTTGTAAAATGTATGTTAATCACTTGAGCACTCTACCGCATAAGTCGAAAAGCACCAATTTTACTCATTTGCGCGAAAGTAAAATTATAATGTTAATGCAGGATTAACACATTAATATAACCGAAAAAATTGCACTTTCTTAGGTTTAGACTCAAAGTCGATTTCCTTGTAAATAGTATGTTAATCACTTGAGCACTGTACCGCATAAGCCGAAAAACATCAGTTTTACTGATTTGCGCGAAAGTAAAACTATAATGTTATTGCAGGATTAACAACTTAATATTACCGAAAAAGTTGCACTTTCTTAGGTTTAGACTCAAAGTCGATTTTCTTGTAAATTGTATGTTAATCACTTGAGCACTGTACCGCATAAGCCGAAAAACAACAATTTTACTGATTTGCGCGAAAATAAAATTATATAGCTATTGCAGAATTGACATATTCATATAACCGAAAAAATTGCACTTTCTTAGCTTTAGACTTAAAGTCGATTTTCTTGTAAATTGTATTTCAGTTGCGTTCGCACTGTACCGCTTAAGCCGAAAAACATCAATATTACTGATTTGCGCGAAAGTAAAACTATAATGTTATGGCAGGATTAACAAATTAATATAAAAAAAAGAAAAGAAAAAATTTAACTTTCTTAGATTTTTACTTAAAAATATTTTCTTGTAAATTGTATGTTAATTACTTGAGCGCTGTACCGCTTAGGCCGAAAAACATCAATTTTACTGATTTGCGCGAAAGTAAAACTATAATGTTATTGCAGAATTAACAACTTAATATTACCGAAAAAGTTGCACTTTCTTAGTTTTTTGCGCGAAAGTGAAATTATAATGTTATTGCAGAATTAACATATTCATACTTAAAGTCGATTTTCTTGTAAATTGTATATCAATTGCGTGAGCAATGTACTGCTTAAACCGAAGAACATGAATTTTACTGATTTGAGCGAAAGTCAAATTATATTGTTATTGCAGAATTGACATATTCATATAACCGAAAAAATTGCACTTTCTTAGTTTTAGTCTTAAAGTCGATTTTCTTGTAAATTGTATTTCAGTTGCGTGAGCACTGTACCGCTTAAGCTGAAAAACATGAATTTTACTGATTTGAGCGAAAGTCAAATTATATTGTTATTGCAGGATTAACAAATTAATATTACCGAAAAAGTTGCACTTTCTTAGGTTTAGACCCAAATTATCTTGTAAATTGTATGTCAATTGCGGCAGCACTGTACTGCTTAAGCCGAAAAACCTCAATATTACTGATTTGCGCGAAAGTAAAATTATAATGTTATTGCAGAATTTACATATTCATATAACCGAAAAAATGGTACCTTCTTAGTTTAGACTTAAAGTCGATTTTCTTCTAAATTCTAAAAAAAAAATCTCTAAAAAAATTGCACTTTCTTATGACATATAACCGAAAAAATTGCACTTTCTTAGCTTTAGACTTAAAGTCGATTTTCGTGTAAATTGTATTTCAGTTACATGAGCACTGTACCGTTTAAGCCGAAAAACATGAATTTTACTGATTTGAGCGAAAGTCAAATTATATTGTTATTGCAGGATTAAAAAATTAATATTACCGAAAAAGTTGCACTTTCTTAGGTTTAGACTTTGTATGTTAATCACTTGAGCACTCTACCGCATAAGCGGAAAAACACCAATTTTACTGATTTACGCGAAAGTAAAATTATAATGTTAATGCAGGATTAACACATTAATATAACCGAAAAAATTGCACTTTCTTAGGTTTAGACTCAAAGTCGATTTCCTTGTAAATTGTATGTTAATCACTTGAGCACTGTACCGCATAAGCCGAAAAACATCAGTTTTACTGATATGCGCGAAAGTAAAACTATAATATTATTGCAGGATTAACAAATTAATATTACCGAAAAAGTTGCACTTTCTTAGGTTTAGACTCAAAGTCAATTTTCTTGTAAATTGTATGTCAATTGCGGAAGCACTGTACTGCTTAAGCCGAAAAACATCAATATTACTGATTTGCGCGAAAGTAAAATTATAATGTTATTGCAGAATTTACATAATTGTATAACCGAAAAAATTGTACTTTCTTAGTTTTAGACTTAAAGTCGATTTTCTTCTAAATTGTATGTCAATTGCGTGAGCACTGTACCGCCTAAACCGAAAAATATGAATTTTACTGATTTGGCAAAAGTCAAATTATATTGTTATTGCAGAATTGACATATTCATATAACCGAAAAAATTGCACTTTCTTAGTTTTAGACTTAAAGTCGATTTTCTTGTAAATTGTATTTCAGTTGCGTGAGCACTGTACCGCTTAAGCCGAAAAACATGAATTTTACTGATTTGAGCGAAAGTCAAATTATATTGCTTTTGCAGGATTAACAAATTAATATTACCGAAAAAGTTGCACTTTCTTAGGTTTAGACTCAAAGTCGATTTTCGTGTAAATTGTATTTCAGTTACATGAGCACTGTACCGTTTAAGCCGAAAAACATGAATTTTACTGATTTGAGCGAAAGTCAAATTATATTGTTATTGCAGGATTAAAAAATTAATATTACCGAAAAAGTTGCACTTTCTTAGGTTTAGACTTTGTATGTTAATCACTTGAGCACTCTACCGCATAAGCCGAAAAACACCAATTTTACTGATTTGCGCGAAAGTAAAATTATAATGTTAATGCAGGATTAACACATTAATATAACCGAAAAAATTGCACTTTCTTAGGTTTAGACTCAAAGTCGATTTCCTTGTAAATTGTATGTTAATCACTTGAGCACTGTACCGCATAAGCCGAAAAACATCAGTTTTACTGATTTGCGCGAAAGTAAAACTATAATATTATTGCAGGATTAACAAATTAATATTACCGAAAAAGTTGCACTTTCTTAGGTTTAGACTCAAAGTCGATTTTCGTGTAAATTGTATTTCAGTTACATGAGCACTGTACCGTTTAAGCCGAAAAACATGAATTTTACTGATTTGAGCGAAAGTCAAATTATATTGTTATTGCAGGATTAACAAATTAATATTACCGAAAAAGTTGCACTTTCTTAGGTTTAGACTTTGTATGTTAATCACTTGAGCACTGTACCGCATAAGCCGAAAAACGATAGTTTTACTGATTTGCGCGAAAGTAAAACTATAATATTATTGCAGGATTAACAACTTAATATTACCGAAAAAGTTGCACTTTCTTAAGTTTAGACTCAAAGTCGATTTTCTTGTAAATTGTATGTTAATCACTTGAGCACTGTACCGCATAAGCCGAAAAACAACAATTTACTGATTTTCGCGAAAATAAAATTATATAGCTATTGCAGAATTGACATATTCATATAACCGAAAAAATTGCACTTTCTTAGCTTTAGACTTAAAGTCGATTTTCTTGTAAATTGTATTTCAGTTGCGTAAGCCGAAAAACACATCTTTTACTGATTTGCGCGAAAGTAAAATTATAATGTTAATGCAGGATTAAAACATTAATATAACCGAAAAAATTGCACTTTCTTAGGTTTAGACTCAAAGTCGATTTCCTTGTAAATTGTATGTTAATCACTTGAGCACTGTACCGCATAAGCCGAAAAACATCAGTTTTACTGATTTGCGCGAAAGTAAAACTATAATGTTATGGCAGGATTAACAAATTAATATAAAAAAATGAAAAGAAAAAATTGAACTTTCTTAGATTTTTACTTAAAGCCGATTTTCTTGTAAATTGTATGTTAATTACTTGAACGCTGTACCGCTTAGGCCGAAAAACATCAATTTTATTGATTTGCGCGAAATTAAAATTATAATGTTATTGCAGGATTAAAACATTAATATAACCGAAAAAATTGCACTTTCTTAGGTTTAGACTCAAAGTCGATTTCCTTGTAAATTGTATGTTAATCACTTGAGCACTGTACCGTATAAGCCGAAAAACAACAATTTTACTGATTTGCGCGAAAATAAAATTATATAGCTATTGCAGAATTGACATACTCATATAACCGAAAAAATTGCACTTTCTTAGCTTTAGACTTAAAGTCGATTTTCTTGTAAATTGTATTTCAGTTGCGTGCGCACTGTACCGCTTAAGCCGAAAAACATGAACTTTACCGATTTGAGCGAAAGTCAAATTATATTGTTATTGCAGGATTAACAAATTAATATTACCGAAAAAGTTGCACTTTCTTAGGTTTAGACCCAAATTATCTTGTAAATTGTATGTCAATTGCGGCAGCACTGTACTGCTTAAGCCGAAAAACATCAATATTACTGATTTGCGCGAAAGTAAAATTATAATGTTATTGCAGAATTTACATAATTATATAACCGAAAAAATTCCACTTTCTTAGTTTTAGACTTAAAGTCGATTTTCTTCTAAACTGTATGTCAATTTCGTGAGCACTGTACCGCCTAAACCGAAAAACATGAACTTTACTGATTTGGCAAAAGTCAAATTATATTGTTATTGCAGAATTGACATATTCATATAACCGAAAAAATTGCACTTTCTTAGTTTTAGACTTAAAGTCGATTTTCTTGTAAATTGTATTTCAGTTGCGTGAGCACTGTACCGCTTAAGCCGAAAAACATGAATTTTACTGATTTGAGCGAAAGTCAAATTATATTGCTTTTGCAGGATTTACAAATTAATATTACCGAAAAAGTTGCACTTTCTTAGGTTTAGACTCAAAGTCGATTTTCGTGTAAATTGTATTTCAGTTACATGAGCACTGTACCGTTTAAGCCGAAAAACATGAATTTTACTGATTTGAGCGAAAGTCAAATTATATTGTTATTGCAGGATTAAAAAATTAATATTACCGAAAAAGTTGCACTTTCTTAGGTTTAGACTTTGTATGTTAATCACTTGAGCACTCTACCGCATAAGCCGAAAAACACCAATTTTACTGATTTGCGCGAAAGTAAAATTATAATGTTAATGCAGGATTAACACATTAATATAACCGAAAAAATTGCACTTTCTTAGGTTTAGACTCAAAGTCGATTTCCTTGTAAATTGTATGTTAATCACTTGAGCACTGTACCGCATAAGCCGAAAAACATCAGTTTTACTGATTTGCGCGAAAGTAAAACTATAATATTATTGCAGGATTAACAAATTAATATTACCGAAAAAGTTGCACTTTCTTAGGTTTAGACTCAAAGTCGATTTTCGTGTAAATTGTATTTCAGTTACATGAGCACTGTACCGTTTAAGCCGAAAAACATGAATTTTACTGATTTGACCGAAAGTCAAATTATATTGTTATTGCAGGATTAACAAATTAATATTACCGAAAAAGTTGCACTTTCTTAGGTTTAGACTTTGTATGTTAATCACTTGAGCACTGTACCGCATAAGCCGAAAAACGATAGTTTTACTGATTTGCGCGAAAGTAAAACTATAATATTATTGCAGGATTAACAACTTAATATTACCGAAAAAGTTGCACTTTCTTAAGTTTAGACTCAAAGTTGATTTTCTTGTAAATTGTATGTTAATCACTTGAGCACTGTACCGCATAAGCCGAAAAACAACAATTTACTGATTTTCGCGAAAATAAAATTATATAGCTATTGCAGAATTGACATATTCATATAACCGAAAAAATTGCACTTTCTTAGCTTTAGACTTAAAGTCGATTTTCTTGTAAATTGTATTTCAGTTGCGTGCGCACTGTACCGCTTAAGCCGAAAAACATGAACTTTACTGATTTGAGCGAAAGTCAAATTATATTGTTATTGCAGGATTAACAAATTAATATTACCGAAAAAGTTGCACTTTCTTAGGTTTAGTCTCAAAGTCGATTTTCTTGTAAATTGTATGTCATTTGCGTGCGCACTGTACCGCTTAAGCCGAAAAACATCAATATTACTGATTTGCGCGAAAGTAAAACTATAATGTTATGGCAGGATTAACAAATTAATATAAAAAAAAGAAAAGAAAAAATTGAACTTTCTTAGATTTTTACTTAAAGCCGATTTTCTTGTAAATTGTATGTTAATTACTTGAGCGCTGTACCGCTTAGGCCGAAAAACATCAATTTTACTGATTTGAGCGAAAGTCAAATTATATTGTTATTGCAGGATTAGCAAATTAATATTACCGAAAAAGTTGCACTTTCTTAGGTTTAGACTCAAAGTCGATTTTCTTGTAAATTATATGTTAATCACTTGAGCACTCTACCGCATAAGCCGAAAAACACATCTTTTACTGATTTGCGCGAAAGTAAAATTATAATGTTAATGCAGGATTAAAACATTAATATAACCGAAAAAATTGCACTTTCTTAGGTTTAGACTCAAAGTCGATTTCCTTGTAAATTGTATGTTAATCACTTGAGCACTGTACCGCATAAGCCGAAAAACATCAGTTTTACTGATTTGCGCGAAAGTAAAACTATAATGTTATGGCAGGATTAACAAATTAATATAAAAAAATGAAAAGAAAAAATTGAACTTTCTTAGATTTTTACTTAAAGCCGATTTTCTTGTAAATTGTATGTTAATTACTTGAACGCTGTACCGCTTAGGCCGAAAAACATCAATTTTATTGATTTGCGCGAAATTAAAATTATAATGTTATTGCAGGATTAAAACATTAATATAACCGAAAAAATTGCACTTTCTTAGGTTTAGACTCAAAGTCGATTTCCTTGTAAATTGTATGTTAATCACTTGAGCACTGTACCGTATAAGCCGAAAAACAACAATTTTACTGATTTGCGCGAAAATAAAATTATATAGCTATTGCAGAATTGACATACTCATATAACCGAAAAAATTGCACTTTCTTAGCTTTAGACTTAAAGTCGGTTTTCTTGTAAATTGTATTTCAGTTGCGTGCGCACTGTACCGCTTAAGCCGAAAAACATGAACTTTACCGATTTGAGCGAAAGTCAAATTATATTGTTATTGCAGGATTAACAAATTAATATTACCGAAAAAGTTGCACTTTCTTAGGTTTAGACCCAAATTATCTTGTAAATTGTATGTCAATTGCGGCAGCACTGTACTGCTTAAGCCGAAAAACATCAATATTACTGATTTGCGCGAAAGTAAAATTATAATGTTATTGCAGAATTTACATAATTATATAACCGAAAAAATTGTACTTTCTTAGTTTTAGACTTAAAGTCGATTTTCTTCTAAACTGTATGTCAATTTCGTGAGCACTGTACCGCCTAAACCGAAAAACATGAACTTTACTGATTTGGCAAAAGTCAAATTATATTGTTATTGCAGAATTGACATATTCATATAACCGAAAAAATTGCACTTTCTTAGTTTTAGACTTAAAGTCGATTTTCTTGTAAATTGTATATCAATTGCGTGAGCACTGTACCGCTTAAGCCGAAAAACATGAATTTTACTGATTTGAGCGAAAGTCAAATTATATTGTTATTGCAGGATTAACAAATTAATATTACCGAAAAAGTTGCACTTTCTTAGGTTTAGACCCAAATTATCTTGTAAATTGTATGTCAATTGCGGCAGCACTGTACTGCTTAAGCCGAAAAACATCAATATTACTGATTTGCGCGAAAGTAAAATTATAATGTTATTGCAGAATTTACATAATTATATAACCGAAAAAATTTTACTTTCTTAGTTTTAGACTTAAAGTCGATTTTCTTCTAAACTGTATGTCAATTTCGTGAGCACTGTACCGCCTAAACCGAAAAACATGAATTTTACTGATTTGGCAAAAGTCAAATTATATTGTTATTGCAGAATTGACATATTCATATAACCGAAAAAATTGCACTTTCTTAGTTTTAGACTTAAAGTCGGTTTTCTTGTAAATTTTATGTCAATTGCGTGCGCACTGTACCGCTTAAGCCGAAAAACATCAATATTACTGATTTGCGCGAAAGTAAAACTATAATGTTATGGCAGGATTAACAAATTAATATTACCGAAAAAGTTGCACTTTCTTAGGTTTAGACTTTGTATGTTAATCACTTGAGTACTCTACCGCATAAGCCGAAAAACACCAATTTTACTGATTTTCGCGAAAGTAAAATTATAATGTTAATGCAGGATTAACACATTAATATAACCGAAAAAATTGCACTTTCTTAGGTTTAGACTCAAAGTCGATTTACTTGTAAATTGTATTTCAGATGCGTGCGCACTGTACCGCTTAAGCCGAAAAACATGAACTTTACCGATTTGAGTGAAAGTCAAATTATATTGTTATTGCAGGATTAACAAATTAATATTACCGAAAAAGTTGCACTTTCTTAGGTTTAGACCCAAATTATCTTGTAAATTGTATGTCAATTGCGGCAGCACTGTACTGCTTAAGCCGAAAAACATCAATATTACTGATTTGCGCGAAAGTAAAACTATAATGTTATGGCAGGATTAACAAATTAATATTACCGAAAAAGTTGCACTTTCTTAGGTTTAGACTTTGTATGTTAATCACTTGAGTACTCTACCGCATAAGCCGAAAAACACCAATTTTACTGATTTGCGCGAAAGTAAAATTATAATGTTAATGCAGGATTAACACATTAATATAACCGAAAAAATTGCACTTTCTTAGCTTTAGACTTAAAGTCGATTTTCTTGTAAATTGTATTTCAGTTGCGTGCGCACTGTACCGCTTAAGCCGAAAAACATGAACTTTACTGATTTGAGCGAAAGTCAAATTATATTGTTATTGCAGGATTAACAAATTAATATTACCGAAAAAGTTGCACTTTCTTAGGTTTAGTCTCAAAGTCGATTTTCTTGTAAATTGTATGTCATTTGCGTGCGCACTGTACCGCTTAAGCCGAAAAACATCAATATTACTGATTTGCGCGAAAGTAAAACTATAATGTTATGGCAGGATTAACAAATTAATATAAAAAAAAGAAAAGAAAAAATTGAACTTTATAAAATTTTTACTTAAAGCCGATTTTCTTGTAAATTGTATGTTAATTACTTGAGCGCTGTACCGCTTAGGCCGAAAAACATCAATTTTACTGATTTGAGCGAAAGTCAAATTATATTGTTATTGCAGGATTAGCAAATTAATATTACCGAAAAAGTTGCACTTTCTTAGGTTTAGACTCAAAGTCGATTTTCTTGTAAATTATATGTTAATCACTTGAGCACTCTACCGCATAAGCCGAAAAACACATCTTTTACTGATTTGCGCGAAAGTAAAATTATAATGTTAATGCAGGATTAAAACATTAATATAACCGAAAAAATTGCACTTTCTTAGGTTTAGACTCAAAGTCGATTTCCTTGTAAATTGTATGTTAATCACTTGAGCACTGTACCGTATAAGCCGAAAAACAACAATTTTACTGATTTGCGCGAAAATAAAATTCTATAGCTATTGCAGAATTGACATACTCATATAACCGAAAAAATTGCACTTTCTTAGCTTTAGACTTAAAGTCGATTTTCTTGTAAATTGTATTTCAGTTGCGTGCGCACTGTACCGCTTAAGCCGAAAAACATGAACTTTACCGATTTGAGCGAAAGTCAAATTATATTGTTATTGCAGGATTAACAAATTAATATTACCGAAAAAGTTGCACTTTCTTAGGTTTAGACCCAAATTATCTTGTAAATTGTATGTCAATTGCGGCAGCACTGTACTGCTTAAGCCGAAAAACATCAATATTACTGATTTGCGCGAAAGTAAAATTATAATGTTATTGCAGAATTTACATAATTATATAACCGAAAAAATTGTACTTTCTTAGTTTTAGACTTAAAGTCGATTTTCTTCTAAACTGTATGTCAATTTCGTGAGCACTGTACCGCCTAAACCGAAAAACATGAACTTTACTGATTTGGCAAAAGTCAAATTATATTGTTATTGCAGAATTGACATATTCATGTAACCGAAAAAATTGCACTTTCTTAGTTTTAGACTTAAAGTCGATTTTCTTGTAAATTGTATATCAGTTGCGTGAGCACTGTACCGCTTAAGCCGAAAAACATGAATTTTACTGATTTGAGCGAAAGTCAAATTATATTGTTATTGCAGGATTAACAAATTAATATTACCGAAAAAGTTGCACTTTCTTAGGTTTAGACCCAAATTATCTTGTAAATTGTATGTCAATTGCGGCAGCACTGTACTGCTTAAGCCGAAAAACATCAATATTACTGATTTGCGCGAAAGTAAAATTATAATGTTATTGCAGAATTTACATAATTATATAACCGAAAAAATTGTACTTTCTTAGTTTTAGACTTAAAGTCGATTTTCTTCTAAACTGTATGTCAATTTCGTGAGCACTGTACCGCCTAAACCGAAAAACATGAATTTTACTGATTTGGCAAAAGTCAAATTATATTGTTATTGCAGAATTGACATATTCATATAACCGAAAAATTGCACTTTCTTAGTTTTAGACTTAAAGTCGGTTTTCTTGTAAATTGTATGTCAATTGCGTGCGCACTGTACCGCTTAAGCCGAAAAACATCAATATTACTGATTTGCGCGAAAGTAAAACTATAATGTTATGGCAGGATTAACAAATTAATATTACCGAAAAAGTTGCACTTTCTTAGGTTTAGACTTTGTATGTTAATCACTTGAGTACTCTACCGCATAAGCCGAAAAACACCAATTTTACTGATTTTCGCGAAAGTAAAATTATAATGTTAATGCAGGATTAACACATTAATATAACCGAAAAAATTGCACTTTCTTAGCTTTAGACTTAAAGTCGATTTTCTTGTAAATTGTATTTCAGTTGCGTGCGCACTGTACCGCTTAAGCCAAAAATCATGAACTTTACCGATTTGAGCGAAAGTCAAATTATATTGTTATTGCAGGATTAACAAATTAATATTACCGAAAAAGTTGCACTTTCTTAGGTTTAGACCCAAATTATCTTGTAAATTGTATGTCAATTGCGGCAGCACTGTACTGCTTAAGCCGAAAAACATCAATATTACTGATTTGCGCGAAAGTAAAATTATAATGTTATTGCAGAATTTACATAATTATATAACCGAAAAAATTGTACTTTCTTAGTTTTAGACTTAAAGTCGATTTTCTTCTAAACTGTATGTTAATTTCGTGAGCACTGTACCGCCTAAACCGAAAAACATGAACTTTACTGATTTGGCAAAAGTCAAATTATATTGTTATTGCAGAATTGACATATTCATATAACCGAAAAAATTGCACTTTCTTAGTTTTAGACTTAAAGTCGATTTTCTTGTAAATTGTATATCAGTTGCGTGAGCACTGTACCGCTTAAGCCGAAAAACATGAATTTTACTGATTTGAGCGAAAGTCAAATTATATTGTTATTGCAGGATTAACAAATTAATATTACCGAAAAAGTTGCACTTTCTTAGGTTTAGACCCAAATTATCTTGTAAATTGTATGTCAATTGCGGCAGCACTGTACTGCTTAAGCCGAAAAACATCAATATTACTGATTTGCGCGAAAGTAAAATTATAATGTTATTGCAGAATTTACATAATTATATAACCGAAAAAATTGTACTTTCTTAGTTTTAGACTTAAAGTCGATTTTCTTCTAAACTGTATGTCAATTTCGTGAGCACTGTACCGCCTAAACCGAAAAACATGAATTTTACTGATTTGGCAAAAGTCAAATTATATTGTTATTGCAGAATTGACATATTCATATAACCGAAAAAATTGCACTTTCTTAGTTTTAGACTTAAAGTCGGTTTTCTTGTAAATTGTATGTCAATTGCGTGCGCACTGTACCGCTTAAGCCGAAAAACATCAATATTACTGATTTGCGCGAAAGTAAAACTATAATGTTATGGCAGGATTAACAAATTAATATTACCGAAAAAGTTGCACTTTCTTAGGTTTAGACTTTGTATGTTAATCACTTGAGTACTCTACCGCATAAGCCGAAAAACACCAATTTTACTGATTTTCGCGAAAGTAAAATTATAATGTTAATGCAGGATTAACACATTAATATAACCGAAAAAATTGCACTTTCTTAGGTTTAGACTCAAAGTCGATTTCCTTGTAAATTGTATTTCAGTTGCGTGCGCACTGTACCGCTTAAGTCGAAAAACATGAACTTTACCGATTTGAGCGAAAGTCAAATTATATTGTTATTGCAGGATTAACAAATTAATATTACTGAAAAAGTTGCACTTTCTTAAGTTTAGACCCAAATTATCTTGTAAATTGTATGTCAATTGCGGCAGCACTGTACTGCTTAAGCCGAAAAACATCAATATTACTGATTTGCGCGAAAGTAAAACTATAATGTTATGGCAGGATTAACAAATTAATATTACCGAAAAAGTTGCACTTTCTTAGGTTTAGACTTTGTATGTTAATCACTTGAGTACTCTACCGCATAAGCCGAAAAACACCAATTTTACTGATTTGCGCGAAAGTAAAATTATAATGTTAATGCAGGATTAATACATTAATATAACCGAAAAAATTGCACTTTCTTAGCTTTAGACTTAAAGTCGATTTTCTTGTAAATTGTATTTCAGTTGCGTGCGCACTGTACCGCTTAAGCCGAAAAACATGAACTTTACCGATTTGAGCGAAAGTCAAATTATATTGTTATTGCAGGACTAACAAATTAATATTACCGAAAAAGTTGCACTTTCTTAGGTTTAGACCCAAATTATCTTGTAAATTGTATGTCAATTGCGGCAGCACTGTACTGCTTAAGCCGAAAAACATCAATATTACTGATTTGCGCGAAAGTAAAATTATAATGTTATTGCAGAATTTACATAATTATATAACCGAAAAAATTGTACTTTCTTAGTTTTAGACTTAAAGTCGATTTTCTTCTAAACTGTATGTCAATTTCGTGAGCACTGTACCGCCTAAACCGAAAAACATGAATTTTACTGATTTGGCAAAAGTCAAATTATATTGTTATTGCAGAATTGACATATTCATATAACCGAAAAAATTGCACTTTCTTAGTTTTAGACTTAAAGTCGATTTTCTTGTAAATTGTATTTCAGTTGCGTGAGCACTGTACCGCTTAAGCCGAAAAACATGAATTTTACTGATTTGAGCGAAAGTCAAATTATATTGTTATTGCAGGATTAACAAATTAATATTACCGAAAAAGTTGCACTTTCTTAGGTTTAGACCCAAACTATCTTGTAAATTGTATGACAATTGCGGCAGCACTGTACTGCTTAAGCCGAAAAACATCAATATTACTGATTTGCGCGAAAGTAAAATTATAATGTTATTGCAGAATTTACATAATTATATAACCGAAAAAATTGTACTTTCTTAGTTTTAGACTTAAAGTCGATTTTCTTCTAAACTGTATGTCAATTTCGTGAGCACTATACCGCCTAAACCGAAAAACATGAATTTTACTGATTTGGCAACAGTCAAATTATATTGTTATTGCAGAATTGACATATTCATATAACCGAAAAAATTGCACTTTCTTAGTTTTAGACTTAAAGTCGGTTTTCTTGTAAATTGAATGTCAATTGCGTGCGCACTGTACCGCTTAAGCCGAAAAACATCAATATTACTGATTTGCGCGAAAGTAAAACTATAATGTTATGGCAGGATTAACAAATTAATATAAAAAAAAGAAAAGAAAAAATTGAACTTTCTTAGATTTAGACTCAAAGTCGATTTTCGTGTAAATTGTATTTCAGTTACATGAGCACTGTACCGTTTAAGCCGAAAAACATGAATTTTACTGATTTGAGCGAAAGTCAAATTATATTGTTATTGCAGGATTAAAAAATTAATATTACCGAAAAAGTTGCACTTTCTTAGGTTTAGACTTTGTATGTTAATCACTTGAGCACTCTACCGCATAAGCCGAAAAACACCAATTTTACTGATTTGCGCGAAAGTAAAATTATAATGTTAATGCAGGATTAACACATTAATATAACCGAAAAAATTGCACTTTCTTAGGTTTAGACTCAAAGTCGATTTCCTTGTAAATTGTATGTTAATCACTTGAGCACTCTACCGCATAAGCCGAAAAACGATAGTTTTACTGATTTGTCGATTTTCTTGTAAATTGTATTTCAGTTGCGTGAGCACTGTACCGCTTAAGCCGAAAAACATGAATTTTACTGATTTGAGCGAAAGTCAAATTATATTGCTTTTGCAGGATTTACAAATTAATATTACCGAAAAAGTTGCACTTTCT
The DNA here is from genome assembly GCF_042242935.1 of Bactrocera oleae. Classification (NCBI taxonomy): domain Eukaryota; kingdom Metazoa; phylum Arthropoda; class Insecta; order Diptera; family Tephritidae; genus Bactrocera; species Bactrocera oleae. The sequence continues at coordinate 12,816,451 of NC_091541.1, read as the reverse complement.
TAGGTTTAGACTCAAAGTCGATTTTCGTGTAAATTGTATTTCAGTTACATGAGCACTGTACCGTTTAAGCCGAAAAACATGAATTTTACTGATTTGAGCGAAAGTCAAATTATATTGTTATTGCAGGATTAAAAAATTAATATTACCAAAAAAGTTGCACTTTCTTAGGTTTAGACTTTGTATGTTAATCACTTGAGCACTCTACCGCATAAGCCGAAAAACACCAATTTTACTGATTTGCGCGAAAGTAAAATTATAATGTTAATGCAGGATTAACACATTAATATAACCGAAAAAATTGCACTTTCTTAGGTTTAGACTCAAAGTCGATTTCCTTGTAAATTGTATGTTAATCACTTGAGCACTGTACCGCATAAGCCGAAAAACATCAATATTACTGATTTGCGCGAAAGTAAATTTATAATGTTATGGCAGGATTAACAAATTAATATAAAAAAAAGAAAAGAAAAAATTGAACTTTCTTAGATTTTTACTTAAAGCCGATTTTCTTGTAAATTGTATGTTAATTACTTGAGCGCTGTACCGCTTAGGCCGAAAAACATCAATTTTACTGATTTGAGCGAAAGTCAAATTATATTGTTATTGCAGGATTAGCAAATTAATATTACCGAAAAAGTTGCACTTTCTTAGGTTTAGACTCAAAGTCGATTTTCTTGTAAATTATATGTTAATCACTTGAGCACTCTACCGCATAAGCCGAAAAACACACCTTTTACTGATTTGCGCGAAAGTAAAATTATAATGTTAATGCAGGATTAAAACATTAATATAACCGAAAAAGTTGCACTTTCTTAGGTTTAGACTTTGTATGTTAATCACTTGAGCACTCTACCGCATAAGCCGAAAAACACCAATTTTACTGATTTGCGCGAAAGTAAAATTATAATGTTAATGCAGGATTAACACATTAATATAACCGAAAAAATTGCACTTTCTTAGGTTTAGACTCAAAGTCGATTTCCTTGTAAATTGTATGTTAATCACTTGAGCACTGTACCGCATAAGCCGAAAAACATCAATATTACTGATTTGCGCGAAAGTAAATTTATAATGTTATGGCAGGATTAACAAATTAATATAAAAAAAAGAAAAGAAAAAATTGAACTTTCTTAGATTTTTACTTAAAGCCGATTTTCTTGTAAATTGTATGTTAATTACTTGAGCGCTGTACCGCTTAGGCCGAAAAACATCAATTTTACTGATTTGAGCGAAAGTCAAATTATATTGTTATTGCAGGATTAGCAAATTAATATTACCGAAAAAGTTGCACTTTCTTAGGTTTAGACTCAAAGTCGATTTTCTTGTAAATTATATGTTAATCACTTGAGCACTCTACCGCATAAGCCGAAAAACACACCTTTTACTGATTTGCGCGAAAGTAAAATTATAATGTTAATGCAGGATTAAAACATTAATATAACCGAAAAAATTGCACTTTCTTAGGTTTAGACTCAAAGTCGATTTCCTTGTAAATTGTATGTTAATCACTTGAGCACTGTACCGCATAAGCCGAAAAACATCAGTTTTACTGATTTGCGCGAAAGTAAAACTATAATGTTATGGCAGGATTAACAAATTAATATAAAAAAATGAAAAGAAAAAATTGAACTTTCTTAGATTTTTACTTAAAGCCGATTTTCTTGTAAATTGTATGTTAATTACTTGAACGCTGTACCGCTTAGGCCGAAAAACATCAATTTTATTGATTTGCGCGAAATTAAAATTATAATGTTATTGCAGGATTAAAACATTAATATAACCGAAAAAATTGCACTTTCTTAGGTTTAGACTCAAAGTCGATTTCCTTGTAAATTGTATGTTAATCACTTGAGCACTGTACCGTATAAGCCGAAAAACAACAATTTTACTGATTTGCGCGAAAATAAAATTATATAGCTATTGCAGAATTGACATACTCATATAACCGAAAAAATTGCACTTTCTTAGCTTTAGACTTAAAGTCGATTTTCTTGTAAATTGTATTTCAGTTGCGTGCGCACTGTACCGCTTAAGCCGAAAAACATGAACTTTACCGATTTCAGCGAAAGTCAAATTATATTGTTATTGCAGGATTAACAAATTAATATTACCGAAAAAGTTGCACTTTCTTAGGTTTAGACCCAAATTATCTTGTAAATTGTATGTCAATTGCGGCAGCACTGTACTGCTTAAGCCGAAAAACATCAATATTACTGATTTGCGCGAAAGTAAAATTATAATGTTATTGCAGAATTTACATAATTATATAACCGAAAAAATTGTACTTTCTTAGTTTTAGACTTAAAGTCGATTTTCTTCTAAACTGTATGTCAATTTCGTGAGCACTGTACCGCTTAAGCCGAAAAACATGAATTTTACTGATTTGAGCGAAAGTCAAATTATATTGCTTTTGCAGGATTTACAAATTAATATTACCGAAAAAGTTGCACTTTCTTAGGTTTAGACTCAAAGTCGATTTTCGTGTAAATTGTATTTCAGTTACATGAGCACTGTACCGTTTAAGCCGAAAAACATCAATTTTACTGATTTGAGCGAAAGTCAAATTATATTGTTATTGCAGGATTAAAAAATTAATATTACCGAAAAAGTTGCACTTTCTTAGGTTTAGACTTTGTATGTTAATCACTTGAGCACTCTACCGCATAAGCCGAAAAACACCAATTTTACTGATTTGCGCGAAAGTAAAATTATAATGTTAATGCAGGATTAACACATTAATATAACCGAAAAAATTGCACTTTCTTAGGTTTAGACTCAAAGTCGATTTCCTTGTAAATTGTATGTTAATCACTTGAGCACTGTACCGCATAAGCCGAAAAACATCAGTTTTACTGATTTGCGCGAAAGTAAAACTATAATATTATTGCAGGATTAACAAATTAATATTACCGAAAAAGTTGCACTTTCTTAGGTTTAGACTCAAAGTCGATTTTCGTGTAAATTGTATTTCAGTTACATGAGCACTGTACCGTTTAAGCCGAAAAACATGAATTTTACTGATTTGTGCGAAAGTAAAATTATATTGTTATTGCAGGATTAACAAATTAATATTACCGAAAAAGTTGCACTTTCTTAGGTTTAGACTTTGTATGTTAATCACTTGAGCACTGTACCGCATAAGCCGAAAAACGATAGTTTTACTGATTTGTCGATTTTCTTGTAAATTGTATTTCAGTTGCGTGAGCACTGTACCGCTTAAGCCGAAAAACATGAATTTTACTGATTTGAGCGAAAGTCAAATTATATTGCTTTTGCAGGATTTACAAATTAATATTACCGAAAAAGTTGCACTTTCTTAGGTTTAGACTCAAAGTCGATTTTCGTGTAAATTGTATTTCAGTTACATGAGCACTGTACCGTTTAAGCCGAAAAACATGAATTTTACTGATTTGAGCGAAAGTCAAATTATATTGTTATTGCAGGATTAAAAAATTAATATTACCAAAAAAGTTGCACTTTCTTAGGTTTAGACTTTGTATGTTAATCACTTGAGCACTCTACCGCATAAGCCGAAAAACACCAATTTTACTGATTTTCGCGAAAGTAAAATTATAATGTTAATGCAGGATTAACACATTAATATAACCGAAAAAATTGCACTTTCTTAGGTTTAGACTCAAAGTCGATTTCCTTGTAAATTGTATGTTAATCACTTGAGCACTGTACCGCATAAGCCGAAAAACATCAATATTACTGATTTGCGCGAAAGTAAATTTATAATGTTATGGCAGGATTAACAAATTAATATAAAAAAAAGAAAAGAAAAAATTGAACTTTCTTAGATTTTTACTTAAAGCCGATTTTCTTGTAAATTGTATGTTAATTACTTGAGCGCTGTACCGCTTAGGCCGAAAAACATCAATTTTACTGATTTGAGCGAAAGTCAAATTATATTGTTATTGCAGGATTAGCAAATTAATATTACCGAAAAAGTTGCACTTTCTTAGGTTTAGACTTTGTATGTTAATCACTTGAGCACTCTACCGCATAAGCCGAAAAACACCAATTTTACTGATTTGCGCGAAAGTAAAATTATAATGTTAATGCAGGATTAACACATTAATATAACCGAAAAAATTGCACTTTCTTAGGTTTAGACTCAAAGTCGATTTCCTTGTAAATTGTATGTTAATCACTTGAGCACTGTACCGCATAAGCCGAAAAACATCAATATTACTGATTTGCGCGAAAGTAAATTTATAATGTTATGGCAGGATTAACAAATTAATATAAAAAAAAGAAAAGAAAAAATTGAACTTTCTTAGATTTTTACTTAAAGTCGATTTTCTTGTAAATTATATGTTAATCACTTGAGCACTCTACCGCATAAGCCGAAAAACACACCTTTTACTGATTTGCGCGAAAGTAAAATTATAATGTTAATGCAGGATTAAAACATTAATATAACCGAAAAAATTGCACTTTCTTAGGTTTAGACTCAAAGTCGATTTCCTTGTAAATTGTATGTTAATCACTTGAGCACTGTACCGCATAAGCCGAAAAACATCAGTTTTACTGATTTGCGCGAAAGTAAAACTATAATGTTATGGCAGGATTAACAAATTAATATAAAAAAATGAAAAGAAAAAATTGAACTTTCTTAGATTTTTACTTAAAGCCGATTTTCTTGTAAATTGTATGTTAATTACTTGAACGCTGTACCGCTTAGGCCGAAAAACATCAATTTTATTGATTTGCGCGAAATTAAAATTATAATGTTATTGCAGGATTAAAACATTAATATAACCGAAAAAATTGCACTTTCTTAGGTTTAGACTCAAAGTCGATTTCCTTGTAAATTGTATGTTAATCACTTGAGCACTGTACCGTATAAGCCGAAAAACAACAATTTTACTGATTTGCGCGAAAATAAAATTATATAGCTATTGCAGAATTGACATACTCATATAACCGAAAAAATTGCACTTTCTTAGCTTTAGACTTAAAGTCGATTTTCTTGTAAATTGTATTTCAGTTGCGTGCGCACTGTACCGCTTAAGCCGAAAAACATGAACTTTACCGATTTCAGCGAAAGTCAAATTATATTGTTATTGCAGGATTAACAAATTAATATTACCGAAAAAGTTGCACTTTCTTAGGTTTAGACCCAAATTATCTTGTAAATTGTATGTCAATTGCGGCAGCACTGTACTGCTTAAGCCGAAAAACATCAATATTACTGATTTGCGCGAAAGTAAAATTATAATGTTATTGCAGAATTTACATAATTATATAACCGAAAAAATTGTACTTTCTTAGTTTTAGACTTAAAGTCGATTTTCTTCTAAACTGTATGTCAATTTCGTGAGCACTGTACCGCTTAAGCCGAAAAACATGAATTTTACTGATTTGAGCGAAAGTCAAATTATATTGCTTTTGCAGGATTTACAAATTAATATTACCGAAAAAGTTGCACTTTCTTAGGTTTAGACTCAAAGTCGATTTTCGTGTAAATTGTATTTCAGTTACATGAGCACTGTACCGTTTAAGCCGAAAAACATCAATTTTACTGATTTGAGCGAAAGTCAAATTATATTGTTATTGCAGGATTAAAAAATTAATATTACCGAAAAAGTTGCACTTTCTTAGGTTTAGACTTTGTATGTTAATCACTTGAGCACTCTACCGCATAAGCCGAAAAACACCAATTTTACTGATTTGCGCGAAAGTAAAATTATAATGTTAATGCAGGATTAACACATTAATATAACCGAAAAAATTGCACTTTCTTAGGTTTAGACTCAAAGTCGATTTCCTTGTAAATTGTATGTTAATCACTTGAGCACTGTACCGCATAAGCCGAAAAACATCAGTTTTACTGATTTGCGCGAAAGTAAAACTATAATATTATTGCAGGATTAACAAATTAATATTACCGAAAAAGTTGCACTTTCTTAGGTTTAGACTCAAAGTCGATTTTCGTGTAAATTGTATTTCAGTTACATGAGCACTGTACCGTTTAAGTCGAAAAACATGAATTTTACTGATTTGAGCGAAAGTCAAATTATATTGTTATTGCAGGATTAACAAATTAATATTACCGAAAAAGTTGCACTTTCTTAGGTTTAGACTTTGTATGTTAATCACTTGAGCACTGTACCGCATAAGCCGAAAAACGATAGTTTTACTGATTTGCGCGAAAGTAAAACTATAATATTATTGCAGGATTAACAACTTAATATTACCGAAAAAGTTGCACTTTCTTAAGTTTAGACTCAAAGTCGATTTTCTTGTAAATTGTATGTTAATCACTTGAGCACTGTACCGCATAAGCCGAAAAACAACAATTTACTGATTTTCGCGAAAATAAAATTATATAGCTATTGCAGAATTGACATATTCATATAACCGAAAAAATTGCACTTTCTTAGCTTTAGACTTAAAGTCGATTTTCTTGTAAATTGTATTTCAGTTGCGTGCGCACTGTACCGCTTAAGCCGAAAAACATGAACTTTACTGATTTGAGCGAAAGTCAAATTATATTGTTATTGCAGGATTAACAAATTAATATTACCGAAAAAGTTGCACTTTCTTAGGTTTAGTCTCAAAGTCGATTTTCTTGTAAATTGTATGTCATTTGCGTGCGCACTGTACCGCTTAAGCCGAAAAACATCAATATTACTGATTTGCGCGAAAGTAAAACTATAATGTTATGGCAGGATTAACAAATTAATATAAAAAAAAGAAAAGAAAAAATTGAATTTTCTTAGATTTTTACTTAAAGCCGATTTTCTTGTAAATTGTATGTTAATTACTTGAGCGCTGTACCGCTTAGGCCGAAAAACATCAATTTTACTGATTTGAGCGAAAGTCAAATTATATTGTTATTGCAGGATTAGCAAATTAATATTACCGAAAAAGTTGCACTTTCTTAGGTTTAGACTCAAAGTCGATTTTCTTGTAAATTATATGTTAATCACTTGAGCACTCTACCGCATAAGCCGAAAAACACATCTTTTACTGATTTGAGCGAAAGTAAAATTATAATGTTAATGCAGGATTAAAACATTAATATAACCGAAAAAATTGCACTTTCTTAGGTTTAGACTCAAAGTCGATTTCCTTGTAAATTGTATGTTAATCACTTGAGCACTGTACCGCATAAGCCGAAAAACATCAGTTTTACTGATTTGCGCGAAAGTAAAACTATAATGTTATGGCAGGATTAACAAATTAATATAAAAAAATGAAAAGAAAAAATTGAACTTTCTTAGATTTTTACTTAAAGCCGATTTTCTTGTAAATTGTATGTTAATTACTTGAACGCTGTACCGCTTAGGCCGAAAAACATCAATTTTATTGATTTGCGCGAAATTAAAATTATAATGTTATTGCAGGATTAAAACATTAATATAACCGAAAAAATTGCACTTTCTTAGGTTTAGACTCAAAGTCGATTTCCTTGTAAATTGTATGTTAATCACTTGAGCACTGTACCGTATAAGCCGAAAAACAACAATTTTACTGATTTGCGCGAAAATAAAATTATATAGCTATTGCAGAATTGACATACTCATATAACCGAAAAAATTGCACTTTCTTAGCTTTAGACTTAAAGTCGATTTTCTTGTAAATTGTATTTCAGTTGCGTGCGCACTGTACCGCTTAAGCCGAAAAACATGAACTTTACCGATTTGAGCGAAAGTCAAATTATATTGTTATTGCAGGATTAACAAATTAATATTACCGAAAAAGTTGCACTTTCTTAGGTTTAGACCCAAATTATCTTGTAAATTGTATGTCAATTGCGGCAGCACTGTACTGCTTAAGCCGAAAAACATCAATATTACTGATTTGCGCGAAAGTAAAATTATAATGTTATTGCAGAATTTACATAATTATATAACCGAAAAAATTTTACTTTCTTAGTTTTAGACTTAAAGTCGATTTTCTTCTAAACTGTATGTCAATTTCGTGAGCACTGTACCGCCTAAACCGAAAAACATTAATTTTACTGATTTGGCAAAAGTCAAATTATATTGTTATTGCAGAAGTGACATATTCATATAACCGAAAAAATTGCACTTTCTTAGTTTTAGACTTAAAGTCGGTTTTCTTGTAAATTTTATGTCAATTGCGTGCGCACTTTACCGCTTAAGCCGAAAAACATCAATATTACTGATTTGCGCGAAAGTAAAACTATAATGTTATGGCAGGATTAACAAATTAATATTACCGAAAAAGTTGCACTTTCTTAGGTTTAGACTTTGTATGTTAATCACTTGAGTACTCTACCGCATAAGCCGAAAAACACCAATTTTACTGATTTTCGCGAAAGTAAAATTATAATGTTAATGCAGGATTAACACATTAATATAACCGAAAAAATTGCACTTTCTTAGGTTTAGACTCAAAGTCGATTTCCTTGTAAATTGTATTTCAGTTGCGTGCGCACTGTACCGCTTAAGCCGAAAAACATGAACTTTACCGATTTGAGCGAAAGTCAAATTATATTGTTATTGCAGGATTAACAAATTAATATTACCGAAAAAGTTGCACTTTCTTAGGTTTAGACCCAAATTATCTTGTAAATTGTATGTCAATTGCGGCAGCACTGTACTGCTTAAGCCGAAAAACATCAATATTACTGATTTGCGCGAAAGTAAAATTATAATGTTATTGCAGAATTTACATAATTATATAACCGAAAAAATTGTACTTTCTTAGTTTTAGACTTAAAGTCGATTTTCTTCTAAACTGTATGTCAATTTCGTGAGCACTGTACCGCCTAAACCGAAAAACATGAACTTTACTGATTTGGCAAAAGTCAAATTATATTGTTATTGCAGAATTGACATATTCATATAACCGAAAAAATTGCACTTTCTTAGCTTTAGACTTAAAGTCGATTTTCTTGTTAATTGTATTTCAGTTGCGTGCGCACTGTACCGCTTAAGCCGAAAAACATGAACTTTACTGATTTGAGCGAAAGTCAAATTATATTGTTATTGCAGGATTAACAAATTAATATTACCGAAAAAGTTGCACTTTCTTAGGTTTAGTCTCAAAGTCGATTTTCTTGTAAATTGTATGTCATTTGCGTGCGCACTGTACCGCTTAAGCCGAAAAACATCAATATTACTGATTTGCGCGAAAGTAAAACTATAATGTTATGGCAGGATTAACAAATTAATATAAAAAAAAGAAAAGAAAAAATTGAATTTTCTTAGATTTTTACTTAAAGCCGATTTTCTTGTAAATTGTATGTTAATTACTTGAGCGCTGTACCGCTTAGGCCGAAAAACATCAATTTTACTGATTTGAGCGAAAGTCAAATTATATTGTTATTGCAGGATTAGCAAATTAATATTACCGAAAAAGTTGCACTTTCTTAGGTTTAGACTCAAAGTCGATTTTCTTGTAAATTATATGTTAATCACTTGAGCACTCTACCGCATAAGCCGAAAAACACATCTTTTACTGATTTGCGCGAAAGTAAAATTATAATGTTAATGCAGGATTAAAACATTAATATAACCGAAAAAATTGCACTTTCTTAGGTTTAGACTCAAAGTCGATTTCCTTGTAAATTGTATGTTAATCACTTGAGCACTGTACCGCATAAGCCGAAAAACATCAGTTTTACTGATTTGCGCGAAAGTAAAACTATAATGTTATGGCAGGATTAACAAATTAATATAAAAAAATGAAAAGAAAAAATTGAACTTTCTTAGATTTTTACTTAAAGCCGATTTTCTTGTAAATTGTATGTTAATTACTTGAACGCTGTACCGCTTAGGCCGAAAAACATCAATTTTATTGATTTGCGCGAAATTAAAATTATAATGTTATTGCAGGATTAAAACATTAATATAACCGAAAAAATTGCACTTTCTTAGGTTTAGACTCAAAGTCGATTTCCTTGTAAATTGTATGTTAATCACTTGAGCACTGTACCGTATAAGCCGAAAAACAACAATTTTACTGATTTGCGCGAAAATAAAATTATATAGCTATTGCAAAATTGACATACTCATATAACCGAAAAAATTGCACTTTCTTAGCTTTAGACTTAAAGTCGATTTTCTTGTAAATTGTATTTCAGTTGCGTGCGCACTGTACCGCTTAAGCCGAAAAACATGAACTTTACCGATTTGAGCGAAAGTCAAATTATATTGTTATTGCAGGATTAACAAATTAATATTACCGAAAAAGTTGCACTTTCTTAGGTTTAGACCCAAATTATCTTGTAAATTGTATGTCAATTGCGGCAGCACTGTACTGCTTAAGCCGAAAAACATCAATATTACTGATTTGCGCGAAAGTAAAATTATAATGTTATTGCAGAATTTACATAATTATATAACCGAAAAAATTGTACTTTCTTAGTTTAAGACTTAAATTCGATTTTCTTCTAAACTGTATGTCAATTTCGTGAGCACTGTACCGCCTAAACCGAAAAACATGAACTTTACTGATTTGGCAAAAGTCAAATTATATTGTTATTGCAGAATTGACATATTCATATAACCGAAAAAATTGCACTTTCTTAGTTTTAGACTTAAAGTCGATTTTCTTGTAAATTGTATATCAGTTGCGTGAGCACTGTACCGCTTAAGCCGAAAAACATGAATTTTACTGATTTGAGCGAAAGTCAAATTATATTGTTATTGCAGGATTAACAAATTAATATTACCGAAAAAGTTGCACTTTCTTAGGTTTAGACCCAAATTATCTTGTAAATTGTATGTCAATTGCGGCAGCACTGTACTGCTTAAGCCGAAAAACATCAATATTACTGATTTGCGCGAAAGTAAAATTATAATGTTATTGCAGAATTTACATAATTATATAACCGAAAAAATTTTACTTTCTTAGTTTTAGACTTAAAGTCGATTTTCTTCTAAACTGTATGTCAATTTCGTGAGCACTGTACCGCCTAAACCGAAAAACATTAATTTTACTGATTTGGCAAAAGTCAAATTATATTGTTATTGCAGAAGTGACATATTCATATAACCGAAAAAATTGCACTTTCTTAGTTTTAGACTTAAAGTCGGTTTTCTTGTAAATTTTATGTCAATTGCGTGCGCACTGTACCGCTTAAGCCGAAAAACATCAATATTACTGATTTGCGCGAAAGTAAAACTATAATGTTATGGCAGGATTAACAAATTAATATTACCGAAAAAGTTGCACTTTCTTAGGTTTAGACTTTGTATGTTAATCACTTGAGTACTCTACCGCATAAGCCGAAAAACACCAATTTTACTGATTTTCGCGAAAGTAAAATTATAATGTTAATGCAGGATTAACACATTAATATAACCGAAAAAATTGCACTTTCTTAGGTTTAGACTCAAAGTCGATTTCCTTGTAAATTGTATTTCAGTTGCGTGCGCACTGTACCGCTTAAGCCGAAAAACATGAACTTTACCGATTTGAGCGAAAGTCAAATTATATTGTTATTGCAGGATTAACAAATTAATATTACCGAAAAAGTTGCACTTTCTTAGGTTTAGACCCAAATTATCTTGTAAATTGTACGTCAATTGCGGCAGCACTGTACTGCTTAAGCCGAAAAACATCAATATTACTGATTTGCGCGAAAGTAAAACTATAATGTTATGGCAGGATTAACAAATTAATATTACCGAAAAAGTTGCACTTTCTTAGGTTTAGACCCAAATTATCTTGTAAATTGTATGTCAATTGCGGCAGCACTGTACTGCTTAAGCCGAAAGACATCAATATTACTGATTTGCGCGAAAGTAAAATTATAATGTTATTGCAGAATTTACATAATTATATAACCGAAAAAATTTTACTTTCTTAGTTTTAGACTTAAAGTCGATTTTCTTCTAAACTGTATGTCAATTTCGTGAGCACTGTACCGCCTAAACCGAAAAACATTAATTTTACTGATTTGGCAAAAGTCAAATTATATTGTTATTGCAGAAGTGACATATTCATATAACCGAAAAAATTGCACTTTCTTAGTTTTAGACTTAAAGTCGGTTTTCTTGTAAATTTTATGTCAATTGCGTGCGCACTGTACCGCTTAAGCCGAAAAACATCAATATTACTGATTTGCGCGAAAGTAAAACTATAATGTTATGGCAGGATTAACAAATTAATATTACCGAAAAAGTTGCACTTTCTTAGGTTTAGACTTTGTATGTTAATCACTTGAGTACTCTACCGCATAAGCCGAAAAACACCAATTTTACTGATTTTCGCGAAAGTAAAATTATAATGTTAATGCAGGATTAACACATTAATATAACCGAAAAAATTGCACTTTCTTAGGTTTAGACTCAAAGTCGATTTCCTTGTAAATTGTATTTCAGTTGCGTGCGCACTGTACCGCTTAAGCCGAAAAACATGAACTTTACCGATTTGAGCGAAAGTCAAATTATATTGTTATTGCAGGATTAACAAATTAATATTACCGAAAAAGTTGCACTTTCTTAGGTTTAGACCCAAATTATCTTGTAAATTGTATGTCAATTGCGGCAGCACTGTACTGCTTAAGCCGAAAAACATCAATATTACTGATTTGCGCGAAAGTAAAACTATAATGTTATGGCAGGATTAACAAATTAATATTACCGAAAAAGTTGCACTTTCTTAGGTTTAGACTTTGTATGTTAATCACTTGAGTACTCTACCGCATAAGCCGAAAAACACCAATTTTACTGATTTGCGCGAAAGTAAAATTATAATGTTAATGCAGGATTAACACATTAATATAACCGAAAAAATTGAACTTTCTTAGCTTTAGACTTAAAGTCGATTTTCTTGTAAATTGTATTTCAGTTGCGTGCGCACTGTACCGCTTAAGCCGAAAAACATGAACTTTACTGATTTGAGCGAAAGTCAAATTATATTGTTATTGCAGGATTAACAAATTAATATTACCGAAAAAGTTGCACTTTCTTAGGTTTAGTCTCAAAGTCGATTTTCTTGTAAATTGTATGTCATTTGCGTGCGCACTGTACCGCTTAAGCCGTAAAACATCAATATTACTGATTTGCGCGAAAGTAAAACTATAATGTTATGGCAGGATTAACAAATTAATATAAAAAAAAGAAAAGAAAAAATTGAACTTTCTTAGATTTTTACTTAAAGCCGATTTTCTTGTAAATTGTATGTTAATTACTTGAGCGCTGTACCGCTTAGGCCGAAAAACATAAATTTTACTGATTTGAGCGAAAGTCAAATTATATTGTTATTGCAGGATTAGCAAATTAATATTACCGAAAAAGTTGCACTTTCTTAGGTTTAGACTCAAAGTCGATTTTCTTGTAAATTATATGTTAATCACTTGAGCACTCTACCGCATAAGCCGAAAAACACATCTTTTACTGATTTGCGCGAAAGTAAAATTATAATGTTAATGCAGGATTAAAACATTAATATAACCGAAAAAATTGCACTTTCTTAGGTTTAGACTCAAAGTCGATTTCCTTGTAAATTGTATGTTATTCACTTGAGCACTGTACCGCATAAGCCGAAAAACATCAGTTTTACTGATTTGCGCGAAAGTAAAACTATAATGTTACGGCAGGATTAACAAATTAATATAAAAAAATGAAAAGAAAAAATTGAACTTTCTTAGATTTTTACTTAAAGCCGATTTTCTTGTAAATTGTATGTTAATTACTTGAGCGCTGTACCGCTTAGGCCGAAAAACATCAATTTTATTGATTTGCGCGAAATTAAAATTATAATGTTATTGCAGGATTAAAACATTAATATAACCGAAAAAATTGCACTTTCTTAGGTTTAGACTCAAAGTCGATTTCCTTGTAAATTGTATGTTAATCACTTGAGCACTGTACCGTATAAGCCGAAAAACAACAATTTTACTGATTTGCGCGAAAATAAAATTCTATAGCTATTGCAGAATTGACATACTCATATAACCGAAAAAATTGCACTTTCTTAGCTTTAGACTTAAAGTCGATTTTCTTGTAAATTGTATTTCAGTTGCGTGCGCACTGTACCGCTTAAGCCGAAAAACATGAACTTTACCGATTTGAGCGAAAGTCAAATTATATTGTTATTGCAGGATTAACAAATTAATATTACCGAAAAAGTTGCACTTTCTTAGGCTTAGACCCAAATTATCTTGTAAATTGTATGTCAATTGCGGCAGCACTGTACTGCTTAAGCCGAAAAACATCAATATTACTGATTTGCGCGAAAGTAAAATTATAATGTTATTGCAGAATTTACATAATTATATAACCGAAAAAATTGTACTTTCTTAGTTTTAGACTTAAAGTCGATTTTCTTCTAAACTGTATGTCAATTTCGTGAGCACTGTACCGCCTAAACCGAAAAACATGAACTTTACTGATTTGGCAAAAGTCAAATTATATTGTTATTGCAGAATTGACATATTCATGTAACCGAAAAAATTGCACTTTCTTAGTTTTAGACTTAAAGTCGATTTTCTTGTAAATTGTATATCAGTTGCGTGAGCACTGTACCGCTTAAGCCGAAAAACATGAATTTTACTGATTTGAGCGAAAGTCAAATTATATTGTTATTGCAGGATTAACAAATTAATATTACCGAAAAAGTTGCACTTTCTTAGGTTTAGACCCAAATTATCTTGTAAATTGTATGTCAATTGCGGCAGCACTGTACTGCTTAAGCCGAAAAACATCAATATTACTGATTTACGCGAAAGTAAAATTATAATGTTATTGCAGAATTTACATAATTATATAACCGAAAAAATTGTACTTTCTTAGTTTTAGACTTAAAGTCGATTTTCTTCTAAACTGTATGTCAATTTCGTGAGCACTGTACCGCCTAAACCGAAAAACATGAATTTTACTGATTTGGCAAAAGTCAAATTATATTGTTATTGCAGAATTGACATATTCATATAATCGAAAAAATTGCACTTTCTTAGTTTTAGACTTAAAGTCGGTTTTCTTGTAAATTGTATGTCAATTGCGTGCGCACTGTACCGCTTAAGCCGAAAAACATCAATATTACTGATTTGCGCGAAAGTAAAACTATAATGTTATGGCAGGATTAACAAATTAATATTACCGAAAAAGTTGCACTTTCTTAGGTTTAGACTTTGTATGTTAATCACTTGAGTACTCTACCGCATAAGCCGAAAAACACCAATTTTACTGATTTTCGCGAAAGTAAAATTATAATGTTAATGCAGGATTAACACATTAATATAACCGAAAAAATTGCACTTTCTTAGCTTTAGACTTAAAGTCGATTTTCTTGTAAATTGTATTTCAGTTGCGTGCGCACTGTACCGCTTAAGCCGAAAAACATGAACTTTACCGATTTGAGCGAAAGTCAAATTATATTGTTATTGCAGGATTAACAAATTAATATTACCGAAAAAGTTGCACTTTCTTAGGTTTAGACCCAAATTATCTTGTAAATTGTATGTCAATTGCGGCAGCACTGTACTGCTTAAGCCGAAAAACATCAATATTACTGATTTGCGCGAAAGTAAAATTATAATGTTATTGCAGAATTTACATAATTATATAACCGAAAAAATTGTACTTTCTTAGTTTTAGACTTAAAGTCGATTTTCTTCTAAACTGTATGTCAATTTCGTGAGCACTGTACCGCCTAAACCGAAAAACATGAACTTTACTGATTTGGCAAAAGTCAAATTATATTGTTATTGCAGAATTGACATATTCATATAACCGAAAAAATTGCACTTTCTTAGTTTTAGACTTAAAGTCGATTTTCTTGTAAATTGTATATCAGTTGCGTGAGCACTGTACCGCTTAAGCCGAAAAACATGAATTTTACTGATTTGAGCGAAAGTCAAATTATATTGTTATTGCAGGATTAACAAATTAATATTACCGAAAAAGTTGCACTTTCTTAGGTTTAGACCCAAATTATCTTGTAAATTGTATGTCAATTGCGGCAGCACTGTACTGCTTAAGCCGAAAAACATCAATATTACTGATTTGCGCGAAAGTAAAATTATAATGTTATTGCAGAATTTACATAATTATATAACCGAAAAAATTGTACTTTCTTAGTTTTAGACTTAAAGTCGATTATCTTCTAAACTGTATGTCAATTTCGTGAGCACTGTACCGCCTAAACCGAAAAACATGAATTTTACTGATTTGGCAAAAGTCAAATTATATTGTTATTGCAGAATTGACATATTCATATAACCGAAAAAATTGCACTTTCTTAGTTTTAGACTTAAAGTCGGTTTTCTTGTAAATTGTATGTCAATTGCGTGCGCATTGTACCGCTTAAGCCGAAAAACATCAATATTACTGATTTGCGCGAAAGTAAAACTATAATGTTATGGCAGGATTAACAAATTAATATTACCGAAAAAGTTGCACTTTCTTAGGTTTAGACTTTGTATGTTAATCACTTGAGTACTCTACCGCATAAGCCGAAAAACAGCAATTTTACTGATTTTCGCGAAAGTAAAATTATAATGTTAATGCAGGATTAACACATTAATATAACCGAAAAAATTGCACTTTCTTAGGTTTAGACTCAAAGTCGATTTCCTTGTAAATTGTATTTCAGTTGCGTGCGCACTGTACCGCTTAAGTCGAAAAACATGAACTTTACCGATTTGAGCGAAAGTCAAATTATATTGTTATTGCAGGATTAACAAATTAATATTACTGAAAAAGTTGCACTTTCTTAAGTTTAGACCCAAATTATCTTGTAAATTGTATGTCAATTGCGGCAGCACTGTACTGCTTAAGCCGAAAAACATCAATATTACTGATTTGCGCGAAAGTAAAACTATAATGTTATGGCAGGATTAACAAATTAATATTACCGAAAAAGTTGCACTTTCTTAGGTTTAGACTTTGTATGTTAATCACTTGAGTACTCTACCGCATAAGCCGAAAAACACCAATTTTACTGATTTGCGCGAAAGTAAAATTATAATGTTAATGCAGGATTAACACATTAATATAACCGAAAAAATTGCACTTTCTTAGCTTTAGACTTAAAGTCGATTTTCTTGTAAATTGTATTTCAGTTGCGTGCGCACTGTACCGCTTAAGCCGAAAAACATTAACTTTACCGATTTGAGCGAAAGTCAAATTATATTGTTATTGCAGGACTAACAAATTAATATTACCGAAAAAGTTGCACTTTCTTAGGTTTAGACCCAAATTATCTTGTAAATTGTATGTCAATTGCGGCAGCACTGTACTGCTTAAGCCGAAAAACATCAATATTACTGATTTGCGCGAAAGTAAAATTATAATGTTATTGCAGAATTTACATAATTATATAACCGAAAAAATTGTACTTTCTTAGTTTTAGACTTAAAGTCGATTTTCTTCTAAACTGTATGTCAATTTCGTGAGCACTGTACCGCCTAAACCGAAAAACATGAATTTTACTGATTTGGCAAAAGACAAATTATATTTTTATTGCAGAATTGACATATTCATATAACCGAAAAAATTGCACTTTCTTAGTTTTAGACTTAAAGTCGATTTTCTTGTAAATTGTATTTCAGTTGCGTGAGCACTGTACCGCTTAAGCCGAAAAACATGAATTTTACTGATTTGAGCGAAAGTCAAATTATATTGTTATTGCAGGATTAACAAATTAATATTACCGAAAAAGTTGCACTTTCTTAGGTTTAGACCCAAACTATCTTGTAAATTGTATGACAATTGCGGCAGCACTGTACTGCTTAAGCCGAAAAACATCAATATTACTGATTTGCGCGAAAGTAAAATTATAATGTTATTGCAGAATTTACATAATTATATAACCGCAAAAATTGTACTTTCTTAGTTTTAGACTTAAAGTCGATTTTCTTCTAAACTGTATGTCAATTTCGTGAGCACTGTACCGCCTAAACCGAAAAACATGAATTTTACTGATTTGGCAACAGTCAAATTATATTGTTATTGCAGAATTGACATATTCATATAACCGAAAAAATTGCACTTTCTTAGTTTTAGACTTAAAGTCGGTTTTCTTGTAAATTGAATGTCAATTGCGTGCGCACTGTACCGCTTAAGCCGAAAAACATCAATATTACTGATTTGCGCGAAAGTAAAACTATAATGTTATGGCAGGATTAACAAATTAATATTACCGAAAAAGTTGCACTTTCTTAGGTTTAGACTTTGTATGTTAATCACTTGAGTACTCTACCGCATAAGCCGAAAAACACCAATTTTACTGATTTGAGCGAAAGTCAAATTATAATGTTAATTTAGGATTAACACATTAATATAACCGAAAAAATTGCACTTTCTTAGGTTTAGACTCAAAGTCGATTTCCTTGTAAATTGTATGTTAATCACTTGAGCACTGTACCGCATAAGCCGAAAAACATCAGTTTTACTGATTTGCGCGAAAGTAAAACTATAATATTATTGCAGGATTAACAACTTAATATTACCGAAAAAGTTGCACTTTCTTAGGTTTAGGCTCAAAGTCGATTTTCTTGTAAATTGTATGTTAATCACTTGAGCACTGTACCGCATAAGCCGAAAAACAACAATTTACTGATTTGCGTGAAAATAAAATTATATAGCTATTGCAGAATTGACATATTCATATAACCGAAAAAATTGCACTTTCTTAGCTTTAGACTTAAAGTCGATTTTCTTGTAAATTGTATTTCAGTTGCGTGCGCACTGTACCGCTTAAGCCGAAAAACATGAATTTTACTGATTTGAGCGAAAGTCAAATTATATTGTTATTGCAGGATTAACAAATTAATATTACCGAAAAAGTTGCACTTTCTTAGGTTTAGACTTTGTATGTTAATCACTTGAGTACTCTACCGCATAAGCCGAAAAACACCAATTTTACTGATTTGCGCGAAAGTAAAATTATAATGTTAATGCAGGATTAACACATTAATATAACCGAAAAAATTGCACTTTCTTAGGTTTAGACTCAAAGTCGATTTCCTTGTAAATTGTATGTTAATCACTTGAGCACTGTACCGCATAAGCCTAAAAACATCAGTTTTACTGATTTGCGCGAAAGTAAAACTATAATATTATTGCAGGATTAACAACTTAATATTACCGAAAAAGTTGCACTTTCTTAGGTTTAGACTCAAAGTCGATTTTCTTGTAAATTGTATGTTAATCACTTGAGCACTGTACCGCATAAGCCGAAAAACAACAATTTACTGATTTGCGTGAAAATAAAATTATATAGCTATTGCAGAATTGACATATTCATATAACCGAAAAAATTGCACTTTCTTAGCTTTAGACTTAAAGTCGATTTTCTTGTAAATTGTATTTCAGTTGCGTGCGCACTGTACCGCTTAAGACGAAAAACATAAACTTTACTGATTTGAGCGAAAGTCAAATTATATTGTTATTGCAGGATTAACAAATTAATATTACCAAAAACGTTGCACTTTCTTAGGTTTAGTCTCAAAGTCGATTTTCTTGTAAATTGTATGTCATTTGCGTGCGCACTGTACCGCTTAAGCCGAAAAACATCAATATTACTGATTTGCGCGAAAGTAAAACTATAATGTTATGGCAGGATTAACAAATTAATATTACCGAAAAAGTTGCACTTTCTTAGGTTTAGTCTCAAAGTCGATTTCCTTGTAAATTGTATGTTAATCACTTGAGCACTGTACCGCATAAGCCGAAAAACATCAGTTTTACTGATTTGCGCGAAAGTAAAACTATAATGTTATGGCAGGATTAACAAATTAATATAAAAAAGAGAAAAGAAAAAATTGAACTTTCTTAGATTTTTACTTAAAGCCGATTTTCTTGTAAATTGTATGTTAGTTACTTGAGCGCTGTACCGCTTAGGCCGAAAAACATCAATTTTACTGATTTGCGCGAAAATAAAATTATATAGCTATTGCAGAATTGACATATTCATATAACCGAAAAAATTGCACTTTCTTAGCTTTAGACTTAAAGTCGATTTTCTTGTAAATTGTATTTCAGTTGCGTGAGCACTGTACCGCTTAAGCCGAAAAACAGGAACTTTACTGATTTGAGCGAAAGTCAAATTATATTGTTATTGCAGGATTAACAAATTAATATTACCGAAAAAGTTGCACTTTCTTAGGTTTAGACTCAAAGTCGATTTTCTTGTAAATTGTATGTTAATCATTTGAGCACTCTACCGCATAAGCCGAAAAACACCAATTTTACTGATTTACGCGAAAGTAAAATTATAATGTTAATGCAGGATTAACAAATTAATATAACCGAAAAAATTGCACTTTCTTAGGTTTAGACTCAAAGTCGATTTTCTTGTAAATTGTATGTAAATCACTTGAGCACTGTACCGAATAAGTAGAAAAACATCAATTTTACTGATTTGCGCGAAAGTAAAACTATAATGTTATTGCAGGATTAACAACTTAATATTACCGAAAAAGTTGCACTTTCTTAGGTTTAGACTCAAATTATCTTCTAAATTGTATGTCAATTGCGGCAGCACTGTACTGCTTAAGCCGAAAAACATAAATATTACTGATTTGCGCGAAAGTAAAATTATAATGTTATTGCAGAATTTACATATTCATATAACCGAAAAAATTTTACTTTCTTAGTTTTAGGCTTAAAGTCGATTTTCTTCTAAATTGTATGATAATTGCGTGAGCACTGTACCGCATAAGCCGAAAAACATCAATTTTACTGATTTGCGCGAAAGTAAAATTATAATGTTAATGCAGGATTAACAAATTAATATTACCGAAGAAGTTGCACTTTCTTAGGTTTAGACTCAAAGTCCATTTTCTTGTAAATTGTATGTTAATTGCGTGAGCACTGTACCGCATAAGCCGAAAAACATCAATTTTAGAAATTTGCGCGAAAGTAAAATTATATAGCTACTGCAGAATTGACATATTCATATAACCGAAAAAATTGCAATTTCTTACAATAGCTTTAGATTTAAAGTCGATTTTCTTGTAAATTGTATTTTAGTTGCGTGAGCACTGTACCGCTTAAGCCGAAAAACATGAATTTTACTGATTTGAGCGAAAGTCAAATTATATTGTTATTGCAGGATTAACAAATTAATATTACCGAAAAAGTTGCACTTTCTTAGGTTTAGACTCAAAGTCCATTTTCTTGTAAATTGTATGTTAATCACTTGAGCACTGTACCGCATAAGCCGAAAAACATCAATTTTACTGATTTGCGCGAAAGTAAAACTATAATGTTATTGCAGGATTATCAACTTAATATTACCGAAAAAGTTGCACTTTCTTAGGTTTAGACTCAAAGTCGATTTTCTTGTAAATTGTATGTTAATCACTTGAGCACTGTACCACATAAGCCGAAAAATATCAATTTTATCGATTTGCGCGTAAGTAAAATTATATTGCTATTGCAGAATTGACAAATTAATATAACCGAAAAAATTGCATTTTCTTAGGTTTAGACTTAAAGTCGATTTTCTTGTAAATTGTATTTCAGTTGCGCGAGCACTGTAAACTATAATGTTATGGCAGGATTAACAAATTAATATAAAAAAAAGAAAAGAAAAAATTGAACTTTCTTAGGTTTTTACTTAACGCCGATTTTCTTGTAAATTGTTAGTTAATTACTTGAGCACTGTACCGCATAAGCCGAAAAACATCAATTTTACTGATTTGCGCGAAAGTAAAATTATAATGTTATTGCAGAATTTTCATATTCATATAACCGAAAAAATTGTACATTCTTAGTTTTAGACTTAAAGTCGATTTGCTTCTAAATTGTATGTTAATTGCGTGAGCACTGTACCGCTTAAACCGAAAAACAGGAACTTTACTGATTTGAGCGAAAGTCAAATTATATTGTTATTGCAGGATTAACAAATTAATATTACCGAAAAAGTTGCACTTTCTTAGGTTTAGACTCAAAGTCGATTTTCTTGTAAATTGTATGTTAATCATTTGAGCACTCTACCGCATAAGCCGAAAAACACCAATTTTACTGATTTACGCGAAAGTAAAATTATAATGTTATTGCAGGATTATCAACTTAATATTACCGAAAAAGTTGCACTTTCTTAGGTTTAGACTCAAAGTCGATTTTCTTGTAAATTGTATGTTAATCACTTGAGCACTGTACCACATAAGCCGAAAAATATCAATTTTATCGATTTGCGCGTAAGTAAAATTATATTGCTATTGCAGAATTGACAAATTAATATAACCGAAAAAATTGCATTTTCTTAGGTTTAGACTTAAAGTCGATTTTCTTGTAAATTGTATTTCAGTTGCGCGAGCACTGTAAACTATAATGTTATGGCAGGATTAACAAATTAATATAAAAAAAAGAAAAGAAAAAATTGAACTTTCTTAGGTTTTTACTTAACGCCGATTTTCTTGTAAATTGTTAGTTAATTACTTGAGCGCTGTACCGCTTAGGCCGAAAAACATCAATTTTACTGATTTGCGCGAAAATAAAATTATATAGCTATTGCAGAATTGACATATTCATATAACCGAAAAAATTGCACTTTCTTAGCTTTAGACTTAAAGTCGATTTTCTTGTAAATTGTATTTCAGTTGCGTGAGCACTGTACCGCTTAAGCCGAAAAACAGGAACTTTACTGATTTGAGCGAAAGTCAAATTATATTGTTATTGCAGGATTAACAAATTAATATTACCGAAAAAGTTGCACTTTCTTAGGTTTAGACTCAAAGTCGATTTTCTTGTAAATTGTATGTTAATCATTTGAGCACTCTACCGCATAAGCCGAAAAACACCAATTTTACTGATTTACGCGAAAGTAAAATTATAATGTTAATGCAGGATTAACAAATTAATATAACCGAAAAAATTGCACTTTCTTAGGTTTAGACTCAAAGTCGATTTTCTTGTAAATTGTATGTAAATCACTTGAGCACTGTACCGAATAAGTAGAAAAACATCAATTTTACTGATTTGCGCGAAAGTAAAACTATAATGTTATTGCAGGATTAACAACTTAATATTACCGAAAAAGTTGCACTTTCTTAGGTTTAGACTCAAATTATCTTCTAAATTGTATGTCAATTGCGGCAGCACTGTACTGCTTAAGCCGAAAAACATAAATATTACTGATTTGCGCGAAAGTAAAATTATAATGTTATTGCAGAATTTACATATTCATATAACCGAAAAAATTTTACTTTCTTAGTTTTAGGCTTAAAGTCGATTTTCTTCTAAATTGTATGATAATTGCGTGAGCACTGTACCGCATAAGCCGAAAAACATCAATTTTACTGATTTGCGCGAAAGTAAAATTATAATGTTAATGCAGGATTAACAAATTAATATTACCGAAGAAGTTGCACTTTCTTAGGTTTAGACTCAAAGTCCATTTTCTTGTAAATTGTATGTTAATTGCGTGAGCACTGTACCGCATAAGCCGAAAAACATCAATTTTAGAAATTTGCGCGAAAGTAAAATTATATAGCTACTGCAGAATTGACATATTCATATAACCGAAAAAATTGCAATTTCTTACAATAGCTTTAGATTTAAAGTCGATTTTCTTGTAAATTGTATTTTAGTTGCGTGAGCACTGTACCGCTTAAGCCGAAAAACATGAATTTTACTGATTTGAGCGAAAGTCAAATTATATTGTTATTGCAGGATTAACAAATTAATATTACCGAAAAAGTTGCACTTTCTTAGGTTTAGACTCAAAGTCCATTTTCTTGTAAATTGTATGTTAATCACTTGAGCACTGTACCGCATAAGCCGAAAAACATCAATTTTACTGATTTGCGCGAAAGTAAAACTATAATGTTATTGCAGGATTATCAACTTAATATTACCGAAAAAGTTGCACTTTCTTAGGTTTAGACTCAAAGTCGATTTTCTTGTAAATTGTATGTTAATCACTTGAGCACTGTACCACATAAGCCGAAAAATATCAATTTTATCGATTTGCGCGTAAGTAAAATTATATTGCTATTGCAGAATTGACAAATTAATATAACCGAAAAAATTGCATTTTCTTAGGTTTAGACTTAAAGTCGATTTTCTTGTAAATTGTATTTCAGTTGCGCGAGCACTGTAAACTATAATGTTATGGCAGGATTAACAAATTAATATAAAAAAAAGAAAAGAAAAAATTGAACTTTCTTAGGTTTTTACTTAACGCCGATTTTCTTGTAAATTGTTAGTTAATTACTTGAGCACTGTACCGCATAAGCCGAAAAACATCAATTTTACTGATTTGCGCGAAAGTAAAATTATAATGTTATTGCAGAATTTTCATATTCATATAACCGAAAAAATTGTACATTCTTAGTTTTAGACTTAAAGTCGATTTGCTTCTAAATTGTATGTTAATTGCGTGAGCACTGTACCGCTTAAACCGAAAAACATGAGTTTTACTGATTTGAGCGAAAGTCAAATTATATTGTTAATGCAGGATTAACAAATTAATATTACCGCAAAAGTTGCACTTTCTTAGGTTTAGACTCAAAGTCGATTTTCTTGTAAATTGTATGTCAGTTGCGTGAGCACTGTACTGCTTAAGCCGAAAAACATGAATTTTACTGATTTGAGCGAAAGTCAAATTATATTGCTTTTGCAGGATTAACAAATTAATATTACCGAAAAAGTTGGACTTTCTTAGGTTTAGACTCAAAGTCGATTTTCGTGTAAATGGTATTTCAGTTGCGTGAGCACTGTACCGCTTAAGCCGAAGAACATGAATTTTACTGATTTGAGCGAAAGTCAAATTATATTGCTTTTGCAGGATTAAAAAATTAATATTACCAAAAAAGTTGCACTTTCTTAGGTTTAGACTCAAAGTCGATTTTCTTGTAAATTGTATGTCAATTGCGTGAGCACTGTACCGCATAAGCCGAAAAACATCAATTTTACTGATTTGCGCGAAAGCAAAATTATAATGTTAATGCAGGATTAACAAATTAATATAACCGAAAAAATTGCACTTTCTTAGGTTTAGACTCAAAGTCGATTTTCTTGTAAATTGTATGTTAATCACTTGAGCACTGTACCGAATAAGTAGAAAAACAACAATTTTACTGATTTGCGCGAAAGTAAAACTATAATGTTATTGCAGGATTAACAACTTAATATTACCGAAAAAGTTGCACTTTCTTAGGTTTAGACTCAAATTATTTTCTAAATTGTATGTCAATTGCGGCAGCACTGTACTGCTTAAGCCGAAAAACATAAATATTACTGATTTGCGCGAAAGTAAAATTATAATGTTATTGCAGAATTTACATATTCATATAACCGAAAAAATTTTACTTTCTTAGTTTTAGACTTAAAGTCGATTTTCTTCTAAATTGTATGATAATTGCGTGAGCACTGTACCGCATAAGCCGAAAAACATCAATTTTACTGATTTGCGCGAAAGTAAAATTATATAGCTACTGCAGAATTGACATATTCATATAACCGAAAAAATTGCAATTTCTTACAATAGCTTTAGATTTAAAGTCGATTTTCTTGTAAATTGTATTTCAGTTGCGTGAGCACTGTACCGCTTAAGCCGAAAAACATGAATTTTACTGATTTGAGCGAAAGTCAAATTATATTGTTATTGCAGGATTAACAAATTAATATTACCGAAAAAATTGCACTTTCTTAGGTTTAGACTCAAAGTCCATTTTCTTGTAAATTGTATGTTAATCACTTGAGCACTGTACCGCATAAGCCGAAAAACATCAATTTTACTGATTTGCGCGAAAGTAAAACTATAATGTTATTGCAGGATTATCAACTTAATATTACCGAAAAAGTTGCACTTTCTTAGGTTTAGACTCAAAGTCGATTTTCTTGTAAATTGTATGTTAATCACTTGAGCACTGTACCGCATAAGCCGAAAAACATCAATTTTACTGATTTGCGCGAAAGCAAAACTATAATGTTATTGCAGGATTGTCAACTTAATATTACCGAAAAAGTTGCACTTTCTTAGGTTTAGACTCAAAGTCGATTTTCTCGTAAATTGTATGTTAATCACTTGAGCACTGTACCACATAAGCCGAAAAATATCAATTTTATCGATTTGCGCGTAAGTAAAATTATATTGCTATTGCAGAATTGACAAATTAATATAACCGAAAAAATTGCATTTTCTCAGCTTTAGACTTAAAGTCGATTTTCTTGTAAATTGTATTTCAGTTGCGCGAGCACTGTAAACTATAATGTTATGGCAGGATTAACAAATTAATATAAAAAAAAGAAAAGAAAAAATTGAACTTTCTTAGATTTTTACTTAAAGCCGATTTTCTTGTAAATTGTATGTTAATTACTTGAGCACTGTACCGCATAAGCCGAAAAACATCAATTTTACTGATTTGCGCGAAAGTCAAATTATATTGTTATTGCAGAATTTACATATTCATATAACCGAAAAAATTGCACTTTCTTAGGTTTAGACTTAAAGTCGATTTTCTTCTAAATTGTATGTTAATTGCGTGAGCACTGTACCGCATAAGCCGAAAACATCAAGTTTACTGATTTGCGCGAAAGTAAAATTATAATGTTAATGCAGGATTAACAAATTAATATAACCGAAAAAATTGCACTTTCTTAGGTTTAGACTCAAAGTCGATTTTCTTGTAAATTGTATGTTAATCACTTGAGCACTGTACCGCATAAGCCGAAAAACATCAATTTTACTGATTTGCGCGAAAGTAAAACTATAATGTTATTGCAGGATTAACAACTTAATATTACCGAAAAAGTTGCACTTTCTTAGGTTTAGACTCAAAGTCGATTTTCTTGTAAATTGTATGTTAATCACTTGAGCACTGTACCGCATAAGCCGAATAACAACAATTTTACTAATTTGCGCGAAAGTAAAATTATATAGCTATTGCAGAATTGACATATTCATATAACCGAAAAAATTGCACTTTCTTTGCTTTATACTTAAAGTCGATTTTCTTGTAAATTGTATTTCAGTTGCGTGAGCACTGTAAACTATAATGTTATGGCAGGATTAACAAATTAATATAAAAATAAGAAAAGAAAAAATTGAACTTTCTTAGATTTTTACTTAAAGCCGATTTTCTTGTAAATTGTATGTTAATTACTTGAGCACTGTACCGCATAAGCCGAAAAACATCAAGTTTACTGATTTGCGCGAAAGTAAAATTATAATGTTAATGCAGGATTAACAAATTAATATAACCGAAAAAATTGCACTTTCTTAGGTTTAAACTCAAAGTCGATTTTCTTGTAAATTGTATGTTAATCACTTGAGCACTGTACCGCATAAGCCGAAAAACATCAATTTTACTGATTTGCGCGAAAGTAAAATTATAATGTTAATGCAGGATTAACAAATTAATATAACCGAAAAAATTGCACTTTCTTAGGTTTAGACTCAAAGTCGATTTTCTTGTAAATTGTATGTTAATCACTTGAGCACTGTACCGCATAAGCCGAAAAACAACAATTTTACTAATTTGCGCGAAAGTAAAATTATATAGCTATTGCAGAATTGACATATTCATATAACCGAAAAAATTGAACTTTCTTACCTTTTTACTTAAAGCCGATTTTCTTATAAATTGTATGTTAATTACTTGAGCACTGTACCGCATAAGCCGAAAAACATCAATTTTACTTATTTGCGCGAAAGTAAAACTATAATGTTATTGCAGGATTAACAACTTAATATTACCGAAAAAGTTGCACTTTCTTAGGTTTAGACTTAAAGTCGATTTGCTTCTAAATTGTATGTTGATTGCGTGAGCACTGTACCGCTTAAGCCGAAAAAATGAATTTTACTGATTTGAGCGAAAGTCAAATTATATAGCTACTGCAGAATTGACATATTCATATAACCGCAAAAAATGCAATTTCTTACAATAGCTTTAGATTTAAAGTCGATTTTCTTGTAAATTGTATTTCAGTTGCGTGAGCACTGTACCGCTTAAGCCGAAAAACATGAATTTTACTGATTTGAGCGAAAGTCAAATTATATTGTTATTGCAGGATTAACAAATTAATATTACCGAAAAAATTGCACTTTCTTTGCTTTATACTTAAAGTCGATTTGCTTCTAAATTGTATGTTGATTGCGTGAGCACTGTACCGCATAAGCCGAAAAACATCAATTTTACTGATTTGCGCGAAAGTCAAATTATATTTTTATTGCAGAATTTACATATTCATATAACCGAAAAAATTGCACTTTCTTAGATTTTTACTTAAAGCCGATTTTCTTATAAATTGTATGTTAATTACTTGAGCACTGTACCGCATAAGCCGAAAAACATCAATTTTACTTATTTGCGCGAAAGTAAAACTATAATGTTATTGCAGGATTAACAACTTAATATAACCGAAAAAGTTGCACTTTCTTAGGTTTAGACTTAAAGTCGATTTGCTTCTAAATTGTATGTTGATTGCGTGAGCACTGTACCGCATAAGCCGAAAAACATCAATTTTACTGATTTGCGCGAAAGTCAAATTATATTGTTATTGCAGAATTTACATATTCATATAACCGAAAAAATTGCACTTTCTTAGGTTTAGACTTAAAGTCGATTTTCTTCTAAATTGTATGTTAATTGCGTGAGCACTGTACCGCATAAGCCGAAAAACATCAATTTTACTGATTTGCGCGAAAGTAAAATTATAATGTTAATGCAGGATTAACAAATTAATATAACCGAAAAAATTGCACTTTCTTAGGTTTAGACTCAAAGTCCATTTTCTTGTAAATTGTATGTTAATTGCTTGAGCACTGTACCGCATAAGCCGAAAAACAACAATTTTACTAATTTGCGCGAAAGTAAAATTATATAGCTATTGCAGAATTGACACATTCATATAACCGAAAAAATTGCACTTTCTTTGCTTTATACTTAAAGTCGATTTTCTTGTAAATTGTATTTCAGTTGCGTGAGCACTGTAAACTATAATGTTATGGCAGGATTAACAAATTAATATAAAAATAAGAAAAGAAAAAATTGAACTTTCTTAGATTTTTACTTAAAGCCGATTTTCTTATAAACTGTATGTTAATTACTTGAGCACTGTACCGCATAAGCCGAAAAACATCAATTTTATCGATTTGCGCGTAAGTAAAATTATATTGCTATTGCAGAATTGACAAATTAATATAACCGAAAAAATTGCATTTTCTTAGGTTTAGACTTAAAGTCGGTTTTCTTGTAAATTGTATTTCAGTTGCGCGAGCACTGTAAACTATAATGTTATGGCAGGATTAACAAATTAATATAAAAAAAAAGAAAAGAAAAAATTGAACTTTCTTAGATTTTTACTTAAAGCCGATTTTCTTGTAAATTGTATGTTAATTACTTGAGCACTGTACCGCATAAGCCGAAAAACATCAATTTTACTGATTTGCGCGAAAGTCAAATTATATTGTTATTGCAGAATTTACATATTCATATAACCGAAAAAATTGCACTTTCTTAGGTTTAGACTTAAAGTCGATTTTCTTCTAAATTGTATGTTAATTGCGTGAGCACTGTACCGCATAAGCCGAAAAACATCAATTTTACTGCTTTGCGCGAAAGTAAAACTATAATGTTAATGCAGGATTAACAAATTAATATAACCGAAAAAATTGCACTTTCTTAGGTTTAGACTCGAAGTCGATTTTCTTGTAAATTGTATGTTAATCACTTGAGCACTGTACCGCATAAGCCGAAAAACATCAATTTTACTGCTTTGCGCGAAAGTAAAACTATAATGTTAATGCAGGATTAACAACTTAATATTACCGAAAATGTTGCACTTTCTTAGGTTTAGACTCAAAGTCGATTTTCTTGTAAATTGTATGTTAATCACTTGAGCACTGTACCGCATAAGCCGAAAAACAACAATTTTACTAATTTGCGCGAAAGTAAAATTATATAGCTATTGCAGAATTGACATATTCATATAACCGAAAAAATTGCACTTTCTTTGCTTTATACTTAAAGTCGATTTTCTTGTAAATTGTATTTCAGTTGCGTGAGCACTGTAAACTATAATGTTATGGCAGGATTAACAAATTAATATAAAAATAAGAAAAGAAAAAATTGAACTTTCTTAGATTTTTACTTAAAGCCGATTTTCTTATAAATTGTATGTTAATTACTTGAGCACTGTACCGCATAAGCCGAAAAACATCAATTTTACTTATTTGCGCGAAAGTAAAACTATAATGTTATTGCAGGATTAACAACTTAATATTACCGAAAAAGTTGCACTTTCTTAGGTTTAGACTTAAAGTCAATTTGCTTCTAAATTGTATGTTAATTGCGTGAGCACTGTACCGCTTAAGCCGAAAAACATGAATTTTACTGATTTGAGCGAAAGTCAAATTATATAGCTACGGCAGAATTGACATATTCATATAACCGAAAAAAATGCAATTTCTTACAATAGCTTTAGATTTAAAGTCGATTTTCTTGTAAATTGTATTTCAGTTGCGTGAGCACTGTACCGCTTAAGCCGAAAAACATGAATTTTACTGATTTGAGCGAAAGTCAAATTATATTGTTATTGCAGGATTAACAAATTAATATTACCGAAAATTTGCACTTTCTTAGGTTTAGACTCAAAGTCCATTTTCTTGTAAATTTTATGTTAATTGCGTGAGCACTGTACCGCATAAGCCGAAAAACAACAATTTTACTAATTTGCGCGAAAGTAAAATTATATAGCTATTGCAGAATTGACACATTCATATAACCGAAAAAATTGCACTTTCTTTGCTTTATACTTAAAGTCGATTTTCTTGTAAATTGTATTTCAGTTGCGTGAGCACTGTAAACTATAATGTTATGGCAGGATTAACAAATTAATATAAAAATAAGAAAAGAAAAAATTGAACTTTCTTAGATTTTTACTTAAAGCCGATTTTCTTATAAATTGTATGTTAATTACTTGAGCACTGTACCGCATAAGCCGAAAAACATCAATTTTACTTATTTGCGCGAAAGTAAAACTATAATGTTATTGCAGGATTAACAACTTAATATTACCGAAAAAGTTGCACTTTCTTAGGTTTAGACTCAAAGTCCATTTTCTTGTAAATTGTATGTTAATTGCGTGAGCACTGTACCGCATAAGCCGAAAAACATCAATTTTACTAATTTGCGCGAAAGTAAAATTATATAGCTACTGCAGAATTGACATATTCATATAACCGAAAAAATTGCAATTTCTTACAATAGCTTTAGATTTAAAGTCGATTTTCTTGTAAATTGTATGTTAATTACTTGAGCACTGTACCGCATAAGCCGAAAAACATCAATTTTACTGATTTGCGCGAAAGTCAAATTATATTGTTATTGCAGAATTTACATATTCATATAACCGAAAAAATTGCACTTTCTTAGGTTTAGACTTAAAGTCGATTTTCTTGTAAATTGTATGTTAATTGCGTGAGCACTGTACCGCATAAGCCGAAAAACATCAATTTTACTAATTTGCGCGAAAGTAAAATTATATAGCTACTGCAGAATTGACATATTCATATAACCGAAAAAATTGCAGTTTCTTACAATAGCTTTAGATTTAAAGTCGATTTTCTTGTAAATTGTATTTCAGTTGCGCGAGCACTGTAAACTATAATGTTATGGCAGGATTAACAAATGAATATAAAAAAAAGAAAAGAAAAAATTGAACTTTCTTAGATTTTTACTTAAAGCCGATTTTCTTGTAAATTGTATGTTAATTACTTGAGCACTGTACCGCATAAGCCGAAAAACATCAATTTTACTGATTTGCGCGAAAGTCAAATTATATTGTTATTGCAGAATTTACATATTCATATAACCGAAAAAATTGCACTTTCTTAGGTTTAGACTTAAAGTCGATTTTCTTCTAAATTGTATGTTAATTGCGTGAGCACTGTACCGCATAAGCCGAAAAACATCAATTTTACTGATTTGCGCGAAAGTAAAATTATAATGTTAATGCAGGATTAACAAATTAATATAACCGAAAAAATTGCACTTTCTTAGGTTTAGACTCAAAGTCCATTTTCTTGTAAATTGTATGTTAATTACTTGAGCACTGTACCGCATAAGCCGAAAAACATCAATTTTACTGATTTGCGCGAAAGTAAAATTATATAGCTACTGCAGAATTGACATATTCATATAACCGAAAAAATTGCAATTTCTTACAATAGCTTTAGGTTTAAAGTCGATTTTCTTGTAAATTGTATGTTAATCACTTGGGCACTGTACCGCATAAGCCGAAAAACATCAATTTTACTTATTTGCGCGAAAGTAAAACTATAATGTTATTGCAGGATTAACAACTTAATATTACCGAAAAAGTTGCACTTTCTTAGGTTTAGACTCAAAGTCGATTTTCTTGTAAATTGTATGTTAATCACTTGAGCACTGTACCGCATAAGCCGAAAAACAACAATTTTACTGATTTGCGCGAAAGTAAAACTATAATGTTATTGCAGGATTAACAAATTAATATAACCGAAAAAATTGCACTTTCTTAGGTTTAGACTCCAAGTCGATTTTCTTGTAAATTGTATGTTAATCACTTGAGCACTGTACCGAATAAGTAGAAAAACATAAATTTTACTGATTTCCGCGAAAGTAAAACTATAATGTTATTGCAGGATTAACAACTTAATATTACCGAAAAAGTTGCACTTTCTTAGGTTTAGACTCAAAGTCGAGTTTCTTGTAAATTGTATGTTAATCACTTGAGCACTGTAAAGCATAAGCCGAAAAACAACAATTTTACTGATTTGCGCGAAAGTAAAATTATATAGCTACTGCAGAATTGACATATTCATATAAACGAAAAAATTGCAATTTCTTACAATAGCTTTAGATTTAAAGTCGATTTTCTTGTAAATTGTATTTCAGTTGCGTGAGCACTGTACCGCATAAGCCGAAAAACATCAATTTTACTAATTTGCGCGAAAGTAAAATTATATAGCTACTGCAGAATTGACATATTCATATAACCGACAAAATTGCAATTTCTTACAATAGCTTTAGATTTAAAGTCGATTTTCTTGTAAATTGTATGTTAATTACTTGAGCACTGTACCGCATAAGCCGAAAAACATCAATTTTACTGATTTGCGCGAAAGTAAAACTATAATGTTATTGCAGGATTATCAACTTAATATTACCGAAAAAGTTGCACTTTCTTAGGTTTAGACTCAAAGTCGATTTTCTTGTAAATTGTATGTTAATCACTTGAGCACTGTACCGCATAAGACGAAAAGCAACAATTTTACTAATTTGCGCGAAAGTAAAATTATATAGCTATTGCAGAATTGACATATTCATATAACCGAAAAAAATGCACTTTCTTTGCTTAATACTTAAAGTCGATTTTCTTGTAAATTGTATTTCAGTTGCGTGAGCACTGTAAACTATAATGTTATGGCAGGATTAACAAATTAATATAAAAATAAGAAAAGAAAAAATTGAACTTTCTTAGATTTTTACTTAAAGCCGATTTTCTTATAAATTGTATGTTAATTACTTGAGCACTGTACCGCATAAGCCGAAAAACATCAATTTTACTTATTTGCGCGAAAGTAAAACTATAATGTTATTGCAGGATTAACAACTTAATATTACCGAAAAAGTTGCACTTTCTTAGGTTTAGACTCAAAGTCCATTTTCTTGTAAATTGTATGTTAATTGCGTGAGCACTGTACCGCATAAGCCGAAAAACATCAATTTTACTGATTTGCGCGAAAGTAAAACTATAATGTTATTGCAGGATTATCAACTTAATATTACCGAAAAAGTTGCACTTTCTTAGGTTTAGACTCAAAGTCGATTTTCTTGTAAATTGTATGTTAATCACTTGAGCACTGTACCACATAAGCCGAAAAACATCAATTTTATCGATTTGCGCGTAAGTAAAATTATATTGCTATTGCAGAATTGACAAATTAATATAACCGAAAAAATTGCATTTTCTTAGGTTTAGACTTAAAGTCGATTTTCTTCTAAATTGTATGTTAATTGCGTGAGCACTGTACCGCATAAGCCGAAAAACATCAATTATACTGATTTGCGCGAAAGTAAAATTATAATGTTAATGCAGGATTAAAAAAATAAAAATAAAAATTAAGAAAAGAAAAAATTGCACTTTCTTAGGTTTAGACTCAAAGTCGATTTTCTTGTAAATTGTATGTTAATCACTTGAGCACTGTACCGCATAAGCCGAAAAACAACAATTTTACTAATTTGCGCGAAAGTAAAATTATATAGCTGTTGCAGAATTGACATATTCATATAACCGAAAAAATTGCACTTTCTTTGCTTTATACTTAAAGTCGATTTTCTTGTAAATTGTATTTCAGTTGCGTGAGCACTGTAAACTATAATGTTATGGCAGGATTAACAAATTAATATAAAAATAAGAAAAGAAAAAATTGAACTTTCTTAGATTTTTACTTAAAGCCGATTTTCTTATAAATTGTATGTTAATTACTTGAGCACTGTACCGCATAAGCCGAAAAACATCAATTTTACTTATTTGCGCGAAAGTAAAACTATAATGTTATTGCAGGATTAACAACTTAATATTACCGAAAAAGTTGCACTTTCTTAGGTTTAGACTCAAAGTCGATTTTCTTGTAAATTGTATGTTAATCACTTGAGCACTGTACCGCATAAGCCGAAAAACAACACTTTTACTGATTTGCGCGAAAGTAAAATTATAATGTTATTGCAGAATTTACATATTCATATAACCGAAAAAATTGTACTTTATTAGTTTTAGACTTAAAGTCGATTTTCTTCTAAATTGTATGTTAATTGCGTGAGCACTGTACCGCATAAGCCGAAAAACATCAATTTTACTGATTTGCGCGAAAGTAAAATTATAATGTTAATGCAGGATTAACAAATTAATATAACCGAAAAAATTGCACTTTCTTAGGTTTAGACTCAAAGTCGATTTTCTTGTAAATTGTATGTTAATCACTTGAGCACTGTACCGCATAAGCCGAAAAACATCAATTTTACTGATTTGCGCGAAAGTAAAACTATAATGTTATTGCAGGATTAACAAATTAATATAACCGAAAAAATTGCACTTTCTTAGGGTTAGACTCAAAGTCGATTTTCTTGTAAATTGTATGTTAATCACTTGAGCACTGTACCGAATAAGTAGAAAAACATAAATTTTACTGATTTGCGCGAAAGTAAAACTATAATGTTATTGCAGGATTAACAACTTAATATTACCGAAAAAGTTGCACTTTCTTAGGTTTAGACTCAAAGTCGATTTTCTTGTAAATTGTATGTTAATCACTTGAGCACTGTAAAGCATAAGCCGAAAAACAACAATTTTACTGATTTGCGCGAAAGTAAAATTATATAGCTACTGCAGAATTGACATATTCATATAAACGAAAAATTTGCAATTTCTTACAATAGCTTTAGATTTAAAGTCGATTTTCTTGTAAATTGTATTTCAGTTGCGTGAGCACTGTACCACTTAAGCCGAAAAACATGAATTTTACTGATTTGAGCGAAAGTCAAATCATATTGTTGTTGCAGGATTAACAAATTAATATTACCGAAAAAGTTGCACTTTCTTAGGTTTAGACTCAAAGTCGATTTTATTGTAAATTGTATGTTAATCACTTAAGCACTGTACCGCATAAGCCGAAAAACAACAATTTTACTAATTTGCGCGAAAGTAAAACTATATAGCTATTGCAGAATTGACATATTCATATAACCGAAAAAATTGCACTTTCTTAGGTTTAGACTCAAAGTCGATTTTCTTCTAAATTGTATGTTAATTGCATGAGCACTGTACCGCATAAGCCGAAAAACATCAATTTTACTGATTAGCGCGAAAGTAAAATCATAATGTTATTGCAGGATTAACAAATTAATATTACCGAAAAAGTTGCACTTTCTTAGGTTTAGACTCAAAGTCGATTTTCTTGTAAATTGTATGTCAATTGCGGCAGCACTGTACTGCTTAAGCCGAAAAACATCAATATTACTGATTACCGCGAAAGTAAAATTATAATGTTATTGCAGAATTTACATATTCATATAACCGAAAAAATTGCACTTTCTTTGCTTTATACATAAAGTCGATTTTCTTGTAAATTGTATTTCAGTTGCGTGAGCACTGTAAACTATAATGTTATGGCAGGATTAACAAATTAATATAAAAAAAAGAAAAGAAAAAATTGAACTTTCTTAGATTTTTACTTAAAGCCGATTTTCTTGTAAATTGTATGTTAATTACTTGAGCACTGTACCGCATAAGCCGAAAAACATCAATTTTACTGATTTGCGCGAAAGTAAAACTATAATGTTATTGCAGGATTAACAACTTAATATTACCGAAAAAGTTGCACTATCTTAGGTTTAGACTTAAAATCGATTTGCTTCTAAATTGTATGTTAATTGCGTGAGCACTGTACCGCTTAAACCGAAAAACATGAATTTTACTGATTTGAGCGAAAGTCAAATTATATTGTTATTGCAGGATTAACAAATTAATATTACCGAAAAAGTTGCACTTTCTTAGGTTTAGACTCAAAGTCGATTTTCTTGTAAATTGTATGTCAATTGCGGCAGCACTGTACTGCTTAAGCCGAAAAACATCAATATTACTGATTACCGCGAAAGTAAAATTATAATGTTATTGCAGAATTTACATATTCATATAACCGAAAAAATTGTACTTTCTTAGTTTTAGACTTAAACTCGATTTTCTTCTAAATTGTATGTCAATTGCGTGAGCACTGTACTGCTAAAACCGAAAAACATGAATTTTGCTGATTTGAGCGAAAGACAAATTATATTGTTATTGCAGAATTGACATATTCATATAACCGAAAAAATTGCACATTCTTAGTTTTGGACTTAAAGTCGATTTTCTTGTAAATTGTATGTCAGTTGCGTGAGCACTGTACTGCTTAAGCCGAAAAACATGAATTTTACTGATTTGCGCGAAGGTAAAATTATATTGCTATTGCAGAATTTACATATTCATATAACCGAGAATATTGTACTTTCTTAGTTTTAGACTTAAAGTCGATTTTCTTCTAAATTTAATGTTAATTGCGTGAGCACTGTACCGCATAAGCCGAAAAACATCAATTTTACTGATTTGCGCGAAAGTAAAATTATAATGTTATTGCAGAATTTACATATTCATATAACCGAAAAAAATGTACTTTCTTAGTTTTAGACTTAAACTCGATTTTCTTCTAAATTGTATGTCAATTGCGTGAGCACTGTACTGCTAAAACCGAAAAACATGAATTTTGCTGATTTGAGCGAAGTCAAATTATATTGTTATTGCAGAATTGACATATTCATATAACCGAAAAAATTGCACTTTCTTAGTTTTGGACTTAAAGTCGATTTTCTTGTAAATTGTATGTCAGTTGCGTGAGCACTGTACTGCTTAAGCCGAAAAACATGAATTTTACTGATTTGCGCGAAGGTAAAATTATATTGCTATTGCAGAATTTAAATATTCATATAACCGAGAAAATTGTACTTTCTTAGTTTTAGACTTAAAGTCGATTTTCTTCTAAATTGTATGTTAATTGTGTGAGCACTGTACCGCATAAGCCGAAAAACATCAATTTTATTGATTTGCGCGAAAGTAAAATTATAATGTTATTGCAGAATTGACATATTCATATAACCGAAAAAATTGCACTTTCTTAGTTTTGGACTTAAAGTCGATTTTCTTGTAAATTGTATGTCAGTTGCGTGAGCACTGTACTGTTTAAGCCGAAAAACATCAATTTTACTGATTTGCGCGAAAGTAAAACTCTAATGTTATGGCAGGATTAACAAATTACTATAAAAAAAAGAAAAGAAAAAATTGAACTTTCTTAGATTTTTACTTAAAGCCGATTTTCTTGTAAATTGAATGTTAATTACTTGAGCACTGTACTACTTAAGCCGAAAAACATGAATTTTACTGATTTGCGCGAAAGTAAAATTATATTGCTATTGCAGAATTGACAAATTAATATAACCGAAAAATATGCACTTTCTTAGGTTTAGTCTCAAAGTCGATTTTCTTGTAAATTGTATGTTAATCACTTGAGCACTGTACCGCATAAGCCGAAAAACATCAATTTTACTGATTTGCGCGAAAGTAAAATTATAATGTTATTGCAGAATTTACATATTCATATAACCGAGAAAATTGTACATTCTTAGTTTTAGACTTAAAGTCGATTTTCTTGTAAATTGAGTTGCGTGAGCACTGTACCGCTTAAGCCGAAAAACATGAATTTTACTGATTTGCGCGAAAGTAAAATTATAATGTTAATGCAGGATTAACAAATTAATATGACCGAAAAAATTGCACTTTCTTAGGTTAAGACTCAAAGTCGATTTTCTTGTAAATTGTATGTTAATCACTTGAGCACTGTACCGAATAAGTAGAAAAACAGTAATTTTACTGATTTGCGTGAAAGTAAAACTATAATGTTATTGCAGGATTAACAACTTAATATTACCGAAAAAGATGCACTTTCTTAGGTTTAGACTCAAAGTCGATTTTCTTGTAAATTGTATGTCAATTTCGGCAGCACTGTGCTGCTTAAGCCGAAAAACATCAATATTACTGATTTGCGCGAAAGTAGAATTATAATGTTATTGCAGAATTTACATATTCATATAACCGAGAAAATTGCACTTTCTTAGTTTTAGACTTAAAGTCGATTTTCTTGTAAATTGTATTTCAGTTGCGTGAGCACTGTACCGCTTAAGCCGAAAAACATGAATTTTTCTGATTTGAGCGAAATTAAAATTATATTGTTATTGCAGGATTAACAAATTAATATTACCGAAAAAGTTGCACTTTCTTAGGTTTAGACTCAAATTATCTTGTAAATTGTATGTCAATTGCGGCAGCACTGTACTGCTTAAGCCGAAAAACATGAATTTTACTGATTTGAGCGAAAGTAAAATTATAATGTTAATGCAGGATTAACAAATTAATATGACCGAAAAAATTGCACTTTCTTAGGTTAAGACTCAAAGTCGATTTTCTTGTAAATTGTATGTTAATCACTTGAGCACTGTACCGAATAAGTAGAAAAACAGTAATTTTACTGATTTGCGTGAAAGTAAAACTATAATGTTATTGCAGGATTAACAACTTAATATTACCGAAAAAGTTGCACTTTCTTAGGTTTAGACTCAAAGTCGATTTTTTTGTAAATTGTATGTCAATTGCGTGAGCACTGTACTGCTTAAACTGAAAAACATGAATTTTACTGATTTGAGCGAAAGTCAAATTATATTTTTATTGCAGAATTGACAAATTAATATAACCGAAAAAATTGCACTTTCTTAGGTTTAGACTTAAAGTCGATTTTCTTCTAAATTGTATGTTAATTGCGTGAGCACTGTACCGCATAAGCCGAAAAACATCAATTTTACTGATTTGCGCGAAAGTAAAACTATAATGTTAATGCAGGATTAACAAATTAATATAACCGAAAAAATTGCACTTTCTTAGGTTTAGACTCAAAGTCGATTTTCTTGTAAATTGTATGTTAATCACTTGAGCACTGTACCGCATAAGCCGAAAAACATCAATTTTACTGATTTGCGCGTAAGTAAAATTATATTGCTATTGCAGAATTGACAAATTAATATAACCGAAAAAATTGCAATTTCTTACAATAGCTTTAAATTTAAAGTCGATTTTCTTGTAAATTGTATTTCAGTTGCGTGAGCACTGTACCGCTTAAGCCGAAAAACGTCAATTTTACTGATTTGCGCGAAAGTAAAACTATAATGTTATTGCAAGATTATCAACTTAATATTACCGAAAAAGTTGCACTTTCTTAGGTTTAGACTCAAAGTCGATTTTCTTGTAAATTGTATGTTAATCACTTGAGCACTGTACCGCATAAGCCGAAGAACATCAATTTTATTGATTTGCGCGTAAGTAAAATTATATTGCTATTGCAGAATTGACAAATTAATATAACCGAAAAAGTTGCACTTTCTTAGGTTTAGACTCAAAGTCGATTTTCTTGTAAATTGTATGTTAATCACCTCAGCACTGTACCGCATAAGCCGAAAAACAAAAATTTTACTAATTTGCGCGAAAGTAAAAATATATAGCTATTGCAGGATTAACAACTTAATATTACCGAAAAAGTTGCACTTTCTTAGGTTTAGACTCAAAGTCGATTTTCTTGTAAATTGTATGTTAATCACTTCAGCACTGTACCGCATAAGCCGAAAAACAACAATTTTACTAATTTGCGCGAAAGTAAAAATATATAGCTATTGCAGGATTAACAACTTAATATTACCGAAAAAGTTGCACTTTCTTAGGTTTAGACTCAAAGTCGATTTTCTTGTAAATTGTATGTTAATCACTTCCGCACTGTACCGCATAAGCCGAAAAACAAAAATTTTACTAATTTGCGCGAAAGTAAAAATATATAGCTATTGCAGGATTAACAACTTAATATTACCGAAAAAGTTGCACTTTCTTAGGTTTAGACTCAAAGTCGATTTTCTTGTAAATTGTATGTTAATCACTTCAGCACTGTACCGCATAAGCCGAAAAACAACAATTTTACTAATTTGCGCGAAAGTAAAACTATAATGTTATTGCAGGATTAACAACTTAATATTACCGAAAAAGTTGCACTTTCTTAGGTTTAGACTCAAAGTCGATTTTCTTGTAAATTGTATGTTAATCACTTCAGCACTGTACCGCATAAGCCGAAAAACAACAATTTTACTAATTTGCGCGAAAGTAAAACTATAATGTTATTGCAGGATTAACAACTTAATATTACCGAAAAAGTTGCACTTTCTTAGGTTTAGACTTAAAGTCGATTTGCTTCTAAATTGTATGTTAATTGCGTGAGCACTGTACCGCTTAAACCGAAAAACATGAATTTTACTGATTTGAGCAAAAGTCAAATTATATTATTATTGCAGGATTAACAAATTAATATTACCGAAAAAGTTGCACTTTCTTAGGTTTAGATTTAAAGTCGATTTTCTTGTAAATTGTATGTCAGTTGCGTGAGCACTGTACTGCTTAAGCCGAAAAACATCAATTTTACTGATTTGCGCGAAAGTAAAATTATAATGTTATTGCAGAATTTACATATTCTTATAACCGAAAAAATTGTACTTTCTTAGTTTTAGACTTAAACTCGATTTTCTTGTAAATTGTATGTCAATTGCGTGAGCACTGTACTGCTAAAACCGAAAAACATGAATTTTGCTGATTTGAGCGAAATTCAAATTATATTTTTATTGCATAATTGACATATTCATATAACCGAAAATATTGCACTTTCTTAGTTTTAGACTTAAAGTCGATTTTCTTGTAAATTGTATGTCAGTTGCGTGAGCACTGTACTGCTTAAGCCGAAAAACATGAATTTTATTGATTTGCGCGAAAGTAAAATTATATTGCTATTGCAGAATTGACAAATTAATATAACCGAAAAAATTGCACTTTATTAGGTTGAGACTCAAAGTCGATTTTTTTGTAAATTGTATGTTAATCACTTGAGCACTGTACCACATAAGCCGAAAAACAAAAATTTTACTAATTTGCGCGAAAGTAAAACTATAATGTTATTGCAGGATTAACAACTTAATATTACCGAAAAAGTTGCACTTTCTTAGGTTTAGACTTAAAGTCGATTTGCTTCTAAATTGTATGTTAATTGCGTGAGTATTGTACCGCTTAAACCGAAAAACATGAATTTTACTAATTTGCGCGAAAGTAAAACTATAATGTTAATGCAGGATTAACAAATTAATATGACCGAAAAAATTGCACTTTCTTAGGTTAAGACTCAAAGTCGATTTTCTTGTAAATTGTATGTTAATCACTTGAGCACTGTACCGAATAAGTAGAAAAACAGTAATTTTACTGATTTGCGTGAAAGTAAAACTATAATGTTATTGCAGGATTAACAACTTAATATTACCGAAAAAGTTGCACTTTCTTAGGTTTAGACTCAAAGTCGATTTTTTTGTAAATTGTATGTCAATTGCGTGAGCACTGTACTGCTTAAACTGAAAAACATGAATTTTACTGATTTGAGCGAAAGTCAAATTATATTTTTATTGCAGAATTGACAAATTAATATAACCGAAAAAATTGCACTTTCTTAGGTTTAGACTTAAAGTCGATTTTCTTCTAAATTGTATGTTAATTGCGTGAGCACTGTACCGCATAAGCCGAAAAACATCAATCTTACTGATTTGCGCGAAAGTAAAACTATAATGTTAATGCAGGATTAACAAATTAATATAACCGAAAAAATTGCACTTTCTTAGGTTTAGACTCAAAGTCGATTTTCTTGTAAATTGTATGTTAATCACTTGAGCACTGTACCGCATAAGCCGAAAAACATCAATTTTACTGATTTGCGCGTAAGTAAAAATATATAGCTATTGCAGGATTAACAACTTAATATTACCGAAAAAGTTGCACTTTCTTAGGTTTAGACTCAAAGTCGATTTTCTTGTAAATTGTATGTTAATCACTTCAGCACTGTACCGCATAAGCCGAAAAACAAAAATTTTACTAATTTGCGCGAAAGTAAAAATATATAGCTATTGCAGGATTAACAACTTAATATTACCGAAAAAGTTGCACTTTCTTAGGTTTAGACTCAAAGTCGATTTTCTTGTAAATTGTATGTTAATCACTTCAGCACTGTACCGCATAAGCCGAAAAACAACAATTTTACTAATTTGCGCGAAAGTAAAACTATAATGTTATTGCAGGATTAACAACTTAATATTACCGAAAAAGTTGCACTTTCTTAGGTTTAGACTCAAAGTCGATTTTCTTGTAAATTGTATGTTAATCACTTCAGCACTGTACCGCA
Organism: Bactrocera oleae; assembly: GCF_042242935.1. Taxonomy (NCBI): domain Eukaryota; kingdom Metazoa; phylum Arthropoda; class Insecta; order Diptera; family Tephritidae; genus Bactrocera; species Bactrocera oleae. Next base: position 12,773,689 of record NC_091541.1, on the reverse strand, counting down.
TAAGCCGAAAAACAACAATTTTACTAATTTGCGCGAAAGTAAAACTATAATGTTATTGCAGGATTAACAACTTAATATTACCGAAAAAGTTGCACTTTCTTAGGTTTAGACTTAAAGTCGATTTGCTTCTAAATTGTATGTTAATTGCGTGAGCACTGTACCGCTTAAACCGAAAAACATGAATTTTACTGATTTGAGCAAAAGTCAAATTATATTATTATTGCAGGATTAACAAATTAATATTACCGAAAAAGTTGCACTTTCTTAGGTTTAGATTTAAAGTCGATTTTCTTGTAAATTGTATGTCAGTTGCGTGAGCACTGTACTGCTTAAGCCGAAAAACATCAATTTTACTGATTTGCGCGAAAGTAAAATTATAATGTTATTGCAGAATTTACATATTCTTATAACCGAAAAAATTGTACTTTCTTAGTTTTAGACTTAAACTCGATTTTCTTGTAAATTGTATGTCAATTGCGTGAGCACTGTACTGCTAAAACCGAAAAAAATGAATTTTGCTGATTTGAGCGAAATTCAAATTATATTTTTATTGCATAATTGACATATTCATATAACCGAAAATATTGCACTTTCTTAGTTTTAGACTTAAAGTCGATTTTCTTGTAAATTGTATGTCAGTTGCGTGAGCACTGTACTGCTTAAGCCGAAAAACATGAATTTTATTGATTTGCGCGAAAGTAAAATTATATTGCTATTGCAGAATTGACAAATTAATATAACCGAAAAAATTGCACTTTATTAGGTTTAGACTCAAAGTCGATTTTTTTGTAAATTGTATGTTAATCACTTGAGCACTGTACCGCATAAGCCGAAAAACAACAATTTTACTAATTTGCGCGAAAGTAAAATTATATAGCTATTGCAGAATTGACATATTCATATAACCGAAAAAATTGCACTTTCTTAGCTTTAGACTTAAAGTCGATTTTCTTGTAAATTGTATTTCAGTTGCGTGAGCACCGTAAACTATAATCTTATGGCAGGATTAACAAATTAATATAAAAAAAAGAAAAGAAAAAATTTAACTTTCTTAGATTTTTACTTAAAGCTGATTTTCTTGTAAATTGAATGTTAATTACTTGAGCACTGTACCGCATAAGCCGAAAAACATCTATTTTACTGATTTGCGCGAAAGTAAACTTATAATGTTATTGCAGGATTAACAACTTAATATTACCGAAAAAGTTGCACTTTCTTAGGTTTAGACTTAAAGTCGATTTTCTTGTAATTTGTATGTTAATCACTTGAGCACTGTACCGCATAAGCCGAAAAACATCAATTTTACTGATTTGCGCGTAAGTAAAATTATATTGCTATTGCAGAATTGACAAATTAATATAACCGAAAAAATTGCAATTTCTTACAATAGCTTTAGATTTAAAGTCGATTTTCTTGTAAATTGTATTTCAGTTGCGTGAGCACTGTACCGCTTAAGCCGAAAAATATCAATTTTACTGATTTGCGCGAAAGTAAAACTATTATGTTATTGCAGGATTAACAACTTAATATTACCGAAAAAGTTGCACTTTCTTAGGTTTAGACTCAAAGTCGATTGTCTTGTAAATTGTATGTTAATCACTTCAGCACTGTACCGCATAAGCCGAAAAACAACAATTTTACTAATTTGCGCGAAAGTAAAATTATATAGCTATTGCAGGATTAACAACTTAATATTACCGAAAAAGTTGCACTTTCTTAGGTTTAGACTCAAAGTCGATTTTCTTGTAAATTGTATGTCAATTGCGTGAGCACTGTACTGCTAAAACCGAAAAACATGAATTTTGCTGATTTGAGCGAAATTCAAATTATATTTTAATTGCATAATTGACATATTCATATAACCGAAAATATTGCACTTTCTTAGTTTTAGACTTAAAGTCGATTTTCTTGTAAATTGTATGTCAGTTGCGTGAGCACTGTACTGCTTAAGCCGAAAAACATGAATTTTATTGATTTGCGCGAAAGTAAAATTATATTGCTATTGCAGAATTGACAAATTAATATAACCGAAAAAATTGCACTTTATTAGGTTTAGACTCAAAGTCGATTTTTTTGTAAATTGTATGTTAATCACTTGAGAACTGTACCGCATAAGCCGAAAAACAACAATTTTACTAATTTGCGCGAAAGTAAAATTATATAGCTATTGCAGAATTGACATATTCATATAACCGAAAAAATTGCACTTTCTTAGCTTTAGACTTAAAGTCGATTTTCTTGTAAATTGTATTTCAGTTGCGTGAGCACTGTAAACTATAATCTTATGGCAGGATTAACAAATTAATATAAAAAAAAGAAAAGAAAAAATTTAACTTTCTTAGATTTTTACTTAATGCTGATTTTCTTGTAAATTGAATGTTAATTACTTGAGCACTGTACCGCATAAGCCGAAAAACATCTATTTTACTGATTTGCGCGAAAGTAAACTTATAATGTTATTGCAGGATTAACAACTTAATATTACCGAAAAAGTTGCACTTTCTTAGGTTTAGACTTAAAGTCGATTTTCTTGTAAATTGTATGTTAATCACTTGAGCACTGTACCGCATAAGCCGAAAAACATCAATTTTACTGATTTGCGCGTAAGTAAAATTATATTGCTATTGCATAATTGACAAATTAATATAACCGAAAAAATTGCAATTTCTTACAATAGCTTTAGATTTAAAGTCGATTTTCTTGTAAATTGTATTTCAGTTGCGTGAGCACTGTACCGCTTAAGCCGAAAAATATCAATTTTACTGATTTGCGCGAAAGTAAAACTATAATGTTATTGCAGGATTATCAACTTAATATTACCGAAAAAGTTGCACTTTCTTAGGTTTAGACTCAAAGTCGATTTTCTTGTAAATTGTATGTTAATCACTTGAGCACTGTACCGCATAAGCCGAAGAACATCAAATTTATTGATTTGCGCGTAAGTAAAATTATATTGCTATTGCAGAATTGACAAATTAATATAACCGAAAAAATTGCACTTTCTTAGGTTTAGACTTAAAGTCGATTTTCTTCTTATTTGAATGTTAATTGCGTGAGCACTGTACCGCATAAGCCGAAAAACATCAATTTTACTGATTTGCGTGAAAGTAAAATTATAATGTTAATGCAGGATTAACAAATTAATATAACCGAAAAAATTGCACTTTCTTAGGTTTAGACTCAAAGTCGATTTTCTTGTAAATTTTATGTTAATCACTTGAGCACTGTACCGCATAAGCCGAAAAACATCAATTTTACTGATTTGCGCGAAAGTAAAACTATAATGTTATTGCAGGATTAACAACTTAATATTACCGAAAAAGTTGCACCTTCTTAGGTTTAGACTCAAAGTCGATTGTCTTGTAAATTGTATGTTAATCACTTCAGCACTGTACCGCATAAGCCGAAAAACAACAATTTTACTAATTTGCGCGAAAGTAAAATTATATAGCTATTGCAGAATTGACATATTCATATAACCGAAAAAATTGCACTTTTTTAGCTTTAGACTTAAAGTCGATTTTCTTGTAAATTGTATTTCAGTTGCGTGAGCACTGTAAACTATAATGTTATGGCAGGATTAACAAATTAATATAAAAAAAGAAAAGAAAATATTGAACTTTCTTAGGTTTAGACTTAAAGTCGATTTGCTTGTAAATTGTATGTCAGTTGCGTGAGCACTGTACTGCTTAAGCCTAAAAACATCAATTTTACTGATTTGCGCGAAAGTAAAATTGTAATGTTATTGCAGAATTTACATATTTATATAACCGAAAAAATTGTACTTTCTTAATTTTAGACTTAAACTCGATTTTCTTGTAAATTGTATGTCAATTGCGTGAGCACTGTACTGCTAAAACCGAAAAACATGAATTTTACTGATTTGGCGAAAGTCAAATTATATTGTTATTGCAGAATTGACATATTCATATAACCGAAAAAATTGCACTTTCTTAGTTTTAGACTTAAAGTCGATTTTCTTGTAAATTGTATGTCAGTTGCGTGAGCACTGTACTGCTTAAGCCGAAAAACATGAATTTTACTGATTTGCGCGAAAGTCAAATTATATTGCTATTGCAGAATTGACAAATTTATATAATTGAAAAAATTGCACTTTCTTAGGTTTAGACTCAAAGTCGATTTTCTTGTAAATTTTATGTTAATCACTTGAGCACTGTACCGCATAAGCCGAAAAACATCAATTTTACTGATTTGCGCGAAAGTAAAACTATAATGTTATTGCAGGATTAACAACTTAATATTACCGAAAAAGTTGCACTTTCTTAGGTTTAGACTCAAAGTCGATTGTCTTGTAAATTGTATGTTAATCACTTCAGCACTGTACCGCATAAGCCGAAAAACATCAATTTTACTAATTTGCGCGAAAGTAAAATTATATAGCTATTGCAGGATTAACAACTTAATATTACCAAAAAAGTTGCACTTTCTTAGGTTTAGACTCAAAGTCGATTTTCTTGTAAATTGTATGTTAATCACTTGAGCACTGTACCGCATAAGCCGAAAAACATCAATTTTACTGATTTGCGCGAAAGTAAAACTATAATGTTATTGCAGGATTAACAACTTAATATTACCGAAAAAGTTGCACTTTCTGAGGTTTAGACTCAAAGTCGATTGTCTTGTAAATTGTATGTTAATCACTTCAGCACTGTACCGCATAAGCCGAAAAACAACAATTTTACTAATTTGCGCGAAAGTAAAATTATATAGCTATTGCAGGATTAACAACTTAATATTACCGAAAAAGTTGCACTTTCTTAGGTTTAGACTCAAAGTCGATTTTCTTGTAAATTGTATGTTAATCACTTCAGCACTGTACCGCATAAGCCGAAAAACATCAATTTTACTGATTTGCGCGAAAGTAAAACTATAATGTTATTGCAGGATTAACAACTTAATATTACCGAAAAAGTTGCACTTTCTTAGGTTTAGACTCAAAGTCGATTGTCTTGTAAATTGTATGTTAATCACTTTAGCACTGTACCGCATAAGCCGAAAAACAACAATTTTACTAATTTGCGCGAAAGTAAAATCATATAGCTATTGCAGGATTAACAACTTAATATTACCGAAAAAGTTGCACTTTCTTAGGTTTAGACTCAAAGTCGATTTTCTTGTAAATTGTATGTTAATCACTTCAGCACTGTACCGCATAAGCCGAAAAACATCAATTTTACTGATTTGCGCGAAAGTAAAACTATAATGTTATTGCAGGATTAACAACTTAATATTACCGAAAAAGTTGCACTTTCTTAGGTTTAGACTCAAAGTCGATTGTCTTGTAAATTGTATGTTAATCACTTCAGCACTGAACCGCATAAGCCGAAAAACAACAATTTTACTAATTTGCGCGAAAGTAAAATTATATAGCTATTGCAGAATTGACATATTCATATAACCGAAAAAATTGCACTTTTTTAGCTTTAGACTTAAAGTCGATTTTCTTGTAAATTGTATTTCAGTTGCGTGAGCACTGTAAACTATAATGTTATGGCAGGATTAACAAATTAATATAAAAAAAAGAAAAGAAAATATTGAACTTTCTTAGGTTTAGACTTAAAGTCGATTTGCTTGTAAATTGTATGTCAGTTGCGTGAGCACTGTACTGCTTAAGCCGAAAAACATGAATTTTTCTGATTTGCGCGAAAGTCAAATTATATTGCTATTGCAGAATTGACAAATTAATATAACCGAAAAAATTGCACTTTCTTAGTTTTAGACTTAAAGTCGATTTTCTTGTAAATTGTATGTCAGTTGCGTGAGCACTGTACTGCTTAAGCCGAAAAACATGAATTTTACTGATTTGCGCGAAAGTCAAATTATATTGCTATTGCAGAATTGACAAATTAATATAACCGAAAAAATTGCACTTTATTAGGTTTAGACTCAAAGTCGATTTTCTTGTAAATTGTATGTTAATCACTTGAGCACTGTACCGCATACGCCGAAGAACATCAAATTTATTGATTTGCGCGTAAGTAAAATTGTATTGCTATTGCAGAATTGACAAATTAATATAACCGAAAAAATTGCACTTTCTTAGTTTTAGACTTAAAGTCGATTTTCTTGTAAATTGTATGTCAGTTGCGTGAGCACTGTACTGCTTAAGCCGAAAAACATGAATTTTTCTGATTTGCGCGAAAGTCAAATTATATTTCTATTGCAGAATTGACAAATTAATATAACCGAAAAAATTGCACTTTCTTAGTTTTAGACTTAAAGTCGATTTTCTTGTAAATTGTATGTCAGTTGCGTGAGCACTGTACTGCTTAAGCCGAAAAACATGAATTTTACTGATTTGCGCGAAAGTCAAATTATATTGCTATTGCAGAATTGACAAATTAATATAACCGAAAAAATTGCACTTTATTAGGTTTAGACTCAAAGTCGATTTTCTTGTAAATTGTATGTTAATCACTTGAGCACTGTACCGCATAAGCCGAAGAACATCAAATTTATTGATTTGCGCGTAAGTAAAATTGTATTGCTATTGCAGAATTGACAAATTAATATAACCGAAAAAATTGCACTTTCTTAGTTTTAGACTTAAAGTCGATTTTCTTGTAAATTGTATGTCAGTTGCGTGAGCACTGTACTGCTTAAGCCGAAAAACATGAATTTTACTGATTTGCGCGAAAGTCAAATTATATTGCTATTGCAGAATTGACAAATTAATATAACCGAAAAAATTGCACTTTATTAGGTTTAGACTCAAAGTCGATTTTCTTGTAAATTGTATGTTAATCACTTGAGCACTGTACCGCATAAGCCGAAGAACATCAAATTTATTGATTTGCGCGTAAGTAAAATTGTATTGCTATTGCAGAATTGACAAATTAATATAACCGAAAAAATTGCACTTTCTTAGGTTTAGACTCAAAGTCGATTGTCTTGTAAATTGTATGTTAATCACTTCAGCTCTGTACCGCATAAGCCGAAAAACAACAATTTTACTAATTTGCGCGAAAGTAAAATTATATAGCTATTGCAGGATTAACAACTTAATATTACCGAAAAAGTTGCACTTTCTTAGGTTTAGACTCAAAGTCGATTTTCTTGTAAATTGTATATTAATCACTTCAGCACTGTACCGCATAAGCCGAAAAACATGAATTTTGCTGATTTGAGCGATAGTCAAATTATATTGTTATTGCAGAATTGACATATTCATATAACCGAAAAAATTGCACTTTCTTAGTTTTAGACTTAAAGTCGATTTTCTTGTAAATTGTATGTCAGTTGCGTGAGCACTGTACTGCTTAAGCCGAAAAACATGAATTTTACTGATTTGCGCGAAAGTCAAATTATATTGCTATTGCAGAATTGACAAATTAATATAACCGAAAAAATTGCACTTTATTAGGTTTAAACTCAAAGTCGATTTTCTTGTAAATTGTATGTTAATCACTAGAGCACTGTACCGCATAAGCCGAAAAACATCAATTTTACTGATTTGCGTGTAAGTAAAATTGTATTGCTATTGCAGAATTGACAAATTAATATAACCGAAAAAATTGCAATTTCTTACAATAGCTTTAGATTTAAAGTCGATTTTCTTGTAAATTGTATTTCAGTTGCGTGAGCACTGTACTGCTTAAGCCGAAAAACATCAATTTTACTGATTTGCACGAAAGTAAAACTATAATGTTATTGCAGGATTATCAACTTAATATTACCGAAAAAGTTGCACTTTCTTAGGTTTAGACTCAAAGTCGATTTTCTTGTAAATTGTATGTTAATCACTTGAGCACTGTACCGCATAAGCCGAAGAACATCAATTTTATTGATTTGCGCGTAAGTAAAATTATATTGCTATTGCAGAATTGACAAATTAATATAACCGAAAAAATTGCACTTTCTTAGGTTTAGACTTAAAGTCGATTTTCTTCTAAATTGTATGTTAATTGCGTGAGCACTGTACCGCATAAGCCGAAAAACATCAATTTTACTGATTTGCGTGAAAGTAAAATTATAATGTTAATGCAGGATTAACAAATTAATATAACCGAAAAAATTGCACTTTCTTAGGTTTAGACTTAAAGTCGATTTTCTTGTAAATTGTATGTTAATCACTTCAGCACTGTACCGCATAAGCCGAAAAACAACAATTTTACTAATTTGCGCGAAAGTAAAATTATATAGCTATTGCAGGATTAACAACTTAATATTACCGAAAAAGTTGCACTTTTTTAGGTTTAGGCTCAAAGTCGATTTTCTTGTAAGTTGTATGTTAATCACTTCAGCACTGTACCGCATAAGCCGAAAAACAACAATTTTACTAATTTGCGCGAAAGTAAAATTATATAGCTATTGCAGGATTAACAACTTAATATTACCTAAAAAGTTGCACTTTCTTAGGTTTAGACTCAAAGTCGATTTTCTTGTAAATTGTATGTTAATCACTTCAGCACTGTACCGCATAAGCCGAAAAACAACAATTTTACTGATTTGCGCGAAAGTAAAACTATAATGTTATTGCAGGATTAACAACTTAATATTACCGAAAAAGTTGCACTTTCTTAGGTTTAGACTTAAAGTCGATTTGCTTGTAAATTGTATGTCAGTTGCGTGAGCACTGTACTGCTTAAGCCGAAAAACATCAATTTTACTGATTTGCGCGAAAGTAAAGTTATAATGTTATTGCAGAATTTACATATTCATATAACCGAAAAAATTGTACTTTCTTAGTTTTAGACTTAAACTCGATTTTCTTGTAAATTGTATGTCAATTGCGTGAGCACTGTACTGCTAAAACTGAAAAACATGAATTTTGCTGATTTGAGCGAAAGTCAAATTATATTGTTATTGCAGAATTGACATATTCATATAACCGAAAAAATTGTACTTTCTTAGTTTTAGACTTAAACTCGATTTTCTTGTAAATTGTATGTCAATTGCGTGAGCACTGTACTGCTAAAACTGAAAAACATGAATTTTGCTGATTTGAGCGAAAGTCAAATTATATTGTTATTGCAGAATAGACATATTCATATAACCGAAAAAATTGCACTTTCTTAGTTTTAGACTTAAAGTCGATTTTCTTGTAAATTGTATTTCAGTTGCGTGAGCACTGTAAACTATAATGTTATGGCAGGATTAACAAATTAATATAAAAAAAAGAAAAGAAAATATTGAACTTTCTTAGATTTTTACTTAAAGCCGATTTTCTTGTAAATTGTATGTTAATTACTTGAGCACCGTACCGCATAAGCCGAAAAACATCAATTTTACTGATTTGCGCGAAAGTAAAACTATAATGTGTTTGCAGGATTAACAACTTAATATTACCGAAAAAGTTGCACTTTCTTAGGTTTAGACTTAAAGTCGATTTGCTTCTAAATTGTATGTTAATTGCGTGAGCACTGTACCGCTTAAACCGAAAAACATGAATTCTACTGACTTGAGCAAAAGTCAAATTATATTGTTATTGCAGGATTAACAAATTAATATTACCGAAAAAGTTGCACTTTCTTAGGTTTAGACTTAAAGTCGATTTGCTTGTAAATTGTATGTCAGTTGCGTGAGCACTGTACTGCTTAAGCCGAAAAACATCAATTTTACTGATTTGCGCGAAAGTAAAGTTATAATGTTATTGCAGAATTTACATATTCATATAACCGAAAAAATTGTACTTTCTTAGTTTTAGACTTAAACTCGATTTTCTTGTAAATTGTATGTCAATTGCGTGAGCACTGTACTGCTAAAACTGAAAAACATGAATTTTGCTGATTTGAGCGAAAGTCAAATTATATTGTTATTGCAGAATTGACATATTCATATAACCGAAAAAATTGCACTTTCTTAGTTTTAGACTTAAAGTCGATTTTCTTGTAAATTGTATGTCAGTTGCGTGAGCACTGTACTGCTTAAGCCGAAAAACATGAATTTTACTGATTTGCGCGAAAGTAAAATTATATTGCTATTGCAGAATTGACAAATTAATATAACCGAAAAAATTGCACTTTATTAGGTTTAGACTCAAAGTCGATTTTCTTGTAAATTGTATGTTAATCACTAGAGCACTGTACCGCATAAGCCGAAAAACATCAATTTTACTGATTTGCGCGTAAGTAAAATTGTATTGCTATTGCAGAATTGACAAATTAATATAACCGAAAAAATTGCAATTTCTTACAATAGCTTTAGATTTAAAGTCGATTTTCTTGTAAATTGTATTTCAGTTGCGTGAGCACTGTACCGCTTAAGCCGAAAAACATCAATTTTACTGATTTGCACGAAAGTAAAACTATAATGTTATTGCAGGATTATCAATTTAATATTACCGAAAAAGTTGCACTTTCTTAGGTTTAGACTCAAAGTCGATTTTCTTGTAAATTGTATGTTAATCACTTGAGCACTGTACCGCATAAGCCGAAGAACATCAATTTTATTGATTTGCGCGTAAGTAAAATTATATTGCTATTGCAGAATTGACAAATTAATATAACCGAAAAAATTGCACTTTCTTAGGTTTAGACTTAAAGTCGATTTTCTTCTAAATTGTATGTTAATTGCGTGAGCACTGTACCGCATAAGCCGAAAAACATCAATTTTACTGATTTGCGTGAAAGTAAAATTATAATGTGTTTGCAGGATTAACAACTTAATATTACCGAAAAAGTTGCACTTTCTTAGGTTTAGACTTAAAGTCGATTTGCTTCTAAATTGTATGTTAATTGCGTGAGCACTGTACCGCTTAAACCGAAAAACATGAATTTTACTGACTTGAGCAAAAGTCAAATTATATTGTTATTGCAGGATTAACAAATTAATATTACCGAAAAAGTTGCACTTTCTTAGGTTTAGACTCAAAATCGATTTTCTTGTAAATTGTATGTTAATCACTTGAGCACTGTACCGCATAAGCCGAAAAACAACAATTTTACTAATTTGCGCGAAAATAAAATTATATAGCTATTGCAGAATTGACATATTCATATAACCGAAAAAATTGCACTTTCTTAGCTTTAGACTTAAAGTCGATTTTCTTGTAAATTGTATTTCAGTTGCGTGAGCACTGTAAACTATAATGCAGGATTAACAAATTAATATAAAAAAAAGAAAAGAAAAAATTGAACTTTCTTAGATTTTTACTTAAAGCTGATTTTCTTGTAAATTGAATGTTAATTACTTGAGCGCTGTACCGCATAAGCCGAAAAACATCAATTTTACTGATTTGCGCGAAAGTAAAACTATAATGTTATTGCAGGATTAACAACTTAATATTACCGAAAAAGTTGCACTTTCTTAGGTTTAGACTCAAAGTCGATTTTCTTGTAAATTGTGTGTTAATCACTTGAGCACTGTACCGCATAAGCCGAAAAACATCAATTTTACTGATTTGCGCGTAAGTATAATTATATTGCTATTGCAGAATTGACAAATTAATATAACCGAAAAAATTGCAATTTCTTACAATAGCTTTAGATTTAAAGTCGATTTTCTTGTAAATTATATTTCAGTTGCGTGAGCACTGTACCGCTTAAGCCGAAAAACATCAATTTTACTGATTTGCGCGAAAGTAAAACTATATTGTTATTGCAGGATTATCAACTTAATATTACCGAAAAAGTTGCACTTTCTTAGGTTTAGACTCAAAGTCGATTTTCTTGTAAATTGTATGTTAATCACTTGAGCACTGTACCGCATAAGCCGAAAAACAACAATTTTACTAATTTGAGCGAAAATAAAATTATATAGCTATTGCAGAATTGACATATTCATATAACCGAAAAAATTGCACTTTCTTAGGTTTAGACTCAAAGTCGATTTTCTTGTAAATTGTGTGTTAATCACTTGAGCACTGTACCGCAGAATTGACAAGTTAACATAACCGAAAAAATTGCAATTTCTTACAATAGCTTTAGATTTAAAGTCGATTTTCTTGTAAATTGTATTTCAGTTGCGTGAGGACTGTACCGCGTAAGCCGAAAAACATCAATTTTATTGATTTGCGCGAAAGTAAAACTATAATGTTATTGCAGGATTAACAACTTAATATTACCGAAAAAGTTGCACTTTCTTAGGTTTAGGATCAAAGTCGATTTTCTTGTAAATTGTATGTTAATCACTTCAGCACTGTACCGCATAAGCCGAAAAACAACAATTTTACTAATTTGCGCGAAAATAAAATTATATAGCTATTGCAGAATTGACATATTCATATAACCGAAAAAATTGCACTTTCTTAGCTTTAGACTTAAAGTCGATTTTCTTGTAAATTGTATTTCAGTTGCGTGAGCACTGTAAACTATAATGCAGGATTAACAAATTAATATAAAAAAAAGAAAAGAAAAAATTGAACTTTCTTAGATTTTTACTTAAAGCTGATTTTCTTGTAAATTGAATGTTAATTACTTGAGCGCTGTACCGCATAAGCCGAAAAACATCAATTTTACTGATTTGCGCGAAAGTAAAATTATATTGTTATTGCAGGATTAACAAATTAATATTACCGAAAAAGTTGCACTTTCTTAGGTTTAGACTCAAAGTCGATTTTCTTGTAAATTGTATGTTAATCACTTGAGCACTGTACCGCATAAGCCGAAAAACAACAATTTTACTAATTTGCGCGAAAATAAAATTATATAGCTATTGCAGAATTGACATATTCATATAACCGAAAAAATTGCACTTTCTTAGCTTTAGACTTAAAGTCGATTTTCTTGTAAATTGTATTTCAGTTGCGTGAGCACTGTAAACTATAATGCAGGATTAACAAATTAATAAAAAAAAAAGAAAAGAAAAAATTGAACTTTCTTAGATTTTTACTTAAAGCTGATTTTCTTGTAAATTGAATGTTAATTACTTGAGCGCTGTACCGCATAAGCCGAAAAACATCAATTTTACTGATTTGCGCGAAAGCAAAACTATAATGTTATTGCAGGATTAACAACTTAATATTACCGAAAAAGTTGCACTTTCTTAGGTTTAGACTCAAAGTCGATTTTCTTGTAAATTGTGTGTTAATCACTTGAGCACTGTACCGCATAAGCCGAAAAACATCAATTTTACTGATTTGCGCGTAAGTAAAATTATATTGCTATTGCAGAATTGACAAATTAATATAACCGAAAAAATTGCAATTTCTTACAATAGCTTTAGATTTAAAGTCGATTTTCTTGTAAATTGTATTTCAGTTGCGTGAGCACTGTACCGCTTAAGCCGAAAAACATCAATTTTACTGATTTGCGCGAAAGTAAAACTATAATGTTATTGCAGGATTATCAACTTAATATTACCGAAAAAGTTGCACTTTCTTAGGTTTAGGATCAAAGTCGATTTTCTTGTAAATTGAATGTTAATTACTTGAGCGCTGTACCGCATAAGCCGAAAAACATCAATTTTACTGATTTGCGCGTAAGTAAAATTATATTGCTATTGCAGAATTGACAAATTAATATAACCGAAAAAATTGCAATTTCTTACAATAGCTTTAGATTTAAAGTCGATTTTCTTGTAAATTGTATTTCAGTTGCGTGAGCACTGTACCGCTTAAGCCGAAAAACATCAATTTTACTGATTTGCGCGAAAGTAAAACTATAATGTTATTGCAGGATTAACAACTTAATATTACCGAAAAAGTTGCACTTTCTTAGGTTTAGACTCAAAGTCGATTTTCTTGTAAATTGTGTGTTAATCACTTGAGCACTGTACCGCATAAGCCGAAAAACATCAATTTTACTGATTTGCGCGTAAGTAAAATTATATTGCTATTGCAGAATTGACAAATTAATATAACCGAAAAAATTGCAATTTCTTACAATAGCTTTAGATTTAAAGTCGATTTTCTTGTAAATTGTATTTCAGTTGCGTGAGCACTGTACCGCTTAAGCCGAAAAACATCAATTTTACTGATTTGCGCGAAAGTAAAACTATAATGTTATTGCAGGATTATCAACTTAATATTACCGAAAAAGTTGCACTTTCTTAGGTTTAGACTCAAAGTCGATTTTCTTGTAAATTGTATGTTAATCACTTGAGCACTGTACCGCTTAAGCCGAAAAACATCAATTTTATTGATTTGCGCGAAAGTAAAACTATAATGTTATTGCAGGATTAACAACTTAATATTACCGAAAAAGTTGCACTTTCTTAGGTTTAGGATCAAAGTCGATTTTCTTGTAAATTGTATGTTAATCACTTCAGCACTGTTACCGCATAAGCCGAAAACAACAATTTTACTAATTTGCGCGAAAGTAAAACTATAATGTTATTGCAGGATTAACAGCTTAATTTTACCGAAAAGTTGCACTTTCTTAGGTTTAGACTCAAAGTCGATTTTCTTGTAAATTGTATGTTAATCACTTGAGCACTGTACCGCATAAGCCGAAAAACAACAATTTTACTAATTTGCGCGAAAATAAAATTATATAGCTATTGCAGAATTGACATATTCATATAACCGAAAAAATTGCACTTTCTTAGCTTTAGACTTAAAGTCGATTTTCTTGTAAATTGTATTTCAGTTGCGTGAGCACTGTAAACTATATTGCAGGATTAACAAATTAATATAAAAAAAAGAAAAGAAAAAATTGAACTTTCTTAGATTTTTACTTAAAGCTGATTTTCTTGTAAATTGAATGTTAATTACTTGAGCGCTGTACCGCATAAGCCGAAAAACATCAATTTTACTGATTTGCGCGAAAGTAAAATTATAATGTTAATGCAGGATTAACAAATTAATATTACCGAAAAAGTTGCACTTTCTTAGGTTTAGACTCAAAGTCGATTTTCTTGTAAATTGTATGTCAATTGCGGCAGCACTGTGCTGCTTAAGCCGAAAAACATCAATTTTACTGATTTGTGCGAAAGTCAAATTATATTGTTATTGCAGGATTAACAAAATAATATTAGCGAAAAAGTTTCACTTTCTTAGGTTTAGACTCAAAGTCGATTTTCTTCTAAATTGTATGTCAATTGCGTGAGCACTGTACCGCTTAAACCGTAAAACATGAATTTGACTGATTTGAGCGAAAGTCAAATTATATTGTTATTGCAGGATTAACAAAATAATATTAGCGAAAAAGTTGCACTTTCTTAGGTTTAGACTCAAAGTCGATTTTCTTGTAAATTGTATGTCAATTGCGGCAGCACTGTACTGCTTAAGCCGAAAAACATCAATTTTACTGATTTGCGCGAAAGTAAAATTATAATGTTATTGCAGGATTAACAACTTAATATTACCGAAAAAGTTGCACTTTCTTAGGTTTAGACTCAAAGTCGATTTTCTTGTAAATTGTATGTTAATCACTTGAGCACTGTACCGCATAAGCCGAAAAACAACAATTTTACTAAT
Organism: Bactrocera oleae; assembly: GCF_042242935.1. NCBI lineage: Eukaryota > Metazoa > Arthropoda > Insecta > Diptera > Tephritidae > Bactrocera > Bactrocera oleae. The sequence goes on along the minus strand of NC_091541.1, from coordinate 12,758,370 downwards.
TTGCGCGAAAATAAAATTATATAGCTATTGCAGAATTGACATATTCATATAACCGAAAAAATTGCACTTTCTTAGCTTTAGACTTAAAGTCGATTTTCTTGTAAATTGTATTTCAGTTGCGTGAGCACTGTAAACTATATTGCAGGATTAACAAATTAATATAAAAAAAGAAAAGAAAAAATTGAACTTTCTTAGATTTTTACTTAAAGCTGATTTTCTTGTAAATTGTGTGTTAATCACTTCAGCACTGTACCGCATAAGCCGAAAAACAACAATTTTACTAATTTGCGCGAAAGTAAAATTATAAAGCTATTGCAGAATTGACATATTCATATAACCGAAAAAATTGCACTTTCTTAGCTTTAGACTTAAAGTCGATTTTCTTGTAAATTGTATTTCAGTTGCGTGAGCACTGTAAACTATAATGTTATGGCAGGATTAACAAATTAATATAAAAAAAAGAAAAGAAAATATTGAACTTTCTTAGATTTTTACTTAAAGCTGATTTTCTTGTAAATTGAATGTTAATTACTTGAGCGCTGTACCGCATAAGCCGAAAACAACAATTTTACTAATTTGCGCGAAAGTAAAACTATAATGTTATTGCAGGATTAACAGCTTAATTTTACCGAAAAGTTGCACTTTCTTAGGTTTAGACTCAAAGTCGATTTTCTTGTAAATTGTATGTTAATCACTTGAGCACTGTACCGCATAAGCCGAAAAACAACAATTTTACTAATTTGCGCGAAAATAAAATTATATAGCTATTGCAGAATTGACATATTCATATAACCGAAAAAATTGCACTTTCTTAGCTTTAGACTTAAAGTCGATTTTCTTGTAAATTGTATTTCAGTTGCGTGAGCACTGTAAACTATATTGCAGGATTAACAAATTAATATAAAAAAAGAAAAGAAAAAATTGAACTTTCTTAGATTTTTACTTAAAGCTGATTTTCTTGTAAATTGTGTGTTAATCACTTCAGCACTGTACCGCATAAGCCGAAAAACAACAATTTTACTAATTTGCGCGAAAGTAAAATTATATAGCTATTGCAGAATTGACATATTCATATAACCGAAAAAATTGCACTTTCTTAGCTTTAGACTTAAAGTCGATTTTCTTGTAAATTGTATTTCAGTTGCGTGAGCACTGTAAACTATAATGTTATGGCAGGATTAACAAATTAATATAAAAAAAAGAAAAGAAAATATTGAACTTTCTTAGATTTTTACTTAAAGCCGATTTTCTTGTAAATTGTATGTTAATTACTTGAGCACTGTACCGCATACGCCGAAAAACATCAATTTTATTGATTTGCGCGAAAAAAAACTATAATGTTATTGCAGGATTAACAACTTAATATTACTTGAGCACTGTACCGCATAAGCCGAAAAACATCAATTTTACTGATTTGCGCGTAAGTAAAATTATATTGCTATTGCAGAATTGACAAATTAATATAACCGAAAAAATTGCAATTTCTTACAATAGCTTTAGATTTAAAGTCGATTTTCTTGTAAATGTATTTCAGTTGCGTGAGCACTGTAAACTATAATGTTATGGCAGGATTAACAAATTAATATAAAAAAAAGGAAAGAAAATATTGAACTTTCTTAGATTTTTACTTAAAGCCGATTTTCTTGTAAATTGTATGTTAATTACTTGAGCACTGTACCGCATAAGCCGAAAAACATCAATTTTATTGATTTGCGCGAAAAAAAACTATAATGTTATTGCAGGATTAACAGCTTAATTTTACCGAAAAGTTGCACTTTCTTAGGTTTAGACTCAAAGTCGATTTTCTTGTAAATTGTATGATAATCACTTCAGCACTGTACCGCATAAGCCGAAAAACAACAATTTTACTAATTTGCGCGAGAGTAAATTTATATAGCTATTGCAGGATTATCAACTTAATATTACCGAAAAAGTTGCACTTTCTTAGGTTAAGACTCAAAGTCGATTTTCTTGTAAACTGTATGTTAATCACTTCAGCACTGTACCGCATAAGCCGAAAAACAACAATTTTACTAATTTGCGCGAAAGTAAAACTATAATGTTATTGCAGGATTAACAGCTTAATTTTACCGAAAAGTTGCACTTTCTTAGGTTTAGACTCAAAGTCGATTTTCTTGTAAATTGTATGATAATCACTTCAGCACTGTACCGCATAAGCCGAAAAACAACAATTTTACTAATTTGCGCGAAAGTAAAATTATATATCTATTGCAGAATTGACATATTCATATAACCGAAAAAATTGCATTTTCTTAGCTTTAGACTTAAAGTCGATTTTCTTGTAAATTGTATTTCAGTTGCGTGAGCACTGTAAACTATAATGTTATGGCAGGATTAACAAATTAATATAAAAAAAAGAAAAGAAAATATTGAACTTTCTTAGATTTTTACTTAAAGCCGATTTTCTTGTAAATTGTATGTTAATTACTTGAGCACTGTACCGCATAAGCCGAAAAACATCAATTTTATTGATTTGCGCGAAAAAAAACTATAATGTTATTGCAGGATTAACAACTTAATATTACCGAAAAAGTTGCACTTTCTTAGGTTTAGACTTAAAGTCGATTTGCTTCTAAATTGTATGTTAATTGCGTGAGCACTGTACCGCTTAAACCGAAAAACATGAATTTTACTGATTTGAGCAAAAGTCAAATTATATTGTTATTGCAGGATTAACAAATTAATATTACCGAAAAAGTTGCACTTTCTTAGGTTTAGACTTAAAGTCGATTTTCTTGTAAATTGTATGTCAGTTGCGTGAGCACTGTACTGCTTAAGCCGAAAAACATCAATTTTACTGATTTGCGCGAAAGTAAAATTATAATGAATTTACATATTCATATAACCGAAAAAATTGTACTTTCTTAGTTTTAGACTTAAACTCGATTTTCTTGTAAATTGTATGTTAATCACTTGAGCACTGTACCGCATAAGCCGAAAAACAACAATTTTACTAATTTGCGCGAAAATAAAATTATATAGCTATCGCAGAATTGACATATTCATATAACCGAAAAAATTGCACTTTCTTAGCTTTAGACTTAAAGTCGATTTTCTTGTAAATTGTATTTCAGTTGCGTGAGCACTGTAAACTATATTGCAGGATTAACAAATTAATATAAAGAAAAGAAAAGAAAAAATTGAACTTTCTTAGATTTTTACTTAAAGCTGATTTTCTTGTAAATTGTGTGTTAATCACTTCAGCACTGTACCGCATAAGCCGAAAAACAACAATTTTACTAATTTGCGCGAAAGTAAAATTATATAGCTATTGCAGAATTGACATATTCATATAACCGAAAAAATTGCACTTTCTTAGCTTTAGACTTAAAGTCGATTTTCTTGTAAATTGTATTTCAGTTGCGTGAGCACTGTAAACTATAATGTTATGGCAGGATTAACAAATTAATATAAAAAAAAGAAAAGAAAATATTGAACTTTCTTAGATTTTTACTTAAAGCCGATTTTCTTGTAAATTGTATGTTAATTACTTGAGCACTGTACCGCATACGCCGAAAAACATCAATTTTATTGATTTGCGCGAAAAAAAACTATAATGTTATTGCAGGATTAACAACTTAATATTACTTGAGCACTGTACCGCATAAGCCGAAAAACATCAATTTTACTGATTTGCGCGTAAGTAAAATTATATTGCTATTGCAGAATTGACAAATTAATATAACCGAAAAAATTGCAATTTCTTACAATAGCTTTAGATTTAAAGTCGATTTTCTTGTAAATGTATTTCAGTTGCGTGAGCACTGTACCGCATTAGCCGAAAAACAACAATTTTACTAATTTGCGCGAGAGTAAATTTATATAGCTATTGCAGGATTATCAACTTAATATTACCGAAAAAGTTGCACTTTCTTAGGTTAAGACTCAAAGTCGATTTTCTTGTAAACTGTATGTTAATCACTTCAGCACTGTACCGCATAAGCCGAAAAGCATCAATTTTACTGATTTGCGCGTAAGTAAAATTATATTGCTATTGCAGAATTGACAACTTGATATTACCGAAAAAGTTGCACTTTCTTAGGTTTAGACTCAAAGTCGATTTTCTTGTAAATTGTATGTTAATCACTTGAGCACTGTACCGCATAAGCCGAAAAACATCAATTTTACTGATTTGCGCGAAAGTAAAACTATAATGTTATTGCAGGATTAACAACTTAATATTACCGAAAAAGTTGCACTTTCTTAGGTTTAGACTCAAAGTCGATTTTCTTGTAAATTGTATGTTAATCACTTGAGAACTGTACCGCATAAGCCGAAAAGCATCAATTTTACTGATTTGCGCGTAAGTAAAATTATATTGCTATTGCAAAATTGACAAATTAATGTAACCGAAAAAATTGCACTTTCTTAGGTTTAGACTAAAAGTCGATTTTCTTGTAAATTGTACGTTAATCACTTGAGCACTGTACTGCATAAGCCGAAAAACATCAATTTTATTAATTTGCGCGAAAGTAAAACTATAATGTTATTGCAGGATTAACAACTTAATATTACCGAAAAAGTTGCACTTTCTTAGGTTTAGACTCAAAGTCGATTTTCTTGTAAATTGTATGTTAATCACTTGAGAACTGTACCGCATAAGCCGAAAAGCATCAATTTTACTGATTTGCGCGTAAGTAAAATTATATTGCTATTGCAGAATTGACAACTTGATATTACCGAAAAAGTTGCACTTTCTTAGGTTTAGACTCAAAGTCGATTTTCTTGTAAATTGTATGTTAATCACTTGAGCACTGTACCGCATAAGCCGAAAAACATCAATTTTACTGATTTGCGCGAAAGTAAAACTATAATGTTATTGCAGGATTAACAACTTAATATTACCGAAAAAGTTGCACTTTCTTAGGTTTAGACTCAAAGTCGATTTTCTTGTAAATTGTATGTTAATCACTTGAGAACTGTACCGCATAAGCCGAAAAGCATCAATTTTACTGATTTGCGCGTAAGTAAAATTATATTGCTATTGCAGAATTGACAACTTGATATTACCGAAAAAGTTGCACTTTCTTAGGTTTAGACTCAAAGTCGATTTTCTTGTAAATTGTATGTTAATCACTTGAGCACTGTACCGCATAAGCCGAAAAACATCAATTGTACTGATTTGCGCGAAAGTAAAACTATAATGTTATTGCAGGATTAACAACTTAATATTACCGAAAAAGTTGCACTTTCTTAGGTTTAGACTCAAAGTCGATTTTCTTGTAAATTGTATGTTAATCACTTGAGAACTGTACCGCATAAGCCGAAAAGCATCAATTTTACTGATTTGCGCGTAAGTAAAATTATATTGCTATTGCAGAATTGACAACTTGATATTACCGAAAAAGTTGCACTTTCTTAGGTTTAGACTCAAAGTCGATTTTCTTGTAAATTGTATGTTAATCACTTGAGAACTGTACCGCATAAGCCGAAAAGCATCAATTTTACTGATTTGCGCGTAAGTAAAATTATATTGCTATTGCAGAATTGACAACTTGATATTACCGAAAAAGTTGCACTTTCTTAGGTTTAGACTCAAAGTCGATTTTCTTGTAAATTGTATGTTAATCACTTGAGCACTGTACCGCATAAGCCGAAAAACATCAATTTTACTGATTTGCGCGAAAGTAAAACTATAATGTTATTGCAGGATTAACAACTTAATATTACCGAAAAAGTTGCACTTTCTTAGGTTTAGACTCAAAGTCGATTTTCTTGTAAATTGTATGTTAATCACTTGAGAACTGTACCGCATAAGCCGAAAAGCATCAATTTTACTGATTTGCGCGAAAGTAAAACTATAATATTATTGCAGGATTACCAACTTGATATTACCGAAAAAGTTGCACTTTCTTAGGTTTAGACTCAAAGTCGATTTTCTTCTAAATTGTATGTTAATTGCGTGAGCACTGTACCGCATAAGCCGAAAAACATAAATTTTACTGATTTGCGCGAAAGTAAAATTATAATGTTAATGCAGGATTAACAAATTAATATAACCGAAAAAATTGCACTTTCTTAGGTTTAGACTCAAAGTTGATTTTCTTGAATATTGTATGTTAATCACTTGAGCACTGTACCGCATAAGCCGAAAAACATCAATTTACTGATTTGCGCGAAAGTAAAACTATAATGTTATTGCAGGATTATCAACTTAATATTACCGAAAAAGTTGCACTTTCTTAGGTTTAGACTCAAAGTCGATTTTCTTGTAAATTGTATGTTAATCACTTGAGAACTGTACCGCATAAGCCGAAAAGCATCAATTTTACTGATTTGCGCGTAAGTAAAATTATATTGCTATTGCAGAATTGACAACTTAATATTACCGAAAAAGTTGCACTTTCTTAGGTTTAGACTCAAAGTCGATTTTCTTGTAAATTGTATGTTAATCACTTGAGCACTGTACCGCATAAGCCGAAAAACATCAATTTTACTGATTTGCGCGAAAGTAAAACTATAATGTTATTGCAGGATTAACAACTTAATATTACCGAAAAAGTTGCACTTTCTTAGGTTTAGACTCAAAGTCGATTTTCTTGTAAATTGTATGTTAATCACTTGAGAACTGTACCGCATAAGCCGAAAAGCATCAATTTTACTGATTTGCGCGTAAGTAAAATTATATTGCTATTGCAGAATTGACAAATTAATATAACCGAAAAAATTGCACTTTCTTAGGCTTAGACTCAAAGTCGATTTTCTTGTAATTGTACGTTAATCACTTGTGCACTGTACCGCATAAGCCGAAAAACATCAATTTTACTGATTTGCGCGAAAGTAAAACTATAATATTATTGCAGGATTACCAACTTAATATTACCGAAAAAGTTGCACTTTCTTAGGTTTAGACTCAAAGTCGATTTTCTTGTAAATTGTATGTTAATCACTTGAGCACTGTACCGCATAAGCCGAAAAACAACAATTTTACTAAGTTGCGCGAAAGTAAAATTATATAGCTATTGCAGAATTGACAAATTAATATAACCGAAAAAATTGCACTTTCTTAGGTTTAGACTTAAAGTCGATTTTCTTGTAAATTGTATTTCAGTTGCGTGAGCACTGTAAATTATAATGTTATGGCAGGATTAACAAATTAATATATAGAAAAGAAAAGAAAAAATTGAACTTTCTTAGATTTTTACTTAATGCCGATTTTCTTGTAAATTGTATGTTAATTACTTAAGCACTGTACCGCATAAGCCGAAAGACATCAATTTTACTGATTTGCGCGAAAGTAAAATTATATAGCTACTGCAGAATTGACATATTCACATAACCGAAAAAATTGCACTTTCTTACAATAGCTTTAGACTTAAAGTCGATTTTCTTGTAAATTGTGTTTCAGTTGCGTGAGCACTGTACCGCTTAAGCCGAAAAACATGAATTTTACTGATTTGAGCGAAAGTCAAATTATATTGTTATTGCAGAATTAACAACTTAATATTACCGAAAAAGTTGCACTTTCTTAGGTTTAGACTCAAAGTCGATTTTCTTGTAAATTGTATGTTAATCACTTGGGCACTGTACCGCATAAGCCGAAAAACATCAATTTTACTGATTTGCGCGAAAGTAAAACTATAATGTTATTGCAGGATTAACAACTTAATATTTCCGAAAAAGTTGCACTTTCTTAGGTTTAGACTCAAAATCGATTTTCTTGTAAATTGTATGTTAAACACTTGAGCACTGTACCGCATAAGCCGAAAAACAACAATTTTACTAAGTTGCGCGAAAGTAAAATTATATAGCTATTGCAGAATTGACATATTCATATAACTGAAAAAATTGCACTTTCTTAGCTTTAGACTTAAAGTCGATTTTCGTGTAAATTGTATTTCAGTTGCGTGAGCACTGTAAACTATAATATTATGGCAGGATTAACAAATTAATATAAAAAAAAGAAAAGAAATAATTGAACTTTCTTAGATTTTTACTTAAAGCCGACTTTATTGTAAATTGTATGTTAATTACTTGAGCACTGTACCGCATAAGCCGAAAAACATCAATTTTACTGATTTGAACGTAAGTCAAATTATATTGTTATTGCAGGATTAACAAATTAATATTACCGAAAAAGTTGCACTTTCTTAGCTTTAGACTCAAAGTCGATTTTCTTGTAAATTGTATGTTAATTGCGTGAGCACTGTACCGCATAAGCCGAAAAACATAAATTTTACTGATTTGCGCGTAAGTAAAATTATATTGCTATTGCAGAATTGACAAATTAATATAATCGAAAAAATTGCACTTTCTTAGGTTTAGACTTAAAGTCGATTTTCTTGTAAACTGTACGTTAATCACTTGAGCACTGTACCGCATAAGCCGAAAAACATTAATTTTACTGATTTGAACGTAAGTAAAATTATATTGCTATTGCAGAATTGACAAATTAATATAACCGAAAAAATTGCACTTTCTTAGGTTTAGACTTAAAGTCGATTTTCTTCTAAATTGTATGTTAATTGCGTGAGCACTGTACCGCATAAGCCGAAAAACATCAATTTTACTGATTTGAACGTAAGTAAAATTATATTGCTATTGCAGAATTGACAAATTAATATAACCGAAAAAATTGCACTTTCTTAGGTTTAGACTTAAAGTCGATTTTCTTCTAAATTGTATGTTAATTGCGTGAGCACTGTACCGCATAAGCCGAAAAACATAAATTTTACTGATTTGCGCGAAAGTAAAATTATAATGTTAATGCAGGATTAACAAATTAATATAACCGAAAAAATTGCACTTTCTTAGGTTTAGACTCAAAGTCGATTTTCTTGAATATTGTATGTTAATCACTTGAGCACTGTACCGCATAAGCCGAAAAACATCAATTTACTGATTTGCGTGAAAGTAAAACTATAATGTTATTGCAGGATTATCAACTTAATATTACCGAAAAAGTTGCACTTTCTTAGGTTTAGACTCAAAGTCGATTTTCTTGTAAATTGTACGTTAACCACTTGAGCACTGTACCGCATAAGCCGAAAAACATCAATTTTACTGATTTGCGCGTAAGTAAAATTATATTGCTATTGCAAAATTGACAAATTAATGTAACCGAAAAAATTGCACTTTCTTAGGTTTAGACTAAAAGTCGATTTTCTTGTAAATTGTACGTTAATCACTTGAGCACTGTACTGCATAAGCCGAAAAGCATCAATTTTACTGATTTGCGCGTAAGTAAAATTATATTGCTATTGCAGAATTGACAACTTGATATTACCGAAAAAGTTGCACTTTCTTAGGTTTAGACTCAAAGTCGATTTTCTTGTAAATTGTATGTTAATCACTTGAGCACTGTACCGCATAAGCCGAAAAACATCAATTTTACTGATTTGCGCGAAAGTAAAACAATAATGTTAATGCAGGATTAACAAATTAATATAACCGAAAAAATTGCACTTTCTTAGGTTTAGACTCAAAGTCGATTTTCTTGTAAATTGTATGTTAATCACTTGAAAACTGTACCGCATAAGCCGAAAAGCATCAATTTTACTGATTTGCGCGTAAGTAAAATTATATTGCTATTGCAGAATTGACAACTTGATATTACCGAAAAAGTTGCACTTTCTTAGGTTTAGACTCAAAGTCGATTTTCTTGTAAATTGTATGTTAATCACTTGAGCACTGTACCGCATAAGCCGAAAAACATCAATTTTACTGATTTGCGCGAAAGTAAAACAATAATGTTAATGCAGGATTAACAAATTAATATAACCGAAAAAATTGCACTTTCTTAGGTTTAGACTCAAAGTCGATTTTCTTGTAAATTGTACGTTAACCACTTGAGCACTGTACCGCATAAGCCGAAAAACATCAATTTTACTGATTTGCGCGTAAGTAAAATTATATTGCTATTGCAAAATTGACAAATTAATGTAACCGAAAAAATTGCACTTTCTTAGGTTTAGACTAAAAGTCGATTTTCTTGTAAATTGTACGTTAATCACTTGAGCACTGTACTGCATAAGCCGAAAAACATCAATTTTATTAATTTGCGCGAAAGTAAAACTATAATGTTATTGCAGGATTAACAACTTAATATTACCGAAAAAGTTGCACTTTCTTAGGTTTAGACTCAAAGTCGATTTTCTTGTAAATTGTATGTTAATCACTTGAGAACTGTACCGCATAAGCCGAAAAGCATCAATTTTCTGATTTGCGCGTAAGTAAAATTATATTGCTATTGCAGAATTGACAACTTGATATTACCGAAAAAGTTGCACTTTCTTAGGTTTAGACTCAAAGTCGATTTTCTTGTAAATTGTATGTTAATCACTTGAGCACTGTACCGCATAAGCCGAAAAACATCAATTTTACTGATTTGCGCGAAAGTAAAACTATAATGTTATTGCAGGATTAACAACTTAATATTACCGAAAAAGTTGCACTTTCTTAGGTTTAGACTCAAAGTCGATTTTCTTGTAAATTGTATGTTAATCACTTGAGAACTGTACCGCATAAGCCGAAAAGCATCAATTTTACTGATTTGCGCGTAAGTAAAATTATATTGCTATTGCAGAATTGACAACTTGATATTACCGAAAAAGTTGCACTTTCTTAGGTTTAGACTCAAAGTCGATTTTCTTGTAAATTGTATGTTAATCACTTGAGCACTGTACCGCATAAGCCGAAAAACATCAATTTTACTGATTTGCGCGAAAGTAAAACTATAATGTTATTGCAGGATTAACAACTTAATATTACCGAAAAAGTTGCACTTTCTTAGGTTTAGACTCAAAGTCGATTTTCTTGTAAATTGTATGTTAATCACTTGAGAACTGTACCGCATAAGCCGAAAAGCATCAATTTTACTGATTTGCGCGTAAGTAAAATTATATTGCTATTGCAGAATTGACAAATTAATATAACCGAAAAAATTGCACTTTCTTAGGCTTAGACTCAAAGTCGATTTTCTTGTAATTGTACGTTAATCACTTGTGCACTGTACCGCATAAGCCGAAAAACATCAATTTTACTGATTTGCGCGAAAGTAAAACTATAATGTTATTGCAGGATTACCAACTTAATATTACCGAAAAAGTTGCACTTTCTTAGGTTTAGACTCAAAGTCGATTTTCTTGTAAATTGTATGTTAATCACTTGAGCACTGTACCGCATAAGCCGAAAAACAACAATTTTACTAAGTTGCGCGAAAGTAAAATTATATAGCTATTGCAGAATTGACAAATTAATATAACCGAAAAAATTGCACTTTCTTAGGTTTAGACTTAAAGTCGATTTTCTTGTAAATTGTATTTCAGTTGCGTGAGCACTGTAAATTATAATGTTATGGCAGGATTAACAAATTAATATATAGAAAAGAAAAGAAAAAATTGAACTTTCTTAGATTTTTACTTAATGCCGATTTTCTTGTAAATTGTATGTTAATTACTTAAGCACTGTACCGCATAAGCCGAAAGACATCAATTTTACTGATTTGCGCGAAAGTAAAATTATATAGCTACTGCAGAATTGACATATTCACATAACCGAAAAAATTGCACTTTCTTACAATAGCTTTAGACTTAAAGTCGATTTTCTTGTAAATTGTGTTTCAGTTGCGTGAGCACTGTACCGCTTAAGCCGAAAAACATGAATTTTACTGATTTGAGCGAAAGTCAAATTATATTGTTATTGCAGAATTAACAACTTAATATTACCGAAAAAGTTGCACTTTCTTAGGTTTAGACTCAAAGTCGATTTTCTTGTAAATTGTATGTTAATCACTTGGGCACTGTACCGCATAAGCCGAAAAACATCAATTTTACTGATTTGCGCGTTAGTAAAATTTTATTGCTATTGCAGAATTGACAAATTAATATAACCGAAAAAATTGCACTTTCTTAGGTTTAGACTCAAAGTCGATTTTCTTGTAAATTGTATGTTAATCACTTGAGCACTGTACCGCATAAGCCGAAAAACATCAATTTTACTGATTTGCGCGAAAGTAAAACTATAATGTTATTGCAGGATTAACAACTTAATATTTCCGAAAAAGTTGCACTTTCTTAGGTTTAGACTCAAAATCGATTTTCTTGTAAATTGTATGTTAAACACTTGAGCACTGTACCGCATAAGCCGAAAAACAACAATTTTACTAAGTTGCGCGAAAGTAAAATTATATAGCTATTGCAGAATTGACATATTCATATAACTGAAAAAATTGCACTTTCTTAGCTTTAGACTTAAAGTCGATTTTCGTGTAAATTGTATTTCAGTTGCGTGAGCACTGTAAACTATAATATTATGGCAGGATTAACAAATTAATATAAAAAAAAGAAAAGAAATAATTGAACTTTCTTAGATTTTTACTTAAAGCCGATTTTATTGTAAATTGTATGTTAATTACTTGAGCACTGTACCGCATAAGCCGAAAAACATCAATTTTACTGATTTGCGCGAAAGTAAAACTATAATGTTATTGCAGGATTAACAACTTAATATTACCGAAAAAGTTGCCCTTTCTTAGGTTTAGACTTAAAGTCGATTTGCTTCTAAATTGTATGTTAATTGCGTGAGCACTGTACCGCTTAAACCGAAAAACATAAATTTTACTGATTTGAGCGAAAGTCAAATTATATTGTTATTGCAGGATTAACAAATTAATATTACCGAAAAAGTTGCACTTTCTTAGCTTTAGACTCAAAGTCGATTTTCTTGTAAATTGTATGTTAATTGCGTGAGCACTGTACCGCATAAGCCGAAAAACATAAATTTTACTGATTTGCGCGTAAGTAAAATTATATTGCTATTGCAGAATTGACAAATTAATATAATCGAAAAAATTGCACTTTCTTAGGTTTAGACTTAAAGTCGATTTTCTTGTAAACTGTACGTTAATCACTTGAGCACTGTACCGCATAAGCCGAAAAACATTAATTTTACTGATTTGAACGTAAGTAAAATTATATTGCTATTGCAGAATTGACAAATTAATATAACCGAAAAAATTGCACTTTCTTAGGTTTAGACTTAAAGTCGATTTTCTTCTAAATTGTATGTTAATTGCGTGAGCACTGTACCGCATAAGCCGAAAAACATAAATTTTACTGATTTGAACGTAAGTAAAATTATATTGCTATTGCAGAATTGACAAATTAATATAACCGAAAAAATTGCACTTTCTTAGGTTTAGACTTAAAGTCGATTTTCTTCTAAATTGTATGTTAATTGCGTGAGCACTGTACCGCATAAGCCGAAAAACATAAATTTTACTGATTTGCGCGAAAGTAAAATTATAATGTTAATGCAGGATTAACAAATTAATATAACCGAAAAAATTGCACTTTCTTAGGTTTAGACTCAAAGTCGATTTTCTTGAATATTGTATGTTAATCACTTGAGCACTGTACCGCATAAGCCGAAAAACATCAATTTACTGATTTGCGCGAAAGTAAAACTATAATGTTATTGCAGGATTATCAACTTAATATTACCGAAAAAGTTGCACTTTCTTAGGTTTAGACTCAAAGTCGATTTTCTTGTAAATTGTATGTTAATCACTTGAGCACTGTACCGCATAAGCCGAAAAACATCAATTTTACTGATTTGAACGTAAGTAAAATTATATTGCTATTGCAGAATTGACAAATTAATATAATCGAAAAAATTGCACTTTCTTAGGTTTAGACTTAAAGTCGATTTTCTTGTAAACTGTACGTTAATCACTTGAGCACTGTACCGCATAAGCCGAAAAACATTAATTTTACTGATTTGAACGTAAGTAAAATTATATTGCTATTGCAGAATTGACAAATTAATATAACCGAAAAAATTGCACTTTCTTAGGTTTAGACTTAAAGTCGATTTTCTTCTAAATTGTATGTTAATTGCGTGAGCACTGTACCGCATAAGCCGAAAAACATCAATTTTACTGATTTGAACGTAAGTAAAATTATATTGCTATTGCAGAATTGACAAATTAATATAACCGAAAAAATTGCACTTTCTTAGGTTTAGACTTAAAGTCGATTTTCTTCTAAATTGTATGTTAATTGCGTGAGCACTGTACCGCATAAGCCGAAAAACATAAACTTTACTGATTTGCGCGAAAGTAAAATTATAATGTTAATGCAGGATTAACAAATTAATATAACCGAAAAAATTGCACTTTCTTAGGTTTAGACTCAAAGTCGATTTTCTTGAATATTGTATGTTAATCACTTGAGCACTGTACCGCATAAGCCGAAAAACATCAATTTACTGATTTGCGCGAAAGTAAAACTATAATGTTATTGCAGGATTATCAACTTAATATTACCGAAAAAGTTGCACTTTCTTAGGTTTAGACTCAAAGTCGATTTTCTTGTAAATTGTATGTTAATCACTTGAGCACTGTACCGCATAAGCCGAAAAACATCAATTTTACTGATTTGAACGTAAGTAAAATTATATTGCTATTGCAGAATTGACAAATTAATATAACCGAAAAAATTGCACTTTCTTAGGTTTAGAATTAAAGTCGATTTTCTTCTAAATTGTATGTTAATTGCGTGAGCACTGTACCGCATAAGCCGAAAAACATAAATTTTACTGATTTGCGCGAAAGTAAAATTATAATGTTAATGCAGGATTAACAAATTAATATAACCGAAAAAATTGCACTTTCTTAGGTTTAGACTTAAAGTCGATTTTCTTGTAAATTGTATGTTAATCACTTGAGCACTGTACCGCATAAGCCGAAAAACATGAATTTTACTGATTTGAGCGAAAGTAAAATTATATTGCTATTGCAGAATTGACAAATTAATATAACCGAAAAAATTGCACTTTCTTAGGTTTAGACTCAAAGTCGATTTTCTTGTAAATTGTATGTTAATTGCGTGAGCACTGTACCGCATAAGCCGAAAGACATCAATTTTACTGATTTGCGCGAAAGTAAAATTATATTGCTATTGCAGAATTGACAAATTAATATAACCGAAAAAATTGCACTTTCTTAGGTTTAGACTCAAAGACGATTTTCTTGTAAATTGTACGTTAATCAATTGAGCACTGTACCGCATAAGCCGAAAAACATGAATTTTACTGATTTGCGCGAAAGTAAAATTATATTGCTATTGCAGAATTGACAAATTAATATAACCGAAAAAATTGCACTTTCTTAGGTTTAGACTCAAAGTCGATTTGCTTCTAAATTGTATGTTAATTGCGTGAGCACTGTACCGCTTAAACCGAAAAACATAAATTTTACTGATTTGAGCGAAAGTCAAATTATATTGTTATTGCAGGATTAACAAATTAATATTACCGAAAAAGTTGCACTTTCTTAGGTTTAGACTCAAAGTCGATTTTCTTGTAAATTGTATGTTAATTGCGTGAGCACTGTACCGCATAAGCCGAAAAACATAAATTTTACTGATTTGCGCGTAAGTAAAATTATATTGCTATTGCAGAATTGACAAATTAATATAATCGAAAAAATTGCACTTTCTTAGGTTTAGACTCAAAGTCGATTTTCTTGTAAATTGTATGTTAATTGCGTGAGCACTGTACCGCATAAGCCGAAAGACATCAATTTTACTGATTTGCGCGAAAGTAAAATTATATTGCTATTGCAGAATTGACAAATTAATATAACCGAAAAAATTGCACTTTCTTAGGTTTAGACTCAAAGTCGATTTTCTTATAAATTGTATGTTAATTGCGTGAACACTGTACCGCATAAGCCGAAAAACATCAATTTTACTGATTTGCGCGAAAGTAAAATTATAATGTTAATGCAGGATTAACAAATTAATATAACCGAAAAAATTGCACTTTCTTAGGTTTAGACTCAAAGTCGATTTTCTTGAATATTATATGTTACTCACTTGAGCACTGTACCGCATAAGCCGAAAAACATCAATTTTACTGATTTGCGCGAAAGTAAAACTATAATGTTATTGCAGGATTATCAACTTAATATTACCGAAAAAGTTGCACTTTCTTAGGTTTAGACTCAAAGTCGATTTTCTTGTAAATTGTATGTTAATCACTTGAGCACTGTACCGCATAAGCCGAAAAACATCAATTTTACTGATTTGAACGTAAGTAAAATTATATTGCTATTGCAGAATTGACAAATTAATATAACCGAAAAAATTGCACTTTCTTAGGTTTAGACTTAAAGTCGATTTTCTTCTAAATTGTATGTTAATTGCGTGAGCACTGTAGCGCATAAGCCGAAAAACATCAATTTTACTGATTTGCGCGAAAGTAAAATTATAATGTTAATGCAGGATCAACAAATTAATATAACCGAAAAAATTGCACTTTCTTAGGTTTAGACTCAAAGTCGATTTTCTTGTAAATTGTACGTTAATCACTTGAGCACTGTACCGCATAAGCCGAAAAACATCAATTTTACTGATTTGCGCGTAAGTAAAATTATATTGCTATTGCAGAATTGACAAATTAATGTAACCGAAAAAATTGCACTTTCTTAGGTTTAGACTCAAAGTCGATTTTCTTGTAAATTGTACGTTAATCACTTGAGCACTGTACCGCATAAGCCGAAAAACATCAATTTTACTGATTTGCGCGAAAGTAAAACTATAATGTTATTGCAGGATTAACAACTTAATATTACCGAAAAAGTTGCACTTTCTTAGGTTTAGACTCAAAGTCGATTTTCTTGTAAATTGTATGTTAATCACTTGAGAACTGTACCGCATAAGCCGAAAAACATCAATTTTACTGATTTGCGCGAAAGTAAAACTATAATGTTATTGCAGGATTAACAACTTAATATTACCGAAAAAGTTGCACTTTCTAAGGTTTAGACTCAAAGTCGATTTTCTTGTAATTGTACTTTAATCACTTGAGCACTGTACCGCATAAGCCGAAAAACATTAATTTTACTGATTTGCGCGAAAGTAAAACTATAATGTTATTGCAGGATTAACAACTTAATATTACCGAAAAAGTTGCACTTTCTTAGGTTTAGACTCAAAGTCGATTTTCTTGTAAATTGTATGTTAATCACTTGAGAACTGTACCGCATAAGCCGAAAAACATCAATTTTACTTATTTGCGCGAAAGTAAAACTATAATGTTATTGCAGGATTAACAACTTAATATTACCGAAAAAGTTGCACCTTCTTAGGTTTAGACTCAAAGTCGATTTTCTTGTAAATTGTATGTTAATCACTTGAGAACTGTACCGCATAAGCCGAAAAGCATCAATTTTACTGATTTGCGCGTAAGTAAAATTATATTGCTATTGCAGAATTGACAACTTGATATTACCGAAAAAGTTGCACTTTCTTAGGTTTAGACTCAAAGTCGATTTTCTTGTAAATTGTATGTTAATCACTTGAGAACTGTACCGCATAAGCCGAAAAACATCAATTTTACTGATTTGCGCGAAAGTAAAACTATAATGTTATTGCAGGATTATCAACTTAATATTACCGAAAAAGTTGCACTTTCTTAGGTTTAGACTTAAAGTCGATTTTCTTGTAAATTGTATGTTAATCACTTGAGCACTGTACCGCATAAGCCGAAAGACATCAATTTTACTGATTTGCGCGAAAGTAAAATTATATTGCTATTGCAGAATTGACAAATTAATATAACCGAAAAAATTGCACTTTCTTAGGTTTAGACTCAAAGTCGATTTTCTTATAAATTGTATGTTAATTGCGTGAACACTGTACCGCATAAGCCGAAAAACATCAATTTTACTGATTTGAACGTAAGTAAAATTATATTGCTATTGCAGAATTGACAAATTAATATAACCGAAAAAATTGCACTTTCTTAGGTTTAGACTTAAAGTCGATTTTCTTCTAAATTGTATGTTAATTGCGTGAGCACTGTACCGCATAAGCCGAAAAACATCAATTTTACTGATTTGCGCGAAAGTAAAATTATAATGTTAATGCAGGATTAACAAATTAATATAACCGAAAAAATTGCACTTTCTTAGGTTTAGACTCAAAGACGATTTTCTTGTAAATTGTACGTTAATCAATTGAGCACTGTACCGCATAAGCCGAAAAACATGAATTTTACTGATTTGCGCGAAAGTAAAATTATATTGCTATTGCAGAATTGACAAATTAATATAACCGAAAAAATTGCACTTTCTTAGGTTTAGACTCAAAGTCGATTTGCTTCTAAATTGTATGTTAATTGCGTGAGCACTGTACCGCTTAAACCGAAAAACATAAATTTTACTGATTTGAGCGAAAGTCAAATTATATTGTTATTGCAGGATTAACAAATTAATATTACCGAAAAAGTTGCACTTTCTTAGGTTTAGACTCAAAGTCGATTTTCTTGTAAATTGTATGTTTATTGCGTGAGCACTGTACCGCATAAGCCGAAAAACATAAATTTTACTGATTTGCGCGAAAGTAAAACTATAATATTATTGCAGGATTACCAACTTGATATTACCGAAAAAGTTGCACTTTCTTAGGTTTAGACTCAAAGTCGATTTTCTTCTAAATTGTATGTTAACCACTTGAGCACTGTACCGCATAAGCCGAAAAACATCAATTTTACTGATTTGCGCGTAAGTAAAATTATATTGCTATTGCAGAATTGACAAATTAATATAACCGAAAAAATTGCACTTTCTTAGG
This sequence comes from Bactrocera oleae, assembly GCF_042242935.1. Lineage (NCBI taxonomy): Eukaryota > Metazoa > Arthropoda > Insecta > Diptera > Tephritidae > Bactrocera > Bactrocera oleae. Next base: position 12,739,771 of record NC_091541.1, on the reverse strand, counting down.
TTTAGACTTAAAGTCGATTTTCTTCTAAATTGTACGTTAACCACTTGAGCACTGTACCGCATAAGCCGAAAAACATCAATTTTACTGATTTGCGCGTAAGTAAAATTATATTGCTATTGAAAAATTGACAAATTAATGTAACCGAAAAAATTGCACTTTCTTAGGTTTAGACTAAAAGTCGATTTTCTTGTAAATTGTATGTTAATTGCGTGAGCACTGTACCGCATAAGCCGAAAGACATCAATTTTACTGATTTGCGCGAAAGTAAAATTATATTGCTATTGCAGAATTGACAAATTAATATAACCGAAAAAATTGCACTTTCTTAGGTTTAGACTCAAAGTCGATTTTCTTATAAATTGTATGTTAATTGCGTGAACACTGTACCGCATAAGCCGAAAAACATCAATTTTACTGATTTGCGCGAAAGTAAAATTATATTGCTATTGCAGAATTGACAAATTAATATAATCGAAAAAATTGCACTTTCTTAGGTTTAGACTCAAAGTCGATTTTCTTGTAAATTGTATGTTAATTGCGTGAGCACTGTACCGCATAAGCCGAAAGACATCAATTTTACTGATTTGCGCGAAAGTAAAATTATATTGCTATTGCAGAATTGACAAATTAATATAACCGAAAAAATTGCACTTTCTTAGGTTTAGACTCAAAGTCGATTTTCTTATAAATTGTATGTTAATTGCGTGAACACTGTACCGCATAAGCCGAAAAACATCAATTTTACTGATTTGCGCGAAAGTAAAATTATAATGTTAATGCAGGATTAACAAATTAATATAACCGAAAAAATTGCACTTTCTTAGGTTTAGACTCAAAGTCGATTTTCTTGAATATTATATGTTACTCACTTGAGCACTGTACCGCATAAGCCGAAAAACATCAATTTTACTGATTTGCGCGAAAGTAAAACTATAATGTTATTGCAGGATTATCAACTTAATATTACCGAAAAAGTTGCACTTTCTTAGGTTTAGACTCAAAGTCGATTTTCTTGTAAATTGTATGTTAATCACTTGAGCACTGTACCGCATAAGCCGAAAAACATCAATTTTACTGATTTGAACGTAAGTAAAATTATATTGCTATTGCAGAATTGACAAATTAATATAACCGAAAAAATTGCACTTTCTTAGGTTTAGACTTAAAGTCGATTTTCTTCTAAATTGTATGTTAATTGCGTGAGCACTGTACCGCATAAGCCGAAAAACATCAATTTTACTGATTTGCGCGAAAGTAAAATTATAATGTTAATGCAGGATTAACAAATTAATATAACCGAAAAAATTGCACTTTCTTAGGTTTAGACTCAAAGTCGATTTTCTTGTAAATTGTACGTTAATCACTTGAGCACTGTACCGCATAAGCCGAAAAACATCAATTTTACTGATTTGCGCGTAAGTAAAATTATATTGCTATTGCAGAATTGACAAATTAATGTAACCGAAAAAATTGCACTTTCTTAGGTTTAGACTCAAAGTCGATTTTCTTGTAAATTGTACGTTAATCACTTGAGCACTGTACCGCATAAGCCGAAAAACATCAATTTTACTGATTTGCGCGAAAGTAAAACTATAATGTTATTGCAGGATTAACAACTTAATATTACCGAAAAAGTTGCACTTTCTTAGGTTTAGACTCAAAGTCGATTTTCTTGTAAATTGTATGTTAATCACTTGAGAACTGTACCGCATAAGCCGAAAAACATCAATTTTACTGATTTGCGCGAAAGTAAAACTATAATGTTATTTCAGGATTAACAACTTAATATTACCGAAAAAGTTGCACTTTCTTAGGTTTAGACTCAAAGTCGATTTTCTTGTAATTGTACTTTAATCACTTGAGCACTGTACCGCATAAGCCGAAAAACATTAATTTTACTGATTTGCGCGAAAGTAAAACTATAATGTTATTGCAGGATTAACAACTTAATATTACCGAAAAAGTTGCACTTTCTTAGGCTTAGACTCAAAGTCGATTTTCTTGTAAATTGTATGTTAATCACTTGAGAACTGTACCGCATAAGCCGAAAAACATCAATTTTACTTATTTGCGCGAAAGTAAAACTATAATGTTATTGCAGGATTAACAACTTAATATTACCGAAAAAGTTGCACCTTCTTAGGTTTAGACTCAAAGTCGATTTTCTTGTAAATTGTATGTTAATCACTTGAGAACTGTACCGCATAAGCCGAAAAGCATCAATTTTACTGATTTGCGCGTAAGTAAAATTATATTGCTATTGCAGAATTGACAACTTGATATTACCGAAAAAGTTGCACTTTCTTAGGTTTAGACTCAAAGTCGATTTTCTTGTAAATTGTATGTTAATCACTTGAGAACTGTACCGCATAAGCCGAAAAACATCAATTTTACTGATTTGCGCGAAAGTAAAACTATAATGTTATTGCAGGATTATCAACTTAATATTACCGAAAAAGTTGCACTTTCTTAGGTTTAGACTTAAAGTCGATTTTCTTGTAAATTGTATGTTAATCACTTGAGCACTGTACCGCATAAGCCGAAAGACATCAATTTTACTGATTTGCGCGAAAGTAAAATTATATTGCTATTGCAGAATTGACAAATTAATATAACCGAAAAAATTGCACTTTCTTAGGTTTAGACTCAAAGTCGATTTTCTTATAAATTGTATGTTAATTGCGTGAACACTGTACCGCATAAGCCGAAAAACATCAATTTTACTGATTTGAACGTAAGTAAAATTATATTGCTATTGCAGAATTGACAAATTAATATAACCGAAAAAATTGCACTTTCTTAGGTTTAGACTTAAAGTCGATTTTCTTCTAAATTGTATGTTAATTGCGTGAGCACTGTACCGCAAAAGCCGAAAAACATCAATTTTACTGATTTGCGCGAAAGTAAAATTATAATGTTAATGCAGGATTAACAAATTAATATAACCGAAAAAATTGCACTTTCTTAGGTTTAGACTCAAAGTCGTTTTTCTTGTAAATTGTACGTTAATCACTTGGGCACTGTACCGCATAAGCCGAAAAACATCAATTTTACTGATTTGCGCGTAAGTAAAATTATATTGCTATTGCAGAATTGACAAATTAATGTAACCGAAAAAATTGCACTTTCTTAGGTTTAGACTCAAAGTCGATTTTCTTGTAAATTGTACGTTAATCACTTGAGCACTGTACCGCATAAGCCGAAAAACATCAATTTTACTGATTTGCGCGAAAGTAAAACTATAATGTTATTGCAGGATTAACAACTTAATATTACCGAAAAAGTTGCACTTTCTTAGGTTTAGACTCAAAGTCGATTTTCTTGTAAATTGTATGTTAATCACTTGAGAACTGTACCGCATAAGCCGAAAAACATCAATTTTACTGATTTGCGCGAAAGTAAAACTATAATGTTATTGCAGGATTAACAACTTAATATTACCGAAAAAGTTGCACTTTCTTAGGTTTAGACTCAAAGTCGATTTTCTTGTAATTGTACTTTAATCACTTGAGCACTGTACCGCATAAGCCGAAAAACATCAATTTTACTGATTTGCGCGAAAGTAAAACTATAATGTTATTGCAGGATTAACAACTTAATATTACCGAAAAAGTTGCACTTTCTTAGGTTTAGACTCAAAGTCGATTTTCTTGTAAATTGTATGTTAATCACTTGAGAACTGTACCGCATAAGCCGAAAAACATCAATTTTACTTATTTGCGCGAAAGTAAAACTATAATGTTATTGCAGGATTAACAACTTAATATTACCGAAAAAGTTGCACCTTCTTAGGTTTAGACTCAAAGTCGATTTTCTTGTAAATTGTATGTTAATCACTTGAGAACTGTACCGCATAAGCCGAAAAGCATCAATTTTACTGATTTGCGCGTAAGTAAAATTATATTGCTATTGCAGAATTGACAACTTGATATTACCGAAAAAGTTGCACTTTCTTAGGTTTAGACTCAAAGTCGATTTTCTTGTAAATTGTATGTTAATCACTTGAGAACTGTACCGCATAAGCCGAAAAACATCAATTTTACTGATTTGCGCGAAAGTAAAACTATAATGTTATTGCAGGATTATCAACTTAATATTACCGAAAAAGTTGCACTTTCTTAGCTTTAGACTCAAAGTCCATTTTCTTGTAAATTGTATGTTAATTGCGTGAGCACTGTACCGCATAAGCCGAAAAACATCAATTTTAGAAATTTGCGCGAAAGTAAAATTATATTGCTATTGCAGAATTGACAAATTAATATAACCGAAAAAATTGCACTTTCTTAGGTTTAGACTCAAAGTCGATTTTCTTATAAATTGTATGTTAATTGCGTGAACACTGTACCGCATAAGCCGAAAAACATCAATTTTACTGATTTGCGCGAAAGTAAAATTATAATGTTAATGCAGGATTGACAACTTGATATTACCGAAAAAGTTGCACTTTCTTAGGTTTAGACTCAAAGTCGATTTTCTTGTAAATTGTATGTTAATCACTTGAGAACTGTACCGCATAAGCCGAAAAACATCAATTTTACTGATTTGCGCGAAAGTAAAACTATAATGTTATTGCAGGATTATCAACTTAATATTACCGAAAAAGTTGCACTTTCTTAGGTTTAGACTCAAAGTCGATTTTCTTGTAAATTGTATGTTAATCACTTGAGCACTGTACCGCATAAGCCGAAAGACATCAATTTTACTGATTTGCGCGAAAGTAAAATTATATTGCTATTGCAGAATTGACAAATTAATATAACCGAAAAAATTGCACTTTCTTAGGTTTAGACTCAAAGTCGATTTTCTTATAAATTGTATGTTAATTGCGTGAACACTGTACCGCATAAGCCGAAAAACATCAATTTTACTGATTTGCGCGAAAGTAAAATTATAATGTTATTGCAGGATTAACAACTTAATATTACCGAAAAAGTTGCACTTTCTTAGGTTTAGACTCAAAGTCGATTTTCTTGTAATTGTACTTTAATCACTTGAGCACTGTACCGCATAAGCCGAAAAACATCAATTTTACTGATTTGCGCGAAAGTAAAACTATAATGTTATTGCAGGATTAACAACTTAATATTACCGAAAAAGTTGCACTTTCTTAGGTTTAGACTCAAAGTCGATTTTCTTGTAAATTGTATGTTAATCACTTGAGCACTGTACCGCATAAGCCGAAAAACATCAATTTTACTGATTTGCGCGAAAGTAAAACTATAATGTTATTGCAGGATTAACAACTTAATATTACCGAAAAAGTTGCACTTTCTTAGGTTTAGACTCAAAGTCGATTTTCTTGTAATTGTACTTTAATCACTTGAGCACTGTACCGCATAAGCCGAAAAACATCAATTTTACTGATTTGCGCGAAAGTAAAACTATAATGTTATTGCAGGATTAACAACTTAATATTACCGAAAAAGTTGCACTTTCTTAGGTTTAGACTCAAAGTCGATTTTCTTGTAAATTGTACGTTAATCACTTGAGCACTGTACCGCATAAGCCGAAAAACATCAATTTTACTGATTTGAACGTAAGTAAAATTATATTGCTATTGCAGAATTGACAAATTAATATAACCGAAAAAATTGCACTTTCTTAGCTTTAGACTTAAAGTCGATTTTCTTCTAAATTGTATGTTAATTGCATGAGCACTGTACCGCATAAGCCGAAAAACATCAATTTTACTGATTTGCGCGAAAGTTAAATTATAATGTTAATGCAGGATTAACAAATTAATATAACCGAAAAAATTGCACTTTCTTAGGTTTAGACTCAAAGTCGATTTTCTTGTAAATTGTATGTTAATCACTTGAGCACTGTACCGCATAAGCCGAAAAACATCAATTTTACTGATTTGCGCGAAAGTAAAACTATAATGTTATTGCAGGATTAACAACTTAATATTACCGAAAAAGTTGCACTTTCTTAGGTTTAGACTCAAAGTCGATTTTCTTGTAAATTGTACGTTAATCACTTGAGCACTGTACCGCATAAGCCGAAAAACATCAATTTTACTGATTTGAACGTAAGTAAAATTATATTGCTATTGCAGAATTGACAAATTAATATAACCGAAAAAATTGCACTTTCTTAGGTTTAGACTTAAAGTCGATTTTCTTCTAAATTGTATGTTAATTGCGTGAGCACTGTACCGCATAAGCCGAAAAACATAAATTTTACTAATTTGCGCGAAAGTAAAATTATAATGTTAATGCAGGATTAACAAATTTATATAACCGAAAAAATTGCACTTTCTTAGGTTTAGACTCAAAGTCGATTTTCTTGTAATTGTACGTTAATCACTTGAGCACTGTACCGCATAAGCCGAAAAACATCAATTTTACTGATTTGCGCGAAAGTAAATCTATAATGTTATTGCAGGATTAACAACTTAATATTACCGAAAAAGTTGCACTTTCTTAGGTTTAGACTCAAAGTCGATTTTCTTGTAATTGTACGTTAATCACTTGAGCACTGTACCGCATAAGCCGAAAAACATCAATTTTACTGATTTGCGCGTAAGTAAAATTATATTGCTATTGCAGAATTGACAACTTGATATTACCGAAAAAGTTGCACTTTCTTAGGTTTAGACTCAAAGTCGATTTTCTTGTAAATTGTATGTTAATCACTTGAGCACTGTACCGCATAAGCCGAAAAACATCAATTTTACTGATTTGCGCGAAAGTAAAACTATAATGTTATTGCAGGATTAACAACTTAATATTACCGAAAAAGTTGCACTTTCTTAGGTTTAGACTCAAAGTCGATTTTCTTGTAATTGTACTTTCTTAGGTTTAGACTTAAAGTCGATTTTCTTCTAAATTGTATGTTAATTGCGTGAGCACTGTACCGCATAAGCCGAAAAACATAAATTTTACTAATTTGCGCGAAAGTAAAATTATAATGTTAATGCAGGATTAACAAATTTATATAACCGAAAAAATTGCACTTTCTTAGGTTTAGACTCAAAGTCGATTTTCTTGTAATTGTACGTTAATCACTTGAGCACTGTACCGCATAAGCCGAAAAACATCAATTTTACTGATTTGCGCGAAAGTAAATCTATAATGTTATTGCAGGATTAACAACTTAATATTACCGAAAAAGTTGCACTTTCTTAGGTTTAGACTCAAAGTCGATTTTCTTGTAATTGTACGTTAATCACTTGAGCACTGTACCGCATAAGCCGAAAAACATCAATTTTACTGATTTGCGCGTAAGTAAAATTATATTGCTATTGCAGAATTGACAACTTGATATTACCGAAAAAGTTGCACTTTCTTAGGCTTAGACTCAAAGTCGATTTTCTTGTAAATTGTATGTTAATCACTTGAGCACTGTACCGCATAAGCCGAAAAACATCAATTTTACTGATTTGCGCGAAAGTAAAACTATAATGTTATTGCAGGATTAACAACTTAATATTACCGAAAAAGTTGCACTTTCTTAGGTTTAGACTCAAAGTCGATTTTCTTGTAATTGTACGTTAATCACTTGAGCACTGTACCGCATAAGCCGAAAAACATCAATTTTACTGATTTGCGCGAAAGTAAAACTATAATGTTATTGCAGGATTAACAACTTAATATTACCGAAAAAGTTGCACTTTCTTAGGTTTAGACTCAAAGTCGATTTTCTTGTAAATTGTACGTTAATCACTTGAGCACTGTACCGCATAAGCCGAAAAACATCAATTTTACTGATTTGAACGTAAGTAAAATTATATTGCTATTGCAGAATTGACAAATTAATATAACCGAAAAAATTGCACTTTCTTAGGTTTAGACTTAAAGTCGATTTTCTTCTAAATTGTATGTTAATTGCGTGAGCACTGTACCGCATAAGCCGAAAAACATCAATTTTACTGATTTGCGCGAAAGTAAAATTATAATGTTAATGCAGGATTAACAAATTAATATAACCGAAAAAATTGCACTTTCTTAGGTTTAGACTCAAAGTCGATTTTTTTGTAAATTGTATGTTAATCACTTGAGCACTGTACCGCTTAAACCGAAAAACATCAATTTTACTGATTTGCGCGAAAGTAAAACTATAATGTTATTGCAGGATTAACAACTTAATATTACCGAAAAAGTTGCACTTTCTTAGGTTTAGACTCAAAGTCGATTTTCTTGTAAATTGTACGTTAATCACTTGAGCACTGTACCGCATAAGCCGAAAAACATCAATTTTACTGATTTGCGCGAAAGTAAAACTATAATGTTATTGCAGGATTAACAACTTAATATTACCGAAAAAGTTGCACTTTCTTAGGTTTAGACTCAAAGTCGATTTTCTTGTAATTGTACGTTAATCACTTGAGCACTGTACCGCATAAGCCGAAAAACATCAATTTTACTGATTTGCGCGAAAGTAAAACTATAATGTTATTGCAGGATTAACAACTTAATATTACCGAAAAAGTTGCACTTTCTTAGGTTTAGACTCAAAGTCGATTTTCTTGTAAATTGTACGTTAATCACTTGAGCACTGTACCGCATAAGCCGAAAAACATCAATTTTACTGATTTGCGCGTAAGTAAAATTATATTGCTATTGCAGAATTGACAACTTGATATTACCGAAAAAGTTGCACTTTCTTAGGCTTAGACTTATAGTCGATTTTCTTGTAATTGTACGTTAATCACTTGAGCACTGTACCGCATAAGCCGAAAAACATCAATTTTACTGATTTGCGCGAAAGTAAATCTATAATGTTATTGCAGGATTAACAACTTAATATTACCGAAAAAGTTGCACTTTCTTAGGTTTAGACTCAAAGTCGATTTTCTTGTAATTGTACGTTAATCACTTGAGCACTGTACCGCATAAGCCGAAAAACATCAATTTTACTGATTTGCGCGTAAGTAAAATTATATTGCTATTGCAGAATTGACAACTTGATATTACCGAAAAAGTTGCACTTTCTTAGGCTTAGACTCAAAGTCGATTTTCTTGTAAATTGTATGTTAATCACTTGAGCACTGTACCGCATAAGCCGAAAAACATCAATTTTACTGATTTGCGCGAAAGTAAAACTATAATGTTATTGCAGGATTAACAACTTAATATTACCGAAAAAGTTGCACTTTCTTAGGTTTAGACTCAAAGTCGATTTTCTTGTAATTGTACGTTAATCACTTGAGCACTGTACCGCATAAGCCGAAAAACATCAATTTTACTGATTTGCGCGAAAGTAAAACTATAATGTTATTGCAGGATTAACAACTTAATATTACCGAAAAAGTTGCACTTTCTTAGGTTTAGACTCAAAGTCGATTTTCTTGTAAATTGTACGTTAATCACTTGAGCACTGTACCGCATAAGCCGAAAAACATCAATTTTACTGATTTGAACGTAAGTAAAATTATATTGCTATTGCAGAATTGACAAATTAATATAACCGAAAAAATTGCACTTTCTTAGGTTTAGACTTAAAGTCGATTTTCTTCTAAATTGTATGTTAATTGCGTGAGCACTGTACCGCATAAGCCGAAAAACATCAATTTTACTGATTTGCGCGAAAGTAAAATTATAATGTTAATGCAGGATTAACAAATTAATATAACCGAAAAAATTGCACTTTCTTAGGTTTAGACTCAAAGTCGATTTTTTTGTAAATTGTATGTTAATCACTTGAGCACTGTACCGCTTAAACCGAAAAACATCAATTTTACTGATTTGCGCGAAAGTAAAACTATAATGTTATTGCAGGATTAACAACTTAATATTACCGAAAAAGTTGCACTTTCTTAGGTTTAGACTCAAAGTCGATTTTCTTGTAAATTGTACGTTAATCACTTGAGCACTGTACCGCATAAGCCGAAAAACATCAATTTTACTGATTTGAACGTAAGTAAAATTATATTGCTATTGCAGAATTGACAAATTAATATAACCGAAAAAATTGCACTTTCTTAGGTTTAGACTTATAGTCGATTTTCTTGTAATTGTACGTTAATCACTTGAGCACTGTACCGCATAAGCCGAAAAACATCAATTTTACTGATTTGAACGTAAGTAAAATTATATTGCTATTGCAGAATTGACAAATTAATATAACCGAAAAAATTGTACTTTCTTAGGTTTAGACTTAAAGTCGATTTTCTTGTAATTGTACGTTAATCACTTGAGCACTGTACCGCATAAGCCGAAAAACATCAATTTTACTGATTTGAACGTAAGTAAAATTATATTGCTATTGCAGAATTGACAAACTAATATAACCGAAAAAATTGCACTTTCTTAGGTTTAGACTTAATGTCGATTTTCTTCTAAATTGTATGTTAATTGCGTGAGCACTGTACCGCATAAGCCGAAAAACAACAATTTTACTAAGTTGCGCGAAAGTAAAATTATATAGCTATTGCAGAATTGACATATTCATATAACCGAAAAAATTGCACTTTCTTAGCTTTAGACTCAAAGTCGATTTTCTTGTAATTGTACGTTAATCACTTGAGCACTGTACCGCATAAGCCGAAAAACATCAATTTTACTGATTTGCGCGAAAGTAAAACTATAATGTTATTGCAGGATTAACAACTTAATATTACCGAAAAAGTTGCACTTTCTTAGGTTTAGACTCAAAGTCGATTTTCTTGTAATTGTACGTTAATCACTTGAGCACTGTACCACATAAGCCGAAAAACATCAATTTTACTGATTTGAACGTAAGTAAAATTATATTGCTATTGCAGAATTGACAAATTAATATAACCGAAAAAATTGCACTTTCTTAGGTTTAGACTTAAAGTCGATTTTCTTCTAAATTGTATGTTAATTGCGTGAGCACTGTACCGCATAAGCCGAAAAACAACAATTTTACTAAGTTGCGCGAAAGTAAAATTTTATAGCTATTGCAGAATTGACATATTCATATAACCGAAAAAATTGCACTTTCTTAGCTTTAGACTTAAAGTCGATTTTCGTGTAAATTGTATTTCAGTTGCGTGAGCACTGTAAACTATAATGTTATGGCAGGATTAACAAATTAATATAAAAAAAAGAAAAGAAAAAATTGAACTTTCTTAGATTTTTACTTAAAGCCGATTTTATTGTAAATTGTATGTTAATTACTTGAGCACTGTACCGCATAAGCCGAAAAACATCAATTTTACTGATTTGCGCGAAAGTAAAACTATAATGTTATTGCAGGATTATCAACTTAATATTACCGAAAAAGTTGCACTTTCTTAGGTTTAGACTCAAAGTCGATTTTCTTGTAAATTGTATGTTAATCACTTGAGCACTGTACCGCATAAGCCGAAAAACATCAATTTTACTGATTTGAACGTAAGTAAAATTATATTGCTATTGCAGAATTGACAAATTAATATAACCGAAAAAATTGCACTTTCTTAGGTTTAGACTTAAAGTCGATTTTCTTCCTGATTGTATTTTAATTGCGTGAGCACTGTACCCCATAAGCCGAAAAACATCAATTTTACTGATTTGCGCGAAAGTAAAATTATAATGTTAATGCAGGATTAACAAATTAATATAACCGAAAAAATTGCACTTTCTTAGGTTTAGACTCAAAGACGATTTTCTTGTAAATTGTACGTTAATCACTTTAGCACTGTACCGCATAAGCCGAAAAACATGAATTTTACTGATTTGCGCGAAAGTAAAATTATATTGCTATTGCAGAATTGACAAATTAATATAACCGAAAAAATTGCACTTTCTTAGGTTTAGACTCAAAGTCGATTTTCTTGTAAATTGTATGTAAATTGCGTGAGCACTGTACCGCATAAGCCGAAAAACATCAATTTTACTGATTTGCGCGAAAGTAAAATTATATTGCTATTGCAGAATTGACAAATTAATATAACCGAAAAAATTGCACTTTCTTAGGTTTAGACTCAAAGTCGATTTTCTTGTAAATTGTATGTTAATTGCGTGAACACTGTACCGCATAAGCCGAAAAACATCAATTTTACTGATTTGCGCGAAAGTAAAATTATAATGTTAATGCAGGATTAACAAATTAATATAACCGAAAAAATTGCAATTTCTTAGGTTTAGACTCAAAGTCGATTTTCTTGAATATTATATGTTACTCACTTGAGCACTGTACCGCATAAGCCGAAAAACATCAATTTTACTGATTTGCTCGAAAGTAAAACTATAATGTTATTGCAGGATTATCAACTTAATATTACCGAAAAAGTTGCACTTTCTTAGGTTTAGACTCAAAGTCGATTTTCTTGTAAATTGTATGTTAATCACTTGAGCACTGTACCGCATATGCCGAAAAACATCAATTTTACTGATTTGAACGTAAGTAAAATTATATTGCTATTGCAGAATTGACAAATTAATATAACCGAAAAAATTGCACTTTCTTAGGTTTAGACTAAAAGTCGATTTTCTTCTAAATTGTATGTTAATTGCGTGAGCACTGTACCGCATAAGCCGAAAAACATCAATTTTACTGATTTGCGCGAAAGTAAAATTATAATGTTAATGCAGGATTAACAAATTAATATAACCGAAAAAATTGCACTTTCTTAGGTTTAGACTCAAAGTCGATTTTCTTGTAAATTGTACGTTAATCACTTGAGCACTGTACCGCATAAGCCGAAAAACATCAATTTTACTGATTTGCGCGTAAGTAAAATTATATTGCTATTGCAAAATTGACAAATTAATGTAACCGAAAAAATTGCACTTTCTTAGGTTTAGACTCAAAGTCGATTTTCTTGTAAATTGTAGGTTAAACACTTGAGCACTGTACCGCATAAGCCGAAAAACATCAATTTTATTGATTTGCGCGAAAGTAAAACTATAATGTTATTGCAGGATTAACAACTTAATATTACCGAAAAAGTTGCACTTTCTTAGGTTTAGACTCAAAGTCGATTTTCTTGTAAATTGTATGTTAATCACTTGAGAACTGTACCGCATAAGCCGAAAAGCATCAATTTTACTGATTTGCGCGTAAGTAAAATTATATTGCTATTGCAGAATTGACAACTTGATATTACCGAAAAAGTTGCACTTTCTTAGGTTTAGACTCAAAGTCGATTTTCTTGTAAATTGTATGTTAATCACTTGAGCACTGTACCGCATAAGCCGAAAAACATCAATTTTACTGATTTGCGCGAAAGTAAAACTATAATGTTATTGCAGGATTAACATCTTAATATTACCGAAAAAGTTGCTTTTTCTTAGGTTTAGACTCAAAGTCGATTTTCTTGTAAATTGTATGTTAGTCACTTGAGAACTGTACCGCATAAGCCGAAAAGCATCAATTTTACTGATTTGCGCGTAAGTAAAATTATATTACTATTGCAGAATTGACAAATTAATATAACCGAAAAAATTGCACTTTCTTAGGTTTAGACTCAAAGTCGATTTTCTTGTAATTGTACGTTAATCACTTGAGCACTGTACCGCATAAGCCGAAAAACATCAATTTTACTGATTTGCGCGAAAGTAAAACTATAATGTTATTGCAGGATTAACAACTTAATATTACCGAAAAAGTTGCACTTTCTTAGGTTTAGACTCAAAGTCGATTTTCTTGTAAATTGTATGTTAATCACTTGAGCACTGTACCGCATAAGCCGAAAAACAACAATTTTACTAAGTTGCGCGAAAGTAAAATTATATAGCTATTGCAGAATTGACAAATTAATATAACCGAAAAAATTGCACTTTCTTAGGTTTAGACTTAAAGTCGATTTTCTTGTAAATTGTATTTCAGTTGCGTGAGCACTGTAAATTATAATGTTATGGCAGGATTAACAAATTAATATATAGAAAAGAAAAGAAAAAATTGAACTTTCTTAAATTTTTACTTAAAGCCGATTTTCTTGTAAATTGTATGTTAATTACTTAAGCACTGTACCGCATAAGCCGAAAGACATCAATTTTACTGATTTGTGCGTTAGTAAAATTTTATTGCTATTGCAGAATTGACAAATTAATATAACCGAAAAAATTGCACTTTCTTAGGTTTAGACTCAAAGTCGATTTTCTTGTAAATTGTATGTTAATCACTTGGGCACTGTACCGCACAAGCCGAAAAACATCAATTTTACTGATTTGCGCGTTAGTAAAATTTTATTGCTATTGCAGAATTGACAAATTAATATAACCGAAAAAATTGCACTTTCTTAGGTTTAGACTCAAAGTCGATTTTCTTGTAAATTGTATGTTAATCACTTGAGCACTGTACCGCATAAGCCGAAAAACATCAATTTTACTGGTTTGCGCGAAAGTAAAACTATAATGTTATTGCAGGATTAACAACTTAATATTACCGAAAAAGTTGCACTTTCTTAGGTTTAGACTCAAAGTCGATTTTCTTGTAAATTGTATGTTAATCACTTGAGCACTGTACCGCATAAGCCGAAAAACAACAATTTTACTAAGTTGCGCGAAAGTAAAATTATATAGCTACTGCAGAATTGACATATTCACATAACCGAAAAAATTGCACTTTCTTACAATAGCTTTAGACTTAAAGTCGATTTTCTTGTAAATTGTGTTTCAGTTGCGTGAGCACTGTACCGCTTAAGCCGAAAAACATGAATTTTACTGATTTGAGCGAAAGTCAAATTATATTGTTATTGCAGAATTAACAACTTAATATTACCGAAAAAGTTGCACTTTCTTAGGTTTAGACTCAAAGTCGATTTTCTTGTAAATTGTATGTTAATCATTTGGGCACTGTACCGCACAAGCCGAAAAACATCAATTTTACTGATTTGCGCGTTAGTAAAATTTTATTGCTATTGCAGAATTGACAAATTAATATAATCGAAAAAATTGCACTTTCTTAGGTTTAGACTCAAAGTCGATTTTCTTGTAAATTGTATGTTAATTGCGTGAGCACTGTACCGCATAAGCCGAAAAACATCAATTTTACTGATTTGCGCGAAAGTAAAATTATAATGTTAATGCAGGATTAACAAATTAATATAACCGAAAAAGTTGCACTTTCTTAGGTTTAGACTCAAAGTCGATTTTCTTGTAAATTGTATGTTAATCACTTGAGCACTGTACCGCATAAGCCGAAAAACAACAATTTTACTAAGTTGCGCGAAAGTAAAATTATATTGCTATTGCAGAATTGACAAATTAATATAATCGAAAAAATTGCACTTTCTTAGGTTTAGACTCAAAGTCGATTTTCTTGTAAATTGTACGTTAATCACTTGAGCACTGTACCGCATAAGCCGAAAAACATCAATTTTACTGATTTGCGCGAAAGTAAAATTATAATGTTAATGCAGGATTAACAAATTAATATAACCGAAAAAATTGCAATTTCTTAGGTTTAGACTCAAAGTCGATTTTCTTGAATATTATATGTTACTCACTTGAGCACTGTACCGCATAAGCCGAAAAACATCAATTTTACTGATTTGCTCGAAAGTAAAACTATAATGTTATTGCAGGATTATCAACTTAATATTACCGAAAAAGTTGCACTTTCTTAGGTTTAGACTCAAAGTCGATTTTCTTGTAAATTGTATGTTAATCACTTGAGCACTGTACCGCATATGCCGAAAAACATCAATTTTACTGATTTGAACGTAAGTAAAATTATATTGCTATTGCAGAATTGACAAATTAATATAACCGAAAAAATTGCACTTTCTTAGGTTTAGACTAAAAGTCGATTTTCTTCTAAATTGTATGTTAATTGCGTGAGCACTGTACCGCATAAGCCGAAAAACATCAATTTTACTGATTTGCGCGAAAGTAAAATTATAATGTTAATGCAGGATTAACAAATTAATATAACCGAAAAAATTGCACTTTCTTAGGTTTAGACTCAAAGTCGATTTTCTTGTAAATTGTACGTTAATCACTTGAGCACTGTACCGCATAAGCCGAAAAACATCAATTTTACTGATTTGCGCGTAAGTAAAATTATATTGCTATTGCAAAATTGACAAATTAATGTAACCGAAAAAATTGCACTTTCTTAGGTTTAGACTCAAAGTCGATTTTCTTGTAAATTGTAGGTTAAACACTTGAGCACTGTACCGCATAAGCCGAAAAACATCAATTTTATTGATTTGCGCGAAAGTAAAACTATAATGTTATTGCAGGATTAACAACTTAATATTACCGAAAAAGTTGCACTTTCTTAGGTTTAGACTCAAAGTCGATTTTCTTGTAAATTGTATGTTAATCACTTGAGAACTGTACCGCATAAGCCGAAAAGCATCAATTTTACTGATTTGCGCGTAAGTAAAATTATATTGCTATTGCAGAATTGACAACTTGATATTACCGAAAAAGTTGCACTTTCTTAGGTTTAGACTCAAAGTCGATTTTCTTGTAAATTGTATGTTAATCACTTGAGCACTGTACCGCATAAGCCGAAAAACATCAATTTTACTGATTTGCGCGAAAGTAAAACTATAATGTTATTGCAGGATTAACATCTTAATATTACCGAAAAAGTTGCTTTTTCTTAGGTTTAGACTCAAAGTCGATTTTCTTGTAAATTGTATGTTAGTCACTTGAGAACTGTACCGCATAAGCCGAAAAGCATCAATTTTACTGATTTGCGCGTAAGTAAAATTATATTACTATTGCAGAATTGACAAATTAATATAACCGAAAAAATTGCACTTTCTTAGGTTTAGACTCAAAGTCGATTTTCTTGTAAATTGTAGGTTATACACTTGAGCACTGTACCGCATAAGCCGAAAAACATCAATTTTATTGATTTGCGCGAAAGTAAAACTATAATGTTATTGCAGGATTAACAACTTAATATTACCGAAAAAGTTGCACTTTCTTAGGTTTAGACTCAAAGTCGATTTTCTTGTAAATTGTATGTTAATCACTTGAGAACTGTACCGCATAAGCCGAAAAGCATCAATTTTACTGATTTGCGCGTAAGTAAAATTATATTGCTATTGCAGAATTGACAACTTGATATTACCGAAAAAGTTGCACTTTCTTAGGTTTAGACTCAAAGTCGATTTTCTTGTAAATTGTATGTTAATCACTTGAGCACTGTACCGCATAAGCCGAAAAACATCAATTTTACTGATTTGCGCGAAAGTAAAACTATAATGTTATTGCAGGATTAACATCTTAATATTACCGAAAAAGTTGCTTTTTCTTAGGTTTAGACTCAAAGTCGATTTTCTTGTAAATTGTATGTTAGTCACTTGAGAACTGTACCGCATAAGCCGAAAAGCATCAATTTTACTGATTTGCGCGTAAGTAAAATTATATTACTATTGCAGAATTGACAAATTAATATAACCGAAAAAATTGCACTTTCTTAGGTTTAGACTCAAAGTCGATTTTCTTGTAATTGTACGTTAATCACTTGAGCACTGTACCGCATAAGCCGAAAAACATCAATTTTACTGATTTGCGCGAAAGTAAAACTATAATGTTATTGCAGGATTAACAACTTAATATTACCGAAAAAGTTGCACTTTCTTAGGTTTAGACTCAAAGTCGATTTTCTTGTAAATTGTATGTTAATCACTTGAGCACTGTACCGCATAAGCCGAAAAACAACAATTTTACTAAGTTGCGCGAAAGTAAAATTATATAGCTATTGCAGAATTGACAAATTAATATAACCGAAAAAATTGCACTTTCTTAGGTTTAGACTTAAAGTCGATTTTCTTGTAAATTGTATTTCAGTTGCGTGAGCACTGTAAATTATAATGTTATGGCAGGATTAACAAATTAATATATAGAAAAGAAAAGAAAAAATTGAACTTTCTTAAATTTTTACTTAAAGCCGATTTTCTTGTAAATTGTATGTTAATTACTTAAGCACTGTACCGCATAAGCCGAAAGACATCAATTTTACTGATTTGTGCGTTAGTAAAATTTTATTGCTATTGCAGAATTGACAAATTAATATAACCGAAAAAATTGCACTTTCTTAGGTTTAGACTCAAAGTCGATTTTCTTGTAAATTGTATGTTAATCACTTGGGCACTGTACCGCACAAGCCGAAAAACATCAATTTTACTGATTTGCGCGTTAGTAAAATTTTATTGCTATTGCAGAATTGACAAATTAATATAACCGAAAAAATTGCACTTTCTTAGGTTTAGACTCAAAGTCGATTTTCTTGTAAATTGTATGTTAATCACTTGAGCACTGTACCGCATAAGCCGAAAAACATCAATTTTACTGGTTTGCGCGAAAGTAAAACTATAATGTTATTGCAGGATTAACAACTTAATATTACCGAAAAAGTTGCACTTTCTTAGGTTTAGACTCAAAGTCGATTTTCTTGTAAATTGTATGTTAATCACTTGAGCACTGTACCGCATAAGCCGAAAAACAACAATTTTACTAAGTTGCGCGAAAGTAAAATTATATAGCTACTGCAGAATTGACATATTCACATAACCGAAAAAATTGCACTTTCTTACAATAGCTTTAGACTTAAAGTCGATTTTCTTGTAAATTGTGTTTCAGTTGCGTGAGCACTGTACCGCTTAAGCCGAAAAACATGAATTTTACTGATTTGAGCGAAAGTCAAATTATATTGTTATTGCAGAATTAACAACTTAATATTACCGAAAAAGTTGCACTTTCTTAGGTTTAGACTCAAAGTCGATTTTCTTGTAAATTGTATGTTAATCATTTGGGCACTGTACCGCACAAGCCGAAAAACATCAATTTTACTGATTTGCGCGTTAGTAAAATTTTATTGCTATTGCAGAATTGACAAATTAATATAATCGAAAAAATTGCACTTTCTTAGGTTTAGACTCAAAGTCGATTTTCTTGTAAATTGTATGTTAATTGCGTGAGCACTGTACCGCATAAGCCGAAAAACATCAATTTTACTGATTTGCGCGAAAGTAAAATTATAATGTTAATGCAGGATTAACAAATTAATATAACCGAAAAAGTTGCACTTTCTTAGGTTTAGACTCAAAGTCGATTTTCTTGTAAATTGTATGTTAATCACTTGAGCACTGTACCGCATAAGCCGAAAAACAACAATTTTACTAAGTTGCGCGAAAGTAAAATTATATTGCTATTGCAGAATTGACAAATTAATATAATCGAAAAAATTGCACTTTCTTAGGTTTAGACTCAAAGTCGATTTTCTTGTAAATTGTACGTTAATCACTTGAGCACTGTACCGCATAAGCCGAAAAACATCAATTTTACTGATTTGCGCGAAAGTAAAACTATAATGTTATTGCAGGATTAACAACTTAATATAACCGAAAAAGTTGCACTTTCTTAGGTTTAGACTCAAAGTCGATTTTCTTGTAAATTGTATGTTAATCACTTGAGCACTGTACCGCATAAGCCGAAAAACATCAATTTTACTGATTTGCGCGTTAGTAAAATTTTATTGCTATTGCAGAATTGACAAATTAATATAATCGAAAAAATTGCACTTTCTTAGGTTTAGACTCAAAGTCGATTTTCTTGTAAATTGTACGTTAATCACTTGAGCACTGTACCGCATAAGCCGAAAAACATCAATTTTACTGATTTGCGCGAAAGTAAAACTATAATGTTATTGCAGGATTAACAACTTAATATTACCGAAAAAGTTGCCCTTTCTTAGGTTTAGACTTAAAGTCGATTTGCTTCTAAATTGTATGTTAATTGCGTGAGCACTGTACCGCTTAAACCGAAAAACATAAATTTTACTGATTTGAGCGAAAGTAAAATTATATTGCTATTGCAGAATTGACAAATTAATATAATCGAAAAAATTGCACTTTCTTAGGTTTAGACTCAAAGTCGATTTTCTTGTAAATTGTACGTTAATCACTTGAGCACTGTACCGCATAAGCCGAAAAACATAAATTTTACTGATTTGCGCGTAAGTAAAATTATATTGCTATTGCAGAATTGACAAATTAATATAATCGAAAAAATTGCACTTTCTTAGGTTTAGACTCAAAGTCGATTTTCTTGTAAATTGTACGTTAATCACTTGAGCACTGTACCGCATAAGCCGAAAAACATCAATTTTACTGATTTGCGCGAAAGTAAAATTATAATGTTAATGCAGGATTAACAAATTAATATAACCGAAAAAGTTGCACTTTCTTAGGTTTAGACTCAAAGTCGATTTTCTTGTAAATTGTATGTTAATCACTTGAGCACTGTACCGCATAAGCCGAAAAACAACAATTTTACTAAGTTGCGCGAAAGTAAAATTATATAGCTATTGCAGAATTGACAAATTAATATAACCGAAAAAATTGCACTTTCTTAGGTTTAGACTTAAAGTCGATTTTCTTGTAAATTGTATTTCAGTTGCGTGAGCACTGTAAACTATAATGTTATGGCAGGATTAACAAATTAATATAAAAAAAAGAAAAGAAAAAATTGAACTTTCTTAGATTTTTACTTAAAGCCGATTTTATTGTAAATTGTATGTTAATTACTTGAGCACTGTACCGCATAAGCCGAAAAACATCAATTTTACTGATTTGCGCGAAAGTAAAACTATAATGTTATTGCAGGATTAACAACTTAATATTACCGAAAAAGTTGCCCTTTCTTAGGTTTAGACTTAAAGTCGATTTGCTTCTAAATTGTATGTTAATTGCGTGAGCACTGTACCGCTTAAACCGAAAAACATCAATTTTACTGATTTGAGCGAAAGTAAAATTATATTGCTATTACAGAATTGACAAATTAATATAATCGAAAAAATTGCACTTTCTTAGGTTTAGACTCAAAGTCGATTTTCTTGTAAATTGTACGTTAATCACTTGAGCACTGTACCGCATAAGCCGAAAAACATTAATTTTACTGATTTGCGCGTAAGTAAAATTATATTGCTATTGCAGAATTGACAAATTAATATAATCGAAAAAATTGCACTTTCTTAGGTTTAGACTCAAAGTCGATTTTCTTGTAAATTGTACGTTAATCACTTGAGCACTGTACCGCATAAGCCGAAAAACATGAATTTTACTGATTTGCGCGAAAGTAAAATTATATTGCTATTGCAGAATTGACAAATTAATATAACCGAAAAAATTGCACTTTCTTAGGTTTAGACTCAAAGTCGATTTTCTTGTAAATTGTATGTTAATTGCGTGAGCACTGTACCGCATAAGCCGAAAAACATCAATTTTACTGATTTGCGCGAAAGTAAAACTATAATGTTATTGCAGGATTAACAACTTAATATTACCGAAAAAGTTGCACTTTCTTAGGTTTAGACTCAAAGTCGATTTTCTTGTAAATTGTATGTTAATCACTTGAGCACTGTACCGCATAAGCCGAAAAACAACAATTTTACTAAGTTGCGCGAAAGTAAAATTATATAGCTACTGCAGAATTGACATATTCACATAACCGAAAAAATTGCACTTTCTTACAATAGCTTTAGACTTAAAGTCGATTTTCTTGTAAATTGTGTTTCAGTTGCGTGAGCACTGTACCGCTTAAGCCGAAAAACATGAATTTTACTGATTTGAGCGAAAGTCAAATTATATTGTTATTGCAGAATTAACAACTTAATATTACCGAAAAAGTTGCACTTTCTTAGGTTTAGACTCAAAGTCGATTTTCTTGTAAATTGTATGTTAATCATTTGGGCACTGTACCGCACAAGCCGAAAAACATCAATTTTACTGATTTGCGCGTTAGTAAAATTTTATTGCTATTGCAGAATTGACAAATTAATATAATCGAAAAAATTGCACTTTCTTAGGTTTAGACTCAAAGTCGATTTTCTTGTAAATTGTATGTTAATTGCGTGAGCACTGTACCGCATAAGCCGAAAAACATCAATTTTACTGATTTGCGCGAAAGTAAAATTATAATGTTAATGCAGGATTAACAAATTAATATAACCGAAAAAGTTGCACTTTCTTAGGTTTAGACTCAAAGTCGATTTTCTTGTAAATTGTATGTTAATCACTTGAGCACTGTACCGCATAAGCCGAAAAACAACAATTTTACTAAGTTGCGCGAAAGTAAAATTATATTGCTATTGCAGAATTGACAAATTAATATAATCGAAAAAATTGCACTTTCTTAGGTTTAGACTCAAAGTCGATTTTCTTGTAAATTGTACGTTAATCACTTGAGCACTGTACCGCATAAGCCGAAAAACATCAATTTTACTGATTTGCGCGAAAGTAAAACTATAATGTTATTGCAGGATTAACAACTTAATATAACCGAAAAAGTTGCACTTTCTTAGGTTTAGACTCAAAGTCGATTTTCTTGTAAATTGTATGTTAATCACTTGAGCACTGTACCGCATAAGCCGAAAAACATCAATTTTACTGATTTGCGCGTTAGTAAAATTTTATTGCTATTGCAGAATTGACAAATTAATATAATCGAAAAAATTGCACTTTCTTAGGTTTAGACTCAAAGTCGATTTTCTTGTAAATTGTACGTTAATCACTTGAGCACTGTACCGCATAAGCCGAAAAACATCAATTTTACTGATTTGCGCGAAAGTAAAACTATAATGTTATTGCAGGATTAACAACTTAATATTACCGAAAAAGTTGCCCTTTCTTAGGTTTAGACTTAAAGTCGATTTGCTTCTAAATTGTATGTTAATTGCGTGAGCACTGTACCGCTTAAACCGAAAAACATAAATTTTACTGATTTGAGCGAAAGTAAAATTATATTGCTATTGCAGAATTGACAAATTAATATAATCGAAAAAATTGCACTTTCTTAGGTTTAGACTCAAAGTCGATTTTCTTGTAAATTGTACGTTAATCACTTGAGCACTGTACCGCATAAGCCGAAAAACATAAATTTTACTGATTTGCGCGTAAGTAAAATTATATTGCTATTGCAGAATTGACAAATTAATATAATCGAAAAAATTGCACTTTCTTAGGTTTAGACTCAAAGTCGATTTTCTTGTAAATTGTACGTTAATCACTTGAGCACTGTACCGCATAAGCCGAAAAACATCAATTTTACTGATTTGCGCGAAAGTAAAATTATAATGTTAATGCAGGATTAACAAATTAATATAACCGAAAAAGTTGCACTTTCTTAGGTTTAGACTCAAAGTCGATTTTCTTGTAAATTGTATGTTAATCACTTGAGCACTGTACCGCATAAGCCGAAAAACAACAATTTTACTAAGTTGCGCGAAAGTAAAATTATATAGCTATTGCAGAATTGACAAATTAATATAACCGAAAAAATTGCACTTTCTTAGGTTTAGACTTAAAGTCGATTTTCTTGTAAATTGTATTTCAGTTGCGTGAGCACTGTAAACTATAATGTTATGGCAGGATTAACAAATTAATATAAAAAAAAGAAAAGAAAAAATTGAACTTTCTTAGATTTTTACTTAAAGCCGATTTTATTGTAAATTGTATGTTAATTACTTGAGCACTGTACCGCATAAGCCGAAAAACATCAATTTTACTGATTTGCGCGAAAGTAAAACTATAATGTTATTGCAGGATTAACAACTTAATATTACCGAAAAAGTTGCCCTTTCTTAGGTTTAGACTTAAAGTCGATTTGCTTCTAAATTGTATGTTAATTGCGTGAGCACTGTACCGCTTAAACCGAAAAACATCAATTTTACTGATTTGAGCGAAAGTAAAATTATATTGCTATTACAGAATTGACAAATTAATATAATCGAAAAAATTGCACTTTCTTA
Organism: Bactrocera oleae; assembly: GCF_042242935.1. Classification (NCBI taxonomy): domain Eukaryota; kingdom Metazoa; phylum Arthropoda; class Insecta; order Diptera; family Tephritidae; genus Bactrocera; species Bactrocera oleae. The sequence continues at coordinate 12,716,164 of NC_091541.1, read as the reverse complement.
GGTTTAGACTCAAAGTCGATTTTCTTGTAAATTGTACGTTAATCACTTGAGCACTGTACCGCATAAGCCGAAAAACATTAATTTTACTGATTTGCGCGTAAGTAAAATTATATTGCTATTGCAGAATTGACAAATTAATATAATCGAAAAAATTGCACTTTCTTAGGTTTAGACTCAAAGTCGATTTTCTTGTAAATTGTACGTTAATCACTTGAGCACTGTACCGCATAAGCCGAAAAACATGAATTTTACTGATTTGCGCGAAAGTAAAATTATATTGCTATTGCAGAATTGACAAATTAATATAACCGAAAAAATTGCACTTTCTTAGGTTTAGACTCAAAGTCGATTTTCTTGTAAATTGTATGTTAATTGCGTGAGCACTGTACCGCATAAGCCGAAAAACATCAATTTTACTGATTTGCGCGAAAGTAAAATTATATTGCTATTGCAGAATTGACAAATTAATATAACCGAAAAAATTGCACTTTCTTAGGTTTGGACTCAAACTCGATTTTCTTGTAAATTGTATGTTAATTGCGTGAACACTGTACCGCATAAGCCGAAAAACATCAATTTTACTGATTTGCGCGAAAGTAAAATTATAATGTTAATGCAGGATTAACAAATTAATATAACCGAAAAAATTGCACTTTCTTAGGTTTAGACTCAAAGTCGATTTTCTTGAATATTATATGTTACTTACTTGAGCACTGTACCGCATAAGCCGAAAAACATCAATTTTACTGATTTGCTCGAAAGTAAAACTATAATGTTATTGCAGGATTATCAACTTAATATTACCGAAAAAGTTGCACTTTCTTAGGTTTAGACTCAAAGTCGATTTTCTTGTAAATTGTATGTTAATCACTTGAGCACTGTACCGCATAAGCCGAAAAACATCAATTTTACTGATTTGAACGTAAGTAAAATTATATTGCTATTGCAGAATTGACAAATTAATATAACCGAAAAAATTGCACTTTCTTAGGTTTAGACTTAAAGTCGATTTTCTTCTAAATTGTATGTTAATTGCGTGAGCACTGTACCGCATAAGCCGAAAAACATCAATTTTACTGATTTGCGCGAAAGTAAAATTATAATGTTAATGCAGGATTAACAAATTAATATAACCGAAAAAATTGCACTTTCTTAGGTTTAGACTCAAAGTCGATTTTCTTGAATATTATATGTTACTCACTTGAGCACTGTACCGCATAAGCCGAAAAACATCAATTTTACTGATTTGCGCGAAAGTAAAACTATAATGTTATTGCAGGATTATCAACTTAATATTACCGAAAAAGTTGCACTTTCTTAGGTTTAGACTCAAAGTCGATTTTCTTGTAAATTGTATGTTAATCACTTGAGCACTGTACCGCATAAGCCGAAAAACATCAATTTTACTGATTTGAACGTAAGTAAAATTATATTGCTATTGCAGAATTGACAAATTAATATAACCGAAAAAATTGCACTTTCTTAGGTTTAGACTTAAAGTCGATTTTCTTCTAAATTGTATGTTAATTGCGTGAGCACTGTACCGCATAAGCCGAAAAACATCAATTTTACTGATTTGCGCGAAAGTAAAATTATAATGTTAATGCAGGATTAACAAATTAATATAACCGAAAAAATTGCACTTTCTTAGGTTTAGACTCAAATTCGATTTTCTTGAATATTATATGTTACTCACTTGAGCACTGTACCGCATAAGCCGAAAAACATCAATTTTACTGATTTGCGCGAAAGTAAAACTATAATGTTATTGCAGGATTATCAACTTAATATTACCGAAAAAGTTGCACTTTCTTAGGTTTAGACTCAAAGTCGATTTTCTTGTAAATTGTATGTTAATCACTTGAGCACTGTACCGCATAAGCCGAAAAACATCAATTTTACTGATTTGAACGTAAGTAAAATTATATTGCTATTGCAGAATTGACAAATTAATATAACCGAAAAAATTGCACTTTCTTAGGTTTAGACTCAAAGTCGATTTTCTTGTAAATTGTACGTTAATCACTTGAGCACTGTACCGCATAAGCCAAAAAACATCAATTTTACTGATTTGCGCGTAAGTAAAATTATATTGCTATTGCAAAATTGACAAATTAATGTAACCGAAAAAATTGCACTTTCTTAGGTTTAGACTAAAAGTCGATTTTCTTGTAAATTGTACGTTAATCACTTGAGCACTGTACCGCATAAGCCGAAAAACATCAATTTTATTAATTTGCGCGAAAGTAAAACTATAATGTTATTGCAGGATTAACAACTTAATATTACCGAAAAAGTTGCACTTTCTTAGGTTTAGACTCAAAGTCGATTTTCTTGTAAATTGTATGTTAATCACTTGAGAACTGTACCGCATAAGCCGAAAAGCATCAATTTTACTGATTTGCGCGTAAGTAAAATTATATTGCTATTGCAGAATTGACAACTTGATATTACCGAAAAAGTTGCACTTTCTTAGGTTTAGACTCAAAGTCGATTTTCTTGTAAATTGTATGTTAATCACTTGAGCACTGTACCGCATAAGCCGAAAAACATCAATTTTACTGATTTGCGCGAAAGTAAAACTATAATGTTATTGCAGGATTAACAACTTAATATTACCGAAAAAGTTGCACTTTCTTAGGTTTAGACTCAAAGTCGATTTTCTTGTAAATTGTATGTTAATCACTTGAGAACTGTACCGCATAAGCCGAAAAGCATCAATTTTACTGATTTGCGCGTAAGTAAAATTATATTGCTATTGCAGAATTGACAAATTAATATAACCGAAAAAATTGCACTTTCTTAGGTTTAGACTCAAAGTCGATTTTCTTGTAATTGTACGTTAATCACTTGAGCACTGTACCGCATAAGCCGAAAAACATCAATTTTACTGATTTGCGCGAAAGTAAAACTATAATGTTATTGCAGGATTAACAACTTAATATTACCGAAAAAGTTGCACTTTCTTAGGTTTAGACTCAAAGTCGATTTTCTTGTAAATTGTATGTTAATCACTTGAGCACTGTACCGCATAAGCCGAAAAACAACAATTTTACTAAGTTGCGCGAAAGTAAAATTATATAGCTATTGCAGAATTGACAAATTAATATAACCGAAAAAATTGCACTTTCTTAGGTTTAGACTTAAAGTCGATTTTCTTGTAAATTGTATTTCAGTTGCGTGAGCACTGTAAATTATAATGTTATGGCAGGATTAACAAATTAATATATAGAAAAGAAAAGAAAAAATTGAACTTTCTTAGATTTTTACTTAAAGCCGATTTTCTTGTAAATTGTATGTTAATTACTTAAACACTGTACCGCATAAGCCGAAAGACATCAATTTTACTGATTTGCGCGAAAGTAAAATTATATAGCTACTGCAGAATTGACATATTCATATAACCGAAAAAATTGCACTTTCTTACAATAGCTTTAGACTTAAAGTCGATTTTCTTGTAAATTGTGTTTCAGTTGCGTGACCGAAAAAATTGCACTTTCTTAGGTTTAGACTCAAAGTCGATTTTCTTGTAAATTGTATGTTAATTGCCTGAGCACTGTACCGCATAAGCCGAAAAGCATCAATTTTACTGATTTGCGCGAAAGTAAAACTATAATGTTATTGCAGGATTATCAACTTAATATTACCGAAAAAATTGCACTTTCTTAGGTTTAGACTCAAAGTCGATTTTCTTGTAAATTGTACGTTAATCACTTGAGCACTGTACCGCATAAGCCGAAAAACATCAATTTTATTAATTTGCGCGAAAGTAAAACTATAATGTTATTGCAGGATTAACAACTTAATATTACCGAAAAAGTTGCACTTTCTTAGGTTTAGACTCAAAGTCGATTTTCTTGTAAATTGTATGTTAATCACTTGAGCACTGTACCGCATAAGCCGAAAAACAACAATTTTACTAAGTTGCGCGAAAGTAAAATTATATAGCTATTGCAGAATTGACAAATTAATATAACCGAAAAAATTGCACTTTCTTAGGTTTAGACTTAAAGCCGATTTTCTTGTAAATTGTATGTTAATTACTTAAGCACTGTACCGCATAAGCCGAAAAACATGAATTTTACTGATTTGAGCGAAAGTCAAATTATATTGTTATTGCAGAATTAACAACTTAATATTACCGAAAAAGTTGCACTTTCTTAGGTTTAGACTCAAAGTCGATTTTCTTGTAAATTGTATGTTAATCACTTGGGCACTGTACCGCATAAGCCGAAAAACATCAATTTTACTGATTTGCGCGTTAGTAAAATTTTATTGCTATTGCAGAATTGACAAATTAATATAACCGAAAAAATTGCACTTTCTTAGGTTTAGACTCAAAGTCGATTTTCTTGTAAATTGTATGTTAATCACTTGAGCACTGTACCGCATAAGCCGAAAAACATCAATTTAAATTTTAAAATTATATAGCTATTGCAGAATTGACATATTCATATAACTGAAAAAATTGCACTTTCTTAGCTTTAGACTTAAAGTCGATTTTCGTGTAAATTGTATTTCAGTTGCGTGAGCACTGTAAACTATAATGTTATGGCAGGATTAACAAATTAATATAAAAATAAGAAAAGAAAAAATTGAACTTTCTTAGATTTTTACTTAAAGCCGATTTTATTGTTAATTGTATGTAAATTACTTGAGCACTGTACCGCATAAGCCGAAAAACATCAATTTTACTGATTTGCGCGAAAGTAAAACTATAATGTTATTGCAGGATTAACAACTTAATATTACCGAAAAAGTTGCCCTTTCTTAGGTTTAGACTTAAAGTCGATTTGCTTCTAAATTGTATGTTAATTGCGTGAGCACTGTACCGCTTAAACCGAAAAACATAAATTTTACTGATTTGAGCGAAAGTCAAATTATATTGTTATTGCAGGATTAACAAATTAATATTACCGAAAAAGTTGCACTTTCTTAGCTTTAGACTCAAAGTCGATTTTCTTGTAAATTGTATGTTAATTGCGTGAGCACTGTACCGCATAAGCCGAAAAACATAAATTTTACTGATTTGCGCGTAAGTAAAATTATATTGCTATTGCAGAATTGACAAATTAATATAATCGAAAAAATTGCACTTTCTTAGGTTTAGACTCAAAGTCGATTTTCTTGTAAATTGTACGTTAATCACTTGAGCACTGTACCGCATAAGCCGAAAAACATTAATTTTACTGATTTGAACGTAAGTAAAATTATATTGCTATTGCAGAATTGACAAATTAATATAACCGAAAAAATTGCACTTTCTTAGGTTTAGACTTAAAGTCGATTTTCTTCTAAATTGTATGTTAATTGCGTGAACACTGTACCGCATAAGCCGAAAAACATCAATTTTACTGATTTGAACGTAAGTAAAATTATATTGCTATTGCAGAATTGACAAATTAATATAACCGAAAAAATTGCACTTTCTTAGGTTTAGACTTAAAGTCGATTTTCTTCTAAATTGTATGTTAATTGCGTGAGCACTGTACCGCATAAACCGAAAAACATAAATTTTACTGATTTGCGCGAAAGTAAAATTATAATGTTAATGCAGGATTAACAAATTAATATAACCGAAAAAATTGCACTTTCTTAGGTTTAGACTCAAAGTCGATTTTCTTGAATATTGTATGTTAATCACTTGAGCACTGTACCGCATAAGCCGAAAAACATCAATTTACTGATTTGCGCGAAAGTAAAACTATAATGTTATTGCAGGATTATCAACTTAATATTACCGAAAAAGTTGCACTTTCTTAGGTTTTGACTCAAAGTCGATTTTCTTGTAAATTGTATGTTAATCACTTGAGCACTGTACCGCATAAGCCGAAAAACATCAATTTTACTGATTTGAACGTAAGTAAAATTATATTGCTATTGCAGAATTGACAAATTAATATAACCGAAAAAATTGCACTCTCTTAGGTTTAGACTTAAAGTCGATTTTCTTCTAAATTGTATGTTAATTGCGTGAGCACTGTACCGCATAAGCCGAAAAACATCAATTTTACTGATTTGCGCGAAAGTAAAATTATAATGTTAATGCAGGATTAACAAATTAATATAACCGAAAAAATTGCACTTTCTTAGGTTTAGACTCAAAGACGATTTTCTTGTAAATTGTACGTTAATCAATTGAGCACTGTACCGCATAAGCCGAAAAACATGAATTTTACTGATTTGCGCGAAAGTAAAATTATATTGCTATTGCAGAATTGACAAATTAATATACCCGAAAAAATTGCACTTTCTTAGGTTTAGACTCAAAGTCGATTTTCTTGTAAATTGTATGTTAATTGCGTGAGCACTGTACCGCATAAGCCGAAAGACATCAATTTTACTGATTTGCGCGAAAGTAAAATTATATTGCTATTGCAGAATTGACAAATTAATATAACCGAAAAAATTGCACTTTCTTAGGTTTAGACTCAAAGTCGATTTTCTTATAAATTGTATGTTAATTGCGTGAACACTGTACCGCATAAGCCGAAAAACATCAATTTTACTGATTTGCGCGAAAGTAAAATTATATTGCTATTGCAGAATTGACAAATTAATATAACCGAAAAAATTGCACTTTCTTAGGTTTAGACTTAAAGCCGATTTTCTTGTAAATTGTATGTTAATTACTTAAGCACTGTACCGCATAAGCCGAAAAACATGAATTTTACTGATTTGAGCGAAAGTCAAATTATATTGTTATTGCAGAATTAACAACTTAGTATTACCGAAAAAGTTGCACTTTCTTAGGTTTAGACTCAAAGTCGATTTTCTTGTAAATTGTATGTTAATCACTTGGGCACTGTACCGCATAAGCCGAAAAACATCAATTTTACTGATTTGCGCGTTAGTAAAATTTTATTGCTATTGCAGAATTGACAAATTAATATAACCGAAAAAATTGCACTTTCTTAGGTTTAGAATTAAAGTCGATTTTCTTGTAAATTGTATGTTAATCACTTGAGCACTGTACCGCATAAGTCGAAAAACATCAATTTTACTGATTTGCGCGAAAGTAAAACTATAATGTTATTGCAGGATTAACAACTTAATATTACCGAAAAAGTTGCACTTTCTTAGGTTTAGACTCAAAGTCGATTTTCTTGTAAATTGTATGTTAATCACTTGAGCACTGTACCGCATAAGCCGAAAAACAACAATTTTACTAAGTTGCGCGAAAGTAAAATTATATAGCTATTGCAGAATTGACAAATTAATATAACCGAAAAAATTGCACTTTCTTAGGTTTAGACTTAAAGCCGATTTTCTTGTAAATTGTATGTTAATTACTTAAGCACTGTACCGCATAAGCCGAAAAACATGAATTTTACTGATTTGAGCGAAAGTCAAATTATATTGTTATTGCAGAATTAACAACTTAATATTACCGAAAAAGTTGCACTTTCTTAGGTTTAGACTCAAAGTCGATTTTCTTGTAAATTGTATGTTAATCACTTGGGCACTGTACCGCATAAGCCGAAAAACATCAATTTTACTGATTTGCGCGTTAGTAAAATTTTATTGCTATTGCAGAATTGACAAATTAATATAACCGAAAAAATTGCACTTTCTTAGGTTTAGACTCAAAGTCGATTTTCTTGTAAATTGTATGTTAATCACTTGAGCACTGTACCGCATAAGCCGAAAAACATCAATTTTACTGATTTGCGCGAAAGTAAAACTATAATGTTATTGCAGGATTAACAACTTAATATTTCCGAAAAAGTTGCACTTTATTAGGTTTAGACTCAAAATCGATTTTCTTGTAAATTGTATGTTAAACACTTGAGCACTGTACCGCATAAGCCGAAAAACAACTATTTTACTAAGTTGCACGAAAGTAAAATTATATAGCTATTGCAGAATTGACATATTCATATAACTGAAAAAATTGCACTTTCTTAGCTTTAGACTTAAAGTCGATTTTCGTGTAAATTGTATTTCAGTTGCGTGAGCACTGTAAACTATAATGTTATGGCAGGATTAACAAATTAATATAAAAAAAAGAAAAGAAAAAATTGAACTTTCTTAGATTTTTACTTAAAGCCGATTTTATTGTAAATTGTATGTAAATTACTTGAGCACTGTACCGCATAAGCCGAAAAACATCAATTTTACTGATTTGCGCGAAAGTAAAACTATAATGTTATTGCAGGATTAACAACTTAATATTACCGAAAAAGTTGCCCTTTCTTAGGTTTAAACTTAAAGTCGATTTGCTTCTAAATTGTATGTTAATTGCGTGAGCACTGTACCGCTTAAACCGAAAAACATAAATTTTACTGATTTGAGCGAAAGTCAAATTATATTGTTATTGCAGGATTAACAAATTAATATTACCGAAAAAGTTGCACTTTCTTAGCTTTAGACTCAAAGTCGATTTTCTTGTAAATTGTATGTTAATTGCGTGAGCACTGTACCGCATAAGCCGAAAAACATAAATTTTACTGATTTGCGCGTAAGTAAAATTATATTGCTATTGCAGAATTGACAAATTAATATAATCGAAAAAATTGCACTTTCTTAGGTTTAGACTCAAAGTCGATTTTCTTGTAAATTGTACGTTAATCACTTGAGCACTGTACCGCATAAGCCGAAAAACATTAATTTTACTGATTTGAACGTAAGTAAAATTATATTGCTATTGCAGAATTGACAAATTAATATAACCGAAAAAATTGCACTTTCTTAGGTTTAGACTTAAAGTCGATTTTCTTCTAAATTGTATGTTAATTGCGTGAGCACTGTACCGCATAAGCCGAAAAACATCAATTTTACTGATTTGAACGTAAGTAAAATTATATTGCTATTGCAGAATTGACAAATTAATATAACCGAAAAAATTGCACTTTCTTAGGTTTAGACTTAAAGTCGATTTTCTTCTAAATTGTATGTTAATTGCGTGAGCACTGTACCGCATAAACCGAAAAACATAAATTTTACTGATTTGCGCGAAAGTAAAATTATAATGTTAATGCAGGATTAACAAATTAATATAACCGAAAAAATTGCACTTTCTTAGGTTTAGACTCAAAGTCGATTTTCTTGAATATTGTATGTTAATCACTTGAGCACTGTACCGCATAAGCCGAAAAACATCAATTTACTGATTTGCGCGAAAGTAAAACTATAATGTTATTGCAGGATTATCAACTTAATATTACCGAAAAAGTTGCACTTTCTTAGGTTTTGACTCAAAGTCGATTTTCTTGTAAATTGTATGTTAATCACTTGAGCACTGTACCGCATAAGCCGAAAAACATCAATTTTACTGATTTGAACGTAAGTAAAATTATATTGCTATTGCAGAATTGACAAATTAATATAACCGAAAAAATTGCACTCTCTTAGGTTTAGACTTAAAGTCGATTTTCTTCTAAATTGTATGTTAATTGCGTGAGCACTGTACCGCATAAGCCGAAAAACATCAATTTTACTGATTTGCGCGAAAGTAAAATTATAATGTTAATGCAGGATTAACAAATTAATATAACCGAAAAAATTGCACTTTCTTAGGTTTAGCTCAAAGACGATTTTCTTGTAAATTGTACGTTAATCAATTGAGCACTGTACCGCATAAGCCGAAAAACATGAATTTTACTGATTTGCGCGAAAGTAAAATTATATTGCTATTGCAGAATTGACAAATTAATATACCCGAAAAAATTGCACTTTCTTAGGTTTAGACTCAAAGTCGATTTTCTTGTAAATTGTATGTTAATTGCGTGAGCACTGTACCGCATAAGCCGAAAGACATCAATTTTACTGATTTGCGCGAAAGTAAAATTATATTGCTATTGCAGAATTGACAAATTAATATAACCGAAAAAATTGCACTTTCTTAGGTTTAGACTCAAAGTCGATTTTCTTATAAATTGTATGTTAATTGCGTGAACACTGTACCGCATAAGCCGAAAAACATCAATTTTACTGATTTGCGCGAAAGTAAAATTATAATGTTAATGCAGGATTAACAAATTAATATAACCGAAAAAATTGCACTTTCTTAGGTTTAGACTCAAAGTCGATTTTCTTGAATATTATATGTTACTCACTTGAGCACTGTACCGCATAAGCCGAAAAACATCAATTTTACTGATTTGCGCAAAAGTAAAACTATAATGTTATTGCAGGATTATCAACTTAATATTACCGAAAAAGTTGCACTTTCTTAGGTTTAGACTCAAAGTCGATTTTCTTGTAAATTGTATGTTAATCACTTGAGCACTGTACCGCATAAGCCGAAAAACATCAATTTTACTGATTTGAACGTAAGTAAAATTATATTGCTATTGCAGAATTGACAAATTAATATAACCGAAAAAATTGCACTTTCTTAGGTTTAGACTTAAAGTCGATTTTCTTCTAAATTGTATGTTAATTGCGTGAGCACTGTACCGCATAAGCCGAAAAACATCAATTTTACTGATTTGCGCGAAAGTAAAATTATAATGTTAATGCAGGATTAACAAATTAATATAACCGAAAAAATTGCACTTTCTTAGGTTTAGACTCAAAGTCGATTTTCTTGTAAATTGTACGTTAATCACTTGAGCACTGTACCGCATAAGCCGAAAAACATCAATTTTACTGATTTGCGCGTAAGTAAAATTATATTGCTATTGCAGAATTGACAAATTAATGTAACCGAAAAAATTGCACTTTCTTAGGTTTAGACTCAAAGTCGATTTTCTTGTAAATTGTACGTTAATCACTTGAGCACTGTACCGCATAAGCCGAAAAACATCAATTTTACTGATTTGCGCGAAAGTAAAACTATAATGTTATTGCATGATTAACAACTTAATATTACCGAAAAAGTTGCACTTTCTTAGGTTTAGACTCAAAGTCGATTTTCTTGTAAATTGTACGTTAATCACTTGAGCACTGTACCGCATAAGCCGAAAAGCATCAATTTTACTGATTTGCGCGTAAGTAAAATTATATTGCTATTGCAGAATTGACAACTTGATATTACCGAAAAAGTTGCACTTTCTTAGGTTTAGACTCAAAGTCGATTTTCTTGTAAATTGTATGTTAATCACTTGGGCACTGTACCGCATAAGCCGAAAAACATCAATTTTACTGATTTGCGCGAAAGTAAAACTATAATGTTATTGCATGATTAACAACTTAATATTACCGAAAAAGTTGCACTTTCTTAGGTTTAGACTCAAAGTCGATTTTCTTGTAAATTGTACGTTAATCACTTGAGCACTGTACCGCATAAGCCGAAAAGCATCAATTTTACTGATTTGCGCGTAAGTAAAATTATATTGCTATTGCAGAATTGACAACTTGATATTACCGAAAAAGTTGCACTTTCTTAGGTTTAGACTCAAAGTCGATTTTCTTGTAAATTGTATGTTAATTGCGTGAGCACTGTACCGCATAAGCCGAAAAACATAAATTTTACTGATTTGCGCGAAAGTAAAATTATAATGTTAATGCAGGATTAACAAATTAATATAACCGAAAAAATTGCACTTTCTTAGGTTTAGACTCAAAGTCGATTTTCTTGTAATTGTACGTTAATCACTTGAGCACTGTACCGCATAAGCCGAAAAACATCAATTTTACTGATTTGCGCGAAAGTAAAACTATAATGTTATTGCATGATTAACAACTTAATATTACCGAAAAAGTTGCACTTTCTTAGGTTTAGACTCAAAGTCGATTTTCTTGTAAATTGTACGTTAATCACTTGAGCACTGTACCGCATAAGCCGAAAGACATCAATTTTACTGATTTGAACGTAAGTAAAATTATATTGCTATTGCAGAATTGACAAATTAATATAACCGAAAAAATTGCACTTTCTTAGGTTTAGACTTAAAGTCGATTTTCTTCTAAATTGTATGTTAATTGCGTGAGCACTGTACCGCATAAGCCGAAAAACATAAATTTTACTGATTTGCGCGAAAGTAAAATTATAATGTTAATGCAGGATTAACAAATTAATATAACCGAAAAAATTGCACTTTCTTAGGTTTAGACTCAAAGTCGATTTTCTTGTAAATTGTACGTTAATCACTTGAGCACTGTACCGCATAAGCCGAAAAGCATCAATTTTACTGATTTGCGCGTAAGTAAAATTATATTGCTATTGCAGAATTGACAACTTGATATTACCGAAAAAATTGCACTTTCTTAGGTTTAGACTCAAAGTCGATTTTCTTGTAAATTGTACGTTAATCACTTGAGCACTGTACCGCATAAGCCGAAAAACATCAATTTTACTGATTTGCGCGAAAGTAAAACTATAATGTTATTGCATGATTAACAACTTAATATTACCGAAAAAGTTGCACTTTCTTAGGTTTAGACTCAAAGTCGATTTTCTTGTAAATTGTACGTTAATCACTTGAGCACTGTACCGCATAAGCCGAAAAGCATCAATTTTACTGATTTGCGCGTAAGTAAAATTATATTGCTATTGCAGAATTGACAACTTGATATTACCGAAAAAGTTGCACTTTCTTAGGTTTAGACTCAAAGTCGATTTTCTTGTAAATTGTATGTTAATCACTTGAGCACTGTACCGCATAAGCCGAAAAACATCAATTTTACTGATTTGCGCGAAAGTAAAACTATAATGTTATTGCATGATTAACAACTTAATATTACCGAAAAAGTTGCACTTTCTTAGGTTTAGACTCAAAGTCGATTTTCTTGTAAATTGTACGTTAATCACTTGAGCACTGTACCGCATAAGCCGAAAAGCATCAATTTTACTGATTTGCGCGTAAGTAAAATTATATTGCTATTGCAGAATTGACAACTTGATATTACCGAAAAAGTTGCACTTTCTTAGGTTTAGACTCAAAGTCGATTTTCTTGTAAATTGTATGTTAATCACTTGAGCACTGTACCGCATAAGCCGAAAAACATCAATTTTACTGATTTGCGCGAAAGTAAAACTATAATGTTATTGCATGATTAACAACTTAATATTACCGAAAAAGTTGCACTTTCTTAGGTTTAGACTCAAAGTCGATTTTCTTGTAAATTGTACGTTAATCACTTGAGCACTGTACCGCATAAGCCGAAAAACATCAATTTTACTGATTTGCGCGAAAGTAAAATTATAATGTTAATGCAGGATTAACAAATTAATATAACCGAAAAAATTGCACTTTCTTAGGTTTAGACTCAAAGCCGATTTTCTTGTAAATTGTATGTTAATCACTTGAGCACTGTACCGCATAAGCCGAAAAACATCAATTTTACTGATTTGCGCGAAAGTAAAACTATAATGTTATTGCAGGATTAACAACTTAATATTACCGAAAAAGTTGCACTTTCTTAGGTTTAGACTCAAAGTCAATTTTCTTGTAAATTGTACGTTAATCACTTGAGCACTGTACCGCATAAGCCGAAAAACATCAATTTTACTGATTTGAACGTAAGTAAAATTATATTGCTATTGCAGAATTGACAAATTAATATAACCGAAAAAATTGCACTTTCTTAGGTTTAGACTTAAAGTCGATTTTCTTCTAAATTGTATGTTAATTGCGTGAGCACTGTACCGCATAAGCCGAAAAACATAAATTTTACTGATTTGCGCGAAAGTAAAATTATAATGTTAATGCAGGATTAACAAATTAATATAACCGAAAAAATTGCACTTTCTTAGGTTTAGATTCAAAGTCGATTTTCTTGTAATTGTACGTTAATCACTTGAGCACTGTACCGCATAAGCCGAAAAACATCAATTTTACTGATTTGCGCGAAAGTAAAACTATAATGTTATTGCAGGATTAACAACTTAATATTACCGAAAAAGTTGCACTTTCTTAGGTTTAGACTCAAAGTCGATTTTCTTGTAATTGTACGTTAATCACTTGAGCACTGTACCGCATAAGCCGAAAAACATCAATTTTACTGATTTGCGCGTAAGTAAAATTATATTGCTATTGCAGAATTGACAACTTGATATTACCGAAAAAGTTGCACTTTCTTAGGTTTAGACTCAAAGTCGATTTTCTTGTAAATTGTATGTTAATCACTTGAGCATAAGCCGAAAAACATCAATTTTACTGATTTGCGCGAAAGTAAAACTATAATGTTATTGCAGGATTAACAACTTAATATTACCGAAAAAGTTGCACTTTCTTAGGTTTAGACTCAAAGTCGATTTTCTTGTAATTGTACGTTAATCACTTGAGCACTGTACCGAATAAGCCGAAAAACATCAATTTTACTGATTTGCGCGAAAGTAAAACTATAATGTTATTGCAGGATTAACAACTTAATATTACCGAAAAAGTTGCACTTTCTTAGGTTTAGACTCAAAGTCGGTTTTCTTGTAATTGTACGTTAATCACTTGAGCACTGTACCGCATAAGCCGAAAAACATCAATTTTACTGATTTGCGCGAAAGTAAAACTATAATGTTATTGCAGGATTAACAACTTAATATTACCGAAAAAGTTGCACTTTCTTAGGTTTAGACTCAAAGTCGATTTTCTTGTAAATTGTACGTTAATCACTTGAGCACTGTACCGCATAAGCCGAAAAACATCAATTTTACTGATTTGAACGTAAGTAAAATTATATTGCTATTGCAGAATTGACAAATTAATATAACCGAAAAAATTGCACTTTCTTAGGTTTAGACTTAAAGTCGATTTTCTTCTAAATTGTATGTTAATTGCGTGAGCACTGTACCGCATAAGCCGAAAAACATCAATTTTACTGATTTGCGCGAAAGTAAAATTATAATGTTAATGCAGGATTAACAAATTAATATAACCGAAAAAATTGCACTTTCTTAGGTTTAGACTCAAAATCGATTTTCTTGTAAATTGTATGTTAAACACTTGAGCACTGTACCGCATAAGCCGAAAAACAACAATTTTACTAAGTTGCACGAAAGTAAAATTATATAGCTATTGCAGAATTGACATATTCATATAACTGAAAAAATTGCACTTTCTTAGCTTTAGACTTAAAGTCGATTTTCGTGTAAATTTTATTTCAGTTGCGTGAGCACTGTAAACTATAATGTTATGGCAGGATTAACAAATTAATATAAAAAAAAGAAAAGAAAAAATTGAACTTTCTTAGATTTTTACTTAAAGCCGATTTTATTGTAAATTGTATGTAAATTACTTGAGCACTGTACCGCATAAGCCGAAAAACATCAATTTTACTGATTTGCGCGAAAGTAAAACTATAATGTTATTGCAGGATTAACAACTTAATATTACCGAAAAAGTTGCACTTTCTTAGGTTTAGACTTAAAGTCGATTTGCTTCTAAATTGTATGTTAATTGCGTGAGCACTGTACCGCTTAAACCGAAAAACATAAATTTTACTGATTTGAGCGAAAGTCAAATTATATTGTTATTGCAGGATTAACAAATTAATATTACCGAAAAAGTTGCACTTTCTTAGCTTTAGACTCAAAGTCGATTTTCTTGTAAATTGTATGTTAATTGCGTGAGCACTGTACCGCATAAGCCGAAAAACATAAATTTTACTGATTTGCGCGTAAGTAAAATTATATTGCTATTGCAGAATTGACAAATTAATATAATCGAAAAAATTGCACTTTCTTAGGTTTAGACTCAAAGTCGATTTTCTTGTAAATTGTACGTTAATCACTTGAGCACTGTACCGCATAAGCCGAAAAACATTAATTTTACTGATTTGAACGTAAGTAAAATTATATTGCTATTGCAGAATTGACAAATTAATATAACCGAAAAAATTACACTTTCTTAGGTTTAGACTTAAAGTCGATTTTCTTCTAAATTGTATGTTAATTGCGTGAGCACTGTACCGCATAAGCCGAAAAACATCAATTTTACTGATTTGAACGTAAGTAAAATTATATTGCTATTGCAGAATTGACAAATTAATATAACCGAAAAAATTGCACTTTCTTAGGTTTAGACTTAAAGTCGATTTTCTTCTAAATTGTATGTTAATTGCGTGAGCACTGTACCGCATAAACCGAAAAACATAAATTTTACTGATTTGCGCGAAAGTAAAATTATAATGTTAATGCAGGATTAACAAATTAATATAACCGAAAAAATTGCACTTTCTTAGGTTTAGACTCAAAGTCGATTTTCTTGAATATTGTATGTTAATCACTTGAGCACTGTACCGCATAAGCCGAAAAACATCAATTTACTGATTTGCGCGAAAGTAAAACTATAATGTTATTGCAGGATTATCAACTTAATATTACCGAAAAAGTTGCACTTTCTTAGGTTTTGACTCAAAGTCGATTTTCTTGTAAATTGTATGTTAATCACTTGAGCACTGTACCGCATAAGCCGAAAAACATCAATTTTACTGATTTGAACGTAAGTAAAATTATATTGCTATTGCAGAATTGACAAATTAATATAACCGAAAAAATTGCACTCTCTTAGGTTTAGACTTAAAGTCGATTTTCTTCTAAATTGTATGTTAATTGCGTGAGCACTGTACCGCATAAGCCGAAAAACATCAATTTTACTGATTTGCGCGAAAGTAAAATTATAATGTTAATGCAGGATTAACAAATTAATATAACCGAAAAAATTGCACTTTCTTAGGTTTAGACTCAAAGACGATTTTCTTGTAAATTGTACGTTAATCAATTGAGCACTGTACCGCATAAGCCGAAAAACATGAATTTTACTGATTTGCGCGAAAGTAAAATTATATTGCTATTGCAGAATTGACAAATTAATATACCCGAAAAAATTGCACTTTCTTAGGTTTAGACTCAAAGTCGATTTTCTTGTAAATTGTATGTTAATTGCGTGAGCACTGTACCGCATAAGCCGAAAGACATCAATTTTACTGATTTGCGCGAAAGTAAAATTATATTGCTATTGCAGAATTGACAAATTAATATAACCGAAAAAATTGCACTTTCTTAGGTTTAGACTCAAAGTCGATTTTCTTATAAATTGTATGTTAATTGCGTGAACACTGTACCGCATAAGCCGAAAAACATCAATTTTACTGATTTGCGCGAAAGTAAAATTATAATGTTAATGCAGGATTAACAAATTAATATAACCGAAAAAATTGCACTTTCTTAGGTTTAGACTCAAAGTCGATTTTCTTGAATATTATATGTTACTCACTTGAGCACTGTACCGCATAAGCCGAAAAACATCAATTTTACTGATTTGCGCAAAAGTAAAACTATAATGTTATTGCAGGATTATCAACTTAATATTACCGAAAAAGTTGCACTTTCTTAGGTTTAGACTCAAAGTCGATTTTCTTGTAAATTGTATGTTAATCACTTGAGCACTGTACCGCATAAGCCGAAAAACATCAATTTTACTGATTTGAACGTAAGTAAAATTATATTGCTATTGCAGAATTGACAAATTAATATAACCGAAAAAATTGCACTTTCTTAGGTTTAGACTTAAAGTCGATTTTCTTCTAAATTGTATGTTAATTGCGTGAGCACTGTACCGCATAAGCCGAAAAACATCAATTTTACTGATTTGCGCGAAAGTAAAATTATAATGTTAATGCAGGATTAACAAATTAATATAACCGAAAAAATTGCACTTTCTTAGGTTTAGACTCAAAGTCGATTTTCTTGTAAATTGTACGTTAATCACTTGAGCACTGTACCGCATAAGCCGAAAAACATCAATTTTACTGATTTGCGCGTAAGTAAAATTATATTGCTATTGCAGAATTGACAAATTAATGTAACCGAAAAAATTGCACTTTCTTAGGTTTAGACTCAAAGTCGATTTTCTTGTAAATTGTACGTTAATCACTTGAGCACTGTACCGCATAAGCCGAAAAACATCAATTTTACTGATTTGCGCGAAAGTAAAACTATAATGTTATTGCATGATTAACAACTTAATATTACCGAAAAAGTTGCACTTTCTTAGGTTTAGACTCAAAGTCGATTTTCTTGTAAATTGTACGTTAATCACTTGAGCACTGTACCGCATAAGCCGAAAAGCATCAATTTTACTGATTTGCGCGTAAGTAAAATTATATTGCTATTGCAGAATTGACAACTTGATATTACCGAAAAAGTTGCACTTTCTTAGGTTTAGACTCAAAGTCGATTTTCTTGTAAATTGTATGTTAATCACTTGAGCACTGTACCGCATAAGCCGAAAAACATCAATTTTACTGATTTGCGCGAAAGTAAAATTATAATGTTATTGCATGATTAACAACTTAATATTACCGAAAAAGTTGCACTTTCTTAGGTTTAGACTCAAAGTCGATTTTCTTGTAAATTGTACGTTAATCACTTGAGCACTGTACCGCATAAGCCGAAAAGCATCAATTTTACTGATTTGCGCGTAAGTAAAATTATATTGCTATTGCAGAATTGACAACTTGATATTACCGAAAAAGTTGCACTTTCTTAGGTTTAGACTCAAAGTCGATTTTCTTGTAAATTGTATGTTAATCACTTGAGCACTGTACCGCATAAGCCGAAAAACATCAATTTTACTGATTTGCGCGAAAGTAAAACTATAATGTTATTGCATGATTAACAACTTAATATTACCGAAAAAGTTGCACTTTCTTAGGTTTAGACTCAAAGTCGATTTTCTTGTAAATTGTACGTTAATCACTTGAGCACTGTACCGCATAAGCCGAAAGACATCAATTTTACTGATTTGAACGTAAGTAAAATTATATTGCTATTGCAGAATTGACAAATTAATATAACCGAAAAAATTGCACTTTCTTAGGTTTAGACTTAAAGTCGATTTTCTTCTAAATTGTATGTTAATTGCGTGAGCACTGTACCGCATAAGCCGAAAAACATAAATTTTACTAATTTGCGCGAAAGTAAAATTATAATGTTAATGCAGGATTAACAAATTAATATAACCGAAAAAATTGCACTTTCTTAGGTTTAGACTCAAAGTCGATTTTCTTGTAATTGTACGTTAATCACTTGAGCACTGTACCGCATAAGCCGAAAAACATCAATTTTACTGATTTGCGCGAAAGTAAAATTATAATGTTATTGCAGGATTAACAACTTAATATTACCGAAAAAGTTGCACTTTCTTAGGTTTAGACTCAAAGTCGATTTTCTTGTAAATTGTACGTTAATCACTTGAGCACTGTACCGCATAAGCCGAAAAGCATCAATTTTACTGATTTGCGCGTAAGTAAAATTATATTGCTATTGCAGAATTGACAACTTGATATTACCGAAAAAATTGCACTTTCTTAGGTTTAGACTCAAAGTCGATTTTCTTGTAAATTGTACGTTAATCACTTGAGCACTGTACCGCATAAGCCGAAAAACATCAATTTTACTGATTTGCGCGAAAGTAAAACTATAATGTTATTGCATGATTAACAACTTAATATTACCGAAAAAGTTGCACTTTCTTAGGTTTAGACTCAAAGTCGATTTTCTTGTAAATTGTACGTTAATCACTTGCGCACTGTACCGCATAAGCCGAAAAGCATCAATTTTACTGATTTGCGCGTAAGTAAAATTATATTGCTATTGCAGAATTGACAAATTAATATAACCGAAAAAATTGCACTTTCTTAGGTTTAGACTTAAAGTCGATTTTCTTCTAAATTGTATGTTAATTGCGTGAGCACTGTACCGCATAAGCCGAAAAACATAAATTTTACTGATTTGCGCGAAAGTAAAATTATAATGTTAATGCAGGATTAACAAATTAATATAACCGAAAAAATTGCACTTTCTTAGGTTTAGACTCAAAGTCGATTTTCTTGTAATTGTACGTTAATCACTTGAGCACTGTACCGCATAAGCCGAAAAACATCAATTTTACTGATTTGCGCGAAAGTAAAACTATAATGTTATTGCAGGATTAACAACTTAATATTACCGAAAAAGTTGCACTTTCTTAGGTTTAGACTCAAAGTCGATTTTCTTGTAAATTGTACGTTAATCACTTGAGCACTGTACCGCATAAGCCGAAAAGCATCAATTTTACTGATTTGCGCGTAAGTAAAATTATATTGCTATTGCAGAATTGACAACTTGATATTACCGAAAAAATTGCACTTTCTTAGGTTTAGACTCAAAGTCGATTTTCTTGTAAATTGTACGTTAATCACTTGAGCACTGTACCGCATAAGCCGAAAAACATCAATTTTACTGATTTGCGCGAAAGTAAAACTATAATGTTATTGCATGATTAACAACTTAATATTACCGAAAAAGTTGCACTTTCTTAGGTTTAGACTCAAAGTCGATTTTCTTGTAAATTGTACGTTAATCACTTGAGCACTGTACCGCATAAGCCGAAAAACATCAATTTTACTGATTTGCGCGTAAGTAAAATTATTTTGCTATTGCAGAATTGACAACTTGATATTACCGAAAAAGTTGCACTTTCTTAGGTTTAGACTCAAAGTCGATTTTCTTGTAAATTGTATGTTAATCACTTGAGCACTGTACCGCATAAGCCGAAAAACATCAATTTTACTGATTTGCGCGAAAGTAAAACTATAATGTTATTGCATGATTAACAACTTAATATTACCGAAAAAGTTGCACTTTCTTAGGTTTAGACTCAAAGTCGATTTTCTTGTAAATTGTACGCTAATCACTTGAGCACTGTACCGCATAAGCCGAAAAACATCAATTTTACTGATTTGCGCGAAAGTAAAACTATAATGTTATTGCATGATTAACAACTTAATATTACCGAAAAAGTTGCACTTTCTTAGGTTTAGACTCAAAGTCGATTTTCTTGTAAATTGTACGTTAATCACTTGAGCACTGTACCGCATAAGCCGAAAAGCATCAATTTTACTGATTTGCGCGTAAGTAAAATTATATTGCTATTGCAGAATTGACAACTTGATATTACCGAAAAAGTTGCACTTTCTTAGGTTTAGACTCAAAGTCGATTTTCTTGTAAATTGTATGTTAATCACTTGAGCACTGTACCGCATAAGCCGAAAAACATCAATTTTACTGATTTGCGCGTAAGTAAAATTATATTGCTATTGCAGAATTGACAACTTGATATTACCGAAAAAATTGCACTTTCTTAGGTTTAGACTCAAAGTCGATTTTCTTGTAAATTGTACGTTAATCACTTGAGCACTGTACCGCATAAGCCGAAAAACATCAATTTTACTGATTTGCGCGAAAGTAAAACTATAATGTTATTGCAGGATTAACAACTTAATATTACCGAAAAAGTTGCACTTTCTTAGGTTTAGACTCAAAGTCGATTTTCTTGTAAATTGTACGTTAATCACTTGAGCACTGTACCGCATAAGCCGAAAAGCATCAATTTTACTGATTTGCGCGTAAGTAAAATTATATTGCTATTGCAGAATTGACAACTTGATATTACCGAAAAAGTTGCACTTTCTTAGGTTTAGACTCAAAGTCGATTTTCTTGTAAATTGTATGTTAATCACTTGAGCACTGTACCGCATAAGCCGAAAAACATCAATTTTACTGATTTGCGCGAAAGTAAAACTATAATGTTATTGCATGATTAACAACTTAATATTACCGAAAAAGTTGCACTTTCTTAGGTTTAGACTCAAAGTCGATTTTCTTGTAAATTGTACGTTAATCACTTGAGCACTGTACCGCATAAGCCGAAAAGCATCAATTTTACTGATTTGCGCGTAAGTAAAATTATATTGCTATTGCAGAATTGACAACTTGATATTACCGAAAAAGTTGCACTTTCTTAGGTTTAGACTCAAAGTCGATTTTCTTGTAAATTGTATGTTAATCACTTGAGCACTGTACCGCATAAGCCGAAAAACATCAATTTTACTGATTTGCGCGAAAGTAAAACTATAATGTTATTGCATGATTAACAACTTAATATTACCGAAAAAGTTGCACTTTCTTAGGTTTAGACTCAAAGTCGATTTTCTTGTAAATTGTACGTTAATCACTTGAGCACTGTACCGCATAAGCCGAAAAACATCAATTTTACTGATTTGCGCGAAAGTAAAATTATAATGTTAATGCAGGATTAACAAATTAATATAACCGAAAAAATTGCACTTTCTTAGGTTTAGACTCAAAGCCGATTTTCTTGTAAATTGTATGTTAATCACTTGAGCACTGTACCGCATAAGCCGAAAAACATCAATTTTACTGATTTGCGCGAAAGTAAAACTATAATGTTATTGCAGGATTAACAACTTAATATTACCGAAAAAGTTGCACTTTCTTAGGTTTAGACTCAAAGTCGATTTTCTTGTAAATTGTACGTTAATCACTTGAGCACTGTACCGCATAAGCCGAAAAGCATCAATTTTACTGATTTGCGCGTAAGTAAAATTATATTGCTATTGCAGAATTGATAACTTGATATTACCGAAAAAGTTGCACTTTCTTAGGTTTAGACTCAAAGTCGATTTTCTTGTAAATTGTACGTTAATCACTTGAGCACTGTACCGCATAAGCCGAAAAACATCAATTTTACTGATTTGCGCGAAAGTAAAATTATAATGTTAATGCAGGATTAACAAATTAATATAACCGAAAAAATTGCACTTTCTTAGGTTTAGACTCAAAGCCGATTTTCTTGTAAATTGTATGTTAATCACTTGAGCACTGTACCGCATAAGCCGAAAAACATCAATTTTACTGATTTGCGCGAAAGTAAAACTATAATGTTATTGCATGATTAACAACTTAATATTACCGAAAAAGTTGCACTTTCTTAGGTTTAGACTCAAAGTCGATTTTCTTGTAAATTGTACGCTAATCACTTGAGCACTGTACCGCATAAGCCGAAAAACATCAATTTTACTGATTTGCGCGAAAGTAAAACTATAATGTTATTGCATGATTAACAACTTAATATTACCGAAAAAGTTGCACTTTCTTAGGTTTAGACTCAAAGTCGATTTTCTTGTAAATTGTACGTTAATCACTTGAGCACTGTACCGCATAAGCCGAAAAGCATCAATTTTACTGATTTGCGCGTAAGTAAAATTATATTGCTATTGCAGAATTGACAACTTGATATTACCGAAAAAGTTGCACTTTCTTAGGTTTAGACTCAAAGTCGATTTTCTTGTAAATTGTATGTTAATCACTTGAGCACTGTACCGCATAAGCCGAAAAACATCAATTTTACTGATTTGCGCGAAAGTAAAACTATAATGTTATTGCATGATTAACAACTTAATATTACCGAAAAAGTTGCACTTTCTTAGGTTTAGACTCAAAGTCGATTTTCTTGTAAATTGTACGTTAATCACTTGAGCACTGTACCGCATAAGCCGAAAAGCATCAATTTTACTGATTTGCGCGAAAGTAAAATTATATTGCTATTGCAGAATTGACAACTTGATATTACCGAAAAAGTTGCACTTTCTTAGGTTTAGACTCAAAGTCGATTTTCTTGTAAATTGTATGTTAATCACTTGAGCACTGTACCGCATAAGCCGAAAAACATCAATTTTACTGATTTGCGCGAAAGTAAAACTATAATGTTATTGCATGATTAACAACTTAATATTACCGAAAAAGTTGCACTTTCTTAGGTTTAGACTCAAAGTCGATTTTCTTGTAAATTGTATGTTAATCACTTGAGCACTGTACCGCATAAGCCGAAAAACATCAATTTTACTGATTTGCGCGTAAGTAAAATTATATTGCTATTGCAGAATTGACAACTTGATATTACCGAAAAAATTGCACTTTCTTAGGTTTAGACTCAAAGTCGATTTTCTTGTAAATTGTATGTTAATTGCGTGAGCACTGTACCGCATAAGCCGAAAAGCATCAATTTTACTGATTTGCGCGTAAGTAAAATTATATTGCTATTGCAGAATTGACAACTTGATATTACCGAAAAAGTTGCACTTTCTTAGGTTTAGACTCAAAGTCGATTTTCTTGTAAATTGTATGTTAATCACTTGAGCACTGTACCGCATAAGCCGAAAAACATCAATTTTACTGATTTGCGCGAAAGTAAAATTATAATGTTAATGCAGGATTAACAAATTAATATAACCGAAAAAATTGCACTTTCTTAGGTTTAGACTCAAAGTCGATTTTCTTGTAATTGTACGTTAATCACTTGAGCACTGTACCGCATAAGCCGAAAAACATCAATTTTACTGATTTGCGCGAAAGTAAAACTATAATGTTATTGCAGGATTAACAACTTAATATTACCGAAAAAGTTGCACTTTCTTAGGTTTAGACTCAAAGTCGATTTTCTTGTAAATTGTACGTTAATCACTTGAGCACTGTACCGCATAAGCCGAAAAGCATCAATTTTGCTGATTTGCGCGTAAGTAAAATTATATTGCTATTGCAGAATTGACAACTTGATATTACCGAAAAAATTGCACTTTCTTAGGTTTAGACTCAAAGTCGATTTTCTTGTAAATTGTACGTTAATCACTTGAGCACTGTACCGCATAAGCCGAAAAACATCAATTTTACTGATTTGCGCGAAAGTAAAACTATAATGTTATTGCATGATTAACAACTTAATATTACCGAAAAAGTTGCACTTTCTTAGGTTTAGACTCAAAGTCGATTTTCTTGTAAATTGTACGTTAATCACTTGAGCACTGTACCGCATAAGCCGAAAAGCATCAATTTTACTGATTTGCGCGTAAGTAAAATTATATTGCTATTGCAGAATTGACAAATTAATATAACCGAAAAAATTGCACTTTCTTAGGTTTAGACTTAAAGTCGATTTTCTTCTAAATTGTATGTTAATTGCGTGAGCACTGTACCGCATAAGCCGAAAAACATAAATTTTACTGATTTGCGCGAAAGTAAAATTATAATGTTAATGCAGGATTAACAAATTAATATAACCGAAAAAATTGCAATTTCTTAGGTTTAGACTCAAAGTCGATTTTCTTGTAATTGTACGTTAATCACTTGAGCACTGTACCGCATAAGCCGAAAAACATCAATTTTACTGATTTGCGCGAAAGTAAAACTATAATGTTATTGCAGGATTAACAACTTAATATTAACGAAAAAGTTGCACTTTCTTAGGTTTAGACTCAAAGTCGATTTTCTTGTAAATTGTACGTTAATCACTTGAGCACTGTACCGCATAAGCCGAAAAGCATCAATTTTACTGATTTGCGCGTAAGTAAAATTATATTGCTATTGCAGAATTGACAACTTGATATTACCGAAAAAATTGCACTTTCTTAGGTTTAGACTCAAAGTCGATTTTCTTGTAAATTGTACGTTAATCACTTGAGCACTGTACCGCATAAGCCGAAAAACATCAATTTTACTGATTTGCGCGAAAGTAAAACTATAATGTTATTGCATGATTAACAACTTAATATTACCGAAAAAGTTGCACTTTCTTAGGTTTAGACTCAAAGTCGATTTTCTTGTAAATTGTACGTTAATCACTTGAGCACTGTACCGCATAAGCCGAAAAGCATCAATTTTACTGATTTGCGCGTAAGTAAAATTATATTGCTATTGCAGAATTGACAACTTGATATTACCGAAAAAGTTGCACTTTCTTAGGTTTAGACTCAAAGTCGATTTTCTTGTAAATTGTATGTTAATCACTTGAGCACTGTACCGCATAAGCCGAAAAACATCAATTTTACTGATTTGCGCGAAAGTAAAACTATAATGTTATTGCATGATTAACAACTTAATATTACCGAAAAAGTTGCACTTTCTTAGGTTTAGACTCAAAGTCGATTTTCTTGCAAATTGTACGCTAATCACTTGAGCACTGTACCGCATAAGCCGAAAAACATCAATTTTACTGATTTGCGCGAAAGTAAAACTATAATGTTATTGCATGATTAACAACTTAATATTACCGAAAAAGTTGCACTTTCTTAGGTTTAGACTCAAAGTCGATTTTCTTGTAAATTGTACGTTAATCACTTGAGCACTGTACCGCATAAGCCGAAAAGCATCAATTTTACTGATTTGCGCGTAAGTAAAATTATATTGCTATTGCAGAATTGACAACTTGATATTACCGAAAAAGTTGCACTTTCTTAGGTTTAGACTCAAAGTCGATTTTCTTGTAAATTGTATGTTAATCACTTGAGCACTGTACCGCATAAGCCGAAAAACATCAATTTTACTGATTTGCGCGTAAGTAAAATTATATTGCTATTGCAGAATTGACAACTTGATATTACCGAAAAAATTGCACTTTCTTAGGTTTAGACTCAAAGTCGATTTTCTTGTAAATTGTACGTTAATCACTTGAGCACTGTACCGCATAAGCCGAAAAACATCAATTTTACTGATTTGCGCGAAAGTAAAACTATAATGTTATTGCATGATTAACAACTTAATATTACCGAAAAAGTTGCACTTTCTTAGGTTTAGACTCAAAGTCGATTTTCTTGTAAATTGTACGTTAATCACTTGAGCACTGTACCGCATAAGCCGAAAAGCATCAATTTTACTGATTTGCGCGTAAGTAAAATTATATTGCTATTGCAGAATTGACAACTTGATATTACCGAAAAAGTTGCACTTTCTTAGGTTTAGACTCAAAGTCGATTTTCTTGTAAATTGTATGTTAATCACTTGAGCACTGTACCGCATAAGCCGAAAAACATCAATTTTACTGATTTGCGCGAAAGTAAAACTATAATGTTATTGCATGATTAACAACTTAATATTACCGAAAAAGTTGCACTTTCTTAGGTTTAGACTCAAAGTCGATTTTCTTGTAAATTGTACGTTAATCACTTGAGCACTGTACCGCATAAGCCGAAAAGCATCAATTTTACTGATTTGCGCGTAAGTAAAATTATATTGCTATTGCAGAATTGACAACTTGATATTACCGAAAAAGTTGCACTTTCTTAGGTTTAGACTCAAAGTCGATTTTCTTGTAAATTGTATGTTAATCACTTGAGCACTGTACCGCATAAGCCGAAAAACATCAATTTTACTGATTTGCGCGAAAGTAAAACTATAATGTTATTGCATGATTAACAACTTAATATTACCGAAAAAGTTGCACTTTCTTAGGTTTAGACTCAAAGTCGATTTTCTTGTAAATTGTACGTTAATCACTTGAGCACTGTACCGCATAAGCCGAAAAACATCAATTTTACTGATTTGTGCGAAAGTAAAATTATAATGTTAATGCAGGATTAACAAATTAATATAACCGAAAAAATTGCACTTTCTTAGGTTTAGACTCAAAGCCGATTTTCTTGTAAATTGTATGTTAATCACTTGAGCACTGTACCGCATAAGCCGAAAAACATCAATTTTACTGATTTGCGCGAAAGTAAAACTATAATGTTATTGCAGGATTAACAACTTAATATTACCGAAAAAGTTGCACTTTCTTAGGTTTAGACTCAAAGTCAATTTTCTTGTAAATTGTACGTTAATCACTTGAGCACTGTACCGCATAAGCCGAAAAACATCAATTTTACTGATTTGAACGTAAGTAAAATTATATTGCTATTGCAGAATTGACAAATTAATATAACCGAAAAAATTGCACTTTCTTAGGTTTAGACTTAAAGTCGATTTTCTTCTAAATTGTATGTTAATTGCGTGAGCACTGTACCGCATAAGCCGAAAAACATAAATTTTACTGATTTGCGCGAAAGTAAAATTATAATGTTAATGCAGGATTAACAAATTAATATAACCGAAAAAATTGCACTTTCTTAGGTTTAGACTCAAAGTCGATTTTCTTGTAATTGTACGTTAATCACTTGAGCACTGTACCGCATAAGCCGAAAAACATCAATTTTACTGATTTGCGCGAAAGTAAAACTATAATGTTATTGCAGGATTAACAACTTAATATTACCGAAAAAGTTGCACTTTCTTAGGTTTAGACTCAAAGTCGATTTTCTTGTAATTGTACGTTAATCACTTGAGCATAAGCCGAAAAACATCAATTTTACTGATTTGCGCGAAAGTAAAACTATAATGTTATTGCAGGATTAACAACTTAATATTACCGAAAAAGTTGCACTTTCTTAGGTTTAGACTCAAAGTCGATTTTCTTGAAATTGTACGTTAATCACTTGAGCACTGTACCGCATAAGCCGAAAAACATCAATTTTACTGATTTGCGCGAAAGTAAAACTATAATGTTATTGCAGGATTAACAACTTAATATTACCGAAAAAGTTGCACTTTCTTAGGTTTAGACTCAAAGTCGATTTTCTTGTAATTGTACGTTAATCACTTGAGCACTGTACCGCATAAGCCGAAAAACATCAATTTTACTGATTTGCGCGAAAGTAAAACTATAATGTTATTGCAGGATTAACAACTTAATATTACCGAAAAAGTTGCACTTTCTTAGGTTTAGACTCAAAGTCGATTTTCTTGTAAATTGTACGTTAATCACTTGAGCACTGTACCGCATAAGCCGAAAAACATCAATTTTACTGATTTGAACGTAAGTAAAATTATATTGCTATTGCAGAATTGACAAATTAATATAACCGAAAAAATTGCACTTTCTTAGGTTTAGACTTAAAGTCGATTTTCTTCTAAATTGTATGTTAATTGCGTGAGCACTGTACCGCATAAGCCGAAAAACATCAATTTTACTGATTTGCGCGAAAGTAAAATTATAATGTTAATGCAGGATTAACAAATTAATATAACCGAAAAAATTGCACTTTCTTAGGTTTAGACTCAAAGTCGATTTTCTTGTAAATTGTATGTTAATCACTTGAGCACTGTACCGCATAAGCCGAAAAACATCAATTTTACTGATTTGCGCGAAAGTAAAACTATAATGTTATTGCAGGATTAACAACTTAATATTACCGAAAAAGTTGCACTTTCTTAGGTTTAGACTCAAAGTCGATTTTCTTGTAAATTGTACGTTAATCACTTGAGCACTGTACCGCATAAGCCGAAAAACATCAATTTTACTGATTTGAACGTAAGTAAAATTATATTGCTATTGCAGAATTGACAAATTAATATAACCGAAAAAATTGCACTTTCTTAGGTTTAGACTTAAAGTCGATTTTCTTGTAATTGTACGTTAATCACTTGAGCACTGTACCGCATAAGCCGAAAAACATCAATTTTACTGATTTGAACGTAAGTAAAATTATATTGCTATTGCAGAATTGACAAATTAATATAACCGAAAAAATTGCACTTTCTTAGGTTTAGACTTAAAGTCGATTTTCTTGTAATTGTACGTTAATCACTTGAGCACTGTACCGCATAAGCCGAAAAACATCAATTTTACTGATTTGAACGTAAGTAAAATTATATTGCTATTGCAGAATTGACAAATTAATATAACCGAAAAAATTGCACTTTCTTAGGTTTAGACTTAAAGTCGATTTTCTTCTAAATTGTATGTTAATTGCGTGAGCACTGTACCGCATAAGCCGAAAAACAACAATTTTACTAAGTTGCGCGAAAGTAAAATTATATAGCTATTGCAGAATTGACATATTCATATAACCGAAAAAATTGCACTTTCTTAGCTTTAGACTCAAAGTCGATTTTCTTGTAATTGTACGTTAATCACTTGAGCACTGTACCGCATAAGCCGAAAAGCATCAATTTTACTGATTTGCGCGAAAGTAAAACTATAATGTTATTGCAGGATTAACAACTTAATATTACCGAAAAAGTTGCACTTTCTTAGGTTTAGACTCAAATCGATTTTCTTGTAATTGTACGTTAATCACTTGAGCACTGTACCGCATAAGCCGAAAAACATCAATTTTACTGATTTGAACGTAAGTAAAATTATATTGCTATTGCAGAATTGACAAATTAATATAACCGAAAAAATTGCACTTTCTTAGGTTTAGACTTAAAGTCGATTTTCTTGTAATTGTACGTTAATCACTTGAGCACTGTACCGCATAAGCCGAAAAACATCAATTTTACTGATTTGCGCGAAAGTAAAACTATAATGTTATTGCATGATTAACAACTTAATATTACCGAAAAAGTTGCACTTTCTTAGGTTTAGACTCAAAGTCGATTTTCTTGTAAATTGTACGTTAATCACTTGAGCACTGTACCGCATAAGCCGAAAAGCATCAATTTTACTGATTTGCGCGTAAGTAAAATTATATTGCTATTGCAGAATTGACAACTTGATATTACCGAAAAAGTTGCACTTTCTTAGGTTTAGACTCAAAGTCGATTTTCTTGTAAATTGTACGTTAATCACTTGAGCACTGTACCGCATAAGCCGAAAAGCATCAATTTTACTGATTTGCGCGAAAGTAAAACTATAATGTTATTGCAGGATTAACAACTTAATATTACCGAAAAAGTTGCACTTTCTTAGGTTTAGACTCAAATCGATTTTCTTGTAATTGTACGTTAATCACTTGAGCACTGTACCGCATAAGCCGAAAAACATCAATTTTACTGATTTGAACGTAAGTAAAATTATATTGCTATTGCAGAATTGACAAATTAATATAACTGAAAAAATTGCACTTTCTTAGGTTTAGACCTAAAGTCGATTTTCTTCTAAATTGTATGTTAATTGCGTGAGCACTGTACCGCATAAGCCGAAAAACAACAATTTTACTAAGTTGCGCGAAAGTAAAATTATATAGCTATTGCAGAATTGACATATTCATATAACCGAAAAAATTGCTTTAGACTTAAAGTCGATTTTCGTGTAAATTGTATTTCAGTTGCGTGAGCACTGTAAACTATAATGTTATGGCAGGATTAACAAATTAATATAAAAAAAAGAAACGAAAAAATTGAACTTTCTTAGATTTTTACTTAAAGCCGATTTTATTGTAAATTGTATGTTAATTACTTGAGCACTGTACCGCATAAGCCGAAAAACATCAATTTTACTGATTTGCGCGAAAGTAAAACTATAATGTTATTGCAGGATTATCAACTTAATATTACCGAAAAAGTTGCACTTTCTTAGGTTTAGACTCAAAGTCGATTTTCTTGTAAATTGTATGTTAATCACTTGAGCACTGTACCGCATAAGCCGAAAAACATCAATTTTACTGATTTGAACGTAAGTAAATATATATTGCTATTGCAGAATTGACAAATTAATATAACCGAAAAAATTGCACTTTCTTAGGTTTAGACTTAAAGTCGATTTTCTTCCTGATTGTATTTTAATTGCGTGAGCACTGTACCGCATAAGCCGAAAAACATCAATTTTACTGATTTGCGCGAAAGTAAAATTATAATGTTAATGCAGGATTAACAAATTAATATAACCGAAAAAATTGCACTTTCTTAGGTTTAGACTCAAAGACGATTTTCTTGTAAATTGTACGTTAATCACTTTAGCACTGTACCGCATAAGCCGAAAAACATGAATTTTACTGATTTGCGCGAAAGTAAAATTATATTGCTATTGCAGAATTGACAAATTAATATAACCGAAAAAATTGCACTTTCTTAGGTTTAGACTCAAAGTCGATTTTCTTGTAAATTGTATGTTAATTGCGTGAGCACTGTACCGCATAAGCCGAAAAACATCAATTTTACTGATTTGCGCGAAAGTAAAATTATAATGTTAATGCAGGATTAACAAATTAATATAACCGAAAAAATTGCACTTTCTTAGGTTTAGACTCAAAGTCGATTTTCTTGAATATTATATGTTACTCACTTGAGCACTGTACCGCATAAGCCGAAAAACATCAATTTTACTGATTTGCTCGAAAGTAAAACTATAATGTTATTGCAGGATTATCAACTTAATATTACCGAAAAAGTTGCACTTTCTTAGGTTTAGACTCAAAGTCGATTTTCTTGTAAATTGTATGTTAATCACTTGAGCACTGTACCGCATAAGCCGAAAAACATCAATTTTACTGATTTGAACGTAAGTAAAATTATATTGCTATTGCAGAATTGACAAATTAATATAACCGAAAAAATTGCACTTTCTTAGGTTTAGACTTAAAGTCGATTTTCTTCTAAATTGTATGTTAATTGCGTGAGCACTGTACCGCATAAGCCGAAAAACATCAATTTTACTGATTTGCGCGAAAGTAAAATTATAATGTTAATGCAGGATTAACAACTTAATATTACCGAAAAAGTTGCACTTTCTTAGGTTTAGACTCAAAGTCGCTTTTCTTGTAAATTGTACGTTAATCACTTGAGCACTGTACCGCATAAGCCGAAAAACATCAATTTTATTGATTTGCGCGAAAGTAAAACTATAATGTTATTGCAGGATTAACAACTTAATATTACCGAAAAAGTTGCACTTTCTTAGGTTTAGACTCAAAGTCGATTTTCTTGTAAATTGTATGTTAATCACTTGAGAACTGTACCGCATAAGCCGAAAAGCATCAATTTTACTGATTTGCGCGTAAGTAAAATTATATTGCTATTGCAGAATTGACAACTTGATATTACCGAAAATGTTGCACTTTCTTAGGTTTACACTCAAAGTCGATTTTCTTGTAAATTGTATGTTAATCACTTGAGCACTGTACCGCATAAGCCGAAAAACATCAATTTTACTGATTTGCGCGAAAGTAAAACTATAATGTTATTGCAGGATTAACAACTTAATATTACCGAAAAAGTTGCACTTTCTTAGGTTTAGACTCAAAGTCGATTTTCTTGTAAATTGTATGTTAATCACTTGAGAACTGTACCGCATAAGCCGAAAAGCATCAATTTTACTGATTTGCGCGTAAGTAAAATTATATTGCTATTGCAGAATTGACAAATTAATATAACCGAAAAAATTGCACTTTCTTAGGTTTAGACTCAAAGTCGATTTTCTTGTAAATTGTATGTTAATCACTTGAGCACTGTACCGCATAAGCCGAAAAACATCAATTTTACTGATTTGCGCGAAAGTAAAACTATAATGTTATTGCAGGATTAACAACTTAATATTTCCGAAAAAGTTGCACTTTCTTAGGTTTAGACTCAAAATCGATTTTCTTGTAAATTGTATGTTAATCACTTGAGAACTGTACCGCATAAGCCGAAAAGCATCAATTTTACTGATTTGCGCGTAAGTAAAATTATATTGCTATTGCAGAATTGACAACTTGATATTACCGAAAATGTTGCACTTTCTTAGGTTTAGACTCAAAGTCGATTTTCTTGTAAATTGTATGTTAATCACTTGAGCACTGTACCGCATAAGCCGAAAAACATCAATTTTACTGATTTGCGCGAAAGTAAAACTATAATGTTATTGCAGGATTAACAACTTAATATTACCGAAAAAGTTGCACTTTCTTAGGTTTAGACTCAAAGTCGATTTTCTTGTAAATTGTATGTTAATCACTTGAGCACTGTACCGCATAAGCCAAAAAACAACAATTTTACTAAGTTGCGCGAAAGTAAAATTATATAGCTATTGCAGAAGTGACAAATTAATATAACCGAAAAAATTGCACTTTCTTAGGTTTAGACTTAAAGTCGATTTCCTTGTAAATTGAATTTCAGTTGCGTGAGCACTGTAAATTATAATGTTATGGCAGGATTAACAAATTAGTATATAGAAAAAAAAAGAAAAAATTGAACTTTCTTAGATTTTTACTTAAAGCCGATTTTCTTGTAAATTGTATGTTAATTACTTAAGCACTGTACCGCATAAGCCGAAAGACATCAATTTTACTGATTTGCGCGAAAGTAAAATTATATAGCTACTGCAGAATTGACATATTCACATAACCGAAAAAATTGCACTTTCTTACAATAGCTTTAGACTTAAAGTCGATTTTCTTGTAAATTGTGTTTCAGTTGCGTGAGCACTGTACCGCTTAAGCCGAAAAACATGAATTTTACTGATTTGAGCGAAAGTCAAATTATATTGTTATTGCAGAATTAACAACTTAATATTACCGAAAAAGTTGCACTTTCTTAGGTTTAGACTCAAAGTCGATTTTCTTGTAAATTTTATGTTAATCACTTGGGCACTGTACCGCATAAGCCGAAAAACATCAATTTTACTGATTTGCGCGTTAGTAAAATTTTATTGCTATTGCAGAATTGACAAATTAATATAACCGAAAAAATTGCACTTTCTTAGGTTTAGACTCAAAGTCGATTTTCTTGTAAATTGTATGTTAATCACTTGAGCACTGTACCGCATAAGCCGAAAAACATCAATTTTACTGATTTGCGCGAAAGTAAAACTATAATGTTATTGCAGGATTAACAACTTAATATTTCCGAAAAAGTTGCACTTTCTTAGGTTTAGACTCAAAATCGATTTTCTTGTAAATTGTATGTTAAACACTTGAGCACTGTACCGCATAAGCCGAAAAACAACAATTTTACTAAGTTGCGCGAAAGTAAAATTATATAGCTATTGCAGAATTGACATATTCATATAACTGAAAAAATTGCACTTTCTTAACTTTAGACTTAAAGTCGATTTTCGTGTAAATTGTATTTCAGTTGCGTGAGCACTGTAAACTATAATGTTATGGCAGGATTAACAAATTAAAATAAAAAAAAGAAAAGAAAAAATTGAACTTTCTTAGATTTTTACTTAAAGCCGATTTTATTGTAAATTGTATGTTAATTACTTGAGCACTGTACCGCATAAGCCGAAAAACATCAATTTTACTGATTTGCGCGAAAGTAAAACTATAATGTTATTGCAGGATTAACAACTTAATATTACCGAAAAAGTTGCCCTTTCTTAGGTTTAGACTTAAAGTCGATTTGCTTCTTAATTGTATGTTAATTGCGTGAGCACTGTACCGCTTAAACCGAAAAACATAAATTTTACTGATTTGAGCGAAAGTCAAATTATATTGTTATTGCAGGATTAACAAATTAATATTACCGAAAAAGTTGCACTTTCTTAGCTTTAGACTCAAAGTCGATTTTCTTGTAAATTGTATGTTAATTGCGTGAGCACTGTACCGCATAAGCCGAAAAACATAAATTTTACTGATTTGCGCGTAAGTAAAATTATATTGCTATTGCAGAATTGACAAATTAATATAATCGAAAAAATTGCACTTTCTTAGGTTTAGACTCAAAGTCGATTTTCTTGTAAATTGTACGTTAATCACTTGAGCACTGTACCGCATAAGCCGAAAAACATTAATTTTACTGATTTGAACGTTAGTAAAATTATATTGCTATTGCAGAATTGACAAATTAATATAACCGAAAAAATTGCACTTTCTTAGGTTTAGACTTAAAGTCGATTTTCTTCTAAATTGTATGTTAATTGCGTGAGCACTGTACCGCATAAGCCGAAAAACATCAATTTTACTGATTTGCGCGTAAGTAAAATTATATTGCTATTGCAGAATTGACAAATTAATATAATCGAAAAAATTGCACTTTCTTAGGTTTAGACTCAAAGTCGATTTTCTTGTAAATTGTACGTTAATCACTTGAGCACTGTACCGCATAAGCCGAAAAACATCAATTTTACTGATTTGCGCGAAAGTAAAACTATAATGTTATTGCAGGATTAACAACTTAATATTACCGAAAAAGTTGCACTTTCTTAGGTTTAGACTCAAAGTCGATTTTCTTGTAAATTGTGTGTTAATTGCGTAAGCACTGTACCGCATAAGCCGAAAAACCTCAATTTTACTGATTTGCGCGAAAGTAAAACTATAATGTTATTGCAGGATTAGCAACTTAATATTACCGAAAAAGTTGCACTTTCTTAGGTTTAGACTCAAAGTCGATTTTCTTGTAAATTGTGTGTTAATTGCGTAAGCACTGTACCGCATAAGCCGAAAAACATCAATTTTACTGATTTGCGCGAAAGTAAAATTATAATGTTAATGCAGGATTAACAACTTAATATTACCGAAAAAGTTGCACTTTCTTAGGTTTAGACTCAAAGTCGATTTTCTTGTAAATTGTATGTTAATCACTTGAGAACTGTACCGCATAAGCCGAAAAGCATCAATTTTACTGATTTGCGCGTAAGTAAAATTATATTGCTATTGCAGAATTGACAAATTAATATAACCGAAAAAATTGCACTTTCTTAGGTTTAGAATCAAAGTCGATTTTCTTGTAAATTGTATGTTAATCACTTGAGAACTGTACCGCATAAGCCGAAAAGCATCAATTTTACTGATTTGCGCGTAAGTAAAATTATATTGCTATTGCAGAATTGACAAATTAATATAACCGAAAAAATTGCACTTTCTTAGCTTTAGACTTAAAGTCGATTATCTTGTAAATTGTATTTCAGTCGCGTGAGCACTGTAAACTATAATGTTATGGCAGGATTAACAAATTAATATAAAAAAAAAGAAAAGAAAAAATTGAACATTCTTAGATTTTTACTTAAAGCCGATTTTCTTGAAAATTGTATGTTAATTACTTGAGCACTGTACCGCATAAGCCGAAAAACATCAATTTTACTGATTTGCGCGAAAGTAAAACTATAATGTTATTGCAGGATTAACAACTTAATATTACCGAAAAAGTTGCACTTTCTTAGGTTTAGACTTAAAGTCGATTTGCTTCTAAATTGTATGTTAATTGCGTGAGCACTGTACCGCTTAAACCGAAAAACATGAATTTTACTGATTTGAGCGAAAGTCAAGTTATATTGTTATTGCAGGATTAACAAATTAATATTACCGAAAAAGTTGCACTTTCTTAGGTTTAGACTCAAAGTCGATTTTCTTGTAAATTGTATGTCAGTTGCGTGAGCACTGTACTGCTTAAGCCGAAAAACATGAATTTTACTGATTTGAGCGAAAGTCAAATTATATTGTTATTGCAGGATTAACAAATTAATATAATCGAAAAAATTGCACTTTCTTAGGTTTAGACTCAAAGTCGATTTTCTTGTAAATTGTACGTTAATCACTTGAGCACTGTACCGCATAAGCCGAAAAACATGAATTTTACTGAATTGAGCGAAAGTCAAATTATATTGTTATTGCAGGATTAATAAATTAATATAACCGAAAAAATTGCACTTTCTTAGGTTTAGACTCAAAGTCGATTTTCTTGTAAATTGTATGTTAATCACTTGAGCACTGTACCGCATGAGCCGAAAAACAACAATTTTACTAAGTTGCGCGAAAGTAAAATTATATAGCTATTGCAGAATTGACATATTCATATAACTGAAAAAATTGCACTTTCTTAGCTTTAGACTTAAAGTCGATTTTCGTGTAAATTGTATTTCAGTTGCGTGAGCACTGTAAACTATAATGTTATGGCAGGAATAACAAATTAATATAAAAAAAAGAAAAGAAAAAATTGAACTTTCTTAGATTTTTACTTAAAGCCGATTTTATTGTAAATTGTATGTTAATTACTTGAGCACTGTACCGCATAAGCCGAAAAACATCAATTTTACTGATTTGCGCGAAAGTAAAACTATAATGTTATTGCAGGATTAACAACTTAATATTACCGAAAAAGTTGCCCTTTCTTAGGTTTAGACTTAAAGTCGATTTGCTTCTAAATTGTATGTTAATTGCGTGAGCACTGTACCGCTTAAACCGAAAAACATAAATTTTACTGATTTGAACGTAAGTAAAATTATATTGCTATTGCAGAATTGACAAATTAATATAATCAAAAAAATTGCACTTTCTTAGGTTTAGACTTAAAGTCGATTTTCTTCTAAATTGTATGTTAATTGCGTGAGCACTGTACCGCATAAGCCGAAAAACATCAATTTTACTGATTTGCGCGTAAGTAAAATTATATTGCTATTGCAGAATTGACAAATTAATGTAACCGAAAAAATTCCACTTTCTTAGGTTTAGACTCAAAGTCGATTTTCTTGTAAATTGTACGTTAATCACTTGAGCACTGTACCGCATAAGCCGAAAAACATCAATTTTACTGATTTGCGCGAAAGTAAAACTATAATGTTATTGCAGGATTAACAACTTAATATTACCGAAAAAGTTGCACTTTCTTAGGTTTAGACTCAAAGTCGATTTTCTTGTAAATTGTATGTTAATCACTTGAGAACTGTACCGCATAAGCCGAAAAGCATCAATTTTACTGATTTGCGCGTAAGTAAAATTATATTGCTATTGCAGAATTGACCACTTGATATTACCGAAAAAGTTGCACTTTCTTAGGTTTAGACTCAAAGTCGATTTTCTTGTAAATTGTATGTTAATCATTTGAGCACTGTACCGCATAAGCCGAAAAACATCAATTTTACTGATTTGCGCGAAAGTAAAACTATAATGTTATTGCAGGATTAACAACTTAATATTACCGAAAAAGTTGCACTTTCTTAGGTTTAGACTCAAAGTCGATTTTCTTGTAATTGTACGTTAATCACTTGAGCACTGTACCGCATAAGCCGAAAGACATCAATTTTACTGATTTGCGCGAAAGTAAAACTATAATGTTATTGCAGGATTAACAACTTAATATTACCGAAAAAGTTGCACTTTCTTAGGTTTAGACTCAAAGTCGATTTTCTTGTAAATTGTACGTTAATCACTTGAGCACTGTACCGCATAAGCCGAAAAACATCAATTTTACTGATTTGAACGTAAGTAAAATTATATTGCTATTGCAGAATTGACAAATTAATATAACCGAAAAAATTGCACTTTCTTAGGTTTAGACTTAAAGTCGATTTTCTTCTAAATTGTATGTTAATTGCGTGAGCACTGTACCGCAAAAGCCGAAAAACATCAATTTTACTGATTTGCGCGAAAGTAAAATTATAATGTTAATGCAGGATTAACAAATTAATATAACCGAAAAAATTGCACTTTCTTAGGTTTAGACTCAAAGTCGATTTTCTTGTAAATTGTATGTTAATCACTTGAGCACTGTACCGCATAAGCCGAAAAACATCAATTTTACTGATTTGCGCGAAAGTAAAACTATAATGTTATTGCAGGATTAACAACTTAATATTACCGAAAAAGTTGCACTTTCTTAGGTTTAGACTCAAAGTCGATTTTCTTGTAAATTGTGTGTTAATTGCGTAAGCACTGTACCGCATAAGCCGAAAAACCTCAATTTTACTGATTTGCGCGAAAGTAAAACTATAATGTTATTGCAGGATTAGCAACTTAATATTACCGAAAAAGTTGCACTTTCTTAGGTTTAGACTCAAAGTCGATTTTCTTGTAAATTGTGTGTTAATTGCGTAAGCACTGTACCGCATAAGCCGAAAAACATCAATTTTACTGATTTGCGCGAAAGTAAAATTATAATGTTAATGCAGGATTAACAACTTAATATTACCGAAAAAGTTGCACTTTCTTAGGTTTAGACTCAAAGTCGATTTTCTTGTAAATTGTATGTTAATCACTTGAGAACTGTACCGCATAAGCCGAAAAGCATCAATTTTACTGATTTGCGCGTAAGTAAAATTATATTGCTATTGCAGAATTGACAAATTAATATAACCGAAAAAATTGCACTTTCTTAGGTTTAGAATCAAAGTCGATTTTCTTGTAAATTGTATGTTAATCACTTGAGAACTGTACCGCATAAGCCGAAAAGCATCAATTTTACTGATTTGCGCGTAAGTAAAATTATATTGCTATTGCAGAATTGACAAATTAATATAACCGAAAAAATTGCACTTTCTTAGCTTTAGACTTAAAGTCGATTATCTTGTAAATTGTATTTCAGTCGCGTGAGCACTGTAAACTATAATGTTATGGCAGGATTAACAAATTAATATAAAAAAAAAGAAAAGAAAAAATTGAACATTCTTAGATTTTTACTTAAAGCCGATTTTCTTGAAAATTGTATGTTAATTACTTGAGCACTGTACCGCATAAGCCGAAAAACATCAATTTTACTGATTTGCGCGAAAGTAAAACTATAATGTTATTGCAGGATTAACAACTTAATATTACCGAAAAAGTTGCACTTTCTTAGGTTTAGACTTAAAGTCGATTTGCTTCTAAATTGTATGTTAATTGCGTGAGCACTGTACCGCTTAAACCGAAAAACATGAATTTTACTGATTTGAGCGAAAGTCAAGTTATATTGTTATTGCAGGATTAACAAATTAATATTACCGAAAAAGTTGCACTTTCTTAGGTTTAGACTCAAAGTCGATTTTCTTGTAAATTGTATGTCAGTTGCGTGAGCACTGTACTGCTTAAGCCGAAAAACATGAATTTTACTGATTTGAGCGAAAGTCAAATTATATTGTTATTGCAGGATTAACAAATTAATATAATCGAAAAAATTGCACTTTCTTAGGTTTAGACTCAAAGTCGATTTTCTTGTAAATTGTACGTTAATCACTTGAGCACTGTACCGCATAAGCCGAAAAACATGAATTTTACTGAATTGAGCGAAAGTCAAATTATATTGTTATTGCAGGATTAATAAATTAATATAACCGAAAAAATTGCACTTTCTTAGGTTTAGACTCAAAGTCGATTTTCTTGTAAATTGTATGTTAATCACTTGAGCACTGTACCGCATGAGCCGAAAAACAACAATTTTACTAAGTTGCGCGAAAGTAAAATTATATAGCTATTGCAGAATTGACATATTCATATAACTGAAAAAATTGCACTTTCTTAGCTTTAGACTTAAAGTCGATTTTCGTGTAAATTGTATTTCAGTTGCGTGAGCACTGTAAACTATAATGTTATGGCAGGATTAACAAATTAATATAAAAAAAAGAAAAGAAAAAATTGAACTTTCTTAGATTTTTACTTAAAGCCGATTTTATTGTAAATTGTATGTTAATTACTTGAGCACTGTACCGCATAAGCCGAAAAACATCAATTTTACTGATTTGCGCGAAAGTAAAACTATAATGTTATTGCAGGATTAACAACTTAATATTACCGAAAAAGTTGCCCTTTCTTAGGTTTAGACTTAAAGTCGATTTGCTTCTAAATTGTATGTTAATTGCGTGAGCACTGTACCGCTTAAACCGAAAAACATAAATTTTACTGATTTGAACGTAAGTAAAATTATATTGCTATTGCAGAATTGACAAATTAATATAATCAAAAAAATTGCACTTTCTTAGGTTTAGACTTAAAGTCGATTTTCTTCTAAATTGTATGTTAATTGCGTGAGCACTGTACCGCATAAGCCGAAAAACATCAATTTTACTGATTTGCGCGTAAGTAAAATTATATTGCTATTGCAGAATTGACAAATTAATGTAACCGAAAAAATTCCACTTTCTTAGGTTTAGACTCAAAGTCGATTTTCTTGTAAATTGTACGTTAATCACTTGAGCACTGTACCGCATAAGCCGAAAAACATCAATTTTACTGATTTGCGCGAAAGTAAAACTATAATGTTATTGCAGGATTAACAACTTAATATTACCGAAAAAGTTGCACTTTCTTAGGTTTAGACTCAAAGTCGATTTTCTTGTAAATTGTATGTTAATCACTTGAGAACTGTACCGCATAAGCCGAAAAGCATCAATTTTACTGATTTGCGCGTAAGTAAAATTATATTGCTATTGCAGAATTGACCACTTGATATTACCGAAAAAGTTGCACTTTCTTAGGTTTAGACTCAAAGTCGATTTTCTTGTAAATTGTATGTTAATCATTTGAGCACTGTACCGCATAAGCCGAAAAACATCAATTTTACTGATTTGCGCGAAAGTAAAACTATAATGTTATTGCAGGATTAACAACTTAATATTACCGAAAAAGTTGCACTTTCTTAGGTTTAGACTCAAAGTCGATTTTCTTGTAATTGTACGTTAATCACTT
Organism: Bactrocera oleae; assembly: GCF_042242935.1. Taxonomy (NCBI): domain Eukaryota; kingdom Metazoa; phylum Arthropoda; class Insecta; order Diptera; family Tephritidae; genus Bactrocera; species Bactrocera oleae. Next base: position 12,674,611 of record NC_091541.1, on the reverse strand, counting down.
GAGCACTGTACCGCATAAGCCGAAAGACATCAATTTTACTGATTTGCGCGAAAGTAAAACTATAATGTTATTGCAGGATTAACAACTTAATATTACCGAAAAAGTTGCACTTTCTTAGGTTTAGACTCAAAGTCGATTTTCTTGTAAATTGTACGTTAATCACTTGAGCACTGTACCGCATAAGCCGAAAAACATCAATTTTACTGATTTGAACGTAAGTAAAATTATATTGCTATTGCAGAATTGACAAATTAATATAACCGAAAAAATTGCACTTTCTTAGGTTTAGACTTAAAGTCGATTTTCTTCTAAATTGTATGTTAATTGCGTGAGCACTGTACCGCAAAAGCCGAAAAACATCAATTTTACTGATTTGCGCGAAAGTAAAATTATAATGTTAATGCAGGATTAACAAATTAATATAACCGAAAAAATTGCACTTTCTTAGGTTTAGACTCAAAGTCGATTTTCTTGTAAATTGTATGTTAATCACTTGAGCACTGTACCGCATAAGCCGAAAAACATCAATTTTACTGATTTGCGCGAAAGTAAAACTATAATGTTATTGCAGGATTAACAACTTAATATTACCGAAAAAGTTGCACTTTCTTAGGTTTAGACTCAAAGTCGATTTTCTTGTAATTGTACGTTAATCACTTGAGCACTGTACCGCATAAGCCGAAAAACATCAATTTTACTGATTTGCGCGAAAGTAAAACTATAATGTTATTGCAGGATTAACAACTTAATATTACCGAAAAAGTTGCACTTTCTTAGGTTTAGACTCAAAGTCGATTTTCTTGTAAATTGTACGTTAATCACTTGAGCACTGTACCGCATAAGCCGAAAAACATGAATTTTACTGATTTGCGCGAAAGTAAAATTATATTGCTATTGCAGAATTGACAAATTAATATAACCGAAAAAATTGCACTTTCTTAGGTTTAGACTCAAAGTCGATTTTCTTGTAAATTGTATGTTAATTGCGTGAGCACTGTACCGCATAAGCCGAAAAACATCAATTTTACTGATGTGCGCGAAAGTAAAATTATATTGCTATTGCAGAATTGACAAATTAATATAACCGAAAAAATTGCACTTTCTTAGGTTTAGACTCAAAGTCGATTTTCTTGTAAATTGTATGTTAATTGCGTGAACACTGTACCGCGTAAGCCGAAAAACATCAATTTTACTGATTTGCGCGAAAGTAAAACTATAATGTTATTGCAGGATTAACAACTTAATATTACCGAAAAAGTTGCACTTTCTTAGGTTTAGACTCAAAGTCGATTTTCTTGTAAATTGTATGTTAATCACTTGAGAACTGTACCGCATAAGCCGAAAAGCATCAATTTTACTGATTTGAACGTAAGTAAAATTATATTGCTATTGCAGAATTGACAAATTAATATAATCAAAAAAATTGCACTTTCTTAGGTTTAGACTTAAAGTCGATTTTCTTCTAAATTGTATGTTAATTGCGTGAGCACTGTACCGCATAAGCCGAAAAACATCAATTTTACTGATTTGCGCGTAAGTAAAATTATATTGCTATTGCAGAATTGACAAATTAATGTAACCGAAAAAATTCCACTTTCTTAGGTTTAGACTCAAAGTCGATTTTCTTGTAAATTGTACGTTAATCACTTGAGCACTGTACCGCATAAGCCGAAAAACATCAATTTTACTGATTTGCGCGAAAGTAAAACTATAATGTTATTGCAGGATTAACAACTTAATATTACCGAAAAAGTTGAACTTTCTTAGGTTTAGACTCAAAGTCGATTTTCTTGTAAATTGTATGTTAATCACTTGAGAACTGTACCGCATAAGCCGAAAAGCATCAATTTTACTGATTTGCGCGTAAGTAAAATTATATTGCTATTGCAGAATTGACCACTTGATATTACCGAAAAAGTTGCACTTTCTTAGGTTTAGACTCAAAGTCGATTTTCTTGTAAATTGTATGTTAATCATTTGAGCACTGTACCGCATAAGCCGAAAAACATCAATTTTACTGATTTGCGCGAAAGTAAAACTATAATGTTATTGCAGGATTAACAACTTAATATTACCGAAAAAGTTGCACTTTCTTAGGTTTAGACTCAAAGTCGATTTTCTTGTAATTGTACGTTAATCACTTGAGCACTGTACCGCATAAGCCGAAAGACATCAATTTTACTGATTTGCGCGAAAGTAAAACTATAATGTTATTGCAGGATTAACAACTTAATATTACCGAAAAAGTTGCACTTTCTTAGGTTTAGACTCAAAGTCGATTTTCTTGTAAATTGTACGTTAATCACTTGAGCACTGTACCGCATAAGCCGAAAAACATCAATTTTACTGATTTGCGCGAAAGTAAAATTATATTGCTATTGCAGAATTGACAAATTAATATAACCGAAAAAATTGCACTTTCTTAGGTTTAGACTCAAAGTCGATTTTCTTGTAAATTGTATGTTAATTGCGTGAGCACTGTACCGCATAAGCCGAAAAACATCAATTTTACTGATGTGCGCGAAAGTAAAATTATATTGCTATTGCAGAATTGACAAATTAATATAACCGAAAAAATTGCACTTTCTTAGGTTTAGACTCAAAGTCGATTTTCTTGTAAATTGTATGTTAATTGCGTGAACACTGTACCGCGTAAGCCGAAAAACATCAATTTTACTGATTTGCGCGAAAGTAAAACTATAATGTTATTGCAGGATTAACAACTTAATATTACCGAAAAAGTTGCACTTTCTTAGGTTTAGACTCAAAGTCGATTTTCTTGTAAATTGTATGTTAATCACTTGAGAACTGTACCGCATAAGCCGAAAAGCATCAATTTTACTGATTTGAACGTAAGTAAAATTATATTGCTATTGCAGAATTGACAAATTAATATAATCAAAAAAATTGCACTTTCTTAGGTTTAGACTTAAAGTCGATTTTCTTCTAAATTGTATGTTAATTGCGTGAGCACTGTACCGCATAAGCCGAAAAACATCAATTTTACTGATTTGCGCGTAAGTAAAATTATATTGCTATTGCAGAATTGACAAATTAATGTAACCGAAAAAATTCCACTTTCTTAGGTTTAGACTCAAAGTCGATTTTCTTGTAAATTGTACGTTAATCACTTGAGCACTGTACCGCATAAGCCGAAAAACATCAATTTTACTGATTTGCGCGAAAGTAAAACTATAATGTTATTGCAGGATTAACAACTTAATATTACCGAAAAAGTTGCACTTTCTTAGGTTTAGACTCAAAGTCGATTTTCTTGTAAATTGTATGTTAATCACTTGAGAACTGTACCGCATAAGCCGAAAAGCATCAATTTTACTGATTTGCGCGTAAGTAAAATTATATTGCTATTGCAGAATTGACCACTTGATATTACCGAAAAAGTTGCACTTTCTTAGGTTTAGACTCAAAGTCGATTTTCTTGTAAATTGTATGTTAATCATTTGAGCACTGTACCGCATAAGCCGAAAAACATCAATTTTACTGATTTGCGCGAAAGTAAAACTATAATGTTATTGCAGGATTAACAACTTAATATTACCGAAAAAGTTGCACTTTCTTAGGTTTAGACTCAAAGTCGATTTTCTTGTAAATGTACGTTAATCACTTGAGCACTGTACCGCATAAGCCGAAAGACATCAATTTTACTGATTTGCGCGAAAGTAAAACTATAATGTTATTGCAGGATTAACAACTTAATATTACCGAAAAAGTTGCACTTTCTTAGGTTTAGACTCAAAGTCGATTTTCTTGTAAATTGTACGTTAATCACTTGAGCACTGTACCGCATAAGCCGAAAAACATCAATTTTACTGATTTGAACGTAAGTAAAATTATATTGCTATTGCAGAATTGACAAATTAATATAACCGAAAAAATTGCACTTTCTTAGGTTTAGACTTAAAGTCGATTTTCTTCTAAATTGTATGTTAATTGCGTGAGCACTGTACCGCAAAAGCCGAAAAACATCAATTTTACTGATTTGCGCGAAAGTAAAATTATAATGTTAATGCAGGATTAACAAATTAATATAACCGAAAAAATTGCACTTTCTTAGGTTTAGACTCAAAGTCGATTTTCTTGTAAATTGTATGTTAATCACTTGAGCACTGTACCGCATAAGCCGAAAAACATCAATTTTACTGATTTGCGCGAAAGTAAAACTACAATGTTATTGCAGGATTAACAACTTAATATTACCGAAAAAGTTGCACTTTCTTAGGTTTAGACTCAAAGTCGATTTTCTTGTAATTGTACGTTAATCACTTGAGCACTGTACCGCATAAGCCGAAAAACATCAATTTTACTGATTTGCGCGAAAGTAAAACTATAATGTTATTGCAGGATTAACAACTTAATATTACCGAAAAAGTTGCACTTTCTTAGGTTTAGACTCAAAGTCGATTTTCTTGTAAATTGTACGTTAATCACTTGAGCACTGTACCGCATAAGCCGAAAAACATGAATTTTACTGATTTGCGCGAAAGTAAAATTATATTGCTATTGCAGAATTGACAAATTAATATAACCGAAAAAATTGCACTTTCTTAGGTTTAGACTCAAAGTCGATTTTCTTGTAAATTGTATGTTAATTGCGTGAGCACTGTACCGCATAAGCCGAAAAACATCAATTTTACTGATGTGCGCGAAAGTAAAATTATATTGCTATTGCAGAATTGACAAATTAATATAACCGAAAAAATTGCACTTTCTTAGGTTTAGACTCAAAGTCGATTTTCTTGTAAATTGTATGTTAATTGCGTGAACACTGTACCGCGTAAGCCGAAAAACATCAATTTTACTGATTTGCGCGAAAGTAAAATTATAATGTTAATGCAGGATTAACAAATTAATATAACCGAAAAAATTGCACTTTCTTAGGTTTAGACTCAAAGTCGATTTTCTTGAATATTATATGTTACTCACTTGAGCACTGTACCGCATAAGCCGAAAAACATCAATTTTACTGATTTGCGCGAAAGTAAAACTATAATGTTATTGCAGGATTATCAACTTAATATTACCGAAAAAGTTGCACTTTCTTAGGTTTAGACTCAAAGTCGATTTTCTTGTAAATTGTATGTTAATCACTTGAGCACTGTACCGCATAAGCCGAAAAACATCAATTTTACTGATTTGAACGTAAGTAAAATTATATTGCTATTGCAGAATTGACAAATTAATATAACCGAAAAAATTGCACTTTCTTAGGTTTAGACTTAAAGTCGATTTTCTTCTAAATTGTATGTTAATTGCGTGAGCACTGTACCGCATAAGCCGAAAAACATCAATTTTACTGATTTACGCGAAAGTAAAATTATAATGTTAATGCAGGATTAACAAATTAATATAACCGAAAAAATTGCACTTTCTTAGGTTTAGACTCAAAGTCGATTTTCTTGTAAATTGTACGTTAATCACTTGAGCACTGTACCGCATAAGCCGAAAAACATCAATTTTACTGATTTGCGCGTAAGTAAAATTATATTGCTATTGCAGAATTGACAAATTAATGTAACCGAAAAAATTGCACTTTCTTAGGTTTAGACTCAAAGTCGATTTTCTTGTAAATTGTACGTTAATCACTTGAGCACTGTACCGCATAAGCCGAAAAACATCAATTTTACTGATTTGCGCGAAAGTAAAACTATAATGTTATTGCAGGATTAACAACTTAATATTACCGAAAAAGTTGCACTTTCTTAGGTTTTGACTCAAAGTCGATTTTCTTGTAAATTGTATGTTAATCACTTGAGAACTGTACCGCATAAGCCGAAAAGCATCAATTTTACTGATTTGCGCGTAAGTAAAATTATATTGCTATTGCAGAATTGACAACTTGATATTACCGAAAAAGTTGCACTTTCTTAGGTTTAGACTCAAAGTCGATTTTCTTGTAAATTGTATGTTAATCACTTGAGCACTGTACCGCATAAGCCGAAAAACATCAATTTTACTGATTTGCGCGAAAGTTAAACTATAATGTTATTGCAGGATTATCAACTTAATATTACCGAAAAAGTTGCACTTTCTTAGGTTTAGACTCAAAGTCGATTTTCTTGTAAATTGTATGTTAATCACTTGAGCACTGTACCGCATAAGCCGAAAAACATCAATTTTACTGATTTGCGCTAAAGTAAAATTATAATGTTAATGCAGGATTAACAACTTAATATTACCGAAAAAGTTGCACTTTCTTAGGTTTAGACTCAAAGTCGATTTTCTTGTAAATTGTATGTTAATCACTTGAGAACTGTACCGCATAAGCCGAAAAGCATCAATTTTACTGATTTGCGCGTAAGTAAAATTATATTGCTATTGCAGAATTGACAAATTAATATAACCGAAAAAATTGCACCTTCTTAGGTTTAGACTCAAAGTCGATTTTCTTGTAAATTGTATGTTAATCACTTGAGAACTGTACCGCATAAGCCGAAAAGCATCAATTTTACTGATTTGCGCGTAAGTAAAATTATATTGCTATTGCAGAATTGACAAATTAATATAACCGAAAAAATTGCACTTTCTTAGCTTTAGACTTAAAGTCGATTATCTTGTAAATTGTATTTCAGTCGCGTGAGCACTGTAAACTATAATGTTATGGCAGGATTAACAAATTAATATAAAAAAAAAGAAAAGAAAAAATTGAACATTCTTAGATTTTTACTTAAAGCCGATTTTCTTGTAAATTGTATGTTAATTACTTGAGCACTGTACCGCATAAGCCGAAAAACATCAATTTTACTGATTTGCGCGAAAGTAAAACTATAATGTTATTGCAGGTTTAACAACTTAATATTACCGAAAAAGTTGCACTTTCTTAGATTTAGACTCAAAGTCGATTTTCTTGTAAATTGTATGTCAATTGCGGAAGCACTGTACTGCTTAAGCCGAAAAACATCAATATTACTGATTTCCGCGAAAGTAAAATTATAATGTTATTGCAGAATTTACATATTCATATAACCGAAAAAACTGTACTTTCTTAGTTTTAGACTTAAACTCGATTTTCTTCTAAATTGTATGTCAATTGCGTGAGCACTGTACTGCTAAAGCCGAAAAACATGAATTTTTCTGATTTGCGCGAAAGTAAAATTATATTGCTATTGCAGAATTGACAAATTAATATAACCGAAAAAATTGCACTTTCTTAGGTTTAGACTCAAAGTCGATTTTCTTGTAATTTGTATGTTAATCATTTGAGCACTGTACCGCAAAAGCCGAAAAACATCAATTTTACTGATTTGCGCGTAAGTAAAATTATATTGCTATTGCAGAATTGACAAATTAATATAACCGAAAAAATTGCACTTTCTTAGGTTTAGACTCAAAGTCGATTTTCTTGTAAATTGTATGTTAATCACTTGAGCACAGTACCGCATAAGCCGAAAAACAACAATTTTACTGATTTGCGCGAAAGTAAAATTATATAGCTACTGCAGAATTGACATATTCATATAACCGAAAAAATTGCACTTTCTTACAATAGCTTTAGACTTAAAGTCGATTTTCTTCTAAATTGTATGTCAATTGCGTGAGCACTGTACTGCTAAAGCCGAAAAACATGAATTTTACTGATTTGCGCGAAAGTAAAATTATATTGCTATTGCAGAATTGACAAATTAATATAACCGAAAAAATTGCACTTTCTTAGGTTTAGACTTAAAGTCGATTTTCTTGTAAATTGTATGTTAATCACTTGAGCACTGTACCGCATAAGCCGAAAAACATCAATTTTACTGATTTGCGCGAAAGTAAAATTATAATGTTAATGCAGGATTAACAAATTATTATAACCGAAAAAATTGCACTTTCTTAGATTAAGACTCAAAGTCGATTTTCTTGTAAATTGTATGTTAATCATTTGAGCACTGTACCGCAAAAGCCGAAAAACATCAATTTTACTGATTTGCGCGTAAGTAAAATTATATTGCTATTGCAGAATTGACAAATTAATATAACCGAAAAAATTGCACTTTCTTAGGTTTAGACTCAAAGTCGATTTTCTTGTATATTGTATGTTAATCATTTGAGCACTGTACCGCAAAAGCCGAAAAACATGAATTTTACTGATTTGAGCGAAAGTCAAATTATATTGTTATTGCAGAATTAACAACTTAATATTACCGAAAAATTGCACTTTCTTAGGTTTAGACTCAAAGTCGATTTTCTTGTAAATTGTATGTTAATCACTTGAGCACTGTACCGCATAAGCCGAAAAACATCAATTTTACTGATTTGCGCGAAAGTAAAATTATAATGTTAATGCAGGATTAACAAATTATTATAACCGAAAAAATTGCACTTCCTTAGATTAAGACTCAACGTCGATTTTCTTGTAAATTGTATGTTAATCATTTGAGCACTGTACCGCATAAGCCGAAAAACATCAATTTTACTGATTTGCGCGTAAGTAAAATTATATTGCTATTGCAGAATTGACAAATTAATATAACCGAAAAAATTGCACTTTCTTAGGTTTAGACTCAAAGTCGATTTTCTTGTAAATTGTATGTAAATCACTTGGGCACAGTACCGCATAAGCCGAAAAACAACAATTTTACTGATTTGCGCGAAAGTAAAATTATATAGCTACTGCAGAATTGACATATTCATATAACCGAAAAAATTGCACTTTCTTACAATAGCTTTAGACTTAAAGTCGATTTTCTTTTAAATTGTATTTCAGTTGCGTGAGCACTGTACTGCTAAAACCGAAAAACATGAATTTTACTGATTTGAGCGAAAGTCAAATTATATTGTTATTGCAGGATTAACAAATTAATATTACCGAAAAAGTTGCACTTTCTTAGATTAAGACTCAAAGTCGATTTTCTTGTAAATTGTATGTTAATCACTTGAGCACTGTACCGCATAAGCCGAAAAACATCAATTTTACTGATTTGCGCGAAAGTAAAATTATAATGTTAATGCAGGATTAACAAATTATTATAACCGAAAAAATTGCACTTCCTTAGATTAAGACTCAACGTCGATTTTCTTGTAAATTGTATGTTAATCATTTGAGCACTGTACCGCATAAGCCGAAAAACATCAATTTTACTGATTTGCGCGAAAGTAAAACTATGATGTTATTGCAGGATTAACAACTTAATATTACCGAAAAAGTTGCACTTTCTTAGGTTTAGACTCAAAGTCGATTTTCTTGTAATTGTACGTTAATCACTTGAGCACTGTACCGCATAAGCCGAAAAACAACAATTTTACTGATTTGCGCGAAAGTAAAATTATATAGCTACTGCAGAATTGACATATTCATATAACCGAAAAAATTGCACTTTCTTACAATAGCTTTAGACTTAAAGTCGATTTTCTTTTAAATTGTATTTCAGTTGCGTGAGCACTGTACTGCTAAAACCGAAAAACATGAATTTTACTGATTTGAGCGAAAGTCAAGTTATATTGTTATTGCAGGATTAACAAATTAATATTACCGAAAAAGTTGCACTTTCTTAGATTAAGACTCAAAGTCGTTTTTCTTGTAAATTGTATGTTAATCACTTGAGCACTGTACCGCATAAGCCGAAAAACATCAATTTTACTGATTTGCGCGAAAGTAAAATTATAATGTTAATGCAGGATTAACAAATTATTATAACCGAAAAAATTGCACTTCCTTAGATTAAGACTCAACGTCGATTTTCTTGTAAATTGTATGTTAATCATTTGAGCACTGTACCGCATAAGCCGAAAAACATCAATTTTACTGATTTGCGCGAAAGTAAAACTATAATGTTAATGCAGGATTAACAAATTATTATAACCGAAAAAATTGCACTTCCTTAGATTAAGACTCAACGTCGATTTTCTTGTAAATTGTATGTAAATCACTTGAGCACTGTACCGCATAAGCCGAAAAACAACAATTTTACTAAGTTGCGCGAAAGTAAAATTATATAGCTATTGCAGAATTTACATATTCATATAACCGAAAAAATTGCACTTTCTTAGCTTTAGACTTAAAGTCGATTTTCTTGTAAATTGTATTTCAGTCGCGTGAGCACTGTAAACTATAATGTTATGGCAGGATTAACAAATTAGTATAAAAAAAAGAAAAGAAAAAATTGAACTTTCTTAGATTTTTACTTAAAGCCGATTTTCTTGTAAATTGTATGTTAATTACTTGAGCACTGTACCGCATAAGCCGAAAAACATCAATTTTACTGATTTGCGCGAAAGTAAAACTATAATTTTATTGCAGGATTAACAACTTTATATTACCAAAAAAGTTGCACTTTCTTAGGTTTAGACTTAAAGTCGATTTGCTTCTAAATTGTATGTTAATTGCGTGAGCACTGTACCGCTTAAACCAAAAAACATGATTTTTCCTGATTTGAGCGAAAGTCAAATTATATTGTTATTGCAGGATTAACAAATTAATATTACCGAAGAAGTTGCACTTTCTTAGGTTTAGACTCAAAGTCGATTTTCTTGTAAATTGTATGTCAGTTGCGTGAGCACTGTACCGCATAAGCCGAAAAACATCAATTTTACTGATTTGAGCAAAAGTCAAATTATATTGTTATTGCAGGATTAACAAATTAATATTACCGAAAAAGTTGCACTTTCTTAGGTTTAGACTCAAAGTCGATTTTCTTGTAAATTGTATGTTAATCATTTGAGCACTGTACCGCATAAGCCGAAAAACATCAATTTTACTGATTTCGCGTAAGTAAAATTATATTGCTATTGCAGAATTGACAAATTAATATAACCGAAAAAATTGCACTTTCTTAGGTTTAGACTCAAAGTCGATTTTCTTGTAAATTGTATGTTAATCACTTGAGCACTGTACCGCATAAGCCGAAAAACAACAATTTTACTGATTTGCGCGAAAGTGAAATTATATAGCTACTGCAGAATTGACATATTCATATAACCGAAAAAATTGCACTTTCTTACAATAGCTTTAGACTTAAAGTCGATTTTCTTTTAAATTGTATTTCAGTTGCGTGAGCACTGTACTGCTAAAACCGAAAAACATGAATTTTACTGATTTGAGCGAAAGTCAAATTATATTGTTATTGCAGGATTAACAAATTAATATTACCGAAAAAGTTGCACTTTCTTAGATTAAGACTCAAAGTCGATTTTCTTGTAAATTGTATGTTAATCACTTGAGCACTGTACCGCATAAGCCGAAAAACATCAATTTTACTGATTTGCGCGAAAGTAAAATTATAATGTTAATGCAGGATTAACAAATTATTATAACCGAAAAAATTGCACTTCCTTAGATTAAGACTCAACGTCGATTTTCTTGTAAATTGTATGTTAATCATTTGAGCACTGTACCGCATAAGCCGAAAAACATCAATTTTACTGATTTGCGCGAAAGTAAAACTATAATGTTATTGCAGGATTAACAACTTAATATTACCGAAAAAGTTGCACTTTCTTAGGTTTAGACTCAAAGTCGATTTTCTTGTAATTGTACGTTAATCACTTGAGCACTGTACCGCATAAGCCGAAAAACAACAATTTTACTGATTTGCGCGAAAGTAAAATTATATGGCTACTGCAGAATTGACATATTCATATAACCGAAAAAATTGCACTTTCTTAGGTTTAGACTCAAAGTCGATTTTCTTGTAAATTGTATGTTAATCACTTGAGCACTGTACCGCATAAGCCGAAAAACATCAATTTTACTGATTTGCGCGAAAGTAAAATTATAATGTTAATGCAGGATTAACAAATTATTATAACCGAAAAAATTGCACTTCCTTAGATTAAGACTCAACGTCGATTTTCTTGTAAATTGTATGTTAATCATTTGAGCACTGTACCGCATAAGCCGAAAAACATCAATTTTACTGATTTGCGCGAAAGTAAAACTATAATGTTATTGCAGGATTAACAACTTAATATTACCGAAAAAGTTGCACTTTCTTAGGTTTAGACTCAAAGTCGATTTTCTTGTAAATTGTACGTTAATCACTTGAGCACTGTACCGCATAAGCCGAAAAACATGAATTTTACTGAATTGAGCGAAAGTCAAATTATATTGTTATTGCAGGATTAACAAATTAATATAACCGAAAAAATTGCACTTTCTTAGGTTTAGACTCAAAGTCGATTTTCTTGTAAATTGTATGTTAATCACTTGAGCACTGTACCGCATAAGCCGAAAAACAACAATTTTACTAAGTTGCGCGAAAGTAAAATTATATAGCTATTGCAGAATTGACATATTCATATAACTGAAAAAATTGCACTTTCTTAGCTTTAGACTTAAAGTCGATTTTCGTGTAAATTGTATTTCAGTTGCGTGAGCACTGTAAACTATAATGTTATGGCAGGATTAACAAATTAATATAAAAAAAAGAAAAGAAAAAATTGAACTTTCTTAGATTTTTACTTAAAGCCGATTTTATTGTAAATTGTATGTTAATTACTTGAGCACTGTACCGCATAAGCCGAAAAACATCAATTTTACTGATTTGCGCGAAAGTAAAACTATAATGTTATTGCAGGATTAACAACTTAATATTACCGAAAAAGTTGCCCTTTCTTAGGTTTAGACTTAAAGTCGATTTGCTTCTAAATTGTATGTTAATTGCGTGAGCACTGTACCGCTTAAACCGAAAAACATAAATTTTACTGATTTGAGCGAAAGTCAAATTATATTGCTATTGCAGAATTGACAAATTAATATAATCGAAAAAATTGCACTTTCTTAGGTTTAGACTCAAAGTCGATTTTCTTGTAAATTGTATGTTAATTGCGTGAGCACTGTACCGCATAAGCCGAAAAACATAAATTTTACTGATTTGCGCGTAAGTAAAATTATATTGCTATTGCAGAATTGACAAATTAATATAATCGAAAAAATTGCACTTTCTTAAGTTTAGACTCAAAGTCGATTTTCTTGTAAATTGTACGTTAATCACTTGAGCACTGTACCGCATAAGCCGAAAAACATCAATTTTACTGATTTGAACGTAAGTAAAATTATATTGCTATTGCAGAATTGACAAATTAATATAACCGAAAAAATTGCACTTTCTTAGGTTTAGACTTAAAGTCGATTTTCTTCTAAATTGTATGTTAATTGCGTGAGCACTGTACCGCATAAGCCGAAAAACATCAATTTTACTGATTTGCGCGTATGTAAAATTATATTGCTATTGCAGAATTGACAAATTAATATAATCGAAAAAATTGCACTTTCTTAGGTTTAGACTCAAAGTCGATTTTCTTGTAAATTGTACGTTAATCACTTGAGCACTGTACCGCATAAGCCGAAAAACATCAATTTTACTGATTTGCGCGAAAGTAAAACTATAATGTTATTGCAGGATTAACAACTTAATATTACCGAAAAAGTTGCACTTTCTTAGGTTTAGACTCAAAGTCGATTTTCTTGTAAATTGTGTGTTAATTGCGTAAGCACTGTACCGCATAAGCCGAAAAACATCAATTTTACTGATTTGCGCGAAAGTAAAATTATAATGTTAATGCAGGATTAACAACTTAATATTACCGAAAAAGTTGCACTTTCTTAGGTTTAGACTCAAAGTCGATTTTCTTGTAAATTGTATGTTAATCACTTGAGAACTGTACCGCATAAGCCGAAAAGCATCAATTTTACTGATTTGCGCGTAAGTAAAATTATATTGCTATTGCAGAATTGACAAATTAATATAACCGAAAAAATTGCACTTTCTTAGGTTTAGACTCAAAGTCGATTTTCTTGTAAATTGTATGTTAATCACTTGAGAACTGTACCGCATAAGCCGAAAAGCATCAATTTTACTGATTTGCGCGTAAGTAAAATTATATTGCTATTGCAGAATTGACAAATTAATATAACCGAAAAAATTGCACTTTCTTAGCTTTAGACTTAAAGTCGATTATCTTGTAAAATGTATTTCAGTCGCGTGAGCACTGTAAACTATAATGTTATGGCAGGATTAACAAATTAATATAAAAAAAAGAAAAGAAAAAATTGAACATTCTTAGATTTTTACTTAAAGCCGATTTTCTTGTAAATTGTATGTTAATTACTTGAGCACTGTACCGCATAAGCCGAAAAACATCAATTTTACTGATTTGCGCGAAAGTAAAACTATAATGTTATTGCAGGATTAACAACTTAATATTACCGAAAAAGTTGCACTTTCTTAGGTTTAGACTCAAAGTCGATTTTCTTGTAAATTGTATGTCAATTGCGGAAGCACTGTACTGCTTAAGCCGAAAAACATCAATATTACTGATTTCCGCGAAAGTAAAATTATAATGTTATTGCAGAATTTACATATTCATATAACCGAAAAAACTGTACTTTCTTAGTTTTAGACCTAAACTCGATTTTCTTCTAAATTGTATGTCAATTGCGTGAGCACTGTACTGCTAAAGCCGAAAAACATGAATTTTACTGATTTGCGCGAAAGTAAAATTATATTGCTATTGCAGAATTGACAAATTAATATAACCGAAAAAATTGCACTTTCTTAGGTTTAGACTTAAAGTCGATTTTCTTGTAAATTGTATGTTAATCACTTGAGCACTGTACCGCATAAGCCGAAAAACATCAATTTTACTGATTTGCGCGAAAGTAAAATTATAATGTTAATGCAGGATTAACAAATTATTATAACCGAAAAAATTGCACTTTCTTAGATTAAGACTCAAAGTCGATTTTCTTGTAAATTGTATGTTAATCATTTGAGCACTGTACCGCAAAAGCCGAAAAACATCAATTTTACTGATTTGCGCGTAAGTAAAATTATATTGCTATTGCAGAATTGACAAATTAATATAACCGAAAAAATTGCACTTTCTTAGGTTTAGACTCAAAGTCGATTTTCTTGTAAATTGTATGTTAATCACTTGAGCACAGTACCGCATAAGCCAAAAAACAACAATTTTACTGATTTGCGCGAAAGTAAAATTATATAGCTACTGCAGAATTGACATATTCATATAACCGAAAAAATTGCACTTTCTTACAATAGCTTTAGACTTAAAGTCGATTTTCTTTTAAATTGTATTTCAGTTGCGAGAGCACTGTACCGCTTAAGCCGAAAAACATGAATTTTACTGATTTGAGCGAAAGTCAAATTATATTGTTATTGCAGAATTAACAACTTAATATTACCGAAAAATTGCACTTTCTTAGGTTTAGACTCAAAGTCGATTTTCTTGTAAATTGTATGTTAATCACTTGAGCACTGTACCGCATAAGCCGAAAAACATCAATTTTACTGATTTGCGCGAAAGTAAAATTATAATGTTAATGCAGGATTAACAAATTATTATAACCGAAAAAATTGCACTTCCTTAGATTAAGACTCAACGTCGATTTTCTTGTAAATTGTATGTTAATTATTTGAGCACTGTACCGCATAAGCCGAAAAACATCAATTTTACTGATTTGCGCGAAAGTAAAACTATAATGTTATTGCAGGATTAACAACTTAATATTACCGAAAAAGTTGCACTTTCTTAGGTTTAGACTCAAAGTCGATTTTCTTGTAATTGTACGTTAATCACTTGAGCTCTGTACCGCATAAGCCGAAAAACAACAATTTTACTGATTTGCGCGAAAGTAAAATTATATAGCTACTGCAGAATTGACATATTCATATAACCGAAAAAATTGCACTTTCTTACAATAGCTTTAGACTTAAAGTCGATTTTCTTTTAAATTGTATTTCAGTTGCGTGAGCACTGTACTGCTAAAACCGAAAAACATGAATTTTACTGATTTGAGCGAAAGTCAAATTATATTGTTATTGCAGGATTAACAAATTAATATTACCGAAAAAGTTGCACTTTCTTAGATTAAGACTCAAAGTCGATTTTCTTGTAAATTATATGTTAATCACTTGAGCACTGTACCGCATAAGACGAAAAACATCAATTTTACTGATTTGCGCGAAAGTAAAATTATAATGTTAATGCAGGATTAACAAATTATTATAACCGAAAAAATTGCACTTCCTTAGATTAAGACTCAACGTCGATTTTCTTGTAAATTGTATGTTAATCATTTGAGCACTGTACCGCATAAGCCGAAAAACATCAATTTTACTGATTTGCGCGAAAGTAAAACTATAATGTTAATGCAGGATTAACAATATATTATAACCGAAAAAATTGCACTTCCTTAGATTAAGACTCAACGTCGATTTGCTTGTAAATTGTATGTAAATCACTTGAGCACTGTACCGCATAAGCCGAAAAACAACAATTTTACTAAGTTGCGCGAAAGTAAAATTATATAGCTATTGCAGAATTTACATATTCATATAACCGAAAAAATTGCACATTCTTAGCTTTAGACTTAAAGTCGATTTTCTTGTAAATTGTATTTCAGTCGCGTGAGCACTGTAAACTATAATGTTATGGCAGGATTAACAAATTAGTATAAAAAAAAGAAAAGAAAAAATTGAACTTTCTTAGATTTTTACTTAAAGCCGATTTTCTTGTAAATTGTATGTTAATTACTTGAGCACTGTACCGCATAAGCCGAAAAACATCAATTTTACTGATTTGCGCGAAAGTAAAACTATAATTTTATTGCAGGATTAACAACTTTATATTACCAAAAAAGTTGCACTTTCTTAGGTTTAGACTTAAAGTCGATTTGCTTCTAAATTGTATGTTAATTGCGTGAGCACTGTACCGCTTAAACCGAAAAACATGATTTTTCCTGATTTGAGCGAAAGTCAAATTATATTGTTATTGCAGGATTAACAAATTAATATTACCGAAGAAGTTGCACTTTCTTAGGTTTAGACTCAAAGTCGATTTTCTTGTAAATTGTATGTCAGTTGCGTGAGCACTGTACCGCATAAGCCGAAAAACATCAATTTTACTGATTTGAGCGAAAGTCAAATTATATTGTTATTGCAGGATTAACAAATTAATATTACCGAAAAAGTTGCACTTTCTTAGGTTTAGACTCAAAGTCGATTTTCTTGTAAATTGTATGTTAATCATTTGAGCACTGTACCGCATAAGCCGAAAAACATCAATTTTACTGATTTCGCGTAAGTAAAATTATATTGCTATTGCAGAATTGACAAATTAATATAACCGAAAAAATTGCACTTTCTTAGGTTTAGACTCCAAGTCGATTTTCTTGTAAATTGTATGTTAATCACTTGAGCACTGTACCGCATAAGCCGAAAAACAACAATTTTACTGATTTGCGCGAAAGTGAAATTATATAGCTACTGCAGAATTGACATATTCATATAACCGAAAAACTGTACTTTCTTAG
Organism: Bactrocera oleae; assembly: GCF_042242935.1. Taxonomy (NCBI): domain Eukaryota; kingdom Metazoa; phylum Arthropoda; class Insecta; order Diptera; family Tephritidae; genus Bactrocera; species Bactrocera oleae. The sequence goes on along the minus strand of NC_091541.1, from coordinate 12,657,339 downwards.
TTTTAGACTTAAACTCGATTTTCTTCTAAATTGTATGTCAATTGCATGAGCACTGTACTGCTAAAACCGAAAAACATGAATTTTACTGATTTGAGCGAAAGTCAAATTATATTGTTATTGCAGTATTAACAAATTAATATTACCGAAAAAGTTGCACTTTCTTAGATTAAGACTCAAAGTCGATTTTCTTGTAAATTGTATGTTAATCACTTGAGCACTGTACCGCATAAGCCGAAAAACATCAATTTTACTGATTTGCGCGAAAGTAAAACTATAATGTTATTGCAGGATTATCAACTTAATATTACCGAAAAAGTTGCACTTTCTTAGGTTTAGACTCAAAGTCGATTTTCTTGTAAATTGTATGTTAATCACTTGAGCACTGTACCGCATAAGCCGAAAAACATCAATTTTACTGATTTGCGCGAAAGTAAAATTATAATGTTAATGCAGGATTAACAAATTATTATAACCGAAAAAATTGCACTTTCTTAGATTAAGACTCAAAGTCGATTTTCTTGTAAATTGTATGTTAATCATTTGAGCACTGTACCGCAAAAGCCGAAAAACATCAATTTTACTGATTTGCGCGTAAGTAAAATTATATTGCTATTGCAGAATTGACAAATTAATATAACCGAAAAAATTGCACTTTCTTAGGTTTAGACTCAAAGTCGATTTTCTTGTAAATTGTATGTTAATCACTTGAGCACAGTACCGCATAAGCCAAAAAACAACAATTTTACTGATTTGCGCGAAAGTAAAATTATATAGCTACTGCAGAATTGACATATTCATATAACCGAAAAAATTGCACTTTCTTACAATAGCTTTAGACTTAAAGTCGATTTTCTTTTAAATTGTATTTCAGTTGCGAGAGCACTGTACCGCTTAAGCCGAAAAACATGAATTTTACTGATTTGAGCGAAAGTCAAATTATATTGTTATTGCAGAATTAACAACTTAATATTACCGAAAAATTGCACTTTCTTAGGTTTAGACTCAAAGTCGATTTTCTTGTAAATTGTATGTTAATCACTTGAGCACTGTACCGCATAAGCCGAAAAACATCAATTTTACTGATTTGCGCGAAAGTAAAATTATAATGTTAATGCAGGATTAACAAATTATTATAACCGAAAAAATTGCACTTCCTTAGATTAAGACTCAACGTCGATTTTCTTGTAAATTGTATGTTAATTATTTGAGCACTGTACCGCATAAGCCGAAAAACATCAATTTTACTGATTTGCGCGAAAGTAAAACTATAATGTTATTGCAGGATTAACAACTTAATATTACCGAAAAAGTTGCACTTTCTTAGGTTTAGACTCAAAGTCGATTTTCTTGTAATTGTACGTTAATCACTTGAGCTCTGTACCGCATAAGCCGAAAAACAACAATTTTACTGATTTGCGCGAAAGTAAAATTATATAGCTACTGCAGAATTGACATATTCATATAACCGAAAAAATTGCACTTTCTTACAATAGCTTTAGACTTAAAGTCGATTTTCTTTTAAATTGTATTTCAGTTGCGTGAGCACTGTACTGCTAAAACCGAAAAACATGAATTTTACTGATTTGAGCGAAAGTCAAATTATATTGTTATTGCAGGATTAACAAATTAATATTACCGAAAAAGTTTCACTTTCTTAGATTAAGACTCAAAGTCGATTTTCTTGTAAATTATATGTTAATCACTTGAGCACTGTACCGCATAAGACGAAAAACATCAATTTTACTGATTTGCGCGAAAGTAAAATTATAATGTTAATGCAGGATTAACAAATTATTATAACCGAAAAAATTGCACTTCCTTAGATTAAGACTCAACGTCGATTTTCTTGTAAATTGTATGTTAATCATTTGAGCACTGTACCGCATAAGCCGAAAAACATCAATTTTACTGATTTGCGCGAAAGTAAAACTATAATGTTAATGCAGGATTAACAATATATTATAACCGAAAAAATTGCACTTCCTTAGATTAAGACTCAACGTCGATTTGCTTGTAAATTGTATGTAAATCACTTGAGCACTGTACCGCATAAGCCGAAAAACAACAATTTTACTAAGTTGCGCGAAAGTAAAATTATATAGCTATTGCAGAATTTACATATTCATATAACCGAAAAAATTGCACATTCTTAGCTTTAGACTTAAAGTCGATTTTCTTGTAAATTGTATTTCAGTCGCGTGAGCACTGTAAACTATAATGTTATGGCAGGATTAACAAATTAGTATAAAAAAAAAGAAAAGAAAAAATTGAACTTTCTTAGATTTTTACTTAAAGCCGATTTTCTTGTAAATTGTATGTTAATTACTTGAGCACTGTACCGCATAAGCCGAAAAACATCAATTTTACTGATTTGCGCGAAAGTAAAACTATAATTTTATTGCAGGATTAACAACTTTATATTACCAAAAAAGTTGCACTTTCTTAGGTTTAGACTTAAAGTCGATTTGCTTCTAAATTGTATGTTAATTGCGTGAGCACTGTACCGCTTAAACCGAAAAACATGATTTTTCCTGATTTGAGCGAAAGTCAAATTATATTGTTATTGCAGGATTAACAAATTAATATTACCGAAGAAGTTGCACTTTCTTAGGTTTAGACTCAAAGTCGATTTTCTTGTAAATTGTATGTCAGTTGCGTGAGCACTGTACCGCATAAGCCGAAAAACATCAATTTTACTGATTTGAGCGAAAGTCAAATTATATTGTTATTGCAGGATTAACAAATTAATATTACCGAAAAAGTTGCACTTTCTTAGGTTTAGACTCAAAGTCGATTTTCTTGTAAATTGTATGTTAATCATTTGAGCACTGTACCGCATAAGCCGAAAAACATCAATTTTACTGATTTCGCGTAAGTAAAATTATATTGCTATTGCAGAATTGACAAATTAATATAACCGAAAAAATTGCACTTTCTTAGGTTTAGACTCCAAGTCGATTTTCTTGTAAATTGTATGTTAATCACTTGAGCACTGTACCGCATAAGCCGAAAAACAACAATTTTACTGATTTGCGCGAAAGTGAAATTATATAGCTACTGCAGAATTGACATATTCATATAACCGAAAAACTGTACTTTCTTAGTTTTAGACTTAAACTCGATTTTCTTCTAAATTGTATGTCAATTGCATGAGCACTGTACTGCTAAAACCGAAAAACATGAATTTTACTGATTTGAGCGAAAGTCAAATTATATTGTTATTGCAGTATTAACAAATTAATATTACCGAAAAAGTTGCACTTTCTTAGATTAAGACTCAAAGTCGATTTTCTTGTAAATTGTATGTTAATCACTTGAGCACTGTACCGCATAAGCCGAAAAACATCAATTTTACTGATTTGCGCGAAAGTAAAACTATAATGTTATTGCAGGATTATCAACTTAATATTACCGAAAAAGTTGCACTTTCTTAGGTTTAGACTCAAAGTCGATTTTCTTGTAAATTGTATGTTAATCACTTGAGCACTGTACCGCATAAGCCGAAAAACATCAATTTTACTGATTTGCGCGAAAGTAAAACCATAATGTTATTGCAGGATTAACAACTTAATATTACCGAAAAAGTTGCACTTTCTTAGGTTTAGACTCAAAGTCGATTGTCTTGTAAATTGTATGCTAATCACTTGAGCACTGTACCGCATAAACCGAAAAACATCAATTTTACTGATTTGCGCGTAAGTAAAATTATATTGCTATTGCAGAATTAACAAATTAATATAACCGAAAAAATTGCACTTTCTTAGGTTTAGACTCAAAGTCGATTTTCTTGTAAATTGTATGTTAATCACTTGAGCACTGTACCGCATAAGCCGAAAAACATCAATTTTACTGATTTGCGCGAAAGTAAAATTTTAATGTTAATGCAGGATTAACAAATTAATATAACCGAAAAAATTGCACTTTCTTAGGTTTAGACTCAAAGTCGATTTTCTTGTAAATTGTATGTTAATCACTTGAGCACTGTACCGCATAAGCCGAAAAACATCAATTTTACTGATTTGCGCGTAAGTAAAATTATATTGCTATTGCAGAATTGGCAAATTAATATAACCGAAAAAATTGCACTTTCTTAGGTTTAGACTCAAAGTCGATTTTCTTGTAAATTGTATGTTAATCACTTGAGCACTGTACCGCATAAGCCGAAAAACATCAATTTTACTGATTTGAACATAAGTAAAATTATATTGCTATTGCAGAATTGAAAAATTAATATAACCGAAAAAATTGCACTTTCTTAGGTTTAGACTTAAAGTCGATTTTCTTCTAAATTGTATGTTAATTGCGTGAGCACTGTACCGCATAAGCCGAAAAACATCAATTTTACTGATTTGCGCCAAAGTAAAGTTATAATGTTAATGCAGGATTAACAAATTAATATAACCGAAAAAATTGCACTTTCTTAGGTTTAGACTCAAAGTCGAGTTTCTTGTAAATTGTATGTTAATCACTTGAGCACTGTACCGCATAAGCCGAAAAACATCAATTTTACTGATTTGCACGTAAGTAAAACGATAATGTTATTGCAGGATTATCAACTTAATATTACCGAAAAAGTTGCACTTTCTTAGGTTTAGACTCAAAGTCGATTTTCTTGTAAATTGTATGTTAATCACTTGAGCACTGTACCGCATAAGCCGAAAAACATCAATTTTACTGATTTGAGCGAAAGTAAAACTATAATGTTATTGGAGGATTATCAACTTAATATTACCGAAAAAGTTGCACTTTCTTAGGTTTAGACTCAAAGTCGATTTTCTTGTAAATTGTATGTTAATCACTTGAGCACTGTACCACATAAGCCGAAAAACATCAATTTTACTGATTTGAACGTAAGTAAATTATATTGCTATTGCAGAATTGACAAATTAATATAACCGAAAAAATTGCAATTTCTTAGGTTTAGAATTAAAGTCGATTTTCTTCTAAATTGTATGTTAATTGCGTGAGCACTGTACCGCATAAGCCGAAAAACATCAATTTTACTGATTTGCGCCAAAGTAAAGTTATAATGTTAATGCAGGATTAACAAATTAATATAACCGAAAAAATTGCACTTTCTTAGGTTTAGACTCAAAGTCGATTTTCTTGTAAATTGTATGTTAATCACTTGAGCACTGTACCACATAAGCCGAAAAACATCAATTTTACTGATTTGCGCGTAAGTAAAATTATATTGCTATTGCAGAATTGACAAATTAATATAACCGAAAAAATTGCACTTTCTTAGGTTTAGACTCAAAGTCGATTTTCTTGTAAATTGTACGTTAATCACTTGAGCACTGTACCGCATAAGCCGAAAAACATCAATTTTACTGATTTGCGCGAAAGTAAAACTATAATGTTATTGCAGGATTAACAACTTAATATTACCGAAAAAGTTGCACTTTCTTAGGTTTAGACTCAAAGTCGATTGTCTTGTAAATTGTATGCTAATCACTTGAGCACTGTACCGCATAAGCCGAAAAACATCAATTTTACTGATTTGCGCGTAAGTAAAATTATATTGCTATTGCAGAATTTACATATTCATATAACCGAAAAAATTGCACTTTCTTAGCTTTAGACTCAAAGTCGATTTTCTTCTAAATTGTATGTTAATTGCGTGAGCACTGTACCGCATAAGCCGAAAAACATCAATTTTACTGATTTGCGCCAAAGTAAAGTTATAATGTTAATGCAGGATTAACAAATTAATATAACCGAAAAAATTGCACTTTCTTAGGTTTAGACTCAAAGTCGATTTTCTTGTAAATTTTACGTTAATCACTTGAGCACTGTACCGCATAAGCCGAAAATCATCAATTTTACTGATTTGCGCGAAAGTAAAACCATAATGTTATTGCAGGATTAACAACTTAATATTACCGAAAAAGTTGCACTTTCTTAGGTTTAGACTCAAAGTCGATTGTCTTGTAAATTGTATGCTAATCACTTGAGCACTGTACCGCATAAGCCGAAAAACATCAATTTTACTGATTTGCGCGTAAGTAAAATTATATTGCTATTGCAGAATTGACAAATTAATATAACCGAAAAAATTGCACTTTCTTAGGTTTAGACTCAAAGTCGATTTTCTTGTAAATTGTATGTTAATCACTTGAGCACTGTACCGCATAAGCCGAAAAACATCAATTTTACTGATTTGCGCGAAAGTAAAATTATAATGTTAATGCAGGATTAACAAATTAATATAACCGAAAAAATTGCACTTTCTTAGGTTTAGACTCAAAGTCGATTTTCTTGTAAATTGTATGTTAATCACTTGAGCACTGTACCGCATAAGCCGAAAAACATCAATTTTACTGATTTGAACGTAAGTAAAATTATATTGCTATTGCAGAATTGACAAATTAATATAACCGAAAAAATTGCACTTTCTTAGGTTTAGACTCAAAGTCGATTGTCTTGTAAATTGTATGCTAATCACTTGAGCACTGTACCGCATAAGCCGAAAAACATCAATTTTACTGATTTGCGCGAAAGTAAAATTATAATGTTAATGCAGGATTAACAAATTAATATAACCGAAAAAATTGCACTTTCTTAGGTTTAGACTCAAAGTCGATTTTCTTGTAAATTGTATGTTAATCACTTGAGCACTGTACCGCATAAGCCGAAAAACATCAATTTTACTGATTTGCGCGTAAGTAAAATTATATTGCTATTGCAGAATTGACAAATTAATATAACCGAAAAAATTGCACTTTCTTAGGTTTAGACTCAAAGTCGATTTTCTTGTAAATTGTATGTTAATCACTTGAGCACTGTACCGCATAAGCCGAAAAACATCAATTTTACTGATTTGAACGTAAGTAAAATTATATTGCTATTGCAGAATTGACAAATTAATATAACCGAAAAAATTGCACTTTCTTAGGTTTAGACTCAAAGTCGATTTTCTTGTAAATTGTACGTTAATCACTTGAGCACTGTACCGCATAAGCCGAAAAACATCAATTTTACTGATTTGCGCGAAAGTAAAACTATAATGTTATTGCAGGATTAACAACTTAATATTACCGAAAAAGTTGCACTTTCTTAGGTTTAGACTCAAAGTCGATTGTCTTGTAAATTGTATGCTAATCACTTGAGCACTGTACCGCATAAGCCGAAAAACATCAATTTTACTGATTTGCGCGTAAGTAAAATTATATTGCTATTGCAGAATTTACATATTCATATAACCGAAAAAATTGCACTTTCTTAGCTTTAGACTCAAAGTCGATTTTCTTCTAAATTGTATGTTAATTGCGTGAGCACTGTACCGCATAAGCCGAAAAACATCAATTTTACTGATTTGCGCCAAAGTAAAGTTATAATGTTAATGCAGGATTAACAAATTAATATAACCGAAAAAATTGCACTTTCTTAGGTTTAGACTCAAAGTCGATTTTCTTGTAAATTTTACGTTAATCACTTGAGCACTGTACCGCATAAGCCGAAAATCATCAATTTTACTGATTTGCGCGAAAGTAAAACCATAATGTTATTGCAGGATTAACAACTTAATATTACCGAAAAAGTTGCACTTTCTTAGGTTTAGACTCAAAGTCGATTGTCTTGTAAATTGTATGCTAATCACTTGAGCACTGTACCGCATAAGCCGAAAAACATCAATTTTACTGATTTGCGCGTAAGTAAAATTATATTGCTATTGCAGAATTGACAAATTAATATAACCGAAAAAATTGCACTTTCTTAGGTTTAGACTCAAAGTCGATTTTCTTGTAAATTGTATGTTAATCACTTGAGCACTGTACCGCATAAGCCGAAAAACATCAATTTTACTGATTTGCGCGAAAGTAAAATTATAATGTTAATGCAGGATTAACAAATTAATATAACCGAAAAAATTGCACTTTCTTAGGTTTAGACTCAAAGTCGATTTTCTTGTAAATTGTATGTTAATCACTTGAGCACTGTACCGCATAAGCCGAAAAACATCAATTTTACTGATTTGAACGTAAGTAAAATTATATTGCTATTGCAGAATTGACAAATTAATATAACCGAAAAAATTGCACTTTCTTAGGTTTAGACTCAAAGTCGATTGTCTTGTAAATTGTATGCTAATCACTTGAGCACTGTACCGCATAAGCCGAAAAACATCAATTTTACTGATTTGCGCGAAAGTAAAATTATAATGTTAATGCAGGATTAACAAATTAATATAACCGAAAAAATTGCACTTTCTTAGGTTTAGACTCAAAGTCGATTTTCTTGTAAATTGTATGTTAATCACTTGAGCACTGTACCGCATAAGCCGAAAAACATCAATTTTACTGATTTGCGCGTAAGTAAAATTATATTGCTATTGCAGAATTGACAAATTAATATAACCGAAAAAATTGCACTTTCTTAGGTTTAGACTCAAAGTCGATTTTCTTGTAAATTGTATGTTAATCACTTGAGCACTGTACCGCATAAGCCGAAAAACATCAATTTTACTGATTTGAACGTAAGTAAAATTATATTGCTATTGCAGAATTGACAAATTAATATAACCGAAAAAATTGCACTTTCTTAGGTTTAGACTTAAAGTCGATTTTCTTCTAAATTGTATGTTAATTGCGTGAGCACTGTACCGCATAAGCCGAAAAACATCAATTTTACGGATTTGCGCCAAAGTAAAGTTATAATGTTAATGCAGGATTAACAAATTAATATAACCGAAAAAATTGCACTTTCTTAGGTTTAGACTCAAAGTCGATTTTCTTGTAAATTGTACGTTAATCACTTGAGCACTGTACCGCATAAGCCGAAAAACATCAATTTTACTGATTTGCGCGTAAGTAAAATTATATTGCTATTGCAGAATTGACAAATTAATATAACCGAAAAAATTGCACTTTCTTAGGTTTAGACTCAAAGTCGATTTTCTTGTAAATTGTACGTTAATCACTTGAGCACTGTACCGCATAAGCCGAAAAACATCAATTTTACTGATTTCCGTGAAAGTAAAACTATAATGTTATAGCAGGATTAAAAACTTAATATTACCGAAAAAGTTGCACTTTCTTAGGTTTAGACTCAAAGTTGATTTTCTTGTAAATTGTATGTTAATCACTTGAGAACTGTACCGCATAAGCCGAAAAGCATCAATTTTACTGATTTGCGCGTAAGTAAAATTATATTGCTATTGCAGAATTAACAACTTAATATTACCGAAAAAGTTGCACTTTCTTAGGTTTAGACTCAAAGTCGATTTTCTTGTAAATTGTATGTTAATCACTTGAGCACTGTACCGCATAAGCCGAAAAACATAAATTTTACTGATTTGAGCGAAAGTCAAATTATATTGTTATTGCAGGATTAACAACTTAATATTATCGAAAAAGTTGCACTTTCTTAGGTTTAGACTCAAAGTCGATTTTCTTGTAAATTGTATGTTAATCACTTGAGCACTGTACCGCATAAGCCGAAAAACATGAATTTTACTGATTTGAGCGAAAGTCAAATTATATTGTTATTGCAGAATTAACAACTTAATATTACCGAAAAAGTTGCACTTTCTTAGGTTTAGACTCAAAGTCGATTTTCTTGTAAATTGTATGTTAATCACTTGAGCACTGTACCGCATAAGCCGAAAAACATTAATTTTACTGATTTGCGCGAAAGTAAAACTATAATGTTATTGCCGGATTATCAACTTAATATAACCGAAAAAATTGCACTTTCTTAGGTTTAGACTCAAAGTCGATTTTCTTGTAAATTGTATGTTAATCACTTGAGCACTGTACCGCATAAGCCGAAAAACATCAATTTTACTGATTTGCGCGTAAGTAAAATTATATTGCTATTGCTGAATTGACAAATTAATATAACCGAAAAAATTGCACTTTCTTAGGTTTAGACTTAAAGTCGATTTTCTTCTAAATTGTATGTTAATTGCGTGAGCACTGTACCGCATAAGCCGAAAAACATCAATTTTACTGATTTGCGCGAAAGTAAAATTATAATGTTAATGCAGGATTAACAAATTAATATAACCGAAAAAATTGCACTTTCTTAGGTTTAGACTCAAAGTCGATTTTCTTGTAAGTTGTATGTTAATCACTTGAGCACTGTACCGCATAAGCCGAAAAATATCAATTTTACTGATTTGCGCGAAAGTAAAACTATAATGTTATTGCAGGATTAACAACTCAATATTTCCGAAAAAGTTGCACTTTCTTAGGGTTAGACTCAAAATCGATTTTCTTGAAAATTGTATGTTAAACACTTGAACACTGTACCGCATAAGCCGAAAAACAACAATTTTACTAAGTTGCGCGAAAGTACAATTATATAGCTATTGCAGAATTGACATATTCATATAACCGAAAAAATTGCACTTTCTTAGCTTTAGACTTAAAGTCGATTTTCGTGTAAATTGTATTTCAGTTGCGTGAGCACTGTAAACTATAATGTTATGGCAGGATTAACAAATTAATATAAAAAAAGAAAAGAAAAAATTTACCTTTCTTAGATTTTTACTTAAAGCCGATTTTATTGTAAATTGTATGTTAATTACTTGAGCACTGTACCGCATAAGCCGAAAAACATGAATTTTACTGATTTGCGCGAAAGTAAAACTATAATGTTATTGCAGGATTAACAACTTAATATTACCGAAAAAGTTGCACTTTCTTAGGTTTAGACTTAAAGTCGATTTGCTTCTAAATTGTATGTTAATTGCGTGAGAACTGTACCGCTTAAACCGAAAAACATAAATTTTACTGATTTGAGCGAAAGTCAAATTATATTGTTATTGCAGGATTAACAAATTAATATTACCGAAAAAGTTGCACTTTCTTAGCTTTAGACTCAAAGTCGATTTTCTTGTAAATTGTATGTCAATTGCGTGAGCACTGTACCGCATAAGCCGAAAAACATCAATTTTACTGATTTGCGCGAAAGTAAAACTATAATGTTATTGCAGGATTAACAACTTAATATTATCGAAAAAGTTGCACTTTCTTAGGTTTAGACTCAAAGTCGATTTTCTTGTAAATTGTATGTTAATCACTTGAGCACTGTACCGCATAAGCCGAAAAACATGAATTTTACTGATTTGAGCGAAAGTCAAATTGTATTGTTATTGCAGAATTAACAACTTAATATTACCGAAAAAGTTGCACTTTCTTAGGTTTAGACTCAAAGTCGATTTTCTTGTAAATTGTATGTTAATCACTTCAGCACTGTACCGCATAAGCCGAAAAACATCAATTTTACTGGTTTGCGCGAAAGTAAAACTATAATGTTATTGCAGGATTATCAACTTAATATAACCGAAAAAATTGCACTTTCTTAGGTTTAGACTCAAAGTCGATTTTCTTGTAAATTGTATGTTAATAACTTGAGCACTGTACCGCATAAGCCGAAAAACATCAATTTTGCTGATTTGCGCGTAAGTAAACTTATATTGCTATTGCAGAATTGACAAATTAATATAACCGAAAAAATTGCACTTTCTTAGGTTTAGACTTAAAGTCGATTTTCTTCTAAATTGTATGTTAATTGCGTGAGCACTGTACCGCATAAGCCGAAAAACATCAATTTTACTGATTTGCGCGAAAGTAAAATTATAATGTGAATGCAGGATTAACAAATTAATATAACCGAAAAAATTGCACTTTCTTAGGTTTAGACTCAAAGTCGATTTTCTTGTAAGTTGTATGTTAATCACTTGAGCACTGTACCGCATAAGCCGAAAAACATCAATTTTACTGATTTGCGCGAAAGTAAAACTATAATGTTATTGCAGGATTAACAACTTAATATTTCCGAAAAAGTTGCACTTTCTTAGGGTTAGACTCAAAATCGATTTTCTTGTAAATTGTATGTTAAACACTTGAACACTGTACCGCATAAGCCGAAAAACAACAATTTTACTAAGTTGCGCGAAAGTAAAATTATATAGCTATTGCAGAATTGACATATTCATATAGCCGAAAAAATTGCACTTTCTTAGCTTTAGACTTAAAGTCGATTTTCGTGTAAATTGTATTTCAGTTGCGTGAGCACTTTAAACTATAATTTTATGGCAGGATTAACAAATTAATATAAAAAAAGAAAAGAAAAAATTGAACTTTCTTAGATTTTTACTTAAAGCCGATTTTATTGTAAATTGTATGTTAATTACTTGAGCACTGTACCGCATAAGCCGAAAAACATGAATTTTACTGATTTGCGCGAAAGTAAAACTATAATGTTATTGCAGGATTAACAACTTAATATTACCGAAAAAGTTGCACTTTCTTAGGTTTAGACTTAAAGTCGATTTGCTTCTAAATTGTATGTTAATTGCGTGAGCACTGTACCGCTTAAACCGAAAAACATAAATTTTACTGATTTGCGCGAAAGTAAAATTATAATGTGAATGCAGGATTAACAAATTAATATAACCGAAAAAATTGCACTTTCTTAGGTTTAGACTCAAAGTCGATTTTCTTGTAAGTTGTATGTTAATCACTTGAGCACTGTACCGCATAAGCCGAAAAACATCAATTTTACTGATTTGCGCGAAAGTAAAACTATAATGTTATTGCAGGATTAAAAACTTAATATTTCCGAAAAAGTTACACTTTCTTAGGGTTAGACTCAAAATCGATTTTCTTGTAAATTGTATGTTAAACACTTGAACACTGTACCGCATAAGCCGAAAAACAACAAATTTTACTAAGTTGCGCGAAAGTAAAATTATATAGCTATTGCAGAATTGACATATTCATATAACCGAAAAAATTGCACTTTCTTAGCTTTAGACTTAAAGTCGATTTTCGTGTAAATTGTATTTCAGTTGCGTGAGCACTGTAAACTATAATGTTATGGCAGGAATAACAAATTAATATAAAAAAAGAAAAGAAAAAATTGAACTTTCTTAGATTTTTACTTAAAGCCGATTTTATTGTAAATTGTATGTTAATTACTTGAGCACTGTACCGCATAAGCCGAAAAACATGAATTTTACTGATTTGCGCGAAAGTAAAACTATAATGTTATTGCAGGATTAACAACTTAATATTACCGAAAAAATTGCACTTTCTTAGGTTTAGACTTAAAGTCGATTTGCTTCTAAATTGTATGTTAATTGCGTGAGCACTGTACCGCTTAAACCGAAAAACATAAATTTTACTGATTTGAGCGAAAGTCAAATTATATTGTTATTGCAGGATTAACAAATTAATATTACCGAAAAAGTTGCACTTTCTTAGCTTTAGACTCAAAGTCGATTTTCTTGTAAATTGTATGTCAATTGCGTGAGCACTGTACCGCATAAGCCGAAAAACATCAATTTTACTGATTTGCGCGAAAGTAAAACTATAATGTTATTGCAGGATTAACAACTTAATATTATCGAAAAAGTTGCACTTTCTTAGGTTTAGACTCAAAATCGATTTTTTTGTAAATTGTATGTTAAACACTTGAGCACTGTACCACATAAGCCGAAAAACAACAATTTTACTAAGTTGCGTGAAAGTAAAATTATATAGCTACTGCAGAATTGACATATTCATATAACCTAAAAAATTGCACTTTCTTGCAATAGCTTTAGACTTAAAGTCGATTTTCTTGTAAATTGTATTTCAGTTGCGTGAGCACTGTACCGCTTAAGCCGGAAAACATGATTTTTACTGATTTGAGCGAAAGTCAAATTATATTGTTATTGCAGAACTAACAACTTAATATTACCGAAAAAGTTGCACTTTCTTAGGTTTAGACTCAAAGTCGATTTTCGTGTAAATTGTATGTTAATCACTTGAGCACTGTACCGCATAAGCCGAAAAACATCAATTTTACTGATTTGCGCGTACGTAAAATTATATTGCTATTGCAGAATTGACAAATTAATATAACCGAAAAAATTGCACTTTCTTAGGTTTAGACTCAAAGTCGATTTTCTTGTAAATTGTATGTTAATCACTTGAGCACTGTACCGCATAAGCCGAAAAACATCAATTTTACTGATTTGCGCGAAAGTAAAACTATAATGTTATTGCAGGATTATCAACTTAATATTACCGAAAAAGTTGCACTTTCTTAGGTTTAGACTCAAAGTCGATTTTCTTGTAAATTGTATATTAATCACTTGAGCACTGTACCGCATAAGCCGAAAAACATCAATTTTACTGATTTGCGCGTAAGTAAAATTATATTGCTATTGCAGAGTTGATAAATTAATATAACCGAAAAAATTGCACTTTCTTAGGTTTAGACTTAAAGTCGATTTTCTTCTAAATTGTATGTTAATTGCGTGAGCACTGTACCACATAAGCCGAAAAACATCAATTTTACTGATTTGCGCAAAAGTAAAATTATAATGTTAATGCAGGATTAACAAATTAATATAACCGAAAAAATTGCACTTTCTTAGGTTTAGACTCAAAGTCGATTTTCTTTTAAATTGTATGTTAATCACTTGAGCACTGTACCGCATAAGCCGAAAAACATCAATTTTACTGATTTGCGCGAAAGTAAAACTATAATGTTATTGCAGGATTAACAACTTAATATTACCGAAAAAGTTGCACTTTCTTAGGTTTAGACTCAAAATCGATTTTCTTGTAAATTGTATGTTAAACACTTGAGCACTGTACCGCATAAGCGGAAAAACAACAATTTTACTAAGTTTCGCGAAAGTAAAATTATATAGCTATTGCAGAATTGACATATATATAACCGAAAAAATTGCACTTTCTTAGCTTTAGACTTAAAGTCGATTTTCGTGTAAATTGTATTTCAGTTGCGTGAGCACTGTAAACTATAATGTTATGGCAGGATTAACAAATTAATATAAAACAAAGAAAAGAAAAAATTGAACTTTAGGTTTAGACTCAAAATCGATTTTCTTGTAAATTGTATGTTAAACACTTGAGCACTGTACTGCATAAGCCGAAAAACAACAATTTTACTGATTTGCGCGAAAGTAAAACTATAATGTTATTGGAGGATTATCAACTTAATATTACCGAAAAAGTTGCACTTTCTTAGGTTTGGACTCAAAGTCGATTTTCTTGTAAATTGTTTGTTAATCACTTGAGCACTGTACCGCATAAGCCGAAAAACATGAATTTTACTGATTTGAGCGAAAGTCAAATTATATTGTTATTGCAGAATTAACAACTTAATATTACCGAAAAAGTTGCACTTTCTTAGGTTTAGACTCAAAGTCGATTTTCTTGTAAATTGTATGTTAATCACTTGAGCACTGTACCGCATAAGCCGAAAAACATTAATTTTACTGATTTGCGCGAAAGTAAAACTATAATGTTATTGCCGGATTATCAACTTAATATAACCGAAAAAATTGCACTTTCTTAGGTTTAGACTCAAAGTCGATTTTCTTGTAAATTGTATGTTAATCACTTGAGCACTGTACCGCATAAGCCGAAAAACATCAATTTTACTGATTTGCGCGTAAGTAAAATTATATTGCTATTGCAGAATTGACAAATTAATATAACCGAAAAAATTGCACTTTCTTAGGTTTAGACTCAAAGTCGATTTTCTTGTAAATTGTATGTTAATCACTTGAGCACTGTACCGCATAAGCCGAAAAACATGAATTTTACTGATTTGAGCGAAAGTCAAATTATATTGTTATTGCAGAATTAACAACTTAATATTACCGAAAAAGTTGCACTTTCTTAGGTTTAGACTCAAAGTCGATTTTCTTGTAAATTGTATGTTAATCACTTGAGCACTGTACCGCATAAGCCGAAAAACATTAATTTTACTGATTTGCGCGAAAGTAAAACTATAATGTTATTGCCGGATTATCAACTTAATATAACCGAAAAAATTGCACTTTCTTAGGTTTAGACTCAAAGTCGATTTTCTTGTAAATTGTATGTTAATCACTTGAGCACTGTACCGCATAAGCCGAAAAACATCAATTTTACTGATTTGCGCGTAAGTAAAATTATATTGCTATTGCAGAATTGACAAATTAATATAACCGAAAAAATTGCACTTTCTTAGGTTTAGACTTAAAGTCGATTTTCTTCTAAATTGTATGTTAATTGCGTGAGCACTGTACCGCATAAGCCGAAAAACATCAATTTTACTGATTTGCGCGAAAGTAAAATTATAATGTTAATGCAGGATTAACAAATTAATATAACCGAAAAAATTGCACTTTCTTAGGTTTAGACTCAAAGTCGATTTTCTTGTAAGTTGTATGTTAATCACTTGAGCACTGTACCGCATAAGCCGAAAAATATCAATTTTACTGATTTGCGCGAAAGTAAAACTATAATGTTATTGCAGGATTAACAACTCAATATTTCCGAAAAAGTTGCACTTTCTTAGGGTTAGACTCAAAATCGATTTTCTTGAAAATTGTATGTTAAACACTTGAACACTGTACCGCATAAGCCGAAAAACAACAATTTTACTAAGTTGCGCGAAAGTACAATTATATAGCTATTGCAGAATTGACATATTCATATAACCGAAAAAATTGCACTTTCTTAGCTTTAGACTTAAAGTCGATTTTCGTGTAAATTGTATTTCAGTTGCGTGAGCACTGTAAACTATAATGTTATGGCAGGATTAACAAATTAATATAAAAAAAGAAAAGAAAAAATTTACCTTTCTTAGATTTTTACTTAAAGCCGATTTTATTGTAAATTGTATGTTAATTACTTGAGCACTGTACCGCATAAGCCGAAAAACATGAATTTTACTGATTTGCGCGAAAGTAAAACTATAATGTTATTGCAGGATTAACAACTTAATATTACCGAAAAAGTTGCACTTTCTTAGGTTTAGACTTAAAGTCGATTTGCTTCTAAATTGTATGTTAATTGCGTGAGAACTGTACCGCTTAAACCGAAAAACATAAATTTTACTGATTTGAGCGAAAGTCAAATTATATTGTTATTGCAGGATTAACAAATTAATATTACCGAAAAAGTTGCACTTTCTTAGCTTTAGACTCAAAGTCGATTTTCTTGTAAATTGTATGTCAATTGCGTGAGCACTGTACCGCATAAGCCGAAAAACATCAATTTTACTGATTTGCGCGAAAGTAAAACTATAATGTTATTGCAGGATTAACAACTTAATATTATCGAAAAAGTTGCACTTTCTTAGGTTTAGACTCAAAGTCGATTTTCTTGTAAATTGTATGTTAATCACTTGAGCACTGTACCGCATAAGCCGAAAAACATGAATTTTACTGATTTGAGCGAAAGTCAAATTGTATTGTTATTGCACAATTAACAACTTAATATTACCGAAAAAGTTGCACTTTCTTAGGTTTAGACTCAAAGTCGATTTTCTTGTAAATTGTATGTTAATCACTTCAGCACTGTACCGCATAAGCCGAAAAACATCAATTTTACTGATTTGCGCGAAAGTAAAACTATAATGTTATTGCAGGATTATCAACTTAATATAACCGAAAAAATTGCACTTTCTTAGGTTTAGACTCAAAGTCGATTTTCTTGTAAATTGTATGTTAATAACTTGAGCACTGTACCGCATAAGCCGAAAAACATCAATTTTGCTGATTTGCGCGTAAGTAAACTTATATTGCTATTGCAGAATTGACAAATTAATATAACCGAAAAAATTGCACTTTCTTAGGTTTAGACTTAAAGTCGATTTTCTTCTAAATTGTATGTTAATTGCGTGAGCACTGTACCGCATAAGCCGAAAAACATCAATTTTACTGATTTGCGCGAAAGTAAAATTATAATGTGAATGCAGGATTAACAAATTAATATAACCGAAAAAATTGCACTTTCTTAGGTTTAGACTCAAAGTCGATTTTCTTGTAAGTTGTATGTTAATCACTTGAGCACTGTACCGCATAAGCCGAAAAACATCAATTTTACTGATTTGCGCGAAAGTAAAACTATAATGTTATTGCAGGATTAACAACTTAATATTTCCGAAAAAGTTGCACTTTCTTAGGGTTAGACTCAAAATCGATTTTCTTGTAAATTGTATGTTAAACACTTGAACACTGTACCGCATAAGCCGAAAAACAACAATTTTACTAAGTTGCGCGAAAGTAAAATTATATAGCTATTGCAGAATTGACATATTCATATAGCCGAAAAAATTGCACTTTCTTAGCTTTAGACTTAAAGTCGATTTTCGTGTAAATTGTATTTCAGTTGCGTGAGCACTGTAAACTATAATTTTATGGCAGGATTAACAAATTAATATAAAAAAAGAAAAGAAAAAATTGAACTTTCTTAGATTTTTACTTAAAGCCGATTTTATTGTAAATTGTATGTTAATTACTTGAGCACTGTACCGCATAAGCCGAAAAACATGAATTTTACTGATTTGCGCGAAAGTAAAACTATAATGTTATTGCAGGATTAACAACTTAATATTACCGAAAAAGTTGCACTTTCTTAGGTTTAGACTTAAAGTCGATTTGCTTCTAAATTGTATGTTAATTGCGTGAGCACTGTACCGCTTAAACCGAAAAACATAAATTTTACTGATTTGCGCGAAAGTAAAATTATAATGTGAATGCAGGATTAACAAATTAATATAACCGAAAAAATTGCACTTTCTTAGGTTTAGACTCAAAGTCGATTTTCTTGTAAGTTGTATGTTAATCACTTGAGCACTGTACCGCATAAGCCGAAAAACATCAATTTTACTGATTTGCGCGAAAGTAAAACTATAATGTTATTGCAGGATTAAAAACTTAATATTTCCGAAAAAGTTACACTTTCTTAGGGTTAGACTCAAAATCGATTTTCTTGTAAATTGTATGTTAAACACTTGAACACTGTACCGCATAAGCCGAAAAACAACAAATTTTACTAAGTTGCGCGAAAGTAAAATTATATAGCTATTGCAGAATTGACATATTCATATAACCGAAAAAATTGCACTTTCTTAGCTTTAGACTTAAAGTCGATTTTCGTGTAAATTGTATTTCAGTTGCGTGAGCACTGTAAACTATAATGTTATGGCAGGAATAACAAATTAATATAAAAAAAGAAAAGAAAAAATTGAACTTTCTTAGATTTTTACTTAAAGCCGATTTTATTGTAAATTGTATGTTAATTACTTGAGCACTGTACCGCATAAGCCGAAAAACATGAATTTTACTGATTTGCGCGAAAGTAAAACTATAATGTTATTGCAGGATTAACAACTTAATATTACCGAAAAAATTGCACTTTCTTAGGTTTAGACTTAAAGTCGATTTGCTTCTAAATTGTATGTTAATTGCGTGAGCACTGTACCGCTTAAACCGAAAAACATCAATTTTACTGATTTGCGCGAAAGTAAAACTATAATGTTATTGCAGGATTAACAACTTAATATTATCGAAAAAGTTGCACTTTCTTAGGTTTAGACTCAAAATCGATTTTCTTGTAAATTGTATGTTAAACACTTGAGCACTGTACCACATAAGCCGAAAAACAACAATTTTACTAAGTTGCGTGAAAGTAAAATTATATAGCTACTGCAGAATTGACATATTCATATAACCTAAAAAATTGCACTTTCTTGCAATAGCTTTAGACTTAAAGTCGATTTTCTTGTAAATTGTATTTCAGTTGCGTGAGCACTGTACCGCTTAAGCCGGAAAACATGATTTTTACTGATTTGAGCGAAAGTCAAATTATATTGTTATTGCAGAACTAACAACTTAATATTACCGAAAAAGTTGCACTTTCTTAGGTTTAGACTCAAAGTCGATTTTCGTGTAAATTGTATGTTAATCACTTGAGCACTGTACCGCATAAGCCGAAAAACATCAATTTTACTGATTTGCGCGTACGTAAAATTATATTGCTATTGCAGAATTGACAAATTAATATAACCGAAAAAATTGCACTTTCTTAGGTTTAGACTCAAAGTCGATTTTCTTGTAAATTGTATGTTAATCACTTGAGCACTGTACCGCATAAGCCGAAAAACATCAATTTTACTGATTTGCGCGAAAGTAAAACTATAATGTTATTGCAGGATTATCAACTTAATATTACCGAAAAAGTTGCACTTTCTTAGGTTTAGACTCAAAGTCGATTTTCTTGTAAATTGTATATTAATCACTTGAGCACTGTACCGCATAAGCCGAAAAACATCAATTTTACTGATTTGCGCGTAAGTAAAATTATATTGCTATTGCAGAGTTGATAAATTAATATAACCGAAAAAATTGCACTTTCTTAGGTTTAGACTTAAAGTCGATTTTCTTCTAAATTGTATGTTAATTGCGTGAGCACTGTACCACATAAGCCGAAAAACATCAATTTTACTGATTTGCGCAAAAGTAAAATTATAATGTTAATGCAGGATTAACAAATTAATATAACCGAAAAAATTGCACTTTCTTAGGTTTAGACTCAAAGTCGATTTTCTTTTAAATTGTATGTTAATCACTTGAGCACTGTACCGCATAAGCCGAAAAACATCAATTTTACTGATTTGCGCGAAAGTAAAACTATAATGTTATTGCAGGATTAACAACTTAATATTACCGAAAAAGTTGCACTTTCTTAGGTTTAGACTCAAAATCGATTTTCTTGTAAATTGTATGTTAAACACTTGAGCACTGTACCGCATAAGCGGAAAAACAACAATTTTACTAAGTTTCGCGAAAGTAAAATTATATAGCTATTGCAGAATTGACATATATATAACCGAAAAAATTGCACTTTCTTAGCTTTAGACTTAAAGTCGATTTTCGTGTAAATTGTATTTCAGTTGCGTGAGCACTGTAAACTATAATGTTATGGCAGGATTAACAAATTAATATAAAACAAAGAAAAGAAAAAATTGAACTTTAGGTTTAGACTCAAAATCGATTTTCTTGTAAATTGTATGTTAAGCACTTGAGCACTGTACTGCATAAGCCGAAAAACAACAATTTTACTGATTTGCGCGAAAGTAAAATTATAATGTTAATGCAGGATTAACAAATTAATATAACCGAAAAAATTGCACTTTCTTAGGTTTAGACTCAAATTCGATTTTCTTGTAAATTGTATGTCAATCACTTGAGCACTGTACCGCATAAGCCGAAAAACATCAATTTTACTGATTTGAGCGAAAGTAAAACTATAATGTTATTGGAGGATTATCAACTTAATATTACCGAAAAAGTTGCACTTTCTTAGGTTTGGACTCAAAGTCGATTTTCTTGTAAATTGAATGTTAATCACTTGAGCACTGTACCGCATAAGCCGAAAAACATCAATTTTACTGATTTGAACGTAAGTAAAATTATATTGCTATTGCAGAATTGACAAATCAATATAACCGAAAAAATTGCACTTTCTTAGGTTTAGAATTAAAGTCGATTTTCTTCTAAATTGTATGTTAATTGCGTGAGCACTGTACCGCATAAGCCGAAAAACATCAATTTTACTGATTTGCGCGAAAGTAAAATTATAATGTTAATGCAGGATTAACAAATTAATATAACCGAAAAAATTGCACTTTCTTAGGTTTAGACTCAAATTCGATTTTCTTGTAAATTGTATGTTAATCACTTGAGCACTGTACCGCATAAGCCGAAAAACATCAATTTTACTGATTTGCGCGAAAGTAAAACTATAATATTATTGCAGGATTAACAACTTAATATTACCGAAAAAGTTGCAATTTCTTAGGTTTAGACTCAAAGTCGATTTTCTTGTAAATTGTATGGTAATCACTTACCGCATAAGCCGAAAAACAACAATTTTACTAAGTTGCGCGAAAGTAAAATTATATAGCTATTGCAGAATTTACATATTCATATAACCGACAAAATTGCACTTTCTTAGCTTTAGACTTAAAGTCGATTTTCTTGTTAATTGTATTTCAGTTGCGTGAGCACTGTAAACTATAATGTTATGGCAGGATTAACAAATTAATATAAAAAAAAGAAAAGAAAAAATTGAACTTTCTTAGATTTTTACTTAAAGCCGATTTTCTTGTAAATTGTATGTTAATTACTTGAGCACTGTACCGCATAAGCCGAAAAACAGCAATTTTACTGATTTGCGCGAAAGTAAAACTATAATGTTATTGCAGGATTAACAACTTAATATTACCGAAAAAGTTGCACTTTCTTAGGTTTAGACTTAAAGTCGATTTGCTTCTAAATTGTATGTTAATTGCGTGAGATATGTACTGCCAAAGCCGAAAAACATGAATTTTACTTATTTGAGCGAAAGTAAAATTATATAGCTATTGCAGAATTGACATATATATAACCGAAAAAATTGCACTTTCTTAGCTTTAGACTTAAAGTCGATTTTCTTGTAAATTGTATTTCAGTTGCGTGAGCACTGTAAATTATAATGTTATGGAAGGATTAACAAATTACAATAATAAAAAGAGAAGAAAAATTTGAACTTTCTTAGATTTTTACTTAAAGCCGATTTTCTTGTAAATTGTATGTTAATTACTTGAGCACTGTACCGCATAAGCCGAAAGACATCAATTTTACTGATTTGCGCGAAAGTAAAACTATAATGTTATTGCAGGATTAACAACTTAATATTACCGAAAAAGTTGCACTTTCTTAGGTTTAGACTTAAAGTCGATTTGCTTCTAAATTGTATGTAAATTGCGTGAGCACTGTACCGCTTAAACCGAAAAACATAAATTTTACTGATTTGAGCGAAAGTCAAATTATATTGTTATTGCAGGATTAACAAATTAATATTACCGAAAAAGTTGCACTTTCTTAGCTTTAGACTCAAAGTCGATTTTCTTGTAAATTGTATGTCAATTGCGTGAGCACTGTACCGCATAAGCCGAAAAACATCAATTTTACTGATTTGCGCGAAAGTAAAACTATAATGTTATTGCAGGATTAACAACTTAATATTATCGAAAAAGTTGCACTTTCTTAGGTTTAGACTCAAAATCGATTTTCTTGTAAATTGTATGTTAAACACTTGAGCACTGTACCACATAAGCCGAAAAACAACAATTTTACTAAGTTGCGCGAAAGTAAAATTATATAGCTATTGCAGAATTGACATATTCATATAACCGAAAAAATTGCACTTTCTTAGCTTTAGACTTAAAGTCGATTTTCTTGTAAATTGTATTTCAGTTGCGTGAGCACTGTAAATTATAATGTTATGGCAGGATTAACAAATTACAATAATAAAAAGAGAAGAAAAAATTGAACTTTCTTAGATTTTTACTTAAAGCCGATTTTCTTGTAAATTGTATGTTAATTACTTGAGCACTGTACCGCATAAGCCGAAAAACAGCAATTTTACTGATTTGCGCGAAAGTAAAACTATAATGTTATTGCAGGATTAACAACTTAATATTATCGAAAAAGTTGCACTTTCTTAGGTTTAGACTCAAAATCGATTTTCTTGTAAATTGTATGTTAAACACTTGAGCACTGTACCACATAAGCCGAAAAACAACAATTTTACTAAGTTGCGCGAAAGTAAAATTATATAGCTATTGCAGAATTGACATATTCATATAACCGAAAAAATTGCACTTTCTTAGCTTTAGACTTAAAGTCGATTTTCTTGTAAATTGTATTTCAGTTGCGTGAGCACTGTAAACTATAATGTTATGGCAGGATTAACAAATTAATATAAAAAAAAGAAAAGAAAAAATTGAACTTTCTTAGATTTTTACTTAAAGCCGACTTTCTTGTAAATTGTATGTTAATTACTTGAGCACTGTACCGCATAAGCCGAAAAACAGCAATTTTACTGATTTGCGCGAAAGTAAAACTATAATGTTATTGCAGGATTATCAACTTAATATTACCGAAAAAGTTGCACTTTCTTAGGTTTAGACTTAAAGTCGATTTGCTTCTAAATTGTATGTTAATTGCGTGAGCACTGTACCGCTTAAGCCGAAAAACATCAATTTTACTGATTTGCGCGAAAGTAAAACTATAATGTTATTGCAGGATTAACAACTTAATATTATCGAAAAAGTTGCACTTTCTTAGTTTTAGACTTAAAGTCGATTTTCTTGTAAATTGTATTTCAGTTGCGTGAGCACTGTAAATTATAATGTTATGGCAGGATTAACAAATTAATATAAAAAAAAGAAAAGAAAAAATTGAACTTTCTTAGTTTTAGACTTAAAGTCGATTTTCTTGTAAATTGTATGTCAATTGCGTGAGCACTGTACTGCTTAAACTGAAAAACATGAATTTTACTGATTTGAGCGAAAGTCAAATTATATTGTTATTGCAGAATTGACATATTCATATAACCGAATAAATTGCACTTTCTTAGCTTTAGACTCAAAGTCGATTTTCTTGTAAATTGTATGTCAATTGCGTGAGCACTGTACCGCATAAGCCGAAAAACATCAATTTTACTGATTTGCGCGAAAGTAAAACTATAATGTTATTGCAGGATTAACAACTTAATATTATCGAAAAAGTTGCACTTTCTTAGGTTTAGACTCAAAATCGATTTTCTTGTAAATTGTATGTTAAACACTTGAGCACTGTACCACATAAGCCGAAA
Source organism: Bactrocera oleae (assembly GCF_042242935.1). Taxonomy (NCBI): domain Eukaryota; kingdom Metazoa; phylum Arthropoda; class Insecta; order Diptera; family Tephritidae; genus Bactrocera; species Bactrocera oleae. Next base: position 12,632,893 of record NC_091541.1, on the reverse strand, counting down.
AACAACAATTTTACTAAGTTGCGCGAAAGTAAAATTATATAGCTATTGCAGAATTGACATATTCATATAACCGAAAAAATTGCACTTTCTTAGCTTTAGACTTTAAGTCGATTTTCTTGTAAATTGTATTTCAGTTGCGTGAGCACTGTAAATTATAATGTTATGGCAGGATTAACAAATTAATATAAAAAAAAGAAAAGAAAAAATTAAACTTTCTTAGATTTTTACTTAAAGCCGATTTTCTTGTAAATTGTATGTTAATTACTTGAGCACTGTACCGCATAAGCCGAAAAACAGCAATTTTACTGATTTGCGCGAAAGTAAAACTATAATGTTATTGCAGGATTATCAACTTAATATAACCGAAAAAATTGCACTTTCTTAGGTTTAGACTCAAAGTCGATTTTCTTGTAAATTGTATGTTAATCACTTGAGCACTGTACCGCATAAGCCGAAAAACATCAATTTTACTGATTTGCGCGTAAGTAAAATTATATTGCTATTGCAGAATTGCCAAATTAATATAACCGAAAAAATTGCACTTTCTTAGGTTTAGACTTAAAGTCGATTTTCTTCTAAATTGTATGTTAATTGCGTGAGCACTGTATCGCATAAGCCGAAAAACATCAATTTTACTGATTTGCGCGAAAGTAAAATTATAATGTTAATGCAGGATTAACAAATTAATATAACCGAAAAAATTGCACTTTCTTAGGTTTAGACTCAAAGTCGATTTTCTTGTAAGTTGTATGTTAATCACTTGAGCACTATACCGCATAAGCCGAAAAACATCAATTTTACTGATTTGCGCGAAAGTAAAACTATAATGTTATTGCAGGATTAACAACTTAATATTTCCGAAAAAGTTGCACTTTCTTAGGGTTAGACTTAAAGTCGATTTGCTTCTAAATTGTATGTTAATTGCGTGAGAACTGTACTGCCAAAGCCGAAAAACATGAATTTTACTGATTTGAGCGAAAGTCAAATTATATACCTATTGCAGAATTGACATATATATAACCGAAAAAATTGCACTTTCTTAGCTTTAGACTTAAAGTCGATTTTCGTGTAAATTGTATTTCAGTTGCGTGAGCACTGTAAACTATAATGTTATGGCAGGATTACAAAAATTAATATAAAACAAAGAAAAGAAAAAATTGAACTTTAGGTTTAGACTCAAAATCGATTTTCTTGTAAATTGTATGTTAAACACTTGAGCACTGTACCGCATAAGCCGAAAAACAACAATTTTACTAAGTTGCGCGAAAGTAAAATTATATAGCTATTGCAGAATTGACATATTCATATAACCGAAAAAATTGCACTTTCTTAGCTTTAGACTTAAAGTCGATTTTCTTGTAAATTGTATTTCAGTTGCGTGAGCACTGTAAATTATAATGTTATGGAAGGATTAACAAATTACAATAATAAAAAGAGAAGAAAAAATTGAACTTTCTTAGATTTTTACTTAAAGCCGATTTTCTTGTAAATTGTATGTTAATTACTTGAGCACTGTACCGCATAAGCCGAAAGACATCAATTTTACTGATTTGCGCGAAAGTAAAACTATAATGTTATTGCAGGATTAACAACTTAATATTACCGAAAAAGTTGCACTTTCTTAGGTTTAGACTTAAAGTCGATTTGCTTCTAAATTGTATGTTAATTGCGTGAGCACTGTACCGCTTAAACCGAAAAACATAAATTTTACTGATTTGAGCGAAAGTCAAATTATATTGTTATTGCAGGATTAACAAATTAATATTACCGAAAAAGTTGCACTTTCTTAGCTTTAGACTCAAAGTCGATTTTCTTGTAAATTGTATGTCAATTGCGTGAGCACTGTACCGCATAAGCCGAAAATTATCAATTTTACTGATTTGCGCGAAAGTAAAACTATAATGTTATTGCAGGATTAACAACTTAATATTATCGAAAAAGTTGCACTTTCTTAGGTTTAGACTCAAAATCGATTTTCTTGTAAATTGTATGTTAAACACTTGAGCACTGTACCACATAAGCCGAAAAACAACAATTTTACTAAGTTGCGCGAAAGTAAAATTATATAGCTATTGCAGAATTGACATATTCATATAACCGAAAAAATTGCACTTTCTTAGCTTTAGACTTAAAGTCGATTTTCTTGTAAATTGTATTTCAGTTGCGTGAGCACTGTAAATTATAATGTTATGGCAGGATTAACAAATTACAATAATAAAAAGAGAAGAAAAAATTGAACTTTCTTAGATTTTTACTTAAAGCCGATTTTCTTGTAAATTGTATGTTAATTACTTGAGCACTGTACCGCATAAGCCGAAAAACAGCAATTTTACTGATTTGCGCGAAAGTAAAACTATAATGTTATTGCAGGATTATCAACTTAATATAACCGAAAAAATTGCACTTTCTTAGGTTTAGACTTAAAGTCGATTTTCTTGTTAATTGTATTTCAGTTGCGTGAGCACTGTAAACTATAATGTTATGGCAGGATTAACAAATTAATATAAAAAAAAGAAAAGAAAAAATTGAACTTTCTTAGATTTTTACTTAAAGCCGACTTTCTTGTAAATTGTATGTTAATTACTTGAGCACTGTACCGCATAAGCCGAAAAACAGCAATTTTACTGATTTGCGCGAAAGTAAAACTATAATGTTATTGCAGGATTATCAACTTAATATTACCGAAAAAGTTGCACTTTCTTAGGTTTAGACTTAAAGTCGATTTGCTTCTAAATTGTATGTTAATTGCGTGAGCACTGTACCGCTTAAGCCGAAAAACATCAATTTTACTGATTTGCGCGAAAGTAAAACTATAATGTTATTGCAGGATTAACAACTTAATATTATCGAAAAAGTTGCACTTTCTTAGTTTTAGACTTAAAGTCGATTTTCTTGTAAATTGTATTTCAGTTGCGTGAGCACTGTAAATTATAATGTTATGGCAGGATTAACAAATTAATATAAAAAAAAGAAAAGAAAAAATTGAACTTTCTTAGTTTTAGACTTAAAGTCGATTTTCTTGTAAATTGTATGTCAATTGCGTGAGCACTGTACTGCTTAAACTGAAAAACATGAATTTTACTGATTTGAGCGAAAGTCAAATTATATTGTTATTGCAGAATTGACATATTCATATAACCGAATAAATTGCACTTTCTTAGCTTTAGACTCAAAGTCGATTTTCTTGTAAATTGTATGTCAATTGCGTGAGCACTGTACCGCATAAGCCGAAAAACATCAATTTTACTGATTTGCGCGAAAGTAAAACTATAATGTTATTGCAGGATTAACAACTTAATATTATCGAAAAAGTTGCACTTTCTTAGGTTTAGACTCAAAATCGATTTTCTTGTAAATTGTATGTTAAACACTTGAGCACTGTACCACATAAGCCGAAAAACAACAATTTTACTAAGTTGCGCGAAAGTAAAATTATATAGCTATTGCAGAATTGACATATTCATATAACCGAAAAAATTGCACTTTCTTAGCTTTAGACTTTAAGTCGATTTTCTTGTAAATTGTATTTCAGTTGCGTGAGCACTGTAAATTATAATGTTATGGCAGGATAAACAAATTAATATAAAAAAAAGGAAAGAAAAAATTAAACTTTCTTAGATTTTTACTTAAAGCCGATTTTCTTGTAAATTGTATGTTAATTACTTGAGCACTGTACCGCATAAGCCGAAAAACAGCAATTTTACTGATTTGCGCGAAAGTAAAACTATAATGTTATTGCAGGATTATCAACTTAATATAACCGAAAAAATTGCACTTTCTTAGGTTTAGACTCAAAGTCGATTTTCTTGTAAATTGTATGTTAATCACTTGAGCACTGTACCGCATAAGCCGAAAAACATCAATTTTACTGATTTGCGCGTATGTAAAATTATATTGCTATTGCAGAATTGACAAATTAATATAACCGAAAAAATTGCACTTTCTTAGGTTTAGACTTAAAGTCGATTTTCTTCTAAATTGTATGTTAATTGCGTGAGCACTGTATCGCATAAGCCGAAAAACATCAATTTTACTGATTTGCGCGAAAGTAAAATTATAATGTTAATGCAGGATTAACAAATTAATATAACCGAAAAAATTGCACTTTCTTAGGTTTAGACTCAAAGTCGATTTTCTTGTAAGTTGTATGTTAATCACTTGAGCACTGTACCGCATAAGCCGAAAAACATCAATTTTACTGATTTGCGCGAAAGTAAAACTATAATGTTATTGCAGGATTAACAACTTAATATTTCCGAAAAAGTTGCACTTTCTTAGGGTTAGACTCAAAATCGATTTTCTTGTAAATTGTATGTTAAACACTTGAACACTGTACCGCATAAGCCGAAAAACAACAATTTTACTAAGTTGCGCGAAAGTACAATTATATAGCTATTGCAGAATTGACATATTCATATAACCGAAAAAATTGCACTTTCTTAGCTTTAGACTTAAAGTCGATTTTCGTGTAAATTGTATTTCAGTTGCGTGAGCACTGTAAACTATAATGTTATGGCAGGATTAACAAATTAATATAAAAAAAAGAAAAGAAAAAATTGAACTTTCTTAGTTTTAGACTTAAAGTCGATTTTCTTGTAAATTGTATGTCAATTGCGTGAGCACTGTACTGCTTAAACTGAAAAACATGAATTTTACTGATTTGAGCGAAAGTCAAATTATATTGTTATTGCAGAATTGACATATTCATATAACCGAATAAATTGCACTTTCTTAGCTTTAGACTCAAAGTCGATTTTCTTGTAAATTGTATGTCAATTGCGTGAGCACTGTACCGCATAAGCCGAAAAACATCAATTTTACTGATTTGCGCGAAAGTAAAACTATAATGTTATTGCAGGATTAACAACTTAATATTATCGAAAAAGTTGCACTTTCTTAGGTTTAGACTCAAAATCGATTTTCTTGTAAATTGTATGTTAAACACTTGAGCACTGTACCGCATAAGCCGAAAAACAACAATTTTACTAAGTTGCGCGAAAGTACAATTATATAGCTATTGCAGAATTGACATATTCATATAACCGAAAAAATTGCACTTTCTTAGCTTTAGACTTAAAGTCGATTTTCGTGTAAATTGTATTTCAGTTGCGTGAGCACTGTAAACTATAATGTTATGGCAGGATTAACAAATTAATATAAAAAAAAGAAAAGAAAAAATTGAACTTTCTTAGATTTTTACTTAAAGCCGACTTTCTTGTAAATTGTATGTTAATTACTTGAGCACTGTACCGCATAAGCCGAAAAACAGCAATTTTACTGATTTGCGCGAAAGTAAAACTATAATGTTATTGCAGGATTATCAACTTAATATTACCGAAAAAGTTGCACTTTCTTAGGTTTAGACTTAAAGTCGATTTGCTTCTAAATTGTATGTTAATTGCGTGAGCACTGTACCGCTTAAGCCGAAAAACATCAATTTTACTGATTTGCGCGAAAGTAAAACTATAATGTTATTGCAGGATTAACAACTTAATATTATCGAAAAAGTTGCACTTTCTTAGTTTTAGACTTAAAGTCGATTTTCTTGTAAATTGTATTTCAGTTGCGTGAGCACTGTAAATTATAATGTTATGGCAGGATTAACAAATTAATATAAAAAAAAGAAAAGAAAAAATTGAACTTTCTTAGTTTTAGACTTAAAGTCGATTTTCTTGTAAATTGTATGTCAATTGCGTGAGCACTGTACTGCTTAAACTGAAAAACATGAATTTTACTGATTTGAGCGAAAGTCAAATTATATTGTTATTGCAGAATTGACATATTCATATAACCGAATAAATTGCACTTTCTTAGCTTTAGACTCAAAGTCGATTTTCTTGTAAATTGTATGTCAATTGCGTGAGCACTGTACCGCATAAGCCGAAAAACATCAATTTTACTGATTTGCGCGAAAGTAAAACTATAATGTTATTGCAGGATTAACAACTTAATATTATCGAAAAAGTTGCACTTTCTTAGGTTTAGACTCAAAATCGATTTTCTTGTAAATTGTATGTTAAACACTTGAGCACTGTACCACATAAGCCGAAAAACAACAATTTTACTAAGTTGCGCGAAAGTAAAATTATATAGCTATTGCAGAATTGACATATTCATATAACCGAAAAAATTGCACTTTCTTAGCTTTAGACTTTAAGTCGATTTTCTTGTAAATTGTATTTCAGTTGCGTGAGCACTGTAAATTATAATGTTATGGCAGGATAAACAAATTAATATAAAAAAAAGGAAAGAAAAAATTAAACTTTCTTAGATTTTTACTTAAAGCCGATTTTCTTGTAAATTGTATGTTAATTACTTGAGCACTGTACCGCATAAGCCGAAAAACAGCAATTTTACTGATTTGCGCGAAAGTAAAACTATAATGTTATTGCAGGATTATCAACTTAATATAACCGAAAAAATTGCACTTTCTTAGGTTTAGACTCAAAGTCGATTTTCTTGTAAATTGTATGTTAATCACTTGAGCACTGTACCGCATAAGCCGAAAAACATCAATTTTACTGATTTGCGCGTATGTAAAATTATATTGCTATTGCAGAATTGACAAATTAATATAACCGAAAAAATTGCACTTTCTTAGGTTTAGACTTAAAGTCGATTTTCTTCTAAATTGTATGTTAATTGCGTGAGCACTGTATCGCATAAGCCGAAAAACATCAATTTTACTGATTTGCGCGAAAGTAAAATTATAATGTTAATGCAGGATTAACAAATTAATATAACCGAAAAAATTGCACTTTCTTAGGTTTAGACTCAAAGTCGATTTTCTTGTAAGTTGTATGTTAATCACTCGAGCACTGTACCGCATAAGCCGAAAAACATCAATTTTACTGATTTGCGCGAAAGTAAAACTATAATGTTATTGCAGGATTAACAACTTAATATTTCCGAAAAAGTTGCACTTTCTTAGGGTTAGACTCAAAATCGATTTTCTTGTAAATTGTATGTTAAACACTTGAACACTGTACCGCATAAGCCGAAAAACAACAATTTTACTAAGTTGCGCGAAAGTACAATTATATAGCTATTGCAGAATTGACATATTCATATAACCGAAAAAATTGCACTTTCTTAGCTTTAGACTTAAAGTCGATTTTCGTGTAAATTGTATTTCAGTTGCGTGAGCACTGTAAACTATAATGTTATGGCAGGATTAACAAATTAATATAAAAAAAGAAAAGAAAAAATTTACCTTTCTTAGATTTTTACTTAAAGCCGATTTTATTGTAAATTGTATGTTAATTACTTGAGCACTGTACCGCATAAGCCGAAAAACATGAATTTTACTGATTTGCGCGAAAGTAAAACTATAATGTTATTGCAGGATTAACAAATTAATATAACCGAAAAAATTGCACTTTCTTAGGTTTAGACTCAAAGTCGATTTTCTTGTAAATTGTATGTTAATCACTTGAGCACTGTACCGCATAAGCCGAAAAACATCAATTTTACTGATTTGCGCGAAAGTAAAACTATAATGTTATTGCAGGATTAACAACTTAATATTACCGAAAAAGTTGCACTTTCTTAGGTTTAGACTTAAAGTCGATTTGCTTCTAAATTGTATGTTAATTGCGTGAGAACTGTACCGCTTAAACCGAAAAACATAAATTTTACTGATTTGAGCGAAAGTAAAATTATAATGTTAATGCAGGATTAACAAATTAATATAACCGAAAAAATTGCACTTTCTTAGGTTTAGACTCAAAGTCGATTTTCTTGTAAATTGTATGTTAATCACTTGAGCACTGTACCGCATAAGCCGAAAAACATCAATTTTACTGATTTGCGCGTAAGTAAAATTATATTGCTATTGCAGAATTGACAAATTAATATAACCGAAAAAATTGCACTTTCTTAGGTTTAGACTTAAAGTCGATTTTCTTCTAAATTGTATGTTAATTACGTGAGCACTGTACCGCATAAGCCGAAAAACATCAATTTTACTGATTTGCGCGAAAGTAAAATTATAATGTTAATGCAGGATTAACAAATTAATATAACCGAAAAAGTTGCACTTTCTTAGGTTTAGACTCAAAATCGATTTTCTTGTAAATTGTATGTTAAACACTTGAGAACTGTACCGCATAAGCGGAAAAACAACAATTTTACTAAGTTGCGCGAAAGTAAAATTATATAGCTATTGCAGAATTGACATATATATAACCGAAAAAATTGCACTTTCTTAGGTTTAGACTTAAAGTCGATTTTCGTGTAAATTGTATTTCAGTTGCGTGAGCACTGTAAACTATAATGTTGTGGCAGGATTAACAAATTAATATAAAAAAAAGAAAAGAAAAAATTGAACTTTAGGTTTAGACTCAAAATCGATTTTCTTGTAAATTGTATGTTAAACACTTGAGCACTGTACCGCATAAGCCGAAAAACAACAATTTTACTGATTTGCGCGAAAGTAAAATTATAATGTTAATGCAGGATTAATAAATTAATATAACCGAAAAAATTGCACTTTCTTAGGTTTAGACTCAAATTCGATTTTCTTGTAAATTGTATGTCAATCACTTGAGCACTGTACCGCATAAGCCGAAAAACATCAATTTTACTGATTTGAGCGAAAGTAAAACTATAATGTTATTGGAGGATTATCAACTTAATATTACCGAAAAAGTTGCACTTTCTTAGGTTTAGACTCAAAGTCGATTTTCTTGTAAATTGTATGTTAATCACTTGAGCACTGTACCGCATAAGCCGAAAAACATCAATTTTACTGATTTGAACGTAAGTAAAATTATATTGCTATTGCAGAATTGACAAATTAATATAACCGAAAAAATTGCACCTTCTTAGGTTTAGAATTAAAGTCGATTTTCTTCTAAATTGTATGTTAATTGCGTGAGCACTGTACCGCATAAGCCGAAAAACATCAATTTTACTGATTTGCGCGAAAGTAAAATTATAATGTTAATGCAGGTTTAACAAATTAATATAACCGAAAAAATTGCACTTTCTTAGGTTTAGACTCAAATTCGATTTTCTTGTAAATTGTATGTTAATCACTTAAGCACAGTACTGCATAAGCCGAAAAACATCAATTTTACTGATTTGCGCGAAAGTAAAACTATAATGTTATTGCAGGATTAACAACTTAATATTACCGAAAAAGTTGCAATTTCTTAGGTTTAGACTCTAAGTCGATTTTCTTGTAAATTGTATGGTAATCACTTGAGCACTGTACCGCATAAGCCGAAAAACAACAATTTACTAAGTTGCGCGAAAGTAAAATTATATAGCTATTGCAGAATTTACATATTCATATAACCGAAAAAATTGCACTTTCTTAGCTTTAGACTTAAAGTCGATTTTCTTGTTAATTGTATTTCAGTTGCGTGAGCACTGTAAACTATAATGTTATGGCAGGATTAACAAATTAATATAAAAAAAGGAAAAGAAAAAATTGAACTTTCTTAGATTTTTACTTAAAGCCGATTTTCTTGTAAATTGTATGTTAATTACTTGAGCACTGTACCGCATAAGCCGAAAAACAGCAATTTTACTGATTTTCGCGAAAGTAAAACTATAATGTTATTGCAGGATTAACAACTTAATATTACCGAAAAAGTTGCACTTCCTTAGGTTTAGACTTAAAGTCGATTTGCTTCTAAATTGTATGTTAATTGCGTGAGAACTGTACTGCCTAAGCCGAAAAACATGAATTTTACTGATTTGAGCGAAAGTCAAATTATATAGCTATTGCAGAATTGACATATATATAACCGAAAAAATTGCACTTTCTTAGCTTTAGACTTAAAGTCGATTTTCGTGTAAATTGTATTTCAGTTGCGTGAGCACTGTAAACTATAATGTTATGGCAGGATTACAAAAATTAATATAAAACAAAGAAAAGAAAAAATTGAACTTTAGGTTTAGACTCAAAATCGATTTTCTTGTAAATTCTATGTTAAACACTTGAGCACTGTACCGCATAAGCCGAAAAACAACAATTTTACTAAGTTGCGCGAAAGTAAAATTATATAGCTATTGCAGAATTGACATATTCATATAACCGAAAAAATTGCACTTTCTTAGCTTTAGACTTAAAGTCGATTTTCTTGTAAATTGTATTTCAGTTGCGTGAGCACTGTAAATTATAATGTTATGGAAGGATTAACAAATTACAATAATAAAAAGAGAAGAAAAAATTGAACTTTCTTAGATTTTTACTTAAAGCCGATTTTCTTGTAAATTGTATGTTAATTACTTGAGCACTGTACCGCATAAGCCGAAAGACATCAATTTTACTGATTTGCGCGAAAGTAAAACTATAATGTTATTGCAGGATTAACAACTTAATATTACCGAAAAAGTTGCACTTTCTTAGGTTTAGACTTAAAGTCGATTTGCTTCTAAATTGTATGTTAATTGCGTGAGCACTGTACCGCTTAAACCGAAAAACATAAATTTTACTGATTTGAGCGAAAGTCAAATTATATTGTTATTGCAGGATTAACAAATTAATATTACCGGAAAAGTTGCACTTTCTTAGCTTTAGACTCAAAGTCGATTTTCTTGTAAATTGTATGTCAATTGCGTGAGCACTGTACCGCATAAGCCGAAAAACATCAATTTTACTGATTTGCGCGAAAGTAAAACTATAATGTTATTGCAGGATTAACAACTTAATATTATCGAAAAAGTTGCACTTTCTTAGGTTTAGACTCAAAATCGATTTTCTTGTAAATTGTATGTTAAACACTTGAGCACTGTACCACATAAGCCGAAAAACAACAATTTTACTAAGTTGCGCGAAAGTAAAATTATATAGCTATTGCAGAATTTACATATTCATATAACCGAAAAAATTGCACTTTCTTAGTTTTAGACTTAAAGTCGATTTTCTTGTAAATTGTATGTCAATTGCGTGAGCACTGTACTGCTTAAACTGAAAAACATGAATTTTACTGATTTGAGCGAAAGTCAAATTATATTGTTATTGCAGAATTGACATATTCATATAACCGAAAAAATTGCACTTTCTTAGTTTTAGACTTAAAGTCGATTTTCTTGTAAATTGTATTTCAGTTGCGTGAGCACTGTAAACTATAATGTTATGGCAGGATTAGAAAATAATATAAAAAAAAGAAAAGAAAAAATTGAACTTTCTTAGATTTTTACTTAAAGCCGATTTTCTTGTAAATTGTATGTTAATTACTTGAGCACTGTACCGCATAAGCCGAAAAACAACAATTTACTAAGTTGCGCGAAAGTAAAATTATATAGCTATTGCAGAATTTACATATTCATATAACCGAAAAAATTGCACTTTCTTAGCTTTAGACTTAAAGTCGATTTTCTTGTTAATTGTATTTCAGTTGCGTGAGCACTGTAAACTATAATGTTATGGCAGGATTAACAAATTAATATAAAAAAAGGAAAAGAAAAAATTGAACTTTCTTAGATTTTTACTTAAAGCCGATTTTCTTGTAAATTGTATGTTAATTACTTAAGCACAGTACTGCATAAGCCGAAAAACATCAATTTTACTGATTTGCGCGAAAGTAAAACTATAATGTTATTGCAGGATTAACAACTTAATATTACCGAAAAAGTTGCAATTTCTTAGGTTTAGACTCTAAGTCGATTTTCTTGTAAATTGTATGGTAATCACTTGAGCACTGTACCGCATAAGCCGAAAAACAACAATTTACTAAGTTGCGCGAAAGTAAAATTATATAGCTATTGCAGAATTTACATATTCATATAACCGAAAAAATTGCACTTTCTTAGCTTTAGACTTAAAGTCGATTTTCTTGTTAATTGTATTTCAGTTGCGTGAGCACTGTAAACTATAATGTTATGGCAGGATTAACAAATTAATATAAAAAAAGGAAAAGAAAAAATTGAACTTTCTTAGATTTTTACTTAAAGCCGATTTTCTTGTAAATTGTATGTTAATTACTTGAGCACTGTACCGCATAAGCCGAAAAACAGCATTTTTACTGATTTTCGCGAAAGTAAAACTATAATGTTATTGCAGGATTAACAACTTAATATTACCGAAAAAGTTGCACTTCCTTAGGTTTAGACTTAAAGTCGATTTGCTTCTAAATTGTATGTTAATTGCGTGAGAACTGTACTGCCTAAGCCGAAAAACATGAATTTTACTGATTTGAGCGAAAGTCAAATTATATAGCTATTGCAGAATTGACATATATATAACCGAAAAAATTGCACTTTCTTAGCTTTAGACTTAAAGTCGATTTTCGTGTAAATTGTATTTCAGTTGCGTGAGCACTGTAAACTATAATGTTATGGCAGGATTACAAAAATTAATATAAAACAAAGAAAAGAAAAAATTGAACTTTAGGTTTAGACTCAAAATCGATTTTCTTGTAAATTCTATGTTGAGCACTGTACCGCATAAGCCGAAAAACAACAATTTTACTAAGTTGCGCGAAAGTAAAATTATATAGCTATTGCAGAATTGACATATTCATATAACCGAAAAAATTGCACTTTCTTAGCTTTAGACTTAAAGTCGATTTTCTTGTAAATTGTATTTCAGTTGCGTGAGCACTGTAAATTATAATGTTATGAAAGGATTAACAAATTACAATAATAAAAAGAGAAGAAAAAATTGAACTTTCTTAGATTTTTACTTAAAGCCGATTTTCTTGTAAATTGTATGTTAATTACTTGAGCACTGTACCGCATAAGCCGAAAGACATCAATTTTACTGATTTGCGCGAAAGTAAAACTATAATGTTATTGCAGGATTAACAACTTAATATTACCGAAAAAGTTGCACTTTCTTAGGTTTAGACTTAAAGTCGATTTGCTTCTAAATTGTATGTTAATTGCGTGAGCACTGTACCGCTTAAACCGAAAAACATAAATTTTACTGATTTGAGCGAAAGTCAAATTATATTGTTATTGCAGGATTAACAAATTAATATTACCGAAAAAGTTGCACTTTCTTAGCTTTAGACTCAAAGTCGATTTTCTTGTAAATTGTATGTCAATTGCGTGAGCACTGTACCGCATAAGCCGAAAAACATCAATTTTACTGATTTGCGCGAAAGTAAAACTATAATGTTATTGCAGGATTAACAACTTAATATTATCGAAAAAGTTGCACTTTCTTAGGTTTAGACTCAAAATCGATTTTCTTGTAAATTGTATGTTAAACACTTGAGCACTGTACCACATAAGCCGAAAAACAACAATTTTACTAAGTTGCGCGAAAGTAAAATTATATAGCTATTGCAGAATTTACATATTCATATAACCGAAAAAATTGCACTTTCTTAGTTTTAGACTTAAAGTCGATTTTCTTGTAAATTGTATGTCAATTGCGTGAGCACTGTACTGCTTAAACTAAAAAACATGAATTTTACTGATTTGAGCGAAAGTCAAATTATATTGTTATTGCAGAATTGACATATTCATATAACCGAAAAAATTGCACTTTCTTAGTTTTAGACTTAAAGTCGATTTTCTTGTAAATTGTATTTCAGTTGCGTGAGCACTGTAAACTATAATGTTATGGCAGGATTAGAAAATAATATAAAAAAAAGAAAAGAAAAAATTGAACTTTCTTAGATTTTTACTTAAAGCCGATTTTCTTGTAAATTGTATGTTAATTACTTGAGCACTGTACCGCATAAGCCGAAAAACAGCAATTTTACTGATTTGCGCGAAAGTAAAACTATAATGTTATTGCAGGATTATCAACTTAATATAACCGAAAAAATTGCACTTTCTTAGGTTTAGACTCAAAGTCAATTTTCTTGTAAATTGTATGTTAACCACTTGAGCACTGTACCGCATAAGCCGAAAAACATCAATTTTACTGATTTGCGCGTAAGTAAAATTATATTGCTATTGCAGAATTGACAAATTAATATAACCGAAAAAATTGCACTTTCTTAGGCTTAGACTTAAAGTCGATTTTCTTCTAAATTGTATGTCAATTGCGTGAGCACTGTACTGCTAAAGCCGAAAAACATCAATTTTACTGATTTGCGCGAAAGTAAAATTATAATGTTAATGCAGGATTAACAAATTAATATAACCGAAAAAATTGCACTTTCTTAGGTTTAGACTCAAAGTCGATTTTCTTGTAAGTTGTATGTTAATCACTTGAGCACTGTACCGCATAAGCCGAAAAACATCAATTTTACTGATTTGCGCGAAAGTAAAACTATAATGTTATTGCAGGATTAACAACTTAATATTTCCGAAAAAGTTGCACTTTCTTAGGGTTAGACTCAAAATCGATTTTCTTGTAAATTGTATGTTAAACACTTGAACACTGTACCGCATAAGCCGAAAAACAACAATTTTACTAAGTTGCGCGAAAGTACAATTATATAGCTATTGCAGAATTGACATATTCATATAACCGAAAAAATTGCACTTTCTTAGCTTTAGACTTAAAGTCGATTTTCGTGTAAATTGTATTTCAGTTGCGTGAGCACTGTAAACTATAATGTTATGGCAGGATTAACAAATTAATATAAAAAAAGAAAAGAAAAAATTTACCTTTCTTAGATTTTTACTAAAAGCCGATTTTATTGTAAATTGTATGTTAATTACTTGAGCACTGTACCGCATAAGCCGAAAAACATGAATTTTACTGATTTGCGCGAAAGTAAAACTATAATGTTATTGCAGGATTAACAACTTAATATTACCGAAAAAGTTGCACTTTCTTAGGTTTAGACTTAAAGTCGATTTGCTTCTAAATTGTATGTTAATTGCGTGAGAACTGTACCGCTTAAACCAAAAAACATAAATTTTACTGATTTGCGCGAAAGTAAAATTATAATGTTATTGCAGGATTAACAAATTAATATTACCGAAAAAATTGCACTTTCTTAGCTTTAGACTTAAAGTCGATTTTCGTGTAAATTGTATTTCAGTTGCGTGAGCACTGTAAACTATAATGTTATGGCAGGATTAACAAATTAATATAAAAAAAGAAAAGAAAAAATTTACCTTTCTTAGATTTTTACTTAAAGCCGATTTTATTGTAAATTGTATGTTAATTACTTGAGCAATGTACCGCATAAGCCGAAAAACAGCAATTTTACTGATTTGCGCGAAAGTAAAACTATAATGTTATTGCAGGATTATCAACTTAATATAACCGAAAAAATTGCACTTTCTTAGGTTTAGACTTAAAGTCGATTTTCGTGTAAATTGTATTTCAGTTGCGTGAGCACTGTAAACTATAATGTTATGGCAGGATTAACAAATTAATATAAAAAAAGAAAAGAAAAAATTTACCTTTCTTAGATTTTTACTTAAAGCCGATTTTCTTGTAAATTGTATGTTAATTACTTGAGCACTGTACCGCATAAGCCGAAAAACAGCAATTTTACTGATTTTCGCGAAAGTAAAACTATAATGTTATTGCAGGATTAACAACTTAATATTACCGAAAAAGTTGCACTTTCTTAGGTTTAGACTTAAAGTCGATTTGCTTCTAAATTGTATGTTAATTGCGTGAGAACTGTACTGCTTAAGCCGAAAAACATTAATACTACTGATTTGCGCGAAAGTAAAATTATAATGTTATTGCAGGATTAACAAATTAATATTACCGAAAAAATTGCACTTTCTTAGCTTTAGACTTAAAGTCGATTTTCGTGTAAATTGTATTTCAGTTGCGTGAGCACTGTAAACTATAATGTTATGGCAGGATTAACAAACTAATATAAAAAAAGAAAAGAAAAAATTTACCTTTCTTAGATTTTTACTTAAAGCCGATTTTATTGTAAATTGTATGTTAATTACTTGAGCACTGTACCGCATAAGCCGAAAAACAGCAATTTTACTGATTTGCGCGAAAGTAAAACTATAATGTTATTGCAGGATTATCAACTTAATATAACCGAAAAAATTGCACTTTCTTAGGTTTAGACTTAAAGTCGATTTTCTTGTTAATTGTATTTCAGTTGCGTGAGCACTGTAAACTATAATGTTATGGCAGGATTAACAAATTAATATAAAAAAAAAGAAAAGAAAAAATTGAACTTTCTTAGATTTTTACTTAAAGCCGATTTTCTTGTAAATTGTATGTTAATTACTTGAGCACTGTACCGCATAAGCCGAAAAATAGCAATTTTACTGATTTGCGCGAAAGTAAAACTATAATGTTATTGCAGGATTATCAACTTAATATTACCGAAAAAGTTGCACTTTCTTAGGTTTAGACTTAAAGTCGATTTGCTTCTAAATTGTATGTTAATTGCGTGAGCACTGTACCGCTTAAACCGAAAAACATAAATTTTACTGATTTGAGCGAAAGTCAAATTATATTGTTATTGCAGAATTGACATATTCATATAACCGAAAAAATTGCACTTTCTTAGTTTTAGACTTAAAGTCGATTTTCTTGTAAATTGTATTTCAGTTGCGTGAGCACTGTAAACTATAATGTTATGGCAGGATTAGAAAATAATATAAAAAAAAGAAAAGAAAAAATTGAACTTTCTTAGATTTTTACTTAAAGCCGATTTTCTTGTAAATTGTATGTTAATTACTTGAGCACTGTACCGCATAAGCCGAAAAATAGCAATTTTACTGATTTGCGCGAAAGTAAAACTATAATGTTATTGCAGGATTAACAACTTAATATTACCGAAAAAGTTGCACTTTCTTAGGTTTAGACTTAAAGTCGATTTGCTTCTAAATTGTATGTTAATTGCGTGAGAACTGTACTGCTTAAGCCGAAAAACATTAATACTACTGATTTGCGCGAAAGTGAAATTATAATGTTATTGCAGGATTAACAAATTAATATTACCGAAAAAATTGCACTTTCTTAGCTTTAGACTTAAAGTCGATTTTCGTGTAAATTGTATTTCAGTTGCGTGAGCACTGTAAACTATAATGTTATGGCAGGGTTAACAAATTAATATAAAAAAAGAAAAGAAAAAATTTACCTTTCTTAGATTTTTACTTAAAGCCGATTTTATTGTAAATTGTATGTTAATTACTTGAGCACTGTACCGCATAAGCCGAAAAATAGCAATTTTACTGATTTGCGCGAAAGTAAAACTATAATGTTATTGCAGGATTATCAACTTAATATTACCGAAAAAGTTGCACTTTCTTAGGTTTAGACTCAAAGTCGATTTTCTTGTAAATTGTATGTCAATTGCGTGAGCACTGTACCGCATAAGCCGAAAAACATTAATTTTACTGATTTGCGCGAAAGTAAAACTATAATGTTATTGCAGGATTAACAACTTAATATTATCGAAAAAGTTGCACTTTCTTAGGTTTAGACTCAAAATCGATTTTCTTGTAAATTGTATGTTAAACACTTGAGCACTGTACCACATTAGCCGAAAAACAACAATTTTACTAATCCGCGCGAAAGTAAAATTATATAGCTATTGCAGAATTTACATATTCATATAACCGAAAAAATTGCACTTTCTTAGTTTTAGACTTAAAGTCGATTTTCTTGTAAATTGTATGTCAATTGCGTGAGCACTGTACTGCTTAAACTGAAAAACATGAATTTTACTGATTTGAGCGAAAGTCAAATTATATTGTTATTGCAGAATTGACATATTCATATAACCGAAAAAATTGCACTTTCTTAGTTTTAGACTTAAAGTCGATTTTCTTGTAAATTGTATTTCAGTTGCGTGAGCACTGTAAACTATAATGTTATGGCAGGATTAGAAAATAATATAAAAAAAAGAAAATAAAAAATTGAACTTTCTTAGATTTTTACTTAAAGCCGATTTTCTTGTAAATTGTATGTTAATTACTTGAGCACTGTACCGCATAAGCCGAAAAACAGCAATTTTACTGATTTGCGCGAAAGTAAAACTATAATGTTATTGCAGGATTATCAACTTAATATAACCGAAAAAATTGCACTTTCTTAGGTTTAGACTCAAAGTCGATTTTCTTGTAAATTGTATGTTAATCACTTGAGCACTGTACCGCATAAGCCGAAAAACATCAATTTTACTGATTTGCGCGTAAGTAAAATAATATTGCTATTGCAGAATTGACAAATTAATATAACCGAAAAAATTGCACTTTCTTAGGTTTAGACTTAAAGTCGATTTTCTTCTAAATTGTATGTTAATTGCGTGAGCACTGTACCGCATAAGCCGAAAAACATCAATTTTACTGATTTGCGCGAAAGTAAAATTATAATGTTAATGCAGGATTAACAAATTAATATAACCGAAAAAATTGCACTTTCTTAGGTTTAGACTCAAAGTCGATTTTCTTGTAAGTTGTATGTTAATCACTTGAGCACTGTACCGCATAAGCCGAAAAACATCAATTTTACTGATTTGCGCGAAAGTAAAACTATAATGTTATTGCAGGATTAACAACTTAATATTTCCGAAAAAGTTGCACTTTCTTAGGGTTAGACTCAAAATCGATTTTCTTGTAAATTGTATGTTAAACACTTGAACACTGTACCGCATAAGCCGAAAAACAACAATTTTACTAAGTTGCGCGAAAGTACAATTATATAGCTATTGCAGAATTGACATATTCATATAACCGAAAAAATTGCACTTTCTTAGCTTTAGACTTAAAGTCGATTTTCATGTAAATTGTATTTCAGTTGCGTGAGCACTGTAAACTATAATGTTATGGCAGGATTAACAAATTAATATAAAAAAAGAAAAGAAAAAATTTACCTTTCTTAGATTTTTACTTAAAGCCGATTTTCTTGTAAATTGTATGTTAATTACTTGAGCACTGTACCGCATAAGCCGAAAAACATGAATTTTACTGATTTGCGCGAAAGTAAAACTATAATGTTATTGCAGGATTAACAACTTAATATAACCGAAAAAGTTGCACTTTCTTAGGTTTAGACTTAAAGTCGATTTGCTTCTAAATTGTATGTTAATTGCGTGAGAACTGTACCGCTTAAACCAAAAAACATAAATTTTACTGATTTGAGCGAAAGTAAAATTATAATGTTAATGCAGGATAAACAAATTAATATAACCGAAAAAATTGCACTTTCTTAGGTTTAGACTCAAAGTCGATTTTCTTTTAAATTGTATGTTAATCACTTGAGCACTGTACCGCATAAGCCGAAAAACATCAATTTTACTGATTTGCGCGAAAGTAAAACTATAATGTTATTGCAGGATTAACAACTTAATATTACCGAAAAAGTTGCACTTTCTTAGGTTTAGACTTAAAGTCGATTTGCTTCTAAAATGTATGTTAATTGCGTGAGAACTGTACCGCTTAAACCGAAAAACATAAATTTTACTGATTTGAGCGAAAGTAAAATTATAATGTTAATGCAGGATTAACAAATTAATATAACCGAAAAAATTGCACCTTCTTAGGTTTAGACTCAAAGTCGATTTTCTTGTAAGTTGTATGTTAATCATTTGAGCACTGTACCGCATAAGCCGAAAAACATCAATTTTACTGATTTGCGCGAAAGTAAAACTATAATGTTATTGCAGGATTAACAACTTAATATTTCCGAAAAAGTTGCACTTTCTTAGGGTTAGACTCAAAATCGATTTTCTTGTAAATTGTATGTTAAACACTTGAACACTGTACCGCATAAGCCGAAAAACAACAATTTTACTAAGTTGCGCGAAAGTACAATTATATAGCTATTGCAGAATTGACATATTCATATAACCGAAAAAATTGCACTTTCTTAGCTTTAGACTTAAAGTCGATTTTCATGTAAATTGTATTTCAGTTGCGTGAGCACTGTAAACTATAATGTTATGGCAGGATTAGAAAATAATATAAAAAAAAGAAAAGAAAAAATTGAACTTTCTTAGATTTTTACTTAAAGCCGATTTTCTTGTAAATTGTATGTTAATTACTTGAGCACTGTACCGCATAAGCCGAAAAACAGCAATTTTACTGATTTTCGCGAAAGTAAAACTATAATGTTATTGCAGGATTAACAACTTAATATTACCGAAAAAGTTGCACTTTCTTAGGTTTAGACTTAAAGTCGATTTGCTTCTAAATTGTATGTTAATTGCGTGAGAACTGTACTGCTTAAGCCGAAAAACATTAATACTACTGATTTGCGCGAAAGTAAAATTATAATGTTATTGCAGGATTAACAAATTAATATTACCGAAAAAATTGCACTTTCTTAGCTTTAGACTTAAAGTCGATTTTCGTGTAAATTGTATTTCAGTTGCGTGAGCACTGTAAACTATAATGTTATGGCAGGATTAACAAACTAATATAAAAAAAGAAAAGAAAAAATTTACCTTTCTTAGATTTTTACTTAAAGCCGATTTTATTGTAAATTGTATGTTAATTACTTGAGCACTGTACCGCATAAGCCGAAAAACAGCAATTTTACTGATTTGCGCGAAAGTAAAACTATAATGTTATTGCAGGATTATCAACTTAATATAACCGAAAAAATTGCACTTTCTTAGGTTTAGACTTAAAGTCGATTTTCTTGTTAATTGTATTTCAGTTGCGTGAGCACTGTAAACTATAATGTTATGGCAGGATTAACAAATTAATATAAAAAAAAAGAAAAGAAAAAATTGAACTTTCTTAGATTTTTACTTAAAGCCGATTTTCTTGTAAATTGTATGTTAATTACTTGAGCACTGTACCGCATAAGCCGAAAAATAGCAATTTTACTGATTTGCGCGAAAGTAAAACTATAATGTTATTGCAGGATTATCAACTTAATATTACCGAAAAAGTTGCACTTTCTTAGGTTTAGACTTAAAGTCGATTTGCTTCTAAATTGTATGTTAATTGCGTGAGCACTGTACCGCTTAAACCGAAAAACATAAATTTTACTGATTTGAGCGAAAGTCAAATTATATTGTTATTGCAGAATTGACATATTCATATAACCGAAAAAATTGCACTTTCTTAGTTTTAGACTTAAAGTCGATTTTCTTGTAAATTGTATTTCAGTTGCGTGAGCACTGTAAACTATAATGTTATGGCAGGATTAGAAAATAATATAAAAAAAAGAAAAGAAAAAATTGAACTTTCTTAGATTTTTACTTAAAGCCGATTTTCTTGTAAATTGTATGTTAATTACTTGAGCACTGTACCGCATAAGCCGAAAAATAGCAATTTTACTGATTTGCGCGAAAGTAAAACTATAATGTTATTGCAGGATTAACAACTTAATATTACCGAAAAAGTTGCACTTTCTTAGGTTTAGACTTAAAGTCGATTTGCTTCTAAATTGTATGTTAATTGCGTGAGAACTGTACTGCTTAAGCCGAAAAACATTAATACTACTGATTTGCGCGAAAGTGAAATTATAATGTTATTGCAGGATTAACAAATTAATATTACCGAAAAAATTGCACTTTCTTAGCTTTAGACTTAAAGTCGATTTTCGTGTAAATTGTATTTCAGTTGCGTGAGCACTGTAAACTATAATGTTATGGCAGGATTAACAAATTAATATAAAAAAAGAAAAGAAAAAATTTACCTTTCTTAGATTTTTACTTAAAGCCGATTTTATTGTAAATTGTATGTTAATTACTTGAGCACTGTACCGCATAAGCCGAAAAATAGCAATTTTACTGATTTGCGCGAAAGTAAAACTATAATGTTATTGCAGGATTATCAACTTAATATTACCGAAAAAGTTGCACTTTCTTAGGTTTAGACTCAAAGTCGATTTTCTTGTAAATTGTATGTCAATTGCGTGAGCACTGTACCGCATAAGCCGAAAAACATTAATTTTACTGATTTGCGCGAAAGTAAAACTATAATGTTATTGCAGGATTAACAACTTAATATTATCGAAAAAGTTGCACTTTCTTAGGTTTAGACTCAAAATCGATTTTCTTGTAAATTGTATGTTAAACACTTGAGCACTGTACCACATTAGCCGAAAAACAACAATTTTACTAATCCGCGCGAAAGTAAAATTATATAGCTATTGCAGAATTTACATATTCATATAACCGAAAAAATTGCACTTTCTTAGTTTTAGACTTAAAGTCGATTTTCTTGTAAATTGTATGTCAATTGCGTGAGCACTGTACTGCTTAAACTGAAAAACATGAATTTTACTGATTTGAGCGAAAGTCAAATTATATTGTTATTGCAGAATTGACATATTCATATAACCGAAAAAATTGCACTTTCTTAGTTTTAGACTTAAAGTCGATTTTCTTGTAAATTGTATTTCAGTTGCGTGAGCACTGTAAACTATAATGTTATGGCAGGATTAGAAAATAATATAAAAAAAAGAAAATAAAAAATTGAACTTTCTTAGATTTTTACTTAAAGCCGATTTTCTTGTAAATTGTATGTTAATTACTTGAGCACTGTACCGCATAAGCCGAAAAACAGCAATTTTACTGATTTGCGCGAAAGTAAAACTATAATGTTATTGCAGGATTATCAACTTAATATAACCGAAAAAATTGCACTTTCTTAGGTTTAGACTCAAAGTCGATTTTCTTGTAAATTGTATGTTAATCACTTGAGCACTGTACCGCATAAGCCGAAAAACATCAATTTTACTGATTTGCGCGTAAGTAAAATAATATTGCTATTGCAGAATTGACAAATTAATATAACCGAAAAAATTGCACTTTCTTAGGTTTAGACTTAAAGTCGATTTTCTTCTAAATTGTATGTTAATTGCGTGAGCACTGTACCGCATAAGCCGAAAAACATCAATTTTACTGATTTGCGCGAAAGTAAAATTATAATGTTAATGCAGGATTAACAAATTAATATAACCGAAAAAATTGCACTTTCTTAGGTTTAGACTCAAAGTCGATTTTCTTGTAAGTTGTATGTTAATCACTTGAGCACTGTACCGCATAAGCCGAAAAACATCAATTTTACTGATTTGCGCGAAAGTAAAACTATAATGTTATTGCAGGATTAACAACTTAATATTTCCGAAAAAGTTGCACTTTCTTAGGGTTAGACTCAAAATCGATTTTCTTGTAAATTGTATGTCAATTGCGTGAGCACTGTACCGCATAAGCCGAAAAACATTAATTTTACTGATTTGCGCGAAAGTAAAACTATAATGTTATTGCAGGATTAACAACTTAATATTATCGAAAAAGTTGCACTTTCTTAGGTTTAGACTCAAAATCGATTTTCTTGTAAATTGTATGTTAAACACTTGAGCACTGTACCACATTAGCCGAAAAACAACAATTTTACTAATCCGCGCGAAAGTAAAATTATATAGCTATTGCAGAATTGACATATTCATATAACCGAAAAAATTGCACTTTCTTAGCTTTAGACTTAAAGTCGATTTTCATGTAAATTGTATTTCAGTTGCGTGAGCACTGTAAACTATAATGTTATGGCAGGATTAACAAATTAATATAAAAAAAGAAAAGAAAAAATTTACCTTTCTTAGATTTTTACTTAAAGCCGATTTTCTTGTAAATTGTATGTTAATTACTTGAGCACTGTACCGCATAAGCCGAAAAACATGAATTTTACTGATTTGCGCGAAAGTAAAACTATAATGTTATTGCAGGATTAACAACTTAATATAACCGAAAAAGTTGCACTTTCTTAGGTTTAGACTTAAAGTCGATTTGCTTCTAAATTGTATGTTAATTGCGTGAGAACTGTACCGCTTAAACCAAAAAACATAAATTTTACTGATTTGAGCGAAAGTAAAATTATAATGTTAATGCAGGATAAACAAATTAATATAACCGAAAAAATTGCACTTTCTTAGGTTTAGACTCAAAGTCGATTTTCTTTTAAATTGTATGTTAATCACTTGAGCACTGTACCGCATAAGCCGAAAAACATCAATTTTACTGATTTGCGCGAAAGTAAAACTATAATGTTATTGCAGGATTAACAACTTAATATTACCGAAAAAGTTGCACTTTCTTAGGTTTAGACTTAAAGTCGATTTGCTTCTAAAATGTATGTTAATTGCGTGAGAACTGTACCGCTTAAACCGAAAAACATAAATTTTACTGATTTGAGCGAAAGTAAAATTATAATGTTAATGCAGGATTAACAAATTAATATAACCGAAAAAATTGCACCTTCTTAGGTTTAGACTCAAAGTCGATTTTCTTGTAAGTTGTATGTTAATCATTTGAGCACTGTACCGCATAAGCCGAAAAACATCAATTTTACTGATTTGCGCGAAAGTAAAACTATAATGTTATTGCAGGATTAACAACTTAATATTTCCGAAAAAGTTGCACTTTCTTAGGGTTAGACTCAAAATCGATTTTCTTGTAAATTTTATGTTAAACACTTGAACACTGTACCGCATAAGCCAAACAACAACATTTTTACTAAGTTGCGCGAAAGTACAATTATATAGCTATTGCAGAATTGACATATTCATATAACCGAAAAAATTGCACTTTCTTAGCTTTAGACTTAAAGTCGATTTTCGTGTAAATTGTATTTCAGTTGCGTGAGCACTGTAAACTATAATGTTATGGCAGGATCAACAAATTAATATAAAAAAAGAAAAGAAAAAATTTACCTTTCTTAGATTTTTACTTAAAGCCGATTTTATTGTAAATTGTATGTTAATTACTTGAGCACTGTACCGCATAAGCCGAAAAACAGCAATTTTACTGATTTTCGCGAAAGTAAAACTATAATGTTATTGCAGGATTAACAACTTAATATTACCGAAAAAGTTGCACTTTCTTAGGTTTAGACTTAAAGTCGATTTGCTTCTAAATTGTATGTTAATTGCGTGAGAACTGTACCGCTTAAACCGAAAAAAATAAATTTTACTGATTTGAGCGAAAGTCAAATTATATTGTTATTGCAGGATTAACAAATTAATATTACCGAAAAAGTTGCACTTTCTTAGCTTTAGACTCAAAGTCGATTTTCTTGTAAATTGTATGTCAATTGCGTGAGCACTGTACCGCATAAGCCGAAAAACATCAATTTTACTGATTTGCGCGAAAGTAAAACTATAATGTTATTGCAGGATTAACAACTTAATATTATCGAAAAAGTTGCACTTTCTTAGGTTTAGACTCAAAGTCGATTTTCTTGTAAATTGTATGTTAATCACTTGAGCACTGTACCGCATAAGCCGAAAAACATGAATTTTACTGATTTGAGCGAAAGTCAAATTATATTGTTATTGCAGAATTAACAACTTAATATTACCGAAAAAGTTGCACTTTCTTAGGTTTAGACTCAAAGTCGATTTTCTTGTAAATTGTATGTTAATCACTTGAGCACTGTACCGCATAAGCCGAAAAACATCAATTTTACTGATTTGCGCGAAAGTAAAACTATAATGTTATTGCAGGATTATCAACTTAATATAACCGAAAAAATTGCACTTTCTTAGGTTTAGACTCAAAGTCGATTTTCTTGTAAATTGTATGGTAATCACTTGAGCACTGTACCGCATAAGCCGGAAAACATCAATTTTACTGATTTGCGCGAAAGTAAAATTATAATGTTAATGCAGGATTAACAAATTAATATAACCGAAAAAATTGCACTTTCTTAGGTTTAGACTCAAAGTCGATTTTCTTGTAAGTTGTATGTTAATCACTTGAGCACTGTACCGCATAAGCCGAAAAACATCAATTTTACTGGTTTGCGCGAAAGTAAAACTATAATGTTATTGCAGGATTAACAACTTAATATTTCCGAAAAAGTTGCACTTTCTTAGGGTTAGACTCAAAATCGATTTTCTTGTAAACTGTATGTTAAACACTTGAACACTGTACCGCATAAGCCGAAAAACAACAATTTTACTAAGTTGCGCGAAAGTAAAATTATATAGCTATTGCAGAATTGACATATTCATATAACCGAAAAAATTGCACTTTCTTAGCTTTAGACTTAAAGTCGATTTTCGTGTAAATTGTATTTCAGTTGCGTGAGCACTGTAAACTATAATGTTATTGCAGGATTAACAAATTAATATAAAAAAAGAAAAGAAAAAATTGAACTTTCTTAGATTTTTACTTAAAGCCGATTTTATTGTAAATTGTATGTTAATTACTTGAGCACTGTACCGCATAAGCAGAAAAACATGAATTTTACTGATTTGCGCGAAAGTAAAACTATAATGTTATTGCAGGATTAACAACTTAATATTACCGAAAAAGTTGCACTTTCTTAGGTTTAGACTTAAAGTCGATTTGCTTCTAAATTGTATGTTAATTGCGTGAGCACTGTACCGCTTAAACCGAAAAACATAAATTTTACTGATTTGAGCGAAAGTCAAATTATATTGTTATTGCAGGATTAACAAATTAATATTACCGAAAAAGTTGCACTTTCTTAGGTTTAGACTCAAAGTCGATTTTCTTGTAAATTGTATGTTAATCACTTGAGCACTGTACCACATAAGCCGAAAAACAACAATTTTACTAAGTTGCGCGAAAGTAAAATTATATAGCTATTGCAGAATTGACATATTCATATAACCGAAAAAATTGCACTTTCTTAGCTTTAGACTTAAAGTCGATTTTCGTGTAAATTGTATTTCAGTTGCGTGAGCACTGTAAACTATAATGTTATTGCAGGATTAACAAATTAATATAAAAAAAGAAAAGAAAAAATTGAACTTTCTTAGATTTTTACTTAAAGCCGATTTTATTGTAAATTGTATGTTAATTACTTGAGCACTGTACCGCATAAGCAGAAAAACATGAATTTTACTGATTTGCGCGAAAGTAAAACTATAATGTTATTGCAGGATTAACAACTTAATATTACCGAAAAAGTTGCACTTTCTTAGGTTTAGACTTAAAGTCGATTTGCTTCTAAATTGTATGTTAATTGCGTGAGCACTGTACCGCTTAAACCGAAAAACATCAATTTTACTGATTTGCGCGAAAGTAAAACTATAATGTTATTGCAGGATTAACAACTTAATATTATCGAAAAAGTTGCACTTTCTTAGGTTTAGACTCAAAATCGATTTTCTTGTAAATTGTATGTTAAACACTTGAGCACTGTACCACATAAGCCGAAAAACAACAATTTTACTAAGTTGCGCGAAAGTAAAATTATATAGCTATTGCAGAATTGACATATTCATATAACCGAAAAAATTGCACTTTCTTAGCTTTAGACTTAAAGTCGATTTTCTTGTAAATTGTATTTCAGTTGCGTGAGCACTGTAAATTATAATGTTATGGCAGGATTAACAAATTACAATAATAAAAAGAGAAGAAAAAATTGAACTTTCTTAGATTTTTACTTAAAGCCGATTTTCTTGTAAATTGTATGTTAATTACTTGAGCACTGTACCGCATAAGCCGAAAGACATCAATTTTACTGATTTGCGCGAAAGTAAAACTATAATGTTATTGCAGGATTAACAACTTAATATTATCGAAAAAGTTGCACTTTCTTAGGTTTAGACTCAAAGTCGATTTTCTTGTAAATTGTATGTTAATCACTTGAGCACTGTACCGCATAAGCCGAAAAACATGAATTTTACTGATTTGAGCGAAAGTCAAATTATATTGTTATTGCAGAATTAACAACTTAATATTACCGAAAAAGTTGCACTTTCTTAGGTTTAGACTCAAAGTCGATTTTCTTGTAAATTGTATGTTAATCACTTGAGCACTGTACCGCATAAGCCGAAAAACATCAATTTTACTGATTTGCGCGAAAGTAAAACTATAATGTTATTGCAGGATTATCAACTTAATATAACCGAAAAAATTGCACTTTCTTAGGTTTAGACTCAAAGTCGATTTTCTTGTAAATTGTATGTTAATCACTTGAGCACTGTACCGCATAAGCCGAAAAACATCAATTTTACTGATTTGCGCATAAGTAAAATTATATTGCTATTGCAGAATTGACAAATTAATATAACCGAAAAAATTGCACTTTCTTAGGTTTAGACTTAAAGTCGATTTTCTTCTAAATTGTATGTTAATTGCGTGAGCACTGTACCGCATAAGCCGAAAAACATCAATTTTACTGATTTGCGCGAAAGTAAAATTATAATGTTAATGCAGGATTAACAAATTAATATAACCGAAAAAATTGCACTTTCTTAGGTTTAGACTCAAAGTCGATTTTCTTGTAAGTTGTATGTTAATCACTTGAGCACTGTACCGCATAAGCCGAAAAACATCAATTTTACTGATTTGCGCGAAAGTAAAACTATAATGTTATTGCAGGATTAACAACTTAATATTTCCGAAAAAGTTGCACTTTCTTAGGGTTAGACTCAAAATCGATTTTCTTGTAAATTGTATGTTAATCACTTGAGCACTGTACCGCATAAGCCGAAAAACATCAATTTTACTGATTTGCGCGAAAGTAAAACTATAATGTTATTGCAGGATTATCAACTTAATATAACCGAAAAAATTGCACTTTCTTAGGTTTAGACTCAAAATCGATTTTCTTGTAAATTGTATGTTAAACACTTGAGCACTGTACCACATAAGCCGAAAACCAACAATTTTACTAAGTTGCGCGAAAGTAAAATTATATAGCTATTGCAGAATTGACATATTCATATAACCGAAAAAATTGCACTTTCTTAGCTTTAGACTTAAAGTCGATTTTCTTGTAAATTGTATTTCAGTTGCGTGAGCACTGTAAATTATAATGTTATGGCAGGATTAACAAATTACAATAATAAAAAGAGAAGAAAAAATTGAACTTTCTTAGATTTTTACTTAAAGCCGATTTTCTTGTAAATTGTATGTTAATTACTTGAGCACTGTACCGCATAAGCCGAAAGACATCAATTTTACTGATTTGCGCGAAAGTAAAACTATAATGTTATTGCAGGATTAACAACTTAATATTATCGAAAAAGTTGCACTTTCTTAGGTTTAGACTCAAAGTCGATTTTCTTGTAAATTGTATGTTAATCACTTGAGCACTGTACCGCATAAGCCGAAAAACATGAATTTTACTGATTTGAGCGAAAGTCAAATTATATTGTTATTGCAGAATTAACAACTTAATATTACCGAAAAAGTTGCACTTTCTTAGGTTTAGACTCAAAGTCGATTTTCTTGTAAATTGTATGTTAATCACTTGAGCACTGTACCGCATAAGCCGAAAAACATCAATTTTACTGATTTGCGCGAAAGTAAAACTATAATGTTATTGCAGGATTATCAACTTAATATAACCGAAAAAATTGCACTTTCTTAGGTTTAGACTCAAAGTCGATTTTCTTGTAAATTGTATGTTAATCACTTGAGCACTGTACCGCATAAGCCGAAAAACATCAATTTTACTGATTTGCGCATAAGTAAAATTATATTGCTATTGCAGAATTGACAAATTAATATAACCGAAAAAATTGCACTTTCTTAGGTTTAGACTTAAAGTCGATTTTCTTCTAAATTGTATGTTAATTGCGTGAGCACTGTACCGCATAAGCCGAAAAACATCAATTTTACTGATTTGCGCGAAAGTAAAATTATAATGTTAATGCAGGATTAACAAATTAATATAACCGAAAAAATTGCACTTTCTTAGGTTTAGACTCAAAGTCGATTTTCTTGTAAGTTGTATGTTAATCACTTGAGCACTGTACCGCATAAGCCGAAAAACATCAATTTTACTGATTTGCGCGAAAGTAAAACTATAATGTTATTGCAGGATTAACAACTTAATATTTCCGAAAAAGTTGCACTTTCTTAGGGTTAGACTCAAAATCGATTTTCTTGTAAATTGTATGTTAAACACTTGAACACTGTACCGCATAAGCCGAAAAACATGAATTTTACTGATTTGCGCGAAAGTAAAACTATAATGTTATTGCAGGACTAACAACTTAATATTACCGAAAAAGTTGCTTTTTCTTAGGTTTAGACTTAAAGTCGATTTGCTTCTAAATTATATGTTAATTGCGTGAGCACTGTACCGCTTTAACCGAAAAACATAAATTTTACTGATTTGGGCGAAAGTCAAATTATATTGTTATTGCAGGATTAACAAATCAATATTACCGAAAAAGTTGCACTTTCTTAGCTTTAGACTCAAAGTCGATTTTCTTGTAAATTGTATGTCAATTGCGTGAGCACTGTACCGCATAAGCCGAAAAACATCAATTTTACTGATTTGCGCGAAAGTAAAACTATAATGTTATTGCAGGATTAACAACTAAATATTATCGAAAAAGTTGCACTTTCTTAGGTTTAGACTCAAAATCGATTTTCTTGTAAATTGTATGTTAAACACTTGAGCACTGTACCACATAAGCCGAAAAACAACAATTTTACTAAGTTGCGCGAAAGTAAAATTATATAGCTATTGCAGAATTGACATATTCATATAACCGAAAAAATTGCACTTTCTTAGCTTTAGACTTAAAGTCGATTTTCTTGTAAATTGTATTTCAGTTGCGTGAGCACTGTAAATTATAATGTTATGGCAGGATTAACAAATTACAATAATAAAAAGAGAAGAAAAAATTGAACTTTCTTAGATTTTTACTTAAAGCCGATTTTATTGTAAATTGTATGTTAATTACTTGAGCACTGTACCGCATAAGCCGAAAAACATGAATTTTACTGATTTGCGCGAAAGTAAAACTATAATGTTATTGCAGGACTAACAACTTAATATTACCGAAAAAGTTGCTTTTTCTTAGGTTTAGACTTAAAGTCGATTTGCTTCTAAATTGTATGTTAATTGCGTGAGCACTGTACCGCTTAAACCGAAAAACATAAATTTTACTGATTTGGGCGAAAGTCAAATTATATTGTTATTGCAGGATTAACAAATTAATATTACCGAAAAAGTTGCACTTTCTTAGCTTTAGACTCAAAGTCGATTTTCTTGTAAATTTTATGTCAATTGCGTGAGCACTGTACCGCATAAGCCGAAAAACATCAATTTTACTGATTTGCGCGAAAGTAAAACTATAATGTTATTGCAGGATTAACAACTAAATATTATCGAAAAAGTTTCACTTTCTTAGGTTTAGACTCAAAATCGATTTTCTTGTAAATTGTATGTTAAACACTTGAGCACTGTACCACATAAGCCGAAAAACAACAATTTTACTAAGTTGCGCGAAAGTAAAATTATATAGCTATTGCAGAATTGACATATTCATATAACCGAAAAAATTGCACTTTCTTAGCTTTAGACTTAAAGTCGATTTTCTTGTAAATTGTATTTCAGTTGCGTGAGCACTGTAAATTATAATGTTATGGCAGGATTAACAAATTACAATAATAAAAAGAGAAGAAAAAATTGAACTTTCTTAGATTTTTACTTAAAGCCGATTTTCTTGTAAATTGTATGTTAATTACTTGAGCACTGTACCGCATAAGCCGAAAGACATCAATTTTACTGATTTGCGCGAAAGTAAAATTATATAGCTACTGCAGAATTGACATATTCATATAACCTAAAAAATTGCACTTTCTTACAATAGCTTTAGACTTAAAGTCGATTTTCTTGTAAATTGTATTTCAGTTGCGTGAGCACTGTACCGCTTAAGCCGGAAAGCATGATTTTTACTGATTTGAGCGAAAGTCAAATTATATTGTTATTGCAGAATTAACAACTTAATATTACCGAAAAAGTTGCACTTTCTTAGGTTTAGACTCAAAGTCGATTTTCTTGTAAATTGTATGTTAATCACTTGAGCACTGCACCGCATAAGCCGAAAAACATCAATTTTACTGATTTGCGCGTACGTAAAATTATATTGCTATTGCAGAATTGACAAATTAATATAACCGAAAAAATTGCACTTTCTTAGGTTTAGACTCAAAGTCGATTTTCTTGTAAATTGTATGTTAATCACTTGAGCACTGTACCGCATAAGCCGAAAAACATCAATTTTACTGATTTGCGCGAAAGTAAAACTATAATGTTATTGCAGGATTATCAACTTAATATTACCGAAAAAGTTGCACTTTCTTAGGTTTAGACTCAAAGTCGATTTTCTTGTAAATTGTATATTAATCACTTGAGCACTGTACCGCATAAGCCGAAAAACATCAATTTTACTGATTTGCGCGTAAGTAAAATTATATTGCTATTGCAGAATTGACAAATTAATATAACCGAAAAAATTGCACTTTCTTAGGTTTAGACTTAAAGTCGATTTTCTTCTAAATTGTATGTTAATTGCGTGAGCACTGTACCACATAAGCCGAAAAACATCAATTTTACTGATTTGCGCGAAAGTAAAATTATAATGTTAATGCAGGATTAACAAATTAATATAACCGAAAAAATTGCACTTTCTTAGGTTTAGACTCAAAGTCGATTTTCTTTTAAATTGTATGTTAATCAATTGAGCACTGTACCGCATAAGCCGAAAAACATCAATTTTACTGATTTGCGCGAAAGTAAAACTATAATGTTATTGCAGGATTTACAACTTAATATTACCGAAAAAGTTGCACTTTCTTAGGTTTAGACTCAAAATCGATTTTCTTGTAAATTGTATGTTAAACACTTGAGCACTGTACCGCATAAGCGGAAAAACAACAATTTTACTAAGTTGCGCGAAAGTAAAATTATATAGCTATTGCAGAATTGACATATATATAACCGAAAAAATTGCACTTTCTTAGCTTAGACTTAAAGTCGATTTTCGTGTAAATTGTATTTCAGTTGCGTGAGCACTGTAAACTATAATGTTATGGCAGGATTAACAAATTAATATAAAACAAAGAAAAGAAAAAATTGAACTTTAGGCTTAGACTCAAAATCGATTTTCTTGTAAATTGTATGTTAAACACTTGAGCACTGTACCGCATAAGCCGAAAAACAACAATTTTACTGATTTGCGCGAAAGTAAAATTATAATGTTAATGCAGGATTAACAAATTAATATAACCGAAAAAATTGCACATTCTTAGGTTTAGACTCAAATTCGATTTTCTTGTAAATTGTATGTTAATCACTTGAGCACTGTACCGCATAAGCCGAAAAACATCAATTTTACTGATTTGAGCGAAAGTAAAACTATAATGTTATTGGAGGATTATCAACTTAATATTACCGAAAAAGTTGCACTTTCTTATGTTTAGACTCAAAGTCGATTTTCTTGTAAATTGTATGTTAATCACTTGAGCACTGTACCGCATAAGCCGAAAAACATCAATTTTACTGATTTGAACGTAAGTAAAATTATATTGCTATTGCAGAATTGACAAATTAATATAACCGAAAAAATTGCACTTTCTTAGGTTTAGAATTAAAGTCGATTTTTTTCTAAATTGTATGTTAATTGCGTGAGCACTGTACCGCATAAGCCGAAAAACATCAATTTTACTGATTTGCGCGAAAGTAAAATTATAATGTTAATGCAGGATTAACAAATTAATATAACCGAAAAAATTGCACTTTCTTAGGTTTAGACTCAAATTCGATTTTCTTGTAAATTGTATGTTTATCACTTGAGCACTGTACCGCATAAGCCGAAAAACATCAATTTTACTGATTTGCGCGAAAGTAAAACTATAATGTTATTGCAGGATTAACAACTTAATATTACCGAAAAAGTTGCAATTTCTTAGGTTTAGACTCAAATTCGATTTTCTTGTAAATTGTATGTTTATCACTTGAGCACTGTACCGCATAAGCCGAAAAACATCAATTTTACTGATTTGCGCGAAAGTAAAATTATAATGTTAATGCAGGATTAACAAATTAATATAACCGAAAAAATTGCACTTTCTTAGGTTTAGACTCAAATTCGATTTTCTTGTAAATTGTATGTTTATCACTTGAGCACTGTACCGCATAAGCCGAAAAACATCAATTTTACTGATTTGCGCGAAAGTAAAACTATAATGTTATTGCAGGATTAACAACTTAATATTACCGAAAAAGTTGCAATTTCTTAGGTTTAGACTCAAAGCCGATTTTCTTGTAAATTGTATGTTAATTACTTGAGCACTGTACCGCATAAGCCGAAAAACAGCAATTTTACTGATTTGCGCGAAAGTAAAACTATAATGTTATTGCAGGATTAACAACTTAATATTACCGAAAAAGTTGCACTATCTTAGGTTTAGACTTAAAGTCGATTTGCTTCTAAATTGTATGTTAATTGCGTGAGAACTGTACTGCCTAAGCCGAAAAACATGAATTTTACTGATTTGAGCGAAAGTCAAATTATATAGCTATTGCAGAATTGACATATATATAACCGAAAAAATTGCACTTTCTTAGCTTTAGACTTAAAGTCGATTTTCGTGTAAATTGTATTTCAGTTGCGTGAGCACTGTAAACTATAATGTTATGGCAGGATTACAAAAATTAATATTAAACAAAGAAAAGAAAAAATTGAACTTTAGGTTTAGACTCAAAATCGATTTTCTTGTAAATTGTATGTTAAACACTTGAGCACTGTACCGCATAAGCCGAAAGACAACAATTTTACTAAGTTGCGCAAAAGTAAAATTATATAGCTATTGCAGAATTGACATATTCATATAACCGAAAAAATTGCACTTTCTTAGCTTTAGACTTAAAGTCGATTTTCTTGTAAATTGTATTTCAGTTGCGTGAGCACTGTAAATTATAATGTTATGGAAGGATTAACAAATTACAATAATAAAAAGAGAAGAAAAAATTGAACTTTCTTAGATTTTTACTTAAAGCCGATTTTCTAAATTGTATGTTAATTACTTGATTACACTGTACCTCATAAGCCGAAAAACATCAATTTTACTGATTTGCGCGAAAGTAAAACTATAATGTTATTGCAGGATTAACAACTTAATATTACCGAAAAAGTTGCACTTTCTTAGGTTTAGACTTAAAGTCGATTTGCTTCTAAATTGTATGTTAATTGCGTGAGCACTGTACCGCTTAAACCGAAAAACATAAATTTTACTGATTTGAGCGAAAGTCAAATTATATTGTTATTGCAGGATTAACAAATTAATATTACCGAAAAAGTTGCACTTTCTTAGCTTTAGACTCAAAGTCGATTTTCTTGTAAATTGTATGTCAGTTGCGTGAGCACGGTACTGCTTAAGCCGAAAAACATGAATTTTACTGATTTGAGCGAAAGTCAAATTATATTGTTATTGCAGGACTAACAAATAAATATTACCGAAAAAGTTGCACTTTCTTAGGTTTAGACTCAAAGTCGATTTTCTTGTAAATTGTATGTCAATTGCGGAAGCACTGTACTGCTTAAGCCGAAAAACATCAATATTACTGATTTCCGCGAAAGTAAAATTATAATGTTATTGCAGAATTTACATATTCATATAACCGAAAAAATTGTACTTTCTTAGTTTTAGACTTAAACTCGATTTTCTTCTAAATTGTATGTCAATTGCGTGAGCACTGTAGTGCTAAAACCGAAAAACATGAATTTTGCCGATTTGAGTGAAAGTCAAATTATATTGTTATTGCAGAATTGACATATTCATATAACCGAAAAAATTGCACTTTCTTAGTCTTAGACTTAAAGTCGATTTTCTTGTAAATTGTATGTCAGTTGCGTGAGCACTGTACTGCTTAAGCCGAAAAACATGAATTTTACTGATTTGCGCGAAAGTAAAATTATATTGCTATTGCAGAATTGACAAATTAATATAACCGAAAAAATTGCACTTTCTTAGGTTTAGACTTAAAGCCGATTTTCTTGTAAATTGTATGTTAATCACTTGAGCACTGTACCGCATAAGCCGAAAAACATCAATTTTACTGATTTGCGCGAAAGTAAAACTATAATATTATGGCAGGATTAACAAATTAATATAACCGAAAAAATTGCACTTTCTTAGGTTTAGACTCAAAGTCGATTTTCTTGTAAATTGTATGTTAATCACTTGAGCACTGTACCGCATAAGCCGAAAAACATCAATTTTACTGATTTGCGCGTAAGTAAAACGATAATGTTATTGCAGGATTATCAACTTAATATTACCGAAAAAGTTGCACTTTCTTAGGTTTAGACTCAAAGTCGATTTTCTTGTAAATTGTATGTTAATCACTTGAGCACTGTACCGCATAAGCCGAAAAACATCAATTTTACTGATTTGAGCGAAAGTAAAACTATAATGTTATTGGAGGATTATCAACTTAATATTACCGAAAAAGTTGCACTTTCTTAGGTTTAGACTCAAAGTCGATTTTCTTGTAAATTGTATGTTAATCACTTGAGCACTGTACCGCATAAGCCGAAAAACATCAATTTTACTGATTTGAACGTAAGTAAATTATATTGCTATTGCAGAATTGACAAATTAATATAACCGAAAAAATTGCACTTTCTTAGGTTTAGAATTAAAGTCGATTTTCTTCTAAATTGTATGTTAATTGCGTGAGCACTGTACCGCATAAGCCGAAAAACATCAATTTTACTGATTTGCGCGAAAGTAAAATTATAATGTTAATGCAGGATTAACAAATTAATATAACCGAAAAAATTGAACTTTCTTAGATTTTTACTTAAAGCCGATTTTCTTGTAAATTGTATGTTAATCACTTGAGCACTGTACCGCATAAGCCGAAAAACATCAATTTTACTGATTTGCGCGTAAGTAAAACGATAATGTTATTGCAGGATTATCAACTTAATATTACCGAAAAAATTGCACTTTCTTAGGTTTAGATTCAAAGTCGATTTTCTTGTAAATTGTATGTTAATCACTTGAGCACTGTACCGCATAAGCCGAAAAACATCAATTTTACTGATTTGAACGTAAGTAAATTATATTGCTATTGCAGAATTGACAAATTAATATAACCGAAAAAATTGCACTTTCTTAGGTTTAGAATTAAAGTCGATTTTCTTCTAAATTGTATGTTAATTGCGTGAGCACTGTACCGCATAAGCCGAAAAACATCAATTTTACTGATTTGCGCGAAAGTAAAACTATAAGGTTATTGCAGGATTAACAACTTAGTATTACCGAAAAAGTTGCGCTTTCTTAGGTTTAGACTCAAATTCGATTTTCTTGTAAATTGTATGTTAATCACTTGAGCACTGTACCGCATAAGCCGAAAAACATCAATTTTACTGATTTGAGCGAAAGTCAAATTATATTGTTATTGCAGGATT
Organism: Bactrocera oleae; assembly: GCF_042242935.1. Taxonomy (NCBI): domain Eukaryota; kingdom Metazoa; phylum Arthropoda; class Insecta; order Diptera; family Tephritidae; genus Bactrocera; species Bactrocera oleae. The sequence continues at coordinate 12,595,941 of NC_091541.1, read as the reverse complement.
AACAAATTAATATTACCGAAAAAGTTGCACTTTCTTAGGTTTAGAATTAAAGTCGATTTTCTTCTAAATTGTATGTTAATTGCGTGAGCACTGTACCGCATAAGCCGAAAAACATCAATTTTACTGATTTGCGCGAAAGTAAAATTATAATGTTAATGCAGGATTAACAAATTAATATAACCGAAAAAATTGCACTTTCTTAGGTTTAGATTCAAATTCGATTTTCTTGTAAATTGTATGTTAATCACTTGAGCACTGTACCGCATAAGCCGAAAAACATCAATTTTACTGATTTGAGCGAAAGTCAAATTATATTGTTATTGCAGGATTAACAAATTAATATTACCGAAAAAATTGCACTTTCTTAGGTTTAGAATTAAAGTCGATTTTCTTCTAAATTGTATGTTAATTGCGTGAGCACTGTACCGCATAAGCCGAAAAACATCAATTTTACTGATTTGAGCGAAAGTCAATTTATATTGTTATTGCAGGATTAACAAATTAATATAACCGAAAAAATTGCACTTTCTTAGGTTTAGATTCAAATTCGATTTTCTTGTAAATTGTATGTTAATCACTTGAGCACTGTACCGCATAAGCCGAAAAACATCAATTTTACTGATTTGAGCGAAAGTCAAATTATATTGTTATTGCAGGATTAACAAATTAATATTACCGAAAAAGTTGCACTTTCTTAGCTTTAGAACTAAAGTCGATTTTCTTGTAAATTGTATTTCAGTTGCGTGAGCACTGTAAATTATAATGTTATGGAAGGATTAACAAATTACAATAATAAAAAGAGAAGAAAAAATTGAACTTTCTTAGATTTTTACTTAAAGCCGATTTTCTTGTAAATTGTATGTTAATTACTTGAGCACTGTACCGCATAAGCCGAAAAACATCAATTTTACTGATTTGCGCGAAAGTAAAATTATAATGTTAATGCAGGATTAACAAATTAATATAACCGAAAAAATTGCACTTTCTTAGGTTTAGATTCAAATTCGATTTTCTTGTAAATTGTATGTTAATCACTTGAGCACTGTACCGCATAAGCCGAAAAACATCAATTTTACTGATTTGAGCGAAAGTCAAATTATATTGTTATTGCAGGATTAACAAATTAATATTACCGAAAAAGTTGCACTTTCTTAGCTTTAGAACTAAAGTCGATTTTTTTGTAAATTGTATTTCAGTTGCGTGAGCACTGTAAATTATAATGTTATGGAAGGATTAACAAATTACAATAATAAAAAGAGGGGAAAAAATTGCACTTTCTTAGGTTTAGAATTAAAGTCGATTTTCTTCTAAATTGTATGTTAATTGCGTGAGCACTGTACCGCATAAGCCGAAAAACATCAATTTTACTGATTTGCGCGAAAGTAAAATTATAATGTTAATGCAGGATTAACAAATTAATATAACCGAAAAAATTGCACTTTCTTAGGTTTAGATTCAAATTCGATTTTCTTGTAAATTGTATGTTAATCACTTGAGCACTGTACCGCATAAGCCGAAAAACAGCAATTTTACTGATTTGCGCGAAAGTAAAACTATAATGTTATTGCAGGATTAACAACTTAATATTACCGAAAAAGTTGCACTTTCTTAGGTTTAGACTTAAAGTCGATTTGCTTCTAAATTGTATGTTAATTGCGTGAGCACTGTACCGCATAAGCCGAAAAACATCAATTTTACTGATTTGCGCGAAAGTAAAATTATAATGTTAATGCAGGATTAACAAATTAATATAACCGAATAAATTGCACTTTCTTAGGTTTAGATTCAAATTCGATTTTCTTGTAAATTGTATGTTAATCACTTGAGCACTGTACCGCATAAGCCGAAAAACATCAATATTACTGATTTCCGCGAAAGTAAAATTATAATGTTATTGCAGAATTTACATATTCATATAACCGAAAAAATTGTACTTTCTTAGTTTTAGACTTAAACTCGATTTTCTTCTAAATTGTATGTCAATTGCGTGAGCACTGTACTGCTAAAACCGAAAAACATGAATTTTGCCGATTTGAGTGAAAGTCAAATTATATTGTTATTGCAGAATTGACATATTCATATAACCGAAAAAATTGCACTTTCTTAGTCTTAGACTTAAAGTCGATTTTCTTGTAAATTGTATGTCAGTTGCGTGAGCACTGTACTGCTTAAGCCGAAAAACATGAATTTTACTGATTTGCGCGAAAGTAAAATTATATTGCTATTGCAGAATTGACAAATTAATATAACCGAAAAAATTGCACTTTCTTAGGTTTAGACTTAAAGTCGATTTTCTTGTAAATTGTATGTTAATCACTTGAGCACTGTACCGCATAAGCCGAAAAACATCAATTTTACTGATTTGCGCGAAAGTAAAACTATAATGTTATGGCAGGATTAACAAATTAATATAACCGAAAAAATTGCACTTTCTTAGGTTTAGACTCAAAGTCGATTTTCTTGTAAATTGTATGTTAATCACTTGAGCACTGTACCGCATAAGCCGAAAAACATCAATTTTACTGATTTGCGCGTAAGTAAAACTATAATGTTATTGCAGGATTATCAACTTAATATTACCGAAAAAGTTGCACTTTCTTAGGTTTAGACTCAAAGTCGATTTTCTTGTAAATTGTATGTTAATCACTTGAGCACTGTACCGCATAAGCCGAAAAACATCAATTTTACTGATTTGAGCGAAAGTAAAACTATAATGTTATTGGAGGATTATCAACTTAGTATTACCGAAAAAGTTGCACTTTCTTAGGTTTAGACTCAAAGTCGATTTTCTTGTAAATTGTATTATAATCACTTGAGCACTGTACCGCATAAGCCGAAAAACATCAATTTTACTGATTTGAACGTAAGTAAATTATATTGCTATTGCAGAATTGACAAATTAATATAACCGAAAAAATTGCACTTTCTTAGGTTTAGAATTAAAGTCGATTTTCTTCTAAATTGTATGTTAATTGCGTGAGCACTGTACCGCATAAGCCGAAAAACATCAATTTTACTGATTTGCGCGAAAGTAAAATTATAATGTTAATGCAGGATTAACAAATTAATATAACCGAAAAAATTGAACTTTCTTAGATTTTTACTTAAACCCGATTTTCTTGTAAATTGTATGTTAATTACTTGAGCACTGTACCGCATAAGCCGAAAAACAGCAATTTTACTGATTTGCGCGAAAGTAAAACTATAATGTTATTGCAGGATTAACAACTTAATATTACCGAAAAAGTTGCACTTTCTTAGGTTTAGACTTAAAGTCGATTTGCTTCTAAATTGTATGTTAATTGCGTGAGAACTGTACTGCCTAAGCCGAAAAACATGAATTTTACTGATTTGAGCGAAAGTCAAATTATATTGTTATTGCAGGATTAACAAATTAATATTACCGAAAAAGTTGTACTTTCTTTGTTTTAGACTCAAAGTCGATATTCTTGTAAATTGTATGTCAATTGCGGAAGCACTGTACTGCTTAAGCCGAAAAACATCAATATTACTGATTTCCGCGAAAGTAAAATTATAATGTTATTGCAAAATTTACATATTCGTATAACCGAAAAAATTGTACCTTCTTAGTTTTAGACTTAAACTCGATTTTCTTCTAAATTATTTGTCAATTGCGTGAGCACTGTACTGCTTAAGCCGAAAAACATGAATTTTACTGATTTGCGCGAAAGTAAAATTATATTGCTATTGCAGAATTGACAAATTAATAAAACCAAAAAAATTGCACTTTCTTAGGTTTAGACTTAAAGTCGATTTTCTTGTAAATTGTATGTCTTGTCTTATCACTTGAGCACTGTACCGCATAAGCCGAAAAACATCAATTTTACCGATTTGCGCGAAAGTAAAACTATAATGTTATTGCAGGATTATCAACTTAATATTACCGAAAAAGTTGCACTTTCTTAGGTTTAGACTCAAATTCGATTTTCTTGTAAATTGTATGTTAATCACTTGAGCACTGTACCGCATAAGCCGAAAAACAACAATTTTACTAAGTTGCGCGAAAGTAAAATTATATAGCTATTGCAGAATTGACATATTCATATAACCGAAAAAATTGCACTTTCTTAGCTTTAGACTTAAAGTCGATTTTCTTGTAAATTGTATTTCAGTTGCGTGAGCACTGTAAATTATAATGTTATGGAAGGATTAACAAATTACAATAATAAAAAGAGAAGAAAAAATTGCACTTTCTTAGGTTTAGAATTAAAGTCGATTTTCTTCTAAATTGTATGTTAATTGCGTGAGCACTGTACCGCTTAAGCCGAAAAACATCAATTTTACTGATTTGCGCGAAAGTAAAACTATAAGGTTATTGCAGGATTAACAACTTAGTATTACCGAAAAAGTTGCACTTTCTTAGGTTTAGACTCAAATTCGATTTTCTTGTAAATTGTATGTTAATCACTTGAGCACTGTACCGCATAAGCCGAAAAACATCAATTTTACTGATTTGAGCGAAAGTCAAATTATATTGTTATTGCAGGATTAACAAATTAATATTACCGAAAAAGTTGCACTTTCTTAGGTTTAGAATTAAAGTCGATTTTCTTCTAAATTGTATGTTAATTGCGTGAGCACTGTACCGCATAAGCCGAAAAACATCAATTTTACTGATTTGCGCGAAAGTAAAATTATAATGTTAATGCAGGATTAACAAATTAATATAACCGAAAAAATTGCACTTTCTTAGGTTTAGATTCAAATTCGATTTTCTTGTAAATTGTATGTTAATCACTTGAGCACTGTACCGCATAAGCCGAAAAACATCAATTTTACTGATTTGAGCGAAAGTCAAATTATATTGTTATTGCAGGATTAACAAATTAATATTACCGAAAAAATTGCACTTTCTTAGGTTTAGAATTAAAGTCGATTTTCTTCTAAATTGTATGTTAATTGCGTGAGCACTGTACCGCATAAGCCGAAAAACATCAATTTTACTGATTTGCGCGAAAGTAAAACTATAAGGTTATTGCAGGATTAACAACTTAGTATTACCGAAAAAGTTGCACTTTCTTAGGTTTAGACTTAAAGTCGATTTGCTTCTAAATTGTATGTTAATTGCGTGAGAACTGTACTGCCTAAGCCGAAAAACATCAATTTTACTGATTTGCGCGAAAGTAAAATTATAATGTTAATGCAGGATTAACAAATTAATATAACCGAAAAAATTGCACTTTCTTAGGTTTAGATTCAAATTCGATTTTCTTGTAAATTGTATGTTAATCACTTGAGCACTGTACCGCATAAGCCGAAAAACATCAATTTTACTGATTTGAGCGAAAGTCAAATTATATTGTTATTGCAGGATTAACAAATTAATATTACCGAAAAAGTTGCACTTTCTTAGCTTTAGAACTAAAGTCGATTTTCTTGCAAATTGTATTTCAGTTGCGTGAGCACTGTAAATTATAATGTTATGGAAGGATTAACAAATTACAATAATAAAAAGAGAAGAAAAAATTGAACTTTCTTAGATTTTTACTTAAAGCCGATTTTCTTGTAAATTGTATGTTAATCACTTGAGCACTGTACCGCATAAGCCGAAAAACATCAATTTTACTGATTTGCGCGAAAGTAAAACTATAATGTTATTGCAGGATTAACAACTTAATATTACCGAAAAAGTTGCACTTTCTTAGGTTTAGACTTAAAGTCGATTTGCTTCTAAATTGTATGTTAATTGCGTGAGAACTGTACTGCCTAAGCCGAAAAACATGAATTTTACTGATTTGAGCGAAAGTTAAATTATATAGCTATTGCAGAATTGACATATATATAACCGAAAAAATTGCACTTTCTTAGCTTTAGACTTAAAGTCGATTTTCGTGTAAATTGTATTTCAGTTGCGTGAGCACTGTTAGCTATAATGTTATTGCAGGATTACAAAAATTAATATTAAACAAAGAAAAGAAAAAATTGAACTTTAGGTTTAGACTCAAAATCGATTTTCTTGTAAATTGTATGTTAAACACTTGAGCACTGTACCGCATAAGCCGAAAAACAACAATTTTACTAAGTTGCGCGAAAGTAAAATTATATAGCTATTGCAGAATTGACATATTCATATAACCGAAAAAATTTCACTTTCTTAGCTTTAGACTTAAAGTCGATTTCCTTGTAAATTGTATTTCAGTTGCGTGAGCACTGTAAATTATAATGTTATGGAAGGATTAACAAATTACAATAATAAAAAGAGAAGAAAAAATTGAACTTTCTTAGATTTTTACTTAAAGCCGATTTTCTAAATTGTATGTTAATTACTTGAGCACTGTACCTCATAAGCCGAAAAACATCAATTTTACTGATTTGCGCGAAAGTAAAACTATAATGTTATTGCAGGATTAACAACTTAATATTACCGAAAAAGTTGCACTTTCTTAGGTTTAGACTTAAAGTCGATTTGCTTCTAAATTGTATGTTAATTGCGTGAGCACTGTACCGCTTAAAACGAAAAACATGAATTTTACTGATTTGAGCGAAAGTCAAATTCTATTGTTATTGCAGGACTAACAAATAAATATTACCGAAAAAGTTGCACTTTAGTTTAGACTCAAAGTCGATTTTCTTGTAAATTGTATGTCAATTGCGGAAGCACTGTACTGCTTAAGCCGAAAAACATCAATATTACTGATTTCCGAGAAAGTAAAATTATAATGTTATTGCAGAATTTACATATTCATATAACCGAAAAAATTGTACTTTCTTAGTTTTAGACTTAAACTCGATTTTCTTCTAAATTGTATGTCAATTGCGTGAGCACTGTACTGCTAAAACCGAAAAACATGAATTTTGCTGATTTGAGTGAAAGTCAAATTATATAGCTATTGCAGAATTGACATATTCATATAACCGAAAAAATTGCACTTTCTTAGTCTTAGACTTAAAGTCGATTTTCTTGTAAATTGTATGTCAGTTGCGTGAGCACTGTACTGCTTAAGCCGAAAAACATGAATTTTACTGATTTGCGCGAAAGTAAAATTATATTGCTATTGCAGAATTGACAAATTAATATAACCGAAAAAATTGCACTTTCTTAGGTTTAGACTTAAAGTCGATTTTCTTGTAAATTGTATGTTAATCACTTGAGCACTGTACCGCATAAGCCGAAAAACATCAATTTTACTGATTTGCGCGAAAGTAAAACTATAATGTTATGGCAGGATTAACAAATTAATATAACCGAAAAAATTGCACTTTCTTAGGTTTAGACTCAAAGTCGATTTTCTTGTAAATTGTATGTTAATCACTTGAGCACTGTACCGCATAAGCCGAAAAACATCAATTTTACTGATTTGCACGTAAGTAAAACGATAATGTTATTGCAGGATTAACAACTTAATATTACCGAAAAAGTTGCACTTTCTTAGGTTTAGACTCAAATTCGATTTTCTTGTAAATTGTATGTTAATCACTTGAGCACTGTACCGCATAAGCCGAAAAACATCAATTTTACTGATTTGCACGTAAGTAAAACGATAATGTTATTGCAGGATTAACAACTTAATATTACCGAAAAAGTTGAACTTTCTTAGGTTTAGACTCAAAGTCGATTTTCTTGTAAATTGTATGTTAATCACTTGAGCACTGTACCGCATAAGCCGAAAAACATCAATTTTACTGATTTGAACGTAAGTAAATTATATTGCTATTGCAGAATTGACAAATTAATATAACCGAAAAAATTGCACTTTCTTATGGTTTAGAATTAAAGTCGATTTTCTTCTAAATTGTATGTTCATTGCGTGAGCACTGTACCGCATAAGCCGAAAAACATCAATTTAACGATTTGCGCGAAAGTAAAATTATAATGTTAATGCAGGATTAACAAATTAATATAACCGAAAAAATTGAACTTTCTTAGATTTTTACTTAAAGCCGATTTTCTTGTAAATTGTATGTTAATTACTTGAGCACTGTACCGCATAAGCCGAAAAACAGCAATTTTACTGATTTGCGCGAAAGTAAAACTATAATGTTATTGCAGAATTAACAACTTAATATTACCGAAAAAGTTGCACTTTCTTAGGTTTAGACTTAAAGTCGATTTGCTTCTAAATTGTATGTTAATTGCGTGAGAACTGTACTGCCTAAGCCGAAAAACATGAATTTTACTGATTTGAGCGAAAGTCAAATTATATTGTTATTGCAGGATTAACAAATTAATATTACCGAAAAAGTTGCACTTTCTTAGTTTTAGACTCAAAGTCGATATTCTTGTAAATTGTATGTCAATTGCGGAAGCACTGTACTGCTTAAGCCGAAAAACATCAATATTACTGATTTCCGCGAAAGTAAAATTATACTGTTATTGCAAAATTTACATATTCATATAACCGAAAAAATTGTACCTTCTTAGTTTTAGACTTAAACTCGATTTTCTTCTAAATTATTTGTCAATTGTGTGAGCACTGTACTGCTTAAGCCGAAAAACATGAATTTTACTGATTTGCGCGAAAGTAAAATTATATTGCTATTGCAGAATTGACAAATTAATAAAACCAAAAAAATTGCACTTTCTTAGGTTTAGACTTAAAGTCGATTTTCTTGTAAATTGTATGTCTTGTCTTATCACTTGAGCACTGTACCGCATAAGCCGAAAAACATCAATTTTACCGATTTGCGCGAAAGTAAAACTATAATGTTATTGCAGGATTAACAACTTAATATTACCGAAAAAGTTGCACTTTCTTAGGTTTAGACTCAAATTCGATTTTCTTGTAAATTGTATGTTAATCACTTGAGCACTGTACCGCATAAGCCGAAAAACAACAATTTTACTAAGTTGCGCGAAAGTAAAATTATATAGCTATTGCAGAATTGACATATTCATATAACCGAAAAAATTGCACTTTCTTAGCTTTAGACTTAAAGTCGATTTTCTTGTAAATTGTATTTCAGTTGCGTGAGCACTGTAAATTATAATGTTATGGAAGGATTAACAAATTACAATAATAAAAAGAGAAGAAAAAATTGCACTTTCTTAGGTTTAGAATTAAAGTCGATTTTCTTCTAAATTGTATGTTAATTGCATGAGCACTGTACCGCATAAGCCGAAAAACATCAATTTTACTGATTTGCGCGAAAGTAAAACTATAAGGTTATTGCAGGATTAACAACTTAGTATTACCGAAAAAGTTGCACTTTCTTAGGTTTAGACTCAAATTCGATTTTCTTGTAAATTGTATGTTAATCACTTGAGCACTGTACCGCATAAGCCGAAAAACATCAATTTTACTGATTTGAACGTAAGTAAATTATATTGCTATTGCAGAATTGACAAATTAATATAACCGACAAAATTGCACTTTCTTAGGTTTAGAATTAAAGTCGATTTTCTTCTAAATTGTATGTTAATTGCGTGAGCACTGTACCGCATAAGCCGAAAAACATCAATTTTACTGATTTGCGCGAAAGTAAAATTATAATGTTAATGCAGGATTAACAAATTAATATAACCGAAAAAATTGCACTTTCTTAGGTTTAGATTCAAATTCGATTTTCTTGTAAATTGTATGTTAATCACTTGAGCACTGTACCGCATAAGCCGAAAAACATCAATATTACTGATTTCCGCGAAAGTAAAATTATAATGTTATTGCAAAATTTACATATTCATATAACCGAAAAAATTGTACCTTCTTAGTTTTAGACTTAAACTCGATTTTCTTCTAAATTATTTGTCAATTGCGTGAGCACTGTACCGCATAAGCCGAAAAACATCAATTTTACTGATTTGAGCGAAAGTCAAATTATATTGTTATTGCAGGATTAACAAATTAATATTACCGAAAAAGTTGCACTTTCTTAGCTTTAGAACTAAAGTCGATTTTCTTGTAAATTGTATTTCAGTTGCGTGAGCACTGTAAATTATAATGTTATGGAAGGATTAACAAATTACAATAATAAAAAGAGAAGAAAAAATTGAACTTTCTTAGATTTTTACTTAAAGCCGATTTTCTTCTAAATTGTATGTTAATTGCGTGAGCACTGTACCGCATAAGCCGAAAAACATCAATTTTACTGATTTGCGCGAAAGTAAAATTATAATGTTAATGCAGGATTAACAAATTAATATAACCGAAAAAACTGCACTTTCTTAGGTTTAGATTCAAATTCGATTTTCTTGTAAATTGTATGTTAATCACTTGAGCACTGTACCGCATAAGCCGAAAAACAGCAATTTTACTGATTTGCGCGAAAGTAAAACTATAATGTTATTGCAGGATTAACAACTTAATATTACCGAAAAAGTTGCACTTTCTTAGGTTTAGACTTAAAGTCGATTTGCTTCTAAATTGTATGTTAATTGCGTGAGCACTGTACCGCATAAGCCGAAAAACATCAATTTTACTGATTTGCGCGAAAGTAAAATTATAATGTTAATGCAGGATTAACAAATTAATATAAACGAATAAATTGCACTTTCTTAGGTTTAGATTCAAATTCGATTTTCTTGTAAATTGTATGTTAATCACTTGAGCACTGTACCGCATAAGCCGAAAAACATCAATATTACTGATTTCCGCGAAAGTAAAATTATAATGTTATTTCAGGATTATCAACTTAATATTACCGAAAAAGTTGCACTTTCTTAGGTTTAGACTCAAAGTCGATTTTCTTGTAAATTGTATGTTAATCACTTGAGCACTGTACCGCATAAGCCGAAAAACATCAATTTTACTGATTTGCGCGTAAGTAAAACGATAATGTTATTGCAGGATTATCAACTTAATATTACCGAAAAAGTTGCACTTTCTTAGGTTTAGACTTAAAGTAGATTTGCTTCTAAATTGTATGTTAATTGCGTGAGCACTGTACCGCATAAGCCGAAAAACATCAATTTTACTGATTTGCGCGAAAGTAAAATTATAATGTTAATGCAGGATTAACAAATTAATATAACCGAAAAAATTGCACTTTCTTAGGTTTAGACTCAAAGTCGATTTTCTTGTAAATTGTATGTTAATCACTTGAGCACTGTACCGCATAAGCCGAAAAACATCAATTTTACTGATTTGCGCGTAAGTAAAACGATAATGTTATTGCAGGATTATCAACTTAATATTACCGAAAAAGTTGCACTTTCTTAGGTTTAGACTCAAAGTCGATTTTCTTGTAAATTGTATGTTAATCACTTGAGCACTGTACCGCATAAGCCGAAAAACATCAATTTTACTGATTTGAGCGAAAGTAAAACTATAATGTTATTGGAGGATTATCAACTTAATATTACCGAAAAAGTTGCACTTTCTTAGGTTTAGACTCAAAGTCGATTTTCTTGTAAATTGTATGTTAATCACTTGAGCACTGTACCGCATAAGCCGAAAAACATCAATTTTACTGATTTGAACGTAAGTAAATTATATTGCTATTGCAGAATTGACAAATTAATATAACCGAAAAAATTGCACTTTCTTAGGTTTAGAATTAAAGTCGATTTTCTTCTAAATTGTATGTTAATTGCGTGAGCACTGTACCGCATAAGCCGAAAAACATCAATTTTACTGATTTGCGCGAAAGTAAAATTATAATGTTAATGCAGGATTAACAAATTAATATAACCGAAAAAATTGAACTTTCTTAGATTTTTACTTAAAGCCGATTTTCTTGTAAATTGTATGTTAATTACTTGAGCACTGTACCGCATAAGCCGAAAAACAGCAATTTTACTGATTTGCGCGAAAGTAAAACTATAATGTTATTGCAGGATTAACAACTTAATATTACCGAAAAAGTTGCACTTTCTTAGGTTTAGACTTAAAGTCGATTTGCTTCTAAATTGTATGTTAATTGCGTGAGAACTGTACTGCCTAAGCCGAAAAACATGAATTTTACTGATTTGAGCGAAAGTCAAATTATATTGTTATTGCAGGATTAACAAATTAATATTACCGAAAAAGTTGTACTTTCTTTGTTTTAGACTCAAAGTCGATATTCTTGTAAATTGTATGTCAATTGCGGAAGCACTGTACTGCTTAAGCCGAAAAACATCAATATTACTGATTTCCGCGAAAGTAAAATTATAATGTTATTGCAAAATTTACATATTCGTATAACCGAAAAAATTGTACCTTCTTAGTTTTAGACTTAAACTCGATTTTCTTCTAAATTATTTGTCAATTGCGTGAGCACTGTACTGCTTAAGCCGAAAAACATGAATTTTACTGATTTGCGCGAAAGTAAAATTATATTGCTATTGCAGAATTGACAAATTAATAAAACCAAAAAAATTGCACTTTCTTAGGTTTAGACTTAAAGTCGATTTTCTTGTAAATTGTATGTCTTGTCTTATCACTTGAGCACTGTACCGCATAAGCCGAAAAAAATCAATTTTACCGATTTGCGCGAAAGTAAAACTATAATGTTATTGCAGGATTAACAACTTAATATTACCGAAAAAGTTGCACTTTCTTAGGTTTAGACTCAAATTCGATTTTCTTGTAAATTGTATGTTAATCACTTGAGCACTGTACCGCATAAGCCGAAAAACAACAATTTTACTAAGTTGCGCGAAAGTAAAATTATATAGCTATTGCAGAATTGACATATTCATATAACCGAAAAAATTGCACTTTCTTAGCTTTAGACTTAAAGTCGATTTTCTTGTAAATTGTATTTCAGTTGCGTGAGCACTGTAAATTATAATGTTATGGAAGGATTAACAAATTACAATAATAAAAAGAGAAGAAAAAATTGCACTTTCTTAGGTTTAGAATTAAAGTCGATTTTCTTCTAAATTGTATGTTAATTGCGTGAGCACTGTACCGCATAAGCCGAAAAACATCAATTTTACTGATTTGCGCGAAAGTAAAACTATAAGGTTATTGCAGGATTAACAACTTAGTATTACCGAAAAAGTTGCACTTTCTTAGGTTTAGACTCAAATTCGATTTTCTTGTAAATTGTATGTTAATCACTTGAGCACTGTACCGCATAAGCCGAAAAACATCAATTTTACTGATTTGAGCGAAAGTCAAATTATATTGTTATTGCAGGATTAACAAATTAATATTACCGAAAAAGTTGCACTTTCTTAGGTTTAGAATTAAAGTCGATTTTCTTCTAAATTGTATGTTAATTGCGTGAGCACTGTACCGCATAAGCCGAAAAACATCAATTTTACTGATTTGCGCGAAAGTAAAATTATAATGTTAATGCAGGATTAACAAATTAATATAACCGAAAAAATTGCACTTTCTTAGGTTTAGATTCAAATTCGATTTTCTTGTAAATTGTATGTTAATCACTTGAGCACTGTACCGCATAAGCCGAAAAACATCAATTTTACTGATTTGAGCGAAAGTCAAATTATATTGTTATTGCAGGATTAACAAATTAATATTACCGAAAAAATTGCACTTTCTTAGGTTTAGAATTAAAGTCGATTTTCTTCTAAATTGTATGTTAATTGCGTGAGCACTGTACCGCATAAGCCGAAAAACATCAATTTTACTGATTTGCGCGAAAGTAAAACTATAAGGTTATTGCAGGATTAACAACTTAGTATTACCGAAAAAGTTGCACTTTCTTAGGTTTAGACTCAAATTCGATTTTCTTGTAAATTGTATGTTAATCACTTGAGCACTGTACCGCATAAGCCGAAAAACATCAATTTTACTGATTTGAGCGAAAGTCAAATTATATTGTTATTGCAGGATTAACAAATTAATATTACCGAAAAAGTTGCACTTTCTTAGGTTTAGAATTAAAGTCGATTTTCTTCTAAATTGTATGTTAATTGCGTGAGCACTGTACCGCATAAGCGGAAAAACATCAATTTTACTGATTTGCGCGAAAGTAAAATTATAATGTTAATGCAGGATTAACAAATTAATATAACCGAAAAAATTGCACTTTCTTAGGTTTAGATTCAAATTCGATTTTCTTGTAAATTGTATGTTAATCACTTGAGCACTGTACCGCATAAGCCGAAAAACATCAATTTTACTGATTTGAGCGAAAGTCAAATTATATTGTTATTGCAGGATTAACAAATTAATATTACCGAAAAGATTGCACTTTCTTAGGTTTAGAATTAAAGTCGATTTTCTTCTAAATTGTATGTTAATTGCGTGAGCACTGTACCGCATAAGCCGAAAAACATCAATTTTACTGATTTGCGCGAAAGTAAAACTATAAGGTTATTGCAGGATTAACAACTTAGTATTACCGAAAAAGTTGCACTTTCTTAGGTTTAGACTCAAATTCGATTTTCTTGTAAATTGTATGTTAATCACTTGAGCACTGTACCGCATAAGCCGAAAAACATCAATTTTACTGATTTGAGCGAAAGTCAAATTATATTGTTATTGCAGGATTAACAAATTAATATTACCGAAAAAGTTGCACTTTCTTAGGTTTAGAATTAAAGTCGATTTTCTTCTAAATTGTATGTTAATTGCGTGAGCACTGTACCGCATAAGCCGAAAAACATCAATTTTACTGATTTGCGCGAAAGTAAAATTATAATGTTAATGCAGGATTAACAAATTAATATAACCGAAAAAATTGCACTTTCTTAGGTTTAGATTCAAATTCGATTTTCTTGTAAATTGTATGTTAATCACTTGAGCACTGTACCGCATAAGCCGAAAAACATCAATTTTACTGATTTGAGCGAAAGTCAAATTATATTGTTATTGCAGGATTAACAAATTAATATTACCGAAAAAATTGCACTTTCTTAGGTTTAGAATTAAAGTCGATTTTCTTCTAAATTGTATGTTAATTGCGTGAGCACTGTACCGCATAAGCCGAAAAACATCAATTTTACTGATTTGCGCGAAAGTAAAACTATAAGGTTATTGCAGGATTAACAACTTAGTATTACCGAAAAAGTTGCACTTTCTTAGGTTTAGACTCAAATTCGATTTTCTTGTAAATTGTATGTTAATCACTTGAGCACTGTACCGCATAAGCCGAAAAACATCAATTTTACTGATTTGAGCGAAAGTCAAATTATATTGTTATTGCAGGATTAACAAATTAATATTACCGAAAAAGTTGCACTTTCTTAGGTTTAGAATTAAAGTCGATTTTCTTCTAAATTGTATGTTAATTGCGTGAGCACTGTACCGCATAAGCCGAAAAACATCAATTTTACTGATTTGCGCGAAAGTAAAATTATAATGTTAATGCAGGATTAACAAATTAATATAACCGAAAAAATTGCACTTTCTTAGGTTTAGATTCAAATTCGATTTTCTTGTAAATTGTATGTTAATCACTTGAGCACTGTACCGCATAAGCCGAAAAACATCAATATTACTGATTTGAACGAAAGTCAAATTATATTGTTATTGCAGGATTAACAAATTAATATTACCGAAAAAGTTGCACTTTCTTAGCTTTAGAACTAAAGTCGATTTTCTTGTAAATTGTATTTCAGTTGCGTGAGCACTGTAAATTATAATGTTATGGAAGGATTAACAAATTACAATAATAAAAAGAGAAGAAAAAATTGAACTTTCTTAGATTTTTACTTAAAGCCGATTTTCTTCTAAATTGTATGTTAATTACTTGAGCACTGTACCGCATAAGCCGAAAAACATAAATTTTACTGATTTGCGCGAAAGTAAAATTATAATGTTAATGCAGGATTAACAAATTAATATAACCGAAAAAATTGCACTTTCTTAGGTTTAGATTCAAATTCGATTTTCTTGTAAATTGTATGTTAATCACTTGAGCACTGTACCGCATAAGCCGAAAAACATCAATTTTACTGATTTGAGCGAAAGTCAAATTATATTGTTATTGCAGGATTAACAAATTAATATTACCGAAAAAGTTGCACTTTCTTAGCTTTAGAACTAAAGTCGATTTTCTTGTAAATTGTATTTCAGTTGCGTGAGCACTGTAAATTATAATGTTATGGAAGGATTAACAAATTACAATAATAAAAAGAGAAGAAAAAATTGCACTTTCTTAGGTTTAGAATTAAAGTCGATTTTCTTCTAAATTGTATGTTAATTGCGTGAGCACTGTACCGCATAAGCCGAAAAACATCAATATTACTGATTTGCGCGAAAGTAAAATTATAATGTTAATGCAGGATTAACAAATTAATATAACCGAAAAAATTGCACTTTCTTAGGTTTAGATTCAAATTCGATTTTCTTGTAAATTGTATGTTAATCACTTGAGCACTGTACCGCATAAGCCGAAAAACATCAATTTTACTGATTTGAGCGAAAGTCAAATTATATTGCTATTGCAGAATTGACAAATTAATATAACCGAAAAAATTGCACTTTCTTAGGTTTAGAATTAAAGTCGATTTTCTTGTAAATTGTATTTCAGTTGCGTGAGCACTGTAAATTATAATGTTATGGAAGGATTAACAAATTACAATAATAAAAAGAGAAGAAAAAATTGAACTTTCTTAGATTTTTACTTAAAGCCGATTTTCTTGTAAATTGTATGTTAATCACTTGAGCACTGTACCGCATAAGCCGAAAAACATCAATATTACTGATTTGCGCGAAAGTAAAACTATAATGTTATTGCAGGATTAACAACTTAATATTACCGAAAAAGTTGCACTTTCTTAGGTTTAGACTTAAAGTCGATTTGCTTCTAAATTGTATGTTAATTGCGTGAGAACTGTACTGCCTAAGCCGAAAAACATGAATTTTACTGATTTGAGCGAAAGTCAAATTATATAGCTATTGCAGAATTGACATATATATAACCGAAAAAATTGCACTTTCTTAGCTTTAGACTTAAAGTCGATTTTCGTGTAAATTGTATTTCAGTTGCGTGAGCACTGTTAGCTATAATTTTTTTGCAGGATTACAAAAATTAATATTAAACAAAGAAAAGAAAAAATTGAACTTTAGGTTTAGACTCAAAATCGATTTTCTTGTAAATTGTATGTTAAACACTTGAGCACTGTACCGCATAAGCCGAAAAACAACAATTTTACTAAGTTGCGCGAAAGTAAAATTATATAGCTATTGCAGAATTGACATATTCATATAACCGAAAAAATTTCACTTTCTTAGCTTTAGACTTAAAGTCGATTTCCTTGTAAATTGTATTTCAGTTGCGTGAGCACTGTAAATTATAATGTTATGGAAGGATTAACAAATTACAATAATAAAAAGAGAAGAAAAAATTGAACTTTCTTAGATTTTTACTTAAAGCCGATTTTCTAAATTGTATGTTAATTACTTGAGCACTGTACCTCATAAGCCGAAAAACATCAATTTTACTGATTTGCGCGAAAGTAAAACTATAATGTTATTGCAGGATTAACAACTTAATATTACCGAAAAAGTTGCACTTTCTTAGGTTTAGACTTAAAGTCGATTTGCTTCTAAATTGTATGTTAATAACGTGAGCACTGTACCGCTTAAACCGAAAAACATAAATTTTACTGATTTGAGCGAAAGTCAAATTATATTGTTATTGCAGGATTAACAAATTAATATTACCGAAAAAGTTGCACTTTCTTAGCTTTAGACTCAAAGTCGATTTTCTTGTAAATTGTATGTCAGTTGCGTGAGCACGGTACTGCTTAAGCCGAAAAACATGAATTTTACTGATTTGAGCGAAAGTCAAATTATATTGTTATTGCAGGACTAACAAATAAATATTACCGAAAAAGTTGCACTTTCTTAGGTTTAGACTCAAAGTCGATTTTCTTGTAAATTGTATGTCAATTGCGGAAGCACTGTACTGCTTAAGCCGAAAAACATCAATATTACTGATTTCCGCGAAAGTAAAATTATAATGTTATTGCAGAATTTACATATTCATATAACCGAAAAAATTGTACTTTCTTAGTTTTAGACTTAAACTCGATTTTCTTCTAAATTGTATGTCAATTGCGTGAGCACTGTACTGCTAAAACCGAAAAACATGAATTTTGCTGATTTGAGTGAAAGTCAAATTATATTGTTATTGCAGAATTGACATATTCATATAACCGAAAAAATTGCACTTTCTTAGTCTTAGACTTAAAGTCGATTTTCTTGTAAATTGTATGTCAGTTGCGTGAGCACTGTACTGCTTAAGCCAAAAAAAAAATGAATTTTACTGATTTGCGCGAAAGTAAAATTATATTGCTATTGCAGAATTGACAAATTAATATAACCGAAAAAATTGCACTTTCTTAGGTTTAGACTTAAAGTCGATTTTCTTGTAAATTGTATGTTAATCACTTGAGCACTGTACCGCATAAGCCGAAAAACATCAATTTTACTGATTTGCGCGAAAGTAAAACTATAATGTTATGGCAGGATTAACAAATTAATATAACCGAAAAAATTGCACTTTCTTAGGTTTAGATTCAAATTCGATTTTCTTGTAAATTGTATGTTAATCACTTGAGCACTGTACCGCATAAGCCGAAAAACATCAATTTTACTGATTTGCACGTAAGTAAAACGATAATGTTATGGCAGGATTAACAAATTAATATAACCGAAAAAATTGCACTTTCTTAGGTTTAGAATTAAAGTCGATTTTCTTCTAAATTGTATGTTAATTGCGTGAGCACTGTACCGCATAAGCCGAAAAACATCAATTTAACGATTTGCGCGAAAGTAAAATTATAATGTTAATGCAGGATTAACAAATTAATATAACCGAAAAAATTGAACTTTCTTAGATTTTTAATTAAAGCCGATTTTCTTGTAAATTGTATGTTAATTACTTGAGCACTGTACCGCATAAGCCGAAAAACAGCAATTTTACTGATTTGCGCGAAAGTAAAACTATAATGTTATTGCAGGATTAACAACTTAATATTACCGAAAAAGTTGCACTTTCTTAGGTTTAGACTTAAAGTCGATTTGCTTCTAAATTGTATGTTAATTGCGTGAGAACTGTACTGCCTAAGCCGAAAAACATGAATTTTACTGATTTGAGCGAAAGTCAAATTATATTGTTATTGCAGGATTAACAAATTAATATTACCGAAAAAGTTGCACTTTCTTAGTTTTAGACTCAAAGTCGATATTCTTGTAAATTGTATGTCAATTGCGGAAGCACTGTACTGCTTAAGCCGAAAAACATCAATATTACTGATTTCCGCGAAAGTAAAATTATAATGTTATTGCAAAATTTACATATTCATATAACCGAAAAAATTGTACCTTCTTAGTTTTAGACTTAAACTCGATTTTCTTCTAAATTATTTGTCAATTGCGTGAGCACTGTACTGCTTAAGCCGAAAAACATGAATTTTACTGATTTGCGCGAAAGTAAAATTATATTGCTATTGCAGAATTGACAAATTAATAAAACCAAAAAAATTGCACTTTCTTAGGTTTAGACTTAAAGTCGATTTTCTTGTAAATTGTATGTCTTGTCTTATCACTTGAGCACTGTACCGCATAAGCCGAAAAACATCAATTTTACCGATTTGCGCGAAAGTAAAACTATAATGTTATTGCAGGATTAACAACTTAATATTACCGAAAAAGTTGCACTTTCTTAGGTTTAGACTCAAATTCGATTTTCTTGTAAATTGTATGTTAATCACTTGAGCACTGTACCGCATAAGCCGAAAAACAACAATTTTACTAAGTTGCGCGAAAGTAAAATTACATAGCTATTGCAGAATTGACATATTCATATAACCGAAAAAATTGCACTTTCTTAGCTTTAGACTTAAAGTCGATTTTCTTGTAAATTGTATTTCAGTTGCGAGAGCACTGTAAATTATAATGTTATGGAAGGATTAACAAATTACAATAATAAAAAGAGAAGAAAAAATTGCACTTTCTTAGGTTTAGAATTAAAGTCGATTTTCTTCTAAATTGTATGTTAATTGCATGAGCACTGTACCGCATAAGCCGAAAAACATCAATTTTACTGATTTGCGCGAAAGTAAAACTATAAGGTTATTGCAGGATTAACAACTTAGTATTACCGAAAAAGTTGCACTTTCTTAGGTTTAGACTCAAATTCGATTTTCTTGTAAATTGTATGTTAATCACTTGAGCACTGTACCGCATAAGCCGAAAAACATCAATTTTACTGATTTGAACGTAAGTAAATTATATTGCTATTGCAGAATTGACAAATTAATATAACCGAAAAAATTGCACTTTCTTAGGTTTAGAATTAAAGTCGATTTTCTTCTAAATTGTATGTTAATTGCGTGAGCACTGTACCGCATAAGCCGAAAAACATCAATTTTACTGATTTGCGCGAAAGTAAAATTATAATGTTAATGCAGGATTAACAAATTAATATAACTGAAAAAATTGCACTTTCTTAGGTTTAGATTCAAATTCGATTTTCTTGTAAATTGTATGTTAATCACTTGAGCACTGTACCGCATAAGCCGAAAAACATCAATATTACTGATTTCCGCGAAAGTAAAATTATAATGTTATTGCAAAATTTACATATTCATATAACCGAAAAAATTGTACCTTCTTAGTTTTAGACTTAAACTCGATTTTCTTCTAAATTATTTGTCAATTGCGTGAGCACTGTACCGCATAAGCCGAAAAACATCAATTTTACTGATTTGAGCGAAAGTCAAATTATATTGTTATTGCAGGATTAACAAATTAATATTACCGAAAAAGTTGCACTTTCTTAGCTTTAGAACTAAAGTCGATTTTCTTGTAAATTGTATTTCAGTTGCGTGAGCACTGTAAATTATAATGTTATGGAAGGATTAACAAATTACAATAATAAAAAGAGAAGAAAAAATTGCACTTTCTTAGGTTTAGAATTAAAGTCGATTTTCTTCTAAATTGTATGTTAATTGCGTGAGCACTGTACCGCATAAGCCGAAAAACATCAATATTACTGATTTGCGCGAAAGTAAAATTATAATGTTAATGCAGGATTAACAAATTAATATAACCGAAAAAATTGCACTTTCTTAGGTTTAGATTCAAATTCGATTTTCTTGTAAATTGTATGTTAATCACTTGAGCACTGTACCGCATAAGCCGAAAAACATCAATTTTACTGATTTGAGCGAAAGTCAAATTATATTGCTATTGCAGAATTGACAAATTAATATTACCGAAAAAGTTGCACTTTCTTAGCTTTAGAACTAAAGTCGATTTTCTTGTAAATTGTATTTCAGTTGCGTGAGCACTGTAAATTATAATGTTATGGAAGGATTAACAAATTACAATAATAAAAAGAGAAGAAAAAATTGCACTTTCTTAGGTTTAGAATTAAAGTCGATTTTCTTCTAAATTGTATGTTAATTGCGTGAGCACTGTACCGCATAAGCCGAAAAACATCAATATTACTGATTTGCGCGAAAGTAAAATTATAATGTTAATGCAGGATTAACAAATTAATATAACCGAAAAAATTGCACTTTCTTAGGTTTAGATTCAAATTCGATTTTCTTGTAAATTGTATGTTAATCACTTGAGCACTGTACCGCATAAGCCGAAAAACATCAATTTTACTGATTTGCGCGAAAGTAAAATTATATTGCTATTGCAGAATTGACAAATTAATATAACCGAAAAAATTGCACTTTCTTAGGTTTAGACTTAAAGTCGATTTTCTTGTAAATTGTATGTTAATCACTTGAGCACTGTACCGCATAAGCCGAAAAACATCAATTTTACTGATTTGAGCGAAAGTCAAATTATATTGCTATTGCAGAATTGACAAATTAATATTGCCGAAAAAGTTGCACTTTCTTAGCTTTAGAACAAAAGTCGATTTTCTTGTAAATTGTATTTCAGTTGCGTGAGCACTGTAAATTATAATGTTATGGAAGGATTAACAAATTACAATAATAAAAAGAGAAGAAAAAATTGCACTTTCTTAGGTTTAGAATTAAAGTCGATTTTCTTCTAAATTGTATGTTAATTGCGTGAGCACTGTACCGCATAAGCCGAAAAACATCAATATTACTGATTTGCGCGAAAGTAAAATTATAATGTTAATGCAGGATTAACAAATTAATATAACCGAAAAAATTGCACTTTCTTAGGTTTAGATTCAAATTCGATTTTCTTGTAAATTGTATGTTAATCACTTGAGCACTGTACCGCATAAGCCGAAAAACATCAATTTTACTGATTTGAGCGAAAGTCAAATTATATTGCTATTGCAGAATTGACAAATTAATATTACCGAAAAAGTTGCACTTTCTTAGCTTTAGAACTAAAGTCGATTTTCTTGTAAATTGTATTTCAGTTGCGTGAGCACTGTAAATTATAATGTTATGGAAGGATTAACAAATTACAATAATAAAAAGAGAAGAAAAAATTGCACTTTCTTAGGTTTAGAATTAAAGTCGATTTTCTTCTAAATTGTATGTTAATTGCGTGAGCACTGTACCGCATAAGCCGAAAAACATCAATATTACTGATTTGCGCGAAAGTAAAATTATAATGTTAATGCAGGATTAACAAATTAATATAACCGAAAAAATTGCACTTTCTTAGGTTTAGATTCAAATTCGATTTTCTTGTAAATTGTATGTTAATCACTTGAGCACTGTACCGCATAAGCCGAAAAACATCAATTTTACTGATTTGAGCGAAAGTCAAATTATATTGCTATTGCAGAATTGACAAATTAATATTACCGAAAAAGTTGCACTTTCTTAGCTTTAGAACTAAAGTCGATTTTCTTGTAAATTGTATTTCAGTTGCGTGAGCACTGTAAATTATAATGTTATGGAAGGATTAACAAATTACAATAATAAAAAGAGAAGAAAAAATTGCACTTTCTTAGGTTTAGAATTAAAGTCGATTTTCTTCTAAATTGTATGTTAATTGCGTGAGCACTGTACCGCATAAGCCGAAAAACATCAATATTACTGATTTGCGCGAAAGTAAAATTATAATGTTAATGCAGGATTAACAAATTAATATAACCGAAAAAATTGCACTTTCTTAGGTTTAGATTCAAATTCGATTTTCTTGTAAATTGTATGTTAATCACTTGAGCACTGTACCGCATAAGCCGAAAAACATCAATTTTACTGATTTGAGCGAAAGTCAAATTATATTGCTATTGCAGAATTGACAAATTAATATTACCGAAAAAGTTGCACTTTCTTAGCTTTAGAACTAAAGTCGATTTTCTTGTAAATTGTATTTCAGTTGCGTGAGCACTGTAAATTATAATGTTATGGAAGGATTAACAAATTACAATAATAAAAAGAGAAGAAAAAATTGCACTTTCTTAGGTTTAGAATTAAAGTCGATTTTCTTCTAAATTGTATGTTAATTGCGTGAGCACTGTACCGCATAAGCCGAAAAACATCAATATTACTGATTTGCGCGAAAGTAAAATTATAATGTTAATGCAGGATTAACAAATTAATATAACCGAAAAAATTGCACTTTCTTAGGTTTAGATTCAAATTCGATTTTCTTGTAAATTGTATGTTAATCACTTGAGCACTGTACCGCATAAGCCGAAAAACATCAATTTTACTGATTTGCGCGAAAGTAAAATTATATTGCTATTGCAGAATTGACAAATTAATATAACCGAAAAAATTGCACTTTCTTAGGTTTAGACTTAAAGTCGATTTTCTTGTAAATTGTATGTTAATCACTTGAGCACTGTACCGCATAAGCCGAAAAACATCAATTTTACTGATTTGCGCGAAAGTAAAACTATAATGTTATGGCAGGATTAACAAATTAATATAACCGAAAAAATTGCACTTTCTTAGGTTTAGATTCAAATTCGATTTTCTTGTAAATTGTATGTTAATCACTTGAGCACTGTACCGCATAAGCCGAAAAACATCAATTTTACTGATTTGCACGTAAGTAAAACGATAATGTTATGGCAGGATTAACAAATTAATATAACCGAAAAAATTGCACTTTCTTAGGTTTAGAATTAAAGTCGATTTTCTTCTAAATTGTATGTTAATTGCGTGAGCACTGTACCGCATAAGCCGAAAAACATCAATTTAACGATTTGCGCGAAAGTAAAATTATAATGTTAATGCAGGATTAACAAATTAATATAACCGAAAAAATTGAACTTTCTTAGATTTTTAATTAAAGCCGATTTTCTTGTAAATTGTATGTTAATTACTTGAGCACTGTACCGCATAAGCCGAAAAACAGCAATTTTACTGATTTGCGCGAAAGTAAAACTATAATGTTATTGCAGGATTAACAACTTAATATTACCGAAAAAGTTGCACTTTCTTAGGTTTAGACTTAAAGTCGATTTGCTTCTAAATTGTATGTTAATTGCGTGAGAACTGTACTGCCTAAGCCGAAAAACATGAATTTTACTGATTTGAGCGAAAGTCAAATTATATTGTTATTGCAGGATTAACAAATTAATATTACCGAAAAAGTTGCACTTTCTTAGTTTTAGACTCAAAGTCGATATTCTTGTAAATTGTATGTCAATTGCGGAAGCACTGTACTGCTTAAGCCGAAAAACATCAATATTACTGATTTCCGCGAAAGTAAAATTATAATGTTATTGCAAAATTTACATATTCATATAACCGAAAAAATTGTACCTTCTTAGTTTTAGACTTAAACTCGATTTTCTTCTAAATTATTTGTCAATTGCGTGAGCACTGTACTGCTTAAGCCGAAAAACATGAATTTTACTGATTTGCGCGAAAGTAAAATTATATTGCTATTGCAGAATTGACAAATTAATAAAACCAAAAAAATTGCACTTTCTTAGGTTTAGACTTAAAGTCGATTTTCTTGTAAATTGTATGTCTTGTCTTATCACTTGAGCACTGTACCGCATAAGCCGAAAAACATCAATTTTACCGATTTGCGCGAAAGTAAAACTATAATGTTATTGCAGGATTAACAACTTAATATTACCGAAAAAGTTGCACTTTCTTAGGTTTAGACTCAAATTCGATTTTCTTGTAAATTGTATGTTAATCACTTGAGCACTGTACCGCATAAGCCGAAAAACAACAATTTTACTAAGTTGCGCGAAAGTAAAATTATATAGCTATTGCAGAATTGACATATTCATATAACCGAAAAAATTGCACTTTCTTAGCTTTAGACTTAAAGTCGATTTTCTTGTAAATTGTATTTCAGTTGCGAGAGCACTGTAAATTATAATGTTATGGAAGGATTAACAAATTACAATAATAAAAAGAGAAGAAAAAATTGCACTTTCTTAGGTTTAGAATTAAAGTCGATTTTCTTCTAAATTGTATGTTAATTGCATGAGCACTGTACCGCATAAGCCGAAAAACATCAATTTTACTGATTTGCGCGAAAGTAAAACTATAAGGTTATTGCAGGATTAACAACTTAGTATTACCGAAAAAGTTGCACTTTCTTAGGTTTAGACTCAAATTCGATTTTCTTGTAAATTGTATGTTAATCACTTGAGCACTGTACCGCATAAGCCGAAAAACATCAATTTTACTGATTTGAACGTAAGTAAATTATATTGCTATTGCAGAATTGACAAATTAATATAACCGAAAAAATTGCACTTTCTTAGGTTTAGAATTAAAGTCGATTTTCTTCTAAATTGTATGTTAATTGCGTGAGCACTGTACCGCATAAGCCGAAAAACATCAATTTTACTGATTTGCGCGAAAGTAAAATTATAATGTTAATGCAGGATTAACAAATTAATATAACTGAAAAAATTGCACTTTCTTAGGTTTAGATTCAAATTCGATTTTCTTGTAAATTGTATGTTAATCACTTGAGCACTGTACCGCATAAGCCGAAAAACATCAATATTACTGATTTCCGCGAAAGTAAAATTATAATGTTATTGCAAAATTTACATATTCATATAACCGAAAAAATTGTACCTTCTTAGTTTTAGACTTAAACTCGATTTTCTTCTAAATTATTTGTCAATTGCGTGAGCACTGTACCGCATAAGCCGAAAAACATCAATTTTACTGATTTGAGCGAAAGTCAAATTATATTGTTATTGCAGGATTAACAAATTAATATTACCGAAAAAGTTGCACTTTCTTAGCTTTAGAACTAAAGTCGATTTTCTTGTAAATTGTATTTCAGTTGCGTGAGCACTGTAAATTATAATGTTATGGAAGGATTAACAAATTACAATAATAAAAAGAGAAGAAAAAATTGCACTTTCTTAGGTTTAGAATTAAAGTCGATTTTCTTCTAAATTGTATGTTAATTGCGTGAGCACTGTACCGCATAAGCCGAAAAACATCAATATTACTGATTTGCGCGAAAGTAAAATTATAATGTTAATGCAGGATTAACAAATTAATATAACCGAAAAAATTGCACTTTCTTAGGTTTAGATTCAAATTCGATTTTCTTGTAAATTGTATGTTAATCACTTGAGCACTGTACCGCATAAGCCGAAAAACATCAATTTTACTGATTTGAGCGAAAGTCAAATTATATTGCTATTGCAGAATTGACAAATTAATATAACCGAAAAAATTGCACTTTCTTAGGTTTAGAATTAAAGTCGATTTTCTTCTAAATTGTATGTTAATTGCGTGAGCACTGTACCGCATAAGCCGAAAAACATCAATTTTACTGATTTGCGCGAAAGTAAAATTATAATGTTAATGCAGGATTAACAAATTAATATAACCGAAAAAATTGCACTTTCTTAGGTTTAGATTCAAATTCGATTTTCTTGTAAATTGTATGTTAATCACTTGAGCACTGTACCGCATAAGCCGAAAAACATCAATTTTACTGATTTGAGCGAAAGTCAAATTATATTGTTATTGCAGGATTAACAAATTAATATTACCAAAAAAGTTGCACTTTCTTAGCTTTAGAACTAAAGTCGATTTTCTTGTAAATTGTATTTCAGTTGCGTGAGCACTGTAAATTATAATGTTATGGAAGGATTAACAAATTACAATAATAAAAAGAGAAGAAAAAATTGAACTTTCTTAGATTTTTACTTAAAGCCGATTTTCTTGTAAATTGTATGTTAATCACTTGAGCACTGTACCGCATAAGCCGAAAAACATCAATTTTACTGATTTGCGCGAAAGTAAAACTATAATGTTATTGCAGGATTAACAACTTAATATTACCGAAAAAGTTGCACTTTCTTAGGTTTAGACTTAAAGTCGATTTGCTTCTAAATTGTATGTTAATTGCGTGAGAACTGTACTGCCTAAGCCGAAAAACATGAATTTTACTGATTTGAGCGAAAGTCAAATTATATAGCTATTGCAGAATTGACATATATATAACCGAAAAAATTGCACTTTCTTAGCTTTAGACTTAAAGTCGATTTTCGTGTAAATTGTATTTCAGTTGCGTGAGCACTGTTAGCTATAATGTTATTGCAGGATTACAAAAATTAATATTAAACAAAGAAAAGAAAAAATTGAACTTTAGGTTTAGACTCAAAATCGATTTTCTTGTAAATTGTATGTTAAACACTTGAGCACTGTACCGCATAAGCCGAAAAACAACAATTTTACTAAGTTGCGCGAAAGTAAAATTATATAGCTATTGCAGAATTGACATATTCATATAACCGAAAAAATTTCACTTTCTTAGCTTTAGACTTAAAGTCGATTTCCTTGTAAATTGTATTTCAGTTGCGTGAGCACTGTAAATTATAATGTTATGGAAGGATTAACAAATTACAATAATAAAAAGAGAAGAAAAAATTGAACTTTCTTAGATTTTTACTTAAAGCCGATTTTCTAAATTGTATGTTAATTGCGTGAGCACTGTACCGCTTAAACCGAAAAACATAAATTTTACTGATTTGAGCGAAAGTCAAATTATATTGTTATTGCAGGATTAACAAATTAATATTACCGAAAAAGTTGCACTTTCTTAGCTTTAGACTCAAAGTCGATTTTCTTGTAAATTGTATGTCAGTTGCGTGAGCACGGTACTGCTTAAGCCGAAAAACATGAATTTTACTGATTTGAGCGAAAGTCAAATTATATTGTTATTGCAGGACTAACAAATAAATATTACCGAAAAAGTTGCACTTTCTTAGGTTTAGACTCAAAGTCGATTTTCTTGTAAATTGTATGTCAATTGCGGAAGCACTGTACTGCTTAAGCCGAAAAACATCAATATTACTGATTTCCGCGAAAGTAAAATTATAATGTTATTGCAGAATTTACATATTCATATAACCGAAAAAATTGTACTTTCTTAGTTTTAGACTTAAACTCGATTTTCTTCTAAATTGTATGTCAATTGCGTGAGCACTGTACTGCTAAAACCGAAAAACATGAATTTTGCTGATTTGAGTGAAAGTCAAATTATATTGTTATTGCAGAATTGACATATTCATATAACCGAAAAAATTGCACTTTCTTAGTCTTAGACTTAAAGTCGATTTTCTTGTAAATTGTATGTCAGTTGCGTGAGCACTGTACTGCTTAAGCCGAAAAACATGAATTTTACTGATTTGCGCGAAAGTAAAATTATATTGCTATTGCAGAATTGACAAATTAATATAACCGAAAAAATTGCACTTTCTTAGGTTTAGACTTAAAGTCGATTTTCTTGTAAATTGTATGTTAATCACTTGAGCACTGTACCGCATAAGCCGAAAAACATCAATTTTACTGATTTGCGCGAAAGTAAAACTATAATGTTATGGCAGGATTAACAAATTAATATAACCGAAAAAATTGCACTTTCTTAGGTTTAGACTCAAAGTCGAGTTTCTTGTAAATTGTATGTTAATCACTTGAGCACTGTACCGCATAAGCCGAAAAACATCAATTTTACTGATTTGCACGTAAGTAAAACGATAATGTTATTGCAGGATTATCAACTTAATATTACCGAAAAAGTTGCACTTTCTTAGGTTTAGACTCAAAGTCGATTTTCTTGTAAATTGTATGTTAATCACTTGAGCACTGTACCGCATAAGCCGAAAAACATCAATTTTACTGATTTGAGCGAAAGTAAAACTATAATGTTATTGGAGGATTATCAACTTAATATTACCGAAAAAGTTGCACTTTCTTAAAGTAAATTATATTGCTATTGCAGAATTGACAAATTAATATAACCGAAAAAATTGCACTTTCTTAGGTTTAGAATTAAAGTCGATTTTCTGCTAAATTGTATGTTAATTGCGTGAGCACTGTACCGCATAAGCCGAAAAACATCAATTTAACGATTTGCGCGAAAGTAAAATTATAATGTTAATGCAGGATTAACAAATTAATATAACCGAAAAAATTGAACTTTCTTAGATTTTTACTTAAAGCCGATTTTCTTGTAAATTTTATGTTAATTACTTGAGCACTGTACCGCATAAGCCGAAAAACAGCAATTTTACTGATTTGCGCGAAAGTAAAACTATAATGTTATTGCAGGATTAACAACTTAATATTACCGAAAAAGTTGCACTTTCTTAGGTTTAGACTTAAAGTCGATTTGCTTCTAAATTGTATGTTAATTGCGTGAGAACTGTACTGCCTAAGCCGAAAAACATGAATTTTACTGATTTGAGCGAAAGTCAAATTATATTGTTATTGCAGGATTAACAAATTAATATTACCGAAAAAGTTGCACTTTCTTAGTTTTAGACTCAAAGTCGATATTCTTGTAAATTGTATGTCAATTGCGGAAGCACTGTACTGCTTAAGCCGAAAAACATCAATATTACTGATTTCCGCGAAAGTAAAATTATAATGTTATTGCAAAATTTACATATTCATATAACCGAAAAAATTGTACCTTCTTAGTTTTAGACTTAAACTCGATTTTCTTCTAAATTATTTGTCAATTGCGTGAGCACTGTACTGCTTAAGCCGAAAAACATGAATTTTACTGATTTGCGCGAAAGTAAAATTATATTGCTATTGCAGAATTGACAAATTAATAAAACCAAAAAAATTGCACTTTCTTAGGTTTAGACTTAAAGTCGATTTTCTTGTAAATTGTATGTCTTGTCTTATCACTTGAGCACTGTACCGCATAAGCCGAAAAACATCAATTTTACCGATTTGCGCGAAAGTAAAACTATAATGTTATTGCAGGATTAACAACTTAATATTACCGAAAAAGTTGCACATTCTTAGGTTTAGACTCAAATTCGATTTTCTTGTAAATTGTATGTTAATCACTTGAGCACTGTACCGCATAAGCCGAAAAACAACAATTTTACTAAGTTGCGCGAAAGTAAAACTATATAGCTATTGCAGAATTGACATATTCATATAACCGAAAAAATTGCACTTTCTTAGCTTTAGACTTAAAGTCGGTTTTCTTGTAAATTGTATTTCAGTTGCGTGAGCACTGTAAATTATAATGTTATGGAAGGATTAACAAATTACAATAATAAAAAGAGAAGAAAAAATTTCATTTTCGTAGGTTTAGAATTAAAGTCGATTTTCTTCTAAATTGTATGTTAATTGCATGAGCACTGTACCGCATAAGCCGAAAAACATCAATTTTACTGATTTGCGCGAAAGTAAAACTATAAGGTTATTGCAGGATTAACAACTTAGTATTACCGAAAAAGTTGCACTTTCTTAGGTTTAGACTCAAATTCGATTTTCTTG
This sequence comes from Bactrocera oleae, assembly GCF_042242935.1. Classification (NCBI taxonomy): domain Eukaryota; kingdom Metazoa; phylum Arthropoda; class Insecta; order Diptera; family Tephritidae; genus Bactrocera; species Bactrocera oleae. The sequence goes on along the minus strand of NC_091541.1, from coordinate 12,565,484 downwards.
TAAATTGTATGTTAATCACTTGAGCACTGTACCGCATAAGCCGAAAAACATCAATTTTACTGATTTGAACGTAAGTAAATTATATTGCTATTGCAGAATTGACAAATTAATATAACCGAAAAAATTGCACTTTCTTAGGTTTAGAATTAAAGTCGATTTTCTTCTAAATTGTATGTTAATTGCGTGAGCACTGTACCGCATAAGCCGAAAAACATCAATTTTACTGATTTGCGCGAAAGTAAAATTATAATGTTAATGCAGGATTAACAAATTAATATAACCGAAAAAATTGCACTTTCTTAGGTTTAGATTCAAATTCGATTTTCTTGTAAATTGTATGTTAATCACTTGAGCACTGTACCGCATAAGCCGAAAAACATCAATATTACTGATTTCCGCGAAAGTAAAATTATAATGTTATTGCAAAATTTACATATTCATATAACCGAAAAAATTGTACCTTCTTAGTTTTAGACTTAAACTCGATTTTCTTCTAAATTATTTGTCAATTGCGTGAGCACTGTACCGCATAAGCCGAAAAACATCAATTTTACTGATTTGAGCGAAAGTCAAATTATATTGTTATTGCAGGATTAACAAATTAATATTACCGAAAAAGTTGCACTTTCTTAGCTTTGGAACTAAAGTCGATTTTCTTGTAAATTGTATTTCAGTTGCGTGAGCACTGTAAATTATAATGTTATGGAAGGATTAACAAATTACAATAATAAAAAGAGAAGAAAAAATTGAACTTTCTTAGATTTTTACTTAAAGCCGATTTTCTTGTAAATTGTATGTTAATTACTTGAGCACTGTACCTCATAAGCCGAAAAACATCAATTTTACTGATTTGAGCGAAAGTCAAATTATATTGTTATTGCAGGATTAACAAATTAATATTACCGAAAAAGTTGCACTTTCTTAGCTTTAGACTCAAAGTCGATTTTCTTGTAAATTGTATGTCAGTTGCGTGAGCACGGTACTGCTTAAGCCGAAAAACATGAATTTTACTGATTTGAGCGAAAGTCAAATTATATTGTTATTGCAGGACTAACAAATAAATATTACCGAAAAAGTTGCACTTTCTTAGGTTTAGACTCAAAGTCGATTTTCTTGTAAATTGTATGTCAATTGCGGAAGCACTGTACTGCTTAAGCCGAAAAACATCAATATTACTGATTTCCGCGAAAGTAAAATTATAATGTTATTGCAGAATTTACATATTCATATAACCGAAAAAATTGTACTTTCTTAGTTTTAGACTCAAACTCGATTTTCTTCTAAATTGTATGTCAATTGCGTGAGCACTGTACTGCTAAAACCGAAAAACATGAATTTTGCTGATTTGAGTGAAAGTCAAATTATATTGTTATTGCAGAATTGACATATTCATATAACCGAAAAAATTGCACTTTCTTAGTCTTAGACTTAAAGTCGATTTTCTTGTAAATTGTATGTCAGTTGCGTGAGCACTGTACTGCTTAAGCCGAAAAACATGAATTTTACTGATTTGCGCGAAAGTAAAATTATATTGCTATTGCAGAATTGACAAATTAATATAACCGAAAAAATTGCACTTTCTTAGGTTTAGACTTAAAGTCGATTTTCTTGTAAATTGTATGTTAATCACTTGAGCACTGTACCGCATAAGCCGAAAAACATCAATTTTCCTGATTTACGCGAAAGTAAAACTATAATGTTATGGCAGGATTAACAAATTAATATAACCGAAAAAATTGCACTTTCTTAGGTTTAGACTCAAAGTCGATTTTCTTGTAAATTGTATGTTAATCACTTGAGCACTGTACCGCATAAGCCGAAAAACATCAATTTTACTGATTTGCGCGTAAGTAAAACGATAATGTTATTGCAGGATTATCAACTTAATATTACCGAAAAAGTTGCACTTTCTTAGGTTTAGACTCAAAGTCGATTTTCTTGTAAATTGTATGTTAATCACTTGAGCACTGTACCGCATAAGCCGAAAAACATCAATTTTACTGATTTGAGCGAAAGTAAAACTATAATGTTATTGGAGGATTATCAACTTAATATTACCGAAAAAGTTGCACTTTCTTAGGTTTAGACTCAAAGTCGATTTTCTTGTAAATTGTATGTTAATCACTTGAGCACTGTACCGCATAAGCCGAAAAACATCAATTTTACTGATTTGAGCGAAAGTAAAACTATAATGTTATTGGAGGATTATCAACTTAATATTACCGAAAAAGTTGCACTTTCTTAGGTTTAGACTCAAAGTCGATTTTCTTGTAAATTGTATGTTAATCACTTGAGCACTGTACCGCATAAGCCGAAAAACATCAATTTTACTGATTTGAGCGAAAGTAAAACTATAATGTTATTGGAGGATTATCAACTTAATATTACCGAAAAAGTTGCACTTTCTTAGGTTTAGAATTAAAGTCGATTTTCTTCTAAATTGTATGTTAATTGCGTGAGCACTGTACCGCATAAGCCGAAAAACATCAATTTTACTGATTTGCGCGAAAGTAAAATTATAATGTTAATGCAGGATTAACAAATTAATATAACCGAAAAAATTGAACTTTCTTAGATTTTTACTTAAAGCCGATTTTCTTGTAAATTGTATGTTAATTACTTGAGCACTGTTCCGCATAAGCCGAAAAACAGCAATTTTACTGATTTGCGCGGAAGTAAAACTATAATGTTATTGCAGGATTAACAACTTAATATTACCGAAAAAGTTGCACTTTCTTAGGTTTAGACTCAAAGTCGATTTTCTTGTAAATTGTATGTTAATCACTTGAGCACTGTACCGCATAAGCCGAAAAACAGCAATTTTACTGATTTGCGCGGAAGTAAAACTATAATGTTATTGCAGGATTAACAACTTAATATTACCGAAAAAGTTGCACTTTCTTAGGTTTAGACTTAAAGTCGATTTGCTTCTAAATTGTATGTTAATTGCGTGAGAACTGTACTGCCTAAGCCGAAAAACATGAATTTTACTGATTTGAGCGAAAGTCAAATTATATTGTTATTGCAGGATTAACAAATTAATATTACCGAAAAAGTTGCACTTTCTTAGTTTTAGACTCAAAGTCGATATTCTTGTAAATTGTATGTCAATTGCGGAAGCACTGTACTGCTTAAGCCGAAAAACATCAATATTACTGATTTCCGCGAAAGTAAAATTATAATGTTATTGCAAAATTTACATATTCATATAACCGAAAAAATTGCACTTTCTTAGGTTTAGACTTAAACTCGATTTTCTTCTAAATTATTTGTCAATTGCGTGAGCACTGTACTGCTTAAGCCGAAAAACATCAATTTTACTGATTTGAACGTAAGTAAATTATATTGCTATTGCAGAATTGACAAATTAATATAACCGAAAAAATTGCACTTTCTTAGGTTTAGAATTAAAGTCGATTTTCTTCTAAATTGTATGTTAATTGCATGAGCACTGTACCGCATAAGCCGAAAAACATCAATTTTACTGATTTGCGCGAAAGTAAAATTATAATGTTAATGCAGGATTAACAAATTAATATAACCGAAAAAATTGCACTTTCTTAGGTTTAGATTCAAATTCGATTTTCTTGTAAATTGTATGTTAATCACTTGAGCACTGTACCGCATAAGCCGAAAAACATCAATTTTACTGATTTGAGCGAAAGTCAAATTATATTGTTATTGCAGGATTAACAACTTAATATTACCGAAAAAGTTGCACTTTCTTAGGTTTAGACTTAAAGTCGATTTGCTTCTAAATTGTATGTTAATTGCGTGAGAACTGTACTGCCTAAGCCGAAAAACATGAATTTTACTGATTTGAGCGAAAGTCAAATTATATTGTTATTGCAGGATTAACAAATTAATATTACCGAAAAAGTTGCACTTTCTTAGTTTTAGACTCAAAGTCGATATTCTTGTAAATTGTATGTCAATTGCGGAAGCACTGTACTGCTTAAGCCGAAAAACATCAATATTACTGATTTCCGCGAAAGTAAAATTATAATGTTATTGCAAAATTTACATATTCATATAACCGAAAAAATTGTACCTTCTTAGTTTTAGACTTAAACTCGATTTTCTTCTAAATTATTTGTCAATTGCGTGAGCACTGTACTGCTTAAGCCGAAAAACATGAATTTTACTGATTTGCGCGAAAGTAAAATTATATTGCTATTGCAGAATTGACAAATTAATAAAACCAAAAAAATTGCACTTTCTTAGGTTTAGACTTAAAGTCGATTTTCTTGTAAATTGTATGTCTTGTCTTATCACTTGAGCACTGTACTGCTTAAGCCGAAAAACATCAATTTTACCGATTTGCGCGGAAGTAAAACTATAATGTTATTGCAGGATTAACAACTTAATATTACCGAAAAAGTTGCACTTTCTTAGGTTTAGACTCAAATTCGATTTTCTTGTAAATTGTATGTTAATCACTTGAGCACTGTACCGCATAAGCCGAAAAACAACAATTTTACTAAGTTGCGCGAAAGTAAAATTATATAGCTATTGCAGAATTGACATATTCATATAACCGAAAAAATTGCACTTTCTTAGCTTTAGACTTAAAGTCGATTTTCTTGTAAATTGTATTTCAGTTGCGAGAGCACTGTAAATTATAATGTTATGGAAGGATTAACAAATTACAATAATAAAAAGAGAAGAAAAAATTGCACTTTCTTAGGTTTAGAATTAAAGTCGATTTTCTTCTAAATTGTATGTTAATTGCATGAGCACTGTACCGCATAAGCCGAAAAACATCAATTTTACTGATTTGCGCGAAAGTAAAACTATAAGGTTATTGCAGGATTAACAACTTAGTATTACCGAAAAAGTTGCACTTTCTTAGGTTTAGACTCAAATTCGATTTTCTTGTAAATTGTATGTTAATCACTTGAGCACTGTACCGCATAAGCCGAAAAACATCAATTTTACTGATTTGAACGTAAGTAAATTATATTGCTATTGCAGAATTGACAAATTAATATAACCGAAAAAATTGCACTTTCTTAGGTTTAGAATTAAAGTCGATTTTCTTCTAAATTGTATGTTAATTGCGTGAGCACTGTACCGCATAAGCCGAAAAACATCAATTTTACTGATTTGCGCGAAAGTAAAATTATAATGTTAATGCAGGATTAACAAATTAATATAACTGAAAAAATTGCACTTTCTTAGGTTTAGATTCAAATTCGATTTTCTTGTAAATTGTATGTTAATCACTTGAGCACTGTACCGCATAAGCCGAAAAACATCAATATTACTGATTTCCGCGAAAGTAAAATTATAATGTTATTGCAAAATTTACATATTCATATAACCGAAAAAATTGTACCTTCTTAGTTTTAGACTTAAACTCGATTTTCTTCTAAATTATTTGTCAATTGCGTGAGCACTGTACCGCATAAGCCGAAAAACATCAATTTTACTGATTTGAGCGAAAGTCAAATTATATTGTTATTGCAGGATTAACAAATTAATATTACCGAAAAAGTTGCACTTTCTTAGCTTTAGAACTAAAGTCGATTTTCTTGTAAATTGTATTTCAGTTGCGTGAGCACTGTAAATTATAATGTTATGGAAGGATTAACAAATTACAATAATAAAAAGAGAAGAAAAAATTGCACTTTCTTAGGTTTAGAATTAAAGTCGATTTTCTTCTAAATTGTATGTTAATTGCGTGAGCACTGTACCGCATAAGCCGAAAAACATCAATATTACTGATTTGCGCGAAAGTAAAATTATAATGTTAATGCAGGATTAACAAATTAATATAACCGAAAAAATTGCACTTTCTTAGGTTTAGATTCAAATTCGATTTTCTTGTAAATTGTATGTTAATCACTTGAGCACTGTACCGCATAAGCCGAAAAACATCAATTTTACTGATTTGAGCGAAAGTCAAATTATATTGCTATTGCAGAATTGACAAATTAATATAACCGAAAAAATTGCACTTTCTTAGGTTTAGAATTAAAGTCGATTTTCTTCTAAATTGTATGTTAATTGCATGAGCACTGTACCGCATAAGCCGAAAAACATCAATTTTACTGATTTGCGCGAAAGTAAAATTATAATGTTAATGCAGGATTAACAAATTAATATAACCGAAAAAATTGCACTTTCTTAGGTTTAGATTCAAATTCGATTTTCTTGTAAATTGTATGTTAATCACTTGAGCACTGTACCGCATAAGCCGAAAAACATCAATTTTACTGATTTGAGCGAAAGTCAAATTATATTGTTATTGCAGGATTAACAAATTAATATTACCGAAAAAGTTGCACTTTCTTAGCTTTAGAACTAAAGTCGATTTTCTTGTAAATTGTATTTCAGTTGCGTGAGCACTGTAAATTATAATGTTATGGAAGGATTAACAAATTACAATAATAAAAAGAGAAGAAAAAATTGAACTTTCTTAGATTTTTACTTAAAGCCGATTTTCTTGTAAATTGTATGTTAATCACTTGAGCACTGTACCGCATAAGCCGAAAAACATCAATTTTACTGATTTGCGCGAAAGTAAAACTATAATGTTATTGCAGGATTAACAACTTAATATTACCGAAAAAGTTGCACTTTCTTAGGTTTAGACTTAAAGTCGATTTGCTTCTAAATTGTATGTTAATTGCGTGAGCACTGTACCGCATAAGCCGAAAAACATCAATTTTACTGATTTGCGCGAAAGTAAAACTATAATGTTATTGCAGGATTAACAAATTAATATTACCGAAAAAGTTGCACTTTCTTAGCTTTAGAACTAAAGTCGATTTTCTTGTAAATTGTATTTCAGTTGCGTGAGCACTGTAAATTATAATGTTATGGAAGGATTAACAAATTACAATAATAAAAAGAGAAGAAAAAATTGAACTTTCTTAGATTTTTACTTAAAGCCGATTTTCTTGTAAATTGTATGTTAATCACTTGAGCACTGTACCGCATAAGCCGAAAAACATCAATTTTACTGATTTGCGCGAAAGTAAAACTATAATGTTATTGCAGGATTAACAACTTAATATTACCGAAAAAGTTGCACTTTCTTAGCTTTAGACTTAAAGTCGATTTTCGTGTAAATTGTATTTCAGTTGCGTGAGCACTGTTAGCTATAATGTTATTGCAGGATTACAAAAATTAATATTAAACAAAGAAAAGAAAAAATTGAACTTTAGGTTTAGACTTAAAGTCGATTTGCTTCTAAATTGTATGTTAATTGCGTGAGCACTGTACCGCATAAGCCGAAAAACATCAATTTTACTGATTTGCGCGAAAGTAAAACTATAATGTTATTGCAGGATTAACAAATTAATATTACCGAAAAAGTTGCACTTTCTTAGGTTTAGACTTAAAGTCGATTTGCTTCTAAATTGTATGTTAAACACTTGAGCACTGTACCGCATAAGCCGAAAAACAACAATTTTACTAAGTTGCGCGAAAGTAAAATTATATAGCTATTGCAGAATTGACATATTCATATAACCGAAAAAATTTCACTTTCTTAGCTTTAGACTTAAAGTCGATTTCCTTGTAAATTGTATTTCAGTTGCGTGAGCACTGTAAATTATAATGTTATGGAAGGATTAACAAATTACAATAATAAAAAGAGAAGAAAAAATTGAACTTTCTTAGATTTTTACTTAAAGCCGATTTTCTAAATTGTATGTTAATTACTTGAGCACTGTACCTCATAAGCCGAAAAACATCAATTTTACTGATTTGCGCGAAAGTAAAACTATAATGTTATTGCAGGATTAACAACTTAATATTACCGAAAAAGTTGCACTTTCTTAGGTTTAGACTTAAAGTCGATTTGCTTCTAAATTGTATGTTAATTGCGTGAGCACTGTACCGCTTAAACCGAAAAACATAAATTTTACTGATTTGAGCGAAAGTCAAATTATATTGTTATTGCAGGATTAACAAATTAATATTACCGAAAAAGTTGCACTTTCTTAGCTTTAGACTCAAAGTCGATTTTCTTGTAAATTGTATGTCAGTTGCGTGAGCACGGTACTGCTTAAGCCGAAAAACATGAATTTTACTGATTTGAGCGAAAGTCAAATTATATTGTTATTGCAGGACTAACAAATAAATATTACCGAAAAAGTTGCACTTTCTTAGGTTTAGACTCAAAGTCGATTTTCTTGTAAATTGTATGTCAATTGCGGAAGCACTGTACTGCTTAAGCCGAAAAGCATCAATATTACTGATTTCCGCGAAAGTAAAATTATAATGTTATTGCAGAATTTACATATTCATATAACCGAAAAAATTGTACTTTCTTAGTTTTAGACTTAAACTCGATTTTCTTCTAAATTGTATGTCAATTGCGTGAGCACTGTACTGCTAAAACCGAAAAACATGAATTTTGCTGATTTGAGTGAAAGTCAAATTATATTGTTATTGCAGAATTGACATATTCATATAACCGAAAAAATTGCACTTTCTTAGTCTTAGACTTAAAGTCGATTTTCTTGTAAATTGTATGTCAGTTGCGTGAGCACTGTACTGCTTAAGCCGAAAAACATGAATTTTACTGATTTGCGCGAAAGTAAAATTATATTGCTATTGCAGAATTGACAAATTAATATAACCGAAAAAATTGCACTTTCTTAGGTTTAGACTTAAAGTCGATTTTCTTGTAAATTGTATGTTAATCACTTGAGCACTGTACCGCATAAGCCGAAAAACATCAATTTTACTGATTTGCGCGAAAGTAAAACTATAATGTTATGGCAGGATTAACAAATTAATATAACCGAAAAAATTGCACTTTCTTAGGTTTAGACTCAAAGTCGAGTTTCTTGTAAATTGTATGTTAATCACTTGAGCACTGTACCGCATAAGCCGAAAAACATCAATTTTACTGATTTGCACGTAAGTAAAACGATAATGTTATTGCAGGATTATCAACTTAATATTACCGAAAAAGTTGCACTTTCTTAGGTTTAGACTCAAAGTCGATTTTCTTGTAAATTGTATGTTAATCACTTGAGCACTGTACCGCATAAGCCGAAAAACATCAATTTTACTGATTTGAGCGAAAGTAAAACTATAATGTTATTGGAGGATTATCAACTTAATATTACCGAAAAAGTTGCACTTTCTTAGGTTTAGACTCAAAGTCGATTTTCTTGTAAATTGTATGTTAATCACTTGAGCACTGTACCACATAAGCCGAAAAACATCAATTTTACTGATTTGAACGTAAGTAAATTATATTGCTATTGCAGAATTGACAAATTATTATAACCGAAAAAATTGCACTTTCTTAGGTTTAGAATTAAAGTCGATTTTCTTCTAAATTGTATGTTAATTGCGTGAGCACTGTACCGCATAAGCCGAAAAACATCAATTTTACTGATTTGCGCGAAAGTAAAATTATAATGTTAATGCAGGATTAACAAATTAATATAACCGAAAAAATTGCACTTTCTTAGGTTTAGATTCAAATTCGATTTTCTTGTAAATTGTATGTTAATCACTTGAGCACTGTACCGCATAAGCCGAAAAACATCAATATTACTGATTTCCGCGAAAGTAAAATTATAATGTTATTGCAAAATTTACATATTCATATAACCGAAAAAATTGTACCTTCTTAGTTTTAGACTTAAACTCGATTTTCTTCTAAATTATTTGTCAATTGCGTGAGCACTGTACCGCATAAGCCGAAAAACATCAATTTTACTGATTTGAGCGAAAGTCAAATTATATTGTTATTGCAGGATTAACAAATTAATATTACCGAAAAAGTTGCACTTTCTTAGCTTTAGAACTAAAGTCGATTTTCTTGTAAATTGTATTTCAGTTGCGTGAGCACTGTAAATTATAATGTTATGGAAGGATTAACAAATTACAATAATAAAAAGAGAAGAAAAAATTGCACTTTCTTAGGTTTAGAATTAAAGTCGATTTTCTTCTAAATTGTATGTTAATTGCGTGAGCACTGTACCGCATAAGCCGAAAAACATCAATATTACTGATTTGCGCGAAAGTAAAATTATAATGTTAATGCAGGATTAACAAATTAATATAACCGAAAAAATTGCACTTTCTTAGGTTTAGATTCAAATTCGATTTTCTTGTAAATTGTATGTTAATCACTTGAGCACTGTACCGCATAAGCCGAAAAACATCAATTTTACTGATTTGAGCGAAAGTCAAATTATATTGCTATTGCAGAATTGACAAATTAATATAACCGAAAAAATTGCACTTTCTTAGGTTTAGAATTAAAGTCGATTTTCTTCTAAATTGTATGTTAATTGCGTGAGCACTGTACCGCATAAGCCGAAAAACATCAATTTTACTGATTTGCGCGAAAGTAAAATTATAATGTTAATGCAGGATTAACAAATTAATATAACCGAAAAAATTGCACTTTCTTAGGTTTAGATTCAAATTCGATTTTCTTGTAAATTGTATGTTAATCACTTGAGCACTGTACCGCATAAGCCGAAAAACATCAATTTTACTGATTTGAGCGAAAGTCAAATTATATTGTTATTGCAGGATTAACAAATTAATATTACCGAAAAAGTTGCACTTTCTTAGCTTTAGAACTAAAGTCGATTTTCTTGTAAATTGTATTTCAGTTGCGTGAGCACTGTAAATTATAATGTTATGGAAGGATTAACAAATTACAATAATAAAAAGAGAAGAAAAAATTGAACTTTCTTAGATTTTTACTTAAAGCCGATTTTCTTGTAAATTGTATGTTAATCACTTGAGCACTGTACCGCATAAGCCGAAAAACATCAATTTTACTGATTTGCGCGAAAGTAAAACTATAATGTTATTGCAGGATTAACAACTTAATATTACCGAAAAAGTTGCACTTTCTTAGGTTTAGACTTAAAGTCGATTTGCTTCTAAATTGTATGTTAATTGCGTGAGCACTGTACCGCATAAGCCGAAAAACATCAATTTTACTGATTTGCGCGAAAGTAAAACTATAATGTTATTGCAGGATTAACAAATTAATATTACCGAAAAAGTTGCACTTTCTTAGCTTTAGAACTAAAGTCGATTTTCTTGTAAATTGTATTTCAGTTGCGTGAGCACTGTAAATTATAATGTTATGGAAGGATTAACAAATTACAATAATAAAAAGAGAAGAAAAAATTGAACTTTCTTAGATTTTTACTTAAAGCCGATTTTCTTGTAAATTGTATGTTAATCACTTGAGCACTGTACCGCATAAGCCGAAAAACATCAATTTTACTGATTTGCGCGAAAGTAAAACTATAATGTTATTGCAGGATTAACAACTTAATATTACCGAAAAAGTTGCACTTTCTTAGCTTTAGACTTAAAGTCGATTTTCGTGTAAATTGTATTTCAGTTGCGTGAGCACTGTTAGCTATAATGTTATTGCAGGATTACAAAAATTAATATTAAACAAAGAAAAGAAAAAATTGAACTTTAGGTTTAGACTCAAAATCGATTTTCTTGTAAATTGTATGTTAAACACTTGAGCACTGTACCGCATAAGCCGAAAAACAACAATTTTACTAAGTTGCGCGAAAGTAAAATTATATAGCTATTGCAGAATTGACATATTCATATAACCGAAAAAATTTCACTTTCTTAGCTTTAGACTTAAAGTCGATTTCCTTGTAAATTGTATTTCAGTTGCGTGAGCACTGTAAATTATAATGTTATGGAAGGATTAACAAATTACAATAATAAAAAGAGAAGAAAAAATTGAACTTTCTTAGATTTTTACTTAAAGCCGATTTTCTAAATTGTATGTTAATTACTTGAGCACTGTACCTCATAAGCCGAAAAACATCAATTTTACTGATTTGCGCGAAAGTAAAACTATAATGTTATTGCAGGATTAACAACTTAATATTACCGAAAAAGTTGCACTTTCTTAGGTTTAGACTTAAAGTCGATTTGCTTCTAAATTGTATGCTAATTGCGTGAGCACTGTACCGCTTAAACCGAAAAACATAAATTTTACTGATTTGAGCGAAAGTCAAATTATATTGTTATTGCAGGATTAACAAATTAATATTACCGAAAAAGTTGCACTTTCTTAGCTTTAGACTCAAAGTCGATTTTCTTGTAAATTGTATGTCAGTTGCGTGAGCACGGTACTGCTTAAGCCGAAAAACATGAATTTTACTGATTTGAGCGAAAGTCAAATTATATTGTTATTGCAGGACTAACAAATAAATATTACCGAAAAAGTTGCACTTTCTTAGGTTTAGACTCAAAGTCGATTTTCTTGTAAATTTTATGTCAATTGCGGAAGCACTGTACTGCTTAAGCCGAAAAACATCAATATTACTGATTTCCGCGAAAGTAAAATTATAATGTTATTGCAGAATTTACATATTCATATAACCGAAAAAATTGTACTTTCTTAGTTTTAGACTTAAACTCGATTTTCTTCTAAATTGTATGTCAATTGCGTGAGCACTGTACTGCTAAAACCGAAAAACATGAATTTTGCTGATTTGAGTGAAAGTCAAATTATATTGTTATTGCAGAATTGACATATTCATATAACCGAAAAAATTGCACTTTCTTAGTCTTAGACTTAAAGTCGATTTTCTTGTAAATTGTATGTCAGTTGCGTGAGCACTGTACTGCTTAAGCCGAAAAACATGAATTTTACTGATTTGCGCGAAAGTAAAATTATATTGCTATTGCAGAATTGACAAATTAATATAACCGAAAAAATTGCACTTTCTTAGGTTTAGACTTAAAGTCGATTTTCTTGTAAATTGTATGTTAATCACTTGAGCACTGTACCGCATAAGCCGAAAAACATCAATTTTACTGATTTGCGCGAAAGTAAAACTATAATGTTATGGCAGGATTAACAAATTAATATAACCGAAAAAATTGCACTTTCTTAGGTTTAGACTCAAAGTCGAGTTTCTTGTAAATTGTATGTTAATCACTTGAGCACTGTACCGCATAAGCCGAAAAACATCAATTTTACTGATTTGAGCGAAAGTAAAACTATAATGTTATTGGAGGATTATCAACTTAATATTACCGAAAAAGTTGCACTTTCTTAGGTTTAGACTCAAAGTCGATTTTCTTGTAAATTGTATGTTAATCACTTGAGCACTGTACCACATAAGCCGAAAAACATCAATTTTACTGATTTGAACGTAAGTAAATTATATTGCTATTGCAGAATTGACAAATTATTATAACCGAAAAAATTGCACTTTCTTAGGTTTAGAATTAAAGTCGATTTTCTTCTAAATTGTATGTTAATTGCGTGAGCACTGTACCGCATAAGCCGAAAAACATCAATTTAACGATTTGCGCGAAAGTAAAATTATAATGTTAATGCAGGATTAACAAATTAATATAACCGAAAAAATTGAACTTTCTTAGATTTTTACTTAAAGCCGATTTTCTTGTAAATTTTATGTTAATTACTTGAGCACTGTACCGCATAAGCCGAAAAACAGCAATTTTACTGATTTGCGCGAAAGTAAAACTATAATGTTATTGCAGGATTAACAACTTAATATTACCGAAAAAGTTGCACTTTCTTAGGTTTAGACTTAAAGTCGATTTGCTTCTAAATTGTATGTTAATTGCGTGAGAACTGTACTGCCTAAGCCGAAAAACATGAATTTTACTGATTTGAGCGAAAGTCAAATTATATTGTTATTGCAGGATTAACAAATTAATATTACCGAAAAAGTTGCACTTTCTTAGTTTTAGACTCAAAGTCGATATTCTTGTAAATTGTATGTCAATTGCGGAAGCACTGTACTGCTTAAGCCGAAAAACATCAATATTACTGATTTCCGCGAAAGTAAAATTATAATGTTATTGCAAAATTTACATATTCATATAACCGAAAAAATTGTACCTTCTTAGTTTTAGACTTAAACTCGATTTTCTTCTAAATTATTTGTCAATTGCGTGAGCACTGTACTGCTTAAGCCGAAAAACATGAATTTTACTGATTTGCGCGAAAGTAAAATTATATTGCTATTGCAGAATTGACAAATTAATAAAACCAAAAAAATTGCACTTTCTTAGGTTTAGACTTAAAGTCGATTTTCTTGTAAATTGTATGTCTTGTCTTATCACTTGGGCACTGTACCGCATAAGCCGAAAAACATCAATTTTACCGATTTGCGCGAAAGTAAAACTATAATGTTATTGCAGGATTAACAACTTAATATTACCGAAAAAGTTGCACTTTCTTAGGTTTAGACTCAAATTCGATTTTCTTGTAAATTGTATGTTAATCACTTGAGCACTGTACCGCATAAGCCGAAAAACAACAATTTTACTAAGTTGCGCGAAAGTAAAATTATATAGCTATTGCAGAATTGACATATTCATATAACCGAAAAAATTGCACTTTCTTAGCTTTAGACTTAAAGTCGATTTTCTTGTAAATTGTATTTCAGTTGCGTGAGCACTGTAAATTATAATGTTATGGAAGGATTAACAAATTACAATAATAAAAAGAGAAGAAAAAATTGCACTTTCTTAGGTTTAGAATTAAAGTCGATTTTCTTCTAAATTGTATGTTAATTGCATGAGCACTGTACCGCATAAGCCGAAAAACATCAATTTTACTGATTTGCGCGAAAGTAAAACTATAAGGTTATTGCAGGATTAACAACTTAGTATTACCGAAAAAGTTGCACTTTCTTAGGTTTAGACTCAAATTCGATTTTCTTGTAAATTGTATGTTAATCACTTGAGCACTGTACCGCATAAGCCGAAAAACATCAATTTTACTGATTTGAACGTAAGTAAATTATATTGCTATTGCAGAATTGACAAATTAATATAACCGAAAAAATTGCACTTTCTTAGGTTTAGAATTAAAGTCGATTTTCTTCTAAATTGTATGTTAATTGCGTGAGCACTGTACCGCATAAGCCGAAAAACATCAATTTTACTGATTTGCGCGAAAGTAAAATTATAATGTTAATGCAGGATTAACAAATTAATATAACCGAAAAAATTGCACTTTCTTAGGTTTAGATTCAAATTCGATTTTCTTGTAAATTGTATGTTACTCACTTGAGCACTGTACCGCATAAGCCGAAAAACATCAATATTACTGATTTCCGCGAAAGTAAAATTATAATGTTATTGCAAAATTTACATATTCATATAACCGAAAAAATTGTACCTTCTTAGTTTTAGACTTAAACTCGATTTTCTTCTAAATTATTTGTCAATTGCGTGAGCACTGTACCGCATAAGCCGAAAAACATCAATTTTACTGATTTGAGCGAAAGTCAAATTATATTGTTATTGCAGGATTAACAAATTAATATTACCGAAAAAGTTGCACTTTCTTAGCTTTAGAACTAAAGTCGATTTTCTTGTAAATTGTATTTCAGTTGCGTGAGCACTGTAAATTATAATGTTATGGAAGGATTAACAAATTACAATAATAAAAAGAGAAGAAAAAATTGAACTTTCTTAGATTTTTACTTAAAGCCGATTTTCTTGTAAATTGTATGTTAATTACTTGAGCACTGTACCTCATAAGCCGAAAAACATCAATTTTACTGATTTGAGCGAAAGTCAAATTATATTGTTATTGCAGGATTAACAAATTAATATTACCGAAAAAGTTGCACTTTCTTAGCTTTAGACTCAAAGTCGATTTTCTTGTAAATTGTATGTCAGTTGCGTGAGCACGGTACTGCTTAAGCCGAAAAACATGAATTTTACTGATTTGAGCGAAAGTCAAATTATATTGTTATTGCAGGACTAACAAATAAATATTACCGAAAAAGTTGCACTTTCTTAGGTTTAGACTCAAAGTCGATTTTCTTGTAAATTGTATGTCAATTGCGGAAGCACTGTACTGCTTAAGCCGAAAAACATCAATATTACTGATTTCCGCGAAAGTAAAATTATAATGTTATTGCAGAATTTACATATTCATATAACCGAAAAAATTGTACTTTCTTAGTTTTAGACTCAAACTCGATTTTCTTCTAAATTGTATGTCAATTGCGTGAGCACTGTACTGCTAAAACCGAAAAACATGAATTTTGCTGATTTGAGTGAAAGTCAAATTATATTGTTATTGCAGAATTGACATATTCATATAACCGAAAAAATTGCACTTTCTTAGTCTTAGACTTAAAGTCGATTTTCTTGTAAATTGTATGTCAGTTGCGTGAGCACTGTACTGCTTAAGCCGAAAAACATGAATTTTACTGATTTGCGCGAAAGTAAAATTATATTGCTATTGCAGAATTGACAAATTAATATAACCGAAAAAATTGCACTTTCTTAGGTTTAGACTTAAAGTCGATTTTCTTGTAAATTGTATGTTAATCACTTGAGCACTGTACCGCATAAGCCGAAAAACATCAATTTTACTGATTTACGCGAAAGTAAAACTATAATGTTATGGCAGGATTAACAAATTAATATAACCGAAAAAATTGCACTTTCTTAGGTTTAGACTCAAAGTCGATTTTCTTGTAAATTGTATGTTAATCACTTGAGCACTGTACCGCATAAGCCGAAAAACATCAATTTTACTGATTTGCGCGTAAGTAAAACGATAATGTTATTGCAGGATTATCAACTTAATATTACCGAAAAAGTTGCACTTTCTTAGGTTTAGACTCAAAGTCGATTTTCTTGTAAATTGTATGTTAATCACTTGAGCACTGTACCGCATAAGCCGAAAAACATCAATTTTACTGATTTGAGCGAAAGTAAAACTATAATGTTATTGGAGGATTATCAACTTAATATTACCGAAAAAGTTGCACTTTCTTAGGTTTAGACTCAAAGTCGATTTTCTTGTAAATTGTATGTTAATCACTTGAGCACTGTACCGCATAAGCCGAAAAACATCAATTTTACTGATTTGAACGTAAGTAAATTATATTGCTATTGCAGAATTGACAAATTAATATAACCGAAAAAATTGCACTTTCTTAGGTTTAGAATTAAAGTCGATTTTCTTCTAAATTGTATGTTAATTGCGTGAGCACTGTACCGCATAAGCCGAAAAACATCAATTTTACTGATTCGCGCGAAAGTAAAATTATAATGTTAATGCAGGATTAACAAATTAATATAACCGAAAAAATTGAACTTTCTTAGATTTTTACTTAAAGCCGATTTTCTTGTAAATTGTATGTTAATTACTTGAGCACTGTACCGCATAAGCCGAAAAACAGCAATTTTACTGATTTGCGCGTAAGTAAAACTATAATGTTATTGCAGGATTAACAACTTAATATTACCGAAAAAGTTGCACTTTCTTAGGTTTAGACTTAAAGTCGATTTGCTTCTAAATTGTATGTTAATTGCGTGAGAACTGTACTGCCTAAGCCGAAAAACATGAATTTTACTGATTTGAGCGAAAGTCAAATTATATTGTTATTGCAGGATTAACAAATTAATATTACCGAAAAAGTTGCACTTTCTTAGTTTTAGACTCAAAGTCGATTTTCTTCTAAATTATTTGTCAATTGCGTGAGCAATGTACTGCTTAAGCCGAAAAACATCAATTTTACTGATTTGAACGTAAGTAAATTATATTGCTATTGCAGAATTGACAAATTAATATAACCGAAAAAATTGCACTTTCTTAGGTTTAGAATTAAAGTCGATTTTCTTCTAAATTGTATGTTAATTGCGTGAGCACTGTACCGCATAAGCCGAAAAACATCAATTTTACTGATTTGCGCGAAAGTAAAATTATAATGTTAATGCAGGATTAACAAATTAATATAACCGAAAAAATTGCACTTTCTTAGGTTTAGATTCAAATTCGATTTTCTTGTAAATTGTATGTTAATCACTTGAGCACTGTACCGCATAAGCCGAAAAACATCAATTTTACTGATTTGAGCGAAAGTCAAATTATATTGTTATTGCAGGATTAACAACTTAATATTACCGAAAAAGTTGCACTTTCTTAGGTTTAGACTTAAAGTCGATTTGCTTCTAAATTGTATGTTAATTGCGTGAGAACTGTACTGCCTAAGCCGAAAAACATGAATTTTACTGATTTGAGCGAAAGTCAAATTATATTGTTATTGCAGGATTAACAAATTAATATTACCGAAAAAGTTGCACTTTCTTAGTTTTAGACTCAAAGTCGATATTCTTGTAAATTGTATGTCAATTGCGGAAGCACTGTACTGCTTAAGCCGAAAAACATCAATATTACTGATTTCCGCGAAAGTAAAATTATAATGTTATTGCAAAATTTACATATTCATATAACCGAAAAAATTGTACCTTCTTAGTTTTAGACTTAAACTCGATTTTCTTCTAAATTATTTGTCAATTGCGTGAGCACTGTACTGCTTAAGCCGAAAAACATGAATTTTACTGATTTGCGCGAAAGTAAAATTATATTGCTATTGCAGAATTGACAAATTAATAAAACCAAAAAAATTGCACTTTCTTAGGTTTAGACTTAAAGTCGATTTTCTTGTAAATTGCATGTCTTGTCTTATCACTAGAGCACTGTACCGCATAAGCCGAAAAACATCAATTTTACCGATTTGCGCGAAAGTAAAACTATAATGTTATTGCAGGATTAACAACTTAATATTACCGAAAAAGTTGCACTTTCTTAGGTTTAGACTCAAATTCGATTTTCTTGTAAATTGTATGTTAATCACTTGAGCACTGTACCGCATAAGCCGAAAAACAACAATTTTACTAAGTTGCGCGAAAGTAATATTATATAGCTATTGCAGAATTGACATATTCATATAACCGAAAAAATTGCACTTTCTTAGCTTTAGACTTAAAGTCGATTTTCTTGTAAATTGTATTTCAGTTGCGTGAGCACTGTAAATTATAATGTTATGGAAGGATTAACAAATTACAATAATAAAAAGAGAAGAAAAAATTGCACTTTCTTAGGTTTAGAATTAAAGTCGATTTTCTTCTAAATTGTATGTTAATTGCGTGAGCACTGTACCGCATAAGCCGAAAAACATCAATTTTACTGATTTGCGCGAAAGTAAAACTATAAGGTTATTGCAGGATTAACAACTTAGTATTACCGAAAAAGTTGCACTTTCTTAGGTTTAGACTCAAATTCGATTTTCTTGTAAATTGTATGTTAATCACTTGAGCACTGTACCGCATAAGCCGAAAAACATCAATTTTACTGATTTGAACGTAAGTAAATTATATTGCTATTGCAGAATTGACAAATTAATATAACCGAAAAAATTGCACTTTCTTAGGTTTAGAATTAAAGTCGATTTTCTTCTAAATTGTATGTTAATTGCGTGAGCACTGTACCGCATAAGCCGAAAAACATCAATTTTACTGATTTGCGCGAAAGTAAAATTATAATGTTAATGCAGGATTAACAAATTAATATAACCGAAAAAATTGCACTTTCTTAGGTTTAGATTCAAATTCGATTTTCTTGTAAATTGTATGTTAATCACTTGAGCACTGTACCGCATAAGCCGAAAAACATCAATTTTACTGATTTGAGCGAAAGTCAAATTATATTGTTATTGCAGGATTAACAAATTAATATTACCGAAAAAGTTGCACTTTCTTAGCTTTAGAACTAAAGTCGATTTTCTTGTAAATTGTATTTCAGTTGCGTGAGCACTGTAAATTATAATGTTATGGAAGGATTAACAAATTACAATAATAAAAAGAGAAGAAAAAATTGAACTTTCTTAGATTTTTACTTAAAGCCGATTTTCTTGTAAATTGTATGTTAATTACTTGAGCACTGTACCTCATAAGCCGAAAAACAACAATTTTACTGATTTGCGCGAAAGTAAAACTATAATGTTATTGCAGGATTAACAACTTAATATTACCGAAAAAGTTGCACTTTCTTAGGTTTAGACTTAAAGTCGATTTGCTTCTAAATTGTATGTTAATTGCGTGAGCACTGTACGGCTTAAACCGAAAAACATAAATTTTACTGATTTGAGCGAAAGTCAAATTATATTGTTATTGCAGGATTAACAAATTAATATTACCGAAAAAGTTGCACTTTCTTAGCTTTAGACTCAAAGTCGATTTTCTTGTAAATTGTATGTCAGTTGCGTGAGCACGGTACTGCTTAAGCCGAAAAACATGAATTTTACTGATTTGAGCGAAAGTCAAATTATATTGTTATTGCAGGACTAACAAATAAATATTACCGAAAAAGTTGCACTTTCTTAGGTTTAGACTCAAAGTCGATTTTCTTGTAAATTGTATGTCAATTGCGGAAGCACTGTACTGCTTAAGCGGAAAAACATCAATATTACTGATTTCCGCGAAAGTAAAATTATAATGTTATTGCAGAATTTACATATTCATATAACCGAAAAAATTGTACTTTCTTAGTTTTAGACTTAAACTCGATTTTCTTCTAAATTGTATGTCAATTGCGTGAGCACTGTACTGCTAAAACCGAAAAACATGAATTTTGCTGATTTGAGTGAAAGTCAAATTATATTGTTATTGCAGAATTGACATATTCATATAACCGAAAAAATTGCACTTTCTTAGTCTTAGACTTAAAGTCGATTTTCTTGTAAATTGTATGTCAGTTGCGTGAGCACTGTACTGCTTAAGCCGAAAAACATGAATTTTACTGAATTGCGCGTAAGTAAAACGATAATGTTATTGCAGGATTATCAACTTAATATTACCGAAAAAGTTGCACTTTCTTAGGTTTAGACTCAAATTCGATTTTCTTGTAAATTGTATGTTAATCACTTGAGCACTGTACCGCATAAGCCGAAAAACATCAATTTTACTGATTTGCGCGAAAGTAAAACTATAATGTTATTGCAGGATTAACAACTTAATATTACCGAAAAAGTTGCAATTTCTTAGGTTTAGACTCAAATTCGATTTTCTTGTAAATTGTATGTTAATCACTTGAGCACTGTACCGCATAAGCCGAAAAACATCAATTTTACTGATTTGCGCGAAAGTAAAACTATAATGTTATTGCAGGATTAACAACTTAATATTACCGAAAAAGTTGCACTTTCTTAGGTTTAGACTTAAAGTCGATTTGCTTCTAAATTGTATGTTAATTGCGTGAGCACTGTACCGCTTAAACCGAAAAACATAAATTTTACTGATTTGAGCGAAAGTCAAATTATATTGTTATTGCAGGATTAACAAATTAATATTACCGAAAAAGTTGCACTTTTTTAGCTTTAGACTCAAAGTCGATTTTCTTGTAAATTGTATGTCAGTTGCGTGAGCACGGTACTGCTTAAGCCGAAAAACATGAATTTTACTGATTTGAGCGAAAGTCAAATTATATTGTTATTGCAGGACTAACAAATAAATATTACCGAAAAAGTTGCACTTTCTTAGGTTTAGACTCAAAGTCGATTTTCTTGTAAATTGTATGTCAATTGCGGAAGCACTGTACTGCTTAAGCGGAAAAACATCAATATTACTGATTTCCGCGAAAGTAAAATTATAATGTTATTGCAGAATTTACATATTCATATAACCGAAAAAATTGTACTTTCTTAGTTTTAAACTTAAACTCGATTTTCTTCTAAATTGTATGTCAATTGCGTGAGCACTGTACTGCTAAAACCGAAAAACATGAATTTTGCTGATTTGAGTGAAAGTCAAATTATATTGTTATTGCAGAATTGACATATTCATATAACCGAAAAAATTGCACTTTCTTAGTCTTAGACTTAAAGTCGATTTTCTTATAAATTGTATGTCAGTTGCGTGAGCACTGTACTGCTTAAGCCGAAAAACATGAATTTTACTGATTTGCGCGAAAGTAAAATTATATTGCTATTGCAGAATTGACAAATTAATATAACCGAAAAAATTGCACTTTCTTAGGTTTAGACTTAAAGTCGATTTTCTTTAAATTGTATGTTAATCACTTGAGCACTGTACCGCATAAGCCGAAAAACATCAATTTTACTGATTTGCGCGAAAGTAAAACTATAATGTTATGGCAGGATTAACAAATTAATATAACCGAAAAAATTGCACTTTCTTAGGTTTAGACTCAAAGTCGATTTTCTTGTAAATTGTATGTTAATCACTTGAGCACTGTACCGCATAAGCCGAAAAACATCAATTTTACTGAATTGCGCGTAAGTAAAACGATAATGTTATTGCAGGATTATCAACTTAATATTACCGAAAAAGTTGCACTTTCTTAGGTTTAGACTCAAATTCGATTTTCTTGTAAATTGTATGTTAATCACTTGAGCACTGTACCGCATAAGCCGAAAAACATCAATTTTACTGATTTGCGCGAAAGTAAAACTATAATGTTATTGCAGGATTAACAACTTAATATTACCGAAAAAGTTGCAATTTCTTAGGTTTAGACTCAAAGTCGATTTTCTTGTAAATTGTATGTTAATCACTTGAGCACTGTACCGCATAAGCCGAAAAACAACAATTTTACTAAGTTGCGCGAAAGTAATATTATATAGCTATTGCAGAATTGACATATTCATATAACCGAAAAAATTGCACTTTCTTAGCTTTAGACTTAAAGTCGATTTTCTTGTAAATTGTATGTTAATCACTTGAGCACTGTACCGCATAAGCCGAAAAACATCAATTTTACTGATTTGAGCGAAAGTAAAACTATAATGTTATTGCAGGATTAACAACTTAATATAACCGAAAAAATTGCACTTTCTTAGGTTTAGAATTAAAGTCGATTTTCTTCTAAATTGTATGTTAATTGCGTGAGCACTGTACCGCATAAGCCGAAAAACATCAATTTTACTGATTTGCGCGAAAGTAAAATTATAATGTTAATGCAGGATTAACAAATTAATATAACCGAAAAAATTGCACTTTCTTAGGTTTAGATTCAAATTCGATTTTCTTGTAAATTGTATGTTAATCACTTGAGCACTGTACCGCATAAGCCGAAAAACATCAATTTTACTGATTTGAGCGAAAGTCAAATTATATTGTTATTGCAGGATTAACAAATTAATATTACCGAAAAAGTTGCACTTTCTTAGCTTTAGAACTAAAGTCGATTTTCTTGTAAATTGTATTTCAGTTGCGTGAGCACTGTAAATTATAATGTTATGGAAGGATTAACAAATTACAATAATAAAAAGAGAAGAAAAAATTGAACTTTCTTAGATTTTTACTTAAAGCCGATTTTCTTGTAAATTGTATGTTAATTACTTGAGCACTGTACCTCATAAGCCGAAAAACAACAATTTTACTGATTTGCGCGAAAGTAAAACTATAATGTTATTGCAGGATTAACAACTTAATATTACCGAAAAAGTTGCACTTTCTTAGGTTTAGACTTAAAGTCGATTTGCTTCTAAATTGTATGTTAATTGCGTGAGCACTGTACCGCTTAAACCGAAAAACATAAATTTTACTGATTTGAGCGAAAGTCAAATTATATTGTTATTGCAGGATTAACAAATTAATATTACCGAAAAAGTTGCACTTTCTTAGCTTTAGACTCAAAGTCGATTTTCTTGTAAATTGTATGTCAGTTGCGTGAGCACGGTACTGCTTAAGCCGAAAAACATGAATTTTACTGATTTGAGCGAAAGTCAAATTATATTGTTATTGCAGGACTAACAAATAAATATTACCGAAAAAGTTGCACTTTCTTAGGTTTAGACTCAAAGTCGATTTTCTTGTAAATTGTATGTCAATTGCGGAAGCACTGTACTGCTTAAGCGGAAAAACATCAATATTACTGATTTCCAATTCGATTTTCTTGTAAATTGTATGTTAATCACTTGAGCACTGTACCGCATAAGCCGAAAAACATCAATTTTACTGATTTGCGCGAAAGTAAAACTATAATGTTATGGCAGGATTAACAAATTAATATAACCGAAAAAATTGCACTTTCTTAGGTTTAGACTCAAAGTCGATTTTCTTGTAAATTGTATGTTAATCACTTGAGCACTGTACCGCATAAGCCGAAAAACATCAATTTTACTGAATTGCGCGTAAGTAAAACGATAATGTTATTGCAGGATTATCAACTTAATATTACCGAAAAAGTTGCACTTTCTTAGGTTTAGACTCAAATTCGATTTTCTTGTAAATTGTATGTTAATCACTTGAGCACTGTACCGCATAAGCCGAAAAACATCAATTTTACTGATTTGCGCGAAAGTAAAACTATAATGTTATTGCAGGATTAACAACTTAATATTACCGAAAAAGTTGCAATTTCTTAGGTTTAGACTCAAAGTCGATTTTCTTGTAAATTGTATGTTAATCACTTGAGCACTGTACCGCATAAGCCGAAAAACAACAATTTTACTAAGTTGCGCGAAAGTAATATTATATAGCTATTGCAGAATTGACATATTCATATAACCGAAAAAATTGCACTTTCTTAGCTTTAGACTTAAAGTCGATTTTCTTGTAAATTGTATGTTAATCACTTGAGCACTGTACCGCATAAGCCGAAAAACATCAATTTTACTGATTTGAGCGAAAGTAAAACTATAATGTTATTGCAGGATTAACAACTTAATATAACCGAAAAAATTGCACTTTCTTAGGTTTAGAATTAAAGTCGATTTTCTTCTAAATTGTATGTTAATTGCGTGAGCACTGTACCGCATAAGCCGAAAAACATCAATTTTACTGATTTGAGCGAAAGTCAAATTATATTGTTATTGCAGGATTAACAAATTAATATTACCGAAAAAGTTGCACTTTCTTAGCTTTAGAACTAAAGTCGATTTTCTTGTAAATTGTATTTCAGTTGCGTGAGCACTGTAAATTATAATGTTATGGAAGGATTAACAAATTACAATAATAAAAAGAGAAGAAAAAATTGAACTTTCTTAGATTTTTACTTAAAGCCGATTTTCTTGTAAATTGTATGTTAATTACTTGAGCACTGTACCTCATAAGCCGAAAAACAACAATTTTACTGATTTGCGCGAAAGTAAAACTATAATGTTATTGCAGGATTAACAACTTAATATTACCGAAAAAGTTGCACTTTCTTAGGTTTAGACTTAAAGTCGATTTGCTTCTAAATTGTATGTTAATTGCGTGAGCACTGTACCGCTTAAACCGAAAAACATAAATTTTACTGATTTGAGCGAAAGTCAAATTATATTGTTATTGCAGGATTAACAAATTAATATTACCGAAAAAGTTGCACTTTCTTAGCTTTAGACTCAAAGTCGATTTTCTTGTAAATTGTATGTCAGTTGCGTGAGCACGGTACTGCTTAAGCCGAAAAACATGAATTTTACTGATTTGAGCGAAAGTCAAATTATATTGTTATTGCAGGACTAACAAATAAATATTACCGAAAAAGTTGCACTTTCTTAGGTTTAGACTCAAAGTCGATTTTCTTGTAAATTGTATGTCAATTGCGGAAGCACTGTACTGCTTAAGCGGAAAAACATCAATATTACTGATTTCCGCGAAAGTAAAATTATAATGTTATTGCAGAATTTACATATTCATATAACCGAAAAAATTGTACTTTCTTAGTTTTAGACTTAAACTCGATTTTCTTCTAAATTGTATGTCAATTGCGTGAGCACTGTACTGCTAAAACCGAAAAACATGAATTTTGCTGATTTGAGTGAAAGTCAAATTATATTGTTATTGCAGAATTGACATATTCATATAACCGAAAAAATTGCACTTTCTTGGTCTTAGACTTAAAGTCGATTTTCTTGTAAATTGTATGTCAGTTGCATGAGCACTGTACTGCTTAAGCCGAAAAACATGAATTTTACTGATTTGCGCGAAAGTAAAATTATATTGCTATTGCAGAATTGACAAATTAATATAACCGAAAAAATTGCACTTTCTTAGGTTTAGACTTAAAGTCGATTTTCTTTAAATTGTATGTTAATCACTTGAGCACTGTACCGCATAAGCCGAAAAACATCAATTTTACTGATTTGCGCGAAAGTAAAACTATAATGTTATGGCAGGATTAACAAATTAATATAACCGAAAAAATTGCACTTTCTTAGGTTTAGACTCAAAGTCGATTTTCTTGTAAATTGTATGTTAATCACTTGAGCACTGTACCGCATAAGCCGAAAAACATCAATTTTACTGATTTGCGCGTAAGTAAAACGATAATGTTATTGCAGGATTATCAACTTAATATTACCGAAAAAGTTGCACTTTCTTAGGTTTAGACTCAAATTCGATTTTCTTGTAAATTGTATGTTAATCACTTGAGCACTGTACCGCATAAGCCGAAAAACATCAATTTTACTGATTTGAGCGAAAGTAAAACTATAATGTTATTGCAGGATTAACAACTTAATATTACCGAAAAAGTTGCAATTTCTTAGGTTTAGACTCAAAGTCGATTTTCTTGTAAATTGTATGTTAATCACTTGAGCACTGTACCGCATAAGCCGAAAAACATCAATTTTACTGATTTGCGCGTAAGTAAAACGATAATGTTATTGCAGGATTATCAACTTAATATTACCGAAAAAGTTGCACTTTCTTAGGTTTAGACTCAAATTCGATTTTCTTGTAAATTGTATGTTAATCACTTGAGCACTGTACCGCATAAGCCGAAAAACATCAATTTTACTGATTTGAGCGAAAGTAAAACTATAATGTTATTGCAGGATTAACAACTTAATATTACCGAAAAAGTTGCAATTTCTTAGGTTTAGACTCAAAGTCGATTTTCTTGTAAATTGTATGTTAATCACTTGAGCACTGTACCGCATAAGCCGAAAAACAACAATTTTACTAAGTTGCGCGAAAGTAAAATATATAGCTATTGCAGAATTTACATATTCATATATCCGAAAAAATTGCACTTTCTTAGCTTTAGACTTAAAGTCGATTTTCTTGTAAATTGTATTTCAGTTGCGTGAGCACTGTAAACTATAATGTTATGGCAGGATTAACAAATTAATATAAAAAAAAGAAAAGAAAAAATTGAACTTTCTTAGGTTTAGAATTAAAGTCGATTTTCTTCTAAATTGTATGTTAATTGCGTGAGCACTGTACCGCATAAGCCGAAAAACATCAATTTTACTGATTTGCGCGAAAGTAAAACTATAAGGTTATTGCAGGATTAACAACTTAGTATTACCGAAAAAGTTGCACTTTCTTAGGTTTAGACTCAAATTCGATTTTCTTGTAAATTGTATGTTAATCACTTGAGCACTGTACCGCATAAGCCGAAAAACATCAATTTTACTGATTTGAACGTAAGTAAATTATATTGCTATTGCAGAATTGACAAATTAATATAACCGAAAAAATTGCACTTTCTTAGGTTTAGAATTAAAGTCGATTTTCTTCTAAATTGTATGTTAATTGCGTGATAACTGTACCGCATAAGCCGAAAAACATCAATTTTACTGATTTGCGCGAAAGTAAAATTATAATGTTAATGCAGGATTAACAAATTAATATAACCGAAAAAATTGCACTTTCTTAGGTTTAGATTCAAATTCGATTTTCTTGTAAATTGTATGTTAATCACTTGAGCACTGTACCGCATAAGCCGAAAAACATCAATTTTACTGATTTGAGCGAAAGTCAAATTATATTGTTATTGCAGGATTAACAAATTAATATTACCGAAAAAGTTGCACTTTCTTAGCTTTAGAACTAAAGTCGATTTTCTTGTAAATTGTATTTCAGTTGCGTGAGCACTGTAAATTATAATGTTATGGAAGGATTAACAAATTACAATAATAAAAAGAGAAGAAAAAATTGAACTTTCTTAGATTTTTACTTAAAGCCGATTTTCTTGTAAATTGTATGTTAATTACTTGAGCACTGTACCTCATAAGCCGAAAAACAACAATTTTACTGATTTGCGCGAAAGTAAAACTATAATGTTATTGCAGGATTAACAACTTAATATTACCGAAAAAGTTGCACTTTCTTAGGTTTAGACTTAAAGTCGATTTGCTTCTAAATTGTATGTTAATTGCGTGAGCACTGTACCGCTTAAACCGAAAAACATAAATTTTACTGATTTGAGCGAAAGTCAAATTATATTGTTATTGCAGGATTAACAAATTAATATTACCGAAAAAGTTGCACTTTCTTAGCTTTAGACTCAAAGTCGATTTTCTTGTAAATTGTATGTCAGTTGCGTGAGCACGGTACTGCTTAAGCCGAAAAACATGAATTTTACTGATTTGAGCGAAAGTCAAATTATATTGTTATTGCAGGACTAACAAATAAATATTACCGAAAAAGTTGCACTTTCTTAGGTTTAGACTCAAAGTCGATTTTCTTGTAAATTGTATGTCAATTGCGGAAGCACTGTACTGCTTAAGCGGAAAAACATCAATATTACTGATTTCCGCGAAAGTAAAATTATAATGTTGTTGCAGAATTTACATATTCATATAACCGAAAAAATTGTACTTTCTTAGTTTTAAACTTAAACTCGATTTTCTTCTAAATTGTATGTCAATTGCGTGAGCACTGTACTGCTAAAACCGAAAAACATGAATTTTGCTGATTTGAGTGAAAGTCAAATTATATTGTTATTACAGAATTGACATATTCATATAACCGAAAAAATTGCACTTTCTTAGTCTTAGACTTAAAGTCGATTTTCTTATAAATTGTATGTCAGTTGCGTGAGCACTGTACTGCTTAAGCCGAAAAACATGAATTTTACTGATTTGCGCGAAAGTAAAATTATATTGCTATTGCAGAATTGACAAATTAATATAACCGAAAAAATTGCACTTTCTTAGGTTTAGACTTAAAGTCGATTTTCTTTAAATTGTATGTTAATCACTTGAGCACTGTACCGCATAAGCCGAAAAACATCAATTTTACTGATTTGCGCGAAAGTAAAACTATAATGTTATGGCAGGATTAACAAAATAATATAACCGAAAAAATTGCACTTTCTTAGGTTTAGACTCAAAGTCGATTTTCTTGTAAATTGTATGTTAATCACTTGAGCACTGTACCGCATAAGCCGAAAAACATCAATTTTACTGAATTGCGCGTAAGTAAAACGATAATGTTATTGCAGGATTATCAACTTAATATTACCGAAAAAGTTGCACTTTCTTAGGTTTAGACTCAAATTCGATTTTCTTGTAAATTGTATGTTAATCACTTGAGCACTGTACCGCATAAGCCGAAAAACATCAATTTTACTGATTTGCGCGAAAGTAAAACTATAATGTTATTGCAGGATTAACAACTTAATATTACCGAAAAAGTTGCAATTTCTTAGGTTTAGACTCAAAGTCGATTTTCTTGTAAATTGTATGTTAATCACTTGAGCACTGTACCGCATAAGCCGAAAAACAACAATTTTACTAAGTTGCGCGAAAGTAAAATATATAGCTATTGCAGAATTTACATATTCATATATCCGAAAAAATTGCACTTTCTTAGCTTTAGACTTAAAGTCGATTTTCTTGTAAATTGTATTTCAGTTGCGTGAGCACTGTAAACTATAATGTTATGGCAGGATTAACAAATTAATATAAAAAAAGAAAAGAAAAAATTGAACTTTCTTAAATTTTCACTTAAAGCCGATTTTCTTGTAAATTGTATGTTAATTACTTGAGCACTGTACCGCATAAGCCGAAAAACAGCAATTTTACTGATTTGCGCGAAAGTAAAACTATAATGTTATTGCAGGATTAACAACTTAATATTACCGAAAAAGTTGCACTTTCTTAGGTTTAGACTTAAAGTCGATTTGCTTCTAAATTGTATGTTAATTGCGTGAGAACTGTACTGCCTAAGCCGAAAAACATGAATTTTACTGATTTGAGCGAAAGTCAAATTATATTGTTATTGCAGGATTAACAAATTAATATTACCGAAAAAGTTGCACTTTCTTAGTTTTAGACTCAAAGTCGATATTCTTGTAAATTGTATGTCAATTGCGGAAGCACTGTACTGCATAAGCCGAAAAACATCAATATTACTGATTTCCGCGAAAGTAAAACTATAATGTTATGGCAGGATTAACAAATTAATATAACCGAAAAAATTGCACTTTCTTAGGTTTAGACTCAAAGTCGATTTTCTTGTAAATTGTATGTTAATCACTTGAGCACTGTACCGCATAAGCCAAAAAACATCAATTTTACTGATTTGCGCGTAAGTAAAACGATAATGTTATTGCAGGATTATCAACTTAATATTACCGAAAAAGTTGCACTTTCTTAGGTTTAGACTCAAATTCGATTTTCTTGTAAATTGTATGTTAATCACTTGAGCACTGTACCGCATAAGCCGAAAAACATCAATTTTACTGATTTGCGCGAAAGTAAAACTATAATGTTATTGCAGGATTAACAACTTAATATTACCGAAAAAGTTGCAATTTCTTAGGTTTAGACTCAAAGTCGATTTTCTTGTAAATTGTATGTTAATCACTTGAGCACTGTACCGCATAAGCCGAAAAACAACAATTTTACTAAGTTGCGCGAAAGTAAAATATATAGCTATTGCAGAATTTACATATTCATATATCCGAAAAAATTGCACTTTCTTAGCTTTAGACTTAAAGTCGATTTTCTTGTAAATTGTATTTCAGTTGCGTGAGCACTGTAAACTCTAATGTTATGGCAGGATTAACAAATTAATATAAAAAAAAGAAAAGAAAAAATTGAACTTTCTTAGGTTTAGAATTAAAGTCGATTTTCTTCTAAATTGTATGTTAATTGCGTGAGCACTGTACCGCATAAGCCGAAAAACATCAATTTTACTGATTTGCGCGAAAGTAAAATTATAATGTTAATGCAGGATTAACAAATTAATATAACCGAAAAAATTGCACTTTCTTAGGTTTAGATTCAAATTCGATTTTCTTGTAAATTGTATGTTAATCACTTGAGCACTGTACCGCATAAGCCGAAAAACATGAATTTTACTGATTTGAGCGAAAGTCAAATTATATTGTTATTGCAGGATTAACAAATTAATATTACAGAAAAAGTTGCACTTTCTTAGCTTTAGACTCAAAGTCGATTTTCTTGTAAATTGTATGTCAGTTGCGTGAGCACGGTACTGCTTAAGCCGAAAAACATGAATTTTACTGATTTGAGCGAAAGTCAAATTATATTGTTATTGCAGGACTAACAAATAAATATTACCGAAAAAGTTGCACTTTCTTAGGTTTAGACTCAAAGTCGATTTTCTTGTAAATTGTATGTCAATTGCGGAAGCACTGTACTGCTTAAGCGGAAAAACATCAATATTACTGATTTCCGCGAAAGTAAAATTATAATGTTATTGCAGAATTTACATATTCATATAACCGAAAAAATTGTACTTTCTTAGTTTTAAACTTAAACTCGATTTTCTTCTAAATTGTATGTCAATTGCGTGAGCACTGTACTGCTAAAACCGAAAAACATGAATTTTGCTGATTTGAGTGAAAGTCAAATTATATTGTTATTGCAGAATTGACATATTCATATAACCGAAAAAATTGCACTTTCTTAGTCTTAGACTTAAAGTCGATTTTCTTGTAAATTGTATGTCAGTTGCGTGAGCACTGTACTGCTTAAGCCGAAAAACATGAATTTTACTGATTTGCGCGAAAGTAAAATTATATTGCTATTGCAGAATTGACAAATTAATATAACCGAAAAAATTGCACTTTCTTAGGTTTAGACTTAAAGTCGATTTTCTTTAAATTGTATGTTAATCACTTGAGCACTGTACCGCATAAGCCGAAAAACATCAATTTTACTGATTGCGCGAAAATAAAACTATAATGTTATGGCAGGATTAACAAATTAATATAACCGAAAAAATTGCACTTTCTTAGGTTTAGACTCAAAGTCGATTTTCTTGTAAATTGTATTTCAGTTGCGTGAGCACTGTAAATTATAATGTTATGGAAGGATTAACAAATTACAATAATAAAAAAAGAAGAAAAAATTGAACTTTCTTAGATTTTTACTTAAAGCCGATTTTCTTGTAAATTGTATGTTAATTACTTGAGCACTGTACCTCATAAGCCGAAAAACAACAATTTTACTGATTTGCGCGAAAGTAAAACTATAATGTTATTGCAGGATTAACAACTTAATATTACCGAAAAAGTTGCACTTTCTTAGGTTTAGACTTAAAGTCGATTTGCTTCTAAATTGTATGTCAATTGCGTGAGCACTGTACCGCTTAAACCGAAAAACATAAATTTTACTGATTTGAGCGAAAGTCAAATTATATTGTTATTGCAGGATTAACAAATTAATATTACCGAAAAAGTTGCACTTTCTTAGCTTTAGACTCAAAGTCGATTTTCTTGTAAATTGTATGTCAGTTGCGTGAGCACGGTACTGCTTAAGCCGAAAAACATGAATTTTACTGATTTGAGCGAAAGTCAAATTATATTGTTATTGCAGGACTAACAAATAAATATTACCGAAAAAGTTGCACTTTCTTAGGTTTAGACTCAAAGTCGATTTTCTTGTAAATTGTATGTCAATTGCGGAAGCACTGTACTGCTTAAGCGGAAAAACATCAATATTACTGATTTCCGCGAAAGTAAAATTATAATGTTATTGCAGAATTTACATATTCATATAACCGAAAAAATTGTACTTTCTTAGTTTTAAACTTAAACTCGATTTTCTTCTAAATTGTATGTCAATTGCGTGAGCACTGTACTGCTAAAACCGAAAAACATGAATTTTGCTGATTTGAGTGAAAGTCAAATTATATTGTTATTGCAGAATTGACATATTCATATAACCGAAAAAATTGCACTTTCTTAGTCTTAGACTTAAAGTCGATTTTCTTGTAAATTGTATGTCAGTTGCGTGAGCACTGTACCGCATAAGCCGGAAAACATCACTTTTCCTGATTTGAACGTAAGTAAATTATATTGCTATTGCAGAATTGACAAATTAATATAACCGAAAAAATTGCACTTTCTTAGGTTTAGAATTAAAGTCGATTTTCTTCTAAATTGTATGTTAATTGCGTGAGCACTGTACCGCATAAGCCGAAAAACATCAATTTTACTGATTTGCGCGAAAGTAAAATTATAATGTTAATGCAGGATTAACAAATTAATATAACCGAAAAAATTGCACTTTCTTAGGTTTAGATTCAAATTCGATTTTCTTGTAAATTGTATGTTAATCACTTGAGCACTGTACCGCATAAGCCGAAAAACATCAATTTTACTGATTTGCGCGAAAGTAAAACTATAATGTTATGGCAGGATTAACAAATTAATATAACCGAAAAAATTGCACTTTCTTAGGTTTAGACTCAAAGTCGATTTTCTTGTAAATTGTATGTTAATCACTTGAGCACTGTACCGCATAAGCCGAAAAACATCAATTTTACTGAATTGCGCGTAAGTAAAACGATAATGTTATTGCAGGATTATCAACTTAATATTACCGAAAAAGTTGCACTTTCTTAGGTTTAGACTCAAATTCGATTTTCTTGTAAATTGTATGTTAATCACTTGAGCACTGTACCGCATAAGCCAAAAAACATCAATTTTACTGATTTGCGCGAAAGTAAAACTATAATGTTATTGCAGGATTAACAACTTAATATTACCGAAAAAGTTGCAATTTCTTAGGTTTAGACTCAAAGTCGATTTTCTTGTAAATTGTATGTTAATCACTTGAGCACTGTACCGCATAAGCCGAAAAACAACAATTTTACTAAGTTGCGCGAAAGTAAAATATATAGCTATTGCAGAATTTACATATTCATATATCCGAAAAAATTGCACTTTCTTAGCTTTAGACTTAAAGTCGATTTTCTTGTAAATTGTATTTCAGTTGCGTGAGCACTGTAAACTATAATGTTATGGCAGGATTAACAAATTAATATAAAAAAAGAAAAGAAAAAATTGAACTTTCTTAAATTTTCACTTAAAGCCGATTTTCTTGTAAATTGTATGTTAATTACTTGAGCACTGTACCGCATAAGCCGAAAAACAGCAATTTTACTGATTTGCGCGAAAGTAAAACTATAATGTTATTGCAGGATTAACAACTTAATATTACCGAAAAAGTTGCACTTTCTTAGGTTTAGACTTAAAGTCGATTTGCTTCTAAATTGTATGTTAATTGCGTGAGAACTGTACTGCCTAAGCCGAAAAACATGAATTTTACTGATTTGAGCGAAAGTCAAATTATATTGTTATTGCAGGATTAACAAATTAATATTACCGAAAAAGTTGCACTTTCTTAGTTTTAGACTCAAAGTCGATATTCTTGTAAATTGTATGTCAATTGCGGAAGCACTGTACTGCATAAGCCGAAAAACATCAATATTACTGATTTCCGCGAAAGTAAAACTATAATGTTATGGCAGGATTAACAAATTAATATAACCGAAAAAATTGCACTTTCTTAGGTTTAGACTCAAAGTCGATTTTCTTGTAAATTGTATGTTAATCACTTGAGCACTGTACCGCATAAGCCAAAAAACATCAATTTTACTGATTTGCGCGTAAGTAAAACGATAATGTTATTGCAGGATTATCAACTTAATATTACCGAAAAAGTTGCACTTTCTTAGGTTTAGACTCAAATTCGATTTTCTTGTAAATTGTATGTTAATCACTTGAGCACTGTACCGCATAAGCCGAAAAACATCAATTTTACTGATTTGCGCGAAAGTAAAACTATAATGTTATTGCAGGATTAACAACTTAATATTACCGAAAAAGTTGCAATTTCTTAGGTTTAGACTCAAAGTCGATTTTCTTGTAAATTGTATGTTAATCACTTGAGCACTGTACCGCATAAGCCGAAAAACAACAATTTTACTAAGTTGCGCGAAAGTAAAATATATAGCTATTGCAGAATTTACATATTCATATATCCGAAAAAATTGCACTTTCTTAGCTTTAGACTTAAAGTCGATTTTCTTGTAAATTGTATTTCAGTTGCGTGAGCACTGTAAACTATAATGTTATGGCAGGATTAACAAATTAATATAAAAAAAAGAAAAGAAAAAATTGAACTTTCTTAGGTTTAGAATTAAAGTCGATTTTCTTCTAAATTGTATGTTAATTGCGTGAGCACTGTACCGCATAAGCCGAAAAACATCAATTTTACTGATTTGCGCGAAAGTAAAATTATAATGTTAATGCAGGATTAACAAATTAATATAACCGAAAAAATTGCACTTTCTTAGGTTTAGATTCAAATTCGATTTTCTTGTAAATTGTATGTTAATCACTTGAGCACTGTACCGCATAAGCCGAAAAACATGAATTTTACTGATTTGAGCGAAAGTCAAATTATATTGTTATTGCAGGATTAACAAATTAATATTACAGAAAAAGTTGCACTTTCTTAGCTTTAGACTCAAAGTCGATTTTCTTGTAAATTGTATGTCAGTTGCGTGAGCACGGTACTGCTTAAGCCGAAAAACATGAATTTTACTGATTTGAGCGAAAGTCAAATTATATTGTTATTGCAGGACTAACAAATAAATATTACCGAAAAAGTTGCACTTTCTTAGGTTTAGACTCAAAGTCGATTTTCTTGTAAATTGTATGTCAATTGCGGAAGCACTGTACTGCTTAAGCGGAAAAACATCAATATTACTGATTTCCGCGAAAGTAAAATTATAATGTTATTGCAGAATTTACATATTCATATAACCGAAAAAATTGTACTTTCTTAGTTTTAAACTTAAACTCGATTTTCTTCTAAATTGTATGTCAATTGCGTGAGCACTGTACTGCTAAAACCGAAAAACATGAATTTTGCTGATTTGAGTGAAAGTCAAATTATATTGTTATTGCAGAATTGACATATTCATATAACCGAAAAAATTGCACTTTCTTAGTCTTAGACTTAAAGTCGATTTTCTTGTAAATTGTATGTCAGTTGCGTGAGCACTGTACTGCTTAAGCCGAAAAACATGAATTTTACTGATTTGCGCGAAAGTAAAATTATATTGCTATTGCAGAATTGACAAATTAATATAACCGAAAAAATTGCACTTTCTTAGGTTTAGACTTAAAGTCGATTTTCTTTAAATTGTATGTTAATCACTTGAGCACTGTACCGCATAAGCCGAAAAACATCAATTTTACTGATTGCGCGAAAATAAAACTATAATGTTATGGCAGGATTAACAAATTAATATAACCGAAAAAATTGCACTTTCTTAGGTTTAGACTCAAAGTCGATTTTCTTGTAAATTGTATTTCAGTTGCGTGAGCACTGTAAATTATAATGTTATGGAAGGATTAACAAATTACAATAATAAAAAAAGAAGAAAAAATTGAACTTTCTTAGATTTTTACTTAAAGCCGATTTTCTTGTAAATTGTATGTTAATTACTTGAGCACTGTACCTCATAAGCCGAAAAACAACAATTTTACTGATTTGCGCGAAAGTAAAACTATAATGTTATTGCAGGATTAACAACTTAATATTACCGAAAAAGTTGCACTTTCTTAGGTTTAGACTTAAAGTCGATTTGCTTCTAAATTGTATGTCAATTGCGTGAGCACTGTACCGCTTAAACCGAAAAACATAAATTTTACTGATTTGAGCGAAAGTCAAATTATATTGTTATTGCAGGATTAACAAATTAATATTACCGAAAAAGTTGCACTTTCTTAGCTTTAGACTCAAAGTCGATTTTCTTGTAAATTGTATGTCAGTTGCGTGAGCACGGTACTGCTTAAGCCGAAAAACATGAATTTTACTGATTTGAGCGAAAGTCAAATTATATTGTTATTGCAGGACTAACAAATAAATATTACCGAAAAAGTTGCACTTTCTTAGGTTTAGACTCAAAGTCGATTTTCTTGTAAATTGTATGTCAATTGCGGAAGCACTGTACTGCTTAAGCGGAAAAACATCAATATTACTGATTTCCGCGAAAGTAAAATTATAATGTTATTGCAGAATTTACATATTCATATAACCGAAAAAATTGTACTTTCTTAGTTTTAAACTTAAACTCGATTTTCTTCTAAATTGTATGTCAATTGCGTGAGCACTGTACTGCTAAAACCGAAAAACATGAATTTTGCTGATTTGAGTGAAAGTCAAATTATATTGTTATTGCAGAATTGACATATTCATATAACCGAAAAAATTGCACTTTCTTAGTCTTAGACTTAAAGTCGATTTTCTTGTAAATTGTATGTCAGTTGCGTGAGCACTGTACCGCATAAGCCGGAAAACATCACTTTTCCTGATTTGAACGTAAGTAAATTATATTGCTATTGCAGAATTGACAAATTAATATAACCGAAAAAATTGCACTTTCTTAGGTTTAGAATTAAAGTCGATTTTCTTCTAAATTGTATGTTAATTGCGTGAGCACTGTACCGCATAAGCCGAAAAACATCAATTTTACTGATTTGCGCGAAAGTAAAATTATAATGTTAATGCAGGATTAACAAATTAATATAACCGAAAAAATTGCACTTTCTTAGGTTTAGATTCAAATTCGATTTTCTTGTAAATTGTATGTTAATCACTTGAGCACTGTACCGCATAAGCCGAAAAACATGAATTTTACTGATTTGAGCGAAAGTCAAATTATATTGTTATTGCAGGATTAACAAATTAATATTACCGAAAAAGTTGCACTTTCTTAGCTTTAGACTCAAAGTCGATTTTCTTGTAAATTGTATGTCAGTTGCGTGAGCACGGTACTGCTTAAGCCGAAAAACATGAATTTTACTGATTTGAGCGAAAGTCAAATTATATTGTTATTGCAGGACTAACAAATAAATATTACCGAAAAAGTTGCACTTTCTTAGGTTTAGACTCAAAGTCGATTTTCTTGTAAATTGTATGTCAATTGCGGAAGCACTGTACTGCTTAAGCGGAAAAACATCAATATTACTGATTTCCGCGAAAGTAAAATTATAATGTTATTGCAGAATTTACATATTCATATAACCGAAAAAATTGTACTTTCTTAGTTTTAAACTTAAACTCGATTTTCTTCTAAATTGTATGTCAATTGCGTGAGCACTGTACTGCTAAAACCGAAAAACATGAATTTTGCTGATTTGAGTGAAAGTCAAATTATATTGTTATTGCAGAATTGACATATTCATATAACCGAAAAAATTGCACTTTCTTAGTCTTAGACTTAAAGTCGATTTTCTTGTAAATTGTATGTCAGTTGCGTGAGCACTGTACTGCTTAAGCCGAAAAACATGAATTTTACTGATTTGCGCGAAAGTAAAATTATATTGCTATTGCAGAATTGACAAATTAATATAACCGAAAAAATTGCACTTTCTTAGGTTTAGACTTAAAGTCGATTTTCTTTAAATTGTATGTTAATCACTTGAGCACTGTACCGCATAAGCCGAAAAACATCAATTTTACTGATTGCGCGAAAGTAAAACTATAATGTTATGGCAGGATTAACAAATTAATATAACCGAAAAAATTGCACTTTCTTAGGTTTAGACTCAAAGTCGATTTTCTTGTAAATTGTATTTCAGTTGCGTGAGCACTGTAAATTATAATGTTATGGAAGGATTAACAAATTACAATAATAAAAAAAGAAGAAAAAATTGAACTTTCTTAGATTTTTACTTAAAGCCGATTTTCTTGTAAATTGTATGTTAATTACTTGAGCACTGTACCTCATAAGCCGAAAAACAACAATTTTACTGATTTGCGCGAAAGTAAAACTATAATGTTATTGCAGGATTAACAACTTAATATTACCGAAAAAGTTGCACTTTCTTAGGTTTAGACTTAAAGTCGATTTGCTTCTAAATTGTATGTCAATTGCGTGAGCACTGTACCGCTTAAACCGAAAAACATAAATTTTACTGATTTGAGCGAAAGTAAAACTATAATGTTATTGCAGGATTAACAACTTAATATTACCGAAAAAGTTGCACTTTCTTAGGTTTAGACTTAAAGTCGATTTGCTTCTAAATTGTATGTTAATTGCGTGAGCACTGTACCGCTTAAACCGAAAAACATAAATTTTACTGATTTGAGCGAAAGTCAAATTATATTGTTATTGCAGGATTAACAAATTAATATTACCGAAAAAGTTGCACTTTCTTAGCTTTAGACTCAAAGTCGATTTTCTTGTAAATTGTATGTCAGTTGCGTGAGCACGGTACTGCTTAAGCCGAAAAACATGAATTTTACTGATTTGAGCGAAAGTCAAATTATATTGTTATTGCAGGACTAACAAATAAATATTACCGAAAAAGTTGCACTTTCTTAGGTTTAGACTCAAAGTCGATTTTCTTCTAAATTGTATGTTAATTGCGTGAGCACTGTACCGCATAAGCCGAAAAACATCAATTTTACTGATTTGCGCGAAAGTAAAATTATAATGTTAATGCAGGATTAACAAATTAATATAACCGAAAAAATTGCACTTTCTTAGGTTTAGATTCAAATTCGATTTTCTTGTAAATTGTATGTTAATCACTTGAGCACTGTACCGCATAAGCCGAAAAACATGAATTTTACTGATTTGAGCGGAAGTCAAATTATATTGTTATTGCAGGATTAACAAATTAATATTACCGAAAAAGTTGCACTTTCTTAGCTTTAGACTCAAAGTCGATTTTCTTGTAAATTGTATGTCAGTTGCGTGAGCACGGTACTGCTTAAGCCGAAAAACATGAATTTTACTGATTTGAGCGAAAGTCAAATTATATTGTTATTGCAGGACTAACAAATAAATATTACCGAAAAAGTTGCACTTTCTTAGGTTTAGACTCAAAGTCGATTTTCTTGTAAATTGTATGTTAATTGCGGAAGCACTGTACTGCTTAAGCGGAAAAACATCAATATTACTGATTTCCGCGAAAGTAAAATTATAATGTTATTGCAGAATTTACATATTCATATAACCGAAAAAATTGTACTTTCTTAGTTTTAAACTTAAACTCGATTTTCTTCTAAATTGTATGTCAATTGCGTGAGCACTGTACTGCTAAAACCGAAAAACATGAATTTTGCTGATTTGAGTGAAAGTCAAATTATATTGTTATTGCAGAATTGACATATTCATATAACCGAAAAAATTGCACTTTCTTAGTCTTAGACTTAAAGTCGATTTTCTTTAAATTGTATGTTAATCACTTGAGCACTGTACCGCATAAGCCGAAAAACATCAATTTTACTGATTGCGCGAAAGTAAAACTATAATGTTATGGCAGGATTAACAAATTAATATAACCGAAAAAATTGCACTTTCTTAGGTTTAGACTTAAAGTCGATTTTCTTTAAATTGTATGTTAATCACTTGAGCACTGTACCGCATAAGCCGAAAAACATCAATTTTACTGATTGCGCGAAAGTAAAACTATAATGTTATGGCAGGATTAACAAATTAATATAACCGAAAAAATTGCACTTTCTTAGGTTTAGACTCAAAGTCGATTTTCTTGTAAATTGTATGTCAGTTGCGTGAGCACTGTACTGCTTAAGCCGAAAAACATGAATTTTACTGATTTGCGCGAAAGTAAAATTATATTGCTATTGCAGAATTGACAAATTAATATAACCGAAAAAATTGCACTTTCTTAGGTTTAGACTTAAAGTCGATTTTCTTTAAATTGTATGTTAATCACTTGAGCACTGTACCGCATAAGCCGAAAAACATCAATTTTACTGATTGCGCGAAAGTAAAACTATAATGTTATGGCAGGATTAACAAATTAATATAACCGAAAAAATTGCACTTTCTTAGGTTTAGACTCAAAGTCGATTTTCTTGTAAATTGTATTTCAGTTGCGCGAGCACTGTAAATTATAATGTTATGGAAGGATTAACAAATTACAATAATAAAAAAAGAAGAAAAAATTGAACTTTCTTAGATTTTTACTTAAAGCCGATTTTCTTGTAAATTGTATGTTAATTACTTGAGCACTGTACCTCATAAGCCGAAAAACAACAATTTTACTGATTTGCGCGAAAGTAAAACTATAATGTTATTGCAGGATTAACAACTTAATATTACCGAAAAAGTTGCACTTTCTTAGGT
Organism: Bactrocera oleae; assembly: GCF_042242935.1. Lineage (NCBI taxonomy): Eukaryota > Metazoa > Arthropoda > Insecta > Diptera > Tephritidae > Bactrocera > Bactrocera oleae. Next base: position 12,524,606 of record NC_091541.1, on the reverse strand, counting down.
TTAGACTTAAAGTCGATTTGCTTCTAAATTGTATGTTAATTGCGTGAGCACTGTACCGCTTAAACCGAAAAACATAAATTTTACTGATTTGAGCGAAAGTCAAATTATATTGTTATTGCAGGATTAACAAATTAATATTACCGAAAAAGTTGCACTTTCTTAGCTTTAGACTCAAAGTCGATTTTCTTGTAAATTGTATGTCAGTTGCGTGAGCACGGTACTGCTTAAGCCGAAAAACATGAATTTTACTGATTTGAGCGAAAGTCAAATTATATTGTTATTGCAGGACTAACAAATAAATATTACCGAAAAAGTTGCACTTTCTTAGGTTTAGACTCAAAGTCGATTTTCTTGTAAATTGTATGTCAATTGCGGAAGCACTGTACTGCTTAAGCGGAAAAACATCAATATTACTGATTTCCGCGAAAGTAAAATTATAATGTTATTGCAGAATTTACATATTCATATAACCGAAAAAGTTGTACTTTCTTAGTTTTAAACTTAAACTCGATTTTCTTCTAAATTGTATGTCAATTGCGTGAGCACTGTACTGCTAAAACCGAAAAACATGAATTTTGCTGATTTGAGTGAAAGTCAAATTATATTGTTATTGCAGAATTGACATATTCATATAACCGAAAAAATTGCACTTTCTTAGTCTTAGACTTAAAGTCGATTTTCTTGTAAATTGTATGTCAGTTGCGTGAGCACTGTACTGCTTAAGCCGAAAAACATGAATTTTACTGATTTGCGCGAAAGTAAAATTATATTGCTATTGCAGAATTGACAAATTAATATAACCGAAAAAATTGCACTTTCTTAGGTTTAGACTTAAAGTCGATTTTCTTTAAATTGTATGTTAATCACTTGAGCACTGTACCGCATAAGCCGAAAAACATCAATTTTACTGATTGCGCGAAAGTAAAACTATAATGTTATGGCAGGATTAACAAATTAATATAACCGAAAAAATTGCACTTTCTTAGGTTTAGACTCAAAGTCGATTTTCTTGTAAATTGTATTTCAGTTGCGCGAGCACTGTAAATTATAATGTTATGGAAGGATTAACAAATTACAATAATAAAAAAAGAAGAAAAAATTGAACTTTCTTAGATTTTTACTTAAAGCCGATTTTCTTGTAAATTGTATGTTAATTACTTGAGCACTGTACCTCATAAGCCGAAAAACAACAATTTTACTGATTTGCGCGAAAGTAAAACTATAATGTTATTGCAGGATTAACAACTTAATATTACCGAAAAAGTTGCACTTTCTTAGGTTTAGACTTAAAGTCGATTTGCTTCTAAATTGTATGTTAATTGCGTGAGCACTGTACCGCTTAAACCGAAAAACATAAATTTTACTGATTTGAGCGAAAGTCAAATTATATTGTTATTGCAGGATTAACAAATTAATATTACCGAAAAAGTTGCACTTTCTTAGCTTTAGACTCAAAGTCGATTTTCTTGTAAATTGTATGTCAGTTGCGTGAGCACGGTACTGCTTAAGCCGAAAAACATGAATTTTACTGATTTGAGCGAAAGTCAAATTATATTGTTATTGCAGGACTAACAAATAAATATTACCGAAAAAGTTGCACTTTCTTAGGTTTAGACTCAAAGTCGATTTTCTTGTAAATTGTATGTCAATTGCGGAAGCACTGTACTGCTTAAGCGGAAAAACATCAATATTACTGATTTCCGCGAAAGTAAAATTATAATGTTATTGCAGAATTTACATATTCATATAACCGAAAAAATTGTACTTTCTTAGTTTTAAAATTAAACTCGATTTTCTTCTAAATTGTATGTCAATTGCGTGAGCACTGTACTGCTAAAACCGAAAAACATGAATTTTGCTGATTTGAGTGTAAGTCAAATTATATTGTTATTGCAGAATTGACATATTCATATAACCGAAAAAATTGCACTTTCTTAGTCTTAGACTTAAAGTCGATTTTCTTGTAAATTGTATGTCAGTTGCGTGAGCACTGTACTGCTTAAGCCGAAAAACATGAATTTTACTGATTTGCGCGAAAGTAAAATTATATTGCTATTGCAGAATTGACAAATTAATATAACCGAAAAAATTGCACTTTCTTAGGTTTAGACTTAAAGTCGATTTTCTTTAAATTGTATGTTAATCACTTGAGCACTGTACCGCATAAGCCGAAAAACATCAATTTTACTGATTTGCGCGAAAGTAAAACTATAATGTTATGGCAGGATTAACAAATTAATATAACCGAAAAAATTGCACTTTCTTAGGTTTAGACTCAAAGTCGATTTTCTTGTAAATTGTATGTTAATCACTTGAGCACTGTACCGCATAAGCCGAAAAACATCAATTTTACTGATTTGCGCGTAAGTAAAACGATAATGTTATTGCAGGATTATCAACTTAATATTACCGAAAAAGTTGCACTTTCTTAGGTTTAGACTCAAATTCGATTTTCTTGTAAATTGTATGTTAATCACTTGAGCACTGTACCGCATAAGCCGAAAAACATCAATTTTACTGATTTGCGGGAAAGTAAAACTATAATGTTATTGCAGGATTAACAACTTAATATTACCGAAAAAGTTGCAATTTCTTAGGTTTAGACTCAAAGTCGATTTTCTTGTAAATTGTATGTTAATCACTTGAGCACTGTACCGCATAAGCCGAAAAACAGCAATTTTACTAAGTTGCGCGAAAGTAAAATATATAGCTATTGCAGAATTTACATATTCATATATCCGAAAAAATTGCACTTTCTTAGCTTTAGACTTAAAGTCGATTTTCTTATAAATTGTATTTCAGTTGCGTGAGCACTGTAAACTATAATGTTATGGCAGGATTAACAAATTAATATAAAAAAAAGAAAAGAAAAAATTGAACTTTCTTAAATTTTCACTTAAAGCCGATTTTCTTGTAAATTGTATGTTAATTACTTGTGCACTGTACCGCATAAGCCGAAAAACAGCAATTTTACTGATTTGCGCGAAAGTAAAACTATAATGTTATTGCAGGATTAACAACTTAATATTACCGAAAAAGTTGCACTTTCTTAGGTTTAGACTTAAAGTCGATTTGCTTCTAAATTGTATGTTAATTGCGTGAGAACTGTACTGCCTAAGCCGAAAAACATGAATTTTACTGATTTGAGCGAAAGTCAAATTATATTGTTATTGCAGGATTAACAAATTAATATTACCGAAAAAGTTGCACTTTCTTAGTTTTAGACTCAAAGTCGATATTCTTGTAAATTGTATGTCAATTGCGGAAGCACTGTACTGCTTAAGCCGAAAAACATCAATATTACTGATTTCCGCGAAAGTAAAATTATAATGTTATTGCAAAATTTACATATTCATATAACCGAAAAAATTGTACCTTCTTAGTTTTAGACTTAAACTCGATTTTCTTCTAAATTATTTGTCAATTGCGTGAGCACTGTACTGCTTAAGCCGAAAAACATGAATTTTACTGATTTGCGCGAAAGTAAAATTATATTGCTATTGCAGAATTGACAAATTAATATAACCGAAAAAATTGCATTTTCTTAGGTTTAGACTTAAAGTCGATTTTCTTGTAAATTGTATGTCTTGTCTTATCACTTGAGCACTGTACCGCATAAGCCGAAAAACATCAATTTTACCGATTTGCGCGAAAGTAAAACTATAATGTTATTGCAGGATTAACAACTTAATATTACCGAAAAAGTTGCACTTTCTTAGGTTTAGACTCAAAGTCGATTTTCTTGTAAATTGTATGTTAATCACTTGAGCACTGTACCGCATAAGCCGAAAAACATCAATTTTACTGATTTGCGCGAAAGAAAAACTGTAATGTTATTGCAGGATTAACAACTTAATATTACCGAAAAAGTTGCACTTTCTTAGGTTTAGACTCAAAGTCGATTTTCTTGTAATTTCTATGTTAATCACTTGAGCACTGTACCGCATAAGCCGAAAAACAACAATTTTACTAAGTTGCGCGAAAGTAAAATTATATGGCTATTGCAGAATTGACATATTCATATAACCGAAAAAGTTGCACTTTCTTAGGTTTAGACTTAAAGTCGATTTTCTTGTAAATTGTATGTCTTGTCTTATCACTTGAGCACTGTACCGCATAAGCCGAAAAACATCAATTTTACTGATTTGCGCGAAAGTAAAACTATAATGTTATTGCAGGATTAACAAAATAATATAAGCGAAAAAGTTGCACTTTCTTAGGTTTAGACTCAAAGTCGTATTTTCTTGTAAAGTGTATGTCAAATGCGGCAGCACTGTGCTGCCTTAACCGAAAAACATCAATATTACTAATTTGCGCGAAAGTAAAATTATAATGTTAATGCAGGATTAACAAATTAATATAACCGAAAAAATTGCACTTTCTAAGGTTTAGACTCAAAGTCGATTTTCTTGTAAATTGTATGTTAATCACTTGAGCACTGTACCGCATAAGCCGAAAAACATCAATTTTACTGATTTGCGCGAAAGTAAAACTATAATGTTATTGCAGGATTAACAAAATAATATTAGCGAAAAAGTTACACTTTCTTGGGTTTAGACTCAAAGTCGATTTCCTTCTAAATTGTATGTTAATTGCGTGAGCACTGTACCGCATAAGCCGAAAAACGTCAATTTTACTAATTTGCGCGAAAGTAAAATTATAATGTTAATGCAGGATTAACAAATTAATATAACCGAAAAAATTGCACTTCCTAAGGTTTAGACTCAAAGTCGATTTTCTTGTAAATTGTATGTTTATTACTTGAGCACTGTACTGCATAAGCCGAAAAACATCAATTTTACTGATTTGCGCGAAAGTAAAACTATAATGTTATTGCAGGATTAACAACTTAATATTACCGAAAAAGTTGCACTTTCTTAGGTTTAGACTCAAAGTCGATTTTCTTGTAAATTGTATGTTAATTACTTGAGCACTGTACCGCATAAGCCGAAAAACATGAATTTTACTGATTTGTGCGAAAGTCAAATTATATTGTTATTGCAGGATTAACAAAATAATATTAGCGAAAAAGTTGCACTTTCTTAGGTTTAGACTCAAAGTCGATTTTCTTGTAAGTTGTATGTCAATTGCGGCAGCACTGTGCTGCTTAAGCCGAAAAACATCAATATTACTGATTTGCGCGAAAGTAAAATTATAATGTTATTGCAGAATTTACATATTCATATAACCGAAAAAATTGTACTTTCTTAGTTTTAGACTTAAAGTCGATTTTCTTGTAAATTGTATGTTAATCACTTGAGCACTGTACCGCATAAGCCGAAAAACAACAATCTTACTGATTTGCGCGAAAGTAAAATTATAATGTTAATGCAGGATTAACAAATTAATATAGCCGAAAAAATTGCACTTTCTTGGGTTTAGACTCAAAGTCGATTTTCTTGTAAATTGTATGTTAATCACTTGAGCACTGTACCGCATAAGCCGAAAAACATCAATTTTACTGATTTGCGCGAAAGTAAAACTATAATGTTATTGCAGGATTAAAAACTTAATATTACCGAAAAAGTTGCACTTTTTTAGATTTAGACTCAAAGTCGATTTTCTTGTAAATTGTATGTTAATCACTTGAGCACTGTACCGCATAAGCCGAAAAACAACAATTTTACTAAGTTGCGCGAAAGTAAAATTATATAGCTATTGCAGAATTGACATATTCATATAACCGAAAAAATTGCACTTTCTTAGGTTTAGACTCAAAGTCGATTTTCTTGTAAATTGTATGTTAATTGCGTGAGCACTGTACCGCTTAAACCGAAAAACATGAATTTTACTGATTTGAGCGAAAGTCAAATTATATTGTTATTGCAGGATTAACAAATTAATATTACCGAAAAAGTTGCACTTTCTTAGGTTTAGACTCAAAGTCGATTTTCTTGTAAATTGTATGTCAGTTGCGTGAGCACTGTACTGCTTAAGCCGAAAAACATCAATTTTACTGATTTGAGCGAAAGTCAAATTATATTGTTATTGCAGGATTAACAAATTAATTTTACCGAAAAGTTGGACTTTCTTAGGTTTAGACTTAAAGTCGATTTTCTTGTAAATTGTATGTTAATCACTTGAGCACTGTACCGCATAAGCCGAAAAACATCAATTTTACTGATTTGCGCGAAAGTAAAACTATAATGTTATTGCAGGATTAACAACTTAATATTACCGAAAAAGTTGCAATTTCTTAGGTTTAGACTCAAATTCGATTTTCTTGTAAATTGTATGTTAATCACTTGAGCACTGTACCGCATAAGCCGAAAAACATCAATTTTACTGATTTGCGCGAAAGTAAAACTATAATGTTATTGCAGGATTAACAACTTAATATTACCGAAAAAGTTGCAATTTCTTAGGTTTAGACTCAAAGTCGTATTTTCTTGTAAAGTGTATGTCAAATGCGGCAGCACTGTGCTGCCTTAACCGAAAAACATCAATATTACTAATTTGCGCGAAAGTAAAATTATAATGTTAATGCAGGATTAACAAATTAATATAACCGAAAAAATTGCACTTTCTAAGGTTTAGACTCAAAGTCGATTTTCTTGTAAATTGTATGTTAATCACTTGAGCACTGTACCGCATAAGCCGAAAAACATCAATTTTACTGATTTGCGCGAAAGTAAAACTATAATGTTATTGCAGGATTAACAAAATAATATTAGCGAAAAAGTTACACTTTCTTGGGTTTAGACTCAAAGTCGATTTCCTTCTAAATTGTATGTTAATTGCGTGAGCACTGTACCGCATAAGCCGAAAAACGTCAATTTTACTAATTTGCGCGAAAGTAAAATTATAATGTTAATGCAGGATTAACAAATTAATATAACCGAAAAAATTGCACTTCCTAAGGTTTAGACTCAAAGTCGATTTTCTTGTAAATTGTATGTTTATTACTTGAGCACTGTACTGCATAAGCCGAAAAACATCAATTTTACTGATTTGCGCGAAAGTAAAACTATAATGTTATTGCAGGATTAACAACTTAATATTACCGAAAAAGTTGCACTTTCTTAGGTTTAGACTCAAAGTCGATTTTCTTGTAAATTGTATGTTAATTACTTGAGCACTGTACCGCATAAGCCGAAAAACATGAATTTTACTGATTTGTGCGAAAGTCAAATTATATTGTTATTGCAGGATTAACAAAATAATATTACCGAAAAAGTTGCACTTTCTTAGGTTTAGACTCAAAGTCGATTTTCTTGTAAATTGTATGTCAGTTGCGTGAGCACTGTACTGCTTAAGCCGAAAAACATCAATTTTACTGATTTGAGCGAAAGTCAAATTATATTGTTATTGCAGAATTGACATATTCATATAACCGAAAAAATTGCACTTTCTTAGTCTTAGACTTAAAGTCGATTTTCTTGTAAATTGTATGTCAGTTGCGTGAGCACTGTACTGCTTAAGCCGAAAAACATGAATTTTACTGATTTGCGCGAAAGTAAAATTATATTGCTATTGCAGAATTGACAAATTAATATAACCGAAAAAATTGCACTTTCTTAGGTTTAGACTTAAAGTCGATTTTCTTTAAATTGTATGTTAATCACTTGAGCACTGTACCGCATAAGCCGAAAAACATCAATTTTACTGATTGCGCGAAAGTAAAACTATAATGTTATGGCAGGATTAACAAATTAATATAACCGAAAAAATTGCACTTTCTTAGGTTTAGACTCAAAGTCGATTTTCTTGCAAATTGTATTTCAGTTGCGCGAGCACTGTAAATTATAATGTTATGGAAGGATTAACAAATTACAATAATAAAAAAAGAAGAAAAAATTGAACTTTCTTAGATTTTTACTTAAAGCCGATTTTCTTGTAAATTGTATGTTAATTACTTGAGCACTGTACTGCATAAGCCGAAAAACATCAATTTTACTGATTTGCGCGAAAGTAAAACTATAATGTTATTGCAGGATTAACAACTTAATATTACCGAAAAAGTTGCACTTTCTTAGGTTTAGACTCAAAGTCGATTTTCTTGTAAATTGTATGTTAATTACTTGAGCACTGTACCGCTTAAACCGAAAAACATGAATTTTACTGATTTGAGCGAAAGTCAAATTATATTGTTATTGCAGGATTAACAAATTAATATTACCGAAAAAGTTGCACTTTCTTAGGTTTAGACTCAAAGTCGATTTTCTTGTAAATTGTATGTCAGTTGCGTGAGCACTGTACTGCTTAAGCCGAAAAACATCAATTTTACTGATTTGAGCGAAAGTCAAATTATATTGTTATTGCAGGATTAACAAATTAATATTACCGAAAAAGTTGCACTTTCTTAGGTTTAGACTCAAAGTCGATTTTCTTGTAAATTGTATGTCAGTTGCGTGAGCACTGTACTGCTTAAGCCGAAAAACATCAATTTTACTGATTTGAGCGAAAGTCAAATTATATTGTTATTGCAGGATTAACAAATTAATTTTACCGAAAAGTTGGACTTTCTTAGGTTTAGACTTAAAGTCGATTTTCTTGTAAATTGTATGTTAATCACTTGAGCACTGTACCGCATAAGCCGAAAAACATCAATTTTACTGATTTGCGCGTAAGTAAAACGATAATGTTATTGCAGGATTATCAACTTAATATTACCGAAAAAGTTGCACTTTCTTAGGTTTAGACTCAAATTCGATTTTCTTGTAAATTGTATGTTAATCACTTGAGCACTGTACCGCATAAGCCGAAAAACATCAATTTTACTGATTTGCGCGAAAGTAAAACTATAATGTTATTGCAGGATTAACAACTTAATATTACCGAAAAAGTTGCAATTTCTTAGGTTTAGACTCAAAGTCGATTTTCTTGTAAATTGTATGTTAATCACTTGAGCACTGTACCGCATAAGCCGAAAAACAGCAATTTTACTAAGTTGCGCGAAAGTAAAATATATAGCTATTGCAGAATTTACATATTCATATATCCGAAAAAATTGCACTTTCTTAGCTTTAGACTCAAAGTCGATTTTCTTATAAATTGTATTTCAGTTGCGTGAGCACTGTAAACTATAATGTTATGGCAGGATTAACAAATTAATATAAAAAAAAGAAAAGAAAAAATTGAACTTTCTTAAATTTTCACTTAAAGCCGATTTTCTTGTAAATTGTATGTTAATTACTTGAGCACTGTACCGCATAAGCCGAAAAACAGCAATTTTACTGATTTGCGCGAAAGTAAAACTATAATGTTATTGCAGGATTAACAACTTAATATTACCGAAAAAGTTGCACTTTCTTAGGTTTAGACTTAAAGTCGATTTGCTTCTAAATTGTATGTTAATTGCGTGAGAACTGTACTGCCTAAGCCGAAAAACATGAATTTTACTGATTTGAGCGAAAGTCAAATTATATTGTTATTGCAGGATTAACAAATTAATATTACCGAAAAAGTTGCACTTTCTTAGTTTTAGACTCAAAGTCGATTTTCTTGTAAATTGTATGTCAGTTGCGTGAGCACGGTACTGCTTAAGCCGAAAAACATGAATTTTACTGATTTGAGCGAAAGTCAAATTATATTGTTATTGCAGGACTAACAAATAAATATTACCGAAAAAGTTGCACTTTCTTAGGTTTAGACTCAAAGTCGATTTTCTTGTAAATTGTATGTCAATTGCGGAAGCACTGTACTGCTTAAGCGGAAAAACATCAATATTACTGATTTCCGCGAAAGTAAAATTATAATGTTATTGCAGAATTTACATATTCATATAACCGAAAAAGTTGTACTTTCTTAGTTTTAAACTTAAACTCGATTTTCTTCTAAATTGTATGTCAATTGCGTGAGCACTGTACTGCTAAAACCGAAAAACATGAATTTTGCTGATTTGAGTGAAAGTCAAATTATATTGTTATTGCAGAATTGACATATTCATATAACCGAAAAAATTGCACTTTCTTAGTCTTAGACTTAAAGTCGATTTTCTTGTAAATTGTATGTCAGTTGCGTGAGCACTGTACTGCTTAAGCCGAAAAACATGAATTTTACTGATTTGCGCGAAAGTAAAATTATATTGCTATTGCAGAATTGACAAATTAATATAACCGAAAAAATTGCACTTTCTTAGGTTTAGACTTAAAGTCGATTTTCTTTAAATTGTATGTTAATCACTTGAGCACTGTACCGCATAAGCCGAAAAACATCAATTTTACTGATTGCGCGAAAGTAAAACTATAATGTTATGGCAGGATTAACAAATTAATATAACCGAAAAAATTGCACTTTCTTAGGTTTAGACTCAAAGTCGATTTTCTTGTAAATTGTATTTCAGTTGCGCGAGCACTGTAAATTATAATGTTATGGAAGGATTAACAAATTACAATAATAAAAAAAGAAGAAAAAATTGAACTTTCTTAGATTTTTACTTAAAGCCGATTTTCTTGTAAATTGTATGTTAATTACTTGAGCACTGTACCTCATAAGCCGAAAAACAACAATTTTACTGATTTGCGCGAAAGTAAAACTATAATGTTATTGCAGGATTAACAACTTAATATTACCGAAAAAGTTGCACTTTCTTAGGTTTAGACTTAAAGTCGATTTGCTTCTAAATTGTATGTTAATTGCGTGAGCACTGTACCGCTTAAACCGAAAAACATAAATTTTACTGATTTGAGCGAAAGTCAAATTATATTGTTATTGCAGGATTAACAAATTAATATTACCGAAAAAGTTGCACTTTCTTAGCTTTAGACTCAAAGTCGATTTTCTTGTAAATTGTATGTCAGTTGCGTGAGCACGGTACTGCTTAAGCCGAAAAACATGAATTTTACTGATTTGAGCGAAAGTCAAATTATATTGTTATTGCAGGACTAACAAATAAATATTACCGAAAAAGTTGCACTTTCTTAGGTTTAGACTCAAAGTCGATTTTCTTGTAAATTGTATGTCAATTGCGGAAGCACTGTACTGCTTAAGCGGAAAAACATCAATATTACTGATTTCCGCGAAAGTAAAATTATAATGTTATTGCAGAATTTACATATTCATATAACCGAAAAAATTGTACTTTCTTAGTTTTAAAATTAAACTCGATTTTCTTCTAAATTGTATGTCAATTGCGTGAGCACTGTACTGCTAAAACCGAAAAACATGAATTTTGCTGATTTGAGTGTAAGTCAAATTATATTGTTATTGCAGAATTGACATATTCATATAACCGAAAAAATTGCACTTTCTTAGTCTTAGACTTAAAGTCGATTTTCTTGTAAATTGTATGTCAGTTGCGTGAGCACTGTACTGCTTAAGCCGAAAAACATGAATTTTACTGATTTGCGCGAAAGTAAAATTATATTGCTATTGCAGAATTGACAAATTAATATAACCGAAAAAATTGCACTTTCTTAGGTTTAGACTTAAAGTCGATTTTCTTTAAATTGTATGTTAATCACTTGAGCACTGTACCGCATAAGCCGAAAAACATCAATTTTACTGATTTGCGCGAAAGTAAAACTATAATGTTATGGCAGGATTAACAAATTAATATAACCGAAAAAATTGCACTTTCTTAGGTTTAGACTCAAAGTCGATTTTCTTGTAAATTGTATGTTAATCACTTGAGCACTGTACCGCATAAGCCGAAAAACATCAATTTTACTGATTTGCGCGTAAGTAAAACGATAATGTTATTGCAGGATTATCAACTTAATATTACCGAAAAAGTTGCACTTTCTTAGGTTTAGACTCAAATTCGATTTTCTTGTAAATTGTATGTTAATCACTTGAGCACTGTACCGCATAAGCCGAAAAACATCAATTTTACTGATTTGCGCGAAAGTAAAACTATAATGTTATTGCAGGATTAACAACTTAATATTACCGAAAAAGTTGCAATTTCTTAGGTTTAGACTCAAAGTCGATTTTCTTGTAAATTGTATGTTAATCACTTGAGCACTGTACCGCATAAGCCGAAAAACAGCAATTTTACTAAGTTGCGCGAAAGTAAAATATATAGCTATTGCAGAATTTACATATTCATATATCCGAAAAAATTGCACTTTCTTAGCTTTAGACTTAAAGTCGATTTTCTTATAAATTGTATTTCAGTTGCGTGAGCACTGTAAACTATAATGTTATGGCAGGATTAACAAATTAATATAAAAAAAAGAAAAGAAAAAATTGAACTTTCTTAAATTTTCACTTAAAGCCGATTTTCTTGTAAATTGTATGTTAATTACTTGAGCACTGTACCGCATAAGCCGAAAAACAGCAATTTTACTGATTTGCGCGAAAGTAAAACTATAATGTTATTGCAGGATTAACAACTTAATATTACCGAAAAAGTTGCACTTTCTTAGGTTTAGACTTAAAGTCGATTTGCTTCTAAATTGTATGTTAATTGCGTGAGAACTGTACTGCCTAAGCCGAAAAACATGAATTTTACTGATTTGAGCGAAAGTCAAATTATATTGTTATTGCAGGATTAACAAATTAATATTACCGAAAAAGTTGCACTTTCTTAGTTTTAGACTCAAAGTCGATATTCTTGTAAATTGTATGTCAATTGCGGAAGCACTGTACTGCTTAAGCCGAAAAACATCAATATTACTGATTTCCGCGAAAGTAAAATTATAATGTTATTGCAAAATTTACATATTCATATAACCGAAAAAATTGTACCTTCTTAGTTTTAGACTTAAACTCGATTTTCTTCTAAATTATTTGTCAATTGCGTGAGCACTGTACTGCTTAAGCCGAAAAACATGAATTTTACTGATTTGCGCGAAAGTAAAATTATATTGCTATTGCAGAATTGACAAATTAATATAACCGAAAAAATTGCATTTTCTTAGGTTTAGACTTAAAGTCGATTTTCTTGTAAATTGTATGTCTTGTCTTATCACTTGAGCACTGTACCGCATAAGCCGAAAAACATCAATTTTACCGATTTGCGCGAAAGTAAAACTATAATGTTATTGCAGGATTAACAACTTAATATTACCGAAAAAGTTGCACTTTCTTAGGTTTAGACTCAAAGTCGATTTTCTTGTAAATTGTATGTTAATCACTTGAGCACTGTACCGCATAAGCCGAAAAACATCAATTTTACTGATTTGCGCGAAAGAAAAACTGTAATGTTATTGCAGGATTAACAACTTAATATTACCGAAAAAGTTGCACTTTCTTAGGTTTAGACTCAAAGTCGATTTTCTTGTAATTTCTATGTTAATCACTTGAGCACTGTACCGCATAAGCCGAAAAACAACAATTTTACTAAGTTGCGCGAAAGTAAAATTATATGGCTATTGCAGAATTGACATATTCATATAACCGAAAAAGTTGCACTTTCTTAGGTTTAGACTTAAAGTCGATTTTCTTGTAAATTGTATGTCTTGTCTTATCACTTGAGCACTGTACCGCATAAGCCGAAAAACATCAATTTTACTGATTTGCGCGAAAGTAAAACTATAATGTTATTGCAGGATTAACAAAATAATATAAGCGAAAAAGTTGCACTTTCTTAGGTTTAGACTCAAAGTCGTATTTTCTTGTAAAGTGTATGTCAAATGCGGCAGCACTGTGCTGCCTTAACCGAAAAACATCAATATTACTAATTTGCGCGAAAGTAAAATTATAATGTTAATGCAGGATTAACAAATTAATATAACCGAAAAAATTGCACTTTCTAAGGTTTAGACTCAAAGTCGATTTTCTTGTAAATTGTATGTTAATCACTTGAGCACTGTACCGCATAAGCAGAAAAACATCAATTTTACTGATTTGCGCGAAAGTAAAACTATAATGTTATTGCAGGATTAACAAAATAATATTAGCGAAAAAGTTACACTTTCTTGGGTTTAGACTCAAAGTCGATTTCCTTCTAAATTGTATGTTAATTGCGTGAGCACTGTACCGCATAAGCCGAAAAACGTCAATTTTACTAATTTGCGCGAAAGTAAAATTATAATGTTAATGCAGGATTAACAAATTAATATAACCGAAAAAATTGCACTTCCTAAGGTTTAGACTCAAAGTCGATTTTCTTGTAAATTGTATGTTTATTACTTGAGCACTGTACTGCATAAGCCGAAAAACATCAATTTTACTGATTTGCGCGAAAGTAAAACTATAATGTTATTGCAGGATTAACAACTTAATATTACCGAAAAAGTTGCACTTTCTTAGGTTTAGACTCAAAGTCGATTTTCTTGTAAATTGTATGTTAATTACTTGAGCACTGTACCGCATAAGCCGAAAAACATGAATTTTACTGATTTGTGCGAAAGTCAAATTATATTGTTATTGCAGGATTAACAAAATAATATTAGCGAAAAAGTTGCACTTTCTTAGGTTTAGACTCAAAGTCGATTTTCTTGTAAGTTGTATGTCAATTGCGGCAGCACTGTGCTGCTTAAGCCGAAAAACATCAATATTACTGATTTGCGCGAAAGTAAAATTATAATGTTATTGCAGAATTTACATATTCATATAACCGAAAAAATTGTACTTTCTTAGTTTTAGACTTAAAGTCGATTTTCTTGTAAATTGTATGTTAATCACTTGAGCACTGTACCGCATAAGCCGAAAAACAACAATCTTACTGATTTGCGCGAAAGTAAAATTATAATGTTAATGCAGGATTAACAAATTAATATAGCCGAAAAAATTGCACTTTCTTGGGTTTAGACTCAAAGTCGATTTTCTTGTAAATTGTATGTTAATCACTTGAGCACTGTACCGCATAAGCCGAAAAACATCAATTTTACTGATTTGCGCGAAAGTAAAACTATAATGTTATTGCAGGATTAAAAACTTAATATTACCGAAAAAGTTGCACTTTTTTAGATTTAGACTCAAAGTCGATTTTCTTGTAAATTGTATGTTAATCACTTGAGCACTGTACCGCATAAGCCGAAAAACAACAATTTTACTAAGTTGCGCGAAAGTAAAATTATATAGCTATTGCAGAATTGACATATTCATATAACCGAAAAAATTGCACTTTCTTAGGTTTAGACTCAAAGTCGATTTTCTTGTAAATTGTATGTTAATTGCGTGAGCACTGTACCGCTTAAACCGAAAAACATGAATTTTACTGATTTGAGCGAAAGTCAAATTATATTGTTATTGCAGGATTAACAAATTAATATTACCGAAAAAGTTGCACTTTCTTAGGTTTAGACTCAAAGTCGATTTTCTTGTAAATTGTATGTCAGTTGCGTGAGCACTGTACTGCTTAAGCCGAAAAACATCAATTTTACTGATTTGAGCGAAAGTCAAATTATATTGTTATTGCAGGATTAACAAATTAATTTTACCGAAAAGTTGGACTTTCTTAGGTTTAGACTTAAAGTCGATTTTCTTGTAAATTGTATGTTAATCACTTGAGAACCGTACCGCATAAGCCGAAAAACATCAATTTTACTGATTTGCGCGAAAGTAAAACTATAATGTTATGGCAGGATTAACAAATTAATATAAAAAAGAAAAGAAAAAATTGAACTTTCTTAGATTTTTACTTAAAGCCGATTTTCTTGTAAATTGTATGTTAATTACCTGAGCGCTGTACCGCTTAGGCCGAAAAACATCAATTTTACTGATTTGCGCGAAAGTAAAATTATAACATTATTGCAGAATTTACATATTCATATAACCGAAAAAATTGTACTTTCTTAGTTTTAGACTTAAAGTCGATTTTCTTCTAAATTGTATGTCAATTGCGTGAGCACTGTACCGCTTAAACCGAAAAACATGAATTTGACTAATTTGAGCGAAAGTCAAATTATATTGTTATTGCAGAATTAACATATTCATATAACCGAAAAAATTGCACTTGCTTAATTTTAGACTTAAAGTCGATTTTCTTGTAAGTTGTATTTCAGTTGCGAGAGCACTGTACCGCTTAAGCCGAAAAACATGAATTTTACTGATTTGTGCGAAAGTCAAATTATATTGTTATTGCAGGATTAACAAAATAATATTAGCGAAAAAGTTGCACTTTCTTAGGTTTAGACTCAAAGTCGATTTTCTTGTACATTGTATGTCAATTGCGGCAGCACTGTGCCGCTTAAGCCGAAAAACATCAATATTATTGATTTGCGCGAAAGTAAAATTATAATGTTATTGCAGAATTTACATATTCATATAACCGAAATAATTGTACTTTCTTAGTTTTAGACTTAAAGTCGATTTTCTTCTAAATTGTATGTTAATTGCGTGAGCACTGTACCGCATAAGCCGAAAAACATCAATTTTACTGATTTGCGCGAAAGTAAAATTATAATGTTAATGCAGGATTAACAAATTAATATAACCGAAAAAATTGCACTTTCTTAGGTTTAGACTCAAAGTCGATTTTCTTGTAAATTGTATGTTAACCACTTGAGCACTGTACCGAATAAGCCGAAAAACATCAATTTTACTGATTTGCGCGAAAGTAAAATTATATTGCTATTGCAGAATTGACAAATTAATATAACCGAAAAAATTGCACTTTCTTAGGTTTAGACTCAAAGTCGATTTTCTTGTAAATTGTATGTTAATCACTTGAGCACTGTACCGCATAAGCCGAAAAACATCAATATTACTGATTTGCGCGAAAGTAAAACTATAATGTTATTGCAGGATTTACAAATAAATATAAAAAAAAGAAAAGAAAAAATTGAACTTTCTTAGATTTTTACTTAAAGTCGATTTTCTTGTAAGTTGTATTTCAGTTGCGAGAGCACTGTACCGCTTAAGCCGAAAAACATGAATTTTACTGATTTGTGCGAAAGTCAAATTATATTGTTATTGCAGGATTAACAAAATAATATTAGCGAAAAAGTTGCACTTTCTTAGGTTTAGACTCAAAGTCGCTTTTCTTGTAAATTGTATGTCAATTGCGGCAGCACTGTGCTGCTTAAGCCGAAAAACATCAATATTACTGATTTGCGCGAAAGTAAAATTATAATGTTATCGCAGAATTTACATATTCATATAACCGAAAAAATTGTACTTTCTTAGGTTTAGACTCAAAGCCGATTTTCTTGTAAATTGTATGTTAATCACTTGAGCACTGTACCGCATAAGCCGAAAAACATCAATATTACTGATTTGCGCGAAAGTAAAACTATAATGTTATTGCAGGATTTACAAATTAATATAAAAAAAAGAAAAGAAAAAATTGAACTTTCTTAGATTTTTACTTAAAGCCCATTTTCTTGTAAATTGTATGTTAATTACTTGAGCGCTGTACCGCTTAGGCCGAAAAACATCAATTTTACTGATTTGCGCGAAAGTAAAATTATAATGTTATTGCAGAATTTACATATTCATATAACCTAAAAAATTGAACTTTCTTAGATTTTTACTTAAAGTCTATTATCTTGTAAATTTTATTTCAGTTGCATGAGCACTGTACCGCTTAAGCCGAAAAACATGAATTTTACTGATTTGCGCGAAAGTAAAATTATATTGCTTTGCAGAATTGTTAAAAAATAATATAACCAAAAAAATTGAACTTTCTTAGATTTTTACTTAAAGCCAATTTTCTTGTAAATTGTATGTTAATTACTTAAGCGCTGTACCCCTTAGGCCGAAAAACATCAATTTTACTGATTTGAGCGAAAGTAAAATTATAATGTTATTGCAGAATTTACATATTCATATAACCGAAAAAATTGTACTTTCTTAGTTTTAGACTTAAAGTCGATTTTCTTCTAAATTGTATGTTAATTGCGTGAGCACTGTACCGCATAAGCCGAAAAACATCAATTTTACTGATTTGCGCGAAAGTAAAAATATAATGTTAATGGCAGGATTAACAAATTAATATAAAAAAAAGAAAAGAAAAAATTGAGCTTTCTTAGATTTTTACTTAAAGTCGATTTTCTTGTAAATTGTATGTTAATCACTTGAGCAATGTACCGCATAAGCCGAAAAACATCAATTTTACTGATTTGCGCGAAAGTAAAACTATAATGTTATTGCAGGATTAACAAATTAATATAAAAAAAAGAAAAGAAAAAATTGAGCTTTCTTAGATTTTTACTTAAAGTCGATTTTCTTGTAAATTGTATGCTAATCACTTGAGCACTGTACCGCATAAGCCGAAAAACATCAATTTTACTGATTTGCGCGAAAGTAAAACTATAATTTAATGGCAGGATTAACAAATTAATATAAAAAAAAGAAAAGAAAAAATTGAGCTTTCTTAGATTTTTACTTAAAGTCGATTTTCTTGTAAATTGTATGTTAATCACTTGAGCATTGTACCGCATAAGCCGAAAAACATCAATTTTACTGATTTGCGCGAAAGTAAAACTATAATGTTATTGCAGGATTAACAAATTAATATAAAAAAAAGAAAAGAAAAAATTGAACTTTCTTAGATTTTTACTTAACGCCCATTTTCTTGTAAATTGTATGTTAATTACTTGAGGGCTGTATCGCTTAGGCCGAAAAACATCAATTTTACTGATTTGCGCGAAAGTAAAATTATAATGTTATTGCAGAATTTACATATTCATATAACCGAAAAAATTGTACTTTCTTAGTTTTAGACTTAAAGTCGATTTTCTTCTAAATTGTATGTCAATTGCGTGAGCACTGTACCGCTTAAACCGAAAAACATGAATTTGACTGATTTGAGCGAAAATCAAATTATATTGTTATTGCAGAATTAACATATTCATATAACCGAAAAAATTGCACTTGCTTAATTTTAGACTTAAAGTCGATTTTCTTGTAAGTTGTATTTCAGTTACTGATTTGTGCGAAAGTCAAATTATATTGTTATTGCAGGATTAACAAAATAATATTAGCGAAAAAGTTGCACTTTCTTAGGTTTAGACTCAAAGTCAATTTTCTTGTAAATTGTATGTCAATTGCGGCAGCACTGTGCTGCTTAAGCCGAAAAACATCAATATTACTGATTTGCGCGAAAGTAAAATTATAATGTTATTGCAGAATTTACATATTCATATAACCGAAAAAATTGTACTTTCTTAGTTTTAGACTTAAAGTCGATTTTCTTCTAAATTGTATGTTAATTGCGTGAGCACTGTACCGCATAAGCCGAAAAACATCAATTTTACTGATTTGCGCGAAAGTAAAATTATAATGTTAATGCAGGATTAACAAATTAATATAACCGAAAAAAATGCACTTTCTTGGGTTTAGACTCAAAGTCGATTTTCTTGTAAATTGTATGTTAATCACTTGAGCACTGTACCGCATAAGCCGAAAAACATCAATTTTACTGATTTGCGCGAAAGTAAAATTATAATGTTAATGCAGGATTAACAAATTAATATAACCGAAAAAATTGCACTTTCTTAGGTTTAGACTCAAAGTCGATTTTCTTCTAAATTGTATGTTAATTGCGTGAGCACTGTACTGCATAAGCCGAAAAACATCAATTTTACTGATTTGCGCGAAAGTAAAATTATAATGTTAATGCAGGATTAACAAATTAATATAACCGAAAAAATTGCACTTTCTTAGGTTTAGACTCAAAGTCGATTTTCTTGTAAATTGTATGTTAATCACTTGAGCACTGTACCGCATAAGCCGAAAAACATCAATTTTACTGATTTGCGCGAAAGTAAAACTATAATGTTATGGCAGGATTAACAAATTAATATAAAAAAAAGAAAAGAAAAAATTGAACTTTCTTAGATTTTTACTTAAAGTCGATTTTCTTGTAAATTGTATGTTATTCACTTGAGCATTGTACCGCATAAGCCGAAAAACATCAATTTTACTGATTTGCGCGAAAGTAAAACTATAATGTTATTGCAGGATTAACAAATTAATATAAAAAAAAGAAAAGAAAAAATTGAACTTTCTTAGATTTTTACTTAAAGCCCATTTTCTTGTAAATTGTATGTTAATTACTTGAGCGCTGTACCGCTTAGGCCGAAAAACATCAATTTTACTGATTTGCGCGAAAGTAAAATTATAATGTTATTGCAGAATTTACATATTCATATAACCGAAAAAATTGTACTTTCATAGTTTTAGACTTAAAGTCGATTTTCTTCTAAATTGTATGTCAATTGCGTGAGCACTGTACCGCTTAAACCGAAAAACATGAATTTTACTGATTTGAGCGAAAATCAAATTATATTGTTATTGCAGAATTAACATATTCATATAACCGAAAAAATTGCACTTGCTTAATTTTAGACTTAAAGTCGATTTTCTTGTAAGTTGTATTTCAGTTGCGAGAGCACTGTACCGCTTAAGCCGAAAAACATGAATTTTACTGATTTGTGCGAAAGTCAAATTATATTGTTATTGCAGGATTAACAAAATAATATTAGCGAAAAAGTTGCACTTTCTTAGGTTTAGACTCAAAGTCAATTTTCTTGTAAATTGTATGTCAATTGCGGCAGCACTGTGCTGCTTAAGCCGAAAAACATCAATATTACTGATTTGCGCGAAAGTAAAATTATAATGTTATTGCAGAATTTACATATTCATATAACCGAAAAAATTGTACTTTCTTAGTTTTAGACTTAAAGTCGATTTTCTTCTAAATTGTATGTTAATTGCGTGAGCACTGTACCGCATAAGCCGAAAAACATCAATTTTACTGATTTGCGCGAAAGTAAAATTATAATGTTAATGCAGGATTAACAAATTAATATAACCGAAAAAATTGTACTTTCTTAGTTTTAGACTCAAAGTCGATTTTCTTCTAAATTGTATGTTAATTGCGTGAGCACTGTACCGCATAAGCCGAAAAACATCAATTTTACTGATTTGAGCGAAAGTAAAATTATAATGTTATTGCAGAATTTACATATTCATATAACCGAAAAAATTGTACTTTCTTAGTTTTAGACTTAAAGTCGATTTTCTTCTAAATTGTATGTTAATTGCGTGAGCACTGTACTGCATAAGCCGAAAAACATCAATTTTACTGATTTGCGCGAAAGTAAAATTATAATGTTAATGCAGGATTAACAAATTAATATAACCGAAAAAATTGCACTTTCTTAGGTTTAGACTCAAAGTCGATTTTCTTGTAAATTGTATGTTAATCACTTGAGCATTGTACCGCATAAGCCGAAAAACATCAATTTTACTGATTTGCGCGAAAGTAAAACTATAATGTTAATGCAGGATTAACAAATTAATATAACCGAAAAAATTGCACTTTCTTAGGTTTAGACTCAAAGTCGATTTTCTTCTAAATTGTATGTTAATTGCGTGAGCACTGTACTGCATAAGCCGAAAAACATCAATTTTACTGATTTGCGCGAAAGTAAAACTATAATGTTATGGCAGGATTAACAAATTAATATAAAAAAAAGAAAAGAAAAAATTGAACTTTCTTAGATTTTTACTTAAAGTCGATTTTCTTGTAAATTGTATGTTATTCACTTGAGCATTGTACCGCATAAGCCGAAAAACATCAATTTTACTGATTTGCGCGAAAGTAAAACTATAATGTTATTGCAGGATTAACAAATTAA
Organism: Bactrocera oleae; assembly: GCF_042242935.1. Classification (NCBI taxonomy): domain Eukaryota; kingdom Metazoa; phylum Arthropoda; class Insecta; order Diptera; family Tephritidae; genus Bactrocera; species Bactrocera oleae. The sequence goes on along the minus strand of NC_091541.1, from coordinate 12,503,187 downwards.
TATAAAAAAAAGAAAAGAAAAAATTGAACTTTCTTAGATTTTTACTTAAAGCCCATTTTCTTGTAAATTGTATGTTAATTACTTGAGCGCTGTACCGCTTAGGCCGAAAAACATCAATTTTACTGATTTGCGCGAAAGTAAAATTATAATGTTATTGCAGAATTTACATATTCATATAACCGAAAAAATTGTACTTTCATAGTTTTAGACTTAAAGTCGATTTTCTTCTAAATTGTATGTCAATTGCGTGAGCACTGTACCGCTTAAACCGAAAAACATGAATTTTACTGATTTGAGCGAAAATCAAATTATATTGTTATTGCAGAATTAACATATTCATATAACCGAAAAAATTGCACTTGCTTAATTTTAGACTTAAAGTCGATTTTCTTGTAAGTTGTATTTCAGTTGCGAGAGCACTGTACCGCTTAAGCCGAAAAACATGAATTTTACTGATTTGTGCGAAAGTCAAATTATATTGTTATTGCAGGATTAACAAAATAATATTAGCGAAAAAGTTGCACTTTCTTAGGTTTAGACTCAAAGTCAATTTTCTTGTAAATTGTATGTCAATTGCGGCAGCACTGTGCTGCTTAAGCCGAAAAACATCAATATTACTGATTTGCGCGAAAGTAAAATTATAATGTTATTGCAGAATTTACATATTCATATAACCGAAAAAATTGTACTTTCTTAGTTTTAGACTTAAAGTCGATTTTCTTCTAAATTGTATGTTAATTGCGTGAGCACTGTACCGCATAAGCCGAAAAACATCAATTTTACTGATTTGCGCGAAAGTAAAATTATAATGTTAATGCAGGATTAACAAATTAATATAACCGAAAAAATTGTACTTTCTTAGTTTTAGACTCAAAGTCGATTTTCTTCTAAATTGTATGTTAATTGCGTGAGCACTGTACCGCATAAGCCGAAAAACATCAATTTTACTGATTTGAGCGAAAGTAAAATTATAATGTTATTGCAGAATTTACATATTCATATAACCGAAAAAATTGTACTTTCTTAGTTTTAGACTTAAAGTCGATTTTCTTCTAAATTGTATGTTAATTGCGTGAGCACTGTACTGCATAAGCCGAAAAACATCAATTTTACTGATTTGCGCGAAAGTAAAATTATAATGTTAATGCAGGATTAACAAATTAATATAACCGAAAAAATTGCACTTTCTTAGGTTTAGACTCAAAGTCGATTTTCTTGTAAATTGTATGTTAATCACTTGAGCATTGTACCGCATAAGCCGAAAAACATCAATTTTACTGATTTGCGCGAAAGTAAAACTATAATGTTAATGCAGGATTAACAAATTAATATAACCGAAAAAATTGCACTTTCTTAGGTTTAGACTCAAAGTCGATTTTCTTCTAAATTGTATGTTAATTGCGTGAGCACTGTACTGCATAAGCCGAAAAACATCAATTTTACTGATTTGCGCGAAAGTAAAATTATAATGTTAATGCAGGATTAACAAATTAATATAACCGAAAAAATTGCACTTTCTTAGGTTTAGACTCAAAGTCGATTTTCTTGTAAATTGTATGTTAATCACTTGAGCACTGTACCGCATAAGCCGAAAAACATCAATTTTACTGATTTGCGCGAAAGTAAAATTATAATGTTAATGCAGGATTAACAAATTAATATAACCGAAAAAATTGCACTTTCTTAGGTTTAGACTCAAAGTCGATTTTCTTCTAAATTGTATGTTAATTGCGTGAGCACTGTACTGCATAAGCCGAAAAACATCAATTTTACTGATTTGCGCGAAAGTAAAATTATAATGTTAATGCAGGATTAACAAATTAATATAACCGAAAAAATTGCACTTTCTTAGGTTTAGACTCAAAGTCGATTTTCTTGTAAATTGTATGTTAATCACTTGAGCACTGTACCGCATAAGCCGAAAAACATCAATTTTACTGATTTGCGCGAAAGTAAAACTATAATGTTATGGCAGGATTAACAAATTAATATAAAAAAAAGAAAAGAAAAAATTGAACTTTCTTAGATTTTTACTTAAAGTCGATTTTCTTGTAAATTGTATGTTATTCACTTGAGCATTGTACCGCATAAGCCGAAAAACATCAATTTTACTGATTTGCGCGAAAGTAAAACTATAATGTTATTGCAGGATTAACAAATTAATATAAAAAAAAGAAAAGAAAAAATTGAACTTTCTTAGATTTTTACTTAAAGCCCATTTTCTTGTAAATTGTATGTTAATTACTTGAGCGCTGTACCGCTTAGGCCGAAAAACATCAATTTTACTGATTTGCGCGAAAGTAAAATTATAATGTTATTGCAGAATTTACATATTCATATAACCGAAAAAATTGTACTTTCATAGTTTTAGACTTAAAGTCGATTTTCTTCTAAATTGTATGTCAATTGCGTGAGCACTGTACCGCTTAAACCGAAAAACATGAATTTTACTGATTTGAGCGAAAATCAAATTATATTGTTATTGCAGAATTAACATATTCATATAACCGAAAAAATTGCACTTGCTTAATTTTAGACTTAAAGTCGATTTTCTTGTAAGTTGTATTTCAGTTGCGAGAGCACTGTACCGCTTAAGCCGAAAAACATGAATTTTACTGATTTGTGCGAAAGTCAAATTATATTGTTATTGCAGGATTAACAAAATAATATTAGCGAAAAAGTTGCACTTTCTTAGGTTTAGACTCAAAGTCAATTTTCTTGTAAATTGTATGTCAATTGCGGCAGCACTGTGCTGCTTAAGCCGAAAAACATCAATATTACTGATTTGCGCGAAAGTAAAATTATAATGTTATTGCAGAATTTACATATTCATATAACCGAAAAAATTGTACTTTCTTAGTTTTAGACTTAAAGTCGATTTTCTTCTAAATTGTATGTTAATTGCGTGAGCACTGTACCGCATAAGCCGAAAAACATCAATTTTACTGATTTGCGCGAAAGTAAAATTATAATGTTAATGCAGGATTAACAAATTAATATAACCGAAAAAATTGTACTTTCTTAGTTTTAGACTCAAAGTCGATTTTCTTCTAAATTGTATGTTAATTGCGTGAGCACTGTACCGCATAAGCCGAAAAACATCAATTTTACTGATTTGAGCGAAAGTAAAATTATAATATTATTGCAGAATTTACATATTCATATAACCGAAAAAATTGTACTTTCTTAGTTTTAGACTTAAAGTCGATTTTCTTCTAAATTGTATGTTAATTGCGTGAGCACTGTACTGCATAAGCCGAAAAACATCAATTTTACTGATTTGCGCGAAAGTAAAATTATAATGTTAATGCAGGATTAACAAATTAATATAACCGAAAAAATTGCACTTTCTTAGGTTTAGACTCAAAGTCGATTTTCTTGTAAATTGTATGTTAATCACTTGAGCATTGTACCGCATAAGCCGAAAAACATCAATTTTACTGATTTGCGCGAAAGTAAAACTATAATGTTATGGCAGGATTAACAAATTAATATAAAAAAAAGAAAAGAAAAAATTGAACTTTCTTAGATTTTTACTTAAAGTCGATTTTCTTGTAAATTGTATGTTAATCACTTGAGCATTGTACCGCATAAGCCGAAAAACATCAATTTTACTGATTTGCGCGAAAGTAAAACTATAATGTTATTGCAGGATTAACAAATTAATATAAAAAAAAGAAAAGAAAAAATTGAACTTTCTTAGATTTTTACTTAAAGCCCATTTTCTTGTAAATTGTATGTTAATTACTTGAGCGCTGTACCGCTTAGGCCGAAAAACATCAATTTTACTGATTTGCGCGAAAGTAAAATTATAATGTTATTGCAGAATTTACATATTCATATAACCGAAAAAATTGTACTTTCTTAGTTTTAGACTTAAAGTCGATTTTCTTCTAAATTGTATGTCAATTGCGTGAGCACTGTACCGCTTAAACCGAAAAACATGAATTTGACTGATTTGAGCGAAAATCAAATTATATTGTTATTGCAGAATTAACATATTCATATAACCGAAAAAATTGCACTTGCTTAATTTTAGACTTAAAGTTGATTTTCTTGTAAGTTGTATTTCAGTTGCGAGAGCACTGTACCGCTTAAGCCGAAAAACATGAATTTTACTGATTTGTGCGAAAGTCAAATTATATTGTTATTGCAGGATTAACAAATTATTATAACCGAAAAAATTGCACTTTCTTAGTTTTAGACTTAAAGTCGATTTTCTTCTAAATTGTATGTTAATTGCGTGAGCACTGTACCGCATAAGCCGAAAAACATCAATATTACTGATTTGCGCGAAAGTAAAGTTATAATGTTAATGCAGAATTTACATATTCATATAACCGAAAAAATTGTACTTTCTTAGTTTTAGACTTAAAGTCGATTTTCTTCTAAATTGTATGTTAATTGCGTGAGCACTGTACCGCATAAGCCGAAAAACATCAATTTTACTGATTTGCGCGAAAGTAAAATTATAATGTTAATGCAGGATTAACAAATTATTATAACCGAAAAAATTGCACTTTCTTGGGTTTAGACTCAAAGTCGATTTTCTTCTAAATTGTATGTTAATCACTTGAGCACTGTACCGCATAAGCCGAAAAACATCAATTTTACTGATTTGCGCGAAAGTAAAATTATAATGTTAATGCAGGATTAACAAATTAATATAACCGAAAAAATTGCACTTTCTTAGGTTTAGACTCAAAGTCGATTTTCTTGTAACATGTATGTTAATCACTTGAGCACTGTACCGCATAAGCCGAAAAACATCAATTTTACTGATTTGCGCGAAAGTAAAACTATAATGTTATGGCAGGATTAACAAATTAATATAAAAAAAAGAAAAGAAAAAATTGAACTTTCTTAGATTTTTACTTAAAGTCGATTTTCTTGTAAATTGTATGTTAATCACTTGAGCATTGTACCGCATAAGCCGAAAAACATCAATTTTACTGATTTGCGCGAAAGTAAAATTATAATGTTAATGCAGGATTAACAAATTATTATAACCGAAAAAATTGCACTTTCTTGGGTTTAGACTCAAAGTCGATTTTCTTCTAAATTGTATGTTAATCACTTGAGCACTGTACCGCATAAGCCGAAAAACATCAATTTTACTGATTTGCGCGAAAGTAAAATTATAATGTTAATGCAGGATTAACAAATTAATATAACCGAAAAAATTGCACTTTCTTGGGTTTAGACTCAAAGTCGATTTTCTTCTAAATTGTATGTTAATCACTTGAGCACTGTACCGCATAAGCCGAAAAACATCAATTTTACTGATTTGCGCGAAAGTAAAACTATAATGTTATGGCAGGATTAACAAATTAATATAAAAAAAAGAAAAGAAAAAATTGAACTTTCTTAGATTTTTACTTAAAGTCGATTTTCTTGTAAATTGTATGTTAATCACTTGAGCATTGTACCGCATAAGCCGAAAAACATCAATTTTACTGATTTGCGCGAAAGTAAAATTATAATGTTAATGCAGGATTAACAAATTATTATAACCGAAAAAATTGCACTTTCTTGGGTTTAGACTCAAAGTCGATTTTCTTCTAAATTGTATGTTAATCACTTGAGCACTGTACCGCATAAGCCGAAAAACATCAATTTTACTGATTTGCGCGAAAGTAAAATTATAATGTTAATGCAGGATTAACAAATTATTATAACCGAAAAAATTGCACTTTCTTGGGTTTAGACTCAAAGTCGATTTTCTTCTAAATTGTATGTTAATCACTTGAGCACTGTACCGCATAAGCCGAAAAACATCAATTTTACTGATTTGCGCGAAAGTAAAATTATAATGTTAATGCAGGATTAACAAATTAATATAACCGAAAAAATTGCACTTTCTTAGGTTTAGACTCAAAGTCGATTTTCTTGTAAATTGTATGTTAATCACTTGAGCACTGTACCGCATAAGCCGAAAAACATCAATTTTACTGATTTGCGCGAAAGTAAAACTAAAATGTTATGGCAGGATTAACAAATTATTATAACCGAAAAAATTGCACTTTCTTGGGTTTAGACTCAAAGTCGATTTTCTTCTAAATTGTATGTTAATCACTTGAGCACTGTACCGCATAAGCCGAAAAACATCAATTTTACTGATTTGCGCGAAAGTAAAATTATAATGTTAATGCAGGATTAACAAATTATTATAACCGAAAAAATTGCACTTTCTTGGGTTTAGACTCAAAGTCGATTTTCTTCTAAATTGTATGTTAATCACTTGAGCACTGTACCGCATAAGCCGAAAAACATCAATTTTACTGATTTGCGCGAAAGTAAAATTATAATGTTAATGCAGGATTAACAAATTAATATAACCGAAAAAATTGCACTTTCTTGGGTTTAGACTCAAAGTCGATTTTCTTCTAAATTGTATGTTAATCACTTGAGCACTGTACCGCATAAGCCGAAAAACATCAATTTTACTGATTTGCGCGAAAGTAAAACTATAATGTTATGGCAGGATTAACAAATTAATATAAAAAAAAGAAAAGAAAAAATTGAACTTTCTTAGATTTTTACTTAAAGTCGATTTTCTTGTAAATTGTATGTTAATCACTTGAGCATTGTACCGCATAAGCCGAAAAACATCAATTTTACTGATTTGCGCGAAAGTAAAATTATAATGTTAATGCAGGATTAACAAATTATTATAACCGAAAAAATTGCACTTTCTTGGGTTTAGACTCAAAGTCGATTTTCTTCTAAATTGTATGTTAATCACTTGAGCACTGTACCGCATAAGCCGAAAAACATCAATTTTACTGATTTGCGCGAAAGTAAAATTATAATGTTAATGCAGGATTAACAAATTATTATAACCGAAAAAATTGCACTTTCTTGGGTTTAGACTCAAAGTCGATTTTCTTCTAAATTGTATGTTAATCACTTGAGCACTGTACCGCATAAGCCGAAAAACATCAATTTTACTGATTTGCGCGAAAGTAAAATTATAATGTTAATGCAGGATTAACAAATTAATATAACCGAAAAAATTGCACTTTCTTAGGTTTAGACTCAAAGTCGATTTTCTTGTAAATTGTATGTTAATCACTTGAGCACTGTACCGCATAAGCCGAAAAACATCAATTTTACTGATTTGCGCGAAAGTAAAACTAAAATGTTATGGCAGGATTAACAAATTAATATAAAAAAAAGAAAAGAAAAAATTGAACTTTCTTAGATTTTTACTTAAAGTCGATTTTCTTGTAAATTGTATGTTAATCACTTGAGCATTGTACCGCATAAGCCGAAAAACATCAATTTTGCTGATTTGCGCGAAAGTAAAACTATAATGTTATTGCAGGATTAACAAATTAATATAAAAAAAAGAAAAGAAAAAATTGAACTTTCTTAGATTTTTACTTAAAGCCCATTTTCTTGTAAATTGTATGTTAATTACTTGAGCGCTGTACCGCTTAGGCCGAAAAACATCAATTTTACTGATTTGCGCGAAAGTAAAATTATAATGTTATTGCAGAATTTACATATTCATATAACCGAAAAAATTGCACTTTCTTAGTTTTAGACTTAAAGTCGATTTTCTTCTAAATTGTATGTCAATTGCGTGAGCACTGTACCGCTTAAACCGAAAAACATGAATTTGACTGATTTGAGCGAAAATCAAATTATATTGTTATTGCAGAATTAACATATTCATATAACCGAAAAAATTGCACTTGCTTAATTTTAGACTTAAAGTCGATTTTCTTGTAAGTTGTATTTCAGTTGCGAGAGCACTGTACCGCTTAAGCCGAAAAACATGAATTTTACTGATTTGTGCGAAAGTCAAATTATATTGTTATTGCAGGATTAACAAAATAATATTAGCGAAAAAGTTGCACTTTCTTAGGTTTAGACTCAAAGTCAATTTTCTTGTAAATTGTATGTCAATTGCGGCAGCACTGTGCTGCTTAAGCCGAAAAACATCAATATTACTGATTTGCGCGAAAGTAAAGTTATAATGTTATTGCAGAATTTACATATTCATATAACCGAAAAAATTGTACTTTCTTAGTTTTAGACTTAAAGTCGATTTTCTTCTAAATTGTATGTTAATTGCGTGAGCACTGTACCGCATAAGCCGAAAAACATCAATTTTACTGATTTGCGCGAAAGTAAAATTATAATGTTAATGCAGGATTAACAAATTATTATAACCGAAAAAATTGCACTTTCTTGGGTTTAGACTCAAAGTCGATTTTCTTCTAAATTGTATGTTAATCACTTGAGCACTGTACCGCATAAGCCGAAAAACATCAATTTTACTGATTTGCGCGAAAGTAAAATTATAATGTTAATGCAGGATTAACAAATTAATATAACCGAAAAAATTGCACTTTCTTAGGTTTAGACTCAAAGTCGATTTTCTTGTAAATTGTATGTTAATCACTTGAGCACTGTACCGCATAAGCCGAAAAACATCAATTTTACTGATTTGCGCGAAAGTAAAACTAAAATGTTATGGCAGGATTAACAAATTAATATAAAAAAAAGAAAAGAAAAAATTGAACTTTCTTAGATTTTTACTTAAAGTCGATTTTCTTGTAAATTGTATGTTAATCACTTGAGCATTGTACCGCATAAGCCGAAAAACATCAATTTTACTGATTTGCGCGAAAGTAAAACTATAATGTTATTGCAGGATTAACAAATTAATATAAAAAAAAGAAAAGAAAAAATTGAACTTTCTTAGATTTTTACTTAAAGCCCATTTTCTTGTAAATTGTATGTTAATTACTTGAGCGCTGTACCGCTTAGGCCGAAAAACATCAATTTTACTGATTTGCGCGAAAGTAAAATTATAATGTTATTGCAGAATTTACATATTCATATAACCGAAAAAATTGCACTTTCTTAGTTTTAGACTTAAAGTCGATTTTCTTCTAAATTGTATGTCAATTGCGTGAGCACTGTACCGCTTAAACCGAAAAACATGAATTTGACTGATTTGAGCGAAAATCAAATTATATTGTTATTGCAGAATTAACATATTCATATAACCGAAAAAATTGCACTTGCTTAATTTTAGACTTAAAGTCGATTTTCTTGTAAGTTGTATTTCAGTTGCGAGAGCACTGTACCGCTTAAGCCGAAAAACATGAATTTTACTGATTTGTGCGAAAGTCAAATTATATTGTTATTGCAGGATTAACAAAATAATATTAGCGAAAAAGTTGCACTTTCTTAGGTTTAGACTCAAAGTCAATTTTCTTGTAAATTGTATGTCAATTGCGGCAGCACTGTGCTGCTTAAGCCGAAAAACATCAATATTACTGATTTGCGCGAAAGTAAAGTTATAATGTTATTGCAGAATTTACATATTCATATAACCGAAAAAATTGTACTTTCTTAGTTTTAGACTTAAAGTCGATTTTCTTCTAAATTGTATGTTAATTGCGTGAGCACTGTACCGCATAAGCCGAAAAACATCAATTTTACTGATTTGCGCGAAAGTAAAATTATAATGTTAATGCAGGATTAACAAATTATTATAACCGAAAAAATTGCACTTTCTTGGGTTTAGACTCAAAGTCGATTTTCTTCTAAATTGTATGTTAATCACTTGAGCACTGTACCGCATAAGCCGAAAAACATCAATTTTACTGATTTGCGCGAAAGTAAAATTATAATGTTAATGCAGGATTAACAAATTAATATAACCGAAAAAATTGCACTTTCTTAGGTTTAGACTCAAAGTCGATTTTCTTGTAAATTGTATGTTAATCACTTGAGCACTGTACCGCATAAGCCGAAAAACATCAATTTTACTGATTTGCGCGAAAGTAAAACTATAATGTTATGGCAGGATTAACAAATTAATATAAAAAAAAGAAAAGAAAAAATTGAACTTTCTTAGATTTTTACTTAAAGTCGATTTTCTTGTAAATTGTATGTTAATCACTTGAGCATTGTACCGCATAAGCCGAAAAACATCAATTTTACTAATTTGCGCGAAAGTAAAACTATAATGTTATTGCAGGATTAACAAATTAATATAAAAAAAAGAAAAGAAAAAATTGAACTTTCTTAGATTTTTACTTCAAGCCCATTTTCTCAAGTAGTTTGCTCAAGTAATTAACATACAATTTACAGTTAATTACTTGAGCGCTGTACCGCTTAGGCCGAAAAACATCAATTTTACTGATTTGCGCGAAAGTAAAATTATAATGTTATTGCAGAATTTACATATTCATATAACCGAAAAAATTGCACTTTCTTAGTTTTAGACTTAAAGTCGATTTTCTTGTAAATTTTATTTCAGTTGCATGAGCACTGTACCGATAAAGCCGAAAAACATGAATTTTACTGATTTGAGCGAAAGTCAAATTATACTGTTATTGCAGAATTAACATATTCATATAACCAAAAAAATTGAACTTTCTTAGATTTTTACTTAAAGCCAATTTTCTTGTAAATTGTATGTTAATTACTTGAGCGCTGTACCCCTTAGGCCGAAAAACATCAATTTTACTGATTTGAGCGAAAGTAAAATTATAATGTTATTGCAGAATTTACATATTCATATAACCGAAAAAATTGCACTTTCTTAGTTTTAGACTTAAAGTCGATTATCTTGTAAATTTTATTTCAGTTGCGTGAGCACTGTACCGCATAAGCCGAAAAACATCAATTTTACTGATTTGCGCGAAAGTAAAATTATAATGTTAATGCAGGATTAACAAATTAATATAACCGAAAAAATTGCACTTTCTTAGGTTTAGACTCAAAGTCGATTTTCTTGTAAATTGAATGATAATCACTTGCGCACTGTACCGCATAAGCCGAAAAACATCAATTTTACTGATTTGCGCGAAAGTAAAACTATAATGTTATGGCAGGATTAACAAATTAATATAAAAAAAAGAAAAGAAAAAATTGAACTTTCTTAGATTTTTACTTAAAGTCGATTTTCTTGTAAATTGTATGTTAATCACTTGAGCATTGTACCGCATAAGCCGAAAAACATCAATTTTACTGATTTGCGCGAAAGTAAAACTATAATGTTATTGCAGGATTAACAAATTAATATAAAAAAATAAAAGAAAAAATTGAACTTTCTTAGATTTTTACTTAAAGCCCATTTTCTTGTAAATTGTTTGTTAATTACTTGAGCGCTGTACCGCTTAGGCCGAAAAACATCAATTTTACTGATTTGCGCGAAAGTAAAATTATAATGTTATTGCAGAATTTACATATTCATATAACCGAAAAAATTGTACTTTCTTAGTTTTAGACTTAAAGTCGATTTTCTTCTAAATTGTATGTCAATTGCGTGAGCACTGTACCGCTTAAACCGAAAAACATGAATTTGACTGATTTGAGCGAAAGTCAAATTATATTGTTATTGCAGAATTAACATATTCATATAACCGAAAAAATTGCACTTGCTTAATTTTAGACTTAAAGTCGATTTTCTTGTAAGTTGTATTTCAGTTGCGAGAGCACTGTACCGCTTAAGCCGAAAAACATGAATTTTACTGATTTGTGCGAAAGTCAAATTATATTGTTATTGCAGGATTAACAAAATAATATTAGCGAAAAAGTTGCACTTTCTTAGGTTTAGACTCAAAGTCGATTTTCTTGTAAATTGTATGTCAATTGCGGCAGCACTGTGGTGCTTAAGCCGAAAAACATCAATATTACTGATTTGCGCGAAAGTAAAATTAAAATGTTATTGCAGAATTTACATATTCATATAACCGAAAAAATTGTACTTTCTTAGTTTTAGACTTAAAGTCGATTTTCTTCTAAATTGTATGTTAATTGCGTGAGCACTGTACCGCATAAGCTGAAAAACATCAATTTTACTGATTTGCGCGAAAGTAAAATTATAATGTTATTGCAGGATTAACAAATTAATATAACCGAAAAAATTGCACTTTCTTGGGTGTAGACTCAAAGTCGATTTTCTTGTAAATTGTATGTTAATCACTTGAGCACTGTACCGCATAAGCCGAAAAACATCAATTTTACTGATTTGCGCGAAAGTAAAACTATAATGTTATTGCAGGATTAACGACTTAATATTACCGAAAAAGTTGCACTTTCTTAGGTTTAGATTCAAAGTCGATTTTCTTGTAAATTGTATGTTAATCACTTGAGCACTGTACCGCATAAGCCGAAAAACATCAATTTTACTGATTTGCGCGAAAGTAAAATTATAATGTTAAAGCAGGATTAACAAATTAATATAGCCGAAAAAATTGCACTTTCTTGGGTTTAGACTCAAAGTCGATTTTCTTGTAAATTGTATGTTAATCACTTGAGCACTGTACCGCATAAGCCGAAAAACATCAATTTACTGATTTGCGCGAAAGTAAAACTATAATGTTATTGCAGGATTAACAACTTAATATTACCGAAAAAGTTGCACTTTCTTAGGTTTAGACTCAAAGTCGATTTTCTTGTAAATTGTATGTTAATCACTTGAGCACTGTACCGCATAAGCCGAAAAACAACAATTTTACTGATTTGCGCGAAAGTAAAATTATATAGCTATAGCAGAATTGACATATTCATATAACCGAAAAAATTGCACTTTCTTACAATAGCTTTAGACCTAAAGCCGATTTTCTTGTAAATTGTATTTCAGTTGCGTGAGCACTGTACCGCTTAAGCCGAAAAACATGAATTTTACTGATTTGAGCGAAAGTCAAATTATATTGTTATTGCAGAATTAACAACTTAATATTACCGAAAAAGTTGCACTTTCTTAGGTTTAGACTCAAAGTCGATTTTCTTGTAAATTGTATGTTAATCACTTGAGAACTGTACCGCATAAGCCGAAAAGCATCAATTTTACTGATTTGCGCGTAAGTAAAATTATATTGCTATTGCAGAATTGACAACTTAATATTACCGAAAAAGTTGCACTTTTTAGGTTTAGACTCAAAGTAGATTTTCTTGTAAATTGTATGTTAATCACTTGAGCACTGTACCGCATAAGCCGAAAAACATCAATTTTACTGATTTGCGCGTAAGTAAAATTATATTGCTATTGCAAAATTGACAAATTAATATAACCGAAAAAATTGCACTTTCTTAGGTTTAGACTTAAAGTCGATTTTCTTGTAAATTGTATGTTAATTTCGCTAGCACTGTACTGCTTAAGCCGAAAAACATTAATACTACTGATTTGCGTGAAAGTAAAATTATAATGTTATTGCAGAATTTACATATTCATATAACTGAAAAAATTGTACTTTCTTAGTTTTAGACTTAAAGTCGATTTTCTTCTAAATTGTATGTTAATTGCGTGAGCACTGTACCGCATAAGCCGAAAAACATCAATTTTACTGATTTGCGCGAAAGTAAAACTATAATGTTATGGCAGGATTAACAAATTAATATAAAAAAAAGAAAAGAAAAAATTGAACTTTCTTAGATTTTTACTTAAAGTCGATTTTCTTGTAAATTGTATGTTAATCACTTGAGCATTGTACCGCATAAGCCGAAAAACATCAATTTTACTGATTTGCGCGAAAGTAAAATTATAATGTTATTGCAGAATTTACATATTCATATAACCGAAAAAATTGTACTTTCTTAGTATTAGACTTAAAGTCGATTTTCTTGTAAATTGTATTTCAGTTGCGTGAGCACTGTACCGCTTAAGCCGAAAAACATGAATTTTACTGATTTGAGCGAAAGTCAAATTATATTGTTATTGCAGAATTGACATATTCATATAACCGAAAACCTTGCACTTTCTTACAATAGCTTTAGACCTAAAGCCGATTTTCTTGTAAATTGTATTTCAGTTGCGTGAGCACTGTACTGCTTAAGCCGAAAAACATTAATATTACTGATTTGAGCGAAAGTAAAATTATAATGTTATTGCAGAATTTACATATTCATATAACTGAAAAAATTGTACTTTCTTAGTTTTAGTGTTAAAGTCGATTTGCTTCTAAATTGTATGTCAATTGCGTGAGGACTGTACCGCTTAAGCCGAATAACATGAATTTTACTGATTTGAGCGAAAGTCAAATTATATTGCTTTTGCAGGATTAACAAATTAATATTACCGAAAAAGTTGCACTTTCTTAGGTTTAGACTCAAAGTCGATTTTCTTGTAAATTGTATATCAATTGCGGCAGCACTCTACTGCTTAAGCCGAAAAACATTAATATTACTGATTTGCGCGAAAGTAAAATTATAATGTTATTGCAGAATTTACATATTCATATTACCGAAAAACTTGCACTTTCTTAGTTTTAGACTTAAAGTCGATTTTCTTGTAAATTGTATTTCAGTTGCGTGAGCACTGTACCGCTTAAGCCGAAAAACATGAATTTTACTGATTTGAGCGAAAGTCAAATTATATTGTTATTGCAGAATTGACATATTCATATAACCGAAAACATTGCACTTTTTTAGTTTTAGACTTAAAGTCGATTTTCTTGTAAATTGTATGTCAGTTGCGTGAGCACTGTACCGCTTAAGCCGAAAAACATGAATTTTACTGATTTGAGCGAAAGTCAAATTATATTGTTATTGCAGAATTGACATATTCATATAACCGAAAACCTTGCACTTTCTTACAATAGCTTTAGACCTAAAGCCGATTTTCTTGTAAATTGTATTTCAGTTGCGTGAGCACTGTACTGCTTAAGCCGAAAAACATTAATATTACTGATTTGAGCGAAAGTAAAATTATAATGTTATTGCAGAATTTACATATTCATATAACTGAAAAAATTGTACTTTCTTAGTTTTAGTGTTAAAGTCGATTTGCTTCTAAATTGTATGTCAGTTGCGTGAGCACTGTACCGCTTAAGCCGAAAAACATGAATTTTACTGATTTGAGCGAAAGACAAATTATATTGTTATTGCAGAATTGACATATTCATATAACCGAAAACATTGCACTTTCTTAGTTTTAGACTTAAAACCGATTTTCTTGTAAATTGTATGTCAGTTGCGTGAGCACTGTACCGCTTAAACCGAAAAACATGAATTTTACTGATTTGAGCTAAAGTCAAATTATATTGCTTTTGCAGAATTGACATATTCATATAACCGAAAACATTGCACTTTCTTAGTTTTAGACTTAAAGTCGATTTGCTTGTAAATTGTATTTCAATTGCGTGAGCACTGTACTGCTTAAACCGAAAAACATAAATTTTACTGATTTGAGCGAAAGTCAAATTATATTGTTATTGCAGAATTTACATATTCATATAACCGAAAACATTGCACTTTCTTAGTTTAAACTTAAAGCCGATTTTCTTGTAAATTGTATGTCAGTTGCGTGAGCACTGTACCACTTAAACCGAAAAACATGAATTTTACTGATTTGAGCGAAAGTCAAATTATATTGCATTTGCAGAATTGACATATTCATATAACCGAAAACATTGCACTTTCTTAGTTTTAGACTTAAAGTCGATTTTCTTGTAAATTGTATGTCAGTTGCGTGAGCACTGTACTGCTTAAGCCGAAAAACATCAATATTACTGATTTGAGCGAAAGTAAAATTATAATGTTATTGCAGAATTTACATATTCATATAACCGAGAAAATTGTACTTTCTTAGTTTTAGACTTAAAGTCGATTTGCTTGTAAATTGTATTTCAATTGCGTGAGCACTGTACTGCTTAAACCGAAAAACATGAATTTTACTGATTTGAGCGAAAGTCAAATTATATTGTTATTGCAGAATTGGCATATTGATATAACCGAAAAAATTGCACTTTCTTAGTTTTAGACTTAAAGTCGATTTTCTTGTAAATTGTATTTCAGTTGCGTGAGCACTGTACCGCTTAAGCCGAAAAACATGAATTTTACTGATTTGAGCGAAAGTAAAATTATAATGTTATTGCAGAATTTACATATTCATATAACCGAGAAAATTGTACTTTCTTAGTTTTAGACTTAAAGTCGATTTGCTTGTAAATTGTATTTCAATTGCGTGAGCACTGTACTGCTTAAACCGAAAAACATGAATTTTACTGATTTGAGCGAAAGTCAAATTATATTGCATTTGCAGAATTGACATATTCATATAACCGAAAACATTGTACTTTCTTAGTTTTAGTGTTAAAGTCGATTTGCTTCTAAATTGTATGTTAATTGCGTGAGCACTGTACCGCTTAAACCAAAAACATGAATTTTACTGATTTGAGCGAAAGTCAAATTATATTGTTATTGCAGGATTAACAAATTAATATTACCGAAAAAGTTGCACTTTCTTAGGTTTAGACTCAAAGTCGATTTTCTTGTAAATTGTATGTCAGTTGCGTGAGCGATTTACTGCTTAAGCCGAAAAACATGAATTTTACTGATTTGAGCGAAAGTAAAATTATAATGTTATTGCAGAATTTACATATTCATATAAAAGAAAAAATTGTACTTTCTTAGTTTTAGACTTAAAGTCGATTTGCTTCTAAATTGTATGTCAATTGCTTGAGCACTGTACCGCTTAAACCGAAAATCATGAATTTTACTGATTTAAGCGAAATTCAAATTATATTGTTATTGCAGAGTTGACATATTCATATAACCGAAAAAATTGCACTTTCTTAGGTTTAGACTCAAAATCGATTTTCTTGTAAATTGTATGTCAGTTGCGTGAGCACTGTACCGCTTAAGCCGAAAAACATGAATTTTACTGATTTGAGCGAAAGTCAAATTATATTGCTTTTGCAGGATTAACAAATTAATATTACCGAAAAAGTTGCACTTTCTTAGGTTTAGACTCAAAGTCGATTTTCTTGTAAATTGTATGTCAATTTCGGTAGCACTGTACTGCTTAAGCCGAAAAACATTAATATTACTGATTTGCGCTAAAGTAAAATTATAATGTTATTGCAGAATTTACATATTCATATAACTGAAAAAATTGTACTTTCTTAGTTTTAGACTTAAAGTCGATTTTCTTGTAAATTGTATGTCAGTTGCGTGAGCACTGTACCGCTTAAGCCGAAAAACATGAATTTTATTGATTTGAGCGAAAGTCAAATTATATTGCTTTTGCAGGATTAACAAACTAATATTACCGAAAAAGTTGCACTTTCTTAGGTTTAGACTCAAAGTCGATTTTCTTGTAAATTGTATGTCAATTGCGGCAGCACTGTACTGCTTAAGCCGAAAAACATTAATATTACTGATTTGCGCGAAAGTAAAATTATAATGTTATTGCAGAATTTACATATTCATATAACCGAAAAAATTGTACTTTCTTAGTTTTAGACTTAAAGTCGATTTGCTTCTAAATTGTATGTCAATTGCGTGAGCACTGCACCGCTTAAACCAAAAACATGAATTTTACTGATTTGAGCGAAATTCAAATTATATTGTTATTGCAGGATTAACAAATTAATATTACCGAAAAAGTTGCACTTTCTTAGGTTTAGACTTAAAGTCGATTTTCCTGTAAATTGTATTTCAGTTGCGTGAGCACTGTACCGCTTAAGCCGAAAAACATGAATTTTACTGATTTGAGCGAAAGACAAATTATATTGTTATTGCAGAATTGACATATTCATATAACCGAAAACATTGCACTTTCTTAGTTTTAGACTTAAAACCGATTTTCTTGTAAATTGTATGTCAGTTGCGTGAGCACTGTACCGCTTAAACCGAAAAACATGAATTTTACTGATTTGAGCTAAAGTCAAATTATATTGCTTTTGCAGAATTGACATATTCATATAACCGAAAACATTGCACTTTCTTAGTTTTAGACTTAAAGTCGATTTGCTTGTAAATTGTATTTCAATTGCGTGAGCACTGTACTGCTTAAACCGAAAAACATAAATTTTACTGATTTGAGCGAAAGTCAAATTATATTGTTATTGCAGAATTTACATATTCATATAACCGAAAACATTGCACTTTCTTAGTTTTAAACTTAAAGCCGATTTTCTTGTAAATTGTATGTCAGTTGCGTGAGCACTGTACCACTTAAACCGAAAAACATGAATTTTACTGATTTGAGCGAAAGTCAAATTATATTGCATTTGCAGAATTGACATATTCATATAACCGAAAACATTGCACTTTCTTAGTTTTAGACTTAAAGTCGATTTTCTTGTAAATTGTATGTCAGTTGCGTGAGCACTGTACTGCTTAAGCCGAAAAACATCAATATTACTGATTTGAGCGAAAGTAAAATTATAATGTTATTGCAGAATTTACATATTCATATAACCGAGAAAATTGTACTTTCTTAGTTTTAGACTTAAAGTCGATTTGCTTGTAAATTGTATTTCAATTGAGTGAGCACTGTACTGCTTAAACCGAAAAACATGAATTTTACTGATTTGAGCGAAAGTCAAATTATATTGTTATTGCAGAATTGGCATATTGATATAACCGAAAAAATTGCACTTTCTTAGTTTTAGACTTAAAGTCGATTTTCTTGTAAATTGTATTTCAGTTGCGTGAGCGATGTACTGCTTAAGCCGAAAAACATGAATTTTACTGATTTGAGCGAAAGTAAAATTATAATGTTATTGCAGAATTTACATATTCATATAAAAGAAAAAATTGTACTTTCTTAGTTTTAGACTTAAAGTCGATTTGCTTCTAAATTGTATGTCAATTGCTTGAGCACTGTACCGCTTAAACCGAAAATCATGAATTTTACTGATTTGAGCGAAATTCAAATTATATTGTTATTGCAGAATTGACATATTCATATAACCGAAAAAATTGCACTTTCTTAGGTTTAGACTCAAAATCGATTTTCTTGTAAATTGTATGTCAGTTGCGTGAGCACTGTACCGCTTAAGCCGAAAAACATGAATTTTACTGATTTGAGCGAAAGTCAAATTATATTGCTTTTGCAGGATTAACAAATTAATATTACCGAAAAAGTTGCACTTTTTTAGGTTTAGACTCAAAGTCGATTTTCTTGTAAATTGTATGTCAATTTCGGTAGCACTGTACTGCTTAAGCCGAAAAACACTAATATTACTGATTTGCGCGAAAGTAAAATTATAATGTTATTGCAGAATTTACATATTCATATAACCGAAAAAATTGTACTTTCTTAGTTTTAGACTTAAAGTCGATTTTCTTGTAAATTGTATGTCAGTTGCGTGAGCACTGTACCGCTTAAGCCGAAAAACATGAATTTTACTGATTTGAGCGAAAGTCAAATTATATTGCTTTTGCAGGATTAACAAACTAATATTACCGAAAAAGTTGCACTTTCTTAGGTTTAGACTCAAAGTCGATTTTCTTGTAAATTGTATGTCAATTGCGGCAGCACTGTACTGCTTAAGCCGAAAAACATTAATATTACTGATTTGCGCGAAAGTAAAATTATAATGTTATTGCAGAATTTACATATTCATATAACCGAAAAAATTGTACTTTCTTAGTTTTAGACTTAAAGTCGATTTGCTTCTAAATTGTATATCAATTGCGTGAGCACTGTACCGCTTAAACCAAAAACATGAATTTTACTGATTTGAGCGAAAGTCAAATTATATTGTTATTGCAGGATTAACAAATTAATATTACCGAAAAAGTTGCACTTTCTTAGGTTTAGACTCAAAGTCGATTTTCTTGTAAATTGTATGTCAGTTGCGTGAGCGATGTACTGCTTAAGACGAAAAACATGAATTTTACTGATTTGAGCGAAAGTCAAATTATATTGTTATTGCAGAATTGGCATATTGATATAACCGAAAAAATTGCACTTTCTTAGTTTTAGACTTAAAGTCGATTTTCTTGTAAATTGTATTTCAGTTGCGTGAGCACTGTACCGCTTAAGCCGAAAAACATGAATTTTACTGATTTGAGCGAAAGTAAAATTATAATGTTATTGCAGAATTTACATATTCATATAACCGAGAAAATTGTACTTTCTTAGTTTTAGACTTAAAGTCGATTTGCTTGTAAATTGTATTTCAATTGCATGAGCACTGTACTGCTTAAACCGAAAAACATGAATTTTACTGATTTGAGCGAAAGTCAAATTATATTGCATTTGCAGAATTGACATATTCATATAACCGAAAACATTGTACTTTCTTAGTTTTAGTGTTAAAGTCGATTTGCTTCTAAATTGTATGTTAATTGCGTGAGCACTGTACCGCTTAAACCAAAAACATGAATTTTACTGATTTGAGCGAAAGTCAAATTATATTGTTATTGCAGGATTAACAAATTAATATTACCGAAAAAGTTGCACTTTCTTAGGTTTAGACTCAAAGTCGATTTTCTTGTAAATTGTATGTCAGTTGCGTGAGCGATGTACTGCTTAAGCCGAAAAACATGAATTTTACTGATTTGAGCGAAAGTAAAATTATAATGTTATTGCAGAATTTACATATTCATATAAAAGAAAAAATTGCACTTTCTTAGTTTTAGACTTAAAGTCGATTTGCTTCTAAATTGTATGTCAATTGCTTGAGCACTGTACCGCTTAAACCGAAAATCATGAATTTTACTGATTTGAGCGAAATTCAAATTATATTGTTATTGCAGAATTGACATATTCATATAACCGAAAAAATTGCACTTTCTTAGGTTTAGACTCAAAATCGATTTTCTTGTAAATTGTATGTCAGTTGCGTGAGCACTGTACCGCTTAAGCCGAAAAACATGAATTTTACTGATTTGAGCGAAAGTCAAATTATATTGCTTTTGCAGGATTAACAAATTAATATTACCGAAAAAGTTGCACTTTTTTAGGTTTAGACTCAAAGTCGATTTTCTTGTAAATTGTATGTCAATTTCGGTAGCACTGTACTGCTTAAGCCGAAAAACATTAATATTACTGATTTGCGCGAAAGTAAAATTATAATGTTATTGCAGAATTTACATATTCATATAACCGAAAAAATTGTACTTTCTTAGTTTTAGACTTAAAGTCGATTTTCTTGTAAATTGTATGTCAGTTGCGTGAGCACTGTACCGCTTAAGCCGAAAAACATGAATTTTACTGATTTGAGCGAAAGTCAAATTATATTGCTTTTGCAGGATTAACAAACTAATATTACCGAAAAAGTTGCACTTTCTTAAGTTTAGACTCAAAGTCGATTTTCTTGTAAATTGTATGTCAATTGCGGCAGCACTGTACTGCTTAAGCCGAAAAACATTAATATTACTGATTTGCGCGAAAGTAAAATTATAATGTTATTGCAGAATTTACATATTCATATAACCGAAAAAATTGTACTTTCTTAGTTTTAGACTTAAAGTCGATTTGCTTCTAAATTGTATGTCAATTGCGTGAGCACTGTACCGCTTAAACCAAAAACATGAATTTTACTGATTTGAGCGAAAGTCAAATTATATTGTTATTGCAGGATTAACAAATTAATATTACCGAAAAAGTTGCACTTTCTTAGGTTTAGACTCAAAGTCGATTTTCTTGTAAATTGTATGTCAGTTGCGTGAGCGATGTACTGCTTAAGCCGAAAAACATGAATTTTACTGATTTGAGCGAAAGTAAAATTATAATGTTATTGCAGAATTTACATATTCATATAAAAGAAAAAATTGTACTTTCTTAGTTTTAGACTTAAAGTCGATTTGCTTCTTAATTGTATGTCAATTGCGTGAGGACTGTACCGCTTAAACCGAAAAACATGAATTTTACTGATTTGAGCGAAATTCAAATTATATTGTTATTGCAGAATTGACATATTCATATAACCGAAAAAATTGCACTTTCTTAGGTTTAGACTCAAAGTCGATTTTCTTGTAAATTGTATGTCAGTTGCGTGAGCACTGTACCGCTTAAGCCGAAAAACATTAATATTACTGATTTGCGCGAAAGTAAAATTATAATGTTATTGCAGAATTGACATATTCATATAACCGAAAAATTTGTACTTTCTTAGTTTTAGACTTAAAGTCGATTTGCTTCTAAATTGTATGTCAATTGCGTGAGCACTGTACCGCTTAAACCAAAAACATGAATTTTACTGATTTGAGCGAAAGTCAAATTATATTGTTATTGCAGAATTGACATATTCATATAACCGAAAAAATTGCACTTTCTTAGGTTTAGACTCAAAGTCGATTTTCTTGTAAATTGTATGTCAGTTGCGTAAGCACTGTACCGCTTAAGCCGAAAAACATTAATATTACTGATTTGCGCGAAAGTAAAATTATAATGTTATTGCAGGATTAACAAATTAATATTACCGAAAAAGTTGCACTTTCTTAGGTTTAGACTCAAAGTCGATTTTCTTGTAAATTGTATGTCAATTGCGGCAGCACTGTACTGCTTAAGCCGAAAAACATTAATATTACTGATTTGCGCGAAAGTAAAATTATAATGTTATTGCAGAATTTACATATTCATATAACCGAAAAATTGTACTTTCTTAGTTTTAGACTTAAAGTCGATTTGCTTCTAAATTGTATGTCAATTGCGTGAGCACTGTACCGCTTAAACCAAAAACATGAATTTTACTGATTTGAGCGAAAGTCAAATTATATTGTTATTGCAGGATTAACAAATTAATATTACCGAAAAAGTTGCACTTTCTTAGGTTTAGACTCAAAGTCGATTTTCTTGTAAATTGTATGTCAATTGCGGCAGCACTGTACTGCTTAAGCCGAAAAACATTAATATTACTGATTTGCGCGAAAGTGAAATTATAATGTTATTGCAGAATTTACATATTCATATAACCGAAAAAATTGTACTTTCTTAGTTTTAGACTTAAAGTCGATTTGCTTCAAAATTGTATGTCAATTGCGTGAGCACTGTACCGCTTAAACCAAAAACATGAATTTTACTGATTTGAGCGAAAGTCAAATTATATTGTTATTGCAGGATTAACAAATTAATATTATTGAAAAAGTTGCACTTTCTTAGGTTTAGACTCAAAGTCGATTTTCTTGTAAATTGTATGTCAATTGCGGCAGCACTGTACTGCTTAAGCCGAAAAACATTAATATTACTGATTTGCGCGAAAGTAAAATTATAATGTTATTGCAGAATTTACATATTCATATAACCGAAAAAATTGTACTTTCTTAGTTTTAGACTTAAAGTCGATTTGCTTCTAAATTGTATGTCAATTGCGTGAGCACTGTACCGCTTTAACCAAAAACATGAATTTTACTGATTTGAGCGAAAGTCAAATTATATTGTTATTGCAGGATTAACAAATTAATATTACCGAAAAAGTTGCACTTTCTTAGGTTTAGACTCAAAGTCGATTTTCTTGTAAATTGTATATCAGTTGCGTGAGCGATGTACTGCTTAAGCCGAAAAACATGAATTTTACTGATTTGAGCGAAAGTAAAATTATAATGTTATTGCAGAATTTACATATTCATATAAAAGAAAAAATTGTACTTTCTTAGTTTTAGACTTAAAGTCGATTTGCTTCTAAATTGTATGTCAATTGCTTGAGCACTGTACCGCTTAAACCGAAAATCATGAATTTTACTGATTTAAGCGAAATTCAAATTATATTGTTAATGCAGAGTTGACATATTCATATAACCGAAAAAATTGCACTTTCTTAGGTTTAGACTCAAAATCGATTTTCTTGTAAATTGTATGTCAGTTGCGTGAGCACTGTACCGCTTAAGCCGAAAAACATGAATTTTACTGATTTGAGCGAAAGTCAAATTATATTGCTTTTGCAGGATTAACAAATTAATATTACCGAAAAAGTTGCACTTTCTTAGGTTTAGACTCAAAGTCGATTTTCTTGTAAATTGTATGTCAATTTCGGTAGCACTGTACTGCTTAAGCCGAAAAACATTAATATTACTGATTTGCGCTAAAGTAAAATTATAATGTTATTGCAGAATTTACATATTCATATAACTGAAAAAATTGTACTTTCTTAGTTCTAGACTTAAAGTCGATTTTCTTGTAAATTGTATGTCAGTTGCGTGAGCACTGTACCGCTTAAGCCGAAAAACATGAATTTTACTGATTTGAGCGAAAGTCAAATTATATTGCTTTTGCAGGATTAACAAACTAATATTACCGAAAAAGTTGCACTTTCTTAGGTTTAGACTCAAAGTCGATTTTCTTGTAAATTGTATGTCAATTGCGGCAGCACTGTACTGCTTAAGCCGAAAAACATTAATATTACTGATTTGCGCGAAAGTAAAATTATAATGTTATTACAGAATTTACATATTCATATAACCGAAAAAATTTTACTTTCTTAGTTTTAGACTTAAAGTCGATTTGCTTCTAAATTGTATGTCAATTGCGTGAGCACTGCACCGCTTAAACCAAAAACATGAATTTTACTGATTTGAGCGAAATTCAAATTATATTGTTATTGCAGGATTAACAAATTAATATTACCGAAAAAGTTGCACTTTCTTAGGTTTAGACTTAAAGTCGATTTTCCTGTAAATTGTATTTCAGTTGCGTGAGCACTGTACCGCTTAAGCCGAAAAACATGAATTTTACTGATTTGAGCGAAAGACAAATTATATTGTTATTGCAGGATTAACAAATTAATATTACCGAAAAAGTTGCACTTTCTTAGGTTTAGACTCAAAGTCGATTTTCTTGTAAATTGTATGTCAGTTGCGTGAGCGATGTACTGCTTAAGCCGAAAAACATGAATTTTACTGATTTGAGCGAAAGTAAATTTATAATGTTATTGCAGAATTTACATATTCATATAAAAGAAAAAATTGTACTTTCTTAGTTTTAGACTTAAAGTCGATTTGCTTCTAAATTGTATGTCAATTGCGTGACGACTGTACCGCTTAAACCGAAAAACATGAATTTTACTGATTTGAGCGAAATTCAAATTATATTGTTATTGCAGAATTGACATATTCATATAACCGAAAAAATTGCACTTTCTTAGGTTTAGACTCAAAGTCGATTTTCTTGTAAATTGTATGTCAGTTGCGTGAGCACTGTACCGCTTAAGCCGAAAAACATTAATATTACTGATTTGCGCGAAAGTAAAATTATAATGTTATTGCAGAATTGACATATTCATATAACCGAAAAATTTGTACTTTCTTAGTTTTAGACTTAAAGTCGATTTGCTTCTAAATTGTATGTCAATTGCGTGAGCACTGTACCGCTTAAACCAAAAACATGAATTTTACTGATTTGAGCGAAAGTCAAATTATATTGTTATTGCAGGATTAACAAATTAATATTACCGAAAAAGTTGCACTTTCTTAGGTTTAGACTCAAAGTCGATTTTCTTGTAAATTGTATGTCAATTGCGGCAGCACTGTACTGCTTAAGCCGAAAAACATTAATATTACTGATTTGCGCGAAAGTAAAATTATAATGTTATTGCAGAATTTACATATTCATATAACCGAAAAAATTTTACTTTCTTAGTTTTAGACTTAAAGTCGATTTGCTTCTAAATTGTATGTCAATTGCGTGAGCACTGTACCGCTTAAACCAAAAACATGAATTTTACTGATTTGAGCGAAAGTCAAATTATATTGTTATTGCAGGATTAACAAATTAATATTACCGAAAAAGTTGCACTTTCTTAGGTTTAGACTCAAAGTCGATTTTCTTGTAAATTGTATGTCAATTGCGGCAGCACTCAACTGCTTAAGCCGAAAAACATTAATATTACTGATTTGCGCGAAAGTAAAATTATAATGTTATTGCAGAATTTACATATTCATATCACCGAAAAAGTTGCACTTTCTTAGGTTTAGACTCAAAGTCGATTTTCTTGTAAATTGTATGTCAATTTCGGTAGCACTGAACTGCTTAAGCCGAAAAACATTAATATTACTGATTTGCGCGAAAGTAAAATTATAATGTTATTGCAGAATTGACATATTCATATAACCGAAAAAATTGCACTTTCTTAGGTTTAGACTCAAAGTCAATTTTCTTGTAAATTGTATGTCAGTTGCGTGAGCACTGTACCGCTTAAGCCGAATAACATGAATTTTACTGACTTGCGCGAAAGTAAAATTATAATGTTATTGCAGAATTGACATATTCATATAACCGAAAAAATTGCACTTTCTTAGGTTTAGACTCAAAGTCGATTTTCTTGTAAATTGTATGTCAGTTGCGTGAGCACTGTACCGCTTAAGCCGAATAACATGAATTTTACTGATTTGAGCGAAAGTCAAATTATATTGCTTTTGCAGGATTAACAAATTAATATTACCGAAAAAGTTGCACTTTCTTAGGTTTAGACTCAAAGTCGATTTTATTGTAAATTGTATGTCAATTGCTGCAGCACTGTACTGCTTAAGCCGAAAAACATTAATATTACTGATTTGCGCGAAAGTAAAATTATATTGCTTTTGCAGGATTAACAAATTAATATTACCGAAAAAATTGCACTTTCTTAGTTTTAGACTTAAAGTCGATTTGCTCGTAAATTGTATTTCAGTTGCGTGAGCACTGTACCGCTTAAACCGAAAAACATGAATTTTACTGATTTGAGCTAAAGTCAAATTATATTGCTTTTGCAGGATTAACAAATTAATATTACCGAAAAAGTTGCACTTTCTTAGGTTTAGACTCAAAGTCGAGTTTCTTGTAAATTGTATGCCAATTGCGGCAGCTCTGTACTGCTTAAGCCGAAAAACATTAATATTACTGATTTGCGCGAAAGTAAAATTATAATGTTATTGCAGAATTTGCATATTCATATAACCGAAAAAATTGTACTTTCTTAGTTTTAGACTTAAAGTCGATTTTCTTCTAAATTGTATGTCAATTGCGTGAGCACTGTACCGCTTAAACCGAAAAACATGAATTTTACTGATTTGAGCGAAAGTCAAATTATATTGTTATTGCAGAATTGACATATTCATATAACCGAAAAAATTGCACTTTCTTAGTTTTAGACTTAAGGTCGATTTTCTTGTAAATTGTATTTCAGTTGCGTGAGCACTGTACCGCTTAAGCCGAAAAACATGAATTTTACTGATTTGAGCGAAATTCAAATTATATTGCTTTTGCATGATTAACAAATTAATATTACCGAAAAAGTTGCACTTTCTTAGGTTTAGACTTAAAGTCGATTTTCTTGTAAATTGTATTTCAGTTGCGTGAGCACTGTACCGCTTAAGCCGAAAAACATGAATTTTACTGATTTGAGCGAAAGTCAAATTATATTGTTATTGCAGAATTGACATATTCATATAACCGAAAAAATTGCACTTTCTTAGGTTTAGACTCAAAGTAAATTTTCTTGTAAATTGTATGTCAGTTGCGTGAGCAGTGTACCGCTTAAGCCGAATAACATGAATTTTACTGACTTGCGCGAAAGTAAAACTATAATGTTATTGCAGAATTGACATATTCATATAACCGAAAACCTTGCACTTTCTTAGTTTTAGACTTAAAGCCGATTTTCTTGTAAATTGTATGTCAGTTGCGTGAGCGATGTACTGCTTAAGCTGAAAAACATGAATTTTACTGATTTGAGCGAAAGTCAAATTATATTGCTTTTGCAGGATTAACAAATAAATATTACCGAAAAAGTTGCACTTTCTTAAGTTTAGACTCAAAGTCGATTTTCTTGTAAATTGTATGTCAATTGCGGCAGCACTGTACTGCTTAAGCCGAAAAACATTAATATTACTGATTTGCGCGAAAGTAAAATTATAATGTTATTGCAGAATTTACATATTCATATAACTGAAAAAATTGTACTTTCTTAGTTTTAGTGTTAAAGTCGATTTGCTTCTAAATTGTATGTCAATTGCGTGAGGACTGTACCGCTTAAACCGAAAAACATTAATTTTACTGATTTGAGCGAAATTCAAATTATATTGTTATTGCAGAATTGACATATTCATATAACCGAAAAAATTGCACTTTCTTAGGTTTAGACTCAAAGTCGATTTTCTTGTAAATTGTATGTCAGTTGCGGCAGCACTGTACTGCTTAAGCCGAAAGACATTAATATTACTGATTTGCGCGAAAGTAAAATTATAATGTTATTGCAGAATTGACATATTCATATAACCGAAAAATTTGTACTTTCTTAGTTTTAGACTTAAAGTCGATTTGCTTCTAAATTGTATGTCAATTGCGTGAGCACTGTACCGCTTAAACCAAAAACATGAATTTTACTGATTTGAGCGAAAGTCAAATTATATTGTTATTGCAGAATTGACATATTCATATAACCGAAAAAATTGCACTTTCTTAGGTTTAGACTCAAAGTCGATTTTCTTGTAAATTGTATGTCAGTTGCGTGAGCACTGTACCGCTTAAGCCGAAAAACATTAATATTACTGATTTGCGCGAAAGTAAAATTATAATGTTATTGCAGGATTTACAAATTAATATTACCGAAAAAGTTGCACTTTCTTAGGTTTAGACTCAAAGTCGATTTTCTTGTAAATTGTATGTCAATTGCGGCAGCACTGTACTGCTTAAGCCGAAAAACATTAATATTACTGATTTGCGCGAAAGTAAAATTATAATGTTATTGCAGAATTTACATATTCATATAACCGAAAAAATTGTACTTTCTTAGTTTTAGACTTAAAGTCGATTTGCTTCTAAATTGTATGTCAATTGCGTGAGCACTGTACCGCTTAAACCAAAAACATGAATTTTACTGATTTGAGCGAAAGTCAAATTATATTGTTATTGCAGGATTAACAAATTAATATTACCGAAAAAGTTGCACTTTCTTAGGTTTAGACTCAAAGTCGATTTTCTTGTAAATTGTATGTCAATTGCGGCAGCACTGTACTGCTTAAGCCGAAAAACATTAATATTACTGATTTGCGCGAAAGTGAAATTATAATGTTATTGCAGAATTTACATATTCATATAACCGAAAAAATTGTACTTTCTTAGTTTTAGACTTAAAGTCGATTTGCTTCAAAATTGTATGTCAATTGCGTGAGCACTGTACCGCTTAAACCAAAAACATGAATTTTACTGATTTGAGCGAAAGTCAAATTATATTGTTATTGCAGGATTAACAAATTAATATTATTGAAAAAGTTGCACTTTCTTAGGTTTAGACTCAAAGTCGATTTTCTTGTAAATTGTATGTCAATTGCGGCAGCACTGTACTGCTTAAGCCGAAAAACATTAATATTACTGATTTGCGCGAAAGTAAAATTATAATGTTATTGCAGAATTTACATATTCATATAACCGAAAAAATTGTACTTTCTTAGTTTTAGACTTAAAGTCGATTTGCTTCTAAATTGTATGTCAATTGCGTGAGCACTGTACCGCTTAAACCAAAAACATGAATTTTACTGATTTGAGCGAAAGTCAAATTATATTGTTATTGCAGGATTAACAAATTAATATTACCGAAAAAGTTGCACTTTCTTAGGTTTAGACTCAAAGTCGATTTTCTTGTAAATTGTATATCAGTTGCGTGAGCGATGTACTGCTTAAGCCGAAAAACATGAATTTTACTGATTTGAGCGAAAGTAAAATTATAATGTTATTGCAGAATTTACATATTCATATAAAAGAAAAAATTGTACTTTCTTAGTTTTAGACTTAAAGTCGATTTGCTTCTAAATTGTATGTCAATTGCTTGAGCACTGTACCGCTTAAACCGAAAATCATGAATTTTACTGATTTAAGCGAAATTCAAATTATATTGTTAATGCAGAGTTGACATATTCATATAACCGAAAAAATTGCACTTTCTTAGGTTTAGACTCAAAATCGATTTTCTTGTAAATTGTATGTCAGTTGCGTGAGCACTGTACCGCTTAAGCCGAAAAACATGAATTTTACTGATTTGAGCGAAAGTCAAATTATATTGCTTTTGCAGGATTAACAAATTAATATTACCGAAAAAGTTGCACTTTCTTAGGTTTAGACTCAAAGTCGATTTTCTTGTAAATTGTATGTCAATTTCGGTAGCACTGTACTGCTTAAGCCGAAAAACATTAATATTACTGATTTGCGCTAAAGTAAAATTATAATGTTATTGCAGAATTTACATATTCATATAACTGAAAAAATTGTACTTTCTTAGTTCTAGACTTAAAGTCGATTTTCTTGTAAATTGTATGTCAGTTGCGTGAGCACTGTACCGCTTAAGCCGAAAAACATGAATTTTACTGATTTGAGCGAAAGTCAAATTATATTGCTTTTGCAGGATTAACAAACTAATATTACCGAAAAAGTTGCACTTTCTTAGGTTTAGACTCAAAGTCGATTTTCTTGTAAATTGTATGTCAATTGCGGCAGCACTGTACTGCTTAAGCCGAAAAACATTAATATTACTGATTTGCGCGAAAGTAAAATTATAATGTTATTACAGAATTTACATATTCATATAACCGAAAAAATTTTACTTTCTTAGTTTTAGACTTAAAGTCGATTTGCTTCTAAATTGTATGTCAATTGCGTGAGCACTGCACCGCTTAAACCAAAAACATGAATTTTACTGATTTGAGCGAAATTCAAATTATATTGTTATTGCAGGATTAACAAATTAATATTACCGAAAAAGTTGCACTTTCTTAGGTTTAGACTTAAAGTCGATTTTCCTGTAAATTGTATTTCAGTTGCGTGAGCACTGTACCGCTTAAGCCGAAAAACATGAATTTTACTGATTTGAGCGAAAGACAAATTATATTGTTATTGCAGGATTAACAAATTAATATTACCGAAAAAGTTGCACTTTCTTAGGTTTAGACTCAAAGTCGATTTTCTTGTAAATTGTATGTCAGTTGCGTGAGCGATGTACTGCTTAAGCCGAAAAACATGAATTTTACTGATTTGAGCGAAAGTAAATTTATAATGTTATTGCAGAATTTACATATTCATATAAAAGAAAAAATTGTACTTTCTTAGTTTTAGACTTAAAGTCGATTTGCTTCTAAATTGTATGTCAATTGCGTGACGACTGTACCGCTTAAACCGAAAAACATGAATTTTACTGATTTGAGCGAAATTCAAATTATATTGTTATTGCAGAATTGACATATTCATATAACCGAAAAAATTGCACTTTCTTAGGTTTAGACTCAAAGTCGATTTTCTTGTAAATTGTATGTCAGTTGCGTGAGCACTGTACCGCTTAAGCCGAAAAACATTAATATTACTGATTTGCGCGAAAGTAAAATTATAATGTTATTGCAGAATTGACATATTCATATAACCGAAAAATTTGTACTTTCTTAGTTTTAGACTTAAAGTCGATTTGCTTCTACATTGTATGTCAATTGCGTGAGCACTGTACCGCTTAAACCAAAAACATGAATTTTACTGATTTGAGCGAAAGTCAAATTATATTGTTATTGCAGGATTAACAAATTAATATTACCGAAAAAGTTGCACTTTCTTAGGTTTAGACTCAAAGTCGATTTTCTTGTAAATTGTATGTCAATTGCGGCAGCACTGTACTGCTTAAGCCGAAAAACATTAATATTACTGATTTGCGCGAAAGTAAAATTATAATGTTATTGCAGAATTTACATATTCATATAACCGAAAAAATTTTACTTTCTTAGTTTTAGACTTAAAGTCGATTTGCTTCTAAATTGTATGTCAATTGCGTGAGCACTGTACCGCTTAAACCAAAAACATGAATTTTACTGATTTGAGCGAAAGTCAAATTATATTGTTATTGCAGGATTAACAAATTAATATTACCGAAAAAGTTGCACTTTCTTAGGTTTAGACTCAAAGTCGATTTTCTTGTAAATTGTATGTCAATTGCGGCAGCACTGTACTGCTTAAGCCGAAAAACATTAATATTACTGATTTGCGCGAACGTTAAATTATAATGTTATTGCAGAATTTACATATTCATATAACCGAAAAAATTGTACTTTCTTAGTTTCAGACTTAAAGTCGATTTTCTTGTTAATTGTATGTCAATTGCGGCAGCACTGTACTGCTTAAGCCGAAAAACATTAATATTACTGATTTGCGCGAAAGTGAAATTATAATGTTATTGCTGAATTTACATATTCATATAACCGAAAAAGTTGCACTTTCTTAGGTTTAGACTCAAAGTCGATTTTCTTGTAAATTGTATGTCAGTTGCGTGAGCACTGTACCGTTTAAGCCGAATAACATGAATTTTACTGATTTGAGCGAAAGTCAAATTATATTGCTTTTGCAGGATTAACAAATTAATATTACCGAAAAAGTTGCACTTTTTAGGTTTAGACTCAAAGTCGATTTTCTTGTAAATTGTATGTCAATTGCGGCAGCACTCAACTGCTTAAGCCGAAAAACATTAATATTACTGATTTGCGCGAAAGTAAAATTATAATGTTATTGCAGAATTTACATATTCATATCACCGAAAAAGTTGCACTTTCTTAGGTTTAGACTCAAAGTCGATTTTCTTGTAAATTGTATGTCAATTTCGGTAGCACTGAACTGCTTAAGCCGAAAAACATTAATATTACTGATTTGCGCGAAAGTAAAATTATAATGTTATTGCAGAATTGACATATTCATATAACCGAAAAAATTGCACTTTCTTAGGTTTAGACTCAAAGTCAATTTTCTTGTAAATTGTATGTCAGTTGCGTGAGCACTGTACCGCTTAAGCCGAATAACATGAATTTTACTGACTTGCGCGAAAGTAAAATTATAATGTTATTGCAGAATTGACATATTCATATAACCGAAAAAATTGCACTTTCTTAGGTTTAGACTCAAAGTCGATTTTCTTGTAAATTGTATGTCAGTTGCGTGAGCACTGTACCGCTTAAGCCGAATAACATGAATTTTACTGATTTGAGCGAAAGTCAAATTATATTGCTTTTGCAGGATTAACAAATTAATATTACCGAAAAAGTTGCACTTTCTTAGGTTTAGACTCAAAGTCGATTTTATTGTAAATTGTATGTCAATTGCGGCAGCACTGTACTGCTTAAGCCGAAAAACATTAATATTACTGATTTGCGCGAAAGTAAAATTATATTGCTTTTGCAGGATTAACAAATTAATATTACCGAAAAAATTGCACTTTCTTAGTTTTAGACTTAAAGTCGATTTGCTCGTAAATTGTATTTCAGTTGCGTGAGCACTGTACCGCTTAAACCGAAAAACATGAATTTTACTGATTTGAGCTAAAGTCAAATTATATTGCTTTTGCAGGATTAACAAATTAATATTACCGAAAAAGTTGCACTTTCTTAGGTTTAGACTCAAAGTCGAGTTTCTTGTAAATTGTATGCCAATTGCGGCAGCTCTGTACTGCTTAAGCCGAAAAACATTAATATTACTGATTTGCGCGAAAGTAAAATTATAATGTTATTGCAGAATTTGCATATTCATATAACCGAAAAAATTGTACTTTCTTAGTTTTAGACTTAAAGTCGATTTTCTTCTAAATTGTATGTCAATTGCGTGAGCACTGTACCGCTTAAACCGAAAAACATGAATTTTACTGATTTGAGCGAAAGTCAAATTATATTGTTATTGCAGAATTGACATATTCATATAACCGAAAAAATTGCACTTTCTTAGTTTTAGACTTAAGGTCGATTTTCTTGTAAATTGTATTTCAGTTGCGTGAGCACTGTACCGCTTAAGCCGAAAAACATGAATTTTACTGATTTGAGCGAAATTCAAATTATATTGCTTTTGCATGATTAACAAATTAATATTACCGAAAAAGTTGCACTTTCTTAGGTTTAGACTTAAAGTCGATTTTCTTGTAAATTGTATTTCAGTTGCGTGAGCACTGTACCGCTTAAGCCGAAAAACATGAATTTTACTGATTTGAGCGAAAGTCAAATTATATTGTTATTGCAGAATTGACATATTCATATAACCGAAAAAATTGCACTTTCTTAGGTTTAGACTCAAAGTCAATTTTCTTGTAAATTGTATGTCAGTTGCGTGAGCAGTGTACCGCTTAAGCCGAATAACATGAATTTTACTGACTTGCGCGAAAGTAAAACTATAATGTTATTGCAGAATTGACATATTCATATAACCGAAAACCTTGCACTTTCTTAGTTTTAGACTTAAAGCCGATTTTCTTGTAAATTGTATGTCAGTTGCGTGAGCGATGTACTGCTTAAGCTGAAAAACATGAATTTTACTGATTTGAGCGAAAGTCAAATTATATTGCTTTTGCAGGATTAACAAATAAATATTACCGAAAAAGTTGCACTTTCTTAAGTTTAGACTCAAAGTCGATTTTCTTGTAAATTGTATGTCAATTGCGGCAGCACTGTACTGCTTAAGCCGAAAAACATTAATATTACTGATTTGCGCGAAAGTAAAATTATAATGTTATTGCAGAATTTACATATTCATATAACTGAAAAAATTGTACTTTCTTAGTTTTAGTGTTAAAGTCGATTTGCTTCTAAATTGTATGTCAATTGCGTGAGGACTGTACCGCTTAAACCGAAAAACATTAATTTTACTGATTTGAGCGAAATTCAAATTATATTGTTATTGCAGAATTGACATATTCATATAACCGAAAAAATTGCACTTTCTTAGGTTTAGACTCAAAGTCGATTTTCTTGTAAATTGTATGTCAGTTGCGGCAGCACTGTACTGCTTAAGCCGAAAGACATTAATATTACTGATTTGCGCGAAAGTAAAATTATAATGTTATTGCAGAATTTACATATTCATATAACTGAAAAAATTGTACTTTCTTAGTTTTAGTGTTAAAGTCGATTTGCTTCTAAATTGTATGTCAATTGCGTGAGGACTGTACCGCTTAAGCCGAATAACATGAATTTTACTGATTTGAGCGAAAGTCAAAATATATTGCTTTTGCAGGATTAACAAATTAATATTACCGAAAAAGTTGCACTTTCTTAGGTTTAGACTCAAAGTCGATTTTCTTGTAAATTGTATGTCAATTGCGGCAGCACTCTACTGCTTAAGCCGAAAAACATTAATATTACTGATTTGCGCGAAAGTAAAATTATAATGTTATTGCAGAATTTACATATTCATATTACCGAAAAACTTGCACTTTCTTAGTTTTAGACTTAAAGTCGATTTTCTTGTAAATTGTATTTCAGTTGCGTGAGCACTGTACCGCTTAAGCCGAAAAACATGAATTTTACTGATTTGAGCGAAAGTCAAATTATATTGTTATTGCAGAATTGACATATTCATATAACCAAAAACATTGCACTTTCTTAGTTTTAGACTTAAAGTCGATTTTCTTGTAAATTGTATGTCAGTTGCGTGAGCACTGTACCGCTTAAGCCGAAAAACATGAATTTTACTGATTTGAGCGAAAGTCAAATTATATTGCTTTTGCAGGATTAGCAAATTAATATTACCGAAAAAGTTGCACTTTCTTAGGTTTAGACTTAAAGTCGATTTTCCTGTAAATTGTATTTCAGTTGCGTGAGCACTGTACGCTTAAGCCGAAAAACATGAATTTTACTGATTTGAGCGAAAGACAAATTATATTGTTATTGCAGAATTGACATATTCATATAACCGAAAACATTGCACTTTCTTAGTTTTAGACTTAAAACCGATTTTCTTGTAAATTGTATGTCAGTTGCGTGAGCACTGTACCGCTTAAACCGAAAAACATGAATTTTACTGATTTGAGCTAAAGTCAAATTATATTGCTTTTGCAGAATTGACATATTCATATAACCGAAAACATTGCACTTTCTTAGTTTTAGACTTAAAGTCGATTTGCTTGTAAATTGTATTTCAATTGCGTGAGCACTGTACTGCTTAAACCGAAAAACATAAATTTTACTGATTTGAGCGAAAGTCAGATTATATTGTTATTGCAGAATTTACATATTCATATAACCGAAAACATTGCACTTTCTTAGTTTTAGACTTAAAGCCGATTTTCTTGTAAATTGTATGTCAGTTGCGTGAGCACTGTACCACTTAAACCGAAAAACATGAATTTTACTGATTTGAGCGAAAGTCAAATTATATTGCATTTGCAGAATTGACATATTCATATAACCGAAAACATTGCACTTTCTTAGTTTTAGACTTAAAGTCGATTTTCTTGTAAATTGTATGTCAGTTGCGTGAGCACTGTACTGCTTAAGCCGAAAAACATCAATATTACTGATTTGAGCGAAAGTAAAATTATAATGTTATTGCAGAATTTACATATTCATATAACCGAGAAAATTGTACTTTCTTAGTTTTAGACTTAAAGTCGATTTGCTTGTAAATTGTATTTCAATTGCGTGAGCACTGTACTGCTTAAACCGAAAAACATGAATTTTACTGATTTGAGCGAAAGTCAAATTATATTGTTATTGCAGAATTGGCATATTGATATAACCGAAAAAATTGTACTTTCTTAGTTTTAGACTTAAAGTCGATTTTCTTGTAAATTGTATTTCAGTTGCGTGAGCACTGTACCGCTTAAGCCGAAAAACATGAATTTTACTGATTTGAGCGAAAGTAAAATTATAATGTTATTGCAGAATTTACATATTCATATAACCGAGAAAATTGTACTTTCTTAGTTTTAGACTTAAAGTCGATTTGCTTGTAAATTGTATTTCAATTGCGTGAGCACTGTACTGCTTAAACCGAAAAACATGAATTTTACTGATTTGAGCGAAAGTCAAATTATATTGCATTTGCAGAATTGACATATTCATATAACCGAAAACATTGTACTTTCTTAGTTTTAGTGTTAAAGTCGATTTGCTTCTAAATTGTATGTTAATTGCGTGAGCACTGTACCGCTTAAACCAAAAACATGAATTTTACTGATTTGAGCGAAAGTCAAATTATATTGTTATTGCAGGATTAACAAATTAATATTACCGAAAAAGTTGCACTTTCTTAGGTTTAGACTCAAAGTCGATTTTCTTGTAAATTGTATGTCAGTTGCGTGAGCGATGTACTGCTTAAGCCGAAAAACATGAATTTTACTGATTTGAGCGAAAGTAAAATTATAATGTTATTGCAGAATTTACATATTCATATAAAA
This sequence comes from Bactrocera oleae, assembly GCF_042242935.1. NCBI lineage: Eukaryota > Metazoa > Arthropoda > Insecta > Diptera > Tephritidae > Bactrocera > Bactrocera oleae. The sequence continues at coordinate 12,466,384 of NC_091541.1, read as the reverse complement.
GAAAAAATTGTACTTTCTTAGTTTTAGACTTAAAGTCGATTTGCTTCTAAATTGTATGTCAATTGCTTGAGCACTGTACCGCTTAAACCGAAAATCATAATTTTAACTGATTTAAGCGAAATTCAAATTATATTGTTATTGCAGAGTTGACATATTCATATAACCGAAAAAATTGCACTTTCTTAGGTTTAGACTCAAAATCGATTTTCTTGTAAATTGTATGTCAGTTGCGTGAGCACTGTACCGCTTAAGCCGAAAAACATGAATTTTACTGATTTGAGCGAAAGTCAAATTATATTGCTTTTGCAGGATTAACAAATTAATATTACCGAAAAAGTTGCACTTTCTTAGGTTTAGACTCAAAGTCGATTTTCTTGTAAATTGTATGTCAATTGCGGCAGCACTGTACTGCTTAAGCCGAAAAACATTAATATTACTGATTTGCGCGAAAGTAAAATTATAATGTTATTGCAGAATTTACATATTCATATAACCGAAAAAATTGTACTTTCTTAGTTTTAGACTTAAAGTCGATTTGCTTCAAAATTGTATGTCAATTGCGTGAGCACTGCACCGCTTAAACCAAAAACATGAATTTTACTGATTTGAGCGAAATTCAAATTATATTGTTATTGCAGGATTAACAAATTAATATTACCGAAAAAGTTGCACTTTCTTAGGTTTAGACTTAAAGTCGATTTTCCTGTAAATTGTATTTCAGTTGCGTGAGCACTGTACCGCTTAAACCGAAAAACATGAATTTTACTGATTTGAGCTAAAGTCAAATTATATTGCTTTTGCAGAATTGACATATTCATATAACCGAAAACATTGCACTTTCTTAGTTTTAGACTTAAAGTCGATTTGCTTGTAAATTGTATTTCAATTGCGTGAGCACTGTACTGCTTAAACCGAAAAACATAAATTTTACTGATTTGAGCGAAATTCAAATTATATTGTTATTGCAGAATTGACATATTCATATAACCGAAAAAATTGCAATTTCTTAGGTTTAGACTCAAAGTCGATTTTCTTGTAAATTGTATGTCAGTTGCGGCAGCACTGTACTGCTTAAGCCGAAAAACATTAATATTACTGATTTGCGCGAAAGTAAAATTATAATGTTATTGCAGAATTTACATATTCATATAACCGAAAAAATTGTACTTTCTTAGTTTTAGACTTAAAGTCGATTTGCTTCTAAATTGTATGTCAATTGCGTGAGCACTGTACCGCTTAAACCAAAAACATGAATTTTACTGATTTGAGCGAAAGTCAAATTATATTGTTATTGCAGGATTAACAAATTAATATTACCGAAAAAGTTGCACTTTCTTAGGTTTAGACTCAAAGTCGATTTTCTTGTAAATTGTATGTCAATTGCGGCAGCACTGTACTGCTTAAGCCGAAAAACATTAATATTACTGATTTGCGCGAAAGTGAAATTATAATGTTATTGCAGAATTTACATATTCATATGACCGAAAAAATTGTACTTTCTTAGTTTTAGACTTAAAGTCGATTTGCTTCAAAATTGTATGTCAATTGCGTGAGCACTGTACCGCTTAAACCAAAAACATGAATTTTACTGACTTGAGCGAAAGTCAAATTATATTGTTATTGCAGGATTAACAAATTAATATTATTGAAAAAGTTGCACTTTCTTAGGTTTAGACTCAAAGTCGATTTTCTTGTAAATTGTATGTCAATTGCGGCAGCACTGTACTGCTTAAGCCGAAAAACATTAATATTACTGATTTGCGCGAAAGTAAAATTATAATGTTATTGCAGAATTTACATATTCATATAACCGAAAAAATTGTACTTTCTTAGTTTTAGACTTAAAGTCGATTTGCTACTAAATTGTATGTCAATTGCGTGAGCACTGTACCGCTTAAACCAAAAACATGAATTTTACTGATTTGAGCGAAAGTCAAATTATATTGTTATTGCAGGATTAACAAATTAATATTACCGAAAAAGTTGCACTTTCTTAGGTTTAGACTCAAAGTCGATTTTCTTGTAAATTGTATATCAGTTGCGTGAGCGATGTACTGCTTAAGCCGAAAAACATGAATTTTACTGATTTGAGCGAAAGTAAAATTATAATGTTATTGCAGAATTTACATATTCATATAAAAGAAAAAATTGTACTTTCTTAGTTTTAGACTTAAAGTCGATTTGCTTCTAAATTGTATGTCAATTGCTTGAGCACTGTACCGCTTAAACCGAAAATCATGAATTTTACTGATTTAAGCGAAATTCAAATTATATTGTTAATGCAGAGTTGACATATTCATATAACCGAAAAAATTGCACTTTCTTAGGTTTAGACTCAAAATCGATTTTCTTGTAAATTGTATGTCAGTTGCGTGAGCACTGTACCGCTTAAGCCGAAAAACATGAATTTTACTGATTTGAGCGAAAGTCAAATTATATTGCTTTTGCAGGATTAACAAATTAATATTACCGAAAAAGTTGCACTTTCTTAGGTTTAGACTCAAAGTCGATTTTCTTGTAAATTGTATGTCAATTTCGGTAGCACTGTACTGCTTAAGCCGAAAAACATTAATATTACTGATTTGAGCGAAATTCAAATTATATTGTTATTGCAGGATTAACAAATTAATATTACCGAAAAAGTTGCACTTTCTTAGGTTTAGACTTAAAGTCGATTTTCCTGTAAATTGTATTTCAGTTGCGTGAGCACTGTACCGCTTAAGCCGAAAAACATGAATTTTACTGATTTGAGCGAAAGACAAATTATATTGTTATTGCAGGATTAACAAATTAATATTACCGAAAAAGTTGCACTTTCTTAGGTTTAGACTCAAAGTCGATTTTCTTGTAAATTGTATGTCAGTTGCGTGAGCGATGTACTGCTTAAGCCGAAAAACATGAATTTTACTGATTTGAGCGAAAGTAAAATTATAATGTTATTGCAGAATTTACATATTCATATAAAAGAAAAAATTGTACTTTCTTAGTTTTAGACTTAAAGTCGATTTGCTTCTAAATTGTATGTCAATTGCGTGACGACTGTACCGCTTAAACCGAAAAACATGAATTTTACTGATTTGAGCGAAATTCAAATTATATTGTTATTGCAGAATTGACATATTCATATAACTGAAAAAATTGCACTTTCTTAGGTTTAGACTCAAAGTCGATTTTCTTGTAAATTGTATGTCAGTTGCGTGAGCACTGTACCGCTTAAGCCGAAAAACATTAATATTACTGATTTGCGCGAAAGTAAAATTATAATGTTATTGCAGAATTGACATATTCATATAACCGAAAAATTTGTACTTTCTTAGTTTTAGACTTAATGTCGATTTGCTTCTAAATTGTATGTCAATTGCGTGAGCACTGTACCGCTTAAACCAAAAACATGAATTTTACTGATTTGAGCGAAAGTCAAATTATATTGTTATTGCAGGATTAACAAATTAATATTACCGAAAAAGTTGCACTTTCTTAGGTTTAGACTCAAAGTCGATTTTCTTGTAAATTGTATGTCAATTGCGGCAGCACTGTACTGCTTAAGCCGAAAAACATTAATATTACTGATTTGCGCGAAAGTAAAATTATAATGTTATTGCAGAATTTACATATTCATATAACCGAAAAAATTGTACTTTCTTAGTTTTAGACTTAAAGTCGATTTGCTTCTAAATTGTATGTCAATTGCGTGAGCACTGTACCGCTTAAACCAAAAACATGAATTTTACTGATTTGAGCGAAAGTCAAATTATATTGTTATTGCAGGATTAACAAATTAATATTACCGAAAAAGTTGCACTTTCTTAGGTTTAGACTCAAAGTCGATTTTCTTGTAAATTGTATGTCAATTGCGGCAGCACTGTACTGCTTAAGCCGAAAAACATTAATATTACTGATTTGCGCGAAAGTTAAATTATAATGTTATTGCAGAATTTACATATTCATATAACCGAAAAAATTGTACTTTCTTAGTTTTAGACTTAAAGTCGATTTTCTTGTTAATTGTATGTCAATTGCGGCAGCACTGTACTGCTTAAGCCGAAAAACATTAATATTACTGATTTGCGCGAAAGTGAAATTATAATGTTATTGCTGAATTTACATATTCATATAACCGAAAAAGTTGCACTTTCTTAGGTTTAGACTCAAAGTCGATTTTCTTGTAAATTGTATGTCAGTTGCGTGAGCACTGTACCGCTTAAGCCGAATAACATGAATTTTACTGATTTGAGCGAAAGTCAAATTATATTGCTTTTGCAGGATTAACAAATTAATATTACCGAAAAAGTTGCACTTTTTAGGTTTAGACTCAAAGTCGATTTTCTTGTAAATTGTATGTCAATTGCGGCAGCACTCAACTGCTTAAGCCGAAAAACATTAATATTACTGATTTGCGCGAAAGTAAAATTATAATGTTATTGCAGAATTTACATATTCATATCACCGAAAAAGTTGCACTTTCTTAGGTTTAGACTCAAAGTCGATTTTCTTGTAAATTGTATGTCAATTTCGGTAGCACTGAACTGCTTAAGCCGAAAAACATTAATATTACTGATTTGCGCGAAAGTAAAATTATAATGTTATTGCGGAATTGACATATTCATATAACCGAAAAAATTGCACTTTCTTAGGTTTAGACTCAAAGTCAATTTTCTTGTAAATTGTATGTCAGTTGCGTGAGCACTGTACCGCTTAAGCCGAATAACATGAATTTTACTGACTTGCGCGAAAGTAAAATTATAATGTTATTGCAGAATTGACATATTCATATAACCGAAAAAATTGCACTTTCTTAGGTTTAGACTCAAAGACGATTTTCTTGTAAATTGTATGTCAGTTGCGTGAGCACTGTACCGCTTAAGCCGAAAAACATTAATATTACTGATTTGCGCGAAAGTCAAATTATATTGCTTTTGCAGGATTAACAAATTAATATTACCGAAAAAGTTGCACTTTCTTAGGTTTAGACTCAAAGTCGATTTTATTGTAAATTGTATGTCAATTGCGGCAGCACTGTACTGCTTAAGCCGAAAAACATTAATATTACTGATTTGCGCGAAAGTAAAATTATATTGCTTTTGCAGGATTAACAAATTAATATTACCGAAAAAATTGCACTTTCTTAGTTTTAGACTTAAAGTCGATTTGCTTGTAAATTGTATTTCAGTTGCGTGAGCACTGTACCGCTTAAACCGAAAAACATGAATTTTACTGATTTGAGCTAAAGTCAAATTATATTGCTTTTGCAGGATTAACAAATTAATATTACCGAAAAAGTTGCACTTTCTTAGGTTTAGACTCAAAGTCGAGTTTCTTGTAAATTGTATGCCAATTGCGGCAGCTCTGTACTGCTTAAGCCGAAAAACATTAATATTACTGATTTGCGCGAAAGTAAAATTATAATGTTATTGCAGAATTTGCATATTCATATAACCGAAAAAATTGTACTTTCTTAGTTTTAGACTTAAAGTCGATTTGCTTGTAAATTGTATTTCAGTTGCGTGAGCACTGTACCGCTTAAGCCGAATAACATGAATTTTACTGATTTGAGCGAAAGTCAAATTATATTGCTTTTGCAGGATTAACAAATTAATATTACCGAAAAAGTTGCACTTTTTAGGTTTAGACTCAAAGTCGATTTTCTTGTAAATTGTATGTCAATTGCGGCAGCACTCAACTGCTTAAGCCGAAAAACATTAATATTACTGATTTGCGCGAAAGTAAAATTATAATGTTATTGCAGAATTTACATATTCATATCACCGAAAAAGTTGCACTTTCTTAGGTTTAGACTCAAAGTCGATTTTCTTGTAAATTGTATGTCAATTTCGGTAGCACTGAACTGCTTAAGCCGAAAAACATTAATATTACTGATTTGCGCGAAAGTAAAATTATAATGTTATTGCAGAATTGACATATTCATATAACCGAAAAAATTGCACTTTCTTAGGTTTAGACTCAAAGTCAATTTTCTTGTAAATTGTATGTCAGTTGCGTGAGCACTGTACCGCTTAAGCCGAATAACATGAATTTTACTGACTTGCGCGAAAGTAAAATTATAATGTTATTGCAGAATTGACATATTCATATAACCGAAAAAATTGCACTTTCTTAGGTTTAGACTCAAAGACGATTTTCTTGTAAATTGTATGTCAGTTGCGTGAGCACTGTACCGCTTAAGCCGAAAAACATTAATATTACTGATTTGCGCGAAAGTCAAATTATATTGCTTTTGCAGGATTAACAAATTAATATTACCGAAAAAGTTGCACTTTCTTAGGTTTAGACTCAAAGTCGATTTTATTGTAAATTGTATGTCAATTGCGGCAGCACTGTACTGCTTAAGCCGAAAAACATTAATATTACTGATTTGCGCGAAAGTAAAATTATATTGCTTTTGCAGGATTAACAAATTAATATTACCGAAAAAATTGCACTTTCTTAGTTTAAGACTTAAAGTCGATTTGCTTGTAAATTGTATTTCAGTTGCGTGAGCACTGTACCGCTTAAACCGAAAAACATGAATTTTACTGATTTGAGCTAAAGTCAAATTATATTGCTTTTGCAGGATTAACAAATTAATATTACCGAAAAAGTTGCACTTTCTTAGGTTTAGACTCAAAGTCGAGTTTCTTGTAAATTGTATGCCAATTGCGGCAGCTCTGTACTGCTTAAGCCGAAAAACATTAATATTACTGATTTGCGCGAAAGTAAAATTATAATGTTATTGCAGAATTTGCATATTCATATAACCGAAAAAATTGTACTTTCTTAGTTTTAGACTTAAAGTCGATTTTCTTCTAAATTGTATGTCAATTGCGTGAGCACTGTACCGCTTAAACCGAAAAACATGAATTTTACTGATTTGAGCGAAAGTCAAATTATATTGTTATTGCAGAATTGACATATTCATATAACCGAAAAAATTGCACTTTCTTAGTTTTAGGCTTAAGGTCGATATTCTTGTAAATTGTATTTCAGTTGCGTGAGCACTGTACCGCTTAAGCCGAAAAACATGAATTTTACTGATTTGAGCGAAAGTCAAATTATATTGTTATTGCAGAATTGACATATTCATATAACCGAAAAAATTGCACTTTCTTAGGTTTAGACTCAAAGTCAATTTTCTTGTAAATTGTATTTCAGTTGCGTGAGCACTGTACCGCTTAAGCCGAATAACATGAATTTTACTGACTTGCGCGAAAGTAAAACAATAATGTTATTGCAGAATTGACATATTCATATAACCGAAAACCTTGCGCTTTCTTAGTTTTAGACTTAAAGCCGATTTTCTTGTAAATTGTATGTCAGTTGCGTGAGCGATGTACTGCTTAAGCTGAAAAACATGAATTTTACTGATTTGAGCGAAAGTCAAATTATATTGCTTTTGCAGGAATAACAAATAAATATTACCGAAAAAGTTGCACTTTCTTGGGTTTAGACTCAAAGTCGATTTTCTTGTAAATTGTATGTCAATTGCGGCAGCACTGTACTGCTTAAGCCGAAAAACATTAATATTACTGATTTGCGCGAAAGTAAAATTATAATGTTATTGCAGAATTTACATATTCATATAACTGAAAAAATTGTACTTTCTTAGTTTTAGTGTTAAAGTCGATTTGCTTCTAAATTGTATGTCAATTGCGTGAGGACTGTACCGCTTAAACCGAAAAACATTAATTTTACTGATTTGAGCGAAATTCAAATTATATTGTTATTGCAGAATTGACATATTCATATAACCGAAAAAATTGCACTTTCTTAGGTTTAGACTCAAAGTCGATTTTCTTGTAAATTGTATGTCAGTTGCGGCAGCACTGTACTGCTTAAGCCGAAAGACATTAATATTACTGATTTGCGCGAAAGTAAAATTATAATGTTATTGCAGAATTTACATATTCATATAACTGAAAAAATTGTACTTTCTTAGTTTTAGTGTTAAAGTCGATTTGCTTCTAAATTGTATGTCAATTGCGTGAGGACTGTACCGCTTAAGCCGAATAACATGAATTTTACTGATTTGAGCGAAAGTCAAATTATATTGCTTTTGCAGGATTAACAAATTAATATTACCGAAAAAGTTGCACTTTCTTAGGTTTAGACTCAAAGTCGATTTTCTTGTAAATTGTATGTCAATTGCGGCAGCACTCTACTGCTTAAGCCGAAAAACATTAATATTACTGATTTGCGCGAAAGTAAAATTATAATGTTATTGCAGAATTTACATATTCATATTACCGAAAAACTTGCACTTTCTTAGTTTTAGACTTAAAGTCGATTTTCTTGTAAATTGTATTTCAGTTGCGTGAGCACTGTACCGCTTAAGCCGAAAAACATGAATTTTACTAATTTGAGCGAAAGTCAAATTATATTGTTATTGCAGAATTCACATATTCATATAACCAAAAACATTGCACTTTCTTAGTTTTAGACTTAAAGTCGATTTTCTTGTAAATTGTATGTCAGTTGCGTGAGCACTGTACCGCTTAAGCCGAAAAACATGAATTTTACTGATTTGAGCGAAAGTCAAATTATATTGCTTTTGCAGGATTAGCAAATTAATATTACCGAAAAAGTTGCACTTTCTTAGGTTTAGACTTAAAGTCGATTTTCCTGTAAATTGTATTTCAGTTGCGTGAGCACTGTACCGCTTAAGCCGAAAAACATGAATTTTACTGATTTGAGCGAAAGACAAATTATATTGTTATTGCAGAATTGACATATTCATATAACCGAAAACATTGCACTTTCTTAGTTTTAGACTTAAAACCGATATTCTTGTAAATTTTATGTCAGTTGCGTGAGCACTGTACCGCTTAAACCGAAAAACATGAATTTTACTGATTTGAGCTAAAGTCAAATTATATTGCTTTTGCAGAATTGACATATTCATATAACCGAAAACATTGCACTTTCTTAGTTTTAGACTTAAAGTCGATTTGCTTGTAAATTGTATTTCAATTGCGTGAGCACTGTACTGCTTAAACCGAAAAACATAAATTTTACTGATTTGAGCGAAAGTCAGATTATATTGTTATTGCAGAATTTACATATTCATATAACCGAAAACATTGCACTTTCTTAGTTTTAGACTTAAAGCCGATTTTCTTGTAAATTGTATGTCAGTTGCGTGAGCACTGTACCACTTAAACCGAAAAACATGAATTTTACTGATTTGAGCGAAAGTCAAATTATATTGCATTTGCAGAATTGACATATTCATATAACCGAAAACATTGCACTTTCTTAGTTTTAGTGTTAAAGTCGATTTTCTTGTAAATTGTATGTCAGTTGCGTGAGCACTGTACCACTTAAACCGAAAAACATGAATTTTACTTATTTGAGCGAAAGTAAAATTATAATGTTATTGCAGAATTTACATATTCATATAACTGAAAAAATTGTACTTTCTTAGTTTTAGTGTTAAAGTCGATTTTCTTGTAAATTGTATGTCAGTTGCGTGAGCACTGTACTGCTTAAGCCGAAAAACATCAATATTACTGATTTGAGCGAAAGTAAAATTATAATGTTATTGCAGAATTTACATATTCATATAACCGAGAAAATTGTACTTTCTTAGTTTTAGACTTAAAGTCGATTTGCTTGTAAATTGTATTTCAATTGCGTGAGCACTGTACTGCTTAAACCGAAAAACATGAACTTTACTGATTTGAGCGAAAGTCAAATTATATTGTTATTGCAGAATTGGCATATTGATATAACCGAAAAAATTGCACTTTCTTAGTTTTAGACTTAAAGTCGATTTTCTTGTAAATTGTATTTCAGTTGCGTGAGCACTGTACCGCTTAAGCCGAAAAACATGAATTTTACTGATTTGAGCGAAAGTAAAATTATAATGTTATTGCAGAATTTACATATTCATATAACCGAGAAAATTGTACTTTCTTAGTTTTAGACTTAAAGTCGATTTGCTTGTAAATTGTATTTCAATTGCGGGAGCACTGTACTGCTTAAACCGAAAAACATGAATTTTACTGATTTGAGCGAAAGTCAAATTATATTGCATTTGCAGAATTGACATATTCATATAACCGAAAACATTGTACTTTCTTAGTTTTAGTGTTAAAGTCGATTTGCTTCTAAATTGTATGTTAATTGCGTGAGCACTGTACCGCTTAAACCAAAAACATGAATTTTACTGATTTGAGCGAAAGTCAAATTATATTGTTATTGCAGGATTAACAAATTAATATTACCGAAAAAGTTGCACTTTCTTAGGTTTAGACTCAAAGTCGATTTTATTGTAAATTGTATGTCAATTGCGGCAGCACTGTACTGCTTAAGCCGAAAAACATTAATATTACTGATTTGCGCGAAAGTAAAATTATATTGCTTTTGCAGGATTAACAAATTAATATTACCGAAAAAATTGCACTTTCTTAGTTTAAGACTTAAAGTCGATTTGCTTGTAAATTGTATTTCAGTTGCGTGAGCACTGTACCGCTTAAACCGAAAAACATGAATTTTACTGATTTGAGCTAAAGTCAAATTATATTGCTTTTGCAGGATTAACAAATTAATATTACCGAAAAAGTTGCACTTTCTTAGGTTTAGACTCAAAGTCGAGTTTCTTGTAAATTGTATGCCAATTGCGGCAGCTCTGTACTGCTTAAGCCGAAAAACATTAATATTACTGATTTGCGCGAAAGTAAAATTATAATGTTATTGCAGAATTTGCATATTCATATAACCGAAAAAATTGTACTTTCTTAGTTTTAGACTTAAAGTCGATTTTCTTCTAAATTGTATGTCAATTGCGTGAGCACTGTACCGCTTAAACCGAAAAACATGAATTTTACTGATTTGAGCGAAAGTCAAATTATATTGTTATTGCAGAATTGACATATTCATATAACCGAAAAAATTGCACTTTCTTAGTTTTAGGCTTAAGGTCGATATTCTTGTAAATTGTATTTCAGTTGCGTGAGCACTGTACCGCTTAAGCCGAAAAACATGAATTTTACTGATTTGAGCGAAAGTCAAATTATATTGTTATTGCAGAATTGACATATTCATATAACCGAAAAAATTGCACTTTCTTAGGTTTAGACTCAAAGTCAATTTTCTTGTAAATTGTATTTCAGTTGCGTGAGCACTGTACCGCTTAAGCCGAATAACATGAATTTTACTGACTTGCGCGAAAGTAAAACAATAATGTTATTGCAGAATTGACATATTCATATAACCGAAAACCTTGCGCTTTCTTAGTTTTAGACTTAAAGCCGATTTTCTTGTAAATTGTATGTCAGTTGCGTGAGCGATGTACTGCTTAAGCTGAAAAACATGAATTTTACTGATTTGAGCGAAAGTCAAATTATATTGCTTTTGCAGGAATAACAAATAAATATTACCGAAAAAGTTGCACTTTCTTGGGTTTAGACTCAAAGTCGATTTTCTTGTAAATTGTATGTCAATTGCGGCAGCACTGTACTGCTTAAGCCGAAAAACATTAATATTACTGATTTGCGCGAAAGTAAAATTATAATGTTATTGCAGAATTTACATATTCATATAACTGAAAAAATTGTACTTTCTTAGTTTTAGTGTTAAAGTCGATTTGCTTCTAAATTGTATGTCAATTGCGTGAGGACTGTACCGCTTAAACCGAAAAACATTAATTTTACTGATTTGAGCGAAATTCAAATTATATTGTTATTGCAGAATTGACATATTCATATAACCGAAAAAATTGCACTTTCTTAGGTTTAGACTCAAAGTCGATTTTCTTGTAAATTGTATGTCAGTTGCGGCAGCACTGTACTGCTTAAGCCGAAAGACATTAATATTACTGATTTGCGCGAAAGTAAAATTATAATGTTATTGCAGAATTTACATATTCATATAACTGAAAAAATTGTACTTTCTTAGTTTTAGTGTTAAAGTCGATTTGCTTCTAAATTGTATGTCAATTGCGTGAGGACTGTACCGCTTAAGCCGAATAACATGAATTTTACTGATTTGAGCGAAAGTCAAATTATATTGCTTTTGCAGGATTAACAAATTAATATTACCGAAAAAGTTGCACTTTCTTAGGTTTAGACTCAAAGTCGATTTTCTTGTAAATTGTATGTCAATTGCGGCAGCACTCTACTGCTTAAGCCGAAAAACATTAATATTACTGATTTGCGCGAAAGTAAAATTATAATGTTATTGCAGAATTTACATATTCATATTACCGAAAAACTTGCACTTTCTTAGTTTTAGACTTAAAGTCGATTTTCTTGTAAATTGTATTTCAGTTGCGTGAGCACTGTACCGCTTAAGCCGAAAAACATGAATTTTACTAATTTGAGCGAAAGTCAAATTATATTGTTATTGCAGAATTCACATATTCATATAACCAAAAACATTGCACTTTCTTAGTTTTAGACTTAAAGTCGATTTTCTTGTAAATTGTATGTCAGTTGCGTGAGCACTGTACCGCTTAAGCCGAAAAACATGAATTTTACTGATTTGAGCGAAAGTCAAATTATATTGCTTTTGCAGGATTAGCAAATTAATATTACCGAAAAAGTTGCACTTTCTTAGGTTTAGACTTAAAGTCGATTTTCCTGTAAATTGTATTTCAGTTGCGTGAGCACTGTACCGCTTAAGCCGAAAAACATGAATTTTACTGATTTGAGCGAAAGACAAATTATATTGTTATTGCAGAATTGACATATTCATATAACCGAAAACATTGCACTTTCTTAGTTTTAGACTTAAAACCGATATTCTTGTAAATTTTATGTCAGTTGCGTGAGCACTGTACCGCTTAAACCGAAAAACATGAATTTTACTGATTTGAGCTAAAGTCAAATTATATTGCTTTTGCAGAATTGACATATTCATATAACCGAAAACATTGCACTTTCTTAGTTTTAGACTTAAAGTCGATTTGCTTGTAAATTGTATTTCAATTGCGTGAGCACTGTACTGCTTAAACCGAAAAACATAAATTTTACTGATTTGAGCGAAAGTCAGATTATATTGTTATTGCAGAATTTACATATTCATATAACCGAAAACATTGCACTTTCTTAGTTTTAGACTTAAAGCCGATTTTCTTGTAAATTGTATGTCAGTTGCGTGAGCACTGTACCACTTAAACCGAAAAACATGAATTTTACTGATTTGAGCGAAAGTCAAATTATATTGCATTTGCAGAATTGACATATTCATATAACCGAAAACATTGCACTTTCTTAGTTTTAGTGTTAAAGTCGATTTTCTTGTAAATTGTATGTCAGTTGCGTGAGCACTGTACCACTTAAACCGAAAAACATGAATTTTACTTATTTGAGCGAAAGTAAAATTATAATGTTATTGCAGAATTTACATATTCATATAACTGAAAAAATTGTACTTTCTTAGTTTTAGTGTTAAAGTCGATTTTCTTGTAAATTGTATGTCAGTTGCGTGAGCACTGTACTGCTTAAGCCGAAAAACATCAATATTACTGATTTGAGCGAAAGTAAAATTATAATGTTATTGCAGAATTTACATATTCATATAACCGAGAAAATTGTACTTTCTTAGTTTTAGACTTAAAGTCGATTTGCTTGTAAATTGTATTTCAATTGCGTGAGCACTGTACTGCTTAAACCGAAAAACATGAACTTTACTGATTTGAGCGAAAGTCAAATTATATTGTTATTGCAGAATTGGCATATTGATATAACCGAAAAAATTGCACTTTCTTAGTTTTAGACTTAAAGTCGATTTTCTTGTAAATTGTATTTCAGTTGCGTGAGCACTGTACCGCTTAAGCCGAAAAACATGAATTTTACTGATTTGAGCGAAAGTAAAATTATAATGTTATTGCAGAATTTACATATTCATATAACCGAGAAAATTGTACTTTCTTAGTTTTAGACTTAAAGTCGATTTGCTTGTAAATTGTATTTCAATTGCGGGAGCACTGTACTGCTTAAACCGAAAAACATGAATTTTACTGATTTGAGCGAAAGTCAAATTATATTGCATTTGCAGAATTGACATATTCATATAACCGAAAACATTGTACTTTCTTAGTTTTAGTGTTAAAGTCGATTTGCTTCTAAATTGTATGTTAATTGCGTGAGCACTGTACCGCTTAAACCAAAAACATGAATTTTACTGATTTGAGCGAAAGTCAAATTATATTGTTATTGCAGGATTAACAAATTAATATTACCGAAAAAGTTGCACTTTCTTAGGTTTAGACTCAAAGTCGATTTTCTTGTAAATTGTATGTCAGTTGCGTGAGCGATGTACTGCTTAAGCCGAAAAACATGAATTTTACTGATTTGAGCGAAAGTAAAATTATAATGTTATTGCAGAATTTACATATTCATATAAAAGAAAAAATTGTACTTTCTTAGTTTTAGACTTAAAGTCGATTTGCTTCTAAATTGTATGTCAATTGCTTGAGCACTGTACCGCTTAAACCGAAAATCATAATTTTAACTGATTTAAGCGAAATTCAAATTATATTGTTATTGCAGAGTTGACATATTCATATAACCGAAAAAATTTCACTTTCTTAGGTTTAGACTCAAAATCGATTTTCTTGTAAATTGTATGTCAGTTGCGTGAGCACTGTACCGCTTAAGCCGAAAAACATGAATTTTACTGATTTGAGCGAAAGTCAAATTATATTGCTTTTGCAGGATTAACAAATTAATATTACCGAAAAAGTTGCACTTTCTTAGGTTTAGACTCAAAGTCGATTTTCTTGTAAATTGTATGTCAATTGCGGCAGCACTGTACTGCTTAAGCCGAAAAACATTAATATTACTGATTTGCGCGAAAGTAAAATTATAATGTTATTGCAGAATTTACATATTCATATAACCGAAAAAATTGTACTTTCTTAGTTTTAGACTTAAAGTCGATTTGCTTCAAAATTGTATGTCAATTGCGTGAGCACTGCACCGCTTAAACCAAAAACATGAATTTTACTGATTTGAGCGAAATTCAAATTATATTGTTATTGCAGGATTAACAAATTAATATTACCGAAAAAGTTGCACTTTCTTAGGTTTAGACTTAAAGTCGATTTTCCTGTAAATTGTATTTCAGTTGCGTGAGCACTGTACCGCTTAAACCGAAAAACATGAATTTTACTGATTTGCGCTAAAGTCAAATTATATTGCTTTTGCAGAATTGACATATTCATATAACCGAAAACATTGCACTTTCTTAGTTTTAGACTTAAAGTCGATTTGCTTGTAAATTGTATTTCAATTGCGTGAGCACTGTACTGCTTAAACCGAAAAACATAAATTTTACTGATTTGAGCGAAATTCAAATTATATTGTTATTGCAAAATTGACATATTCATATAACCGAAAAAATTGCACTTTCTTAGGTTTAGACTCAAAGTCGATTTTCTTGTAAATTGTATGTCAGTTGCGGCAGCACTGTACTGCTTAAGCCGAAAAACATTAATATTACTGATTTGCGCGAAAGTAAAATTATAATGTTATTGCAGAATTTACATATTCATATAACTGAAAAAATTGTACTTTCTTAGTTTTAGTGTTAAAGTCGATTTGCTTCTAAATTGTATGTCAATTGCGTGAGGACTGTACCGCTTAAGCCGAATAACATGAATTTTACTGATTTGAGCGAAAGTCAAATTATATTGCTTTTGCAGGATTAACAAATTAATATTACCGAAAAAGTTGCACTTTCTTAGGTTTAGACTCAAAGTCGATTTTCTTGTAAATTGTATGTCAATTGCGGCAGCACTCTACTGCTTAAGCCGAAAAACATTAATATTACTGATTTGCGCGAAAGTAAAATTATAATGTTATTGCAGAATTTACATATTCATATTACCGAAAAACTTGCACTTTCTTAGTTTTAGACTTAAAGTCGATTTTCTTGTAAATTGTATTTCAGTTGCGTGAGCACTGTACCGCTTAAGCCGAAAAACATGAATTTTACTGATTTGAGCGAAAGTCAAATTATATTGTTATTGCAGAATTGACATATTCATATAACCAAAAACATTGCACTTTCTTAGTTTTAGACTTAAAGTCGATTTTCTTGTAAATTGTATGTCAGTTGCGTGAGCACTGTACCGCTTAAGCCGAAAAACATGAATTTTACTGATTTGAGCGAAAGTCAAATTATATTGCTTTTGCAGGATTAGCAAATTAATATTACCGAAAAAGTTTCACTTTCTTAGGTTTAGACTTAAAGTCGATTTTCCTGTAAATTGTATTTCAGTTGCGTGAGCACTGTACCGCTTAAGCCGAAAAACATGAATTTTACTGATTTGAGCGAAAGACAAATTATATTGTTATTGCAGAATTGACATATTCATATAACCGAAAACATTGCACTTTCTTAGTTTTAGACTTAAAACCGATTTTCTTGTAAATTGTATGTCAGTTGCGTGAGCACTGTACCGCTTAAACCGAAAAACATGAATTTTACTGATTTGAGCTAAAGTCAAATTATATTGCTTTTGCAGAATTGACATATTCATATAACCGAAAACATTGCACTTTCTTAGTTTTAGACTTAAAGTCGATTTGCTTGTAAATTGTATTTCAATTGCGTGAGCACTGTACTGCTTAAACCGAAAAACATAAATTTTACTGATTTGAGCGAAAGTCAAATTATATTGTTATTGCAGAATTTACATATTCATATAACCGAAAACATTGCACTTTCTTAGTTTTAGACTTAAAGCCGATTTTCTTGTAAATTGTATGTCAGTTGCGTGAGCACTGTACCACTTAAACCGAAAAACATGAATTTTACTGATTTGAGCGAAAGTCAAATTATATTGCATTTGCAGAATTGACATATTCATATAACCGAAAACATTGCACTTTCTTAGTTTTAGACTTAAAGTCGATTTGCTTGTAAATTGTATTTCAATTGCGTGAGCACTGTACTGCTTAAACCGAAAAACATGAATTTTACTGATTTGAGCGAAAGTCAAATTATATTGCATTTGCAGAATTGACATATTCATATAACCAAAAACATTGCACTTTCTTAGTTTTAGACTTACAGTCGATTTTCTTGTAAATTGTATGTCAGTTGCGTGAGCACTGTACCGCTTAAGCCGAAAAACATGAATTTTACTGATTTGAGCGAAAGTCAAATTATATTGCTTTTGCAGGATTAGCAAATTAATATTACCGAAAAAGTTGCACTTTCTTAGGTTTAGACTTAAAGTCGATTTTCCTGTAAATTGTATTTCAGTTGCGTGAGCACTGTACCGCTTAAGCCGAAAAACATGAATTTTACTGATTTGAGCGAAAGACAAATTATATTGTTATTGCAGAATTGACATATTCATATAACCGAAAACATTGCACTTTCTTAGTTTTAGACTTAAAACCGATTTTCTTGTAAATTGTATGTCAGTTGCGTGAGCACTGTACCGCTTAAACCGAAAAACATGAATTTTACTGATTTGAGCTAAAGTCAAATTATATTGCTTTTGCAGAATTGACATATTCATATAACCGAAAACATTGCACTTTCTTAGTTTTAGACTTAAAGTCGATTTGCTTGTAAATTGTATTTCAATTGCGTGAGCACTGTACTGCTTAAACCGAAAAACATAAATTTTACTGATTTGAGCGAAAGTCAAATTATATTGTTATTGCAGAATTTACATATTCATATAACCGAAAACATTGCACTTTCTTAGTTTTAGACTTAAAGCCGATTTTCTTGTAAATTGTATGTCAGTTGCGTGAGCACTGTACCACTTAAACCGAAAAACATGAATTTTACTGTTTTGAGCGAAACTCAAATTATATTGCATTTGCAGAATTGACATATTCATATAACCGAAAACATTGCACTTTCTTAGTTTTAGACTTAAAGTCGATTTGCTTGTAAATTGTATTTCAATTGCGTGAGCACTGTACTGCTTAAACCGAAAAACATGAATTTTACTGATTTGAGCGAAAGTCAAATTATATTGCATTTGCAGAATTGACATATTCATATAACCGAAAACATTGTACTTTCTTAGTTTTAGTGTTAAAGTCGATTTGCTTCTAAATTGTATGTTAATTGCGTGAGCACTGTACCGCTTAAACCAAAAACATGAATTTTACTGATTTGAGCGAAAGTCAAATTATATTGTTATTGCAGGATTAACAAATTAATATTACCGAAAAAGTTGCACTTTCTTAGGTTTAGACTCAAAGTCGATTTTCTTGTAAATTGTATGTCAGTTGCGTGAGCGATGTACTGCTTAAGCCGAAAAACATGAATTTTACTGATTTGAGCGAAAGTAAAATTATAATGTTATTGCAGAATTTTATATTCATATAAAAGAAAAAATTGTACTTTCTTAGTTTTAGACTTAAAGTCGATTTGCTTCTAAATTGTATGTCAATTGCTTGAGCACTGTACCGCTTAAACCGAAAATCATAATTTTAACTGATTTAAGCGAAATTCAAATTATATTGTTATTGCAGAAATGACATATTCATATAACCGAAAAAATTGCACTTTCTTAGGTTTAGACTCAAAATCGATTTTCTTGTAAATTGTATGTCAGTTGCGTGAGCACTGTACCGCTTAAGCCGAAAAACATGAATTTTACTGATTTGAGCGAAAGTCAAATTATATTGCTTTTGCAGGATTAACAAATTAATATTACCGAAAAAGTTGCACTTTCTTAGGTTTAGACTCAAAGTCGATTTGCTTCTAAATTGTATGTCAATTGCTTGAGCACTGTACTGCTTAAACCGAAAAACATAAATTTTACTGATTTGAGCGAAAGTCAAATTATATTGTTATTGCAGAATTTACATATTCATATAACCGAAAACATTGCACTTTCTTAGTTTTAGACTTAAAGCCGATTTTCTTGTAAATTGTATGTCAGTTGCGTGAGCACTGTACCACTTAAACCGAAAAACATGAATTTTACTGATTTGAGCGAAAGTCAAATTATATTGCATTTGCAGAATTGACATATTCATATAACCGAAAACATTGCACTTTCTTAGTTTTAGATTTAAGTCGATTTTCTTGTAAATTGTATGTCAGTTGCGTGAGCACTGTACTGCTTAAGCCGAAAAACATCAATATTACTGATTTGAGCGAAAGTAAAATTATAATGTTATTGCAGAATTTACATATTCATATAACCGAGAAAATTGTACTTTCTTAGTTTTAGACTTAAAGTCGATTTGCTTGTAAATTGTATTTCAATTGCGTGAGCACTGTACTGCTTAAGCCGAAAAACATGAATTTTACTGATTTGAGCGAAAGTCAAATTATATTGTTATTGCAGAATTGACATATTCATATAACCAAAAACATTGCACTTTCTTAGTTTTAGACTTAAAGTCGATTTTCTTGTAAATTGTATGTCAGTTGCGTGAGCACTGTACCGCTTAAGCCGAAAAACATGAATTTTACTGATTTGAGCGAAAGTCAAATTATATTGCTTTTGCAGGATTAGCAAATTAATATTACCGAAAAAGTTGCACTTTCTTAGGTTTAGACTTAAAGTCGATTTTCCTGTAAATTGTATTTCAGTTGCGTGAGCACTGTACCGCTTAAGCCGAAAAACATGAATTTTACTGATTTGAGCGAAAGACAAATTATATTGTTATTGCAGAATTGACATATTCATATAACCGAAAACATTGCACTTTCTTAGTTTTAGACTTAAAACCGATTTTCTTGTAAATTGTATGTCAGTTGCGTGAGCACTGTACCGCTTAAACCGAAAAACATGAATTTTACTGATTTGAGCTAAAGTCAAATTATATTGCTTTTGCAGAATTGACATATTCATATAACCGAAAACATTGCACTTTCTTAGTTTTAGACTTAAAGTCGATTTGCTTGTAAATTGTATTTCAATTGCGTGAGCACTGTACTGCTTAAACCGAAAAACATAAATTTTACTGATTTGAGCGAAAGTCAAATTATATTGTTATTGCAGAATTTACATATTCATATAACCGAAAACATTGCACTTTCTTAGTTTTAGACTTAAAGCCGATTTTCTTGTAAATTGTATGTCAGTTGCGTGAGCACTGTACCACTTAAACCGAAAAACATGAATTTTACTGATTTGAGCGAAACTCAAATTATATTGCATTTGCAGAATTGACATATTCATATAACCGAAAACATTGCACTTTCTTAGTTTTAGACTTAAAGTCGATTTGCTTGTAAATTGTATTTCAATTGCGTGAGCACTGTACTGCTTAAACCGAAAAACATGAATTTTACTGATTTGAGCGAAAGTCAAATTATATTGCATTTGCAGAATTGACATATTCATATAACCAAAAACATTTCACTTTCTTAGTTTTAGACTTAAAGTCGATTTTCTTGTAAATTGTATGTCAGTTGCGTGAGCACTGTACCGCTTAAGCCGAAAAACATGAATTTTACTGATTTGAGCGAAAGTCAAATTATATTGCTTTTGCAGGATTAGCAAATTAATATTACCGAAAAAGTTGCACTTTCTTAGGTTTAGACTTAAAGTCGATTTTCCTGTAAATTGTATTTCAGTTGCGTGAGCACTGTACCGCTTAAGCCGAAAAACATGAATTTTACTGATTTGAGCGAAAGACAAATTATATTGTTATTGCAGAATTGACATATTCATATAACCGAAAACATTGCACTTTCTTAGTTTTAGACTTAAAACCGATTTTCTTGTAAATTGTATGTCAGTTGCGTGAGCACTGTACCGCTTAAACCGAAAAACATGAATTTTACTGATTTGAGCTAAAGTCAAATTATATTGCTTTTGCAGAATTGACATATTCATATAACCGAAAACATTGCACTTTCTTAGTTTTAGACTTAAAGTCGATTTGCTTGTAAATTGTATTTCAATTGCGTGAGCACTGTACTGCTTAAACCGAAAAACATAAATTTTACTGATTTGAGCGAAAGTCAAATTATATTGTTATTGCAGAATTTACATATTCATATAACCGAAAACATTGCACTTTCTTAGTTTTAGACTTAAAGCCGATTTTCTTGTAAATTGTATGTCAGTTGCGTGAGCACTGTACCACTTAAACCGAAAAACATGAATTTTACTGATTTGAGCGAAACTCAAATTATATTGCATTTGCAGAATTGACATATTCATATAACCGAAAACATTGCACTTTCTTAGTTTTAGACTTAAAGTCGATTTGCTTGTAAATTTTATTTCAATTGCGTGAGCACTGTACTGCTTAAACCGAAAAACATGAATTTTACTGATTTGAGCGAAAGTCAAATTATATTGCATTTGCAGAATTGACATATTCATATAACCAAAAACATTGCACTTTCTTAGTTTTAGACTTAAAGTCGATTTTCTTTAAAATTGTATGTCAGTTGCGTGAGCACTGTACCGCTTAAGCCGAAAAACATGAATTTTACTGATTTGAGCGAAAGTCAAATTATATTGCTTTTGCAGGATTAGCAAATTAATATTACCGAAAAAGTTGCACTTTCTTAGGTTTAGACTCAAAGTCGATTTTCTTGTAAATTGTATGTCAGTTGCGTGAGCGATGTACTGCTTAAGCCGAAAAACATGAATTTTACTGATTTGAGCGAACGTAAAATTATAATGTTATTGCAGAATTTACATATTCATATAAAAGAAAAAATTGTACTTTCTTAGTTTTAGACTTAAAGTCGATTTGCTTCTAAATTGTATGTCAATTGCTTGAGCACTGTACCGCTTAAACCGAAAATCATAATTTTAACTGATTTAAGCGAAATTCAAATTATATTGTTATTGCAGAGTTGACATATTCATATAACCGAAAAAATTGCACTTTCTTAGTTTTAGACTTAAAGTCGATTTGCTTGTAAATTGTATTTCAATTGCGTGAGCACTGTACTGCTTAAACCGAAAAACATGAATTTTACTGATTTGAGCGAAAGTCAAATTATATTGCATTTGCAGAATTGACATATTCATATAACCAAAAACATTGCACTTTCTTAGTTTTAGACTTAAAGTCGATTTTCTTGTAAATTGTATGTCAGTTGCGTGAGCACTGTACCGCTTAAGCCGAAAAACATGAATTTTACTGATTTGAGCGAAAGTCAAATTATATTGCTTTTGCAGGATTAACAAATTAATATTACCGAAAAAGTTGCACTTTCTTAGGTTTAGACTCAAAGTCGATTTTCTTGTAAATTGTATGTCAATTTCGGTAGCACTGTACTGCTTAAGCCGAAAAACATTAATATTACTGATTTGCGCTAAAGTAAAATTATAATGTTATTGCAGAATTTACATATTCATATAACTGAAAAAATTGTACTTTCTTAGTTTTAGACTTAAAGTCGATTTGCTTCTAAATTGTATGTCAATTGCGTGAGCACTGCACCGCTTAAACCAAAAACATGAATTTTACTGATTTGAGCGAAATTCAAATTATATTGTTATTGCAGGATTAACAAATTAATATTACCGAAAAAGTTGCACTTGCTTAGGTTTAGACTTAAAGTCGATTTTCCTGTAAATTGTATTTCAGTTGCGTGAGCACTGTACCGCTTAAACCGAAAAACATGAATTTTACTGATTTGAGCTAAAGTCAAATTATATTGCTTTTGCAGAATTGACATATTCATATAACCGAAAACATTGCACTTTCTTAGTTTTAGACTTAAAGTCGATTTGCTTGTAAATTGTATTTCAATTGCGTGAGCACTGTACTGCTTAAACCGAAAAACATAAATTTTACTGATTTGAGCGAAAGTCAAATTATATTGCTTTTGCAGGATTAACAAACTAATATTACCGAAAAAGTTGCACTTTCTTAGGTTTAGACTCAAAGTCGATTTTCTTGTAAATTGTATATCAATTGCGGCAGCACTGTACTGCTTAAGCCGAAAAACATTAATATTACTGATTTGCGCTAAAGTAAAATTATAATGTTATTGCAGAATTTACATATTCATATAACTGAAAAAATTGTACTTTCTTAGTTTTAGACTTAAAGTCGATTTTCTTGTAAATTGTATGTCAGTTGCGTGAGCACTGTACCGCTTAAGCCGAAAAACATGAATTTTACTGATTTGAGCGAAAGTCAAATTATATTGCTTTTGCAGGATTAACAAACTATAATTACCGAAAAAGTTGCACTTTCTTAGGTTTAGACTCAAAGTCGATTTTCTTGTAAATTGTATGTCAATTGCGGCAGCACTGTACTGCTTAAGCCGAAAAACATTAATATTACTGATTTGCGCGAAAGTAAAATTATAATGTTATTGCAGAATTTACATATTCATATAACCGAAAAAATTGTACTTTCTTAGTTTTAGACTTAAAGTCGATTTGCTTCTAAATTGTATGTCAATTGCGTGAGCACTGCACCGCTTAAACCAAAAACATGAATTTTACTGATTTGAGCGAAATTCAAATTATATTGTTATTGCAGGATTAACAAATTAATATTACCGAAAAAGTTGCACTTTCTTAGGTTTAGACTTAAAGTCGATTTTCCTGTAAATTGTATTTCAGTTGCGTGAGCACTGTACCGCTTAAACCGAAAAACATGAATTTTACTGATTTGAGCTAAAGTCAAATTATATTGCTTTTGCAGAATTGACATATTCATATAACCGAAAACATTGCACTTTCTTAGTTTTAGACTTAAAGTCGATTTGCTTGTAAATTGTATTTCAATTGCGTGAGCACTGTACTGCTTAAACCGAAAAACATAAATTTTACTGATTTGAGCGAAAGTCAAATTATATTGCTTTTGCAGGATTAACAAACTAATATTACCGAAAAAGTTGCACTTTCTTAGGTTTAGACTCAAAGTCGATTTTCTTGTAAATTGTATGTCAATTGCGGCAGCACTGTACTGCTTAAGCCGAAAAACATTAATATTACTGATTTGCGCTAAAGTAAAATTATAATGTTATTGCAGAATTTACATATTCATATAACTGAAAAAATTGTACTTTCTTAGTTTTAGACTTAAAGTCGATTTTCTTGTAAATTGTATGTCAGTTGCGTGAGCACTGTACCGCTTAAGCCAAAAACATGAATTTTACTGATTTGAGCGAAAGACAAATTATATTGTTATTGCAGAATTGACATATTCATATAACCGAAAACATTGCACTTTCTTAGTTTTAGACTTAAAACCGATTTTCTTGTAAATTGTATGTCAGTTGCGTGAGCACTGTACCGCTTAAGCCGAAAAACATGAATTTTACTGATTTGAGCGAAAGTCAAATTATATTGCTTTTGCAGGATTAACAAATTAATATTACCGAAAAAGTTGCACTTTCTTAGGTTTAGACTCAAAGTCGATTTTCTTGTAAATTGTATGTCAATTTCGGTAGCACTGTACTGCTTAAACCGAAAAACATAAATTTTACTGATTTGAGCGAAAGTCAAATTATATTGCTTTTGCAGGATTAACAAACTAATATTACCGAAAAAGTTGCACTTTCTTAGGTTTAGACTCAAAGTCGATTTTCTTGTAAATTGTATGTCAATTGCGGCAGCACTGTACTGCTTAAGCCGAAAAACATTAATATTACTGATTTGCGCTAAAGTAAAATTATAATGTTATTGCAGAATTTACATATTCATATAACCGAAAAAATTGCACTTTCTTAGTTTTAGACTTAAAGTCGATTTGCTTGTAAATTGTATTTCAATTGCGTGAGCACTGTACTGCTTAAACCGAAAAACATGAATTTTACTGATTTGAGCGAAAGTCAAATTATATTGCATTTGCAGAATTGACATATTCATATAACCAAAAACATTGCACTTTCTTAGTTTTAGACTTAAAGTCGATTTTCTTGTAAATTGTATGTCAGTTGCGTGAGCACTGTACCGCTTAAGCCGAAAAACATGAATTTTACTGATTTGAGCGAAAGTCAAATTATATTGCTTTTGCAGGATTAACAAATTAATATTACCGAAAAAGTTGCACTTTCTTAGGTTTAGACTCAAAGTCGATTTTCTTGTAAATTGTATGTCAATTTCGGTAGCACTGTACTGCTTAAGCCGAAAAACATTAATATTACTGATTTGCGCTAAAGTAAAATTATAATGTTATTGCAGAATTTACATATTCATATAACTGAAAAAATTGTACTTTCTTAGTTTTAGACTTAAAGTCGATTTGCTTCTAAATTGTATGTCAATTGCGTGAGCACTGCACCGCTTAAACCAAAAACATGAATTTTACTGATTTGAGCGAAATTCAAATTATATTGTTATTGCAGGATTAACAAATTAATATTACCGAAAAAGTTGCACTTGCTTAGGTTTAGACTTAAAGTCGATTTTCCTGTAAATTGTATTTCAGTTGCGTGAGCACTGTACCGCTTAAACCGAAAAACATGAATTTTACTGATTTGAGCTAAAGTCAAATTATATTGCTTTTGCAGAATTGACATATTCATATAACCGAAAACATTGCACTTTCTTAGTTTTAGACTTAAAGTCGATTTGCTTGTAAATTGTATTTCAATTGCGTGAGCACTGTACTGCTTAAACCGAAAAACATAAATTTTACTGATTTGAGCGAAAGTCAAATTATATTGCTTTTGCAGGATTAACAAACTAATATTACCGAAAAAGTTGCACTTTCTTAGGTTTAGACTCAAAGTCGATTTTCTTGTAAATTGTATATCAATTGCGGCAGCACTGTACTGCTTAAGCCGAAAAACATTAATATTACTGATTTGCGCTAAAGTAAAATTATAATGTTATTGCAGAATTTACATATTCATATAACTGAAAAAATTGTACTTTCTTAGTTTTAGACTTAAAGTCGATTTTCTTGTAAATTGTATGTCAGTTGCGTGAGCACTGTACCGCTTAAGCCGAAAAACATGAATTTTACTGATTTGAGCGAAAGTCAAATTATATTGCTTTTGCAGGATTAACAAACTATAATTACCGAAAAAGTTGCACTTTCTTAGGTTTAGACTCAAAGTCGATTTTCTTGTAAATTGTATGTCAATTGCGGCAGCACTGTACTGCTTAAGCCGAAAAACATTAATATTACTGATTTGCGCGAAAGTAAAATTATAATGTTATTGCAGAATTTACATATTCATATAACCGAAAAAATTGTACTTTCTTAGTTTTAGACTTAAAGTCGATTTGCTTCTAAATTGTATGTCAATTGCGTGAGCACTGCACCGCTTAAACCAAAAACATGAATTTTACTGATTTGAGCGAAATTCAAATTATATTGTTATTGCAGGATTAACAAATTAATATTACCGAAAAAGTTGCACTTTCTTAGGTTTAGACTTAAAGTCGATTTTCCTGTAAATTGTATTTCAGTTGCGTGAGCACTGTACCGCTTAAACCGAAAAACATGAATTTTACTGATTTGAGCTAAAGTCAAATTATATTGCTTTTGCAGAATTGACATATTCATATAACCGAAAACATTGCACTTTCTTAGTTTTAGACTTAAAGTCGATTTGCTTGTAAATTGTATTTCAATTGCGTGAGCACTGTACTGCTTAAACCGAAAAACATAAATTTTACTGATTTGAGCGAAAGTCAAATTATATTGCTTTTGCAGGATTAACAAACTAATATTACCGAAAAAGTTGCACTTTCTTAGGTTTAGACTCAAAGTCGATTTTCTTGTAAATTGTATGTCAATTGCGGCAGCACTGTACTGCTTAAGCCGAAAAACATTAATATTACTGATTTGCGCTAAAGTAAAATTATAATGTTATTGCAGAATTTACATATTCATATAACTGAAAAAATTGTACTTTCTTAGTTTTAGACTTAAAGTCGATTTTCTTGTAAATTGTATGTCAGTTGCGTGAGCACTGTACCGCTTAAGCCAAAAACATGAATTTTACTGATTTGAGCGAAAGACAAATTATATTGTTATTGCAGAATTGACATATTCATATAACCGAAAACATTGCACTTTCTTAGTTTTAGACTTAAAACCGATTTTCTTGTAAATTGTATGTCAGTTGCGTGAGCACTGTACCGCTTAAGCCGAAAAACATGAATTTTACTGATTTGAGCTAAAGTCAAATTATATTGCTTTTGCAGAATTGACATATTCATATAACCGAAAACATTGCACTTTCTTAGTTTTAGACTTAAAGTCGATTTGCTTGTAAATTGTATTTCAATTGCGTGAGCACTGTACTGCTTAAACCGAAAAACATAAATTTTACTGATTTGAGCGAAAGTCAAATTATATTGTTATTGCAGAATTTACATATTCATATAACCGAAAACATTGCACTTTCTTAGTTTTAGACTTAAAGCCGATTTTCTTGTAAATTGTATGTCAGTTGCGTGAGCACTGTACCACTTAAACCGAAAAACATGAATTTTACTGATTTGAGCGAAAGTCAAATTATATTGCATTTGCAGAATTGACATATTCATATAACCGAAAACATTGCACTTTCTTAGTTTTAGACTTAAAGTCGATTTTCTTGTAAATTGTATGTCAGTTGCGTGAGCACTGTACTGCTTAAGCCGAAAAACATCAATATTACTGATTTGAGCGAAAGTAAAATTATAATGTTATTGCAGAATTTACATATTCATATAACCGAGAAAATTGTACTTTCTTAGTTTTAGACTTAAAGTCGATTTGCTTGTAAATTGTATTTCAATTGCGTGAGCACTGTACTGCTTAAACCGAAAAACATGAATTTTACTGATTTGAGCGAAAGTCAAATTATATTGTTATTGCAGAATTGGCATATTGATATAACCGAAAAAATTGCACTTTCTTAGTTTTAGACTTAAAGTCGATTTTCTTGTAAATTGTATTTCAGTTGCGTGAGCACTGTACCGCTTAAGCCGAAAAACATGAATTTTACTGATTTGAGCGAAAGTAAAATTATATTGCATTTGCAGAATTGACATATTCATATAACCGAGAAAATTGTACTTTCTTAGTTTTAGACTTAAAGCCGATTTGCTTGTAAATTGTATTTCAATTGCGTGAGCACTGTACTGCTTAAACCGAAAAACATGAATTTTACTGATTTGAGCGAAAGTCAAATTATATTGCATTTGCAGAATTGACATATTCATATAACCGAAAACATTGTACTTTCTTAGTTTTAGTGTTAAAGTCGATTTGCTTCTAAATTGTATGTTAATTGCGTGAGCACTGTACCGCTTAAACCAAAAACATGAATTTTACTGATTTGAGCGAAAGTCAAATTATATTGTTATTGCAGGATTAACAAATCAATATTACCGAAAAAGTTGCACTTTCTTAGGTTTAGACTCAAAGTCGATTTTCTTGTAAATTGTATGTCAGTTGCGTGAGCGATGTACTGCTTAAGCCGAAAAACATGAATTTTACTGATTTGAGCGAAAGTAAGATTATAATGTTATTGCAGAATTTACATATTCATATAAAAGAAAAAATTGTACTTTCTTAGTTTTAGACTTAAAGTCGATTTGCTTCTAAATTGTATGTCAATTGCTTGAGCACTGTACCGCTTAAACCGAAAATCATGAATTTTACTGATTTGAGCGAAATTCAAATTATATTGTTATTGCAGAATTGACATATTCATATAACCAAAAAAAATTGCACTTTCTTAGGTTTAGACTCAAAATCGATTTTCTTGTAAATTGTATGTCAGTTGCGTGAGCACTGTACCGCTTAAGCCGAAAAACATGAATTTTACTGATTTGAGCGAAAGTCAAATTATATTGCTTTTGCAGGATTAACAAATTAATATTACCGAAAAAGTTGCACTTTTTTAGGTTTAGACTCAAAGTCGATTTTCTTGTAAATTGTATGTCAATTTCGGTAGCACTGTACTGCTTAAGCCGAAAAACATTAATATTACTGATTTGCGCGAAAGTAAAATTTTAATGTTATTGCAGAATTTACATATTCATATAACCGAAAAAATTGTACTTTCTTAGTTTTAGACTTAAAGTCGATTTTCTTGTAAATTGTATGTCAGTTGCGTGAGCACTGTACCGCTTAAGCCGAAAAACATGAATTTTACTAATTTGAGCGAAAGTCAAATTATATTGCTTTTGCAGGATTAACAAACTAATATTACCGAAAAAGTTGCACTTTCTTAGGTTTAGACTCAAAGTCGATTTTCTTGTAAATTGTATGTCAATTGCGGCAGCACTGTACTGCTTAAGCCGAAAAACATTAATATTACTGATTTGCGCGAAAGTAAAATTATAATGTTATTGCAGAATTTACATATTCATATAACCGAAAAAATTGTACTTTCTTAGTTTTAGACTTAAAGTCGATTTGCTTCTAAATTGTATGTCAATTGCGTGAGCACTGTACCGCTTAAACCAAAAACATGAATTTTACTGATTTGAGCGAAAGTCAAATTATATTGTTATTGCAGGATTAACAAATTAATATTACCGAAAAAGTTGCACTTTCTTAGGTTTAGACTCAAAGTCGATTTTCTTGTAAATTGTATGTCAGTTGCGTGAGCGATGTACTGCTTAAGACGAAAAACATGAATTTTACTGATTTGAGCGAAAGTCAAATTATATTGTTATTGCAGAATTGGCATATTGATATAACCGAAAAAATTGCACTTTCTTAGTTTTAGACTTAAAGTCGATTTTCTTGTAAATTGTATTTCAGTTGGGTGAGCACTGTACCGCTTAAGCCGAAAAACATGAATTTTACTGATTTGAGCGAAAGTAAAATTATAATGTTATTGCAGAATTTACATATTCATATAACCGAGAAAATTGTACTTTCTTAGTTTTAGACTTAAAGTCGATTTGCTTGTAAATTGTATTTCAATTGCGTGAGCACTGTACTGCTTAAACCGAAAAACATGAATTTTACTGATTTGAGCGAAAGTCAAATTATATTGCATTTGCAGAATTGACATATTCATATAACCGAAAACATTGTACTTTCTTAGTTTTAGTGTTAAAGTCGATTTGCTTCTAAATTGTATGTTAATTGCGTGAGCACTGTACCGCTTAAACCAAAAACATGAATTTTACTGATTTGAGCGAAAGTCAAATTATATTGTTATTGCAGGATTAACAAATTAATATTACCGAAAAAGTTGCACTTTCTTAGGTTTAGACTCAAAGCCGATTTTCTTGTAAATTGTATGTCAGTTGCGTGAGCGATGTACTGCTTAAGCCGAAAAACATGAATTTTACTGATTTGAGCGAAAGTAAAATTATAATGTTATTGCAGAATTTACATATTCATATAAAAGAAAAAATTGTACTTTCTTAGTTTTAGACTTAAAGTCGATTTGCTTCTAAATTTTATGTCAATTGCTTGAGCACTGTACCGCTTAAACCGAAAATCATGAATTTTACTGATTTGAGCGAAATTCAAATTATATTGTTATTGCAGAATTGACATATTCATATAACCGAAAAAATTGCACTTTCTTAGGTTTAGACTCAAAATCGATTTTCTTGTAAATTGTATGTCAGTTGCGTGAGCACTGTACCGCTTAAGCCGAAAAACATGAATTTTACTGATTTGAGCGAAAGTCAAATTATATTGCTTTTGCAGGATTAACAAATTAATATTACCGAAAAAGTTGCACTTTTTTAGGTTTAGACTCAAAGTCGATTTTCTTGTAAATTGTATGTCAATTTCGGTAGCACTGTACTGCTTAAGCCGAAAAACATTAATATTACTGATTTGCGCGAAAGTAAAATTATAATGTTATTGCAGAATTTACATATTCATATAACCGAAAAAATTGTACTTTCTTAGTTTTAGACTTAAAGTCGATTTTCTTGTAAATTGTATGTCAGTTGCGTGAGCACTGTACCGCTTAAGCCGAAAAATATGAATTTTACTGATTTGAGCGAAAGTCAAATTATATTGTTATTGCAGAATTGACATATTCATATAATCGAAAACATTGCACTTTCTAGTTTTAGACTCAAAGTCGATTTTCTTGTAAATTGTATGTCAGTTGCGTGAGCGATGTACTGCTTAAGACGAAAAACATGAATTTTACTGATTTGAGCGAAAGTCAAATTATATTGTTATTGCAGAATTGGCATATTGATATAACCGAAAAAATTGCACTTTCTTAGTTTTAGACTTAAAGTCGATTTTCTTGTAAATTGTATTTCAGTTGGGTGAGCACTGTACCGCTTAAGCCGAAAAACATGAATTTTACTGATTTGAGCGAAAGTAAAATTATAATGTTATTGCAGAATTTACATATTCATATAACCGAGAAAATTGTACTTTCTTAGTTTTAGACTTAAAGTCGATTTGCTTGTAAATTGTATTTCAATTGCGTGAGCACTGTACTGCTTAAACCGAAAAACATGAATTTTACTGATTTGAGCGAAAGTCAAATTATATTGCATTTGCAGAATTGACATATTCATATAACCGAAAACATTGTACTTTCTTAGTTTTAGTGTTAAAGTCGATTTGCTTCTAAATTGTATGTTAATTGCGTGAGCACTGTACCGCTTAAACCAAAAACATGAATTTTACTGATTTGAGCGAAAGTCAAATTATATTGTTATTGCAGGATTAACAAATTAATATTACCGAAAAAGTTGCACTTTCTTAGGTTTAGACTCAAAGCCGATTTTCTTGTAAATTGTATGTCAGTTGCGTGAGCGATGTACTGCTTAAGCCGAAAAACATGAATTTTACTGATTTGAGCGAAAGTAAAATTATAATGTTATTGCAGAATTTACATATTCATATAAAAGAAAAAATTGTACTTTCTTAGTTTTAGACTTAAAGTCGATTTGCTTCTAAATTGTATGTCAATTGCTTGAGCACTGTACCGCTTAAACCGAAAATCATGAATTTTACTGATTTGAGCGAAATTCAAATTATATTGTTATTGCAGAATTGACATATTCATATAACCGAAAAAATTGCACTTTCTTAGGTTTAGACTCAAAATCGATTTTCTTGTAAATTGTATGTCAGTTGCGTGAGCACTGTACCGCTTAAGCCGAAAAACATGAATTTTACTGATTTGAGCGAAAGTCAAATTATATTGCTTTTGCAGGATTAACAAATTAATATTACCGAAAAAGTTGCACTTTTTTAGGTTTAGACTCAAAGTCGATTTTCTTGTAAATTGTATGTCAATTTCGGTAGCACTGTACTGCTTAAGCCGAAAAACATTAATATTACTGATTTGCGCGAAAGTAAAATTATAATGTTATTGCAGAATTTACATATTCATATAACCGAAAAAATTGTACTTTCTTAGTTTTAGACTTAAAGTCGATTTTCTTGTAAATTGTATGTCAGTTGCGTGAGCACTGTACCGCTTAAGCCGAAAAATATGAATTTTACTGATTTGAGCGAAAGTCAAATTATATTGTTATTGCAGAATTGACATATTCATATAATCGAAAACATTGCACTTTCTAGTTTTAGACTTAAAGTCGATTTTCTTGTAAATTTTATGTCAGTTGCGTGAGCACTGTACCGCTTAAGCCGAAAAACATGAATTTTACTGATTTGAGCGAAAGTCAAATTATATTGCTTTTGCAGGATTAACAAACTAATATTACCGAAAAAGTTGCACTTTTTTAGGTTTAGACTCAAAGTCGATTTTCTTGTAAATTGTATGTCAATTTCGGTAGCACTGTACTGCTTAAGCCGAAAAACATTAATATTACTGATTTACGCGAAAGTAAAATTATAATGTTATTGCAGAATTGACATATTCATATAACCGAAAAAATTGTACTTTCTTAGTTTTAGACTCAAAGTCGATTTTCTTGTAAATTGTATGTCAGTTGCGTGAGCACTGTACCGCTTAAGCCGAAAAATATGAATTTTACTGATTTGAGCGAAAGTCAAATTGGTGTTGCAGTTGGGATCTGCTAGCTTTAGGTATGAAACCTTTTGCCAATGCTTGCTATTTATATGATAGCTTGGAAGCATATTTGTTAGTTGCGGTAAGACTATAGCTTCTGCTTTAATTCTCTTATCCGCTTGGGGGGAAATTAGAGTAATGGGATTATTTTGAACTGAGGTATTCGTTTGAGATTTCCTCAACCTGAGTGGTCATGGTGGTAACTGGTTCCGAAACTAGTCCACTTAGGATCCACCCAAAAATAGTATTTTGTGCCAATAGTTTGCTTGAAATTTTCTCAACACCCTCGAGTATTATCTGAGGTATGAGATCGCTACCAAATAGAATGTCTATTTGAGCGGGGGTGTTGCAGTTGGGATCTGCTAGCTTTAGGTGTGAAACCTTTTGCCAATGCTTGCTATTTATATGATAGCTTGGAAGCATATTTGTTAGTTGCGGTAAGACTATAGCTTCTGCTTTAATTCTCTTATCCGCTTGGGGGGAAATTAGAGTAATGGGATTATTGTGAACTGAGGTATTCGTTTGAGATTTCCTCAACCTGAGTGGTCATGGTGGTAACTGGTTCCGAAACTAGTCCACTTAGGATCCACCCAAAAATAGTATTTTGTGCCAATAGTTTGTTTGAAATTTTCTCAACACCCTCGAGTATTATCTGAGGTATGAGATCGCTGCCTAATAGAATGTCTATTTGAGCGGGGGTGTTGCAGTTGGGATCTGCTAGCTTTAGGTGTGAAACCTTTTGCCAATGCTTGCTATTTATATGATAGCTTGGAAGCATATTTGTTAGTTGCGGTAAGACTATAGCTTCTGCTTTAATTCTCTTATCCGCTTGGGGGGAAATTAGAGTAATGGGATTATAATGAACTGAGGTATTCGTTTAAGATTTCCTCAACCTGAGTGGTCATGGTGGTAGCTGGTTCCGAAACTAGTCCACTTAGGATCCACCCAAAAATAGTATTTTGCGCCAATAGTTTGTTTGAAATTTTCTCAACACCCTCGAGTATTATCTGAGGTATGAGATCGCTGCCTAATAGAATGTCTATTTGAGCGGGGGTGTTGCAGTTGGGATCTGCTAGCTTTAGGTGTGAAACCTTTTACCAATGCTTGCTATTTATATGATAGCATGGAAGCATATTTGTTAGTTGCGGTAAGACTATAGCTTCTGCTTTAATTCTCTTATCCGCTTGGAGGGAAATTAGAGTAATGTGGTTATTGTGAACTGAGGTATTCGTTTGAGATTTCCTCAACCTGAGTGGTCATGGTGGTAACTGGTTCCGAAACTAGTCCACTTAGGATCCACCCAAAAATAGTATTTTGTGCCAATAGTTTGTTTGAAATTTTCTCAACACCCTCGAGTATTATCTGAGGTATGAGATCGCTGCCTAATAGAATGTCTATTTGAGCGGGGGTGTTGCAGTTGGGATCTGCTAGCTTTAGGTGTGAAACCTTTTACCAATGCTTGCTATTTATATGATAGCATGGAAGCATATTTGTTAGTTGCGGTAAGACTATAGCTTCTGCTTTAATTCTCTTATCCGCTTGGAGGGAAATTAGAGTAATGTGGTTATTGTGAACTGAGGTATTCGTTTGAGATTTCCTCAACCTGAGTGGTCATGGTGGTAACTGGTTCCGAAACTAGTCCACTTAGGATCCACCCAAAAATAGTATTTTGTGCCAATAGTTTGTTTGAAATTTTCTCAACACCCTCGAGTATTATCTGAGGTATGAGATCGCTGCCTAATAGAATGTCTATTTGAGCGGGGGTGTTGCAGTTGGGATCTGCTAGCTTTAGGTGTGAAACCTTTTGCCAATGCTTGCTATTTATATGATAGCTTGGAAGCATATTTGTTAGTTGCGGTATGACTATAGCTTCTGCTTTAATTCTCTTATCCACTTGGGGGGAAATTAGAGTAATGGGATTATTGTGAACTGAGGTATTCGTTTGAGATTTCCTCAACCTGAGTGGTCATGGTGGTAACTGGTTCCGAAACTAGTCCACTTAGGATCCACCCAAAAATAGTATTTTGTGCCAATAGTTTGTTTGAAATTTTCTCAACACCCTCGAGTATTATCTGAGGTATGAGATCGCTGCTTAATAGAATGTCTATTTGAGCGGGGGTGTTGCAGTTGGGATCTGCTAGCTTTAGGTGTGAAACCTTTTACCAATGCTTGCTATTTATATGATAGCATGGAAGCATATTTGTTAGTTGCGGTAAGACTATAGCTTCTGCTTTAATTCTCTTATCCGCTTGGAGGGAAATTAGAGTAATGTGGTTATTGTGAACTGAGGTATTCGTTTGAGATTTCCTCAACCTGAGTGGTCATGGTGGTAACTGGTTCCGAAACTAGTCCACTTAGGATCCACCCAAAAATAGTATTTTGTGCCAATAGTTTGTTTGAAATTTTCT
Source organism: Bactrocera oleae (assembly GCF_042242935.1). Lineage (NCBI taxonomy): Eukaryota > Metazoa > Arthropoda > Insecta > Diptera > Tephritidae > Bactrocera > Bactrocera oleae. The sequence continues at coordinate 12,431,189 of NC_091541.1, read as the reverse complement.
CAACACCCTCGAGTATTATCTGAGGTATGAGATCGCTGCCTAATAGAATGTCTATTTGAGCGGGGGTGTTGCAGTTGGGATCTGCTAGCTTTAGGTGTGAAACCTTTTGCCAATGCTTGCTATTTATATGATAGCTTGGAAGCATATTTGTTAGTTGCGGTATGACTATAGCTTCTGCTTTAATTCTCTTATCCACTTGGGGGGAAATTAGAGTAATGGGATTATTGTGAACTGAGGTATTCGTTTGAGATTTCCTCAACCTGAGTGGTCATGGTGGTAACTGGTTCCGAAACTAGTCCACTTAGGATCCACCCAAAAATAGTATTTTGTGCCAATAGTTTGTTTGAAATTTTTTCAACACCCTCGAGTATTATCTGAGGTATGAGATCGCTGCTTAATAGAATGTCTATTTGAGCGGGGGTGTTGCAGTTGGGATCTGCTAGCTTTAGGTGTGAAAACTTTTGCCAATGCTTGCTATTTATATAATAGCTTGGAAGCATATTTGTTAGTTGCGGTAAGACTATAGCTTCTGCTTTAATTCTCTTATCCGCTTGGGGGAACTGAGGTATTCGTTTGAGATTTCCTCAACATAAGTGGTCATGGTGGTAACTGGTTCCGAAACTAGTCCACTTAGGATCCACCTAAAAATAGTATTTTGTGCCAATAGTTTGTTTGAAATTTTCTCAACACCCTCGAGTATTATCTGAGGTATGAGATCGCTGCCTAATAGAATGTCTATTTGAGCGGGGGTGTTGCAGTTGGGATCTGCTAGCTTTAGGTGTGAAACCTTTTGCCAATGCTTGCTATTTATATGATAGCTTGGAAGCATATTTGTTAGTTGCAGTAAGACTATAGCTTCTGCTTTAATTCTCTTATCCGCTTGGGGCGTAATTAGAGTAATGGGATTATTGTGAACTGAGGTATTCGTTTGAGATTTCCTCAACCTGAGTGGTCATGGTGGTAACTGGTTCCGAAACTAGTCCACTTAGGATCCACCCAAAAATAGTATTTTGTGCCAATAGTTTGTTTGAAATTTTCTCAACACCCTCGAGTATTATCTGAGGTATGAGATCGCTGCCTAATAGAATGTCTATTTGAGCGGGGGTGTTGCAGTTGGAATCTGCTAGCTTTAGGTGTGAAACCTTTTACCAATGCTTGCTATTTATATGATAGCATGGAAGCATATTTGTTAGTTGCGGTAAGACTATAGCTTCTGCTTTAATTCTCTTATCCGCTTGGAGGGAAATTAGAGTAATGTGGTTATTGTGAACTGAGGTATTCGTTTGAGATTTCCTCAACCTGAGTGGTCATGGTGGTAACTGGTTCCGAAACTAGTCCACTTAGGATCCACCCAAAAATAGTATTTTGTGCCAATAGTTTGTTTGAAATTTTCTCAACACCCTCGAGTATTATCTGAGGTATGAGATCGCTGCCTAATAGAATGTCTATTTGAGCGGGGGTGTTGCAGTTGGGATCTGCTAGCTTTAGGTGTGAAACCTTTTGCCAATGCTTGCTATTTATATGATAGCTTGGAAGCATATTTGTTAGTTGCGGTAAGACTATAGCTTCTGCTTTAATGCTCTTATCCGCTTGGGGGGAAATTAGAGTAATGGGATTATTGTGATCTGAGGTATTCGTTAGAGATTTCCTCAACCTGAGTGGTCATGGTGGTAACTGGTTCCGAAACTAGTCCACTTAGGATCCACCCAAAAATAGTATTTTGTGCCAATAGTTTGTTTGAAATTTTCTCAACACCCTCGAGTATTATCTGAGGTATGAGATCGCTGCCTAATAGAATGTCTATTTGAGCGGGGGTGTTGCAGTTGCGATCTGCTAGCTTTAGGTGTGAAACCTCTTGACAATGCTTGCTATTTATATGATAGCTTGGAAGCATATTTGTTAGTTGCGGTAAGACTATAGCTTCTGCTTTAATTCTCTTATCCGCTTGGGGGGAAATTAGAGTAATGGGGTTATTGTGAACTGAGGTATTCGTTTCAGATTTCCTCAACCTAAGTGGTCATGGTGGTAACTGGTTCCGAAACTAGTCCACTTAGGATCCACCCAGTATATAGTATTTTGTGCCAATAGTTTGTTTGAAATTTTCTCAACACCCTCGAGTATTATCTGAGGTATGAGATCGCTGCCTAACAGAATGTCTATTTGAGCAAGGGTGTTGCAGTTGGAATCTGCTAGCTTTAGGTGTGAAACCTTTTGCCAATGCTTGCTATTTATTTGACAGCTTGGAAGCATATTTGTTAGTTGCGGTAAGACTATAGCTTCTGCTTTAATCCTCTTATCCGCTTGGGGGGAAATTAGAGTAATGGGATTATTGTGAACTGAGGTATTCGTTTGAGATTTCCTCAACCTGAGTGGTCATGGTGGTAACTGGTTCCGAAACTAGACCACTTATGATCCACCCAAAAATAGTATTTTGTGCCAATAGTTTGTTTGAAATTTTCTCAACACCCTCGAGTATTATCTGAGGTATGAGATCGCTGCTTAATAGAATGTCTATTTGAGCGGGGGTGTTGCAGTTGGGATCTGCTAGCTTTAGGTGTGAAACCTTTTGCCAATGCTTGCTATTTATATGATAGCTTGGAAGCATATTTGTTAGTTGCGGTAAGACTATAGCTTCTGCTTTAATTCTCTTATCCGCTTGGGGGAACTGAGGTATTCGTTTGAGATTTCCTCAACCTGAGTGGTCATGGTGGTAACTGGTTCCGAAACTAGTCCACTTAGGATCCACCTAAAAATAGCATTTTGTGCCAATAGTTTGTTTGAAATTTTCTCAACACCCTCGAGTATTATCTGAGGTATGAGATCGCTGCCTAATAGAATGTCTATTTGAGCGGGGGTGTTGCAGTTGGGATCTGCTAGCTTTAGGTGTGAAACCTTTTGCCAACGCTTGCTATTTATATGATAGCTTGGAAGCATATTTGTTAGTTGCAGTAAGACTATAGCTTCTGCTTTAATTCTCTTATCCGCTTGGGGCGTAATTAGAGTAATGGGATTATTGTGAACTGAGCTATTCGTTTGAGATTTCCTCAACCTGAGTGGTCATGGTGGTAACTGGTTCCGAAACTAGTCCACTTAGGATCCACCCAAAAATAGTATTTTGTGACAATAGTTTGTTTGAAATTTTCTCAACACCCTCGAGTATTATCTGAGGTATGAGATCGCTGCCTAATAGAATGTCTATTTGTGCGGGGGTGTTGCAGTTGGGATCTGCTAGCTTTAGGTGTGAAACCTTTTGCCAATGCTTGCTATTTATATGATAGCTTGGAAGCATATTTGTTAGTTGCGGTAAGACTATAGCTTCTGCTTTAATTCTCTTATCCGCTTGGGGGGAAATTAGAGTAATGGGGTTATTGTGAACTGAGGTATTCGTTTGAGATTTCCTCAACCTGAGTGGTCATGGTGGTAACTGGTTCCGAAACTAGTCCACTTAGGATCCACCCAAAAATAGTATTTTGTGCCAATAGTTTGTTTGAAATTTTCTCAACACCCTCGAGTATTATCTGAGGTATGAGATCGCTGCCTAATAGAATGTCTATTTGAGCGGGGGTGTTGCAGTTGGGATCTGCTAGCTTTAGGTGTGAAACCTTTTGCCAATGCTTGCTATTTATATGATAGCTTGGAAGCATATTTGTTAGTTGCGGTAAGACTATAGCTTCTGCTTTAATGCTCTTATCCGCTTGGGGGGAAATTAGAGTAATGGGATTATTGTGATCTGAGGTATTCGTTAGAGATTTCCTCAACCTGAGTGGTCATGGTGGTAACTGGTTCCGAAACTAGTCCACTTAGGATCCACCCAAAAATAGTATTTTGTGCCACTAGTTTGTTTGAAATTTTCTCAACACCCTCGAGTATTATCTGAGGTATGAGATCGCTGCCTAATAGAATGTCTATTTGAGCGGGGGTGTTGCAGTTGGGATCTGCTAGCTTTAGGTGTGAAACCTTTTACCAATGCTTGCTATTTATATGATAGCATGGAAGCATATTTGTTAGTTGCGGTAAGACTATAGCTTCTGCTTTAATTCTCTTATCCGCTTGGAGGGAAATTAGAGTAATGTGGTTATTGTGAACTGAGGTATTCGTTTAAGATTTCCTCAACCTGAGTGGTCATGGTGGTAACTGGCTCCGAAACTAGTCCACTTAGGATCCACCCAAAAATAGTATTTTGTGCCAATAGTTTGTTTGAAATTTTCTCAACATCCTCGAGTATTATCTGAGGTATGAGATCGCTGCCTAATAGAATGTCTATTTGAGCGGGGGTGTTGCAGTTGGGATCTGCTAGCTTTAGGTGTGAAACCTTTTGCCAATGCTTGCTATTTATATGATAGCTTGGAAGCATATTTGTTAGTTGCGGTAAGACTATAGCTTCTGCTTTAATGCTCTTATCCGCTTGGGGGGAAATTAGAGTAATGGGATTATTGTGAACTGAGGTATTCGTTTGAGATTTCCTCAACCTGAGTGGTCATGGTGGTAACTGGTTCCGAAACTAGACCACTTATGATCCACCCAAAAATAGTATTTTGTGCCAATAGTTTGTTTGAAATTTTCTCAACACCCTCGAGTATTATCTGAGGTATGAGATCGCTGCTTAATAGAATGTCTATTTGAGCGGGGGTGTTGCAGTTGGGATCTGCTAGCTTTAGGTGTGAAACCTTTTGCCAATGCTTGCTATTTATATGATAGCTTGGAAGCATATTTGTTAGTTGCGGTAAGACTATAGCTTCTGCTTTAATTCTCTTATCCGCTTGGGGGAACTGAGGTATTCGTTTGAGATTTCCTCAACCTGAGTGGTCATGGTGGTAACTGGTTCCGAAACTAGTCCACTTAGGATCCACCTAAAAATAGCATTTTGTGCCAATAGTTTGTTTGAAATTTTCTCAACACCCTCGAGTATTATCTGAGGTATGAGATCGCTGCCTAATAGAATGTCTATTTGAGCGGGGGTGTTGCAGTTGGGATCTGCTAGCTTTAGGTGTGAAACCTTTTGCCAATGCTTGCTATTTATATGATAGCTTGGAAGCATATTTGTTAGTTGCGGTAAGACTATAGCTTCTGCTTTAATTCTCTTATCCGCTTGGGGGGAAATTAGAGTAATGGGATTATTGTGAACTGAGGTATTCGTTTGAGATTTCCTCAACCTGAGTGGTCATGGTGGTAACTGGTTCCGAAACTAGTCCACTTAGGATCCACCCAAAAATAGTATTTTGCGCCAATAGTTTGTTTGAAATTTTCTCAACACCCTCGAGTATTATCTGAGGTATGAGATCGCTGTCTAATAGAATGTCTATTTGAGCGGGGGTGTTGCAGTTGGAATCTGCTAGCTTTAGGTGTGAAACCTTTTGCCAATGCTTGCTATTTATATGACAGCTTGGAAGCATATTTGTTAGTTGCGGTAAGACTATAGCTTTTGCTTTAATCCTCTTATCCGCTTGGGGGGAAATTAGAGTAATGGGATTATTGTGAACTGAGGTATTCGTTTGAGATTTCCTCAACCTGAGTGGTCATGGTGGTAACTGGTTCCGAAACTAGTAAACTTAGGATCCACCCAAAAATAGTATTTTGTGCCAATAGTTTGTTTGAAATTTTCTCAACACCTGCGAGTATTATCTGAGGTATGAGATCGCTGCCTAATAGAATGTCTATTTGAGCGGGGGTGTTGCAGTTGGGATCTGCTAGCTTTAAGTGTGAAACCTTTTGCCAATGCTTGCTATTTATATGATAGCTTGGAAGCATATTTGTTAGTTGCGGTAAGACTATAGCTTCTGCTTTAATTCTCTTATCCGCTTGGGGGAACTGAGGTATTCGTTTGAGATTTCCTCAACCTGAGTGGTCATGGTGGTAACTGGTTCCGAAACTAGTTCACTTAGGATCCACCCAAAAATAGTATTTTGCGCCAATAGTTTGTTTGAAATTTTCTCAACACCCTCGAGTATTATCTGAGGTATGAGATCGCTGCCTAACAGAATGTCTATTTGAGCGGGGGTGTTGCAGTTGGAATCTGCTAGCTTTAGGTGTGAAACCTTTTGCCAATGCTTGCTATTTATATGATAGCTTGGAAGCATATTTGTTAGTTGCGGTAAGACTATAGCTTCTGCTTTAATTCTCTTATCCGCTTGGGGGGAGGTTAGAGTAATGGGATTATTGTGAACTGAGGTATTCGTTTGAGATTTCCTCAACCTGAGTGGTCATGGTGGTAACTGGTTCCGAAACTAGTCCACTTAGGATCCACCCAAAAATAGTATTTTGTGCCAATAGTTTGTTTGAAATTTTCTCAACACCCTCGAGTATTATCTGAGGCATGAGATCGCTGCCTAATAGAATGTCTATTTGAGCGGGGGTGTTGCAGTTGAGCTCTGCTAGCTTTAGGTATAAAACCTTTTGCCAATGCTTGTTATTTATATGATAGCTTGGAAGCATATTTGTTAGTTGCGGTAAGACTATAGCTTCTGCTTTAATTCTCTTATCCGCTTGGGGGAACTGAGGTATTCGTTTGAGATTTCCTCAACCTGAGTGGTCATGGTGGTAACTGGTTCCGAAACTAGTTCACTTAGGATCCACCCAAAAATAGTATTTTGTGCCAATAGTTTGTTTGAAATTTTCTCAACACCCTCGAGTATTATCTGAGGTATGCGATCGCTGCCTAATAGAATGTCTATTTGAGCGGGAGTGTTGCAGTTGGGATCTGCTAGCTTTAGGTATGAAACCTTTTGCCAATGCTCGCTATTTATATGATAGCTTGGAAGCATATTTGTTAGTTGCGGTAAGACTATAGCTTCTGCTTTAATTCTCTTATCCGCTTGGGGGGAAATTAGAGTAATGGGATTATTGTGAACTGAGGTATTCGTTTGAGATTTCCTCAACCTGAGTGGTCATGGTGGTAACTGGTTCCGAAACTAGTCCACTTAGGATCCACCCAAAAATAGTATTTTGTGCCAATAGTTTGTTTGAAATTTTCTCAACACCCTCGAGTATTATCTGAGGCATGAGATCGCTGCCTAATAGAATGTCTATTTGAGCAGGGGTGTTGCAGTTGGGATCTGCTAGCTTTAGGTATGAAACCTTTTGCCAATGCTTGCTATTTATATGATAGCTTGGAAGCATATTTGTTAGTTGCGGTAAGACTATAGCTTCTGCTTTAATTCTCTTATCCGCTTGGGGGGAAATTAGAGTAATGGGATTATTGTGAACTGAGGTATTCGTTTGAGATTTCCTCAACCTGAGTGGTCATGGTGGTAACTGGTTCCGAAACTAGTTCACTTAGGATCCACCCAAAAATAGTATTTTGTGCCAATAGTTTGTTTGAAATTTTCTCAACACCCTCGAGTATTATCTGAGGTATGCGATCGCTGCCTAATAGAATGTCTATTTGAGCGGGAGTGTTGCAGTTGGGATCTGCTAGCTTTAGGTATGAAACCTTTTGCCAATGCTCGCTATTTATATGATAGCTTGGAAGCATATTTGTTAGTTGCGGTAAGACTATAGCTTCTGCTTTAATTCTCTTATCCGCTTGGGGGGAAATTAGAGTAATGGGATTATTGTGAACTGAGGTATTCGTTTGAGATTTCCTCAACCTGAGTGGTCATGGTGGTAACTGGTTCCGAAACTAGTCCACTTAGGATCCACCCAAAAATAGTATTTTGTGCCAATAGTTTGTTTGAAATTTTCTCAACACCCTCGAGTATTATCTGAGGCATGAGATCGCTGCCTAATAGAATGTCTATTTGAGCGGGGGTGTTGCAGTTGAGCTCTGCTAGCTTTAGGTATAAAACCTTTTGCCAATGCTTGTTATTTATATGATAGCTTGGAAGCATATTTGTTAGTTGCGGTAAGACTATAGCTTCTGCTTTAATTCTCTTATCCGCTTGGGGGGATATTAGAGTAATGGGATTATTGTGAACTGAGGTATTCGTTTGAGATTTCCTCAACCTGAGTGGTCATGGTGGTAACTGGTTCCGAAACTAGTCCACTTAGGATCCACCCAAAAATAGTATTTTGCGCCAATAGTTTGTTTGAAATTTTCTCAACACCCTCGAGTATTATCTGAGGTATGAGATCGCTGCCTAACAGAATGTCTATTTGAGCGGGGGTGTTGCAATTGGGATCTGCTTGCTTTAGGTGTGAAACCTTTTGCCAATGCTTGCTATTTATATGACAGCTTGGAAGCATATTTGTTAGTTGCGGTAAGACTATTGCTTCTGCTTTAATCCTCTTATCCGCTTGGGGGGAAATAAGAGTAATGGGATTATTGTGAACTGAGGTATTCGTTTGAGATTTCCTCAACCTGAGTGGTCATGGTGGTAACTGGTTCCGAAACTAGTAAACTTAGGATCCACCCAAAAATAGTATTTTGTGCCAATAGTTTGTTTGAAATTTTCTCAACACCTGCGAGTATTATCTGAGGTATGAGATCGCTGCCTAATAGAATGTCTATTTGAGCGGGGGTGTTGCAGTTGGGATCTGCTAGCTTTAAGTGTGAAACCTTTTGCCAATGCTTGCTATTTATATGATAGCTTGGAAGCATATTTGTTAGTTGCGGTAAGACTATAGCTTCTGCTTTAATTCTCTTATCCGCTTGGGGGAACTGAGGTATTCGTTTGAGATTTCCTCAACCTGAGTGGTTATGGTGGTAACTGGTTCCGAAACTAGTCCACTTAGGATCCACCCAAAAATAGTATTTTGTGCCAATAGTTTGTTTGAAATTTTCTCAACACCCTCGAGTATTATCTGAGGTATGAGATCGCTGCCTAATAGAATGTCTATTTGAGCGGGGGTGTTGCAGTTGGGATCTGCTAGCTTTAGGTGTGAAACCTTTTGCCAATGCTTGCTATTTATATGATAGCTTGGAAGCATATTTGTTAGTTGCGGTAAGACTATAGCTTCTGCTTTAATTCTCTTATCCGCTTGGGGGGAAATTAGAGTAATGGGATTATTGTGAACTGAGGTATTCGTTTGAGATTTCCTCAACCTGAGTGGTCATGGTGGTAACTGGTTCCGAAACTAGTCCACTTAAGATCCACCCAAAAATAGTATTTTGTGCCAATAGTTTGTTTGAAATTTTCTCAACACCCTCGAGTATTATCTGAGGTATGAGATCGCTGCCTAATAGAATGTCTATTTGAGTGGGGGTGTTGCAGTTGGGATCTGCTAGCTTTAGGTATGAAACCTTTTGCCAATGCTTGCTATTTATATGATAGCTTGGAAGCATATTTTTTAGTTGCGGTAAGACTATAGCTTCTGCTTTAATTCTCTTATCCGCTTGGGGGGAAGTTAGAGTAATGGGATTATTGTGAACTGAGGTATTCGTTTGAGATTTCCTCAACCTGAGTGGTCATGGTGGTAACTGGTTCCGAAACTAGTCCACTTAGGATCCACCCAAAAATAGTATTTTGTGCCAATAGTTTGTTTGAAATTTTCTCAACACCCTCGAGTATTATCTGAGGTATGAGATCGCTGCCGAATAGAATGTCTATTTGAGCGGGGGTGTTGCAGTTGGGATCTGCTAGCTGTAGGTATGAAACCTTTTGCCAATGCTCGCTATTTATATGATAGCTTGGAAGCATATTTGTTAGTTGCGGTAAGACTATAGCTTCTGCTTTAATTCTCTTATCCGCTTGGGGGGAAATTAGAGTAATGGGATTATTGTGAACTGAGGTATTCGTTTGAGATTTCCTCAACCTGAGTGGTCATGGTGGTAACTGGTTCCGAAACTAGTCCACTTAGGATCCACCCAAAAATAGTATTTTGTGCCAATAGTTTGTTTGAAATTTTCTCAACACCCTCGAGTATTATCTGAGGCATGAGATCGCTGCCTAATAGAATGTCTATTTGAGCGGGGGTGTTGCAGTTGAGCTCTGCTAGCTTTAGGTATAAAACCTTTTGCCAATGCTTGTTATTTATATGATAGCTTGGAAGCATATTTGTTAGTTGCGGTAAGACTATAGCTTCTGCTTTAATTCTCTTATCCGCTTGGGGGGAAATTAGAGTAATGGGATTATTGTGAACTGAGGTATTCGTTTGAGATTTCCTCAACCTGAGTGGTCATGGTGGTAACTGGTTCCGAAACTAGTCCACTTAGGATCCACCCAAAAATAGTATTTTGTGCCAATAGTTTGTTTGAAATTTTCTCAACACCCTCGAGTATTATCTGAGGTATGAGATCGCTGCCTAATAGAATGTCTATTTGAGCGGGGGTGTTGCAGTTGGGATCTGCTAGCTTTAGGTGTGAAACCTTTTGCCAATGCTTGCTATTTATATGATAGCTTGGAAGCATATTTGTTAGTTGCAGTAAGACTATAGCTTCTGCTTTAATTCTCTTATCCGCTTGGGGCGAAATTAGAGTAATGGGATTATTGTGAACTGAGGTATTCGTTTGAGATTTCCTCAACCTGAGTGGTCATGGTGGTAACTGGTTCCGAAACTAGTCCACTTAGGATCCACCCAAAAATAGTATTTTGTGCCAATAGTTTGTTTGAAATTTTCTCAACACCCTCGAGTATTATCTGAGGTATGAGATCGCTGCCTAATAGAATGTCTATTTGAGCGGGGGTGTTGCAGTTGGGATCTGCTAGCTTTAGGTATGAAACCTTTTGCCAATGCTTGCTTTTTATATGATAGCTTGCAAGCATATTTGTGAGTTGCGGTAAGACTATAGCTTCTGCTTTAATTCTCTTATCCGCTTGGGGGGAAATTAGAGTAATGGGATTATTGTGAACTGAGGTATTCGTTTGAGATTTCCTCAACCTGAGTGGTCATGGTGGTAACTGGTTCCGAAACTAGTCCACTTAGGATCCACCCAAAAATAGTATTTTGTGCCAATAGTTTGTTTGAAATTTTCTCAACACCCTCGAGTATTATCTGAGGTATGAGATCGCTGCCTAATAGAATGTCTATTTGAGCGGGGGTGTTGCAGTTGGGATCTGCTAGCTTTAGGTGTGAAACCTTTTGCCAATGCTTGCTATTTATATGATAGCTTGGAAGCATATTTGTTAGTTGCAGTAAGACTATAGCTTCTGCTTTAATTCTCTTATCCGCTTGGGGCGAAATTAGAGTAATGGGATTATTGTGAACTGAGGTATTCGTTTGAGATTTCCTCAACCTGAGTGGTCATAGTGGTAACTGGTTCCGAAACTAGTCCACTTAGGATCCACCCAAAAATAGTATTTTGCGCCAATAGTTTGTTTGAAATTTTCTCAACACCCTCGAGTATTGACTAAGCTATGAGATCGCTGCCTAATAGAATGTCTATTTGAGCGGGGGTGTTGCAGTTGGGATCTGCTAGCTTTAGGTATGAAACCTTTTGCCAATGCTTGCTATTTATATGATAGCTTGCAAGCATATTTGTGAGTTGCGGTAAGACTATAGCTTCTGCTTTAATTCTCTTATCCGCTTGGGGGGAAATAGAATGTCTATTTGAGCGGGGGTGTTGCAGTTGGGATCTGCTAGCTTTAGGTGTGAAACCTTTTGCCAATGCTTGCTATTTATATGATAGCTTGGAAGCATATTTGTTAGTTGCGGTAAGACTATAGCTTCTGCTTTAATTCTCTTATCCGCTTGGGGGGAAATTAGAGTAATGGGATTATTGTGAACTGAGGTATTCGTTTAAGATTTCCTCAACCTGAGTGGTCATAGTGGTAACTGGTTCCGAAACTAGTCCACTTAGGATCCACCCAAAAATAGTATTTTGCGCCAATAGTTTGTTTGAAATTTTCTCAACACCCTCGAGTATTATCTGAGGTATGAGATCGCTGCCTAACAGAATGTCTATTTGAGCGGGGGTGTTGCAGTTGGAATCTGCTAGCTTTAGGTGTGAAACCTTTTGCCAATGCTTGCTATTTATATGACAGCTTGGAAAAATAGTATTTTGTGCCAATAGTTTGTTTGAAATTTTCTCAACACCTGCGAGTATTATCTGAGGTATGAGATCGCTGCCTAATAGAATGTCTATTTGAGCGGGGGTGTTGCAGTTGGGATCTGCTAGCTTTAGGTATGAAACCTTTTGCCAATGCTTGCTATTTATATGATAGCTTGCAAGCATATTTGTGAGTTGCGGTAAGACTATAGCTTCTGCTTTAATTCTCTTATCCGCTTGGGGGGAAATTAGAGTAATGGGATTATTGTGAACTGAGGTATTCGTTTGAGATTTCCTCAATCTGAGTGGTCATGGTGGTAACTGGTTCCGAAACTAGTCCACTTAGGATCCACCCAAAAATAGTATTTTGTGCCAATAGTTTGTTTGAAATTTTCTCAACACCCTCGAGTATTATCTGAGGTATGAGATCGCTGCCTAATAGAATGTCTATTTGTGCGGGGGTGTTGCAGTTGGGATCTGCTAGCTTTAGGTGTGAAACCTTTTGCCAATGCTTGCTATTTATATGATAGCTTGGAAGCATATTTGTTAGTTGCGGTAAGACTATAGCTTCTGCTTTAATTCTCTTATCCGCTTGGGGGGAAATTAGAGTAATGGGATTATTGTGAACTGAGGTATTCGTTTGAGATTTCCTCAACCTGAGTGGTCATGGTGGTAACTGGTTCCGAAACTAGTCCACTTAGAATCCACCCAAAAATAGTATTTTGCGCCAATAGTTTGTTTGACATTTTCTCAACACCCTCGAGTATTATCTGAGGTATGAGATCGCTGCCTAATAGAATGTCTATTTGAGCGGGGGTATTGCAGTTGGGATCTGCTAGCTTTAGGTGTGAAACCTTTTGCCAATGCTTGCTATTTATATGATAGCTTGGAAGCATATTTGTTAGTTGCGGTAAGACTATAGCTTCTGCTTTAATTCTCGTATCCGCTTGGGGGAACTGAGGTATTCGTTTGAGATTTCCTCAACCTGAGTGGGCATGGTGGTAACTGGTTCCGAAACTAGTCCACTTAGGATCCACCCAAAAATAGTATTTTGTGCCAATAGTTTGTTTGAAATTTTCTCAACACCCTCGAGTATTATCTGAGGTATGAGATCGCTGCCTAATAGAATGTCTATTTGAGCGGGGGTGTTGCAGTTGGGATCTGCTAGCTTTAGGTGTGAAACCTTTTGCCAATGCTTGCTATTTATATGATAGCATGGAAGCATATTTGTTAGTTGCGGTAAGACTATAGCTTCTGCTTTAATTCTCTTATCCGCTTGGGGGGAAATTAGAGTAATGGGATTATTGTGAACTGAGGTATTCGTTTGAGATTTCCTCAACCTGAGTGGTCATGGTGGTAACTGGTTCCGAAACTAGTCCACTTAGGATCTACCCAAAAATAGTATTTTGCGCCAATAGTTTGTTTGAAATTTTCTCAACACCCTCGAGTATTATCTGAGGTATGAGATCGCTGCCTAAAAGAATGTCTATTTGAGCGGGGGTGTTGCAGTTGGAATCTGCTAGCTTTAGGTGTGAAACCTTTTGCCAATGCTTGCTATTTATATGACAGCTTGGAAGCATATTTGTTAGTTGCGGTAAGACTATTGCTTCTGCTTTAATCCTCTTATCCGCTTGGGGGGAAATAAGAGTAATGGGATTATTGTGAACTGAGGTATTCGTTTGAGATTTCCTCAACCTGAGTGGTCATGGTGGTAACTGGTTCCGAAACTAGTAAACTTAGGATCCACCCAAAAATAGTATTTTGTGCCAATAGTTTGTTTGAAATTTTCTCAACACCTGCGAGTATTATCTGAGGTATGAGATCGCTGCCTAATAGAATGTCTATTTGAGCGGGGGTGTTGCAGTTGGGATCTGCTAGCTTTAGGTGTGAAACCTTTTGCCAATGCTTGCTTTTTATATGATAGCTTGGAAGCATATTTGTTAGTTGCGGTAAGACTATAGCTTCTGCTTTAATTCTCTTATCCGCTTGGGGGGAAATTAGAGTAATGTGATTATTGTGAACTGAGGTATTCGTTTGAGATTTCCTCAACCTGAGTGGTCATGGTGGTAACTGGTTCCGAAACTAGTAAACTTAGGATCCACCCAAAAATAGTATTTTGTGCCAATAGTTTGTTTGAAATTTTCTCAACACCTGCGAGTATTATCTGAGGTATGAGATCGCTGCCTAATAGAATGTCTATTTGAGCGGGGGTGTTGCAGTTGGGATCTGCTAGCTTTAGGTGTGAAACCTTTTGCCAATGCTTGCTATTTATATGATAGCTTGGAAGCATATTTGTTAGTTGCGGTAAGACTATAGCTTCTGCTTTAATTCTCTTATCCGCTTGGGGGAACTGAGGTATTCGTTTGAGATTTCCTCAACCTGAGTGGTCATGGTGGTAACTGGTTCCGAAACTAGTCCACTTAGGATCCACCCAAAAATAGTATTTTGTGCCAATAGTTTGTTTGAAATTTTCTCAACACCCTCGAGTATTATCTGAGGTATGAGATCGCTGCCTAATAGAATGTCTATTTGAGCGGGGGTGTTGCAGTTGGGATCTGCTAGCTTTAGGTATGAAACCTTTTGCCAATGCTTGCTATTTATATGATAGCTTGGAAGCATATTTGTTAGTTGCGGTAAGACTATAGCTTCTGCTTTAATTCTCTTATCCGCTTGGGGGGAAATGAGAGTAATGGGATTATTGTGAACTGAGGTATTCGTTTGAGATTTCCTCAACCTGAGTGGTAATGGTGGTAACTGGTTCCGAAACTAGTAAACTTAGGAGCCACCCAAAAATAGTATTTTGTGCCAATAGTTTGTTTGAAATTTTCTCAACACCCTCGAGTATTATCTGAGGTATGAGATCGCTGCCTAATAGAATGTCTATTTGAGCGGGGGTGTTGCAGTTGGGATCTGCTAGCTTTAGGTGTGAAACCTTTTGTCAATGCTTGCTATTTATATGATAGCTTGGAAGCATATTTGTTAGTTGCGGTAAGACTATAGCTTCTGCTTTAATTCTCTTATCCGCTGGGGGGGAAATTAGAGTAATGGGATCATTGCGAACTGACGTATTCGTTTGAGATTTCCTCAACCTGAGTGGTCATGGTGGTAACTGGTTCCGAAACTAGTCCACTTAGGATCCACCCAAAAATAGTATTTTGTGCCAATAGTTTGTTTGAAATTTTCTCAACACCCTTGAGTATTATCTGAGGCATGAGATCGCTGCCTAATAGAATGTCTATTTGAGCGGGGGTGTTGCAGTTGGGATCTGCTAGCTTTAGGTGTGAAACCTTTTGCCAATGCTTGCTATTTATATGATAGCTTGGAAGCATACTTGTTAGTTGCGGTAAGACTATAGCTTCTGCTTTAATTCTATTATCCGCTTGGGGGGAAATTAGAGTAATGGGATTATTGTGAACTGAGGTATTCGTTTGAGATTTCTTCAACCTGAGTGGTCATGGTGGTAACTGGTTCCGAAACTAGTAAACTTAGGATCCACCCAAAAATAGTATTTTGTGCCAATAGTTTGTTTGAAATTTTCTCAACACCCTCGAGTATTATCTGAGGTATGAGATCGCTGCCTAATAGAATGTCTATTTGAGCGGGGGTGTTGCAGTTGGGATCTGCTAGCTTTAGGTATGAAACCTTTTGCCAATGCTTGCTATTTATATGATAGCTTGCAAGCATATTTGTGAGTTGCGGTAAGACTATAGCTTCTGCTTTAATTCTCTTATCCGCTTGGGGGGAAATTAGAGTAATGGGATTATTGTGAACTGAGGTATTCGTTTGAGATTTCCTCAATCTGAGTGGTCATGGTGGTAACTGGTTCCGAAACTAGTCCACTTAGGATCCACCCAAAAATAGTATTTTGTGCCAATAGTTTGTTTGAAATTTTCTCAACACCCTCGAGTATTATCTGAGGTATGAGATCGCTGCCTAATAGAATGTCTATTTGTGCGGGGGTGTTGCAGTTGGGATCTGCTAGCTTTAGGTGTGAAACCTTTTGCCAATGCTTGCTATTTATATGATAGCTTGGAAGCATATTTGTTAGTTGCGGTAAGACTATAGCTTCTGCTTTAATTCTCTTATCCGCTTGGGGGGAAATTAGAGTAATGGGATTATTGTGAACTGAGGTATTCGTTTGAGATTTCCTCAACCTGAGTGGTCATGGTGGTAACTGGTTCCGAAACTAGTCCACTTAGAATCCACCCAAAAATAGTATTTTGCGCCAATAGTTTGTTTGACATTTTCTCAACACCCTCGAGTATTATCTGAGGTATGAGATCGCTGCCTAATAGAATGTCTATTTGAGCGGGGGTATTGCAGTTGGGATCTGCTAGCTTTAGGTGTGAGACCTTTTGCCAATGCTTGCTATTTATATGATAGCTTGGAAGCATATTTGTTAGTTGCGGTAAGACTATAGCTTCTGCTTTAATTCTCGTATCCGCTTGGGGGAACTGAGGTATTCGTTTGAGATTTCCTCAACCTGAGTGGGCATGGTGGTAACTGGTTCCGAAACTAGTCCACTTAGGATCCACCCAAAAATAGTATTTTGTGCCAATAGTTTGTTTGAAATTTTCTCAACACCCTCGAGTATTATCTGAGGTATGAGATCGCTGCCTAATAGAATGTCTATTTGAGCGGGGGTGTTGCAGTTGGGATCTGCTAGCTTTAGGTGTGAAACCTTTTGCCAATGCTTGCTATTTATATGATAGCATGGAAGCATATTTGTTAGTTGCGGTAAGACTATAGCTTCTGCTTTAATTCTCTTATCCGCTTGGGGGGAAATTAGAGTAATGGGATTATTGTGAACTGAGGTATTCGTTTGAGATTTCCTCAACCTGAGTGGTCATGGTGGTAACTGGTTCCGAAACTAGTCCACTTAGGATCTACCCAAAAATAGTATTTTGCGCCAATAGTTTGTTTGAAATTTTCTCAACACCCTCGAGTATTATCTGAGGTATGAGATCGCTGCCTAAAAGAATGTCTATTTGAGCGGGGGTGTTGCAGTTGGAATCTGCTAGCTTTAGGTGTGAAACCTTTTGCCAATGCTTGCTATTTATATGACAGCTTGGAAGCATATTTGTTAGTTGCGGTAAGACTATTGCTTCTGCTTTAATCCTCTTATCCGCTTGGGGGGAAATAAGAGTAATGGGATTATTGTGAACTGAGGTATTCGTTTGAGATTTCCTCAACCTGAGTGGTCATGGTGGTAACTGGTTCCGAAACTAGTAAACTTAGGATCCACCCAAAAATAGTATTTTGTGCCAATAGTTTGTTTGAAATTTTCTCAACACCTGCGAGTATTATCTGAGGTATGAGATCGCTGCCTAATAGAATGTCTATTTGAGCGGGGGTGTTGCAGTTGGGATCTGCTAGCTTTAGGTGTGAAACCTTTTGCCAATGCTTGCTTTTTATATGATAGCTTGGAAGCATATTTGTTAGTTGCGGTAAGACTATAGCTTCTGCTTTAATTCTCTTATCCGCTTGGGGGGAAATTAGAGTAATGTGATTATTGTGAACTGAGGTATTCGTTTGAGATTTCCTCAACCTGAGTGGTCATGGTGGTAACTGGTTCCGAAACTAGTAAACTTAGGATCCACCCAAAAATAGTATTTTGTGCCAATAGTTTGTTTGAAATTTTCTCAACACCTGCGAGTATTATCTGAGGTATGAGATCGCTGCCTAATAGAATGTCTATTTGAGCGGGGGTGTTGCAGTTGGGATCTGCTAGCTTTAGGTGTGAAACCTTTTGCCAATGCTTGCTATTTATATGATAGCTTGGAAGCATATTTGTTAGTTGCGGTAAGACTATAGCTTCTGCTTTAATTCTCTTATCCGCTTGGGGGAACTGAGGTATTCGTTTGAGATTTCCTCAACCTGAGTGGTCATGGTGGTAACTGGTTCCGAAACTAGTCCACTTAGGATCCACCCAAAAATAGTATTTTGTGCCAATAGTTTGTTTGAAATTTTCTCAACACCCTCGAGTATTATCTGAGGTATGAGATCGCTGCCTAATAGAATGTCTATTTGAGCGGGGGTGTTGCAGTTGGGATCTGCTAGCTTTAGGTATGAAACCTTTTGCCAATGCTTGCTATTTATATGATAGCTTGGAAGCATATTTGTTAGTTGCGGTAAGACTATAGCTTCTGCTTTAATTCTCTTATCCGCTTGGGGGGAAATGAGAGTAATGGGATTATTGTGAACTGAGGTATTCGTTTGAGATTTCCTCAACCTGAGTGGTAATGGTGGTAACTGGTTCCGAAACTAGTAAACTTAGGAGCCACCCAAAAATAGTATTTTGTGCCAATAGTTTGTTTGAAATTTTCTCAACACCCTCGAGTATTATCTGAGGTATGAGATCGCTGCCTAATAGAATGTCTATTTGAGCGGGGGTGTTGCAGTTGGGATCTGCTAGCTTTAGGTGTGAAACCTTTTGTCAATGCTTGCTATTTATATGATAGCTTGGAAGCATATTTGTTAGTTGCGGTAAGACTATAGCTTCTGCTTTAATTCTCTTATCCGCTGGGGGGGAAATTAGAGTAATGGGATCATTGCGAACTGACGTATTCGTTTGAGATTTCCTCAACCTGAGTGGTCATGGTGGTAACTGGTTCCGAAACTAGTCCACTTAGGATCCACCCAAAAATAGTATTTTGTGCCAATAGTTTGTTTGAAATTTTCTCAACACCCTTGAGTATTATCTGAGGCATGAGATCGCTGCCTAATAGAATGTCTATTTGAGCGGGGGTGTTGCAGTTGGGATCTGCTAGCTTTAGGTGTGAAACCTTTTGCCAATGCTTGCTATTTATATGATAGCTTGGAAGCATACTTGTTAGTTGCGGTAAGACTATAGCTTCTGCTTTAATTCTATTATCCGCTTGGGGGGAAATTAGAGTAATGGGATTATTGTGAACTGAGGTATTCGTTTGAGATTTCTTCAACCTGAGTGGTCATGGTGGTAACTGGTTCCGAAACTAGTTAACTTAGGATCCACCCAAAAATAGTATTTTGTGCCAATAGTTTGTTTGAAATTTTCTCAACACCTTCGAGTATTATCTGAGGTATGAGATCGCTGCCTAATAGAATGTCTATTTGAGCGGGGGTGTTGCAGTTGGGATCTGCTAGCTTTAGGTGTGAAACCTTTTGTCAATGCTTGCTATTTATATGATAGCTTGGAAGCATATTTGTTAGTTGCGGTAAGACTATAGCTTCTGCTTTAATTCTCTTATCCGCTTGGGGGGAAATTAGAGTAATGGGATTATTGTGAACTGAGGTATTCGTTTGAGATTTCCTCAACCTGAGTGGTCATGGTGGTAACTGGTTCCGAAACTAGTCCACTTAGGATCCACCCAAAAATAGTATTTTGTGCCAATAGTTTGTTTGAAATTTTCTCAACACCCTCGAGTATTATCTGAGGTATGAAATCGCTGCCTAATAGAATGTCTATTTGAACGGGGGTGTTGCAGTTGGGATCTGCTAGCTTTAGGTGTGAAACCTTTTGCCAATGCTTGCTATTTATATGATAGCTTGGAAGCATACTTGTTAGTTGCGGTAAGACTATAGCTTCTGCTTTAATTCTCTTATCCGCTTGGGGGGAAATTAGAGTAATGGGATTATTGTGAACTGAGGTATTCGTTTGAGATTTCCTCAACCTGAGTGGTCATGGTGGTAACTGGTTCCGAAACTAGTCCACTTAGGATCCACCCAAAAATAGTATTTTGTGCCAATAGTTTGTTTGAAATTTTCTCAACACCCTCGAGTATTATCTGAGGTATGAGATCGCTGCCTAATAGAATGTCTATTTGAGCGGGGGTGTTGCAGTTGGGATCTGCTAGCTTTAGGTGTGAAACCTTTTGTCAATGCTTGCTATTTATATGATAGCTTGGAAGCATATTTGTTAGTTGCGGTAAGACTATAGCTTCTGCTTTAATTCTCTTATCCGCTTGGGGGGAAATTAGAGTAATGGGATTATTGTGAACTGAGGTATTCGTTTGAGATTTCCTCAACCTGAGTGGTCATGGTGGTAACTGGTTCCGAAACTAGTCCACTTAGGATCCACCCAAAAATAGTATTTTGTGCCAATAGTTTGTTTGAAATTTTCTCAACACCTGCGAGTATTATCTGAGGTATGAGATCGCTGCCTAATAGAATGTCTATTTGAGCGGGGGTGTTGCAGTTGGGATCTGCTAGCTTTAGGTGTGAAACCTTTTGCCAATGCTTGCTATTTATATGATAGCTTGGAAGCATATTTGTTAGTTGCGGTAAGACTATAGCTTCTGCTTTAATTCTCTTATCCGCTTGGGGGGAAATTAGAGTAATGGGATTATTGTGAACTGAGGTATTCGTTTGAGATTTCCTCAACCTGAGTGGTCATGGTGGTAACTGGTTCCGAAACTAGTCCACTTAGGATCCACCCAAAAATAGTATTTTGTGCCAATAGTTTGTTTGAAATTTTCTCAACACCCTCGAGTATTATCTGAGGTATGAGATCGCTGCCTAATAGAATGTCTATTTGAGCGGGGGTGTTGCAGTTGGGATCTGCTAGCTTTAGGTGTGAAACCTTTTGCCAATGCTTGCTATTTATATGATAGCTTGGAAGCATATTTGTTAGTTGCGGTAAGACTATAGCTTCTGCTTTAATTCTCTTATCCGCTTGGGGGGAAATTAGAGTAATGGGATTATTGTGAACTGAGGTATTCGTTTGAGATTTCCTCAACCTGAGTGGTCATGGTGGTAACTGGTTCCGAAACTAGTCCACTTAGGATCCACCCAAAAATAGTATTTTGTGCCAATAGTTTGTTTGAAATTTTCTCAACACCCTCGAGTATTATCTGAGGTATGAGATCGCTGCCTAATAGAATGTCTATTTGAGCGGGGGTGTTGCAGTTGGGATCTGCTAGCTTTAGGTGTGAAATCCTTTGCCAATGCTTGCTATTTATATGATAGCTTGGAAGCATATTTGTTAGTTGCGGTAAGACTATGGCTTCTGCTTTAATTCTCTTATCCGCTTGGGGGGAAATTAGAGTAATGGGATCATTGCGAACTGACGTATTCGTTTGAGATTTCCTCAACCTGAGTGGTCATGGTGGTAACTGGTTCCGAAACTAGTCCACTTAGGATCCACCCAAAAATAGTATTTTGTGCCAATAGTTTGTTTGAAATTTTCTCAACACCCTCGAGTATTATCTGAGGTATGAGATCGCTGTCTAATAGAATGTCTATTTGAACGGGGGTGTTGCAGTTGGGATCTGCTAGCTTTAGGTGTGAAACCTTTTGCCAATGCTTGCTATTTATATGATAGCTTGGAAGCATATTTTTTAGTTGCGGTAAGACTATAGCTTCTGCTTTAATTCTCTTATCCGCTTGGGGGGAAATTAGAGTAATGGGATTATTGTGAACTGAGGTATTCGTTTGAGATTTCCTCAACCTGAGTGGTCATGGTGGTAACTGGTTCCGAAACTAGTCCACTTAGGATCCACCCAAAAATAGTATTTTGTGCCAATAGTTTGTTTGAAATTTTCTCAACACCCTCGAGTATTATCTGAGGTATGAGATCGCTGCCTAATAGAATGTCTATTTGAGCGGGGGTGTTGCAGTTGGGATCTGCTAGCTTTAGGTGTGAAACCTTTTGCCAATGCTTGCTATTTATATGATAGCTTGGAAGCATACTTGTTAGTTGCGGTAAGACTATAGCTTCTGCTTTAATTCTATTATCCGCTTGGGGGGAAATTAGAGTAATGGGATTATTGTGAACTGAGGTATTCGTTTGAGATTTCTTCAACCTGAGTGGTCATGGTGGTAACTGGTTCCGAAACTAGTCCACTTAGGATCCACCCAAAAATAGTATTTTGTGCCAATAGTTTGTTTGAAATTTTCTCAACACCTTCGAGTATTATCTGAGGTATGAGATCGCTGCCTAATAGAATGTCTATTTAAGCGGGGGTGTTGCAGTTGGGATCTGCTAGCTTTAGGTGTGAAACCTTTTGTCAATGCTTGCTATTTATATGATAGCTTGGAAGCATATTTGTTAGTTGCGGTAAGACTATATCTTCTGCTTTAATTCTCTTATCCGCTTGGGGGGAAATTAGAGTAATGGGATTATTGTGAACTGAGGTATTCGTTTAAGATTTCCCCAACCTGAGTGGTCATGGTGGTAACTGGTTCCGAAACTAGTCCACTTAGGATCCAACCAAAAATAGTATTTTGCGCCAATAGTTTGTTTGAAATTTTCTCAACACCCTCGAGTATTATCTGAGGTATGAGATCGCTGCCTAATAGAATGTCTATTTGAGCGGGGGTGTTGCAGTTGGGATCTGCTAGCTTTAGGTGTGAAACCTTTTGCCAAGGCTTGCTATTTATATGATAGCTTGGAAGCATATTTGTTAGTTGCGGTAAGACTATAGCTTCTGCTTTAATTCTCTTATCCGCTTGGGGGGAAATTAGAGTAATGGGGTTATTGTGAACTGGGGTATTCGTTTGAGATTTCCTCAACCTGAGTGGTCATGGTGGTAACTGGTTCCGAAACTAGTCCACTTAGGATCCACCCAAAAATAGTATTTTGTGCCAATAGTTTGTTTGAAATTTTCTCAACACCCTCGAGTATTATCTGAGGTATGAGATCGCTGCCTAATAGAATGTCTATTTGAGCGGGGCTGTTGCAGTTGGGATCTGCTAGCTTTAGGTGTGAAACCTTTTGCCAATGCTTGCTATTTATATGATAGCTTGGAAGCATATTTGTTAGTTGCGGTAAGACTATAGCTTCTGCTTTAATTCTCTTATCCGCTTGGGGGGAAATTAGAGTAATGGGATTATTGTGAACTGAGGTATTCGTTTGAGATTTCCTCAACCTGAGTGGTCATGGTGGTAACTGGTTCCGAAACTAGTCCACTTAGGATCCACCCAAAAATAGTATTTTGTGCCAATAGTTTGTTTGAAATTTTCTCAACACCCTCGAGTATTATCTGAGGTATGAGATCGCTGCCTAATAGAATGTCTATTTGAGCGGGGTTGTTGCAGTTGGGATCTGCTAGCTTTAGGTGTGAAACCTTTTGCCAATGCTTGCTATTTATATGATAGCTTGGAAGCATATTTGTTAGTTGCGGTAAGACTATAGCTTCTGCTTTAATTCTCTTATCCGCTTGGGGGGAAATTAGAGTAATGGGATTATTGTGAACTGAGGTATTCGTTTGAGATTTCCTCAACCTGAGTGGTCATGGTGGTAACTGGTTCCGAAACTAGTCCACTTAGGATCCACCCAAAAATAGTATTTTGTGCCAATAGTTTGTTTGAAATTTTCTCAACACCCTCGAGTATTATCTGAGGTATGAGATCGCTGCCTAATAGAATGTCTATTTGAGCGGGGGTGTTGCAGTTGGGATCTGCTAGCTTTAGGTGTGAAACCTTTTGTCAATGCTTGCTATTTATATGATAGCTTGGAAGCATATTTGTTAGTTGCGGTAAGACTATATCTTCTGCTTTAATTCTCTTATCCGCTTGGGGGAACTGAGGTATTCGTTTGAGATTTCCTCAACCTGAGTGGTCATGGTGGTAACTGGTTCCGAAACTAGTCCACTTAGGATCCACCTAAAAATAGTATTTTGTGCCAATAGTTTGTTTGAAATTTTCTCAACACCCTCGAGTATTATCTGAGGTATGAGATCGCTGCCTAATAGAATGTCTATTTGAGCGGGGGTGTTGCAGTTGGGATCTGCTAGCTTTAGGTGTGAAACCTTTTGCCAATGCTTGCTATTTATATGATAGCTTGCAAGCATATTTGTTAGTTGCGGTAACACTATAGCTTCTGCTTTAATTCTCTTATCCGCTTGGGGGGAAATTAGAGTAATGGGATTATTGTGAACTGAGGTATTCGTTTAAGATTTCCCCAACCTGAGTGGTCATGGTGGTAACTGGTTCCGAAACTAGTCCACTTAGGATCCAACCAAAAATAGTATTTTGCGCCAATAGTTTGTTTGAAATTTTCTCAACACCCTCGAGTATTATCTGAGGTATGAGATCGCTGCCTAATAGAATGTCTATTTGAGCGGGGTGTTGCAGTTGGGATCTGCTAGCTTTAGGTGTGAAACCTTTTGCCAAGGCTTGCTATTTATATGATAGCTTGGAAGCATATTTGTTAGTTGCGGTAAGACTATAGCTTCTGCTTTAATTCTCTTATCCGCTTGGGGGGAAATTAGAGTAATGGGGTTATTGTGAACTGAGGTATTCGTTTGAGATTTCCTCAACCTGAGTGGTCATGGTGGTAACTGGTTCCGAAACTAGTCCACTTAGGATCCACCCAAAAATAGTATTTTGTGCCAATAGTTTGTTTGAAATTTTCTCAACACCCTCGAGTATTATCTGAGGTATGAGATCGCTGCCTAATAGAATGTCTATTTGAGCGGGGGTGTTGCAGTTGGGCTGTGCTAGCTTTAGGTATAAAACCTTTTGCCAATGCTTGTTATTTATATGATAGCTTGGAAGCATATTTGTTAGTTGCGGTAAGACTATAGCTTCTGCTTTAATTCTCTTATCCGCTTGGGGGGAAATTAGAGTAATGGGATTATTGAGAACTGAGGTATTCGTTTGAGATTTCCTCAACCTGAGTGGTCATGGTGGTAACTGGTTCCGAAACTAGTCCACTTAGGATCCACCCAAAAATAGTATTTTGTGCCAATAGTTTGTTTGAAATTTTCTCAACACCCTCGAGTATTATCTGAGGTATGAGATCGCTGCCTAATAGAATGTCTATTTGAGCGGGGGTGTTGCAGTTGGGATCTGCTAACTTTAGGTGTAAAACCTTTTGCCAATGCTTGCTATTTATATGATAGCTTGGAAGCATATTTGTTAGTTGCGGTAAGACTATAGCTTCTGCTTTAATTCTCTTATCCCCTTGGGGGGAAATTAGAGTAATGGGATTATTGTGAACTGAGGTATTCGTTTGAGATTTCCTCAACTTGAGTGGTCATGGTGGTAACTGGTTCCGAAACTAGTCCACTTAGGATCCACCCAAAAATAGTATTTTGTGCCAATAGTTTGTTTGAAATTTTCTCAACACCCTCGAGTATTATCTGAGGTATGAGATCGCTGCCTAATAGAATGTCTATTTGAGCGGGGTTGTTGCAGTTGGGATCTGCTAGCTTTAGGTGTGAAACCTTTTGCCAATGCTTGCTATTTATATGATAGCTTGGAAGCATATTTGTTAGTTGCGGTAAGACTATAGCTTCTGCTTTAATTCTCTTATCCGCTTGGGGGGAAATTAGAGTAATGGGGTTATTGTGAACTGAGGTATTCGTTTGAGATTTCCTCAACCTGAGTGGTCATGGTGGTAACTGGTTCCGAAACTAGTCCACTTAGGATCCACCCAAAAATAGTATTTTGTGCCAATAGTTTGTGTGAAATTTTCTCAACACCCTCGAGTATTATCTGAGGTATGAGATCGCTGCCTAATAGAATGTCTATTTGAGCGGGGGTGTTGCAGTTGGGATCTGCTAGCTTTAGGTGTGAAACCTTTTGCCAATGCTTGCTTTTTATATGATAGCTTGGAAGCATACTTGTTAGTTGCGGTAAGACTATAGCTTCTGCTTTAATTCTATTATCCGCTTGGGGGGAAATTAGAGTAATGGGATTAGTGTGAACTGAGGTATTCGTTTGAGATTTCTTCAACCTGAGTGGTCATGGTGGTAACTGGTTCCGAAACTAGTTAACTTAGGATCCACCCAAAAATAGTATTTTGTGCCAATAGTTTGTTTGAAATTTTCTCAACACCTTCGAGTATTATCTGAGGTATGAGATCGCTGCCTAATAGAATGTCTATTTGAGCGGGGGTGTTGCAGTTGGGATCTGCTAGCTTTAGGTGTGAAACCTTTTGTCAATGCTTGCTATTTATATGATAGCTTGGAAGCATATTTGTTAGTTGCGGTAAGACTATATCTTCTGCTTTAATTCTCTTATCCGCTTGGGGGGAAATTAGAGTAATGGGATTATTGTGAACTGAGGTATTCGTTTAAGATTTCCCCAACCTGAGTGGTCATGGTGGTAACTGGTTCCGAAACTAGTCCACTTAGGATCCAACCAAAAATAGTATTTTGCGCCAATAGTTTGTTTGAAATTTTCTCAACACCCTCGAGTATTATCTGAGGTATGAGATCGCTGCCTAATAGAATGTCTATTTGAGCGGGGGTGTTGCAGTTGGGATCTGCTAGCTTTAGGTGTGAAACCTTTTGCCAAGGCTTGCTATTTATATGATAGCTTGGAAGCATATTTGTTAGTTGCGGTAAGACTATAGCTTCTGCTTTAATTCTCTTATCCGCTTGGGGGGAAATTAGAGTAATGGGGTTATTGTGAACTGAGGTATTCGTTTGAGATTTCCTCAACCTGAGTGGTCATGGTGGTAACTGGTTCCGAAACTAGTCCACTTAGGATCCACCTAAAAATAGTATTTTGTGCCAATAGTTTGTTTGAAATTTTCTCAACACCCTCGAGTATTATCTGAGGTATGAGATCGCTGCCTAATAGAATGTCTATTTGAGCGGGGCTGTTGCAGTTGGGATCTGCTAGCTTTAGGTGGGAAACCTTTTGCCAATGCTTGCTATTTATATGATAGCTTGGAAGCATATTTGTTAGTTGCGGTAAGACTATAGCTTCTGCTTTAATTCTCTTATCCGCTTGGGGGGAAATTAGAGTAATGGGATTATTGTGAACTGAGGTATTCGTTTGAGATTTCCTCAACCTGAGTGGTCATGGTGGTAACTGGTTCCGAAACTAGTCCACTTAGGATCCACCCAAAAATAGTATTTTGTGCCAATAGTTTGTTTGAAATTTTCTCAACACCCTCGAGTATTATCTGAGGTATGAGATCGCTGCCTAATAGAATGTCTATTTGAGCGGGGGTGTTGCAGTTGGGATCTGCTAGCTTTAGGTATGAAACCTTTTGCCAATGCTTGCTATTTATATGATAGCTTGGAAGCATATTTGTTAGTTGCGGTAAGACTATAGCTTCTGCTTTAATTCTCTTATCCGCTTGGGGGGAAATTAGAGTAATGGGATTATTGTGAACTGAGGTATTCGTTTGAGATTTCCTCAACCTGAGTGGTCATGGTGGTAACTGGTTCCGAAACTAGTCCACTTAGGATCCACCCAAAAATAGTATTTTGTGCCAACAGTTTGTTTGAAATTTTCTCAACACCCTCGAGTATTATCTGAGGTATGAGATCGCTGCCTAATAGAATGTCTATTTGAGCGGGGGTGTTGCAGTTGGGCTCTGCTAGCTTTAGGTATAAAACCTTTTGCCAATGCTTGTTATTTATATGATAGCTTGGAAGCATATTTGTTAGTTGCGGTAAGACTATAGCTTCTGCTTTAATTCTCTTATCCGCTTGGGGGGAAATTAGAGTAATGGGATTATTGTGAACTGAGGTATTCGTTTGAGATTTCCTCAACCTGAGTGGTCATGGTGGTAACTGGTTCCGAAACTAGTCCACTTAGGATCCACCCAAAAATAGTATTTTGTGCCAATAGTTTGTTTGAAATTTTCTCAACACCCTCGAGTATTATCTGAGGTATGAGATCGCTGCCTAATAGAATATCTATTTGAGCGGGGGTGTTGCAGTTGGGATCTGCTAGCTTTAGGTGTAAAACCTTTTGCCAATGCTTGCTATTTATATGATAGCTTGGAAGCATATTTGTTAGTTGCGGTAAGACTATAGCTTCTGCTTTAATTCTCTTATCCCCTTGGGGGGAAATTAGAGTAATGGGATTATTGTGAACTGAGGTATTCGTTTGAGATTTCCTCAACCTGAGTGGTCATGGTGGTAACTGGTTCCGAAACTAGTCCACTTAGGATCCACCCAAAAATAGTATTTTGTGCCAATAGTTTGTTTGAAATTTTCTCAACACCCTCGAGTATTATCTGAGGTATGAGATCGCTGCCTAATAGAATATCTATTTGAGCGGGGGTGTTGCAGTTGGGATCTGCTAGCTTTAGGTGTAAAACCTTTTGCCAATGCTTGCTATTTATATGATAGCTTGGAAGCATATTTGTTAGTTGCGGTAAGACTATAGCTTCTGCTTTAATTCTCTTATCCCCTTGGGGGGAAATTAGAGTAATGGGATTATTGTGAACTGAGGTATTCGTTTGAGATTTCCTCAACCTGAGTGGTCATGGTGGTAACTGGTTCCGAAACTAGTCCACTTAGGATCCACCCAAAAATAGTATTTTGTGCCAATAGTTTGTTTGAAATTTTCTCAACACCCTCGAGTATTATCTGAGGTATGAGATCGCTGCCTAATAGAATGTCTATTTGAGCGGGGTTGTTGCAGTTGGGATCTGCTAGCTTTAGGTGTGAAACCTTTTGCCAATGCTTGCTATTTATATGATAGCTTGGAAGCATATTTGTTAGTTGCGGTAAGACTATAGCTTCTGCTTTAATTCTCTTATCCGCTTGGGGGGAAATTAGAGTAATGGGATTATTGTGAACTGAGGTATTCGTTTGAGATTTCCTCAACCTGAGTGGTCATGGTGGTAACTGGTTCCGAAACTAGTCCACTTAGGATCCACCCAAAAATAGTATTTTGTGCCAATAGTTTGTTTGAAATTTTCTCAACACCCTCGAGTATTATCTGAGGTATGAGATCGCTGCCTAACAGAATGTCTATTTGAGCGGGGGTGTTGCAGTTGGAATCTGCTAGCTTTAGGTGTGAAACCTTTTGCCAATGCTTGCTATTTATATGATAGCTTGGAAGCATATTTGTTAGTTGCGGTAAGACTATAGCTTCTGCTTTAATTCTCTTATCCGCTTGGGGGAACTGAGGTATTCGTTTGAGATTTCCTCAACCTGAGTGGTCATGGTGGTAACTGGTTCCGAAACTAGTCCACTTAGGATCCACCCAAAAATAGTATTTTGTGCCAATAGTTTGTTTGAAATTTTCTCAACACCCTCGAGTATTATCTGAGGTATGGGATCGCTGCCTAACAGAATGTCTATTTGAGCGGGGGTGTTGCAGTTGGGATCTGCTAGCTTTAGGTGTGAAACCTTTTGCCAATGCTTGCTATTTATATGATAGCTTGGAAGCATATTTGTTAGTTGCGGTAAGACTATAGCTTCTGCTTTAATTCTCTTATCCGCTTGGGGGAACTGAGGTATTCGTTTGAGATTTCCTCAACCTGAGTGGTCATGGTGGTAACTGGTTCCGAAACTAGTCCACTTAGGATCCACCTAAAAATAGTATTTTGTGCCAATAGTTTGTTTGAAATTTTCTCAACACCCTCGAGTATTATCTGAGGTATGAGATCGCTGCCTAATAGAATGTCTATTTGAGCGGGGGTGTTGCAGTTGGGATCTGCTAGCTTTAGGTGTGAAACCTTTTGCCAATGCTTGCTATTTATATGATAGCTTGGAAGCATATTTGTTAGTTGCGGTAAGACTATAGCTTCTGCTTTAATTCTCTTATCCGCTTGGGGGGAAATTAGAGTAATGGGATTATTGTGAACTGAGGTATTCGTTTGAGATTTCCTCAACCTGAGTGGTCATGGTGGTAACTGGTTCCGAAACTAGTCCACTTAGGATCCACCCAAAAATACTATTTTGTGCCAATAGTTTGTTTGAAATTTTCTCAACACCCTCGAGTATTATCTGAGGTATGAGATCGCTGCCTTATAGAATGTCTATTTGAGCGGGGGTGATGCAGTTGGGATCTGCTAGCTTTAGGTGTAAAACCTTTTGCCAATGCTTGCTATTTATATGATAGCTTGGAAGCATATTTGTTAGTTGCGGTAAGACTATATCTTCTGCTTTAATTCTCTTATCCGCTTGGGGGGAAATTAGAGTAATGGGATTATTGTGAACTGAGGTATTCGTTTAAGATTTCCTCAACCTGAGTGGTCATGGTGGTAACTGGTTCCGAAACTAGTCCACTTAGGATCCACCCAAAAATAGTATTTTGTGCCAATAGTTTGTTTGAAATTTTCTCAACACCCTCGCGTATTATCTGAGGTATGAGATCGCTGCCTAATAGAATGTCTATTTGAGCGGGGTTGTTGCAGTTGGGATCTGCTAGCTTTAGGTGTGAAACCTTTTGCCAATGCTTGCTATTTATATGATAGCTTGGAAGCATATTTGTTAGTTGCGGTAAGACTATAGCTTCTGCTTTAATTCTCTTATCCGCTTGGGGGGAAATTAGAGTAATGGGATTATTGTGAACTGAGGTATTCGTTTGAGATTTCCTCAACCTGAGTGGTCATGGTGGTAACTGGTTCCGAAACTAGTCCACTTAGGATCCACCCAAAAATAGTATTTTGTGCCAATAGTTTGTTTGAAATTTTCTCAACACCCTCGAGTATTATCTGAGGTATGAGATCGCTGCCTAACAGAATGTCTATTTGAGCGGGGGTGTTGCAGTTGGAATCTGCTAGCTTTAGGTGTGAAACCTTTTGCCAATGCTTGCTATTTATATGATAGCTTGGAAGCATTTTTGTTAGTTGCGGTAAGACTATAGCTTCTGCTTTAATTCTCTTATCCGCTTGGGGGAACTGAGGTATTCATTTGAGATTTCCTCAACCTGAGTGGTCATGGTGGTAACTGGTTCCGAAACTAGTCCACTTAGGATCCACCCAAAAATAGTATTTTGTGCCAATAGTTTGTTTGAAATTTTCTCAACACCCTCGAGTATTATCTGAGGTATGGGATCGCTGCCTAACAGAATGTCTATTTGAGCGGGGGTGTTGCAGTTGGGATCTGCTAGCTTTAGGTGTGAAACCTTTTGCCAATGCTTGCTATTTATATGATAGCTTGGAAGCATATTTGTTAGTTGCGGTAAGACTATAGCTTCTGCTTTAATTCTCTTATCCGCTTGGGGGAACTGAGGTATTCGTTTGAGATTTCCTCAACCTGAGTGGTCATGGTGGTAACTGGTTCCGAAACTAGTCCACTTAGGATCCACCTAAAAATAGTATTTTGTGCCAATAGTTTGTTTGAAATTTTCTCAACACCCTCGAGTATTATCTGAGGTATGAGATCGCTGCCTAATAGAATGTCTATTTGAGCGGGGGTGTTGCAGTTGGGATCTGCTAGCTTTAGGTGTGAAACCTTTTGCCAATGCTTGCTATTTATATGATAGCTTGGAAGCATATTTGTTAGTTGCGGTAAGACTATAGCTTCTGCTTTAATTCTCTTATCCGCTTGGGGGGAAATTAGAGTAATGGGATTATTGTGAACTGAGGTATTCGTTTGAGATTTCCTCAACCTGAGTGGTCATGGTGGTAACTGGTTCCGAAACTAGACCACTTATGATCCACCCAAAAATAGTATTTTGTGCCAATAGTTTGTTTGAAATTTTCTCAACACCCTCGAGTATTATCTGAGGTATGAGATCGCTGTTAACAGAATGTCTATTTGAGCGGGGGTGTTGCAGTTGGAATCTGCTAGCTTTAGGTGTGAAACCTTTTGCCAATGCTTGCTATTTATATGATAGCTTGGAAGCATATTTGTTAGTTTCGGTAAGACCATAGCTTCTGCTTTAATCCTCTTATCCGCTTGGGGGGAAATTAGAGTAATGGGATTATTGTGAACTGAGGTATTCGTTTGAGATTTCCTCAACCTGAGTGGTCATGGTGGTAACTGGTTCCGAAACTAGTCCACTTAGGATCCACCCAAAAATAGTATTTTGTGCCAATAGTTTGTTTGAAATTTTCTCAACACCCTCGAGTATTATCTGAGGTATGAGATCGCTGCCTAATAGAATGTCTATTTGAGCGGGGGTGTTGCAGTTGGGATCTGCTAGCTTTAGGTATGAAACCTTTTGCCAATGCTTGCTATTTATATGATAGCTTGCAGGCATATTTGTTAGTTGCGGTAAGACTATAGCTTCTGCTTTAATTCTCTTATCCGCTTGGGGGAAATTAGAGTAATGGGATTATTGTGAACTGAGGTATTCGTTTGAGATTTCCTCAACCTGAGTGGGCATGGTGGTAACTGGTTCCGAAACTAGTCCACTTAGGATTCACCCAAAAATAGTATTTTGTGCCAATAGTTTGTTTGAAATTTTCTCAACACCCTCGAGTATTATCTGAGGTATGAGATCGCTGCCTAATAGAATGTCTATTTGTGCGGGGGTGTTGCAGTTGGGATCTGCTAGCTTTAGGTGTGAAACCTTTTGCCAATGCTTGCTATTTATATGAAAGCTTGGAAGCATATTTGTTAGTTGCGGTAAGACTATAGCTTCTGCTTTAATCCTTTTATCCGCTTGGGGGGAAATTAGAGTAATGGGATTATTGTGAACTGAGGTATTCGTTTGAGATTTCCTCAACCTGAGTGGTCATGGTGGTAACTGGTTCCGAAACTAGTCCACTTAGGATCCACCCAAAAATAGTATTTTGCGCCAATAGTTTGTTTGACATTTTTTCAACACCCTCGAGTATTATCTGAGGTATGAGATCGCTGCCTAATAGAATGTCTATTTGAGCGGGGGTATTGCAGTTGAAATCTGCTAGCTTTAGGTGTGAAACCTTTTGCCAATGCTTGCTATTTATATGATAGCTTGGAAGCATATTTGTTAGTTGCGGTAAGACTATAGCTTCTGCTTTAATTCTCTTATCCGCTTGGGGGAACTGAGGTATTTGTTTGAGATTTCCTCAACCTGAGTGGGCATGGTGGTAACTGGTTCCGAAACTAGTCCACTTAGGATCCACCCAAAAATAGTATTTTGTGCCAATAATTTGTTTGAAATTTTCTCAACACCCTCGAGTATTATCTGAGGTATGAGATCGCTGCCTAATAGAATGTCTATTTGAGCGGGGGTGTTGCAGTTGGGATCTGCTAGCTTTAGGTGTGAAACCTTTTGCCAATGCTTGCTATTTATATGATAGCTTGCAAGCATATTTGTTAGTTGCGGTAAGACTATAGCTTCTGCTTTAATTCTCTTATCCGTTTGGGGGGAAATTAGAGTAATGGGATTATTGTGAACTGAGGTATTCGTTTGAGATTTCCTCAACCTGAGTGGTCATGGTGGTAACTGGTTCCGAAACTAGTCCACTTAGGATCCACCCAAAAATAGTATTTTGTGCCAATAATTTGTTTGAAATTTTCTCAACACCCTCGAGTATTATCTGAGGTATGAGAACGCTGCCTAATAGAATGTCTATTTGAGCGGGGGTGTTGCAGTTGGGATCTGCTAGCTTTAGGTGTGAAACCTTTTGCCAATGCTTGCTATTTATATGATAGCTTGGAAGCATATTTGTTAGTTGCGGTAAGACTATAGCTTCTGCTTTAATTCTCTTATCCGCTTGGGGGAACTGAGGTATTTGTTTGAGATTTCCTCAACCTGAGTGGGCATGGTGGTAACTGGTTCCGAAACTAGTCCACTTAGGATCCACCCAAAAATAGTATTTTGTGCCAATAATTTGTTTGAAATTTTCTCAACACCCTCGAGTATTATCTGAGGTATGAGATCGCTGCCTAATAGAATGTCTATTTGAGCGGGGGTGTTGCAGTTGGGATCTGCTAGCTTTAGGTGTGAAACCTTTTGCCAATGCTTGCTATTTATATGATAGCTTGGAAGCATATTTGTTAGTTGCGGTAAGACTATAGCTTCTGCTTTAATTCTCTTATCCGCTTGGGGGAACTGAGGTATTTGTTTGAGATTTCCTCAACCTGAGTGGGCATGGTGGTAACTGGTTCCGAAACTAGTCCACTTAGGATCCACCCAAAAATAGTATTTTGTGCCAATAATTTGTTTGAAATTTTCTCAACACCCTCGAGTATTATCTGAGGTATGAGATCGCTGCCTAATAGAATGTCTATTTGAGCGGGGGTGTTGCAGTTGGGATCTGCTAGCTTTAGGTGTGAAACCTTTTGCCAATGCTTGCTATTTATATGATAGCTTGCAAGCATATTTGTTAGTTGCGGTAAGACTATAGCTTCTGCTTTAATTCTCTTATCCGTTTGGGGGGAAATTAGAGTAATGGGATTATTGTGAACTGAGGTATTCGTTTGAGATTTCCTCAACCTGAGTGGTCATGGTGGTAACTGGTTCCGAAACTAGTCCACTTAGGATCCACCCAAAAATAGTATTTTGTGCCAATAGTTTGTTTGAAATTTTCTCAACACCCTCGAGTATTACCTGAGGTATGAGATCGCTGCCTAATAGAATGTCTATTTGAGCAGGGGTGTTGCAGTTGGGATCTGCTAGCTTTAGGTATGAAACCTTTTGCCAATGCTTGCTAGTTATATGATAGCTTGCAAGCATATTTGTTAGTTGCGGTAAGACTATAGCTTCTGCTTTAATTCTCTTATCCGCTTGGGGGAACTGAGGTATTCGTTTGAGATTTCCTCAACCTGAGTGGGCATGGTGGTAACTGGTTCCGAAACTAGTCCACTTAGGATCCACCCAAAAATAGTATTTTGTGCCAATAATTTGTTTGAAATTTTCTCAACACCCTCGAGTATTATCTGAGGTATGAGAACGCTGCCTAATAGCATGTCTATTTGAGCGGGGGTGTTGCAGTTGGGATCTGCTAGCTTTAGGTGTGAAACCTTTTGCCAATGCTTGCTATTTATATGATAGCTTGCAAGCATATTTGTTAGTTGCGGTAAGACTATAGCTTCTGCTTTAATTCTCTTATCCGCTTGGGGGAACTGAGGTATTCGTTTGAGATTTCCTCAACCTGAGTGGGCATGGTGGTAACTGGTTCCGAAACTAGTCCACTTAGGATCCACCCAAAAATAGTATTTTGTGCCAATAGTTTGTTTGAAATTTTCTCAACACCCTCGAGTATTATCTGAGGTATGAGATCGCTGCCTAATAGAATGTCTATTTGAGCGGGGGTGTTGCAGTTGGGATCTCCTAGCTTTAGGTGTGAAACCTTTTGCCAATGCTTGCTATTTATATGATAGCTTGGAAGCATATTTGTTAGTTGCGGTAAGACTATAGCTTCTGCTTTAATTCTCTTATCCGCTTGGGGGAACTGAGGTATTCGTTTGAGATTTCCTCAACCTGAGTGGTCATGGTGGTAACTGGTTCCGAAACTAGTCCACTTAGGATCTACCCAAAAATAGTATTTTGTGCCAATAGTTTGTTTGAAATTTTCTCAACACCCTCGAGTATTATCTGAGGTATGAGATCACTGCCTAATAGAAGACTTTAGCTTCTGCTTTAATTCTCTTATCCGCTTGGGGGAACTGAGGTATTCGTTTGAGATTTCCTCAACCTGAGTGGTCATGGTGGTAACTGGTTCCGAAACTAGTCCACTTAGGATCCACCTAAAAATAGTATTTTGTGCCAATAGTTTGTTTGAAATTTTCTCAACACCCTCGAGTATTATCTGAGGTATGAGATCGCTGCCTAATAGAATGTCTATTTGAGCGGGGGTGTTGCAGTTGGGATCTGCTAGCTTTAGGTGTGAAACCTTTTGCCAATGCTTGCTATTTATATGATAGCTTGCAAGCATATTTGTTAGTTGCGGTAACACTATAGCTTCTGCTTTAATTCTCTTATCCGCTTGGGGGGAAATTAGAGTAATGGGATTATTGTGAACTGAGGTATTCGTTTGAGATTTCCTCAACCTGAGTGGTCATGGTGGTAACTGGTTCCGAAACTAGTCCACTTAGGATCCACCCAAAAATAGTATTTTGTGCCAATAGTTTGTTTGAAATTTTCTCAACACCCTCGAGTATTACCTGAGGTATGAGATCGCTGCCTAATAGAATGTCTATTTGAGCAGGGGTGTTGCAGTTGGGATCTGCTAGCTTTAGGTATGAAACCTTTTGCCAATGCTTGCTATTTATATGATAGCTTGGAAGCATATTTGTTAGTTGCGGTAAGACTATAGCTTCTGCTTTAATTCTCTTATCCGCTTGGGGGGAAATTAGAGTAATGGGATTATTGTGAACTGAGGTATTCGTTTGAGATTTCCTCAACCTGAGTGGTCATGGTGGTAACTGGTTCCGAAACTAGTCCACTTAGGATCCACCCAAAAATAGTATTTTGTGCCAATAGTTTGTTTGAAATTTTCTCAACACCCTCGAGTATTATCTGAGGTATGAGAATGCTGCCTAATAGAATGTCTATTTGAGCGGGGGTGTTGCAGTTGGGATCTGCTAGCTTTAGGTGTGAAAGCTTTTGCCAATGCTTGCTATTTATATGATAGCTTGGAAGCATATTTGTTAGTTGCGGTAAGACTATAGCTTCTGCTTTAATTCTCTTATCCGCTTGGGGGAAATTAGAGTAATGGGATTATTGTGAACTGAGGTATTCGTTTGAGATTTCCTCAACCTGAGTGGGCATGGTGGTAACTGGTTCCGAAACTAGTCCACTTAGGATCCACCCAAAAATAGTATTTTGTGCCAATAGTTTGTTTGAAATTTTCTCAACACCCTCGAGTATTATCTGAGGTATGAGATCGCTGCCTAATAGAATGTCTATTTGAGCGGGGGTGTTGCAGTTGGGATCTGCTAGCTTTAGGTGTGAAACCTTTTGCCAATGCTTGCTATTTATATGATAGCTTGCAAGCATATTTGTTAGTTGCGGTAAGACTATAGCTTCTGCTTTAATTCTCTTATCCGCTTGGGGGAACTGAGGTATTCGTTTGAGATTTCCTCAACCTGAGTGGGCATGGTGGTAACTGGTTCCGAAACTAGTCCACTTAGGATCCACCCAAAAATAGTATTTTGTGCCAATAATTTGTTTGAAATTTTCTCAACACCCTCGAGTATTATCTGAGGTATGAGAACGCTGCCTAATAGAATGTCTATTTGAGCGGGGGTGTTGCAGTTGGGATCTGCTAGCTTTAGGTGTGAAACCTTTTGCCAATGCTTGCTATTTATATGATAGCTTGCAAGCATATTTGTTAGTTGCGGTAAGACTATAGCTTCTGCTTTAATTCTCTTATCCGCTTGGGGGAACTGAGGTATTCGTTTGAGATTTCCTCAACCTGAGTGGGCATGGTGGTAACTGGTTCCGAAACTAGTCCACTTAGGATCTACCCAAAAATAGTATTTTGTGCCAATAGTTTGTTTGAAATTTTCTCAACACCCTCGAGTATTATCTGAGGTATGAGATCGCTGCCTAATAGAATGTCTATTTGAGCGGGGGTGTTGCAGTTGGGATCTGCTAGCTTTAGGTGTGAAACCTTTTGCCAATGCTTGCTATTTATATGATAGCTTGGAAGCATATTTGTTAGTTGCGGTAAGACTATAGCTTCTGCTTTAATTCTCTTATCCGCTTGGGGGAACTGAGGTATTCGTTTGAGATTTCCTCAACCTGAGTGGTCATGGTGGTAACTGGTTCCGAAACTAGTCCACTTAGGATCTACCCAAAAATAGTATTTTGTGCCAATAGTTTGTTTGAAATTTTCTCAACACCCTCGAGTATTATCTGAGGTATGAGATCACTGCCTAATAGAAGACTTTAGCTTCTGCTTTAATTCTCTTATCCGCTTGGGGGAACTGAGGTATTCGTTTGAGATTTCCTCAACCTGAGTGGGCATGGTGGTAACTGGTTCCGAAACTAGTCCACTTAGGATTCACCCAAAAATAGTATTTTGTGCCAATAGTTTGTTTGAAATTTTCTCAACACCCTCGAGTATTATCTGAGGTATGAGATCGCTGCCTAATAGAATGTCTATTTGTGCGGGGGTATTGCAGTTGAAATCTGCTAGCTTTAGGTGTGAAACCTTTTGCCAATGCTTGCTATTTATATGATAGCTTGGAAGCATATTTGTTAGTTGCGGTAAGACTATAGCTTCTGCTTTAATTCTCTTATCCGCTTGGGGGAACTGAGGTATTTGTTTGAGATTTCCTCAACCTGAGTGGGCATGGTGGTAACTGGTTCCGAAACTAGTCCACTTAGGATCCACCCAAAAATAGTATTTTGTGCCAATAATTTGTTTGAAATTTTCTCAACACCCTCGAGTATTATCTGAGGTATGAGATCGCTGCCTAATAGAATGTCTATTTGAGCGGGGGTGTTGCAGTTGGGATCTGCTAGCTTTAGGTGTGAAACCTTTTGCCAATGCTTGCTATTTATATGATAGCTTGGAAGCATATTTGTTAGTTGCGGTAAGACTATAGCTTCTGCTTTAATTCTCTTATCCGCTTGGGGGAACTGAGGTATTCGTTTGAGATTTCCTCAACCTGAGTGGGCATGGTGGTAACTGGTTCCGAAACTAGTCCACTTAGGATCCACCCAAAAATAGTATTTTGTGCCAATAATTTGTTTGAAATTTTCTCAACACCCTCGAGTATTATCTGAGGTATGAGAACGCTGCCTAATAGAATGTCTATTTGAGCGGGGGTGTTGCAGTTGGGATCTGCTAGCTTTAGGTGTGAAACCTTTTGCCAATGCTTGCTATTTATATGATAGCTTGCAAGCATATTTGTTAGTTGCGGTAAGACTATAGCTTCTGCTTTAATTCTCTTATCCGCTTGGGGGAACTGAGGTATTCGTTTGAGATTTCCTCAACCTGAGTGGGCATGGTGGTAACTGGTTCCGAAACTAGTCCACTTAGGATCCACCCAAAAATAGTATTTTGTGCCAATAGTTTGTTTGAAATTTTCTCAACACCCTCGAGTATTATCTGAGGTATGAGATCGCTGCCTAATAGAATGTCTATTTGAGCGGGGGTGTTGCAGTTGGGATCTGCTAGCTTTAGGTGTGAAACCTTTTGCCAATGCTTGCTATTTATATGATAGCTTGGAAGCATATTTGTTAGTTGCGGTAAGACTATAGCTTCTGCTTTAATTCTCTTATCCGCTTGGGGGAACTGAGGTATTCGTTTGAGATTTCCTCAACCTGAGTGGTCATGGTGGTAACTGGTTCCGAAACTAGTCCACTTAGGATCTACCCAAAAATAGTATTTTGTGCCAATAGTTTGTTTGAAATTTTCTCAACACCCTCGAGTATTATCTGAGGTATGAGATCACTGCCTAATAGAAGACTTTAGCTTCTGCTTTAATTCTCTTATCCGCTTGGGGGAACTGAGGTATTCGTTTGAGATTTCCTCAACCTGAGTGGTCATGGTGGTAACTGGTTCCGAAACTAGTCCACTTAGGATCCACCTAAAAATAGTATTTTGTGCCAATAGTTTGTTTGAAATTTTCTCAACACCCTCGAGTATTATCTGAGGTATGAGATCGCTGCCTAATAGAATGTCTATTTGAGCGGGGGTGTTGCAGTTGGGATCTGCTAGCTTTAGGTGTGAAACCTTTTGCCAATGCTTGCTATTTATATGATAGCTTGCAAGCATATTTGTTAGTTGCGGTAACACTATAGCTTCTGCTTTAATTCTCTTATCCGCTTGGGGGGAAATTAGAGTAATGGGATTATTGTGAACTGAGGTATTCGTTTGAGATTTCCCCAACCTGAGTGGTCATGGTGGTAACTGGTTCCGAAACTAGTCCACTTAGGATCCACCCAAAAATAGTATTTTGTGCCAATAGTTTGTTTGAAATTTTCTCAACACCCTCGAGTATTACCTGAGGTATGAGATCGCTGCCTAATAGAATGTCTATTTGAGCAGGGGTGTTGCAGTTGGGATCTGCTAGCTTTAGGTATGAAACCTTTTGCCAATGCTTGCTATTTATATGATAGCTTGGAAGCATATTTGTTAGTTGCGGTAAGACTATAGCTTCTGCTTTAATTCTCTTATCCGCTTGGGGGGAAATTAGAGTAATGGGATTATTGTGAACTGAGGTATTCGTTTGAGATTTCCTCAACCTGAGTGGTCATGGTGGTAACTGGTTCCGAAACTAGTCCACTTAGGATCCACCCAAAAATAGTATTTTGTGCCAATAGTTTGTTTGAAATTTTCTCAACACCCTCGAGTATTATCTGAGGTATGAGAATGCTGCCTAATAGAATGTCTATTTGAGCGGGGGTGTTGCAGTTGGGATCTGCTAGCTTTAGGTGTGAAAGCTTTTGCCAATGCTTGCTATTTATATGATAGCTTGGAAGCATATTTGTTAGTTGCGGTAAGACTATAGCTTCTGCTTTAATTCTCTTATCCGCTTGGGGGAAATTAGAGTAATGGGATTATTGTGAACTGAGGTATTCGTTTGAGATTTCCTCAACCTGAGTGGGCATGGTGGTAACTGGTTCCGAAACTAGTCCACTTAGGATCCACCCAAAAATAGTATTTTGTGCCAATAGTTTGTTTGAAATTTTCTCAACACCCTCGAGTATTGTCTGAGGCATGAGATCGCTGCCTAATAGAATGTCTATTTGAGCGGGGGTGTTGCAGTTGGGATCTGCTAGCTTTAGGTGTGAAACCTTTTGCCAATGCTTGCTATTTATATGATAGCTTGCAAGCATATTTGTTAGTTGCGGTAAGACTATAGCTTCTGCTTTAATTCTCTTATCCGCTTGGGGGAACTGAGGTATTCGTTTGAGATTTCCTCAACCTGAGTGGGCATGGTGGTAACTGGTTCCGAAACTAGTCCACTTAGGATCCACCCAAAAATAGTATTTTGTGCCAATAATTTGTTTGAAATTTTCTCAACACCCTCGAGTATTATCTGAGGTATGAGAACGCTGCCTAATAGAATGTCTATTTGAGCGGGGGTGTTGCAGTTGGGATCTGCTAGCTTTAGGTGTGAAACCTTTTGCCAATGCTTGCTATTTATATGATAGCTTGCAAGCATATTTGTTAGTTGCGGTAAGACTATAGCTTCTGCTTTAATTCTCTTATCCGCTTGGGGGAACTGAGGTATTCGTTTGAGATTTCCTCAACCTGAGTGGGCATGGTGGTAACTGGTTCCGAAACTAGTCCACTTAGGATCCACCCAAAAATAGTATTTTGTGCCAATAGTTTGTTTGAAATTTTCTCAACACCCTCGAGTATTATCTGAGGTATGAGATCGCTGCCTAATAGAATGTCTATTTGAGCGGGGGTGTTGCAGTTGGGATCTGCTAGCTTTAGGTGTGAAACCTTTTGCCAATGCTTGCTATTTATATGATAGCTTGGAAGCATATTTGTTAGTTGCGGTAAGACTATAGCTTCTGCTTTAATTCTCTTATCCGCTTGGGGGAACTGAGGTATTCGTTTGAGATTTCCTCAACCTGAGTGGTCATGGTGGTAACTGGTTCCGAAACTAGTCCACTTAGGATCTACCCAAAAATAGTATTTTGTGCCAATAGTTTGTTTGAAATTTTCTCAACACCCTCGAGTATTATCTGAGGTATGAGATCACTGCCTAATAGAAGACTTTAGCTTCTGCTTTAATTCTCTTATCCGCTTGGGGGAACTGAGGTATTCGTTTGAGATTTCCTCAACCTGAGTGGGCATGGTGGTAACTGGTTCCGAAACTAGTCCACTTAGGATTCACCCAAAAATAGTATTTTGTGCCAATAGTTTGTTTGAAATTTTCTCAACACCCTCGAGTATTATCTGAGGTATGAGATCGCTGCCTAATAGAATGTCTATTTGTGCGGGGGTATTGCAGTTGAAATCTGCTAGCTTTAGGTGTGAAACCTTTCGCCAATGCTTGCTATTTATATGATAGCTTGGAAGCATATTTGTTAGTTGCGGTAAGACTATAGCTTCTGCTTTAATTCTCTTATCCGCTTGGGGGAACTGAGGTATTCGTTTGAGATTTCCTCAACCTGAGTGGGCATGGTGGTAACTGGTTCCGAAACTAGTCCACTTAGGATCCACCCAAAAATAGTATTTTGTGCCAATAATTTGTTTGAAATTTTCTCAACACCCTCGAGTATTATCTGAGGTATGAGAACGCTGCCTAATAGAATGTCTATTTGAGCGGGGGTGTTGCAGTTGGGATCTGCTAGCTTTAGGTGTGAAACCTTTTGCCAATGCTTGCTATTTATATGATAGCTTGCAAGCATATTTGTTAGTTGCGGTAAGACTATAGCTTCTGCTTTAATTCTCTTATCCGCTTGGGGGAACTGAGGTATTCGTTTGAGATTTCCTCAACCTGAGTGGGCATGGTGGTAACTGGTTCCGAAACTAGTCCACTTAGGATCCACCCAAAAATAGTATTTTGTGCCAATAGTTTGTTTGAAATTTTCTCAACACCCTCGAGTATTATCTGAGGTATGAGATCGCTGCCTAATAGAATGTCTATTTGAGCGGGGGTGTTGCAGTTGGGATCTGCTAGCTTTAGGTGTGAAACCTTTTGCCAATGCTTGCTATTTATATGATAGCTTGGAAGCATATTTGTTAGTTGCGGTAAGACTATAGCTTCTGCTTTAATTCTCTTATCCGCTTGGGGGAACTGAGGTATTCGTTTGAGATTTCCTCAACCTGAGTGGTCATGGTGGTAACTGGTTCCGAAACTAGTCCACTTAGGATCTACCCAAAAATAGTATTTTGTGCCAATAGTTTGTTTGAAATTTTCTCAACACCCTCGAGTATTATCTGAGGTATGAGATCACTGCCTAATAGAAGACTTTAGCTTCTGCTTTAATTCTCTTATCCGCTTGGGGGAACTGAGGTATTCGTTTGAGATTTCCTCAACCTGAGTGGTCATGGTGGTAACTGGTTCCGAAACTAGTCCACTTAGGATCCACCTAAAAATAGTATTTTGTGCCAATAGTTTGTTTGAAATTTTCTCAACACCCTCGAGTATTATCTGAGGTATGAGATCGCTGCCTAATAGAATGTCTATTTGAGCGGGGGTGTTGCAGTTGGGATCTGCTAGCTTTAGGTGTGAAACCTTTTGCCAATGCTTGCTATTTATATGATAGCTTGCAAGCATATTTGTTAGTTGCGGTAACACTATAGCTTCTGCTTTAATTCTCTTATCCGCTTGGGGGGAAATTAGAGTAATGGGATTATTGTGAACTGAGGTATTCGTTTGAGATTTCCTCAACCTGAGTGGTCATGGTGGTA
The DNA here is from genome assembly GCF_042242935.1 of Bactrocera oleae. Classification (NCBI taxonomy): domain Eukaryota; kingdom Metazoa; phylum Arthropoda; class Insecta; order Diptera; family Tephritidae; genus Bactrocera; species Bactrocera oleae. The sequence goes on along the minus strand of NC_091541.1, from coordinate 12,388,494 downwards.
ACTGGTTCCGAAACTAGTCCACTTAGGATCCACCCAAAAATAGTATTTTGTGCCAATAGTTTGTTTGAAATTTTCTCAACACCCTCGAGTATTACCTGAGGTATGAGATCGCTGCCTAATAGAATGTCTATTTGAGCAGGGGTGTTGCAGTTGGGATCTGCTAGCTTTAGGTATGAAACCTTTTGCCAATGCTTGCTATTTATATGATAGCTTGGAAGCATATTTGTTAGTTGCGGTAAGACTATAGCTTCTGCTTTAATTCTCTTATCCGCTTGGGGGGAAATTAGAGTAATGGGATTATTGTGAACTGAGGTATTCGTTTGAGATTTCCTCAACCTGAGTGGTCATGGTGGTAACTGGTTCCGAAACTAGTCCACTTAGGATCCACCCAAAAATAGTATTTTGTGCCAATAGTTTGTTTGAAATTTTCTCAACACCCTCGAGTATTATCTGAGGTATGAGAATGCTGCCTAATAGAATGTCTATTTGAGCGGGGGTGTTGCAGTTGGGATCTGCTAGCTTTAGGTGTGAAAGCTTTTGCCAATGCTTGCTATTTATATGATAGCTTGGAAGCATATTTGTTAGTTGCGGTAAGACTATAGCTTCTGCTTTAATTCTCTTATCCGCTTGGGGGAAATTAGAGTAATGGGATTATTGTGAACTGAGGTATTCGTTTGAGATTTCCTCAACCTGAGTGGGCATGGTGGTAACTGGTTCCGAAACTAGTCCACTTAGGATCCACCCAAAAATAGTATTTTGTGCCAATAGTTTGTTTGAAATTTTCTCAACACCCTCGAGTATTATCTGAGGTATGAGATCGCTGCCTAATAAAATGTCTATTTGAGCGGGGGTGTTGCAGTTGGGATCTGCTAGCTTTAGGTGTGAAACCTTTTGCCAATGCTTGCTATTTATATGATAGCTTGCAAGCATATTTGTTAGTTGCGGTAAGACTATAGCTTCTGCTTTAATTCTCTTATCCGCTTGGGGGAACTGAGGTATTCGTTTGAGATTTCCTCAACCTGAGTGGGCATGGTGGTAACTGGTTCCGAAACTAGTCCACTTAGGATCCACCCAAAAATAGTATTTTGTGCCAATAATTTGTTTGAAATTTTCTCAACACCCTCGAGTATTATCTGAGGTATGAGAACGCTGCCTAATAGAATGTCTATTTGAGCGGGGGTGTTGCAGTTGGGATCTGCTAGCTTTAGGTGTGAAACCTTTTACCAATGCTTGCTATTTATATGATAGCTTGCAAGCATATTTGTTAGTTGCGGTAAGACTATAGCTTCTGCTTTAATTCTCTTATCCGCTTGGGGGAACTGAGGTATTCGTTTGAGATTTCCTCAACCTGAGTGGGCATGGTGGTAACTGGTTCCGAAACTAGTCCCCTTAGGATCCACCCAAAAATAGTATTTTGTGCCAATAGTTTGTTTGAAATTTTCTCAACACCCTCGAGTATTATCTGAGGTATGAGATCGCTGCCTAATAGAATGTCTATTTGAGCGGGGGTGTTGCAGTTGGGATCTGCTAGCTTTAGGTGTGAAACCTTTTGCCAATGCTTGCTATTTATATGATAGCTTGGAAGCATATTTGTTAGTTGCGGTAAGACTATAGCTTCTGCTTTAATTCTCTTATCCGCTTGGGGGAACTGAGGTATTCGTTTGAGATTTCCTCAACCTGAGTGGTCATGGTGGTAACTGGTTCCGAAACTAGTCCACTTAGGATCTACCCAAAAATAGTATTTTGTGCCAATAGTTTGTTTGAAATTTTCTCAACACCCTCGAGTATTATCTGAGGTATGAGATCACTGCCTAATAGAAGACTTTAGCTTCTGCTTTAATTCTCTTATCCGCTTGGGGGAACTGAGGTATTCGTTTGAGATTTCCTCAACCTGAGTGGGCATGGTGGTAACTGGTTCCGAAACTAGTCCACTTAGGATTCACCCAAAAATAGTATTTTGTGCCAATAGTTTGTTTGAAATTTTCTCAACACCCTCGAGTATTATCTGAGGTATGAGATCGCTGCCTAATAGAATGTCTATTTGTGCGGGGGTATTGCAGTTGAAATCTGCTAGCTTTAGGTGTGAAACCTTTTGCCAATGCTTGCTATTTATATGATAGCTTGGAAGCATATTTGTTAGTTGCGGTAAGACTATAGCTTCTGCTTTAATTCTCTTATCCGCTTGGGGGAACTGAGGTATTTGTTTGAGATTTCCTCAACCTGAGTGGGCATGGTGGTAACTGGTTCCGAAACTAGTCCACTTAGGATCCACCCAAAAATAGTATTTTGTGCCAATAATTTGTTTGAAATTTTCTCAACACCCTCGAGTATTATCTGAGGTATGAGATCGCTGCCTAATAGAATGTCTATTTGAGCGGGGGTGTTGCAGTTGGGATCTGCTAGCTTTAGGTGTGAAACCTTTTGCCAATGCTTGCTATTTATATGAGAGCTTGGAAGCATATTTGTTAGTTGCGGTAAGACTATAGCTTCTGCTTTAATTCTCTTATCCGCTTGGGGGAACTGAGGTATTCGTTTGAGATTTCCTCAACCTGAGTGGGCATGGTGGTAACTGGTTCCGAAACTAGTCCACTTAGGATCCACCCAAAAATAGTATTTTGTGCCAATAATTTGTTTGAAATTTTCTCAACACCCTCGAGTATTATCTGAGGTATGAGAACGCTGCCTAATAGAATGTCTATTTGAGCGGGGGTGTTGCAGTTGGGATCTGCTAGCTTTAGGTGTGAAACCTTTTGCCAATGCTTGCTATTTATATGATAGCTTGGAAGCATATTTGTTAGTTGCGGTAAGACTATAGCTTCTGCTTTAATTCTCTTATCCGCTTGGGGGAACTGAGGTATTCGTTTGAGATTTCCTCAACCTGAGTGGGCATGGTGGTAACTGGTTCCGAAACTAGTCCACTTAGGATTCACCCAAAAATAGTATTTTGTGCCAATAGTTTGTTTGAAATTTTCTCAACACCCTCGAGTATTATCTGAGGTATGAGATCGCTGCCTAATAGAATGTCTATTTGAGCGGGGGTGTTGCAGTTGGGATCTGCTAGCTTTAGGTGTGAAACCTTTTGCCAATGCTTGCTATTTATATGATAGCTTGGAAGCATATTTGTTAGTTGCGGTAAGACTATAGCTTCTGCTTTAATTCTCTTATCCGCTTGGGGGGAAATTAGAGTAATGGGATTATTGTGAACTGAGGTATTCGTTTGAGATTTCCTCAACCTGAGTGGTCATGGTGGTAACTGGTTCCGAAACTAGTCCACTTAGGATCCACCTAAAAATAGTATTTTGTGCCAATAGTTTGTTTGAAATTTTCTCAACACCCTCGAGTATTATCTGAGGTATGAGATCGCTGCCTAATAGAATGTCTATTTGAGCGGGGGTGTTGCAGTTGGGATCTGCTAGCTTTAGGTGTGAAACCTTTTGCCAATGCTTGCTATTTATATGATAGCTTGCAAGCATATTTGTTAGTTGCGGTAACACTATAGCTTCTGCTTTAATTCTCTTATCCGCTTGGGGGGAAATTAGAGTAATGGGATTATTGTGAACTGAGGTATTCGTTTGAGATTTCCTCAACCTGAGTGGTCATGGTGGTAACTGGTTCCGAAACTAGTCCACTTAGGATCCACCCAAAAATAGTATTTTGTGCCAATAGTTTGTTTGAAATTTTCTCAACACCCTCGAGTATTACCTGAGGTATGAGATCGCTGCCTAATAGAATGTCTATTTGAGCAGGGGTGTTGCAGTTGGGATCTGCTAGCTTTAGGTATGAAACCTTTTGCCAATGCTTGCTATTTATATGATAGCTTGGAAGCATATTTGTTAGTTGCGGTAAGACTATAGCTTCTGCTTTAATTCTCTTATCCGCTTGGGGGGAAATTAGAGTAATGGGATTATTGTGAACTGAGGTATTCGTTTGAGATTTCCTCAACCTGAGTGGTCATGGTGGTAACTGGTTCCGAAACTAGTCCACTTAGGATCCACCCAAAAATAGTATTTTGTGCCAATAGTTTGTTTGAAATTTTCTCAACACCCTCGAGTATTATCTGAGGTATGAGAATGCTGCCTAATAGAATGTCTATTTGAGCGGGGGTGTTGCAGTTGGGATCTGCTAGCTTTAGGTGTGAAAGCTTTTGCCAATGCTTGCTATTTATATGATAGCTTGGAAGCATATTTGTTAGTTGCGGTAAGACTATAGCTTCTGCTTTAATTCTCTTATCCGCTTGGGGGAAATTAGAGTAATGGGATTATTGTGAACTGAGGTATTCGTTTGAGATTTCCTCAACCTGAGTGGGCATGGTGGTAACTGGTTCCGAAACTAGTCCACTTAGGATCCACCCAAAAATAGTATTTTGTGCCAATAGTTTGTTTGAAATTTTCTCAACACCCTCGAGTATTATCTGAGGTATGAGATCGCTGCCTAATAGAATGTCTATTTGAGCGGGGGTGTTGCAGTTGGGATCTGCTAGCTTTAGGTGTGAAACCTTTTGCCAATGCTTGCTATTTATATGATAGCTTGCAAGCATATTTGTTAGTTGCGGTAAGACTATAGCTTCTGCTTTAATTCTCTTATCCGCTTGGGGGAACTGAGGTATTCGTTTGAGATTTCCTCAACCTGAGTGGGCATGGTGGTAACTGGTTCCGAAACTAGTCCACTTAGGATCCACCCAAAAATAGTATTTTGTGCCAATAATTTGTTTGAAATTTTCTCAACACCCTCGAGTATTATCTGAGGTATGAGAACGCTGCCTAATAGAATGTCTATTTGAGCGGGGGTGTTGCAGTTGGGATCTGCTAGCTTTAGGTGTGAAACCTTTTACCAATGCTTGCTATTTATATGATAGCTTGCAAGCATATTTGTTAGTTGCGGTAAGACTATAGCTTCTGCTTTAATTCTCTTATCCGCTTGGGGGAACTGAGGTATTCGTTTGAGATTTCCTCAACCTGAGTGGGCATGGTGGTAACTGGTTCCGAAACTAGTCCCCTTAGGATCCACCCAAAAATAGTATTTTGTGCCAATAGTTTGTTTGAAATTTTCTCAACACCCTCGAGTATTATCTGAGGTATGAGATCGCTGCCTAATAGAATGTCTATTTGAGCGGGGGTGTTGCAGTTGGGATCTGCTAGCTTTAGGTGTGAAACCTTTTGCCAATGCTTGCTATTTATATGATAGCTTGGAAGCATATTTGTTAGTTGCGGTAAGACTATAGCTTCTGCTTTAATTCTCTTATCCGCTTGGGGGAACTGAGGTATTCGTTTGAGATTTCCTCAACCTGAGTGGTCATGGTGGTAACTGGTTCCGAAACTAGTCCACTTAGGATCTACCCAAAAATAGTATTTTGTGCCAATAGTTTGTTTGAAATTTTCTCAACACCCTCGAGTATTATCTGAGGTATGAGATCACTGCCTAATAGAAGACTTTAGCTTCTGCTTTAATTCTCTTATCCGCTTGGGGGAACTGAGGTATTCGTTTGAGATTTCCTCAACCTGAGTGGGCATGGTGGTAACTGGTTCCGAAACTAGTCCACTTAGGATTCACCCAAAAATAGTATTTTGTGCCAATAGTTTGTTTGAAATTTTCTCAACACCCTCGAGTATTATCTGAGGTATGAGATCGCTGCCTAATAGAATGTCTATTTGTGCGGGGGTATTGCAGTTGAAATCTGCTAGCTTTAGGTGTGAAACCTTTTGCCAATGCTTGCTATTTATATGATAGCTTGGAAGCATATTTGTTAGTTGCGGTAAGACTATAGCTTCTGCTTTAATTCTCTTATCCGCTTGGGGGAACTGAGGTATTTGTTTGAGATTTCCTCAACCTGAGTGGGCATGGTGGTAACTGGTTCCGAAACTAGTCCACTTAGGATCCACCCAAAAATAGTATTTTGTGCCAATAATTTGTTTGAAATTTTCTCAACACCCTCGAGTATTATCTGAGGTATGAGATCGCTGCCTAATAGAATGTCTATTTGAGCGGGGGTGTTGCAGTTGGGATCTGCTAGCTTTAGGTGTGAAACCTTTTGCCAATGCTTGCTATTTATATGAGAGCTTGGAAGCATATTTGTTAGTTGCGGTAAGACTATAGCTTCTGCTTTAATTCTCTTATCCGCTTGGGGGAACTGAGGTATTCGTTTGAGATTTCCTCAACCTGAGTGGGCATGGTGGTAACTGGTTCCGAAACTAGTCCACTTAGGATCCACCCAAAAATAGTATTTTGTGCCAATAATTTGTTTGAAATTTTCTCAACACCCTCGAGTATTATCTGAGGTATGAGAACGCTGCCTAATAGAATGTCTATTTGAGCGGGGGTGTTGCAGTTGGGATCTGCTAGCTTTAGGTGTGAAACCTTTTGCCAATGCTTGCTATTTATATGATAGCTTGCAAGCATATTTGTTAGTTGCGGTAAGACTATAGCTTCTGCTTTAATTCTCTTATCCGCTTGGGGGAACTGAGGTATTCGTTTGAGATTTCCTCAACCTGAGTGGGCATGGTGGTAACTGGTTCCGAAACTAGTCCACTTAGGATCCACCCAAAAATAGTATTTTGTGCCAATAGTTTGTTTGAAATTTTCTCAACACCCTCGAGTATTATCTGAGGTATGAGATCGCTGCCTAATAGAATGTCTATTTGAGCGGGGGTGTTGCAGTTGGGATCTGCTAGCTTTAGGTGTGAAACCTTTTGCCAATGCTTGCTATTTATATGATAGCTTGGAAGCATATTTGTTAGTTGCGGTAAGACTATAGCTTCTGCTTTAATTCTCTTATCCGCTTGGGGGAACTGAGGTATTCGTTTGAGATTTCCTCAACCTGAGTGGTCATGGTGGTAACTGGTTCCGAAACTAGTCCACTTAGGATCTACCCAAAAATAGTATTTTGTGCCAATAGTTTGTTTGAAATTTTCTCAACACCCTCGAGTATTATCTGAGGTATGAGATCACTGCCTAATAGAAGACTTTAGCTTCTGCTTTAATTCTCTTATCCGCTTGGGGGAACTGAGGTATTCGTTTGAGATTTCCTCAACCTGAGTGGTCATGGTGGTAACTGGTTCCGAAACTAGTCCACTTAGGATCCACCTAAAAATAGTATTTTGTGCCAATAGTTTGTTTGAAATTTTCTCAACACCCTCGAGTATTATCTGAGGTATGAGATCGCTGCCTAATAGAATGTCTATTTGAGCGGGGGTGTTGCAGTTGGGATCTGCTAGCTTTAGGTGTGAAACCTTTTGCCAATGCTTGCTATTTATATGATAGCTTGCAAGCATATTTGTTAGTTGCGGTAACACTATAGCTTCTGCTTTAATTCTCTTATCCGCTTGGGGGGAAATTAGAGTAATGGGATTATTGTGAACTGAGGTATTCGTTTGAGATTTCCTCAACCTGAGTGGTCATGGTGGTAACTGGTTCCGAAACTAGTCCACTTAGGATCCACCCAAAAATAGTATTTTGTGCCAATAGTTTGTTTGAAATTTTCTCAACACCCTCGAGTATTACCTGAGGTATGAGATCGCTGCCTAATAGAATGTCTATTTGAGCAGGGGTGTTGCAGTTGGGATCTGCTAGCTTTAGGTATGAAACCTTTTGCCAATGCTTGCTATTTATATGATAGCTTGGAAGCATATTTGTTAGTTGCGGTAAGACTATAGCTTCTGCTTTAATTCTCTTATCCGCTTGGGGGGAAATTAGAGTAATGGGATTATTGTGAACTGAGGTATTCGTTTGAGATTTCCTCAACCTGAGTGGTCATGGTGGTAACTGGTTCCGAAACTAGTCCACTTAGGATCCACCCAAAAATAGTATTTTGTGCCAATAGTTTGTTTGAAATTTTCTCAACACCCTCGAGTATTATCTGAGGTATGAGAATGCTGCCTAATAGAATGTCTATTTGAGCGGGGGTGTTGCAGTTGGGATCTGCTAGCTTTAGGTGTGAAAGCTTTTGCCAATGCTTGCTATTTATATGATAGCTTGGAAGCATATTTGTTAGTTGCGGTAAGACTATAGCTTCTGCTTTAATTCTCTTATCCGCTTGGGGGAAATTAGAGTAATGGGATTATTGTGAACTGAGGTATTCGTTTGAGATTTCCTCAACCTGAGTGGGCATGGTGGTAACTGGTTCCGAAACTAGTCCACTTAGGATCCACCCAAAAATAGTATTTTGTGCCAATAGTTTGTTTGAAATTTTCTCAACACCCTCGAGTATTATCTGAGGTATGAGATCGCTGCCTAATAGAATGTCTATTTGAGCGGGGGTGTTGCAGTTGGGATCTGCTAGCTTTAGGTGTGAAACCTTTTGCCAATGCTTGCTATTTATATGATAGCTTGCAAGCATATTTGTTAGTTGCGGTAAGACTATAGCTTCTGCTTTAATTCTCTTATCCGCTTGGGGGAACTGAGGTATTCGTTTGAGATTTCCTCAACCTGAGTGGGCATGGTGGTAACTGGTTCCGAAACTAGTCCACTTAGGATCCACCCAAAAATAGTATTTTGTGCCAATAATTTGTTTGAAATTTTCTCAACACCCTCGAGTATTATCTGAGGTATGAGAACGCTGCCTAATAGAATGTCTATTTGAGCGGGGGTGTTGCAGTTGGGATCTGCTAGCTTTAGGTGTGAAACCTTTTACCAATGCTTGCTATTTATATGATAGCTTGCAAGCATATTTGTTAGTTGCGGTAAGACTATAGCTTCTGCTTTAATTCTCTTATCCGCTTGGGGGAACTGAGGTATTCGTTTGAGATTTCCTCAACCTGAGTGGGCATGGTGGTAACTGGTTCCGAAACTAGTCCCCTTAGGATCCACCCAAAAATAGTATTTTGTGCCAATAGTTTGTTTGAAATTTTCTCAACACCCTCGAGTATTATCTGAGGTATGAGATCGCTGCCTAATAGAATGTCTATTTGAGCGGGGGTGTTGCAGTTGGGATCTGCTAGCTTTAGGTGTGAAACCTTTTGCCAATGCTTGCTATTTATATGATAGCTTGGAAGCATATTTGTTAGTTGCGGTAAGACTATAGCTTCTGCTTTAATTCTCTTATCCGCTTGGGGGAACTGAGGTATTCGTTTGAGATTTCCTCAACCTGAGTGGTCATGGTGGTAACTGGTTCCGAAACTAGTCCACTTAGGATCTACCCAAAAATAGTATTTTGTGCCAATAGTTTGTTTGAAATTTTCTCAACACCCTCGAGTATTATCTGAGGTATGAGATCACTGCCTAATAGAAGACTTTAGCTTCTGCTTTAATTCTCTTATCCGCTTGGGGGAACTGAGGTATTCGTTTGAGATTTCCTCAACCTGAGTGGGCATGGTGGTAACTGGTTCCGAAACTAGTCCACTTAGGATTCACCCAAAAATAGTATTTTGTGCCAATAGTTTGTTTGAAATTTTCTCAACACCCTCGAGTATTATCTGAGGTATGAGATCGCTGCCTAATAGAATGTCTATTTGTGCGGGGGTATTGCAGTTGAAATCTGCTAGCTTTAGGTGTGAAACCTTTTGCCAATGCTTGCTATTTATATGATAGCTTGGAAGCATATTTGTTAGTTGCGGTAAGACTATAGCTTCTGCTTTAATTCTCTTATCCGCTTGGGGGAACTGAGGTATTTGTTTGAGATTTCCTCAACCTGAGTGGGCATGGTGGTAACTGGTTCCGAAACTAGTCCACTTAGGATCCACCCAAAAATAGTATTTTGTGCCAATAATTTGTTTGAAATTTTCTCAACACCCTCGAGTATTATCTGAGGTATGAGATCGCTGCCTAATAGAATGTCTATTTGAGCGGGGGTGTTGCAGTTGGGATCTGCTAGCTTTAGGTGTGAAACCTTTTGCCAATGCTTGCTATTTATATGAGAGCTTGGAAGCATATTTGTTAGTTGCGGTAAGACTATAGCTTCTGCTTTAATTCTCTTATCCGCTTGGGGGAACTGAGGTATTCGTTTGAGATTTCCTCAACCTGAGTGGGCATGGTGGTAACTGGTTCCGAAACTAGTCCACTTAGGATCCACCCAAAAATAGTATTTTGTGCCAATAATTTGTTTGAAATTTTCTCAACACCCTCGAGTATTATCTGAGGTATGAGAACGCTGCCTAATAGAATGTCTATTTGAGCGGGGGTGTTGCAGTTGGGATCTGCTAGCTTTAGGTGTGAAACCTTTTGCCAATGCTTGCTATTTATATGATAGCTTGGAAGCATATTTGTTAGTTGCGGTAAGACTATAGCTTCTGCTTTAATTCTCTTATCCGCTTGGGGGAACTGAGGTATTCGTTTGAGATTTCCTCAACCTGAGTGGGCATGGTGGTAACTGGTTCCGAAACTAGTCCACTTAGGATTCACCCAAAAATAGTATTTTGTGCCAATAGTTTGTTTGAAATTTTCTCAACACCCTCGAGTATTATCTGAGGTATGAGATCGCTGCCTAATAGAATGTCTATTTGAGCGGGGGTGTTGCAGTTGGGATCTGCTAGCTTTAGGTGTGAAACCTTTTGCCAATGCTTGCTATTTATATGATAGCTTGGAAGCATATTTGTTAGTTGCGGTAAGACTATAGCTTCTGCTTTAATTCTCTTATCCGCTTGGGGGGAAATTAGAGTAATGGGATTATTGTGAACTGAGGTATTCGTTTGAGATTTCCTCAACCTGAGTGGTCATGGTGGTAACTGGTTCCGAAACTAGTCCACTTAGGATCCACCTAAAAATAGTATTTTGTGCCAATAGTTTGTTTGAAATTTTCTCAACACCCTCGAGTATTATCTGAGGTATGAGATCGCTGCCTAATAGAATGTCTATTTGAGCGGGGGTGTTGCAGTTGGGATCTGCTAGCTTTAGGTGTGAAACCTTTTGCCAATGCTTGCTATTTATATGATAGCTTGCAAGCATATTTGTTAGTTGCGGTAACACTATAGCTTCTGCTTTAATTCTCTTATCCGCTTGGGGGGAAATTAGAGTAATGGGATTATTGTGAACTGAGGTATTCGTTTGAGATTTCCTCAACCTGAGTGGTCATGGTGGTAACTGGTTCCGAAACTAGTCCACTTAGGATCCACCCAAAAATAGTATTTTGTGCCAATAGTTTGTTTGAAATTTTCTCAACACCCTCGAGTATTACCTGAGGTATGAGATCGCTGCCTAATAGAATGTCTATTTGAGCAGGGGTGTTGCAGTTGGGATCTGCTAGCTTTAGGTATGAAACCTTTTGCCAATGCTTGCTATTTATATGATAGCTTGGAAGCATATTTGTTAGTTGCGGTAAGACTATAGCTTCTGCTTTAATTCTCTTATCCGCTTGGGGGGAAATTAGAGTAATGGGATTATTGTGAACTGAGGTATTCGTTTGAGATTTCCTCAACCTGAGTGGTCATGGTGGTAACTGGTTCCGAAACTAGTCCACTTAGGATCCACCCAAAAATAGTATTTTGTGCCAATAGTTTGTTTGAAATTTTCTCAACACCCTCGAGTATTATCTGAGGTATGAGAATGCTGCCTAATAGAATGTCTATTTGAGCGGGGGTGTTGCAGTTGGGATCTGCTAGCTTTAGGTGTGAAAGCTTTTGCCAATGCTTGCTATTTATATGATAGCTTGGAAGCATATTTGTTAGTTGCGGTAAGACTATAGCTTCTGCTTTAATTCTCTTATCCGCTTGGGGGAAATTAGAGTAATGGGATTATTGTGAACTGAGGTATTCGTTTGAGATTTCCTCAACCTGAGTGGGCATGGTGGTAACTGGTTCCGAAACTAGTCCACTTAGGATCCACCCAAAAATAGTATTTTGTGCCAATAGTTTGTTTGAAATTTTCTCAACACCCTCGAGTATTATCTGAGGTATGAGATCGCTGCCTAATAGAATGTCTATTTGAGCGGGGGTGTTGCAGTTGGGATCTGCTAGCTTTAGGTGTGAAACCTTTTGCCAATGCTTGCTATTTATATGATAGCTTGCAAGCATATTTGTTAGTTGCGGTAAGACTATAGCTTCTGCTTTAATTCTCTTATCCGCTTGGGGGAACTGAGGTATTCGTTTGAGATTTCCTCAACCTGAGTGGGCATGGTGGTAACTGGTTCCGAAACTAGTCCACTTAGGATCCACCCAAAAATAGTATTTTGTGCCAATAATTTGTTTGAAATTTTCTCAACACCCTCGAGTATTATCTGAGGTATGAGAACGCTGCCTAATAGAATGTCTATTTGAGCGGGGGTGTTGCAGTTGGGATCTGCTAGCTTTAGGTGTGAAACCTTTTACCAATGCTTGCTATTTATATGATAGCTTGCAAGCATATTTGTTAGTTGCGGTAAGACTATAGCTTCTGCTTTAATTCTCTTATCCGCTTGGGGGAACTGAGGTATTCGTTTGAGATTTCCTCAACCTGAGTGGGCATGGTGGTAACTGGTTCCGAAACTAGTCCCCTTAGGATCCACCCAAAAATAGTATTTTGTGCCAATAGTTTGTTTGAAATTTTCTCAACACCCTCGAGTATTATCTGAGGTATGAGATCGCTGCCTAATAGAATGTCTATTTGAGCGGGGGTGTTGCAGTTGGGATCTGCTAGCTTTAGGTGTGAAACCTTTTGCCAATGCTTGCTATTTATATGATAGCTTGGAAGCATATTTGTTAGTTGCGGTAAGACTATAGCTTCTGCTTTAATTCTCTTATCCGCTTGGGGGAACTGAGGTATTCGTTTGAGATTTCCTCAACCTGAGTGGTCATGGTGGTAACTGGTTCCGAAACTAGTCCACTTAGGATCTACCCAAAAATAGTATTTTGTGCCAATAGTTTGTTTGAAATTTTCTCAACACCCTCGAGTATTATCTGAGGTATGAGATCACTGCCTAATAGAAGACTTTAGCTTCTGCTTTAATTCTCTTATCCGCTTGGGGGAACTGAGGTATTCGTTTGAGATTTCCTCAACCTGAGTGGGCATGGTGGTAACTGGTTCCGAAACTAGTCCACTTAGGATTCACCCAAAAATAGTATTTTGTGCCAATAGTTTGTTTGAAATTTTCTCAACACCCTCGAGTATTATCTGAGGTATGAGATCGCTGCCTAATAGAATGTCTATTTGTGCGGGGGTATTGCAGTTGAAATCTGCTAGCTTTAGGTGTGAAACCTTTTGCCAATGCTTGCTATTTATATGATAGCTTGGAAGCATATTTGTTAGTTGCGGTAAGACTATAGCTTCTGCTTTAATTCTCTTATCCGCTTGGGGGAACTGAGGTATTTGTTTGAGATTTCCTCAACCTGAGTGGGCATGGTGGTAACTGGTTCCGAAACTAGTCCACTTAGGATCCACCCAAAAATAGTATTTTGTGCCAATAATTTGTTTGAAATTTTCTCAACACCCTCGAGTATTATCTGAGGTATGAGATCGCTGCCTAATAGAATGTCTATTTGAGCGGGGGTGTTGCAGTTGGGATCTGCTAGCTTTAGGTGTGAAACCTTTTGCCAATGCTTGCTATTTATATGAGAGCTTGGAAGCATATTTGTTAGTTGCGGTAAGACTATAGCTTCTGCTTTAATTCTCTTATCCGCTTGGGGGAACTGAGGTATTCGTTTGAGATTTCCTCAACCTGAGTGGGCATGGTGGTAACTGGTTCCGAAACTAGTCCACTTAGGATCCACCCAAAAATAGTATTTTGTGCCAATAATTTGTTTGAAATTTTCTCAACACCCTCGAGTATTATCTGAGGTATGAGAACGCTGCCTAATAGAATGTCTATTTGAGCGGGGGTGTTGCAGTTGGGATCTGCTAGCTTTAGGTGTGAAACCTTTTGCCAATGCTTGCTATTTATATGATAGCTTGGAAGCATATTTGTTAGTTGCGGTAAGACTATAGCTTCTGCTTTAATTCTCTTATCCGCTTGGGGGAACTGAGGTATTCGTTTGAGATTTCCTCAACCTGAGTGGGCATGGTGGTAACTGGTTCCGAAACTAGTCCACTTAGGATTCACCCAAAAATAGTATTTTGTGCCAATAGTTTGTTTGAAATTTTCTCAACACCCTCGAGTATTATCTGAGGTATGAGATCGCTGCCTAATAGAATGTCTATTTGAGCGGGGGTGTTGCAGTTGGGATCTGCTAGCTTTAGGTGTGAAACCTTTTGCCAATGCTTGCTATTTATATGATAGCTTGGAAGCATATTTGTTAGTTGCGGTAAGACTATAGCTTCTGCTTTAATTCTCTTATCCGCTTGGGGGAACTGAGGTATTCGTTTGAGATTTCCTCAACCTGAGTGGTCATGGTGGTAACTGGTTCCGAAACTAGTCCACTTAGGATCTACCCAAAAATAGTATTTTGTGCCAATAGTTTGTTTGAAATTTTCTCAACACCCTCGAGTATTATCTGAGGTATGAGATCACTGCCTAATAGAAGACTTTAGCTTCTGCTTTAATTCTCTTATCCGCTTGGGGGAACTGAGGTATTCGTTTGAGATTTCCTCAACCTGAGTGGTCATGGTGGTAACTGGTTCCGAAACTAGTCCACTTAGGATCCACCTAAAAATAGTATTTTGTGCCAATAGTTTGTTTGAAATTTTCTCAACACCCTCGAGTATTATCTGAGGTATGAGATCGCTGCCTAATAGAATGTCTATTTGAGCGGGGGTGTTGCAGTTGGGATCTGCTAGCTTTAGGTGTGAAACCTTTTGCCAATGCTTGCTATTTATATGATAGCTTGCAAGCATATTTGTTAGTTGCGGTAACACTATAGCTTCTGCTTTAATTCTCTTATCCGCTTGGGGGGAAATTAGAGTAATGGGATTATTGTGAACTGAGGTATTCGTTTGAGATTTCCTCAACCTGAGTGGTCATGGTGGTAACTGGTTCCGAAACTAGTCCACTTAGGATCCACCCAAAAATAGTATTTTGTGCCAATAGTTTGTTTGAAATTTTCTCAACACCCTCGAGTATTACCTGAGGTATGAGATCGCTGCCTAATAGAATGTCTATTTGAGCAGGGGTGTTGCAGTTGGGATCTGCTAGCTTTAGGTATGAAACCTTTTGCCAATGCTTGCTATTTATATGATAGCTTGGAAGCATATTTGTTAGTTGCGGTAAGACTATAGCTTCTGCTTTAATTCTCTTATCCGCTTGGGGGGAAATTATAGTAATGGGATTATTGTGAACTGAGGTATTCGTTTGAGATTTCCTCAACCTGAGTGGTCATGGTGGTAACTGGTTCCGAAACTAGTCCACTTAGGATCCACCCAAAAATAGTATTTTGTGCCAATAGTTTGTTTGAAATTTTCTCAACACCCTCGAGTATTATCTGAGGTATGAGAATGCTGCCTAATAGAATGTCTATTTGAGCGGGGGTGTTGCAGTTGGGATCTGCTAGCTTTAGGTGTGAAAGCTTTTGCCAATGCTTGCTATTTATATGATAGCTTGGAAGCATATTTGTTAGTTGCGGTAAGACTATAGCTTCTGCTTTAATTCTCTTATCCGCTTGGGGGAACTGAGGTATTCGTTTGAGATTTCCTCAACCTGAGTGGGCATGGTGGTAACTGGTTCCGAAACTAGTCCACTTAGGATCCACCCAAAAATAGTATTTTGTGCCAATAGTTTGTTTGAAATTTTCTCAACACCCTCGAGTATTATCTGAGGTATGAGATCGCTGCCTAATAGAATGTCTATTTGAGCGGGGGTGTTGCAGTTGGGATCTGCTAGCTTTAGGTGTGAAACCTTTTGCCAATGCTTGCTATTTATATGATAGCTTGCAAGCATATTTGTTAGTTGCGGTAAGACTATAGCTTCTGCTTTAATTCTCTTATCCGCTTGGGGGAACTGAGGTATTCGTTTGAGATTTCCTCAACCTGAGTGGGCATGGTGGTAACTGGTTCCGAAACTAGTCCACTTAGGATCCACCCAAAAATAGTATTTTGTGCCAATAATTTGTTTGAAATTTTCTCAACACCCTCGAGTATTATCTGAGGTATGAGAACGCTGCCTAATAGAATGTCTATTTGAGCGGGGGTGTTGCAGTTGGGATCTGCTAGCTTTAGGTGTGAAACCTTTTGCCAATGCTTGCTATTTATATGATAGCTTGGAAGCATATTTGTTAGTTGCGGTAAGACTATAGCTTCTGCTTTAATTCTCTTATCCGCTTGGGGGAACTGAGGTATTCGTTTGAGATTTCCTCAACCTGAGTGGGCATGGTGGTAACTGGTTCCGAAACTAGTCCACTTAGGATCCACCCAAAAATAGTATTTTGTGCCAATAATTTGTTTGAAATTTTCTCAACACCCTCGAGTATTATCTGAGGTATGAGAACGCTGCCTAATAGAATGTCTATTTGAGCGGGGGTGTTGCAGTTGGGATCTGCTAGCTTTAGGTGTGAAACCTTTTGCCAATGCTTGCTATTTATATGATAGCTTGGAAGCATATTTGTTAGTTGCGGTAAGACTATAGCTTCTGCTTTAATTCTCTTATCCGCTTGGGGGAACTGAGGTATTCGTTTGAGATTTCCTCAACCTGAGTGGGCATGGTGGTAACTGGTTCCGAAACTAGTCCACTTAGGATTCACCCAAAAATAGTATTTTGTGCCAATAGTTTGTTTGAAATTTTCTCAACACCCTCGAGTATTATCTGAGGTATGAGATCGCTGCCTAATAGAATGTCTATTTGAGCGGGGGTGTTGCAGTTGGGATCTGCTAGCTTTAGGTGTGAAACCTTTTGCCAATGCTTGCTATTTATATGATAGCTTGGAAGCATATTTGTTAGTTGCGGTAAGACTATAGCTTCTGCTTTAATTCTCTTATCCGCTTGGGGGAACTGAGGTATTCGTTTGAGATTTCCTCAACCTGAGTGGTCATGGTGGTAACTGGTTCCGAAACTAGTCCACTTAGGATCTACCCAAAAATAGTATTTTGTGCCAATAGTTTGTTTGAAATTTTCTCAACACCCTCGAGTATTATCTGAGGTATGAGATCACTGCCTAATAGAAGACTTTAGCTTCTGCTTTAATTCTCTTATCCGCTTGGGGGAACTGAGGTATTCGTTTGAGATTTCCTCAACCTGAGTGGTCATGGTGGTAACTGGTTCCGAAACTAGTCCACTTAGGATCCACCTAAAAATAGTATTTTGTGCCAATAGTTTGTTTGAAATTTTCTCAACACCCTCGAGTATTATCTGAGGTATGAGATCGCTGCCTAATAGAATGTCTATTTGAGCGGGGGTGTTGCAGTTGGGATCTGCTAGCTTTAGGTGTGAAACCTTTTGCCAATGCTTGCTATTTATATGATAGCTTGCAAGCATATTTGTTAGTTGCGGTAACACTATAACTTCTGCTTTAATTCTCTTATCCGCTTGGGGGGAAATTAGAGTAATGGGATTATTGTGAACTGAGGTATTCGTTTGAGATTTCCTCAACCTGAGTGGTCATGGTGGTAACTGGTTCCGAAACTAGTCCACTTAGGATCCACCCAGAAATAGTATTTTGTGCCAATAGTTTGTTTGAAATTTTCTCAACACCCTCGAGTATTACCTGAGGTATGAGATCGCTGCCTAATAGAATGTCTATTTGAGCAGGGGTGTTGCAGTTGGGATCTGCTAGCTTTAGGTATGAAACCTTTTGCCAATGCTTGCTATTTATATGATAGCTTGGAAGCATATTTGTTAGTTGCGGTAAGACTATAGCTTCTGCTTTAATTCTCTTATCCGCTTGGGGGGAAATTATAGTAATGGGATTATTGTGAACTGAGGTATTCGTTTGAGATTTCCTCAACCTGAGTGGTCATGGTGGTAACTGGTTCCGAAACTAGTCCACTTAGGATCCACCCAAAAATAGTATTTTGTGCCAATAGTTTGTTTGAAATTTTCTCAACACCCTCGAGTATTATCTGAGGTATGAGAATGCTGCCTAATAGAATGTCTATTTGAGCGGGGGTGTTGCAGTTGGGATCTGCTAGCTTTAGGTGTGAAAGCTTTTGCCAATGCTTGCTATTTATATGATAGCTTGGAAGCATATTTGTTAGTTGCGGTAAGACTATAGCTTCTGCTTTAATTCTCTTATCCGCTTGGGGGAAATTAGAGTAATGGGATTATTGTGAACTGAGGTATTCGTTTGAGATTTCCTCAACCTGAGTGGGCATGGTGGTAACTGGTTCCGAAACTAGTCCACTTAGGATCCACCCAAAAATAGTATTTTGTGCCAATAGTTTGTTTGAAATTTTCTCAACACCCTCGAGTATTATCTGAGGTATGAGATCGCTGCCTAATAGAATGTCTATTTGAGCGGGGGTGTTGCAGTTGGGATCTGCTAGCTTTAGGTGTGAAACCTTTTGCCAATGCTTGCTATTTATATGATAGCTTGCAAGCATATTTGTTAGTTGCGGTAAGACTATAGCTTCTGCTTTAATTCTCTTATCCGCTTGGGGGAACTGAGGTATTCGTTTGAGATTTCCTCAACCTGAGTGGGCATGGTGGTAACTGGTTCCGAAACTAGTCCACTTAGGATCCACCCAAAAATAGTATTTTGTGCCAATAATTTGTTTGAAATTTTCTCAACACCCTCGAGTATTATCTGAGGTATGAGAACGCTGCCTAATAGAATGTCTATTTGAGCGGGGGTGTTGCAGTTGGGATCTGCTAGCTTTAGGTGTGAAACCTTTTGCCAATGCTTGCTATTTATATGATAGCTTGCAAGCATATTTGTTAGTTGCGGTAAGACTATAGCTTCTGCTTTAATTCTCTTATCCGCTTGGGGGAACTGAGGTATTCGTTTGAGATTTCCTCAACCTGAGTGGGCATGGTGGTAACTGGTTCCGAAACTAGTCCACTTAGGATCCACCCAAAAATAGTATTTTGTGCCAATAATTTGTTTGAAATTTTCTCAACACCCTCGAGTATTATCTGAGGTATGAGAACGCTGCCTAATAGAATGTCTATTTGAGCGGGGGTGTTGCAGTTGGGATCTGCTAGCTTTAGGTGTGAAACCTTTTGCCAATGCTTGCTATTTATATGATAGCTTGGAAGCATATTTGTTAGTTGCGGTAAGACTATAGCTTCTGCTTTAATTCTCTTATCCGCTTGGGGGAACTGAGGTATTCGTTTGAGATTTCCTCAACCTGAGTGGGCATGGTGGTAACTGGTTCCGAAACTAGTCCACTTAGGATTCACCCAAAAATAGTATTTTGTGCCAATAGTTTGTTTGAAATTTTCTCAACACCCTCGAGTATTATCTGAGGTATGAGATCGCTGCCTAATAGAATGTCTATTTGAGCGGGGGTGTTGCAGTTGGGATCTGCTAGCTTTAGGTGTGAAACCTTTTGCCAATGCTTGCTATTTATATGATAGCTTGGAAGCATATTTGTTAGTTGCGGTAAGACTATAGCTTCTGCTTTAATTCTCTTATCCGCTTGGGGGAACTGAGGTATTCGTTTGAGATTTCCTCAACCTGAGTGGTCATGGTGGTAACTGGTTCCGAAACTAGTCCACTTAGGATCTACCCAAAAATAGTATTTTGTGCCAATAGTTTGTTTGAAATTTTCTCAACACCCTCGAGTATTATCTGAGGTATGAGATCACTGCCTAATAGAAGACTTTAGCTTCTGCTTTAATTCTCTTATCCGCTTGGGGGAACTGAGGTATTCGTTTGAGATTTCCTCAACCTGAGTGGTCATGGTGGTAACTGGTTCCGAAACTAGTCCACTTAGGATCCACCTAAAAATAGTATTTTGTGCCAATAGTTTGTTTGAAATTTTCTCAACACCCTCGAGTATTATCTGAGGTATGAGATCGCTGCCTAATAGAATGTCTATTTGAGCGGGGGTGTTGCAGTTGGGATCTGCTAGCTTTAGGTGTGAAACCTTTTGCCAATGCTTGCTATTTATATGATAGCTTGCAAGCATATTTGTTAGTTGCGGTAACACTATAGCTTCTGCTTTAATTCTCTTATCCGCTTGGGGGGAAATTAGAGTAATGGGATTATTGTGAACTGAGGTATTCGTTTGAGATTTCCTCAACCTGAGTGGTCATGGTGGTAACTGGTTCCGAAACTAGTCCACTTAGGATCCACCCAAAAATAGTATTTTGTGCCAATAGTTTGTTTGAAATTTTCTCAACACCCTCGAGTATTACCTGAGGTATGAGATCGCTGCCTAATAGAATGTCTATTTGAGCAGGGGTGTTGCAGTTGGGATCTGCTAGCTTTAGGTATGAAACCTTTTGCCAATGCTTGCTATTTATATGATAGCTTGGAAGCATATTTGTTAGTTGCGGTAAGACTATAGCTTCTGCTTTAATTCTCTTATCCGCTTGGGGGGAAATTATAGTAATGGGATTATTGTGAACTGAGGTATTCGTTTGAGATTTCCTCAACCTGAGTGGTCATGGTGGTAACTGGTTCCGAAACTAGTCCACTTAGGATCCACCCAAAAATAGTATTTTGTGCCAATAGTTTGTTTGAAATTTTCTCAACACCCTCGAGTATTATCTGAGGTATGAGAATGCTGCCTAATAGAATGTCTATTTGAGCGGGGGTGTTGCAGTTGGGATCTGCTAGCTTTAGGTGTGAAAGCTTTTGCCAATGCTTGCTATTTATATGATAGCTTGGAAGCATATTTGTTAGTTGCGGTAAGACTATAGCTTCTGCTTTAATTCTCTTATCCGCTTGGGGGAAATTAGAGTAATGGGATTATTGTGAACTGAGGTATTCGTTTGAGATTTCCTCAACCTGAGTGGGCATGGTGGTAACTGGTTCCGAAACTAGTCCACTTAGGATCCACCCAAAAATAGTATTTTGTGCCAATAGTTTGTTTGAAATTTTCTCAACACCCTCGAGTATTATCTGAGGTATGAGATCGCTGCCTAATAGAATGTCTATTTGAGCGGGGGTGTTGCAGTTGGGATCTGCTAGCTTTAGGTGTGAAACCTTTTGCCAATGCTTGCTATTTATATGATAGCTTGCAAGCATATTTGTTAGTTGCGGTAAGACTATAGCTTCTGCTTTAATTCTCTTATCCGCTTGGGGGAACTGAGGTATTCGTTTGAGATTTCCTCAACCTGAGTGGGCATGGTGGTAACTGGTTCCGAAACTAGTCCACTTAGGATCCACCCAAAAATAGTATTTTGTGCCAATAATTTGTTTGAAATTTTCTCAACACCCTCGAGTATTATCTGAGGTATGAGAACGCTGCCTAATAGAATGTCTATTTGAGCGGGGGTGTTGCAGTTGGGATCTGCTAGCTTTAGGTGTGAAACCTTTTGCCAATGCTTGCTATTTATATGATAGCTTGCAAGCATATTTGTTAGTTGCGGTAAGACTATAGCTTCTGCTTTAATTCTCTTATCCGCTTGGGGGAACTGAGGTATTCGTTTGAGATTTCCTCAACCTGAGTGGGCATGGTGGTAACTGGTTCCGAAACTAGTCCACTTAGGATCCACCCAAAAATAGTATTTTGTGCCAATAGTTTGTTTGAAATTTTCTCAACACCCTCGAGTATTATCTGAGGTATGAGATCGCTGCCTAATAGAATGTCTATTTGAGCGGGGGTGTTGCAGTTGGGATCTGCTAGCTTTAGGTGTGAAACCTTTTGCCAATGCTTGCTATTTATATGATAGCTTGGAAGCATATTTGTTAGTTGCGGTAAGACTATAGCTTCTGCTTTAATTCTCTTATCCGCTTGGGGGAACTGAGGTATTTGTTTGAGATTTCCTCAACCTGAGTGGGCATGGTGGTAACTGGTTCCGAAACTAGTCCACTTAGGATCCACCCAAAAATAGTATTTTGTGCCAATAATTTGTTTGAAATTTTCTCAACACCCTCGAGTATTATCTGAGGTATGAGATCGCTGCCTAATAGAATGTCTATTTGAGCGGGGGTGTTGCAGTTGGGATCTGCTAGCTTTAGGTGTGAAACCTTTTGCCAATGCTTGCTATTTATATGATAGCTTGGAAGCATATTTGTTAGTTGCGGTAAGACTATAGCTTCTGCTTTAATTCTCTTATCCGCTTGGGGGAACTGAGGTATTCGTTTGAGATTTCCTCAACCTGAGTGGGCATGGTGGTAACTGGTTCCGAAACTAGTCCACTTAGGATCCACCCAAAAATAGTATTTTGTGCCAATAATTTGTTTGAAATTTTCTCAACACCCTCGAGTATTATCTGAGGTATGAGAACGCTGCCTAATAGAATGTCTATTTGAGCGGGGGTGTTGCAGTTGGGATCTGCTAGCTTTAGGTGTGAAACCTTTTGCCAATGCTTGCTATTTATATGATAGCTTGGAAGCATATTTGTTAGTTGCGGTAAGACTATAGCTTCTGCTTTAATTCTCTTATCCGCTTGGGGGAACTGAGGTATTCGTTTGAGATTTCCTCAACCTGAGTGGGCATGGTGGTAACTGGTTCCGAAACTAGTCCACTTAGGATTCACCCAAAAATAGTATTTTGTGCCAATAGTTTGTTTGAAATTTTCTCAACACCCTCGAGTATTATCTGAGGTATGAGATCGCTGCCTAATAGAATGTCTATTTGTGCGGGGGTATTGCAGTTGAAATCTGCTAGCTTTAGGTGTGAAACCTTTTGCCAATGCTTGCTATTTATATGATAGCTTGGAAGCATATTTGTTAGTTGCGGTAAGACTATAGCTTCTGCTTTAATTCTCTTATCCGCTTGGGGGAACTGAGGTATTTGTTTGAGATTTCCTCAACCTGAGTGGGCATGGTGGTAACTGGTTCCGAAACTAGTCCACTTAGGATCCACCCAAAAATAGTATTTTGTGCCAATAATTTGTTTGAAATTTTCTCAACACCCTCGAGTATTATCTGAGGTATGAGATCGCTGCCTAATAGAATGTCTATTTGAGCGGGGGTGTTGCAGTTGGGATCTGCTAGCTTTAGGTGTGAAACCTTTTGCCAATGCTTGCTATTTATATGATAGCTTGCAAGCATATTTGTTAGTTGCGGTAAGACTATAGCTTCTGCTTTAATTCTCTTATCCGCTTGGGGGAACTGAGGTATTCGTTTGAGATTTCCTCAACCTGAGTGGGCATGGTGGTAACTGGTTCCGAAACTAGTCCACTTAGGATCCACCCAAAAATAGTATTTTGTGCCAATAGTTTGTTTGAAATTTTCTCAACACCCTCGAGTATTATCTGAGGTATGAGATCGCTGCCTAATAGAATGTCTATTTGAGCGGGGGTGTTGCAGTTGGGATCTGCTAGCTTTAGGTGTGAAACCTTTTGCCAATGCTTGCTATTTATATGATAGCTTGGAAGCATATTTGTTAGTTGCGGTAAGACTATAGCTTCTGCTTTAATTCTCTTATCCGCTTGGGGGAACTGAGGTATTCGTTTGAGATTTCCTCAACCTGAGTGGTCATGGTGGTAACTGGTTCCGAAACTAGTCCACTTAGGATCTACCCAAAAATAGTATTTTGTGCCAATAGTTTGTTTAAAATTTTCTCAACACCCTCGAGTATTATCTGAGGTATGAGATCACTGCCTAATAGAAGACTTTAGCTTCTGCTTTAATTCTCTTATCCGCTTGGGGGAACTGAGGTATTCGTTTGAGATTTCCTCAACCTGAGTGGGCATGGTGGTAACTGGTTCCGAAACTAGTCCACTTAGGATTCACCCAAAAATAGTATTTTGTGCCAATAGTTTGTTTGAAATTTTCTCAACACCCTCGAGTATTATCTGAGGTATGAGATCGCTGCCTAATAGAATGTCTATTTGTGCGGGGGTGTTGCAGTTGGGATCTGCTAGCTTTAGGTGTGAAACCTTTTGCCAATGCTTGCTATTTATATGAAAGCTTGGAAGCATATTTGTTAGTTGCGGTAAGACTATAGCTTCTGCTTTAATCCTTTTATCCGCTTGGGGGGAAATTAGAGTAATGGGATTATTGTGAACTGAGGTATTCGTTTGAGATTTCCTCAACCTGAGTGGTCATGGTGGTAACTGGTTCCGAAACTAGTCCACTTAGGATCCACCCAAAAATAGTATTTTGCGCCAATAGTTTGTTTGACATTTTCTCAACACCCTCGAGTATTATCTGAGGTATGAGATCGCTGCCTAATAGAATGTCTATTTGAGCGGGGGTATTGCAGTTGAAATCTGCTAGCTTTAGGTGTGAAACCTTTTGCCAATGCTTGCTATTTATATAATAGCTTGGAAGCATATTTGTTAGTTGCGGTAAGACTATAGCTTCTGCTTTAATTCTCTTATCCGCTTGGGGGAACTGAGGTATTTGTTTGAGATTTCCTCAACCTGAGTGGGCATGGTGGTAACTGGTTCCGAAACTAGTCCACTTAGGATCCACCCAAAAATAGTATTTTGTGCCAATAATTTGTTTGAAATTTTCTCAACACCCTCGAGTATTATCTGAGGTATGAGATCGCTGCCTAATAGAATGTCTATTTGAGCGGGGGTGTTGCAGTTGGGATCTGCTAGCTTTAGGTGTGAAACCTTTTGCCAATGCTTGCTATTTATATGATAGCTTGCAAGCATATTTGTTAGTTGCGGTAAGACTATAGCTTCTGCTTTAATTCTCTTATCCGTTTGGGGGGAAATTAGAGTAATGGGATTATTGTGAACTGAGGTATTCGTTTGAGATTTCCTCAACCTGAGTGGTCATGGTGGTAACTGGTTCCGAAACTAGTCCACTTAGGATCCACCCAAAAATAGTATTTTGTGCCAATAGTTTGTTTGAAATTTTCTCAACACCCTCGAGTATTACCTGAGGTATGAGATCGCTGCCTAATAGAATGTCTATTTGAGCAGGGGTGTTGCAGTTGGGATCTGCTAGCTTTAGGTATGAAACCTTTTGCCAATGCTTGCTATTTATATGATAGCTTGCAAGCATATTTGTTAGTTGCGGTAAGACTATAGCTTCTGCTTTAATTCTCTTATCCGCTTGGGGGAACTGAGGTATTCGTTTGAGATTTCCTCAACCTGAGTGGGCATGGTGGTAACTGGTTCCGAAACTAGTCCACTTAGGATCCACCCAAAAATAGTATTTTGTGCCAATAATTTGTTTGAAATTTTCTCAACACCCTCGAGTATTATCTGAGGTATGAGAACGCTGCCTAATAGAATGTCTATTTGAGCGGGGGTGTTGCAGTTGGGATCTGCTAGCTTTAGGTGTGAAACCTTTTGCCAATGCTTGCTATTTATATGATAGCTTGCAAGCATATTTGTTAGTTGCGGTAAGACTATAGCTTCTGCTTTAATTCTCTTATCCGCTTGGGGGAACTGAGGTATTCGTTTGAGATTTCCTCAACCTGAGTGGGCATGGTGGTAACTGGTTCCGAAACTAGTCCACTTAGGATCCACCCAAAAATAGTATTTTGTGCCAATAGTTTGTTTGAAATTTTCTCAACACCCTCGAGTATTATCTGAGGTATGAGATCGCTGCCTAATAGAATGTCTATTTGAGCGGGGGTGTTGCAGTTGGGATCTGCTAGCTTTAGGTGTGAAACCTTTTGCCAATGCTTGCTATTTATATGATAGCTTGGAAGCATATTTGTTAGTTGCGGTAAGACTATAGCTTCTGCTTTAATTCTCTTATCCGCTTGGGGGAACTGAGGTATTCGTTTGAGATTTCCTCAACCTGAGTGGTCATGGTGGTAACTGGTTCCGAAACTAGTCCACTTAGGATCTACCCAAAAATAGTATTTTGTGCCAATAGTTTGTTTGAAATTTTCTCAACACCCTCGAGTATTATCTGAGGTATGAGATCACTGCCTAATAGAAGACTTTAGCTTCTGCTTTAATTCTCTTATCCGCTTGGGGGAACTGAGGTATTCGTTTGAGATTTCCTCAACCTGAGTGGTCATGGTGGTAACTGGTTCCGAAACTAGTCCACTTAGGATCCACCTAAAAATAGTATTTTGTGCCAATAGTTTGTTTGAAATTTTCTCAACACCCTCGAGTATTATCTGAGGTATGAGATCGCTGCCTAATAGAATGTCTATTTGAGCGGGGGTGTTGCAGTTGGGATCTGCTAGCTTTAGGTGTGAAACCTTTTGCCAATGCTTGCTATTTATATGATAGCTTGCAAGCATATTTGTTAGTTGCGGTAACACTATAGCTTCTGCTTTAATTCTCTTATCCGCTTGGGGGGAAATTAGAGTAATGGGATTATTGTGAACTGAGGTATTCGTTTGAGATTTCCTCAACCTGAGTGGTCATGGTGGTAACTGGTTCCGAAACTAGTCCACTTAGGATCCACCCAAAAATAGTATTTTGTGCCAATAGTTTGTTTGAAATTTTCTCAACACCCTCGAGTATTACCTGAGGTATGAGAACGCTGCCTAATAGAATGTCTATTTGAGCGGGGGTGTTGCAGTTGGGATCTGCTAGCTTTAGGTGTGAAACCTTTTGCCAATGCTTGCTATTTATATGATAGCTTGCAAGCATATTTGTTAGTTGCGGTAAGACTATAGCTTCTGCTTTAATTCTCTTATCCGCTTGGGGGAACTGAGGTATTCGTTTGAGATTTCCTCAACCTGAGTGGGCATGGTGGTAACTGGTTCCGAAACTAGTCCACTTAGGATCCACCCAAAAATAGTATTTTGTGCCAATAATTTGTTTGAAATTTTCTCAACACCCTCGAGTATTATCTGAGGTATGAGAACGCTGCCTAATAGAATGTCTATTTGAGCGGGGGTGTTGCAGTTGGGATCTGCTAGCTTTAGGTGTGAAACCTTTTGCCAATGCTTGCTATTTATATGATAGCTTGCAAGCATATTTGTTAGTTGCGGTAAGACTATAGCTTCTGCTTTAATTCTCTTATCCGCTTGGGGGAACTGAGGTATTCGTTTGAGATTTCCTCAACCTGAGTGGGCATGGTGGTAACTGGTTCCGAAACTAGTCCACTTAGGATCCACCCAAAAATAGTATTTTGTGCCAATAGTTTGTTTGAAATTTTCTCAACACCCTCGAGTATTATCTGAGGTATGAGATCGCTGCCTAATAGAATGTCTATTTGAGCGGGGGTGTTGCAGTTGGGATCTGCTAGCTTTAGGTGTGAAACCTTTTGCCAATGCTTGCTATTTATATGATAGCTTGGAAGCATATTTGTTAGTTGCGGTAAGACTATAGCTTCTGCTTTAATTCTCTTATCCGCTTGGGGGAACTGAGGTATTCGTTTGAGATTTCCTCAACCTGAGTGGTCATGGTGGTAACTGGTTCCGAAACTAGTCCACTTAGGATCTACCCAAAAATAGTATTTTGTGCCAATAGTTTGTTTGAAATTTTCTCAACACCCTCGAGTATTATCTGAGGTATGAGATCACTGCCTAATAGAAGACTTTAGCTTCTGCTTTAATTCTCTTATCCGCTTGGGGGAACTGAGGTATTCGTTTGAGATTTCCTCAACCTGAGTGGTCATGGTGGTAACTGGTTCCGAAACTAGTCCACTTAGGATCCACCTAAAAATAGTATTTTGTGCCAATAGTTTGTTTGAAATTTTCTCAACACCCTCGAGTATTATCTGAGGTATGAGATCGCTGCCTAATAGAATGTCTATTTGAGCGGGGGTGTTGCAGTTGGGATCTGCTAGCTTTAGGTGTGAAACCTTTTGCCAATGCTTGCTATTTATATGATAGCTTGCAAGCATATTTGTTAGTTGCGGTAACACTATAGCTTCTGCTTTAATTCTCTTATCCGCTTGGGGGGAAATTAGAGTAATGGGATTATTGTGAACTGAGGTATTCGTTTGAGATTTCCTCAACCTGAGTGGTCATGGTGGTAACTGGTTCCGAAACTAGTCCACTTAGGATCCACCCAAAAATAGTATTTTGTGCCAATAGTTTGTTTGAAATTTTCTCAACACCCTCGAGTATTACCTGAGGTATGAGATCGCTGCCTAATAGAATGTCTATTTGAGCAGGGGTGTTGCAGTTGGGATCTGCTAGCTTTAGGTATGAAACCTTTTGCCAATGCTTGCTATTTATATGATAGCTTGGAAGCATATTTGTTAGTTGCGGTAAGACTATAGCTTCTGCTTTAATTCTCTTATCCGCTTGGGGGGAAATTAGAGTAATGGGATTATTGTGAACTAAGGTATTCGTTTGAGATTTCCTCAACCTGAGTGGTCATGGTGGTAACTGGTTCCGAAACTAGTCCACTTAGGATCCACCCAAAAATAGTATTTTGTGCCAATAGTTTGTTTGAAATTTTCTCAACACCCTCGAGTATTATCTGAGGTATGAGAATGCTGCCTAATAGAATGTCTATTTGAGCGGGGGTGTTGCAGTTGGGATCTGCTAGCTTTAGGTGTGAAAGCTTTTGCCAATGCTTGCTATTTATATGACAGCTTGGAAGCATATTTGTTAGTTGCGGTAAGACTATAGCTTCTGCTTTAATTCTCTTATCCGCTTGGGGGAACTGAGGTATTCGTTTGAGATTTCCTAAACCTGAGTGGTCATGGTGGTAACTGGTTCCGAAACTAGTCCACTTAGGATCCACCCAAAAATAGTATTTTGTGCCAATAGTTTGTTTGAAATTTTTTCAACACCCTCGAGTATTATCTGAGGTATGAGATCGCTGCCTAATAGAATGTCTATTTGTGCGGGGGTGTTGCAGTTGGGATCTGCTAGCTTTAGGTGTGAAACCTTTTGCCAATGCTTGCTATTTATATGATAGCTTGGAAGCATATTTGTTAGTTGCGGTAAGACTATAGCTTCTGCTTTAATTCTCCTATCCGCTTGGGGGGAAATTAGTGGAATGGGATTATTGTGAACTGAGGTATTCGTTTGAGATTTCCTCAACCTGAGTGGTCATGGTGGTAACTGGTTCCGAAACTAGCCCACTTAGGATCCACCCAAATATAGTATTTTGTGCCAATAGTTTGTTTGAAATTTTCTCAACACCCTCGAGTATTATCTGAGGTATGAGAATGCTGCCTAATAGAATGTCTATTTGAGCGGGGGTGTTGCAGTTGGGATCTGCTAGCTTTAGGTGTGAAAGCTTTTGCCAATGCTTGCTATTTATATGACAGCTTGGAAGCATATTTGTTAGTTGCGGTAAGACTATAGCTTCTGCTTTAATTCTCTTATCCGCTTGGGGGAACTGAGGTATTTGTTTGAGATTTCCTCAACCTGAGTGGTCATGGTGGTAACTGGTTCCGAAACTAGTCCACTTAGGATCCACCCAAAAATAGTATTTTGTGCCAATAGTTTGTTTGAAATTGAGGTATTCATTTGAGATTTCCTCAACCTGAGTGGTCATGGTGGTAACTGGTTCCGAAACTAGTCCACTTAGGATCCACCCAAAAATAGTATTTTGTGCCAATAGTTTGTTTGAAATTTTCTCAACACCTTCGAGTATTATCTGAGGTATGAGATCGCTGCCTAATAGAATGTCTATTTGTGCGGGGGTGTTGCAGTTGGGATCTGCTAGCTTTAGGTGTGAAACCTTTTGCCAATGCTTGCTATTTATATGATAGCTTGGAAGCATATTTGTTAGTTGCGGTAAGACTATAGCTTCTGCTTTAATTCTCTTATCCGCTTGGGGGGAAATTCGAGTAATGGGATTATTGTGAACTGAGGTATTCATTTGAGATTTCCTCAACCTGAGTGGTCATGGTGGTAACTGGTTCCGAAACTAGTCCACTTAGGATCCACCCAAAAATAGTATTTTGTTCCAATAGTTTGTTTGAAATTTTCTCAACACCTTCGAGTATTATCTGAGGTATGAGATCGCTGCCTAATAGAATGTCTATTTGTGCGGGGGTGTTGCAGTTGGGATCTGCTAGCTTTAGGTGTGAAAGCTTTTGCCAATGCTTGCTATTTATATGATAGCTTGGAAGCATATTTGTTAGTTGCTGTAAGACTATAGCTTCTGCTTTAATTCTCTTATCCGCTTGGGGGGAAATTAGAGTAATGGGATTATTGTGAACTGAGGTATTCGTTTGAGATTTCCTCAACCTGAGTGGTCATGGTGGTAACTGGTTCCGAAACTAACTGCCCCTCTGAGGTATGAGATTGCTGCCTAATAGAATGTCTATTTGAGCGGGGGTGTTGCAGTTGGGATCTGCTAGCTTTAGGTGTGAAACCTTTTGCCAATGCTTGCTATTTATATGATAGCATGGAAGCATATTTGTTAGTTGCGGTAAGACTATAGCTTCTGCTTTAGTTCTCTTATCCGCTTGGGGGGAAATTAGAGTAATGGGATTATTGTGAACTGAGGTATTCGTTTGAGATTTCCTCAACCTGAGTGGTCATGGTGGTAACTGGTTCCGAAACTAGTCCACTTAGGATCCACCCAAAAATAGTATTTTGTGCCAATAGTTTGTTTGAAATTTTCGCAACACCCTCGAGTATTATCTGAGGTATGAGATCGCTGCCTAATAGAATGTCTATTTGAGCGGGGGTGTTGCAGTTGGGATCTGCTAGCTTTAGGTGTGAAACCTTTTGCCAATGCTTGCTATTTATATGATAGCTTGGAAGCATATTTGTTAGTTGCGGTAAGAGTATAGCTTCTGCTTTAATTCTCTTATCCGCTTGGGGGGAAATTAGAGTAATGGGATTATTGTGAACTGAGGTATTCGTTTGAGATTTCCTCAACCTGAGTGGTCATGGTGGTAACTGGTTCCGAAACTAGTCCACTTAGGATCCACCCAAAAATAGTATTTTGCGCCAATAGTTTGTTTGACATTTTCTCAACACCCTCGAGTATTATCTGAGGTATGAGATCGCTGCCTAATAGAATGTCTATTTGAGCGGGGGTATTGCAGTTGAAATCTGCTAGCTTTAGGTGTGAAACCTTTTGCCAATGCTTGCTATTTATATAATAGCTTGGAAGCATATTTGTTAGTTGCGGTAAGACTATAGCTTCTGCTTTAATTCTCTTATCCGCTTGGGGGAACTGAGGTATTTGTTTGAGATTTCCTCAACCTGAGTGGGCATGGTGGTAACTGGTTCCGAAACTAGTCCACTTAGGATCCACCCAAAAATAGTATTTTGTGCCAATAATTTGTTTGAAATTTTCTCAACACCCTCGAGTATTATCTGAGGTATGAGATCGCTGCCTAATAGAATGTCTATTTGAGCGGGGGTGTTGCAGTTGGGATCTGCTAGCTTTAGGTGTGAAACCTTTTGCCAATGCTTGCTATTTATATGATAGCTTGCAAGCATATTTGTTAGTTGCGGTAAGACTATAGCTTCTGCTTTAATTCTCTTATCCGTTTGGGGGGAAATTAGAGTAATGGGATTATTGTGAACTGAGGTATTCGTTTGAGATTTCCTCAACCTGAGTGGTCATGGTGGTAACTGGTTCCGAAACTAGTCCACTTAGGATCCACCCAAAAATAGTATTTTGTGCCAATAGTTTGTTTGAAATTTTCTCAACACCCTCGAGTATTACCTGAGGTATGAGATCGCTGCCTAATAGAATGTCTATTTGAGCAGGGGTGTTGCAGTTGGGATCTGCTAGCTTTAGGTATGAAACCTTTTGCCAATGCTTGCTATTTATATGATAGCTTGCAAGCATATTTGTTAGTTGCGGTAAGACTATAGCTTCTGCTTTAATTCTCTTATCCGCTTGGGGGAACTGAGGTATTCGTTTGAGATTTCCTCAACCTGAGTGGGCATGGTGGTAACTGGTTCCGAAACTAGTCCACTTAGGATCCACCCAAAAATAGTATTTTGTGCCAATAATTTGTTTGAAATTTTCTCAACACCCTCGAGTATTATCTGAGGTATGAGAACGCTGCCTAATAGAATGTCTATTTGAGCGGGGGTGTTGCAGTTGGGATCTGCTAGCTTTAGGTGTGAAACCTTTTGCCAATGCTTGCTATTTATATGATAGCTTGCAAGCATATTTGTTAGTTGCGGTAAGACTATAGCTTCTGCTTTAATTCTCTTATCCGCTTGGGGGAACTGAGGTATTCGTTTGAGATTTCCTCAACCTGAGTGGGCATGGTGGTAACTGGTTCCGAAACTAGTCCACTTAGGATCCACCCAAAAATAGTATTTTGTGCCAATAGTTTGTTTGAAATTTTCTCAACACCCTCGAGTATTATCTGAGGTATGAGATCGCTGCCTAATAGAATGTCTATTTGAGCGGGGGTGTTGCAGTTGGGATCTGCTAGCTTTAGGTGTGAAACCTTTTGCCAATGCTTGCTATTTATATGATAGCTTGGAAGCATATTTGTTAGTTGCGGTAAGACTATAGCTTCTGCTTTAATTCTCTTATCCGCTTGGGGGAACTGAGGTATTCGTTTGAGATTTCCTCAACCTGAGTGGTCATGGTGGTAACTGGTTCCGAAACTAGTCCACTTAGGATCTACCCAAAAATAGTATTTTGTGCCAATAGTTTGTTTGAAATTTTCTCAACACCCTCGAGTATTATCTGAGGTATGAGATCACTGCCTAATAGAAGACTTTAGCTTCTGCTTTAATTCTCTTATCCGCTTGGGGGAACTGAGGTATTCGTTTGAGATTTCCTCAACCTGAGTGGTCATGGTGGTAACTGGTTCCGAAACTAGTCCACTTAGGATCCACCTAAAAATAGTATTTTGTGCCAATAGTTTGTTTGAAATTTTCTCAACACCCTCGAGTATTATCTGAGGTATGAGATCGCTGCCTAATAGAATGTCTATTTGAGCGGGGGTGTTGCAGTTGGGATCTGCTAGCTTTAGGTGTGAAACCTTTTGCCAATGCTTGCTATTTATATGATAGCTTGCAAGCATATTTGTTAGTTGCGGTAACACTATAGCTTCTGCTTTAATTCTCTTATCCGCTTGGGGGGAAATTAGAGTAATGGGATTATTGTGAACTGAGGTATTCGTTTGAGATTTCCTCAACCTGAGTGGTCATGGTGGTAACTGGTTCCGAAACTAGTCCACTTAGGATCCACCCAAAAATAGTATTTTGTGCCAATAGTTTGTTTGAAATTTTCTCAACACCCTCGAGTATTACCTGAGGTATGAGAACGCTGCCTAATAGAATGTCTATTTGAGCGGGGGTGTTGCAGTTGGGATCTGCTAGCTTTAGGTGTGAAACCTTTTGCCAATGCTTGCTATTTATATGATAGCTTGCAAGCATATTTGTTAGTTGCGGTAAGACTATAGCTTCTGCTTTAATTCTCTTATCCGCTTGGGGGAACTGAGGTATTCGTTTGAGATTTCCTCAACCTGAGTGGGCATGGTGGTAACTGGTTCCGAAACTAGTCCACTTAGGATCCACCCAAAAATAGTATTTTGTGCCAATAATTTGTTTGAAATTTTCTCAACACCCTCGAGTATTATCTGAGGTATGAGAACGCTGCCTAATAGAATGTCTATTTGAGCGGGGGTGTTGCAGTTGGGATCTGCTAGCTTTAGGTGTGAAACCTTTTGCCAATGCTTGCTATTTATATGATAGCTTGCAAGCATATTTGTTAGTTGCGGTAAGACTATAGCTTCTGCTTTAATTCTCTTATCCGCTTGGGGGAACTGAGGTATTCGTTTGAGATTTCCTCAACCTGAGTGGGCATGGTGGTAACTGGTTCCGAAACTAGTCCACTTAGGATCCACCCAAAAATAGTATTTTGTGCCAATAGTTTGTTTGAAATTTTCTCAACACCCTCGAGTATTATCTGAGGTATGAGATCGCTGCCTAATAGAATGTCTATTTGAGCGGGGGTGTTGCAGTTGGGATCTGCTAGCTTTAGGTGTGAAACCTTTTGCCAATGCTTGCTATTTATATGATAGCTTGGAAGCATATTTGTTAGTTGCGGTAAGACTATAGCTTCTGCTTTAATTCTCTTATCCGCTTGGGGGAACTGAGGTATTCGTTTGAGATTTCCTCAACCTGAGTGGTCATGGTGGTAACTGGTTCCGAAACTAGTCCACTTAGGATCTACCCAAAAATAGTATTTTGTGCCAATAGTTTGTTTGAAATTTTCTCAACACCCTCGAGTATTATCTGAGGTATGAGATCACTGCCTAATAGAAGACTTTAGCTTCTGCTTTAATTCTCTTATCCGCTTGGGGGAACTGAGGTATTCGTTTGAGATTTCCTCAACCTGAGTGGTCATGGTGGTAACTGGTTCCGAAACTAGTCCACTTAGGATCCACCTAAAAATAGTATTTTGTGCCAATAGTTTGTTTGAAATTTTCTCAACACCCTCGAGTATTATCTGAGGTATGAGATCGCTGCCTAATAGAATGTCTATTTGAGCGGGGGTGTTGCAGTTGGGATCTGCTAGCTTTAGGTGTGAAACCTTTTGCCAATGCTTGCTATTTATATGATAGCTTGCAAGCATATTTGTTAGTTGCGGTAACACTATAGCTTCTGCTTTAATTCTCTTATCCGCTTGGGGGGAAATTAGAGTAATGGGATTATTGTGAACTGAGGTATTCGTTTGAGATTTCCTCAACCTGAGTGGTCATGGTGGTAACTGGTTCCGAAACTAGTCCACTTAGGATCCACCCAAAAATAGTATTTTGTGCCAATAGTTTGTTTGAAATTTTCTCAACACCCTCGAGTATTACCTGAGGTATGAGATCGCTGCCTAATAGAATGTCTATTTGAGCAGGGGTGTTGCAGTTGGGATCTGCTAGCTTTAGGTATGAAACCTTTTGCCAATGCTTGCTATTTATATGATAGCTTGGAAGCATATTTGTTAGTTGCGGTAAGACTATAGCTTCTGCTTTAATTCTCTTATCCGCTTGGGGGGAAATTAGAGTAATGGGATTATTGTGAACTAAGGTATTCGTTTGAGATTTCCTCAACCTGAGTGGTCATGGTGGTAACTGGTTCCGAAACTAGTCCACTTAGGATCCACCCAAAAATAGTATTTTGTGCCAATAGTTTGTTTGAAATTTTCTCAACACCCTCGAGTATTATCTGAGGTATGAGAATGCTGCCTAATAGAATGTCTATTTGAGCGGGGGTGTTGCAGTTGGGATCTGCTAGCTTTAGGTGTGAAAGCTTTTGCCAATGCTTGCTATTTATATGACAGCTTGGAAGCATATTTGTTAGTTGCGGTAAGACTATAGCTTCTGCTTTAATTCTCTTATCCGCTTGGGGGAACTGAGGTATTCGTTTGAGATTTCCTAAACCTGAGTGGTCATGGTGGTAACTGGTTCCGAAACTAGTCCACTTAGGATCCACCCAAAAATAGTATTTTGTGCCAATAGTTTGTTTGAAATTTTTTCAACACCCTCGAGTATTATCTGAGGTATGAGATCGCTGCCTAATAGAATGTCTATTTGTGCGGGGGTGTTGCAGTTGGGATCTGCTAGCTTTAGGTGTGAAACCTTTTGCCAATGCTTGCTATTTATATGATAGCTTGGAAGCATATTTGTTAGTTGCGGTAAGACTATAGCTTCTGCTTTAATTCTCCTATCCGCTTGGGGGGAAATTAGTGGAATGGGATTATTGTGAACTGAGGTATTCGTTTGAGATTTCCTCAACCTGAGTGGTCATGGTGGTAACTGGTTCCGAAACTAGCCCACTTAGGATCCACCCAAATATAGTATTTTGTGCCAATAGTTTGTTTGAAATTTTCTCAACACCCTCGAGTATTATCTGAGGTATGAGAATGCTGCCTAATAGAATGTCTATTTGAGCGGGGGTGTTGCAGTTGGGATCTGCTAGCTTTAGGTGTGAAAGCTTTTGCCAATGCTTGCTATTTATATGACAGCTTGGAAGCATATTTGTTAGTTGCGGTAAGACTATAGCTTCTGCTTTAATTCTCTTATCCGCTTGGGGGAACTGAGGTATTTGTTTGAGATTTCCTCAACCTGAGTGGTCATGGTGGTAACTGGTTCCGAAACTAGTCCACTTAGGATCCACCCAAAAATAGTATTTTGTGCCAATAGTTTGTTTGAAATTGAGGTATTCATTTGAGATTTCCTCAACCTGAGTGGTCATGGTGGTAACTGGTTCCGAAACTAGTCCACTTAGGATCCACCCAAAAATAGTATTTTGTGCCAATAGTTTGTTTGAAATTTTCTCAACACCTTCGAGTATTATCTGAGGTATGAGATCGCTGCCTAATAGAATGTCTATTTGTGCGGGGGTGTTGCAGTTGGGATCTGCTAGCTTTAGGTGTGAAACCTTTTGCCAATGCTTGCTATTTATATGATAGCTTGGAAGCATATTTGTTAGTTGCGGTAAGACTATAGCTTCTGCTTTAATTCTCTTATCCGCTTGGGGGGAAATTCGAGTAATGGGATTATTGTGAACTGAGGTATTCATTTGAGATTTCCTCAACCTGAGTGGTCATGGTGGTAACTGGTTCCGAAACTAGTCCACTTAGGATCCACCCAAAAATAGTATTTTGTTCCAATAGTTTGTTTGAAATTTTCTCAACACCTTCGAGTATTATCTGAGGTATGAGATCGCTGCCTAATAGAATGTCTATTTGTGCGGGGGTGTTGCAGTTGGGATCTGCTAGCTTTAGGTGTGAAAGCTTTTGCCAATGCTTGCTATTTATATGATAGCTTGGAAGCATATTTGTTAGTTGCTGTAAGACTATAGCTTCTGCTTTAATTCTCTTATCCGCTTGGGGGGAAATTAGAGTAATGGGATTATTGTGAACTGAGGTATTCGTTTGAGATTTCCTCAACCTGAGTGGTCATGGTGGTAACTGGTTCCGAAACTAACTGCCCCTCTGAGGTATGAGATTGCTGCCTAATAGAATGTCTATTTGAGCGGGGGTGTTGCAGTTGGGATCTGCTAGCTTTAGGTGTGAAACCTTTTGCCAATGCTTGCTATTTATATGATAGCATGGAAGCATATTTGTTAGTTGCGGTAAGACTATAGCTTCTGCTTTAGTTCTCTTATCCGCTTGGGGGGAAATTAGAGTAATGGGATTATTGTGAACTGAGGTATTCGTTTGAGATTTCCTCAACCTGAGTGGTCATGGTGGTAACTGGTTCCGAAACTAGTCCACTTAGGATCCACCCAAAAATAGTATTTTGTGCCAATAGTTTGTTTGAAATTTTCGCAACACCCTCGAGTATTATCTGAGGTATGAGATCGCTGCCTAATAGAATGTCTATTTGAGCGGGGGTGTTGCAGTTGGGATCTGCTAGCTTTAGGTGTGAAACCTTTTGCCAATGCTTGCTATTTATATGATAGCTTGGAAGCATATTTGTTAGTTGCGGTAAGACTATAGCTTCTGCTTTAATTCTCTTATCCGCTTGGGGGGAAATTAGAGTAATGGGATTATTGTGAACTGAGGTATTCGTTTGAGATTTCCTCAACCTGAGTGGTCATGGTGGTAACTGGTTCCGAAACTAGTCCACTTAGGATCCAGCCAAAAATAGTATTTTGTGCCAATAGTTTGTTTGAAATTTTCTCAACACCCTCGAGTATTATCTAAGGTAGGAGATCGCTGCCTAATAGAATGTCTATTTGAGCGGAGGTGTTGCAGTTGGGATCTGCTAGCTTTAGGTGTGAAAGCTTTTGCCAATGCTTGCTATTTATATGATAGCTTGGAAGCATATTTGTTAGTTGCGGTAAGACTATAGCTTCTGCTTTAATTCTCTTATCCGCTTGGGGGGAAATTAGAGTAATGGGATTATTGTGAACTGAGGTATTCGTTTGAGATTTCCTCAACCTTAGTGGTCATGGTGGTAACTGGTTCCGAAACTAGTCCACTTAGGATCCAGCCAAAAATAGTATTTTGTGCCAATAGTTTGTTTGAAATTTTCTCAACACCCTCGAGTATTATCTGAGGTATGAG
The DNA here is from genome assembly GCF_042242935.1 of Bactrocera oleae. Classification (NCBI taxonomy): domain Eukaryota; kingdom Metazoa; phylum Arthropoda; class Insecta; order Diptera; family Tephritidae; genus Bactrocera; species Bactrocera oleae. The sequence continues at coordinate 12,350,891 of NC_091541.1, read as the reverse complement.
ATCGCTGCCTAATAGAAGGTCTATTTGAGCGAAGGTATTGCAGTTGGGATCTGCTAGCTTTAGGTGTGAAACCTTTTGCCAATGCTTGCTATTTATATGATAGCTTGGAAGCATATTTGTTAGTTGCGGTAAGACTATAGCTTCTGCTTGAATTCTCTTATCCGCTTGGGGGGAAATTAGAGTAATGGGATTATTGTGAACTGAGGTATTCGTTTGAGATTTCCTCAACCTGAGTGGTCATGGTGGTAACTGGTTCCGAAACTAGTCCACTTAGGATCCAGCCAAAAATAGTATTTTGTGCCAATAGTTTGTTTGAAATTTTCTCAACACCCTCGAGTATTATCTGAGGTATAAGATCGCTGCCTAATAGAAGGTCTATTTGAGCGGGGGTGTTGCAGTTGGGATCTGCTAGCTTTAGGTGTGAAACCTTTTGCCAGTGCTTGCTATTTATATGATAGCTTGGAAGCATATTTGTTAGTTGCGGTAAGACTATAGCTTCTGCTTTAATTCTCTTATCCGCTTGAGGGGAAATTAGAGTAACGGGATTATTGTGAACTGAGGTATTCGTTTGAGATTTCCTCAACCTGAGTGGTCATGGTGGTAACTGGTTCCGAAACTAGTCCACTTAGGATCCACCCAAAAATAGTATTTTGTGCCAATAGTTTGTTTGAAATTTTCTCAACACCTTCGAGTATTATCTGAGGTATGAGATCGCTGCCTAATAGAATGTCTATTTGTGTGGGGGTGTTGCAGTTGGGATCTGCTAGCTTTAGGTGTGAAACCTTTTGCCAATGCTTGCTATTTATATGATAGCTTGGAAGCATATTTGTTAGTTGCGGTAAGACTATAGCTTCTGCTTTAATTCTCTTATCCGCTTGGGGGGAAATTCGAGTAATGGGATTATTGTGAACTGAGGTATTCGTTTGAGATTTCCTCAACCTGAGTGGTCATGGTGGTAACTGGTTCCGAAACTAGTCCACTTAGGATCCACCCAAAAATAGTATTTTGTGCCAATAGTTTGTTTGAAATTTTCTCAACACCCTCGAGTATTATCTGAGGTAGGAGATCGCTGCCTAATAGAATGTCTATTTGAGCGGAGGTGTTGCAGTTGGGATCTGCTAGCTTTAGGTGTGAAACCTTTTGCCAATGCTTGCTATTTATATGATAGCTTGGAAGCATATTTGTTAGTTGCGGTAAGACTATAGCTTCTGCTTTAATTCTCTTATCCGCTTGGGGGGAAATTAGAGTAATGGGATTATTGTGAACTGAGGTATTCGTTTGAGGTTTCCTCAACCTGAGTGGTCATGGTGGTAACTGGTTCCGAAACTAGTCCACTTAGGATCCACCCAAAAATAGTATTTTGTGCCAATAGTTTGTTTGAAATTTTCTCAACACCTTCGAGTATTATCTGAGGTATGAGATCGCTGCCTAATAGAATGTCTATTTGTGTGGGGGTGTTGCAGTTGGGATCTGCTAGCTTTAGGTGTGAAAACTTTTGCCAATGCTTGCTATTTATATGATAGCTTGGAAGCATATTTGTTAGTTGCGGTAAGACTATAGCTTCTGCTTGAATTCTCTTATCCGCTTGGGGGGAAATTAGAGTAATGGGATTATTGTGAACTGAGGTATTCGTTTGAGATTTCCTCAACCTGAGTGGTCATGGTGGTAACTGGTTCCGAAACTAGTCCACTTAGGATCCAGCCAAAAATAGTATTTTGTGCCAATAGTTTGTTTGAAATTTTCTCAACACCCTCGAGTATTATCTGAGGTATGAGATCGCTGCCTAATAGAAGGTCTATTTGAGCGGGGGTGTTGCAGTTGGGATCTGCTAGCTTTAGGTGTGAAACCTTTTGCCAATGCTTGCTATTTATATGATAGCTTGGAAGCATATTTGTTAGTTGCGGTAAGACTATAGCTTCTGCTTTAATTCTCTTATCCGCTTGGGGGGAAATTAGAGTAATGGGATTATTGTGAACTGAGGTATTCGTTTGAGATTTCCTCAACCTGAGTGGTCATGGTGGTAACTGGTTCCGAAACTAGTCCACTTAGGATCCACCCAAAAATAGTATTTTGTGCCAATAGTTTGTTTGAAATTTTCTCAACACCTTCGAGTATTATCTGAGGTATGAGATCGCTGCCTAATAGAATGTCTATTTGTGTGGGGGTGTTGCAGTTGGGATCTGCTAGCTTTAGGTGTGAAACCTTTTGCCAATGCTTGCTATTTATATGATAGCTTGGAAGCATATTTGTTAGTTGCGGTAAGACTATAGCTTCTGCTTTAATTCTCTTATCCGCTTGGGGGGAAATTAGAGTAATGGGATTATTGTGAACTTAGGTATTCGTTTGAGATTTCCTCAACCTGAGTGGTCATGGTGGTAACTGGTTCCGAAACTAGTCCACTTAGGATCCACCCAAAAATAGTATTTTGTGCCAATAGTTTGTTTGAAATTTTCTCAACAACCTCGAGTATTATCTGAGGTATGAGATCGCTGCCTAATAGAATGTCTATTTGAGCGGGGGTGTTGCAGTTGAGATCTGCTAGCTTTAGGTGTGAAACCTTTTGCCAATGCTTGCTATTTATATGATAGCTTGGAAGCATATTTGTTAGTTGCGGTAAGACTATAGCTTCTGCTTTAATTCTCTTATCCGCTTGGGGGGAAATTAGAGTAATGGGATTATTGTGAACTTAGGTATTCGTTTGAGATTTCCTCAACCTGAGTGGTCATGGTGGTAACTGGTTCCGAAACTAGTCCACTTAGGATCCACCCAAAAATAGTATTTTGTGCCAATAGTTTGTTTGAAATTTTCTCAACAACCTCGAGTATTATCTGAGGTATGAGATCGCTGCCTAATAGAATGTCTATTTGAGCGGGGGTGTTGCAGTTGGGATCTGCTAGCTTTAGGTGTGAAACCTTTTGCCAATGCTTGCTATTTATATGATAGCTTGGAAGCATATTTGTTAGTTGCGGTAAGACTATAGCTTCTGCTTTAATTCTCTTATCCGCTTGGGGAGAAATTAGAGTAACGGGATTATTGTGAACTGAGGTATTCGTTTGAGATTTCCTCAACCTGAGTGGTCATGGTGGTAACTGGTTCCGAAACTAGTCCACTTAGGATCCACCCAAAAATAGTATTTTGTGCCAATAGTTTGTTTGAAATTTTCTCAACACCCTCGAGTATTATCTGAGGTATGAGATCGCTGCCTAATAGAATGTCTATTTGAGCGGGGGTGTTGCAGTTGAGATCTGCTAGCTTTAGGTGTGAAACCTTTTGCCAATGCTTGCTATTTATATGATAGCTTGGAAGCATATTTGTTAGTTGCGGTAAGACTATAGCTTCTGCTTTAATTCTCTTATCCGCTTGGGGGGAAATTAGAGTAATGGGATTATTGTGAACTTAGGTATTCGTTTGAGATTTCCTCAACCTGAGTGGTCATGGTGGTAACTGGTTCCGAAACTAGTCCACTTAGGATCCACCCAAAAATAGTATTTTGTGCCAATAGTTTGTTTGAAATTTTCTCAACAACCTCGAGTATTATCTGAGGTATGAGATCGCTGCCTAATAGAATGTCTATTTGAGCGGGGGTGTTGCAGTTGGGATCTGCTAGCTTTAGGTATGAAACCTTTTGCCAATGCTTGCTATTTATATGATAGCTTGGAAGCATATTTGTTAGTTGCGGTAAGACTATAGCTTCTGCTTTAATTCTCTTATCCGCTTGGGGGGAAATTAGAGTAATGGGATTATTGTGAACTGAGGTATTCGTTTGAGATTTCCTCAACCTGAGTGGTCATGGTGGTAACTGGTTCCGAAACTAACTGCCCCTCTGAGGTATGAGATTGCTGCCTAATAGAATGTCTATTTGAGCGGGGTTGTTGCAGTTGGGATCTGCTAGCTTTAGGTGTGAAACCTTTTGCCAATGCTTGCTATTTATATGATAGCTTGGAAGCACATTTGTTAGTTGCGGTAAGACTATAGCTTCTGCTTTAATTCTCTTATCCGCTTGGGGGGAAATTAGAGTAATGGGATTATTGTGAACTGAGGTATTCGTTTGAGATTTCCTCAACCTGAGTGGTCATGGTGGTAACTGGTTCCGAAACTAGTCCACTCAGGATCCACCCAAAAATAGTATTTTGTGCCAATAGTTTGTTTGAAATTTTCGCAACACCCTCGAGTATTATCTGAGGTATGAGATCGCTGCCTAATAGAATGTCTATTTGAGCGGGGGTGTTGCAGTTGGGATCTGCAAGCTTTAGGTGTGAAACCTTTTGCCAATCCTTGCTATTTATATGATAGCTTGGAAGCATATTTGTTAGTTGCGGTAAGACTATAGCTTCTGCTTTAATTCTCTTATCCGCTTGGGGGGAAATTAGAGTAATGGGATTATTGTGAACTGAGGTATTCGTTTGAGATTTCCTCAACCTGAGTGGTCATGGTGGTAACTGGTTCCGAAACTAGTCCACTCAGGATCCAGCCAAAAATAGTATTTTATGCCAATAGTTTGTTTGAAATTTTCTCAACACCCTCGAGTATTATCTGAGGTATGATATCGCTGCCTAATAGAATGTCTATTTGAGCGGGGGTGTTGCAGTTGGGATCTGCTAGCTTTAGGTGTGAAAGCTTTTGCCAATGCTTGCTATTTATATGACAGCTTGGAAGCATATTTGTTAGTTGCGGTAAGACTATAGCTTCTGCTTTAATTCTCTTATCCGCTTGGGGGAACTGAGGTATTCGTTTGAGATTTCCTCAACCTGAGTGGTCATGGTGGTAACTGGTTCCGAAACTAGTCCACTTAGGATCCACCCAAAAATAGTATTTTGCGCCAATAGTTTGTTTGACATTTTCTCAACACCCTCGAGTATTATCTGAGGTATGAGATCGCTGCCTAATAGAATGTCTATTTGAGCGGGGGTATTGCAGTTGGGATCTGCTAGCGTTAGGTGTGAAACCTTTTGCCAATGCTTGCTATTTATATGATAGCTTGGAAGCATATTTGTTAGTTGCGGTAAGACTTTAGCTTCTGCTTTAATTCTCTTATCCGCTTGGGGGGAAATTAGAGTAATGGGATTATTGTGAACTGAGGTATTCGTTTGAGATTTCCTCAACCTGAGTGGTCATGGTGGTAACTGGGTCCGAAACTAGTCCACTTAGGATCCACCCAAAAATAGTATTTTGTGCCAATAGTTTGTTTGAAATTTTCTCAACACCCTCGAGTATTATCTGAGGTAGGAGATCGCTGCCTAATAGAATGTCTATTTGAGCGGAGGTGTTGCAGTTGGGATCTGCTAGCTTTAGGTGTGAAAGCTTTTGCCAATGCTTGCTATTTATATGATAGCTTGGAAGCATATTTGTTAGTTGCGGTAAGACTATAGCTTCTGCTTTAATTCTCTTATCCGCTTGGGGGGAAATTAGAGTAACGGGATTATTGTGAACTGAGGTATTCGTTTTAGGTTTCCTCAACCTGAGTGGTCATTATGGTAACTGGTTCCGAAACTAGTCCACTTAGGATCCACCCAAAAATAGTATTTTGTGCCAATAGTTTGTTTGAAATTTTCTCAACACCCTCGAGTATTATCTGAGGTATGAGATCGCTGCCTAATAGAATGTCTATTTGAGCGGGGGTATTGCAGTTGGGATCTGCTAGCTTTAGGTGTGAAACCTTTTGCCAATGCTTGCTATTTATATGATAGGTTGGAAGCATATTTGTTAGTTGCGGTAAGACTATAGCTTCTGTTTTAATTCTCTTATCCGCTTGGGGGGAAATTAGAGTAATGGGATTATTGTGAACTGAGGTATTCGTTTGAGATTTCCTCAACCTGAGTGGTCATGGTGGTAACTGGTTCCGAAACTAGTCCACTTAGGATCCACCCAAAAATAGTATTTTGTGCCAATAGTTTGTTTGAAATTTTCTCAACACCCTCGAGTATTATCTGAGGTAGGAGATCGCTGCCTAATAGAATGTCTATTTGAGCGGAGGTGTTGCAGTTGGGATCTGCTAGCTTTAGGTGTGAAAGCTTTTGCCAATGCTTGCTATTTATATGATAGCTTGGAAGCATATTTGTTAGTTGCGGTAAGACTATAGCTTCTGCTTTAATTCTCTTATCCGCTTGGGGGGAAATTAGAGTAATGGGATTATTGTGAACTGAGGTATTCGTTTGAGATTTCCTCAACCTGAGTGGTCATGGTGGTAACTGGTTCCGAAACTAGTCCACTTAGGATCCAGCCAAAAATAGTATTTTGTGCCAATAGTTTGTTTGAAATTTTCTCAACACCCTCGAGTATTATCTGAGGTATGAGATCGCTGCCTAATAGAAGGTCTATTTGAGCGGGGGTGTTGCAGTTGGGATCTGCTAGCTTTAGGTGTGAAACCTTTTGCCAATGCTTGCTATTTATATGATAGCTTGGAAGCATATTTGTTAGTTGCGGTAAGACTATAGCTTCTGCTTTAATTCTCTTATCCGCTTGGGGGGAAATTAGAGTAATGGGATTATTGTGAACTGAGGTATTCGTTTGAGATTTCCTCAACCTGAGTGGTCATGGTTGTAACTGGTTCCGAAACTAGTCCACTTAGGATCCACCCAAAAATAGTATTTTGCGCCAATAGTTTGTTTGACATTTTCTCAACACCCTCGAGTATTATCTGAGGTATGAGATCGCTGCCTAATAGAATGTCTATTTGAGCGGGGGTATTGCAGTTGGGATCTGCTAGCTTTAGGTGTGAAACCTTTTGCCAATGCTTGCTATTTATATGATAGCTTGGAAGCATATTTGTTAGTTGCGGTAAGACTATAGCTTCTGCTTTAATTCTCTTATCCGCTTGGGGGGAAATTAGAGTAACGGGATTATTGTGAACTGAGGTATTCGTTTGAGATTTCCTCAACCTGAGTGGTCATGGTGGTAACTGGTTCCGAAACTAGTCCACTTAGGATCCACCCAAAAATAGTATTTTGTGCCAATAGTTTGTTTGAAATTTTCTCAACACCTTCGAGTATTATCTGAGGTATGAGATCGCTGCCTAATAGAATGTCTATTTGTGCGGGGGTGTTGCAGTTGGGATCTGCTAGCTTTTGGTGTGAAACCTTTTGCCAATGCTTGCTATTTATATGATAGCTTGGAAGCATATTTGTTAGTTGCGGTAAGACTATAGCTTCTGCTTTAATTCTCTTATCCGCTTGGGGGGAAATTAGAGTAATGGGATTATTGTGAACTGAGGTATTCGTTTGAGATTTCCTCAACCTGAGTGGTCATGGTGGTAACTGGTTCCGAAACTAGTCCACTTAGGATCCACCCAAAAATAGTATTTTGAGCCAATAGTTTGTTTGAAATTTTCGCAACACCCTCGAGTATTATCTGAGGTATGAGATCGCTGCCTAATAGAATGTCTATTTGAGCGGGGGTGTTGCAGTTGGGATCTGCTAGCTTTAGGTGTGAAACCTTTTGCCAATGCTTGCTATTTATATGATAGCTTGGAAGCATATTTGTTAGTTGCGGTAAGACTATAGCTTCTGCTTTAATTCTCTTATCCGCTTGGGGGGAAATTAGAGTAATGGGATTATTGTGAACTGAGGTATTCGTTTGAGATTTCCTCAACCTGAGTGGTCATGGTTGTAACTGGTTCCGAAACTAGTCCACTTAGGATCCACCCAAAAATAGTATTTTGCGCCAATAGTTTGTTTGACATTTTCTCAACACCCTCGAGTATTATCTGAGGTATGAGATCGCTGCCTAATAGAATGTCTATTTGAGCGGGGGTATTGCAGTTGGGATCTGCTAGCTTTAGGTGTGAAACCTTTTGCCAATGCTTGCTATTTATATGATAGCTTGGAAGCATATTTGTTAGTTGCGGTAAGACTATAGCTTCTGCTTTAATTCTCTTATCCGCTTGGGGGGAAATTAAAGTAATGGGATTATTGTGAACTGAGGTATTCGTTTGAGATTTCCTCAACCTGAGTGGTCATGGTGGTAACTGGTTCCGAAACTAGTCCACTTAGGATCCACCCAAAAATAGTATTTTGCGCCAATAGTTTGTTTGACATTTTCTCAACACCCTCGAGTATTATCTGAGGTATGAGATCGCTGCCTAATAGAATGTCTATTTGAGCGGGGGTGTTGCAGTTGGGATCTGCTAGCTTTAGGTGTGAAACCTTTTGCCAATGCTTGCTATTTATATGATAGCTTGGAAGCATATTTGTTAGTTGCGGTAAGACTATAGCTTCTGCTTTAATTCCCTTATCCGCTTGGGGGGAAATTATTAATGGCATTATTGTGAACTGAGGTATTCGTTTGAGATTTCCTCAACCTGAGTGGTCATGGTGGTAACTGGTTCCGAAACTAACTGCCCCTCTGAGGTATGAGATTGCTGCCTAATAGAATGTCTATTTGAGCGGGGGTGTTGCAGTTGGGATCTGCTAGCTTTAGGTGTGAAACCTTTTGCCAATGCTTGCTATTTATATGATAGCTTGGAAGCATATTTGTTAGTTGCGGTAAGACTATAGCTTCTGCTTTAATTCTCTTATCCGCTTGGGGGGAAATTAGAGTAATGGGATTATTGTGAACTGAGGTATTCGTTTGAGATTTCCTCAACCTGAGTGGTCATGGTGGTAACTGGTTCCGAAACTAGTCCACTCAGGATCCACCCAAAAATAGTATTTTGTGCCAATAGTTTGTTTGAAATTTTCGCAACACCCTCGAGTATTATCTGAGGTATGAGATCGCTGCCTAATAGAATGTCTATTTGAGCGGGGGTGTTGCAGTTGGGATCTGCTAGCTTTAGGTGTGAAACCTTTTGCCAATGCTTGCTATTTATATGATAGCTTGGAAGCATATTTGTTAGTTGCGGTAAGATTATAGCTTCTGCTTTAATTGTCTTATCCGCTTGGGGGGAAATTAGAGTAATGGCATTATTGTGAACTGAGGTATTCGTTTGAGATTTCCTCAACCTGAGTGGTCATGGTGGTAACTGGTTCCGAAACTAGTCCGCTCAGGATCCACCCAAAAATAGTATTTTGTGCCAATAGTTTGTTTGAAATTTTCTCAACACCCTCGAGTATTATCTGAGGTATGAGATCGCTGCCTAATAGAATGTCTATTTGAGCGGGGGTGTTGCAGTTGGGATCTGCTAGCTTTAGGTGTGAAACCTTTTGCCAATGCTTGCTATTTATATGATAGCTTGGAAGCATATTTGTTAGTTGCGGTAAGACTATAGCTTCTGCTTTAATTCTCTTATCCGCTTGGGGGGAAATTAGAGTAATGGGATTATTGTGAACTGAGGTATTCGTTTGAGATTTCCTCAACCTGAGTGGTCATGGTGGTAACTGGTTCCGAAACTAGTCCACTTAGGATCCACCCAAAAATAGTATTTTGTGCCAATAGTTTGTTTGAAATTTTCTCAACAACCTCGAGTATTATCTGAGGTATGAGATCGCTGCCTAATAGAATGTCTTTTTGAGCGGGGGTGTTGCAGTTGGGATCTGCTAGCTTTAGGTGTGAAACCTTTTGCCAATGCTTGCTATTTATATGACAGCTTGGAAGCATATTTGTTAGTTGCGGTAAGACTATAGCTTCTGCTTTAATTCTCTTATCCGCTTGGGGGAACTGAGGTATTCGTTTGAGATTTCCTCAACCTGAGTGGTCATGGTGGTAACTGGTTCCGAAACTAGTCCACTTAGGATCCACCCAAAAATAGTATTTTGTGCCAATAGTTTGTTTGAAATTTTCTCAACACCCTCGAGTATTATCTGAGGTATGAGATCGCTGCCTAATAGAATGTCTATTTGGGCGGGGGTGTTGCAGTTGAGATCTGCTAGCTTTAGGTGTGAAACCTTTTGCCAATGCTTGCTATTTATATGACAGCTTGGAAGCATATTTGTTAGTTGCGGTAAGACTATAGCTTCTGCTTTAATTCTCTTATCCGCTTGGGGGAACTGAGGTATTCGTTTGAGATTTCCTCAACCTGAGTGGTCATGGTGGTAACTGGTTCCGAAACTAGTCCACTTAGGATCCACCCAAAAATAGTATTTTGTGCCAATAGTTTGTTTGAAATTTTCTCAACACCCTCGAGTATTATCTGAGGTATGAGATCGCTGCCTAATAGAATGTCTATTTAAGCGGGGGTGTTGCAGTTGAGATCTGCTAGCTTTAGGTGTGAAACCTTTTGCCAATGCTTGCTATTTATATGACAGCTTGGAAGCATATTTGTTAGTTGCGGTAAGACTATAGCTTCTGCTTTAATTCTCTTATCCGCTTGGGGGAACTGAGGTATTCGTTTGAGATTTCCTCAACCTGAGTGGTCATGGTGGTAACTGGTTCCGAAACTAGTCCACTTAGGATCCACCCAAAAATAGTATTTTGTGCCAATAGTTTGTTTGAAATTTTCTCACCACCCTCGAGTATTATCTGAGGTATGAGATCGCTGCCTAATAGAATGTCTATTTGAGCGGGGGTGTTGCAGTTGGGATCTGCTAGCTTTAGGTGTGAAACCTTTTGCCAATGCTTGCTATTTATATGATAGCTTGGAAGCATATTTGTTAGTTGCGGTAAGACTATAGCTTCTGCTTTAATTCTCTTATCCGCTTGGGGGGAAATTAGAGTAATGGGATTATTGTGAACTGAGGTATTCGTTTGAGATTTCCTTAACCCGAGTGGTCATGGTGGTAACTGGTTCCGAAACTAGTCCACTTAGGATCCACCCAAAAATAGTATTTTGTGCCAATAGTTTGTTTGAAATTTTCTCAACACCCTCGAGTATTATCTGAGGTATGAGATCGCTGCCTAATAGAATGTCTATTTGAGCGGGGGTGTTGCAGTTGGGATCTGCTAGCTTTAGGTGTGAAACCTTTTGACAATGCTTGCTATTTATATGATAGCTTGGAAGCATATTTGTTAGTTGCGGTAAGACTATAGCTTCTGCTTTAATTCTCTTATCCGCTTGGGGGGAAATTAGAGTAATGGGATTATTGTGAACTGAGGTATTCGTTTGAGATTTGCTCAACCTGAGTGGTCATGGTGGTAACTGGTTCCGAAACTAGTCCACTTAGGATCCACCCAAAAATAGTATTTTGTGCCAATAGTTTGTTTGAAATTTTCTCAACACCCTCGAGTATTATCTGAGGTATGAGATTGCTGCCTAATAGAATGTCTATTTGAGCGGGGGTGTTGCAGTTGGGATCTGCTAGCTTTAGGTGTGAAACCTTTTGCCAATGCTTGCTATTTATATGATAGCTTGGAAGCATATTTGTTAGTTGCGGTAAGACTATAGCTTCTGCTTTAATTCTCTTATCCGCTTGGGGGAACTGAGGTATTCGTTTGAGATTTGCTCAACCTGAGTGGTCATGGTGGTAGCTGGTTCCGAAACTAGTCCACTTAGGATCCACCGAAAAATAGTATTTTGTGCCACTAGTTTGTTTGACATTTTCTCAGCACCCTCGAGTATTATCTGAGGTATGAGATCGCTGCCTAATAGAATGTCTATTTGAGCGGGGGTGTTGCAGTTGGGATCTGCTAGCTTTAGGTGTGAAAGCTTTTGCCAATGCTTGCTATTTATGTGACAGCTTGGAAGCATATTTGTTAGTTGCGGTATGACTACAGCTTCTGCTTTAATTCTCTTATCCGCTTGGGAGGAAATTAGAGTAATGGGATTATTGTGAACTGAGGTATTCGTTTGAGATTTCCTCAACCTGAGTGGTCATGGTGGTAACTGGTTCCGAAAGTAGTCTACTTAGGATCCACCCAAAAATAGTATTTTGTGCCAATAGTTTGTTTGAAATTTTCTCAACACCCTCGAGTATTATCTGAGGTATGAGATCGCTGCCTAATAGAATGTCTATTTGAGCGGGGGTATTGCAGTTGGGATCTGCTAGCTTTAGGTGTGAAACCTTTTGCCAATGCTTGCTATTTATATGATAGCTTGGAAGCATATTTGTTAGTTGCGGTAAGACTATAGCTTCTGTTTTAATTCTCTTATCCGCTTGGGGGGAAATTAGAGTAATGGGATTATTGTGAACTGAGGTATTCGTTTGAGATTTCCTCAACCTGAGTGGTCATGGTGGTAACTGGTTCCGAAACTAGTCCACTTAGGATCCACCCAAAAATAGTATTTTGTGCCAATAGTTTGTTTGAAATTTTCTCAACACCCTCGAGTATTATCTGAGGTAGGAGATCGCTGCCTAATAGAATGTCTATTTGAGCGGAGGTGTTGCAGTTGGGATCTGCTAGCTTTAGATGTGAAACCTTTTGCCAATGCTTGCTATTTATATGATAGCTTGGAAGCATATTTGTTAGTTGCGGTAAGACTATAGCTTCTGCTTTAATTCTCTTATCCGCTTGGGGGGAAATTAGAGTAATGGGATTATTGTGAACTGAGGTATTCGTTTGAGATTTCCTCAACCTGAGTGGTCATGGTGGTAACTGGTTCCGAAACTAGTCCACTTAGGATCCAGCCAAAAATAGTATTTTGTGCCAATAGTTTGTTTGAAATTTTCTCAACACCCTCGAGTATTATCTGAGGTATGAGATCGCTGCCTAATAGAAGGTCTATTTGAGCGGGGGTGTTGCAGTTGGGATCTGCTAGCTTTAGGTGTGAAACCTTTTGCCAATGCTTGCTATTTATATGATAGCTTGGAAGCATATTTGTTAGTTGCGGTAAGACTATAGCTTCTGCTTTAATTCTCTTATCCGCTTGGGGGGAAATTCGAGTAATGGGATTATTGTGAACTGAGGTATTCGTTTGAGCTTTCCTCAACCTGAGTGGTCATGGTTGTAACTGGTTCCGAAACTAGTCCACTTAGGATCCACCCAAAAATAGTATTTTGCGCCAATAGTTTGTTTGAAATTTTCTCAACACCCTCGAGTATTATCTGAGGTATGAGATCGCTGCCTAATAGAATGTCTATTTGAGCGGGGGTATTGCAGTTGGGATCTGCTAGCTTTAGGTGTGAAACCTTTTGCCAATGCTTGCTATTTATATGATAGCTTGGAAGCATATTTGTTAGTTGCGGTAAGACTATAGCTTCTGCTTTAATTCTCTTATCCGCTTAAGGGGAAAATTAAAGTAATGGGATTATTGTGAACTGAGGTATTCGTTTGAGATTTCCTCAACCTGAGTGGTCATGGTGGTAACTGGTTCCGAAACTAGTCCACTTAGGATCCACCCAAAAATAGTATTTTGAGCCAATAGTTTGTTTGAAATTTTCGCAACACCCTCGAGTATTATCTGAGGTATGAGATCGCTGCCTAATAGAATGTCTATTTGAGCGGGGGTGTTGCAGTTGGGATCTGCTAGCTTTAGGTGTGAAACCTTTTGCCAATGCTTGCTATTTATATGATAGTTTGGAAGCATATTTGTTAGTTGCGGTAAGACTATAGCTTCTGCTTTAATTCTCTTATCCGCTTGGGGGGAAATTAGAGTAATGTGAACTGAGGTATTCCTTTGAGATTTCCTCAACCTGAGTGGTCATGGTGGTAACTGGTTCCGAAACTAGTCCACTCAGGATCCACCCAAAAATAGTATTTTGTGCCAATAGTTTGTTTGAAATTTTCTCAACACCCTCGAGTATTATCTGAGGTATGAGATCGCTGCCTAATAGAATGTCTATTTGAGCGGGGGTGTTGCAGTTGGGATCTGCTAGCTTTAGGTGTGAAAGCTTTTGCCAATGCTTCCAATTTAATGACAGCTTGGAAGCATATTTGTTAGTTGCGGTAAGACTATAGCTTCTGCTTTAATTCTCTTATCCGCTTGGGGGGAAATTAGAGTAATGGGATTATTGTGAACTGAGGTATTCGTTTGAGATTTCCTCAACCTGAGTGGTCATGGTGGTAACTGGTTCCGAAACTAGTCCACTTAGGATCCACCCAAAAATAGTATTTTGTGCCAATAGTTTGTTTGAAATTTTCTCAACACCCTCAAGTATTATCTGAGGTATGAGATCGCTGCCTAATAGAATGTCTATTTGAGCGGGGGTGTTGCAGTTGAGATCTGCTAGCTTTAGGTGTGAAACCTTTTGCCAATGCTTGCTATTTATATGATAGCTTGGAAGCATATTTGTTAGTTGCGGTAAGACTATAGCTTCTGCTTTAATTCTCTTATCCGCTTGGGGGGAAATTAGAGTAATGGGATTATTGTGAACTTAGGTATTCGTTTGAGATTTCCTCAACCTGAGTGGTCATGGTGGTAACTGGTTCCGAAACTAGTCCACTTAGGATCCACCCAAAAATAGTATTTTGTGCCAATAGTTTGTTTGAAATTTTCTCAACAACCTCGAGTATTATCTGAGGTATGAGATCGCTGCCTAATAGAATGTCTATTTGAGCGGGGGTGTTGCAGTTGGGATCTGCTAGCTTTAGGTATGAAACCTTTTGCCAATGCTTGCTATTTATATGATAGCTTGGAAGCATATTTGTTAGTTGCGGTAAGACTATAGCTTCTGCTTTAATTCTCTTATCCGCTTGGGGGGAAATTAGAGTAATGGCATTATTGTGAACTGAGGTATTCGTTTGAGATTTCCTCAACCTGAGTGGTCATGGTGGTAACAGGTTCCGAAACTAGTCCGCTCAGGATCCACCCAAAAATAGTATTTTGTGCCAATAGTTTGTTTGAAATTTTCGCAACACCCTCGAGTATTATCTGAGGTATGAGATCGCTGCCTAATAGAATGTCTATTTGAGCGGGGGTGTTGCAGTTGGGATCTGCTAGCTTTAGGTGTGAAAGCTTTTGCCAATGCTTCCAATTTAATGACAGCTTGGAAGCATATTTGTTAGTTGCGGTAAGACTATAGCTTCTGCTTTAATTCTCTTATCCGCTTGGGGGAAATTAGAGTAATGGGATTATTGTGAACTGAGGTATTCGTTTGAGATTTCCTCAACCTGAGTGGTCATGGTGGTAACTGGTTCCGAAACTAGTCCACTTAGGATCCACCCAAAAATAGTATTTTGTGCCAATAGTTTGTTTGAAATTTTCTCAACACCCTCAAGTATTATCTGAGGTATGAGATCGCTGCCTAATAGAATGTCTATTTGAGCGGGGGTGTTGCAGTTGAGATCTGCTAGCTTTAGGTGTGAAACCTTTTGCCAATGCTTGCTATTTATATGATAGCTTGGAAGCATATTTGTTAGTTGCGGTAAGACTATAGCTTCTGCTTTAATTCTCTTATCCGCTTGGGGGGAAATTAGAGTAATGGGATTATTGTGAACTTAGGTATTCGTTTGAGATTTCCTCAACCTGAGTGGTCATGGTGGTAACTGGTTCCGAAACTAGTCCACTTAGGATCCACCCAAAAATAGTATTTTGTGCCAATAGTTTGTTTGAAATTTTCGCAACACCCTCGAGTATTATCTGAGGTATGAGATCGCTGCCTAATAGAATGTCTATTTGAGCGGGGATGTTGCAGTTGGGATATGCTAGCTTTAGGTGTGAAAGCTTTTGCCAATGCTTGCTATTTATATGATAGCTTGGAAGCATATTTGTTAGTTGCGGTAAGACTATAGCTTCTGCTTTAATTCTCTTATCCGCTTGGGGGGAAATTAGAGTAATGGCATTATTGTGAACTGAGGTATTCGTTTGAGATTTCCTCAACCTGAGTGGTCATGGTGGTAACAGGTTCCGAAACTAGTCCGCTCAGGATCCACCCAAAAATAGTATTTTGTGCCAATAGTTTGTTTGAAATTTTCGCAACACCCTCGAGTATTATCTGAGGTATGAGATCGCTGCCTAATAGAATGTCTATTTGAGCGGGGGTGTTGCAGTTGGGATCTGCTAGCTTTAGGTGTGAAACCTTTTGCCAATGCTTGCTATTTATATGATAGCTTGGAAGAATATTTGTTAGTTGCGGTAAGACTATAGCTTCTGCTTTAATTCTCTTAGCCGCTTGGGGGGAAATTAGAGTAATGGGATTATTGTGAACTGAGGTATTCGTTTGAGATTTCCTCAACCTGAGTGGTCATGGTGGTAACTGGTTCCGAAACTAGTCCACTTAGGATCCACCCAAAAATAGTATTTTGTGCCAATAGTTTGTTTGAAATTTTCGCAACACCCTCGAGTATTATCTGAGGTATGAGATCGCTGCCTAATAGAATGTCTATTTGAGCGGGGATGTTGCAGTTGGGATCTGCTAGCTTTAGGTGTGAAACCTTTTGCCAATGCTTGCTATTTATATGATAGCTTGGAAGAATATTTGTTAGTTGCGGTAAGACTATAGCTTCTGCTTTAATTCTCTTAGCCGCTTGGGGGGAAATTAGAGTAATGGGATTATTGTGAACTGAGGTATTCGTTTGAGATTTCCTCAACCTGAGTGGTCATGGTGGTAACTGGTTCCGAAGCTAGTCCACTTAGGATCCACCCAAAAATAGTATTTTGTGCCAATAGTTTGTTTGAAATTTTCTCAACAACCTCGAGTATTATCTGAGGTATGAGATCGCTGCCAAATAGAATGTCTAATTGATCGGGGGTGTTGCAGTTGGGATCTGCTAGCTTTAGGTGTGAAACCTTTTGCCAATGCTTGCTATTTATATGATGGCTTGGAAGCATATTTGCTAGTTGCGGTAAGACTATAGCTTCTGCTTTAATTCTCTTATCCGCTTGGGGGGAAATTAGAGTAATGGGATTATTGTGAACTGAGGTATTCGTTTGAGATTTCCTCAACCTGAGTGGTAATGGTGGTAACTGGTTCCGAAACTAGTAAACTTAGGAGCCACCCAAAAATAATATTTTGTGCCAATAGTTTGTTTGAAATTTTCTCAACACCCTCGAGTATTATCTGAGGTATGAGATCGCTGCCTAATAAAATGTCTATTTGAGCGGGGGTGTTGCAGTTGGGATCTGCTAGCTTTAGGTGTGAAATCCTTTGCCAATGCTTGCTATTTATATGATAGCTTGAAAGCATATTTGTTAGTTGCGGTAAGACTATGGCTTCTGCTTTAATTCTCTTATCCGCTTGGGGGGAAATTAGAGTAATGGGATCATTGCGAACTGACGTATTCGTTTGAGATTTCCTCAACCTGAGTGGTCATGGTGGTAACTGGTTCCGAAACTAGTCCACTTAGGATCCACCCAAAAATAGTATTTTGTGCCAATAGTTTGTTTGAAATTTTCTCAACACCTTCGAGTATTATCTGAGGTATGAGATCGCTGCCTAATAGAATGTCTATTTGAGCGGGGGTGTTGCAGTTGGGATCTGCTAGCTTTAGGTGTGAAACCTTTTGCCAATGCTTGCTATTTATATGATAGCTTGGAAGCATATTTGTTAGTTGCGGTAAGACTATGGCTTCTGCTTTAATTCTCTTATCCGCTTGGGGGGAAATTAGAGTAATGGGATCATTGCGAACTGACGTATTCGTTTGAGATTTCCTCAACCTGAGTGGTCATGGTGGTAACTGGTTCCGAAACTAGTCCACTTAGGATCCACCCAAAAATAGTATTTTGTGCCAATAGTTTGTTTGAAATTTTCTCAACACCTTCGAGTATTATCTGAGGTATGAGATCGCTGCCTAATAGAATGTCTATTTGAGCGGGGGTGTTGCAGTTGGGATCTGCTAGCTTTAGGTGTGAAATCCTTTGCCAATGCTTGCTATTTATATGATAGCTTGGAAGCATATTTGTTAGTTGCGGTAAGACTATGGCTTCTGCTTTAATTCTCTTATCCGCTTGGGGGGAAATTAGAGTAATGGGATCATTGCGAACTGACGTATTCGTTTGAGATTTCCTCAACCTGAGTGGTCATGGTGGTAACTGGTTCCGAAACTAGTCCACTTAGGATCCACCCAAAAATAGTATTTTGTGCCAATAGTTTGTTTGAAATTTTCTCAACACCCTCGAGTATTATCTGAGGCATGAGATCGCTGCCTAATAGAATGTCTATTTGAGCGGGGGTGTTGCAGTTGGGATCTGCTAGCTTTAGGTGTGAAACCTTTTGCCAATGCTTGCTATTTATATGATAGCTTGGAAGCATATTTGTTAGTTGCGGTAAGACTATGGCTTCTGCTTTAATTCTCTTATCCGCTTGGGGGGAAATTAGAGAAATGGGATCATTGCGAACTGACGTATTCGCTTGAGATTTCCTCAACCTGAGTGGTCATGGTGGTAACTGGTTCCGAAACTAGTCCACTTAGGATCCACCCAAAAATAGTATTTTGTGCCAATAGTTTGTTTGAAATTTTCTCAACACCCTCGAGTATTATCTGAGGCATGAGATCGCTGCATAATAGAATGTCTATTTGAGCGGGGGTGTTGCAGTTGGGATCTGCTAGCTTTAGGTGTGAAACCTTTTGCCAATGCTTGCTATTTATATGATAGCTTGGAGGCATATTTGTTAGTTGCGGTAAGACTATAGCTTCTGCTTTAATTCTCTTATCCGCTTGGGGGCAAATTAGAGTAATGGGATTATTGGGAACTGAGGTATTCGTCTGAGATTTCCTCAACCTGAGTGGTCATGGTGGTAACTGGTTCCGAAACTAGTCCACTTAGGATCCACCCAAAAATAATATTTTGTGCCAATAGTTTGTTTGAAATTTTTTCAAGACCCTCGAGTATTATCTGAGGTATGAGATCGCTGCCTAATAGAATGTCTTTTTGAGCGGGGGCGTTGCAGTTGGGATCTGCTAGCTTTAGGTGTGAAACCTTTTGCCAATGCTTGCTATTTATATGATAGCTTGGAGGCATATTTGTTAGTTGCGGTAAGACTATAGCTTCTGCTTTAATTCTCTTATCCGCTTGGGGGCAAATTAGAGTAATGGGATTATTGGGAACTGAGGTATTCGTCTGAGATTTCCTCAACCTGAGTGGTCATGGTGGTAACTGGTTCCGAAACTAGTAAACTTAGGATCCACCCAAAAATAGTATTTTGTGCCAATAGTTTGTTTGAACTTTTCTCAACACCTTCGAGTATTATCTGAGGTATGAGATCGCTGCCTAATAGAATGTCTATTTGAGCGGGGGTGTTGCAGTTGGGATCTGCTAGCTTTAGGTGTGAAACCTTTTGCCAATGCTTGCTATTTATATGATGGCTTGGAAGCATATTTGCTAGTTGCGGTAAGACTATAGCTTCTGCTTTAATTCTCTTATCCGCTTGGGGGGAAATTAGAGTAATGGGATTATTGTGAACTGAGGTATTCGTTTGAGATTTCCTCAACCTGAGTGGTAATGGTGGTAACTGGTTCCGAAACTAGTAAACTTAGGAGCCACCCAAAAATAATATTTTGTGCCAATAGTTTGTTTGAAATTTTCTCAACACCCTCGAGTATTATCTGAGGTATGAGATCGCTGCCTAATAAAATGTCTATTTGAGCGCTGGTGTTGCAGTTGGGATCTGCTAGCTTTAGGTGTGAAATCCTTTGCCAATGCTTGCTATTTATATGATAGCTTGAAAGCATATTTGTTAGTTGCGGTAAGACTATGGCTTCTGCTTTAATTCTCTTATCCGCTTGGGGGGAAATTAGAGTAATGGGATCATTGCGAACTGACGTATTCGTTTGAGATTTCCTCAACCTGAGTGGTCATGGTGGTAACTGGTTCCGAAACTAGTCCACTTAGGATCCACCCAAAAATAGTATTTTGTGCCAATAGTTTGTTTGAAATTTTCTCAACACCTTCGAGTATTATCTGAGGTATGAGATCGCTGCCTAATAGAATGTCTATTTGAGCGGGGGTGTTGCAGTTGGGATCTGCTAGCTTTAGGTGTGAAACCTTTTGCCAATGCTTGCTATTTATATGATAGCTTGGAAGCATATTTGTTAGTTGCGGTAAGACTATGGCTTCTGCTTTAATTCTCTTATCCGCTTGGGGGGAAATTAGAGTAATGGGATCATTGCGAACTGACGTATTCGTTTGAGATTTCCTCAACCTGAGTGGTCATGGTGGTAACTGGTTCCGAAACTAGTCCACTTAGGATCCACCCAAAAATAGTATTTTGTGCCAATAGTTTGTTTGAAATTTTCTCAACACCTTCGAGTATTATCTGAGGTATGAGATCGCTGCCTAATAGAATGTCTATTTGAGCGGGGGTGTTGCAGTTGGGATCTGCTAGCTTTAGGTGTGAAATCCTTTGCCAATGCTTGCTATTTATATGATAGCTTGGAAGCATATTTGTTAGTTGCGGTAAGACTATGGCTTCTGCTTTAATTCTCTTATCCGCTTGGGGGGAAATTAGAGTAATGGGATCATTGCGAACTGACGTATTCGTTTGAGATTTCCTCAACCTGAGTGGTCATGGTGGTAACTGGTTCCGAAACTAGTCCACTTAGGATCCACCCAAAAATAGTATTTTGTGCCAATAGTTTGTTTGAAATTTTCTCAACACCCTCGAGTATTATCTGAGGCATGAGATCGCTGCCTAATAGAATGTCTATTTGAGCGGGGGTGTTGCAGTTGGGATCTGCTAGCTTTAGGTGTGAAACCTTTTGCCAATGCTTGCTATTTATATGATAGCTTGGAAGCATATTTGTTAGTTGCGGTAAGACTATGGCTTCTGCTTTAATTCTCTTATCCGCTTGGGGGGAAATTAGAGAAATGGGATCATTGCGAACTGACGTATTCGCTTGAGATTTCCTCAACCTGAGTGGTCATGGTGGTAACTGGTTCCGAAACTAGTCCACTTAGGATCCACCCAAAAATAGTATTTTGTGCCAATAGTTTGTTTGAAATTTTCTCAACACCCTCGAGTATTATCTGAGGCATGAGATCGCTGCATAATAGAATGTCTATTTGAGCGGGGGTGTTGCAGTTGGGATCTGCTAGCTTTAGGTGTGAAACCTTTTGCCAATGCTTGCTATTTATATGATAGCTTGGTATTCGTTTGAGATTTCCTCAACCTGAGTGATCATGGTGGTAACTGGTTCCAAAACTAGTCCACTTAGGATCCACCCAAAAATAGTATTTTGTGCCAATAGTTTGTTTGAAATTTTCTCAACACCCTCGAGTATTATCTGAGGTATGAAATCGCTGCCTAATAGAATGTCTATTTGAGCTTGGAGGCATATTTGTTAGTTGCGGTAAGACTATAGCTTCTGCTTTAATTCTCTTATCCGCTTGGGGGCAAATTAGAGTAATGGGATTATTGGGAACTGAGGTATTCGTCTGAGATTTCCTCAACCTGAGTGGTCATGGTGGTAACTGGTTCCGAAACTAGTCCACTTAGGATCCACCCAAAAATAATATTTTGTGCCAATAGTTTGTTTGAAATTTTTTCAAGACCCTCGAGTATTATCTGAGGTATGAGATCGCTGCCTAATAGAATGTCTTTTTGAGCGGGGGCGTTGCAGTTGGGATCTGCTAGCTTTAGGTGTGAAACCTTTTGCCAATGCTTGCTATTTATATGATAGCTTGGAGGCATATTTGTTAGTTGCGGTAAGACTATAGCTTCTGCTTTAATTCTCTTATCCGCTTGGGGGCAAATTAGAGTAATGGGATTATTGGGAACTGAGGTATTCGTCTGAGATTTCCTCAACCTGAGTGGTCATGGTGGTAACTGGTTCCGAAACTAGTAAACTTAGGATCCACCCAAAAATAGTATTTTGTGCCAATAGTTTGTTTGAAATTTTCTCAACACCTTCGAGTATTATCTGAGGTATGAGATCGCTGCCTAATAGAATGTCTATTTGAGCGGGGGTGTTGCAGTTGGGATCTGCTAGCTTTAGGTGTGAAATCCTTTGCCAATGCTTGCTATTTATATGATAGCTTGGAAGCATATTTGTTAGTTGCGGTAAGACTATGGCTTCTGCTTTAATTCTCTTATCCGCTTGGGGGGAAATTAGAGTAATGGGATCATTGCGAACTGACGTATTCGTTTGAGATTTCCTCAACCTGAGTGGTCATGGTGGTAACTGGTTCCGAAACTAGTCCACTTAGGATCCACCCAAAAATAGTATTTTGTGCCAATAGTTTGTTTGAAATTTTCTCAACACCCTCGAGTATTATCTGAGGCATGAGATCGCTGCCTAATAGAATGTCTATTTGAGCGGGGGTGTTGCAGTTGGGATCTGCTAGCTTTAGGTGTGAAACCTTTTGCCAATGCTTGCTATTTATATGATAGCTTGGAAGCATATTTGTTAGTTGCGGTAAGACTATGGCTTCTGCTTTAATTCTCTTATCCGCTTGGGGGGAAATTAGAGAAATGGGATCATTGCGAACTGACGTATTCGCTTGAGATTTCCTCAACCTGAGTGGTCATGGTGGTAACTGGTTCCGAAACTAGTCCACTTAGGATCCACCCAAAAATAGTATTTTGTGCCAATAGTTTGTTTGAAATTTTCTCAACACCCTCGAGTATTATCTGAGGCATGAGATCGCTGCATAATAGAATGTCTATTTGAGCGGGGGTGTTGCAGTTGGGATCTGCTAGCTTTAGGTGTGAAACCTTTTGCCAATGCTTGCTATTTATATGATAGCTTGGAAGCATATTTGTTAGTTGCGGTAAGACTATAGCTTCTGCTTTAATTCTCTTACCCGCTTGGGGGGAAATTAGAGTAATGGGATTATTGTGAACTGAGGTATTCGTTTGAGATTTCCTCAACCTGAGTGGTCATGGTGGTAACTGGTTCCGAAAGTAGTCCACTTAGGATCCACCCAAAAATAGTATTTTGTGCCAATAGTTTGTTTGAAATTTTCTCAACACCCTCGAGTATTATCTGAGGTATGAGATCGCTGCCTAATAGAATGTCTATTTGAGCAGGGGTGTCGCAGTTGGGATCTGCTAGCTTTAGGTGTGAAACCTTTTGCCAATGCTTGCTATTTATATGATAGCTTGGAAGCATATTTGTTAGTTGCGGTAAGACTATAGCTTCTGCTTTAATTCTCTTATCCGCTTGGGGGGAAATTAGAGTAATGGGATTATTGTGAACTGAGGTATTCGTTTGAGATTTCCTCAACCTGAGTGGTCATGGTGGTAACTGGTTCCGAAAGTAGTCCACTTAGGATCCACCCAAAAATAGTATTTTGTGCCAATAGTTTGTTTGAAATTTTCTCAACACCCTCGAGTATTATCTGAGGTATGAGATCGCTGCCTAATAGAATGTCTATTTGAGCAGGGGTGTCGCAGTTGGGATCTGCTAGCTTTAGGTGTGAAACCTTTTGCCAATGCTTGCTATTTATATGATAGCTTGGAAGCATATTTGTTAGTTGCGGTAAGACTATAGCTTCTGCTTTAATTCTCTTATCCGCTTGGGGAGAAATTAGAGTAATGGGATTATTGCGAACTGACGTATTCGTTTGAGATTTCCTCAACCTGAGTGGTCATGGTGGTAACTGGTTCCGAAACTAGTCCACTTAGGATCCACCCAAAAATAGTATTTTGTGCCAATAGTTTGTTCGAAATTTTCTCTACACCCTCGAGTATTATCTGAGGTATGAGATCGCTGCCTAATAGAATGTCTATTTGAGCGGGGGTGTTGCAGTTGGGATCTGCTAGCTTTAGGTGTGAAACCTTTTGCCAATGCTTGCTATTTATATGATAGCTTGGAAGCATATTTGTTAGTTGCGGTAAGACTATAGCTTCTGCTTTAATTCTCTTATCCGCTTGGGGGGAAATTAGAGTAATGGGATTATTGTGAACTGAGGTATTCGTTTGAGATTTCCTCAACCTGAGTGGTCATGGTGGTAACTGGTTCCGAAACTAGTCCACTTAGGATCCACCCAAAAATAGTATTTTGTGCCAATAGTTTGTTTGAAATTTTCTCAACACCTTCGAGTATTATCTGAGGTATGAGATCGCTGCCTAATAGAATGTCTATTTGAGCAGTGGTGTTGCAGTTGGGATCTGCTAGCTTTAGGTGTGAAACCTTTTGCCAATGCTTGCTATTTATATGATAGCTTGGAGGCATATTTGTTAGTTGCGGTAAGACTATAGCTTCTGCTTTAATTTTCTTATCCGCTTGGGGGGAAATTAGAGTAATGAGATTATTGTGAACTGAGGTATTCGTTTGAGATTTCCTCAACCTGAGTGGTCATGGTGGTAACTGGTTCCGAAACTAGTCCACTTAGGATCCACCCAAAAATAGTATTTTGTGCCAATAGTTTGTTTGAAATTTTCTCAACACCCTCGAGTATTATCTGAGGTATGAGATCGCTGCCTAATAGAATGTCTATTTGAGCAGTGGTGTTGCAGTTGGGATCTGCTAGCTTTAGGTGTGAAACCTTTTGCCAATGCTTGCTATTTATATGATAGCTTGGAGGCATATTTGCTAGTTGCGGTAAGACTATAGCTTCTGCTTTAATTCTCTTATCCGCTTGGGGGGAAATTAGAGTAATGGGATTATTGTGAACTGAGGTATTCGTTTGAGATTTCCTCAACCTGAGTGGTCATGGTGGTAACTGGTTCCGAAACTAGTCCACTTAGGATCCACCCAAAAATAGTATTTTGTGCCGATAGTTTGTTTGAAATTTTCCCAACACCCTCGAGTATTATCTGAGGTATGAGATCGCTGCCTAATAGAATGTCTATTTGAGCGGGAACGTTGCAGTTGGGATCTGCTAGCTTTAGGTGTGAAACCTTTTGCCAATGCTTGCTATTTATATGATAGCTTGGAAGCATATTTGTTAGTTGCGGTAAGACTATAGCTTCTGCTTTAATTCTCTTACCCGCTTGGGGGGAAATTAGAGTAATGGGATTATTGTGAACTGAGGTATTCGTTTGAGATTTCCTCAACCTGAGTGGTCATGGTGGTAACTGGTTCCGAAACTAGTAAACTTAGGAGCCACCCAAAAATAATATTTTGTGCCAATAGTTTGTTTGAAATTTTCTCAACACCCTCGAGTATTATCTGAGGTATGAGATCGCTGCCTAATAGAATGTCTATTTGAGCAGGGGTGTCGCAGTTGGGATCTGCTAGCTTTAGGTGTGAAACCTTTTGCCAATGCTTGCTATTTATATGATAGCTTGGAAGCATATTTGTTAGTTGCGGTAAGACTATAGCTTCTGCTTTAATTCTCTTATCCGCTTGGGGAGAAATTAGAGTAATGGGATTATTGCGAACTGACGTATTCGTTTGAGATTTCCTCAACCTGAGTGGTCATGGTGGTAACTGGTTCCGAAACTAGTCCACTTAGGATCCACCCAAAAATAGTATTTTGTGCCAATAGTTTGTTCGAAATTTTCTCTACACCCTCGAGTATTATCTGAGGTATGAGATCGCTGCCTAATAGAATGTCTATTTGAGCGGGGGTGTTGCAGTTGGGATCTGCTAGCTTTAGGTGTGAAACCTTTTGCCAATGCTTGCTATTTATATGATAGCTTGGAAGCATATTTGTTAGTTGCGGTAAGACTATAGCTTCTGCTTTAATTCTCTTATCCGCTTGGGGGGAAATTAGAGTAATGGGATTATTGTGAACTGAGGTATTCGTTTGAGATTTCCTCAACCTGAGTGGTCATGGTGGTAACTGGTTCCGAAACTAGTCCACTTAGGATCCACCCAAAAATAGTATTTTGTGCCAATAGTTTGTTTGAAATTTTCTCAACACCTTCGAGTATTATCTGAGGTATGAGATCGCTGCCTAATAGAATGTCTATTTGAGCAGTGGTGTTGCAGTTGGGATCTGCTAGCTTTAGGTGTGAAACCTTTTGCCAATGCTTGCTATTTATATGATAGCTTGGAGGCATATTTGTTAGTTGCGGTAAGACTATAGCTTCTGCTTTAATTCTCTTATCCGCTTGGGGGGAAATTAGAGTAATGGGATTATTGTGAACTGAGGTATTCGTTTGAGATTTCCTCAACCTGAGTGGTCATGGTGGTAACTGGTTCCGAAACTAGTCCACTTAGGATCCACCCAAAAATAGTATTTTGTGCCAATAGTTTGTTTGAAATTTTCTCAACACCCTCGAGTATTATCTGAGGTATGAGATCGCTGCCTAATAGAATGTCTATTTGAGCAGTGGTGTTGCAGTTGGGATCTGCTAGCTTTAGGTGTGAAACCTTTTGCCAATGCTTGCTATTTATATGATAGCTTGGAGGCATATTTGCTAGTTGCGGTAAGACTATAGCTTCTGCTTTAATTCTCTTATCCGCTTGGGGGGAAATTAGAGTAATGGGATTATTGTGAACTGAGGTATTCGTTTGAGATTTCCTCAACCTGAGTGGTCATGGTGGTAACTGGTTCCGAAACTAGTCCACTTAGGATCCACCCAAAAATAGTATTTTGTGCCGATAGTTTGTTTGAAATTTTCCCAACACCCTCGAGTATTATCTGAGGTATGAGATCGCTGCCTAATAGAATGTCTATTTGAGCGGGAACGTTGCAGTTGGGATCTGCTAGCTTTAGGTGTGAAACCTTTTGCCAATGCTTGCTATTTATATGATAGCTTGGAAGCATATTTGTTAGTTGCGGTAAGACTATAGCTTCTGCTTTAATTCTCTTACCCGCTTGGGGGGAAATTAGAGTAATGGGATTATTGTGAACTGAGGTATTCGTTTGAGATTTCCTCAACCTGAGTGGTCATGGTGGTAACTGGTTCCGAAACTAGTCCACTTAGGATCCACCCAAAAATAATATTTTGTGCCAATAGTTTGTTTGAAATTTTCTCAAGACCCTCGAGTATTATCTGAGGTATGAGATCGCTGCCTAATAGAATGTCTTTTTGAGCGGGGGTGTTGCAGTTGGGATCTGCTAGCTTTAGGTGTGAAACCTTTTGCCAATGCTTGCTATTTATATGATAGCTTGGAGGCATATTTGTTAGTTGCGGTAAGACTATAGCTTCTGCTTTAATTCTCTTATCCGCTTGGGGGCAAATTAGAGTAATGGGATTATTGTGAACTGAGGTATTCGTCTGAGATTTCCTCAACCTGAGTGGTCATGGTGGTAACTGGTTCCGAAACTAGTCCACTTAGGATCCACCCAAAAATAGTATTTTGTGCCAATAGTTTGTTTGAACTTTTCTCAACACCTTCGAGTATTATCTGAGGTATGAGATCGCTGCTTAATAGAATGTCTATTTGAGCGGGGGTGTTGCAGTTTGGATCTGCCAGCTTTAGGTGTGAAACCTTTTGCCAATGCTTGCTATTTATATGATGGCTTGGAAGCATATTTGTTAGTTGCGGTAAGACTATAGCTTCTGCTTTAATTCTCTTATCCGCTTGGGGGAAATTAGAGTAATGGGATTATTGTGAACTGAGGTATTCGTTTGAGATTTCCTCAACCTGAGTGGTAATGGTGGTAACTGGTTCCGAAACTAGTAAACTTAGGAGCCACCCAAAAATAGTATTTTGTGCCAATAGTTTGTTTGAAATTTTCTCAACACCCTCGAGTATTATCTGAGGTATGAGATCGCTGCCTAATAGAATGTCTATTTGAGCGGGGGTGTTGCAGTTGGGATCTGCTAGCTTTAGGTGTGAAACCTTTTGCCAATGCTTGCTATTTATATGATAGCTTGGAAGCATATTTGTTAGTTGCGGTAAGACTATAGCTTCTGCTTTAGTTCTCTTATCCGCTTGGGGGGAAATTAGAGTAATGGGATTATTGTGAACTGAGCTATTCGTTTGAGATTTCCTCAACCTGAGTGGTCATGGTGGTAACTGGGTCCGAAACTAGTCCACTTAGGATCCACCCAAAAATAGTATTTTGTGCCAATAGTTTGTTTGAAATTTTCTCAACACCCTCGAGTATTATCTGAGGTATGAGATCGCTGCCTAATAGAATGTCTATTTGAGCGGGGGTGTTGCAGTTGGGATCTGCTAGCTTTAGGTGTGAAACCTTTTGCCAATGCTTGCTATTTATGTGATAGCTTGGAAGCATATTTGTTAGTTGCGGTGAGACTATAGCTTCTGCTTTAATTCTCTTATCCGCTTGGGGGGAAATAAGAGTAATGGGATCATTGTGAACTGAGGTATTCGTTTGAGATTTCCTAAACCTGAGTGGTCATGGTGGTAACTGGTTCCGAAACTAGTCCACTTAGGATCCACCCAAAAATAGTATTTTGTGCCAATAGTTTGTTCGAAATTTTCTCTACACCCTCGAGTATTATCTGAGGTATGAGATCGCTGCCTAATAGAATGTCTATTTGAGCGGGGGTGTTGCAGTTGGGATCTGCTAGCTTTAGGTGTGAAACCTTTTGCCAATGCTTGCTATTTATATGATAGCTTGGAAGCATATTTGTTAGTTGCGGTAAGACTATAGCTTCTGCTTTAATTCTCTTATCCGCTTGGGGGGAAATTAGAGTAATGGGATTATTGTGAACTGAGTTATTCGTTTGAGATTTCCTCAACCTGAGTGGTCATGGTGGTAACTGGTTCCGAAACTAGTCCACTTAGGATCCACCCAAAAATAGTATTTTGTGCCAATAGTTTGTTTGAAATTTTCTCAACACCTTCGAGTATTATCTGAGGTATGAGATCGCTGCCTAATAGAATGTCTATTTGAGCAGTGGTGTTGCAGTTGGGATCTGCTAGCTTTAGGTGTGAAACCTTTTGCCAATGCTTGCTATTTATATGATGGCTTGGAAGCATATTTGTTAGTTGCGGTAAGACTATAGCTTCTGCTTTAATTCTCTTATCCGCTTGGGGGGAAATTAGAGTAATGGGATTATTGTGAACTGAGGTATTCGTTTGAGATTTCCTCAACCTGAGTGGTAATGGTGGTAACTGGTTCCGAAACTAGTAAACTTAGGAGCCACCCAAAAATAGTATTTTGTGCCAATAGTTTGTTTGAAATTTTCTCAACACCCTCGAGTATTATCTGAGGTATGAGATCGCTGCCTAATAGAATGTCTATTTGAGCGGGGGTGTTGCAGTTGGGATCTGCTAGCTTTAGGTGTGAAATCCTTTGACAATGCTTGCTATTTATATGATAGCTTGGAAGCATATTTGTTAGTTGCGGTAAGACTATGGCTTCTGCTTTAATTCTCTTATCCGCTTGGGGGGAAATTAGAGTAATGGGATCATTGCGAACTGACGTATTCGTTTGAGATTTCCTCAACCTGAGTGGTAATGGTGGTAACTGGTTCCGAAACTAGTAAACTTAGGAGCCACCCAAAAATAGTATTTTGTGCCAATAGTTTGTTTGAAATTTTCTCAACACCCTCGAGTATTATCTGAGGTATGAGATCGCTGCCTAATAGAATGTCTATTTGAGCGGGGGTGTTGCAGTTGGGATCTGCTAGCTTTAGGTGTGAAACCTTTTGCCAATGCTTGCTATTTATATGATAGCTTGGAAGCATATTTGTTAGTTGCGGTAAGACTATAGCTTCTGCTTTAGTTCTCTTATCCGCTTGGGGGGAAATTAGAGTAATGGGATTATTGTGAACTGAGCTATTCGTTTGAGATTTCCTCAACCTGAGTGGTCATGGTGGTAACTGGGTCCGAAACTAGTCCACTTAGGATCCACCCAAAAATAGTATTTTGTGCCAATAGTTTGTTTGAAATTTTCTCAACACCCTCGAGTATTATCTGAGGTATGAGATCGCTGCCTAATAGAATGTCTATTTGAGCGGGGGTGTTGCAGTTGGGATCTGCTAGCTTTAGGTGTGAAACCTTTTGCCAATGCTTGCTATTTATATGATAGCTTGGAAGCATATTTGTTAGTTGCGGTGAGACTATAGCTTCTGCTTTAATTCTCTTATCCGCTTGGGGGGAAATAAGAGTAATGGGATCATTGTGAACTGAGGTATTCGTTTGAGATTTCCTAAACCTGAGTGGTCATGGTGGTAACTGGTTCCGAAACTAGTCCACTTAGGATCCACCCAAAAATAGTATTTTGTGCCAATAGTTTGTTCGAAATTTTCTCTACACCCTCGAGTATTATCTGAGGTATGAGATCGCTGCCTAATAGAATGTCTATTTGAGCGGGGGTGTTGCAGTTGGGATCTGCTAGCTTTAGGTGTGAAACCTTTTGCCAATGCTTGCTATTTATATGATAGCTTGGAAGCATATTTGTTAGTTGCGGTAAGACTATAGCTTCTGCTTTAATTCTCTTATCCGCTTGGGGGGAAATTAGAGTAATGGGATTATTGTGAACTGAGGTATTCGTTTGAGATTTCCTCAACCTGAGTGGTCATGGTGGTAACTGGTTCCGAAACTAGTCCACTTAGGATCCACCCAAAAATAGTATTTTGTGCCAATAGTTTGTTTGAAATTTTCTCAACACCTTCGAGTATTATCTGAGGTATGAGATCGCTGCCTAATAGAATGTCTATTTGAGCAGTGGTGTTGCAGTTGGGATCTGCTAGCTTTAGGTGTGAAACCTTTTGCCAATGCTTGCTATTTATATGATAGCTTGGAGGCATATTTGTTAGTTGCGGTAAGACTATAGCTTCTGCTTTAATTCTCTTATCCGCTTGGGGGGAAATTAGAGTAATGGGATTATTGTGAACTGAGGTATTCGTTTGAGATTTCCTCAACCTGAGTGGTCATGGTGGTAACTGGTTCCGAAACTAGTCCACTTAGGATCCACCCAAAAATAGTATTTTGTGCCAATAGTTTGTTTGAAATTTTCTCAACACCCTCGAGTATTATCTGAGGTATGAGATCGCTGCCTAATAGAATGTCTATTTGAGCAGTGGTGTTGCAGTTGGGATCTGCTAGCTTTAGGTGTGAAACCTTTTGCCAATGCTTGCTATTTATATGATAGCTTGGAGGCATATTTGTTAGTTGCGGTAAGACTATAGCTTCTGCTTTAATTCTCTTATCCGCTTGGGGGGAAATTAGAGTAAAGGGATTATTGTGAACTGAGGTATTCGTTTGAGATTTCCTCAACCTGAGTGGTCATGGTGGTAACTGGTTCCGAAACTATTCCACTTAGGATCCACCCAAAAATAGTATTTTGTGCCAATAGTTTGTTTGAAATTTTCTCAACACCCTCGAGTATTATCTGAGGTATGAGATCGCTGCCTAATAGAATGTCTATTTAAGCAGTGGTGTTGCAGTTGGGATCTGCTAGCTTTAGGTGTGAAACCTTTTGCCAATGCTTGCTATTTATATGATAGCTTGGAGGCATATTTGCTAGTTGCGGTAAGACTATAGCTTCTGCTTTAATTCTCTTATCCGCTTGGGGGGAAATTAGAGTAATGGGATTATTGTGAACTGAGGTATTCGTTTGAGATTTCCTCAACCTGAGTGGTCATGGTGGTAACTGGTTCCGAAACTAGTCCACTTAGGATCCGCCCAAAAATAGTATTTTGTGCCGATAGTTTGTTTGAAATTTTCCCAACACCCTCGAGTATTATCTGAGGTATGAGATCGCTGCCTAATAGAATGTCTATTTGAGCGGGAACGTTGCAGTTGGGATCTGCTAGCTTTAGGTGTGAAACCTTTTGCCAATGCTTGCTATTTATATGATAGCTTGGAAGCATATTTGTTAGTTGCGGTAAGACTATAGCTTCTGCTTTAATTCTCTTACCCGCTTGGGGGGAAATTAGAGTAATGGGATTATTGTGAACTGAGGTATTCGTTTGAGATTTCCTCAACCTGAGTGGTCATGGTGGTAACTGGTTCCGAAACTAGTAAACTTAGGATCCACCCAAAAATAGTATTTTGTGCCAATAGTTTGTTTGAACTTTTCTCAACACCTTCGAGTATTATCTGAGGTATGAGATCGCTGCCTAATAGAATGTCTATTTGAGCGGGGGTGTTGCAGTTGGGATCTGCTAGCTTTAGGTGTGAAACCTTTTGCCAATGCTTGCTATTTATATGATGGCTTGGAAGCATATTTGTTAGTTGCGGTATGACTACAGCTTCTGCTTTAATTCTCTTATCCGCTTGGGAGGAAATTAGAGTAATGGGATTATTGTGAACTGAGGTATTCGTTTGAGATTTCCTCAACCTGAGTGGTCATGGTGGTAACTGGTTCCGAAAGTAGTCTACTTAGGATCCACCCAAAAATAGTATTTTGTGCCAATAGTTTGTTTGAAATTTTCTCAACACCCTCGAGTATTATCTGAGGTATGAGATCGCTGCCTAATAGAATGTCTATTTGAGCGGGGGTATTGCAGTTGGGATCTGCTAGCTTTAGGTGTGAAACCTTTTGCCAATGCTTGCTATTTATATGATAGCTTGGAAGCATATTTGTTAGTTGCGGTAAGACTATAGCTTCTGTTTTAATTCTCTTATCCGCTTGGGGGGAAATTAGAGTAATGGGATTATTGTGAACTGAGGTATTCGTTTGAGATTTCCTCAACCTGAGTGGTCATGGTGGTAACTGGTTCCGAAACTAGTCCACTTAGGATCCACCCAAAAATAGTATTTTGTGCCAATAGTTTGTTTGAAATTTTCTCAACACCCTCGAGTATTATCTGAGGTAGGAGATCGCTGCCTAATAGAATGTCTATTTGAGCGGAGGTGTTGCAGTTGGGATCTGCTAGCTTTAGATGTGAAACCTTTTGCCAATGCTTGCTATTTATATGATAGCTTGGAAGCATATTTGTTAGTTGCGGTAAGACTATAGCTTCTGCTTTAATTCTCTTATCCGCTTGGGGGGAAATTAGAGTAATGGGATTATTGTGAACTGAGGTATTCGTTTGAGATTTCCTCAACCTGAGTGGTCATGGTGGTAACTGGTTCCGAAACTAGTCCACTTAGGATCCAGCCAAAAATAGTATTTTGTGCCAATAGTTTGTTTGAAATTTTCTCAACACCCTCGAGTATTATCTGAGGTATGAGATCGCTGCCTAATAGAAGGTCTATTTGAGCGGGGGTGTTGCAGTTGGGATCTGCTAGCTTTAGGTGTGAAACCTTTTGCCAATGCTTGCTATTTATATGATAGCTTGGAAGCATATTTGTTAGTTGCGGTAAGACTATAGCTTCTGCTTTAATTCTCTTATCCGCTTGGGGGGAAATTCGAGTAATGGGATTATTGTGAACTGAGGTATTCGTTTGAGCTTTCCTCAACCTGAGTGGTCATGGTTGTAACTGGTTCCGAAACTAGTCCACTTAGGATCCACCCAAAAATAGTATTTTGCGCCAATAGTTTGTTTGAAATTTTCTCAACACCCTCGAGTATTATCTGAGGTATGAGATCGCTGCCTAATAGAATGTCTATTTGAGCGGGGGTATTGCAGTTGGGATCTGCTAGCTTTAGGTGTGAAACCTTTTGCCAATGCTTGCTATTTATATGATAGCTTGGAAGCATATTTGTTAGTTGCGGTAAGACTATAGCTTCTGCTTTAATTCTCTTATCCGCTTAAGGGGAAAATTAAAGTAATGGGATTATTGTGAACTGAGGTATTCGTTTGAGATTTCCTCAACCTGAGTGGTCATGGTGGTAACTGGTTCCGAAACTAGTCCACTTAGGATCCACCCAAAAATAGTATTTTGAGCCAATAGTTTGTTTGAAATTTTCGCAACACCCTCGAGTATTATCTGAGGTATGAGATCGCTGCCTAATAGAATGTCTATTTGAGCGGGGGTGTTGCAGTTGGGATCTGCTAGCTTTAGGTGTGAAACCTTTTGCCAATGCTTGCTATTTATATGATAGTTTGGAAGCATATTTGTTAGTTGCGGTAAGACTATAGCTTCTGCTTTAATTCTCTTATCCGCTTGGGGGGAAATTAGAGTAATGTGAACTGAGGTATTCCTTTGAGATTTCCTCAACCTGAGTGGTCATGGTGGTAACTGGTTCCGAAACTAGTCCACTCAGGATCCACCCAAAAATAGTATTTTGTGCCAATAGTTTGTTTGAAATTTTCTCAACACCCTCGAGTATTATCTGAGGTATGAGATCGCTGCCTAATAGAATGTCTATTTGAGCGGGGGTGTTGCAGTTGGGATCTGCTAGCTTTAGGTGTGAAAGCTTTTGCCAATGCTTCCAATTTAATGACAGCTTGGAAGCATATTTGTTAGTTGCGGTAAGACTATAGCTTCTGCTTTAATTCTCTTATCCGCTTGGGGGGAAATTAGAGTAATGGGATTATTGTGAACTGAGGTATTCGTTTGAGATTTCCTCAACCTGAGTGGTCATGGTGGTAACTGGTTCCGAAACTAGTCCACTTAGGATCCACCCAAAAATAGTATTTTGTGCCAATAGTTTGTTTGAAATTTTCTCAACACCCTCAAGTATTATCTGAGGTATGAGATCGCTGCCTAATAGAATGTCTATTTGAGCGGGGGTGTTGCAGTTGAGATCTGCTAGCTTTAGGTGTGAAACCTTTTGCCAATGCTTGCTATTTATATGATAGCTTGGAAGCATATTTGTTAGTTGCGGTAAGACTATAGCTTCTGCTTTAATTCTCTTATCCGCTTGGGGGGAAATTAGAGTAATGGGATTATTGTGAACTTAGGTATTCGTTTGAGATTTCCTCAACCTGAGTGGTCATGGTGGTAACTGGTTCCGAAACTAGTCCACTTAGGATCCACCCAAAAATAGTATTTTGTGCCAATAGTTTGTTTGAAATTTTCTCAACAACCTCGAGTATTATCTGAGGTATGAGATCGCTGCCTAATAGAATGTCTATTTGAGCGGGGGTGTTGCAGTTGGGATCTGCTAGCTTTAGGTATGAAACCTTTTGCCAATGCTTGCTATTTATATGATAGCTTGGAAGCATATTTGTTAGTTGCGGTAAGACTATAGCTTCTGCTTTAATTCTCTTATCCGCTTGGGGGGAAATTAGAGTAATGGCATTATTGTGAACTGAGGTATTCGTTTGAGATTTCCTCAACCTGAGTGGTCATGGTGGTAACAGGTTCCGAAACTAGTCCGCTCAGGATCCACCCAAAAATAGTATTTTGTGCCAATAGTTTGTTTGAAATTTTCGCAACACCCTCGAGTATTATCTGAGGTATGAGATCGCTGCCTAATAGAATGTCTATTTGAGCGGGGGTGTTGCAGTTGGGATCTGCTAGCTTTAGGTGTGAAAGCTTTTGCCAATGCTTCCAATTTAATGACAGCTTGGAAGCATATTTGTTAGTTGCGGTAAGACTATAGCTTCTGCTTTAATTCTCTTATCCGCTTGGGGGGAAATTAGAGTAATGGGATTATTGTGAACTGAGGTATTCGTTTGAGATTTCCTCAACCTGAGTGGTCATGGTGGTAACTGGTTCCGAAACTAGTCCACTTAGGATCCACCCAAAAATAGTATTTTGTGCCAATAGTTTGTTTGAAATTTTCTCAACACCCTCAAGTATTATCTGAGGTATGAGATCGCTGCCTAATAGAATGTCTATTTGAGCGGGGGTGTTGCAGTTGAGATCTGCTAGCTTTAGGTGTGAAAGCTTTTGCCAATGCTTGCTATTTATATGATAGCTTGGAAGCATATTTGTTAGTTGCGGTAAGACTATAGCTTCTGCTTTAATTCTCTTATCCGCTTGGGGGGAAATTAGAGTAATGGGATTATTGTGAACTTAGGTATTCGTTTGAGATTTCCTCAACCTGAGTGGTCATGGTGGTAACTGGTTCCGAAACTAGTCCACTTAGGATCCACCCAAAAATAGTATTTTGTGCCAATAGTTTGTTTGAAATTTTCGCAACACCCTCGAGTATTATCTGAGGTATGAGATCGCTGCCTAATAGAATGTCTATTTGAGCGGGGATGTTGCAGTTGGGATATGCTAGCTTTAGGTGTGAAAGCTTTTGCCAATGCTTGCTATTTATATGATAGCTTGGAAGCATATTTGTTAGTTGCGGTAAGACTATAGCTTCTGCTTTAATTCTCTTATCCGCTTGGGGGGAAATTAGAGTAATGGCATTATTGTGAAC
This sequence comes from Bactrocera oleae, assembly GCF_042242935.1. Classification (NCBI taxonomy): domain Eukaryota; kingdom Metazoa; phylum Arthropoda; class Insecta; order Diptera; family Tephritidae; genus Bactrocera; species Bactrocera oleae. The sequence goes on along the minus strand of NC_091541.1, from coordinate 12,315,301 downwards.
TGAGGTATTCGTTTGAGATTTCCTCAACCTGAGTGGTCATGGTGGTAACAGGTTCCGAAACTAGTCCGCTCAGGATCCACCCAAAAATAGTATTTTGTGCCAATAGTTTGTTTGAAATTTTCGCAACACCCTCGAGTATTATCTGAGGTATGAGATCGCTGCCTAATAGAATGTCTATTTGAGCGGGGGTGTTGCAGTTGGGATCTGCTAGCTTTAGGTGTGAAACCTTTTGCCAATGCTTGCTATTTATATGATAGCTTGGAAGAATATTTGTTAGTTGCGGTAAGACTATAGCTTCTGCTTTAATTCTCTTAGCCGCTTGGGGGGAAATTAGATTAATGGGATTATTGTGAACTGAGGTATTCGTTTGAGATTTCCTCAACCTGAGTGGTCATGGTGGTAACTGGTTCCGAAGCTAGTCCACTTAGGATCCACCCAAAAATAGTATTTTGTGCCAATAGTTTGTTTAAAATTTTCTCAACAACCTCGAGTATTATCTGAGGTATGAGATCGCTGCCAAATAGAATGTCTAATTGATCGGGGGTGTTGCAGTTGGGATCTGCTAGCTTTAGGTGTGAAACCTTTTGCCAATGCTTGCTATTAATATGATGGCTTGGAAGCATATTTGCTAGTTGCGGTAAGACTATAGCTTCTGCTTTAATTCTCTTATCCGCTTGGGGGGAAATTAGAGTAATGGGATTATTGTGAACTGAGGTATTCGTTTGAGATTTCCTCAACCTGAGTGGTAATGGTGGTAACTGGTTCCGAAACTAGTAAACTTAGGAGCCACCCAAAAATAATATTTTGTGCCAATAGTTTGTTTGAAATTTTCTCAACACCCTCGAGTATTATCTGAGGTATGAGATCGCTGCCTAATAAAATGTCTATTTGAGCGGGGGTGTTGCAGTTGGGATCTGCTAGCTTTAGGTGTGAAATCCTTTGCCAATGCTTGCTATTTATATGATAGCTTGAAAGCATATTTGTTAGTTGCGGTAAGACTATGGCTTCTGCTTTAATTCTCTTATCCGCTTGGGGGGAAATTAGAGTAATGGGATCATTGCGAACTGACGTATTCGTTTGAGATTTCCTCAACCTGAGTGGTCATGGTGGTAACTGGTTCCGAAACTAGTCCACTTAGGATCCACCCAAAAATAGTATTTTGTGCCAATAGTTTGTTTGAAATTTTCTCAACACCTTCGAGTATTATCTGAGGTATGAGATCGCTGCCTAATAGAATGTCTATTTGAGCGGGGGTGTTGCAGTTGGGATCTGCTAGCTTTAGGTGTGAAACCTTTTGCCAATGCTTGCTATTTATATGATAGCTTGGAAGCATATTTGTTAGTTGCGGTAAGACTATGGCTTCTGCTTTAATTCTCTTATCCGCTTGGGGGGAAATTAGAGTAATGGGATCATTGCGAACTGACGTATTCGTTTGAGATTTCCTCAACCTGAGTGGTCATAGTGGTAACTGGTTCCGAAACTAGTCCACTTAGGATCCACCCAAAAATAGTATTTTGTGCCAATAGTTTGTTTGAAATTTTCTCAACACCTTCGAGTATTATCTGAGGTATGAGATCGCTGCCTAATAGAATGTCTATTTGAGCGGGGGTGTTGCAGTTGGGATCTGCTAGCTTTAGGTGTGAAATCCTTTGCCAATGCTTGCTATTTATATGATAGCTTGGAAGCATATTTGTTAGTTGCGGTAAGACTATGGCTTCTGCTTTAATTCTCTTATCCGCTTGGGGGGAAATTAGAGTAATGGGATCATTGCGAACTGACGTATTCGTTTGAGATTTCCTCAACCTGAGTGGTCATGGTGGTAACTGGTTCCGAAACTAGTCCACTTAGGATCCACCCAAAAATAGTATTTTGTGCCAATAGTTTGTTTGAAATTTTCTCAACACCCTCGAGTATTATCTGAGGCATGAGATCGCTGCCTAATAGAATGTCTATTTGAGCGGGGGTGTTGCAGTTGGGATCTGCTAGCTTTAGGTGTGAAACCTTTTGCCAATGCTTGCTATTTATATGATAGCTTGGAAGCATATTTGTTAGTTGCGGTAAGACTATGGCTTCTGCTTTAATTCTCTTATCCGCTTGGGGGGAAATTAGAGAAATGGGATCATTGCGAACTGACGTATTCGCTTGAGATTTCCTCAACCTGAGTGGTCATGGTGGTAACTGGTTCCGAAACTAGTCCACTTAGGATCCACCCAAAAATAGTATTTTGTGCCAATAGTTTGTTTGAAATTTTCTCAACACCCTCGAGTATTATCTGAGGCATGAGATCGCTGCATAATAGAATGTCTATTTGAGCGGGGGTGTTGCAGTTGGGATCTGCTAGCTTTAGGTGTGAAACCTTTTGCCAATGCTTGCTATTTATATGATAGCTTGGAGGCATATTTGTTAGTTGCGGTAAGACTATAGCTTCTGCTTTAATTCTCTTATCCGCTTGGGGGCAAATTAGAGTAATGGGATTATTGGGAACTGAGGTATTCGTCTGAGATTTCCTCAACCTGAGTGGTCATGGTGGTAACTGGTTCCGAAACTAGTCCACTTAGGATCCACCCAAAAATAATATTTTGTGCCAATAGTTTGTTTGAAATTTTTTCAAGACCCTCGAGTATTATCTGAGGTATGAGATCGCTGCCTAATAGAATGTCTTTTTGAGCGGGGGCGTTGCAGTTGGGATCTGCTAGCTTTAGGTGTGAAACCTTTTGCCAATGCTTGCTATTTATATGATAGCTTGGAGGCATATTTGTTAGTTGCGGTAAGACTATAGCTTCTGCTTTAATTCTCTTATCCGCTTGGGGGCAAATTAGAGTAATGGGATTATTGGGAACTGAGGTATTCGTCTGAGATTTCCTCAACCTGAGTGGTCATGGTGGTAACTGGTTCCGAAACTAGTAAACTTAGGATCCACCCAAAAATAGTATTTTGTGCCAATAGTTTGTTTGAACTTTTCTCAACACCTTCGAGTATTATCTGAGGTATGAGATCGCTGCCTAATAGAATGTCTATTTGAGCGGGGGTGTTGCAGTTGGGATCTGCTAGCTTTAGGTGTGAAACCTTTTGCCAATGCTTGCTATTTATATGATGGCTTGGAAGCATATTTGCTAGTTGCGGTAAGACTATAGCTTCTGCTTTAATTCTCTTATCCGCTTGGGGGGAAATTAGAGTAATGGGATTATTGTGAACTGAGGTATTCGTTTGAGATTTCCTCAACCTGAGTGGTAATGGTGGTAACTGGTTCCGAAACTAGTAAACTTAGGAGCCACCCAAAAATAATATTTTGTGCCAATAGTTTGTTTGAAATTTTCTCAACACCCTCGAGTATTATCTGAGGTATGAGATCGCTGCCTAATAAAATGTCTATTTGAGCGCTGGTGTTGCAGTTGGGATCTGCTAGCTTTAGGTGTGAAATCCTTTGCCAATGCTTGCTATTTATATGATAGCTTGAAAGCATATTTGTTAGTTGCGGTAAGACTATGGCTTCTGCTTTAATTCTCTTATCCGCTTGGGGGGAAATTAGAGTAATGGGATCATTGCGAACTGACGTATTCGTTTGAGATTTCCTCAACCTGAGTGGTCATGGTGGTAACTGGTTCCGAAACTAGTCCACTTAGGATCCACCCAAAAATAGTATTTTGTGCCAATAGTTTGTTTGAAATTTTCTCAACACCTTCGAGTATTATCTGAGGTATGAGATCGCTGCCTAATAGAATGTCTATTTGAGCGGGGGTGTTGCAGTTGGGATCTGCTAGCTTTAGGTGTGAAACCTTTTGCCAATGCTTGCTATTTATATGATAGCTTGGAAGCATATTTGTTAGTTGCGGTAAGACTATGGCTTCTGCTTTAATTCTCTTATCCGCTTGGGGGGAAATTAGAGTAATGGGATCATTGCGAACTGACGTATTCGTTTGAGATTTCCTCAACCTGAGTGGTCATGGTGGTAACTGGTTCCGAAACTAGTCCACTTAGGATCCACCCAAAAATAGTATTTTGTGCCAATAGTTTGTTTGAAATTTTCTCAACACCTTCGAGTATTATCTGAGGTATGAGATCGCTGCCTAATAGAATGTCTATTTGAGCGGGGGTGTTGCAGTTGGGATCTGCTAGCTTTAGGTGTGAAATCCTTTGCCAATGCTTGCTATTTATATGATAGCTTGGAAGCATATTTGTTAGTTGCGGTAAGACTATGGCTTCTGCTTTAATTCTCTTATCCGCTTGGGGGGAAATTAGAGTAATGGGATCATTGCGAACTGACGTATTCGTTTGAGATTTCCTCAACCTGAGTGGTCATGGTGGTAACTGGTTCCGAAACTAGTCCACTTAGGATCCACCCAAAAATAGTATTTTGTGCCAATAGTTTGTTTGAAATTTTCTCAACACCCTCGAGTATTATCTGAGGCATGAGATCGCTGCCTAATAGAATGTCTATTTGAGCGGGGGTGTTGCAGTTGGGATCTGCTAGCTTTAGGTGTGAAACCTTTTGCCAATGCTTGCTATTTATATGATAGCTTGGAAGCATATTTGTTAGTTGCGGTAAGACTATGGCTTCTGCTTTAATTCTCTTATCCGCTTGGGGGGAAATTAGAGAAATGGGATCATTGCGAACTGACGTATTCGCTTGAGATTTCCTCAACCTGAGTGGTCATGGTGGTAACTGGTTCCGAAACTAGTCCACTTAGGATCCACCCAAAAATAGTATTTTGTGCCAATAGTTTGTTTGAAATTTTCTCAACACCCTCGAGTATTATCTGAGGCATGAGATCGCTGCATAATAGAATGTCTATTTGAGCGGGGGTGTTGCAGTTGGGATCTGCTAGCTTTAGGTGTGAAACCTTTTGCCAATGCTTGCTATTTATATGATAGCTTGGTATTCGTTTGAGATTTCCTCAACCTGAGTGATCATGGTGGTAACTGGTTCCAAAACTAGTCCACTTAGGATCCACCCAAAAATAGTATTTTGTGCCAATAGTTTGTTTGAAATTTTCTCAACACCCTCGAGTATTATCTGAGGTATGAAATCGCTGCCTAATAGAATGTCTATTTGAGCTTGGAGGCATATTTGTTAGTTGCGGTAAGACTATAGCTTCTGCTTTAATTCTCTTATCCGCTTGGGGGCAAATTAGAGTAATGGGATTATTGGGAACTGAGGTATTCGTCTGAGATTTCCTCAACCTGAGTGGTCATGGTGGTAACTGGTTCCGAAACTAGTCCACTTAGGATCCACCCAAAAATAATATTTTGTGCCAATAGTTTGTTTGAAATTTTTTCAAGACCCTCGAGTATTATCTGAGGTATGAGATCGCTGCCTAATAGAATGTCTTTTTGAGCGGGGGCGTTGCAGTTGGGATCTGCTAGCTTTAGGTGTGAAACCTTTTGCCAATGCTTGCTATTTATATGATAGCTTGGAGGCATATTTGTTAGTTGCGGTAAGACTATAGCTTCTGCTTTAATTCTCTTATCCGCTTGGGGGCAAATTAGAGTAATGGGATCATTGCGAACTGACGTATTCGTTTGAGATTTCCTCAACCTGAGTGGTCATGGTGGTAACTGGTTCCGAAACTAGTCCACTTAGGATCCACCCAAAAATAGTATTTTGTGCCAATAGTTTGTTTGAAATTTTCTCAACACCTTCGAGTATTATCTGAGGTATGAGATCGCTGCCTAATAGAATGTCTATTTGAGCGGGGGTGTTGCAGTTGGGATCTGCTAGCTTTAGGTGTGAAATCCTTTGCCAATGCTTGCTATTTATATGATAGCTTGGAAGCATATTTGTTAGTTGCGGTAAGACTATGGCTTCTGCTTTAATTCTCTTATCCGCTTGGGGGGAAATTAGAGTAATGGGATCATTGCGAACTGACGTATTCGTTTGAGATTTCCTCAACCTGAGTGGTCATGGTGGTAACTGGTTCCGAAACTAGTCCACTTAGGATCCACCCAAAAATAGTATTTTGTGCCAATAGTTTGTTTGAAATTTTCTCAACACCCTCGAGTATTATCTGAGGTATGAGATCGCTGCCTAATAAAATGTCTATTTGAGCGCTGGTGTTGCAGTTGGGATCTGCTAGCTTTAGGTGTGAAATCCTTTGCCAATGCTTGCTATTTATATGATAGCTTGAAAGCATATTTGTTAGTTGCGGTAAGACTATGGCTTCTGCTTTAATTCTCTTATCCGCTTGGGGGGAAATTAGAGTAATGGGATCATTGCGAACTGACGTATTCGTTTGAGATTTCCTCAACCTGAGTGGTCATGGTGGTAACTGGTTCCGAAACTAGTCCACTTAGGATCCACCCAAAAATAGTATTTTGTGCCAATAGTTTGTTTGAAATTTTCTCAACACCCTCGAGTATTATCTGAGGCATGAGATCGCTGCCTAATAGAATGTCTATTTGAGCGGGGGTGTTGCAGTTGGGATCTGCTAGCTTTAGGTGTGAAACCTTTTGCCAATGCTTGCTATTTATATGATAGCTTGGAAGCATATTTGTTAGTTGCGGTAAGACTATGGCTTCTGCTTTAATTCTCTTATCCGCTTGGGGGGAAATTAGAGAAATGGGATCATTGCGAACTGACGTATTCGCTTGAGATTTCCTCAACCTGAGTGGTCATGGTGGTAACTGGTTCCGAAACTAGTCCACTTAGGATCCACCCAAAAATAGTATTTTGTGCCAATAGTTTGTTTGAAATTTTCTCAACACCCTCGAGTATTATCTGAGGCATGAGATCGCTGCATAATAGAATGTCTATTTGAGCGGGGGTGTTGCAGTTGGGATCTGCTAGCTTTAGGTGTGAAACCTTTTGCCAATGCTTGCTATTTATATGATAGCTTGGAAGCATATTTGTTAGTTGCGGTAAGACTATAGCTTCTGCTTTAATTCTCTTACCCGCTTGGGGGGAAATTAGAGTAATGGGATTATTGTGAACTGAGGTATTCGTTTGAGATTTCCTCAACCTGAGTGGTCATGGTGGTAACTGGTTCCGAAAGTAGTCCACTTAGGATCCACCCAAAAATAGTATTTTGTGCCAATAGTTTGTTTGAAATTTTCTCAACACCCTCGAGTATTATCTGAGGTATGAGATCGCTGCCTAATAGAATGTCTATTTGAGCAGGGGTGTCGCAGTTGGGATCTGCTAGCTTTAGGTGTGAAACCTTTTGCCAATGCTTGCTATTTATATGATAGCTTGGAAGCATATTTGTTAGTTGCGGTAAGACTATAGCTTCTGCTTTAATTCTCTTATCCGCTTGGGGGGAAATTAGAGTAATGGGATTATTGTGAACTGAGGTATTCGTTTGAGATTTCCTCAACCTGAGTGGTCATGGTGGTAACTGGTTCCGAAAGTAGTCCACTTAGGATCCACCCAAAAATAGTATTTTGTGCCAATAGTTTGTTTGAAATTTTCTCAACACCCTCGAGTATTATCTGAGGTATGAGATCGCTGCCTAATAGAATGTCTATTTGAGCAGGGGTGTCGCAGTTGGGATCTGCTAGCTTTAGGTGTGAAACCTTTTGCCAATGCTTGCTATTTATATGATAGCTTGGAAGCATATTTGTTAGTTGCGGTAAGACTATAGCTTCTGCTTTAATTCTCTTATCCGCTTGGGGAGAAATTAGAGTAATGGGATTATTGCGAACTGACGTATTCGTTTGAGATTTCCTCAACCTGAGTGGTCATGGTGGTAACTGGTTCCGAAACTAGTCCACTTAGGATCCACCCAAAAATAGTATTTTGTGCCAATAGTTTGTTCGAAATTTTCTCTACACCCTCGAGTATTATCTGAGGTATGAGATCGCTGCCTAATAGAATGTCTATTTGAGCGGGGGTGTTGCAGTTGGGATCTGCTAGCTTTAGGTGTGAAACCTTTTGCCAATGCTTGCTATTTATATGATAGCTTGGAAGCATATTTGTTAGTTGCGGTAAGACTATAGCTTCTGCTTTAATTCTCTTATCCGCTTGGGGGGAAATTAGAGTAATGGGATTATTGTGAACTGAGGTATTCGTTTGAGATTTCCTCAACCTGAGTGGTCATGGTGGTAACTGGTTCCGAAACTAGTCCACTTAGGATCCACCCAAAAATAGTATTTTGTGCCAATAGTTTGTTTGAAATTTTCTCAACACCTTCGAGTATTATCTGAGGTATGAGATCGCTGCCTAATAGAATGTCTATTTGAGCAGTGGTGTTGCAGTTGGGATCTGCTAGCTTTAGGTGTGAAACCTTTTGCCAATGCTTGCTATTTATATGATAGCTTGGAGGCATATTTGTTAGTTGCGGTAAGACTATAGCTTCTGCTTTAATTTTCTTATCCGCTTGGGGGGAAATTAGAGTAATGAGATTATTGTGAACTGAGGTATTCGTTTGAGATTTCCTCAACCTGAGTGGTCATGGTGGTAACTGGTTCCGAAACTAGTCCACTTAGGATCCACCCAAAAATAGTATTTTGTGCCAATAGTTTGTTTGAAATTTTCTCAACACCCTCGAGTATTATCTGAGGTATGAGATCGCTGCCTAATAGAATGTCTATTTGAGCAGTGGTGTTGCAGTTGGGATCTGCTAGCTTTAGGTGTGAAACCTTTTGCCAATGCTTGCTATTTATATGATAGCTTGGAGGCATATTTGCTAGTTGCGGTAAGACTATAGCTTCTGCTTTAATTCTCTTATCCGCTTGGGGGGAAATTAGAGTAATGGGATTATTGTGAACTGAGGTATTCGTTTGAGATTTCCTCAACCTGAGTGGTCATGGTGGTAACTGGTTCCGAAACTAGTCCACTTAGGATCCACCCAAAAATAGTATTTTGTGCCGATAGTTTGTTTGAAATTTTCCCAACACCCTCGAGTATTATCTGAGGTATGAGATCGCTGCCTAATAGAATGTCTATTTGAGCGGGAACGTTGCAGTTGGGATCTGCTAGCTTTAGGTGTGAAACCTTTTGCCAATGCTTGCTATTTATATGATAGCTTGGAAGCATATTTGTTAGTTGCGGTAAGACTATAGCTTCTGCTTTAATTCTCTTACCCGCTTGGGGGGAAATTAGAGTAATGGGATTATTGTGAACTGAGGTATTCGTTTGAGATTTCCTCAACCTGAGTGGTCATGGTGGTAACTGGTTCCGAAACTAGTAAACTTAGGAGCCACCCAAAAATAATATTTTGTGCCAATAGTTTGTTTGAAATTTTCTCAACACCCTCGAGTATTATCTGAGGTATGAGATCGCTGCCTAATAGAATGTCTATTTGAGCAGGGGTGTCGCAGTTGGGATCTGCTAGCTTTAGGTGTGAAACCTTTTGCCAATGCTTGCTATTTATATGATAGCTTGGAAGCATATTTGTTAGTTGCGGTAAGACTATAGCTTCTGCTTTAATTCTCTTATCCGCTTGGGGAGAAATTAGAGTAATGGGATTATTGCGAACTGACGTATTCGTTTGAGATTTCCTCAACCTGAGTGGTCATGGTGGTAACTGGTTCCGAAACTAGTCCACTTAGGATCCACCCAAAAATAGTATTTTGTGCCAATAGTTTGTTCGAAATTTTCTCTACACCCTCGAGTATTATCTGAGGTATGAGATCGCTGCCTAATAGAATGTCTATTTGAGCGGGGGTGTTGCAGTTGGGATCTGCTAGCTTTAGGTGTGAAACCTTTTGCCAATGCTTGCTATTTATATGATAGCTTGGAAGCATATTTGTTAGTTGCGGTAAGACTATAGCTTCTGCTTTAATTCTCTTATCCGCTTGGGGGGAAATTAGAGTAATGGGATTATTGTGAACTGAGGTATTCGTTTGAGATTTCCTCAACCTGAGTGGTCATGGTGGTAACTGGTTCCGAAACTAGTCCACTTAGGATCCACCCAAAAATAGTATTTTGCGCCAATAGTTTGTTTGACATTTTCTCAACACCCTCGAGTATTATCTGAGGTATGAGATCGCTGCCTAATAGAATGTCTATTTGAGCGGGGGTATTGCAGTTGAAATCTGCTAGCTTTAGGTGTGAAACCTTTTGCCAATGCTTGCTATTTATATAATAGCTTGGAAGCATATTTGTTAGTTGCGGTAAGACTATAGCTTCTGCTTTAATTCTCTTATCCGCTTGGGGGAACTGAGGTATTTGTTTGAGATTTCCTCAACCTGAGTGGGCATGGTGGTAACTGGTTCCGAAACTAGTCCACTTAGGATCCACCCAAAAATAGTATTTTGTGCCAATAATTTGTTTGAAATTTTCTCAACACCCTCGAGTATTATCTGAGGTATGAGATCGCTGCCTAATAGAATGTCTATTTGAGCGGGGGTGTTGCAGTTGGGATCTGCTAGCTTTAGGTGTGAAACCTTTTGCCAATGCTTGCTATTTATATGATAGCTTGCAAGCATATTTGTTAGTTGCGGTAAGACTATAGCTTCTGCTTTAATTCTCTTATCCGCTTGGGGGAACTGAGGTATTTGTTTGAGATTTCCTCAACCTGAGTGGGCATGGTGGTAACTGGTTCCGAAACTAGTCCACTTAGGATCCACCCAAAAATAGTATTTTGTGCCAATAATTTGTTTGAAATTTTCTCAACACCCTCGAGTATTATCTGAGGTATGAGATCGCTGCCTAATAGAATGTCTATTTGAGCAGGGGTGTCGCAGTTGGGATCTGCTAGCTTTAGGTGTGAAACCTTTTGCCAATGCTTGCTATTTATATGATAGCTTGGAAGCATATTTGTTAGTTGCGGTAAGACTATAGCTTCTGCTTTAATTCTCTTATCCGCTTGGGGAGAAATTAGAGTAATGGGATTATTGCGAACTGACGTATTCGTTTGAGATTTCCTCAACCTGAGTGGTCATGGTGGTAACTGGTTCCGAAACTAGTCCACTTAGGATCCACCCAAAAATAGTATTTTGTGCCAATAGTTTGTTCGAAATTTTCTCTACACCCTCGAGTATTATCTGAGGTATGAGATCGCTGCCTAATAGAATGTCTATTTGAGCGGGGGTGTTGCAGTTGGGATCTGCTAGCTTTAGGTGTGAAACCTTTTGCCAATGCTTGCTATTTATATGATAGCTTGCAAGCATATTTGTTAGTTGCGGTAAGACTATAGCTTCTGCTTTAATTCTCTTATCCGTTTGGGGGGAAATTAGAGTAATGGGATTATTGTGAACTGAGGTATTCGTTTGAGATTTCCTCAACCTGAGTGGTCATGGTGGTAACTGGTTCCGAAACTAGTCCACTTAGGATCCACCCAAAAATAGTATTTTGTGCCAATAGTTTGTTTGAAATTTTCTCAACACCCTCGAGTATTACCTGAGGTATGAGATCGCTGCCTAATAGAATGTCTATTTGAGCAGGGGTGTTGCAGTTGGGATCTGCTAGCTTTAGGTATGAAACCTTTTGCCAATGCTTGCTATTTATATGATAGCTTGCAAGCATATTTGTTAGTTGCGGTAAGACTATAGCTTCTGCTTTAATTCTCTTATCCGCTTGGGGGAACTGAGGTATTCGTTTGAGATTTCCTCAACCTGAGTGGGCATGGTGGTAACTGGTTCCGAAACTAGTCCACTTAGGATCCACCCAAAAATAGTATTTTGTGCCAATAATTTGTTTGAAATTTTCTCAACACCCTCGAGTATTATCTGAGGTATGAGAACGCTGCCTAATAGAATGTCTATTTGAGCGGGGGTGTTGCAGTTGGGATCTGCTAGCTTTAGGTGTGAAACCTTTTGCCAATGCTTGCTATTTATATGATAGCTTGCAAGCATATTTGTTAGTTGCGGTAAGACTATAGCTTCTGCTTTAATTCTCTTATCCGCTTGGGGGAACTGAGGTATTCGTTTGAGATTTCCTCAACCTGAGTGGGCATGGTGGTAACTGGTTCCGAAACTAGTCCACTTAGGATCCACCCAAAAATAGTATTTTGTGCCAATAGTTTGTTTGAAATTTTCTCAACACCCTCGAGTATTATCTGAGGTATGAGATCGCTGCCTAATAGAATGTCTATTTGAGCGGGGGTGTTGCAGTTGGGATCTGCTAGCTTTAGGTGTGAAACCTTTTGCCAATGCTTGCTATTTATATGATAGCTTGGAAGCATATTTGTTAGTTGCGGTAAGACTATAGCTTCTGCTTTAATTCTCTTATCCGCTTGGGGGAACTGAGGTATTCGTTTGAGATTTCCTCAACCTGAGTGGTCATGGTGGTAACTGGTTCCGAAACTAGTCCACTTAGGATCTACCCAAAAATAGTATTTTGTGCCAATAGTTTGTTTGAAATTTTCTCAACACCCTCGAGTATTATCTGAGGTATGAGATCACTGCCTAATAGAAGACTTTAGCTTCTGCTTTAATTCTCTTATCCGCTTGGGGGAACTGAGGTATTCGTTTGAGATTTCCTCAACCTGAGTGGTCATGGTGGTAACTGGTTCCGAAACTAGTCCACTTAGGATCCACCTAAAAATAGTATTTTGTGCCAATAGTTTGTTTGAAATTTTCTCAACACCCTCGAGTATTATCTGAGGTATGAGATCGCTGCCTAATAGAATGTCTATTTGAGCGGGGGTGTTGCAGTTGGGATCTGCTAGCTTTAGGTGTGAAACCTTTTGCCAATGCTTGCTATTTATATGATAGCTTGCAAGCATATTTGTTAGTTGCGGTAACACTATAGCTTCTGCTTTAATTCTCTTATCCGCTTGGGGGGAAATTAGAGTAATGGGATTATTGTGAACTGAGGTATTCGTTTGAGATTTCCTCAACCTGAGTGGTCATGGTGGTAACTGGTTCCGAAACTAGTCCACTTAGGATCCACCCAAAAATAGTATTTTGTGCCAATAGTTTGTTTGAAATTTTCTCAACACCCTCGAGTATTACCTGAGGTATGAGAACGCTGCCTAATAGAATGTCTATTTGAGCGGGGGTGTTGCAGTTGGGATCTGCTAGCTTTAGGTGTGAAACCTTTTGCCAATGCTTGCTATTTATATGATAGCTTGCAAGCATATTTGTTAGTTGCGGTAAGACTATAGCTTCTGCTTTAATTCTCTTATCCGCTTGGGGGAACTGAGGTATTCGTTTGAGATTTCCTCAACCTGAGTGGGCATGGTGGTAACTGGTTCCGAAACTAGTCCACTTAGGATCCACCCAAAAATAGTATTTTGTGCCAATAATTTGTTTGAAATTTTCTCAACACCCTCGAGTATTATCTGAGGTATGAGAACGCTGCCTAATAGAATGTCTATTTGAGCGGGGGTGTTGCAGTTGGGATCTGCTAGCTTTAGGTGTGAAACCTTTTGCCAATGCTTGCTATTTATATGATAGCTTGCAAGCATATTTGTTAGTTGCGGTAAGACTATAGCTTCTGCTTTAATTCTCTTATCCGCTTGGGGGAACTGAGGTATTCGTTTGAGATTTCCTCAACCTGAGTGGGCATGGTGGTAACTGGTTCCGAAACTAGTCCACTTAGGATCCACCCAAAAATAGTATTTTGTGCCAATAGTTTGTTTGAAATTTTCTCAACACCCTCGAGTATTATCTGAGGTATGAGATCGCTGCCTAATAGAATGTCTATTTGAGCGGGGGTGTTGCAGTTGGGATCTGCTAGCTTTAGGTGTGAAACCTTTTGCCAATGCTTGCTATTTATATGATAGCTTGGAAGCATATTTGTTAGTTGCGGTAAGACTATAGCTTCTGCTTTAATTCTCTTATCCGCTTGGGGGAACTGAGGTATTCGTTTGAGATTTCCTCAACCTGAGTGGTCATGGTGGTAACTGGTTCCGAAACTAGTCCACTTAGGATCTACCCAAAAATAGTATTTTGTGCCAATAGTTTGTTTGAAATTTTCTCAACACCCTCGAGTATTATCTGAGGTATGAGATCACTGCCTAATAGAAGACTTTAGCTTCTGCTTTAATTCTCTTATCCGCTTGGGGGAACTGAGGTATTCGTTTGAGATTTCCTCAACCTGAGTGGTCATGGTGGTAACTGGTTCCGAAACTAGTCCACTTAGGATCCACCTAAAAATAGTATTTTGTGCCAATAGTTTGTTTGAAATTTTCTCAACACCCTCGAGTATTATCTGAGGTATGAGATCGCTGCCTAATAGAATGTCTATTTGAGCGGGGGTGTTGCAGTTGGGATCTGCTAGCTTTAGGTGTGAAACCTTTTGCCAATGCTTGCTATTTATATGATAGCTTGCAAGCATATTTGTTAGTTGCGGTAACACTATAGCTTCTGCTTTAATTCTCTTATCCGCTTGGGGGGAAATTAGAGTAATGGGATTATTGTGAACTGAGGTATTCGTTTGAGATTTCCTCAACCTGAGTGGTCATGGTGGTAACTGGTTCCGAAACTAGTCCACTTAGGATCCACCCAAAAATAGTATTTTGTGCCAATAGTTTGTTTGAAATTTTCTCAACACCCTCGAGTATTACCTGAGGTATGAGATCGCTGCCTAATAGAATGTCTATTTGAGCAGGGGTGTTGCAGTTGGGATCTGCTAGCTTTAGGTATGAAACCTTTTGCCAATGCTTGCTATTTATATGATAGCTTGGAAGCATATTTGTTAGTTGCGGTAAGACTATAGCTTCTGCTTTAATTCTCTTATCCGCTTGGGGGGAAATTAGAGTAATGGGATTATTGTGAACTAAGGTATTCGTTTGAGATTTCCTCAACCTGAGTGGTCATGGTGGTAACTGGTTCCGAAACTAGTCCACTTAGGATCCACCCAAAAATAGTATTTTGTGCCAATAGTTTGTTTGAAATTTTCTCAACACCCTCGAGTATTATCTGAGGTATGAGAATGCTGCCTAATAGAATGTCTATTTGAGCGGGGGTGTTGCAGTTGGGATCTGCTAGCTTTAGGTGTGAAAGCTTTTGCCAATGCTTGCTATTTATATGACAGCTTGGAAGCATATTTGTTAGTTGCGGTAAGACTATAGCTTCTGCTTTAATTCTCTTATCCGCTTGGGGGAACTGAGGTATTCGTTTGAGATTTCCTAAACCTGAGTGGTCATGGTGGTAACTGGTTCCGAAACTAGTCCACTTAGGATCCACCCAAAAATAGTATTTTGTGCCAATAGTTTGTTTGAAATTTTTTCAACACCCTCGAGTATTATCTGAGGTATGAGATCGCTGCCTAATAGAATGTCTATTTGTGCGGGGGTGTTGCAGTTGGGATCTGCTAGCTTTAGGTGTGAAACCTTTTGCCAATGCTTGCTATTTATATGATAGCTTGGAAGCATATTTGTTAGTTGCGGTAAGACTATAGCTTCTGCTTTAATTCTCCTATCCGCTTGGGGGGAAATTAGTGGAATGGGATTATTGTGAACTGAGGTATTCGTTTGAGATTTCCTCAACCTGAGTGGTCATGGTGGTAACTGGTTCCGAAACTAGCCCACTTAGGATCCACCCAAATATAGTATTTTGTGCCAATAGTTTGTTTGAAATTTTCTCAACACCCTCGAGTATTATCTGAGGTATGAGAATGCTGCCTAATAGAATGTCTATTTGAGCGGGGGTGTTGCAGTTGGGATCTGCTAGCTTTAGGTGTGAAAGCTTTTGCCAATGCTTGCTATTTATATGACAGCTTGGAAGCATATTTGTTAGTTGCGGTAAGACTATAGCTTCTGCTTTAATTCTCTTATCCGCTTGGGGGAACTGAGGTATTTGTTTGAGATTTCCTCAACCTGAGTGGTCATGGTGGTAACTGGTTCCGAAACTAGTCCACTTAGGATCCACCCAAAAATAGTATTTTGTGCCAATAGTTTGTTTGAAATTGAGGTATTCATTTGAGATTTCCTCAACCTGAGTGGTCATGGTGGTAACTGGTTCCGAAACTAGTCCACTTAGGATCCACCCAAAAATAGTATTTTGTGCCAATAGTTTGTTTGAAATTTTCTCAACACCTTCGAGTATTATCTGAGGTATGAGATCGCTGCCTAATAGAATGTCTATTTGTGCGGGGGTGTTGCAGTTGGGATCTGCTAGCTTTAGGTGTGAAACCTTTTGCCAATGCTTGCTATTTATATGATAGCTTGGAAGCATATTTGTTAGTTGCGGTAAGACTATAGCTTCTGCTTTAATTCTCTTATCCGCTTGGGGGGAAATTCGAGTAATGGGATTATTGTGAACTGAGGTATTCATTTGAGATTTCCTCAACCTGAGTGGTCATGGTGGTAACTGGTTCCGAAACTAGTCCACTTAGGATCCACCCAAAAATAGTATTTTGTTCCAATAGTTTGTTTGAAATTTTCTCAACACCTTCGAGTATTATCTGAGGTATGAGATCGCTGCCTAATAGAATGTCTATTTGTGCGGGGGTGTTGCAGTTGGGATCTGCTAGCTTTAGGTGTGAAAGCTTTTGCCAATGCTTGCTATTTATATGATAGCTTGGAAGCATATTTGTTAGTTGCTGTAAGACTATAGCTTCTGCTTTAATTCTCTTATCCGCTTGGGGGGAAATTAGAGTAATGGGATTATTGTGAACTGAGGTATTCGTTTGAGATTTCCTCAACCTGAGTGGTCATGGTGGTAACTGGTTCCGAAACTAACTGCCCCTCTGAGGTATGAGATTGCTGCCTAATAGAATGTCTATTTGAGCGGGGGTGTTGCAGTTGGGATCTGCTAGCTTTAGGTGTGAAACCTTTTGCCAATGCTTGCTATTTATATGATAGCATGGAAGCATATTTGTTAGTTGCGGTAAGACTATAGCTTCTGCTTTAGTTCTCTTATCCGCTTGGGGGGAAATTAGAGTAATGGGATTATTGTGAACTGAGGTATTCGTTTGAGATTTCCTCAACCTGAGTGGTCATGGTGGTAACTGGTTCCGAAACTAGTCCACTTAGGATCCACCCAAAAATAGTATTTTGTGCCAATAGTTTGTTTGAAATTTTCGCAACACCCTCGAGTATTATCTGAGGTATGAGATCGCTGCCTAATAGAATGTCTATTTGAGCGGGGGTGTTGCAGTTGGGATCTGCTAGCTTTAGGTGTGAAACCTTTTGCCAATGCTTGCTATTTATATGATAGCTTGGAAGCATATTTGTTAGTTGCGGTAAGACTATAGCTTCTGCTTTAATTCTCTTATCCGCTTGGGGGGAAATTAGAGTAATGGGATTATTGTGAACTGAGGTATTCGTTTGAGATTTCCTCAACCTGAGTGGTCATGGTGGTAACTGGTTCCGAAACTAGTCCACTTAGGATCCACCCAAAAATAGTATTTTGCGCCAATAGTTTGTTTGACATTTTCTCAACACCCTCGAGTATTATCTGAGGTATGAGATCGCTGCCTAATAGAATGTCTATTTGAGCGGGGGTATTGCAGTTGAAATCTGCTAGCTTTAGGTGTGAAACCTTTTGCCAATGCTTGCTATTTATATAATAGCTTGGAAGCATATTTGTTAGTTGCGGTAAGACTATAGCTTCTGCTTTAATTCTCTTATCCGCTTGGGGGAACTGAGGTATTTGTTTGAGATTTCCTCAACCTGAGTGGGCATGGTGGTAACTGGTTCCGAAACTAGTCCACTTAGGATCCACCCAAAAATAGTATTTTGTGCCAATAATTTGTTTGAAATTTTCTCAACACCCTCGAGTATTATCTGAGGTATGAGATCGCTGCCTAATAGAATGTCTATTTGAGCGGGGGTGTTGCAGTTGGGATCTGCTAGCTTTAGGTGTGAAACCTTTTGCCAATGCTTGCTATTTATATGATAGCTTGCAAGCATATTTGTTAGTTGCGGTAAGACTATAGCTTCTGCTTTAATTCTCTTATCCGTTTGGGGGGAAATTAGAGTAATGGGATTATTGTGAACTGAGGTATTCGTTTGAGATTTCCTCAACCTGAGTGGTCATGGTGGTAACTGGTTCCGAAACTAGTCCACTTAGGATCCACCCAAAAATAGTATTTTGTGCCAATAGTTTGTTTGAAATTTTCTCAACACCCTCGAGTATTACCTGAGGTATGAGATCGCTGCCTAATAGAATGTCTATTTGAGCAGGGGTGTTGCAGTTGGGATCTGCTAGCTTTAGGTATGAAACCTTTTGCCAATGCTTGCTATTTATATGATAGCTTGCAAGCATATTTGTTAGTTGCGGTAAGACTATAGCTTCTGCTTTAATTCTCTTATCCGCTTGGGGGAACTGAGGTATTCGTTTGAGATTTCCTCAACCTGAGTGGGCATGGTGGTAACTGGTTCCGAAACTAGTCCACTTAGGATCCACCCAAAAATAGTATTTTGTGCCAATAATTTGTTTGAAATTTTCTCAACACCCTCGAGTATTATCTGAGGTATGAGAACGCTGCCTAATAGAATGTCTATTTGAGCGGGGGTGTTGCAGTTGGGATCTGCTAGCTTTAGGTGTGAAACCTTTTGCCAATGCTTGCTATTTATATGATAGCTTGCAAGCATATTTGTTAGTTGCGGTAAGACTATAGCTTCTGCTTTAATTCTCTTATCCGCTTGGGGGAACTGAGGTATTCGTTTGAGATTTCCTCAACCTGAGTGGGCATGGTGGTAACTGGTTCCGAAACTAGTCCACTTAGGATCCACCCAAAAATAGTATTTTGTGCCAATAGTTTGTTTGAAATTTTCTCAACACCCTCGAGTATTATCTGAGGTATGAGATCGCTGCCTAATAGAATGTCTATTTGAGCGGGGGTGTTGCAGTTGGGATCTGCTAGCTTTAGGTGTGAAACCTTTTGCCAATGCTTGCTATTTATATGATAGCTTGGAAGCATATTTGTTAGTTGCGGTAAGACTATAGCTTCTGCTTTAATTCTCTTATCCGCTTGGGGGAACTGAGGTATTCGTTTGAGATTTCCTCAACCTGAGTGGTCATGGTGGTAACTGGTTCCGAAACTAGTCCACTTAGGATCTACCCAAAAATAGTATTTTGTGCCAATAGTTTGTTTGAAATTTTCTCAACACCCTCGAGTATTATCTGAGGTATGAGATCACTGCCTAATAGAAGACTTTAGCTTCTGCTTTAATTCTCTTATCCGCTTGGGGGAACTGAGGTATTCGTTTGAGATTTCCTCAACCTGAGTGGTCATGGTGGTAACTGGTTCCGAAACTAGTCCACTTAGGATCCACCTAAAAATAGTATTTTGTGCCAATAGTTTGTTTGAAATTTTCTCAACACCCTCGAGTATTATCTGAGGTATGAGATCGCTGCCTAATAGAATGTCTATTTGAGCGGGGGTGTTGCAGTTGGGATCTGCTAGCTTTAGGTGTGAAACCTTTTGCCAATGCTTGCTATTTATATGATAGCTTGCAAGCATATTTGTTAGTTGCGGTAACACTATAGCTTCTGCTTTAATTCTCTTATCCGCTTGGGGGGAAATTAGAGTAATGGGATTATTGTGAACTGAGGTATTCGTTTGAGATTTCCTCAACCTGAGTGGTCATGGTGGTAACTGGTTCCGAAACTAGTCCACTTAGGATCCACCCAAAAATAGTATTTTGTGCCAATAGTTTGTTTGAAATTTTCTCAACACCCTCGAGTATTACCTGAGGTATGAGAACGCTGCCTAATAGAATGTCTATTTGAGCGGGGGTGTTGCAGTTGGGATCTGCTAGCTTTAGGTGTGAAACCTTTTGCCAATGCTTGCTATTTATATGATAGCTTGCAAGCATATTTGTTAGTTGCGGTAAGACTATAGCTTCTGCTTTAATTCTCTTATCCGCTTGGGGGAACTGAGGTATTCGTTTGAGATTTCCTCAACCTGAGTGGGCATGGTGGTAACTGGTTCCGAAACTAGTCCACTTAGGATCCACCCAAAAATAGTATTTTGTGCCAATAATTTGTTTGAAATTTTCTCAACACCCTCGAGTATTATCTGAGGTATGAGAACGCTGCCTAATAGAATGTCTATTTGAGCGGGGGTGTTGCAGTTGGGATCTGCTAGCTTTAGGTGTGAAACCTTTTGCCAATGCTTGCTATTTATATGATAGCTTGCAAGCATATTTGTTAGTTGCGGTAAGACTATAGCTTCTGCTTTAATTCTCTTATCCGCTTGGGGGAACTGAGGTATTCGTTTGAGATTTCCTCAACCTGAGTGGGCATGGTGGTAACTGGTTCCGAAACTAGTCCACTTAGGATCCACCCAAAAATAGTATTTTGTGCCAATAGTTTGTTTGAAATTTTCTCAACACCCTCGAGTATTATCTGAGGTATGAGATCGCTGCCTAATAGAATGTCTATTTGAGCGGGGGTGTTGCAGTTGGGATCTGCTAGCTTTAGGTGTGAAACCTTTTGCCAATGCTTGCTATTTATATGATAGCTTGGAAGCATATTTGTTAGTTGCGGTAAGACTATAGCTTCTGCTTTAATTCTCTTATCCGCTTGGGGGAACTGAGGTATTCGTTTGAGATTTCCTCAACCTGAGTGGTCATGGTGGTAACTGGTTCCGAAACTAGTCCACTTAGGATCTACCCAAAAATAGTATTTTGTGCCAATAGTTTGTTTGAAATTTTCTCAACACCCTCGAGTATTATCTGAGGTATGAGATCACTGCCTAATAGAAGACTTTAGCTTCTGCTTTAATTCTCTTATCCGCTTGGGGGAACTGAGGTATTCGTTTGAGATTTCCTCAACCTGAGTGGTCATGGTGGTAACTGGTTCCGAAACTAGTCCACTTAGGATCCACCTAAAAATAGTATTTTGTGCCAATAGTTTGTTTGAAATTTTCTCAACACCCTCGAGTATTATCTGAGGTATGAGATCGCTGCCTAATAGAATGTCTATTTGAGCGGGGGTGTTGCAGTTGGGATCTGCTAGCTTTAGGTGTGAAACCTTTTGCCAATGCTTGCTATTTATATGATAGCTTGCAAGCATATTTGTTAGTTGCGGTAACACTATAGCTTCTGCTTTAATTCTCTTATCCGCTTGGGGGGAAATTAGAGTAATGGGATTATTGTGAACTGAGGTATTCGTTTGAGATTTCCTCAACCTGAGTGGTCATGGTGGTAACTGGTTCCGAAACTAGTCCACTTAGGATCCACCCAAAAATAGTATTTTGTGCCAATAGTTTGTTTGAAATTTTCTCAACACCCTCGAGTATTACCTGAGGTATGAGATCGCTGCCTAATAGAATGTCTATTTGAGCAGGGGTGTTGCAGTTGGGATCTGCTAGCTTTAGGTATGAAACCTTTTGCCAATGCTTGCTATTTATATGATAGCTTGGAAGCATATTTGTTAGTTGCGGTAAGACTATAGCTTCTGCTTTAATTCTCTTATCCGCTTGGGGGGAAATTAGAGTAATGGGATTATTGTGAACTAAGGTATTCGTTTGAGATTTCCTCAACCTGAGTGGTCATGGTGGTAACTGGTTCCGAAACTAGTCCACTTAGGATCCACCCAAAAATAGTATTTTGTGCCAATAGTTTGTTTGAAATTTTCTCAACACCCTCGAGTATTATCTGAGGTATGAGAATGCTGCCTAATAGAATGTCTATTTGAGCGGGGGTGTTGCAGTTGGGATCTGCTAGCTTTAGGTGTGAAAGCTTTTGCCAATGCTTGCTATTTATATGACAGCTTGGAAGCATATTTGTTAGTTGCGGTAAGACTATAGCTTCTGCTTTAATTCTCTTATCCGCTTGGGGGAACTGAGGTATTCGTTTGAGATTTCCTAAACCTGAGTGGTCATGGTGGTAACTGGTTCCGAAACTAGTCCACTTAGGATCCACCCAAAAATAGTATTTTGTGCCAATAGTTTGTTTGAAATTTTTTCAACACCCTCGAGTATTATCTGAGGTATGAGATCGCTGCCTAATAGAATGTCTATTTGTGCGGGGGTGTTGCAGTTGGGATCTGCTAGCTTTAGGTGTGAAACCTTTTGCCAATGCTTGCTATTTATATGATAGCTTGGAAGCATATTTGTTAGTTGCGGTAAGACTATAGCTTCTGCTTTAATTCTCCTATCCGCTTGGGGGGAAATTAGTGGAATGGGATTATTGTGAACTGAGGTATTCGTTTGAGATTTCCTCAACCTGAGTGGTCATGGTGGTAACTGGTTCCGAAACTAGCCCACTTAGGATCCACCCAAATATAGTATTTTGTGCCAATAGTTTGTTTGAAATTTTCTCAACACCCTCGAGTATTATCTGAGGTATGAGAATGCTGCCTAATAGAATGTCTATTTGAGCGGGGGTGTTGCAGTTGGGATCTGCTAGCTTTAGGTGTGAAAGCTTTTGCCAATGCTTGCTATTTATATGACAGCTTGGAAGCATATTTGTTAGTTGCGGTAAGACTATAGCTTCTGCTTTAATTCTCTTATCCGCTTGGGGGAACTGAGGTATTTGTTTGAGATTTCCTCAACCTGAGTGGTCATGGTGGTAACTGGTTCCGAAACTAGTCCACTTAGGATCCACCCAAAAATAGTATTTTGTGCCAATAGTTTGTTTGAAATTGAGGTATTCATTTGAGATTTCCTCAACCTGAGTGGTCATGGTGGTAACTGGTTCCGAAACTAGTCCACTTAGGATCCACCCAAAAATAGTATTTTGTGCCAATAGTTTGTTTGAAATTTTCTCAACACCTTCGAGTATTATCTGAGGTATGAGATCGCTGCCTAATAGAATGTCTATTTGTGCGGGGGTGTTGCAGTTGGGATCTGCTAGCTTTAGGTGTGAAACCTTTTGCCAATGCTTGCTATTTATATGATAGCTTGGAAGCATATTTGTTAGTTGCGGTAAGACTATAGCTTCTGCTTTAATTCTCTTATCCGCTTGGGGGGAAATTCGAGTAATGGGATTATTGTGAACTGAGGTATTCATTTGAGATTTCCTCAACCTGAGTGGTCATGGTGGTAACTGGTTCCGAAACTAGTCCACTTAGGATCCACCCAAAAATAGTATTTTGTTCCAATAGTTTGTTTGAAATTTTCTCAACACCTTCGAGTATTATCTGAGGTATGAGATCGCTGCCTAATAGAATGTCTATTTGTGCGGGGGTGTTGCAGTTGGGATCTGCTAGCTTTAGGTGTGAAAGCTTTTGCCAATGCTTGCTATTTATATGATAGCTTGGAAGCATATTTGTTAGTTGCTGTAAGACTATAGCTTCTGCTTTAATTCTCTTATCCGCTTGGGGGGAAATTAGAGTAATGGGATTATTGTGAACTGAGGTATTCGTTTGAGATTTCCTCAACCTGAGTGGTCATGGTGGTAACTGGTTCCGAAACTAACTGCCCCTCTGAGGTATGAGATTGCTGCCTAATAGAATGTCTATTTGAGCGGGGGTGTTGCAGTTGGGATCTGCTAGCTTTAGGTGTGAAACCTTTTGCCAATGCTTGCTATTTATATGATAGCATGGAAGCATATTTGTTAGTTGCGGTAAGACTATAGCTTCTGCTTTAGTTCTCTTATCCGCTTGGGGGGAAATTAGAGTAATGGGATTATTGTGAACTGAGGTATTCGTTTGAGATTTCCTCAACCTGAGTGGTCATGGTGGTAACTGGTTCCGAAACTAGTCCACTTAGGATCCACCCAAAAATAGTATTTTGTGCCAATAGTTTGTTTGAAATTTTCGCAACACCCTCGAGTATTATCTGAGGTATGAGATCGCTGCCTAATAGAATGTCTATTTGAGCGGGGGTGTTGCAGTTGGGATCTGCTAGCTTTAGGTGTGAAACCTTTTGCCAATGCTTGCTATTTATATGATAGCTTGGAAGCATATTTGTTAGTTGCGGTAAGACTATAGCTTCTGCTTTAATTCTCTTATCCGCTTGGGGGGAAATTAGAGTAATGGGATTATTGTGAACTGAGGTATTCGTTTGAGATTTCCTCAACCTGAGTGGTCATGGTGGTAACTGGTTCCGAAACTAGTCCACTTAGGATCCAGCCAAAAATAGTATTTTGTGCCAATAGTTTGTTTGAAATTTTCTCAACACCCTCGAGTATTATCTAAGGTAGGAGATCGCTGCCTAATAGAATGTCTATTTGAGCGGAGGTGTTGCAGTTGGGATCTGCTAGCTTTAGGTGTGAAAGCTTTTGCCAATGCTTGCTATTTATATGATAGCTTGGAAGCATATTTGTTAGTTGCGGTAAGACTATAGCTTCTGCTTTAATTCTCTTATCCGCTTGGGGGGAAATTAGAGTAATGGGATTATTGTGAACTGAGGTATTCGTTTGAGATTTCCTCAACCTTAGTGGTCATGGTGGTAACTGGTTCCGAAACTAGTCCACTTAGGATCCAGCCAAAAATAGTATTTTGTGCCAATAGTTTGTTTGAAATTTTCTCAACACCCTCGAGTATTATCTGAGGTATGAGATCGCTGCCTAATAGAAGGTCTATTTGAGCGAAGGTATTGCAGTTGGGATCTGCTAGCTTTAGGTGTGAAACCTTTTGCCAATGCTTGCTATTTATATGATAGCTTGGAAGCATATTTGTTAGTTGCGGTAAGACTATAGCTTCTGCTTGAATTCTCTTATCCGCTTGGGGGGAAATTAGAGTAATGGGATTATTGTGAACTGAGGTATTCGTTTGAGATTTCCTCAACCTGAGTGGTCATGGTGGTAACTGGTTCCGAAACTAGTCCACTTAGGATCCAGCCAAAAATAGTATTTTGTGCCAATAGTTTGTTTGAAATTTTCTCAACACCCTCGAGTATTATCTGAGGTATAAGATCGCTGCCTAATAGAAGGTCTATTTGAGCGGGGGTGTTGCAGTTGGGATCTGCTAGCTTTAGGTGTGAAACCTTTTGCCAGTGCTTGCTATTTATATGATAGCTTGGAAGCATATTTGTTAGTTGCGGTAAGACTATAGCTTCTGCTTTAATTCTCTTATCCGCTTGAGGGGAAATTAGAGTAACGGGATTATTGTGAACTGAGGTATTCGTTTGAGATTTCCTCAACCTGAGTGGTCATGGTGGTAACTGGTTCCGAAACTAGTCCACTTAGGATCCACCCAAAAATAGTATTTTGTGCCAATAGTTTGTTTGAAATTTTCTCAACACCTTCGAGTATTATCTGAGGTATGAGATCGCTGCCTAATAGAATGTCTATTTGTGTGGGGGTGTTGCAGTTGGGATCTGCTAGCTTTAGGTGTGAAACCTTTTGCCAATGCTTGCTATTTATATGATAGCTTGGAAGCATATTTGTTAGTTGCGGTAAGACTATAGCTTCTGCTTTAATTCTCTTATCCGCTTGGGGGGAAATTCGAGTAATGGGATTATTGTGAACTGAGGTATTCGTTTGAGATTTCCTCAACCTGAGTGGTCATGGTGGTAACTGGTTCCGAAACTAGTCCACTTAGGATCCACCCAAAAATAGTATTTTGTGCCAATAGTTTGTTTGAAATTTTCTCAACACCCTCGAGTATTATCTGAGGTAGGAGATCGCTGCCTAATAGAATGTCTATTTGAGCGGAGGTGTTGCAGTTGGGATCTGCTAGCTTTAGGTGTGAAACCTTTTGCCAATGCTTGCTATTTATATGATAGCTTGGAAGCATATTTGTTAGTTGCGGTAAGACTATAGCTTCTGCTTTAATTCTCTTATCCGCTTGGGGGGAAATTAGAGTAATGGGATTATTGTGAACTGAGGTATTCGTTTGAGGTTTCCTCAACCTGAGTGGTCATGGTGGTAACTGGTTCCGAAACTAGTCCACTTAGGATCCACCCAAAAATAGTATTTTGTGCCAATAGTTTGTTTGAAATTTTCTCAACACCTTCGAGTATTATCTGAGGTATGAGATCGCTGCCTAATAGAATGTCTATTTGTGTGGGGGTGTTGCAGTTGGGATCTGCTAGCTTTAGGTGTGAAACCTTTTGCCAATGCTTGCTATTTATATGATAGCTTGGAAGCATATTTGTTAGTTGCGGTAAGACTATAGCTTCTGCTTGAATTCTCTTATCCGCTTGGGGGGAAATTAGAGTAATGGGATTATTGTGAACTGAGGTATTCGTTTGAGATTTCCTCAACCTGAGTGGTCATGGTGGTAACTGGTTCCGAAACTAGTCCACTTAGGATCCAGCCAAAAATAGTATTTTGTGCCAATAGTTTGTTTGAAATTTTCTCAACACCCTCGAGTATTATCTGAGGTATGAGATCGCTGCCTAATAGAAGGTCTATTTGAGCGGGGGTGTTGCAGTTGGGATCTGCTAGCTTTAGGTGTGAAACCTTTTGCCAATGCTTGCTATTTATATGATAGCTTGGAAGCATATTTGTTAGTTGCGGTAAGACTATAGCTTCTGCTTTAATTCTCTTATCCGCTTGGGGGGAAATTAGAGTAATGGGATTATTGTGAACTGAGGTATTCGTTTGAGATTTCCTCAACCTGAGTGGTCATGGTGGTAACTGGTTCCGAAACTAGTCCACTTAGGATCCACCCAAAAATAGTATTTTGTGCCAATAGTTTGTTTGAAATTTTCTCAACACCTTCGAGTATTATCTGAGGTATGAGATCGCTGCCTAATAGAATGTCTATTTGTGTGGGGGTGTTGCAGTTGGGATCTGCTAGCTTTAGGTGTGAAACCTTTTGCCAATGCTTGCTATTTATATGATAGCTTGGAAGCATATTTGTTAGTTGCGGTAAGACTATAGCTTCTGCTTTAATTCTCTTATCCGCTTGGGGGGAAATTAGAGTAATGGGATTATTGTGAACTTAGGTATTCGTTTGAGATTTCCTCAACCTGAGTGGTCATGGTGGTAACTGGTTCCGAAACTAGTCCACTTAGGATCCACCCAAAAATAGTATTTTGTGCCAATAGTTTGTTTGAAATTTTCTCAACAACCTCGAGTATTATCTGAGGTATGAGATCGCTGCCTAATAGAATGTCTATTTGTGCGGGGGTGTTGCAGTTGAGATCTGCTAGCTTTAGGTGTGAAACCTTTTGCCAATGCTTGCTATTTATATGATAGCTTGGAAGCATATTTGTTAGTTGCGGTAAGACTATAGCTTCTGCTTTAATTCTCTTATCCGCTTGGGGGGAAATTAGAGTAATGGGATTATTGTGAACTTAGGTATTCGTTTGAGATTTCCTCAACCTGAGTGGTCATGGTGGTAACTGGTTCCGAAACTAGTCCACTTAGGATCCACCCAAAAATAGTATTTTGTGCCAATAGTTTGTTTGAAATTTTCTCAACAACCTCGAGTATTATCTGAGGTATGAGATCGCTGCCTAATAGAATGTCTATTTGAGCGGGGGTGTTGCAGTTGGGATCTGCTAGCTTTAGGTGTGAAACCTTTTGCCAATGCTTGCTATTTATATGATAGCTTGGAAGCATATTTGTTAGTTGCGGTAAGACTATAGCTTCTGCTTTAATTCTCTTATCCGCTTGGGGAGAAATTAGAGTAACGGGATTATTGTGAACTGAGGTATTCGTTTGAGATTTCCTCAACCTGAGTGGTCATGGTGGTAACTGGTTCCGAAACTAGTCCACTTAGGATCCACCCAAAAATAGTATTTTGTGCCAATAGTTTGTTTGAAATTTTCTCAACACCCTCGAGTATTATCTGAGGTATGAGATCGCTGCCTAATAGAATGTCTATTTGAGCGGGGGTGTTGCAGTTGAGATCTGCTAGCTTTAGGTGTGAAACCTTTTGCCAATGCTTGCTATTTATATGATAGCTTGGAAGCATATTTGTTAGTTGCGGTAAGACTATAGCTTCTGCTTTAATTCTCTTATCCGCTTGGGGGGAAATTAGAGTAATGGGATTATTGTGAACTTAGGTATTCGTTTGAGATTTCCTCAACCTGAGTGGTCATGGTGGTAACTGGTTCCGAAACTAGTCCACTTAGGATCCACCCAAAAATAGTATTTTGTGCCAATAGTTTGTTTGAAATTTTCTCAACAACCTCGAGTATTATCTGAGGTATGAGATCGCTGCCTAATAGAATGTCTATTTGAGCGGGGGTGTTGCAGTTGGGATCTGCTAGCTTTAGGTATGAAACCTTTTGCCAATGCTTGCTATTTATATGATAGCTTGGAAGCATATTTGTTAGTTGCGGTAAGACTATAGCTTCTGCTTTAATTCTCTTATCCGCTTGGGGGGAAATTAGAGTAATGGGATTATTGTGAACTGAGGTATTCGTTTGAGATTTCCTCAACCTGAGTGGTCATGGTGGTAACTGGTTCCGAAACTAACTGCCCCTCTGAGGTATGAGATTGCTGCCTAATAGAATGTCTATTTGAGCGGGGTTGTTGCAGTTGGGATCTGCTAGCTTTAGGTGTGAAACCTTTTGCCAATGCTTGCTATTTATATGATAGCTTGGAAGCACATTTGTTAGTTGCGGTAAGACTATAGCTTCTGCTTTAATTCTCTTATCCGCTTGGGGGGAAATTAGAGTAATGGGATTATTGTGAACTGAGGTATTCGTTTGAGATTTCCTCAACCTGAGTGGTCATGGTGGTAACTGGTTCCGAAACTAGTCCACTCAGGATCCACCCAAAAATAGTATTTTGTGCCAATAGTTTGTTTGAAATTTTCGCAACACCCTCGAGTATTATCTGAGGTATGAGATCGCTGCCTAATAGAATGTCTATTTGAGCGGGGGTGTTGCAGTTGGGATCTGCAAGCTTTAGGTGTGAAACCTTTTGCCAATCCTTGCTATTTATATGATAGCTTGGAAGCATATTTGTTAGTTGCGGTAAGACTATAGCTTCTGCTTTAATTCTCTTATCCGCTTGGGGGGAAATTAGAGTAATGGGATTATTGTGAACTGAGGTATTCGTTTGAGATTTCCTCAACCTGAGTGGTCATGGTGGTAACTGGTTCCGAAACTAGTCCACTCAGGATCCAGCCAAAAATAGTATTTTATGCCAATAGTTTGTTTGAAATTTTCTCAACACCCTCGAGTATTATCTGAGGTATGATATCGCTGCCTAATAGAATGTCTATTTGAGCGGGGGTGTTGCAGTTGGGATCTGCTAGCTTTAGGTGTGAAAGCTTTTGCCAATGCTTGCTATTTATATGACAGCTTGGAAGCATATTTGTTAGTTGCGGTAAGACTATAGCTTCTGCTTTAATTCTCTTATCCGCTTGGGGGAACTGAGGTATTCGTTTGAGATTTCCTCAACCTGAGTGGTCATGGTGGTAACTGGTTCCGAAACTAGTCCACTTAGGATCCACCCAAAAATAGTATTTTGCGCCAATAGTTTGTTTGACATTTTCTCAACACCCTCGAGTATTATCTGAGGTATGAGATCGCTGCCTAATAGAATGTCTATTTGAGCGGGGGTATTGCAGTTGGGATCTGCTAGCGTTAGGTGTGAAACCTTTTGCCAATGCTTGCTATTTATATGATAGCTTGGAAGCATATTTGTTAGTTGCGGTAAGACTTTAGCTTCTGCTTTAATTCTCTTATCCGCTTGGGGGGAAATTAGAGTAATGGGATTATTGTGAACTGAGGTATTCGTTTGAGATTTCCTCAACCTGAGTGGTCATGGTGGTAACTGGGTCCGAAACTAGTCCACTTAGGATCCACCCAAAAATAGTATTTTGTGCCAATAGTTTGTTTGAAATTTTCTCAACACCCTCGAGTATTATCTGAGGTAGGAGATCGCTGCCTAATAGAATGTCTATTTGAGCGGAGGTGTTGCAGTTGGGATCTGCTAGCTTTAGGTGTGAAAGCTTTTGCCAATGCTTGCTATTTATATGATAGCTTGGAAGCATATTTGTTAGTTGCGGTAAGACTATAGCTTCTGCTTTAATTCTCTTATCCGCTTGGGGGGAAATTAGAGTAACGGGATTATTGTGAACTGAGGTATTCGTTTTAGGTTTCCTCAACCTGAGTGGTCATTATGGTAACTGGTTCCGAAACTAGTCCACTTAGGATCCACCCAAAAATAGTATTTTGTGCCAATAGTTTGTTTGAAATTTTCTCAACACCCTCGAGTATTATCTGAGGTATGAGATCGCTGCCTAATAGAATGTCTATTTGAGCGGGGGTATTGCAGTTGGGATCTGCTAGCTTTAGGTGTGAAACCTTTTGCCAATGCTTGCTATTTATATGATAGGTTGGAAGCATATTTGTTAGTTGCGGTAAGACTATAGCTTCTGTTTTAATTCTCTTATCCGCTTGGGGGGAAATTAGAGTAATGGGATTATTGTGAACTGAGGTATTCGTTTGAGATTTCCTCAACCTGAGTGGTCATGGTGGTAACTGGTTCCGAAACTAGTCCACTTAGGATCCACCCAAAAATAGTATTTTGTGCCAATAGTTTGTTTGAAATTTTCTCAACACCCTCGAGTATTATCTGAGGTAGGAGATCGCTGCCTAATAGAATGTCTATTTGAGCGGAGGTGTTGCAGTTGGGATCTGCTAGCTTTAGGTGTGAAAGCTTTTGCCAATGCTTGCTATTTATATGATAGCTTGGAAGCATATTTGTTAGTTGCGGTAAGACTATAGCTTCTGCTTTAATTCTCTTATCCGCTTGGGGGGAAATTAGAGTAATGGGATTATTGTGAACTGAGGTATTCGTTTGAGATTTCCTCAACCTGAGTGGTCATGGTGGTAACTGGTTCCGAAACTAGTCCACTTAGGATCCAGCCAAAAATAGTATTTTGTGCCAATAGTTTGTTTGAAATTTTCTCAACACCCTCGAGTATTATCTGAGGTATGAGATCGCTGCCTAATAGAAGGTCTATTTGAGCGGGGGTGTTGCAGTTGGGATCTGCTAGCTTTAGGTGTGAAACCTTTTGCCAATGCTTGCTATTTATATGATAGCTTGGAAGCATATTTGTTAGTTGCGGTAAGACTATAGCTTCTGCTTTAATTCTCTTATCCGCTTGGGGGGAAATTAGAGTAATGGGATTATTGTGAACTGAGGTATTCGTTTGAGATTTCCTCAACCTGAGTGGTCATGGTTGTAACTGGTTCCGAAACTAGTCCACTTAGGATCCACCCAAAAATAGTATTTTGCGCCAATAGTTTGTTTGACATTTTCTCAACACCCTCGAGTATTATCTGAGGTATGAGATCGCTGCCTAATAGAATGTCTATTTGAGCGGGGGTATTGCAGTTGGGATCTGCTAGCTTTAGGTGTGAAACCTTTTGCCAATGCTTGCTATTTATATGATAGCTTGGAAGCATATTTGTTAGTTGCGGTAAGACTATAGCTTCTGCTTTAATTCTCTTATCCGCTTGGGGGGAAATTAGAGTAACGGGATTATTGTGAACTGAGGTATTCGTTTGAGATTTCCTCAACCTGAGTGGTCATGGTGGTAACTGGTTCCGAAACTAGTCCACTTAGGATCCACCCAAAAATAGTATTTTGTGCCAATAGTTTGTTTGAAATTTTCTCAACACCTTCGAGTATTATCTGAGGTATGAGATCGCTGCCTAATAGAATGTCTATTTGTGCGGGGGTGTTGCAGTTGGGATCTGCTAGCTTTTGGTGTGAAACCTTTTGCCAATGCTTGCTATTTATATGATAGCTTGGAAGCATATTTGTTAGTTGCGGTAAGACTATAGCTTCTGCTTTAATTCTCTTATCCGCTTGGGGGGAAATTAGAGTAATGGGATTATTGTGAACTGAGGTATTCGTTTGAGATTTCCTCAACCTGAGTGGTCATGGTGGTAACTGGTTCCGAAACTAGTCCACTTAGGATCCACCCAAAAATAGTATTTTGAGCCAATAGTTTGTTTGAAATTTTCGCAACACCCTCGAGTATTATCTGAGGTATGAGATCGCTGCCTAATAGAATGTCTATTTGAGCGGGGGTGTTGCAGTTGGGATCTGCTAGCTTTAGGTGTGAAACCTTTTGCCAATGCTTGCTATTTATATGATAGCTTGGAAGCATATTTGTTAGTTGCGGTAAGACTATAGCTTCTGCTTTAATTCTCTTATCCGCTTGGGGGGAAATTAGAGTAATGGGATTATTGTGAACTGAGGTATTCGTTTGAGATTTCCTCAACCTGAGTGGTCATGGTTGTAACTGGTTCCGAAACTAGTCCACTTAGGATCCACCCAAAAATAGTATTTTGCGCCAATAGTTTGTTTGACATTTTCTCAACACCCTCGAGTATTATCTGAGGTATGAGATCGCTGCCTAATAGAATGTCTATTTGAGCGGGGGTATTGCAGTTGGGATCTGCTAGCTTTAGGTGTGAAACCTTTTGCCAATGCTTGCTATTTATATGATAGCTTGGAAGCATATTTGTTAGTTGCGGTAAGACTATAGCTTCTGCTTTAATTCTCTTATCCGCTTGGGGGGAAATTAAAGTAATGGGATTATTGTGAACTGAGGTATTCGTTTGAGATTTCCTCAACCTGAGTGGTCATGGTGGTAACTGGTTCCGAAACTAGTCCACTTAGGATCCACCCAAAAATAGTATTTTGCGCCAATAGTTTGTTTGACATTTTCTCAACACCCTCGAGTATTATCTGAGGTATGAGATCGCTGCCTAATAGAATGTCTATTTGAGCGGGGGTGTTGCAGTTGGGATCTGCTAGCTTTAGGTGTGAAACCTTTTGCCAATGCTTGCTATTTATATGATAGCTTGGAAGCATATTTGTTAGTTGCGGTAAGACTATAGCTTCTGCTTTAATTCTCTTATCCGCTTGGGGGGAAATTATTAATGGCATTATTGTGAACTGAGGTATTCGTTTGAGATTTCCTCAACCTGAGTGGTCATGGTGGTAACTGGTTCCGAAACTAACTGCCCCTCTGAGGTATGAGATTGCTGCCTAATAGAATGTCTATTTGAGCGGGGGTGTTGCAGTTGGGATCTGCTAGCTTTAGGTGTGAAACCTTTTGCCAATGCTTGCTATTTATATGATAGCTTGGAAGCATATTTGTTAGTTGCGGTAAGACTATAGCTTCTGCTTTAATTCTCTTATCCGCTTGGGGGGAAATTAGAGTAATGGGATTATTGTGAACTGAGGTATTCGTTTGAGATTTCCTCAACCTGAGTGGTCATGGTGGTAACTGGTTCCGAAACTAGTCCACTCAGGATCCACCCAAAAATAGTATTTTGTGCCAATAGTTTGTTTGAAATTTTCGCAACACCCTCGAGTATTATCTGAGGTATGAGATCGCTGCCTAATAGAATGTCTATTTGAGCGGGGGTGTTGCAGTTGGGATCTGCTAGCTTTAGGTGTGAAACCTTTTGCCAATGCTTGCTATTTATATGATAGCTTGGAAGCATATTTGTTAGTTGCGGTAAGATTATAGCTTCTGCTTTAATTGTCTTATCCGCTTGGGGGGAAATTAGAGTAATGGCATTATTGTGAACTGAGGTATTCGTTTGAGATTTCCTCAACCTGAGTGGTCATGGTGGTAACTGGTTCCGAAACTAGTCCGCTCAGGATCCACCCAAAAATAGTATTTTGTGCCAATAGTTTGTTTGAAATTTTCTCAACACCCTCGAGTATTATCTGAGGTATGAGATCGCTGCCTAATAGAATGTCTATTTGAGCGGGGGTGTTGCAGTTGGGATCTGCTAGCTTTAGGTGTGAAACCTTTTGCCAATGCTTGCTATTTATATGATAGCTTGGAAGCATATTTGTTAGTTGCGGTAAGACTATAGCTTCTGCTTTAATTCTCTTATCCGCTTGGGGGGAAATTAGAGTAATGGGATTATTGTGAACTGAGGTATTCGTTTGAGATTTCCTCAACCTGAGTGGTCATGGTGGTAACTGGTTCCGAAACTAGTCCACTTAGGATCCACCCAAAAATAGTATTTTGTGCCAATAGTTTGTTTGAAATTTTCTCAACAACCTCGAGTATTATCTGAGGTATGAGATCGCTGCCTAATAGAATGTCTTTTTGAGCGGGGGTGTTGCAGTTGGGATCTGCTAGCTTTAGGTGTGAAACCTTTTGCCAATGCTTGCTATTTATATGACAGCTTGGAAGCATATTTGTTAGTTGCGGTAAGACTATAGCTTCTGCTTTAATTCTCTTATCCGCTTGGGGGAACTGAGGTATTCGTTTGAGATTTCCTCAACCTGAGTGGTCATGGTGGTAACTGGTTCCGAAACTAGTCCACTTAGGATCCACCCAAAAATAGTATTTTGTGCCAATAGTTTGTTTGAAATTTTCTCAACACCCTCGAGTATTATCTGAGGTATGAGATCGCTGCCTAATAGAATGTCTATTTGGGCGGGGGTGTTGCAGTTGAGATCTGCTAGCTTTAGGTGTGAAACCTTTTGCCAATGCTTGCTATTTATATGACAGCTTGGAAGCATATTTGTTAGTTGCGGTAAGACTATAGCTTCTGCTTTAATTCTCTTATCCGCTTGGGGGAACTGAGGTATTCGTTTGAGATTTCCTCAACCTGAGTGGTCATGGTGGTAACTGGTTCCGAAACTAGTCCACTTAGGATCCACCCAAAAATAGTATTTTGTGCCAATAGTTTGTTTGAAATTTTCTCAACACCCTCGAGTATTATCTGAGGTATGAGATCGCTGCCTAATAGAATGTCTATTTAAGCGGGGGTGTTGCAGTTGAGATCTGCTAGCTTTAGGTGTGAAACCTTTTGCCAATGCTTGCTATTTATATGACAGCTTGGAAGCATATTTGTTAGTTGCGGTAAGACTATAGCTTCTGCTTTAATTCTCTTATCCGCTTGGGGGAACTGAGGTATTCGTTTGAGATTTCCTCAACCTGAGTGGTCATGGTGGTAACTGGTTCCGAAACTAGTCCACTTAGGATCCACCCAAAAATAGTATTTTGTGCCAATAGTTTGTTTGAAATTTTCTCACCACCCTCGAGTATTATCTGAGGTATGAGATCGCTGCCTAATAGAATGTCTATTTGAGCGGGGGTGTTGCAGTTGGGATCTGCTAGCTTTAGGTGTGAAACCTTTTGCCAATGCTTGCTATTTATATGATAGCTTGGAAGCATATTTGTTAGTTGCGGTAAGACTATAGCTTCTGCTTTAATTCTCTTATCCGCTTGGGGGGAAATTAGAGTAATGGGATTATTGTGAACTGAGGTATTCGTTTGAGATTTCCTTAACCCGAGTGGTCATGGTGGTAACTGGTTCCGAAACTAGTCCACTTAGGATCCACCCAAAAATAGTATTTTGTGCCAATAGTTTGTTTGAAATTTTCTCAACACCCTCGAGTATTATCTGAGGTATGAGATCGCTGCCTAATAGAATGTCTATTTGAGCGGGGGTGTTGCAGTTGGGATCTGCTAGCTTTAGGTGTGAAACCTTTTGACAATGCTTGCTATTTATATGATAGCTTGGAAGCATATTTGTTAGTTGCGGTAAGACTATAGCTTCTGCTTTAATTCTCTTATCCGCTTGGGGGGAAATTAGAGTAATGGGATTATTGTGAACTGAGGTATTCGTTTGAGATTTGCTCAACCTGAGTGGTCATGGTGGTAACTGGTTCCGAAACTAGTCCACTTAGGATCCACCCAAAAATAGTATTTTGTGCCAATAGTTTGTTTGAAATTTTCTCAACACCCTCGAGTATTATCTGAGGTATGAGATTGCTGCCTAATAGAATGTCTATTTGAGCGGGGGTGTTGCAGTTGGGATCTGCTAGCTTTAGGTGTGAAACCTTTTGCCAATGCTTGCTATTTATATGATAGCTTGGAAGCATATTTGTTAGTTGCGGTAAGACTATAGCTTCTGCTTTAATTCTCTTATCCGCTTGGGGGAACTGAGGTATTCGTTTGAGATTTGCTCAACCTGAGTGGTCATGGTGGTAGCTGGTTCCGAAACTAGTCCACTTAGGATCCACCGAAAAATAGTATTTTGTGCCACTAGTTTGTTTGACATTTTCTCAGCACCCTCGAGTATTATCTGAGGTATGAGATCGCTGCCTAATAGAATGTCTATTTGAGCGGGGGTGTTGCAGTTGGGATCTGCTAGCTTTAGGTGTGAAAGCTTTTGCCAATGCTTGCTATTTATGTGACAGCTTGGAAGCATATTTGTTAGTTGCGGTATGACTACAGCTTCTGCTTTAATTCTCTTATCCGCTTGGGAGGAAATTAGAGTAATGGGATTATTGTGAACTGAGGTATTCGTTTGAGATTTCCTCAACCTGAGTGGTCATGGTGGTAACTGGTTCCGAAAGTAGTCTACTTAGGATCCACCCAAAAATAGTATTTTGTGCCAATAGTTTGTTTGAAATTTTCTCAACACCCTCGAGTATTATCTGAGGTATGAGATCGCTGCCTAATAGAATGTCTATTTGAGCGGGGGTATTGCAGTTGGGATCTGCTAGCTTTAGGTGTGAAACCTTTTGCCAATGCTTGCTATTTATATGATAGCTTGGAAGCATATTTGTTAGTTGCGGTAAGACTATAGCTTCTGTTTTAATTCTCTTATCCGCTTGGGGGGAAATTAGAGTAATGGGATTATTGTGAACTGAGGTATTCGTTTGAGATTTCCTCAACCTGAGTGGTCATGGTGGTAACTGGTTCCGAAACTAGTCCACTTAGGATCCACCCAAAAATAGTATTTTGTGCCAATAGTTTGTTTGAAATTTTCTCAACACCCTCGAGTATTATCTGAGGTAGGAGATCGCTGCCTAATAGAATGTCTATTTGAGCGGAGGTGTTGCAGTTGGGATCTGCTAGCTTTAGATGTGAAACCTTTTGCCAATGCTTGCTATTTATATGATAGCTTGGAAGCATATTTGTTAGTTGCGGTAAGACTATAGCTTCTGCTTTAATTCTCTTATCCGCTTGGGGGGAAATTAGAGTAATGGGATTATTGTGAACTGAGGTATTCGTTTGAGATTTCCTCAACCTGAGTGGTCATGGTGGTAACTGGTTCCGAAACTAGTCCACTTAGGATCCAGCCAAAAATAGTATTTTGTGCCAATAGTTTGTTTGAAATTTTCTCAACACCCTCGAGTATTATCTGAGGTATGAGATCGCTGCCTAATAGAAGGTCTATTTGAGCGGGGGTGTTGCAGTTGGGATCTGCTAGCTTTAGGTGTGAAACCTTTTGCCAATGCTTGCTATTTATATGATAGCTTGGAAGCATATTTGTTAGTTGCGGTAAGACTATAGCTTCTGCTTTAATTCTCTTATCCGCTTGGGGGGAAATTCGAGTAATGGGATTATTGTGAACTGAGGTATTCGTTTGAGCTTTCCTCAACCTGAGTGGTCATGGTTGTAACTGGTTCCGAAACTAGTCCACTTAGGATCCACCCAAAAATAGTATTTTGCGCCAATAGTTTGTTTGAAATTTTCTCAACACCCTCGAGTATTATCTGAGGTATGAGATCGCTGCCTAATAGAATGTCTATTTGAGCGGGGGTATTGCAGTTGGGATCTGCTAGCTTTAGGTGTGAAACCTTTTGCCAATGCTTGCTATTTATATGATAGCTTGGAAGCATATTTGTTAGTTGCGGTAAGACTATAGCTTCTGCTTTAATTCTCTTATCCGCTTAAGGGGAAAATTAAAGTAATGGGATTATTGTGAACTGAGGTATTCGTTTGAGATTTCCTCAACCTGAGTGGTCATGGTGGTAACTGGTTCCGAAACTAGTCCACTTAGGATCCACCCAAAAATAGTATTTTGAGCCAATAGTTTGTTTGAAATTTTCGCAACACCCTCGAGTATTATCTGAGGTATGAGATCGCTGCCTAATAGAATGTCTATTTGAGCGGGGGTGTTGCAGTTGGGATCTGCTAGCTTTAGGTGTGAAACCTTTTGCCAATGCTTGCTATTTATATGATAGTTTGGAAGCATATTTGTTAGTTGCGGTAAGACTATAGCTTCTGCTTTAATTCTCTTATCCGCTTGGGGGGAAATTAGAGTAATGTGAACTGAGGTATTCCTTTGAGATTTCCTCAACCTGAGTGGTCATGGTGGTAACTGGTTCCGAAACTAGTCCACTCAGGATCCACCCAAAAATAGTATTTTGTGCCAATAGTTTGTTTGAAATTTTCTCAACACCCTCGAGTATTATCTGAGGTATGAGATCGCTGCCTAATAGAATGTCTATTTGAGCGGGGGTGTTGCAGTTGGGATCTGCTAGCTTTAGGTGTGAAAGCTTTTGCCAATGCTTCCAATTTAATGACAGCTTGGAAGCATATTTGTTAGTTGCGGTAAGACTATAGCTTCTGCTTTAATTCTCTTATCCGCTTGGGGGGAAATTAGAGTAATGGGATTATTGTGAACTGAGGTATTCGTTTGAGATTTCCTCAACCTGAGTGGTCATGGTGGTAACTGGTTCCGAAACTAGTCCACTTAGGATCCACCCAAAAATAGTATTTTGTGCCAATAGTTTGTTTGAAATTTTCTCAACACCCTCAAGTATTATCTGAGGTATGAGATCGCTGCCTAATAGAATGTCTATTTGAGCGGGGGTGTTGCAGTTGAGATCTGCTAGCTTTAGGTGTGAAACCTTTTGCCAATGCTTGCTATTTATATGATAGCTTGGAAGCATATTTGTTAGTTGCGGTAAGACTATAGCTTCTGCTTTAATTCTCTTATCCGCTTGGGGGGAAATTAGAGTAATGGGATTATTGTGAACTTAGGTATTCGTTTGAGATTTCCTCAACCTGAGTGGTCATGGTGGTAACTGGTTCCGAAACTAGTCCACTTAGGATCCACCCAAAAATAGTATTTTGTGCCAATAGTTTGTTTGAAATTTTCTCAACAACCTCGAGTATTATCTGAGGTATGAGATCGCTGCCTAATAGAATGTCTATTTGAGCGGGGGTGTTGCAGTTGGGATCTGCTAGCTTTAGGTATGAAACCTTTTGCCAATGCTTGCTATTTATATGATAGCTTGGAAGCATATTTGTTAGTTGCGGTAAGACTATAGCTTCTGCTTTAATTCTCTTATCCGCTTGGGGGGAAATTAGAGTAATGGCATTATTGTGAACTGAGGTATTCGTTTGAGATTTCCTCAACCTGAGTGGTCATGGTGGTAACAGGTTCCGAAACTAGTCCGCTCAGGATCCACCCAAAAATAGTATTTTGTGCCAATAGTTTGTTTGAAATTTTCGCAACACCCTCGAGTATTATCTGAGGTATGAGATCGCTGCCTAATAGAATGTCTATTTGAGCGGGGGTGTTGCAGTTGGGATCTGCTAGCTTTAGGTGTGAAAGCTTTTGCCAATGCTTCCAATTTAATGACAGCTTGGAAGCATATTTGTTAGTTGCGGTAAGACTATAGCTTCTGCTTTAATTCTCTTATCCGCTTGGGGGGAAATTAGAGTAATGGGATTATTGTGAACTGAGGTATTCGTTTGAGATTTCCTCAACCTGAGTGGTCATGGTGGTAACTGGTTCCGAAACTAGTCCACTTAGGATCCACCCAAAAATAGTATTTTGTGCCAATAGTTTGTTTGAAATTTTCTCAACACCCTCAAGTATTATCTGAGGTATGAGATCGCTGCCTAATAGAATGTCTATTTGAGCGGGGGTGTTGCAGTTGAGATCTGCTAGCTTTAGGTGTGAAACCTTTTGCCAATGCTTGCTATTTATATGATAGCTTGGAAGCATATTTGTTAGTTGCGGTAAGACTATAGCTTCTGCTTTAATTCTCTTATCCGCTTGGGGGGAAATTAGAGTAATGGGATTATTGTGAACTTAGGTATTCGTTTGAGATTTCCTCAACCTGAGTGGTCATGGTGGTAACTGGTTCCGAAACTAGTCCACTTAGGATCCACCCAAAAATAGTATTTTGTGCCAATAGTTTGTTTGAAATTTTCGCAACACCCTCGAGTATTATCTGAGGTATGAGATCGCTGCCTAATAGAATGTCTATTTGAGCGGGGATGTTGCAGTTGGGATATGCTAGCTTTAGGTGTGAAAGCTTTTGCCAATGCTTGCTATTTATATGATAGCTTGGAAGCATATTTGTTAGTTGCGGTAAGACTATAGCTTCTGCTTTAATTCTCTTATCCGCTTGGGGGGAAATTAGAGTAATGGCATTATTGTGAACTGAGGTATTCGTTTGAGATTTCCTCAACCTGAGTGGTCATGGTGGTAACAGGTTCCGAAACTAGTCCGCTCAGGATCCACCCAAAAATAGTATTTTGTGCCAATAGTTTGTTTGAAATTTTCGCAACACCCTCGAGTATTATCTGAGGTATGAGATCGCTGCCTAATAGAATGTCTATTTGAGCGGGGGTGTTGCAGTTGGGATCTGCTAGCTTTAGGTGTGAAACCTTTTGCCAATGCTTGCTATTTATATGATAGCTTGGAAGAATATTTGTTAGTTGCGGTAAGACTATAGCTTCTGCTTTAATTCTCTTAGCCGCTTGGGGGGAAATTAGAGTAATGGGATTATTGTGAACTGAGGTATTCGTTTGAGATTTCCTCAACCTGAGTGGTCATGGTGGTAACTGGTTCCGAAACTAGTCCACTTAGGATCCACCCAAAAATAGTATTTTGTGCCAATAGTTTGTTTGAAATTTTCGCAACACCCTCGAGTATTATCTGAGGTATGAGATCGCTGCCTAATAGAATGTCTATTTGAGCGGGGATGTTGCAGTTGGGATCTGCTAGCTTTAGGTGTGAAACCTTTTGCCAATGCTTGCTATTTATATGATAGCTTGGAAGAATATTTGTTAGTTGCGGTAAGACTATAGCTTCTGCTTTAATTCTCTTAGCCGCTTGGGGGGAAATTAGAGTAATGGGATTATTGTGAACTGAGGTATTCGTTTGAGATTTCCTCAACCTGAGTGGTCATGGTGGTAACTGGTTCCGAAGCTAGTCCACTTAGGATCCACCCAAAAATAGTATTTTGTGCCAATAGTTTGTTTGAAATTTTCTCAACAACCTCGAGTATTATCTGAGGTATGAGATCGCTGCCAAATAGAATGTCTAATTGATCGGGGGTGTTGCAGTTGGGATCTGCTAGCTTTAGGTGTGAAACCTTTTGCCAATGCTTGCTATTTATATGATGGCTTGGAAGCATATTTGCTAGTTGCGGTAAGACTATAGCTTCTGCTTTAATTCTCTTATCCGCTTGGGGGGAAATTAGAGTAATGGGATTATTGTGAACTGAGGTATTCGTTTGAGATTTCCTCAACCTGAGTGGTAATGGTGGTAACTGGTTCCGAAACTAGTAAACTTAGGAGCCACCCAAAAATAATATTTTGTGCCAATAGTTTGTTTGAAATTTTCTCAACACCCTCGAGTATTATCTGAGGTATGAGATCGCTGCCTAATAAAATGTCTATTTGAGCGGGGGTGTTGCAGTTGGGATCTGCTAGCTTTAGGTGTGAAATCCTTTGCCAATGCTTGCTATTTATATGATAGCTTGAAAGCATATTTGTTAGTTGCGGTAAGACTATGGCTTCTGCTTTAATTCTCTTATCCGCTTGGGGGGAAATTAGAGTAATGGGATCATTGCGAACTGACGTATTCGTTTGAGATTTCCTCAACCTGAGTGGTCATGGTGGTAACTGGTTCCGAAACTAGT
Organism: Bactrocera oleae; assembly: GCF_042242935.1. NCBI lineage: Eukaryota > Metazoa > Arthropoda > Insecta > Diptera > Tephritidae > Bactrocera > Bactrocera oleae. The sequence continues at coordinate 12,274,052 of NC_091541.1, read as the reverse complement.
CCACTTAGGATCCACCCAAAAATAGTATTTTGTGCCAATAGTTTGTTTGAAATTTTCTCAACACCTTCGAGTATTATCTGAGGTATGAGATCGCTGCCTAATAGAATGTCTATTTGAGCGGGGGTGTTGCAGTTGGGATCTGCTAGCTTTAGGTGTGAAACCTTTTGCCAATGCTTGCTATTTATATGATAGCTTGGAAGCATATTTGTTAGTTGCGGTAAGACTATGGCTTCTGCTTTAATTCTCTTATCCGCTTGGGGGGAAATTAGAGTAATGGGATCATTGCGAACTGACGTATTCGTTTGAGATTTCCTCAACCTGAGTGGTCATGGTGGTAACTGGTTCCGAAACTAGTCCACTTAGGATCCACCCAAAAATAGTATTTTGTGCCAATAGTTTGTTTGAAATTTTCTCAACACCTTCGAGTATTATCTGAGGTATGAGATCGCTGCCTAATAGAATGTCTATTTGAGCGGGGGTGTTGCAGTTGGGATCTGCTAGCTTTAGGTGTGAAATCCTTTGCCAATGCTTGCTATTTATATGATAGCTTGGAAGCATATTTGTTAGTTGCGGTAAGACTATGGCTTCTGCTTTAATTCTCTTATCCGCTTGGGGGGAAATTAGAGTAATGGGATCATTGCGAACTGACGTATTCGTTTGAGATTTCCTCAACCTGAGTGGTCATGGTGGTAACTGGTTCCGAAACTAGTCCACTTAGGATCCACCCAAAAATAGTATTTTGTGCCAATAGTTTGTTTGAAATTTTCTCAACACCCTCGAGTATTATCTGAGGCATGAGATCGCTGCCTAATAGAATGTCTATTTGAGCGGGGGTGTTGCAGTTGGGATCTGCTAGCTTTAGGTGTGAAACCTTTTGCCAATGCTTGCTATTTATATGATAGCTTGGAAGCATATTTGTTAGTTGCGGTAAGACTATGGCTTCTGCTTTAATTCTCTTATCCGCTTGGGGGGAAATTAGAGAAATGGGATCATTGCGAACTGACGTATTCGCTTGAGATTTCCTCAACCTGAGTGGTCATGGTGGTAACTGGTTCCGAAACTAGTCCACTTAGGATCCACCCAAAAATAGTATTTTGTGCCAATAGTTTGTTTGAAATTTTCTCAACACCCTCGAGTATTATCTGAGGCATGAGATCGCTGCATAATAGAATGTCTATTTGAGCGGGGGTGTTGCAGTTGGGATCTGCTAGCTTTAGGTGTGAAACCTTTTGCCAATGCTTGCTATTTATATGATAGCTTGGAGGCATATTTGTTAGTTGCGGTAAGACTATAGCTTCTGCTTTAATTCTCTTATCCGCTTGGGGGCAAATTAGAGTAATGGGATTATTGGGAACTGAGGTATTCGTCTGAGATTTCCTCAACCTGAGTGGTCATGGTGGTAACTGGTTCCGAAACTAGTCCACTTAGGATCCACCCAAAAATAATATTTTGTGCCAATAGTTTGTTTGAAATTTTTTCAAGACCCTCGAGTATTATCTGAGGTATGAGATCGCTGCCTAATAGAATGTCTTTTTGAGCGGGGGCGTTGCAGTTGGGATCTGCTAGCTTTAGGTGTGAAACCTTTTGCCAATGCTTGCTATTTATATGATAGCTTGGAGGCATATTTGTTAGTTGCGGTAAGACTATAGCTTCTGCTTTAATTCTCTTATCCGCTTGGGGGCAAATTAGAGTAATGGGATTATTGGGAACTGAGGTATTCGTCTGAGATTTCCTCAACCTGAGTGGTCATGGTGGTAACTGGTTCCGAAACTAGTAAACTTAGGATCCACCCAAAAATAGTATTTTGTGCCAATAGTTTGTTTGAACTTTTCTCAACACCTTCGAGTATTATCTGAGGTATGAGATCGCTGCCTAATAGAATGTCTATTTGAGCGGGGGTGTTGCAGTTGGGATCTGCTAGCTTTAGGTGTGAAACCTTTTGCCAATGCTTGCTATTTATATGATGGCTTGGAAGCATATTTGCTAGTTGCGGTAAGACTATAGCTTCTGCTTTAATTCTCTTATCCGCTTGGGGGGAAATTAGAGTAATGGGATTATTGTGAACTGAGGTATTCGTTTGAGATTTCCTCAACCTGAGTGGTAATGGTGGTAACTGGTTCCGAAACTAGTAAACTTAGGAGCCACCCAAAAATAATATTTTGTGCCAATAGTTTGTTTGAAATTTTCTCAACACCCTCGAGTATTATCTGAGGTATGAGATCGCTGCCTAATAAAATGTCTATTTGAGCGCTGGTGTTGCAGTTGGGATCTGCTAGCTTTAGGTGTGAAATCCTTTGCCAATGCTTGCTATTTATATGATAGCTTGAAAGCATATTTGTTAGTTGCGGTAAGACTATGGCTTCTGCTTTAATTCTCTTATCCGCTTGGGGGGAAATTAGAGTAATGGGATCATTGCGAACTGACGTATTCGTTTGAGATTTCCTCAACCTGAGTGGTCATGGTGGTAACTGGTTCCGAAACTAGTCCACTTAGGATCCACCCAAAAATAGTATTTTGTGCCAATAGTTTGTTTGAAATTTTCTCAACACCTTCGAGTATTATCTGAGGTATGAGATCGCTGCCTAATAGAATGTCTATTTGAGCGGGGGTGTTGCAGTTGGGATCTGCTAGCTTTAGGTGTGAAACCTTTTGCCAATGCTTGCTATTTATATGATAGCTTGGAAGCATATTTGTTAGTTGCGGTAAGACTATGGCTTCTGCTTTAATTCTCTTATCCGCTTGGGGGGAAATTAGAGTAATGGGATCATTGCGAACTGACGTATTCGTTTGAGATTTCCTCAACCTGAGTGGTCATGGTGGTAACTGGTTCCGAAACTAGTCCACTTAGGATCCACCCAAAAATAGTATTTTGTGCCAATAGTTTGTTTGAAATTTTCTCAACACCTTCGAGTATTATCTGAGGTATGAGATCGCTGCCTAATAGAATGTCTATTTGAGCGGGGGTGTTGCAGTTGGGATCTGCTAGCTTTAGGTGTGAAATCCTTTGCCAATGCTTGCTATTTATATGATAGCTTGGAAGCATATTTGTTAGTTGCGGTAAGACTATGGCTTCTGCTTTAATTCTCTTATCCGCTTGGGGGGAAATTAGAGTAATGGGATCATTGCGAACTGACGTATTCGTTTGAGATTTCCTCAACCTGAGTGGTCATGGTGGTAACTGGTTCCGAAACTAGTCCACTTAGGATCCACCCAAAAATAGTATTTTGTGCCAATAGTTTGTTTGAAATTTTCTCAACACCCTCGAGTATTATCTGAGGCATGAGATCGCTGCCTAATAGAATGTCTATTTGAGCGGGGGTGTTGCAGTTGGGATCTGCTAGCTTTAGGTGTGAAACCTTTTGCCAATGCTTGCTATTTATATGATAGCTTGGAAGCATATTTGTTAGTTGCGGTAAGACTATGGCTTCTGCTTTAATTCTCTTATCCGCTTGGGGGGAAATTAGAGAAATGGGATCATTGCGAACTGACGTATTCGCTTGAGATTTCCTCAACCTGAGTGGTCATGGTGGTAACTGGTTCCGAAACTAGTCCACTTAGGATCCACCCAAAAATAGTATTTTGTGCCAATAGTTTGTTTGAAATTTTCTCAACACCCTCGAGTATTATCTGAGGCATGAGATCGCTGCATAATAGAATGTCTATTTGAGCGGGGGTGTTGCAGTTGGGATCTGCTAGCTTTAGGTGTGAAACCTTTTGCCAATGCTTGCTATTTATATGATAGCTTGGTATTCGTTTGAGATTTCCTCAACCTGAGTGATCATGGTGGTAACTGGTTCCAAAACTAGTCCACTTAGGATCCACCCAAAAATAGTATTTTGTGCCAATAGTTTGTTTGAAATTTTCTCAACACCCTCGAGTATTATCTGAGGTATGAAATCGCTGCCTAATAGAATGTCTATTTGAGCTTGGAGGCATATTTGTTAGTTGCGGTAAGACTATAGCTTCTGCTTTAATTCTCTTATCCGCTTGGGGGCAAATTAGAGTAATGGGATTATTGGGAACTGAGGTATTCGTCTGAGATTTCCTCAACCTGAGTGGTCATGGTGGTAACTGGTTCCGAAACTAGTCCACTTAGGATCCACCCAAAAATAATATTTTGTGCCAATAGTTTGTTTGAAATTTTTTCAAGACCCTCGAGTATTATCTGAGGTATGAGATCGCTGCCTAATAGAATGTCTTTTTGAGCGGGGGCGTTGCAGTTGGGATCTGCTAGCTTTAGGTGTGAAACCTTTTGCCAATGCTTGCTATTTATATGATAGCTTGGAGGCATATTTGTTAGTTGCGGTAAGACTATAGCTTCTGCTTTAATTCTCTTATCCGCTTGGGGGCAAATTAGAGTAATGGGATTATTGGGAACTGAGGTATTCGTCTGAGATTTCCTCAACCTGAGTGGTCATGGTGGTAACTGGTTCCGAAACTAGTAAACTTAGGATCCACCCAAAAATAGTATTTTGTGCCAATAGTTTGTTTGAACTTTTCTCAACACCTTCGAGTATTATCTGAGGTATGAGATCGCTGCCTAATAGAATGTCTATTTGAGCGGGGGTGTTGCAGTTGGGATCTGCTAGCTTTAGGTGTGAAACCTTTTGCCAATGCTTGCTATTTATATGATGGCTTGGAAGCATATTTGCTAGTTGCGGTAAGACTATAGCTTCTGCTTTAATTCTCTTATCCGCTTGGGGGGAAATTAGAGTAATGGGATTATTGTGAACTGAGGTATTCGTTTGAGATTTCCTCAACCTGAGTGGTAATGGTGGTAACTGGTTCCGAAACTAGTAAACTTAGGAGCCACCCAAAAATAATATTTTGTGCCAATAGTTTGTTTGAAATTTTCTCAACACCCTCGAGTATTATCTGAGGTATGAGATCGCTGCCTAATAAAATGTCTATTTGAGCGCTGGTGTTGCAGTTGGGATCTGCTAGCTTTAGGTGTGAAATCCTTTGCCAATGCTTGCTATTTATATGATAGCTTGAAAGCATATTTGTTAGTTGCGGTAAGACTATGGCTTCTGCTTTAATTCTCTTATCCGCTTGGGGGGAAATTAGAGTAATGGGATCATTGCGAACTGACGTATTCGTTTGAGATTTCCTCAACCTGAGTGGTCATGGTGGTAACTGGTTCCGAAACTAGTCCACTTAGGATCCACCCAAAAATAGTATTTTGTGCCAATAGTTTGTTTGAAATTTTCTCAACACCTTCGAGTATTATCTGAGGTATGAGATCGCTGCCTAATAGAATGTCTATTTGAGCGGGGGTGTTGCAGTTGGGATCTGCTAGCTTTAGGTGTGAAACCTTTTGCCAATGCTTGCTATTTATATGATAGCTTGGAAGCATATTTGTTAGTTGCGGTAAGACTATGGCTTCTGCTTTAATTCTCTTATCCGCTTGGGGGGAAATTAGAGTAATGGGATCATTGCGAACTGACGTATTCGTTTGAGATTTCCTCAACCTGAGTGGTCATGGTGGTAACTGGTTCCGAAACTAGTCCACTTAGGATCCACCCAAAAATAGTATTTTGTGCCAATAGTTTGTTTGAAATTTTCTCAACACCTTCGAGTATTATCTGAGGTATGAGATCGCTGCCTAATAGAATGTCTATTTGAGCGGGGGTGTTGCAGTTGGGATCTGCTAGCTTTAGGTGTGAAATCCTTTGCCAATGCTTGCTATTTATATGATAGCTTGGAAGCATATTTGTTAGTTGCGGTAAGACTATGGCTTCTGCTTTAATTCTCTTATCCGCTTGGGGGGAAATTAGAGTAATGGGATCATTGCGAACTGACGTATTCGTTTGAGATTTCCTCAACCTGAGTGGTCATGGTGGTAACTGGTTCCGAAACTAGTCCACTTAGGATCCACCCAAAAATAGTATTTTGTGCCAATAGTTTGTTTGAAATTTTCTCAACACCCTCGAGTATTATCTGAGGCATGAGATCGCTGCCTAATAGAATGTCTATTTGAGCGGGGGTGTTGCAGTTGGGATCTGCTAGCTTTAGGTGTGAAACCTTTTGCCAATGCTTGCTATTTATATGATAGCTTGGAAGCATATTTGTTAGTTGCGGTAAGACTATGGCTTCTGCTTTAATTCTCTTATCCGCTTGGGGGGAAATTAGAGAAATGGGATCATTGCGAACTGACGTATTCGCTTGAGATTTCCTCAACCTGAGTGGTCATGGTGGTAACTGGTTCCGAAACTAGTCCACTTAGGATCCACCCAAAAATAGTATTTTGTGCCAATAGTTTGTTTGAAATTTTCTCAACACCCTCGAGTATTATCTGAGGCATGAGATCGCTGCATAATAGAATGTCTATTTGAGCGGGGGTGTTGCAGTTGGGATCTGCTAGCTTTAGGTGTGAAACCTTTTGCCAATGCTTGCTATTTATATGATAGCTTGGAAGCATATTTGTTAGTTGCGGTAAGACTATAGCTTCTGCTTTAATTCTCTTACCCGCTTGGGGGGAAATTAGAGTAATGGGATTATTGTGAACTGAGGTATTCGTTTGAGATTTCCTCAACCTGAGTGGTCATGGTGGTAACTGGTTCCGAAAGTAGTCCACTTAGGATCCACCCAAAAATAGTATTTTGTGCCAATAGTTTGTTTGAAATTTTCTCAACACCCTCGAGTATTATCTGAGGTATGAGATCGCTGCCTAATAGAATGTCTATTTGAGCAGGGGTGTCGCAGTTGGGATCTGCTAGCTTTAGGTGTGAAACCTTTTGCCAATGCTTGCTATTTATATGATAGCTTGGAAGCATATTTGTTAGTTGCGGTAAGACTATAGCTTCTGCTTTAATTCTCTTATCCGCTTGGGGGGAAATTAGAGTAATGGGATTATTGTGAACTGAGGTATTCGTTTGAGATTTCCTCAACCTGAGTGGTCATGGTGGTAACTGGTTCCGAAAGTAGTCCACTTAGGATCCACCCAAAAATAGTATTTTGTGCCAATAGTTTGTTTGAAATTTTCTCAACACCCTCGAGTATTATCTGAGGTATGAGATCGCTGCCTAATAGAATGTCTATTTGAGCAGGGGTGTCGCAGTTGGGATCTGCTAGCTTTAGGTGTGAAACCTTTTGCCAATGCTTGCTATTTATATGATAGCTTGGAAGCATATTTGTTAGTTGCGGTAAGACTATAGCTTCTGCTTTAATTCTCTTATCCGCTTGGGGAGAAATTAGAGTAATGGGATTATTGCGAACTGACGTATTCGTTTGAGATTTCCTCAACCTGAGTGGTCATGGTGGTAACTGGTTCCGAAACTAGTCCACTTAGGATCCACCCAAAAATAGTATTTTGTGCCAATAGTTTGTTCGAAATTTTCTCTACACCCTCGAGTATTATCTGAGGTATGAGATCGCTGCCTAATAGAATGTCTATTTGAGCGGGGGTGTTGCAGTTGGGATCTGCTAGCTTTAGGTGTGAAACCTTTTGCCAATGCTTGCTATTTATATGATAGCTTGGAAGCATATTTGTTAGTTGCGGTAAGACTATAGCTTCTGCTTTAATTCTCTTATCCGCTTGGGGGGAAATTAGAGTAATGGGATTATTGTGAACTGAGGTATTCGTTTGAGATTTCCTCAACCTGAGTGGTCATGGTGGTAACTGGTTCCGAAACTAGTCCACTTAGGATCCACCCAAAAATAGTATTTTGTGCCAATAGTTTGTTTGAAATTTTCTCAACACCTTCGAGTATTATCTGAGGTATGAGATCGCTGCCTAATAGAATGTCTATTTGAGCAGTGGTGTTGCAGTTGGGATCTGCTAGCTTTAGGTGTGAAACCTTTTGCCAATGCTTGCTATTTATATGATAGCTTGGAGGCATATTTGTTAGTTGCGGTAAGACTATAGCTTCTGCTTTAATTTTCTTATCCGCTTGGGGGGAAATTAGAGTAATGAGATTATTGTGAACTGAGGTATTCGTTTGAGATTTCCTCAACCTGAGTGGTCATGGTGGTAACTGGTTCCGAAACTAGTCCACTTAGGATCCACCCAAAAATAGTATTTTGTGCCAATAGTTTGTTTGAAATTTTCTCAACACCCTCGAGTATTATCTGAGGTATGAGATCGCTGCCTAATAGAATGTCTATTTGAGCAGTGGTGTTGCAGTTGGGATCTGCTAGCTTTAGGTGTGAAACCTTTTGCCAATGCTTGCTATTTATATGATAGCTTGGAGGCATATTTGCTAGTTGCGGTAAGACTATAGCTTCTGCTTTAATTCCCTTATCCGCTTGGGGGGAAATTAGAGTAATGGGATTATTGTGAACTGAGGTATTCGTTTGAGATTTCCTCAACCTGAGTGGTCATGGTGGTAACTGGTTCCGAAACTAGTCCACTTAGGATCCACCCAAAAATAGTATTTTGTGCCGATAGTTTGTTTGAAATTTTCCCAACACCCTCGAGTATTATCTGAGGTATGAGATCGCTGCCTAATAGAATGTCTATTTGAGCGGGAACGTTGCAGTTGGGATCTGCTAGCTTTAGGTGTGAAACCTTTTGCCAATGCTTGCTATTTATATGATAGCTTGGAAGCATATTTGTTAGTTGCGGTAAGACTATAGCTTCTGCTTTAATTCTCTTACCCGCTTGGGGGGAAATTAGAGTAATGGGATTATTGTGAACTGAGGTATTCGTTTGAGATTTCCTCAACCTGAGTGGTCATGGTGGTAACTGGTTCCGAAACTAGTAAACTTAGGAGCCACCCAAAAATAATATTTTGTGCCAATAGTTTGTTTGAAATTTTCTCAACACCCTCGAGTATTATCTGAGGTATGAGATCGCTGCCTAATAGAATGTCTATTTGAGCAGGGGTGTCGCAGTTGGGATCTGCTAGCTTTAGGTGTGAAACCTTTTGCCAATGCTTGCTATTTATATGATAGCTTGGAAGCATATTTGTTAGTTGCGGTAAGACTATAGCTTCTGCTTTAATTCTCTTATCCGCTTGGGGAGAAATTAGAGTAATGGGATTATTGCGAACTGACGTATTCGTTTGAGATTTCCTCAACCTGAGTGGTCATGGTGGTAACTGGTTCCGAAACTAGTCCACTTAGGATCCACCCAAAAATAGTATTTTGTGCCAATAGTTTGTTCGAAATTTTCTCTACACCCTCGAGTATTATCTGAGGTATGAGATCGCTGCCTAATAGAATGTCTATTTGAGCGGGGGTGTTGCAGTTGGGATCTGCTAGCTTTAGGTGTGAAACCTTTTGCCAATGCTTGCTATTTATATGATAGCTTGGAAGCATATTTGTTAGTTGCGGTAAGACTATAGCTTCTGCTTTAATTCTCTTATCCGCTTGGGGGGAAATTAGAGTAATGGGATTATTGTGAACTGAGGTATTCGTTTGAGATTTCCTCAACCTGAGTGGTCATGGTGGTAACTGGTTCCGAAACTAGTCCACTTAGGATCCACCCAAAAATAGTATTTTGTGCCAATAGTTTGTTTGAAATTTTCTCAACACCCTCGAGTATTATCTGAGGTATGAGATCGCTGCCTAATAGAATGTCTATTTGAGCAGTGGTGTTGCAGTTGGGATCTGCTAGCTTTAGGTGTGAAACCTTTTGCCAATGCTTGCTATTTATATGATAGCTTGGAGGCATATTTGCTAGTTGCGGTAAGACTATAGCTTCTGCTTTAATTCTCTTATCCGCTTGGGGGGAAATTAGAGTAATGGGATTATTGTGAACTGAGGTATTCGTTTGAGATTTCCTCAACCTGAGTGGTCATGGTGGTAACTGGTTCCGAAACTAGTCCACTTAGGATCCACCCAAAAATAGTATTTTGTGCCGATAGTTTGTTTGAAATTTTCCCAACACCCTCGAGTATTATCTGAGGTATGAGATCGCTGCCTAATAGAATGTCTATTTGAGCGGGAACGTTGCAGTTGGGATCTGCTAGCTTTAGGTGTGAAACCTTTTGCCAATGCTTGCTATTTATATGATAGCTTGGAAGCATATTTGTTAGTTGCGGTAAGACTATAGCTTCTGCTTTAATTCTCTTACCCGCTTGGGGGGAAATTAGAGTAATGGGATTATTGTGAACTGAGGTATTCGTTTGAGATTTCCTCAACCTGAGTGGTCATGGTGGTAACTGGTTCCGAAACTAGTCCACTTAGGATCCACCCAAAAATAGTATTTTGTGCCAATAGTTTGTTTGAAATTTTCTCAACACCCTCGAGTATTATCTGAGGTATGAGATCGCTGCCTAATAGAATGTCTATTTGAGCAGTGGTGTTGCAGTTGGGATCTGCTAGCTTTAGGTGTGAAACCTTTTGCCAATGCTTGCTATTTATATGATAGCTTGGAGGCATATTTGCTAGTTGCGGTAAGACTATAGCTTCTGCTTTAATTCTCTTATCCGCTTGGGGAGAAATTAGAGTAATGGGATTATTGCGAACTGACGTATTCGTTTGAGATTTCCTCAACCTGAGTGGTCATGGTGGTAACTGGTTCCGAAACTAGTCCACTTAGGATCCACCCAAAAATAGTATTTTGTGCCAATAGTTTGTTTGAAATTTTCTCAACACCTTCGAGTATTATCTGAGGTATGAGATCGCTGCCTAATAGAATGTCTATTTGAGCAGTGGTGTTGCAGTTGGGATCTGCTAGCTTTAGGTGTGAAACCTTTTGCCAATGCTTGCTATTTATATGATAGCTTGGAGGCATATTTGTTAGTTGCGGTAAGACTATAGCTTCTGCTTTAATTCTCTTATCCGCTTGGGGGGAAATTAGAGTAATGGGATTATTGTGAACTGAGGTATTCGTTTGAGATTTCCTCAACCTGAGTGGTCATGGTGGTAACTGGTTCCGAAACTAGTCCACTTAGGATCCACCCAAAAATAGTATTTTGTGCCAATAGTTTGTTTGAAATTTTCTCAACACCCTCGAGTATTATCTGAGGTATGAGATCGCTGCCTAATAGAATGTCTATTTGAGCAGTGGTGTTGCAGTTGGGATCTGCTAGCTTTAGGTGTGAAACCTTTTGCCAATGCTTGCTATTTATATGATAGCTTGGAGGCATATTTGCTAGTTGCGGTAAGACTATAGCTTCTGCTTTAATTCTCTTATCCGCTTGGGGGGAAATTAGAGTAATGGGATTATTGTGAACTGAGGTATTCGTTTGAGATTTCCTCAACCTGAGTGGTCATGGTGGTAACTGGTTCCGAAACTAGTCCACTTAGGATCCACCCAAAAATAGTATTTTGTGCCGATAGTTTGTTTGAAATTTTCCCAACACCCTCGAGTATTATCTGAGGTATGAGATCGCTGCCTAATAGAATGTCTATTTGAGCGGGAACGTTGCAGTTGGGATCTGCTAGCTTTAGGTGTGAAACCTTTTGCCAATGCTTGCTATTTATATGATAGCTTGGAAGCATATTTGTTAGTTGCGGTAAGACTATAGCTTCTGCTTTAATTCTCTTACCCGCTTGGGGGGAAATTAGAGTAATGGGATTATTGTGAACTGAGGTATTCGTTTGAGATTTCCTCAACCTGAGTGGTCATGGTGGTAACTGGTTCCGAAACTAGTCCACTTAGGATCCACCCAAAAATAATATTTTGTGCCAATAGTTTGTTTGAAATTTTCTCAAGACCCTCGAGTATTATCTGAGGTATGAGATCGCTGCCTAATAGAATGTCTTTTTGAGCGGGGGTGTTGCAGTTGGGATCTGCTAGCTTTAGGTGTGAAACCTTTTGCCAATGCTTGCTATTTATATGATAGCTTGGAGGCATATTTGTTAGTTGCGGTAAGACTATAGCTTCTGCTTTAATTCTCTTATCCGCTTGGGGGCAAATTAGAGTAATGGGATTATTGTGAACTGAGGTATTCGTCTGAGATTTCCTCAACCTGAGTGGTCATGGTGGTAACTGGTTCCGAAACTAGTCCACTTAGGATCCACCCAAAAATAGTATTTTGTGCCAATAGTTTGTTTGAACTTTTCTCAACACCTTCGAGTATTATCTGAGGTATGAGATCGCTGCTTAATAGAATGTCTATTTGAGCGGGGGTGTTGCAGTTTGGATCTGCCAGCTTTAGGTGTGAAACCTTTTGCCAATGCTTGCTATTTATATGATGGCTTGGAAGCATATTTGTTAGTTGCGGTAAGACTATAGCTTCTGCTTTAATTCTCTTATCCGCTTGGGGGAAATTAGAGTAATGGGATTATTGTGAACTGAGGTATTCGTTTGAGATTTCCTCAACCTGAGTGGTAATGGTGGTAACTGGTTCCGAAACTAGTAAACTTAGGAGCCACCCAAAAATAGTATTTTGTGCCAATAGTTTGTTTGAAATTTTCTCAACACCCTCGAGTATTATCTGAGGTATGAGATCGCTGCCTAATAGAATGTCTATTTGAGCGGGGGTGTTGCAGTTGGGATCTGCTAGCTTTAGGTGTGAAACCTTTTGCCAATGCTTGCTATTTATATGATAGCTTGGAAGCATATTTGTTAGTTGCGGTAAGACTATAGCTTCTGCTTTAGTTCTCTTATCCGCTTGGGGGGAAATTAGAGTAATGGGATTATTGTGAACTGAGCTATTCGTTTGAGATTTCCTCAACCTGAGTGGTCATGGTGGTAACTGGGTCCGAAACTAGTCCACTTAGGATCCACCCAAAAATAGTATTTTGTGCCAATAGTTTGTTTGAAATTTTCTCAACACCCTCGAGTATTATCTGAGGTATGAGATCGCTGCCTAATAGAATGTCTATTTGAGCGGGGGTGTTGCAGTTGGGATCTGCTAGCTTTAGGTGTGAAACCTTTTGCCAATGCTTGCTATTTATGTGATAGCTTGGAAGCATATTTGTTAGTTGCGGTGAGACTATAGCTTCTGCTTTAATTCTCTTATCCGCTTGGGGGGAAATAAGAGTAATGGGATCATTGTGAACTGAGGTATTCGTTTGAGATTTCCTAAACCTGAGTGGTCATGGTGGTAACTGGTTCCGAAACTAGTCCACTTAGGATCCACCCAAAAATAGTATTTTGTGCCAATAGTTTGTTCGAAATTTTCTCTACACCCTCGAGTATTATCTGAGGTATGAGATCGCTGCCTAATAGAATGTCTATTTGAGCGGGGGTGTTGCAGTTGGGATCTGCTAGCTTTAGGTGTGAAACCTTTTGCCAATGCTTGCTATTTATATGATAGCTTGGAAGCATATTTGTTAGTTGCGGTAAGACTATAGCTTCTGCTTTAATTCTCTTATCCGCTTGGGGGGAAATTAGAGTAATGGGATTATTGTGAACTGAGTTATTCGTTTGAGATTTCCTCAACCTGAGTGGTCATGGTGGTAACTGGTTCCGAAACTAGTCCACTTAGGATCCACCCAAAAATAGTATTTTGTGCCAATAGTTTGTTTGAAATTTTCTCAACACCTTCGAGTATTATCTGAGGTATGAGATCGCTGCCTAATAGAATGTCTATTTGAGCAGTGGTGTTGCAGTTGGGATCTGCTAGCTTTAGGTGTGAAACCTTTTGCCAATGCTTGCTATTTATATGATGGCTTGGAAGCATATTTGTTAGTTGCGGTAAGACTATAGCTTCTGCTTTAATTCTCTTATCCGCTTGGGGGGAAATTAGAGTAATGGGATTATTGTGAACTGAGGTATTCGTTTGAGATTTCCTCAACCTGAGTGGTAATGGTGGTAACTGGTTCCGAAACTAGTAAACTTAGGAGCCACCCAAAAATAGTATTTTGTGCCAATAGTTTGTTTGAAATTTTCTCAACACCCTCGAGTATTATCTGAGGTATGAGATCGCTGCCTAATAGAATGTCTATTTGAGCGGGGGTGTTGCAGTTGGGATCTGCTAGCTTTAGGTGTGAAATCCTTTGACAATGCTTGCTATTTATATGATAGCTTGGAAGCATATTTGTTAGTTGCGGTAAGACTATGGCTTCTGCTTTAATTCTCTTATCCGCTTGGGGGGAAATTAGAGTAATGGGATCATTGCGAACTGACGTATTCGTTTGAGATTTCCTCAACCTGAGTGGTAATGGTGGTAACTGGTTCCGAAACTAGTAAACTTAGGAGCCACCCAAAAATAGTATTTTGTGCCAATAGTTTGTTTGAAATTTTCTCAACACCCTCGAGTATTATCTGAGGTATGAGATCGCTGCCTAATAGAATGTCTATTTGAGCGGGGGTGTTGCAGTTGGGATCTGCTAGCTTTAGGTGTGAAACCTTTTGCCAATGCTTGCTATTTATATGATAGCTTGGAAGCATATTTGTTAGTTGCGGTAAGACTATAGCTTCTGCTTTAGTTCTCTTATCCGCTTGGGGGGAAATTAGAGTAATGGGATTATTGTGAACTGAGCTATTCGTTTGAGATTTCCTCAACCTGAGTGGTCATGGTGGTAACTGGGTCCGAAACTAGTCCACTTAGGATCCACCCAAAAATAGTATTTTGTGCCAATAGTTTGTTTGAAATTTTCTCAACACCCTCGAGTATTATCTGAGGTATGAGATCGCTGCCTAATAGAATGTCTATTTGAGCGGGGGTGTTGCAGTTGGGATCTGCTAGCTTTAGGTGTGAAACCTTTTGCCAATGCTTGCTATTTATATGATAGCTTGGAAGCATATTTGTTAGTTGCGGTGAGACTATAGCTTCTGCTTTAATTCTCTTATCCGCTTGGGGGGAAATAAGAGTAATGGGATCATTGTGAACTGAGGTATTCGTTTGAGATTTCCTAAACCTGAGTGGTCATGGTGGTAACTGGTTCCGAAACTAGTCCACTTAGGATCCACCCAAAAATAGTATTTTGTGCCAATAGTTTGTTCGAAATTTTCTCTACACCCTCGAGTATTATCTGAGGTATGAGATCGCTGCCTAATAGAATGTCTATTTGAGCGGGGGTGTTGCAGTTGGGATCTGCTAGCTTTAGGTGTGAAACCTTTTGCCAATGCTTGCTATTTATATGATAGCTTGGAAGCATATTTGTTAGTTGCGGTAAGACTATAGCTTCTGCTTTAATTCTCTTATCCGCTTGGGGGGAAATTAGAGTAATGGGATTATTGTGAACTGAGGTATTCGTTTGAGATTTCCTCAACCTGAGTGGTCATGGTGGTAACTGGTTCCGAAACTAGTCCACTTAGGATCCACCCAAAAATAGTATTTTGTGCCAATAGTTTGTTTGAAATTTTCTCAACACCTTCGAGTATTATCTGAGGTATGAGATCGCTGCCTAATAGAATGTCTATTTGAGCAGTGGTGTTGCAGTTGGGATCTGCTAGCTTTAGGTGTGAAACCTTTTGCCAATGCTTGCTATTTATATGATAGCTTGGAGGCATATTTGTTAGTTGCGGTAAGACTATAGCTTCTGCTTTAATTCTCTTATCCGCTTGGGGGGAAATTAGAGTAATGGGATTATTGTGAACTGAGGTATTCGTTTGAGATTTCCTCAACCTGAGTGGTCATGGTGGTAACTGGTTCCGAAACTAGTCCACTTAGGATCCACCCAAAAATAGTATTTTGTGCCAATAGTTTGTTTGAAA
Organism: Bactrocera oleae; assembly: GCF_042242935.1. NCBI lineage: Eukaryota > Metazoa > Arthropoda > Insecta > Diptera > Tephritidae > Bactrocera > Bactrocera oleae. Next base: position 12,258,553 of record NC_091541.1, on the reverse strand, counting down.
TTTTCTCAACACCCTCGAGTATTATCTGAGGTATGAGATCGCTGCCTAATAGAATGTCTATTTGAGCAGTGGTGTTGCAGTTGGGATCTGCTAGCTTTAGGTGTGAAACCTTTTGCCAATGCTTGCTATTTATATGATAGCTTGGAGGCATATTTGTTAGTTGCGGTAAGACTATAGCTTCTGCTTTAATTCTCTTATCCGCTTGGGGGGAAATTAGAGTAAAGGGATTATTGTGAACTGAGGTATTCGTTTGAGATTTCCTCAACCTGAGTGGTCATGGTGGTAACTGGTTCCGAAACTATTCCACTTAGGATCCACCCAAAAATAGTATTTTGTGCCAATAGTTTGTTTGAAATTTTCTCAACACCCTCGAGTATTATCTGAGGTATGAGATCGCTGCCTAATAGAATGTCTATTTAAGCAGTGGTGTTGCAGTTGGGATCTGCTAGCTTTAGGTGTGAAACCTTTTGCCAATGCTTGCTATTTATATGATAGCTTGGAGGCATATTTGCTAGTTGCGGTAAGACTATAGCTTCTGCTTTAATTCTCTTATCCGCTTGGGGGGAAATTAGAGTAATGGGATTATTGTGAACTGAGGTATTCGTTTGAGATTTCCTCAACCTGAGTGGTCATGGTGGTAACTGGTTCCGAAACTAGTCCACTTAGGATCCGCCCAAAAATAGTATTTTGTGCCGATAGTTTGTTTGAAATTTTCCCAACACCCTCGAGTATTATCTGAGGTATGAGATCGCTGCCTAATAGAATGTCTATTTGAGCGGGAACGTTGCAGTTGGGATCTGCTAGCTTTAGGTGTGAAACCTTTTGCCAATGCTTGCTATTTATATGATAGCTTGGAAGCATATTTGTTAGTTGCGGTAAGACTATAGCTTCTGCTTTAATTCTCTTACCCGCTTGGGGGGAAATTAGAGTAATGGGATTATTGTGAACTGAGGTATTCGTTTGAGATTTCCTCAACCTGAGTGGTCATGGTGGTAACTGGTTCCGAAACTAGTAAACTTAGGATCCACCCAAAAATAGTATTTTGTGCCAATAGTTTGTTTGAACTTTTCTCAACACCTTCGAGTATTATCTGAGGTATGAGATCGCTGCCTAATAGAATGTCTATTTGAGCGGGGGTGTTGCAGTTGGGATCTGCTAGCTTTAGGTGTGAAACCTTTTGCCAATGCTTGCTATTTATATGATGGCTTGGAAGCATATTTGTTAGTTGCGGTATGACTACAGCTTCTGCTTTAATTCTCTTATCCGCTTGGGAGGAAATTAGAGTAATGGGATTATTGTGAACTGAGGTATTCGTTTGAGATTTCCTCAACCTGAGTGGTCATGGTGGTAACTGGTTCCGAAAGTAGTCTACTTAGGATCCACCCAAAAATAGTATTTTGTGCCAATAGTTTGTTTGAAATTTTCTCAACACCCTCGAGTATTATCTGAGGTATGAGATCGCTGCCTAATAGAATGTCTATTTGAGCGGGGGTATTGCAGTTGGGATCTGCTAGCTTTAGGTGTGAAACCTTTTGCCAATGCTTGCTATTTATATGATAGCTTGGAAGCATATTTGTTAGTTGCGGTAAGACTATAGCTTCTGTTTTAATTCTCTTATCCGCTTGGGGGGAAATTAGAGTAATGGGATTATTGTGAACTGAGGTATTCGTTTGAGATTTCCTCAACCTGAGTGGTCATGGTGGTAACTGGTTCCGAAACTAGTCCACTTAGGATCCACCCAAAAATAGTATTTTGTGCCAATAGTTTGTTTGAAATTTTCTCAACACCCTCGAGTATTATCTGAGGTAGGAGATCGCTGCCTAATAGAATGTCTATTTGAGCGGAGGTGTTGCAGTTGGGATCTGCTAGCTTTAGATGTGAAACCTTTTGCCAATGCTTGCTATTTATATGATAGCTTGGAAGCATATTTGTTAGTTGCGGTAAGACTATAGCTTCTGCTTTAATTCTCTTATCCGCTTGGGGGGAAATTAGAGTAATGGGATTATTGTGAACTGAGGTATTCGTTTGAGATTTCCTCAACCTGAGTGGTCATGGTGGTAACTGGTTCCGAAACTAGTCCACTTAGGATCCAGCCAAAAATAGTATTTTGTGCCAATAGTTTGTTTGAAATTTTCTCAACACCCTCGAGTATTATCTGAGGTATGAGATCGCTGCCTAATAGAAGGTCTATTTGAGCGGGGGTGTTGCAGTTGGGATCTGCTAGCTTTAGGTGTGAAACCTTTTGCCAATGCTTGCTATTTATATGATAGCTTGGAAGCATATTTGTTAGTTGCGGTAAGACTATAGCTTCTGCTTTAATTCTCTTATCCGCTTGGGGGGAAATTCGAGTAATGGGATTATTGTGAACTGAGGTATTCGTTTGAGCTTTCCTCAACCTGAGTGGTCATGGTTGTAACTGGTTCCGAAACTAGTCCACTTAGGATCCACCCAAAAATAGTATTTTGCGCCAATAGTTTGTTTGAAATTTTCTCAACACCCTCGAGTATTATCTGAGGTATGAGATCGCTGCCTAATAGAATGTCTATTTGAGCGGGGGTATTGCAGTTGGGATCTGCTAGCTTTAGGTGTGAAACCTTTTGCCAATGCTTGCTATTTATATGATAGCTTGGAAGCATATTTGTTAGTTGCGGTAAGACTATAGCTTCTGCTTTAATTCTCTTATCCGCTTAAGGGGAAAATTAAAGTAATGGGATTATTGTGAACTGAGGTATTCGTTTGAGATTTCCTCAACCTGAGTGGTCATGGTGGTAACTGGTTCCGAAACTAGTCCACTTAGGATCCACCCAAAAATAGTATTTTGAGCCAATAGTTTGTTTGAAATTTTCGCAACACCCTCGAGTATTATCTGAGGTATGAGATCGCTGCCTAATAGAATGTCTATTTGAGCGGGGGTGTTGCAGTTGGGATCTGCTAGCTTTAGGTGTGAAACCTTTTGCCAATGCTTGCTATTTATATGATAGTTTGGAAGCATATTTGTTAGTTGCGGTAAGACTATAGCTTCTGCTTTAATTCTCTTATCCGCTTGGGGGGAAATTAGAGTAATGTGAACTGAGGTATTCCTTTGAGATTTCCTCAACCTGAGTGGTCATGGTGGTAACTGGTTCCGAAACTAGTCCACTCAGGATCCACCCAAAAATAGTATTTTGTGCCAATAGTTTGTTTGAAATTTTCTCAACACCCTCGAGTATTATCTGAGGTATGAGATCGCTGCCTAATAGAATGTCTATTTGAGCGGGGGTGTTGCAGTTGGGATCTGCTAGCTTTAGGTGTGAAAGCTTTTGCCAATGCTTCCAATTTAATGACAGCTTGGAAGCATATTTGTTAGTTGCGGTAAGACTATAGCTTCTGCTTTAATTCTCTTATCCGCTTGGGGGGAAATTAGAGTAATGGGATTATTGTGAACTGAGGTATTCGTTTGAGATTTCCTCAACCTGAGTGGTCATGGTGGTAACTGGTTCCGAAACTAGTCCACTTAGGATCCACCCAAAAATAGTATTTTGTGCCAATAGTTTGTTTGAAATTTTCTCAACACCCTCAAGTATTATCTGAGGTATGAGATCGCTGCCTAATAGAATGTCTATTTGAGCGGGGGTGTTGCAGTTGAGATCTGCTAGCTTTAGGTGTGAAACCTTTTGCCAATGCTTGCTATTTATATGATAGCTTGGAAGCATATTTGTTAGTTGCGGTAAGACTATAGCTTCTGCTTTAATTCTCTTATCCGCTTGGGGGGAAATTAGAGTAATGGGATTATTGTGAACTTAGGTATTCGTTTGAGATTTCCTCAACCTGAGTGGTCATGGTGGTAACTGGTTCCGAAACTAGTCCACTTAGGATCCACCCAAAAATAGTATTTTGTGCCAATAGTTTGTTTGAAATTTTCTCAACAACCTCGAGTATTATCTGAGGTATGAGATCGCTGCCTAATAGAATGTCTATTTGAGCGGGGGTGTTGCAGTTGGGATCTGCTAGCTTTAGGTATGAAACCTTTTGCCAATGCTTGCTATTTATATGATAGCTTGGAAGCATATTTGTTAGTTGCGGTAAGACTATAGCTTCTGCTTTAATTCTCTTATCCGCTTGGGGGGAAATTAGAGTAATGGCATTATTGTGAACTGAGGTATTCGTTTGAGATTTCCTCAACCTGAGTGGTCATGGTGGTAACAGGTTCCGAAACTAGTCCGCTCAGGATCCACCCAAAAATAGTATTTTGTGCCAATAGTTTGTTTGAAATTTTCGCAACACCCTCGAGTATTATCTGAGGTATGAGATCGCTGCCTAATAGAATGTCTATTTGAGCGGGGGTGTTGCAGTTGGGATCTGCTAGCTTTAGGTGTGAAAGCTTTTGCCAATGCTTCCAATTTAATGACAGCTTGGAAGCATATTTGTTAGTTGCGGTAAGACTATAGCTTCTGCTTTAATTCTCTTATCCGCTTGGGGGGAAATTAGAGTAATGGGATTATTGTGAACTGAGGTATTCGTTTGAGATTTCCTCAACCTGAGTGGTCATGGTGGTAACTGGTTCCGAAACTAGTCCACTTAGGATCCACCCAAAAATAGTATTTTGTGCCAATAGTTTGTTTGAAATTTTCTCAACACCCTCAAGTATTATCTGAGGTATGAGATCGCTGCCTAATAGAATGTCTATTTGAGCGGGGGTGTTGCAGTTGAGATCTGCTAGCTTTAGGTGTGAAACCTTTTGCCAATGCTTGCTATTTATATGATAGCTTGGAAGCATATTTGTTAGTTGCGGTAAGACTATAGCTTCTGCTTTAATTCTCTTATCCGCTTGGGGGGAAATTAGAGTAATGGGATTATTGTGAACTTAGGTATTCGTTTGAGATTTCCTCAACCTGAGTGGTCATGGTGGTAACTGGTTCCGAAACTAGTCCACTTAGGATCCACCCAAAAATAGTATTTTGTGCCAATAGTTTGTTTGAAATTTTCGCAACACCCTCGAGTATTATCTGAGGTATGAGATCGCTGCCTAATAGAATGTCTATTTGAGCGGGGATGTTGCAGTTGGGATATGCTAGCTTTAGGTGTGAAAGCTTTTGCCAATGCTTGCTATTTATATGATAGCTTGGAAGCATATTTGTTAGTTGCGGTAAGACTATAGCTTCTGCTTTAATTCTCTTATCCGCTTGGGGGGAAATTAGAGTAATGGCATTATTGTGAACTGAGGTATTCGTTTGAGATTTCCTCAACCTGAGTGGTCATGGTGGTAACAGGTTCCGAAACTAGTCCGCTCAGGATCCACCCAAAAATAGTATTTTGTGCCAATAGTTTGTTTGAAATTTTCGCAACACCCTCGAGTATTATCTGAGGTATGAGATCGCTGCCTAATAGAATGTCTATTTGAGCGGGGGTGTTGCAGTTGGGATCTGCTAGCTTTAGGTGTGAAACCTTTTGCCAATGCTTGCTATTTATATGATAGCTTGGAAGAATATTTGTTAGTTGCGGTAAGACTATAGCTTCTGCTTTAATTCTCTTAGCCGCTTGGGGGGAAATTAGAGTAATGGGATTATTGTGAACTGAGGTATTCGTTTGAGATTTCCTCAACCTGAGTGGTCATGGTGGTAACTGGTTCCGAAGCTAGTCCACTTAGGATCCACCCAAAAATAGTATTTTGTGCCAATAGTTTGTTTGAAATTTTCTCAACAACCTCGAGTATTATCTGAGGTATGAGATCGCTGCCAAATAGAATGTCTAATTGATCGGGGGTGTTGCAGTTGGGATCTGCTAGCTTTAGGTGTGAAACCTTTTGCCAATGCTTGCTATTTATATGATGGCTTGGAAGCATATTTGCTAGTTGCGGTAAGACTATAGCTTCTGCTTTAATTCTCTTATCCGCTTGGGGGGAAATTAGAGTAATGGGATTATTGTGAACTGAGGTATTCGTTTGAGATTTCCTCAACCTGAGTGGTAATGGTGGTAACTGGTTCCGAAACTAGTAAACTTAGGAGCCACCCAAAAATAATATTTTGTGCCAATAGTTTGTTTGAAATTTTCTCAACACCCTCGAGTATTATCTGAGGTATGAGATCGCTGCCTAATAAAATGTCTATTTGAGCGGGGGTGTTGCAGTTGGGATCTGCTAGCTTTAGGTGTGAAATCCTTTGCCAATGCTTGCTATTTATATGATAGCTTGAAAGCATATTTGTTAGTTGCGGTAAGACTATGGCTTCTGCTTTAATTCTCTTATCCGCTTGGGGGGAAATTAGAGTAATGGGATCATTGCGAACTGACGTATTCGTTTGAGATTTCCTCAACCTGAGTGGTCATGGTGGTAACTGGTTCCGAAACTAGTCCACTTAGGATCCACCCAAAAATAGTATTTTGTGCCAATAGTTTGTTTGAAATTTTCTCAACACCTTCGAGTATTATCTGAGGTATGAGATCGCTGCCTAATAGAATGTCTATTTGAGCGGGGGTGTTGCAGTTGGGATCTGCTAGCTTTAGGTGTGAAACCTTTTGCCAATGCTTGCTATTTATATGATAGCTTGGAAGCATATTTGTTAGTTGCGGTAAGACTATGGCTTCTGCTTTAATTCTCTTATCCGCTTGGGGGGAAATTAGAGTAATGGGATCATTGCGAACTGACGTATTCGTTTGAGATTTCCTCAACCTGAGTGGTCATGGTGGTAACTGGTTCCGAAACTAGTCCACTTAGGATCCACCCAAAAATAGTATTTTGTGCCAATAGTTTGTTTGAAATTTTCTCAACACCTTCGAGTATTATCTGAGGTATGAGATCGCTGCCTAATAGAATGTCTATTTGAGCGGGGGTGTTGCAGTTGGGATCTGCTAGCTTTAGGTGTGAAATCCTTTGCCAATGCTTGCTATTTATATGATAGCTTGGAAGCATATTTGTTAGTTGCGGTAAGACTATGGCTTCTGCTTTAATTCTCTTATCCGCTTGGGGGGAAATTAGAGTAATGGGATCATTGCGAACTGACGTATTCGTTTGAGATTTCCTCAACCTGAGTGGTCATGGTGGTAACTGGTTCCGAAACTAGTCCACTTAGGATCCACCCAAAAATAGTATTTTGTGCCAATAGTTTGTTTGAAATTTTCTCAACACCCTCGAGTATTATCTGAGGCATGAGATCGCTGCCTAATAGAATGTCTATTTGAGCGGGGGTGTTGCAGTTGGGATCTGCTAGCTTTAGGTGTGAAACCTTTTGCCAATGCTTGCTATTTATATGATAGCTTGGAAGCATATTTGTTAGTTGCGGTAAGACTATGGCTTCTGCTTTAATTCTCTTATCCGCTTGGGGGGAAATTAGAGAAATGGGATCATTGCGAACTGACGTATTCGCTTGAGATTTCCTCAACCTGAGTGGTCATGGTGGTAACTGGTTCCGAAACTAGTCCACTTAGGATCCACCCAAAAATAGTATTTTGTGCCAATAGTTTGTTTGAAATTTTCTCAACACCCTCGAGTATTATCTGAGGCATGAGATCGCTGCATAATAGAATGTCTATTTGAGCGGGGGTGTTGCAGTTGGGATCTGCTAGCTTTAGGTGTGAAACCTTTTGCCAATGCTTGCTATTTATATGATAGCTTGGAGGCATATTTGTTAGTTGCGGTAAGACTATAGCTTCTGCTTTAATTCTCTTATCCGCTTGGGGGCAAATTAGAGTAATGGGATTATTGGGAACTGAGGTATTCGTCTGAGATTTCCTCAACCTGAGTGGTCATGGTGGTAACTGGTTCCGAAACTAGTCCACTTAGGATCCACCCAAAAATAATATTTTGTGCCAATAGTTTGTTTGAAATTTTTTCAAGACCCTCGAGTATTATCTGAGGTATGAGATCGCTGCCTAATAGAATGTCTTTTTGAGCGGGGGCGTTGCAGTTGGGATCTGCTAGCTTTAGGTGTGAAACCTTTTGCCAATGCTTGCTATTTATATGATAGCTTGGAGGCATATTTGTTAGTTGCGGTAAGACTATAGCTTCTGCTTTAATTCTCTTATCCGCTTGGGGGCAAATTAGAGTAATGGGATTATTGGGAACTGAGGTATTCGTCTGAGATTTCCTCAACCTGAGTGGTCATGGTGGTAACTGGTTCCGAAACTAGTAAACTTAGGATCCACCCAAAAATAGTATTTTGTGCCAATAGTTTGTTTGAACTTTTCTCAACACCTTCGAGTATTATCTGAGGTATGAGATCGCTGCCTAATAGAATGTCTATTTGAGCGGGGGTGTTGCAGTTGGGATCTGCTAGCTTTAGGTGTGAAACCTTTTGCCAATGCTTGCTATTTATATGATGGCTTGGAAGCATATTTGCTAGTTGCGGTAAGACTATAGCTTCTGCTTTAATTCTCTTATCCGCTTGGGGGGAAATTAGAGTAATGGGATTATTGTGAACTGAGGTATTCGTTTGAGATTTCCTCAACCTGAGTGGTAATGGTGGTAACTGGTTCCGAAACTAGTAAACTTAGGAGCCACCCAAAAATAATATTTTGTGCCAATAGTTTGTTTGAAATTTTCTCAACACCCTCGAGTATTATCTGAGGTATGAGATCGCTGCCTAATAAAATGTCTATTTGAGCGCTGGTGTTGCAGTTGGGATCTGCTAGCTTTAGGTGTGAAATCCTTTGCCAATGCTTGCTATTTATATGATAGCTTGAAAGCATATTTGTTAGTTGCGGTAAGACTATGGCTTCTGCTTTAATTCTCTTATCCGCTTGGGGGGAAATTAGAGTAATGGGATCATTGCGAACTGACGTATTCGTTTGAGATTTCCTCAACCTGAGTGGTCATGGTGGTAACTGGTTCCGAAACTAGTCCACTTAGGATCCACCCAAAAATAGTATTTTGTGCCAATAGTTTGTTTGAAATTTTCTCAACACCTTCGAGTATTATCTGAGGTATGAGATCGCTGCCTAATAGAATGTCTATTTGAGCGGGGGTGTTGCAGTTGGGATCTGCTAGCTTTAGGTGTGAAACCTTTTGCCAATGCTTGCTATTTATATGATAGCTTGGAAGCATATTTGTTAGTTGCGGTAAGACTATGGCTTCTGCTTTAATTCTCTTATCCGCTTGGGGGGAAATTAGAGTAATGGGATCATTGCGAACTGACGTATTCGTTTGAGATTTCCTCAACCTGAGTGGTCATGGTGGTAACTGGTTCCGAAACTAGTCCACTTAGGATCCACCCAAAAATAGTATTTTGTGCCAATAGTTTGTTTGAAATTTTCTCAACACCTTCGAGTATTATCTGAGGTATGAGATCGCTGCCTAATAGAATGTCTATTTGAGCGGGGGTGTTGCAGTTGGGATCTGCTAGCTTTAGGTGTGAAATCCTTTGCCAATGCTTGCTATTTATATGATAGCTTGGAAGCATATTTGTTAGTTGCGGTAAGACTATGGCTTCTGCTTTAATTCTCTTATCCGCTTGGGGGGAAATTAGAGTAATGGGATCATTGCGAACTGACGTATTCGTTTGAGATTTCCTCAACCTGAGTGGTCATGGTGGTAACTGGTTCCGAAACTAGTCCACTTAGGATCCACCCAAAAATAGTATTTTGTGCCAATAGTTTGTTTGAAATTTTCTCAACACCCTCGAGTATTATCTGAGGCATGAGATCGCTGCCTAATAGAATGTCTATTTGAGCGGGGGTGTTGCAGTTGGGATCTGCTAGCTTTAGGTGTGAAACCTTTTGCCAATGCTTGCTATTTATATGATAGCTTGGAAGCATATTTGTTAGTTGCGGTAAGACTATGGCTTCTGCTTTAATTCTCTTATCCGCTTGGGGGGAAATTAGAGAAATGGGATCATTGCGAACTGACGTATTCGCTTGAGATTTCCTCAACCTGAGTGGTCATGGTGGTAACTGGTTCCGAAACTAGTCCACTTAGGATCCACCCAAAAATAGTATTTTGTGCCAATAGTTTGTTTGAAATTTTCTCAACACCCTCGAGTATTATCTGAGGCATGAGATCGCTGCATAATAGAATGTCTATTTGAGCGGGGGTGTTGCAGTTGGGATCTGCTAGCTTTAGGTGTGAAACCTTTTGCCAATGCTTGCTATTTATATGATAGCTTGGTATTCGTTTGAGATTTCCTCAACCTGAGTGATCATGGTGGTAACTGGTTCCAAAACTAGTCCACTTAGGATCCACCCAAAAATAGTATTTTGTGCCAATAGTTTGTTTGAAATTTTCTCAACACCCTCGAGTATTATCTGAGGTATGAAATCGCTGCCTAATAGAATGTCTATTTGAGCTTGGAGGCATATTTGTTAGTTGCGGTAAGACTATAGCTTCTGCTTTAATTCTCTTATCCGCTTGGGGGCAAATTAGAGTAATGGGATTATTGGGAACTGAGGTATTCGTCTGAGATTTCCTCAACCTGAGTGGTCATGGTGGTAACTGGTTCCGAAACTAGTCCACTTAGGATCCACCCAAAAATAATATTTTGTGCCAATAGTTTGTTTGAAATTTTTTCAAGACCCTCGAGTATTATCTGAGGTATGAGATCGCTGCCTAATAGAATGTCTTTTTGAGCGGGGGCGTTGCAGTTGGGATCTGCTAGCTTTAGGTGTGAAACCTTTTGCCAATGCTTGCTATTTATATGATAGCTTGGAGGCATATTTGTTAGTTGCGGTAAGACTATAGCTTCTGCTTTAATTCTCTTATCCGCTTGGGGGCAAATTAGAGTAATGGGATCATTGCGAACTGACGTATTCGTTTGAGATTTCCTCAACCTGAGTGGTCATGGTGGTAACTGGTTCCGAAACTAGTCCACTTAGGATCCACCCAAAAATAGTATTTTGTGCCAATAGTTTGTTTGAAATTTTCTCAACACCTTCGAGTATTATCTGAGGTATGAGATCGCTGCCTAATAGAATGTCTATTTGAGCGGGGGTGTTGCAGTTGGGATCTGCTAGCTTTAGGTGTGAAATCCTTTGCCAATGCTTGCTATTTATATGATAGCTTGGAAGCATATTTGTTAGTTGCGGTAAGACTATGGCTTCTGCTTTAATTCTCTTATCCGCTTGGGGGGAAATTAGAGTAATGGGATCATTGCGAACTGACGTATTCGTTTGAGATTTCCTCAACCTGAGTGGTCATGGTGGTAACTGGTTCCGAAACTAGTCCACTTAGGATCCACCCAAAAATAGTATTTTGTGCCAATAGTTTGTTTGAAATTTTCTCAACACCCTCGAGTATTATCTGAGGTATGAGATCGCTGCCTAATAAAATTTCTATTTGAGCGCTGGTGTTGCAGTTGGGATCTGCTAGCTTTAGGTGTGAAATCCTTTGCCAATGCTTGCTATTTATATGATAGCTTGAAAGCATATTTGTTAGTTGCGGTAAGACTATGGCTTCTGCTTTAATTCTCTTATCCGCTTGGGGGGAAATTAGAGTAATGGGATCATTGCGAACTGACGTATTCGTTTGAGATTTCCTCAACCTGAGTGGTCATGGTGGTAACTGGTTCCGAAACTAGTCCACTTAGGATCCACCCAAAAATAGTATTTTGTGCCAATAGTTTGTTTGAAATTTTCTCAACACCCTCGAGTATTATCTGAGGCATGAGATCGCTGCCTAATAGAATGTCTATTTGAGCGGGGGTGTTGCAGTTGGGATCTGCTAGCTTTAGGTGTGAAACCTTTTGCCAATGCTTGCTATTTATATGATAGCTTGGAAGCATATTTGTTAGTTGCGGTAAGACTATGGCTTCTGCTTTAATTCTCTTATCCGCTTGGGGGGAAATTAGAGAAATGGGATCATTGCGAACTGACGTATTCGCTTGAGATTTCCTCAACCTGAGTGGTCATGGTGGTAACTGGTTCCGAAACTAGTCCACTTAGGATCCACCCAAAAATAGTATTTTGTGCCAATAGTTTGTTTGAAATTTTCTCAACACCCTCGAGTATTATCTGAGGCATGAGATCGCTGCATAATAGAATGTCTATTTGAGCGGGGGTGTTGCAGTTGGGATCTGCTAGCTTTAGGTGTGAAACCTTTTGCCAATGCTTGCTATTTATATGATAGCTTGGAAGCATATTTGTTAGTTGCGGTAAGACTATAGCTTCTGCTTTAATTCTCTTACCCGCTTGGGGGGAAATTAGAGTAATGGGATTATTGTGAACTGAGGTATTCGTTTGAGATTTCCTCAACCTGAGTGGTCATGGTGGTAACTGGTTCCGAAAGTAGTCCACTTAGGATCCACCCAAAAATAGTATTTTGTGCCAATAGTTTGTTTGAAATTTTCTCAACACCCTCGAGTATTATCTGAGGTATGAGATCGCTGCCTAATAGAATGTCTATTTGAGCAGGGGTGTCGCAGTTGGGATCTGCTAGCTTTAGGTGTGAAACCTTTTGCCAATGCTTGCTATTTATATGATAGCTTGGAAGCATATTTGTTAGTTGCGGTAAGACTATAGCTTCTGCTTTAATTCTCTTATCCGCTTGGGGGGAAATTAGAGTAATGGGATTATTGTGAACTGAGGTATTCGTTTGAGATTTCCTCAACCTGAGTGGTCATGGTGGTAACTGGTTCCGAAAGTAGTCCACTTAGGATCCACCCAAAAATAGTATTTTGTGCCAATAGTTTGTTTGAAATTTTCTCAACACCCTCGAGTATTATCTGAGGTATGAGATCGCTGCCTAATAGAATGTCTATTTGAGCAGGGGTGTCGCAGTTGGGATCTGCTAGCTTTAGGTGTGAAACCTTTTGCCAATGCTTGCTATTTATATGATAGCTTGGAAGCATATTTGTTAGTTGCGGTAAGACTATAGCTTCTGCTTTAATTCTCTTATCCGCTTGGGGAGAAATTAGAGTAATGGGATTATTGCGAACTGACGTATTCGTTTGAGATTTCCTCAACCTGAGTGGTCATGGTGGTAACTGGTTCCGAAACTAGTCCACTTAGGATCCACCCAAAAATAGTATTTTGTGCCAATAGTTTGTTCGAAATTTTCTCTACACCCTCGAGTATTATCTGAGGTATGAGATCGCTGCCTAATAGAATGTCTATTTGAGCGGGGGTGTTGCAGTTGGGATCTGCTAGCTTTAGGTGTGAAACCTTTTGCCAATGCTTGCTATTTATATGATAGCTTGGAAGCATATTTGTTAGTTGCGGTAAGACTATAGCTTCTGCTTTAATTCTCTTATCCGCTTGGGGGGAAATTAGAGTAATGGGATTATTGTGAACTGAGGTATTCGTTTGAGATTTCCTCAACCTGAGTGGTCATGGTGGTAACTGGTTCCGAAACTAGTCCACTTAGGATCCACCCAAAAATAGTATTTTGTGCCAATAGTTTGTTTGAAATTTTCTCAACACCTTCGAGTATTATCTGAGGTATGAGATCGCTGCCTAATAGAATGTCTATTTGAGCAGTGGTGTTGCAGTTGGGATCTGCTAGCTTTAGGTGTGAAACCTTTTGCCAATGCTTGCTATTTATATGATAGCTTGGAGGCATATTTGTTAGTTGCGGTAAGACTATAGCTTCTGCTTTAATTTTCTTATCCGCTTGGGGGGAAATTAGAGTAATGAGATTATTGTGAACTGAGGTATTCGTTTGAGATTTCCTCAACCTGAGTGGTCATGGTGGTAACTGGTTCCGAAACTAGTCCACTTAGGATCCACCCAAAAATAGTATTTTGTGCCAATAGTTTGTTTGAAATTTTCTCAACACCCTCGAGTATTATCTGAGGTATGAGATCGCTGCCTAATAGAATGTCTATTTGAGCAGTGGTGTTGCAGTTGGGATCTGCTAGCTTTAGGTGTGAAACCTTTTGCCAATGCTTGCTATTTATATGATAGCTTGGAGGCATATTTGCTAGTTGCGGTAAGACTATAGCTTCTGCTTTAATTCTCTTATCCGCTTGGGGGGAAATTAGAGTAATGGGATTATTGTGAACTGAGGTATTCGTTTGAGATTTCCTCAACCTGAGTGGTCATGGTGGTAACTGGTTCCGAAACTAGTCCACTTAGGATCCACCCAAAAATAGTATTTTGTGCCGATAGTTTGTTTGAAATTTTCCCAACACCCTCGAGTATTATCTGAGGTATGAGATCGCTGCCTAATAGAATGTCTATTTGAGCGGGAACGTTGCAGTTGGGATCTGCTAGCTTTAGGTGTGAAACCTTTTGCCAATGCTTGCTATTTATATGATAGCTTGGAAGCATATTTGTTAGTTGCGGTAAGACTATAGCTTCTGCTTTAATTCTCTTACCCGCTTGGGGGGAAATTAGAGTAATGGGATTATTGTGAACTGAGGTATTCGTTTGAGATTTCCTCAACCTGAGTGGTCATGGTGGTAACTGGTTCCGAAACTAGTAAACTTAGGAGCCACCCAAAAATAATATTTTGTGCCAATAGTTTGTTTGAAATTTTCTCAACACCCTCGAGTATTATCTGAGGTATGAGATCGCTGCCTAATAGAATGTCTATTTGAGCAGGGGTGTCGCAGTTGGGATCTGCTAGCTTTAGGTGTGAAACCTTTTGCCAATGCTTGCTATTTATATGATAGCTTGGAAGCATATTTGTTAGTTGCGGTAAGACTATAGCTTCTGCTTTAATTCTCTTATCCGCTTGGGGAGAAATTAGAGTAATGGGATTATTGCGAACTGACGTATTCGTTTGAGATTTCCTCAACCTGAGTGGTCATGGTGGTAACTGGTTCCGAAACTAGTCCACTTAGGATCCACCCAAAAATAGTATTTTGTGCCAATAGTTTGTTCGAAATTTTCTCTACACCCTCGAGTATTATCTGAGGTATGAGATCGCTGCCTAATAGAATGTCTATTTGAGCGGGGGTGTTGCAGTTGGGATCTGCTAGCTTTAGGTGTGAAACCTTTTGCCAATGCTTGCTATTTATATGATAGCTTGGAAGCATATTTGTTAGTTGCGGTAAGACTATAGCTTCTGCTTTAATTCTCTTATCCGCTTGGGGGGAAATTAGAGTAATGGGATTATTGTGAACTGAGGTATTCGTTTGAGATTTCCTCAACCTGAGTGGTCATGGTGGTAACTGGTTCCGAAACTAGTCCACTTAGGATCCACCCAAAAATAGTATTTTGTGCCAATAGTTTGTTTGAAATTTTCTCAACACCTTCGAGTATTATCTGAGGTATGAGATCGCTGCCTAATAGAATGTCTATTTGAGCAGTGGTGTTGCAGTTGGGATCTGCTAGCTTTAGGTGTGAAACCTTTTGCCAATGCTTGCTATTTATATGATAGCTTGGAGGCATATTTGTTAGTTGCGGTAAGACTATAGCTTCTGCTTTAATTCTCTTATCCGCTTGGGGGGAAATTAGAGTAATGGGATTATTGTGAACTGAGGTATTCGTTTGAGATTTCCTCAACCTGAGTGGTCATGGTGGTAACTGGTTCCGAAACTAGTCCACTTAGGATCCACCCAAAAATAGTATTTTGTGCCAATAGTTTGTTTGAAATTTTCTCAACACCCTCGAGTATTATCTGAGGTATGAGATCGCTGCCTAATAGAATGTCTATTTGAGCAGTGGTGTTGCAGTTGGGATCTGCTAGCTTTAGGTGTGAAACCTTTTGCCAATGCTTGCTATTTATATGATAGCTTGGAGGCATATTTGCTAGTTGCGGTAAGACTATAGCTTCTGCTTTAATTCTCTTATCCGCTTGGGGGGAAATTAGAGTAATGGGATTATTGTGAACTGAGGTATTCGTTTGAGATTTCCTCAACCTGAGTGGTCATGGTGGTAACTGGTTCCGAAACTAGTCCACTTAGGATCCACCCAAAAATAGTATTTTGTGCCGATAGTTTGTTTGAAATTTTCCCAACACCCTCGAGTATTATCTGAGGTATGAGATCGCTGCCTAATAGAATGTCTATTTGAGCGGGAACGTTGCAGTTGGGATCTGCTAGCTTTAGGTGTGAAACCTTTTGCCAATGCTTGCTATTTATATGATAGCTTGGAAGCATATTTGTTAGTTGCGGTAAGACTATAGCTTCTGCTTTAATTCTCTTACCCGCTTGGGGGGAAATTAGAGTAATGGGATTATTGTGAACTGAGGTATTCGTTTGAGATTTCCTCAACCTGAGTGGTCATGGTGGTAACTGGTTCCGAAACTAGTCCACTTAGGATCCACCCAAAAATAATATTTTGTGCCAATAGTTTGTTTGAAATTTTCTCAAGACCCTCGAGTATTATCTGAGGTATGAGATCGCTGCCTAATAGAATGTCTTTTTGAGCGGGGGTGTTGCAGTTGGGATCTGCTAGCTTTAGGTGTGAAACCTTTTGCCAATGCTTGCTATTTATATGATAGCTTGGAGGCATATTTGTTAGTTGCGGTAAGACTATAGCTTCTGCTTTAATTCTCTTATCCGCTTGGGGGCAAATTAGAGTAATGGGATTATTGTGAACTGAGGTATTCGTCTGAGATTTCCTCAACCTGAGTGGTCATGGTGGTAACTGGTTCCGAAACTAGTCCACTTAGGATCCACCCAAAAATAGTATTTTGTGCCAATAGTTTGTTTGAACTTTTCTCAACACCTTCGAGTATTATCTGAGGTATGAGATCGCTGCTTAATAGAATGTCTATTTGAGCGGGGGTGTTGCAGTTTGGATCTGCCAGCTTTAGGTGTGAAACCTTTTGCCAATGCTTGCTATTTATATGATGGCTTGGAAGCATATTTGTTAGTTGCGGTAAGACTATAGCTTCTGCTTTAATTCTCTTATCCGCTTGGGGGAAATTAGAGTAATGGGATTATTGTGAACTGAGGTATTCGTTTGAGATTTCCTCAACCTGAGTGGTAATGGTGGTAACTGGTTCCGAAACTAGTAAACTTAGGAGCCACCCAAAAATAGTATTTTGTGCCAATAGTTTGTTTGAAATTTTCTCAACACCCTCGAGTATTATCTGAGGTATGAGATCGCTGCCTAATAGAATGTCTATTTGAGCGGGGGTGTTGCAGTTGGGATCTGCTAGCTTTAGGTGTGAAACCTTTTGCCAATGCTTGCTATTTATATGATAGCTTGGAAGCATATTTGTTAGTTGCGGTAAGACTATAGCTTCTGCTTTAGTTCTCTTATCCGCTTGGGGGGAAATTAGAGTAATGGGATTATTGTGAACTGAGCTATTCGTTTGAGATTTCCTCAACCTGAGTGGTCATGGTGGTAACTGGGTCCGAAACTAGTCCACTTAGGATCCACCCAAAAATAGTATTTTGTGCCAATAGTTTGTTTGAAATTTTCTCAACACCCTCGAGTATTATCTGAGGTATGAGATCGCTGCCTAATAGAATGTCTATTTGAGCGGGGGTGTTGCAGTTGGGATCTGCTAGCTTTAGGTGTGAAACCTTTTGCCAATGCTTGCTATTTATGTGATAGCTTGGAAGCATATTTGTTAGTTGCGGTGAGACTATAGCTTCTGCTTTAATTCTCTTATCCGCTTGGGGGGAAATAAGAGTAATGGGATCATTGTGAACTGAGGTATTCGTTTGAGATTTCCTAAACCTGAGTGGTCATGGTGGTAACTGGTTCCGAAACTAGTCCACTTAGGATCCACCCAAAAATAGTATTTTGTGCCAATAGTTTGTTCGAAATTTTCTCTACACCCTCGAGTATTATCTGAGGTATGAGATCGCTGCCTAATAGAATGTCTATTTGAGCGGGGGTGTTGCAGTTGGGATCTGCTAGCTTTAGGTGTGAAACCTTTTGCCAATGCTTGCTATTTATATGATAGCTTGGAAGCATATTTGTTAGTTGCGGTAAGACTATAGCTTCTGCTTTAATTCTCTTATCCGCTTGGGGGGAAATTAGAGTAATGGGATTATTGTGAACTGAGTTATTCGTTTGAGATTTCCTCAACCTGAGTGGTCATGGTGGTAACTGGTTCCGAAACTAGTCCACTTAGGATCCACCCAAAAATAGTATTTTGTGCCAATAGTTTGTTTGAAATTTTCTCAACACCTTCGAGTATTATCTGAGGTATGAGATCGCTGCCTAATAGAATGTCTATTTGAGCAGTGGTGTTGCAGTTGGGATCTGCTAGCTTTAGGTGTGAAACCTTTTGCCAATGCTTGCTATTTATATGATGGCTTGGAAGCATATTTGTTAGTTGCGGTAAGACTATAGCTTCTGCTTTAATTCTCTTATCCGCTTGGGGGGAAATTAGAGTAATGGGATTATTGTGAACTGAGGTATTCGTTTGAGATTTCCTCAACCTGAGTGGTAATGGTGGTAACTGGTTCCGAAACTAGTAAACTTAGGAGCCACCCAAAAATAGTATTTTGTGCCAATAGTTTGTTTGAAATTTTCTCAACACCCTCGAGTATTATCTGAGGTATGAGATCGCTGCCTAATAGAATGTCTATTTGAGCGGGGGTGTTGCAGTTGGGATCTGCTAGCTTTAGGTGTGAAATCCTTTGACAATGCTTGCTATTTATATGATAGCTTGGAAGCATATTTGTTAGTTGCGGTAAGACTATGGCTTCTGCTTTAATTCTCTTATCCGCTTGGGGGGAAATTAGAGTAATGGGATCATTGCGAACTGACGTATTCGTTTGAGATTTCCTCAACCTGAGTGGTAATGGTGGTAACTGGTTCCGAAACTAGTAAACTTAGGAGCCACCCAAAAATAGTATTTTGTGCCAATAGTTTGTTTGAAATTTTCTCAACACCCTCGAGTATTATCTGAGGTATGAGATCGCTGCCTAATAGAATGTCTATTTGAGCGGGGGTGTTGCAGTTGGGATCTGCTAGCTTTAGGTGTGAAACCTTTTGCCAATGCTTGCTATTTATATGATAGCTTGGAAGCATATTTGTTAGTTGCGGTAAGACTATAGCTTCTGCTTTAGTTCTCTTATCCGCTTGGGGGGAAATTAGAGTAATGGGATTATTGTGAACTGAGCTATTCGTTTGAGATTTCCTCAACCTGAGTGGTCATGGTGGTAACTGGGTCCGAAACTAGTCCACTTAGGATCCACCCAAAAATAGTATTTTGTGCCAATAGTTTGTTTGAAATTTTCTCAACACCCTCGAGTATTATCTGAGGTATGAGATCGCTGCCTAATAGAATGTCTATTTGAGCGGGGGTGTTGCAGTTGGGATCTGCTAGCTTTAGGTGTGAAACCTTTTGCCAATGCTTGCTATTTATATGATAGCTTGGAAGCATATTTGTTAGTTGCGGTGAGACTATAGCTTCTGCTTTAATTCTCTTATCCGCTTGGGGGGAAATAAGAGTAATGGGATCATTGTGAACTGAGGTATTCGTTTGAGATTTCCTAAACCTGAGTGGTCATGGTGGTAACTGGTTCCGAAACTAGTCCACTTAGGATCCACCCAAAAATAGTATTTTGTGCCAATAGTTTGTTCGAAATTTTCTCTACACCCTCGAGTATTATCTGAGGTATGAGATCGCTGCCTAATAGAATGTCTATTTGAGCGGGGGTGTTGCAGTTGGGATCTGCTAGCTTTAGGTGTGAAACCTTTTGCCAATGCTTGCTATTTATATGATAGCTTGGAAGCATATTTGTTAGTTGCGGTAAGACTATAGCTTCTGCTTTAATTCTCTTATCCGCTTGGGGGGAAATTAGAGTAATGGGATTATTGTGAACTGAGGTATTCGTTTGAGATTTCCTCAACCTGAGTGGTCATGGTGGTAACTGGTTCCGAAACTAGTCCACTTAGGATCCACCCAAAAATAGTATTTTGTGCCAATAGTTTGTTTGAAATTTTCTCAACACCTTCGAGTATTATCTGAGGTATGAGATCGCTGCCTAATAGAATGTCTATTTGAGCAGTGGTGTTGCAGTTGGGATCTGCTAGCTTTAGGTGTGAAACCTTTTGCCAATGCTTGCTATTTATATGATAGCTTGGAGGCATATTTGTTAGTTGCGGTAAGACTATAGCTTCTGCTTTAATTCTCTTATCCGCTTGGGGGGAAATTAGAGTAATGGGATTATTGTGAACTGAGGTATTCGTTTGAGATTTCCTCAACCTGAGTGGTCATGGTGGTAACTGGTTCCGAAACTAGTCCACTTAGGATCCACCCAAAAATAGTATTTTGTGCCAATAGTTTGTTTGAAATTTTCTCAACACCCTCGAGTATTATCTGAGGTATGAGATCGCTGCCTAATAGAATGTCTATTTGAGCAGTGGTGTTGCAGTTGGGATCTGCTAGCTTTAGGTGTGAAACCTTTTGCCAATGCTTGCTATTTATATGATAGCTTGGAGGCATATTTGTTAGTTGCGGTAAGACTATAGCTTCTGCTTTAATTCTCTTATCCGCTTGGGGGGAAATTAGAGTAAAGGGATTATTGTGAACTGAGGTATTCGTTTGAGATTTCCTCAACCTGAGTGGTCATGGTGGTAACTGGTTCCGAAACTATTCCACTTAGGATCCACCCAAAAATAGTATTTTGTGCCAATAGTTTGTTTGAAATTTTCTCAACACCCTCGAGTATTATCTGAGGTATGAGATCGCTGCCTAATAGAATGTCTATTTAAGCAGTGGTGTTGCAGTTGGGATCTGCTAGCTTTAGGTGTGAAACCTTTTGCCAATGCTTGCTATTTATATGATAGCTTGGAGGCATATTTGCTAGTTGCGGTAAGACTATAGCTTCTGCTTTAATTCTCTTATCCGCTTGGGGGGAAATTAGAGTAATGGGATTATTGTGAACTGAGGTATTCGTTTGAGATTTCCTCAACCTGAGTGGTCATGGTGGTAACTGGTTCCGAAACTAGTCCACTTAGGATCCGCCCAAAAATAGTATTTTGTGCCGATAGTTTGTTTGAAATTTTCCCAACACCCTCGAGTATTATCTGAGGTATGAGATCGCTGCCTAATAGAATGTCTATTTGAGCGGGAACGTTGCAGTTGGGATCTGCTAGCTTTAGGTGTGAAACCTTTTGCCAATGCTTGCTATTTATATGATAGCTTGGAAGCATATTTGTTAGTTGCGGTAAGACTATAGCTTCTGCTTTAATTCTCTTACCCGCTTGGGGGGAAATTAGAGTAATGGGATTATTGTGAACTGAGGTATTCGTTTGAGATTTCCTCAACCTGAGTGGTCATGGTGGTAACTGGTTCCGAAACTAGTAAACTTAGGATCCACCCAAAAATAGTATTTTGTGCCAATAGTTTGTTTGAACTTTTCTCAACACCTTCGAGTATTATCTGAGGTATGAGATCGCTGCCTAATAGAATGTCTATTTGAGCGGGGGTGTTGCAGTTGGGATCTGCTAGCTTTAGGTGTGAAACCTTTTGCCAATGCTTGCTATTTATATGATGGCTTGGAAGCATATTTGCTAGTTGCGGTAAGACTATAGCTTCTGCTTTAATTCTCTTATCCGCTTGGGGGGAAATTAGAGTAATGGGATTATTGTGAACTGAGGTATTCGTTTGAGATTTCCTCAACCTGAGTGGTAATGGTGGTAACTGGTTCCGAAACTAGTAAACTTAGGAGCCACCCAAAAATAATATTTTGTGCCAATAATTTGTTTGAAATTTTCTCAACACCCTCGAGTATTATTTGAGGTATGAGATCGCTGCCTAATAGAATGTCTATTTGAGCGGGGGTGTTGCAGTTGGGATCTGCTAGCTTTAGGTGTGAAATCCTTTGCCAATGCTTGCTATTTATATGATAGCTTGGAAGCATATTTGTTAGTTGCGGTAAGACTATGGCTTCTGCTTTAATTCGCTTATCCGCTTGGGGGGAAATTAGAGTAATGGGATCATTGCGAACTGACGTATTCGTTTGAGATTTCCTCAACCTGAGTGGTCATGGTGGTAACTGGTTCCGAAACTAGTCCACTTAGGATCCACCCAAAAATAGTATTTTGTGCCAATAGTTTGTTTGAAATTTTCTCAACACCTTCGAGTATTATCTGAGGTATGAGATCGCTGCCTAATAGAATGTCTATTTGAGCGGGGGTGTTGCAGTTGGGATCTGCTAGCTTTAGGTGTGAAACCTTTTGCCAATGCTTGCTATTTATATGATAGCTTGGAAGCATATTTGTTAGTTGCGGTAAGACTATGGCTTCTGCTTTAATTCTCTTATCCGCTTGGGGGGAAATTAGAGTAATGGGATCATTGCGAACTGACGTATTCGTTTGAGATTTCCTCAACCTGAGTGGTCATGGTGGTAACTGGTTCCGAAACTAGTCCACTTAGGATCCACCCAAAAATAGTATTTTGTGCCAATAGTTTGTTTGAAATTTTCTCAACACCTTCGAGTATTATCTGAGGTATGAGATCGCTGCCTAATAGAATGTCTATTTGAGCGGGGGTGTTGCAGTTGGGATCTGCTAGCTTTAGGTGTGAAATCCTTTGCCAATGCTTGCTATTTATATGATAGCTTGGAAGCATATTTGTTAGTTGCGGTAAGACTATGGCTTCTGCTTTAATTCTCTTATCCGCTTGGGGGGAAATTAGAGTAATGGGATCATTGCGAACTGACGTATTCGTTTGAGATTTCCTCAACCTGAGTGGTCATGGTGGTAACTGGTTCCGAAACTAGTCCACTTAGGATCCACCCAAAAATAGTATTTTGTGCCAATAGTTTGTTTGAAATTTTCTCAACACCCTCGAGTATTATCTGAGGCATGAGATCGCTGCCTAATAGAATGTCTATTTGAGCGGGGGTGTTGCAGTTGGGATCTGCTAGCTTTAGGTGTGAAACCTTTTGCCAATGCTTGCTATTTATATGATAGCTTGGAAGCATATTTGTTAGTTGCGGTAAGACTATGGCTTCTGCTTTAATTCTCTTATCCGCTTGGGGGGAAATTAGAGAAATGGGATCATTGCGAACTGACGTATTCGCTTGAGATTTCCTCAACCTGAGTGGTCATGGTGGTAACTGGTTCCGAAACTAGTCCACTTAGGATCCACCCAAAAATAGTATTTTGTGCCAATAGTTTGTTTGAAATTTTCTCAACACCCTCGAGTATTATCTGAGGCATGAGATCGCTGCATAATAGAATGTCTATTTGAGCGGGGGTGTTGCAGTTGGGATCTGCTAGCTTTAGGTGTGAAACCTTTTGCCAATGCTTGCTATTTATATGATAGCTTGGAAGCATATTTGTTAGTTGCGGTAAGACTATAGCTTCTGCTTTAATTCTCTTACCCGCTTGGGGGGAAATTAGAGTAATGGGATTATTGTGAACTGAGGTATTCGTTTGAGATTTCCTCAACCTGAGTGATCATGGTGGTAACTGGTTCCAAAACTAGTCCACTTAGGATCCACCCAAAAATAGTATTTTGTGCCAATAGTTTGTTTGAAATTTTCTCAACACCCTCGAGTATTATCTGAGGTATGAAATCGCTGCCTAATAGAATGTCTATTTGAGCAAGGGTGTTGCAGTTGGGATCTGCTAGCTTTAGGTGTGAAACCTTTTGCCAATGCTTGCTATTTATATGATAGCTTGGAAGCATATTTGTTAGTTGCGGTAAGACTATAGCTTCTGCTTTAATTCTCTTATCCGCTTGGGGGGAAATTAGAGTAATAGGATTATTGTGAACTGAGGTATTCGTTTGAGATTTCCTCAACCTGAGTGGTCATGGTGGTAACTGGTTCCGAAAGTAGTCCACTTAGGATCCACCCAAAAATAGTATTTTGTGCCAATAGTTTGTTTGAAATTTTCTCAACACCCTCGAGTATTATCTGAGGTATGAGATCGCTGCCTAATAGAATGTCTATTTGAGCAGGGGTGTCGCAGTTGGGATCTGCTAGCTTTAGGTGTGAAACCTTTTGCCAATGCTTGCTATTTATATGATAGCTTGGAAGCATATTTGTTAGTTGCGGTAAGACTATAGCTTCTGCTTTAATTCTCTTATCCGCTTGGGGAGAAATTAGAGTAATGGGATTATTGCGAACTGACGTATTCGTTTGAGATTTCCTCAACCTGAGTGGTCATGGTGGTAACTGGTTCCGAAACTAGTCCACTTAGGATCCACCCAAAAATAGTATTTTGTGCCAATAGTTTGTTCGAAATTTTCTCTACACCCTCGAGTATTATCTGAGGTATGAGATCGCTGCCTAATAGAATGTCTATTTGAGCGGGGGTGTTGCAGTTGGGATCTGCTAGCTTTAGGTGTGAAACCTTTTGCCAATGCTTGCTATTTATATGATAGCTTGGAAGCATATTTGTTAGTTGCGGTAAGACTATAGCTTCTGCTTTAATTCTCTTATCCGCTTGGGGGGAAATTAGAGTAATGGGATTATTGTGAACTGAGGTATTCGTTTGAGATTTCCTCAACCTGAGTGGTCATGGTGGTAACTGGTTCCGAAACTAGTCCACTTAGGATCCACCCAAAAATAGTATTTTGTGCCAATAGTTTGTTTGAAATTTTCTCAACACCTTCGAGTATTATCTGAGGTATGAGATCGCTGCCTAATAGAATGTCTATTTGAGCAGTGGTGTTGCAGTTGGGATCTGCTAGCTTTAGGTGTGAAACCTTTTGCCAATGCTTGCTATTTATATGATAGCTTGGAGGCATATTTGTTAGTTGCGGTAAGACTATAGCTTCTGCTTTAATTCTCTTATCCGCTTGGGGGGAAATTAGAGTAATGGGATTATTGTGAACTGAGGTATTCATTTGAGATTTCCTCAACCTGAGTGGTCATGGTGGTAACTGGTTCCGAAACTAGTCCACTTAGGATCCACCCAAAAATAGTATTTTGTGCCAATAGTTTGTTTGAAATTTTCTCAACACCCTCGAGTATTATCTGAGGTATGAGATCGCTGCCTAATAGAATGTCTATTTGAGCACTGGTGTTGCAGTTGGGATCTGCTAGCTTTAGGTGTGAAACCTTTTGCCAATGCTTGCTATTTATATGATAGCTTGGAGGCATATTTGCTAGTTGCGGTAAGACTATAGCTTCTGCTTTAATTCTCTTATCCGCTTGGGGGGAAATTAGAGTAATGGGATTATTGTGAACTGAGGTATTCGTTTGAGATTTCCTCAACCTGAGTGGTCATGGTGGTAACTGGTTCCGAAACTAGTCCACTTAGGTTCCACCCAAAAATAGTATTTTGTGCCGATAGTTTGTTTGAAATTTTCCCAACACCCTCGAGTATTATCTGAGGTATGAGATCGCTGCCTAATAGAATGTCTATTTGAGCGGGAACGTTGCAGTTGGGATCTGCTAGCTTTAGGTGTGAAACCTTTTGCCAATGCTTGCTATTTATATGATAGCTTGGAAGCATATTTGTTAGTTGCGGTAAGACTATAGCTTCTGCTTTAATTCTCTTACCCGCTTGGGGGGAAATTAGAGTAATGGGATTATTGTGAACTGAGGTATTCGTTTGAGATTTCCTCAACCTGAGTGGTCATGGTGGTAACTGGTTCCGAAACTAGTAAACTTAGGAGCCACCCAAAAATAATATTTTGTGCCAATAGTTTGTTTGAAATTTTCTCAACACCCTCGAGTATTATCTGAGGTATGAGATCGCTGCCTAATAGAATGTCTATTTGAGCAGGGGTGTCGCAGTTGGGATCTGCTAGCTTTAGGTGTGAAACCTTTTGCCAATGCTTGCTATTTATATGATAGCTTGGAAGCATATTTGTTAGTTGCGGTAAGACTATAGCTTCTGCTTTAATTCTCTTATCCGCTTGGGGAGAAATTAGAGTAATGGGATTATTGCGAACTGACGTATTCGTTTGAGATTTCCTCAACCTGAGTGGTCATGGTGGTAACTGGTTCCGAAACTAGTCCACTTAGGATCCACCCAAAAATAGTATTTTGTGCCAATAGTTTGTTCGAAATTTTCTCTACACCCTCGAGTATTATCTGAGGTATGAGATCGCTGCCTAATAGAATGTCTATTTGAGCGGGGGTGTTGCAGTTGGGATCTGCTAGCTTTAGGTGTGAAACCTTTTGCCAATGCTTGCTATTTATATGATAGCTTGGAAGCATATTTGTTAGTTGCGGTAAGACTATAGCTTCTGCTTTAATTCTCTTATCCGCTTGGGGGGAAATTAGAGTAATGGGATTATTGTGAACTGAGGTATTCGTTTGAGATTTCCTCAACCTGAGTGGTCATGGTGGTAACTGGTTCCGAAACTAGTCCACTTAGGATCCACCCAAAAATAGTATTTTGTGCCAATAGTTTGTTTGAAATTTTCTCAACACCCTCGAGTATTATCTGAGGTATGAGATCGCTGCCTAATAGAATGTCTATTTGAGCAGTGGTGTTGCAGTTGGGATCTGCTAGCTTTAGGTGTGAAACCTTTTGCCAATGCTTGCTATTTATATGATAGCTTGGAGGCATATTTGTTAGTTGCGGTAAGACTATAGCTTCTGCTTTAATTCTCTTATCCGCTTGGGGGGAAATTAGAGTAATGGGATTATTGTGAACTGAGGTATTCGTTTGAGATTTCCTCAACCTGAGTGGTCATGGTGGTAACTGGTTCCGAAACTAGTCCACTTAGGATCCACCCAAAAATAGTATTTTGTGCCGATAGTTTGTTTGAAATTTTCCCAACACCCTCGAGTATTATCTGAGGTATGAGATCGCTGCCTAATAGAATGTCTATTTGAGCGGGAACGTTGCAGTTGGGATCTGCTAGCTTTAGGTGTGAAACCTTTTGCCAATGCTTGCTATTTATATGATAGCTTGGAAGCATATTTGTTAGTTGCGGTAAGACTATAGCTTCTGCTTTAATTCTCTTACCCGCTTGGGGGGAAATTAGAGTAATGGGATTATTGTGAACTGAGGTATTCGTTTGAGATTTCCTCAACCTGAGTGGTCATGGTGGTAACTGGTTCCGAAACTAGTCCACTTAGGATCCACCCAAAAATAATATTTTGTGCCAATAGTTTGTTTGAAATTTTCTCAAGACCCTCGAGTATTATCTGAGGTATGAGATCGCTGCCTAATAGAATGTCTTTTTGAGCGGGGGTGTTGCAGTTGGGATCTGCTAGCTTTAGGTGTGAAACCTTTTGCCAATGCTTGCTATTTATATGATAGCTTGGAGGCATATTTGTTAGTTGCGGTAAGACTATAGCTTCTGCTTTAATTCTCTTATCCGCTTGGGGGCAAATTAGAGTAATGGGATTATTGTGAACTGAGGTATTCGTCTGAGATTTCCTCAACCTGAGTGGTCATGGTGGTAACTGGTTCCGAAACTAGTCCACTTAGGATCCACCCAAAAATAGTATTTTGTGCCAATAGTTTGTTTGAACTTTTCTCAACACCTTCGAGTATTATCTGAGGTATGAGATCGCTGCTTAATAGAATGTCTATTTGAGCGGGGGTGTTGCAGTTTGGATCTGCCAGCTTTAGGTGTGAAACCTTTTGCCAATGCTTGCTATTTATATGATGGCTTGGAAGCATATTTGTTAGTTGCGGTAAGATTATAGGTTCTGCTTTCATTCTCTTATCCGCTTGGGGGGAAATTAGAGTAATGGGATTATTGTGAATTGAGGTATTCGTTTGAGATTTCCTCAACCTGAGTGGTCATGGTGGTAACTGGTTCCGACACTAGTCCACTTAGGATCCACCCAAAAATAGTATTTTGTGCCAATAGTTTGTTTGAAATTTTCTCAACACCCCCGAGTATTATATGAGATATGAGATCGCTGCCTAATAGAATGTCTATTTGAGCGGGGGTGTTGCAGTTGGGATCTGCTAGCTTTAGGTTTGAAACCTTTTGCCAATGCTTGCTATTTATATGATAGCTGGGAAGCATAGTTGTTAGTTGCGGTAAGACTATAGCTTCTGCTTTAATTCTCTTATCCGCTTGGGGGGAAATTCGAGTAATGGGATTATTGTGAACTGAGGTATTCGTTTGAGATTTCCTCAACCTGAGTGGTCATGGTGGTAACTGGTTCCGACACTAGTCCACTTAGGATCCACCCAAAAATAGTATTTTGTGCCAATAGTTTGTTTGAAATTTTCTCAACACCCTCGAGTATTATCTGAGATATGAGATCGCTGCCTAATAGAATGTCTATTTGAGCGGGGGTGTTGCAGTTGGAATCTGCCAGCTTTAGGTGTGAAACCTTTTGCCAATGCTTGCTATTTATATGATAGCTTGGAAGCATATTTGTTAGTTGCGGTAAGACTATAGCTTCTGCTTTAATTCTCTTATCCGCTTGGGGGGAAATTAGAGTAATGGGATCATTGCGAACTGACGTATTCGTTTGAGATTTCCTCAACCTGAGTGGTCATGGTGGTAACTGGTTCCGAAACTAGTCCACTTAGGATCCACCCAAAAATAGTATTTTGTGCCAATAGTTTGTTTGAAATTTTCTCAACACCCTCGAGTGTTATCTGAGGTATGAGATCGCTGCCTAATAGAATGTCTATTTGAGCGGGGGTGTTGCAGTTGGAATCTGCCAGCTTTAGGTGTGAAACCTTTTGCCAATGCTTGCTATTTATATGATAGCTTGGAAGCATATTTGTTAGTTGCGGTAAGACTATAGCTTCTGCTTTAATTCTCTTATCCGCTTGGGGGGAAATTAGAGTAATGGGATTATTGTGAACTGAGGTATTCGTTTGAGATTTCCCCAACCTGAGTGGTCATGGTGGTAACTGGTTCCGAAACTAGTCCACTTAGGATCCACCCAAAAATAGTATTTTGTGAGAATAGTTTGTTTGAAATTTTCTCAACACCCTCGAGTATTATCTGAGGTATGAGATCGCTGCCTAATAGAATGTCTATTTGAGCGGGGGTGCTGCAGTTGGGACCTGCTAGCTTTAGGTGTGAAACCTTTTGCCAATGCTTGCTATTCATATGATAGCTTGGAAGCATATTTGTTAGTTGCGGTAAGATTATAGGTTCTGCTTTCATTCTCTTATCCGCTTGGGGGGAAATTAGAGTAATGGGATTATTGTGAACTGAGGTATTCGTTTGAGATTTCCTCAACCTGAGTGGTCATGGTGGTAACTGGTTCCGACACTAGTCCACTTAGGATCCACCCAAAAATAGTATTTTGTGCCAATAGTTTGTTTGAAATTTTCTCAACACCCCCGAGTATTATCTGAGATATGAGATCGCTGCCTAATAGAATGTCTATTTGAGCGGGGGTGTTGCAGTTGGGATCTGCTAGCTTTAGGTTTGAAACCTTTTGCCAATGCTTGCTATTTATATGATAGCTGGGAAGCATATTTGTTAGTTGCGGTAAGACTATAGCTTCTGCTTTAATTCTCTTATCCGCTTGGGGGGAAATTCGAGTAATGGGATTATTGTGAACTGAGGTATTCGTTTGAGATTTCCTCAACCTGAGTGGTCATGGTGGTAACTGGTTCCGACACTAGTCCACTTAGGATCCACCCAAAAATAGTATTTTGTGCCAATAGTTTGTTTGAAATTTTCTCAACACCCCCGAGTATTATCTGAGATATGAGATCGCTGCCTAATAGAATGTCTATTTGAGCGGGGGTGTTGCAGTTGGGATCTGCTAGCTTTAGGTGTGAAACCTTTTGCCAATGCTTGCTATTTATATGATAGCTGGGAAGCATATTTGTTAGTTACGGTAAGACTATAGCTTCTGCTTTAATTCTCTTATCCGCTTGGGGGGAAATTCGAGTAATGGGATTATTGTGAACTGAGGCATTCGTTTGAGATTTCCTCAACCTGAGTGGTCATGGTGGTAACTGGTTCCGAAAGTAGTCCACTTAGGATCCACCCAAAAATAGTATTTTGTGCCAATAGTTTGTTTGAAATTTTCTCAACACCCTCGAGTATTATCTGAGGTATGAGATCGCTGCCTAATAGAATGTCTATTTGAGCGGGGGTGCTGCAGTTGGGATCTGCTAGCTTTAGGTGTGAAACCTTTTGCCAATGCTTGCTATTCATATGATAGCTTGGAAGCATATTTGTTAGTTGCGGTAAGATTATAGGTTCTGCTTTAATTCTCTTATCGGCTTGGGGGGAAATTAGAGTAATGGGATTATTGTGAACTGAGGTATTCGTTTGAGATTTCCTCAACCTGAGTGGTCATGGTGGTAACTCGTTCCGAAACTAGTCCACTTAGTATCCACCTAAAAATAATATTTTGTGCCAATAGTTTGTTTGAAATTTTCTCAACACCCTCATAATTTTTTGGGTGGATACTAAGTTTACTAGTGTCGGAACCAGTTACCACCATGACCACTCAGGTTGAGGAAATCTCAAACGAATACCTCAGTTCACAATAATCCCATTACTCTAATTTCCCCCCAAGCGGATAAGAGAATGAAAGCAGAACCTATAATCTTACCGCAACTAACAAATATGCTTCCAAGCTATCATATAAATAGCAAGCATTGGCAAAAGGTTTCACACCTAAAGCTAGCAGATCCCAACTGCAGCACCCCCGCTCAAATAGACATTCTATTAGGCAGCGATCTCATACCTCAGATAATACTCGAGGGTGTTGAGAAAATTTCAAACAAACTATTGGCACAAAATACTATTTTTGGGTGGATCCTAAGTGGACTACTTTCGGAACCAGTTACCACCATGACCACTCAGGTTGAGGAAATCTCAAACGAATGCCTCAGTTCACAATAATCCCATTACTCTAATTTCCCCCCAAGCGGATAAGAGAATTAAAGCAGAAGCTATAGTCTTACCGCAACTAACAAATATGCTTCCCAGCTATCATATAAATAGCAAGCATTGGCAAAAGGTTTCACACCTAAAGCTAGCAGATCCCAACTGCAACACCCCCGCTCAAATAGACATTCTATCAGGCAGCGATCTCATATCTCAGATAATACTCGAGGGTGTTGAGAAAATTTCAAACAAACTATTGGCACAAAATACTATTTTTGGGTGGATCCTAAGTGGACTAGTTTCGGAACCAGTTACCACCATGACCACTCAGGTTTAGGAAATCTCAAACGAATACCTCAGTTCACAATGATCCCTTTACTCTTATTTCCCCCCAAGCGGATAAGAGAATTAAAGCAGAAGCTATAGTCTCACCGCAGCTAACAAATATGCTTCCAAGCTATCATATAAATAGCAAGCATTGGCAAAAGGTTTCACACCTAAAGCTAGCAGATCCCAACTGCAACACCCCCGCTCAAATAGACATTCTATTAGGCAGCGATCTCATACCTCAGATAATACTCGAGGGTGTTGAGAAAATTTCAAACAAACTATTGGCACAAAATACTATTTTTGGGTGGATCCTAAGTGGACTAGTTTCGGACCCAGTTACCACCATGACCACTCAGGTTGAGGAAATCTCAAACGAATAGCTCAGTTCACAATAATCCCATTACTCTAATTTCCCCCCAAGCGGATAAGAGAACTAAAGCAGAAGCTATAGTCTTACCGCAACTAACAAATATGCTTCCAAGCTATCATATAAATAGCAAGCATTGGCAAAAAGTTTCACACCTAAAGCTAGCAGATCCCAACTGCAACACCCCCGCTCAAATAGACATTCTATTAAGCAGCGATCTCATACCTCAGATAATACTCGAGGGTGTTGAGAAAATTTCAAACAAACTATTGGCACAAAATACTATTTTTGGGTGGATACTAAGTGGACTAGTTTCGGAACCAGTTACCACCATGACCACTCTGGTTGAGGAAATCTCAAACGAATACCTCAGTTCACAATAATCCCATTACTCTAATTTTCCCCCAAGCGAATAAGAGAATTAAAGCAGAACCTATAGTCTTACCGCAACTAACAAATATGCTTCCAAGCTATCATATAAATAGCAAGCATTGGCAAAAGGTTTCACACCTAAATCTAGCAGATCCCAACTGCAACACCCCCGCTCAAATAGACATTCTATTAGGCAGCGATCTCATACCTCAGATAATACTCGAGGGTGTTGAGAAAATTTCAAACAAACTATTGGCACAAAATACTATTTTTGGGTGGATCCTAAGTGGACTACTTTCGGAACCAGTTACCACCATGACCACTCAGGTTGAGGAAATCTCAAACGAATACCTCAGTTCACAATAATCCCATTACTCAAAATTTCCCCCCAAGCGGATAAGAGAATTAAAGCAGAAGCTATAGTCTTACCGCAACTAACAAATATGCTTCCAAGCTATCATATAAATAGCAAGCATTGGCAAAAGGTTTCACACCTAAGGCTAGCAGATCCCAACTGCAACACCCCTGCTCAAATAGACATTCTATTAGGCAGCGATCTCATACCTCAGATAATACTCGAAGGTGTTGAGAAAATTTCAAACAAACTATTGGCACAAAATACTATTTTTGGGTGGATCCTAAGTGGACTAGTTTCGGAACCAGTTACCACCATGACCACTCAGGTTGAGGAAATCTCAAACGAATACCTCAGTTCACAATAATCCCATTACTCTAATTTCCCCCCGGATAAGAGAATTAAAGCAGAAGCTATAGTCTTACCGCAACTAACAAATATGCTTCCAAGCTATCATATAAATAGCAAGCATTGGCAAAAGGTTTCACACCTAAAGCTAGCAGATCCCAACTGCAACACCCCTGCTCAAATAGACATTCTATTAGGCAGCGATTTCATACCTCAGATAATACTCGAGGGTGTCGAGAAAATTTCAAACAAACTATTGGCACAAAATACTATTTTTGGGTGGATCCTAAGTGGACTAGTTTTGGAACCAGTTACCACCATGATCACTCAGGTTGAGGAAATCTCAAACGAATACCTCAGTTTACAATAATCCCATTACTCTAATTTCCCCCCAAGCGGGTAAGAGAATTAAAGCAGAAGCTATAGTCTTACCGCAACTAACAAATATGCTTCCAAGCTATCATATAAATAGCAAGCATTGGCAAAAGGTTTCACACCTAAAGCTAGCAGATCCCAACTGCAACACCCCCGCTCAAATAGACATTCTATTAGGCAGCGATCTCATGCCTCAGATAATACTCGAGGGTGTTGAGAAAATTTCAAACAAACTATTGGCACAAAATACTATTTTTGGGTGGATCCTAAGTGGACTAGTTTCGGAACCAGTTACCACCATGACCACTCAGGTTGAGGAAATCTCAAACGAATACGTCAGTTCGCAATGATCCCATTACTCTAATTTCCCCCCAAGCGGATAAGAGAATTAAAGCAGAAGCCATAGTCTTACCGCAACTAACAAATATGCTTCCAAGCTATCATATAAATAGCAAGCATTGGCAAAGGATTTCACACCTAAAGCTAGCAGATCCCAACTGCAACACCCCCGCTCAAATAGACATTCTATTAGGCAGCGATCTCATACCTCAGATAATACTCGAGGGTGTTGAGAAAATTTCAAACAAACTATTGGCACAAAATACTATTTTTGGGTGGCTCCTAAGTTTACTAGTTTCGGAACCAGTTACCACCATTACCACTCAGGTTGAGGAAATCTCAAACGAATACCTCAGTTCACAATAATCCCATTACTCTAATTTCCCCCCAAGCGGATAAGAGAATTAAAGCAGAAGCTATAGTCTTACCGCAACTAACAAATATGCTTCCAAGCCATCATATAAATAGCAAGCATTGGCAAAAGGTTTCACACCTAAAGCTAGCAGATCCCAACTGCAACACCCCCGCTCAAATAGACATTCTATTAGGCAGCGATCTCATACCTCAGATAATACTCGAAGGTGTTGAGAAAAGTTCAAACAAACTATTGGCACAAAATACTATTTTTGGGTGGATCCTAAGTTTACTAGTTTCGGAACCAGTTACCACCATGACCACTCAGGTTGAGGAAATCTCAGACGAATACCTCAGTTCACAATAATCCCATTACTCTAATTTGCCCCCAAGCGGATAAGAGAATTAAAGCAGAAGCTATAGTCTTACCGCAACTAACAAATATGCCTCCAAGCTATCATATAAATAGCAAGCATTGGCAAAAGGTTTCACACCTAAAGCTAGCAGATCCCAACTGCAACACCCCCGCTCAAATAGACATTTTATTAGGCAGCGATCTCATACCTCAGATAATACTCGAGGGTGTTGGGAAATTTCAAACAAACTATTGGCACAAAATACTATTTTTGGGTGGATCCTAAGTGGACTAGTTTCGGAACCAGTTACCACCATGACCACTCAGGTTGAGGAAATCTCAAACGAATACCTCAGTTCACAATAATGCCATTACTCTAATTTCCCCCCAAGCGGGTAAGAGAATTAAAGCAGAAGCTATAGTCTTACCGCAACTAACAAATATGCTTCCAAGCTATCATATAAATAGCAAGCATTGGCAAAGGGTTTCACACCTAAAGCTAGCAGATCCCAACTGCAACACCCCCGCTCAAATAGACATT
The DNA here is from genome assembly GCF_042242935.1 of Bactrocera oleae. Taxonomy (NCBI): domain Eukaryota; kingdom Metazoa; phylum Arthropoda; class Insecta; order Diptera; family Tephritidae; genus Bactrocera; species Bactrocera oleae. The sequence continues at coordinate 12,224,366 of NC_091541.1, read as the reverse complement.
CTATTAGGCAGCGATCTCATACCTCAGATAATACTCGAGGGTGTTGAGAAAATTTTAAACAAACTATTGGCACAAAATACTATTTTTGGGTGGATCCTAAGTGGACTAGTTTCGGAACCAGTTACCACCATGACCACTCAGGTTGAGGAAATCTCAAACGAATACGTCAGTTCGCAATGATCCCATTACTCTAATTTCCCCCCAAGCGGATAAGAGAATGAAAGCAGAACCTATAATCTTACCGCAACTAACAAATATGCTTCCAAGCTATCATATGAATAGCAAGCATTGGCAAAAGGTTTCACACCTAAAGCTAGCAGATCGCAACTGCAGCACCCCCGCTCAAATAGACATTCTATTAGGCAGCGATCTCATACCTAAGATAATACTCGAGGGTGTTGAGAAAATTTCAAACAAACTATTGGCACAAAATACTATTTTTGGGTGGCTCCTAAGTTTACTAGTTTCGGAACCAGTTACCACCATTACCACTCAGGTTGAGGAAATCTCAAACGAATACCTCAGTTCACAATAATCCCATTACTCTAATTTCCCCAAGCTATCATATGAATAGCAAGCATTGGCAAAAGGTTTCACACCTAAAGCTAGCAGATCCCAACTGCAGCACCCCCGCTCAAATAGACATTCTATTAGGCAGCGATCTCATACCTCAGATAATACTCGAGGGTGTTGAGAAAATTTCAAACAAACTATTGGCACAAAATACTATTTTTGGGTGGATCCTAAGTGGACTACTTTCGGAACCAGTTACCACCATGACCACTCAGGTTGAGGAAATCTCAAACGAATGCCTCAGTTCACAATAATCCCATTACTCGAATTTCCCCCCAAGCGGATAAGAGAATTAAAGCAGAAGCTATAGTCTTACCGCAACTAACAAATATGCTTCCCAGCTATAATATAAATAGCAAGCATTGGCAAAAGGTTTCACACCTAAAGCTAGCAGATCCCAACTGCAACACCCCCGCTCAAATAGACATTCTATTAGGCAGCGATCTCATATCTCAGATAATACTCGAGGGTGTTGAGAAAATTTCAAACAAACTATTGGCACAAAATACTATTTTTGGGTGGATCCTAAGTGGACTAGTGTCGGAACCAGTTACCACCATGACCACTCAGGTTGAGGAAATCTCAAACGAATACCTCAGTTCACAATAATCCCATTACTCGAATTTCCCCCCAAGCGGATAAGAGAATTAAAGCAGAAGCTATAGTCTTACCGCAACTAACAAATATGCTTCCAAGCTATCATATAAATAGCAAGCATTGGCAAAAGGTTTCAAACCTAAAGCTAGCAGATCCCAACTGCAACACCCCCGCTCAAATAGACATTCTATTAGGCAGAGATCTCATATCTCAGATAATACTCGAGGGTGTTGAGAAAATTTCAAACAAACTATTGGCACAAAATACTATTTTTGGGTGGATCCTAAGTGGACTAGTGTCGGAACCAGTTACCACCATGACCTCTCAGGTTGAGGAAATCTCAAACGAATACCTCAGTTCACAATAATCCCATTACTCTAATTTCCCCCCAAGCGGATAAGAGAATGAAAGCAGAACCTATAATCTTACCGCAACTAACAAATATGCTTCCAAGCTATCATATGAATAGCAAGCATTGGCAAAAGGTTTCACACCTAAAGCTAGCAGATCCCAACTGCAGCACCCCCGCTCAAATAGACATTCTATTAGGCAGCGATCTCATACCTCAGATAATACTCGAGGGTGTTGAGAAAATTTCAAACAAACTATTCTCACAAAATACTATTTTTGGGTGGATCCTAAGTGGACTAGTTTCGGAACCAGTTACCACCATGACCACTCAGGTTGAGGAAATCTCAAACGAATACCTCAGTTCACAATAATCCCATTACTCTAATTTCCCCCCAAGCGGATAAGAGAATTAAAGCAGAAGCTATAGTCTTACCGCAACTAACAAATATGCTTCCAAGCTATCATATAAATAGCAAGCATTGGCAAAGGGTTTCACATCTAAAGCTGGCAGATTCCAACTGCAACACCCCCGCTCAAATAGACATTCTATTAGGCAGCGATCCCATACCTCAGATAACACTCGAGGGTGTTGAGAAAATTTCAAACAAACTATTGGCACAAAATACTATTTTTGGGTGGATCCTAAGTGGACTAGTTTCGGAACCAGTTACCACCATGACCACTCAGGTTTAGGAAATCTCAAACGAATACCTCAGTTCACAATAATCCCATTACTCTAATTTCCCCCCAAACGGATAAGAGAATTAAAGCAGAAGCTATAGTCTTACCGCAACTAACAAATATGCTTCCAAGCTATCATATAAATAGCAAGCATTGGCAAAAGGTTTCAAACCTAAAGCTAGCAGATCCCAACTGCAACACCCCCGCTCAAATAGACATTCTATTAGGCAGCGATCTCATACCTCAGATAATACTCGAGGGTGTTGAGAAAATTTCAAACAAACTATTGGCACAAAATACTATTTTTGGGTGGATCCTAAGTGGACTAGTTTCGGACCCAGTTACCACCATGACCACTCAGGTTGAGGAAATCTCAAACGAATAGCTCAGTTCACAATAATCCCATTACTCTAATTTCCCCCCAAGCGGATAAGAGAACTAAAGCAGAAGCTATAGTCTTACCGCAACTAACAAATATGCTTCCAAGCTATCATATAAATAGCAAGCATTGGCAAAAGGTTTCACACCTAAAGCTAGCAGATCCCAACTGCAACACCCCCGCTCAAATAGACATTCTATTAGGCAGCGATCTCATACCTCAGATAATACTCGAGGGTGTTGAGAAAATTTCAAACAAACTATTGGCACAAAATACTATTTTTGGGTGGATACTAAGTGGACTAGTTTCGGAACCAGTTACCACCATGACCACTCTGGTTGAGGAAATCTCAAACGAATACCTCAGTTCACAATAATCCCATTACTCTAATTTTCCCCCAAGCGGATAAGAGAATTAAAGCAGAACCTATAGTCTTACCGCAACTAACAAATATGCTTCCAAGCTATCATATAAATAGCAAGCATTGGCAAAAGGTTTCACACCTAAATCTAGCAGATCCCAACTGCAACACCCCCGCTCAAATAGACATTCTATTAGGCAGCGATCTCATACCCCAGATAATACTCGAGGGTGTTGAGAAAATTTCAAACAAACTATTGGCACAAAATACTATTTTTGGGTGGATCCTAAGTGGACTACTTTCGGAACCAGTTACCACCATGACCACTCAGGTTGAGGAAATCTCAAACGAATACCTCAGCTCACAATAATCCCATTACTCTAATTTCCCCCCAAGCGGATAAGAGAATTAAAGCAGAAGCTATAGTCTTACCGCAACTAACAAATATGCTTCCAAGCTATCATATAAATAGCAAGCATTGGCAAAAGGTTTCACACCTAAGGCTAGCAGATCCCAACTGCAACACCCCCGCTCAAATAGACATTCTATTAGGCAGCGATTTCATACCTCAGATAATACTCGAAGGTGTTGGGAAAATTTCAAACAAACTATTGGCACAAAATACTATTTTTGGGTGGATCCTAAGTGGACTAGTTTCGGAACCAGTTACCACCATGACCACTCAGGTTGAGGAAATCTCAAACGAATACCTCAGTTCACAATAATCTCATTACTCTAATTTTCCCCCAAGCGGATAAGAGAATTAAAGCAGAAGCTATAGTCTTACCGCAACTAACAAATATGCCTCCAAGCTATCATATAAATAGCAAGCATTGGCAAAAGGTTTCACACCTAAAGCTAGCAGATCCCAACTGCAACACCCCTGCTCAAATAGACATTCTATTAGGCAGCGATTTCATACCTCAGATAATACTCGAGGGTGTTGAGAAAATTTCAAACAAACTATTGGCACAAAATACTATTTTTGGGTGGATCCTAAGTGGACTAGTTTTGGAACCAGTTACCACCATGATCACTCAGGTTGAGGAAATCTCAAACGAATACCTCAGTTCACAATAATCCCATTACTCTAATTTCCCCCCAAGCGGATAAGAGAATTAAAGCAGAAGCTATAGTCTTACCGCAACTAACAAATATGCTTCCAAGCTATCATATAAATAGCAAGCATTGGCAAAAGGTTTCACACCTAAAGCTAGCAGATCCCAACTGCAACACCCCCGCTCAAATAGACATTCTATTAGGCAGCGATCTCATACAAAATAATATTTTGTGCCAATAGTTTGTTTGAAATTTTCTCAACACCCTCGAGTATTATCTGAGGTATGAGATCGCTGCCTAATAGAATGTCTATTTGAGCAGGGGTGTCGCAGTTGGGATCTGCTAGCTTTAGGTGTGAAACCTTTTGCCAATGCTTGCTATTTATATGATAGCTTGGAAGCATATTTGTTAGTTGCGGTAAGACTATAGCTTCTGCTTTAATTCTCTTATCCGCTTGGGGAGAAATTAGAGTAATGGGATTATTGCGAACTGACGTATTCGTTTGAGATTTCCTCAACCTGAGTGGTCATGGTGGTAACTGGTTCCGAAACTAGTCCACTTAGGATCCACCCAAAAATAGTATTTTGTGCCAATAGTTTGTTCGAAATTTTCTCTACACCCTCGAGTATTATCTGAGGTATGAGATCGCTGCCTAATAGAATGTCTATTTGAGCGGGGGTGTTGCAGTTGGGATCTGCTAGCTTTAGGTGTGAAACCTTTTGCCAATGCTTGCTATTTATATGATAGCTTGGAAGCATATTTGTTAGTTGCGTTAAGACTATAGCTTCTGCTTTAATTCTCTTATCCGCTTGGGGGGAAATTAGAGTAATGGGATTATTGTGAACTGAGGTATTCGTTTGAGATTTCCTCAACCTGAGTGGTCATGGTGGTAACTGGTTCCGAAACTAGTCCACTTAGGATCCACCCAAAAATAGTATTTTGTGCCAATAGTTTGTTTGAAATTTTCTCAACACCTTCGAGTATTATCTGAGGTATGAGATCGCTGCCTAATAGAATGTCTATTTGAGCAGTGGTGTTGCAGTTGGGATCTGCTAGCTTTAGGTGTGAAACCTTTTGCCAATGCTTGCTATTTATATGATAGCTTGGAGGCATATTTGTTAGTTGCGGTAAGACTATAGCTTCTGCTTTAATTCTCTTATCCGCTTGGGGGGAAATTAGAGTAATGGGATTATTGTGAACTGAGGTATTCGTTTGAGATTTCCTCAACCTGAGTGGTCATGGTGGTAACTGGTTCCGAAACTAGTCCACTTAGGATCCACCCAAAAATAGTATTTTGTGCCAATAGTTTGTTTGAAATTTTCTCAACACCCTCGAGTATTATCTGAGGTATGAGATCGCTGCCTAATAGAATGTCTATTTGAGCAGTGGTGTTGCAGTTGGGATCTGCTAGCTTTAGGTGTGAAACCTTTTGCCAATGCTTGCTATTTATATGATAGCTTGGAGGCATATTTGCTAGTTGCGGTAAGACTATAGCTTCTGCTTTAATTCTCTTATCCGCTTGGGGGGAAATTAGAGTAATGGGATTATTGTGAACTGAGGTATTCGTTTGAGATTTCCTCAACCTGAGTGGTCATGGTGGTAACTGGTTCCGAAACTAGTCCACTTAGGATCCACCCAAAAATAGTATTTTGTGCCGATAGTTTGTTTGAAATTTTCCCAACACCCTCGAGTATTATCTGAGGTATGAGATCGCTGCCTAATAGAATGTCTATTTGAGCGGGAACGTTGCAGTTGGGATCTGCTAGCTTTAGGTGTGAAACCTTTTGCCAATGCTTGCTATTTATATGATAGCTTGGAAGCATATTTGTTAGTTGCGGTAAGACTATAGCTTCTGCTTTAATTCTCTTACCCGCTTGGGGGGAAATTAGAGTAATGGGATTATTGTGAACTGAGGTATTCGTTTGAGATTTCCTCAACCTGAGTGGTCATGGTGGTAACTGGTTCCGAAACTAGTCCACTTAGGATCCACCCAAAAATAATATTTTGTGCCAATAGTTTGTTTGAAATTTTCTCAAGACCCTCGAGTATTATCTGAGGTATGAGATCGCTGCCTAATAGAATGTCTTTTTGAGCGGGGGTGTTGCAGTTGGGATCTGCTAGCTTTAGGTGTGAAACCTTTTGCCAATGCTTGCTATTTATATGATAGCTTGGAGGCATATTTGTTAGTTGCGGTAAGACTATAGCTTCTGCTTTAATTCTCTTATCCGCTTGGGGGCAAATTAGAGTAATGGGATTATTGTGAACTGAGGTATTCGTCTGAGATTTCCTCGACCTGAGTGGTCATGGTGGTAACTGGTTCCGAAACTAGTCCACTTAGGATCCACCCAAAAATAGTATTTTGTGCCAATAGTTTGTTTGAACTTTTCTCAACACCTTCGAGTATTATCTGAGGTATGAGATCGCTGCTTAATAGAATGTCTATTTGAGCGGGGGTGTTGCAGTTTGGATCTGCCAGCTTTAGGTGTGAAACCTTTTGCCAATGCTTGCTATTTATATGATGGCTTGGAAGCATATTTGTTAGTTGCGGTAAGACTATAGCTTCTGCTTTAATTCTCTTATCCGCTTGGGGGGAAATTAGAGTAATGGGATTATTGTGAACTGAGGTATTCGTTTGAGATTTCCTCAACCTGAGTGGTAATGGTGGTAACTGGTTCCGAAACTAGTAAACTTAGGAGCCACCCAAAAATAGTATTTTGTGCCAATAGTTTGTTTGAAATTTTCTCAACACCCTCGAGTATTATCTGAGGTATGAGATCGCTGCCTAATAGAATGTCTATTTGAGCGGGGGTGTTGCAGTTGGGATCTGCTAGCTTTAGGTGTGAAATCCTTTGCCAATGCTTGCTATTTATATGATAGCTTGGAAGCATATTTGTTAGTTGCGGTAAGACTATGGCTTCTGCTTTAATTCTCTTATCCGCTTGGGGGGAAATTAGAGTAATGGGATCATTGCGAACTGACGTATTCGTTTGAGATTTCCTCAACCTGAGTGGTAATGGTGGTAACTGGTTCCGAAACTAGTAAACTTAGGAGCCACCCAAAAATAGTATTTTGTGCCAATAGTTTGTTTGAAATTTTCTCAACACCCTCGAGTATTATCTGAGGTATGAGATCGCTGCCTAATAGAATGTCTATTTGAGCGGGGGTGTTGCAGTTGGGATCTGCTAGCTTTAGGTGTGAAACCTTTTGCCAATGCTTGCTATTTATATGATAGCTTGGAAGCATATTTGTTAGTTGCGGTAAGACTATAGCTTCTGCTTTAGTTCTCTTATCCGCTTGGGGGGAAATTAGAGTAATGGGATTATTGTGAACTGAGCTATTCGTTTGAGATTTCCTCAACCTGAGTGGTCATGGTGGTAACTGGGTCCGAAACTAGTCCACTTAGGATCCACCCAAAAATAGTATTTTGTGCCAATAGTTTGTTTGAAATTTTCTCAACACCCTCGAGTATTATCTGAGGTATGAGATCGCTGCCTAATAGAATGTCTATTTGAGCGGGGGTGTTGCAGTTGGGATCTGCTAGCTTTAGGTGTGAAACCTTTTGCCAATGCTTGCTATTTATATGATAGCTTGGAAGCATATTTGTTAGTTGCGGTGAGACTATAGCTTCTGCTTTAATTCTCTTATCCGCTTGGGGGGAAATAAGAGTAATGGGATCATTGTGAACTGAGGTATTCGTTTGAGATTTCCTAAACCTAAGTGGTCATGGTGGTAACTGGTTCCGAAACTAGTCCACTTAGGATCCACCCAAAAATAGTATTTTGTGCCAATAGTTTGTTTGAAATTTTCTCAACACCCTCGAGTGTTATCTGAGGTATGAGATCGCTGCCTAATAGAATGTCTATTTGAGCGGGGGTGTTGCAGTTGGAATCTGCCAGCTTTAGGTGTGAAACCTTTTGCCAATGCTTGCTATTTATATGATAGCTTGGAAGCATATTTGTTAGTTGCGGTAAGACTATAGCTTCTGCTTTAATTCTCTTATCCGCTTGGGGGGAAATTAGAGTAATGGGATTATTGTGAACTGAGGTATTCGTTTGGGATTTCCCCAACCTGAGTGGTCATGGTGGTAACTGGTTCCGAAACTAGTCCACTTAGGATCCACCCAAAAATAGTATTTTGTGAGAATAGTTTGTTTGAAATTTTCTCAACACCCTCGAGTATTATCTGAGGTATGAGATCGCTGCCTAATAGAATGTCTATTTGAGCGGGGGTGCTGCAGTTGGGATCTGCTAGCTTTAGGTGTGAAACCTTTTGCCAATGCTTGCTATTCATATGATAGCTTGGAAGCATATTTGTTAGTTGCGGTAAGATTATAGGTTCTGCTTTCATTCTCTTATCCGCTTGGGGGGAAATTAGAGTAATGGGATTATTGTGAATTGAGGTATTCGTTTGAGATTTCCTCAACCTGAGTGGTCATGGTGGTAACTGGTTCCGACACTAGTCCACTTAGGATCCACCCAAAAATAGTATTTTGTGCCAATAGTTTGTTTGAAATTTTCTCAACACCCCCGAGTATTATATGAGATATGAGATCGCTGCCTAATAGAATGTCTATTTGAGCGGGGGTGTTGCAGTTGGGATCTGCTAGCTTTAGGTTTGAAACCTTTTGCCAATGCTTGCTATTTATATGATAGCTGGGAAGCATATTTGTTAGTTGCGGTAAGACTATAGTTTCTGCTTTAATTCTCTTATCCGCTTGGGGGGAAATTCGAGTAATGGGATTATTGTGAACTGAGGTATTCGTTTGAGATTTCCTCAACCTGAGTGGTCATGGTGGTAACTGGTTCCGACACTAGTCCACTTAGGATCCACCCAAAAATAGTATTTTGTGCCAATAGTTTGTTTGAAATTTTCTCAACACCCTCGAGTATTATCTGAGATATGAGATCGCTGCCTAATAGAATGTCTATTTGAGCGGGGGTGTTGCAGTTGAAATCTGCCAGCTTTAGGTGTGAAACCTTTTGCCAATGCTTGCTATTTATATGATAGCTTGGAAGCATATTTGTTAGTTGCGGTAAGACTATAGCTTCTGCTTTAATTCTCTTATCCGCTTGGGGGGAAATTAGAGTAATGGGATCATTGCGAACTGACGTATTCGTTTGAGATTTCCTCAACCTGAGTGGTCATGGTGGTAACTGGTTCCGAAACTAGTCCACTTAGGATCCACCCAAAAATAGTATTTTGTGCCAATAGTTTGTTTGAAATTTTCTCAACACCCTCGAGTGTTATCTGAGGTATGAGATCGCTGCCTAATAGAATGTCTATTTGAGCGGGGGTGTTGCAGTTGGAATCTGCCAGCTTTAGGTGTGAAACCTTTTGCCAATGCTTGCTATTTATATGATAGCTTGGAAGCATATTTGTTAGTTGCGGTAAGACTATAGCTTCTGCTTTAATTCTCTTATCCGCTTGGGGGGAAATTAGAGTAATGGGATTATTGTGAACTGAGGTATTCGTTTGAGATTTCCCCAACCTGAGTGGTCATGGTGGTAACTGGTTCCGAAACTAGTCCACTTAGGATCCACCCAAAAATAGTATTTTGTGAGAATAGTTTGTTTGAAATTTTCTCAACACCCTCGAGTATTATCTGAGGTATGAGATCGCTGCCTAATAGAATGTCTATTTGAGCGGGGGTGCTGCAGTTGGGACCTGCTAGCTTTAGGTGTGAAACCTTTTGCCAATGCTTGCTATTCATATGATAGCTTGGAAGCATATTTGTTAGTTGCGGTAAGATTATAGGTTCTGCTTTCATTCTCTTATCCGCTTGGGGGGAAATTAGAGTAATGGGATTATTGTGAACTGAGGTATTCGTTTGAGATTTCCTCAACCTGAGTGGTCATGGTGGTAACTGGTTCCGACACTAGTCCACTTAGGATCCACCCAAAAATAGTATTTTGTGCCAATAGTTTGTTTGAAATTTTCTCAACACCCCCGAGTATTATCTGAGATATGAGATCGCTGCCTAATAGAATGTCTATTTGAGCGGGGGTGTTGCAGTTGGGATCTGCTAGCTTTAGGTTTGAAACCTTTTGCCAATGCTTGCTATTTATATGATAGCTGGGAAGCATATTTGTTAGTTGCGGTAAGACTATAGCTTCTGCTTTAATTCTCTTATCCGCTTGGGGGGAAATTCGAGTAATGGGATTATTGTGAACTGAGGTATTCGTTTGAGATTTCCTCAACCTGAGTGGTCATGGTGGTAACTGGTTCCGACACTAGTCCACTTAGGATCCACCCAAAAATAGTATTTTGTGCCAATAGTTTGTTTGAAATTTTCTCAACACCCTCGAGTATTATCTGAGATATGAGATCGCTGCCTAATAGAATGTCTATTTGAGCGGGGGTGTTGCAGTTGGGATCTGCTAGCTTTAGGTGTGAAACCTTTTGCCAATGCTTGCTATTTATATGATAGCTGGGAAGCATATTTGTTAGTTACGGTAAGACTATAGCTTCTGCTTTAATTCTCTTATCCGCTTGGGGGGAAATTCGAGTAATGGGATTATTGTGAACTGAGGCATTCGTTTGAGATTTCCTCAACCTGAGTGGTCATGGTGGTAACTGGTTCCGAAACTAGTCCACTTAAGATCCACCCAAAAATAGTATTTTGTGCCAATAGTTTGTTTGAAATTTTCTCAACACCCTCGAGTATTATCTGAGATATGAGATCGCTGCCTAATAGAATGTCTATTTGAGCGGGGGTGTTGCAGTTGGAATCTACCAGCTTTAGGTGTGAAACCTTTTGCCAATGCTTGCTATTTATATGATAGCTTGGAAGCATATTTGTTAGTTGCGGTAAGACTATAGCTTCTGCTTTAATTCTCTTATCCGCTTGGGGGGAAATTAGAGTAATGGGATCATTGCGAACTGACGTATTCATTTGAGATTTCCTCAACCTGAGTGGTCATGGTGGTAACTGGTTCCGAAACTAGTCCACTTAGGATCCACCCAAAAATAGTATTTTGTGCCAATAGTTTGTTTGAAATTTTCTCAACACCCTCGAGTGTTATCTGAGGTATGAGATCGCTGCCTAATAGAATGTCTATTTGAGCGGGGGTGTTGCAGTTGGAATCTGCCAGCTTTAGGTGTGAAACCTTTTGCCAATGCTTGCTATTTATATGATAGCTTGGAAGCATATTTGTTAGTTGCGGTAAGACTATAGCTTCTGCTTTAATTCTCTTATCCGCTTGGGGGGAAATTAGAGTAATGGGATTATTGTGAACTGAGGTATTCGTTTGAGATTTCCCCAACCTGAGTGGTCATGGTGGTAACTGGTTCCGAAACTAGTCCACTTAGGATCCACCCAAAAATAGTATTTTGTGAGAATAGTTTGTTTGAAATTTTCTCAACACCCTCGAGTATTATCTGAGGTATGAGATCGCTGCCTAATAGAATGTCTATTTGAGCGGGGGTGTTGCAGTTGGAATCTGCCAGCTTTAGGTGTGAAACCTTTTGCCAATGCTTGCTATTTATATGATAGCTTGGAAGCATATTTGTTAGTTGCGGTAAGACTATAGCTTCTGCTTTAATTCTCTTATCCGCTTGGGGGGAAATTAGAGTAATGGGATTATTGTGAACTGAGGTATTCGTTTGAGATTTCCCCAACCTGAGTGGTCATGGTGGTAACTGGTTCCGAAAGTAGTCCACTTAGGATCCACCCAAAAATAGTATTTTGTGCCAATAGTTTGTTTGAAATTTTCTCAACACCCTCGAGTATTATCTGAGATATGAGATCGCTGCCTAATAGAATGTCTATTTGAGCGGGGGTGTTGCAGTTGGAATCTGCCAGCTTTAGGTGTGAAACCTTTTGCCAATGCTTGCTATTTATATGATAGCTTGGAAGCATATTTGTTAGTTGCGGTAAGACTATAGCTTCTGCTTTAATTCTCTTATCCGCTTGGGGGGAAATTAGAGTAATGGGATCATTGCGAACTGACGTATTCGTTTGAGATTTCCTCAACCTGAGTGGTCATGGTGGTAACTGGTTCCGAAACTAGTCCACTTAGGATCCACCCAAAAATAGTATTTTGTGCCAATAGTTTGTTTGAAATTTTCTCAACACCCTCGAGTGTTATCTGAGGTATGAGATCGCTGCCTAATAGAATGTCTATTTGAGCGGGGGTGTTGCAGTTGGAATCTGCCAGCTTTAGGTGTGAAACCTTTTGCCAATGCTTGCTATTTATATGATAGCTTGGAAGCATATTTGTTAGTTGCGGTAAGACTATAGCTTCTGCTTTAATTCTCTTATCCGCTTGGGGGGAAATTAGAGTAATGGGATTATTGTGAACTGAGGTATTCGTTTGAGATTTCCCCAACCTGAGTGGTCATGGTGGTAACTGGTTCCGAAACTAGTCCACTTAGGATCCACCCAAAAATAGTATTTTGTGAGAATAGTTTGTTTGAAATTTTCTCAACACCCTCGAGTGTTATCTGAGGTATGAGATCGCTGCCTAATAGAATGTCTATTTGAGCGGGGGTGTTGCAGTTGGAATCTGCCAGCTTTAGGTGTGAAACCTTTTGCCAATGCTTGCTATTTATATGATAGCTTGGAAGCATATTTGTTAGTTGCGGTAAGACTATAGCTTCTGCTTTAATTCTCTTATCCGCTTGGGGGGAAATTAGAGTAATGGGATCATTGCGAACTGACGTATTCGTTTGAGATTTCCTCAACCTGAGTGGTCATGGTGGTAACTGGTTCCGAAACTAGTCCACTTAGGATCCACCCAAAAATAGTATTTTGTGCCAATAGTTTGTTTGAAATTTTCTCAACACCCTCGAGTGTTATCTGAGGTATGAGATCGCTGCCTAATAGAATGTCTATTTGAGCGGGGGTGTTGCAGTTGGAATCTGCCAGCTTTAGGTGTGAAACCTTTTGCCAATGCTTGCTATTTATATGATAGCTTGGAAGCATATTTGTTAGTTGCGGTAAGACTATAGCTTCTGCTTTAATTCTCTTATCCGCTTGGGGGGAAATTAGAGTAATGGGATTATTGTGAACTGAGGTATTCGTTTGAGATTTCCCCAACCTGAGTGGTCATGGTGGTAACTGGTTCCGAAACTAGTCCACTTAGGATCCACCCAAAAATAGTATTTTGTGAGAATAGTTTGTTTGAAATTTTCTCAACACCCTCGAGTATTATCTGAGGTATGAGATCGCTGCCTAATAGAATGTCTATTTGAGCGGGGGTGCTGCAGTTGGGACCTGCTAGCTTTAGGTGTGAAACCTTTTGCCAATGCTTGCTATTCATATGATAGCTTGGAAGCATATTTGTTAGTTGCGGTAAGATTATAGGTTCTGCTTTCATTCTCTTATCCGCTTGGGGGGAAATTAGAGTAATGGGATTATTGTGAACTGAGGTATTCGTTTGAGATTTCCTCAACCTGAGTGGTCATGGTGGTAACTGGTTCCGACACTAGTCCACTTAGGATCCACCCAAAAATAGTATTTTGTGCCAATAGTTTGTTTGAAATTTTCTCAACACCCCCGAGTATTATCTGAGATATGAGATCGCTGCCTAATAGAATGTCTATTTGAGCGGGGGTGTTGCAGTTGGGATCTGCTAGCTTTAGGTTTGAAACCTTTTGCCAATGCTTGCTATTTATATGATAGCTGGGAAGCATATTTGTTAGTTGCGGTAAGACTATAGCTTCTGCTTTAATTCTCTTATCCGCTTGGGGGGAAATTCGAGTAATGGGATTATTGTGAACTGAGGTATTCGTTTGAGATTTCCTCAACCTGAGTGGTCATGGTGGTAACTGGTTCCGACACTAGTCCACTTAGGATCCACCCAAAAATAGTATTTTGTGCCAATAGTTTGTTTGAAATTTTCTCAACACCCTCGAGTATTATCTGAGATATGAGATCGCTGCCTAATAGAATGTCTATTTGAGCGGGGGTGTTGCAGTTGGGATCTGCTAGCTTTAGGTGTGAAACCTTTTGCCAATGCTTGCTATTTATATGATAGCTGGGAAGCATATTTGTTAGTTACGGTAAGACTATAGCTTCTGCTTTAATTCTCTTATCCGCTTGGGGGGAAATTCGAGTAATGGGATTATTGTGAACTGAGGCATTCGTTTGAGATTTCCTCAACCTGAGTGGTCATGGTGGTAACTGGTTCCGAAAGTAGTCCACTTAGGATCCACCCAAAAATAGTATTTTGTGCCAATAGTTTGTTTGAAATTTTCTCAACACCCTCGAGTATTATCTGAGGTATGAGATCGCTGCCTAATAGAATGTCTATTTGAGCGGGGGTGCTGCAGTTGGGATCTGCTAGCTTTAGGTGTGAAACCTTTTGCCAATGCTTGCTATTCATATGATAGCTTGGAAGCATATTTGTTAGTTGCGGTAAGATTATAGGTTCTGCTTTAATTCTCTTATCCGCTTGGGGGGAAATTAGAGTAATGGGATTATTGTGAACTGAGGTATTCGTTTGAGATTTCCTCAACCTGAGTGGTCATGGTGGTAACTCGTTCCGAAACTAGTCCACTTAGTATCCACCCAAAAATAATATTTTGTGCCAATAGTTTGTTTGAAATTTTCTCAACACCCTCATAATTTTTCATCATCTCAGACGAATACCTCAGTTCACAATAATCCCATTACTCTTATTTCCCCCCAAGCGGATAAGAGAATTAAAGCAGAAGCTATAGTCTCACCGCAACTAACAAATATGCTTCCAAGCTATCATATAAATAGCAAGCATTGGCAAAAGGTTTCACACCTAAAGCTAGCAGATCCCAACTGCAACACCCCCGCTCAAATAGACATTCTATTAGGCAGCGATCTCATACCTCAGATAATACTCGAGGGTGTTGAGAAAATTTCAAACAAACTATTGGCACAAAATACTATTTTTGGGTGGCTCCTAAGTTTACTAGTTTCGGAACCAGTTACCACCATTACCACTCAGGTTGAGGAAATCTCAAACGAATACCTCAGTTCACAATAATCCCATTACTCTTATTTTCCCCCAAGCGAATAAGAGAATTAAAGCAGAACCTATAGTCTTACCGCAACTAACAAATATGCTTCCAAGCTATCATATAAATAGCAAGCATTGGCAAAAGGTTTCACACCTAAATCTAGCAGATCCCAACTGCAACACCCCCGCTCAAATAGACATTCTATTAGGCAGCGATCTCATACCTCAGATAATACTCGAGGGTGTTGAGAAAATTTCAAACAAACTATTGGCACAAAATACTATTTTTGGGTGGATCCTAAGTGGACTACTTTCGGAACCAGTTACCACCATGACCACTCAGGTTGAGGAAATCTCAAACGAATACCTCAGTTCACAATAATCCCATTACTCAAAATTTCCCCCCAAGCGGATAAGAGAATTAAAGCAGAAGCTATAGTCTTACCGCAACTAACAAATATGCTTCCAAGCTATCATATAAATAGCAAGCATTGGCAAAAGGTTTCACACCTAAGGCTAGCAGATCCCAACTGCAACACCCCTGCTCAAATAGACATTCTATTAGGCAGCGATCTCATACCTCAGATAATACTCGAAGGTGTTGAGAAAATTTCAAACAAACTATTGGCACAAAATACTATTTTTGGGTGGATCCTAAGTGGACTAGTTTCGGAACCAGTTACCACCATGACCACTCAGGTTGAGGAAATCTCAAACGAATACCTCAGTTCACAATAATCCCATTACTCTAATTTCCCCCCAAGCGGATAAGAGAATTAAAGCAGAAGCTATAGTCTTACCGCAACTAACAAATATGCTTCCAAGCTATCATATAAATAGCAAGCATTGGCAAAAGGTTTCACACCTAAAGCTAGCAGATCCCAACTGCAACACCCCTGCTCAAATAGACATTCTATTAGGCAGCGATTTCATACCTCAGATAATACTCGAGGGTGTCGAGAAAATTTCAAACAAACTATTGGCACAAAATACTATTTTTGGGTGGATCCTAAGTGGACTAGTTTTGGAACCAGTTACCACCATGATCACTCAGGTTGAGGAAATCTCAAACGAATACCTCAGTTTACAATAATCCCATTACTCTAATTTCCCCCCAAGCGGGTAAGAGAATTAAAGCAGAAGCTATAGTCTTACCGCAACTAACAAATATGCTTCCAAGCTATCATATAAATAGCAAGCATTGGCAAAAGGTTTCACACCTAAAGCTAGCAGATCCCAACTGCAACACCCCCGCTCAAATAGACATTCTATTAGGCAGCGATCTCATGCCTCAGATAATACTCGAGGGTGTTGAGAAAATTTCAAACAAACTATTGGCACAAAATACTATTTTTGGGTGGATCCTAAGTGGACTAGTTTCGGAACCAGTTACCACCATGACCACTCAGGTTGAGGAAATCTCAAACGAATACGTCAGTTCGCAATGATCCCATTACTCTAATTTCCCCCCAAGCGGATAAGAGAATTAAAGCAGAAGCCATAGTCTTACCGCAACTAACAAATATGCTTCCAAGCTATCATATAAATAGCAAGCATTGGCAAAGGCTTTCACACCTAAAGCTAGCAGATCCCAACTGCAACACCCCCGCTCAAATAGACATTCTATTAGGCAGCGATCTCATACCTCAGATAATACTCGAGGGTGTTGAGAAAATTTCAAACAAACTATTGGCACAAAATACTATTTTTGGGTGGCTCCTAAGTTTACTAGTTTCGGAACCAGTTACCACCATTACCACTCAGGTTGAGGAAATCTCAAACGAATACCTCAGTTCACAATAATCCCATTACTCTAATTTCCCCCCAAGCGGATAAGAGAATTAAAGCAGAAGCTATAGTCTTACCGCAACTAACAAATATGCTTCCAAGCCATCATATAAATAGCAAGCATTGGCAAAAGGTTTCACACCTAAAGCTAGCAGATCCCAACTGCAACACCCCCGCTCAAATAGACATTCTATTAGGCAGCGATCTCATACCTCAGATAATACTCGAAGGTGTTGAGAAAAGTTCAAACAAACTATTGGCACAAAATACTATTTTTGGGTGGATCCTAAGTTTACTAGTTTCGGAACCAGTTACCACCATGACCACTCAGGTTGAGGAAATCTCAGACGAATACCTCAGTTCACAATAATCCCATTACTCTAATTTGCCCCCAAGCGGATAAGAGAATTAAAGCAGAAGCTATAGTCTTACCGCAACTAACAAATATGCCTCCAAGCTATCATATAAATAGCAAGCATTGGCAAAAGGTTTCACACCTAAAGCTAGCAGATCCCAACTGCAACACCCCCGCTCAAATAGACATTTTATTAGGCAGCGATCTCATACCTCAGATAATACTCGAGGGTGTTGGGAAATTTCAAACAAACTATTGGCACAAAATACTATTTTTGGGTGGATCCTAAGTGGACTAGTTTCGGAACCAGTTACCACCATGACCACTCAGGTTGAGGAAATCTCAAACGAATACCTCAGTTCACAATAATGCCATTACTCTAATTTCCCCCCAAGCGGGTAAGAGAATTAAAGCAGAAGCTATAGTCTTACCGCAACTAACAAATATGCTTCCAAGCTATCATATAAATAGCAAGCATTGGCAAAGGGTTTCACACCTAAAGCTAGCAGATCCCAACTGCAACACCCCCGCTCAAATAGACATTCTATTAGGCAGCGATCTCATACCTCAGATAATACTCGAGGGTGTTGAGAAAATTTTAAACAAACTATTGGCACAAAATACTATTTTTGGGTGGATCCTAAGTGGACTAGTTTCGGAACCAGTTACCACCATGACCACTCAGGTTGAGGAAATCTCAAACGAATACGTCAGTTCGCAATGATCCCATTACTCTAATTTCCCCCCAAGCGGATAAGAGAATGAAAGCAGAACCTATAATCTTACCGCAACTACCAAATATGCTTCCAAGCTATCATATGAATAGCAAGCATTGGCAAAAGGTTTCACACCTAAAGCTAGCAGATCGCAACTGCAGCACCCCCGCTCAAATAGACATTCTATTAGGCAGCGATCTCATACCTAAGATAATACTCGAGGGTGTTGAGAAAATTTCAAACAAACTATTGGCACAAAATACTATTTTTGGGTGGCTCCTAAGTTTACTAGTTTCGGAACCAGTTACCACCATTACCACTCAGGTTGAGGAAATCTCAAACGAATACCTCAGTTCACAATAATCCCATTACTCTAATTTCCCCAAGCTATCATATGAATAGCAAGCATTGGCAAAAGGTTTCACACCTAAAGCTAGCAGATCCCAACTGCAGCACCCCCGCTCAAATAGACATTCTATTAGGCAGCGATCTCATACCTCAGATAATACTCGAGGGTGTTGAGAAAATTTCAAACAAACTATTGGCACAAAATACTATTTTTGGGTGGATCCTAAGTGGACTACTTTCGGAACCAGTTACCACCATGACCACTCAGGTTGAGGAAATCTCAAACGAATGCCTCAGTTCACAATAATCCCATTACTCGAATTTCCCCCCAAGCGGATAAGAGAATTAAAGCAGAAGCTATAGTCTTACCGCAACTAACAAATATGCTTCCCAGCTATCATATAAATAGCAAGCATTGGCAAAAGGTTTCACACCTAAAGCTAGCAGATCCCAACTGCAACACCCCCGCTCAAATAGACATTCTATTAGGCAGCGATCTCATATCTCAGATAATACTCGAGGGTGTTGAGAAAATTTCAAACAAACTATTGGCACAAAATACTATTTTTGGGTGGATCCTAAGTGGACTAGTGTCGGAACCAGTTACCACCATGACCACTCAGGTTGAGGAAATCTCAAACGAATACCTCAGTTCACAATAATCCCATTACTCGAATTTCCCCCCAAGCGGATAAGAGAATTAAAGCAGAAGCTATAGTCTTACCGCAACTAACAAATATGCTTCCAAGCTATCATATAAATAGCAAGCATTGGCAAAAGGTTTCAAACCTAAAGCTAGCAGATCCCAACTGCAACACCCCCGCTCAAATAGACATTCTATTAGGCAGAGATCTCATATCTCAGATAATACTCGAGGGTGTTGAGAAAATTTCAAACAAACTATTGGCACAAAATACTATTTTTGGGTGGATCCTAAGTGGACTAGTGTCGGAACCAGTTACCACCATGACCACTCAGGTTGAGGAAATCTCAAACGAATACCTCAGTTCACAATAATCCCATTACTCGAATTTCCCCCCAAGCGGATAAGAGAATTAAAGCAGAAGCTATAGTCTTACCGCAACTAACAAATATGCTTCCAAGCTATCATATAAATAGCAAGCATTGGCAAAGGGTTTCACACCTAAAGCTGGCAGATTCCAACTGCAACACCCCCGCTCAAATAGACATTCTATTAGGCAGCGATCCCATACCTCAGATAACACTCGAGGGTGTTGAGAAAATTTCAAACAAACTATTGGCACAAAATACTATTTTTGGGTGGATCCTAAGTGGACTAGTTTCGGAACCAGTTACCACCATGACCACTCAGGTTTAGGAAATCTCAAACGAATACCTCAGTTCACAATAATCCCATTACTCTAATTTCCCCCCAAACGGATAAGAGAATTAAAGCAGAAGCTATAGTCTTACCGCAACTAACAAATATGCTTCCACGCTATCATATAAATAGCAAGCATTGGCAAAAGGTTTCAAACCTAAAGCTAGCAGATCCCAACTGCAACACCCCCGCTCAAATAGACATTCTATTAGGCAGCGATCTCATACCTCAGATAATACTCGAGGGTGTTGAGAAAATTTCAAACAAACTATTGGCACAAAATACTATTTTTGGGTGGATCCTAAGTGGACTAGTTTCGGACCCAGTTACCACCATGACCACTCAGGTTGAGGAAATCTCAAACGAATAGCTCAGTTCACAATAATCCCATTACTCTAATTTCCCCCCAAGCGGATAAGAGAACTAAAGCAGAAGCTATAGTCTTACCGCAACTAACAAATATGCTTCCAAGCTATCATATAAATAGCAAGCATTGGCAAATGGTTTCACACCTAAAGCTAGCAGATCCCAACTGCAACACCCCCGCTCAAATAGACATTCTATTAGGCAGCGATCTCATACCTCAGATAATACTCGAGGGTGTTGAGAAAATTTCAAACAAACTATTGGCACAAAATACTATTTTTGGGTGGATACTAAGTGGACTAGTTTCGGAACCAGTTACCACCATGACCACTCTGGTTGAGGAAATCTCAAACGAATACCTCAGTTCACAATAATCCCATTACTCTAATTTTCCCCCAAGCGGATAAGAGAATTAAAGCAGAACCTATAGTCTTACCGCAACTAACAAATATGCTTCCAAGCTATCATATAAATAGCAAGCATTGGCAAAAGGTTTCACACCTAAATCTAGCAGATCCCAACTGCAACACCCCCGCTCAAATAGACATTCTATTAGGCAGCGATCTCATACCCCAGATAATACTCGAGGGTGTTGAGAAAATTTCAAACAAACTATTGGCACAAAATACTATTTTTGGGTGGATCCTAAGTGGACTACTTTCGGAACCAGTTACCACCATGACCACTCAGGTTGAGGAAATCTCAAACGAATACCTCAGCTCACAATAATCCCATTACTCTAATTTCCCCCCAAGCGGATAAGAGAATTAAAGCAGAAGCTATAGTCTTACCGCAACTAACAAATATGCTTCCAAGCTATCATATAAATAGCAAGCATTGGCAAAAGGTTTCACACCTAAGGCTAGCAGATCCCAACTGCAACACCCCCGCTCAAATAGACATTCTATTAGGCAGCGATCTCATACCTCAGATAATACTCGAAGGTGTTGGGAAAATTTCAAACAAACTATTGGCACAAAATACTATTTTTGGGTGGATCCTAAGTGGACTAGTTTCGGAACCAGTTACCACCATGACCACTCAGGTTGAGGAAATCTCAAACGAATACCTCAGTTCACAATAATCCCATTACTCTAATTTTCCCCCAAGCGGATAAGAGAATTAAAGCAGAAGCTATAGTCTTACCGCAACTAACAAATATGCCTCCAAGCTATCATATAAATAGCAAGCATTGGCAAAAGGTTTCACACCTAAAGCTAGCAGATCCCAACTGCAACACCCCTGCTCAAATAGACATTCTATTAGGCAGCGATTTCATACCTCAGATAATACTCGAGGGTGTTGAGAAAATTTCAAACAAACTATTGGCACAAAATACTATTTTTGGGTGGATCCTAAGTGGACTAGTTTTGGAACCAGTTACCACCATGATCACTCAGGTTGAGGAAATCTCAAACGAATACCTCAGTTCACAATAATCCCATTACTCTAATTTCCCCCCAAGCGGATAAGAGAATTAAAGCAGAAGCTATAGTCTTACCGCAACTAACAAATATGCTTCCAAGCTATCATATAAATAGCAAGCATTGGCAAAAGGTTTCACACCTAAAGCTAGCAGATCCCAACTGCAACACCCCCGCTCAAATAGACATTCTATTAGGCAGCGATCTCATACCTCAGATAATACTCGAAGGTGTTGAGAAAAGTTCAAACAAACTATTGGCACAAAATACTATTTTTGGGTGGATCCTAAGTGGACTAGTTTCGGAACCAGTTACCACCATGACCACTCAGGTTGAGGAAATCTCAAACGAATACCTCAGTTCACAATAATCCCATTACTCTCATTTCCCCCCAAGCGGATAAGAGAATTAAAGCAGAAGCTATAGTCTTACCGCAACTAACAAATATGCTTCCAAGCTATCATATAAATAGCAAGCATTGGCAAAAGGTTTCACACCTAAAGCTAGCAGATCCCAACTGCAACACCCCCGCTCAAATAGACATTCTATTAGGCAGCGATCTCATACCTCAGATAATACTCGAAGGTGTTGAGAAAAGTTCAAACAAACTATTGGCACAAAATACTATTTTTGGGTGGATCCTAAGTTTACTAGTTTCGGAACCAGTTACCACCATGACCACTCAGGTTGAGGAAATCTCAGACGAATACCTCAGTTCACAATAATCCCATTACTCTAATTTGCCCCCAAGCGGATAAGAGAATTAAAGCAGAAGCTATAGTCTTACCGCAACTAACAAATATGCCTCCAAGCTATCATATAAATAGCAAGCATTGGCAAAAGGTTTCACACCTAAAGCTAGCAGATCCCAACTGCAACACCCCCGCTCAAAAAGACATTCTATTAGGCAGCGATCTCATACCTCAGATAATACTCGAGGGTCTTGAGAAAATTTCAAAGAAACTATTGGCACAAAATATTATTTTTGGGTGGATCCTAAGTGGACTAGTTTCGGAACCAGTTACCACCATGACCACTCAGGTTGAGGAAATCTCAAACGAATACCTCAGTTCACAATAATCCCATTACTCTAATTTCCCCCCAAGCGGGTAAGAGAATTAAAGCAGAAGCTATAGTCTTACCGCAACTAACAAATATGCTTTCAAGCTATCATATAAATAGCAAGCATTGGCAAAAGGTTTCACACCTAAAGCTAGCAGATCCCAACTGCAACGTTCCCGCTCAAATAGACATTCTATTAGGCAGCGATCTCATACCTCAGATAATACTCGAGGGTGTTGGGAAAATTTCAAACAAACTATCGGCAAAAAATACTATTTTTGGGTGGATCCTAAGTGGACTAGTTTCGGAACCAGTTACCACCATGACCACTCAGGTTGAGGAAATCTCAAACGAATACCTCAGTTCACAATAATCCCATTACTCTAATTTCCCTCCAAGCGGATAAGAGAATTAAAGCAGAAGCTATAGTCTTACCGCAACTAGCAAATATGCCTCCAAGCTATCATATAAATAGCAAGCATTGGCAAAAGGTTTCACACCTAAAGCTAGCAGATCCCAACTGCAACACCACTGCTCAAATAGACATTCTATTAGGCAGCGATCTCATACCTCAGATAATACTCGAGGGTGTTGAGAAAATTTCAAACAAACTATTGGCACAAAATACTATTTTTGGGTGGATCCTAAGTGGACTAGTTTCGGAGCCAGTTACCACCATGACCACTCAGGTTGAGGAAATCTTAAACGAATACCTCAGTTCACAATAATCCCATTACTCTAATTTCCCCCCAAGCGGATAAGAGAATTAAAGCAGAAGCTATAGTCTTACCGCAACTAACAAATATGCCTCCAAGCTATCATATAAATAGCAAGCATTGGCAAAAGGTTTCACACCTAAAGCTAGCAGATCCCAACTGCAACACCACTGCTCAAATAGACATTCTATTAGGCAGCGATCTCATACCTCAGATAATACTCGAGGGTGTTGAGAAAATTTCAAACAAACTATTGGCACAAAATACTATTTTTGGGTGGATCCTAAGTGGACTAGTTTCGGAACCAGTTACCACCATGACCACTCAGGTTAAGGAAATCTCAAACGAATACCTCAGTTTACAATAATCCCATTACTTTAATTTCCCCCCAAGCGGATAAGAGAATTAAAGCAGAAGCTATAGTCTTACCGCAACTAACAAATATGCTTCCAAGCTATCATATAAATAGCAAGCATTGCCAAAAGGTTTCACACCTAAAGCTAGCAGATCCCAACTGCAACACCCCCGCTCAAATAGACATTCTATTAGGCAGCGATCTCATACCTCAGATAATACTCGAGGGTGTGGAGAAAATTTCGAACAAACTATTGGCACAAAATACTATTTTTGGGTGGATCCTAAGTGGACTAGTTTCGGAACCAGTTACCACCATGACCACTCAGGTTGAGGAAATCTCAAACGAATACGTCAGTTCGCAATAATCCCATTACTCTAATTTCTCCCCAAGCGGATAAGAGAATTAAAGCAGAAGCTATAGTCTTACCGCAACTAACAAATATGCTTCCAAGCTATCATATAAATAGCAAGCATTGGCAAAAGGTTTCACACCTAAAGCTAGCAGATCCCAACTGCAACACCACTGCTCAAATAGAAATTCTATTAGGCAGCGATCTCATACCTCAGATAATACTCGAGGGTGTTGAGAAAATTTCAAACAAACTATTGGCACAAAATACTATTTTTGGGTGGATCCTAAGTGGACTAGTTTCGGAACCAGTTACCACCATGACCACTCAGGTTGAGGAAATCTCAAACGAATACCTCAGTTCACAATAATCCCATTACTCTAATTTCCCCCCAAGCGGATAAGAGAATTAAAGCAGAAGCTATAGTCTTACCGCAACTAACAAATATGCTTCCAAGCTATCATATAAATAGCAAGCATTGGCAGAAGGTTTCACACCTAAAGCTAGCAGATCCCAACTGCAACACCCCTGCTCAAATAGACATTCTATTAGGCAGCGATTTCATACCTCAGATAATACTCGAGGGTGTTGAGAAAATTTCAAACAAACTATTGGCACAAAATACTATTTTTGGGTGGATCCTAAGTGGACTAGTTTTGGAACCAGTTACCACCATGATCACTCAGGTTGAGGAAATCTCAAACGAATACCTCAGTTCACAATAATCCCATTACTCTAATTTCCCCCCAAGCGGGTAAGAGAATTAAAGCAGAAGCTATAGTCTTACCGCAACTAACAAATATGCTTCCAAGCTATCATATAAATAGCAAGCATTGGCAAAAGGTTTCACACCTAAAGCTAGCAGATCCCAACTGCAACACCCCCGCTCAAATAGACATTCTATTAGGCAGCGATCTCATGCCTCAGATAATACTCGAGGGTGTTGAGAAAATTTCAAACAAACTATTGGCACAAAAAACTATTTTTGGGTGGATCCTAAGTGGACTAGTTTCGGAACCAGTTACCACCATGACCACTCAGGTTGAGGAAATCTCAAGCGAATACGTCAGTTCGCAATGATCCCATTTCTCTAATTTCCCCTCAAGCGGATAAGAGAATTAAAGCAGAAGCCATAGTCTTACCGCAACTAACAAATATGCTTCCAAGCTATCATATAAATAGCAAGCATTGGCAAAAGGTTTCACACCTAAAGCTAGCAGATCCCAACTGCAACACCCCCGCTCAAATAGACATTCTATTAGGCAGCGATCTCATGCCTCAGATAATACTCGAGGGTGTTGAGAAAATTTCAAACAAACTATTGGCACAAAATACTATTTTTGGGTGGATCCTAAGTGGACTAGTTTCGGAACCAGTTACCACCATGACCACTCAGGTTGAGGAAATCTCAAACGAATACGTCAGTTCGCAATGATCCCATTACTCTAATTTCCCCCCAAGCGGATAAGAGAATTAAAGCAGAAGCCATAGTCTTACCGCAACTAACAAATATGCTTCCAAGCTATCATATAAATAGCAAGCATTGGCAAAGGATTTCACACCTAAAGCTAGCAGATCCCAACTGCAACACCCCCGCTCAAATAGACATTCTATTAGGCAGCGATCTCATACCTCAGATAATACTCGAGGGTGTTGAGAAAATTTCAAACAAACTATTGGCACAAAATACTATTTTTGGGTGGCTCCTAAGTTTACTAGTTTCGGAACCAGTTACCACCATTACCACTCAGGTTGAGGAAATCTCAAACGAATACCTCAGTTCACAATAATCCCATTACTCTAATTTCCCCCCAAGCGGATAAGAGAATTAAAGCAGAAGCTATAGTCTTACCGCAACTAACAAATATGCTTCCAAGCCATCATATAAATAGCAAGCATTGGCAAAAGGTTTCACACCTAAAGCTAGCAGATCCCAACTGCAACACCCCCGCTCAAATAGACATTCTATTAGGCAGCGATCTCATACCTCAGATAATACTCGAGGGTGTTGGGAAAATTTCAAACAAACTATCGGCACAAAATACTATTTTTGGGTGGATCCTAAGTGGACTAGTTTCGGAACCAGTTACCACCATGACCACTCAGGTTGAGGAAATCTCAAACGAATACCTCAGTTCACAATAATCCCATTACTCTAATTTCCCCCCAAGCGGGTAAGAGAATTAAAGCAGAAGCTATAGTCTTACCGCAACTAACAAATATGCTTCCAAGCTATCATATAAATAGCAAGCATTGGCAAAAGGTTTCACACCTAAAGCTAGCAGATCCCAACTGCAACACCCCCGCTCAAATAGACATTCTATTAGGCAGCGATCTCATACCGCAGATAATACTCGAGGTTGTTGAGAAAATTTCAAACAAACTATTGGCACAAAATACTATTTTTGGGTGGATCCTAAGTGGACTAGTTTCGGAACCAGTTACCACCATGACCACTCAGGTTGAGGAAATCTCAAGCGAATACGTCAGTTCGCAATGATCCCATTTCTCTAATTTCCCCCCAAGCGGATAAGAGAATTAAAGCAGAAGCTATAGTCTTACCGCAACTAACAAATATGCTTCCAAGCCATCATATAAATAGCAAGCATTGGCAAAGGATTTCACACCTAAAGCTAGCAGATCCCAACTGCAACACCCCCGCTCAAATAGACATTCTATTAGGCAGCGATCTCATACCGCAGATAATACTCGAGGTTGTTGAGAAAATTTCAAACAAACTATTGGCACAAAATACTATTTTTGGACGGATCCTAAGTGGACTAGTTTCGGAACCAGTTACCACCATGACCACTCAGGTTGAATAAATCTCAAACGGATACCTCAGTTCACAATAATCCCATTACTCTAATTTCCCCCCAACCGGATAAGAGAATTAAAGCAGAAGCCATAGTCTTACCGCAACTAACAAATATGCTTCCAAGCTATCATATAAATAGCAAGCATTGGCAAAGGATTTCACACCTAAAGCTAGCAGATCCCAACTGCAACACCCCCGCTCAAATAGACATTCTATTAGGCAGCGATCTCATACCTCAGATAATACTCGAGGGTGTTGAGAAAATTTCAAACAAACTATTGGCACAAAATACTATTTTTGGGTGGCTCCTAAGTTTACTAGTTTCGGAACCAGTTACCACCATTACCACTCAGGTTGAGGAAATCTCAAACGAATACCTCAGTTCACAATAATCCCATTACTCTAATTTCCCCCCAAGCGGATAAGAGAATTAAAGCAGAAGCTATAGTCTTACCGCAACTAACAAATATGCTTCCAAGCCATCATATAAATAGCAAGCATTGGCAAAAGGTTTCACACCTAAAGCTAGCAGATCCCAACTGCAACACCCCCGCTCAAATAGACATTCTATTAGGCAGCGATCTCATACCTCAGATAATACTCGAGGGTGTTGGGAAAATTTCAAACAAACTATCGGCACAAAATACTATTTTTGGGTGGATCCTAAGTGGACTAGTTTCGGAACCAGTTACCACCATGACCACTCAGGTTGAGGAAATCTCAAACGAATACCTCAGTTCACAATAATCCCATTACTCTAATTTCCCCCCAAGCGGATAAGAGAATTAAAGCAGAAGCTATAGTCTTACCGCAACTAACAAATATGCCTCCAAGCTATCATATAAATAGCAAGCATTGGCAAAAGGTTTCACACCTAAAGCTAGCAGATCCCAACTGCAACACCACTGCTCAAATAGACATTCTATTAGGCAGCGATCTCATACCTCAGATAATACTCGAGGGTGTTGAGAAAATTTCAAACAAACTATTGGCACAAAATACTATTTTTGGGTGGATCCTAAGTGGACTAGTTTCGGAACCAGTTACCACCATGACCACTCAGGTTGAGGAAATCTCAAACGAATACCTCAGTTCACAATAATCCCTTTACTCTAATTTCCCCCCAAGCGGATAAGAGAATTAAAGCAGAAGCTATAGTCTTACCGCAACTAACAAATATGCCTCCAAGCTATCATATAAATAGCAAGCATTGGCAAAAGGTTTCACACCTAAAGCTAGCAGATCCCAACTGCAACACCACTGCTCAAATAGACATTCTATTAGGCAGCGATCTCATACCTCAGATAATACTCGAGGGTGTTGAGAAAATTTCAAACAAACTATTGGCACAAAATACTATTTTTGGGTGGATCCTAAGTGGACTAGTTTCGGAACCAGTTACCACCATGACCACTCAGGTTGAGGAAATCTCAAACGAATACCTCAGTTCACAATAATCTCATTACTCTAATTTCCCCCCAAGCGGATAAGAGAATTAAAGCAGAAGCCATAGTCTTACCGCTACTAACAAATATGCTTCCAAGCTATCATATAAATAGCAAGCATTGGCAAAGGATTTCACACCTAAAGCTAGCAGATCCCAACTGCAACACCCCCGCTCAAATAGACATTCTATTAGGCAGCGATCTCATACCGCAGATAATACTCGAGGTTGTTGAGAAAATTTCAAACAAATTATTGGCACAAAATACTATTTTTGGACGGATCCTAAGTGGACTAGTTTCGGAACCAGTTACCACCATGACCACTCAGGTTGAATAAATCTCAAACGGATACCTCAGTTCACAATAATCCCATTACTCTAATTTCCCCCCAACCGGATAAGAGAATTAAAGCAGAAGCTTTACTCTAATTTCCCCCCAAGCGGATAAGAGAATTAAAGCAGAAGCTATAGTCTTACCGCAACTAACAAATATGCTTCCAAGCTATCATATAAATAGCAAGCATTGGCAAAAGGTTTCACACCTAAAGCTAGCAGATCCCAACTGCGACACCCCTGCTCAAATAGACATTCCATTAGGCAGCGATCTCATACCTCAGATAATACTCGAGGGTGTTGAGAAAATTTCAAACAAACTATTGGCACAAAATACTATTTTTGGGTGGATCCTAAGTGGACTAGTTTCGGAACCAGTTACCACCATGACCACTCAGGTTGAGGAAATCTCAAACGAATACGTCAGTTCGCAATAATCCCATTACTCTAATTTCTCCCCAAGCGGATAAGAGAATTAAAGCAGAAGCTATAGTCTTACCGCAACTAACAAATATGCTTCCAAGCTATCATATAAATAGCAAGCATTGGCAAAAGGTTTCACACCTAAAGCTAGCAGATCCCAACTGCGACACCCCTGCTCAAATAGACATTCCATTAGTCAGCGATCTCATACCTCAGATAATACTCGAGGGTGTTGAGAAAATTTCAAACAAACTATTGGCACAAAATACTATTTTTGGGTGGATCCTAAGTGGACTACTTTCGGAACCAGTTACCACCATGACCACTCAGGTTGAGGAAATCTCAAACGAATACCTCAGTTCACAATAATCCCATTACTCTAATTTCCCCCCAAGCGGATAAGAGAATTAAAGCAGAAGCTATAGTCTTACCGCAACTAACAAATATGCTTCCAAGCTATCATATAAATAGCAAGCATTGGCAGAAGGTTTCACACCTAAAGCTAGCAGATCCCAACTGCAACACCCCTGCTCAAATAGACATTCTATTAGGCAGCGATTTCATACCTCAGATAATACTCGAGGGTGTTGAGAAAATTTCAAACAAACTATTGGCACAAAATACTATTTTTGGGTGGATCCTAAGTGGACTAGTTTTGGAACCAGTTACCACCATGATCACTCAGGTTGAGGAAATCTCAAACGAATACCTCAGTTCACAATAATCCCATTACTCTAATTTCCCCCCAAGCGGGTAAGAGAATTAAAGCAGAAGCTATAGTCTTACCGCAACTAACAAATATGCTTCCAAGCTATCATATAAATAGCAAGCATTGGCAAAAGGTTTCACACCTAAAGCTAGCAGATCCCAACTGCAACACCCCCGCTCAAATAGACATTCTATTAGGCAGCGATCTCATGCCTCAGATAATACTCGAGGGTGTTGAGAAAATTTCAAACAAACTATTGGCACAAAAAACTATTTTTGGGTGGATCCTAAGTGGACTAGTTTCGGAACCAGTTACCACCATGACCACTCAGGTTGAGGAAATCTCAAGCGAATACGTCAGTTCGCAATGATCCCATTTCTCTAATTTCCCCCCAAGCGGATAAGAGAATTAAAGCAGAAGCCATAGTCTTACCGCAACTAACAAATATGCTTCCAAGCTATCATATAAATAGCAAGCATTGGCAAAAGGTTTCACACCTAAAGCTAGCAGATCCCAACTGCAACACCCCCGCTCAAATAGACATTCTATTAGGCAGCGATCTCATGCCTCAGATAATACTCGAGGGTGTTGAGAAAATTTCAAACAAACTATTGGCACAAAATACTATTTTTGGGTGGATCCTAAGTGGACTAGTTTCGGAACCAGTTACCACCATGACCACTCAGGTTGAGGAAATCTCAAACGAATACGTCAGTTCGCAATGATCCCATTACTCTAATTTCCCCCCAAGCGGATAAGAGAATTAAAGCAGAAGCCATAGTCTTACCGCAACTAACAAATATGCTTCCAAGCTATCATATAAATAGCAAGCATTGGCAAAGGATTTCACACCTAAAGCTAGCAGATCCCAACTGCAACACCCCCGCTCAAATAGACATTCTATTAGGCAGCGATCTCATACCTCAGATAATACTCGAGGGTGTTGAGAAAATTTCAAACAAACTATTGGCACAAAATACTATTTTTGGGTGGCTCCTAAGTTTACTAGTTTCGGAACCAGTTACCACCATTACCACTCAGGTTGAGGAAATCTCAAACGAATACCTCAGTTCACAATAATCCCATTACTCTAATTTCCCCCCAAGCGGATAAGAGAATTAAAGCAGAAGCTATAGTTTTACCGCAACTAACAAATATGCTTCCAAGCCATCATATAAATAGCAAGCATTGGCAAAAGGTTTCACACCTAAAGCTAGCAGATCCCAACTGCAACACCCCCGCTCAAATAGACATTCTATTAGGCAGCGATCTCATACCTCAGATAATACTCGAGGGTGTTGGGAAAATTTCAAACAAACTATCGGCACAAAATACTATTTTTGGGTGGATCCTAAGTGGACTAGTTTCGGAACCAGTTACCACCATGACCACTCAGGTTGAGGAAATCTCAAACGAATACCTCAGTTCACAATAATCCCATTACTCTAATTTCCCCCCAAGCGGATAAGAGAATTAAAGCAGAAGCTATAGTCTTACCGCAACTAACAAATATGCCTCCAAGCTATCATATAAATAGCAAGCATTGGCAAAGGATTTCACACCTAAAGCTGGCAGATCCCAACTGCAACACCACTGCTCAAATAGACATTCTATTAGGCAGCGATCTCATACCTCAGATAATACTCGAGGGTGTTGAGAAAATTTCAAACAAACTATTGGCACAAAATACTATTTTTGGGTGGATCCTAAGTGGACTAGTTTCGGAACCAGTTACCACCATGACCACTCAGGTTGAGGAAATCTCAAACGAATACCTCAGTTCACAATAATCCCTTTACTCTAATTTCCCCCCAAGCGGATAAGAGAATTAAAGCAGAAGCTATAGTCTTACCGCAACTAACAAATATGCCTCCAAGCTATCATATAAATAGCAAGCATTGGCAAAAGGTTTCACACCTAAAGCTAGCAGATCCCAACTGCAACACCACTGCTCAAATAGACATTCTATTAGGCAGCGATCTCATACCTCAGATAATACTCGAGGGTGTTGAGAAAATTTCAAACAAACTATTGGCACAAAATACTATTTTTGGGTGGATCCTAAGTGGACTAGTTTCGGAACCAGTTACCACCATGACCACTCAGGTTGAGGAAATCTCAAACGAATACCTCAGTTCACAATAATCTCATTACTCTAATTTCCCCCCAAGCGGATAAGAGAATTAAAGCAGAAGCCATAGTCTTACCGCTACTAACAAATATGCTTCCAAGCTATCATATAAATAGCAAGCATTGGCAAAGGATTTCACACCTAAAGCTAGCAGATCCCAACTGCAACACCCCCGCTCAAATAGACATTCTATTAGGCAGCGATCTCATACCGCAGATAATACTCGAGGTTGTTGAGAAAATTTCAAACAAACTATTGGCACAAAATACTATTTTTGGACGGATCCTAAGTGGACTAGTTTCGGAACCAGTTACCACCATGACCACTCAGGTTGAATAAATCTCAAACGGATACCTCAGTTCACAATAATCCCATTACTCTAATTTCCCCCCAACCGGATAAGAGAATTAAAGCAGAAGCTATAGTCTTACCGCAACTAACAAATATGCTTCCAAGCTATCATATAAATAGCAAGCATTGGAAAAAGGTTTCACACCTAAAGCTTGCAGATCCCAACTGCAACACCCCCGCTCAAATAGACATTCTATTAGGCAGCGATCTCATACCGCAGATAATACTCGAGGTTGTTGAGAAAATTTCAAACAAACTATTGGCACAAAATACTATTTTTGGACGGATCCTAAGTGGACTAGTTTCGGAACCAGTTACCACCATGACCACTCAGGTTGAATAAATCTCAAACGGATACCTCAGTTCACAATAATCCCATTACTCTAATTTCCCCCCAAGCGGATAAGAGAATTAAAGCAGAAGCTATAGTCTTACCGCAACTAACAAATATGCTTCCAAGCTATCATATAAATAGCAAGCATTGGCAAAAGGTTTCACACCTAAAGCTAGCAGATCCCAACTGCAATACCCCCGCTCAAATAGACATTCTATTAGGCAGCGATCTCATACCTCAGATAATACTCGAGGTTGTTGAGAAAATTTCAAACAAACTATTGGCACAAAATACTATTTTTGGACGGATCCTAAGTGGACTAGTTTCGGAACCAGTTACCACCATGACCACTCAGGTTGAGGAAATCTCAAACGAATACCTCAGTTCACAATAATCCCATTACTCTAATTTCCCCCCAACCGGATAAGAGAATTAAAGCAGAAGCTATAGTCTTACCGCAACTAACAAATATGCTTCCAAGCTATCATATAAATAGCAAGCATTGGCAAAAGGTTTCACACCTAAAGCTAGCAGATCCCAACTGCAATACCCCCGCTCAAATAGACATTCTATTAGGCAGCGATCTCATACCTCAGATAATACTCGAGGTTGTTGAGAAAATTTCAAACAAACTATTGGCACAAAATACTATTTTTGGGTGGATCCTAAGTGGACTAGTTTCGGAACCAGTTACCACCATGACCACCCAGGTTGAGGAAATCTCAAACGAATACCTCAGTTCACAATAATCCCATTACTCTAATTTCCCCCCAAGCGGATAAGAGAATTAAAGCAGAAGCTATAGTCTTACCGCAACTAACAAATATGCTTCCAAGCTATCATATAAATAGCAAGCATTGGCAAAAGGTTTCACACCTAAAGCTAGCAGATCCCAACTGCAACACCCCCGCTTAAATAGACATTCTATTAGGCAGCGATCTCATACCTCAGATAATACTCGAGGGTGTTGAGAAAATTTCAAACAAACTATTGGCACAAAATACTATTTTTGGGTGGCTCCTAAGTTTACTAGTTTCGGAACCAGTTACCACCATTACCACTCAGGTTGAGGAAATCTCAAACGAATACCTCAGTTCACAATAATCCCATTACTCTAATTTCCCCCCAAGCGGATAAGAGAATTAAAGCAGAAGCTATAGTCTTACCGCAACTAACAAATATGCTTCCAAGCCATCATATAAATAGCAAGCATTGGCAAAAGGTTTCACACCTAAAGCTAGCAGATCCCAACTGCAACACCCCCGCTCAAATAGACATTCTATTAGGCAGCGATCTCATACCTCAGATAATACTCGAGGGTGTTGGGAAAATTTCAAACAAACTATCGGCACAAAATACTATTTTTGGGTGGATCCTAAGTGGACTAGTTTCGGAACCAGTTACCACCATGACCACTCAGGTTGAGGAAATCTCAAACGAATACCTCAGTTCACAATAATCCCATTACTCTAATTTCCCCCCAAGCGGATAAGAGAATTAAAGCAGAAGCTATAGTCTTACCGCAACTAACAAATATGCCTCCAAGCTATCACATAAATAGCAAGCATTGGCAAAAGCTTTCACACCTAAAGCTAGCAGATCCCAACTGCAACACCTCCGCTCAAATAGACATTCTATTAGGCAGCGATCTCATACCTCAGATAATACTCGAGGGTGTTGCGAAAATTTCAAACAAACTATTGGCACAAAATACTATTTTTGGGTGGATCCTAAGTGGACTAGTTTCGGAACCAGTTACCACCATGACCACTCAGGTTGAGGAAATCTCAAACGAATACCTCAGTTCACAATAATCCCTTTACTCTAATTTCCCCCCAAGCGGATAAGAGAATTAAAGCAGAAGCTATAGTCTTACCGCAACTAACAAATATGCCTCCAAGCTATCATATAAATAGCAAGCATTGGCAAAAGGTTTCACACCTAAAGCTAGCAGATCCCAACTGCAACACCACTGCTCAAATAGACATTCTATTAGGCAGCGATCTCATACCTCAGATAATACTCGAGGGTGTTGAGAAAATTTCAAACAAACTATTGGCACAAAATACTATTTTTGGGTGGATCCTAAGTGGACTAGTTTCGGAACCAGTTACCACCATGACCACTCAGGTTGAGGAAATCTCAAACGAATACCTCAGTTCACAATAATCCCATTACTCTAATTTCCCCCCAAGCGGATAAGAGAATTAAAGCAGAAGCTATAGTCTTACCGCAACTAACAAATATGCTTCCAAGCTATCATATAAATAGCAAGCATTGGCAAAAGGTTTCACACCTAAAGCTAGCAGATCCCAACTGCAACACCCCCGCTCAAATAGACATTTTATTAGGCAGCGATCTCATACCTCAGATAATACTCGAGGGTGTGGAGAAAATTTCGAACAAACTATTGGCACAAAATACTATTTTTGAGTGGATCCTAAGTGGACTAGTTTCGGAACCAGCTACCACCATGACCACTCAGGTTGAGGAAATCTCAAACGAATACGTCAGTTCGCAATAATCCCATTACTCTAATTTCTCCCCAAGCGGATAAGAGAACTAAAGCAGAAGCTATAGTCTTACCGCAACTAACAAATATGCTTCCAAGCTATCATATAAATAGCAAGCATTGGCAAAAGGTTTCACACCTAAAGCTAGCAGATCCCAACTGCGACACCCCTGCTCAAATAGACATTCTATTAGGCAGCGATCTCATACCTCAGATAATACTCGAGGGTGTTGAGAAAATTTCAAACAAACTATTGGCACAAAATACTATTTTTGGGTGGATCCTAAGTGGACTACTTTCGGAACCAGTTACCACCATGACCACTCAGGTTGAGGAAATCTCAAACGAATACCTCAGTTCACAATAATCCCATTACTCTAATTTCCCCCCAAGCGGATAAGAGAATTAAAGCAGAAGCTATAGTCTTACCGCAACTAACAAATATGTATCCAAGCTATCATATAAATAGCAAGCATTGGCAAAAGGTTTCACACCTAAGGCTAGCAGATCCCAACTGCAACACCCCCGCTCAAATAGACATTCTATTAGGCAGCGATCTCATACCTCAGATAATACTCGAAGGTGTTGAGAAAATTTCAAACAAACTATTGGCACAAAATACTATTTTTGGGTGGATCCTAAGTGGACTAGTTTCGGAACCAGTTACCACCATGACCACTCAGGTTGAGGAAATCTCAAACGAATACCTCAGTTCACAATAATCCCATTACTCTAATTTCCCCCCAAGCGGATAAGAGAATTAAAGCAGAAGCTATATTCTTACCGCAACTAACAAATATGCTTCCAAGCTATCATATAAATAGCAAGCATTGGCAAAAGGTTTCACACCTAAAGCTAGCAGATCCCAACTGCAACACCCCTGCTCAAATAGACATTCTATTAGGCAGCGATTTCATACCTCAGATAATACTCGAGGGTGTTGAGAAAATTTCAAACAAACTATTGGCACAAAATACTATTTTTGGGTGGATCCTAAGTGGACTAGTTTTGGAACCAGTTACCACCATGATCACTCAGGTTGAGGAAATCTCAAACGAATACCTCAGTTCACAATAATCCCATTACTCTAATTTCCCCCCAAGCGGGTAAGAGAATTAAAGCAGAAGCTATAGTCTTACCGCAACTAACAAATATGCTTCCAAGCTATCATATAAATAGCAAGCATTGGCAAAAGGTTTCACACCTAAAGCTAGCAGATCCCAACTGCAACACCCCCGCTCAAATAGACATTCTATTAGGCAGCCATCTCATGCCTCAGATAATACTCGAGGGTGTTGAGAAAATTTCAAACAAACTATTGGCACAAAATACTATTTTTGGGTGGATCCTAAGTGGACTAGTTTCGGAACCAGTTACCACCATGACCACTCAGGTTGAGGAAATCTCAAGCGAATACGTCAGTTCGCAATGATCCCATTACTCTAATTTCCCCCCAAGCGGATAAGAGAATTAAAGCAGAAGCCATAGTCTTACCGCAACTAACAAATATGCTTCCAAGCTATCATATAAATAGCAAGCATTGGCAAAGGATTTCACACCTAAAGCTAGCAGATCCCAACTGCAACACCCCCGCTCAAATAGACATTCTATTAGGCAGCGATCTCATACCTCAGACAATACTCGAGGGTGTTGAGAAAATTTCAAACAAACTATTGGCACAAAATACTATTTTTGGGTGGCTCCTAAGTTTACTAGTTTCGGAACCAGTTACCACCATTACCACTCAGGTTGAGGAAATCTCAAACGAATACCTCAGTTCACAATAATCCCATTACTCTAATTTCCCCCCAAGCGGATAAGAGAATTAAAGCAGAAGCTATAGTCTTACCGCAACTAGCAAATATGCCTCCAAGCTATCATATAAATAGCAAGCATTGGCAAAAGGTTTCACACCTAAAGCTAGCAGATCCCAACTGCAACACCACTGCTCAAATAGACATTCTATTAGGCAGCGATCTCATACCTCAGATAATACTCGAGGGTGTTGAGAAAATTTCAAACAAACTATTGGCACAAAATACTATTTTTGGGTGGATCCTAAGTGGACTAGTTTCGGAACCAGTTACCACCATGACCACTCAGGTTGAGGAAATCTCAAACGAATACCTCAGTTCACAATAATCTCATTACTCTAATTTCCCCCCAAGCGGATAAGAGAATTAAAGCAGAAGCCATAGTCTTACCGCTACTAACAAATATGCTTCCAAGCTATCATATAAATAGCAAGCATTGGCAAAGGATTTCACACCTAAAGCTAGCAGATCCCAACTGCAACACCCCCGCTCAAATAGACATTCTATTAGGCAGCGATCTCATACCTCAAATAATACTCGAGGGTGTTGAGAAAATTTCAAACAAACTATTGGCACAAAATACTATTTTTGGGTGGATCCTAAGTGGACTAGTTTCGGAACCAGTTACCACCATGACCACTCAGGTTAAGGAAATCTCAAACGAATACCTCAGTTCACAATAATCCCATTACTCTAATTTTCCCCCAACCGGATAAGAGAATTAAAGCAGAAGCTATAGTCTTACCGCAACTAGCAAATATGCCTCCAAGCTATCATATAAATAGCAAGCATTGGAAAAAGGTTTCACACCTAAAGCTTGCAGATCCCAACTGCAACACCCCCGCTCAAATAGACATTCTATTAGGCAGCGATCTCATACCTCAGATAATACTCGAGGTTGTTGAGAAAATTTCAAACAAACTATTGGCACAAAATACTATTTTTGGACGGATCCTAAGTGGACTAGTTTCGGAACCAGTTACCACCATGACCACTCAGGTTGAATAAATCTCAAACGGATACCTCAGTTCACAATAATCCCATTACTCTAATTTCCCCCCAACCGGATAAGAGAATTAAAGCAGAAGCTATAGTCTTACCGCAACTAACAAATATGCTTCCAAGCTATCATATAAATAGCAAGCATTGGAAAAAGGTTTCACACCTAAAGCTTGCAGATCCCAACTGCAACACCCCCGCTCAAATAGACATTCTATTAGGCAGCGATCTCATACCTCAAATAATACTCGAGGGTGTTGAGAAAATTTCAAACAAACTATTGGCACAAAATACTATTTTTGGGTGGATCCTAAGTGGACTAGTTTCGGAACCAGTTACCACCATTACCACTCAGGTTGAGGAAATCTCAAACGAATACCTCAGTTCACAATAATCCCATTACTCTAATTTCCCCCCAAGCGGATAAGAGAATTAAAGCAGAAGCTATAGTCTTACCGCAACTAGCAAATATGCCTCCAAGCTATCATATAAATAGCAAGCATTGGCAAAAGGTTTCACACCTAAAGCTAGCAGATCCCAACTGCAACACCACTGCTCAAATAGACATTCTATTAGGCAGCGATCTCATACCTCAGATAATACTCGAGGTTGTTGAGAAAATTTCAAACAAACTATTGGCACAAAATACTATTTTTGGACGGATCCTAAGTGGACTAGTTTCGGAACCAGTTACCACCATGACCACTCAGGTTGAATAAATCTCAAACGGATACCTCAGTTCACAATAATCCCATTACTCTAATTTCCCCCCAACCGGATAAGAGAATTAAAGCAGAAGCTATAGTCTTACCGCAACTAACAAATATGCTTCCAAGCTATCATATAAATAGCAAGCATTGGAAAAAGGTTTCACACCTAAAGCTTGCAGATCCCAACTGCAACACCCCCGCTCAAATAGACATTCTATTAGGCAGCGATCTCATACCTCAAATAATACTCGAGGGTGTTGAGAAAATTTCAAACAAACTATTGGCACAAAATACTATTTTTGGGTGGATCCTAAGTGGACTAGTTTCGGAACCAGTTACCACCATGACCACTCAGGTTAAGGAAATCTCAAACGAATACCTCAGTTCACAATAATCCCATTACTCTAATTTCCCCCCAACCGGATAAGAGAATTAAAGCAGAAGCTATAGTCTTACCGCAACTAACAAATATGCTTCCAAGCTATCATATAAATAGCAAGTATTGGCAAAAGGTTTCACACCTAAAGCTAGCAGATCCCAACTGCAATACCCCCGCTCAAATAGACATTCTATTAGGCAGCGATCTCGTACCTCAGATAATACTCGAGGTTGTTGAGAAAATTTCAAACAAACTATTGGCACAAAATACTATTTTTGGACGGATCCTAAGTGGACTAGTTTCGGAACCAGTTACCACCATGACCACTCAGGTTGAGGAAATCTCAAACGAATACCTCAGTTCACAATAATCCCATTACTCTAATTTCCCCCCAAGCGGATAAGAGAATTAAAGCAGAAGCTATAGTCTTACCGCAACTAACAAATATTCTTCCAAGCTATCATATAAATAGCAAGCATTGGCAAAAGGTTTCATACCTAAAGCTAGCAGATCCCAACTGCGATACCCCCGCTCAAATAGACATTCTATTAGGCAGCGATCTCATACCTCAGATAATACTTGAGGTTGTTGAGAAAATTTCAAACAAACTATTGGCACAAAATACTATTTTTGGACGGATCCTAAGTGGACTAGTTTCGGAACCAGTTACCACCATGACCACTCAGGTTGAGGAAATCTCAAACGAATACCTCAGTTCACAATAATCCCATTACTCTAATTTCCCCCCAACCGGATAAGAGAATTAAAGCAGAAGCTATAGTCTTACCGCAACTAACAAATATTGTTCCAAGCTATCATATAAATAGCAAGCATTGGCAAAAGGTTTCATACCTAAAGCTAGCAGATCCCAACTGCAATACCCCCGCTCAAATAGACATTCTATTAGGCAGCGATCTCATACCTCAGATAATACTCGAGGTTGTTGAGAAAATTTCAAACAAACTATTGGCACAAAATACTATTTTTGGGTGGATCCTAAGTGGACTAGTTTCGGAACCAGTTACCACCATGACCACTCAGGTTGAGGAAATCTCAAACGAATACCTCAGTTCACAATAATCCCATTACTCTAATTTCCCCCCAAGCGGATAAGAGAATTAAAGCAGAAGCTATAGTCTTACCGCAACTAACAAATATGCTTCCAAGCTATCATATAAATAGCAAGCATTGGCAAAAGGTTTCACACCTAAAGCTAGCAGATCCCAACTGCAACACCCCCGCTTAAATAGACATTCTATTAGGCAGCGATCTCATACCTCAGATAATACTCGAGGGTGGTGAGAAAATTTCAAACAAACTATTGGCACAAAATACTATTTTTGGGTGGATCCTAAGTGGACTAGTTTCGGAACCAGTTACCACCATGACCACTCAGGTTTAGGAAATCTCAAACGAATACCTCAGTTCCCCCAAGCGGATAAGAGAATTAAAGCAGAAGCTATAGTCTTACCGCAACTAACAAATATGCTTCCAAGCTGTCATATAAATAGCAAGCATTGGCAAAAGGTTTCACACCTAAAGCTAGCAGATCTCAACTGCAACACCCCCGCTCAAATAGACATTCTATTAGGCAGCGATCTCATACCTCAGATAATACTCGAGGGTGTTGAGAAAATTTCAAACAAACTATTGGCACAAAATACTATTTTTGGGTGGATCCTAAGTGGACTAGTTTCGGAACCAGTTACCACCATGACCACTCAGGTTGAGGAAATCTCAAACGAATACCTCAGTTCCCCCAAGCGGATAAGAGAATTAAAGCAGAAGCTATAGTCTTACCGCAACTAACAAATATGCTTCCAAGCTATCATATAAATAGCAAGCATTGGCAAAAGGTTTCACACCTAAAGCTAGCAGATCCCAACTGCAACACCCCCGCTCAAATAGACATTCTATTAGGCAGCGATCTCATACCTCAGATAATACTCGAGGTTGTTGAGAAAATTTCAAACAAACTATTGGCACAAAATACTATTTTTGGGTGGATCCTAAGTGGACTAGTTTCGGAACCAGTTACCACCATGACCACTCAGGTTGAGGAAATCTCAAACGAATACCTCAGTTCACAATAATCCCATTACTCTAATTTCCCCCCAAGCGGCTAAGAGAATTAAAGCAGAAGCTATAGTCTTACCGCAACTAACAAATATTCTTCCAAGCTATCATATAAATAGCAAGCATTGGCAAAAGGTTTCATACCTAAAGCTAGCAGATCCCAACTGCAACACCCCCGCTCAAATAGACATTCTATTAGGCAGCGATCTCATACCTCAGATAATACTCGAGGTTGTTGAGAAAATTTCAAACAAACTATTGGCACAAAATACTATTTTTGGGTGGATCCTAAGTGGACTAGTTTCGGAACCAGTTACCACCATGACCACTCAGGTTGAGGAAATCTCAAACGAATACCTACGTTCACAATAATCCCATTACTCTAATTTCCCCCCAAGCGGATAAGAGAATTAAAGCAGAAGCTATAGTCTTACCGCAACTAACAAATATGCTTCCAAGCTATCATATAAATAGCAAGCATTGGCAAAAGGTTTCACACCTAAAGCTAGCAGATCCCAACTGCAACACCCCCGCTCAAATAGACATTCTATTAGGCAGCGATCTCATACCTCAGATAATACTCGAGGGTGTTGAGAAAATTTCAAACAAACTATTGGCACAAAATACTATTTTTGGGTGGATCCTGAGCGGACTAGTTTCGGAACCAGTTACCACCATGACCACTCAGGTTGAGGAAATCTCAAACGAATACCTCAGTTCACAATAATGCCATTACTCTAATTTCCCCCCAAGCGGATAAGAGAATTAAAGCAGAAGTTATAGTCTTACCGCAACTAACAAATATGCTTCCAAGCTATCATATAAATAGCAAGCATTGGCAAAAGCTTTCACACCTAAAGCTAGCATATCCCAACTGCAACACCCCCGCTCAAATAGACATTCTATTAGGCAGCGATTTCATACCTCAGATAATACTCGAGGGTGTTGCGAAAATTTCAAACAAACTATTGGCACAAAATACTATTTTTGGGTGGATCCTAAGTGGACTAGTTTCGGAACCAGTTACCACCATGACCACTCAGGTTGAGGAAATCTCAAACGAATACCTCAGTTCACAATAATCCCATTACTCTAATTTCCCCCCAAGCGGATAAGAGAATTAAAGCAGAAGCTATAGTCTTACCGCAACTAACAAATATGCTTCCAAGCTGTCATATAAAGAGCAAGCATTGGCAAAAGCTTTCACACCTAAAGCTAGCAGATCCCAACTGCAACACCTCCGCTCAAATAGACATTCTATTAGGCAGCGATCTCATACCTCAGATAATACTCGAGGGTGTTGCGAAAATTTCAAACAAACTATTGGCACAAAACACTATTTTTGGGTGGATCCTAAGTGGACTAGTTTCGGAACCAGTTACCACCATGACCACTCAGGTTGAGGAAATCTCAAACGAATACCTCAGTTCACAATAATCCCATTACTCTAATTTCCCCCCAAGCGGATAAGAGAATTAAAGCAGAAGCTATAGTCTTACCGCAACTAACAAATATGCTTCCAAGCTATCATATAAATAGCAAGCATTGGCAAAAGGTTTCACACCTAAAGCTAGCAGATCCCAACTGCAACACCCCCGCTCAAATAGACATTCTATTAGGCAGCGATCTCATACCTCAGATAATACTCGAGGGTGTTGCGAAAATTTCAAACAAACTATTGGCACAAAATACTATTTTTGGGTGGATCCTGAGTGGACTAGTTTCGGAACCAGTTACCACCATGACCACTCAGGTTAAGGAAATCTCAAACGAATACCTCAGTTCACAATAATCCCATTACTCTAATTTCCCCCCAAGCGGATAAGAGAATTAAAGCAGAAGCTATAGTCTTACCGCAACTAACAAATATGCTTCCAAGCTATCATATAAATAGCAAGCATTGGCAAAAGGTTTCACACCTAAAGCTAGCAGATCCCAACTGCAACACCCCCGCTCAAATAGACATTCTATTAGGCAGCAATCTCATACCTCAGAGGGGCAGTTAGTTTCGGAACCAGTTACCACCATGACCACTCAGGTTGAGGAAATCTCAAACGAATACCTCAGTTCACAATAATCCCATTACTCTAATTTCCCCCCAAGCGGATAAGAGAATTAAAGCAGAAGCTATAGTCTTACCGCAACTAACAAATATGCTTCCAAGCTATCATATAAATAGCAAGCATTGGCAAAAGGTTTCATACCTAAAGCTAGCAGATCCCAACTGCAACACCCCCGCTCAAATAGACATTCTATTAGGCAGCGATCTCATACCTCAGATAATACTCGAGGTTGTTGAGAAAATTTCAAACAAACTATTGGCACAAAATACTATTTTTGGGTGGATCCTAAGTGGACTAGTTTCGGAACCAGTTACCACCATGACCACTCAGGTTGAGGAAATCTCAAACGAATACCTAAGTTCACAATAATCCCATTACTCTAATTTCCCCCCAAGCGGATAAGAGAATTAAAGCAGAAGCTATAGTCTTACCGCAACTAACAAATATGCTTCCAAGCTATCATATAAATAGCAAGCATTGGCAAAAGGTTTCACACCTAAAGCTAGCAGATCTCAACTGCAACACCCCCGCTCAAATAGACATTCTATTAGGCAGCGATCTCATGCCTCAGATAATACTTGAGGGTGTTGAGAAAATTTCAAACAAACTATTGGCACAAAATACTATTTTTGGGTGGATCCTAAGTGGACTAGTTTCGGAACCAGTTACCACCATGACCACTCAGGTTGAGGAAATCTCAAACGAATATCTCAGTTCACAATAATCCCATTACTCTAATTTCCCCCCAAGCGGATAAGAGAATTAAAGCAGAAGCTATAGTCTTACCGCAACTAACAAATATGCTTCCAAGCTGTCATATAAATAGCAAGCATTGGCAAAAGCTTTCACACCTAAAGCTAGCAGATCCCAACTGCAACACCCCCGCTCAAATAGACATTCTATTAGGCAGCGATCTCATACCTCAGATAATACTCGAGGGTGTTGAGAAAATTTCAAACAAACTATTGGCACAAAATACTATTTTTGGGTGGATCCTGAGTGGACTAGTTTCGGAACCAGTTACCACCATGACCATTCAGGTTGAGGAAATCTCAAAGGAATACCTCAGTTCACATTACTCTAATTTCCCCCCAAGCGGATAAGAGAATTAAAGCAGAAGCTATAGTCTTACCGCAACTAACAAATATGCTTCCAAGCTATCATATAAATAGCAAGCATTGGCAAAAGGTTTCACACCTAAAGCTAGCAGATCCCAACTGCAACACCCCCGCTCAAATAGACATTCTATTAGGCAGCGATCTCATACCTCAGATAATACTCGAGGGTGTTGCGAAAATTTCAAACAAACTATCGGCTCAAAATACTATTGTTGGGAGGATCCTAAGTGGACTAGTTTCGGAACCAGTTACCA
Source organism: Bactrocera oleae (assembly GCF_042242935.1). Lineage (NCBI taxonomy): Eukaryota > Metazoa > Arthropoda > Insecta > Diptera > Tephritidae > Bactrocera > Bactrocera oleae. The sequence continues at coordinate 12,180,139 of NC_091541.1, read as the reverse complement.
CCATGACCACTCAGGTTGAGGAAATCTCAAACGAATACCTCAGTTCACAATAATCCCATTACTTTAATTTCCCCCCAAGCGGATAAGAGAATTAAAGCAGAAGCTATAGTCTTACCGCAACTAACAAATATGCTTCCAAGCTATCATATAAATAGCAAGCATTGGCAAAAGGTTTCACACCTAAAGCTAGCAGATCCCAACTGCAATACCCCCGCTCAAATAGACATTCTATTAGGCAGCGATCTCATACCTCAGATAATACTCGAGGGTGTTGAGAAAATTTCAAACAAACTATTGGCGCAAAATACTATTTTTGGGTGGATCCTAAGTGGACTAGTTTCGGAACAAGTTACAACCATGACCACTCAGGTTGAGGAAATCTCAAACGAATACCTCAATTCACAATAATCCCATTACTCGAATTTCCCCCCAAGCGGATAAGAGAATTAAAGCAGAAGCTATAGTCTTACCGCAACTAACAAATATGCTTCCAAGCTATCATATAAATAGCAAGCATTGGCAAAAGGTTTCACACCTAAAGCTAGCAGATCCCAACTGCAACACCCCCGCACAAATAGACATTCTATTAGGCAGCGATCTCATACCTCAGATAATACTCGAGAAAATTTCAAACAAACTATTGGCACAAAATACTATTTTTGGGTGGATCCTAAGTGGACTAGTTTCGGAACCAGTTACCACCATGACCACTCAGGTTGAGGAAATCTCAAACGAATACCTCAGTTCACAATAATCCCATTACTCTAATTTCCCCCCAAGCGGATAAGAGAATTAAAGCAGAAGCTATAGTCTTACCGCAACTAACAAATATGCTTCCAAGCTGTCATATAAAGAGCAAGCATTGGCAAAAGCTTTCACACCTAAAGCTAGCAGATCCCAACTGCAACACCTCCGCTCAAATAGACATTCTATTAGGCAGCGATCTCATACCTCAGATAATACTCGAGGGTGTTGCGAAAATTTCAAACAAACTATTGGCACAAAATACTATTTTTGGGTGGATCCTAAGTGGACTAGTTTCGGAACCAGTTACCACCATGACCACTCAGGTTGAGGAAATCTCAAACGAATACCTCAGTTCACAATAATCCCATTACTCTAATTTCCCCCCAAGCGGATAAGAGAATTAAAGCAGAAGCTATAGTCTTACCGCAACTAACAAATATGCTTCCAAGCTATCATATAAATAGCAAGCATTGGCAAAAGGTTTCACACCTAAAGCTAGCAGATCCCAACTGCAACACCCCCGCTCAAATAGACATTCTATTAGGCAGCGATCTCATACCTCAGATAATACTCGAGGGTGTTGCGAAAATTTCAAACAAACTATTGGCACAAAATACTATTTTTGGGTGGATCCTGAGTGGACTAGTTTCGGAACCAGTTACCACCATGACCACTCAGGTTAAGGAAATCTCAAACGAATACCTCAGTTCACAATAATCCCATTACTCTAATTTCCCCCCAAGCGGATAAGAGAATTAAAGCAGAAGCTATAGTCTTACCGCAACTAACAAATATGCTTCCAAGCTATCATATAAATAGCAAGCATTGGCAAAAGGTTTCACACCTAAAGCTAGCAGATCCCAACTGCAACACCCCCGCTCAAATAGACATTCTATTAGGCAGCAATCTCATACCTCAGAGGGGCAGTTAGTTTCGGAACCAGTTACCACCATGACCACTCAGGTTGAGGAAATCTCAAACGAATACCTCAGTTCACAATAATCCCATTACTCTAATTTCCCCCCAAGCGGATAAGAGAATTAAAGCAGAAGCTATAGTCTTACCGCAACTAACAAATATGCTTCCAAGCTATCATATAAATAGCAAGCATTGGCAAAAGGTTTCATACCTAAAGCTAGCAGATCCCAACTGCAACACCCCCGCTCAAATAGACATTCTATTAGGCAGCGATCTCATACCTCAGATAATACTCGAGGTTGTTGAGAAAATTTCAAACAAACTATTGGCACAAAATACTATTTTTGGGTGGATCCTAAGTGGACTAGTTTCGGAACCAGTTACCACCATGACCACTCAGGTTGAGGAAATCTCAAACGAATACCTAAGTTCACAATAATCCCATTACTCTAATTTCCCCCCAAGCGGATAAGAGAATTAAAGCAGAAGCTATAGTCTTACCGCAACTAACAAATATGCTTCCAAGCTATCATATAAATAGCAAGCATTGGCAAAAGGTTTCACACCTAAAGCTAGCAGATCTCAACTGCAACACCCCCGCTCAAATAGACATTCTATTAGGCAGCGATCTCATGCCTCAGATAATACTTGAGGGTGTTGAGAAAATTTCAAACAAACTATTGGCACAAAATACTATTTTTGGGTGGATCCTAAGTGGACTAGTTTCGGAACCAGTTACCACCATGACCACTCAGGTTGAGGAAATCTCAAACGAATATCTCAGTTCACAATAATCCCATTACTCTAATTTCCCCCCAAGCGGATAAGAGAATTAAAGCAGAAGCTATAGTCTTACCGCAACTAACAAATATGCTTCCAAGCTGTCATATAAATAGCAAGCATTGGCAAAAGCTTTCACACCTAAAGCTAGCAGATCCCAACTGCAACACCCCCGCTCAAATAGACATTCTATTAGGCAGCGATCTCATACCTCAGATAATACTCGAGGGTGTTGAGAAAATTTCAAACAAACTATTGGCACAAAATACTATTTTTGGGTGGATCCTGAGTGGACTAGTTTCGGAACCAGTTACCACCATGACCATTCAGGTTGAGGAAATCTCAAAGGAATACCTCAGTTCACATTACTCTAATTTCCCCCCAAGCGGATAAGAGAATTAAAGCAGAAGCTATAGTCTTACCGCAACTAACAAATATGCTTCCAAGCTATCATATAAATAGCACGCATTGGCAAAAGGTTTCACACCTAAAGCTAGCAGATCCCAACTGCAACACCCCCGCTCAAATAGACATTCTATTAGGCAGCGATCTCATACCTCAGATAATACTCGAGGGTGTTGCGAAAATTTCAAACAAACTATCGGCTCAAAATACTATTGTTGGGAGGATCCTAAGTGGACTAGTTTCGGAACCAGTTACCACCATGACCACTCAGGTTGAGGAAATCTCAAACGAATACCTCAGTTCACAATAATCCCATTACTTTAATTTCCCCCCAAGCGGATAAGAGAATTAAAGCAGAAGCTATAGTCTTACCGCAACTAACAAATATGCTTCCAAGCTATCATATAAATAGCAAGCATTGGCAAAAGGTTTCACACCTAAAGCTAGCAGATCCCAACTGCAATACCCCCGCTCAAATAGACATTCTATTAGGCAGCGATCTCATACCTCAGATAATACTCGAGGGTGTTGAGAAAATTTCAAACAAACTATTGGCGCAAAATACTATTTTTGGGTGGATCCTAAGTGGACTAGTTTCGGAACAAGTTACAACCATGACCACTCAGGTTGAGGAAATCTCAAACGAATACCTCAATTCACAATAATCCCATTACTCGAATTTCCCCCCAAGCGGATAAGAGAATTAAAGCAGAAGCTATAGTCTTACCGCAACTAACAAATATGCTTCCAAGCTATCATATAAATAGCAAGCATTGGCAAAAGGTTTCACACCTAAAGCTAGCAGATCCCAACTGCAACACCCCCGCACAAATAGACATTCTATTAGGCAGCGATCTCATACCTCAGATAATACTCGAGAAAATTTCAAACAAACTATTGGCACAAAATACTATTTTTGGGTGGATCCTAAGTGGACTAGTTTCGGAACCAGTTACCACCATGACCACTCAGGTTGAGGAAATCTCAAACGAATACCTCAGTTCACAATAATCCCGTTACTCTAATTTCCCCCCAAGCGGATAAGAGAATTAAAGCAGAAGCTATAGTCTTACCGCAACTAACAAATATGCTTCCAAGCTATCATATAAATAGCAAGCATTGGCAAAAGGTTTCACACCTAAAGCTAGCAGATCCCAACTGCAATACCCCCGCTCAAATAGACATTCTATTAGGCAGCGATCTCATACCTCAGATAATACTCGAGGGTGTTGAGAAAATTTCAAACAAACTATTGGCGCAAAATACTATTTTTGGGTGGATCCTAAGTGGACTAGTTTCGGAACCAGTTACAACCATGACCACTCAGGTTGAGGAAATCTCAAACGAATACCTCAGTTCACAATAATCCCATTACTCGAATTTCCCCCCAAGCGGATAAGAGAATTAAAGCAGAAGCTATAGTCTTACCGCAACTAACAAATATGCTTCCAAGCTATCATATAAATAGCAAGCATTGGCAAAAGGTTTCACACCTAAAGCTAGCAGATCCCAACTGCAACACCCCCGCTCAAATAGACATTCTATTAGGCAGCGATCTCATACCTCAGATAATACTCGAGGGTGTTGCGAAAATTTCAAACAAACTATTGGCTCAAAATACTATTTTTGGGAGGATCCTAAGTGGACTAGTTTCGGAACCAGTTACCACCATGACCACTCAGGTTGAGGAAATCTCAAACGAATACCTCAGTTCACAATAATCCCATTACTTTAATTTCCCCCCAAGCGGATAAGAGAATTAAAGCAGAAGCTATAGTCTTACCGCAACTAACAAATATGCTTCCAAGCTATCATATAAATAGCAAGCATTGGCAAAAGGTTTCACACCTAAAGCTAGCAGATCCCAACTGCAACACCACTGCTCAAATAGACATTCTATTAGGCAGCGATCTCATACCTCAGATAATACTCGAGGGTGTTGAGAAAATTTCAAACAAACTATTGGCACAAAATACTATTTTTGGGTGGATCCTAAGTGGACTAGTTTCGGAACCAGTTACCACCATGACCACTCAGGTTGAGGAAATCTCAAACGAATACCTCAGTTCACAATAATCTCATTACTCTAATTTCCCCCCAAGCGGATAAGAGAATTAAAGCAGAAGCCATAGTCTTACCGCTACTAACAAATATGCTTCCAAGCTATCATATAAATAGCAAGCATTGGCAAAGGATTTCACACCTAAAGCTAGCAGATCACAACTGCAACACCCCCGCTCAAATAGACATTCTATTAGGCAGCGATCTCATACCGCAGATAATACTCATGGTTGTTGAGAAAATTTCAAACAAACTATTGGCACAAAATACTATTTTTGGACGGATCCTAAGTGGACTAGTTTCGGAACCAGTTACCACCATGACCACTCAGGTTGAATAAATCTCAAACGGATACCTCAGTTCACAATAATCCCATTACTCTAATTTCCCCCCAACCGGATAAGAGAATTAAAGCAGAAGCTATAGTCTTACCGCAACTAACAAATATGCTTCCAAGCTATCATATAAATAGCAAGCATTGGCAAAAGGTTTCACACCTAAAGCTTGCAGATCCCAACTGCAACACCCCCGCTCAAATAGACATTCTATTAGGCAGCGATCTCATACCTCAAATAATACTCGAGGGTGTTGAGAAAATTTCAAACAAACTATTGGCACAAAATACTATTTTTGGGTGGATCCTAAGTGGACTAGTTTCGGAACCAGTTACCAACATGACCACTCAGGTTAAGGAAATCTCAAACGAATACCTCAGTTCACAATAATCCCATTACTCTAATTTCCCCCCAACCGGATAAGAGAATTAAAGCAGAAGCTATAGTCTTACCGCAACTAACAAATATGCTTCCAAGCTATCATATAAATAGCAAGCATTGGCAAAAGGTTTCACACCTAAAGCTAGCAGATCCCAACTGCAATACCCCCGCTCAAATAGACATTCTATTAGGCAGCGATCTCATACCTCAGATAATACTCGAGGTTGTTGAGAAAATTTCAAACAAACTATTGGCACAAAATACTATTTTTGGACGGATCCTAAGTGGACTAGTTTCGGAACCAGTTACCACCATGACCACTCAGGTTGAGGAAATCTCAAACGAATACCTCAGTTCACAATAATCCCATTACTCTAATTTCCCCCCAAGCGGATAAGAGAATTAAAGCAGAAGCTATAGTCTTACCGCAACTAACAAATATTCTTCCAAGCTATCATATAAATAGCAAGCATTGGCAAAAGGTTTCATACCTAAAGCTAGCAGATCCCAACTGCAATACCCCCGCTCAAATAGACATTCTATTAGGCAGCGATCTCATACCTCAGATAATACTCGAGGTTGTTGAGAAAATTTCAAACAAACTATTGGCACAAAATACTATTTTTTGACGGATCCTAAGTGGACTAGTTTCGGAACCAGTTACCACCATGACCACTCAGGTTGAGGAAATCTCAAACGAATACCTCAGTTCACAATAATCCCATTACTCTAATTTCCCCCCAACCGGATAAGAGAATTAAAGCAGAAGCTATAGTCTTACCGCAACTAACAAATATTCTTCCAAGCTATCATATAAATAGCAAGCATTGGCAAAAGGTTTCATACCTAAAGCTAGCAGATCCCAACTGCAATACCCCCGCTCAAATAGACATTCTATTAGGCAGCGATCTCATACCTCAGATAATACTCGAGGTTGTTGAGAAAATTTCAAACAAACTATTGGCACAAAATACTATTTTTGGGTGGATCCTAAGTGGACTAGTTTCGGAACCAGTTACCACCATGACCACTCAGGTTGAGGAAATCTCAAACGAATACCTCAGTTCACAATAATCCCATTACTCTAATTTCCCCCCAAGCGGATAAGAGAATTAAAGCAGAAGCTATAGTCTTACCGCAACTAACAAATATGCTTCCAAGCTATCATATAAATAGCAAGCATTGGCAAAAGGTTTCACACCTAAAGCTAGCAGATCCCAACTGCAACACCCCCGCTTAAATAGACATTCTATTAGGCAGCGATCTCATACCTCAGATAATACTCGAGGGTGGTGAGAAAATTTCAAACAAACTATTGGCACAAAATACTATTTTTGGGTGGATCCTAAGTGGACTAGTTTCGGAACCAGTTACCACCATGACCACTCAGGTTGAGGAAATCTCAAACGAATACCTCAGTTCCCCCAAGCGGATAAGAGAATTAAAGCAGAAGCTATAGTCTTACCGCAACTAACAAATATGCTTCCAAGCTGTCATATAAATAGCAAGCATTGGCAAAAGGTTTCACACCTAAAGCTAGCAGATCTCAACTGCAACACCCCCGCTCAAATAGACATTCTATTAGGCAGCGATCTCATACCTCAGATAATACTCGAGGGTGTTGAGAAAATTTCAAACAAACTATTGGCACAAAATACTATTTTTGGGTGGATCCTAAGTGGACTAGTTTCGGAACCAGTTACCACCATGACCACTCAGGTTGAGGAAATCTCAAACGAATACCTCAGTTCCCCCAAGCGGATAAGAGAATTAAAGCAGAAGCTATAGTCTTACCGCAACTAACAAATATGCTTCCAAGCTGTCATATAAATAGCAAGCATTGGCAAAAGGTTTCACACCTAAAGCTAGCAGATCTCAACTGCAACACCCCCGCTCAAATAGACATTCTATTAGGCAGCGATCTCATACCTCAGATAATACTCGAGGGTGGTGAGAAAATTTCAAACAAACTATTGGCACAAAATACTATTTTTGGGTGGATCCTAAGTGGACTAGTTTCGGAACCAGTTACCACCATGACCACTCAGGTTGAGGAAATCTCAAACGAATACCTCAGTTCCCCCAAGCGGATAAGAGAATTAAAGCAGAGGCTATAGTCTTACCGCAACTAACAAATATGCTTCCAAGCTATCATATAAATAGCAAGCATTGGCAAAAGGTTTCACACCTAAAGCTAGCAGATCCCAACTGCAACACCCCCGCTCAAATAGACATTCTATTAGGCAGCAATCTCATACCTCAGAGGGGCAGTTAGTTTCGGAACCAGTTACCACCATGACCACTCAGGTTGAGGAAATCTCAAACGAATACCTAAGTTCACAATAATCCCATTACTCTAATTTCCCCCCAAGCGGATAAGAGAATTAAAGCAGAAGCTATAGTCTTACCGCAACTAACAAATATGCTTCCAAGCTATCATATAAATAGCAAGCATTGGCAAAAGGTTTCACACCTAAAGCTAGCAGATCCCAACTGCAACACCCCCGCTCAAATAGACATTCTATTAGGCAGCGATCTCATACCTCAGATAATACTCGAGGGTGTTGAGAAAATTTCAAACAAACTATTGGCACAAAATACTATTTTTGGGTGGATCCTGAGCGGACTAGTTTCGGAACCAGTTACCACCATGACCACTCAGGTTGGGGAAATCTCAAACGAATACCTCAGTTCACAATAATGCCATTACTCTAATTTCCCCCCAAGCGGATAAGAGAATTAAAGCAGAAGCTATAGTCTTACCGCAACTAACAAATATGCTTCCAAGCTATCATATAAATAGCAAGCATTGGCAAAAGCTTTCACACCTAAAGCTAGCATATCCCAACTGCAACACCCCCGCTCAAATAGACATTCTATTAGGCAGCGATCTCATACCTCAGATAATACTCGAGGGTGTTGCGAAAATTTCAAACAAACTATTGGCACAAAATACTATTTTTGGGTGGATCCTAAGTGGACTAGTTTCGGAACCAGTTACCACCATGACCACTCAGGTTGAGGAAATCTCAAACGAATACCTCAGTTCACAATAATCCCATTACTCTAATTTCCCCCCAAGCGGATAAGAGAATTAAAGCAGAAGCTATAGTCTTACCGCAACTAACAAATATGCTTCCAAGCTATCATATAAATAGCAAGCATTGGCAAAAGGTTTCACACCTAAAGCTAGCAGATCCCAACTGCAACACCCCCGCTCAAATAGACATTCTATTAGGCAGCGATCTCATACCTCAGATAATACTCGAGGGTGTTGCGAAAATTTCAAACAAACTATTGGCACAAAATACTATTTTTGGGTGGATCCTGAGTGGACTAGTTTCGGAACCAGTTACCACCATGACCACTCAGGTTATGAAAATCTCAAACGAATACCTCAGTTCACAATAATCCAATTACTCTAATTTCCCCCCAAGCGGATAAGAGAATTAAAGCAGAAGCTATAGTCTTACCGCAACTAACAAATATGCTTCCAAGCTATCATATAAATAGCAAGCATTGGCAAAAGGTTTCACACCTAAAGCTAGCAGATCCCAACTGCAACACCCCCGCTCAAATAGACATTCTATTAGGCAGCAATCTCATACCTCAGAGGGGCAGTTAGTTTCGGAACCAGTTACCACCATGACCACTCAGGTTGAGGAAATCTCAAACGAATACCTCAGTTCACAATAATCCCATTACTCTAATTTCCCCCCAAGCGGATAAGAGAATTAAAGCAGAAGCTATAGTCTTACCGCAACTAACAAATATGCTTCCAAGCTATCATATAAATAGCAAGCATTGGCAAAAGGTTTCATACCTAAAGCTAGCAGATCCCAACTGCAACACCCCCGCTCAAATAGACATTCTATTAGGCAGCGATCTCATACCTCAGATAATACTCGAGGTTGTTGAGAAAATTTCAAACAAACTATTGGCACAAAATACTATTTTTGGGTGGATCCTAAGTGGACTAGTTTCGGAACCAGTTACCACCATGACCACTCAGGTTGAGGAAATCTCAAACGAATACCTAAGTTCACAATAATCCCATTACTCTAATTTCCCCCCAAGCGGATAAGAGAATTAAAGCAGAAGCTATAGTCTTATCGCAACTAACAAATATGCTCCCAAGCTATCATATAAATAGCAAGCATTGGCAAAAGGTTTCACACCTAAAGCTAGCAGATCTCAACTGCAACACCCCCGCTCAAATAGACATTCTATTAGGCAGCGATCTCATGCCTCAGATAATACTTGAGGGTGTTGAGAAAATTTCAAACAAACTATTGGCACAAAATACTATTTTTGGGTGGATCCTAAGTGGACTAGTTTCGGAACCAGTTACCACCATGACCACTCAGGTTGAGGAAATCTCAAACGAATATCTCAGTTCACAATAATCCCATTACTCTAATTTCCCCCCAAGCGGATAAGAGAATTAAAGCAGAAGCTATAGTCTTACCTCAACTAACAAATATGCTTCCAAGCTGTCATATAAATAGCAAGCATTGGCAAAAGCTTTCACACCTAAAGCTAGCAGATCCCAACTGCAACACCCCCGCTCAAATAGACATTCTATTAGGCAGCGATCTCATACCTCAGATAATACTCGAGGGTGTTGAGAAAATTTCAAACAAACTATTGGCACAAAATACTATTTTTGGGTGGAACCTGAGTGGACTAGTTTCGGAACCAGTTACCACCATGACCATTCAGGTTGAGGAAATCTCAAAGGAATACCTCAGTTCACATTACTCTAATTTCCCCCCAAGCGGATAAGAGAATTAAAGCAGAAGCTATAGTCTTACCGCAACTACCAAATATGCTTCCAAGCTATCATATAAATAGCAAGCATTGGCAAAAGGTTTCACACCTAAAGCTAGCAGATCCCAACTGCAACACCCCCGCTCAAATAGACATTCTATTAGGCAGCGATCTCATACCTCAGATAATACTCGGAGGTGTTGCGAAAATTTCAAACAAACTATTGGCTCAAAATACTATTTTTGGGTGGATCCTAAGTGGACTAGTTTCGGAACCAGTTACCACCATGACCACTCAGGTTGAGGAAATCTCAAACGAATACCTCAGTTCACAATAATCCCATTACTTTAATTTCCCCCCAAGCGGATAAGAGAATTAAAGCAGAAGCTATAGTCTTACCGCAACTAACAAATATGCTTCCAAGCTATCATATAAATAGCAAGCATTGGCAAAAGGTTTCACACCTAAAGCTAGCAGATCCCAACTGCAATACCCCCGCTCAAATAGACATTCTATTAGGCAGCGATCTCATACCTCAGATAATACTCGAGGGTGTTGAGAAAATTTCAAACAAACTATTGGCGCAAAATACTATTTTTGGGTGGATCCTAAGTGGACTAGTTTCGGAACCAGTTACAACCATGACCACTCAGGTTGAGGAAATCTCAAACGAATACCTCAGTTCACAATAATCCCATTACTCGAATTTCCCCCCAAGCGGAGAGGAGAATTAAAGCAGAAGCTATAGTCTTACCGCAACTAACAAATATGCTTCCAAGCTATCATATAAATAGCAAGCATTGGCAAAAGGTTTCACACCTAAAGCTAGCAGATCCCAACTGCAACACCCCCGCACAAATAGACATTCTATTAGGCAGCGATCTCATACCTCAGATAATACTCGAAGGTGTTGAGAAAATTTTAAACAAACTATTGGCACAAAATACTATTTTTGGGTGGATCCTAAGTGGACTAGTTTCGGAACCAGTTACCACCATGACCACTCAGGTTGAGGAAATCTCAAACGAATACCTCAGTTCACAATAATCCCGTTACTCTAATTTCCCCCCAAGCGGATAAGAGAATTAAAGCAGAAGCTATAGTCTTACCGCAACTAACAAATATGCTTCCAAGCTATCATATAAATAGCAAGCATTGGCAAAAGGTTTCACACCTAAAGCTAGCAGATCCCAACTGCAACACCCCCGCTCAAATAGACCTTCTATTAGGCAGCGATCTCATACCTCAGATAATACTCGAGGGTGTTGAGAAAATTTCAAACAAACTATTGGCACAAAATACTATTTTTGGCTGGATCCTAAGTGGACTAGTTTCGGAACCAGTTACCACCATGACCACTCAGGTTGAGGAAATCTCAAACGAATACCTCAGTTCACAATAATCCCATTACTCTAATTTCCCCCCAAGCGGATAAGAGAATTAAAGCAGAAGCTAAAGTCTTACCGCAACTAACAAATATGCTTCCAAGCTATCATATAAATAGCAAGCATTGGCAAAAGCTTTCACACCTAAAGCTAGCAGATCCCAACTGCAACACCTCCGCTCAAATAGACATTCTATTAGGCAGCGATCTCCTACCTCAGATAATACTCGAGGGTGTTGAGAAAATTTCAAACAAACTATTGGCACAAAATACAATTTTTGGGTGGATCCTAAGTGGACTAGTTTCGGAACCAGTTACCACCATGACCACTCAGGTTGAGGAAATCTCAAACGAATACCTCAGTTCACAATAATCCCATTACTCTAATTTCCCCCCAAGCGGATAAGAGAATTAAAGCAGAAGCTAAAGTCTTACCGCAACTAACAAATATGCTTCCAAGCTATCATATAAATAGCAAGCATTGGCAAAAGGTTTCACACCTAAAGCTAGCAGATCCCAACTGCAATACCCCCGCTCAAATAGACATTCTATTAGGCAGCGATCTCATACCTCAGATAATACTCGAGGGTGTTGAGAAAATGTCAAACAAACTATTGGCGCAAAATACTATTTTTGGGTGGATCCTAAGTGGACTAGTTTCGGAACCAGTTACCACCATGACCACTCAGGTTGAGGAAATCTCAAACGAATACCTCAGTTCCCCCAAGCGGATAAGAGAATTAAAGCAGAAGCTATAGTCTTACCGCAACTAACAAATATGCTTCCAAGCTGTCATATAAATAGCAAGCATTGGCAAAAGGTTTCACACCTAAAGCTAGCAGATCTCAACTGCAACACCCCCGCTCAAATAGACATTCTATTAGGCAGCGATCTCATACCTCAGATAATACTCGAGGGTGTTGCGAAAATTTCAAACAAACTATTGGCACAAAATACTATTTTTGGGTGGATCCTAAGTGGACTAGTTTCGGAACCAGTTACCACCATGACCACTCAGGTTGAGGAAATCTCAAACGAATACCTCAGTTCACAATAATCCCATTACTCTAATTTCCCCCCAAGCGGATAAGAGAATTAAAGCAGAAGCTATAGTCTTACCGCAACTAACAAATATGCTTCCAAGCTATCATATAAATAGCAAGCATTGGCAAAAGCATTCACACCTAAAGCTAGCAGATCCCAACTGCAACACCCCCGCTCAAATAGACATTCTATTAGGCAGCGATCTCATACCTCAGATAATACTCGAGGGTGTTGAGAAAATTTCAAACAAACTATTGGCACAAAATACTATTTTTGGGTGGATCCTAAGTAGACTACTTTCGGAACCATTTACCACCATGACCACTCAGGTTGAGGAAATCTCAAACGAATACCTCAGTTCACAATAATCCCATTACTCTAATTTCCTCACAAGCGGATAAGAGAATTAAAGCAGAAGCTATAGTCTTACCGCAACTAACAAATATGCTTCCAAGCTGTCACATAAATAGCAAGCATTGGCAAAAGCTTTCACACCTAAAGCTAGCAGATCCCAACTGCAACACCCCCGCTCAAATAGACATTCTATTAGGCAGCGATCTCATACCTCAGATAATACTCGAGGGTGTTGAGAAAATGTCAAACAAACTAGTGGCACAAAATACTATTTTTGGGTGGATCCTAAGTGGACTAGTTTCGGAACCAGTTACCACCATGACCACTCAGGTTGAGCAAATCTCAAACGAATACCTCAGTTCCCCCAAGCGGATAAGAGAATTAAAGCAGAAGCTATAGTTCTACCCCGACACTAACAAATATGCTTCCAAGCTATCATATAAATAGCAAGCATTGGCAAAAGGTTTCACACCTAAAGCTAGCAGATCCCAACTGCAACACCCCCGCTCAAATAGACATTCTATTAGGCAGCAATCTCATACCTCAGATAATACTCGAGGGTGTTGAGAAAATTTCAAACAAACTATTGGCAGAAAATACTATTTTTGGGTGGATCCTAAGTGGACTAGTTTCGGAACCAGTTACCACCATGACCACTCAGGTTGAGCAAATCTCAAACGAATACCTCAGTTCACAATAATCCCATTACTCTAATTTCCCCCCAAGCGGATAAGAGAATTAAAGCAGAAGCTATAGTCTTACCGCAACTAACAAATATGCTTCCAAGCTATCATATAAATAGCAAGCATTGTCAAAAGGTTTCACACCTAAAGCTAGCAGATCCCAACTGCAACACCCCCGCTCAAATAGACATTCTATTAGGCAGCGATCTCATACCTCAGATAATACTCGATGGTGTTGAGAAAATTTCAAACAAACTATTGGCACAAAATACTATTTTTGGGTGGATCCTAAGTGGACTAGTTTCGGAACCAGTTACCACCATGACCACTCAGGTTGAGGAAATCTCAAACGAATACCTCAGTTCACAATAATCCCATTACTCTAATTTCCCCCCAAGCGGATAAGAGAACTAAAGCAGAAGCTATAGTCTTACCGCAACTAACAAATATGCTTCCAAGCTGTCATATAAATAGTAAGCATTGGCAAAAGGTTTCACACCTAAAGCTAGCAGATCCCAACTGCAACACCCCCGCTCAAATAGACATTCTATTAGGCAGCGATCTCATACCTCAGATAATACTCGAGGGTGTTGAGAAAATTTCAAACAAACTATTGGCACAAAATACTATTTTTGGGTGGATCCTAAGTGGACTAGTTTCGGAACCAGTTACCACCATGACCACTCAGGTTGAGGAAATCTCAAACGAATACCTCAGTTCCCCCAAGCGGATAAGAGAATTAAAGCAGAAGCTATAGTCTTACCGCAACTAACAAATATGCTTCCAAGCTATCATATAAATATCAAGCATTGGCAAAAGGTTTCACACCTAAAGCTAGCAGTTCCCAAATGCAACACCCCCGCTCAAAAGAACATTCTATTAGGCAGCGATCTCATACCTCAGATAATACTCGAGGGTGTTGAGAAAATTTCAAACAAACTATTGGCACAAAATACTATTTTTGGGTGGATCCTAAGTGGACTAGTTTCGGAACCAGTTACCACCATGACCACTCAGGTTGAGGAAATCTCAAACGAATACCTCAGTTCACAATAATCCCATTACTCTAATTTCCCCCCAAGCGGATAAGAGAATTAAAGCAGAAGCTATAGTCTTACCGCAACTAACAAATATGCTTCCAAGCTATCATATAAATAGCAAGCATTGGCAAAAGGTTTCACACCTAAAGCTAGCAGATCCCAACTGCAACACCCCCGCTCAAATAGACATTCTATTAGGCAGCGATCTCATACCTCAGATAATACTCGAGGGTGGTGAGAAAATTTCAAACAAACTATTGGCACAAAATACTATTTTTGGGTGGATCCTAAGTGGACTAGTTTCGGAACCAGTTACCACCATGACCACTCAGGTTGAGGAAATCTCAAACGAATACCTCAGTTCCCCCAAGCGGATAAGAGAATTAAAGCAGAAGCTATAGTCTTACCGCAACTAACAAATATGCTTCCAAGCTGTCATATAAATAGCAAGCATTGGCAAAAGGTTTCACACCTAAAGCTAGCAGATCTCAACTGCAACACCCCCGCTCAAATAGACATTCTATTAGGCAGCGAGCTCATACCTCAGATAATACTCGAGGGTGTTGAGAAAATTTCAAACAAACTATTGGCACAAAATACTATTTTTGGGTGGATCCTAAGTGGACTAGTTTCGGAACCAGTTACCACCATGACCACTCAGGTTGAGGAAATCTCAAACGAACACCTCAGTTCCCCCAAGCGGATAAGAGAATTAAAGCAGAAGCTATAGTCTTACCGCAACTAACAAATATGCTTCCAAGCTATCATATAAATAGCAAGCATTGGCAAAAGGTTTCACACCTAAAGCTAGCAGATCCCAACTGCAACACCCCCGCTCAAATAGACATTCTATTAGGCAGCGATCTCATACCTCAGATAATACTCGAGGTTGTTGAGAAAATTTCAAACAAACTATTGGCACAAAATACTATTTTTGGGTGGATCCTAAGTGGACTAGTTTCGGAACCAGTTACCACCATGACCACTCAGGTTGAGGAAATCTCAAACGAATACCTCAGTTCACAATAATCCCATTACTCTAATTTCCCCCCAAGCGGCTAAGAGAATTAAAGCAGAAGCTATAGTCTTACCGCAACTAACAAATATTCTTCCAAGCTATCATATAAATAGCAAGCATTGGCAAAAGGTTTCATACCTAAAGCTAGCAGATCCCAACTGCAACACCCCCGCTCAAATAGACATTCTATTAGGCAGCGATCTCATACCTCAGATAATACTCGAGGTTGTTGAGAAAATTTCAAACAAACTATTGGCACAAAATACTATTTTTGGGTGGATCCTGAGCGGACTAGTTTCGGAACCAGTTACCACCATGACCACTCAGGTTGAGGAAATCTCAAACGAATACCTCAGTTCACAATAATGCCATTACTCTAATTTCCCCCCAAGCGGATAAGAGAATTAAAGCAGAAGCTATAGTCTTACCGCAACTAACAAATATGCTTCCAAGCTATCATATAAATAGCAAGCATTGGCAAAAGCTTTCACACCTAAAGCTAGCATATCCCAACTGCAACACCCCCGCTCAAATAGACATTCTATTAGGCAGCGATCTCATACCTCAGATAATACTCGAGGGTGTTGCGAAAATTTCAAACAAACTATTGGCACAAAATACTATTTTTGGGTGGATCCTAAGTGGACTAGTTTCGGAACCAGTTACCACCATGACCACTCAGGTTGAGGAAATCTCAAAGGAATACCTCAGTTCACAATAATCCCATTACTCGAATTTCCCCCCAAGCGGATAAGAGAATTAAAGCAGAAGCTATAGTCTTACCGCAACTAACAAATATGCTTCCAAGCTGTCATATAAAGAGCAAGCATTGGCAAAAGCTTTCACACCTAAAGCTAGCAGATCCCAACTGCAACACCCCCGCTCAAATAGACATTCTATTAGGCAGCGATCTCATACCTCAGATAATACTCGAGGTTGTTGAGAAAATTTCAAACAAACTATTGGCACAAAATACTATTTTTGGGTGGATCCTAAGTGGACTAGTTTCGGAACCAGTTACCACCATGACCACTCAGGTTGAGGAAATCTCAAACGAATACCTAAGTTCACAATAATCCCATTACTCTAATTTCCCCCCAAGCGGATAAGAGAATTAAAGCAGAAGCTATAGTCTTACCGCAACTAACAAATATGCTTCCAAGCTATCATATAAATAGCAAGCATTGGCAAAAGGTTTCACACCTAAAGCTAGCAGATCTCAACTGCAACACCCCCGCTCAAATAGACATTCTATTAGGCAGCGATCTCATACGTCAGATAATACTTGAGGGTGTTGAGAAAATTTCAAACAAACTATTGGCACAAAATACTATTTTTGGGTGGATCCTAAGTGGACTAGTTTCGGAACCAGTTACCACCATGACCACTCAGGTTGAGGAAATCTCAAACGAATACCTCAGTTCACAATAATCCCATTACTCTAATTTCCCCCCAAGCGGATAAGAGAACTAAAGCAGAAGCTATAGTCTTACCGCAACTAACAAATATGCTTCCAAGCTGTCATATAAATAGTAAGCATTGGCAAAAGCTTTCACACCTAAAGCTGGCAGATCCCAACTGCAACACCCCCGCTCAAATAGACATTCTATTAGGCAGCGATCTCATACCTCAGATAATACTCGAGGTTGTTGAGAAAATTTCAAACAAACTATTGGCACAAAATACTATTTTTGGGTGGATCCTAAGTGGACTAGTTTCGGAACCAGTTACCACCATGACCACTCAGGTTGAGGAAATCTCAAACGAATACCTAAGTTCACAATAATCCCATTACTCTAATTTCCCCCCAAGCGGATAAGAGAATTAAAGCAGAAGCTATAGTCTTACCGCAACTAACAAATATGCTTCCAAGCTATCATATAAATAGCAAGCATTGGCAAAAGCTTTCACACCTAAAGCTGGCAGATCCCAACTGCAACACCCCCGCTCAAATAGACATTCTATTAGGCAGCGATCTCATACCTCAGATAATACTCGATGGTGTTGAGAAAATTTCAAACAAACTATTGGCACAAAATACTATTTTTGGGTGGATCCTAAGTGGACTAGTTTCGGAACCAGTTACCACCATGACCACTCAGGTTGAGGAAATCTCAAACGAATACCTCAGTTCACAATAATCCCATTACTCTAATTTCCCCCCAAGCGGATAAGAGAACTAAAGCAGAAGCTATAGTCTTACCACAACTAACAAATATGCTTCCAAGCTGTCATATAAATAGTAAGCATTGGCAAAAGGTTTCACACCTAAAGCTAGCAGATCCCAACTGCAACACCCCCGCTCAAATAGACATTCTATTAGGCAGCGATCTCATACCTCAGATAATACTCGAGGGTGTTGAGAAAATTTCAAACAAACTATTGGCACAAAATACTATTTTTGGGTGGATCCTAAGTGGACTAGTTTCGGAACCAGTTACCACCATGACCACTCAGGTTGAGGAAATCTCAAACGAATACCTCAGTTCCCCCAAGCGGATAAGAGAATTAAAGCAGAAGCTATAGTCTTACCGCAACTAACAAATATGCTTCCAAGCTATCATATAAATATCAAGCATTGGCAAAAGGTTTCACACCTAAAGCTAGCAGTTCCCAAATGCAACACCCCCGCTCAAAAGAACATTCTATTAGGCAGCGATCTCATACCTCAGATAATACTCGAGGGTGTTGAGAAAATTTCAAACAAACTATTGGCACAAAATACTATTTTTGGGTGGATCCTAAGTGGACTAGTTTCGGAACCAGTTACCACCATGACCACTCAGGTTGAGGAAATCTCAAACGAATACCTCAGTTCACAATAATCCCATTACTCTAATTTCCCCCCAAGCGGATAAGAGAATTAAAGCAGAAGCTATAGTCTTACCGCAACTAACAAATATGCTTCCAAGCTATCATATAAATAGCAAGCATTGGCAAAAGGTTTCACACCTAAAGCTAGCAGATCCCAACTGCAACACCCCCGCTCAAATAGACATTCTATTAGGCAGCGATCTCATACCTCAGATAATACTCGAGGGTGGTGAGAAAATTTCAAACAAACTATTGGCACAAAATACTATTTTTGGGTGGATCCTAAGTGGACTAGTTTCGGAACCAGTTACCACCATGACCACTCAGGTTGAGGAAATCTCAAACGAATACCTCAGTTCCCCCAAGCGGATAAGAGAATTAAAGCAGAAGCTATAGTCTTACCGCAACTAACAAATATGCTTCCAAGCTGTCATATAAATAGCAAGCATTGGCAAAAGGTTTCACACCTAAAGCTAGCAGATCTCAACTGCAACACCCCCGCTCAAATAGACATTCTATTAGGCAGCGAGCTCATACCTCAGATAATACTCGAGGGTGTTGAGAAAATTTCAAACAAACTATTGGCACAAAATACTATTTTTGGGTGGATCCTAAGTGGACTAGTTTCGGAACCAGTTACCACCATGACCACTCAGGTTGAGGAAATCTCAAACGAACACCTCAGTTCCCCCAAGCGGATAAGAGAATTAAAGCAGAAGCTATAGTCTTACCGCAACTAACAAATATGCTTCCAAGCTATCATATAAATAGCAAGCATTGGCAAAAGGTTTCACACCTAAAGCTAGCAGATCCCAACTGCAACACCCCCGCTCAAATAGACATTCTATTAGGCAGCGATCTCATACCTCAGATAATACTCGAGGTTGTTGAGAAAATTTCAAACAAACTATTGGCACAAAATACTATTTTTGGGTGGATCCTAAGTGGACTAGTTTCGGAACCAGTTACCACCATGACCACTCAGGTTGAGGAAATCTCAAACGAATACCTCAGTTCACAATAATCCCATTACTCTAATTTCCCCCCAAGCGGCTAAGAGAATTAAAGCAGAAGCTATAGTCTTACCGCAACTAACAAATATTCTTCCAAGCTATCATATAAATAGCAAGCATTGGCAAAAGGTTTCATACCTAAAGCTAGCAGATCCCAACTGCAACACCCCCGCTCAAATAGACATTCTATTAGGCAGCGATCTCATACCTCAGATAATACTCGAGGTTGTTGAGAAAATTTCAAACAAACTATTGGCACAAAATACTATTTTTGGGTGGATCCTGAGCGGACTAGTTTCGGAACCAGTTACCACCATGACCACTCAGGTTGAGGAAATCTCAAACGAATACCTCAGTTCACAATAATGCCATTACTCTAATTTCCCCCCAAGCGGATAAGAGAATTAAAGCAGAAGCTATAGTCTTACCGCAACTAACAAATATGCTTCCAAGCTATCATATAAATAGCAAGCATTGGCAAAAGCTTTCACACCTAAAGCTAGCATATCCCAACTGCAACACCCCCGCTCAAATAGACATTCTATTAGGCAGCGATCTCATACCTCAGATAATACTCGAGGGTGTTGCGAAAATTTCAAACAAACTATTGGCACAAAATACTATTTTTGGGTGGATCCTAAGTGGACTAGTTTCGGAACCAGTTACCACCATGACCACTCAGGTTGAGGAAATCTCAAAGGAATACCTCAGTTCACAATAATCCCATTACTCGAATTTCCCCCCAAGCGGATAAGAGAATTAAAGCAGAAGCTATAGTCTTACCGCAACTAACAAATATGCTTCCAAGCTGTCATATAAAGAGCAAGCATTGGCAAAAGCTTTCACACCTAAAGCTAGCAGATCCCAACTGCAACACCCCCGCTCAAATAGACATTCTATTAGGCAGCGATCTCATACCTCAGATAATACTCGAGGTTGTTGAGAAAATTTCAAACAAACTATTGGCACAAAATACTATTTTTGGGTGGATCCTAAGTGGACTAGTTTCGGAACCAGTTACCACCATGACCACTCAGGTTGAGGAAATCTCAAACGAATACCTAAGTTCACAATAATCCCATTACTCTAATTTCCCCCCAAGCGGATAAGAGAATTAAAGCAGAAGCTATAGTCTTACCGCAACTAACAAATATGCTTCCAAGCTATCATATAAATAGCAAGCATTGGCAAAAGGTTTCACACCTAAAGCTAGCAGATCTCAACTGCAACACCCCCGCTCAAATAGACATTCTATTAGGCAGCGATCTCATACGTCAGATAATACTTGAGGGTGTTGAGAAAATTTCAAACAAACTATTGGCACAAAATACTATTTTTGGGTGGATCCTAAGTGGACTAGTTTCGGAACCAGTTACCACCATGACCACTCAGGTTGAGGAAATCTCAAACGAATACCTCAGTTCACAATAATCCCATTACTCTAATTTCCCCCCAAGCGGATAAGAGAATTAAAGCAGAAGCTATAGTCTTACCGCAACTAACAAATATGCTTCCAAGCTGTCATATAAATAGCAAGCATTGGCAAAAGCTTTCACACCTAAAGCTGGCAGATCCCAACTGCAACACCCCCGCTCAAATAGACATTCTATTAGGCAGCGATCTCATACCTCAGATAATACTCGAGGGTGTTGAAAAAATTTCAAACAAACTATTGGCACAAAATACTATTTTTGGGTGGATCCTGAGTGGACTAGTTTCGGAACCAGTTACCACCATGACCACTCAGGTTGAGGAAATCTCAAACGAATACCTCAGTTCACAATAATCCCGTTACTCTAATTTCCCCCCAAGCGGATAAGAGAATTAAAGCAGAAGCTATAGTCTTACCGCAACTAACAAATATGCTTCCAAGCTATCATATAAATAGCAAGCATTGCCAAAAGGTTTCACACCTAAAGCTAGCGGATCCCAACTGCAACACCCCCGCTCAAATAGACCTTCTATTAGGCAGCGATCTCATACCTCAGATAATACTCGAGGGTGTTGAGAAAATTTCAAACAAACTATTGGCACAAAATACTATTTTTGGCTGGATCCTAAGTGGACTAGTTTCGGAACCAGTTACCACCATGACCACTCAGGTTGAGGAAATCTCAAACGAATACCTCAGTTCACAATAATCCCATTACTCTAATTTCCCCCCAAGCAGATAAGAGAATTAAAGCAGAAGCTATAGTCTTACCGCAACTAACAAATATGCTTCCAAGCTGTCATATAAAGAGCAAGCATTGGCAAAAGCTTTCACACCTAAAGCTAGCAGATCCCAACTGCAACACCCCCGCTCAAATAGACATTCTATTAGGCAGCGATCTCATACCTCAGATAATACTCGAGGTTGTTGAGAAAATTTCAAACAAACTATTGGCACAAAATACTATTTTTGGGTGGATCCTAAGTGGACTAGTTTCGGAACCAGTTACCACCATGACCACTCAGGTTGAGGAAATCTCAAACGAATACCTCAGTTCACAATAATCCCATTACTCTAATTTCCCCCCAAGCGGATAAGAGAATTAAAGCAGAAGCTATAGTCTTACCGCAACTAACAAATATGCTTCCGAGCTATCATATAAATAGCAAGCATTGGCAAAAGGTTTCACACCTAAAGCTAGCAGATCCCAACTGCAACACCCCCGCTCAAATAGACATTCTATTAGGCAGCGATCTCATACCTCAGATAATACTCGAGGGTGTTGCGAAAATTTCAAACAAACTATTGGCTCAAAATGCTATTTTTGGGTGGATCCTAAGTGGACTAGTTTCGGAACCAGTTACCACCATGACCACTCAGGTTGAGGAAATCTCAAACGAATACCTCAGTTCACAATAATCCCATTACTTTAATTTCCCCCCAAGCGGATAAGAGAATTAAAGCAGAAGCTATAGTCTTACCGCAACTAACAAATATGCTTCCAAGCTATCATATAAATAGCAAGCATTGGCAAAAGGTTTCACACCTAAAGCTAGCAGATCCCAACTGCAATACTCCCGCTCAAATAGACATTCTATTAGGCAGCGATCTCATACCTCAGATAATACTCGAGGGTGTTGAGAAAATGTCAAACAAACTATTGGCGCAAAATACTATTTTTGGGTGGATCCTAAGTGGACTAGTTTCGGAACCAGTTACAACCATGACCACTCAGGTTGAGGAAATCTCAAACGAATACCTCAGTTCACAATAATCCCATTACTCGAATTTCCCCCCAAGCGGATAAGAGAATTAAAGCAGAAGCTATAGTCTTACCGCAACTAACAAATATGCTTCCAAGCTATCATATAAATAGCAAGCAGTGGCAAAAGGTTTCACACCTAAAGCTAGCAGATCCCAACTGCAACACCCCCGCACAAATAGACATTCTATTAGGCAGCGATCTCATACCTCAGATAATACTCGAATGTGTTGAGAAAATTTCAAACAAACTATTGGCACAAAATACTATTTTTGGGTGGATCCTAAGTGGACTAGTTTCGGAACCAGTTACCACCATGACCACTCAGGTTGAGGAAATCTCAAACGAATACCTCAGTTCACAATAATCCCGTTACTCTAATTTCCCCCCAAGCGGATAAGAGAATTAAAGCAGAAGCTATAGTCTTACCGCAACTAACAAATATGCTTCCAAGCTATCATATAAATAGCAAGCATTGCCAAAAGGTTTCACACCTAAAGCTAGCGGATCCCAACTGCAACACCCCCGCTCAAATAGACCTTCTATTAGGCAGCGATCTCATACCTCAGATAATACTCGAGGGTGTTGAGAAAATTTCAAACAAACTATTGGCACAAAATACTATTTTTGGCTGGATCCTAAGTGGACTAGTTTCGGAACCAGTTACCACCATGACCACTCAGGTTGAGGAAATCTCAAACGAATACCTCAGTTCACAATAATCCCATTACTCTAATTTCCCCCCAAGCAGATAAGAGAATTAAAGCAGAAGCTATAGTCTTACCGCAACTAACAAATATGCTTCCAAGCTATCATATAAATAGCAAGCATTGGCAAAAGCTTTCACACCTAAAGCTAGCAGATCCCAACTGCAACACCTCCGCTCAAATAGACATTCTATTAGGCAGCGATCTCCTACCTCAGATAATACTCGAGGGTGTTGAGAAAATTTCAAACAAACTATTGGCACAAAATACTATTTTTGGGTGGATCCTAAGTGGACTAGTTTCGGAACCAGTTACCACCATGACCACTCAGGTTGAGGAAATCTCAAACGAATACCTCAGTTCACAATAATCCCATTACTCTAATTTCCCCCCAAGCGGATAAGAGAATTAAAACAGAAGCTATAGTCTTACCGCAACTAACAAATATGCTTCCAAGCTATCATATAAATAGCAAGCATTGGCAAAAGGTTTCACACCTAAAGCTAGCAGATCCCAACTGCAATACCCCCGCTCAAATAGACATTCTATTAGGCAGCGATCTCATACCTCAGATAATACTCGAGGGTGTTGAGAAAATTTCAAACAAACTATTGGCACAAAATACTATTTTTGGGTGGATCCTAACTGGACTAGTTTCGGAACCAGTTACCATAATGACCACTCAGGTTGAGGAAACCTAAAACGAATACCTCAGTTCACAATAATCCCGTTACTCTAATTTCCCCCCAAGCGGATAAGAGAATTAAAGCAGAAGCTATAGTCTTACCGCAACTAACAAATATGCTTCCAAGCTATGATATAAATAGCAAGCATTGGCA
This sequence comes from Bactrocera oleae, assembly GCF_042242935.1. Lineage (NCBI taxonomy): Eukaryota > Metazoa > Arthropoda > Insecta > Diptera > Tephritidae > Bactrocera > Bactrocera oleae. The sequence continues at coordinate 12,155,652 of NC_091541.1, read as the reverse complement.
AAAGCTTTCACACCTAAAGCTAGCAGATCCCAACTGCAACACCTCCGCTCAAATAGACATTCTATTAGGCAGCGATCTCCTACCTCAGATAACACTCGAGGGTGTTGAGAAAATTTCAAACAAACTATTGGCACAAAATACTATTTTTGGGTGGATCCTAAGTGGACTAGTTTCGGAACCAGTTACCACCATGACCACTCAGGTTGAGGAAATCTCAAACGAATACCTCAGTTCACAATAATCCCATTACTCTAATTTCCCCCCAAGCGGATAAGAGAATTAAAGCAGAAGCTAAAGTCTTACCGCAACTAACAAATATGCTTCCAAGCTATCATATAAATAGCAAGCATTGGCAAAAGGTTTCACACCTAAAGCTAGCAGATCCCAACTGCAATACCCCCGCTCAAATAGACATTCTATTAGGCAGCGATCTCATACCTCAGATAATACTCGAGGGTGTTGAGAAAATGTCAAACAAACTATTGGCGCAAAATACTATTTTTGGGTGGATCCTAAGTGGACTAGTTTCGGAACCAGTTACCACCATGACCACTCAGGTTGAGGAAATCTCAAACGAATACCTCAGTTCACAATAATCCCATTACTCGAATTTCCCCCCAAGCGGATAAGAGAATTAAAGCAGAAGCTATAGTCTTACCGCAACTAACAAATATGCTTCCAAGCTATCATATAAATAGCAAGCATTGGCAAAAGGTTTCACACCTAAAGCTAGCAGATCCCAACTGCAACACCCCCGCTCAAATAGACCTTCTATTAGGCAGCGATCTCATACCTCAGATAATACTCGAGGGTGTTGAGAAAATTTCAAACAAACTATTGGCACAAAATACTATTTTTGGGTGGATCCTAACTGGACTAGTTTCGGAACCAGTTACCATAATGACCACTCAGGTTGAGGAAACCTAAAACGAATACCTCAGTTCACAATAATCCCGTTACTCTAATTTCCCCCCAAGCGGATAAGAGAATTAAAGCAGAAGCTATAGTCTTACCGCAACTAACAAATATGCTTCCAAGCTATCATATAAATAGCAAGCATTGGCAAAAGGTTTCACACCTAAAGCTAGCAGATCCCAACTGCAACACCCCCGCTCAAATAGACCTTCTATTAGGCAGCGATCTCATACCTCAGATAATACTCGAGGGTGTTGAGAAAATTTCAAACAAACTATTGGCACAAAATACTATTTTTGGGTGGATCCTAAGTGGACTAGTTTCGGAACCAGTTACCACCATGACCACTCAGGTTGAGGAAATCTCAAACGAATACCTCAGTTCACAATAATCCCGTTACTCTAATTTCCCCCCAAGCGGATAAGAGAATTAAAGCAGAAGCTATAGTCTTACCGCAACTAACAAATATGCTTCCAAGCTATCATATAAATAGCAAGCATTGGCAAAAGGTTTCACACCTAAAGCTAGCAGATCCCAACTGCAATACCCCCGCTCAAATAGACATTCTATTAGGCAGCGATCTCATACCTCAGATAATACTCGAGGGTGTTGAGAAAATTTCAAACAAACTATTGGCACAAAATACTATTTTTGGGTGGATCCTAACTGGACTAGTTTCGGAACCAGTTACCATAATGACCACTCAGGTTGAGGAAACCTAAAACGAATACCTCAGTTCACAATAATCCCGTTACTCTAATTTCCCCCCAAGCGGATAAGAGAATTAAAGCAGAAGCTATAGTCTTACCGCAACTAACAAATATGCTTCCAAGCTATGATATAAATAGCAAGCATTGGCAAAAGCTTTCACACCTAAAGCTAGCAGATCCCAACTGCAACACCTCCGCTCAAATAGACATTCTATTAGGCAGCGATCTCCTACCTCAGATAACACTCGAGGGTGTTGAGAAAATTTCAAACAAACTATTGGCACAAAATACAATTTTTGGGTGGATCCTAAGTGGACTAGTTTCGGAACCAGTTACCACCATGACCACTCAGGTTGAGGAAATCTCAAACGAATACCTCAGTTCACAATAATCCCATTACTCTAATTTCCCCCCAAGCGGATAAGAGAATTAAAGCAGAAGCTAAAGTCTTACCGCAACTAACAAATATGCTTCCAAGCTATCATATAAATAGCAAGCATTGGCAAAAGGTTTCACACCTAAAGCTAGCAGATCCCAACTGCAATACCCCCGCTCAAATAGACATTCTATTAGGCAGCGATCTCATACCTCAGATAATACTCGAGGGTGTTGAGAAAATGTCAAACAAACTATTGGCGCAAAATACTATTTTTGGGTGGATCCTAAGTGGACTAGTTTCGGAACCAGTTACCACCATGACCACTCAGGTTGAGGAAATCTCAAACGAATACCTCAGTTCCCCCAAGCGGATAAGAGAATTAAAGCAGAAGCTATAGTCTTACCGCAACTAACAAATATGCTTCCAAGCTGTCATATAAATAGCAAGCATTGGCAAAAGCTTTCACACCTAAAGCTAGCAGATCCCAACTGCAACACCCCCGCTCAAATAGACATTCTATTAGGCAGCGATCTCATACCTCAGATAATACTCGAGGGTGTTGAGAAAATTTCAAACAAACTATTGGCATAAAATACTATTTTTGGCTGGATCCTGAGTGGACTAGTTTCGGAACCAGTTACCACCATGACCACTCAGGTTGAGGAAGTCTCAAACGAATACCTCAGTTCACAATAATCCCATTACTCTAATTTCCCCCCAAGCGGATAAGAGAATTAAAGCAGAAGCTAAAGTCTTACCGCAACTAACAAATATGCTTCCAAGCTATCATATAAATAGCAAGCATTGGCAAAAGGTTTCACACCTAAAGCTAGCAGATCCCAACTGCAATACCCCCGCTCAAATAGACATTCTATTAGGCAGCGATCTCATACCTCAGATAATACTCGAGGGTGTTGAGAAAATGTCAAACAAACTATTGGCGCAAAATACTATTTTTGGGTGGATCCTAAGTGGACTAGTTTCGGAACCAGTTACCACCATGACCACTCAGGTTGAGGAAATCTCAAACGAATACCTCAGTTCCCCCAAGCGGATAAGAGAATTAAAGCAGAAGCTATAGTCTTACCGCAACTAACAAATATGCTTCCAAGCTGTCATATAAATAGCAAGCATTGGCAAAAGCTTTCACACCTAAAGCTGGCAGATCCCAACTGCAACACCCCCGCTCAAATAGACATTCTATTAGGCAGCGATCTCATACCTCAGATAATACTCGAGGGTGTTGCGAAAATTTCAAACAAACTATTGGCACAAAATACTATTTTTGGGTGGATCCTGAGTGGACTAGTTTCGGAACCAGTTACCACCATGACCACTCAGGTTGAGGAAATCTCAAACGAATACCTCAGTTCACAATAATCCCATTACTCTAATTTCCCCCCAAGCGGATAAGAGAATTAAAGCAGAAGCTATAGTCTTACCGCAACTAACAAATGTGCTTCCAAGCTATCATATAAATAGCAAGCATTGGCAAAAGGTTTCACACCTAAAGCTAGCAGATCCCAACTGCAACACCCCCGCTCAAATAGACATTCTATTAGGCAGCAATCTCATACCTCAGAGGGGCAGTTAGTTTCGGAACCAGTTACCACCATGACCACTCAGGTTGAGGAAATCTCAAACGAATACCTCAGTTCACAATAATCCCATTACTCTAATTTCCCCCCAAGCGGTTAAGAGAATTAAAGCAGAAGCTATAGTCTTACCGCAACTAACAAATATGCTTCCAAGCTATCATATAAATAGCAAGCATTGGCAAAAGGTTTCACACCTAAAGCTAGCAGATCCCAACTGCAACACCCCCACACAAATAGACATTCTATTAGGCAGCGATCTCATACCTCAGATAATACTCGAAGGTGTTGAGAAAATTTCAAACAAACTATTGGCACAAAATACTATTTTTGGGTGGATCCTAAGTGGACTAGTTTCGGAACCAGTTACCACCATGACCACTCAGGTTGAGGAAATCTCAAACGAATACCTCAGTTCACAATAATCCCGTTACTCTAATTACCCCCCAAGCGGATAAGAGAATTAAAGCAGAAGCTATAGTCTTACCGCAACTAACAAATATGCTTCCAAGCTATCATATAAATAGCAAGCATTGGCAAAAGGTTTCACACCTAAAGCTAGCAGATCCCAACTGCAACACCCCCGCTCAAATAGACCTTCTATTAGGCAGCGATCTCATACCTCAGATAATACTCGAGGGTGTTGAGAAAATTTCAAACAAACTATTGGCACAAAATACTATTTTTGGCTGGATCCTAAGTGGACTAGTTTCGGAACCAGTTACCACCATGACCACTCAGGTTGAGGAAATCTCAAACGAATACCTCAGTTCACAATAATCCCATTACTCTAATTTCCCCCCAAGCGGATAAGAGAATTCAAGCAGAAGCTATAGTCTTACCGCAACTAACAAATATGCTTCCAAGCTATCATATAAATAGCAAGCATTGGCAAAAGGTTTCACACCTAAAGCTAGCAGATCCCAACTGCAACACCCCCACACAAATAGACATTCTATTAGGCAGCGATCTCATACCTCAGATAATACTCGAAGGTGTTGAGAAAATTTCAAACAAACTATTGGCACAAAATACTATTTTTGGGTGGATCCTAAGTGGACTAGTTTCGGAACCAGTTACCACCATGACCACTCAGGTTGAGGAAACCTCAAACGAATACCTCAGTTCACAATAATCCCATTACTCTAATTTCCCCCCAAGCGGATAAGAGAATTAAAGCAGAAGCTATAGTCTTACCGCAACTAACAAATATGCTTCCAAGCTATCATATAAATAGCAAGCATTGGCAAAAGCTTTCACACCTAAAGCTAGCAGATCCCAACTGCAACACCTCCGCTCAAATAGACATTCTATTAGGCAGCGATCTCATACCTCAGATAATACTCGAGGGTGTTGAGAAAATTTCAAACAAACTATTGGCACAAAATACTATTTTTGGCTGGATCCTAAGTGGACTAGTTTCGGAACCAGTTACCACCATGACCACTCAGGTTGAGGAAATCTCAAACGAATACCTCAGTTCACAATAATCCCATTACTCTAATTTCCCCCCAAGCGGATAAGAGAATTCAAGCAGAAGCTATAGTCTTACCGCAACTAACAAATATGCTTCCAAGCTATCATATAAATAGCAAGCATTGGCAAAAGGTTTCACACCTAAAGCTAGCAGATCCCAACTGCAATACCCCCGCTCAAATAGACATTCTATTAGGCAGCGATCTCATACCTCAGATAATACTCGAGGGTGTTGAGAAAATGTCAAACAAACTATTGGCACAAAATACTATATTTGGGTGGATCCTAAGTGGACTAGTTTCGGAACCAGTTACCACCATGACCACTCAGGTTGAGGAAATCTCAAACGAATACCTCAGTTCACAATAATCCCGTTACTCTAATTTCCCCCCAAGCGGATAAGAGAATTAAAGCAGAAGCTAAAGTCTTACCGCAACTAACAAATATGCTTCCAAGCTATCATATAAATAGCAAGCATTGGCAAAAGGTTTCACACCTAAAGCTAGCAGATCCCAACTGCAATACCCCCGCTCAAATAGACATTCTATTAGGCAGCGATCTCATACCTCAGATAATACTCGAGGGTGTTGAGAAAATGTCAAACAAACTATTGGCGCAAAATACTATTTTTGGGTGGATCCTAAGTGGACTAGTTTCGGAACCAGTTACCACCATGACCACTCAGGTTGAGGAAATCTCAAACGAATACCTCAGTTCACAATAATCCCGTTACTCTAATTACCCCCCAAGCGGATAAGAGAATTAAAGCAGAAGCTATAGTCTTACCGCAACTAACAAATATGCTTCCAAGCTATCATATAAATAGCAAGCATTGGCAAAAGGTTTCACACCTAAAGCTAGCAGATCCCAACTGCAATACCCCCGCTCAAATAGACATTCTATTAGGCAGCGATCTCATACCTCAGATAATACTCGAGGGTGTTGAGAAAATGTCAAACAAACTATTGGCGCAAAATACTATTTTTGGGTGGATCCTAAGTGGACTAGTTTCGGAACCAGTTACCACCATGACCACTCAGGTTGAGGAAATCTCAAACGAATACCTCAGTTCCCCCAAGCGGATAAGAGAATTAAAGCAGAAGCTATAGTCTTACCGCAACTAACAAATATGCTTCCAAGCTATCATATAAATAGCAAGCATTGGCAAAAGGTTTCACACCTAAAGCTAGCAGATCCCAACTGCAATACCCCCGCTCAAATAGACATTCTATTAGGCAGCGATCTCATACCTCAGATAATACTCGAGGGTGTTGAGAAAATGTCAAACAAACTATTGGCACAAAATACTATATTTGGGTGGATCCTAAGTGGACTAGTTTCGGAACCAGTTACCACCATGACCACTCAGGTTGAGGAAATCTCAAACGAATACCTCAGTTCACAATAATCCCGTTACTCTAATTTCCCCCCAAGCGGATAAGAGAATTAAAGCAGAAGCTAAAGTCTTACCGCAACTAACAAATATGCTTCCAAGCTATCATATAAATAGCAAGCATTGGCAAAAGGTTTCACACCTAAAGCTAGCAGATCCCAACTGCAATACCCCCGCTCAAATAGACATTCTATTAGGCAGCGATCTCATACCTCAGATAATACTCGAGGGTGTTGAGAAAATGTCAAACAAACTATTGGCGCAAAATACTATTTTTGGGTGGATCCTAAGTGGACTAGTTTCGGAACCAGTTACCACCATGACCACTCAGGTTGAGGAAATCTCAAACGAATACCTCAGTTCACAATAATCCCGTTACTCTAATTTCCCCCCAAGCGGATAAGAGAATTAAAGCAGAAGCTAAAGTCTTACCGCAACTAACAAATATGCTTCCAAGCTATCATATAAATAGCAAGCATTGGCAAAAGGTTTCACACCTAAAGCTAGCAGATCCCAACTGCAATACCCCCGCTCAAATAGACATTCTATTAGGCAGCGATCTCATACCTCAGATAATACTCGAGGGTGTTGAGAAAATGTCAAACAAACTATTGGCACAAAATACTATATTTGGGTGGATCCTAAGTGGACTAGTTTCGGAACCAGTTACCACCATGACCACTCAGGTTGAGGAAATCTCAAACGAATACCTCAGTTCACAATAATCCCGTTACTCTAATTACCCCCCAAGCGGATAAAAGAATTAAAGCAGAAGCTATAGTCTTACCGCAACTAACAAATATGCTTCCAAGCTATCATATAAATAGCAAGCATTGGCAAAAGGTTTCACACCTAAAGCTAGCAGATCCCAACTGCAACACCCCCGCTCAAATAGACATTCTATTAGGCAGCGATCTCATACCTCAGATAATACTCGAGGGTGTTGCGAAAATTTCAAACAAACTATTGGCACAAAATACTATTTTTGGGTGGATCCTGAGTGGACTAGTTTCGGAACCAGTTACCACCATGACCACTCAGGTTGAGGAAATCTCAAACGAATACCTCAGTTCACAATAATCCCATTACTCTAATTTCCCCCCAAGCGGATAAGAGAATTAAAGCAGAAGCTAAAGTCTTACCGCAACTAACAAATATGCTTCCAAGCTATCATATAAATAGCAAGCATTGGCAAAAGGTTTCACACCTAAAGCTAGCAGATCCCAACTGCAATACCCCCGCTCAAATAGACATTCTATTAGGCAGCGATCTCATACCTCAGATAATACTCGAGGGTGTTGAGAAAATGTCAAACAAACTATTGGCACAAAATACTATATTTGGGTGGATCCTAAGTGGACTAGTTTCGGAACCAGTTACCACCATGACCACTCAGGTTGAGGAAATCTCAAACGAATACCTCAGTTCACAATAATCCCATTACTCTAATTTCCCCCCAAGCGGATAAGAGAATTCAAGCAGAAGCTATAGTCTTACCGCAACTAACAAATATGCTTCCAAGCTATCATATAAATAGCAAGCATTGGCAAAAGGTTTCACACCTAAAGCTAGCAGATCCCAACTGCAATACCCCCGCTCAAATAGACATTCTATTAGGCAGCGATCTCATACCTCAGATAATACTCGAGGGTGTTGAGAAAATGTCAAACAAACTATTGGCACAAAATACTATATTTGGGTGGATCCTAAGTGGACTAGTTTCGGAACCAGTTACCACCATGACCACTCAGGTTGAGGAAGTCTCAAACGAATACCTCAGTTCACAATAATCCCATTACTCTAATTTCCCCCCAAGCGGATAAGAGAATTAAAGCAGAAGCTAAAGTCTTACCGCAACTAACAAATATGCTTCCAAGCTATCATATAAATAGCAAGCATTGGCAAAAGGTTTCACACCTAAAGCTAGCAGATCCCAACTGCAATACCCCCGCTCAAATAGACATTCTATTAGGCAGCGATCTCATACCTCAGATAATACTCGAGGGTGTTGAGAAAATGTCAAACAAACTATTGGCGCAAAATACTATTTTTGGGTGGATCCTAAGTGGACTAGTTTCGGAACCAGTTACCACCATGACCACTCAGGTTGAGGAAATCTCAAACGAATACCTCAGTTCCCCCAAGCGGATAAGAGAATTAAAGCAGAAGCTATAGTCTTACCGCAACTAACAAATATGCTTCCAAGCTGTCATATAAATAGCAAGCATTGGCAAAAGCTTTCACACCTAAAGCTGGCAGATCCCAACTGCAACACCCCCGCTCAAATAGACATTCTATTAGGCAGCGATCTCATACCTCAGATAATACTCGAGGGTGTTGCGAAAATTTCAAACAAACTATTGGCACAAAATACTATTTTTGGGTGGATCCTGAGTGGACTAGTTTCGGAACCAGTTACCACCATGACCACTCAGGTTGAGGAAATCTCAAACGAATACCTCAGTTCACAATAATCCCATTACTCTAATTTCCCCCCAAGCGGATAAGAGAATTAAAGCAGAAGCTATAGTCTTACCGCAACTAACAAATGTGCTTCCAAGCTATCATATAAATAGCAAGCATTGGCAAAAGGTTTCACACCTAAAGCTAGCAGATCCCAACTGCAACACCCCCGCTCAAATAGACATTCTATTAGGCAGCAATCTCATACCTCAGAGGGGCAGTTAGTTTCGGAACCAGTTACCACCATGACCACTCAGGTTGAGGAAATCTCAAACGAATACCTCAGTTCACAATAATCCCATTACTCTAATTTCCCCCCAAGCGGTTAAGAGAATTAAAGCAGAAGCTATAGTCTTACCGCAACTAACAAATATGCTTCCAAGCTATCATATAAATAGCAAGCATTGGCAAAAGGTTTCACACCTAAAGCTAGCAGATCCCAACTGCAACACCCCCACACAAATAGACATTCTATTAGGCAGCGATCTCATACCTCAGATAATACTCGAAGGTGTTGAGAAAATTTCAAACAAACTATTGGCACAAAATACTATTTTTGGGTGGATCCTAAGTGGACTAGTTTCGGAACCAGTTACCACCATGACCACTCAGGTTGAGGAAATCTCAAACGAATACCTCAGTTCACAATAATCCCGTTACTCTAATTACCCCCCAAGCGGATAAGAGAATTAAAGCAGAAGCTATAGTCTTACCGCAACTAACAAATATGCTTCCAAGCTATCATATAAATAGCAAGCATTGGCAAAAGGTTTCACACCTAAAGCTAGCAGATCCCAACTGCAACACCCCCGCTCAAATAGACCTTCTATTAGGCAGCGATCTCATACCTCAGATAATACTCGAGGGTGTTGAGAAAATTTCAAACAAACTATTGGCACAAAATACTATTTTTGGCTGGATCCTAAGTGGACTAGTTTCGGAACCAGTTACCACCATGACCACTCAGGTTGAGGAAATCTCAAACGAATACCTCAGTTCACAATAATCCCATTACTCTAATTTCCCCCCAAGCGGATAAGAGAATTCAAGCAGAAGCTATAGTCTTACCGCAACTAACAAATATGCTTCCAAGCTATCATATAAATAGCAAGCATTGGCAAAAGGTTTCACACCTAAAGCTAGCAGATCCCAACTGCAACACCCCCACACAAATAGACATTCTATTAGGCAGCGATCTCATACCTCAGATAATACTCGAAGGTGTTGAGAAAATTTCAAACAAACTATTGGCACAAAATACTATTTTTGGGTGGATCCTAAGTGGACTAGTTTCGGAACCAGTTACCACCATGACCACTCAGGTTGAGGAAACCTCAAACGAATACCTCAGTTCACAATAATCCCATTACTCTAATTTCCCCCCAAGCGGATAAGAGAATTAAAGCAGAAGCTATAGTCTTACCGCAACTAACAAATATGCTTCCAAGCTATCATATAAATAGCAAGCATTGGCAAAAGCTTTCACACCTAAAGCTAGCAGATCCCAACTGCAACACCTCCGCTCAAATAGACATTCTATTAGGCAGCGATCTCCTACCTCAGATAATACTCGAGGGTGTTGAGAAAATTTCAAACAAACTATTGGCACAAAATACTATTTTTGGGTGGATCCTAAGTGGACTAGTTTCGGAACCAGTTACCACCATGACCACTCAGGTTGAGGAAATCTCAAACGAATACCTCAGTTCACAATAATCCCATTACTCGAATTTCCCCCCAAGCGGATAAGAGAATTAAAGCAGAAGCTATAGTCTTACCGCAACTAACAAATATGCTTCCAAGCTATCATATAAATAGCAAGCATTGGCAAAAGGTTTCACACCTAAAGCTAGCAGATCCCAACTGCAACACCCCCGCTCAAATAGACCTTCTATTAGGCAGCGATCTCATACCTCAGATAATACTCGAGGGTGTTGAGAAAATTTCAAACAAACTATTGGCACAAAATACTATTTTTGGCTGGATCCTAAGTGGACTAGTTTCGGAACCAGTTACCACCATGACCACTCAGGTTGAGGAAATCTCAAACGAATACCTCAGTTCACAATAATCCCATTACTCTAATTTCCCCCCAAGCGGATAAGAGAATTCAAGCAGAAGCTATAGTCTTACCGCAACTAACAAATATGCTTCCAAGCTATCATATAAATAGCAAGCATTGGCAAAAGGTTTCACACCTAAAGCTAGCAGATCCCAACTGCAATACCCCCGCTCAAATAGACATTCTATTAGGCAGCGATCTCATACCTCAGATAATACTCGAGGGTGTTGAGAAAATGTCAAACAAACTATTGGCACAAAATACTATATTTGGGTGGATCCTAAGTGGACTAGTTTCGGAACCAGTTACCACCATGACCACTCAGGTTGAGGAAATCTCAAACGAATACCTCAGTTCACAATAATCCCGTTACTCTAATTTCCCCCCAAGCGGATAAGAGAATTCAAGCAGAAGCTATAGTCTTACCGCAACTAACAAATATGCTTCCAAGCCATCATATAAATAGCAAGCATTGGCAAAAGGTTTCACACCTAAAGCTAGCAGATCCCAACTGCAACACCCCCGCTCAAATAGACCTTCTATTAGGCAGCGATCTCATACCTCAGATAATACTCGAGGGTGTTGAGAAAATTTCAAACAAACTATTGGCACAAAATACTATTTTTGGCTGGATCCTAAGTGGACTAGTTTCGGAACCAGTTACCACCATGACCACTCAGGTTGAGGAAATCTCAAACGAATACCTCAGTTCACAATAATCCCATTACTCGAATTTCCCCCAAAGCGGATAAGAGAATTAAAGCAGAAGCTATAGTCTTACCGCAACTAACAAATATGCTTCCAAGCTATCATATAAAAAGCAAGCATTGGCAAAAGGTTTCACACCTAAAGCTAGCAGATCCCAACTGCAACACCCCCGCACAAATAGACATTCTATTAGGCAGCGATCTCATACCTCAGATAATACTCGAAGGTGTTGAGAAAATTTCAAACAAACTATTGGCACAAAATACTATATTTGGGTGGATCCTAAGTGGACTAGTTTCGGAACCAGTTACCACCATGACCACTCAGGTTGAGGAAATCTCAAACGAATACCTCAGTTCACAATAATCCCGTTACTCTAATTTCCCCCCAAGCGGATAAGAGAATTAAAGCAGAAGCTATAGTCTTACCGCAACTAACAAATATGCTTCCAAGCTATCATATAAATAGCAAGCATTGGCAAAAGGTTTCACACCTAAAGCTAGCAGATCCCAACTGCAACACCCCCGCTCAAATAGACCTTCTATTAGGCAGCGATCTCATACCTCAGATAATACTCGAGGGTGTTGAGAAAATTTCAAACAAACTATTGGCACAAAATACTATTTTTGGCTGGATCCTAAGTGGACTAGTTTCGGAACCAGTTACCACCATGACCACTCAGGTTGAGGAAATCTCAAACGAATACCTCAGTTCACAATAATCCCATTACTCTAATTTCCCCCCAAGCGGATAAGAGAATTAAAGCAGAAGCTATAGTCTTACCGCAACTAACAAATATGCTTCCAAGCTATCATATAAATAGCAAGCATTGGCAAAAGCTTTCACACCTAAAGCTAGCAGATCCCAACTGCAACACCTCCGCTCAAATAGACATTCTATTAGGCAGCGATCTCCTACCTTAGATAATACTCGAGGGTGTTGAGAAAATTTCAAACAAACTATTGGCACAAAATACTATTTTTGGCTGGATCCTAAGTGGACTAGTTTCGGAACCAGTTACCACCATGACCACTCAGGTTGAGGAAATCTCAAACGAATACCTCAGTTCACAATAATCCCATTACTCTAATTTCCCCCCAAGCGGATAAGAGAATTAAAGCAGAAGCTATAGTCTTACCGCAACTAACAAATATGCTTCCAAGCTATCATATAAATAGCAAGCATTGGCAAAAGGTTTCACACCTAAAGCTAGCAGATCCCAACTGCAACACCCCCGCTCAAATAGACATTCTATTAGGCAGCGATCTCATACCTCAGATAATACTCGAGGGTGTTGCGAAAATTTCAAACAAACTATTGGCACAAAATACTATTTTTGGGTGGATCCTGAGTGGACTAGTTTCGGAACCAGTTACCACCATGACCACTCAGGTTGAGGAAATCTCAAACGAATACCTCAGTTCACAATAATCCCATTACTCGAATTTCCCCCAAAGCGGATAAGAGAATTAAAGCAGAAGCTATAGTCTTACCGCAACTAACAAATATGCTTCCAAGCTATCATATAAAAAGCAAGCATTGGCAAATGGTTTCACACCTAAAGCTAGCAGATCCCAACTGCAACACCCCCGCACAAATAGACATTCTATTAGGCAGCGATCTCATACCTCAGATAATACTCGAAGGTGTTGAGAAAATTTCAAACAAACTATTGGCACAAAATACTATATTTGGGTGGATCCTAAGTGGACTAGTTTCGGAACCAGTTACCACCATGACCACTCAGGTTGAGGAAATCTCAAACGAATACCTCAGTTCACAATAATCCCGTTACTCTAATTTCCCCCCAAGCGGATAAGAGAATTAAAGCAGAAGCTATAGTCTTACCGCAACTAACAAATATGCTTCCAAGCTATCATATAAATAGCAAGCATTGGCAAAAGGTTTCACACCTAAAGCTAGCAGATCCCAACTGCAACACCCCCGCTCAAATAGACCTTCTATTAGGCAGCGATCTCATACCTCAGATAATACTCGAGGGTGTTGAGAAAATTTCAAACAAACTATTGGCACAAAATACTATTTTTGGCTGGATCCTAAGTGGACTAGTTTCGGAACCAGTTACCACCATGACCACTCAGGTTGAGGAAATCTCAAACGAATACCTCAGTTCACAATAATCCCATTACTCTAATTTCCCCCCAAGCGGATAAGAGAATTAAAGCAGAAGCTATAGTCTTACCGCAACTAACAAATATGCTTCCAAGCTATCATATAAATAGCAAGCATTGGCAAAAGCTTTCACACCTAAAGCTAGCAGATCCCAACTGCAACACCTCCGCTCAAATAGACATTCTATTAGGCAGCGATCTCCTACCTTAGATAATACTCGAGGGTGTTGAGAAAATTTCAAACAAACTATTGGCACAAAATACTATTTTTGGCTGGATCCTAAGTGGACTAGTTTCGGAACCAGTTACCACCATGACCACTCAGGTTGAGGAAATCTCAAACGAATACCTCAGTTCACAATAATCCCATTACTCTAATTTCCCCCCAAGCGGATAAGAGAATTAAAGCAGAAGCTATAGTCTTACCGCAACTAACAAATATGCTTCCAAGCTATCATATAAATAGCAAGCATTGGCAAAAGGTTTCACACCTAAAGCTAGCAGATCCCAACTGCAACACCCCCGCTCAAATAGACATTCTATTAGGCAGCGATCTCATACCTCAGATAATACTCGAGGGTGTTGCGAAAATTTCAAACAAACTATTGGCACAAAATACTATTTTTGGGTGGATCCTGAGTGGACTAGTTTCGGAACCAGTTACCACCATGACCACTCAGGTTGAGGAAATCTCAAACGAATACCTCAGTTCACAATAATCCCATTACTCTAATTTCCCCCCAAGCGGATAAGAGAACTAAAGCAGAAGCTATAGTCTTACCGCAACTAACAAATATGCTTCCATGCTATCATATAAATAGCAAGCATTGGCAAAAGGTTTCACACCTAAAGCTAGCAGATCCCAACTGCAACACCCCCGCTCAAATAGACATTCTATTAGGCAGCAATCTCATACCTCAGAGGGGCAGTTAGTTTCGGAACCAGTTACCACCATGACCACTCAGGTTGAGGAAATCTCAAACGAATACCTCAGTTCCCCCAAGCGGATAAGAGAATTAAAGCAGAAGCTATAGTCTTACCGCAACTAACAAATATGCTTCCAAGCTATCATATAAATAGCAAGCATTGGCAAAAGGTTTCACACCTAAAGCTAGCAGATCCCAACTGCAACACCCCCGCACAAATAGACATTCTATTAGGCAGCGATCTCATACCTCAGATAATACTCGAAGGTGTTGAGAAAATTTCAAACAAACTATTGGCACAAAATACTATTTTTGGGTGGATCCTAAGTGGACTAGTTTCGGAACCAGTTACCACCATGACCACTCAGGTTGAGGAAATCTCAAACGAATACCTCAGTTCACAATAATCCCATTACTCGAATTTCCCCCCAAGCGGATAAGAGAATTAAAGCAGAAGCTATAGTCTTACCGCAACTAACAAATATGCTTCCAAGCTATCATATAAATAGCAAGCATTGGCAAAAGGTTTCACACCTAAAGCTAGCAGATCCCAACTGCAACACCCCCGCACAAATAGACATTCTATTAGGCAGCGATCTCATACCTCAGATAATACTCGAAGGTGTTGAGAAAATTTCAAACAAACTATTGGCACAAAATACTATTTTTGGGTGGATCCTAAGTGGACTAGTTTCGGAACCAGTTACCACCATGACCACTCAGGTTGAGGAAATCTCAAATGAATACCTCAATTTCAAACAAACTATTGGCACAAAATACTATTTTTGGGTGGATCCTAAGTGGACTAGTTTCGGAACCAGTTACCACCATGACCACTCAGGTTGAGGAAATCTCAAACGAATACCTCAGTTCCCCCAAGCGGATAAGAGAATTAAAGCAGAAGCTATAGTCTTACCGCAACTAACAAATATGCTTCCAAGCTGTCATATAAATAGCAAGCATTGGCAAAAGCTTTCACACCTAAAGCTAGCAGATCCCAACTGCAACACCCCCGCTCAAATAGACATTCTATTAGGCAGCATTCTCATACCTCAGATAATACTCGAGGGTGTTGAGAAAATTTCAAACAAACTATTGGCACAAAATACTATTTTTGGGTGGATCCTAAGTGGACTAGTTTCGGAACCAGTTACCACCATGACCACTCAGGTTGAGGAAATCTCAAACGAATACCTCAGTTCACAATAATCCCATTCCACTAATTTCCCCCCTAGCGGATAGGAGAATTAAAGCAGAACCTATAGTCTTACCGCAACTAACAAATATGCTTCCAAGCTATCATATAAATAGCAAGCATTGGCAAAAGGTTTCACACCTAAAGCTAGCAGATCCCAACTGCAACACCCCCGCACAAATAGACATTCTATTAGGCAGCGATCTCATACCTCAGATAATACTCGAGGGTGTTGAGAAAATTTCAAACAAACTATTGGCACAAAATACTATTTTTGGGTGGATCCTAAGTGGACTAGTTTCGGAACCAGTTACCACCATGACCACTCAGGTTGAGGAAATCTCAAATGAATACCTCAATTTCAAACAAACTATTGGCACAAAATACTATTTTTGGGTGGATCCTAAGTGGACTAGTTTCGGAACCAGTTACCACCATGACCACTCAGGTTGAGGAAATCTCAAATGAATACCTCAATTTCAAACAAACTATTGGCACAAAATACTATTTTTGGGTGGATCCTAAGTGGACTAGTTTCGGAGCCAGTTACCACCATGACCACTCAGGTTGAGGAAATCTCAAACGAATACCTCAGTTCCCCCAAGCGGATAAGAGAATTAAAGCAGAAGCTATAGTCTTACCGCAACTAACAAATATGCTTCCAAGCTGTCATATAAATAGCAAGCATTGGCAAAAGCTTTCACACCTAAAGCTAGCAGATCCCAACTGCAACACCCCCGCTCAAATAGACATTCTATTAGGCAGCATTCTCATACCTCAGATAATACTCGAGGGTGTTGAGAAAATTTCAAACAAACTATTGGCACAAAATACTATTTTTGGGTGGATCCTAAGTGGACTAGTTTCGGAACCAGTTACCACCATGACCACTCAGGTTGAGGAAATCTCAAACGAATACCTCAGTTCACAATAATCCCATTCCACTAATTTCCCCCCTAGCGGATAGGAGAATTAAAGCAGAACCTATAGTCTTACCGCAACTAACAAATATGCTTCCAAGCTATCATATAAATAGCAAGCATTGGCAAAAGGTTTCACACCTAAAGCTAGCAGATCCCAACTGCAACACCCCCGCACAAATAGACATTCTATTAGGCAGCGATCTCATACCTCAGATAATACTCGAGGGTGTTGAGAAAATTTCAAACAAACTATTGGCACAAAATACTATTTTTGGGTGGATCCTAAGTGGACTAGTTTCGGAACCAGTTACCACCATGACCACTCAGGTTGAGGAAATCTCAAACGAATACCTCAGTTCACAATAATCCCATTCCACTAATTTCCCCCCAAGCGGATAGGAGAATTAAAGCAGAAGCTATAGTCTTACCGCAACTAACAAATATGCTTCCAAGCTATCATATAAATAGCAAGCATTGGCAAAAGGTTTCACACCTAAAGCTAGCAGATCCCAACTGCAACACCCCCGCACAAATAGACATTCTATTAGGCAGCGATCTCATACCTCAGATAATACTCGAGGGTGTTGAAAAAATTTCAAACAAACTATTGGCACAAAATACTATTTTTGGGTGGATCCTAAGTGGACTAGTTTCGGAACCAGTTACCACCATGACCACTCAGGTTGAGGAAATCTCAAACGAATACCTCAGTTCCCCCAAGCGGATAAGAGAATTAAAGCAGAAGCTATAGTCTTACCGCAACTAACAAATATGCTTCCAAGCTGTCATATAAATAGCAAGCATTGGCAAAAGCTTTCACACCTAAAGCTAGCAGATCCCAACTGCAACACCCCCGCTCAAATAGACATTCTATTAGGCAGCATTCTCATACCTCAGATAATACTCGAGGGTGTTGAGAAAATTTCAAACAAACTATTGGCACAAAATACTATTTTTGGGTGGATCCTAAGTGGACTAGTTTCGGAACCAGTTACCACCATGACCACTCAGGTTGAGGAAATCTCAAACGAATACCTCAGTTCACAATAATCCCATTACTCTAATTTCCCCCCAAGCGGATAGGAGAATTAAAGCAGAAGCTATAGTCTTACCGCAACTAAAAAATATGCTTCCAAGCTATCATATAAATAGCAAGCATTGGCAAAAGGTTTCACACCTAAAGCTAGCAGATCCCAACTGCAACACCCTCGCACAAATAGACATTCTATTAGGCAGCGATCTCATACCTCAGATAATACTCGAGGGTGTTGAAAAAATTTCAAACAAACTATTGGCACAAAATACTATTTTTGGGTGGATCCTAAGTGGACTAGTTTCGGAACCAGTTACCACCATGCCCACTCAGGTTGAGGAAATCTCAAACGAATACCTCAGTTCACAATTATCCCATTACTCTAATTTCCCCCCAAGCGGATAAGAGAATTAAAGCAGAAGCTATAGTCTTACCGCAACTAACAAATATGCTTGCAAGCTATCATATAAATAGCAAGCATTGGCAAAAGGTTTCATACCTAAAGCTAGCAGATCCCAACTGCAACACCCCCGCTCAAATAGACATTCTATTAGGCAGCGATCTCATACCTCAGATAATACTCGAGGGTGTTGAGAAAATTTCAAACAAACTATTCTCACAAAATACTATTTTTGGGTGGATCCTAAGTGGACTAGTTTCGGAACCAGTTACCACCATGCCCACTCAGGTTGAGGAAATCTCAAACGAATACCTCAGTTCCCCCAAGCGGATAAGAGAATTAAAGCAGAAGCTATAGTCTTACCGCAACTAACAAATATGCTTCCAAGCTATCATATGAATAGCAAGCATTGGCAAAAGGTTTCACACCTAAAGCTAGCAGATCCCAACTGCAGCACCCCCGCTCAAATAGACATTCTATTAGGCAGCGATCTCATACCTCAGATAATACTCGAGGGTGTTGAGAAAATTTCAAACAAACTATTGGCACAAAATACTATTTTTGGGTGGATCCTAAGTGGACTAGTTTCGGAACCAGTTACCACCATGACCACTCAGGTTGAGGAAATCTCAAACGAATACCTCAGTTCACAATAATCCCATTACTCTAATTTCCCCCCCAGCGGATAAGAGGATTAAAGCAGAAGCTATGGTCTTACCGCAACTAACAAATATGCTTCCAAGCTATCATATAAATAGCAAGCATTGGCAAAAGGTTTCACACCTAAAGCTAGCAGATTCCAACTGCAACACCCCCGCTCAAATAGACATTCTGTTAACAGCGATCTCATAGCTCAGATAATACTCGAGGGTGTTGAGAAAATTTCAAACAAACTATTGGCACAAAATACTATTTTTGGGTGGATCATAAGTGGTCTAGTTTCGGAACCAGTTACCACCATGACCACTCAGGTTGAGGAAATCTCAAACGAATACCTCAGTTCACAATAATCCCATTACTCTAATTTCCCCCCAAGCGGATAAGAGGATTAAAGCAGAAGCTATGGTCTTACCGCAACTAACAAATATGCTTCCAAGCTATCATATAAATAGCAAGCATTGGCAAAAGGTTTCACACCTAAAGCTAGCAGATTCCAACTGCAACACCCCCGCTCAAATAGACATTCTGTTAGGCAGCGATCTCATACCTCAGATAATACTCGAGGGTGTTGAGAAAATTTCAAACAAACTATTGGCACAAAATACTATATACTGGGTGGATCCTAAGTGGACTAGTTTCGGAACCAGTTACCACCATGACCACTTATGTTGAGGAAATCTGAAACGAATACCTCAGTTCACAATAACCCCATTACTCTAATTTCCCCCCAAGCGGATAAGAGAATTAAAGCAGAAGCTATAGTCTTACCGCAACTAACAAATATGCTTCCAAGCTATCATATAAATAGCAAGCCTTGGCAAAAGGTTTCACACCTAAAGCTAGCAGATCCCAACTGCAACACCCCCGCTCAAATAGACATTCTATTAGGCAGCGATCTCATACCTCAGATAATACTCGAGGGTGTTGAGAAAATTTCAAACAAACTATTCTCACAAAATACTATTTTTGGGTGGATCCTAAGTGGACTAGTTTCGGAACCAGTTACCACCATGCCCACTCAGGTTGAGGAAATCTCAAACGAATACCTCAGTTCACAATAATCCCATTACTCTAATTTCCCCCCCAGCGGATAAGAGGATTAAAGCAGAAGCTATGGTCTTACCGCAACTAACAAATATGCTTCCAAGCTATCATATAAATAGCAAGCATTGGCAAAAGGTTTCACACCTAAAGCTAGCAGATTCCAACTGCAACACCCCCGCTCAAATAGACATTCTGTTAACAGCGATCTCATAGCTCAGATAATACTCGAGGGTGTTGAGAAAATTTCAAACAAACTATTGGCACAAAATACTATTTTTGGGTGGATCATAAGTGGTCTAGTTTCGGAACCAGTTACCACCATGACCACTCAGGTTGAGGAAATCTCAAACGAATACCTCAGTTCACAATAATCCCATTACTCTAATTTCCCCCCAAGCGGATAAGAGGATTAAAGCAGAAGCTATGGTCTTACCGCAACTAACAAATATGCTTCCAAGCTATCATATAAATAGCAAGCATTGGCAAAAGGTTTCACACCTAAAGCTAGCAGATTCCAACTGCAACACCCCCGCTCAAATAGACATTCTGTTAGGCAGCGATCTCATACCTCAGATAATACTCGAGGGTGTTGAGAAAATTTCAAACAAACTATTGGCACAAAATACTATATACTGGGTGGATCCTAAGTGGACTAGTTTCGGAACCAGTTACCACCATGACCACTTATGTTGAGGAAATCTGAAACGAATACCTCAGTTCACAATAACCCCATTACTCTAATTTCCCCCCAAGCGGATAAGAGAATTAAAGCAGAAGCTATAGTCTTACCGCAACTAACAAATATGCTTCCAAGCTATCATATGAATAGCAAGCATTGGCAAAAGGTTTCACACTTAAAGCTAGCAGATCCCAACTGCAGCACCCCCGCTCAAATAGACATTCTATTAGGCAGCGATCTCATACCTCAGATAATACTCGAGGGTGTTGAGAAAATTTCAAACAAACTATTGGCACAAAATACTATTTTTGGGTGGATCCTAAGTGGACTAGTTTCGGAACCAGTTACCACCATGACCACTCAGGTTGAGGAAATCTCAAACGAATACCTCAGTTCACAATAATCCCATTACTCTAATTTCCCCCCCAGCGGATAAGAGGATTAAAGCAGAAGCTATGGTCTTACCGCAACTAACAAATATGCTTCCAAGCTATCATATAAATAGCAAGCATTGGCAAAAGGTTTCACACCTAAAGCTAGCAGATTCCAACTGCAACACCCCCGCTCAAATAGACATTCTGTTAACAGCGATCTCATAGCTCAGATAATACTCGAGGGTGTTGAGAAAATTTCAAACAAACTATTGGCACAAAATACTATTTTTGGGTGGATCATAAGTGGTCTAGTTTCGGAACCAGTTACCACCATGACCACTCAGGTTGAGGAAATCTCAAACGAATACCTCAGTTCACAATAATCCCATTACTCTAATTTCCCCCCAAGCGGATAAGAGGATTAAAGCAGAAGCTATGGTCTTACCGCAACTAACAAATATGCTTCCAAGCTATCATATAAATAGCAAGCATTGGCAAAAGGTTTCACACCTAAAGCTAGCAGATTCCAACTGCAACACCCCCGCTCAAATAGACATTCTGTTAGGCAGCGATCTCATACCTCAGATAATACTCGAGGGTGTTGAGAAAATTTCAAACAAACTATTGGCACAAAATAGTATTTTTGGGTGGATCCTAAGTGGACTAGTTTCGGAACCAGTTACCACCATGACCACTCAGGTTGAGGAAATCTCAAACGAACACCTCAGTTCACAATAATCCCATTACTCTAATTTCCCCCCAAGCGGATAAGAGAATTAAAGCAGAAGCTATAGTCTTACCGCAACTAACAAATATGCTTCCAAGCTATCATATAAATAGCAAGCATTGGCAAAAGGTTTCACACCTAAAGCTAGCAGATCCCAACTGCAACACCCCCGCTCAAATAGACATTCTATTAGGCAGCGATCTCATACCTCAGATAATACTAAAGGGTGTTGAGAAAATTTCAAACAAACTATTGGCACAAAATACTATTTTTAGGTGGATCCTAAGTGGACTAGTTTCGGAACCAGTTACCACCATGACCACTCAGGTTGAGGAAATCTCAAACGAATACCTCAGTTCCCCCAAGCGGATAAGAGAATTAAAGCAGAAGCTATAGTCTTACCGCAACTAACAAATATGCTTCCAAGCTATCATATAAATAGCAAGCATTGGCAAAAGGTTTTATACCTAAAGCTAGCAGAGCCCAACTGCAACACCCCCGCTCAAATAGACATTCTATTAGGCAGCGATCTCATACCTCAGATAATACTCGAGGGTGTTGAGAAAATTTCAAACAAACTATTGGCACAAAATACTATTTTTGGGTGGATCCTAAGTGGACTAGTTTCGGAACCAGTTACCACCATGACCACTCAGGTTGAGGAAATCTCAAACGAATACCTCAGTTCACAATAATCCCATTACTCTAATTTCCCCCCAAGCGGATAAGAGAATTAAAGCAGAAGCTATAGTCTTACCGCAACTAACAAATATGCTTCCAAGCTATCATATAAATAGCAAGCATTGGCAAAAGGTTTCATACCTAAAGCTAGCAGATCCCAACTGCAACACCCCCGCTCAAATAGACATTCTATTAGGCAGCGATCTCATACCTCAGATAATACTCGAGGGTGTTGAGAAAATTTCAAACAAACTATTGGCACAAAATACTATTTTTGGGTGGATCCTAAGTGGACTAGTTTCGGAACCAGTTACCACTATGACCACTCAGGTTGAGGAAATCTCAAACGAATACCTCAGTTCACAATAATCCCATTACTCTAATTTCCCCCCAAGCGGATAAGAGAATTAAAGCAGAAGCTATAGTCTTACCGCAACTAACAAATATGCTTCCAAGCTATCATATAAATAGTAAGCATTGGCAAAAGGTTTCACACCTAAAGCTAGCAGATCCCAACTGCAACAGCCCCGCTCAAATAGACATTCTATTAGGCAGCGATCTCATACCTCAGATAATACTCGAGGGTGTTGAGAAAATTTCAAACAAACTATTGGCGCAAAATACTATTTTTCGTTGGATCCTAAGTGGACTAGTTTCGGAACCAGTTACCACCATGACCACTCAGGTTGGGGAAATCTTAAACGAATACCTCAGTTCACAATAATCCCATTACTCTAATTTCCCCCCAAGCGGATAAGAGAATTAAAGCAGAAGCTATAGTCTTACCGCAACTAAAAAATATGCTTCCAAGCTATCATATAAATAGCAAGCATTGGCAAAAGGTTTCACACCTAAAGCTAGCAGATCCCAACTGCAACACCCCCGCTCAAATAGACATTCTATTAGGCAGCGATGTCATACCTCAGATAATACTCGAGGGTGTTGAGAAAATTTCAAACAAACAATTGGCACAAAATACTATTTTTGGGTGGATCCTAAGTGGACTAGTTTCGGAACCAGTTACCATCATGACCACTCAGGTTGAGGAAATCTCAAACGAATACCTCAGTTCACAATAATCCCATTACTCTAATTTCCCCACAAGCGGATAAGAGAATTAAAGCAGAAGCTATAGTCTTACTGCAACTAACAAATATGCTTCCAAACTATCATATAAATAGCAAGCATTGGCAAAAGGTTTCACACCTAAAGCTAGCAGATCCCAACTGCAACACCCCCGCTCAAATAGACATTATATTAGGCAGCGATCTCATACCTCAGATAATACTCGAGGGTGTTGAGAAAATTTCAAACAAACTATTGGCACAAAATACTATTTTTGGGTGGATCCTAAGTGGACTAGTTTCGGAACCAGTTACCACCATGACCACTCAGGTTGAGGAAATCTCAAACGAATACCTCAGTTCACAATAATCCCATTACTCTAATTTGCCCCCAAGCGGATAAGAGAATTAAAGCAGAAGCTATAGTCTTACCGCAACTAACAAATATGCTTCCAAGCTATCATATAAATAGCAAGCATTGGCAAAAGGTTTCATACCTAAAGCTAGCAGATCCCAACTGCAACACCCCCGCTCAAATAGACATTCTATTAGGCAGCGATCTCATACCTCAGATAATACTCGAGGGTGTTGAGAAAATTTCAAACAAACTATTGGCACAAAATACTATTTTTGGGTGGATCCTAAGTGGACTAGTTTCGGAACCAGTTACCACCATGACCACTCAGGTTGAGGAAATCTCAAACGAATACCTCAGTTCACAATAATCCCATTACTCTAATTTCCCCCCAAGCGGATAAGAGAATTAAAGCAGAAGCTATAGTCTTACCGCAACTAACAAATATGCTTCCAAGCTATCATATAAATAGCAAGCATTGGCAAAAGGTTTCACACCTAAAGCTAGCAGATCCCAACTGCAACACCCCCGCTCAAATAGACATTCTATTAGGCACCGATCTCATACCTCAGATAATACTCGCAGGTGTTGAGAAAATTTCAAACAAACTATTGGCACAAAATACTATTTTTGGGTGGATCCTAAGTGGACTAGTTTCGGAACCAGTTACCACCATGACCACTCAGGTTGAGGAAATCTCAAACGAATACCTCAGTTCACAATAATCCCATTACTCTAATTTCCCCCCAAGCGGATAAGAGGATTAAAGCAGAAGCTATAGTCTTACCGCAACTAACAAATATGCTTCCAAGCTGTCATATAAATAGCAAGCATTGGCAAAAGGTTTCACACCTAAAGCTAGCAGATTCCAACTGCAACACCCCCGCTCAAATAGACATTCTGTTAGGCAGCGATCTCATACCTCAGATAATACTCGAGGGTGTTGAGAAAATTTCAAACAAACTATTGGCGCAAAATACTATTTTTGGGTAGATCCTAAGTGGACTAGTTTCGGAACCAGTTACCATCATGACCACTCAGGTTGAGGAAATCTCAAACGAATACCTCAGTTCACAATAATCCCATTACTCTAATTTCCCCCCAAGCGGATAAGAGAATTAAAGCAGCTTCTTACCGCAACTAACAAATATGCTTCCAAACTATCATATAAATAGCAAGCATTGGCAAAAGGTTTCACACCTAAAGCTAGCAGATCCCAACTGCAACACCCCCGCTCAAATAGACATTATATTAGGCAGCGATCTCATACCTCAGATAATACTCGAGGGTGTTGAGAAAATTTCAAACAAACTATTGGCACAAAATACTATTTTTGGGTGGATCCTAAGTGGACTAGTTTCGGAACCAGTTACCACCATGACCACTCAGGTTGAGGAAATCTCAAACGAATACCTCAGTTCACAATAATCCCATTACTCTAATTTCCCCCCAAGCGGATAAGAGAATTAAAGCAGAAGCTATAGTCTTACCGCAACTAACAAATATGCTTCCAAGCTATCATATAAATAGCAAGCATTGGCAAAAGGTTTCACACCTAAAGCTAGCAGATCCCAACTGCAACAGCCCCGCTCAAATAGACATTCTATTAGGCAGCGATCTCATACCTCAGATAATACTCGAGGGTGTTGAGAAAATTTCAAACAAACTATTGGCGCAAAATACTATTTTTGGTTGGATCCTAAGTGGACTAGTTTCGGAACCAGTTACCACCATGACCACTCAGGTTGGGGAAATCTTAAACGAATACCTCAGTTCACAATAATCCCATTACTCTAATTTCCCCCCAAGCGGATAAGAGAATTAAAGCAGAAGCTATAGTCTTACCGCAACTAAAAAATATGCTTCCAAGCTATCATATAAATAGCAAGCATTGGCAAAAGGTTTCACACCTAAAGCTAGCAGATCCCAACTGCAACACCCCCGCTCAAATAGACATTCTATTAGGCAGCGATGTCATACCTCAGATAATACTCGAGGGTGTTGAGAAAATTTCAAACAAACTATTGGCACAAAATACTATTTTTGGGTGGATCCTAAGTGGACTAGTTTCGGAACCAGTTACCATCATGACCACTCAGGTTGAGGAAATCTCAAACGAATACCTCAGTTCACAATAATCCCATTACTCTAATTTCCCCCCAAGCGGATAAGAGAATTAAAGCAGAAGCTATAGTCTTACCGCAACTAACAAACATGCTTCCAAACTATCATATAAATAGCAAGCATTGGCAAAAGGTTTCACACCTAAAGCTAGCAGATCCCAACTGCAACACCCCCGCTCAAATAGACATTATATTAGGCAGCGATCTCATACCTCAGATAATACTCGAGGGTGTTGAGAAAATTTCAAACAAACTATTGGCACAAAATACTATTTTTGGGTGGATCCTAAGTGGACTAGTTTCGGAACCAGTTACCACCATGACAACTCAGGTTGAGGAAATCTCAAACGAATACCTCAGTTCACAATAATCCCATTACTCTAATTTCCCCCCAAGCGGATAAGAGAATTAAAGCAGAAGCTATAGTCTTACCGCAACTAACAAATATGCTTCCAAGCTATCATATAAATAGCAAGCATTGGCAAAAGGTTTCATACCTAAAGCTAGCAGATCCCAACTGCAACACCCCCGCTCAAATAGACATTCTATTAGGCAGCGATCTCATACCTCAGATAATACTCGAGGGTGTTGAGAAAATTTCAAACAAACTATTGGCACAAAATACTATTTTTGGGTGGATCCTAAGTGGACTAGTTTCGGAACCAGTTACCACCATGACCACTCAGGTTGAGGAAATCTCAAACGAATACCTCAGTTCACAATAATCCCATTACTCTAATTTCCCCCCAAGCGGATAAGAGAATTAAAGCAGAAGCTATAGTCTTACCGCAACTAACAAATATGCTTCCAAGCTATCATATAAATAGCAAGCATTGGCAAAAGGTTTCACACCTAAAGCTAGCAGATCCCAACTGCAACACCCCCGCTCAAATAGACATTCTATTAGGCAGCGATCTCATACCTCAGATAATACTCGCAGGTGTTGAGAAAATTTCAAACAAACTATTGGCACAAAATACTATTTTTGGGTGGATCCTAAGTTTACTAGTTTCGGAACCAGTTACCACCATGACCACTCAGGTTGAGGAAATCTCAAACGAATACCTCAGTTCACAATAATCCCATTACTCTTATTTCCCCCCAAGCGGATAAGAGGATTAACGCAGAAGCTATAGTCTTACCGCAACTAACAAATATGCTTCCAAGCTGTCATATAAATAGCAAGCATTGGCAAAAGGTTTCACACCTAAAGCTAGCAGATTCCAACTGCAACACCCCCGCTCAAATAGACATTCTGTAAGGCAGCGATCTCATACCTCAGATAATACTCGAGGGTGTTGAGAAAATTTCAAACAAACTATTGGCGCAAAATACTATTTTTGGGTAGATCCTAAGTGGACTAGTTTCGGAACCAGTTACCACCATGACCACTCAGGTTGAGGAAATCTCAAACGAATACCTCAGTTCACAATAATCCCATTACTCTAATTTCCCCCCAAGCGGATAAGAGAATTAAAGCAGAAGCTATAGTCTTACCGCAACTAACAAATATGCTTCCAAGCTATCATATAAATAGCAAGCATTGGCAAAAGGTTTCACACCTAAAGCTAGCAGATCCCAACTGCAACACCCCCGCTCAAATAGACATTCTATTAGGCAGCGATCTCATACCTCAGATAATACTCGAGGGTGGTGCGAAAATTTCAAACAAACTATTGGCACAAAATACTATTTTTGGGTGGATCCTAAGTGGACTAGTTTCGGAACCAGTTACCACCATGACCACTCAGGTTGAGGAAATCTCAAACGAATACCTCAGTTCACAATAACCCCATTACTCTAATTTCGCCCCAAGCGGATAAGAGAATTAAAGCAGAAGCTATAGTCTTACCGCAACTAACAAATATGCTTCCATGCTATCATATAAATAGCAAGCATTGGCAAAAGGTTTCACACCTAAAGCTAGCGGATCTCAACTGCAACACCCCCGCTCAAATAGACATTCTATTAGGCAGCGATCTCATACCTCAGATAATACTCGAGGGTGTTGAGAAAATTTCAAACAAACTATTGGCACAAAATACTATTTTTGGGTGGATCCTAAGTGGACTAGTTTCGGAACCAGTTACCACCATGCCCACTCAGGTTGAGGAAATCTCAAACGAATACCTCAGTTCCCCCAAGCGGATACGAGAATTAAAGCAGAAGCTATAGTCTTACCGCAACTAACAAATATGCTTCCAAGCTATCATATAAATAGCAAGCATTGGCAAAAGGTTTCACACCTAAATCTAGCAGATCCCAACTGCAACACCCCCGCTCAAATAGACATTCTATTAGGCAGCGATCTCATACCTCAGATAATACTCGAGGGTGTTGAGAAAATGTCAAACAAACTATTGGCGCAAAATACTATTTTTGGGTGGATCCTAAGTGGACTAGTTTCGGAACCAGTTACCACCATGACCACTCAGGTTCAGGAAATCTCAAACGAATACCTCAGTTCACAATAATCCCATTACTCTAATTTCCCCCCAAGCGGATAAGAGAATTAAAGCAGAAGCTATAGTCTTACCGCAACTAACAAATATGCTTTCAAGCTATCATATAAATAGCAAGCATTGGCAAAAGGTTTCACACCTAAAGCTAGCAGATCCCAACTGCAACACCCCCGCTCAAATAGACATTCTATTTCCCCCCAAGCGGATAAGAGAATTAAAGCAGAAGCTATAGTCTTACCGGAACTCACAAATATGCTTGCAAGCTATCATATAAATAGCAAGCATTGGCAAAAGGTTTCATACCTAAAGCTAGCAGATCCCAACTGCAACACCCCCGCTCAAATAGACATTCTATTAGGCAGCGATCTCATACCTCAGTCAATACTCGAGGGTGTTGAGAAAATTTCAAACAAACTATTGGCACAAAATACTATTTTTGGGTGGATCCTAAGTGGACTAGTTTCGGAACCAGTTACCACCATGACCACTCAGGTTGAGGAAATCTCAAACGAATACCTCAGTTCACAATAATCCCATTACTCTAATTTCGCCCCAAGCGGATAAGAGAATTAAAGCAGAAGCTATAGTCTTACTGCAACTAACAAATATGCTTCCAAGCTATCATATAAATAGCAAGCATTGGCAAAAGGTTTCACACCTAAAGCTAGCAGATCCCAACTGCAACACCCCCGCTCAAATAGACATTCTATTAGGCAGCGATCTCATACCTCAGATAATACTCGAGGGTGTTGAGAAAATTTCAAACAAACTATTGGCACAAAATACTATTTTTGGGTGGATCCTAAGTGGACTAGTTTCGGAACCAGTTACCACCATGACCACTCAGGTTGAGGAAATCTCAAACGAATACCTCAGTTCACAATAATCCCATTACTCTAATTTCCCCCCAAGCGGATAAGAGAATTAAAGCAGAAGCTATAGTCTTACCGCAACTCACAAATATGCTTGCAAGCTATCATATAAAAAGCAAGCATTGGCAAAAGGTTTCATACCTAAAGCTAGCAGATCCCAACTGCAACACCCCCGCTCAAATAGACATTCTATTAGGCAGCGATCTC
Organism: Bactrocera oleae; assembly: GCF_042242935.1. Taxonomy (NCBI): domain Eukaryota; kingdom Metazoa; phylum Arthropoda; class Insecta; order Diptera; family Tephritidae; genus Bactrocera; species Bactrocera oleae. The sequence continues at coordinate 12,126,094 of NC_091541.1, read as the reverse complement.
ATACCTCAGATAATACTCGAGGGTGTTGAGAAAATTTCAAACAAACTATTGGCACAAAATACTATTTTTGGGTGGATCCTAAGTGGACTAGTTTCGGAACCAGTTACCACCATGACCACTCAGGTTGAGGAAATCTCAAACGAATACCTCAGTTCACAATAATCCCATTACTCTAATTTCGCCCCAAGCGGATAAGAGAATTAAAGCAGAAGCTATAGTCTTACTGCAACTAACAAATATGCTTCCAAGCTATCATATAAATAGCAAGCATTGGCAAAAGGTTTCACACCTAAAGCTAGCAGATCCCAACTGCAACACCCCCGCTCAAATAGACATTCTATTAGGCAGCGATCTCATACCTCAGATAATACTCGAGGGTGTTGAGAAAATTTCAAACAAACTATTGGCACAAAATACTATTTTTGGGTGGATCCTAAGTGGACTAGTTTCGGAACCAGTTACCACCATGACCACTCAGGTTGAGGAAATCTCAAACGAATACCTCAGTTCACAATAATCCCATTACTCTAATTTCCCCCCAAGCGGATAAGAGAATTAAAGCAGAAGCTATAGTCTTACCGCAACTAACAAATATGCTTCCAAGCTATCATATAAATAACAAGCATTGGCAAAAGGTTTTAATATTAAAGCTAGCAGAGCTCAACTGCAACACCCCCGCTCAAATAGACATTCTATTAGGCAGCGATCTCATGCCTCAGATAATACTCGAGGGTGTTGAGAAAATTTCAAACAAACTATTGGCACAAAATACTATTTTTGGGTGGATCCTAAGTGGACTAGTTTCGGAACCAGTTACCACCATGACCACTCAGGTTGAGGAAATCTCAAACGAATACCTCAGTTCACAATAATCCCATTACTCTAATTTCCCCCCAAGCGGATAAGAGAATTAAAGCAGAAGCTATAGTCTTACCGCAACTAACAAATATGCTTCCAAGCTATCATATAAATAGCGAGCATTGGCAAAAGGTTTCATACCTAAAGCTAGCAGATCCCAACTGCAACACCCCCGCTCAAATAGACATTCTATTAGGCAGCGATCTCATACCTCAGATAATACTCGAGGGTGTTGAGAAAATTTCAAACAAACTATTGGCACAAAATACTATTTTTGGGTGGATCCTAAGTGGACTAGTTTCGGAACCAGTTACCACCATGACCACTCAGGTTGAGGAAATCTCAAACGAATACCTCAGTTCCCCCAAGCGGATAAGAGAATTAAAGCAGAAGCTATAGTCTTACCGCAACTAACAAATATGCTTCCAAGCTATCATATAAATAGCAAGCATTGGCAAAAGGTTTCACACTTAAAGCTAGCAGATCCCAACTGCAACACCCCCGCTCAAATAGACATTCTATTAGGCAGCGATCTCATACCTCAGATAATACTCGCAGGTGTTGAGAAAATTTCAAACAAACTATTGGCACAAAATACTATTTTTGGGTGGATCCTAAGTTTACTAGTTTCGGAACCAGTTACCACCATGACCACTCAGTTTGAGGAAATCTCAAACGAATACCTCAGTTCACAATAATCCCATTACTCTAATTTCCCCCCAAGCGGATAAGAGGATTAAAGCAAAAGCTATAGTCTTACCGCAACTAACAAATATGCTTCCAAGCTGTCATATAAATAGCAAGCATTGGCAAAAGGTTTCACACCTAAAGCTAGCAGATTCCAACTGCAACACCCCCGCTCAAATAGACATTCTGTTAGGCAGCGATCTCATACCTCAGATAATACTCGAGGGTGTTGAGAAAATTTCAAACAAACTATTGGCGCAAAATACTATTTTTGGGTGGATCCTAAGTGGACTAGTTTCGGAACCAGTTACCACCATGACCACTCAGGTTGAGGAAATCTCAAACGAATACCTCAGTTCACAATAATCCCATTACTCTAATTTCCCCCCAAGCGGATAAGAGAATTAAAGCAGAAGCTATAGTCTTACCGCAACTAACAAATATGCTTCCAAGCTATCATATAAATAACAAGCATTGGCAAAAGGTTTTATACCTAAAGCTAGCAGAGCTCAACTGCAACACCCCCGCTCAAATAGACATTCTATTAGGCAGCGATCTCATGCCTCAGATAATACTCGAGGGTGTTGAGAAAATTTCAAACAAACTATTGGCACAAAATACTATTTTTGGGTGGATCCTAAGTGGACTAGTTTCGGAACCAGTTACCACCATGACCACTCAGGTTGAGGAAATCTCAAACGAATACCTCAGTTCCCCCAAGCGGATAAGAGAATTAAAGCAGAAGCTATAGTCTTACCGCAACTAACAAATATGCTTCCAAGCTATCATATAAATAACAAGCATTGGCAAAAGGTTTTATACCTAAAGCTAGCAGAGCTCAACTGCAACACCCCCGCTCAAATAGACATTCTGTTAGGCAGCGATCTCATACCTCAGATAATACTCGAGGGTGTTGAGAAAATTTCAAACAAACTATTGGCGCAAAATACTATTTTTGGGTGGATCCTAAGTGGACTAGTTTCGGAACCAGTTACCACCATGACCACTCAGGTTGAGGAAATCTCAAACGAATACCTCAGTTCACAATAATCCCATTACTCTAATTTCCCCCCAAGCGGATAAGAGAATTAAAGCAGAAGCTATAGTCTTACCGCAACTAACAAATATGCTTCCAAGCTATCATATAAATAGCAAGCATTGGCAAAAGGTTTCATACCTAAAGCTAGCAGATCCCAACTGCAACACCCCCGCTCAAATAGACATTCTATTAGGCAGCGATCTCATACCTCAGATAATACTCGAGGGTGTTGAGAAAATTTCAAACAAACTATTGGCACAAAATACTATTTTTGGGTGGATCCTAAGTGGACTAGTTTCGGAACCAGTTACCACCATGACCACTCAGGTTGAGGAAATCTCAAACGAATACCTCAGTTCCCCCAAGCGGATAAGAGAATTAAAGCAGAAGCTATAGTCTTACCGCAACTAACAAATATGCTTGCAAGCTATCATATAAAAAGCAAGCATTGGCAAAAGGTTTCATACCTAAAGCTAGCAGATCCCAACTGCAACACCCCTGCTCAAATAGACATTCTATTAGGCAGCGATCTCATACCTCATATAATACTCGAGGGTGTTGAGAAAATTTCAAACAAACTATTGGCACAAAATACTATTTTTGGGTGGATCCTAAGTGGACTAGTTTCGGAACCAGTTACCACCATGACCACTCAGGTTGAGGAAATCTCAAACGAATACCTCAGTTCACAATAATCCCATTACTCTAATTTCCCCCCAAGCGGATAAGAGAATTAAAGCAGAAGCTATAGTCTTACCGCAACTCACAAATATGCTTGCAAGCTATCATATAAAAAGCAAGCTTTGGCAAAAGGTTTCATACCTAAAGCTAGCAGATCCCAACTGCAACACCCCCGCTCAAATAGACATTCTATTAGGCAGCGATCTCATACCTCAGATAATACTCGAGGGTGTTGAGAAAATTTCAAACAAACTATTGGCACAAAATACTATTTTTGGGTGGATCCTAAGTGGACTAGTTTCGGAACCAGTTACCACCATGACCACTCAGGTTGAGGAAATCTCAAACGAATACCTCAGTTCACAATAATCCCATTACTCTAATTTCGCCCCAAGCGGATAAGAGAATTAAAGCAGAAGCTATAGTCTTACTGCAACTAACAAATATGCTTCCAAGCTATCATATAAATAGCAAGCATTGGCAAAAGGTTTCACACCTAAAGCTAGCAGATCCCAACTGCAACACCCCCGCTCAAATAGACATTCTATTAGGCAGCGATCTCATACCTCAGATAATACTCGAGGGTGTTGAGAAAATTTCAAACAAACTATTGGCACAAAATACTATTTTTGGGTGGATCCTAAGTGGACTAGTTTCGGAACCAGTTACCACCATGACCACTCAGGTTGAGGAAATCTCAAACGAATACCTCAGTTCACAATAATCCCATTACTCTAATTTCCCCCCAAGCGGATAAGAGAATTAAAGCAGAAGCTATAGTCTTACCGCAACTAACAAATATGCTTCCAAGCTATCATATAAATAACAAGCATTGGCAAAAGGTTTTATACCTAAAGCTAGCAGAGCTCAACTGCAACACCCCCGCTCAAATAGACATTCTATTAGGCAGCGATCTCATGCCTCAGATAATACTCGAGGGTGTTGAGAAAATTTCAAACAAACTATTGGCACAAAATACTATTTTTGGGTGGATCCTAAGTGGACTAGTTTCGGAACCAGTTACTACCATGACCACTCAGGTTGAGGAAATCTCAAACGAATACCTCAGTTCACAATAATCCCATTACTCTAATTTCCCCCCAAGCGGATAAGAGAATTAAAGCAGAAGCTATAGTCTTACCGCAACTAACAAATATGCTTCCAAGCTATCATATAAATAGCGAGCATTGGCAAAAGGTTTCATACCTAAAGCTAGCAGATCCCAACTGCAACACCCCCGCTCAAATAGACATTCTATTAGGCAGCGATCTCATACCTCAGATAATACTCGAGGGTGTTGAGAAAATTTCAAACAAACTATTGGCACAAAATACTATTTTTGGGTGGATTCTAAGTGGACTAGTTTCGGAACCAGTTACCACCATGACCACTCAGGTTGAGGAAATCTCAAACGAATACCTCAGTTCACAATAATCCCATTACTCTAATTTCCCCCCAAGCGGATAAGAGAATTAAAGCAGAAGCTATAGTCTTACCGCAACTAACAAATATGCTTCCAAGCTATCATATAAATAGCAAGCATTGGCAAAAGGTTTCATACCTAAAGCTAGCAGATCCCAACTGCAACACCCCCGCTCAAATAGACATTCTATTAGGCAGCGATCTCATACCTCAGATAATACTCGAGGGTGTTGAGAAAATTTCAAACAAACTATTGGCACAAAATACTATTTTTGGGTGGATCCTAAGTGGACTAGTTTCGGAACCAGTTACCACCATGACCACTCAGGTTGAGGAAATCTCAAACGAATACCTCAGTTCCCCCAAGCGGATAAGAGAATTAAAGCAGAAGCTATAGTCTTACCGCAACTAACAAATATGCTTCCAAGCTATCATATAAATAGCAAGCATTGGCAAAAGGTTTCACACTTAAAGCTAGCAGATCCCAACTGCAACACCCCCGCTCAAATAGACATTCTATTAGGCAGCGATCAGATAATACTCGCAGGTGTTGAGAAAATTTCAAACAAACTATTGGCACAAAATACTATTTTTGGGTGGATCCTAAGTTTACTAGTTTCGGAACCAGTTACCACCATGACCACTAAGTTTGAGGAAATCTCAAACGAATACCTCAGTTCACAATAATCCCATTACTCTAATTTCCCCCCAAGCGGATAAGAGGATTAAAGCAAAAGCTATAGTCTTACCGCAACTAACAAATATGCTTCCAAGCTGTCATATAAATAGCAAGCATTGGCAAAAGGTTTCACACCTAAAGCTAGCAGAGCTCAACTGCAACACCCCCGCTCAAATAGACATTCTATTAGGCAGCGATCTCATGCCTCAGATAATACTCGAGGGTGTTGAGAAAATTTCAAACAAACTATTGGCACAAAATACAATTTTTTGTGGATCCTAAGTGGACTAGTTTCGGAACCAGTTACCACCATGACCACTCAGGTTGAGGAAATCTCAAACGAATACCTCAGTTCACAATAATCCCATTACTCTAATTTCCCCCCAAGCGGATAAGAGAATTAAAGCAGAAGCTATAGTCTTACCGCAACTAACAAATATGCTTCCAAGCTATCATATAAATAGCAAGCATTGGCAAAAGGTTTCACACCTTAAGCAAGCAGATCCCAATCGCAACACCCCCGCTCAAATAGACATTCTATTAGGCAGCGATCTCATACCCCAGATAACACTCGAAGGTGTTGAGAAAATTTCAAACAAACTATTGGCACAAAATACTATTTTTGGGTGGATCCTAAGTGGACTAGTTTCGGAACCAGTTTCCACCATGACCACTCAGGTTGAGAAAATCTCAAACGAATACCTCAGTTCACAATAACCCCATTACTCTAATTTCCCCCCAAGTGGATAAGAGAATTAAAGCAGAAGCTATAGTCTTACCGCAACTAACAAATATGCTTCCAAGCTATCATATAAATAGCAAGCATTGGCAAAAGGTTTCACACCTAAAGCTAGCAGATCCCAACTGCAACACCCCCGCTCAAATAGACATTCTATTAGGCAGCGATCTCATACCTCAGATAATACTCGAAGGTGTTGAGAAAATTTCAAACAAACTATTGGCACAAAATACTATTTTTGGGTGGATCCTAAGTGGACTAGTTTCGGAACCAGTTACCACCATGACCACTCAGGTTGAGGAAATCTCAAACGAATACCTCAGTTCACAATAACCCCATTACTCTAATTTCCCCCCAAGCGGATAAGAGAATTAAAGCAGAAGCTATAGTCTTACCGCAACTAACAAATATGCTTCCAAGCTATCATATAAATAGCAAGCATTGGCAAAAGGTTTCACACCTAAAGCTAGCAGATCCCAACTGCAACACCCCCGCACAAATAGACATTCTATTAGGCAGCGATCTCATACCTCAGATAATACTCGAGGGTGTTGAGAAAATTTCAAACAAACTAGTGGCACAAAATACTATTTTTGGGTGGATCCTAAGTGGACTAGTTTCGGAACCAGTTACCACCATGACCACTCAGGTTGAGGAAATCTCATACGAATACCTCAGTTCACAATAATCCCATTACTCTAATTTCCCCCCAAGCGGATATAAGAATTAAAGCAGAAGCTATAGTCTTACCGCAACTAACAAATATGCTTCCAAGCTATCATATAAATAGCAAGCGTTGGCAAAAGGTTTCACACCTAAAGCTAGCAGATCCCAACTGCAACACCCCCGCTCAAATAGACATTCTATTAGGCAGCGATCTCATACCTCAGATAATACTCGAGGGTGTTGAGAAAATTTCAAACAAACTATTGGCACAAAATGCTATTTTTAGGTGGATCCTAAGTGGACTAGTTTCGGAACCAGTTACCACCATGACCACTCAGGTTGAGGAAATCTCAAACGAATACCTCAGTTCCCCCAAGCGGATAAGAGAATTAAAGCAGAAGCTATAGTCTTACCGCAACTAACAAATATGCTTCCAAGCTATCATATAAATAGCAAGCATTGGCAAAAGGTTTCACACCTAAAGCTAGCAGATCCCAACTGCAACACCCCCGCTCAAATAGACATTCTATTAAGCAGCGATCTCATACCTCAGATAATACTCGAGGGTGTTGAGAAAATTTCAAACAAACTATTGGCACAAAATACTATTTTTAGGTGGATCCTAAGTGGACTAGTTTCGGAACCAGTTACCACCATGACCACTCAGATTGAGGAAATCTCAAACGAATACCTCAGTTCACAATAATCCCATTACTCTAATTTCCCCCCAAGCGGATATAAGAATTAAAGCAGAAGCTATAGTCTTACCGCAACTAACAAATATGCTTCCAAGCTATCATATAAATAGCAAGCATTGGCAAAAGGTTTCACACCTAAAGCTAGCAGATCCCAACTGCAACACCCCCGCACAAATAGACATTCTATTAGGCAGCGATCTCATACCTCAGATAATACTCGAGGGTGTTGAGAAAATTTCAAACAAACTAGTGGCACAAAATACTATTTTTGGGTGGATCCTAAGTGGACTAGTTTCGGAGCCAGTTACCACCATGACCACTCAGGTTGAGGAAATCTCATACGAATACCTCAGTTCACAATAATCCCATTACTCTAATTTCCCCCCAAGCGGATATAAGAATTAAAGCAGAAGCTATAGTCTTACCGCAACTAACAAATATGCTTCCAAGCTATCATATAAATAGCAAGCGTTGGCAAAAGGTTTCACACCTAAAGCTAGCAGATCCCAACTGCAACACCCCCGCTCAAATAGACATTCTATTAGGCAGCGATCTCATACCTCAGATAATACTCGAGGGTGTTGAGAAAATTTCAAACAAACTATTGGCACAAAATGCTATTTTTAGGTGGATCCTAAGTGGACTAGTTTCGGAACCAGTTACCACCATGACCACTCAGGTTGAGGAAATCTCAAACGAATACCTCAGTTCCCCCAAGCGGATAAGAGAATTAAAGCAGAAGCTATAGTCTTACCGCAACTAACAAATATGCTTCCAAGCTATCATATAAATAGCAAGCATTGGCAAAAGGTTTCACACCTAAAGCTAGCAGATCCCAACTGCAACACCCCCGCTCAAATAGACATTCTATTAAGCAGCGATCTCATACCTCAGATAATACTCGAGGGTGTTGAGAAAATTTCAAACAAACTATTGGCACAAAATACTATTTTTAGGTGGATCCTAAGTGGACTAGTTTCGGAACCAGTTACCACCATGACCACTCAGATTGAGGAAATCTCAAACGAATACCTCAGTTCACAATAATCCCATTACTCTAATTTCCCCCCAAGCGGATATAAGAATTAAAGCAGAAGCTATAGTCTTACCGCAACTAACAAATATGCTTGCACGCTATCATATAAATAGCAAGCATTGGCAAAAGGTTTCATACCTAAAGCTAGCTGATCCCAACTGCAACACCCCCGCTCAAATAGACATTCTATTAGGCAGCGATCTCATACCTCAGATAATACTCGAGGGTGTTGAGAAAATTTCAAACAAACTATTGTCACAAAATACTATTTTTGGGTGGATCCTAAGTGGACTAGTTTCGGAACCAGTTACCACCATGACCACTCAGGTTGAGGAAATCTCAAACGAATACCTCAGTTCACAATAATCCCATTACTCTAATTACGCCCCAAGCGGATAAGAGAATTAAAGCAGAAGCTATAGTCTTACTGCAACTAACAAATATGCTTCCAAGCTATCATATAAATAGCAAGCGTTGGCAAAAGGTTTCACACCTAAAGCTAGCAGATCCCAACTGCAACACCCCCGCTCAAATAGACATTCTATTAGGCAGCGATCTCATACCTCAGATAATACTCGAGGGTGTTGAGAAAATTTCAAACAAACTATTGGCACAAAATGCTATTTTTAGGTGGATCCTAAGTGGACTAGTTTCGGAACCAGTTACCACCATGACCACTCAGGTTGAGGAAATCTCAAACGAATACCTCAGTTCCCCCAAGCGGATAAGAGAATTAAAGCAGAAGCTATAGTCTTACCGCAACTAACAAATATGCTTCCAAGCTATCATATAAATAGCAAGCATTGGCAAAAGGTTTCACACCTAAAGCTAGCAGATCCCAACTGCAACACCCCCGCTCAAATAGACATTCTATTAAGCAGCGATCTCATACCTCAGATAATACTCGAGGGTGTTGAGAAAATTTCAAACAAACTATTGGCACAAAATACTATTTTTGGGTGGATCATAAGTGGTCTAGTTTCGGAACCAGTTACCACCATGACCACTCAGGTTGAGGAAATCTCAAACGAATACCTCAGTTCACAATAATCCCATTACTCTAATTTCCCCCCAAGCGGATAAGAGGATTAAAGCAGAAGCTATAGTCTTACCGCAACTAACAAATATGCTTCCAAGCTGTCATATAAATAGCAAGCATTGGCAAAAGGTTTCACACCTAAAGCTAGCAGATCCCAACTGCAACACCCCCGCACAAATAGACATTCTATTAGGCAGCGATCTCATACCTCAGATAATACTCGAGGGTGTTGAGAAAATTTCAAACAAACTAGTGGCACAAAATACTATTTTTGGGTGGATCCTAAGTGGACTAGTTTCGGAACCAGTTACCACCATGACCACTCAGGTTGAGGAAATCTCATACGAATACCTCAGTTCACAATAATCCCATTACTCTAATTTCCCCCCAAGCGGATATAAGAATTAAAGCAGAAGCTATAGTCTTACCGCAACTAACAAATATGCTTCCAAGCTATCATATAAATAGCAAGCGTTGGCAAAAGGTTTCACACCTAAAGCTAGCAGATCCCAACTGCAACACCCCCGCTCAAATAGACATTCTATTAGGCAGCGATCTCATACCTCAGATAATACTCGAGGGTGTTGAGAAAATTTCAAACAAACTATTGGCACAAAATGCTATTTTTAGGTGGATCCTAAGTGGACTAGTTTCGGAACCAGTTACCACCATGACCACTCAGGTTGAGGAAATCTCAAACGAATACCTCAGTTCCCCCAAGCGGATAAGAGAATTAAAGCAGAAGCTATAGTCTTACCGCAACTAACAAATATGCTTCCAAGCTATCATATAAATAGCAAGCATTGGCAAAAGGTTTCACACCTAAAGCTAGCAGATCCCAACTGCAACACCCCCGCTCAAATAGACATTCTATTAAGCAGCGATCTCATACCTCAGATAATACTCGAGGGTGTTGAGAAAATTTCAAACAAACTATTGGCACAAAATACTATTTTTAGGTGGATCCTAAGTGGACTAGTTTCGGAACCAGTTACCACCATGACCACTCAGATTGAGGAAATCTCAAACGAATACCTCAGTTCACAATAATCCCATTACTCTAATTTCCCCCCAAGCGGATATAAGAATTAAAGCAGAAGCTATAGTCTTACCGCAACTAACAAATATGCTTGCACGCTATCATATAAATAGCAAGCATTGGCAAAAGGTTTCATACCTAAAGCTAGCTGATCCCAACTGCAACACCCCCGCTCAAATAGACATTCTATTAGGCAGCGATCTCATACCTCAGATAATACTCGAGGGTGTTGAGAAAATTTCAAACAAACTATTGTCACAAAATACTATTTTTGGGTGGATCCTAAGTGGACTAGTTTCGGAACCAGTTACCACCATGACCACTCAGGTTGAGGAAATCTCAAACGAATACCTCAGTTCACAATAATCCCATTACTCTAATTACGCCCCAAGCGGATAAGAGAATTAAAGCAGAAGCTATAGTCTTACTGCAACTAACAAATATGCTTCCAAGCTATCATATAAATAGCAAGCGTTGGCAAAAGGTTTCACACCTAAAGCTAGCAGATCCCAACTGCAACACCCCCGCTCAAATAGACATTCTATTAGGCAGCGATCTCATACCTCAGATAATACTCGAGGGTGTTGAGAAAATTTCAAACAAACTATTGGCACAAAATGCTATTTTTAGGTGGATCCTAAGTGGACTAGTTTCGGAACCAGTTACCACCATGACCACTCAGGTTGAGGAAATCTCAAACGAATACCTCAGTTCCCCCAAGCGGATAAGAGAATTAAAGCAGAAGCTATAGTCTTACCGCAACTAACAAATATGCTTCCAAGCTATCATATAAATAGCAAGCATTGGCAAAAGGTTTCACACCTAAAGCTAGCAGATCCCAACTGCAACACCCCCGCTCAAATAGACATTCTATTAAGCAGCGATCTCATACCTCAGATAATACTCGAGGGTGTTGAGAAAATTTCAAACAAACTATTGGCACAAAATACTATTTTTGGGTGGATCATAAGTGGTCTAGTTTCGGAACCAGTTACCACCATGACCACTCAGGTTGAGGAAATCTCAAACGAATACCTCAGTTCACAATAATCCCATTACTCTAATTTCCCCCCAAGCGGATAAGAGGATTAAAGCAGAAGCTATAGTCTTACCGCAACTAACAAATATGCTTCCAAGCTGTCATATAAATAGCAAGCATTGGCAAAAGGTTTCACACCTAAAGCTAGCAGATTCCAACTGCAACACCCCCGCTCAAATAGACATTCTGTTAGGCAGCGATCTCATACCTCAGATAATACTCGAGGGTGTTGAGAAAATTTCAAACAAACTATTGGCACAAAATACTATATACTGGGTGGATCCTAAGTGGACTAGTTTCGGAACCAGTTACCACCATGACCAATTAGGTTGAGGAAATCTGAAACGAATACCTCAGTTCACAATAACCCCATTACTCTAATTTCCCCCCAAGCGGATAAGAGAATTAAAGCAGAAGCTATAGTCTTACCGCAACTAACAAATATGCTTCCAAGCTATCATATAAATAGCAAGCATTGGCAAAAGGTTTCACAGCTAAAGCTAGCAGATCGCAACTGCAACACCCCCGCTCAAATAGACATTCTATTAGGCAGCGATCTCATACCTCAGATAATACTCGAGGGTGTTGAGAAAATTTCAAACAAACTATTGGCACAAAATACTATTTTTGGGTGGATCCTAAGTGGACTAGTTTCGGAACCAGTTACCACCATGACCACTCAGGTTGAGGAAATCTCAAACGAATACCTCAGTTCACAATAATCCCATTACTCTAATTTCCCCCCAAGCGGATAAGAGAATTAAAGCAGAAGCTATAGTCTTACCGCAACTAACAAATATGCTTCCAAGCTATCATATAAATAGCAAGCATTGGCAAAAGGTTTCACACCTAAAGCTAGCAGATCCCAACTGCAACACCCCCGCTCAAATAGACATTCTATTAGGCAGCGATCTCATACCTCAGATAATACTCGAGGGTGTTGAGAAAATTTCAAACAAACTATTGGCACAAAATACTATTTTTGGGTGGATCCTAAGTGGACTAGTTTCGGAACCAGTTACCACCATGACCACTCAGGTTGAGGAAATCTCAAACGAATACCTCAGTTCACAATAACCACATTACTCTAATTTCCCTCCAAGCGGATAAGAGAATTAAAGCAGAAGCTATAGTCTTACCGCAACTAACAAATATGCTTCCATGCTATCATATAAATAGCAAGCATTGGTAAAAGGTTTCACACCTAAAGCTAGCAGATCCCAATTGCAACACCCCCGCTCAAATAGACATTCTATTAGGCAGCGATCTCATACCTCAGATAATACTCGAGGGTGTTGAGAAAATTTCAAACAAACTATTGGCACAAAATACTTCTTTTGGGTGGATCCTAAGTGGACTAGTTTCGGAACCAGTTACCACCATGACCACTCAGGTTGAGGAAATCTCAAACGAATACCTCAGTTCACAATAATCCCATTACTCTAATTACGCCCCAAGCGGATAAGAGAATTAAAGCAGAAGCTATAGTCTTACTGCAACTAACAAATATGCTTCCAAGCTATCATATAAATAGCAAGCATTGGCAAAAGGTTTCACACCTAAAGCTAGCAGATCCCAACTGCAACACCCCCGCTCAAATAGACATTCTATTAGGCAGCGATCTCATACCTCAGATAATACTCGAGGGTGTTGAGAAAATTTCAAACAAACTATTGGCACAAAATACTATTTTTAGGTGGATCCTAAGTGGACTAGTTTCGGAACCAGTTACCACCATGACCACTCAGGTTGAGGAAATCTCAAACGAATACCTCAGTTCCCCCAAGCGGATAAGAGAATTAAAGCAGAAGCTATAGTCTTACCGCAACTAACAAATATGCTTCCAAGCTATCATATAAATAGCAAGCATTGGCAAAAGTTTTCACACCTAAAGCTAGCAGATCCCAACTGCAACACCCCCGCTCAAATAGACATTCTATTAAGCAGCGATCTCATACCTCAGATAATACTCGAGGGTGTTGGGAAAATTTCAAACAAACTATTGGCACAAAATACTATTTTTGGGTGGATCCTAAGTGGGCTAGTTTCGGAACCAGTTACCACCATGACCACTCAGGTTGAGGAAATCTCAAACGAATACCTCAGTTCACAATAATCCCATTACTCTAATTTCCCCCCAAGTGGATAAGAGAATTAAAGCAGAAGCTATAGTCATACCGCAACTAACAAATATGCTTCCAAGCTGTCATATAAATAGCAAGCATTGGCAAAAGGTTTCACACCTAAAGCTAGCAGATCCCAACTGCAACACCCCCGCTCAAATAGACATTCTATTAGGCAGCGATCTCATACCTCAGATAATACTCGAGGGTGTTGAGAAAATTTCAAACAAACTATTGGCACAAAATACTATTTTTGGGTGGATCCTAAGTGGACTAGTTTCGGAACCAGTTACCACCATGACCACTCAGGTTGAGGAAATCTCAAACGAATACCTCAGTTCACAATAACCACATTACTCTAATTTCCCTCCAAGCGGATAAGAGAATTAAAGCAGAAGCTATAGTCTTACCGCAACTAACAAATATGCTTCCATGCTATCATATAAATAGCAAGCATTGGTAAAAGGTTTCACACCTAAAGCTAGCAGATCCCAACTGCAACACCCCCGCTCAAATAGACATTCTATTAGGCAGCGATCTCATACCTCAGATAATACTCGAGGGTGTTGAGAAAATTTCAAACAAACTATTGGCACAAAATACTATTTTTGGGTGGATCCTAAGTGGACTAGTTTCGGAACCAGTTACCACCATGACCACTCAGGTTGAGGAAATCTCAAACGAATATAGTCTTACCGCAACTAACAAATATGCTTCCAAGCTATCATATAAATAGCAAGCCTTGGCAAAAGGTTTCACACCTAAAGCTAGCAGATCCCAACTGCAACACCCCCGCTCAAATAGACATTCTATTAGGCAGCGATTTTATGCCTCAGATAATACTCGAGGGTGTTGAGAAAATTTCAAACAAACTATTGGCGCAAAATACTATTTTTGGCTGGATCCTAAGTGGACTAGTTTCGGAACCAGCTACCACCATGACCACTCAGGTTGAGGAAATCTTAAACGAATACCTCAGTTCACAATAATCCCATTACTCTAATTTCCCCCCAAGCGGATAAGAGAATTAAAGCAGAAGATATAGTCTTACCGCAACTAACAAATATGCTTCGAAGCTATCATATAAATAGCAAGCATTGGCAAAAGGTTTCACACCTAAAGCTAGCAGATCCCAACTGCAACACCCCCGCTCAAATAGACATTCTATTAGGCAGCGATCTCATACCTCAGATAATACTCGAGGGTGTTGAGAAAATTTCAAACAAACTATTGGCACAAAATACTATTTTTGGGTGGATCCTAAGTGGACTAGTTTCGGAACCAGTTACCACCATGACCACTCAGGTTGAGGAAATCTCAAACGAATACCTCAGTTCACAATAATCCCATTACTCTAATTTCCCCCCAAGCGGATAAGAGAATTAAAGCAGAAGCTATAGTCTTACCGCAACTAACAAATATGCTTCCAAGCTATCATATAAATAGCAAGCATTGGCAAAAGGTTTCACACCTAAAGCTAGCAGATCTCAACTGCAACACCCCCGCTCAAATAGACATTCTATTTCCCCCCAAGCGGATAAGAGAATTAAAGCAGAAGCTATAGTCTTACCGGAACTCACAAATATGCTTGCAAGCTATCATATAAATAGCAAGCATTGGCAAAAGGTTTCATACCTAAAGCTAGCAGATCCCAACTGCAACACCCCCGCTCAAATAGACATTCTATTAGGCAGCGATCTCATACCTCAGTCAATACTCGAGGGTGTTGAGAAAATTTCAAACAAACTATTGGCACAAAATACTATTTTTGGGTGGATCCTAAGTGGACTAGTTTCGGAACCAGTTACCACCATGACCACTCAGGTTGAGGAAATCTCAAACGAATACCTCAGTTCACAATAATCCCATTACTCTAATTTCGCCCCAAGCGGATAAGAGAATTAAAGCAGAAGCTATAGTCTTACTGCAACTAACAAATATGCTTCCAAGCTATCATATAAATAGCAAGCATTGGCAAAAGGTTTCACACCTAAAGCTAGCAGATCCCAACTGCAACACCCCCGCTCAAATAGACATTCTATTAGGCAGCGATCTCATACCTCAGATAATACTCGAGGGTGTTGAGAAAATTTCAAACAAACTATTGGCACAAAATACTATTTTTGGGTGGATCCTAAGTGGACTAGTTTCGGAACCAGTTACCACCATGACCACTCAGGTTGAGGAAATCTCAAACGAATACCTCAGTTCACAATAATCCCATTACTCTAATTTCCCCCCAAGCGGATAAGAGAATTAAAGCAGAAGCTATAGTCTTACCGCAACTAACAAATATGCTTCCAAGCTATCATATAAATAGCAAGCATTGGCAAAAGGTTTCATACCTAAAGCTAGCAGATCCCAACTGCAACACCCCCGCTCAAATAGACATTCTATTAGGCAGCGATCTCATACCTCATATAATACTCGAGGGTGTTGAGAAAATTTCAAACAAACTATTGGCACAAAATACTATTTTTGGGTGGATCCTAAGTGGACTAGTTTCGGAATTAGTTACCACTATGACCACTCAGGTTGAGGAAATCTCAAACGAATACCTCAGTTCACAATAATCCCATTACTCTAATTTCCCCCCAAGCGGATAAGAGAATTAAAGCAGAAGCTATAGTCTTACCGCAACTCACAAATATGCTTGCAAGCTATCATATAAAAAGCAAGCATTGGCAAAAGGTTTCATACCTAAAGCTAGCAGATCCCAACTGCAACACCCCCGCTCAAATAGACATTCTATTAGGCAGCGATCTCATACCTCAGATAATACTCGAGGGTGTTGAGAAAATTTCAAACAAACTATTGGCACAAAATACTATTTTTGGGTGGATCCTAAGTGGACTAGTTTCGGAACCAGTTACCACCATGACCACTCAGGTTGAGGAAATCTCAAACGAATACCTCAGTTCACAATAATCCCATTACTCTAATTTCGCCCCAAGCGGATAAGAGAATTAAAGCAGAAGCTATAGTCTTACTGCAACTAACAAATATGCTTCCAAGCTATCATATAAATAGCAAGCATTGGCAAAAGGTTTCACACCTAAAGCTAGCAGATCCCAACTGCAACACCCCCGCTCAAATAGACATTCTATTAGGCAGCGATCTCATACCTCAGATAATACTCGAGGGTGTTGAGAAAATTTCAAACAAACTATTGGCACAAAATACTATTTTTGGGTGGATCCTAAGTGGACTAGTTTCGGAACCAGTTACCACCATGACCACTCAGGTTGAGGAAATCTCAAACGAATACCTCAGTTCACAATAATCCCATTACTCTAATTTCCCCCCAAGCGGATAAGAGAATTAAAGCAGAAGCTATAGTCTTACCGCAACTAACAAATATGCTTCCAAGCTATCATATAAATAACAAGCATTGGCAAAAGGTTTTATACCTAAAGCTAGCAGAGCTCAACTGCAACACCCCCGCTCAAATAGACATTCTATTAGGCAGCGATCTCATGCCTCAGATAATACTCGAGGGTGTTGAGAAAATTTCAAACAAACTATTGGCACAAAATACTATTTTTGGGTGGATCCTAAGTGGACTAGTTTCGGAACCAGTTACCACCATGACCACTCAGGTTGAGGAAATCTCAAACGAATACCTCAGTTCACAATAATCCCATTACTCTAATTTCCCCCCAAGCGGATAAGAGAATTAAAGCAGAAGCTATAGTCTTACGGCAACTAACAAATATGCTTCCAAGCTATCATATAAATAGCGAGCATTGGCAAAAGGTTTCATACCTAAAGCTAGCAGATCCCAACTGCAACACCCCCGCTCAAATAGACATTCTATTAGGCAGCGATCTCATACCTCAGATAATACTCGAGGGTGTTGAGAAAATTTCAAACAAACTATTGGCACAAAATACTATTTTTGGGTGGATCCTAAGTGGACTAGTTTCGGAACCAGTTACCACCATGACCACTCAGGTTGAGGAAATCTCAAACGAATACCTCAGTTCACAATAATCCCATTACTCTAACTTCCCCCCAAGCGGATAAGAGAATTAAAGCAGAAGCTATAGTCTTACCGCAACTAACAAATATGCTTCCAAGCTATCATATAAATAGCAAGCATTGGCAAAAGGTTTCATACCTAAAGCTAGCAGATCCCAACTGCAACACCCCCGCTCAAATAGACATTCTATTAGGCAGCGATCTCATACCTCAGATAATACTCGAGGGTGTTGAGAAAATTTCAAACAAACTATTGGCACAAAATACTATTTTTGGGTGGATCCTAAGTGGACTAGTTTCGGAACCAGTTACCACCATGACCACTCAGGTTGAGGAAATCTCAAACGAATACCTCAGTTCACAATAATCCCATTACTCTAATTTCCCCCCAAGCGGATAAGAGAATTAAAGCAGAAGCTATAGTCTTACCGCAACTAACAAATATGCTTCCAAGCTATCATATAAATAGCAAGCATTGGCAAAAGGTTTCACACTTAAAGCTAGCAGATCCCAACTGCAACACCCCCGCTCAAATAGACATTCTGTTAGGCAGCGATCTCATACCTCAGATAATACTCGAGGGTGTTGAGAAAATTTCAAACAAACTATTGGCGCAAAATACTATTTTTGGGTGGATCCTAAGTGGACTAGTTTCGGAACCAGTTACCACCATGACCACTCAGGTTGAGGAACTCTCAAACGAATACCTCAGTTCACAATAATCCCATTACTCTAATTTCCCCCCAAGCGGATAAGAGAATTAAAGCAGAAGCTATAGTCTTACCGCAACTAACAAATATGCTTCCAAGCTATCATATAAATAGCGAGCATTGGCAAAAGGTTTCATACCTAAAGCTAGCAGATCCCAACTGCAACACCCCCGCTCAAATAGACATTCTATTAGGCAGCGATCTCATACCTCAGATAATACTCGAGGGTGTTGAGAAAATTTCAAACAAACTAGTGGCACAAAATACTATTTTTGGGTGGATCCTAAGTGGACTAGTTTCGGAACCAGTTACCACCATGACCACTCAGGTTGAGGAAATCTCAAACGAATACCTCAGTTCACAATAATCCCATTACTCTAATTTCCCCCCAAGCGGATATAAGAATTAAAGCAGAAGCTATAGTCTTACCGCAACTAACAAATATGCTTGCAAGCTATCATATAAATAGCAAGCATTGGCAAAAGGTTTCATACCTAAAGCTAGCTGATCCCAACTGCTACACCCCCGCTCAAATAGACATTCTATTAGGCAGCGATCTCATACCTCAGATAATACTCGAGGGTGTTGAGAAAATTTCAAACAAACTATTGGCACAAAATACTATTTTTGGGTGGATCCTAAGTGGACTAGTTTCGGAACCAGTTACCACCATGACCACTCAGGTTGAGGAAATCTCAAACGAATACCTCAGTTCACAATAATCCCATTACTCTAATTACGCCCCAAGCGGATAAGAGAATTAAAGCAGAAGCTATAGTCTTACTGCAACTAACAAATATGCTTCCAAGCTATCATATAAATAGCAAGCGTTGGCAAAAGGTTTCACATCTAAAGCTAGCAGATCCCAACTGCAACACCCCCGCTCAAATAGACATTCTATTAGGCAGCGATCTCATACCTCAGATAATACTCGAGGGTGTTGAGAAAATTTCAAACAAACTATTGGCACAAAATGCTATTTTTAGGTGGATCCTAAGTGGACTAGTTTCGGAACCAGTTACCACCATGACCACTCAGGTTGAGGAAATCTCAAACGAATACCTCAGTTCCCCCAAGCGGATAAGAGAATTAAAGCAGAAGCTATAGTCTTACCGCAACTAACAAATATGCTTCCAAGCTATCATATAAATAGCAAGCATTGGCAAAAGGTTTCACACCTAAAGCTAGCAGATCCCAACTGCAACACCCCCGCTCAAATAGACATTCTATTAAGCAGCGATCTCATACCTCAGATAATACTCGAGGGTGTTGAGAAAATTTCAAACAAACTATTGGCACAAAATACTATTTTTGGGTGGATCATAAGTGGTCTAGTTTCGGAACCAGTTACCACCATGACCACTCAGGTTGAGGAAATCTCAAACGAATACCTCAGTTCACAATAATCCCATTACTCTAATTTCCCCCCAAGCGGATAAGAGGATTAAAGCAGAAGCTATAGTCTTACCGCAACTAACAAATATGCTTCCAAGCTGTCATATAAATAGCAAGCATTGGCAAAAGGTTTCACACCTAAAGCTAGCAGATTCCAACTGCAACACCCCCGCTCAAATAGACATTCTGTTAGGCAGCGATCTCATACCTCAGATAATACTCGAGGGTGTTGAGAAAATTTCAAACAAACTATTGGCACAAAATACTATATACTGGGTGGATCCTAAGTGGACTAGTTTCGGAACCAGTTACCACCATGACCACTTAGGTTGAGGAAATCTGAAACGAATACCTCAGTTCACAATAACCCCATTACTCTAATTTCCCCCCAAGCGGATAAGAGAATTAAAGCAGAAGCTATAGTCTTACCGCAACTAACAAATATGCTTCCAAGCTATCATATAAATAGCAAGCATTGGCAAAAGGTTTCACAGCTAAAGCTAGCAGATCGCAACTGCAACACCCCCGCTCAAATAGACATTCTATTAGGCAGCGATCTCATACCTCAGATAATACTCGAGGGTGTTGAGAAAATTTCAAACAAACTATTGGCACAAAATACTATTTTTGGGTGGATCCTAAGTGGACTAGTTTCGGAACCAGTTACCACTATGACCACTCAGGTTGAGGAAATCTCAAACGAATACCTCAGTTCACAATAATCCCATTACTCTAATTTCCCCCCAAGGGGATAAGAGAATTAAAGCAGAAGCTATAGTCTTACCGCAACTAACAAATATGCTTCCAAGCTATCATATAAATAGCAAGCATTGGCAAAAGGTTTCACACCTAAAGCTAGCAGATCCCAACTGCAACACCCCCGCTCAAATAGACATTCTATTAGGCAGCGAGCTCATACCTCAGATAATACTCGAGGGTGTTGAGAAAATTTCAAACAAACTATTGGCACAAAATACTATTTTTGGGTGGATCCTAAGTGGACTAGTTTCGGAACCAGTTACCACCATGACCACTCAGGTTGAGGAAATCTCAAACGAATACCTCAGTTCACAATAATCCCATTACTCTAATTTCCCCCCAAGTGGATAAGAGAATTAAAGCAGAAGCTATAGTCATACCGCAACTAACAAATATGCTTCCAAGCTATCATATAAATAGCAAGCATTGGCAAAAGGTTTCACACCTAAAGCTAGCAGATCCCAACTGCAACACCCCCGCTCAAATAGACATTCTATTAGGCAGCGATCTCATACCTCAGATAATTCTCGAGGGTGTTGAGAAAATTTCAAACAAACAATTGGCACAAAATACTATTTTTGGGTGGATCCTAAGTGGACTAGTTTCGGAACCAGTTACCACCATGACCACTCAGGTTGAGGAAATCTCAAACGAATACCTCAGTTCACAATAATCCCATTACTCTAATTTCCCCCCAAGTGGATAAGAGAATTAAAGCAGAAGCTATAGTCATACCGCAACTAACAAATATGCTTCCAAGCTATCATATAAATAGCAAGCATTGGCAAAAGGTTTCACACCTAAAGCTAGCAGATCCCAACTGCAACACCCCCGCTCAAATAGACATTCTATTAGGCAGCGATCTCATACCTCAGATAATACTCGAGGGTGTTGAGAAAATTTCAAACAAACTATTGGCACAAAATACTATTTTTGGGTGGATCCTAAGTGGACTAGTTTCGAAACCAGTTACCACCATGACCACTCAGGTTGAGGAAATCTCAAACGAATACCTCAGTTCACAATAACCACATTACTCTAATTTCCCTCCAAGCGGATAAGAGAATTAAAGCAGAAGCTATAGTCTTACCGCAACTAACAAATATGCTTCCATGCTATCATATAAATAGCAAGCATTGGTAAAAGGTTTCACACCTAAAGCTAGCAGATCCCAACTGCAACACCCCCGCTCAAATAGACATTCTATTAGGCAGCGATCTCATACCTCAGATAATACTCGAGGGTGTTGAGAAAATTTCAAACAAACTATTGGCACAAAATACTATTTTTGGGTGGATCCTAAGTGGACTAGTTTCGGAACCAGTTACCACCATGACCACTCAGGTTGAGGAAATCTCAAACGAATATAGTCTTACCGCAACTAACAAATATGCTTCCAAGCTATCATATAAATAGCAAGCCTTGGCAAAAGGTTTCACACCTAAAGCTAGCAGATCCCAACTGCAACACCCCCGCTCAAATAGACATTCTATTAGGCAGCGATCTCATACCTCAGATAATACTCGAGGGTGTTGAGAAAATTTCAAACAAACTATTGGCGCAAAATACTATTTTTGGCTGGATCCTAAGTGGACTAGTTTCGGAACCAGCTACCACCATGACCACTCAGGTTGAGGAAATCTTAAACGAATACCTCAGTTCACAATAATCCCATTACTCTAATTTCCCCCCAAGCGGATAAGAGAATTAAAGCAGAAGATATAGTCTTACCGCAACTAACAAATATGCTTCGAAGCTATCATATAAATAGCAAGCATTGGCAAAAGGTTTCACACCTAAAGCTAGCAGATCCCAACTGCAACACCCCCGCTCAAATAGACATTCTATTAGGCAGCGATCTCATACCTCAGATAATACTCGAGGGTGTTGAGAAAATTTCAAACAAACTATTGGCACAAAATACTATTTTTGGGTGGATCCTAAGTGGACTAGTTTCGGAACCAGTTACCACCATGACCACTCAGGTTGAGGAAATCTCAAACGAATACCTCAGTTCACAATAATCCCATTACTCTAATTTCCCCCCAAGCGGATAAGAGAATTAAAGCAGAAGCTATAGTCTTACCGCAACTAACAAATATGCTTCCAAGCTATCATATAAATAGCAAGCATTGGCAAAAGGTTTCACACCTAAAGCTAGCAGATCCCAACTGCAACACCCCCGCTCAAATAGACATTCTATTAGGCAGCGATCTCATACCTCAGATAATACTCGAGGGTGTTGAGAAAATTTCACACAAACTATTGGCACAAAATACTATTTTTGGGTGGATGCTAAGTGGACTAGTTTCGGAACCAGTTACCACCATGACCACTCAGGTTGAGGAAATCTCAAACGAATACCTCAGTTCACAATAATCCCATTACTCTAATTTCCCCCCAAGCGGATAAGAGAATTAAAGCAGAAGCTATAGTCTTACCGCAACTAACAAATATGCTTCCAAGCTATCATATAAATAGCAAGCATTGGCAAAAGGTTTCACACCTAAAGCTAGCAGATCCCAACTGCAACACCCCCGCTCAAATAGACATTCTATTTGGTAGCGATCTCATACCTCAGATAATACTCGAGGGTGTTGAGAAAATTTCAAGCAAACTATTGGCACAAAATACTATTTTTGGGTGGATCCTAAGTGGACTAGTTTCGGAACCAGTTACCACTATGACCACTCAGGTTGAGGAAATCTCAAACGAATACCTCAGTTCACAATAATCCCATTACTCTAATTTCCCCCCAAGCGGATAAGAGAATTAAAGCAGAAGCTATAGTCTTACCGCAACTAACAAATATGCTTCCAAGCTATCATATAAATAGCGAGCATTGGCAAAAGGTTTCATACCTAAAGCTAGCAGATCCCAACTGCAACACCCCCGCTCAAATAGACATTCTATTAGGCAGCGATCTCATACCTCAGATAATACTCGAGGGTGTTGAGAAAATTTCAAACAAACTAGTGGCACAAAATACTATTTTTGGGTGGATCCTAAGTGGACTAGTTTCGGAACCAGTTACCACCATGACCACTCAGGTTGAGGAAATCTCAAACGAATGCCTCAGTTCACAATAATCCCATTACTCTAATTTCCCCCCAAGCGGATATAAGAATTAAAGCAGAAGCTATAGTCTTACCGCAACTAACAAATATGCTTGCAAGCTATCATATAAATAGCAAGCATTGGCAAAAGGTTTCATACCTAAAGCTAGCTGATCCCAACTGCTACACCCCCGCTCAAATAGACATTCTATTAGGCAGCGATCTCATACCTCAGATAATACTCGAGGGTGTTGAGAAAATTTCAAACAAACTATTGGCACAAAATACTATTTTTGGGTGGATCCTAAGTGGACTAGTTTCGGAACCAGTTACCACCATGACCACTCAGGTTGAGGAAATCTCAAACGAATACCTCAGTTCACAATAATCCCATTACTCTAATTACGCCCCAAGCGGATAAGAGAATTAAAGCAGAAGCTATAGTCTTACTGCAACTAACAAATATGCTTCCAAGCTATCATATAAATAGCAAGCGTTGGCAAAAGGTTTCACATCTAAAGCTAGCAGATCCCAACTGCAACACCCCCGCTCAAATAGACATTCTATTAGGCAGCGATCTCATACCTCAGATAATACTCGAGGGTGTTGAGAAAATTTCAAACAAACTATTGGCACAAAATGCTATTTTTAGGTGGATCCTAAGTGGACTAGTTTCGGAACCAGTTACCACCATGACCACTCAGGTTGAGGAAATCTCAAACGAATACCTCAGTTCCCCCAAGCGGATAAGAGAATTAAAGCAGGAGCTATAGTCTTACCGCAACTAACAAATATGCTTCCAAGCTATCATATAAATAGCAAGCATTGGCAAAAGGTTTCACACCTAAAGCTAGCAGATCCCAACTGCAACACCCCCGCTCAAATAGACATTCTATTAAGCAGCGATCTCATACCTCAGATAATACTCGAGGGTGTTGAGAAAATTTCAAACAAACTATTGGCACAAAATACTATTTTTGGGTGGATCATAAGTGGTCTAGTTTCGGAACCAGTTACCACCATGACCACTCAGGTTGAGGAAATCTCAAACGAATACCTCAGTTCACAATAATCCCATTACTCTAATTTCCCCCCAAGCGGATAAGAGGATTAAAGCAGAAGCTATAGTCTTACCGCAACTAACAAATATGCTTCCAAGCTGTCATATAAATAGCAAGCATTGGCAAAAGGTTTCACACCTAAAGCTAGCAGATTCCAACTGCAACACCCCCGCTCAAATAGACATTCTGTTAGGCAGCGATCTCATACCTCAGATAATACTCGAGGGTGTTGAGAAAATTTCAAACAAACTATTGGCACAAAATACTATATACTGGGTGGATCCTAAGTGGACTAGTTTCGGAACCAGTTACCACCATGACCACTTAGGTTGAGGAAATCTGAAACGAATACCTCAGTTCACAATAACCCCATTACTCTAATTTCCCCCCAAGCGGATAAGAGAATTAAAGCAGAAGCTATAGTCTTACCGCAACTAACAAATATGCTTCCAAGCTATCATATAAATAGCAAGCATTGGCAAAAGGTTTCACAGCTAAAGCTAGCAGATCGCAACTGCAACACCCCCGCTCAAATAGACATTCTATTAGGCAGCGATCTCATACCTCAGATAATACTCGAGGGTGTTGAGAAAATTTCAAACAAACTATTGGCACAAAATACTATTTTTGGGTGGATCCTAAGTGGACTAGTTTCGGAACCAGTTACCACTATGACCACTCAGGTTGAGGAAATCTCAAACGAATACCTCAGTTCACAATAATCCCATTACTCTAATTTCCCCCCAAGGGGATAAGAGAATTAAAGCAGAAGCTATAGTCTTACCGCAACTAACAAATATGCTTCCAAGCTATCATATAAATAGCAAGCATTGGCAAAAGGTTTCACACCTAAAGCTAGCAGATCCCAACTGCAACACCCCCGCTCAAATAGACATTCTATTAGGCAGCGAGCTCATACCTCAGATAATACTCGAGGGTGTTGAGAAAATTTCAAACAAACTATTGGCACAAAATACTATTTTTGGGTGGATCCTAAGTGGACTAGTTTCGGAACCAGTTACCACCATGACCACTCAGGTTGAGGAAATCTCAAACGAATACCTCAGTTCACAATAATCCCATTACTCTAATTTCCCCCCAAGTGGATAAGAGAATTAAAGCAGAAGCTATAGTCATACCGCAACTAACAAATATGCTTCCAAGCTATCATATAAATAGCAAGCATTGGCAAAAGGTTTCACACCTAAAGCTAGCAGATCCCAACTGCAACACCCCCGCTCAAATAGACATTCTATTAGGCAGCGATCTCATACCTCAGATAATTCTCGAGGGTGTTGAGAAAATTTCAAACAAACAATTGGCACAAAATACTATTTTTGGGTGGATCCTAAGTGGACTAGTTTCGGAACCAGTTACCACCATGACCACTCAGGTTGAGGAAATCTCAAACGAATACCTCAGTTCACAATAATCCCATTACTCTAATTTCCCCCCAAGTGGATAAGAGAATTAAAGCAGAAGCTATAGTCATACCGCAACTAACAAATATGCTTCCAAGCTATCATATAAATAGCAAGCATTGGCAAAAGGTTTCACACCTAAAGCTAGCAGATCCCAACTGCAACACCCCCGCTCAAATAGACATTCTATTAGGCAGCGATCTCATACCTCAGATAATACTCGAGGGTGTTGAGAAAATTTCAAACAAACTATTGGCACAAAATACTATTTTTGGGTGGATCCTAAGTGGACTAGTTTCGAAACCAGTTACCACCATGACCACTCAGGTTGAGGAAATCTCAAACGAATACCTCAGTTCACAATAACCACATTACTCTAATTTCCCTCCAAGCGGATAAGAGAATTAAAGCAGAAGCTATAGTCTTACCGCAACTAACAAATATGCTTCCATGCTATCATATAAATAGCAAGCATTGGTAAAAGGTTTCACACCTAAAGCTAGCAGATCCCAACTGCAACACCCCCGCTCAAATAGACATTCTATTAGGCAGCGATCTCATACCTCAGATAATACTCGAGGGTGTTGAGAAAATTTCAAACAAACTATTGGCACAAAATACTATTTTTGGGTGGATCCTAAGTGGACTAGTTTCGGAACCAGTTACCACCATGACCACTCAGGTTGAGGAAATCTCAAACGAATATAGTCTTACCGCAACTAACAAATATGCTTCCAAGCTATCATATAAATAGCAAGCCTTGGCAAAAGGTTTCACACCTAAAGCTAGCAGATCCCAACTGCAACACCCCCGCTCAAATAGACATTCTATTAGGCAGCGATCTCATACCTCAGATAATACTCGAGGGTGTTGAGAAAATTTCAAACAAACTATTGGCGCAAAATACTATTTTTGGCTGGATCCTAAGTGGACTAGCTTCGGAACCAGCTACCACCATGACCACTCAGGTTGAGGAAATCTTAAACGAATACCTCAGTTCACAATAATCCCATTACTCTAATTTCCCCCCAAGCGGATAAGAGAATTAAAGCAGAAGATATAGTCTTACCGCAACTAACAAATATGCTTCGAAGCTATCATATAAATAGCAAGCATTGGCAAAAGGTTTCACACCTAAAGCTAGCAGATCCCAACTGCAACACCCCCGCTCAAATAGACATTCTATTAGGCAGCGATCTCATACCTCAGATAATACTCGAGGGTGTTGAGAAAATTTCAAACAAACTATTGGCACAAAATACTATTTTTGGGTGGATCCTAAGTGGACTAGTTTCGGAACCAGTTACCACCATGACCACTCAGGTTGAGGAAATCTCAAACGAATACCTCAGTTCACAATAATCCCATTACTCTAATTTCCCCCCAAGCGGATAAGAGAATTAAAGCAGAAGCTATAGTCTTACCGCAACTAACAAATATGCTTCCAAGCTATCATATAAATAGCAAGCATTGGCAAAAGGTTTCACACCTAAAGCTAGCAGATCCCAACTGCAACACCCCCGCTCAAATAGACATTCTATTAGGCAGCGATCTCATACCTCAGATAATACTCGAGGGTGTTGAGAAAATTTCACACAAACTATTGGCACAAAATACTATTTTTGGGTGGATGCTAAGTGGACTAGTTTCGGAACCAGTTACCACCATGACCACTCAGGTTGAGGAAATCTCAAACGAATACCTCAGTTCACAATAATCCCATTACTCTAATTTCCCCCCAAGCGGATAAGAGAATTAAAGCAGAAGCTATAGTCTTACCGCAACTAACAAATATGCTTCCAAGCTATCATATAAATAGCAAGCATTGGCAAAAGGTTTCACACCTAAAGCTAGCAGATCCCAACTGCAACACCCCCGCTCAAATAGACATTCTATTTGGTAGCAATTTCATACCTCAGATAATACTCGAGGGTGTTGAGAAAATTTCAAGCAAACTATTGGCACAAAATACTATTTTTGGGTGGATCCTAAGTGGACTAGTTTCGGAACCAGTTACCACCATGACCACTCAGGTTGAGGAAATCTCAAACGAATACCTCAGTTCAAAATAATCCCATTACTCTAATTTCCCCCCAAGCGGATAAGAGAATTAAAGCAGAAGCTATAGTCTTACCGCAACTAACAAATATGCTTCCAAGCTATCGAATAAATAACAAGCATTGGCAAAAGGTTTCATACCTAAAGCTAGCAGATCCCAACTGCAACACCCCCGCTCAAATAGACATTCTATTAGGCAGCGATCTCATACCTCAGATAATACTCGAGGGTGTTGTGAAAATTTCAAACAAACTATTGGCACAAAATACTATTTTTGGGTGGATCCTAAGTGGACTAGTTTCGGAACCAGTTACCACCATGACCACTCAGGTTGAGGAAATCTCAAACAAATACCTCAGTTCACAATAATCCCATTACTCTAACTTCCCCCCAAGCGGATAAGAGAATTAAAGCAGAAGCTATAGTCTTACCGCAACTAACAAATATGCTTCCAAGCTATCATATAAATAGCAAGCATTGGCAAAAGGTTTCACACCTAAAGCTAGCAGATTCCAACTGCAACACCCCCGCTCAAATAGACATTCTGTTAGGCAGCGATCTCATACCTCAGATAATACTCGAGGGTGTTGAGAAAATTTCAAACAAACTATTGGCACAAAATACTATATACTGGGTGGATCCTAAGTGGACTAGTTTCGGAACCAGTTACCACCATGACCACTTAGGTTGAGGAAATCTGAAACGAATACCTCAGTTCACAATAACCCCATTACTCTAATTTCCCCCCAAGCGGATAAGAGAATTAAAGCAGAAGCTATAGTCTTACCGCAACTAACAAATATGCTTCCAAGCTATCATATAAATAGCAAGCATTGGCAAAAGGTTTCACACCTAAAGCTAGCAGATCGCAACTGCAACACCCCCGCTCAAATAGACATTCTATTAGGCAGCGATCTCATACCTCAGATAATACTCGAGGGTGTTGGAAAAATTTCAAACAAACTATTGGCACAAAATACTATTTTTGGGTGGATCCTAAGTGGACTAGTTTCGGAACCAGTTACCACCATGACCACTCAGGTTGAGGAAATCTCAAACGAATACCTCAGTTCACAATAATCCCATTACTCTAATTTCCCCCCAAGCGGATAAGAGAATTAAAGCAGAAGCTATAGTCTTACCGCAACTAACAAATATGCTCCCAAGCTATCATATAAATAGCAAGCATTGGCAAAAGGTTTCACACCTAAAGCTAGCAGATCCCAACTGCAACACCCCCGCTCAAATAGACATTCTATTAGGCAGCGATCTCATACCTCAGATAATACTCGAGGGTGTTGAGAAAATTTCAAACAAACTATTGGCACAAAATACTATTTTTGGGTGGATCCTAAGTGGACTAGTTTCGGAACCAGTTACCACCATGACCACTCAGGTTGAGGAAATCTCAAACGAATACCTCAGTTCACAATAACCACATTACTCTAATTTCCCTCCAAGCGGATAAGAGAATTAAAGCAGAAGCTATAGTCTTACCGCAACTAACAAATATGCTTCCATGCTATCATATAAATAGAAAGCATTGGTAAAAGGTTTCACACCTAAAGCTAGCAGATCCCAACTGCAACACCCCCGCTCAAATAGACATTCTATTAGGCAGCGATCTCATACCTCAGATAATACTCGGGGGTGTTGAGAAAATTTCAAACAAACTATTGGCACAAAATACTATTTTTGGGTGGATCCTAAGTGGACTAGTTTCGGAACCAGTTACCACCATGACCACTCAGGTTGAGGAAATCTCAAACGAATACCTCAGTTCCCCCAAGCGGATAAGAGAATTAAAGCAGAAGCTATAGTCTTACCGCAACTAACAAATATGCTTCCAAGCTATCATATAAATAGCAAGCATTGGCAAAAGTTTTCACACCTAAAGCTAGCAGATCCCAACTGCAACACCCCCGCTCAAATAGACATTCTATTAAGCAGCGATCTCATACCTCAGATAATACTCGAGGGTGTTGAGAAAATTTCAAACAAACTATTGGCACAAAATACTATTTTTGGGTGGATCCTAAGTGGACTAGTTTCGGAACCAGTTACCACCATGACCACTCAGGTTGAGGAAATCTCAAACGAATATAGTCTTACCGCAACTAACAAATATGCTACCAAGCTATCATATAAATAGCAAGCATTGGTAAAAGGTTTCACACCTAAAGCTAGCAGATCCCAACTGCAACACCCCCGCTCAAATAGACATTCTATTAGGCAGCGATCTCATACCTCAGATAATACTCGAGGGTGTTGAGAAAATTTCAAACAAACTATTGGCACAAAATACTATTTTTGGGTGGATCCTAAGTGGACTAGTTTCGGAACCAGTTACCACCATGACCACTCAGGTTGAGGAAATCTCAAACGAATATAGTCTTACCGCAACTAACAAATATGCTTCCAAGCTATCATATAAATAGCAAGCATTGGCAAAAGGTTTCACACCTAAAGCTAGCAGATCCCAACTGCAACACCCCCGCTCAAATAGACATTCTATTAGGCAGCGATCTCATACCTCAGATAATACTCGAGGGTGTTGAGAAAATTTCAAACAAACTATTGGCACAAAATACTATTTTTGGGTGGATCCTAAGTGGACTAGTTTCGGAACCAGCTACCACCATGACCACTCAGGTTGAGGAAATCTTAAACGAATACCTCAGTTCACAATAATCCCATTACTCTAATTTCCCCCCAAGCGGATAAGAGAATTAAAGCAGAAGCTATAGTCTTACCGCAACTAACAAATATGCTTCCATGCTATCATATAAATAGCAAGCATTGGTAAAAGGTTTCACACCTAAAGCTAGCAGATCCCAACTGCAACACCCCCGCTCAAATAGACATTCTATTAGGCAGCGATCTCATACCTCAGATAATACTCGAGGGTGTTGAGAAAATTTCAAACAAACTATTGGCACAAAATACTATTTTTGGGTGGATCCTAAGTGGACTAGTTTCGGAACCAGTTACCACCATGACCACTCAGGTTGAGGAAATCTCAAACGAATATAGTCTTACCGCAACTAACAAATATGCTTCCAAGCTATCATATAAATAGCAAGCCTTGGCAAAAGGTTTCACACCTAAAGCTAGCAGATCCCAACTGCAACACCCCCGCTCAAATAGACATTCTATTAGGCAGCGATCTCATACCTCAGATAATACTCGAGGGTGTTGAGAAAATTTCAAACAAACTATTGGCACAAAATACTATTTTTGGGTGGATCCTAAGTGGACTAGTTTCGGAACCAGCTACCACCATGACCACTCAGGTTGAGGAAATCTCAAACGAATACCTCAGTTCACAATAATCCCATTACTCTAATTTCCCCCCAAGCGGATAAGAGAATTAAAGCAGAAGATATAGTCTTACCGCAACTAACAAATATGCTTCCAAGCTATCATATAAATAGCAAGCATTGGCAAAAGGTTTCATACCTAAAGCTAGCAGATCCCAACTGCAACACCCCCGCTCAAATAGACATTCTATTAGGCAGCGATCTCATACCTCAGATAATACTCGAGGGTGTTGTGAAAATTTCAAACAAACTATTGGCACAAAATACTATTTTTGGGTGGATCCTAAGTGGACTAGTTTCGGAACCAGTTACCACCATGACCACTCAGGTTGAGGAAATCTCAAACGAATACCTCAGTTCACAATAATCCCATTACTCTAATTTCCCCCCAAGCGGATAAGAGAATTAAAGCAGAAGCTATAGTCTTACCGCAACTAACAAATATGCTTCCAAGCTATCATATAAATAGCAAGCATTGGCAATAGGTTTCACACCTAAAGCTAGCAGATCCCAACTGCAACACCCCCGCTCAAATAGACATTCTATTAGGCAGCGATCTCATACCTCAGATAATACTCGAGGGTGTTGAGAAAATTTCAAACAAACTATTGGCACAAAATACTATTTTTGGGTGGATCCTAAGTGGACTAGTTTCGGAACCAGCTACCACCATGACCACTCAGGTTGAGGAAATCTTAAACGAATACCTCAGTTCACAATAATCCCATTACTCTAATTTCCCCCCAAGCGGATAAGAGAATTAAAGCAGAAGATATAGTCTTACCGCAACTAACAAATATGCTTCCAAGCTATCATATAAATAGCAAGCATTGGCAAAAGGTTTCACACCTAAAGCTAGCAGATCCCAACTGCAACACCCCCGCTCAAATAGACATTCTATTAGGCAGCGATCTCATACCTCAGATAATACTCGCAGGTGTTGAGAAAATTTCAAACAAACTATTGGCACAAAATACTATTTTTGGGTGGATCCTAAGTTTACTAGTTTCGGAACCAGTTACCACCATGACCACTCAGGTTGAGGAAATCTCAAACGAATACCTCAGTTCACAATAATCCCATTACTCTAATTTCCCCCCAAGCGGATAAGAGAATTAAAGCAGAAGCTATAGTCTTACCGCAACTAACAAATATGCTTCCAAGCTATCATATAAATAGCAAGCATTGGCAAAAGGTTTCACACCTAAAGCTAGCAGATCCCAACTGCAACACCCCCGCTCAAATAGACATTCTATTAGGCAGCGATCTCATACCTCAGATAATACTCGAGGGTGTTGGAAAAATTTCAAACAAACTATTGGCACAAAATACTATTTTTGGGTGGATCCTAAGTGGACTAGTTTCGGAACCAGTTACCACCATGACCACTCAGGTTGAGGAATTCTCAAACGAATACCTCAGTTCCCCCAAGCGGATAAGAGAATTAAAGCAGAAGCTATAGTCTTACCGCAACTAACAAATATGCTTCCAAGCTATCATATAAATAGCAAGCATTGGCAAAAGGTTTCACACCTAAAGCTAGCAGATCCCAACTGCAACACCCCCGCTCAAATAGACCTTCTATTAGGCAGCGATCTCATACCTCAGATAATACTCGCAGGTGTTGAGAAAATTTCAAACAAACTATTGGCACAAAATACTATTTTTGGGTGGATCCTAAGTTTACTAGTTTCGGAACCAGTTACCACCATGACCACTCAGGTTGAGGAAATCTCAAACGAATACCTCAGTTCACAATAATCACATTACTCTAATTTCCCCCCAAGCGGATAAGAGAATTAAAGCAGAAGCTATAGTCTTACCGCAGCTAACAAATATGCTTCCAAGCTATCATATAAATAGCAAGCATTGGCAAAAGGTTTCACATCTAAAGCTAGCAGATCCCAACTGCAACACCCCCGCTCAAAAAAAACATTCTATTAGGCAGCGATCTCATACCTCAGATAATACTCGAGGGTGTTGGGAAAATTTCAAACAAACTATTGGCACAAAATACTATTTTTGGGTGGATCCTAAGTGGACTAGTTTCGGAACCAGTTACCACCATGACCACTCAGGTTGAGGAATTCTCAAACGAATACCTCAGTTCCCCCAAGCGGATAAGAGAATTAAAGCAGAAGCTATAGTCTTACCGCAACTAACAAATATGCTTCCAAGCTATCATATAAATAGCAAGCATTGGCACAAGGTTTCACACCTAAAGCTAGCAGATCCCAACTGCAACACCCCCGCTCAAATAGACATTCTATTAGGCAGCGATCTCATACCTCAGATAATACTCGAGGGTGTTGAGAAAATTTCAAACAAACTATTGGCACAAAATACTATTTTTGGGTGGATCCTAAGTGGACTAGTTTCGGAACCAGCTACCACCATGACCACTCAGGTTGAGGAAATCTCAAACGAATACCTCAGTTCACAATAATCCCATTACTCTAATTTCCCCCCAAGCGGATAAGAAAATTAAAGCAGAAGCTATAGTCTTACCGCAGCTAACAAATATGCTTCCAAGCTATCATATAAATAGCAAGCATTGGCAAAAGGTTTCACATCTAAAGCTAGCAGATCCCAACTGCAACACCCCCGCTCAAAAAAAACATTCTATTAGGCAGCGATCTCATACCTCAGATAATACTCGAGGGTGTTGGGAAAATTTCAAACAAACTATTGGCACAAAATACTATTTTTGGGTGGATCCTAAGTGGACTAGTTTCGGAACCAGTTACCACCATGACCACTCAGGTTGAGGAAATCTCAAACGAATATAGTCTTACCGCAACTAACAAATATGCTTCCAAGCTATCATATAAATAGCAAGCCTTGGCAAAAGGTTTCACACCTAAAGCTAGCAGATCCCAACTGCAACACCCCCGCTCAAATAGACATTCTATTAGGCAGCGATCTCATACCTCAGATAATACTCGAGGGTGTTGAGAAAATTTCAAACAAACTATTGGCGCAAAATACTATTTTTGGGTGGATCCTAAGTGGACTAGTTTCGGAACCAGCTACCACCATGACCACTCAGGTTGAGGAAATCTTAAACGAATACCTCAGTTCACAATAATCCCATTACTCTAATTTCCCCCCAAGCGGATAAGAGAATTAAAGCAGAAGATATAGTCTTACCGCAACTAACAAATATGCTTCCAAGCTATCATATAAATAGCAAGCATTGGCAAAAGGTTTCACACCTAAAGCTAGCAGATCCCAACTGCAACACCCCCGCTCAAATAGACATTCTATTAGGCAGCGATCTCATACCTCAGATAATACTCGAGGGTGTTGAGAAAATTTCAAACAAACTATTGGCACAAAATACTATTTTTGGGTGGATCCTAAGTGGACTAGTTTCGGAACCAGTTACCACCATGACCACTCAGGTTGAGGAAATCTCAAACGAATACCTCAGTTCCCCCAAGCGGATAAGAGAATTAAAGCAGAAGCTATACTCTTACCGCAACTAACAAATATGCTTCCAAGCTATCATATAAATAGCAAGCATTGGCAAAAGGTTTCACACCTAAAGCTAGCAGATCCCAACTGCAACACCCCCGCTCAAATAGACATTCTATTAGGCAGCGATCTCATACCTCAGATAATACTCGAGGGTGTTGAGAAAATTTCAAGCAAACTATTGGCACAAAATACTATTTTTTGGTGGATCCTAAGTGGACTAGTTTCGGAACCAGTTACCACCATGACCACTCAGGTTGAGGAAATCTCAAACGAATACCTCAGTTCAAAATAATCCCATTACTCTAATTTCCCCCCAAGCGGATAAGAGAATTAAAGCAGAAGCTATAGTCTTACCGCAACTAACAAATATGCTTTCAAGCTATCATATAAATAGCAAGCATTGGCAAAAGGTTTCATACCTAAAGCTAGCAGATCCCAACTGCAACACCCCCGCTCAAATAGACATTCTATTAGGCAGCGATCTCATACCTCAGATAATACTCGAGGGTGTTGTGAAAATTTCAAACAAACTATTGGCACAAAATACTATTTTTGGGTGGATCCTAAGTGGACTAGTTTCGGAACCAGTTACCACCATGACCACTCAGGTTGAGGAAATCTCAAACGAATACCTCAGTTCACAATAATCCCATTACTCTAACTTCCCCCCAAGCGGATAAGAGAATTAAAGCAGAAGCTATAGTCTTACCGCAACTAACAAATATGCTTCCAAGCTATCATATAAATAGCAAGCATTGGCAAAAGGTTTCATACCTAAAGCTAGCAGATCCCAACTGCAACACCCCCGCTCAAATAGACATTCTATTAGGCAGCGATCTCATACCTCAGATAATACTCGAGGGTGTTGAGAAAATTTCAAACAAACTATTGGCACAAAATACTATTTTTGGGTGGATCCTAAGTGGACTAGTTTCGGAACCAGTTACCACCATGACCACTCAGGTTGAGGAAATCTCAAACGAATACCTCAGTTCCCCCAAGCGGATAAGAGAATTAAAGCAGAAGCTATAGTCTTACCGCAACTAACAAATATGCTTCCAAGCTATCATATAAATTGCAAGCATTGGCACAAGGTTTCACACCTAAAGCTAGCAGATCCCAACTGCAACACCCCCGCTCAAATAGACATTCTATTAGGCAGCGATCTCATACCTCAGATAATACTCGAGGGTGTTGAGAAAATTTCAAACAAACTATTGGCACAAAATACTATTTTTGGGTGGATCCTAAGTGGACTAGTTTCGGAACCAGTTACCACCATGACCACTCAGGTTGAGGAAATCTCAAACGAATACCTCAGTTCCCCCAAGCGGATAAGAGAATTAAAGCAGAAGCTATAGTCTTACCGCAACTAACAAATATGCTTCCAAGCTATCATATAAATTGCAAGCATTGGCACAAGGTTTCACACCTAAAGCTAGCAGATCCCAACTGCAACACCCCCGCTCAAATAGACATTCTATTAGGCAGCGATCTCATACCTCAGATAATACTCGAGGGTGTTGAGAAAATTTCAAACAAACTATTGGCACAAAATACTATTTTTGGGTGGATCCTAAGTGGACTAGTTTCGGAACCAGTTACCACCATGACCACTCAGGTTGAGGAAATCTCAAACGAATACCTCAGTTCACAATAATCCCATTACTCTAACTTCCCCCCAAGCGGATAAGAGAATTAAAGCAGAAGCTATAGTCTTACCGCAACTAACAAATATGCTTCCAAGCTATCATATAAATAGCAAGCATTGGCAAAAGGTTTCACATCTAAAGCTAGCAGATCCCAACTGCAACACCCCCGCTCAAAAAAAACATTCTATTAGGCAGCGATCTCATACCTCAGATAATACTCGAGGGTGTTGGGAAAATTTCAAACAAACTATTGGCACAAAATACTATTTTTGGGTGGATCCTAAGTGGACTAGTTTCGGAACCAGTTACCACCATGACCACTCAGGTTGAGGAATGCTCAAACGAATACCTCAGTTCCCCCAAGCGGATAAGAGAATTAAAGCAGAATCTATAGTCTTACCGCAACTAACAAATATGCTTCCAAGCTATCATATAAATTGCAAGCATTGGCACAAGGTTTCACACCTAAAGCTAGCAGATCCCAACTGCAACACCCCCGCTCAAATAGACATTCTATTAGGCAGCGATCTCATACCTCAGATAATACTCGAGGGTGTTGAGAAAATTTCAAACAAACTATTGGCACAAAATACTATTTTTGGGTGGATCCTAAGTGGACTAGTTTCGGAACCAGTTACCACCATGACCACTCAGGTTGAGGAAATCTCAAACGAATACCTCAGTTCACAATAATCCCATTACTCTAATTTCCCCCCAAGCGGATAAGAGAATTAAAGCAGAAGCTATAGTCTTACCGCAACTAACAAATATGCTTCCAAGCTATCATATAAATAGCAAGCATTGGCAAAAGGTTTCACACCTAAAGCTAGCAGATCCCAACTGCAACACCCCCGCTCAAATAGACATTCTATTAGGCAGCGATCTCATACCTCAGATAATACTCGAGGGTGTTGAGAAAATTTCAAGCAAACTATTGGCACAAAATACTATTTTTTGGTGGATCCTAAGTGGACTAGTTTCGGAACCAGTTACCACCATGACCACTCAGGTTGAGGAAATCTCAAACGAATACCTCAGTTCAAAATAATCCCATTACTCTAATTTCCCCCCAAGCGGATAAGAGAATTAAAGCAGAAGCTATAGTCTTACCGCAACTAACAAATATGCTTTCAAGCTATCATATAAAAAGCAAGCATTGGCAAAAGGTTTCATACCTAAAGCTAGCAGATCCCAACTGCAACACCCCCGCTCAAATAGACATTCTATTAGGCAGCGATCTCATACCTCAGATAATACTCGAGGGTGTTGTGAAAATTTCAAACAAACTATTGGCACAAAATACTATTTTTGGGTGGATCCTAAGTGGACTAGTTTCGGAACCAGTTACCACCATGACCACTCAGGTTGAGGAAATCTCAAACGAATACCTCAGTTCACAATAATCCCATTACTCTAACTTCCCCCCAAGCGGATAAGAGAATTAAAGCAGAAGCTATAGTCTTACCGCAACTAACAAATATGCTTCCAAGCTATCATATAAATAGCAAGCATTGGCAAAAGGTTTCATACCTAAAGCTAGCAGATCCCAACTGCAACACCCCCGCTCAAATAGACATTCTATTAGGCAGCGATCTCATACCTCAGATAATACTCGAGGGTGTTGAGAAAATTTCAAACAAACTATTGGCACAAAATACTATTTTTGGGTGGATCCTAAGTGGACTAGTTTCGGAACCAGTTACCACCATGACCACTCAGGTTGAGGAAATCTCAAACGAATACCTCAGTTCCCCCAAGCGGATAAGAGAATTAAAGCAGAAGCTATAGTCTTACCGCAACTAACAAATATGCTTCCAAGCTATCATATAAATAGCAAGCATTGGCAAAAGGTTTCACACTTAAAGCTAGCAGATCCCAACTGCAACACCCCCGCTCAAATAGACATTCTATTAGGCAGCGATCTCATACCTCAGATAATACTCGCAGGTGTTGAGAAAATTTCAAACAAACTATTGGCACAAAATACTATTTTTGGGTGGATCCTAAGTTTACTAGTTTCGGAACCAGTTACCACCATGACCACTCAGGTTGAGGAAATCTCAAACGAATACCTCAGTTCACAATAATCCCATTACTCTAATTTCCCCCCACACGGATAAGAGAATTAAAGCAGAAGCTATAGTCTTACCGCAACTAACAAATATGCTTCCAAGCTATCATATAAATAGCAAGCATTGGCAAAAGGTTTCACACCTAAAGCTAGCAGATCCCAACTGCAACACCCCCGCTCAAATAGACATTCTATTAGGCAGCGATCTCATACCTCAGATAATACTCGAGGGTGTTGGAAAAATTTCAAACAAACTATTGGCACAAAATACTATTTTTGGGTGGATCCTAAGTGGACTAGTTTCGGAACCAGTTACCACCGTGGCCACTCAGGTTGAGGAATTCTCAAACGAATACCTCAGTTCCCCCAAGCGGATAAGAGAATTAAAGCAGAAGCTATAGTCTTACCGCAACTAACAAATATGCTTCCAAGCTATCATATAAATAGCAAGCATTGGCAAAAGGTTTCATACCTAAAGCTAGCAGATCCCAACTGCAACACCCCCGTTCAAATAGACATTCTATTAGGCAGCGATCTCATACCTCAGATAATAGTCGAGGGTGTTGAGAAAATTTCAAACAAACTATTGGCACAAAATACTATTTTTGGGTGGATCCTAAGTGGACTAGTTTCGGAACCAGTTACCACCATGACCACTCAGGTTGAGGAAATCTCAAACGAATACCTCAGTTCCCCCAAGCGGATAAGAGAATTAAAGCAGAAGCTATAGTCTTACCGCAACTAACAAATATGCTTCCAAGCTATCATATAAATAGCACGCATTGGCAAAAGGTTTCACACCTAAAGCTAGCAGATCCCAACTGCAACACGCCCGCTCAAATAGACATTCTATTAGGCAGCGATCTCATACCTCAGATAATACTCGCAGGTGTTGAGAAAATTTCAAACAAACTATTGGCACAAAATACTATTTTTGGGTGGATCCTAAGTTTACTAGTTTCGGAACCAGTTACCACCATGACCACTCAGGTTGAGGAAATCTCAAACGAATACCTCAGTTCACAATAATCCCATTACTCTAATTTCCCCCCAAGCGGATAAGAGAATTAAAGCAGAAGCTATAGTCTTACCGCAACTAACAAATATGCTTCCAAGCTATCATATAAATAGCAAGCATTGGCAAAAGGTTTCACACCTAAAGCTAGCAGATCCCAACTGCAACACCCCCGCTCAAATAGACATTCTATTAGGCAGCGATCTCATACCTCAGATAATACTCGAGGGTGTTGGAAAAATTTCAAACAAACTATTGGCACAAAATACTATTTTTGGGTGGATCCTAAGTGGACTAGTTTCGGAACCAGTTACCACCATGACCACTCAGGTTGAGGAAATCTCAAACGAATACCTCAGTTCCCCCAAGCGGATAAGAGAATTAAAGCAGAAGCTATAGTCTTACCGCAACTAACAAATATGCTTCCAAGCTATCATATAAATAGCACGCATTGGCAAAAGGTTTCACACCTAAAGCTAGCAGATCCCAACTGCAACACGCCCGCTCAAATAGACATTCTATTAGGCAGCGATCTCATACCTCAGATAATACTCGAGGTTGTTGAGAAAATTTCAAACAAACTATTGGCACAAAATACTATTTTTGGGTGGATCCTAAGTTTACTAGTTTCGGAACCAGTTACCACCATGACCACTCAGGTTGAGGAAATCTCAAACGAATACCTCAGTTCACAATAATCACATTACTCTAATTTCCCCCCAAGCGGATAAGAGAATTAAAGCAGAAGCTATAGTCTTACCGCAGCTAACAAATATGCTTCCAAGCTATCATATAAATAGCAAGCATTGGCAAAAGGTTTCACATCTAAAGCTAGCAGATCCCAACTGCAACACCCCCGCTCAAAAAAAACATTCTATTAGGCAGCGATCTCATACCTCAGATAATACTCGAGGGTGTTGGGAAAATTTCAAACAAACTATTGGCACAAAATACTATTTTTGGGTGGATCCTAAGTGGACTAGTTTCGGAACCAGCTACCACTATGACCACTCAGGTTGAGGAAATCTCAAACGAATACCTCAGTTCACAATAATCCCATTACTCTAATTTCCCCCCAAGCGGATAAGAGAATTAAAGCAGAAGCTATAGTCTTACCGCAACTAACAAATATGCTTCCAAGCTATCATATAAATAGCAAGCATTGGCAAAAGGTTGCACACCTAAAGCTAGCAGATCCCAACTGCAACACCCCCGCTCAAATAGACATTCTATTAGGCAGCGATCTCATACCTCAGATAATACTCGCAGGTGTTGAGAAAATTTCAAACAAACTATTGGCACAAAATACTATTTTTGGGTGGATCCTAAGTTTACTAGTTTCGGAACCAGTTACCACCATGAGCACTCAGGTTGAGGAAATCTCAAACGAATACCTCAGTTCACAATAATCACATTACTCTAATTTCCCCCCAAGCGGATAAGAGAATTAAAGCAGAAGCTATAGTCTTACCGCAGCTAACAAATATGCTTCCAAGCTATCATATAAATAGCAAGCATTGGCAAAAGGTTTCACATCTAAAGCTAGCAGATCCCAACTGCAACACCCCCGCTCAAAAAAAACATTCTATTAGGCAGCGATCTCATACCTCAGATAATACTCGAGGGTGTTGGGAAAATTTCAAACAAACTATTGGCACAAAATACTATTTTTGGGTGGATCCTAAGTGGACTAGTTTCGGAACCAGTTACCACCATGACCACTCAGGTTGAGGAATGCTCAAACGAATACCTCAGTTCCCCCAAGCGGATAAGAGAATTAAAGCAGAAGCTATAGTCTTACCGCAACTAACAAATATGCTTCCAAGCTATCATATAAATTGCAAGCATTGGCACAAGGTTTCACACCTAAAGCTAGCAGATCCCAACTGCAACACCCCCGCTCAAATAGACATTCTATTAGGCAGCGATCTCATACCTCAGATAATACTCGAGGGTGTTGAGAAAATTTCAAACAAACTATTGGCACAAAATACTATTTTTGGGTGGATCCTAAGTGGACTAGTTTCGGAACCAGCTACCACCATGACCACTCAGGTTGAGGAAATCTCAAACGAATACCTCAGTTCACAATAATCCCATTACTCTAATTTCCCCCCAAGCGGATAAGAGAATTAAAGCAGAAGCTATAGTCTTACCGCAACTAACAAATATGCTTCCAAGCTATCATATAAATAGAAAGCATTGGCAAAAGGTTTCACACCTAAAGCTAGCAGATCCCAACTGCAACACCCCCGCTCAAATAGACATTCTATTAGGCAGCGATCTCATACCTCAGATAATACTCGAGGGTGTTGAGAAAATTTCAAACAAACTATTGGCACAAAATACTATTTTTGGGTGGATCCTAAGTGGACTAGTTTCGGAACCAGTTACCAACATGCCCACTCAGGTTGAGGAAATCTCAAACGAATACCTCAGTTCCCCCTAGCGGATAAGAGAATTAAAGCAGAAGCTATAGTCTTACCGCAACTAACAAATATGCTTCCAAGCTATCATATAAATAGCAAGCATTGGCAAAAGGTTTCACACCTAAAGCTAGCAGATCCCAACTGCAACACCCCCGCTCAAATAGACATTCTATTAGGCAGCGATCTCATACCTCAGATAATACTCGAGGGTGTTGAGAAAATTTCAAACAAACTATTGGCACAAAATACTATTTTTAGGTGGATCCTAAGTGGACTAGTTTCGGAACCAGCTACCACCATGACCACTCAGGTTGAGGAAATCTCAAACGAATACCTCAGTTCACAATAATCCCATTACTCTAATTTCCCCCCAAGCGGATAAGAGAATTAATGCAGAAGCTATAGTCTTACCGCAACTAACAAATATGCTTCCAAGCTATCATATAAATAGAAAGCATTGGCAAAAGGTTTCACACCTAAAGCTAGCAGATCCCAACTGCAACACCCTCGCTCAAATAGACATTCTATTAGGCAGCGATCTCATACCTCAGATAATACTCGAGGGTATTGAGAAAATTTCAAACAAACTATTGGCACAAAATACTATTTTTGGGTGGATCCTAAGTGGACTAGTTTCGGAATCATTTACCACCATGACCACTCAGGTTGAGGAAATCTCAAACGAATACCTCAGTTCACAATAATCCCATTACTCTAATTTCCCCCCAAGCGGATAAGAGAATTAAAGCAGAAGCTATAGTCTTACCGCAACTAACAAATATGCTTCCAAGCTATCATATAAATAGCAAGCATTGGCAAACGGTTTCACACCTAAAGCTAGCAGATCCCAACTGCAACACCCCCGCTCAAATAGACATTCTATTAGGCAGCGATCTCATACCTCAGATAATACTCGAGGGTGTTGAGAAAATTTCAAACAAACTATTGGCATAAAATACTATTTTTGGGTGGATCCTAAGTGGACTAGTTTCGGAACCAGTTACCACCATGACCACTCAGGTTGAGGAAATCTCAAACGAATACCTCAGTTCACAATAATCCCATTACTCTAATTTCCCCCCAAGCGGATAAGAGAATTAAAGCAGAAGCTATAGTCTTACCGCAACTAACAAATATGCTTCCAAGCTATCATATAAATAGCAAGCATTGGCAAAAGGTTTTATACCTAAAGCTAGCAGATCCCAACTGCAACACCCCCGCTTAAATAGACATTCTATTAGGCAGCGATCTCATACCTCAGATAATACTCGAGGGTGTTGAGAAAATTTCAAACAAACTATTGGCACAAAATACTATTTTTGGGTGGATCCTAAGTGGACTAGTTTCGGAACCAGTTACCACCATGACCACTCAGGTTGAGGAAATCTCAAACGAATACCTCAGTTCACAATAATCCCATTACTCTAATTTAACCCCAAGCGGATAAGAGAATTAAAGCAGAAGCTCTAGTCTTACCGCAACTAACAAATATGCTTCCAAGCTATCATATAAATAGCAAGCATTGGCAAAAGGTTTCATATCTAAAGCTAGCAGATCCCAACTGCAACACCCCCGCTCAAATAGACATTCTATTAGGCAGCGATCTCATACCTCAGATAATACTCGAGGGTGTTGAGAAAATTTCAAACAAACTATTGGCACAAAATACTATTTTTGAGTGGATCCTAAGTGGACTAGTTTCGGAACCAGTTACCACCATGACCACTCAGGTTGAGGAAATCTCAAACGAATACCTCAGTTCACAATAATCCCATTACTCTAATTTCCCCCCAAGCGAATAAGAGAATTAAAGCAGAAGCTATAGTCTTACCGCAACTAACAAATATGCTTCCAAGCTATCATATAAATAGCAAGCATTGGCAAAAGGTTTCACACCTAAAGCTAGCAGATCCCAACTGCAACAGCCCCGCTCAAATAGACATTCTATTAGGCAGCGATCTCATACCTCAGATAATACTCGAGAGTGTTGAGAAAATTTCAAACAAACTATTGGCACAAAATACTATTTTTGGGTGGATCCTAAGTGGACTAGTTTCGGAACCAGTTACCACCATGACCACTCAGGTTGAGGAAATCTCAAACGAATACCTCAGTTCACAATAATTCCATTACTCTAATTTCCCCCCAAGCGGATAAGAGAATTAAAGCAGAAGCTATAGTCTTACCGCAACTAACAAATATGCTTCCAAGCTATCATATAAATAGCAAGCATTGGCAAAAGGTTTCACACCTAAAGCTAGCAGATCCCAACTGCAACACCCCCGCTCAAATAGACATGCTATTAGGCAGCGATCTCATACCTCAGATAATACTCGAGAGTGTTGAGAAAATTTCAAACAAACTATTGGCACAAAATACTATTTTTGGGTGGATCCTAAGTGGACTAGTTTCGGAACCAGTTACCACCATGCCCACTCAGGTTGAGGAAATCTCAAACGAATACCTCAGTTCCCCCAAGCGGATAAGAGAATTAAAGCAGAAGC
Organism: Bactrocera oleae; assembly: GCF_042242935.1. Taxonomy (NCBI): domain Eukaryota; kingdom Metazoa; phylum Arthropoda; class Insecta; order Diptera; family Tephritidae; genus Bactrocera; species Bactrocera oleae. The sequence goes on along the minus strand of NC_091541.1, from coordinate 12,081,437 downwards.
TATAGTCTTACCGCAACTAACAAATATGCTTCCAAGCTATCATATAAATAGCAAGCATTGGCAAAAGGTTTCACACCTAAAGCTAGCAGATCCCAACTGCAACACCCCCGCTCAAATAGACATTCTATTAGGCAGCGATCTCATACCTCAGATAATACTCGAGGGTGTTGAGAAAATTTCAAACAAACTATTGGCACAAAATACTATTTTTAGGTGGATCCTAAGTGGACTAGTTTCGGAACCAGCTACCACCATGACCACTCAGGTTGAGGAAATCTCAAACGAATACCTCAGTTCACAATAATCCCATTACTCTAATTTCCCCCCAAGCGGATAAGAGAATTAAAGCAGAAGCTATAGTCTTACCGCAACTAACAAATATGCTTCCAAGCTATCATATAAATAGAAAGCATTGGCAAAAGGTTTCACACCTAAGGCTAGCAGATCCCAACTGCAACACCCTCGCTCAAATAGACATTCTATTAGGCAGCGATCTCATACCTCAGATAATACTCGAGAGTGTTGAGAAAATTTCAAACAAACTATTGGCACAAAATACTATTTTTGGGTGGATCCTAAGTGGACTAGTTTCGGAACCAGTTACCACCATGACCACTCAGGTTGAGGAAATCTCAAACGAATACCTCAGTTCACAATAATTCCATTACTCTAATTTCCCCCCAAGCGGATAAGAGAATTAAAGCAGAAGCTATAGTCTTACCGCAACTAACAAATATGCTTCCAAGCTATCATATAAATAGCAAGCATTGGCAAAAGGTTTCACACCTAAAGCTAGCAGATCCCAACTGCAACACCCCCGCTCAAATAGACATGCTATTAGGCAGCGATCTCATACCTCAGATAATACTCGAGAGTGTTGAGAAAATTTCAAACAAACTATTGGCACAAAATACTATTTTTGGGTGGATCCTAAGTGGACTAGTTTCGGAACCAGTTACCACCATGCCCACTCAGGTTGAGGAAATCTCAAACGAATACCTCAGTTCCCCCAAGCGGATAAGAGAATTAAAGCAGAAGCTATAGTCTTACCGCAACTAACAAATATGCTTCCAAGCTATCATATAAATAGCAAGCATTGGCAAAAGGTTTCACACCTAAAGCTAGCAGATCCCAACTGCAACACCCCCGCTCAAATAGACATTCTATTAGGCAGCGATCTCATACCTCAGATAATACTCGAGGGTGTTGAGAAAATTTCAAACAAACTATTGGCACAAAATACTATTTTTAGGTGGATCCTAAGTGGACTAGTTTCGGAACCAGCTACCACCATGACCACTCAGGTTGAGGAAATCTCAAACGAATACCTCAGTTCACAATAATCCCATTACTCTAATTTCCCCCCAAGCGGATAAGAGAATTAAAGCAGAAGCTATAGTCTTACCGCAACTAACAAATATGCTTCCAAGCTATCATATAAATAGAAAGCATTGGCAAAAGGTTTCACACCTAAAGCTAGCAGATCCCAACTGCAACACCCTCGCTCAAATAGACATTCTATTAGGCAGCGATCTCATACCTCAGATAATACTCGAGGGTGTTGAGAAAATTTCAAACAAACTATTGGCACAAAATACTATTTTTAGGTGGATCCTAAGTGGACTAGTTTCGGAACCAGCTACCACCATGACCACTCAGGTTGAGGAAATCTCAAACGAATACCTCAGTTCACAATAATCCCATTACTCTAATTTCCCCCCAAGCGGATAAGAGAATTAAAGCAGAAGCTATAGTCTTACCGCAACTAACAAATATGCTTCCAAGCTATCATATAAATAGCAAGCATTGGCAAACGGTTTCACACCTAAAGCTAGCAGATCCCAACTGCAACACCCCCGCTCAAATAGACATTCTATTAGGCAGCGATCTCATACCTCAGATAATACTCGAGGGTGTTGAGAAAATTTCAAACAAACTATTGGCATAAAATACTATTTTTGGGTGGATCCTAAGTGGACTAGTTTCGGAACCAGTTACCACCATGACCACTCAGGTTGAGGAAATCTCAAACGAATACCTCAGTTCACAATAATCCCATTACTCTAATTTCCCCCCAAGCGGATAAGAGAATTAAAGCAGAAGCTATAGTCTTACCGCAACTAACAAATATGCTTCCAAGCTATCATATAAATAGCAAGCATTGGCAAAAGGTTTTATACCTAAAGCTAGCAGATCCCAACTGCAACACCCCCGCTTAAATAGACATTCTATTAGGCAGCGATCTCATACCTCAGATAATACTCGAGGGTGTTGAGAAAATTTCAAACAAACTATTGGCACAAAATACTATTTTTGGGTGGATCCTAAGTGGACTAGTTTCGGAACCAGTTACCACCATGACCACTCAGGTTGAGGAAATATCAAACGAATACCTCAGTTCACAATAATCCCATTACTCTAATTTAACCCCAAGCGGATAAGAGAATTAAAGCAGAAGCTCTAGTCTTACCGCAACTAACAAATATGCTTCCAAGCTATCATATAAATAGCAAGCATTGGCAAAAGGTTTCATATCTAAAGCTAGCAGATCCCAACTGCAACACCCCCGCTCAAATAGACATTCTATTAGGCAGCGATCTCATACCTCAGATAATACTCGAGGGTGTTGAGAAAATTTCAAACAAACTATTGGCACAAAATACTATTTTTGAGTGGATCCTAAGTGGACTAGTTTCGGAACCAGTTACCACCATGACCACTCAGGTTGAGGAAATCTCAAACGAATACCTCAGTTCACAATAATCCCATTACTCTAATTTCCCCCCAAGCGAATAAGAGAATTAAAGCAGAAGCTATAGTCTTACCGCAACTAACAAATATGCTTCCAAGCTATCATATAAATAGCAAGCATTGGCAAAAGGTTTCACACCTAAAGCTAGCAGATCCCAACTGCAACACCCCCGCTCAAATAGACATTCTATTAGGCAGCGATCTCATACCTCAGATAATACTCGAGAGTGTTGAGAAAATTTCAAACAAACTATTGGCACAAAATACTATTTTTGGGTGGATCCTAAGTGGACTAGTTTCGGAACCAGTTACCACCATGATCACTCAGGTTGAGGAAATCTCAAACGAATACCTCAGTTCACAATAATTCCATTACTCTAATTTCCCCCCAAGCGGATAAGAGAATTAAAGCAGAAGCTATAGTCTTACCGCAACTAACAAATATGCTTCCAAGCTATCATATAAATAGCAAGCATTGGCAAAAGGTTTCACACCTAAAGCTAGCAGATCCCAACTGCAACACCCCCGCTCAAATAGACATGCTATTAGGCAGCGATCTCATACCTCAGATAATACTCGAGAGTGTTGAGAAAATTTCAAACAAACTATTGGCACAAAATACTATTTTTGGGTGGATCCTAAGTGGACTAGTTTCGGAACCAGTTACCACCATGCCCACTCAGGTTGAGGAAATCTCAAACGAATACCTCAGTTCCCCCAAGCGGATAAGAGAATTAAAGCAGAAGCTATAGTCTTACCGCAACTAACAAATATGCTTCCAAGCTATCATATAAATAGCAAGCATTGGCAAAAGGTTTCACACCTAAAGCTAGCAGATCCCAACTGCAACACCCCCGCTCAAATAGACATGCTATTAGGCAGCGATCTCATACCTCAGATATTACTCGAGGGTGTTGGGAAAATTTCAAACAAACTATTGGCACAAAATACTATTTTTGGGTGGATCCTAAGTGGACTAGTTTCGGAACCAGTTACCACCATGACCACTCAGGTTGAGGAATTCTCAAACGAATACCTCAGTTCCCCCAAGCGGATAAGAGAATTAAAGCAGAAGCTATAGTCTTACCGCAACTAACAAATATGCTTCCAAGCTATCATATAAATAGCAAGCATTGGCACAAGGTTTCACACCTAAAGCTAGCAGATCCCAACTGCAACACCCCCGCTCAAATAGACATTCTATTAGGCAGCGATCTTATACCTCAGATAATACTCGAGGGTGTTGAGAAAATTTCAAACAAACTATTGGCACAAAATACTATTTTTGGGTGGATCCTAAGTGGACTAGTTTCGGAACCAGCTACCACCATGACCACTCAGGTTGAGGAAATCTCAAACGAATACCTCAGTTCACAATAATCCCATTACTCTAATTTCCCCCCAAGCGGATAAGAGAATTAAAGCAGAAGCTATAGTCTTACCGCAACTAACAAATATGCTTCCAAGCTATCATATAAATAGAAAGCATTGGCAAAAGGTTTCACACCTAAAGCTAGCAGATCCCAACTGCAACACCCCCGCTCAAATAGACATTCTATTAGGCAGCGATCTCATACCTCAGATAATACTCGAGGGTGTTGAGAAAATTTCAAACAAACTATTGGCACAAAATACTATTTTTGGGTGGATCCTAAGTGGACTAGTTTCGGAACCAGTTACCACCATGACCACTCAGGTTGAGGAAATCTCAAACGAATACCTCAGTTCACAATAATCCCATTACTCTAATTTCCCCCCAAGCGGATAAGAGAATTAAAGCAGAAGCTATAGTCTTACCGCAACTAACAAATATGCTTCCAAGCTATCATATAAATAGCAAGCATTGGCAAAAGGTTTCACACCTAAAGCTAGCAGATCCCAACTGCAACACCCCCGCTCAAATAGACATTCTATTAGGCAGCGATCTCATACCTCAGATAATACTCGAGGGTGTTGAGAAAATTTCAAACAAACTATTGGCACAAAATACTATTTTTGGGTGGATCCTAAGTGGACTAGTTTCGGAACCAGTTACCACCATGACCACTCAGGTTGAGGAAATCTCAAACGAATACCTCAGTTCCCCCAAGCGGATAAGAGAATTAAAGCAGAAGCTATAGTCTTACCGCAACTAACAAATATGCTTCCAAGCTATCATATAAATAGCAAGCATTGGCAAAAGGTTTCACACCTAAAGCTAGCAGATCCCAACTGCAACACCCCCGCTCAAATAGACATTCTATTAGGCAGCGATCTCATACCTCAGATAATACTCGAGGGTGTTGAGAAAATTTCACACAAACTAGTGGCACAAAATACTATTTTTGGGTGGATCCTAAGTGGACTAGTTTCGGAACCAGTTACCACCATGACCACTCAGGTTGAGGAAATCTCAAACGAATACCTCAGTTCACAATAATCCCATTACTCTAATTTCCCCCCAAGCGGATAAGAGAATTAAAGCAGAAGCTATAGTCTTAACGCAACTAACAAATATGCTTCCAAGCTATCATATAAATAGCAAGTATTGGCAAAAGGTTTTATACCTAAAGCTAGCAGATCCCAACTGCAACACCCCCGCTCAGATAGACATTCTATTAGGCAGCGATCTCATACCTCAGATAATATTCGAGGGTGTTGAGAAAATTTCAAACAAACTATTGGCACAAAATACTATTTTTGGGTGGATCCTAAGTGGACTAGTTTCGGAACCAGTTACCACCATGACCACTCAGGTTGAGGAAATCTCAAACGAATACCGCAGTTCACAATGATCCCATCACTCTAATTTCCCCCCAAGCGGATAAGAGAATTAAAGCAGAAGCTATAGTCTTACCGCAACTAACAAATATGCTTCCAAGCTATCATATAAATAGCAAGCATTGGCAAAAGGTTTCATACCTAAAGCTAGCAGATCCCAACTGCAACACCCACGCTCAAATAGACATTCTATTAGGCAGCGATCTCATACCTCAGATAATACTCGAGGGTGTTGAGAAAATTTCAAACAAACTATTGGCACAAAATACTATTTTTGGGTGGATCCTAAGTGGACTAGTTTCGGAACCAGTTACCACCAAGACCACTCAGGTTGAGGAAATATCAAACGAATACCTCAGTTCACAATAATCCCATTACTCTAATTTCCCCCCAAGCGAATAAGAGAATTAAAGCAGAAGCTATAGTCTTACCGCAACTAACAAATATGCTTCCAAGCTATCATATAAATAGCAAGCATTGGCAAAAGGTTTCACACCTAAAGCTAGCAGATCCCAACTGCAACACCCCCGCTCAAATAGACATTCTATTAGGCAGCGATCTCATACCTCAGATAATACTCGAGGGTGTTGAGAAAATTTCAAACAAACTATTGGCACAAAATACTATTTTTGGGTGGATCCTAAGTGGACTAGTTTCGGAACCAGTTACCACCATGCCCACTCAGGTTGAGGAAATCTCAAACGAATACCTCAGTTCCCCCAAGCGGATAAGAGAATTAAAGCAGAAGCTATAGTCTTACCGCAACTAACAAATATGCTTCCAAGCTATCATATAAATAGCAAGCATTGGCAAAAGGTTTCACACCTAAAGCTAGCAGATCCCAACTGCAACACCCCCGCTCAAATAGACATGCTATTAGGCAGCGATCTCATACCTCAGATATTACTCGAGGGTGTTGGGAAAATTTCAAACAAACTATTGGCACAAAATACTATTTTTGGGTGGATCCTAAGTGGACTAGTTTCGGAACCAGTTACCACCATGACCACTCAGGTTGAGGAATTCTCAAACGAATACCTCAGTTCCCCCAAGCGGATAAGAGAATTAAAGCAGAAGCTATAGTCTTACCGCAACTAACAAATATGCTTCCAAGCTATCATATAAATAGCAAGCATTGGCACAAGGTTTCACACCTAAAGCTAGCAGATCCCAACTGCAACACCCCCGCTCAAATAGACATTCTATTAGGCAGCGATCTTATACCTCAGATAATACTCGAGGGTGTTGAGAAAATTTCAAACAAACTATTGGCACAAAATACTATTTTTGGGTGGATCCTAAGTGGACTAGTTTCGGAACCAGCTACCACCATGACCACTCAGGTTGAGGAAATCTCAAACGAATACCTCAGTTCACAATAATCCCATTACTCTAATTTCCCCCCAAGCGGATAAGAGAATTAAAGCAGAAGCTATAGTCTTACCGCAACTAACAAATATGCTTCGAAGCTATCATATAAATAGAAAGCATTGGCAAAAGGTTTCACACCTAAAGCTAGCAGATCCCAACTGCAACACCCCCGCTCAAATAGACATTCTATTAGGCAGCGATCTCATACCTCAGATAATACTCGAGGGTGTTGAGAAAATTTCAAACAAACTATTGGCACAAAATACTATTTTTGGGTGGATCCTAAGTGGACTAGTTTCGGAACCAGTTACCACCATGACCACTCAGGTTGAGGAAATCTCAAACGAATACCTCAGTTCACAATAATCCCATTACTCTAATTTCCCCCCAAGCGGATAAGAGAATTAAAGCAGAAGCTATAGTCTTACCGCAACTAACAAATATGCTTCCAAGCTATCATATAAATAGCAAGCATTGGCAAAAGGTTTCACACCTAAAGCTAGCAGATCCCAACTGCAACACCCCCGCTCAAATAGACATTCTATTAGGCAGCGATCTCATACCTCAGATAATACTCGAGGGTGTTGAGAAAATTTCAAACAAACTATTGGCACAAAATACTATTTTTGGGTGGATCCTAAGTGGACTAGTTTCGGAACCAGTTACCACCATGACCACTCAGGTTGAGGAAATCTCAAACGAATACCTCAGTTCCCCCAAGCGGATAAGAGAATTAAAGCAGAAGCTATAGTCTTACCGCAACTAACAAATATGCTTCCAAGCTATCATATAAATAGCAAGCATTGGCAAAAGGTTTCACACCTAAAGCTAGCAGATCCCAACTGCAACACCCCCGCTCAAATAGACATTCTATTAGGCAGCGATCTCATACCTCAGATAATACTCGAGGGTGTTGAGAAAATTTCACACAAACTAGTGGCACAAAATACTATTTTTGGGTGGATCCTAAGTGGACTAGTTTCGGAACCAGTTACCACCATGACCACTCAGGTTGAGGAAATCTCAAACGAATACCTCAGTTCACAATAATCCCATTACTCTAATTTCCCCCCAAGCGGATAAGAGAATTAAAGCAGAAGCTATAGTCTTAACGCAACTAACAAATATGCTTCCAAGCTATCATATAAATAGCAAGTATTGGCAAAAGGTTTTATACCTAAAGCTAGCAGATCCCAACTGCAACACCCCCGCTCAGATAGACATTCTATTAGGCAGCGATCTCATACCTCAGATAATATTCGAGGGTGTTGAGAAAATTTCAAACAAACTATTGGCACAAAATACTATTTTTGGGTGGATCCTAAGTGGACTAGTTTCGGAACCAGTTACCACCATGACCACTCAGGTTGAGGAAATCTCAAACGAATACCGCAGTTCACAATGATCCCATCACTCTAATTTCCCCCCAAGCGGATAAGAGAATTAAAGCAGAAGCTATAGTCTTACCGCAACTAACAAATATGCTTCCAAGCTATCATATAAATAGCAAGCATTGGCAAAAGGTTTCATACCTAAAGCTAGCAGATCCCAACTGCAACACCCACGCTCAAATAGACATTCTATTAGGCAGCGATCTCATACCTCAGATAATACTCGAGGGTGTTGAGAAAATTTCAAACAAACTATTGGCACAAAATACTATTTTTGGGTGGATCCTAAGTGGACTAGTTTCGGAACCAGTTACCACCAAGACCACTCAGGTTGAGGAAATCTCAAACGAATACCTCAGTTCACAATAATCCCATTACTCTAATTTCCCCCCAAGCGGATAAGAGAATTAAAGCAGAAGCTATAGTCTTACCGCAACTAACAAATATGCTTCCAAGCTATCATATAAATAGCAAGCATTGGCAAAAGGTTTCACACCTAAAGCTAGCAGATCCCAACTGCAACACCCCGCTCAAATAGACATTCTATTAGGCAGCGATCTCATACCTCAGATAATACTCGAGAGTGTTGAGAAAATTTCAAACAAACTATTGGCACAAAATACTATTTTTGGGTGGATCCTAAGTGGACTAGTTTCGGAACCAGTTACCACCATGACCACTCAGGTTGAGGAAATCTCAAACGAATACCTCAGTTCACAATAATCCCATTACTCTAATTTCCCCCCAAGCGGATAAGAGAATTAAAGCAGAAGCTATAGTCTTACCGCAACTAACAAATATGCTTCCAAGCTATCATATAAATAGCAAGCATTGGCAAAAGGTTTTATACCTAAAGCTAGCAGATCCCAACTGCAACACCCCCGCTCAAATAGACATTCTATTAGGCAGCGATCTCATACCTCAGATAATACTCGAGGGTGTTGAGAAAATTTCAAACAAACTATTGGCACAAAATACTATTTTTGGGTGGATCCTAAGTGGACTAGTTTCGGAACCAGTTACCACCATGACCACTCAGGTTGAGGAAATCTCAAACGAATACCTCAGTTCACAATAATCCCATTACTCTAATTTAACCCCAAGCGGATAAGAGAATTAAAGCAGAAGCTCTAGTCTTACCGCAACTAACAAATATGCTTCCAAGCTATCATATAAATAGCAAGCATTGGCAAAAGGTTTCATACCTAAAGCTAGCAGATCCCAACTGCAACACCCCCGCTCAAATAGACATTCTATTAGGCAGCGATCTCATACCTCAGATAATACTCGAGGGTGTTGAGAAAATTTCAAACAAACTATTGGCACAAAATACTATTTTTGAGTGGATCCTAAGTGGACTAGTTTCGGAACCAGTTACCACCATGACCACTCAGGTTGAGGAATTCTCAAACGAATACCTCAGTTCACAATAATCCCATTACTCTAATTTCCCCCCAAGCGGATAAGAGAATTAAAGCAGAAGCTATAGTCTTACCGCAACTAACAAATATGCTTCCAAGCTATCATATAAATAGCAAGCATTGGCAAAAGGTTTTATACCTAAAGCTAGCAGATCCCAACTGCAACACCCCCGCTCAAATAGACATTCTATTAGGCAGCGATCTCATACCTCAGATAATACTCGAGGGTGTTGAGAAAATTTCAAACAAACTATTGGCACAAAATACTATTTTTGGGTGGATCCTAAGTGGACTAGTTTCGGAACCAGTTACCACCATGACCACTCAGGTTGAGGAAATCTCAAACGAATACCTCAGTTCACAATAATCCCATTACTCTAATTTAACCCCAAGCGGATAAGAGAATTAAAGCAGAAGCTCTAGTCTTACCGCAACTAACAAATATGCTTCCAAGCTATCATATAAATAGCAAGCATTGGCAAAAGGTTTCATACCTAAAGCTAGCAGATCCCAACTGCAACACCCCCGCTCAAATAGACATTCTATTAGGCAGCGATCTCATACCTCAGATAATACTCGAGGGTGTTGAGAAAATTTCAAACAAACTATTGGCACAAAATACTATTTTTGAGTGGATCCTAAGTGGACTAGTTTCGGAACCAGTTACCACCATGACCACTCAGGTTGAGGAAATCTCAAACGAATACCTCAGTTCACAATAATCCCATTACTCTAATTTCCCCCCAAGCGAATAAGAGAATTAAAGCAGAAGCTATAGTCTTACCGCAACTAACAAATATGCTTCCAAGCTATCATATAAATAGCAAGCATTGGCAAAAGGTTTCACACCTAAAGCTAGCAGATCCCAACTGCAACACCCCCGCTCAAATAGACATTCTATTAGGCAGCGATCTCATACCTCAGATAATACTCGAGAGTGTTGAGAAAATTTCAAACAAACTATTGGCACAAAATACTATTTTTGGGTGGATCCTAAGTGGACTAGTTTCGGAACCAGTTACCACCATGACCACTCAGGTTGAGGAAATCTCAAACAAAAACCTCAGTTCACAATAATTCCATTACTCTAATTTCCCCCCAAGCGGATAAGAGAATTAAAGCAGAAGCTATAGTCTTACCGCAACTAACAAATATGCTTCCAAGCTATCATATAAATAGCAAGCATTGGCAAAAGGTTTCACACCTAAAGCTAGCAGATCCCAACTGCAACACCCCCGCTCAAATAGACATGCTATTAGGCAGCGATCTCATACCTCAGATAATACTCGAGAGTGTTGAGAAAATTTCAAACAAACTATTGGAACAAAATACTATTTTTGGGTGGATCCTAAGTGGACTAGTTTCGGAACCAGTTACCACCATGCCCACTCAGGTTGAGGAAATCTCAAACGAATACCTCAGTTCCCCCAAGCGGATAAGAGAATTAAAGCAGAAGCTATAGTCTTACCGCAACTAACAAATATGCTTCCAAGCTATCATATTAATAGCAAGCATTGGCAAAAGGTTACACACCTAAAGCTAGCAGATCCCAACTGCAACACCCCCGCTCAAATAGACATGCTATTAGGCAGCGATCTCATACCTCAGATATTACTCGAGGGTGTTGGGAAAATTTCAAACAAACTATTGGCACAAAATACTATTTTTGGGTGGATCCTAAGTGGACTAGTTTCGGAACCAGTTACCACCATGACCACTCAGGTTGAGGAATTCTCAAACGAATACCTCAGTTCCCCCAAGCGGATAAGAGAATTAAAGCAGAAGCTATAGTCTTACCGCAACTAACAAATATGCTTCCAAGCTATCATATAAATAGCAAGCATTGGCACAAGGTTTCACACCTAAAGCTAGCAGATCCCAACTGCAACACCCCCGCTCAAATAGACATTCTATTAGGCAGCGATCTTATACCTCAGATAATACTCGAGGGTGTTGAGAAAATTTCAAACAAACTATTGGCACAAAATACTATTTTTGGGTGGATCCTAAGTGGACTAGTTTCGGAACCAGCTACCACCATGACCACTCAGGTTGAGGAAATCTCAAACGAATACCTCAGTTCACAATAATCCCATTACTCTAATTTCCCCCCAAGCGGATAAGAGAATTAAAGCAGAAGCTATAGTCTTACCGCAACTAACAAATATGCTTCCAAGCTATCATATAAATAGAAAGCATTGGCAAAAGTTTTCACACCTAAAGCTAGCAGATCCCAACTGCAACACCCCCGCTCAAATAGACATTCTATTAGGCAGCGATCTCATACCTCAGATAATACTCGAGGGTGTTGAGAAAATTTCAAACAAACTATTGGCACAAAATACTATTTTTGGGTGGATCCTAAGTGGACTAGTTTCGGAACCAGTTACCACCATGACCACTCAGGTTGAGGAAATCTCAAACGAATACCTCAGTTCACAATAATCCCATTACTCTAATTTCCCCCCAAGCGGATAAGAGAATTAAAGCAGAAGCTATAGTCTTACCGCAACTAACAAATATGCTTCCAAGCTATCATATAAATAGCAAGCATTGGCAAAAGGTTTCACACCTAAAGCTAGCAGATCCCAACTGCAACACCCCCGCTCAAATAGACATGCTATTAGGCAGCGATCTCATACCTCAGATATTACTCGAGGGTGTTGGGAAAATTTCAAACAAACTATTGGCACAAAATACTATTTTTGGGTGGATCCTAAGTGGACTAGTTTCGGAACCAGTTACCACCATGACCACTCAGGTTGAGGAAATCTCAAACGAATACCTCAGTTCCCCCAAGCGGATAAGAGAATTAAAGCAGAAGCTATAGTCTTACCGCAACTAACAAATATGCTTCCAAGCTATCATATTAATAGCAAGCATTGGCAAAAGGTTACACACCTAAAGCTAGCAGATCCCAACTGCAACACCCCCGCTCAAATAGACATGCTATTAGGCAGCGATCTCATACCTCAGATATTACTCGAGGGTGTTGGGAAAATTTCAAACAAACTATTGGCACAAAATACTATTTTTGGGTGGATCCTAAGTGGACTAGTTTCGGAACCAGTTACCACCATGACCACTCAGGTTGAGGAATTCTCAAACGAATACCTCAGTTCCCCCAAGCGGATAAGAGAATTAAAGCAGAAGCTATAGTCTTACCGCAACTAACAAATATGCTTCCAAGCTATCATATAAATAGCAAGCATTGGCACAAGGTTTCACACCTAAAGCTAGCAGATCCCAACTGCAACACCCCCGCTCAAATAGACATTCTATTAGGCAGCGATCTTATACCTCAGATAATACTCGAGGGTGTTGAGAAAATTTCAAACAAACTATTGGCACAAAATACTATTTTTGGGTGGATCCTAAGTGGACTAGTTTCGGAACCAGCTACCACCATGACCACTCAGGTTGAGGAAATCTCAAACGAATACCTCAGTTCACAATAATCCCATTACTCTAATTTCCCCCCAAGCGGATAAGAGAATTAAAGCAGAAGCTATAGTCTTACCGCAACTAACAAATATGCTTCCAAGCTATCATATAAATAGAAAGCATTGGCAAAAGTTTTCACACCTAAAGCTAGCAGATCCCAACTGCAACACCCCTGCTCAAATAGACATTCTATTAGGCAGCGATCTCATACCTCAGATAATACTCGAGGGTGTTGAGAAAATTTCAAACAAACTATTGGCACAAAATACTATTTTTGGGTGGATCCTAAGTGGACTAGTTTCGGAACCAGTTACCACCATGACCACTCAGGTTGAGGAAATCTCAAACGAATACCTCAGTTCACAATAATCCCATTACTCTAATTTCCCCCCAAGCGGAAAAGAGAATTAAAGCAGAAGCTATAGTCTTACCGCAACTAACAAATATGCTTCCAAGCTATCATATAAATAGCAAGCATTGGCAAAAGGTTTCACACCTAAAGCTAGCAGATCCCAACTGCAACACCCCCGCTCAAATAGACATTCTATTAGGCAGCGATCTCATACCTCAGATAATACTCGAGGGTGTTGAGAAAATTTCAAACAAACTATTGGCACAAAATACTATTTTTGGGTGGATCCTAAGTGGACTAGTTTCGGAACCAGTTACCACCATGACCACTTAGGTTGAGGAAATCTCAAACGAATACCTCAGTTCCCCCAAGCGGATAAGAGAATTAAAGCAGAAGCTATAGTCTTACCGCAACTAACAAATATGCTTCCAAGCTATCATATAAATAGCAAGCATTGGCAAAAGGTTTCACACCTAAAGCTGGCAGATCCCAACTGCAACACCCCCGCTCAAATAGACATTCTATTAGGCAGCGATCTCATACCTCAGATAATACTCGAGGGTGTTGAGAAAATTTCACACAAACTAGTGGCACAAAATACTATTTTTGGGTGGATCCTAAGTGGACTAGTTTCGGAACCAGTTACCACCATGACCACTCAGGTTGAGGAAATCTCAAACGAATACCTCAGTTCACAATAATCCCATTACTCTAATTTCCCCCAAGCGGATAAGAGAATTAAAGCAGAAGCTATAGTCTTAACGCAACTAACAAATATGCTTCCAAGCTATCATATAAATAGCAAGTATTGGCAAAAGTTTTATACCTAAAGCTAGCAGATCCCAACTGCAACACCCCCGCTCAGATAGACATTCTATTAGGCAGCGATCTCATACCTCAGATAATACTCGAGGGTGTTGAGAAAATTTCAAACAAACTATTGGCACAAAATACTATTTTTGGGTGGATCCTAAGTGGACTAGTTTCGGAACCAGTTACCACCATGACCACTCAGGTTGAGGAAATCTCAAACGAATACCTCAGTTCACAATGATCCCATTACTCTAATTTCCCCCCAAGCGGATAAGAGAATTAAAGCAGAAGCTATAGTCTTACCGCAACTAACAAATATGCTTCCAAGCTATCATATAAATAGCAAGCATTGGCAAAAGGTTTCATACCTAAAGCTAGCAGATCCCAACTGCAACACCCCCGCTCAAATAGACATTCTATTAGGCAGCGATCTCATACCTCAGATAATACTCGAGGGTGTTGAGAAAATTTCAAACAAACTATTGGCACAAAATACTATTTTTGGCTGGATCCTAAGTGGACTAGTTTCGGAACCAGTTACCACCAAGACCACTCAGGTTGAGGAAATCTCAAACGAATACCTCAGTTCACAATAATCCCATTACTCTAATTTCCCCCCAAGCGGATAAGAGAATTAAAGCAGAAGCTATAGTCTTACCGCAACTAACAAATATGCTTCCAAGCTATCATATAAATAGCAAGCATTGGCAAAAGGTTTCACACCTAAAGCTAGCAGATCCCAACTGCAACACCCCGCTCAAATAGACGTTCTATTAGGCAGCGAACTCATACCTCAGATAATACTCGAGAGTGTTGAGAAAATTTCAAACAAACTATTGGCACAAAATACTATTTTTAGGTGGATCCTAAGTGGACTAGTTTCGGAACCAGTTACCACCATGACCACTCAGGTTGAGGAAATCTCAAACGAATACCTCAGTTCACAATAATCCCATTACTCTAATTTCCCCCCAAGCGGATAAGAGAATTAAAGCAGAAGCTATAGTCTTACCGCAACTAACAAATATGCTTCCAAGCTATCATATAAATAGCAAGCATTGGCAAAAAGTTTCACACCTAAAGCTAGCAGATCCCAACTGCAATACCCCCGCTCAAATAGACATGCTATTAGGCAGCGATTTCATACCTCAGATAATACTCGAGAGTGTTGAGAAAATTTCAAACAAACTATTGGCACAAAATACTATTTTTGGGTGGATCCTAAGTGGACTAGTTTCGGAACCAGCTACCACCATGACCACTCAGGTTGAGGAAATCTCAAACGAATACCTCAGTTCACAATAATCCCATTACTCTAATTTCCCCCCAAGCGGATAAGAGAATTAAAGCAGAAGCTAAAGTCTTACCGCAACTAACAAATATGCTTCCAAGCTATCATATAAATAGCAACCATTGGCAAAAGGTTTCACACCTAAAGCTAGCAGATCCCAACTGCAACACCCCCGCTAAAATAGACATTCTATTAGGCAGCGATCTCATACCTCAGTAAATACTCGAGGGGTTGAGAAAATTTCAAACAAACTATTGGCACAAAATACTATTTTTGGGTGGATCCTAAGTGGACTAGTTTCGGAACCAGCTACCACCATGACCACTAAGGTTGAGGAAATCTCAAACGAATACCTCAGTTCACAATAATCCCATTACTCTAATTTCCCCCCAAGCGGATAAGAGAATTAAAGCAGAAGCTATAGTCTTACCGCAACTAACAAATATGCTTCCAAGCTATCATATAAATAGCAAGCATCGGCAAATGGTTTCACACCTAAAGCTAGCAGATCCCAACTGCAACACCCCCGCTCAAATAGACATTCTATTAGGCAGCGATCTCATACCTCAGATAATACTCGAGGGGTTGAGAAAATTTCAAACAAACTATTGGCACAAAATACTATTTTTGGGTGGATCCTATGTGGACTAGTTTCGGAACCAGCTACCACCATGACCACTCAGGTTGAGGAAATCTCAAACGAATACCTCAGTTCACAATAATCCCATTACTCTAATTTCCCCCCAAGCGGATAAGAGAATTAAAGCAGAAGCTATAGTCTTACCGCAACTAACAAATATGCTTCCAAGCTATCATATAAATAGCAAGCATCGGCAAATGGTTTCACACCTAAAGCTAGCAGATCCCAACTGCAACACCCCCGCTCAAATAGACATTCTATTAGGCAGCGATCTCATACCTCAGATAATACTCGAGGGGTTGAGAAAATTTCAAACAAACTATTGGCACAAAATACTATTTTTGGGTGGATCCTATGTGGACTAGTTTCGGAACCAGCTACCACCATGACCACTCAGGTTGAGGAAATCTCAAACGAATACCTCAGTTCACAATAATCCCATTACTCTAATTTCCCCCCAAGCGGATAAGAGAATTAAAGCAGAAGCTATAGTCTTACCGCAACTAACAAATATGCTTCCAAGCTATCATATAAATAGCAAGCATTGGCAAAAGGTTTCACACCTAAAGCTAGCAGATCCCAACTGCAACACCCCCGCTAAAATAGACATTCTATTAGGCAGCGATCTCATACCTCAGATAATACTCGAGGGTGTTGAGAAAATTTCAAACAAACTAGTGGCACAGAATACTATTTTTGGGTGGATCCTAAGTGGACTAGTTTCGGAACCAGTTACCACCATGACCACTCAGGTTGAGGAAATCTCAAACGAATACCTCAGTTCACAATAATGCCATTACTCTAATTTTCCCCCAAGCGGATAAGAGAATTAAAGCAGAAGCTATAGTCTTACCGCAACTAACAAATATGCTTCCAAGCTATCATATAAATAGCAAGCATTGGCAAAAGGTTTCACACCTAAAGCTAGCAGATCCCAACTGCAACACCCCCGCTCAAATAGACGTTCTATTAGGCAGCGATCTCATACCTCAGATAATACTCGCAGGTGTTGAGAAAATTTCAAACAAACTATTGGCACAAAATACTTTTTTTGGGTGGATCCTAAGTTTACTAGTTTCGGAACCAGTTACCACCATGACCACTCAGGTTGAGGAAATCTCAAACGAATACCTCAGTTCACAATAATCCCAATACTCTAATTTCCCCCAAGCGGATAAGAGAATTAAAGCAGAAGCTATAGTCTTACCGCAACTAACAAATATGCTTCCAAGCTATCATATAAATAGCAAGCATTGGCAAAAGGTTTCACACCTAAAGCTAGCAGATCCCAACTGCAACACTCCCGCTCAAATAGACATTCTATTAGGCAGCGATCTCATACCTCAGATATAACTCGAGAGAGTTGAAAAAATTTCAAACAAACTATTGGCACAAAATACTATTTTTGGGTGGATCCTAAGTGGACTAGTTTCGGAACCAGTTACCACCATGACCACTCAGGTTGAGGAAATCTCAAAGGAATACCTCAGTTCACAATAATCCCATTACTCGAATTTCCCCCCAAGCGGATAAGAGAATTAAAGCAGAAGCTATAGTCTTACCGCAACTAACAAATATGCTTCCAAGCTATCATATAAATAGCAAGCATTGGCAAAAGGTTTCACACCTAAAGCTAGCAGATCCCAACTGCAACACCCCCGCTCAAATAGACATTCTATTAGGCAGCGATCTCATACCTCAGATATAACTCGAGAGAGTTGAAAAAATTTCAAACAAACTATTGGCACAAAATACTATTTTTGGGTGGATCCTAAGTGGACTAGTTTCGGAACCAGTTACCACTATGACCACTCAGGTTGAGGAAATCTCAAACGAATACCTCAGTTCACAATAATCCCATTACTCTAATTTCCCCCCAAGCGGCTAAGAGAATTAAGCAGAAGCTATAGTCTTACCGCAACTAACAAATATGCTTCCAAGCTATCATATAAATAGCAAGCATTGGCAAAAGGTTTCACACCTAAAGCTAGCAGATCCCAACTGCAACACCTCCGCTCAAATAGACATTCTATTAGGCAGCGATCTCATACCTCAGATAATACTCGAGGGTATTGGGAAAATTTCAAACAAACTATTGGCACAAAATACTATTTTTGGGTGGATCCTAAGTGGACTAGTTTCGGAACCAGTTACCACCATGACCACTCAGGTTGAGGAATTCTCAAACCAATACCTCAGTTCCCCCAAGCGGATAAGAGAATTAAAGCAGAAGCTATAGTCTTACCGCAACTAACAAATATGCTTCCAAGCTATCGTATAAATAGCAAGCATTGGCAAAAGGTTTCACACCTAAAGCTAGCACATCCCAACTGCAACACCCCCGCTCAAATAGACATTCTATTAGGCAGCGATCTCATACCTCAGATAATACTCGAGGGTGTTGAGAAATTTTCAAACAAACTATTGGCACAAAATACTATTTTTGGGTGGATCCTAAGTGGACTAGTTTCGGAACCAGTTACCACCATGACCACTCAGGTTGAGGAATTCTCAAACGAATAACTCAGTTCCCCCAAGCGGATAAGAGAATTAAAGCAGAAGCTATAGTCTTACCGCAACTAACAAATATGCTTCCAAGCTATCATAAAATAGCAAGCATTGGCAAAAGGTTTCACACCTAAAGCTAGCACATCCCAACTGCAACACCCCCGCTCAAATAGACATTCTATTAGGCAGCGATCTCATACCTCAGATAATACTCGAGGGTGTTGAGAAATTTTCAAACAAACTATTGGCACAAAATACTATTTTTGGGTGGATCCTAAGTGGACTAGTTTCGGAACCAGTTACCACCATGACCACTCAGGTTGAGGAATTCTCAAACCAATACCTCAGTTCCCCCAAGCGGATAAGAGAATTAAAGCAGAAGCTATAGTCTTACCGCAACTAACAAATATGCTTCCAAGCTATCGTATAAATAGCAAGCATTGGCAAAAGGTTTCACACCTAAAGCTAGCAGATCCCAACTGCAACACCCCCGCTCAAATAGACATTCTATTAGGCAGCGATCTCATACCTCAGATAATACTCGAGGGTATTGGGAAAATTTCAAACAAACTATTGGCACAAAATACTATTTTTGGGTGGATCCTAAGTGGACTAGTTTCGGAACCAGTTACCACCATGACCACTCAGGTTGAGGAATTCTCAAACCAATACCTCAGTTCCCCCAAGCGGATAAGAGAATTAAAGCAGAAGCTATAGTCTTACTGCAACTAACAAATATGCTTCCAAGCTATCGTATAAATAGCAAGCATTGGCAAAACGTTTCACACCTAAAGCTAGCACATCCCAACTGCAACACCCCCGCTCAAATAGACATTCTATTAGGCAGCGATCTCATACCTCAGATAATACTCGAGGGTGTTGAGAAATTTTCAAACAAACTATTGGCACAAAATACTATTTTTGGGTGGATCCTAAGTGGACTAGTTTCGGAACCAGCTACCCCCATGACCACTCAGGTTGAAGAAATCTCAAACGAATACCTCAGTAACAATAATCCCATTACTCTAATTTCCCCCCAAGCGGATAAGAGAATTAAAGCAGAAGCTATAGTCTTACCGCAACTAACAAATATGCTTCCAAGCTATCATATAAATAGCAAGCATTGGCAAAAGGTTTCACACCTAAAGCTAGAAGATCCCAACTGCAACACCCCCGCTCAAATAGACATTCTATTAGGCAGCGATCTCATACCTCAGATAATACTCGAGGGTGTTGAGAAAATTTCAAACAAACTATTGGCACAAAATACTATTTTTAGGTGGATCCTAAGTGGACTAGTTTCGGAACCAGCTACCACCATGACCACTCAGGTTGAGGAAATCTCAAACGAATACCTCAGTTCACAATAATCCCATTACTCTAATTTCCCCCCAAGCGGATAAGAGAATTAAAGCAGAAGCTATAGTCTTACCGCAACTAACAAATATGCTTCCAAGCTATCATTTAAATAGCAAGCATTGGCAAAAGGTTTCACACCTAAAGCTAGCAGATCCCAACTGCAACACCCCCGCTCAAATAGACATTATATTAGGCAGCGATCTCATACCTCAGATAATACTCGAGGGTGTTGAGAAAATTTCAAACAAACTATTGGCACAAAATACTATTTTTGGGTGGATCCTAAGTGGACTAGTTTCGGAACCAGCTACCACCATGAGGTTGAGGAAATCTCAAACGAATACCTCAGTTCACAATAATCATATTACTCTAATTTCCCCCCAAGCGGATAAGAGAATTAAAGCAGAAGCTATAGTCTTACCGCAACTAACAAATATGCTTCCAAGCTATCATATAAATAGCAAGCATTGGCAAAAGGTTTCACACCTAAAGCCAGTAGATCCCAACTGCAACACCCCCGCTCAAATAGACATTCTATTAGTCAGCGATCTCATACCTCAGATAATACTCGAGGGTGTTGAGAAAATTTCAAACAAACTATTGGCACAAAATACTATTTTTGGGTGGATCCTAAGTGGAGTAGTTTTGGAACCAGTTACCACCATGACCACTCAGGTTGAGGAAATCTCAAACGAATACCTCAGTAACAATAATCCCATTATTCTAATTTCCCCCAAAGCGGATAGGAGAATTAAAGCAGAAGTTATAGTCTTACCGTAACTAACAAATATGCTTCCAAGCTATCATAAAATAGCAAGCATTGACAAAAGGTTTCACACCTAAAGCTAGCAGATCCCAACTGCAACACCCCCGCTCAAATAGACATTATATTAGGCAGCGATCTCATACCTCACATAATACTCGAGGGTGTTGAGAAAATTTCAAACAAACTATTGGCACAAAATACTATTTTTGGGTGGATCCTAAGTGGACTAGTTTCGGAACCAGCTACCACCATGACCACTCAGGTTGAGGAAATCTCAAACGAATACCTCAGTTCACAATAATCCCATTACTCTAATTTCCTCCCAAGCGGATAAGAGAATTAAAGCAGAAGCTATAGTCTTACCGCAACTTACAAATATGCTTCCAAGCTATCATATAAATAGCAAGCATTGGCAAAAGGTTTCACACCTAAAGCTAGCAGATCCCAACTGCAACACCCCCGCTCAAATAGACATTCTATTAGGCAGCGATCTCATACCTCAGATAATACTCGAGGGTGTTGAGAAAATTTCAAACAAACTATTGGCACAAAATACTATTTTTGGGTGGATCCTAAGTGGACTAGTTTTGGAACCAGTTACCACCATGACCACTCAGGTTGAGGAAATCTCAAACGAATACCTCAGTTCACAATAATCCCATTATTCTAATTTCCTCCCAAGCGGATAAGAGAATTAAAGCAGAAGCTATAGTCTTACCTCAACTAACAAATATGCTTCAAAGCTATCATATAAATAGCAAGCATTGGCAAAAGGTTTCACACCTAATGCTAGCAGATCCCAACTGCAACACCCCCGTTCAAATAGACATTCTATTAGGCAGCGATCTCATACCTCAGATAATACTCGAGGGTGTTGAGAAAATTTCAAACAAACTATTGGCACAAAATACTATTTTTGGGTGGATCCTAAGTGGACTAGTTTCGGAACCAGCTACCACCATGACCACTCTGGTTGAGGAAATCTCAAACGAATACCTCAGTTCACAATAATCCCATTACTCTAATTTTCCCCCAAGCGGATAAGAGAATTAAAGCAGAACCTATAGTCTTACCGCAACTAACAAATATGCTTCCAAGCTATCATATAAATAGCAAGCATTGGCAAAAGGTTTCACACCTAATGCTAGCAGATCCCAACTGCAACACCCCCGTTCAAATAGACATTCTATTAGGCAGCGATCTCATACCTCAGATAATACTCGAGGGTGTTGAGAAAATTTCAAACAAACTATTGGCACAAAATACTATTTTTGGGTGGATACTAAGTGGACTAGTTTCGGAACCAGTTACCACCATGACCACTCTGGTTGAGGAAATCTCAAACGAATACCTCAGTTCACAATAATCCCATTACTCTAATTTTCCCCCAAGCGGATAAGAGAATTAAAGCAGAACCTATAGTCTTACCGCAACTAACAAATATGCTTCCAAGCTATCATATAAATAGCACGCATTGGCAAAAGGTTTCACACCTAAATCTAGCAGATCCCAACTGCAACACCCCCGCTCAAATAGACATTCTATTAGGCAGCGATCTCATACCTCAGATAATACTCGAGGGTGTTGAGAAAATTTCAAACAAACTATTGGCACAAAATACTATTTTTGGGTGGATCCTAAGTGGACTAGTTTCGGAACCAGCTACCACCATGACCACTCAGGTTGAGGAAATCTCAAACGAATACCTCAGTTCACAATAATCCCATTACTCTAATTTCCTCCCAAGCGGATAAGAGAATTAAAGCAGAAGCTATAGTCTTACCGCAACTAACAAATATGCTTCCAAGCTATCATATAAATAGCAAGCATTGGCAAAAGGTTTCACACCTAAAGCTAGCAGATCCCAACTGCAACACCCCCGCTCAAATAGACATTCTATTAGGCAGCGATCTCATACCTCAGATATAACTCGAGAGAGTTGGGAAAATTTCAAACAAACTATTGGCACAAAATACTATTTTTGGGTGGATCCTAAGTGGACTAGTTTCGGAACCAGCTACCACCATGAGGTTAAGGAAATCTCAAACGAATACCTCAGTTCACAATAATCATATTACTCTAATTTCCCCCCAAGCGGATAAGAGAATTAAAGCAGAAGCTATAGTCTTACCGCAACTAACAAATATGCTTCCAAGCTATCATATAAATAGCAAGCATTGGCAAAAGGTTTCACACCTAAAGCCAGAGGATCCCAACTGCAACATTCCCGCTCAAATAGACATTCTATTAGGCAGCGATCTCATACCTCAGATAATACTCGAGGGTGTTGAGAAAATTTCAAACAAACTATTGGCACAAAATACTATTTTTGGGTGGATCCTAAGTGGACTAGTTTTGGAACCAGTTACCACCATGACCACTCAGGTTGAGGAAATCTCAAACGAATACCTCAGTAACAATAATCCCATTATTCTAATTTCCCCCAAAGCGGATAAGAGAATTAAAGCAGAAGTTATAGTCTTACCGTAACTAACAAATATGCTTCCAAGCTATCATAAAATAGCAAGCATTGACAAAAGGTTTCACACCTAAAGCTAGCAGATCCCAACTGCAACACCCCCGCTCAAATAGACATTATATTAGGCAGCGATCTCATACCTCAGATAATACTCGAGGGTGTTGAGAAAATTTCAAACAAACTATTGGCACAAAATACTATTTTTGGGTGGATCCTAAGTGGACTAGTTTCGGAACCAGCTACCACCATGACCACTCAGGTTGAGGAAATCTCTAACGAATACCTCAGTTCACAATAATCCCATTACTCTAATTTCCTCCCAAGCGGATAAGAGAATTAAAGCAGAAGCTATAGTCTTACCGCAACTTACAAATATGCTTCCAAGCTATCATATAAATAGCAAGCATTGGCAAAAGGTTTCACACCTAAAGCTAGCAGATCCCAACTGCAACACCCCCGCTCAAATAGACATTCTATTAGGCAACGATCTCATACCTCAGATAATACTCGAGGGTGTTGAGAAAATTTCAAACAAACTATTGGCACAAAATACTATTTTTGGGTGGATCCTAAGTGGACTAGTTTCGGAACCAGTTACCACCATGACCACTCAGGTTGAGGAAATCTCAAACGAATACCTCAGTTCACAATAATCCCATTACTCTAATTTCCCCCCAAGCGGATAAGAGAATTAAAGCAGAAGCTATAGTCTTACCGCAACTAACAAATATGCTTCTAGGCTATCATATAAATAGCAAGCATTGGCAAAAGGTTTCACACCTAAAGCTAGCAGATCCCAACTGCAACACCCCCGCTCAAATAGACATTCTATTAGGCAGCGATCTCATACCTCAGATAATTCTCGAGGGTGTTGAGAAAATTTCAAACAAACTATTGGCACAAAATACTATTTCTGGGTGGATCCTAAGTGGACTAGTTTCGGAACCACCTACCACCATGACCACTCAGGTTGAGGAAATCTCAAACGAATACCTCAGTAACAATAATCCCATTATTCTAATTTCCCCCAAAGCGGATAAGAGAATTAAAGCAGAAGTTATAGTCTTACCGTAACTAACAAATATGCTTCCAAGCTATCATAAAATAGCAAGCATTGACAAAAGGTTTCACACCTAAAGCTAGCAGATCCCAACTGCAACACCCCCGCTCAAATAGACATTATATTAGGCAGCGATCTCATACCTCAGATAATACTCGAGGGTGTTGAGAAAATTTCAAACAAACTATTGGCACAAAATACTATTTTTGGGTGGATCCTAAGTGGACTAGTTTCGGAACCAGCTACCACCATGACCACTCAGGTTGAGGAAATCTCAAACGAATACCTCAGTTCACAATAATCCCATTACTCTAATTTCCTCCCAAGCGGACAAGAGAATTAAAGCAGAAGCTATAGTCTTACCGCAACTTACAAATATGCTTCCAAGCTATCATATAAATAGCAAGCATTGGCAAAAGGTTTCACACCTAAAGCTAGCAGATCCCAACTGCAACACCCCCGCTCAAATAGACATTCTATTAGGCAGCGATGTCATACCTCAGATAATACTCGAGGGTGTTGAGAAAATTTCAAACAAACTATTGGCACAAAATACTATTTTTGGGTGGATCCTAAGTGGACTAGTTTTGGAACCAGTTACCACCATGACCACTCAGGTTGAGGAAATCTCAAACGAATACCTCAGTTCACAATAATCCCATTATTCTAATTTCCTCCCAAGCGGATAAGAGAATTAAAGCAGAA
Organism: Bactrocera oleae; assembly: GCF_042242935.1. NCBI lineage: Eukaryota > Metazoa > Arthropoda > Insecta > Diptera > Tephritidae > Bactrocera > Bactrocera oleae. The sequence continues at coordinate 12,056,326 of NC_091541.1, read as the reverse complement.
GCTATAGTCTTACCTCAACTAACAAATATGCTTCAAAGCTATCATATAAATAGCAAGCATTGGCAAAAGGTTTCACACCTAATGCTAGCAGATCTCAACTGCAACACCCCCGTTCAAATAGACATTCTATTAGGCAGCGATCTCATACCTCAGATAATACTCGAGGGTGTTGAGAAAATTTCAAACAAACTATTGGCACAAAATACTATTTTTGGGTGGATCCTAAGTGGACTAGTTTCGGAACCAGCTACCACCATGACCACTCTGGTTGAGGAAATCTCAAACGAATACCTCAGTTCACAATAATCCCATTACTCTAATTTTCCCCCAAGCGGATAAGAGAATTAAAGCAGAACCTATAGTCTTACCGCAACTAACAAATATGCTTCCAAGCTATCATATAAATAGCAAGCATTGGCAAAAGGTTTCACACCTAATGCTAGCAGATCCCAACTGCAACACCCCCGTTCAAATAGACATTCTATTAGGCAGCGATCTCATACCTCAGATAATACTCGAGGGTGTTGAGAAAATTTCAAACAAACTATTGGCACAAAATACTATTTTTGGGTGGATACTAAGTGGACTAGTTTCGGAACCAGTTACCACCATGACCACTCTGGTTGAGGAAATCTCAAACGAATACCTCAGTTCACAATAATCCCATTACTCTAATTTTCCCCCAAGCGGATAAGAGAATTAAAGCAGAACCTATAGTCTTACCGCAACTAACAAATATGCTTCCAAGCTATCATATAAATAGCACGCATTGGCAAAAGGTTTCACACCTAAATCTAGCAGATCCCAACTGCAACACCCCCGCTCAAATAGACATTCTATTAGGCAGCGATCTCATACCTCAGATAATACTCGAGGGTGTTGAGAAAATTTCAAACAAACTATTGGCACAAAATACTATTTTTGGGTGGATCCTAAGTGGACTAGTTTCGGAACCAGCTACCACCATGACCACTCAGGTTGAGGAAATCTCAAACGAATACCTCAGTTCACAATAATCCCATTACTCTAATTTCCTCCCAAGCGGATAAGAGAATTAAAGCAGAAGCTATAGTCTTACCGCAACTAACAAATATGCTTCCAAGCTATCATATAAATAGCAAGCATTGGCAAAAGGTTTCACACCTAAAGCTAGCAGATCCCAACTGCAACACCCCCGCTCAAATAGACATTCTATTAGGCAGCGATCTCATACCTCAGATATAACTCGAGAGAGTTGGGAAAATTTCAAACAAACTATTGGCACAAAATACTATTTTTGGGTGGATCCTAAGTGGACTAGTTTCGGAACCAGCTACCACCATGAGGTTAAGGAAATCTCAAACGAATACCTCAGTTCACAATAATCATATTACTCTAATTTCCCCCCAAGCGGATAAGAGAATTAAAGCAGAAGCTATAGTCTTACCGCAACTAACAAATATGCTTCCAAGCTATCATATAAATAGCAAGCATTGGCAAAAGGTTTCACACCTAAAGCCAGAAGATCCCAACTGCAACATTCCCGCTCAAATAGACATTCTATTAGGCAGCGATCTCATACCTCAGATAATACTCGAGGGTGTTGAGAAAATTTCAAACAAACTATTGGCACAAAATACTATTTTTGGGTGGATCCTAAGTGGACTAGTTTTGGAACCAGTTACCACCATGACCACTCAGGTTGAGGAAATCTCAAACGAATACCTCAGTAACAATAATCCCATTATTCTAATTTCCCCCAAAGCGGATAAGAGAATTAAAGCAGAAGTTATAGTCTTACCGTAACTAACAAATATGCTTCCAAGCTATCATAAAATAGCAAGCATTGACAAAAGGTTTCACACCTAAAGCTAGCAGATCCCAACTGCAACACCCCCGCTCAAATAGACATTATATTAGGCAGCGATCTCATACCTCAGATAATACTCGAGGGTGTTGAGAAAATTTCAAACAAACTATTGGCACAAAATACTATTTTTGGGTGGATCCTAAGTGGACTAGTTTCGGAACCAGCTACCACCATGACCACTCAGGTTGAGGAAATCTCAAACGAATACCTCAGTTCACAATAATCCCATTACTCTAATTTCCTCCCAAGCGGATAAGAGAATTAAAGCAGAAGCTATAGTCTTACCGCAACTTACAAATATGCTTCCAAGCTATCATATAAATAGCAAGCATTGGCAAAAGGTTTCACACCTAAAGCTAGCAGATCCCAACTGCAACACCCCCGCTCAAATAGACATTCTATTAGGCAACGATCTCATACCTCAGATAATACTCGAGGGTGTTGAGAAAATTTCAAACAAACTATTGGCACAAAATACTATTTTTGGGTGGATCCTAAGTGGACTAGTTTTGGAACCAGTTACCACCATGACCACTCAGGTTGAGGAAATCTCAAACGAATACCTCAGTTCACAATAATCCCATTATTCTAATTTCCTCCCAAGCGGATAAGAGAATTAAAGCAGAAGCTATAGTCTTACCTCAACTAACAAATATGCTTCCAAGCTATCATATAAATAGCAAGCATTGGCAAAAGGTTTCACACCTAATGCTAGCAGATCCCAACTGCAACACCCCCGTTTAAATAGACATTCTATTAGGCAGCGATCTCATACCTCAGATAATACTCGAGGGTGTTGAGAAAATTTCAAACAAACTATTGGCACAAAATACTATTTTTGGGTGGATCCTAAGTGGACTAGTTTCGGAACCAGTTACCACCATGACCACTCAGGTTGAGGAAATCTCAAACGAATACCTCAGTTCACAATAATCCCATTACTCTAATTTCCCCCCAAGCGGATAAGAGAATTAAAGCAGAAGCTATAGTCTTACCGCAACTAACAAATATGCTTCTAGGCTATCATATAAATAGCAAGCATTGGCAAAAGGTTTCACACCTAAAGCTAGCAGATCCCAACTGCAACACCCCCGCTCAAATAGACATTCTATTAGGCAGCGATCTCATACCTCAGATAATTCTCGAGGGTGTTGAGAAAATTTCAAACAAACTATTGGCACAAAATACTATTTCTGGGTGGATCCTAAGTGGACTAGTTTCGGAACCACCTACCACCATGACCACTCAGGTTGAGGAAATCTCAAACGAATACCTCAGTTCACAATAATCCCATTACTCTAATTTCCCCCCAAGCGGATAAGAGAACTAAAGCAGAAGCTATAGTCTTACCGCAACTAACAAATATGCTTCCAAGCTATCATATAAATAGCAAGCATTGGCAAAAGAATTCACACCTAAAGCTAGCAGATCCCAACTGCAACACCCCCGCTCAAATAGACATTCTATTAGGCAGCGATCTCATACCTCAGATAATTCTCGAGGGTGTTGAGAAAATTTCAAACAAACTATTGGCACAAAATACTATTTTTGGGTGGATCCTAAGTGGACTAGTTTCGGAACCAGCTACCACCATGACCACTCAGGTTGAGGAAATCTCAAACGAATACCTCAGTTCACAATAATCCCATTACTCTAATTTCCCCCCAAGCGGATAAGAGAACTAAAGCAGAAGCTATAGTCTTACCGCAACTAACAAATATGCTTCCAAGCTATCATATAAATAGCAAGCATTGGCAAAAGATTTCACACCTAAAGCTAGCAGATCCCAACTGCAACACCCCCGCTCAAATAGACATTCTATTAGGCAGCGATCTCATACCTCAGATAATACTCGAGGGTGTTGAGAAAATTTCAAACAAACTATTGGCACAAAATACTATTTTTGGGTGGATCATAAGTGGACTAGTTTCGGAACAAGTTACCACCATGACCACTCAGGTTGAGGAAATCTCAAACGAATACCTCAGTTCACAATAATCCCATTACTCTAATTTCCCCCCAAGCGGATAAGAGGATTAAAGCAGAAGCTATAGTCTTACCGCAACTAACAAATATGCTTCCAAGCTATCATATAAATAGCAAGCATTGGCAAAAGGTTTCACACCTAAAGCTAGCAGATCCCAACTGCAACACCCCCGCTCAAATAGACATTCTATTAGGCAGCGATCTCATACCTCAGATAATTCTCGAGGGTGTTGAGAAAATTTCAAACAAACTATTGGCACAAAATACTATTTTTGGGTGGATCCTAAGTGGACTAGTTTCGGAACCAGCTACCACCATGACCACTCAGGTTGAGGAAATCTCAAACGAATACCTCAGTTCACAATAATCCCATTACTCTAATTTCCCCCCAAGCGGATAAGAGAATTAAAGCAGAAACTATAGTCTTACCGCAACTAACAAATATGCTTCCAAGCTATCATTTAAATAGCAAGCATTGGCAAAAGGTTTCACACCTAAAGCTAGCAGATCCCAACTGCAACACCCCCGCTCAAATAGACATTCTATTAGGCAGCGATCTCATACCTCAGATAATACTCGAGGTTGTTGAGAAAATTTCAAACAAACTATTGGCACAAAATACTATTTTTGGGTGGATCCTAAGTGGACTAGTTTCGGAACCAGTTACCACCATGACCACTCAGGTTGAGGAAATCTCAAACGAATACCTCAGTTCACAATAATCCCATTACTCTAATTTCCCCCCAAGCGGATAAGAGAATTAAAGCAGAAGCTATAGTCTTACCGCAACTAACAAAACTGCTTCCAAGCTATCATATAAATAGCAAGCATTGGCAAAAGGTTTCACACTTAAAGCTAGCAGATCCCAACTGCAATACCCCCGCTCAAATAGACATTCTATTAGGCAGCGATCTCATACCTCAGATAATACTCGAGGGTGTTGAGAAAATTTCAAACAAACTATTGGCACAAAATACTATTTTTGGGTGGATCCTAAGTGGATTAGTTTCGGAACCAGTTACCACCATGACCACTCAGGTTGAGGAAATCTCAAACGAACACCTCAGTTCACAATAATCCCATTACTCTAATTTCCCCCCAAGCGGATAAGAGAATTAAAGCAGAAGCTATAGTCTTACCGCAACTAACAAAAATGCTTCCAAGCTATCATATAAATAGCAAGCATTGGCAAAAGGTTTCACACTTAAAGCTAGCAGATCCCAACTGCAACACCCCCGCTCAAATAGACATTCTATTAGGCAGCGATCTCATACCTCAGATAATACTCGAGGGTGTTGAGAAAATTTCAAACAAACTATTGGCACAAAATACTTTTTTTGGGTGGATCCTAAGTGGACTAGTTTCGGAACCAGCTACCACCATGACCACTCAGGTTGAAGAAATCTCAAACGAATACCTCAGTTTACAATAATCCCATTACTCTAATTTCCCCCCAAGCGGATAAGAGAATTAAAGCAGAAGCTATAGTCTTACCGCAACTAACAAATATGCTTCCAAGCTATCATTTAAATAGCAAGCATTGGCAAAAGGTTTCACACCTAAAGCTAGCAGATCCCAACTGCAACACCCCCGTTCAAATAGACATTATATTAGGCAGCGATCTCATACCTCAGATAATTCTCGAGGGTGTTGAGAAAATTTCAAACAAACTATTGGCACAAAAAACTATTTCTGGGTGGATCCTAAGTGGACTAGTTTCGGAACCACCTACCACCATGACCACTCAGGTTGAGGAAATCTCAAACGAATACCTCAGTTCACAATAATCCCATTACTCTAATTTCCCCCCCAGCGGATAAGAGAACTAAAGCAGAAGCTATAGTCTTACCGCAACTAACAAATATGCTTCCAAGCTATCATATAAATAGCAAGCATTGGCAAAAGAATTCCCACCTAAAGCTAGCAGATCCCAACTGCAACACCCCCGCTCAAATAGACATTCTATTAGGCAGCGATCTCATACCTCAGATAATTCTCGAGGGTGTTGAGAAAATTTCAAACAAACTATTGGCACAAAATACTATTTTTGGGTGGATCCTAAGTGGACTAGTTTCGGAACCAGCTACCACCATGACCACTCAGGTTGAGGAAATCTCAAACGAATACCTCAGTTCACAATAATCCCATTACTCTAATTTCCCCCCAAGCGGATAAGAGAACTAAAGCAGAAGCTATAGTCTTACCGCAACTAACAAATATGCTTCCAAGCTATCATATAAATAGCAAGCATTGGCAAAAGGTTTCACACCTAAAGCTAGCAGATCCCAACTGCAACACCCCCGCTCAAATAGACATTCTATTAGGCAGCGATCTCATACCTCAGATAATTCTCGAGGGTGTTGAGAAAATTTCAAACAAACTATTGGCACAAAATACTATTTTTGGGTGGATCCTAAGTGGACTAGTTTCGGAACCAGCTACCACCATGACCACTCAGGTTGAGGAAATCTCAAACGAATACCTCAGTTCACAATAATCCCATTACTCTAATTTCCCCCCAAGCGGATAAGAGAATTAAAGCAGAAACTATAGTCTTACCGCAACTAACAAATATGCTTCCAAGCTATCATTTAAATAGCAAGCATTGGCAAAAGGTTTCACACCTAAAGCTAGCAGATCCCAACTGCAACACCCCCGCTCAAATAGACATTCTATTAGGCAGCGATCTCATACCTCAGATAATACTCGAGGTTGTTGAGAAAATTTCAAACAAACTATTGGCACAAAATACTATTTTAGGGTGGATCCTAAGTGGACTAGTTTCGGAACCAGTTACCACCATGACCACTCAGGTTGAGGAAATCTCAAACGAATACCTCAGTTCACAATAATCCCATTACTCTAATTTCCCCCCAAGCGGATAAGAGAATTAAAGCAGAAGCTATAGTCTTACCGCAACTAACAAAACTGCTTCCAAGCTATCATATAAATAGCAAGCATTGGCAAACGGTTTCACACTTAAAGCTAGCAGATCCCAACTGCAATACCCCCGCTCAAATAGACATTCTATTAAGCAGCGATCTCATACCTCAGATAATACTCGAGGGTGTTGAGAAAATTTCAAACAAACTATTGGCACAAAATACTTTTTTTGGGTGGATCCTAAGTGGATTAGTTTCGGAACCAGTTACCACCATGACCACTCAGGTTGAGGAAATCTCAAACGAATACCTCAGTTCACAATAATCCCATTACTCTAATTTCCCCCCAAGCGGATAAGAGAATTAAAGCAGAAGCTATAGTCTTACCGCAACTAACAAAAATGCTTCCAAGCTATCATATAAATAGCAAGCATTGGCAAAAGGTTTCACACTTAAAGCTAGCAGATCCCAACTGCAACACCCCCGCTCAAATAGACATTCTATTAGGCAGCGATCTCATACCTCAGATAATACTCGAGGGTGTTGAGAAAATTTCAAACAAACTATTGGCACAAAATACTTTTTTTGGGTGGATCCTAAGTGGACTAGTTTCGGAACCAGCTACCACCATGACCACTCAGGTTGAGGAAATCTCAAACGAATACCTCAGTTTACAATAATCCCATTACTCTAATTTCCCCCCAAGCGGATAAGAGAATTAAAGCAGAAACTATAGTCTTACCGCAACTAACAAATATGCTTCCAAGCTATCATTTAAATAGCAAGCATTGGCAAAAGGTTTCACACTTAAAGCTAGCAGATCCCAACTGCAATACCCCCGCTCAAATAGACATTCTATTAAGCAGCGATCTCATACCTCAGATAATACTCGAGGGTGTTGAGAAAATTTCAAACAAACTATTGGCACAAAATACTATTTTTGGGTGGATCCTAAGTGGATTAGTTTCGGAACCAGTTACCACCATGACCACTCAGGTTGAGGAAATCTCAAACGAATACCTCAGTTCACAATAATCCCATTACTCTAATTTCCCCCAAAGCGGATAAGAGGATTAAGGCAGAAGCTATAGTCTTACCGCAACTAACAAATATGCTTCCAAGCTATCATATAAATAGCAAGCATTGGCAAAAGGTTTCACACCTAAAGCTAGCAGATCCCAACTGCAACACCCCCGCTCAAATAGACATTCTATTAGGCAGCGATCTCATACCTCAGATAATTCTCGAGGGTGTTGAGAAAATTTCAAACAAACTATTGGCACAAAATACTATTTTTGGGTGGATCCTAAGTGGACTAGTTTCGGAACCAGCTACCACCATGACCACTCAGGTTGAGGAAATCTCAAACGAATACCTCAGTTCACAATAAACCCATTACTCTAATTTCCCCCCAAGCGGATAAGAGAATTAAAGCAGAAACTATAGTCTTACCGCAACTAACAAATATGCTTCCAAGCTATCATTTAAATAGCAAGCATTGGCAAAAGGTTTCACACCTAAAGCTAGCAGATCCCAACTGCAACACCCCCGCTCAAATAGACATTCTATTAGGCAGCGATCTCATACCTCAGATAATACTCGAGGTTGTTGAGAAAATTTCAAACAAACTATTGGCACAAAATACTATTTTTGGGTGGATCCTAAGTGGACTAGTTTCGGAACCAGTTACCACCATGACCACTCAGGTTGAGGAAATCTCAAACGAATACCTCAGTTCACAATAATCCCATTACTCTAATTTCCCCCCAAGCGGATAAGAGAATTAAAGCAGAAGCTATAGTCTTACCGCAACTAACAAAACTGCTTCCAAGCTATCATATAAATAGCAAGCATTGGCAAAAGGTTTCACACTTAAAGCTAGCAGATCCCAACTGCAATACCCCCGCTCAAATAGACATTCTATTAGGCAGCGATCTCATACCTCAGATAATACTCGAGGGTGTTGAGAAAATTTCAAACAAACTATTGGCACAAAATACTATTTTTGGGTGGATCCTAAGTGGATTAGTTTCGGAACCAGTTACCACCATGACCACTCAGGTTGAGGAAATCTCAAACGAATACCTCAGTTCACAATAATCCCATTACTCTAATTTCCCCCCAAGCGGATAAGAGAATTAAAGCAGAAGCTATAGTCTTACCGCAACTAACAAAAATGCTTCCAAGCTATCATATAAATAGCAAGCATTGGCAAAAGGTTTCACACTTAAAGCTAGCAGATCCCAACTGCAACACCCCCGCTCAAATAGACATTCTATTAGGCAGCGATCTCATACCTCAGATAATACTCGAGGGTGTTGAGAAAATTTCAAACAAACTATTGGCACAAAATACTATTTTTGGGTGGATCCTAAGTGGACTAGTTTCGGAACCAGCTACCACCATGACCACTCAGGTTGAGGAAATCTCAAACGAATACCTCAGTTCACAATAATCCCATTACTCTAATTTCCCCCCAAGCGGATAAGAGAATTAAAGCAGAAGCTATAGTCTTACCGCAACTAACAAATATGCTTCTAGGCTATCATTTAAATAGCAAGCATTGGCAAAAGGTTTCACACCTAAAGCTAGCAGATCCCAACTGCAACACCCCCGTTTAAATAGACATTATATTAGGCAGCGATCTCATACCTCAGATAATACTCGAGGGTGTTGAGAAAATTTCAAACAAACTATTGGCACAAAATACTATTTTTGGGTGGATCCTAAGTGGACTAGTTTCGGAACCAGCTACCACCATGACCACTCAGGTTGAGGAAATCTCAAACGAATACCTCAGTTCACAATAATCCCATTACTCTAATTTCCCCCCAAGCGGATAAGAGAATTAAAGCAGAAGCTATAGTCTTACCGCAACTAACAAATATGCTTCTAGGCTATCATATAAATAGCAAGCATTGGCAAAAGGTTTCACACCTAAAGCTAGAAGATCCCAACTGCAACACCCCCGCTCAAATAGACATTCTATTAGGCAGCGATCTCATACCTCAGATAATTCTCGAGGGTGTTGAGAAAATTTCAAACAAACTATTGGCACAAAATACTATTTTTGGGTGGATCCTAAGTGGACTAGTTTCGGAACCAGTTACCACCATGACCACTCAGGTTGAGGAAATCTCAAACGAATACCTCAGTTCACAATAATCCCATTACTCTAATTTCCCCCCAAGCGGATAAGAGAATTAAAGCAGAAGCTATAGTCTTACCGCAACTAACAAAACTGCTTCCAAGCTATCATATAAATAGCAAGCATTGGCAAAAGGTTTCACACTTAAAGCTAGCAGATCCCAACTGCAATACCCCCGCTCAAATAGACATTCTATTAAGCAGCGATCTCATACCTCAGATAATTCTCGAGGGAATTGAGAAAATTTCAAACAAACTATTGGCACAAAATACTATTTTTGGGTGGATCCTTAGTGGACTAGTTTCGGAACCAGTTACCACCATGACCACTCAGGTTGAGGAAATCTCAAACGAATACCTCAGTTCACAATAATCCCATTACTCTAATTTCCCCCCAAGCGGATAAGAGAATTAAAGCAGAAGCTATAGTCTTACCGCAACTAACAAATATGCTTCTAGGCTATCATATAAATAGCAAGCATTGGCAAAAGGTTTCACACCTAAAGCTAGCAGATCCCAACTGCAACACCCCCGCTCAAATAGACATTCTATTAGGCAGCGATCTCATACCTCAGATAATACTCGAGGGTGTTGAGAAAATTTCAAACAAACTATTGGCACAAAATACTATTTTTGGGTGGATCCTAAGTGGACTAGTTTCGGAACCAGCTACCACCATGACCACTCAGGTTGAGGAAATCTCAAACGAATACCTCAGTTCACAATAATCATATTACTCTAATTTCCCCCCAAGCGGATAAGAGAATTAAAGCAGAAGCTATAGTCTTACCGCAACTAACAAATATGCTTCCAAGCTATCATATAAATAGCAAGCATTGGCAAAAGGTTTCACACCTAAAGCTAGCAGATCCCAACTGCAACACCCCCGCTCAAATAGACATTCTATTAGGCAGCGATCTCATACCTCAGATAATACTCGAGGTTGTTGAGAAAATTTCAAACAAACTATTGGCACAAAATACTATTTTTGGGTGGATCCTAAGTGGACTAGTTTCGGAACCAGTTACCACCATGACCACTCAGGTTGAGGAAATCTCAAACGAATACCTCAGTTCACAATAATCCCATTACTCTAATTTCCCCCCAAGCGGATAAGAGAATTAAAGCAGAAGCTATAGTCTTACCGCAACTAACAAAACTGCTTCCAAGCTATCATATAAATAGCAAGCATTGGCAAAAGGTTTCACAGTTAAAGCTAGCAGATCCCAACTGCAATACCCCCGCTCAAATAGACATTCTATTAAGCAGCGATCTCATACCTCAGATAATACTCGAGGGTGTTGAGAAAATTTCAAACAAACTATTGGCACAAAATACTATTTTTGGGTGGATCCTAAGTGGATTAGTTTCGGAACCAGTTACCACCATGACCACTCAGGTTGAGGAAATCTCAAACGAATACCTCAGTTCACAATAATCCCATTACTCTAATTTCCCCCCAAGCGGATAAGAGAATTAAAGCAGAAGCTATAGTCTTACCGCAACTAACAAAAATGCTTCCAAGCTATCATATAAATAGCAAGCATTGGCAAAAGGTTTCACACTTAAAGCTAGCAGATCCCAACTGCAACACCCCCGCTCAAATAGACATTCTATTAGGCAGCGATCTCATACCTCAGATAATACTCGAGGGTGTTGAGAAAATTTCAAACAAACTATTGGCACAAAATACTTTTTTTAGGTGGATCCTAAGTGGACTAGTTTCGGAACCAGCTACCACCATGACCACTCAGGTTGAGGAAATCTCAAACGAATACCTCAGTTTACAATAATCCCATTACTCTAATTTCCCCCCAAGCGGATAAGAGAATTAAAGCAGAAGCTATAGTCTTACCGCAACTAACAAATATGCTTCCAAGCTATCATTTAAATAGCAAGCATTGGCAAAAGGTTTCACACCTAAAGCTAGCAGATCCCAACTGCAACACCCCCGCTCAAATAGACATTATATTAGGCAGCGATCTCATACCTCAGATAATACTCGAGGGTGTTGAGAAAATTTCAAACAAACTATTGGCACAAAATACTATTTTTGGGTGGATCCTAAGTGGACTAGTTTCGGAACCAGCTACCACCATGACCACTCAGGTTGAGGAAATCTCAAACGAATACCTCAGTTCACAATAATCATATTACTCTAATTTCCCCCCAAGCGGATAAGAGAATTAAAGCAGAAGCTATAGTCTTACCGCAACTAACAAATATGCTTCCAAGCTATCATATAAATAGCAAGCATTGGCAAAAGGTTTCACACCTAAAGCTAGCAGATCCCAACTGCAACACCCCCGCTCAAATAGACATTCTATTAGGCAGCGATCTCATACCTCAGATAATACTCGAGGGTGTTGAGAAAATTTCAAACAAACTATTGGCACAAAATACTATTTTTGGGTGGATCCTAAGTGGACTAGTTTTGGAACCAGTTACCACCATGACCACTCAGGTTGAGGAAATCTCAAACGAATACCTCAGTAACAATAATCCCATTATTCTAATTTCCCCCAAAGCGGATAAGAGAATTAAAGCAGAAGTTATAGTCTTACCGCAACTAACAAATATGCTTCCAAGCTATTATAAAATAGCAAGCATTGGCAAAAGGTTTCACACCTAAAGCTAGCAGATCCCAACTGCAACACCCCCGCTCAAATAGACATTATATTAGGCAGCGATCTCATACCTCAGATAATACTCGAGGGTGTTGAGAAAATTTCAAACAAACTATTGGCACAAAATACTATTTTTGGGTGGATCCTAAGTGGACTAGTTTCGGAACCAGCTACCACCATGACCACTCAGGTTGAGGAAATCTCAAACGAATACCTCAGTTCACAATAATCCCATTACTCTAATTTCCTCCCAAGCGGATAAGAGAATTAAAGCAGAAGCTATAGTCTTACCGCAACTAACAAATATGCTTCTAAGCTATCATATAAATAGCAAGCATTGGCAAAAGGTTTCACACCTAAAGCTAGCAGATCCCAACTGCAACACCCCCGCTCAAATAGACATTCTATTAGGCATCGATCTCATACCTCAGATAATACTCGAGGGTGTTGAGAAAATTTCAAACAAACTATTGGCACAAAATACTATTTTTGGGTGGATCCTAAGTGGACTAGTTTTGGAACCAGTTACCACCATGACCACTCAGGTTGAGGAAATCTCAAACGAATACCTCAGTTCACAATAATCCCATTATTCTAATTTCCTCCCAAGCGGATAAGAGAATTAAAGCAGAAGCTATAGTCTTACCGCAACTAACAAATATGCTTCCAAGCTATCATATAAATAGCAAGCATTGGCAAAAGGTTTCACACCTAATGCTAGCAGATCCCAACTGCAACACCCCCGCTCAAATAGACATTCTATTAGGCAGCCATCTCATACCTCAGATAATACTCGAGGGTGTTGAGAAAATTTCAAACAAACTATTGGCACAAAATACTATTTTTGGGTGGATCCTAAGTGGACTAGTTTCGGAACCAGTTACCACCATGACCACTCAGGTTGAGGAAATCTCAAACGAATACCTCAGTTCACAATAATTCCATTACTCTAATTTCCCCCCAAACGGATAAGAGAATTAAAGCAGAAGCTATAGTCTTACCGCAACTAACAAATATGCCTCTAGGCTATCATATAAATAGCAAGCATTGGCAAAAGGTTTCACACCTAAAGCTAGCAGATCCCAACTGCAACATCCCCGCTCAAATAGACATTCTATTAGGCAGCGATCTCATACCTCAGATAATTCTCGAGGGTGTTGAGAAAATTTCTAACAAACAATTGGCACAAAATACTATTTCTGGGTGGATCCTAAGTGGACTAGTTTCGGAACCAGCTACCACCATGACCACTCAGGTTGAGGAAATCTCAAACGAATACCTCAGTTCACAATAATCCCATTACTCTAATTTCCCCCCAAGCGGATAAGAGAACTAAAGCAGAAGCTATAGTCTTACCGCAACTAACAAATATGCTTCCAAGCTATCATATAAATAGCAAGCATTGGCAAAAGGTTTCACACCTAATGCTAGCAGATCCCAACTGCAACACCCCCGCTCAAATAGACATTCTATTAGGCAGCCATCTCATACCTCAGATAATACTCGAGGGTGTTGAGAAAATTTCAAACAAACTATTGGCACAAAATACTATTTTTGGGTGGATCCTAAGTGGACTAGTTTCGGAACCAGTTACCACCATGACCACTCAGGTTGAAGAAATTTCAATCGAATACCTCAGTTCACAATAATCCCATTACTCTAATTTCCCCCCAAGCGGATAAGAGAATTAAAGCAGAAGCTATAGTCTTACCGCAACTAACAAATATGCTTCCAAGCTATCATATAAATAGCAAGCATTGGCAAAAGGTTTCACACCTAAAGCTAGCAGATCCCAACTGCAACACCCCCGCTCAAATAGACATTCTATTAGGCAGCGATCTCATACCTCAGATAATACTCGAGGGTGTTGAGAAAATTTCAAACAAACTATTGGCACAAAATACTATTTTTGGGTGGATCCTAAGTGGACTAGTTTTGGAACCAGTTACCACCATGACCACTCAGGTTGAGGAAATCTCAAACGAATACCTCAGTAACAATAATCCCATTATTCTAATTTCCCCCAAAGCGGATAAGAGAATTAAAGCAGAAGTTATAGTCTTACCGCAACTAACAAATATGCTTCCAAGCTATTATAAAATAGCAAGCATTGGCAAAAGGTTTCACACCTAAAGCTAGCAGATCCCAACTGCAACACCCCCGCTCAAATAGACATTATATTAGGCAGCGATCTCATACCTCAGATAATACTCGAGGGTGTTGAGAAAATTTCAAACAAACTATTGGCACAAAATACTATTTTTGGGTGGATCCTAAGTGGACTAGTTTCGGAACCAGCTACCACCATGACCACTCAGGTTGAGGAAATCTCAAACGAATACCTCAGTTCACAATAATCATATTACTCTAATTTCCCCCCAAGCGGATAAGAGAATTAAAGCAGAAGCTATAGTCTTACCGCAACTAACAAATATGCTTCCAAGCTATCATATAAATAGCAAGCATTGGCAAAAGGTTTCACACCTAAAGCTAGCAGATCCCAACTGCAACACCCCCGCTCAAATAGACATTCTATTAGGCAGCGATCTCATACCTCAGATAATACTCGAGGGTGTTGAGAAAATTTCAAACAAACTATTGGCACAAAATACTATTTTTGGGTGGATCCTAAGTGGACTAGTTTTGGAACCAGTTACCACCATGCCCACTCAGGTTGAGGAAATCTCAAACGAATACCTCAGTAACAATAATCCCATTATTCTAATTTCCCCCAAAGCGGATAAGAGAATTAAAGCAGAAGTTATAGTCTTACCGCAACTAACAAATATGCTTCCAAGCTATTATAAAATAGCAAGCATTGGCAAAAGGTTTCACACCTAAAGCTAGCAGATCCCAACTGCAACACCCCCGCTCAAATAGACATTATATTAGGCAGCGATCTCATACCTCAGATAATACTCGAGGGTGTTGAGAAAATTTCAAACAAACTATTGGCACAAAATACTATTTTTGGGTGGATCCTAAGTGGACTAGTTTCGGAACCAGCTACCACCATGACCACTCAGGTTGAGGAAATCTCAAACGAATACCTCAGTTCACAATAATCCCATTACTCTAATTTCCTCCCAAGCGGATAAGAGAATTAAAGCAGAAGCTATAGTCTTACCGCAACTAACAAATATGCTTCCAAGCTATCATATAAATAGCAAGCATTGGCAAAAGGTTTCACACCTAAAGCTAGCAGATCCCAACTGCAACACCCCCGCTCAAATAGACATTCTATTAGGCAGCGATCTCATACCTCAGATAATACTCGAGGGTGTTGAGAAAATTTCAAACAAACTATTGGCACAAAATACTATTTTTGGGTGGATCCTAAGTGGACTAGTTTTGGAACCAGTTACCACCATGACCACTCAGGTTGAGGAAATCTCAAACGAATACCTCAGTTCACAATAATCCCATTATTCTAATTTCCTCCCAAGCGGATAAGAGAATTAAAGCAGAAGCTATAGTCTTACCGCAACTAACAAAAATGCTTCCAAGCTATCATATAAATAGCAAGCATTGGCAAAAGGTTTCACACTTAAAGCTAGCAGATCCCAACTGCAACACCCCCGCTCAAATAGACATTCTATTAGGCAGCGATCTCATACCTCAGATAATACTCGAGGGTGTTGAGAAAATTTCAAACAAACTATTGGCACAAAATACTTTTTTTAGGTGGATCCTAAGTGGACTAGTTTCGGAACCAGCTACCACCATGACCACTCAGGTTGAGGAAATCTCAAACGAATACCTCAGTTTACAATAATCCCATTACTCTAATTTCCCCCCAAGCGGATAAGAGAATTAAAGCAGAAGCTATAGTCTTACCGCAACTAACAAATATGCTTCCAAGCTATCATTTAAATAGCAAGCATTGGCAAAAGGTTTCACACCTAAAGCTAGCAGATCCCAACTGCAACACCCCCGCTCAAATAGACATTATATTAGGCAGCGATCTCATACCTCAGATAATACTCGAGGGTGTTGAGAAAATTTCAAACAAACTATTGGCACAAAATACTATTTTTGGGTGGATCCTAAGTGGACTAGTTTCGGAACCAGCTACCACCATGACCACTCAGGTTGAGGAAATCTCAAACGAATACCTCAGTTCACAATAATCATATTACTCTAATTTCCCCCCAAGCGGATAAGAGAATTAAAGCAGAAGCTATAGTCTTACCGCAACTAACAAATATGCTTCCAAGCTATCATATAAATAGCAAGCATTGGCAAAAGGTTTCACACCTAAAGCTAGCAGGTTGAGGAAATCTCAAACGAATACCTCAGTAACAATAATCCCATTATTCTAATTTCCCCCAAAGCGGATAAGAGAATTAAAGCAGAAGTTATAGTCTTACCGCAACTAACAAATATGCTTCCAAGCTATTATAAAATAGCAAGCATTGGCAAAAGGTTTCACACCTAAAGCTAGCAGATCCCAACTGCAACACCCCCGCTCAAATAGACATTATATTAGGCAGCGATCTCATACCTCAGATAATACTCGAGGGTGTTGAGAAAATTTCAAACAAACTATTGGCACAAAATACTATTTTTGGGTGGATCCTAAGTGGACTAGTTTCGGAACCAGCTACCACCATGACCACTCAGGTTGAGGAAATCTCAAACGAATACCTCAGTTCACAATAATCCCATTACTCTAATTTCCCCCCAAGCGGATAAGAGAATTAAAGCAGAAGCTATAGTCTTACCGCAACTAACAAATATGCTTCCAAGCTATCATATAAATAGCAAGCATTGGCAAAAGGTTTCACACCTAAAGCTAGCAGATCCCAACTGCAACACCCCCGCTCAAATAGACATTCTATTAGGCAGCGATCTCATACCTCAGATAATACTCGAGGGTGTTGAGAAAATTTCAAACAAACTATTGGCACAAAATACTATTTTTGGGTGGATCCTAAGTGGACTAGTTTTGGAACCAGTTACCACCATGACCACTCAGGTTGAGGAAATCTCAAACGAATACCTCAGTTCACAATAATCCCATTATTCTAATTTCCTCCCAAGCGGATAAGAGAATTAAAGCAGAAGCTATAGTCTTACCGCAACTAACAAATATGCTTCCAAGCTATCATATAAATAGCAAGCATTGGCAAAAGGTTTCACACCTAATGCTAGCAGATCCCAACTGCAACACCCCCGCTCAAATAGACATTCTATTAGGCAGCCATCTCATACCTCAGATAATACTCGAGGGTGTTGAGAAAATTTCAAACAAACTATTGGCACAAAATACTATTTTTGGGTGGATCCTAAGTGGACTAGTTTCGGAACCAGTTACCACCATGACCACTCAAGTTGAGGAAATCTCAAACGAATACCTCAGTTCACAATAATTCCATTACTCTAATTTCCCCCCAAACGGATAAGAGAATTAAAGCAGAAGCTATAGTCTTACCGCAACTAACAAATATGCCTCTAGGCTATCATATAAATAGCAAGCATTGGCAAAAGGTTTCACACCTAAAGCTAGCAGATCCCAACTGCAACATCCCCGCTCAAATAGACATTCTATTAGGCAGCGATCTCATACCTCAGATAATTCTCGAGGGTGTTGAGAAAATTTCTAACAAACAATTGGCACAAAATACTATTTCTGGGTGGATCCTAAGTGGACTAGTTTCGGAACCAGCTACCACCATGACCACTCAGGTTGAGGAAATCTCAAACGAATACCTCAGTTCACAATAATCCCATTACTCTAATTTCCCCCCAAGCGGATAAGAGAATTAAAGCAGAAGCTATAGTCTTACCGCAACTAACAAATATGCTTCCAAGCTATTATAAAATAGCAAGCATTGGCAAAAGGTTTCACACCTAAAGCTAGCAGATCCCAACTGCAACACCCCCGCTCAAATAGACATTATATTAGGCAGCGATCTCATACCTCAGATAATACTCGAGGGTGTTGAGAAAATTTCAAACAAACTATTGGCACAAAATACTATTTTTGGGTGGATCCTAAGTGGACTAGTTTCGGAACCAGCTACCACCATGACCACTCAGGTTGAGGAAATCTCAAACGAATACCTCAGTTCACAATAATCATATTACTCTAATTTCCCCCCAAGCGGATAAGAGAATTAAAGCAGAAGCTATAGTCTTACCGCAACTAACAAATATGCTTCCAAGCTATCATATAAATAGCAAGCATTGGCAAAAGGTTTCACACCTAAAGCTAGCAGATCCCAACTGCAACACCCCCGCTCAAATAGACATTCTATTAGGCAGCGATCTCATACCTCAGATAATACTCGAGGGTGTTGAGAAAATTTCAAACAAACTATTGGCACAAAATACTATTTTTGGGTGGATCCTAAGTGGACTAGTTTTGGAACCAGTTACCACCATGCCCACTCAGGTTGAGGAAATCTCAAACGAATACCTCAGTAACAATAATCCCATTATTCTAATTTCCCCCAAAGCGGATAAGAGAATTAAAGCAGAAGTTATAGTCTTACCGCAACTAACAAATATGCTTCCAAGCTATTATAAAATAGCAAGCATTGGCAAAAGGTTTCACACCTAAAGCTAGCAGATCCCAACTGCAACACCCCCGCTCAAATAGACATTATATTAGGCAGCGATCTCATACCTCAGATAATACTCGAGGGTGTTGAGAAAATTTCAAACAAACTATTGGCACAAAATACTATTTTTGGGTGGATCCTAAGTGGACTAGTTTCGGAACCAGCTACCACCATGACCACTCAGGTTGAGGAAATCTCAAACGAATACCTCAGTTCACAATAATCCCATTACTCTAATTTCCTCCCAAGCGGATAAGAGAATTAAAGCAGAAGCTATAGTCTTACCGCAACTAACAAATATGCTTCCAAGCTATCATATAAATAGCAAGCATTGGCAAAAGGTTTCACACCTAAAGCTAGCAGATCCCAACTGCAACACCCCCGCTCAAATAGACATTCTATTAGGCAGCGATCTCATACCTCAGATAATACTCGAGGGTGTTGAGAAAATTTCAAACAAACTATTGGCACAAAATACTATTTTTGGGTGGATCCTAAGTGGACTAGTTTTGGAACCAGTTACCACCATGACCACTCAGGTTGAGGAAATCTCAAACGAATACCTCAGTTCACAATAATCCCATTATTCTAATTTCCTCCCAAGCGGATAAGAGAATTAAAGCAGAAGCTATAGTCTTACCGCAACTAACAAAAATGCTTCCAAGCTATCATATAAATAGCAAGCATTGGCAAAAGGTTTCACACTTAAAGCTAGCAGATCCCAACTGCAACACCCCCGCTCAAATAGACATTCTATTAGGCAGCGATCTCATACCTCAGATAATACTCGAGGGTGTTGAGAAAATTTCAAACAAACTATTGGCACAAAATACTTTTTTTAGGTGGATCCTAAGTGGACTAGTTTCGGAACCAGCTACCACCATGACCACTCAGGTTGAGGAAATCTCAAACGAATACCTCAGTTTACAATAATCCCATTACTCTAATTTCCCCCCAAGCGGATAAGAGAATTAAAGCAGAAGCTATAGTCTTACCGCAACTAACAAATATGCTTCCAAGCTATCATTTAAATAGCAAGCATTGGCAAAAGGTTTCACACCTAAAGCTAGCAGATCCCAACTGCAACACCCCCGCTCAAATAGACATTATATTAGGCAGCGATCTCATACCTCAGATAATACTCGAGGGTGTTGAGAAAATTTCAAACAAACTATTGGCACAAAATACTATTTTTGGGTGGATCCTAAGTGGACTAGTTTCGGAACCAGCTACCACCATGACCACTCAGGTTGAGGAAATCTCAAACGAATACCTCAGTTCACAATAATCATATTACTCTAATTTCCCCCCAAGCGGATAAGAGAATTAAAGCAGAAGCTATAGTCTTACCGCAACTAACAAATATGCTTCCAAGCTATCATATAAATAGCAAGCATTGGCAAAAGGTTTCACACCTAAAGCTAGCAGGTTGAGGAAATCTCAAACGAATACCTCAGTAACAATAATCCCATTATTCTAATTTCCCCCAAAGCGGATAAGAGAATTAAAGCAGAAGTTATAGTCTTACCGCAACTAACAAATATGCTTCCAAGCTATTATAAAATAGCAAGCATTGGCAAAAGGTTTCACACCTAAAGCTAGCAGATCCCAACTGCAACACCCCCGCTCAAATAGACATTATATTAGGCAGCGATCTCATACCTCAGATAATACTCGAGGGTGTTGAGAAAATTTCAAACAAACTATTGGCACAAAATACTATTTTTGGGTGGATCCTAAGTGGACTAGTTTCGGAACCAGCTACCACCATGACCACTCAGGTTGAGGAAATCTCAAACGAATACCTCAGTTCACAATAATCCCATTACTCTAATTTCCCCCCAAGCGGATAAGAGAATTAAAGCAGAAGCTATAGTCTTACCGCAACTAACAAATATGCTTCCAAGCTATCATATAAATAGCAAGCATTGGCAAAAGGTTTCACACCTAAAGCTAGCAGATCCCAACTGCAACACCCCCGCTCAAATAGACATTCTATTAGGCAGCGATCTCATACCTCAGATAATACTCGAGGGTGTTGAGAAAATTTCAAACAAACTATTGGCACAAAATACTATTTTTGGGTGGATCCTAAGTGGACTAGTTTTGGAACCAGTTACCACCATGACCACTCAGGTTGAGGAAATCTCAAACGAATACCTCAGTTCACAATAATCCCATTATTCTAATTTCCTCCCAAGCGGATAAGAGAATTAAAGCAGAAGCTATAGTCTTACCGCAACTAACAAATATGCTTCCAAGCTATCATATAAATAGCAAGCATTGGCAAAAGGTTTCACACCTAATGCTAGCAGATCCCAACTGCAACACCCCCGCTCAAATAGACATTCTATTAGGCAGCCATCTCATACCTCAGATAATACTCGAGGGTGTTGAGAAAATTTCAAACAAACTATTGGCACAAAATACTATTTTTGGGTGGATCCTAAGTGGACTAGTTTCGGAACCAGTTACCACCATGACCACTCAAGTTGAGGAAATCTCAAACGAATACCTCAGTTCACAATAATTCCATTACTCTAATTTCCCCCCAAACGGATAAGAGAATTAAAGCAGAAGCTATAGTCTTACCGCAACTAACAAATATGCCTCTAGGCTATCATATAAATAGCAAGCATTGGCAAAAGGTTTCACACCTAAAGCTAGCAGATCCCAACTGCAACATCCCCGCTCAAATAGACATTCTATTAGGCAGCGATCTCATACCTCAGATAATTCTCGAGGGTGTTGAGAAAATTTCTAACAAACAATTGGCACAAAATACTATTTCTGGGTGGATCCTAAGTGGACTAGTTTCGGAACCAGCTACCACCATGACCACTCAGGTTGAGGAAATCTCAAACGAATACCTCAGTTCACAATAATCCCATTACTCTAATTTCCCCCCAAGCGGATAAGAGAACTAAAGCAGAAGCTATAGTCTTACCGCAACTAACAAATATGCTTCCAAGCTATCATATAAATAGCAAGCATTGGCAAAAGGTTTCACACCTAATGCTAGCAGATCCCAACTGCAACACCCCCGCTCAAATAGACATTCTATTAGGCAGCCATCTCATACCTCAGATAATACTCGAGGGTGTTGAGAAAATTTCAAACAAACTATTGGCACAAAATACTATTTTTGGGTGGATCCTAAGTGGACTAGTTTCGGAACCAGTTACCACCATGACCACTCAGGTTGAAGAAATTTCAATCGAATACCTCAGTTCACAATAATCCCATTACTCTAATTTCCCCCCAAGCGGATAAGAGAATTAAAGCAGAAGCTATAGTCTTACCGCAACTAACAAATATGCTTCCAAGCTATCATATAAATAGCAAGCATTGGCAAAAGGTTTCACACCTAAAGCAAGCAGATCCCAACTGCAACACCCCCGCTCAAATAGACATTCTATTAGGCAGCGATCTCATACCTCAGATAATACTCGAGGGTGTTGAGAAAATTTCAAACAAACTATTGGCACAAAATACTATTTTTGGGTGGATCCTAAGTGGACTAGTTTCGGAACCAGCTACCACCATGACCACTCAGGTTGAGGAAATCTCAAACGAATACCTCAGTTCACAATAATCCCATTACTCTAATTTCCTCCCAAGCGGATAAGAGAATTAAAGCAGAAGCTATAGTCTTACCGCAACTAACAAATATGCTTCCAAGCTATCATATAAATAGCAAGCATTGGCGAAAGATTTCATACCTAAAGCTAGCAGATCCCAACTGCAACACCCCCGCTCAAATAGACATTCTATTAGGCAGCGATCTCATACCTCAGATAATACTCGAGGGTGTTGAGAAAATTTCAAACAAACTATTGGCACAAAATACTATTTTTGGGTGGATCCTAAGTGGACTAGTTTCGGAACCAGTTACCACCATGACCACTCAGGTTGAAGAAATTTCAAACGAATACCTCAGTTCACAATAATCCCATTACTCTAATTTCCCCCCAAGCGGATAAGAGAATTAAAGCAGAAGCTATAGTCTTACCGCAACTAACAAATATGCTTCCAAGCTATCATATAAATAGCAAGCATTGGCAAAAGGTTTCACACCTAAAGCTAGCAGATCCCAACTGCACCACCCCCGCTCAAATAGACATTCTATTAGGCACCGATCTCATACCTCAGATAATACTCGAGGGTGTTGAGAAAATTTCAAACAAACTATTGGCACAAAATACTATTTTTGTGTGGATCCTAAATGGATTAGTTTCGGAACCAGTTACCACCATGACCACTCAGGTTGAGGAAATCTCAAACGAATACCTCAGTTCACAATAATCCCATTACTCTAATTTCCCCCCAAGCGGATAAGAGAATTAAAGCAGAAGCTACAGTCTTACCGCAACTAACAAATATGCTTCCAAGCTATCATATAAATAGCAAGCATTGGCAAAAGAATTCACACCTAAAGCTAGCAGATCCCAACTGCAACACCCCCGCTTAAATAGACATTCTATTAGGCAGCGATCTCATACCTCAGATAATACTACGGAGCCAGTTACCACCATGACCACTCAAGTCGAAGAAATCTCAAACGAATACCTCAGTTCACAATTATCCCATTACTCTAATATCCCCCCACGCGGATAAGAGAATTAAAGCAGAAGCTATAGTCTTACCGCAACTAACAAATATGCTTGCAAGCTAACATATAAATAGCAAGCATTGGCAAAAGGTTTCACACCTAAAGCTAGCAGATCCCAACTGCAACACCCCCGCTCAAATAGACATTATATTAAGCAGCGATCTCATACCTCAGATAATACTCGAGGGTGTTGAGAAAATTTCAAACAAACTATTGGCACAAAATACTATTTTTGGGTGGATCCTAAGTGGACTAGTTTCGGAACCAGCTACCACCATGACCACTCAGGTTGAGGAAATCTCAAACGAATACCTCAGTTCACAATAATCCCATTACTCTAATTTCCTCCCAAGCGGATAAGAGAATTAAAGCAGAAGCTATAGTCTTACCGCAACTAACAAATATGCTTCCAAGCTATCATATAAATAGCAAGCATTGGCGAAAGATTTCATACCTAAAGCTAGCAGATCCCAACTGCAACACCCCCGCTCAAATAGACATTCTATTAGGCAGCGATCTCATACCTCAGATAATACTCGAGGGTGTTGAGAAAATTTCAAACAAACTATTGGCACAAAATACTATTTTTGGGTGGATCCTAAGTGGACTAGTTTCGGAACCAGTTACCACCATGACCACTCAGGTTACGGAAATCTCAAACGAATACCTCAGTTCACAATAATCCCATTACTCTAATTTCCCCCCAAGCGGATAAGAGAATTAAAGCAGAAGCTATAGTCTTACCGCAACTAACAAAAATGCTTCCAAGCTATCATATAAATAGCAAGCATTGGCAAAAGGTTTCACACTTAAAGCTAGCAGATCCCAACTGCAACACCCCCGCTCAAATAGACATTCTATTAGGCAGCGATCTCATACCTCAGATAATACTCGAGGGTGTTGAGAAAATTTCAAACAAACTATTGGCACAAAATACTATTTTTGTGTGGATCCTAAGTGGATTAGTTTCGGAACCAGTTACCACCATGACCACTCAGGTTGAGGAAATCTCAAACGAATACCTCAGTTCACAATAATCCCATTACTCTAATTTCCCCCCAAGCGGATAAGAGGATTAAAGCAGAAGCTATAGTCTTACCGCAACTAACAAAAATGCTTCCAAGCTATCATATAAATAGCAAGCATTGGCGAAAGATTTCATACCTAAAGCTAGCAGATCCCAACTGCAACACCCCCGCTCAAATAGACATTCTATTAGGCAGCGATCTTATACCTCAGATAATACTCGAGGGTGTTGAGAAAATTTCAAACAAACTATTGGCACAAAATACTATTTTTGGGTGGATCCTAAGTGGACTAGTTTCGGAACCAGTTACCACCATGACCACTCAGGTTGAAGAAATTTCAAACGAATACCTCAGTTCACAATAATCCCATTACTCTAATTTCCCCCCAAGCGGATAAGAG
Source organism: Bactrocera oleae (assembly GCF_042242935.1). Classification (NCBI taxonomy): domain Eukaryota; kingdom Metazoa; phylum Arthropoda; class Insecta; order Diptera; family Tephritidae; genus Bactrocera; species Bactrocera oleae. The sequence goes on along the minus strand of NC_091541.1, from coordinate 12,031,229 downwards.
AATTAAAGCAGAAGCTATAGTCTTACCGCAACTAACAAATATGCTTCCAAGCTATCATATAAATAGCAAGCATTGGCAAAAGGTTTCACACCTAAAGCTAGCAGATCCCAACTGCACCACCCCCGCTCAAATAGACATTCTATTAGGCACCGATCTCATACCTCAGATAATACTCGAGGGTGTTGAGAAAATTTCAAACAAATTATTGGCACAAAATACTATTTTTGGGTGGATCCTAAGTGGACTAGTTTCGGAACCAGTTACCACCATGACCACTCAGGTTGAGGAAATCTCAAACGAATACCTCAGTTCACAATAATCCCATTACTCTAATTTCCCCCCAAGCGGATAAGAGAATTAAAGCAGAAGCTACAGTCTTACCGCAACTAACAAATATGCTTCCAAGCTATCATATAAATAGCAAGCATTGGCAAAAGAATTCACACCTAAAGCTAGCAGATCCCAACTGCAACACCCCCGCTTAAATAGACATTCTATTAGGCAGCGATCTCATACCTCAGATAATACTACGGAGCCAGTTACCACCATGACCACTCAAGTCGAAGAAATCTCAAACGAATACCTCAGTTCACAATTATCCCATTACTCTAATATCCCCCCACGCGGATAAGAGAATTAAAGCAGAAGCTATAGTCTTACCGCAACTAACAAATATGCTTGCAAGCTAACATATAAATAGCAAGCATTGGCAAAAGGTTTCACACCTAAAGCTAGCAGATCCCAACTGCAACACCCCCGCTCAAATAGACATTATATTAAGCAGCGATCTCATACCTCAGATAATACTCGAGGGTGTTGAGAAAATTTCAAACAAACTATTGGCACAAAATACTATTTTTGGGTGGATCATAAGTGGACTAGTTTCGGAACCAGTTACCACCATGACCACTGAGGTTGAGGAAATCTCAAACGAATACCTCAGTTCGCAATAATCCCATTACTCTAATTTCCCCCCAAGCGGATAAGAGGATTAAAGCAGAAGCTATAGTCTTACCGCAACTAACAAAAATGCTTCCAAGCTATCATATAAATAGCAAGCATTGGCAAAAGGTTTCACACCTAAAGCTAGCAGATCCCAGCTGCAACACCCCCGCTCAAATAGACATTCTATTAGGCAGCGATCTCATACCTCAGATAATACTCGAGGGTGTTGAGAAAATTTCAAACAAACTATTGGCACAAAATACTATTTTTGGGTGGATCCTAAGTGGACTAGTTTCGGAACCAGTTACCACCATGACCACTCAGGTTGAAGAAATTTCAATCGAATACCTCAGTTCACAATAATCCCATTACTCTAATTTCCCCCCAAGCGGATAAGAGAATTAAAGCAGAAGCTATAGTCTTACCGCAACTAACAAATATGCTTGCAAGCTATCATATAAATAGCAAGCATTGGCAAAAGGTTTCACACCTAAAGCTAGCAGATCCCAACTGCAACACCCCCGCTCAAATAGACATTCTATTAGGCAGCGATCTCATACCTCAGATAATACTCGAGGTTGTTGAGAAAATTTCAAACAAACTATTGGCACAAAATACTATTTTTGGGTGGATCCTAAGTGGACTAGTTTCGGAACCAGTTACCACCATGACCACTCAGGTTGAGGAAATCTCAAACGAATACCTCAGTTCACAATAATCCCATTACTCTAATTTCCCCCCAAGCGGATAAGAGAATTAAAGCAGAAGCTATAGTCTTGCCGCAACTAACAAATATGCTTACAATCTATCATATAAATAGCAAGCATTGGCAAAAGGTTTCACACCTAAAGCTAGCAGATCCCAACTGCAACACCCCCGCTCAAATAGACATTCTATTAGGCAGCGATCTCATACCTCAGATAATACTCGAGGTTGTTGAGAAAATTTCAAACAAACTATTGGCACAAAATACTATTTTTGGGTGGATCATAAGTGGACTAGTTTCGGAACCAGTTACCACCATGACCACTGAGGTTGAGGAAATCTCAAACGAATACCTCAGTTCGCAATAATCCCATTACTCTAATTTCCCCCCAAGCGGATAAGAGGATTAAAGCAGAAGCTATAGTCTTACCGCAACTAACAAAAATGCTTCCAAGCTATCATATAAATAGCAAGCATTGGCAAAAGGTTTCACACTTAAAGCTAGCAGATCCCAACTGCAACACCCCCGCTCAAATAGACATTCTATTAGGCAGCGATCTCATACCTCAGATAATACTCGAGGGTGTTGAGAAAATTTCAAACAAACTATTGGCACAAAATACTATTTTTGGGTGGATCCTAAGTGGATTAGTTTCGGAACCAGTTACCTCCATGACCACTCAGGTTGAGGAAATCTCAAACGAATACCTCAGTTCACAATAATCCCATTACTCTAATTTCCCCCCAAGCGGATAAGAGAATTAAAGAAGAAGCTATAGTCTTGCCGCAACTAACAAATATGCTTACAATCTATCATATAAATAGCAAGCATTGGCAAAAGGTTTCACACCTGATGCTAGCAGATCCCAACTGCAACACCCTCGCTCAAATAGACATTCTATTAGGCAGCGATCTCATGCCTCAGATAATTCTCGAGGGTGTTGAGAAAATTTCTAACAAACAATTGGCACAAAATACTATTTTTGGGTGGATCCTAAGTGGACTAGTTTCGGAACCAGTTACCACCATGACCACTCAGGTTACGGAAATCTCAAACGAATACCTCAGTTCACAATAATCCCATTACTCTAATTTCCCCCCAAGCGGATAAGAGAATTAAAGCAGAAGCTATAGTCTTACCGCAACTAACAAAAATGCTTCCAAGCTATCATATAAATAGCAAGCATTGGCAAAAGGTTTCACACTTAAAGCTAGCAGATCCCAACTGCAACACCCCCGCTCAAATAGACATTCTATTAGGCAGCGATCTCATACCTCAGATAATACTCGAGGGTGTTGAGAAAATTTCAAACAAACTATTGGCACAAAATACTATTTTTGGGTGGATCCTAAGTGGATTAGTTTCGGAACCAGTTACCACCATGACCACTCAGGTTGAGGAAATCTCAAACGAATACCTCAGTTCACAATAATCCCATTACTCTAATTTCCCCCCAAGCGGATAAGAGAATTAACGCAGAAGCTATAGTCTTACCGGAACTAACAAATATGCTTCCAAGCTATCATATAAATAGCAAGCATTAGCAAAAGGTTTCATACCTAAAGCTAGCAGATCCAAACTGCAACACCCCCGCTCAAATAGACATTCTATTAGGCAGCGATTTCATACCTCAGATAATACTCGAGGGTGTTGAGAAAATTTCAAACAAACTATTGGCACAAAATACTATTTTTGGGTGGATCCTAAGTGGACTAGTTTCGGAACCAGTTACCACCATGACCACTCAGGTTGAGGAAATCTCAAACGAATACCTCAGTTCACAATAATCCCATTACTCTAATTTCCCCCCAAGCGGATAAGAGAATTAAAGCAGAAGCTATAGTCTTACCGCAACTAACAAATATGCTTCCAAGCTATCATATAAATAGCAAGCATTGGCAAAAGGTTTCACACCTAAAGCAAGCAGATCCCAACTGCAACACCCCCGCTCAAATAGACATTCTATTAGACAGCGATCTCATACCTCAGATAATACTCGAGGGTGTTGAGAAAATTTCAAACAAACTATCGGCACAAAATACTATTTTTGGGTGGATCATAAGTGGACTAGTTTCGGAACCAGTTACCACCATGACCACTCAGGTTGAGGAAATCTCAAATTAATACCTCAGTTCACAATAATCCCATTACTCTAATTTCCCCCCAAGCGGATAAGAGAATTAAAGCAGAAGCTATAGTCTTACCGCAACTAACAACTATGCTTCCAAGCTATCATTTAAATAGCAAGCATTGGCAAAAGGTTTCACACCTAAAGCTAGCAGATCCCAACTGCAACACCCCCGCTCAAATAGACATTCTATTAGACAGCGATCTCATACCTCAGATAATACTCGAGGGTGTTGAGAAAATTTCAAACAAACTATCGGCACAAAATACTATTTTTGGGTGGATCATAAGTGGACTAGTTTCGGAACCAGTTACCACCATGACCACTCAGGTTGAGGAAATCTCAAATTAATACCTCAGTTCACAATAATCCCATTACTCTAATTTCCCCCCAAGCGGATAAGAGAATTAAAGCAGAAGCTATAGTCTTACCGCAACTAACAAATATGCTTCCAAGCTATCCTATAAATAGCAAGCATTGGCAAAAGGTTTCACACCTAAAGCTAGCAGATCCCAAGTGCAACACCCCCGCTCAAATAGACATTCTATTAGACAGCGATCTCATACCTCAGATAATACTCGAGGGTGTTGAGAAAATTTCAAACAAACTATTGGCACAAAATACTATTTTTGGGTGGATCATAAGTGGACTAGTTTCGGAACCAGTTACCACCATGACCACTCAGGTTGAGGAAATCTCAAACGAATACCTCAGTTCACAATAATCCCATTACTCTAATTTCCCCCCAAGCGGATAAGAGAATTAAAGCAGAAGCTATAGTCTTACCGCAACTAACAAATATGCTTCCAAGCTATCATATAAATAGCAAGCATTGGCAAAAGGTTTCACACCTAAAGCAAGCAGATCCCAACTGCAACACCCCCGCTCAAATAGACATTCTATTAGGCAGCGATCTCATACCTCAGATAATACTCGAGGGTGTTGAGAAAATTTCAAACAAACTATTGGCACAAAATACTATTTTTGGGTGGATCCTAAGTGGACTAGTTTCGGAACCAGCTACCACCATGACCACTCAGGTTGAGGAAATCTCAAACGAATACCTCAGTTCACAATAATCCCATTACTCTAATTTCCTCCCAAGCGGATAAGAGAATTAAAGCAGAAGCTATAGTCTTACCGCAACTAACAAATATGCTTCCAAGCTATCATATAAATAGCAAGCATTGGCGAAAGAATTCACACCTAAAGCTAGCAGATCCCAACTGCAACACCCCCGCTTAAATAGACATTCTATTAGGCAGCGATCTCAGACCTCAGATAATACTACGGAGCCAGTTACCACCATGACCACTCAAGTCGAAGAAATCTCAAACGAATACCTCAGTTCACAATTATCCCATTACTCTAATATCCCCCCACGCGGATAAGAGAATTAAAGCAGAAGCTATAGTCTTACCGCAACTAACAAATATGCTTCCAAGCTATCATATAAATAGCAAGCATTGGCAAAAGGTTTCACACCTAAAGCTAGCAGATCCCAACTGCAACACGCCCGCTCAAATAGACATTCTATTAGGCAGCGATCTCATACCTCAGATAATACTCGAGGGTGTTGAGAAAATTTCAAACAAACTATTGGCACAAAATACTATTTTTGTGTGGATCCTAAGTGGATTAGTTTCGGAACCAGTTACCACCATGACCACTCAGGTTGAGGAAATCTCAAACGAATACCTCAGTTCACAATAATCCCATTACTCTAATTTCCCCCCAAGCGGATAAGAGAATTAACGCAGAAGCTATAGTCTTACCGGAACTAACAAATATGCTTCCAAGCTATCATATAAATAGCAAGCATTAGCAAAAGGTTTCACACCTAAAGCTAGCAGATCCAAACTGCAACACCCCCGCTCAAATAGACATTCTATTAGGCAGCGATTTCATACCTCAGATAATACTCGAGGGTGTTGAGAAAATTTCAAACAAACTATTGGCACAAAATACTATTTTTGGGTGGATCCTAAGTGGACTAGTTTCGGAACCAGTTACCACCATGACCACTCAGGTTGAAAAAATCTCAAACGAATACCTCAGTTCACAATAATCCCATTACTCTAATTTCCCCCCAAGCGGATAAGAGAATTAAAGCAGAAGCTATAGTCTTACCGCAACTAAAAAATATGCTTCCAAGCTATCATATAAATAGCAAGCATTGGCAAAAGGTTTCACACCTGATGCTAGCAGATCCCAACTGCAACACCCTCGCTCAAATAGACATTCTATTAGGCAGCGATCTCATACCTCAGATAATACTCGAGGGTGTTGAGAAAATTTCAAACAAACTATTGGCACAAAATACTATTTTTGGGTGGATCCTAAGTGGATTAGTTTCGGAACCAGTTACCACCATGACCACTCAGGTTGAGGAAATCTCAAACGAATACCTCAGTTCACAATAATCCCATTACTTTAATTTCCCCCCAAGCGGATAAGAGAATTAAAGCAGAAGCTATAGTCTTACCGCAACTAACAAAAATGCTTCCAAGCTATCATATAAATGGCAAGCATTGGCAAAAGGTTTCACACTTAAAGCTAGCAGATCCCAACTGCAACACCCCCGCTCATATAGACATTCTATTAGGCAGCGATCTCATACCTCAGATAATTCTCGAGGGTGTTGAGAAAATATCAAACAAACTATTGGCACAAAATACTATTTCTGGGTGGATCCAAAGTGGACTAGTTTCGGAACCAGTTACCAGCATGACCACTCAGGTTGAGGAAATCTCAAACGAATACCTCAGTTCACAATAATCCCATTACTCTAATTTCCCCCCAAGCGGATAAGAGAATTAAAGCAGAAGCTATAGTCTTACCGCAACTAACAAATATGCTTCCAAGCTATCATATAAATAGCAAGCATTGGCAAAAGGTTTCACACCTAAAGCTAGCAGATCCCAACTGCAACACGCCCGCTCAAATAGACATTCTATTAAGCAGCGATCTCATACCTCAGATAATACTCGAGGGTGTTGAGAAAATTTCAAACAAACTATTGGCACAAAATACTATTTTTGGGTGGATCCTAAATGGACTAGTTTCGGAACCAGTTATTACCATGACCACTCAGGTTGAGGAAGTCTCAAACGAATACCTCAGTTCACAATAATCCCATTACTCTAATTTCCCCCCAAGCGGATAAGAGAACTAAAGCAGAAGCTATAGTCTTACCGCAACTAACAAATATGCTTCCAAGCTATCATATAAATAGCAAGCATTGGCAAAAGGTTTCACACCTAAAGCTAGCAGATCCCAACTGCAACACGCCCGCTCAAATGGACATTCTATTAAGCAGCTATCTCATACCTCACATAATACTCGAGGGTGTTGAGAAAATTTCAAACAAACTATTGGCACAAAATACTATTTTTGGGTGGATCCTAAGTGGACTAGTTTCGGAACCAGTTACCACCATGCCCACTCAGGTTGAGGAAATCTCAAACGAATACCTCAGTTCACAATAATCCCATTACTCTAATTTCCCCCAAGCGGATAAGAGAACTAAAGCAGAAGCTATAGTCTTACCGCAACTAACAAATATGCTTCCAAGCTACCATATAAATAGCAAGCATTGGCAAAAGGTTTCACACCTAAAGCTAGCAGATCCCAACTGCAACACGCCCGCTCAAATAGACATTCTATTAGGCAGCGATCTCATACCTCAGATAATACTCGAGGGTGTTGAGAAAATTTCAAACAAACTATTGGCACAAAATACTATTTTTGGGTGGATCCTAAATGGACAAGTTTCGGAAACAGTTATTACCATGACCACTCAGGTTGAGGAAATCTCAAACGAATACCTCAGTTCACAATAATCCCATTACTCTAATTTCCCCCCAAGCGGATAAGAGAACTAAAGCAGAAGCTATAGTCTTACCGCAACTAACAAATATGCTTCCAAGCTCTCATATAAATAGCAAGCATTGGCAAAAGGTTTCACACCTAAAGCTAGCAGATCCCAACTGCAACACGCCCGCTCAAATAGACATTCTATTAGACAGCGATCTCATACCTCAGATAATACTCGAGGGTGTTGAGAAAATTTCAAACAAACTATCGGCACAAAATACTATTTTTGGGTGGATCATAAGTGGACTAGTTTCGGAACCAGTTACCACCATGACCACTCAGGTTGAGGAAATCTCAAATTAATACCTCAGTTCACAATAATCCCATTACTCTAATTTCCCCCCAAGCGGATAAGAGAATTAAAGCAGAAGCTATAGTCTTACCGCAACTAACAAATATGCTTCCAAGCTATCATTTAAATAGCAAGCATTGGCAAAAGGTTTCACACCTAAAGCTAGCAGATCCCAACTGCAACACCCCCGCTCAAATAGACATTCTATTAGACAGCGATCTCATACCTCAGATAATACTCGAGGGTTTTGAGAAAATTTCAAACAAACTATCGGCACAAAATACTATTTTTGGGTGGATCATAAGTGGACTAGTTTCGGAACCAGTTACCACCATGACCACTCAGGTTGAGGAAATCTCAAATTAATACCTCAGTTCACAATAATCCCATTACTCTAATTTCCCCCCAAGCGGATAAGAGAATTAAAGCAGAAGCTATAGTCTTACCGCAACTAACAAATATGCTTCCAAGCTATCCTATAAATAGCAAGCATTGGCAAAAGGTTTCACACCTAAAGCTAGCAGATCCCAAGTGCAACACCCCCGCTCAAATAGACATTCTATTAGACAGCGATCTCATACCTCAGATAATACTCGAGGGTGTTGAGAAAATTTCAAACAAACTATTGGCACAAAATACTATTTTTGGGTGGATCATAAGTGGACTAGTTTCGGAACCAGTTACCACCATGACCACTCAGGTTGAGGAAATCTCAAACGAATACCTCAGTTCACAATAATCCCATTACTCTAATTTCCCCCCAAGCGGATAAGAGAATTAAAGCAGAAGCTATAGTCTTACCGCAACTAACAAATATGCTTCCAAGCTATCATATAAATAGCAAGCATTGGCAAAAGGTTTCACACCTAAAGCAAGCAGATCCCAACTGCAACACCCCCGCTCAAATAGACATTCTATTAGGCAGCGATCTCATACCTCAGATAATACTCGAGGGTGTTGAGAAAATTTCAAACAAACTATTGGCACAAAATACTATTTTTGGGTGGATCCTAAGTGGACTAGTTTCGGAACCAGCTACCACCATGACCACTCAGGTTGAGGAAATCTCAAACGAATACCTCAGTTCACAATAATCCCATTACTCTAATTTCCTCCCAAGCGGATAAGAGAATTAAAGCAGAAGCTATAGTCTTACCGCAACTAACAAATATGCTTCCCAGCTATCATATAAATAGCAAGCATTGGCGAAAGATTTCATACCTAAAGCTAGCAGATCCCAACTGCAACACCCCCGCTCAAATAGACATTCTATTAGGCAGCGATCTCATACCTCAGATAATACTCGAGGGTGTTGAGAAAATTTCAAACAAACTATTGGCACAAAATACTATTTTTGGGTGGATCCTAAGTGGACTAGTTTCGGAACCAGTTACCACCATGACCACTCAGGTTGAGGAAATCTCAAACGAATACCTCAGTTCACAATAATCCCATTACTCTAATTTCCCCCCAAGCGGATAAGAGAATTAAAGCAGAAGCTACAGTCTTACCGCAACTAACAAATATGCTTCCAAGCTATCATATAAATAGCAAGCATTGGCAAAAGAATTCACACCTAAAGCTAGCAGATCCCAACTGCAACACCCCCGCTTAAATAGACATTCTATTAGGCAGCGATCTCATACCTCAGATAATACTACGGAGCCAGTTACCACCATGACCACTCAAGTCGAAGAAATCTCAAACGAATACCTCAGTTCACAATTATCCCATTACTCTAATATCCCCCCACGCGGATAAGAGAATTAAAGCAGAAGCTATAGTCTTACCGCAACTAACAAATAGGCTTGCAAGCTAACATATAAATAGCAAGCATTGGCAAAAGGTTTCACACCTAAAGCTAGCAGATCCCAACTGCAACACCCCCGCTCAAATAGACATTATATTAAGCAGCGATCTCATACCTCAGATAATACTCGAGGGTGTTGAGAAAATTTCAAACAAACTATTGGCACAAAATACTATTTTTGGGTGGATCATAAGTGGACTAGTTTCGGAACCAGTTACCACCATTACCACTGAGGTTGAGGAAATCTCAAACGAATACCTCAGTTCACAATAATCCCATTACTCTAATTTCCCCCCAAGCGGATAAGATGATTAAAGCAGAAGCTATAGTCTTACCGCAACTAACAAATATGCTTCCGAGCTATCATATAAATAGCAAGCATTGGCAAAAGGTTTCACACCTAAAGCTAGCAGATCCCAGCTGCAACACCCCCGCTCAAATAGACATTCTATTAGGCAGCGATCTCATACCTCAGATAATACTCGAGGGTGTTGAGAAAATTTCAAACAAACTATTGGCACAAAATACTATTTTTGGGTGGATCATAAGTGGACTAGTTTCGGAACCAGTTACCACCATTACCACTGAGGTTGAGGAAATCTCAAACGAATACCTCAGTTCACAATAATCCCATTACTCTAATTTCCCCCCAAGCGGATAAGATGATTAAAGCAGAAGCTATAGTCTTACCGCAACTAACAAATATGCTTCCGAGCTATCATATAAATAGCAAGCATTGGCAAAAGGTTTCACACCTAAAGCTAGCAGATCCCAACTGCAACACGCCCGCTCAAATGGACATTCTATTAAGCAGCTATCTCATACCTCACATAATACTCGAGGGTGTTGAGAAAATTTCAAACAAACTATTGGCACAAAATACTATTTTTGGGTGGATCCTAAGTGGACTAGTTTCGGAACCAGTTACCACCATGCCCACTCAGGTTGAGGAAATCTCAAACGAATACCTCAGTTCACAATAATCCCATTACTCTAATTTCCCCCAAGCGGATAAGAGAATTAAAGCAGAAGCTATAGTCTTACCGCAACTAACAAATATGCTTCCAAGCTATCATATAAATAGCAAGCATTGGCAAAAGGTTTCACACCTAAAGCTAGCAGATCCCAACTGCAACACGCCCGCTCAAATAGACATTCTATTAGGCAGCGATCTCATACCTCAGATAATACTCGAGGGTGTTGAGAAAATTTCAAACAAACTATTGGCACAAAATACTATTTTTGGGTGGATCCTAAATGGACAAGTTTCGGAACCAGTTATTACCATGACCACTCAGGTTGAGGAAATCTCAAACGAATACCTCAGTTCACAATAATCCCATTACTCTAATTTCCCCCCAAGCGGATAAGAGAACTAAAGCAGAAGCTATAGTCTTACCGCAACTAACAAATATGCTTCCAAGCTCTCATATAAATAGCAAGCATTGGCAAAAGGTTTCACACCTAAAGCTAGCAGATCCCAACTGCAACACGCCCGCTCAAATAGACATTCTATTAGACAGCGATCTCATACCTCAGATAATACTCGAGGGTGTTGAGAAAATTTCAAACAAACTATTGGCACAAAATACTATTTTTGGGTGGATCATAAGTGGGCTAGTTTCGGAACCAGTTACCACCATGACCACTCAGGTTGAGGAAATCTCAAATTAATACCTCAGTTCACAATAATCCCATTACTCTAATTTCCCCCCAAGCGGATAAGAGAATTAAAGCAGAAGCTATAGTCTTACCGCAACTAACAAATATGCTTCCAAGCTATCATTTAAATAGCAAGCATTGGCAAAAGGTTTCACACCTAAAGCTAGCAGATCCCAAGTGCAACACCCCCGCTCAAATAGACATTCTATTAGACAGCGATCTCATACCTCAGATAATACTCGAGGGTGTTGAGAAAATTTCAAACAAACTATTGGCACAAAATACTATTTTTGGGTGGATCATAAGTGGACTAGTTTCGGAACCAGTTACCACCATGACCACTCAGGTTGAGGAAATCTCAAACGAATACCTCAGTTCACAATAATCCCATTACTCTAATTTCCCCCCAAGCGGATAAGAGAATTAAAGCAGAAGCTATAGTCTAACCGCAACTAACAAATATGCTTCCGAGCTATCATATAAATAGCAAGCATTGGCAAAAGGTTTCACACCTAAAGCTAGCAGATCCCAGCTGCAACACCCCCGCTCAAATAGACATTCTATTAGGCAGCGATCTCATACCTCAGATAATACTCGAGGGTGTTGAGAAAATTTCAAACAAACTATTGGCACAAAATACTATTTTTGGGTGGATCCTAAGTGGACTAGTTTCGGAACCAGTTACCACCATGACCACTCAGGTTGAAGAAATTTCAATCGAATACCTCAGTTCACAATAATCCCATTACTCTAATTTCCCCCCAAGCGGATAAGAGAATTAAAGCAGAAGCTATAGTCTTACCGCAACTAACAAATATGCTTCCAAGCTATCATATAAATAGCAAGCATTGGCAAAAGGTTTCACACCTAAAGCAAGCAGATCCCAACTGCAACACCCCCGCTCAAATAGACATTCTATTAGGCAGCGATCTCATACCTCAGATAATACTCGAGGGTGTTGAGAAAATTTCAAACAAACTATTGGCACAAAATACTATTTTTGGGTGGATCCTAAGTGGACTAGTTTCGGAACCAGTTACCACCATGACCACTCAGGTTGAGGAAATCTCAAATGAATACCTCAGTTCACAATAATCCCATTACTCTAATTTCCCCCCAAGCGGATAAGAGAATTAAAGCAGAAGCTATAGTCTTACCGCAACTAACAAATATGCTTCCAAGCTATCCTATAAATAGCAAGCATTGGCAAAAGGTTTCACACCTAATGCTAGCAGATCCTAACTGCAACACCCCCGCTCAAATAGACATTCTATTAGGCAGCGATCTCATACCTCAGATAATACTCGAGAGTGTTGAGAAAATTTCGAACAAACTATTGGCACAAAATACTAATTTTGGGTGGATCCTAAGTGGACTAGTTTCGGAACCAGTTACCACCATGACCACTCAGGTTGAAGAAATTTCAATCGAATACCTCAGTTCACAATAATCCCATTACTCTAATTTCCCCCCAAGCGGTTAAGAGAATTAAAGCAGAAGCTATATACTTACCGCAACTAACAAATATGCTTCCAAGCTATCATATAAATAGCAAGCATTGGCAAAAGGTTTCACACCTAAAGCAAGCAGATCCCAAGTGCCACACCCCCGCTCAAATAGACATTCTATTAGGCAGCGATCTCATACCTCAGATAATACTCGAGGGTGTTGAGAAAATTTCAAACAAACTATTGGCACAAAATACTATTTTTGGGTGGATCCTAAGTGGACTAGTTTCGGAACCAGTTACCACCATGACCACTCAGGTTGAAGAAATTTCAAACGAATACCTCAGTTCACAATAATCCCATTACTCTAATTTCCCCCCAAGCGGATAAGAGAATTAAAGCAGAAGCTATAGTCTTACCGCAATTAACAAATATGCTTCCAAGCTATCATATAAATAGCAAGCATTGGCAAAAGGTTTCACACCTAAAGCTAGCAGATCCCAACTGCAACACTCCCGCTCAAATAGACATTCTATTAGGCAGCGATCTCATACCTCAGATTATACTCGAGGGTGTTGAGAAAATTTCAAACAAACTATTGGCACAAAATACTATTTTTGGGTGGATCCTAAGTGGACTAGTTTCGGAACCAGCTACCACCATGACCACTCAGGTTGAGGAAATCTCAAACAAATACCTCAGTTCACAATAATCCCATTACTCTAATTTCCTCCCAAGCGGATAAGAGAATTAAAGCAGAAGCTATAGTCTTACCGCAACTAACAAATATGCTTCCAAGCTATCATATAAATAGCAAGCATTGGCAAAAGGTTTCACACCTAAAGCTAGCAGATCCCAACTGCAACACCCCCGCTCAAATAGACATTCTATTAGGCAGCGATCTCATACCTCAGATAATACTCGAGGGTGTTGAGAAAATTTCAAACAAACTATTGGCACAAAATACTATTTTTGGGTGGATCCTAAGTGGACTAGTTTCGGAACCAGCTACCACCATGACCACTCAGGTTGAGGAAATCTCAAACGAATACCTCAGTTCACAATAATCCCATTACTCTAATTTCCTCCCAAGCGGATAAGAGAATTAAAGCAGAAGCTATAGTCTTACCGCAACTAACAAATATGCTTCCAAGCTATCATATAAATAGCAAGCATTGGCAAAAGGTTTCACACCTAAAGCTAGCAGATCCCAACTGCAACACCCCCGATCAAATAGACATTCTATTAGGCAGTGATTTCATACCTCAGATAATACTCGAGGGTGTTGAGAAAATTTCAAACAAACTATTGGCACAAAATACTATTTTTGGGTGGATCCTAAGTGGACTAGTTTCGGAACCAGTTACCACCATTACCACTGAGGTTGAGGAAATCTCAAACGAATACCTCAGTTCACAATAATCCCATTACTCTAATTTCCCCCCAAGCGGATAAGATGATTAAAGCAGAAGCTATAGTCTTACCGCAACTAATAAATATGCTTCCGAGCTATCATATAAATAGCAAGCATTGGCAAAAGGTTTCACACCTAAAGCTAGCAGATCCCAACTGCAACACCCCCGCTCAAATAGACATTCTATTAAGCAGCGATCTCATACCTCAGATAATACTCGAGGGTGTTGAGAAAATTTCAAAAAAACTATTGGCACAAAATACTATTTTTGGGTGGATCATAAGTGGACTAGTTTCGGAACCAGTTACCACCATTACCACTGAGGTTGAGGAAATCTCAAACGAATACCTCAGTTCACAATAATCCCATTACTCTAATTTCCCCCCAAGCGGATAAGATGATTAAAGCAGAAGCTATAGTCTTACCGCAACTAACAAATATGCTTCCGAGCTATCATATAAATAGCAAGCATTGGCAAAAGGTTTCACACCTAAAGCTAGCAGATCCCAGCTGCAACACCCCCGCTCAAATAGACATTCTATTAGGCAGCGATCTCATACCTCAGATAATACTCGAGGGTGTTGAGAAAATTTCGAACAAACTATTGGCAAAAAATACTATTTTTGGGTGGATCCTAAGTGGACTAGTTTCGGAACCAGTTACCACCATGACCACTCAGGTTGAGGAAATCTCAAATTAATACCTCAGTTCACAATAATCCCATTACTCTAATTTCCCCCCAAGCGGATAAGAGAATTAAAGCAGAAGCTATAGTCTTACCGCAACTAACAAATATGCTTCCAAGCTATCCTATAAATAGCAAGCATTGGCAAAAGGTTTCACACCTAATGCTAGCAGATCCCAACTGCAACACCCCCGCTCAAATAGACATTCTATTAAGCAGCGATCTCATACCTCAGATAATACTCGAGGGTGTTGAGAAAATTTCAAAAAAACTATTGGCACAAAATACTATTTTTGGGTGGATCATAAGTGGACTAGTTTCGGAACCAGTTACCACCATTACCACAGAGGTTGAGGAAATCTCAAACGAATACCTCAGTTCACAATAATCCCATTACTCTAATTTCCCCCCAAGCGGATAAGAGAATTAAAGCAGAAGCTATAGTCTAACCGCAACTAACAAATATGCTTCCGAGCTATCATATAAATAGCAAGCATTGGCAAAAGGTTTCACACCTAAAGCTAGCAGATCCCAGCTGCAACACCCCCGCTCAAATAGACATTCTATTAGGCAGCGATCTCATACCTCAGATAATACTCGAGGGTGTTGAGAAAATTTCAAACAAACTATTGGCACAAAATACTATTTTTGGGTGGATCCTAAGTGGACTAGTTTCGGAACCAGTTACCACCATGACCACTCAGGTTGAAGAAATTTCAATCGAATACCTCAGTTCACAATAATCCCATTACTCTAATTTCCCCCCAAGCGGATAAGAGAATTAAAGCAGAAGCTATAGTCTTACCGCAACTAACAAATATGCTTCCAAGCTATCATATAAATAGCAAGCATTGGCAAAAGGTTTCACACCTAAAGCAAGCAGATCCCAACTGCAACACCCCCGCTCAAATAGACATTCTATTAGGCAGCGATCTCATACCTCAGATAATACTCGAGGGTGTTGAGAAAATTTCAAACAAACTATTGGCACAAAATACTATTTTTGGGTGGATCCTAAGTGGACTAGTTTCGGAACCAGTTACCACCATGACCACTCAGGTTGAGGAAATCTCAAATGAATACCTCAGTTCACAATAATCCCATTACTCTAATTTCCCCCCAAGCGGATAAGAGAATTAAAGCAGAAGCTATAGTCTTACCGCAACTAACAAATATGCTTCCAAGCTATCCTATAAATAGCAAGCATTGGCAAAACGTTTCACACCTAATGCTAGCAGATCCTAACTGCAACACCCCCGCTCAAATAGACATTCTATTAGGCAGCGATCTCATACCTCAGATAATACTCGAGAGTGTTGAGAAAATTTCGAACAAACTATTGGCACAAAATACTAATTTTGGGTGGATCCTAAGTGGACTAGTTTCGGAACCAGTTACCACCATGACCACTCAGGTTGAAGAAATTTCAATCGAATACCTCAGTTCACAATAATCCCATTACTCTAATTTCCCCCCAAGCGGATAAGAGAATTAAAGCAGAAGCTATAGTCTTACCGCAACTAACAAATATGCTTCCAAGCTATCATATAAATAGCAAGCATTGGCAAAAGGTTTCACACCTAAAGCAAGCAGATCCCAAGTGCCACACCCCCGCTCAAATAGACATTCTATTAGGCAGCGATCTCATACCTCAGATAATACTCGAGGGTGTTGAGAAAATTTCAAACAAACTATTGGCACAAAATACTATTTTTGGGTGGATCCTAAGTGGACTAGTTTCGGAACCAGTTACCACCATGACCACTCAGGTTGAAGAAATTTCAAACGAATACCTCAGTTCACAATAATCCCATTACTCTAATTTCCCCCCAAGCGGATAAGAGAATTAAAGCAGAAGCTATAGTCTTACCGCAATTAACAAATATGCTTCCAAGCTATCATATAAATAGCAAGCATTGGCAAAAGGTTTCACACCTAAAGCTAGCAGATCCCAACTGCAACACTCCCGCTCAAATAGACATTCTATTAGGCAGCGATCTCATACCTCAGATTATACTCGAGGGTGTTGAGAAAATTTCAAACAAACTATTGGCACAAAATACTATTTTTGGGTGGATCCTAAGTGGACTAGTTTCGGAACCAGCTACCACCATGACCACTCAGGTTGAGGAAATCTCAAACGAATACCTCAGTTCACAATAATCCCATTACTCTAATTTCCTCCCAAGCGGATAAGAGAATTAAAGCAGAAGCTATAGTCTTACCGCAACTAACAAATATGCTTCCAAGCTATCATATAAATAGCAAGCATTGGCAAAAGGTTTCACACCTAAAGCTAGCAGATCCCAACTGCAACACCCCCGCTCAAATAGACATTCTATTAGGCAGCGATCTCATACCTCAGATAATACTCGAGGGTGTTGAGAAAATTTCAAACAAACTATTGGCACAAAATACTATTTTTGGGTGGATCCTAAGTGGACTAGTTTCGGAACCAGCTACCACCATGACCACTCAGGTTGAGGAAATCTCAAACGAATACCTCAGTTCACAATAATCCCATTACTCTAATTTCCTCCCAAGCGGATAAGAGAATTAAAGCAGAAGCTATAGTCTTACCGCAACTAACAAATATGCTTCCAAGCTATCATATAAATAGCAAGCATTGGCAAAAGGTTTCACACCTAAAGCTAGCAGATCCCAACTGCAACACCCCCGATCAAATAGACATTCTATTAGGCAGTGATTTCATACCTCAGATAATACTCGAGGGTGTTGAGAAAATTTCAAACAAACTATTGGCACAAAATACTATTTTTGGGTGGATCCTAAGTGGACTAGTTTCGGAACCAGTTACCACCATTACCACTGAGGTTGAGGAAATCTCAAACGAATACCTCAGTTCACAATAATCCCATTACTCTAATTTCCCCCCAAGCGGATAAGATGATTAAAGCAGAAGCTATAGTCTTACCGCAACTAATAAATATGCTTCCGAGCTATCATATAAATAGCAAGCATTGGCAAAAGGTTTCACACCTAAAGCTAGCAGATCCCAACTGCAACACCCCCGCTCAAATAGACATTCTATTAAGCAGCGATCTCATACCTCAGATAATACTCGAGGGTGTTGAGAAAATTTCAAAAAAACTATTGGCACAAAATACTATTTTTGGGTGGATCATAAGTGGACTAGTTTCGGAACCAGTTACCACCATTACCACTGAGGTTGAGGAAATCTCAAACGAATACCTCAGTTCACAATAATCCCATTACTCTAATTTCCCCCCAAGCGGATAAGATGATTAAAGCAGAAGCTATAGTCTTACCGCAACTAACAAATATGCTTCCGAGCTATCATATAAATAGCAAGCATTGGCAAAAGGTTTCACACCTAAAGCTAGCAGATCCCAGCTGCAACACCCCCGCTCAAATAGACATTCTATTAGGCAGCGATCTCATACCTCAGATAATACTCGAGGGTGTTGAGAAAATTTCGAACAAACTATTGGCAAAAAATACTATTTTTGGGTGGATCCTAAGTGGACTAGTTTCGGAACCAGTTACCACCATGACCACTCAGGTTGAGGAAATCTCAAATTAATACCTCAGTTCACAATAATCCCATTACTCTAATTTCCCCCCAAGCGGATAAAAGAATTAAAGCAGAAGCTATAGTCTTACCGCAACTAACAAATATGCTTCCAAGCTATCCTATAAATAGCAAGCATTGGCAAAAGGTTTCACACCTAATGCTAGCAGATCCCAACTGCAACACCCCCGCTCAAATAGACATTCTATTAGGCAGCGATCTCATACCTCAGATAATATTTGAGGGTGTTGAGAAAATTTCGAACAAACTATTGGCACAAAATACTATTTTTGGGTGAATCCTAAGTGGACTAGTTTCGGAACCAGTTACCACCATGACCACTCAGGTTGAAGAAATTTCAATCGAATACCTCAGTTCACAATAATCCCATTACTCTAATTTCCCCCCAAGCGGATAAGAGAATTAAAGCAGAAGCTATAGTCTTACCGCAACTAACAAATATGCTTCCAAGCTATCATATAAATAGCAAGCATTGGCAAAAGGTTTCACACCTAAAGCAAGCAGATCCCAACTGCAACACCCCCGCTCAAATAGACATTCTATTAGGCAGCGATCTCATACCTCAGATAATACTCGAGGGTGTTGAGAAAATTTCAAACAAACTATTGGCACAAAATACTATTTTTGGGTGGATCCTAAGTGGACTAGTTTCGGAACCAGCTACCACCATGACCACTCAGGTTGAGGAAATCTCAAACGAATACCTCAGTTCACAATAATCCCATTACTCTAATTTCCTCCCAAGCGGATAAGAGAATTAAAGCAGAAGCTATAGTCTTACCGCAACTAACAAATATGCTTCCAAGCTATCATATAAATAGCAAGCATTGGCAAAAGATTTCACACCTAAAGCTAGCAGATCCCAACTGCAACACCCCCGCTCAAATAGACATTCTATTAGGCAGCGATCTCATACCTCAGATAATACTCGAGGGTGTTGAGAAAATTTCAAACAAACTATTGGCACAAAATACTATTTTTGGGTGGATCCTAAGTGGACTAGTTTCGGAACCAGTTACCACCATGACCACTCAGGTTGAAGAAATTTCAAACGAATACCTCAGTTCACAATAATCCCATTACTCTAATTTCCCCCCAAGCGGATAAAAGAATTAAAGCAGAAGCTATAGTCTTACCGCAACTAACAAATATGCTTCCAAGCTATCATATAAATAGCAAGCATTGGCAAAAGGTTTCACACCTAAAGCTAGCAGATCCCAACTGCACCACCCCCGCTCAAATAGACATTCTATTAGGCAGCGATCTCATACCTCAGATAATACTCGAGGGTGTTGAGAAAATTTCAAACAAACTGTTGGCACAAAATACTATTTTTGGGTGGATCCTAAGTGGACTAGTTTCGGAACCAGTTACCACCATGACCACTCAGGTTGAGGAAATCTCAAACGAATACCTCAGTTCACAATAATCCCATTACTCTAATTTCCCCCCAAGCGGATAAGAGAATTAAAGCAGAAGCTACAGTCTTACCGCAACTAACAAATATGCTTCCAAGCTATCATATAAATAGCAAGCATTGGCAAAAGAATTCACACCTAAAGCTAGCAGATCCCAACTGCAACACCCCCGCTTAAATAGACATTCTATTAGGCAGCGATCTCATACCTCAGATAATACTACGGAACCAGTTACCACCATGACCACTCAAGTCGAAGAAATCTCAAACGAATACCTCAGTTCACAATTATCCCATTACTCTAATATCCCCCCACGCGGATAAGAGAATTAAAGCAGAAGCTATAGTCTTACCGCAACTAACAAATATGCTTGCAAGCTAACATATAAATAGCAAGCATTGGCAAAAGGTTTCACACCTAAAGCTAGCAGATCCCAACTGCAACACCCCCGCTCAAATAGACATTCTATTAAGCAGCGATCTCATACCTCAGATAATACTCGAGGGTGTTGAGAAAATTTCAAACAAACTATTGGCACAAAATACTATTTTTGGGTGGATCATAAGTGGACTAGTTTCGGAACCAGTTACCACCATTACCACTGAGGTTGAGGAAATCTCAAACGAATACCTCAGTTCACAATAATCCCATTACTCTAATTTCCCCCCAAGCGGATAAGAGAATTAAAGCAGAAGCTATAGTCTTACCGCAACTAACAAATATGCTTCCAAGCTATCATATAAATAGCAAGCATTGGCAAAAGGTTTCACACCTAAAGCAAGCAGATCCCAAGTGCCACACCCCCGCTCAAATAGACATTCTATTAGGCAGCGATCTCATACCTCAGATAATACTCGAGGGTGTTGAGAAAATTTCAAACAAACTATTGGCACAAAATACTATTTTTGGGTGGATCCTAAGTGGACTAGTTTTGGAACCAGTTACCACCATGACCACTCAGGTTGAAGAAATTTCAAACGAATACCTCAGTTCACAATAATCCCATTACTCTAATTTCCCCCCAAGCGGATAAGAGAATTAAAGCAGAAGCTATAGTCTTACCGCAACTAACAAATATGCTTCCAAGCTATCATATAAATAGCAAGCATTGGCAAAAGGTTTCACACCTAAAGCTAGCAGATCCCAACTGCAACACTTCCGCTCAAATAGACATTCTATTAGGCAGCGATCTCATACCTCAGATAATACTCGAGGGTGTTGAGAAAATTTCAAACAAACTATTGGCACAAAATACTATTTTTGGGTGGATCCTAAGTGGACTAGTTTCGGAACCAGCTACCACCATGACCACTCAGGTTGAGGAAATCTCAAACGAATACCTCAGTTCACAATAATCCCATTACTCTAATTTCCTCCCAAGCGGATAAGAGAATTAAAGCAGAAGCTATAGTCTTACCGCAACTAACAAATATGCTTCCGAGCTATCATATAAATAGCAAGCATTGGCAAAAGGTTTCACACCTAAAGCAAGCAGATCCCAACTGCAACACCCCCGCTCAAATAGACATTCTATTAGGCAGCGATCTCATACCTCAGATAATACTCGAGGGTGTTGAGAAAATTTCAAACAAACTATTGGCACAAAATACTATTTTTGGGTGGATCCTAAGTGGACTAGTTTCGGAACCAGCTACCACCATGACCACTCAGGTTGAGGAAATCTCAAACGAATACCTCAGTTCACAATAATCCCATTACTCTAATTTCCCCCCAAGCGGATAAGATGATTAAAGCAGAAGCTATAGTCTTACCGCAACTAATAAATATGCTTCCGAGCTATCATATAAATAGCAAGCATTGGCAAAAGGTTTCACACCTAAAGCTAGCAGATCCCAACTGCAACACCCCCGCTCAAATAGACATTCTATTAAGCAGCGATCTCATACCTCAGATAATACTCGAGGGTGTTAAGAAAATTTCAAACAAACTATTGGCACAAAATACTATTTTTGGGTGGATCATAAGTGGACTAGTTTCGGAACCAGTTACCACCATTACCACTGAGGTTGAGGAAATCTCAAACGAATACCTCAGTTCACAATAATCCCATTACTCTAATTTCCCCCCAAGCGGATAAGATGATTAAAGCAGAAGCTATAGTCTTACCGCAACTAACAAATATGCTTCCGAGCTATCATATAAATAGCAAGCATTGGCAAAAGGTTTCACACCTAAAGCAAGCAGATCCCAACTGCAACACCCCCGCTCAAATAGACATTCTATTAGGCAGCGATCTCATACCTCAGATAATACTCGAGGGTGTTGAGAAAATTTCAAACAAACTATTGGCACAAAATACTATTTTTGGGTGGATCCTAAGTGGACTAGTTTCAGAACCAGCTACCACCATGACCACTCAGGTTGAGGAAATCTCAAACGAATACCTCAGTTCACAATAATCCCATTACTCTAATTTCCCCCCAAGCGAATAAGAGAATTAAAGCAGAAGCTATAGTCTTACCGCAACTAAAAAATATGCTTCCAAGCTATCATATAAATAGCAAGCATTGGCAAAAGGTTTCACACCTAAAGCAAGCAGATCCCAACTGCAACACCCCCGCTCAAATAGACATTCTATTAGGCAGCGATCTCATACCTCAGATAATACTCGAGGGTGTTGAGAAAATTTCAAACAAACTATTGGCACAAAATACTATTTTTGGGTGGATCCTAAGTGGACTAGTTTCAGAACCAGCTACCACCATGACCACTCAGGTTGAGGAAATCTCAAACGAATACCTCAGTTCACAATAATCCCCATACTCTAATTTCCCCCCAAGCGGATAAGAGAATTAAAGCAGAAGCTATAGTCTTACCGCAACAAACAAATATGCTTCCAAGCTATCATATAAATAGCAAGCATTGGCAAAAGGTTTCACACCTAAAGCTAGCAGATCCCATCTGCAACAGCCCCGCTCAAATAGACATTTTATTAGGCAGCGATCTCATACCTCAGATAATACTCGAGGGTGTTGAGAAAATTTCAAACAAACTATTGGCATAAAATACTATATTTGGGTGGATCCTAAGTGGACTAGTTTCGGAACCAGTTACCACCATGAACACTCAGATTGAGGAAATCTCAAACGAATACCTCAGTTCACAATAATCCCATTACTCTAATTTCCGCCCAAGCGGATAAGAGGATTAAGGCAGAAGCTATAGTCTTACCACAACTAACAAATATGCTTCCAAGCTATCATATAAATAGCAAGCATTGGCAAAAGGTTTCACACCTAAAGCTAGCAGATCCCAACTTCAACAGCCCCGCTCAAATAGACATTCTATTAGGCAGCGATCTCATACCTCAGATAATACTCGAGGGTGTTGAGAAAATTTCAAACAAACTATTGGCAAAAAATACTATTTTTGGGTGGATCCTAGTGGACTAGTTTCGGAACCAGTTACCACCATGACCACTCAGGTTGAAAAAATCTCAAACGAATACCTCAGTTCACAATAATCCCATTACTCTATTTTCCCCCCAAGCGGATAAGAGAATTAAAGCAGAAGCTATAGTCTTACCGCAACAAACAAATATGCTTCCAAGCTATCATATAAATAGCAAGCATTGGCAAAAGGTTTCACACCTAAAGCTAGCAGATCCCAACTGCAACACCCCCGCTCAAATAGACATTCTATTAGGCAGCGATCTCATACCTCAGATAATACTCGAGGGTGTTGAGAAAATTTCAAACAAACTATTGGCACAAAATACTATTTTTGGGTGGATCCTAAGTGGACTAGTTTCGGAACAAGTTACCACCATCACCACTCAGGTTGAGGAAATCTCAAACGAATACCTCAGTTCACAATAATCCCATTACTCTAATTTCCCCCCAAGCGGATAAGAGAATTAAAGCAGAAGCTATAGTCTTACCGCAACAAACAAATATGCTTCCAAGCTATCATATAAATAGCAAGCATTGGCAAAAGGTTTCACACCTAAAGCTAGCAGATCCCATCTGCAACAGCCCCGCTCAAATAGACATTTTATTAGGCAGCGATCTCATACCTCAGATAATACTCGAGGGTGTTGAGAAAATTTCAAACAAACTATTGGCACAAAATACTATTTTTGGGTGGATCC
This sequence comes from Bactrocera oleae, assembly GCF_042242935.1. NCBI lineage: Eukaryota > Metazoa > Arthropoda > Insecta > Diptera > Tephritidae > Bactrocera > Bactrocera oleae. Next base: position 12,007,160 of record NC_091541.1, on the reverse strand, counting down.
TAAGTGGACTAGTTTCGGAACAAGTTACCACCATCACCACTCAGGTTGAGGAAATCTCAAACGAATACCTCAGTTCACAATAATCCCATTACTCTAATTTCCCCCCAAGCGGATAAGAGAATTAAAGCAGAAGCTATAGTCTTACCGCAACTAACAAATATGCTTCCAAGCTATCATATAAATAGCAAGCATTGGCAAACGGTTTCACACCTAAAGCTAGCAGATCCCAACTGCAACACCCCCGCTCAAATAGACATTCTATTAGGCAGCGATCTCATACCTCAGATAATACTCGAGGGTGTTGAGAAAATTTCAAACAAACTATTGGCACAAAATACTAGTTTTTGGGTGGATCCTAAGTGGACTAGTTTCGGAACCAGTTGCCACCATGACCACTCAGGTTGAGGAAATCTCAAACGAATACCTCAGTTCACAATAATCCCATTACTTTAATTTTCCCCCAAGTGGATAAGAGAATTAAAGCAGAAGCTATATATACCGCAACTAACAAATATGCTTCCAAGCTATCATATAAATAGCAAGCATTGGCAAAAGGTTTCACACTTAAAGCTAGCAGATCCCATCTGCAACAGCCCCGCTCAAATAGACATTTTATTAGGCAGCGATCTCATACCTCAGATAATACTCGAGGGTGTTGAGAAAATTTCAAACAAACTATTGGCACAAAATACTAGTTTTTGGGTGGATCCTAAGTGGATTAGTTTCGGAACCAGTTGCCACCATGACCACTCAGGTTGAGGAAATCTCAAACGAATACCTCAGTTCACAATAATCCCATTACTCTAATTTCCCCCCAAGCGGATAAGAGAATTAAAGCAAAAGCTATATATACCGCAACTAACAAATATGCTTCCAAGCTATCATATAAATAGCAAGCATTGGCAAAAGGTTTCACACTTAAAGCTAGCAGATCCCATCTGCAACAGCCCCGCTCAAATACACATTCTATTAGGCAGCAATCTCATACCTCAGATAATACTCGAGGGTGTTGAGAAAACTTCAAACAAACTATTGGCACAAAATACTATTTTTGGGTGGATCCTAAGTGGACTAGTTTCGGAACCAGTTACCACCATGACCACTCAGGTTGAGGAAATCTCAAACGAATACCTCAGTTCACAATAATCCCATTACACTAATTTCCCCCCAAGCGGATAAGAGAATTAAAGCAGAAGCTATATATACCGCAACTAACAAATATGCTTCCAAGCTATCATATAAATAGCAAGCATTGGCAAAAGGTTTCACACTTAAAGCTAGCAGATCCCAACTGCAACACCCCCGCTCAAATAAACATTCTATTAGGCAGCGATCTCATACCTCAGATAATACTCGAGGGTGTTGAGAGAATTTTAAACAAACTATTGGCACAAAATACTAGTTTTTGGGTGGATCCTAAGTGGACTAGTTTCGGAAACAGTTGCCACCATGACCACTCAGGTTGAGGAAATCTCAAACGAATACCTCAGTTCACAATAATCCCATTACTCTAATTTTCCCCCAAGTGGATAAGAGAATTAAAGCAGAAGCTATAGTCTTACCGCAACTAACAAATTTGCTCCCAAGCTATCATATAAATAGCAAGCATTGGCAAAAGGTTTCACACCTAAAGCTAGCAGATCCCAACTGCAACACCCCGCTCAAATAGACATTCTATTAGGCAGCGATCTCATACCTCAGATAATACTCGAGGGTGTTGAGAAAATTTCAAACAAACTATTGGCACAAAATACTAGTTTTTGGGTGGATCCTAAGTGGACTAGTTTCGGAACCAGTGTCCACCATGACCACTCAGGTTGAGGAAATCTCAAACGAATACCTCAGTTCACAATAATCCCATTACTCTAATTTCCGCCCAAGCGGATAAGAGGATTAAGGCAGAAGCTATAGTCTTACCACAACTAACAAATATGCTTCCAAGCTATCATATAAATAGCAAGCATTGGCAAAAGGTTTCACACCTAAAGCTAGCAGATCCCAACTGCAGCACCCCCGCTCAAATAGACATTCTATTAGGCAGCGATCTCATACCTCAGATAATAATCGAGGGTGTTGAGAGAATTTCAAACAAACTATTGGCACAAAATACTAGTTTTTGGGTGGATCCTAAGTGGACTAGTTTCGGAACAAGTTACCACCATGACCACTCAGGTTGAGGAAATCTCAAACGAATACCTCAGTTCACAATAATCCCATTACTCTAATTTCCGCCCAAGCGGATAAGAGGATTAAGGCAGAAGCTATAGTCTTACCACAACTAACAAATATGCTTCCAAGCTATCATATAAATAGCAAGCATTGGCAAAAGGTTTCACACCTAAAGCTAGCAGATCCCAACTGCAGCACCCCCGCTCAAATAGACATTCTATTAGGCAGCGATCTCATACCTCAGATAATACTCGAGGGTGTTGAAAGAATTTTAAACAAACTATTGGCACAAAATACTAGTTTTTGGGTGGATCCTAAGTGGACTAGTTTCGGAACCAGTTGCCACCATGACCACTCAGGTTGAGGAAATCTCAAACGAATACCTTAGTTCACAATAATCCCATTACTCTAATTTTCCCCCAAGTGGATAAGAGAATTAAAGCAGAAGCTATAGTCTTACCGCAACTAACAAATTTGCTCCCAAGCTATCATATAAATAGCAAGCATTGGCAAAAGGTTTCACACCTAAAGCTAGCAGATCCCAACTGCAACACCCCGCTCAAATAGACATTCTATTAGGCAGCGATCTCATACCTCAGATAATACTCGAGGGTGTTGAGAAAATTTCAAACAAACTATTGGCACAAAATACTAGTTTTTGGGTGGATCCTAAGTGGACTAGTTTCGGAACCAGTGTCCACCATGACCACTCAGGTTGAGGAAATCTCAAACGAATACCTCAGTTCACAATAATCCCATTACTCTAATTTTCCCCCAAGTGGATAAGAGAATTAAAGCAGAAGCTATAGTCTTACCGCAACTAACAAATTTGCTCCCAAGCTATCATATAAATAGCAAGCATTGGCAAAAGGTTTCACACCTAAAGCTAGCAGATCCCAACTGCATTACCCCGCTCAAATAGACATTCTATTAGGCAGCGATCTCATACCTCAGATAATACTCGAGGGTGTTGAGAAAATTTCAAACAAACTATTGGCACAAAATACTAGTTTTTGGGTGGATCCTAAGTGGACTAGTTTCGGAACCAGTTGCCACCATGACCACTCAGGTTGAGGAAATCTCAAACGAATACCTCAGTTCACAATAATCCCATTACTCTAATTTTCCCCCAAGTGGATAAGAGAATTAAAGCAGAAGCTATAGTCTTACCGCAACTAACAAATTTGCTCCCAAGCTATCATATAAATAGCAAGCATTGGCAAAAGGTTCAACACCTAAAGCTAGCAGATCCCAACTGCAACACCCCGCTCAAATAGACATTCTATTAGGCAGCGATCTCATACCTCAGATAATACTCGAGGGTGTTGAAAGAATTTTAAACAAACTATTGGCACAAAATACTAGTTTTTGGGTGGATCCTAAGTGGACTAGTTTCGGAACCAGTTGCCACCATGACCACTCAGGTTGAGGAAATCTCAAACGAATACCTCAGTTCACAATAATCCCATTACTCTAATTTTCCCCCAAGTGGATAAGAGAATTAAAGCAGAAGCTATAGTCTTACCGCAACTAACAAATTTGCTCCCAAGCTATCATATAAATAGCAAGCATTGGCAAAAGGTTTCACACCTAAAGCTAGCAGATCCCAACTGCAACACCCCGCTCAAATAGACATTCTATTAGGCAGCGATCTCATACCTCAGATAATACTCGAGGGTGTTGAAAGAATTTTAAACAAACTATTGGCACAAAATACTAGTTTTTGGGTGGATCCTAAGTGGACTAGTTTCGGAACCAGTTGCCACCATGACCACTCAGGTTGAGGAAATCTCAAACGAACACCTCAGTTCACAATAATCCCATTACTCTAATTTTCCCCCAAGTGGATAAGAGAATTAAAGCAGAAGCTATAGTCTTACCGCAACTAACAAATTTGCTCCCAAGCTATCATATAAATAGCAAGCATTGGCAAAAGGTTTCACACCTAAAGCTAGCAGATCCCAACTGCAACACCCCGCTCAAATAGACATTCTATTAGGCAGCGATCTCATACCTCAGATAATACTCGAGGGTGTTGAGAAAATTTCAAACAAACTATTGGCACAAAATACTAGTTTTTGGGTGGATCCTAAGTGGGCTAGTTTCGGAACCAGTGTCCACCATGACCACTCAGGTTGAGGAAATCTCAAACGAATACCTCAGTTCACAATAATCCCATTACTCTAATTTTCCCCCAAGTGGATAAGAGAATTAAAGCAGAAGCTATAGTCTTACCGCAACTAACAAATTTGCTCCCAAGCTATCATATAAATAGCAAGCATTGGCAAAAGGTTTCACACCTAAAGCTAGCAGATCCCAACTGCAACGCCCCGCTCAAATAGACATTCTATTAGGCAGCGATCTCATACCTCAGATAATACTCGAGGGTGTTGAGAAAATTTCAAACAAACTATTGGCACAAAATACTAGTTTTTGGGTGGATCCTAAGTGGATTAGTTTCGGAACCAGTTGCCACCATGACCACTCAGGTTGAGGAAATCTCAAACGAATACCTCAGTTCACAATAATCCCATTACTCTAATTTCCCCCCAAGCGGATAAGAGAATTAAAGCAAAAGCTATATATACCGCAACTAACAAATATGCTTCCAAGCTATCATATAAATAGCAAGCATTGGCAAAAGGTTTCACACTTAAAGCTAGCAGATCCCATCTGCAACAGCCCCGCTCAAATACACATTCTATTAGGCAGCAATCTCATACCTCAGATAATACTCGAGGGTGTTGAGAAAATTTCAAACAAACTATTGGCACAAAATACTATTTTTGGGTGGATCCTAAGTGGACTAGTTTCGGAACCAGTTACCACCATGACCACTCAGGTTGAGGAAATCTCAAACGAATACCTCAGTTCACAATAATCCCATTACACTAATTTCCCCCCAAGCGGATAAGAGAATTAAAGCAGAAGCTATATATACCGCAACTAACAAATATGCTTCCAAGCTATCATATAAATAGCAAGCATTGGCAAAAGGTTTCACACTTAAAGCTAGCAGATCCCAACTGCAACACCCCCGCTCAAATAAACATTCTATTAGGCAGCGATCTCATACCTCAGATAATACTCGAGGGTGTTGAGAGAATTTTAAACAAACTATTGGCACAAAATACTAGTTTTTGGGTGGATCCTAAGTGGACTAGTTTCGGAAACAGTTGCCACCATGACCACTCAGGTTGAGGAAATCTCAAACGAATACCTCAGTTCACAATAATCCCATTACTCTAATTTTCCCCCAAGTGGATAAGAGAATTAAAGCAGAAGCTATAGTCTTACCGCAACTAACAAATTTGCTCCCAAGCTATCATATAAATAGCAAGCATTGGCAAAAGGTTTCACACCTAAAGCTAGCAGATCCCAACTGCAACACCCCGCTCAAATAGACATTCTATTAGGCAGCGATCTCATACCTCAGATAATACTCGAGGGTGTTGAGAAAATTTCAAACAAACTATTGGCACAAAATACTAGTTTTTGGGTGGATCCTAAGTGGACTAGTTTCGGAACCAGTGTCCACCATGACCACTCAGGTTGAGGAAATCTCAAACGAATACCTCAGTTCACAATAATCCCATTACTCTAATTTCCGCCCAAGCGGATAAGAGGATTAAGGCAGAAGCTATAGTCTTACCACAACTAACAAATATGCTTCCAAGCTATCATATAAATAGCAAGCATTGGCAAAAGGTTTCACACCTAAAGCTAGCAGATCCCAACTGCAGCACCCCCGCTCAAATAGACATTCTATTAGGCAGCGATCTCATACCTCAGATAATAATCGAGGGTGTTGAGAGAATTTCAAACAAACTATTGGCACAAAATACTAGTTTTTGGGTGGATCCTAAGTGGACTAGTTTCGGAACAAGTTACCACCATGACCACTCAGGTTGAGGAAATCTCAAACGAATACCTCAGTTCACAATAATCCCATTACTCTAATTTCCGCCCAAGCGGATAAGAGGATTAAGGCAGAAGCTATAGTCTTACCACAACTAACAAATATGCTTCCAAGCTATCATATAAATAGCAAGCATTGGCAAAAGGTTTCACACCTAAAGCTAGCAGATCCCAACTGCAGCACCCCCGCTCAAATAGACATTCTATTAGGCAGCGATCTCATACCTCAGATAATACTCGAGGGTGTTGAAAGAATTTTAAACAAACTATTGGCACAAAATACTAGTTTTTGGGTGGATCCTAAGTGGACTAGTTTCGGAACCAGTTGCCACCATGACCACTCAGGTTGAGGAAATCTCAAACGAATACCTTAGTTCACAATAATCCCATTACTCTAATTTTCCCCCAAGTGGATAAGAGAATTAAAGCAGAAGCTATAGTCTTACCGCAACTAACAAATTTGCTCCCAAGCTATCATATAAATAGCAAGCATTGGCAAAAGGTTTCACACCTAAAGCTAGCAGATCCCAACTGCAACACCCCGCTCAAATAGACATTCTATTAGGCAGCGATCTCATACCTCAGATAATACTCGAGGGTGTTGAGAAAATTTCAAACAAACTATTGGCACAAAATACTAGTTTTTGGGTGGATCCTAAGTGGACTAGTTTCGGAACCAGTGTCCACCATGACCACTCAGGTTGAGGAAATCTCAAACGAATACCTCAGTTCACAATAATCCCATTACTCTAATTTTCCCCCAAGTGGATAAGAGAATTAAAGCAGAAGCTATAGTCTTACCGCAACTAACAAATTTGCTCCCAAGCTATCATATAAATAGCAAGCATTGGCAAAAGGTTTCACACCTAAAGCTAGCAGATCCCAACTGCATTACCCCGCTCAAATAGACATTCTATTAGGCAGCGATCTCATACCTCAGATAATACTCGAGGGTGTTGAGAAAATTTCAAACAAACTATTGGCACAAAATACTAGTTTTTGGGTGGATCCTAAGTGGACTAGTTTCGGAACCAGTTGCCACCATGACCACTCAGGTTGAGGAAATCTCAAACGAATACCTCAGTTCACAATAATCCCATTACTCTAATTTTCCCCCAAGTGGATAAGAGAATTAAAGCAGAAGCTATAGTCTTACCGCAACTAACAAATTTGCTCCCAAGCTATCATATAAATAGCAAGCATTGGCAAAAGGTTCAACACCTAAAGCTAGCAGATCCCAACTGCAACACCCCGCTCAAATAGACATTCTATTAGGCAGCGATCTCATACCTCAGATAATACTCGAGGGTGTTGAAAGAATTTTAAACAAACTATTGGCACAAAATACTAGTTTTTGGGTGGATCCTAAGTGGACTAGTTTCGGAACCAGTTGCCACCATGACCACTCAGGTTGAGGAAATCTCAAACGAATACCTCAGTTCACAATAATCCCATTACTCTAATTTTCCCCCAAGTGGATAAGAGAATTAAAGCAGAAGCTATAGTCTTACCGCAACTAACAAATTTGCTCCCAAGCTATCATATAAATAGCAAGCATTGGCAAAAGGTTTCACACCTAAAGCTAGCAGATCCCAACTGCAACACCCCGCTCAAATAGACATTCTATTAGGCAGCGATCTCATACCTCAGATAATACTCGAGGGTGTTGAAAGAATTTTAAACAAACTATTGGCACAAAATACTAGTTTTTGGGTGGATCCTAAGTGGACTAGTTTCGGAACCAGTTGCCACCATGACCACTCAGGTTGAGGAAATCTCAAACGAACACCTCAGTTCACAATAATCCCATTACTCTAATTTTCCCCCAAGTGGATAAGAGAATTAAAGCAGAAGCTATAGTCTTACCGCAACTAACAAATTTGCTCCCAAGCTATCATATAAATAGCAAGCATTGGCAAAAGGTTTCACACCTAAAGCTAGCAGATCCCAACTGCAACACCCCGCTCAAATAGACATTCTATTAGGCAGCGATCTCATACCTCAGATAATACTCGAGGGTGTTGAGAAAATTTCAAACAAACTATTGGCACAAAATACTAGTTTTTGGGTGGATCCTAAGTGGGCTAGTTTCGGAACCAGTGTCCACCATGACCACTCAGGTTGAGGAAATCTCAAACGAATACCTCAGTTCACAATAATCCCATTACTCTAATTTTCCCCCAAGTGGATAAGAGAATTAAAGCAGAAGCTATAGTCTTACCGCAACTAACAAATTTGCTCCCAAGCTATCATATAAATAGCAAGCATTGGCAAAAGGTTTCACACCTAAAGCTAGCAGATCCCAACTGCAACGCCCCGCTCAAATAGACATTCTATTAGGCAGCGATCTCATACCTCAGATAATACTCGAGGTTGTTGAGAAAATTTCAAACAAACTATTGGCACAAAATACTAGTTTTTGGGTGGATCCTAAGTGGACTAGTTTCGGAACCAGTGTCCACCATGACCACTCAGGTTGAGGAAATCTCAAACGAATACCTCAGTTCACAATAATCCCATTACTCTAATTTTCCCCCAAGTGGATAAGAGAATTAAAGCAGAAGCTATAGTCTTACCGCAACTAACAAATATGCTTCCAAGCTATCATATAAATAGCAAGCATTGGCAAAAGGTTTCACACCTAAAGCTAGCAGATCCCAACTGCAACGCCCCGCTCAAATAGACATTCTATTAGGCAGCGATCTCATACCTCAGATAATACTCGAGGGTGTTGAGAAAATTTCAAACAAACTATTGGCACAAAATACTAGTTTTTGGGTGGATCCTAAGTGGACTAGTTTCGGAACCAGTTACCACCATGACCACTCAGGTTGAAAAAATCTCAAACGAATACTTCAGTTCACAATAATCCCATTACTCTAATTTCCCCCCAAGCGGATAAGAGAATTAAAGCAGAAGCTATAGTCTTACCGCAACTAACAAATATGCTTCCAAGCTATCATATAAATAGCAAGCATTGGCAAAAGGTTTCACACCTAAAGCTAGCAGATCCCAACTGCAACACCCCCGCTCAAATAGACATTCTATTAGGCAGCGATCTCATACCTCAGATAATACTCGAGGGTGTTGAGAAAATTTCAAACAAACTATTGGCACAAAATACTATTTTTGGGTGGATCCTAAGTGGACTAGTTTCGGAACAAGTTACCACCATCACCACTCAGGTTGAGGAAATCTCAAACGAATACCTCAGTTCACAATAATCCCATTACTCTAATTTCCCCCCAAGCGGATAAGAGAATTAAAGCAAATATGCTTCCAAGCTATCATATAAATAGCAAGCATTGGCAAAAGGTTTCACACCTAAAGCTAGCAGATCCCATCTGCAACAGCCCCGCTCAAATAGACATTTTATTAGGCAGCGATCTCATACCTCAGATAATACTCGAGGGTGTTGAGAAAATTTCAAACAAACTATTGGCATAAAATACTATATTTGGGTGGATCCTAAGTGGACTAGTTTCGGAACCAGTTACCACCATGACCACTCAGGTGGAGGAAATCTCAAACGAATACCTCAGTTCACAATAATCCCATTACTCTAATTTCCGCCCAAGCGGATAAGAGGATTAAGGCAGAAGCTATAGTCTTACCACAACTAACAAATATGCTTCCAAGCTATCATATAAATAGCTAGCAATAAAGCTAGCAGATCCCAACTGCAGCACCCCCGCTCAAATAGACATTCTATTAGGCAGCGATCTCATACCTCAGATAATAATCGAGGGTGTTGAGAGAATTTCAAACAAACTATTGGCACAAAATACTAGTTTTTGGGTGGATCCTAAGTGGACTAGTTTCGGAACCAGCTGCCACCATGACCACTCAGGTTGAGGAAATCTCAAACGAATACCTCAGTTCACAATAATCCCATTACTTTAATTTTCCCCCAAGTGGATAGGAGAATTAAAGCAGAAGCTATATATACCGCAACTAACAAATATGCTTCCAAGCTATCATATAAATAGCAAGCATTGGCAAAAGGTTTCACACTTAAAGCTAGCAGATCCCATCTGCAACAGCCCCGCTCAAATAGACATTTTATTAGGCAGCGATCTCATACCTCAGATAATACTCGAGGGTGTTGAGAAAATTCCAAACAAACTATTGGCACAAAATACTAGTTTTTGGGTGGATCCTAAGTGGATTAGTTTCGGAACCAGTTGCCACCATGACCACTCAGGTTGAGGAAATCTCAAACGAATACCTCAGTTCACAATAATCCCATTACTCTAATTTCCCCCCAAGCGGATAAGAGAATTAAAGCAGAAGCTATATATACCGCAACTAACAAATATGCTTCCTAGCTATCATATAAATAGCAAGCATTGGCAAAAGGTTTCACACTTAAAGCTAGCAGATCCCATCTGCAACAGCCCCGCTCAAATACACATTCTATTAGGCAGCAATCTCATACCTCAGATAATACTCGAGGGTGTTGAGAAAATTTCAAACAAACTATTGGCACAAAATACTATTTTTGGGTGGATCCTAAGTGGACTAGTTTCGGAAGCAGTTACCACCATGACCACTCAGGTTGAGGAAATCTCAAACGAATACCTCAGTTCACAATAATCCCATTACACTAATTTCCCCCCAAGCGGATAAGAGAATTAAAGCAGAAGCTATATATACCCCAACTAACAAATATGCTTCCAAGCTATCATATAAATAGCAAGCATTGGCAAAAGGTTTCACACTTAAAGCTAGCAGATCCCAACTGCAACACCCCCGCTCAAATAGACATTCTATTAGGCAGCGATCTCATACCTCAGATAATACTCGAGGGTGTTGAGAGAATTTTAAACAAACTATTGGCACAAAATACTAGTTTTTGGGTGGATCCTAAGTGGACTAGTTTCGGAACCAGTTGCCACCATGACCACTCAGGTTGAGGAAATCTCAAACGAATACCTCAGTTCACAATAATCCCATTACTCTAATTTTCCCCCAAGTGGATAAGAGAATTAAAGCAGAAGCTATAGTCTTACCGCAACTAACAAATTTGCTCCCAAGCTATCATATAAATAGCAAGCATTGGCAAAAGGTTTCACACCTAAAGCTAGCAGATCCCAACTGCAACACCCCGCTCAAATAGACATTCTATTAGGCAGCGATCTCATACCTCAGATAATACTCGAGGGTGTTGAGAAAATTTCAAATAAACTATTGGCACAAAATACTAGTTTTTGGGTGGATCCTAAGTGGACTAGTTTCGGAACCAGTGTCCACCATGACCACTCAGGTTGAGGAAATCTCAAACGAATACCTCAGTTCACAATAATCCCATTACTTTAATTTTCCCCCAAGTGGATAAGAGAATTAAAGCAGAAGCTATATATACCGCAACTAACAAATATGCTTCCAAGCTATCATATAAATAGCAAGCATTGGCAAAAGGTTTCACACCTAAAGCTAGCAGATCCCAACTGCAACACCCCGCTCAAATAGACATTCTATTAGGCAGCGATCTCATACCTCAGATAATACTCGAGGGTGTTGAGAAAATTTCAAACAAACTATTGGCACAAAATACTAGTTTTTGGGTGGATCCTAAGTGGACTAGTTTCGGAACCAGTGTCCACCATGACCACTCAGGTTGAAAAAATCTCAAACGAATACTTCAGTTCACAATAATCCCATTACTCTAATTTCCCCCCAAGCGGATAAGAGAATTAAAGCAGAAGCTATAGTCTTACCGCAACTAACAAATATGCTTCCAAGCTATCATATAAATAGCAAGCATTGGCAAAAGGTTTCACACCTAAAGCTAGCAGATCCCAACTGCAAAGCCCCCGCTCAAATAGACATTCTATTAGGCAGCGATCTCATACCTCAGATAATACTCGAGGGTGTTGAGAAAATTTCAAACAAACTATTGGCACAAAATACTAGTTTTTGGGTGGATCCTAAGTGGACTAGTTTCGGAACCAGTTACCACCATGACCACTCAGGTTGAAAAAATCTCAAACGAATACTTCAGTTCACAATAATCCCATTACTCTAATTTCCCCCCAAGCGGATAAGAGAATTAAAGCAGAAGCTATAGTCTTACCGCAACTAACAAATATGCTTCCAAGCTATCATATAAATAGCAAGCATTGGCAAAAGGTTTCACACCTAAAGCTAGCAGATCCCAACTGCAACACCCCCGCTCAAATAGACATTCTATTAGGCAGCGATCTCATACCTCAGATAATACTCGAGGGTGTTGAGAAAATTTCAAACAAACTATTGGCACAAAATACTATTTTTGGGTGGATCCTAAGTGGACTAGTTTCGGAACAAGTTACCACCATCACCACTCAGGTTGAGGAAATCTCAAACGAATACCTCAGTTCACAATAATCCCATTACTCTAATTTCCCCCCAAGCGGATAAGAGAATTAAAGCAAATATGCTTCCAAGCTATCATATAAATAGCAAGCATTGGCAAAAGGTTTCACACCTAAAGCTAGCAGATCCCATCTGCAACAGCCCCGCTCAAATAGACATTTTATTAGGCAGCGATCTCATACCTCAGATAATACTCGAGGGTGTTGAGAAAATTTCAAACAAACTATTGGCATAAAATACTATATTTGGGTGGATCCTAAGTGGACTAGTTTCGGAACCAGTTACCACCATGACCACTCAGGTGGAGGAAATCTCAAACGAATACCTCAGTTCACAATAATCCCATTACTCTAATTTCCGCCCAAGCGGATAAGAGGATTAAGGCAGAAGCTATAGTCTTACCACAACTAACAAATATGCTTCCAAGCTATCATATAAATAGCTAGCAATAAAGCTAGCAGATCCCAACTGCAGCACCCCCGCTCAAATAGACATTCTATTAGGCAGCGATCTCATACCTCAGATAATAATCGAGGGTGTTGAGAGAATTTCAAACAAACTATTGGCACAAAATACTAGTTTTTGGGTGGATCCTAAGTGGACTAGTTTCGGAACCAGCTGCCACCATGACCACTCAGGTTGAGGAAATCTCAAACGAATACCTCAGTTCACAATAATCCCATTACTTTAATTTTCCCCCAAGTGGATAGGAGAATTAAAGCAGAAGCTATATATACCGCAACTAACAAATATGCTTCCAAGCTATCATATAAATAGCAAGCATTGGCAAAAGGTTTCACACTTAAAGCTAGCAGATCCCATCTGCAACAGCCCCGCTCAAATAGACATTTTATTAGGCAGCGATCTCATACCTCAGATAATACTCGAGGGTGTTGAGAAAATTCCAAACAAACTATTGGCACAAAATACTAGTTTTTGGGTGGATCCTAAGTGGATTAGTTTCGGAACCAGTTGCCACCATGACCACTCAGGTTGAGGAAATCTCAAACGAATACCTCAGTTCACAATAATCCCATTACTCTAATTTCCCCCCAAGCGGATAAGAGAATTAAAGCAGAAGCTATATATACCGCAACTAACAAATATGCTTCCTAGCTATCATATAAATAGCAAGCATTGGCAAAAGGTTTCACACTTAAAGCTAGCAGATCCCATCTGCAACAGCCCCGCTCAAATACACATTCTATTAGGCAGCAATCTCATACCTCAGATAATACTCGAGGGTGTTGAGAAAATTTCAAACAAACTATTGGCACAAAATACTATTTTTGGGTGGATCCTAAGTGGACTAGTTTCGGAAGCAGTTACCACCATGACCACTCAGGTTGAGGAAATCTCAAACGAATACCTCAGTTCACAATAATCCCATTACACTAATTTCCCCCCAAGCGGATAAGAGAATTAAAGCAGAAGCTATATATACCCCAACTAACAAATATGCTTCCAAGCTATCATATAAATAGCAAGCATTGGCAAAAGGTTTCACACTTAAAGCTAGCAGATCCCAACTGCAACACCCCCGCTCAAATAGACATTCTATTAGGCAGCGATCTCATACCTCAGATAATACTCGAGGGTGTTGAGAGAATTTTAAACAAACTATTGGCACAAAATACTAGTTTTTGGGTGGATCCTAAGTGGACTAGTTTCGGAACCAGTTGCCACCATGACCACTCAGGTTGAGGAAATCTCAAACGAATACCTCAGTTCACAATAATCCCATTACTCTAATTTTCCCCCAAGTGGATAAGAGAATTAAAGCAGAAGCTATAGTCTTACCGCAACTAACAAATTTGCTCCCAAGCTATCATATAAATAGCAAGCATTGGCAAAAGGTTTCACACCTAAAGCTAGCAGATCCCAACTGCAACACCCCGCTCAAATAGACATTCTATTAGGCAGCGATCTCATACCTCAGATAATACTCGAGGGTGTTGAGAAAATTTCAAATAAACTATTGGCACAAAATACTAGTTTTTGGGTGGATCCTAAGTGGACTAGTTTCGGAATCAGTGTCCACCATGACCACTCAGGTTGAGGAAATCTCAAACGAATACCTCAGTTCACAATAATCCCATTACTTTAATTTTCCCCCAAGTGGATAAGAGAATTAAAGCAGAAGCTATATATACCGCAACTAACAAATATGCTTCCAAGCTATCATATAAATAGCAAGCATTGGCAAAAGGTTTCACACCTAAAGCTAGCAGATCCCAACTGCAACACCCCGCTCAAATAGACATTCTATTAGGCAGCGATCTCATACCTCAGATAATACTCGAGGGTGTTGAGAAAATTTCAAACAAACTATTGGCACAAAATACTAGTTTTTGGGTGGATCCTAAGTGGACTAGTTTCGGAACCAGTGTCCACCATGACCACTCAGGTTGAGGAAATCTTAAACGAATACCTCAGTTCACAATAATCCCATTACTCTAATTTCCGCCCAAGCGGATAAGAGGATTAAGGCAGAAGCTATAGTCTTACCACAACTAACAAATATGCTTCCAAGCTATCATATAAATAGCAAGCATTGGCAAAAGGTTTCACACCTAAAGCTAGCAGATCCCAACTGCAGCACCCCCGCTCAAATAGACATTCTATTAGGCAGCGATCTCATACCTCAGATAATAATCGAGGGTGTTGAGAGAATTTCAAACAAACTATTGGCACAAAATACTAGTTTTTGGGTGGATCCTAAGTGGACTAGTTTCGGAACAAGTTACCACCATGACCACTCAGGTTGAGGAAATCTCAAACGAATACCTCTGTTCACAATAATCCCATTACTCTAATTTCCGCCCAAGCGGATAAGAGGATTAAGGCAGAAGCTATAGTCTTACCACAACTAACAAATATGCTTCCAAGCTATCATATAAATAGCAAGCATTGGCAAAAGGTTTCACACCTAAAGCTAGCAGATCCCAACTGCAGCACCCCCGCTCAAATAGACATTCTATTAGGCAGCGATCTCATACCTCAGATAATACTCGAGGGTGTTGAAAGAATTTTAAACAAACTATTGGCACAAAATACTAGTTTTTGGGTGGATCCTAAGTGGACTAGTTTCGGAACCAGTTGCCACCATGACCACTCAGGTTGAGGAAATCTCAAACGAATACCTCAGTTCACAATAATCCCATTACTCTAATTTTCCCCCAAGTGGATAAGAGAATTAAAGCAGAAGCTATAGTCTTACCGCAACTAACAAATTTGCTCCCAAGCTATCATATAAATAGCAAGCATTGGCAAAAGGTTTCACACCTAAAGCTAGCAGATCCCAACTGCAACACCCCGCTCAAATAGACATTCTATTAGGCAGCGATCTCATACCTCAGATAATACTCGAGGGTGTTGAGAAAATTTCAAACAAATTACTGGCACAAAATACTAGTTTTTGGGTGGATCCTAAGTGGACTAGTTTCGGAACCAGTGTCCACCATGACCACTCAGGTTGAGGAAATCTCAAACGAATACCTCAGTTCACAATAATCCCATTACTTTAATTTTCCCCCAAGTGGATAAGAGAATTAAAGCAGAAGCTATATATACCGCAACTAACAAATATGCTTCCAAGCTATCATATAAATAGCAAGCATTGGCAAAAGGTTTCACACTTAAAGCTAGCAGATCCCAACTGCAACACCCCCGCTCAAATAGACATTCTATTAGGCAGCGATCTCATACCTCAGATAATACTCGAGGGTGTTGAGAGAATTTTAAACAAACTATTGGCACAAAATACTAGTTTTTGGGTGGATCCTAAGTGGACTAGTTTCGGAACCAGTTGCCACCATGACCACTCAGGTTGAGGAAATCTCAAACGAATACCTCAGTTCACAATAATCCCATTACTCTAATTTTCCCCCAAGTGGATAAGAGAATTAAAGCAGAAGCTATAGTCTTACCGCAACTAACAAATTTGCTCCCAAGCTATCATATAAATAGCAAGCATTGGCAAAAGGTTTCACACCTAAAGCTAGCAGATCCCAACTGCAACACCCCGCTCAAATAGACATTCTATTAGGCAGCGATCTCATACCTCAGATAATACTCGAGGGTGTTGAGAAAATTTTAAACAAACTATTGGCACAAAATACTAGTTTTTGGGTGGATCGTAAGTGGACTAGTTTCGGAACCAGTATCCACCATGACCACTCAGGTTGAGGAAATCTCAAACGAATACCTCAGTTCACAAAAATCCCATTACTCTAATTTTCCCCCAAGTGGATAAGAGAATTAAAGCAGAAGCTATAGTCTTACCGCAACTAACAAATTTGCTCCCAAGCTATCATATAAATAGCAAGCATTGGCAAAAGGTTTCACACCTAAAGCTAGCAGATCCCAACTGCAACACCCCGCTCAAATAGACATTCTATTAGGCAGCGATCTCATACCTCAGATAATACTCGAGGGTGTTGAGAAAATTTCAAACAAACTATTGGCACAAAATACTGTTTTTGGGTGGATCCTAAGTGGACTAGTTTCGGAACCAGTTACCACCATGACCACTCAGGTTGAGGAAATCTCAAACGAATACCTCAGTTCACAAAAATCCCATTACTCTAATTTTCCCCCAAGTGGATAAGAGAATTAAAGCAGAAGCTATAGTCTTACCGCAACTAACAAATTTGCTCCCAAGCTATCATATAAATAGCAAGCATTGGCAAAAGGTTTCACACCTAAAGCTAGCAGATCCCAACTGCAACACCCCCGCTCAAATAGACATTCTATTAGGCAGCGATCTCATACCTCAGATAATACTCGAGGGTGTTGAGAAAATTTCAAACAAACTATTGGCACAAAATACTATTTTTGGGTGGATCCTAAGTGGACTAGTTTCGGAACAAGTTACCACCATCACCACTCAGGTTGAGGAAATCTCAAACGAATACCTCAGTTCACAATAATCCCATTACTCTAATTTCCCCCCAAGCGGATAAGAGAATTAAAGCAGAAGCTATAGTCTTACCGCAACTAACAAATATGCTTCCAAGCTATCATATAAATAGCAAGCATTGGCAAAAGGTTTCACACCTAAAGCTAGCAGATCCCATCTGCAACAGCCCCGCTCAAATAGACATTTTATTAGGCAGCGATCTCATACCTCAGATAATACTCGAGGGTGTTGAGAAAATTTCAAACAAACTATTGGCATAAAATACTATATTTGGGTGGATCCTAAGTGGACTAGTTTCGGAACCAGTTACCACCATGACCACTCAGGTTGAGGAAATCTCAAACGAATACCTCAGTTCACAATAATCCCATTACTCTAATTTCCGCCCAAGCGGATAAGAGGATTAAGGCAGAAGCTATAGTCTTACCACAACTAACAAATATGCTTCCAAGCTATCATATAAATAGCAAGCATTGGCAAAAGGTTTCACACCTAAAGCTAGCAGATCCCAACTGCAGCACCCCCGCTCAAATAGACATTCTATTAGGCAGCGATCTCATACCTCAGATAATAATCGAGGGTGTTGAGAGAATTTTAAACAAACTATTGGCATAAAATACTATATTTGGGTGGATCCTAAGTGGACTAGTTTCGGAACCAGTTACCACCATGACCACTCAGGTTGAGGAAATCTCAAACGAATACCTCAGTTCACAATAATCCCATTACTCTAATTTCCGCCCAAGCGGATAAGAGGATTAAGGCAGAAGCTATAGTCTTACCACAACTAACAAATATGCTTCCAAGCTATCATATAAATAGCAAGCATTGGCAAAAGGTTTCACACCTAAAGCTAGCAGATCCCAACTGCAGCACCCCCGCTCAAATAGACATTCTATTAGGCAGCGATCTCATACCTCAGATAATACTCGAGGGTGTTGAAAGAATTTTAAACAAACTATTGGCACAAAATACTAGTTTTTGGGTGGATCCTAAGTGGACTAGTTTCGGAACCAGTTGCCACCATGACCACTCAGGTTGAGGAAATCTCAAACGAATACCTCAGTTCACAATAATCCCATTACTCTAATTTTCCCCCAAGTGGATAAGAGAATTAAAGCAGAAGCTATAGTCTTACCGCAACTAACAAATTTGCTCCCAAGCTATCATATAAATAGCAAGCATTGGCAAAAGGTTTCACACCTAAAGCTAGCAGATCCCAACTGCAACACCCCGCTCAAATAGACATTCTATTAGGCAGCGATCTCATACCTCAGATAATACTCGAGGGTGTTGAGAAAATTTCAAACAAATTACTGGCACAAAATACTAGTTTTTGGGTGGATCCTAAGTGGACTAGTTTCGGAACCAGTGTCCACCATGACCACTCAGGTTGAGGAAATCTCAAACGAATACCTCAGTTCACAATAATCCCATTACTTTAATTTTCCCCCAAGTGGATAAGAGAATTAAAGCAGAAGCTATATATACCGCAACTAACAAATATGCTTCCAAGCTATCATATAAATAGCAAGCATTGGCAAAAGGTTTCACACTTAAAGCTAGCAGATCCCAACTGCAACACCCCCGCTCAAATAGACATTCTATTAGGCAGCGATCTCATACCTCAGATAATACTCGAGGGTGTTGAGAGAATTTTAAACAAACTATTGGCACAAAATACTAGTTTTTGGGTGGATCCTAAGTGGACTAGTTTCGGAACCAGTTGCCACCATGACCACTCAGGTTGAGGAAATCTCAAACGAATACCTCAGTTCACAATAATCCCATTACTCTAATTTTCCCCCAAGTGGATAAGAGAATTAAAGCAGAAGCTATAGTCTTACCGCAACTAACAAATTTGCTCCCAAGCTATCATATAAATAGCAAGCATTGGCAAAAGGTTTCACACCTAAAGCTAGCAGATCCCAACTGCAACACCCCGCTCAAATAGACATTCTATTAGGCAGCGATCTCATACCTCAGATAATACTCGAGGGTGTTGAGAAAATTTTAAACAAACTATTGGCACAAAATACTAGTTTTTGGGTGGATCGTAAGTGGACTAGTTTCGGAACCAGTATCCACCATGACCACTCAGGTTGAGGAAATCTCAAACGAATACCTCAGTTCACAAAAATCCCATTACTCTAATTTTCCCCCAAGTGGATAAGAGAATTAAAGCAGAAGCTATAGTCTTACCGCAACTAACAAATTTGCTCCCAAGCTATCATATAAATAGCAAGCATTGGCAAAAGGTTTCACACCTAAAGCTAGCAGATCCCAACTGCAACACCCCGCTCAAATAGACATTCTATTAGGCAGCGATCTCATACCTCAGATAATACTCGAGGGTGTTGAGAAAATTTCAAACAAACTATTGGCACAAAATACTAGTTTTTGGGTGGATCCTAAGTGGACTAGTTTCGGAACCAGTTACCACCATGACCACTCAGGTTGAGGAAATCTCAAACGAATACCTCAGTTCACAAAAATCCCATTACTCTAATTTTCCCCCAAGTGGATAAGAGAATTAAAGCAGAAGCTATAGTCTTACCGCAACTAACAAATTTGCTCCCAAGCTATCATATAAATAGCAAGCATTGGCAAAAGGTTTCACACCTAAAGCTAGCAGATCCCAACTGCAACACCCCCGCTCAAATAGACATTCTATTAGGCAGCGATCTCATACCTCAGATAATACTCGAGGGTGTTGAGAAAATTTCAAACAAACTATTGGCACAAAATACTATTTTTGGGTGGATCCTAAGTGGACTAGTTTCGGAACAAGTTACCACCATCACCACTCAGGTTGAGGAAATCTCAAACGAATACCTCAGTTCACAATAATCCCATTACTCTAATTTCCCCCCAAGCGGATAAGAGAATTAAAGCAGAAGCTATAGTCTTACCGCAACTAACAAATATGCTTCCAAGCTATCATATAAATAGCAAGCATTGGCAAAAGGTTTCACACCTAAAGCTAGCAGATCCCATCTGCAACAGCCCCGCTCAAATAGACATTTTATTAGGCAGCGATCTCATACCTCAGATAATACTCGAGGGTGTTGAGAAAATTTCAAACAAACTATTGGCATAAAATACTATATTTGGGTGGATCCTAAGTGGACTAGTTTCGGAACCAGTTACCACCATGACCACTCAGGTTGAGGAAATCTCAAACGAATACCTCAGTTCACAATAATCCCATTACTCTAATTTCCGCCCAAGCGGATAAGAGGATTAAGGCAGAAGCTATAGTCTTACCACAACTAACAAATATGCTTCCAAGCTATCATATAAATAGCAAGCATTGGCAAAAGGTTTCACACCTAAAGCTAGCAGATCCCAACTGCAACACCCCCGCTCAAATAGACATTCTATTAGGCAGCGATCTCATACCTCAGATAATAATCGAGGGTGTTGAGAGAATTTCAAACAAACTATTGGCACAAAATACTAGTTTTTGGGTGGATCCTAAGTGGACTAGTTTCGGAACCAGTTGCCACCATGACCACTCAGGTTGAGGAAATCTCAAACGAATACCTCAGTTCACAATAATCCCATTACTTTAATTTTCCCCCAAGTGGATAGGAGAATTAAAGCAGAAGCTATATATACCGCAACTAACAAATATGCTTCCAAGCTATCATATAAATAGCAAGCATTGGCAAAAGGTTTCACACTTAAAGCTAGCAGATCCCATCTGCAACAGCCCCGCTCAAATAGACATTTTATTAGGCAGCGATCTCATACCTCAGATAATACTCGAGGGTGTTGAGAAAATTTCAAACAAACTATTGGCACAAAATACTAGTTTTTGGGTGGATCCTAAGTGGATTAGTTTCGGAACCAGTTGCCACCATGACCACTCAGGTTGAGGAAATCTCAAACGAATACCTCAGTTCACAATAATCCCATTACTCTAATTTCCCCCCAAGCGGATAAGAGAATTAAAGCAGAAGCTATATATACCGCAACTAACAAATATGCTTCCAAGCTATCATATAAATAGCAAGCATTGGCAAAAGGTTTCACACTTAAAGCTAGCGGATCCCATCTGCAACAGCCCCGCTCAAATACACATTCTATTAGGCAGCAATCTCATACCTCAGATAATACTCGAGGGTGTTGAGAAAATTTCAAACAAACTATTGGCACAAAATACTATTTTTGGGTGGATCCTAAGTGGACTAGTTTCGGAACCAGTTACCACCATGACCACTCAGGTTGAGGAAATCTCAAACGAATACCTCAGTTCACAAAAATCCCATTACACTAATTTTCCCCCAAGTGGATAAGAGAATTAAAGCAGAAGCTATAGTCTTACCGCAACTAACAAATTTGCTCCCAAGCTATCATATAAATAGCAAGCATTGGCAAAAGGTTTCACACTTAAAGCTAGCAGATCCCATCTGCAACAGCCCCGCTCAAATAGACATTTTATTAGGCAGCGATCTCATACCTCAGATAATACTCGAGGGTGTTGAGAAAATTTCAAACAAACTATTGGCACAAAATACTAGTTTTTGGGTGGATCCTAAGTGGATTAGTTTCGGAACCAGTTGCCACCATGACCACTCAGGTTGAGGAAATCTCAAACGAATACCTCAGTTCACAATAATCCCATTACTCTAATTTCCCCCCAAGCGGATAAGAGAATTAAAGCAGAAGCTATATATACCGCAACTAACAAATATGCTTCCAAGCTATCATATAAATAGCAAGCATTGGCAAAAGGTTTCACACTTAAAGATAGCAGATCCCATCTGCAACAGCCCCGCTCAAATACACATTCTATTAGGCAGCAATCTCATACCTCAGATAATACTCGAGGGTGTTGAGAAAATTTCAAACAAACTATTGGCACAAAATACTATTTTTGGGTGGATCCTAAGTGGACTAGTTTCGGAACCAGTTACCACCATGACCACTCAGGTTGAGGAAATCTCAAACGAATACCTCAGTTCACAATAATCCCATTACACTAATTAAAGCAGAAGCTATATATACCCCAACTAACAAATATGTTTCCAAGCTATCATATAAATAGCAAGCATTGGCAAAAGGTTTCACACTTAAAGCTAACAGATCCCAACTGCAACACCCCCGCTCAAATAGACATTCTATTAGGCAGCGATCTCATACCTCAGATAATACTCGAGGGTGTTGAGAGAATTTTAAACAAACTATTGGCACAAAATACTAGTTTTTGGGTGGATCCTAAGTGGACTAGTTTCGGAACCAGTTGCCACCATGACCACTTAGGTTGAGGAAATCTCAAACGAATACCTCAGTTCACAATAATCCCATTACTCTAATTTTCCCCCAAGTGGATAAGAGAATTAAAGCAGAAGCTATAGTCTTACCGCAACTAACAAATTTGCTCCCAAGCTATCATATAAATAGCAAGCATTGGCAAAAGGTTTCACACCTAAAGCTAGCAGATCCCAACTGCAACACCCCGCTCAAATAGACATTCTATTAGGCAGCGATCTCATACCTCAGATAATACTCGAGGGTGTTGAGAAAATTTCAAACAAACTATTGGCACAAAATACTAGTTTTTGGGTGGATCCTAAGTGGACTAGTTTCGGAACCAGTGTCCACCATGACCACTCAGGTTGAGGAAATCTCAAACGAATACCTCAGTTCACAAAAATCCCATTACTCTAATTTTCCCCCAAGTGGATAAGAGAATTAAAGCAGAAGCTATAGTCTTACCGCAACTAACAAATTTGCTCCCAAGCTATCATATAAATAGCAAGCATTGGCAAAAGGTTTCACACCTAAAGCTAGCAGATCCCAACTGCAACACCCCGCTCAAATAGACATTCTATTAGGCAGCGATCTCATACCTCAGATAATACTCGAGGGTGTTGAGAAAATTTTAAACAAACTATTGGCACAAAATACTAGTTTTTGGGTGGATCCTAAGTGGACTAGTTTCGGAACAAGTTACCACCATGACCACTCAGGTTGAGGAAATCTCAAACGAATACCTCAGTTCACAATAATCCCATTACTCTAATTTCCCCCCAAGCGGATAAGAGAATTAAAGCAGAAGCTATAGTTTTACCGCAACTAACAAATATGCTTCCAAGCTATCATATAAATAGCAAGCATTGGCAAAAGGTTTCACACCTAAAGCTAGCAGATCCCATCTGCAACAGCCCCGCTCAAATAGACATTTTATTAGGCAGCGATCTCATACCTCAGATAATACTCGAGGGTGTTGAGAAAATTTCAAACGAACTATTGGCACAAAATACTATTTTTGGGTGGATCCTAAGTGGACTAGTTTCGGAACCAGTTACCACCATGACCACTCAGGTTGAGGAAATCTCAAACGAATACCTCAGTTCACTATAATCCCATTACTCTAATTTTCGCCCAAGCGGATAAGAGGATTAAAGCAGAAGCTATAGTCTTACCACAACTAACAAATATGCTTCCAAGCTATCATATAAATAGCAAACATTGGCAAAAGGTTTCACACCTAAAGCTAGCAGATCCCAACTGCAACACCCCCGCTCAAATAGACATTCTATTAGGCAGCGATCTCATACCTCAGATAATACTCGAGGGTGTTGAGAAAATTTCAAACAAACTATTGGCACAAAATACTATTTTTGGGTGGATCCTAAGTGGACTAGTTTCGGAACCAGTTACCACCATGACCACTCAGGTTGAGGAAATCTCAAACGAATACCTCAGTTCACTATAATCCCATTACTCTAATTTCCGCCCAAGCGGATAAGAGGATTAAAGCAGAAGCTATAGTCTTACCACAACTAACAAATATGCTTCCAAGCTATCATATAAATAGCAAGCATTGGCAAAAGGTTTCACACCTAAAGCTAGCAGATCCCAACTGCAACACCCCCGCTCAAATAGACATTCTATTAGGCAGCGATCTCATACCTCAGATAATACTCGAGGGTGTTGAGAAAATTTCAAACAAACTATTGGCACAAAATACTATTTTTGGGTGGATCCTAAGTGGACTAGTTTCGGAACCAGTTACCACCATGACCACTCAGGTTGAGGAAATCTCAAACGAATACCTCAGTTCACAATAATTCCATTACTCTAATTTCCCCCCAAGCGGATAAGAGAATTAAAGCAGAAGCTATAGTCTTACCGCAACTTACAAATATGCTTACAAGCTATCATATAGATACCAAGCATTGGCAAAAGGTTTCACACCTAACACTAGCAGATCCCAACTGCAGCACCCCCGCTCAAATAGACATTCTATTAGGCAGCGATCTCATACCTCAGATAATAATCGAGGGTGTTGAGAAAATTTCAAACAAACTATTGGCACAAAATACTATTTTTGGGTGGATCCTAAGTGGACTAGTTTCGGAACCAGTTACCACCATGACCACTCAGGTTGAGGAAATCTTAAACGAATACCTCAGTTCACAATAATCCCATTACACTAATTTCCCCCCAAGCGGATAAGAGAATTAAAGCAGAAGCTATATATACCGCAACTAACAAATATGCTTCCAAGCTATCATATAAATAGCAAGCATTGGCAAAAGGTTTCACACTTAAAGCTAGCAGATCCCAACTGCAACACCCCCGCTCAAATAGACATTCTATTAGGCAGCGAGCTCATACCTCAGATAATACTCGAGGGTGTTGAGAAAATTTCAAACAAACTATTGGCACAAAATACTATTTTTGGGTGGATCCTAAGTGGACTAGTTTCGGAACCAGTTACCACCATGACCACTCAGGTTGAGGAAATCTCAAACGAATACCTCAGTTCACTATAATCCCATTACTCTAATTTCCGCCCAAGCGGATAAGAGGATTAAAGCAGAAGCTATAGTCTTACCACAACTAACAAATATGCTTCCAAGCTATCATATAAATAGCAAGCATTGGCAAAAGGTTTCACACCTTAAGCAAGCAGATCCCAATTGCAACACCCCCGCTCAAATAGACATTCTATTAGGCAGCGATCTCATACCTCAGATAATACTCGAGGGTGTTGAGAAAATTTCAAACAAACTATTGGCACAAAATACTAGTTTTTGGGTGGATCCTAAGTGGACTAGTTTCGGAAAGAGTTGCCACCATGACCACTCAGGTTGAGGAAATCTCAAACGAATACCTCAGTTCACAATAATCCCATTACTCTAATTTCCCTCCAAGCGGATAAGAGAATTGAAGCAGAAGCTAAAGTGTTACCGCAACTAACAAATATGCTTCCAAGCTATCATATAAATAGCAAGCATTAGCAAAAGGTTTCACACCTAAAGCAAGCAGATCCCAATTGCAACACCCCCGCTCAAATAGACATTCTATTAGGCAGCGAGCTCATACCTCAGTTAATACTCGAGGGTGTTGAGAAAATTTCAAACAAACTATTGGAACAAAATACTATTTTTGGGTGGATCCTAAGTGGACTAGTTTCGGAACCAGTTACCACCATGACCACTCAGGTTGAGGAAATCTCAAACGAATACCTCAGTTCACTATAATCCCATTACTCTAATTTTCGCCCAAGCGGATAAGAGGATTAAAGCAGAAGCTATAGTCTTACCACAACTAACAAATATGCTTCCAAGCTATCATATAAATAGCAAGCATTGGCAAAAGGTTTCACACCTAAAGCTAGCAGATCCCATCTGCAACAGCCCCGCTCAAATAGACATTTTATTAGGCAGCGATCTCATACCTCAGATAATACTCGAGGGTGTTGAGAAAATTTCAAACGAACTATTGGCACAAAATACTATTTTTGGGTGGATCCTAAGTGGACTAGTTTCGGAACCAGTTACCACCATGACCACTCAGGTTGAGGAAATCTCAAACGAATACCTCAGTTCACAATAATCCCATTACTCTAATTTCCCCCCAAGCGGATAAGAGAATTAAAGCAGAAGCTATAGTTTTACCGCAACTAACAAATATGCTTCCAAGCTATCATATAAATAGCAAGCATTGGCAAAAGGTTTCACACCTAAAGCTAGCAGATCCCATCTGCAACAGCCCCGCTCAAATAGACATTTTATTAGGCAGCGATCTCATACCTCAGATAATACTCGAGGGTGTTGAGAAAATTTCAAACAAACTATTGGCACAAAATACTATTTTTGGGTGGATCCTAAGTGGACTAGTTTCGGAACCAGTTACCACCATGACCACTCAGGTTGAGGAAATCTCAAACGAATACCTCAGTTCACTATAATCCCATTACTCTAATTTCCGCCCAAGCGGATAAGAGGATTAAAGCAGAAGCTATAGTCTTACCACAACTAACAAATATGCTTCCAAGCTATCATATAAATAGCAAGCATTGGCAAAAGGTTTCACACCTAAAGCTAGCAGATCCCAACTGCAACACCCCCGCTCAAATAGACATTCTATTAGGCAGCGATCTCATACCTCAGATAATACTCGAGGGTGTTGAGAAAATTTCAAACGAACTATTGGCACAAAATACTATTTTTGGGTGGATCCTAAGTGGACTAGTTTCGGAACCAGTTACCACTATGACCACTCAGGTTGAGGAAATCTCAAACGAATACCTCAGTTCACTATAATCCCATTACTCTAATTTCCGCCCAAGCGGATAAGAGGATTAAAGCAGAAGCTATAGTCTTACCACAACTAACAAATATGCTTCCAAGCTATCATATAAATAGCAAGCATTGGCAAAAGGTTTCACACCTAAAGCTAGCAGATCCCAACTGCAACACCCCCGCTCAAATAGACATTCTATTAGGCAGCGATCTCATACCTCAGATAATACTCGAGGGTGTTGAGAAAATTTCAAACGAACTATTGGCACAAAATACTATTTTTGGGTGGATCCTAAGTGGACTAGTTTCGGAACCAGTTACCACCATGACCACTCAGGTTGAGGAAATCTCAAACGAATACCTCAGTTCACTATAATCCCATTACTCTAATTTTCGCCCAAGCGGATAAGAGGATTAAAGCAGAAGCTATAGTCTTACCACAACTAACAAATATGCTTCCAAGCTATCATATAAATAGCAAACATTGGCAAAAGGTTTCACACCTAAAGCTAGCAGATCCCAACTGCAACACCCCCGCTCAAATAGACATTCTATTAGGCAGCGATCTCATACCTCAGATAATACTCGAGGGTGTTGAGAAAATTTCAAACAAACTATTGGCACAAAATACTATTTTTGGGTGGATCCTAAGTGGACTAGTTTCGGAACCAGTTACCACCATGACCACTCAGGTTGAGGAAATCTCAAACGAATACCTCAGTTCACTATAATCCCATTACTCTAATTTCCGCCCAAGCGGATAAGAGGATTAAAGCAGAAGCTATAGTCTTACCACAACTAACAAATATGCTTCCAAGCTATCATATAAATAGCAAGCATTGGCAAAAGGTTTCACACCTAAAGCTAGCAGATCCCAACTGCAACACCCCCGCTCAAATAGACATTCTATTAGGCAGCGATCTCATACCTCAGATAATACTCGAGGGTGTTGAGAAAATTTCAAACAAACTATTGGCACAAAATACTATTTTTGGGTGGATCCTAAGTGGACTAGTTTCGGAACCAGTTACCACCATGACCACTCAGGTTGAGGAAATCTCAAACGAATACCTCAGTTCACAATAATTCCATTACTCTAATTTCCCCCCAAGCGGATAAGAGAATTAAAGCAGAAGCTATAGTCTTACCGCAACTTACAAATATGCTTACAAGCTATCATATAGATACCAAGCATTGGCAAAAGGTTTCACACCTAACACTAGCAGATCCCAACTGCAGCACCCCCGCTCAAATAGACATTCTATTAGGCAGCGATCTCATACCTCAGATAATAATCGAGGGTGTTGAGAAAATTTCAAACAAACTATTGGCACAAAATACTATTTTTGGGTGGATCCTAAGTGGACTAGTTTCGGAACCAGTTACCACCATGACCACTCAGGTTGAGGAAATCTTAAACGAATACCTCAGTTCACAATAATCCCATTACACTAATTTCCCCCCAAGCGGATAAGAGAATTAAAGCAGAAGCTATATATACCGCAACTAACAAATATGCTTCCAAGCTATCATATAAATAGCAAGCATTGGCAAAAGGTTTCACACTTAAAGCTAGCAGATCCCAACTGCAACACCCCCGCTCAAATAGACATTCTATTAGGCAGCGATCTCATACCTCAGATAATACTCGAGGGTGTTGAGAGAATTTCAAACAAACTATTGGCACAAAATACTAGTTTTTGGGTGGATCCTAAGTGGACTAGTTTCGGAACCAGTTGCCACCATGACCACTCAGGTTGAGGAAATCTCAAACGAATACCTCAGTTCACAATAATCCCATTACTTTAATTTTCCCCCAAGTGGATAAGAGAATCAAAGCAGAAGCTATAGTCTTACCGCAACTAACAAATTTGCTCCCAAGCTATCATATAAATAGCAGGCATTGGCAAAAGGTTTCACACCTAAAGCTAGCAGATCCCAACTGCAACACCCCGCTCAAATAGACATTCTATTAGGCAGCGATCTCATACCTCAGATAATACTCGAGGGTGTTGAGAAAATTTCAAACAAACTATTGGCACAAAATACTAGTTTTTGGGTGGATCCTAAGTGGACTAGTTTCGGAAAGAGTTGCCACCATGACCACTCAGGTTGAGGAAATCTCAAACGAATACCTCAGTTCACAATAATCCCATTACTCTAATTTCCCCCCAAGCGGATAAGAGAATTGAAGCAGAAGCTAAAGTGTTACCGCAACTAACAAATATGCTTCCAAGCTATCATATAAATAGCAAGCATTAGCAAAAGGTTTCACACCTAAAGCAAGCAGATCCCAATTGCAACACCCCCGCTCAAATAGACATTCTATTAGGCAGCGAGCTCATACCTCAGATAATACTCGAGGGTGTTGAGAAAATTTCAAACAAACTATTGGAACAAAATACTATTTTTGGGTGGATCCTAAGTGGACTAGTTTCGGAACCAGTTACCACCATGACCACTCAGGTTGAGGAAATCTCAAACGAATACCTCAGTTCACAATAATCCCATTACTCTAATTTCACCCATTAGCAAAAGGTTTCACACCTAAAGCTAGCAGATCCCAACTGCAAAGCCTCCGCTCAAATAGACATTCTATTAGGCAGCGATCTCATACCTCAGATAATACTCGAGGGCGTTGAGAAAATTTCAAACAAACTATTGGCACAAAATATTATTTTTGGGTGGATCCTAAGTGGACTAGTTTCGGAACCAGTTACCACCATGACCACTCAGGTTGAGGAAATCTCAAACGAATACCTCAGTTCACAATAATCCCATTACTCTAATTTCCCCCCAAGCGGATAAGAGAATTAAAGCAGAAGCTATAGTCTTACCGCAACTAACAAATATGCTTCCAAGCTATCATATAAATAGCAAGCATTGGCAAAAGGTTTCACACCTAAAGCTAGCAGATCCAAACTGCAACACCCCCGCTCAAATAGACATTCTATTAGGCAGCGATCTCATACCTCAGATAATACTCGAGGGTGTTGAGAAAATTTCAAACAAACTATTGGCACAAAATACTATTTTTGGGTGGATCCTAAGTGGACTAGTTTCGGAACCAGTTACCACCATGACCACTCAGGTTGAAAAAATCTCAAACGAATACCTCAGTTCACAATAATCCCATTACTCTAATTTCCGCCCAAGCGGATAAGAGGATTAAAGCAGAAGCTATAGTCTTACCACAACTAACAAATATGCTTCCAAGCTATCATATAAATAGCAAGCATTGGCAAAAGGTTTCACACCTAAAGCTAGCAGATCCCAACTGCAACACCCCCGCTCAAATAGACATTCTATTAGGCAGCGATCTCATACCTCAGATAATACTCGAGGGTGTGGAGAAAATTTCAAACAAACTATTGGCACAAAATACAATTTTTGGGTGGATCCTAAGTGGACTAGTTTCGGAACCAGTTACCACCATGACCACTCAGGTTGAGGAAATCTCAAACGAATACCTCAGTTCACAATAATCCCATTACTCTAATTTCTCCCCAAGCGGATAAGAGAATTAAAGCAGAAGCTATAGTCTTACCGCAACTAACAAATATGCTTCCAAGCTATCATATAAATAGCAAGCATTGGCAAAAGGTTTCACACCTAAGGCTAGCAGATCCCAACTGCAACACCCCCGCTCAAATAGACATTCTATTTGGCAGCGATCTCATACCTCAGATAATACTCGAGGGTGTTGAGAAAATTTCAAACAAACTATTGGCACAAAATACTATATTTGGGTGGATCCTAAGTGGACTAGTTTCGGAACCAGTTACCACCATGACCACTCAGGTTGAGGAAATCTCAAACGAATACCTCAGTTCACAATAATCCCATTACTCTAATTTCCGCCCAAGCGGATAAGAGGATTAAAGCAGAAGCTATAGTCTTACCGCAACTAACAAATATGCTTACAAGCTATCATATAAATACCAAGCACTGGCAAAAGGTTTCACACATAAAACTAGCAGATCCCAACTGCAGCACCCCCGCTCAAATAGACATTCTATTAGGCAGCGATCTCATACCTCAGATAATACTCGAGGGTGTGGAGAAAATTTCAAACAAACTATTGGCACAAAATACAATTTTTGGGTGGATCCTAAGTGGACTAGTTTCGGAACCAGTTACCACCATGACCACTCAGGTTGAGGAAATCTCAAACGAATACCTCAGTTCACAATAATCCCATTACTCTAATTTCTCCCCAAGCGGATAAGAGAATTAAAGCAGAAGCTATAGTCTTACCGCAACTAACAAATATGCTTCCAAGCTATCATATAGATAGCAAGCATTGGCAAAAGGTTTCACACCTAAAGCTAGCAGATCCCAACTGCAACACCCCCGCTCAAATAGACATTCTATTAGGCAGCGATCTCATACCTCAGATAATACTCGAGGGTGTGGAGAAAATTTCAAACAAACTATTGGCACAAAATACAATTTTTGGGTGGATCCTAAGTGGACTAGTTTCGGAACCAGTTACCACCATGACCACTCAGGTTGAGGAAATCTCAAACGAATACCTCAGTTCACAATAATCCCATTACTCTAATTTCTCCCCAAGCGGATA
This sequence comes from Bactrocera oleae, assembly GCF_042242935.1. NCBI lineage: Eukaryota > Metazoa > Arthropoda > Insecta > Diptera > Tephritidae > Bactrocera > Bactrocera oleae. The sequence goes on along the minus strand of NC_091541.1, from coordinate 11,975,668 downwards.
AGAGAATTAAAGCAGAAGCTATAGTCTTACCGCAACTAACAAATATGCTTCCAAGCTATCATATAAATAGCAAGCATTAGCAAAAGGTTTCACACCTAAAGCAAGCAGATCCCAATTGCAACACCCCCGCTCAAATAGACATTCTATTAGGCAGCGAGCTCATACCTCAGATAATACTCGAGGGTGTTGAGAAAATTTCAAACAAACTATTGGAACAAAATACTATTTTTGGGTGGATCCTAAGTGGACTAGTTTCGGAACCAGTTACCACCATGACCACTCAGGTTGAGGAAATCTCAAACGAATACCTCAGTTCACAATAATCCCATTACTCTAATTTCCGCCCAAGCGGATAAGAGGATTAAAGCAGAAGCTATAGTCTTACCGCAACTAACAAATATGCTTACAAGCTATCATATAAATACCAAGCACTGGCAAAAGGTTTCACACATAAAACTAGCAGATCCCAACTGCAGCACCCCCGCTCAAATAGACATTCTATTAGGCAGCGATCTCATACCTCAGATAATACTCGAGGGTGTGGAGAAAATTTCAAACAAACTATTGGCACAAAATACAATTTTTGGGTGGATCCTAAGTGGACTAGTTTCGGAACCAGTTACCACCATGACCACTCAGGTTGAGGAAATCTCAAACGAATACCTCAGTTCACAATAATCCCATTACTCTAATTTCTCCCCAAGCGGATAAGAGAATTAAAGCAGAAGCTATAGTCTTACCGCAACTAACAAATATGCTTCCAAGCTATCATATAGATAGCAAGCATTGGCAAAAGGTTTCACACCTAAAGCTAGCAGATCCCAACTGCAACACCCCCGCTCAAATAGACATTCTATTAGGCAGCGATCTCGAGGGTGTTGAGAAAATTTCAAACAAACTATTGGCATAAAATACTATATTTGGGTGGATCCTAAGTGGACTAGTTTCGGAACCAGTTACCACCATGACCACTCAGGTTGAGGAAATCTCAAACGAATACCTCAGTTCACAATAATTCCATTACACTAATTTCCCCCCAAGCGGATAAGAGAATTAAAGCAGAAGCTATAGTCTTACCGCAACTAACAAATATGCTTACAAGCTATCATATAGATAGCAAGCATTGGCAAAAGGTTTCACACCTAAAGCTAGCAGATCCCAACTGCAACACCCCCGCTCAAATAGACATTCTATTAGGCAGCGATCTCGAGGGTGTTGAGAAAATTTCAAACAAACTATTGGCATAAAATACTATATTTGGGTGGATCCTAAGTGGACTAGTTTCGGAACCAGTTACCACCATGACCACTCAGGTTGAGGAAATCTCAAACGAATACCTCAGTTCACAATAATCCCATTACTCTAATTTCCGCCCAAGCGGATAAGAGGATTAAGGCAGAAGCTATAGTCTTACCGCAACTAACAAATATGCTTACAAGCTATCATATAGATAGCAAGCATTGGCAAAAGGTTTCACACCTAAAGCTAGCAGATCCCAACTGCAGCACCCCCGCTCAAATAGACATTCTATTAGGCAGCGATCTCATACCTCAGATAATAATCGAGGGTGTTGAGAGAATTTCAAACAAACTATTGGCACAAAATACTAGTTTTTGGGTGGATCCTAAGTGGCCTAGTTTCGGAACCAGTTGCCACCATGACCACTCAGGTTGAGGAAATCTCAAACGAATACCTCAGTTCACAATAATTCCATTACTCTAATTTCCCCCCAAGCGGATAAGAGAATTAAAGCAGAAGCTATAGTCTTACCGCAACTAACAAATATGCTTACAAGCTATCATATAAATACCAAGCACTGGCAAAAGGTTTCACACATAAAACTAGCAGATCCCAACTGCAGCACCCCCGCTCAAATAGACATTCTATTAGGCAGCGATCTCATACCTCAGATAATACTCGAGGGTGTGGAGAAAATTTCAAACAAACTATTGGCACAAAATACAATTTTTGGGTGGATCCTAAGTGGACTAGTTTCGGAACCAGTTACCACCATGACCACTCAGGTTGAGGAAATCTCAAACGAATACCTCAGTTCACAATAATCCCATTACTCTAATTTCTCCCCAAGCGGATAAGAGAATTAAAGCAGAAGCTATAGTCTTACCGCAACTAACAAATATGCTTCCAAGCTATCATATAAATAGCAAGCATTAGCAAAAGGTTTCACACCTAAAGCAAGCAGATCCCAATTGCAACACCCCCGCTCAAATAGACATTCTATTAGGCAGCGAGCTCATACCTCAGATAATACTCGAGGGTGTTGAGAAAATTTCAAACAAACTATTGGCACAAAATACTATTTTTGGGTGGATCCTAAGTGGACTAGTTTCGGAACCAGTTACCACCATGACCACTCAGGTTGAGGAAATCTCAAACGAATACCTCAGTTCACAATAATCCCATTACTCTAATTTCACCCATTAGCAAAAGGTTTCACACCTAAAGCTAGCAGATCCCAACTGCAAAGCCTCCGCTCAAATAGACATTCTATTAGGCAGCGATCTCATACCACCATGACCACTCAGGTTGAGGAAATCTCAAACGAATACCTCAGTTCACAATAATCCCATTACTCTAATTTCTCCCCAAGCGGATAAGAGAATTAAAGCAGAAGCTATAGTCTTACCGCAACTAACAAATATGCTTCCAAGCTATCATATAAATACCAAGCACTGGCAAAAGGTTTCACACATAAAACTAGCAGATCCCAACTGCAGCACCCCCGCTCAAATAGACATTCTATTAGGCAGCGATCTCATACCTCAGATAATACTCGAGGGTGTGGAGAAAATTTCAAACAAACTATTGGCACAAAATACAATTTTTGGGTGGATCCTAAGTGGACTAGTTTCGGAACCAGTTACCACCATGACCACTCAGGTTGAGGAAATCTCAAACGAATACCTCAGTTCACAATAATCCCATTACTCTAATTTCTCCCCAAGCGGATAAGAGAATTAAAGCAGAAGCTATAGTCTTACCGCAACTAACAAATATGCTTCCAAGCTATCATATAAATAGCAAGCATTAGCAAAAGGTTTCACACCTAAAGCAAGCAGATCCCAATTGCAACACCCCCGCTCAAATAGACATTCTATTAGGCAGCGAGCTCATACCTCAGATAATACTCGAGGGTGTTGAGAAAATTTCAAACAAACTATTGGCACAAAATACTATTTTTGGGTGGATCCTAAGTGGACTAGTTTCGGAACCAGTTACCACCATGACCACTCAGGTTGAGGAAATCTCAAACGAATACCTCAGTTCACAATAATCCCATTACTCTAATTTCACCCATTAGCAAAAGGTTTCACACCTAAAGCTAGCAGATCCCAACTGCAAAGCCTCCGCTCAAATAGACATTCTATTAGGCAGCGATCTCATACCTCAGATAATACTCGAGGGCGTTGAGAAAATTTCAAACAAACTATTGGCACAAAATATTATTTTTGGGTGGATCCTAAGTGGACTAGTTTCGGAACCAGTTACCACCATGACCACTCAGGTTGAGGAAATCTCAAACGAATACCTCAGTTCACAATAATCCCATTACTCTAATTTCCCCCCAAGCGGATAAGAGAATTAAAGCAGAAGCTATAGTCTTACCGCAACTAACAAATATGCTTCCAAGCTATCATATAAATAGCAAGCTTTGGCAAAAGGTTTCACACCTAAAGCTAGCAGATCCCAACTGCAACACCCCCGCTCAAATAGACATTCTATTAGGCAGCGATCTCATACCTCAGATAATACTCGAGGGTGTTGAGAAAATTTCAAACAAACTATTGGCACAAAATACTATTTTTGGGTGGATCCTAAGTGGACTAGTTTCGGAACCAGTTACCACCATGACCACTCAGGCTGAGGAAATCTCAAACGAATACCTCAGTTCACTATAATCCCATTACTCTAATTTCCGCCCAAGCGGATAAGAGGATTAAAGCAGAAGCTATAGTCTTACCACAACTAACAAATATGCTTCCAAGCTATCATATAAATAGCAAGCATTGGCAAAAGGTTTCACACCTAAAGCTAGCAGATCCCAACTGCAACACCCCCGCTCAAATAGACATTCTATTAGGCAGCGATCTCATACCTCAGATAATACTCGAGGGTGTTGAGAAAATTTCAAACAAACTATTGGCACAAAATACTATTTTTGGGTGGATCCTAAGTGGACTAGTTTCGGAACCAGTTACCACCATGACCACTCAGGTTGAGGAAATCTCAAACGAATACCTCAGTTCACAATAATTCCATTACTCTAATTTCCCCCCAAGCGGATAAGAGAATTAAAGCAGAAGCTATAGTCTTACCGCAACTTACAAATATGCTTACAAGCTATCATATAGATACCAAGCATTGGCAAAAGGTTTCACACCTAACACTAGCAGATCCCAACTGCAGCACCCCCGCTCAAATAGACATTCTATTAGGCAGCGATCTCATACCTCAGATAATAATCGAGGGTGTTGAGAAAATTTCAAACAAACTATTGGCACAAAATACTATTTTTGGGTGGATCCTAAGTGGACTAGTTTCGGAACCAGTTACCACCATGACCACTCAGGTTGAGGAAATCTTAAACGAATACCTCAGTTCACAATAATCCCATTACACTAATTTCCCCCCAAGCGGATAAGAGAATTAAAGCAGAAGCTATATATACCGCAACTAACAAATATGCTTCCAAGCTATCATATAAATAGCAAGCATTGGCAAAAGGTTTCACACTTAAAGCTAGCAGATCCCAACTGCAACACCCCCGCTCAAATAGACATTCTATTAGGCAGCGATCTCATACCTCAGATAATACTCGAGGGTGTTGAGAGAATTTCAAACAAACTATTGGCAAAAAATACTAGTTTTTGGGTGGATCCTAAGTGGACTAGTTTCGGAACCAGTTGCCACCATGACCACTCAGGTTGAGGAAATCTCAAACGAATACCTCAGTTCACAATAATCCCATTACTTTAATTTTCCCCCAAGTGGATAAGAGAATCAAAGCAGAAGCTATAGTCTTACCGCAACTAACAAATTTGCTCCCAAGCTATCATATAAATAGCAAGCATTGGCAAAAGGTTTCACACCTAAAGCTAGCAGATCCCAACTGCAACACCCCGCTCAAATAGACATTCTATTAGGCAGCGATCTCATACCTCAGATAATACTCGAGGGTGTTGAGAAAATTTCAAACAAACTATTGGCACAAAATACTAGTTTTTGGGTGGATCCTAAGTGGACTAGTTTCGGAAAGAGTTGCCACCATGACCACTCAGGTTGAGGAAATCTCAAACGAATACCTCAGTTCACAATAATCCCATTACTCTAATTTCCCCCCAAGCGGATAAGAGAATTGAAGCAGAAGCTAAAGTGTTACCGCAACTAACAAATATGCTTCCAAGCTATCATATAAATAGCAAGCATTAGCAAAAGGTTTCACACCTAAAGCAAGCAGATCCCAATTGCAACACCCCCGCTCAAATAGACATTCTATTAGGCAGCGAGCTCATACCTCAGATAATACTCGAGGGTGTTGAGAAAATTTCAAACAAACTATTGGAACAAAATACTATTTTTGGGTGGATCCTAAGTGGACTAGTTTCGGAACCAGTTACCACCATGACCACTCAGGTTGAGGAAATCTCAAACGAATACCTCAGTTCACAATAATCCCATTACTCTAATTTCACCCATTAGCAAAAGGTTTCACACCTAAAGCTAGCAGATCCCAACTGCAAAGCCTCCGCTCAAATAGACATTCTATTAGGCAGCGATCTCATACCTCAGATAATACTCGAGGGCGTTGAGAAAATTTCAAACAAACTATTGGCACAAAATATTATTTTTGGGTGGATCCTAAGTGGACTAGTTTCGGAACCAGTTACCACCATGACCACTCAGGTTGAGGAAATCTCAAACGAATACCTCAGTTCACAATAATCCCATTACTCTAATTTCCCCCCAAGCGGATAAGAGAATTAAAGCAGAAGCTATAGTCTTACCGCAACTAACAAATATGCTTCCAAGCTATCATATAAATAGCAAGCATTGGCAAAAGGTTTCACACCTAAAGCTAGCAGATCCCAACTGCAACACCCCCGCTCAAATAGACATTCTATTAGGCAGCGATCTCATACCTCAGATAATACTCGAGGGTGTTGAGAAAATTTCAAACAAACTATTGGCACAAAATACTATTTTTGGGTGGATCCTAAGTGGACTAGTTTCGGAACCAGTTACCACCATGACCACTCAGGTTGAAAAAATCTCAAACGAATACCTCAGTTCACAATAATCCCATTACTCTAATTTCCGCCCAAGCGGATAAGAGGATTAAAGCAGAAGCTATAGTCTTACCACAACTAACAAATATGCTTCCAAGCTATCATATAAATAGCAAGCATTGGCAAAAGGTTTCACACCTAAAGCTAGCAGATCCCAACTGCAACACCCCCGCTCAAATAGACATTCTATTAGGCAGCGATCTCATACCTCAGATAATACTCGAGGGTGTGGAGAAAATTTCAAACAAACTATTGGCACAAAATACAATTTTTGGGTGGATCCTAAGTGGACTAGTTTCGGAACCAGTTACCACCATGACCACTCAGGTTGAGGAAATCTCAAACGAATACCTCAGTTCACAATAATCCCATTACTCTAATTTCTCCCCAAGCGGATAAGAGAATTAAAGCAGAAGCTATAGTCTTACCGCAACTAACAAATATGCTTCCAAGCTATCATATAAATAGCAAGCATTGGCAAAAGGTTTCACACCTAAGGCTAGCAGATCCCAACTGCAACACCCCCGCTCAAATAGACATTCTATTAGGCAGCGATCTCATACCTCAGATAATACTCGAGGGTGTTGAGAAAATTTCAAACAAACTATTGGCACAAAATACTATATTTGGGTGGATCCTAAGTGGACTAGTTTCGGAACCAGTTACCACCATGACCACTCAGGTTGAGGAAATCTCAAACGAATACCTCAGTTCACAATAATCCCATTACTCTAATTTCCGCCCAAGCGGATAAGAGGATTAAAGCAGAAGCTATAGTCTTACCGCAACTAACAAATATGCTTACAAGCTATCATATAAATACCAAGCACTGGCAAAAGGTTTCACACATAAAACTAGCAGATCCCAACTGCAGCACCCCCGCTCAAATAGACATTCTATTAGGCAGCGATCTCATACCTCAGATAATACTCGAGGGTGTGGAGAAAATTTCAAACAAACTATTGGCACAAAATACAATTTTTGGGTGGATCCTAAGTGGACTAGTTTCGGAACCAGTTACCACCATGACCACTCAGGTTGAGGAAATCTCAAACGAATACCTCAGTTCACAATAATCCCATTACTCTAATTTCTCCCCAAGCGGATAAGAGAATTAAAGCAGAAGCTATAGTCTTACCGCAACTAACAAATATGCTTCCAAGCTATCATATAGATAGCAAGCATTGGCAAAAGGTTTCACACCTAAAGCTAGCAGATCCCAACTGCAACACCCCGCTCAAATAGACATTCTATTAGGCAGCGATCTCATACCTCAGATAATACTCGAGGGTGTTGAGAAAATTTCAAACAAACTATTGGCACAAAATACTAGTTTTTGGGTGGATCCTAAGTGGACTAGTTTCGGAAAGAGTTGCCACCATGACCACTCAGGTTGAGGAAATCTCAAACGAATACCTCAGTTCACAATAATCCCATTACTCTAATTTCCCCCCAAGCGGATAAGAGAATTGAAGCAGAAGCTAAAGTGTTACCGCAACTAACAAATATGCTTCCAAGCTATCATATAAATAGCAAGCATGAGCAAAAGGTTTCACACCTAAAGCAAGCAGATCCCAATTGCAACACCCCCGCTCAAATAGACATTCTATTAGGCAGCGAGCTCATACCTCAGATAATACTCGAGGGTGTTGAGAAAATTTCAAACAAACTATTGGAACAAAATACTATTTTTGGGTGGATCCTAAGTGGACTAGTTTCGGAACCAGTTACCACCATGACCACTCAGGTTGAGGAAATCTCAAACGAATACCTCAGTTCACAATAATCCCATTACTCTAATTTCACCCATTAGCAAAAGGTTTCACACCTAAAGCTAGCAGATCCCAACTGCAAAGCCTCCGCTCAAATAGACATTCTATTAGGCAGCGATCTCATACCTCAGATAATACTCGAGGGCGTTGAGAAAATTTCAAACAAACTATTGGCACAAAATATTATTTTTGGGTGGATCCTAAGTGGACTAGTTTCGGAACCAGTTACCACCATGACCACTCAGGTTGAGGAAATCTCAAACGAATACCTCAGTTCACAATAATCCCATTACTCTAATTTCCGCCCAAGCGGATAAGAGGATTAAAGCAGAAGCTATAGTCTTACCGCAACTAACAAATATGCTTCCAAGCTATCATATAAATAGCAAGCATTGGCAAAAGGTTTCACACCTAAAGCTAGCAGATCCCAACTGCAACACCCCCGCTCAAATAGACATTCTATTAGGCAGCGATCTCATACCTCAGATAATACTCGAGGGTGTTGAGAAAATTTCAAACAAACTATTGGCACAAAATACTATTTTTGGGTGGATCCTAAGTGGACTAGTTTCGGAACCAGTTACCACCATGACCACTCAGGTTGAAAAAATCTCAAACGAATACCTCAGTTCACAATAATCCCATTACTCTAATTTCCGCCCAAGCGGATAAGAGGATTAAAGCAGAAGCTATAGTCTTACCACAACTAACAAATATGCTTCCAAGCTATCATATAAATAGCAAGCATTGGCAAAAGGTTTCACACCTAAAGCTAGCAGATCCCAACTGCAACACCCCCGCTCAAATAGACATTCTATTAGGCAGCGATCTCATACCTCAGATAATACTCGAGGGTGTGGAGAAAATTTCAAACAAACTATTGGCACAAAATACAATTTTTGGGTGGATCCTAAGTGGACTAGTTTCGGAACCAGTTACCACCATGACCACTCAGGTTGAGGAAATCTCAAACGAATACCTCAGTTCACAATAATCCCATTACTCTAATTTCTCCCCAAGCGGATAAGAGAATTAAAGCAGAAGCTATAGTCTTACCGCAACTAACAAATATGCTTCCAAGCTATCATATAAATAGCAAGCATTGGCAAAAGGTTTCACACCTAAGGCTAGCAGATCCCAACTGCAACACCCCCGCTCAAATAGACATTCTATTAGGCAGCGATCTCATACCTCAGATAATACTCGAGGGTGTTGAGAAAATTTCAAACAAACTATTGGCACAAAATACTATATTTGGGTGGATCCTAAGTGGACTAGTTTCGGAACCAGTTACCACCATGACCACTCAGGTTGAGGAAATCTCAAACGAATACCTCAGTTCACAATAATCCCATTACTCTAATTTCCGCCCAAGCGGATAAGAGGATTAAAGCAGAAGCTATAGTCTTACCGCAACTAACAAATATGCTTACAAGCTATCATATAAATACCAAGCACTGGCAAAAGGTTTCACACATAAAACTAGCAGATCCCAACTGCAGCACCCCCGCTCAAATAGACATTCTATTAGGCAGCGATCTCATACCTCAGATAATACTCGAGGGTGTGGAGAAAATTTCAAACAAACTATTGGCACAAAATACAATTTTTGGGTGGATCCTAAGTGGACTAGTTTCGGAACCAGTTACCACCATGACCACTCAGGTTGAGGAAATCTCAAACGAATACCTCAGTTCACAATAAAACCATTACTCTAATTTCTCCCTAAGCGGATAAGAGAATTAAAGCAGAAGCTATAGTCTTACCGCAACTAACAAATATGCTTCCAAGCTATCATATAGATAGCAAGCATTGGCAAAAGGTTTCACACCTAAAGCTAGCAGATCCCAACTGCAACACCCCCGCTCAAATAGACATTCTATTAGGCAGCAATCTCGAGGGTGTTGAGAAAATTTCAAACAAACTATTGGCATAAAATACTATATTTGGGTGGATCCTAAGTGGACTAGTTTCGGAACCAGTTACCACCATGACCACTCAGGTTGAGGAAATCTCAAACGAATACCTCAGTTCACAATAATTCCATTACACTAATTTCCCCCCAAGCGGATAAGAGAATTAAAGCAGAAGCTATAGTCTTACCGCAACTAACAAATATGCTTACAAGCTATCATATAGATAGCAAGCATTGGCAAAAGGTTTCACACCTAAAGCTAGCAGATCCCAACTGCAACACCCCCGCTCAAATAGACATTCTATTAGGCAGCGATCTCGAGGGTGTTGAGAAAATTTCAAACAAACTATTGGCATAAAATACTATATTTGGGTGGATCCTAAGTGGACTAGTTTCGGAACCAGTTACCACCATGACCACTCGGGTTGAGGAAATCTCAAACGAATACCTCAGTTCACAATAATCCCATTACTCTAATTTCCGCCCAAGCGGATAAGAGGATTAAGGCAGAAGCTATAGTCTTACCGCAACTAACAAATATGCTTACAAGCTATCATATAGATAGCAAGCATTGGCAAAAGGTTTCACACCTAAAGCTAGCAGATCCCAACTGCAGCACCCCCGCTCAAATAGACATTCTATTAGGCAGCGATCTCATACCTCAGATAATAATCGAGGGTGTTGAGAGAATTTCAAACAAACTATTGGCACAAAATACTAGTTTTTGGGTGGATCCTAAGTTGCCTAGTTTCGGAACCAGTTGCCACCATGACCACTCAGGTTGAGGAAATCTCAAACGAATACCTCAGTTCACAATAATTCCATTACTCTAATTTCCCCCCAAGCGGATAAGAGAATTAAAGCAGAAGCTATAGTCTTACCGCAACTAACAAATATGCTTACAAGCTATCATATAAATACCAAGCACTGGCAAAAGGTTTCACACATAAAACTAGCAGATCCCAACTGCAGCACCCCCGCTCAAATAGACATTCTATTAGGCAGCGATCTCATACCTCAGATAATACTCGAGGGTGTGGAGAAAATTTCAAACAAACTATTGGCACAAAATACAATTTTTGGGTGGATCCTAAGTGGACTAGTTTCGGAACCAGTTACCACCATGACCACTCAGGTTGAGGAAATCTCAAACGAATACCTCAGTTCACAATAATCCCATTACTTTAATTTCTCCCCAAGCGGATAAGAGAATTAAAGCAGAAGCTATAGTCTTACCGCAACTAACAAATATGCTTCCAAGCTATCATATAAATAGCAAGCATTAGCAAAAGGTTTCACACCTAAAGCAAGCAGATCCCAATTGCAACACCCCCGCTCAAATAGACATTCTATTAGGCAGCGAGCTCATACCTCAGATAATACTCGAGGGTGTTGAGAAAATTTCAAACAAACTATTGGCACAAAATACTATTTTTGGGTGGATCCTAAGTGGACTAGTTTCGGAACCAGTTACCACCATGACCACTCAGGTTGAGGAAATCTCAAACGAATACCTCAGTTCACAATAATCCCATTACTCTAATTTCACCCATTAGCAAAAGGTTTCACACCTAAAGCTAGCAGATCCCAACTGCAAAGCCTCCGCTCAAATAGACATTCTATTAGGCAGCGATCTCATACCTCAGATAATACTCGAGGGCGTTGAGAAAATTTCAAACAAACTATTGGCACAAAATATTATTTTTGGGTGGATCCTAAGTGGACTAGTTTCGGAACCAGTTACCACCATGACCACTCAGGTTGAGGAAATCTCAAACGAATACCTCAGTTCACAATAATCCCATTACTCTAATTTCCCCCCAAGCGGATAAGAGAATTAAAGCAGAAGCTATAGTCTTACCGCAACTAACAAATATGCTTCCAAGCTATCATATAAATAGCAAGCATTGGCAAAAGGTTTCACACCTAAAGCTAGCAGATCCCAACTGCAACACCCCCGCTCAAATAGACATTCTATTAGGCAGCGATCTCATACCTCAGATAATACTCGAGGGTGTTGAGAAAATTTCAAACAAACTATTGGCACAAAATACTATTTTTGGGTGGATCCTAAGTGGACTAGTTTCGGAACCAGTTACCACCATGACCACTCAGGTTGAGGAAATCTCAAACGAATACCTCAGTTCACTATAATCCCATTACTCTAATTTCCGCCCAAGCGGATAAGAGGATTAAAGCAGAAGCTATAGTCTTACCACAACTAACAAATATGCTTCCAAGCTATCATATAAATAGCAAGCATTGGCAAAAGGTTTCACACCTAAAGCTAGCAGATCCCAACTGCAACACCCCCGCTCAAATAGACATTCTATTAGGCAGCGATCTCATACCTCAGATAATACTCGAGGGTGTTGAGAAAATTTCAAACAAACTATTGGCACAAAATACTATTTTTGGGTGGATCCTAAGTGGACTAGTTTCGGAACCAGTTACCACCATGACCACTCAGGTTGAGGAAATCTCAAACGAATACCTCAGTTCACAATAATTCCATTACTCTAATTTCCCCCCAAGCGGATAAGAGAATTAAAGCAGAAGCTATAGTCTTACCGCAACTTACAAATATGCTTACAAGCTATCATATAGATACCAAGCATTGGCAAAAGGTTTCACACCTAACACTAGCAGATCCCAACTGCAGCACCCCCGCTCAAATAGACATTCTATTAGGCAGCGATCTCATACCTCAGATAATAATCGAGGGTGTTGAGAAAATTTCAAACAAACTATTGGCACAAAATACTATTTTTGGGTGGATCCTAAGTGGACTAGTTTCGGAACCAGTTACCACCATGACCACTCAGGTTGAGGAAATCTTAAACGAATACCTCAGTTCACAATAATCCCATTACACTAATTTCCCCCCAAGCGGATAAGAGAATTAAAGCAGAAGCTATATATACCGCAACTAACAAATATGCTTCCAAGCTATCATATAAATAGCAAGCATTGGCAAAAGGTTTCACACTTAAAGCTAGCAGATCCCAACTGCAACACCCCCGCTCAAATAGACATTCTATTAGGCAGCGATCTCATACCTCAGATAATACTCGAGGGTGTTGAGAGAATTTCAAACAAACTATTGGCACAAAATACTAGTTTTTGGGTGGATCCTAAGTGGACTAGTTTCGGAACCAGTTGCCACCATGACCACTCAGGTTGAGGAAATCTCAAACGAATACCTCAGTTCACAATAATCCCATTACTTTAATTTTCCCCCAAGTGGATAAGAGAATCAAAGCAGAAGCTATAGTCTTACCGCAACTAACAAATATGCTTACAAGCTATCATATAAATACCAAGCACTGGCAAAATGTTTCACACATAAAACTAGCAGATCCCAACTGCAGCACCCCCGCTCAAATAGACATTCTATTAGGCAGCGATCTCATACCTCAGATAATACTCGAGGGTGTGGAGAAAATTTCAAACAAACTATTGGCAGAAAATACAATTTTTGGGTGGATCCTAGTGGACTAGTTTCGGAACCAGTTACCACCATGACCACTCAGGTTGAGGAAATCTCAAACGAATACCTCAGTTCACAATAATCCCATTACTCTAATTTCCCCCCAAGCGGATAAGAGAATTAAAGCAGAAGCTATAGTCTTACCGCAACTAACAAATATGCTTCCAAGCTATCATATAAATAGCAAGCATTGGCAAAAGGTTTCACACCTAAGGCTAGCAGATCCCAACTGCAACACCCCCGCTCAAATAGACATTCTATTAGGCAGCGATCTCATACCTCAGATAATACTCGAGGGTGTGGAGAAAATTTCAAACAAACTATTGGCACAAAATACTATTTTTGGGTGGATCCTAAGTGGACTAGTTTCGGAACCAGTTACCACCATGACCACTCAGGTTGAGGAAATCTCAAACGAATACCTCAGTTCACAATAATCCCATTACTCTAATTTCCCCCCAAGCGGATAAGAGAATTAAAGCAGAAGCTATAGTCTTACCGCAACTAACAAATATGCTTCCAAGCTATCATATAAATAGCAAGCATTGGCAAAAGGTTTCACACCTAAGGCTAGCAGATCCCAACTGCAACACCCCCGCTCAAATAGACATTCTATTAGGCAGCGATCTCATACCTCAGATAATACTCGAGGGTGTTGAGAAAATTTCAAACAAACTATTGGCACAAAATACTATATTTGGGTGGATCCTAAGTGGACTAGTTTCGGAACCAGTTACCACCATGACCACTCAGGTTGAGGAAATCTCAAACGAATACCTCAGTTCACAATAATCCCATTACTCTAATTTCCGCCCAAGCGGATAAGAGGATTAAAGCAGAAGCTATAGTCTTACCGCAACTAACAAATATGCTTACAAGCTATCATATAGATAGCAAGCATTGGCAAAAGGTTTCACACCTAAAGCTAGCAGATCCCAACTGCAACACCCCCGCTCAAATAGACATTCTATTAGGCAGCGATCTCGAGGGTGTTGAGAAAATTTCAAACAAACTATTGGCATAAAATACTATATTTGGGTGGATCCTAAGTGGACTAGTTTCGGAACCAGTTACCACCATGACCACTCAGGTTGAGGAAATCTCAAACGAATACCTCAGTTCACAATAATCCCATTACTCTAATTTCCCCCCAAGCGGATAAGAGAATTAAAGCAGAAGCTATAGTCTTACCGCAACTAACAAATATGCTTACAAGCTATCATATAAATACCAAGCACTGGCAAAAGGTTTCACACATAAAACTAGCAGATCCCAACTGCAGCACCCCCGCTCAAATAGACATTCTATTAGGCAGCGATCTCATACCTCAGATAATACTCGAGGGTGTGGAGAAAATTTCAAACAAACTATTGGCACAAAATACAATTTTTGAGTGGATCCTAAGTGGACTAGTTTCGGAACCAGTTACCACCATGACCACTCAGGTTGAGGAAATCTCAAACGAATACCTCAGTTCACAATAATCCCATTACTCTAATTTCTCCCCAAGCGGATAAGAGAATTAAAGCAGAAGCTATAGTCTTACCGCAACTAACAAATATGCTTACAAGCTATCATATAGATAGCAAGCATTGGCAAAAGGTTTCACACCTCAAGCTAGCAGATCCCAACTGCAACACCCCCGCTCAAATAGACATTCTATTAGGCAGCGATCTCGAGGGTGTTGAGAAAATTTCAAACAAACTATTGGCATAAAATACTATATTTGGGTGGATCCTAAGTGGAATAGTTTCGGAACCAGTTACCACCATGACCACTCAGGTTGAGGAAATCTCAAACGAATACCTCAGTTCACAATAATTCCATTACACTAATTTCCCCCCAAGCGGATAAGAGAATTAAAGCAGAAGCTATAGTCTTACCGCAACTAACAAATATGCTTACAAGCTATCATATAGATAGCAAGCATTGGCAAAAGGTTTCACACCTAAAGCTAGCAGATCCCAACTGCAACACCCCCGCTCAAATAGACATTCTATTAGGCAGCGATCTCGAGGGTGTTGAGAAAATTTCAAACAAACTATTGGCATAAAATACTATATTTGGGTGGATCCTAAGTGGACTAGTTTCGGAACCAGTTACCACCATGACCACTCAGGTTGAGGAAATCTCAAACGAATACCTCAGTTCACAATAATCCCATTACTCTAATTTCCGCCCAAGCGGATAAGAGGATTAAGGCAGAAGCTATAGTCTTACCGCAACTAACAAATATGCTTACAAGCTATCATATAGATAGCAAGCATTGGCAAAAGGTTTCACACCTAAAGCTAGCAGATCCCAACTGCAGCACCCCCGCTCAAATAGACATTCTATTAGGCAGCGATCTCATACCTCAGATAATAATCGAGGGTGTTGAGAGAATTTCAAACAAACTATTGGCACAAAATACTAGTTTTTGGGTGGATCCTAAGTGGCCTAGTTTCGGAACCAGTTGCCACCATGGCCACTCAGGTTGAGGAAATCTCAAACGAATACCTCAGTTCACAATAATTCCATTACTCTAATTTCCCCCCAAGCGGATAAGAGAATTAAAGCAGAAGCTATAGTCTTACCGCAACTAACAAATATGCTTACAAGCTACCATATAAATACCAAGCACTGGCAAAAGGTTTCACACATAAAACTAGCAGATCCCAACTGCAGCACCCCCGCTCAAATAGACATTCTATTAGGCAGCGATCTCATACCTCAGATAATACTCGAGGGTGTGGAGAAAATTTCAAACAAACTATTGGCACAAAATACAATTTTTGGGTGGATCCTAAGTGGACTAGTTTCGGAACCAGTTACCACCATGACCACTCAGGTTGAGGAAATCTCAAACGAATACCTCAGTTCACAATAATCCCATTACTCTAATTTCTCCCCAAGCGGATAAGAGAATTAAAGCAGAAGCTATAGTCTTACCGCAACTAACAAATATGCTTCCAAGCTATCATATAAATAGCAAGCATTGGCAAAAGGTTTCACACCTAAGGCTAGCAGATCCCATCTGCAACAGCCCCGCTCAAATAGACATTTTATTAGGCAGCGATCTCATACCTCAGATAATACTCGAGGGTGTTGAGAAAATTTCAAACAAACTATTGGCATAAAATACTATTTTTGGGTGGATCCTAAGTGGACTAGTTTCGGAACCAGTTATTACCATGACCACTCAGGTTGAGGAAATCTCAAACGAATACCTCAGTTCACAATAATCCCATTACTCTAATTTCCGCCCAAGCGGATTAGAGGATTAAGGCAGAAGCTATAGTCTTACCACAACTTACAAATATGCTTCCAAGCTATCATATAAATAGCAAGCATTGGCAAAAGGTTTCACACCTAAAGCTAGCAGATCCCAACTGCAGCACCCCCGCTCAAATAGACATTCTATTAGGCAGCGATCTCATACCTCAGATAATAATCGAGGGTGTTGAGAAAATTTCAAACAAACTATTGGCACAAAATACTAGTTTTTGGGTGGATCCTAAGTGGACTAGTTTCGGAACAAGTTACCACCATGACCACTCAGGTTGAGGAAATCTCAAACGAATACCTCAGTTCACAATAATTCCATTACTCTAATTTCCCCCCAAGCGGATAAGAGAATTAAAGCAGAAGCTATATATACAGCAACTAACAAATATGCTTCCAAGCTATCATATAAATAGCAAGCATTGGCAAAAGGTTTCACACTTAAAGCTAGCAGATCCCAACTGCAACACCCCCGCTCAAATAGACATTCTATTAGGCAGCGATCTCATACCTCAGATAATACTCGAGGGTGTTGAGAGAATTTCAAACAAACTATTGGCACAAAATACTATTTTTGGGTGGATCCTAAGTGGACTAGTTTCGGAACAAGTTACCACCATGACCACTCAGGTTGAGGAAATCTCAAACGAATACCTCAGTTCACAATAATTCCATTACACTAATTTCCCCCCAAGCGGATAAGAGAATTAAAGCAGAAGCTATATATACCGCAACTAACAAATATGCTTCCAAGCTATCATATAAATAGCAAGCATTGGCAAAAGGTTTCACACTTAAAGCTAGCAGATCCCAACTGCAACAGCCCCGCTCAAATAGACATTCTATTAGGCAGCGATCTCATACCTCAGATAATACTCGAGGGTGTTGAGAAAATTTCAAACAAACTATTGGCACAAAATACTATTTTTGGGTGGATCCTAGTGGACTAGTTTCGGAACCAGTTACCACCATGAATACTCAGGTTGAAAAAATCTCAAACGAATACTTCAGTTCACAATAATCCCATTACTCTAATTTCCCCCCAAGCGGATAAGAGAATTAAAGCAGAAGCTATAGTCTTACCGCAACTAACAAATATGCTTCCAAGCTATCATATAAATAGCAAGCATTGGCAAAAGGTTTCACACCTAAGGCTAGCAGATCCCAACTGCAACACCCCCGCTCAAATAGACATTCTATTAGGCAGCGATCTCATACCTCAGATAATACTCGAGGGTGTTGAGAAAATTTCAAACAAACTATTGGCACAAAATACTATTTTTGGGTGGATCCTAAGTGGACTAGTTTCGGAACAAGTTACCACCATCACCACTCAGGTTGAGGAAATCTCAAACGAATACCTCAGTTCACAATAATCCCATTACTCTAATTTCCCCCCAAGCGGATAAGAGAATTAAAGCAGAAGCTATAGTCTTACCGCAACAAACAAATATGCTTCCAAGCTATCATATAAATAGCAAGCATTGGCAAAAGGTTTCACACCTAAAGCTAGCAGATCCCATCTGCAACAGCCCCGCTAAAATAGACATTTTATTAGGCAGCGATCTCATACCTCAGATAATACTCGAGGGTGTTGAGAAAATTTCAAACAAACTATTGGCATAAAATACTATATTTGGGTGGATCCTAAGTGGACTAGTTTCGGAACCAGTTATTACCATGACCACTCAGGTTGAGGAAATCACAAACGAATACCTCAGTTCACAATAATCCCATTACTCTAATTTCCGCCCAAGCGGATAAGAGGATTAAGGCAGAAGCTATATATACCGCAACTAACAAATATGCTTCCAAGCTATCATATAAATAGCAAGCATTGGCAAAAGGTTTCACACTTAAAGCTAGCAGATCCCATCGGCAACAGCCCCGCTCAAATAGACATTCTATTAGGCAGCAATCTCATACCTCAGATAATACTCGAGGGTGTTGAGAAAATTTCAAACAAACTATTGGCACAAAATACTATTTTTGGGTGGATCCTAAGTGGACTAGTTTCGGAACCAGTTACCACCATGACCACTCAGGTTGAGGAAATCTCAAACGAATACCTCAGTTCACAATAATCCCATTACACTAATTTCCCCCCAAGCGGATAAGAGAATTAAAGCAGAAGCTATAGTCTTACCGCAACTAACAAATTTGCTCCCAAGCTATCATATAAATAGCAAGCATTGGCAAAAGGTTTCACACCTAAGGCTAGCAGATCCCATCGGCAACAGCCCCGCTCAAATAGACATTCTATTAGGCAGCAATCTCATACCTCAGATAATACTCGAGGGTGTTGAGAAAATTTCAAACAAACTATTGGCACAAAATACTATTTTTGGGTGGATCCTAAGTGGACTAGTTTCGGAACCAGTTACCACCATGACCACTCAGGTTGAGGAAATCTCAAACGAATACCTCAGTTCACAATAATCCCATTACACTAATTTCCCCCCAAGCGGATAAGAGAATTAAAGCAGAAGCTATATATACCGCAACTAACAAATATGCTTCCAAGCTATCATATAAATAGCAAGCATTGGCAAAAGGTTTCACACTTAAAGCTAGCAGATCCCAACTGCAACACCCCCGCTCAAATAGACATTCTATTAGGCAGCGATCTCATACCTCAGATAATACTCGAGGGTGTTGAGAGAATTTCAAACAAACTATTGGCACAAAATACTAGTTTTTGGGTGGATCCTAAGTGGACTAGTTTCGGAACCAGTTGCCACCATGACCACTCAGGTTGAGGAAATCTCAAACGAATACCTCAGTTCACAATAATCCCATTACTCTAATTTTCCCCCAAGTGGATAAGAGAATTAAAGCAGAAGCTATAGTCTTACCGCAACTAACAAATTTGCTCCCAAGCTATCATATAAATAGCAAGCATTGGCAAAAGGTTTCACACCTAAGGCTAGCAGATCCCAACTGCAACACCCCCGCTCAAATAGACATTCTATTAGGCAGCGATCTCATACCTCAGATAATACTCGAGGGTGTTGAGAAAATTTCAAACAAACTATTGGCACAAAATACTATTTTTGGGTGGATCCTAAGTGGACTAGTTTCGGAACAAGTTACCACCATCACCACTCAGGTTGAGGAAATCTCAAACGAATACCTCAGTTCACAATAATCCCATTACTCTAATTTCCCCCCAAGCGGATAAGAGAATTAAAGCAGAAGCTATAGTCTTACCGCAACAAACAAATATGCTTCCAAGCTATCATATAAATAGCAAGCATTGGTAAAAGGTTTCACACCTAAAGCTAGCAGATCCCATCTGCAACAGCCCCGCTAAAATAGACATTTTATTAGGCAGCGATCTCATACCTCAGATAATACTCGAGGGTGTTGAGAAAATTTCAAACAAACTATTGGCACAAAATACTATTTTTGGGTGGATCCTAAGTGGACTAGTTTCGGAACAAGTTACCACCATGACCACTCAGGTTGAGGAAATCTCAAACGAATACCTCAGTTCACAATAATCCCATTACACTAATTTCCCCCCAAGCGGATAAGAGAATTAAAGCAGAAGCTATATATACCGCAACTAACAAATATGCTTCCAAGCTATCATATAAATAGCAAGCATTGGCAAAAGGTTTCACACTTAAAGCTAGCAGATCCCAACTGCAACAGCCCCGCTCAAATAGACATTCTATTAGGCAGCGATCTCATACCTCAGATAATACTCGAGGGTGTTGAGAAAATTTCAAACAAACTATTGGCACAAAATACTATTTTTGGGTGGATCCTAGTGGACTAGTTTCGGAACCAGTTACCACCATGACCACTCAGGTTGAAAAAATCTCAAACGAATACTTCAGTTCACAATAATCCCATTACTCTAATTTCCCCCCAAGCGGATAAGAGAATTAAAGCAGAAGCTATAGTCTTACCGCAACTAACAAATATGCTTCCAAGCTATCATATAAATAGCAAGCATTGGCAAAAGGTTTCACACCTAAGGCTAGCAGATCCCAACTGCAACACCCCCGCTCAAATAGACATTCTATTAGGCAGCGATCTCATACCTCAGATAATACTCGAGGGTGTTGAGAAAATTTCAAACAAACTATTGGCACAAAATACTATTTTTGGGTGGATCCTAAGTGGACTAGTTTCGGAACAAGTTACCACCATCACCACTCAGGTTGAGGAAATCTCAAACGAATACCTCAGTTCACAATAATCCCATTACTCTAATTTCCCCCCAAGCGGATAAGAGAATTAAAGCAGAAGCTATAGTCTTACCGCAACAAACAAATATGCTTCCAAGCTATCATATAAATAGCAAGCATTGGCAAAAGGTTTCACACCTAAAGCTAGCAGATCCCATCTGCAACAGTCCCGCTAAAATAGACATTTTATTAGGCAGCGATCTCATACCTCAGATAATACTCGAGGGTGTTGAGAAAATTTCAAACAAACTATTGGCATAAAATACTATATTTGGGTGGATCCTAAGTGGACTAGTTTCGGAACCAGTTATTACCATGACCACTCAGGTTGAGGAAATCTCAAACGAATACCTCAGTTCACAATAATCCCATTACTCTAATTTCCGCCCAAGCGGATAAGAGGATTAAGGCAGAAGCTATAGTCTTACCACAACTTACAAATATGCTTCCAAGCTATCATATAAATAGCAAGCATTGGCAAAAGGTTTCACACCTAAAGCTAGCAGATCCCAACTGCAGCACCCCCGCTCAAATAGACATTCTATTAGGCAGCGATCTCATACCTCAGATAATAATCGAGGGTGTTGAGAGAATTTCAAACAAACTATTGGCACAAAATACTAGTTTTTGGGTGGATCCTAAGTGGCCTAGTTTCGGAACCAGTTGCCACCATGACCACTCAGGTTGAGGAAATCTCAAACGAATACCTCAGTTCACAATAATCCCATTACTCTAATTTTCCCCCAAGTGGATAAGAGAATTAAAGCAGAAGCTTTATATACGGCAACTAACAAATATGCTTCCAAGCTATCATATAAATAGCAAGCATTGGCAAAAGGTTTCACACTTAAAGCTAGCAGATCCCATCTGCAACAGCCCCGCTCAAATAGACACTTTATTAGGCAGCGATCTCATACCTCAGATAATACTCGAGGGTGTTGAGAAAATTTCAAACAAACTATTGGCACAAAATACTAGTTTTTGGGTGGATCCTAAGTGGATTAGTTTCGGAACCAGTTGCCACCATGACCACTCAGGTTGAGGAAATCTCAAACGAATACCTCAGTTCACAATAATCCCATTACTCTAATTTCCCCCCAAGCGGATAAGAGAATTAAAGCAGAAGCTATATATACCGCAACTAACAAATATGCTTCCAAGCTATCATATAAATAGCAAGCATTGGCAAAAGGTTTCACACTTAAAGCTAGCAGATCCCATCTGCAACAGCCCCGCTCAAATAGACATTCTATTAGGCAGCAATCTCATACCTCAGATAATACTCGAGGGTGTTGAGAAAATTTCAAACAAACTATTGGCACAAAATACTATTTTTGGGTGGATCCTAAGTGGACTAGTTTCGGAACCAGTTACCACCATGACCACTCAGGTTGAGGAAATCTCAAACGAATACCTCAGTTCACAATAATCCCATTACACTAATTTCCCCCCAAGCGGATAAGAGAATTAAAGCAGAAGCTATATATACCGCAACTAACAAATATGCTTCCAAGCTATCATATAAATAGCAAGCATTGGCAAAAGGTTTCACACTTAAAGCTAGCAGATCCCAACTGCAACACCCCCGCTCAAATAGACATTCTATTAGGCAGCGATCTCATACCTCAGATAATACTCGAGGGTGTTGAGAGAATTTCAAACAAACTATTGGCACAAAATACTAGTTTTTGGGTGGATCCTAAGTGGACTAGTTTCGGAACCAGTTGCCACCATGACCACTCAGGTTGAGGAAATCTTAAACGAATACCTCAGTTCACAATAATCCCATTACTCTAATTTTCCCCCAAGTGGATAAGAGAATTAAAGCAGAAGCTATAGTCTTACCGCAACTAACAAATTTGCTCCCAAGCTATCATATAAATAGCAAGCATTGGCAAAAGGTTTCACACCTAAAGCTAGCAGATCCCAACTGCAACACCCCCGCTCAAATAGACATTCTATTAGGCAGCGATCTCATACCTCAGATAATACTCGAGGGTGTTGAGAAAATTTCAAACAAACTATTGGCACAAAATACTATTTTTGGGTGGATCCTAAGTGGACTAGTTTCGGAACCAGTTGCCACCATGACCACTCAGGTTGAGGAAATCTCAAACGAATACCTCAGTTCACAATAATCCCATTACTCTAATTTTCCCCCAAGTGGATAAGAGAATTAAAGCAGAAGCTATAGTCTTACCGCAACTAACAAATTTGCTCCCAAGCTATCATATAAATAGCAAGCATTGGCAAAAGGTTTCACACCTAAAGCTAGCAGATCCCAACTGCAACACCCCGCTCAAATAAACATTATATTAGGCAGCGATCTCATACCTCAGATAATACTCGAGGGTGTTGAGAAAATTTCAAACAAACTATTGGCACAAAATACTAGTTTTTGGGTGGATCCTAAGTGGACTAGTTTCGGAACAAGTTACCACCATGACCACTCAGGTTGAGGAAATCTCAAACGAATACCTCAGTTCACAATAATCCCATTACTCTAATTTCCCCCCAAGCGGATAAGAGAATTAAAGCAGAAGCTATAGTCTTACCGCAACTAACAAATATGCTTCCAAGCTATCATATAAATAGCAAGCATTGGCAAAAGGTTTCACACCTAAAGCTAGCAGATCCCATCTGCAACAGCCCCGCTCAAATAGACATTTTATTAGGCAGCGATCTCATACCTCAGATAATACTCGAGGGTGTTGAGAAAATTTCAAACGAACTATTGGCACAAAATACTATTTTTGGGTGGATCCTAAGTGGACTAGTTTCGGAACCAGTTACCACCATGACCACTCAGGTTGAGGAAATCTCAAACGAATACCTCAGTTCACTATAATCCCATTACTCTAATTTCCGCCCAAGCGGATAAGAGGATTAAAGCAGAAGCTATAGTCTTACCACAACTAACAAATATGCTTCCAAGCTATCATATAAATAGCAAGCATTGGCAAAAGGTTTCACACCTAAAGCTAGCAGATCCCAACTGCAACACCCCCGCTCAAATAGACATTCTATTAGGCAGCGATCTCATACCTCAGATAATACTCGAGGGTGTTGAGAAAATTTCAAACAAACTATTGGCACAAAATACTATTTTTGGGTGGATCCTAAGTGGACTAGTTTCGGAACCAGTTACCACCATGACCACTCAGGTTGAGGAAATCTCAAACGAATACCTCAGTTCACAATAATTCCATTACTCTAATTTCCCCCCAAGCGGATAAGAGAATTAAAGCAGAAGCTATAGTCTTACCGCAACTAACAAATATGCTTACAAGCTATCATATAGATACCAAGCATTGGCAAAAGGTTTCACACCTAACACTAGCAGATCCCAACTGCAGCACCCCCGCTCAAATAGACATTCTATTAGGCAGCGATCTCATACCTCAGATAATAATCGAGGGTGTTGAGAAAATTTCAAACAAACTATTGGCACAAAATACTATTTTTGGGTGGATCCTAAGTGGACTAGTTTCGGAACCAGTTACCACCATGACCACTCAGGTTGAGGAAATCTCAAACGAATACCTCAGTTCACAATAATCCCATTACACTAATTTCCCCCCAAGCGGATAAGAGAATTAAAGCAGAAGCTATATATACCGCAACTAACAAATATGCTTCCAAGCTATCATATAAATAGCAAGCATTGGCAAAAGGTTTCACACTTAAAGCTAGCAGATCCCAACTGCAACACCCCCGCTCAAATAGACATTCTATTAGGCAGCGATCTCATACCTCAGATAATACTCGAGGGTGTTGAGAAAATTTCAAACAAACTATTGGCACAAAATACTAGTTTTTGGGTGGATCCTAAGTGGACTAGTTTCGGAACCAGTTGCCACCATGACCACTCAGGTTGAGGAAATCTCAAACGAATACCTCAGTTCACAATAATCCCATTACTCTAATTTCTCCCCAAGCGGATAAGAGAATTAAAGCAGAAGCTATAGTCTTACCGCAACTAACAAATATGCTCCCAAGCTATCATATAAATAGCAAGCATTGGCAAAAGGTTTCACACCTAAAGCTAGCAGATCCCAACTGCAACACCCCGCTCAAATAGACATTCTATTAGGCAGCGATCTCATACCTCAGATAATACTCGAGGGTGTTGAGAAAATTTCAAACAAACTATTGGCACAAAATACTAGTTTTTGGGTGGATCCTAAGTGGACTAGTTTCGGAACCAGTTGCCACCATGACCACTCAGGTTGAGGAAATCTCAAACGAATACCTCAGTTCACAATAATCCCATTACTCTAATTTCTCCCCAAGCGGATAAGAGAATTAAAGCAGAAGCTATAGTCTTACCGCAACTAACAAATATGCTTCCAAGCTATCATATAAATAGCAAGCATTGGCAAAAGGTTTCACACCTAAGGCTAGCAGATCCCAACTGCAACACCCCCGCTCAAATAGACATTCTATTAGGCAGCGATCTCATACCTCAGATAATACTCGAGGGTGTTGAGAAAATTTCAAACAAACTATTGGCACAAAATACTATTTTTGGGTGGATCCTAAGTGGACTAGTTTCGGAACCAGTTACCACCATGACCACTCAGGTTGAAAAAATCTCAAACGAATACCTCAGTTCACAATAATCCCATTACTCTAATTTCCGCCCAAGCGGATAAGAGGATTAAAGCAGAAGCTATAGTCTTACCACAACTAACAAATATGCTTCCAAGCTATCATATAAATAGCAAGCATTGGCAAAAGGTTTCACACCTAAAGCTAGCAGATCCTAACTGCAACACCCCCGCTCAAATAGACATTCTATTAGGC
Organism: Bactrocera oleae; assembly: GCF_042242935.1. Classification (NCBI taxonomy): domain Eukaryota; kingdom Metazoa; phylum Arthropoda; class Insecta; order Diptera; family Tephritidae; genus Bactrocera; species Bactrocera oleae. The sequence continues at coordinate 11,949,914 of NC_091541.1, read as the reverse complement.
AGCGATCTCATACCTTAGATAATACTCGAGGGTGTGGAGAAAATTTCAAACAAACTATTGGCACAAAATACTATTTTTGGGTGGATCGTAAGTGGACTAGTTTCGGAACCAGTTACCACCATGACCACTCAGGTTGAGGAAATCTCAAACGAATACCTCAGTTCACAATAATTCCATTACACTAATTTCCCCCCAAGCGGATAAGAGAATTAAAGCAGAAGCTATAGTCTTACCGCAACTAACAAATATGCTTACAAGCTATCATATAGATAGCAAGCATTGGCAAAAGGTTTCACACCTAAAGCTAGCAGATCCCAACTGCAACACCCCCGCTCAAATAGACATTCTATTAGGCAGCGATCTCATACCTCAGATAATACTCGAGGGTGTTGAGAAAATTTCAAACAAACTATTGGCACAAAATACTATTTTTGGGTGGATCCTAAGTGGACTAGTTTCGGAACCAGTTACCACCATGACCACTCAGGTTGAGGAAATCTCAAACGAATACCTCAGTTCACAATAATCCCATTACACTAATTTCCCCCCAAGCGGATAAGAGAATTAAAGCAGAAGCTATATATACCGCAACTAACAAATATGCTTCCAAGCTATCATATAAATAGCAAGCATTGGCAAAAGGTTTCACACTTAAAGCTAGCAGATCCCAACTGCAACACCCCCGCTCAAATAGACATTCTATTAGGCAGCGATCTCATACCTCAGATAATACTCGAGGGTGTTGAGAGAATTTCAAACAAACTATTGGCACAAAATACTAGTTTTTGGGTGGATCCTAAGTGGACTAGTTTCGGAACCAATTGCCACCATCACCACTCAGGTTGAGGAAATCTCAAACGAATACCTCAGTTCACAATAATCCCATTACTCTAATTTTCCCCCAAGTGGATAAGAGAATTAAAGCAGAAGCTATAGTCTTACCGCAACTAACAAATTTGCTCCCAAGCTATCATATAAATAGCAAGCATTGGCAAAAGGTTTCACACCTAAAGCTAGCAGATCCCAACTGCAGCACCCCGCTCAAATAGACATTCTATTAGGCAGCGATCTCATACCTCAGATAATACTCGAGGGTGTTGAGAAAATTTCAAACAAACTATTGGCACAAAATACTAGTTTTTGGGTGGATCCTAAGTGGACTAGCTTCGGAACAAGTTACCACCTTGACCACTCAGGTTGAGGAAATCTCAAACGAATACCTCAGTTCACAATAATATCATTACTCTAATTTCCCCCCAAGCGGATAAGAGAATTAAAGCAGAAGCTATAGTCTTACCGCAACTAACAAATATGCTTCCAAGCTATCATATAAATAGCAAGCATTGGCAAAAGGTTTCACACCTAAAGCTAGCAGATCTCATCTGCAACAGCCCCGCTCAAATAGACATTTTATTAGGCAGCGATCTCATACCTCAGATAATACTCGGGGGTGTTGAGAAAATTTCAAACAAACTATTGGCACAAAATACTATATTTGGGTGGATCCTAAGTGGACTAGTTTCGGAACCAGTTACCACCTCGACCACTCAGGTTGAGGAAATCTCAAACGAATACCTTAGTTCACAATAATCCCATTACTCTAATTTCCGCCCAAGCGGATAAGAGGATTAAAGCAGAAGCTATAGTCTTACCACAACTAACAAATATGCTTCCAAGCTATCATATAAATAGCAAGCATTGGCAAAAGGTTTCACACCTAAAGCTAGCAGATCCCAACTGCAACACCCCCGCTCAAATAGACATTCTATTAGGCAGCGATCTCATACCTCAGATAATACTCGAGGGTGTTGAGAAAATTTCAAACAAACTATTGGCACAAAATACTATTTTTGGGTGGATCCTAAGTGGACTAGTTTCGGAACCAGTTACCACCATGACCACTCAGGTTGAGGAAATCTCAAACGAATACCTCAGTTCACAATAATTCCATTACTCTAATTTCCCCCCAAGCGGATAAGAGAATTAAAGCAGAAGCTATAGTCTTACCGCAACTAACAAATATGCTTACAAGCTATCATATAGATACCAAGCATTGGCAAAAGGTTTCACACCTAACACTAGCAGATCCCAACTGCAGCACCCCCGCTCAAATAGACATTCTATTAGGCAGCGATCTCATACCTCAGATAATAATCGAGGGTGTTGAGAAAATTTCAAACAAACTATTGGCACAAAATACTATTTTTGGGTGGATCCTAAGTGGACTAGTTTCGGAACCAGTTACCACCATGACCACTCAGGTTGAGGAAATCTCAAACGAATACCTCAATTCACAATAATCCCATTACACTAATTTCCCCCCAAGCGGATAAGAGAATTAAAGCAGAAGCTATATATACCGCAACTAACAAATATGCTTCCAAGCTATCATATAAATAGCAAGCATTGGCAAAAGGTTTCACACCTAAAGCTAGCAGATCCCAACTGCAACACCCCCGCTCAAATAGACATTCTATTAGGCAGCGATCTCATACCTCAGATAATACTCGAGGGTGTTGAGAAAATTTCAAACAAACTATTGGCACAAAATACTAGTTTTTGGGTGGATCCTAAGTGGACTAGCTTCGGAACAAGTTACCACCTTGACCACTCAGGTTGAGGAAATCTCAAACGAATACCTCAGTTCACAATAATATCATTACTCTAATTTCCCCCCAAGCGGATAAGAGAATTAAAGCAGAAGCTATAGTCTTACCGCAACTAACAAATATGCTTCCAAGCTATCATATAAATAGCAAGCATTGGCAAAAGGTTTCACACCTAAAGCTAGCAGATCCCATCTGCAACAGCCCCGCTCAAATAGACATTTTATTAGGCAGCGATCTCATACCTCAGATAATACTCAGGGGTGTTGAGAAAATTTCAAACAAACTATTGGCACAAAATACTATATTTGGGTGGATCCTAAGTGGACTAGTTTCGGAACCAGTTACCACCATGACCACTCAGGTTGAGGAAATCTCAAACGAATACCTCAGTTCACAATAATTCCATTACTCTAATTTCCCCCCAAGCGGATAAGAGAATTAAAGCAGAAGCTATAGTCTTACCGCAACTAACAAATATGCTTACAAGCTATCATATAGATACCAAGCATTGGCAAAAGGTTTCACACCTAACACTAGCAGATCCCAACTGCAGCACCCCCGCTCAAATAGACATTCTATTAGGCAGCGATCTCATACCTCAGATAATAATCGAGGGTGTTGAGAAAATTTCGAACAAACTATTGGCACAAAATACTATTTTTGGGTGGATCCTAAGTGGACTAGTTTCGGAATCAGTTACCACCATGACCACTCAGGTTGAGGAAATCTCAAACGAATACCTCAGTTCACAATAATCCCATTACTCTAATTTCTCCCCAAGCGGATAAGAGAATTAAAGCAGAAGCTATAGTCTTACCGCAACTAACAAATATGCTTACAAGCTATCATATATATACCAAGCATTGGCAAAAGGTTTCACACCTAAAACTAGCAGATCCCAACTGCAGCACCCCCGCTCAAATAGACATTCTATTAGGCAGCGATCTCATACCTCAGATAATACTCGAGGGTGTTGAGAAAATTTCAAACAAACTATTGGCACAAAATACTATTTTTGGGTGGATCCTAAGTGGACTAGTTTCGGAACCAGTTACCACCATGACCACTCAGGTTGAGGAAATCTCAAACGAATACCTCAGTTCACAATAATCCCATTACACTAATTTCCCCCCAAGCGGATAAGAGAATTAAAGCAGAAGCTATAGTCTTACCGCAACTAACAAATATGCTTCCAAGCTATCATATAAATAGCAAGCATTGGCAAAAGGTTTCACACCTAAAGCTAGCAGATCCCAACTGCAACACCCCCGCTCAAATAGACATTCTATTAGGCAGCGATCTCATACCTCAGATAATACTCGAGGGTGTTGAGAAAATTTCAAACAAACTATTGGCACAAAATACTATTTTTGGGTGGATCCTAAGTGGACTAGTTTCGGAACCAGTTACCACCATGACCACTCAGGTTGAAGAAATTTCAAACGAATACCTCAGTTCACAATAATCCCATTACTCTAATTTCCCCCCAAGCGGATAAGAGAATTAAAGCAGAAGCTATAGTCTTACCGCAACTAACAAATATGCTTCCAAGCTATCATATAAATAGCAAGCATTGGCAAAAGGTTTCACACTTAAAGCTAGCAGATCCCAACTGCAACACCCCCGCTCAAATAGACATTCTATTAGGCAGCGATCTCATACTTCAGATAATACTCGAGGGTGTTGAGAGAATTTTAAACAAACTATTGGCACAAAATACTATTTTTGGGTGGATCCTAAGTGGACTAGTTTCGGAACCAGTTACCACCATGACCACTCAGGTTGCGGAAATCTCAAACGAATACCTCAGTTCACAATAACCCCATTACTCTAATTTCCCCCCAAGCGGATAAGAGAATTAAAGCAGAAGCTATAGTCTTACCGCAACTAACAAATATGCTTCAAAGCTATCATATAAATAGCAAGCATTGGCAAAAGGTTTCACACTTAAAGCTAGCAGATCCCAACTGCAACACCCCCGCTCAAATAGACATTCTATTAGGCAGCGATCTCATACCTCAGATAATACTCGAGGGTGTTGAGAAAATTTCAAACAAACTATTGGCACAAAATACTATTTTCGGGTGGATCCTAAGTGGACTAGTTTTGGAACCAGTTACCACCATGACCACTCAGGTTGAGGAAATCTCAAACGAATACCTCAGTTCACAATAATCCCATTACTCTAATTTCCCCCCAAGTGGATAAGAGGATTAAAGCAGAAGCTATAGTCTTACCACAACTGACAAATATGCTTCCAAGCTATCATATAAATAGCAAGCTTTGGCAAAAGGTTTCACACCTAAAACTAGCAGATCCCAACTGCAGCACCCCCGCTCAAATAGACATTCTATTAGGCAGCGATCTCATACCTCAGATAATACTCGAGGGTGTTGAGAAAATTTCAAACAAACTATTGGCACAAAATACTATTTTTGGGTGGATCCTAAGTGGACTAGTTTCGGAACCAGTTACCACCATGACCACTCAGGTTGAAAAAATCTCAAACGAATACCTCAGTTCACAATAATCCCATTACTCTAATTGCCCCCCAAGCGGATAAGAGAATTAAAGCAGAAGCTATAGTCTTACCGCAACTAACAAATATGCTTCCAAGCTATCATATAAATAGCAAGCATTGGCAAAAGGTTTCACACCTAAAGCTAGCAGATCCCAACTGCAACACCCCCGCTCAAATAGACATTCTATTAGGCAGCGATCTCATACCTCAGATAATACTCGAGGGTGTGGAGAAAATTTCAAACAAACTATTGGCACAAAATACTATTTTTGGGTGGATCCTAAGTGGACTAGTTTCGGAACCAGTTACCACCATGACCACTCAGGTTGAGGAAATCTCAAACGAATACCTCAGTTCACAATAATCCCATTACTCTAATTTCTCCCCAAGCGGATAAGAGAATTAAAGCAGAAGCTATAGTCTTACCGCAACTAACAAATATGCTTCCAAGCTATCATATAAATAGCAAGCATTGGCAAAAGGTTTCACACCTAAGGCTAGCAGATCCCAACTGCAACACCCCCGCTCAAATAGACATTCTATTAGGCAGCGATCTCATACCTCAGATAATACTCGAGGGCGTTGAGAAAATTTCAAACAAACTATTGGCACAAAATACTATATTTGGGTGGATCCTAAGTGGACTAGTTTCGGAACCAGTTACCACCATGACCACTCAGGTTGAGGAAATCTCAAACGAATACCTCAGTTCACAATAATCCCATTACTCTAATTTCCGCCCAAGCGGATAAGAGGATTAAAGCAGAAGCTATAGTCTTACCACAACTAACAAATATGCTTCCAAGCTATCATATAAATAGCAAGCATAGGCAAAAGGTTTCACACCTAAAGCTAGCAGATCCCAACTGCAACATCCCCGCTAAAATAGACATTCTATTAGGCACCGATCTCATACCTCAGATAATACTCGAGGGTGTTGAGAAAATTTCAAACAAACTATTGGCACAAAATACTATTTTTGGGTGGATCCTAAGTGGACTAGTTTCGGAACCAGTTACCACCATGACCACTCAGGTTGAGGAAATCTCAAACGAATACCTCAGTTCACAATAATCCCATTACACTAATTTCCCCCCAAGCGGATAAGAGAATTAAAGCAGAAGCTATAGTCTTACCGCAACTAACAAATATGCTTCCAAGCTATCATATAAATAGCAAGCATTGGCAAAAGGTTTCACACCTAAAGCTAGCAGATCCCAACTGCAACACCCCCGCTCAAATAGACATTCTATTAGGCAGCGATCTCATACCTCAGATAATACTCGAGGGTGTTGAGAAAATTTCAAACAAACTATTGGCACAAAATACTATTTTTGGGTGGATCCTAAGTGGACTAGTTTCGGAACCAGTTACCACCATGACCACTCAGGTTGAAGAAATTTCAAACGAATACCTCAGTTCACAATAATCCCATTACTCTAATTTCCCCCCAAGCGGATAAGAGAATTAAAGCAGAAGCTATAGTCTTACCGCAACTAACAAATATGCTTCCAAGCTATCATATAAATAGCAAGCATTGGCAAAAGGTTTCACACTTAAAGCTAGCAGATCCCAACTGCAACACCCCCGCTCAAATAGACATTCTATTAGGCAGCGATCTCATACTTCAGATAATACTCGAGGGTGTTGAGAGAATTTTAAACAAACTATTGGCACAAAATACTATTTTTGGGTGGATCCTAAGTGGACTAGTTTCGGAACCAGTTACCACCATGACCACTCAGGTTGCGGAAATCTCAAACGAATACCTCAGTTCACAATAACCCCATTACTCTAATTTCCCCCCAAGCGGATAAGAGAATTAAAGCAGAAGCTATAGTCTTACCGCAACTAACAAATATGCTTCAAAGCTATCATATAAATAGCAAGCATTGGCAAAAGGTTTCACACTTAAAGCTAGCAGATCCCAACTGCAACACCCCCGCTCAAATAGACATTCTATTAGGCAGCGATCTCATACCTCAGATAATACTCGAGGGTGTTGAGAAAATTTCAAACAAACTATTGGCACAAAATACTATTTTCGGGTGGATCCTAAGTGGACTAGTTTTGGAACCAGTTACCACCATGACCACTCAGGTTGAGGAAATCTCAAACGAATACCTCAGTTCACAATAATCCCATTACTCTAATTTCCCCCCAAGTGGATAAGAGGATTAAAGCAGAAGCTATAGTCTTACCACAACTGACAAATATGCTTCCAAGCTATCATATAAATAGCAAGCTTTGGCAAAAGGTTTCACACCTAAAACTAGCAGATCCCAACTGCAGCACCCCCGCTCAAATAGACATTCTATTAGGCAGCGATCTCATACCTCAGATAATACTCGAGGGTGTTGAGAAAATTTCAAACAAACTATTGGCACAAAATACTATTTTTGGGTGGATCCTAAGTGGACTAGTTTCGGAACCAGTTACCACCATGACCACTCAGGTTGAAAAAATCTCAAACGAATACCTCAGTTCACAATAATCCCATTACTCTAATTGCCCCCCAAGCGGATAAGAGAATTAAAGCAGAAGCTATAGTCTTACCGCAACTAACAAATATGCTTCCAAGCTATCATATAAATAGCAAGCATTGGCAAAAGGTTTCACACCTAAAGCTAGCAGATCCCAACTGCAACACCCCCGCTCAAATAGACATTCTATTAGGCAGCGATCTCATACCTCAGATAATACTCGAGGGTGTGGAGAAAATTTCAAACAAACTATTGGCACAAAATACTATTTTTGGGTGGATCCTAAGTGGACTAGTTTCGGAACCAGTTACCACCATGACCACTCAGGTTGAGGAAATCTCAAACGAATACCTCAGTTCACAATAATCCCATTACTCTAATTTCTCCCCAAGCGGATAAGAGAATTAAAGCAGAAGCTATAGTCTTACCGCAACTAACAAATATGCTTCCAAGCTATCATATAAATAGCAAGCATTGGCAAAAGGTTTCACACCTAAGGCTAGCAGATCCCAACTGCAACACCCCCGCTCAAATAGACATTCTATTAGGCAGCGATCTCATACCTCAGATAATACTCGAGGGTGTTGAGAAAATTTCAAACAAACTATTGGCACAAAATACTATATTTGGGTGGATCCTAAGTGGACTAGTTTCGGAACCAGTTACCACCATGACCACTCAGGTTGAGGAAATCTCAAACGAATACCTCAGTTCACAATAATCCCATTACTCTAATTTCCGCCCAAGCGGATAAGAGGATTAAAGCAGAAGCTATAGTCTTACCACAACTAACAAATATGCTTCCAAGCTATCATATAAATAGCAAGCATAGGCAAAAGGTTTCACACCTAAAGCTAGCAGATCCCAACTGCAACATCCCCGCTAAAATAGACATTCTATTAGGCACCGATCTCATACCTCAGATAATACTCGAGGGTGTTGAGAAAATTTCAAACAAACTATTGGCACAAAATACTAGTTTTTGGGTGGATCCTAAGTGGACTAGCTTCGGAAGAAGTTACCACCTTGACCACTCAGGTTGAGGAAATCTCAAACGAATACCTCAGTTCACAATAATATCATTACTCTAATTTCCCCCCAAGTGGATAAGAGGATTAAAGCAGAAGCTATAGTCTTACCACAACTGACAAATATGCTTCCAAGCTATCATATAAATAGCAAGCTTTGGCAAAAGGTTTCACACCTAAAGCTAGCAGATCCCATCTGCAACAGCCCCGCTCAAATAGACATTTTATTAGGCAGCGATCTCATACCTCAGATAATACTCGAGGGTGTTGAGAAAATTTCAAACAAACTATTGGCACAAAATACTATATTTGGGTGGATCCTAAGTGGACTAGTTTCGGAACCAGTTACCACCATGACCACTCAGGTTGAGGAAATCTCAAACGAATACCTCAGTTCACAATAATCCCATTACTCTAATTTCTCCCCAAGCGGATAAGAGAATTAAAGCAGAAGCTATAGTCTTACCGCAACTAACAAATATGCTTCCAAGCTATCATATAAATAGCAAGCATTGGCAAAAGGTTTCACACCTAAGGCTAGCAGATCCCAACTGCAACACCCCCGCTCAAATAGACATTCTATTAGGCAGCGATCTCATACCTCAGATAATACTCGAGGGTGTTGAGAAAATTTCAAACAAACTATTGGCACAAAATACTATATTTGGGTGGATCCTAAGTGGACTAGTTTCGGAACCAGTTACCACCATGACCACTCAGGTTGAGGAAATCTCAAACGAATACCTCAGTTCACAATAATCCCATTACTCTAATTTCCGCCCAAGCGGATAAGAGGATTAAAGCAGAAGCTATAGTCTTACCACAACTAACAAATATGCTTCCAAGCTATCATATAAATAGCAAGCATAGGCAAAAGGTTTCACACCTAAAGCTAGCAGATCCCAACTGCAACATCCCCGCTAAAATAGACATTCTATTAGGCACCGATCTCATACCTCAGATAATACTCGAGGGTGTTGAGAAAATTTCAAACAAACTATTGGCACAAAATACTAGTTTTTGGGTGGATCCTAAGTGGACTAGCTTCGGAAGAAGTTACCACCTTGACCACTCAGGTTGAGGAAATCTCAAACGAATACCTCAGTTCACAATAATATCATTACTCTAATTTCCCCCCAAGCGGATAAGAGAATTAAAGCAGAAGCTATAGTCTTACCGCAACTAACAAATATGCTTCCAAGCTATCATATAAATAGCAAGCATTGGCAAAAGGTTTCACACCTAAAGCTAGCAGATCCCATCTGCAACAGCCCCGCTCAAATAGACATTTTATAAGGCAGCGATCTCATACCTCAGATAATACTCGAGGGTGTTGAGAAAATTTCAAACAAACTATTGGCACAAAATACTATATTTGGGTGGATCCTAAGTGGACTAGTTTCGGAACCAGTTACCACCATGACCACTCAGGTTGAGGAAATCTCAAACGAATACCTTAGTTCACAATAATCCCATTACTCTAATTTCCGCCCAAGCGGTTAAGAGGATTAAAGCAGAAGCTATAGTCTTACCACAACTAACAAATATGCCTCCAAGCTATCATATAAACAGCAAGCATTGGCAAAAGGTTTCACACCTAAAGCTAGCAGATCCCAACTGCAACACCCCCGCTCAAATAGACATTCTATTAGGCAGCGATCTCATACCTCAGATAATACTCGAGGGTGTTGAGAAAATTTCAAACAAACTATTGGCACAAAATACTATATTTGGGTGGATCCTAAGTGGACTAGTTTCGGAACCAGTTACCACCATGACCACTCAGGTTGAGGAAATCTCAAACGAATACCTCAGTTCACAATAATTCCATTACTCTAATTTCCCCCCAAGCGGATAAGAGAATTAAAGCAGAAGCTATAGTCTTACCGCAACTAACAAATATGCTTACAAGCTATCATATAAATACCAAGCACTGGCAAAAGGTTTCACACCTAAAACTAGCAGATCCCAACTGCAGCACCCCCGCTCAAATAGACATTCTATTAGGCAGCGATCTCATACCTCAGATAATACTCGAGGGTGTTGAGAAAATTTCAAACAAACTATTGGCACAAAATACTATTTTTGGGTGGATCCTAAGTGGACTAGTTTCGGAACCAGTTACCACCATGACCACTCAGGTTGAGGAAATCTCAAACGAATACCTCAGTTCACAATAATTCCATTACACTAATTTCCCCCCAAGCGGATAAGAGAATTAAAGCAGAAGCTATAGGCTTACCGCAACTAACAAATATGCTTACAAGCTATCATATAGATAGCAAGCATTGGCAAAAGGTTTCACACCTAAAGCTAGCAGATCCCAACTGCAACACCCCCGCTCAAATAGACATTCTATTAGGCAGCGATCTCATACCTCAGATAATACTCGAGGGTGTTGAGAAAATTTCAAACAAACTATTGGCACAAAATACTATTTTTGGGTGGATCCTAAGTGGACTAGTTTCGGAACCAGTTACCACCATGACCACTCAGGTTGAGGAAATCTCAAACGAATACCTCAGTTCACAATAATATCATTACTCTAATTTCCCCCCAAGCGGATAAGAGAATTAAAGCAGAAGCTATATATACCGCAACTAACAAATATGCTTCCAAGCTATCATATAAATAGCAAGCATTGGCAAAAGGTTTCACACTTACAGCTAGCAGATCCCAACTGCAACACCCCCGCTCAAATAGACATTCTATTAGGCAGCGATCTCATACCTCAGATAATACTCGAGGGTGTTGAGAGAATTTCAAACAAACTATTGGCACAAAATACTAGTTTTTGGGTGGATCCTAAGTGGACTAGTTTCGGAACCAGTTGCCACCATGACCACTCAGGTTGAGGAAATCTCAAACGAATACCTCAGTTCACAATAATATCATTACTCTAATTTCCCCCCAAGCGGATAAGAGAATTAAACAAACTATTGGCACAAAATACTATATTTGGGTGGATCCTAAGTGGACTAGTTTCGGAACCAGTTACCACCATGACCACACAGGTTGAGGAAATCTCAAACGAATACCTCAGTTCACAATAATCCCATAACTCTAATTTCCCCCCAAGCGGATAAGAGAATTGAAGCAGAAGCTATAGTGTTACCGCAACTAACAAATATGCTTCCAAGCTATCATATAAATAGCAAGCATTGGCAAAAGGTTTCACACCTAAAGCAAGCAGATCCCAATTGCAACACCCCCGCTCAAATAGACATTCTATTAGGCAGCGATCTCATACCTCAGATAATACTCGAGGGTGTTGAGAAAATTTCAAACAAACTATTGGCACAAAATACTATTTTTGGGTGGATCCTAAGTGGACTAGTTTCGGAACCAGTTACCACCATGACCACTCAGGTTGAGGAAATCTCAAACGAATACCTCAGTTCACAATAATCCCATTACTCTAATTTCACCCATTGGCAAAAGGTTTCACACCTAAAGCTAGCAGATCCCAACTGCAAAGCCCCCGCTCAAATAGACATTCTATTAGGCAGCGATCTCATACCTCAGATAATACTCGAGGGCGTTGAGAAAATTTCAAACTAATGGCACAAAATACTATTTTTGGGTGGATCCTAAGTGGACTAGTTTCGGAACCAGTTACCACCATGACCACTCAGGTTGAGGAAATCTCAAACGAATACCTCAGTTCACAATAATCCCATTACTCTAATTTCTCCCCAAGCGGATAAGAGAATTAAAGCAGAAGCTATAGTCTTACCGCAACTAACAAATATGCTTCCAAGCCATCATATAAATAGCAAGCATTGGCAGAAGGTTTCACACCTAAAGCTAGCAGATCCCAACTGCAACACCCCCGCTCAAATAGACATTCTATTAGGCAGCGATCTCATACCTCAGATAATACTCGAGGGTGTTGAGAAAATTTCAAACAAACTATTGGCACAAAATACTATTTTTGGGTGGATCCTAAGTGGACTAGTTTCGGAACCAGTTACCACGATGACCACTCAGGTTGAAAAAATCTCAAACGAATACCTCAGTTCACAATAATCCCATTACTCTAATTGCCCCCCAAGCGGATAAGAGAAGTAAAGCAGAAGCTATTGTCTTACCGCAACTAACAAATATGCTTCCAAGCTATCATATAAATAGCAAGCATTGGCAAAAGGTTTCACACCTAAAGCTAGCAGATCCCAACTGCAACACCCCCGCTCAAATAGACATTCTATTAGGCAGCGATCTCATACCTCAGATAATACTCGAGGGTGTGGAGAAAATTTCGAACAAACTATTGGCACAAAATACTATTTTTGGGTGGATCCTAAGTGGACTAGTTTCGGAACCAGTTACCACCATGACCACTCAGGTTAAGGAAATCTCAAACGAATACCTCAGTTCACAATAATCCCATTACTCTAATTTCTCCCCAAGCGGATAAGAGAATTAAAGCAGAAGCTATAGTCTTACCGCAACTAACAAATATGCTTCCAAGCTATCATATAAATAGCAAGCATTGGCAAAAGGTTTCACACCTAAGGCTAGCAGATCCCAACTGCAACACCCCCGCTCAAATAGACATTCTATTAGGCAGCGATCTCATACCTCAGATAATACTCGAGGGTGTTGAGAAAATTTCAAACAAACTATTGGCACAAAATACTATATTTGGGTGGATCCTAAGTGGACTAGTTTCGGAACCAGTTACCACCATGACCACTCAGGTTGAGGAAATCTCAAACGAATACCTCAGTTCACAATAATCCCATTACTCTAATTTCCGCCCAAGCGGATAAGAGGATTAAAGCAGAAGCTATAGTCTTACCACAACTAACAAATATGCTTCCAAGCTATCATACAAATACCAAGCATTGGCAAAAGGTTTCACACCTAAAACTAGCAGATCCCAACTGCAACACCCCCGCTAAAATAGACATTCTATTAGGCAGCGATCTCATACCTCAGATAATACTCGAGGGTGTTGAGAAAATTTCAAACAAACTATTGGCACAAAATACTATTTTTGGGTGGATCCTAAGTGGACTAGTTTCGGAACCAGTTACCACCATGACCACTCAGGTTGAGGAAATCTCAAACGAATACCTCAGTTCACAATAATTCCATTACTCTAATTTCCCCCCAAGCGGATAAGAGAATTAAAGCAGAAGCTATAGTCTTACCGCGACTAACAAATATGCTTACAAGCTATCATATATATACCAAGCATTGGCAAAAGGTTTCACACCTAAAACTAGCAGATCCCAACTGCAGCACCCCCGCTCAAATAGACATTCTATTAGGCAGCGATCTCATACCTCAGATAATACTCGAGGGTGTTGAGAAAATTTCAAACAAACTATTGGCACAAATTACTATTTTTGGGTGGATCCTAAGTGGACTAGTTTCGGAACCAGTTACCACCATGACCACTCAGGTTGAGGAAATCTCAAACGAATACCTCAGTTCACAATAATCCCATTACACTAATTTCCCCCCAAGCGGATAAGAGAATTAAAGCAGAAGCTATAGTCTTACCGCAACTAACAAATATGCTTCCAAGCTATCATATAAATAGCAAGCATTGGCAAAAGGTTTCACACTTAAAGCTAGCAGATCCCAACTGCAACACCCCCGCTCAAATAGACATTCTATTAGGCAGCGATCTCATACTTCAGATAATACTCGAGGGTGTTGAGAGAATTTTAAACAAACTATTGGCACAAAATACTATTTTTGGGTGGATCCTAAGTGGACTAGTTTCGGAACCAGTTACCACCATGACCACTCAGGTTGAGGAAATCTCAAACGAATGCCTCAGTTCACAATAATCTCATTACTCTAATTTCCCCCCAAGTGGATAAGAGAATTAAAGCAGAAGCTATAGTCTTACCGCAACTAACAAATATGCTCCCAAGCTATCATATAAATAGCAAGCATTGGCAAAAGGTTTCACACCTAAAGCAAGCAGATCCCAATTGCAACACCCCCGCTCAAATAGACATTCTATTAGGCAGCGATCTCATACCTCAGATAATACTCGAGGGTTTTGAGAAAATTTCAAACAAACTATTGGCACAAAATACTATTTTTGGGTGGATCCTAAGTGGACTAGTTTCGGAACCAGTTACCACCATGACCACTCAGGTTGAGGAAATCTCAAACGAATACCTCAGTTCACAATAATTCCATTACTCTAATTTCCCCTTTAAGAGAATTAAAGCAGAAGCTATAGTCTTACCGCAACTAACAAATATGCTTCCAAGCTATCATATAAATAGCAAGCATTGGCAAAAGGTTTCACACTTAAAGCTAGCAGATCCCAACTGCAACACCCCCGCTCAAATAGACATTCTATTAGGCAGCAATCTCATACTTCAGATAATACTCGAGGGTGTTGAGAGAATTTTAAACAAACTATTGGCACAAAATACTATTTTTGGGTGGATCCTAAGTGGACTAGTTTCGGAACCAGTTACCACCATGACCACTCAGGTTGAGGAAATCTCAAACGAATACCTCAATTCACAATAATCCCATTACTCTAATTTCCGCCCAAGCGGATAAGAGGATTAAAGCAGAAGCTATAGTCTTACCACAACTAACAAATATGCTTCCAAGCTATCATATAAATAGCAAGCATTGGCAAAAGGTTTCACACCTAAAGCTAGCAGATCCCAACTGCAACACCCCCGCTCAAATAGACATTCTATTAGGCAGCGATCTCATACCTCAGATAATACTCGAGGGTGTTGAGAAAATTTCAAACAAACTATTGGCACAAAATACTATTTTTGGGTGGATCCTAAGTGGACTAGTTTTGGAACCAGCTACCACCATGACCACCCAGGTTGAGGAAATCTCAAACGAATACCTCAGTTCACAATAATCCCATTATTCTAATTTCCTCCCAAGCGGATAAGAGAATTAAAGCAGAAGCTATAGTCTTACCTCAACTAGCAAATATGCTTCCAAGCAATCATATAAATAGCAAGCATTGGCAAAAGGTTTCACACCTAATGCTAGCAGATCCCAACTGCAACACCCCCGTTCAAATAGACATTCTATTAGGCAGCGATCTCATACCTCAGATAATACTCGAGGGTGTTGAGAAAATTTCAAACAAACTATTGGCACAAAATACTATTTTTGGGTGGATCCTAAGTGGACTAGTTTCGGAACCAGTTACCACCATGACCACTCAGGTTGAGGAAATCTCAAACGAATACCTCAGTTCACAATAATCCCATTACACTAATTTCCCCCCAAGCGGATAAGAGAATTAAAGCAGAAGCTATAGTCTTACCGCAACTAACAAATATGCTTACAAGCTATTATATAAATACCAAGCATTGGCAAAAGGTTTCACACCTAAAACTAGCAGATCCCAACTGCACCACCCCCGCTCAAATAGACATTCTATTAGGCAGCGATCCAATACCTCAGATAATAATCGAGGGTGTTGAGAAAATTTCAAACAAACTATTGGCACAAAATACTATTTTTGGGTGGATCCTAAGTGAACTAGTTTCGGAACCAGTTACCACCATGACCACGCAGGTTGAGGAAATCTCAAACGAATACCTCAGTTCACAATAATCCCATTACACTAATTTCCCCCCAAGCGGATAAGAGAATTAAAGCAGAAGCTATAGTCTTACCGCAACTAGCAAATATGCTTCCAAGCTATCATATAAATAGCAAGCATTGGCAAAAGGTTTCACACTTAAAGCTAGCAGATCCCAACTGCAACACCCCGCTCAAATAGACATTCTTTTAGGCAGCGATCTCATACCTTAGATAATACTCGAGGGTGTTGAGAAAATTTCAAACAAACTATTGGCACAAAATACTAGTTTTTGGGTGGATCCTAAGTGGACTAGCTTCGGAACCAGTTACCACCATGACCACTCAGGTTGAGGAAATCTCAAACGAATACCTCAGTTCACAATAATCCCATTACACTAATTTCCCCCCAAGCGGATAAGAGAATTAAAGCAGAAGCTATAGTCTTACCGCAACTAACAAATATGCTTCCAAGCTATCATATAAATAGCAAGCATTGGCAAAAGGTTTCACACTTAAAGCTAGCAGATCCCAACTGCAACACCCCGCTCAAATAGACATTCTATTAGGCAGCGATCTCATACCTCAGATAATACTCGTGGGTGTTGAGAAAATTTCAAACAAACTATTGGCACAAAATACTATTTTTGGGTGGATCCTAAGTGGACTAGTTTCGGAACCAGTTACCACCATGACCACTCAGGTTGAGGAAATCTCAAACGAATACCTCAGTTCACAATAATCCCATTACACTAATTTCCCCCCAAGCGGATAAGAGAATTAAAGCAGAAGCTATAGTCTTACCGCAACTAACAAATATGCTCCCAAGCTATCATATAAATAGCAAGCATTGGCAAAAGGTTTCACACTTAAAGCTAGCAGATCTCAACTGCAACACCCCCGCTCAAATAGACATTCTATTAGGCAGCGATCTCATACCTCAGATAATACTCGAGGGTGTTGAGAAAATATCAAACAAACTATTGGCACAAAATACTATTTTTGGGTGGATCCTAAGTGGACTAGTTTCGGAACCAGTTACCACCATGACCACTCAGGTTGAGGAAATCTCAAACGAATACCTTAGTTCACAATAATTCCATTACTCTAATTTCCCTCCAAGCGGATAAGAGAATTAAAGCAGAAGCTATAGTCTTACCGCAACTAACAAATATGCTTACAAGCTATCATATAAATACCAAGCATTGGCAAAAGGTTTCATACCTAAAACTAGCAGATCCCAACTGCAGCACCCCCGCTCAAATAGACATTCTATTAGGCAGCGATCTCATACCTCAGATAATACTCGAGGGTGTTGAGAAAATTTCAAACAAACTATTGGCACAAAATACTATTTTTGGGTGGATCCTAAGTGGACTAGTTTCGGAACCAGTTACCACCATGACCACTCAGGTTGAGGAAATCTCAAACGAATACCTCAGTTCACAATAATCCCATTACACTAATTTCCCCCCAAGCGGATAAGAGAATTAAAGCAGAAGCTATAGTCTTACCGCAACTAACAAATATGCTTGCAAGCTATCATATAAATAGCAAGCATTGGCAAAAGGTTTCACACTTAAAGCTAGCAGATCCCAACTGCAACACCCCGCTCAAATAGACATTCTTTTAGGCAGCGATCTCATACCTCAGATAATACTCGAGGGTGTTGAGAAAATTTCAAACAAACTATTGGCACAAAATACTAGTTTTTGGGTGGATCCTAAGTGGACTAGTTTCGGAACCAGTTACCACCATGACCACTCAGGTTGAGGAAATCTCAAACGAATACCTCAGTTCACAATAATCCCATTACACTAATTTCCCCTCCCGCGGATAAGAGAATTAAAGCAGAAGCTATAGTCTTACCGCAACTAACAAATATGCTTCCAAGCCATCATATAAATAGCAAGCATTGGCAAAAGGTTTCACACTTAAAGCTAGCAGATCCCAACTGCAACACCCCGCTCAAATAGACATTCTATTAGGCAGCGATCTCATACCTCAGATAATACTCGAGGGTGTTGAGAAAATTTCAAACAAACTATTGGCACAAAATACTATTTTTTTGGTGGATCCTAAGTGGAGTAGTTTCGGAACCAGTTACCACCATGACCACTCAGGTTGAGGAAATCTCAAACGAATACCTCAGTTCACAATAATCCCATTACACTAATTTCCCCCCAAGCGGATAAGAGAATTAAAGCAGAAGCTATAGTCTTACCGCAACTAACAAATATGCTTACAAGCTATCATATAAATACCAAGCATTGGCAAAAGGTTTCACACCTAAAACTAGCAGATCCCAACTGCAACACCCCCGCTCAAATAGACATTCTATTAGGCAGCGATCTCATACCTCAGATAATACTCGAGGGTGTTGAGAAAACTTCAAACAAACTATTGGCACAAAATACTATTTTTGGGTGGATCCTAAGTGGACTAGTTTCGGAACCGGTTACCACCATGACCACTCAGGTTGAGGAAATCTCAAACGAATACCTCAGTTCACAATAATCCCATTACACTAATTTCCCCGCAAACGGATCAGAGATTTAAAGCAGAAGCTATAGTCTTACCGCAACTAACAAATATGCTTACAAACTATCATATAAATACCAAGCATTGGCAAAAGGTTTCACACCTAAAACTAGCAGATCCCAACTGCAGCACCCCCGCTCAAATAGACATTCTATTAGGCAGCGATCTCATACCTCAGATAATACTCGAGGGTGTTGAGAAAATTTCAAACAAACTATTGGCACAAAATACTATTTTTTGGTGGATCCTAAGTGGACTAGTTTCGGAACCAGTTAACACCATGACCACTCAGGTTGAGGAAATCTCAAACGAATACCTCAGTTCACAATAATTCCATTACTCTAATTTCCCCCCAAGCGGATAAGAGAATTAAAGCAGAAGCTATAGTCTTACCGCAACTAACAAATATGCTTACAAGCTATCATATAAATACCAAGTATTGGCAAAAGGTTTCACACCTAAAACTAGCAGATCCCAACTGCAGCACCCCGCTCAAATAGACATTCTTTTAGGCAGCGATCTCATACCTTAGATAATAATCGAGGGTGTTGAGAAAATTTCAAACAAACTATTGGCACAAAATACTATTTTTGGGTGGATCCTAAGTGGACTAGTTTCGGAACCAGTTACCACCATGACCACGCAGGTTGAGGAAATCTCAAACGAATACCTCAGTTCACAATAATCCCATTACACTAATTTCCCCCCAAGCGGATAAGAGAATTAAAGCAGAAGCTATAGTCTTACCGCAACTAACAAATATGCTTCCAAGCTATCATATAAATAGCAAGCATTGGCAAAAGGTTTCACACTTAGAGCTAGCAGATCCCAACTGCAACACCCCGCTCAAATAGACATTCTTTTAGGCAGCGATCTCATACCTTAGATAATACTCGAGGGTGTTGAGAAAATTTCAAACAAACTATTGGCACAAAATACTAGTTTTTGGGTGGATCCTAAGTGGACTAGTTTCGGAACCAGTTACCACCATGACCACTCAGGTTGAGGAAATCTCAAACGAATACCTCAGTTCACAATAATCCCATTACACTAATTTCCCCCCAAGCGGATAAGAGAATTAAAGCAGAAGCTATAGTCTTACCGCAACTAACAAATATGCTTCCAAGCTATCATATAAATAGCAAGCATTGGCAAAAGGTTTCACACTTAAAGCTAGCAGATCCCAACTGCAACACCCCGCTCAAATAGACATTCTATTAGGCAGCGATCTCATACCTCAGATAATACTCGAGGGTGTTGAGAAAATTTCAAACAAACTATTGGCACAAAATACTATTTTTGGGTGGCTCCTAAGTGGACTAGTTTCGGAACCAGTTACCACCATGACCACTCAGGTTGAGGAAATCTCAAACGAATACCTCAGTTCACAATAATCCCATTACACTAATTTCCCCCCAGCGATCTCATACCTCAGATAATACTCGAGGGTGTTGAGAAAATTTCAAACAAACTATTGGCACAAAATACTATTTTTGGGTGGATCCTAAGTGGACTAGTTTCGGAACCAGTTACCACCATGACCACTCAGGTTGAGGAAATCTCAAACGAATACCTCAGTTCACAATAATCCCATTACACTAATTTCCCCCCAAGCGGATAAGAGAATTAAAGCAGAAGCTATAGTCTTACCGCAACTAACAAATATGCTTGCAAGCTATCATATAAATAGCAAGCATTGGCAAAAGGTTTCACACTTAAAGCTAGCAGATCCCAACTACAACACCCCGCTCAAATAGACATTCTTTTAGGCAGCGATCTCATACCTCAGATAATACTCGAGGGTGTTGAGAAAATTTCAAACAAACTATTGGCACAAAATACTAGTTTTTGGGTGGATCCTAAGTGGACTAGTTTCGGAACCAGTTACCACCATGACCACTCAGGTTGAGGAAATCTCAAACGAATACCTCAGTTCACAATAATCCCATTACACTAATTTCCCCCCAAGCGGATAAGAGAATTAAAGCAGAAGCTATAGTCTTACCGCAACTAACAAATATGCTTCCAAGCCATCATATAAATAGCAAGCATTGGCAAAAGGTTTCACACTTAAAGCTAGCAGATCCCAACTGCAACACCCCGCTCAAATAGACATTCTATTAGGCAGCGATCTCATACCTCAGATAATACTCGAGGGTGTTGAGAAAATTTCAAACAAACTATTGGCACAAAATACTATTTTTTTGGTGGATCCTAAGTGGACTAGTTTCGGAACCAGTTACCACCATGACCACTCAGGTTGAGGAAATCTCAAACGAATACCTCAGTTCACAATAATCCCATTACACTAATTTCCCCCCAAGCGGATAAGAGAATTAAAGCAGAAGCTATAGTCTTACCGCAACTAACAAATATGCTTCCAAGCTAAAATATAAATAGCAAGCATTGGCAAAAGGTTTCACACCTAAAGCTAGCAGATCCCAACTGCAACACCCCCGCTCAAATAGACATTCTATTAGGCAGCGATCTCATACCTCAGATAATACTCGAGGGTATTGAGAAAATTTCAAACAAACTATTGGCACAAAATACTATTTTTGGGTGGATCCTAAGTGGACTAGTTTCGGAACCAGTTACCACCATGACCACTCAGGTTGAGGAAATCTCAAACGAATACCTCAGTTCACAATAATCCCATTACTCTAATTTCCCCCCAAGCGGATAAGAGAATTAAAGCAGAAGCTATAGTCTTACCGCAACTAACAAATATGCTTACAAGCTATCATATAGATACCAAGCATTGGCAAAAGGTTTCACACCTAACACTAGCAGATCCCAACTGCAGCACCCCCGCTCAAATAGACATTTTATTAGGCAGCGATCTCATACCTCAGATAATAATCGAGGGTGTTGAGAAAATTTCAAACAAACTATTGGCACAAAATACTAGTTTTTGGGTGGATCCTAAGTGGACTAGTTTCGGAACCAGTTGCCACCATGACCACTCAGGTTGAGGAAATCTCAAACAAATACCTCAGTTCACAATAATCCCATTACTCTAATTTCCCCCCAAGCGGATAAGAGAATTAAAGCAGAAGCTATAGTGTTACCGCAACTAACAAATATGCTTCCAAGCTATCATATAAATAGCAAGCATTGGCAAAAGGTTTCACACCTAAAGCTAGCAGATCCCAACTGCAACACCCCCGCTCAAATAGACATTCTATTAGGCAGCGATCTCATACCTCAGATAATACTCGAGGGTATTGAGAAAATTTCAAACAAACTATTGGCACAAAATACTATTTTTGGGTGGATCCTAAGTGGACTAGTTTCGGAACCAGTTACCACCATGACCACTCAGGTTGAGGAAATCTCAAACGAATACCTCAGTTCACAATAATCCCATTACTCTAATTTCCCCCCAAGCGGATAAGAGAATTAAAGCAGAAGCTATAGTCTTACCGCAACTAACAAATATGCTTACAAGCTATCATATAGATACCAAGCATTGGCAAAAGGTTTCACACCTAACACTAGCAGATCCCAACTGCAGCACCCCCGCTCAAATAGACATTTTATTAGGCAGCGATCTCATACCTCAGATAATAATCGAGGGTGTTGAGAAAATTTCAAACATACTAATGGCACAAAATACTAGTTTTTGGGTGGATCCTAAGTGGACTAGTTTCGGAACCAGTTGCCACCATGACCACTCAGGTTGAGGAAATCTCAAACAAATACCTCAGTTCACAATAATCCCATTACTCTAATTTCCCCCCAAGCGGATAAGAGAATTAAAGCAGAAGCTATAGTGTTACCGCAACTAACAAATATGCTTCCAAGCTATCATATAAATAGCAAGCATTGGCAAAAGGTTTCACACCTTAAGCAAGCAGATCCCAATTGCAACACCCCCGCTCAAATAGACATTCTATTAGGCAGCGATCTCATACCTCAGATAATACTCGAGGGTGTTGAGAAAATTTCAAACAAACTATTGGCACAAAACACTATATTTGGGTGGATCCTAAGTGGACTAGTTTCGGAACCAGTTACCACCATGACCACTCAGGTTGAGGAAATCTCAAACGAATACCTTAGTTCACAATAATCCCATTACTCTAATTTCCGCCCAAGCGGATAAGAGGATTAAAGCAGAAGCTATAGTCTTACCACAACTAACAAATATGCTTCCAAGCTATCATATAAATAGCAAGCATTGGCAAAAGGTTTCACACCTAAAGCTAGCAGATCCCAACTGCAACACCCCCGCTCAAATAGACATTCTATTAGGCAGCGATCTCATACCTCAGATAATACTCGAGGGTGTTGAGAAAATTTCAAACAAACTATTGGCACAAAATACTATTTTTGGGTGGCTCCTAAGTGGACTAGTTTCGGAACCAGTTGCCACCATGACCACTCAGGTTGAGGAAATCTCAAACAAATACCTCAGTTCACAATAATCCCATTACTCTAATTTCCCCCCAAGCGGATAAGAGAATTTAAGCAGAAGCTATAGTGTTACCGCAACTAACAAATATGCTTCCAAGCTATCATATAAATAGCAAGCATTGGCAAAAGGTTTCACACCTAAAGCTAGCAGATCCCAACTGCAACACCCCCGCTCAAATAGACATTCTATTAGGCAGCGATCTCATACCTCAGATAATACTCGAGGGTGTTGAGAAAATTTCAAACAAACTATTGGCACAAAATACTATTTTTGGGTGGATCCTAAGTGGACTAGTTTCGGAACCAGTTACCACCATGACCACTCAGGTTGAGGAAATCTCAAACGAATACCTCAGTTCACAATAATCCCATTACTCTAATTTCCCCCCAAGCGGATAAGAGAATTAAAGCAGAAGCTATAGTCTTACCGCAACTAACAAATATGCTTACAAGCTATCATATAGATACCAAGCATTGGCAAAAGGTTTCACACCTAACACTAGCAGATCCCAACTGCAGCACCCCCGCTCAAATAGACATTTTATTAGGCAGCGATCTCATACCTCAGATAATAATCGAGGGTGTTGAGAAAATTTCAAACAAACTATAGGCACAAAATACTAGTTTTTGGGTGGATCCTAAGTGGACTAGTTTCGGAACCAGTTGCCACCATGACCACTCAGGTTGAGGAAATCTCAAACAAATACCTCAGTTCACAATAATCCCATTACTCTAATTTCCCCCCAAGCGGATAAGAGAATTAAAGCAGAAGCTATAGTGTTACCGCAACTAACAAATATGCTTCCAAGCTATCATATAAATAGCAAGCATTGGCAAAAGGTTTCACACCTTAAGCAAGCAGATCCCAATTGCAACACCCCCGCTCAAATAGACATTTTATTAGGCAGCGATCTCATACCTCAGATAATACTCGAGGGTGTTGAGAAAATTTCAAACAAACTATTGGCACAAAATACTATATTTGGGTGGATCCTAAGTGGACTAGTTTCGGAACCAGTTACCACCATGACCACTCAGGTTGAGGAAATCTCAAACAAATACCTCAGTTCACAATAATCCCATTACTCTAATTTCCCCCCAAGCGGATAAGAGAATTTAAGCAGAAGCTATAGTGTTACCGCAACTAACAAATATGCTTCCAAGCTATCATATAAATAGCAAGCATTGGCAAAAGGTTTCACACCTAAAGCTAGCAGATCCCAACTGCAACACCCCCGCTCAAATAGACATTCTATTAGGCAGCGATCTCATACCTCAGATAATACTCGAGGGTATTGAGAAAATTTCAAACAAACTATTGGCACAAAATACTATTTTTGGGTGGATCCTAAGTGGACTAGTTTCGGAACCAGTTACCACCATGACCACTCAGGTTGAGGAAATCTCAAACGAATACCTCAGTTCACAATAATCCCATTACTCTAATTTCCCCCCAAGCGGATAAGAGAATTAAAGCAGAAGCTATAGTCTTACCGCAACTAACAAATATGCTTACAAGCTATCATATAAATACCAAGCATTGGCAAAAGGTTTCACACCTAAAACTAGCAGATCCCAACTGCAGCACCCCCGCTCAAATAGACATTCTATTAGGCAGCGATCTCATACCTCAGATAATACTCGAGGGTGTTGAGAAAATTTCAAACAAACTATTGGCACAAAATACTATTTTTGGGTGGATCCTAAGTGGACTAGTTTCGGAACCAGTTACCACCATGACCACTCAGGTTGAGGAAATCTCAAACGAATACCTCAGTTCACAATAATCCCATTACACTAATTTCCCCCCAAGCGGATAAGAGAATTAAAGCAGAAGCTATAGTCTTACCGCAACTAACAAATATGCTTCCAAGCTATCATATAAATAGCAAGCATTGGCAAAAGGTTTCACACTTAAAGCTAGCAGATCCCAACTGCAACACCCCGCTCAAATAGACATTCTTTTAGGCAGCGATCTCATACCTCAGATAATACTCGAGGGTGTTGAGAAAATTTCAAAAAAACCATTGGCACAAAATACTAGTTTTTGGGTGGATCCTAAGTGGACTAGTTTCGGAACCAGTTGCCACCATGACCACTCAGGTTGAGGAAATCTCAAACGAATACCTCAGTTCACAATAATCCCATTACTCTAATTTCCCCCCAAGCGGATAAGAGAATTAAAGCAGAAGCTATAGTGTTACCGCAACTAACAAATATGCTTCCAAGCTATCATATAAATAGCAAGCATTGGCAAAAGGTTTCACACCTTAAGCAAGCAGATCCCAATTGCAACACCCCCGCTCAAATAGACATTCTATTAGGCAGCGATCTCATACCTCAGATAATAATCGAGGGTGTTGAGAAAATTTCAAACAAACTATTGGCACAAAATACTATTTTTGGGTGGATCCTAAGTGGACTAGTTTCGGAACCAGTTACCACCATGACCACTCAGGTTGAGGAAATCTCAAACGAATACCTCAATTCACAATAATCCCATTACACTAATTTCCCCCCAAGCGGATAAGAGAATTAAAGCAGAAGCTATATATACCGCAACTTACAAATATGCTTCCAAGCTATCATATAAATAGCAAGGATTGGCAAAAGGTTTCACACTTAAAGCTAGCAAATCCCAACTGCAACACCCCGCTCAAATAGACATTCTATTAGGCAGCGATCTCATACCTCAGATAATACTCGAGGGTGTTGAGAAAATTTCAAACAAACTATTGGCACAAAATACTATTTTTGGGTGGATCCTAAGTGGACTAGTTTCGGAACCAGTTACCACCATGACCACTCAGGTTGAGGAAATCTCAAACGAATACCTCAGCTCACAATAATCCCATTACTCTAATTTCCCCCAAAGCGAATAAGAGAATTAAAGCAGAAGCTATAGTCTTACCGCAACTAAAAAATATGCTTCCAAGCTATCATATAAATAGCAAGCATTGGCAAAAGGTTTCACACCTTAAGCAAGCAGATCCCAATTGCAACACCCCCGCTCAAATAGACATTCTATTAGGCAGCGATCTCATACCTCAGATAATACTCGAGGGTGTTGAGAAAATTTCAAACAAACTATTGGCACAAAATACTATTTTTGGGTGGATCCTAAGTGGACTAGTTTCGGAACCAGTTGCCACCATGACCACTCAGGTTGAGGAAATCTCAAACGAATACCTCAGTTCACAATAATCCCATTACTCTAATTTCCCCCCAAGCGGATAAGAGAATTAAAGCAGAAGTTATAGTCTTACCGCAACTAACAAATATGCTTCCAAGCTATCATATAAATAGCAAGCATTGGCAAAAGGTTTCACACCTTAAGCAAGCAGATCCCAATTGCAACACCCCCGCTCAAATAGAAATTTTATTAGGCAGCGATCTCATACCTCAGATAATACTCGAGGGTGTTGAGAAAATTTCAAACAAACTATTGGCACAAAATACTATATTTGGGTGGATCCTAAGTGGACTAGTTTCGGAACCAGTTGCCACCATGACCACTCAGGTTGAGGAAATCTCAAACGAATACCTCAGTTCACAATAATCCCATTACACTAATTTCCCCCCAAGCGGATAAGAGAATTAAAGCAGAAGCTATAGTGTTACCGCAACTAACAAATATGCTTCCAAGCTATCATATAAATAGCAAGCATTGGCAAAAGGTTTCACACCTTAAGCAAGCAGATCCCAATTGCAACACCCCCGCTCAAATAGACATTCTATTAGGCAGCGATCTCATACCTCAGATAATACTCGAGGGTGTTGAGAAAATTTCAAACAAACTATTGGCACAAAATACTATTTTTGGGTGGATCCTAAGTGGACTAGTTTCGGAACCAGTTACCACCATGACCACTCAGGTTGAGGAAATCTCAAACGAATACCTCAGTTCACAATAATCCCATTACTCTAATTTCCCCCCAAGCGGATAAGAGAATTAAAGCAGAAGCTATAGTGTTACCGCAACTAACAAATATGCTTCCAAGCTATCATATAAATAGCAAGCATTGGCAAAAGGTTTCACACCTTAAGCAAGCAGATCCCAATTGCAACACCCCCGCTCAAATAGACATTCTATTAGGCAGCGATCTCATACCTCAGATAATACTCGAGGGTGTTGAGAAAATTTCAAACAAACTATTGGCACAAAATACTATTTTTGGTTGGATCCTAAGTGGACTAGTTTCGGAACCAGTTACCACCATGACCACTCAGGTTGAGGAAATCTCAAACGAATACCTCAATTCACAATAATCCCATTACACTAATTTCCCCCCAAGCGGATAAGAGAATTAAAGCAGAAGCTATATATACCGCAACTTACAAATATGCTTCCAAGCTATCATATAAATAGCAAGGATTGGCAAAAGGTTTCACACTTAAAGCTAGCAGATCCCAACTGCAACACCCCGCTCAAATAGACATTCTATTAGGCAGCGATCTCATACCTCAGATAATACTCGAGGGTGTTGAGAAAATTTCAAACAAACTATTGGCACAAAATACTATTTTTGGGTGGATCCTAAGTGGACTAGTTTCGGAACCAGTTACCACCATGACCACTCAGGTTGAGGAAATCTCAAACGAATACCTCAGTTCACAATAATCCCATTACTCTAATTTCCCCCAAAGCGAATAAGAGAATTAAAGCAGAAGCTATAGTCTTACCGCAACTAAAAAATATGCTTCCAAGCTATCATATAAATAGCAAGCATTGGCAAAAGGTTTCACACCTTAAGCAAGCAGATCCCAATTGCAACACCCCCGCTCAAATAGACATTCTATTAGGCAGCGATCTCATACCTCAGATAATACTCGAGGGTGTTGAGAAAATTTCAAACAAACTATTGGCACAAAATACTATTTTTGGGTGGATCCTAAGTGGACTAGTTTCGGAACCAGTTGCCACCATGACCACTCAGGTTGAGGAAATCTCAAACGAATACCTCAGTTCACAATCATCCCATTACTCTAATTTCCCCCCAAGCGGATAAGAGAATTAAAGCAGAAGCTATAGTGTTACCGCAACTAACAAATATGCTTCCAAGCTATCATATAAATAGCAAGCATTGGCAAAAGGTTTCACACCTTAAGCAAGCAGATCCCAATTGCAACACCCCCGCTCAAATAGACATTCTATTAGGCAGCGATCTCATACCTCAGATAATACTCGAGGGTGTTGAGAAAATTTCAAACAAACTATTGGCACAAAATACTATTTTTGGGTGGATCCTAAGTGGACTAGTTTCGGAACCAGTTACCACCATGACCACTCAGGTTGAGGAAATCTCAAACGAATACCTCAGTTCACAATAATCCCATTACACTTATTTCCCCCAAGCGGATAAGAGAATTAAAGCAGAAGCTATAGTCTTACCGCAACTAACAAATATGCTCCCAAGCTATCATATAAATAGCAAGCATTGGCAAAAGGTTTCACACTTAAAGCTAGCAGATCCCAACTGCAACACCCCCGCTCAAATAGACATTCTATTAGGCAGCGATCTCATACCTCAGATAATACTCGAGGGTGTTGAGAAAATTTCAAACAAACTATTGGCACAAAATACTATTTTTGGGTGGATCCTAAGTGGACTAGTTTCGGAACCAGTTACCACCATGACCACTCAGGTTGAGGAAATCTCAAACGAATACCTCAGTTCACAATAATCCCATTACTCTAATTTCCCCCCAAGCGGATAAGAGAATTAAAGCAGAAGCTATATATACCGCAACTTACAAATATGCTTCCAAGCTATCATATAAATAGCAAGGATTGGCAAAAGGTTTCACACTTAAAGCTAGCAAATCCCAACTGCAACACCCCGCTCAAATAGACATTCTATTAGGCAGCGATCTCATACCTCAGATAATACTCGAGGGTGTTGAGAAAATTTCAAACAAACTATTGGCACAAAATACTATTTTTGGTTGGATCCTAAGTGGACTAGTTTCGGAACCAGTTACCACCATGACCACTCAGGTTGAGGAAATCTCAAACGAATACCTCAATTCACAATAATCCCATTACACTAATTTCCCCCCAAGCGGATAAGAGAATTAAAGCAGAAGCTATATATACCGCAACTTACAAATATGCTTCCAAGCTATCATATAAATAGCAAGGATTGGCAAAAGGTTTCACACTTAAAGCTAGCAGATCCCAACTGCAACACCCCGCTCAAATAGACATTCTATTAGGCAGCGATCTCATACCTCAGATAATACTCGAGGGTGTTGAGAAAATTTCAAACAAACTATTGGCACAAAATACTATTTTTGGGTGGATCCTAAGTGGACTAGTTTCGGAACCAGTTACCACCATGACCACTCAGGTTGAGGAAATCTCAAACGAATACCTCAGCTCACAATAATCCCATTACTCTAATTTCCCCCAAAGCGAATAAGAGAATTAAAGCAGAAGCTATATATACCGCAACTTACAAATATGCTTCCAAGCTATCATATAAATAGCAAGGATTGGCAAAAGGTTTCACACTTAAAGCTAGCAAATCCCAACTGCAACACCCCGCTCAAATAGACATTCTATTAGGCAGCGATCTCATACCTCAGATAATACTCGAGGGTGTTGAGAAAATTTCAAACAAACTATTGGCACAAAATACTATTTTTGGGTGGATCCTAAGTGGACTAGTTTCGGAACCAGTTACCACCATGACCACTCAGGTTGAGGAAATCTCAAACGAATACCTCAGCTCACAATAATCCCATTACTCTAATTTCCCCCAAAGCGAATAAGAGAATTAAAGCAGAAGCTATAGTCTTACCGCAACTAAAAAATATGCTTCCAAGCTATCATATAAATAGCAAGCATTGGCAAAAGGTTTCACACCTTAAGCAAGCAGATCCCAATTGCAACACCCCCGCTCAAATAGACATTCTATTAGGCAGCGATCTCATACCTCAGATAATACTCGAGGGTGTTGAGAAAATTTCAAACAAACTATTGGCACAAAATACTATTTTTGGGTGGATCCTAAGTGGACTAGTTTCGGAACCAGTTGCCACCATGACCACTCAGGTTGAGGAAATCTCAAACGAATACCTCAGTTCACAATAATCCCATTACTCTAATTTCCCCCCAAGCGGATAAGAGAATTAAAGCAGAAGTTATAGTCTTACCGCAACTAACAAATATGCTTCCAAGCTATCATATAAATAGCAAGCATTGGCAAAAGGTTTCACACCTTAAGCAAGCAGATCCCAATTGCAACACCCCCGCTCAAATAGAAATTTTATTAGGCAGCGATCTCATACCTCAGATAATACTCGAGGGTGTTGAGAAAATTTCAAACAAACTATTGGCACAAAATACTATATTTGGGTGGATCCTAAGTGGACTAGTTTCGGAACCAGTTGCCACCATGACCACTCAGGTTGAGGAAATCTCAAACGAATACCTCAGTTCACAATAATCCCATTACACTAATTTCCCCCCAAGCGGATAAGAGAATTAAAGCAGAAGCTATAGTGTTACCGCAACTAACAAATATGCTTCCAAGCTATCATATAAATAGCAAGCATTGGCAAAAGGTTTCACACCTTAAGCAAGCAGATCCCAATTGCAACACCCCCGCTCAAATAGACATTCTATTAGGCAGCGATCTCATACCTCAGATAATACTCGAGGGTGTTGAGAAAATTTCAAACAAACTATTGGCACAAAATACTATTTTTGGGTGGATCCTAAGTGGACTAGTTTCGGAACCAGTTACCACCATGACCACTCAGGTTGAGGAAATCTCAAACGAATACCTCAGTTCACAATAATCCCATTACTCTAATTTCCCCCCAAGCGGATAAGAGAATTAAAGCAGAAGCTATAGTGTTACCGCAACTAACAAATATGCTTCCAAGCTATCATATAAATAGCAAGCATTGGCAAAAGGTTTCACACCT
This sequence comes from Bactrocera oleae, assembly GCF_042242935.1. Lineage (NCBI taxonomy): Eukaryota > Metazoa > Arthropoda > Insecta > Diptera > Tephritidae > Bactrocera > Bactrocera oleae. The sequence continues at coordinate 11,918,839 of NC_091541.1, read as the reverse complement.
TAAGCAAGCAGATCCCAATTGCAACACCCTCGCTCAAATAGACATTCTATTAGGCAGCGATCTCATACCTCAGATAATACTCGAGGGTGTTGAGAAAATTTCAAACAAACTATTGGCACAAAATACTATTTTTGGTTGGATCCTAAGTGGACTAGTTTCGGAACCAGTTACCACCATGACCACTCAGGTTGAGGAAATCTCAAACGAATACCTCAATTCACAATAATCCCATTACACTAATTTCCCCCCAAGCGGATAAGAGAATTAAAGCAGAAGCTATATATACCGCAACTTACAAATATGCTTCCAAGCTATCATATAAATAGCAAGGATTGGCAAAAGGTTTCACACTTAAAGCTAGCAGATCCCAACTGCAACACCCCGCTCAAATAGACATTCTATTAGGCAGCGATCTCATACCTCAGATAATACTCGAGGGTGTTGAGAAAATTTCAAACAAACTATTGGCACAAAATACTATTTTTGGGTGGATCCTAAGTGGACTAGTTTCGGAACCAGTTACCACCATGACCACTCAGGTTGAGGAAATCTCAAACGAATACCTCAGTTCACAATAATCCCATTACTCTAATTTCCCCCAAAGCGAATAAGAGAATTAAAGCAGAAGCTATAGTCTTACCGCAACTAAAAAATATGCTTCCAAGCTATCATATAAATAGCAAGCATTGGCAAAAGGTTTCACACCTTAAGCAAGCAGATCCCAATTGCAACACCCCCGCTCAAATAGACATTCTATTAGGCAGCGATCTCATACCTCAGATAATACTCGAGGGTGTTGAGAAAATTTCAAACAAACTATTGGCACAAAATACTATTTTTGGGTGGATCCTAAGTGGACTAGTTTCGGAACCAGTTGCCACCATGACCACTCAGGTTGAGGAAATCTCAAACGAATACCTCAGTTCACAATCATCCCATTACTCTAATTTCCCCCCAAGCGGATAAGAGAATTAAAGCAGAAGCTATAGTGTTACCGCAACTAACAAATATGCTTCCAAGCTATCATATAAATAGCAAGCATTGGCAAAAGGTTTCACACCTTAAGCAAGCAGATCCCAATTGCAACACCCCCGCTCAAATAGACATTCTATTAGGCAGCGATCTCATACCTCAGATAATACTCGAGGGTGTTGAGAAAATTTCAAACAAACTATTGGCACAAAATACTATTTTTGGGTGGATCCTAAGTGGACTAGTTTCGGAACCAGTTACCACCATGACCACTCAGGTTGAGGAAATCTCAAACGAATACCTCAGTTCACAATAATCCCATTACACTTATTTCCCCCAAGCGGATAAGAGAATTAAAGCAGAAGCTATAGTCTTACCGCAACTAACAAATATGCTCCCAAGCTATCATATAAATAGCAAGCATTGGCAAAAGGTTTCACACTTAAAGCTAGCAGATCCCAACTGCAACACCCCCGCTCAAATAGACATTCTATTAGGCAGCGATCTCATACCTCAGATAATACTCGAGGGTGTTGAGAAAATTTCAAACAAACTATTGGCACAAAATACTATTTTTGGGTGGATCCTAAGTGGACTAGTTTCGGAACCAGTTACCACCATGACCACTCAGGTTGAGGAAATCTCAAACGAATACCTCAGTTCACAATAATTCCATTACTCTAATTTCCCCCCAAGCGGATAAGAGAATTAAAGCAGAAGCTATAGTCTTACCGCAACTAACAAATATGCTTACAAGCTATCATATAAATACCAAGCATTGGCAAAAGGTTTCACACCTAAAACTAGCAGATCCCAACTGCAGCACCCCCGCTCAAATAGACATTCTATTAGGCAGCGATCTCATACCTCAGATAATACTCGAGGGTGTTGAGAAAATTTCAAACAAACTATTGGCACAAAATACTATTTTTGGGTGGATCCTAAGTGGACTAGTTTCGGAACCAGTTACCACCATGACCACTCAGGTTGAGGAAATCTCAAACGAATACCTCAGTTCACAATAATCCCATTACACTAATTTCCCCCCAAGCGGATAAGAGAATTAAAGCAGAAGCTATAGTCTTACCGCAACTAACAAATATGCTTCCAAGCTATCATATAAATAGCAAGCATTGGCAAAAGGTTTCACACTTAAAGCTAGCAGATCCCAACTGCAACACCCCGCTCAAATAGACATTCTTTTAGGCAGCGATCTCATACCTCAGATAATACTCGAGGGTGTTGAGAAAATTTCAAAAAAACTATTGGCACAAAATACTAGTTTTTGGGTGGATCCTAAGTGGACTAGTTTCGGAACCAGTTGCCACCATGACCACTCAGGTTGAGGAAATCTCAAACGAATACCTCAGTTCACAATAATCCCATTACTCTAATTTCCCCCCAAGCGGATAAGAGAATTAAAGCAGAAGCTATAGTGTTACCGCAACTAACAAATATGCTTCCAAGCTATCATATAAATAGCAAGCATTGGCAAAAGGTTTCACACCTTAAGCAAGCAGATCCCAATTGCAACACCCCCGCTCAAATAGACATTCTATTAGGCAGCGATCTCATACCTCAGATAATAATCGAGGGTGTTGAGAAAATTTCAAACAAACTATTGGCACAAAATACTATTTTTGGGTGGATCCTAAGTGGACTAGTTTCGGAACCAGTTACCACCATGACCACTCAGGTTGAGGAAATCTCAAACGAATACCTCAATTCACAATAATCCCATTACACTAATTTCCCCCCAAGCGGATAAGAGAATTAAACCAGAAGCTATATATACCGCAACTTACAAATATGCTTCCAAGCTATCATATAAATAGCAAGCATTGGCAAAAGGTTTCACACCTTAAGCAAGCAGATCCCAATTGCAACACCCCCGCTCAAATAGACATTCTATTAGGCAGCGATCTCATACCTCAGATAATACTCGAGGGTGTTGAGAAAATTTCAAACAAACTATTGGCACAAAATACTATTTTTGGGTGGATCCTAAGTGGACTAGTTTCGGAACCAGTTGCCACCATGACCACTCAGGTTGAGGAAATCTCAAACGAATACCTCAGTTCACAATAATCCCATTACTCTAATTTCCCCCCAAGCGGATAAGAGAATTAAAGCAGAAGCTATAGTCTTACCGCAACTAACAAATATGCTTCCAAGCTATCATATAAATAGCAAGCATTGGCAAAAGGTTTCACACCTTAAGCAAGCAGATCCCAATTGCAACACCCCCGCTCAAATAGAAATTTTATTAGGCAGCGATCTCATACCTCAGATAATACTCGAGGGTGTTGAGAAAATTTCAAACAAACTATTGGCACAAAATACTATATTTGGGTGGATCCTAAGTGGACTAGTTTCGGAACCAGTTGCCACCATGACCACTCAGGTTGAGGAAATCTCAAACGAATACCTCAGTTCACAATAATCCCATTACACTAATTTCCCCCCAAGCGGATAAGAGAATTAAAGCAGAAGCTATAGTGTTACCGCAACTAACAAATATGCTTCCAAGCTATCATATAAATAGCAAGCATTGGCAAAAGGTTTCACACCTTAAGCAAGCAGATCCCAATTGCAACACCCCCGCTCAAATAGACATTCTATTAGGCAGCGATCTCATACCTCAGATAATACTCGAGGGTGTTGAGAAAATTTCAAACAAACTATTGGCACAAAATACTATTTTTGGGTGGATCCTAAGTGGACTAGTTTCGGAACCAGTTACCACCATGACCACTCAGGTTGAGGAAATCTCAAACGAATACCTCAGTTCACAATAATCCCATTACTCTAATTTCCCCCCAAGCGGATAAGAGAATTAAAGCAGAAGCTATAGTGTTACCGCAACTAACAAATATGCTTCCAAGCTATCATATAAATAGCAAGCATTGGCAAAAGGTTTCACACCTTAAGCAAGCAGATCCCAATTGCAACACCCCCGCTCAAATAGACATTCTATTAGGCAGCGATCTCATACCTCAGATAATACTCGAGGGTGTTGAGAAAATTTCAAACAAACTATTGGCACAAAATACTATTTTTGGTTGGATCCTAAGTGGACTAGTTTCGGAACCAGTTACCACCATGACCACTCAGGTTGAGGAAATCTCAAACGAATACCTCAATTCACAATAATCCCATTACACTAATTTCCCCCCAAGCGGATAAGAGAATTAAAGCAGAAGCTATATATACCGCAACTTACAAATATGCTTCCAAGCTATCATATAAATAGCAAGGATTGGCAAAAGGTTTCACACTTAAAGCTAGCAGATCCCAACTGCAACACCCCGCTCAAATAGACATTCTATTAGGCAGCGATCTCATACCTCAGATAATACTCGAGGGTGTTGAGAAAATTTCAAACAAACTATTGGCACAAAATACTATTTTTGGGTGGATCCTAAGTGGACTAGTTTCGGAACCAGTTACCACCATGACCACTCAGGTTGAGGAAATCTCAAACGAATACCTCAGTTCACAATAATCCCATTACTCTAATTTCCCCCAAAGCGAATAAGAGAATTAAAGCAGAAGCTATAGTCTTACCGCAACTAAAAAATATGCTTCCAAGCTATCATATAAATAGCAAGCATTGGCAAAAGGTTTCACACCTTAAGCAAGCAGATCCCAATTGCAACACCCCCGCTCAAATAGACATTCTATTAGGCAGCGATCTCATACCTCAGATAATACTCGAGGGTGTTGAGGAAATTTCAAACAAACTATTGGCACAAAATACTATTTTTGGGTGGATCCTAAGTGGACTAGTTTCGGAACCAGTTGCCACCATGACCACTCAAGTTGAGGAAATCTCAAACGAATACCTCAGTTCACAATAATCCCATTACTCTAATTTCCCCCCAAGCGGATAAGAGAATTAAAGCAGAAGCTATAGTGTTACCGCAACTAACAAATATGCTTCCAAGCTATCATATAAATAGCAAGCATTGGCAAAAGGTTTCACACCTTAAGCAAGCAGATCCCAATTGCAACACCCCCGCTCAAATAGACATTTTATTAGGCAGCGATCTCATACCTCAGATAATACTCGAGGGTGTTGAGAAAATTTCAAAAAAACTATTGGCACAAAATACTAGTTTTTGGGTGGATCCTAAGTGGACTAGTTTCGGAACCAGTTGCCACCATGACCACTCAGGTTGAGGAAATCTCAAACGAATACCTCAGTTCACAATAATCCCATTACTCTAATTTCCCCCCAAGCGGATAAGAGAATTAAAGCAGAAGCTATAGTGTTACCGCAACTAACAAATATGCTTCCAAGCTATCATATAAATAGCAAGCATTGGCAAAAGGTTTCACACCTTAAGCAAGCAGATCCCAATTGCAACACCCCCGCTCAAATAGACATTCTTTTAGGCAGCGATCTCATACCTCAGATAATACTCGAGGGTGTTGAGAAAATTTCAAACAAACTATTGGCACAAAATACTAGTTTTTGGGTGGATCCTAAGTGGACTAGTTTCGGAACCAGTTGCCACCATGACCACTCAGGTTGAGGAAATCTCAAACGAATACCTCAGTTCACAATAATCCCATTACTCTAATTTCCCCCCAAGCGGATAAGAGAATTAAAGCAGAAGCTATAGTGTTACCGCAACTAACAAATATGCTTCCAAGCTATCATATAAATAGCAAGCATTGGCAAAAGGTTTCACACCTTAAGCAAGCAGATCCCAATTGCAACACCCCCGCTCAAATAGACATTCTATTAGGCAGCGATCTCATACCTCACATAATACTCGAGGGTGTTGAGAAAATTTCAAACAAACTATTGGCACAAAATACTATTTTTGGGTGGATCCTAAGTGGACTAGTTTCGGAACCAGTTACCACCATGACCACTCAGGTTGAGGAAATCTCAAACGAATACCTCAGTTCACAATAATCCCATTACACTAATTTCCCCCCAAGCGGATAAGAGAATTAAAGCAGAAGCTATAGTGTTACCGCAACTAACAAATATGCTTCCAAGCTATCATATAAATATCAAGCATTGGCAAAAGGTTTCACACCTTAAGCAAGCAGATCCCAATTGCAACACCCCCGCTCAAATAGACATTCTATTAGGCAGCGATCTCATACCTCAGATAATACTCGAGGGTGTTGAGAAAATTTCAAACAAACTATTGGCACAAAATACTATTTTTGGGTGGATCCTAAGTGGACTAGTTTCGGAACCAGTTACCACCATGACCACTCAGGTTGAGGAAATCTCAAACGAATACCTCAGTTCACAATAATCCCATTACTCTAATTTCCCCCCAAGCGGATAAGAGAATTAAAGCAGAAGCTATAGTGTTACCGCAACTAACAAATATGCTTCCAAGCTATCATATAAATAGCAAGCATTGGCAAAAGGTTTCACACCTTAAGCAAGCAGATCCCAATTGCAACACCCCCGCTCAAATAGACATTCTATTAGGCAGCGATCTCATACCTCAGATAATACTCGAGGGTGTTGAGAAAATTTCAAACAAACTATTGGCACAAAATACTATTTTTGGTTGGATCCTAAGTGGACTAGTTTAAGAACCAGTTACCACCATGACCACTCAGGTTGAGGAAATCTCAAACGAATACCTCAGTTCACAATAATCCCATTACACTAATTTCCCCCCAAGCGGATAAGAGAATTAAAGCAGAAGCTATAGTCTTACCTCAACTAACAAATATGCTCCCAAGCTATCATATAAATAGCAAGCATTGGCAAAAGGTTTCACACTTAAAGCTAGCAGATCCCATCTGCAACAGCCCCGCACAAATAGACATTTTATTAGGCAGCGATCTCATACCTCAGATAATACTCGAGGGTGTTGAGAAAATTTCAAACAAACTATTGGCACAAAATACTATATTTGGGTGGATCCTAAGTGGACTAGTTTCGGAACCAGTTACCACCATGACCACTCAGGTTGAGGAAATCTCAAACGAATACCTCAGTTCACAATAATCCCATTACTCTAATTTCCCCCCAAGCGGATAAGAGAATTAAAGCAGAAGCTATAGTCTTACCGCAACTAACAAATATGCTTCCAAGCTATCATATAGATACCAAGCATTGGCAAAAGGTTTCACACCTAACACTAGCAGATCCCAACTGCAGCTCCCCCGCTCAAATAGACATTCTATTAGGCAGCGATCTCATACCTCAGATAATAATCGAGGGTGTTGAGAAAATTTCAAACAAACTATTGGCACAAAATACTAGTTTTTGGGTGGATCCTAAGTGGACTAGTTTCGGAACCAGTTGCCACCATGACCACTCAGGTTGAGGAAATCTCAAACGAATACCTCAGTTCACAATAATCCCATTACACTAATTTCCCCCCAAGCGGATAAGAGAATTAAAGCAGAAGCTATAGTCTTACCGCAACTAACAAATATGCTCCCAAGCTATCATATAAATAGCAAGCATTGGCAAAAGGTTTCACACTTAAAGCTAGCAGATCCCATCTGCAACAGCCCCGCACAAATAGACATTCTATTAGGCAGCGATCTCATACCTCAGATAATACTCGAGGGTGTTGAGAAAATTTCAAACAAACTATTGGCACAAAATACTAGTTTTTGGGTGGATCCTAAGTGGACTAGTTTCGGAACCAGTTGCCACCATGACCACTCAGGTTGAGGAAATCTCAAACGAATACCTCAGTTCACAATAATCCCATTACTCTAATTTCCCCCCAAGCGGATAAGAGAATTAAAGCAGAAGCTATAGTGTTACCGCAACTAACAAATATGCTTCCAAGCTATCATATAAATAGCAAGCATTGGCAAAAGGTTTCACACCTTAAGCAAGCAGATCCCAATTGCAACACCCCCGCTCAAATAGACATTCTATTAGGCAGCGATCTCATACCTCAGATAATAATCGAGGGTGTTGAGAAAATTTCAAACAAACTATTGGCACAAAATACTAGTTTTTGGGTGAATCCTAAGTGGACTAGTTTCGGAACCAGTTGCCACCATGACCACTCAGGTTGAGGAAATCTCAAACGAATACCTCAGTTCACAATAATCCCATTACTCTAATTTCCCCCCAAGCGGATAAGAGAATTAAAGCAGAAGCTATAGTCTTACCGCAACTAACAAATATGCTTCCAAGCTATCATATAAATAGCAAGCATTGGCAAAAGGTTTCACACTTAAAGCTAGCAGATCTCAACTGCAACACCCCGCTCAAATAGACATTCTATTAGGCAGCGATCTCATACCTCAGATAATACTCGAGGGTGTTGAGAAAATTTCAAACAAACTATTGGCACAAAATACTAGTTTTTGGGTGGATCCTAAGTGGACTAGCTTCGGAACAAGTTACCACCTTGACCACTCAGGTTGAGGAAATCTCAAACGAATACCTCAGTTCACAATAATATCATTACTCTAATTTCCCCCCAAGCGGATAAGAGAATTAAAGCAGAAGCTATAGTCTTACCGCAACTAACAAATATGCTTCCAAGCTATCATATAAATAGCAAGCATTGGCAAAAGGTTTCACACCTAAAGCTAGCAGATCCCATCTGCAACAGCCCCGCTCAAATAGACATTTTATTAGGCAGCGATCTCATACCTCAGATAATACTCGAGGGTGTTGAGAAAATTTCAAACAAACTATTGGCACAAAATACTATATTTGGGTGGATCCTAAGTGGACTAGTTTCGGAACCAGTTACCACCATGACCACTCAGGTTGAGGAAATCTCAAACGAATACCTTAGTTCACAATAATCCCATTACTCTAATTTCCGCCCAAGCGGATAAGAGGATTAAAGCAGAAGCTATAGTCTTACCACAACTAACAAATATGCTTCCAAGCTATCATATAAATAGCAAGCATTGGCAAAAGGTTTCACACCTAAAGCTAGCAGATCCCAACTGCAACACCCCCGCTCAAATAGACATTCTATTAGGCAGGGATCTCATACCTCAGATAATACTCGAGGGTATTGAGAAAATTTCAAACAAACTATTGGCACAAAATACTATTTTTGGGTGGATCCTAAGTGGACTAGTTTCGGAACCAGTTACCACCATGACCACTCAGGTTGAGGAAATCTCAAACGAATACCTCAGTTCACAATAATCCCATTACTCTAATTTCTCCCCAAGCGGATAAGAGAATTAAAGCAGAAGCTATAGTATTACCGCAACTAACAAATATGCTTCCAAGCTATCATATAAATAGCAAGCATTGGCAAAAGGTTTCACACCTAAAGCTAGCAGATCCCAACTGCAACACCTCCGATCAAATAGACATTCTATTAGGCAGCGATCTCATACCTCAGATAATACTCGAGGGTGTGGAGAAAATTTCGAACAAACTATTGGCACAAAATACTATTTTTGGGTGGATCCTAAGTGGACTAGTTTCGGAACCAGTTACCACCATGACCACTCAGGTTGAGGAAATCCAAACGAATACCTCAGTTCACAATAATCCCATTACTCTAATTTCTCCCCAAGCGGATAAGAGAATTAAAGCAGAAGCTATAGTCTTACCGCAACTAACAAATATGCTTCCAAGCTATCATATAAATAGCAAGCATTGGCAAAAGGTTTCACACCTAAAGCTAGCAGATCCCAACTGCAACACCCCCGCTCAAATAGACATTCTATTAGGCAGCGATCTCATACCTCAGATAATACTCGAGGGTGTGGAGAAAATTTCGAACAAACTATTGGCACAAAATACTAGTTTTTGGGTGGATCCTAAGTGGACTAGCTTCGGAACAAGTTACCACCTTGACCACTCAGGTTGAGGAAATCTCAAACGAATACCTCAGTTCACAATAATATCATTACTCTAATTTCCCCCCAAGCGGATAAGAGAATTAAAGCAGAAGCTATAGTCTTACCGCAACTAACAAATATGCTTCCAAGCTATCATATAAATAGCAAGCATTGGCAAAAGGTTTCACACCTAAAGCTAGCAGATCCCATCTGCAACAGCCCCGCTCAAATAGACATTTTATTAGGCAGCGATCTCATACCTCAGATAATACTCGAGGGTGGTGAGAAAATTTCAAACAAACTATTGGCACAAAATACTTTTTTTGGGTGGATCCTAAGTGGACTAGTTTCGGAACCAGTTACCACCATGACCACTCAGGTTGAAAAAATCTCAAACGAATACCTCAGTTCACAATAATCCCATTACTCTAATTGCCCCCCAAGCGGATAAGAGAATTAAAGCAGAAGCTATAGTCTTACCGCAACTAACAAATATGCTTCCAAGCTATCATATAAATAGCAAGCATTGGCAAAAGGTTTCACACCTAAAGCTAGCAGATCCCAACTGCAACACCCCCGCTCAAATAGACATTCTATTAGGCAGCGATCTCATACCTCAGATAATACTCGAGGGTGTGGAGAAAATTTCGAACAAACTATTGGCACAAAATACTATTTTTGGGTGGATCCTAAGTGGACTACTTTCGGAACCAGTTACCACCATGACCACTCAGGTTGAGGAAATCCAAACGAATACCTCAGTTCACAATAATCCCATTACTCTAATTTCTCCCCAAGCGGATAAGAGAATTAAAGCAGAAGCTATAGTCTTACCGCAACTAACAAATATGCTTCCAAGCTATCATATAAATAGCAAGCATTGGCAAAAGGTTTCACACCTAAAGCTAGCAGATCCCAACTGCAACACCCCCGCTCAAATAGACATTCTATTAGGCAGCGATCTCATACCTCAGATAATACTCGAGGGTGTTGAGAAAATTTCAAACAAACTATTGGCACAAAATACTAGTTTTTGGGTGGATCCTAAGTGGACTAGCTTCGGAACAAGTTACCACCTTGACCACTCAGGTTGAGGAAATCTCATACGAATACCTCAGTTCACAATAATCCCATTACTCTAATTTCCGCCCAAGCGGATAAGAGGATTAAAGCAGAAGCTATAGTCTTACCGCAACTAACAAATATGCTTCCAAGCTATCATATAAATAGCAAGCATTGGCAAAAGGTTTCACACCTAAAGCTAGCAGATCCCAACTGCAACACCCCCGCTCAAATAGACATTCTATTAGGCAGCGATCTCATACCTCAGATAATACTCGAGGGTGTTGAGAAAATTTCAAACAAACTATTGGCACAAAATACTAGTTTTTGGGTGGATCCTAAGTGGACTAGCTTCGGAACAAGTTACCACCTTGACCACTCAGGTTGAGGAAATCCAAACGAATACCTCAGTTCACAATAATCCCATTACTCTAATTTCTCCCCAAGCGGATAAGAGAATTAAAGCAGAAGCTATAGTCTTACCGCAACTAACAAATATGCTTCCAAGCTATCATATAAATAGCAAGCATTGGCAAAAGGTTTCACACCTAAAGCTAGCAGATCCCAACTGCAACACCCCCGCTCAAATAGACATTCTATTAGGCAGCGATCTCATACCTCAGATAATACTCGAGGGTGTTGAGAAAATTTCAAACAAACTATTGGCACAAAATACTATTTTTGGGTGGATCCTAAGTGGACTAGCTTCGGAACAAGTTACCACCTTGACCACTCAGGTTGAGGAAATCTCATACGAATACCTCAGTTCACAATAATCCCATTACTCTAATTTCCCCCCAAGCGGATAAGAGAATTAAAGCAGAAGCTATAGTCTTACCGCAACTAACAAATATGCTTCCAAGCTATCATATAAATAGCAAGCATTGGCAAAAGGTTTCACACCTAAAGCTAGCAGATCCCATCTGCAACAGCCCCGCTCAAATAGACATTTTATTAGGCAGCGATCTCATACCTCAGATTATACTCGAGGGTGTTGAGAAAATTTCAAACAAACTATTGGCACCAAATACTATATTTGGGTGGATCCTAAGTGGACTAGTTTCGGAACCAGTTACCACCATGACCACTCAGGTTGAGGAAATCTCAAACGAATACCTTAGTTCACAATAATCCCATTACTCTAATTTCCGCCCAAGCGGATAAGAGGATTAAAGCAGAAGCTATAGTCTTACCACAACTAACAAATATGCTTCCAAGCTATCATATAAATAGCAAGCATTGGCAAAAGGTTTCACACCTAAAGCTAGCAGATGCCAACTGCAACACCCCCGCTCAAATAGACATTCTATTAGGCAGCGATCTCATACCTTAGATAATACTCGAGCGTATTGAGAAAATTTCAAACAAACTATTGGCACAAAATACTATTTTTGGGTGGATCCTAAGTGGACTAGTTTCGGAACCAGTTACCACCATGACCACTCAGGTTGAGGAAATCTCAAACGAATACCTCAGTTCACAATAATTCCATTACTCTAATTTCCCCCCAAGCGGATAAGAGAATTAAAGCAGAAGCTATAGTCTTACCGCAACTAACAAATATGCTTACAAGCTATCATATAGATACCAAGCATTGGCAAAAGGTTTCACACCTAACACTAGCAGATCCCAACTGCAGCACCCCCGCTCAAATAGATATTCTATTAGGCAGCGATCTCATACCTCAGATAATAATCGAGGGTGTTGAGAAAATTTCAAACAAACTATTGGCACAAAATACTATTTTTGGGTGGATCCTAAGTGGACTAGTTTCGGAACCAGTTACCACCATGACCACTCAGGTTGAGGAAATCTCAAACGAATACCTCAATTCACAATAATCCCATTACACTAATTTCCCCCCAAGCGGATAAGAGAATTAAAGCAGAAGCTATATATACCGCAACTAACAAATATGCTTCCAAGCTATCATATAAATAGCAAGGATTGGCAAAAGGTTTCACACTTAAAGCTAGCAGATCCCAACTGCGACACCCCCGCTCAAATAGACATTCTATTAGGCAGCGATCTCATACCTCAGATAATACTCGAGGGTGTTGAGAGAATTTCAAACAAACTATTGGCACAAAATACTAGTTTTTGGGTGGATCCTAAGTGGACTAGTTTCGGAACCAGTTGCCAGCATGACCACTCAGGTTGAGGAAATCTCAAACGAATACCTCAGTTCACAATAATCCCATTACTCTAATTTCTCCCCAAGCGGATAAGAGAATTAAAGCAGAAGCTATAGTCTTACCGCAACTAACAAATATGCTTCCAAGCTATCATATAAATAGCAAGCATTGGCAAAAGGTTTCACACCTAAAGCTAGCAGATCCCAATTGCAACACCCCCGCTCAAATAGACATTCTATTAGGCAGCGATCTCATACCTCAGATAATACTCGAGGGTGTTGAGAAAATTTCAAACAAACTATTGGCACAAAATACTATTTTTGGGTGGATCCTAAGTGGACTAGTTTCGGAACCAGTTACCACCATGACCACTCAGGTTGAGGAAATCTCAAACGAATACCTCAGTTCACAATAATCCCATTACTCTAATTTCTCCCCAAGCGGATAAGAGAATTAAAGCAGAAGCTATAGTCTTACCGCAACTAACAAATATGCTTCCAAGCTATCATATAAATAGCAAGCATTGGCAAAAGGTTTCACACCTAAAGCTAGCAGATCCCAACTGCAACACCCCCGCTCAAATAGACATTCTATTAGGCAGCGATCTCATACCTCAGATAATACTCGAGGGTGTTGAGAAAATTTCAAACAAACTATTGGCACAAAATACTATTTTTGGGTGGATCCTAAGTGGACTAGTTTCGGAACCAGTTACCACCATGACCACTCAGGTTGAAAAAATCTCAAACGAATACCTCAGTTCACAATAATCCCATTACTCTAATTGCCCCCCAAGCGGATAAGAGAATTAAAGCAGAAGCTATAGTCTTACCGCAACTAACAAATATGCTTCCAAGCTATCATATAAATAGCAAGCATTGGCAAAAGGTTTCACACCTAAAGCTAGCAGATCCCAACTGCAACACCCCCGCTCAAATAGACATTTTATTAGGCAGCGATCTCATACCTCAGATTATACTCGAGGGTGTTGAGAAAATTTCAAACAAACTATTGGCACAAAATACTATATTTGGGTGGATCCTAAGTGGACTAGTTTCGGAAGCAGTTACCACCATGACCACTCAGGTTGAGGAATTCTCAAACGAATACCTTAGTTCACAATAATCCCATTACTCTAATTTCCGCCCAAGCGGATAAGAGGATTAAAGCAGAAGCTATAGTCTTACCACAACTAACAAATATGCTTCCAAGCTATCATATAAATAGCAAGCATTGGCAAAAGGTTTCACACCTAAAACTAGCAGATCCCAACTGCAACACCCCCGCTTAAATAGACATTCTATTAGGCAGCGATCTCATACCTCAGATAATACTCGAGGGTGTTGAGAAAATTTCAAACAAACTATTGGCACAAAATACTATTTTTGGGTGGATCCTAAGTGGACTAGTTTCGGAACCAGTTACCACCATGACCACTCAGGTTGAAAAAATCTCAAACGAATACCTCAGTTCACAATAATCCCATTACTCTAATTGCCCCCCAAGCGGATAAGAGAATTAAAGCAGAAGCTATAGTCTTACCGCAACTAACAAATATGCTTCCAAGCTATCATATAAATAGCAAGCATTGGCAAAAGGTTTCACACCTAAAGCTAGCAGATCCCAACTGCAACACCCCCGCTCAAATAGACATTTTATTAGGCAGCGATCTCATACCTCAGATTATACTCGAGGGTGTTGAGAAAATTTCAAACAAACTATTGGCACAAAATACTATTTTTGGGTGGATCCTAAGTGGACTAGTTTCGGAACCAGTTACCACCATGACCACTCAGGTTGAAAAAATCTCAAACGAATACCTCAGTTCACAATAATCCCATTACTCTAATTGCCCCCCAAGCGGATAAGAGAATTAAAGCAGAAGCTATAGTCTTACCGCAACTAACAAATATGCTTCCAAGCTATCATATAAATAGCAAGCATTGGCAAAAGGTTTCACACCTAAAGCTAGCAGATCCCATCTGCAACAGCCCCGCTCAAATAGACATTTTATTAGGCAGCGATCTCATACCTCAGATTATACTCGAGGGTGTTGAGAAAATTTCAAACAAACTATTGGCACAAAATACTATATTTGGGTGGATCCTAAGTGGACTAGTTTCGGAACCAGTTACCACCATGACCACTCAGGTTGAGGAATTCTCAAACGAATACCTTAGTTCACAATAATCCCATTACTCTAATTTCCGCCCAAGCGGATAAGAGGATTAAAGCAGAAGCTATAGTCTTACCACAACTAACAAATATGCTTCCAAGCTATCATATAAATAGCAAGCATTGGCAAAAGGTTTCACACCTAAAGCTAGCAGATCCCAACTGCAAAGCCCCCGCTCAAATAGACATTCTATTAGGCAGCGATCTCATACCTCAGATAATACTCGAGGGCGTTGAGAAAATTTCAAACAAACTATTGGCACAAAATACTATTTTTGGGTGGATCCTAAGTGGACTAGTTTCGGAACCAGTTACCACCATGACCACTCAGGTTGAGGAAATCTCAAACGAATACCTCAGTTCACAATAATCCCATTACTCTAATTTCTCCCCAAGCGGATAAGAGAATTAAAGCAGAAGCTATAGTCTTACCGCAACTAAAAAATATGCTTCCAAGCTATCATATACATAGCAAGCATTGGCAAAAGGTTTCACACCTAAAGCCAGCAGATCCCAACTGCAACACCCCCGCTCAAATAGACATTCTATTAGGCAGCGATCTCATACCTCAGATAATACTCGAGGGTGTTGAGAAAATTTCAAACAAACTATTGGCACAAAATACTATTTTTGGGTGGATCCTAAGTGGACTAGTTTCGGAACCAGTTACCACCATGACCACTCAGGTTGAAAAAATCTCATACGAATACCTCAGTTCACAATAATCCCATTACTCTAATTGGCCCCCAAGCGGATAAGAGAATTAAAGCAGAAGCTATAGTCTTACCGCAACTAACAAATATGCTTCCAAGCTATCATATAAATAGCAAGCATTGGCAAAAGGTTTCACACCTAAAGCTAGCAGATCCCAACTGCAACACCCCCGCTCAAATAGACATTCTATTAGGCAGCGATCTCATACCTCAGATAATACTCGAGGGTGTGGAGAAAATTTCGAACAAACTATTGGCACAAAATACTATTTTTGGGTGGATCCTAAGTGGACTAGTTTCGGAACCAGTTACCACCATGACCACTCAGGTTGAGGAATTCTCAAACGAATACCTTAGTTCACAATAATCCCATTACTCTAATTTCCGCCCAAGCGGATAAGAGGATTAAAGCAGAAGCTATAGTCTTACCACAACTAACAAATATGCTTCCAAGCTATCATATAAATAGCAAGCATTGGCAAAAGGTTTCACACCTAAAGCTAGCAGATCCCATCTGCAACAGCCCCGCTCAAATAGACATTTTATTAGGCAGCGATCTCATACCTCAGATTATACTCGAGGGTGTTGAGAAAATTTCAAACAAACTATTGGCACAAAATACTATATTTGGGTGGATCCTAAGTGGACTAGTTTCGGAACCAGTTACCACCATGACCACTCAGGTTGAGGAATTCTCAAACGAATACCTTAGTTCACAATAATCCCATTACTCTAATTTCCGCCCAAGCGGATAAGAGGATTAAAGCAGAAGCTATAGTCTTACCACAACTAACAAATATGCTTCCAAGCTATCATATAAATAGCAAGCATTGGCAAAAGGTTTCACACCTAAAGCTAGCAGATCCCAATTGCAACACCCCCGCTCAAATAGACATTCTATTAGGCAGCGATCTCATACCTCAGATAATACTCGAGGGTGTTGAGAAAATTTCAAACAAACTATTGGCACAAAATACTATTTTTGGGTGGATCCTAAGTGGACTAGTTTCGGAACCAGTTACCACCATGACCACTCAGGTTGAGGAAATCTCAAACGAATACCTCAGTTCACAATAATCCCATTACTCTAATTTCTCCCCAAGCGGATAAGAGAATTAAAGCAGAAGCTATAGTCTTACCGCAACTAACAAATATGCTTCCAAGCTATCATATAAATAGCAAGCATTGGCAAAAGGTTTCACACCTAAAGCTAGCAGATCCCAACTGCAACACCCCCGCTCAAATAGACATTCTATTAGGCAGCGATCTCATACCTCAGATAATACTCGAGGGTGTTGAGAAAATTTCAAACAAACTATTGGCACAAAATACTATTTTTGGGTGGATCCTAAGTGGACTAGTTTCGGAACCAGTTACCACCATGACCACTCAGGTTGAAAAAATCTCAAACGAATACCTCAGTTCACAATAATCCCATTACTCTAATTGCCCCCCAAGCGGATAAGAGAATTAAAGCAGAAGCTATAGTCTTACCGCAACTAACAAATATGCTTCCAAGCTATCATATAAATAGCAAGCATTGGCAAAAGGTTTCACACCTAAAGCTAGCAGATCCCAACTGCAACACCCCCGCTCAAATAGACATTTTATTAGGCAGCGATCTCATACCTCAGATTATACTCGAGGGTGTTGAGAAAATTTCAAACAAACTATTGGCACAAAATACTATATTTGGGTGGATCCTAAGTGGACTAGTTTCGGAAGCAGTTACCACCATGACCACTCAGGTTGAGGAATTCTCAAACGAATACCTTAGTTCACAATAATCCCATTACTCTAATTTCCGCCCAAGCGGATAAGAGGATTAAAGCAGAAGCTATAGTCTTACCACAACTAACAAATATGCTTCCAAGCTATCATATAAATAGCAAGCATTGGCAAAAGGTTTCACACCTAAAACTAGCAGATCCCAACTGCAACACCCCCGCTTAAATAGACATTCTATTAGGCAGCGATCTCATACCTCAGATAATACTCGAGGGTGTTGAGAAAATTTCAAACAAACTATTGGCACAAAATACTATTTTTGGGTGGATCCTAAGTGGACTAGTTTCGGAACCAGTTACCACCATGACCACTCAGGTTGAAAAAATCTCAAACGAATACCTCAGTTCACAATAATCCCATTACTCTAATTGCCCCCCAAGCGGATAAGAGAATTAAAGCAGAAGCTATAGTCTTACCGCAACTAACAAATATGCTTCCAAGCTATCATATAAATAGCAAGCATTGGCAAAAGGTTTCACACCTAAAGCTAGCAGATCCCAACTGCAACACCCCCGCTCAAATAGACATTTTATTAGGCAGCGATCTCATACCTCAGATTATACTCGAGGGTGTTGAGAAAATTTCAAACAAACTATTGGCACAAAATACTATTTTTGGGTGGATCCTAAGTGGACTAGTTTCGGAACCAGTTACCACCATGACCACTCAGGTTGAAAAAATCTCAAACGAATACCTCAGTTCACAATAATCCCATTACTCTAATTGCCCCCCAAGCGGATAAGAGAATTAAAGCAGAAGCTATAGTCTTACCGCAACTAACAAATATGCTTCCAAGCTATCATATAAATAGCAAGCATTGGCAAAAGGTTTCACACCTAAAGCTAGCAGATCCCATCTGCAACAGCCCCGCTCAAATAGACATTTTATTAGGCAGCGATCTCATACCTCAGATTATACTCGAGGGTGTTGAGAAAATTTCAAACAAACTATTGGCACAAAATACTATATTTGGGTGGATCCTAAGTGGACTAGTTTCGGAACCAGTTACCACCATGACCACTCAGGTTGAGGAATTCTCAAACGAATACCTTAGTTCACAATAATCCCATTACTCTAATTTCCGCCCAAGCGGATAAGAGGATTAAAGCAGAAGCTATAGTCTTACCACAACTAACAAATATGCTTCCAAGCTATCATATAAATAGCAAGCATTGGCAAAAGGTTTCACACCTAAAGCTAGCAGATCCCAACTGCAAAGCCCCCGCTCAAATAGACATTCTATTAGGCAGCGATCTCATACCTCAGATAATACTCGAGGGCGTTGAGAAAATTTCAAACAAACTATTGGCACAAAATACTATTTTTGGGTGGATCCTAAGTGGACTAGTTTCGGAACCAGTTACCACCATGACCACTCAGGTTGAGGAAATCTCAAACGAATACCTCAGTTCACAATAATCCCATTACTCTAATTTCTCCCCAAGCGGATAAGAGAATTAAAGCAGAAGCTATAGTCTTACCGCAACTAAAAAATATGCTTCCAAGCTATCATATACATAGCAAGCATTGGCAAAAGGTTTCACACCTAAAGCCAGCAGATCCCAACTGCAACACCCCCGCTCAAATAGACATTCTATTAGGCAGCGATCTCATACCTCAGATAATACTCGAGGGTGTTGAGAAAATTTCAAACAAACTATTGGCACAAAATACTATTTTTGGGTGGATCCTAAGTGGACTAGTTTCGGAACCAGTTACCACCATGACCACTCAGGTTGAAAAAATCTCATACGAATACCTCAGTTCACAATAATCCCATTACTCTAATTGGCCCCCAAGCGGATAAGAGAATTAAAGCAGAAGCTATAGTCTTACCGCAACTAACAAATATGCTTCCAAGCTATCATATAAATAGCAAGCATTGGCAAAAGGTTTCACACCTAAAGCTAGCAGATCCCAACTGCAACACCCCCGCTCAAATAGACATTCTATTAGGCAGCGATCTCATACCTCAGATAATACTCGAGGGTGTGGAGAAAATTTCGAACAAACTATTGGCACAAAATACTATTTTTGGGTGGATCCTAAGTGGACTAGTTTCGGAACCAGTTACCACCATGACCACTCAGGTTGAGGAATTCTCAAACGAATACCTTAGTTCACAATAATCCCATTACTCTAATTTCCGCCCAAGCGGATAAGAGGATTAAAGCAGAAGCTATAGTCTTACCACAACTAACAAATATGCTTCCAAGCTATCATATAAATAGCAAGCATTGGCAAAAGGTTTCACACCTAAAGCTAGCAGATCCCATCTGCAACAGCCCCGCTCAAATAGACATTTTATTAGGCAGCGATCTCATACCTCAGATTATACTCGAGGGTGTTGAGAAAATTTCAAACAAACTATTGGCACAAAATACTATATTTGGGTGGATCCTAAGTGGACTAGTTTCGGAACCAGTTACCACCATGACCACTCAGGTTGAGGAATTCTCAAACGAATACCTTAGTTCACAATAATCCCATTACTCTAATTTCCGCCCAAGCGGATAAGAGGATTAAAGCAGAAGCTATAGTCTTACCACAACTAACAAATATGCTTCCAAGCTATCATATAAATAGCAAGCATTGGCAAAAGGTTTCACACCTAAAGCTAGCAGATCCCAACTGCAAAGCCCCCGCTCAAATAGACATTCTATTAGGCAGCGATCTCATACCTCAGATAATACTCGAGGGCGTTGAGAAAATTTCAAACAAACTATTGGCACAAAATACTATTTTTGGGTGGATCCTAAGTGGACTAGTTTCGGAACCAGTTACCACCATGACCACTCAGGTTGAGGAAATCTCAAACGAATACCTCAGTTCACAATAATCCCATTACTCTAATTTCTCCCCAAGCGGATAAGAGAATTAAAGCAGAAGCTATAGTCTTACCGCAACTAAAAAATATGCTTCCAAGCTATCATATACATAGCAAGCATTGGCAAAAGGTTTCACACCTAAAGCCAGCAGATCCCAACTGCAACACCCCCGCTCAAATAGACATTCTATTAGGCAGCGATCTCATACCTCAGATAATACTCGAGGGTGTTGAGAAAATTTCAAACAAACTATTGGCACAAAATACTATTTTTGGGTGGATCCTAAGTGGACTAGTTTCGGAACCAGTTACCACCATGACCACTCAGGTTGAAAAAATCTCATACGAATACCTCAGTTCACAATAATCCCATTACTCTAATTGGCCCCCAAGCGGATAAGAGAATTAAAGCAGAAGCTATAGTCTTACCGCAACTAACAAATATGCTTCCAAGCTATCATATAAATAGCAAGCATTGGCAAAAGGTTTCACACCTAAAGCTAGCAGATCCCAACTGCAACACCCCCGCTCAAATAGACATTCTATTAGGCAGCGATCTCATACCTCAGATAATACTCGAGGGTGTGGAGAAAATTTCGAACAAACTATTGGCACAAAATACTATTTTTGGGTGGATCCTAAGTGGACTAGTTTCGGAACCAGTTACCACCATGACCACTCAGGTTGAGGAAATCTCAAACGAATACCTCAGTTCACAATAATCCCATTACTCTAATTTCTCCCCAAGCGGATAAGAGAATTAAAGCAGAAGCTATAGTCTTACCGCAACTAACAAATATGCTTCCAAGCTATCATATAAATAGCAAGCATTGGCAAAAGGTTTCACACCTAAGGCTAGCAGATCCCAACTGCAACACCCCCGCTCAAATAGACATTCTATTAGGCAGCGATCTCATACCTCAGATAATACTCGAGGGTTTTGAGAAAATTTCAAACAAACTATTGGCACAAAATACTATTTTTGGGTGGATCCTAAGTGGACTAGTTTCGGAACCAGTTACCACCATGACCACTCAGGTTGAGGAAATCTCAAACGAATACCTCAGTTCACAATAATCTCATTACTCTAATTTCCCCCCAAGTGGATAAGAGAATTAAAGCAGAAGCTATAGTCTTACCGCAACTAACAAATATGCTCCCAAGCTATCATATAAATAGCAAGCATTGGCAAAAGGTTTCACACCTAAAGCAAGCAGATCCCAATTGCAACACCCCCGCTCAAATAGACATTCTATTAGGCAGCGATCTCATACCTCAGATAATACTCGAGGGTTTTGAGAAAATTTCAAACAAACTATTGGCACAAAATACTATTTTTGGGTGGATCCTAAGTGGACTAGTTTCGGAACCAGTTACCACCATGACCACTTAGGTTGAGGAAATCTCAAACGAATACCTCAGTTCACAATAATTCCATTACTCTAATTTCCCCCCAAGCGGATAAGAGAATTAAAGCAGAAGCTATAGTCTTACCGCAACTAACAAATATGCTTCCAAGCTATCATATAAATAGCAAGCATTGGCAAAAGGTTTCACACCTAAAGCAAGCAGATCCCAATTGCAACACCCCCGCTCAAATAGACATTCTATTAGGCAGCGATCTCATACCTCAGATAATACTCGAGGGTTTTGAGAAAATTTCAAACAAACTATTGGCACAAAATACTATTTTTGGGTGGATCCTAAGTGGACTAGTTTCGGAACCAGTTACCACCATGACCACTCAGGTTGAGGAAATCTCAAACGAATACCTCAGTTCACAATAATCCCATTACTCTAATTTCTCCCCAAGCGGATAAGAGAATTAAAGCAGAAGCTATAGTCTTACCGCAACTAACAAATATGCTTCCAAGCTATCATATAAATAGCAAGCATTGGCAAAAGGTTTCACACCTAAGGCTAGCGGATCCCAACTGCAACACCCCCGCTCAAATAGACATTCTATTAGGCAGCGATCTCATACCTCAGATAATACTCGAGGTTTTTGAGAAAATTTCAAACAAACTATTGGCACAAAATACTATTTTTGGGTGGATCCTAAGTGGACTAGTTTCGGAACCAGTTACCACCATGACCACTTAGGTTGAGGAAATCTCAAACGAATACCTCAGTTCACAATAATTCCATTACTCTAATTTCCCCCCAAGCGGATAAGAGAATTAAAGCAGAAGCTATAGTCTTACCGCAACTAACAAATATGCTTCCAAGCTATCATATAAATAGCAAGCATTGGCAAAAGGTTTCACACTTAAAGCTAGCAGATCCCAACTGCAACACCCCCACTCAAATAGACATTCTATTAGGCAGCGATCTCATACTTCAGATAATACTCGAGGGTGTTGAGAGAATTTTAAACAAACTATTGGCACAAAATACTATTTTTGGGTGGATCCTAAGTGGACTAGTTTCGGAACCAGTTGCCAGCATGACCACTCAGGTTGAGGAAATCCCAAACGAATACCTCAGTTCACAATAATCCCATTACTCTAATTTTCCCCCAAGTGGATAAGAGAATCAAAGCAGAAGCTATAGTCTTACCGCAACTAACAAATTTGCTCCCAAGCTATCATATAAATAGCAAGCATTGGCAAAGGTTTCACACCTAAAGCTAGCAGATCCCAACTGCAACACCCCGCTCAAATAGACATTCTATTAGGCAGCGATCTCATACCTCAGATAATACTCGAGGGTGTTGAGAAAATTTCAAACAAACTATTGGCACAAAATACTAGTTTTTGGGTGGATCCTAAGTGGACTAGTTTCGGAGCCAGTTGCCACCATGACCACTCTGGTTGAGGAAATCTCAAACGAATACCTCAGTTCACAATAATCCCATTACTCTAATTTCCCCCCAAGCGGATAAGAGAATTGAAGCAGCAGCTATAGTGTTACCGCAACTAACAAATATGCTTCCAAGCTATCATATAAATAGCAAGGATTGGCAAAAGGTTTCACACTTAAAGCTAGCAGATCCCAACTGCGACACCCCCGCTCAAATAGACATTCTATTAGGCAGCGATCTCATACCTCAGATAATACTCGAGGGTGTTGAGAGAATTTCAAACAAACTATTGGCACAAAATACTAATTTTTGGGTGGATCCTAAGTGGACTAGTTTCGGAACCAGTTGCCAGCATGACCACTCAGGTTGAGGAAATCTCACACGAATACCTCAGTTCACAATAATCCCATTACTCTAATTTTCCCCCAAGTGGATAAGAGAATCAAAGCAGAAGCTATAGTCTTACCGCAACTAACAAATTTGCTCCCAAGCTATCATATAAATAGCAAGCATTGGCAAAAGGTTTCACACCTAAAGCTAGCAGATCCCAACTGCAACACCCCGCTCAAATAGACATTCTATTAGGCAGCGATCTCATACCTCAGATAATACTCGAGGGTGTTGAGAAAATTTGAAACAAACTATTGGCACAAAATACTAGTTTTTGGGTGGATCCTAAGTGGACTAGTTTCGGAGCCAGTTGCCACCATGACCACTCTGGTTGAGGAAATCTCAAACGAATACCTCAGTTCACAATAATCCCATTACTCTAATTTCCCCCCAAGCGGATAAGAGAATTGAAGCAGCAGCTATAGTGTTACCGCAACTAACAAATATGCTTCCAAGCTATCATATAAATAGCAAGCATTGGCAAAAGGTTTCACACCTAAAGCAAGCAGATCCCAATTGCAACACCCCCGCTCAAATAGACATTCTATTAGGCAGCGATCTCATACCTCAGATAATACTCAAGGGTGTTGAGAAAATTTCAAACAAACTATTGGCACAAAATACTATTTTTGGGTGGATCCTAAGTGGACTAGTTTCGGAACCAGTTACCACCATGACCACTCAGGTTGAGGAAATCTCAAACGAATACCTCAGTTCACAATAATCCCATTACTCTAATTTCACCCATTGGCAAAAGGTTTCACACCTAAAGCTAGCAGATCCCATCTGCAAAGCCCCCGCTCAAATAGACATTCTATTAGGCAGCGATCTCATACCTCAGATAATACTCGAGGGCGTTGAGAAAATTTCAAACAAACTATTGGCACAAAATACTATTTTTGGGTGGATCCTAAGGGGACTAGTTTCGGAACCAGTTACCACCATGACCACTCAGGTTGAGGAAATCTCAAACGAATACCTCAGTTCACAATAATCCCATTACTCTAATTTCTCCCCAAGCGGATAAGAGAATTAAAGCAGAAGCTATAGTCTTACTGCAACTAACAAATATGCTTCCAAGCTATCATATAAATAGCAAGCATTGGCAAAAGGTTTCACACCTAAAGCTAGCAGATCCCAACTGCAACACCCCCGCTCAAATAAACATTCTATTAGGCAGCGATCTCATACCTCAGATAATACTCGAGGGTGTTGAGAAAATTTCAAACAAACTATTGGCACAAAATACTATTTTTGGGTGGATCCTTAGTGGACTAGTTTCGGAACCAGTTACCACCATGACCACTCAGGTTGAAAAAATCTCAAACGAATACCTCAGTTCACAATAATCCCATTACTCTAATTGCCCCCCAAGCGGATAAGAGAATTAAAGCAGAAGCTATAGTCTTACCGCAACTAACAAATATGCTTCCAAGCTATCATATAAATAGCAAGCATTGGCAAAAGGTTTCACACCTAAAGCTAGCAGATCCCAACTGCAACACCCCCGCTCAAATAGACATTCTATTAGGCAGCGATCTCATACCTCAGATAATACTCGAGGGTTTTGAGAAAATTTCAAACAAACTATTGGCACAAAATACTATTTTTGGGTGGATCCTAAGTGGACTAGTTTCGGAACCAGTTACCACCATGACCACTCAGGTTGAGGAAATCTCAAACGAATACCTCAGTTCACAATAATTCCATTACTCTAATTTCCCCCCAAGCGGATAAGAGAATTAAAGCAGAAGCTATAGTCTTACCGCAACTAACAAATATGCTTCCAAGCTATCATATAAATAGCAAGCATTGGCAAAAGGTTTCACACTTAAAGCTAGCAGATCCCAACTGCAACACCCCCGCTCAAATAGACATTCTATTAGGCAGCGATCTCATACTTCAGATAATACTCGAGGGTGTTGAGAGAATTTTAAACAAACTATTGGCACAAAATACTATTTTTGGGTGGATCCTAAGTGGACTAGTTTCGGAACCAGTTGCCAGCATGACCACTCAGGTTGAGGAAATCTCAAACGAATACCTCA
Source organism: Bactrocera oleae (assembly GCF_042242935.1). NCBI lineage: Eukaryota > Metazoa > Arthropoda > Insecta > Diptera > Tephritidae > Bactrocera > Bactrocera oleae. Next base: position 11,893,154 of record NC_091541.1, on the reverse strand, counting down.
GTTCACAATAATCCCATTACTCTAATTTTCCCTCAAGTGGATAAGAGAATCAAAGCAGAAGCTATAGTCTTACCGCAACTAACAAATTTGCTCCCAAGCTATCATATAAATAGCAAGCATTGGCAAAAGGTTTCACACCTAAAGCTAGCAGATCCCAACTGCAACACCCCGCTCAAATAGACATTCTATTAGGCAGCGATCTCATACCTCAGATAATACTCGAGGGTGTTGAGAAAATTTCAAACAAACCATTGGCACAAAATACTAGTTTTTGGGTGGATCCTAAGTGGACTAGTTTCGGAGCCAGTTGCCACCATGACCACTCTGGTTGAGGAAATCTCAAACGAATACCTCAGTTCACAATAATCCCATTGCTCTAATTTCCCCCCAAGCGGATAAGAGAATTGAAGCAGCAGCTATAGTGTTACCGCAACTAACAAATATGCTTCCAAGCTATCATATAAATAGCAAGCATTGGCAAAAGGTTTCACACCTAAAGCAAGCAGATCCCAATTGCAACACCCCCGCTCAAATAGACATTCTATTAGGCAGCGATCTCATACCTCAGATAATACTCAAGGGTGTTGAGAAAATTTCAAACAAACTATTGGCACAAAATACTATTTTTGGGTGGATCCTAAGTGGACTAGTTTCGGAACCAGTTACCACCATGACCACTCAGGTTGAGGAAATCTCAAACGAATACCTCAGTTCACAATAATCCCATTTCTCTAATTTCACCCATTGGCAAAAGGTTTCACACCTAAAGCTAGCAGATCCCAACTGCAAAGCCCCCGCTCAAATAGACATTCTATTAGGCAGCGATCTCATACCTCAGATAATACTCGAGGGCGTTGAGAAAATTTCAAACAAACTATTGGCACAAAATACTATTTTTGGGTGGATCCTAAGTGGACTAGTTTCGGAACCAGTTACCACCATGACCACTCAGGTTGAGGAAATCTCAAACGAATACCTCAGTTCACAATAATCCCATTACTCTAATTTCTCCCCAAGCGGATAAGAGAATTAAAGCAGAAGCTATAGTCTTACCGCAACTAACAAATATGCTTCCAAGCTATCATATAAATAGCAAGCATTGGCAAAAGGTTTCACACCTAAGGCTAGCAGATCCCAACTGCAACACCCCCGCTCAAATAGACATTCTATTAGGCAGCGATCTCATACCTCAGATAATACTCGAGGGTGTTGAGAAAATTTCAAACAAACTATTGGCACAAAATACTATTTTTGGGTGGATCCTAAGTGGACTAGTTTCGGAACCAGTTACCACCATGACCACTCAGGTTGAGGAAATCTCAAACGAATACCTCAGTTCACAATAATCTCATTACTCTAATTTCCCCCCAAGTGGATAAGAGAATTAAAGCAGAAGCTATAGTCTTACCGCAACTAACAAATATGCTCCCAAGCTATCATATAAATAGCAAGCATTGGCAAAAGGTTTCACACCTAAAGCAAGCAGATCCCAATTGCAACACCCCCGCTCAAATAGACATTCTATTAGGCAGCGATCTCATACCTCAGATAATACTCGAGGGTTTTGAGAAAATTTCAAACAAACTATTGGCACAAAATACTATTTTTGGGTGGATCCTAAGTGGACTAGTTTCGGAACCAGTTACCACCATGACCACTCAGGTTGAGGAAATCTCAAACGAATACCTCAGCTCACAATAATTCCATTACTCTAATTTCCCCCCAAGCGGATAAGAGAATTAAAGCAGAAGCTATAGTCTTACCGCAACTAACAAATATGCTTCCAAGCTATCATATAAATAGCAAGCATTGGCAAAAGGTTTCACACTTAAAGCTAGCAGATCCCAACTGCAACACCCCCGCTCAAATAGACATTCTATTAGGCAGCGATCTCATACTTCAGATAATACTCGAGGGTGTTGAGAGAATTTTAAACAAACTATTGGCACAAAATACTATTTTTGGGTGGATCCTAAGTGGACTAGTTTCGGAACCAGTTGCCAGCATGACCACTCAGGTTGAGGAAATCTCAAACGAATACCTCAGTTCACAATAATCCCATTACTCTAATTTTCCCCCAAGTGGATAAGAGAATCAAAGCAGAAGCTATAGTCTTACCGCAACTAACAAATTTGCTCCCAAGCTATCATATAAATAGCAAGCATTGGCAAAGGTTTCACACCTAAAGCTAGCAGATCCCAACTGCAACACCCCGCTCAAATAGACATTCTATTAGGCAGCGATCTCATACCTCAGATAATACTCGAGGGTGTTGAGAAAATTTCAAACAAACTATTGGCACAAAATACTAGTTTTTGGGTGGATCCTAAGTGGACTAGTTTCGGAGCCAGTTGCCACCATGACCACTCTGGTTGAGGAAATCTCAAACGAATACCTCAGTTCACAATAATCCCATTACTCTAATTTCCCCCCAAGCGGATAAGAGAATTGAAGCAGCAGCTATAGTGTTACCGCAACTAACAAATATGCTTCCAAGCTATCATATAAATAGCAAGGATTGGCAAAAGGTTTCACACTTAAAGCTAGCAGATCCCAACTGCGACACCCCCGCTCAAATAGACATTCTATTAGGCAGCGATCTCATACCTCAGATAATACTCGAGGGTGTTGAGAGAATTTCAAACAAACTATTGGCACAAAATACTAATTTTTGGGTGGATCCTAAGTGGACTAGTTTCGGAACCAGTTGCCAGCATGACCACTCAGGTTGAGGAAATCTCACACGAATACCTCAGTTCACAATAATCCCATTACTCTAATTTTCCCCCAAGTGGATAAGAGAATCAAAGCAGAAGCTATAGTCTTACCGCAACTAACAAATTTGCTCCCAAGCTATCATATAAATAGCAAGCATTGGCAAAAGGTTTCACACCTAAAGCTAGCAGATCCCAACTGCAACACCCCGCTCAAATAGACATTCTATTAGGCAGCGATCTCATACCTCAGATAATACTCGAGGGTGTTGAGAAAATTTCAAACAAACTATTGGCACAAAATACTAGTTTTTGGGTGGATCCTAAGTGGACTAGTTTCGGAGCCAGTTGCCACCATGACCACTCTGCTTGAGGAAATCTCAAACGAATACCTCAGTTCACAATAATCCCATTACTCTAATTTCCCCCCAAGCGGATAAGAGAATTGAAGCAGCAGCTATAGCGTTACCGCAACTAACAAATATGCTTCCAAGCTATCATATAAATAGCAAGCATTGGCAAAAGGTTTCACACCTAAAGCAAGCAGATCCCAATTGCAACACCCCCGCTCAAATAGACATTCTATTAGGCAGCGATCTCATACCTCAGATAATACTCAAGGGTGTTGAGAAAATTTCAAACAAACTATTGGCACAAAATACTATTTTTGGGTGGATCCTAAGTGGACTAGTTTCGGAACCAGTTACCACCATGACCACTCAGGTTGAGGAAATCTCAAACGAATACCTCAGTTCACAATAATCCCATTACTCTAATTTCACCCATTGGCAAAAGGTTTCACACCTAAAGCTAGCAGATCCCATCTGCAAAGCCCCCGCTCAAATAGACATTCTATTAGGCAGCGATCTCATACCTCAGATAATACTCGAGGGCGTTGAGAAAATTTCAAACAAACTATTGGCACAAAATACTATTTTTGGGTGGATCCTAAGGGGACTAGTTTCGGAACCAGTTACCACCATGACCACTCAGGTTGAGGAAATCTCAAACGAATACCTCAGTTCACAATAATCCCATTACTCTAATTTCTCCCCAAGCGGATAAGAGAATTAAAGCAGAAGCTATAGTCTTACCGCAACTAACAAATATGCTTCCAAGCTATCATATAAATAGCAAGCATTGGCAAAAGGTTTCACACCTAAAGCTAGCAGATCCCAACTGCAACACCCCCGCTCAAATAAACATTCTATTAGGCAGCGATCTCATACCTCAGATAATACTCGAGGGTGTTGAGAAAATTTCAAACAAACTATTGGCACAAAATACTATTTTTGGGTGGATCCTAAGTGGACTAGTTTCGGAACCAGTTACCACCATGACCACTCAGGTTGAAAAAATCTCAAACGAATACCTCAGTTCACAATAATCCCATTACTCTAATTGCCCCCCAAGCGGATAAGAGAATTAAAGCAGAAGCTATAGTCTTACCGCAACTAACAAATATGCTTCCAAGCTATCATATAAATAGCAAGCATTGGCAAAAGGTTTCACACCTAAAGCTAGCAGATCCCAACTGCAACACCCCCGCTCAAATAGACATTCTATTAGGCAGCGATCTCATACCTCAGATAATACTCGAGGGTTTTGAGAAAATTTCAAACAAACTATTGGCACAAAATACTATTTTTGGGTGGATCCTAAGTGGACTAGTTTCGGAACCAGTTACCACCATGACCACTCAGGTTGAGGAAATCTCAAACGAATACCTCAGTTCACAATAATTCCATTACTCTAATTTCCCCCCAAGCGGATAAGAGAATTAAAGCAGAAGCTATAGTCTTACCGCAACTAACAAATATGCTTCCAAGCTATCATATAAATAGCAAGCATTGGCAAAAGGTTTCACACTTAAAGCTAGCAGATCCCAACTGCAACACCCCCGCTCAAATAGACATTCTATTAGGCAGCGATCTCATACTTCAGATAATACTCGAGGGTGTTGAGAGAATTTTAAACAAACTATTGGCACAAAATACTATTTTTGGGTGGATCCTAAGTGGACTAGTTTCGGAACCAGTTGCCAGCATGACCACTCAGGTTGAGGAAATCTCAAACGAATACCTCAGTTCACAATAATCCCATTACTCTAATTTTCCCCCAAGTGGATAAGAGAATCAAAGCAGAAGCTATAGTCTTACCGCAACTAACAAATTTGCTCCCAAGCTATCATATAAATAGCAAGCATTGGCAAAAGGTTTCACACCTAAAGCTAGCAGATCCCAACTGCAACACCCCGCTCAAATAGACATTCTATTAGGCAGCGATCTCATACCTCAGATAATACTCGAGGGTGTTGAGAAAATTTCAAACAAACCATTGGCACAAAATACTAGTTTTTGGGTGGATCCTAAGTGGACTAGTTTCGGAGCCAGTTGCCACCATGACCACTCTGGTTGAGGAAATCTCAAACGAATACCTCAGTTCACAATAATCCCATTACTCTAATTTCCCCCCAAGCGGATAAGAGAATTGAAGCAGCAGCTATAGTGTTACCGCAACTAACAAATATGCTTCCAAGCTATCATATAAATAGCAAGCATTGGCAAAAGGTTTCACACCTAAAGCAAGCAGATCCCAATTGCAACACCCCCACTCAAATAGACATTCTATTAGGCAGCGATCTCATACCTCAGATAATACTCAAGGGTGTTGAGAAAATTTCAAACAAACTATTGGCACAAAATACTATTTTTGGGTGGATCCTAAGTGGACTAGTTTCGGAACCAGTTACCACCATGACCACTCAGGTTGAGGAAATCTCAAACGAATACCTCAGTTCACAATAATCCCATTACTCTAATTTCACCCATTGGCAAAAGGTTTCACACCTAAAGCTAGCAGATCCCAACTGCAAAGCCCCCGCTCAAATAGACATTCTATTAGGCAGCGATCTCATACCTCAGATAATACTCGAGGGCGTTGAGAAAATTTCAAACAAACTATTGGCACAAAATACTATTTTTGGGTGGATCCTAAGTGGACTAGTTTCGGAACCAGTTACCACCATGACCACTCAGGTTGAGGAAATCTCAAACGAATACCTCAGTTCACAATAATCCCATTACTCTAATTTCTCCCCAAGCGGATAAGAGAATTAAAGCAGAAGCTATAGTCTTACCGCAACTAACAAATATGCTTCCAAGCTATCATATAAATAGCAAGCATTGGCAAAAGGTTTCACACCTAAAGCTAGCAGATCCCAACTGCAACACCCCCGCTCAAATAGACATTCTATTAGGCAGCGATCTCATACTTCAGATAATACTCGAGGGTGTTGAGAGAATTTTAAACAAACTATTGGCACAAAATACTATTTTTGGGTGGATCCTAAGTGGACTAGTTTCGGAACCAGTTGCCAGCATGACCACTCAGGTTGAGGAAATCTCAAACGAATACCTCAGTTCACAATAATCCCATTACTCTAATTTTCCCCCAAGTGGATAAGAGAATCAAAGCAGAAGCTATAGTCTTACCGCAACTAACAAATTTGCTCCCAAGCTATCATATAAATAGCAAGCATTGGCAAAAGGTTTCACACCTAAAGCTAGCAGATCCCAACTGCAACACCCCGCTCAAATAGACATTCTATTAGGCAGCGATCTCATACCTCAGATAATACTCGAGGGTGTTGAGAAAATTTCAAACAAACTATTGGCACAAAATACTAGTTTTTGGGTGGATCCTAAGTGGACTAGTTTCGGAGCCAGTTGCCACCATGACCACTCTGGTTGAGGAAATCTCAAACGAATACCTCAGTTCACAATAATCTCATTACTCTAATTTCTCCCCAAGCGGATAAGAGAATTAAAGCAGAAGCTATAGTCATACCGCAACTAACAAATATGCTTCCAAGCTATCATATAAATAGCAAGCATTGGCAAAAGGTTTCACACCTAAAGCTAGCAGATCCCAACTGCAACACCCCCGCTCAAATAGACATTCTATTAGGCAGCGATCTCATACTTCAGATAATACTCGAGGGTGTTGAGAGAATTTTAAACAAACTATTGGCACAAAATACTATTTTTGGGTGGATCCTAAGTGGACTAGTTTCGGAACCAGTTGCCAGCATGACCACTCAGGTTGAGGAAATCTCAAACGAATACCTCAGTTCACAATAATCCCATTACTCTAATTTTCCCCCAAGTGGATAAGAGAATCAAAGCAGAAGCTATAGTCTTACCGCAACTAACAAATTTGCTCCCAAGCTATCATATAAATAGCAAGCATTGGCAAAAGGTTTCACACCTAAAGCTAGCAGATCCCAACTGCAACACCCTGCTCAAATAGACATTCTATTAGGCAGCGATCTCATACCTCAGATAATACTCGAGGGTGTTGAGAAAATTCCAAACAAACTATTGGCACAAAATACTAGTTTTTGGGTGGATCCTAAGTGGACTAGTTTCGGAGCCAGTTGCCACCATGACCACTCTGGTTGAGGAAATCTCAAACGAATACCTCAGTTCACAATAATCCCATTACTCTAATTTCCCCCCAAGCGGATAAGAGAATTGAAGCAGCAGCTATAGTGTTACCGCAACTAACAAATATGCTTCCAAGCTATCATATAAATAGCAAGCATTGGCAAAAGGTTTCACACCTAAAGCAAGCAGATCCCAATTGCAACACCCCCGCTCAAATAGACATTCTATTAGGCAGCGATCTCATACCTCAGATAATACTCAAGGGTGTTGAGAAAATTTCAAACAAACTATTGGCACAAAATACTATTTTTGGGTGAATCCTAAGTGGACTAGTTTCGGAACCAGTTACCACCATGACCACTCAGGTTGAGGAAATCTCAAACGAATACCTCAGTTCACAATAATCCCATTACTCTAATTTCACCCATTGGCAAAAGGTTTCACACCTAAAGCTAGCAGATCCCAACTGCAAAGCCCCCGCTCAAATAGACATTCTATAAGGCAGCGATCTCATACCTCAGATAATACTCGAGGGCGTTGAGAAAATTTCAAACAAACTATTGGCACAAAATACTATTTTTGGGTGGATCCTAAGTGGACTAGTTTCGGAACCAGTTACCACCATGACCACTCAGGTTGAGGAAATCTCAAACGAATACCTCAGTTCACAATAATCCCATTACTCTAATTTCTCCCCAAGCGGATAAGAGAATTAAAGCAGAAGCTATAGTCTTACCGCAACTAACAAATATGCTTCCAAGCTATCATATAAATAGCAAGCATTGGCAAAAGGTTTCACACCTAAAGCTAGCAGATCCCAACTGCAACACCCCCGCTCAAATAGACATTCTATTAGGCAGCGACCTCATACCTCAGATAATACTCGAGGGTGTGGAGAAAATTTCGAACAAACTATTGGCACAAAATACTATTTTTGGGTGGATCCTAAGTGGACTAGTTTCGGAACCAGTTACCACCATGACCACTCAGGTTGAGGAAATCTCAAACGAATACCTCAGTTCACAATAATCCCATTACTCTAATTTCTCCCCAAGCGGATAAGAGAATTAAAGCAGAAGCTATAGTCTTACCGCAACTAACAAATATGCTTCCAAGCTATCATATAAATAGCAAGCATTGGCAAAAGGTTTCACACCTAAAGCTAGCAGATCCCAACTGCAACACCCCCGCTCAAATAGACATTCTATTAGGCAGCGATCTCATACTTCAGATAATACTCGAGGGTGTTGAGAGAATTTTAAACAAACTATTGGCACAAAATACTATTTTTGGGTGGATCCTAAGTGGACTAGTTTCGGAACCAGTTGCCAGCATGACCACTCAGGTTGAGGAAATCTCAAACGAATACCTCAGTTCACAATAATCCCATTACTCTAATTTTCCCCCAAGTGGATAAGAGAATCAAAGCAGAAGCTATAGTCTTACCGCAACTAACAAATTTGCTCCCAAGCTATCATATAAATAGCAAGCATTGGCAAAAGGTTTCACACCTAAAGCTAGCAGATCCCAACTGCAACACCCTGCTCAAATAGACATTCTATTAGGCAGCGATCTCATACCTCAGATAATACTCGAGGGTGTTGAGAAAATTCCAAACAAACTATTGGCACAAAATACTAGTTTTTGGGTGGATCCTAAGTGGACTAGTTTCGGAGCCAGTTGCCACCATGACCACTCTGGTTGAGGAAATCTCAAACGAATACCTCAGTTCACAATAATCCCATTACTCTAATTTCCCCCCAAGCGGATAAGAGAATTGAAGCAGCAGCTATAGTGTTACCGCAACTAACAAATATGCTTCCAAGCTATCATATAAATAGCAAGCATTGGCAAAAGGTTTCACACCTAAAGCAAGCAGATCCCAATTGCAACACCCCCGCTCAAATAGACATTCTATTAGGCAGCGATCTCATACCTCAGATAATACTCAAGGGTGTTGAGAAAATTTCAAACAAACTATTGGCACAAAATACTATTTTTGGGTGAATCCTAAGGGGACTAGTTTCGGAACCAGTTACCACCATGACCACTCAGGTTGAGGAAATCTCAAACGAATACCTCAGTTCACAATAATCCCATTACTCTAATTTCACCCATTGGCAAAAGGTTTCACACCTAAAGCTAGCAGATCCCAACTGCAAAGCCCCCGCTCAAATAGACATTCTATAAGGCAGCGATCTCATACCTCAGATAATACTCGAGGGCGTTGAGAAAATTTCAAACAAACTATTGGCACAAAATACTATTTTTGGGTGGATCCTAAGTGGACTAGTTTCGGAACCAGTTACCACCATGACCACTCAGGTTGAGGAAATCTCAAACGAATACCTCAGTTCACAATAATCCCATTACTCTAATTTCTCCCCAAGCGGATAAGAGAATTAAAGCAGAAGCTATAGTCTTACCGCAACTAACAAATATGCTTCCAAGCTATCATATAAATAGCAAGCATTGGCAAAAGGTTTCACACCTAAAGCTAGCAGATCCCAACTGCAACACCCCCGCTCAAATAGACATTCTATTAGGCAGCGATCTCATACCTCAGATAATACTCGAGGGTGTGGAGAAAATTTCGAACAAACTATTGGCACAAAATACTATTTTTGGGTGGATCCTAAGTGGACTAGTTTCGGAACCAGTTACCACCATGACCACTCAGGTTGAGGAAATCTCAAACGAATACCTCAGTTCACAATAATCCCATTACTCTAATTTCTCCCCAAGCGGATAAGAGAATTAAAGCAGAAGCTATAGTCTTACCGCAACTAACAAATATGCTTCCAAGCTATCATATAAATAGCAAGCATTGGCAAAAGGTTTCACACCTAAAGCTAGCAGATCCCAACTGCAACACCCCCGCTCAAATAGACATTCTATTAGGCAGCGATCTCATACCTCAGATAATACTCGAGGGTGTTGAGAAATTTTCAAACAAACTATTGGCACAAAATACTAGTTTTTGGGTGGATCCTAAGTGGACTAGCTTCGGAACAAGTTACCACCTTGACCACTCAGGTTGAGGAAATCTCAAACGAATACCTCAGTTCACAATAATATCACTACTCTAATTTCCCCCCAAGCGGATAAGAGAATTAAAGCAGAAGCTATAGTCTTACCGCAACTAACAAATATGCTTCCAAGCTATCATATAAATAGCAAGCATTGGCAAAAGGTTTCACACCTAAAGCTAGCAGATCCCATCTGCAACAGCCCCGCTCAAATAGACATTTTATTAGGCAGCGATCTCATACCTCAGATAATACTCGAGGGTGTTGAGAAAATTTCAAACAAACTATTGGCACAAAATACTATATTTGGGTGGATCCTAAGTGGACTAGTTTTGGAACCAGTTACCACCATGACCACTCAGGTTGAGGAAATCTCAAACGAATACCTTAGTTCACAATAATCCCATTACTCTAATTTCCGCCCAAGCGGATAAGAGGATTAAAGCAGAAGCTATAGTCTTACCACAACTAACAAATATGCTTCCAAGCTATCATATAAATAGCAAGCATTGGCAAAAGGTTTCACACCTAAAGCTAGCAGATGCCAACTGCAACACCCCCGCTCAAATAGACATTCTATTAGGCAGCGATCTCATACCTTAGATAATACTCGAGCGTATTGAGAAAATTTCAAACAAACTATTGGCACAAAATACTATTTTTGGGTGGATCCTAAGTGGACTAGTTTCGGAACCAGTTACCACCATGACTACTCAGGTTGAGGAAATCTCAAACGAATACCTCAGTTCACAATAATTCCATTACTCTAATTTCCCCCCAAGCGGATAAGAGAATTAAAGCAGAAGCTATAGTCTTACCGCAACTAACAAATATGCTTACAAGCTATCATATAGATACCAAGCATTGGCAAAAGGTTTCACACCTAACACTAGCAGATCCCAACTGCAGCACCCCCGCTCAAATAGACATTCTATTAGGCAGCGATCTCATACCTCAGATAATAATCGAGAGTGTTGAGAAAATTTCAAACAAACTATTGGCACAAAATACTATTTTTGGGTGGATCCTAAGTGGACTAGTTTCGGAACCAGTTACCACCATGACCACTCAGGTTGAGGAAATCTCAAACGAATACCTCAATTCACAATAATCCCATTACACTAATTTCCCCCCAAGCGGATAAGAGAATTAAAGCAGAAGCTATATATACCGCAACTAACAAATATGCTTCCAAGCTATCATATAAATAGCAAGGATTGGCAAAAGGTTTCACACTTAAAGCTAGCAGATCCCAACTGCGACACCCCCGCTCAAATAGACATTCTATTAGGCAGCGATCTCATACCTCAGATAATACTCGAGGGTGTTGAGAGAATTTCAAACAAACTATTGGCACAAAATACTAGTTTTTGGGTGGATCCTAAGTGGACTAGTTTCGGAACCAGTTGCCAGCATGACCACTCAGGTTGAGGAAATCTCAAACGAATACCTCAGTTCACAATAATCCCATTACTCTAATTTTCCCCCAAGTGGATAAGAGAATCAAAGCAGAAGCTATAGTCTTACCGCAACTAAGAAATTTGCTCCCAAGCTATCATATAAATAGCAAGCATTGGCAAAAGGTTTCACACCTAAAGCTAGCAGATCCCAACTGCAACACCCCGCTCAAATAGACATTCTATTAGGCAGCAATCTCATACCTCAGATAATACTCGAGGGTGTTGAGAAAATTTCAAACAAACTATTGGCACAAAATACTAGTTTTTGGGTGGATCCTAAGTGGACTAGTTTCGGAGCCAGTTGCCACCATGACCACTCTGGTTGAGGAAATCTCAAACGAATACCTCAGTTCACAATAATCCCATTACTCTAATTTCCCCCCAAGCGGATAAGAGAATTGAAGCAGCAGCTATAGTGTTACCGCAACTAACAAATATGCTTCCAAGCTATCATATAAATAGCAAGCATTGGCAAAAGGTTTCACACCTAAAGCTAGCAGATCCCAATTGCAACACCCCCGCTCAAATAGACATTCTATTAGGCAGCGATCTCATACCTCAGATAATACTCAAGGGTGTTGAGAAAATTTCAAACAAACTATTGGCACAAAATACTATTTTTGGGTGGATCCTAAGTGGACTAGTTTCGGAACCAGTTACCACCATGACCACTCAGGTTGAGGAAATCTCAAACGAATACCTCAGTTCACAATAATCCCATTACTCTAATTTCACCCATTGGCAAAAGGTTTCACACCTAAAGCTAGCAGATCCCAATTGCAACACCCCCGCTCAAATAGACATTCTATTAGGCAGCGATCTCATACCTCAGATAATACTCAAGGGTGTTGAGAAAATTTCAAACAAACTATTGGCACAAAATACTATTTTTGGGTGGATCCTAAGTGGACTAGTTTCGGAACCAGTTACCACCATGACCACTCAGGTTGAAAAAATCTCAAACGAATACCTCAGTTCACAATAATCCCATTACTCTAATTGCCCCCCAAGCGGATAAGAGAATTAAAGCAGAAGCTATAGTCTTACCGCAACTAACAAATATGCTTCCAAGCTATCATATAAATAGCAAGCATTGGCAAAAGGTTTCACACCTAAAGCTAGCAGATCCCAACTGCAACACCCCCGCTCAAATAGACATTCTATTAGGCAGCGATCTCATACCTCAGATAATACTCGAGGGTGTGGAGAAAATTTCGAACAAACTATTGGCACAAAATACTATTTTTGGGTGGATCCTAAGTGGACTAGTTTCGGAACCAGTTACCACCATGACCACTCAGGTTGAGGAAATCTCAAACGAATACCTCAGTTCACAATAATCCCATTACTCTAATTTCTCCCCAAGCGGATAAGAGAATTAAAGCAGAAGCTATAGTCTTACCGCAACTAACAAATATGCTTCCAAGCTATCATATAAATAGCAAGCATTGGCAAAAGGTTTCACACCTAAGGCTAGCAGATCCCAACTGCAACACCCCCGCTCAAATAGACATTCTATTAGGCAGCGATCTCATACCTCAGATAATACTCGAGGGTGTTGAGAAAATTTCAAACAAACTATTGGCACAAAATACTATTTTTGGGTGGATCCTAAGTGGACTAGTTTCGGAACCAGCTACCACCATGACCACTCAGGTTGAGGAAATCTCAAACGAATACCTCAGTTCACAATAATATCACTACTCTAATTTCCCCCCAAGCGGATAAGAGAATTAAAGCAGAAGCTATAGTCTTACCGCAACTAACAAATATGCTTCCAAGCTATCATATAAATAGCAAGCATTGGCAAAAGGTTTCACACCTAAAGCTAGCAGATCCCATCTGCAACAGCCCCGCTCAAATAGACATTTTATTAGGCAGCGATCTCATACCTCAGATAATACTCGAGGGTGTTGAGAAAATTTCAAACAAACTATTGGCACAAAATACTATATTTGGGTGGATCCTAAGTGGACTAGTTTTGGAACCAGTTACCACCATGACCACTCAGGTTGAGGAAATCTCAAACGAATACCTTAGTTCACAATAATCCCATTACTCTAATTTCCGCCCAAGCGGATAAGAGGATTAAAGCAGAAGCTGTAGTCTTACCACAACTAACAAATATGCTTCCAAGCTATCATATAAATAGCAAGCATTGGCAAAAGGTTTCACACCTAAAGCTAGCAGATGCCAACTGCAACACCCCCGCTCAAATAGACATTCTATTAGGCAGCGATCTCATACCTTAGATAATACTCGAGCGTATTGAGAAAATTTCAAACAAACTATTGGCACAAAATACTATTTTTGGGTGGATCCTAAGTGGACTAGTTTCGGAACCAGTTACCACCATGACTACTCAGGTTGAGGAAATCTCAAACGAATACCTCAGTTCACAATAATTCCATTACTCTAATTTCCCCCCAAGCGGATAAGAGAATTAAAGCAGAAGCTATAGTCTTACCGCAACTAACAAATATGCTTACAAGCTATCATATAGATACCAAGCATTGGCAAAAGGTTTCACACCTAACACTAGCAGATCCCAACTGCAGCACCCCCGCTCAAATAGACATTCTATTAGGCAGCGATCTCATACCTCAGATAATAATCGAGAGTGTTCAGAAAATTTCAAACAAACTATTGGCACAAAATACTATTTTTGGGTGGATCCTAAGTGGACTAGTTTCGGAACCAGTTACCACCATGACCACTCAGGTTGAGGAAATCTCAAACGAATACCTCAATTCACAATAATCCCATTACACTAATTTCCCCCCAAGCGGATAAGAGAATTAAAGCAGAAGCTATATATACCGCAACTAACAAATATGCTTCCAAGCTATCATATAAATAGCAAGGATTGGCAAAAGGTTTCACACTTAAAGCTAGCAGATCCCAACTGCGACACCCCCGCTCAAATAGACATTCTATTAGGCAGCGATCTCATACCTCAGATAATACTCGAGGGTGTTGAGAGAATTTCAAACAAACTATTGGCACAAAATACTAGTTTTTGGGTGGATCCTAAGTGGACTAGTTTCGGAACCAGTTGCCAGCATGACCACTCAGGTTGAGGAAATCTCAAACGAATACCTCAGTTCACAATAATCCCATTACTCTAATTTTCCCCCAAGTGGATAAGAGAATCAAAGCAGAAGCTATAGTCTTACCGCAACTAAGAAATTTGCTCCCAAGCTATCATATAAATAGCAAGCATTGGCAAAAGGTTTCACACCTAAAGCTAGCAGATCCCAACTGCAACACCCCGCTCAAATAGACATTCTATTAGGCAGCGATCTCATACCTCAGATAATACTCGAGGGTGTTGAGAAAATTTCAAACAAACTATTGGCACAAAATACTAGTTTTTGGGTGGATCCTAAGTGGACTAGTTTCGGAGCCAGTTGCCACCATGACCACTCTGGTTGAGGAAATCTCAAACGAATACCTCAGTTCACAATAATCCCATTACTCTAATTTCCCCCCAAGCGGATAAGAGAATTGAAGCAGCAGCTATAGTGTTACCGCAACTAACAAATATGCTTCCAAGCTATCATATAAATAGCAAGCATTGGCAAAAGGTTTCACACCTAAAGCTAGCAGATCCCAATTGCAACACCCCCGCTCAAATAGACATTCTATTAGGCAGCGATCTCATACCTCAGATAATACTCAAGGGTGTTGAGAAAATTTCAAACAAACTATTGGCACAAAATACTATTTTTGGGTGGATCCTAAGTGGACTAGTTTCGGAACCAGTTACCACCATGACCACTCAGGTTGAGGAAATCTCAAACGAATACCTCAGTTCGCAATAATCCCATTACTCTAATTTCACCCATTGGCAAAAGGTTTCACACCTAAAGCTAGCAGATCCCAACTGCAAAGCCCCCGCTCAAATAGACATTCTATTAGGCAGCGATCTCATACCTCAGATAATACTCGAGGGCGTTGAGAAAATTTCAAACAAACTATTGGCACAAAATACTATTTTTGGGTGGATCCTAAGTGGACTAGTTTCGGAACCAGTTACCACCATGACCACTCAGGTTGAGGAAATCTCAAACGAATACCTCAGTTCACAATAATCCCATTACTCTAATTTCTCCCCAAGCGGATAAGAGAATTAAAGCAGAAGCTATAGTCTTACCGCAACTAACAAATATGCTTCCAAGCTATCATATAAATAGCAAGCATTGGCAAAAGGTTTCACACCTAAAGCTAGCAGATCCCAACTGCAACACCCCCGCTCAAATAGACATTCTATTAGGCAGCGATCTCATACCTCAGATAATACTCGAGGGTGCTGAGAAAATTTCAAACAAACTATTGGCACAAAATACTATTTTTGGGTGGATCCTAAGTGGACTAGTTTCGGAACCAGTTACCACCATGACCACTCAGGTTGAAAAAATCTCAAACGAATACCTCAGTTCACAATAATCCCATTACTCTAATTGCCCCCCAAGCGGATAAGAGAATTAAAGCAGAAGCTATAGTCTTACCGCAACTAACAAATATGCTTCCAAGCTATCATATAAATAGCAAGCATTGGCAAAAGGTTTCACACCTAAAGCTAGCAGATCCCAACTGCAACACCCCCGCTCAAATAGACATTCTATTAGGCAGCGATCTCATACCTCAGATAATACTCGAGGGTGTGGAGAAAATTTCGAACAAACTATTGGCACAAAATACTATTTTTGGGTGGATCCTAAGTGGACTAGTTTCGGAACCAGTTACCACCATGACCACTCAGGTTGAGGAAATCTCAAACGAATACCTCAGTTCACAATAATCCCATTACTCTAATTTCTCCCCAAGCGGATAAGAGAATTAAAGCAGAAGCTATAGTCTTACCGCAACTAACAAATATGCTTCCAAGCTATCATATAAATAGCAAGCATTGGCAAAAGGTTTCACACCTAAGGCTAGCAGATCCCAACTGCAACACCCCCGCTCAAATAGACATTCTATTAGGCAGCGATCTCATACCTCAGATAATACTCGAGGGTGTTGAGAAAATTTCAAACAAACTATTGGCACAAAATACTATTTTTGGGTGGATCCTAAGTGGACTAGTTTCGGAACCAGCTACCACCATGACCACTCAGGTTGAGGAAATCTCAAACGAATACCTCAGTTCACAATAATCTCATTACTCTAATTTCCCCCCAAGTGGATAAGAGAATTAAAGCAGAAGCTATAGTCTTACCGCAACTAACAAATATGCTCCCAAGCTATCATATAAATAGCAAGCATTGGCAAAAGGTTTCACACCTAAAGCAAACAGATCCCAATTGCAACACCCCCGCTCAAATAGACATTCTATTAGGCAGCGATCTCATACCTCAGATAATACTCGAGGGTTTTGAGAAAATTTCAAACAAACTATTGGCACAAAATACTATTTTTGGGTGGATCCTAAGTGGACTAGTTTCGGAACCAGTTACCACCATGACCACTCAGGTTGAGGAAATCTCAAACGAATACCTCAGTTCACAATAATTCCATTACTCTAATTTCCCCCCAAGCGGATAAGAGAATTAAAGCAGAAGCTATAGTCTTACCGCAACTAACAAATATGCTTCCAAGCTATCATATAAATAGCAAGCATTGGCAAAAGGTTTCACACTTAAAGCTAGCAGATCCCAACTGCAACACCCCCGCTCAAATAGACATTCTATTAGGCAGCGATCTCATACTTCAGATAATACTCGAGGGTGTTGAGAGAATTTCAAACAAACTATTGGCACAAAATACTATTTTTGGGTGGATCCTAAGTGGACTAGTTTCGGAACCAGTTACCACCATGACCACTCAGGTTGAGGAAATCTCAAACGAATACCTCAGTTCACAATAATCCCATTACTCTAATTTCACCCATTGGCAAAAGGTTTCACACCTAAAGCTAGCAGATCCCAACTGCAAAGCCCCCGCTCAAATAGACATTCTATTAGGCAGCGATCTCATACCTCAGATAATACTCGAGGGCGTTGAGAAAATTTCAAACAAACTATTGGCACAAAATACTATTTTTGGGTGGATCCTAAGTGGACTAGTTTCGGAACCAGTTACCACCATGACCACTCTGGTTGAGGAAATCTCAAACGAATACCTCAGTTCACAATAATCCCATTACTCTAATTTCCCCCCAAGCGGATAAGAGAATTGAAGCAGCAGCTATAGTGTTACCGCAACTAACAAATATGCTTCCAAGCTATCATATAAATAGCAAGCATTGGCAAAAGGTTTCACACCTAAAGCTAGCAGATCCCAATTGCAACACCCCCGCTCAAATAGACATTCTATTAGGCAGCGATCTCATACCTCAGATAATACTCAAGGGTGTTGAGAAAATTTCAAACAAACTATTGGCACAAAATACTATTTTTGGGTGGATCCTAAGTGGACTAGTTTCGGAACCAGTTACCACCATGACCACTCAGGTTGAGGAAATCTCAAACGAATACCTCAGTTCACAATAATCCCATTACTCTAATTTCACCCATTGGCAAAAGGTTTCACACCTAAAGCTAGCAGATCCCAACTGCAAAGCCCCCGCTCAAATAGACATTCTATTAGGCAGCGATCTCATACCTCAGATAATACTCGAGGGCGTTGAGAAAATTTCAAACAAACTATTGGCACAAAATACTATTTTTGGGTGGATCCTAAGTGGACTAGTTTCGGAACCAGTTACCACCATGACCACTCAGGTTGAGGAAATCTCAAACGAATACCTCAGTTCACAATAATCCCATTACTCTAATTTCTCCCCAAGCGGATAAGAGAATTAAAGCAGAAGCTATAGTCTTACCGCAACTAACAAATATGCTTCCAAGCTATCATATAAATAGCAAGCATTGGCAAAAGGTTTCACACCTAAAGCTAGCAGATCCCAACTGCAACACCCCCGCTCAAATAGACATTCTATTAGGCAGCGATCTCATACCTCAGATAATACTCGAGGGTGCTGAGAAAATTTCAAACAAACTATTGGCACAAAATACTATTTTTGGGTGGATCCTAAGTGGACTAGTTTCGGAACCAGTTACCACCATGACCACTCAGGTTGAAAAAATCTCAAACGAATACCTCAGTTCACAATAATCCCATTACTCTAATTGCCCCCCAAGCGGATAAGAGAATTAAAGCAGAAGCTATAGTCTTACCGCAACTAACAAATATGCTTCCAAGCTATCATATAAATAGCAAGCATTGGCAAAAGGTTTCACACCTAAAGCTAGCAGATCCCAACTGCAACACCCCCGCTCAAATAGACATTCTATTAGGCAGCGATCTCATACCTCAGATAATACTCGAGGGTGTGGAGAAAATTTCGAACAAACTATTGGCACAAAATACTATTTTTGGGTGGATCCTAAGTGGACTAGTTTCGGAACCAGTTACCACCATGACCACTCAGGTTGAGGAAATCTCAAACGAATACCTCAGTTCACAATAATCCCATTACTCTAATTTCTCCCCAAGCGGATAAGAGAATTAAAGCAGAAGCTATAGTCTTACCGCAACTAACAAATATGCTTCCAAGCTATCATATAAATAGCAAGCATTGGCAAAAGGTTTCACACCTAAGGCTAGCAGATCCCAACTGCAACACCCCCGCTCAAATAGACATTCTATTAGGCAGCGATCTCATACCTCAGATAATACTCGAGGGTGTTGAGAAAATTTCAAACAAACTATTGGCACAAAATACTATTTTTGGGTGGATCCTAAGTGGACTAGTTTCGGAACCAGCTACCACCATGACCACTCAGGTTGAGGAAATCTCAAACGAATACCTCAGTTCACAATAATCTCATTACTCTAATTTCCCCCCAAGTGGATAAGAGAATTAAAGCAGAAGCTATAGTCTTACCGCAACTAACAAATATGCTCCCAAGCTATCATATAAATAGCAAGCATTGGCAAAAGGTTTCACACCTAAAGCAAACAGATCCCAATTGCAACACCCCCGCTCAAATAGACATTCTATTAGGCAGCGATCTCATACCTCAGATAATACTCGAGGGTTTTGAGAAAATTTCAAACAAACTATTGGCACAAAATACTATTTTTGGGTGGATCCTAAGTGGACTAGTTTCGGAACCAGTTACCACCATGACCACTCAGGTTGAGGAAATCTCAAACGAATACCTCAGTTCACAATAATTCCATTACTCTAATTTCCCCCCAAGCGGATAAGAGAATTAAAGCAGAAGCTATAGTCTTACCGCAACTAACAAATATGCTTCCAAGCTATCATATAAATAGCAAGCATTGGCAAAAGGTTTCACACTTAAAGCTAGCAGATCCCAACTGCAACACCCCCGCTCAAATAGACATTCTATTAGGCAGCGATCTCATACTTCAGATAATACTCGAGGGTGTTGAGAGAATTTCAAACAAACTATTGGCACAAAATACTATTTTTGGGTGGATCCTAAGTGGACTAGTTTCGGAACCAGTTACCACCATGACCACTCAGGTTGAGGAAATCTCAAACGAATACCTCAGTTCACAATAATCCCATTACTCTAATTTCACCCATTGGCAAAAGGTTTCACACCTAAAGCTAGCAGATCCCAACTGCAAAGCCCCCGCTCAAATAGACATTCTATTAGGCAGCGATCTCATACCTCAGATAATACTCGAGGGCGTTGAGAAAATTTCAAACAAACTATTGGCACAAAATACTATTTTTGGGTGGATCCTAAGTGGACTAGTTTCGGAACCAGTTACCACCATGACCACTCAGGTTGAGGAAATCTCAAACGAATACCTCAGTTCACAATAATCCCATTACTCTAATTTCTCCCCAAGCGGATAAGAGAATTAAAGCAGAAGCTATAGTCTTACCGCAACTAACAAATATGCTTCCAAGCTATCATATAAATAGCAAGCATTGGCAAAAGGTTTCACACCTAAAGCTAGCAGATCCCAACTGCAACACCCCCGCTCAAATAGACATTCTATTAGGCAGCGATCTCATACCTCAGATAATACTCGAGGGTGTTGAGAAAATTTCAAACAAACTATTGGCACAAAATACTATTTTTGGGTGGATTCTAAGTGGACTAGTTTCGGAACCAGTTACCACCATGACCACTCAGGTTGAAAAAATCTCAAACGAATACCTCAGTTCACAATAATCCCATTACTCTAATTGCCCCCCAAGCGGATAAGAGAATTAAAGCAGAAGCTATAGTCTTACCGCAACTAACAAATATGCTTCCAAGCTATCATATAAATAGCAAGCATTGGCAAAAGGTTTCACACCTAAAGCTAGCAGATCCCAACTGCAACACCCCCGCTCAAATAGACATTCTATTAGGCAGCGATCTCATACCTCAGATAATACTCGAGGGTGTTGAGAAAATTTCAAACAAACTATTGGCACAAAATACTATTTTTGGGTGGATCCTAAGTGGACTAGTTTCGGAACCAGTTACCACCATGACCACTCAGGTTGGGGATATCTCAAACGAATACCTCAGTTCACAATAATCCCATTACTCTAATTTCTCCCCAAGCGGATAAGAGAATTAAAGCAGAAGCTATAGTCTTACCGCAACTAACAAATATGCTTCCAAGCTATCATATAAATAGCAAGCATTGGCAAAAGGTTTCACACCTAAAGCTAGCAGATCCCAACTGCAACACCCCCGCTCAAATAGACATTCTATTAGGCAGCGATCTCATACCTCAGATAATACTCGAGGGTGTTGAGAAAATTTCAAACAAACTATTGGCACAAAATACTAGTTTTTGGGTGGATCCTAAGTGGACTAGTTTCGGAGCCAGTTGCCACCATGACCACTCTGGTTGAGGAAATCTCAAACGAATACCTCAGTTCACAATAATCCCATTACTCTAATTTCCCCCCAAGCGGATAAGAGAATTGAAGCAGCAGCTATAGTGTTACCGCAACTAACAAATATGCTTCCTAGCTATCATATAAATAGCAAGCATTGGCAAAAGGTTTCACACCTAAAGCTAGCAGATCCCAATTGCAACACCCCCGCTCAAATAGACATTCTATTAGGCAGCGATCTCATACCTCAGATAATACTCAAGGGTGTTGAGAAAGTTTCAAACAAACTATTGGCACAAAATACTATTTTTGGGTGGATCCTAAGTGGACTAGTTTCGGAACCAGTTACCACCATGACCACTCAGGTTGAGGAAATCTCAAACGAATACCTCAGTTCACAATAATCCCATTACTCTAATTTCACCCATTGGCAAAAGGTTTCACACCTAAAGCTAGCAGATCCCAACTGCAAAGCCCCCGCTCAAATAGACATTCTATTAGGCAGCGATCTCATACCTCAGATAATACTCGAGGGCGTTGAGAAAACTTCAAACAAACTATTGGCACAAAATACTATTTTTGGGTGGATCCTAAGTGGACTAGTTTCGGAACCAGTTACCACCATGACCACTCAGGTTGAGGAAATCTCAAACGAATACCTCAGTTCACAATAATCCCATTACTCTAATTTCTCCCCAAGCGGATAAGAGAATTAAAGCAGAAGCTATAGTCTTACCGCAACTAACAAATATGCTTCCAAGCTATCATATAAATAGCAAGCATTGGCAAAAGGTTTCACACCTAAAGCTAGCAGATCCCAACTGCAACACCCCCGCTCAAATAGACATTCTATTAGGCAGCGATCTCATACCTCAGATAATACTCGAGGGTGTTGAGAAAATTTCAAACAAACTATTGGCACAAAATACTATTTTTGGGTGGATCCTAAGTGGACTAGTTTCGGAACCAGTTACCACCATGACCACTCAGGTTGAAAAAATCTCAAACGAATACCTCAGTTCACAATAATCCCATTACTCTAATTGCCCCCCAAGCGGATAAGAGAATTAAAGCAGAAGCTATAGTCTTACCGCAACTAACAAATATGCTTCCAAGCTATCATATAAATAGCAAGCATTGGCAAAAGGTTTCACACCTAAAGCTAGCAGATCCCAACTGCAACACCCCCGCTCAAATAGACATTCTATTAGGCAGCGATCTCATACCTCAGATAATACTCGAGGGTGTGGAGAAAATTTCGAACAAACTATTGGCACAAAATACTATTTTTGGGTGGATCCTAAGTGGACTAGTTTCGGAACCAGTTACCACCATGACCACTCAGGTTGAGGAAATCTCAAACGAATACCTCAGTTCACAATAATCCCATTACTCTAATTTCTCCCCAAGCGGATAAGAGAATTAAAGCAGAAGCTATAGTCTTACCGCAACTAACAAATATGCTTCCAAGCTATCATATAAATAGCAAGCATTGGCAAAAGGTTTCACACCTAAGGCTAGCAGATCCCAACTGCAACACCCCCGCTCGAATAGACATTCTATTAGGCTGCGATCTCATATCTCAGATAATACTCGAGGGTATTGAGAAAATTTCAAACAAACTATTGGCACAAAATACTATTTTTGGGTGGATCCTAAGTGGACTAGTTTCGGAACCAGTTACCACCATGACCACTCAGGTTGAGGAAATCTCAAACGAATACCTCAGTTCACAATAATCTCATTACTCTAATTTCCCCCCAAGTGGATAAGAGAATTAAAGCAGAAGCTATAGTCTTACCGCAACTAACAAATATGCTCCCAAGCTATCATATAAATAGCAAGCATTGGCAAACAGTTTCACACCTAAAGCAAGCAGATCCCAATTGCAACACCCCCGCTCAAATAGATATTCTATTAGGCAGCGATCTCATACCTCAGATAATACTCGAGGGTTTTGAGAAAATTTCAAACAAACTATTGGCACAAAATACTATTTTTGGGTGGATCCTAAGTGGACTAGTTTCGGAACCAGTTACCACCATGACCACTCAGGTTGAGGAAATCTCAAACGAATACCTCAGTTCACAATAATTCCATTACTCTAATTTCCCCCCAAGCGGATAAGAGAATTAAAGCAGAAGCTATAGTCTTACCGCAACTAACAAATATGCTTCCTAGCTATCATATAAATAGCAAGCATTGGCAAAAGGTTTCACACTTAAAGCTAGCAGATCCCAACTGCAATTGGCACAAAATACTATTTTTGGGTGGATCCTAAGTGGACTAGTTTCGGAACCAGTTACCACCATGACCACTCAGGTTGAGGAAATCTCAAACGAATACCTCTGTTCACAATAATCCCATTACTCTAATTTCCGCCCAAGCGGATAAGAGGATTAAAGCAGAAGCTATAGTCTTACCACAACTAACAAATATGCTTCCAAGCTATCATATAAATAGCAAGCATTGGCAAAAGGTTTCACACCTAAAGCTAGCAGATCCCAACTGCAACACCCCCGCTAAAATAGACATTCTATTAGGCAGCGATCTCATACCTCAGATAATACTCGAGGGTGTTGAGAAAATTTCAAACAAACTATTGGCACAAAATACTATTTTTGGGTGGATCCTAAGTGGACTAGTTTCGGAACCAGTTACCACCATGACCACTCAGGTTGAGGAAATCTCAAACGAATACCTCAGTTCACAATAATTCCATTATTCTAATTTCCCCCCAAGCGGATAAGAGAATTAAAGCAGAAGCTATAGTCTTACCGCAACTAACAAATATGCTTACAAGCTATCATATAAATACCAAGCATTGGCAAAAGGTTTCACACCTAAAACTAGCAGATCCCAACTGCAGCACCCCCGCTCAAATAGACATTCTATTAGGCAGCGATCTCATACCTCAGATAATACTCGAGGGTGTTGAGAACATTTCAAACAAACTATTGGCACAAAATACTATTTTTGGGTGGATCCTAAGTGGACTAGTTTCGGAACCAGTTACCACCATGACCACTCAGGTTGAGGAAATCTCAAACGAATACCTCAGTTCACAATAATCCCATTACACTAATTTCCCCCCAAGCGGATAAGAGAATTAAAGCAGAAGCTATAGTCTTACCGCAACTAACAAATATGCTCCCAAGCTATCATATAAATAGCCAGCATTGGCAAAAGGTTTCACACTTAAAGCTAGCAGATCCCAACTGCAGCACCCCCGCTCAAATAGACATTCTATTAGGCAGCGATCTCATACCTCAGATAATACTCGAGGGTGTTGAGAAAATTTCAAACAAACTATTGGCACAAAATACTATTTTTTGGTGGATCCTAAGTGGACTAGTTTCGGAACCAGTTACCACCATGACCACTCAGGTTGAGGAAATCTCAAACGAATACCTCAGTTCACAATAATCCCATTACACTAATTTCCCCCCAAGCGGATAAGAGAATTAAAGCAGAAGCTATAGTCTTACCGCAACTAACAAATATGCTTACAAGCTATCATATAAATACCAAGCATTGGCAAAAGGTTTCACACCTAAAACTAGCAGATCCCAACTGCAGCACCCCCGCTCAAATAGACATTCTATTAGGCAGCGATCCAATACCTCAGATAATACTCGAGGGTGTTGAGAAAATTTCAAACAAACTATTGGCACAAAATACTATTTTTGGGTGGATCCTAAGTGGACTAGTTTCGGAACCAGTTACCACCATGACCACTCAGGTTGAGGAAATCTCAAACGAATACCTCAGTTCACAATAATCCCATTACACTAATTTCCCCCCAAGCGGATAAGAGAATTAAAGCAGAAGCTATAGTCTTACCGCAACTAAAAAATATGCTTCCAAGCTATCATATAAATAGCAAGCATTGGCAAAAGGTTTCACACTTAAAGCTAGCAGATCCCAACTGCAACACCCCGCTCAAATAGACATTCTTTTAGGCAGCGATCTCATACCTCAGATAATACTCGAGGGTGTTGAGAAAATTTCAAACAAACTATTGGCACAAAATACTAGTTTTTGGGTGGATCCTAAGTGGACTAGTTTCGGAACCAGTTACCACCATGACCACTCAGGTTGAGGAAATCTCAAACGAATACCTCAGTTCACAATAATTCCATTACTCTAATTTCCCCCCAAGCGGATAAGAGAATTAAAGCAGAAGCTATAGTCTTACCGCAACTAACAAATATGCTCCCAAGCTATCATATAAATAGCAAGCATTGGCAAAAGGTTTCACACCTAAAGCAAGCAGATCCCAATTGCAACACCCCCGCTCAAATAGACATTCTATTAGGCAGCGATCTCATACCTCAGATAATACTCAAGGGTTTTGAGAAAATTTCAAACAAACTATTGGCACAAAATACTATTTTTGGGTGGATCCTAAGTGGACTAGTTTCGGAACCAGTTACCACCATGCCCACTCAGGTTGAGGAAATCTCAAACGAATACCTCAGTTCACAATAATTCCATTACTCTAATTTCCCCCCAAGCGGATAAGAGAATTAAAGCAGAAGCTATAGTCTTACCGCAACTAACAAATATGCTTCCAAGCTATCATATAAATAGCAAGCATTGGCAAAAGGTTTCACACTTAAAGCTAGCAGATCCCAACTGCAACACCCCCGCTAAAATAGACATTCTATTAGGCAGCGATCTCATACCTCAGATAATACTCGAGGGTGTTGAGAGAATTTTAAACAAACTATTGGCACAAAATACTATTTTTGGGTGGATCCTAAGTGGACTAGTTTCGGAACCAGTTACCACCATGACCACTCAGGTTGAGGAAATTTCAAACGAATACCTCAGTTCACAATAATCCCATTACTCTAATTTCCGCCCAAGCGGATAAGAGGATTAAAGCAGATGCTATAGTCTTACCACAACTAACAAATATGCTTCCAAGCTATCATATAAATAGCAAGCATTGGCAAAAGGTTTCACACCTAAAGCTAGCAGATCCCAACTGCAACACCCCCGCTAAAATAGACATTCTATTAGGCAGCGATCTCATACCTCAGATAATACTCGAGGGTGTTGAGAAAATTTCAAACAAACTATTGGCACAAAATACTATTTTTGGGTGGATCCTAAGTGGACTAGTTTCGGAACCAGTTACCACCATGACCACTCAGGTTGAGGAAATCTCAAACGAATACCTCAGTTCACAATAATTCCATTACTCTAATTTCCCCCCAAGCGGATAAGAGAATTAAAGCAGAAGCTATAGTCTTACCGCAACTAACAAATATGCTTACAAGCTATCATATAAATACCAAGCATTGGCAAAAGGTTTCACACCTAAAACTAGCAGATCCCAACTGCAGCACCCCCGCTCAAATAGACATTCTATTAGGCAGCGATCTCATACCTCAGATAATACTCGAGGGTGTTGAGAAAATTTCAAACAAACTATTGGCACAAAATACTATTTTTGGGTGGATCCTAAGTGAACTAGTTTCGGAACCAGTTACCACCATGACCACTCAGGTTGAGGAAATCTCAAACGAATACCTCAGTTCACAATAATCCCATTACACTAATTTCCCCCCAAGCGGATAAGAGAATTAAAGCAGAAGCTATAGTCTTACCGCAACTAACAAATATGCTTCCAAGCTATCATATAAATAGCAAGCATTGGCAAAAGGTTTCACACTTAAAGCTAGCAGATCCCAACTGCAACACCCCGCTCAAATAGACATTCTTTTAGGCAGCGATCTCATACCTCAGATAATACTCGAGGGTGTTGAGAAAATTTCAAACAAACTATTGGCACAAAATACTATTTTTGGGTGGATCCTAAGTGAACTAGTTTCGGAACCAGTTACCACCATGACCACTCAGGTTGAGGAAATCTCAAACGAATACCTCAGTTCACAATAATCCCATTACACTAATTTCCCCCCAAGCGGATAAGAGAATTAAAGCAGAAGCTATAGTCTTACCGCAACTAACAAATATGCTTCCAAGCTATCATATAAATAGCAAGCATTGGCAAAAGGTTTCACACTTAAAGCTAGCAGATCCCAACTGCAACACCCCGCTCAAATAGACATTCTTTTAGGCAGCGATCTCATACCTCAGATAATACTCGAGGGTGTTGAGAAAATTTCAAACAAACTATTGGCACAAAATACTATTTTTGGGTGGATCCTAAGTGGACTAGTTTCGGTACCAGTTACCACCATGACCACTCAGGTTGAGGAAATCTCAAACGAATACCTCAGTTCACAATAATCCCATTACACTAATTTCCCCCCAAGCGGATAAGAGAATTAAAGCAGAAGCTATAGTCTTACCGCAACTAACAAATATGCTCCCAAGCTATCATATAAATAGCAAGCATTGGCAAAAGGTTTCACACTTAAAGCTAGCAGATCCCAACTGCAACACCCCCGCTCAAATAGACATTCTATTAGGCAGCGATCTCATACTTCAGATAATACTCGAGGGTGTTGAGAGAATTTTAAACAAACTATTGGCACAAAATACTATTTTTGGGTGGATCCTAAGTGGACTAGTTTCGGAACCAGTTACCACCATGACCACTCAGGTTGAGGAAATCTCAAACGAATACCTCAGTTCACAATAATCCCATTACACTAATTTCCCCCCAAGCGGATAAGAGAATTAAAGCAGAAGCTATAGTCTTACCGCAACTAACAAATATGCTCCCAAGCTATCATATAAATAGCAAGCATTGGCAAAAGGTTTCACACTTAAAGCTAGCAGATCCCAACTGCAACACCCCCGCTCAAATAGACATTCTATTAGGCAGCGATCTCATACTTCAGATAATACTCGAGGGTTTTGAGAAAATTTCAAACAAACTATTGGCACAAAATACTATTTTTGGGTGGATCCTAAGTGGACTAGTTTCGGAACCAGTTACCACCATGACCACTCAGGTTGAGGAAATCTCCAAAATACTAGTTTTTGGGTGGATCCTAAGTGGACTAGTTTCGGAACCAGTTGCCACCATGACCACTCAGGTTGAGGAAATCTCAAACGAATACCTCAGTTCACAATAATCCCATTACACTAATTTCCCCCCAAGCGGATAAGAGAATTAAAGCAGAAGCTATAGTCTTACCGCAACTAACAAATATGCTTCCAAGCTATCATATAAATAGCAAGCATTGGCAAAAGGTTTCACACTTAAAGCTAGCAGATCCCAACTGCAACACCCCGCTCAAATAGACATTCTTTTAGGCAGCGATCTCATACCTCAGATAATACTCGAGGGTGTTGAGAAAATTTCAAACAAACTATTGGCACAAAATACTAGTTTTTGGGTGGATCCTAAGTGGACTAGTTTCGGAACCAGTTACCACCATGACCATTCAGGTTGAGGAAATCTCAAACGAATACCTCAGTTCACAATAATCCCATTACACTAATTTCCCCCCAAGCGGATAAGAGAATTAAAGCAGAAGCTATAGTCTTACCGCAACTAACAAATATGCTTCAAAGCTATCATATAAATAGCAAGCATTGGCAAAAGGTTTCACCCTTAAAGCTAGCAGATCCCAACTGCAACACCCCCGCTCAAAAAGACATTCTATTAGGCAGCGATCTCATACCTCAGATAATACTCGAGGGTGTTGAGAAAATTTCAAACAAACTATTGGCACAAAATACTATTTTTCGGTGGATCCTAAGTGGACTAGTTTTGGAACCAGTTACCACCATGACCACTCAGGTTGAGGAAATCTCAAACGAATACCTCAGTTCACAATAATCCCATTACACTAATTTCCCCCCAAGCGGATAAGAGAATTAAAGCAGAAGCTATAGTCTTACCGCAACTAACAAATATGCTTCCAAGCTATCATATAAATAGCAAGCATTGGCAAAAGGTTTCACACTTAAAGCTAGCAGATCCCAACTGCAACACCCCGCTCAAATAGACATTCTTTTAGGCAGCGATCTCATACCTCAGATAATACTCGAGGGTGTTGAGAAAATTTCAAACAAACTATTGGCACAAAATACTAGTTTTTGGGTGGATCCTAAGTGGACTAGTTTCGGAACCAGTTGCCACCATGACCACTCAGGTTGAGGAAATCTCAAACGAATACCTCAGTTCACAATAATCCCATTACTCTAATTTCCCCCCAAGCGGATAAGAGAATTTAAGCAGAAGCTATAGTGTTACCGCAACTAACAAATATGCTTCCAAGCTATCATATAAATAGCAAGCATTGGCAAAAGGTTTCACACCTTAAGCAAGCAGATCCCAATTGCAACACCCCCGCTCAAATAGACATTCTATTAGGCAGCGATCTCATACCTCAGATAATACTCGAGGGTTTTGAGAAAATTTCAAACAAACTATTGGCACAAAATACTATTTTTGGGTGGATCCTAAGTGGACTAGTTTTGGAACCAGTTACCACCATGACCACTCAGGTTGAGGAAATCTCAAACGAATACCTCAGTTCACAATAATCCCATTACTCTAATTTCCCCCCAAGCGGATAAGAGAATTAAAGCAGAAGCTGTAGTCTTACCGCAACTAACAAATATGCTTCCAAGCTATCATATAAATAGCAAGCATTGGCAAAACGTTTCACATCTAAAGCTAGCAGATCCCAACTGCACCACCCCCCTCAAATAGACATTCTATTAGGCAGCGATCTCATACCTCAGATAATACTCGAGGGTGTTGAGAAAATTTCAAACAAACTATTGGCACAAAATACTATTTTTGGGTGGATCCTAAGTGGACTAGTTTCGGAACCAGTTACCACCATGACCACTCAGGTTGCGGAAATCTAAAACGAATACCTCAGTTCACAATAACCCCATTACTCTAATTTCCCCCCAAGCGGATAAGAGAATTAAAGCAGAAGCTATAGTCTTACCGCAACTAACAAATATGCTTCAAAGCTATCATATAAATAGCAAGCATTGGCAAAAGGTTTCACACCTAAAGCAAGCAGATCCCAACTGCACCACCCCCCTCAAATAGACATTCTATTAGGCAGCGATCTCATACCTCAGATAATACTCGAGGGTGTTGAGAAAATTTCAAACAAACTATTGGCACAAAATACTATTTTTGGGTGGATCCTAAGTGAACTAGTTTCGGAACCAGTTACCACCATGACCACTCAGGTTGAGGAAATCTCAAACGAATACCTCGGTTCACAACAATCCCATTACTCTAATTTCCCCCCAAGCGAATAAGAGAATTAAAGCAGAAGCTATAGTCTTACCGCAACTAACAAATATGCTTCCAAGCTATCATATAAATAGCAAGCATTGGCAAAAGGTTTCACACCTAAGGCTAGCAGATCCCAACTGCAACACCCCCGCTCAAATAGACATTCTATTAGGCAGCGATCTCATACCTCAGATAATACTCGAGGGTGTTGAGAAAATTTCAAACAAACTATTGGCACAAAATACTATTTTTGGGTGGATCCTAAGTGGACTAGTTTCGGAACCAGTGACCACCATGACCACTCAGGTTGAGGAAATCTCAAACGAATACCTCAGTTCACAATAATCCCATTACACTAATTTCCCCCCAAGCGGATAAGTGAATTAAAGCAGAAGCTATAGTCTTACCGCAACTAACAAATATGCTCCCAAGCTATCATATAAATAGCAAGCATTGGCAAAAGGTTTCACATCTTAAGCTAGCAGATCCCAACTGCACCACCCCCCTCAAATAGACATTCTATTAGGCAGCGATCTCATACCTCAGATAATACTCGAGGGTGTTGAGAAAATTTCAAACAAACTATTGGCACAAAATACTAGTTTTTGGGTGGATCCTAAGTGGACTAGTTTCGGAACCAGTTACCACCATGACCACTCAGGTTGAGGAAATCTCAAACGAATACCTCGGTTCACAACAATCCCATTACTCTAATTTCCCCCCAAGCGGATAAGAGAATTAAAGCAGAAGCTATAGTCTTACCGCAACTAACAAATATGCTTCCAAGCTATCATATAAATAGCAAGCATTGGCAAAAGGTTTCACACTTAAAGCTAGCAGATCCCAACTGCAACACCCCGCTCAAATAGACATTCTTTTAGGCAGCGATCTCATACCTCAGATAATGCTCGAGGGTGTTGAGAAAATTTCAAACAAACTATTGGCACAAAATACTAGTTTTTGGGTGGATCCTAAGTGGACTAGTTTCCGAACCAGTTACCACCATGACCACTCAGGTTGAGGAAATCTCAAACGAATACCTCAGTTCACAATAATTCCATTACTCTAATTTCCCCCCAAGCGGAAAAGAGAATTAAAGCAGAAGCTATAGTCTTACCGCAACTAACAAATATGCTCCCAAGCTATCATATAAATAGCAAGCATTGGCAAAAGGTTTCACACCTAAAGCAAGCAGATCCCAATTGCAACACCCCCGCTCAAATAGACATTCTATTAGGCAGCGATCTCATACCTCAGATAATACTCAAGGGTTTTGAGAAAATTTCAAACAAACTATTGGCACAAAATACTATTTTTGGGTGGATCCTAAGTGGACTAGTTTCGGAACCAGTTACCACCATGCCCACTCAGGTTGAGGAAATCTCAAACGAATACCTCAGTTCACAATAATTCCATTACTCTAATTTCCCCCCAAGCGGATAAGAGAATTAAAGCAGAAGCTATAGTCTTACCGCAACTAACAAATATGCTTCCAAGCTATCATATAAATAGCAAGCATTGGCAAAAGGTTTCACACTTAAAGCTAGCAGATCCCAACTGCAACACCCCCGCTAAAATAGACATTCTATTAGGCAGCGATCTCATACCTCAGATAATACTCGAGGGTGTTGAGAGAATTTTAAACAAACTATTGGCACAAAATACTATTTTTGGGTGGATCCTAAGTGGACTAGTTTCGGAACCAGTTACCACCATGACCACTCAGGTTGAGGAAATCTCAAACGAATACCTCAGTTCACAATAATCCCATTACTCTAATTTCCGCCCAAGCGGATAAGAGGATTAAAGCAGAAGCTATAGTCTTACCACAACTAACAAATATGCTTCCAAGCTATCATATAAATAGCAAGCATTGGCAAAAGGTTTCACACCTAAAGCTAGCAGATCCCAACTGCAGCACCCCCGCTCAAATAGACATTCTATTAGGCAGCGATCTCATACCTCAGATAATACTCGAGGGTGTTGAGAAAATTTCAAACAAACTATTGGCACAAAATACTATTTTTGTGTGGATCCTAAGTGGACTAGTTTCGGAACCAGTTACCACCATGACCACTCAGGTTGAGGAAATCTCAAACGAATACCTCAGTTCACAATAATCCCATTACACTAATTTCCCCCCAAGCGGATAAGAGAATTAAAGCAGAAGCTATAGTCTTACCGCAACTAACAAATATGCTCCCAAGCTATCATATAAATACCAAGCATTGGCAAAAGGTTTCACACCTAAAACTAGCAGATCCCAACTGCAGCACCCCCGCTCAAATAGACATTCTATTAGGCAGCGATCTCATACCTCAGATAATACTCGAGGGTGTTGAGAAAATTTCAAACAAACTATTGGCACAAAATACTATTTTTGGGTGGATCCTAAGTGGACTAGTTTCGGAACCAGTTACCACCATGACCACTCAGGTTGAGGAAATCTCAAACGAATACCTCAGTTCACAATAATCCCATTACTCTAATTTCCGCCCAAGCGGATAAGAGGATTAAAGCAGAAGCTATAGTCTTACCACAACTAACAAATATGCTTCCAAGCTATCATATAAATAGCAAGCATTGGCAAAAGGTTTCACACCTAAAGCTAGCAGATCCCAACTGCAGCACCCCCGCTCAAATAGACATTCTATTAGGCAGCGATCTCATACCTCAGATAATACTCGAGGGTGTTGAGAAAATTTCAAACAAACTATTGGCACAAAATACTATTTTTGGGTGGATCCTAAGTGGACTAGTTTCGGAACCAGTTACCACCATGACCACTCAGGTTGAGGAAATCTCAAACGAATACCTCAGTTCACAATAATTCCATTACTCTAATTTCCCCCCAAGCGGATAAGAGAATTAAAGCAGAAGCTATAGTCTTACCGCAACTAACAAATATGCTTACAAGCTATCATATAAATACCAAGCATTGGCAAAAGGTTTCACACCTAAAACTAGCAGATCCCAACTGCAGCACCCCCGCTCAAATAGACATTCTATTAGGCAGCGATCTCATACCTCAGATAATACTCGAGGGTGTTGAGAAAATTTCAAACAAACTATTGGCACAAAATACTATTTTTGGGTGGATCCTAAGTGGACTAGTTTCGGAACCAGTTACCACCATGACCACTCAGGTTGAGGAAATCTCAAACGAATACCTCAGTTCACAATAATCCCATTACACTAATTTCCCCCCAAGCGGATAAGAGAATTAAAGCAGAAGCTATAGTCTTACCGCAACTAACAAATATGCTCCCAAGCTATCATATAAATAGCAAGCATTGGCAAAAGGTTTCACACTTAAAGCTAGCAGATCCCAACTGCAGCACCCCCGCTCAAATAGACATTCTATTAGGCAGCGATCTCATACCTCAGATAATACTCGAGGGTGTTGAGAAAATTTCAAACAAACTATTGGCACAAAATACTATTTTTGGGTGGATCCTAAGTGGACTAGTTTCGGTACCAGTTACCACCATGACCACTCAGGTTGAGGAAATCTCAAACGAATACCTCAGTTCACAATAATCCCATTACACTAATTTCCCCCCAAGCGGATAAGAGAATTAAAGCAGAAGCTATAGTCTTACCGCAACTAACAAATATGCTTCCAAGCTATCATATAAATAGCAAGCATTGGCAAAAGGTTTCACACTTAAAGCTAGCAGATCCCAACTGCAACACCCCGCTCAAATAGACATTCTTTTAGGCAGCGATCTCATACCTCAGATAATACTCGAGGGTGTTGAGAAAATTTCAAACAAACTATTGGCACAAAATACTATTTTTGGGTGGATCCTAAGTGAACTAGTTTCGGAACCAGTTACCACCATGACCACTCAGGTTGAGGAAATCTCAAACGAATACCTCAGTTCACAATAATCCCATTACACTAATTTCCCCCCAAGCGGATAAGAGAATTAAAGCAGAAGCTATAGTCTTACCGCAACTAACAAATATGCTTCCAAGCTATCATATAAATAGCAAGCATTGGCAAAAGGTTTCACACTTAAAGCTAGCAGATCCCAACTGCAACACCCCGCTCAAATAGACATTCTTTTAGGCAGCGATCTCATACCTCAGATAATACTCGAGGGTGTTGAGAAAATTTCAAACAAACTATTGGCACAAAATACTATTTTTGGGTGGATCCTAAGTGGACTAGTTTCGGTACCAGTTACCACCATGACCACTCAGGTTGAGGAAATCTCAAACGAATACCTCAGTTCACAATAATCCCATTACACTAATTTCCCCCCAAGCGGATAAGAGAATTAAAGCAGAAGCTATAGTCTTACCGCAACTAACAAATATGCTCCCCAGCTATCATATAAATAGCAAGCATTGGCAAAAGGTTTCACACTTAAAGCTAGCAGATCCCAACTGCAACACCCCCGCTCAAATAGACATTCTATTAGGCAGCGATCTCATACTTCAGATAATACTCGAGGGTGTTGAGAGAATTTTAAACAAACTATTGGCACAAAATACTATTTTTGGGTGGATCCTAAGTGGACTAGTTTCGGAACCAGTTACCACCATGACCACTCAGGTTGAGGAAATCTCAAACGAATACCTCAGTTCACAATAATCCCATTACACTAATTTCCCCCCAAGCGGATAAGAGAATTAAAGCAGAAGCTATAGTCTTACCGCAACTAACAAATATGCTCCCAAGCTATCATATAAATAGCAAGCATTGGCAAAAGGTTTCACACTTAAAGCTAGCAGATCCCAACTGCAACACCCCCGCTCAAATAGACATTCTATTAGGCAGCGATCTCATACTTCAGATAATACTCGAGGGTTTTGAGAAAATTTCAAACAAACTATTGGCACAAAATACTATTTTTGGGTGGATCCTAAGTGGACTAGTTTCGGAACCAGTTACCACCATGACCACTCAGGTTGAGGAAATCTCAAACGAATACCTCAGTTCACAATAATTCCATTACTCTAATTTCCCCCCAAGCGGATAAGAGAATTAAAGCAGAAGCTATAGTCTTACCGCAACTAACAAATATGCTTACAAGCTATCATATAAATACCAAGCATTGGCAAAAGGTTTCACACCTAAAACTAGCAGATCCCAACTGCAGCACCCCCGCTCAAATAGACATTCTATTAGGCAGCGATCTCATACCTCAGATAATACTCGAGGGTGTTGAGAAAATTTCAAACAAACTATTGGCACAAAATACTATTTTTGGGTGGATCCTAAGTGGACTAGTTTCGGAACCAGTTACCACCATGACCACTCAGGTTGAGGAAATCTCAAACGAATACCTCAGTTCACAATAATCCCATTACACTAATTTCCCCCCAAGCGGATAAGAGAATTAAAGCAGAAGCTATAGTCTTACCGCAACTAACAAATATGCTCCCAAGCTATCATATAAATAGCAAGCATTGGCAAAAGGTTTCACACTTAAAGCTAGCAGATCCCAACTGCAGCACCCCCGCTCAAATAGACATTCTATTAGGCAGCGATCTCATACCTCAGATAATACTCGAGGGTGTTGAGAAAATTTCAAACAAACTATTGGCACAAAATACTATTTTTGGGTGGATCCTAAGTGGACTAGTTTCGGTACCAGTTACCACCATGACCACTCAGGTTGAGGAAATCTCAAACGAATACCTCAGTTCACAATAATCCCATTACACTAATTTCCCCCCAAGCGGATAAGAGAATTAAAGCAGAAGCTATAGTCTTACCGCAACTAACAAATATGCTTCCAAGCTATCATATAAATAGCAAGCATTGGCAAAAGGTTTCACACTTAAAGCTAGCAGATCCCAACTGCAACACCCCGCTCAAATAGACATTCTTTTAGGCAGCGATCTCATACCTCAGATAATGCTCGAGGGTGTTGAGAAAATTTCAAACAAACTATTGGCACAAAATACTAGTTTTTGGGTGGATCCTAAGTGGACTAGTTTCGGAACCAGTTACCACCATGACCACTCAGGTTGAGGAAATCTCAAACGAATACCTCAGTTCACAATAATTCCATTACTCTAATTTCCCCCCAAGCGGAAAAGAGAATTAAAGCAGAAGCTATAGTCTTACCGCAACTAACAAATATGCTCCCAAGCTATCATATAAATAGCAAGCATTGGCAAAAGGTTTCACACCTAAAGCAAGCAGATCCCAATTGCAACACCCCCGCTCAAATAGACATTCTATTAGGCAGCGATCTCATACCTCAGATAATACTCAAGGGTTTTGAGAAAATTTCAAACAAACTATTGGCACAAAATACTATTTTTGGGTGGATCCTAAGTGGACTAGTTTCGGAACCAGTTACCACCATGACCACTCAGGTTGAGGAAATCTCAAACGAATACCTCAGTTCACAATAATCCCATTACACTAATTTCCCCCCAAGCGGATAAGAGAATTAAAGCAGAAGCTATAGTCTTACCGCAACTAACAAATATGCTCCCAAGCTATCATATAAATAGCAAGCATTGGCAAAAGGTTTCACACTTAAAGCTAGCAGATCCCAACTGCAGCACCCCCGCTCAAATAGACATTCTATTAGGCAGCGATCTCATACCTCAGATAATACTCGAGGGTGTTGAGAAAATTTCAAACAAACTATTGGCACAAAATACTATTTTTGGGTGGATCCTAAGTGGACTAGTTTCGGTACCAGTTACCACCATGACCACTCAGGTTGAGGAAATCTCAAACGAATACCTCAGTTCACAATAATCCCATTACACTAATTTCCCCCCAAGCGGATAAGAGAATTAAAGCAGAAGCTATAGTCTTACCGCAACTAACAAATATGCTCCCAAGCTATCATATAAATAGCAAGCATTGGCAAAAGGTTTCACACTTAAAGCTAGCAGATCCCAACTGCAGCACCCCCGCTCAAATAGACATTCTATTAGGCAGCGATCTCATACCTCAGATAATACTCGAGGGTGTTGAGAAAATTTCAAACAAACTATTGGCACAAAATACTATTTTTGGGTGGATCCTAAGTGGACTAGTTTCGGAACCAGTTACCACCATGACCACTCAGGTTGAGGAAATCTCAAACGAATACCTCAGTTCACAATAATTCCATTACTCTAATTTCCCCCCAAGCGGATAAGAGAATTAAAGCAGAAGCTATAGTCTTACCGCAACTAACAAATATGCTTACAAGCTATCATATAAATACCAAGCATTGGCAAAAGGTTTCACACCTAAAACTAGCAGATCCCAACTGCAGCACCCCCGCTCAAATAGACATTCTATTAGGCAGCGATCTCATACCTCAGATAATACTCGAGGGTGTTGAGAAAATTTCAAACAAACTATTGGCACAAAATACTATTTTTGGGTGGATCCTAAGTGGACTAGTTTCGGAACCAGTTACCACCATGACCACTCAGGTTGAGGAAATCTCAAACGAATACCTCAGTTCACAATAATCCCATTACACTAATTTCCCCCCAAGCGGATAAGAGAATTAAAGCAGAAGCTATAGTCTTACCGCAACTAACAAATATGCTCCCAAGCTATCATATAAATAGCAAGCATTGGCAAAAGGTTTCACACTTAAAGCTAGCAGATCCCAACTGCAGCACCCCCGCTCAAATAGACATTCTATTAGGCAGCGATCTCATACCTCAGATAATACTCGAGGGTGTTGAGAAAATTTCAAACAAACTATTGGCACAAAATACTATTTTTGGGTGGATCCTAAGTGGACTAGTTTCGGTACCAGTTACCACCATGACCACTCAGGTTGAGGAAATCTCAAACGAATACCTCAGTTCACAATAATCCCATTACACTAATTTCCCCCCAAGCGGATAAGAGAATTAAAGCAGAAGCTATAGTCTTACCGCAACTAACAAATATGCTTCCAAGCTATCATATAAATAGCAAGCATTGGCAAAAGGTTTCACACTTAAAGCTAGCAGATCCCAACTGCAACACCCCGCTCAAATAGACATTCTTTTAGGCAGCGATCTCATACCTCAGATAATGCTCGAGGGTGTTGAGAAAATTTCAAACAAACTATTGGCACAAAATACTAGTTTTTGGGTGGATCCTAAGTGGACTAGTTTCGGAACCAGTTACCACCATGACCACTCAGGTTGAGGAAATCTCAAACGAATATCTCAGTTCACAATAATTCCATTACTCTAATTTCCCCCCAAGCGGAAAAGAGAATTAAAGCAGAAGCTATAGTCTTACCGCAACTAACAAATATGCTCCCAAGCTATCATATAAATAGCAAGCATTGGCAAAAGGTTTCACACCTAAAGCAAGCAGATCCCAATTGCAACACCCCCGCTCAAATAGACATTCTATTAGGCAGCGATCTCATACCTCAGATAATACTCAAGGGTTTTGAGAAAATTTCAAACAAACTATTGGCACAAAATACTATTTTTGGGTGGATCCTAAGTGGACTAGTTTCGGAACCAGTTACCACCATGCCCACTCAGGTTGAGGAAATCTCAAACGAATACCTCAGTTCACAATAATTCCATTACTCTAATTTCCCCCCAAGCGGATAAGAGAATTAAAGCAGAAGCTATAGTCTTACCGCAACTAACAAATATGCTTCCAAGCTATCATATAAATAGCAAGCATTGGCAAAAGGTTTCACACTTAAAGCTAGCAGATCCCAACTGCAACACCCCCGCTAAAATAGACATTCTATTAGGCAGCGATCTCATACCTCAGATAATACTCGAGGGTGTTGAGAGAATTTTAAACAAACTATTGGCACAAAATACTATTTTTGGGTGGATCCTAAGTGGACTAGTTTCGGAACCAGTTACCACCATGACCACTCAGGTTGAGGAAATCTCAAACGAATACCTCAGTTCACAATAATCCCATTACTCTAATTTCCGCCCAAGCGGATAAGAGGATTAAAGCAGAAGCTATAGTCTTACCACAACTAACAAATATGCTTCCAAGCTATCATATAAATAGCAAGCATTGGCAAAAGGTTTCACACCTAAAGCTAGCAGATCCCAACTGCAACACCCCCGCTAAAATAGACATTCTATTAGGCAGCGATCTCATACCTCAGATAATACTCGAGGGTGTTGAGAAAATTTCAAACAAACTATTGGCACAAAATACTATTTTTGGGTGGATCCTAAGTGGACTAGTTTCGGAACCAGTTACCACCATGACCACTCAGGTTGAGGAAATCTCAAACGAATACCTCAGTTCACAATAATTCCATTACTCTAATTTCCCCCCAAGCGGATAAGAGAATTAAAGCAGAAGCTATAGTCTTACCGCAACTAACAAATATGCTTACAAGCTATCATATAAATACCAAGCATTGGCAAAAGGTTTCACACCTAAAACTAGCAGATCCCAACTGCAGCACCCCCGCTCAAATAGACATTCTATTAGGCAGCGATCTCATACCTCAGATAATACTCGAGGGTGTTGAGAAAATTTCAAACAAACTATTGGCACAAAATACTATTTTTGGGTGGATCCTAAGTGGACTAGTTTCGGAACCAGTTACCACCATGACCACTCAGGTTGAGGAAATCTCAAACGAATACCTCAGTTCACAATAATCCCATTACACTAATTTCCCCCCAAGCGGATAAGAGAATTAAAGCAGAAGCTATAGTCTTACCGCAACTAACAAATATGCTCCCAAGCTATCATATAAATAGCAAGCATTGGCAAAAGGTTTCACACTTAAAGCTAGCAGATCCCAACTGCAGCACCCCCGCTCAAATAGACATTCTATTAGGCAGCGATCTCATACCTCAGATAATACTCGAGGGTGTTGAGAAAATTTCAAACAAACTATTGGCACAAAATACTATTTTTGGGTGGATCCTAAGTGGACTAGTTTCGGTACCAGTTACCACCATGACCACTCAGGTTGAGGAAATCTCAAACGAATACCTCAGTTCACAATAATCCCATTACACTAATTTCCCCCCAAGCGGATAAGAGAATTAAAGCAGAAGCTATAGTCTTACCGCAACTAACAAATATGCTTCCAAGCTATCATATAAATAGCAAGCATTGGCAAAAGGTTTCACACTTAAAGCTAGCAGATCCCAACTGCAACACCCCGCTCAAATAGACATTCTTTTAGGCAGCGATCTCATACCTCAGATAATACTCGAGGGTGTTGAGAAAATTTCAAACAAACTATTGGCACAAAATACTATTTTTGGGTGGATCCTAAGTGAACTAGTTTCGGAACCAGTTACCACCATGACCACTCAGGTTGAGGAAATCTCAAACGAATACCTCAGTTCACAATAATCCCATTACACTAATTTCCCCCCAAGCGGATAAGAGAATTAAAGCAGAAGCTATAGTCTTACCGCAACTAACAAATATGCTTCCAAGCTATCATATAAATAGCAAGCATTGGCAAAAGGTTTCACACTTAAAGCTAGCAGATCCCAACTGCAACACCCCGCTCAAATAGACATTCTTTTAGGCAGCGATCTCATACCTCAGATAATACTCGAGGGTGTTGAGAAAATTTCAAACAAACTATTGGCACAAAATACTATTTTTGGGTGGATCCTAAGTGGACTAGTTTCGGTACCAGTTACCACCATGACCACTCAGGTTGAGGAAATCTCAAACGAATACCTCAGTTCACAATAATCCCATTACACTAATTTCCCCCCAAGCGGATAAGAGAATTAAAGCAGAAGCTATAGTCTTACCGCAACTAACAAATATGCTCCCAAGCTATCATATAAATACCAAGCATTGGCAAAAGGTTTCACACTTAAAGCTAGCAGATCCCAACTGCAACACCCCCGCTCAAATAGACATTCTATTAGGCAGCGATCTCATACTTCAGATAATACTCGAGGGTGTTGAGAGAATTTTAAACAAACTATTGGCACAAAATACTATTTTTGGGTGGATCCTAAGTGGACTAGTTTCGGAACCAGTTACCACCATGACCACTCAGGTTGAGGAAATCTCAAACGAATACCTCAGTTCACAATAATCCCATTACACTAATTTCCCCCCAAGCGGATAAGAGAATTAAAGCAGAAGCTATAGTCTTACCGCAACTAACAAATATGCTCCCAAGCTATCATATAAATAGCAAGCATTGGCAAAAGGTTTCACACTTAAAGCTAGCAGATCCCAACTGCAACACCCCCGCTCAAATAGACATTCTATTAGGCAGCGATCTCATACTTCAGATAATACTCGAGGGTTTTGAGAAAATTTCAAACAAACTATTGGCACAAAATACTATTTTTGGGTGGATCCTAAGTGGACTAGTTTCGGAACCAGTTACCACCATGACCACTCAGGTTGAGGAAATCTCAAACGAATACCTCAGTTCACAATAATTCCATTACTCTAATTTCCCCCCAAGCGGATAAGAGAATTAAAGCAGAAGCTATAGTCTTACCGCAACTAACAAATATGCTTACAAGCTATCATATAAATACCAAGCATTGGCAAAAGGTTTCACACCTAAAACTAGCAGATCCCAACTGCAGCACCCCCGCTCAAATAGACATTCTATTAGGCAGCGATCTCATACCTCAGATAATACTCGAGGGTGTTGAGAAAATTTCAAACAAACTATTGGCACAAAATACTATTTTTGGGTGGATCCTAAGTGGACTAGTTTCGGAACCAGTTACCACCATGACCACTCAGGTTGAGGAAATCTCAAACGAATACCTCAGTTCACAATAATCCCATTACACTAATTTCCCCCCAAGCGGATAAGAGAATTAAAGCAGAAGCTATAGTCTTACCGCAACTAACAAATATGCTCCCAAGCTATCATATAAATAGCAAGCATTGGCAAAAGGTTTCACACTTAAAGCTAGCAGATCCCAACTGCAGCACCCCCGCTCAAATAGACATTCTATTAGGCAGCGATCTCATACCTCAGATAATACTCGAGGGTGTTGAGAAAATTTCAAACAAACTATTGGCACAAAATACTATTTTTGGGTGGATCCTAAGTGGACTAGTTTCGGTACCAGTTACCACCATGACCACTCAGGTTGAGGAAATCTCAAACGAATACCTCAGTTCACAATAATCCCATTACACTAATTTCCCCCCAAGCGGATAAGAGAATTAAAGCAGAAGCTATAGTCTTACCGCAACTAACAAATATGCTTCCAAGCTATCATATAAATAGCAAACATTGGCAAAAGGTTTCACACTTAAAGCTAGCAGATCCCAACTGCAACACCCCGCTCAAATAGACATTCTTTTAGGCAGCGATCTCATACCTCAGATAATACTCGAGGGTGTTGAGAAAATTTCAAACAAACTATTGGCACAAAATACTATTTTTGGGTGGATCCTAAGTGAACTAGTTTCGGAACCAGTTACCACCATGACCACTCAGGTTGAGGAAATCTCAAACGAATACCTCAGTTCACAATAATCCCATTACACTAATTTCCCCCCAAGCGGATAAGAGAATTAAAGCAGAAGCTATAGTCTTACCGCAACTAACAAATATGCTTCCAAGCTATCATATAAATAGCAAGCATTGGCAAAAGGTTTCACACTTAAAGCTAGCAGATCCCAACTGCAACACCCCGCTCAAATAGACATTCTTTTAGGCAGCGATCTCATACCTCAGATAATACTCGAGGGTGTTGAGAAAATTTCAAACAAACTATTGGCACAAAATACTATTTTTGGGTGGATCCTAAGTGGACTAGTTTCGGTACCAGTTACCACCATGACCACTCAGGTTGAGGAAATCTCAAACGAATACCTCAGTTCACAATAATCCCATTACACTAATTTCCCCCCAAGCGGATAAGAGAATTAAAGCAGAAGCTATAGTCTTACCGCAACTAACAAATATGCTCCCAAGCTATCATATAAATAGCAAGCATTGGCAAAAGGTTTCACACTTAAAGCTAGCAGATCCCAACTGCAACACCCCCGCTCAAATAGACATTCTATTAGGCAGCGATCTCATACTTCAGATAATACTCGAGGGTGTTGAGAGAATTTTAAACAAACTATTGGCACAAAATACTATTTTTGGGTGGATCCTAAGTGGACTAGTTTCGGAACCAGTTACCACCATGACCACTCAGGTTGAGGAAATCTCAAACGAATACCTCAGTTCACAATAATCCCATTACACTAATTTCCCCCCAAGCGGATAAGAGAATTAAAGCAGAAGCTATAGTCTTACCGCAACTAACAAATATGCTCCCAAGCTATCATATAAATAGCAAGCATTGGCAAAAGGTTTCACACTTAAAGCTAGCAGATCCCAACTGCAACACCCCCGCTCAAATAGACATTCTATTAGGCAGCGATCTCATACTTCAGATAATACTCGAGGGTTTTGAGAAAATTTCAAACAAACTATTGGCACAAAATACTATTTTTGGGTGGATCCTAAGTGGACTAGTTTCGGAACCAGTTACCACCATGACCACTCAGGTTGAGGAAATCTCAAACGAATACCTCAGTTCACAATAATTCCATTACTCTAATTTCCCCCCAAGCGGATAAGAGAATTAAAGCAGAAGCTATAGTCTTACCGCAACTAACAAATATGCTTACAAGCTATCATATAAATACCAAGCATTGGCAAAAGGTTTCACACCTAAAACTAGCAGATCCCAACTGCAGCACCCCCGCTCAAATAGACATTCTATTAGGCAGCGATCTCATACCTCAGATAATACTCGAGGGTGTTGAGAAAATTTCAAACAAACTATTGGCACAAAATACTATTTTTGGGTGGATCCTAAGTGGACTAGTTTCGGAACCAGTTACCACCATGACCACTCAGGTTGAGGAAATCTCAAACGAATACCTCAGTTCACAATAATCCCATTACACTAATTTCCCCCCAAGCGGATAAGAGAATTAAAGCAGAAGCTATAGTCTTACCGCAACTAACAAATATGCTCCCAAGCTATCATATAAATAGCAAGCATTGGCAAAA
Source organism: Bactrocera oleae (assembly GCF_042242935.1). Lineage (NCBI taxonomy): Eukaryota > Metazoa > Arthropoda > Insecta > Diptera > Tephritidae > Bactrocera > Bactrocera oleae. Next base: position 11,848,535 of record NC_091541.1, on the reverse strand, counting down.
GGTTTCACACTTAAAGCTAGCAGATCCCAACTGCAGCACCCCCGCTCAAATAGACATTCTATTAGGCAGCGATCTCATACCTCAGATAATACTCGAGGGTGTTGAGAAAATTTCAAACAAACTATTGGCACAAAATACTATTTTTGGGTGGATCCTAAGTGGATTAGTTTCGGTACCAGTTACCACCATGACCACTCAGGTTGAGGAAATCTCAAACGAATACCTCAGTTCACAATAATCCCATTACACTAATTTCCCCCCAAGCGGATAAGAGAATTAAAGCAGAAGCTATAGTCTTACCGCAACTAACAAATATGCTTCCAAGCTATCATATAAATAGCAAACATTGGCAAAAGGTTTCACACTTAAAGCTAGCAGATCCCAACTGCAACACCCCGCTCAAATAGACATTCTTTTAGGCAGCGATCTCATACCTCAGATAATACTCGAGGGTGTTGAGAAAATTTCAAACAAACTATTGGCACAAAATACTATTTTTGGGTGGATCCTAAGTGAACTAGTTTCGGAACCAGTTACCACCATGACCACTCAGGTTGAGGAAATCTCAAACGAATACCTCAGTTCACAATAATCCCATTACACTAATTTCCCCCCAAGCGGATAAGAGAATTAAAGCAGAAGCTATAGTCTTACCGCAACTAACAAATATGCTTCCAAGCTATCATATAAATAGCAAGCATTGGCAAAAGGTTTCACACTTAAAGCTAGCAGATCCCAACTGCAACACCCCGCTCAAATAGACATTCTTTTAGGCAGCGATCTCATACCTCAGATAATACTCGAGGGTGTTGAGAAAATTTCAAACAAACTATTGGCACAAAATACTATTTTTGGGTGGATCTTAAGTGGACTAGTTTCGGTACCAGTTACCACCATGACCACTCAGGTTGAGGAAATCTCAAACGAATACCTCAGTTCACAATAATCCCATTACACTAATTTCCCCCCAAGCGGATAAGAGAATTAAAGCAGAAGCTATAGTCTTACCGCAACTAACAAATATGCTCCCAAGCTATCATATAAATAGCAAGCATTGGCAAAAGGTTTCACACTTAAAGCTAGCAGATCCCAACTGCAACACCCCCGCTCAAATAGACATTCTATTAGGCAGCGATCTCATACTTCAGATAATACTCGAGGGTGTTGAGAGAATTTTAAACAAACTATTGGCACAAAATACTATTTTTGGGTGGATCCTAAGTGGACTAGTTTCGGAACCAGTTACCACCATGACCACTCAGGTTGAGGAAATCTCAAACGAATACCTCAGTTCACAATAATCCCATTACACTAATTTCCCCCCAAGCGGATAAGAGAATTAAAGCAGAAGCTATAGTCTTACCGCAACTAACAAATATGCTCCCAAGCTATCATATAAATAGCAAGCATTGGCAAAAGGTTTCACACTTAAAGCTAGCAGATCCCAACTGCAACACCCCCGCTCAAATAGACATTCTATTAGGCAGCGATCTCATACTTCAGATAATACTCGAGGGTTTTGAGAAAATTTCAAACAAACTATTGGCACAAAATACTATTTTTGGGTGGATCCTAAGTGAACTAGTTTCGGAACCAGTTACCACCATGAGCACTCAGGTTGAGGAAATCTCCAAAATACTAGTTTTTGGGTGGATCCTAAGTGGACTAGTTTCGGAACCAGTTGCCACCATGACCACTCAGGTTGAGGAAATCTCAAACGAATACCTCAGTTCACAATAATCCCATTACACTAATTTCCCCCCAAGCGGATAAGAGAATTAAAGCAGAAGCTATAGTCTTACCGCAACTAACAAATATGCTTCCAAGCTATCATATAAATAGCAAGCATTGGCAAAAGGTTTCACACTTAAAGCTAGCAGATCCCAACTGCAACACCCCGCTCAAATAGACATTCTTTTAGGCAGCGATCTCATACCTCAGATAATACTCGAGGGTGTTGAGAAAATTTCAAACAAACTATTGGCACAAAATACTAGTTTTTGGGTGGATCCTAAGTGGACTAGTTTCGGAACCAGTTACCACCATGACCATTCAGGTTGAGGAAATCTCAAACGAATACCTCAGTTCACAATAATCCCATTACACTAATTTCCCCCCAAGCGGATAAGAGAATTAAAGCAGAAGCTATAGTCTTACCGCAAATAACAAATATGCTTCAAAGCTATCATATAAATAGCAAGCATTGGCAAAAGGTTTCACCCTTAAAGCTAGCAGATCCCAACTGCAACACCCCCGCTCAAAAAGACATTCTATTAGGCAGCGATCTCATACCTCAGATAATACTCGAGGGTGTTGAGAAAATTTCAAACAAACTATTGGCACAAAATACTATTTTTGGGTGGATCCTAAGTGGACTAGTTTTGGAACCAGTTACCACCATGACCACTCAGGTTGAGGAAATCTCAAACGAATACCTCAGTTCACAATAATCCCATTACACTAATTTCCCCCCAAGCGGATAAGAGAATTAAAGCAGAAGCTATAGTCTTACCGCAACTAACAAATATGCTTCCAAGCTATCATATAAATAGCAAGCATTGGCAAAAGGTTTCACACTTAAAGCTAGCAGATCCCAACTGCAACACCCCGCTCAAATAGACATTCTTTTAGGCAGCGATCTCATACCTCAGATAATACTCGAGGGTGTTGAGAAAATTTCAAACAAACTATTGGCACAAAATACTAGTTTTTGGGTGGATCCTAAGTGGACTAGTTTCGGAACCAGTTGCCACCGTGACCACTCAGGTTGAGGAAATCTCAAACGAATACCTCAGTTCACAATAATCCCATTACTCTAATTTCCCCCCAAGCGGATAAGAGAATTTAAGCAGAAGCTATAGTGTTACCGCAACTAACAAATATGCTTCCAAGCTATCATATAAATAGCAAGCATTGGCAAAAGGTTTCACACCTTAAGCAAGCAGATCCCAATTGCAACACCCCCGCTCAAATAGACATTCTATTAGGCAGCGATCTCATACCTCAGATAATACTCGAGGGTTTTGAGAAAATTTCAAACAAACTATTGGCACAAAATACTATTTTTGGGTGGATCCTAAGTGGACTAGTTTTGGAACCAGTTACCACCATGACCACTCAGGTTGAGGAAATCTCAAACGAATACCTCAGTTCACAATAATCCCATTACTCTAATTTCCCCCCAAGCGGATAAGAGAATTAAAGCAGAAGCTGTAGTCTTACCGCAACTAACAAATATGCTTCCAAGCTATCATATAAATAGCAAGCATTGGCAAAAGGTTTCACATCTAAAGCTAGCAGATCCCAACTGCACCACCCCCCTCAAATAGACATTCTATTAGGCAGCGATCTCATACCTCAGATAATACTCGAGGGTGTTGAGAAAATTTCAAACAAACTATTGGCACAAAATACTATTTTTGGGTGGATCCTAAGTGGACTAGTTTCGGAACCAGTTACCACCATGACCACTCAGGTTGCGGAAATCTCAAACGAAAACCTCAGTTCACAATAACCCCATTACTCTAATTTCCCCCCAAGCGGATAAGAGAATTAAAGCAGAAGCTATAGTCTTACCGCAACTAACAAATATGCTTCAAAGCTATCATATAAATAGCAAGCATTGGCAAAAGGTTTCACCCTTAAAGCTAGCAGATCCCAATTGCAACACCCCCGCTCAAATAGACATTCTATTAGGCAGCGATCTCATACCTCAGATAATACTCGAGGGTTTTGAGAAAATTTCAAACAAACTATTGGCACAAAATACTATTTTTGGGTGGATCCTAAGTGGACTAGTTTCGGAACCAGTTACCACCATGACCACTCAGGTTGAAGAAATCTCAAACGAATACCTCAGTTCACAATAATCCCATTACTCTAATTTCCCCCCAAGCGGATAAAAAAATTAAAGCAGAAGCTACAGTCGTACCGCAACTAACAAATATGCTTCCAAGCTATCATATAAATAGCAAGCATTGGCAAAAGGTTTCACATCTAAAGCTAGCAGATCCCAACTGCACCACCCCCCTCAAATAGACATTCTATTAGGCAGCGATCTCATACCTCAGATAATACTCGAGGGTGTTGAGAAAATTTCAAACAAACTATTGGCACAAAATACTATTTTTGGGTGGATCCTAAGTGGACTAGTTTCGGAACCAGTTACCACCATGACCACTCAGGTTGCGGAAATCTCAAACGAATACCTCAGTTCACAATAACCCCATTACTCTAATTTCCCCCCAAGCGGATAAGAGAATTAAAGCAGAAGCTATAGTCTTACCGCAACTAACAAATATGCTTCAAAGCTATCATATAAATAGCAAGCATTGGCAAAAGGTTTCACCCTTAAAGCTAGCAGATCCCAACTGCAACACCCCCGCTCAAATAGACATTCTATTAGGCAGCGATCTCATACCTCAGATAATACTCGAGGGTGTTGAGAAAATTTCAAACAAACTATTGGCACAAAATACTATTTTTGGGTGGATCCTAAGTGGACTAGTTTTGGAACCAGTTACCACCATGACCACTCAGGTTGAGGAAATCTCAAACGAATACCTCAGTTCACAATAATCCCATTACTCTAATTTCCTCCCAAGTGGATAAGAGGATTAAAGCAGAAGCTATAGTCTTACCACAACTAACAAATATGTTACCAAGCTATCATATAAATAGCAAGCATTGGCAAAAGGTTTCACACCTAAAGCTAGCAGATCCCAACTGCAACACCCCCGCTAAAATAGACATTCTATTAGGCAGCGATCTCATACCACAGATAATACTCGAGGGTGTTGAGAAAATTTCAAACAAACTATTGGCACAAAATACTATTTTTGGGTGGATCCTAAGTGAACTAGTTTCGGAACCAGTTGCCACCATGACCACTCAGGTTGAGGAAATCTCAAGCGAATACCTCAGTTCACAATAATCCCATTACTCTAATTTCCCCCCAAGCGGATAAGAGAATTAAAGCAGAAGCTATAGTGTTACCACAACTAACAAATATGCTTCCAAGCTATCATATAAATAGCAAGCATTGGCAAAAGGTTTCACACCTAAAGCAAGCAGATCCCGATTGCAACACCCCCGCTCATATAGACATTCTATTAGGCAGCGATCTCATACCTCAGATAATACTCGAGGGTGTTGAAAAAATTTCAAACAAACTATTGGCACAAAATACTAGTTTTTGGGTGGATCCTAAGTGGACTAGTTTCGGAACCAGTTGCCACCATGACCACTCAGGTTGAGGAAATCGCAAGCGAATACCTCAGTTCACAATAATCCCATTACTCTAATTTCCCCCCAAGCGGATAAGAGAATTAAAGCAGAAGCTATAGTGTTACCGCAACTAACAAATATGCTTCCAAGCTATCATATAAATAGCAAGCATTGGCAAAAGGTTTCACACCTAAAGCAAGCAGATCCCAATTGCAACACCCCCGCTCAAATAGACATTCTATTAGGCAGCGATCTCATACCTCAGATAATACTCGAGGGTGTTGAGAAAATTTCAAACAAACTATTGGCACAAAATACTATTTTTGGGTGGATCCTAAGTGAACTAGTTTCGGAACCAGTTACCACCATGACCACTCAGGTTGAGGAAATCTCAAACGAATACCTCGGTTCACAACAATCCCATTACTCTAATTTCCCCCCAAGCGGATAAGAGAATTAAAGCAGAAGCTATAGTCTTACCGCAACTAACAAATATGCTTCCAAGCTATCATATAAATAGCAAGCATTGGCAAAAGGTTTCACACCTAAGGCTAGCAGATCCCAACTGCAACACCCCCGCTCAAATAGACATTCTATTAGGCAGCGATCTCATACCTCAGATAATACTCGAGGGTGTTGAGAAAATTTCAAACAAACTATTGGCACAAAATACTATTTTTGGGTGGATCCTAAGTGGACTAGTTTCGGAACCAGTGACCACCATGACCACTCAGGTTGAGGAAATCTCAAACGAATACCTCAGTTCACAATAATCCCATTACACTAATTTCCCCCCAAGCGGATAAGTGAATTAAAGCAGAAGCTATAGTCTTACCGCAACTAACAAATATGCTCCCAAGCTATCATATAAATAGCAAGCATTGGCAAAAGGTTTCACATCTTAAGCTAGCAGATCCCAACTGCACCACCCCCCTCAAATAGACATTCTATTAGGCAGCGATCTCATACCTCAGATAATACTCGAGGGTGTTGAGAAAATTTCAAACAAACTATTGGCACAAAATACTATTTTTGGGTGGATCCTAAGTGGACTAGTTTCGGAACCAGTTACCACCATGACCACTCAGGTTGCGGAAATCTCAAACGAATACCTCAGTTCACAATAACCCCATTACTCTAATTTCCCCCCAAGCGGATAAGTGAATTAAAGCAGAAGCTATAGTCTTACCGCAACTAACAAATATGCTCCCAAGCTATCATATAAATAGCAAGCATTGGCAAAAGGTTTCACATCTTAAGCTAGCAGATCCCAACTGCACCACCCCCCTCAAATAGACATTCTATTAGGCAGCGATCTCATACCTCAGATAATACTCGAGGGTGTTGAGAAAATTTCAAACAAACTATTGGCACAAAATACTATTTTTGGGTGGATCCTAAGTGGACTAGTTTCGGAACCAGTTACCACCATGACCACTCAGGTTGCGGAAATCTCAAACGAATACCTCAGTTCACAATAACCCCATTACACTAATTTCCCCCCAAGCGGATAAGAGAATTAAAGCAGAAGCTATAGTCTTACCGCAACTAACAAATATGCTTCCAAGCTATCATATAAATAGCAAGCATTGGCAAAAGGTTTCACACCACAAGCTAGCAGATCCCAATTGCAACACCCCCGCTCAAATAGACATTCTATTAGGCAGCGATCTCATACCTCAGATAATACTCGAGGGTGTTGAGAAAATTTCAAACAAACTATTGGCACAAAATACTATTTTTGGGTGGATCCTAAGTGGACTAGTTTCGGAACCAGTTACCACCATGACCACGCAGGTTGAGGAAATCTCAAACGAATACCACAGTTCACAATAATCTTACTACTCTAATTTCCCCCAAGCGGATAAGAGAATTAAAGCAGAAGCTATAGTCTTACCGCAACTAACAAATATGCTTCCAAGCTATCATATAAATAGCAAGCATTGGCAAAAGGTTTCACACCTAAGGCTAGCAGATCCCAACTGCAACACCCCCGCTCAAATAGACATTCTATTAGGCAGCGATCTCATACCTCAGATAATACTCGAGGGTGTTGAAAAAATTTCAAACAAACTATTGGTACAAAATACTATTTTTGGGTGGATCCTAAGTGGACTAGTTTCGGAACCAGTTGCCACCATGACCACTCAGGTTGAGGAAACCTCAAACGAATACCTCAGTTCACAACAACCGCATTAGTCTAATTTCCCCCCAAGCGGATAAGAGAATTAAAGCAGAAGCTATAGTGTTACCGCAACTAACAAATATGCTTCCAAGCTATCATATAAATAGCAAGCATTGGCAAAAGGTTTCACACCTAAAGCTAGCAGATCCCAACTGCAACACCCCCGCTCAAATAGACATTCTATTAGGCAGCGATCTCATACCTCAGATAATACTCGAGGGTGTTGAAAAAATTTCAAACAAACTATTGGCACAAAATACTAGTTTTTGGGTGGATCCTAAGTGGACTAGTTTCGGAACCAGTTGCCACCATGACCACTCAGGTTGAGGAAATCTCAAGCGAATACCTCAGTTCACAATAATCCCATTACTCTAATTTCCCCCCAAGCGGATAAGAGAATTAAAGCAGAAGCTATAGTCTTACCGCAACTAACAAATATGCTTCCAAGCTATCATATAAATAGCAAGCATTGGCAAAAGGTTTCACACCTAAAGCTAGCAGATCCCAACTGCAACACCCCCGCTCAAATAGACATTCTATTAGGCAGCGATCTCATACCTCAGATAATACTCGAGGGTGTTGAGAAAATTTCAAACAAACTATTGGCACAAAATACTATTTTTGGGTGGATCCTAAGTGAACTAGTTTCGGAACCAGTTGCCACCATGACCACTCAGGTTGAGGAAATCTCAAACGAATACCTTAGTTCACAATAATCTTACTACTCTAATTTCTCCCCAAGCGGATAAGAGAATTAAAGCAGAAGCTATAGTCTTACCGCAACTAACAAATATGCTTCCAAGCTATCATATAAATAGCAAGCATTGGCAAAAGGTTTCACACTTAAAGCTAGCAGATCCCAACTGCAACACCCCCGCTCAAATAGACATTCTATTAGGCAGCGATCTCATACCTCAGATAATACTCGAGGGTGTTGAGAAAATTTCAAACAAACTATTGGCACAAAATACTAGTTTTTGGGTGGATCCTAAGTGGACTAACGAATACTTCAGTTCACAATAATCCCATTACTCTAATTTCCCCCCAAGCGGATAAGAGAATTAAAGCAGAAGCTATAGTGTTGCCGCAACTAACAAATATGTTACCAAGCTATCATATAAATAGCAAGCATTGGCAAAAGGTTTCACACCTAAAGCAAGCAGATCCCAATTGCAACACCCCCGCTCAAATAGACATTCTAATAGGACGCGATCTCATACCTCAGATAATACTCGAGGGTGTTGAGAAAATTTCAAACAAACTATTGGCACAAAATACTATTTTTGGGTGGATCCTAAGTGAACTAGTTTCGGAACCAGTTACCACCATGACCACTCAGGTTGAGGAAATCTCAAACGAAAACCTAGTTCACAATAATCTTATTACTCTAATTTCCCCCCAAGCGGATAAGAGAATTAAAGCAGAAGCTATAGTCTTACCGCAACTAACAAATATGCTTCCAAGCTATCATATAAATAGCAAGCATTGGCAAAAGGTTTCACACCTAAAGCTAGCAGATCCCAACTGCAACAACCCCGCTCAAATAGACATTCTATTAGGCAGCGATCTCATACCTCAGATAATATTCGAGGGTGTTGAGAAAATTTCAAACAAACTATTGGCACAAAATACTATTTTTGGGTGGATCCTAAGTGGACTAGTTTCGGAACCAGTTACCACCATGACCACTCAGGTTGAAGAAATCTCAAACGAATACCTCAGTTCACAATAATCCCATTACTCTAATTTCCCCCCAAGCGGATAAGAAAATTAAAGCAGAAGCTATAGTCTTACCGCATTTAACAAATATGCTTCCAAGCCATCATATAAATAGCAAGCATTGGCAAAAGGTTTCACATCTAAAGCTAGCAGATCCTAACTGCACCACCCCCCTCAAATAGACATTCTATTAGGCAGCGATCTCATACCTCAGATAATACTCGAGGGTGTTGAGAAAATTTCAAACAAACTATTGGCACAAAATACTATTTTTGGGTGGATCCTAAGTGGACTAGTTTCGGATCCAGTTACCACCATGACCACTCAGGTTGAGGAAATCTCAAACGAATACCTCAGTTCACAATAATCCCATTACTCTAATTTCCCCCCAAGCGGATAAGAGAATTAAAGCAGAAGCTATAGTCTTACCGCAACTAACAAATAGGCTTCCAAGCTATCATATAAATAGCAAGCATTGGCAAAAGGTTTCACACCTAAAGCTAGCAGATCCCAACTGCAACACCCCCGCTCAAATAGACATTCTATTAGGCAGCGATCTCATACCTCAGATAATACTCGAGGGTGTTGAGAAAATTTCCAACAAACTATTGGCACAAAATACTATTTTTGGGTGGATCCTAAGTGAACTAGTTTCGGAACCAGTTACCACCATGACCACTCAGGTTGAGGAAATCTCAAACGAATACCTCAGTTCACAATAATCTCATTACTCTAATTTCCCCCTAAGTGGATAAGAGAATTTAAGCAGAAGCTATAGTCTTACCGCAACTAACAAATATGCTCCCAAGCTATCATATAAATAGCAAGCATTGGCAAAAGGTTTCACACCTAAAGCAAGCAGATCCCAATTGCAACACCCCCGCTCAAATAGACATTCTATTAGGCAGCGATCTCATACCTCAGATAATACTCGAGGGTGTTGAGAAAATTTCAAACAAACTATTGGCACAAAATACTAGTTTTTGGGTGGATCCTAAGTGGACTAGTTTCGGAACCAGTTGCCACCATGACCACTCAGGTTGAGGAAATCTCAAGCGAATACCTCAGTTCACAATAATCCCATTACTCTAATTTCCCCCCAAGCGGATAAGAGAATTAAAGCAGAAGCTATAGTCTTACCGCAACTAACAAATATGCTCCCAAGCTATCATATAAATAGCAAGCATTGGCAAAAGGTTTCACACTTAAAGCTAGCAGATCCCAACTGACACACCCCCGCTCAAATAGACATTCTATTAGGCAGCGATCTCATACTTCAGATAATACTCGAGGGTGTTGAGAGAATTTTAAACAAACTATTGGCACAAAATACTATTTTTGGGTGGATCCTAAGTGGACTAGTTTCGGAACCAGTTACCACCATGACCACTCAGGTTGAGGAAATCTCAAACGAATACCTCAGTTCACAATAATCTCATTACTCTAATTTCCCCCTAAGTGGATAAGAGAATTTAAGCAGAAGCTATAGTCTTACCGCAACTAACAAATATGCTCCCAAGCTATCATATAAATAGCAAGCATTGGCAAAAGGTTTCACACCTAAAGCAAGCAGATCCCAATTGCAACACCCCCGCTCAAATAGACATTCTATTAGGCAGCGATCTCATACCTCAGATAATACTCGAGAGGGTTGAGAAAATTTCAAACAAACTATTGACACAAAATACTATTTTTGGGTGGATCCTAAGTGAACTAGTTTCGGAACCAGTTGCCACCATGACCACTCAGGTTGAGGAAATCTCAAGCGAATACCTCAGTTCACAATAATCCCATTACTCTAATTTCCCCCCAAGCGGATAAGAGAATTAAAGCAGAAGCTATAGTGTTACCGCAACTAACAAATATGCTTCCAAGCTATCATATAAATAGCAAGCATTGGCAAAAGGTTTCACACCTAAAGCAAGCAGATCCCGATTGCAACACCCCCGCTCAAATAGACATTCTATTAGGCAGCGATCTCATACCTCAGATAATACTCGCGGGTGTTAAAAAAATTTCAAACAAACTATTGCCACAAAATACTAGTTTTTGGGTGGATCCTAAGTGGACTAGTTTCGGAACCAGTTGCCACCATGACCACTCAGGTTGAGGAAATCTCAAGCGAATACCTCAGTTCACAATAATCCCATTACTCTAATTTCCCCCCAAGCGGATAAGAGAATTAAAGCAGAAGCTATAGTGTTACCGCAACTAACAAATATGCTTCCAAGCTATCATATAAATAGCAAGCATTGGCAAAAGGTTTCACACCTAAAGCAAGCAGATCCCAATTGCAACACCCCCGCTCAAATAGACATTCTATTAGGCAGCGATCTTATACCTCAGATAATACTCGAGGGTGTTGAGAAAATTTCCAACAAACTATTGGCACAAAATACTATTTTTGGGTGGATCCTAAGTGAACTAGTTTCGGAACCAGTTACCACCATGACCACTCAGGTTGAGGAAATCTCAAACGAATACCTCAGTTCACAATAATCTCATTACTCTAATTTCCCCCTAAGTGGATAAGAGAATTTAAGCAGAAGCTATAGTCTTACCGCAACTAACAAATATGCTCCCAAGCTATCATATAAATAGCAAGCATTGGCAAAAGGTTTCACACCTAAAGCAAGCAGATCCCAATTGCAACACCCCCGCTCAAATAGACATTCTATTAGGCAGCGATCTCATACCTCAGATAATACTCGAGGGTGTTAAAAAAATTTCCAACAAACTATTGGCACAAAATACTATTTTTGGGTGGATCCTAAGTGAACTAGTTTCGGAACCAGTTACCACCATGACCACTCAGGTTGAGGAAATCTCAAACGAATACCTCAGTTCACAATAATCTCATTACTCTAATTTCCCCCTAAGTGGATAAGAGAATTTAAGCAGAAGCTATAGTCTTACCGCAACTAACAAATATGCTCCCAAGCTATCATATAAATAGCAAGCATTGGCAAAAGGTTTCACACCTAAAGCAAGCAGATCCCAATTGCAACACCCCCGCTCAAATAGACATTCTATTAGGCAGCGATCTCATACCTCAGATAATACTCGAGGGTGTTGAGAAAATTTCCAACAAACTATTGGCACAAAATACTATTTTTGGGTGGATCCTAAGTGAACTAGTTTCGGAACCAGTTACCACCATGACCACTCAGGTTGAGGAAATCTCAAACGAATACCTCGGTTCACAACAATCCCATTACTCTAATTTCCCCCCAAGCGGATAAGAGAATTAAAGCAGAAGCTATAGTCTTACCGCAACTAACAAATATGCTTCCAAGCTATCATATAAATAGCAAGCATTGGCAAAAGGTTTCACACCTAAGGCTAGCAGATCCCAACTGCAACACACCCGCTCAAATAGACATTCTATTAGGCAGCGATCTCATACCTCAGATAATACTCGAGGGTGTTGAGAAAATTTCAAACAAACTATTGGCACAAAATACTAGTTTTTGGGTGGATCCTAAGTGGACTAGTTTCGGAACCAGTTGCCACCATGACCACTCAGGTTGAGGAAATCTCAAGCGAATACCTCAGTTCACAATAATCCCATTACTCTAATTTCCCCCCAAGCGGATAAGAGAATTAAAGCAGAAGCTATAGTGTTGCCGCAACTAACAAATATGCTTCCAAGCTATCATATAAATAGCAAGCATTGGCAAAAGGTTTCACACCTAAAGCAAGCAGATCCCAATTGCAACACCCCCGCTCAAATAGACATTCTAATAGGACGCGATCTCATACCTCAGATAATACTCGAGGGTGTTGAGAAAATTTCAAACAAACTATTGGCACAAAATACTATTTTTGGGTGGATCCTAAGTGAACTAGTTTCGGAACCAGTTACCACCATGACCACTCATGTTGAGGAAATCTCAAACGAATACCTTAGTTCACAATAATCTTATTACTCTAATTTCCCCCCAAGCGGATAAGAGAATTAAAGCAGAAGCTATAGTCTTACCGCAACTAACAAATATGCTTCCAAGCTATCATATAAATAGCAAGCATTGGCAAAAGGTTTCACACCTAAAGCTAGCAGATCCCAACTGCAACACCCCCGCTCAAATAGACATTCTATTAGGCAGCGATCTCATACCTCAGATAATATTCGAGGGTGTTGAGAAAATTTCAAACAAACTATTGGCACAAAATACTATTTTTGGGTGGATCCTAAGTGGACTAGTTTCGGATCCAGTTACCACCATGACCACTCAGGTTGAGGAAATCTCAAACGAATACCTCAGTTCACAATAATATTATTACTCTAATTTCCCCCCAAGCGGATAAGAAAATTAAAGCAGAAGCTATAGTCTTACCGCATTTAACAAATATGCTCCCAAGCTATCATATAAATAGCAAGCATTGGCAAAAGGTTTCACATCTTAAGCTAGCAGATCCCAACTGCACCACCCCCCTCAAATAGACATTCTATTAGGCAGCGATCTCATACCTCAGATAATACTCGAGGGTGTTGAGAAAATTTCAAACAAACTATTGGCACAAAATACTATTTTTGGGTGGATCCTAAGTGGACTAGTTTCGGAACCAGTTACCACCATGACCACTCAGGTTGCGGAAATCTCAAACGAATACCTCAGTTCACAATAACCCCATTACTCTAATTTCCCCCCAAGCGGATAAGAGAATTAAAGCAGAAGCTATAGTCTTACCGCAACTAACAAATATGCTTCCAAGCTATCATATAAATAGCAAGCATTGGCAAAAGGTTTCACACCTCAAGCTAGCAGATCCCAATTGCAACACCCCCGCTCAAATAGACATTCTATTAGGCAGCGATCTCATACCTCAGATAATACTCGAGGGTGTTGAGAAAATTTCAAACAAACTATTGGCACAAAATACTATTTTTGGGTGGATCCTAAGTGGACTAGTTTCGGAACCAGTTACCACCATGACCACGCAGGTTGAGGAAATCTCAAACGAATACCACAGTTCACAATAATCTTACTACTCTAATTTCCCCCAAGCGGATAAGAGAATTAAAGCAGAAGCTATAGTCTTACCGCAACTAACAAATATGCTTCCAAGCTATCATATAAATAGCAAGCATTGGCAAAAGGTTTCACACCTAAGGCTAGCAGATCCCAACTGCAACACCCCCGCTCAAATAGACATTCTATTAGGCAGCGATCTCATACCTCAGATAATACTCGAGGGTGTTGAAAAAATTTCAAACAAACTATTGGCACAAAATACTATTTTTGGGTGGATCCTAAGTGGACTAGTTTCGGAACCAGTTACCACCATGACCACTCAGGTTGAGGAAACCTCAAACGAATACCTCAGTTCACAACAACCGCATTAGTCTAATTTCCCCCCAAGCGGATAAGAGAATTAAAGCAGAAGCTATAGTGTTACCGCAACTAACAAATATGCTTCCAAGCTATCATCTAAATAGCAAGCATTGGCAAAAGGTTTCACACCTAAAGCTAGCAGATCCCAACTGCAACACCCCCGCTCAAATAGACATTCTATTAGGCAGCGATCTCATACCTCAGATAATACTCGAGGGTGTTGAAAAAATTTCAAACAAACTATTGGCACAAAATACTAGTTTTTGGGTGGATCCTAAGTGGACTAGTTTCTCAAGCGAATACCTCAGTTCACAATAATCCCATTACTCTAATTTCCCCCCAAGCGGATAAGAGAATTAAAGCAGAAGCTATAGTCTTACCGCAACTAACAAATATGCTTCCAAGCTATCATATAAATAGCAAGCATTGGCAAAAGGTTTCACACCTAAAGCTAGCAGATCCCAACTGCAACACCCCCGCTCAAATAGACATTCTATTAGGCAGCGATCTCATACCTCAGATAATACTCGAGGGTGTTGAGAAAATTTCAAACAAACTATTGGCACAAAATGCTATTTTTGGGTGGATCCTAAGTGAACTAGTTTCGGAACCAGTTACCACCATGACCACTCAGGTTAAGGAAATCTCAAACGAATACCTTAGTTCACAATAATCTTACTACTCTAATTTCTCCCCAAGCGGATAAGAGAATTAAAGCAGAAGCTATAGTCTTACCGCAACTAACAAATATGCTTCCAAGCTATCATATAAATAGCAAGCATTGGCAAAAGGTTTCACACTTAAAGCTAGCAGATCCCAACTGCAACACCCCCGCTCAAATAGACATTCTATTAGGCAGCGATCTCATACCTCAGATAATACTCGAGGGTGTTGAGAAAATTTCAAACAAACTATTGGCACAAAATACTAGTTTTTGGGTGGATCCTAAGTGGACTAGTTTCGGAACCAGTTACCACCATGACCACTCAGGTTGAGGAAATCTCAAGCGAATACCTCAGTTCACAATAATCTTATTACTCTAATTTCCCCCCAAGCGGATAAGAGAATTAAAGCAGAAGCTATAGTCTTACCGCAACTAACAAATATGCTTCCAAGCTATCATATAAATAGCAAGCACTGGCAAAAGGTTTCACACCTAAAGCTAGCAGATCCCAACTGCAACAACCCCGCTCAAATAGACATTCTATTAGGCAGCGATCTCATACCTCAGATAATATTCGAGGGTGTTGAGAAAATTTCAAACAAACTATTGGCACAAAATACTATTTTTGGGTAGATCCTAAGTGGACTAGTTTCGGAACCAGTTACCACCATGACCACTCAGGTTGAAGAAATCTCAAACGAATACCTTAGTTCACAATAATCCCATTACTCTAATTTCCCCCCAAGCGGATAAGAAAATTAAAGCAGAAGCTATAGTGTTACCGCAACTAACAAATATGCTTCCAAGCTATCATCTAAATAGCAAGCATTGGCAAAAGGTTTCACACCTAAAGCTAGCAGATCCCAACTGCAACACCCCCGCTCAAATAGACATTCTATTAGGCAGCGATCTCATACCTCAGATAATACTCGAGGGTGTTGAAAAAATTTCAAACAAACTATTGGCACAAAATACTAGTTTTTGGGTGGATCCTAAGTGGACTAGTTTCTCAAGCGAATACCTCAGTTCACAATAATCCCATTACTCTAATTTCCCCCCAAGCGGATAAGAGAATTAAATCAGAAGCTATAGTGTTGCCGCAACTAACAAATTTGCTTCCAAGCTATCATATAAATAGCAAGCATTGGCAAAAGGTTTCACACCTAAAGCAAGCAGATCCCAATTGCAACACCCCCGCTTAAATAGACATTCTAATAGGACGCGATCTCATACCTCAGATAATACTCGAGGGTGTTGAGAAAATTTCAAACAAACTATTGGCACAAAATACTATTTTTGGGTGGATCCTAAGTGAACTAGTTTCGGAACCAGTTACCACCATGACCACTCAGGTTGAGGAAATCTCAAACGAATACCTTAGTTCACAATAATCTTATTACTCTAATTTCCCCCCAAGCGGATAAGAGAATTAAAGCAGAAGCTATAGTCTTACCGCAACTAACAAATATGCTTCCAAGCTATCATATAAATAGCAAGCACTGGCAAAAGGTTTCACACCTAAAGCTAGCAGATCCCAACTGCAACAACCCCGCTCAAATAGACATTCTATTAGGCAGCGATCTCATACCTCAGATAATATTCGAGGGTGTTGAGAAAATTTCAAACAAACTATTGGCACAAAATACTATTTTTGGGTGGATCCTAAGTGGACTAGTTTCGGAACCAGTTACCACCATGACCACTCAGGTTGAGGAAATCTCAAACGAATACCTCAGTTCACAATAATCCCATTACTCTAATTTCCCCCCAAGCGGATAAGAAAATTAAAGCAGAAGCTATAGTCTTACCGCATTTAACAAATATGCTTCCAAGCTATCATATAAATAGCAAGCATTGGCAAAAGGTTTCACATCTAAAGCTAGCAGATCCCAACTGCACCACCCCCCTCAAATAGACATTCTATTAGGCAGCGATCTCATACCTCAGATAATACTCGAGGGTGTTGAGAAAATTTCAAACAAACTATTGGCACAAAATACTATTTTTGGGTGGATCCTAAGTGGACTAGTTTCGGATCCAGTTACCACCATGACCACTCAGGTTGAGGAAATCTCAAACGAATACCTCAGTTCACAATAATCCCATTACTCTAATTTCCCCCCAAGCGGATAAGAGAATTAAAGCAGAAGCTATAGTCTTACCGCAACTAACAAATATGCTTCCAAGCTATCATATAAATAGCAAGCATTGGCAAAAGGTTTCACACCTAAAGCTAGCAGATCCCAACTGCAACACCCCCGCTCAAATAGACATTCTATTAGGCAGCGATCTCATACCTCAGATAATACTCGAGGGTGTTGAGAAAATTTCAAACAAACTATTGGCACAAAATACTATTTTTGGGTGGATCCTAAGTGGACTAGTTTCGGATCCAGTTACCACCATGACCACTCAGGTTGAGGAAATCTCAAACGAATACCTCAGTTCACAATAATCCCATTACTCTAATTTCCCCCCAAGCGGATAAGAGAATTAAAGCAGAAGCAATAGTCTTACCGCAACTAACAAATATGCTTCCAAGCTATCATATAAATAGCAAGCATTGGCAAAAGGTTTCACACCTAAAGCTAGCAGATCCCAACTGCAACACCCCCGCTCAAATAGACATTCTATTAGGCAGCGATCTCATACCTCAGATAATACTCGAGGGTGTTGAGAAAATTTCAAACAAACTATTGGCACAAAATACTATTTTTGGGTGGATCCTAAGTGGACTAGTTTCAGAACCAGTTACCACCATGACCACTCAGGTTGAGGAAATCTCACACGAATACCTCAGTTCACAATAATCCCATTACTCTAATTTCCCCCCAAGCGGATAAGAGGATTAAAGCAGAAGCTATAGTCTTACCGCAACTAACAAATATGCTTCCAAGCTATCATATAAATAGCAAGCATTGGCAAAAGGTTTCACACCTAAAGCTAGCAGATCCCAACTGCAACACCCCCGCTCAAATAGACATTCTATTAGGCAGCGATCTCATACCTCAGATAATACTGGAGGGTGTTGAGAAAATTTCAAACAAACTATTGGCACAAAATACTATTTTTGGGTGGATCCTAAGTGGACTAGTTTCGGAACCAGTTACCACCATGACCACTCAGGTTGAAGAAATCTCAAACGAATACCTCAGTTCACAATAATCCCATTACTCTAATTTCCCCCCAAGCGGATAAGAAAATTAAAGCAGAAGCTATAGTCTTACCGCAACTAACAAATATGCTTCCAAGCTATCATATAAATAGCAAGCATTGGCAAAAGGTTTCACATCTAAAGCTAGCAGATCCCAACTGCACCACCCCCCTCAAATAGACATTCTATTAGGCAGCGATCTCATACCTCAGATAATACTCGAGGGTGTTGAGAAAATTTCAAACAAACTATTGGCACAAAATACTATTTTTGGGTGGATCCTAAGTGGACTAGTTTCGGAACCAGTTACCACCATGACCACTCAGGTTGAGGAAATCTCAAACGAATACCTCAGTTCACAATAATCCCATTACACTAATTTCCCCCCAAGCGGATAAGAGAATTAAAGCAGAAGCTATAGTCTTACCGCAACTAACAAATATGCTCCCAAGCTATCATATAAATAGCAAGCATTGGCAAAAGGTTTCACACTTAAAGCTAGCAGATCCCAGCTGACACACCCCCGCTCAAATAGACATTCTATTAGGCAGCGATCTCATACTTCAGATAATACTCGAGGGTGTTGAGAGAATTTTAAACAAACTATTGGCACAAAATACTATTTTTGGGTGGATCCTAAGTGGACTAGTTTCGGAACCAGTTACCACCAAGACCACTCAGGTTGAGGAAATCTCAAACGAATACCTCAGTTCACAATAATCTCATTACTCTAATTTCCCCCTAAGTGGATAAGAGAATTTAAGCAGAAGCTATAGTCTTACCGCAACTAACAAATATGCTCCCAAGCTATCATATAAATAGCAAGCATTGGCAAAAGGTTTCACACCTAAAGCAAGCAGATCCCAATTGCAACACCCCCGCTCAAATAGACATTCTATTAGGCAGCGATCTCATACCTCAGATAATACTCGAGGGGGTTGAGAAAATTTCAAACAAACTATTGGCACAAAATACTATTTTTGGGTGGATCCTAAGTGAACTAGTTTCGGAACCAGTTGCCACCATGACCACTCAGGTTGAGGAAATCTCAAGCGAATACCTCAGTTCACAATAATCCCATTACTCTAATTTCCCCCCAAGCGGATAAGAGAATTAAAGCAGAAGCTATAGTGTTACCGCAACTAACAAATATGCTTCCAAGCTATCATATAAATAGCAAGCATTGGCAAAAGGTTTCACACCTAAAGCAAGCAGATCCCGATTGCAACACCCCCGCTCAAATAGACATTCTATTAGGCAGCGATCTCATACCTCAGATAATACTCGAGGGTGTTAAAAAAATTTCAAACAAACTATTGGCACAAAATACTAGTTTTTGGGTGGATCCTAAGTGGACTAGTTTCGGAACCAGTTGCCACCATGACCACTCAGGTTGAGGAAATCTCAAGCGAATACCTCAGTTCACAATAATCCCATTACTCTAATTTCCCCCCAAGCGGATAAGAGAATTAAAGCAGAAGCTATAGTGTTACCGCAACTAACAAATATGCTTCCAAGCTATCATATAAATAGCAAGCATTGGCAAAAGGTTTCACACCTAAAGCAAGCAGATCCCAATTGCAACACCCCCGCTCAAATAGACATTCTATTAGGCAGCGATCTCATACCTCAGATAATACTCGAGGGTGTTGAGAAAATTTCAAACAAACTATTGGCACAAAATACTGTTTTTGGGTGGATCCTAAGTGAACTAGTTTCGGAACCAGTTACCACCATGACCACTCAGGTTGAGGAAATCTCAAACGAATACCTCAGTTCACAATAATCTCATTACTCTAATTTCCCCCTAAGTGGATAAGAGAATTTAAGCAGAAGCTATAGTCTTACCGCAACTAACAAATATGCTCCCAAGCTATCATATAAATAGCAAGCATTGGCAAAAGGTTTCACACCTAAAGCAAGCAGATCCCAATTGCAACACCCCCGCTCAAATAGACATTCTATTAGGCAGCGATCTCATACCTCAGATAATACTCGAGGGTGTTGAGAAAATTTCAAACAAACTATTGGCACAAAATACTATTTTTGGGTGGATCCTATGTGGACTAGTTTCGGAACCAGTTACCACCATGACCACGCAGGTTGAGGAAATCTCAAACGAATACCTCAGTTCACAACAACCGCATTAGTCTAATTTCCCCCCAAGCGGATAAGAGAATTAAAGCAGAATCTATAGTCTTACCGCAACTAACAGATATGCTTCCAAGCTATCATATAAATAGCAAGCATTGGCAAAAGCTTTCACACCTAAAGCTAGAAGACCCCAACTGCAACACCTCCGCTCAAATAGACATTCTATTAGGCAGCGATCTCATACCTCAGAAATTACTCGAGGGTGTTGAGAAAATTTCAAACAAACTATTGGCACAAAATACTATTTTTGGGTGGATCCTAAGTGGACTAGTTTCGGAACCAGCTACCACCATGACCACTCAGGTTGAGGAAATCTCAAACGAATACCTCAGTTCACAATAATCCCATTACTCTAATTTCCCCCCAAGCGGATAAGAGAATTAAAGCAGAAGCTATAGTCTTACCGCAACTAACAAATATGCTTCCAAGCTATCATATAAATAGCAAGCATTGGCAAAAGGTTTCACACCTAAAGCTAGCAGATCCCAACTGCAACACCCCCGCTCAAATAGACATTCTATTAGGCAGGGATTTCATACCTCAGAAAATACTCGAGGGTGTTGAGAAAATTTCAAACAAACTATTGGCACAAAATACTATTTTTGGGTTGGTCCTAAGTGGACTAGTTTCGGAACCAGCTACCACCATGACCACTCAGGTTGAGGAAATCTTAAACGAATACCTCAGTTCACAATAATCCCATTACTCTAATTTCCCTCCAAGCGGATAAGAGAATTAAAGCAGAAGCTATAGTGTTACCGCAACTAACAAATATGCTTCCAAGCTATCATATAAATAGCAAGCATTGGCAAAAGGTTTCACACCTCAAGCTAGCAGATCCCAATTGCAACACCCCCGCTCAAATAGACATTCTATTAGGCAGCGATCTCATACCTCAGATAATACTCGAGGGTGTTGAGAAAATTTCAAACAAACTATTGGCACAAAATACTATTTTTGGGTGGATCCTAAGTGGACTAGTTTCGGAACCAGTTACCACCATGACCACGCAGGTTGAGGAAATCTCAAACGAATACCTCAGTTCACAATAATCTTACTACTCTAATTTCTCCCCAAGCGGATAGGAGAATTAAAGCAGAAGCTATAGTCTTACCGCAACTAACAAATATGCTTCCAAGCTATCATATAAATAGCAAGCATTGGCAAAAGGTTTCACACCTAAAGCTAGCAGATCCCAACTGCAACACCCCCGCTCAAATAGACATTCTATTAGGCAGCGATCTCATACCTCAGATAATACTCGAGGGTGTTGAGAAAATTTCAAACAAACTATTGGCACAAAATACTATTTTTGGGTGGATCCTAAGTGGACTAGTTTCAGAACCAGTTACCACCATGACCACTCAGGTTCAGGAAATCTCAAACGAATACCTCAGTTCACAATAATCCCATTACTCTAATTTCCCTCCAAGCGGATAAGAGAATTAAAGCAGAAGCTATAGTGTTACCGCAACTAACAAATATGCTTCCAAGCTATCATATAAATAGCAAGCATTGGCAAAAGGTTTCACACCTCAAGCTAGCAGATCCCAATTGCAACACCCCCGCTCAAATAGACATTCTATTAGGCAGCGATCTCATACCTCAGATAATACTCGAGGGTGTTGAGAAAATTTCAAACAAACTATTGGCACAAAATACTATTTTTGGGTGGATCCTATGTGGACTAGTTTCGGAGCCAGTTGCCACCATGACCACTCTGGTTGAGGAAATCTCAAACGAATACCTCAGTTCACAATAATCCCATTACTCTAATTTACCCCAAGCGGATAAGAGAATTGAAGCAGCAGCTATAGTGTTACCGCAACTAACAAATATGCTTCCAAGCTATCATATAAATAGCAAGCATTGGCAAAAGGTTTCACACCTAAAGCAAGCAGATCCCAATTGCAACACCCCCGCTCAAATAGACATTCTATTAGGCAGCGATCTCATACCTCAGATAATACTCGGGGATGTTGAGAAAATTTCACACAAACTATTGGCACAAAATACTATTTTTGGGTGGATCCTAAGTGGACTAGTTTCGGAACCAGTTACCACCATGACCACGCAGGTTGAGGAAATCTCAAACGAATACCTCAGTTCACAATAATCTTACTACTCTAATTTCTCCCCAAGAGGATAAGAGAATTAAAGCAGAAGCTATAGTCTTACCGCAACTAACAAATATGCTTCCAAGCTATCATATAAATAGCAAGCATTGGCAAAAGGTTTCACACCTAAAGCTAGCAGATCCCAACTGCAACAACTCCGCTCAAATAGACATTCTATTAGGCAGCGATCTCATACCTCAGATAATACTCGAGGGTGTTGAGAAAATTTCAAACAAACTATTGGCGCAAAATACTATTTTTGGGTGGATCCTAAGTGGACTAGTTTCGGATCCAGTTACCACCATGACCACTCAGGTTGAGGAAATCTCAAACGAATACCTCAGTTCACAATAATCCCATTACTCTAATTTCCCCCCAAGCGGATAAGAGAATTAAAGCAGAAGCTATAGTCTTACCGCAACTAACAAATATGCTTCCAAGCTATCATATAAATAGCAAGCATTGGCAAAAGGTTTCACACCTAAAGCTAGCAGATCCCAACTGTAACACCCCCGCTCAAATAGACATTCTATTAGGCAGCGATCTCATACCTCAGATAATACTCGAGGGTGTTGAGAAATTTTCAAACAAACTATTGGCACAAAATACTATTTTTGGGTGGATCTTAAGTGGACTAGTTTCGGAACCAGTTACCACCATGACCACTCAGGTTGAGGAAATCTCAAACGAGTACCTCAGTTCACAATAATCTCATTACTCTAATTTCCCCCATTGGCAAAAGGTTTCACACCTAAAGCTAGCAGATCCCAACTGCAACACCCCCGCTGAAATAGACATTCTATTAGGCAGCGAACTCATACCTCAGATAATACTCGAGGGTGTTGAGAAAATTTCAAACAAAGTATTGGCACAAAATACTATTTTTGGGTGGATCCTAAGTGGACTAGTTTCGGGACCAGTTACCACCATGACCACTCATGTTGAGGAAATCTCAAGCGAATACCTCAGTTCACAATAATCCCATTACTCTAATTTCCCCCCAAGCGGATAAGAGGATTAAAGCAGACGCTATAGTCTTACCGCAACTAACAAATATGCTTCCAAGCTATCATATAAATAGCAAGCATTGGCAAAAGGTTTCACACCTAAAGCTAGCAGATCCCAACTGCAACACCCCCGCTCAAATAGACATTCTATTAGGCAGCGATCTCATACCTCAGATAATACTCGAGAAAATTTCAAACAAACTATTGGCACAAAATACTATTTTTGGGTGGATTCTAAGTGGACTAGTTTCGGAAACAGTTACCACCATGACCGCTCAGGTTGAGGAAATCTCAAACGAATACCTCAGTTCACAATTATCCCATTACTCTAATTTCCCCCCAAGCGGATAAGAGAATTAAAGCAGAAGCTATAGTCTTACCGCAACTAACAAATATGCTTCCAAGCTATCATATAAATAGCAAGCATTGGCAAAAGGTTTCACACCTAAAGCTAGCAGATCCCAACTGCAACACCCCCGCTCAAATAGACATTCTATTAGACAGCGATCTCATACCTCAGATAATACTCGAGGGTGTTGAGAAAATTTCAAACAAACTATTGGCACAAAATACTATTTTTGGGTGGATCCTAAGTGAACTAGTTTCGGAACCAGTTACCACCATGACCACTCAGGTTGAGGAAATCTCAAACGAATACCTCAGTTCACAATAATCTCATTACTCTAATTTCCCCCTAAGTGGATAAGAGAATTTAAGCAGAAGCTATAGTCTTACCGCAACTAACAAATATGCTCCCAAGCTATCATATAAATAGCAAGCATTGGCAAAAGGTTTCACACCTAAAGCAAGCAGATCCCAATTGCAACACCCCCGCTCAAATAGACATTCTATTAGGCAGCGATCTCATACCTCAGATAATACTCGAGGGTGTTGAGAAAATTTCAAACAAACTATTGGCACAAAATACTATTTTTGGGTGGATCCTATGTGGACTAGTTTCGGAACCAGTTACCACCATGACCACGCAGGTTGAGGAAATCTCAAACGAATACCTCAGTTCACAACAACCGCATTAGTCTAATTTCCCCCCAAGCGGATAAGAGAATTAAAGCAGAATCTATAGTCTTACCGCAACTAACAGATATGCTTCCAAGCTATCATATAAATAGCAAGCATTGGCAAAAGCTTTCACACCTAAAGCTAGAAGACCCCAACTGCAACACCTCCGCTCAAATAGACATTCTATTAGGCAGCGATCTCATACCTCAGAAATTACTCGAGGGTGTTGAGAAAATTTCAAACAAACTATTGGCACAAAATACTATTTTTGGGTGGATCCTAAGTGGACTAGTTTCGGAACCAGCTACCACCATGACCACTCAGGTTGAGGAAATCTCAAACGAATACCTCAGTTCACAATAATCCCATTACTCTAATTTCCCCCCAAGCGGATAAGAGAATTAAAGCAGAAGCTATAGTCTTACCGCAACTAACAAATATGCTTCCAAGCTATCATATAAATAGCAAGCATTGGCAAAAGGTTTCACACCTAAAGCTAGCAGATCCCAACTGCAACACCCCCGCTCAAATAGACATTCTATTAGGCAGCGATTTCATACCTCAGAAAATACTCGAGGGTGTTGAGAAAATTTCAAACAAACTATTGGCACAAAATACTATTTTTGGGTTGGTCCTAAGTGGACTAGTTTCGGAACCAGCTACCACCATGACCACTCAGGTTGAGGAAATCTTAAACGAATACCTCAGTTCACAATAATCCCATTACTCTAATTTCCCTCCAAGCGGATAAGAGAATTAAAGCAGAAGCTATAGTGTTACCGCAACTAACAAATATGCTTCCAAGCTATCATATAAATAGCAAGCATTGGCAAAAGGTTTCACACCTCAAGCTAGCAGATCCCAATTGCAACACCCCCGCTCAAATAGACATTCTATTAGGCAGCGATCTCATACCTCAGATAATACTCGAGGGTGTTGAGAAAATTTCAAACAAACTATTGGCACAAAATACTATTTTTGGGTGGATCCTAAGTGGACTAGTTTCGGAACCAGTTACCACCATGACCACGCAGGTTGAGGAAATCTCAAACGAATACCTCAGTTCACAATAATCTTACTACTCTAATTTCTCCCCAAGCGGATAGGAGAATTAAAGCAGAAGCTATAGTCTTACCGCAACTAACAAATATGCTTCCAAGCTATCATATAAATAGCAAGCATTGGCAAAAGGTTTCACACCTAAAGCTAGCAGATCCCAACTGCAACACCCCCGCTCAAATAGACATTCTATTAGGCAGCGATCTCATACCTCAGATAATACTCGAGGGTGTTGAGAAAATTTCAAACAAACTATTGGCACAAAATACTATTTTTGGGTGGATCCTAAGTGGACTAGTTTCAGAACCAGTTACCACCATGACCACTCAGGTTCAGGAAATCTCAAACGAATACCTCAGTTCACAATAATCCCATTACTCTAATTTCCCTCCAAGCGGATAAGAGAATTAAAGCAGAAGCTATAGTGTTACCGCAACTAACAAATATGCTTCCAAGCTATCATATAAATAGCAAGCATTGGCAAAAGGTTTCACACCTCAAGCTAGCAGATCCCAATTGCAACACCCCCGCTCAAATAGACATTCTATTAGGCAGCGATCTCATACCTCAGATAATACTCGAGGGTGTTGAGAAAATTTCAAACAAACTATTGGCACAAAATACTATTTTTGGGTGGATCCTATGTGGACTAGTTTCGGAGCCAGTTGCCACCATGACCACTCTGGTTGAGGAAATCTCAAACGAATACCTCAGTTCACAATAATCCCATTACTCTAATTTACCCCAAGCGGATAAGAGAATTGAAGCAGCAGCTATAGTGTTACCGCAACTAACAAATATGCTTCCAAGCTATCATATAAATAGCAAGCATTGGCAAAAGGTTTCACACCTAAAGCAAGCAGATCCCAATTGCAACACCCCCGCTCAAATAGACATTCTATTAGGCAGCGATCTCATACCTCAGATAATACTCGGGGATGTTGAGAAAATTTCACACAAACTATTGGCACAAAATACTATTTTTGGGTGGATCCTAAGTGGACTAGTTTCGGAACCAGTTACCACCATGACCACGCAGGTTGAGGAAATCTCAAACGAATACCTCAGTTCACAATAATCTTACTACTCTAATTTCTCCCCAAGAGGATAAGAGAATTAAAGCAGAAGCTATAGTCTTACCGCAACTAACAAATATGCTTCCAAGCTATCATATAAATAGCAAGCATTGGCAAAAGGTTTCACACCTAAAGCTAGCAGATCCCAACTGCAACAACTCCGCTCAAATAGACATTCTATTAGGCAGCGATCTCATACCTCAGATAATACTCGAGGGTGTTGAGAAAATTTCAAACAAACTATTGGCGCAAAATACTATTTTTGGGTGGATCCTAAGTGGACTAGTTTCGGATCCAGTTACCACCATGACCACTCAGGTTGAGGAAATCTCAAACGAATACCTCAGTTCACAATAATCCCATTACTCTAATTTCCCCCCAAGCGGATAAGAGAATTAAAGCAGAAGCTATAGTCTTACCGCAACTAACAAATATGCTTCCAAGCTATCATATAAATAGCAAGCATTGGCAAAAGGTTTCACACCTAAAGCTAGCAGATCCCAACTGTAACACCCCCGCTCAAATAGACATTCTATTAGGCAGCGATCTCATACCTCAGATAATACTCGAGGGTGTTGAGAAATTTTCAAACAAACTATTGGCACAAAATACTATTTTTGGGTGGATCTTAAGTGGACTAGTTTCGGAACCAGTTACCACCATGACCACTCAGGTTGAGGAAATCTCAAACGAGTACCTCAGTTCACAATAATCTCATTACTCTAATTTCCCCCATTGGCAAAAGGTTTCACACCTAAAGCTAGCAGATCCCAACTGCAACACCCCCGCTGAAATAGACATTCTATTAGGCAGCGAACTCATACCTCAGATAATACTCGAGGGTGTTGAGAAAATTTCAAACAAAGTATTGGCACAAAATACTATTTTTGGGTGGATCCTAAGTGGACTAGTTTCGGGACCAGTTACCACCATGACCACTCATGTTGAGGAAATCTCAAGCGAATACCTCAGTTCACAATAATCCCATTACTCTAATTTCCCCCCAAGCGGATAAGAGGATTAAAGCAGACGCTATAGTCTTACCGCAACTAACAAATATGCTTCCAAGCTATCATATAAATAGCAAGCATTGGCAAAAGGTTTCACACCTAAAGCTAGCAGATCCCAACTGCAACACCCCCGCTCAAATAGACATTCTATTAGGCAGCGATCTCATACCTCAGATAATACTCGAGAAAATTTCAAACAAACTATTGGCACAAAATACTATTTTTGGGTGGATTCTAAGTGGACTAGTTTCGGAAACAGTTACCACCATGACCGCTCAGGTTGAGGAAATCTCAAACGAATACCTCAGTTCACAATTATCCCATTACTCTAATTTCCCCCCAAGCGGATAAGAGAATTAAAGCAGAAGCTATAGTCTTACCGCAACTAACAAATATGCTTCCAAGCTATCATATAAATAGCAAGCATTGGCAAAAGGTTTCACACCTAAAGCTAGCAGATCCCAACTGCAACACCCCCGCTCAAATAGACATTCTATTAGGCAGCGATCTCATACCTCAGATAATACTCGAGGGTGTTGAGAAATTTTCAAACAAACTATTGGCACAAAATACTATTTTTGGGTGGATCTTAAGTGGACTAGTTTCGGAACCAGTTACCACCATGACCACTCAGGTTGAGGAAATCTCAAACGAGTACCTCAGTTCACAATAATCTCATTACTCTAATTTCCCCCATTGGCAAAAGGTTTCACACCTAAAGCTAGCAGATCCCAACTGCAACACCCCCGCTGAAATAGACATTCTATTAGGCAGCGAACTCATACCTCAGATAATACTCGAGGGTGTTGAGAAAATTTCAAACAAAGTATTGGCACAAAATACTATTTTTGGGTGGATCCTAAGTGGACTAGTTTCGGGACCAGTTACCACCATGACCACTCATGTTGAGGAAATCTCAAGCGAATACCTCAGTTCACAATAATCCCATTACTCTAATTTCCCCCCAAGCGGATAAGAGGATTAAAGCAGACGCTATAGTCTTACCGCAACTAACAAATATGCTTCCAAGCTATCATATAAATAGCAAGCATTGGCAAAAGGTTTCACACCTAAAGCTAGCAGATCCCAACTGCAACACCCCCGCTCAAATAGACATTCTATTAGGCAGCGATCTCATACCTCAGATAATACTCGAGAAAATTTCAAACAAACTATTGGCACAAAATACTATTTTTGGGTGGATTCTAAGTGGACTAGTTTCGGAAACAGTTACCACCATGACCGCTCAGGTTGAGGAAATCTCAAACGAATACCTCAGTTCACAATTATCCCATTACTCTAATTTCCCCCCAAGCGGATAAGAGAATTAAAGCAGAAGCTATAGTCTTACCGCAACTAACAAATATGCTTCCAAGCTATCATATAAATAGCAAGCATTGGCAAAAGGTTTCACACCTAAAGCTAGCAGATCCCAACTGCAACACCCCCGCTCAAATAGACATTCTATTAGGCAGCGATCTCATACCTCAGATAATACTCGAGGGTGTTGAGAAAATTTCAAACAAACTATTGTCACAAAATACTATTTTTGGATGGATCCTAAGTGGACTAGTTTCGGAACCAGTTACCACCATGACCACTCAGGTTGAGGAAATCTCAAACGAGTACCTCAGTTCACAATAATCTCATTACTCTAATTTCCCCCATTGGCAAAAGGTTTCACACCTAAAGCTAGCAGATCCCAACTGCAAAGCCCCCGCTCAAATAGACATTCTATTAGGCAGCGATCTCATACCTCAGGTAATACTCGAGGGTGTTGAGAAAATTTCAAACAAACTATTGGCACAAAATACTATTTTTGGGTGGATCCTAAGTGGACTAGTTTCGGAACCAGTTACCACCATGACCACTCAGGTTCAGGAAATCTCAAACGAATACCTCAGTTCACAATAATCCCATTACTCTAATTTCCCTCCAAGCGGATAAGAGAATTAAAGCAGAAGCTATAGTGTTACCGCAACTAACAAATATGCTTCCAAGCTATCATATAAATAGCAAGCATTGGCAAAAGGTTTCACACCTCAAGCTAGCAGATCCCAATTGCAACACCCCCGCTCAAATAGACATTCTATTAGGCAGCGATCTCATACCTCAGATAATACTCGAGGGTGTTGAGAAAATTTCAAACAAACTATTGGCACAAAATACTATTTTTGGGTGGATCCTAAGTGGACTAGTTTCGGAACCAGTTACCACCATGACCACGCAGGTTGAGGAAATCTCAAACGAATACCTCAGTTCACAATAATCTTACTACTCTAATTTCTCCCCAAGCGGATAGGAGAATTAAAGCAGAAGCTATAGTCTTACCGCAACTAACAAATATGCTTCCAAGCTATCATATAAATAGCAAGCATTGGCAAAAGGTTTCACACCTAAAGCTAGCAGATCCCAACTGCAACACCCCCGCTCAAATAGACATTCTATTAGGCAGCGATCTCATACCTCAGATAATACTCGAGGGTGTTGAGAAAATTTCAAACAAACTATTGGCACAAAATACTATTTTTGGGTGGATCCTAAGTGGACTAGTTTCAGAACCAGTTACCACCATGACCACTCAGGTTCAGGAAATCTCAAACGAGTACCTCAGTTCACAATAATCCCATTACTCTAATTTCCCCCATTGGCAAAAGGTTTCACACCTAAAGCTAGCAGATCCCAACTGCAACACCCCCGCTCAAATAGACATTCTATTAGGCAGCGATCTCATACCTCAGATAATACTCGAGGGTGTTGAGAAAATTTCAAACAAACTATTGGCACAAAATACTATTTTTGGATGGATCCTAAGTGGACTAGTTTCGGAACCAGTTACCACCATGACCACTCAGGTTGAGGAAATCTCAAACGAGTACCTCAGTTCACAATAATCCCATTACTCTAATTTCCCCCATTGGCAAAAGGTTTCACACCTAAAGCTAGCAGATCCCAACTGCAACACCCCCGCTCAAATAGACATTCTATTAGGCAGCGATCTCATACCTCAGGTAATACTCGAGGGTGTTGAGAAAATTTCAAACAAACTATTGGCACAAAATACTATTTTTGGGTGGATCCTAAGTGGACTAGTTTCGGAACCAGTTACCACCATGACCACGCAGGTTGAGGAAATCTCAAACGAATACCTCAGTTCACAATAATCTTACTACTCTAATTTCTCCCCAAGCGGATAGGAGAATTAAAGCAGAAGCTATAGTCTTACCGCAACTAACAAATATGCTTCCAAGCTATCATATAAATAGCAAGCATTGGCAAAAGGTTTCACACCTAAAGCTAGCAGATCCCAACTGCAACACCCCCGCTCAAATAGACATTCTATTAGGCAGCGATCTCATACCTCAGATAATACTCGAGGGTGTTGAGAAAATTTCAAACAAACTATTGGCACAAAATACTATTTTTGGGTGGATCCTAAGTGGACTAGTTTCAGAACCAGTTACCACCATGACCACTCAGGTTCAGGAAATCTCAAACGAATACCTCAGTTCACAATAATCCCATTACTCTAATTTCCCTCCAAGCGGATAAGAGAATTAAAGCAGAAGCTATAGTGTTACCGCAACTAACAAATATGCTTCCAAGCTATCATATAAATAGCAAGCATTGGCAAAAGGTTTCACACCTCAAGCTAGCAGATCCCAATTGCAACACCCCCGCTCAAATAGACATTCTATTAGGCAGCGATCTCATACCTCAGATAATACTCGAGGGTGTTGAGAAAATTTCAAACAAACTATTGGCACAAAATACTATTTTTGGGTGGATCCTATGTGGACTAGTTTCGGAACCAGTTACCACCATGACCACGCAGGTTGAGGAAATCTCAAACGAATACCTCAGTTCACAATAATCCCATTACTCTAATTTCCCCCCAAGCGGATAAGAGAATTAAAGCAGAAGCTATAGTCTTACCGCAACTAACAAATATGCTTCCAAGCTATCATATAAATAGCAAGCATTGGCAAAAGGTTTCACACCTAAAGCTAGCAGATCCCAACTGCAACACCCCCGCTCAAATAGACATTCTATTAGGCAGCGATCTCATACCTCAGATAATACTCGAGGGTGTTGAGAAAATTTCAAACAAACTATTGGCACAAAATACTATTTTTGGGTGGATCCTAAGTGGACTAGTTTCGGAACCAGTTACCACCATGACCACTCAGGTTCAGGAAATCTCAGACGATTACCTCAGTTCACAATAATCCCATTACTCTAATTTCCCTCCAAGCGGATAAGAGAATTAAAGCAGAAGCTATAGTGTTACCGCAACTAACAAATATGCTTCCAAGCTATCATATAAATAGCAAGCATTGGCAAAAGGTTTCACACCTCAAGCTAGCAGATCCCAATTGCAACACCCCCGCTCAAATAGACATTCTATTAGGCAGCGATCTCATACCTCAGATAATACTCGAGGGTGTTGAGAAAATTTCAGACAAACTATTGGCACAAAATACTATTTTTGGGTGGATCCTAAGTGGACTAGTTTCGGAACCAGTTACCACCATGACCACTCAGGTTGAGGAAACCTCAAACGAATACCTCAGTTCACAACAACCGCATTAGTCTAATTTCCCCCCAAGCGGATAAGAGAATTAAAGCAGAATCTATAGTCTTACCGCAACTAACAGATATGCTTCCAAGCTATCATATAAATAGCAAGCATTGGCAAAAGCTTTCACACCTAAAGCTAGAAGACCCCAACTGCAACACCTCCGCTCAAATAGACATTCTATTAGGCAGCGATCTCATACCTCAGAAATTACTCGAGGGTGTTGAGAAAATTTCAAACAAACTATTGGCACAAAATACTATTTTTGGGTGGATCCTAAGTGGACTAGTTTCGGAACCAGCTACCACCATGACCACTCAGGTTGAGGAAATCTCAAACGAATACCTCAGTTCACAATAATCCCATTACTCTAATTTCCCCCCAAGCGGATAAGAGAATTAAAGCAGAAGCTATAGTCTTACCGCAACTAACAAATATGCTTCCAAGCTATCATATAAATAGCAAGCATTGGAAAAAGGTTTCACACCTAAAGCTAGCAGATCCCAACTGCAACACCCCCGCTCAAATAGACATTCTATTAGGCAGCGATCTCATACCTCAGAAAATACTCGAGGGTGTTGAGAAAATTTCAAACAAACTATTGGCACAAAATACTATTTTTGGGTTGGTCCTAAGTGGACTAGTTTCGGAACCAGCTACCACCATGACCACTCAGGTTGAGGAAATCTCAAACGAATACCTCAGTTCACAATAATCCCATTACTCTAATTTCCCTCCAAGCGGATATGAGAATTAAAGCAGAAGCTATAGTGTTACCGCAACTAACAAATATGCTTCCAAGCTATCATATAAATAGCAAGCATTGGCAAAAGGTTTGACACCTCAAGCTAGCAGATCCCAATTGCAACACCCCCGCTCAAATAGACATTCTATTAGGCAGCGATATCATACCTCAGATAATACTCGAGGGTGTTGAGAAAATTTCAAACAAACTATTGGCACAAAATACTATTTTTGGGTGGATCCTAAGTGGACTAGTTTCGGAACCAGTTACCACCATGACCACGCAGGTTGAGGAAATCTCAAACGAATACCTCAGTTCACAATAATCTTACTACTCTAATTTCTCCCCAAGCGGATAGGAGAATTAAAGCAGAAGCTATAGTCTTACCGCAACTAACAAATATGCTTCCAAGCTATCATATAAATAGCAAGCATTGGCAAAAGGTTTCACACCTAAAGCTAGCAGATCCCAACTGCAACACCCCCGCTCAAATAGACATTCTATTAGGCAGCGATCTCATACCTCAGATAATACTCGAGGGTGTTGAGAAAATTTCAAACAAACTATTGGCACAAAATACTATTTTTGGGTGGATCCTAAGTGGACTAGTTTCAGAACCAGTTACCACCATGACCACTCAGGTTCAGGAAATCTCAAACGAATACCTCAGTTCACAATAATCCCATTACTCTAATTTCCCTCCAAGCGGATAAGAGAATTAAAGCAGAAGCTATAGTGTTACCGCAACTAACAAATATGCTTCCAAGCTATCATATAAATAGCAAGCATTGGCAAAAGGTTTCACACCTCAAGCTAGCAGATCCCAATTGCAACACCCCCGCTCAAATAGACATTCTATTAGGCAGCGATCTCATACCTTAGATAATACTCGAGGGTGTTGAGAAAATTTCAAACAAACTATTGGCACAAAATACTATTTTTGGGTGGATCCTATGTGGACTAGTTTCGGAACCAGTTACCACCATGACCACGCAGGTTGAGGAAATCTCAAACGAATACCTCAGTTCACAATAATCCCATTACTCTAATTTCCCCCCAAGCGGATAAGAGAATTAAAGCAGAAGCTATAGTCTTACCGCAACTAACAAATATGCTTCCAAGCTATCATATAAATAGCAAGCATTGGCAAAAGGTTTCACACCTCAAGCTAGCAGATCCCAATTGCAACACCCCCGCTCCAATAGACATTCTATTAGGCAGCGATCTCATACCTCAGATAATGCTCGGGGATGTTGAGAAAATTTCACACAAACTATTGGCACAAAATACTATTTTTGGGTGGATCCTAAGTGGACTAGTTTCGGAACCAGTTACCACCATGACCACGCAGGTTGAGGAAATCTCAAACGAATACCTCAGTTCACAATAATCTTACTACTCTAATTTCTCCCCATGAGGATAAGAGAATTAAAGCAGAAGCTATAGTCTTACCGCAACTAACAAATATGCTTCCAAGCTATCATATAAATAGCAAGCATTGGCAAAAGGTTTCACACCTAAAGCTAGCAGATCCCAACTGCAACAACTCCGCTCAAATAGACATTCTATTAGGCAGCGATCTCATACCTCAGATAATACTCGAGGGTGTTGAGAAAATTTCAAACAAACTATTGGCGCAAAATACTATTTTTGGGTGGATCCTAAGTGGACTAGTTTCGGATCCAGTTACCACCATGACCACTCAGGTTGAGGAAATCTCAAACGAATACCTCAGTTCACAATAATCCCATTACTCTAATTTCCCCCCAAGCGGATAAGAGAATTAAAGCAGAAGCTATAGTCTTACCGCAACTAACAAATATGCTTCCAAGCTATCATATAAATAGCAAGCATTGGCAAAAGGTTTCACACCTAAAGCTAGCAGATCCCAACTGTAACACCCCCGCTCAAATAGACATTCTATTAGGCAGCGATCTCATACCTCAGATAATACTCGAGGGTGTTGAGAAAATTTCAAACAAACTATTGGCACAAAATACTATTTTTGGGTGGATCTTAAGTGGACTAGTTTCGGAACCAGTTACCACCATGACCACTCAGGTTGAGGAAATCTCAAACGAGTACCTCAGTTCACAATAATCTCATTACTCTAATTTCCCCCATTGGCAAAAGGTTTCACACCTAAAGCTAGCAGATCCCAACTGCAACACCCCCGCTCAAATAGACATTCTATTAGGCAGCGATCTCATACCTCAGATAATACTCGAGGGTGTTGAGAAAATTTCAAACAAACTATTGGCACAAAATACTATTTTTGGGTGGATCCTAAGTGGACTAGTTACGGAACCAGTTACCACCATGACCACTCAGGTTCAGGAAATCTCAAACGAATACCTCAGTTCACAATAATCCCATTACTCTAATTTCCCTCCAAGCGGATAAGAGAATTAAAGCAGAAGCTATAGTGTTAGCGCAACTAACAAATATGCTTCCAAGCTATCATATAAATAGCAAGCATTGGCAAAAGGTTTCACACCTCAAGCTAGCAGATCCCAATTGCAACACCCCCGCTCAAATAGACATTCTATTAGGCAGCGATCTCATACCTCAGATAATACTCGGGGATGTTGAGAAAATTTCACACAAACTATTGGCACAAAATACTATTTTTGGGTGGATCCTAAGTGGACTAGTTTCGGAACCAGTTACCACCATGACCACGCAGGTTGAGGAAATCTCAAACGAATACCTCAGTTCACAATAATTTTACTACTCTAATTTCTCCCCAAGAGGATAAGAGAATTAAAGCAGAAGCTATAGTCTTACCGCAACTAACAAATATGCTTCCAAGCTATCATATAAATAGCAAGCATTGGCAAAAGGTTTCACACCTAAAGCTAGCAGATCCCAACTGCAACAACTCCGCTCAAATAGACATTCTATTAGGCAGCGATCTCATACCTCAGATAATACTCGAGGGTGTTGAGAAAATTTCAAACAAACTATTGGCGCAAAATACTATTTTTGGGTGGATCCTAAGTGGACTAGTTTCGGATCCAGTTACCACCATGACCACTCAGGTTGAGGAAATCTCAAACGAATACCTCAGTTCACAATAATCCCATTACTCTAATTTCCCCCCAAGCGGATAAGAGAATTAAAGCAGAAGCTATAGTCTTACCGCAACTAACAAATATGCTTCCAAGCTATCATATAAATAGCAAGCATTGGCAAAAGGTTTCACACCTAAAGCTAGCAGATCCCAACTGTAACACCCCCGCTCAAATAGACATTCTATTAGGCAGCGATCTCATACCTCAGATAATACTCGAGGGTGTTGAGAAAATTTCAAACAAACTATTGGCACAAAATACTATTTTTGGGTGGATCCTAAGTGGACTAGTTTCGGAACCAGTTACCACCATGACCACTCAGGTTGAGGAAACCTCAAACGAATACCTCAGTTCACAACAACCGCATTAGTCTAATTTCCCCCCAAGCGGATAAGAGAATTAAAGCAGAATCTATAGTCTTACCGCAACTAACAGATATGCTTCCAAGCTATCATATAAATAGCAAGCATTGGCAAAAGCTTTCACACCTAAAGCTAGAAGACCCCAACTGCAACACCTCCGCTCAAATAGACATTCTATTAGGCAGCGATCTCATACCTCAGAAATTACTCGAGGGTGTTGAGAAAATTTCAAACAAACTATTGGCACAAAATACTATTTTTGGGTGGATCCTAAGTGGACTAGTTTCGGAACCAGTTACCACCATGACCACGCAGGTTGAGGAAATCTCAAACGAATACCTCAGTTCACAATAATCTTACTACTCTAATTTCTCCCCAAGCGGATAGGAGAATTAAAGCAGAAGCTATAGTCTTACCGCAACTAACAAATATGCTTCCAAGCTATCATATAAATAGCAAGCATTGGCAAAAGGTTTCACACCTAAAGCTAGCAGATCCCAACTGCAACACCCCCGCTCAAATAGACATTCTATTAGGCAGCGATCTCATACCTCAGATAATACTCGGGGGTGTTGAGAAAATTTCAAACAAACTATTGGCACAAAATACTATTTTTGGGTGGATCCTAAGTGGACTAGTTTCAGAACCAGTTACCACCATGACCACTCAGGTTCAGGAAATCTCAAACGAATACCTCAGTTCACAATAATCCCATTACTCTAATTTCCCCCCAAGCGGATAAGAGAATTAAAGCAGAAGCTATAGTCTTACCGCAACTAACAAATATGCTTCCAAGCTATCATATAAATAGCAAGCATTGGCAAAAGGTTTCACACCTAAAGCTAGCAGATCCCAACTGCAACACCCCCGCTCAAATAGACATTCTATTAGGCAGCGATCTCATACCTCAGATAATACTCGAGGGTGTTGAGAAAATTTCAAACAAACTATTGGCACAAAATACTATTTTTGGGTGGATCCTAAGTGGACTAGTTTCGGAACCAGTTACCACCATGACCACTCAGGTTCAGGAAATCTCAAACGAATACCTCAGTTCACAATAATCCCATTACTCTAATTTCCCTCCAAGCGGATAAGAGAATTAAAGCAGAAGCTATAGTGTTACCGCAACTAACAAATATGCTTCCAAGCTATCATATAAATAGCAAGCATTGGCAAAAGGTTTCACACCTAAAGCTAGCAGATCCCAACTGCAACACCCCCGCTCAAATAGACATTCTATTAGGCAGCGATCTCATACCTCAGATAATACTCGAGGGTGTTGAGAAAATTTCAAACAAACTATTGGCACAAAATACTATTTTTGGGTGGATCCTAAGTGGACTAGTTTCGGAACCAGTTACCACCATGACCACTCAGGTTCAGGAAATCTCAAACGAATACCTCAGTTCACAATAATCCCATTACTCTAATTTCCCTCCAAGCGGATAAGAGAATTAAAGCAGAAGCTATAGTGTTACCGCAACTAACAAATATGCTTCCAAGCTATCATATAAATAGCAAGCATTGGCAAAAGGTTTCACACCTCAAGCTAGCAGATCCCAATTGCAACACCCCCGCTCAAATAGACATTCTATTAGGCAGCGATCTCATACCTCAGATAATACTCGGGGATGTTGAGAAAATTTCACACAAACTATTGGCACAAAATACTATTTTTGGGTGGATCCTAAGTGGACTAGTTTCGGAACCAGTTACCACCATGACCACGCAGGTTGAGGAAATCTCAAACGAATACCTCAGTTCACAATAATCTTACTACTCTAATTTCTCCCCATGAGGATAAGAGAATTAAAGCAGAAGCTATAGTCTTACCGCAACTAACAAATATGCTTCCAAGCTATCATACAAATAGCAAGCATTGGCAAAAGGTTTCACACCTAAAGCTAGCAGATCCCAACTGTAACACCCCCGCTCAAATAGACATTCTATTAGGCAGCGATCTCATACCTCAGATAATACTCGAGGGTGTTGAGAAAATTTCAAACAAACTATTGGCACAAAATACTATTTTTGGGTGGATCTTAAGTGGACTAGTTTCGGAACCAGTTACCACCATGACCACTCAGGTTGAGGAAATCTCAAACGAGTACCTCAGTTCACAATAATCTCATTACTCTAATTTCCCCCATTGGCAAAAGGTTTCACACCTAAAGCTAGCAGATCCCAACTGCAACACCCCCGCTCAAATAGACATTCTATTAGGCAGCGATCTCATACCTCAGATAATACTCGAGGGTGTTGAGAAAATTTCAAACAAACTATTGGCACAAAATACTATTTTTGGGTGGATCCTAAGTGGACTAGTTACGGAACCAGTTACCACCATGACCACTCAGGTTCAGGAAATCTCAAACGAATACCTCAGTTCACAATAATCCCATTACTCTAATTTCCCTCCAAGCGGATAAGAGAATTAAAGCAGAAGCTATAGTGTTAGCGCAACTAACAAATATGCTTCCAAGCTATCATATAAATAGCAAGCATTGGCAAAAGGTTTCACACCTCAAGCTAGCAGATCCCAATTGCAACACCCCCGCTCAAATAGACATTCTATTAGGCAGCGATCTCATACCTCAGATAATACTCGGGGATGTTGAGAAAATTTCACACAAACTATTGGCACAAAATACTATTTTTGGGTGGATCCTAAGTGGACTAGTTTCGGAACCAGTTACCACCATGACCACGCAGGTTGAGGAAATCTCAAACGAATACCTCAGTTCACAATAATTTTACTACTCTAATTTCTCCCCAAGAGGATAAGAGAATTAAAGCAGAAGCTATAGTCTTACCGCAACTAACAAATATGCTTCCAAGCTATCATATAAATAGCAAGCATTGGCAAAAGGTTTCACACCTAAAGCTAGCAGATCCCAACTGCAACAACTCCGCTCAAATAGACATTCTATTAGGCAGCGATCTCATACCTCAGATAATACTCGAGGGTGTTGAGAAAATTTCAAACAAACTATTGGCGCAAAATACTATTTTTGGGTGGATCCTAAGTGGACTAGTTTCGGATCCAGTTACCACCATGACCACTCAGGTTGAGGAAATCTCAAACGAATACCTCAGTTCACAATAATCCCATTACTCTAATTTCCCCCCAAGCGGATAAGAGAATTAAAGCAGAAGCTATAGTCTTACCGCAACTAACAAATATGCTTCCAAGCTATCATATAAATAGCAAGCATTGGCAAAAGGTTTCACACCTAAAGCTAGCAGATCCCAACTGTAACACCCCCGCTCAAATAGACATTCTATTAGGCAGCGATCTCATACCTCAGATAATACTCGAGGGTGTTGAGAAAATTTCAAACAAACTATTGGCACAAAATACTATTTTTGGGTG
This sequence comes from Bactrocera oleae, assembly GCF_042242935.1. Taxonomy (NCBI): domain Eukaryota; kingdom Metazoa; phylum Arthropoda; class Insecta; order Diptera; family Tephritidae; genus Bactrocera; species Bactrocera oleae. The sequence goes on along the minus strand of NC_091541.1, from coordinate 11,808,672 downwards.
GATCCTAAGTGGACTAGTTTCGGAACCAGTTACCACCATGACCACTCAGGTTGAGGAAACCTCAAACGAATACCTCAGTTCACAACAACCGCATTAGTCTAATTTCCCCCCAAGCGGATAAGAGAATTAAAGCAGAATCTATAGTCTTACCGCAACTAACAGATATGCTTCCAAGCTATCATATAAATAGCAAGCATTGGCAAAAGCTTTCACACCTAAAGCTAGAAGACCCCAACTGCAACACCTCCGCTCAAATAGACATTCTATTAGGCAGCGATCTCATACCTCAGAAATTACTCGAGGGTGTTGAGAAAATTTCAAACAAACTATTGGCACAAAATACTATTTTTGGGTGGATCCTAAGTGGACTAGTTTCGGAACCAGTTACCACCATGACCACGCAGGTTGAGGAAATCTCAAACGAATACCTCAGTTCACAATAATCTTACTACTCTAATTTCTCCCCAAGCGGATAGGAGAATTAAAGCAGAAGCTATAGTCTTACCGCAACTAACAAATATGCTTCCAAGCTATCATATAAATAGCAAGCATTGGCAAAAGGTTTCACACCTAAAGCTAGCAGATCCCAACTGCAACACCCCCGCTCAAATAGACATTCTATTAGGCAGCGATCTCATACCTCAGATAATACTCGGGGGTGTTGAGAAAATTTCAAACAAACTATTGGCACAAAATACTATTTTTGGGTGGATCCTAAGTGGACTAGTTTCAGAACCAGTTACCACCATGACCACTCAGGTTCAGGAAATCTCAAACGAATACCTCAGTTCACAATAATCCCATTACTCTAATTTCCCCCCAAGCGGATAAGAGAATTAAAGCAGAAGCTATAGTCTTACCGCAACTAACAAATATGCTTCCAAGCTATCATATAAATAGCAAGCATTGGCAAAAGGTTTCACACCTAAAGCTAGCAGATCCCAACTGCAACACCCCCGCTCAAATAGACATTCTATTAGGCAGCGATCTCATACCTCAGATAATACTCGAGGGTGTTGAGAAAATTTCAAACAAACTATTGGCACAAAATACTATTTTTGGGTGGATCCTAAGTGGACTAGTTTCGGAACCAGTTACCACCATGACCACTCAGGTTCAGGAAATCTCAAACGAATACCTCAGTTCACAATAATCCCATTACTCTAATTTCCCTCCAAGCGGATAAGAGAATTAAAGCAGAAGCTATAGTGTTACCGCAACTAACAAATATGCTTCCAAGCTATCATATAAATAGCAAGCATTGGCAAAAGGTTTCACACCTCAAGCTAGCAGATCCCAATTGCAACACCCCCGCTCAAATAGACATTCTATTAGGCAGCGATCTCATACCTCAGATAATACTCGGGGATGTTGAGAAAATTTCACACAAACTATTGGCACAAAATACTATTTTTGGGTGGATCCTAAGTGGACTAGTTTCGGAACCAGTTACCACCATGACCACGCAGGTTGAGGAAATCTCAAACGAATACCTCAGTTCACAATAATCTTACTACTCTAATTTCTCCCCATGAGGATAAGAGAATTAAAGCAGAAGCTATAGTCTTACCGCAACTAACAAATATGCTTCCAAGCTATCATATAAATAGCAAGCATTGGCAAAAGGTTTCACACCTAAAGCTAGCAGATCCCAACTGCAACAACTCCGCTCAAATAGACATTCTATTAGGCAGCGATCTCATACCTCAGATAATACTCGAGGGTGTTGAGAAAATTTCAAACAAACTATTGGCGCAAAATACTATTTTTGGGTGGATCCTAAGTGGACTAGTTTCGGATCCAGTTACCACCATGACCACTCAGGTTGAGGAAATCTCAAACGAATACCTCAGTTCACAATAATCCCATTACTCTAATTTCCCCCCAAGCGGATAAGAGAATTAAAGCAGAAGCTATAGTCTTACCGCAACTAACAAATATGCTTCCAAGCTATCATATAAATAGCAAGCATTGGCAAAAGGTTTCACACCTAAAGCTAGCAGATCCCAACTGTAACACCCCCGCTCAAATAGACATTCTATTAGGCAACGATCTCATACCTCAGATAATACTCGAGGGTGTTGAGAAAATTTCAAACAAACTATTGGCACAAAATACTATTTTTGGGTGGATCTTAAGTGGACTAGTTTCGGAACCAGTTACCACCATGACCACTCAGGTTGAGGAAATCTCAAACGAGTACCTCAGTTCACAATAATCTCATTACTCTAATTTCCCCCATTGGCAAAAGGTTTCACACCTAAAGCTAGCAGATCCCAACTGCAACACCCCCGCTCAAATAGACATTCTATTAGGCAGCGATCTCATACCTCAGATAATACTCGAGGGTGTTGAGAAAATTTCAAACAAACTATTGGCACAAAATACTATTTTTGGGTGGATCCTAAGTGGACTAGTTTCGGAACCAGTTACCACCATGACCACTCAGGTTCAGGAAATCTCAAACGAATACCTCAGTTCACAATAATCCCATTACTCTAATTTCCCTCCAAGCGGATAAGAGAATTAAAGCAGAAGCTATAGTGTTACCGCAACTAACAAATATGCTTCCAAGCTATCATATAAATAGCAAGCATTGGCAAAAGGTTTCACACCTCAAGCTAGCAGATCCCAATTGCAACACCCCCGCTCAAATAGACATTCTATTAGGCAGCGATCTCATACCTCAGATAATACTCGGGGATGTTGAGAAAATTTCACACAAACTATTGGCACAAAATACTATTTTTGGGTGGATCCTAAGTGGACTAGTTTCGGAACCAGTTACCACCATGACCACGCAGGTTGAGGAAATCTCAAACGAATACCTCAGTTCACAATAATTTTACTACTCTAATTTCTCCCCAAGAGGATAAGAGAATTAAAGCAGAAGCTATAGTCTTACCGCAACTAACAAATATGCTTCCAAGCTATCATATAAATAGCAAGCATTGGCAAAAGGTTTCACACCTAAAGCTAGCAGATCCCAACTGCAACAACTCCGCTCAAATAGACATTCTATTAGGCAGCGATCTCATACCTCAGATAATACTCGAGGGTGTTGAGAAAATTTCAAACAAACTATTGGCGCAAAATACTATTTTTGGGTGGATCCTAAGTGGACTAGTTTCGGATCCAGTTACCACCATGACCACTCAGGTTGAGGAAATCTCAAACGAATACCTCAGTTCACAATAATCCCATTACTCTAATTTCCCCCCAAGCGGATAAGAGAATTAAAGCAGAAGCTATAGTCTTACCGCAACTAACAAATATGCTTCCAAGCTATCATATAAATAGCAAGCATTGGCAAAAGGTTTCACACCTAAAGCTAGCAGATCCCAACTGTAACACCCCCGCTCAAATAGACATTCTATTAGGCAGCGATCTCATACCTCAGATAATACTCGAGGGTGTTGAGAAAATTTCAAACAAACTATTGGCACAAAATACTATTTTTGGGTGGATCTTAAGTGGACTAGTTTCGGAACCAGTTACCACCATGACCACTCAGGTTGAGGAAATCTCAAACGAGTACCTCAGTTCACAATAATCTCATTACTCTAATTTCCCCCATTGGCAAAAGGTTTCACACCTAAAGCTAGCAGATCCCAACTGCAACACCCCCGCTGAAATAGACATTCTATTAGGCAGCGAACTCATACCTCAGATAATACTCGAGGGTGTTGAGAAAATTTCAAACAAAGTATTGGCACAAAATACTATTTTTGGGTGGATCCTAAGTGGACTAGTTTCGGGACCAGTTACCACCATGACCACTCATGTTGAGGAAATCTCAAGCGAATACCTCAGTTCACAATAATCCCATTACTCTAATTTCCCCCCAAGCGGATAAGAGGATTAAAGCAGACGCTATAGTCTTACCGCAACTAACAAATATGCTTCCAAGCTATCATATAAATAGCAAGCATTGGCAAAAGGTTTCACACCTAAAGCTAGCAGATCCCAACTGCAACACCCCCGCTCAAATAGACATTCTATTAGGCAGCGATCTCATACCTCAGATAATACTCGAGAAAATTTCAAACAAACTATTGGCACAAAATACTATTTTTGGGTGGATTCTAAGTGGACTAGTTTCGGAACCAGTTACCACCATGACCGCTCAGGTTGAGGAAATCTCAAACGAATACCTCAGTTCACAATTATCCCATTACTCTAATTTCCCCCCAAGCGGATAAGAGAATTAAAGCAGAAGCTATAGTCTTACCGCAACTAATAAATATGCTTCCAAGCTATCATATAAATAGCAAGCATTGGCAAAAGGTTTCACACCTAAAGCTAGCAGATCCCAACTGCAACACCCCCGCTAAAATAGACATTCTATTAGGCAGCGATCTCATACCTCAGATAATACTCGAGGGTGTTGAGAAAATTTCAAACAAACTATTGGCACAAAATACTATTTTTGGGTGGATCCTAAGTGGACTAGTTTCGGAACCAGTTACCACCATGACCACTCAGGTTGAGGAAACCTCAAACGAATACCTCAGTTCACAACAACCGCATTAGTCTAATTTCCCCCCAAGCGGATAAGAGAATTAAAGCAGAATCTATAGTCTTACCGCAACTAACAGATATGCTTCCAAGCTATCATATAAATAGCAAGCATTGGCAAAAGCTTTCACACCTTAAGCTAGAAGACACCAACTGCAACACCTCCGCTCAAATAGACATTCTATTAGGCAGCGATCTCATACCTCAGAAATTACTCGAGGGTGTTGAGAAAATTTCAAACAAACTATTGGCACAAAATACTATTTTTGGGTGGATCCTAAGTGGACTAGTTTCGGAACCAGCTACCACCATGACCACTCAGGTTGAGGAAATCTCAAACGAATACCTCAGTTCACAATAATCCCATTACTCTAATTTCCCCCCAAGCGGATAAGAGAATTAAAGCAGAAGCTATAGTCTTACCGCAACTAACAAATATGCTTCCAAGCTATCATATAAATAGCAAGCATTGGCAAAAGGTTTCACACCTAAAGCTAGCAGATCCCAACTGCAACACCCCCGCTCAAATAGACATTCTATTAGGCAGCGATCTCATACCTCAGAAAATACTCGAGGGTGTTGAGAAAATTTCAAACAAACTATTGGCACAAAATACTATTTTTGGGTTGGTCCTAAGTGGACTAGTTTCGGAACCAGCTACCACCATGACCACTCAGGTTGAGGAAATCTCAAACGAATACCTCAGTTCACAATAATCCCATTACTCTAATTTCCCCCCAAGCGGATAAGAGAATTAAAGCAGAAGCTATAGTCTTACCGCAACTAACAAATATGCTTCCAAGCTATCATATAAATAGCAAGCATTGGCAAAAGGTTTCACACCTAAAGCTAGCAGATCCCAACTGCAACACCCCCGCTCAAATAGACATTCTATTAGGTAGCGATCTCATACCTCAGATAATACTAGAGGGTGTTGAGAAAATTTCAAACAAACTATTGGCACAAAATACTATTTTTGGGTGGATCTTAAGTGGACTAGTTTCGGAACCAGTTACCACCATGACCACTCAGGTTGAGGAAATCTCAAACGAATACCTCAGTTCACAATAATCCCATTACTCTAATTTCCCCCCAAGCGGATAAGAGAATTAAAGCAGAAGCTATATTCTTACCGCAACTAACAAATATGCTTCCAAGCTATCATATAAATAGCAAGCATTGGCAAAAGGTTTCACACCTAAAGCTAGCAGATCCCAACTGCAACACCCCCGCTCAAATAGACATTCTATTAGGCAGCGATCTCATACCTCAGATAATACTCGAGGGTGTTGAGAAAATTTCAAACAAACTATTGGCACAAAATACTATTTTTGGGTTGGTCCTAAGTGGACTAGTTTCGGAACCAGCTACCACCATGACCACTCAGGTTGAGGAAATCTCAAACGAATACCTCAGTTCACAATAATCCCATTACTCTAATTTCCCCCCAAGCGGATAAGAGAATTAAAGCAGAAGCTATAGTCTTACCGCAACTAACAAATATGCTTCCAAGCTATCATATAAATAGCAAGCATTGGCAAAAGGTTTCACACCTAAAGCTAGCAGATCCCAACTGCAACACCCCCGCTCAAATAGACATTCTATTAGGTAGCGATCTCATACCTCAGATAATACTAGAGGGTGTTGAGAAAATTTCAAACAAACTATTGGCACAAAATACTATTTTTGGGTGGATCTTAAGTGGACTAGTTTCGGAACCAGTTACCACCATGACCACTCAGGTTGAGGAAATCTCAAACGAATACCTCAGTTCACAATAATCCCATTACTCTAATTTCCCCCCAAGCGGATAAGAGAATTAAAGCAGAAGCTATAGTCTTACCGCAACTAACAAATATGCTTCCAAGCTATCATATAAATAGCAAGCATTGGCAAAAGCTTTCACACCTTAAGCTAGAAGACACCAACTGCAACACCTCCGCTCAAATAGACATTCTATTAGGCAGCGATCTCATACCTCAGAAATTACTCGAGGGTGTTGAGAAAATTTCAAACAAACTATTGGCACAAAATACTATTTTTGGGTGGATCCTAAGTGGACTAGTTTCGGAACCAGCTACCACCATGACCACTCAGGTTGAGGAAATCTCAAACGAATACCTCAGTTCACAATAATCCCATTACTCTAATTTCCCCCCAAGGGGATAAGAGAATTAAAGCAGAAGCTATAGTCTTACCGCAACTAACAAATATGCTTCCAAGCTATCATATAAATAGCAAGCATTGGCAAAAGGTTTCACACCTAAAGCTAGCAGATCCCAACTGCAACACCTCCGCTCAAATAGACATTCTATTAGGCAGCGATCTCATACCTCAGAAATTACTCGAGGGTGTTGAGAAAATTTCAAACAAACTATTGGCACAAAATACTATTTTTGGGTGGATCCTAAGTGGACTAGTTTCGGAACCAGTTACCACCATGACCACGCAGGTTGAGGAAATCTCAAACGAATACCTCAGTTCACAATAATCTTACTACTCTAATTTCTCCCCAAGCGGATAGGAGAATTAAAGCAGAAGCTATAGTCTTACCGCAACTAACAAATATGCTTCCAAGCTATCATATAAATAGCAAGCATTGGCAAAAGGTTTCACACCTAAAGCTAGCAGATCCCAACTGCAACACCCCCGCTCAAATAGACATTCTATTAGGTAGCGATCTCATACCTCAGATAATACTAGAGGGTGTTGAGAAAATTTCAAACAAACTATTGGCACAAAATACTATTTTTGGGTGGATCTTAAGTGGACTAGTTTCGGAACCAGTTACCACCATGACCACTCAGGTTGAGGAAATCTCAAACGAATACCTCAGTTCACAATAATCCCATTACTCTAATTTCCCCCCAAGCGGATAAGAGAATTAAAGCAGAAGCTATATTCTTACCGCAACTAACAAATATGCTTCCAAGCTATCATATAAATAGCAAGCATTGGCAAAAGGTTTCACACCTAAAGCTAGCAGATCCCAACTGCAACACCCCCGCTCAAATAGACATTCTATTAGGCAGCGATCTCATACCTCAGATAATACTCGAGGGTGTTGAGAAAATTTCAAACAAACTATTGGCACAAAATACTATTTTTGGGTTGGTCCTAAGTGGACTAGTTTCGGAACCAGCTACCACCATGACCACTCAGGTTGAGGAAATCTCAAACGAATACCTCAGTTCACAATAATCCCATTACTCTAATTTCCCCCCAAGCGGATAAGAGAATTAAAGCAGAAGCTATAGTCTTACCGCAACTAACAAATATGCTTCCAAGCTATCATATAAATAGCAAGCATTGGCAAAAGGTTTCACACCTAAAGCTAGCAGATCCCAACTGCAACACCCCCGCTCAAATAGACATTCTATTAGGTAGCGATCTCATACCTCAGATAATACTAGAGGGTGTTGAGAAAATTTCAAACAAACTATTGGCACAAAATACTATTTTTGGGTGGATCTTAAGTGGACTAGTTTCGGAACCAGTTACCACCATGACCACTCAGGTTGAGGAAATCTCAAACGAATACCTCAGTTCACAATAATCCCATTACTCTAATTTCCCCCCAAGCGGATAAAAGAATTAAAGCAGAAGCTATAGTCTTACCGCAACTAACAAATATGCTTCCAAGCTATCATATAAATAGCAAGCATTGGCAAAAGCTTTCACACCTTAAGCTAGAAGACACCAACTGCAACACCTCCGCTCAAATAGACATTCTATTAGGCAGCGATCTCATACCTCAGAAATTACTCGAGGGTGTTGAGAAAATTTCAAACAAACTATTGGCACAAAATACTATTTTTGGGTGGATCCTAAGTGGACTAGTTTCGGAACCAGCTACCACCATGACCACTCAGGTTGAGGAAATCTCAAACGAATACCTCAGTTCACAATAATCCCATTACTCTAATTTCCCCCCAAGGGGATAAGAGAATTAAAGCAGAAGCTATAGTCTTACCGCAACTAACAAATATGCTTCCAAGCTATCATATAAATAGCAAGCATTGGCAAAAGGTTTCACACCTAAAGCTAGCAGATCCCAACTGCAACACCTCCGCTCAAATAGACATTCTATTAGGCAGCGATCTCATACCTCAGAAATTACTCGAGGGTGTTGAGAAAATTTCAAACAAACTATTGGCACAAAATACTATTTTTGGGTGGATCCTAAGTGGACTAGTTTCGGAACCAGTTACCACCATGACCACGCAGGTTGAGGAAATCTCAAACGAATACCTCAGTTCACAATAATCTTACTACTCTAATTTCTCCCCAAGCGGATAGGAGAATTAAAGCAGAAGCTATAGTCTTACCGCAACTAACAAATATGCTTCCAAGCTATCATATAAATAGCAAGCATTGGCAAAAGGTTTCACACCTAAAGCTAGCAGATCCCAACTGCAACACCCCCGCTCAAATAGACATTCTATTAGGCAGCGATCTCATACCTCAGATAATACTCGAGGGTGTTGAGAAAATTTCAAACAAACTATTGGCACAAAATACTATTTTTGGGTGGATCCTAAGTGGACTAGTTTCAGAACCAGTTACCACCATGACCACTCAGGTTCAGGAAATCTCAAACGAATACCTCAGTTCACAATAATCCCATTACTCTAATTTCCCCCCAAGCGGATAAGAGAATTAAAGCAGAAGCTATAGTCTTACCGCAACTAACAAATATGCTTCCAAGCTATCATATAAATAGCAAGCATTGGCAAAAGGTTTCACACCTAAAGCTAGCAGATCCCAACTGCAACACCCCCGCTCAAATAGACATTCTATTAGGCAGCGATCTCATACCTCAGATAATACTCGAGGGTGTTGAGAAAATTTCAAACAAACTATTGGCACAAAATACTATTTTTGGGTGGATCCTAAGTGGACTAGTTTCGGAACCAGTTACCACCATGACCACTCAGGTTCAGGAAATCTCAAACGAATACCTCAGTTCACAATAATCCCATTACTCTAATTTCCCTCCAAGCGGATAAGAGAATTAAAGCAGAAGCTATAGTGTTACCGCAACTAACAAATATGCTTCCAAGCTATCATATAAATAGCAAGCATTGGCAAAAGGTTTCACACCTCAAGCTAGCAGATCCCAATTGCAACACCCCCGCTTAAATAGACATTCTATTAGGCAGCGATCTCATACCTCAGATAATACTCGGGGATGTTGAGAAAATTTCACACAAACTATTGGCACAAAATACTATTTTTGGGTGGATCCTAAGTGGACTAGTTTCGGAACCAGTTACCACCATGACCACGCAGGTTGAGGAAATCTCAAACGAATACCTCAGTTCACAATAATCTTACTACTCTAATTTCTCCCCATGAGGATAAGAGAATTAAAGCAGAAGCTATAGTCTTACCGCAACTAACAAATATGCTTCCAAGCTATCATATAAATAGCAAGCATTGGCAAAAGGTTTCACACCTAAAGCTAGCAGATCCCAACTGCAACAACTCCGCTCAAATAGACATTCTATTAGGCAGCGATCTCATACCTCAGATAATACTCGAGGGTGTTGAGAAAATTTCAAACAAACTATTGGCGCAAAATACTATTTTTGGGTGGATCCTAAGTGGACTAGTTTCGGATCCAGTTACCACCATGACCACTCAGGTTGAGGAAATCTCAAACGAATACCTCAGTTCACAATAATCCCATTACTCTAATTTCCCCCCAAGCGGATAAGAGAATTAAAGCAGAAGCTATAGTCTTACCGCAACTAACAAATATGCTTCCAAGCTATCATATAAATAGCAAGCATTGGCAAAAGGTTTCACACCTAAAGCTAGCAGATCCCAACTGTAACACCCCCGCTCAAATAGACATTCTATTAGGCAGCGATCTCATACCTCAGATAATACTCGAGGGTGTTGAGAAAATTTCAAACAAACTATTGGCACAAAATACTATTTTTGGGTGGATCTTAAGTGGACTACTTTCGGAACCAGTTACCACCATGACCACTCAGGTTGAGGAAATCTCAAACGAGTACCTCAGTTCACAATAATCTCATTACTCTAATTTCCCCCATTGGCAAAAGGTTTCACACCTAAAGCTAGCAGATCCCAACTGCAACACCCCCGCTGAAATAGACATTCTATTAGGCAGCGAACTCATACCTCAGATAATACTCGAGGGTGTTGAGAAAATTTCAAACAAAGTATTGGCACAAAATACTATTTTTGGGTGGATCCTAAGTGGACTAGTTTCGGGACCAGTTACCACCATGACCACTCATGTTGAGGAAATCTCAAGCGAATACCTCAGTTCACAATAATCCCATTACTCTAATTTCCCCCCAAGCGGATAAGAGGATTAAAGCAGACGCTATAGTCTTACCGCAACTAACAAATATGCTTCCAAGCTATCATATAAATAGCAAGCATTGGCAAAAGGTTTCACACCTAAAGCTAGCAGATCCCAACTGCAACACCCCCGCTCAAATAGACATTCTATTAGGCAGCGATCTCATACCTCAGATAATACTCGAGAAAATTTCAAACAAACTATTGGCACAAAATACTATTTTTGGGTGGATTCTAAGTGGACTAGTTTCGGAACCAGTTACCACCATGACCGCTCAGGTTGAGGAAATCTCAAACGAATACCTCAGTTCACAATTATCCCATTACTTTAATTTCCCCCCAAGCGGATAAGAGAATTAAAGCAGAAGCTATAGTCTTACCGCAACTAACAAATATGCTTCCAAGCTATCATATAAATAGCAAGCATTGGCAAAAGGTTTCACACCTAAAGCTAGCAGATCCCAACTGCAACACCCCCGCTCAAATAGACATTCTATTAGGCAGCGATCTCATACCTCAGATAATACTCGAGGGTGTTGAGAAAATTTCAAACAAACTATTGGCACAAAATACTATTTTTGGGTGGATCCTAAGTGGACTAGTTTCGGAACCAGTTACCACCATGACCACTCAGGTTGAGGAAACCTCAAACGAATACCTCAGTTCACAACAACCGCATTAGTCTAATTTCCCCCCAAGCGGATAAGAGAATTAAAGCAGAATCTATAGTCTTACCGCAACTAACAGATATGCTTCCAAGCTATCATATAAATAGCAAGCATTGGCAAAAGCTTTCACACCTTAAGCTAGAAGACACCAACTGCAACACCTCCGCTCAAATAGACATTCTATTAGGCAGCGATCTCATACCTCAGAAATTACTCGAGGGTGTTGAGAAAATTTCAAACAAACTATTGGCACAAAATACTATTTTTGGGTGGATCCTAAGTGGACTAGTTTCGGAACCAGCTACCACCATGACCACTCAGGTTGAGGAAATCTCAAACGAATACCTCAGTTCACAATAATCCCATTACTCTAATTTCCCCCCAAGCGGATAAGAGAATTAAAGCAGAAGCTATAGTCTTACCGCAACTAACAAATATGCTTCCAAGCTATCATATAAATAGCAAGCATTGGCAAAAGGTTTCACACCTAAAGCTAGCAGATCCCAACTGCAACACCCCCGCTCAAATAGACATTCTATTAGGCAGCGATCTCATACCTCAGAAAATACTCGAGGGTGTTGAGAAAATTTCAAACAAACTATTGGCACAAAATACTATTTTTGGGTTGGTCCTAAGTGGACTAGTTTCGGAACCAGCTACCACCATGACCACTCAGGTTGAGGAAATCTCAAACGAATACCTCAGTTCACAATAATCCCATTACTCTAATTTCCCCCCAAGCGGATAAGAGAATTAAAGCAGAAGCTATAGTCTTACCGCAACTAACAAATATGCTTCCAAGCTATCATATAAATAGCAAGCATTGGCAAAAGGTTTCACACCTAAAGCTAGCAGATCCCAACTGCAACACCCCCGCTCAAATAGACATTCTATTAGGTAGCGATCTCATACCTCAGATAATACTAGAGGGTGTTGAGAAAATTTCAAACAAACTATTGGCACAAAATACTATTTTTGGGTGGATCTTAAGTGGACTAGTTTCGGAACCAGTTACCACCATGACCACTCAGGTTGAGGAAATCTCAAACGAGTACCTCAGTTCACAATAATCTCATTACTCTAATTTCCCCCATTGGCAAAAGGTTTCACACCTAAAGCTAGCAGATCCCAACTGCAACACCCCCGCTCAAATAGACATTCTATTAGGCAGCGATCTCATACCTCAGATAATACTCGAGGGTGTTGAGAAAATTTCAAACAAACTATTGGCACAAAATACTATTTTTGGGTGGATCCTAAGTGGACTAGTTTCGGAACCAGTTACCACCATGACCACTCAGGTTGAGGAAATCTCAAACGAATACCTCAGTTCACAATAATCCCATTACTCTAATTTCCCCCCAAGCGGATAAGAGAATTAAAGCAGAAGCTATAGTCTTACCGCAACTAACAAATATGCTTCCAAGCTATCATATAAATAGCAAGCATTGGCAAAAGGTTTCACACCTAAAGCTAGCAGATCCCAACTGCAACACCCCCGCTCAAATAGACATTCTATTAGGCAGCGATGTCATACCTCAGAAATTACTCGAGGGTGTTGAGAAAATTTCAAACAAACTATTGGCACAAAATACTATTGTTGGGTGGATCCTAAGTGGACTAGTTTCGGAACCAGTTACCACCATGACCACGCAGGTTGAATAAATCTCAAACGAATACCTCAGTTCACAATAATCTTACTACTCTAATTTCTCCCCAAGCGGATAGGAGAATTAAAGCAGAAGCTATAGTCTTACCGCAACTAACAAATATGCTTCCAAGCTATCATATAAATAGCAAGCATTGGCAAAAGGTTTCACACCTAAAGCAAGCAGATCCCAACTGCAACACCCCCGCTCAAATAGACATTCTATTAGGCAGCGATCTCATACCTCAGATAATACTCGAGGGTGTTGAGAAAATTTCAAACAAACTATTGGCACAAAATACTATTTTTGGGTGGATCCTAAGTGGACTAGTTTCGGAACCAGTTACCACCATGACCACTCAGGTTTAGGAAATCTCAAACGAATACCTCAGTTCACAATAATCCCATTACTCTAATTTCCCTCCAATCGGATAAGAGAATTAAAGCAGAAGCTATAGTGTTACCGCAACTAACAAATATGCTTCCAAGCTATCATATAAATAGCAAGCAATGGCAAAAGGTTTCACACCTCAAGCTAGCAGATCCCAATTGCAACACCCCCGCTCAAATAGACATTCTATTGGGCAGCGATCTCATACCTCAGATAATACTCGAGGGTGTTGAGAAAATTTCAAAGAAACTATTGGCACAAAATACTATTTTTGGGTGGAGCCTATGTGGACTAGTTTCGGAACCAGTTACCACCATGACCACGCAGGTTGAGGAAATCTCAAGCGAATACCTCAGTTCACAATAATCCCATTACTCTAATTTCCCCCAAGCGGATAAGAGAATTAAAGCAGAAGCTATAGTCTTACCGCAACTAACAAATATGCTTCCAAGCTATCATATAAATAGCAAGCATTGGCAAAAGGTTTCACACCTAAAGCTAGCAGATCCCAACTGCAACACCTCCGCTCAAATAGACATTCTATTAGGCAGCGATCTCATACCTCAGATAATACTCGAGGGTGTTAAGAAAATTTCAAACAAACTATTGGCACAAAATACTATTTTTGGGTGGATCTTAAGTGGACTAGTTTCGGAACCAGTTACCACCATGACCACTCAGGTTGAGGAAATCTCAAACGAATACCTTAGTTCACAATAATCCCATTACTCTAATTTCCCCCCAAGCGGATAAGAGAATTAAAGCAGAAGCTATAGTGTTACCGCAACTAACAAATATGCTTCCAAGCTATCATATAAATAGCAAGCATTGGCAAAAGGTTTCACACCTCAAGCTAGCAGATCCCAATTGCAACACCCCCGCTCAAATAGACATTCTATTAGGCAGCGATCTCATACCTCAGATAATACTCGAGGGTGTTGAGAAAATTTCAAACAAACTATTGGCACAAAATACTATTTTTGGGTGGATCCTAAGTGGACTAGTTTCGGAACCAGTTACCACCATGACCACTCAGGTTGAGGAAATCTCAAACGAATACCTCAGTTCACAATAATCCCATTACTCTAATTTCCCCCCAAGCGGATAAGAGAATTAAAGCAGAAGCTATAGTCTTACCGCAACTAACAAATATGCTTCCAAGCTATCATATAAATAGCAAGCATTGGCAAAAGGTTTCACACCTAAAGGTAGCAGATCCCAACTGCAACACCCCCGCTCAAATAGACATTCTATTAGGCAGCGATGTCATACCTCAGAAATTACTCGAGGGTGTTGAGAAAATTTCAAACAAACTATTGGCACAAAATACTATTTTTGGGTGGATCCTAAGTGGACTAGTTTCGGAACCAGTTACCACCATGACCACGCAGGTTGAATAAATCTCAAACGAATACCTCAGTTCACAATAATCTTACTACTCTAATTTCTCCCCAAGCGGATAGGAGAATTAAAGCAGAAGCTATAGTCTTACCGCAACTAACAAATATGCTTCCAAGCTATCATATAAATAGCAAGCATTGGCAAAAGGTTTCACACCTAAAGCAAGCAGATCCCAACTGCAACACCCCCGCTCAAATAGACATTCTATTAGGCAGCGATCTCATACCTCAGATAATACTCGAGGGTGTTGAGAAAATTTCAAACAAACTATTGGCACAAAATACTATTTTTGGGTGGATCCTAAGTGGACTAGTTTCGGAACCAGTTACCACCATGACCACTCAGGTTTAGGAAATCTCAAACGAATACCTCAGTTCACAATAATCCCATTACTCTAATTTCCCTCCAATCGGATAAGAGAATTAAAGCAGAAGCTATAGTGTTACCGCAACTAACAAATATGCTTCCAAGCTATCATATAAATAGTAAGCATTGGCAAAAGGTTTCACACCTCAAGCTAGCAGATCCCAATTGCAACACCCCCGCTCAAATAGACATTCTATTAGGCAGCGATCTCATACCTCAGATAATACTCGAGGGTGTTGAGAAAATTTCAAACAAACTATTGGCACAAAATACTATTTTTGGGTGGATCTTAAGTGGACTAGTTTCGGAACCAGTTACCACCATGACCACTCAGGTTGAGGAAATCTCAAACGAATACCTCAGTTCACAATAATCCCATTACTCTAATTTCCCCCCAAGCGGATAAGAGAATTAAAGCAGAAGCTATAGTGTTACCGCAACTAACAAATATGCTTCCAAGCTATCATATAAATAGCAAGCATTGGCAAAAGGTTTCACACCTCAAGCTAGCAGATCCCAATTGCAACACCCCCGCTCAAATAGACATTCTATTAGGCAGCGATCTCATACCTCAGATAATACTCGAGGGTGTTGAGAAAATTTCAAACAAACTATTGGCACAAAATACTATTTTTGGGTGGATCCTAAGTGGACTAGTTTCGGAACCAGTTACCACCATGACCACTCAGGTTGAGGAAATCTCAAACGAATACCTCAGTTCACAATAATCCCATTACTCTAATTTCCCCCCAAGCGGATAAGAGAATTAAAGCAGAAGCTATAGTCTTACCGCAACTAACAAATATGCTTCCAAGCTATCATATAAATAGCAAGTATTGGCAAAAGGTTTCACACCTAAAGCTAGCAGATCCCAACTGCAACACCCCCGCTTAAATAGACATTCTATTAGGCAGCGATCTCATACCTCAGATAATACTCGAGGGTGTTGAGAAAATTTCAAACAAACTATTGGCACAAAATACTATTTTTGGGTGGATCCTAAGTGGACTAGTTTCGGAACCAGTTACCACCATGACCACGCAGGTTGAGGAAATCTCAAACGAATACCTCAGTTCACAATAATCCCATTACTCTAATTTCCCCCCAAGCGGATAAGAGAATTAAAGCAGAAGCTATAGTGTTACCGCAACTAACAAATATGCTTCCAAGCTATCATATAAATAGCAAGCATTGGCAAAAGGTTTCACACCTCAAGCTAGCAGATCCCAATTGCAACACCCCCGCTCAAATAGACATTCTATTAGGCAGCGATCTCATACCTCAGATAATACTCGGGGATGTTGAGAAAATTTCACACAAACTATTGGCACAAAATACTATTTTTGGGTGGATCCTAAGTGGACTAGTTTCGGAACCAGTTACCACCATGACCACGCAGG
Organism: Bactrocera oleae; assembly: GCF_042242935.1. Lineage (NCBI taxonomy): Eukaryota > Metazoa > Arthropoda > Insecta > Diptera > Tephritidae > Bactrocera > Bactrocera oleae. The sequence continues at coordinate 11,791,941 of NC_091541.1, read as the reverse complement.
TTGAGGAAATCTCAAACGAATACCTCAGTTCACAATAATCTTACTACTCAAAATTCTCCCCAAGAGGATAAGAGAATTAAAGCAGAAGCTATAGTCTTACCGCAACTAACAAATATGCTTCCAAGCTATCATATAAATAGCAAGCATTGGCAAAAGGTTTCACACCTAAAGCTAGCAGATCCCAACTGCAACACCTCCGCTCAAATAGACATTCTATTAGGCAGCGATCTCATACCTCAGATAATACTCGAGGGTGTTGAGAAAATTTCAAACAAACTATTGGCGCAAAATACTATATTTGGGTGGATCCTAAGTGGACTAGTTTCGGAACCAGCTACCACCATGACCACTCAGGTTGAGGAAATCTCAAACGAATACCTCAGTTCACAATAATCCCATTACTCTAATTTCCCCCCAAGCGGATAAGAGAATTAAAGCAGAAGCTATAGTCTTACCGCAACTAACAAATATGCTTCCAAGCTATCATATAAATAGCAAGCATTGGCAAAAGGTTTCACACCTAAAGCTAGCAGATCCCAACTGTAACACCCCCGCTCAAATAGACATTCTATTAGGCAGCGATCTCATACCTCAGATAATACTCGAGGGTGTTAAGAAAATTTCAAACAAACTATTGGCACAAAATACTATTTTTGGGTGGATCTTAAGTGGACTAGTTTCGGAACCAGTTACCCCCATGACCACTCAGGTTGAGGAAATCTCAAACGAGTACCTCAGTTCACAATAATCTCATTACTCTAATTTCCCCCATTGGCAAAAGGTTTCACACCTAAAGCTAGCAGATCCCAACTGCAACACCCCCGCTGAAATAGACATTCTATTAGGCAGCGAACTCATACCTCAGATAATACTCGAGGGTGTTGAGAAAATTTCAAACAAAGTATTGGCACAAAATACTATTTTTGGGTGGATCCTAAGTGGACTAGTTTCGGGACCAGTTACCACCATGACCACTCATGTTGAGGAAATCTCAAGCGAATACCTCAGTTCACAATAATCCCATTACTCTAATTTCCCCCCAAGCGGATAAGAGGATTAAAGCAGACGCTATAGTCTTACCGCAACTAACAAATATGCTTCCAAGCTATCATATAAATAGCAAGCATTGGCAAAAGGTTTCACACCTAAAGCTAGCAGATCCCAACTGCAACACCCCCGCTCAAATAGACATTCTATTAGGCAGCGATCTCATACCTCAGATAATACTCGAGAAAATTTCAAACAAACTATTGGCACAAAATACTATTTTTGGGTGGATTCTAAGTGGACTAGTTTCGGAACCAGTTACCACCATGACCGCTCAGGTTGAGGAAATCTCAAACGAATACCTCAGTTCACAATTATCCCATTACTCTAATTTCCCCCCAAGCGGATAAGAGAATTAAAGCAGAAGCTATAGTCTTACCGCAACTAACAAATATGCTTCCAAGCTATCATATAAATAGCAAGCATTGGCAAAAGGTTTCACACCTAAAGCTAGCAGATCCCAACTGCAACACCCCCGCTCAAATAGACATTCTATTAGGCAGCGATCTCATACCTCAGATAATACTCGAGGGTGTTGAGAAAATTTCAAACAAACTATTGGCACAAAATACTATTTTTGGGTGGCTCCTAAGTTTACTAGTTTCGGAACCAGTTACCACCATGACCACTCAGGTTGAGGAAACCTCAAACGAATACCTCAGTTCACAATAATCCCATTACTCTAATTTCCCCCCAAGCGGATAAGAGAATTAAAGCAGAAGCTATAGTCTTACCGCAACTAACAAATATGCTTCCAAGCTATCATATAAATAGCAAGCATTGGCAAAAGGTTTCACACCTAAAGCTAGCAGACCCCAACTGCAACACCCCCGCTCAAATAGACATTCTATTAGGCAGCGATCTCATACCTCAGAAATTACTCGAGGGTGTTGAGAAAATTTCAAACAAACTATTGGCACAAAATACTATTTTTGGGTGGATCCTAAGTGGACTAGTTTCGGAACCAGCTACCACCATGACCACTCAGGTTGAGGAAATCTCAAACGAATACCTCAGTTCACAATAATCCCATTACTCTAATTTTCCCCCAAGCGGATAAGAGAATTAAAGCAGAAGCTATAGTCTTACCGCAACTAACAAATATGCTTCCAAGCTATCATATAAATAGCAAGCATTGGCAAAAGGTTTCACACCTAAAGCTAGCAGATCCCAACTGCAACACCCCCGCTCAAATAGACATTCTATTAGGCAGCGATCTCATACCTCAGAAAATACTCGAGGGTGTTGAGAAAATTTCAAACAAACTATTGCACAAAATACTATTTTTGGGTTGGTCCTAAGTGGACTAGTTTCGGAACCAGCTACCACCATGACCACTCAGGTTGAGGAAATCTCAAACGAATACCTCAGTTCACAATAATCCCATTACTCTAATTTCCCCCCAAGCGGATAAGAGAATTAAAGCAGAAGCTATAGTCTTACCGCAACTAACAAATATGCTTCCAAGCTATCATATAAATAGCAAGCATTGGCAAAAGGTTTCACACCTAAAGCTAGCAGATCCCAACTGCAACACCCCCGCTCAAATAGACATTCTATTAGGTAGCGATCTCATACCTCAGATAATACTAGAGGGTGTTGAGAAAATTTCAAACAAACTATTGGCACAAAATACTATTTTTGGGTGGATCTTAAGTGGACTAGTTTCGGAACCAGTTACCACCATGACCACTCAGGTTGAGGAAATCTCAAACGAGTACCTCAGTTCACAATAATCTCATTACTCTAATTTCCCCCATTGGCAAAAGGTTTCACACCTAAAGCTAGCAGATCCCAACTGCAACATCCCCGCTCAAATAGACATTCTATTAGGCAGCGATCTCATACCTCAGATAATACTCGAGGGTGTTGAGAAAATTTCAAACAAACTATTGGCACAAAATACTATTTTTGGGTGGATCCTAAGTGGACTAGTTTCGGAACCAGTTACCACCATGACCACTCAGGTTGAGGAAATCTCAAACGAATACCTCAGTTCACAATAATCCCATTACTCTAATTTCCCCCCAAGCGGATAAGAGAATTAAAGCAGAAGCTATAGTCTTACCGCAACTAACAAATATGCTTCCAAGCTATCATATAAATAGCAAGCATTGGCAGAAGGTTTCACACCTAAAGCTAGCAGATCCCAACTGCAACACCCCCGCTCAAATAGACATTCTATTAGGCAGCGATCTCATACCTCAGATAATACTCGAGGGTGTTGAGAAAATTTCAAACAAACTATTGGCACAAAATACTATTTTTGGGTGGATCCTAAGTGGACTAGTTTCGGAACCAGTTACCACCATGACCACTCAGGTTGAGGAAATCCCAAACGAATACCTCAGTTCTTATTACAATAATCTTATTACTCTAATTTCCCCCCAAGCGGATAAGAGAATTAAAGCAGAAGCTATAGTCTTACCGCAACTAACAAATATGCTTCCAAGCTATCATATAATTAGCAAGCATTGGCAAAAGGTTTCACACCTAAAGCTAGAAGATCCCAACTGCAACACTCCCGCTCAAATAGACATTCTATTAGGCAGCGATCTCATACCTCAGATAATACTCGGGGGTGTTGAGAAAATTTCAAACAAACTATTGGCACAAAATACTATTTTTGGGTGGATCCTAAGTGGATTAGTTTTGGAACCAGTTACCACCATGACCACTCAGGTTGAGGAAATCTCAAACGAATACCTCAGTTCACAATAATCCCATTACTCTAATTTCCCCCCAAGTGGATAAGAGGATTAAAGCAGAAGCTATAGTCTTACCACAACTAACAAATATGTTTCCACGCTATCATATAAATAGCAAGCATTGGCAAAAGGTTTCACACCTAAAGCTAGCAGATCCCAACTGCAACACCCCCGCTAAAATAGACATTCTATTAGGCAGCGATCTCATACCTCAGATAATACTCGAGGGTGTTGAGAAAATTTCGAACAAACTATTGGCACAAAATACTATTTTTGGGTGGATCCTAAGTGGACTAGTTTCGGAACCAGTTACCACCATGACCACTCAGGTTAAGGAAATCTCAAACGAATACCTCAGTTCACAATAATTCCATTACTCTAATTTCCCCCCAAGCGGATAAGAGAATTAAAGCAGAAGCTATAGTCTTACCGCAACTAACAAATATGCTTACAAGCTATCATATAAATACCAAGCATTGGCAAAAGGTTTCACACCTAAAACTAGCAGATCCCAACTGCAGCACCCCCGCTCAAATATACATTCTATTAGGCAGCGATCTCATACCTCAGATAATACTCGAGGGTGTTGAGAAAATTTCAAACAAACTATTGGCACAAAATACTATTTTTGGGTGGATCCTAAGTGGACTAGTTTCGGAACCAGTTACCACCATGACCACTCAGGTTAAGGAAATCTCAAACGAATACCTCAGTTCACAATAATCCCATTACACTAATTTCCCCCCAAGCGGATAAGAGAATTAAAGCAGAAGCTATAGTCTTACCGCAACTAACAAATATGCTCCCAAGCTATCATATAAATAGCAAGCATTGGCAAAAGGTTTCACACTTAAAGCTAGCAGATCCCAACTGACACACCCCCGCTCAAATAGACATTCTATTAGGCAGCGATCTCATACCTCAGATAATACTCGAGGGTGTTGAGAAAATTTCAAACAAACTATTGGCACAAAATACTATTTTTGGGTGGATCCTAAGTGGACTAGTTTCGGAACCAGTTACCACCATGACCACTCAGGTTGAGGAAATCTCAAACGAATACCTCAGTTCACAATAATCTCATTACTCTAATTTCCCCCTAAGTGGATAAGAGAATTTAAGCAGAAGCTATAGTCTTACCGCAACTAACAAGTATGCTCCCAAGCTATCATATAAATAGCAAGCATTGGCAAAAGGTTTCACACCTAAAGCAAGCAGATCCCAATTGAAACACCCCCGCTCAAATAGACATTCTATTAGGCAGCGATCTCATACCTCAGATAATACTCGAGGGTGTTGAGAAAATTTCAAACAAACTATTGGCACAAAATACTATTTTTGGGTGGATCCTAAGTGAACTAGTTTCGGAACCAGTCGCCACCATGACCACTCAGGTTGAGGAAATCTCAAGCGAATACCTCAGTTCACAATAATCCCATTACTCTAATTTCCCCCCAAGCGGATAAGAGAATTAAAGCAGAAGCTATAGTGTTACCGCAACTAACAAATATGCTTCCAAGCTATCATATAAATAGCAAGCATTGGCAAAAGGTTTCACACCTAAAGCAAGCAGATCCCGATTGCAACACCCCCGCTCAAATAGACATTCTATTAGGCAGCGATCTCATACCTCAGATAATACTCGAGGGTGTTGAAAAAATTTCAAACAAACTATTGGCACAAAATACTAGTTTTTGGGTGGATCCTAAGTAGACTAGTTTCGGAACCAGTTGCCACCATGACCACTCAGGTTGAGGAAATCTCAAACGAATACCTCGGTTCACAACAATCCCATTACTCTAATTTCCCCCCAAGCGGATAAGAGAATTAAAGCAGAAGCTATAGTCTTACCGCAACTAACAAATATGCTTCCAAGCTATCATATAAATAGCAAGCATTGGCAAAAGGTTTCACACCTTAGGCTAGCAGATCCCAACTGCAACACCCCCGCTCAAATAGACATTCTATTAGGCAGCGATCTCATACCTCAGATAATACTCGAGGGTGTTGAGAAAATTTCAAACAAACTATTGGCACAAAATACTATTTTTGGGTGGATCCTAAGTGGACTAGTTTCGGAACCAGTTACCACCATCACCACTCAGGTTAAGGAAATCTCAAACGAATACCTTAGTTCACAATAATCTTATTTCTCTAATTTCCCCTAAGCGGATAAGAGGATTAAAGCAGAAGCTATAGTCTTACCACAACTAACAAATATGTTTCCACGCTATCATATAAATAGCAAGCATTGGCAAAAGGTTTCACACCTAAAGCTAGCAGATCCCAACTGCAACACCCCCGCTAAAATAGACATTCTATTAGGCAGCGATCTCATACCTCAGATAATACTCGAGGGTGTTGAGAAAATTTCAAACAAACTATTGGCACAAAATACTATTTTTGGGTGGATCCTAAGTGGACTAGTTTCGGAACCAGTTACCACCATGACCACTCAGGTTAAGGAAATCTCAAACGAATACCTCAGTTCACAATAATTCCATTACTCTAATTTCCCCCCAAGCGGATAAGAGAATTAAAGCAGAAGCTATAGTCTTACCGCAACTAACAAATATGCTTACAAGCTATCATATAAATACCAAGCATTGGCAAAAGGTTTCACACCTAAAACTAGCAGATCCCAACTGCAGCACCCCCGCTCAAATAGACATTCTATTAGGCAGCGATCTCATACCTCAGATAATACTCGAGGGTGTTGAGAAAATTTCAAACAAACTATTGGCACAAAATACTATTTTTGGGTGGATCCTAAGTGGACTAGTTTCGGAACCAGTTACCACCATGACCACTCAGGTTGAGGAAATCTCAAACGAATACCTCAGTTCACAATAATCCCATTACACTAATTTCCCCCCAAGCGGATAAGAGAATTAAAGCAGAAGCTATAGTCTTACCGCAACTAACAAATATGCTCCCAAGCTATCATATAAATAGCAAGCATTGGCAAAAGGTTTCACACTTAAAGCTAGCAGATCCCAACTGACACACCCCCGCTCAAATAGACATTCTATTAGGCAGCGATCTCATACCTCAGATAATACTCGAGGGTGTTGAGAAAATTTCAAACAAACTATTGGCACAAAATACTATTTTTGGGTGGATCCTAAGTGGACTAGTTTCGGAACCAGTTACCACCATGACCACTCAGGTTGAGGAAATCTCAAACGAATACCTCAGTTCACAATAATCTCATTACTCTAATTTCCCCCCAAGTGGATAAGAGAATTTAAGCAGAAGCTATAGTCTTACCGCAACTAACAAATATGCTCCCAAGCTATCATATAAATAGCAAGCATTGGCAAAAGGTTTCACACCTAAAGCAAGCAGATCCCAATTGAAACACCCCCGCTCAAATAGACATTCTATTAGGCAGCGATCTCATACCTCAGATAATACTCGAGGGTGTTGAGAAAATTTCAAACAAACTATTGGCACAAAATACTATTTTTGGGTGGATCCTAAGTGAACTAGTTTCGGAACCAGTTGCCACCATGACCACTCAGGTTGAGGAAATCTCAAGCGAATACCTCAGTTCACAATAATCCCATTACTCTAATTTCCCCCCAAGCGGATAAGAGAATTAAAGCAGAAGCTATAGTGTTACCGCAACTAACAAATATGCTTCCAAGCTATCATATAAATAGCAAGCATTGGCAAAAGGTTTCACACCTAAAGCAAGCAGATCGCGATTGCAACACCCCCGCTCAAATAGACATTCTATTAGGCAGCGATCTCATACCTCAGATAATACTCGAGGGTGTTGAAAAAATTTCAAACAAACTATTGGCACAAAATACTAGTTTTTGGGTGGATCCTAAGTGGACTAGTTTCGGAACCAGTTGCCACCATGACCACTCAGGTTGAGGAAATCTCAAACGAATACCTCGGTTCACAACAATCCCATTACTCTAATTTCCCCCCAAGCGGATAAGAGAATTAAAGCAGAAGCTATAGTCTTACCGCAACTAACAAATATGCTTCCAAGCTATCATATAAATAGCAAGCATTGGCAAAAGGTTTCACACCTAAGGCTAGCAGATCCCAACTGCAACACCCCCGCTCAAATAGACATTCTACTAGGCAGCGATCTCATACCTCAGATAATACTCGAGGGTGTTGAGAAAAATTCCAAAAAACTATTGGCACAAAATACTATTTTTGGGTGGATCCTAAGTGGACTAGTTTCGGAACCAGTTACCACCATGACCACTCAGGTTGCGGAAATCTCAAACGAATACCTCAGTTCACAATAACCCCATTACTCTAATTTCCCCCCAAGCGGATAAGAGAATTAAAGCAGAAGCTATAGTCTTACCGCAACTAACAAATATGCTTCCAAGCTATCATATAAATAGCAAGCATTGGCAAAAAGTTTCACACCTAAAGCTAGCAGATCCCAACTGCAACACCCCCGCTCAAATAGACATTCTATTAGGCAGCGATCTCATACCTCAGATAATACTCGAGGGTGTTGAAAAAATTTCAAACAAACTATTGGCACAAAATACTAGTTTTTGGGTGGATCCTAAGTGGACTAGTTTCGGAACCAGTTGCCACCATGACCACTCAGGTTGAGGAAATCTCAAGCGAATACCTCAGTTCACAATAATCCCATTACTCTAATTTCCCCCCAAGCGGATAAGAGAATTAAAGCAGAAGCTATAGTGTTACCGCAACTAACAAATATGCTTCCAAGCTATCATATAAATAGCAAGCATTGGCAAAAGGTTTCACACCTAAAGCTAGCAGATCCCAACTGCAACACCCCCGCTCAAATAGACATTCTATTAGGCAGCGATCTCATACCTCAGATAATACTCGAGGGTGTTGAGAAAATTTCAAACAAACTATTGGCACAAAATACTGTTTTTGGGTGGATCCTAAGTGGACTAGTTTCGGAACCAGTTACCACCATGACCACTCAGGTTGAAGAAATCTCAAACGAATACCTCAGTTCACAATAATCCCATTACTCTAATTTCCCCCCAAGCGGATAAGAGAATTAAAGCAGAAGCTATAGTCTTACCGCAACTAACAAATATGCTTCCCAGCTATCATATAAATAGCAAGCATTGGCAAAAGGTTTCACACCTAAAGCTAGCAGATCCCAACTGCAACACCCCCGCTCAAATAGACATTCTATTAGGCAGCGATCTCATACCTCAGATAATACTCGAGGGTGTTGAAAAAATTTCAAACAAACTATTGGCACAAAGTACTATTTTTGGGTGGATCCTAAGTGAACTAGTTTCGGAACCAGTTACCACCATCACCACTCAGGTTAAGGAAATCTCAAACGAATACCTTAGTTCACAATAATCTTATTTCTCTAATTTCCCCCCAAGCGGATAAGAGAATTAAAGCAGAAGCTATAGTGTTACCGCAACTAACAAATATGCTTCCAAGCTATCATATAAATAGCAAGCATTGGCAAAAGGTTTCACACCTAAAGCTAGCAGATCCCAACTGCAACACCCCCGCTCAAATAGACATTCTATTAGGCAGCGATCTCATACCTCAGATAATACTCGAGGGTGTTGAAAAAATTTCAAACAAACTATTGGCACAAAATACTAGTTTTTGGGTGGATCCTAAGTGGACTAGTTTCGGAACCAGTTGCCACCATGACCACTCAGGTTGAGGAAATCTCAAGCGAATACCTCAGTTCACAATAATCCCATTACTCTAATTTCCCCCCAAGCGGATAAGAGAATTAAAGCAGAAGCTATAGTCTTACCGCAACTAACAAATATGCTTCCAAGCTATCATATAAATAGCAAGCATTGGCAAAAGGTTTCACACCTAAAGCTAGCAGATCCCAACTGCAACACCCCCGCTCAAATAGACATTCTATTAGGCAGCGATCTCATACCTCAGATAATACTCGAGGGTGTTGAGAAAATTTCAAACAACCTATTGGCACAAAATACTATTTTTGGGTGGATCCTAAGTGAACTAGTTTCGGAACCAGTTACCACCATGACCACTCAGGTTGAGGAAATCTCAAACGAATATCTTAGTTCACAATAATCTTACTACTCTAATTTCTCCCCAAGCGGATAAGAGAATTAAAGCAGAAGCTATAGTCTTACCGCAACTAACAAATATGCTTCCAAGCTATCATATAAATAGCAAGCATTGGCAAAAGGTTTCACACTTAAAGCTAGCAGATCCCAACTGCAACACCCCCGCTCAAATAGACGTTCTATTAGGCAGCGATCTCATACCTCAGATAATACTCGAGGGTGTTGAGAAAATTTCAAACAAACTATTGGCACAAAATACTAGTTTTTGGGTGGATCCTAAGTGGACTAGTTTCGGAACCAGTTGCCACCATGACCACTCAGGTTGAGGAAATCTCAAGCGAATACCTCAGTTCACAATAATCCCATTACTCTAATTTCCCCCCAAGCGGATAAGAGAATTAAAGCAGAAGCTATAGTGTTACCGCAACTAACAAATATGCTTCCAAGCTATCATATAAATAGCAAGCATTGGCAAAAGTTTTCACACCTAAAGCAAGCAGATCCCAATTGCAACACCCCCGCTCAAATAGACATTCTAATAGGACGCGATCTCATACCTCAGATAATACTCGAGGGTGTTGAGAAAATTTCAAACAAACTATTGGCACAAAATACTATTTTTGGGTGGATCCTAAGTGAACTAGTTTCGGAACCAGTTACCACCATGACCACTCAGGTTGAGGAAATCTCAAGCGAATACCTTAGTTCACAATAATCTTATTACTCTAATTTCCCCCCAAGCGGATAAGAGAATTAAAGCAGAAGCTATAGTCTTACCGCAACTAACAAATATGCTTCCAAGCTATCATATAAATAGCAAGCATTGGCAAAAGGTTTCACACCTAAAGCTAGCAGATCCCAATTGCAACACCCCCGCTCAAATAGACATTCTATTAGGCAGCGATCTCATACCTCAGATAATACTCGAGGGTGTTGAGAAAATTTCAAACAAACTATTGCCGCAAAATACTATTTTTGGTTGGATCCTAAGTGGACTAGTTTCGGATCCAGTTACCACCATGACCACTCAGGTTGAGGAAATCTCAAACGAATACCTCAGTTCACAATAATCCCATTACTCTAATTTCCCCCCAAGCGGATAAGAGAATTAAAGCAGAAGCTATAGTGTTACCGCAACTAACAAATATGCTTCCAAGCTATCATATAAATAGCAAGCATTGGCAAAAGGTTTCACACCTAAAGCTAGCAGATCCCAACTGCAACACCCCCGCTCAAATAGACATTCTATTAGGCAGCGATCTCATACCTCAGATAATACTCGAGGGTGTTGAGAAAATTTCAAACAAACTATTGGCACAAAATACTATTTTTGGGTGGCTCCTAAGTTTACTAGTTTCGGAACCAGTTACCACCATGACCACTCAGGTTGAGGAAACCTCAAACGAATACCTCAGTTCACAATAATCCCATTACTCTAATTTCCCCCCAAGCGGATAAGAGAATTAAAGCAGAAGCTATAGTCTTACCGCAACTAACAAATATGCTTCCAAGCTATCATATAAATAGCAAGCATTGGCAAAAGGTTTCACACCTAAAGCTAGCAGATCCCAATTGCAACACCCCCGCTCAAATAGACATTCTATTAGGCAGCGATCTCATACCTCAGATAATACTCGAGGGTGTTGAGAAAATTTCAAACAAACTATTGGCGCAAAATACTATTTTTGGTTGGATCCTAAGTGGACTAGTTTCGGATCCAGTTACCACCATGACCACTCAGGTTGAGGAAATCTCAAACGAATACCTCAGTTCACAATAATCCCATTACTCTAATTTCCCCCCAAGCGGATAAGAGAATTAAAGCAGAAGCTATAGTCTTACCGCAACTAACAAATATGCTTCCAAGCTATCATATAAATAGCAAGCATTGGCAAAAGGTTTCACACCTAAAGCTAGCAGATCGCAACTGCAACACCCCCGCTCAAATAGACATTCTATTAGGCAGCGATCTCATACCTCAGATAATACTCGAGGGTGTTGAGAAAATTTCAAACAAACTATTGGCACAAAATACTATTTTTGGGAGGATCCTAAGTGGACTAGTTTCGAAACCAGTTACCACCATGACCACTCAGGTTGAGGAAATCTCACACGAATACCTCAGTTCACAATAATCCCATTACTCTAATTTCCCCCCAAGCGGATAAGAGGATTAAAGCAGAAGCTATAGTCTTACCGCAACTAACAAATATGCTTCCAAGCTATCATATAAATAGCAAGCATTGGCAAAAGGTTTCACACCTAAAGCTAGCAGATCCCAACTGCAACACCCCTGCTCAAATAGACATTCTATTAGGCAGCGATCTCATACCTCAGATAATACTCGAGGGTGTTGAGAAAATTTCAAACAAACTATTGGCACAAAATACCATTTTTGGGTGGATCCTAAGTGGACTAGTTTCGGAACCAGTTACCACCATGACCACTCAGGTTGAAGAAATCTCAAACGAATACCTCAGTTCACAATAATCCCATTACTCTAATTTCCCCCCAAGCGGATAAGAAAATTAAAGCAGAAGCTATAGTCTTACCGCAACTAACAAATATGCTTCCAAGCTATCATATAAATAGCAAGCATTGGCAAAAGGTTTCACATCTAAAGCTAGCAGATCCCAACTGCACCACCCCCCTCAAATAGACATTCTATTAGGCAGCGATCTCATACCTCAGATAATACTCGAGGGTGTTGAGAAAATTTCAAACAAACTATTGGCACAAAATACTATTTTTGGGTGGATCCTAAGTGGACTAGTTTCGGAACCAGTTACCACCATGACCACTCAGGTTGCGGAAATCTCAAACGAATACCTTAGTTCACAATAACCCCATTACTCTAATTTCCCCCCAAGCGGATAAGAGAATTAAAGCAGAAGCTATAGTCTTACCGCAACTAACAAATATGCTTCCAAGCTATCATATAAATAGCAAGCATTGGCAAAAGGTTTCACACCTTAAGCTAGCAGATCCCAATTGCAACACCCCCGCTCAAATAGACATTCTATTAGGCAGCGATCTCATACCTCAGATAATACTCGAGGGTGTTGAGAAAATTTCAAACAAACTATTGGCACAAAATACTATTTTTAGGTGGATCCTAAGTGGACTAGTTTCGGAACCAGTTACCACCATGACCACGCAGGTTGAGGAAATCTCAAACGAATACCTCAGTTCACAATAATCTTACTACTCTAATTTCTCCCCAAGCGTTTCACACCTAAAGCTAGCAGATCCCAACTGCAACACCCCCGCTCAAATAGACTTTCTTTTAGGCAGCGATCTCATACCTCAGATAATACTCGAGGGTGTTGAAAAAATTTCAAACAAACTATTGGCGCAAAATACTATTTTTGGGTGGATCCTAAGTGGACTAGTTTCGGAACCAGCTACCACCATGACCACTCAGGTTGAGGAAATCTCAAACGAATACCTCAGTTCACAATAATCCCATTACTCTAATTTCCCCCCAAGCGGATAAGAGAATTAAAGCAGAAGCTATAGTCTTACCGCAACTAACAAATATGCTTCCAAGCTATCATACAAATAGCAAGCATTGGCAAAAGGTTTCACACCTAAAGCTAGCAGATCCCAACTGCAACACCCCCGCTCAAATAGACATTCTATTAGGCAGCGATCTCATACCTCAGATAATACTCGAGGGTGTTGAGAAAATTTCAAACAAACTATTGGCACAAAATACTATTTTTGGGTGGATCCTAAGTGGACTAGTTTCGGAACCAGTTACCACCATGACCACTCAGGTTGAGGAAATCTCAAACGAGTACCTCAGTTCACAATAATCTCATTACTCTAATTTCCCCCATTGGCAAAAGGTTTCACACCTAAAGCTAGCAGATCCCAACTGCAAAGCCCCCGCTCAAATAGACATTCTATTAGGCAGCGATCTCATACCTCAGGTAATACTCGAGGGTGTTGAGAAAATTTCAAACAAACTATTGGCACAAAATATTATTTTTGGGTGGATCCTAAGTGGACTAGTTTCGGAACCAGTTACCACCATGAACACTCAGGTTCAGGAAATCTCAAACGAATACCTCAGTTCACAATAATCCCATTACTCTAATTTCCCTCCAAGCGGATAAGAGAATTAAAGCAGAGCTATAGTGTTACCGCAACTAACAAATATGCTTCCAAGCTATCATATAAATAGCAAGCATTGGCATAAGGTTTCACACCTCAAGCTAGCAGATCCCAATTGCAACACCCCCGCTCAAATAGACATTCTATTAGGCAGCGATCTCATACCTCAGATAATACTCGAGGGTGTTGAGAAAATTTCAAACAAACTATTGGCACAAAATACTATTTTTGGGTGGATCCTAAGTGGACTAGTTTCGGAACCAGTTACCACCATGACCACGCAGGTTGAGGAAATCTCAAACGAATACCTCAGTTCACAATAATCTTACTACTCTAATTTCTCCCCAAGCGGATAGGAGAATTAAAGCAGAAGCTATAGTCTTACCGCAACTAACAAATATGCTTCCAAGCTATCATATAAATAGCAATCATTGGCAAAAGGGTTCACACCTAAAGCTAGCAGATGTCAACTGCAACACCCCCGCTCAAATAGACATTCTATTAGGCAGCGATCTCATACCTCAGATAATAGTCGAGGGTGTTGAGAAAATTTCAAACAAACTATTGGCACAAAATACTATTTTTGGGTGGATCCTAAGTGGACTAGTTTCGGAACCAGTTACCACCATGACCACGCAGGTTGAGGAAATCTCAAACGAATACCTCAGTTCACAATAATCTTACTACTCTAATTTCTCCCCAAGCGGATAGGAGAATTAAAGCAGAAGCTATAGTCTTACCGCAACTAACAAATATGCTTCCAAGCTATCATATAAATAGCAAGCATTGGCAAAAGGTTTCACACGTAAAGCTAGCAGATCCCAACTGCAACACCCCCGCTCAAATAGACATTCTATTAGGCAGCGATCTCATACCTCAGATAATACTCGAGGGTGTTGAGAAAATTTCAAACAAACTATTGGCACAAAATACTATTTTTGGGTGGATCCTAAGTGGACTAGTTTCGGAACCAGTTACCACCATGACCACGCAGGTTGAGGAAATCTCAAACGAATACCTCAGTTCACAATAATCTTACTACTCTAATTTCTCCCCAAGCGGATAGGAGAATTAAAGCAGAAGCTATAGTCTTACCGCAACTAACAAATATGCTTCCAAGCTATCATATAAATAGCAAGCATTGGCAAAAGGTTTCACACCTCAAGCTAGCAGATCCCAATTGCAACACCCCTGCTCAAATAGACATTCTATTAGGCAGCAATTTCATACCTCAGATAATACTCGGGGATGTTGAGAAAATTTCACACAAACTATTGGCACAAAATACTATTTTTGGGTGGATCCTAAGTGGACTAGTTTCGGAACCAGTTACCACCATGACCACGCAGGTTGAGGAAATCTCAAACGAATACCTCAGTTCACAATAATCTTACTACTCTAATTTCTCCCCAAGAGGATAAGAGAATTCAAGCAGAAGCTATAGTCTTACCGCAACTAACAAATATGCTTCCAAGCTATCATATAAATAGCAAGCATTGGCAAAAGGTTTCACACCTAAAGCTAGCAGATCCCAACTGCAACACCTCCGCTCAAATAGACATTCTATTAGGCAGCGATCTCATACCTCAGATAATACTCGAGGGTGTTGAGAAAATTTCAAACAAACTATTGGCGCAAAATACTATTTTTGGGTGGATCCTAAGTGGACTAGTTTCGGAACCAGCTACCACCATGACCACTCAGGTTGAGGAAATCTCAAACGAATACCTCAGTTCACAATAATCCCATTACTCTAATTTCCCCCCAAGCGGATAAGAGAATTAAAGCAGAAGCTATAGTCTTACCGCAACTAACAAATATGCTTCCAAGCTATCATATAAATAGCAAGCATTGGCAAAAGGTTTCACACCTAAAGCTAGCAGATCCCAACTGTAACACCCCTGCTCAAATAGACATTCTATTAGGCAGCGATCTCATACCTCAGATAATACTCGAGGGTGTTGAGAAAATTTCAAACAAACTATTGGCACAAAATACTATTTTTGGGTGGATCTTAAGTGGACTAGTTTCGGAACCAGTTACCACCATGACCACTCAGGTTGAGGAAATCTCAAACGAGTACCTCAGTTCACAATAATCTCATTACTCTAATTTCCCCCATTGGCACAAGGTTTCACACCTAAAGCTAGCAGATCCCAACTGCAAAGCCCCCGCTCAAAGAGACATTCTATTAGGCAGCGATCTCATACCTCAGATAATACTCGAGGGTGTTGAGAAAATTTCAAACAAACTATTCGCACAAAATACTATTTTTGGGTGGATCCTAAGTGGACTAGTTTCGGAACCAGTTACCACCATGACCACTCAGGTTGAGGAAATCTCAAACGAATACCTCAGTTCACAATAATCCCATTACTCTAATTTCCCCCCAAGCGGATAAGAGAATTAAAGCAGAAGCTATAGTCTTACCGCAACTAACAAATATGCTTCCAAGCTATCATATAAATAGCAAGCATTGGCAAAAGGTTTCACACCTAAAGCTAGCAGATCCCAACTGCAACACCCCCGCTCAAATAGACATTCTATTAGGCAGCGATCTCATACCTCAGATAATACTCGAGGGTGTTGAGAAAATTTCAAACAAACTATTGGCACAAAATACTATTTTTGGGTGGATCCTAAGTGGACTAGTTTCGGAACCAGTTACCACCATGACCACTCAGGTTGAGGAAATCTCAAACGAGTACCTCAGTTCACAATAATCTCATTACTCTAATTTCCCCCATTGGCAAAAGGTTTCACACCTAAAGCTAGCAGATCCCAACTGCAAAGCCCCCGCTCAAATAGACATTCTATTAGGCAGCGATCTCATACCTCAGGTAATACTCGAGGGTGTTGAGAAAATTTCAAACAAACTATTGGCACAAAATATTATTTTTGGGTGGATCCTAAGTGGACTAGTTTCGGAACCAGTTACCACCATGAACACTCAGGTTCAGGAAATCTCAAACGAATACCTCAGTTCACAATAATCCCATTACTCTAATTTCCCTCCAAGCGGATAAGAGAATTAAAGCAGAGCTATAGTGTTACCGCAACTAACAAATATGCTTCCAAGCTATCATATAAATAGCAAGCATTGGCATAAGGTTTCACACCTCAAGCTAGCAGATCCCAATTGCAACACCCCCGCTCAAATAGACATTCTATTAGGCAGCGATCTCATACCTCAGATAATACTCGAGGGTGTTGAGAAAATTTCAAACAAACTATTGGCACAAAATACTATTTTTGGGTGGATCCTAAGTGGACTAGTTTCGGAACCAGTTACCACCATGACCACGCAGGTTGAGGAAATCTCAAACGAATACCTCAGTTCACAATAATCTTACTACTCTAATTTCTCCCCAAGCGGATAGGAGAATTAAAGCAGAAGCTATAGTCTTACCGCAACTAACAAATATGCTTCCAAGCTATCATATAAATAGCAAGCATTGGCAAAAGGGTTCACACCTAAAGCTAGCAGATCCCAACTGCAACACCCCCGCTCAAATAGACATTCTATTAGGCAGCGATCTCATACCTCAGATAATACTCGAGGGTGTTGAGAAAATTTCAAACAAACTATTGGCACAAAATACTATTTTTGGGTGGATCCTAAGTGGACTAGTTTCGGAACCAGTTACCACCATGACCACTCAGGTTGAGGAAATCTCAAACGAGTACCTCAGTTCACAATAATCTCATTACTCTAATTTCCCCCATTGGCAAAAGGTTTCACACCTAAAGCTAGCAGATCCCAACTGCAAAGCCCCCGCTCAAATAGACATTCTATTAGGCAGCGATCTCATACCTCAGGTAATACTCGAGGGTGTTGAGAAAATTTCAAACAAACTATTGGCACAAAATATTATTTTTGGGTGGATCCTAAGTGGACTAGTTTCGGAACCAGTTACCACCATGAACACTCAGGTTCAGGAAATCTCAAACGAATACCTCAGTTCACAATAATCCCATTACTCTAATTTCCCTCCAAGCGGATAAGAGAATTAAAGCAGAGCTATAGTGTTACCGCAACTAACAAATATGCTTCCAAGCTATCATATAAATAGCAAGCATTGGCATAAGGTTTCACACCTCAAGCTAGCAGATCCCAATTGCAACACCCCCGCTCAAATAGACATTCTATTAGGCAGCGATCTCATACCTCAGATAATACTCGAGGGTGTTGAGAAAATTTCAAACAAACTATTGGCACAAAATACTATTTTTGGGTGGATCCTAAGTGGACTAGTTTCGGAACCAGTTACCACCATGACCACGCAGGTTGAGGAAATCTCAAACGAATACCTCAGTTCACAATAATCTTACTACTCTCATTTCTCCCCAAGCGGATAGGAGAATTAAAGCAGAAGCTATAGTCTTACCGCAACTAACAAATATGCTTCCAAGCTATCATATAAATAGCAAGCATTGGCAAAAGGGTTCACACCTAAAGCTAGCAGATCCCAACTGCAACACCCCCGCTCAAATAGACATTCTATTAGGCAGCGATCTCATACCTCAGATAATACTCGAGGGTGTTGAGAAAATTTCAAACAAACTATTGGCACAAAATACTATTTTTGGGTGGATCCTAAGTGGACTAGTTTCGGAACCAGTTACCACCATGACCACGCAGGTTGAGGAAATCTCAAACGAATACCTCAGTTCACAATAATCTTACTACTCTAATTTCTCCCCAAGCGGATAGGAGAATTAAAGCAGAAGCTATAGTCTTACCGCAACTAACAAATATGCTTCCAAGCTATCATATAAATAGCAAGCATTGGCAAAAGGTTTCACACCTAAAGCTAGCAGATCCCAACTGCAACACCCCCGCTCAAATAGACATTCTATTAGGCAGCGATCTCATACCTCAGATAATACTCGAGGGTGTTGAGAAAATTTCAAACAAACTATTGGCACAAAATACTATTTTTGGGTGGATCCTAAGTGGACTAGTTTCGGAACCAGTTACCACCATGACCACGCAGGTTGAGGAAATCTCAAACGAATACCTCAGTTCACAATAATCTTACTACTCTAATTTCTCCCCAAGCGGATAGGAGAATTAAAGCAGAAGCTATAGTCTTACCGCAACTAACAAATATGCTTCCAAGCTATCATATAAATAGCAAGCATTGGCAAAAGGTTTCACACCTCAAGCTAGCAGATCCCAATTGCAACACCCCTGCTCAAATAGACATTCTATTAGGCAGCAATTTCATACCTCAGATAATACTCGGGGATGTTGAGAAAATTTCACACAAACTATTGGCACAAAATACTATTTTTGGGTGGATCCTAAGTGGACTAGTTTCGGAACCAGTTACCACCATGACCACGCAGGTTGAGGAAATCTCAAACGAATACCTCAGTTCACAATAATCTTACTACTCTAATTTCTCCCCAAGAGGATAAGAGAATTAAAGCAGAAGCTATAGTCTTACCGCAACTAACAAATATGCTTCCAAGCTATCATATAAATAGCAAGCATTGGCAAAAGGTTTCACACCTAAAGCTAGCAGATCCCAACTGCAACACCTCCGCTCAAATAGACATTCTATTAGGCAGCGATCTCATACCTCAGATAATACTCGAGGGTGTTGAGAAAATTTCAAACAAACTATTGGCGCAAAATACTATTTTTGGGTGGATCCTAAGTGGACTAGTTTCGGAACCAGCTACCACCATGACCACTCAGGTTGAGGAAATCTCAAACGAATACCTCAGTTCACAATAATCCCATTACTCTAATTTCCCCCCAAGCGGATAAGAGAATTAAAGCAGAAGCTATAGTCTTACCGCAACTAACAAATATGCTTCCAAGCTATCATATAAATAGCAAGCATTGGCAAAAGGTTTCACACCTAAAGCTAGCAGATCCCAACTGTAACACCCCTGCTCAAATAGACATTCTATTAGGCAGCGATCTCATACCTCAGATAATACTCGAGGGTGTTGAGAAAATTTCAAACAAACTATTGGCACAAAATACTATTTTTGGGTGGATCTTAAGTGGACTAGTTTCGGAACCAGTTACCACCATGACCACTCAGGTTGAGGAAATCTCAAACGAGTACCTCAGTTCACAATAATCTCATTACTCTAATTTCCCCCATTGGCACAAGGTTTCACACCTAAAGCTAGCAGATCCCAACTGCAAAGCCCCCGCTCAAAGAGACATTCTATTAGGCAGCGATCTCATACCTCAGATAATACTCGAGGGTGTTGAGAAAATTTCAAACAAACTATTCGCACAAAATACTATTTTTGGGTGGATCCTAAGTGGACTAGTTTCGGAACCAGTTACCACCATGACCACTCAGGTTGAGGAAATCTCAAACGAATACCTCAGTTCACAATAATCCCATTACTCTAATTTCCCCCCAAGCGGATAAGAGAATTAAAGCAGAAGCTATAGTCTTACCGCAACTAACAAATATGCTTCCAAGCTATCATATAAATAGCAAGCATTGGCAAAAGGTTTCACACCTAAAGCTAGCAGATCCCAACTGCAACACCCCCGCTCAAATAGACATTCTATTAGGCAGCGATCTCATACCTCAGATAATACTCGAGGGTGTTGAGAAAATTTCAAACAAAGTATTGGCACAAAATACTATTTTTGGGTGGATCCTAAGTGGACTAGTTTCGGGACCAGTTACCACCATGACCACTCATGTTGAGGAAATCTCAAGCGAATACCTCAGTTCACAATAATCCCATTACTCTAATTTCCCCCCAAGCGGATAAGAGGATTAAAGCAGACGCTATAGTCTTACCGCACCTAACAAATATGCTTCCAAGCTATCATATAAATAGCAAGCATTGGCAAAAGGTTTCACACCTAAAGCTAGCAGATCCCAACTGCAACACCCCCGCTCAAATAGACATTCTATTAGGCAGCGATCTCATACCTCAGATAATACTCGAGGGTGTTGAGAAAATTTCAAACAAACTATTGGCACAAAATACTATTTTTGGGTGGATTCTAAGTGGACTAGTTTCGGAACCAGTTACCACCATGACCGCTCAGGTTGAGGAAATCTCAAACGAATACCTCAGTTCACAATTATCCCATTACTCTAATTTCCCCCCAAGCGGATAAGAGAATTAAAGCAGAAGCTATAGTCTTACCGCAACTAACAAATATGCTTCCAAGCTATCATATAAATAGCAAGCATTGGCAAAAGGTTTCACACCTAAAGCTAGCAGATCCCAACTGCAACACCCCCGCTCAAATAGACATTCTATTAGGCAGCGATCTCATACCTCAGATAATACTCGAGGGTGTTGAGAAAATTTCAAACAAACTATTGGCACAAAATACTATTTTTGGGTGGATCCTAAGTGGACTAGTTTCGGAACCAGTTACCACCATGACCACTCAGGTTGAGGAAATCTCAAACGAGTACCTCAGTTCACAATAATCTCATTACTCTAATTTCCCCCATTGGCAAAAGGTTTCACACCTAAAGCTAGCAGATCCCAACTGCAACACCCCCGCTCAAATAGACATTCTATTAGGCAGCGATCTCATACCTCAGATAATACTCGAGGGTGTTGAGAAAATTTCAAACAAACTATTGGCACAAAATACTATTTTTGGGTGGATCCTAAGTGGACTAGTTTCGGAACCAGTTACCACCATGACCACTCAGGTTGAGGAAATCTCAAACGAATACCTCAGTTCACAATAATCCCATTACTCTAATTTCCCCCCAAGCGGATAAGAGAATTAAAGCAGAAGCTATAGTCTTACCGCAACTAACAAATATGCTTCCAAGCTATCATATAAATAGCAAGCATTGGCAAAAGGTTTCACACCTAAAGCTAGCAGATCCCAACTGCAACACCCCCGCTCAAATAGACATTCTATTAGGCAGCGATGTCATACCTCAGATAATACTCGAGGGTGTTGAGAAAATTTCAAACAAACTATTGGCACAAAATACTATTTTTGGGTGGATCCTAAGTGGACTAGTTTCGGAACCAGTTACCACCATGACCACTCAGGTTGAGGAAATCCCAAACGAATACCTCAGTTCTTATTACAATAATCTTATTACTATAATTTCCCCCCAAGCGGATAAGAGAATTAAAGCAGAAGCTATAGTCTTACCGCAACTAACAAATATGCTTCCAAGCTATCATATAAATAGCAAGCATTGGAAAAGGGTTTCACACATAAAGCTAGCAGATCCCAACTGCAACACCCCCGCTCAAATAGACATTCTATTAGGCAGCGATCTCATACCTCAGATAATACTCGAGGGTGTTGAGAAAATTTCAAACAGACTATTGGCGCAAAATACTATTTTTGGGTGGATCCTAAGTGGACTAATTTCGGAACCAGTTACCACCATGACCACTCAGGTTGAGGAAATCTCAAACGAATACCTCAGTTCACAATAATCCCATTACTCTAATTTCCCCCCAAGCGGATAAGAGAATTAAAGCAGAAGCTATAGTCTTACCGCAACTAACAAATATGCTTCCCAGCTATCATATAATATAAATAGCAAGCATTGGCAAAAGGTTTTACACCTAAAGCTAGCAGATCCCAACTGCAACACCCCCGCTCAAATAGACATTCTATTAGGCAGCGATCTCATACCTCAGATAATACTCGAGGGTGTTGAGAAAATTTCAAACAAACTATTGGCGCAAAATACTATTTTTGGGTGGATCCTAAGTGGACTAGTTTCGGAACCAGTTACCACCATGACCACTCAGGTTGAGGAAATCCCAAACGAATACCTCAGTTCTTATTACAATAATCTTATTACTCTAATTTCCCCCCAAGCGGATAAGAGAATTAAAGCAGAAGCTATAGTCTTACCGCAACGAACAAATATGCTTCCAAGCTATCATATAAATAGCAAGCATTGGAAAAGGGTTTCACACCTCAAGCTAGCAGATCCCAATTGCAACACCCCCGCTCAAATAGACATTCTATTAGGCAGCGATCTCATACCTCAGATAATACTCGGGGATGTTGAGAAAATTTCACACAAACTATTGGCACAAAATACTATTTTTGGGTGGATCCTAAGTGGACTAGTTTCGGAACCAGTTACCACCATGACCACGCAGGTTGAGGAAATCTCAAACGAATACCTCAGTTCACAATAATCTTACTACTCTAATTTCTCCCCAAGAGGATAAGAGAATTAAAGCAGAAGCTATAGTCTTACCGCAACTAACAAATATGCTTCCAAGCTATCATATAAATAGCAAGCATTGGCAAAAGGTTTCACACCTAAAGCTAGCAGATCCCAACTGCAACACCTCCGCTCAAATAGACATTCTATTAGGCAGCGATCTCATACCTCAGATAATACTCGAGGGTGTTGAGAAAATTTCAAACAAACTATTGGCACAAAATATTATTTTTGGGTGGATCCTAAGTGGACTAGTTTCGGAACCAGCTACCACCATGACCACTCAGGTTGAGGAAATCTCAAACGAATACCTCAGTTCACAATAATTCCATTACTCTAATTTCCCCCCAAGCGGATAAGAGAATTAAAGCAGAAGCTATAGTCTTACCGCAACTAACAAATATGCTTCCAAGCTATCATATAAATAGCAAGCATTGGCAAAAGGTTTCACACCTAAAGCTAGCAGATCCCAACTGTAACACCCCCGCTCAAATAGACATTCTATTAGGCAGCGATCTCATACCTCAGATAATACTCGAGGGTGTTGAGAAAATTTCAAACAAACTATTGGCACAAAATACTATTTTTGGGTGGATCTTAAGTGGACTAGTTTCGGAACCAGTTACCACCATGACCACTCAGGTTGAGCAAATCTCAAACGAGTACGTCAGTTCACAATAATCTCATTACTCTTATTTCCCCCATTGGCAAAAGGTTTCACACCTAAAGCTAGCAGATCCCAACTGCAAAGCCCCCGCTCAAAGAGACATTCTATTAGGCAGCGATCTCATACCTCAGATAATACTCGAGGGTGTTGAGAAAATTTCAAACAAACTATTCGCACAAAATACTATTTTTGGGTGGATCCTAAGTGGACTAGTTTCGGAACCAGTTACCACCATGATCACTCAGGTTGAGGAAATCTCAAACGAATACCTCAGTTCACAATAATCCCATTACTCTAATTTCCCCCCAAGCGGATAAGAGAATTAAAGCAGAAGCTATAGTCTTACCGCAACTAACAAATATGCTTCCAAGCTATCATATAATATAAATAGCAAGCATTGGCAAAAGGTTTTACACCTAAAGCTAGCAGATCCCAACTGCAACACCCCCGCTCAAATAGACATTCTATTAGGCAGCGATCTCATACCTCAGATAATACTCGAGGGTGTTGAGAAAATTTCAAACAAACTATTGGCGCAAAATACTATTTTTGGGTGGATCCTAAGTGGACTAGTTTCGGAACCAGTTACCACCATGACCACTCAGGTTGAGGAAATCCCAAACGAATACCTCAGTTTTTATTACAATAATCTTATTACTCTAATTTCCCCCCAAGCGGATAAGAGAATTAAAGCAGAAGCTATAGTCTTACCGCAACGAACAAATATGCTTCCAAGCTATCATATAAATAGCAAGCATTGGTAAAGGGTTTCACACCTCAAGCTAGCAGATCCCAATTGCAACACCCCCGCTCAAATAGACATTCTATTAGGCAGCGATCTTATACCTCAGATAATACTCGGGGATGTTGAGAAAATTTCACACAAACTATTGGCACAAAATACTATTTTTGGGTGGATCCTAAGTGGACTAGTTTCGGAACCAGTTACCACCATGGCCACGCAGGTTGAGGAAATCTCAAACGAATACCTCAGTTCACAATAATCTTACTACTCTAATTTCTCCCCAAGAGGATAAGAGAATTAAAGCAGAAGCTATAGTCTTACCGCAACTAACAAATATTCTTCCAAGCTATCATATAATATAAATAGCAAGCATTGGCAAAAGGTTTTACACCTAAAGCTAGCAGATCCCAACTGCAACACCCCCGCTCAAATAGATATTCTATTAGGCAGCGATCTCATACCTCAGATAATACTCGAGGGTGTTGAGAAAATTTCAAACAAACTATTGGCACAAAATACTATTTTTGGGTGGATCCTAAGTGGACTAGTTTCGGAACCAGCTACCACCATGACCACTCAGGTTGAGGAAATCTCAAACGAATACCTCAGTTCACAATAATCCCATTACTCTAATTTCCCCCCAAGCGGATAAGAGAATTAAAGCAGAAGCTATAGTCTTACCGCAACTAACAAATATGCTTCCAAGCTATCATATAAATAGCAAGCATTGGCAAAAGGTTTCACACCTAAAGCTAGCAGATCCCAACTGCAACACCCCCGGTCAAATAGACATTCTATTAGGCAGCGATCTCATACCTCAGATAATACTCGAGGGTGTTGAGAAAATTTCAAACAAACTATTGGCACAAAATACTATTTTTGGGTGGATCCTAAGTGGACTAGTTTCGGAACCAGTTACCACCATGACCACTCAGGTTGAGGAAATCTCAAACGAATACCTCAGTTCACAATAATCCCATTACTCTAATTTCCCCCCAAGCGGATAAGAGAATTAAAGCAGAAGCTATAGTCTTACCGCAACTAACAAATATGCTTCCAAGCTATCATATAAATAGCAAGCATTGGCAAAAGGTTTCACACCTAAAGCTAGCAGATCCCAACTGCAACACCCCCGCTCAAATAGACATTCTATTAGGCAGCGATGTCATACCTCAGATAATACTCGAGGGTGTTGAGAAAATTTCAAACAAACTATTGGCACAAAATACTATTTTTGGGTGGATCCTAAGTGGACTAGTTTCGGAACCAGTTACCACCATGACCACTCAGGTTGAGGAAATCCCAAATGAATACCTCAGTTCTTATTAAAATAATCTTATTACTATAATTTCCCCCCAAGCGGATAAGAGAATTAAAGCAGAAGCTATAGTCTTACCGCAACTAACAAATATGCTTCCAAGCTATCATATAAATAGCAAGCATTGGAAAAGGGTTTCGCACATAAAGCTAGCAGATCCCAACTGCAACACCCCCGCTCAAATAGACATTCTATTAGGCAGCGATCTCATACCTCAGATAATACTCGAGGGTGTTGAGAAAATTTCAAACAGACTATTGGCGCAAAATACTATTTTTGGGTGGATCCTAAGTGGACTAATTTCGGAACCAGTTACCACCATGACCACTCAGGTTGAGGAAATCTCAAACGAATACCTCAGTTCACAATAATCCCATTACTCTAATTTCCCCCCAAGCGGATAAGAGAATTAAAGCAGAAGCTATAGTCTTACCGCAACTAACAAATATGCTTCCAAGCTATCATATAATATAAATAGCAAGCATTGGCAAAAGGTTTTACACCTAAAGCTAGCAGATCCCAACTGCAACACCCCCGCTCAAATAGACATTCTATTAGGCAGCGATCTCATACCTCAGATAATACTCGAGGGTGTTGAGAAAATTTCAAACAAACTATTGGCGCAAAATACTATTTTTGGGTGGATCCTAAGTGGACTAGTTTCGGAACCAGTTACCACCATGGCCACTCAGGTTGAGGAAATCCCAAACGAATACCTCAGTTCTTATTACAATAATCTTATTACTCTAATTTCCCCCCAAGCGGATAAAAGAATTAAAGCAGAAGCTATAGTCTTACCGCAACGAACAAATATGCTTCCAAGCTATCATATAAATAGCAAGCATTGGAAAAGGGTTTCACACCTCAAGCTAGCAGATCCCAACTGCAACACCTCCGCTCAAATAGACATTCTATTAGGCAGCGATCTCATACCTCAGATAATACTCGAGGGTGTTGAGAAAATTTCAAACATACTATTGGCACAAAATACTATTTTTGGGTGGATCCTAAGTGGACTAGTTTCGGAACCAGTTACCACCATGACCACGCAGGTTGAGGAAATCTCAAACGAATACCTCAGTTCACAATAATCTTACTACTCTAATTTCTCCCCAAGAGGATAAGAGAATTAAAGCAGAAGCTATAGTCTTACCGCAACTAACAAATATGCTTCCAAGCTATCATATAAATAGCAAGCATTGGCAAAAGGTTTCACACCTAAAGCTAGCAGATCCCAACTGCAACACCTCCGCTCAAATAGACATTCTATTAGGCAGCGATCTCATACCTCAGATAATACTCGAGGGTGTTGAGAAAATTTCAAACATACTATTGGCACAAAATACTATTTTTGGGTGGATCCTAAGTGGACTAGTTTCGGAACCAGCTACCACCATGACCACTCAGGTTGAGGAAATCTCAAACGAATACCTCAGTTCACAATAATTCCATTACTCTAATTTCCCCCCAAGCGGATAAGAGAATTAAAGCAGAAGCTATAGTCTTACCGCAACTAACAAATATGCTTCCAAGCTATCATATAAATAGCAAGCATTGGCAAAAGGTTTCACACCTAAAGCTAGCAGATCCCAACTGTAACACCCCCGCTCAAATAGACATTCTATTAGGCAGCGATCTCATACCTCAGATAATACTCGAGGGTGTTGAGAAAATTTCAAACAAACTATTGGCACAAAATACTATTTTTGGGTGGATCTTAAGTGGACAAGTTTCGGAACCAGTTACCACCATGACCACTCAGGTTGAGCAAATCTCAAACGAGTACCTCAGTTCACAATAATCTCATTACTCTAATTTCCCCCATTGGCAAAAGGTTTCACACCTAAAGCTAGCAGATCCCAACTGCAAAGCCCCCGCTCAAAGAGACATTCTATTAGGCAGCGATCTCATACCTCAGATAATACTCGAGGGTGTTGAGAAAATTTCAAACAAACTATTCGCACAAAATACTATTTTTGGGTGGATCCTAAGTGGACTAGTTTCGGAACCAGTTACCACCATGATCACTCAGGTTGAGGAAATCTCAAACGAATACCTCAGTTCACAATAATCCCATTACTCTAATTTCCCCCCAAACGGATAAGAGAATTAAAGCAGAAGCTATAGTCTTACCGCAACTAACAAATATGCTTCCAAACTATCATATAAATAGCAAGCATTGTCAAAAGGTTTCACACCTAAAGCTAGCAGATCCCAACTGCAATACCCCCGCTCAAATAGACATTCTATTAGGCAGCGCTCTCATACCTCAGATAATACTCGAGGGTGTTGAGAAAATTTCAAAGAAACTATTGGCACAAAATACTATTTTTGGGTGGATCCTAAGTGGACTAGTTTCGGAACCAGTTACCACCATGACCACTCAGGTTGAGGAAATCTCAAACGAATACCTCAGTTCACAATTATCCCATTACTCTAATTTCCCCCAAGCGGATAAGAGAATTAAAGCAGAAGCTATAGTCTTACCGCAACTAACAAATATGCTTCCAAACTATCATATAAATAGCAAGCATTGGCAAAAGGTTTCACACCTAAAGCTAGCAGATCCCAACTGCAAAACCCCCGCTCAAAGAGACATTCTATTAGGCAGCGATCTCATACCTCAGATAATACTCGAGGGTGTTGAGAAAATTTCAAACAAACTATTCGCACAAAATACTATTTTTGGGTGGATTTTAAGTGGACTAGTTTCGGAACCAGTTACCACCATGACCACTCAGGTTGAGCAAATCTCAAACGAGTACCTCAGTTCACAATAATCTCATTACTCTAATTTCCCCCATTGGCAAAAGGTTTCACACCTAAAGCTAGCAGATCCCAACTGCAAAGCCCCCGCTCAAAGAGACATTCTATTAGGCAGCGATCTCATACCTCAGATAATACTCGAGGGTGTTGAGAAAATTTCAAACAAACTATTCGCACAAAATACTATTTTTGGGTGGATCCTAAGTGGACTAGTTTCGGAACCAGTTACCACCATGACCACTCAGGTTGAGGAAATCCCAAACGAATACCTCAGTTCTTATTACAATAATCTTATTACTCTAATTTCCCCCCAAGCGGATAAGAGGATTAAAGCAGACGCTATAGTCTTACCGCAACTAACAAATATGCTTCCAAGCTATCATATAAATAGCAAGCATTGGCAAAAGGTTTCACACCTAAAGCTAGCAGATCCCAACTGCAAGACCCCCGCTCAAATAGACATTCTATTAGGCAGCGATCTCATACCTCAGATAATACTCGAGGGTGTTGAGAAAATTTCAAACAAACTATTGGCACAAAATACTATTTTTGGGTGGATCCTAAGTGGACTAGTTTCGGAACCAGTTACCACCATGACCACTCAGGTTGAGGAAATCCCAAACGAATACCTCAGTTCTTATTACAATAATCTTATTACCCTAATTTCCTTCCAAGCGGATAAGAGAATTAAAGCAGAATCTATAGTCTTACCGCAACTAACAGATATGCTTCCAAGCTATCATATAAATAGCAAGCATTGGCAAAAGCTTTCACACCTAAAGCTAGAAGACCCCAACTGCAACACCTCCGCTCAAATAGACATTCTATTAGGCAGCGATCTCATACCTCAGAAATTACTCGAGGGTGTTGAGAAAATTTCAAACAAACTATTGGCACAAAATACTATTTTTGGGTGGATCCTAAGTGGACTAGTTTCGGAACCAGCTACCACCATGACCACTCAGGTTGAGGAAATCTCAAACGAATACCTCAGTTCACAATAATCCCATTACTCTAATTTCCCCCCAAGCGGATAAGAGAATTAAAGCAGAAGCTATAGTCTTACCGCAACTAACAAATATGCTTCCAAGCTATCATATAAATAGCAAGCATTGGCAAAAGGTTTCACACCTAAAGCTAGCAGATCCCAACTGCAACACCCCCGCTCAAATAGACATTCTATTAGGCAGCGATCTCATACCTCAGAAAATACTCGAGGCTGTTGAGAAAATTTCAAACAAACTATTGGCACAAAATACTATTTTTGGGTTGGTCCTAAGTGGACTAGTTTCGGAACCAGCTACCACCATGACCACTCAGGTTGAGGAAATCTCAAACGAATACCTCAGTTCACAATAATCCCATTACTCTAATTTCCCCCCAAACGGATAAGAGAATTAAAGCAGAAGCTATAGTCTTACCGCAACTAACAAATATGCTTCCAAGCTATCATTTAAATAGCAAGCATTGGCGAAAGGTTTCACACCTAAAGCTAGCAGATCCCAACTGCAACACCCCCGCTCAAATAGACATTCTATTAGGCAGCGATCTCATACCTCAGATAATACTAGAGGGTGTTGAGAAAATTCCAAACAAACTATTGGCACAAAATACTATTTTTGGGTGGATCTTAAGTGGACTAGTTTCGGAACCAGTTACCACCATGACCACTCAGGTTGAGGAAATCTCAAACGAGTACCTCAGTTCACAATAATCTCATTACTCTAATTTCCCCCATTGGCAAAAGGTTTCACACCTAAAGCTAGCAGATCCCAACTGCAACACCCCCGCTCAAATAGACATTCTATTAGGCAGCGATCTCATACCTCAGATAATACTCGAGGGTGTTGAGAAAATTTCAAACAAACTATTGGCACAAAATACTATTTTTGGGTGGATCCTAAGTGGACTAGTTTCGGAACCAGTTACCACCATGACCACTCAGATTGAGGAAATCTCAAACGAATACCTCAGTTCACAATAATCCCATTACTCTAATTTCCCCCCAAGCGGATAAGAGAATTAAAGCAGAAGCTATAGTCTCACCGCAACTAACAAATATGCTTCCAAGCTATCATATAAATAGCAAGCATTGGCAAAAGGTTTCACAACTAAAGCTAGCAGATCCAAACTGCAACACCCCCGCTCAAATAGACATTTTATTAGGCAGCGATGTCATACCTCAGATAATACTCGAGGGTGTTGAGAAAATTTCAAACAAACTATTGGCACAAAATACTATTTTTGGGTGGATCCTAAGTGGACTAGTTTCGGAACCAGTTACCACCATGACCACTCAGGTTGAGGAAATCCCAAACGAATACCTCAGTTCTTATTACAATAATCTTATAACTCTAATTTCCCCCCAAGCGGATAAGAGAATTAAAGCAGAAGCTATAGTCTTACCGCAACTAACAAATATGCTTCCAAGCTATCATATAAATAGCAAGCATTGGAAAAGGGTTTCACACATAAAGCTAGCAGATCCCAACTGCAACACCCCCGCTCAAATAGACATTCTATTAGGCAGCGATCTCATACCTCAGATAATACTCGAGGGTGTTGAGAAAATTTCAAACAGACTATTGGCGCAAAATACTATTTTTGGGTGGATCCTAAGTGGACTAATTTCGGAACCAGTTACCACCATGACCACTCAGGTTGAGGAAATCTCAAACGAATACCTCAGTTCACAATAATCCCATTACTCTAATTTCCCCCCAAGCGGATAAGAGAATTAAAGCAGAAGCTATAGTCTTACCGCAACTAACAAATATGCTTCCAAGCTATCATATAATATAAATAGCAAGCATTGGCAAAAGGTTTCACACCTAAAGCTAGCAGATCCCAACTGCAACACCCTCGCTCAAATAGACATTCTATTAGGCAGCGATCTCATACCTCAGATAATACTCAACAAACTATTGGCACAAAATACTATTTTTGGGTGGATCCTAAGTGGACTAGTTTCGGAACGAGTTACCACCATGACCACTCAGGTTGAGGAAATCTCAAACGAATACCTCAGTTCACAATAACCCCATTACTCTAATTTCCCCCCAAGCGGATAAGAGAATTAAAGCAGAATCTATAGTCTTACCGCAACTAACAAATATGCTTCCAAGCTATCATATAAATAGCAAGCATTGGCAAAAGCTTTCACACCTAAAGCTAGCAGATCCCAACTGCAACACCCCCGCTCAAATAGACATTCTATTAGGCAGCGATCTCATACCTCAGATAATACTCGAGGGTGTTGAGAAAATTTCAAACAAACTATTGGCACAAAATATTATTTTTGGGTGGATCCTAAGTGGACTAGTTTCGGAACCAGTTACCACCATGACCACTCAGGTTGAGGTAATCTCAAACGAATACCTCAATTTCAAACAAACTATTGGCACAAAATACTATTTTTGGGTGGATCCTAAGTGGACTAGTTTCGGAACCAGTTACCACCATGACCACTCAGGTTGAGGAAATCTCAAACGAATACCTCAGTTCACAATAATCCCATTACTCTAATTTCCCCCCAAGCGGATAAGAGAATTAAAGCAGAAGCTATAGTCTTACCGCAACTAACAAATATGCTTCCAAGCTATCATATAAATAGCAAGCATTGGCAAAAGGTTTCACACCTAAAGCTAGCAGATCCCAACTGCAACACTCCCGCTCAAATAGAGATTCTATTAGGCAGCGATCTCATACCTCAGATAATACTCGAGGGTGTTGAGAAAGTTTCAAACAAACTATTGGCACAAAATACTATTTTTGGGTGGATCCTAAGTGGACTAGTTTCGGGACCAGTTACCACCATGACCACTCAGGTTGAGGTAATCTCAAACGAATACCTCAATTTCAAACAAACTATTGGCACAAAATACTATTTTTGGGTGGATCCTAAGTGGACTAGTTTCGGAACCAGTTACCACCATGACCACTCAGGTTGAGGAAATCTCAAACGAATACCTCAGTTCACAATAATCCCATTACTCTAATTTCCCCCCAAGCGGATAAGAGAATTAAAGCAGAAGCTATAGTCTTACCGCAACTAACAAATATGCTTCCAAGCTATCATATAAATAGCAAGCATTGGCAAAAGTTTTCACACCTAAAGCTAGCAGATCCCAACTGCAACACTCCCGCTCAAATAGAGATTCTATTAGGCAGCGATCTCATACCTCAGATAATACTCGAGGGTGTTGAGAAAGTTTCAAACAAACTATTGGCACAAAATACTATTTTTGGGTGGATCCTAAGTGGACTAGTTTCGGGACCAGTTACCACTATGACCACTCATGTTGAGGAAATCTCAAACGAATACCTCAGTTCACAATAATCCCATTACTCTAATTTCCCCCCAAGCGGATAAGAGGATTAAAGCAGACGCTATAGTCTTACCGCAACTAACAAATATGCTTCCAAGCTATCATATAAATAGCAAGCATTGGCAAAAGGTTTCACACCTAAAGCTAGAAGATCCCAACTGCAACACTTCCGCTCAAATAGACATTCTATTAGGCAGCGATCTCATACCTCAGATAATACTCAACAAACTATTGGCACAAAATACTATTTTTGGGTGGATCCTAAGTGGACTAGTTTCGGAACGAGTTACCACCATGACCACTCAGGTTGAGGAAATCTCAAACGAATACCTCAGTTCACAATAACCCCATTACTCTAATTTCCCCCCAAGCGGATAAGAGAATTAAAGCAGAATCTATAGTCTTACCGCAACTAACAAATATGCTTCCAAGCTATCATATAAATAGCAAGCATTGGCAAAAGCTTTCACACCTAAAGCTAGCAGATCCCAACTGCAACACCCCCGCTCAAATAGACATTCTATTAGGCAGCGATCTCATACCTCAGATAATACTCGAGGGTGTTGAGAAAATTTCAAACAAACTATTGGCACAAAATACTATTTTTGGGTGGATCCTAAGTGGACTAGTTTCGGAACCAGTTACCACCATGACCACTCAGGTTGAGGAAATCTCAAACGAATACCTCAGTTCACAATAATCCCATTACTCTAATTTCCCCCATTGGCAAAAGGTTTCACACCTTAAGCTAGCAGATCCCAACTGCAAAGCCCCCGCTCAAATAGACATTCTATTAGGCAGCGATCTCATACCTCAGATAATACTCGAGGGTGTTGAGAAAATTTCAAACAAACTATTGGCACAAAATACTATTTTTGGGTGGATCCTAAGTGGACTAGTTTCGGAACCAGTTACCACCATGACCACTCAGGTTGAGGAAATCTCAAACGAATACTTCAGTTCACAATAATCCCATTACTCTAATTTCCCCCCAAGCGGATAAGAGAATTAAAGCAGAAGCTATAGTCTTACCGCAACTAACAAATATGCTTCCAAGCTATCATATAAATAGCAAGCATTGGCAAAAGGTTTCACACCTAAAGCTAGCAGATCCCAACTGCAACACTCCCGCTCAAATAGAGATTCTATTAGGCAGCGATCTCATACCTCAGATAATACTCGAGGGTGTTGAGAAAGTTTCAAACAAACTATTGGCACAAAATACTATTTTTGGGTGGATCCTAAGTGGACTAGTTTCGGGACCAGTTACCACTATGACCACTCATGTTGAGGAAATCTCAAGCGAATACCTCAGTTCACAATAATCCCATTACTCTAATTTCCCCCCAAGCGGATAAGAGGATTAAAGCAGACGCTATAGTCTTACCGCAACTAACAAATATGCTTCCAAACTATCATATCAATAGCAAGCATTGGCAAAAGGTTTCACACCTAAAGCTAGAAGATCCCAACTGCAACACTTCCGCTCAAATAGACATTCTATTAGGCAGCGATCTCATACCTCAGATAATACTCAACAAACTATTGGCACAAAATACTATTTTTGGGTGGATCCTAAGTGGACTAGTTTCGGAACGAGTTACCACCATGACCACTCAGGTTGAGGAAATCTCAAACGAATACCTCAGTTCACAATAACCCCATTACTCTAATTTCCCCCCAAGCGGATAAGAGAATTAAAGCAGAATCTATAGTCTTACCGCAACTAACAAATATGCTTCCAAGCTATCATATAAATAGCAAGCATTGGCAAAAGCTTTCACACCTAAAGCTAGCAGATCCCAACTGCAACACCCCCGCTCAAATAGACATTCTATTAGGCAGCGATCTCATACCTCAGATAATACTCGAGGGTGTTGAGAAAATTTCAAACAAACTATTGGCACAAAATATTATTTTTGGGTGGATCCTAAGTGGACTAGTTTCGGAACCAGTTACCACCATGACCACTCAGGTTGAGGAAATCTCAAACGAATACCTCAATTTCAAACAAACTATTGGCACAAAATACTATTTTTGGGTGGATCCTAAGTGGACTAGTTTCGAAACCAGTTACCACCATGACCACTCAGGTTGAGGTAATCTCAAACGAATACCTCAATTTCAAACAAACTATTGGCACAAAATACTATTTTTGGGTGGATCCTAAGTGGACTAGTTTCGGAACCAGTTACCACCATGACCACTCAGGTTGAGGAAATCTCAAACGAATACCTCAGTTCACAATAATCCCATTACTCTAATTTCCCCCCAAGCGGATAAGAGAATTAAAGCAGAAGCTATAGTCTTACCGCAACTATCAAATATGCTTCCAAGCTATCATATAAATAGCAAGCATTGGCAAAAGGTTTCACACCTAAAGCTAGCAGATCCCAACTGCAACACCCCCGCTCAAATAGACATTCTATTAGGCAGCGATCTCATACCTCAGATAATACTCGAGGGTGTTGAGAAAATTTCAAACAAACTATTGGCACAAAATGCTATTTTTGGGTGGATCTTAAGTGGACTTGTTTCGGAACCAGTTACCACCATGACCACTCAGGTTGAGGAAATCTCAAACGAGTACCTCAGTTCACAATAATCCCATTACTCTAATTTCCCCCATTGGCAAAAGGTTTCACACCTAATGCTAGCAGATCCCAACTGCAACACCCCCGCTCAAATAGACATTCTATTAGGCAGCGATCTCATACCTCAGATAATACTCGAGGGTGTTGAGAAAATTTCAAACAAACTATTGGCACAAAATACTATTTTTGGGTGGATCCTAAGTGGACTAGTTTCGGAACCAGTTACCACCATGACCACTCAGGTTGAGGAAATCTCAAACGAATACCTCAGTTCACAATAATCCCATTACTCTAATTTCCCCCCAAGCGGATAAGAGAATTAAAGCAGAAGCTATAGTCTTACCGCAACTAACAAATATGCTTCCAAGCTATCATATAAATAGCAAGCATTGGCAAAAGGTTTCACACCTAAAGCTAGCAGATCCCAACTGCAACACCCCCGCTCAAATAGACATTCTATTAGGCAGCGATCTCATACCTCAGATAATACTCGAGGGTGTTGAGAAAATTTCAAACAAACTATTGGCACAAAATACTATTTTTGGGTGGATCCTAAGTGGACTAGTTTCGGAACCATTTACCACCATGACCACTCAGGTTGAGGTAATCTCAAACGAATACCTCAGTTCACAATAACCCCATTACTCTAATTTCCCCCATTGGCAAAAGGTTTCACACCTAAAGCTAGCAGATCCCAACTGCAAAGCCCCCGCTCAAATAGACATTCTATTAGGCAGCGATCTCATACCTCAGATAATACTCGAGGGTGTTGAGAAAATTTCAAACAAACTATTGGCACAAAATACTATTTTTGGGTGGATCCTAAGTGGACTAGTTTCGGAACCAGTTACCACCATGACCACTCAGGTTGAGGAAATCTCAAACGAATACCTCAGTTCACAATAATCCCATTACTCTAATTTCCCCCCAAGCGGATAAGAGAATTAAAGCAGAAGCTATAGTCTTACCGCAACTAACAAATATGCTTCCAAGCTATCATATAAATAGCAAGCATTGGCAAAAGGTTTCACACCTAAAGCTAGCAGATCCCAACTGCAACACCCCCGCTCAAATAGACATTCTATTAGGCAGCGATCTCATACCTCAGATAATACTCGAGGGTGTTGAGAAAATTTCAAACAAACTATTGGCACAAAATACTATTTTTGGCTGGATCCTAAGTGGACTAGTTTCGGGACCAGTTACCACCATGACCACTCAGGTTGAGGAAATCTCAAACGAATACCTCAGTTCACAATAATCCCATTACTCTAATTTCCCCCCAAGCGGATAAGAGGATTAAAGCAGACGCTATAGTCTTACCGCAACTAACAAATATGCTTCCAAGCTATCATATAAATAGCAAGCATTGGCAAAAGGTTTCACACCTAAAGCTAGCAGATCCCAACTGCAAAGCCCCCGCTCAAATAGACATTCTATTAGGCAGCGATCTCATACCTCAGATAATACTCGAGGGTGTTGAGAAAATTTCAAACAAACTATTGGCGCAAAATACTATTTTTGGGTGGATCCTAAGTGGACTAATTTCGGAACCAGTTACCACCATGACCACTCAGGTTAAGGAAATCTCAAACGAATACCTCAGTTCAAAATAATCCCATTACTCTAATTTCCCCCCAAGCGGATAAGAGAATTAAAGCAGAATCTATAGTCTTACCGCAACTAACAAATATGCTTCCAAGCTATCGTATAAATAGCAAGCATTGGCAAAAGGTTTCACACCTAAAGCTAGCAGATCCCAACTGCAACACCCCCGCTCAAATAGACATTCTATTAGGCAGCGATCTCATACCTCAGATAATACTCGAGGGTGTTGAGAAAATTTCAAACAAACTATTGGCACAAAATACTATTTTTGGGTGGATCCTAAGTGGACTAGTTTCGGGACCAGTTACCACTATGACCACTCATGTTGAGGAAATCTCAAGCGAATAATTCAGTTCACAATAATCCCATTACTCTAATTTCCCCCCAAGCGGATAAGAGGATTAAAGCAGACGCCATAGTCTTACCGCAACTAACAAATATGCTTCCAAGCTATCATATAAATAGCAAGCATTGGCAAAAGGTTTCACACCTAAAGCTAGCAGATCCCAACTGCAACACCCCCGCTCAAATAGACATTCTATTAGGCAGCGATCTCATACCTCAGATAATACTCGAGGGTGTTGAGAAAATTTCAAACAAACTATTGGCACAAAATGCTATTTTTGGGTGGATCTTAAGTGGACTAGTTTCGGAACCAGTTACCACCATGACCACTCAGGTTGAGGAAATCTCAAACGAATACCTCAATTTCAAACAAACTATTGGCACAAAATACTATTTTTGGGTGGATCCTAAGTGGACTAGTTTCGGAACCAGTTACCACCATGACCACTCAGGTTGAGGAAATCTCAAACGAATACCTCAATTTCAAACAAACTATTGGCACAAAATACTATTTTTGGGTGGATCCTAAGTTTACTAGTTTCGGAACCAGTTACCACCATGACCACTCAGGTTGAGGAAATCTCAAACGAATACCTCAGTTCACAATAATCCCATTACTCTAATTTCCCCCCAAGCGGATAAGAGAATTAAAGCAGAAGCTATAGTCTTACCGCAACTATCAAATATGCTTCCAAGCTATCATATAAATAGCAAGCATTGGCAAAAGGTTTCACACCTAAAGCTAGCAGATCCCAACTGCAACACCCCCGCTCAAATAGACATTCTATTAGGCAGCGATCTCATACCTCAGATAATACTCGAGGGTGTTGAGAAAATTTCAAACAAACTATTGGCACAAAATGCTATTTTTGGGTGGATCTTAAGTGGACTAGTTTCGGAACCAGTTACCACCATGACCACTCAGGTTGAGGAAATCTCAAACGAGTACCTCAGTTCACAATAATCCCATTACTCTAATTTCCCCCATTGGCAAAAGGTTTCACACCTAAAGCTAGCAGATCCCAACTGCAACACCCCCGCTCAAATAGACATTCTATTAGGCAGCGATCTCATACCTCAGATAATACTCGAGGGTGTTGAGAAAATTTCAAACAAACTATTGGCACAAAATACTATTTTTGGGTGGATCCTAAGTGGACTAGTTTCGGGACCAGTTACCACTATGACCACTCATGTTGAGGAAATCTCAAGCGAATACCTCAGTTCACAATAATCCCATTACTCTAATTTCCCCCCAAGCGGATAAGAGGATTAAAGCAGACGCTATAGTCTTACCGCAACTAACAAATATGCTTCCAAGCTATCATATAAATAGCAAGCATTGGCAAAAGGTTTCACACCTAAAGCTAGCAGATCCCAACTGCAAAGCCCCCGCTCAAATAGACATTCTATTAGGCAGCGATCTCATACCTCAGATAATACTCGAGGGTGTTGAGAAAATTTCAAACAAACTATTGGCGCAAAATACTATTTTTGGGTGGATCCTAAGTGGACTAATTTCGGAACCAGTTACCACCATGACCACTCAGGTTAAGGAAATCTCAAACGAATACCTCAGTTTAAAATAATCTCATTACTCTAATTTCCCCCCAAGCGGATAAGAGAATTAAAGCAGAATCTATAGTCTTACCGCAACTAACAAATATGCTTCCAAGCTATCGTATAAATAGCAAGCATTGGCAAAAGGTTTCACACCTAAAGCTAGCAGATCCCAACTGCAACACCCCCGCTCAAATAGACATTCTATTAGGCAGCGATCTCATACCTCAGATAATACTCGAGGGTGTTGAGAAAATTTCAAACAAACTATTGGCACAAAATACTATTTTTGGGTGGATCCTAAGTGGACTAGTTTCGGGACCAGTTACCACTATGACCACTCATGTTGAGGAAATCTCAAGCGAATAATTCAGTTCACAATAATCCCATTACTCTAATTTCCCCCCAAGCGGATAAGAGGATTAAAGCAGACGCCATAGTCTTACCGCAACTAACAAATATGCTTCCAAGCTATCATATAAATAGCAAGCATTGGCAAAAGGTTTCACACCTAAAGCTAGCAGATCCCAACTGCAACACCCCCGCTCAAATAGACATTCTATTAGGCAGCGATCTCATACCTCAGATAATACTCGAGGGTGTTGAGAAAATTTCAAACAAACTATTGGCACAAAATGCTATTTTTGGGTGGATCTTAAGTGGACTAGTTTCGGAACCAGTTACCACCATGACCACTCAGGTTGAGGAAATCTCAAAAGAATACCTCAATTTCAAACAAACTATTGGCACAAAATACTATTTTTGGGTGGATCCTAAGTGGACTAGTTTCGGAACCAGTTACCACCATGACCACTCAGGTTGAGGAAATCTCAAACGAATACCTCAATTTCAAACAAACTATTGGCACAAAATACTATTTTTGGGTGGATCCTAAGTGGACTAGTTTCGGAACCAGTTACCACCATGACCACTCAGGTTGAGGAAATCTCAAACGAATACCTCAGTTCACAATAATCCCATTACTCTAATTTCCCCCCAAGCGGATAAGAGAATTAAAGCAGAAGCTATAGTCTTACCGCAACTATCAAATATGCTTCCAAGCTATCATATAAATAGCAAGCATTGGCAAAAGGTTTCACACCTAAAGCTAGCAGATCCCAACTGCAACACCCCCGCTCAAATAGACATTCTATTAGGCAGCGATCTCATACCTCAGATAATACTCGAGGGTGTTGAGAAAATTTCAAACAAACTATTGGCACAAAATGCTATTTTTGGGTGGATCTTAAGTGGACTAGTTTCGGAACCAGTTACCACCATGACCACTCAGGTTGAGGAAATCTCAAACGAGTACCTCAGTTCACAATAATCCCATTACTCTAATTTCCCCCATTGGCAAAAGGTTTCACACCTAAAGCTAGCAGATCCCAACTGCAACACCCCCGCTCAAATAGACATTCTATTAGGCAGCGATCTCATACCTCAGATAATACTCGAGGGTGTTGAGAAAATTTCAAACAAACTATTGGCACAAAATACTATTTTTGGGTGGATCCTAAGTGGACTAGTTTCGGAACCAGTTACCACCATGACCACTCAGGTTGAGGAAATCTCAAACGAATACCTCAGTTCACAATAATCCCATTACTCTAATTTCCCCCCAAGCGGATAAGAGAATTAAAGCAGAAGCTATAGTCTTACCGCAACTAACAAATATGCTTCCAAGCTATCATATAAATAGCAAGCATTGGCAAAAGGTTTCACACCTAAAGCTAGCAGATCCCAACTGCAACACCCCCGCTCAAATAGACATTCTATTAGGCAGCGATCTCATACCTCAGATAATACTCGAGGGTGTTGAGAAAATTTCAAACAAACTATTGGCACAAAATACTATTTTTGGGTGGATCCTAAGTGGACTAGTTTCGGAACCAGTTACCACCATGACCACTCAGGTTGAGGTAATCTCAAACGAATACCTCAGTTCACAATAACCCCATTACTCTAATTTCCCCCATTGGCAAAAGGTTTCACACCTAAAGCTAGCAGATCCCAACTGCAAAGCCCCCGCTCAAATAGACATTCTATTAGGCAGCCATCTCATACCTCAGATAATACTCGAGGGTGTTGAGAAAATTTCAAACAAACTATTGGCACAAAATACTATTTTTGGGTGGATCCTAAGTGGACTAGTTTCGGAACCAGTTACCACCATGACCACTCAGGTTGAGGAAATCTCAAACGAATACCTCAGTTCACAATAATCCCATTACTCTAATTTCCCCCCAAGCGGATAAGAGAATTAAAGCAGAAGCTATAGTCTTACCGCAACTAGCAAATATGCTTCCAAGCTATCATATAAATAGCAAGCATTGGCAAAAGGTTTCACACCTAAAGCTAGCAGATCCCAACTGCAACACCCCCGCTCAAATAGACATTCTATTAGGCAGCGATCTCATACCTCAGATAATACTCGAGGGTGTTGAGAAAATTTCAAACAAACTATTGGCACAAAATACTATTTTTGGGTGGATCCTAAGTGGACTAGTTTCGGGACCAGTTACCACTATGACCACTCATGTTGAGGAAATCTCAAGCGAATACCTCAGTTCACAATAATCCCATTACTCTAATTTCCCCCCAAGCGGATAAGAGGATTAAAGCAGACGCTATAGTCTTACCGCAACTAACAAATATGCTTCCAAGCTATCATATAAATAGCAAGCATTGGCAAAAGGTTTCACACCTAAAGCTAGCAGATCCCAACTGCAAAGCCCCCGCTCAAATAGACATTCTATTAGGCAGCGATCTCATACCTCAGATAATACTCGAGGGTGTTGAGAAAATTTCAAACAAACTATTGGCGCAAAATACTATTTTTGGGTGGATCCTAAGTGGACTAATTTCGGAACCAGTTACCACCATGACCACTCAGGTTAAGGAAATCTCAAACGAATACCTCAGTTCAAAATAATCCCATTACTCTAATTTCCCCCCAAGCGGATAAGAGAATTAAAGCAGAATCTATAGTCTTACCGCAACTAACAAATATGCTTCCAAGCTATCGTATAAATAGCAAGCATTGGCAAAAGGTTTCACACCTAAAGCTAGCAGATCCCAACTGCAACACCCCCGCTCAAATAGACATTCTATTAGGCAGCGATCTCATACCTCAGATAATACTCGAGGGTGTTGAGAAAATTTCAAACAAACTATTGGCACAAAATACTATTTTTGGGTGGATCCTAAGTGGACTAGTTTCGGGACCAGTTACCACTATGACCACTCATGTTGAGGAAATCTCAAGCGAATAATTCAGTTCACAATAATCCCATTACTCTAATTTCCCCCCAAGCGGATAAGAGGATTAAAGCAGACGCCATAGTCTTACCGGAACTAACAAATATGCTTCCAAGCTATCATATAAATAGCAAGCATTGGCAAAAGGTTTCACACCTAAAGCTAGCAGATCCCAACTGCAACACCCCCGCTCAAATAGACATTCTATTAGGCAGCGATGTCATACCTCAGATAATACTCGATGGTGTTGAGAAAATTTCAAACAAACTATTGGCACAAAATACTATTTTTGGGTGGATCCTAAGTGGACTAGTTTCGGAACCAGTTACCACCATGACCACTCAGGTTGAGGAAATCTCAAACGAATTCCTCAGTTCTTATTACAATAATCTTATTACTCTAATTTCCCCCAAGCGGATAAGAGAATTAAAGCAGAAGCTATAGTCTTACCGCAACTAACAAATATGCTTCCAAGCTTTCATATAAATAGCAAGCATTGGCAAAAGCTTTCACACCTAAAGCTAGCAGATCCCAACTGCAACACCTCCGCTCAAATAGACATTCTATTAGGCAGCGATCTCATACCTCAGATAATACTCGAGGGTGTTGAGAAAATTTCAAACAAACTATTGGCACAAAATACTATTTTTGGGTGGATCCTAAGTGGACTAGTTTCGGAACCAGTTACCACCATGACCACTCAGGTTGAGGAAATCTCAAACGAATACCTCAGTTCACAATAATCCCATTACTCTAATTTCCCCCCAAGCGGATAAGAGAATTAAAGCAGAAGCTATAGTCTTACCGCAACTAACAAATATGCTTCCAAGCTATCATATAATATAAATAGCAAGCATTGGCAAAAGGTTTCACACCTAAAGCTAGCAGATCCCAACTGCAACACCCCCGCTCAAATAGACATTCTATTAGGCAGCGATCTCATACCTCAGATAATACTCGAGGGTGTTGAGAAAATTTCAAACAAACTATTGGCACAAAATACTATTTTTGGGTGGATCCTAAGTGGACTAGTTTCGGAACCAGTTACCACCATGACCACTCAGGTTGAGGAAATCTCAAACGAATACCTCAGTTCACAATAATCCCATTACTCTAATTTTCCCCCAAGTGGATAAGAGAATTAAAGCAGAAGCTATAGTCTTACCGCAACTAACAAATATGCTTCCAAGCTATCATATAAATAGCAAGCATTGGCAAAAGCTTTCACACCTAAAGCTAGCAGATCCCAACTGCAACACCTCCGCTCAAATAGACATTCTATTAGGCAGCGATCTCATACCTCAGATAATACTCGAGGGTGTTGAGAAAATTTCAAACAAACTATTGGCACAAAATACTATTTTTGGGTGGATCCTAAGTGGACTAGTTTCGGAACCAGTTACCACCATGACCACTCAGGTTGAGGAAATCTCAAACGAATACCTCAGTTCACAATAATCCCATTACTCTAATTTCCCCCAAGCGGATAAGAGAATTAAAGCAGAAGCTATAGTCTTACCGCAACTAACAAATATACTTCCAAGCTATCATATAAATAGCAAGCATTGGCAAAAGGTTTCACACCTAAAGCTAGCAGATCCCAACTGCAACACCCCCGCTCAAATAGACATTCTATTAGGCAGCGATCTC
Source organism: Bactrocera oleae (assembly GCF_042242935.1). Classification (NCBI taxonomy): domain Eukaryota; kingdom Metazoa; phylum Arthropoda; class Insecta; order Diptera; family Tephritidae; genus Bactrocera; species Bactrocera oleae. Next base: position 11,748,008 of record NC_091541.1, on the reverse strand, counting down.
ATACCTCAGATAATACTCGACGGTGTTGAGAAAATTTCAAACAAACTATTGTCACAAAATACTATTTTTGGGTGGATCTTAAGTGGACTAGTTTCGGAACCAGTTACCACCATGACCACTCAGGTTGAGGAAATCTCAAACGAGTACCTCAGTTCACAATAATCCCATTACTCTAATTTCCCCCATTGGCAAAAGGTTTCACACCTAAAGCTAGCAGATCCCAACTGCAACACCCCCGCTCAAATAGACATTCTATTAGGCAGCGATCTCATACCTCAGATATTACTCGAGGGTGTTGAGAAAATTTCAAACAAACTATTGGCACAAAATACTATTTTTGGGTGGATCCTAAGTGGACTAGTTTCGGAACCAGTTACCACCATGACCACTCAGGTTGAGGAAATCTCAAACGAATACCTCAGTTCACAATAATCCCATTACTCTAATTTCCCCCCAAGCGGATAAGAGGATTAAAGCAGAAGCTATAGTCTTACCGCAACTAACAAATATGCTTCCAAGCTATCATATAAATAGCAAGCATTGGCAAAAGGTTTCACGCCTAAAGCTAGCAGATCCCAACTGCAACACCCCCGCTCAAATAGACATTATATTAGGCAGCGATCTCATACATCAGATAATACTCGAGGGTGTTGAGAAAATTTCAAACAAACTATTGGCACAAAATACTATTTTGGGTGGATCCTAAGTGGACTAGTTTCGGGACCAGTTACCACTATGACCACTCATGTTGAGGAAATCTCAAGCGAATACCTCAGTTCACAATAATCCCATTACTCTAATTTCCCCCCAAGCGGATAAGAGAATTAAAGCAGAAGCTATAGTCTTACCGCAACTAACAAATATGCTTCCAAGCTATCATATAAATAGCAAGCATTGGCAAAAGGTTTCACGCCTAAAGCTAGCAGATCCCAACTGCAACACTTCCGCTCAAATAGACATTCTATTAGGCAGCGATCTCATACCTCAGATAATACTCGATGGTGTTGAGAAAATTTCAAACAAACTATTGGCACAAAATACTATTTTTGGATGGATCCTAAGTGGACTAGTTTCGGAACGAGTTACCACCATGACCACTCAGGTTGAGGAAATCTCAAACGAATACCTCAGTTCACAATAACCCCATTACTCTAATTTCCCCCCAAGCGGATAAGAGAATTAAAGCAGAATCTATAGTCTTACCGCAACTAACAAATATGCTTCCAAGCTATCATATAAATAGCAAGCATTGGCAAAAGCTTTCACACCTAAAGCTAGAAGATCCCAACTGCAACACCTCCGCTCAAATAGACATTCTATTAGGCAGCGATCTCATACCTCAGAAAATACTCGAGGGTGTTGAGAAAATTTCAAACAAACTATTGGAACAAAAAACTATTTTTTGGTGGATCCTAAGTGGACTAGTTTCGGAACCCGTTACCACCATGACCACTCAGGTTGAGGTAATCTCAAACGAATACCTCAGTTCACAATAACCCCATTACTCTAATTTCCCCCATTGGCAAAAGGTTTCACACCTAAAGCTAGCAGATCCCAACTGCAAAGCCCCCGCTCAAATAGACATTCTATTAGGCAGCGATCTCATACCTCAGATAATACTCGAGGGTGTTGAGAAAATTTTAAACAAACTATTGGCACAAAATACTATTTTTGGGTGGATCCTAAGTGGACTAGTTTCGGAACCAGTTACCACCATGACCACTCAGGTTGAGGAAATCTCAAACGAATACCTCAGTTCACAATAATCCCATTACTCTAATTTCCCCCCAAGCGGATAAGAGAATTAAGGCAGAAGCTATAGTCTTACCGCAACTAACAAATATGCTTCCAAGCTATCATATAAATAGCAAGCATTGGCAAAAGGTTTCACACCTAAAGCTAGCAGATCCCAACTGCAACACCCCCGCTCAAATAGACATTCTATTAGGCAGCGATCTCATACCTCAGATAATACTCGAGGGTGTTGAGAAAATTTCAAACAAACTATTGGCACAAAACACTATTTTTGGGTGGATCCTAAGTGGACTAGTTTCGGAACCAGTTACCACCATGACCACTCAGGTTGAGGAAATCTCAAACGAATACCTCAGTTCACAATAATCCCATTACTCTAATTTCCCCCCAAGCGGATAAGAGAATTAAAGCAGAAGCTATAATCTTACCGCAACTAACAAATATGCTTCCAAGCTATCATATAAATAGCAAGCATTGGCAAAAGGTTTCACACCTAAAGCTAGCAGATCCCAACTGCAACACCCCCGCTCAAATAGACATTCTATTAGGCAGCGATCTCATACCTCAGATAATACTCGAGGGTGTTGAGAAAATTTCAAACAAACTATTGGCACAAAATACTATTTTTGGGTGGATCCTAAGTGGACTAGTTTTGGAACCAGTTACCACCATGATCACTCAGGTTGAGGAAATCTCAAACGAATACCTCAGTTTACAATAATCCCATTACTCTAATTTCCCCCCAAGCGGGTAAGAGAATTAAAGCAGAAGCTATAGTCTTACCGCAACTAACAAATGTGCTTCCAAGCTATCATATAAATAGCAAGCATTGGCAAAAGGTTTCACACCTAAAGCTAGCAGATCCCAACTGCAACACCCCCGCTCAAATAGACATTCTATTAGGCAGCGATCTCATACCTCAGATAATACTCGAGGGTGTTGAGAAAATTTCAAACAAACTATTGGCACAAAATACTATTTTTGGGTGGATCCTAAGTGGACTAGTTTCGGAACCAGTTACCACCATGACCACTCAGGTTGAGGAAATCTCAAACGAATACCTCAGTTTACAATAATCCCATTACTCTAATTTCCCCCCAAGCGGGTAAGAGAATTAAAGCAGAAGCTATAGTCTTACCGCAACTAACAAATATGCTTCCAAGCTATCATATAAATAGCAAGCATTGGCAAAAGGTTTCACACCTAAAGCTAGCAGATCCCAACTGCAACACCCCCGCTCAAATAGACATTCTATTAGGCAGCGATCTCATACCTCAGATAATACTCGAGGGTGTTGAGAAAATTTCAAACAAACTATTGGCACAAAATACTATTTTTGGGTGGATCCTAAGTGGACTAGTTTTGGAACCAGTTACCACCATGATCACTCAGGTTGAGGAAATCTCAAACGAATACCTCAGTTTACAATAATCCCATTACTCTAATTTCCCCCCAAGCGGGTAAGAGAATTAAAGCAGAAGCTATAGTCTTACCGCAACTAACAAATGTGCTTCCAAGCTATCATATAAATAGCAAGCATTGGCAAAAGGTTTCACACCTAAAGCTAGCAGATCCCAACTGCAACACCCCCGCTCAAATAGACATTCTATTAGGCAGCGATTTCATACCTCAGATAATACTCGAGGGTGTTGAGAAAATTTCAAACAAACTATTGGCACAAAATACTATTTTTGGGTGGATCCTAAGTGGACTAGTTTTGGAACCAGTTACCACCATGATCACTCAGGTTGAGGAAATCTCAAACGAATACCTCAGTTTACAATAATCCCATTACTCTAATTTCCCCCCAAGCGGGTAAGAGAATTAAAGCAGAAGCTATAGTCTTACCGCAACTAACAAATATGCTTCCAAGCTATCATATAAATAGCAAGCATTGGCAAAAGGTTTCACACCTAAAGCTAGCAGATCCCAACTGCAACACCCCCGCTCAAATAGACATTCTATTAGGCAGCGATCTCATACCTCAGATAATACTCGAGGGTGTTGAGAAAATTTCAAACAAACTATTGGCACAAAATACTATTTTTGGGTGGATCCTAAGTGGACTAGTTTCGGAACCAGTTACCACCATGACCACTCAGGCTGAGGAAATCTCAAACGAATAAGTCAGTTCGCAATGATCCCATTACTCTAATTTCCCCCCAAGCGGATAAGAGAATTAAAGCAGAAGCCATAGTCTTACCGCAACTAACAAATATGCTTCCAAGCTATCATATAAATAGCAAGCATTGGCAAAGGATTTCACACCTAAAGCTAGCAGATCCCAACTGCAACACCCCCGCTCAAATAGACATTCTATTAGGCAGCGATCTCATACCTCAGATAATACTCGAGGGTGTTGAGAAAATTTCAAACAAACTATTGGCACAAAATACTATTTTTGGGTGGCTCCTAAGTTTACTAGTTTCGGAACCAGTTACCACCATTACCACTCAGGTTGAGGAAATCTCAAACGAATACCTCAGTTCACAATAATCCCATTACTCTAATTTCCCCCCAAGCGGGTAAGAGAATTAAAGCAGAAGCTATAGTCTTACCGCAACTAACAAATATGCTTCCAAGCTATCATATAAATAGCAAGCATTGGCAAAAGGTTTCACACCTAAAGCTAGCAGATCCCAACTGCAACGTTCCCGCTCAAATAGACATTCTATTAGGCAGCGATCTCATACCTCAGATAATACTCGAGGGTGTTGGGAAAATTTCAAACAAACTATTGGCACAAAATACTATTTTTGGGTGGATCCTAAGTGGACTAGTTTCGGAACCAGTTACCACCATGACCACTCAGGTTGAGGAAATCTCAAACGAATACCTCAGTTCACAATAATCCCATTACTCTAATTTCCCCCCAAGCGGGTAAGAGAATTAAAGCAGAAGCTATAGTCTTACCGCAACTAACAAATATGCTTCCAAGCTATCATATAAATAGCAAGCATTGGCAAAAGGTTTCACACCTAAAGCTAGCAGATCCCAACTGCAACACCCCCGCTCAAATAGACATTCTATTAGGCAGCGATCTCATACCTCAGATAATACTCGAGGGTGTTGAGAAAATTTCAAACAAACTATTGGCACAAAATACTATTTTTGGGTGGATCCTAAGTGGACTAGTTTCGGAACCAGTTACCACCATGACCACTCAGGTTGAGGAAATCTCAAACGAATACGTCAGTTCGCAATGATCCCATTACTCTAATTTCCCCCCAAGCGGATAAGAGAATTAAAGCAGAAGCCATAGTCTTACCGCAACTAACAAATATGCTTCCAAGCTATCATATAAATAGCAAGCATTGGCAAAGGATTTCACACCTAAAGCTAGCAGATCCCAACTGCAACACCCCCGCTCAAATAGACATTCTATTAGGCAGCGATCTCATACCTCAGATAATACTCGAGGGTGTTGAGAAAATTTCAAACAAACTATTGGCACAAAATACTATTTTTGGGTGGCTCCTAAGTTTACTAGTTTCGGACCCAGTTACCACCATGACCACTCAGGTTGAGGAAATCTCAAACGAATACCTCAGTTCACAATAATCCCATTACTCTAATTTCCCCCCAAGCGGATAAGAGAATTAAAGCAGAAGCTATAGTCTTACCGCAACTAACAAATATGCTTCCAAGCTATCATATAAATAGCAAGCATTGGCAAAAGCATTCACACCTAAAGCTAGCAGATCCCAACTGCAACACCCCCGCTCAAATAGACATTCTATTAGGCAGGGATCTCATACCTCAGATAATACTCGAGGGTGTTGAGAAAATTTCAAACAAACTATTGGCACAAAATACTATTTTTGGGTGGATACTAAGTGGACTAGTTTCGGAACCAGTTACCACCATGACCACTCAGGTTGAGGAAATCTCAAACGAATACCTCAGTTCACAATAATCCCATTACTCTAATTTCCCCCCAAGCGGATAAGAGAATTAAAGCAGAACCTATAATCTTACCGCAACTAACAAATATGCTTCCAAGCTATCATATGAATAGCAAGCATTGGCAAAAGGTTTCACACCTAAAGCTAGCAGATCCCAACTGCAGCACCCCCGCTCAAATAGACATTCTATTAGGCAGCGATCTCATACCTCAGATAATACTCGAGGGTGTTGAGAAAATTTCAAACAAACTATTGGCACAAAATACTATTTTTGGGTGGATCCTAAGTGGACTAGTTTTGGAACCAGTTACCACCATGATCACTCAGGTTGAGGAAATCTCAAACGAATACCTCAGTTTACAATAATCCCATTACTCTAATTTCCCCCCAAGCGGATAAGAGAATTAAAGCAGAAGCTATAGTCTTACCGCAACTAACAAATATGCTTCCAAGCTATCATATGAATAGCAAGCATTGGCAAAAGGTTTCACACCTAAAGCTAGCAGATCCCAACTGCAGCACCCCCGCTCAAATAGACATTCTATTAGGCAGCGATCTCATACCTCAGATAATACTCGAGGGTGTTGAGAAAATTTCAAACAAACTATTGGCACAAAATACTATTTTTGGGTGGCTCCTAAGTTTACTAGTTTCGGACCCAGTTACCACCATGATCACTCAGGTTGAGGAAATCTCAAACGAATACCTCAGTTCACAATAATCCCATTACTCTAATTTCCCCCCAAGCGGATAAGAGAATTAAAGCAGAAGCTATAGTCTTACCGCAACTAACAAATATGCTTCCAAGCTATCATATGAATAGCAAGCATTGGCAAAAGGTTTCACACCTAAAGCTAGCAGATCCCAACTGCAACACCCCCGCTCAAATAGACATTCTATTAGGCAGGGATCTCATACCTCAGATAATACTCGAGGGTGTTGAGAAAATTTCAAACAAACTATTGGCACAAAATACTATTTTTGGGTGGATACTAAGTGGACTAGTTTCGGAACCAGTTACCACCATGACCACTCAGGTTGAGGAAATCTCAAACGAATACCTCAGTTCACAATAATCCCATTACTCTAATTTCCCCCCAAGCGGATAAGAGAATTAAAGCAGAAGCTATAGTCTTACCGCAACTAACAAATATGCTTCCAAGCTATCATATAAATAGCAAGCATTGGCAAAAGGTTTCACACCTAAAGCTAGCAGATCCCAACTGCAACACCCCCGCTCAAATAGACATTCTATTAGGCAGCGATCTCATGCCTCAGATAATACTCGAGGGTGTTGAGAAAATTTCAAACAAACTATTGGCACAAAATACTATTTTTGGGTGGATCCTAAGTGGACTAGTTTCGGAACCAGTTACCACCATGACCACTCAGGTTGAGGAAATCTCAAACGAATACGTCAGTTCGCAATGATCCCATTACTCTAATTTCCCCCCAAGCGGATAAGAGAATTAAAGCAGAAGCCATAGTCTTACCGCAACTAAAAAATATGCTTCCAAGCTATCATATAAATAGCAAGCATTGGCAAAGGATTTCACACCTAAAGCTAGCAGATCCCAACTGCAACACCCCCGCTCAAATAGACATTCTATTAGGCAGCGATCTCATACCTCAGATAATACTCGAGGGTGTTGAGAAAATTTCAAACAAACTATTGGCACAAAATACTATTTTTGGGTGGCTCCTAAGTTTACTAGTTTCGGAACCAGTTACCACCATGACCACTCAGGTTGAGGAAATCTCAAACGAATACCTCAGTTCACAATAATCCCATTACTCTAATTTCCCCCCAAGCGGATAAGAGAATTAAAGCAGAAGCTATAGTCTTACCGCAACTAACAAATATGCTTCCAAGCCATCATATAAATAGCAAGCATTGGCAAAAGGTTTCACACCTAAAGCTAGCAGATCCCAACTGCAACACCCCCGCTCAAATAGACATTCTATTAGGCAGCGATCTCATACCTCAGATAATACTCGAAGGTGTTGAGAAAAGTTCAAACAAACTATTGGCACAAAATACTATTTTTGGGTGGATCCTAAGTGGACTAGTTTCGGAACCAGTTACCACCATGACCACTCAGGTTGAGGTAATCTCAAACGAATACCTCAGTTCACAATAACCCCATTACTCTAATTTCCCCCATTGGCAAAAGGTTTCACACCTAAAGCTAGCAGATCCCAACTGCAAAGCCCCCGCTCAAATAGACATTCTATTAGGCAGCGATCTCATACCTCAGATAATACTCGAGGGTGTTGAGAAAATTTTAAACAAACTATTGGCACAAAATACTATTTTTGGGTGGATCCTAAGTGGACTAGTTTCGGAACCAGTTACCACCATTACCACTCAGGTTGAGGAAATCTCAAACGAATACCTCAGTTCACAATAATCCCATTACTCTAATTTCCCCCCAAGCGGATAAGAGAATTAAAGCAGAAGCTATAGTCTTACCGCAACTAACAAATATGCTTCCAAGCCATCATATAAATATCAAGCATTGGCAAAAGGTTTCACACCTAAAGCTAGCAGATCCCAACTGCAACGTTCCCGCTCAAATAGACATTCTATTAGGCAGCGATCTCATACCTCAGATAATACTCGAAGGTGTTGAGAAAAGTTCAAACAAACTATTGGCACAAAATACTATTTTTGGGTTTATCCTAAGTGGACTAGTTTCGGAACCAGTTACCACCATGACCACTCAGGTTGAGGAAATCTCAAACGAATACCTCAGTTCACAATAATCCCATTACTCTAATTTCCCCCCAAGCGGGTAAGAGAATTAAAACAGAAGCTATAGTCTTACCGCAACTAACAAATATGCTTCCAAGCTATCATATAAATAGCAAGCATTGGCAAAAGGTTTCACACCTAAAGCTAGCAGATCCCAACTGCAACACCCCCGCTAAAATAGACATTCTATTAGGCAGCGATCTCATACCTCAGATAATACTCGAGGGTGTTGAGAAAATTTCAAACAAACTATTGGCACAAAATACTTTTTTTGGGTGGATCCTAAGTGGACTAGTTTCGGAACCAGTTACCACCATGACCACTCAGGTTGAGGAAATCTCAAACGAATACCTCAGTTCACAATAATCCCATTACTCTAATTTCCCCCCAAGCGAGTAAGAGAATTAAAGCAGAAGCTATAGTCTTACCGCAACTAACAAATATGCTTCCAAGCTCTCATATAAATAGCAAGCATTGGCAAAAGGTTTCACACCTAAAGCTAGCAGATCCCAACTGCAACACCCCCGCTCAAATAGACATTCTATTAGGCAGCGATCTCATACCTCAGATAATACTCGAGGGTGTTGAGAAAATTTCAAACAAACTATTGGCACAAAATACTATTTTTGGGTGGATCCTAAGTGGACTAGTTTCGGAACCAGTTACCACCATGACCACTCAGGTTGAGGAAATCTCAAACGAATACCTCAGTTCACAATAATCCTATTACTCTAATTTCCCCCCAAGCGGATAAGAGAATTAAAGCAGAAGCTATAGTCTTACCGCAACTAACAAATATGCTTCCAAGCCATCATATAAATAGCAAGCATTGGCAAAAGGTTTCACACCTAAAGCTAGCAGATCCCAACTGCAACACCTCCGCTCAAATAGACATTCTATTAGGCAGCGATCTCATACCTCAGAAAATACTCGAGGGTGTTGAGAAAATTTCAAACAAACTATTGGCACAAAAAACTATTTTTTGGTGGATCCTAAGTGGACTAGTTTCGGAACCAGTTACCACCATGACCACTCAGGTTGAGGTAATCTCAAACGAATACCTCAGTTCACAATAACCCCATTACTCTAATTTCCCCCATTGGCAAAAGGTTTCACACCTAAAGCTAGCAGATCCCAACTGCAAAGCCCCCGCTCAAATAGACATTCTATTAGGCAGCGATCTCATACCTCAGATAATACTCGAGGGTGTTGAGAAAATTTTAAACAAACTATTGGCACAAAATACTATTTTTGGGTGGATCCTAAGTGGACTAGTTTCGGAACCAGTTACCACCATGACCACTCAGGTTGAGGAAATCTCAAACGAATACCTCAGTTCACAATAATCCCATTACTCTAATTTCCCCCCAAGCGGATAAGAGAATTAAAGCAGAAGCTATAGTCTTACCGCAACTAACAAATATGCTTCCAAGCTATCATATAAATAGCAAGCATTGGCAAAAGCATTCACACCTAAAGCTAGCAGATCCCAACTGCAACACCCCCGCTCAAATAGACATTCTATTAGGCAGCGATCTCATACCTCAGATAATACTCGAGGGTCTTGAGAAAATTTCAAACAAACTATTGGCACAAAATATTATTTTTGGGTGGATCCTAAGTGGACTAGTTTCGGAACCAGTTACCACCATGACCACTCAGGTTGAGGAAATCTCAAACGAGTACCTCAGTTCACAATAATCCCATTACTCTAATTTCCCCCCAAGCGGATAAGAGAATTAAAGCAGAAGCTATAGTCTTACCGCAACTAACAAATATGCTTCCAAGCTATCATATAAATAGCAAGCATTGGCAAAAGGTTTCACACCTAAAGCTAGCAGATCCCAACTGCAACACCCCCGCTCAAATAGACATTCTATTAGGCAGCGATCTCATACCTCAGATAATACTCGAGGGTGTTGAGAAAATTTCAAACAAACTATTGGCACAAAATACTATTTTTGGGTGGATCTTAAGTGGACTAGTTTCGGAACCAGTTACCACCATGACCACTCAGGTTGAGGAAATCTCAAACGAGTACCTCAGTTCACAATAATCCCATTACTCTAATTTCCCCCCAAGCGGATAAGAGAATTAAAGCAGAAGCTATAGTCTTACCGCAACTAACAAATATGCTTCCAAGCTATCATATAAATAGCAAGCATTGGCAAAAGCATTCACACCTAAAGCTAGCAGATCCCAACTGCAACACCCCCGCTCAAATAGACATTCTATTAGGCAGCGATCTCATACCTCAGATAATACTCGAGGGTGTTGAGAAAATTTCAAACAAACTATTGGCACAAAATACTATTTTTGGGTGGATACTAAGTGGACTAGTTTCGGAACCAGTTACCACCATGACCACTCAGGTTGAGGAAATCTCAAACGAATACCTCAGTTCACAATAATCCCATTACTCTAATTTCCCCCCAAGCGGATAAGAGAATTAAAGCAGAACCTATAATCTTACCGCAACTAACAAATATGCTTCCAAGCTATCATATGAATAGCAAGCATTGGCAAAAGGTTTCACATCTAAAGCTAGCAGATCCCAACTGCAGCACCCCCGCTCAAATAGACATTCTATTAGGCAGCGATCTCATACCTCAGATAATACTCGAGGGTGTTGAGAAAATTTCAAACAAACTATTGGCACAAAATACTATTTTTGGGTGGATCCTAAGTGGACTACTTTCGGAACCAGTTACCACCATGACCACTCAGGTTGAGGAAATCTCAAACGAATGCCTCAGTTCACAATAATCCCATTACTCGAATTTCCCCCCAAGCTGATAAGAGAATTAAAGCAGAAGCTATAGTCTTACCGCAACTAACAAATATGCTTCCCAGCTATCATATAAATAGCAAGCATTGGCAAAAGGTTTCACACATAAAGCTAGCAGATCCCAACTGCAACACCCCCGCTCAAATAGACATTCTATTAGGCAGCGATCTCATATCTCAGATAATACTCGAGGGTGTTGAGAAAATTTCAAACAAACTATTGGCACAAAATACTATTTTTGGGTGGATCCTAAGTGGACTAGTGTCGGAACCAGTTACCACCATGACCACTCAGGTTGAGGAAATCTCAAACGATTACCTCAGTTCACAATAATCCCATTACTCGAATTTCCCCCCAAGCGGATAAGAGAATTAAAGCAGAAGCTATAGTCTTACCGCAACTAACAAATATGCTTCCAAGCTATCATATAAATAGCAAGCATTGGCAAAAGCTTTCACACCTAAAGCTAGCAGATCCCAACTGCAACACCCCCGCTCAAATAGACATTCTATTAGGCAGCGATCTCATATCTCAGATAATACTCGAGGGTGTTGAGAAAATTTCAAACAAACTTTTGGCACAAAATACTATTTTTGGGTGAATCCTAAGTGGACTAGTGTCGGAACCAGTTACCACCATGACCACTCAGGTTGAGGAAATCTCAAACGAATACCTCAGTTCACAATAATCCCATTACTCTAATTTCCCCCCAAGCGGATAAGAGAATGAAAGCAGAAGCTATAGTCTTACCGCAACTAACAAGTATGCTTCCCAGCTATCATATAAATAGCAAGCATTGGCAAAAGGTTTCACACCTAAAGTTAGCAGATCCCAACTGCAACACCCCCGCTCAAATAGACATTCTATTATGCAGCGATCTCATACCTCAGATAATATTCGAGGGTGTTGAGAAAATTTCAAACAAACTATTCTCACAAAATACTATTTTTGGGTGGATCCTAAGAGGACTACTTTCGGAACCAGTTACCACCATGACCACTCAGGTTGAGGAACTCTCAAACAAATACCTCAGTTCACAATAATCCCATTACTCTAATTTCCCCCCAAGCGGATAAGAGAATTAAAGCAGAAGCTATAGTCTTATCGCAACTAACAAATATGCTTCCAAGCTATCATATAAATAGCAAGCATTGGCAAAAGGTTTCACACCTAAGGCTAGCAGATCCCAACTGCAACACCCCCGCTCAAATAGACATTCCATTAGGCAGCGATCTGGAACCAGTTACCACCATGACCACTCAGGTTGAGGAACTCTCAAACGAATACCTCAGTTCACAATAATCCCATTACTCTAATTTCCCCCCAAGCGGATAAGAGAATTAAAGCAGAAGCTATAGTCTTATCGCAACTAACAAATATGCTTCCAAGCTATCATATAAATAGCAAGCATTGGCAAAAGGTTTCACACCTAAGGCTAGCAGATCCCAACTGCAACACCCCCGCTCAAATAGACATTCTATTAGGCAGCGATCTCATACCTCAGATAATACTCGAAGGTGTTGGGAAAATTTCAAACAAACTATTGGCACAAAATACTATTTTTGGGTGGATCCTAAGTGGACTAGTTTCGGAACCAGTTACCACCATGACCACTCAGGTTGAGGAAATCTCAAACGAATACCTCAGTTCACAATAATCCCATTACTCTAATTTCCCCCCAAGCGGATAAGAGAATTAAAGCAGAAGCTATAGTCTTACCGCAACTAACAAATATGCTTCCAAGCTCTCATATAAATAGCAAGCATTGGCAAAAGGTTTCACACCTAAAGCTAGCAGATCCCAACTGCAACACCCCCGCTCAAATAGACATTCTATTAGGCAGCGATCTCATACCTCAGATAATACTCGAGGGTGTTGAGAAAATTTCAAACAAACTATTGGCACAAAATACTATTTTTGGGTGGATCCTAAGTGGACTAGTTTCGGAACCAGTTACCACCATGACCACTCAGGTTGAGGAAATCTCAAACGAATACCTCAGTTCACAATAATCCTATTACTCTAATTTCCCCCCAAGCGGATAAGAGAATTAAAGCAGAAGCTATAGTCTTACCGCAACTAACAAATATGCTTCCAAGCCATCATATAAATAGCAAGCATTGGCAAAAGGTTTCACACCTAAAGCTAGCAGATCCCAACTGCAACACCTCCGCTCAAATAGACATTCTATTAGGCAGCGATCTCATACCTCAGAAAATACTCGAGGGTGTTGAGAAAATTTCAAACAAACTATTGGCACAAAAAACTATTTTTTGGTGGATCCTAAGTGGACTAGTTTCGGAACCAGTTACCACCATGACCACTCAGGTTGAGGTAATCTCAAACGAATACCTCAGTTCACAATAACCCCATTACTCTAATTTCCCCCATTGGCAAAAGGTTTCACACCTAAAGCTAGCAGATCCCAACTGCAAAGCCCCCGCTCAAATAGACATTCTATTAGGCAGCGATCTCATACCTCAGATAATACTCGAGGGTGTTGAGAAAATTTTAAACAAACTATTGGCACAAAATACTATTTTTGGGTGGATCCTAAGTGGACTAGTTTCGGAACCAGTTACCACCATGACCACTCAGGTTGAGGAAATCTCAAACGAATACCTCAGTTCACAATAATCCCATTACTCTAATTTCCCCCCAAGCGGATAAGAGAATTAAAGCAGAAGCTATAGTCTTACCGCAACTAACAAATATGCTTCCAAGCTATCATATAAATAGCAAGCATTGGAAAAAGCATTCACACCTAAAGCTAGCAGATCCCAACTGCAACACCCCCGCTCAAATAGACATTCTATTAGGCAGCGATCTCATACCTCAGATAATACTCGAGGGTCTTGAGAAAATTTCAAACAAACTATTGGCACAAAATATTATTTTTGGGTGGATCCTAAGTGGACTAGTTTCGGAACCAGTTACCACCATGACCACTCAGGTTGAGGAAATCTCAAACGAGTACCTCAGTTCACAATAATCCCATTACTCTAATTTCCCCCCAAGCGGATAAGAGAATTAAAGCAGAAGCTATAGTCTTACCGCAACTAACAAATATGCTTCCAAGCTATCATATAAATAGCAAGCATTGGCAAAAGGTTTCACACCTAAAGCTAGCAGATCCCAACTGCAACACCCCCGCTCAAATAGACATTCTATTAGGCAGCGATCTCATACCTCAGATAATACTCGAGGGTGTTGAGAAAATTTCAAACAAACTATTGGCACAAAATACTATTTTTGGGTGGATCTTAAGTGGACTAGTTTCGGAACCAGTTACCACCATGACCACTCAGGTTGAGGAAATCTCAAACGAGTACCTCAGTTCACAATAATCCCATTACTCTAATTTCCCCCCAAGCGGATAAGAGAATTAAAGCAGAAGCTATAGTCTTACCGCAACTAACAAATATGCTTCCAAGCTATCATATAAATAGCAAGCATTGGCAAAAGCATTCACACCTAAAGCTAGCAGATCCCAACTGCAACACCCCCGCTCAAATAGACATTCTATTAGGCAGCGATCTCATACCTCAGATAATACTCGAGGGTGTTGAGAAAATTTCAAACAAACTATTGGCACAAAATACTATTTTTGGGTGGATACTAAGTGGACTAGTTTCGGAACCAGTTACCACCATGACCACTCAGGTTGAGGAAATCTCAAACGAATACCTCAGTTCACAATAATCCCATTACTCTAATTTCCCCCCAAGCGGATAAGAGAATTAAAGCAGAACCTATAATCTTACCGCAACTAACAAATATGCTTCCAAGCTATCATATGAATAGCAAGCATTGGCAAAAGGTTTCACATCTAAAGCTAGCAGATCCCAACTGCAGCACCCCCGCTCAAATAGACATTCTATTAGGCAGCGATCTCATACCTCAGATAATACTCGAGGGTGTTGAGAAAATTTCAAACAAACTATTGGCACAAAATACTATTTTTGGGTGGATCCTAAGTGGACTACTTTCGGAACCAGTTACCACCATGACCACTCAGGTTGAGGAAATCTCAAACGAATGCCTCAGTTCACAATAATCCCATTACTCGAATTTCCCCCCAAGCTGATAAGAGAATTAAAGCAGAAGCTATAGTCTTACCGCAACTAACAAATATGCTTCCCAGCTATCATATAAATAGCAAGCATTGGCAAAAGGTTTCACACATAAAGCTAGCAGATCCCAACTGCAACACCCCCGCTCAAATAGACATTCTATTAGGCAGCGATCTCATATCTCAGATAATACTCGAGGGTGTTGAGAAAATTTCAAACAAACTATTGGCACAAAATACTATTTTTGGGTGGATCCTAAGTGGACTAGTGTCGGAACCAGTTACCACCATGACCACTCAGGTTGAGGAAATCTCAAACGATTACCTCAGTTCACAATAATCCCATTACTCGAATTTCCCCCCAAGCGGATAAGAGAATTAAAGCAGAAGCTATAGTCTTACCGCAACTAACAAATATGCTTCCAAGCTATCATATAAATAGCAAGCATTGGCAAAAGCTTTCACACCTAAAGCTAGCAGATCCCAACTGCAACACCCCCGCTCAAATAGACATTCTATTAGGCAGCGATCTCATATCTCAGATAATACTCGAGGGTGTTGAGAAAATTTCAAACAAACTTTTGGCACAAAATACTATTTTTGGGTGAATCCTAAGTGGACTAGTGTCGGAACCAGTTACCACCATGACCACTCAGGTTGAGGAAATCTCAAACGAATACCTCAGTTCACAATAATCCCATTACTCTAATTTCCCCCCAAGCGGATAAGAGAATGAAAGCAGAAGCTATAGTCTTACCGCAACTAACAAGTATGCTTCCCAGCTATCATATAAATAGCAAGCATTGGCAAAAGGTTTCACACCTAAAGTTAGCAGATCCCAACTGCAACACCCCCGCTCAAATAGACATTCTATTATGCAGCGATCTCATACCTCAGATAATATTCGAGGGTGTTGAGAAAATTTCAAACAAACTATTCTCACAAAATACTATTTTTGGGTGGATCCTAAGAGGACTACTTTCGGAACCAGTTACCACCATGACCACTCAGGTTGAGGAACTCTCAAACAAATACCTCAGTTCACAATAATCCCATTACTCTAATTTCCCCCCAAGCGGATAAGAGAATTAAAGCAGAAGCTATAGTCTTATCGCAACTAACAAATATGCTTCCAAGCTATCATATAAATAGCAAGCATTGGCAAAAGGTTTCACACCTAAGGCTAGCAGATCCCAACTGCAACACCCCCGCTCAAATAGACATTCCATTAGGCAGCGATCTGGAACCAGTTACCACCATGACCACTCAGGTTGAGGAACTCTCAAACGAATACCTCAGTTCACAATAATCCCATTACTCTAATTTCCCCCCAAGCGGATAAGAGAATTAAAGCAGAAGCTATAGTCTTATCGCAACTAACAAATATGCTTCCAAGCTATCATATAAATAGCAAGCATTGGCAAAAGGTTTCACACCTAAAGCTAGCAGATCCCAACTGCAACACCCCCGCTAAAATAGACATTCTATTAGGCAGCGATCTCATACCTCAGATAATACTCGAGGGTGTTGAGAAAATTTCAAACAAACTATTGGCACAAAATACTTTTTTTGGGTGGATCCTAAGTGGACTAGTTTCGGAACCAGTTACCACCATGACCACTCAGGTTGAGGAAATCTCAAACGAATACCTCAGTTCACAATAATCCCATTACTCTAATTTCCCCCCAAGCGGGTAAGAGAATTAAAGCAGAAGCTATAGTCTTACCGCAACTAACAAATATGCTTCCAAGCTCTCATATAAATAGCAAGCATTGGCAAAAGGTTTCACACCTAAAGCTAGCAGATCCCAACTGCAACACCCCCGCTCAAATAGACATTCTATTAGGCAGCGATCTCATACCTCAGATAATACTCGAGGGTGTTGGGAAAATTTCAAACAAACTATTGGCACAAAATACTATTTTTGGGTGGATCCTAAGTGGACTAGTTTCGGAACCAGTTACCACCATGACCACTCAGGTTGAGGAAATCTCAAACGAATACCTCAGTTCACAATAATCCTATTACTCTAATTTCCCCCCAAGCGGATAAGAGAATTAAAGCAGAAGCTATAGTCTTACCGCAACTAACAAATATGCTTCCAAGCCATAATATAAATAGCAAGCATTGGCAAAAGGTTTCACACCTAAAGCTAGCAGATCCCAACTCCAACACCCCCGCTCAAATAGACATTCTATTAGGCAGCGATCTCATACCTCAGATAATACTCGAGGGTGTTGAGAAAATTTCAAACAAACTATTGGCACAAAATACTATTTTTGGGTGGATCCTAAGTGGACTAGTTTCGGAACCAGTTACCACCATGACCACTCAGGTTGAGGAAATCTCAAACGAATACCTCAGTTCACAATAATCCCATTACTCTAATTTCCCCCCAAGCGGATAAGAGAATTAAGGCAGAAGCTATAGTCTTACCGCAACTTACAAATATGCTTCCAAGCTATCATATAAATAGCAAGCATTGGCAAAAGGTTTCACACCTAAAGCTAACAGATCATAACTGCAACGTTCCCGCTCAAATAGACATTCTATTAGGCAGCGATCTCATACCTCAGATAATACTCGAGGGTGTTGGGAAAATTTCAAACAAACTATTGGCACAAAATACTATTTTTGGGTGGATCCTAAGTGGACTAGTTTCGGAACCAGTTACCACCATGACCACTCAGGTTGAGGAAATCTCAAACGAATACCTCAGTTCACAATAATCCCATTACTCTAATTTCCCCCCAAGCGGGTAAGAGAATTAAAACAGAAGCTATAGTCTTACCGCAACTAACAAATATGCTTCCAAGCTCTCATATAAATAGCAAGCATTGGCAAAAGGTTTCACACCTAAAGCTAGCAGATCCCAACTGCAACACCCCCGCTCAAATAGACATTCTATTAGGCAGCGATCTCATACCTCAGATAATACTCGAGGGTGTTGGGAAAATTTCAAACAAACTATTGGCACAAAATACTATTTTTGGGTGGATCCTAAGTGGACTAGTTTCGGAACCAGTTACCACCATGACCACTCAGGTTGAGGAAATCTCAAACGAATACCTCAGTTCACAATAATCCTATTACTCTAATTTCCCCCCAAGCGGATAAGAGAATTAAAGCAGAAGCTATAGTCTTACCGCAACTAACAAATATGCTTCCAAGCCATAATATAAATAGCAAGCATTGGCAAAAGGTTTCACACCTAAAGCTAGCAGATCCCAACTCCAACACCCCCGCTCAAATAGACATTCTATTAGGCAGCGATCTCATACCTCAGATAATACTCGAGGGTGTTGAGAAAATTTCAAACAAACTATTGGCACAAAATACTTTTTTTGGGTGGATCCTAAGTGGACTAGTTTCGAAGCTATAGTCTTACCGCAACTTACAAATATGCTTCCAAGCTATCATATAAATAGCAAGCATTGGCAAAAGGTTTCACACCTAAAGCTAGCAGATCATAACTGCAACGTTCCCGCTCAAATAGACATTCTATTAGGCAGCGATCTCATACCTCAGATAATACTCGAGGGTGTTGGGAAAATTTCAAACAAACTATTGGCACAAAATACTATTTTTGGGTGGATCCTAAGTGAACTAGTTTCGGAACCAGTTACCACCATGACCACTCAGGTTGAGGAAATCTCAAACGAATACCTCAGTTCACAATAATCCCATTACTCTAATTTCCCCCCAAGCGGGTAAGAGAATTAAAACAGAAGCTATAGTCTTACCGCAACTAACAAATATGCTTCCAAGCTATCATATAAATAGCAAGCATTGGCAAAAGGTTTCACACCTAAAGCTAGCAGATCCCAACTGCAACACCCCCGCTAAAATAGACATTCTATTAGGCAGCGATCTCATACCTCAGATAATACTCGAGGGTGTTGAGAAAATTTCAAACAAACTATTGGCACAAAATACTTGTTTTGGGTGGATCCTAAGTGGACTAGTTTCGGAACCAGTTACCACCATGACCACTCAGGTTGAGGAAATCTCAAACGAATACCTCAGTTCACAATAATCCCATTACTCTAATTTCCCCCCAAGCGGGTAAGAGAATTAAAGCAGAAGCTATAGTCTTACCGCAACTAACAAATATGCTTCCAAGCTCTCATATAAATAGCAAGCATTGGCAAAAGGTTTCACACCTAAAGCTAGCAGATCCCAACTGCAACACCCCCGCTCAAATAGACATTCTATTAGGCAGCGATCTCATACCTCAGATAATACTCGAGGGTGTTGAGAAAATTTCAAACAAACTATTGGCACAAAATACTATTTTTGGGTGGATCCTAAGTGGACTAGTTTCGGAACCAGTTACCACCATGACCACTCAGGTTGAGGAAATCTCAAACGAATACCTCAGTTCACAATAATCCTATTACTCTAATTTCCCCCCAAGCGGATAAGAGAATTAAAGCAGAAGCTATAGTCTTACCGCAACTAACAAATATGCTTCCAAGCCATCATATAAATAGCAAGCATTGGCAAAAGGTTTCACACCTAAAGCTAGCAGATCCCAACTGCAACACCTCCGCTCAAATAGACATTCTATTAGGCAGCGATCTCATACCTCAGAAAATACTCGAGGGTGTTGAGAAAATTTCAAACAAACTATTGGCACAAAAAACTATTTTTTGGTGGATCCTAAGTGGACTAGTTTCGGAACCAGTTACCACCATGACCACTCAGGTTGAGGTAATCTCAAACGAATACCTCAGTTCACAATAACCCCATTACTCTAATTTCCCCCATTGGCAAAAGGTTTCACACCTAAAGCTAGCAGATCCCAACTGCAAAGCCCCCGCTCAAATAGACATTCTATTAGGCAGCGATCTCATACCTCAGATAATACTCGAGGGTGTTGAGAAAATTTTAAACAAACTATTGGCACAAAATACTATTTTTGGGTGGATCCTAAGTGGACTAGTTTCGGAACCAGTTACCACCATGACCACTCAGGTTGAGGAAATCTCAAACGAATACCTCAGTTCACAATAATCCCATTACTCTAATTTCCCCCCAAGCGGATAAGAGAATTAAAGCAGAAGCTATAGTCTTACCGCAACTAACAAATATGCTTCCAAGCTATCATATAAATAGCAAGCATTGGTAAAAGCATTCACACCTAAAGCTAGCAGATCCCAGCTGCAACACCCCCGCTCAAGTAGACATTCTATTAGGCAGCGATCTCATACCTCAGATAATACTCGAGGGTCTTGAGAAAATTTCAAACAAACTATTGGCACAAAATATTATTTTTGGGTGGATCCTAAGTGGACTAGTTTCGGAACCAGTTACCACCACGACCACTCAGGTTGAGGAAATCTCAAACGAGTACCTCAGTTCACAATAATTCCATTACTCTAATTTCCCCCCAAGCGGATAAGAGAATTAAAGCAGAAGCTATAGTCTTACCGCAACTAACAAATATGCTTCCAAGCTATCATATAAATAGCAAGCATTGGCAAAAGGTTTCACACCTAAAGCTAGCAGATCCCAACTGCAACACCCCCGCTCAAATAGACATTCTATTAGGCAGCGATCTCATACCTCAGATAATACTCGAGGGTGTTGAGAAAATTTCAAACAAACTATTGGCACAAAATACTATTTTGGGTGGATCTTAAGTGGACTAGTTTCGGAACCAGTTACCACCATGACCACTCAGGTTGAGGAAATCTCAAACGAGTACCTCAGTTCACAATAATCCCATTACTCTAATTTCCCCCCAAGCGGATAAGAGAATTAAAGCAGAAGCTATAGTCTTACCGCAACTAACAAATATGCTTCCAAGCTATCATATAAATAGCAAGCATTGGCAAAAGCATTCACACCTAAAGCTAGCAGATCCCAACTGCAACACCCCCGCTCAAATAGACATTCTATTAGGCAGCGATCTCATACCTCAGATAATACTCGAGGGTGTTGAGAAAATTTCAAACAAACTATTGGCACAAAATACTATTTTTGGGTGGATACTAAGTGGACTAGTTTCGGAACCAGTTACCACCATGACCACTCAGGTTGAGGAAATCTCAAACGAATACCTCAGTTCACAATAATCCCATTACTCTAATTTCCCCCCAAGCGGATAAGAGAATTAAAGCAGAACCTATAATCTTACCGCAACTAACAAATATGCTTCCAAGCTATCATATGAATAGCAAGCATTGGCAAAAGGTTTCACATCTAAAGCTAGCAGATCCCAACTGCAGCACCCCCGCTCAAATAGACATTCTATTAGGCAGCGATCTCATACCTCAGATAATACTCGAGGGTGTTGAGAAAATTTCAAACAAACTATTGGCACAAAATACTATTTTTGGGTGGATCCTAAGTGGACTACTTTCGGAACCAGTTACCACCATGACCACTCAGGTTGAGGAAATCTCAAACGAATGCCTCAGTTCACAATAATCCCATTACTCGAATTTCCCCCCAAGCTGATAAGAGAATTAAAGCAGAAGCTATAGTCTTACCGCAACTAACAAATATGCTTCCCAGCTATCATATAAATAGCAAGCATTGGCAAAAGGTTTCACACATAAAGCTAGCAGATCCCAACTGCAACACCCCCGCTCAAATAGACATTCTATTAGGCAGCGATCTCATATCTCAGATAATACTCGAGGGTGTTGAGAAAATTTCAAACAAACTATTGGCACAAAATACTATTTTTGGGTGGATCCTAAGTGGACTAGTGTCGGAACCAGTTACCACCATGACCACTCAGGTTGAGGAAATCTCAAACGATTACCTCAGTTCACAATAATCCCATTACTCGAATTTCCCCCCAAGCGGATAAGAGAATTAAAGCAGAAGCTATAGTCTTACCGCAACTAACAAATATGCTTCCAAGCTATCATATAAATAGCAAGCATTGGCAAAAGCTTTCACACCTAAAGCTAGCAGATCCCAACTGCAACACCCCCGCTCAAATAGACATTCTATTAGGCAGCGATCTCATATCTCAGATAATACTCGAGGGTGTTGAGAAAATTTCAAACAAACTTTTGGCACAAAATACTATTTTTGGGTGCATCCTAAGTGGACTAGTGTCGGAACCAGTTACCACCATGACCACTCAGGTTGAGGAAATCTCAAACGAATACCTCAGTTCACAATAATCCCATTACTCTAATTTCCCCCCAAGCGGATAAGAGAATGAAAGCAGAAGCTATAGTCTTACCGCAACTAACAAGTATGCTTCCCAGCTATCATATAAATAGCAAGCATTGGCAAAAGGTTTCACACCTAAAGTTAGCAGATCCCAACTGCAACACCCCCGCTCAAATAGACATTCTATTATGCAGCGATCTCATACCTCAGATAATATTCGAGGGTGTTGAGAAAATTTCAAACAAACTATTCTCACAAAATACTATTTTTGGGTGGATCCTAAGTGGACTACTTTCGGAACCAGTTACCACCATGACCACTCAGGTTGAGGAACTCTCAAACGAATACCTCAGTTCACAATAATCCCATTACTCTAATTTCCCCCCAAGCGGATAAGAGAATTAAAGCAGAAGCTATAGTCTTACCGCAACTAACAAATATGCTTCCAAGCTATCATATAAATAGCAAGCATTGGCAAAAGGTTTCACACCTAAGGCTAGCAGATCCCAACTGCAACACCCCCGCTCAAATAGACATTCCATTAGGCAGCGATCTGGAACCAGTTACCACCATGACCACTCAGGTTGAGGAACTCTCAAACGAATACCTCAGTTCACAATAATCCCATTACTCTAATTTCCCCCCAAGCGGATAAGAGAATTAAAGCAGAAGCTATAGTCTTACCGCAACTAACAAATATGCTTCCAAGCTATCATATAAATAGCAAGCATTGGCAAAAGGTTTCACACCTAAAGCTAGCAGATCCCAACTGCAACACCCCTGCTCAAATAGACATTCTATTAGGCAGCGATTTCATACCTCAGATAATACTCGAGGGTGTTGAGAAAATTTCAAACAAACTATTGGCACAAAATACTATTTTTGGGTGGATCCTAAGTGGACTAGTTTTGGAACCAGTTACCACCATGATCACTCAGGTTGAGGAAATCTCAAACGAATACCTCAGTTCACAATAATCCCATTACTCTAATTTCCCCCCAAGCGGGTAAGAGAATTAAAGCAGAAGCTATAGTCTTACCGCAACTAACAAATATGCTTCCAAGCTATCATATAAATAGCAAGCATTGGCAAAGGATTTCACACCTAAAGCTAGCAGATCTTAACTGCAACACCCCTGCTCAAATAGACATTCTATTAGGCAGCGATCTCATACCTCAGATAATACTCGAGGGTGTTGAGAAAATTTCAAACAAACTATTGGCACAAAATACTATTTTTGGGTGGCTCCTAAGTTTACTAGTTTCGGAACCAGTTACCACCATTACCACTCAGGTTGAGGAAATCTCAAACGAATACCTCAGTTCACAATAATCCCATTACTCTAATTTCCCCCCAAGCGGATAAGAGAATTAAAGCAGAAGCTATAGTCTTACCGCAACTAACAAATATGCTTCCAAGCCATCATATAAATAGCAAGCATTGGCAAGAGGTTTCACACCTAAAGCTAGCAGATCCCAACTGCAACACCACTGCTCAAATAGACATTCTATTAGGCAGCGATCTCATACCTCAGATAATACTCGAGGGTGTTGAGAAAATTTCAAACAAACTATTGGCACAAAATACTATTTTTGGGTGGATCCTAAGTGGACTAGTTTCGGAACCAGTTACCACCATGACCACTCAGGTTGAGGAAATCTCAAACGAATACCTCAGTTCACAATAATCCCATTACTCTAATTTCCCCCCAAGCGGATAAGAGAATTAAAGCAGAAGCTATAGTCTTACCGCAACTAACAAATATGCTTCCAAGCCATCATATAAATAGCAAGCATTGGCAAGAGGTTTCACACCTAAAGCTAGCAGATCCCAACTGCAACACCACTGCTCAAATAGACATTCTATTAGGCAGCGATCTCATACCTCAGATAATACTCGAGGGTGTTGAGAAAATTTCAAACAAACTATTGGCACAAAATACTATTTTTGGGTGGATCCTAAGTGGACTAGTGTCGGAACCAGTTACCACCATGACCACTCAGGTTGAGGAAATCTCAAACGATTACCTCAGTTCACAATAATCCCATTACTCGAATTTCCCCCCAAGCGGATAAGAGAATTAAAGCAGAAGCTATAGTCTTACCGCAACTAACAAATATGCTTCCAAGCTATCATATAAATAGCAAGCATTGGCAAAAGCTTTCACACCTAAAGCTAGCAGATCCCAACTGCAACACCCCCGCTCAAATAGACATTCTATTAGGCAGCGATCTCATATCTCAGATAATACTCGAGGGTGTTGAGAAAATTTCAAACAAACTTTTGGCACAAAATACTATTTTTGGGTGCATCCTAAGTGGACTAGTGTCGGAACCAGTTACCACCATGACCACTCAGGTTGAGGAAATCTCAAACGAATACCTCAGTTCACAATAATCCCATTACTCTAATTTCCCCCCAAGCGGATAAGAGAATGAAAGCAGAAGCTATAGTCTTACCGCAACTAACAAGTATGCTTCCCAGCTATCATATAAATAGCAAGCATTGGCAAAAGGTTTCACACCTAAAGTTAGCAGATCCCAACTGCAACACCCCCGCTCAAATAGACATTCTATTATGCAGCGATCTCATACCTCAGATAATATTCGAGGGTGTTGAGAAAATTTCAAACAAACTATTCTCACAAAATACTATTTTTGGGTGGATCCTAAGTGGACTACTTTCGGAACCAGTTACCACCATGACCACTCAGGTTGAGGAACTCTCAAACGAATACCTCAGTTCACAATAATCCCATTACTCTAATTTCCCCCCAAGCGGATAAGAGAATTAAAGCAGAAGCTATAGTCTTACCGCAACTAACAAATATGCTTCCAAGCTATCATATAAATAGCAAGCATTGGCAAAAGGTTTCACACCTAAGGCTAGCAGATCCCAACTGCAACACCCCCGCTCAAATAGACATTCCATTAGGCAGCGATCTGGAACCAGTTACCACCATGACCACTCAGGTTGAGGAACTCTCAAACGAATACCTCAGTTCACAATAATCCCATTACTCTAATTTCCCCCAAAGCGGATAAGAGAATTAAAGCAGAAGCTATAGTCTTACCGCAACTAACAAATATGCTTCCAAGCTATCATATAAATAGCAAGCATTGGCAAAAGGTTTCACACCTAAAGCTAGCAGATCCCAACTGCAACACCCCTGCTCAAATAGACATTCTATTAGGCAGCGATTTCATACCTCAGATAATACTCGAGGGTGTTGAGAAAATTTCAAACAAACTATTGGCACAAAATACTATTTTTGGGTGGATCCTAAGTGGACTAGTTTTGGAACCAGTTACCACCATGATCACTCAGGTTGAGGAAATCTCAAACGAATACCTCAGTTCACAATAATCCCATTACTCTAATTTCCCCCCAAGCGGGTAAGAGAATTAAAGCAGAAGCTATAGTCTTACCGCAACTAACAAATATGCTTCCAAGCTATCATATAAATAGCAAGCATTGGCAAAGGATTTCACACCTAAAGCTAGCAGATCTTAACTGCAACACCCCTGCTCAAATAGACATTCTATTAGGCAGCGATCTCATACCTCAGATAATACTCGAGGGTGTTGAGAAAATTTCAAACAAACTATTGGCACAAAATACTATTTTTGGGTGGCTCCTAAGTTTACTAGTTTCGGAACCAGTTACCACCATTACCACTCAGGTTGAGGAAATCTCAAACGAATACCTCAGTTCACAATAATCCCATTACTCTAATTTCCCCCCAAGCGGATAAGAGAATTAAAGCAGAAGCTATAGTCTTACCGCAACTAACAAATATGCTTCCAAGCCATCATATAAATAGCAAGCATTGGCAAGAGGTTTCACACCTAAAGCTAGCAGATCCCAACTGCAACACCACTGCTCAAATAGACATTCTATTAGGCAGCGATCTCATACCTCAGATAATACTCGAGGGTGTTGAGAAAATTTCAAACAAACTATTGGCACAAAATACTATTTTTGGGTGGATCCTAAGTGGACTAGTTTCGGAACCAGTTACCACCATGACCACTCAGGTTGAGGAAATCTCAAACGAATACCTCAGTTCACAATAATCCCATTACTCTAATTTCCCCCCAAGCGGATAAGAGAATTAAAGCACAAGCTATAGTCTTACCGCAACTAGCAAATATGCCTCCAAGCTATCATATAAATAGCAAGCATTGGCAAAAGGTTTCACATCTAAAGCTAGCAGATCCCAACTGCAACACCACTGCTCAAATAGACATTCTATTAGGCAGCGATCTCATACCTCAGATAATACTCGAGGGTGTTGAGAAAATTTCAAACAAACTATTGGCACAAAATACTATTTTTGGGTGGATCCTAAGTGGACTAGTTTCGGAACCAGTTACCACCATGACCACTCAGGTTGAGGAAATCTCAAACGAATACCTCAGTTCACAATAATCCCATTACTCTAATTTCCCCCCAAGCGGATAAGTGAATTAAAGCAGAAGCTATAGTCTTACCGCAACTAACAAATATGCCTCCAAGCTATCATATAAATAGCAAGCATTGGCAAAAGGTTTCACACCTAAAGCTAGCAGATCCCAACTGCAACACCACTGCTCAAATAGACATTCTATTAGGCAGCGATCTCATACCTCAGATAATACTCGAGGGTGTTGAGAAAATTTCAAACAAACTATTGGCACAAAATACTATTTTTGGGTGGATCCTAAGTGGACTAGTTTCGGAACCAGTTACCACCATGACCACTCAGGTTGAGGAAATCTCAAACGAATACCTCAGTTCACAATAATCCCATTACTCTAATTTCCCCCCAAGCGGATAAGAGAATTAAAGCACAAGCTATAGTCTTACCGCAACTAGCAAATATGCCTCCAAGCTATCATATAAATAGCAAGCATTGGCAAAAGGTTTCACATCTAAAGCTAGCAGATCCCAACTGCAACACCACTGCTCAAATAGACATTCTATTAGGCAGCGATCTCATACCTCAGATAATACTCGAGGGTGTTGAGAAAATTTCAAACAAACTATTGGCACAAAATACTATTTTTGGGTGGATCCTAAGTGGACTAGTTTCGGAACCAGTTACCACCATGACCACTCAGGTTGAGGAAATCTCAAACGAATACCTCAGTTCACAATAATCCCATTACTCTAATTTCCCCCCAAGCGGATAAGAGAATTAAAGCAGAAGCTATAGTCTTACCGCAACTAACAAATATGCCTCCAAGCTATCATATAAATAGCAAGCATTGGCAAAAGGTTTCACACCTAAAGCTAGCAGATCCCAACTGCAACACCCCCGCTCAAAAAGACATTCTATTAGGCAGCGATCTCATACCTCAGATAATACTCGAGGGTCTTGAGAAAATTTCAAACAAACTATTGGCACAAAATATTATTTTTGGGTGGATCCTAAGTGGACTAGTTTCGGAACCAGTTACCACCATGACCACTCAGGTTGAGGAAATCTCAAACGAATACCTCAGTTCACAATAATCCCATTACTCTAATTTCCCCCCAAGCGGGTAAGAGAATTAAAGCAGAAGCTATAGTCTTACCGCAACTAACAAATATGCTTCCAAGCTATCATATAAATAGCAAGCATTGGCAAAAGGTTTCACACCTAAAGCTAGCAGATCCCAACTGCAACGTTCCCGCTCAAATAGACATTCTATTAGGCAGCGATCTGATACCTCAGATAATACTCGAGGGTGTTGGGAAAATTTCAAACAAACTATCGGCACAAAATACTATTTTTGGGTGGATCCTAAGTGGACTAGTTTCGGAACCAGTTACCACCATGACCACTCAGGTTGAGGAAATCTCAAACGAATACCTCAGTTCACAATAATCCCATTACTCTAATTTCCCCCCAAGCGGATAAGAGAATTAAAGCACAAGCTATAGTCTTACCGCAACTAGCAAATATGCCTCCAAGCTATCATATAAATAGCAAGCATTGGCAAAAGGTTTCACATCTAAAGCTAGCAGATCCCAACTGCAACACCACTGCTCAAATAGACATTCTATTAGGCAGCGATCTCATACCTCAGATAATACTCGAGGGTGTTGAGAAAATTTCAAACAAACTATTGGCACAAAATACTATTTTTGGGTGGATCCTAAGTGGACTAGTTTCGGAACCAGTTACCACCATGACCACTCAGGTTGAGGAAATCTCAAACGAATACCTCAGTTCACAATAATCCCATTACTCTAATTTCCCCCCAAGCGGATAAGTGAATTAAAGCAGAAGCTATAGTCTTACCGCAACTAACAAATATGCCTCCAAGCTATCATATAAATAGCAAGCATTGGCAAAAGGTTTCACACCTAAAGCTAGCAGATCCCAACTGCAACACCACTGCTCAAATAGACATTCTATTAGGCAGCGATCTCATACCTCAGATAATACTCGAGGGTGTTGAGAAAATTTCAAACAAACTATTGGCACAAAATACTATTTTTGGGTGGATCCTAAGTGGACTAGTTTCGGAACCAGTTACCACCATGACCACTCAGGTTGAGGAAATCTCAAACGAATACCTCAGTTCACAATAATCCCATTACTCTAATTTCCCCCCAAGCGGATAAGTGAATTAAAGCAGAAGCTATAGTCTTACCGCAACTAACAAATATGCCTCCAAGCTATCATATAAATAGCAAGCATTGGCAAAAGGTTTCACACCTAAAGCTAGCAGATCCCAACTGCAACACTCCTGCTTAAATAGACATTCTATTAGGCAGCGATCTCATACCTCAGATAATACTCGAGGGTGTTGAAAAAATTTCAAACAAACTATTGGCACAAAGTACTATTTTTGGGTGGATCCTAAGTGAACTAGTTTCGGAACCAGTTACCACCATGACCACTCAGGTTGAGGAAATCTCAAACGAATACCTCAGTTCACAATAATCCCATTACTCTAATTTCCCCCCAAGCGGATAAGAGAATTAAAGCAGAAGCTATAGTCTTACCGCAACTAACAAATATGCTTCCAAGCTATCATATAAATAGCAAGCATTGGCAAAAGGTTTCACACCTAAAGCTAGCAGATCCCAACTGCAACACCCCTGCTCAAATAGACATTCTATTAGGCAGCGATTTCATACCTCAGATAATACTCGAGGGTGTTGAGAAAATTTCAAACAAACTATTGGCACAAAATACTATTTTTGGGTGGATCCTAAGTGGACTAGTTTTGGAACCAGTTACCACCATGATCACTCAGGTTGAGGAAATCTCAAACGAATACCTCAGTTCACAATAATCCCATTACTCTAATTTCCCCCCAAGCGGGTAAGAGAATTAAAGCAGAAGCTATAATCTTACCGCAACTAACAAATATGCTTCCAAGCTATCATATAAATAGCAAGCATTGGCAAAAGGTTTCACACCTAAAGCTAGCAGATCCCAACTGCAACACCCCCGCTCAAATAGACATTCTATTAGGCAGCGATCTCATGCCTCAGATAATACTCGAGGGTGTTGAGAAAATTTCAAACAAGCTATTGGCACAAAATACTATTTTTGGGTGGATCCTAAGTGGACTAGTTTCGGAACCAGTTACCACCATGACCACTCAGGTTGAGGAAATCTCAAACGAATACCTCAGTTCACAATAATCCCATTACTCTAATTTCCCCCCAAGCGGATAAGAGAATTAAAGCAGAAGCTATAGTCTTACCGCAACTAACAAATATGCCTCCAAGCTATCATATAAATAGCAAGCATTGGCAAAAGGTTTCACACCTAAAGCTAGCAGATCCCAACTGCAACACCCGCGCTCAAATAGACATTCTATTAGGCAGCGATCTCATACCTCAGACAATACTCGAGGGTGTTGAGAAAATTTCAAACAAACTATTGGCACAAAATACTATTTTTGGGTGGCTCCTAAGTTTACTAGTTTCGGAACCAGTTACCACCATTACCACTCAGGTTGAGGAAATCTCAAACGAATACCTCAGTTCACAATAATCCCATTACTCTAATTTCCCCCCAAGCGGATAAGAGAATTAAAGCAGAAGCTATAGTCTTACCGCAACTAACAAATATGCCTCCAAGCTATCATATAAATAGCAAGCATTGGCAAAAGGTTTCACACCTAAAGCTAGCAGATCCCAACTGCAACACCACTGCTCAAATAGACATTCTATTAGGCAGCGATCTCATACCTCAGATAATACTCGAGGGTGTTGAGAAAATTTCAAACAAACTATTGGCACAAAATACTATTTTTGGACGGATCCTAAGTGGACTAGTTTCGGAACCAGTTACCACCATGACCATTCAGGTTGAGGAAATCTCAAACGGATACCTCAGTTCACAATAATCCCATTACTCTAATTTCCCGCCAACCGGATAAGAGAATTAAAGCAGAAGCTATAGTCTTACCGCAACTAACAAATATGCTTCCAAGCTATCATATAAATAGCAAGCATTGGAAAAAGGTTTCACACCTAAAGCTAGCAGATCCCAACTGCAACACCCCCGCTCAAATAGACATTCTATTAGGCAGCGATCTCATACCTCAGATAATACTCGAGGGTGTTGAGAAAATTTCAAACAAACTATTGGCACAAAATACTATTTTTGGGTGGATCCTAAGTGGACTAGTTTCGGAACCAGTTACCACCATGAC
Organism: Bactrocera oleae; assembly: GCF_042242935.1. Taxonomy (NCBI): domain Eukaryota; kingdom Metazoa; phylum Arthropoda; class Insecta; order Diptera; family Tephritidae; genus Bactrocera; species Bactrocera oleae. The sequence continues at coordinate 11,716,951 of NC_091541.1, read as the reverse complement.
CATTCAGGTTGAGGAAATCTCAAACGGATACCTCAGTTCACAATAATCCCATTACTCTAATTTCCCCCCAACCGGATAAGAGAATTAAAGCAGAAGCTATAGTCTTACCGCAACTAACAAATATGCTTCCAAGCTATCATATAAATAGCAAGCATTGGAAAAAGGTTTCACACCTAAAGCTAGCAGATCCCAACTGCAACACCCCCGCTCAGATAGACATTCTATTAGGCAGCGATCTCATAACTCAGATAATACTCGAGGGTGTTGAGAAAATTTCAAACAAACTATTGGCACAAAATACTATTTTTGGGTGGATCCTAAGTGGACTAGTTTCGGAACCAGTTACCACCATGACCACTCAGGTTAAGGAAATCTCAAACGAATACCTCAGTTCACAATAATCCCATTACTCTAATTTCCCCCCAACCGGATAAGAGAATTAAAGCAGAAGCTATAGTCTTACCGCAACTAACAAATATTCTTCCAAGCTATCATATAAATAGCAAGCATTGGCAAAAGGTTTCATACCTAAAGCTAGCAGATCCCAACTGCAATACCCCCGCTCAAATAGACATTCTATTAGGCAGCGATCTCATACCTCAGATAATACTCGAGGTTGTTGAGAAAATTTCAAACAAACTATTGGCACAAAATACTATTTTTGGACGGATCCTAAGTGGACTAGTTTCGGAACCAGTTACCACCATGACCACTCAGGTTGAGGAAATCTCAAATGAATACCTCAGTTCACAATAATCCCTTTACTCTAATTTCCCCCCAAGCGGATAAGAGTATTAAAGCAGAAGCTATAGTCTTACCGCAACTAACAAATATTCTTCCAAGCTATCATATAAATAGCAAGCATTGGCAAAAGGTTTCATACCTAAAGCTAGCAGATCCCAACTGCAATACCCCCGCTCAAATAGACATTCTATTAGGCAGCGATCTCATACCGCAGATAATACTCGAGGTTGTTGAAAAAATTTCAAACAAACTATTGGCACAAAATAATATTTTTGGACGGATCCTAAGTGGACTAGTTTCGGAACCAGTTACCACCATGACCACTCAGGTTGAGGAAATCTCAAACGGATACCTCAGTTCACAATAATCCCATTACTCTAATTTCCCCCCAACCGGATAAGAGAATTAAAGCAGAAGCTATAGTCTTACCGCAACTAACAAATATGCTTCCAAGCTATCATATAAATAGCAAGCATTGGAAAAAGGTTTCACACCTAAAGCTAGCAGATCCCAACTGCAACACCCCCGCTCAAATAGACATTCTATTAGGCAGCGATCTCATACCTCAGATAATACTCGAGGGTGTTGAGAAAATTTCAAACAAACTATTGGCACAAAATACTATTTTTGGGTGGATCCTAAGTGGACTAGTTTCGGAACCAGTTACCACCATGACCACTAAGGTTAAGGAAATCTCAAACGAATACCTCAGTTCACAATAATCCCATTACTCTAATTTCCCCCCAACCGGATAAGAGAATTAAAGCAGAAGCTATAGTCTTACCGCAACTAACAAATATGCTTCCAAGCTACCATATAAATAGCAAGCATTGGCAAAAGGTTTCACACCAAAAGCTAGCAGATCCCAACTGCAATACCCCCGCTCAAATAGACATTCTATTAGGCAGCGATCTCATACCTCAGATAATACTCGAGGTTGTTGAGAAAATTTCAAACAAACTATTGGCACAAAATACTATTTTTGGACGGATCCTAAGTGGACTAGTTTCGGAACCAGTTACCACCATGACCACTCAGGTTGAGGAAATCTCAAACGAATACCTCAGTTCACAATAATCCCATTACTCTAATTTCCCCCCAAGCGGATAAGAGAATTAAAGCAGAAGCTATAGTCTTACCGCAACTAACAAATATTCTTCCAAGCTATCATATAAATAGCAAGCATTGGCAAAAGGTTTCATACCTAAAGCTAGCAGATCCCAACTGCAATACCCCCGCTCAAATAGACATTCTATTAGGCAGCGATCTCATACCTCAGATAATACTCGAGGTTGTTGAGAAAATTTCAAACAAACTATTGGCACAAAATACTATTTTTGGACGGATCCTAAGTGGACTAGTTTCGGAACCAGTTACCACCATGACCACTCAGGTTGAGGAAATCTCAAACGAATACCTCAGTTCACAATAATCCCATTACTCTAATTTCCCCCCAACCGGATAAGAGAATTAAAGCAGAAGCTATAGTCTTACCGCAACTAACAAATATTCTTCCAAGCTATCATATAAATAGCAAGCATTGGCAAAAGGTTTCATACCTAAAGCTAGCAGATCCCAACTGCAATACCCCCGCTCAAATAGACATTCTATTAGGCAGCGATCTCATACCTCAGATAATACTCGAGGTTGTTGAGAAAATTTCAAACAAACTATTGGCACAAAATACTATTTTTGGACGGATCCTAAGTGGACTAGTTTCGGAACCAGTTACCACCATGACCACTCAGGTTGAGGAAATCTCAAACGAATACCTCAGTTCACAATAATCCCATTACTCTAATTTCCCCCCAACCGGATAAGAGAATTAAAGCAGAAGATATAGTCTTACCGCAACTAACAAATATTCTTCCAAGCTATCATATAAATAGCAAGCATTGGCAAAAGGTTTCATACCTAAAGCTAGCAGATCCCAACTGCAATACCCCCGCTCAAATAGACATTCTATTAGGCAGCGATCTCATACCTCAGATAATACTCGACGGTGTTGAGAAAATTTCAAACAAACTATTGGCACAAAATACTATTTTGGGTGGATCCTAAGTGGACTAGTTTCGGAACCAGTTACCACCATGACCACTCAGGTTGAGGAAATCTCAAACGAATACCTCAGTTCACAATAATCCCATTACTCTGATTTCCCCCCAAGCGGATAAGAGAATTAAAGCAGAAGCTATAGTCTTACCGCAACTAACAAATATTCCTCCAAGCTATCATATAAATAGCAAGCATTGGCAAAAGGTTTCACACCTAAAGCTAGCAGATCCAAACTGCAACAGCCCAGCTCAAATAGACATTCTATTAGGCAGCGATCTCATACCTCAGATAATACTCGAGGGTGTTGAGAAAATTTCAAACAAACTATTGGCACAAAATACTATTTTTGGGTGGATCCTAAGTGTACTAGTTTCGAAACCAGTTACCACCATGACCACTCAGGTTGAGGAAATCTCAAACGAATACCTCAGTTCCCCCAAGCGGATAAGAGAATTAAAGCAGAAGCTATAGTCTTACCGCAACTAACAAATATGCTTCCAAGCTGTCACATAAATAGCAAGCATTGGCAAAAGCTTTCACACCTAACGCTAGCAGATCCCAACTGCAACACCCCCGCTCAAATAGACATTCTATTAGGCAGCGATCTCATACCTCAGATAATACTCGAGGGTGTTGAGAAAATGTCAAACAAACTATTGGCGCAAAATACTATTTTTGGGTGGATCCTAAATGGACTAGTTTCGGAACCAGTTAACACCATGACCACTCAGGTTGGGGAAATCTCAAACGAATACCTCAGTTCACAATAATCCCATTACTCTAATTTCCCCCCAAGCGGATAAGAGAATTAAAGCAGAAGCTATAGTCTTACCGCAACTAACAAATATGCTTCCAAGCTATCATATAAATAGCAAGCATTGGCAAAAGGTTTCACACCTAAAGCTAGCAGATCCCAACTGCAACACCCCCGCTCAAATAGACATTCTATTAGGCAGCGATCTCATACCTCAGATAATACTCGAGGGTGGTGAGAAAATTTCAAACAAACTATTGGCACAAAATACTATTTTTGGGTGGATCCTAAGTGGACTAGTTTCGGAACCAGTTACCACCATGACCACTCAGGTTGAGGAAATCTCAAACGAATACCTCAGTTCCCCCAAGCGGATAAGAGAATTAAAGCAGAAGCTATAGTCTTACCGCAACTAACAAATATGCTTCCAAGCTATCATATAAATATCAAGCATTGGCAAAAGGTTTCACACCTAAAGCTAGCAATTCCCAACTGCAACACCCCCGCTCAAAAGAACATTCTATTAGGCAGCGATCTCATACCTCAGATAATACTCGAGGTTGTTGAGAAAATTTCAAACAAACTATTGGCACAAAATACTATTTTTGGGTGGATCCTAAGTGGACTAGTTTCGGAACCAGTTACCACCATGACCACTCAGGTTGAGGAAATCTCAAACGAATACCTCAGTTCACAATAATCCCATTACTCTAATTTCCCCCCAAGCGGATAAGAGAATTAAAGCAGAAGCTATAGTCTTACCGCAACTAACAAATATGCTTCCAAGCTATCATATAAATAGCAAGCATTGGCAAAAGGTTTCACACCTAAAGCTAGCAGATCTCAACTGCAACACCCCCGCTCAAATAGACATTCTATTAGGCAGCGATCTCATACCTCAGATAATACTCGAGGGTGTTGAGAAAATTTCAAACAAACTATTGGCACAAAATACTATTTTTGGGTGGATCCTAAGTGGACTAGTTTCGGAACCAGTTACCACCATGACCACTCAGGTTGAGGAAATCTCAAACGAATACCTCAGTTCCCCCAAGCGGATAAGAGAATTAAAGCAGAAGCTATAGTCTTACCGCAACTAACAAATATGCTTCCAAGCTGTCACATAAATAGCAAGCATTGGCAAAAGCTTTCACACCTAACGCTAGCAGATCCCAACTGCAACACCCCCGCTCAAATAGACATTCTATTAGGCAGCGATCTCATACCTCAGATAATACTCGAGGGTGTTGAGAAAATGTCAAACAAACTATTGGCGCAAAATACTATTTTTGGGTGGATCCTAAATGGACTAGTTTCGGAACCAGTTAACACCATGACCACTCAGGTTGGGGGAATCTCAAACGAATACCTCAGTTCACAATAATCCCATTACTCTAATTTCCCCCCAAGCGGATAAGAGAATTAAAGCAGAAGCTATAGTCTTACCTCAACTAACAAATATGCTTCCAAGCTGTCATATAAATAGCAAGCATTGGCAAAAGGTTTCACACCTAAAGCTAGCAGATCCCAACTGCAACACCCCCGCTCAAATAGACATTCTATTAGGCAGCAATCTCATACCTCAGATAATACTCGAGGGTGTTGAGAAAATTTCAAACAAACTATTGGCACAAAATACTATTTTTGGGTGGATCCTAAGTGGACTAGTTTCGGAACCAGTTACCACCATGACCACTCAGGTTGAGCAAATCTCAAACGAATACCTCAGTTCACAATAATCCCATTACTCTAATTTCCCCCCAAGCGGATAAGAGAATTAAAGCAGAAGCTATAGTCTTACCGCAACTAACAAATATGCTTCCAAGCTATCATATAAATAGCAAGCATTGGCAAAAGGTTTCACACCTAAAGCTAGCAGATCCCAACTGCAACACCCCCGCTCAAATAGACATTCTATTAGGCAGCGATCTCATACCTCAGATAATACTCGATGGTGTTGAGAAAATTTCAAACAAACTATTGGCACAAAATACTATTTTTGGGTGGATCCTAAGTGGACTAGTTTCGGAACCAGTTACCACCATGACCACTCAGGTTGAGGAAATCTCAAACGAATACCTCAGTTCCCCCAAGCGGATAAGAGAACTAAAGCAGAAGCTATAGTCTTACCGCAACTAACAAATATGCTTCCAAGCTGTCATATAAATAGCAAGCATTGGCAAAAGGTTTCACACCTAAAGCTAGCAGATCTCAACTGCAACACCCCCGCTCAAATAGACATTCTATTAGGCAGCGATCTCATACCTCAGATAATACTCGAGGGTGTTGAGAAAATTTCAAACAAACTATTGGCACAAAATACTATTTTTGGGTGGATCCTAAGTGGACTAGTTTCGGAACCAGTTACCACCATGACCACTCAGGTTGAGGAAATCTCAAACGAATACCTCAGTTCCCCCAAGCGGATAAGAGAATTAAAGCAGAAGCTATAGTCTTACCGCAACTAACAAATATGCTTCCAAGCTGTCATATAAATAGCAAGCATTGGCAAAAGGTTTCACACCTAAAGCTAGCAGATCTCAACTGCAACACCCCCGCTCAAATAGACATTCTATTAGGCAGCGATCTCATACCTCAGATAATACTCGAGGGTGTTGAGAAAATTTCAAACAAACTATTGGCACAAAATACTATTTTTGGGTGGATCCTAAGTGGACTAGTTTCGGAACTAGTTACCACCATGACCACTCAGGTTGAGGAAATCTCAAACGAATACCTCAGTTCCCCCAAGCGGATAAGAGAATTAAAGCAGAAGCTATAGTCTTACCGCAACTAACAAATATGCTTCCAAGCTATCATATAAATAGCAAGCATTGGCAAAAGGTTTCACACCTAAAGCTAGCAGATCCTAACTGCAACACCCCCGCTCAAATAGACATTCTATTAGGCAGCGATCTCATACCTCAGATAATACTCGAGGTTGTTGAGAAAATTTCAAACAAACTATTGGCACAAAATACTATTTTTGGGTGGATCCTAAGTGGACTAGTTTCGGAACCAGTTACCACCATGACCACTCAGGTTGAGGAAATCTCAAACGAATACCTCAGTTCCCCCAAGCGGATAAGAGAACTAAAGCAGAAGCTATAGTCTTACCGCAACTAACAAATATGCTTCCAAGCTGTCATATAAATAGCAAGCATTGGCAAAAGGTTTCACACCTAAAGCTAGCAGATCCCAACTGCAACACCCCCGCTCAAATAGACATTCTATTAGGCAGCGATCTCATACCTCAGATAATACTCGAGGGTGGTGAGAAAATTTCAAACAAACTATTGGCACAAAATACTATTTTTGGGTGGATCCTAAGTGGACTAGTTTCGGAAGCAGTTACCACCATGACCACTCAGGTTGAGGAAATCTCAAACGAATACCTCAGTTCCCCCAAGCGGATAAGAGAATTAAAGGAGAAGCTATAGTCTTACCGCAACTAACAAATATGCTTCCAAGCTGTCATATAAATAGCAAGCATTGGCAAAAGGTTTCACACCTAAAGCTAGCAGATCTCAACTGCAACACCCCCGCTCAAATAGACATTCTATTAGGCAGCGATCTCATACCTCAGATAATACTCGAGGGTGTTGAGAAAATTTCAAACAAACTATTGGCACAAAATACTATTTTTGGGTGGATCCTAAGTGGACTAGTTTCGGAACCAGTTACCACCATGACCACTCAGGTTGAGGAAATCTCAAACGAATACCTCAGTTCCCCCAAGCGGATAAGAGAATTAAAGCAGAAGCTATAGTCTTACCGCAACTAACAAATATGCTTCCAAGCTGTCATATAAATAGCAAGCATTGGCAAAAGGTTTCACACCTAAAGCTAGCAGATCTCAACTGCAACACCCCCGCTCAAATAGACATTCTATTAGGCAGCGATCTCATACCTCAGATAATACTCGAGGGTGTTGAGAAAATTTCAAACAAACTATTGGCACAAAATACTATTTTTGGGTGGATCCTAAGTGGACTAGTTTCGGAACCAGTTACCACCATGACCACTCAGGTTGAGGAAATCTCAAACGAATACCTCAGTTCCCCCAAGCGGATAAGAGAATTAAAGCAGAAGCTATAGTCTTACCGCAACTAACAAATATGCTTCCAAGCTATCATATAAATAGCAAGCATTGGCAAAAGGTTTCACACATAAAGCTAGCAGATCCTAACTGCAACACCCCCGCTCAAATAGACATTCTATTAGGCAGCGATCTCATACCTCAGATAATACTCGAGGTTGTTGAGAAAATTTCAAACAAACTATTGGCACAAAATACTATTTTTGGGTGGATCCTAAGTGGACTAGTTTCGGAACCAGTTACCACCATGACCACTCAGGTTGAGGAAATCTCAAACGAATACCTCAGTTCCCCCAAGCGGATAAGAGAATTAAAGCAGAAGCTATAGTCTTACCGCAACTAACAAATATGCTTCCAAGCTGTCATATAAATAGCAAGCATTGGCAAAAGGTTTCACACCTAAAGCTAGCAGATCTCAACTGCAACACCCCCGCTCAAATAGACATTCTATTAGGCAGCGATCTCATACCTCAGATAATACTCGAGGGTGTTGAGAAAATTTCAAACAAACTATTGGCACAAAATACTATTTTTGGGTGGATCCTAAGTGGACTAGTTTCGGAACCAGTTACCACCATGACCACTCAGGTTGAGGAAATCTCAAACGAATACCTCAGTTCCCCCAAGCGGCTAAGAGAATTAAAGCAGAAGCTATAGTCTTACCGCAACTAACAAATATTCTTCCAAGCTATCATATAAATAGCAAGCATTGGCAAAAGGTTTCATACCTTAAGCTAGCAGATCCCAACTGCAACACCCCCGCTCAAATAGACATTCTATTAGGCAGCGATCTCATACCTCAGATAATACTCGAGGTTGTTGAGAAAATTTCAAACAAACTATTGGCACAAAATACTATTTTTGGGTGGATCCTAAGTGGACTAGTTTCGGAACCAGTTACCACCATGACCACTCAGGTTGAGGAAATCTCAAACGAATACCTAAGTTCACAATAATCCCATTACTCTAATTTCCCCCCAAGCGGATAAGAGAATTAAAGCAGAAGCTATAGTCTTACCGCAACTAACAAATATGCTTCCAAGCTATCATATAAATAGCAAGCATTGGCAAAAGGTTTCACACCTAAAGCTAGCAGATCCCAACTGCAACACCCCCGCTCAAATAGACATTCTATTAGGCAGCGATCTCATACCTCAGATAATACTCGGGGGTGTTGAGAAAATTTCAAACAAACTATTGGCACAAAATACTATTTTTGGGTGGATCCTGAGTGGACTAGTTTCGGAACCAGTTACCACCATGACCGCTCAGGTTGAGGAAATCTCAAACGAATACCTCAGTTCACAATAATGCCATTACTCTAATTTCCCCCCAAGCGGATAAGAGAATTAAAGCAGAAGCTATAGTCTTACCGCAACTAACAAATATGCTTCCAAGCTTTCATATAAATAGCAAGCAATGGCAAAAGCTTTCACACCTAAAGCTAGCATATCCCAACTGCAACACCCCCGCTCAAATAGACATTCTATTAGGCAGCGATCTCATACCTCAGATAATACTCGATAGTGTTGCGAAAATTTCAAACAAACTATTGGCACAAAATACTATTTTTGGGTGGATCCGAAGTGGACTAGTTTCGGAACCAGTTACCACCATGACCACTCAGGTTGAGGAAATCTCAAACGAATACCTCAGTTCACAATAATCCCATTACTCTAATTTCCCCCCAAGCGGATAAGAGAATTAAAGCAGAAGCTATAGTCTTACCGCAACTAACAAATATGATTCCAAGCTGTCATATAAAGAGCAAGCATTGGCAAAAGCTTTCACACCTAAAGCTAGCAGATCCCAACTGCAACACCCCCGCTCAAATAGACATTCTATTAGGCAGCGATCTCATACCTCAGATAATACTCGAGGGTGTTGCGAAAATTTCAAACAAACTATTGGCACAAAATACTATTTTTGGGTGGATCCTAAGTGGACTAGTTTCGGAACCAGTTACCACCATGACCACTCAGGTTGAGGAAATCTCAAACGAATACCTCAGTTCACAATAATTACATTACTCTAATTTTCCCCCAAGCGGATAAGAGAATTAAAGCAGAAGCTATAGTCTTACCGCAACTAACAAATATGCTTCCAAGCTATCATATAAATAGCAAGCATTGGCAAAAGGTTTCACACCTAAAGCTAGCAGATCCCAACTGCAACACCCCCGCTCAAATAGACATTCTATTAGGCAGCGATCTCATACCTCAGATAATACTCGAGGGTGTTGCGAAAATTTCAAACAAACTATTGGCACAAAATACTATTTTTGGGTGGATCCTGAGTGGACTAGTTTCGGAACCAGTTACCACCATGACCACTCAGGTTGAGGAAATCTCAAACGAATACCTCAGTTCACAATAATCCCATTACTCTAATTTCCCCCCAAGCGGATAAGAGAATTAAAGCAGAAGCTATAGTCTTACCGCAACTAACAAATATGCTTCCAAGCTATTATATAAATAGCAAGCATTGGCAAAAGGTTTCACACCTAAAGCTAGCAGATCCCAACTGCAACACCCCCGCTCAAATAGACATTCTATTAGGCAGCAATCTCATACCTCAGAGGGGCAGTTAGTTTCGGAACCAGTTACCACCATGACCACTCAGGTTGAGGAAATCTCAAACGAATACCTCAGTTCACAATAATCCCACTACTCTAATTTCCCCCCAAGCGGATAAGAGAATTAAAGCAGAAGCTATAGTCTTACCGCAACTAACAAATATGCTTCCAAGCTTTCATATAAATAGCAAGCAATGGCAAAAGCTTTCACACCTAAAGCTAGCATATCCCAACTGCAACACCCCCGCTCAAATAGACATTCTATTAGGCAGCGATCTCATACCTCAGATAATACTCGGGGGTGTTGAGAAAATTTCAAACAAACTATTGGCACAAAATACTATTTTTGGGTGGATCCTGAGTGGACTAGTTTCGGAACCAGTTACCACCATGACCGCTCAGGTTGAGGAAATCTCAAACGAATACCTCAGTTCACAATAATGCCATTACTCTAATTTCCCCCCAAGCGGATAAGAGAATTAAAGCAGAAGCTATAGTCTTACCGCAACTAACAAATATGCTTCCAAGCTTTCATATAAATAGCAAGCAATGGCAAAAGCTTTCACACCTAAAGCTAGCATATCCCAACTGCAACACCCCCGCTCAAATAGACATTCTATTAGGCAGCGATCTCATACCTCAGATAATACTCGGGGGTGTTGAGAAAATTTCAAACAAACTATTGGCACAAAATACTATTTTTGGGTGGATCCTGAGTGGACTAGTTTCGGAACCAGTTACCACCATGACCGCTCAGGTTGAGGAAATCTCAAACGAATACCTCAGTTCACAATAATGCCATTACTCTAATTTCCCCCCAAGCGGATAAGAGAATTAAAGCAGAAGCTATAGTCTTACCGCAACTAACAAATATGCTTCCAAGCTTTCATATAAATAGCAAGCAATGGCAAAAGCTTTCACACCTAAAGCTAGCATATCCCAACTGCAACACCCCCGCTCAAATAGACATTCTATTAGGCAGCGATCTCATACCTCAGATAATACTCGAGGGTGTTGCGAAAATTTCAAACAAACTATTGGCACAAAATACTATTTTTGGGTGGATCCTAAGTGGACTAGTTTCGGAACCAGTTACCACCATGACCACTCAGGTTGAGGAAATCTCAAACGAATACCTCAGTTCACAATAATCCCATTACTCTAATTTCCCCCCAAGCGGATAAGAGAATTAAAGCAGAAGCTATAGTCTTACCGCAACTAACAAATATGCTTCCAAGCTGTCATATAAAGAGCAAGCATTGGCAAAAGCTTTCACACCTAAAGCTAGCAGATCCCAACTGCAACACCCCCGCTCAAATAGACATTCTATTAGGCAGCGATCTCATACCTCAGATAATACTCGAGGGTGTTGCGAAAATTTCAAACAAACTATTGGCACAAAATACTATTTTTGGGTGGATCCTAAGTGGACTAGTTTCGGAACCAGTTACCACCATGACCACTCAGGTTGAGGAAATCTCAAACGAATACCTCAGTTCACAATAATTACATTACTCTAATTTTCCCCCAAGCGGATAAGAGAATTAAAGCAGAAGCTATAGTCTTACCGCAACTAACAAATATGCTTCCAAGCTATCATATAAATAGCAAGCATTGGCAAAAGGTTTCACACCTAAAGCTAGCAGATCCCAACTGCAACACCCCCGCTCAAATAGACATTCTATTAGGCAGCGATCTCATACCTCAGATAATACTCGAGGGTGTTGCGAAAATTTCAAACAAACTATTGGCACAAAATACTATTTTTGGGTGGATCCTGAGTGGACTAGTTTCGGAACCAGTTACCACCATAACCACTCAGGTTGAGGAAATCTCAAACGAATACCTCAGTTCACAATAATCCCATTACTCTAATTTCCCCCCAAGCGGATAAGAGAATTAAAGCAGAAGCTATAGTCTTACCGCAACTAACAAATATGCTTCCAAGCTATTATATAAATAGCAAGCATTGGCAAAAGGTTTCACACCTAAAGCTAGCAGATCCCAACTGCAACACCCCCGCTCAAATAGACATTCTATTAGGCAGCAATCTCATACCTCAGAGGGGCAGTTAGTTTCGGAACCAGTTACCACCATGACCACTCAGGTTGAGGAAATCTCAAACGAATACCTCAGTTCACAATAATCCCACTACTCTAATTTCCCCCCAAGCGGATAAGAGAATTAAAGCAGAAGCTATAGTCTTACCGCAACTAACAAATATGCTTCCAAGCTATCATATAAATAGCAAGCATTGGCAAAAGGTTTCATACCTAAAGCTAGCAGATCCCAACTGCAACACCCCCGCTCAAATAGACATTCTATTAGGCAGCGATCTCATACCTCAGATAATACTCGAGGTTGTTGAGAAAATTTCAAACAAACTATTGGCACAAAATACTATTTTTGGGTGGATCCTAAGTGGACTAGTTTCGGAACCAGTTACCACCATGACCACTCAGGTTGAGGAAATCTCAAACGAATACCTAAGTTCACAATAATCCCATTACTCTAATTTCCCCCCAAGCGGATAAGAGAATTAAAGCAGAAGCTATAGTCTTACCGCAACTAACAAATATGCTTCCAAGCTATCATATAAATAGCAAGCATTGGCAAAAGGTTTCACACCTAAAGCTAGCAGATCTCAACTGCAACACCCCCGCTCAAATAGACATTCTATTAGGCAGCGATCTCATACCTCAGATAATACTCGAGGGTGTTGAGAAAATTTCAAACAAACTATTGGCACAAAATACTATTTTTGGGTGGATCCTAAGTGGACTAGTTTCGGAACCAGTTACCACCATGACCACTCAGGTTGAGGAAATCTCAAACGAATACCTCAGTTCCCCCAAGCGGATAAGAGAATTAAAGCAGAAGCTATAGTCTTACCGCAACTAACAAATATGCTTCCAAGCTGTCACATAAATAGCAAGCATTGGCAAAAGCTTTCACACCTAACGCTAGCAGATCCCAACTGCAACACCCCCGCTCAAATAGACATTCTATTAGGCAGCGATCTCCTACCTCAGATAATACTCGAGGGTGTTGAGAAAATGTCAAACAAACTATTGGCGCAAAATACTATTTTTGGGTGGATCCTAAATGGACTAGTTTCGGAACCAGTTAACACCATGACCACTCAGGTTGGGGAAATCTCAAACGAATACCTCAGTTCACAATAATCCCATTACTCTAATTTCCCCCCAAGCGGATAAGAGAATTAAAGCAGAAGCTATAGTCTTACCTCAACTAACAAATATGCTTCCAAGCTGTCATATAAATAGCAAGCATTGGCAAAAGGTTTCACACCTAAAGCTAGCAGATCCCAACTGCAACACCCCCGCTCAAATAGACATTCTATTAGGCAGCAATCTCATACCTCAGATAATACTCGAGGGTGTTGAGAAAATTTCAAACAAACTATTGGCACAAAATACTATTTTTGGGTGGATCCTAAGTGGACTAGTTTCGGAACCAGTTACCACCATGACCACTCAGGTTGAGCAAATCTCAAACGAATACCTCAGTTCACAATAATCCCATTACTCTAATTTCCCCCCAGGCGGATAAGAGAATTAAAGCAGAAGCTATAGTCTTACCGCAACTAACAAATATGCTTCCAAGCTATCATATAAATAGCAAGCATTGGCAAAAGGTTTCACACCTAAAGCTAGCAGATCCCAACTGCAACACCCCCGCTCAAATAGACATTCTATTAGGCAGCGATCTCATACCTCAGATAATACTCGATGGTGTTGAGAAAATTTCAAACAAACTATTGGCACAAAATACTATTTTTGGGTGGATCCTAAGTGGACTAGTTTCGGAACCAGTTACCACCATGACCACTCAGGTTGAGGAAATCTCAAACGAATACCTCAGTTCCCCCAAGCGGATAAGAGAACTAAAGCAGAAGCTATAGTCTTACCGCAACTAACAAATATGCTTCCAAGCTGTCATATAAATAGCAAGCATTGGCAAAAGGTTTCACACCTAAAGCTAGCAGATCCCAACTGCAACACCCCCGCTCAAATAGACATTCTATTAGGCAGCGATCTCATACCTCAGATAATACTCGAGGGTGGTGAGAAAATTTCAAACAAACTATTGGCACAAAATACTTTATTTGGGTGGATCCTAAGTGGACTAGTTTCGGAACCAGTTACCACCATGACCACTCAGGTTGAGGAAATCTCAAACGAGTACCTCAGTTCCCCCAAGCGGATAAGAGAATTAAAGGAGAAGCTATAGTCTTACCGCAACTAACAAATATGCTTCCAAGCTGTCATATAAATAGCAAGCATTGGCAAAAGGTTTCACACCTAAAGCTAGCAGATCTCAACTGCAACACCCCCGCTCAAATAGACATTCTATTAGGCAGCGATCTCATACCTCAGATAATACTCGAGGGTGTTGAGAAAATTTCAAACAAACTATTGGCACAAAATACTATTTTTGGGTGGATCCTAAGTGGACTAGTTTCGGAACCAGTTACCACCATGACCACTCAGGTTGAGGAAATCTCAAACGAATACCTCAGTTCCCCCAAGCGGGTAAGAGAATTAAAGCAGAAGCTATAGTCTTACCGCAACTAACAAATATGCTTCCAAGCTGTCATATAAATAGCAAGCATTGGCAAAAGGTTTCACACCTAAAGCTAGCAGATCTCAACTGCAACACCCCCGCTCAAATAGACATTCTATTAGGCAGCGATCTCATACCTCAGATAATACTCGAGGGTGTTGAGAAAATTTCAAACAAACTATTGGCACAAAATACTATTTTTGGGTGGATCCTAAGTGGACTAGTTTCGGAACTAGTTACCACCATGACCACTCAGGTTGAGGAAATCTCAAACGAATACCTCAGTTCCCCCAAGCGGATAAGAGAATTAAAGCAGAAGCTATAGTCTTACCGCAACTAACAAATATGCTTCCAAGCTATCATATAAATAGCAAGCATTGGCAAAAGGTTTCACACCTAAAGCTAGCAGATCCTAACTGCAACACCCCCGCTCAAATAGACATTCTATTAGGCAGCGATCTCATACCTCAGATAATACTCGAGGTTGTTGAGAAAATTTCAAACAAACTATTGGCACAAAATACTATTTTTGGGTGGATCCTAAGTGGACTAGTTTCGGAACCAGTTACCACCATGACCACTCAGGTTGAGGAAATCTCAAACGAATACCTCAGTTCCCCCAAGCGGATAAGAGAACTAAAGCAGAAGCTATAGTCTTACCGCAACTAACAAATATGCTTCCAAGCTGTCATATAAATAGCAAGCATTGGCAAAAGGTTTCACACCTAAAGCTAGCAGATCCCAACTGCAACACCCCCGCTCAAATAGACATTCTATTAGGCAGCGATCTCATACCTCAGATAATACTCGAGGGTGGTGAGAAAATTTCAAACAAACTATTGGCACAAAATACTATTTTTGGGTGGATCCTAAGTGGACTAGTTTCGGAACCAGTTACCACCATGACCACTCAGGTTGAGGAAATCTCAAACGAATACCTCAGTTCCCCCAAGCGGATAAGAGAATTAAAGGAGAAGCTATAGTCTTACCGCAACTAACAAATATGCTTCCAAGCTGTCATATAAATAGCAAGCATTGGCAAAAGGTTTCACACCTAAAGCTAGCAGATCTCAACTGCAACACCCCCGCTCAAATAGACATTCTATTAGGCAGCGATCTCATACCTCAGATAATACTCGAGGGTGTTGAGAAAATTTCAAACAAACTATTGGCACAAAATACTATTTTTGGGTGGATCCTAAGTGGACTAGTTTCGGAACCAGTTACCACCATGACCACTCAGGTTGAGGAAATCTCAAACGAATACCTCAGTTCCCCCAAGCGGATAAGAGAATTAAAGCAGAAGCTATAGTCTTACCGCAACTAACAAATATGCTTCCAAGCTGTCATATAAATAGCAAGCATTGGCAAAAGGTTTCACAACTAAAGCTAGCAGATCTCAACTGCAACACCCCCGCTCAAATAGACATTCTATTAGGCAGCGATCTCATACCTCAGATAATACTCGAGGGTGTTGAGAAAATTTCAAACAAACTATTGGCACAAAATACTATTTTTGGGTGGATCCTAAGTGGACTAGTTTCGGAACCAGTTACCACCATGACCACTCAGGTTGAGGAAATCTCAAACGAATACCTCAGTTCCCCCAAGCGGATAAGAGAATTAAAGCAGAAGCTATAGTCTTACCGCAACTAACAAATATGCTTCCAAGCTATCATATAAATAGCAAGCATTGGCAAAAGGTTTCACACCTAAAGCTAGCAGATCCTAACTGCAACACCCCCGCTCAAATAGACATTCTATTAGGCAGCGATCTCATACCTCAGATAATACTCGAGGTTGTTGAGAAAATTTCAAACAAACTATTGGCACAAAATACTATTTTTGGGTGGATCCTAAGTGGACTAGTTTCGGAACCAGTTACCACCATGACCACTCAGGTTGAGGAAATCTCAAACGAATACCTCAGTTCCCCCAAGCGGATAAGAGAATTAAAGCAGAAGCTATAGTCTTACCGCAACTAACAAATATTCTTCCAAGCTGTCATATAAATAGCAAGCATTGGCAAAAGGTTTCACACCTAAAGCTAGCAGATCTCAACTGCAACACCCCCGCTCAAATAGACATTCTATTAGGCAGCGATCTCATACCTCAGATAATACTCGAGGGTGTTGAGAAAATTTCAAACAAACTATTGGCACAAAATACTATTTTTGGGTGGATCCTAAGTGGACTAGTTTCGGAACCAGTTACCACCATGACCACTCAGGTTGAGGAAATCTCAAACGAATACCTCAGTTCCCCCAAGCGGATAAGGGAATTAAAGCAGAAGCTATAGTCTTACCGCAACTAACAAATATGCTTCCAAGCTGTCATATAAATAGCACGCATTGGCAAAAGGTTTCACACCTAAAGCTAGCAGATCTCAACTGCAACACCCCCGCTCAAATAGACATTCTATTAGGCAGCGATCTCATACCTCAGATAATACTCGAGGGTGTTGAGAAAATTTCAAACAAACTATTGGCACAAAATACTATTTTTGGGTGGATCCTAAGTGGACTAGTTTCGGAACCAGTTACCACCATGACCACTGAGGTTGAGGAAATCTCAAACGAATACCTCAGTTCCCCCAAGCGGATAAGAGAATTAAAGCAGGAGCTATAGTCTTACCGCAACTAACAAATATGCTTCCAAGCTATCATATAAATAGCAAGCATTGGCAAAAGGTTTCACACCTAAAGCTAGCAGATCCTAACTGCAACACCCCCGCTCAAATAGACATTCTATTAGGCAGCGATCTCATACCTCAGATAATACTCGAGGTTGTTGAGAAAATTTCAAACAAACTATTGGCACAAAATACTATTTTTGGGTGGATCCTAAGTGGACTAGTTTCGGAACCAGTTACCACCATGACCACTCAGGTTGAGGAAATCTCAAACGAATACCTCAGTTCCCCCAAGCGGATAAGAGAATTAAAGCAGAAGCTATAGTCTTACCGCAACTAACAAATATGCTTCCAAGCTGTCATATAAATAGCAAGCATTGGCAAAAGGTTTCACACCTAAAGCTAGCAGATCTCAACTGTAACACCCCCGCTCAAATAGACATTCTATTAGGCAGCGATCTCATACCTCAGATAATACTCGAGGGTGTTGAGAAAATTTCAAACAAACTATTGGCACAAAATACTATTTTTGGGTGGATCCTAAGTGGACTAGTTTCGGAACCAGTTACCACCATGACCACTCAGGTTGAGGAAATCTCAAACGAATACCTCAGTTCCCCCAAGCGGATAAGAGAATTAAAGCAGAAGCTATAGTCTTACCGCAACTAACAAATATGCTTCCAAGCTGTCATATAAATAGCAAGCATTGGCAAAAGGTTTCACACCTAAAGCTAGCAGATCTCAACTGCAACACCCCCGCTCAAATAGACATTCTATTAGGCAGCGATCTCATACCTCAGATAATACTCGAGGGTGTTGAGAAAATTTCAAACAAACTATTGGCACAAAATACTATTTTTGGGTGGATCCTAAGTGGACTAGTTTCGGAACCAGTTACCACCATGACCACTCAGGTTGAGGAAATCTCAAACGAATACCTCAGTTCCCCCAAGCGGATAAGAGAATTAAAGCAGAAGCTATAGTCTTACCGCAACTAACAAATATGCTTCCAAGCTATCATATAAATAGCAAGCATTGGCAAAAGGTTTCACACCTAAAGCTAGCAGATCCCAACTGCAACACCCCCGCTCAAATAGAGATTCTATTAGGCAGCGATCTCATACCTCAGATAATACTCGAGGTTGTCGAGAAAATTTCAAACAAACTATTGGCACAAAATACTATTTTTGGGTGGATCCTAAGTGGACTAGTTTCGGAACCAGTTACCACCATGACCACTCAGGTTGAGGAAATCTCAAACGAATACCTCAGTTCACAATAATCCCATTACTCTAATTTCCCCCCAAGCGGCTAAGAGAATTAAAGCAGAAGCTATAGTCTTACCGCAACTAACAAATATTCTTCCAAGCTATCATATAAATAGCAAGCATTGGCAAAAGGTTTCATACCTTAAGCTAGCAGATCCCAACTGCAACACCCCCGCTCAAATAGACATTCTATTAGGCAGCGATCTCATACCTCAGATAATACTCGAGGTTGTTGAGAAAATTTCAAACAAACTATTGGCACAAAATACTATTTTTGGGTGGATCCTAAGTGGACTAGTTTCGGAACCAGTTACCACCATGACCACTCAGGTTGAGGAAATCTCAAACGAATACCTAAGTTCACAATAATCCCATTACTCTAATTTCCCCCCAAGCGGATAAGAGAATTAAAGCAGAAGCTATAGTCTTACCGCAACTAACAAATATGCTTCCAAGCTATCATATAAATAGCAAGCATTGGCAAAAGGTTTCACACCTAAAGCTAGCAGATCCCAACTGCAACACCCCCGCTCAAATAGACATTCTATTAGGCAGCGATCTCATACCTCAGATAATACTCGGGGGTGTTGAGAAAATTTCAAACAAACTATTGGCACAAAATACTATTTTTGGGTGGATCCTGAGTGGACTAGTTTCGGAACCAGTTACCACCATGACCGCTCAGGTTGAGGAAATCTCAAACGAATACCTCAGTTCACAATAATGCCATTACTCTAATTTCCCCCCAAGCGGATAAGAGAATTAAAGCAGAAGCTATAGTCTTACCGCAACTAACAAATATGCTTCCAAGCTTTCATATAAATAGCAAGCAATGGCAAAAGCTTTCACACCTAAAGCTAGCATATCCCAACTGCAACACCCCCGCTCAAATAGACATTCTATTAGGCAGCGATCTCATACCTCAGATAATACTCGAGGGTGTTGCGAAAATTTCAAACAAACTATTGGCACAAAATACTATTTTTGGGTGGATCCTAAGTGGACTAGTTTCGGAACCAGTTACCACCATGACCACTCAGGTTGAGGAAATCTCAAACGAATACCTCAGTTCACAATAATCCCATTACTCTAATTTCCCCCCAAGCGGATAAGAGAATTAAAGCAGAAGCTATAGTCTTACCGCAACTAACAAATATGCTTCCAAGCTGTCATATAAAGAGCAAGCATTGGCAAAAGCTTTCACACCTAAAGCTAGCAGATCTCAACTGCAACACCCCCGCTCAAATAGACATTCTATTAGGCAGCGATCTCATACCTCAGATAATACTCGAGGGTGTTGCGAAAATTTCAAACAAACTATTGGCACAAAATACTATTTTTGGGTGGATCCTAAGTGGACTAGTTTCGGAACCAGTTACCACCATGACCACTCAGGTTGAGGAAATCTCAAACGAATACCTCAGTTCACAATAATCCCATTACTCTAATTTTCCCCCAAGCGGATAAGAGAATTAAAGCAGAAGCTATAGTCTTACCGCAACTAACAAATATGCTTCCAAGCTATCATATAAATAGCAAGCATTGGCAAAAGGTTTCACACCTAAAGCTAGCAGATCCCAACTGCAACACCCCCGCTCAAATAGACATTCTATTAGGCAGCGATCTCATACCTCAGATAATACTCGAGGGTGTTGCGAAAATTTCAAACAAACTATTGGCACAAAATACTATTTTTGGGTGGATCCTGAGTGGACTAGTTTCGGAACCAGTTACCACCATGACCACTCAGGTTGAGGAAATCTCAAACGAATACCTCAGTTCACAATAATCCCATTACTCTAATTTCCCCCCAAGCGGATAAGAGAATTAAAGCAGAAGCTATAGTCTTACCGCAACTAACAAATATGCTTCCAAGCTATTATATAAATAGCAAGCATTGGCAAAAGGTTTCACACCTAAAGCTAGCAGATCCCAACTGCAACACCCCCGCTCAAATAGACATTCTATTAGGCAGCAATCTCATACCTCAGAGGGGCAGTTAGTTTCGGAACCAGTTACCACCATGACCACTCAGGTTGAGGAAATCTCAAACGAATACCTCAGTTCACAATAATCCCACTACTCTAATTTCCCCCCAAGCGGATAAGAGAATTAAAGCAGAAGCTATAGTCTTACCGCAACTAACAAATATGCTTCCAAGCTATCATATAAATAGCAAGCATTGGCAAAAGGTTTCATACCTAAAGCTAGCAGATCCCAACTGCAACACCCCCGCTCAAATAGACATTCTATTAGGCAGCGATCTCATACCTCAGATAATACTCGAGGTTGTTGAGAAAATTTCAAACAAACTATTGGCACAAAATACTATTTTTGGGTGGATCCTAAGTGGACTAGTTTCGGAACCAGTTACCACCATGACCACTCAGGTTGAGGAAATCTCAAACGAATACCTAAGTTCACAATAATCCCATTACTCTAATTTCCCCCCAAGCGGATAAGAGAATTAAAGCAGAAGCTATAGTCTTACCGCAACTAACAAATATGCTTCCAAGCTATCATATAAATAGCAAGCATTGGCAAAAGGTTTCACACCTAAAGCTAGCAGATCTCAACTGCAACACCCCCGCTCAAATAGACATTCTATTAGGCAGCGATCTCATACCTCAGATAATACTCGAGGGTGTTGAGAAAATTTCAAACAAACTATTGGCACAAAATACTATTTTTGGGTGGATCCTAAGTGGACTAGTTTCGGAACCAGTTACCACCATGACCACTCAGGTTGAGGAAATCTCAAACGAATACCTCAGTTCCCCCAAGCGGATAAGAGAATTAAAGCAGAAGCTATAGTCTTACCGCAACTAACAAATATGCTTCCAAGCTGTCACATAAATAGCAAGCATTGGCAAAAGCTTTCACACCTAACGCTAGCAGATCCCAACTGCAACACCCCCGCTCAAATAGACATTCTATTAGGCAGCGATCTCCTACCTCAGATAATACTCGAGGGTGTTGAGAAAATGTCAAACAAACTATTGGCGCAAAATACTATTTTTGGGTGGATCCTAAATGGACTAGTTTCGGAACCAGTTAACACCATGACCACTCAGGTTGGGGAAATCTCAAACGAATACCTCAGTTCACAATAATCCCATTACTCTAATTTCCCCCCAAGCGGATAAGAGAATTAAAGCAGAAGCTATAGTCTTACCTCAACTAACAAATATGCTTCCAAGCTGTCATATAAATAGCAAGCATTGGCAAAAGGTTTCACACCTAAAGCTAGCAGATCCCAACTGCAACACCCCCGCTCAAATAGACATTCTATTAGGCAGCAATCTCATACCTCAGATAATACTCGAGGGTGTTGAGAAAATTTCAAACAAACTATTGGCACAAAATACTATTTTTGGGTGGATCCTAAGTGGACTAGTTTCGGAACCAGTTACCACCATGACCACTCAGGTTGAGCAAATCTCAAACGAATACCTCAGTTCACAATAATCCCATTACTCTAATTTCCCCCCAGGCGGATAAGAGAATTAAAGCAGAAGCTATAGTCTTACCGCAACTAACAAATATGCTTCCAAGCTATCATATAAATAGCAAGCATTGGCAAAAGGTTTCACACCTAAAGCTAGCAGATCCCAACTGCAACACCCCCGCTCAAATAGACATTCTATTAGGCAGCGATCTCATACCTCAGATAATACTCGATGGTGTTGAGAAAATTTCAAACAAACTATTGGCACAAAATACTATTTTTGGGTGGATCCTAAGTGGACTAGTTTCGGAACCAGTTACCACCATGACCACTCAGGTTGAGGAAATCTCAAACGAATACCTCAGTTCCCCCAAGCGGATAAGAGAACTAAAGCAGAAGCTATAGTCTTACCGCAACTAACAAATATGCTTCCAAGCTGTCATATAAATAGCAAGCATTGGCAAAAGGTTTCACACCTAAAGCTAGCAGATCCCAACTGCAACACCCCCGCTCAAATAGACATTCTATTAGGCAGCGATCTCATACCTCAGATAATACTCGAGGGTGGTGAGAAAATTTCAAACAAACTATTGGCACAAAATACTATTTTTGGGTGGATCCTAAGTGGACTAGTTTCGGAACCAGTTACCACCATGACCACTCAGGTTGAGGAAATCTCAAACGAATACCTCAGTTCCCCCAAGCGGATAAGAGAATTAAAGGAGAAGCTATAGTCTTACCGCAACTAACAAATATGCTTCCAAGCTGTCATATAAATAGCAAGCATTGGCAAAAGGTTTCACACCTAAAGCTAGCAGATCTCAACTGCAACACCCCCGCTCAAATAGACATTCTATTAGGCAGCGATCTCATACCTCAGATAATACTCGAGGGTGTTGAGAAAATTTCAAACAAACTATTGGCACAAAATACTATTTTTGGGTGGATCCTAAGTGGACTAGTTTCGGAACCAGTTACCACCATGACCACTCAGGTTGAGGAAATCTCAAACGAATACCTCAGTTCCCCCAAGCGGATAAGAGAATTAAAGCAGAAGCTATAGTCTTACCGCAACTAACAAATATGCTTCCAAGCTGTCATATAAATAGCAAGCATTGGCAAAAGGTTTCACACCTAAAGCTAGCAGATCTCAACTGCAACACCCCCGCTCAAATAGACATTCTATTAGGCAGCGATCTCATACCTCAGATAATACTCGAGGGTGTTGAGAAAATTTCAAACAAACTATTGGCACAAAATACTATTTTTGGGTGGATCCTAAGTGGACTAGTTTCGGAACCAGTTACCACCATGACCACTCAGGTTGAGGAAATCTCAAACGAATACCTCAGTTCCCCCAAGCGGATAAGAGAATTAAAGCAGAAGCTATAGTCTTACCGCAACTAACAAATATGCTTCCAAGCTATCATATAAATAGCAAGCATTGGCAAAAGGTTTCACACCTAAAGCTAGCAGATCCTAACTGCAACACCCCCGCTCAAATAGACATTCTATTAGGCAGCGATCTCATACCTCAGATAATACTCGAGGTTGTTGAGAAAATTTCAAACAAACTATTGGCACAAAATACTATTTTTGGGTGGATCCTAAGTGGACTAGTTTCGGAACCAGTTACCACCATGACCACTCAGGTTGAGGAAATCTCAAACGAATACCTCAGTTCCCCCAAGCGGATAAGAGAACTAAAGCAGAAGCTATAGTCTTACCGCAACTAACAAATATGCTTCCAAGCTGTCATATAAATAGCAAGCATTGGCAAAAGGTTTCACACCTAAAGCTAGCAGATCCCAACTGCAACACCCCCGCTCAAATAGACATTCTATTAGGCAGCGATCTCATACCTCAGATAATACTCGAGGGTGGTGAGAAAATTTCAAACAAACTATTGGCACAAAATACTATTCTTGGGTGGATCCTAAGTGGACTAGTTTCGGAACCAGTTACCACCATGACCACTCAGGTTGAGGAAATCTCAAACGAATACCTCAGTTCAGCCAAGCGGATAAGAGAATTAAAGGAGAAGCTATAGTCTTACCGCAACTAACAAATATGCTTCCAAGCTGTCATATAAATAGCAAGCATTGGCAAAAGGTTTCACACCTAAAGCTAGCAGATCTCAACTGCAACACCCCCGCTCAAATAGACATTCTATTAGGCAGCGATCTCATACCTCAGATAATAATCGAGGGTGTTGAGAAAATTTCAAACAAACTATTGGCACAAAATACTATTTTTGGGTGGATCCTAAGTGGACTAGTTTCGGAACCAGTTACCACCATGACCACTCAGGTTGAGGAAATCTCAAACGAATACCTCAGTTCCCCCAAGCGGATAAGAGAATTAAAGCAGAAGCTATAGTCTTACCGCAACTAACAAATATGCTTCCAAGCTGTCATATAAATAGCAAGCATTGGCAAAAGGTTTCACACCTAAAGCTAGCAGATCTCAACTGCAACACCCCCGCTCAAATAGACATTCTATTAGGCAGCGATCTCATACCTCAGATAATACTCGAGGGTGTTGAGAAAATTTCAAACAAACTATTGGCACAAAATACTATTTTTGGGTGGATCCTAAGTGGACTAGTTTCGGAACCAGTTACCACCATGACCACTCAGGTTGAGGAAATCTCAAACGAATACCTCAGTTCCCCCAAGCGGATAAGAGAATTAAAGCAGAAGCTATAGTCTTACCGCAACTAACAAATATGCTTCCAAGCTATCATATAAATAGCAAGCATTGGCAAAAGGTTTCACACCTAAAGCTAGCAGATCCTAACTGCAACACCCCCGCTCAAATAGACATTCTATTAGGCAGCGATCTCATACCTCAGATAATACTCGAGGTTGTTGAGAAAATTTCAAACAAACTATTGGCACAAAATACTATTTTTGGGTGGATCCTAAGTGGACTAGTTTCGGAACCAGTTACCACCATGACCACTCAGGTTGAGGAAATCTCAAACGAATACCTCAGTTCCCCCAAGCGGATAAGAGAATTAAAGCAGAAGCTATAGTCTTACCGCAGCTAACAAATATTCTTCCAAGCTGTCATATAAATAGCAAGCATTGGCAAAAGGTTTCACACCTAAAGCTAGCAGACCCCAACTGCAACACCCCCGCTCAAATAGACATTCTATTAGGCAGCGATCTCATACCTCAGATAATACTCGAGGGTGGTGAGAAAATTTCAAACAAACTATTGGCACAAAATACTATTTTTGGGTGGATCCTAAGTGGACTAGTTTCGGAACCAGTTACCACCATGACCACTCAGGTTGAGGAAATCTCAAACGAATACCTCAGTTCCCCCAAGCGGATAAGAGAATTAAAGGAGAAGCTATAGTCTTACCGCAACTAACAAATATGCTTCCAAGCTGTCATATAAATAGCAAGCATTGGCAAAAGGTTTCACACCTAAAGCTAGCAGATCTCAACTGCAACACCCCCGCTCAAATAGACATTCTATTAGGCAGCGATCTCATACCTCAGATAATACTCGAGGGTGTTGAGAAAATTTCAAACAAACTATTGGCACAAAGTACTATTTTTGGGTGGATCCTAAGTGGACTAGTTTCGGAACCAGTTACCACCATGACCACTCAGGTTGAGGAAATCTCAAACGAATACCTCAGTTCCCCCAAGCGGATAAGAGAATTAAAGCAGAAGCTATAGTCTTACCGCAACTAACAAATATGCTTCCAAGCTGTCATATAAATAGCAAGCATTGGCAAAAGGTTTCACACCTAAAGCTAGCAGATCTCAACTGCAACACCCCCGCTTAAATAGACATTCTATTAGGCAGCGATCTCATACCTCAGATAATACTCGAGGGTGTTGAGAAAATTTCAAACAAACTATTGGCACAAAATACTATTTTTGGGTGGATCCTAAGTGGACTAGTTTCGGAACCAGTTACCACCATGACCACTCAGGTTGAGGAAATCTCAAACGAATACCTCAGTTCCCCCAAGCGGATAAGAGAATTAAAGCAGAAGCTATAGTCTTACCGCAACTAACAAATATGCTTCCAAGCTATCATATAAATAGCAAGCATTGGCAAAAGGTTTCACACCTAAAGCTAGCAGATCCTAACTGCAACACCCCCGCTCAAATAGACATTCTATTAGGCAGCGATCTCATACCTCAGATAATACTCGAGGTTGTTGAGAAAATTTCAAACAAACTATTGGCACAAAATACTATTTTTGGGTGGATCCTAAGTGGACTAGTTTCGGAACCAGTTACCACCATGACCACTCAGGTTGAGGAAATCTCAAACGAATACCTCAGTTCCCCCAAGCGGATAAGAGAACTAAAGCAGAAGCTATAGTCTTACCGCAACTAACAAATATGCTTCCAAGCTGTCATATAAATAGCAAGCATTGGCAAAAGGTTTCACACCTAAAGCTAGCAGATCCCAACTGCAACACCCCCGCTCAAATAGACATTCTATTAGGCAGCGATCTCATACCTCAGATAATACTCGAGGGTGGTGAGAAAATTTCAAACAAACTATTGGCACAAAATACTATTCTTGGGTGGATCCTAAGTGGACTAGTTTCGGAACCAGTTACCACCATGACCACTCAGGTTGAGGAAATCTCAAACGAATACCTCAGTTCAGCCAAGCGGATAAGAGAATTAAAGGAGAAGCTATAGTCTTACCGCAACTAACAAATATGCTTCCAAGCTGTCATATAAATAGCAAGCATTGGCAAAAGGTTTCACACCTAAAGCTAGCAGATCTCAACTGCAACACCCCCGCTCAAATAGACATTCTATTAGGCAGCGATCTCATACCTCAGATAATAATCGAGGGTGTTGAGAAAATTTCAAACAAACTATTGGCACAAAATACTATTTTTGGGTGGATCCTAAGTGGACTAGTTTCGGAACCAGTTACCACCATGACCACTCAGGTTGAGGAAATCTCAAACGAATACCTCAGTTCCCCCAAGCGGATAAGAGAATTAAAGCAGAAGCTATAGTCTTACCGCAACTAACAAATATGCTTCCAAGCTGTCATATAAATAGCAAGCATTGGCAAAAGGTTTCACACCTAAAGCTAGCAGATCTCAACTGCAACACCCCCGCTCAAATAGACATTCTATTAGGCAGCGATCTCATACCTCAGATAATACTCGAGGGTGTTGAGAAAATTTCAAACAAACTATTGGCACAAAATACTATTTTTGGGTGGATCCTAAGTGGACTAGTTTCGGAACCAGTTACCACCATGACCACTCAGGTTGAGGAAATCTCAAACGAATACCTCAGTTCCCCCAAGCGGATAAGAGAATTAAAGCAGAAGCTATAGTCTTACCGCAACTAACAAATATGCTTCCAAGCTATCATATAAATAGCAAGCATTGGCAAAAGGTTTCACACCTAAAGCTAGCAGATCCTAACTGCAACACCCCCGCTCAAATAGACATTCTATTAGGCAGCGATCTCATACCTCAGATAATACTCGAGGTTGTTGAGAAAATTTCAAACAAACTATTGGCACAAAATACTATTTTTGGGTGGATCCTAAGTGGACTAGTTTCGGAACCAGTTACCACCATGACCACTCAGGTTGAGGAAATCTCAAACGAATACCTCAGTTCCCCCAAGCGGATAAGAGAATTAAAGCAGAAGCTATAGTCTTACCGCAGCTAACAAATATTCTTCCAAGCTGTCATATAAATAGCAAGCATTGGCAAAAGGTTTCACACCTAAAGCTAGCAGATCTCAACTGCAACACCCCCGCTCAAATAGACATTCTATTAGGCAGCGATCTCATACCTCAGATAATACTCGAGGGTGTTGAGAAAATTTCAAACAAACTATTGGCACAAAATACTATTTTTGGGTGGATCCTAAGTGGACTAGTTTCGGAACCAGTTACCACCATGACCACTCAGGTTGAGGAAATCTCAAACGAATACCTCAGTTCCCCCAAGCGGATAAGAGAATTAAAGCAGAAGCTATAGTCTTACCGCAACTAACAAATATGCTTCCAAGCTATCATATAAATAGCAAGCATTGGCAAAAGGTTTCACACCTAAAGCTAGCAGATCCCAACTGCAACACCCCCGCTCAAATAGACATTCTATTAGGCAGCGATCTCATACCTCAGATAATACTCGAGGTTGTCGAGAAAATTTCAAACAAACTATTGGCACAAAATACTATTTTTGGGTGGATCCTAAGTGGACTAGTTTCGGAACCAGTTACCACCATGACTACTCAGGTTGAGGAAATCTCAAACGAATACCTCAGTTCACAATAATCCCATTACTCTAATTTCCCCCCAAGCCGCTAAGAGAATTAAAGCAGAAGCTATAGTCTTACCGCAACTAACAAATATTCTTCCAAGCTATCATATAAATAGCAAGCATTGGCAAAAGGTTTCATACCTAAAGCTAGCAGATCCCAACTGCAACACCCCCGCTCAAATAGACATTCTATTAGGCAGCGATCTCATACCTCAGATAATACTCGAGGTTGTTGAGAAAATTTCAAACAAACTATTGGCACAAAATACTATTTTTGGGTGGATCCTAAGTGGACTAGTTTCGGAACCAGTTACCACCATGACCACTCAGGTTGAGGAAATCTCAAACGAATACCTAAGTTCACAATAATCCCATTACTCTAATTTCCCCCCAAGCGGATAAGAGAATTAAAGCAGAAGCTATAGTCTTACCGCAACTAACAAATATGCTTCCAAGCTATCATATAAATAGCAAGCATTGGCAAAAGGTTTCACACCTAAAGCTAGCAGATCCCAACTGCAACACCTCCGCTCAAATAGACATTCTATTAGGCAGCGATCTCATACCTCAGATAATACTCGAGGGTGTTGAGAAAATTTCAAACAAACTATTGGCACAAAATACTATTTTTGGGTGGATCCTGAGTGGACTAGTTTCGGAACCAGTTACCACCATGACCGCTCAGGTTGAGGAAATCTCAAACGAATACCTCAGTTCACAATAATGCCATTACTCTAATTTCCCCCTAAGCGGATAAGAGAATTAAAGCAGAAGCTATAGTCTTACCGCAACTAACAAATATGCTTCCAAGCTTTCATATAAATAGCAAGCAATGGCAAAAGCTTTCACACCTAAAGCTAGCATATCCCAACTGCAACACCCCCGCTCAAATAGACATTCTATTAGGCAGCGATCTCATACCTCAGATAATACTCGAGGGTGTTGCGAAAATTTCAAACAAACTATTGGCACAAAATACTATTTTTGGGTGGATCCTAAGTGGACTAGTTTCGGAACCAGTTACCACCATGACCACTCAGGTTGAGGAAATCTCAAACGAATACCTCAGTTCACAATAATCCCATTACTCTAATTTCCCCCCAAGCGGATAAGAGAATTAAAGCAGAAGCTATAGTCTTACCGCAACTAACAAATATGCTTCCAAGCTGCCATATAAAGAGCAAGTATTGGCAAAAGCTTTCACACCTAAAGCTAGCAGATCCAATCTGCAACACCCCCGCTCAAATAGACATTCTATTAGGCAGCGATCTCATACCTCAGATAATACTCGAGGGTGTTGCGAAAATTTCAAACAAACTATTGGCACAAAATACTATTTTTGGGTGGATCCTAAGTGGACTAGTTTCGGAACCAGTTACCACCATGACCACTCAGGTTGAGGAAATCTCAAACGAATACCTCAGTTCACAATAATCCCATTACTCTAATTTCCCCCCAAGCGGATAAGAGAATTAAAGCAGAAGCTATAGTCTTACCGCAACTAACAAATATGCTTCCAAGCTATCATATAAATAGCAAGCATTGGCAAAAGGTTTCACACCTAAAGCTAGCAGATCCCAACTGCAACACCCCCGCTCAAATAGACATTCTATTAGGCAGCGATCTCATACCTCAGATAATACTCGAGGGTGTTGCGAAAATTTCAAACAAACTATTGGCACAAAATACTATTTTTGGGTGGATCCTGAGTGGACTAGTTTCGGAACCAGTTACCACCATGACCACTCAGGTTGAGGAAATCTCAAACGAATACCTCAGTTCACAATAATCCCATTACTCTAATTTCCCCCCAAGCGGATAAGAGAATTAAAGCAGAAGCTATAGTCTTACCGCAACTAACAAATATGCTTCCAAGCTATTATATAAATAGCAAGCATTGGCAAAAGGTTTCACACCTAAAGCTAGCAGATCCCAACTGCAACACCCCCGCTCAAATAGACATTCTATTAGGCAGCAATCTCATACCTCAGAGGGGCAGTTAGTTTCGGAACCAGTTACCACCATGACCACTCAGGTTGAGGAAATCTCAAACGAATACCTCTGTTCACAATAATCCCACTACTCTAATTTCCCCCCAAGCGGATAAGAGAATTAAAGCAGAAGCTATAGTCTTACCGCAACTAACAAATATGCTTCTAAGCTATCATATAAATAGCAAGCATTGGCAAAAGGTTTCATACCTAAAGCTAGCAGATCCCAACTGCAACACCCCCGCTCAAATAGACATTCTATTAGGCAGCGATCTCATACCTCAGATAATACTCGAGGGTGTTGCGAAAATTTCAAACAAACTATTGGCACAAAATACTATTTTTGGGTGGATCCTGAGTGGACTAGTTTCGGAACCAGTTACCACCATGACCACTCAGGTTGAGGAAATCTCAAACGAATACCTCAGTTCACAATAATCCCATTACTCTAATTTCCCCCCAAGCGGATAAGAGAATTAAAGCAGAAGCTATAGTCTTACCGCAACTAACAAATATGCTTCCAAGCTATCATATAAATAGCAAGCATTGGCAAAAGGTTTCATACCTAAAGCTAGCAGATCCCAACTGCAACACCCCCGCTCAAATAGACATTCTATTAGGCAGCGATCTCATACCTCAGATAATACTCGAGGGTGTTGCGAAAATTTCAAACAAACTATTGGCACAAAATACTATTTTTGGGTGGATCCTGAGTGGACTAGTTTCGGAACCAGTTACCACCATGACCACTCAGGTTGAGGAAATCTCAAACGAATACCTCAGTTCACAATAATCCCATTACTCTAATTTCCCCCCAAGCGGATAAGAGAATTAAAGCAGAAGCTATAGTCTTACCGCAACTAACAAATATGCTTCCAAGCTATCATATAAATAGCAAGCATTGGCAAAAGGTTTCACACCTAAAGCTAGCAGATCCCAACTGCAACACCCCCGCTCAAATAGACATTCTATTAGGCAGCAATCTCATACCTCAGAGGGGCAGTTAGTTTCGGAACCAGTTACCACCATGACCACTCAGGTTGAGGAAATCTCAAACGAATACCTCAGTTCACAATAATCCCATTACTCTAATTTCCCCCCAAGCGGATAAGAGAATTAAAGCAGAAGCTATAGTCTTACCGCAACTAACAAATATGCTTCCAAGCTATCATATAAATAGCAAGCATTGGCAAAAGGTTTCATACCTAAAGCTAGCAGATCCCAACTGCAACACCCCCGCTCAAATAGACATTCTATTAGGCAGCGATCTCATACCTCAGATAATACTCGAGGTTGTTGAGAAAATTTCAAACAAACTATTGGCACAAAATACTATTTTTGGGTGGATCCTAAGTGGACTAGTTTCGGAACCAGTTACCACCATGACCACTCAGGTTGAGGAAATCTCAAACGAATACCTAAGTTCACAATAA
Source organism: Bactrocera oleae (assembly GCF_042242935.1). Taxonomy (NCBI): domain Eukaryota; kingdom Metazoa; phylum Arthropoda; class Insecta; order Diptera; family Tephritidae; genus Bactrocera; species Bactrocera oleae. Next base: position 11,685,082 of record NC_091541.1, on the reverse strand, counting down.
TCCCATTACTCTAATTTCCCCCCAAGCGGATAAGAGAATTAAAGCAGAAGCTATAGTCTTACCGCAGCTAACAAATATGCTTCCAAGCTATCATATAAATAGCAAGCATTGGCAAAAGGTTTCACACCTAAAGCTAGCAGATCTCAACTGCAACACCCCCGCTCAAATAGACATTCTATTAGGCAGCGATCTCATACCTCAGATAATACTTGAGGGTGTTGAGAAAATTTCAAACAAACTATTGGCACAAAATACTATTTTTGGGTGGATCCTAAGTGGACTAGTTTCGGAACCAGTTACCACCATGACCACTCAGGTTGAGGAAATCTCAAACGAATACCTCAGTTCACAATAATGCCATTACTCTAATTTCCCCCTAAGCGAAAAAGAGAATTAAAGCAGAAGCTATAGTCTTACCGCAACTAACAAATATGCTTCCAAGCTTTCATATAAATAGCAAGCAATGGCAAAAGCTTTCACACCTAAAGCTAGCATATCCCAACTGCAACACCCCCGCTCAAATAGACATTCTATTAGGCAGCGATCTCATACCTCAGATAATACTTGAGGGTGTTGAGAAAATTTCAAACAAACTATTGGCACAAAATACTATTTTTGGGTGGATCCTGAGTGGACTAGTTTCGGAACCAGTTACCACCATGACCGCTCAGGTTGAGGAAATCTCAAACGAATACCTCAGTTCACAATAATGCCATTACTCTAATTTCCCCCTAAGCGGATAAGAGAATTAAAGCAGAAGCTATAGTCTTACCGCAACTAACAAATATGCTTCCAAGCTTTCATATAAATAGCAAGCAATGGCAAAAGCTTTCACACCTAAAGCTAGCATATCCCAACTGCAACACCCCCGCTCAAATAGACATTCTATTAGGCAGCGATCTCATACCTCAGATAATACTCGAGGGTGTTGCGAAAATTTCAAACAAACTATTGGCACAAAATACTATTTTTGGGTGGATCCTAAGTGGACTAGTTTCGGAACCAGTTACCACCATGACCACTCAGGTTGAGGAAATCTCAAACGAATACCTCAGTTCACAATAATCCCATTACTCTAATTTCCCCCCAAGCGGATAAGAGAATTAAAGCAGAAGCTATAGTCTTACCGCAACTAACAAATATGCTTCCAAGCTGTCATATAAAGAGCAAGTATTGGCAAAAGCTTTCACACCTAAAGCTAGCAGATCCAATCTGCAACACCCCCGCTCAAATAGACATTCTATTAGGCAGCGATCTCATACCTCAGATAATACTCGAGGGTGTTGCGAAAATTTCAAACAAACTATTGGCACAAAATACTATTTTTGGGTGGATCCTAAGTGGACTAGTTTCGGAACCAGTTACCACCATGACCACTCAGGTTGAGGAAATCTCAAACGAATACCTCAGTTCACAATAATCCCATTACTCTAATTTCCCCCCAAGCGGATAAGAGAATTAAAGCAGAAGCTATAGTCTTACCGCAACTAACAAATATGCTTCCAAGCTATCATATAAATAGCAAGCATTGGCAAAAGGTTTCACACCTAAAGCTAGCAGATCCCAACTGCAACACCCCCGCTCAAATAGACATTCTATTAGGCAGCGATCTCATACCTCAGATAATACTCGAGGGTGTTGCGAAAATTTCAAACAAACTATTGGCACAAAATACTATTTTTGGGTGGATCCTGAGTGGACTAGTTTCGGAACCAGTTACCACCATGACCACTCAGGTTGAGGAAATCTCAAACGAATACCTCAGTTCACAATAATCCCATTACTCTAATTTCCCCCCAAGCGGATAAGAGAATTAAAGCAGAAGCTATAGTCTTACCGCAACTAACAAATATGCTTCCAAGCTATTATATAAATAGCAAGCATTGGCAAAAGGTTTCACACCTAAAGCTAGCAGATCCCAACTGCAACACCCCCGCTCAAATAGACATTCTATTAGGCAGCAATCTCATACCTCAGAGGGGCAGTTAGTTTCGGAACCAGTTACCACCATGACCACTCAGGTTGAGGAAATCTCAAACGAATACCTCAGTTCACAATAATCCCACTACTCTAATTTCCCCCCAAGCGGATAAGAGAATTAAAGCAGAAGCTATAGTCTTACCGCAACTAACAAATATGCTTCCAAGCTATCATATAAATAGCAAGCATTGGCAAAAGGTTTCATACCTAAAGCTAGCAGATCCCAACTGCAACACCCCCGCTCAAATAGACATTCTATTAGGCAGCGATCTCATACCTCAGATAATACTCGAGGGTGTTGCGAAAATTTCAAACAAACTATTGGCACAAAATACTATTTTTGGGTGGATCCTGAGTGGACTAGTTTCGGAACCAGTTACCACCATGACCACTCAGGTTGAGGAAATCTCAAACGAATACCTCAGTTCACAATAATCCCATTACTCTAATTTCCCCCCAAGCGGATAAGAGAATTAAAGCAGAAGCTATAGTCTTACCGCAACTAACAAATATGCTTCCAAGCTATCATATAAATAGCAAGCATTGGCAAAAGGTTTCATACCTAAAGCTAGCAGATCCCAACTGCAACACCCCCGCTCAAATAGACATTCTATTAGGCAGCGATCTCATACCTCAGATAATACTCGAGGGTGTTGCGAAAATTTCAAACAAACTATTGGCACAAAATACTATTTTTGGGTGGATCCTGAGTGGACTAGTTTCGGAACCAGTTACCACCATGACCACTCAGGTTGAGGAAATCTCAAACGAATACCTCAGTTCACAATAATCCCATTACTCTAATTTCCCCCCAAGCGGATAAGAGAATTAAAGCAGAAGCTATAGTCTTACCGCAACTAACAAATATGCTTCCAAGCTATCATATAAATAGCAAGCATTGGCAAAAGGTTTCACACCTAAAGCTAGCAGATCCCAACTGCAACACCCCCGCTCAAATAGACATTCTATTAGGCAGCAATCTCATACCTCAGAGGGGCAGTTAGTTTCGGAACCAGTTACCACCATGACCACTCAGGTTGAGGAAATCTCAAACGAATACCTCAGTTCACAATAATCCCATTACTCTAATTTCCCCCCAAGCGGATAAGAGAATTAAAGCAGAAGCTATAGTCTTACCGCAACTAACAAATATGCTTCCAAGCTATCATATAAATAGCAAGCATTGGCAAAAGGTTTCATACCTAAAGCTAGCAGATCCCAACTGCAACACCCCCGCTCAAATAGACATTCTATTAGGCAGCGATCTCATACCTCAGATAATACTCGAGGTTGTTGAGAAAATTTCAAACAAACTATTGGCACAAAATACTATTTTTGGGTGGATCCTAAGTGGACTAGTTTCGGAACCAGTTACCACCATGACCACTCAGGTTGAGGAAATCTCAAACGAATACCTAAGTTCACAATAATCCCATTACTCTAATTTCCCCCCAAGCGGATAAGAGAATTAAAGCAGAAGCTATAGTCTTACCGCAACTAACAAATATGCTTCCAAGCTATCATATAAATAGCAAGCATTGGCAAAAGGTTTCACACCTAAAGCTAGCAGATCTCAACTGCAACACCCCCGCTCAAATAGACATTCTATTAGGCAGCGATCTCATACCTCAGATAATACTTGAGGGTGTTGAGAAAATTTCAAACAAACTATTGGCACAAAATACTATTTTTGGGTGGATCCTAAGTGGACTAGTTTCGGAACCAGTTACCACCATGACCACTCAGGTTGAGGAAATCTCAAACGAATACCTCAGTTCCCCCAAGCGGATAAGAGAATTAAAGGAGAAGCTATAGTCTTACCGCAACTAACAAATGTGCTTCCAAGCTGTCATATAAATAGCAAGCATTGGCAAAAGGTTTCACACCTAAAGCTAGCAGATCTCAACTGCAACACCCCCGCTCAAATAGACATTCTATTAGGCAGCGATCTCATACCTCAGATAATACTCGAGGGTGTTGAGAAAATTTCAAACAAACTATTGGCACAAAATACTATTTTTGGGTGGATCCTAAGTGGACTAGTTTCGGAACCAGTTACCACCATGACCACTCAGGTTGAGGAAATCTCAAACGAATACCTCAGTTCCCCCAAGCGGATAAGAGAATTAAAGCAGAAGCTATAGTCTTACCGCAACTAACAAATATGCTTCCAAGCTGTCATATAAATAGCAAGCATTGGCAAAAGGTTTCACACCTAAAGCTAGCAGATCTCAACTGCAACACCCCCGCTCAAATAGACATTCTATTAGGCAGCGATCTCATACCTCAGATAATACTCGAGGGTGTTGAGAAAATTTCAAACAAACTATTGGCACAAAATACTATTTTTGGGTGGATCCTAAGTGGACTAGTTTCGGAACCAGTTACCACCATGACCACTCAGGTTGAGGAAATCTCAAACGAATACCTCAGTTCCCCCAAGCGGATAAGAGAATTAAAGCAGAAGCTATAGTCTTACCGCAACTAACAAATATGCTTCCAAGCTATCATATAAATAGCAAGCATTGGCAAAAGGTTTCACACCTAAAGCTAGCAGATCCTAACTGCAACACCCCCGCTCAAATAGACATTCTATTAGGCAGCGATCTCATACCTCAGATAATACTCGAGGTTGTTGAGAAAATTTCAAACAAACTATTGGCACAAAATACTATTTTTGGGTGGATCCTAAGTGGACTAGTTTCGGAACCAGTTACCACCATGACCACTCAGGTTGAGGAAATCTCAAACGAATACCTCAGTTCCCCCAAGCGGATAAGAGAACTAAAGCAGAAGCTATAGTCTTACCGCAACTAACAAATATGCTTCCAAGCTGTCATATAAATAGCAAGCATTGGCAAAAGGTTTCACACCTAAAGCTAGCAGATCCCAACTGCAACACCCCCGCTCAAATAGACATTCTATTAGGCAGCGATCTCATACCTCAGATAATACTCGAGGGTGGTGAGAAAATTTCAAACAAACTATTGGCACAAAATACTATTTTTGGGTGGATCCTAAGTGGACTAGTTTCGGAACCAGTTACCACCATGACCACTCAGGTTGAGGAAATCTCAAACGAATACCTCAGTTCCCCCAAGCGGATAAGAGAATTAAAGGAGAAGCTATAGTCTTACCGCAACTAACAAATATGCTTCCAAGCTGTCATATAAATAGCAAGCATTGGCAAAAGGTTTCACACCTAAAGCTAGCAGATCTCAACTGCAACACCCCCGCTCAAATAGACATTCTATTAGGCAGCGATCTCATACCTCAGATAATACTCGAGGGTGTTGAGAAAATTTCAAACAAACTATTGGCACAAAATACTATTTTTGGGTGGATCCTAAGTGGACTAGTTTCGGAACCAGTTACCACCATGACCACTCAGGTTGAGGAAATCTCAAACGAATACCTCAGTTCCCCAAGCGGATAAGAGAATTAAAGCAGAAGCTATAGTCTTACCGCAACTAACAAATATGCTTCCAAGCTGTCATATAAATAGCAAGCATTGGCAAAAGGTTTCACACCTAAAGCTAGCAGATCTCAACTGCAACACCCCCGCTCAAATAGACATTCTATTAGGCAGCGATCTCATACCTCAGATAATACTTGAGGGTGTTGAGAAAATTTCAAACAAACTATTGGCACAAAATACTATTTTTGGGTGGATCCTGAGTGGACTAGTTTCGGAACCAGTTACCACCATGACCGCTCAGGTTGAGGAAATCTCAAACGAATACCTCAGTTCACAATAATGCCATTACTCTAATTTCCCCCTAAGCGGATAAGAGAATTAAAGCAGAAGCTATAGTCTTACCGCAACTAACAAATATGCTTCCAAGCTTTCATATAAATAGCAAGCAATGGCAAAAGCTTTCACACCTAAAGCTAGCATATCCCAACTGCAACACCCCCGCTCAAATAGACATTCTATTAGGCAGCGATCTCATACCTCAGATAATACTCGAGGGTGTTGCGAAAATTTCAAACAAACTATTGGCACAAAATACTATTTTTGGGTGGATCCTAAGTGGACTAGTTTCGGAACCAGTTACCACCATGACCACTCAGGTTGAGGAAATCTCAAACGAATACCTCAGTTCCCCAAGCGGATAAGAGAATTAAAGCAGAAGCTATAGTCTTACCGCAACTAACAAATATGCTTCCAAGCTATCATATAAATAGCAAGCATTGGCAAAAGGTTTCACACCTAAAGCTAGCAGATCCCAACTGCAGCACCCCCGCTCAAATAGACATTCTATTAGGCAGCGATCTCATACCTCAGATAATACTCGAGGGTGTTGAGAAAATTTCAAACAAACTATTGGCACAAAATACTATTTTTGGGTGGATCCTGAGTGGACTAGTTTCGGAACCAGTTACCACCATGACCGCTCAGGTTGAGGAAATCTCAAACGAATACCTCAGTTCACAATAATGCCATTACTCTAATTTCCCCCTAAGCGGATAAGAGAATTAAAGCAGAAGCTATAGTCTTACCGCAACTAACAAATATGCTTCCAAGCTTTCATATAAATAGCAAGCAATGGCAAAAGCTTTCACACCTAAAGCTAGCATATCCCAACTGCAACACCCCCGCTCAAATAGACATTCTATTAGGCAGCGATCTCATACCTCAGATAATACTCGAGGGTGTTGCGAAAATTTCAAACAAACTATTGGCACAAAATACTATTTTTGGGTGGATCCTAAGTGGACTAGTTTCGGAACCAGTTACCACCATGACCACTCAGGTTGAGGAAATCTCAAACGAATACCTCAGTTCCCCAAGCGGATAAGAGAATTAAAGCAGAAGCTATAGTCTTACCGCAACTAACAAATATGCTTCCAAGCTATCATATAAATAGCAAGCATTGGCAAAAGGTTTCACACCTAAAGCTAGCAGATCCCAACTGCAACACCCCCGCTCAAATAGACATTCTATTAGGCAGCGATCTCATACCTCAGATAATACTCGAGGGTGTTGAGAAAATTTCAAACAAACTATTGGCACAAAATACTATTTTTGGGTGGATCCTAAGTGGACTAGTTTCGGAACCAGTTACCACCATGACCACTCAGGTTGAGGAAATCTCAAACGAATACCTCAGTTCACAATAATCCCATTACTCTAATTTCCCCCCAAGCGGATAAGAGAATTAAAGCAGAAGCTATAGTCTTACCGCAACTAACAAATATGCTTCCAAGCTATCATATAAATAGCAAGCATTGGCAAAAGGTTTCACACCTAAAGCTAGCAGATCCCAACTGCAACACCCCCGCTCAAATAGACATTCTATTAGGCAGCGATCTCATACCTCAGATAATACTCGAGGGTGTTGCGAAAATTTCAAACAAACTATTGGCACAAAATACTATTTTTGGGTGGATCCTGAGTGGACTAGTTTCGGAACCAGTTACCACCATGACCACTCAGGTTGAGGAAATCTCAAACGAATACCTCAGTTCACAATAATCCCATTACTCTAATTTCCCCCCAAGCGGATAAGAGAATTAAAGCAGAAGCTATAGTCTTACCGCAACTAACAAATATGCTTCCAAGCTATTATATAAATAGCAAGCATTGGCAAAAGGTTTCACACATAAAGCTAGCAGATCCCAACTGCAACACCCCCGCTCAAATAGACATTCTATTAGGCAGCAATCTCATACCTCAGAGGGGCAGTTAGTTTCGGAACCAGTTACCACCATGACCACTCAGGTTGAGGAAATCTCAAACGAATACCTCAGTTCACAATAATCCCACTACTCTAATTTCCCCCCAAGCGGATAAGAGAATTAAAGCAGAAGCTATAGTCTTACCGCAACTAACAAATATGCTTCCAAGCTATCATATAAATAGCAAGCATTGGCAAAAGGTTTCATACCTAAAGCTAGCAGATCCCAACTGCAACACCCCCGCTCAAATAGACATTCTATTAGGCAGCGATCTCATACCTCAGATAATACTCGAGGGTGTTGCGAAAATTTCAAACAAACTATTGGCACAAAATACTATTTTTGGGTGGATCCTGAGTGGACTAGTTTCGGAACCAGTTACCACCATGACCACTCAGGTTGAGGAAATCTCAAACGAATACCTCAGTTCACAATAATCCCATTACTCTAATTTCCCCCCAAGCGGATAAGAGAATTAAAGCAGAAGCTATAGTCTTACCGCAACTAACAAATATGCTTCCAAGCTATCATATAAATAGCAAGCATTGGCAAAAGGTTTCATACCTAAAGCTAGCAGATCCCAACTGCAACACCCCCGCTCAAATAGACATTCTATTAGGCAGCGATCTCATACCTCAGATAATACTCGAGGGTGTTGCGAAAATTTCAAACAAACTATTGGCACAAAATACTATTTTTGGGTGGATCCTGAGTGGACTAGTTTCGGAACCAGTTACCACCATGACCACTCAGGTTGAGGAAATCTCAAACGAATACCTCAGTTCACAATAATCCCATTACTCTAATTTCCCCCCAAGCGGATAAGAGAATTAAAGCAGAAGCTATAGTCTTACCGCAACTAACAAATATGCTTCCAAGCTATCATATAAATAGCAAGCATTGGCAAAAGGTTTCACACCTAAAGCTAGCAGATCCCAACTGCAACACCCCCGCTCAAATAGACATTCTATTAGGCAGCAATCTCATACCTCAGAGGGGCAGTTAGTTTCGGAACCAGTTACCACCATGACCACTCAGGTTGAGGAAATCTCAAACGAATACCTCAGTTCACAATAATCCCATTACTCTAATTTCCCCCCAAGTGGATAAGAGAATTAAAGCAGAAGCTATAGTCTTACCGCAACTAACAAATATGCTTCCAAGCTATCATATAAATAGCAAGCATTGGCAAAAGGTTTCATACCTAAAGCTAGCAGATCCCAACTGCAACACCCCCGCTCAAATAGACATTCTATTAGGCAGCGATCTCATACCTCAGATAATACTCGAGGTTGTTGAGAAAATTTCAAACAAACTATTGGCACAAAATACTATTTTTGGGTGGATCCTAAGTGGACTAGTTTCGGAACCAGTTACCACCATGACCACTCAGGTTGAGGAAATCTCAAACGAATACCTAAGTTCACAATAATCCCATTACTCTAATTTCCCCCCAAGCGGATAAGAGAATTAAAGCAGAAGCTATAGTCTTACCGCAACTAACAAATATGCTTCCAAGCTATCATATAAATAGCAAGCATTGGCAAAAGGTTTCACACCTAAAGCTAGCAGATCTCAACTGCAACACCCCCGCTCAAATAGACATTCTATTAGGCAGCGATCTCATACCTCAGATAATACTTGAGGGTGTTGAGAAAATTTCAAACAAACTATTGGCACAAAATACTATTTTTGGGTGGATCCTAAGTGGACTAGTTTCGGAACCAGTTACCACCATGACCACTCAGGTTGAGGAAATCTCAAACGAATACCTCAGTTCCCCCAAGCGGATAAGAGAACTAAAGCAGAAGCTATAGTCTTACCGCAACTAACAAATATGCTTCCAAGCTGTCATATAAATAGCAAGCATTGGCAAAAGGTTTCACACCTAAAGCTAGCAGATCCCAACTGCAACACCCCCGCTCAAATAGACATTCTATTAGGCAGCGATCTCATACCTCAGATAATACTCGAGGGTGGTGAGAAAATTTCAAACAAACTATTGGCACAAAATACTATTTTTGGGTGGATCCTAAGTGGACTAGTTTCGGAACCAGTTACCACCATGACCACTCAGGTTGAGGAAATCTCAAACGAATACCTCAGTTCCCCCAAGCGGATAAGAGAATTAAAGGAGAAGCTATAGTCTTACCGCAACTAACAAATGTGCTTCCAATGTGTCATATAAATAGCAAGCATTGGCAAAAGGTTTCACACCTAAAGCTAGCAGATCTCAACTGCAACACCCCCGCTCAAATAGACATTCTATTAGGCAGCGATCTCATACCTCAGATAATACTCGAGGGTGTTGAGAAAATTTCAAACAAACTATTGGCACAAAATACTATTTTTGGGTGGATCCTAAGTGGACTAGTTTCGGAACCAGTTACCACCATGACCACTCAGGTTGAGGAAATCTCAAACGAATACCTCAGTTCCCCCAAGCGGATAAGAGAATTAAAGCAGAAGCTATAGTCTTACCGCAACTAACAAATATGCTTCCAAGCTGTCATATAAATAGCAAGCATTGGCAAAAGGTTTCACACCTAAAGCTAGCAGATCTCAACTGCAACACCCCCGCTCAAATAGACATTCTATTAGGCAGCGATCTCATACCTCAGATAATACTCGAGGGTGTTGAGAAAATTTCAAACAAACTATTGGCACAAAATACTATTTTTGGGTGGATCCTAAGTGGACTAGTTTCGGAACCAGTTACCACCATGACCACTCAGGTTGAGGAAATCTCAAACGAATACCTCAGTTCCCCCAAGCGGATAAGAGAATTAAAGCAGAAGCTATAGTCTTACCGCAACTAACAAATATGCTTCCAAGCTATCATATAAATAGCAAGCATTGGCAAAAGGTTTCACACCTAAAGCTAGCAGATCCTAACTGCAACACCCCCGCTCAAATAGACATTCTATTAGGCAGCGATCTCATACCTCAGATAATACTCGAGGTTGTTGAGAAAATTTCAAACAAACTATTGGCACAAAATACTATTTTTGGGTGGATCCTAAGTGGACTAGTTTCGGAACCAGTTACCACCATGACCACTCAGGTTGAGGAAATCTCAAACGAATACCTCAGTTCCCCCAAGCGGATAAGAGAAATAAAGCAGAAGCTATAGTCTTACCGCAACTAACAAATATGCTTCCAAGCTGTCATATAAATAGCAAGCATTGGCAAAAGGTTTCACACCTAAAGCTAGCAGATCCCAACTGCAACACCCCCGCTCAAATAGACATTCTATTAGGCAGCGATCTCATACCTCAGATAATACTCGAGGGTGGTGAGAAAATTTCAAACAAACTATTGGCACAAAATACTATTTTTGGGTGGATCCTAAGTGGACTAGTTTCGGAACCAGTTACCACCATGACCACTCAGGTTGAGGAAATCTCAAACGAATACCTCAGTTCCCCAAGCGGATAAGAGAATTAAAGCAGAAGCTATAGTCTTACCGCAACTAACAAATATGCTTCCAAGCTGTCATATAAATAGCAAGCATTGGCAAAAGGTTTCACACCTAAAGCTAGCAGATCTCAACTGCAACACCCCCGCTCAAATAGACATTCTATTAGGCAGCGATCTCATACCTCAGATAATACTCGAGGGTGTTGAGAAAATTTCAAACAAACTATTGGCACAAAATACTATTTTTGGGTGGATCCTAAGTGGACAATTTCGGAACCAGTTACCACCATGACCACTCAGGTTGAGGAAATCTCAAACGAATACCTCAGTTCCCCCAAGCGGATAAGAGAATTAAAGCAGAAGCTATAGTCTTACCGCAACTAACAAATATGCTTCCAAGCTATCATATAAATAGCAAGCATTGGCAAAAGGTTTCACACCTAAAGCTAGCAGATCCTAACTGCAACACCCCCGCTCAAATAGACATTCTATTAGGCAGCGATCTCATACCTCAGATAATACTCGAGGTTGTTGAGAAAATTTCAAACAAACTATTGGCACAAAATACTATTTTTGGGTGGATCCTAAGTGGACTAGTTTCGGAACCAGTTACCACCATGACCACTCAGGTTGAGGAAATCTCAAACGAATACCTCAGTTCCCCCAAGCGGATAAGAGAATTAAAGCAGAAGCTATAGTCTTACCGCAACTAACAAATATGCTTCCAAGCTGTCATATAAATAGCAAGCATTGGCAAAAGGTTTCACACCTAAAGCTAGCAGATCTCAACTGCAACACCCCCGCTCAAATAGACATTCTATTAGGCAGCGATCTCATACCTCAGATAATACTCGAGGGTGTTGAGAAAATTTCAAACAAACTATTGGCACAAAATACTATTTTTGGGTGGATCCTAAGTGGACTAGTTTCGGAACCAGTTACCACCATGACCACTCAGGTTGAGGAAATCTCAAACGAATACCTCAGTTCCCCCAAGCGGATAAGAGAATTAAAGCAGAAGCTATAGTCTTACCGCAACTAACAAATATGCTTCCAAGCTGTCATATAAATAGCAAGCATTGGCAAAAGGTTTCACACCTAAAGCTAGCAGATCTCAACTGCAACACCCCTGCTCAAATAGACATTCTATTAGGCAGCGATCTCATACCTCAGATAATACTCGAGGGTGTTGAGAAAATTTCAAACAAACTATTGGCACAAAATACTATTTTTGGGTGGATCCTAAGTGGACTAGTTTCGGAACCAGTTACCACCATGACCACTCAGGTTGAGGAAATCTCAAACGAATACCTCAGTTCCCCCAAGCGGATAAGAGAATTAAAGCAGAAGCTATAGTCTTACCGCAACTAACAAATATGCTTCCAAGCTATCATATAAATAGCAAGCATTGGCAAAAGGTTTCACACCTAAAGCTAGCAGATCCCAACTGCAACACCCCCGCTCAAATAGACATTCTATTAGGCAGCGATCTCATACCTCAGATAATACTCGAGGTTGTCGAGAAAATTTCAAACAAACTATTGGCACAAAATACTATTTTTGGGTGGATCCTAAGTGGACTAGTTTCGGAACCAGTTACCACCATGACTACTCAGGTTGAGGAAATCTCAAACGAATACCTCAGTTCACAATAATCCCATTACTCTAATTTCCCCCCAAGCGGCTAAGAGAATTAAAGCAGAAGCTATAGTCTTACCACAACTAACAAATATTCTTCCAAGCTATCATATAAATAGCAAGCATTGGCAAAAGGTTTCATACCTAAAGCTAGCAGATCTCAACTGCAACACCCCCGCTCAAATAAACATTCTATTAGGCAGCGATCTCATACCTCAGATAATACTCGAGGTTGTTGAGAAAATTTCAAACAAACTATTGGCACAAAATACTATTTTTGGGTGGATCCTAAGTGGACTAGTTTCGAAACCAGTTACCACCATGACCACTCAGGTTGAGGAAATCTCAAACGAATACCTAAGTTCACAATAATCCCATTACTCTAATTTCCCCCCAAGCGGATAAGAGAATTAAAGCAGAAGCTATAGTCTTACCGCAACTAACAAATATGCTTCCAAGCTATCATATAAATAGCAAGCATTGGCAAAAGGTTTCACACCTAAAGCTAGCAGATCCCAACTGCAACACCCCCGCTCAAATAGACATTCTATTAGGCAGCGATCTCATACCTCAGATAATACTCGAGGGTGTTGAGAAAATTTCAAACAAACTATTGGCACAAAATACTATTTTTGGGTGGATCCTGAGTGGACTAGTTTCGGAACCAGTTACCACCATGACCGCTCAGGTTGAGGAAATCTCAAACAAATACCTCAGTTCACAATAATGCCATTACTCTAATTTCCCCCCAAGCGGATAAGAGAATTAAAGCAGAAGCTATAGTCTTACCGCAACTAACAAATATGCTTCCAAGCTTTCATATAAATAGCAAGCAATGGCAAAAGCTTTCACACCTAAAGCTAGCATATCCCAACTGCAACACCCCCGCTCAAATAGACATTCTATTAGGCAGCGATCTCATACCTCAGATAATACTCGAGGGTGTTGCGAAAATTTCAAACAAACTATTGGCACAAAATACTATTTTTGGGTGGATCCTAAGTGGACTAGTTTCGGAACCAGTTACCACCATGACCACTCAGGTTGAGGAAATCTCAAACGAATACCTCAGTTCACAATAATCCCATTACTCTAATTTCCCCCCAAGCGGATAGGAGAATTAAAGCAGAAGCTATAGTCTTACCGCAACTAAGAAATATGCTTCCAAGCTGTCATATAAAGAGCAAGCATTGGCAAAAGCTTTCACACCTAAAGCTAGCAGATCCCAACTGCAACACCCCCGCTCAAATAGACATTCTATTAGGCAGCGATCTCATACCTCAGATAATACTCGAGGGTGTTGCGAAAATTTCAAACAAACTATTGGCACAAAATACTATTTTTGGGTGGATCCTAAGTGGACTAGTTTCGGAACCAGTTACCACCATGACCACTCAGGTTGAGGAAATCTCAAACGAATACCTCAGTTCACAATAATCCCATTACTCTAATTTCCCCCCAAGCGGATAAGAGAATTAAAGCAGAAGCTATAGTCTTACCGCAACTAACAAATATGCTTCCAAGCTATCATATAAATAGCAAGCATTGGCAAAAGGTTTCACACCTAAAGCTAGCAGATCCCAACTGCAACACCCCCGCTCAAATAGACATTCTATTAGGCAGCGATCTCATACCTCAGATAATACTCGAGGGTGTTGCGAAAATTTCAAACAAACTATTGGCACAAAATACTATTTTTGGGTGGATCCTGAGTGGACTAGTTTCGGAACCAGTTACCACCATGACCACTCAGGTTGAGGAAATCTCAAACGAATACCTCAGTTCACAATAATCCCATTACTCTAATTTCCCCCCAAGCGGATAAGAGAATTAAAGCAGAAGCTATAGTCTTACCGCAACTAACAAATATGCTTCCAAGCTATTATATAAATAGCAAGCATTGGCAAAAGGTTTCACACCTAAAGCTAGCAGATCCCAACTGCAACACCCCCGTTCAAATAGACATTCTATTAGGCAGCAATCTCATACCTCAGAGGGGCAGTTAGTTTCGGAACCAGTTACCACCATGACCACTCAGGTTGAGGAAATCTCAAACGAATACCTCAGTTCACAATAATCCCACTACTCTAATTTCCCCCCAAGCGGATAAGAGAATTAAAGCAGAAGCTATAGTCTTACCGCAACTAACAAATATGCTTCCAAGCTATCATATAAATAGCAAGCATTGGCAAAAGGTTTCATACCTAAAGCTAGCAGATGCCAACTGCAACACCCCCGCTCAAATAGACATTCTATTAGGCAGCGATCTCATACCTCAGATAATACTCGAGGTTGTTGAGAAAATTTCAAACAAACTATTGGCACAAAATACTATTTTTGGGTGGATCCTAAGTGGACTAGTTTCGGAACCAGTTACCACCATGACCACTCAGGTTGAGGAAATCTCAAACGAATACCTAAGTTCACAATAATCCCATTACTCTAATTTCCCCCCAAGCGGATAAGAGAATTAAAGCAGAAGCTATAGTCTTACCGCAACTAACAAATATGCTTCCAAGCTATCATATAAATAGCAAGCATTGGCAAAAGGTTTCATACCTAAAGCTAGCAGATCCCAACTGCAACACCCCCGCTCAAATAGACATTCTATTAGGCAGCGATCTCATACCTCAGATAATACTCGAGGGTGTTGCGAAAATTTCAAACAAACTATTGGCACAAAATACTATTTTTGGGTGGATCCTGAGTGGACTAGTTTCGGAACCAGTTACCACCATGACCACTCAGGTTGGGGAAATCTCAAACGAATACCTCAGTTCACAATAATCCCATTACTCTAATTTCCCCCCAAGCGGATAAGAGAATTAAAGCAGAAGCTATAGTCTTACCGCAACTAACAAATATGCTTCCAAGCTATCATATAAATAGCAAGCATTGGCAAAAGGTTTCACACCTAAAGCTAGCAGATCCCAACTGCAACACCCCCGCTCAAATAGACATTCTATTAGGCAGCAATCTCATACCTCAGAGGGGCAGTTAGTTTCGGAACCAGTTACCACCATGACCACTCAGGTTGAGGAAATCTCAAACGAATACCTCAGTTCACAATAATCCCATTACTCTAATTTCCCCCCAAGCGGATAAGAGAATTAAAGCAGAAGCTATAGTCTTACCGCAACTAACAAATATGCTTCCAAGCTATCATATAAATAGCAAGCATTGGCAAAAGGTTTCATACCTAAAGCTAGCAGATCCCAACTGCAACACCCCCGCTCAAATAGACATTCTATTAGGCAGCGATCTCATACCTCAGATAATACTCGAGGTTGTTGAGAAAATTTCAAACAAACTATTGGCACAAAATACTATTTTTGGGTGGATCCTAAGTGGACTAGTTTCGGAACCAGTTACCACCATGACCACTCAGGTTGAGGAAATCTCAAACGAATACCTAAGTTCACAATAATCCCATTACTCTAATTTCCCCCCAAGCGGATAAGAGAATTAAAGCAGAAGCTATAGTCTTACCGCAACTAACAAATATGCTTCCAAGCTATCATATAAATAGCAAGCATTGGCAAAAGGTTTCACACCTAAAGCTAGCAGATCTCAACTGCAACACCCCCGCTCAAATAGACATTCTATTAGGCAGCGATCTCATACCTCAGATAATACTTGAGGGTGTTGAGAAAATTTCAAACAAACTATTGGCACAAAATACTATTTTTGGGTGGATCCTAAGTGGACTAGTTTCGGAACCAGTTACCACCATGACCACTCAGGTTGAGGAAATCTCAAACGAATACCTCAGTTCACAATAATCCCATTACTCTAATTTCCCCCCAAGCGGATAAGAGAATTAAAGCAGAAGCTATAGTCTTACCGCAACTAACAAATATGCTTCCAAGCTATCATATAAATAGCAAGCATTGGCAAAAGGTTTCATACCTAAAGCTAGCAGATCCCAACTGCAACACCCCCGCTCAAATAGACATTCTATTATCCAGCGATCTCATACCTCAGATAATACTCGAGGGTGTTGAGAAAATTTCAAACAAACTATTGGCACAAAATACTATTTTTGGGTGGATCCTAAGTGGACTAGTTTCGGAACCAGTTACCACCATGACCACTCAGGTTGAGGAAATCTCAAACGAATACCTCAGTTCACAATAATCCCATTACTCTAATTTCCCCCCAAGCGGATAAGAGAATTAAAGCAGAAGCTATAGTCTTACCGCAACTAACAAATATGCTTCCAAGCTATCATATAAATAGCAAGCATTGGCAAAAGCTTTCACACCTAAAGCTAGCAGATCACAACTGCAACACCCCCGCTCAAATAGACATTCTATTAGGCAGCGATCTCATACCTCAGATAATACTCGAGGGTGTTGCGAAAATTTCAAACAAACTATTGGCTCAAAATACTATTTTTGGGTGGATCCTAAGTGGACTAGTTTCGGAACCAGTTACCACCATGACCACTCAGGTTGAGGAAATCTCAAACGAATACCTCAGTTCACAATAATCCCATTACTTTAATTTCCCCCCAAGCGGATAAGAGAATTAAAGCAGAAGCTATAGTCTTACCGCAACTAACAAATATGCTTCCAAGCTATCATATAAATAGCAAGCATTGGCAAAAGGTTTCACACCTAAAGCTAGCAGATCCCAACTGCAATACCCCCGCTCAAATAGACATTCTATTAGGCAGCGATCTCATACCTCAGATAATACTCGAGGGTGTTGCGAAAATTTCAAACAAACTATTGGCTCAAAATACTATTTTTGGGTGGATCCTAAGTGGACTAGTTTCGGAACCAGTTACCACCATGACCACTCAGGTTGAGGAAATCTCAAACGAATACCTCAGTTCACAATAATCCCATTACTTTAATTTCCCCCCAAGCGGATAAGAGAATTAAAGCAGAAGCTATAGTCTTACCGCAACTAACAAATATGCTTCCAAGCTATCATATAAATAGCAAGCATTGGCAAAAGGTTTCACACCTAAAGCTAGCAGATCCCAACTGCAACACCCCCGCACAAATAGACATTCTATTAGGCAGCGATCTCATACCTCAGATAATACTCGAAGGTGTTGAGAAAATTTCAAACAAACTATTGGCGCAAAATACTATTTTTGGGTGGATCCTAAGTGGACTAGTTTCGGAACCAGTTACCACCATGACCACTCAGGTTGAGGAAATCTCAAACGAATACCTCAGTTCACAATAATCCCATTACTCGAATTTCCCCCCAAGCGGATAAGAGAATTAAAGCAGAAGCTATAGTCTTACCGCAACTAACAAATATGCTTCCAAGCTATCATATAAATAGCAAGCATTGGCAAAAGGTTTCACACCTAAAGCTAGAAGATCCCAACTGCAACACCCCCGCACACATAGACATTCTATTAGGCAGCGATCTCATACCTCAGATAATACTCGAAGGTGTTGAGAAAATTTCAAACAAACTATTGGCACAAAATACTATTTTTGGGTGGACCAAAGTGGACTAGTTTCGGAACCAGTTACCACCATGACCACTCAGGTTGAGGAAACCTCAAATGAATACCTCAGTTCACAATAATCCCGTTACTCTAATTTCCCCCCAAGCGGATAAGAGAATTAAAGCAGAAGCTATAGTCTTACCGCAACTAACAAATATGCTTCCAAGCTACCATATAAATAGCAAGCATTGGCAAAAGGTTTCACACCTAAAGCTAGCAGATCCCAACTGCAACAAACCCGCTCAATTAGACCTTCTATTAGGCAGCGATCTCATACCTCAGATAATACTCGAGGGTGTTGAGAAAATTTCAAAAAAACTATTGGCACAAAATACTATTTTTGGCTGGATCCTAAGTGGACTAGTTTCGGAACCAGTTACCACCATGACCACTCAGGTTGAGGAAATCTCAAACGAATACCTCAGTTCACAATAATCCCATTACTCTAATTTCCCCCCCAGCGGATAAGAGAATTAAAGCAGAAGCTATAGTCTTACCGCAACTAACAAATATGCTTCCAAGCTATGATATAAATAGCAAGCATTGGCAAAAGCTTTCACACCTAAAGCTAGCAGATCCCAACTGCAACACCTCCGCTCAAATAGACATTCTATTAAGCAGCGATCTCCTACCTCAGATAATACTCGAGGGTGTTGAGAAAATTTCAAACAAACTATTGGCACAAAATACTATTTTTGGGTGGATCCTAAGTGGACTAGTTTCGGAACCAGTTACCACCATGACCACTCAGGTTGAGGAAATCTCAAACGAATACCTCAGTTCACAATAATCCCATTACTCTAATTTCCCCCCAAGCGGATAAGAGAATTAAAGCAGAAGCTAAAGTCTTACCGCAACTAACAAATATGCTTCCAAGCTATCATATAAATAGCAAGCATTGGCAAAAGCTTTCACACCTAAAGCTAGCAGATCCCAACTGCAATACCCCCGCTCAAATAGACATTCTATTAGGCAGCGATCTCATACCTCAGATAATACTCGAGGGTGTTGAGAAAATGTCAAACAAACTATTGGCGCAAAATACTATTTTTGGGTGGATCCTGAGTGGACTAGTTTCGGAACCAGTTACCACCATGACCACTCAGGTTGAGGAAATCTCAAACGAATACCTCAGTTCCCCCAAGCGGATAAGAGAATTAAAGCAGAAGCTATAGTCTTACCGCAACTAACAAATATGCTTCCAAGCTGTCATATAAATAGCAAGCATTGGCAAAAGCTTTCACACCTAAAGCTAGCAGATCCCAACTGCAACACCCCCGCTCAAATAGACATTCTATTAGGCAGCGATCTCATACCTCAGATAATACTCGAGGGTGTTGAGAAAATTTCAAACAAACTATTGGCATAAAATACTATTTTTGGGTGGATCCTGAGTGGACTAGTTTCGGAACCAGTTACCACCATGACCACTCAGGTTGAGGAAATCTCAAACGAATACCTCAGTTCACAATAATCCCATTACTCTAATTTCCCCCCAAGTGGATAAGAGAATTAAAGCTGAAGCTATAGTCTTACCGCAACTAACAAATATGCTTCCAAGCTATCATATAAATAGCAAGCATTGGCAAAAGGTTTCACACCTAAAGCTAGCAGATCCCAACTGCAACACCCCCGCTCAAATAGACATTCTATTAGGCAGCGATCTCATACCTCAGATAATACTCGAGGGTGTTGCGAAAATTTCAAACAAACTATTGGCACAAAATACTATTTTTGGGTGGATCCTGAGTGGACTAGTTTCGGAACCAGTTACCACCATGACCACTCAGGTTGAGGAAATCTCAAACGAATACCTCAGTTCACAATAATCCCATTACTCTAATTTCCCCACAAGCGGATAAGAGAATTAAAGCAGAAGCTATAGTCTTACCGCAACTAACAAATATGCTTCCAAGCTATCATATAAATAGCAAGCATTGGCAAAAGGTTTCACACCTAAAGCTAGCAGATCCCAACTGCAACACCTCCGCTCAAATAGACATTCTATTAGGCAGCAATCTCATACCTCAGAGGGGCAGTTAATTTCGGAACCAGTTACCACCATGACCACTCAGGTTGAGGAAATCTCAAACGAATACCTCAGTTCACAATAATCCCATTACTCTAATTTCCTCCCAAGCGGATAAGAGAATTAAAGCAGAAGCTATAGTCTTACCGCAACTAACAAATATGCTTCCAAGCTATCATATAAATAGCAAGCATTGGCAAAAGGTTTCATACCTAAAGCTAGCAGATCCCAACTGCAACACCCCCGCTCAAATAGACATTCTATTAGGCAGCGATCTCATACCTCAGATAATACTCGAGGTTGTTGAGAAAATTTCAAACAAACTATTGGCACAAAATACTATTTTTGGGTGGATCCTAAGTGGACTAGTTTCGGAACCAGTTACCACCATGACCACTCAGGTTGAGGAAATCTCAAACGAATACCTAAGTTCACAATAATCCCATTACTCTAATTTCCCCCCAAGCGGATAAGAGAATTAAAGCAGAAGCTATAGTCTTACCGCAACTAACAAATATGCTTCCAAGCTATCATATAAATAGCAAGCATTGGCAAAAGGTTTCACACCTAAAGCTAGCAGATCTCAACTGCAACACCCCCGCTCAAATAGACATTCTATTAGGCAGCGATCTCATACCTCAGATAATACTCGAGGGTGTTGAGAAAATTTCAAACAAACTATTGGCACAAAATACTATTATTGGGTGGATCCTAAGTGGACTAGTTTCGGAACCAGTTACCACCATGACCACTCAGGTTGAGGAAATCTCAAACGAATACCTCAGTTCACAATAATCCCATTACTCTAATTTCCCCCCAAGCGGATAAGAGAATTAAAGCAGAAGCTATAGTCTTACCGCAACTAACAAATATGCTTCCAAGCTGTCATATAAATAGCAAGCATTGGCAAAAGCTTTCACACCTAAAGCTAGCAGATCCCAACTGCAACACCCCCGCTCAAATAGACATTCTATTAGGCAGCGATCTCATACCTCAGATAATACTCGAGGGTGTTGAGAAAATTTCAAACAAACTATTGGCACAAAATACTATTTTTGGGTGGATCCTGAGTGGACTAGTTTCGGAACCAGTTACCACCATGACCACTCAGGTTGAGGAAATCTCAAACGAATACCTCAGTTCACAATAATCCCATTACTCTAATTTCCCCCCAAGCGGATAAGAGAATTAAAGCAGAAGCTATAGTCTTACCGCAACTAACAAATATGCTTCCAAGCTATCATATAAATAGCAAGCATTGGCAAAAGGTTTCACACCTAAAGCTAGCAGATCCCAACTGCAACACCCCCGCTCAAATAGACATTCTATTAGGCAGCGATCTCATACCTCAGATAATACTCGAGGGTGTTGCGAAAATTTCAAACAAACTATTGGCACAAAATACTATTTTTGGGTGGATCCTAAGTGGACTAGTTTCGGAACCAGTTACCACCATGACCACTCAGGTTGAGGAAATCTCAAACGAATACCTCAGTTCACAATAATCCCATTACTCTAATTTCCCCCCAAGCGGATAAGAGAATTAAAGCAGAAGCTATAGTCTTACCGCAACTAACAAATATGCTTCCAAGCTATCATATAAATAGCAAGCATTGGCAAAAGGTTTCACACCTAAAGCTAGCAGATCCCAACTGCAATACCCCCGCTCAAATAGACATTCTATTAGGCAGCGATCTCATACCTCAGATAATACTCGAGGGTGTTGAGAAAATGTCAAACACACTATTGGCGCAAAATACTATTTTTGGGTGGATCCTAAGTGGACTAGTTTCGGAACCAGTTACCACCATGACCACTCAGGTTGAGGAAATCTCAAACGAATACCTCAGTTCACAATAATCCCATTACTCTAATTTCCCCCCAAGCGGATAAGAGAATTAAAGCAGAAGCTATAGTCTTACCGCAACTAACAAATATGCTTCCAAGCTATCATATAAATAGCAAGCATTGGCAAAAGCTTTCACACCTAAAGCTAGCAGATCCCAACTGCAACACCTCCGCTCAAATAGACATTCTATTAGGCAGCGATCTCCTACCTCAGATAATACTCGAGGGTGTTGAGAAAATTTCAAACAAACTATTGGCACAAAATACTATTTTTGGGTGGATCCTAAGTGGACTAGTTTCGGAACCAGTTACCACCATGACCACTCAGGTTGAGGAAATCTCAAACGAATACCTCAGTTCACAATAATCCCATTACTCTAATTTCCCCCCAAGCGGATAAGAGAATTAAAACAGAAGCTATAGTCTTACCGCAACTAACAAATATGCTTCCAAGCTATCGTATAAATAGCACGCATTGGCAAAAGGTTTCACACCTAAAGCTAGCAGATCCCAACTGCAATACCCCCGCTCAAATAGACATTCTATTAGGCAGCGATCTCATACCTCAGATAATACTCGAGGGTGTTGAGAAAATGTCAAACAAACTATTGGCGCAAAATACTATTTTTGGGTGGATCCTAAGTGGACTAGTTTCGGAACCAGTTACCACCATGACCACTCAGGTTGAGGAAATCTCAAACGAATACCTCAGTTCACAATAATCCCATTACTCGAATTTCCCCCCAAGCGGATAAGAGAATTAAAGCAGAAGCTATAGTCTTACCGCAACTAACAAATATGCTTCCAAGCTATCATATAAATAGCAAGCATTGGCAAAAGGTTTCACACCTAAAGCTAGAAGATCCCAACTGCAACACCCCCGCACACATAGACATTCTATTAGGCAGCGATCTCATACCTCAGATAATACTCGAAGGTGTTGAGAAAATTTCAAACAAACTATTGGCACAAAATACTATTTTTGGGTGGACCTAAGTGGACTAGTTTCGGAACCAGTTACCACCATGACCACTCAGGTTGAGGAAACCTCAAATGAATACCTCAGTTCACAATAATCCCGTTACTCTAATTTCCCCCCAAGCGGATAAGAGAATTAAAGCAGAAGCTATAGTCTTACCGCAACTAACAAATATGCTTCCAAGCTACCATATAAATAGCAAGCATTGGCAAAAGGTTTCACACCTAAAGCTAGCAGATCCCAACTGCAACACCCCCGCTCAATTAGACCTTCTATTAGGCAGCGATCTCATACCTCAGATAATACTCGAGGGTGTTGAGAAAATTTCAAACAAACTATTGGCACAAAATACTATTTTTGGCTGGATCCTAAGTGGACTAGTTTCGGAACCAGTTACCACCATGACCACTCAGGTTGAGGAAATCTCAAACGAATACCTCAGTTCACAATAATCCCATTACTCTAATTTCCCCCCAAGCGGATAAGAGAATTAAAGCAGAAGCTATAGTCTTACCGCAACTAACAAATATGCTTCTAAGCTATGATATAAATAGCAAGCATTGGCAAAAGCTTTCACACCTAAAGCTAGCAGATCCCAACTGCAATACCCCCGCTCAAATAGACATTCTATTAGGCAGCGATCTCATACCTCAGATAATACTCGAGGGTGTTGAGAAAATGTCAAACAAACTATTGGCGCAAAATACTATTTTTGGGTGGATCCTAAGTGGACTAGTTTCGGAACCAGTTACCACCATGACCACTCAGGTTGAGGAAATCTCAAACGAATACCTCAGTTCACAATAATCCCATTACTCTAATTTCCCCCCAAGCGGATAAGAGAATTAAAGCAGAAGCTATAGTCTTACCGCAACTAACAAATATGCTTCCAAGCTATCATATAAATAGCAAGCATTGGCAAAAGCTTTCACACCTAAAGCTAGCAGATCCCAACTGCAATACCCCCGCTCAAATAGACATTCTATTAGGCAGCGATCTCATACCTCAGATAATACTCGAGGGTGTTGAGAAAATGTCAAACAAACTATTGGCGCAAAATACTATTTTTGGCTGGATCCTAAGTGGACTAGTTTCGGAACCAGTTACCACCATGACCACTCAGGTTGAGGAAACCTCAAATGAATACCTCAGTTCACAATAATCCCGTTACTCTAATTTCCCCCCAAGCGGATAAGAGAATTAAAGCAGAAGCTATAGTCTTACCGCAACTAACAAATATGCTTCCAAGCTATGATATAAATAGCAAGCATTGGCAAAAGCTTTCACACCTAAAGCTAGCAGATCCCAACTGCAACACCTCCGCTCAAATAGACATTCTATTAGGCAGCGATCTCCTACCTCAGATAATACTCGAGGGTGTTGAGAAAATTTCAAACAAACTATTGGCACAAAATACTATTTTTGGGTGGATCCTAAGTGGACTAGTTTCGGAACCAGTTACCACCATGACCACTCAGGTTGAGGAAATCTCAAACGAATACCTCAGTTCACAATAATCCCATTACTCTAATTTCCCCCCAAGCGGATAAGAGAATTAAAGCAGAAGCTAAAGTCTTACCGCAACTAACAAATATGCTTCCAAGCTATCATATAAATAGCAAGCATTGGCAAAAGCTTTCACACCTAAAGCTAGCAGATCCCAACTGCAATACCCCCGCTCAAATAGACATTCTATTAGGCAGCGATCTCATACCTCAGATAATACTCGAGGGTGTTGAGAAAATGTCAAACAAACTATTGGCACAAAATACTATTTTTGGCTGGATCCTAAGTGGACTAGTTTCGGAACCAGTTACCACCATGACCACTCAGGTTGAGGAAATCTCAAACGAATACCTCAGTTCACAATAATCCCATTACTCTAATTTCCCCCCAAGCGGATAAGAGAATTAAAGCAGAAGCTAAAGTCTTACCGCAACTAACAAATATGCTTCCAAGCTATGATATAAATAGCAAGCATTGGCAAAAGCTTTCACACCTAAAGCTAGCAGATCCCAACTGCAACACCTCCGCTCAAATAGACATTCTATTAGGCAGCGATCTCCTACCTCAGATAATACTCGAGGGTGTTGAGAAAATTTCAAACAAACTATTGGCACAAAATACTATTTTTGGGTGGATCCTAAGTGGACTAGTTTCGGAACCAGTTACCACCATGACCACTCAGGTTGAGGAAATCTCAAACGAATACCTCAGTTCACAATAATCCCATTACTCTAATTTCCCCCCAAGCGGATAAGAGAATTAAAGCAGAAGCTATAGTCTTACCGCAACTAACAAATATGCTTCCAAGCTACCATATAAATAGCAAGCATTGGCAAAAGGTTTCACACCTAAAGCTAGCAGATCCCAACTGCAACACCCCCGCTCAATTAGACCTTCTATTAGGCAGCGATCTCATACCTCAGATAATACTCGAGGGTGTTGAGAAAATTTCAAACAAACTATTGGCACAAAATACTATTTTTGGCTGGATCCTAAGTGGACTAGTTTCGGAACCAGTTACCACCATGACCACTCAGGTTGAGGAAATCTCAAACGAATACCTCAGTTCACAATAATCCCATTACTCTAATTTCCCCCCAAGCGGATAAGAGAATTAAAGCAGAAGCTATAGTCTTACCGCAACTAACAAATATGCTTCCAAGCTATGATATAAATAGCAAGCATTGGCAAAAGCTTTCACACCTAAAGCTAGCAGATCCCAACTGCAATACCCCCGCTCAAATAGACATTCTATTAGGCAGCGATCTCATACCTCAGATAATACTCGAGGGTGTTGAGAAAATGTCAAACAAACTATTGGCGCAAAATACTATTTTTGGGTGGATCCTAAGTGGACTAGTTTCGGAACCAGTTACCACCATGACCACTCAGGTTGAGGAAATCTCAAACGAATACCTCAGTTCACAATAATCCCATTACTCTAATTTCCCCCCAAGCGGATAAGAGAATTAAAGCAGAAGCTATAGTCTTACCGCAACTAACAAATATGCTTCCAAGCTATCATATAAATAGCAAGCATTGGCAAAAGCTTTCACACCTAAAGCTAGCAGATCCCAACTGCAATACCCCCGCTCAAATAGACATTCTATTAGGCAGCGATCTCATACCTCAGATAATACTCGAGGGTGTTGAGAAAATGTCAAACAAACTATTGGCGCAAAATACTATTTTTGGCTGGATCCTAAGTGGACTAGTTTCGGAACCAGTTACCACCATGACCACTCAGGTTGAGGAAACCTCAAATGAATACCTCAGTTCACAATAATCCCGTTACTCTAATTTCCCCCCAAGCGGATAAGAGAATTAAAGCAGAAGCTATAGTCTTACCGCAACTAACAAATATGCTTCCAAGCTATGATATAAATAGCAAGCATTGGCAAAAGCTTTCACACCTAAAGCTAGCAGATCCCAACTGCAACACCTCCGCTCAAATAGACATTCTATTAGGCAGCGATCTCCTACCTCAGATAATACTCGAGGGTGTTGAGAAAATTTCAAACAAACTATTGGCACAAAATACTATTTTTGGGTGGATCCTAAGTGGACTAGTTTCGGAACCAGTTACCACCATGACCACTCAGGTTGAGGAAATCTCAAACGAATACCTCAGTTCACAATAATCCCATTACTCTAATTTCCCCCCAAGCGGATAAGAGAATTAAAGCAGAAGCTAAAGTCTTACCGCAACTAACAAATATGCTTCCAAGCTATCATATAAATAGCAAGCATTGGCAAAAGGTTTCACACCTAAAGCTAGCAGATCCCAACTGCAATACCCCCGCTCAAATAGACATTCTATTAGGCAGCGATCTCATACCTCAGATAATACTCGAGGGTGTTGAGAAAATGTCAAACAAACTATTGGCGCAAAATACTATTTTTGGGTGGATCCTAAGTGGACTAGTTTCGGAACCAGTTACTACCATGACCACTCAGGTTGAGGAAATCTCAAACGAATACCTCAGTTCCCCCAAGCGGATAAGAGAATTAAAGCAGAAGCTATAGTCTTACCGCAACTAACAAATATGCTTCCAAGCTGTCATATAAATAGCAAGCATTGGCAAAAGCTTTCACACCTAAAGCTAGCAGATCCCAACTGCAACACCCCGCTCAAATAGACATTCTATTAGGCAGCGATCTCATACCTCAGATAATACTCGAGGGTGTTGAGAAAATTTCAAACAAACTATTGGCATAAAATACTATTTTTGGGTGGATCCTGAGTGGACTAGTTTCGGAACCAGTTACCACCATGACCACTCAGGTTGAGGAAATCTCAAACGAATACCTCAGTTCACAATAATCCCATTACTCTAATTTCCCCCCAAGTGGATAAGAGAATTAAAGCAGAAGCTATAGTCTTACCGCAACTAACAAATATGCTTCCAAGCTATCATATAAATAGCAAGCATTGGCAAAAGGTTTCACACCTAAAGCTAGCAGATCCCAACTGCAACACCCCCGCTCAAATAGACATTCTATTAGGCAGCGATCTCATACCTCAGATAATACTCGAGGGTGTTGCGAAAATTTCAAACAAACTATTGGCACAAAATACTATTTTTGTGTGGATCCTGAGTGGACTAGTTTCGGAACCAGTTACCACCATGACCACTCAGGTTGAGGAAATCTCAAACGAATACCTCAGTTCACAATAATCCCATTACTCTAATTTCCCCACAAGCGGATAAGAGAATTAAAGCAGAAGCTATAGTCTTACCGCAACTAACAAATATGCTTCCAAGCTATCATATAAATAGCAAGCATTGGCAAAAGGTTTCACACCTAAAGCTAGCAGATCCCAACTGCAACACCTCCGCTCAAATAGACATTCTATTAGGCAGCAATCTCATACCTCAGAGGGGCAGTTAATTTCGGAACCAGTTACCACCATGACCACTCAGGTTGAGGAAATCTCAAACGAATACCTCAGTTCACAATAATCCCATTACTCTAATTTCCCCCCAAGCGGATAAGAGAATTAAAGCAGAAGCTATAGTCTTACCGCAACTAACAAATATGCTTCCAAGCTATCATATAAATAGCAAGCATTGGCAAAAGGTTTCATACCTAAAGCTAGCAGATCCCAACTGCAACACCCCCGCTCAAATAGACATTCTATTAGGCAGCGATCTCATACCTCAGATAATACTCGAGGTTGTTGAGAAAATTTCAAACAAACTATTGGCACAAAATACTATTTTTGGGTGGATCCTAAGTGGACTAGTTTCGGAACCAGTTACCACCATGACCACTCAGGTTGAGGAAATCTCAAACGAATACCTAAGTTCACAATAATCCCATTACTCTAATTTCCCCCCAAGCGGATAAGAGAATTAAAGCAGAAGCTTTAGTCTTACCGCAACTAACAAATATGCTTCCAAGCTATCATATAAATAGCAAGCATTGGCAAAAGGTTTCACACCTAAAGCTAGCAGATCTCAACTGCAACACCCCCGCTCAAATAGACATTCTATTAGGCAGCGATCTCATACCTCAGATAATACTCGAGGGTGTTGAGAAAATTTCAAACAAACTATTGGCACAAAATACTATTATTGGGTGGATCCTAAGTGGACTAGTTTCGGAACCAGTTACCACCATGACCACTCAGGTTGAGGAAATCTCAAACGAATACCTCAGTTCACAATAATCCCATTACTCTAATTTCCCCCCAAGCGGATAAGAGAATTAAAGCAGAAGCTATAGTCTTACCGCAACTAACAAATATGCTTCCAAGCTATCATATAAATAGCAAGCATTGGCAAAAGGTTTCATACCTAAAGCTAGCAGATCCCAACTGCAACACCCCCGCTCAAATAGACATTCTATTAGGCAGCGATCTCATACCTCAGATAATACTCGGGGGTGTTGAGAAAATTTCAAACAAACTATTGGCACAAAATACTATTTTTGGGTGGATCCTAAGTGGACTAGTTTCGGAACCAGTTACCACCATGACCACTCAGGTTGAGGAAATCTCAAACGAATACCTCAGTTCACAATAATCCCATTACTCTAATTTCCCCCCAAGCGGATAAGAGAATTAAAGCAGAAGCTATAGTGTTACCGCAACTAACAAATATGCTTCCAAGCTATCATATAAATAGCAAGCATTGGCAAAAGGTTTCACACCTTAAGCAAGCAGATCCCAATTGCAACACCCCCGCTCAAATAGACATTCTATTAGGCAGCGATCTCATACCTCAGATAATACTCGAGGGTTTTGAGAAAATTTCAAACAAACTATTGGCACAAAATACTATTTTTGGGTGGATCCTAAGTGGACTAGTTTCGGAACCAGTTACCACCATGACCACTCAGGTTGAAGAAATCTCAAACGAATACCTCAGTTCACAATAATCCCATTACTCTAATTTCCCCCCAAGCGGATAAGAAAATTAAAGCAGAAGCTATAGTCTTACCGCAACTAACAAATATGCTTCCAAGCTATCATATAAATAGCAAGCATTGGCAAAAGGTTTCACATCTAAAGCTAGCAGATCCCAACTGCACCACCCCCCTCAAATAGACAATCTATTAGGCAGCGATCTCATACCTCAGATAATACTCGAGGGTGTTGAGAAAATTTCAAACAAACTATTGGCACAAAATACTATTTTTGGGTGGATCCTAAGTGGACTAGTTTCGGAACCAGTTACCACCATGACCACTCAGGTTGCGGAAATCTCAAACGAATACCTCAGTTCACAATAACCCCATTACTCTAATTTCCCCCCAAGCGGATAAGAGAATTAAAGCAGAAGCTATAGTGTTACCGCAACTAACAAATATGCTTCCAAGCTATCATATAAATAGCAAGCATTGGCAAAAGGTTTCACACTTAAAGCTAGCAGATCCCAACTGCAACACCCCCGCTCAAATAGACATTCTATTAGGCAGCGATCTCATACCTCAGATAATACTCGAGGGTGTTGCGAAAATTTCAAACAAACTATTGGCACAAAATACTATTTTTGGGTGGATCCTAAGTGGACTAGTTTCGGAACCAGTTACCACCATGACCACTCAGGTTGAGGAAATCTCAAACGAATACCTCAGTTCACAATAATCCCATTACTCTAATTTCCCCCCAAGCGGATAAGAGAATTAAAGCAGAAGCTATAGTCTTACCGCAACTAACAAATATGCTTCCAAGCTATCATATAAATAGCAAGCATTGGCAAAAGGTTTCATACCTAAAGCTAGCAGATCCCAACTGCAACACCCCCGCTCAAATAGACATTCTATTAGGCAGCGATCTCATACCTCAGATAATACTCGAGGTTGTTGAGAAAATTTCAAACAAACTATTGGCACAAAATACTATTTTTGGGTGGATCCTAAGTGGACTAGTTTCGGAACCAGTTACCACCATGACCACTCAGGTTGAGGAAATCTCAAACGAATACCTAAGTTCACAATAATCCCATTACTCTAATTTCCCCCCAAGCGGATAAGAGAATTAAAGCAGAAGCTATAGTCTTACCGCAACTAACAAATATGCTTCCAAGCTATCATATAAATAGCAAGCATTGGCAAAAGGTTTCACACCTAAAGCTAGCAGATCTCAACTGCAACACCCCCGCTCAAATAGACATTCTATTAGGCAGCGATCTCATACCTCAGATAATACTCGAGGGTGTTGAGAAAATTTCAAACAAACTATTGGCACAAAATACTATTATTGGGTGGATCCTAAGTGGACTAGTTTCGGAACCAGTTACCACCATGACCACTCAGGTTGAGGAAATCTCAAACGAATACCTCAGTTCACAATAATCCCATTACTCTAATTTCCCCCCAAGCGGCTAAGAGAATTAAAGCAGAAGCTATAGTCTTACCGCAACTAACAAATATGCTTCCAAGCTATCATATAAATAGCAAGCATTGGCAAAAGGTTTCATACCTAAAGCTAGCAGATCCCAACTGCAACACCCCCGCTCAAATAGACATTCTATTAGGCAGCGATCTCATACCTCAGATAATACTCGGGGGTGTTGAGAAAATTTCAAACAAACTATTGGCACAAAATACTATTTTTGGGTGGATCCTAAGTGGACTAGTTTCGGAACCAGTTACCACCATGACCACTCAGGTTGAGGAAATCTCAAACGAATACCTCAGTTCCCCCAAGCGGATAAGAGAATTAAAGCAGAAGCTATAGTCTTTCCGCAACTAACAAATATGCTTCCAAGCTGTCATATAAATAGCAAGCATTGGCAAAAGCTTTCACACCTAAAGCTAGCAGATCCCAACTGCAACACCCCCGCTCAAATAGACATTCTATTAGGCAGCGATCTCATACCTCAGATAATACTCGAGGGTGTTGAGAAAATTTCAAACAAACTATTGGCACAAAATACTATTTTTGGGTGGATCCTGAGTGGACTAGTTTCGGAACCAGTTACCACCATGACCACTCAGGTTGAGGAAATCTCAAACGAATACCTCAGTTCACAATAATCCCATTACTCTAATTTCCCCCCAAGCGGATAAGAGAATTAAAGCAGAAGCTATAGTCTTACCGCAACTAACAAATATGCTTCCAAGCTAGCGATCTCATACCTCAGATAATACTCGAGGGTGTTGCGAAAATTTCAAACAAACTATTGGCACAAAATACTATTTTTGGGTGGATCCTAAGTGGACTAGTTTCGGAACCAGTTACCACCATGACCACTCAGGTTGAGGAAATCTCAAACGAATACC
This sequence comes from Bactrocera oleae, assembly GCF_042242935.1. Taxonomy (NCBI): domain Eukaryota; kingdom Metazoa; phylum Arthropoda; class Insecta; order Diptera; family Tephritidae; genus Bactrocera; species Bactrocera oleae. Next base: position 11,653,291 of record NC_091541.1, on the reverse strand, counting down.
TCAGTTCACAATAATCCCATTACTCTAATTTCCCCCCAAGCGGATAAGAGAATTAAAGCAGAAGCTATAGTGTTACCGCAACTAACAAATATGCTTACAAGCTATCATATAAATAGCAAGCATTGGCAAAAGGTTTCACACCTTAAGCAAGCAGATCCCAATTGCAACACCCCCGCTCAAATAGACATTCTATTAGGCAGCGATCTCATACCTCAGATAATACTCGAGGGTTTTGAGAAAATTTCAAACAAACTATTGGCACAAAATACTATTTTTGGGTGGATCCTAAGTGGACTAGTTTCGGAACCAGTTACCACCATGACCACTCAGGTTGAAGAAATCTCAAACGAATACCTCAGTTCACAATAATCCCATTACTCTAATTTCCCCCCAAGCGGATAAGAAAATTAAAGCAGAAGCTATAGTCTTACCGCAACTAACAAATATGCTTCCAAGCTATCATATAAATAGCAAGCATTGGCAAAAGGTTTCACATCTAAAGCTAGCAGATCCCAACTGCACCACCCCCCTCAAATAGACAATCTATTAGGCAGCGATCTCATACCTCAGATAATACTCGAGGGTGTTGAGAAAATTTCAAACAAACTATTGGCACAAAATACTATTTTTGGGTGGATCCTCAGTGGACTAGTTTCGGAACCAGTTACCACCATGACCACTCAGGTTGCGGAAATCTCAAACGAATACCTCAGTTCACAATAACCCCATTACTCTAATTTCCCCCCAAGCGGATAAGAGAATTAAAGCAGAAGCTATAGTGTTACCGCAACTAACAAATATGCTTCCAAGCTATCATATAAATAGCAAGCATTGGCAAAAGGTTTCACACTTAAAGCTAGCAGATCCCAACTGCAACACCCCGCTCAAATAGACATTCTATTAGGCAGCGATCTCATACCTCAGATAATACTCGAGGGTGTTGAGAAAATTTCAAACAAACTATTGGCACAAAATACTATTTTTGGGTGGATCCTAAGTGGACTAGTTTCGGAACCAGTTACCACCATGACCACTCAGGTTGAGGAAATCTCAAACGAATACCTCAGTTCACAATAATCCCATTACACTAATTTCCCCCCAAGCGGATAAGAGAATTAAAGCAGAAGCTATAGTCTTACCGCAACTAACAAATATGCTCCCAAGCTATCATATAAATAGCAAGCATTGGCAAAAGGTTTCACACTTAAAGCTAGCAGATCTCAACTGCAACACCCCCGCTCAAATAGACATTCTATTAGGCAGCGATCTCATACCTCAGATAATACTCGAGGGTGTTGAGAAAATTTCAAACAAACTATTGGCACAAAATACTAGTTTTTGGGTGGATCCTAAGTGGACTAGTTTCGGAACCAGTTACCACCATGACCACTCAGGTTGAGGAAATCTCAAACGAATACCTCAGTTCACAATAATCCCATTACACTAATTTCCCCCCAAGCGGATAAGAGAATTAAAGCAGAAGCTATAGTCTTACCGCAACTAACAAATATGCTTCCAAGCTATCATATAAATAGCAAGCATTGGCAAAAGGTTTCACACTTAAAGCTAGCAGATCCCAACTGCAACACCCCGCTCAAATAGACATTCTTTTAGGCAGCGATCCAATACCTCAGATAATACTCGAGGGTGTTGAGAAAATTTCAAACAAACTATTGGCACAAAATACTATTTTTGGGTGGATCCTAAGTGGACTAGTTTCGGAACCAGTTACCCCCATGACCACTCAGGTTGAGGAAATCTCAAACGAATACCTCAGTTCACAATAATCCCATTACACTAATTTCCCCCCAAGGGGATAAAAGAATTAAAGCAGAAGCTACAGTCTTACCGCAACTAACAAATATGCTTCCAAGCTATCATATAAATAGCAAGCATTGGCAAAAGGTTTCACACTTAAAGCTAGCAGATCCCAACTGCAACACCCCGCTCAAATAGACATTCTTTTAGGCAGCGATCTCATACCTCAGATAATACTCGAGGGTGTTGAGAAAATTTCAAACAAACTATTGGCACAAAATACTAGTTTTTGGGTGGATCCTAAGTGGACTAGTTTCGGAACCAGTTACCACCATGACCACTCAGGTTGAGGAAATCTCAAACGAATACCTCAGTTCACAATAATCCCATTACTCTAATTTCCCCCCAAGCGGATAAGAGAATTAAAGCAGAAGCTATAGTCTTACCGCAACTAACAAATATGCTTCCAAGCTATCATATAAATAGCAAGCATTGGCAAAAGGTTTCACACTTAAAGCTAGCAGATCCCAACTGCAACACCCCGCTCAAATAGACATTCTATTAGGCAGCGATCTCATACCTCAGATAATACTCGAGGGTGTTGAGAAAATTTCAAACAAACTATTGGCACAAAATACTATTTTTTGGTGGATCCTAAGTGGACTAGTTTCGGAACCAGTTACCACCATGACCACTCAGGTTGAGGAAATCTCAAACGAATACCTCAGTTCACAATAATCCCATTACACTAATTTCCCCCCAAGAGGATAAGAGAATTAAAGCAGAAGCTATAGTCTTACCGCAACTAACAAATATGCTCCCAAGCTATCATATAAATACCAAGCATTGGCAAAAGGTTTCACACCTAAAACTAGCAGATCCCAACTGCAGCACCCCCGCTCAAATAGACATTCTATTAGGCAGCGATCTCATACCTCAGATAATACTCGAGGGTGTTGAGAAAATTTCAAACAAACTATTGGCACAAAATACTATTTTTGGGTGGATCCTAAGTGGACTAGTTTCGGAACCAGTTACCACCATGACCACTCAGGTTGAGGAAATCTCAAACGAATACCTCAGTTCACAATAATTCCATTACTCTAATTTCCTCCCAAGCGGATAAGAGAATTAAAGCAGAAGCTATAGTCTTACCGCAACTAACAAATATGCTTACAAGCTATCATATAAATACCAAGAATTGGCAAAAGGTTTCACACCTAAAACTAGCAGATCCCAACTGCAGCACCCCCGCTCAAATAGACATTCTATTAGGCAGCGATCTCATACCTCAGATAATACTCGAGGGTTTTGAGAAAATTTCAAACAAACTATTGGCACAAAATACTAGTTTTTGGGTGGATCCTAAGTGGACTAGTTTCAGAACCAGTTGCCACCATGACCACTCAGGTTGAGGAAATCTCAAACGAATACCTCAGTTCACAATAATTCCATTACTCTAATTTCCCCCCAAGCGGATAAGAGAATTAAAGCAGAAGCTATAGTGTTACGGCAACTAACAAATATGCTTCCAAGCTATCATATAAATAGCAAGCATTGGCAAAAGGTTTCACACCTTAAGCAAGCAGATCCCAATTGCAACACCCCCGCTCAAATAGACATTCTATTAGGCAGCGATCTCATACCTCAGATAATACTCGAGGGTTTTGAGAAAATTTCAAACAAACTATTGGCACAAAATACTATTTTTGGGTGGATCCTAAGTGGACTAGTTTCGGAACCAGTTACCACCATGACCACTCAGGTTGAAGAAATCTCAAACGAATACCTCAGTTCACAATAATCCCATTACTCTAATTTCCACCTAAGCGGATAAGAAAATTAAAGCAGAAGCTATAGTCTTACCGCAACTAACAAATATGCTTCCAAGCTATCATATAAATAGCAAGCATTGGCAAAAGGTTTCACATCTAAAGCTAGCAGATCCCAACTGCACCACCCCCCTCAAATAGACATTCTATTAGGCAGCGATCTCATACCTCAGATAATACTCGAGGGTGTTGAGAAAATTTCAAACAAACTATTGGCACAAAATACTATTTTTGGGTGGATCCTAAGTGGACTAGTTTCGGAACCAGTTACCACCATGACCACTCAGGTTGCGGAAATCTCAAACGAATACCTCAGTTCACAATAACCCCATTACTCTAATTTCCCCCCAAGCGGATAAGAGAATTAAAGCAGAAGCTATAGTCTTACCGCAACTAACAAATATGCTTCAAAGCTATCATATAAATAGCAAGCATTGGCAAAAGGTTTCACCCCTAAAGCTAGCAGATCCCAACTGCAACACCCCCGCTCAAATAGACATTCTATTAGGCAGCGATCTCATACCTCAGATAATACTCGAGGGTGTTGAGAAAATTTCAAACAAACTATTGGCACAAAATACTATTTTTGGGTAGATCCTAAGTGGACTAGTTTTGGAACCAGTTACCACCATGACCACTCAGGTTGAGGAAATCTCAAACGAATACCTCAGTTCACAATAATCCCATTACTCTAATTTCCCCCCAAGTGGATAAGAGGATTAAAGCAGAAGCTATAGTCTTACCACAACTAACAAATATGTTTCCAAGCTATCATATAAATAGCAAGCATTGGCAAAAGGTTTCACACCTAAAGCTAGCAGATCCCAACTGCAACACCCCCGCTAAAATAGACATTCTATTAGGCAGCGATCTCATACCACAGATAATACTCGAGGGTGTTGAGAAAATTTCAAACAAACTATTGGCACAAAATACTATTTTTGGGTGGATCCTAAGTGGACTAGTTTCGGAACCAGTTACCACCATGACCACTCAGGTTGAGGAAATCTCAAACGAATACCTCAGTTCACAATAATCTCATTACTCTAATTTCCCCCTAAGTGGATAAGAGAATTTAAGCAGAAGCTATAGTCTTACCGCAACTAACAAATATGCTCCCAAGCTATCATATAAATAGCAAGCATTGGCAAAAGGTTTCACACCTAAAGCAAGCAGATCCCAATTGCAACACCCCCGCTCAAATAGACATTCTATTAGGCAGCGATCTCATACCTCAGATAATACTCGAGGGTGTTGAGAAAATTTCAAACAAACTATTGGCACAAAATACTATTTTTGGGTGGATCCTAAGTGAACTAGTTTCGGAACCAGTTGCCACCATGACCACTCAGGTTGAGGAAATCTCAAACGAATACCTCAGTTCACAATAATCCCATTACTCTAATTTCCCCCCAAGCGGATAAGAGAATTAAAGCAGAAGCTATAGTCTTACCGCAACTAACAAATATGCTTCCAAGCTATCATATAAATAGCAAGCATTGGCAAAAGGTTTCACACCTTAAGCAAGCAGATCCCAATTGCAACACCCCCGCTCAAATAGATATTCTAATAGGCAGCGATCTCATACCTCAGATAATACTCGAGGGTTTTGAGAAAATTTCAAACAAACTATTGGCACAGAATACTATTTTTGGGTGGATCCTAAGTGGACAAGTTTCGGAACCAGTTACCACCATGACCACTCAGGTTGAAGAAATCTCAAACGAATACCTCAGTTCACAATAATCCCATTACTCTAATTTCCCCCCAAGCGGATAAGAAAATTAAAGCAGAAGCTATAGTCTTACCGCAACTAACAAATATGCTTCCAAGCTATCATATAAATAGCAAGCATTGGCAAAAGGTTTCACATCTAAAGCTAGCAGATCCCAACTGCACCACCCCCCTCAAATAGACATTCTATTAGGCAGCGATCTCATACCTCAGATAATACTCGAGGGTTTTGAGAAAATTTCAAACAAACTATTGGCACAAAATACTATTTTTGGGTGGATCCTAAGTGGACTAGTTTCGGAACCAGTTACCACCATGACCACTCAGGTTGAAGAAATCTCAAACGAATACCTCAGTTCACAATAATCCCATTACTCTAATTTCCACCTAAGCGGATAAGAAAATTAAAGCAGAAGCTATAGTCTTACCGCAACTAACAAATATGCTTCCAAGCTATCATATAAATAGCAAGCATTGGCAAAAGGTTTCACATCTAAAGCTAGCAGATCCCAACTGCACCACCCCCCTCAAATAGACATTCTATTAGGCAGCGATCTCATACCTCAGATAATACTCGAGGGTGTTGAGAAAATTTCAAACAAACTATTGGCACAAAATACTATTTTTGGGTGGATCCTAAGTGGACTAGTTTCGGAACCAGTTACCACCATGACCACTCAGGTTGCGGAAATCTCAAACGAATACCTCAGTTCACAATAACCCCATTACTCTAATTTCCCCCCAAGCGGATAAGAGAATTAAAGCAGAAGCTATAGTCTTACCGCAACTAACAAATATGCTTCAAAGCTATCATATAAATAGCAAGCATTGGCAAAAGGTTTCACCCCTAAAGCTAGCAGATCCCAACTGCAACACCCCCGCTCAAATAGACATTCTATTAGGCAGCGATCTCATACCTCAGATAATACTCGAGGGTGTTGAGAAAATTTCAAACAAACTATTGGCACAAAATACTATTTTTGGGTAGATCCTAAGTGGACTAGTTTTGGAACCAGTTACCACCATGACCACTCAGGTTGAGGAAATCTCAAACGAATACCTCAGTTCACAATAATCCCATTACTCTAATTTCCCCCCAAGTGGATAAGAGGATTAAAGCAGAAGCTATAGTCTTACCACAACTAACAAATATGTTTCCAAGCTATCATATAAATAGCAAGCATTGGCAAAAGGTTTCACACCTAAAGCTAGCAGATCCCAACTGCAACACCCCCGCTAAAATAGACATTCTATTAGGCAGCGATCTCATACCACAGATAATACTCGAGGGTGTTGAGAAAATTTCAAACAAACTATTGGCACAAAATACTATTTTTGGGTGGATCCTAAGTGGACTAGTTTCGGAACCAGTTACCACCATGACCACTCAGGTTGAGGAAATCTCAAACGAATACCTCAGTTCACAATAATCTCATTACTCTAATTTCCCCCTAAGTGGATAAGAGAATTTAAGCAGAAGCTATAGTCTTACCACAACTAACAAATATGTTTCCAAGCTATCATATAAATAGCAAGCATTGGCAAAAGGTTTCACACCTAAAGCTAGCAGATCCCAACTGCAACACCCCCGCTAAAATAGACATTCTATTAGGCAGCGATCTCATACCACAGATAATACTCGAGGGTGTTGAGAAAATTTCAAACAAACTATTGGCACAAAATACTATTTTTGGGTGGATCCTAAGTGAACTAGTTTCGGAACCAGTTGCCACCATGACCACTCAGGTTGAGGAAATCTCAAACGAATACCTCAGTTCACAATAATCCCATTACTCTAATTTCCCCCCAAGCGGATAAGAGAATTAAAGCAGAAGCTATAGTCTTACCGCAACTAACAAATATGCTTCCAAGCTATCATATAAATAGCAAGCATTGGCAAAAGGTTTCACACCTTAAGCAAGCAGATCCCAATTGCAACACCCCCGCTCAAATAGATATTCTAATAGGCAGCGATCTCATACCTCAGATAATACTCGAGGGTTTTGAGAAAATTTCAAACAAACTATTGGCACAGAATACTATTTTTGGGTGGATCCTAAGTGGACAAGTTTCGGAACCAGTTACCACCATGACCACTCAGGTTGAAGAAATCTCAAACGAATACCTCAGTTCACAATAATCCCATTACTCTAATTTCCCCCCAAGCGGATAAGAAAATTAAAGCAGAAGCTATAGTCTTACCGCAACTAACAAATATGCTTCCAAGCTATCATATAAATAGCAAGCATTGGCAAAAGGTTTCACATCTAAAGCTAGCAGATCCCAACTGCACCACCCCCCTCAAATAGACATTCTATTAGGCAGCGATCTCATACCTCAGATAATACTCGAGGGTGTTGAGAAAATTTCAAACAAACTATTGGCACAAAATACTATTTTTGGGTGGATCCTAAGTGGACTAGTTTCGGAACCAGTTACCACCATGACCACTCAGATTGCGGAAATCTCAAACGAATACCTCAGTTCACAATAACCCCATTACTCTAATTTCCCCCCAAGCGGATAAGAGAATTAAAGCAGAAGCTATAGTCTTACCGCAACTAACAAATATGCTTCAAAGCTATCATATAAATAGCAAGCATTGGCAAAAGGTTTCACCCTTAAAGCTAGCAGATCCCAACTGCAACACCCCCGCTCAAATAGACATTCTATTAGGCAGCGATCTCATACCTCAGATAATACTCGAGGGTGTTGAGAAAATTTCAAACAAACTATTGGCACAAAATACTATTTTTGGGTAGATCCTAAGTGGACTAGTTTTGGAACCAGTTACCACCATGACCACTCAGGTTGAGGAAATCTCAAACGAATACCTCAGTTCACAATAATCCCATTACTCTAATTTCCCCCCAAGTGGATACGAGGATTAAAGCAGAAGCTATAGTCTTACCACAACTAACAAATATGTTTCCAAGCTATCATATAAATAGCAAGCATTGGCAAAAGGTTTCACACCTAAAGCTAGCAGATCCCAACTGCAACACCCCCGCTAAAATAGACATTCTATTAGGCAGCGATCTCATACCACAGATAATACTCGAGGGTGTTGAGAAAATTTCAAACAAACTATTGGCACAAAATACTATTTTTGGGTGGATCCTAAGTGGACTAGTTTCGGAACCAGTTACCACCATGACCACTCAGGTTGAGGAAATCTCAAACGAATACCTCAGTTCACAATAATTCAATTACTCTAATTTCCCCCCAAGCGGATAAGAGAATTAAAGCAGAAGCTATAGTCTTACCGCAACTAAAAAATATGCTTACAAGCTATCATATAAATACCAAGCATTGGCAAAAGGTTTCACACCTAAAACTAGCAGATCCCAACTGCAGCACCCCCGCTCAAATAGACATTCTATTAGGCAGCGATCTCATACCTCAGATAATACTCGAGGGTGTTGAGAAAATTTCAAACAAACTATTGGCACAAAATACTATTTTTGGGTGGATCCTAAGTGGACTAGTTTCGGAACCAGTTACCACCATGACCACTCAGGTTGAGGAAATCTCAAACGAATACCTCAGTTCACAATAATTCAATTACTCTAATTTCCCCCCAAGCGGATAAGAGAATTAAAGCAGAAGCTATAGTCTTACCGCAACTAAAAAATATGCTTACAAGCTATCATATAAATACCAAGCATTGGCAAAAGGTTTCACACCTAAAACTAGCAGATCCCAACTGCAGCACCCCCGCTCAAATAGACATTCTATTAGGCAGCGATCTCATACCTCAGATAATACTCGAGGGTGTTGAGAAAATTTCAAACAAACTATTGGCACAAAATACTATTTTTGGGTGGATCCTAAGTGGACTAGTTTCGGAACCAGTTACCACCATGACCACTCAGGTTGAGGAAATCTCAAACGAATACCTCAGTTCACAATAATCCCATTACTCTAATTTCCCCCCAAGCGGATAAGAGAATTAAAGCAGAAGCTATAGTCTTACCGCAACTAACAAATATGCTTACAAGCTATCATATAAATACCAAGAATTGGCAAAAGGTTTCACACCTAAAACTAGCAGATCCCAACTGCAGCACCCCCGCTCAAATAGACATTCTATTAGGCAGCGATCTCATACCTCAGATAATACTCGAGGGTTTTGAGAAAATTTCAAACAAACTATTGGCACAAAATACTAGTTTTTGGGTGGATCCTAAGTGGACTAGTTTCAGAACCAGTTGCCACCATGACCACTCAGGTTGAGGAAATCTCAAACGAATACCTCAGTTCACAATAATTCCATTACTCTAATTTCCCCCCAAGCGGATAAGAGAATTAAAGCAGAAGCTATAGTGTTAACGCAACTAACAAATATGCTTCCAAGCTATCATATAAATAGCAAGCATTGGCAAAAGGTTTCACACCTTAAGCAAGCAGATCCCAATTGCAACACCCCCGCTCAAATAGACATTCTATTAGGCAGCGATCTCATACCTCAGATAATACTCGAGGGTTTTGAGAAAATTTCAAACAAACTATTGGCACAAAATACTATTTTTGGGTGGATCCTAAGTGGACTAGTTTCGGAACCAGTTACCACCATGACCACTCAGGTTGAAGAAATCTCAAACGAATACCTCAGTTCACAATAATCCCATTACTCTAATTTCCACCTAAGCGGATAAGAAAATTAAAGCAGAAGCTATAGTCTTACCGCAACTAACAAATATGCTTCCAAGCTATCATATAAATAGCAAGCATTGGCAAAAGGTTTCACATCTAAAGCTAGCAGATCCCAACTGCACCACCCCCCTCAAATAGACATTCTATTAGGCAGCGATCTCATACCTCAGATAATACTCGAGGGTGTTGAGAAAATTTCAAACAAACTATTGGCACAAAATACTATTTTTGGGTGGATCCTAAGTGGACTAGTTTCGGAACCAGTTACCACCATGACCACTCAGGTTGCGGAAATCTCAAACGAATACCTCAGTTCACAATAACCCCATTACTCTAATTTCCCCCCAAGCGGATAAGAGAATTAAAGCAGAAGCTATAGTCTTACCGCAACTAACAAATATGCTTCAAAGCTATCATATAAATAGCAAGCATTGGCAAAAGGTTTCACCCTTAAAGCTAGCAGATCCCAACTGCAACACCCCCGCTCAAATAGACATTCTATTAGGCAGCGATCTCATACCTCAGATAATACTCGAGGGTGTTGAGAAAATTTCAAACAAACTATTGGCACAAAATACTATTTTTGGGTAGATCCTAAGTGGACTAGTTTTGGAACCAGTTACCACCATGACCACTCAGGTTGAGGAAATCTCAAACGAATACCTCAGTTCACAATAATCCCATTACTCTAATTTCCCCCCAAGTGGATAAGAGGATTAAAGCAGAAGCTATAGTCTTACCACAACTAACAAATATGTTTCCAAGCTATCATATAAATAGCAAGCATTGGCAAAAGGTTTCACACCTAAAGCTAGCAGATCCCAACTGCAACACCCCCGCTAAAATAGACATTCTATTAGGCAGCGATCTCATACCACAGATAATACTCGAGGGTGTTGAGAAAATTTCAAACAAACTATTGGCACAAAATACTATTTTTGGGTGGATCCTAAGTGGACTAGTTTCGGAACCAGTTACCACCATGACCACTCAGGATGAGGAAATCTCAAACGAATACCTCAGTTAACAATAATCTCATTACTCTAATTTCCCCCTAAGTGGATAAGAGAATTTAAGCAGAAGCTATAGTCTTACCGCAACTAACAAATATGCTCCCAAGCTATCATATAAATAGCAAGCATTGGCAAAAGGTTTCACACCTAAAGCAAGCAGATCCCAATTGCAACACCCCCGCTCAAATAGACATTCTATTAGGCAGCGATCTCATACCTCAGATAATACTCGAGGGTGTTGAGAAAATTTCAAACAAACTATTGGCACAAAATACTATTTTTAGGTGGATCCTAAGTGAACTAGTTTCGGAACCAGTTGCCACCATGACCACTCAGGTTGAGGAAATCTCAAACGAATACCTCAGTTCACAATAATCCCATTACTCTAATTTCCCCCCAAGCGGATAAGAGAATTAAAGCAGAAGCTATAGTCTTACCGCAACTAACAAATATGCTTCCAAGCTATCATATAAATAGCAAGCATTGGCAAAAGGTTTCACACCTTAAGCAAGCAGATCCCAATTGCAACACCCCCGCTCAAATAGACATTCTATTAGGCAGCGATCTCATACCTCAGATAATACTCGAGGGTTTTGAGAAAATTTCAAACAAACTATTGGCACAGAATACTATTTTTGGGTGGATCCTAAGTGGACTAGTTTCGGAACCAGTTACCACCATGACCACTCAGGTTGAAGAAATCTCAAACGAATACCTCAGTTCACAATAATCCCATTACTCTAATTTCCCCCCAAGCGGATAAGAAAATTAAAGCAGAAGCTATAGTCTTACCGCAACTAACAAATATGCTTCCAAGCTATCATATAAATAGCAAGCATTGGCAAAAGGTTTCACATCTAAAGCTAGCAGATCCCAACTGCACCACCCCCCTCAAATAGACATTCTATTAGGCAGCGATCTCATACCTCAGATAATACTCGAGGGTGTTGAGAAAATTTCAAACAAACTATTGGCACAAAATACTATTTTTGGGTGGATCCTAAGTGGACTAGTTTCGGAACCAGTTACCACCATGACCACTCAGATTGCGGAAATCTCAAACGAATACCTCAGTTCACAATAACCCCATTACTCTAATTTCCCCCCAAGCGGATAAGAGAATTAAAGCAGAAGCTATAGTCTTACCGCAACTAACAAATATGCTTCAAAGCTATCATATAAATAGCAAGCATTGGCAAAAGGTTTCACCCTTAAAGCTAGCAGATCCCAACTGCAACACCCCCGCTCAAATAGACATTCTATTAGGCAGCGATCTCATACCTCAGATAATACTCGAGGGTGTTGAGAAAATTTCAAACAAACTATTGGCACAAAATACTATTTTTGGGTAGATCCTAAGTGGACTAGTTTTGGAACCAGTTACCACCATGACCACTCAGGTTGAGGAAATCTCAAACGAATACCTCAGTTCACAATAATCCCATTACTCTAATTTCCCCCCAAGTGGATACGAGGATTAAAGCAGAAGCTATAGTCTTACCACAACTAACAAATATGTTTCCAAGCTATCATATAAATAGCAAGCATTGGCAAAAGGTTTCACACCTAAAGCTAGCAGATCCCAACTGCAACACCCCCGCTAAAATAGACATTCTATTAGGCAGCGATCTCATACCACAGATAATACTCGAGGGTGTTGAGAAAATTTCAAACAAACTATTGGCACAAAATACTATTTTTGGGTGGATCCTAAGTGGACTAGTTTCGGAACCAGTTACCACCATGACCACTCAGGTTGAGGAAATCTCAAACGAATACCTCAGTTCACAATAATTCAATTACTCTAATTTCCCCCCAAGCGGATAAGAGAATTAAAGCAGAAGCTATAGTCTTACCGCAACTAAAAAATATGCTTACAAGCTATCATATAAATACCAAGCATTGGCAAAAGGTTTCACACCTAAAACTAGCAGATCCCAACTGCAGCACCCCCGCTCAAATAGACATTCTATTAGGCAGCGATCTCATACCTCAGATAATACTCGAGGGTGTTGAGAAAATTTCAAACAAACTATTGGCACAAATTCTATTTTTGGGTGGATCCTAAGTGGACTAGTTTCGGAACCAGTTACCACCATGACCACTCAGGTTGAGGAAATCTCAAACGAATACCTCAGTTCACAATAATTCAATTACTCTAATTTCCCCCCAAGCGGATAAGAGAATTAAAGCAGAAGCTATAGTCTTACCGCAACTAAAAAATATGCTTACAAGCTATCATATAAATACCAAGCATTGGCAAAAGGTTTCACACCTAAAACTAGCAGATCCCAACTGCAGCACCCCCGCTCAAATAGACATTCTATTAGGCAGCGATCTCATACCTCAGATAATACTCGAGGGTGTTGAGAAAATTTCAAACAAACTATTGGCACAAAATACTATTTTTGGGTGGATCCTAAGTGGACTAGTTTCGGAACCAGTTACCACCATGACCACTCAGGTTGAGGAAATCTCAAACGAATACCTCAGTTCACAATAATCCCATTACACTAATTTCCCCCCAAGCGGATAAGAGAATTAAAGCAGAAGCTATAGTCTTACCGCAACTAACAAATATGCTTACAAGCTATCATATAAATACCAAGAATTGGCAAAAGGTTTCACACCTAAAACTAGCAGATCCCAACTGCAGCACCCCCGCTCAAATAGACATTCTATTAGGCAGCGATCTCATACCTCAGATAATACTCGAGGGTTTTGAGAAAATTTCAAACAAACTATTGGCACAAAATACTAGTTTTTGGGTGGATCCTAAGTGGACTAGTTTCAGAACCAGTTGCCACCATGACCACTCAGGTTGAGGAAATCTCAAACGAATACCTCAGTTCACAATAATTCCATTACTCTAATTTCCCCCCAAGCGGATAAGAGAATTAAAGCAGAAGCTATAGTGTTAACGCAACTAACAAATATGCTTCCAAGCTATCATATAAATAGCAAGCATTGGCAAAAGGTTTCACACCTTAAGCAAGCAGATCCCAATTGCAACACCCCCGCTCAAATAGACATTCTATTAGGCAGCGATCTCATACCTCAGATAATACTCGAGGGTTTTGAGAAAATTTCAAACAAACTATTGGCACAAAATACTATTTTTGGGTGGATCCTAAGTGGACTAGTTTCGGAACCAGTTACCACCATGACCACTCAGGTTGAAGAAATCTCAAACGAATACCTCAGTTCACAATAATCCCATTACTCTAATTTCCACCTAAGCGGATAAGAAAATTAAAGCAGAAGCTATAGTCTTACCGCAACTAACAAATATGCTTCCAAGCTATCATATAAATAGCAAGCATTGGCAAAAGGTTTCACATCTAAAGCTAGCAGATCCCAACTGCACCACCCCCCTCAAATAGACATTCTATTAGGCAGCGATCTCATACCTCAGATAATACTCGAGGGTGTTGAGAAAATTTCAAACAAACTATTGGCACAAAATACTATTTTTGGGTGGATCCTAAGTGGACTAGTTTCGGAACCAGTTACCACCATGACCACTCAGGTTGCGGAAATCTCAAACGAATACCTCAGTTCACAATAACCCCATTACTCTAATTTCCCCCCAAGCGGATAAGAGAATTAAAGCAGAAGCTATAGTCTTACCGCAACTAACAAATATGCTTCAAAGCTATCATATAAATAGCAAGCATTGGCAAAAGGTTTCACCCTTAAAGCTAGCAGATCCCAACTGCAACACCCCCGCTCAAATAGACATTCTATTAGGCAGCGATCTCATACCTCAGATAATACTCGAGGGTGTTGAGAAAATTTCAAACAAACTATTGGCACAAAATACTATTTTTGGGTAGATCCTAAGTGGACTAGTTTTGGAACCAGTTACCACCATGACCACTCAGGTTGAGGAAATCTCAAACGAATACCTCAGTTCACAATAATCCCATTACTCTAATTTCCCCCCAAGTGGATAAGAGGATTAAAGCAGAAGCTATAGTCTTACCACAACTAACAAATATGTTTCCAAGCTATCATATAAATAGCAAGCATTGGCAAAAGGTTTCACACCTAAAGCTAGCAGATCCCAACTGCAACACCCCCGCTAAAATAGACATTCTATTAGGCAGCGATCTCATACCACAGATAATACTCGAGGGTGTTGAGAAAATTTCAAACAAACTATTGGCACAAAATACTATTTTTGGGTGGATCCTAAGTGGACTAGTTTCGGAACCAGTTACCACCATGACCACTCAGGATGAGGAAATCTCAAACGAATACCTCAGTTAACAATAATCTCATTACTCTAATTTCCCCCTAAGTGGATAAGAGAATTTAAGCAGAAGCTATAGTCTTACCGCAACTAACAAATATGCTCCCAAGCTATCATATAAATAGCAAGCATTGGCAAAAGGTTTCACACCTAAAGCAAGCAGATCCCAATTGCAACACCCCCGCTCAAATAGACATTCTATTAGGCAGCGATCTCATACCTCAGATAATACTCGAGGGTGTTGAGAAAATTTCAAACAAACTATTGGCACAAAATACTATTTTTAGGTGGATCCTAAGTGAACTAGTTTCGGAACCAGTTGCCACCATGACCACTCAGGTTGAGGAAATCTCAAACGAATACCTCAGTTCACAATAATCCCATTACTCTAATTTCCCCCCAAGCGGATAAGAGAATTAAAGCAGAAGCTATAGTCTTACCGCAACTAACAAATATGCTTCCAAGCTATCATATAAATAGCAAGCATTGGCAAAAGGTTTCACACCTTAAGCAAGCAGATCCCAATTGCAACACCCCCGCTCAAATAGACATTCTATTAGGCAGCGATCTCATACCTCAGATAATACTCGAGGGTTTTGAGAAAATTTCAAACAAACTATTGGCACAGAATACTATTTTTGGGTGGATCCTAAGTGGACTAGTTTCGGAACCAGTTACCACCATGACCACTCAGGTTGAAGAAATCTCAAACGAATACCTCAGTTCACAATAATCCCATTACTCTAATTTCCCCCCAAGCGGATAAGAAAATTAAAGCAGAAGCTATAGTCTTACCGCAACTAACAAATATGCTTCCAAGCTATCATATAAATAGCAAGCATTGGCAAAAGGTTTCACATCTAAAGCTAGCAGATCCCAACTGCACCACCCCCCTCAAATAGACATTCTATTAGGCAGCGATCTCATACCTCAGATAATACTCGAGGGTGTTGAGAAAATTTCAAACAAACTATTGGCACAAAATACTATTTTTGGGTGGATCCTAAGTGGACTAGTTTCGGAACCAGTTACCACCATGACCACTCAGATTGCGGAAATCTCAAACGAATACCTCAGTTCACAATAACCCCATTACTCTAATTTCCCCCCAAGCGGATAAGAGAATTAAAGCAGAAGCTATAGTCTTACCGCAACTAACAAATATGCTTCAAAGCTATCATATAAATAGCAAGCATTGGCAAAAGGTTTCACCCTTAAAGCTAGCAGATCCCAACTGCAACACCCCCGCTCAAATAGACATTCTATTAGGCAGCGATCTCATACCTCAGATAATACTCGAGGGTGTTGAGAAAATTTCAAACAAACTATTGGCACAAAATACTATTTTTGGGTAGATCCTAAGTGGACTAGTTTTGGAACCAGTTACCACCATGACCACTCAGGTTGAGGAAATCTCAAACGAATACCTCAGTTCACAATAATTCAATTACTCTAATTTCCCCCCAAGCGGATAAGAGAATTAAAGCAGGAGCTATAGTCTTACCGCAACTAAAAAATATGCTTACAAGCTATCATATAAATACCAAGCATTGGCAAAAGGTTTCACACCTAAAACTAGCAGATCCCAACTGCAGCACCCCCGCTCAAATAGACATTCTATTAGGCAGCGATCTCATACCTCAGATAATACTCGAGGGTGTTGAGAAAATTTCAAACAAACTATTGGCACAAAATACTATTTTTGGGTGGATCCTAAGTGGACTAGTTTCGGAACCAGTTACCACCATGACCACTCAGGTTGAGGAAATCTCAAACGAATACCTCAGTTCACAATAATCCCATTACACTAATTTCCCCCCAAGCGGATAAGAGAATTAAAGCAGAAGCTATAGTCTTACCGCAACTAAAAAATATGCTTACAAGCTATCATATAAATACCAAGTATTGGCAAAAGGTTTCACACTTAAAGCTAGCAGATCCCAACTGACACACCCCCGCTCAAATAGACATTCTATTAGGCAGCGATCTCATACTTCAGATAATACTCGAGGGTGTTGAGAGAATTTTAAACAAACTATTGGCACAAAATACTATTTTTGGGTGGATCCTAAGTGGACTAGTTTCGGAACCAGTTACCACCATGACCACTCAGGTTGAGGAAATCTCAAACGAATACCTCAGTTCACAATAATCTCATTACTCTAATTTCCCCCTAAGTGGATAAGAGAATTTAAGCAGAAGCTATAGTCTTACCGCAACTAACAAATATGCTCCCAAGCTATCATATAAATAGCAAGCATTGGCAAAAGGTTTCACACCTAAAGCAAGCAGATCCCAATTGCAACACCCCCGCTCAAATAGACATTCTATTAGGCAGCGATCTCATACCTCAGATAATACTCGAGGGTGTTGAGAAAATTTCAAACAAACTATTGGCACAAAATACTATTTTTGGGTGGATCCTAAGTGAACTAGTTTCGGAACCAGTTGCCACCATGACCACTCAGGTTGAGGAAATCTCAAACGAATACCTCAGTTCACAATAATCCCATTACTCTAATTTCCCCCCAAGCGGATAAGAGAATTAAAGCAGAAGCTATAGTGTTACCGCAACTAACAAATATGCTTCCAAGCTATCATATAAATAGCAAGCATTGGCAAAAGGTTTCACACCTAAAGCAAGCAGATCCCGATTGCAACACCCCCGCTCAAATAGACATTCTATTAGGCAGCGATCTCATACCTCAGATAATACTCGAGGATGTTGAAAAAATTTCAAACAAACTATTGGCACAAAATACTAGTTTTTGGGTGGATCCTAAGTGGACTAGTTTCGGAACCAGTTGCCACCATGACCACTCAGGTTGAGGAAATCTCAAGCGAATACCTCAGTTCACAATAATCCCATTACTCTAATTTCCCCCCAAGCGGATAAGAGAATTAAAGCAGAAGCTATAGTGTTACCGCAACTAACAAATATGCTTCCAAGCTATCATATAAATAGCAAGCATTGGCAAAAGGTTTCACACCTAAAGCAAGCAGATCCCAATTGCAACACCCCCGCTCAAATAGACATTCTATTAGGCAGCGATCTCATACCTCAGATAATACTCGAGGGTGTGGAGAAAATTTTAAACAAACTATTGGCACAAAATACTATTTTTGGGTGGATCCTAAGTGGACTAGTTTCGGAACCAGTTACCACCATGACCACTCAGGTTGAGGAAATCTCAAACGAATACCTCAGTTCACAATAATCCCATTACACTAATTTCCCCCCAAGCGGATAAGAGAATTAAAGCAGAAGCTATAGTCTTACCGCAACTAACAAATATGCTCCCAAGCTATCATATAAATAGCAAGAATTGGCAAAAGGTTTCACATCTTAAGCTAGCAGATCCCAACTGCACCACCCCCCTCAAATAGATATTCTATTAGGCAGCGATCTCATACCTCAGATAATACTCGAGGGTGTTGAGAAAATTTCAAACAAACTAATGGCACAAAATACTATTTTTGGGTGGATCCTAAGTGGACTAGTTTTGGAACCAGTTACCACCATGATCACTCAGGTTGCGGAAATCTCAAACGAATACCTCAGTTCACAATAACCCCATTACTCTAATTTCCCCCCAAGCGGATAAGAGAATTAAAGCAGAAGCTATAGTCTGACCGCAACTAACAAATATGCTTCCAAGCTATCATATAAATAGCAAGCATTGGCAAAAGGTTTCACACCTCAAGCTAGCAGATCCCAATTGCAACACCCCCGCTCAAATAGACATTCTATTAGGCAGCGATCTCATACCTCAGATAATACTCGAGGGTGTTGAGAAAATTTCAAACAAACTATTGGCACAAAATACTATTTTTGGGTGGATCCTAAGTGGACTAGTTTCGGAACCAGTTACCACCATGACCACGCAGGTTGAGGAAATCTCAAACGAATACCACAGTTCACAATAATCTTACTACTCTAATTTCCCCCAAGCGGATAAGAGAATTAAAGCAGAAGCTATAGTCTTACCGCAACTAACAAATATGCTTCCAAGCTATCATATAAATAGCAAGCATTGGCAAAAGGTTTCACGCCTAAAGCTAGCAGATCCCAACTGCAACACCCCCGCTCAAATAGACATTCTATTAGGCAGCGATCTCATACCTCAGATAATACTCGAGGGTGTTGAAAAAATTTCAAACAAACTATTGGCACAAAATACTATTTTTGGGTGGATCCTAAGTGAACTAGTTTCGGAACCAGTTACCACCATGACCACTCAGGTTGAGGAAATCTCAAACGAATACCTCAGTTCACAATAATTCAATTACTCTAATTTCCCCCCAAGCGGATAAGAGAATTAAAGCAGAAGCTATAGTCTTACCGCAACTAAAAAATATGCTT
Source organism: Bactrocera oleae (assembly GCF_042242935.1). Taxonomy (NCBI): domain Eukaryota; kingdom Metazoa; phylum Arthropoda; class Insecta; order Diptera; family Tephritidae; genus Bactrocera; species Bactrocera oleae. The sequence continues at coordinate 11,633,680 of NC_091541.1, read as the reverse complement.
ACAAGCTATCATATAAATACCAAGCATTGGCAAAAGGTTTCACACCTAAAACTAGCAGATCCCAACTGCAGCACCCCCGCTCAAATAGACATTCTATTAGGCAGCGATCTCATACCTCAGATAATACTCGAGGGTGTTGAGAAAATTTCAAACAAACTATTGGCACAAAATACTATTTTTGGGTGGATCCTAAGTGGACTAGTTTCGGAACCAGTTACCACCATGACCACTCAGGTTGAGGAAATCTCAAACGAATACCTCAGTTCACAATAATCCCATTACACTAATTTCCCCCCAAGCGGATAAGAGAATTAAAGCAGAAGCTATAGTCTTACCGCAACTAAAAAATATGCTTACAAGCTATCATATAAATACCAAGTATTGGCAAAAGGTTTCACACTTAAAGCTAGCAGATCCCAACTGACACACCCCCGCTCAAATAGACATTCTATTAGGCAGCGATCTCATACTTCAGATAATACTCGAGGGTGTTGAGAGAATTTTAAGCAAACTATTGGCACAAAATACTATTTTTGGGTGGATCCTAAGTGGACTAGTTTCGGAACCAGTTACCACCATGACCACTCAGGTTGAGGAAATCTCAAACGAATACCTCAGTTCACAATAATCTCATTACTCTAATTTCCCCCTAAGTGGATAAGAGAATTTAAGCAGAAGCTATAGTCTTACCGCAACTAACAAATATGCTCCCAAGCTATCATATAAATAGCAAGCATTGGCAAAAGGTTTCACACCTAAAGCAAGCAGATCCCAATTGCAACACCCCCGCTCAAATAGACATTCTATTAGGCAGCGATCTCATACCTCAGATAATACTCGAGGGTGTTGAGAAAATTTCAAACAAACTATTGGCACAAAATACTATTTTTGGGTGGATCCTAAGTGAACTAGTTTCGGAACCAGTTGCCACCATGACCACTCAGGTTGAGGAAATCTCAAACGAATACCTCAGTTCACAATAATCCCATTACTCTAATTTCCCCCCAAGCGGATAAGAGAATTAAAGCAGAAGCTATAGTGTTACCGCAACTAACAAATATGCTTCCAAGCTATCATATAAATAGCAAGCATTGGCAAAAGGTTTCACACCTAAAGCAAGCAGATCCCGATTGCAACACCCCCGCTCAAATAGACATTCTATTAGGCAGCGATCTCATACCTCAGATAATACTCGAGGATGTTGAAAAAATTTCAAACAAACTATTGGCACAAAATACTAGTTTTTGGGTGGATCCTAAGTGGACTAGTTTCGGAACCAGTTGCCACCATGACCACTCAGGTTGAGGAAATCTCAAGCGAATACCTCAGTTCACAATAATCCCATTACTCTAATTTCCCCCCAAGCGGATAAGAGAATTAAAGCAGAAGCTATAGTGTTACCGCAACTAACAAATATGCTTCCAAGCTATCATATAAATAGCAAGCATTGGCAAAAGGTTTCACACCTAAAGCAAGCAGATCCCAATTGCAACACCCCCGCTCAAATAGACATTCTATTAGGCAGCGATCTCATACCTCAGATAATACTCGAGGGTGTTGAGAAAATTTTAAACAAACTATTGGCACAAAATACTATTTTTGGGTGGATCCTAAGTGGACTAGTTTCGGAACCAGTTACCACCATGACCACTCAGGTTGAGGAAATCTCAAACGAATACCTCAGTTCACAATAATCCCATTACACTAATTTCCCCCCAAGCGGATAAGAGAATTAAAGCAGAAGCTATAGTCTTACCGCAACTAACAAATATGCTTACAAGCTATCATATAAATACCAAGCATTGGCAAAAGGTTTCACACCTAAAACTAGCAGATCCCAACTGCAGCACCCCCGCTCAAATAGACATTCTATTAGGCAGCGATCTCATACCTCAGATAATACTCGAGGGTGTTGAGAAAATTTCAAACAAACTATTGGCACAAAATACTATTTTTGGGTGGATCCTAAGTGGACTAGTTTCGGAACCAGTTACCACCATGACCACTCAGGTTGAGGAAATCTCAAACGAATACCTCAGTTCACAATAATCCCATTACACTAATTTCCCCCCAAGCGGATAAGAGAATTAAAGCAGAAGCTATAGTCTTACCGCAACTAAAAAATATGCTTACAAGCTATCATATAAATACCAAGCATTGGCAAAAGGTTTCACACCTAAAACTAGCAGATCCCAACTGCAGCACCCCCGCTCAAATAGACATTCTATTAGGCAGCGATCTCATACCTCAGATAATACTCGAGGGTGTTGAGAAAATTTCAAACAAACTATTGGCACAAAATACTATTTTTGGGTGGATCCTAAGTGGACTAGTTTCGGAACCAGTTACCACCATGACCACTCAGGTTGAGGAAATCTCAAACGAATACCTCAGTTCACAATAATCCCATTACACTAATTTCCCCCCAAGCGGATAAGAGAATTAAAGCAGAAGCTATAGTCTTACCGCAACTAAAAAATATGCTTACAAGCTATCATATAAATACCAAGTATTGGCAAAAGGTTTCACACTTAAAGCTAGCAGATCCCAACTGACACACCCCCGCTCAAATAGACATTCTATTAGGCAGCGATCTCATACTTCAGATAATACTCGAGGGTGTTGAGAGAATTTTAAGCAAACTATTGGCACAAAATACTATTTTTGGGTGGATCCTAAGTGGACTAGTTTCGGAACCAGTTACCACCATGACCACTCAGGTTGAGGAAATCTCAAACGAATACCTCAGTTCACAATAATCTCATTACTCTAATTTCCCCCTAAGTGGATAAGAGAATTTAAGCAGAAGCTATAGTCTTACCGCAACTAACAAATATGCTCCCAAGCTATCATATAAATAGCAAGCATTGGCAAAAGGTTTCACACCTAAAGCAAGCAGATCCCAATTGCAACACCCCCGCTCAAATAGACATTCTATTAGGCAGCGATCTCATACCTCAGATAATACTCGAGGGTGTTGAGAAAATTTCAAACAAACTATTGGCACAAAATACTATTTTTGGGTGGATCCTAAGTGAACTAGTTTCGGAACCAGTTGCCACCATGACCACTCAGGTTGAGGAAATCTCAAACGAATACCTCAGTTCACAATAATCCCATTACTCTAATTTCCCCCCAAGCGGATAAGAGAATTAAAGCAGAAGCTATAGTGTTACCGCAACTAACAAATATGCTTCCAAGCTATCATATAAATAGCAAGCATTGGCAAAAGGTTTCACACCTAAAGCAAGCAGATCCCGATTGCAACACCCCCGCTCAAATCGACATTCTATTAGGCAGCGATCTCATACCTCAGATAATACTCGAGGATGTTGAAAAAATTTCAAACAAACTATTGGCACAAAATACTAGTTTTTGGGTGGATCCTAAGTGGACTAGTTTCGGAACCAGTTGCCACCATGACCACTCAGGTTGAGGAAATCTCAAGCGAATACCTCAGTTCACAATAATCCCATTACTCTAATTTCCCCCCAAGCGGATAAGAGAATTAAAGCAGAAGCTATAGTGTTACCGCAACTAACAAATATGCTTCCAAGCTATCATATAAATAGCAAGCATTGGCAAAAGGTTTCACACCTAAAGCAAGCAGATCCCAATTGCAACACCCCCGCTCAAATAGACATTCTATTAGGCAGCGATCTCATACCTCAGATAATACTCGAGGGTGTTGAGAAAATTTTAAACAAACTATTGGCACAAAATACTATTTTTGGGTGGATCCTAAGTGGACTAGTTTCGGAACCAGTTACCACCATGACCACTCAGGTTGAGGAAATCTCAAACGAATACCTCAGTTCACAATAATCCCATTACACTAATTTCCCCCCAAGCGGATAAGAGAATTAAAGCAGAAGCTATAGTCTTACCGCAACTAACAAATATGCTCCCAAGCTATCATATAAATAGCAAGAATTGGCAAAAGGTTTCACATCTTAAGCTAGCAGATCCCAACTGCACCACCCCCCTCAAATAGATATTCTATTAGGCAGCGATCTCATACCTCAGATAATACTCGAGGGTGTTGAGAAAATTTCAAACAAACTAATGGCACAAAATACTATTTTTGGGTGGATCCTAAGTGGACTAGTTTTGGAACCAGTTACCACCATGATCACTCAGGTTGCGGAAATCTCAAACGAATACCTCAGTTCACAATAACCCCATTACTCTAATTTCCCCCCAAGCGGATAAGAGAATTAAAGCAGAAGCTATAGTCTGACCGCAACTAACAAATATGCTTCCAAGCTATCATATAAATAGCAAGCATTGGCAAAAGGTTTCACACCTCAAGCTAGCAGATCCCAATTGCAACACCCCCGCTCAAATAGACATTCTATTAGGCAGCGATCTCATACCTCAGATAATACTCGAGGGTGTTGAGAAAATTTCAAACAAACTATTGGCACAAAATACTATTTTTGGGTGGATCCTAAGTGGACTAGTTTCGGAACCAGTTACCACCATGACCACGCAGGTTGAGGAAATCTCAAACGAATACCACAGTTCACAATAATCTTACTACTCTAATTTCCCCCAAGCGGATAAGAGAATTAAAGCAGAAGCTATAGTCTTACCGCAACTAACAAATATGCTTCCAAGCTATCATATAAATAGCAAGCATTGGCAAAAGGTTTCACGCCTAAAGCTAGCAGATCCCAACTGCAACACCCCCGCTCAAATAGACATTCTATTAGGCAGCGATCTCATACCTCAGATAATACTCGAGGGTGTTGAAAAAATTTCAAACAAACTATTGGCACAAAATACTATTTTTGGGTGGATCCTAAGTGAACTAGTTTCGGAACCAGTTACCACCATGACCACTCAGGTTGAGGAAATCTCAAACGAATACCTTAGTTCACAATAATCTTATTACTCTAATTTCCCCCCAAGCGGATAAGAGAATTAAAGCAGAAGCTATAGTGTTACCGCAACTAACAAATATGCTTCCAAGCTATCATATAAATAGCAAGCATTGGCAAAAGGTTTCACACCTAAAGCTAGCAGATCCCAACTGCAACACCCCCGCTCAAATAGACATTCTATTAGGCAGCGATCTCATACCTCAGATAATACTCGAGGGTGTTGAAAAAATTTCAAACAAACTATTAGCACAAAATACTAGTTTTTGGGTATACCTAAGTGGACTAGTTTCGGAACCAGTTGCCACCATGACCACTCAGGTTGAGGAAATCTCAAGCGAATACCTCAGTTCACAATTATCCCATTACTCTAATTTCCCCCCAAGCGGATAAGAGAATTAAAGCAGAAGCTATAGTCTTACCGCAACTAACAAATATGCTTCCAAGCTATCATATAAATAGCAAGCATTGGCAAAAGGTTTCACACCTAAAGCTAGCAGATCCCAACTGCAACACCCCCGCTCAAATAGACATTCTATTAGGCAGCGATCTCATACCTCAGATAATACTCGAGGGTGTTGAGAAAATTTCAAACAAACTATTGGCACAAAATACTATTTTTGGGTGGATCCTAAGTGGACTAGTTTCGGAACCAGTTACCACCATGACCACTCAGATTGCGGAAATCTCAAACGAATACCTCAGTTCACAATAACCCCATTACTCTAATTTCCCCCCAAGCGGATAAGAGAATTAAAGCAGAAGCTATAGTCTTACCGCAACTAACAAATATGCTTCAAAGCTATCATATAAATAGCAAGCATTGGCAAAAGGTTTCACCCTTAAAGCTAGCAGATCCCAACTGCAACACCCCCGCTCAAATAGACATTCTATTAGGCAGCGATCTCATACCTCAGATAATACTCGAGGGTGTTGAGAAAATTTCAAACAAACTATTGGCACAAAATACTATTTTTGGGTAGATCCTAAGTGGACTAGTTTTGGAACCAGTTACCACCATGACCACTCAGGTTGAGGAAATCTCAAACGAATACCTCAGTTCACAATAATCCCATTACTCTAATTTCCCCCCAAGTGGATACGAGGATTAAAGCAGAAGCTATAGTCTTACCACAACTAACAAATATGTTTCCAAGCTATCATATAAATAGCAAGCATTGGCAAAAGGTTTCACACCTAAAGCTAGCAGATCCCAACTGCAACACCCCCGCTAAAATAGACGTTCTATTAGGCAGCGATCTCATACCACAGATAATACTCGAGGGTGTTGAGAAAATTTTAAACAAACTATTGGCACAAAATACTATTTTTGGGTGGATCCTAAGTGGACTAGTTTCGGAACCAGTTACCACCATGACCACTCAGGTTGAGGAAATCTCAAACGAATACCTCAGTTCACAATAATTCAATTACTCTAATTTCCCCCCAAGCGGATAAGAGAATTAAAGCAGAAGCTATAGTCTTACCGCAACTAAAAAATATGCTTACAAGCTATCATATAAATACCAAGCATTGGCAAAAGGTTTCACACCTAAAACTAGCAGATCCCAACTGCAGCACCCCCGCTCAAATAGACATTCTATTGGGCAGCGATCTCATACCTCAGATAATACTCGAGGGTGTTGAGAAAATTTCAAACAAACTATTGGCACAAAATACTATTTTTGGGTGGATCCTAAGTGGACTAGTTTCGGAACCAGTTACCACCATGACCACTCAGGTTGAGGAAATCTCAAACGAATACCTCAGTTCACAATAATCCCATTACACTAATTTCCCCCCAAGCGGATAAGAGAATTAAAGCAGAAGCTATAGTCTTACCGCAACTAAAAAATATGCTTACAAGCTATCATATAAATACCAAGTATTGGCAAAAGGTTTCACACTTAAAGCTAGCAGATCCCAACTGACACACCCCCGCTCAAATAGACATTCTATTAGGCAGCGATCTCATACTTCAGATAATACTCGAGGGTGTTGAGAGAATTTTAAACAAACTATTGGCACAAAATACTATTTTTGGGTGGATCCTAAGTGGACTAGTTTCGGAACCAGTTACCACCATGACCACTCAGGTTGAGGAAATCTCAAACGAATACCTCAGTTCACAATAATCTCATTACTCTAATTTCCCCCTAAGTGGATAAGAGAATTTAAGCAGAAGCTATAGTCTTACCGCAACTAACAAATATGCTCCCAAGCTATCATATAAATAGCAAGCATTGGCAAAAGGTTTCACACCTAAAGCAAGCAGATCCCAATTGCAACACCCCCGCTCAAATAGACATTCTATTAGGCAGCGATCTCATACCTCAGATAATACTCGAGGGTGTTGAGAAAATTTCAAACAAACTATTGGCACAAAATACTATTTTTGGGTGGATCCTAAGTGAACTAGTTTCGGAACCAGTTGCCACCATGACCACTCAGGTTGAGGAAATCTCAAACGAATACCTCAGTTCACAATAATCCCATTACTCTAATTTCCCCCCAAGCGGATAAGAGAATTAAAGCAGAAGCTATAGTGTTACCGCAACTAACAAATATGCTTCCAAGCTATCATATAAATAGCAAGCATTGGCAAAAGGTTTCACACCTAAAGCAAGCAGATCCCGATTGCAACACCCCCGCTCAAATAGACATTCTATTAGGCAGCGATCTCATACCTCAGATAATACTCGAGGATGTTGAAAAAATTTCAAACAAACTATTGGCACAAAATACTAGTTTTTGGGTGGATCCTAAGTGGACTAGTTTCGGAACCAGTTGCCACCATGACCACTCAGGTTGAGGAAATCTCAAGCGAATACCTCAGTTCACAATAATCCCATTACTCTAATTTCCCCCCAAGCGGATAAGAGAATTAAAGCAGAAGCTATAGTGTTACCGCAACTAACAAATATGCTTCCAAGCTATCATATAAATAGCAAGCATTGGCAAAAGGTTTCACACCTAAAGCAAGCAGATTCCAATTGCAACACCCCCGCTCAAATAGACATTCTATTAGGCAGCGATCTCATACCTCAGATAATACTCGAGGGTGTTGAGAAAATTTTAAACAAACTATTGGCACAAAATACTATTTTTGGGTGGATCCTAAGTGGACTAGTTTCGGAACCAGTTACCACCATGACCACTCAGGTTGAGGAAATCTCAAACGAATACCTCAGTTCACAATAATCCCATTACACTAATTTCCCCCCAAGCGGATAAGGGAATTAAAGCAGAAGCTATAGTCTTACCGCAACTAACAAATATGCTCCCAAGCTATCATATAAATAGCAAGAATTGGCAAAAGGTTTCACATCTTAAGCTAGCAGATCCCAACTGCACCACCCCCCTCAAATAGATATTCTATTAGGCAGCGATCTCATACCTCAGATAATACTCGAGGGTGTTGAGAAAATTTCAAACAAACTAATGGCACAAAATACTATTTTTGGGTGGATCCTAAGTGGACTAGTTTTGGAACCAGTTACCACCATGATCACTCAGGTTGCGGAAATCTCAAACGAATACCTCAGTTCACAATAACCCCATTACTCTAATTTCCCCCCAAGCGGATAAGAGAATTAAAGCAGAACCTATAGTCTGACCGCAACTAACAAATATGCTTCCAAGCTATCATATAAATAGCAAGCATTGGCAAAAGGTTTCACACCTCAAGCTAGCAGATCCCAATTGCAACACCCCCGCTCAAATAGACATTCTATTAGGCAGCGATCTCATACCTCAGATAATACTCGAGGGTGTTGAGAAAATTTCAAACAAACTATTGGCACAAAATACTATTTTTGGGTGGATCCTAAGTGGACTAGTTTCGGAACCAGTTACCACCATGACCACGCAGGTTGAGGAAATCTCAAACGAATACCACAGTTCACAATAATCTTACTACTCTAATTTCCCCCAAGCGGATAAGAGAATTAAAGCAGAAGCTATAGTCTTACCGCAACTAACAAATATGCTTCCAAGCTATCATATAAATAGCAAGCATTGGCAAAAGGTTTCACACCTAAAGCTAGCAGATCCCAACTGCAACACCCCCGCTCAAATAGACATTCTATTAGGCAGCGATCTCATACCTCAGATAATACTCGAGGGTGTTGAAAAAATTTCAAACAAACTATTGGCACAAAATACTATTTTTGGGTGGATCCTAAGTGAACTAGTTTCGGAACCAGTTACCACCATGACCACTCAGGTTGAGGAAATCTCAAACGAATACCTTAGTTCACAATAATCTTATTACTCTAATTTCCCCCCAAGCGGATAAGAGAATTAAAGCAGAAGCTATAGTGTTACCGCAACTAACAAATATGCTTCCAAGCTATCATATAAATAGCAAGCATTGGCAAAAGGTTTCACACCTAAAGCTAGCAGATCCCAACTGCAACACCCCCGCTCAAATAGACATTCTATTAGGCAGCGATCTCATACCTCAGATAATACTCGAGGGTGTTGAAAAAATTTCAAACAAACTATTAGCACAAAATACTAGTTTTTGGGTATACCTAAGTGGACTAGTTTCGGAACCAGTTGCCACCATGACCACTCAGGTTGAGGAAATCTCAAGCGAATACCTCAGTTCACAATAATCCCATTACTCTAATTTCCCCCCAAGCGGATAAGAGAATTAAAGCAGAAGCTATAGTCTTACCGCAACTAACAAATATGCTTCCAAGCTATCATATAAATAGCAAGCATTGGCAAAAGGTTTCACACCTAAAGCTAGCAGATCCCAACTGCAACACCCCCGCTCAAATAGACATTCTATTAGGCAGCGATCTCATACCTCAGATAATACTCGAGGGTGTTGAGAAAATTTCAAACAAACTATTGGCACAAAATACTATTTTTGGGTGGATCCTAAGTGAACTAGTTTCGGAACCAGTTACCACCATGACCACTCAGGTTGAGGAAATCTCAAACGAATACCTTAGTTCACAATAATCTTACTACTCTAATTTCTCCCCAAGCGGATAAGAGAATTAAAGCAGAAGCTATAGTCTTACCGCAACTAACAAATATGCTTCCAAGCTATCATATAAATAGCAAGCATTGGCAAAAGGTTTCACACTTAAAGCTAGCAGATCCCAACTGCAACACCCCCGCTCAAATAGACATTCTATTAGGCAGCGATCTCATACCTCAGATAATACTCGAGGGTGTTGAAAAAATTTCAAACAAACTATTGGCACAAAATACTATTTTTGGGTGGATCCTAAGTGAACTAGTTTCGGAACCAGTTACCACCATGACCACTCAGGTTGAGGAAATCTCAAACGAATACCTTAGTTCACAATAATCTTATTACTCTAATTTCCCCCCAAGCGGATAAGAGAATTAAAGCAGAAGCTATAGTGTTACCGCAACTAACAAATATGCTTCCAAGCTATCATATAAATAGCAAGCATTGGCAAAAGGTTTCACACCTAAAGCTAGCAGATCCCAACTGCAACACCCCCGCTCAAATAGACATTCTATTAGGCAGCGATCTCATACCTCAGATAATACTCGAGGGTGTTGAGAAAATTTCAAACAAACTATTGGCACAAAATACTATTTTTGGGTGGATCCTAAGTGGACTAGTTTCGGAACCAGTTACCACCATGACCACGCAGGTTGAGGAAATCTCAAACGAATACCACAGTTCACAATAATCTTACTACTCTAATTTCCCCCAAGCGGATAAGAGAATTAAAGCAGAAGCTATAGTCTTACCGCAACTAACAAATATGCTTCCAAGCTATCATATAAATAGCAAGCATTGGCAAAAGGTTTCACACCTAAAGCTAGCAGATCCCAACTGCAACACCCCCGCTCAAATAGACATTCTATTAGGCAGCGATCTCATACCTCAGATAATACTCGAGGGTGTTGAAAAAATTTCAAACAAACTATTGGCACAAAATACTATTTTTGGGTGGATCCTAAGTGAACTAGTTTCGGAACCAGTTACCACCATGACCACTCAGGTTGAGGAAATCTCAAACGAATACCTTAGTTCACAATAATCTTATTACTCTAATTTCCCCCCAAGCGGATAAGAGAATTAAAGCAGAAGCTATAGTGTTACCGCAACTAACAAATATGCTTCCAAGCTATCATATAAATAGCAAGCATTGGCAAAAGGTTTCACACCTAAAGCTAGCAGATCCCAACTGCAACACCCCCGCTCAAATAGACATTCTATTAGGCAGCGATCTCATACCTCAGATAATACTCGAGGGTGTTGAAAAAATTTCAAACAAACTATTAGCACAAAATACTAGTTTTTGGGTATACCTAAGTGGACTAGTTTCGGAACCAGTTGCCACCATGACCACTCAGGTTGAGGAAATCTCAAGCGAATACCTCAGTTCACAATAATCCCATTACTCTAATTTCCCCCCAAGCGGATAAGAGAATTAAAGCAGAAGCTATAGTCTTACCGCAACTAACAAATATGCTTCCAAGCTATCATATAAATAGCAAGCATTGGCAAAAGGTTTCACACCTAAAGCTAGCAGATCCCAACTGCAACACCCCCGCTCAAATAGACATTCTATTAGGCAGCGATCTCATACCTCAGATAATACTCGAGGGTGTTGAGAAAATTTCAAACAAACTATTGGCACAAAATACTATTTTTGGGTGGATCCTAAGTGAACTAGTTTCGGAACCAGTTACCACCATGACCACTCAGGTTGAGGAAATCTCAAACGAATACCTTAGTTCACAATAATCTTACTACTCTAATTTCTCCCCAAGCGGATAAGAGAATTAAAGCAGAAGCTATAGTCTTACCGCAACTAACAAATATGCTTCCAAGCTATCATATAAATAGCAAGCATTGGCAAAAGGTTTCACACTTAAAGCTAGCAGATCCCAACTGCAACACCCCCGCTCAAATAGACATTCTGTTAGGCAGCGATCTCATACCTCAGATAATACTCGAGGGTGTTGAGAAAATTTCAAACAAACTACTGGCACAAAATACTAGTTTTTGGGTGGATCCTAAGTGGACTAGTTTCGGAACCAGTTGCCACCATGACCACTCAGGTTGAGGAAATCTCAAGCGAATACCTCAGTTCACAATAATCTTACTACTCTAATTTCTCCCCAAGCGGATAAGAGAATTAAAGCAGAAGCTATAGTCTTACCGCAACTAACAAATATGCTTCCAAGCTATCATATAAATAGCAAGCATTGGCAAAAGGTTTCACACCTAAAGCTAGCAGATCCCAACTGCAACACCCCCGCTCAAATAGACATTCTATTAGGCAGCGATCTCATACCTCAGATAATACTCGAGGGTGTTGAGAAAATTTCAAACAAACTATTGGCACAAAATACTATTTTTGGGTGGATCCTAAGTGAACTAGTTTCGGAACCAGTTACCACCATGACCACTCAGGTTGAGGAAATCTCAAACGAATACCTTAGTTCACAATAATCTTACTACTCTAATTTCTCCCCAAGCGGATAAGAGAATTAAAGCAGAAGCTATAGTCTTACCGCAACTAACAAATATGCTTCCAAGCTATCATATAAATAGCAAGCATTGGCAAAAGGTTTCACACCTAAAGCTAGCAGATCCCAACTGCAACACCCCCGCTCAAATAGACATTCTATTAGGCAGCGATCTCATACCTCAGATAATACTCGAGGGTGTTGAGAAAATTTCAAACAAACTATTGGCACAAAATACTATTTTTGGGTGGATCCTAAGTGAACTAGTTTCGGAACCAGTTACCACCATGACCACTCAGGTTGAGGAAATCTCAAACGAATACCTTAGTTCACAATAATCTTACTACTCTAATTTCTCCCCAAGCGGATAAGAGAATTAAAGCAGAAGCTATAGTCTTACCGCAACTAACAAATATGCTTCCAAGCTATCATATAAATAGCAAGCATTGGCAAAAGGTTTCACACCTAAAGCTAGCAGATCCCAACTGCAACACCCCCGCTCAAATAGACATTCTATTAGGCAGCGATCTCATACCTCAGATAATACTCGAGGGTGTTGAGAAAATTTCAAACAAACTATTGGCACAAAATACTATTTTTGGGTGGATCCTAAGTGAACTAGTTTCGGAACCAGTTACCACCATGACCACTCAGGTTGAGGAAATCTCAAACGAATACCTTAGTTCACAATAATCTTACTACTCTAATTTCTCCCCAAGCGGATAAGAGAATTAAAGCAGAAGCTATAGTCTTACCGCAACTAACAAATATGCTTCCAAGCTATCATATAAATAGCAAGCATTGGCAAAAGGTTTCACACCTAAAGCTAGCAGATCCCAACTGCAACACCCCCGCTCAAATAGACATTCTATTAGGCAGCGATCTCATACCTCAGATAATACTCGAGGGTGTTGAAAAAATTTCAAACAAACTATTAGCACAAAATACTAGTTTTTGGGTATACCTAAGTGGACTAGTTTCGGAACCAGTTGCCACCATGACCACTCAGGTTGAGGAAATCTCAAGCGAATACCTCAGTTCACAATAATCCCATTACTCTAATTTCCCCCCAAGCGGATAAGAGAATTAAAGCAGAAGCTATAGTCTTACCGCAACTAACAAATATGCTTCCAAGCTATCATATAAATAGCAAGCATTGGCAAAAGGTTTCACACTTAAAGCTAGCAGATCCCAACTGCAACACCCCCGCTCAAATAGACATTCTATTAGGCAGCGATCTCATACCTCAGATAATACTCGAGGGTGTTGAGAAAATTTCAAACAAACTATTGGCACAAAATACTATTTTTGGGTGGATCCTAAGTGAACTAGTTTCGGAACCAGTTACCACCATGACCACTCAGGTTGAGGAAATCTCAAACGAATACCTTAGTTCACAATAATCTTACTACTCTAATTTCTCCCCAAGCGGATAAGAGAATTAAAGCAGAAGCTATAGTCTTACCGCAACTAACAAATATGCTTCCAAGCTATCATATAAATAGCAAGCATTGGCAAAAGGTTTCACACCTAAAGCTAGCAGATCCCAACTGCAACACCCCCGCTCAAATAGACATTCTATTAGGCAGCGATCTCATACCTCAGATAATACTCGAGGGTGTTGAGAAAATTTCAAACAAACTATTGGCACAAAATACTATTTTTGGGTGGATCCTAAGTGGACTAGTTTCGGAACCAGTTACCACCATGACCACGCAGGTTGAGGAAATCTCAAACGAATACCACAGTTCACAATAATCTTACTACTCTAATTTCCCCCAAGCGGATAAGAGAATTAAAGCAGAAGCTATAGTCTTACCGCAACTAACAAATATGCTTCCAAGCTATCATATAAATAGCAAGCATTGGCAAAAGGTTTCACACCTAAAGCTAGCAGATCCCAACTGCAACACCCCCGCTCAAATAGACATTCTATTAGGCAGCGATCTCATACCTCAGATAATACTCGAGGGTGTTGAAAAAATTTCAAACAAACTATTGGCACAAAATACTATTTTTGGGTGGATCCTAAGTGAACTAGTTTCGGAACCAGTTACCACCATGACCACTCAGGTTGAGGAAATCTCAAACGAATACCTTAGTTCACAATAATCTTATTACTCTAATTTCCCCCCAAGCGGATAAGAGAATTAAAGCAGAAGCTATAGTGTTACCGCAACTAACAAATATGCTTCCAAGCTATCATATAAATAGCAAGCATTGGCAAAAGGTTTCACACCTAAAGCTAGCAGATCCCAACTGCAACACCCCCGCTCAAATAGACATTCTATTAGGCAGCGATCTCATACCTCAGATAATACTCGAGGGTGTTGAAAAAATTTCAAACAAACTATTAGCACAAAATACTAGTTTTTGGGTATACCTAAGTGGACTAGTTTCGGAACCAGTTGCCACCATGACCACTCAGGTTGAGGAAATCTCAAGCGAATACCTCAGTTCACAATAATCCCATTACTCTAATTTCCCCCCAAGCGGATAAGAGAATTAAAGCAGAAGCTATAGTCTTACCGCAACTAACAAATATGCTTCCAAGCTATCATATAAATAGCAAGCATTGGCAAAAGGTTTCACACCTAAAGCTAGCAGATCCCAACTGCAACACCCCCGCTCAAATAGACATTCTATTAGGCAGCGATCTCATACCTCAGATAATACTCGAGGGTGTTGAGAAAATTTCAAACAAACTATTGGCACAAAATACTATTTTTGGGTGGATCCTAAGTGAACTAGTTTCGGAACCAGTTACCACCATGACCACTCAGGTTGAGGAAATCTCAAACGAATACCTTAGTTCACAATAATCTTACTACTCTAATTTCTCCCCAAGCGGATAAGAGAATTAAAGCAGAAGCTATAGTCTTACCGCAACTAACAAATATGCTTCCAAGCTATCATATAAATAGCAAGCATTGGCAAAAGGTTTCACACTTAAAGCTAGCAGATCCCAACTGCAACACCCCCGCTCAAATAGACATTCTGTTAGGCAGCGATCTCATACCTCAGATAATACTCGAGGGTGTTGAGAAAATTTCAAACAAACTACTGGCACAAAATACTAGTTTTTGGGTGGATCCTAAGTGGACTAGTTTCGGAACCAGTTGCCACCATGACCACTCAGGTTGAGGAAATCTCAAGCGAATACCTCAGTTCACAATAATCCCATTACTCTAATTTCCCCCCAAGCGGATAAGAGAATTAAAGCAGAAGCTATAGTGTTGCCGCAACTAACAAATATGCTTCCAAGCTATCATATAAATAGCAAGCATTGGCAAAAGGTTTCACACCTAAAGCAAGCAGATCCCAATTGCAACACCCCCGCTCAAATAGACATTCTAATAGGACGCGATCTCATACCTCAGATAATACTCGAGGGTGTTGAGAAAATTTCAAACAAACTATTGGCACAAAATACTATTTTTGGGTGGATCCTAAGTGAACTAGTTTCGGAACCAGTTACCACCATGACCACTCAGGTTGAGGAAATCTCAAACGAATACCTTAGTTCACAATAATCTTATTACTCTAATTTCCCCCCAAGCGGATAAGAGAATTAAAGCAGAAGCTATAGTCTTACCGCAACTAACAAATATGCTTCCAAGCTATCATATAAATAGCAAGCATTGGCAAAAGGTTTCACACCTAAAGCTAGCAGATCCCAACTGCAACACCCCCGCTCAAATAGACATTCTATTAGGCAGCGATCTCATACCTCAGATAATACTCGAGGGTGTTGAGAAAATTTCAAACAAACTATTGGCACAAAATACTATTTTTGGGTGGATCCTAAGTGGACTAGTTTCGGAACCAGTTACCACCATGACCACTCAGGTTGAAGAAATCTCAAACGAATACCTCAGTTCACAATAATCCCATTACTCTAATTTCCCCCCAAGCGGATAAGAAAATTAAAGCAGAAGCTATAGTCTTACCGCATTTAACAAATATGCTTCCAAGCTATCATATAAATAGCAAGCATTGGCAAAAGGTTTTACATCTAAAGCTAGCAGATCCCAACTGCACCACCCCCCTCAAATATACATTCTATTAGGCAGCGATCTCATACCTCAGATAATACTCGAGGGTGTTGAGAAAATTTCAAACAAACTATTGGCACAAAATACTATTTTTGGGTGGATCCTAAGTGGACTAGTTTCGGATCCAGTTACCACCATGACCACTCAGGTTGAGGAAATCTCAAACGAATACCTCAGTTCACAATAATCCCATTACTCTAATTTCCCCCCAAGCGGATAAGAGAATTAAAGCAGAAGCTATAGTCTTACCGCAACTAACAAATATGCTTCCAAGCTATCATATAAATAGCAAGCATTGGCAAAAGGTTTCACACCTAAAGCTAGCAGATCCCAACTGCAACACCCCCGCTCAAATAGACATTCTATTAAGCAGCGATCTCATACCTCAGATAATACTCGAGGGTGTTGAGAAAATTTCAAACAAACTATTGGCACAAAATACTATTTTTGGGTGGATCCTAAGTGGACTAGTTTCGGATCCAGTTACCACCATGACCACTCAGGTTGAGGAAATCTCAAACGAATACCTCAGTTCACAATAATCCCATTACTCTAATTTCTCCCCAAGCGGATAAGAGAATTAAAGCAGAAGCTATAGTCTTACCGCAACTAACAAATATGCTTCCAAGCTATCATATAAATAGCAAGCATTGGCAAAAGGTTTCACACCTAAAGCTAGCAGATCCCAACTGCAACACCCCCGCTCAAATAGACATTCTATTAGGCAGCGATCTCATACCTCAGATAATACTCGAGGGTGTTGAGAAAATTTCAAACAAACTATTGGCACAAAATACTATTTTTGGGTGGATCCTAAGTGGACTAGTTTCGGAACCAGTTACCACCATGACCACTCAGGTTGAAGAAATCTCAAACGAATACCTCAGTTCACAATAATCCCATTACTCTAATTTCCCCCCAAGCGGATAAGAAAATTAAAGCAGAAGCTATAGTCTTACCGCAACTAACAAATATGCTTCCAAGCTATCATATAAATAGCAAGCATTGGCAAAAGGTTTCACATCTAAAGCTAGCAGATCCCAACTGCACCACCCCCTTCAAATAGACATTCTATTAGGCAGCGATCTCATACCTCAGATAATACTCGAGGGTGTTGAGAAAATTTCAAACAAACTATTGGCACAAAATACTATTTTTGGGTGGATCCTAAGTGGACTAGTTTCGGAACCAGTTACCACCATGACCACTCAGGTTGCGGAAATCTCAAACGAATACCTCAGTTCACAATAACCCCATCACTCTAATTTCCCCCTAAGCGGATAAGAGAATTAAAGCAGAAGCTATAGTCTTACCGCAACTAACAAATATGCTTCCAAGCTATCATATAAATAGCAAGCATTGGCAAAAGGTTTCACACCTCAAGCTAGCAGATCCCAATTGCAACACCCCCGCTCAAATAGACATTCTATTAGGCAGCGATCTCATACCTCAGATAATACTCGAGGGTGTTGAGAAAATTTCAAACAAACTATTGGCACAAAATACTATTTTTGGGTGGATCCTAAGTGGACTAGTTTCGGAACCAGTTACCACCATGACCACTCAGGTTGAAGAAATCTCAAACGAATACCTCAGTTCACAATAATCCCATTACTCTAATTTCCCCCCAAGCGGATAAGAAAATTAAAGCAGAAGCTATAGTCTTACCGCAACTAACAAATATGCTTCCAAGCTATCATATAAATAGCAAGCATTGGCAAAAGGTTTCACATCTAAAGCTAGCAGATCCCAACTGCACCACCCCCCGCAAATAGACATTCTATTAGGCAGCGATCTCATACCTCAGATAATACTCGAGGGTGTTGAGAAAATTTCAAACAAACTATTGGCACAAAATACTATTTTTGGGTGGATCCTAAGTGGACTAGTTTCGGAACCAGTTACCACCATGACCACTCAGGTTGCGGAAATCTCAAACGAATACCTCAGTTCACAATAACCCCATCACTCTAATTTCCCCCCAAGCGGATAAGAGAATTAAAGCAGAAGCTATAGTCTTACCGCAACTAACAAATATGCTTCCAAGCTATCATATAAATAGCAAGCATTGGCAAAAGGTTTCACACCTAAAGCTAGCAGATCCCAACTGCAACACCCCCGCTCAAATAGACATTCTATTAGGCAGCGATCTCATACCTCAGATAATACTCGAGGGTGTTGAGAAAATTTCAAACAAACTATTGGCACAAAATACTATTTTTGGGTGGATCCTAAGTGGACTAGTTTCGGAACCAGTTACCACCATGACCACTCAGGTTGAAGAAATCTCAAACGAATACCTCAGTTCACAATAATCCCATTACTCTAATTTCCCCCCAAGCCGATAAGAAAATTAAAGCAGAAGCTATAGTCTTACCGCAACTAACAAATATGCTTCCAAGCTATCATATAAATAGCAAGCATTGGCAAAAGGTTTCACATCTAAAGCTAGCAGATCCCAACTGCACCACCCCCCTCAAATAGACATTCTATTAGGCAGCGATCTCATACCTCAGATAATACTCGAGGGTGTTGAGAAAATTTCAAACAAACTATTGGCACAAAATACTATTTTTGGGTGGATCCTAAGTGGACTAGTTTCGGAACCAGTTACCACCATGACCACTCAGGTTGCGGAAATCTCAAACGAATACCTCAGTTCACAATAACCCCATCACTCTAATTTCCCCCCAAGCGGATAAGAGAATTAAAGCAGAAGCTATAGTCTTACCGCAACTAACAAATATGCTTCCAAGCTATCATATAAATAGCAAGCATTGGCAAAAGGTTTCACACCTCAAGCTAGCAGATCCCAATTGCAACACCCCCGCTCAAATAGACATTCTATTAGGCAGCGATCTCATACCTCAGATAATACTCGAGGGTGTTGAGAAAATTTCAAACAAACTATTGGCACAAAATACTATTTTTGGGTGGATCCTAAGTGGACTAGTTTCGGAACCAGTTACCACCATGACCACTCAGGTTGAAGAAATCTCAAACGAATACCTCAGTTCACAATAATCCCATTACTCTAATTTCCCCCCAAGCGGATAAGAAAATTAAAGCAGAAGCTATAGTCTTACCGCAACTAACAAATATGCTTCCAAGCTATCATATAAATAGCAAGCATTGGCAAAAGGTTTCACATCTAAAGCTAGCAGATCCCAACTGCACCACCCCCCGCAAATAGACATTCTATTAGGCAGCGATCTCATACCTCAGATAATACTCGAGGGTGTTGAGAAAATTTCAAACAAACTATTGGCACAAAATACTATTTTTGGGTGGATCCTAAGTGGACTAGTTTCGGAACCAGTTACCACCATGACCACTCAGGTTGCGGAAATCTCAAACGAATACCTCAGTTCACAATAACCCCATCACTCTAATTTCCCCCCAAGCGGATAAGAGAATTAAAGCAGAAGCTATAGTCTTACCGCAACTAACAAATATGCTTCCAAGCTATCATATAAATAGCAAGCATTGGCAAAAGGTTTCACACCTCAAGCTAGCAGATCCCAATTGCAACACCCCCGCTCAAATAGACATTCTATTAGGCAGCGATCTCATACCTCAGATAATACTCGAGGGTGTTGAGAAAATTTCAAACAAACTATTGGCACAAAATACTATTTTTGGGTGGATCCTAAGTGGACTAGTTTCGCAACCAGTTACCACCATGACCACGCAGGTTGAGGAAATCTCAAACGAATACCTCAGTTCACAATAATCTTACTACTCTAATTTCTCCCCAAGCGGATAAGAGAATTAAAGCAGAAGCTATAGTCTTACCGCAACTAACAAATATGCTTCCAAACTATCATATAAATAGCAAGCATTGGCAAAAGGTTTCACATCTAAAGCTAGCAGATCCCAACTGCACCACCCCCCTCAAATAGACATTCTATTAGGCAGCGATCTCATACCTCAGATAATACTCGAGGGTGTTGAGAAAATTTCAAACAAACTATTGGCACAAAATACTATTTTTGGGTGGATCCTAAGTGGACTAGTTTCGGAATCAGTTACCACCATGACCACTCAGGTTGCGGAAATCTCAAACGAATACCTCAGTTCACAATAACCCCATTACTCTAATTTCCCCCCAAGCGGATAAGAGAATTAAAGCAGAGGCTATAGTCTTACCGCAACTAACAAATATGCTTCCAAGCTATCATATAAATAGCAAGCATTGGCAAAAGGTTTCACACCTAAAGCTAGCAGATCCCAACTGCAACACCCCCGCTCAAATAGACATTCTATTAAGCAGCGATCTCATACCTCAGATAATACTCGAGGGTGTTGAGAAAATTTCAAACAAACTATTGGCACAAAATACTATTTTTGGGTGGATCCTAAGTGGACTAGTTTCGGAACCAGTTACCACCATGACCACTCAGGTTGCGGAAATCTCACACGAATACCTCAGTTCACAATAATCCCATTACTCTAATTTCCCCCAAGCGGATAAGAGGATTAAAGCAGAAGCTATAGTCTTACCGCAACTAACAAATATGCTTCCACGCTATCATATAAATAGCAAGCATTGGCAAAAGGTTTCACACCTAAAGCTAGCAGATCCCAATTGCAACACCTCCGCTCAAATAGACATTCTATTAGGCAGCGATCTCATACCTCAGATAATACTCGAGGGTGTTGAGAAAATTTCAAACAAACTATTGGCACAAAATACTATTTTTGGGTGGATCCTAAGTGGACTAGTTTCGGAACCAGTTACCACCATGACCACTCAGGTTGCGGAAATCTCAAACGAATACCTCAGTTCACAATAACCCCATTACTCTAATTTCCCCCCAAGCGGATAAGAGAATTAAAGCAGAAGCTATAGTCTTACCGCAACTAACAAATATGCTTCCAAGCTATCATATAAATAGCAAGCATTGGCAAAAGGTTTCACACCTCAAGCTAGCAGATCCCAATTGCAACACCCCCGCTCAAATAGACATTCTATTAGGCAGCGATCTCATACCTCAGATAATACTCGAGGGTGTTGAGAAAATTTCAAACAAACTATTGGCACAAAATACTATTTTTGGGTGGATCCTAAGTGGACTAGTTTCGGAACCAGTTACCACCATGACCACGCAGGTTGAGGAAATCTCAAACGAATACCTCAGTTCACAATAATCTTACTACTCTAATTTCTCCCCAAGCGGATAAGAGAATTAAAGCAGAAGCTATAGTCTTACCGCAACTAACAAATATGCTTCCAAGCTATCATATAAATAGCAAGCATTGGCAAAAGGTTTCACACCTAAAGCTAGCAGATCCCAACTGCAACACCCCCGCTCAAATAGACATTCTATTAGGCAGCGATTTCATACCTCAGATAATACTCAAGGGTGTTGAAAAAATTTCAAACAAACTATTGGCGCAAAATACTATTTTTGGGTGGATCTTAAGTGGACTAGTTTCGGAACCAGCTACCACCATGACCACTCAGGTTGAGGAAATCTCAAACGAATACCTCAGTTCACAATAATCCCATTACTCTAATTTCCCCCCAAGCGGATAAGAGAATTAAAGCAGAAGCTATAGTCTTACCGCAACTAACAAATATGCTTCCAAGCTATCATATAAATAGCAAGCATTGGCAAAAGGTTTCACACCTAAAGCTAGCAGATCCCAACTGCAACACCCCCGCTCAAATAGACATTCTATAAGGCAGCGATCTCATACCTCAGATAATACTCGAGGGTGTTGAGAAAATTTCAAACAAACTATTGGCACAAAATACTATTTTTGGGTGGATCCTAAGTGGACTAGTTTCGGATCCAGTTACCACCATGACCACTCAGGTTGAGGAAATCTCAAACGAATACCTCAGTTCACAATAATCCCATTACTCTAATTTCTCCCCAAGCGGATAAGAGAATTAAAGCAGAAGCTATAGTCTTACCGCAACTAACAAATATGCTTCCAAGCTATCATATAAATAGCAAGCATTGGCAAAAGGTTTCACACCTAAAGCTAGCAGATCCCAACTGCAACACCCCCGCTCAAATAGACATTCTATTAGGCAGCGATCTCATACCTCAGATAATACTCGAGGGTGTTGAGAAAATTTCAAACAAACTATTGGCACAAAATACTATTTTTGGGTGGATCCTAAGTGGACTAGTTTCGGAACCAGTTACCACCATGACCACTCAGGTTGAAGAAATCTCAAACGAATACCTCAGTTCACAATAATCCCATTACTCTAATTTCCCCCCAAGCGGATAAGAAAATTAAAGCAGAAGCTATAGTCTTACCGCAACTAACAAATATGCTTCCAAGCTATCATATAAATAGCAAGCATTGGCAAAAGGTTTCACATCTAAAGCTAGCAGATCCCAACTGCACCACCCCCCTCAAAGAGACATTCTATTAGGCAGCGATCTCATACCTCAGATAATACTCGAGGGTGTTGAGAAAATTTCAAACAAACTATTGGCACAAAATACTATTTTTGGGTGGATCCTAAGTGGACTAGTTTCGGAACCAGTTACCACCATGACCACTCAGGTTGCGGAAATCTCAAACGAATACCTCAGTTCACAATAACACCATCACTCTAATTTCCCCCCAAGCGGATAAGAGAATTAAAGCAGAAGCTATAGTCTTACCGCAACTAACAAATATGCTTCCAAGCTATCATATAAATAGCAAGCATTGGCAAAAGGTTTCACACCTCAAGCTAGCAGATCCCAATTGCAACACCCCCGCTCAAATAGACATTCTATTAGGCAGCGATCTCATACCTCAGATAATACTCGAGGGTGTTGAGAAAATTTCAAACAAACTATTGGCACAAAATACTATTTTTGGGTGGATCCTAAGTGGACTAGTTTCGGAACCAGTTACCACCATGACCACTCAGGTTGAAGAAATCTCAAACGAATACCTCAGTTCACAATAATCCCATTACTCTAATTTCCCCCCAAGCGGATAAGAAAATTAAAGCAGAAGCTATAGTCTTACCGCAACTAACAAATATGCTTCCAAGCTATCATATAAATAGCAAGCATTGGCAAAAGGTTTCACATCTAAAGCTAGCAGATCCCAACTGCACCACCCCCCGCAAATAGACATTCTATTAGGCAGCGATCTCATACCTCAGATAATACTCGAGGGTGTTGAGAAAATTTCAAACAAACTATTGGCACAAAATACTATTTTTGGGTGGATCCTAAGTGGACTAGTGTCGGAACCAGTTACCACCATGACCACTCAGGTTGCGGAAATCTCAAACGAATACCTCAGTTCACAATAACCCCATCACTCTAATTTCCCCCCAAGCGGATAAGAGAATTAAAGCAGAAGCTATAGTCTTACCGCAACTAACAAATATGCTTCCAAGCTATCATATAAATAGCAAGCATTGGCAAAAGGTTTCACACCTCAAGCTAGCAGATCCCAATTGCAACACCCCCGCTCAAATAGACATTCTATTAGGCAGCGATCTCATACCTCAGATAATACTCGAGGGTGTTGAGAAAATTTCAAACAAACTATTGGCACAAAATACTATTTTTGGGTGGATCCTAAGTGGACTAGTTTCGGAACCAGTTACCACCATGACCACGCAGGTTGAGGAAATCTCAAACGAATACCTCAGTTCACAATAATCTTACTACTCTAATTTCTCCCCAAGCGGATAAGAGAATTAAAGCAGAAGCTATAGTCTTACCGCAACTAACAAATATGCTTCCAAGCTATCATATAAATAGCAAGCATTGGCAAAAGGTTTCACATCTAAAGCTAGCAGATCCCAACTGCACCACCCCCCTCAAATAGACATTCTATTAGGCAGCGATCTCATACCTCAGATAATACTCGAGGGTGTTGAGAAAATTTCAAACAAACTATTGGCACAAAATACTATTTTTGGGTGGATCCTAAGTGGACTAGTTTCGGAATCAGTTACCACCATGACCACTCAGGTTGCGGAAATCTCAAACGAATACCTCAGTTCACAATAACCCCATTACTCTAATTTCCCCCCAAGCGGATAAGAGAATTAAAGCAGAGGCTATAGTCTTACCGCAACTAACAAATATGCTTCCAAGCTATCATATAAATAGCAAGCATTGGCAAAAGGTTTCACACCTAAAGCTAGCAGATCCCAACTGCAACACCCCCGCTCAAATAGACATTCTATTAAGCAGCGATCTCATACCTCAGATAATACTCGAGGGTGTTGAGAAAATTTCAAACAAACTATTGGCACAAAATACTATTTTTGGGTGGATCCTAAGTGGACTAGTTTCGGAACCAGTTACCACCATGACCACTCAGGTTGAGGAAATCTCACACGAATACCTCAGTTCACAATAATCCCATTACTCTAATTTCCCCCAAGCGGATAAGAGGATTAAAGCAGAAGCTATAGTCTTACCGCAACTAACAAATATGCTTCCAAGCTATCATATAAATAGCAAGCATTGGCAAAAGGTTTCACACCTAAAGCTAGCAGATCCCAACTGCAACACCCCCGCTCAAATAGACATTCTATTAGGCAGCGATCTCATACCTCAGAAAAGATTCGAGGCTGTTGAGAAAATTTCAAACAAACTATTGGCACAAAATACTATTTTTGGGTTGGTCCTAAGTGGACTAGTTTCGGAACCAGCTACCACCATGACCACTCAGGTTGAGGAAATCTCAAACGAATACCTCAGTTCACAATAATCCCATTACTCTAATTTCCCCCCAAGCGGATAAGAGAATTAAAGCAGAAGCTATAGTCTTACCGCAACTAACAAATATGCTTCCAAGCTATCATATAAATAGCAAGCATTGGCAAAAGGTTTCACACCTAAAGCTAGCAGATCCCAACTGCAACACCCCCGCTCAAATAGACATTCTATTAGGCAGCGATCTCATACCTCAGATAATACTCGAGGGTGTCGAGAAAATTTCAAACAAACTATTGGCGCAAAATACTATTTTTGGGTGGATCCTAAGTGGACTAGTTTCGGAACCAGCTACCACCATGACCACTCAGGTTGAGGAAATCTCAAACGAATACCTCAGTTCACAATAATCCCATTACTCTAATTTCCCCCCAAGCGGATAAGAGAATTAAAGCAGAAGCTATAGTCTTACCGCAACTAACAAATATGCTTCCAAGCTATCATATAAATAGCAAGCATTGGCAAAAGGTTTCACACCTAAAGCTAGCAGATCCCAACTGCAACACCCCCGCTCAAATAGACATTCTATAAGGCAGCGATCTCATACCTCAGATAATACTCGAGGGTGTTGAGAAAATTTCAAACAAACTATTGGCACAAAATACTATTTTTGGGTGGATCCTAAGTGGACTAGTTTCGGAATCAGTTACCACCATGACCACTCAGGTTGCGGAAATCTCAAACGAATACCTCAGTTCACAATAATCTTACTACTCTAATTTCTCCCCAAGCGGATAAGAGAATTAAAGCAGAAGCTATAGTCTTACCGCAACTAACAAATATGCTTCCAAGCTATCATATAAATAGCAAGCATTGGCAAAAGGTTTCACACCTAAAGCTAGCAGATCCCAACTGCAACACCCCCGCTCAAATAGACATTCTATTAGGCAGCGATTTCATACCTCAGATAATACTCAAGGGTGTTGAAAAAATTTCAAACAAACTATTGGCGCAAAATACTATTTTTGGGTGGATCCTAAGTGGACTAGTTTCGGAACCAGCTACCACCATGACCACTCAGGTTGAGGAAATCTCAAACGAATACCTCAGTTCACAATAATCCCATTACTCTAATTTCCCCCCAAGCGGATAAGAGAATTAAAGCAGAAGCTATAGTCTTACCGCAACTAACAAATATGCTTCCAAGCTATCATATAAATAGCAAGCATTGGCAAAAGGTTTCACACCTAAAGCTAGCAGATCCCAACTGCAACACCCCCGCTCAAATAGACATTCTATAAGGCAGCGATCTCATACCTCAGATAATACTCGAGGGTGTTGAGAAAATTTCAAACAAACTATTGGCACAAAATACTATTTTTGGGTGGATCCTAAGTGGACTAGTTTCGGATCCAGTTACCACCATGACCACTCAGGTTGAGGAAATCTCAAACGAATACCTCAGTTCACAATAATCCCATTACTCTAATTTCTCCCCAAGCGGATAAGAGAATTAAAGCAGAAGCTATAGTCTTACCGCAACTAACAAATATGCTTCCAAGCTATCATATAAATAGCAAGCATTGGCAAAAGGTTTCACACCTAAAGCTAGCAGATCCCAACTGCAACACCCCCGCTCAAATAGACATTCTATTAGGCAGCGATCTCATACCTCAGATAATACTCGAGGGTGTTGAGAAAATTTCAAACAAACTATTGGCACAAAATACTATTTTTGGGTGGATCCTAAGTGGACTAGTTTCGGAACCAGTTACCACCATGACCACTCAGGTTGAAGAAATCTCAAACGAATACCTCAGTTCACAATAATCCCATTACTCTAATTTCCCCCCAAGCGGATAAGAAAATTAAAGCAGAAGCTATAGTCTTACCGCAACTAACAAATATGCTTCCAAGCTATCATATAAATAGCAAGCATTGGCAAAAGGTTTCACATCTAAAGCTAGCAGATCCCAACTGCACCACCCCCCTCAAATAGACATTCTATTAGGCAGCGATCTCATACCTCAGATAATACTCGAGGGTGTTGAGAAAATTTCAAACAAACTATTGGCACAAAATACTATTTTTGGGTGGATCCTAAGTGGACTAGTTTCGGAACCAGTTACCACCATGACCACTCAGGTTGCGGAAATCTCAAACGAATACCTCAGTTCACAATAACACCATCACTCTAATTTCCCCCCAAGCGGATAAGAGAATTAAAGCAGAAGCTATAGTCTTACCGCAACTAACAAATATGCTTCCAAGCTATCATATAAATAGCAAGCATTGGCAAAAGGTTTCACACCTCAAGCTAGCAGATCCCAATTGCAACACCCCCGCTCAAATAGACATTCTATTAGGCAGCGATCTCATACCTCAGATAATACTCGAGGGTGTTGAGAAAATTTCAAACAAACTATTGGCACAAAATACTATTTTTGGGTGGATCCTAAGTGGACTAGTTTCGGAACCAGTTACCACCATGACCACTCAGGTTGAAGAAATCTCAAACGAATACCTCAGTTCACAATAATCCCATTACTCTAATTTCCCCCCAAGCGGATAAGAAAATTAAAGCAGAAGCTATAGTCTTACCGCAACTAACAAATATGCTTCCAAGCTATCATATAAATAGCAAGCATTGGCAAAAGGTTTCACATCTAAAGCTAGCAGATCCCAACTGCACCACCCCCCGCAAATAGACATTCTATTAGGCAGCGATCTCATACCTCAGATAATACTCGAGGGTGTTGAGAAAATTTCAAACAAACTATTGGCACAAAATACTATTTTTGGGTGGATCCTAAGTGGACTAGTGTCGGAACCAGTTACCACCATGACCACTCAGGTTGCGGAAATCTCAAACGAATACCTCAGTTCACAATAACCCCATCACTCTAATTTCCCCCCAAGCGGATAAGAGAATTAAAGCAGAAGCTATAGTCTTACCGCAACTAACAAATATGCTTCCAAGCTATCATATAAATAGCAAGCATTGGCAAAAGGTTTCACACCTCAAGCTAGCAGATCCCAATTGCAACACCCCCGCTCAAATAGACATTCTATTAGGCAGCGATCTCATACCTCAGATAATACTCGAGGGTGTTGAGAAAATTTCAAACAAACTATTGGCACAAAATACTATTTTTGGGTGGATCCTAAGTGGACTAGTTTCGGAACCAGTTACCACCATGACCACGCAGGTTGAGGAAATCTCAAACGAATACCTCAGTTCACAATAATCTTACTACTCTAATTTCTCCCCAAGCGGATAAGAGAATTAAAGCAGAAGCTATAGTCTTACCGCAACTAACAAATATGCTTCCAAGCTATCATATAAATAGCAAGCATTGGCAAAAGGTTTCACACCTAAAGCTAGCAGATCCCAACTGCAACACCCCCGCTCAAATAGACATTCTATTAAGCAGCGATCTCATACCTCAGATAATACTCGAGGGTGTTGAGAAAATTTCAAACAAACTATTGGCACAAAATACTATTTTTGGGTGGATCCTAAGTGGACTAGTTTCGGAACCAGTTACCACCATGACCACTCAGGTTGAGGAAATCTCACACGAATACCTCAGTTCACAATAATCCCATTACTCTAATTTCCCCCAAGCGGATAAGAGGATTAAAGCAGAAGCTATAGTCTTACCGCAACTAACAAATATGCTTCCAAGCTATCATATAAATAGCAAGCATTGGCAAAAGGTTTCACACCTAAAGCTAGCAGATCCCAACTGCAACAGCCCCGCTCAAGTAGACATTCTATTAGGCAGCGATCTCATACCTCAGATAATACTCGAGGGTGTTGAGAAAGTTTCAAACAAACTATTGGCACAAAATACTATTTTTGGGTGGATCCTAAGTGGACTAGTTTCGGAACCAGTTACCACCATGACCACTCAGGTTGAAAAAATCTCAAACGAATACCTCAGTTCACAATAATCCCATTACTCTAATTTCCCCCCAAGCGGATAAGAAAATTAAAGCAAAAGCTATAGTCTTACCGCAACTAACAAATATGCTTCCAAGCTATCATATAAATAGCAAGCATTGGCAAAAGGTTTCACATCTAAAGCTAGCAGATCCCAACTGCACCACCCCCCTCAAATAGACATTCTATTAGGCAGCGATAACATACCTCAGATAATACTCGAGGGTGTTGAGAAAATTTCAAACAAACTATTGGCACAAAATACTATTTTTGGGTGGATCCTAAGTGGACTAGTTTCGGAACCAGTTACCACCATGACCACTCAGGTTGCGGAAATCTCAAACGAATACCTCAGTTCACAATAACCCCATTACTCTAATTTCCCCCCAAGCGGATAAGAGAATTAAAGCAGAAGCTATAGTCTTACCGCAACTAACAAATATGCTTCCAAGCTATCATATAAATAGCAAGCATTGGCAAAAGGTTTCACACCTCAAGCTAGCAGATCCCAATTGCAACACCCCCGCTCAAATAGACATTCTATTAGGCAGCGATCTCATACCTCAGATAATACTCGAGGGTGTTGAGAAAATTTCAAACAAACTATTGGCACAAAATACTATTTTTGGGTGGATCCTAAGTGGACTAGTTTCGGAACCAGTTACCACCATGACCACGCAGGTTGAGGAAATCTCAAACGAATACCTCAGTTCACAATAATCCCATTACTCTAATTTTCCCCCAAGCGGATAAGAGAATTAAAGCAGAAGCTATAGTCTTACCGCAACTAACAAATATGCTTCCAAGCTATCATATAAATAGCAAGCATTGGCAAAAGGTTTCACACCTAAAGCTAGCAGATCCCAACTGCAACACCCCCGCTCAAATAGACATTCTATTAGGCAGCGATTTCATACCTCAGATAATACTCAAGGGTGTTGAAAAAATTTCAAACAAACTATTGGCGCAAAATACTATTTTTGGGTGGATCCTAAGTGGACTAGTTTCGGAACCAGCTACCACCATGACCACTCAGGTTGAGGAAATCTCAAACGAATACCTCAGTTCACAATAATCCCATTACTCTAATTTCCCCCCAAGCGGATAAGAGAATTAAAGCAGAAGCTATAGTCTTACCGCAACTAACAAATATGCTTCCAAGCTATCATATAAATAGCAAGCATTGGCAAAAGGTTTCACACCTAAAGCTAGCAGATCCCAACTGCAACACCCCCGCTCAAATAGACATTCTATAAGGCAGCGATCTCATACCTCAGATAATACTCGAGGGTGTTGAGAAAATTTCAAACAAACTATTGGCACAAAATACTATTTTTGGGTGGATCCTAAGTGGACTAGTTTCGGAACCAGTTACCACCATGACCACTCAGGTTCAGGAAATCTCAAACGAATACCTCAGTTCACAATAATCCCATTACTCTAATTTCCCTCCAAGCGGATAAGAGAATTAAAGCAGAAGCTATAGTGTTACCGCAACTAACAAATATGCTTCCAAGCTATCATATAAATAGCAAGCATTGGCAAAAGGTTTCACACCTCAAGCTAGCAGATCCCAATTGCAACACCCCCGCTCAAATAGACATTCTATTAGGCAGCGATCTCATACCTCAGATAATACTCGAGTGTGTTGAGAAAATTTCAAACAAACTATTGGCACAAAATACTATTTTTGGGTGGATCCTAAGTGGACTAGTTTCGGAACCAGTTACCACCATGACCACGCAGGTTGAGGAAATCTCAAACGAATACCTCAGTTCACAATAATCTTACTACTCTAATTTCTCCCCAAGCGGATAGGAGAATTAAAGCAGAAGCTATAGTCTTACCGCAACTAACAAATATGCTTCCAAGCTATCATATAAATAGCAAGCATTGGCAAAAGGTTTCACACCTAAAGCTAGCAGATCCCAACTGCAACACCCCCGCTCAAATAGACATTCTATTAGGCAGCGATCTCATACCTCAGATAATATTCGAGGGTGTTGAGAAAATTTCAAACAAACTATTGGCACAAAATACTATTTTTGGGTGGATCCTAAGTGGACTAGTTTCGGAACCAGTTACCACCATGACCACTCAGGTTCAGGAAATCTCAAACGAATACCTCAGTTCACAATAATCCCATTACTCTAATTTCCCTCCAAGCGGAGAAGAGAATTAAAGCAGAAGCTATAGTGTTACCGCAACTAACAAATATGCTTCCAAGCTATCATATAAATAGCAAGCATTGGCAAAAGGTTTCACACCTCAAGCTAGCAGAACCCAATTGCAACACCCCCGCTCAAATAGACATTCTATTAGGCAGCGATCTCATACCTCAGATAATACTCGAGTGTGTTGAGAAAATTTCAAACAAACTATTGGCACAAAATACTATTTTTGGGTGGATCCTAAGTGGACTAGTTTCGGAACCAGTTACCACCATGACCACGCAGGTTGAGGAAATCTCAAACGAATACCTCAGTTCACAATAATCTTACTACTCTAATTTCTCCCCAAGCGGATAGGAGAATTAAAGCAGAAGCTATAGTCTTACCGCAACTAACAAATATGCTTCCAAGCTATCATATAAATAGCAAGCATTGGCAAAAGGTTTCACACCTAAAGCTAGCAGATCCCAACTGCAACAGCCCCGCTCAAATAGACATTCTATTAGGCAGCGATCTCATACCTCAGATAATACTCGAGGGTGTTGAGAAAGTTTCAAACAAACTATTGGCACAAAATACTATTTTTGGGTGGATCCTAAGTGGACTAGTTTCGGAACCAGTTACCACCATGACCACGCAGGTTGAGGAAATCTCAAACGAATACCTCAGTTCACAATAATCTTACTACTCTAATTTCTCCCCAAGCGGATAGGAGAATTAAAGCAGAAGCTATAGTCTTACCGCAACTAACAAATATGCTTCCAAGCTATCATATAAATAGCAAGCATTGGCAAAAGGTTTCACACCTAAAGCTAGCAGATCCCAACTGCAACACCCCCGCTCAAATAGACATTCTATTAGGCAGCGATCTCATACCTCAGATAATATTCGAGGGTGTTGAGAAAATTTCAAACAAACTATTGGCACAAAATACTAATTTTGGGTGGATCCTAAGTGGACTAGTTTCGGAACCAGTTACCACCATGACCACTCAGGTTCAGGAAATCTCAAACGAATACCTCAGTTCACAATAATCCCATTACTCTAATTTCCCTCCAAGCGGAGAAGAGAATTAAAGCAGAAGCTATAGTGTTACCGCAACTAACAAATATGCTTCCAAGCTATCATATAAATAGCAAGCATTGGCAAAAGGTTTCACACCTCAAGCTAGCAGATCCCAATTGCAACACCCCCGCTCAAATAGACATTCTATTAGGCAGCGATCTCATACCTCAGATAATACTCGAGTGTGTTGAGAAAATTTCAAACAAACTATTGGCACAAAATACTATTTTTGGGTGGATCCTAAGTGGACTAGTTTCGGAACCAGTTACCACCATGACCACGCAGGTTGAGGAAATCTCAAACGAATACCTCAGTTCACAATAATCTTACTACTCTAATTTCTCCCCAAGCGGATAGGAGAATTAAAGCAGAAGCTATAGTCTTACCGCAACTAACAAATATGCTTCCAAGCTATCATATAAATAGCAAGCATTGGCAAAAGGTTTCACACCTAAAGCTAGCAGATCCCAACTGCAACAGCCCCGCTCAAATAGACATTCTATTAGGCAGCGATCTCATACCTCAGATAATACTCGAGGGTGTTGAGAAAGTTTCAAACAAACTATTGGCACAAAATACTATTTTTGGGTGGATCCTAAGTGGACTAGTTTCGGAACCAGTTACCACCATGACCACTCAGGTTGAAAAAATCTCAAACGAATACCTCAGTTCACAATAATCCCATTACTCTAATTTCCCTCCAAGCGGAGAAGAGAATTAAAGCAGAAGCTATAGTGTTACCGCAACTAACAAATATGCTTCCAAGCTATCATATAAATAGCAAGCATTGGCAAAAGGTTTCACACCTCAAGCTAGCAGAACCCAATTGCAACACCCCCGCTCAAATAGACATTCTATTAGGCAGCGATCTCATACCTCAGATAATACTCGAGGGTGTTGAGAAAATTTCAAACAAACTATTGGCACAAAATACTATTTTTGGGTGGATCCTATGTGGACTAGTTTCGGAACCAGTTACCACCATGACCACGCAGGTTGAGGAAATCTCAAACGAATACCTCAGTTCACAATAATCCCATTACTCTAATTTTCCCCCAAGCGGATAAGAGAATTAAAGCAGAAGCTATAGTCTTACCGCAACTAACAAATATGCTTCCAAGCTATCATATAAATAGCAAGCATTGGCAAAAGGTTTCACACCTAAAGCTAGCAGATCCCAACTGCAACACCCCCGCTCAAATAGACATTCTATTAGGCAGCGATCTCATACCTCAGATAATACTCGAGGGTGTTGAGAAAATTTCAAACAAACTATTGGCACAAAATACTATTTTTGGGTGGATCCTAAGTGGACTAGTTTCGGAACCAGTTACCACCATGACCACTCAGGTTCAGGAAATCTCAAACGAATACCTCAGTTCACAATAATCCCATTACTCTAATTTCCCTCCAAGCGGATAAGAGAATTAAAGCAGAAGCTATAGTGTTACCGCAACTAACAAATATGCTTCCAAGCTATCATATAAATAGCAAGCATTGGCAAAAGGTTTCACACCTCAAGCTAGCAGATCCCAATTGCAACACCCCCGCTCAAATAGACATTCTATTAGGCAGCGATCTCATACCTCAGATAATACTCGGGGATGTTGAGAAAATTTCACACAAACTATTCGCACAAAATACTATTTTTGGGTGGATCCGAGGTGGACTAGTTTCGGAACCAGTTACCACCATGACCACGCAGGTTGAGGAAATCTCAAACGAATACCTCAGTTCACAATAATCTTACTACTCTAATTTCTCCCCAAGAGGATAAGAGAATTAAAGCAGAAGCTATAGTCTTACCGCAACTAACAAATATTCTTCCAAGCTATCATATAAATAGCATGCATTGGCAAAAGGTTTCACACCTAAAGCTAGCAGATCCCAACTGCAACACCTCCGCTCAAATAGACATTCTATTAGGCAGCGATCTCATACCTCAGAAAATACTCGAGGGTGTTGAGAAAATTTCAAACAAACTATTGGCACAAAATACTATTTTTGGGTTGGTCCTAAGTGGACTAGTTTCGGAACCAGCTACCACCATGACCACTCAGGTTGAGGAAATCTCAAACGAATACCTCAGTTCACAATAATCCCATTACTCTAATTTCCCCCCAAGCGGATAAGAGAATTAAAGCAGAAGCTATAGTCTTACCGCAACTAACAAATATGCTTCCAAGCTATCATATAAATAGCAAGCATTGGCAAAAGGTTTCACACCTAAAGCTAGCAGATCCCAACTGCAACACCCCCGCTCAAATAGACATTCTATTAGGTAGCGATCTCATACCTCAGATAATACTAGAGGGTGTTGAGAAAATTTCAAACAAACTATTGGCACAAAATACTATTTTTGGGTGGATCTTAAGTGGACTAGTTTCGGAACCAGTTACCACCATGACCACTCAGGTTGAGGAAATCTCAAACGAGTACCTCAGTTCACAATAATCTCATTACTCTAATTTCCCCCATTGGCAAAAGGTTTCACACCTAAAGCTAGCAGATCCCAACTGCAACACCCCCGCTGAAATAGACATTCTATTAGGCAGCGAACTCATACCTCAGATAATACTCGAGGGTGTTGAGAAAATTTCAAACAAACTATTGGCACAAAATACTATTTTTGGGTGGATCCTAAGTGGACTAGTTTCGGAACCAGCTACCACCATGACCACTCAGGTTGAGGAAATCTCAAACGAATACCTCAGTTCACAATAATCCCATTACTCTAATTTCCCCCCAAGCGGATAAGAGAATTAAAGCAGAAGCTATAGTCTTACCGCAACTAACAAATATGCTTCCAAGCTATCATATAAATAGCAAGCATTGGCAAAAGGTTTCACACCTAAAGCTAGCAGATCCCAACTGCAACACCCCCGCTGAAATAGACATTCTATTAGGCAGCGAACTCATACCTCAGATAATACTCGAGGGTGTTGAGAAAATTTCAAACAAACTATTGGCACAAAATACTATTTTTGGGTGGATCCTAAGTGGACTAGTTTCGGAACCAGCTACCACCATGACCACTCAGGTTGAGGAAATCTCAAACGAATACCTCAGTTCACAATAATCCCATTACTCTAATTTCCCCCCAAGCGGATAAGAGAATTAAAGCAGAAGCTATAGTCTTACCGCAACTAACAGATATGCTTCCAAGCTATCATATAAATAGCAAGCATTGGCAAAAGCTTTCACACCTAAAGCTAGAAGACCCCAACTGCAACACCTCCGCTCAAATAGACATTCTATTAGGCAGCGATATCATACCTCAGAAATTACTCGAGGGTGTTGAGAAAATTTCAAACAAACTATTGGCACAAAATACTATTTTTGGGTGGATCCTAAGTGGACTAGTTTCGGAACCAGCTACCACCATGACCACTCAGGTTGAGGAAATCTCAAACGAATACCTCAGTTCACAATAATCCCATTACTCTAATTTCCCCCCAAGCGGATAAGAGAATTAAAGCAGAAGCTATAGTCTTACCGCAACTAACAAATATGCTTCCAAGCTATCATATAAATAGCAAGCATTGGCAAAAGGTTTCACACCTAAAGCTAGCAGATCCCAACTGCAACACCCCCGCTCAAATAGACATTCTATTAAGCAGCGATCTCATACCTCAGATAATACTCGAGGGTGTTGAGAAAATTTCAAACAAACTATTGGCACAAAATACTATTTTTGGGTGGATCCTAAGTGGACTAGTTTCGGAACCAGCTACCACCATGACCACTCAGGTTGAGGAAATCTCAAACGAATACCTCAGTTCACAATAATCCCATTACTCTAATTTCCCCCCAAGCGGAGAAGAGAATTAAAGCAGAAGCTATAGTGTTACCGCAACTAACAAATATGCTTCCAAGCTATCATATAAATAGCAAGCATTGGCAAAAGGTTTCACACCTCAAGCTAGCAGAACCCAATTGCAACACCCCCGCTCAAATAGACATTCTATTAGGCAGCGATCTCATACCTCAGATAATACTCGAGGGTGTTGAGAAAATTTCAAACAAACTATTGGCACAAAATACTATTTTTGGGTGGATCCTATGTGGACTAGTTTCGGAACCAGTTACCACCATGACCACGCAGGTTGAGGAAATCTCAAACGAATACCTCAGTTCACAATAATCCCATTACTCTAATTTTCCCCCAAGCGGATAAGAGAATTAAAGCAGAAGCTATAGTCTTACCGCAACTAACAAATATGCTTCCAAGCTATCATATAAATAGCAAGCATTGGCAAAAGGTTTCACACCTAAAGCTAGCAGATCCCAACTGCAACACCCCCGCTCAAATAGACATTCTATTAGGCAGCGATCTCATACCTCAGATAATACTCGAGGGTGTTGAGAAAATTTCAAACAAACTATTGGCACAAAATACTATTTTTGGGTGGATCCTAAGTGGACTAGTTTCGGAACCAGTTACCACCATGACCACTCAGGTTCAGGAAATCTCAAACGATTACCTCAGTTCACAATAATCCCATTACTCTAATTTCCCTCCAAGCGGATAAGAGAATTAAAGCAGAAGCTATAGTGTTACCGCAACTAACAAATATGCTTCCAAGCTATCATATAAATAGCAAGCATTGGCAAAAGGTTTCACACCTCAAGCTAGCAGATCCCAATTGCAACACCCCCGCTCAAATAGACATTCTATTAGGCAGCGATCTCATACCTCAGATAATACTCGGGGATGTTGAGAAAATTTCACACAAACTATTGGCACAAAATACTATTTTTGGGTGGATCCTAAGTGGACTAGTTTCGGAACCAGTTACCACCATGACCACGCAGGTTGAGGAAATCTCAAACGAATACCTCAGTTCACAATAATCTTACTACTCTAATTTCTCCCCAAGAGGATAAGAGAATTAAAGCAGAAGCTATAGTCTTACCGCAACTAACAAATATGCTTCCAAGCTATCATATAAATAGCATGCATTGGCAAAAGGTTTCACACCTAAAGCTAGCAGATCCCAACTGCAACACCTCCGCTCAAATAGACATTCTATTAGGCAGCGATCTCATACCTCAGATAATACTCGAGGGTGTTGAGAAAATTTCAAACAAACTATTGGCGCAAAATACTATATTTGGGTGGATCCTAAGTGGACTAGTTTCGGAACCAGCTACCACCATGACCACTCAGGTTGAGGAAATCTCAAACGAATACCTCAGTTCACAATAATCCCATTACTCTAATTTCCCCCCAAGCGGATAAGAGAATTAAAGCAGAAGCTATAGTCTTATCGCAACTAACAAATATGCTTCCAACCTATCATATAAATAGCAAGCATTGGCAAAAGGTTTCACACCTAAAGCTAGCAGATCCCAACTGTAACACCCCCGCTCAAATAGACATTCTATTAGGCAGCGATCTCATACCTCAGATAATACTCGAGGGTGTTGAGAAAATTTCATACAAACTATTGGCACAAAATACTATTTTTGGGTGGATCTTAAGTGGACTAGTTTCGGAACCAGTTACCACCATGACCACTCAGGTTGAGGAAATCTCAAACGAGTACCTCAGTTCACAATAATCTCATTACTCTAATTTCCCCCATTGGCAAAAGGTTTCACACCTAAAGCTAGCAGATCCCAACTGCAACACCCCCGCTGAAATAGACATTCTATTAGGCAGCGAACTCATACCTCAGATAATACTCGAGGGTGTTGAGAAAATTTCAAACAAAGTATTGGCACAAAATACTATTTTTGGGTGGATCCTAAGTGGACTAGTTTCGGGACCAGTTACCACCATGACCACTCATGTTGAGGAAATATCAAGCGAATACCTCAGTTCACAATAATCCCATTACTCTAATTTCCCCCACAGCGGATAAGAGAATTAAAGCAGAAGCTATAGTCTTACCGCAACTAACAGATATGCTTCCAAGCTATCATATAAATAGCAAGCATTGGCAAAAGCTTTCACACCTAAAGCTAGAAGACCCCAACTGCAACACCTCCGCTCAAATAGACATTCTATTAGGCAGCGATATCATACCTCAGAAATTACTCGAGGGTGTTGAGAAAATTTCAAACAAACTATTGGCACAAAATACTATTTTTGGGTGGATCCTAAGTGGACTAGTTTCGGAACCAGCTACCACCATGACCACTCAGGTTGAGGAAATCTCAAAGGAATACCTCAGTTCACAATAATCCCATTACTCTAATTTCCCCCCAAGCGGATAAGAGAATTAAAGCAGAAGTTATAGTCTTACCGCAACTAACAAATATGCTTCCAAGCTATCATATAAATAGCAAGCATTGGCAAAAGGTTTCAC
This sequence comes from Bactrocera oleae, assembly GCF_042242935.1. Lineage (NCBI taxonomy): Eukaryota > Metazoa > Arthropoda > Insecta > Diptera > Tephritidae > Bactrocera > Bactrocera oleae. The sequence continues at coordinate 11,595,128 of NC_091541.1, read as the reverse complement.
ACCTAAAGCTAGCAGATCCCAACTGCAACACCCCCGCTCAAATAGACATTCTATTAGGCAGCGATCTCATACCTCAGAAAATACTCGAGGGTGTTGAGAAAATTTCAAACAAACTATTGGCACAAAATACTATTTTTGGGTTGGTCCTAAGTGGACTAGTTTCGGAACCAGCTACCACCATGACCACTCAGGTTGAGGAAATCTCAAACGAATACCTCAGTTCACAATAATCCCATTACTCTAATTTCCCCCCAAGCGGATAAGAGAATTAAAGCAGAAGCTATAGTCTTACCGCAACTAACAAATATGCTTCCAAGCTATCATATAAATAGCAAGCATTGGCAAAAGGTTTCACACCTAAAGCTAGCAGATCCCAACTGCAACACCCCCGCTCAAATAGACATTCTATTAGGTAGCGATCTCATACCTCAGATAATACTAGAGGGTGTTGAGAAAATTTCAAACAAACTATTGGCACAAAATACTATTTTTGGGTGGATCTTAAGTGGACTAGTTTCGGAACCAGTTACCACCATGACCACTCAGGTTGAGGAAATCTCAAACGAGTACCTCAGTTCACAATAATCTCATTACTCTAATTTCCCCCATTGGCAAAAGGTTTCACACCTAAAGCTAGCAGATCCCAACTGCAACACCCCCGCTCAAATAGACATTCTATTAGGCAGCGATGTCATACCTCAGAAATTACTCGAGGGTGTTGAGAAAATTTCAAACAAACTATTGGCACAAAATACTATTTTTGGGTGGATCCTAAGTGGACTAGTTTCGGAACCAGTTACCACCATGACCACTCAGGTTGAGGAAATCTCAAACGAATACCTCAGTTCACAATAATCCCATTACTCTAATTTCCCCCCAAGCGGATAAGAGAATTAAAGCAGAAGCTATAGTCTTACCGCAACTAACAAATATGCTTCCAAGCTATCATATAAATAGCAAGCATTGGCAAAAGGTTTCACACCTAAAGCTAGCAGATCCCAACTGCAACACCCCCGCTAAAATAGACATTCTATTAGGCAGCGATTTCATACCTCAGATACTACTCGAGGGTGTTGAGAAAATTTCAAACAAACTATTGGCACAAAATACTATTTTTGGGTGGATCCTAAGTGGACTAGTTTCGGAACCAGTTACCACCATGACCACTCAGGTTGAGGAAATCTCAAACGAATACCTCAGTTCACAATAATCCCATTACTCTAATTTCCCCCCAAGCGGATAAGAGAATTAAAGCAGAAGCTATAGTCTTACCGCAACTAACAAATATGCTTCCAAGCTATCATATAAATAGCAAGCATTGGCAAAAGGTTTCACACCTAAAGCTAGCAGATCCCAACTGCAACACCCCCGCTCAAATAGACATTCTATTAGGCAGCGATGTCATACCTCAGAAATTACTCGAGGGTGTTGAGAAAATTTCAAACAAACTATTGGCACAAAATACTATTTTTGGGTGGATCCTAAGTGGACTAGTTTCGGAACCAGTTACCACCATGACCACTCAGGTTGAGGAAATCCCAAACGAATACCTCAGTTCTTATTACAATAATCTTATTACTCTAATTTCCCCCCAAGCGGATAAGAGAATTAAAGCAGAAGCTATAGTCTTACCGCAACTAACAAATATGCTTCCAAGCTATCATATAATTAGCAAGCATTGGCAAAAGGTTTCACACCTAAAGCTGGAAGATCCCAACTGCAACACTCCCGCTCAAATGGACATTCTATTAGGCAGCGATCTCATACCTCAGATAATACTCGAGGGTGTTGAGAAAATTTCAAACAAACTATTGGCACAAAATACTATTTTTGGGTGGATCCTAAGTGGACTAGTTTTGGAACCAGTTACCACCATGACCACTCAGGTTGAGGAAATCTCAAACGAATACCTCAGTTCACAATAATCCCATTACTCTAATTTCCCCCAAGTGGATAAGAGGATTAAAGCAGAAGCTATAGTCTTACCACAACTAACAAATATGTTTCCACGCTATCATATAAATAGCAAGCATTGGCAAAAGGTTTCACACCTAAAGCTAGCAGATCCCAACTGCAACACCCCCGCTAAAATAGACATTCTATTAGGCAGCGATCTCATACCTCAGATACTACTCGAGGGTGTTGAGAAAATTTCAAACAAACTATTGGCACAAAATACTATTTTTGGGTGGATCCTAAGTGGACTAGTTTCGGAACCAGTTACCACCATGACCACTCAGGTTAAGGAAATCTCAAACGAATACCTCAGTTCACAATAATTCCATTACTCTAATTTCCCCCCAAGCGGATAAGAGAATTAAAGCAGAAGCTATAGTCTTACCGCAACTAACAAATATGCTTACAAGCTATCATATAAATACCAAGCATTGGCAAAAGGTTTCACACCTAAAACTAGCAGATCCCAACTGCAGCACCCCCGCTCAAATAGACATTCTATTAGGCAGCGATCTCATACCTCAGATAATACTCGAGGCTGTTGAGAAAATTTCAAACAAACTATTGGCATAAAATACTATTTTTGGGTGGATCCTAAGTGGACTAGTTTCGGAACCAGTTACCACCATGACCACTCAGGTTGAGGAAATCTCAAACGAATACCTCAGTTCACAATAATCCCATTACACTAATTTCCCCCCAAGCGGATAAGAGAATTAAAGCAGAAGCTATAGTCTTACCGCAACTAACAAATATGCTCCCAAGCTATCATATAAATAGCAAGCATTGGCAAAAGGTTTCACACTTAAAGCTAGCAGATCCCAACTGACACACCCCCGCTCAAATAGACATTCTATTAGGCAGCGATCTCATACTTCAGATAATACTCGAGGGTGTTGAGAGAATTTTAAACAAACTATTGGCACAAAATACTACTTTTGGGTGGATCCTAAGTGGACTAGTTTCGGAACCAGTTACCACCATGACCACTCAGGTTGAGGAAATCTCAAACGAATACCTCAGTTCACAATAATCTCATTACTCTAATTTCCCCCTAAGTGGATAAGAGAATTTAAGCAGAAGCTATAGTCTTACCGCAACTAACAAATATGCTCCTAAGCTATCATATAAATAGCAAGCATTGGCAAAAGGTTTCACACCTAAAGCAAGCAGATCCCAATTGAAACACCCCCGCTCAAATAGACATTCTATTAGGCAGCGATCTCATACCTCAGATAATACTCGAGGGTGTTGAGAAAATTTCAAACAAACTATTGGCACAAAATACTATTTTTGGGTGGATCCTAAGTGAACTAGTTTCGGAACCAGTTGCCACCATGACCACTCAGGTTGAGGAAATCTCAAGCGAATACCTCAGTTCACAATAATCCCATTACTCTAATTTCCCCCCAAGCGGATAAGAGAATTAAAGCAGAAGCTATAGTGTTACCGCAACTAACAAATATGCTTCCAAGCTATCATATAAATAGCAAGCATTGGCAAAAGGTTTCACACCTAAAGCAAGCAGATCCCGATTGCAACACCCCCGCTCAAATAGACATTCTATTAGGCAGCGATCTCATACCTCAGATAATACTCGAGGGTGTTGAAAAAATTTCAAACAAACTATTGGCACAAAATACTAGTTTTTGGGTGGATCCTAAGTGGACTAGTTTCGGAACCAGTTGCCACCATGACCACTCAGGTTGAGGAAATCTCAAACGAATACCTCGGTTCACAACAATCCCATTACTCTAATTTCCTTCCAAGCGGATAAGAGAATTAAAGCAGAAGCTATAGTCTTACCGCAACTAACAAATATGCTTCCAAGCTATCATATAAATAGCAAGCATTGGCAAAAGGTTTCACACCTAAGGCTAGCAGATCCCAACTGCAACACCCCCGCTCAAATAGACATTCTATTAGGCAGCGATCTCATACCTCAGATAATACTCGAGGGTGTTGAGAAAATTTCAAACAAACTATTGGCACAAAATACTATTTTTGGGTGGATCCTAAGTGGACTAGTTTCGGAACCAGTTACCACCATGACCACTCAGGTTGAGGAAATCTCAAACGAATACCTCAGTTCACAATAATACCATTACACTAATTTCCCCCCAAGCGGATAAGAGAATTAAAGCAGAAGCTATAGTCTTACCGCAACTAACAAATATGCTCCCAAGCTATCATATAAATAGCAAGCATTGGCAAAAGGTTTCACATCTTAAGCTAGCAGATCCCAACTGCACCATTCCCCTAAAATAGACATTCTATTAGGCAGCGATCTCATACCTCAGATAATACTCGAGGGTGTTGAGAAAATTTCAAACAAACTATTGGCACAAAATACTATTTTTGGGTGGATCCTAAGTGGACTAGTTTCGGAACCAGTTACCACCATGACCACTCAGGTTGCGGAAATCTCAAACGAATACCTCAGTTCACAATAACCCCATTACTCTAATTTCCCCCCAAGCGGATAAGAGAATTAAAGCAGAAGCTATAGTCTTACCGCAACTAACAAATATGCTTCCAAGCTATCATATAAATAGCAAGCATTGGCAAAAGGTTTCACACCTCAAGCTAGCAGATCCCAATTGCAACACCCCCGCTCAAATAGACATTCTATTAGGCAGCGATCTCATACCTCAGATAATACTCGAGGGTGTTGAGAAAATTTCAAACAAGTTTCGGAACCAGTTACCACCATGACCACGCAGGTTGAGGAAATCTCAAGCGAATACCTCAGTTCACAATAATCCCATTACTCTAATTTCCCCCAAGCGGATAAGAGAATTAAAGCAGAAGCTATAGTCTTACCGCAACTAACAAATATGCTTCCAAGCTATCATATAAATAGCAAGCATTGGCAAAAGGTTTCACACCTAAAGCTAGCAGATCCCAACTGCAACACCCCTGCTCAAATAGACATTCTATTAGGCAGCGATCTCATACCTCAGATAATACTCGAGGGTGTTGAGAAAATTTCAAACAAACTATTGGCACAAAATACTATTTTTGGGTGAATCCTAAGTGAACTAGTTTCGGAACCAGTTACCACCATGACCACTCAGGTTGAGGAAATCTCAAACGAATACCTTAGTTCACAATAATCTTACTACTCTAATTTCTCCCCAAGCGGATAAGAGAATTAAAGCAGAAGCTATAGTCTTACCGCAACTTACAAATATGCTTCCAAGCTATCATATAAATAGCAAGCATTGGCAAAAGGTTTCACACTTAAAGCTAGCAGATCCCAACTGCAACACCCCCGCTCAAATAGACATTCTATTAGGCAGCGATCTCATACCTCAGATAATACTCGAGGGTGTTGAGAAAATTTCAAACAAACTATTGGCACAAAATACTAGTTTTTGGGTGGATCCTAAGTGGACTAGTTTCGGAACCAGTTGCCACCATGACCACTCAGGTTGAGGAAATCTCAAGCGAATACCTCAGTTCACAATAATCCCATTACTCTAATTTCCCCCCAAGCGGATAAGAGAATTAAAGCAGAAGCTATAGTGTTACCGCAACTAACAAATATGCTTCCAAGCTATCATATAAATAGCAAGCATTGGCAAAAGGTTTCACACCTAAAGCAAGCAGATCCCAATTGCAACACCCCCGCTCAAATAGACATTCTAATAGGACGCGATCTCATACCTCAGATAATACTCGAGGGTGTTGAGAAAATTTCAAACAAACTATTGGCACAAAATACTATTTTTGGGTGGATCCTAAGTGGACTAGTTTCGGATCCAGTTACCACCATGACCACTCAGGTTGAGGAAATCCCAAACGAATACCTCAGTTCACAATAATCCCATTACTCTAATTTCCCCCCAAGCGGATAAGAGAATTAAAGCAGAAGCTATAGTCTTACCGCAACTAACAAATATGCTTCCAAGCTATCATATAAATAGCAAGCATTGGCAAAAGGTTTCACACCTAAGGCTAGCAGATCCCAACTGCAACACCCCCGCTCAAATAGACATTCTATTAGGCAGCGATCTCATACCTCAGATAATACTCGAGGGTGTTGAGAAAATTTCAAACAAACTATTGGCACAAAATACTATTTTTGGGTGGATCCTAAGTGGACTAGTTTCGGAACCAGTTACCACCATGACCACTCAGGTTGAGGAAATCTCAAACGAGTACCTCAGTTCACAATAATCTCATTACTCTAATTTCCCCCATTGGCAAAAGGTTTCACACCTAAAGCTAGCAGATCCCAACTGCAACACCCCCGCTCAAATAGACATTCTATTAGGCAGCGATGTCATACCTCAGAAATTACTCGAGGGTGTTGAGAAAATTTCAAACAAACTATTGGCACAAAATACTATTTTTGGGTGGATCCTAAGTGGACTAGTTTCGGAACCAGTTACCACCATGACCACTCAGGTTGAGGAAATCTCAAACGAATACCTCAGTTCACAATAATCCCATTACTCTAATTTCCCCCCAAGCGGATAAGAGAATTAAAGCAGAAGCTATAGTCTTACCGCAACTAACAAATATGCTTCCAAGCTATCATATAAATAGCAAGCATTGGCAAAAGGTTTCACACCTAAAGCTAGCAGATCCCAACTGCAACACCCCCGCTAAAATAGACATTCTATTAGGCAGCGATTTCATACCTCAGATACTACTCGAGGGTGTTGAGAAAATTTCAAACAAACTATTGGCACAAAATACTATTTTTGGGTGGATCCTAAGTGGACTAGTTTCGGAACCAGTTACCACCATGACCACTCAGGTTGAGGAAATCTCAAACGAATACCTCAGTTCACAATAATCCCATTACTCTAATTTCCCCCCAAGCGGATAAGAGAATTAAAGCAGAAGCTATAGTCTTACCGCAACTAACAAATATGCTTCCAAGCTATCATATAAATAGCAAGCATTGGCAAAAGGTTTCACACCTAAAGCTAGCAGATCCCAACTGCAACACCCCCGCTCAAATAGACATTCTATTAGGCAGCGATGTCATACCTCAGAAATTACTCGAGGGTGTTGAGAAAATTTCAAACAAACTATTGGCACAAAATACTATTTTTGGGTGGATCCTAAGTGGACTAGTTTCGGAACCAGTTACCACCATGACCACTCAGGTTGAGGAAATCCCAAACGAATACCTCAGTTCTTATTACAATAATCTTATTACTCTAATTTCCCCCCAAGCGGATAAGAGAATTAAAGCAGAAGCTATAGTCTTACCGCAACTAACAAATATGCTTCCAAGCTATCATATAATTAGCAAGCATTGGCAAAAGGTTTCACACCTAAAGCTGGAAGATCCCAACTGCAACACTCCCGCTCAAATGGACATTCTATTAGGCAGCGATCTCATACCTCAGATAATACTCGAGGGTGTTGAGAAAATTTCAAACAAACTATTGGCACAAAATACTATTTTTGGGTGGATCCTAAGTGGACTAGTTTTGGAACCAGTTACCACCATGACCACTCAGGTTGAGGAAATCTCAAACGAATACCTCAGTTCACAATAATCCCATTACTCTAATTTCCCCCAAGTGGATAAGAGGATTAAAGCAGAAGCTATAGTCTTACCACAACTAACAAATATGTTTCCACGCTATCATATAAATAGCAAGCATTGGCAAAAGGTTTCACACCTAAAGCTAGCAGATCCCAACTGCAACACCCCCGCTAAAATAGACATTCTATTAGGCAGCGATCTCATACCTCAGATACTACTCGAGGGTGTTGAGAAAATTTCAAACAAACTATTGGCACAAAATACTATTTTTGGGTGGATCCTAAGTGGACTAGTTTCGGAACCAGTTACCACCATGACCACTCAGGTTAAGGAAATCTCAAACGAATACCTCAGTTCACAATAATTCCATTACTCTAATTTCCCCCCAAGCGGATAAGAGAATTAAAGCAGAAGCTATAGTCTTACCGCAACTAACAAATATGCTTACAAGCTATCATATAAATACCAAGCATTGGCAAAAGGTTTCACACCTAAAACTAGCAGATCCCAACTGCAGCACCCCCGCTCAAATAGACATTCTATTAGGCAGCGATCTCATACCTCAGATAATACTCGAGGCTGTTGAGAAAATTTCAAACAAACTATTGGCATAAAATACTATTTTTGGGTGGATCCTAAGTGGACTAGTTTCGGAACCAGTTACCACCATGACCACTCAGGTTGAGGAAATCTCAAACGAATACCTCAGTTCACAATAATCCCATTACACTAATTTCCCCCCAAGCGGATAAGAGAATTAAAGCAGAAGCTATAGTCTTACCGCAACTAACAAATATGCTCCCAAGCTATCATATAAATAGCAAGCATTGGCAAAAGGTTTCACACTTAAAGCTAGCAGATCCCAACTGACACACCCCCGCTCAAATAGACATTCTATTAGGCAGCGATCTCATACTTCAGATAATACTCGAGGGTGTTGAGAGAATTTTAAACAAACTATTGGCACAAAATACTACTTTTGGGTGGATCCTAAGTGGACTAGTTTCGGAACCAGTTACCACCATGACCACTCAGGTTGAGGAAATCTCAAACGAATACCTCAGTTCACAATAATCTCATTACTCTAATTTCCCCCTAAGTGGATAAGAGAATTTAAGCAGAAGCTATAGTCTTACCGCAACTAACAAATATGCTCCCAAGCTATCATATAAATAGCAAGCATTGGCAAAAGGTTTCACACCTAAAGCAAGCAGATCCCAATTGAAACACCCCCGCTCAAATAGACATTCTATTAGGCAGCGATCTCATACCTCAGATAATACTCGAGGGTGTTGAGAAAATTTCAAACAAACTATTGGCACAAAATACTATTTTTGGGTGGATCCTAAGTGAACTAGTTTCGGAACCAGTTGCCACCATGACCACTCAGGTTGAGGAAATCTCAAGCGAATACCTCAGTTCACAATAATCCCATTACTCTAATTTCCCCCCAAGCGGATAAGAGAATTAAAGCAGAAGCTATAGTGTTACCGCAACTAACAAATATGCTTCCAAGCTATCATATAAATAGCAAGCATTGGCAAAAGGTTTCACACCTAAAGCAAGCAGATCCCGATTGCAACACCCCCGCTCAAATAGACATTCTATTAGGCAGCGATCTCATACCTCAGATAATACTCGAGGGTGTTGAAAAAATTTCAAACAAACTATTGGCACAAAATACTAGTTTTTGGGTGGATCCTAAGTGGACTAGTTTCGGAACCAGTTGCCACCATGACCACTCAGGTTGAGGAAATCTCAAACGAATACCTCGGTTCACAACAATCCCATTACTCTAATTTCCTTCCAAGCGGATAAGAGAATTAAAGCAGAAGCTATAGTCTTACCGCAACTAACAAATATGCTTCCAAGCTATCATATAAATAGCAAGCATTGGCAAAAGGTTTCACACCTAAGGCTAGCAGATCCCAACTGCAACACCCCCGCTCAAATAGACATTCTATTAGGCAGCGATCTCATACCTCAGATAATACTCGAGGGTGTTGAGAAAATTTCAAACAAACTATTGGCACAAAATACTATTTTTGGGTGGATCCTAAGTGGACTAGTTTCGGAACCAGTTACCACCATGACCACTCAGGTTGAGGAAATCTCAAACGAATACCTCAGTTCACAATAATACCATTACACTAATTTCCCCCCAAGCGGATAAGAGAATTAAAGCAGAAGCTATAGTCTTACCGCAACTAACAAATATGCTCCCAAGCTATCATATAAATAGCAAGCATTGGCAAAAGGTTTCACATCTTAAGCTAGCAGATCCCAACTGCACCATTCCCCTAAAATAGACATTCTATTAGGCAGCGATCTCATACCTCAGATAATACTCGAGGGTGTTGAGAAAATTTCAAACAAACTATTGGCACAAAATACTATTTTTGGGTGGATCCTAAGTGGACTAGTTTCGGAACCAGTTACCACCATGACCACTCAGGTTGCGGAAATCTCAAACGAATACCTCAGTTCACAATAACCCCATTACTCTAATTTCCCCCCAAGCGGATAAGAGAATTAAAGCAGAAGCTATAGTCTTACCGCAACTAACAAATATGCTTCCAAGCTATCATATAAATAGCAAGCATTGGCAAAAGGTTTCACACCTCAAGCTAGCAGATCCCAATTGCAACACCCCCGCTCAAATAGACATTCTATTAGGCAGCGATCTCATACCTCAGATAATACTCGAGGGTGTTGAGAAAATTTCAAACAAGTTTCGGAACCAGTTACCACCATGACCACGCAGGTTGAGGAAATCTCAAGCGAATACCTCAGTTCACAATAATCCCATTACTCTAATTTCCCCCAAGCGGATAAGAGAATTAAAGCAGAAGCTATAGTCTTACCGCAACTAACAAATATGCTTCCAAGCTATCATATAAATAGCAAGCATTGGCAAAAGGTTTCACACCTAAAGCTAGCAGATCCCAACTGCAACACCCCTGCTCAAATAGACATTCTATTAGGCAGCGATCTCATACCTCAGATAATACTCGAGGGTGTTGAGAAAATTTCAAACAAACTATTGGCACAAAATACTATTTTTGGGTGAATCCTAAGTGAACTAGTTTCGGAACCAGTTACCACCATGACCACTCAGGTTGAGGAAATCTCAAACGAATACCTTAGTTCACAATAATCTTACTACTCTAATTTCTCCCCAAGCGGATAAGAGAATTAAAGCAGAAGCTATAGTCTTACCGCAACTTACAAATATGCTTCCAAGCTATCATATAAATAGCAAGCATTGGCAAAAGGTTTCACACTTAAAGCTAGCAGATCCCAACTGCAACACCCCCGCTCAAATAGACATTCTATTAGGCAGCGATCTCATACCTCAGATAATACTCGAGGGTGTTGAGAAAATTTCAAACAAACTATTGGCACAAAATACTAGTTTTTGGGTGGATCCTAAGTGGACTAGTTTCGGAACCAGTTGCCACCATGACCACTCAGGTTGAGGAAATCTCAAGCGAATACCTCAGTTCACAATAATCCCATTACTCTAATTTCCCCCCAAGCGGATAAGAGAATTAAAGCAGAAGCTATAGTGTTACCGCAACTAACAAATATGCTTCCAAGCTATCATATAAATAGCAAGCATTGGCAAAAGGTTTCACACCTAAAGCAAGCAGATCCCAATTGCAACACCCCCGCTCAAATAGACATTCTAATAGGACGCGATCTCATACCTCAGATAATACTCGAGGGTGTTGAGAAAATTTCAAACAAACTATTGGCACAAAATACTATTTTTGGGTGGATCCTAAGTGGACTAGTTTCGGATCCAGTTACCACCATGACCACTCAGGTTGAGGAAATCTCAAACGAATACCTCAGTTCACAATAATCCCATTACTCTAATTTCCCTCCAAGCGGATAAGAGAATTAAAGCAGAAGCTATAGTCTTACCGCAACTTACAAATATGCTTCCAAGCTATCATATAAATAGCAAGCATTGGCAAAAGGTTTCACACTTAAAGCTAGCAGATCCCAACTGCAACACCCCCGCTCAAATAGACATTCTATTAGGCAGCGATCTCATACCTCAGATAATACTCGAGGGTGTTGAGAAAATTTCAAACAAACTATTGGCGCAAAATACTATTTTTGGGTGGATCCTAAGTGGACTAGTTTCGGAACCAGTTACCACCATGACCACTTAGGTTGAGGAAATCTCAAACGAATACCTCAGTTCACAATAATCCCATTACTCTAATTTCCCCCATTGGCAAAAAGTTTCACACCTAAAGCTAGCAGATCCCAACTGCAAAGCCCCCGCTCAAATAGACATTCTATTAGGCAGCGATCTCATACCTCAGATAATACTCGAGGGTGTTGAGAAAATTTCAAACAAACTATTGGCACAAAATACTATTTTTGGGTGGATCCTAAGTGGACTAGTTTCGGATCCAGTTACCACCATGACCACTCAGGTTGAGGAAATCTCAAACGAATACCTCAGTTCACAATAATCCCATTACTCTAATTTCCCCCCAAGCGGATAAGAGAATTAAAGCAGAAGCTATAGTCTTACCGCAACTAACAAATATGCTTCCAAGCTATCATATAAATAGCAAGCATTGGCAAAAGGTTTCACACCTAAAGCTAGCAGATCCCAACTGCAACACCCCCGCTCAAATAGACATTCTATTAGGCAGCGATCTCATACCTCAGATAATACTCGAGGGTGTTGAGAGAATTTCAAACAAACTATTGGCACAAAATACTATTTTTGGGTGGATCCTAAGTGGACTAGTTTCGGATCCAGTTACCACCATGACCACTCAGGTTGAGGAAATCTCAAACGAATACCTCAGTTCACAATAATCCCATTACTCTAATTTCCCCCCAAGCGGATAAGAGGATTAAAGCAGAAGCTATAGTCTTACCGCAACTAACAAATATGCTTCCAAGCTATCATATAAATAGCAAGCATTGGCAAAAGGTTTCACACCTAAAGCTAGCAGATCCCAACTGCAACACCCCTGCTCAAATAGACATTCTATTAGGCAGCGATCTCATACCTCAGATAATACTCGAGGGTGTTGAGAAAATTTCAAACAAACTATTGGCACAAAATACTATTTTTGGGTGGATCCTAAGTGGACTAGTTTCGGAACCAGTTACCACCATGACCACTCAGGTTGAAGAAATCTCAAACGAATACCTCAGTTCACAATAATCCCATTACTCTAATTTCCCCCCAAGCGGATAAGAAAATTAAAGCAGAAGCTATAGTCTTACCGCAACTAACAAATATGCTTCCAAGCTATCATATAAATAGCAAGCATTGGCAAAAGGTTTCACATCTAAAGCTAGCAGATCCCAACTGCACCACCCCCCTCAAATAGACATTCTATTAGGCAGCGATCTCATACCTCAGATAATACTCGAGGGTGTTGAGAAAATTTCAAACAAACTATTGGCACAAAATACTATTTTTGGAAGGATCCTAAGTGGACTAGTTTCGGAACCAGTTACCACCATGACCACTCAGGTTGCGGAAATCTCAAACGAATACCTCAGTTCACAATAACCCCATTACTCTAATTTCCCCCCAAGCGGATAAGAGAATTAAAGCAGAAGCTATAGTCTTACCGCAACTAACAAATATGCTTCCAAGCTATCATATAAATAGCAAGCATTGGCATAAGGTTTCACACCTCAAGCTAGCAGATCCCAATTGCAACACCCCCGCTCAAATAGACATTCTATTAGGCAGCGATCTCATACCTCAGATAATACTCGAGGGTGTTGAGAAAATTTCAAACAAACTATTGGCACAAAATACTATTTTTGGGTGGATCCTAAGTGGACTAGTTTCGGAACCAGTTACCACCATGACCACGCAGGTTGAGGAAATCTCAAACGAATACCTCAGTTCACAATAATCTTACTACTCTAATTTCTCCCCAAGCGGATAAGAGAATTAAAGCAGAAGCTATAGTCTTACCGCAACTAACAAATATGCTTCCAAGCTATCATATAAATAGCAAGCATTGGCAAAAGGTTTCACACCTAAAGCTAGCAGATCCCAACTGCAACACCCCCGCTCAAATAGACATTCTATTAGCCAGCGATCTCATACCTCAGATAATACTCGAGGGTGTTGAAAAAATTTCAAACAAACTATTGGCGCAAAATACTATTTTTGGGTGGATCCTAAGTGGACTAGTTTCGGAACCAGCTACCACCATGACCACTCAGGTTGAGGAAATCGCAAACGAATACCTCAGTTCACAATAATCCCATTACTCTAATTTCCCCCCAAGCGGATAAGAGAATTAAAGCAGAAGCTATAGTCTTACCGCAACTAACAAATATGCTTCCAAGCTATCATATAAATAGCAAGCATTGGCAAAAGGTTTCACACCTAAAGCTAGCAGATCCCAACTGCAACACCCCCGCTCAAATAGACATTCTATTAGGCAGCGATCTCATACCTCAGATAATACTCGAAGGTGTTGAGAAAATTTCAAACAAACTATTGGCGCAAAATACTATTTTTGGGTGGATCCTAAGTGGACTAGTTTCGGAACCAGTTACCACCATGACCACTTAGGTTGAGGAAATCTCAAACGAATACCTCAGTTCACAATAATCCCATTACTCTAATTTCCCCCATTGGCAAAAGGTTTCACACCTAAAGCTAGCAGATCCCAACTGCAAAGCCCCCGCTCAAATAGACATTCTATTAGGCAGCGATCTCATACCTCAGATAATACTCGAGGGTGTTGAGAAAATTTCAAACAAACTATTGGCACAAAATACTATTTTTGGGTGGATCCTAAGTGGACTAGTTTCGGATCCAGTTACCACCATGACCACTCAGGTTGAGGAAATCTCAAACGAATACCTCAGTTCACAATAATCCCATTACTCTAATTTCCCCCCAAGCGGATAAGAGAATTAAAGCAGAAGCTATAGTCTTACCGCAACTAACAAATATGCTTCCAAGCTATCATATAAATAGCAAGCATTGGCAAAAGGTTTCACACCTAAAGCTAGCAGATCCCAACTGCAACACCCCCGCTCAAATAGACATTCTATTAGGCAGCGATCTCATACCTCAGATAATACTCGAGGGTGTTGAGAGAATTTCAAACAAACTATTGGCACAAAATACTATTTTTGGGTGGATCCTAAGTGGACTAGTTTCGGATCCAGTTACCACCATGACCACTCAGGTTGAAGAAATCTCAAACGAATACCTCAGTTCACAATAATCCTATTACTCTAATTTCCCCCCAAGCGGATAAGAAAATTAAAGCAGAAGCTATAGTCTTACCGCAACTAACAAATATGCTTCCAAGCTATCATATAAATAGCAAGCATTGGCAAAAGGTTTCACACCTAAAGCTAGCAGATCCCAACTGCAACACCCCTGCTCAAATAGACATTCTATTAGGCAGCGATCTCATACCTCAGATAATACTCGAGGGTGTTGAGAAAATTTCAAACAAACTATTGGCACAAAATACTATTTTTGGGTGGATCCTAAGTGGACTAGTTTCGGAACCAGTTACCACCATGACCACTCAGGTTGAAGAAATCTCAAACGAATACCTCAGTTCACAATAATCCCATTACTCTAATTTCCCCCCAAGCGGATAAGAAAATTAAAGCAGAAGCTATAGTCTTACCGCAACTAACAAATATGCTTCCAAGCTATCATATAAATAGCAAGCATTGGCAAAAGGTTTCACATCTAAAGCTAGCAGATCCCAACTGCACCACCCCCCTCAAATAGACATTCTATTAGGCAGCGATCTCATACCTCAGATAATACTCGAGGGTGTTGAGAAAATTTCAAACAAACTATTGGCACAAAATACTATTTTTGGGTGGATCCTAAGTGGACTAGTTTCGGAACCAGTTACCACCATGACCACTCAGGTTGCGGAAATCTCAAACGAATACCTCAGTTCACAATAATCCCATTACTCTAATTTCCCCCCAAGCGGATAAGAAAATTAAAGCAGAAGCTATAGTCTTACCGCAACTAACAAATATGCTTCCAAGCTATCATATAAATAGCAAGCATTGGCAAAAGGTTTCACACCTAAAGCTAGCAGATCCCAACTGCAACACCCCTGCTCAAATAGACATTCTATTAGGCAGCGATCTCATACCTCAGATAATACTCGAGGGTGTTGAGAAAATTTCAAACAAACTATTGGCACAAAATACTATTTTTGGGTGGATCCTAAGTGGACTAGTTTCGGAACCAGTTACCACCATGACCACTCAGGTTGAAGAAATCTCAAACGAATACCTCAGTTCACAATAATCCCATTACTCTAATTTCCCCCCAAGCGGATAAGAAAATTAAAGCAGAAGCTATAGTCTTACCGCAACTAACAAATATGCTTCCAAGCTATCATATAAATAGCAAGCATTGGCAAAAGGTTTCACATCTAAAGCTAGCAGATCCCAACTGCACCACCCCCCTCAAATAGACATTCTAATAGGCAGCGATCTCATACCTCAGATAATACTCGAGGGTGTTGAGAAAATTTCAAACAAACTATTGGCACAAAATACTATTTTTGGGTGGATCCTAAGTGGACTAGTTTCGGAACCAGTTACCACCATGACCACTCAGGTTGAAGAAATCTCAAACGAATACCTCAGTTCACAATAATCCCATTACTCTAATTTCCCCCCAAGCGGATAAGAGAATTAAAGCAGAAGCTATAGTCTTACCGCAACTAACAAATATGCTTCCAAGCTATCATATACATAGCAAGCATTGGCAAAAGGTTTCACACCTAAAGCTAGCAGATCCCAACTGCAACACCCCCGCTCAAATAGACATTCTATTAGGCAGCGATCTCATACCTCAGATAATACTCGAGGGTGTTGAGAAAATTTCAAACAAACTATTGGCACAAAATACTATTTTTGGGTGGATCCTAAGTGGACTAGTTTCGGAACCAGTTACCACCATGACCACTCAGGTTGAAGAAATCTCAAACGAATACCTCAGTTCACAATAATCCCATTACTCTAATTTCCCCCCAAGCGGATAAGAGAATTAAAGCAGAAGCTATAGTCTTACCGCAACTAACAAATATGCTTCCAAGCTATCATATAAATAGCAAGCATTGGCAAAAGGTTTCACACCTAAAGCTAGCAGATCCCAACTGCAACACCCCCGCTCAAATAGACATTCTATTAGGCAGCGATCTCATACCTCAGATAATACTCGAGGGTGTTGAGAGAATTTCAAACAAACTATTGGCACAAAATACTATTTTTGGGTGGATCCTAAGTGGACTAGTTTCGGATCCAGTTACCACCATGACCACTCAGGTTGAGGAAATCTCAAACGAATACCTCAGTTCACAATAATCCCATTACTCTAATTTCCCCCCAAGCGGATAAGAGGATTAAAGCAGAAGCTATAGTCTTACCGCAACTAACAAACATGCTTCCAAGCTATCATATAAATAGCAAGCATTGGCAAAAGGTTTCACACCTAAAGCTAGCAGATCCCAACTGCAACACCCCTGCTCAAATAGACATTCTATTAGGCAGCGATCTCATACCTCAGATAATACTCGAGGGTGTTGAGAAAATTTCAAACAAACTATTGGCACAAAATACTATTTTTGGGTGGATCCTAAGTGGACTAGTTTCGGAACCAGTTACCAACATGACCACTCAGGTTGAGGAAATCTCAAACGAATACCTCAGTTCCCCCAAGCGGATAAGAAAATTAAAGCAGAAGCTATAGTCTTACCGCAACTAACAAATATGCTTCCAAGCTATCATATAAATAGCAAGCATTGGCAAAAGGTTTCACATCTAAAGCTAGCAGATCCCAACTGCACCACCCCCCTCAAATAGACATTCTAATAGGCAGCGATCTCATACCTCAGATAATACTCGAGGGTGTTGAGAAAATTTCAAACAAACCATTGGCACAAAATACTATTTTTGGGTGGATCCTAAGTGGACTAGTTTCGGAACCAGTTACCACCATGACCACTCAGGTTGAAGAAATCTCAAACGAATACCTCAGTTCACAATAATCCCATTACTCTAATTTCCCCCCAAGCGGATAAGAAAATTAAAGCAGAAGCTATAGTCTTACCGCAACTAACAAATATGCTTCCAAGCTATCATATAAATAGCAAGCATTGGCAAAAGGTTTCACACCTAAAGCTAGCAGATCCCAACTGCAACACCCCTGCTCAAATAGACATTCTATTAGGCAGCGATCTCATACCTCAGATAATACTCGAGGGTGTTGAGAAAATTTCAAACAAACTATTGGCACAAAATACTATTTTTGGGTGGATCCTAAGTGGACTAGTTTCGGAACCATTTACCACCATGACCACTCAGGTTGAAGAAATCTCAAACGAATACCTCAGTTCACAATAATCCCATTACTCTAATTTCCCCCCAAGCGGATAAGAAAATTAAAGCAGAAGCTATAGTCTTACCGCAACTAACAAATATGCTTCCAAGCTATCATATAAATAGCAAGCATTGGCAAAAGGTTTCACATCTAAAGCTAGCAGATCCCAACTGCACCACCCCCCTCAAATAGACATTCTATTAGGCAGCGATCTCATACCTCAGATAATACTCGAGGGTGTTGAGAAAATTTCAAACAAACTATTGGCACAAAATACTATTTTTGGGTGGATCCTAAGTGGACTAGTTTCGGAACCAGTTACCACCATGACCACTCAGGTTGCGGAAATCTCAAACGAATACCTCAGTTCACAATAACCCCATTACTCTAATTTCCCCCCAAGCGGATAAGAGAATTAAAGCAGAAGCTATAGTCTTACCGCAACTAACAAATATGCTTCCAAGCTATCATATAAATAGCAAGCATTGGCAAAAGGTTTCACACCTCAAGCTAGCAGATCCCAATTGCAACACCCCCGCTCAAATAGACATTCTATTAGGCAGCGAGCTCATACCTCAGATAATACTCGAGGGTGTTGAGAAAATTTCAAACAAACTATTGGCACAAAATACTATTTTTGGGTGGATCCTAAGTGGACTAGTTTCGGAACCAGTTACCACCATGACCACGCAGGTTGAGGAAATCTCAAACGAATACCTCAGTTCACAATAATCTTACTACTCTAATTTCTCCCCAAGCGGATAAGAGAATTAAAGCAGAAGCTATAGTCTTACCGCAACTAACAAATATGCTTCCAAGCTATCATATAAATAGCAAGCATTGGCAAAAGGTTTCACACCTAAAGCTAGCAGATCCCAACTGCAACACCCCCGCTCAAATAGACATTCTATTAGGCAGCGATCTCATACCTCAGATAATACTCGAGGGTGTTGAAAAAATTTCAAACAAACTATTGGCGCAAAATACTATTTTTGGGTGGATCCTAAGTGGACCAGTTTCGGAACCAGCTACCACCATGACCACTCAGGTTGAGGAAATCGCAAACGAATACCTCAGTTCACAATAATCCCGTTACTCTAATTTCCCCCCAAGCGGATAAGAGAATTAAAGCAGAAGCTATAGTCTTACCGCAACTAACAAATATGCTTCCAAGCTATCATATAAATAGCAAGCATTGGAAAAAGGTTTCACACCTAAAGCTAGCAGATTCCAACTGCAACACCCCCGCTCAAATAGACATTCTATTAGGCAGCGATCTCATACCTCAGATAATACTCGAGGGTGTTGAGAAAATTTCAAACAAACTATTGGCACAAAATACTATTTTTGGGTGGATCCTAAGTGGACTAGTTTCGGAACCAGTTACCACCATGACCACTCAGGTTGAGGAAATCTCAAACGAGTACCTCAGTTCACAATAATCTCATTACTCTAATTTCCCCCATTGGCAAAAGGTTTCACACCTAAAGCTAGCAGATCCCAACTGCAAAGCCCCCGCTCAAATAGACATTCTATTAGGCAGCGATCTCATACCTCAGGTAATACTCGAGGGTGTTGAGAAAATTTCAAACAAACTATTGGCACAAAATACTATTTTTGGGTGGATCCTAAGTGGACTAGTTTCGGAACCAGTTACCACCATGACCACTCAGGTTCAGGAAATCTCAAACGAATACCTCAGTTCACAATAATCCCATTACTCTAATTTCCCTCCAAGCGGATAAGAGAATTAAAGCAGAGCTATAGTGTTACCGCAACTAACAAATATGCTTCCAAGCTATCATATAAATAGCAAGCATTGGCAAAAGGTTTCACACCTCAAGCTAGCAGATCCCAATTGCAACACCCCCGCTCAAATAGACATTCTGTTAGGCAGCGATCTCATACCTCAGATAATACTCGAGGGTGTTGAGAAAATTTCAAACAAACTATTGGCACAAAATACTATTTTTGGGTAGATCCTAAGTGGACTAGTTTCGGAACCAGTTACCACCATGACCACGCAGGTTGAGGAAATCTCAAACGAATACCTCAGTTCACAATAATCTTACTACTCTAATTTCTCCCCAAGTGGATAGGAGAATTAAAGCAGAAGCTATAGTCTTACCGCAACTAACAAATATGCTTCCAAGCTATCATATAAATAGCAAGCATTGGCAAAAGGTTTCACACCTAAAGCTAGCAGATTCCAACTGCAACACCCCCGCTCAAATAGACATTCTATTAGGCAGCGATCTCATACCTCAGATAATACTCGAGGGTGTTGAGAAAATTTCAAACAAACTATTGGCACAAAATACTATTTTTGGGTGGATCCTAAGTGGACTAGTTTCGGAACCAGTTACCACCATGACCACTCAGGTTGAGGAAATCTCAAACGAGTACCTCAGTTCACAATAATCTCATTACTCTAATTTCCCCCATTGGCAAAAGGTTTCACACCTAAAGCTAGCAGATCCCAACTGCAAAGCCCCCGCTCAAATAGACATTCTATTAGGCAGCGATCTCATACCTCAGGTAATACTCGAGGGTGTTGAGAAAATTTCAAACAAACTATTGGCACAAAATACTATTTTTGGGTGGATCCTAAGTGGACTAGTTTCGGAACCAGTTACCACCATGACCACTCAGGTTCAGGAAATCTCAAACGAATACCTCAGTTCACAATAATCCCATTACTCTAATTTCCCTCCAAGCGGATAAGAGAATTAAAGCAGAGCTATAGTGTTACCGCAACTAACAAATATGCTTCCAAGCTATCATATAAATAGCAAGCATTGGCAAAAGGTTTCACACCTCAAGCTAGCAGATCCCAATTGCAACACCCCCGCTCAAATAGACATTCTGTTAGGCAGCGATCTCATACCTCAGATAATACTCGAGGGTGTTGAGAAAATTTCAAACAAACTATTGGCACAAAATACTATTTTTGGGTGGATCCTAAGTGGACTAGTTTCGGAACCAGTTACCACCATGACCACGCAGGTTGAGGAAATCTCAAACGAATACCTCAGTTCACAATAATCTTACTACTCTAATTTCTCCCCAAGCGGATAGGAGAATTAAAGCAGAAGCTATAGTCTTACCGCAACTAACAAATATGCTTCCAAGCTATCATATAAATAGCAAGCATTGGCAAAAGGTTTCACACCTCAAGCTAGCAGATCCCAATTGCAACACCCCCGCTCAAATAGACATTCTATTAGGCAGCGATTTTATACCTCAGATAATACTCGAGGGTGTTGAGAAAATTTCAAACAAACTATTGGCACAAAATACTATTTTTGGGTGGATCCTAAGTGGACTAGTTTCGGAACCAGTTACCACCATGACCACTCAGGTTCAGGAAATCTCAAACGAATACCTCAGTTCACAATAATCCCATTACTCTAATTTCCCTCCAAGCGGATAAGAGAATTAAAGCATAAGCTATAGTGTTACCGCAACTAACAAATATGCTTCCAAGCTATCATATAAATAGCAAGCATTGGCAAAAGGTTTCACACCTCAAGCTAGCAGATCCCAATTGCAACACCCCCGCTCAAATAGACATTCTATTAGGCAGCGATTTTATACCTCAGATAATACTCGAGGGTGTTGAGAAAATTTCAAACAAACTATTGGCACAAAATACTATTTTTGGGTGGATCCTAAGTGGACTAGTTTCGGAACCAGTTACCACCATGACCACTCAGGTTGAGGAAATCTCAAACGAGTACCTCAGTTCACAATAATCTCATTACTCTAATTTCCCCCATTGGCAAAAGGTTTCACACCTAAAGCTAGCAGATCCCAACTGCAAAGCCCCCGCTCAAATAGACATTCTATTAGGCAGCGATTTTATACCTCAGATAATACTCGAGGGTGTTGAGAAAATTTCAAACAAACTATTGGCACAAAATACTATTTTTGGGTGGATCCTAAGTGGACTAGTTTCGGAACCAGTTACCACCATGACCACGCAGGTTGAGGAAATCTCAAACGAATACCTCAGTTCACAATAATCTTACTACTCTAATTTCTCCCCAAGCGGATAAGAGAATTAAAGCAGAAGCTATAGTCTTACCGCAACTAACAAATATGCTTCCAAGCTATCATATAAATAGCAAGCATTGGCAAAAGGTTTCACACCTAAAGCTAGCAGATCCCAACTGCAACACCCCCGCTCAAATAGACATTCTATTAGGCAGCGATCTCATACCTCAGATAATACTCGAGGGTGTTGAAAAAATTTCAAACAAACTATTGGCGCAAAATACTATTTTTGGGTGGATCCTAAGTGGACTAGTTTCGGAACCAGCTACCACCATGACCACTCAGGTTGAGGAAATCGCAATCGAATACCTCAGTTCACAATAATCCCATTACTCTAATTTCCCCCCAAGCGGATAAGAGAATTAAAGCAGAAGCTATAGTCTTACCGCAACTAACAAATATGCTTCCAAGCTATCATATAAATAGCAAGCATTGGCAAAAGGTTTCACACCTAAAGCTAGCAGATCCCAACTGCAACACCCCCGCTCAAATAGACATTCTATTAGGCAGCGATCTCATACCTCAGATAATACTCGAGGGTGTTGAGAAAATTTCAAACAAACTATTGGCACAAAATACTATTTTTGGGTGGATCCTAAGTGGACTAGTTTCGGAACCAGTTACCACCATGACCACTCAGGTTCAGGAAATCTCAAACGAATACCTCAGTTCACAATAATCCCATTACTCTAATTTCCCTCCAAGCGGATAAGAGAATTAAAGCAGAGCTATAGTGTTACCGCAACTAACAAATATGCTTCCAAGCTATCATATAAATAGCAAGCATTGGCAAAAGGTTTCACACCTCAAGCTAGCAGATCCCAATTGCAACACCCCCGCTCAAATAGACATTCTGTTAGGCAGCGATCCCATACCTCAGATAATACTCGAGGGTGTTGAGAAAATTTCAAACAAACTATTGGCACAAAATACTATTTTTGGGTGGATCCTAAGTGGACTAGTTTCGGAACCAGTTACCACCATGACCACGCAGGTTGAGGAAATCTCAAACGAATACCTCAGTTCACAATAATCTTACTACTCTAATTTCTCCCCAAGCGGATAGGAGAATTAAAGCAGAAGCTATAGTCTTACCGCAACTAAAAAATATGCTTCTAAGCTATCATATAAATAGCAAGCATTGGCAAAAGGTTTCACACCTAAAGCTAGCAGATCCCAACTGCAACACCCCCGCTCAAATAGACATTCTATTAGGCAGCGATTTTTTACCTCAGATAATACTCGAGGGTGTTGAGAAAATTTCAAACAAACTATTGGCACAAAATACTATTTTTGGGTGGATCCTAAGTGGACTAGTTTCGGAACCAGTTACCACCATGACCACTCAGGTTCAGGAAATCTCAAACGAATACCTCAGTTCACAATAATCCCATTACTCTAATTTCCCTCCAAGCGGATAAGAGAATTAAACCAGAAGCTATAGTGTTACCGCAACTAACAAATATGCTTCCAAGCTATCATATAAATAGCAAGCATTGGCAAAAGGTTTCACACCTAAAGCTAGCAGATCCCAACTGCAACACCCCCGCCCAAATAGACATTCTATTAGGCAGCGATCTCATACCTCAGATAATACTCGAGGGTGTTGAGAAAATTTCAAACAAACTATTGGCACAAAATACTATTTTTGGGTGGATCCTAAGTGGACTAGTTTCGGAACCAGTTACCACCATGACCACTCAGGTTCAGGAAATCTCAAACGAATACCTCAGTTCACAATAATCTCATTACTCTAATTTCCCCCATTGGCAAAAGGTTTCACACCTAAAGCTAGCAGATCCCAACTGCAAAGCCCCCGCTCAAATAGACATTCTATTAGGCAGCGATCTCATACCTCAGGTAATACTCGAGGGTGTTGAGAAAATTTCAAACAAACTATTGGCACAAAATACTATTTTTGGGTGGATCCTAAGTGGACTAGTTTCGGAACCAGTTACCACCATGACCACTCAGGTTCAGGAAATCTCAAACGAATACCTCAGTTCACAATAATCCCATTACTCTAATTTCCCTCCAAGCGGATAAGAGAATTAAAGCAGAGCTATAGTGTTACCGCAACTAACAAATATGCTTCCAAGCTATCATATAAATAGCAAGCATTGGCAAAAGGTTTCACACCTCAAGCTAGCAGATCCCAATTGCAACACCCCCGCTCAAATAGACATTCTGTTAGGCAGCGATCCCATACCTCAGATAATACTCGAGGGTGTTGAGAAAATTTCAAACAAACTATTGGCACAAAATACTATTTTTGGGTGGATCCTAAGTGGACTAGTTTCGGAACCAGTTACCACCATGACCACTCAGGTTGCGGAAATCTCAAACGAATACCTCAGTTCACAATAACCCCATTACTCTAATTTCCCCCCAAGCGGATAAGGGAATTAAAGCAGAAGCTATAGTCTTACCGCAACAAACAAATATGCTTCCAAGCTATCATATAAATAGCAAGCATTGGCAAAAGGTTTCACACCTAAAGCTAGCAGATCCCAACTGCAACACCCCCGCCCAAATAGACATTCTATTAGGCAGCGATCTCATACCTCAGATAATACTCGAGGGTGTTGAGAAAATTTCAAACAAACTATTGGCACAAAATACTATTTTTGGGTGGATCCTAAGTGGACTAGTTTCGGAACCAGTTACCACCATGACCACTCAGGTTCAGGAAATCTCAAACGAATACCTCAGTTCACAATAATCTCATTACTCTAATTTCCCCCATTGGCAAAAGGTTTCACACCTAAAGCTAGCAGATCCCAACTGCAAAGCCCCCGCTCAAATAGACATTCTATTAGGCAGCGATCTCATACCTCAGGTAATACTCGAGGGTGTTGAGAAAATTTCAAACAAACTATTGGCACAAAATACTATTTTTGGGTGGATCCTAAGTGGACTAGTTTCGGAACCAGTTACCACCATGACCACTCAGGTTCAGGAAATCTCAAACGAATACCTCAGTTCACAATAATCCCATTACTCTAATTTCCCTCCAAGCGGATAAGAGAATTAAAGCAGAGCTATAGTGTTACCGCAACTAACAAATATGCTTCCAAGCTATCATATAAATAGCAAGCATTGGCAAAAGGTTTCACACCTCAAGCTAGCAGATCCCAATTGCAACACCCCCGCTCAAATAGACATTCTGTTAGGCAGCGATCCCATACCTCAGATAATACTCGAGGGTGTTGAGAAAATTTCAAACAAACTATTGGCACAAAATACTATTTTTGGGTGGATCCTAAGTGGACTAGTTTCGGAACCAGTTACCACCATGACCACTCAGGTTGCGGAAATCTCAAACGAATACCTCAGTTCACAATAACCCCATTACTCTAATTTCCCCCCAAGCGGATAAGGGAATTAAAGCAGAAGCTATAGTCTTACCGCAACAAACAAATATGCTTCCAAGCTATCATATAAATAGCAAGCATTGGCAAAAGGTTTCACACCTCAAGCTAGCAGATCCCAATTGCAACACCTCCGCTCAAATAGACATTCTATTAGGCAGGGATCTCATACCTCAGATAATACTCGAGGGTGTTGAGAAAATTTCAAACAAACTATTGGCACAAAATACTATTTTTGGGTGGATCCTAAGTGGACTAGTTTCGGAACCAGTTACCACCATGACCACGCAGGTTGAGGAAATCTCAAACGAATACCTCAGTTCACAATAATCTTACTACTCTAATTTCTCCCCAAGCGGATAAGAGAATTAAAGCAGAAGCTATAGTCTTACCGCAACTAACAAATATGCTTCCAAGCTATCATATAAATAGCAAGCATTGGCAAAAGGTTTCACACCTAAAGCTAGCAGATCCCAACTGCAACACCCCCGCTCAAATAGACATTCTATTAGGCAGCGATCTCATACCTCAGATAATACTCGAGGGTGTTGAAAAAATTTCAAACAAACTATTGGCGCAAAATACTATTTTTGGGTGGATCCTAAGTGGACTAGTTTCGGAACCAGCTACCACCATGACCACTCAGGTTGAGGAAATCTCAAACGAATACCTCAGTTCACAATAATCCCATTACTCTAATTTCCCCCCAAGCGGATAAGAGAATTAAAGCAGAAGCTATAGTGTTACCGCAACTAACAAATATGCTTCCAAGCTATCATATAAATAGCAAGCATTGGCAAAAGGTTTCACACCTAAAGCTAGCAGATCCCAACTGCAACACCCCCGCTCAAATAGACATTCTATTAGGCAGCGATCTCATACCTCAGATAATACTCGAGGGTGTTGAGAAAATTTCAAACAAACTATTGGCACAAAATACTATTTTTGGGTGGATCCTAAGTGGACTAGTTTCGGAACCAGTTACCACCATGACCACTCAGGTTGAGGAAATCTCAAACGAGTACCTCAGTTCACAATAATCTCATTACTCTAATTTCCCCCATTGGCAAAAGGTTTCACACCTAAAGCTAGCAGATCCCAACTGCAAAGCCCCCGCTCAAATAGACATTCTATTAGGCAGCGATCTCATACCTCAGGTAATACTCGAGGGTGTTGAGAAAATTTCAAACAAACTATTGGCACAAAATACTATTTTTGAGTGGATCCTAAGTGGACTAGTTTCGGAACCAGTTACCACCATGACCACTCAGGTTCAGGAAATCTCAAACGAATACCTCAGTTCACAATAATCCCATTACTCTAATTTCCCTCCAAGCGGATAAGAGAATTAAAGCAGAGCTATAGTGTTACCGCAACTAACAAATATGCTTCCAAGCTATCATATAAATAGCAAGCATTGGCAAAAGGTTTCACACCTAAAGCTAGCAGATCCCAACTGCAACACCCCCGCTCAAATAGACATTCTATTAGGCAGCGATCTCATACCTCAGATAATACTCGAGGGTGTTGAGAAAATTTCAAACAAACTATTGGCACAAAATACTATTTTTGGGTGGATCCTAAGTGGACTAGTTTCGGAACCAGTTGCCACCATGACCACTCAGGTTCAGGAAATCTCAAACGAATACCTCAGTTCACAATAATCCCATTACTCTAATTTCCCTCCAAGCGGATAAGAGAATTAAAGCAGAAGCTATAGTGTTACCGCAACTAACAAATATGCTTCCCAGCTATCATATAAATAGCAAGCATTGGCAAAGGTTTCACACCTCAAGCTAGCAGATCCCAATTGCAACACCCCCGCTCAAATAGACATTCTATTAGGCAGCGATCTCATACCTCAGATAATACTCGAGGGTGTTGAGAAAATTTCAAACAAACTATTGGTACAAAATACTATTTTTGGGTGGATCCTAAGTGGACTAGTTTCGGAACCAGTTACCACCATGACCACTCAGGTTGAGGAAATCTCACACGAATACCTCAGTTCACAATAATCCCATTACTCTAATTTCCCCCCAAGCGGATAAGAGGATTAAAGCAGAAGCTATAGTCTTACCGCAACTAACAAATATGCTTCCAAGCTATCATATAAATAGCAAGCATTGGCAAAAGGTTTCACACCTAAAGCTAGCAGATCCCAACTGCAACACCCCTGCTCAAATAGACATTCTATTAGGCAGCGATCTCATACCTCAGATAATACTCGAGGGTGTTGAGAAAATTTCAAACAAACTATTGGCACAAAATACTATTTTTGGGTGGATCCTAAGTGGACTAGTTTCGGAACCAGTTACCACCATGACCACTCAGGTTGAAGAAATCTCAAACGAATACCTCAGTTCACAATAATCCCATTACTCTAATTTCCCCCCAAGCGGATAAGAAAATTAAAGCAGAAGCTATAGTCTTACCGCAACTAACAAATATGCTTCCAAGCTATCATATAAATAGCAAGCATTGGCAAAAGGTTTCACACCTAAAGCTAGCAGATCCCAACTGCAACACCCCCGCCCAAATAGACATTCTATTAGGCAGCGATCTCATACCTCAGATAATACTCGAGGGTGTTGAGAAAATTTCAAACAAACTATTGGCACAAAATACTATTTTTGGGTGGATCCTAAGTGGACTAGTTTCGGAACCAGTTACCACCATGACCACTCAGGTTCAGGAAATCTCAAACGAATACCTCAGTTCACAATAATCTCATTACTCTAATTTCCCCCATTGGCAAAAGGTTTCACACCTAAAGCTAGCAGATCCCAACTGCAAAGCCCCCGCTCAAATAGACATTCTATTAGGCAGCGATCTCATACCTCAGATAATACTCGAGGGTGTTGAGAAAATTTCAAACAAACTATTGGCACAAAATACTATTTTTGGGTGGATCCTAAGTGGACTAGTTTCGGAACCAGTTACCACCATGACCACTCAGGTTGAAGAAATCTCAAACGAATACCTCAGTTCACAATAATCCCATTACTCTAATTTCCCCCCAAGCGGATAAGAAAATTAAAGCAGAAGCTATAGTCTTACCGCAACTAACAAATATGCTTCCAAGCTATCATATAAATAGCAAGCATTGGCAAAAGGTTTCACACCTAAAGCTAGCAGATCCCAACTGCAACACCCCCGCCCAAATAGACATTCTATTAGGCAGCGATCTCATACCTCAGATAATACTCGAGGGTGTTGAGAAAATTTCAAACAAACTATTGGCACAAAATACTATTTTTGGGTGGATCCTAAGTGGACTAGTTTCGGAACCAGTTACCACCATGACCACTCAGGTTCAGGAAATCTCAAACGAATACCTCAGTTCACAATAATCTCATTACTCTAATTTCCCCCATTGGCAAAAGGTTTCACACCTAAAGCTAGCAGATCCCAACTGCAAAGCCCCCGCTCAAATAGACATTCTATTAGGCAGCGATTTTTTACCTCAGATAATACTCGAGGGTGTTGAGAAAATTTCAAACAAACTATTGGCACAAAATACTATTTTTGGGTGGATCCTAAGTGGACTAGTTTCGGAACCAGTTACCACCATGACCACTCAGGTTCAGGAAATCTCAAACGAATACCTCAGTTCACAATAATCCCATTACTCTAATTTCCCTCCAAGCGGATAAGAGAATTAAACCAGAAGCTATAGTGTTACCGCAACTAACAAATATGCTTCCAAGCTATCATATAAATAGCAAGCATTGGCAAAAGGTTTCACACCTAAAGCTAGCAGATCCCAACTGCAACACCCCCGCCCAAATAGACATTCTATTAGGCAGCGATCTCATACCTCAGATAATACTCGAGGGTGTTGAGAAAATTTCAAACAAACTATTGGCACAAAATACTATTTTTGGGTGGATCCTAAGTGGACTAGTTTCGGAACCAGTTACCACCATGACCACTCAGGTTCAGGAAATCTCAAACGAATACCTCAGTTCACAATAATCTCATTACTCTAATTTCCCCCATTGGCAAAAGGTTTCACACCTAAAGCTAGCAGATCCCAACTGCAAAGCCCCCGCTCAAATAGACATTCTATTAGGCAGCGATCTCATACCTCAGGTAATACTCGAGGGTGTTGAGAAAATTTCAAACAAACTATTGGCACAAAATACTATTTTTGGGTGGATCCTAAGTGGACTAGTTTCGGAACCAGTTACCACCATGACCACTCAGGTTCAGGAAATCTCAAACGAATACCTCAGTTCACAATAATCCCATTACTCTAATTTCCCTCCAAGCGGATAAGAGAATTAAAGCAGAGCTATAGTGTTACCGCAACTAACAAATATGCTTCCAAGCTATCATATAAATAGCAAGCATTGGCAAAAGGTTTCACACCTCAAGCTAGCAGATCCCAATTGCAACACCCCCGCTCAAATAGACATTCTGTTAGGCAGCGATCCCATACCTCAGATAATACTCGAGGGTGTTGAGAAAATTTCAAACAAACTATTGGCACAAAATACTATTTTTGGGTGGATCCTAAGTGGACTAGTTTCGGAACCAGTTACCACCATGACCACTCAGGTTGCGGAAATCTCAAACGAATACCTCAGTTCACAATAACCCCATTACTCTAATTTCCCCCCAAGCGGATAAGGGAATTAAAGCAGAAGCTATAGTCTTACCGCAACAAACAAATATGCTTCCAAGCTATCATATAAATAGCAAGCATTGGCAAAAGGTTTCACACCTCAAGCTAGCAGATCCCAATTGCAACACCTCCGCTCAAATAGACATTCTATTAGGCAGGGATCTCATACCTCAGATAATACTCGAGGGTGTTGAGAAAATTTCAAACAAACTATTGGCACAAAATACTATTTTTGGGTGGATCCTAAGTGGACTAGTTTCGGAACCAGTTACCACCATGACCACGCAGGTTGAGGAAATCTCAAACGAATACCTCAGTTCACAATAATCTTACTACTCTAATTTCTCCCCAAGCGGATAAGAGAATTAAAGCAGAAGCTATAGTCTTACCGCAACTAACAAATATGCTTCCAAGCTATCATATAAATAGCAAGCATTGGCAAAAGGTTTCACACCTAAAGCTAGCAGATCCCAACTGCAACACCCCCGCTCAAATAGACATTCTATTAGGCAGCGATCTCATACCTCAGATAATACTCGAGGGTGTTGAAAAAATTTCAAACAAACTATTGGCGCAAAATACTATTTTTGGGTGGATCCTAAGTGGACTAGTTTCGGAACCAGCTACCACCATGACCACTCAGGTTGAGGAAATCTCAAACGAATACCTCAGTTCACAATAATCCCATTACTCTAATTTCCCCCCAAGCGGATAAGAGAATTAAAGCAGAAGCTATAGTGTTACCGCAACTAACAAATATGCTTCCAAGCTATCATATAAATAGCAAGCATTGGCAAAAGGTTTCACACCTAAAGCTAGCAGATCCCAACTGCAACACCCCCGCTCAAATAGACATTCTATTAGGCAGCGATCTCATACCTCAGATAATACTCGAGGGTGTTGAGAAAATTTCAAACAAACTATTGGCACAAAATACTATTTTTGGGTGGATCCTAAGTGGACTAGTTTCGGAACCAGTTACCACCATGACCACTCAGGTTGAGGAAATCTCAAACGAGTACCTCAGTTCACAATAATCTCATTACTCTAATTTCCCCCATTGGCAAAAGGTTTCACACCTAAAGCTAGCAGATCCCAACTGCAAAGCCCCCGCTCAAATAGACATTCTATTAGGCAGCGATCTCATACCTCAGGTAATACTCGAGGGTGTTGAGAAAATTTCAAACAAACTATTGGCACAAAATACTATTTTTGAGTGGATCCTAAGTGGACTAGTTTCGGAACCAGTTACCACCATGACCACTCAGGTTCAGGAAATCTCAAACGAATACCTCAGTTCACAATAATCCCATTACTCTAATTTCCCTCCAAGCGGATAAGAGAATTAAAGCAGAGCTATAGTGTTACCGCAACTAACAAATATGCTTCCAAGCTATCATATAAATAGCAAGCATTGGCAAAAGGTTTCACACCTAAAGCTAGCAGATCCCAACTGCAACACCCCCGCTCAAATAGACATTCTATTAGGCAGCGATCTCATACCTCAGATAATACTCGAGGGTGTTGAGAAAATTTCAAACAAACTATTGGCACAAAATACTATTTTTGGGTGGATCCTAAGTGGACTAGTTTCGGAACCAGTTGCCACCATGACCACTCAGGTTCAGGAAATCTCAAACGAATACCTCAGTTCACAATAATCCCATTACTCTAATTTCCCTCCAAGCGGATAAGAGAATTAAAGCAGAAGCTATAGTGTTACCGCAACTAACAAATATGCTTCCCAGCTATCATATAAATAGCAAGCATTGGCAAAAGGTTTCACACCTCAAGCTAGCAGATCCCAATTGCAACACCCCCGCTCAAATAGACATTCTATTAGGCAGCGATCTCATACCTCAGATAATACTCGAGGGTGTTGAGAAAATTTCAAACAAACTATTGGTACAAAATACTATTTTTGGGTGGATCCTAAGTGGACTAGTTTCGGAACCAGTTACCACCATGACCACTCAGGTTGAGGAAATCTCACACGAATACCTCAGTTCACAATAATCCCATTACTCTAATTTCCCCCCAAGCGGATAAGAGGATTAAAGCAGAAGCTATAGTCTTACCGCAACTAACAAATATGCTTCCAAGCTATCATATAAATAGCAAGCATTGGCAAAAGGTTTCACACCTAAAGCTAGCAGATCCCAACTGCAACACCCCTGCTCAAATAGACATTCTATTAGGCAGCGATCTCATACCTCAGATAATACTCGAGGGTGTTGAGAAAATTTCAAACAAACTATTGGCACAAAATACTATTTTTGGGTGGATCCTAAGTGGACTAGTTTCGGAACCAGTTACCACCATGACCACTCAGGTTGAAGAAATCTCAAACGAATACCTCAGTTCACAATAATCCCATTACTCTAATTTCCCCCCAAGCGGATAAGAAAATTAAAGCAGAAGCTATAGTCTTACCGCAACTAACAAATATGCTTCCAAGCTATCATATAAATAGCAAGCATTGGCAAAAGGTTTCACATCTAAAGCTAGCAGATCCCAACTGCACCACCCCCCTCAAATAGACATTCTATTAGGCAGCGATCTCATACCTCAGATAATACTCGAGGGTGTTGAGAAAATTTCAAACAAACTATTGGTACAAAATACTATTTTTGGGTGGATCCTAAGTGGACTAGTTTCGGAACCAGTTACCACCATGACCACTCAGGTTGAGGAAATCTCACACGAATACCTCAGTTCACAATAATCCCATTACTCTAATTTCCCCCCAAGCGGATAAGAGGATTAAAGCAGAAGCTATAGTGTTACCGTAACTAACAAATATGCTTCCAAGCTATCATATAAATAGCAAGCATTGGCAAAAGGTTTCACACCTCAAGCTAGCAGATCCCAATTGCAACACCCCCGCTCAAATAGACATTCTATTAGGCAGCGATCTCATACCTCAGATAATTTTCGAGGGTGTTGAGAAAATTTCAAACAAACTATTGGCACAAAATACTATTTTTGGGTGGATCCTAAGTGGACTAGTTTCGGAACCAGTTACCACCATGACCACGCAGGTTGAGGAAATCTCAAACGAATACCTCAGTTCACAATAATCTTACTACTCTAATTTCTCCCCAAGCGGATAAGAGAATTAAAGCAGAAGCTATAGTCTTACCGCAACTAACAAATATGCTTCCAAGCTATCATATAAATAGCAAGCATTGGCAAAAGGTTTCACACCTCAAGCTAGCAGATCCCAATTGCAACTCCTCCGCTCAAATAGACATTCTATTAGGCAGCGATCTCATACCTCAGATAATACTCGAGGGTGTTGAGAAAATTTCAAACAAACTATTGGCACAAAATACTATTTTTGGGTGGATCCTAAGTGGACTAGTTTCGGAACCAGTTACCACCATGACCACGCAGGTTGAGGAAATCTCAAACGAATACCTCAGTTCACAATAATCTTACTACTCTAATTTCTCCCCAAGCGGATAAGAGAATTAAAGCAGAAGCTATAGTCTTACCGCAACTTACAAATATGCTTCCAAGCTATCATATAAATAGCAAGCATTGGCAAAAGGTTTCACACCTCAAGCTAGCAGATCCCAATTGCAACACCTCCGCTCAAATAGACATTCTATTAGGCAGCGATCTCATACCTCAGATAATACTCGAGGGTGTTGAGAAAATTTCAAACAAACTATTGGCACAAAATACTATTTTTGGGTGGATCCTAAGTGGACTAGTTTCGGAACCAGTTACCACCATGACCACGCAGGTTGAGAAAATCTCAAACGAATACCTCAGTTCACAATAATCTTACTACTCTAATTTCTCCCCAAGCGGATAAGAGAATTAAAGCAGAAGCTATAGTCTTACCGCAACTAACAAATATGCTTCCAAGCTATCATATAAATAGCAAGCATTGGCAAAAGGTTTCACACCTCAAGCTAGCAGATCCCAATTGCAACACCCCCGCTCAAATAGACATTCTATTAGGCAGCGATCTCATACCTCAGATAATACTCGAGGGTGTTGAGAAAATTTCAAACAAACTATTGGTACAAAATACTATTTTTGGGTGGATCCTAAGTGGACTAGTTTCGGAACCAGTTACCACCATGACCACTCAGGTTGAGGAAATCTCACACGAATACCTCAGTTCACAATAATCCCATTACTCTAATTTCCCCCCAAGCGGATAAGAGGATTAAAGCAGAAGCTATAGTCTTACCGCAACTAACAAATATGCTTCCAAGCTATCATATAAATAGCAAGCATTGGCAAAAGGTTTCACACCTAAAGCTAGCAGATCCCAACTGCAACACCCCTGCTCAAATAGACATTCTATTAGGCAGCGATCTCATACCTCAGATAATACTCGAGGGTGTTGAGAAAATTTCAAACAAACTATTGGCACAAAATACTATTTTTGGGTGGATCCTAAGTGGACTAGTTTCGGAACCAGTTACCACCATGACCACTCAGGTTGAAGAAATCTCAAACGAATACCTCAGTTCACAATAATCCCATTACTCTAATTTCCCCCCAAGCGGATAAGAAAATTAAAGCAGAAGCTATAGTCTTACCGCAACTAACAAATATGCTTCCAAGCTATCATATAAATAGCAAGCATTGGCAAAAGGTTTCACATCTAAAGCTAGCAGATCCCAACTGCACCACCCCCGCTCAAATAGACATTCTATTAGGCAGCGATCTCATACCTCAGATAATACTCGAGGGTGTTGAAAAAATTTCAAACAAACTATTGGCGCAAAATACTATTTTTGGGTGGATCCTAAGTGGACTAGTTTCGGAACCAGCTACCACCATGACCACTCAGGTTGAGGAAATCTCAAACGAATACCTCAGTTCACAATAATCCCATTACTCTAATTTCCCCCCAAGCGGATAAGAGAATTAAAGCAGAAGCTATAGTCTTACCGCAACTAACAAATATGCTTCCAAGCTATCATATAAATAGCAAGCATTGGCAAAAGGTTTCACACCTCAAGCTAGCAGATCCCAATTGCAACACCCCCGCTCAAATAGACATTCTATTAGGCAGCGATCTCATACCTCAGATAATACTCGAGGGTGTTGAGAAAATTTCAAACAAACTATTGGCACAAAATACTATTTTTGGGTGGATCCTAAGTGGACTAGTTTCGGAACCAGTTACCACCATGACCACTCAGGTTGCGGAAATCTCAAACGAATACCTCAGTTCACAATAACCCCATTACTCTAATTTCCCCCCAAGCGGATAAGAGAATTAAAGCAGAAGCTATAGTCTTACCGCAACTAACAAATATGCTTCCAAGCTATCATATAAATAGCAAGCATTGGCAAAAGGTTTCACACCTCAAGCTAGCAGATCCCAATTGCAACACCTCCGCTCAAATAGACATTCTATTAGGCAGCGATCTCATACCTCAGATAATACTCGAGGGTGTTGAGAAAATTTCAAACAAACTATTGGTACAAAATACTATTTTTGGGTGGATCCTAATTGGACTAGTTTCGGAACCAGTTACCACCATGACCACTCAGGTTGAGGAAATCTCACACGAATACCTCAGTTCACAATAATCCCATTACTCTAATTTCCCCCCAAGCGGATAAGAGGATTAAAGCAGAAGCTATAGTCTTACCGCAACTAACAAATATGCTTCCAAGCTATCATATAAATAGCAAGCATTGGCAAAAGGTTTCACACCTCAAGCTAGCAGATCCCAATTGCAACACCCCCGCTCAAATAGACATTCTATTAGGCAGCGATCTCATACCTCAGATAATACTCGAGGGTGTTGAGAAAATTTCAAACAAACTATTGGCACAAAATACTATTTTTGGGTGGATCCTAAGTGGACTAGTTTCGGAACCAGTTACCACCATGACCACTCAGGTTGCGGAAATCTCAAACGAATACCTCAGTTCACAATAACCCCATTACTCTAATTTCCCCCCAAGCGGATAAGAGAATTAAAGCAGAAGCTATAGTCTTACCGCAACTAACAAATATGCTTCCAAGCTATCATATAAATAGCAAGCATTGGCAAAAGGTTTCACACCTCAAGCTAGCAGATCCCAATTGCAACACCTCCGCTCAAATAGACATTCTATTAGGCAGCGATCTCATACCTCAGATAATACTCGAGGGTGTTGAGAAAATTTCAAACAAACTATTGGCACAAAATACTATTTTTGGGTGGATCCTAAGTGGACTAGTTTCGGAACCAGTTACCACCATGACCACGCAGGTTGAGGAAATCTCAAACGAATACCTCAGTTCACAATAATCTTACTACTCTAATTTCTCCCCAAGCGGATAAGAGAATTAAAGCAGAAGCTATAGTCTTACCGCAACTAACAAATATGCTTCCAAGCTATCATATAAATAGCAAGCATTGGCAAAAGGTTTCACACCTAAAGCTAGCAGATCCCAACTGCAACACCCCCGCTCAAATAGACATTCTATTAGGCAGCGATCTCATACCTCAGATAATACTCGAGGGTGTTGAGAAAATTTCAAACAAACTATTGGCACAAAATACTATTTTTGGGTGGATCCTAAGTGGACTAGTTTCGGAACCAGCTACCACCATGACCACTCAGGTTGAGGAAATCTCAAACGAATACCTCAGTTCACAATAATCCCATTACTCTAATTTCCCCCCAAGCGGATAAGAGAATTAAAGCAGAAGCTATAGTCTTACCGCAACTAACAAATATGCTTCCAAGCTATCATATAAATAGCAAGCATTGGCAAAAGGTTTCACACCTAAAGCTAGCAGATCCCAACTGCAACACCCCCGCTCAAATAGACATTCTATTAGGCAGCGATCTCATACCTCAGATAATACTCGAGGGTGTTGAGAAAATTTCAAACAAACTATTGGCACAAAATACTATTTTTGGGTGGATCCTAAGTGGACTAGTTTCGGAACCAGTTACCACCATGACCACTCAGGTTGAGGAAATCTCAAACGAGTACCTCAGTTCACAATAATCTCATTACTCTAATTTCCCCCATTGGCAAAAGGTTTCACACCTAAAGCTAACAGATCCCAACTGCAAAGCCCCCGCTCAAATAGACATTATATTAGGCAGCGATCTCATACCTCAGGTAATACTCGAGGGTGTTGAGAAAATTTCAAACAAACTATTGGCACAAAATACTATTTTTGGGTGGATCCTAAGTGGACTAGTTTCGGAACCAGTTACCACCATGACCACTCAGGTTCAGGAAATCTCAAACGAATACCTCAGTTCACAATAATCCCATTACTCTAATTTCCCTCCAAGCGGATAAGAGAATTAAAGCAGAAGCTATAGTGTTACCGCAACTAACAAATATGCTTCCAAGCTATCATATAAATAGCAAGCATTGGCAAAAGGTTTCACACCTCAAGCTAGCAGATCCCAATTGCAACACCCCCGCTCAAATAGACATTCTATTAGGCAGCGATCTCATACCTCAGATAATACTCGAGGGTGTTGAGAAAATTTCAAACAAACTATTGGCACAAAATACTATTTTTGGGTGGATCCTAAGTGGACTAGTTTCGGAACCAGTTACCACCATGACCACGCAGGTTGAGGAAATCTCACACGAATACCTCAGTTCACAATAATCCCATTACTCTAATTTCCCCCCAAGCGGATAAGAGGATTAAAGCAGAAGCTATAGTGTTACCGCAACTAACAAATATGCTTCCAAGCTATCATATAAATAGCAAGCATTGGCAAAAGGTTTCACACCTAAAGCTAGCAGATCCCAACTGCAACACCTTCGCTCAAATAGACATTCTATTAGGCAGCGATCTCATACCTCAGATAATACTCGAGGGTGTTGAGAAAATTTCAAACAAACTATTGGCACAAAATACTATTTTTGGGTGGATCCTAAGTGGACTAGTTTCGGAACCAGTTACCACCATGACCACTCAGGTTCAGGAAATCTCAAACGAATACCTCAGTTCACAATAATCCCATTACTCTAATTTCCCTCCAAGCGGATAAGAGAATTAAAGCAGAAGCTATAGTGTTACCGCAACTAACAAATATGCTTCCAAGCTATCATATAAATAGCAAGCATTGGCAAAAGGTTTCACACCTCAAGCTAGCAGATCCCAATTGCAACACCCCCGCTCAAATAGACATTCTATTAGGCAGCGATCTCATACCTCAGATAATACTCGAGGGTGTTGAGAAAATTTCAAACAAACTATTGGCACAAAATACTATTTTTGGGTGGATCCTAAGTGGACTAGTTTCGGAACCAGTTACCACCATGACCACGCAGGTTGAGGAAATCTCACACGAATACCTCAGTTCACAATAATCCCATTACTCTAATTTCCCCCCAAGCGGATAAGAGGATTAAAGCAGAAGCTATAGTGTTACCGCAACTAACAAATATGCTTCCAAGCTATCATATAAATAGCAAGCATTGGCAAAAGGTTTCACACCTAAAGCTAGCAGATCCCAACTGCAACACCTTCGCTCAAATAGACATTCTATTAGGCAGCGATCTCATACCTCAGATAATACTCGAGGGTGTTGAGAAAATTTCAAACAAACTATTGGCACAAAATACTATTTTTGGGTGGATCCTAAGTGGACTAGTTTCGGAACCAGTTACCACCATCACCACTAAGGTTCAGGAAATCTCAAACGAATACCTCAGTTCACAATAATCCCATTACTCTAATTTCCCCCCAAGCGGATAAGAGGATTAAAGCAGAAGCTATAGTCTTACCGCAACTAACAAATATGCTTCCAAGCTATCATATAAATAGCAAGCATTGGCAAAAGGTTTCACACCTAAAGCTAGCAGATCCCAACTGCAACACCCCTGCTCAAATAGACATTCTATTAGGCAGCGATCTCATACCTCAGATAATACTCGAGGGTGTTGAGAAAATTTCAAACAAACTATTGGCACAAAATACTATTTTTGGGTGGATCCTAAGTGGACTAGTTTCGGAACCAGTTACCACCATGACCACTCAGGTTGAAGAAATCTCAAACGAATACCTCAGTTCACAATAATCCCATTACTCTAATTTCCCCCCAAGCGGATAAGAAAATTAAAGCAGAAGCTATAGTCTTACCGCAACTAACAAATATGCTTCCAAGCTATCATATAAATAGCAAGCATTGGCAAAAGGTTTCACATCTAAAGCTAGCAGATCCCAACTGCACCACCCCCCTCAAATAGACATTCTATTAGGCAGCGATCTCATACCTCAGATAATACTCGAGGGTGTTGAGAAAATTTCAAACAAACTATTGGTACAAAATACTATTTTTGGGTGGATCCTAAGTGGACTAGTTTCGGAACCAGTTACCACCATGACCACTCAGGTTGAGGAAATCTCACACGAATACCTCAGTTCACAATAATCCCATTACTCTAATTTCCCCCCAAGCGGATAAGAGGATTAAAGCAGAAGCTATAGTGTTACCGCAACTAACAAATATGCTTCCAAGCTATCATATAAATAGCAAGCATTGGCAAAAGGTTTCACACCTCAAGCTAGCAGATCCCAATTGCAACACCCCCGCTCAAATAGACATTCTATTAGGCAGCGATCTCATACCTCAGATAATTTTCGAGGGTGTTGAGAAAATTTCAAACAAACTATTGGCACAAAATACTATTTTTGGGTGGATCC
Source organism: Bactrocera oleae (assembly GCF_042242935.1). Lineage (NCBI taxonomy): Eukaryota > Metazoa > Arthropoda > Insecta > Diptera > Tephritidae > Bactrocera > Bactrocera oleae. Next base: position 11,555,557 of record NC_091541.1, on the reverse strand, counting down.
TAAGTGGACTAGTTTCGGAACCAGTTACCACCATGACCACGCAGGTTGAGGAAATCTCAAACGAATACCTCAGTTCACAATAATCTTACTACTCTAATTTCTCCCCAAGCGGATAAGAGAATTAAAGCAGAAGCTATAGTCTTACCGCAACTAACAAATATGCTTCCAAGCTATCATATAAATAGCAAGCATTGGCAAAAGGTTTCACACCTCAAGCTAGCAGATCCCAATTGCAACACCTCCGCTCAAATAGACATTCTATTAGGCAGCGATCTCATACCTCAGATAATACTCGAGGGTGTTGAGAAAATTTCAAACAAACTATTGGCACAAAATACTATTTTTGGGTGGATCCTAAGTGGACTAGTTTCGGAACCAGTTACCACCATGACCACGCAGGTTGAGGAAATCTCAAACGAATACCTCAGTTCACAATAATCTTACTACTCTAATTTCTCCCCAAGCGGATAAGAGAATTAAAGCAGAAGCTATAGTCTTACCGCAACTTACAAATATGCTTCCAAGCTATCATATAAATAGCAAGCATTGGCAAAAGGTTTCACACCTCAAGCTAGCAGATCCCAATTGCAACACCTCCGCTCAAATAGACATTCTATTAGGCAGTGATCTCATACCTCAGATAATACTCGAGGGTGTTGAGAAAATTTCAAACAAACTATTGGCACAAAATACTATTTTTGGGTGGATCCTAAGTGGACTAGTTTCGGAACCAGTTACCACCATGACCACGCAGGTTGAGAAAATCTCAAACGAATACCTCAGTTCACAATAATCTTACTACTCTAATTTCTCCCCAAGCGGATAAGAGAATTAAAGCAGAAGCTATAGTCTTACCGCAACTAACAAATATGCTTCCAAGCTATCATATAAATAGCAAGCATTGGCAAAAGGTTTCACACCTCAAGCTAGCAGATCCCAATTGCAACACCCCCGCTCAAATAGACATTCTATTAGGCAGCGATCTCATACCTCAGATAATACTCGAGGGTGTTGAGAAAATTTCAAACAAACTATTGGTACAAAATACTATTTTTGGGTGGATCCTAAGTGGACTAGTTTCGGAACCAGTTACCACCATGACCACTCAGGTTGAGGAAATCTCACACGAATACCTCAGTTCACAATAATCCCATTACTCTAATTTCCCCCCAAGCGGATAAGAGGATTAAAGCAGAAGCTATAGTCTTACCGCAACTAACAAATATGCTTCCAAGCTATCATATAAATAGCAAGCATTGGCAAAAGGTTTCACACCTAAAGCTAGCAGATCCCAACTGCAACACCCCTGCTCAAATAGACATTCTATTAGGCAGCGATCTCATACCTCAGATAATACTCGAGGGTGTTGAGAAAATTTCAAACAAACTATTGGCACAAAATACTATTTTTGGGTGGATCCTAAGTGGACTAGTTTCGGAACCAGTTACCACCATGACCACTCAGGTTGAAGAAATCTCAAACGAATACCTCAGTTCACAATAATCCCATTACTCTAATTTCCCCCCAAGCGGATAAGAAAATTAAAGCAGAAGCTATAGTCTTACCGCAACTAACAAATATGCTTCCAAGCTATCATATAAATAGCAAGCATTGGCAAAAGGTTTCACATCTAAAGCTAGCAGATCCCAACTGCACCACCCCCGCTCAAATAGACATTCTATTAGGCAGCGATCTCATACCTCAGATAATACTCGAGGGTGTTGAAAAAATTTCAAACAAACTATTGGCGCAAAATACTATTTTTGGGTGGATCCTAAGTGGACTAGTTTCGGAACCAGCTACCACCATGACCACTCAGGTTGAGGAAATCTCAAACGAATACCTCAGTTCACAATAATCCCATTACTCTAATTTCCCCCCAAGCGGATAAGAGAATTAAAGCAGAAGCTATAGTCTTACCGCAACTAACAAATATGCTTCCAAGCTATCATATAAATAGCAAGCATTGGCAAAAGGTTTCACACCTCAAGCTAGCAGATCCCAATTGCAACACCCCCGCTCAAATAGACATTCTATTAGGCAGCGATCTCATACCTCAGATAATACTCGAGGGTGTTGAGAAAATTTCAAACAAACTATTGGCACAAAATACTATTTTTGGGTGGATCCTAAGTGGACTAGTTTCGGAACCAGTTACCACCATGACCACTCAGGTTGCGGAAATCTCAAACGAATACCTCAGTTCACAATAACCCCATTACTCTAATTTCCCCCCAAGCGGATAAGAGAATTAAAGCAGAAGCTATAGTCTTACCGCAACTAACAAATATGCTTCCAAGCTATCATATAAATAGCAAGCATTGGCAAAAGGTTTCACACCTCAAGCTAGCAGATCCCAATTGCAACACCTCCGCTCAAATAGACATTCTATTAGGCAGCGATCTCATACCTCAGATAATACTCGAGGGTGTTGAGAAAATTTCAAACAAACTATTGGTACAAAATACTATTTTTGGGTGGATCCTAATTGGACTAGTTTCGGAACCAGTTACCACCATGACCACTCAGGTTGAGGAAATCTCACACGAATACCTCAGTTCACAATAATCCCATTACTCTAATTTCCCCCCAAGCGGATAAGAGGATTAAAGCAGAAGCTATAGTCTTACCGCAACTAACAAATATGCTTCCAAGCTATCATATAAATAGCAAGCATTGGCAAAAGGTTTCACACCTCAAGCTAGCAGATCCCAATTGCAACACCCCCGCTCAAATAGACATTCTATTAGGCAGCGATCTCATACCTCAGATAATACTCGAGGGTGTTGAGAAAATTTCAAACAAACTATTGGCACAAAATACTATTTTTGGGTGGATCCTAAGTGGACTAGTTTCGGAACCAGTTACCACCATGACCACTCAGGTTGCGGAAATCTCAAACGAATACCTCAGTTCACAATAACCCCATTACTCTAATTTCCCCCCAAGCGGATAAGAGAATTAAAGCAGAAGCTATAGTCTTACCGCAACTAACAAATATGCTTCCAAGCTATCATATAAATAGCAAGCATTGGCAAAAGGTTTCACACCTCAAGCTAGCAGATCCCAATTGCAACACCTCCGCTCAAATAGACATTCTATTAGGCAGCGATCTCATACCTCAGATAATACTCGAGGGTGTTGAGAAAATTTCAAACAAACTATTGGCACAAAATACTATTTTTGGGTGGATCCTAAGTGGACTAGTTTCGGAACCAGTTACCACCATGACCACGCAGGTTGAGGAAATCTCAAACGAATACCTCAGTTCACAATAATCTTACTACTCTAATTTCTCCCCAAGCGGATAAGAGAATTAAAGCAGAAGCTATAGTCTTACCGCAACTAACAAATATGCTTCCAAGCTATCATATAAATAGCAAGCATTGGCAAAAGGTTTCACACCTAAAGCTAGCAGATCCCAACTGCAACACCCCCGCTCAAATAGACATTCTATTAGGCAGCGATCTCATACCTCAGATAATACTCGAGGGTGTTGAAAAAATTTCAAACAAACTATTGGCGCAAAATACTATTTTTGGGTGGATCCTAAGTGGACTAGTTTCGGAACCAGCTACCACCATGACCACTCAGGTTGAGGAAATCTCAAACGAATACCTCAGTTCACAATAATCCCATTACTCTAATTTCCCCCCAAGCGGATAAGAGAATTAAAGCAGAAGCTATAGTCTTACCGCAACTAACAAATATGCTTCCAAGCTATCATATAAATAGCAAGCATTGGCAAAAGGTTTCACACCTAAAGCTAGCAGATCCCAACTGCAACACCCCCGCTCAAATAGACATTCTATTAGGCAGCGATCTCATACCTCAGATAATACTCGAGGGTGTTGAGAAAATTTCAAACAAACTATTGGCACAAAATACTATTTTTGGGTGGATCCTAAGTGGACTAGTTTCGGAACCAGTTACCACCATGACCACTCAGGTTGAGGAAATCTCAAACGAGTACCTCAGTTCACAATAATCTCATTACTCTAATTTCCCCCATTGGCAAAAGGTTTCACACCTAAAGCTAACAGATCCCAACTGCAAAGCCCCCGCTCAAATAGACATTATATTAGGCAGCGATCTCATACCTCAGGTAATACTCGAGGGTGTTGAGAAAATTTCAAACAAACTATTGGCACAAAATACTATTTTTGGGTGGATCCTAAGTGGACTAGTTTCGGAACCAGTTACCACCATGACCACTCAGGTTCAGGAAATCTCAAACGAATACCTCAGTTCACAATAATCCCATTACTCTAATTTCCCTCCAAGCGGATAAGAGAATTAAAGCAGAGCTATAGTGTTACCGCAACTAACAAATATGCTTCCAAGCTATCATATAAATAGCAAGCATTGGCAAAAGGTTTCACACCTAAAGCTAGCAGATCCCAACTGCAACACCTTCGCTCAAATAGACATTCTATTAGGCAGCGATCTCATACCTCAGATAATACTCGAGGGTGTTGAGAAAATTTCAAACAAACTATTGGCACAAAATACTATTTTTGGGTGGATCCTAAGTGGACTAGTTTCGGAACCAGTTACCACCATCACCACTAAGGTTCAGGAAATCTCAAACGAATACCTCAGTTCACAATAATCCCATTACTCTAATTTCCCTCCAAGCGGATAAGAGAATTAAAGCAGAAGCTATAGTGTTACCGCAACTAACAAATATGCTTCCAAGCTATCATATAAATAGCACGCATTGGCAAAAGGTTTCACACCTCAAGCTAGCAGATCCCAATTGCAACACCCCCGCTCAAATAGACATTCTATTAGGCAGCGATCTCATACCTCAGATAATACTCGAGGGTGTTGAGAAAATTTCAAACAAACTATTGGCACAAAATACTATTTTTGGGTGGATCCTAAGTGGACTAGTTTCGGAACCAGTTACCACCATGACCACGCAGGTTGAGGAAATCTCAAACGAATACCTCAGTTCACAATAATCTTACTACTCTAATTTCTCCCCAAGCGGATAGGAGAATTAAAGCAGAAGCTATAGTCTTACCGCAACTAACAAATATGCTTCCAAGCTATCATATAAATAGCAAGCATTGGCAAAAGGTTTCACACCTAAAGCTAGCAGATCCCAACTGCAACACCCCCGCTCAAATAGACATTCTATTAGGCAGCGATCTCATACCTCAGATAATACTCGAGGGTGTTGAGAAAATTTCAAACAAACTATTGGCACAAAATACTATTTTTGGGTGGATCCTAAGTGGACTAGTTTCGGAACCAGTTACCACCATGACCACGCAGGTTGAGGAAATCTCAAACGAATACCTCAGTTCACAATAATCTTACTACTCTAATTTCTCCCCAAGAGGATAAGAGAATTAAAGCAGAAGCTATAGTCTTACCGCAACTAACAAATATGCTTCCAAGCTATCATATAAATAGCAAGCATTGGCAAAAGGTTTCACACCTAAAGCTAGCAGATCCCAACTGCAACACCTCCGCTCAAATAGACATTCTATTAGGCAGCGATCTCATACCTCAGATAATACTCGAGGGTGTTGAGAAAATTTCAAACAAACTATTGGCGCAAAATACTATTTTTGGGTGGATCCTAAGTGGACTAGTTTCAGAACCAGCTACCACCATGACCACTCAGGTTCAGGAAATCTCGAACGAATACCTCAGTTCACAATAATCCCATTACTCTAATTTCCCTCCAAGCGGATAAGAGAATTAAAGCAGAGCTATAGTGTTACCGCAACTAACAAATATGCTTCCAAGCTATCATATAAATAGCAAGCATTGGCAAAAGGTTTCACACCTCAAGCTAGCAGATCCCAATTGCAACACCCCGGCTCAAAAAGAACTTTCTATTAGGCAGCGATCTCATACCTCAGATAATACTCGAGGGTGTTGAGAATATTTCAAACAAACTATTGGCACAAAATACTATTTTTGGGTGGATCCTAAGTGGACTAGTTTCGGAACCAGTTACCACCATGACCACGCAGGTTGAGGAAATCTCAAACGAATACCTCAGTTCACAATAATCTTAGTACTCTAATTTCTCCCCAAGCGGATAGGAGAATTAAAGCAGAAGCTATAGTCTTACCGCAACTAACAAATATGCTTCCAAGCTATCATATAAATAGCAAGCATTGGCAAAAGGTTTCACACCTCAAGCTAGCAGATCCCAATTGCAACACCCCTGCTCAAATAGACATTCTATTAGGCAGCGATTTCATACCTCAGATAATACTCGGGGATGTTGAGAAAATTTCACACAAACTATTGGCACAAAATACTATTTTTGGGTGGATCCGAAGTGGACTAGTTTCGGAACCAGTTACCACCATGACCACGCAGGTTGAGGAAATCTCAAACGAATACCTCAGTTCACAATAATCTTACTACTCTAATTTCTCCCCAAGAGGATAAGAGAATTAAAGCAGAAGCTATAGTCTTACCGCAACTAACAAATATGCTTCCAAGCTATCATATAAATAGCAAGCATTGGCAAAAGGTTTCACACCTAAAGCTAGCAGATCCCAACTGTAACACCCCCGCTCAAATAGACATTCTATTAGGCAGCGATCTCATACCTCAGATAATACTCGAGGGTGTTGAGAAAATTTCAAACAAACTATTGGCGCAAAATACTATTTTTGGGTGGATCCTAAGTGGACTAGTTTCGGAACCAGCTACCACCATGACCACTCAGGTTGAGGAAATCTCAAACGAATACCTCAGTTCACAATAATCCCATTACTCTAATTACCCCCCAAGCGGATAAGAGAATTAAAGCAGAAGCTATAGTCTTACCGCAACTAACAAATATGCTTCCAAGCTATCATATAAATAGCAAGCATTGGCAAAAGGTTTCACACCTAAAGCTAGCAGATCCCAACTGTAACACCCCCGCTCAAATAGACATTCTATTAGGCAGCGATCTCATACCTCAGATAATACTCGAGGGTGTTGAGAAAATTTCAAACAAACTATTGGCACAAAATACTATTTTTGGGTGGATCTTAAGTGGACTAGTTTCGGAACCAGTTACCACCATGACCACTCAGGTTGAGGAAATCTCAAACGAGTACCTCAGTTCACAATAATCTCATTACTCTAATTTCCCCCATTGGCACAAGGTTTCACACCTAAAGCTAGCAGATCCCAACTGCAAAGCCCCCGCTCAAAGAGACATTCTATTAGGCAGCGATCTCATACCTCAGATAATACTCGAGGGTGTTGAGAAAATTTCAAACAAACTATTCGCACAAAATACTATTTTTGGGTGGATCCTAAGTGGACTAGTTTCGGAACCAGTTACCACCATGACCACTCAGGTTGAGGAAATCTCAAACGAATACCTCAGTTCACAATAATCCCATTACTCTAATTTCCCCCCGAGCGGATAAGAGAATTAAAGCAGAAGCTATAGTCTTACCGCAACTAACAAATATGCTTCCAAGCTATCATATAAATAGCAAGCATTGGCTAAAGGATTCACACCTAAAGCTAGCAGATCCCAACTGCAACACCCCCGCTCAAATAGACATTCTATTAGGCAGCGATCTCATACCTCAGATAATACTCGAGGGTGTTGAGAAAATTTCAAACAAAGTATTGGCACAAAATACTATTTTTGGGTGGATCCTAAGTGGACTAGTTTCGGGACCAGTTACCACCATGACCACTCATGTTGAGGAAATCTCAAGCGAATACCTCAGTTCACAATAATCCCATTACTCTAATTTCCCCCCAAGCGGATAAGAGGATTAAAGCAGACGCTATAGTCTTACCGCAACTAACAAATATGCTTCCAAGCTATCATATAAATAGCAAGCATTGGCAAAAGGTTTCACACCTAAAGCTAGCAGATCCCAACTGCAACACCCCCGCTCAAATAGACATTCTATTAGGCAGCGATCTCATACCTCAGATAATACTCGAGGGTGTTGAGAAAATTTCAAACAAACTATTGGCACAAAATACTATTTTTGGGTGGATTCTAAGTGGACTAGTTTCGGAACCAGTTACCACCATGACCGCTCAGGTTGAGGAAATCTCAAACGAATACCTCAGTTCACAATTATCCCATTACTCTAATTTCCCCCCAAGTGGATAAGAGAATTAAAGCAGAAGCTATAGTCTTACCGCAACTAACAAATATGCTTCCAAGCTATCATATAAATAGCAAGCATTGGCAAAAGGTTTCACACCTAAAGCTAGCAGATCCCAACTGCAACACCCCCGCTCAAATAGACATTCTATTAGGCAGCGATCTCATACCTCAGATAATACTCGAGGGTGTTGAGAAAATTTCAAACAAACTATTGGCACAAAATACTATTTTTGGGTGGATCCTAAGTGGACTAGTTTCGGAACCAGTTACCACCATGACCACTCAGGTTGAGGAAATCTCAAACGAGTACCTCAGTTCACAATAATCTCATTACTCTAATTTCCCCCATTGGCAAAAGGTTTCACACCTAAAGCTAGCAGATCCCAACTGCAACACCCCCGCTCAAATAGACATTCTATTAGGCAGCGATGTCATACCTCAGATAATACTCGAGGGTGTTGAGAAAATTTCAAACAAACTATTGGCACAAAATACTATTTTTGGGTGGATCCTAAGTGGACTAGTTTCGGAACCAGTTACCACCATGACCACTCAGGTTGAGGAAATCCCAAACGAATACCTCAGTTCTTATTACAATAATCTTATTACTCTAATTTCCCCCCAAGCGGATAAGAGAATTAAAGCAGAAGCTATAGTCTTACCGCAACTAACAAATATGCTTCCAAGCTATCATATAAATAGCAAGCATTGGAAAGTGGTTTCACACATAAAGCTAGCAGATCCCAACTGCAACACCCCCGCTCAAATAGACATTCTATTAGGCAGCGATCTCACACCTCAGATAATACTCGAGGGTGTTGAGAAAATTTCAAACAAACTATTGGCACAAAATACTATTTTTGGGTGGATCCTAAGTGGACTAGTTTCGGAACCAGTTACCACCATGACCACTCAGGTTGAGGAAATCTCAAACGAATACCTCAGTTCACAATAATCCCATTACTCTAATTTCCCCCCGAGCGGATAAGAGAATTAAAGCAGAAGCTATAGTCTTACCGCAACTAACAAATATGCTTCCAAGCTATCATATAAATAGCAAGCATTGGCAAAAGGTTTCACACCTAAAGCTAGCAGATCCCAACTGCAAAGCCCCCGCTCAAAGAGACATTCTATTAGGCAGCGATCTCATACCTCAGATAATACTCGAGGGTGTTGAGAAAATTTCAAACAAACTATTGGCACAAAATACTATTTTTGGGTGGATCCTAAGTGGACTAGTTTCGGAACCAGTTACCACCATGACCACTCAGGTTGAGGAAATCTCAAACGAGTACCTCAGTTCACAATAATCTCATTACTCTAATTTCCCCCATTGGCAAAAGGTTTCACACCTAAAGCTAGCAGATCCCAACTGCAACACCCCCGCTCAAATAGACATTCTATTAGGCAGCGATGTCATACCTCAGATAATACTCGAGGGTGTTGAGAAAATTTCAAACAAACTATTGGCACAAAATACTATTTTTGGGTGGATCCTAAGTGGACTAGTTTCGGAACCAGTTACCACCATGACCACTCAGGTTGAGGAAATCCCAAACGAATACCTCAGTTCTTATTACAATAATCTTATTACTCTAATTTCCCCCCAAGCGGATAAGAGAATTAAAGCAGAAGCTATAGTCTTACCGCAACTAACAAATATGCTTCCAAGCTATCATATAAATAGCAAGCATTGGAAAATGGTTTCACACATAAAGCTAGCAGATCCCAACTGCAACACCCCCGCTCAAATAGACATTCTATTAGGCAGCGATCTCATACCTCAGATAATACTCGAGGGTGTTGAGAAAATTTCAAACAAACTATTCGCACAAAATACTATTTTTGGGTGGATCCTAAGTGGACTAGTTTCGGAACCAGCTACCACCATGACCACTCAGGTTGAGGAAATCCCAAACGAATACCTCAGTTCTTATTACAATAATCTTATTACTCTAATTTCCCCCCAAGCGGATAAGAGAATTAAAGCAGAAGCTATAGTCTTACCGCAACTAACAAATATGCTTCCAAGCTATCATATAAATAGAAAGCATTGGAAAATGGTTTCACACATAAAGCTAGCAGATCCCAACTGCAACACCCCCGCTCAAATAGACATTCTATTAGGCAGCGATCTCATACCTCAGATAATACTCGAGGGTGTTGAGAAAATTTCAAACAGACTATTGGCGCAAAATACTATTTTTGGGTGGATCCTAAGTGGACTAATTTCGGAACCAGTTACCACCATGACCACTCAGGTTGAGGAAATCTCAAACGAATACCTCAGTTCACAATTATCCCATTACTCTAATTTCCCCCCAAGCGGATAAGAGAATTAAAGCAGAAGCTATAGTCTTACCGCAACTAACAAATATGCTTCCAAGCTATCATATAAATAGCAAGCATTGGCAAAAGGTTTCACACCTAAAGCTAGCAGATCCCAACTGCAAAGCCCCCGCTCAAAGAGACATTCTATTAGGCAGCGATCTCATACCTCAGATAATACTCGAGGGTGTTGAGAAAATTTCAAACAAACTATTCGCACAAAATACTATTTTTGGGTGGATCCTAAGTGGACTAGTTTCGGAACCAGTTACCACTATGACCACTCAGGTTGAGGAAATCTCAAACGAATACCTCAGTTCACAATAATCCCATTACACTAATTTCCCCCCGAGCGGATAAGAGAATTAAAGCAGAAGCTATAGTCTTACCGCAACTAACAAATATGCTTCCAAGCTATCATATAAATAGCAAGCATTGGCAAAAGGATTCACACCCAAAGCTAGCAGATCCCAACTGCAACACCCCCGCTCAAATAGACATTCTATTAGGCAGCGATCTCATACCTCAGATAATACTCGAGGGTGTTGAGAAAATTTCAAACAAAGTATTGGCACAAAATACTATTTTTGGGTGGATCCTAAGTGGACTAGTTTCGGGACCAGTTACCACCATGACCACTCATGTTGAGGAAATCTCAAGCGAATACCTCAGTTCACAATAATCCCATTACTCTAATTTCCCCCCAAGCGGATAAGAGGATTAAAGCAGACGCTATAGTCTTACCGCAACTAACAAATATGCTTCCAAGCTATCATATAAATAGCAAGCATTGGCAAAAGGATTCACACCTAAAGCTAGCAGATCCCAACTGCAACACCCCCGCTCAAATAGACATTCTATTAGGCAGCGCTCTCATACCTCAGATAATACTCGAGGGTGTTGAGAAAATTTCAAACAAAGTATTGGCACAAAATACTATTTTTGGGTGGATCCTAAGTGGACTAGTTTCGGGACCAGTTACCACCATGACCACTCATGTTGAGGAAATCTCAAGCGAATACCTCAGTTCACAATAATCCCATTACTCTAATTTCCCCCCAAGCGGATAAGAGGATTAAAGCAGACGCTATAGTCTTACCGCAACTAACAAATATGCTTCCCAGCTATCATATAAATAGCAAGCATTGGCAAAAGGTTTCACACCTCAAGCTAGCAGATCCCAATTGCAACACCCCCGCTCAAATAGACATTCTATTAGGCAGCGATCTCATACCTCAGATAATACTCGAGGGTGTTGAGAAAATTTCAAACAAACTATTGGTACAAAATACTATTTTTGGGTGGATCCTAAGTGGACTAGTTTCGGAACCAGTTACCACCATGACCACTCAGGTTGAGTAAATCTCACACGAATACCTCAGTTCACAATAATCCCATTACTCTAATTTCCCCCCAAGCGGATAAGAAAATTAAAGCAGAAGCTATAGTCTTACCGCAACTAACAAATATGCTTCCAAGCTATCATATAAATAGCAAGCATTGGCAAAAGGTTTCACATCTAAAGCTAGCAGATCCCAACTGCACCACCCCCCTCAAATAGACATTCTATTAGGCAGCGATCTCATACCTCAGATAATACTCGAGGGTGTTGAGAAAATTTCAAACAAACTATTGGTACAAAATACTATTTTTGGGTGGATCCTAAGTGGACTAGTTTCGGAACCAGTTACCACCATGACCACTCAGGTTGAGGAAATCTCACACGAATACCTCAGTTCACAATAATCCCATTACTCTAATTTCCCCCCAAGCGGATAAGAGGATTAAAGCAGAAGCTATAGTGTTACCGTAACTAACAAATATGCTTCCAAGCTATCATATAAATAGCAAGCATTGGCAAAAGGTTTCACACCTAAAGCTAGCAGATCCCAACTGCAACACCCCTGCTCAAATAGACATTCTATTAGGCAGCGATCTCATACCTCAGATAATTTTCGAGGGTGTTGAGAAAATTTCAAACAAACTATTGGCACAAAATACTATTTTTGGGTGGATCCTAAGTGGACTAGTTTCGGAACCAGTTACCACCATGACCACTCAGGTTGAGGAAATCTCACACGAATACCTCAGTTCACAATAATCCCATTACTCTAATTTCCCCCCAAGCGGATAAGAGGATTAAAGCAGAAGCTATAGTGTTACCGTAACTAACAAATATGCTTCCAAGCTATCATATAAATAGCAAGCATTGGCAAAAGGTTTCACACCTAAAGCTAGCAGATCCCAACTGCAACACCCCTGCTCAAATAGACATTCTATTAGGCAGCGATCTCATACCTCAGATAATTTTCGAGGGTGTTGAGAAAATTTCAAACAAACTATTGGCACAAAATACTATTTTTGGGTGGATCCTAAGTGGACTAGTTTCGGAACCAGTTACCACCATGACCACGCAGGTTGAGGAAATCTCACACGAATACCTCAGTTCACAATAATCCCATTACTCTAATTTCCCCCCAAGCGGATAAGAGGATTAAAGCAGAAGCTATAGTGTTACCGTAACTAACAAATATGCTTCCAAGCTATCATATAAATAGCAAGCATTGGCAAAAGGTTTCACATCTAAAGCTAGCAGATCCCAATTGCAACACCCCCGCTCAAATAGACATTCTATTAGGCAGCGATCTCATACCTCAGATAATACTCGAGGGTGTTGAGAAAATTTCAAACAAACTATTGGTACAAAATACTATTTTTGGGTGGATCCTAAGTGGACTAGTTTCGGAACCAGTTACCACCATGACCACTCATGTTGAGGAAATCTCAAGCGAATACCTCAGTTCACAATAATCCCATTACTCTAATTTCCCCCCAAGCGGATAAGAGGATTAAAGCAGAAGCTATAGTCTTACCGCAACTAACAAATATGCTTCCAAGCTATCATATAAATAGCAAGCATTGGCAAAAGGTTTCACACCTAAAGCTAGCAGATCCCAACTGCAACACCCCTGCTCAAATAGACATTCTATTAGGCAGCGATCTCATACCTCAGATAATACTCGAGGGTGTTGAGAAAATTTCAAACAAACTATTGGCACAAAATACTATTTTTGGGTGGATCCTAAGTGGACTAGTTTCGGAACCAGTTACCACCATGACCACTCAGGTTGAAGAAATCTCAAACGAATACCTCAGTTCACAATAATCCCATTACTCTAATTTCCCCCCAAGCGGATAAGAAAATTAAAGCAGAAGCTATAGTCTTACCGCAACTAACAAATATGCTTCCAAGCTATCATATAAATAGCAAGCATTGGCAAAAGGTTTCACATCTAAAGCTAGCAGATCCCAACTGCACCACCCCCCTCAAATAGACATTCTATTAGGCAGCGATCTCATACCTCAGATAATACTCGAGGGTGTTGAGAAAATTTCAAACAAACTATTGGTACAAAATACTATTTTTGGGTGGATCCTAAGTGGACTAGTTTCGGAACCAGTTACCACCATGACCACTCAGGTTGAGGAAATCTCACACGAATACCTCAGTTCACAATAATCCCATTACTCTAATTTCCCCCCAAGCGGATAAGAGGATTAAAGCAGAAGCTATAGTGTTACCGTAACTAACAAATATGCTTCCAAGCTATCATATAAATAGCAAGCATTGGCAAAAGGTTTCACACCTCAAGCTAGCAGATCCCAATTGCAACACCCCCGCTCAAATAGACATTCTATTAGGCAGCGATCTCATACCTCAGATAATTTTCGAGGGTGTTGAGAAAATTTCAAACAAACTATTGGCACAAAATACTATTTTTGGGTGGATCCTAAGTGGACTAGTTTCGGAACCAGTTACCACCATGACCACGCAGGTTGAGGAAATCTCAAACGAATACCTCAGTTCACAATAATCTTACTACTCTAATTTCTCCCCAAGCGGATAAGAGAATTAAAGCAGAAGCTATAGTCTTACCGCAACTAACAAATATGCTTCCAAGCTATCATATAAATAGCAAGCATTGGCAAAAGGTTTCACACCTCAAGCTAGCAGATCCCAATTGCAACTCCTCCGCTCAAATAGACATTCTATTAGGCAGCGATCTCATACCTCAGATAATACTCGAGGGTGTTGAGAAAATTTCAAACAAACTATTGGCACAAAATACTATTTTTGGGTGGATCCTAAGTGGACTAGTTTCGGAACCAGTTACCACCATGACCACGCAGGTTGAGGAAATCTCAAACGAATACCTCAGTTCACAATAATCTTACTACTCTAATTTCTCCCCAAGCGGATAAGAGAATTAAAGCAGAAGCTATAGTCTTACCGCAACTTACAAATATGCTTCCAAGCTATCATATAAATAGCAAGCATTGGCAAAAGGTTTCACACCTCAAGCTAGCAGATCCCAATTGCAACACCTCCGCTCAAATAGACATTCTATTAGGCAGCGATCTCATACCTCAGATAATACTCGAGGGTGTTGAGAAAATTTCAAACAAACTATTCGCACAAAATACTATTTTTGGGTGGATCCTAAGTGGACTAGTTTCGGAACCAGTTACCACTATGACCACTCAGGTTGAGGAAATCTCAAACGAATACCTCAGTTCACAATAATCCCATTACACTAATTTCCCCCCAAGCGGATAAGAGGATTAAAGCAGAAGCTATAGTCTTACCGCAACTAACAAATATGCTTCCAAGCTATCATATAAATAGCAAGCATTGGCAAAAGGTTTCACACCTAAAGCTAGCAGATCCCAACTGCAACACCCCTGCTCAAATAGACATTCTATTAGGCAGCGATCTCATACCTCAGATAATACTCGAGGGTGTTGAGAAAATTTCAAACAAACTATTGGCACAAAATACTATTTTTGGGTGGATCCTAAGTGGACTAGTTTCGGAACCAGTTACCACCATGACCACTCAGGTTGAAGAAATCTCAAACGAATACCTCAGTTCACAATAATCCCATTACTCTAATTTCCCCCCAAGCGGATAAGAAAATTAAAGCAGAAGCTATAGTCTTACCGCAACTAACAAATATGCTTCCAAGCTATCATATAAATAGCAAGCATTGGCAAAAGGTTTCACATCTAAAGCTAGCAGATCCCAACTGCACCACCCCCGCTCAAATAGACATTCTATTAGGCAGCGATCTCATACCTCAGATAATACTCGAGGGTGTTGAAAAAATTTCAAACAAACTATTGGCGCAAAATACTATTTTTGGGTGGATCCTAAGTGGACTAGTTTCGGAACCAGCTACCACCATGACCACTCAGGTTGAGGAAATCTCAAACGAATACCTCAGTTCACAATAATCCCATTACTCTAATTTCCCCCCAAGCGGATAAGAGAATTAAAGCAGAAGCTATAGTCTTACCGCAACTAACAAATATGCTTCCAAGCTATCATATAAATAGCAAGCATTGGCAAAAGGTTTCACACCTCAAGCTAGCAGATCCCAATTGCAACACCCCCGCTCAAATAGACATTCTATTAGGCAGCGATCTCATACCTCAGATAATACTCGAGGGTGTTGAGAAAATTTCAAACAAACTATTGGCACAAAATACTATTTTTGGGTGGATCCTAAGTGGACTAGTTTCGGAACCAGTTACCACCATGACCACTCAGGTTGCGGAAATCTCAAACGAATACCTCAGTTCACAATAACCCCATTACTCTAATTTCCCCCCAAGCGGATAAGAGAATTAAAGCAGAAGCTATAGTCTTACCGCAACTAACAAATATGCTTCCAAGCTATCATATAAATAGCAAGCATTGGCAAAAGGTTTCACACCTCAAGCTAGCAGATCCCAATTGCAACACCTCCGCTCAAATAGACATTCTATTAGGCAGCGATCTCATACCTCAGATAATACTCGAGGGTGTTGAGAAAATTTCAAACAAACTATTGGTACAAAATACTATTTTTGGGTGGATCCTAATTGGACTAGTTTCGGAACCAGTTACCACCATGACCACTCAGGTTGAGGAAATCTCACACGAATACCTCAGTTCACAATAATCCCATTACTCTAATTTCCCCCCAAGCGGATAAGAGGATTAAAGCAGAAGCTATAGTCTTACCGCAACTAACAAATATGCTTCCAAGCTATCATATAAATAGCAAGCATTGGCAAAAGG
The DNA here is from genome assembly GCF_042242935.1 of Bactrocera oleae. NCBI lineage: Eukaryota > Metazoa > Arthropoda > Insecta > Diptera > Tephritidae > Bactrocera > Bactrocera oleae. The sequence goes on along the minus strand of NC_091541.1, from coordinate 11,538,998 downwards.
TTTCACACCTCAAGCTAGCAGATCCCAATTGCAACACCCCCGCTCAAATAGACATTCTATTAGGCAGCGATCTCATACCTCAGATAATACTCGAGGGTGTTGAGAAAATTTCAAACAAACTATTGGCACAAAATACTATTTTTGGGTGGATCCTAAGTGGACTAGTTTCGGAACCAGTTACCACCATGACCACTCAGGTTGCGGAAATCTCAAACGAATACCTCAGTTCACAATAACCCCATTACTCTAATTTCCCCCCAAGCGGATAAGAGAATTAAAGCAGAAGCTATAGTCTTACCGCAACTAACAAATATGCTTCCAAGCTATCATATAAATAGCAAGCATTGGCAAAAGGTTTCACACCTCAAGCTAGCAGATCCCAATTGCAACACCTCCGCTCAAATAGACATTCTATTAGGCAGCGATCTCATACCTCAGATAATACTCGAGGGTGTTGAGAAAATTTCAAACAAACTATTGGCACAAAATACTATTTTTGGGTGGATCCTAAGTGGACTAGTTTCGGAACCAGTTACCACCATGACCACGCAGGTTGAGGAAATCTCAAACGAATACCTCAGTTCACAATAATCTTACTACTCTAATTTCTCCCCAAGCGGATAAGAGAATTAAAGCAGAAGCTATAGTCTTACCGCAACTAACAAATATGCTTCCAAGCTATCATATAAATAGCAAGCATTGGCAAAAGGTTTCACACCTAAAGCTAGCAGATCCCAACTGCAACACCCCCGCTCAAATAGACATTCTATTAGGCAGCGATCTCATACCTCAGATAATACTCGAGGGTGTTGAGAAAATTTCAAACAAACTATTGGCACAAAATACTATTTTTGGGTGGATCCTAAGTGGACTAGTTTCGGAACCAGCTACCACCATGACCACTCAGGTTGAGGAAATCTCAAACGAATACCTCAGTTCACAATAATCCCATTACTCTAATTTCCCCCCAAGCGGATAAGAGAATTAAAGCAGAAGCTATAGTCTTACCGCAACTAACAAATATGCTTCCAAGCTATCATATAAATAGCAAGCATTGGCAAAAGGTTTCACACCTAAAGCTAGCAGATCCCAACTGCAACACCCCCGCTCAAATAGACATTCTATTAGGCAGCGATCTCATACCTCAGATAATACTCGAGGGTGTTGAGAAAATTTCAAACAAACTATTGGCACAAAATACTATTTTTGGGTGGATCCTAAGTGGACTAGTTTCGGAACCAGTTACCACCATGACCACTCAGGTTGAGGAAATCTCAAACGAGTACCTCAGTTCACAATAATCTCATTACTCTAATTTCCCCCATTGGCAAAAGGTTTCACACCTAAAGCTAACAGATCCCAACTGCAAAGCCCCCGCTCAAATAGACATTATATTAGGCAGCGATCTCATACCTCAGGTAATACTCGAGGGTGTTGAGAAAATTTCAAACAAACTATTGGCACAAAATACTATTTTTGGGTGGATCCTAAGTGGACTAGTTTCGGAACCAGTTACCACCATGACCACTCAGGTTCAGGAAATCTCAAACGAATACCTCAGTTCACAATAATCCCATTACTCTAATTTCCCTCCAAGCGGATAAGAGAATTAAAGCAGAAGCTATAGTGTTACCGCAACTAACAAATATGCTTCCAAGCTATCATATAAATAGCAAGCATTGGCAAAAGGTTTCACACCTCAAGCTAGCAGATCCCAATTGCAACACCCCCGCTCAAATAGACATTCTATTAGGCAGCGATCTCATACCTCAGATAATACTCGAGGGTGTTGAGAAAATTTCAAACAAACTATTGGCACAAAATACTATTTTTGGGTGGATCCTAAGTGGACTAGTTTCGGAACCAGTTACCACCATGACCACGCAGGTTGAGGAAATCTCACACGAATACCTCAGTTCACAATAATCCCATTACTCTAATTTCCCCCCAAGCGGATAAGAGGATTAAAGCAGAAGCTATAGTGTTACCGCAACTAACAAATATGCTTCCAAGCTATCATATAAATAGCAAGCATTGGCAAAAGGTTTCACACCTAAAGCTAGCAGATCCCAACTGCAACACCTTCGCTCAAATAGACATTCTATTAGGCAGCGATCTCATACCTCAGATAATACTCGAGGGTGTTGAGAAAATTTCAAACAAACTATTGGCACAAAATACTATTTTTGGGTGGATCCTAAGTGGACTAGTTTCGGAACCAGTTACCACCATGACCACTCAGGTTCAGGAAATCTCAAACGAATACCTCAGTTCACAATAATCCCATTACTCTAATTTCCCTCCAAGCGGATAAGAGAATTAAAGCAGAAGCTATAGTGTTACCGCAACTAACAAATATGCTTCCAAGCTATCATATAAATAGCAAGCATTGGCAAAAGGTTTCACACCTCAAGCTAGCAGATCCCAATTGCAACACCCCCGCTCAAATAGACATTCTATTAGGCAGCGATCTCATACCTCAGATAATACTCGAGGGTGTTGAGAAAATTTCAAACAAACTATTGGCACAAAATACTATTTTTGGGTGGATCCTAAGTGGACTAGTTTCGGAACCAGTTACCACCATGACCACGCAGGTTGAGGAAATCTCACACGAATACCTCAGTTCACAATAATCCCATTACTCTAATTTCCCCCCAAGCGGATAAGAGGATTAAAGCAGAAGCTATAGTGTTACCGCAACTAACAAATATGCTTCCAAGCTATCATATAAATAGCAAGCATTGGCAAAAGGTTTCACACCTAAAGCTAGCAGATCCCAACTGCAACACCTTCGCTCAAATAGACATTCTATTAGGCAGCGATCTCATACCTCAGATAATACTCGAGGGTGTTGAGAAAATTTCAAACAAACTATTGGCACAAAATACTATTTTTGGGTGGATCCTAAGTGGACTAGTTTCGGAACCAGTTACCACCATCACCACTAAGGTTCAGGAAATCTCAAACGAATACCTCAGTTCACAATAATCCCATTACTCTAATTTCCCCCCAAGCGGATAAGAGGATTAAAGCAGAAGCTATAGTCTTACCGCAACTAACAAATATGCTTCCAAGCTATCATATAAATAGCAAGCATTGGCAAAAGGTTTCACACCTAAAGCTAGCAGATCCCAACTGCAACACCCCTGCTCAAATAGACATTCTATTAGGCAGCGATCTCATACCTCAGATAATACTCGAGGGTGTTGAGAAAATTTCAAACAAACTATTGGCACAAAATACTATTTTTGGGTGGATCCTAAGTGGACTAGTTTCGGAACCAGTTACCACCATGACCACTCAGGTTGAAGAAATCTCAAACGAATACCTCAGTTCACAATAATCCCATTACTCTAATTTCCCCCCAAGCGGATAAGAAAATTAAAGCAGAAGCTATAGTCTTACCGCAACTAACAAATATGCTTCCAAGCTATCATATAAATAGCAAGCATTGGCAAAAGGTTTCACATCTAAAGCTAGCAGATCCCAACTGCACCACCCCCCTCAAATAGACATTCTATTAGGCAGCGATCTCATACCTCAGATAATACTCGAGGGTGTTGAGAAAATTTCAAACAAACTATTGGTACAAAATACTATTTTTGGGTGGATCCTAAGTGGACTAGTTTCGGAACCAGTTACCACCATGACCACTCAGGTTGAGGAAATCTCACACGAATACCTCAGTTCACAATAATCCCATTACTCTAATTTCCCCCCAAGCGGATAAGAGGATTAAAGCAGAAGCTATAGTGTTACCGCAACTAACAAATATGCTTCCAAGCTATCATATAAATAGCAAGCATTGGCAAAAGGTTTCACACCTCAAGCTAGCAGATCCCAATTGCAACACCCCCGCTCAAATAGACATTCTATTAGGCAGCGATCTCATACCTCAGATAATTTTCGAGGGTGTTGAGAAAATTTCAAACAAACTATTGGCACAAAATACTATTTTTGGGTGGATCCTAAGTGGACTAGTTTCGGAACCAGTTACCACCATGACCACGCAGGTTGAGGAAATCTCAAACGAATACCTCAGTTCACAATAATCTTACTACTCTAATTTCTCCCCAAGCGGATAAGAGAATTAAAGCAGAAGCTATAGTCTTACCGCAACTAACAAATATGCTTCCAAGCTATCATATAAATAGCAAGCATTGGCAAAAGGTTTCACACCTCAAGCTAGCAGATCCCAATTGCAACACCTCCGCTCAAATAGACATTCTATTAGGCAGCGATCTCATACCTCAGATAATACTCGAGGGTGTTGAGAAAATTTCAAACAAACTATTGGCACAAAATACTATTTTTGGGTGGATCCTAAGTGGACTAGTTTCGGAACCAGTTACCACCATGACCACGCAGGTTGAGGAAATCTCAAACGAATACCTCAGTTCACAATAATCTTACTACTCTAATTTCTCCCCAAGCGGATAAGAGAATTAAAGCAGAAGCTATAGTCTTACCGCAACTTACAAATATGCTTCCAAGCTATCATATAAATAGCAAGCATTGGCAAAAGGTTTCACACCTCAAGCTAGCAGATCCCAATTGCAACACCTCCGCTCAAATAGACATTCTATTAGGCAGCGATCTCATACCTCAGATAATACTCGAGGGTGTTGAGAAAATTTCAAACAAACTATTGGCACAAAATACTATTTTTGGGTGGATCCTAAGTGGACTAGTTTCGGAACCAGTTACCACCATGACCACGCAGGTTGAGAAAATCTCAAACGAATACCTCAGTTCACAATAATCTTACTACTCTAATTTCTCCCCAAGCGGATAAGAGAATTAAAGCAGAAGCTATAGTCTTACCGCAACTAACAAATATGCTTCCAAGCTATCATATAAATAGCAAGCATTGGCAAAAGGTTTCACACCTCAAGCTAGCAGATCCCAATTGCAACACCCCCGCTCAAATAGACATTCTATTAGGCAGCGATCTCATACCTCAGATAATACTCGAGGGTGTTGAGAAAATTTCAAACAAACTATTGGTACAAAATACTATTTTTGGGTGGATCCTAAGTGGACTAGTTTCGGAACCAGTTACCACCATGACCACTCAGGTTGAGGAAATCTCACACGAATACCTCAGTTCACAATAATCCCATTACTCTAATTTCCCCCCAAGCGGATAAGAGGATTAAAGCAGAAGCTATAGTCTTACCGCAACTAACAAATATGCTTCCAAGCTATCATATAAATAGCAAGCATTGGCAAAAGGTTTCACACCTAAAGCTAGCAGATCCCAACTGCAACACCCCTGCTCAAATAGACATTCTATTAGGCAGCGATCTCATACCTCAGATAATACTCGAGGGTGTTGAGAAAATTTCAAACAAACTATTGGCACAAAATACTATTTTTGGGTGGATCCTAAGTGGACTAGTTTCGGAACCAGTTACCACCATGACCACTCAGGTTGAAGAAATCTCAAACGAATACCTCAGTTCACAATAATCCCATTACTCTAATTTCCCCCCAAGCGGATAAGAAAATTAAAGCAGAAGCTATAGTCTTACCGCAACTAACAAATATGCTTCCAAGCTATCATATAAATAGCAAGCATTGGCAAAAGGTTTCACATCTAAAGCTAGCAGATCCCAACTGCACCACCCCCGCTCAAATAGACATTCTATTAGGCAGCGATCTCATACCTCAGATAATACTCGAGGGTGTTGAAAAAATTTCAAACAAACTATTGGCGCAAAATACTATTTTTGGGTGGATCCTAAGTGGACTAGTTTCGGAACCAGCTACCACCATGACCACTCAGGTTGAGGAAATCTCAAACGAATACCTCAGTTCACAATAATCCCATTACTCTAATTTCCCCCCAAGCGGATAAGAGAATTAAAGCAGAAGCTATAGTCTTACCGCAACTAACAAATATGCTTCCAAGCTATCATATAAATAGCAAGCATTGGCAAAAGGTTTCACACCTCAAGCTAGCAGATCCCAATTGCAACACCCCCGCTCAAATAGACATTCTATTAGGCAGCGATCTCATACCTCAGATAATACTCGAGGGTGTTGAGAAAATTTCAAACAAACTATTGGCACAAAATACTATTTTTGGGTGGATCCTAAGTGGACTAGTTTCGGAACCAGTTACCACCATGACCACTCAGGTTGCGGAAATCTCAAACGAATACCTCAGTTCACAATAACCCCATTACTCTAATTTCCCCCCAAGCGGATAAGAGAATTAAAGCAGAAGCTATAGTCTTACCGCAACTAACAAATATGCTTCCAAGCTATCATATAAATAGCAAGCATTGGCAAAAGGTTTCACACCTCAAGCTAGCAGATCCCAATTGCAACACCTCCGCTCAAATAGACATTCTATTAGGCAGCGATCTCATACCTCAGATAATACTCGAGGGTGTTGAGAAAATTTCAAACAAACTATTGGTACAAAATACTATTTTTGGGTGGATCCTAATTGGACTAGTTTCGGAACCAGTTACCACCATGACCACTCAGGTTGAGGAAATCTCACACGAATACCTCAGTTCACAATAATCCCATTACTCTAATTTCCCCCCAAGCGGATAAGAGGATTAAAGCAGAAGCTATAGTCTTACCGCAACTAACAAATATGCTTCCAAGCTATCATATAAATAGCAAGCATTGGCAAAAGGTTTCACACCTCAAGCTAGCAGATCCCAATTGCAACACCCCCGCTCAAATAGACATTCTATTAGGCAGCGATCTCATACCTCAGATAATACTCGAGGGTGTTGAGAAAATTTCAAACAAACTATTGGCACAAAATACTATTTTTGGGTGGATCCTAAGTGGACTAGTTTCGGAACCAGTTACCACCATGACCACTCAGGTTGCGGAAATCTCAAACGAATACCTCAGTTCACAATAACCCCATTACTCTAATTTCCCCCCAAGCGGATAAGAGAATTAAAGCAGAAGCTATAGTCTTACCGCAACTAACAAATATGCTTCCAAGCTATCATATAAATAGCAAGCATTGGCAAAAGGTTTCACACCTCAAGCTAGCAGATCCCAATTGCAACACCTCCGCTCAAATAGACATTCTATTAGGCAGCGATCTCATACCTCAGATAATACTCGAGGGTGTTGAGAAAATTTCAAACAAACTATTGGCACAAAATACTATTTTTGGGTGGATCCTAAGTGGACTAGTTTCGGAACCAGTTACCACCATGACCACGCAGGTTGAGGAAATCTCAAACGAATACCTCAGTTCACAATAATCTTACTACTCTAATTTCTCCCCAAGCGGATAAGAGAATTAAAGCAGAAGCTATAGTCTTACCGCAACTAACAAATATGCTTCCAAGCTATCATATAAATAGCAAGCATTGGCAAAAGGTTTCACACCTAAAGCTAGCAGATCCCAACTGCAACACCCCCGCTCAAATAGACATTCTATTAGGCAGCGATCTCATACCTCAGATAATACTCGAGGGTGTTGAAAAAATTTCAAACAAACTATTGGCGCAAAATACTATTTTTGGGTGGATCCTAAGTGGACTAGTTTCGGAACCAGCTACCACCATGACCACTCAGGTTGAGGAAATCTCAAACGAATACCTCAGTTCACAATAATCCCATTACTCTAATTTCCCCCCAAGCGGATAAGAGAATTAAAGCAGAAGCTATAGTCTTACCGCAACTAACAAATATGCTTCCAAGCTATCATATAAATAGCAAGCATTGGCAAAAGGTTTCACACCTAAAGCTAGCAGATCCCAACTGCAACACCCCCGCTCAAATAGACATTCTATTAGGCAGCGATCTCATACCTCAGATAATACTCGAGGGTGTTGAGAAAATTTCAAACAAACTATTGGCACAAAATACTATTTTTGGGTGGATCCTAAGTGGACTAGTTTCGGAACCAGTTACCACCATGACCACTCAGGTTGAGGAAATCTCAAACGAGTACCTCAGTTCACAATAATCTCATTACTCTAATTTCCCCCATTGGCAAAAGGTTTCACACCTAAAGCTAACAGATCCCAACTGCAAAGCCCCCGCTCAAATAGACATTATATTAGGCAGCGATCTCATACCTCAGGTAATACTCGAGGGTGTTGAGAAAATTTCAAACAAACTATTGGCACAAAATACTATTTTTGGGTGGATCCTAAGTGGACTAGTTTCGGAACCAGTTACCACCATGACCACTCAGGTTCAGGAAATCTCAAACGAATACCTCAGTTCACAATAATCCCATTACTCTAATTTCCCTCCAAGCGGATAAGAGAATTAAAGCAGAGCTATAGTGTTACCGCAACTAACAAATATGCTTCCAAGCTATCATATAAATAGCAAGCATTGGCAAAAGGTTTCACACCTAAAGCTAGCAGATCCCAACTGCAACACCTTCGCTCAAATAGACATTCTATTAGGCAGCGATCTCATACCTCAGATAATACTCGAGGGTGTTGAGAAAATTTCAAACAAACTATTGGCACAAAATACTATTTTTGGGTGGATCCTAAGTGGACTAGTTTCGGAACCAGTTACCACCATCACCACTAAGGTTCAGGAAATCTCAAACGAATACCTCAGTTCACAATAATCCCATTACTCTAATTTCCCTCCAAGCGGATAAGAGAATTAAAGCAGAAGCTATAGTGTTACCGCAACTAACAAATATGCTTCCAAGCTATCATATAAATAGCAAGCATTGGCAAAAGGTTTCACACCTCAAGCTAGCAGATCCCAATTGCAACACCCCCGCTCAAATAGACATTCTATTAGGCAGCGATCTCATACCTCAGATAATACTCGAGGGTGTTGAGAAAATTTCAAACAAACTATTGGCACAAAATACTATTTTTGGGTGGATCCTAAGTGGACTAGTTTCGGAACCAGTTACCACCATGACCACGCAGGTTGAGGAAATCTCAAACGAATACCTCAGTTCACAATAATCTTACTACTCTAATTTCTCCCCAAGCGGATAGGAGAATTAAAGCAGAAGCTATAGTCTTACCGCAACTAACAAATATGCTTCCAAGCTATCATATAAATAGCAAGCATTGGCAAAAGGTTTCACACCTAAAGCTAGCAGATCCCAACTGCAACACCCCCGCTCAAATAGACATTCTATTAGGCAGCGATCTCATACCTCAGATAATACTCGAGGGTGTTGAGAAAATTTCAAACAAACTATTGGCACAAAATACTATTTTTGGGTGGATCCTAAGTGGACTAGTTTCGGAACCAGTTACCACCATGACCACGCAGGTTGAGGAAATCTCAAACGAATACCTCAGTTCACAATAATCTTACTACTCTAATTTCTCCCCAAGAGGATAAGAGAATTAAAGCAGAAGCTATAGTCTTACCGCAACTAACAAATATGCTTCCAAGCTATCATATAAATAGCAAGCATTGGCAAAAGGTTTCACACCTAAAGCTAGCAGATCCCAACTGCAACACCTCCGCTCAAATAGACATTCTATTAGGCAGCGATCTCATACCTCAGATAATACTCGAGGGTGTTGAGAAAATTTCAAACAAACTATTGGCGCAAAATACTATTTTTGGGTGGATCCTAAGTGGACTAGTTTCAGAACCAGCTACCACCATGACCACTCAGGTTCAGGAAATCTCGAACGAATACCTCAGTTCACAATAATCCCATTACTCTAATTTCCCTCCAAGCGGATAAGAGAATTAAAGCAGAGCTATAGTGTTACCGCAACTAACAAATATGCTTCCAAGCTATCATATAAATAGCAAGCATTGGCAAAAGGTTTCACACCTCAAGCTAGCAGATCCCAATTGCAACACCCCGGCTCAAAAAGAACTTTCTATTAGGCAGCGATCTCATACCTCAGATAATACTCGAGGGTGTTGAGAATATTTCAAACAAACTATTGGCACAAAATACTATTTTTGGGTGGATCCTAAGTGGACTAGTTTCGGAACCAGTTACCACCATGACCACGCAGGTTGAGGAAATCTCAAACGAATACCTCAGTTCACAATAATCTTAGTACTCTAATTTCTCCCCAAGCGGATAGGAGAATTAAAGCAGAAGCTATAGTCTTACCGCAACTAACAAATATGCTTCCAAGCTATCATATAAATAGCAAGCATTGGCAAAAGGTTTCACACCTCAAGCTAGCAGATCCCAATTGCAACACCCCTGCTCAAATAGACATTCTATTAGGCAGCGATTTCATACCTCAGATAATACTCGGGGATGTTGAGAAAATTTCACACAAACTATTGGCACAAAATACTATTTTTGGGTGGATCCGAAGTGGACTAGTTTCGGAACCAGTTACCACCATGACCACGCAGGTTGAGGAAATCTCAAACGAATACCTCAGTTCACAATAATCTTACTACTCTAATTTCTCCCCAAGAGGATAAGAGAATTAAAGCAGAAGCTATAGTCTTACCGCAACTAACAAATATGCTTCCAAGCTATCATATAAATAGCAAGCATTGGCAAAAGGTTTCACACCTAAAGCTAGCAGATCCCAACTGTAACACCCCCGCTCAAATAGACATTCTATTAGGCAGCGATCTCATACCTCAGATAATACTCGAGGGTGTTGAGAAAATTTCAAACAAACTATTGGCGCAAAATACTATTTTTGGGTGGATCCTAAGTGGACTAGTTTCGGAACCAGCTACCACCATGACCACTCAGGTTGAGGAAATCTCAAACGAATACCTCAGTTCACAATAATCCCATTACTCTAATTACCCCCCAAGCGGATAAGAGAATTAAAGCAGAAGCTATAGTCTTACCGCAACTAACAAATATGCTTCCAAGCTATCATATAAATAGCAAGCATTGGCAAAAGGTTTCACACCTAAAGCTAGCAGATCCCAACTGTAACACCCCCGCTCAAATAGACATTCTATTAGGCAGCGATCTCATACCTCAGATAATACTCGAGGGTGTTGAGAAAATTTCAAACAAACTATTGGCACAAAATACTATTTTTGGGTGGATCTTAAGTGGACTAGTTTCGGAACCAGTTACCACCATGACCACTCAGGTTGAGGAAATCTCAAACGAGTACCTCAGTTCACAATAATCTCATTACTCTAATTTCCCCCATTGGCACAAGGTTTCACACCTAAAGCTAGCAGATCCCAACTGCAAAGCCCCCGCTCAAAGAGACATTCTATTAGGCAGCGATCTCATACCTCAGATAATACTCGAGGGTGTTGAGAAAATTTCAAACAAACTATTCGCACAAAATACTATTTTTGGGTGGATCCTAAGTGGACTAGTTTCGGAACCAGTTACCACCATGACCACTCAGGTTGAGGAAATCTCAAACGAATACCTCAGTTCACAATAATCCCATTACTCTAATTTCCCCCCGAGCGGATAAGAGAATTAAAGCAGAAGCTATAGTCTTACCGCAACTAACAAATATGCTTCCAAGCTATCATATAAATAGCAAGCATTGGCTAAAGGATTCACACCTAAAGCTAGCAGATCCCAACTGCAACACCCCCCCCCAAATAGACATTCTATTAGGCAGCGATCTCATACCTCAGATAATACTCGAGGGTGTTGAGAAAATTTCAAACAAAGTATTGGCACAAAATACTATTTTTGGGTGGATCCTAAGTGGACTAGTTTCGGGACCAGTTACCACCATGACCACTCATGTTGAGGAAATCTCAAGCGAATACCTCAGTTCACAATAATCCCATTACTCTAATTTCCCCCCAAGCGGATAAGAGGATTAAAGCAGACGCTATAGTCTTACCGCAACTAACAAATATGCTTCCAAGCTATCATATAAATAGCAAGCATTGGCAAAAGGTTTCACACCTAAAGCTAGCAGATCCCAACTGCAACACCCCCGCTCAAATAGACATTCTATTAGGCAGCGATCTCATACCTCAGATAATACTCGAGGGTGTTGAGAAAATTTCAAACAAACTATTGGCACAAAATACTATTTTTGGGTGGATTCTAAGTGGACTAGTTTCGGAACCAGTTACCACCATGACCGCTCAGGTTGAGGAAATCTCAAACGAATACCTCAGTTCACAATTATCCCATTACTCTAATTTCCCCCCAAGTGGATAAGAGAATTAAAGCAGAAGCTATAGTCTTACCGCAACTAACAAATATGCTTCCAAGCTATCATATAAATAGCAAGCATTGGCAAAAGGTTTCACACCTAAAGCTAGCAGATCCCAACTGCAACACCCCCGCTCAAATAGACATTCTATTAGGCAGCGATCTCATACCTCAGATAATACTCGAGGGTGTTGAGAAAATTTCAAACAAACTATTGGCACAAAATACTATTTTTGGGTGGATCCTAAGTGGACTAGTTTCGGAACCAGTTACCACCATGACCACTCAGGTTGAGGAAATCTCAAACGAGTACCTCAGTTCACAATAATCTCATTACTCTAATTTCCCCCATTGGCAAAAGGTTTCACACCTAAAGCTAGCAGATCCCAACTGCAACACCCCCGCTCAAATAGACATTCTATTAGGCAGCGATGTCATACCTCAGATAATACTCGAGGGTGTTGAGAAAATTTCAAACAAACTATTGGCACAAAATACTATTTTTGGGTGGATCCTAAGTGGACTAGTTTCGGAACCAGTTACCACCATGACCACTCAGGTTGAGGAAATCCCAAACGAATACCTCAGTTCTTATTACAATAATCTTATTACTCTAATTTCCCCCCAAGCGGATAAGAGAATTAAAGCAGAAGCTATAGTCTTACCGCAACTAACAAATATGCTTCCAAGCTATCATATAAATAGCAAGCATTGGAAAGTGGTTTCACACATAAAGCTAGCAGATCCCAACTGCAACACCCCCGCTCAAATAGACATTCTATTAGGCAGCGATCTCACACCTCAGATAATACTCGAGGGTGTTGAGAAAATTTCAAACAAACTATTGGCACAAAATACTATTTTTGGGTGGATCCTAAGTGGACTAGTTTCGGAACCAGTTACCACCATGACCACTCAGGTTGAGGAAATCTCAAACGAATACCTCAGTTCACAATAATCCCATTACTCTAATTTCCCCCCGAGCGGATAAGAGAATTAAAGCAGAAGCTATAGTCTTACCGCAACTAACAAATATGCTTCCAAGCTATCATATAAATAGCAAGCATTGGCAAAAGGTTTCACACCTAAAGCTAGCAGATCCCAACTGCAAAGCCCCCGCTCAAAGAGACATTCTATTAGGCAGCGATCTCATACCTCAGATAATACTCGAGGGTGTTGAGAAAATTTCAAACAAACTATTGGCACAAAATACTATTTTTGGGTGGATCCTAAGTGGACTAGTTTCGGAACCAGTTACCACCATGACCACTCAGGTTGAGGAAATCTCAAACGAGTACCTCAGTTCACAATAATCTCATTACTCTAATTTCCCCCATTGGCAAAAGGTTTCACACCTAAAGCTAGCAGATCCCAACTGCAACACCCCCGCTCAAATAGACATTCTATTAGGCAGCGATGTCATACCTCAGATAATACTCGAGGGTGTTGAGAAAATTTCAAACAAACTATTGGCACAAAATACTATTTTTGGGTGGATCCTAAGTGGACTAGTTTCGGAACCAGTTACCACCATGACCACTCAGGTTGAGGAAATCCCAAACGAATACCTCAGTTCTTATTACAATAATCTTATTACTCTAATTTCCCCCCAAGCGGATAAGAGAATTAAAGCAGAAGCTATAGTCTTACCGCAACTAACAAATATGCTTCCAAGCTATCATATAAATAGCAAGCATTGGAAAATGGTTTCACACATAAAGCTAGCAGATCCCAACTGCAACACCCCCGCTCAAATAGACATTCTATTAGGCAGCGATCTCATACCTCAGATAATACTCGAGGGTGTTGAGAAAATTTCAAACAAACTATTCGCACAAAATACTATTTTTGGGTGGATCCTAAGTGGACTAGTTTCGGAACCAGCTACCACCATGACCACTCAGGTTGAGGAAATCCCAAACGAATACCTCAGTTCTTATTACAATAATCTTATTACTCTAATTTCCCCCCAAGCGGATAAGAGAATTAAAGCAGAAGCTATAGTCTTACCGCAACTAACAAATATGCTTCCAAGCTATCATATAAATAGAAAGCATTGGAAAATGGTTTCACACATAAAGCTAGCAGATCCCAACTGCAACACCCCCGCTCAAATAGACATTCTATTAGGCAGCGATCTCATACCTCAGATAATACTCGAGGGTGTTGAGAAAATTTCAAACAGACTATTGGCGCAAAATACTATTTTTGGGTGGATCCTAAGTGGACTAATTTCGGAACCAGTTACCACCATGACCACTCAGGTTGAGGAAATCTCAAACGAATACCTCAGTTCACAATTATCCCATTACTCTAATTTCCCCCCAAGCGGATAAGAGAATTAAAGCAGAAGCTATAGTCTTACCGCAACTAACAAATATGCTTCCAAGCTATCATATAAATAGCAAGCATTGGCAAAAGGTTTCACACCTAAAGCTAGCAGATCCCAACTGCAAAGCCCCCGCTCAAAGAGACATTCTATTAGGCAGCGATCTCATACCTCAGATAATACTCGAGGGTGTTGAGAAAATTTCAAACAAACTATTCGCACAAAATACTATTTTTGGGTGGATCCTAAGTGGACTAGTTTCGGAACCAGTTACCACTATGACCACTCAGGTTGAGGAAATCTCAAACGAATACCTCAGTTCACAATAATCCCATTACACTAATTTCCCCCCGAGCGGATAAGAGAATTAAAGCAGAAGCTATAGTCTTACCGCAACTAACAAATATGCTTCCAAGCTATCATATAAATAGCAAGCATTGGCAAAAGGATTCACACCCAAAGCTAGCAGATCCCAACTGCAACACCCCCGCTCAAATAGACATTCTATTAGGCAGCGATCTCATACCTCAGATAATACTCGAGGGTGTTGAGAAAATTTCAAACAAAGTATTGGCACAAAATACTATTTTTGGGTGGATCCTAAGTGGACTAGTTTCGGGACCAGTTACCACCATGACCACTCATGTTGAGGAAATCTCAAGCGAATACCTCAGTTCACAATAATCCCATTACTCTAATTTCCCCCCAAGCGGATAAGAGGATTAAAGCAGACGCTATAGTCTTACCGCAACTAACAAATATGCTTCCAAGCTATCATATAAATAGCAAGCATTGGCAAAAGGATTCACACCTAAAGCTAGCAGATCCCAACTGCAACACCCCCGCTCAAATAGACATTCTATTAGGCAGCGATCTCATACCTCAGATAATACTCGAGGGTGTTGAGAAAATTTCAAACAAAGTATTGGCACAAAATACTATTTTTGGGTGGATCCTAAGTGGACTAGTTTCGGGACCAGTTACCACCATGACCACTCATGTTGAGGAAATCTCAAGCGAATACCTCAGTTCACAATAATCCCATTACTCTAATTTCCCCCCAAGCGGATAAGAGGATTAAAGCAGACGCTATAGTCTTACCGCAACTAACAAATATGCTTCCAAGCTATCATATAAATAGCAAGCATTGGCAAAAGGTTTCACACCTAAAGCTAGCAGATCCCAACTGCAACACCCCCGCTCAAATAGACATTCTATTAGGCAGCGATCTCATACCTCAGATAATACTCGAGGGTGTTGAGAAAATTTCAAACAAACTATTGGCACAAAATACTATTTTTGGGTGGATCCTAAGTGGACTAGTTTCGGAACCAGTTACCACCATGACCACTCAGGTTGAGGAAATCCCAAACGAATACCTCAGTTCTTATTACAATAATCTTATTACTCTAATTTCCCCCCAAGCGGATAAGAGAATTAAAGCAGAAGCTATAGTCTTACCGCAACTAACAAATATGCTTCCAAGCTATCATATAAATAGCAAGCATTGGAAAATGGTTTCACACATAAAGCTAGCAGATCCCAACTGCAACACCACCGCTCAAATAGACATTCTATTAGGCAGCGATCTCATACCTCAGATAATACTCGAGGGTGTTGAGAAAATTTCAAACAGACTATTGGCGCAAAATACTATTTTTGGGTGGATCCTAAGTGGACTAATTTCGGAACCAGTTACCACCATGACCACTCAGGTTGAGGAAATCTCAAACGAATACCTCAGTTCACAATAATCCCATTACTCTAATTTCCCCCCAAGCGGATAAGAGAATTAAAGCAGAAGCTATAGTCTTACCGCAACTAACAAATATGCTTCCAAGCTATCATATAATATAAATAGCAAGCATTGGCAAAAGGTTTCACACCTAAAGCTAGCAGATCCCAACTGCAACACCCCCGCTCAAATAGACATTCTATTAGGCAGCGATCTCATACCTCAGATAATACTCGAGGGTGTTGAGAAAATTTCAAACAAACTATTGGCGCAAAATACTATTTTTGGGTGGATCCTAAGTGGACTAGTTTCGGAACCAGTTACCACCATGACCACTCAGGTTGAGGAAATCTCAAACGAATACCTCAGTTCACAATAATCCCATTACTCTAATTTCCCCCCAAGCGGATAAGAGAATTAAAGCAGAAGCTATAGTCTTACCGCAACTAACAAATATGCTTCCAAGCTATCATATAAATAGCAAGCATTGGCAAAAGGTTTCACACCTAAAGCTAGCAGATCCCAACTGCAACACCCCCGCTCAAATAGACATTCTATTAGGCAGCGATGTCATACCTCAGATAATACTCGAGGGTGTTGAGAAAATTTCAAACAAACTATTGGCACAAAATACTATTTTTGGGTGGATCCTAAGTGGAATAGTTTCGGAACCAGTTACCACCATGACCACTCAGGTTGAGGAAATCCCAAACGAATACCTCAGTTCTTATTACAATAATCTTATTACTCTAATTTCCCCCCAAGCGGATAAGAGAATTAAAGCAGAAGCTATAGTCTTACCGCAACTAACAAATATGCTTCCAAGCTATCATATAAATAGCAAGCATTGGAAAAGGGTTTCACACATAAAGCTAGCAGATCCCAACTGCAACACCCCCGCTCAAATAGACATTCTATTAGGCAGCGATCTCATACCTCAGATAATACTCGAGGGTGTTGAGAAAATTTCAAACAGACTATTGGCGCAAAATACTATTTGTGGGTGGATCCTAAGTGGACTAATTTCGGAACCAGTTACCACCATGACCACTTAGGTTGAGGAAATCTCAAACGAATACCTCAGTTCACAATAATCCCATTACTCTAATTTCCCCCCAAGCGGATAAGAGAATTAAAGCAGAAGCTATAGTCTTACCGCAACTAACAAATATGCTTCCAAG
Organism: Bactrocera oleae; assembly: GCF_042242935.1. NCBI lineage: Eukaryota > Metazoa > Arthropoda > Insecta > Diptera > Tephritidae > Bactrocera > Bactrocera oleae. The sequence continues at coordinate 11,521,677 of NC_091541.1, read as the reverse complement.
CTATCATATAATATAAATAGCAAGCATTGGCAAAAGGTTTCACACCTAAAGCTAGCAGATCCCAACTGCAACACCCCCGCTCAAATAGACATTCTATTAGGCAGCGATCTCATACCTCAGATAATACTCGAGGGTGTTGAGAAAATTTCAAACAAACTATTGGCGCAAAATACTATTTTTGGGTGGATCCTAAGTGGACTAGTTTCGGAACCAGTTACCACCATGACCACTCAGGTTGAGGAAATCCCAAACGAATACCTCAGTTCTTATTACAATAATCTTATTACTCTAATTTCCCCCCAAGCGGATAAGAGAATTAAAGCAGAAGCTATAGTCTTACCGCAACTAACAAATATGCTTCCAAGCTATCATATAAATAGCAAGCATTGGAAAAGGGTTTCACACCTCAAGCTAGCAGATCCCAATTGCAACACCCCCGCTCAAATAGACATTCTATTAGGCAGCGATCTCATACCTCAGATAATACTCGGGGATGTTGAGAAAATTTCACACAAACTATTGGCACAAAATACTATTTTTGGGTGGATCCTAAGTGGACTAGTTTCGGAACCAGTTACCACCATGACCACGCAGGTTGAGGAAATCTCAAACGAATACCTCAGTTCACAATAATCTTACTACTCTAATTTCTCCCCAAGAGGATAAGAGAATTAAAGCAGAAGCTATAGTCTTACCGCAACTAACAAATATGCTTCCAAGCTATCATATAAATAGCAAGCATTGGCAAAAGGTTTCACACCTAAAGCTAGCAGATCCCAACTGCAACACCTCCGCTCAAATAGACATTCTATTAGGCAGCGATCTCATACCTCAGATAATACTCGAGGGTGTTGAGAAAATTTCAAACAAACTATTGGCGCAAAATACTATTTTTGGGTGGATCCTAAGTGGACTAGTTTCGGAACCAGCTACCACCATGACCACTCAGGTTGAGGAAATCTCAAACGAATACCTCAGTTCACAATAATTCCATTACTCTAATTTCCCCCCAAGCGGATAAGAGAATTAAAGCAGAAGCTATAGTCTTACCGCAACTAACAAATATGCTTCCAAGCTATCATATAAATAGCAAGCATTGGCAAAAGGTTTCACACCTAAAGCTAGCAGATCCCAACTGCAACACCTCCGCTCAAATAGACATTCTATTAGGCAGCGATCTCATACCTCAGATAATACTCGAGGGTGTTGAGAAAATTTCAAACAAACTATTGGCGCAAAATACTATTTTTGGGTGGATCCTAAGTGGACTAGTTTCGGAACCAGTTACCACCATGACCACGCAGGTTGAGGAAATCTCAAACGAATACCTCAGGTCACAATAATCTTACTACTCTAATTTCTCCCCAAGAGGATAAGAGAATTAAAGCAGAAGCTATAGTCTTACCGCAACTAACAAATATGCTTCCAAGCTATCATATAAATAGCAAGCATTGGCAAAAGGTTTCACACCTAAAGCTAGCAGATCCCAACTGCAACACCCCCGCTCAAATATACATTCTCTTAGGCAGCGATCTCATACCTCAGATAATACTCGAGGGTGTTGAGAAAATTTCAAACAAACTATTGGCACAAAATACTATTTTTGGGTGGATCCTAAGTGGACTAGTTTCGGAACCAGTTACCACCATGACCACTCAGGTTCAGGAAATCTCAAACGAATACCTCAGTTGACAATAATCCCATTACTCTAATTTCCCTCCAAGCGGATAAGAGAATTAAAGCAGAAGCTATAGTGTTACCGCAACTAACAAATATGTTTCCAAGCTATCATATAAATAGCAAGCATTGGCAAAAGGTTTCAAACCTCAAGCTAGCAGATCCCAATTGCAACACCCCCGCTCAAATAGACATTCTATTAGGCAGCGATTTCATACCTCAGATAATACTCGGGGATGTTGAGAAAATTTCACACAAACTATTGGCACAAAATACTATTTTTGGGTGGATCCTAAGTGGACTAGTTTTGGAACCAGTTACCACCATGACCACGCAGGTTGAGGAAATCTCAAACGAATACCTCAGTTCACAATAATCTTACTACTCTAATTTCTCCCCAAGCGGATAGGAGAATTAAAGCAGAAGCTATAGTCTTACCGCAACTAACAAATATGCTTCCAAGCTATCATATAAATAGCAAGCATTGGCAAAAGGTTTCACACCTCAAGCTAGCAGATCCCAATTGCAACACCCCTGCTCAAATAGACATTCTATTAGGCAGCGATTTCATACCTCAGATAATACTCGGGGATGTTGAGAAAATTTCACACAAACTATTGGCACAAAATACTATTTTTGGGTGGATCCTAAGTGGACTAGTTTCGGAACCAGGTACCACCATGACCACGCAGGTTGAGGAAATCTCAAACGAATACCTCAGTTCACAATAATCTTACTACTCTAATTTCCCCCCAAGCGGATAAGAGAATTAAAGCAGAAGCTATAGTCTTACCGCAACTAACAAATATGCTTCCAAGCTATCATATAAATAGCAAGCATTGGCAAAAGGTTTCACACCTAAAGCTAGCAGATCCCAACTGTAACACCCCCGCTCAAATAGACATTCTATTAGGCAGCGATCTCATACCTCAGATAATACTCGAGGGTGTTGAGAAAATTTCAATCAAACTATTGGCACAAAATACTATTTTTGGGTGGATCTTAAGTGGACTAGTTTCGGAACCAGTTACCACCATGACCACTCAGGTTGAGGAAATCTCAAACGAGTACCGCAGTTCACAATAATCTCATTACTCTAATTTCCCCCATTGGCACAAGGTTTCACACCTAAAGCTAGCAGATCCCAACTGCAAAGCCCCCGCTCAAAGAGACATTCTATTAGGCAGCGATCTCATACCTCAGATAATACTCGAGGGTGTTGAGAAAATTTCAAACAAACTATTCGCACAAAATACTATTTTTGGGTGGATCCTAAGTGGACTAGTTTCGGAACCAGTTACCACCATGACCACTCAGGTTGAGGAAATCTCAAACGAATACCTCAGTTCACAATAATCCCATTACTCTAATTTCCCCCCAAGCGGATAAGAGAATTAAAGCAGAAGCTATAGTCTTACCGCAACTAACAAATATGCTTCCAAGCTATCATATAAATAGCAAGCATTGGCAAAAGGATTCACACCTAAAGCTAGCAGATCCCAACTGCAACACCCCCGCTCAAATAGACATTCTATTAGGCAGCGATCTCATACCTCAGATAATACTCGAGGGTGTTGAGAAAATTTCAAACAAAGTATTGGCACAAAATACTATTTTTGGGTGGATCCTAAGTGGACTAGTTTCGGGACCAGTTACCACCATGACCACTCATGTTGAGGAAATCTCAAGCGAATACCTCAGTTCACAATAATCCCATTACTCTAATTTCCCCCCAAGCGGATAAGAGGATTAAAGCAGACGCTATAGTCTTACCGCAACTAACAAATATGCTTCCAAGCTATCATATAAATAGCAAGCATTGGCAAAAGGTTTCACACCTAAAGCTAGCAGATCCCAACTGCAACACCCCCGCTCAAATAGACATTCTATTAGGCAGCGATCTCATACCTCAGATAATACTCGAGGGTGTTAAGAAAATTTCAAACAAACTATTGGCACAAAATACTATTTTTGGGTGGATTCTAAGTGGACTAGTTTCGGAACCAGTTACCACCATGACCGCTCAGGTTGAGGAAATCTCAAACGAATACCTCAGTTCACAATTATCCCATTACTCTAATTTCCCCCCAAGCGGATAAGAGAATTAAAGCAGAAGCTATAGTCTTACCGCAACTAACAAATATGCTTCCAAGCTATCATATAAATAGCAAGCATTGGCAAAAGGTTTCACACCTAAAGCAAGCAGATCCCAACTGCAACACCCCCGCTCAAATAGACATTCTATTAGGCAGCGATCTCATACCTCAGATAATACTCGAGGGTGTTGAGAAAATTTCAAACAAACTATTGGCACAAAATACTATTTTTGGGTGGATCCTAAGTGGACTAGTTTCGGAACCAGTTACCACCATGACCACTCAGGTTGAGGAAATTTCAAACGAGTACCTCAGTTCACAATAATCTCATTACTCTAATTTCCCCCATTGGCAAAAGGTTTCACACCTAAAGCTAGCAGATCCCAACTGCAACACCCCCGCTCAAATAGACATTCTATTAGGCAGCGATCTCATACCTCAGATAATACTCGAGGGTGTTGAGAAAATTTCAAACAAACTATTGGCGCAAAATACTATTTTTGGGTGGATCCTAAGTGGACTAGTTTCGGAACCAGTTACCACCATGACCACTCAGGTTGAGGAAATCTCAAACGAATACCTCAGTTCACAATAATCCCATTACTCTGATTTCCCCCCAAGCGGATAAGAGAATTAAAGCAGAAGCTATAGTCTTACCGCAACTAACAAATATGCTTCCAAGCTATCATATAAATAGCAAGCATTGGCAAAAGGTTTCACACCTAAAGCTAGCAGATCCCAACTGTAACACCCCCGCTCAAATAGACATTCTATTAGGCAGCGATCTCATACCTCAGATAATACTCGAGGGTGTTGAGAAAATTTCAAACAAACTATTGGCGCAAAATACTATTTTTGGGTGGATCCTAAGTGGACTAGTTTCGGAACCAGTTACCACCATGACCACTCAGGTTGAGGAAATCTCAAACGAATACCTCAGTTCACAATAATCTTACTACTCTAATTTCCCCCCAAGCGGATAAGAGAATTAAAGCAGAAGCTATAGTCTTACCGCAACTAACAAATATGCTTCCAAGCTATCATATAAATAGCAAGCATTGGCAAAAGGTTTCACACCTAAAGCTAGCAGATCCCAACTGTAACACCCCCGCTCAAATAGACATTCTATTAGGCAGCGATCTCATACCTCAGATAATACTCGAGGGTGTTGAGAAAATTTCAAACAAACTATTGGCACAAAATACTATTTTTGGGTGGATCTTAAGTGGACTAGTTTCGGAACCAGTTACCACCATGACCACTCAGGTTGAGGAAATCTCAAACGAGTACCGCAGTTCACAATAATCTCATTACTCTAATTTCCCCCATTGGCACAAGGTTTCACACCTAAAGCTAGCAGATCCCAACTGCAAAGCCCCCGCTCAAAGAGACATTCTATTAGGCAGCGATCTCATACCTCAGATAATACTCGAGGGTGTTGAGAAAATTTCAAACAAACTATTCGCACAAAATACTATTTTTGGGTGGATCCTAAGTGGACTAGTTTCGGAACCAGTTACCACCATGACCACTCAGGTTGAGGAAATCTCAAACAAATACCTCAGTTCACAATAATCCCATTACTCTAATTTCCCCCCAAGCGGATAAGAGAATTAAAGCAGAAGCTATAGTCTTACCGCAACTAACAAATATGCTTCCAAGCTATCATATAAATAGCAAGCATTGGCAAAAGGATTCACACCTAAAGCTAGCAGATCCCAACTGCAACACCCCCGCTCAAATAGACATTCTATTAGGCAGCGATCTCATACCTCAGATAATACTCGAGGGTGTTGAGAAAATTTCAAACAAAGTATTGGCACAAAATACTATTTTTGGGTGGATCCTAAGTGGACTAGTTTCGGGACCAGTTACCACCATGACCACTCATGTTGAGGAAATCTCAAGCGAATACCTCAGTTCACAATAATCCCATTACTCTAATTTCCCCCCAAGCGGATAAGAGGATTAAAGCAGACGCTATAGTCTTACCGCAACTAACAAATATGCTTCCAAGCTATCATATAAATAGCAAGTATTGGCAAAAGGTTTCACACCTAAAGCTAGCAGATCCCAACTGCAACACCCCCGCTCAAATAGACATTCTATTAGGCAGCGATCTCATACCTCAGATAATACTCGAGGGTGTTGAGAAAATTTCAAACAAACTATTGGCACAAAATACTATTTTTGGGTGGATTCTAAGTGGACTAGTTTCGGAACCAGTTACCACCATGACCGCTCAGGTTGAGGAAATTTCAAACGAGTACCTCAGTTCACAATAATCTCATTACTCTAATTTCCCCCATTGGCAAAAGGTTTCACACCTAAAGCTAGCAGATCCCAACTGCAACACCCCCGCTCAAATAGACATTCTATTAGGCAGCGATCTCATACCTCAAATAATACTCGAGGGTGTTGAGAAAATTTCAAACAAACTATTGGCGCAAAATACTATTTTTGGGTGGATCCTAAGTGGACTAGTTTCGGAACCAGTTACCACCATGACCACTCAGGTTGAGGAAATCTCAAACGAATACCTCAGTTCACAATAATCCCATTTCTCTGATTTCCCCCCAAGCGGATAAGAGAATTAAAGCAGAAGCTATAGTCTTACCGCAACTAACAAATATGCTTCCAAGCTATCATATAAATAGCAAGCATTGGCAAAAGGTTTCACACCTAAAGCTAGCAGATCCCAACTGCAACACCCCCGCTCAAATAGACATTCTATTAGGCAGCGATCTCATACCTCAGATAATACTCGAGGGTGTTGAGAAAATTTCAAACAAACTATTGGCACAAAATACTATTTTTGGGTGGATCTTAAGTGGACTAGTTTCGGAACCAGTTACCACCATGACCACTCAGGTTGAGGAAATCTCAAACGAGTACCGCAGTTCACAATAATCTCATTACTCTAATTTCCCCCATTGGCAAAAGGTTTCACACCTAAAGCAAGCAGATCCCAACTGCAACACCCCCGCTCAAATAGACATTCTATTAGGCAGCGATCTCATACCTCAGATAATACTCGAGGGTGTTGAGAAAATTTCAAACAAACTATTGGCACAAAATACTATTTTTGGGTGGATCCTAAGTGGACTAGTTTCGGAACCAGTTACCACCATGACCACTCAGGTTGAGGAAATTTCAAACGAGTACCTCAGTTCACAATAATCTCATTACTCTAATTTCCCCCATTGGCAAAAGGTTTCACACCTAAAGCTAGCAGATCCCAACTGCAACACCCCCGCTCAAATAGACATTCTATTAGGCAGCGATCTCATACCTCAGATAATACTCGAGGGTGTTGAGAAAATTTCAAACAAACTATTGGCGCAAAATACTATTTTTGGGTGGATCCTAAGTGGACTAGTTTCGGAACCAGTTACCACCATGACCACTCAGGTTGAGGAAATCTCAAACGAATACCTCAGTTCACAATAATCCCATTACTCTGATTTCCCCCCAAGCGGATAAGAGAATTAAAGCAGAAGCTATAGTCTTACCGCAACTAACAAATATGCTTCCAAGCTATCATATAAATAGCAAGCATTGGCAAAAGGTTTCACACCTAAAGCTAGCAGATCCCAACTGTAACACCCCCGCTCAAATAGACATTCTATTAGGCAGCGATCTCATACCTCAGATAATACTCGAGGGTGTTGAGAAAATTTCAAACAAACTATTGGCGCAAAATACTATTTTTGGGTGGATCCTAAGTGGACCAGTTTCGGAACCAGTTACCACCATGACCACTCAGGTTGAGGAAATCTCAAACGAATACCTCAGTTCACAATAATCTTACTACTCTAATTTCCCCCCAAGCGGATAAGAGAATTAAAGCAGAAGCTATAGTCTTACCGCAACTAACAAATATGCTTCCAAGCTATCATATAAATAGCAAGCATTGGCAAAAGGTTTCACACCTAAAGCTAGCAGATCCCAACTGTAACACCCCCGCTCAAATAGACATTCTATTAGGCAGCGATCTCATACCTCAGATAATACTCGAGGGTGTTGAGAAAATTTCAAACAAACTATTGGCACAAAATACTATTTTTGGGTGGATCTTAAGTGGACTAGTTTCGGAACCAGTTACCACCATGACCACTCAGGTTGAGGAAATCTCAAACGAGTACCGCAGTTCACAATAATCTCATTACTCTAATTTCCCCCATTGGCACAAGGTTTCACACCTAAAGCTAGCAGATCCCAACTGCAAAGCCCCCGCTCAAAGAGACATTCTATTAGGCAGCGATCTCATACCTCAGATAATACTCGAGGGTGTTGAGAAAATTTCAAACAAACTATTCGCACAAAATACTATTTTTGGGTGGATCCTAAGTGGACTAGTTTCGGAACCAGTTACCACCATGACCACTCAGGTTGAGGAAATCTCAAACAAATACCTCAGTTCACAATAATCCCATTACTCTAATTTCCCCCCAAGCGGATAAGAGAATTAAAGCAGAAGCTATAGTCTTACCGCAACTAACAAATATGCTTCCAAGCTATCATATAAATAGCAAGCATTGGCAAAAGGATTCACACCTAAAGCTAGCAGATCCCAACTGCAACACCCCCGCTCAAATAGACATTCTATTAGGCAGCGATCTCATACCTCAGATAATACTCGAGGGTGTTGAGAAAATTTCAAACAAAGTATTGGCACAAAATACTATTTTTGGGTGGATCCTAAGTGGACTAGTTTCGGGACCAGTTACCACCATGACCACTCATGTTGAGGAAATCTCAAGCGAATACCTCAGTTCACAATAATCCCATTACTCTAATTTCCCCCCAAGCGGATAAGAGGATTAAAGCAGACGCTATAGTCTTACCGCAACTAACAAATATGCTTCCAAGCTATCATATAAATAGCAAGTATTGGCAAAAGGTTTCACACCTAAAGCTAGCAGATCCCAACTGCAACACCCCCGCTCAAATAGACATTCTATTAGGCAGCGATCTCATACCTCAGATAATACTCGAGGGTGTTGAGAAAATTTCAAACAAACTATTGGCACAAAATACTATTTTTGGGTGGATTCTAAGTGGACTAGTTTCGGAACCAGTTACCACCATGACCGCTCAGGTTGAGGAAATTTCAAACGAGTACCTCAGTTCACAATAATCTCATTACTCTAATTTCCCCCATTGGCAAAAGGTTTCACACCTAAAGCTAGCAGATCCCAACTGCAACACCCCCGCTCAAATAGACATTCTATTAGGCAGCGATCTCATACCTCAAATAATACTCGAGGGTGTTGAGAAAATTTCAAACAAACTATTGGCGCAAAATACTATTTTTGGGTGGATCCTAAGTGGACTAGTTTCGGAACCAGTTACCACCATGACCACTCAGGTTGAGGAAATCTCAAACGAATACCTCAGTTCACAATAATCCCATTTCTCTGATTTCCCCCCAAGCGGATAAGAGAATTAAAGCAGAAGCTATAGTCTTACCGCAACTAACAAATATGCTTCCAAGCTATCATATAAATAGCAAGCATTGGCAAAAGGTTTCACACCTAAAGCTAGCAGATCCCAACTGCAACACCCCCGCTCAAATAGACATTCTATTAGGCAGCGATCTCATACCTCAGATAATACTCGAGGGTGTTGAGAAAATTTCAAACAAACTATTGGCACAAAATACTATTTTTGGGTGGATTCTAAGTGGACTAGTTTCGGAACCAGTTACCACCATGACCGCTCAGGTTGAGGAAATCTCAAACGAATACCTCAGTTCACAATTATCCCATTACTCTAATTTCCCCCCAAGCGGATAAGAGAATTAAAGCAGAAGCTATAGTCTTACCGCAACTAACAAATATGCTTCCAAGCTATCATATAAATAGCAAGCATTGGCAAAAGGTTTCACACCTAAAGCTAGCAGATCCCAACTGCAACACCCCCGCTCAAATAGACATTCTATTAGGCAGCGATCTCATACCTCAGATAATACTCGAGGGTGTTGAGAAAATTTCAAACAAACTATTGGCACAAAATACTATTTTTGGGTGGATCCTAAGTGGACTAGTTTCGGAACCAGTTACCACCATGACCACTCAGGTTGAGGAAATTTCAAACGAGTACCTCAGTTCACAATAATCTCATTACTCTAATTTCCCCCATTGGCAAAAGGTTTCACACCTAAAGCTAGCAGATCCCAACTGCAACACCCCCGCTCAAATAGACATTCTATTAGGCAGCGATCTCATACCTCAGATAATACTCGAGGGTGTTGAGAAAATTTCAAACAAACTATTGGCGCAAAATACTATTTTTGGGTGGATCCTAAGTGGACTAGTTTCGGAACCAGTTACCACCATGACCACTCAGGTTGAGGAAATCTCAAACGAATACCTCAGTTCATAATAATCCCATTACTCTGATTTCCCCCCAAGCGGATAAGAGAATTAAAGCAGAAGCTATAGTCTTACCGCAACTAACAAATATGCTTCCAAGCTATCATATAAATAGCAAGCATTGGCAAAAGGTTTCACACCTAAAGCTAGCAGATCCCAACTGCAACACCCCCGCTCAAATAGACATTCTATTAGGCAGCGATGTTATACCTCAGATAATACTCGAGGGTGTTGAGAAAATTTCAAACAAACTATTGGCACAAAATACTATTTTTGGGTGGATCCTAAGTGGACTAGTTTCGGAACCAGTTACCACCATGACCACTCAGGTTGAGGAAATCCCAAACGAATACCTCAGTTCTTATTACAATAATCTTATTACTCTAATTTCCCCCCAAGCGGATAAGAGAATTAAAGCAGAAGCTATAGTCTTACCGCAACTAACAAATATGCTTCCAAGCTATCATATAATATAAATAGCAAGCATTGGCAAAAGGTTTCACACCTAAAGCTAGCAGATCCCAACTGCAACACCCCCGCTCAAATAGACATTCTATTAGGCAGCGATCTCATACCTCAGATAATACTCGAGGGTGTTGAGAAAATTTCAAACAGACTATTGGCGCAAAATACTATTTAAGGGTGGATCCTAAGTGGACTAATTTCGGAACCAGTTACCACCATGACCACTCAGGTTGAGGAAATCCCAAACGAATACCTCAGTTCTTATTACAATAATCTTATTACTCTAATTTCCCCCCAAGCGGATAAGAGAATTAAAGCAGAAGCTATAGTCTTACCGCAACTAACAAATATGCTTCCAAGCTATCATATAATATAAATAGCAAGCATTGGCAAAAGGTTTCACACCTAAAGCTAGCAGATCCCAACTGCAACACCCCCGCTCAAATAGACATTCTATTAGGCAGCGATGTTATACCTCAGATAATACTCGAGGGTGTTGAGAAAATTTCAAACAAACTATTGGCACAAAATACTATTTTTGGGTGGATCCTAAGTGGACTAGTTTCGGAACCAGTTACCACCATGACCACTCAGGTTGAGGAAATCCCAAACGAATACCTCAGTTCTTATTACAATAATCTTATTACTCTAATTTCCCCCCAAGCGGATAAGAGAATTAAAGCAGAAGCTATAGTCTTACCGCAACTAACAAATATGCTTCCAAGCTATCATATAAATAGCAAGCATTGGCAAAAGGTTTCACACCTAAAGCTAGCAGATCCCAACTGCAACACCCCCGCTCAAATAGACATTCTATTAGGCAGCGATTTCATACCTCAGATAATACTCGAGGGTGTTGAGAAAATTTCAAACAGACTATTGGCGCAAAATACTATTTAAGGGTGGATCCTAAGTGGACTAATTTCGGAACCAGTTACCACCATGACCACTCAGGTTGAGGAAATCTCAAACGAATACCTCTGTTCACAATAATCCCATTACTCTAATTTCCCCCCAAGCGGATAAGAGAATTAAAGCAGAAGCTATAGTCTTACCGCAACTAACAAATATGCTTCCAAGCTATCATATAAATAGCAAGCATTGGCAAAAGGTTTCACACCTAAAGCTAGCAGATCCCAACTGCAACACCCCCGCTCAAATAGACATTCTATTAGGCAGCGATGTCATACCTCAGATAATACTCGAGGGTGTTGAGAAAATTTCAAACAAACTATTGGCACAAAATACTATTTTTGGGTGGATCCTAAGTGGAATAGTTTCGGAACCAGTTACCACCATGACCACTCAGGTTGAGGAAATCCCAAACGAATACCTCAGTTCTTATTACAATAATCTTATTACTCTAATTTCCCCCCAAGCGGATAAGAGAATTAAAGCAGAAGCTATAGTCTTACCGCAACTAACAAATATGCTTATAAGCTATCATATAAATAGCAAGCATTGGAAAAGGGTTTCACACATAAAGCTAGCAGATCCCAACTGCAACACCCCCGCTCAAATAGACATTCTATTAGGCAGCGATCTCATACCTCAGATAATACTCGAGGGTGTTGAGAAAATTTCAAACAAACTATTGGCGCAAAATACTATTTTTGGGTGGATCCTAAGTGGACTAGTTTCGGAACCAGTTACCACCATGACCACTCAGGTTGAGGAAATCTCAAACGAATACCTCAGTTCACAATAATCCCATTACTCTAATTTCCCCCCAAGCGGATAAGAGAATTAAAGCAGAAGCTATAGTCTTACCGCAACTAACAAATATGCTTCCAAGCTATCATATAAATAGCAAGCATTGGCAAAAGGTTTCACACCTAAAGCTAGCAGATCCCAACTGCAACACCCCCGCTCAAATAGACATTCTATTAGGCAGCGATGTCATACCTCAGATAATACTCGAGGGTGTTGAGAAAATTTCAAACAAACTATTGGCACAAAATACTATTTTTGGGTGGATCCTAAGTGGAATAGTTTCGGAACCAGTTACCACCATGACCACTCAGGTTGAGGAAATCCCAAACGAATACCTCAGTTCTTATTACAATAATCTTATTACTCTAATTTCCCCCCAAGCGGATAAGAGAATTAAAGCAGAAGCTATAGTCTTACCGCAACTAACAAATATGCTTCCAAGCTATCATATAAATAGCAAGCATTGGAAAAGGGTTTCACACATAAAGCTAGCAGATCCCAACTGCAACACCCCCGCTCAAATAGACATTCTATTAGGCAGCGATCTCATACCTCAGATAATACTCGAGGGTGTTGAGAAAATTTCAAACAGACTATTGGCGCAAAATACTATTTGTGGGTGGATCCTAAGTGGACTAATTTCGGAACCAGTTACCACCATGACCACTTAGGTTGAGGAAATCTCAAACGAATACCTCAGTTCACAATAATCCCATTACTCTAATTTCCCCCCAAGCGGATAAGAGAATTAAAGCAGAAGCTATAGTCTTACCGCAACTAACAAATATGCTTCCAAGCTATCATATAATATAAATAGCAAGCATTGGCAAAAGGTTTCACACCTAAAGCTGGCAGATCCCAACTGCAACACCCCCGCTCAAATAGACATTCTATTAGGCAGCGATCTCATACCTCAGATAATACTCGAGGGTGTTGAGAAAATTTCAAACAAACTATTGGCGCAAAATACTATTTTTGGGTGGATCCTAAGTGGACTAGTTTCGGAACCAGTTACCACCATGACCACTCAGGTTGAGGAAATCCCAAACGAATACCTCAGTTCTTATTACAATAATCTTATTACTCTAATTTCCCCCCAAGCGGATAAGAGAATTAAAGCAGAAGCTATAGTCTTACCGCAACTAACAAATATGCTTCCAAGCTATCATATAAATAGCAAGCATTGGAAAAGGGTTTCACACCTCAAGCTAGCAGATCCCAATTGCAACACCCCCGCTCAAATAGACATTCTATTAGGCAGCGATCTCATACCTCAGATAATACTCGGGGATGTTGAGAAAATTTCACACAAACTATTGGCACAAAATACTATTTTTGGGTGGATCCTAAGTGGACTAGTTTCGGAACCAGTTACCACCATGACCACGCAGGTTGAGGAAATCTCAAACGAATACCTCAGTTCACAATAATCTTACTACTCTAATTTCTCCCCAAGAGGATAAGAGAATTAAAGCAGAAGCTATAGTCTTACCGCAACTAACAAATATGCTTCCAAGCTATCATATAAATAGCAAGCATTGGCAAAAGGTTTCACACCTAAAGCTAGCAGATCCCAACTGCAACACCTCCGCTCAAATAGACATTCTATTAGGCAGCGATCTCATACCTCAGATAATACTCGAGGGTGTTGAGAAAATTTCAAACAAACTATTGGCGCAAAATACTATTTTTGGGTGGATCCTAAGTGGACTAGTTTCGGAACCAGCTACCACCATGACCACTCAGGTTGAGGAAATCTCAAACGAATACCTCAGTTCACAATAATTCCATTACTCTAATTTCCCCCCAAGCGGATAAGAGAATTAAAGCAGAAGCTATAGTCTTACCGCAACTAACAAATATGCTTCCAAGCTATCATATAAATAGCAAGCATTGGCAAAAGGTTTCACACCTAAAGCTAGCAGATCCCAACTGCAACACCTCCGCTCAAATAGACATTCTATTAGGCAGCGATCTCATACCTCAGATAATACTCGAGGGTGTTGAGAAAATTTCAAACAAACTATTGGCGCAAAATACTATTTTTGGGTGGATCCTAAGTGGACTAGTTTCGGAACCAGTTACCACCATGACCACGCAGGTTGAGGAAATCTCAAACGAATACCTCAGTTCACAATAATCTTACTACTCTAATTTCTCCCCAAGAGGATAAGAGAATTAAAGCAAAAGCTATAGTCTTACCGCAACTAACAAATATGCTTCCAAGCTATCATATAAATAGCAAGCATTGGCAAAAGGTTTCACACCTAAAGCTAGCAGATCCCAACTGCAACACCCCCGCTCAAATATACATTCTCTTAGGCAGCGATCTCATACCTCAGATAAAACTCGAGGGTGTTGAGAAAATTTCAAACAAACTATTGGCACAAAATACTATTTTTGGGTGGATCCTAAGTGGACTAGTTTCGGAACCAGTTACCACCATGACCACTCAGGTTCAGGAAATCTCAAACGAATACCTCAGTTCACAATAATCCCATTACTCTAATTTCCCTCCAAGCGGATAAGAGAATTAAAGCAGAAGCTATAGTGTTACCGCAACTAACAAATATGCTTCCAAGCTATCATATAAATAGCAAGCATTGGCAAAAGGTTTCAAACCTCAAGCTAGCAGATCCCAATTGCAACACCCCCGCTCAAATAGACATTCTATTAGGCAGCGATTTCATACCTCAGATAATACTCGGGGATGTTGAGAAAATTTCACACAAACTATTGGCACAAAATACTATTTTTGGGTGGATCCTAAGTGGACTAGTTTTGGAACCAGTTACCACCATGACCACGCAGGTTGAGGAAATCTCAAACGAATACCTCAGTTCACAATAATCTTACTACTCTAATTTCTCCCCAAGCGGATAGGAGAATTAAAGCAGAAGCTATAGTCTTACCGCAACTAACAAATATGCTTCCAAGCTATCATATAAATAGCAAGCATTGGCAAAAGGTTTCACACCTCAAGCTAGCAGATCCCAATTGCAACACCCCTGCTCAAATAGACATTCTATTAGGCAGCGATTTCATACCTCAGATAATACTCGGGGATGTTGAGAAAATTTCACACAAACTATTGGCACAAAATACTATTTTTGGGTGGATCCTAAGTGGACTAGTTTCGGAACCAGTTACCACCATGACTACGCAGGTTGAGGAAATCTCAAACGAATACCTCAGTTCACAATAATCTTACTACTCTAATTTCCCCCCAAGCGGATAAGAGAATTAAAGCAGAAGCTATAGTCTTACCGCAACTAACAAATATGCTTCCAAGCTATCATATAATATAAATAGCAAGCATTGGCAAAAGGTTTCACACCTAAAGCTAGCAGATCCCAACTGCAACACCCCCGCTCAAATAGACATTCTATTAGGCAGCGATCTCATACCTCAGATAATACTCGAGGGTGTTGAGAAAATTTCAAACAGACTATTGGCGCAAAATACTATTTAAGGGTGGATCCTAAGTGGACTAATTTCGGAACCAGTTACCACCATGACCACTCAGGTTGAGGAAATCCCAAACGAATACCTCAGTTCTTATTACAATAATCTTATTACTCTAATTTCCCCCCAAGCGGATAAGAGAATTAAAGCAGAAGCTATAGTCTTACCGCAACTAACAAATATGCTTCCAAGCTATCATATAATATAAATAGCAAGCATTGGCAAAAGGTTTCACACCTAAAGCTAGCAGATCCCAACTGCAACACCCCCGCTCAAATAGACATTCTATTAGGCAGCGATGTTATACCTCAGATAATACTCGAGGGTGTTGAGAAAATTTCAAACAAACTATTGGCACAAAATACTATTTTTGGGTGGATCCTAAGTGGACTAGTTTCGGAACCAGTTACCACCATGACCACTCAGGTTGAGGAAATCCCAAACGAATACCTCAGTTCTTATTACAATAATCTTATTACTCTAATTTCCCCCCAAGCGGATAAGAGAATTAAAGCAGAAGCTATAGTCTTACCGCAACTAACAAATATGCTTCCAAGCTATCATATAAATAGCAAGCATTGGAAAAGGGTTTCACACATAAAGCTAGCAGATCCCAACTGCAACACCCCCGCTCAAATAGACATTCTATTAGGCAGCGATTTCATACCTCAGATAATACTCGAGGGTGTTGAGAAAATTTCAAACAGACTATTGGCGCAAAATACTATTTAAGGGTGGATCCTAAGTGGACTAATTTCGGAACCAGTTACCACCATGACCACTCAGGTTGAGGAAATCTCAAACGAATACCTCTGTTCACAATAATCCCATTACTCTAATTTCCCCCCAAGCGGATAAGAGAATTAAAGCAGAAGCTATAGTCTTACCGCAACTAACAAATATGCTTCCAAGCTATCATATAAATAGCAAGCATTGGCAAAAGGTTTCACACCTAAAGCTAGCAGATCCCAACTGCAACACCCCCGCTCAAATAGACATTCTATTAGGCAGCGATGTCATACCTCAGATAATACTCGAGGGTGTTGAGAAAATTTCAAACAAACTATTGGCACAAAATACTATTTTTGGGTGGATCCTAAGTGGAATAGTTTCGGAACCAGTTACCACCATGACCACTCAGGTTGAGGAAATCCCAAACGAATACCTCAGTTCTTATTACAATAATCTTATTACTCTAATTTCCCCCCAAGCGGATAAGAGAATTAAAGCAGAAGCTATAGTCTTACCGCAACTAACAAATATGCTTATAAGCTATCATATAAATAGCAAGCATTGGAAAAGGGTTTCACACATAAAGCTAGCAGATCCCAACTGCAACACCCCCGCTTAAATAGACATTCTATTAGGCAGCGATCTCATACCTCAGATAATACTCGAGGGTGTTGAGAAAATTTCAAACAAACTATTGGCGCAAAATACTATTTTTGGGTGGATCCTAAGTGGACTAGTTTCGGAACCAGTTACCACCATGACCACTCAGGTTGAGGAAATCTCAAACGAATACCTCAGTTCACAATAATCCCATTACTCTAATTTCCCCCCAAGCGGATAAGAGAATTAAAGCAGAAGCTATAGTCTTACCGCAACTAACAAATATGCTTCCAAGCTATCATATAAATAGCAAGCATTGGCAAAAGGTTTCACACCTAAAGCTAGCAGATCCCAACTGCAACACCCCCGCTCAAATAGACATTCTATTAGGCAGCGATGTCATACCTCAGATAATACTCGAGGGTGTTGAGAAAATTTCAAACAAACTATTGGCACAAAATACTATTTTTGGGTGGATCCTAAGTGGAATAGTTTCGGAACCAGTTACCACCATGACCACTCAGGTTGAGGAAATCCCAAACGAATACCTCAGTTCTTATTACAATAATCTTATTACTCTAATTTCCCCCCAAGCGGATAAGAGAATTAAAGCAGAAGCTATAGTCTTACCGCAACTAACAAATATGCTTCCAAGCTATCATATAAATAGCAAGCATTGGAAAAGGGTTTCACACATAAAGCTAGCAGATCCCAACTGCAACACCCCCGCTCAAATAGACATTCTATTAGGCAGCGATCTCATACCTCAGATAATACTCGAGGGTGTTGAGAAAATTTCAAACAGACTATTGGCGCAAAATACTATTTGTGGGTGGATCCTAAGTGGACTAATTTCGGAACCAGTTACCACCATGACCACTTAGGTTGAGGAAATCTCAAACGAATACCTCAGTTCACAATAATCCCATTACTCTAATTTCCCCCCAAGCGGATAAGAGAATTAAAGCAGAAGCTATAGTCTTACCGCAACTAACAAATATGCTTCCAAGCTATCATATAATATAAATAGCAAGCATTGGCAAAAGGTTTCACACCTAAAGCTAGCAGATCCCAACTGCAACACCCCCGCTCAAATAGACATTCTATTAGGCAGCGATCTCATACCTCAGATAATACTCGAGGGTGTTGAGAAAATTTCAAACAAACTATTGGCGCAAAATACTATTTTTGGGTGGATCCTAAGTGGACTAGTTTCGGAACCAGTTACCACCATGACCACTCAGGTTGAGGAAATCCCAAACGAATACCTCAGTTCTTATTACAATAATCTTATTACTCTAATTTCCCCCCAAGCGGATAAGAGAATTAAAGCAGAAGCTATAGTCTTACCGCAACTAACAAATATGCTTCCAAGCTATCATATAAATAGCAAGCATTGGAAAAGGGTTTCACACCTCAAGCTAGCAGATCCCAATTGCAACACCCCCGCTCAAATAGACATTCTATTAGGCAGCGATCTCATACCTCAGATAATACTCGGGGATGTTGAGAAAATTTCACACAAACTATTGGCACAAAATACTATTTTTGGGTGGATCCTAAGTGGACTAGTTTCGGAACCAGTTACCACCATGACCACGCAGGTTGAGGAAATCTCAAACGAATACCTCAGTTCACAATAATCTTACTACTCTAATTTCTCCCCAAGAGGATAAGAGAATTAAAGCAGAAGCTATAGTCTTACCGCAACTAACAAATATGCTTCCAAGCTATCATATAAATAGCAAGCATTGGCAAAAGGTTTCACACCTAAAGCTAGCAGATCCCAACTGCAACACCTCCGCTCAAATAGACATTCTATTAGGCAGCGATCTCATACCTCAGTTAATACTCGAGGGTGTTGAGAAAATTTCAAACAAACTATTGGCGCAAAATACTATTTTTGGGTGGATCCTAAGTGGACTAGTTTCGGAACCAGCTACCACCATGACCACTCAGGTTGAGGAAATCTCAAACGAATACCTCAGTTCACAATAATTCCATTACTCTAATTTCCCCCCAAGCGGATAAGAGAATTAAAGCAGAAGCTATAGTCTTACCGCAACTAACAAATATGCTTCCAAGCTATCATATAAATAGCAAGCATTGGCAAAAGGTTTCACACCTAAAGCTAGCAGATCCCAACTGCAACACCTCCGCTCAAATAGACATTCTATTAGGCAGCGATCTCATACCTCAGATAATACTCGAGGGTGTTGAGAAAATTTCAAACAAACTATTGGCGCAAAATACTATTTTTGGGTGGATCCTAAGTGGACTAGTTTCGGAACCAGTTACCACCATGACCACGCAGGTTGAGGAAATCTCAAACGAATACCTCAGTTCACAATAATCTTACTACTCTAATTTCTCCCCAAGAGGATAAGAGAATTAAAGCAAAAGCTATAGTCTTACCGCAACTAACAAATATGCTTCCAAGCTATCATATAAATAGCAAGCATTGGCAAAAGGTTTCACACCTAAAGCTAGCAGATCCCAACTGCAACACCCCCGCTCAAATATACATTCTCTTAGGCAGCGATCTCATACCTCAGATAAAACTCGAGGGTGTTGAGAAAATTTCAAACAAACTATTGGCACAAAATACTATTTTTGGGTGGATCCTAAGTGGACTAGTTTCGGAAATAGTTACCACCATGACCACTCAGGTTCAGGAAATCTCAAACGAATACCTCAGTTCACAATAATCCCATTACTCTAATTTCCCTCCAAGCGGATAAGAGAATTAAAGCAGAAGCTATAGTGTTACCGCAACTAACAAATATGCTTCCAAGCTATCATATAAATAGCAAGCATTGGCAAAAGGTTTCAAACCTCAAGCTAGCAGATCCCAATTGCAACACCCCCGCTCAAATAGACATTCTATTAGGCAGCGATTTCATACCTCAGATAATACTCGGGGATGTTGAGAAAATTTCACACAAACTATTGGCACAAAATACTATTTTTGGGTGGATCCTAAGTGGACTAGTTTTGGAACCAGTTACCACCATGACCACGCAGGTTGAGGAAATCTCAAACGAATACCTCAGTTCACAATAATCTTACTACTCTAATTTCTCCCCAAGCGGATAGGAGAATTAAAGCAGAAGCTATAGTCTTACCGCAACTAACAAATATGCTTCCAAGCTATCATATAAATAGCAAGCATTGGCAAAAGGTTTCACACCTCAAGCTAGCAGATCCCAATTGCAACACCCCTGCTCAAATAGACATTCTATTAGGCAGCGATTTCATACCTCAGATAATACTCGGGGATGTTGAGAAAATTTCACACAAACTATTGGCACAAAATACTATTTTTGGGTGGATCCTAAGTGGACTAGTTTCGGAACCAGTTACCACCATGACTACGCAGGTTGAGGAAATCTCAAACGAATACCTCAGTTCACAATAATCTTACTACTCTAATTTCCCCCCAAGCGGATAAGAGAATTAAAGCAGAATCTATAGTCTTACCGCAACTAACAAATATGCTTCCAAGCTATCATATAAATAGCAAGCATTGGCAAAAGGTTTCACACCTAAAGCTAGCAGATCCCAACTGTAACACCCCCGCTCAAATAGACATTCTATTAGGCAGCGATCTCATACCTCAGATAATACTCGAGGGTGTTGAGAAAATTTCAAACAAACTATTGGCACAAAATACTATTTTTGGGTGGATCTTAAGTGGACTAGTTTCGGAACCAGTTACCACCATGACCACTCAGGTTGAGGAAATCTCAAACGAGTACCGCAGTTCACAATAATCTCATTACTCTAATTTCCCCCATTGGCACAAGGTTTCACACCTAAAGCTAGCAGATCCCAACTGCAAAGCCCCCGCTCAAAGAGACATTCTATTAGGCAGCGATCTCATACCTCAGATAATACTCGAGGGTGTTGAGAAAATTTCAAACAAACTATTCGCACAAAATACTATTTTTGGGTGGATCCTAAGTGGACTAGTTTCGGAACCAGTTACCACCATGACCACTCAGGTTGAGGAAATCTCAAACGAATACCTCAGTTCACAATAATCCCATTACTCTAATTTCCCCCCAAGCGGATAAGAGAATTAAAGCAGAAGCTATAGTCTTACCGCAACTAACAAATATGCTTCCAAGCTATCATATAAATAGCAAGCATTGGCAAAAGGATTCACACCTAAAGCTAGCAGATCCCAACTGCAACACCCCCGCTCAAATAGACATTCTATTAGGCAGCGATCTCATACCTCAGATAATACTCGAGGGTGTTGAGAAAATTTCAAACAAAGTATTGGCACAAAATACTATTTTTGGGTGGATCCTAAGTGGACTAGTTTCGGGACCAGTTACCACCATGACCACTCATGTTGAGGAAATCTCAAGCGAATACCTCAGTTCACAATAATCCCATTACTCTAATTTCCCCCCAAGCGGATAAGAGGATTAAAGCAGACGCTATAGTCTTACCGCAACTAACAAATATGCTTCCAAGCTATCATATAAATAGCAAGCATTGGCAAAAGGTTTCACACCTAAAGCTAGCAGATCCCAACTGCAACACCCCCGCTCAAATAGACATTCTATTAGGCAGCGATCTCATACCTCAGATAATACTCGAGGGTGTTAAGAAAATTTCAAACAAACTATTGGCACAAAATACTATTTTTGGGTGGATTCTAAGTGGACTAGTTTCGGAACCAGTTACCACCATGACCGCTCAGGTTGAGGAAATCTCAAACGAATACCTCAGTTCACAATTATCCCATTACTCTAATTTCCCCCCAAGCGGATAAGAGAATTAAAGCAGAAGCTATAGTCTTACCGCAACTAACAAATATGCTTCCAAGCTATCATATAAATAGCAAGCATTGGCAAAAGGTTTCACACCTAAAGCTAGCAGATCCCAACTGCAACACCCCCGCTCAAATAGACATTCTATTAGGCAGCGATCTCATACCTCAGATAATACTCGAGGGTGTTGAGAAAATTTCAAACAAACTATTGGCACAAAATACTATTTTTGGGTGGATCCTAAGTGGACTAGTTTCGGAACCAGTTACCACCATGACCACTCAGGTTGAGGAAATTTCAAACGAGTACCTCAGTTCACAATAATCTCATTACTCTAATTTCCCCCATTGGCAAAAGGTTTCACACCTAAAGCTAGCAGATCCCAACTGCAACACCCCCGCTCAAATAGACATTCTATTAGGCAGCGATCTCATACCTCAGATAATACTCGAGGGTGTTGAGAAAATTTCAAACAAACTATTGGCGCAAAATACTATTTTTGGGTGGATCCTAAGTGGACTAGTTTCGGAACCAGTTACCACCATGACCACTCAGGTTGAGGAAATCTCAAACGAATACCTCAGTTCACAATAATCCCATTACTCTGATTTCCCCCCAAGCGGATAAGAGAATTAAAGCAGAAGCTATAGTCTTACCGCAACTAACAAATATGCTTCCAAGCTATCATATAAATAGCAAGCATTGGCAAAAGGTTTCACACCTAAAGCTAGCAGATCCCAACTGCAACAACCCCGCTCAAATAGACATTCTATTAGGCAGCGATCTCATACCTCAGATAATACTCGAGGGTGTTGAGAAAATTTCACACAAACTATTGGCACAAAATACTATTTTTGGGTGGATCCTAAGTGGACTAGTTTCGGAACCAGTTACCACCATGACCACGCAGGTTGAGGAAATCTCAAACGAATACCTCAGTTCACAATAATCTTACTACTCTAATTTCCCCCCAAGCGGATAAGAGAATTAAAGCAGAAGCTATAGTCTTACCGCAACTAACAAATATGCTTCCAAGCTATCATATAAATAGCAAGCATTGGCAAAAGGTTTCACACCTAAAGCTAGCAGATCCCAACTGTAACACCCCCGCTCAAATAGACATTCTATTAGGCAGCGATCTCATACCTCAGATAATACTCGAGGGTGTTGAGAAAATTTCAAACAAACTATTGGCACAAAATACTATTTTTGGGTGGATCTTAAGTGGACTAGTTTCGGAACCAGTTACCACCATGACCACTCAGGTTGAGGAAATCTCAAACGAGTACCGCAGTTCACAATAATCTCATTACTCTAATTTCCCCCATTGGCACAAGGTTTCACACCTAAAGCTAGCAGATCCCAACTGCAAAGCCCCCGCTCAAAGAGACATTCTATTAGGCAGCGATCTCATACCTCAGATAATACTCGAGGGTGTTGAGAAAATTTCAAACAAACTATTCGCACAAAATACTATTTTTGGGTGGATCCTAAGTGGACTAGTTTCGGAACCAGTTACCACCATGACCACTCAGGTTGAGGAAATCTCAAACGAATACCTCAGTTCACAATAATCCCATTACTCTAATTTCCCCCCAAGCGGATAAGAGAATTAAAGCAGAAGCTATAGTCTTACCGCAACTAACAAATATGCTTCCAAGCTATCATATAAATAGCAAGCATTGGCAAAAGGATTCACACCTAAAGCTAGCAGATCCCAACTGCAACACCCCCGCTCAAATAGACATTCTATTAGGCAGCGATCTCATACCTCAGATAATACTCGAGGGTGTTGAGAAAATTTCAAACAAAGTATTGGCACAAAATACTATTTTTGGGTGGATCCTAAGTGGACTAGTTTCGGGACCAGTTACCACCATGACCACTCATGTTGAGGAAATCTCAAGCGAATACCTCAGTTCACAATAATCCCATTACTCTAATTTCCCCCCAAGCGGATAAGAGGATTAAAGCAGACGCTATAGTCTTACCGCAACTAACAAATATGCTTCCAAGCTATCATATAAATAGCAAGCATTGGCAAAAGGTTTCACACCTAAAGCTAGCAGATCCCAACTGCAACACCCCCGCTCAAATAGACATTCTATTAGGCAGCGATCTCATACCTCAGATAATACTCGAGGGTGTTGAGAAAATTTCAAACAAACTATTGGCACAAAATACTATTTTTGGGTGGATTCTAAGTGGACTAGTTTCGGAACCAGTTACCACCATGACCGCTCAGGTTGAGGAAATCTCAAACGAATACCTCAGTTCACAATTATCCCATTACTCTAATTTCCCCCCAAGCGGATAAGAGAATTAAAGCAGAAGCTATAGTCTTACCGCAACTAACAAATATGCTTCCAAGCTATCATATAAATAGCAAGCATTGGCAAAAGGTTTCACACCTAAAGCTAGCAGATCCCAACTGCAACACCCCCGCTCAAATAGACATTCTATTAGGCAGCGATCTCATACCTCAGATAATACTCGAGGGTGTTGAGAAAATTTCAAACAAACTATTGGCACAAAATACTATTTTTGGGTGGATCCTAAGTGGACTAGTTTCGGAACCAGTTACCACCATGACCACTCAGGTTGAGGAAATTTCAAACGAGTACCTCAGTTCACAATAATCTCATTACTCTAATTTCCCCCATTGGCAAAAGGTTTCACACCTAAAGCTAGCAGATCCCAACTGCAACACCCCCGCTCAAATAGACATTCTATTAGGCAGCGATCTCATACCTCAAATAATACTCGAGGGTGTTGAGAAAATTTCAAACAAACTATTGGCGCAAAATACTATTTTTGGGTGGATCCTAAGTGGACTAGTTTCGGAACCAGTTACCACCATGACCACTCAGGTTGAGGAAATCTCAAACGAATACCTCAGTTCACAATAATCCCATTACTCTGATTTCCCCCCAAGCGGATAAGAGAATTAAAGCAGAAGCTATAGTCTTACCGCAACTAACAAATATGCTTCCAAGCTATCATATAAATAGCAAGCATTGGCAAAAGGTTTCACACCTAAAGCTAGCAGATCCCAACTGCAACACCCCCGCTCAAATAGACATTCTATTAGGCAGCGATCTCATACCTCAGATAATACTCGAGGGTGTTGAGAAAATTTCAAACAAACTATTGGCACAAAATACTATTTTTGGGTGGATTCTAAGTGGACTAGTTTCGGAACCAGTTACCACCATGACCGCTCAGGTTGAGGAAATCTCAAACGAATACCTCAGTTCACAATTATCCCATTACTCTAATTTCCCCCCAAGCGGATAAGAGAATTAAAGCAGAAGCTATAGTCTTACCGCAACTAACAAATATGCTTCCAAGCTATCATATAAATAGCAAGCATTGGCAAAAGGATTCACACCTAAAGCTAGCAGATCCCAACTGCAACACCCCCGCTCAAATAGACATTCTATTAGGCAGCGATCTCATACCTCAGATAATACTCGAGGGTGTTGAGAAAATTTCAAACAAAGTATTGGCACAAAATACTATTTTTGGGTGGATCCTAAGTGGACTAGTTTCGGGACCAGTTACCACCATGACCACTCATGTTGAGGAAATCTCAAGCGAATACCTCAGTTCACAATAATCCCATTACTCTAATTTCCCCCCAAGCGGATAAGAGGATTAAAGCAGACGCTATAGTCTTACCGCAACTAACAAATATGCTTCCAAGCTATCATATAAATAGCAAGCATTGGCAAAAGGTTTCACACCTAAAGCTAGCAGATCCCAACTGCAACACCCCCGCTCAAATAGACATTCTATTAGGCAGCGATCTCATACCTCAGATAATACTCGAGGGTGTTGAGAAAATTTCAAACAAACTATTGGCACAAAATACTATTTTTGGGTGGATTCTAAGTGGACTAGTTTCGGAACCAGTTACCACCATGACCGCTCAGGTTGAGGAAATCTCAAACGAATACCTCAGTTCACAATTATCCCATTACTCTAATTTCCCCCCAAGCGGATAAGAGAATTAAAGCAGAAGCTATAGTCTTACCGCAACTAACAAATATGCTTCCAAGCTATCATATAAATAGCAAGCATTGGCAAAAGGTTTCACACCTAAAGCTAGCAGATCCCAACTGCAACACCCCCGCTCAAATAGACATTCTATTAGGCAGCGATCTCATACCTCAGATAATACTCGAGGGTGTTGAGAAAATTTCAAACAAACTATTGGCACAAAATACTATTTTTGGGTGGATCCTAAGTGGACTAGTTTCGGAACCAGTTACCACCATGACCACTCAGGTTGAGGAAATTTCAAACGAGTACCTCAGTTCACAATAATCTCATTACTCTAATTTCCCCCATTGGCAAAAGGTTTCACACCTAAAGCTAGCAGATCCCAACTGCAACACCCCCGCTCAAATAGACATTCTATTAGGCAGCGATCTCATACCTCAGATAATACTCGAGGGTGTTGAGAAAATTTCAAACAAACTATTGGCGCAAAATACTATTTTTGGGTGGATCCTAAGTGGACTAGTTTCGGAACCAGTTACCACCATGACCACTCAGGTTGAGGAAATCTCAAGCGAATACCTCAGTTCACAATAATCCCATTACTCTAATTTCCCCCCAAGCGGATAAGAGGATTAAAGCAGACGCTATAGTCTTACCGCAACTAACAAATATGCTTCCAAGCTATCATATAAATAGCAAGCATTGGCAAAAGGTTTCACACCTAAAGCTAGCAGATCCCAACTGCAACACCCCCGCTCAAATAGACATTCTATTAGGCAGCGATCTCATACCTCAGATAATACTCGAGGGTGTTGAGAAAATTTCAAACAAAGTATTGGCACAAAATACTATTTTTGGGTGGATCCTAAGTGGACTAGTTTCGGGACCAGTTACCACCATGACCACTCATGTTGAGGAAATCTCAAGCGAATACCTCAGTTCACAATAATCCCATTACTCTAATTTCCCCCCAAGCGGATAAGAGGATTAAAGCAGACGCTATAGTCTTACCGCAACTAACAAATATGCTTCCAAGCTATCATATAAATAGCAAGCATTGGCAAAAGGTTTCACACCTAAAGCTAGCAGATCCCAACTGCAACACCCCCGCTCAAATAGACATTCTATTAGGCAGCGATCTCATACCTCAGATAATACTCGAGGGTGTTGAGAAAATTTCAAACAAACTATTGGCACAAAATACTATTTTTGGGTGGATTCTAAGTGGACTAGTTTCGGAACCAGTTACCACCATGACCGCTCAGGTTGAGGAAATCTCAAACGAATACCTCAGTTCACAATTATCCCATTACTCTAATTTCCCCCCAAGCGGATAAGAGAATTAAAGCAGAAGCTATAGTCTTACCGCAACTAACAAATATGCTTCCAAGCTATCATATAAATAGCAAGCATTGGCAAAAGGTTTCACACCTAAAGCTAGCAGATCCCAACTGCAACACCCCCGCTCAAATAGACATTCTATTAGGCAGCGATCTCATACCTCAGATAATACTCGAGGGTGTTGAGAAAATTTCAAACAAACTATTGGCACAAAATACTATTTTTGGGTGGATCCTAAGTGGACTAGTTTCGGAACCAGTTACCACCATGACCACTCAGGTTGAGGAAATTTCAAACGAGTACCTCAGTTCACAATAATCTCATTACTCTAATTTCCCCCATTGGCAAAAGGTTTCACACCTAAAGCTAGCAGATCCCAACTGCAACACCCCCGCTCAAATAGACATTCTATTAGGCAGCGATCTCATACCTCAGATAATACTCGAGGGTGTTGAGAAAATTTCAAACAAACTATTGGCGCAAAATACTATTTTTGGGTGGATCCTAAGTGGACTAGTTTCGGAACCAGTTACCACCATGACCACTCAGGTTGAGGAAATCTCAAACGAATACCTCAGTTCACAATAATCCCATTACTCTGATTTCCCCCCAAGCGGATAAGAGAATTAAAGCAGAAGCTATAGTCTTACCGCAACTAACAAATATGCTTCCAAGCTATCATATAATATAAATAGTAAGCATTGGCAAAAGGTTTCACACCTAAAGCTAGCAGATCCCAACTGCAACACCCCCGCTCAAATAGACATTCTATTAGGCAGCGATGTTATACCTCAGATAATACTCGAGGGTGTTGAGAAAATTTCAAACAAACTATTGGCACAAAATACTATTTTTGGGTGGATCCTAAGTGGACTAGTTTCGGAACCAGTTACCACCATGACCACTCAGGTTGAGGAAATCCCAAACGAATACCTCAGTTCTTATTACAATAATCTTATTACTCTAATTTCCCCCCAAGCGGATAAGAGAATTAAAGCAGAAGCTATAGTCTTACCGCAACTAACAAATATGCTTCCAAGCTATCATATAAATAGCAAGCATTGGAAAAGGGTTTCACACATAAAGCTAGCAGATCCCAACTGCAACACCCCCGCTCAAATAGACATTCTATTAGGCAGCGATTTCATACCTCAGATAATACTCGAGGGTGTTGAGAAAATTTCAAACAGACTATTGGCGCAAAATACTATTTAAGGGTGGATCCTAAGTGGACTAATTTCGGAACCAGTTACCACCATGACCACTCAGGTTGAGGAAATCTCAAACGAATACCTCAGTTCACAATAATCCCATTACTCTAATTTCCCCCCAAGCGGATAAGAGAATTAAAGCAGAAGCTATAGTCTTACCGCAACTAACAAATATGCTTCCAAGCTATCATATAATATAAATAGCAAGCATTGGCAAAAGGTTTCACACCTAAAGCTAGCAGATCCCAACTGCAACACCCCCGCTCAAATAGACATTCTATTAGGCAGCGATCTCATACCTCAGATAATACTCGAGGGTGTTGAGAAAATTTCAAACAAACTATTGGCGCAAAATACTATTTTTGGGTGGATCCTAAGTGGACTAGTTTCGGAACCAGTTACCACCATGACCACTCAGGTTGAGGAAATCCCAAACGAATACCTCAGTTCTTATTACAATAATCTTATTACTCTAATTTCCCCCCAAGCGGATAAGAGAATTAAAGCAGAATCTATAGTCTTACCGCAACTAACAAATATGCTTCCAAGCTATCATATAAATAGCAAGCATTGGAAAAGCGTTTCACACCTCAAGCTAGCAGATCCCAATTGCAACACCCCCGCTCAAATAGACATTCTATTAGGCAGCGATCTCATACCTCAGATAATACTCGGGGATGTTGAGAAAATTTCACACAAACTATTGACACAAAATACTATTTTTGGGTGGATCCTAAGTGGACTAGTTTCGGAACCAGTTACCACCATGACCACGCAGGTTGAGGAAATCTCAAACGAATACCTCAGTTCACAATAATCTTACTACTCTAATTTCTCCCCAAGAGGATAAGAGAATTAAAGCAGAAGCTATAGTCTTACCGCAACTAACAAATATGCTTCCAAGCTATCATATAAATAGCAAGCATTGGCAAAAGGTTTCATACCTAAAGCTAGCAGATCCCAACTGCAACACCTCCGCTCAAATAGACATTCTATTAGGCAGCGATCTCATACCTCAGATAATACTCGAGGGTGTTGAGAAAATTTCAAACAAACTATTGGCGCAAAATACTATTTTTGGGTGGATCCTAAGTGGACTAGTTTCGGAACCAGCTACCACCATGACCACTCAGGTTGAGGAAATCTCAAACGAATACCTCAGTTCACAATAATTCCATTACTCTAATTTCCCCCCAAGCGGATAAGAGAATTAAAGCAGAAGCTATAGTCTTACCGCAACTAACAAATATGCTTCCAAGCTATCATATAAATAGCAAGCATTGGCAAAAGGTTTCACACCTAAAGCTAGCAGATCCCAACTGTAACACCCCCGCTCAAATAGACATTCTATTAGGCAGCGATCTCATACCTCAGATAATACTCGAGGGTGTTGAGAAAATTTCAAACAAACTATTGGCACAAAATACTATTTTTGGGTGGATCTTAAGTGGACTAGTTTCGGAACCAGTTACCACCATGACCACTCAGGTTGAGGAAATCTCAAACGAGTACCTCAGTTCACAATAATCTCATTACTCTAATTTCCCCCATTGGCAAAAGGTTTCACACCTAAAGCTAGCAGATCCCAACTGCAAAGCCCCCGCTCAAAGAGACATTCTATTAGGCAGCGATCTCATACCTCAGATAATACTCGAGGGTGTTGAGAAAATTTCAAACAAACTATTCGCACAAAATACTATTTTTGGGTGGATCCTAAGTGGACTAGTTTCGGAACCAGTTACCACCATGACCACTCAGGTTGAGGAAATCTCAAACGAATACCTCAGTTCACAATAATCCCATTACTCTAATTTCCCCCCAAGCGGATAAGAGAATTAAAGCAGAAGCTATAGTCTTACCGCAACTAACAAATATGCTTCCAAACTATCATATAAATAGCAAGCATTGGCAAAAGGTTTCACACCTAAAGCTAGCAGATCCCAACTGCAACACCCCCGCTCAAATAGACATTCTATTAGGCAGCGATCTCATACCTCAGATAATACTCGAGGGTGTTGAGAAAATTTCAAACAAACTATTGGCGCAAAATACTATTTTTGGGTGGATCCTAAGTGGACTAGTTTCGGAACCAGTTACCACCATGACCACCCAGGTTGAGGAAATCCCAAACGAATACCTCAGTTCTTATTACAATAATCTTATTACTCTAATTTCCCCCCAAGCGGATAAGAGAATTAAAGCAGAAGCTATAGTCTTACCGCAACTAACAAATATGCTTCCAAACTATCATATAAATAGCAAGCATTGGCAAAAGGTTTCACACCTAAAGCTAGCAGATCCCAACTGCAACACCCCCGCTCAAATAGACATTCTATTAGGCAGCGATCTCATACCTCAGATAATACTCGAGGGTGTTGAGAAAATTTCAAACAAACTATTGGCACAAAATACTATTTTTGGGTGGATCTTAAGTGGACTAGTTTCGGAACCAGTTACCACCATGACCACTCAGGTTGAGCAAATCTCAAACGAGTACCTCAGTTCACAATAATCTCATTACTCTAATTTCCCCCATTGTCAAAAGGTTTCACACCTAAAGCTAGCAGATCCCAACTGCAACACCCCCGCTCAAATAGACATTCTATTAGGCAGCGATGTTATACCTCAGATAATACTCGAGGGTGTTGAGAAAATTTCAAACAAACTATTGGCACAAAATACTATTTTTGGGTGGATCCTAAGTGGACTAGTTTCGGAACCAGTTACCACCATGACCACTCAGGTTGAGGAAATCCCAAACGAATACCTCAGTTCTTATTACAATAATCTTATTACTCTAATTTCCCCCCAAGCGGATAAGAGAATTAAAGCAAAAGCTATAGTCTTACCGCAACTAACAAATATGCTTCCAAGCTATCATATAATATAAATAGCAAGCATTGGCAAAAGGTTTCACACCTAAAGCTAGCAGATCCCAACTGCAACACCCCCGCTCAAATAGACATTCTATTAGGCAGCGATCTCATACCTCAGATAATACTCGAGGGTGTTGAGAAAATTTCAAACAGACTATTGGCGCAAAATACTATTTAAGGGTGGATCCTAAGTGGACTAATTTCGGAACCAGTTACCACCATGACCACTCAGGTTGAGGAAATCCCAAACGAATACCTCAGTTCTTATTACAATAATCTTATTACTCTAATTTCCCCCCAAGCGGATAAGAGAATTAAAGCAGAAGCTATAGTCTTACCGCAACTAACAAATATGCTTCCAAGCTATCATATAATATAAATAGCAAGCATTGGCAAAAGGTTTCACACCTAAAGCTAGCAGATCCCAACTGCAACACCCCCGCTCAAATAGACATTCTATTAGGCAGCGATGTTATACCTCAGATAATACTCGAGGGTGTTGAGAAAATTTCAAACAAACTATTGGCACAAAATACTATTTTTGGGTGGATCCTAAGTGGACTAGTTTCGGAACCAGTTACCACCATGACCACTCAGGTTGAGGAAATCCCAAACGAATACCTCAGTTCTTATTACAATAATCTTATTACTCTAATTTCCCCCCAAGCGGATAAGAGAATTAAAGCAGAAGCTATAGTCTTACCGCAACTAACAAATATGCTTCCAAGCTATCATATAAATAGCAAGCATTGGAAAAGGGTTTCACACATAAAGCTAGCAGATCCCAACTGCAACACCCCCGCTCAAATAGACATTCTATTAGGCAGCGATTTCATACCTCAGATAATACTCGAGGGTGTTGAGAAAATTTCAAACAGACTATTGGCGCAAAATACTATTTAAGGCTGGATCCTAAGTGGACTAATTTCGGAACCAGTTACCACCATGACCACTCAGGTTGAGGAAATCTCAAACGAATACCTCAGTTCACAATAATCCCATTACTCTAATTTCCCCCCAAGCGGATAAGAGAATTAAAGCAGAAGCTATAGTCTTACCGCAACTAACAAATATGCTTCCAAGCTATCATATAATATAAATAGCAAGCATTGGCAAAAGGTTTCACACCTAAAGCTAGCAGATCCCAACTGCAACACCCCCGCTCAAATAGACATTCTATTAGGCAGCGATCTCATACCTCAGATAATACTCGAGGGTGTTGAGAAAATTTCAAACAAACTATTGGCGCAAAATACTATTTTTGGGTGGATCCTAAGTGGACTAGTTTCGGAACCAGTTACCACCATGACCACTCAGGTTGAGGAAATCCCAAACGAATACCTCAGTTCTTATTACAATAATCTTATTACTCTAATTTCCCCCCAAGCGGATAAGAGAATTAAAGCAGAATCTATAGTCTTACCGCAACTAACAAATATGCTTCCAAGCTATCATATAAATAGCAAGCATTGGAAAAGCGTTTCACACCTCAAGCTAGCAGATCCCAATTGCAACACCCCCGCTCAAATAGACATTCTATTAGGCAGCGATCTCATACCTCAGATAATACTCGGGGATGTTGAGAAAATTTCACACAAACTATTGACACAAAATACTATTTTTGGGTGGATCCTAAGTGGACTAGTTTCGGAACCAGTTACCACCATGACCACGCAGGTTGAGGAAATCTCAAACGAATACCTCAGTTCACAATAATCTTACTACTCTAATTTCTCCCCAAGAGGATAAGAGAATTAAAGCAGAAGCTATAGTCTTACCGCAACTAACAAATATGCTTCCAAGCTATCATATAAATAGCAAGCATTGGCAAAAGGTTTCACACCTAAAGCTAGCAGATCCCAACTGCAACACCTCCGCTCAAATAGACATTCTATTAGGCAGCGATCTCATACCTCAGATAATACTCGAGGGTGTTGAGAAAATTTCAAACAAACTATTGGCGCAAAATACTATTTTTGGGTGGATCCTAAGTGGACTAGTTTCGGAACCAGCTACCACCATGACCACTCAGGTTGAGGAAATCTCAAACGAATACCTCAGTTCACAATAATTCCATTACTCTAATTTCCCCCCAAGCGGATAAGAGAATTAAAGCAGAAGCTATAGTCTTACCGCAACTAACAAATATGCTTCCAAGCTATCATATAAATAGCAAGCATTGGCAAAAGGTTTCACACCTAAAGCTAGCAGATCCCAACTGTAACACCCCCGCTCAAATAGACATTCTATTAGGCAGCGATCTCATACCTCAGATAATACTCGAGGGTGTTGAGAAAATTTCAAACAAACTATTGGCACAAAATACTATTTTTGGGTGGATCTTAAGTGGACTAGTTTCGGAACCAGTTACCACCATGACCACTCAGGTTGAGGAAATCTCAAACGAGTACCTCAGTTCACAATAATCTCATTACTCTAATTTCCCCCATTGGCAAAAGGTTTCACACCTAAAGCTAGCAGATCCCAACTGCAAAGCCCCCGCTCAAAGAGACATTCTATTAGGCAGCGATCTCATACCTCAGATAATACTCGAGGGTGTTGAGAAAATTTCAAACAAACTATTCGCACAAAATACTATTTTTGGGTGGATCCTAAGTGGACTAGTTTCGGAACCAGTTACCACCATGACCACTCAGGTTGAGGAAATCTCAAACGAATACCTCAGTTCACAATAATCCCATTACTCTAATTTCCCCCCAAGCGGATAAGAGAATTAAAGCAGAAGCTATAGTCTTACCGCAACTAACAAATATGCTTCCAAACTATCATATAAATAGCAAGCATTGGCAAAAGGTTTCACACCTAAAGCTAGCAGATCCCAACTGCAACACCCCCGCTCAAATAGACATTCTATTAGGCAGCGATCTCATACCTCAGATAATACTCGAGGGTGTTGAGAAAATTTCAAACAAACTATTGGCGCAAAATACTATTTTTGAGTGGATCCTAAGTGGACTAGTTTCGGAACCAGTTACCACCATGACCACTCAGGTTGAGGAAATCTCAAACGAATACCTCAGTTCTTATTACAATAATCTTATTACTCTAATTTCCCCCCAAGCGGATAAGAGAATTAAAGCAGAAGCTATAGTCTTACCGCAACTAACAAATATGCTTCCAAACTATCATATAAATAGCAAGCATTGGCAAAAGGTTTCACACCTAAAGCTAGCAGATCCCAACTGCAACACCCCCGCTCAAATAGACATTCTATTAGGCAGCGATCTCATACCTCAGATAATACTCGAGGGTGTTGAGAAAATTTCAAACAAACTATTGGCACAAAATACTATTTTTGGGTGGATCTTAAGTGGACTAGTTTCGGAACCAGTTACCACCATGACCACTCAGGTTGAGCAAATCTCAAACGAGTACCTCAGTTCACAATAATCTCATTACTCTAATTTCCCCCATTGTCAAAAGGTTTCACACCTAAAGCTAGCAGATCCCAACTGCAACACCCCCGCTCAAATAGACATTCTATTAGGCAGCGATCTCATACCTCAGATAATACTCGAGGGTGTTGAGAAAATTTCAAACAGACTATTGGCGCAAAATACTATTTAAGGGTGGATCCTAAGTGGACTAATTTCGGAACCAGTTACCACCATGACCACTCAGGTTGAGGAAATCTCAAACGAATACCTCAGTTCACAATAATCCCATTACTCTAATTTCCCCCCAAGAGGATAAGAGAATTAAAGCAGAAGCTATAGTCTTACCGCAACTAACAAATATGCTTCCAAGCTATCATATAAATAGCAAGCATTGGCAAAAGGTTTCACACCTAAAGCTAGCAGATCCCAACTGCAACACCTCCGCTCAAATAGACTTTCTATTAGGCAGCGATCTCATACCTCAGATAATACTCGAGGGTGTTGAGAAAATTTCAAACAAACTATTGGCGCAAAATACTATTTTTGGGTGGATCCTAAGTGGACTAGTTTCGGAACCAGCTACCACCATGACCACTCAGGTTGAGGAAATCTCAAACGAATACCTCAGTTCACAATAATTCCATTACTCTAATTTCCCCCCAAGCGGATAAGAGAATTAAAGCAGAAGCTATAGTCTTACCGCAACTAACAAATATGCTTCCAAGCTATCTTATAAATAGCAAGCATTGGCAAAAGGTTTCACACCTAAAGCTAGCAGATCCCAACTGTAACACCCCCGCTCAAATAGACATTCTATTAGGCAGCGATCTCATACCTCAGATAATACTCGAGGGTGTTGAGAAAATTTCAAACAAACTATTGGCACAAAATACTATTTTTGGGTGGATCCTAAGTGGATTAGTTTCGGAACCAGTTACCACCATGACCACTCAGGTTGAGCAAATCTCAAACGAGTACCTCAGTTCACAATAATCTCATTACTCTAATTTCCCCCATTGGCAAAAGGTTTCACACCTAAAGCTAGCAGATCCCAACTGCAAAGCCCCCGCTCAAAGAGACATTCTATTAGGCAGCGATCTCATACCTCAGATAATACTCGAGGGTGTTGAGAAAATTTCAAACAAACTATTCGCACAAAATACTATTTTTGGGTGGATCCTAAGTGGACTAGTTTCGGAACCAGTTAAAACCATGACCACTCAGGTTGAGGAAATCTCAAACGAATACCTCAGTTCACAATAATCCCATTACTCTAATTTCCCCCCAAGCGGATAAGAGAATGAAAGCAGAAGCTATAGTCTTACCGCAACTAACAAATATGCTTCCAAACTATCATATAAATAGCAAGCATTGGCAAAAGGTTTCACACCTAAAGCTAGCAGATCCCAACTGCAATACCCCCGCTCAAATAGACATTCTATTAGGCAGCGCTCTCATACCTCAGATAATACTCGAGGGTGTTGAGAAAATTTCAAAGAAACTATTGGCACAAAATACTATTTTTGGGTGGATCCTAAGTGGACTAGTTTCGGAACCAGTTACCACCATGACCACTCAGGTTGAGGAAATCTCAAACGAATACCTCAGTTCACAATTATCCCATTACTCTAATTTCCCCCAAGCGGATAAGAGAATTAAAGCAGAAGCTATAGTCTTACCGCAACTAACAAATATGCTTCCAAACTATCATATAAATAGCAAGCATTGGCAAAAGGTTTCAAACCTAAAGCTAGCAGATCCCAACTGCAAAGCCCCCGCTCAAAGAGACATTCTATTAGGCAGCGATCTCATACCTCAGATAATACTCGAGGGTGTTGAGAAAATTTCAAACAAACTATTCGCACAAAATACTATTTTTGGGTGGATCTTAAGTGGACTAGTTTCGGAACCAGTTACCACCATGACCACTCAGGTTGAGGAAATCCCAAAGGAATACCTCAGTTCTTATTACAATAATCTTATTACTCTAATTTCCCCCCAAGCGGATAAGCGGATTAAAGCAGACGCTATAGTCTTACCGCAACTAACAAATATGCTTCCAAGCTATCATATAAATAGCAAGCATTGGCAAAAGGTTTCACACCTAAAGCTAGCAGATCCCAACTGCAAAGCCCCCGCTCAAAGAGACATTCTATTAGGCAGCGATCTCATACCTCAGATAATACTCGAGGGTGTTGAGAAAATTTCAAACAAACTATTCGCACAAAATACTATTTTTGGGTGGATCCTAAGTGGACTAGTTTCGGAACCAGTTACCACCATGACCACTCAGGTTGAGGAAATCTCAAACGAATACCTCAGTTCACAATAATCCCATTACTCTAATTTCCCCCCAAGTGGATAAGAGAATTAAAGCAGAAGCTATAGTCTTACCGCAACTAACAAATATGCTTCCAAACTATCATATAAATAGCAAGCATTGGCAAAAGGTTTCACACCTAAAGCTAGCAGATCCCAACTGCAATACCCCCGCTCAAATAGACATTCTACTAGGCAGCGCTCTCATACCTCAGATAATACTCGAGGGTGTTGAGAAAATTTCAAAGAAACTATTGGCACAAAATACTATTTTTGGGTGGATCCTAAGTGGACTAGTTTCGGAACCAGTTACCACCATGACCACTCAGGTTGAGGAAATCTCAAACGAATACCTCAGTTCACAATTATCCCATTACTCTAATTTCCCCCAAGCGGATAAGAGAATTAAAGCAGAAGCTATAGTCTTACCGCAACTAACAAATATGCTTCCAAACTATCATATAAATAGCAAGCATTGGCAAAAGGTTTCAAACCTAAAGCTAGCAGATCCCAACTGCAAAGCCCCCGCTCAAAGAGACATTCTATTAGGCAGCGATCTCATACCTCAGATAATACTCGAGGGTGTTGAGAAAATTTCAAACAAACTATTCGCACAAAATACTATTTTTGGGTGGATCTTAAGTGGACTAGTTTCGGAACCAGTTACCACCATGACCACTCAGGTTAAGGAAATCCCAAACGAATACCTCAGTTCTTATTACAATAATCTTATTACTCTAATTTCCCCCCAAGCGGATAAGCGGATTAAAGCAGACGCTATAGTCTTACCGCAACTAACAAATATGCTTCCAAGCTATCATATAAATAGCAAGCATTGGCAAAAGGTTTCACACCTAAAGCTAGCAGATCCCAACTGCAACACTCCGCTCAAATAGACATTCTTTTAGGCAGCGATCTCATACCTCAGATAATACTCGTGGGTGTTGAGAAAATTTCAAACAAACTATTGGCACAAAATACTATTTTTGGGTGGATTCTAAGTGGACTAGTTTCGGAACCAGTTACCACCATGACCGCTCAGGTTGAGGAAATCTCAAACGAATACCTCAGTTCACAATTATCCCATTACTCTAATTTCCCCCCAAGCGGATAAGAGAATTAAAGCAGAAGCTATAGTCTTACCGCAACTAACAAATATGCTTCCAAGCTATCATATAAATAGCAAGCATTGGCAAAAGGTTTCACACCTAAAGCTAGCAGATCCCAACTGCAACACCCCCGCTCAAATAGACATTCTATTAGGCAGCGATCTCATACCTCAGATAATACTCGAGGGTGTTGAGAAAATTTCAAACAAACTATTGGCACAAAATACTATTTTTGGGTGGATCCTAAGTGGACTAGTTTCAGAACCAGTTACCACCATGACCACTCAGGTTGAGGAAATCCCAAACGAATACCTCAGTTCTTATTACAATAATCTTATTACTCTAATTTCCCCCCAAGCGGATAAGAGAATTAAAGCAGAAGCTATAGTCTTACCGCAACTAACAAATATGCTTCCAAGCTATCATATAAATAGCAAGCATTGGCAAAAGGTTTCACACCTAAAGCTAGCAGATCCCAACTGCAACACCCCCGCTCAAATAGACATTCTATTAGGCAGCGATCTCATACCTCAGATAATACTCGAGGGTGTTGAGAAAATTTCAAACAAACTATTGGCACAAAATACTATTTTTGGGTGGATCCTAAGTGGACTAGTTTCGGAACCAGTTACCACCATGACCACTCAGGTTGAGGAAACCTCAAACGAATACCTCAGTTCACAATAATTCCATTACTCTAATTTCCCCCCAAGCGGATAAGAGAATTAAAGCAGAAGCTATAGTCTTACCGCAACTAACAAATATGCTTCCAAGCTATCATATAAATAGCAAGCATTTACAAAAGCTTTCACACCTAAAGCTAGAAGACCCCAACTGCAACACCTCCGCTCAAATAGACATTCTATTAGGCAGCGATCTCATACCTCAGAAATTACTCGAGGGTGTTGAGAAAATTTCAAACAAACTATTGGCACAAAATACTATTTTTGGGTGGATCCTAAGTGGACTAGTTTCGGAACCAGCTACCACCATGACCACTCAGGTTGAGGAAATCTCAAACGAATACCTCAGTTCACAATAATCCCATTACTCTAATTTCCCCCCAAGCGGATAAGAGAATTAAAGCAGAAGCTATAGTCTTACCGCAACTAACAAATATGCTTCCAAGCTATCATATAAATAGCAAGCATTGGCAAAAGGTTTCACACCTAAAGCTAGCAGATCCCAACTGCAACACGCCCGCTCAAATAGACATTCTATTAGGCAGCGATCTCATACCTCAGAAAATACTCGAGGCTGTTGAGAAAATTTCAAACAAACTATTGGCACAAAATACTATTTTTGGGTTGGTCCTAAGTGGACTAGTTTCGGAACCAGCTACCACCATGACCACTCAGGTTGAGGAAATCTCAAACGAATACCTCAGTTCACAATAATCCCATTACTCTAATTTCCTCCCAAGCGGATAAGAGAATTAAAGCAGAAGCTATAGTCTTACCGCAACTAACAAATATGCTTCCAAGCTATCATATAAATAGCAAGCATTGGCAAAAGGTTTCACACCTAAAGCTAGCAGATCCCAACTGCAACACCCCCGCTCAAATAGACATTCTATTAGGCAGCGATCTCATACCTCAGATAATACTAGAGGGTGTTGAGAAAATTTCAAACAAACTATTGGCACAAAATACTATTTTTGGGTGGATCTTAAGTGGACTAGTTTCGGAACCAGTTACCACCATGACCACTCAGGTTGAGGAAATCTCAAACGAGTACCTCAGTTCACAATAATCTCATCACTCTAATTTCCCCCATTGGCAAAAGGTTTCACACCTAAAGCTAGCAGATCCCAACTGCAACACCCCCGCTCAAATAGACATTCTATTAGGCAGCGATCTCATACCTCAGATAATACTCGAGGGTGTTGAGAAAATTTCAAACAAACTATTGGCACAAAATACTATTTTTGGGTGGATCCTAAGTGGACTAGTTTCGGAACCAGTTACCACCATGACCACTCGGGTTAAGGAAATCTCAAACGAATACCTCAGTTCACAATAATCCCATTACTCTAATTTCCCCCCAAGCGGATAAGAGAATTAAAGCAGAAGCTATAGTCTCACCGCAACTAACAAATATGCTTCCAAGCTATCATATAAATAGCAAGCATTGGCAAAAGGTTTCACACCTAAAGCTAGCAGATCCCAACTGCAACACCCCCGCTCAAATAGACATTCTATTAGGCAGCGATGTCATACCTCAGATAATACTCGAGGGTGTTGAGAAAATTTCAAACAAACTATTGGCACAAAATACTATTTTTGGGTGGATCCTAAGTGGACTAGTTTCGGAACCAGTTACCACCATGACCACTCAGGTTGAGGAAATCCCAAACGAATACCTCAGTTCTTATTACAATAATCTTATTACTCTAATTTCCCTCCAAGCGGATAAGAGAATTAAAGCAGAAGCTATAGTCTTACCGCAACTAACAAATATGCTTCCAAGCTATCATATAAATAGCAAGCATTGGAAAAGGGTTTCACACATAAAGCTAGCAGATCCCAACTGCAACACCCCCGCTCAAATAGACATTCTATTAGGCAGCGATCTCATACCTCAGATAATACTCGAGGGTGTTGAGAAAATTTCAAACAGACTATTGGCGCAAAATACTATTTTTGGGTGGATCCTAAGTGGACTAATTTCGGAACCAGTTACCACCATGACCACTCAGGTTGAGGAAATCTCAAACGAATACCTCAGTTCACAATAATCCCATTACTCTAATTTCCCCCCAAGCGGATAAGAGAATTAAAGCAGAAGCTATAGTCTTACCGCAACTAACAAATATGCTTCCAAGCTATCATATAATATAAATAGCAAGCATTGGCAAAAGGTTTCACACCTAAAGCTAGCAGATCCCAACTGCAACACCACCGCTCAAATAGACATTCTATTAGGCAGCGATCTCATACCTCAGATAATACTCGAGGGTGTTGAGAAAATTTCAAACAAATTATTGGCGCAAAATACTATTTTTGGGTGGATCCTAAGTGGACTAGTTTCGGAACCAGTTACCACCATGACCACTCAGGTTGAGGAAATCCCAAACGAATACCTCAGTTCTTATTACAATAATCTTATTACTCTAATTTCCCCCCAAGCGGATAAGAGAATTAAAGCAGAAGCTATAGTCTTACCGCAACTAACAAATATGCTTCCAAGCTATCATATAAATAGCAAGCATTGGAAAAGGGTTTCACACCTCAAGCTAGCAGATCCCAATTGCAACACCCCCGCTCAAATAGACATTCTATTAGGCAGCGATCTCATACCTCAGATAATACTCGGGGATGTTGAGAAAATTTCACACAAACTATTGGCACAAAATACTATTTTTGGGTGGATCCTAAGTGGACTAGTTTCGGAACCAGTTACCACCATGACCAC
Organism: Bactrocera oleae; assembly: GCF_042242935.1. NCBI lineage: Eukaryota > Metazoa > Arthropoda > Insecta > Diptera > Tephritidae > Bactrocera > Bactrocera oleae. Next base: position 11,480,095 of record NC_091541.1, on the reverse strand, counting down.
GCAGGTTGAGGAAATCTCAAACGAATACCTCAGTTCACAATAATCTTACTACTCTAATTTCTCCCCAAGAGGATAAGAGAATTAAAGCAGAAGCTATAGTCTTACCGCAACTAACAAATATGCTTCCAAGCTATCATATAAATAGCAAGCATTGGCAAAAGGTTTCACACCTAAAGCTAGCAGATCCCAACTGCAACACCTCCGCTCAAATAGACATTCTATTAGGCAGCGATCTCATACCTCAGATAATACTCGAGGGTGTTGAGAAAATTTCAAACAAACTATTGGCGCAAAATACTATTTTTGGGTGGATCCTAAGTGGACTAGTTTCGGAACCAGCTACCACCATGACCACTCAGGTTGAGGAAATCTCAAACGAATACCTCAGTTCACAATAATCCCATTACTCTAATATTCCCCCAAGCGGATAAGAGAATTAAAGCAGAAGCTATAGTCTTACCGCAACTAACAAATATGCTTCCAAGCTATCATATAAATAGCAAGCATTGGCAAAAGGTTTCACACCTAAAGCTAGCAGATCCCAACTGTAACACCCCCGCTCAAATAGACATTCTATTAGGCAGCGATCTCATACCTCAGATAATACTCGAGGGTGTTGAGAAAATTTCAAACAAACTATTGGCACAAAATACTATTTTTGGGTGGATCTTAAGTGGACTAGTTTCGGAACCAGTTACCACCATGACCACTCAGGTTGAGCAAATCTCAAACGAGTACCTCAGTTCACAATAATCTCATTACTCTAATTTCCCCCATTGGCAAAAGGTTTCACACCTAAAGCTAGCAGATCCCAACTGCAAAGCCCCCGCTCAAAGAGACATTCTATTAGGCAGCGATCTCATACCTCAGATAATACTCGAGGGTGTTGAGAAAATTTCAAACAAACTATTCGCACAAAATACTATTTTTGGGTGGATCCTAAGTGGACTAGTTTCGGAACCAGTTACCACCATGACCACTCAGGTTGAGGAAATCTCAAACGAATACCTCAGTTCACAATAATCCCATTACTCTAATTTCCCCCCAAGCGGATAAGAGAATTAAAGCAGAAGCTATAGTCTTACCGCAACTAACAAATATGCTTCCAAACTATCATATAAATAGCAAGCATTGGCAAAAGGTTTCACACCTAAAGCTAGCAGATCCCAACTGCAACACCCCCGCTCAAATAGACATTCTATTAGGCAGCGATCTCATACCTCAGATAATACTCGAGGGTGTTGAGAAAATTTCAAACAAACTATTGGCGCAAAATACTATTTTTGGGTGGATCCTAAGTGGACTAGTTTCGAAACCAGTTACCACCTTGACCACTCAGGTTGAGGAAATCCCAAACGAATACCTCAGTTCTTATTACAATAATCTTATTACTCTAATTTCCCCCCAAGCGGATAAGAGAATTAAAGCAGAAGCTATAGTCTTACCGCAACTAACAAATATGCTTCCAAACTATCATATAAATAGCAAGCATTGGCAAAAGGTTTCACACCTAAAGCTAGCAGATCCCAACTGCAACACCCCCGCTCAAATAGACATTCTATTAGGCAGCGATCTCATACCTCAGATAATACTCGAGGGTGTTGAGAAAATTTCAAACAAACTATTGGCACAAAATACTATTTTTGGGTGGATCTTAAGTGGACTAGTTTCGGAACCAGTTACCACCATGACCACTCAGGTTGAGCAAATCTCAAACGAGTACCTCAGTTCACAATAATCTCATTACTCTAATTTCCCCCATTGCAAAAGGTTTCACACCTAAAGCTAGCAGATCCTAACTGCAACACCCCCGCTCAAATAGACATTCTATTAGGCAGCGATCTCATACCTCAGATAATACTCGAGGGTGTTGAGAAAATTTCAAACAGACTATTGGCGCAAAATACTATTTAAGGGTGGATCCTAAGTGGACTAATTTCGGAACCAGTTACCACCATGACCACTCAGGTTGAGGAAATCTCAAACGAATACCTCAGTTCACAATAATCCCATTAATCTAATTTCCCCCCAAGCGGATAAGAGAATTAAAGCAGAAGCTATAGTCTTACCGCAACTAACAAATATGCTTCCAAGCTATCATATAATATAAATAGCAATCATTGGCAAAAGGTTTCACACCTAAAGCTAGCAGATCCCAACTGCAACACCCCCGCTCAAATAGACATTCTATTAGGCAGCGATCTCATAACTCAGATAATACTCGAGGGTGTTGAGAAAATTTCAAACAAACTATTGGCGCAAAATACTATTTTTGGGTGGATCCTAAGTGGACTAGTTTCGGAACCAGTTACCACCATGACCACTCAGGTTGAGGAAATCCCAAACGAATACCTCAGTTCTTATTACAATAATCTTATTACTCTAATTTCCCCCCAAGCGGATAAGAGAATTAAAGCAGAAGCTATAGTCTTACCGCAACTAACAAATATGCTTCCAAGCTATCATATAAATAGCAAGCATTGGAAAAGGGTTTCACACCTCAAGCTAGCAGATCCCAATTGCAACACCCCCGCTCAAATAGACATTCTATTAGGCAGCGATCTCATACCTCAGATAATACTCGAGGGTGTTGAGAAAATTTCAAACAAACTATTGGCGCAAAATACTATTTTTGGGTGGATCCTAAGTGGACTAGTTTCGGAACCAGCTACCACCATGACCACTCAGGTTGAGGAAATCTCAAACGAATACCTCAGCTCACAATAATTCCATTACTCTATTTTCCCCCCAAGAGGATAAGAGAATTAAAGCAGAAGCTATAGTCTTACCGCAACTAACAAATATGCTTCCAAGCTATCATATAAATAGCAAGCATTGGCAAAAGGTTTCACACCTAAAGCTAGCAGATCCCAACTGTAACACCCCCGCTCAAATAGACATTCTATTAGGCAGCGATCTCATACCTCAGATAATACTCGAGGGTGTTGAGAAAATTTCAAACAAACTATTGGCACAAAATACTATTTTTGGGTGGATCCTAAGTGGACTAGTTTCGGAACCAGTTACCACCATGACCACTCAGGTTGAGCAAATCTCAAACGAGTACCTCAGTTCACAATAATCTCATTACTCTAATTTCCCCCATTGGCAAAAGGTTTCACACCTAAAGCTAGCAGATCCCAACTGCAAAGCCCCCGCTCAAAGAGACATTCTATTAGGCAGCGATCTCATACCTCAGATAATACTCGAGGGTGTTGAGAAAATTTCAAACAAACTATTCGCACAAAATACTATTTTTGGGTGGATCCTAAGTGGACTAGTTTCGGAACCAGTTACCACCATGACCACTCAGGTTGAGGAAATCTCAAACGAATACCTCAGTGCACAATAATCCCATTACTCTAATTTCCCCCCAAGCGGATAAGAGAATTAAAGCAGAAGCTATAGTCTTACCGCAACTAACAAATATGCTTCCAAGCTATCATATAAATAGCAAGCATTGGCAAAAGGTTTCACACCTAAAGCTAGCAGATCCCAACTGCAACACCTCCGCTCAAATAGACTTTCTATTAGGCAGCGATCTCATACCTCAGATAATACTCGAGGGTGTTGAGAAAATTTCAAACAAACTATTGGCGCAAAATACTATTTTTGGGTGGATCCTAAGTGGACTAGTTTCGGAACCAGTTACCACCATGACCACGCAGGTTGAGGAAATCTCAAACGAATACCTCAGTTCACAATAATCTTACTACTCTAATTTCTCCCCAAGAGGATAAGAGAATTAAAGCAGAAGCTATAGTCTTACCGCAACTAACAAATATGCTTCCAAGCTATCATATAAATAGCAAGCATTGGCAAAAGGTTTCACACCTAAAGCTAGCAGATCCCAACTGCAACACCTCCGCTCAAATAGACTTTCTATTAGGCAGCGATCTCATACCTCAGATAATACTCGAGGGTGTTGAGAAAATTTCAAACAAACTATTGGCGCAAAATACTATTTTTGGGTGGATCCTAAGTGGACTAGTTTCGGAACCAGCTACCACCATGACCACTCAGGTTGAGGAAATCTCAAACGAATACCTCAGCTCACAATAATTCCATTACTCTATTTTCCCCCCAAGAGGATAAGAGAATTAAAGCAGAAGCTATAGTCTTACCGCAACTAACAAATATGCTTCCAAGCTATCATATAAATAGCAAGCATTGGCAAAAGGTTTCACACCTAAAGCTAGCAGATCCCAACTGTAACACCCCCGCTCAAATAGACATTCTATTAGGCAGCGATCTCATACCTCAGATAATACTCGAGGGTGTTGAGAAAATTTCAAACAAACTATTGGCACAAAATACTATTTTTGGGTGGATCCTAAGTGGACTAGTTTCGGAACCAGTTACCACCATGACCACTCAGGTTGAGCAAATCTCAAACGAGTACCTCAGTTCACAATAATCTCATTACTCTAATTTCCCCCATTGGCAAAAGGTTTCACACCTAAAGCTAGCAGATCCCAACTGCAAAGCCCCCGCTCAAAGAGACATTCTATTAGGCAGCGATCTCATACCTCAGATAATACTCGAGGGTGTTGAGAAAATTTCAAACAAACTATTCGCACAAAATACTATTTTTGGGTGGATCCTAAGTGGACTAGTTTCGGAACCAGTTACCACCATGACCACTCAGGTTGAGGAAATCTCAAACGAATACCTCAGTGCACAATAATCCCATTACTCTAATTTCCCCCCAAGCGGATAAGAGAATTAAAGCAGAAGCTATAGTCTTACCGCAACTAACAAATATGCTTCCAAACTATCATATAAATAGCAAGCATTGGCAAAAGGTTTCACACCTAAAGCTAGCAGATCCCAACTGCAATACCCCCGCTCAAATAGACATTCTATTAGGCAGCGCTCTCATACCTCAGATAATACTCGAGGGTGTTGAGAAAATTTCAAAGAAACTATTGGCACAAAATACTATTTTTGGGTGGATCCTAAATGGACTAGTTTCGGAACCAGTTACCACCATGACCACTCAGGTTGAGGAAATCTCAAACGAATACCTCAGTTCACAATTATCCCATTACTCTAATTTCCCCCAAGCGGATAAGAGAATTAAAGCAGAAGCTATAGTCTTACCGCAACTAACAAATATGCTTCCAAACTATCATATAAATAGCAAGCATTGGCAAAAGGTTTCACACCTAAAGCTAGCAGATCCCAACTGCAATACCCCCGCTCAAATAGACATTCTATTAGGCAGCGCTCTCATACCTCAGATAATACTCGAGGGTGTTGAGAAAATTTCAAACAAACTATTCGCACAAAATACTATTTTTGGGTGGATCCTAAGTGGACTAGTTTCGGAACCAGTTACCACCATGACCACTCAGGTTGAGGAAATCCCAAACGAATACCTCAGTTCTTATTACAATAATCTTATTACTCTAATTTCCCCCCAAGCGGATAAGCGGATTAAAGCAGACGCTATAGTCTTACCGCAACTAACAAATATGCTTCCAAGCTATCATATAAATAGCAAGCATTGGCAAAAGGTTTCACACCTAAAGCTAGCAGATCCCAACTGCAACACTCCGCTCAAATAGACATTCTATTAGGCAGCGATCTCATACCTCAGATAATACTCGAGGGTGTTGAGAAAATTTCAAACAAACTATTGGCACAAAATACTATTTTTGGGTGGATTCTAAGTGGACTAGTTTCGGAACCAGTTACCACCATGACCGCTCAGGTTGAGGAAATCTCAAACGAATACCTCAGTTCACAATTATCCCATTACTCTAATTTCCCCCCAAGCGGATAAGAGAATTAAAGCAGAAGCTATAGTCTTACCGCAACTAACAAATATGCTTCCAAGCTATCATATAAATAGCAAGCATTGGCAAAAGGTTTCACACCTAAAGCTAGCAGATCCCAACTGCAACACCCCCGCTCAAATAGACATTCTATTAGGCAGCGATCTCATACCTCAGATAATACTCGAGGGTGTTGAGAAAATTTCAAACAAACTATTGGCACAAAATACTATTTTTGGGTGGATCCTAAGTGGACTAGTTTCGGAACCAGTTACCACCATGACCACTCAGGTTGAGGAAATCCCAAACGAATACCTCAGTTCTTATTACAATAATCTTATTACTCTAATTTCCCCCCAAGCGGATAAGAGAATTAAAGCAGAAGCTATAGTCTTACCGCAACTAACAAATATGCTTCCAAGCTATCATATAAATAGCAAGCATTGGCAAAAGGTTTCACACCTAAAGCTAGCAGATCCCAACTGCAACACCCCCGCTCAAATAGACATTCTATTAGGCAGCGATCTCATACCTCAGATAATACTCGAGGGTGTTGAGAAAATTTCAAACAAACTATTGGCACAAAATACTATTTTTGGGTGGATCCTAAGTGGACTAGTTTCGGAACCAGTTACCACCATGACCACTCAGGTTGAGGAAACCTCAAACGAATACCTCAGTTCACAACAACCGCATTAGTCTAATTTCCCCCCAAGCGGATAAGAGAATTAAAGCAGAATCTATAGTCTTACCGCAACTAACAGATATGCTTCCAAGCTATCATATAAATAGCAAGCATTGGCAAAAGCTTTCACACCTAAAGCTAGAAGACCCCAACTGCAACACCTCCGCTCAAATAGACATTCTATTAGGCAGCGATCTCATACCTCAGAAATTACTCGAGGGTGTTGAGAAAATTTCAAACAAACTATTGGCGCAAAATACTATTTTTGGGTGGATCCTAAGTGGACTAGTTTCGGAACCAGCTACCACCATGACCACTCAGGTTGAGGAAATCTCAAACGAATACCTCAGTTCACAATAATCCCATTACTCTAATTTCCCCCCAAGCGGATAAGAGAATTAAAGCAGAAGCTATAGTCTTACCGCAACTAACAAATATGCTTCCAAGCTATCATATAAATAGCAAGCATTGGCAAAAGGTTTCACACCTAAAGCTAGCAGATCCCAACTGCAACACCCCCGCTCAAATAGACATTCTATTAGGCAGCGATCTCATACCTCAGAAAATACTCGAGGCTGTTGAGAAAATTTCAAACAAACTATTGGCACAAAATACTATTTTTGGGTTGGTCCTAAGTGGACTAGTTTCGGAACCAGCTACCACCATGACCACTCAGGTTGAGGAAATCTCAAACGAATACCTCAGTTCACAATAATCCCATTACTCTAATTTCCCCCCAAGCGGATAAGAGAATTAAAGCAGAAGCTATAGTCTTACCGCAACTAACAAATATGCTTCCAAGCTATCATATAAATAGCAAGCATTGGCAAAAGGTTTCACACCTAAAGCTAGCAGATCCCAACTGCAACACCCCCGCTCAAATAGACATTCTATTAGGCAGCGATCTCATACCTCAGATAATACTAGAGGGTGTTGAGAAAATTTCAAACAAACTATTGGCACAAAATACTATTTTTGGGTGGATCTTAAGTGGACTAGTTTCGGAACCAGTTACCACCATGACCACTCAGGTTGAGGAAATCTCAAACGAGTACCTCAGTTCACAATAATCTCATCACTCTAATTTCCCCCATTGGCAAAAGGTTTCACACCTAAAGCTAGCAGATCCCAACTGCAACACCCCCGCTCAAATAGACATTCTATTAGGCAGCGATCTCATACCTCAGATAATACTCGAGGGTGTTGAGAAAATTTCAAACAAACTATTGGCACAAAATACTATTTTTGGGTGGATCCTAAGTGGACTAGTTTCGGAACCAGTTACCACCATGACCACTCGGGTTGAGGAAATCTCAAACGAATACCTCAGTTCACAATAATCCCATTACTCTAATTTCCCCCCAAGCGGATAAGAGAATTAAAGCAGAAGCTATAGTCTCACCGCAACTAACAAACATGCTTCCAAGCTATCATATAAATAGCAAGCATTGGCAAAAGGTTTCACACCTAAAGCTAGCAGATCCCAACTGCAACACCCCCGCTCAAATAGACATTCTATTAGGCAGCGATGTCATACCTCAGATAATACTCGAGGGTGTTGAGAAAATTTCAAACAAACTATTGGCACAAAATACTATTTTTGGGTGGATCCTAAGTGGACTAGTTTCGGAACCAGTTACCACCATGACCACTCAGGTTGAGGAAATCCCAAACGAATACCTCAGTTCTTATTACAATAATCTTATTACTCTAATTTCCCCCCAAGCGGATAAGAGAATTAAAGCAGAAGCTATAGTCTTACCGCAACTAACAAATATGCTTCCAAGCTATCATATAAATAGCAAGCATTGGAAAAGGGTTTCACACATAAAGCTAGCAGATCCCAACTGCAACACCCCCGCTCAAATAGACATTCTATTAGGCAGCGATCTCATACCTCAGATAATACTCGAGGGTGTTGAGAAAATTTCAAACAGACTATTGGCGCAAAATACTATTTTTGGGTGGATCCTAAGTGGACTAATTTCGGAACCAGTTACCACCATGACCACTCAGGTTGAGGAAATCTCAAACGAATACCTTAGTTCACAATAATCCCATTACTCTAATTTCCCCCCAAGCGGATAAGAGAATTAAAGCAGAAGCTATAGTCTTACCGCAACTAACAAATATGCTTCCAAGCTATCATATAATATAAATAGCAAGCATTGGCAAAAGGTTTCACACCTAAAGCTAGCAGATCCCAACTGCAACACCCCCGCTCAAATAGACATTCTATTAGGCCGCGATCTCATACCTCAGATAATACTCGAGGGTGTTGAGAAAATTTCAAACAAACTATTGGCACAAAATACTATTTTTGGGTGGATCCTAAGTGGACTAGTTTCGGAACCAGTTACCACCATGACCACTCAGGTTGAGGAAATCTCAAAGGAATACCTCAGTTCATAATAATCCCATTACTCTAATTTCACCCATTGGCAAAAGGTTTCACACCTAAAGCTAGCAGATCCCAACTGCAACACCCCCGCTCAAATAGACATTCTATTAGGCAGCGATCTCATACCTCAGATAATACTCGAGGGTGTTGAGAAAATTTCAAACAAACTATTGGCACAAAATACTATTTTTGGGTGGATCCTAAGTGGACTAGTTTCGGAACCAGTTACCACCATGACCACTCAGGTTGAGGAAATCTCAAACGAATACCTCAGTTCACAATAATCCCATTACTCTAATTTCCCCCATTGGCAAAAGGTTTCACACCTAAAGCTAGCAGATCCCAACTGCAAAGCCCCCGCTCAAATAGACATTCTATTAGGCAGCGATCTTATACCTCAGATAATACTCGAGGGTGTTGAGAAAATTTCAAACAAACTATTGGCACAAAATACTATTTTTGGGTGGATCCTAAGTGGACTAGTTTCGGAACCAGTTACCACCATGACCACTCAGGTTGAGGAAATCTCAAACGAATACCTCAGTTCACAATAATCCCATTACTCTAATTTCCCCCCAAGCGGATAAGAGAATTAAAGCAGAAGCTATAGTCTTACCGCAACTAACAAATATGCTTCCAAGCTATCATATAAATAGCAAGCATTGGCAAAAGGTTTCACACCTAAAGCTAGCAGATCCCAACTGCAACACTCCCGCTCAAATAGAGATTCTATTAGGCAGCGATCTCATACCTCAGATAATACTCGAGGGTGTTGAGAAAGTTTCAAACAAACTATTGGCACAAAATACCATTTTTGGGTGGATCCTAAGTGGACTAGTTTCGGGACCAGTTACCACTATGACCACTCATGTTGAGGAAATCTCAAGCGAATACCTCAGTTCACAATAATCCCATTACTCTAATTTCCCCCCAAGCGGATAAGAGGATTAAAGCAGACGCTATAGTCTTACCGCAACTAACAAATATGCTTCCAAGCTATCATATAAATAGCAAGCATTGGCAAAAGGTTTCACACCTAAAGCTAGAAGATCCCAACTGCAACACTTCCGCTCAAATAGACATTCTATTAGGCAGCGATCTCATACCTCAGATAATACTCAACAAACTATTGGCACAAAATACTATTTTTGGGTGGATCCTAAGTGGACTAGTTTCGGAACGAGTTACCACCATGACCACTCAGGTTGAGGAAATCTCAAACGAATACCTCAGTTCACAATAACCCCATTACTCTAATTTCCCCCCAAGCGGATAAGAGAATTAAAGCAGAAGCTATAGTCTTACCGCAACTAACAAATATGCTTCCAAGCTATCATATAAATAGCAAGCATTGGCAAAAGGTTTCACACCTAAAGCTAGCAGATCCCAACTGCAACACCCCCGCTCAAATATTCATTCTATTAGGCAGCGATCTCATACCTCAGATAATACTCGAGGGTGTTGAGAAAATTTCAAACAAACTATTGGCACAAAATACTATTTTTGGGTGGATCCTAAGTGGACTAGTTTCGGAACCAGTTACCACCATGACCACTCAGGTTGAGGAAACCTCAAACGAATACCTCAGTTCACAACAACCGCATTAGTCTAATTTCCCCCCAAGCGGATAAGAGAATTAAAGCAGAATCTATAGTCTTACCGCAACTAACAGATATGCTTCCAAGCTATCATATAAATAGCAAGCATTGGCAAAAGGTTTCACACCTAAAGCTAGCAGATCCCAACTGCAACACCCCCGCTCAAATAGACATTCTATTAGGCAGCAATCTCATACCTCAGAGGGGCAGTTAGTTTCGGAACCAGTTACCACCATGACCACTCAGGTTGAGGAAATCTCAAACGAATACCTCAGTTCACAATAATCCCATTACTCTAATTTCCCCCTAAGCGGATAAGAGAATTAAAGCAGAAGCTATAGTCTTACCGCAACTAACAAATATGCTTCCAAGCTATCATATAAATAGCAAGCATTGGCAAAAGGTTTCACACCTAAAGCTAGCAGATCCCAACTGCAACAACCCCGCTCAAATAGACATTCTATTAGGCAGCGATCTCATACCTCAGAAAATACTCGAGGCTGTTGAGAAAATTTCAAACAAACTATTGGCACAAAATACTATTTTTGGGTTGGTCCTAAGTGGACTAGTTTCGGAACCAGCTCCCACCATGACCACTCAGGTTGAGGAAATCTCAAACGAATACCTCAGTTCACAATAATCCCATTACTCTAATTTCCCCCCAAGCGGATAAGAGAATTAAAGCAGAAGCTATAGTCTTACCGCAACTAACAAATATGCTTCCAAGCTATCATATAAATAGCAAGCATTGGCAAAAGGTTTCACACCTAAAGCTAGCAGATCCCAACTGCAACACCCCCGCTCAAATAGACATTCTATTAGGCAGCGATCTCATACCTCAGAAAATACTCGAGGCTGTTGAGAAAATTTCAAACAAACTATTGGCACAAAATACTATTTTTGGGTTGGTCCTAAGTGGACTAGTTTCGGAACCAGCTACCACCATGACCACTCAGGTTGAGGAAATCTCAAACGAATACCTCAGTTCACAATAATCCCATTACTCTAATTTCCCCCCAAGCGGATAAGAGAATTAAAGCAGAAGCTATAGTCTTACCGCAACTAACAAATATGCTTCCAAGCTATCATATAAATAGCAAGCATTGGCAAAAGGTTTCACACCTAAAGCAAGCAGATCCCAATTGCAACACCCCCGCTCAAATAGACATTCTATTAGGCAGCGAGCTCATACCTCAGATAATACTCGAGGGTGTTGAGAAAATTTCAAACAAACTATTGGCACAAAATACTATTTTTGGGTGGATCCTAAGTGGACTAGTTTCGGAACCAGTTACCACCATGACCACTCAGGTTGAGGAAATCTCAAACGAATACCTCAGTTAACAATAATCCCATTACTCTAATTTCCCCCCAAGCGGATAAGAGAATTAAAGCAGAAGCTATAGTCTTACCGCAACTAACAAATATGCTTCCAAGCTATCATATAAATAGCAAGCATTGGCAAAAGCTTTCACACCTAAAGCTAGAAGACCCCAACTGCAACAACTCCGCTCAAATAGACATTCTATTAGGCAGCGATCTCATACCTCAGAAAATACTCGAGGGTGTTGAGAAAATTTCAAACAAACTATTGGCGCAAAATACTATTTTTGGGTGGATCCTAAGTGGACTAGTTTCGGAACCAGTTACCACCATGACCACTCAGGTTGAGGAAATCCCAAACGAATACCTCAGTTCTTATTACAATAATCTTATTACTCTAATTTCCCCCCAAGCGGATAAGAGAATTAAAGCAGAAGCTATAGTCTTACCGCAACTAACAGATATGCTTCCAAGCTATCATATAAATAGCAAGCATTGGCAAAAGGTTTCACACCTAAAGCTAGCAGATCCCAACTGCAACACCCCCGCTCAAATAGACATTCTATTAGGCAGCAATCTCATACCTCAGAGGGGCAGTTAGTTTCGGAACCAGTTACCACCATGACCACTCAGGTTGAGGAAATCTCAAACGAATACCTCAGTTCACAATAATCCCATTACTCTAATTTCCCCCTAAGCGGATAAGAGAATTAAAGCAGAAGCTATAGTCTTACCGCAACTAACAAATATGCTTCCAAGCTATCATATAAATAGCAAGCATTGGCAAAAGCTTTCACACCTAAAGCTAGCAGATGCCAACTGCAACACCCCCGCTCAAATAGACATTCTATTAGGCAGCGATCTCATACCTCAGATAATACTTGAGGGTGTTGAGAAAATTTCAAACAAACTATTGGCACAAAATACTATTTTAGGGTGGATCCTAAGTGGACTAGTTTCGGAACCAGTTACCACCATGACCACTCAGGTTGAGGAAATCTCAAACGAATACCTCAGTTCACAATAATCCCATTACTCTAATTTCCCCCCAAGCGGATAAGAGAATTAAAGCAGAAGCTATAGTCTTACCGCAACTAACAAATATGCTTCCAAGCTATCATATAAATAGCAAGCATTGGCAAAAGCTTTCACACCTAAAGCTAGAAGACCCCAACTGCAACAACTCCGCTCAAATAGACATTCTATTAGGCAGCGATCTCATACCTCAGAAAATACTCGAGGGTGTTGAGAAAATTTCAAACAAACTATTGGCGCAAAATACTATTTTTGGGTGGATCCTAAGTGGACTAGTTTCGGAACCAGTTACCACCATGACCACTCAGGTTGAGGAAATCCCAAACGAATACCTCAGTTCTTATTACAATAATCTTATTACTCTAATTTCCCCCCAAGCGGATAAGAGAATTAAAGCAGAAGCTATAGTCTTACCGCAACTAACAAATATGCTTCCAAACTATCATATAAATAGCAAGCATTGGCAAAAGGTTTCACACCTAAAGCTAGCAGATCCCAACTGCAACACCCCCGCTCAAATAGACATTCTATTAGGCAGCGATCTCATACCTCAGATAATACTCGAGGGTGTTGAGAAAATTTCAAACAAACTATTGGCACAAAATACTATTTTTGGGTGGATCTTAAGTGGACTAGTTTCGGAACCAGTTACCACCATGACCACTCAGGTTGAGCAAATCTCAAACGAGTACCTCAGTTCACAATAATCTCATTACTCTAATTTCCCCCATTGGCAAAAGGTTTCACACCTAAAGCTAGCAGATCCCAACTGCAACACCCCCGCTCAAATAGACATTCTATTAGGCAGCGATCTCATACCTCAGATAATACTCGAGGGTGTTGAGAAAATTTCAAACAGACTATTGGCGCAAAATACTATTTAAGGGTGGATCCTAAGTGGACTAATTTCGGAACCAGTTACCACCATGACCACTCAGGTTGAGGAAATCTCAAACGAATACCTCAGTTCACAATAATCCCATTACTCTAATTTCCCCCCAAGCGGATAAGAGAATTAAAGCAGAAGCTATAGTCTTACCGCAACTAACAAATATGCTTCCAAGCTATCATATAAATAGCAAGCATTAGAAAAGGGTTTCACACCTCAAGCTAGCAGATCCCAATTGCAACACCCCCGCTCAAATAGACATTCTATTAGGCAGCAATCTCATACCTCAGAGGGGCAGTTAGTTTCGGAACCAGTTACCACCATGACCACTCAGGTTGAGGAAATCTCAAACGAATACCTCAGTTCACAATAATCCCATTAATCTAATTTCCCCCCAAGCGGATAAGAGAATTAAAGCAGAAGCTATAGTCTTACCGCAACTAACAAATATGCTTCCAAGCTATCATATAATATAAATAGCAATCATTGGCAAAAGGTTTCACACCTAAAGCTAGCAGATCCCAACTGCAACACCCCCGCTCAAATAGACATTCTATTAGGCAGCGATCTCATAACTCAGATAATACTCGAGGGTGTTGAGAAAATTTCAAACAAACTATTGGCGCAAAATACTATTTTTGGGTGGATCCTAAGTGGACTAGTTTCGGAACCAGTTACCACCATGACCACTCAGGTTGAGGAAATCCCAAACGAATACCTCAGTTCTTATTACAATAATCTTATTACTCTAATTTCCCCCCAAGCGGATAAGAGAATTAAAGCAGAAGCTATAGTCTTACCGCAACTAACAAATATGCTTCCAAGCTATCATATAAATAGCAAGCATTGGAAAAGGGTTTCACACCTCAAGCTAGCAGATCCCAATTGCAACACCCCCGCTCAAATAGACATTCTATTAGGCAGCGATCTCATACCTCAGATAATACTCGGGGATGTTGAGAAAATTTCACACAAACTATTGGCACAAAATACTATTTTTGGGTGGATCCTAAGTGGACTAGTTTCGGAACCAGTTACCACCATGACCACGCAGGTTGAGGAAATCTCAAACGAATACCTCAGTTCACAATAATCTTACTACTCTAATTTCTCCCCAAGAGGATAAGAGAATTAAAGCAGAAGCTATAGTCTTACCGCAACTAACAAATATGCTTCCAAGCTATCATATAAATAGCAAGCATTGGCAAAAGGTTTCACACCTAAAGCTAGCAGATCCCAACTGCAACACCTCCGCTCAAATAGACTTTCTATTAGGCAGCGATCTCATACCTCAGATAATACTCGAGGGTGTTGAGAAAATTTCAAACAAACTATTGGCGCAAAATACTATTTTTGGGTGGATCCTAAGTGGACTAGTTTCGGAACCAGCTACCACCATGACCACTCAGGTTGAGGAAATCTCAAACGAATACCTCAGCTCACAATAATTCCATTACTCTATTTTCCCCCCAAGAGGATAAGAGAATTAAAGCAGAAGCTATAGTCTTACCGCAACTAACAAATATGCTTCCAAGCTATCATATAAATAGCAAGCATTGGCAAAAGGTTTCAC
The DNA here is from genome assembly GCF_042242935.1 of Bactrocera oleae. Lineage (NCBI taxonomy): Eukaryota > Metazoa > Arthropoda > Insecta > Diptera > Tephritidae > Bactrocera > Bactrocera oleae. Next base: position 11,464,811 of record NC_091541.1, on the reverse strand, counting down.
ACCTAAAGCTAGCAGATCCCAACTGTAACACCCCCGCTCAAATAGACATTCTATTAGGCAGCGATCTCATACCTCAGATAATACTCGAGGGTGTTGAGAAAATTTCAAACAAACTATTGGCACAAAATACTATTTTTGGGTGGATCTTAAGTGGACTAGTTTCGGAACCAGTTACCACCATGACCACTCAGGTTGAGCAAATCTCAAACGAGTACCTCAGTTCACAATAATCTCATTACTCTAATTTCCCCCATTGGCAAAAGGTTTCACACCTAAAGCTAGCAGATCCCAACTGCAAAGCCCCCGCTCAAAGAGACATTCTATTAGGCAGCGATCTCATACCTCAGATAATACTCGAGGGTGTTGAGAAAATTTCAAACAAACTATTCGCACAAAATACTATTTTTGGGTGGATCCTAAGTGGACTAGTTTCGGAACCAGTTACCACCATGACCACTCAGGTTGAGGAAATCTCAAACGAATACCTCAGTGCACAATAATCCCATTACTCTAATTTCCCCCCAAGCGGATAAGAGAATTAAAGCAGAAGCTATAGTCTTACCGCAACTAACAAATATGCTTCCAAACTATCATATAAATAGCAAGCATTGGCAAAAGGTTTCACACCTAAAGCTAGCAGATCCCAACTGCAATACCCCCGCTCAAATAGACATTCTATTAGGCAGCGCTCTCATACCTCAGATAATACTCGAGGGTGTTGAGAAAATTTCAAAGAAACTATTGGCACAAAATACTATTTTTGGGTGGATCCTAAATGGACTAGTTTCGGAACCAGTTACCACCATGACCACTCAGGTTGAGGAAATCTCAAACGAATACCTCAGTTCACAATTATCCCATTACTCTAATTTCCCCCAAGCGGATAAGAGAATTAAAGCAGAAGCTATAGTCTTACCGCAACTAACAAATATGCTTCCAAACTATCATATAAATAGCAAGCATTGGCAAAAGGTTTCACACCTAAAGCTAGCAGATCCCAACTGCAATACCCCCGCTCAAATAGACATTCTATTAGGCAGCGCTCTCATACCTCAGATAATACTCGAGGGTGTTGAGAAAATTTCAAACAAACTATTCGCACAAAATACTATTTTTGGGTGGATCCTAAGTGGACTAGTTTCGGAACCAGTTACCACCATGACCACTCAGGTTGAGGAAATCCCAAACGAATACCTCAGTTCTTATTACAATAATCTTATTACTCTAATTTCCCCCCAAGCGGATAAGCGGATTAAAGCAGACGCTATAGTCTTACCGCAACTAACAAATATGCTTCCAAGCTATCATATAAATAGCAAGCATTGGCAAAAGGTTTCACACCTAAAGCTAGCAGATCCCAACTGCAACACTCCGCTCAAATAGACATTCTATTAGGCAGCGATCTCATACCTCAGATAATACTCGAGGGTGTTGAGAAAATTTCAAACAAACTATTGGCACAAAATACTATTTTTGGGTGGATTCTAAGTGGACTAGTTTCGGAACCAGTTACCACCATGACCGCTCAGGTTGAGGAAATCTCAAACGAATACCTCAGTTCACAATTATCCCATTACTCTAATTTCCCCCCAAGCGGATAAGAGAATTAAAGCAGAAGCTATAGTCTTACCGCAACTAACAAATATGCTTCCAAGCTATCATATAAATAGCAAGCATTGGCAAAAGGTTTCACACCTAAAGCTAGCAGATCCCAACTGCAACACCCCCGCTCAAATAGACATTCTATTAGGCAGCGATCTCATACCTCAGATAATACTCGAGGGTGTTGAGAAAATTTCAAACAAACTATTGGCACAAAATACTATTTTTGGGTGGATCCTAAGTGGACTAGTTTCGGAACCAGTTACCACCATGACCACTCAGGTTGAGGAAATCCCAAACGAATACCTCAGTTCTTATTACAATAATCTTATTACTCTAATTTCCCCCCAAGCGGATAAGAGAATTAAAGCAGAAGCTATAGTCTTACCGCAACTAACAAATATGCTTCCAAGCTATCATATAAATAGCAAGCATTGGCAAAAGGTTTCACACCTAAAGCTAGCAGATCCCAACTGCAACACCCCCGCTCAAATAGACATTCTATTAGGCAGCGATCTCATACCTCAGATAATACTCGAGGGTGTTGAGAAAATTTCAAACAAACTATTGGCACAAAATACTATTTTTGGGTGGATCCTAAGTGGACTAGTTTCGGAACCAGTTACCACCATGACCACTCAGGTTGAGGAAACCTCAAACGAATACCTCAGTTCACAACAACCGCATTAGTCTAATTTCCCCCCAAGCGGATAAGAGAATTAAAGCAGAATCTATAGTCTTACCGCAACTAACAGATATGCTTCCAAGCTATCATATAAATAGCAAGCATTGGCAAAAGCTTTCACACCTAAAGCTAGAAGACCCCAACTGCAACACCTCCGCTCAAATAGACATTCTATTAGGCAGCGATCTCATACCTCAGAAATTACTCGAGGGTGTTGAGAAAATTTCAAACAAACTATTGGCGCAAAATACTATTTTTGGGTGGATCCTAAGTGGACTAGTTTCGGAACCAGCTACCACCATGACCACTCAGGTTGAGGAAATCTCAAACGAATACCTCAGTTCACAATAATCCCATTACTCTAATTTCCCCCCAAGCGGATAAGAGAATTAAAGCAGAAGCTATAGTCTTACCGCAACTAACAAATATGCTTCCAAGCTATCATATAAATAGCAAGCATTGGCAAAAGGTTTCACACCTAAAGCTAGCAGATCCCAACTGCAACACCCCCGCTCAAATAGACATTCTATTAGGCAGCGATCTCATACCTCAGAAAATACTCGAGGCTGTTGAGAAAATTTCAAACAAACTATTGGCACAAAATACTATTTTTGGGTTGGTCCTAAGTGGACTAGTTTCGGAACCAGCTACCACCATGACCACTCAGGTTGAGGAAATCTCAAACGAATACCTCAGTTCACAATAATCCCATTACTCTAATTTCCCCCCAAGCGGATAAGAGAATTAAAGCAGAAGCTATAGTCTTACCGCAACTAACAAATATGCTTCCAAGCTATCATATAAATAGCAAGCATTGGCAAAAGGTTTCACACCTAAAGCTAGCAGATCCCAACTGCAACACCCCCGCTCAAATAGACATTCTATTAGGCAGCGATCTCATACCTCAGATAATACTAGAGGGTGTTGAGAAAATTTCAAACAAACTATTGGCACAAAATACTATTTTTGGGTGGATCTTAAGTGGACTAGTTTCGGAACCAGTTACCACCATGACCACTCAGGTTGAGGAAATCTCAAACGAGTACCTCAGTTCACAATAATCTCATCACTCTAATTTCCCCCATTGGCAAAAGGTTTCACACCTAAAGCTAGCAGATCCCAACTGCAACACCCCCGCTCAAATAGACATTCTATTAGGCAGCGATCTCATACCTCAGATAATACTCGAGGGTGTTGAGAAAATTTCAAACAAACTATTGGCACAAAATACTATTTTTGGGTGGATCCTAAGTGGACTAGTTTCGGAACCAGTTACCACCATGACCACTCGGGTTGAGGAAATCTCAAACGAATACCTCAGTTCACAATAATCCCATTACTCTAATTTCCCCCCAAGCGGATAAGAGAATTAAAGCAGAAGCTATAGTCTCACCGCAACTAACAAATATGCTTCCAAGCTATCATATAAATAGCAAGCATTGGCAAAAGGTTTCACACCTAAAGCTAGCAGATCCCAACTGCAACACCCCCGCTCAAATAGACATTCTATTAGGCAGCGATGTCATACCTCAGATAATACTCGAGGGTGTTGAGAAAATTTCAAACAAACTATTGGCACAAAATACTATTTTTGGGTGGATCCTAAGTGGACTAGTTTCGGAACCAGTTACCACCATGACCACTCAGGTTGAGGAAATCCCAAACGAATACCTCAGTTCTTATTACAATAATCTTATTACTCTAATTTCCCCCCAAGCGGATAAGAGAATTAAAGCAGAAGCTATAGTCTTACCGCAACTAACAAATATGCTTCCAAGCTATCATATAAATAGCAAGCATTGGAAAAGGGCTTCACACATAAAGCTAGCAGATCCCAACTGCAACACCCCCGCTCAAATAGACATTCTATTAGGCAGCGATCTCATACCTCAGATAATACTCGAGGGTGTTGAGAAAATTTCAAACAGACTATTGGCGCAAAATACTATTTTTGGGTGGATCCTAAGTGGACTAATTTCGGAACCAGTTACCACCATGACCACTCAGGTTGAGGAAATCTCAAACGAATACCTTAGTTCACAATAATCCCATTACTCTAATTTCCCCCCAAGCGGATAAGAGAATTAAAGCAGAAGCTATAGTCTTACCGCAACTAACAAATATGCTTCCAAGCTATCATATAATATAAATAGCAAGCATTGGCAAAAGGTTTCACACCTAAAGCTAGCAGATCCCAACTGCAACACCCCCGCTCAAATAGACATTCTATTAGGCCGCGATCTCATACCTCAGATAATACTCGAGGGTGTTGAGAAAATTTCAAACAAACTATTGGCACAAAATACTATTTTTGGGTGGATCCTAAGTGGACTAGTTTCGGAACCAGTTACCACCATGACCACTCAGGTTGAGGAAATCTCAAAGGAATACCTCAGTTCATAATAATCCCATTACTCTAATTTCACCCATTGGCAAAAGGTTTCACACCTAAAGCTAGCAGATCCCAACTGCAACACCCCCGCTCAAATAGACATTCTATTAGGCAGCGATCTCATACCTCAGATAATACTCGAGGGTGTTGAGAAAATTTCAAACAAACTATTGGCACAAAATACTATTTTTGGGTGGATCCTAAGTGGACTAGTTTCGGAGCCAGTTACCACCATGACCACTCAGGTTGAGGAAATCTCAAACGAATACCTCAGTTCACAATAATCCCATTACTCTAATTTCCCCCATTGGCAAAAGGTTTCACACCTAAAGCTAGCAGATCCCAACTGCAAAGCCCCCGCTCAAATAGACATTCTATTAGGCAGCGATCTTATACCTCAGATAATACTCGAGGGTGTTGAGAAAATTTCAAACAAACTATTGGCACAAAATACTATTTTTGGGTGGATCCTAAGTGGACTAGTTTCGGAACCAGTTACCACCATGACCACTCAGGTTGAGGAAATCTCAAACGAATACCTCAGTTCACAATAATCCCATTACTCTAATTTCCCCCCAAGCGGATAAGAGAATTAAAGCAGAAGCTATAGTCTTACCGCAACTAACAAATATGCTTCCAAGCTATCATATAAATAGCAAGCATTGGCAAAAGGTTTCACACCTAAAGCTAGCAGATCCCAACTGCAACACTCCCGCTCAAATAGAGATTCTATTAGGCAGCGATCTCATACCTCAGATAATACTCGAGGGTGTTGAGAAAGTTTCAAACAAACTATTGGCACAAAATACCATTTTTGGGTGGATCCTAAGTGGACTAGTTTCGGGACCAGTTACCACTATGACCACTCATGTTGAGGAAATCTCAAGCGAATACCTCAGTTCACAATAATCCCATTACTCTAATTTCCCCCCAAGCGGATAAGAGGATTAAAGCAGACGCTATAGTCTTACCGCAACTAACAAATATGCTTCCAAGCTATCATATAAATAGCAAGCATTGGCAAAAGGTTTCACACCTAAAGCTAGAAGATCCCAACTGCAACACTTCCGCTCAAATAGACATTCTATTAGGCAGCGATCTCATACCTCAGATAATACTCAACAAACTATTGGCACAAAATACTATTTTTGGGTGGATCCTAAGTGGACTAGTTTCGGAACGAGTTACCACCATGACCACTCAGGTTGAGGAAATCTCAAACGAATACCTCAGTTCACAATAACCCCATTACTCTAATTTCCCCCCAAGCGGATAAGAGAATTAAAGCAGAAGCTATAGTCTTACCGCAACTAACAAATATGCTTCCAAGCTATCATATAAATAGCAAGCATTGGCAAAAGGTTTCACACCTAAAGCTAGCAGATCCCAACTGCAACACCCCCGCTCAAATATTCATTCTATTAGGCAGCGATCTCATACCTCAGATAATACTCGAGGGTGTTGAGAAAATTTCAAACAAACTATTGGCACAAAATACTATTTTTGGGTGGATCCTAAGTGGACTAGTTTCGGAACCAGTTACCACCATGACCACTCAGGTTGAGGAAACCTCAAACGAATACCTCAGTTCACAACAACCGCATTAGTCTAATTTCCCCCCAAGCGGATAAGAGAATTAAAGCAGAATCTATAGTCTTACCGCAACTAACAGATATGCTTCCAAGCTATCATATAAATAGCAAGCATTGGCAAAAGGTTTCACACCTAAAGCTAGCAGATCCCAACTGCAACACCCCCGCTCAAATAGACATTCTATTAGGCAGCAATCTCATACCTCAGAGGGGCAGTTAGTTTCGGAACCAGTTACCACCATGACCACTCAGGTTGAGGAAATCTCAAACGAATACCTCAGTTCACAATAATCCCATTACTCTAATTTCCCCCTAAGCGGATAAGAGAATTAAAGCAGAAGCTATAGTCTTACCGCAACTAACAAATATGCTTCCAAGCTATCATATAAATAGCAAGCATTGGCAAAAGGTTTCACACCTAAAGCTAGCAGATCCCAACTGCAACAACCCCGCTCAAATAGACATTCTATTAGGCAGCGATCTCATACCTCAGAAAATACTCGAGGCTGTTGAGAAAATTTCAAACAAACTATTGGCACAAAATACCATTTTTGGGTTGGTCCTAAGTGGACTAGTTTCGGAACCAGCTCCCACCATGACCACTCAGGTTGAGGAAATCTCAAACGAATACCTCAGTTCACAATAATCCCATTACTCTAATTTCCCCCCAAGCGGATAAGAGAATTAAAGCAGAAGCTATAGTCTTACCGCAACTAACAAATATGCTTCCAAGCTATCATATAAATAGCAAGCATTGGCAAAAGGTTTCACACCTAAAGCTAGCAGATCCCAACTGCAACACCCCCGCTCAAATAGACATTCTATTAGGCAGCGATCTCATACCTCAGATAATACTAGAGGGTGTTGAGAAAATTTCAAACAAACTATTGGCACAAAATACTATTTTTGGGTGGATCTTAAGTGGACTAGTTTCGGAACCAGTTACCACCATGACCACTCAGGTTGAGGAAATCTCAAACGAGTACCTCAGTTCACAATAATCTCATCACTCTAATTTCCCCCATTGGCAAAAGGTTTCACACCTAAAGCTAGCAGATCCCAACTGCAACACCCCCGCTCAAATAGACATTCTATTAGGCAGCGATCTCATACCTCAGATAATACTCGAGGGTGTTGAGAAAATTTCAAACAAACTATTGGCACAAAATACTATTTTTGGGTGGATCCTAAGTGGACTAGTTTCGGAACCAGTTACCACCATGACCACTCGGGTTGAGGAAATCTCAAACGAATACCTCAGTTCACAATAATCCCATTACTCTAATTTCCCCCCAAGCGGATAAGAGAATTAAAGCAGAAGCTATAGTCTCACCGCAACTAACAAATATGCTTCCAAGCTATCATATAAATAGCAAGCATTGGCAAAAGGTTTCACACCTAAAGCTAGCAGATCCCAACTGCAACACCCCCGCTCAAATAGACATTCTATTAGGCAGCGATGTCATACCTCAGATAATACTCGAGGGTGTTGAGAAAATTTCAAACAAACTATTGGCACAAAATACTATTTTTGGGTGGATCCTAAGTGGACTAGTTTCGGAACCAGTTACCACCATGACCACTCAGGTTGAGGAAATCCCAAACGAATACCTCAGTTCTTATTACAATAATCTTATTACTCTAATTTCCCCCCAAGCGGATAAGAGAATTAAAGCAGAAGCTATAGTCTTACCGCAACTAACAAATATGCTTCCAAGCTATCATATAAATAGCAAGCATTGGAAAAGGGCTTCACACATAAAGCTAGCAGATCCCAACTGCAACACCCCCGCTCAAATAGACATTCTATTAGGCAGCGATCTCATACCTCAGATAATACTCGAGGGTGTTGAGAAAATTTCAAACAGACTATTGGCGCAAAATACTATTTTTGGGTGGATCCTAAGTGGACTAATTTCGGAACCAGTTACCACCATGACCACTCAGGTTGAGGAAATCTCAAACGAATACCTTAGTTCACAATAATCCCATTACTCTAATTTCCCCCCAAGCGGATAAGAGAATTAAAGCAGAAGCTATAGTCTTACCGCAACTAACAAATATGCTTCCAAGCTATCATATAATATAAATAGCAAGCATTGGCAAAAGGTTTCACACCTAAAGCTAGCAGATCCCAACTGCAACACCCCCGCTCAAATAGACATTCTATTAGGCCGCGATCTCATACCTCAGATAATACTCGAGGGTGTTGAGAAAATTTCAAACAAACTATTGGCACAAAATACTATTTTTGGGTGGATCCTAAGTGGACTAGTTTCGGAACCAGTTACCACCATGACCACTCAGGTTGAGGAAATCTCAAAGGAATACCTCAGTTCATAATAATCCCATTACTCTAATTTCACCCATTGGCAAAAGGTTTCACACCTAAAGCTAGCAGATCCCAACTGCAACACCCCCGCTCAAATAGACATTCTATTAGGCAGCGATCTCATACCTCAGATAATACTCGAGGGTGTTGAGAAAATTTCAAACAAACTATTGGCACAAAATACTATTTTTGGGTGGATCCTAAGTGGACTAGTTTCGGAGCCAGTTACCACCATGACCACTCAGGTTGAGGAAATCTCAAACGAATACCTCAGTTCACAATAATCCCATTACTCTAATTTCCCCCATTGGCAAAAGGTTTCACACCTAAAGCTAGCAGATCCCAACTGCAAAGCCCCCGCTCAAATAGACATTCTATTAGGCAGCGATCTTATACCTCAGATAATACTCGAGGGTGTTGAGAAAATTTCAAACAAACTATTGGCACAAAATACTATTTTTGGGTGGATCCTAAGTGGACTAGTTTCGGAACCAGTTACCACCATGACCACTCAGGTTGAGGAAATCTCAAACGAATACCTCAGTTCACAATAATCCCATTACTCTAATTTCCCCCCAAGCGGATAAGAGAATTAAAGCAGAAGCTATAGTCTTACCGCAACTAACAAATATGCTTCCAAGCTATCATATAAATAGCAAGCATTGGCAAAAGGTTTCACACCTAAAGCTAGCAGATCCCAACTGCAACACTCCCGCTCAAATAGAGATTCTATTAGGCAGCGATCTCATACCTCAGATAATACTCGAGGGTGTTGAGAAAGTTTCAAACAAACTATTGGCACAAAATACCATTTTTGGGTGGATCCTAAGTGGACTAGTTTCGGGACCAGTTACCACTATGACCACTCATGTTGAGGAAATCTCAAGCGAATACCTCAGTTCACAATAATCCCATTACTCTAATTTCCCCCCAAGCGGATAAGAGGATTAAAGCAGACGCTATAGTCTTACCGCAACTAACAAATATGCTTCCAAGCTATCATATAAATAGCAAGCATTGGCAAAAGGTTTCACACCTAAAGCTAGAAGATCCCAACTGCAACACTTCCGCTCAAATAGACATTCTATTAGGCAGCGATCTCATACCTCAGATAATACTCAACAAACTATTGGCACAAAATACTATTTTTGGGTGGATCCTAAGTGGACTAGTTTCGGAACGAGTTACCACCATGACCACTCAGGTTGAGGAAATCTCAAACGAATACCTCAGTTCACAATAACCCCATTACTCTAATTTCCCCCCAAGCGGATAAGAGAATTAAAGCAGAAGCTATAGTCTTACCGCAACTAACAAATATGCTTCCAAGCTATCATATAAATAGCAAGCATTGGCAAAAGGTTTCACACCTAAAGCTAGCAGATCCCAACTGCAACACCCCCGCTCAAATATTCATTCTATTAGGCAGCGATCTCATACCTCAGATAATACTCGAGGGTGTTGAGAAAATTTCAAACAAACTATTGGCACAAAATACTATTTTTGGGTGGATCCTAAGTGGACTAGTTTCGGAACCAGTTACCACCATGACCACTCAGGTTGAGGAAACCTCAAACGAATACCTCAGTTCACAACAACCGCATTAGTCTAATTTCCCCCCAAGCGGATAAGAGAATTAAAGCAGAATCTATAGTCTTACCGCAACTAACAGATATGCTTCCAAGCTATCATATAAATAGCAAGCATTGGCAAAAGGTTTCACACCTAAAGCTAGCAGATCCCAACTGCAACACCCCCGCTCAAATAGACATTCTATTAGGCAGCAATCTCATACCTCAGAGGGGCAGTTAGTTTCGGAACCAGTTACCACCATGACCACTCAGGTTGAGGAAATCTCAAACGAATACCTCAGTTCACAATAATCCCATTACTCTAATTTCCCCCTAAGCGGATAAGAGAATTAAAGCAGAAGCTATAGTCTTACCGCAACTAACAAATATGCTTCCAAGCTATCATATAAATAGCAAGCATTGGCAAAAGGTTTCACACCTAAAGCTAGCAGATCCCAACTGCAACAACCCCGCTCAAATAGACATTCTATTAGGCAGCGATCTCATACCTCAGAAAATACTCGAGGCTGTTGAGAAAATTTCAAACAAACTATTGGCACAAAATACCATTTTTGGGTTGGTCCTAAGTGGACTAGTTTCGGAACCAGCTCCCACCATGACCACTCAGGTTGAGGAAATCTCAAACGAATACCTCAGTTCACAATAATCCCATTACTCTAATTTCCCCCCAAGCGGATAAGAGAATTAAAGCAGAAGCTATAGTCTTACCGCAACTAACAAATATGCTTCCAAGCTATCATATAAATAGCAAGCATTGGCAAAAGGTTTCACACCTAAAGCTAGCAGATCCCAACTGCAACACCCCCGCTCAAATAGACATTCTATTAGGCAGCGATCTCATACCTCAGAAAATACTCGAGGCTGTTGAGAAAATTTCAAACAAACTATTGGCACAAAATACTATTTTTGGGTTGGTCCTAAGTGGACTAGTTTCGGAACCAGCTACCACCATGACCACTCAGGTTGAGGAAATCTCAAACGAATACCTCAGTTCACAATAATCCCATTACTCTAATTTCCCCCCAAGCGGATAAGAGAATTAAAGCAGAAGCTATAGTCTTACCGCAACTAACAAATATGCTTCCAAGCTATCATATAAATAGCAAGCATTGGCAAAAGGTTTCACACCTAAAGCTAGCAGATCCCAACTGCAACACTTCCGCTCAAATAGACATTCTATTAGGCAGCGATCTCATACCTCAGATAATACTCAACAAACTATTGGCACAAAATACTATTTTTGGGTGGATCCTAAGTGGACTAGTTTCGGAACGAGTTACCACCATGACCACTCAGGTTGAGGAAATCTCAAACGAATACCTCAGTTCACAATAACCCCATTACTCTAATTTCCCCCCAAGCGGATAAGAGAATTAAAGCAGAAGCTATAGTCTTACCGCAACTAACAAATATGCTTCCAAGCTATCATATAAATAGCAAGCATTGGCAAAAGGTTTCACACCTAAAGCTAGCAGATCCCAACTGCAACACCCCCGCTCAAATATTCATTCTATTAGGCAGCGATCTCATACCTCAGATAATACTCGAGGGTGTTGAGAAAATTTCAAACAAACTATTGGCACAAAATACTATTTTTGGGTGGATCCTAAGTGGACTAGTTTCGGAACCAGTTACCACCATGACCACTCAGGTTGAGGAAACCTCAAACGAATACCTCAGTTCACAACAACCGCATTAGTCTAATTTCCCCCCAAGCGGATAAGAGAATTAAAGCAGAATCTATAGTCTTACCGCAACTAACAGATATGCTTCCAAGCTATCATATAAATAGCAAGCATTGGCAAAAGGTTTCACACCTAAAGCTAGCAGATCCCAACTGCAACACCCCCGCTCAAATATTCATTCTATTAGGCAGCGATCTCATACCTCAGATAATACTCGAGGGTGTTGAGAAAATTTCAAACAAACTATTGGCACAAAATACCATTTTTGGGTGGATCCTAAGTGGACTAGTTTCGGGACCAGTTACCACTATGACCATTCATGTTGAGGAAATCTCAAGCGAATACCTCAGTTCACAATAATCCCATTACTCTAATTTCCCCCCAAGCGGATAAGAGGATTAAAGCAGACGCTATAGTCTTACCGCAACTAACAAATATGCTTCCAAGCTATCATATAAATAGCAAGCATTGGCAAAAGGTTTCACACCTAAAGCTAGCAGATCCCAACTGCAACACCCCCGCTCAAATATTCATTCTATTAGGCAGCGATCTCATACCTCAGATAATACTCGAGGGTGTTGAGAAAATTTCAAACAAACTATTGGCACAAAATACCATTTTTGGGTGGATCCTAAGTGGACTAGTTTCGGAACCAGTTACCACCATGACCACTCAGGTTGAGGAAACCTCAAACGAATACCTCAGTTCACAACAACCGCATTACTCTAATTTCCCCCCAAGCGGATAAGAGAATTAAAGCAGAAGCTATAGTCTTACCGCAACTAACAAATATGCTTCCAAGCTATCATATAAATAGCAAGCATTGGCAAAAGGTTTCACACCTAAAGCTAGCAGATCCCAACTGCAACACCCCCGCTCAAATAGACATTCTATTAGGCAGCAATCTCATACCTCAGAGGGGCAGTTAGTTTCGGAACCAGTTACCACCATGACCACTCAGGTTGAGGAAATCTCAAACGAATACCTCAGTTCACAATAATCCCATTACTCTAATTTCCCCCTAAGCGGATAAGAGAATTAAAGCAGAAGCTATAGTCTTACCGCAACTAACAAATATGCTTCCAAGCTATCATATAAATAGCAAGCATTGGCAAAAGGTTTCACACCTAAAGCTAGCAGATCCCAACTGCAACAACCCCGCTCAAATAGACATTCTATTAGGCAGCGATCTCATACCTCAGAAAATACTCGAGGCTGTTGAGAAAATTTCAAACAAACTATTGGCACAAAATACTATTTTTGGGTTGGTCCTAAGTGGACTAGTTTCGGAACCAGCTCCCACCATGACCACTCAGGTTGAGGAAATCTCAAACGAATACCTCAGTTCACAATAATCCCATTACTCTAATTTCCCCCCAAGCGGATAAGAGAATTAAAGCAGAAGCTATAGTCTTACCGCAACTAACAAATATGCTTCCAAGCTATCATATAAATAGCAAGCATTGGCAAAAGGTTTCACACCTAAAGCTAGCAGATCCCAACTGCAACACCCCCGCTCAAATAGACATTCTATTAGGCAGCGATCTCATACCTCAGAAAATACTCGAGGCTGTTGAGAAAATTTCAAACAAACTATTGGCACAAAATACTATTTTTGGGTTGGTCCTAAGTGGACTAGTTTCGGAACCAGCTACCACCATGACCACTCAGGTTGAGGAAATCTCAAACGAATACCTCAGTTCACAATAATCCCATTACTCTAATTTCCCCCCAAGCGGATAAGAGAATTAAAGCAGAAGCTATAGTCTTACCGCAACTAACAAATATGCTTCCAAGCTATCATATAAATAGCAAGCATTGGCAAAAGGTTTCACACCTAAAGCAAGCAGATCCCAATTGCAACACCCCCGCTCAAATAGACATTCTATTAGGCAGCGAGCTCATACCTCAGATAATACTCGAGGGTGTTGAGAAAATTTCAAACAAACTATTGGCACAAAATACTATTTTTGGGTGGATCCTAAGTGGACTAGTTTCGGAACCAGTTACCACCATGACCACTCAGGTTGAGGAAATCTCAAACGAATACCTCAGTTAACAATAATCCCATTACTCTAATTTCCCCCCAAGCGGATAAGAGAATTAAAGCAGAAGCTATAGTCTTACCGCAACTAACAAATATGCTTCCAAGCTATCATATAAATAGCAAGCATTGGCAAAAGCTTTCACACCTAAAGCTAGCAGATGCCAACTGCAACACCCCCGCTCAAATAGACATTCTATTAGGCAGCGATCTCATACCTCAGATAATACTTGAGGGTGTTGAGAAAATTTCAAACAAACTATTGGCACAAAATACTATTTTAGGGTGGATCCTAAGTGGACTAGTTTCGGAACCAGTTACCACCATGACCACTCAGGTTGAGGAAATCTCAAACGAATACCTCAGTTCACAATAATCCCATTACTCTAATTTCCCCCCAAGCGGATAAGAGAATTAAAGCAGAAGCTATAGTCTTACCGCAACTAACAAATATGCTTCCAAGCTATCATATAAATAGCAAGCATTGGCAAAAGCTTTCACACCTAAAGCTAGAAGACCCCAACTGCAACAACTCCGCTCAAATAGACATTCTATTAGGCAGCGATCTCATACCTCAGAAAATACTCGAGGGTGTTGAGAAAATTTCAAACAAACTATTGGCGCAAAATACTATTTTTGGGTGGATCCTAAGTGGACTAGTTTCGGAACCAGTTACCACCATGACCACTCAGGTTGAGGAAATCCCAAACGAATACCTCAGTTCTTATTACAATAATCTTATTACTCTAATTTCCCCCCAAGCGGATAAGAGAATTAAAGCAGAAGCTATAGTCTTACCGCAACTAACAAATATGCTTCCAAACTATCATATAAATAGCAAGCATTGGCAAAAGGTTTCACACCTAAAGCTAGCAGATCCCAACTGCAACACCCCCGCTCAAATAGACATTCTATTAGGCAGCGATCTCATACCTCAGATAATACTCGAGGGTGTTGAGAAAATTTCAAACAAACTATTGGCACAAAATACTATTTTTGGGTGGATCTTAAGTGGACTAGTTTCGGAACCAGTTACCACCATGACCACTCAGGTTGAGCAAATCTCAAACGAGTACCTCAGTTCACAATAATCTCATTACTCTAATTTCCCCCATTGGCAAAAGGTTTCACACCTAAAGCTAGCAGATCCCAACTGCAACACCCCCGCTCAAATAGACATTCTATTAGGCAGCGATCTCATACCTCAGATAATACTCGAGGGTGTTGAGAAAATTTCAAACAGACTATTGGCGCAAAATACTATTTAAGGGTGGATCCTAAGTGGACTAATTTCGGAACCAGTTACCACCATGACCACTCAGGTTGAGGAAATCTCAAACGAATACCTCAGTTCACAATAATCCCATTACTCTAATTTCCCCCCAAGCGGATAAGAGAATTAAAGCAGAAGCTATAGTCTTACCGCAACTAACAAATATGCTTCCAAGCTATCATATAAATAGCAAGCATTAGAAAAGGGTTTCACACCTCAAGCTAGCAGATCCCAATTGCAACACCCCCGCTCAAATAGACATTCTATTAGGCAGCGATCTCATACCTCAGATAATACTCGGGGATGTTGAGAAAATTTCACACAAACTATTGGCACAAAATACTATTTTTGGGTGGATCCTAAGTGGACTAGTTTCGGAACCAGTTACCACCATGACCACGCAGGTTGAGGAAATCTCAAACGAATACCTCAGTTCACAATAATCTTACTACTCTAATTTCTCCCCAAGAGGATAAGAGAATTAAAGCAGAAGCTATAGTCTTACCGCAACTAACAAATATGCTTCCAAGCTATCATATAAATAGCAAGCATTGGCAAAAGGTTTCACACCTAAAGCTAGCAGATCCCAACTGCAACACCTCCGCTCAAATAGACTTTCTATTAGGCAGCGATCTCATACCTCAGATAATACTCGAGGGTGTTGAGAAAATTTCAAACAAACTATTGGCGCAAAATACTATTTTTGGGTGGATCCTAAGTGGACTAGTTTCGGAACCAGCTACCACCATGACCACTCAGGTTGAGGAAATCTCAAACGAATACCTCAGCTCACAATAATTCCATTACTCTATTTTCCCCCCAAGCGGATAAGAGAATTAAAGCAGAAGCTATAGTCTTACCGCAACTAACAAATATGCTTCCAAGCTATCATATAAATAGCAAGCATTGGCAAAAGGTTTCACACCTAAAGCTAGCAGATCCCAACTGTAACACCCCCGCTCAAATAGACATTCTATTAGGCAGCGATCTCATACCTCAGATAATACTCGAGGGTGTTGAGAAAATTTCAAACAAACTATTGGCACAAAATACTATTTTTGGGTGGATCTTAAGTGGACTAGTTTCGGAACCAGTTACCACCATGACCACTCAGGTTGAGCAAATCTCAAACGAGTACCTCAGTTCACAATAATCTCATTACTCTAATTTCCCCCATTGGCAAAAGGTTTCACACCTAAAGCTAGCAGATCCCAACTGCAAAGCCCCCGCTCAAAGAGACATTCTATTAGGCAGCGATCTCATACCTCAGATAATACTCGAGGGTGTTGAGAAAATTTCAAACAAACTATTCGCACAAAATACTATTTTTGGGTGGATCCTAAGTGGACTAGTTTCGGAACCAGTTACCACCATGACCACTCAGGTTGAGGAAATCTCAAACGAATACCTCAGTGCACAATAATCCCATTACTCTAATTTCCCCCCAAGCGGATAAGAGAATTAAAGCAGAAGCTATAGTCTTACCGCAACTAACAAATATGCTTCCAAACTATCATATAAATAGCAAGCATTGGCAAAAGGTTTCACACCTAAAGCTAGCAGATCCCAACTGCAATACCCCCGCTCAAATAGACATTCTATTAGGCAGCGCTCTCATACCTCAGATAATACTCGAGGGTGTTGAGAAAATTTCAAAGAAACTATTGGCACAAAATACTATTTTTGGGTGGATCCTAAGTGGACTAGTTTCGGAACCAGTTACCACCATGACCACTCAGGTTGAGGAAATCTCAAACGAATACCTCAGTTCACAATTATCCCATTACTCTAATTTCCCCCAAGCGGATAAGAGAATTAAAGCAGAAGCTATAGTCTTACCGCAACTAACAAATATGCTTCCAAACTATCATATAAATAGCAAGCATTGGCAAAAGGTTTCACACCTAAAGCTAGCAGATCCCAACTGCAATACCCCCGCTCAAATAGACATTCTATTAGGCAGCGCTCTCATACCTCAGATAATACTCGAGGGTGTTGAGAAAATTTCAAACAAACTATTCGCACAAAATACTATTTTTGGGTGGATCCTAAGTGGACTAGTTTCGGAACCAGTTACCACCATGACCACTCAGGTTGAGGAAATCCCAAACGAATACCTCAGTTCTTATTACAATAATCTTATTACTCTAATTTCCCCCCAAGCGGATAAGCGGATTAAAGCAGACGCTATAGTCTTACCGCAACTAACAAATATGCTTCCAAGCTATCATATAAATAGCAAGCATTGGCAAAAGGTTTCACACCTAAAGCTAGCAGATCCCATTGCAACACTCCGCTCAAATAGACATTCTATTAGGCAGCGATCTCATACCTCAGATAATACTCGAGGGTGTTGAGAAAATTTCAAACAAACTATTGGCACAAAATACTATTTTTGGGTGGATTCTAAGTGGACTAGTTTCGGAACCAGTTACCACCATGACCGCTCAGGTTGAGGAAATCTCAAACGAATACCTCAGTTCACAATTATCCCATTACTCTAATTTCCCCCCAAGCGGATAAGAGAATTAAAGCAGAAGCTATAGTCTTACCGCAACTAACAAATATGCTTCCAAGCTATCATATAAATAGCAAGCATTGGCAAAAGGTTTCACACCTAAAGCTAGCAGATCCCAACTGCAACACCCCCGCTCAAATAGACATTCTATTAGGCAGCGATCTCATACCTCAGATAATACTCGAGGGTGTTGAGAAAATTTCAAACAAACTATTGGCACAAAATACTATTTTTGGGTGGATCCTAAGTGGACTAGTTTCGGAACCAGTTACCACCATGACCACTCAGGTTGAGGAAATCCCAAACGAATACCTCAGTTCTTATTACAATAATCTTATTACTCTAATTTCCCCCCAAGCGGATAAGAGAATTAAAGCAGAAGCTATAGTCTTACCGCAACTAACAAATATGCTTCCAAGCTATCATATAAATAGCAAGCATTGGCAAAAGGTTTCACACCTAAAGCTAGCAGATCCCAACTGCAACACCCCCGCTCAAATAGACATTCTATTAGGCAGCGATCTCATACCTCAGATAATACTCGAGGGTGTTGAGAAAATTTCAAACAAACTATTGGCACAAAATACTATTTTTGGGTGGATCCTAAGTGGACTAGTTTCGAAACCAGTTACCACCATGACCACTCAGGTTGAGGAAACCTCAAACGAATACCTCAGTTCACAACAACCGCATTAGTCTAATTTCCCCCCAAGCGGATAAGAGAATTAAAGCAGAATCTATAGTCTTACCGCAACTAACAGATATGCTTCCAAGCTATCATATAAATAGCAAGCATTGGCAAAAGCTTTCACACCTAAAGCTAGAAGACCCCAACTGCAACACCTCCGCTCAAATAGACATTCTATTAGGCAGCGATCTCATACCTCAGAAATTACTCGAGGGTGTTGGGAAAATTTCAAACAAACTATTGGCGCAAAATACTATTTTTGGGTGGATCCTAAGTGGACTAGTTTCGGAACCAGCTACCACCATGACCACTCAGGTTGAGGAAATCTCAAACGAATACCTCAGTTCACAATAATCCCATTACTCTAATTTCCCCCCAAGCGGATAAGAGAATTAAAGCAGAAGCTATAGTCTTACCGCAACTAACAAATATGCTTCCAAGCTATCATATAAATAGCAAGCATTGGCAAAAGGTTTCACACCTAAAGCTAGCAGATCCCAACTGCAACACCCCCGCTCAAATAGACATTCTATTAGGCAACGATCTCATACCTCAGAAAATACTCGAGGCTGTTGAGAAAATTTCAAACAAACTATTGGCACAAAATACTATTTTTGGGTTGGTCCTAAGTGGACTAGTTTCGGAACCAGCTACCACCATGACCACTCAGGTTGAGGAAATCTCAAACGAATACCTCAGTTCACAATAATCCCATTACTCTAATTTCCCCCCAAGCGGATAAGAGAATTAAAGCAGAAGCTATAGTCTTACCGCAACTAACAAATATGCTTCCAAGCTATCATATAAATAGCAAGCATTGGCAAAAGGTTTCACACCTAAAGCTAGCAGATCCCAACTGCAACACCCCCGCTCAAATAGACATTCTATTAGGCAGCGATCTCATACCTCAGATAATACTAGAGGGTGTTGAGAAAATTTCAAACAAACTATTGGCACAAAATACTATTTTTGGGTGGATCTTAAGTGGACTAGTTTCGGAACCAGTTACCACCATGACCACTCAGGTTGAGGAAATCTCAAACGAGTACCTCAGTTCACAATAATCTCATCACTCTAATTTCCCCCATTGGAAAAAGGTTTCACACCTAAAGCTAGCAGATCCCAACTGCAACACCCCCGCTCAAATAGACATTCTATTAGGCAGCGATCTCATACCTCAGATAATACTCGAGGGTGTTGAGAAAATTTCAAACAAACTATTGGCACAAAATACTATTTTTGGGTGGATCCTAAGTGGACTAGTTTCGGAACCAGTTACCACCATGACCACTCGGGTTGAGGAAATCTCAAACGAATACCTCAGTTCACAATAATCCCATTACTCTAATTTCCCCCCAAGCGGATAAGAGAATTAAAGCAGAAGCTATAGTCTCACCGCAACTAACAAATATGCTTCCAAGCTATCATATAAATAGCAAGCATTGGCAAAAGGTTTCACACCTAAAGCTAGCAGATCCCAACTGCAACACCCCCGCTCAAATAGACATTCTATTAGGCAGCGATGTCATACCTCAGATAATACTCGAGGGTGTTGAGAAAATTTCAAACAAACTATTGGCACAAAATACTATTTTTGGGTGGATCCTAAGTGGACTAGTTTCGGAACCAGTTACCACCATGACCACTCAGGTTGAGGAAATCTCAAACGAATACCTCAGTTCACAATAATCCCATTACTCTAATTTCCCCCCAAGCGGATAAGAGAATTAAAGCAGAAGCTATAGTCTTACCGCAACTAACAAATATGCTTCCAAGCTATCATATAAATAGCAAGCATTGGCAAAAGGTTTCACACCTAAAGCTAGCAGATCCCAACTGCAACACCCCCGCTCAAATAGACATTCTATTAGGCAGCGATCTCATACCTCAGATAATACTAGAGGGTGTTGAGAAAATTTCAAACAAACTATTGGCACAAAATACTATTTTTGGGTGGATCTTAAGTGGACTAGTTTCGGAACCAGTTACCACCATGACCACTCAGGTTGAGGAAATCTCAAACGAGTACCTCAGTTCACAATAATCTCATCACTCTAATTTCCCCCATTGGCAAAAGGTTTCACACCTAAAGCTAGCAGATCCCAACTGCAACACCCCCGCTCAAATAGACATTCTATTAGGCAGCGATCTCATACCTCAGATAATACTCGAGGGTGTTGAGAAAATTTCAAACAAACTATTGGCACAAAATACTATTTTTGGGTGGATCCTAAGTGGACTAGTTTCGGAACCAGTTACCACCATGACCACTCGGGTTGAGGAAATCTCAAACGAATACCTCAGTTCACAATAATCCCATTACTCTAATTTCCCCCCAAGCGGATAAGAGAATTAAAGCAGAAGCTATAGTCTCACCGCAACTAACAAATATGCTTCCAAGCTATCATATAAATAGCAAGCATTGGCAAAAGGTTTCACACCTAAAGCTAGCAGATCCCAACTGCAACACCCCCGCTCAAATAGACATTCTATTAGGCAGCGATGTCATACCTCAGATAATACTCGAGGGTGTTGAGAAAATTTCAAACAAACTATTGGCACAAAATACTATTTTTGGGTGGATCCTAAGTGGACTAGTTTCGGAACCAGTTACCACCATGACCACTCAGGTTGAGGAAATCCCAAACGAATACCTCAGTTCTTATTACAATAATCTTATTACTCTAATTTCCCCCCAAGCGGATAAGAGAATTAAAGCAGAAGCTATAGTCTTACCGCAACTAACAAATATGCTTCCAAGCTATCATATAAATAGCAAGCATTGGAAAAGGGTTTCACACATAAAGCTAGCAGATCCCAACTGCAACACCCCCGCTCAAATAGACATTCTATTAGGCAGCGATCTCATACCTCAGATAATACTCGAGGGTGTTGAGAAAATTTCAAACAGACTATTGGCGCAAAATACTATTTTTGGGTGGATCCTAAGTGGACTAATTTCGGAACCAGTTACCACCATGACCACTCAGGTTGAGGAAATCTCAAACGAATACCTTAGTTCACAATAATCCCATTACTCTAATTTCCCCCCAAGCGGATAAGAGAATTAAAGCAGAAGCTATAGTCTTACCGCAACTAACAAATATGCTTCCAAGCTATCATATAATATAAATAGCAAGCATTGGCAAAAGGTTTCACACCTAAAGCTAGCAGATCCCAACTGCAACACCCCCGCTCAAATAGACATTCTATTAGGCCGCGATCTCATACCTCAGATAATACTCGAGGGTGTTGAGAAAATTTCAAACAAACTATTGGCACAAAATACTATTTTTGGGTGGATCCTAAGTGGACTAGCTTCGGAACCAGTTACCACCATGACCACTCAGGTTGAGGAAATCTCAAAGGAATACCTCAGTTCACAATAATCCCATTACTCTAATTTCACCCATTGGCAAAAGGTTTCACACCTAAAGCTAGCAGATCCCAACTGCAACACCCCCGCTCAAATAGACATTCTATTAGGCAGCGATCTCATACCTCAGATAATACTCGAGGGTGTTGAGAAAATTTCAAACAAACTATTGGCACAAAATACTATTTTTGGGTGGATCCTAAGTGGACTAGTTTCGGAACCAGTTACCACCATGACCACTCAGGTTGAGGAAATCTCAAACGAATACCTCAGTTCACAATAATCCCATTACTCTAATTTCCCCCCAAGCGGATAAGAGAATTAAAGCAGAAGCTATAGTCTTACCGCAACTAACAAATATGCTTCCAAGCTATCATATAAATAGCAAGCATTGGCAAAAGGTTTCACACCTAAAGCTAGCAGATCCCAACTGCAACACTCCCGCTCAAATAGAGATTCTATTAGGCAGCGATCTCATACCTCAGATAATACTCGAGGGTGTTGAGAAAGTTTCAAACAAACTATTGGCACAAAATACCATTTTTGGGTGGATCCTAAGTGGACTAGTTTCGGGACCAGTTACCACTATGACCACTCATGTTGAGGAAATCTCAAGCGAATACCTCAGTTCACAATAATCCCATTACTCTAATTTCCCCCCAAGCGGATAAGAGGATTAAAGCAGACGCTAAAGTCTTACCGCAACTAACAAATATGCTTCCAAGCTATCATATAAATAGCAAGCATTGGCAAAAGGTTTTTACACCTAAAGCTAGAAGATCCCAACTGCAACACTTCCGCTCAAATAGACATTCTATTAGGCAGCGATCTCATACCTCAGATAATACTCAACAAACTATTGGCACAAAATACTATTTTTGGGTGGATCCTAAGTGGACTAGTTTCGGAACGAGTTACCACCATGACCACTCAGGTTGAGGAAATCTCAAACGAATACCTCAGTTCACAATAACCCCATTACTCTAATTTCCCCCCAAGCGGATAAGAGAATTAAAGCAGAAGCTATAGTCTTACCGCAACTAACAAATATGCTTCCAAGCTATCATATAAATAGCAAGCATTGGCAAAAGGTTTCACACCTAAAGCTAGCAGATCCCAACTGCAACACCCCCGCTCAAATATTCATTCTATTAGGCAGCGATCTCATACCTCAGATAATACTCGAGGGTGTTGAGAAAATTTCAAACAAACTATTGGCACAAAATACTATTTTTGGGTGGATCCTAAGTGGACTAGTTTCGGAACCAGTTACCACCATGACCACTCAGGTTGAGGAAACCTCAAACGAATACCTCAGTTCACAACAACCGCATTAGTCTAATTTCCCCCCAAGCGGATAAGAGAATTAAAGCAGAATCTATAGTCTTACCGCAACTAACAGATATGCTTCCAAGCTATCATATAAATAGCAAGCATTGGCAAAAGGTTTCACACCTAAAGCTAGCAGATCCCAACTGCAACACCCCCGCTCAAATAGACATTCTATTAGGCAGCAATCTCATACCTCAGAGGGGCAGTTAGCTTCGGAACCAGTTACCACCATGACCACTCAGGTTGAGGAAATCTCAAACGAATACCTCAGTTCACAATAATCCCATTACTCTAATTTCCCCCTAAGCGGATAAGAGAATTAAAGCAGAAGCTATAGTCTTACCGCAACTAACAAATATGCTTCCAAGCTATCATATAAATAGCAAGCATTGGCAAAAGGTTTCACACCTAAAGCTAGCAGATCCCAACTGCAACACCCCCGCTCAAATAGACATTCTATTAGGCAGCGATCTCATACCTCAGAAAATACTCGAGGCTGTTGAGAAAATTTCAAACAAACTATTGGCACAAAATACTATTTTTGGGTTGGTCCTAAGTGGACTAGTTTCGGAACCAGCTCCCACCATGACCACTCAGGTTGAGGAAATCTCAAACGAATACCTCAGTTCACAATAATCCCATTACTCTAATTTCCCCCCAAGCGGATAAGAGAATTAAAGCAGAAGCTATAGTCTTACCGCAACTAACAAATATGCTTCCAAGCTATCATATAAATAGCAAGCATTGGCAAAAGGTTTCACACCTAAAGCTAGCAGATCCCAACTGCAACACCCCCGCTCAAATAGACATTCTATTAGGCAGCGATCTCATACCTCAGAAAATACTCGAGGCTGTTGAGAAAATTTCAAACAAACTATTGGCACAAAATACTATTTTTGGGTTGGTCCTAAGTGGACTAGTTTCGGAACCAGCTACCACCATGACCACTCAGGTTGAGGAAATCTCAAACGAATACCTCAGTTCACAATAATCCCATTACTCTAATTTCCCCCCAAGCGGATAAGAGAATTAAAGCAGAAGCTATAGTCTTACCGCAACTAACAAATATGCTTCCAAGCTATCATATAAATAGCAAGCATTGGCAAAAGGTTTCACACCTAAAGCAAGCAGATCCCAATTACAACACCCCCGCTCAAATAGACATTCTATTAGGCAGCGAGCTCATACCTCAGATAATACTCGAGGGTGTTGAGAAAATTTCAAACAAACTATTGGCACAAAATACTATTTTTGGGTGGATCCTAAGTGGACTAGTTTCGGAACCAGTTACCACCATGACCACTCAGGTTGAGGAAACCTCAAACGAATACCTCAGTTCACAACAACCGCATTACTCTAATTTCCCCCCAAGCGGATAAGAGAATTAAAGCAGAAGCTATAGTCTTACCGCAACTAACAAATATGCTTCCAAGCTATCATATAAATAGCAAGCATTGGCAAAAGCTTTCACACCTAAAGCTAGAAGACCCCAACTGCAACAACTCCGCTCAAATAGACATTCTATTAGGCAGCGATCTCATACCTCAGAAATTACTCGAGGGTGTTGAGAAAATTTCAAACAAACTATTGGCACAAAATACTATTTTTGGGTGGATCCTAAGTGGACTAGTTTCGGAACCAGCTACCACCATGACCACTCAGGTTGAGGAAATCTCAAGCGAATACCTCAGTTCACAATAATCCCATTACTCTAATTTCCCCCCAAGCGGATAAGAGAATTAAAGCAGAAGCTATAGTCTTACCGCAACTAACAAATATGCTTCCAAGCTATCATATAAATAGCAAGCATTGGCAAAAGGTTTCACACCTAAAGCTAGCAGATCCCAACTGCAACACCCCCGCTCAAATAGACATTCTATTAGGCAGCGATCTCATACCTCAGAAAATACTCGAGGCTGTTGAGAAAATTTCAAACAAACTATTGGCACAAAATACTATTTTTGGGTTGGTCCTAAGTGGACTAGTTTCGGAATCAGCTACCACCATGACCACTCAGGTTGAGGAAATCTCAAACGAATACCTCAGTTCACAATAATCCCATTACTCTAATTTCCCCCCTAGCGGATAAGAGAATTAAAGCAGAAGCTATAGTCTTACCGCAACTAACAAATATGCTTCCAAGCTATCATATAAATAGCAAGCATTGGCAAAAGGTTTCACACCTAAAGCTAGCAGATCCCAACTGCAACACCCCCGCTCAAATAGACATTCTATTAGGCAGCGATCTCATACCTCAGATAATACTAGAGGGTGTTGAGAAAATTTCAAACAAACTATTGGCACAAAATACTATTTTTGGGTGGATCTTAAGTGGACTAGTTTCGGAACCAGTTACCACCATGACCACTCAGGTTGAGGAAATCTCAAACGAGTACCTCAGTTCACAATAATCTCATCACTCTAATTTCCCCCATTGGCAAAAGGTTTCACACCTAAAGCTAGCAGATCCCAACTGCAACACCCCCGCTCAAATAGACATTCTATTAGGCAGCGATCTCATACCTCAGATAATACTCGAGGGTGTTGAGAAAATTTCAAACAAACTATTGGCACAAAATACTATTTTTGGGTGGATCCTAAGTGGACTAGTTTCGGAACCAGTTACCACCATGACCACTCAGGTTGAGGAAATCCCAAACGAATACCTCAGTTCTTATTACAATAATCTTATTACTCTAATTTCCCCCCAAGCGGATAAGAGAATTAAAGCAGAAGCTATAGTCTTACCGCAACTAACAAATATGCTTCCAAGCTATCATATAAATAGCAAGCATTGGCAAAAGGTTTCACACCTAAAGCTAGCAGATCCCAACTGCAACATCCCCGCTCAAATAGACATTCTATTAGGCAGCGATGTCATACCTCAGATAATACTCGAGGGTGTTAAGAAAATTTCAAACAAACTATTGGCACAAAATACTATTTTTGGGTGGATCCTAAGTGGACTAGTTTCGGAACCAGTTACCACCATGACCACTCAGGTTGAGGAAATCCCAAACGAATACCTCAGTTCTTATTACAATAATCTTATTACTCTAATTTCCCCCCAAGCGGATAAGAGAATTAAAGCAGAAGCTATAGTCTTACCGCAACTAACAAATATGCTTCCAAGCTATCATATAAATAGCAAGCATTGGAAAAGGGTTTCACACATAAAGCTAGCAGATCCCAACTGCAACACCCCCGCTCAAATAGACATTCTATTAGGCAGCGATCTCATACCTCAGATAATACTCGAGGGTGTTGAGAAAATTTCAAACAGACTATTGGCGCAAAATACTATTTTTGGGTGGATCCTAAGTGGACTAATTTCGGAACCAGTTACCACCATGACCACTCAGGTTGAGGAAATCTCAAACGAATACCTCAGTTCACAATAATCCCATTACTCTAATTTCCCCCCAAGCGGATAAGAGAATTAAAGCAGAAGCTATAGTCTTACCGCAACTAACAAATATGCTTCCAAGCTATCATATAAATAGCAAGCATTGGCAAAAGGTTTCACACCTAAAGCTAGCAGATCCCAACTGCAACACTCCCGCTCAAATAGAGATTCTATTAGGCAGCGATCTCATACCTCAGATAATACTCGAGGGTGTTGAGAAAGTTTCAAACAAACTATTGGCACAAAGTACTATTTTTGGGTGGATCCTAAGTGGACTAGTTTCGGGACCAGTTACCACTATGACCACTCATGTTGAGGAAATCTCAAACGAATACCTCAGTTCACAATAATCCCATTACTCTAATTTCCCCCCAAGCGGAAAAGAGGATTGAAGCAGACGCTATAGTCTTACCGCAACTAACAAATATGCTTCCAAGCTATCATATAAATAGCAAGCATTGGCAAAAGGTTTCACACCTAAAGCTAGAATATCCCAACTGCAACACTTCCGCTCAAATAGACATTCTATTAGGCAGCGATCTCATACCTCAGATAATACTCAACAAACTATTGGCACAAAATACTATTTTTGGGTGGATCCTAAGTGGACTAGTTTCGGAACGAGTTACCACCATGACCACTCAGGTTGAGGAAATCTCAAACGAATACCTCAGTTCACAATAACCCCATTACTCTAATTTCCCCCCAAGCGGATAAGAGAATTAAAGCAGAATCTATAGTCTTACCGCAACTAACAAATATGCTTCCAAGCTATCATATAAATAGCAAGCATTGGCAAAAGCTTTCACACCTAAAGCTAGCAGATCCCAACTGCAACACCCCCGCTCAAATAGACATTCTATTAGGCAGCGATCTCATACCTCAGATAATACTCGAGGGTGTTGAGAAAATTTCAAACAAACTATTGGCACAAAATATTATTTTTGGGTGGATCCTAAGTGGACTAGTTTCGGAACCAGTTACCACCATGACCACTCAGGTTGAGGTAATCTCAAACGAATACCTCAATTTCAAACAAACTATTGGCACAAAATACTATTTTTGGGTGGATCCTAAGTGGACTAGTTTCGGAACCAGTTACCACCATGTCCACTCAGGTTGAGGAAATCTCAAACGAATACCTCAGTTCACAATAATCCCATTACTCTAATTTCCCCCCAAGCGGATAAGAGAATTAAAGCAGAAGCTATAGTCTTACCGCAACTAACAAATATGCTTCCAAGCTATCATATAAATAGCAAGCATTGGCAAAAGGTTTCACACCTAAAGCTAGCAGATCCCAACTGCAACACCTCCGCTCAAATAGACATTCTATTAGGCAGCGATCTCATACCTCAGATAATACTCGAGGGTGTTGAGAAAATTTCAAACAAACTATTGGCGCAAAATACTATTTTTGGGTGGATCCTAAGTGGACTAGTTTCGGAACCAGCTACCACCATGACCACTCAGGTTGAGGAAATCTCAAACGAATACCTCAGTTCACAATAATTCCATTACTCTAATTTCCCCCCAAGCGGATAAGAGAATTAAAGCAGAATCTATAGTCTTACCGCAACTAACAAATATGCTTCCAAGCTATCATATAAATAGCAAGCATTGGCAAAAGCTTTCACACCTAAAGCTAGCAGATCCCAACTGCAACACCCCCGCTCAAATAGACATTCTATTAGGCAGCGATCTCATACCTCAGATAATACTCGAGGGTGTTGAGAAAATTTCAAACAAACTATTGGCACAAAATACTATTTTTGGGTGGATCTTAAGTGGACTAGTTTCGGAACCAGTTACCACCATGACCACTCAGGTTGAGGAAATCTCAAACGAGTACCTCAGTTCACAATAATCCCATTACTCTAATTTCCCCCATTGGCAAAAGGTTTCACACCTAAAGCTAGCAGATCCCAACTGCAACACCCCCGCTCAAATAGACATTCTATTAGGCAGCGATCTCATACCTAAGATAATACTCGAGGGTGTTGAGAAAATTTCAAACAAACTATTGGCACAAAATACTATTTTTGGGTGGATCCTAAGTGGACTAGTTTCGGAACCAGTTACCACCATGACCACTCAGGTTGAGGAAATCTCAAACGAATACCTCAGTTCACAATAATCCCATTACTCTAATTTCCCCCCAAGCGGATAAGAGAATTAAAGCAGAAGCTATAGTCTTACCGCAACTAACAAATATGCTTCCTAGCTATCATATAAATAGCAAGCATTGGCTAAAGTTTTCACACCTAAAGCTAGCAGATCCCAACTGCAACACCCCCGCTCAAATAGACATTCTATTAGGCAGCGATCTCATACCTCAGATAATACTCGAGGGTGTTGAGAAAATTTCAAACAAACTATTGGCACAAAATACTATTTTTGGGTGGATCCTAAGTGTACTAGTTTCGGAACCAGTTACCACCATGACCACTCAGGTTGAGGTAATCTCAAACGAATACCTCAGTTCACAATAACCCCATTACTCTAATTTCCCCCATTGGCAAAAGGTTTCACACCTTAAGCTAGCAGATCCCAACTGCAAAGCCCCCGCTCAAATAGACATTCTATTAGGCAGCGATCTCATACCTCAGATAATACTCGAGGGTGTTGAGAAAATTTCAAACAAACTATTGGCACAAAATACTATTTTTGGGTGGATCCTAAGTGGACTAGTTTCGGAACCAGTTACCACCATGACCACTCAGGTTGAGGAAATATCAAACGAATACCTCAGTTTACAATAACCCATTACTCTAATTTCCCCCCAAGCGGATAAGAGAATTAAAGCAGAAGCTATAGTCTTACCGCAACTAACAAATATGCTTCCAAGCTATCATATAAATAGCAAGCATTGGCAAAAGGTTTCACACCTAAAGCTAGCAGATCCCAACTGCAACACCCCCGCTCAAATAGACATTCTATTAGGCAGCGATCTCATACCTCAGATAATACTCGAGGGTGTTGAGAAAATTTCAAACAAACTATTGGCACAAAATACTATTTTTGGGTGGATCTTAAGTGGACTAGTTTCGGAACCAGTTACCACCATGACCACTCAGGTTGAGGAAATCTCAAACGAGTACCTCAGTTCACAATAATCCCATTACTATAATTTCCCCCATTGGCAATAGGTTTCACACCTAAAGCTAGCAGATCCCAACTGCAAAGCCCCCGCTCAAATAGACATTCTATTAGGCAGCGATCTCATACCTCAGATAATACTCGAGGGTGTTGAGAAAATTTCAAACAAACTATTGGCACAAAATACTATTTTTGGGTGGATCCTAAGTGGACTAGTTTCGGAACCAGTTACCACCATGACCACTCAGGTTGAGGAAATCTCAAACGAATACCTCAGTTCACAATAATCCCATTACTCTAATTTCCCCCCAAGCGGATAAGAGAATTAAAGCAGAAGCTATAGTCTTACCGCAACTAACAAATATGCTTCCAAGCTATCATATAAATAGCAAGCATTGGCTAAAGGTTTCACACATAAAGCTAGCAGATCCCAACTGCAACACCCCCGCTCAAATAGACATTCTATTAGGCAGCGATCTCATACCTCAGATAATACTCGAGGGTGTTGAGAAAATTTCAAACAAACTATTGGCACAAAATACTATTTTTGGGTGGATCCTAAGTGGACTAGTTTCGGAACCAGCTACCACCATGACCACTCAGGTTGAGGAAATCTCAAACGAATACCTCAGTTCACAATAATCCCATTACTCTAATTTCCCCCCAAGCGGATAAGAGAATTAAAGCAGAAGCTATAGTCTTACCGCAACTAACAAATATGCTTCCAAGCTATCATATAAATAGCAAGCATTGGCAAAAGGTTTCACACCTAAAGCTAGCAGATCCCAACTGCAACACCCCCGCTCAAATAGACATTCTATTAGGCAGCGATCTCATACCTCAGAAAATACTCGAGGCTGTTGAGAAAATTTCAAACAAACTATTGGCACAAAATACTATTTTTGGGTTGGTCCTAAGTGGACTAGTTTCGGAACCAGCTACCACCATGACCACTCAGGTTGAGGAAATCTCAAACGAATACCTCAGTTCACAATAATCCCATTACTCTAATTTCCCCCCAAGCGGATAAGAGAATTAAAGCAGAAGCTATAGTCTTACCGCAACTAACAAATATGCTTCCAAGCTATCATATAAATAGCAAGCATTGGCAAAAGGTTTCACACCTAAAGCTAGCAGATCCCAACTGCAACACCCCCGCTCAAATAGACATTCTATTAGGCAGCGATCTCATACCTCAGATAATACTAGAGGGTGTTGAGAAAATTTCAAACAAACTATTGGCACAAAATACTATTTTTGGGTGGATCTTAAGTGGACTAGTTTCGGAACCAGTTACCACCATGACCACTCAGGTTGAGGAAATCTTAAACGAGTACCTCAGTTCACAATAATCTCATCACTCTAATTTCCCCCATTGGCAAAAGGTTTCACACCTAAAGCTAGCAGATCCCAACTGCAACACCCCCGCTCAAATAGACATTCTATTAGGCAGCGATCTCATACCTCAGATAATACTCGAGGGTGTTGAGAAAATTTCAAACAAACTATTGGCACAAAATACTATTTTTGGGTGGATCCTAAGTGGACTAGTTTCGGAACCAGTTACCACCATGACCACTCAGGTTGAGGAAATCTCAAACGAATACCTCAGTTCACAATAATCCCATTACTCTAATTTCCCCCCAAGCGGATAAGAGAATTAAAGCAGAAGCTATAGTCTCACCGCAACTAACAAATATGCTTCCAAGCTATCATATAAATAGCAAGCATTGGCAAAAGGTTTCACACCTAAAGCTAGCAGATCCCAACTGCAACACCCCCGCTCAAATAGACATTCTATTAGGCAGCGATGTCATACCTCAGATAATACTCGAGGGTGTTGAGAAAATTTCAAACAAACTATTGGCACAAAATACTATTTTTGGGTGGATCCTAAGTGGACTAGTTTCGGAACCAGTTACCACCATGACCGCTCAGGTTGAGGAAATCCCAAACGAATACCTCAGTTCTTATTACAATAATCTTATTACTCTAATTTCCCCCCAAGCGGATAAGAGAATTAAAGCAGAAGCTATAGTCTTACCGCAACTAACAAATATGCTTCCAAGCTATCATATAAATAGCAAGCATTGGAAAAGGGTTTCACACATAAAGCTAGCAGATCCCAACTGCAACACCCCCGCTCAAATAGACATTCTATTAGGCAGCGATCTCATACCTCAGATAATACTCGAGGGTGTTGAGAAAATTTCAAACAGACTATTGGCGCAAAATACTATTTTTGGGTGGATCCTAAGTGGACTAATTTCGGAACCAGTTACCACCATGACCACTCAGGTTGAGGAAATCTCAAACGAATACCTCAGTTCACAATGATCCCATTACTCTAATTTCCCCCAAGCGGATAAGAGAATTAAAGCAGAAGCTATAGTCTTACCGCAACTAACAAATATGCTTCCAAGCTATCATATAAATAGCAAGCATTGGCAAAAGGTTTCACACCTAAAGCTAGCAGATCCCAACTGCAACACTCCCGCTAAAATAGAGATTCTATTAGGCAGCGATCAGATACCTCAGATAATACTCGAGGGTGTTGAGAAAGTTTCAAACAAACTATTGGCACAAAATACTATTTTTGGGTGGATCCTAAGTGGACTAGTTTCGGGACCAGTTACCACTATGACCACTCATGTTGAGGAAATCTCAAACGAATACCTCAGTTCACAATAATCCCATTACTCTAATTTCCCCCCAAGCGGATAAGAGAATTAAAGCAGAAGCTATAGTCTCACCGCAACTAACAAATATGCTTCCAAGCTATCATATAAATAGCAAGCATTGGCAAAAGGTTTCACACCTAAAGCTAGCAGATCCCAACTGCAACACCCCCGCTCAAATAGACATTCTATTAGGCAGCGATGTCATACCTCAGATAATACTCGAGGGTGTTGAGAAAATTTCAAACAAACTATTGGCACAAAATACTATTTTTGGGTGGATCCTAAGTGGACTAGTTTCGGAACCAGTTACCACCATGACCGCTCAGGTTGAGGAAATCCCAAACGAATACCTCAGTTCTTATTACAATAATCTTATTACTCTAATTTCCCCCCAAGCGGATAAGAGAATTAAAGCAGAAGCTATAGTCTTACCGCAACTAACAAATATGCTTCCAAGCTATCATATAAATAGCAAGCATTGGCAAAAGGTTTCACACCTAAAGCTAGAAGATCCCAACTGCAACACTTCCGCTCAAATAGACATTCTATTAGGCAGCGATCTCATACCTCAGATAATACTCAACAAACTATTGGCACAAAATACTATTTTTGGGTGGACTAGTTTCGGAACGAGTTACCACCATGACCACTCAGGTTGAGGAAATCTCAAACGAATACCTCAGTTCACAATAACCCCATTACTCTAATTTCCCCCCAAGCGGATAAGAGAATTAAAGCAGAATCTATAGTCTTACCGCAACTAACAAATATGCTTCCAAGCTATCATATAAATAGCAAGCATTGGCAAAAGCTTTCACACCTAAAGCTAGCAGATCCCAACTGCAACACCCCCGCTCAAATAGACATTCTATTAGGCAGCGATCTCATACCTCAGATAATACTCGAGGGTGTTGAGAAAATTTCAAACAAACTATTGGCACAAAATATTATTTTTGGGTGGATCCTAAGTGGACTAGTTTCGGAACCAGTTACCACCATGACCACTCAGGTTGAGGTAATCTCAAACGAATACCTCAATTTCAAACAAACTATTGGCACAAAATACTATTTTTGGGTGGATCCTAAGTGGACTAGTTTCGGAACCAGTTACCACCATGACCACTCAGGTTGAGGAAATCTCAAACGAATACCTCAGTTCACAATAATCCCATTACTCTAATTTCCCCCCAAGCGGATAAGAGAATTAAAGCAGAAGCTATAGTCTTACCGCAACTAACAAATATGCTTCCAAGCTATCATATAAATAGCAAGCATTGGCAAAAGCTTTCACACCTAAAGCTAGCAGATCCCAACTGCAACACCCCCGCTCAAATAGACATTCTATTAGGCAGCGATCTCATACCTCAGATAATACTCGAGGGTGTTGAGAAAATTTCAAACAAACTATTGGCACAAAATACTCTTTTTGGGTGGATCTTAAGTGGACTAGTTTCGGAACCAGTTACCACCATGACCACTCAGGTTGAGGAAATCTCAAACGAGTACCTCAGTTCACAATAATCCCATTACTCTAATTTCCCCCATTGGCAAAAGGTTTCACACCTAAAGCTAGCAGATCCCAACTGCAACACCCCCGCTCAAATAGACATTCTATTAGGCAGCGATCTCATACCTCAGATAATACTCGAGGGTGTTGAGAAAATTTCAAACAAACTATTGGCACAAAATACTATTTTTGGGTGGATCCTAAGTGGAGTAGTTTCGGAACCAGTTACCACCATGACCACTCAGGTTGAGGAAATCTCAAACGAATACCTCAGTTCACAATAATCCCATTACTCTAATTTCCCCCCAAGCGGATAAGAGAATTAAAGCAGAAGCTATAGTCTTACCGCAACTAACAAATATGCTTCCAAGCTATCATATAAATAGCAAGCATTGGCTAAAGGTTTCACACCTAAAGCTAGCAGATCCCAACTGCAACACCCCCGCTCAAATAGACATTCTATTAGGCAGCGATCTCATACCTCAGATAATACTCGAGGGTGTTGAGAAAATTTCAAACAAACTATTGGCACAAAATACTATTTTTGGGTGGATCCTAAGTGGACTAGTTTCGGAACCAGTTACCACCATGACCACTCAGGTTGAGGTAATCTCAAACGAATACCTCAGTTCACAATAACCCCATTACTCTAATTTCCCCCATTGGCAAAAGGTTTCACACCTAAAGCTAGCAGATCCCAACTGCAAAGCACCCGCTCAAATAGACATTCTATTAGGCAGCGATCTCATACCTCAGATAATACTCGAGGGTGTTGAGAAAATTTCAAACAAACTATTGGCACAAAATACTATTTTTGGGTGGATCCTAAGTGGACTAGTTTCGGAACCAGTTACCACCATGACCACTCAGGTTGAGGAAATCTCAAAGGAATACCTCAGTTCACAATAATCCCATTACTCTAATTTCCCCCCAAGCGGATAAGAGAATTAAAGCAGAAGCTATAGTCTTACCGCAACTAACAAATATGCTTCCAAGCTATCATATAAATAGCAAGCATTGGCAAAAGGTTTCACACCTAAAGCTAGCAGATCCCAACTGCAACACCCCCGCTCAAATAGACATTCTATTAGGCAGCGATCTCATACCTCAGATAATACTCGAGGGTGTTGAGAAAATTTCAAACAAACTATTGGCACAAAATACTATTTTTGGGTGGATCTTAAGTGGACTAGTTTCGGAACCAGTTACCACCATGACCACTCAGGTTGAGGAAATCTCAAACGAGTACCTCAGTTCACAATAATCCCATTACTATAATTTCCCCCATTGGCAATAGGTTTCACACCTAAAGCTAGCAGATCCCAACTGCAAAGCCCCCGCTCAAATAGACATTCTATTAGGCAGCGATCTCATACCTCAGATAATACTCGAGGGTGTTGAGAAAATTTCAAACAAACTATTGGCACAAAATACTATTTTTGGGTGGATCCTAAGTGGACTAGTTTCGGAACCAGTTACCACCATGACCACTCAGGTTGAGGAAATCTCAAACGAATACCTCAGTTCACAATAATCCCATTACTCTAATTTCCCCCCAAGCGGATAAGAGAATTAAAGCAGAAGCTATAGTCTTACCGCAACTAACAAATATGCTTCCAAGCTATCATATAAATAGCAAGCATTGGCAAAAGGTTTCACACCTAAAGCTAGCAGATCCCAACTGCAACACCCCCGCTCAAATAGACATTCTATTAGGCAGCGATCCCATACCTCAGATAATACTCGAGGGTGTTGAGAAAATTTCAAACAAACTATTGGCACAAAATACTATTTTTGGGTGGATCCTAAGTGTACTAGTTTCGGAACCAGTTACCACCATGACCACTCAGGTTGAGGTAATCTCAAACGAATACCTCAGTTCACAATAACCCCATTACTCTAATTTCCCCCATTGGCAAAAGGTTTCACACCTTAAGCTAGCAGATCCCAACTGCAACACCCCCGCTCAAATAGACATTCTATTAGGCAGCGATCTCATACCTCAGATAATACTCGAGGGTGTTGAGAAAATTTCAAACAAACTATTGGCACAAAATACTATTTTTGGGTGGATCCTAAGTGTACTAGTTTCGGAACCAGTTACCACCATGACCACTCAGGTTGAGGTAATCTCAAACGAATACCTCAGTTCACAATAACCCCATTACTCTAATTTCCCCCATTGGCAAAAGGTTTCACACCTTAAGCTAGCAGATCCCAACTGCAAAGCCCCCGCTCAAATAGACATTCTATTAGGCAGCGATCTCATACCTCAGATAATACTCGAGGGTGTTGAGAAAATTTCAAACAAACTATTGGCACAAAATACTATTTTTGGGTGGATCCTAAGTGGACTAGTTTCGGAACCAGTTACCACCATGACCACTCAGGTTGAGGAAATCTCAAACGAATACCTCAGTTCACAATAATCCCATTACTCTAATTTCCCCCCAAGCGGATAAGAGAATTAAAGCAGAAGCTATAGTCTTACCGCAACTAACAAATATGCTTCCAAGCTATCATATAAATAGCAAGCATTGGCTAAAGGTTTCACACCTAAAGCTAGCAGATCCCAACTGCAACACCCCCGCTCAAATAGACATTCTATTAGGCAGCGATCTCATACCTCAGATAATACTCGAGGGTGTTGAGAAAATTTCAAACAAACTATTGGCACAAAATACTATTTTTGGGTGGATCCTAAGTGTACTAGTTTCGGAACCAGTTACCACCATGACCACTCAGGTTGAGGTAATCTCAAACGAATACCTCAGTTCACAATAACCCCATTACTCTAATTTCCCCCATTGGCAAAAGGTTTCACACCTTAAGCTAGCAGATCCCAACTGCAAAGCCCCCGCTCAAATAGACATTCTATTAGGCAGCGATCTCATACCTCAGATAATACTCGAGGGTGTTGAGAAAATTTCAAACAAACTATTGGCACAAAATACTATTTTTGGGTGGATCCTAAGTGGACTAGTTTCGGAACCAGTTACCACCATGACCACTCAGGTTGAGGAAATATCAAACGAATACCTCAGTTTACAATAACCCATTACTCTAATTTCCCCCCAAGCGGATAAGAGAATTAAAGCAGAAGCTATAGTCTTACCGCAACTAACAAATATGCTTCCAAGCTATCATATAAATAGCAAGCATTGGCAAAAGGTTTCACACCTAAAGCTAGCAGATCCCAACTGCAACACCCCCGCTCAAATAGACATTCTATTAGGCAGCGATCTCATACCTCAGATAATACTCGAGGGTGTTGAGAAAATTTCAAACAAACTATTGGCACAAAATACTATTTTTGGGTGGATCTTAAGTGGACTAGTTTCGGAACCAGTTACCACCATGACCACTCAGGTTGAGGAAATCTCAAACGAGTACCTCAGTTCACAATAATCCCATTACTATAATTTCCCCCATTGGCAATAGGTTTCACACCTAAAGCTAGCAGATCCCAACTGCAAAGCCCCCGCTCAAATAGACATTCTATTAGGCAGCGATCTCATACCTCAGATAATACTCGAGGGTGTTGAGAAAATTTCAAACAAACTATTAGCACAAAATACTATTTTTGGGTGGATCCTAAGTGGACTAGTTTCGGAACCAGTTACCACCATGACCACTCAGGTTGAGGAAATCTCAAACGAATACCTCAGTTCACAATAATCCCATTACTCTAATTTCCCCCCAAGCGGATAAGAGAATTAAAGCAGAAGCTATAGTCTTACCGCAACTAACAAATATGCTTCCAAGCTATCATATAAATAGCAAGCATTGGCTAAAGGTTTCACACATAAAGCTAGCAGATCCCAACTGCAACACCCCCGCTCAAATAGACATTCTATTAGGCAGCGATCTCATACCTCAGATAATACTCGAGGGTGTTGAGAAAATTTCAAACAAACTATTGGCACAAAATACTATTTTTGGGTGGATCTTAAGTGGACTAGTTTCGGAACCAGTTACCACCATGACCACTCAGGTTGAGGAAATCTCAAACGAGTACCTCAGTTCACAATAATCCCATTACTATAATTTCCCCCATTGGCAATAGGTTTCACACCTAAAGCTAGCAGATCCCAACTGCAAAGCCCCCGCTCAAATAGACATTCTATTAGGCAGCGATCTCATACCTCAGATAATACTCGAGGGTGTTGAGAAAATTTCAAACAAACTATTGGCACAAAATACTATTTTTGGGTGGATCCTAAGTGGACTAGTTTCGGAACCAGCTACCACCATGACCACTCAGGTTGAGGAAATCTCAAACGAATACCTCAGTTCACAATAATCCCATTACTCTAATTTCCCCCCAAGCGGATAAGAGAATTAAAGCAGAAGCTATAGTCTTACCGCAACTAACAAATATGCTTCCAAGCTATCATATAAATAGCAAGCATTGGCAAAAGGTTTCACACCTAAAGCTAGCAGATCCCAACTGCAACACCCCCGCTCAAATAGACATTCTATTAGGCAGCGATCTCATACCTCAGAAAATACTCGAGGCTGTTGAGAAAATTTCAAACAAACTATTGGCACAAAATACTATTTTTGGGTTGGTCCTAAGTGGACTAGTTTCGGAACCAGCTACCACCATGACCACTCAGGTTGAGGAAATCTCAAACGAATACCTCAGTTCACAATAATCCCATTACTCTAATTTCCCCCCAAGCGGATAAGAGAATTAAAGCAGAAGCTATAGTCTTACCGCAACTAACAAATATGCTTCCAAGCTATCATATAAATAGCAAGCATTGGCAAAAGGTTTCACACCTAAAGCTAGCAGATCCCAACTGCAACACCCCCGCTCAAATAGACATTCTATTAGGCAGCGATCTCATACCTCAGATAATACTAGAGGGTGTTGAGAAAATTTCAAACAAACTATTGGCACAAAATACTATTTTTGGGTGGATCTTAAGTGGACTAGTTTCGGAACCAGTTACCACCATGACCACTCAGGTTGAGGAAATCTCAAACGAGTACCTCAGTTCACAATAATCTCATCACTCTAATTTCCCCCATTGGCAAAAGGTTTCACACCTAAAGCTAGCAGATCCCAACTGCAACACCCCCGCTCAAATAGACATTCTATTAGGCAGCGATCTCATACCTCAGATAATACTCGAGGGTGTTGAGAAAATTTCAAACAAACTATTGGCACAAAATACTATTTTTGGGTGGATCCTAAGTGGACTAGTTTCGGAACCAGTTACCACCATGACCACTCAGGTTGAGGAAATCTCAAACGAATACCTCAGTTCACAATAATCCCATTACTCTAATTTCCCCCCAAGCGGATAAGAGAATTAAAGCAGAAGCTATAGTCTCACCGCAACTAACAAATATGCTTCCAAGCTATCATATAAATAGCAAGCATTGGCAAAAGGTTTCACACCTAAAGCTAGCAGATCCCAACTGCAACACCCCCGCTCAAATAGACATTCTATTAGGCAGCGATGTCATACCTCAGATAATACTCGAGGGTGTTGAGAAAATTTCAAACAAACTATTGGCACAAAATACTATTTTTGGGTGGATCCTAAGTGGACTAGTTTCGGAACCAGTTACCACCATGACCGCTCAGGTTGAGGAAATCCCAAACGAATACCTCAGTTCTTATTACAATAATCTTATTACTCTAATTTCCCCCCAAGCGGATAAGAGAATTAAAGCAGAAGCTATAGTCTTACCGCAACTAACAAATATGCTTCCAAGCTATCATATAAATAGCAAGCATTGGAAAAGGGTTTCACACATAAAGCTAGCAGATCCCAACTGCAACACCCCCGCTCAAATAGACATTCTATTAGGCAGCGATCTCATACCTCAGATAATACTCGAGGGTGTTGAGAAAATTTCAAACAGACTATTGGCGCAAAATACTATTTTTGGGTGGATCCTAAGTGGACTAATTTCGGAACCAGTTACCACCATGACCACTCAGGTTGAGGAAATCTCAAACGAATACCTCAGTTCACAATAATCCCATTACTCTAATTTCCCCCAAGCGGATAAGAGAATTAAAGCAGAAGCTATAGTCTTACCGCAACTAACAAATATGCTTCCAAGCTATCATATAAATAGCAAGCATTGGCAAAAGGTTTCACACCTAAAGCTAGCAGATCCCAACTGCAACACTCCCGCTAAAATAGAGATTCTATTAGGCAGCGATCAGATACCTCAGATAATACTCGAGGGTGTTGAGAAAGTTTCAAACAAACTATTGGCACAAAATACTATTTTTGGGTGGATCCTAAGTGGACTAGTTTCGGGACCAGTTACCACTATGACCACTCATGTTGAGGAAATCTCAAACGAATACCTCAGTTCACAATAATCCCATTACTCTAATTTCCCCCCAAGCGGATAAGAGGATTAAAGCAGACGCTATAGTCTTACCGCAACTAACAAATATGCTTCCAAGCTATCATATAAATAGCAAGCATTGGCAAAAGGTTTCACACCTAAAGCTAGAAGATCCCAACTGCAACACTTCCGCTCAAATAGACATTCTATTAGGCAGCGATCTCATACCTCAGATAATACTCAACAAACTATTGGCACAAAATACTATTTTTGGGTGGACTAGTTTCGGAACGAGTTACCACCATGACCACTCAGGTTGAGGAAATCTCAAACGAATACCTCAGTTCACAATAACCCCATTACTCTAATTTCCCCCCAAGCGGATAAGAGAATTAAAGCAGAATCTATAGTCTTACCGCAACTAACAAATATGCTTCCAAGCTATCATATAAATAGCAAGCATTGGCAAAAGCTTTCACACCTAAAGCTAGCAGATCCCAACTGCAACACCCCCGCTCAAATAGACATTCTATTAGGCAGCGATCTCATACCTCAGATAATACTCGAGGGTGTTGAGAAAATTTCAAACAAACTATTGGCACAAAATATTATTTTTGGGTGGATCCTAAGTGGACTAGTTTCGGAACCAGTTACCACCATGACCACTCAGGTTGAGGTAATCTCAAACGAATACCTCAATTTCAAACAAACTATTGGCACAAAATACTATTTTTGGGTGGATCCTAAGTGGACTAGTTTCGGAACCAGTTACCACCATGACCACTCAGGTTGAGGAAATCTCAAACGAATACCTCAGTTCACAATAATCCCATTACTCTAATTTCCCCCCAAGCGGATAAGAGAATTAAAGCAGAAGCTATAGTCTTACCGCAACTAACAAATATGCTTCCAAGCTATCATATAAATAGCAAGCATTGGCAAAAGCTTTCACACCTAAAGCTAGCAGATCCCAACTGCAACACCCCCGCTCAAATAGACATTCTATTAGGCAGCGATCTCATACCTCAGATAATACTCGAGGGTGTTGAGAAAATTTCAAACAAACTATTGGCACAAAATACTCTTTTTGGGTGGATCTTAAGTGGACTAGTTTCGGAACCAGTTACCACCATGACCACTCAGGTTGAGGAAATCTCAAACGAGTACCTCAGTTCACAATAATCCCATTACTCTAATTTCCCCCATTGGCAAAAGGTTTCACACCTAAAGCTAGCAGATCCCAACTGCAACACCCCCGCTCAAATAGACATTCTATTAGGCAGCGATCTCATACCTCAGATAATACTCGAGGGTGTTGAGAAAATTTCAAACAAACTATTGGCACAAAATACTATTTTTGGGTGGATCCTAAGTGGAGTAGTTTCGGAACCAGTTACCACCATGACCACTCAGGTTGAGGAAATCTCAAACGAATACCTCAGTTCACAATAATCCCATTACTCTAATTTCCCCCCAAGCGGATAAGAGAATTAAAGCAGAAGCTATAGTCTTACCGCAACTAACAAATATGCTTCCAAGCTATCATATAAATAGCAAGCATTGGCTAAAGGTTTCACACCTAAAGCTAGCAGATCCCAACTGCAACACCCCCGCTCAAATAGACATTCTATTAGGCAGCGATCTCATACCTCAGATAATACTCGAGGGTGTTGAGAAAATTTCAAACAAACTATTGGCACAAAATACTATTTTTGGGTGGATCCTAAGTGGACTAGTTTCGGAACCAGTTACCACCATGACCACTCAGGTTGAGGTAATCTCAAACGAATACCTCAGTTCACAATAACCCCATTACTCTAA
The DNA here is from genome assembly GCF_042242935.1 of Bactrocera oleae. Taxonomy (NCBI): domain Eukaryota; kingdom Metazoa; phylum Arthropoda; class Insecta; order Diptera; family Tephritidae; genus Bactrocera; species Bactrocera oleae. The sequence continues at coordinate 11,422,865 of NC_091541.1, read as the reverse complement.
TTTCCCCCATTGGCAAAAGGTTTCACACCTAAAGCTAGCAGATCCCAACTGCAAAGCACCCGCTCAAATAGACATTCTATTAGGCAGCGATCTCATACCTCAGATAATACTCGAGGGTGTTGAGAAAATTTCAAACAAACTATTGGCACAAAATGCTATTTTTGGGTGGATCCTAAGTGGACTAGTTTCGGAACCAGTTACCACCATGACCACTCAGGTTGAGGAAATCTCAAAGGAATACCTCAGTTCACAATAATCCCATTACTCTAATTTCCCCCCAAGCGGATAAGAGAATTAAAGCAGAAGCTATAGTCTTACCGCAACTAACAAATATGCTTCCAAGCTATCATATAAATAGCAAGCATTGGCAAAAGGTTTCACACCTAAAGCTAGCAGATCCCAACTGCAACACCCCCGCTCAAATAGACATTCTATTAGGCAGCGATCTCATACCTCAGATAATACTCGAGGGTGTTGAGAAAATTTCAAACAAACTATTGGCACAAAATACTATTTTTGGGTGGATCTTAAGTGGACTAGTTTCGGAACCAGTTACCACCATGACCACTCAGGTTGAGGAAATCTCAAACGAGTACCTCAGTTCACAATAATCCCATTACTATAATTTCCCCCATTGGCAATAGGTTTCACACCTAAAGCTAGCAGATCCCAACTGCAAAGCCCCCGCTCAAATAGACATTCTATTAGGCAGCGATCTCATACCTCAGATAATACTCGAGGGTGTTGAGAAAATTTCAAACAAACTATTGGCACAAAATACTATTTTTGGGTGGATCCTAAGTGGACTAGTTTCGGAACCAGTTACCACCATGACCACTCAGGTTGAGGAAATCTCAAACGAATACCTCAGTTCACAATAATCCCATTACTCTAATTTCCCCCCAAGCGGATAAGAGAATTAAAGCAGAAGCTATAGTCTTACCGCAACTAACAAATATGCTTCCAAGCTATCATATAAATAGCAAGCATTGGCAAAAGGTTTCACACCTAAAGCTAGCAGATCCCAACTGCAACACCCCCGCTCAAATAGACATTCTATTAGGCAGCGATCCCATACCTCAGATAATACTCGAGGGTGTTGAGAAAATTTCAAACAAACTATTGGCACAAAATACTATTTTTGGGTGGATCCTAAGTGGACTAATTTCGGAACCAGTTACCACCATGACCACTCAGGTTAAGGAAATCTCAAACGAATACCTCAGTTCAAAATAATCCCATTATTCTAATTTCCCCCCAAGCGGATAAGAGAATTAAAGCAGAAGCTATATTCTTAATGCAACTAACAAATATGCTTCCAAGCTATCATATAAATAGCAAGCATTGGCAAAAGGTTTCACACCTAAAGCTAGCAGATCCCAACTGCAACACCCCCGCTCAAATAGACATTCTATTAGGCAGCGATCTCATACCTCAGATAATACTCGATGGTGTTGAGAAAATTTCAAACAAACTATTGGCACAAAATACTATTTTTGGGTGGATCCTAAGTGGACTAGTTTCGGAACCAGTTACCACCATGACCACGCAGGTTGAGGAAATCTCAAACGAATACCTCAGTTCACAATAATCCCATTACTCTAATTTCCCCCCAAGCGGATAAGAGGATTAAAGCAGACGCTATAGTCTTACCGCAACTAACAAATATGCTTCCAAGCTATCATATAAATAGCAAGCATTGGCAAAAGGTTTCACACCTAAAGCTAGCAGATCCCAACTGCAAAGCCCCGCACAAATAGACATTCTATTAGGCAGCGATCTCATACCTCAGATAATACTCGAGGGTGTTGAGAAAATTTCAAACAAACTATTGGCGCAAAATACTATTTTTGGGTGGATCCTAAGTGGACTAATTTCGGAACCAGTTACCACCATGACCACTCAGGTTAAGGAAATCTCAAACGAATACCTCAGTTCAAAATAATCCCATTATTCTAATTTCCCCCCAAGCGGATAAGAGAATTAAAGCAGAAGCTATATTCTTAACGCAACTAACAAATATGCTTCCAAGCTATCATATAAATAGCAAGCATTGGCAAAAGGTTTCACACCTAAAGCTAGCAGATCCCAACTGCAACACCCCCGCTCAAATAGACATTCTATTAGGCAGCGATCTCATACCTCAGATAATACTCGAGGGTGTTGAGAAAATTTCAAACAAACTATTGGCACAAAATACTATTTTTGGGTGGATCCTAAGTGGACTAGTTTCGGAACCAGTTACCACCATGACCACTCAGGTTGAGGAAATCTCAAACGAATACCTCAGTTCCCCCAAGCGGATAAGAGAATTAAAGCAGAAGCTATAGTCTTACCGCAACTAACAAATATGCTTCCAAGCTATCATATAAATAGCAAGCATTGGCAAAAGCTTTCACACCTAAAGCTAGCAGATCCCAACTGCAACACCCCCGCTCAAATAGACATTCTATTAGGCAGCGATCTCATACCTCAGATAATACTCGAGGGTGTTGAGAAAATTTCAAACAAACTATTGGCACAAAATACTATTTTTGGGTGGATCCTAAGTGGACTAGTTTCGGAACCAGTTACCACCATGACCACTCAGGTTGAGGAAATCTCAAACGAATACCTCAGTTCACAATAACCCCATTACTCTAATTTCCCCCCAAGCGGATAAGAGAATTAAAGCAGAAGCTATAGTCTTACCGCAACTAACAAATATGCTTCCAAGCTATCATATAAATAGCAAGCATTGGCAAAAGGTTTCACACCTAAAGCTAGCAGATCCCAACTGCAACACCCCCGCTCAAATAGACATTCTATTAGGCAGCGATCTCATATCTCAGATAATACTCGAGGGTGTTGAGAAAATTTCAAACAAACTATTGGCACAAAATACTATTTTTGGGTGGATCCTAAGTGGACTAGTTTCGGAACCAGTTACCACCATGACCACTCAGGTTGAGGAAATCTCAAACGAATACCTCAGTTCACAATAACCCCATTACTCTAATTTCCCCCCAAGCGGATAAGAGAATTAAAGCAGAAGCTATAGTCTTACCGCAACTAACAAATATGCTTCCAAGCTATCATATAAATAGCAAGCATTGGCAAAAGGTTTCACACCTAAAGCTAGCAGATCCCAACTGCAACACCCCCGCTCAAATAGACATTCTATTAGGCAGCGATCTCATACCTCAGATAATACTCGAGGGTGTTGAGAAAATTTCAAACAAACTATTGGCACAAAATACTATTTTTGGGTGGATCCTAAGTGGACTAGTTTCGGAACCAGTTACCACCATGACCACTCAGGTTGAGGAAATCTCAAACGAATACCTCAGTTCACAATAACCCCATTACTCTAATTTCCCCCCAAGCGGATAAGAGAATTAAAGCAGAAGCTATAGTCTTACCGCAACTAACAAATATGCTTCCATGCTATCATATAAATAGCAAGCATTGGCAAAAGGTTTCACACCTAAAGCTAGCAGATCCCAACTGCAACACCCCCGCTCAAATAGACATTCTATTAGGCAGCGATCTCATATCTCAGATAATACTCGAGGGTGTTGAGAAAATTTCAAACAAACTATTGGCACAAAATACTATTTTTGGGTGGATCCTAAGTGGACTAGTTTCGGAACCAGTTACCACCATGCCCACTCAGGTTGAGGAAATCTCAAACGAATACCTCAGTTCCCCCAATCGGATAAGAGAATTAAAGCAGAAGCTATAGTCTTACCGCAACTAACAAATATGCTTCCAAGCTATCATATAAATAGCAAGCATTGGCAAAAGGTTTCATACCTACAGCTAGCAGATCCCAACTGCAACACCCCCGCTCAAATAGACATTCTATTAGGCAGCGATCTCATACCTCAGATAATACTCGAGGGTGTTGAGAAAATTTCAAACAAACTATTGGCACAAAATACTATTTTTGGGTGGATCCTAAGTGGACTAGTTTCGGAACCAGTTACCACCATGACCACTCAGGTTGAGGAAATCTCAAACGAATACCTCAGTTCACAATAATCCCATTACTCTAATTTCCCCCCAAGCGGATAAGAGAATTAAAGCAGAAGCTATAGTCTTACCGCAACTAACAAATATGCTTCCAAGCTATCATATAAATAGCAAGCATTGGCAAAAGGTTTCACACCTAAAGCTAGCAGATCCCAACTGCAACACCCCCGCTCAAATAGACATTCTATTAGGCAGCGATCTCATACCTCAGATAATACTCGCAGGTGTTGAGAAAATTTCAAACAAACTATTGGCACAAAATACTATTTTTGGGTGGATCCTAAGTTTACTAGTTTCGGAACCAGTTACCACCATGACCACTCAGGTTGAGGAAATCTCAAACGAATACCTCAGTTCACAATAATCCCATTACTCTTATTTCCCCCCAAGCGGATAAGAGGATTAAAGCAGAAGCTATAGTCTTACCGCAACTAACAAATATGCTTCCAAGCTATCATATAAATAGCAAGCATTGGCAAAAGGTTTCACACCTAAAGCTAGCAGATCCCAACTGCAACACCCCCGCTCAAATAGACATTCTATTAGGCAGCGATCTCATACCTCAGATAATACTCGAGGGTGTTGAGAAAATTTCAAACAAACTATTTGCACAAAATACTATTTTTGGGTGGATCCTAAGTTTACTAGTTTCGGAACCAGTTACCACCATGACCACTCAGGTTGAGGAAATCTCAAACGAATACCTCAGTTCACAATAATCCCATTACTCTAATTTCCCCCCAAGCGGATAAGAGAATTAAAGCAGAAGCTATAGTCTTACCGCAACTAACAAATATGCTTCCATGCTATCATATAAATAGCAAGCATTGGCAAAAGGTTTCACACCTAAAGCTAGCAGATCCCAACTGCAACACCCCCGCTCAAATAGACATTCTATTAGGCAGCGATCTCATACCTCAGATAATACTTGAGGGTGTTGAGAAAATTTCAAACAAACTATTGGCACAAAATACTATTTTTGGGTGGATCCTAAGTTTACTAGTTTCGGAACCAGTTACCACCATGACCACTCAGGTTGAGGAAATCTCAAACGAATACCTCAGTTCACAATAACCCCATTACTCTAATTTCGCCCCAAGCGGATAAGAGAATTAAAGCAGAAGCTATAGTCTTACCGCAACTAACAAATATGCTTCCATGCTATCATATAAATAGCAAGCATTGGCAAAAGGTTTCACACCTAAAGCTAGCAGATCCCAACTGCAACACCCCCGCTCAAATAGACATTCTATTAGGCAGCGATCTCATACCTCAGATAATACTTGAGGGTGTTGAGAAAATTTCAAACAAACTATTGGCACAAAATACTATTTTTGGGTGGATCCTAAGTGGACTAGTTTTGGAACCAGTTACCACCATGCCCACTCAGGTTGAGGAAATCTCAAACGAATACCTCAGTTCCCCCAAGCGGATAAGAGAATTAAAGCAGAAGCTATAGTCTTACCGCAACTAACAAATATGCTTCCAAGCTATCATATAAATAGCAAGCATTGGCAAAAGGTTTCACACCTAAAGCTAGCAGATCCCAACTGCAATACCCCCGCTCAAATAGACATTCTATTAGGCAGCGATCTCATACCTCAGATAATACTCGAGGGTGTTGAGAAAATGTCAAACAAACTATTGGCGCAAAATAATATTTTTGGGTGGATCCTAAGTGGACTAGTTTCGGAACCAGTTACCACCATGACCACTCAGGTTGAGGAAATCTCAAACGAATACCTCAGTTCACAATAATCCCATTACTCTAATTTCCCCCAAGCGGATAAGAGAATTAAAGCAGAAGCTATAGTCTTACCGCAACTAACAAATATGCTTCCAAGCTATCATATAAATAGCAAGCATTGGCAAAAGGTTTCACACCTAAAGCTAGCAGATCCCAACTGCAACACCCCCGCACAAATAGACATTCTATTAGGCAGCGATCTCATACCTCAGATAATACTCGAGGGTGTTGAGAAAATTTCAAACAAACTATTGGCACAAAATACTATTTTTGGGTGGATCCTAAGTGGACTAGTTTCGGAACCAGTTACCACCATGACCACTCAGGTTGAGGAAATCTCAAACGAATACCTCAGTTCACAATAATCCCATTACTCTAATTTCCCCCCAAGCGGATAAGAGAATTAAAGCAGAAGCTATAGTCTTACCGCAACTCACAAATATGCTTGCAAGCTATCATATAAATAGCAAGCATTGGCAAAAGGTTTTATACCTAAAGCTAGCAGATCCCAACTGCAACACCCCCGCTCAAATAGACATTCTATTAGGCAGCGATCTCATACCTCAGATAATACTCGCAGGTGTTGAGAAAATTTCAAACAAACTATTGGCACAAAATACTATTTTTCCAAGCTGTCATATAAATAACAAGCATTGGCAAAAGGTTTCACACCTAAAGATAGCAGATTCCAACTGCAACACCCCCGCTCAAATAGACATTCTGTTAGGCAGCGATCTCATACCTCAGATAATACTCGAGGGTGTTGAGAAAATTTCAAACAAACTATTGGCGCAAAATACTATTTTTGGGTGGATCCTAAGTGGACTAGTTTCGGAACCAGTTACCACTATGACCACTCAGGTTGGGGAAATCTCAAACGAATACCTCAGTTCACAATAATCCCATTACTCTAATTTCCCCCAAGCGGATAAGAGAATTAAAGCAGAAGCTATAGTCTTACCGCAACTAACAAATATGTTTCCAAGCTGTCATATAAATAGCAAGCATTGGCAAAAGGTTTCACACCTAAAGCTAGCAGATCCCAACTGCAACACCCCCGCTCAAATAGACATTCTATTAGGCAGCAATCTCATACCTCAGAGGGGCAGTTAGTTTCGGAACCAGTTACCACCATGACCACTCAGGTTGAGGAAATCTCAAACGAATACCTCAGTTCACAATAATCCCATTACTCTAATTTCCCCCCAAGCGGATAAGAGAATTAAAGCAGAAGCTATAGTCTTACCGCAACTAACAAATATGCTTCCATGCTATCATATAAATAGCAAGCATTGGCAAAAGGTTTCACACCTAAAGCTAGCAGATCCCAACTGCAACACCCCCGCTCAAATAGACATTCTATTAGGCAGCGATCTCATACCTCAGATAATACTTGAGGGTGTTGAGAAAATTTCAAACAAACTATTGGCACAAAATACTATTTTTGGGTGGATCCTAAGTTTACTAGTTTCGGAACCAGTTACCACCATGACCACTCAGGTTGAGGAAATCTCAAACGAATACCTCAGTTCACAATAACCCCATTACTCTAATTTCGCCCCAAGCGGATAAGAGAATTAAAGCAGAAGCTATAGTCTTACCGCAACTAACAAATATGCTTCCATGCTATCATATAAATAGCAAGCATTGGCAAAAGGTTTCACACCTAAAGCTAGCAGATCCCAACTGCAACACCCCCGCTCAAATAGACATTCTATTAGGCAGCGATCTCATACCTCAGATAATACTTGAGGGTGTTGAGAAAATTTCAAACAAACTATTGGCACAAAATACTATTTTTGGGTGGATCCTAAGTGGACTAGTTTTGGAACCAGTTACCACCATGCCCACTCAGGTTGAGGAAATCTCAAACGAATACCTCAGTTCCCCCAAGCGGATAAGAGAATTAAAGCAGAAGCTATAGTCTTACCGCAACTAACAAATATGCTTCCAAGCTATCATATAAATAGCAAGCATTGGCAAAAGGTTTCACACCTAAAGCTAGCAGATCCCAACTGCAATACTCCCGCTCAAATAGACATTCTATTAGGCAGCGATCTCATACCTCAGATAATACTCGAGGGTGTTGAGAAAATGTCAAACAAACTATTGGCGCAAAATAATATTTTTGGGTGGATCCTAAGTGGACTAGTTTCGGAACCAGTTACCACCATGACCACTCAGGTTGAGGAAATCTCAAACGAATACCTCAGTTCACAATAATCCCATTACTCTAATTTCCCCCAAGCGGATAAGAGAATTAAAGCAGAAGCTATAGTCTTACCGCAACTAACAAATATGCTTCCAAGCTATCATATAAATAGCAAGCATTGGCAAAAGGTTTCACACCTAAAGCTAGCAGATCCCAACTGCAACACCCCCGCACAAATAGACATTCTATTAGGCAGCGATCTCATACCTCAGATAATACTCGAGGGTGTTGAGAAAATTTCAAACAAACTATTGGCACAAAATACTATTTTTGGGTGGATCCTAAGTGGACTAGTTTCGGAACCAGTTACCACCATGACCACTCAGGTTGAGGAAATCTCAAACGAATACCTCAGTTCACAATAATCCCATTACTCTAATTTCCCCCCAAGCGGATAAGAGAATTAAAGCAGAAGCTATAGTCTTACCGCAACTCACAAATATGCTTGCAAGCTATCATATAAATAGCAAGCATTGGCAAAAGGTTTCATACCTAAAGCTAGCAGATCCCAACTGCAACACCCCCGCTCAAATAGACATTCTATTAGGCAGCGATCTCATACCTCAGATAATACTCGCAGGTGTTGAGAAAATTTCAAACAAACTATTGGCACAAAATACTATTTTTCCAAGCTGTCATATAAATAACAAGCATTGGCAAAAGGTTTCACACCTAAAGCTAGCAGATTCCAACTGCAACACCCCCGCTCAAATAGACATTCTGTTAGGCAGCGATCTCATACCTCAGATAATACTCGAGGGTGTGGAGAAAATTTCAAACAAACTATTGGCGCAAAATACTATTTTTGGGTGGATCCTAAGTGGACTAGTTTCGGAACCAGTTACCACTATGACCACTCAGGTTGGGGAAATCTCAAACGAATACCTCAGTTCACAATAATCCCATTACTCTAATTTCCCCCAAGCGGATAAGAGAATTAAAGCAGAAGCTATAGTCTTACCGCAACTAACAAATATGTTTCCAAGCTGTCATATAAATAGCAAGCATTGGCAAAAGGTTTCACACCTAAAGCTAGCAGATCCCAACTGCAACACCCCCGCTCAAATAGACATTCTATTAGGCAGCAATCTCATACCTCAGAGGGGCAGTTAGTTTCGGAACCAGTTACCACCATGACCACTCAGGTTGAGGAAATCTCAAACGAATACCTCAGTTCACAATAATCCCATTACTCTAATTTCCCCCCAAACGGATAAGAGAATTAAAGCAGAAGCTATAGTCTTACCGCAACTAACAAATATGCTTCCAAGCTATCATATAAATAGCAAGCATTGGCTAAAGGTTTCACACCTAAAGCTAGCAGATCCCAACTGCAACACCCCCGCTCAAATAGACATTCTATTAGGCAGCGATCTCATACCTCAGATAATACTCGAGGGTGTTGAGAAAATTTCAAACAAACTATTGGCACAAAATACTATTTTTGGGTGGATCCTAAGTGGACTAGTTTCGGAACCAGTTACCACCATGACCACTCAGGTTGAGGAAATCTCAAACGAATACCTCAGTTCACAATAATCCCATTACTCTAATTTCCCCCCAAGCGGATAAGAGAATTAAAGCAGAAGCTATAGTCTTACCGCAACTAACAAATATGCTTCCAAGCTATCATATAAATAGCAAGCATTGGCAAAAGGTTTCACACCTAAAGCTATCAGATCCCAACTGCAACACCCCCGCTCAAATAGACATTCTATTAGGCAGCGATCTCATACCTCAGATAATACTCGCAGGTGTTGAGAAAATTTCAAACAAACTATTGGCACAAAATACTATTTTTGGGTGGATCCTAAGTGGACTAGTTTCGGAACCAGTTACCACCATGACCACTCAGGTTGAGGAAATCTCAAACGAATACCTCAGTTCACAATAATCCCATTACTCTTATTTCCCCCCAAGCGGATAAGAGGATTAAAGCAGAAGCTATAGTCTTACCGCAACTAACAAATATGCTTCCAAGCTATCATATAAATAGCAAGCATTGGCAAAAGGTTTCACACCTAAAGCTAGCAGATCCCAGCTGCAACACCCCCGCTCAAATAGACATTCTATTAGGCAGCGATCTCATACCTCAGATAATACTCGAGGGTGTTGAGAAAATTTCAAACAAACTATTGGCACAAAATACTATTTTTGGGTGGATCCTAAGTTTACTAGTTTCGGAACCAGTTACCACCATGACCACTCAGGTTGAGGAAATCTCAAACGAATACCTCAGTTCACAATAATCCCATTACTCTAATTTCCCCCCAAGCGGATAAGAGAATTAAAGCAGAAGCTATAGTCTTACCGCAACTAACAAATATGCTTCCATGCTATCATATAAATAGCAAGCATTGGCAAAAGGTTTCACACCTAAAGCTAGCAGATCCCAACTGCAACACCCCCGCTCAAATAGACATTCTATTAGGCAGCGATCTCATACCTCAGATAATACTTGAGGGTGTTGAGAAAATTTCAAACAAACTATTGGCACAAAATACTATTTTTGGGTGGATCCTAAGTTTACTAGTTTCGGAACCAGTTACCACCATGACCACTCAGGTTGAGGAAATCTCAAACGAATACCTCAGTTCACAATAACCCCATTACTCTAATTTCGCCCCAATCGGATAAGAGAATTAAAGCAGAAGCTATAGTCTTACCGCAACTAACAAATATGCTTCCATGCTATCATATAAATAGCAAGCATTGGCAAAAGGTTTCACACCTAAAGCTAGCAGATCCCAACTGCAACACCCCCGCTCAAATAGACATTCTATTAGGCAGCGATCTCATACCTCAGATAATACTTGAGGGTGTTGAGAAAATTTCAAACAAACTATTGGCACAAAATACTATTTTTGGGTGGATCCTAAGTGGACTAGTTTTGGAACCAGTTATCACCATGCCAACTCAGGTTGAGGAAATCTCAAACGAATACCTCAGTTCCCCCAAGCGGATAAGAGAATTAAAGCAGAAGCTATAGTCTTACCGCAACTAACAAATATGCTTCCAAGCTATCATATAAATAGCAAGCATTGGCAAAAGGTTTCACACCTAAAGCTAGCAGATCCCAACTGCAATACCCCCGCTCAAATAGACATTCTATTAGGCAGCGATCTCATACCTCAGATAATACTCGAGGGTGTTGAGAAAATGTCAAACAAACTATTGGCGCAAAATACTATTTTTGGGTGGATCCTAAGTGGACTAGTTTCGGAACCAGTTACCACCATGACCACTCAGGTTGAGGAAATCTCAAACGAATACCTCAGTTCACAATAATCCCATTACTCTAATTTCCCCCAAGCGGATAAGAGAATTAAAGCAGAAGCTATAGTCTTACCGCAACTAACAAATATGCTTCCAAGCTATCATATAAATAGCAAGCATTGGCAAAAGGTTTCATACCTAAAGCTAGCAGATCCCAACTGCAACACCCCCGCTCAAATAGACATTCTATTAGGCAGCGATCTCATACCTCAGATAATACTCGCAGGTGTTGAGAAAATTTCAAACAAACTATTGGCACAAAATACTATTTTTCCAAGCTGTCATATAAATAACAAGCATTGGCAAAAGGTTTCACACCTAAAGCTAGCAGATTCCAACTGCAACACCCCCGCTCAAATAGACATTCTGTTAGGCAGCGATCTCATACCTCAGATAATACTCGAGGGTGTTGAGAAAATTTCAAACAAACTATTGGCGCAAAATACTATTTTTGGGTGGATCCTAAGTGGACTAGTTTCGGAACCAGTTACCACTATGACCACTCAGGTTGGGGAAATCTCAAACGAATACCTCAGTTCACAATAATCCCATTACTCTAATTTCCCCCAAGCGGATAAGAGAATTAAAGCAGAAGCTATAGTCTTACCGCAACTAACAAATATGCTTCCAAGCTATCATATAAATAGCAAGCATTGGCAAAAGGTTTCACACCTAAAGCTAGCAGATCCCAACTGCAACAACCCCGCTCAAATAGACATTCTATTAGGCAGCGATCTCATACCTCAGATAATACTCGAGGGTGTTGAGAAAATTTCAAACAAACTATTGGCACAAAATACTATTTTTGGGTGGATCCTAAGTGGACTAGTTTCGGAACCAGTTACCACCATGACCACTCAGGTTGAGGAAATCTCAAACGAATACTTCAGTTCACAATAACCCCATTACTCTAATTTCCCCCCAAGCGGATAAGAGAATTAAAGCAGAAGCTATAGTCTTACCGCAACTAACAAATATGCTTCCATGCTATCATATAAATAGCAAGCATTGGCAAAAGGTTTCACACCTAAAGCTAGCAGATCCCAACTGCAACACCCCCGCTCAAATAGACATTCTATTAGGCAGCGATCTCATATCTCAGATAATACTCGAGGGTGTTGAGAAAATTTCAAACAAACTATTGGCACAAAATACTATTTTTGGGTGGATCCTAAGTGGACTAGTTTCGGAACCAGTTACCACCATGCCCACTCAGGTTGAGGAAATCTCAAACGAATACCTCAGTTCCCCCAAGCGGATAAGAGAATTAAAGCAGAAGCTATAGTCTTACCGCAACTAACAAATATGCTTCCAAGCTATCATATAAATAGCAAGCATTGGCAAAAGGTTTCACACCTAAAGCTAGCAGATCCCAACTGCAATACCCCCGCTCAAATAGACATTCTATTAGGCAGCGATCTCATACCTCAGATAATACTCGAGGGTGTTGAGAAAATGTCAAACAAACTATTGGCGCAAAATACTATTTTTGGGTGGATCCTAAGTGGACTAGTTTCGGAACCAGTTACCACCATGACCACTCAGGTTGAGGAAATCTCAAACGAATACCTCAGTTCACAATAATCCCATTACTCTAATTTCCCCCCAAGCGGATAAGAGAATTAAAGCAGAAGCTATAGTCTTACCGCAACTAACAAATATGCTTCCAAGCTATCATATAAATAGCAAGCATTAGCAAAAGGTTTCACACCTAAAGCTAGCAGATCCCAACTGCAACACCCCCGCACAAATAGACATTCTATTAGGCAGCGATCTCATACCTCAGATAATACTCGAGGGTGTTGAGAAAATTTCAAACAAACTATTGGCACAAAATACTATTTTTGGGTGGATCCTAAGTGGACTAGTTTCGGAACCAGTTACCACCATGACCACTCAGGTTGAGGAAATCTCAAACGAATACCTCAGTTCACAATAATCCCATTACTCTAATTCCCCCCCAAGCGGATAAGAGAATTAAAGCAGAAGCTATAGTCTTACCGCAACTCACAAATATGCTTGCAAGCTATCATATAAATAGCAAGCATTGGCAAAAGGTTTCATACCTAAAGCTAGCAGATCCCAACTGCAACACCCCCGCTCAAATAGACATTCTATTAGGCAGCGATCTCATACCTCAAATAATACTCGAGGGTGTTGAGAAAATTTCAAACAAACTATTGGCACAAAATACTATTTTTGGGTGGATCCTAAGTGGACTAGTTTCGGAACCAGTTACCACCATGACCACTCAGGTTGAGGAAATCTCAAACGAATACCTCAGTTCACAATAATCCCATTACTCTAATTTCGCCCCAAGCGGATAAGAGAATAAAAGCAGAAGCTATAGTCTTACTGCAACTAACAAATATGCTTCCAAGCTATCATATAAATAGCAAGCATTGGCAAAAGGTTTCACACCTAAAGCTAGCAGATCCCAACTGCAACACCCCCGCTCAAATAGACATTCTATTAGGCAGCGATCTCATACCTCAGATAATACTCGAGGGTGTTGAGAAAATTTCAAACAAACTATTGGCACAAAATACTATTTTTGGGTGGATCCTAAGTGGACTAGTTTCGGAACCAGTTACCACCATGACCACTCAGGTTGAGGAAATCTCAAACGAATACCTCAGTTCACAATAATCCCATTACTCTAATTTCCCCCCAAGCGGATAAGAGAATTAAAGCAGAAGCTATAGTCTTACCGCAACTAACAAATATGCTTCCAAGCTATCATATAAATAACAAGCATTGGCAAAAGGTTTTATACCTAAAGCTAGCAGAGCTCAACTGCAAATCCCCCGCTCAAATAGACATTCTATTAGGCAGCGATCTCATACCTCAGATAATACTCGAGGGTGTTGAGAAAATTTCAAACAAACTATTGGCACAAAATACTATTTTTGGGTGGATCCTAAGTGGACTAGTTTCGGAAACAGTTACCACCATGACCACTCAGGTTGAGGAAATCTCAAACGAATACCTCAGTTCACAATAATCCCATTACTCTAATTTCCCCCCAAGCGGATAAGAGAATTAAAGCAGAAGCTATAGTCTTACCGCAACTAACAAATATGCTTCCAAGCTATCATATAAATAGCAAGCATTGGCAAAAGGTTTCATACCTAAAGCTAGCAGATCCCAGCTGCAACACCCCCGCTAAAATAGACATTCTATTAGGCAGCGATCTCATACCTCAGATAATACTCGAGGGTGTTGAGAAAATTTCAAACAAACTATTGGCACAAAATACTATTTTTGGGTGGATCCTAAGTGGACTAGTTTCGGAACCAGTTACCACCATGACCACTCAGGTTGAGGAAATCTCAAACGAATACCTCAGTTCGCAATAATCCCATTACTCTAACTTCCCCCCAAGCGGATAAGAGAATTAAAGCAGAAGCTATAGTCTTACCGCAACTAACAAATATGCTTCCAAGCTATCATATAAATAGCAAGCATTGGCAAAAGGTTGCATACCTAAAGCTAGCAGATCCCAACTGCAACACCCCCGCTCAAATAGACATTCTATTAGGCAGCGATCTCATACCTCAGATAATACTCGAGGGTGTTGAGAAAATTTCAAACAAACTATTGGCACAAAATACTATTTTTGGGTGGATCCTAAGTGGACTAGTTTCGGAACCAGTTACCACCATGACCACTCAGGTTGAGGAAATCTCAAACGAATACCTCAGTTCCCCCAAGCGGATAAGAGAATTAAAGCAGAAGCTATAGTCTTACCGCAACTAACAAATATGCTTCCAAGCTATCATATAAATAGCAAGCATTGGCAAAAGGTTTCACACTTAAAGCTAGCAGATCCCAACTGCAACACCCCCGCTCAAATAGACATTCTATTAGGCAGCGATCTCATACCTCAGATAATACTCGCAGGTGTTGAGAAAATTTCAAACAAACTATTGGCACAAAATACTATTTTTGGGTGGGTCCTAAGTTTACTAGTTTCGGAACCAGTTACCACCATGACCTCTCAGGTTGAGGAAATCTCAAACGAATACCTCAGTTCCCCCAAGCGGATAAGAGAATTAAAGCAGAAGCTATAGTCTTACCGCAACTAACAAATATGCTTCCAAGCTATCATATAAATAGCAAGCATTGGCAAAAGGTTTCATACCTAAAGCTAGCAGATCCCAACTGCAACACCCCCGCTCAAATAGACATTCTATTAGGCAGCGATCTCATACCTCAGATAATACTCGAGGGTGTTGAGAAAATTTCAAACAAACTATTGGCACAAAATACTATTTTTGGGTGGATCCTAAGTGGACTAGTTTCGGAACCAGTTACCACCATGACCACTCAGGTTGAGGAAATCTCAAACGAATACCTCAGTTCCCCCAAGCGGATAAGAGAATTAAAGCAGAAGCTATAGTCTTACCGCAACTAACAAATATGCTTCCAAGCTATCATATAAATAGCAAGCATTGGCAAAAGGTTTCACACCTAAAGCTAGCAGATCCCAACTGCAACACCCCCGCACAAATAGACATTCTATTAGGCAGCGATCTCATACCTCAGATAATACTCGAGGGTGTTGAGAAAATTTCAAACAAACTATTGGCACAAAATACTATTTTTGGGTGGATCCTAAGTGGACTAGTTTCGGAACCAGTTACCACCATGACCACTCAGGTTGAGGAAATCTCAAACGAATACCTCAGTTCACAATAATCCCATTACTCTAATTTCCCCCCAAGCGGATAAGAGAATTAAAGCAGAAGCTATAGTCTTACCGCAACTCACAAATATGCTTGCAAGCTATCATATAAATAGCAAGCATTGGCAAAAGGTTTCATACCTAAAGCTAGCAGATCCCAACTGCAACACCCCCGCTCAAATAGACATTCTATTAGGCAGCGATCTCATACCTCAGATAATACTCGCAGGTGTTGAGAAAATTTCAAACAAACTATTGGCGCAAAATACTATTTTTGGGTGGATCCTAAGTGGACTAGTTTCGGAACCAGTTACCACTATGACCACTCAGGTTGGGGAAATCTCAAACGAATACCTCAGTTCACAATAATCCCATTACTCTAATTTCCCCCCAAGCGGATAAGAGAATTAAAGCAGAAGCTATAGTCTTACCGCAACTAACAAATATGCTTCCAAGCTATCATATAAATAGCAAGCATTGGCAAAAGGTTTCACACTTAAAGCTAGCAGATCCCAACTGCAACACCCCCGCTCAAATAGACATTCTATTAGGCAGCGATCTCATACCTCAGATAATACTCGCAGGTGTTGAGAAAATTTCAAACAAACTATTGGCACAAAATACTATTTTTGGGTGGATCCTAAGTGGACTAGTTTCGGAACCAGTTACCACCATGACCACTCAGGTTGAGGAAATCTCAAACGAATACCTCAGTTCCCCCAAGCGGATAAGAGAATTAAAGCAGAAGCTATAGTCTTACCGCAACTAACAAATATGCTTCCAAGCTATCATATAAATAGCAAGCATTGGCAAAAGGTTTCACACCTAAAGCTAGCAGATCCCAACTGCAACACCCCCGCACAAATAGACATTCTATTAGGCAGCGATCTCATACCTCAGATAATACTCGAGGGTGTTGAGAAAATTTCAAACAAACTATTGGCACAAAATACTATTTTTGGGTGGATCCTAAGTGGACTAGTTTCGGAACCAGTTACCACCATGACCACTCAGGTTGAGGAAATCTCAAACGAATACCTCAGTTCCCCCAAGCGGATAAGAGAATTAAAGCAGAAGCTATAGTCTTACCGCAACTAACAAATATGCTTCCAAGCTATCATATAAATAGCAAGCATTGGCAAAAGGTTTCATACCTAAAGCTAGCAGATCCCAACTGCAACACCCCCGCTCAAATAGACATTCTATTAGGCAGCGATCTCATACCTCAGATAATACTCGAGGGTGTAGAGAAAATTTCAAACAAACTATTGGCACAAAATACTATTTTTGGGTGGATCCTAAGTGGACTAGTTTCGGAACCAGTTACCACCATGACCACTCAGGTTGAGGAAATCTCAAACGAATACCTCAGTTCCCCCAAGCGGATAAGAGAATTAAAGCAGAAGCTATAGTCTTACCGCAACTAACAAATATGCTTCCAAGCTATCATATAAATAGCAAGCATTGGCAAAAGGTTTCACACCTAAAGCTAGCAGATCCCAACTGCAACACCCCCGCACAAATAGACATTCTATTAGGCAGCGATCTCATACCTCAGATAATACTCGAGGGTGTTGAGAAAATTTCAAACAAACTATTGGCGCAAAATACTATTTTTGGGTGGATCCTAAGTGGACTAGTTTCGGAACCAGTTACCACTATGACCACTCAGGTTGGGGAAATCTCAAACGAATACCTCAGTTCACAATAATCCCATTACTCTAATTTCCCCCCAAGCGGATAAGAGAATTAAAGCAGAAGCTATAGTCTTACCGCAACTAACAAATATGCTTCCAAGCTATCATATAAATAGCAAGCATTGGCAAAAGGTTTCACACTTAAAGCTAGCAGATCCCAACTGCAACACCCCCGCTCAAATAGACATTCTATTAGGCAGCGATCTCATACCTCAGATAATACTCGCAGGTGTTGAGAAAATTTCAAACAAACTATTGGCACAAAATACTATTTTTGGGTGGATCCTAAGTGGACTAGTTTCGGAACCAGTTACCACCATGACCACTCAGGTTGAGGAAATCTCAAACGAATACCTCAGTTCCCCCAAGCGGATAAGAGAATTAAAGCAGAAGCTATAGTCTTACCGCAACTAACAAATATGCTTCCAAGCTATCATATAAATAGCAAGCATTGGCAAAAGGTTTCACACCTAAAGCTAGCAGATCCCAACTGCAACACCCCCGCACAAATAGACATTCTATTAGGCAGCGATCTCATACCTCAGATAATACTCGAGGGTGTTGAGAAAATTTCAAACAAACTATTGGCACAAAATACTATTTTTGGGTGGATCCTAAGTGGACTAGTTTCGGAACCAGTTACCACCATGACCACTCAGGTTGAGGAAATCTCAAACGAATACCTCAGTTCCCCCAAGCGGATAAGAGAATTAAAGCAGAAGCTATAGTCTTACCGCAACTAACAAATATGCTTCCAAGCTATCATATAAATAGCAAGCATTGGCAAAAGGTTTCATACCTAAAGCTAGCAGATCCCAACTGCAACACCCCCGCTCAAATAGACATTCTATTAGGCAGCGATCTCATACCTCAGATAATACTCGAGGGTGTAGAGAAAATTTCAAACAAACTATTGGCACAAAATACTATTTTTGGGTGGATCCTAAGTGGACTAGTTTCGGAACCAGTTACCACCATGACCACTCAGGTTGAGGAAATCTCAAACGAATACCTCAGTTCCCCCAAGCGGATAAGAGAATTAAAGCAGAAGCTATAGTCTTACCGCAACTAACAAATATGCTTCCAAGCTATCATATAAATAGCAAGCATTGGCAAAAGGTTTCACACCTAAAGCTAGCAGATCCCAACTGCAACACCCCCGCACAAATAGACATTCTATTAGGCAGCGATCTCATACCTCAGATAATACTCGAGGGTGTTGAGAAAATTTCAAACAAACTATTGGCACAAAATACTATTTTTCCAAGCTGTCATATAAATAGCAAACATTGGCAAAAGGTTTCACACCTAAAGCTAGCAGATTCCAACTGCAACACCCCCGCTCAAATAGACATTCTGTTAGGCAGCGATCTCATACCTCAGATAATACTCGAGGGTGTTGAGAAAATTTCAAACAAACTATTGGGGCAAAATACTATTTTTGGGTGGATCCTAAGTGGACTAGTTTCGGAACCAGTTACCACTATGACCACTCAGGTTGGGGAAATCTCAAACGAATACCTCAGTTCACTATAATCCCATTACTCTAATTTCCCCCCAAGCGGATAAGAGAATTAAAGCAGAAGCTATAGTCTTACCGCAACTAACAAATATGCTTCCAAGCTATCATATAAATAGCAAGCATTGGCAAAAGGTTTCACACCTAAAGCTACCAGATCCCAACTGCAACACCCCCGCACAAATAGACATTCTATTAGGCAGCGATCTCATACCTCAGATAATACTCGAGGGTGTTGAGAAAATTTCAAACAAACTATTGGCACAAAATACTATTTTTGGGTGGATCCTAAGTGGACTAGTTTCGGAACCAGTTACCACCATGACCACTCAGGTTGAGGAAATCTCAAACGAATACCTCAGTTCACAACAACCCCATTACTCTAATTTCCCCCCAAGCGGATAAGAGAATTAAAGCAGAAGCTATAGTCTTACCGCAACTAACAAATATGCTTCCATGCTATCATATAAATAGCAAGCATTGGCAAAAGGTTTCACACCTAAAGCTAGCAGATCCCAACTGCAACACCCCCGCTCAAATAGACATTCTATTAGGCAGCGATCTCATACCTCAGATAATACTCGAGGGTGTTGAGAAAATTTCAAACAAACTATTGGCACAAAATACTATTTTTGGGTGGATCCTAAGTGGACTAGTTTCGGAACCAGTTACCACCATGCCCACTCAGGTTGAGGAAATCTCAAACGAATACCTCAGTTCCCCCAAGCGGATAAGAGAATTAAAACAGAAGCTATAGTCTTACCGCAACTAACAAATATGCTTCCAAGCTATCATATAAATAGCAAGCATTGGCAAAAGGTTTCACACCTAAAGCTAGCAGATCCCAACTGCAATACCCCCGCTCAAATAGACATTCTATTAGGCAGCGATCTCATACCTCAGATAATACTCGAGGGTGTTGAGAAAATGTCAAACAAACTATTGGCGCAAAATACTATTTTTGGGTGGATCCTAAGTGGACTAGTTTCGGAACCAGTTACCACCATGACCACTCAGGTTGAGGAAATCTCAAACGAATACCTCAGTTCACAATAATCCCATTACTCTAATTTCCCCCCAAGCGGATAAGAGAATTAAAGCAGAAGCTATAGTCTTACCGCAACTAACAAATATGCTTCCAAGCTATCATATAAATAGCAAGCATTGGCAAAAGGTTTCATACCTAAAGCTAGCAGATCCCAACTGCAACACCCCCGCTCAAATAGACATTCTATTAGGCAGCGATCTCATACCTCAGATAATACTCGAGGGTGTTGAGAAAATTTCAAACAAACTATTGGCACAAAATACTATTTTTGGGTGGATCCTAAGTGGACTAGTTTCGGAACCAGTTACCACCATGACCACTCAGGTTGAGGAAATCTCAAACGAATACCTCAGGTCACAATAATCCCATTACTCTAATTTCACCCCAAGCGGATAAGAGAATTAAAGCAGAAGCTATAGTCTTACCGCAACTCACAAATATGCTTGCAAGCTATCATATAAATAGCAAGCATTGGCAAAAGGTTTCATACCTAAAGCTAGCAGATCCCAACTGCAACACCCCCGCTCAAATAGACATTCTATTAGGCAGCGATCTCATACCTCAGATAATACTCGAGGGTGTTGAGAAAATTTCAAACAAACTATTGGCACAAAATACTATTTTTGGGTGGATCCTAAGTGGACTAGTTTCGGAACCAGTTACCACCATGACCACTCAGGTTGAGGAAATCTCAAACGAATACCTCAGTTCACAATAATCCCATTACTCTAATTTCCACCCAAGCGGATAAGAGAATTAAAGCAGAAGCTATAGTCTTACCGCAACTCACAAATATGCTTGCAAGCTATCATATAAATAGCAAGCATTGGCAAAAGGTTTCATACCTAAAGCTAGCAGATCCCAACTGCAACACCCCCGCTCAAATAGACATTCTATTAGGCAGCGATCTCATACCTCAGATAATACTCGAGGGTGTTGAGAAAATTTCAAACAAATTATTGGCACAAAATACTATTTTTGGGTGGATCCTAAGTGGACTAGTTTCGGAACCAGTTACCACCATGACCACTCAGGTTGAGGAAATCTCAAACGAATACCTCAGTTCACAATAATCCCATTACTCTAACTTCCCCCCAAGCGGATAAGAGAATTAAAGCAGAAGCTATAGTCTTACCGCAACTAACAAATATGCTTCCAAGCTATCATATAAATAGCAAGCATTGGCAAAAGGTTTCATACCTAAAGCTAGCAGATCCCAACTGCAACACCCCCGCTCAAATAGACATTCTATTAGGCAGCGATCTCATACCTCAGATAATACTCGAGGGTGTTGAGAAAATTTCAAACATACTATTGGCACAAAATACTATTTTTGGGTGGATCCTAAGTGGACTAGTTTCGGAACCAGTTACCACCATGACCACTCAGGTTGAGGAAATCTCAAACGAATACCTCAGTTCCCCCAAGCGGATAAGAGAATTAAAGCAGAAGCTATAGTCTTACCGCAACTAACAAATATGCTTCCAAGCTATCATATAAATAGCAAGCATTGGCAAAAGGTTTCACACTTAAAGCTAGCAGATCCCAACTGCAACACCCCGCTCAAATAGACATTCTATTAGGCAGCGATCTCATACCTCAGATAATACTCGCAGGTGTTGAGAAAGTTTCAAACAAACTATTGGCGCAAAATACTATTTTTGGGTGGATCCTAAGTGGACTAGTTTCGGAACCAGTTACCACCATGACCACTCAGGTTGAGGAAACCTCAAATGAATACCTCAGTTCACAATAATCCCATTACTCTAATTTCCCCCCAAGCGGATAAGAGAATTAAAGCAGAAGCTATAGTCTTACCGCAACTAACAAATATGCTTCCAAGCTATCATATAAATAGCAAGCATTGGCAAAAGGTTTCACACCTAAAGCTAGCAGATCCCAACTGCAACACCCCCGCTCAAATAGACATTCTGTTAGGCAGCGATCTCATACCTCAGATAATACTCGAGGGTTTTGAGAAAATTTCAAACAAACTATTGGCGCAAAATACTATTTTTGGGTGGATCCTAAGTGGACTAGTTTCGGAACCAGTTACCACCATGACCACTCAGGTTGAGGAAATCTCAAACGAATACCTCAGTTCACAATAATCCCATTACTCTAATTTCCCCCCAAGCGGATAAGAGAATTAAAGCAGAAGCTATAGTCTTACCGCAACTAACAAATATGCTTCCAAGCTATCATATAAATAGCAAGCATTGGCAAAAGGTTTCACACCTAAAGCTAGCAGATCCCAACTGCAACACCCCCGCTCAAATAGACATTCTATTAGGCAGCGATCTCATACCTCAGATAATACTCGAGGGTGTTGAGAAAATTTCAAACAAACTATTGGCACAAAATACTATTTTTGGGTGGATCCTAAGTGGACTAGTTTCGGAACAAGTTACCACCATGACCACTCAGGTTGAGGAAATCTCAAACGAATACCTCAGTTCACAATAACCCCATTACTCTAATTTCCCCCCAAGCGGATAAGAGAATTAAAGCAGAAGCTATAGTCTTACCGCAACTAACAAATATGCTTCCATGCTATCATTTAAATAGCAAGCATTGGCAATCGGTTTCACACCTAAAGCTAGCAGATCCCAACTGCAACACCCCCGCTCAAATAGACATTCTATTAGGCAGCGATCTCATACCTCAGATAATACTCGAGGGTGTTGAGAAAATTTCAAACAAACTATTGGCACAAAATACTATTTTTGGGTGGATCCTAAGTGGACTAGTTTCGGAACCAGTTACCACCATGCCCACTCAGGTTGAGGAAATCTCAAACGAATACCTCAGTTCCCCCAAGCGGATAAGAGAATTAAAGCAGAAGCTATAGTCTTACCGCAACTAACAAATATGCTTCCAAGCTATCATATAAATAGCAAGCATTGGCAAAAGGTTTCACACCTAAAGCTAGCAGATCCCAACTGCAATACCCCCGCTCAAATAGACATTATATTAGGCAGCGATCTCATACCTCAGATAATACTCGAGGGTGTTGAGAAAATGTCAAACAAACTATTGGCGCAAAATACTATTTTTGGGTGGATCCTAAGTGGTCTAGTTTCGGAACCAGTTACCACCATGACCACTCAGGTTGAGGAAATCTCAAACGAATACCTCAGTTCACAATAATCCCATTACTCTAATTTCCCCCCAAGCGGATAAGAGAATTAAAGCAGAAGCTATTGTCTTACCGCAACTAACAAATATGCTTCCAAGCTATCATATAAATAGCAAGCATTGGCAAAAGGTTTCACACCTAAAGCTAGCAGATCCCAACTGCAACACCCCCGCACAAATAGACATTCTATTAGGCAGCGATCTCATACCTCAGATAATACTCGAGGGTGTTGAGAAAATTTCAAACAAACTATTGGCACAAAATACTATTTTTGGGTGGATCCTAAGTGGACTAGTTTCGGAACCAGTTACCACCATGACCACTCAGGTTGAGGAAATCTCAAACGAATACCTCAGTTCACAATAATCCCATTACTCTAATTTCCCCCCAAGCGGATATAAGAATTAAAGCAGAAGCTATAGTCTTACCGCAACTAACAAATATGCTTGCAAGCTATCATATAAATAGCAAGCATTGGCAACAGGTTTCATACCTAAAGCTAGCTGATCCCAACTGCAACACCCCCGCTCAAATAGACATTCTATTAAGCAGCGATCTCATACCTCAGATAATACTCGAGGGTGTTGAGAAAATTTCAAACAAACTATTGGCACAAAATACTATTTTTGGGTGGATCCTAAGTGGACTAGTTTCGGAACCAGTTACCACCATGACCACTCAGGTTGAGGAAATCTCAAACGAATACCTCAGTTCACAATAATCCCATTACTCTAATTTCCCCCCAAGCGGATATAAGAATTAAAGCAGAAGCTATAGTCTTACCGCAACTAACAAATATGCTTCCAAGCTATCATATAAATAGCAAGCATTGGCAAAAGGTTTCACACCTAAAGCTAGCAGATCCCAACTGCAACACCCCCGCACAAATAGACATTCTATTAGGCAGCGATCTCATACCTCAGATAATACTCGAGGGTGTTGAGAAAATTTCAAACAAACTATTGGCACAAAATACTATTTTTGGGTGGATCCTAAGTGGACTAGTTTCGGAACCAGTTACCACCATGACCACTCAGGTTGAGGAAATCTCAAACGAATACCTCAGTTCACAATAATCCCATTACTCTAATTACGCCCCAAGCGGATAAGAGAATTAAAGCAGAAGCTATAGTCTTACTGCAACTAACAAATATGCTTCCAAGCTATCATATAAATAGCAAGCATTGGCAAAAGGTTTCATACCTAAAGCTAGCAGATCCCAACTGCAACACCCCCGCTCAAATAGACATTCTATTAGGCAGCGATCTCATACCTCAGATAATACTCGCAGGTGTTGAGAAAATTTCAAACAAACTATTGGCACAAAATACTATTTTTCCAAGCTGTCATATAAATAACAAGCATTGGCAAAAGGTTTCACACCTAAAGCTAGCAGATCCCAACTGCAACACCCCCGCTCAAATAGACATTCTATTAGGCAGCGATCTCATACCTCAGATAATACTCGCAGGTGTTGAGAAAATTTCAAACAAACTATTGGCACAAAATACTATTTTTGGGTGGATCCTAAGTGGACTAGTTTCGGAACCAGTTACCACCATGACCACTCAGGTTGAGGAAATCTCAAACGAATACCTCAGTTCACAATAATCCCATTACTCTTATTTCCCCCCAAGCGGATAAGAGGATTAAAGCAGAAGCTATAGTCTTACCGCAACTAACAAATATGCTTCCAAGCTATCATATAAATAGCAAGCATTGGCAAAAGGTTTCACACCTAAAGCTAGCAGATCCCAGCTGCAACACCCCCGCTCAAATAGACATTCTATTAGGCAGCGATCTCATACCTCAGATAATACTCGAGGGTGTTGAGAAAATTTCAAACAAACTATTGGCACAAAATACTATTTTTGGGTGGATCCTAAGTTTACTAGTTTCGGAACCAGTTACCACCATGACCACTCAGGTTGAGGAAATCTCAAACGAATACCTCAGTTCACAATAACCCCATTACTCTAATTTCGCCCCAATCGGATAAGAGAATTAAAGCAGAAGCTATAGTCTTACCGCAACTAACAAATATGCTTCCATGCTATCATATAAATAGCAAGCATTGGCAAAAGGTTTCACACCTAAAGCTAGCAGATCCCAACTGCAACACCCCCGCTCAAATAGACATTCTATTAGGCAGCGATCTCATACCTCAGATAATACTTGAGGGTGTTGAGAAAATTTCAAACAAACTATTGGCACAAAATACTATTTTTGGGTGGATCCTAAGTGGACTAGTTTTGGAACCAGTTACCACCATGCCAACTCAGGTTGAGGAAATCTCAAACGAATACCTCAGTTCCCCCAAGCGGATAAGAGAATTAAAGCAGAAGCTATAGTCTTACCGCAACTAACAAATATGCTTCCAAGCTATCATATAAATAGCAAGCATTGGCAAAAGGTTTCACACCTAAAGCTAGCAGATCCCAACTGCAATACCCCCGCTCAAATAGACATTCTATTAGGCAGCGATCTCATACCTCAGATAATACTCGAGGGTGTTGAGAAAATGTCAAACAAACTATTGGCGCAAAATACTATTTTTGGGTGGATCCTAAGTGGACTAGTTTCGGAACCAGTTACCACCATGACCACTCAGGTTGAGGAAATCTCAAACGAATACCTCAGTTCACAATAATCCCATTACTCTAATTTCCCCCAAGCGGATAAAAGAATTAAAGCAGAAGCTATAGTCTTACCGCAACTAACAAATATGCTTCCAAGCTATCATATAAATAGCAAGCATTGGCAAAAGGTTTCATACCTAAAGCTAGCAGATCCCAACTGCAACACCCCCGCTCAAATAGACATTCTATTAGGCAGCGATCTCATACCTCAGATAATACTCGCAGGTGTTGAGAAAATTTCAAACAAACTATTGGCACAAAATACTATTTTTCCAAGCTGTCATATAAATAACAAGCATTGGCAAAAGGTTTCACACCTAAAGCTAGCAGATTCCAACTGCAACACCCCCGCTCAAATAGACATTCTGTTAGGCAGCGATCTCATACCTCAGATAATACTCGAGGGTGTTGAGAAAATTTCAAACAAACTATTGGCGCAAAATACTATTTTTGGGTGGATCCTAAGTGGACTAGTTTCGGAACCAGTTACCACCATGACCACTCAGGTTGAGGAAATCTCAAACGAATACCTCAGTTCACAATAATCCCATTACTCTAATTTCCCCCAAGCGGATAAGAGAATTAAAGCAGAAGCTATAGTCTTACCGCAACTAACAAATATGCTTCCAAGCTATCATATAAATAGCAAGCATTGGCAAAAGGTTTCACACCTAAAGCTAGCAGATCCCAACTGCAACAACCCCGCTCAAATAGACATTCTATTAGGCAGCGATCTCATACCTCAGATAATACTCGAGGGTGTTGAGAAAATTTCAAACAAACTATTGGCACAAAATACTATTTTTGGGTGGATCCTAAGTGGACTAGTTTCGGAACCAGTTACCACCATGACCACTCAGGTTGAGGAAATCTCAAACGAATACTTCAGTTCACAATAACCCCATTACTCTAATTTCCCCCCAAGCGGATAAGAGAATTAAAGCAGAAGCTATAGTCTTACCGCAACTAACAAATATGCTTCCATGCTATCATATAAATAGCAAGCATTGGCAAAAGGTTTCACACCTAAAGCTAGCAGATCCCAACTGCAACACCCCCGCTCAAATAGACATTCTATTAGGCAGCGATCTCATATCTCAGATAATACTCGAGGGTGTTGAGAAAATTTCAAACAAACTATTGGCACAAAATACTATTTTTGGGTGGATCCTAAGTGGACTAGTTTCGGAACCAGTTACCACCATGCCCACTCAGGTTGAGGAAATCTCAAACGAATACCTCAGTTCCCCCAAGCGGATAAGAGAATTAAAGCAGAAGCTATAGTCTTACCGCAACTAACAAATATGCTTCCAAGCTATCATATAAATAGCAAGCATTGGCAAAAGGTTTCACACCTAAAGCTAGCAGATCCCAACTGCAATACCCCCGCTCAAATAGACATTCTATTAGGCAGCGATCTCATACCTCAGATAATACTCGAGGGTGTTGAGAAAATGTCAAACAAACTATTGGCGCAAAATACTATTTTTGGGTGGATCCTAAGTGGACTAGTTTCGGAACCAGTTACCACCATGACCACTCAGGTTGAGGAAATCTCAAACGAATACCTCAGTTCACAATAATCCCATTACTCTAATTTCCCCCCAAGCGGATAAGAGAATTAAAGCAGAAGCTATAGTCTTACCGCAACTAACAAATATGCTTCCAAGCTATCATATAAATAGCAAGCATTAGCAAAAGGTTTCACACCTAAAGCTAGCAGATCCCAACTGCAACACCCCCGCACAAATAGACATTCTATTAGGCAGCGATCTCATACCTCAGATAATACTCGAGGGTGTTGAGAAAATTTCAAACAAACTATTGGCACAAAATACTATTTTTGGGTGGATCCTAAGTGGACTAGTTTCGGAACCAGTTACCACCATGACCACTCAGGTTGAGGAAATCTCAAACGAATACCTCAGTTCACAATAATCCCATTACTCTAATTCCCCCCCAAGCGGATAAGAGAATTAAAGCAGAAGCTATAGTCTTACCGCAACTCACAAATATGCTTGCAAGCTATCATATAAATAGCAAGCATTGGCAAAAGGTTTCATACCTAAAGCTAGCAGATCCCAACTGCAACACCCCCGCTCAAATAGACATTCTATTAGGCAGCGATCTCATACCTCAAATAATACTCGAGGGTGTTGAGAAAATTTCAAACAAACTATTGGCACAAAATACTATTTTTGGGTGGATCCTAAGTGGACTAGTTTCGGAACCAGTTACCACCATGACCACTCAGGTTGAGGAAATCTCAAACGAATACCTCAGTTCACAATAATCCCATTACTCTAATTTCGCCCCAAGCGGATAAGAGAATTAAAGCAGAAGCTATAGTCTTACTGCAACTAACAAATATGCTTCCAAGCTATCATATAAATAGCAAGCATTGGCAAAAGGTTTCACACCTAAAGCTAGCAGATCCCAACTGCAACACCCCCGCTCAAATAGACATTCTATTAGGCAGCGATCTCATACCTCAGATAATACTCGAGGGTGTTGAGAAAATTTCAAACAAACTATTGGCACAAAATACTATTTTTGGGTGGATCCTAAGTGGACTAGTTTCGGAACCAGTTACCACCATGACCACTCAGGTTGAGGAAATCTCAAACGAATACCTCAGTTCACAATAATCCCATTACTCTAATTTCCCCCCAAGCGGATAAGAGAATTAAAGCAGAAGCTATAGTCTTACCGCAACTAACAAATATGCTTCCAAGCTATCATATAAATAACAAGCATTGGCAAAAGGTTTTATACCTAAAGCTAGCAGAGCTCAACTGCAAATCCCCCGCTCAAATAGACATTCTATTAGGCAGCGATCTCATACCTCAGATAATACTCGAGGGTGTTGAGAAAATTTCAAACAAACTATTGGCACAAAATACTATTTTTGGGTGGATCCTAAGTGGACTAGTTTCGGAAACAGTTACCACCATGACCACTCAGGTTGAGGAAATCTCAAACGAATACCTCAGTTCACAATAATCCCATTACTCTAATTTCCCCCCAAGCGGATAAGAGAATTAAAGCAGAAGCTATAGTCTTACCGCAACTAACAAATATGCTTCCAAGCTATCATATAAATAGCAAGCATTGGCAAAAGGTTTCATACCTAAAGCTAGCAGATCCCAGCTGCAACACCCCCGCTCAAATAGACATTCTATTAGGCAGCGATCTCATACCTCAGATAATACTCGAGGGTGTTGAGAAAATTTCAAACAAACTATTGGCACAAAATACTATTTTTGGGTGGATCCTAAGTGGACTAGTTTCGGAACCAGTTACCACCATGACCACTCAGGTTGAGGAAATCTCAAACGAATACCTCAGTTCGCAATAATCCCATTACTCTAACTTCCCCCCAAGCGGATAAGAGAATTAAAGCAGAAGCTATAGTCTTACCGCAACTAACAAATATGCTTCCAAGCTATCATATAAATAGCAAGCATTGGCAAAAGGTTGCATACCTAAAGCTAGCAGATCCCAACTGCAACACCTCCGCTCAAATAGACATTCTATTAGGCAGCGATCTCATACCTCAGATAATACTCGAGGGTGTTGAGAAAATTTCAAACAAACTATTGGCACAAAATACTATTTTTGGGTGGATCCTAAGTGGACTAGTTTCGGAACCAGTTACCACCATGACCACTCAGGTTGAGGAAATCTCAAACGAATACCTCAGTTCCCCCAAGCGGATAAGAGAATTAAAGCAGAAGCTATAGTCTTACCGCAACTAACAAATATGCTTCCAAGCTATCATATAAATAGCAAGCATTGGCAAAAGGTTTCACACTTAAAGCTAGCAGATCCCAACTGCAACACCCCCGCTCAAATAGACATTCTATTAGGCAGCGATCTCATACCTCAGATAATACTCGCAGGTGTTGAGAAAATTTCAAACAAACTATTGGCACAAAATACTATTTTTGGGTGGGTCCTAAGTTTACTAGTTTCGGAACCAGTTACCACCATGACCTCTCAGGTTGAGGAAATCTCAAACGAATACCTCAGTTCCCCCAAGCGGATAAGAGAATTAAAGCAGAAGCTATAGTCTTACCGCAACTAACAAATATGCTTCCAAGCTATCATATAAATAGCAAGCATTGGCAAAAGGTTTCATACCTAAAGCTAGCAGATCCCAACTGCAACACCCCCGCTCAAATAGACATTCTATTAGGCAGCGATCTCATACCTCAGATAATACTCGAGGGTGTTGAGAAAATTTCAAACAAACTATTGGCACAAAATACTATTTTTGGGTGGATCCTAAGTGGACTAGTTTCGGAACCAGTTACCACCATGACCACTCAGGTTGAGGAAATCTCAAACGAATACCTCAGTTCCCCCAAGCGGATAAGAGAATTAAAGCAGAAGCTATAGTCTTACCGCAACTAACAAATATGCTTCCAAGCTATCATATAAATAGCAAGCATTGGCAAAAGGTTTCACACCTAAAGCTAGCAGATCCCAACTGCAACACCCCCGCACAAATAGACATTCTATTAGGCAGCGATCTCATACCTCAGATAATACTCGAGGGTGTTGAGAAAATTTCAAACAAACTATTGGCACAAAATACTATTTTTGGGTGGATCCTAAGTGGACTAGTTTCGGAACCAGTTACCACCATGACCACTCAGGTTGAGGAAATCTCAAACGAATACCTCAGTTCACAATAATCCCATTACTATAATTTCCCCCCAAGCGGATAAGAGAATTAAAGCAGAAGCTATAGTCTTACCGCAACTCACAAATATGCTTGCAAGCTATCATATAAATAGCAAGCATTGGCAAAAGGTTTCATACCTAAAGCTAGCAGATCCCAACTGCAACACCCCCGCTCAAATAGACATTCTATTAGGCAGCGATCTCATACCTCAGATAATACTCGCAGGTGTTGAGAAAATTTCAAACAAACTATTGGCACAAAATACTATTTTTCCAAGCTATCATATAAATAGCAAGCATTGGCAAAAGGTTTCACACTTAAAGCTAGCAGATCCCAACTGCAACACCCCCGCTCAAATAGACATTCTATTAGGCAGCGATCTCATACCTCAGATAATACTCGCAGGTGTTGAGAAAATTTCAAACAAACTATTGGCACAAAATACTATTTTTGGGTGGATCCTAAGTGGACTAGTTTCGGAACCAGTTACCACCATGACCACTCAGGTTGAGGAAATCTCAAACGAATACCTCAGTTCCCCCAAGCGGATAAGAGAATTAAAGCAGAAGCTATAGTCTTACCGCAACTAACAAATATGCTTCCAAGCTATCATATAAATAGCAAGCATTGGCAAAAGGTTTCACACCTAAAGCTAGCAGATCCCAACTGCAACACCCCCGCACAAATAGACATTCTATTAGGCAGCGATCTCATACCTCAGATAATACTCGAGGGTGTTGAGAAAATTTCAAACAAACTATTGGCACAAAATACTATTTTTGGGTGGATCCTAAGTGGACTAGTTTCGGAACCAGTTACCACCATGACCACTCAGGTTGAGGAAATCTCAAACGAATACCTCAGTTCCCCCAAGCGGATAAGAGAATTAAAGCAGAAGCTATAGTCTTACCGCAACTAACAAATATGCTTCCAAGCTATCATATAAATAGCAAGCATTGGCAAAAGGTTTCATACCTAAAGCTAGCAAATCCCAACTGCAACACCCCCGCTCAAATAGACATTCTATTAGGCAGCGATCTCATACCTCAGATAATACTCGAGGGTGTAGAGAAAATTTCAAACAAACTATTGGCACAAAATACTATTTTTGGGTGGATCCTAAGTGGACTAGTTTCGGAACCAGTTACCACCATGACCACTCAGGTTGAGGAAATCTCAAACGAATACCTCAGTTCCCCCAAGCGGATAAGAGAATTAAAGCAGAAGCTATAGTCTTACCGCAACTAACAAATATGCTTCCAAGCTATCATATAAATAGCAAGCATTGGCAAAAGGTTTCACACCTAAAGCTAGCAGATCCCAACTGCAACACCCCCGCACAAATAGACATTCTATTAGGCAGCGATCTCATACCTCAGATAATACTCGAGGGTGTTGAGAAAATTTCAAACAAACTATTGGCACAAAATACTATTTTTGGGTGGATCCTAAGTGGACTAGTTTCGGAACCAGTTACCACCATGACCACTCAGGTTGAGGAAATCTCAAACGAATACCTCAGTTCACAATAATCCCATTACTATAATTTCCCCCCAAGCGGATAAGAGAATTAAAGCAGAAGCTATAGTCTTACCGCAACTCACAAATATGCTTGCAAGCTATCATATAAATAGCAAGCATTGGCAAAAGGTTTCATACCTAAAGCTAGCAGATCCCAACTGCAACACCCCCGCTCAAATAGACATTCTATTAGGCAGCGATCTCATACCTCAGATAATACTCGCAGGTGTTGAGAAAATTTCAAACAAACTATTGGCACAAAATACTATTTTTCCAAGCTGTCATATAAATAGCAAGCATTGGCAAAAGGTTTCACACCTAAAGCTAGCAGATTCCAACTGCAACACCCCCGCTCAAATAGACATTCTGTTAGGCAGCGATCTCATACCTCAGATAATACTCGAGGGTGTTGAGAAAATTTCAAACAAACTATTGGCGCAAAATACTATTTTTGGGTGGATCCTAAGTGGACTAGTTTCGGAACCAGTTACCACTATGACCACTCAGGTTGGGGAAATCTCAAACGAATACCTCAGTTCACAATAATCCCATTACTCTAATTTCCCCCCAAGCGGATAAGAGAATTAAAGCAGAAGCTATAGTCTTACCGCAACTAACAAATATGCTTCCAAGCTATCATATAAATAGCAAGCATTGGCAAAAGGTTTCACACTTAAAGCTAGCAGATCCCAACTGCAACACCCCCGCTCAAATAGACATTCTATTAGGCAGCGATCTCATACCTCAGATAATACTCGCAGGTGTTGAGAAAATTTCAAACAAACTATTGGCACAAAATACTATTTTTGGGTGGATCCTAAGTGGACTAGTTTCGGAACCAGTTACCACCATGACCACTCAGGTTGAGGAAATCTCAAACGAATACCTCAGTTCCCCCAAGCGGATAAGAGAATTAAAGCAGAAGCTATAGTCTTACCGCAACTAACAAATATGCTTCCAAGCTATCATATAAATAGCAAGCATTGGCAAAAGGTTTCACACCTAAAGCTAGCAGATCCCAACTGCAACACCCCCGCACAAATAGACATTCTATTAGGCAGCGATCTCATACCTCAGATAATACTCGAGGGTGTTGAGAAAATTTCAAACAAACTATTGGCACAAAATACTATTTTTGGGTGGATCCTAAGTGGACTAGTTTCGGAACCAGTTACCACCATGACCACTCAGGTTGAGGAAATCTCAAACGAATACCTCAGTTCCCCCAAGCGGATAAGAGAATTAAAGCAGAAGCTATAGTCTTACCGCAACTAACAAATATGCTTCCAAGCTATCATATAAATAGCAAGCATTGGCAAAAGGTTTCATACCTAAAGCTAGCAAATCCCAACTGCAACACCCCCGCTCAAATAGACATTCTATTAGGCAGCGATCTCATACCTCAGATAATACTCGAGGGTGTAGAGAAAATTTCAAACAAACTATTGGCACAAAATACTATTTTTGGGTGGATCCTAAGTGGACTAGTTTCGGAACCAGTTACCACCATGACCACTCAGGTTGAGGAAATCTCAAACGAATACCTCAGTTCCCCCAAGCGGATAAGAGAATTAAAGCAGAAGCTATAGTCTTACCGCAACTAACAAATATGCTTCCAAGCTATCATATAAATAGCAAGCATTGGCAAAAGGTTTCACACCTAAAGCTAGCAGATCCCAACTGCAACACCCCCGCACAAATAGACATTCTATTAGGCAGCGATCTCATACCTCAGATAATACTCGAGGGTGTTGAGAAAATTTCAAACAAACTATTGGCACAAAATACTATTTTTCCAAGCTGTCATATAAATAGCAAACATTGGCAAAAGGTTTCACACCTAAAGCTAGCAGATTCCAACTGCAACACCCCCGCTCAAATAGACATTCTGTTAGGCAGCGATCTCATACCTCAGATAATACTCGAGGGTGTTGAGAAAATTTCAAACAAACTATTGGGGCAAAATACTATTTTTGGGTGGATCCTAAGTGGACTAGTTTCGGAACCAGTTACCACTATGACCACTCAGGTTGGGGAAATCTCAAACGAATACCTCAGTTCACTATAATCCCATTACTCTAATTTCCCCCCAAGCGGATAAGAGAATTAAAGCAGAAGCTATAGTCTTACCGCAACTAACAAATATGCTTCCAAGCTATCATATAAATAGCAAGCATTGGCAAAAGGTTTCACACCTAAAGCTACCAGATCCCAACTGCAACACCCCCGCACAAATAGACATTCTATTAGGCAGCGATCTCATACCTCAGATAATACTCGAGGGTGTTGAGAAAATTTCAAACAAACTATTGGCACAAAATACTATTTTTGGGTGGATCCTAAGTGGACTAGTTTCGGAACCAGTTACCACCATGACCACTCAGGTTGAGGAAATCTCAAACGAATACCTCAGTTCACAACAACCCCATTACTCTAATTTCCCCCCAAGCGGATAAGAGAATTAAAGCAGAAGCTATAGTCTTACCGCAACTAACAAATATGCTTCCATGCTATCATATAAATAGCAAGCATTGGCAAAAGGTTTCACACCTAAAGCTAGCAGATCCCAACTGCAACACCCCCGCTCAAATAGACATTCTATTAGGCAGCGATCTCATACCTCAGATAATACTCGAGGGTGTTGAGAAAATTTCAAACAAACTATTGGCACAAAATACTATTTTTGGGTGGATCCTAAGTGGACTAGTTTCGGAACCAGTTACCACCATGCCCACTCAGGTTGAGGAAATCTCAAACGAATACCTCAGTTCCCCCAAGCGGATAAGAGAATTAAAGCAGAAGCTATAGTCTTACCGCAACTAACAAATATGCTTCCAAGCTATCATATAAATAGCAAGCATTGGCAAAAGGTTTCACACCTAAAGCTAGCAGATCCCAACTGCAATACCCCCGCTCAAATAGACATTCTATTAGGCAGCGATCTCATACCTCAGATAATACTCGAGGGTGTTGAGAAAATGTCAAACAAACTATTGGCGCAAAATACTATTTTTGGGTGGATCCTAAGTGGACTAGTTTCGGAACCAGTTACCACCATGACCACTCAGGTTGAGGAAATCTCAAACGAATACCTCAGTTCACAATAATCCCATTACTCTAATTTCCCCCCAAGCGGATAAGAGAATTAAAGCAGAAGCTATAGTCTTACCGCAACTAACAAATATGCTTCCAAGCTATCATATAAATAGCAAGCATTGGCAAAAGGTTTCACACCTAAAGCTAGCAGATCCCAACTGCAACACCCCCGCTCAAATAGACATTCTATTAGGCAGCGATCTCATACCTCAGATAATACTCGAGGGTGTTGAGAAAATTTCAAACAAACTATTGGCGCAAAATACTATTTTTGGGTGGATCCTAAGTGGACTAGTTTCGGAACCAGTTACCACCATGCCCACTCAGGTTGAGGAAATCTCAAACGAATACCTCAGTTCACAATAACCCCATTACTCTAATTTCCCCCCAAGCGGATAAGAGAATTAAAGCAGAAGCTATAGTCTTACCGCAACTAACAAATATGCTTATATGCTATCATATAAATAGCAAGCATTGGCAAACGGTTTCACACCTAAAGCTAGCAGATCCCAACTGCAACACCCCCGCTCAAATAGACATTCTATTAGGCAGCGATCTCATACCTCAGATAATACTCGAGGGTGTTGAGAAAATTTCAAACAAACTATTGGCACAAAATACTATTTTTGGGTGGATCCTAAGTGGACTAGTTTCGAAAACAGTTACCACCATGACCACTCAGGTTGAGGAAATCTCAAACGAATACCTCAGTTCACAATAATCCCATTACTCTAATTTCCCCCCAAGCGGATAAGAGAATTAAAGCAGAAGCTATAGTCTTACCGCAACTAACAAATATGCTTCCAAGCTATCATATAAATAGCAAGCATTGGCAAAAGGTTTCATACCTAAAGCTAGCAGATCCCAACTGCAACACCCCCGCTCAAATAGACATTCTATTAGGCAGCGATCTCATACCTCAGATAATACTCGAGGGTGTTGAGAAAATTTCAAACAAACTATTGGCACAAAATACTATTTTTGGGTGGATCCTAAGTGGACTAGTTTCGGAACCAGTTACCACCATGACCACTCAGGTTGAGGAAATCTCAAACGAATACCTCAGGTCACAATAATCCCATTACTCTAATTTCACCCCAAGCGGATAAGAGAATTAAAGCAGAAGCTATAGTCTTACCGCAACTCACAAATATGCTTGCAAGCTATCATATAAATAGCAAGCATTGGCAAAAGGTTTCATACCTAAAGCTAGCAGATCCCAACTGCAACACCCCCGCTCAAATAGACATTCTATTAGGCAGCGATCTCATACCTCAGATAATACTCGAGGGTGTTGAGAAAATTTCAAACAAACTATTGGCACAAAATACTATTTTTGGGTGGATCCTAAGTGGACTAGTTTCGGAACCAGTTACCACCATGACCACTCAGGTTGAGGAAATCTCAAACGAATACCTCAGTTCACAATAATCCCATTACTCTAATTTCCACCCAAGCGGATAAGAGAATTAAAGCAGAAGCTATAGTCTTACCGCAACTCACAAATATGCTTGCAAGCTATCATATAAATAGCAAGCATTGGCAAAAGGTTTCATACCTAAAGCTAGCAGATCCCAACTGCAACACCCCCGCTCAAATAGACATTCTATTAGGCAGCGATCTCATACCTCAGATAATACTCGAGGGTGTTGAGAAAATTTCAAACAAATTATTGGCACAAAATACTATTTTTGGGTGG
Source organism: Bactrocera oleae (assembly GCF_042242935.1). Classification (NCBI taxonomy): domain Eukaryota; kingdom Metazoa; phylum Arthropoda; class Insecta; order Diptera; family Tephritidae; genus Bactrocera; species Bactrocera oleae. The sequence goes on along the minus strand of NC_091541.1, from coordinate 11,385,881 downwards.
ATCCTAAGTGGACTAGTTTCGGAACCAGTTACCACCATGACCACTCAGGTTGAGGAAATCTCAAACGAATACCTCAGTTCACAATAATCCCATTACTCTAACTTCCCCCCAAGCGGATAAGAGAATTAAAGCAGAAGCTATAGTCTTACCGCAACTAACAAATATGCTTCCAAGCTATCATATAAATAGCAAGCATTGGCAAAAGGTTTCATACCTAAAGCTAGCAGATCCCAACTGCAACACCCCCGCTCAAATAGACATTCTATTAGGCAGCGATCTCATACCTCAGATAATACTCGAGGGTGTTGAGAAAATTTCAAACAAACTATTGGCACAAAATACTATTTTTGGGTGGATCCTAAGTGGACTAGTTTCGGAACCAGTTACCACCATGACCACTCAGGTTGAGGAAATCTCAAACGAATACCTCAGTTCCCCCAAGCGGATAAGAGAATTAAAGCAGAAGCTATAGTCTTACCGCAACTAACAAATATGCTTCCAAGCTATCATATAAATAGCAAGCATTGGCAAAAGGTTTCACACTTAAAGCTAGCAGATCCCAACTGCAACACCCCGCTCAAATAGACATTCTATTAGGCAGCGATCTCATACCTCAGATAATACTCGCAGGTGTTGAGAAAGTTTCAAACAAACTATTGGCACAAAATACTATTTTTGGGTGGACCTAAGTGGACTAGTTTCGGAACCAGTTACCACCATGACCACTCAGGTTGAGGAAACCTCAAATGAATACCTCAGTTCACAATAATCCCATTACTCTAATTTCCCCCCAAGCGGATAAGAGAATTAAAGCAGAAGCTATAGTCTTACCGCAACTAACAAATATGCTTCCAAGCTATCATATAAATAGCAAGCATTGGCAAAAGGTTTCACACCTAAAGCTAGCAGATCCCAACTGCAACACCCCCGCTCAAATAGACATTCTATTAGGCAGCGATCTCATACCTCAGATAATACTCGAGGGTTTTGAGAAAATTTCAAACAAACTATTGGCGCAAAATACTATTTTTGGGTGGATCCTAAGTGGACTAGTTTCGGAACCAGTTACCACCATGACCACTCAGGTTGAGGAAATCTCAAACGAATACCTCAGTTCACAATAATCCCATTACTCTAATTTCCCCCCAAGCGGATAAGAGAATTAAAGCAGAAGCTATAGTCTTACCGCAACTAACAAATATGCTTCCAAGCTATCATATAAATAGCAAGCATTGGCAAAAGGTTTCACACCTAAAGCTAGCAGATCCCAACTGCAACACCCCCGCTCAAATAGACATTCTATTAGGCAGCGATCTCATACCTCAGATAATACTCGAGGGTGTTGAGAAAATTTCAAACAAACTATTGGCACAAAATACTATTTTTGGGTGGATCCTAAGTGGACTAGTTTCGGAACAAGTTACCACCATGACCACTCAGGTTGAGGAAATCTCAAACGAATACCTCAGTTCACAATAACCCCATTACTCTAATTTCCCCCCAGGCGGATAAGAGAATTAAAGCAGAAGCTATAGTCTTACCGCAACTAACAAATATGCTTCCATGCTATCATATAAATAGCAAGCATTGGCAAACGGTTTCACACCTAAAGCTAGCAGATCCCAACTGCAACACCCCCGCTCAAATAGACATTCTATTAGGCAGCGATCTCATACCTCAGATAATACTCGAGGGTGTTGAGAAAATTTCAAACAAACTATTGGCACAAAATACTATTTTTGGGTGGATCCTAAGTGGACTAGTTTCGGAACCAGTTACCACCATGCCCACTCAGGTTGAGGAAATCTCAAACGAATACCTCAGTTCCCCCAAGCGGATAAGAGAATTAAAGCAGAAGCTATAGTCTTACCGCAACTAACAAATATGCTTCCAAGCTATCATATAAATAGCAAGCATTGGCAAAAGGTTTCACACCTAAAGCTAGCAGATCCCAACTGCAATACCCCCGCTCAAATAGACATTATATTAGGCAGCGATCTCATACCTCAGATAATACTCGAGGGTGTTGAGAAAATGTCAAACAAACTATTGGCGCAAAATACTATTTTTGGGTGGATCCTAAGTGGTCTAGTTTCGGAACCAGTTACCACCATGACCACTCAGGTTGAGGAAATCTCAAACGAATACCTCAGTTCACAATAATCCCATTACTCTAATTTCCCCCCAAGCGGATAAGAGAATTAAAGCAGAAGCTATAGTCTTACCGCAACTAACAAATATGCTTCCAAGCTATCATATAAATAGCAAGCATTGGCAAAAGGTTTCACACCTAAAGCTAGCAGATCCCAACTGCAACACCCCCGCACAAATAGACATTCTATTAGGCAGCGATCTCATACCTCAGATAATACTCGAGGGTGTTGAGAAAATTTCAAACAAACTATTGGCACAAAATACTATTTTTGGGTGGATCCTAAGTGGACTAGTTTCGGAACCAGTTACCACCATGACCACTCAGGTTGAGGAAATCTCAAACGAATACCTCAGTTCACAATAATCCCATTACTCTAATTTCCCCCCAAGCGGATATAAGAATTAAAGCAGAAGCTATAGTCTTACCGCAACTAACAAATATGCTTGCAAGCTATCATATAAATAGCAAGCATTGGCAACAGGTTTCATACCTAAAGCTAGCTGATCCCAACTGCAACACCCCCGCTCAAATAGACATTCTATTAAGCAGCGATCTCATACCTCAGATAATACTCGAGGGTGTTGAGAAAATTTCAAACAAACTATTGGCACAAAATACTATTTTTGGGTGGATCCTAAGTGGACTAGTTTCGGAACCAGTTACCACCATGACCACTCAGGTTGAGGAAATCTCAAACGAATACCTCAGTTCACAATAATCCCATTACTCTAATTTCCCCCCAAGCGGATATAAGAATTAAAGCAGAAGCTATAGTCTTACCGCAACTAACAAATATGCTTCCAAGCTATCATATAAATAGCAAGCATTGGCAAAAGGTTTCACACCTAAAGCTAGCAGATCCCAACTGCAACACCCCCGCACAAATAGACATTCTATTAGGCAGCGATCTCATACCTCAGATAATACTCGAGGGTGTTGAGAAAATTTCAAACAAACTATTGGCACAAAATACTATTTTTGGGTGGATCCTAAGTGGACTAGTTTCGGAACCAGTTACCACCATGACCACTCAGGTTGAGGAAATCTCAAACGAATACCTCAGTTCACAATAATCCCATTACTCTAATTACGCCCCAAGCGGATAAGAGAATTAAAGCAGAAGCTATAGTCTTACTGCAACTAACAAATATGCTTCCAAGCTATCATATAAATAGCAAGCATTGGCAAAAGGTTACACACCTAAAGCTAGCAGATCCCAACTGCAACACCCCCGCTCAAATAGACATTCTATTAAGCAGCGATCTCATACCTCAGATAATACTCGAGGGTGTTTAGAAAATTTCAAACAAACTATTGGCACAAAATACTATTTTTGGGTGGATCCTAAGTGGACTAGTTTCGGAACCAGTTACCACCATGACCGCTCAGGTTGAGGAAATCTCAAACGGATACCTCAGTTCACAATAATCCCATTACTCTAATTTCCCCCCAAGCGGATAAGAGAATTAAAGCAGAAGCTATAGTCTTACCGCAACTAACAAATATGCTTCCAAGCTATCATATAAATAGCAAGCATTGGCAAAAGGTTTCACACCTAAAGCTAGCAGATCCCAACTGCAACACCCCCGCTCAAATAGACATTCTATTAGGCAGCGATCTCATACCTCAGATAATACTCGAGGGTGTTGAGAAAATTTCAAACAAACTATTGGCACAAAATACTATTTTTGGGTGGATCCTAAGTGGACTAGTTTCGGAACCAGTTACCACCATGACCACTCAGGTTGAGGAAATCTCAAACGAATACCTCAGTTCACAATAACCACATTACTCTAATTTCCCTCCAAGCGGATAAGAGAATTAAAGCAGAAGCTATAGTCTTACCGCAACTAACAAATATGCTTCCATGCTATCATATAAATAGCAAGCATTGGTAAAAGGTTTCACACCTAAAGCTAGCAGATCCCAACTGCAACACCCCCGCTCAAATAGACATTCTATTAGGCAGCGATCTCATACCTCAGATAATACTCGAGGGTGTTGAGAAAATTTCAAACAAACTATTGGCACAAAATACTATTTTTGGGTGGATCCTAAGTGGACTAGTTTCGGAACCAGTTACCACCATGACCACTCAGGTTGAGGAAATCTCAAACGAATACCTCAGTTCACAATAATCCCATTACGCCCCAAGCGGATAAGAGAATTAAAGCAGAAGCTATAGTCTTACTGCAACTAACAAATATGCTTCCAATCTATCATATAAATAGCAAGCATTGGCAAAAGGTTTCACACCTAAAGCTAGCAGATCCCAACTGCAACACCCCCGCTCAAATAGACATTCTATTAGGCAGCGATCTCATACCTCAGATAATACTCGAGGGTGTTGAGAAAATTTCAAAGAAACTATTGGCATGAAATACTATTTTTAGGTGGATCCTAAATGGACTAGTTTCGGAACCAGTTACCACCATGACCACTCAGGTTGAGGAAATCTCAAACGAATACCTCAGTTCCCCCAAGCGGATAAGAGAATTAAAGCAGAAGCTATAGTCTTACCGCAACTAACAAATATGCTTGCAAGCTATCATATAAATAGCAAGCATTGGCAACAGGTTTCATACCTAAAGCTAGCAGATCTCAACTGCAACACCCCCGCTCAAATAGACATTCTATTAAGCAGCGATCTCATACCTCAGATAATACTCGAGGGTGTTGAGAAAATTTCAAACAAACTATTGGCACAAAATACTATTTTTGGGTGGATCCTAAGTGGACTAGTTTCGGAACCAGTTACCACCATGACCACTCAGGTTGAGGAAATCTCAAACGAATACCTCAGTTCACAATAATCCCATTAATCTAATTTCCCCCCAAGCGGATAAGAGAATTAAAGCAGAAGCTATAGTCTTACTGCAACTAACAAATATGCTTCCAAGCTATCATATAAATAGCAAGCATTGGCAAAAGGTTTCACACCTAAAGCTAGCAGATCCCAACTGCAACACCCCCGCTCAAATAGACATTCTATTAGGCAGCGATCTCATACCTCAGATAATACTCGAGGGTGTTGAGAAAATTTCAAACAAACTATTGGCACAAAATACTATTTTTGGGTGGATCCTAAGTGGACTAGTTTCGGAACCAGTTACCACCATGACCACTCAGGTTGAGGAAATCTCAAACGAATACCTCAGTTCACAATAACCACATTACTCTAATTTCCCTCCAAGCGGATAAGAGAATTAAAGCAGAAGCTATAGTCTTACCGCAACTAACAAATATGCTTCCATGCTATCATATAAATAGCAAGCATTGGTAAAAGGTTTCACACCTAAAGCTAGCAGATCCCAACTGCAACATCCCCGCTCAAATAGACATTCTATTAGGCAGCGATCTCATACCTCAGATAATACTCGAGGGTGTTGAGAAAATTTCAAACAAACTATTGGCACAAAATACTATTTTTGGGTGGATCCTAAGTGGACTAGTTTCGGAACCAGTTACCACCATGACCACTCAGGTTGAGGAAATCTCAAACGAATACCTCAGTTCACAATAATCCCATTACGCCCCAAGCGGATAAGAGAATTAAAACAGAAGCTATAGTCTTACTGCAACTAACAAATATGCTTCCAAGCTATCATATAAATAGCAAGCATTGGCAAAAGGTTTCACACCTAAAGCTAGCAGATCCCAACTGCAACACCCCCGCTCAAATAGACATTCTATTAGGCAGCGATCTCATACCTCAGATAATACTCGAGGGTGTTGAGAAAATTTCAAACAAACTATTGGCACGAAATACTATTTTTAGGTGGATCCTAAATGGACTAGTTTCGGAACCAGTTACCACCATGACCACTCAGGTTGAGGAAATCTCAAACGAATACCTCAGTTCCCCCAAGCGGATAAGAGAATTAAAGCAGAAGCTATAGTCTTACCGCAACTAACAAATATGCTTGCAAGCTATCATATAAATAGCAAGCATTGGCAACAGGTTTCATACCTAAAGCTAGCAGATCCCAACTGCAACACCCCCGCTCAAATAGACATTCTATTAAGCAGCGATCTCATACCTCAGATAATACTCGAGGGTGTTGAGAAAATTTCAAACAAACTATTGGCACAAAATACTATTTTTGGGTGGATCCTAAGTGGACTAGTTTCGGAACCAGTTACCACCATGACCACTCAGGTTGAGGAAATCTCAAACGAATACCTCAGTTCACAATAATCCCATTACTCTAATTTCCCCCCAAGCGGATAAGAGAATTAAAGCAGAAGCTATAGTCTTACCGCAACTAACAAATATGCTTCCAAGCTATCATATAAATAGCAAGCATTGGCAAAAGGTTTCACACCTAAAGCTAGCAGATCCCAACTGCAACACCCCCGCTCAAATAGACATTCTATTAGGCAGCGATCTCATACCTCAGATAATACTCGAGGGTGTTGAGAAAATTTCAAACAAACTATTGGCACAAAATACTATTTTTGGGTGGATCCTAAGTGGACTAGTTTCGGAACCAGTTACCACCATGACCACTCAGGTTGAGGAAATCTCAAACGAATACCTCAGTTCACAATAACCACATTACTCTAATTTCCCTCCAAGCGGATAAGAGAATTAAAGCAGAAGCTATAGTCTTACTGCAACTAACAAATATGCTTCCATGCTATCATATAAATAGCAAGCATTGGTAAAAGGTTTCACACCTAAAGCTAGCAGATCCCAACTGCAACGCCCCCGCTCAAATAGACATTCTATTAGGCAGCGATCTCATACCTCAGATAATACTCGAGGGTGTTGAGAAAATTTCAAACAAACTATTGGCACAAAATACTATTTTTGGGTGGATCCTAAGTGGACTAGTTTCGAAAACAGTTACCACCATGACCACTCAGGTTGAGGAAATCTCAAACGAATACCTCAGTTCACAATAATCCCATTACTCTAATTTCCCCCCAAGCGGATAAGAGAATTAAAGCAGAAGCTATAGTCTTACCGCAACTAACAAATATGCTTCCAAGCTATCATATAAATAGCAAGCATTGGCAAAAGGTTTCATACCTAAAGCTAGCAGATCCCAACTGCAACACCCCCGCTCAAATAGACATTCTATTAGGCAGCGATCTCATACCTCAGATAATACTCGAGGGTGTTGAGAAAATTTCAAACAAACTATTGGCACAAAATACTATTTTTGGGTGGATCCTAAGTGGACTAGTTTCGGAACCAGTTACCACCATGACCACTCAGGTTGAGGAAATCTCAAACGAATACCTCAGGTCACAATAATCCCATTACTCTAATTTCACCCCAAGCGGATAAGAGAATTAAAGCAGAAGCTATAGTCTTACCGCAACTCACAAATATGCTTGCAAGCTATCATATAAATAGCAAGCATTGGCAAAAGGTTTCATACCTAAAGCTAGCAGATCCCAACTGCAACACCCCCGCTCAAATAGACATTCTATTAGGCAGCGATCTCATACCTCAGATAATACTCGAGGGTGTTGAGAAAATTTCAAACAAACTATTGGCACAAAATACTATTTTTGGGTGGATCCTAAGTGGACTAGTTTCGGAACCAGTTACCACCATGACCACCCAGGTTGAGGAAATCTCAAACGAATACCTCAGTTCACAATAATCCCATTACTCTAATTTCCACCCAAGCGGATAAGAGAATTAAAGCAGAAGCTATAGTCTTACCGCAACTCACAAATATGCTTGCAAGCTATCATATAAATAGCAAGCATTGGCAAAAGGTTTCATACCTAAAGCTAGCAGATCCCAACTGCAACACCCCCGCTCAAATAGACATTCTATTAGGCAGCGATCTCATACCTCAGATAATACTCGAGGGTGTTGAGAAAATTTCAAACAAATTATTGGCACAAAATACTATTTTTGGGTGGATCCTAAGTGGACTAGTTTCGGAACCAGTTACCACCATGACCACTCAGGTTGAGGAAATCTCAAACGAATACCTCAGTTCACAATAATCCCATTACTCTAACTTCCCCCCAAGCGGATAAGAGAATTAAAGCAGAAGCTATAGTCTTACCGCAACTAACAAATATGCTTCCAAGCTATCATATAAATAGCAAGCATTGGCAAAAGGTTTCATACCTAAAGCCCGCAGGTCCCAACTGCAACACCCCCGCTCAAATAGACATTCTATTAGGCAGCGATCTCATACCTCAGATAATACTCGAGGGTGTTGAGAAAATTTCAAACAAACTATTGGCACAAAATACTATTTTTGGGTGGATCCTAAGTGGACTAGTTTCGGAACCAGTTACCACCATGACCACTCAGGTTGAGGAAATCTCAAACGAATACCTCAGTTCCCCCAAGCGGATAAGAGAATTAAAGCAGAAGCTATAGTCTTACCGCAACTAACAAATATGCTTCCAAGCTATCATATAAATAGCAAGCATTGGCAAAAGGTTTCACACTTAAAGCTAGCAGATCCCAACTGCAACACCCCGCTCAAATAGACATTCTATTAGGCAGCGATCTCATACCTCAGATAATACTCGCAGGTGTTGAGAAAGTTTCAAACAAACTATTGGCACAAAATACTATTTTTGGGTGGATCCTAAGTTTACTAGTTTCGGAACCAGTTACCACCATGACCACTCAGGTTGAGGAAATCTCAAACGAATACCTCAGTTCACAATAATCCCATTACTCTAATTTCCCCCCAAGCGGATAAGAGGATTAAAGCAGAAGCTATAGTCTTACCGCAACTAACAAATATGCTTCCAAGCTGTCATATAAATAGCAAGCATTGGAAAAGGTTTCACACCTAAAGCTAGCAGATTCCAACTGCAACACCCCCGCTCAAATAGACATTCTGTTAGGCAGCGATCTCATACCTCAGATAATACTCGAGGGTTTTGAGAAAATTTCAAACAAACTATTGGCGCAAAATACTATTTTTGGGTGGATCCTAAGTGGACTAGTTTCGGAACCAGTTACCACCATGACCACTCAGGTTGAGGAAATCTCAAACGAATACCTCAGTTCACAATAATCCCATTACTCTAATTTCCCCCCAAGCGGATAAGAGAATTAAAGCAGAAGCTATAGTCTTACCGCAACTAACAAATATGCTTCCAAGCTATCATATAAATAGCAAGCATTGGCAAAAGGTTTCACACCTAAAGCTAGCAGATCCCAACTGCAACACCCCCGCTCAAATAGACATTCTATTAGGCAGCGATCTCATACCTCAGATAATACTCGAGGGTGTTGAGAAAATTTCAAACAAACTATTGGCACAAAATACTATTTTTGGGTGGATCCTAAGTGGACTAGTTTCGGAACCAGTTACCACCATGACCACTCAGGTTGAGGAAATCTCAAACGAATACCTCAGTTCACAATAACCCCATTTCTCTAATTTCCCCCCAAGCGGATAAGAGAATTAAAGCAGAAGCTATAGTCTTACCGCAACTAACAAATATGCTTCCATGCTATCATATAAATAGCAAGCATTGGCAAACGGTTTCACACCTAAAGCTAGCAGATCCCAACTGCAACACCCCCGCTCAAATAGACATTCTATTAGGCAGCGATCTCATACCTCAGATAATACTCGAGGGTGTTGAGAAAATTTCAAACAAACTATTGGCACAAAACACTATTTTTGGGTGGATCCTAAGTGGACTAGTTTCGGAACCAGTTACCACCATGCCCACTCAGGTTGAGGAAATCTCAAACGAATACCTCAGTTCCCCCAAGCGGATAAGAGAATTAAAGCAGAAGCTATAGTCTTACCGCAACTAACAAATATGCTTCCAAGCTATCATATAAATAGCAAGCATTGGCAAAAGGTTTCACACCTAAAGCTAGCAGATCCCAACTGCAATACCCCCGCTCAAATAGACATTATATTAGGCAGCGATCTCATACCTCAGATAATACTCGAGGGTGTTGAGAAAATGTCAAACAAACTATTGGCGCAAAATACTATTTTTGGGTGGATCCTAAGTGGTCTAGTTTCGGAACCAGTTACCACCATGACCACTCAGGTTGAGGAAATCTCAAACGAATACCTCAGTTCACAATAATCCCATTACTCTAATTTCCCCCCAAGCGGATAAGAGAATTAAAGCAGAAGCTATAGTCTTACGGCAACTAACAAATATGCTTCCAAGCTATCATATAAATAGCAAGCATTGGCAAAAGTTTTCACACCTAAAGCTAGCAGATCCCAACTGCAACACCCCCGCACAAATAGACATTCTATTAGGCAGCGATCTCATACCTCAGATAATACTCGAGGGTGTTGAGAAAATTTCAAACAAACTATTGGCACAAAATACTATTTTTGGGTGGATCCTAAGTGGACTAGTTTCGGAACCAGTTACCACCATGACCACTCAGGTTGAGGAAATCTCAAACGAATACCTCAGTTCACAATAATCCCATTACTCTAATTACGCCCCAAGCGGATAAGAGAATTAAAGCAGAAGCTATAGTCTTACTGCAACTAACAAATATGCTTCCAAGCTATCATATAAATAGCAAGCATTGGCAAAAGGTTTCACACCTAAAGCTAGCAGATCCCAACTGCAACACCCCCGCTCAAATAGACATTCTATTAAGCAGCGATCTCATACCTCAGATAATACTCGAGGGTGTTGAGAAAATTTCAAACAAACTATTGGCACAAAATACTATTTTTGGGTGGATCCTAAGTGGACTAGTTTCGGAACCAGTTACCACCATGACCGCTCAGGTTGAGGAAATCTCAAACGAATACCTCAGTTCACAATAATCCCATTACTCTAATTTCCCCCCAAGCGGATAAGAGAATTAAAGCAGAAGCTATAGTCTTACCGCAACTAACAAATATGCTTCCAAGCTATCATATAAATAGCAAGCATTGGCAAAAGGTTTCACACCTAAAGCTAGCAGATCCCAACTGCAACACCCCCGCTCAAATAGACATTCTATTAGGCAGCGATCTCATACCTCAGATAATACTCGAGGGTGTTGAGAAAATTTCAAACAAACTATTGGCACAAAATACTATTTTTGGGTGGATCCTAAGTGGACTAGTTTCGGAACCAGTTACCACCATGACCACTCAGGTTGAGGAAATCTCAAACGAATACCTCAGTTCACAATAACCACATTACTCTAATTTCCCTCCAAGCGGATAAGAGAATTAAAGCAGAAGCTATAGTCTTACCGCAACTAACAAATATGCTTCCATGCTATCATATAAATAGCAAGCATTGGTAAAAGGTTTCACACCTAAAGCTAGCAGATCCCAACTGCAACACCCCCGCTCAAATGGACATTCTATTAGGCAGCGATCTCATACCTCAGATAATACTCGAGGGTGTTGAGAAAATTTCAAACAAACTATTGGCACAAAATACTATTTTTGGGTGGATCCTAAGTGGACTAGTTTCGGAACCAGTTACCACCATGACCACTCAGGTTGAGGAAATCTCAAACGAATACCTCAGTTCACAATAATCCCATTACGCCCCAAGCGGATAAGAGAATTAAAGCAGAAGCTATAGTCTTACTGCAACTAACAAATATGCTTCCAAGCTATCATATAAATAGCAAGCATTGGCAAAAGGTTTCACACCTAAAGCTAGCAGATCCCAACTGCAACACCCCCGCTCAAATAGACATTCTATTAGGCAGCGATCTCATACCTCAGATAATACTCGAGGGTGTTGAGAAAATTTCAAACAAACTATTGGCACGAAATACTATTTTTAGGTGGATCCTAAATGGACTAGTTTCGGAACCAGTTACCACCATGACCACTCAGGTTGAGGAAATCTCAAACGAATACCTCAGTTCCCCCAAGCGGATAAGAGAATTAAAGCAGAAGCTATAGTCTTACCGCAACTAACAAATATGCTTCCAAGCTATCATATAAATAGCAAGCATTGGCAAAAGGTTTCACACCTAAAGCTAGCAGATCCCAACTGCAACACCCCCGCTCAAATAGACATTCTATTAGGCAGCGATCTCATACCTCAGATAATACTCGAGGGTGTTGAGAAAATTTCAAACAAACTATTGGCACAAAATACTATTTTTGGGTGGATCCTAAGTGGACTAGTTTCGGAACCAGTTACCACCATGACCACTCAGGTTGAGGAAATCTCAAACGAATACCTCAGTTCACAATAACCACATTACTCTAATTTCCCTCCAAGCGGATAAGAGAATTAAAGCAGAAGCTATAGTCTTACCGCAACTAACAAATATGCTTCCATGCTATCATATAAATAGCAAGCATTGGTAAAAGGTTTCACACCTAAAGCTAGCAGATCCCAACTGCAACACCCCCGCTCAAATAGACATTCTATTAGGCAGCGATCTCATACCTCAGATAATACTCGAGGGTGTTGAGAAAATTTCAAACAAACTATTGGCACAGAATACTATTTTTGGGTGGATCCGAAGTGGACTAGTTTCGGAACCAGTTACCACCATGACCACTCAGGTTGAGGAAATCTCAAACGAATATAGTCTTACCGCAACTAACAAATATGCTTCCAAGCTATCATATAAATAGCAAGCCTTGGCAAAAGGTTTCACACCTAAAGCTAGCAGATCCCAACTGCAACACCCCCGCTCAAATAGACATTCTATTAGGCAGCGATCTCATACCTCAGATAATACTCGAGGGTGTTGAGAAAATTTCAAACAAACTATTGGCGCAAAATACTATTTTTGGGTGGATCCTAAGTGGACTAGTTTCGGAACCAGTTACCACCATGACCACTCAGGTTGGGGAAATCTCAAACGAATACCTCAGTTCCCCCAAGCGGATAAGAGAATTAAAGCAGAAGCTATAGTCTTACCGCAACTAACAAATATGCTTCCAAGCTATCATATAAATAGCAAGCCTTGGCAAAAGGTTTCACACCTTAAGCTAGCAGATCCCAACTGCAACACCCCCGCTCAAATAGACATTCTATTAGGCAGCGATCTCATACCTCAGATAATACTCGAGGGTGTTGAGAAAATTTCAAACAAACTATTGGCGCAAAATACTATTTTTGGGTGGATCCTAAGTGGACTAGTTTCGGAACCAGCTACCACCATGACCACTCAGGTTGAGGAAATCTTAAACGAATACCTCAGTTCACAATAATCCCATTACTCTAATTTCCCCCCAAGCGGATAAGAGAATTAAAGCAGAAGATATAGTCTTACCGCAACTAACAAATATGCTTCCAAGCTATCATATAAATAGCAAGCATTGGCAAAAGGTTTCACACCTAAAGCTAGCAGATCCCAACTGCAACACCCCCGCTCAAATAGACATTCTATTAGGCAGCGATCTCATACCTCAGATAATACTCGAGGGTGTTGGAAAAATTTCAAACAAACTATTGGCACAAAATACTATTTTTGGGTGGATCCTAAGTGGACTAGTTTCGGAACCAGTTACCACCATGACCACTCAGGTTGAGGAATTCTCAAACGAATACCTCAGTTCCATCAAGCGGATAAGAGAATTAAAGCAGAAGCTATAGTCTTACCGCAACTAACAAATATGCTTCCAAGCTATCATATAAATAGCAAGCATTGGCAAAAGGTTTCATACCTAAAGCTAGCAGATCCCAACTGCAACACCCCCGCTCAAATAGACATTCTATTAGGCAGCGATCTCATACCTCAGATAATACTCGAGGGTGTTGAGAAAATTTCAAACAAACTATTGGCACAAAATACTATTTTTGGGTGGATCCTAAGTGGACTAGTTTCGGAACCAGTTACCACCATGACCACTCAGGTTGAGGAAATCTCAAACGAATACCTCAGTTCCCCCAAGCGGATAAGAGAATTAAAGAAGAAGCTATAGTCTTACCGCAACTAACAAATATGCTTCCAAGCTATCATATAAATAGCAAGCATTGGCAAAAGGTTTCACACTTAAAGCTAGCAGATCCCAACTGCAACACCCCCGCTCAAATAGACATTCTATTAGGCAGCGATCTCATACCTCAGATAATACTCGCAGGTGTTGAGAAAATTTCAAACAAACTATTCGCACAAAATACTATTTTTGGGTGGATCCTAAGTTTACTAGTTTCGGAACCAGTTACCACCATGACCAGTCAGGTTGAGGAAATCTCAAACGAATACCTCAGTTCACAATAATCCCATTACTCTAATTTCCCCCCAAGCGGATAAGAGAATTAAAGCAGAAGCTATAGTCTTACCGCAACTAACAAATATGCTTCCAAGCTATCATATAAATAGCAAGCATTGGCAAAAGGTTTCACACCTAAAGCTAGCAGATCCCAACTGCAACACCCCCGCTCAAATAGACATTCTATTAGGTAGCGATCTCATACCTCAGATAATACTCGAGGGTGTTGGAAAAATTTCAAACAAACTATTGGCACAAAATACTATTTTTGGGTGGATCCTAAGTGGACTAGTTTCGGAACCAGTTACCACCATGACCACTCAGGTTGAGGAATTCTCAAACGAATACCTCAGTTCACAATAATCCCATTACTCTAATTTCCCCCCAAGCGGATAAGAGAATTAAAGCAGAAGCTATAGTCTTACCGCAACTAACAAATATGCTTCCAAGCTATCATATAAATAGCAAGCATTGGCAAAAGGTTTTACACCTAAAGCTAGCAGATCCCAACTGCAACACCCCCGCTCAAATAGACATTCTATTAGGCAGCGATCTCATACCTCAGATAATACTCGCAGGTGCTGAGAAAATTTCAAACAAACTATTGGCACAAAATACTATTTTTGGGTGGATCCTAAGTTTACTAGTTTCGGAACCAGTTACCACCATGACCACTCAGGTAGAGGAAATCTCAAACGAATACCTCAGTTCACAATAATCCCATTACTCTAATTTCCCCCCAAGCGGATAAGAGAATTAAAGCAGAAGCTATAGTCTTACCGCAGCTAACAAATATGCTTCCAAGCTATCATATAAATAGCAAGCATTGGCAAAAGGTTTCACATCTAAGGCTAGCAGATCCCAACTGCAACACCCCCGCTCAAAAAAAACATTCTATTAGGCAGCGATCTCATACCTCAGATAATACTCGAGGGTGTTGGGAAAATTTCAAACAAACTATTGGCACAAAATACTATTTTTGGGTGGATCCTAAGTGGACTAGTTTCGGAACCAGCTACCACCATGACCACTCAGGTTGAGGAAATCTCAAACGAATACCTCAGTTCACAATAATCCCATTACTCTAATTTCCCCCCAAGCGGATAAGAGAATTAAAGCAGAAGCTATAGTCTCACCGCAACTAACAAATATGCTTCCAAGCTATCATATAAATAGAAAGCATTGGCAAAAGGTTTCACTCCTAAAGCTAGCAGATCCCAACTGCAACACCCCGGCTCAAATAGACATTCTATTAGGCAGCGATCTCATACCTCAGATAATACTCGAGGGTGTTGAGAAAATTTCAAACAAACTATTGGCACAAAATACTATTTTTGGGTGGATCCTAAGTGGACTAGTTTCGGAACCAGTTACCACCATGACACTCAGGTTGAGGAAATCTCAAACGAATACCTCAGTTCACAATAATCCCATTACTCTAAATTCCCCCCAAGCGGATAAGAGAATTAAAGCAGAAGCTATAGTCTTACCGCAACTAACAAATATGCTTCCAAGCTATCATATAAATTTCAAGCATTGGCAAAAGGTTTCACACCTAAAGCTAGCAGATCCCAACTGCAACACCCCCGCTCAAATAGACATTCTATTAGGCAGCGATCTTATACCTCAGATAATACTCGAGAGTGTTGAGAAAATTTCAAACAAACTATTGGCACAAAATACTATTTTTGGGTGGATACTAAGTGGACTAGTTTCGGAACCAGTTACCACCATGCCCACTCAGGTTGAGGAAATCTCAAACGAATACCTCAGTTCCCCCAAGCGGATAAGAGAATTAAAGCAGAAGCTATAGTCTTACCGCAACTAACAAATATGCTTCCAAGCTATCATATAAATAGCAAGCATTGGCAAAAGGTTTCACACCTAAAGCTAGCAGATCCCAACTGCAACACCCCCGCTCAAATAGACATTCTATTAGGCAGCGATCTCATACCTCAGATAATACTCGAGGGTGTTGAGAAAATTTCACACAAACTAGTGGCACAAAATACTATTTTTGGGTGGATCCTAAGTGGACTAGTTTCGGAACCAGTTACCACCATGACCACTTAGGTTGAGGAAATCTCAAACGAATACCTCAGTTCACAATAATCCCATTACTCTAATTTCCCCCCAAGCGGATAAGAGAATTAAAGCAGAAGCTATAGTCTTACCGCAACTAACAAATATGCTTCCAAGCTATCATATAAATAGCAAGCATTGGCAAAAGGTTTTATACCTAAAGCTAGCAGATCCCAACTGCAACACCCCCGCTCAGATAGACATTCTATTAGGCAGCGATCTCATACCTCAGATAATACTCGAGGGTGTTGAGAAAATTTCAAGCAAACTATTGGCACAAAATACTATTTTTGGGTGGATCCTAAGTGGACTAGTTTCGGAACCAGTTACCACCATGACCACTCAGGTTGAGGAAATCTGAAACGAATACCTCAGTTCACAATAATCCCATTACTCTAATTTCCCCCCAAGCGGATAAGAGAATTAAAGCAGAAGCTATAGTCTTACCGCAACTAACAAATATGCTTCCAAGCTATCATATAAATAGCAAGCATTGGCAAAAGGTTTCATACCTAAAGCTAGCAGATCCCAACTGCAACACCCCCGCTCAAATAGACATTCTATTAGGCAGCGATCTCATACCTCAGATAATACTCGAGGGTGTTGAGAAAATTTCAAACAAACTATTGGCACAAAATACTATTTTTGGGTGGATCCTAAGTGGACTAGTTTCGGAACCAGTTACCACCAAGACCACTCAGGTTGAGGAAATCTCAAACGAATACCTCAGTTCACAATAATCCCATTACTCTAATTTCCCCCCAAGCGGATAAGAGAATTAAAGCAGAAGCTATAGTCTTACCGCAACTAACAAATATGCTTCCAAGCTATCATATAAATAGCAAGCATTGGCAAAAGGTTTTACACCTAAAGCTAGCAGATCCCAACTGCAACACCCCCGCTCAAATAGACATTCTATTAGGCAGCGATCTCATACCTCAGATAATACTCGAGAGTGTTGAGAAAATTTCAAACAAACTATTGGCACAAAATACTATTTTTAGGTGGATCCTAAGTGGACTAGTTTCGGAACCAGTTACCACCATGACCACTCAGGTTGAGGAAATCTCAAACGAATACCTCAGTTCACAATAATCCCATTACTCTAATTTCCCCCCAAGCAGATCCCAACTGCAACACCCCCGCTCAAATAGACATTCTATTAGGCAGCGATCTCATACCTCAGATAATACTCGCAGGTGTTGAGAAAATTTCAAGCAAACTATTGGCACAAAATACTATTTTTGGGTGGATCCTAAGTTTACTAGTTTCGGAACCAGTTACCACCATGACCACTCAGGTTGAGGAAATCTCAAACGAATACCTCAGTTCACAATAATCCCATTACTCTAATTTCCCCCCAAGCGGATAAGAGAATTAAAGCAGAAGCTATAGTCTTACCGCAACTAACAAATATGCTTCCAAGCTATCATATAAATAGCAAGCATTGGCAAAAGGTTTCACACCTAAAGCTAGCAGATCCCAACTGCAACACCCCCGCTCAAATAGACATTCTATTAGGCAGCGATCTCATACCTCAGATAATACTCGAGGGGTTGAGAAAATTTCAAACAAACTATTGGCACAAAATACTATTTTTGGGTGGATCCTATGTGGACTAGTTTCGGAACCAGCTACCACCATGACCACTCAGGTTGAGGAAATCTCAAACGAATACCTCAGTTCACAATAATCCCATTACTCTAATTTCCCCCCAAGCGGATAAGAGAATTAAAGCAGAAGCTATAGTCTTACTTCAACTAACAAATATGCTTCCAAGCTATCATATAAATAGAAAGCATTGGCAAAAGGTTTCACACCTAAAGCTAGCAGATCCCAACTGCAACACCCCCGCTCAAATAGACATTCTATTAGGCAGCGATCTCATACCTCAGATAATACTCGAGAGTGTTGAGAAAATTTCAAACAAACTATTGGCACAAAATACTATTTTTGGGTAAATCCTAAGTGGACTAGTTTCGGAACCAGCTACCACCATGACCACTCAGGTTGAGGAAATCTCAAACGAATACCTCAGTTCACAATAATCCCATTACTCTAATTTCCCCCCAAGCGGATAAGAGAATTAAAGCAGAAGCTATAGTCTTACCGCAACTAACAAATATGCTTCCAAGCAATCATATAAATAGCAAGCATTGGCAAAAGGTTTCACACCTAAAGCTAGCAGATCCCAACTGCAACACCCCCGCTAAAATAGACATTCTATTAGGCAGCGATCTCATACCTCAGATAATACTCGAGGGTGTTGAGAAAATTTCAAACAAACTAGTGGCACAAAATACTATTTTTGGGTGGATCCTAAGTGGACTAGTTTCGGAACCAGTTACCACCATGACCACTCAGGTTGAGGAAATCTCAAACGAATACCTCAGTTCACAATAATCCCATTACTCTAATTTCCCCCCAAGCGGATAAGAGAATTAAAGCAGAAGCTATAGTCTTACCGCAACTAACAAATATGCTTCCAAGCTATCATATAAATAGCAAGCATTGGCAAAAGGTTTCACACCTAAAGCTAGCAGATCCCAACTGCAACACCCCCGCTCAAATAGACGTTCTATTAGGCAGCGATCTCATACCTCAGATAATACTCGCAGGTGTTGAGAAAATTTCAAACAAACTATTGGCACAAAATACTATTTTTGGGTGGATCCTAAGTTTACTAGTTTCGGAACCAGTTACCACCATGACCACTCAGGTTGAGGAAATCTCAAACGAATATCTCAGTTCACAATAATCCCATTACTCGAATTTCCCCCCAAGCGGATAAGAGAATTAAAGCAGAAGTTATAGTCTTACCGCAACTAACAAATATGCTTCCAAGCTATCATATAAATAGCAAGCATTGGCAAAAGGTTTCACACCTAAAGCTAGCAGATCCCAACTGCAACACCCCCGCTCAAATAGACGTTCTATTAGGCAGCGATCTCATACCTCAGATAATACTCGAGAGTGTTGAGAAAATTTCAAACAAACTATTGGCACAAAATACTATTTTTGGGTAAATCCTAAGTGGACTAGTTTCGGAACCAGCTACCACCATGACCACTCAGGTTGAGGAAATCTCAAACGAATACCTCAGTTCACAATAATCCCATTACTCTAATTTCCCCCCAAGCAGATCCCAACTGCAACACCCCCGCTCAAATAGACATTCTATTAGGCAGCGATCTCATACCTCAGATAATACTCGCAGGTGTTGAGAAAATTTCAAGCAAACTATTGGCACAAAATACTATTTTTGGGTGGATCCTAAGTTTACTAGTTTCGGAACCAGTTACCACCATGACCACTCAGGTTGAGGAAATCTCAAACGAATACCTCAGTTCACAATAATCCCATTACTCTAATTTCCCCCCAAGCGGATAAGAGAATTAAAGCAGAAGCTATAGTCTTACCGCAACTAACAAATATGCTTCCAAGCTATCATATAAATAGCAAGCATTGGCAAAAGGTTTCACACCTAAAGCTAGCAGATCCCAACTGCAACACCCCCGCTCAAATAGACATTCTATTAGGCAGCGATCTCATACCTCAGATAATACTCGAGGGGTTGAGAAAATTTCAAACAAACTATTGGCACAAAATACTATTTTTGGGTGGATCCTATGTGGACTAGTTTCGGAACCAGCTACCACCATGACCACTCAGGTTGAGGAAATCTCAAACGAATACCTCAGTTCACAATAATCCCATTACTCTAATTTCCCCCCAAGCGGATAAGAGAATTAAAGCAGAAGCTATAGTCTTACTTCAACTAACAAATATGCTTCCAAGCTATCATATAAATAGAAAGCATTGGCAAAAGGTTTCACACCTAAAGCTAGCAGATCCCAACTGCAACACCCCCTCTCAAATAGACATTCTATTAGGCAGCGATCTCATTCCTCAGATAATACTCGAGAGTGTTGAGAAAATTTCAAACAAACTATTGGCACAAAATACTATTTTTGGGTAAATCCTAAGTGGACTAGTTTCGGAACCAGCTACCACCATGACCACTCAGGTTGAGGAAATCTCAAACGAATACCTCAGTTCACAATAATCCCATTACTCTAATTTCCCCCCAAGCGGATAAGAGAATTAAAGCAGAAGCTATAGTCTTACCGCAACTAACAAATATGCTTCCAAGCAATCATATAAATAGCAAGCATTGGCAAAAGGTTTCACACCTAAAGCTAGCAGATCCCAACTGCAACACCCCCGCTAAAATAGACATTCTATTAGGCAGCGATCTCATACCTCAGATAATACTCGAGGGTGTTGAGAAAATTTCAAACAAACTAGTGGCTCAAAATACTATTTTTGGGTGGATCCTAAGTGGACTAGTTTCGGAACCAGTTACCACCATGACCACTCAGGTTGAGGAAATCTCAAACGAATACCTCAGTTCACAATAATCCCATTACTCTAATTTCCCCCCAAGCGGATAAGAGAATTAAAGCAGAAGCTATAGTCTTACCGCAACTAACAAATATGCTTCCAAGCTATCATATAAATAGCAAGCATTGGCAAAAGGTTTCACACCTAAAGCTAGCAGATCCCAACTGCAACACCCCCGCTCAAATAGACGTTCTATTAGGCAGCGATCTCATACCTCAGATAATACTCGAGAGTGTTGAGAAAATTTCAAACAAACTATTGGCACAAAATACTATTTTTGGGTAAATCCTAAGTGGACTAGTTTCGGAACCAGCTACCACCATGACCACTCAGGTTGAGGAAATCTCAAACGAATACCTCAGTTCACAATAATCCCATTACTCTAATTTCCCCCCAAGCGGATAAGAGAATTAAAGCAGAAGCTATAGTCTTACCGCAACTAACAAATATGCTTCCAAGCAATCATATAAATAGCAAGCATTGGCAAAAGGTTTCACACCTAAAGCTAGCAGATCCCAACTGCAACACCCCCGCTAAAATAGACATTCTATTAGGCAGCGATCTCATACCTCAGATAATACTCGAGGGTGTTGAGAAAATTTCAAACAAACTAGTGGCACAAAATACTATTTTTGGGTGGATCCTAAGTGGACTAGTTTCGGAACCAGTTACCACCATGACCACTCAGGTTGAGGAAATCTCAAACGAATACCTCAGTTCACAATAATCCCATTACTCTAATTTCCCCCCAAGCGGATAAGAGAATTAAAGCAGAAGCTATAGTCTTACCGCAACTAACAAATATGCTTCCAAGCTATCATATAAATAGCAAGCATTGGCAAAAGGTTTCACACCTAAATCTAGCAGATCCCAACTGCAACACCCCCGCTCAAATAGACGTTCTATTAGGCAGCGATCTCATACCTCAGATAATACTCGCAGGTGTTGAGAAAATTTCAAACAAACTATTGGCACAAAATACTATTTTTGGGTGGATCCTAAGTTTACTAGTTTCGGAACCAGTTACCACCATGACCACTCAGGTTGAGGAAATCTCAAACGAATACCTCAGTTCACAATAATCCCATTACTCGAATTTCCCCCCAAGCGGATAAGAGAATTAAAGCAGAAGCTATAGTCTTACCGCAACTAACAAATATGCTTCCAAGCTATCATACAAATAGCAAGCATTGGCAAAAGGTTTCACACCTAAAGCTAGCAGATCCCAACTGCAACACTCCCGCTCAAATAGACATTCTATTAGGCAGCGATCTCATACCTCAGATAATACTCGAGGGTGTTGACAAAATTTCAAACAAACTATTGGCACAAAATACTATTTTTGGGTGGATCCTAAGTGGACTAGTTTCGGAACCAGCTACCACCATGACCACTCAGGTTGAGGAAATCTCAAACGAATACCTCAGTTCACAATAATCCCATTACTCTAATTTCCCCCCAAGCGGATAAGAGAATTAAAGCAGAAGCTATAGTCCTACCGCAACTAACAAATATGCTTCCAAGCTATCATATAAATAGAAAGCATTGGCAAAAGATTTTACACCTATAGCTAGCAGATCCCAACTGCAACACCCCCGCTCAAATAGACATTCTATTAGGCAGCGATCTCATACCTCAGATAATACTCGAGGGTGTTGAGAAAATTTCAAACAAACTATTGGCACAAAATACTATTTTTGGGTGGATCCTAAGTGGACTAGTTTCGGAACCAGCTACCACCATGACCACTCAGGTTTAGGAAATCTCAAACGAATACCTCAGTTCACAATAATCCCATTACTCTAATTTCCCCCCAAGCGGATAAGAGAATTAAAGCAGAAGCTATAGTCTTACCGCAACTAACAAATATGCTTCCAAGCTCTCATATAAATAGAAAGCATTGGCAAAAGATTTTACACCTAAAGCTAGCAGATCCCAACTGCAACACCCCCGCTCAAATAGACATTCTATTAGGCAGCGATCTCATACCTCAGATAATACTCGAGGGTGTTGAGAAAATTTCAAACAAACTATTGGCACAAAATACTATTTTTGGGTGGATCCTAAGTGGACTAGTTTCGGAAACAGTTACCACCATGCCCACTCAGGTTGAGGAAATCTCAAACGAATACCTCAGTTCACAATAACCCCATTACTCTAATTTCCCCCCAAGCGGATAAGAGAATTAAAGCAGAAGCTATAGTCTTACCGCAACTAACAAATATGCTTCCAAGCTATCATATAAATAGCAAGCATTGGCAAAAGGTTTCACACCTAAAGCTAGCAGATCCCAACTGCAACACCCCCGCTCAAATAGACGTTCTATTAGGCAGCGATCTCATACCTCAGATAATACTCGCAGGTGTTGAGAAAATTTCAAACAAACTATTGGCACAAAATACTATTTTTGGGTGGATCCTAAGTTTACTAGTTTCGGAACCAGTTACCACCATGACCACTCAGGTTGAGGAAATCTCAAACGAATACCTCAGTTCACAATAACCCCATTACTCTAATTTTAACCCAAGCGGATAAGAGAATTAAAGCAGAAGCTATAGTCTTACCGCAACTAACAAATATGCTTCCAAGCTATCATATAAATAGCAAGCATTGGCAAAAGGTTTCACACCTAAAGCTAGCAGATCCCAACTGCAACACCCCCGCTCAAATAGACGTTTTATTAGGCAGCGATCTCATACCTCAGATAATACTCGCAGGTGTTGAGAAAATTTCAAACAAACTATTGGCACAAAATACTATTTTTGGGTGGATCCTAAGTTTACTAGTTTCGGAACCAGTTACCACCATGACCACTCAGGTTGAGGAAATCTCAAACGAATACCTCAGTTCACAATAATCCCATTACTCTAATTTCCCCCCAAGCGGATAAGAGAATTAAAGCAGAAGCTATAGTCTTACCGCAACTAACAAATATGCTTCCAAGCTATCATATAAATAGAAAGCATTGGCAAAAGATTTCACACCTAAAGCTAGCAGATCCCAACTGCAACACTCCCGCTCAAATAGACATTCTATTAGGCAGCGATCTCATACCTCAGATAATACTCGAGGGTGTTGACAAAATTTCAAACAAACTATTGGCACAAAATACTATTTTTGGGTGGATCCTAAGTGGACTAGTTTCGGAACCAGCTACCACAATGACCACTCAGGTTGAGGAAATCTCAAACGAATACCTCAGTTCACAATAATCCCATTACTCTAATTTCCCCCCAAGCGGATAAGAGAATTAAAGCAGAAGCTATAGTCTTACCGCAACTAACAAATATGCTTCCAAGCTATCATATAAATAGAAAGCATTGGCAAAAGATTTTACATCTAAAGCTAGCAGATCCCAACTGCAACACCCCCGCTCAAATAGACATTCTATTAGGCAGCGATCTCATACCTCAGATAATACTCGAGGGTGTTGAGAAAATTTCAAACAAACTATTGGCACAAAATACTATTTTTGGGTGGATCCTAAGTGGACTAGTTTCGGAACCAGCTACCACCATGACCACTCAGGTTTAGGAAATTTCAAACGAATACCTCAGTTCACAATAATCCCATTACTCTAATTTCCCCCCAAGCGGGTAAGAGAATTAAAGCAGAAGCTATAGTCTTACCGCAACTAACAAATATGCTTCCAAGCTATCATATAAATAGAAAGCATTGGCAAAAGATTTTACACCTAAAGCTAGCAGATCCCAACTGCAACAACCCCGCTCAAATAGACATTCTATTAGGCAGCGATCTCATACCTCAGATAATACTCGAGGGTGTTGAGAAAATTTCAAACAAACTATTGGCACAAAATACTATTTTTGGGTGGATCCTAAGTGGACTAGTTTCGGAACCAGCTACCACCATGACCACTCAGGTTTAGGAAATTTCAAACGAATACCTCAGTTCACAATAATCCCATTACTCTAATTTCCCCCCAAGCGGGTAAGAGAATTAAAGCAGAAGCTATAGTCTTACCGCAACTAACAAATATGCTTCCAAGCTATCATATAAATAGAAAGCATTGGCAAAAGATTTTACACCTAAAGCTAGCAGATCCCAACTGCAACAACCCCGCTCAAATAGACATTCTATTAGGCAGCGATCTCATACCTCAGATAATACTCGAGGGTGTTGAGAAAATTTCAAACAAACTATTGGCACAAAATACTATTTTTGGGTGGATCCTAAGTGGACTAGTTTCGGAACCAGTTACCACCATGACCACTCAGGTTGAGGAAATCTCAAACGAATACCTCAGTTCACAATAATCCCATTACTCTAATTTCCCCCCAAGCGGATAAGAGAATTAAAGCAGAAGCTATAGTCTTACCGCAACTAACAAATATGCTTCCAAGCTATCATATAAATAGCAAGCATTGGCAAAAGGTTTCACACCTAAAGCTAGCAGATCCCAACTGCAACACCCCCGCTCAAATAGACGTTCTATTAGGCAGCGATCTCATACCTCAGATAATACTCGCAGGTGTTGAGAAAATTTCAAACAAACTATTGGCACAAAATACTATTTTTGGGTGGATCCTAAGTTTACTAGTTTCGGAACCAGTTACCACCATGACCACTCAGGTTGAGGAAATCTCAAACGAATATCTCAGTTCACAATAATCCCATTACTCGAATTTCCCCCCAAGCGGATAAGAGAATTAAAGCAGAAGTTATAGTCTTACCGCAACTAACAAATATGCTTCCAAGCTATCATATAAATAGCAAGCATTGGCAAAAGGTTTCACACCTAAAGCTAGCAGATCCCAACTGCAACACCCCCGCTCAAATAGACGTTCTATTAGGCAGCGATCTCATACCTCAGATAATACTCGAGAGTGTTGAGAAAATTTCAAACAAACTATTGGCACAAAATACTATTTTTGGGTAAATCCTAAGTGGACTAGTTTCGGAACCAGCTACCACCATGACCACTCAGGTTGAGGAAATCTCAAACGAATACCTCAGTTCACAATAATCCCATTACTCTAATTTCCCCCCAAGCAGATCCCAACTGCAACACCCCCGCTCAAATAGACATTCTATTAGGCAGCGATCTCATACCTCAGATAATACTCGCAGGTGTTGAGAAAATTTCAAGCAAACTATTGGCACAAAATACTATTTTTGGGTGGATCCTAAGTTTACTAGTTTCGGAACCAGTTACCACCATGACCACTCAGGTTGAGGAAATCTCAAACGAATACCTCAGTTCACAATAATCCCATTACTCTAATTTCCCCCCAAGCGGATAAGAGAATTAAAGCAGAAGCTATAGTCTTACCGCAACTAACAAATATGCTTCCAAGCTATCATATAAATAGCAAGCATTGGCAAAAGGTTTCACACCTAAAGCTAGCAGATCCCAACTGCAACACCCCCGCTCAAATAGACATTCTATTAGGCAGCGATCTCATACCTCAGATAATACTCGAGGGGTTGAGAAAATTTCAAACAAACTATTGGCACAAAATACTATTTTTGGGTGGATCCTATGTGGACTAGTTTCGGAACCAGCTACCACCATGACCACTCAGGTTGAGGAAATCTCAAACGAATACCTCAGTTCACAATAATCCCATTACTCTAATTTCCCCCCAAGCGGATAAGAGAATTAAAGCAGAAGCTATAGTCTTACTTCAACTAACAAATATGCTTCCAAGCTATCATATAAATAGAAAGCATTGGCAAAAGGTTTCACACCTAAAGCTAGCAGATCCCAACTGCAACACCCCCTCTCAAATAGACATTCTATTAGGCAGCGATCTCATTCCTCAGATAATACTCGAGAGTGTTGAGAAAATTTCAAACAAACTATTGGCACAAAATACTATTTTTGGGTAAATCCTAAGTGGACTAGTTTCGGAACCAGCTACCACCATGACCACTCAGGTTGAGGAAATCTCAAACGAATACCTCAGTTCACAATAATCCCATTACTCTAATTTCCCCCCAAGCGGATAAGAGAATTAAAGCAGAAGCTATAGTCTTACCGCAACTAACAAATATGCTTCCAAGCAATCATATAAATAGCAAGCATTGGCAAAAGGTTTCACACCTAAAGCTAGCAGATCCCAACTGCAACACCCCCGCTAAAATAGACATTCTATTAGGCAGCGATCTCATACCTCAGATAATACTCGAGGGTGTTGAGAAAATTTCAAACAAACTAGTGGCTCAAAATACTATTTTTGGGTGGATCCTAAGTGGACTAGTTTCGGAACCAGTTACCACCATGACCACTCAGGTTGAGGAAATCTCAAACGAATACCTCAGTTCACAATAATCCCATTACTCTAATTTCCCCCCAAGCGGATAAGAGAATTAAAGCAGAAGCTATAGTCTTACCGCAACTAACAAATATGCTTCCAAGCTATCATATAAATAGCAAGCATTGGCAAAAGGTTTCACACCTAAAGCTAGCAGATCCCAACTGCAACACCCCCGCTCAAATAGACGTTCTATTAGGCAGCGATCTCATACCTCAGATAATACTCGAGAGTGTTGAGAAAATTTCAAACAAACTATTGGCACAAAATACTATTTTTGGGTAAATCCTAAGTGGACTAGTTTCGGAACCAGCTACCACCATGACCACTCAGGTTGAGGAAATCTCAAACGAATACCTCAGTTCACAATAATCCCATTACTCTAATTTCCCCCCAAGCGGATAAGAGAATTAAAGCAGAAGCTATAGTCTTACCGCAACTAACAAATATGCTTCCAAGCAATCATATAAATAGCAAGCATTGGCAAAAGGTTTCACACCTAAAGCTAGCAGATCCCAACTGCAACACCCCCGCTAAAATAGACATTCTATTAGGCAGCGATCTCATACCTCAGATAATACTCGAGGGTGTTGAGAAAATTTCAAACAAACTAGTGGCACAAAATACTATTTTTGGGTGGATCCTAAGTGGACTAGTTTCGGAACCAGTTACCACCATGACCACTCAGGTTGAGGAAATCTCAAACGAATACCTCAGTTCACAATAATCCCATTACTCTAATTTCCCCCCAAGCGGATAAGAGAATTAAAGCAGAAGCTATAGTCTTACCGCAACTAACAAATATGCTTCCAAGCTATCATATAAATAGCAAGCATTGGCAAAAGGTTTCACACCTAAATCTAGCAGATCCCAACTGCAACACCCCCGCTCAAATAGACGTTCTATTAGGCAGCGATCTCATACCTCAGATAATACTCGCAGGTGTTGAGAAAATTTCAAACAAACTATTGGCACAAAATACTATTTTTGGGTGGATCCTAAGTTTACTAGTTTCGGAACCAGTTACCACCATGACCACTCAGGTTGAGGAAATCTCAAACGAATACCTCAGTTCACAATAATCCCATTACTCGAATTTCCCCCCAAGCGGATAAGAGAATTAAAGCAGAAGCTATAGTCTTACCGCAACTAACAAATATGCTTCCAAGCTATCATACAAATAGCAAGCATTGGCAAAAGGTTTCACACCTAAAGCTAGCAGATCCCAACTGCAACACTCCCGCTCAAATAGACATTCTATTAGGCAGCGATCTCATACCTCAGATAATACTCGAGGGTGTTGACAAAATTTCAAACAAACTATTGGCACAAAATACTATTTTTGGGTGGATCCTAAGTGGACTAGTTTCGGAACCAGCTACCACCATGACCACTCAGGTTGAGGAAATCTCAAACGAATACCTCAGTTCACAATAATCCCATTACTCTAATTTCCCCCCAAGCGGATAAGAGAATTAAAGCAGAAGCTATAGTCCTACCGCAACTAACAAATATGCTTCCAAGCTATCATATAAATAGAAAGCATTGGCAAAAGATTTTACACCTATAGCTAGCAGATCCCAACTGCAACACCCCCGCTCAAATAGACATTCTATTAGGCAGCGATCTCATACCTCAGATAATACTCGAGGGTGTTGAGAAAATTTCAAACAAACTATTGGCACAAAATACTATTTTTGGGTGGATCCTAAGTGGACTAGTTTCGGAACCAGCTACCACCATGACCACTCAGGTTTAGGAAATCTCAAACGAATACCTCAGTTCACAATAATCCCATTACTCTAATTTCCCCCCAAGCGGATAAGAGAATTAAAGCAGAAGCTATAGTCTTACCGCAACTAACAAATATGCTTCCAAGCTCTCATATAAATAGAAAGCATTGGCAAAAGATTTTACACCTAAAGCTAGCAGATCCCAACTGCAACACCCCCGCTCAAATAGACATTCTATTAGGCAGCGATCTCATACCTCAGATAATACTCGAGGGTGTTGAGAAAATTTCAAACAAACTATTGGCACAAAATACTATTTTTGGGTGGATCCTAAGTGGACTAGTTTCGGAAACAGTTACCACCATGCCCACTCAGGTTGAGGAAATCTCAAACGAATACCTCAGTTCACAATAACCCCATTACTCTAATTTCCCCCCAAGCGGATAAGAGAATTAAAGCAGAAGCTATAGTCTTACCGCAACTAACAAATATGCTTCCAAGCTATCATATAAATAGCAAGCATTGGCAAAAGGTTTCACACCTAAAGCTAGCAGATCCCAACTGCAACACCCCCGCTCAAATAGACGTTCTATTAGGCAGCGATCTCATACCTCAGATAATACTCGCAGGTGTTGAGAAAATTTCAAACAAACTATTGGCACAAAATACTATTTTTGGGTGGATCCTAAGTTTACTAGTTTCGGAACCAGTTACCACCATGACCACTCAGGTTGAGGAAATCTCAAACGAATACCTCAGTTCACAATAACCCCATTACTCTAATTTTAACCCAAGCGGATAAGAGAATTAAAGCAGAAGCTATAGTCTTACCGCAACTAACAAATATGCTTCCAAGCTATCATATAAATAGCAAGCATTGGCAAAAGGTTTCACACCTAAAGCTAGCAGATCCCAACTG
Source organism: Bactrocera oleae (assembly GCF_042242935.1). Classification (NCBI taxonomy): domain Eukaryota; kingdom Metazoa; phylum Arthropoda; class Insecta; order Diptera; family Tephritidae; genus Bactrocera; species Bactrocera oleae. The sequence continues at coordinate 11,356,191 of NC_091541.1, read as the reverse complement.
CAACACCCCCGCTCAAATAGACGTTTTATTAGGCAGCGATCTCATACCTCAGATAATACTCGCAGGTGTTGAGAAAATTTCAAACAAACTATTGGCACAAAATACTATTTTTGGGTGGATCCTAAGTTTACTAGTTTCGGAACCAGTTACCACCATGACCACTCAGGTTGAGGAAATCTCAAACGAATACCTCAGTTCACAATAATCCCATTACTCTAATTTCCCCCCAAGCGGATAAGAGAATTAAAGCAGAAGCTATAGTCTTACCGCAACTAACAAATATGCTTCCAAGCTATCATATAAATAGAAAGCATTGGCAAAAGATTTCACACCTAAAGCTAGCAGATCCCAACTGCAACACTCCCGCTCAAATAGACATTCTATTAGGCAGCGATCTCATACCTCAGATAATACTCGAGGGTGTTGACAAAATTTCAAACAAACTATTGGCACAAAATACTATTTTTGGGTGGATCCTAAGTGGACTAGTTTCGGAACCAGCTACCACAATGACCACTCAGGTTGAGGAAATCTCAAACGAATACCTCAGTTCACAATAATCCCATTACTCTAATTTCCCCCCAAGCGGATAAGAGAATTAAAGCAGAAGCTATAGTCTTACCGCAACTAACAAATATGCTTCCAAGCTATCATATAAATAGAAAGCATTGGCAAAAGATTTTACATCTAAAGCTAGCAGATCCCAACTGCAACACCCCCGCTCAAATAGACATTCTATTAGGCAGCGATCTCATACCTCAGATAATACTCGAGGGTGTTGAGAAAATTTCAAACAAACTATTGGCACAAAATACTATTTTTGGGTGGATCCTAAGTGGACTAGTTTCGGAACCAGCTACCACCATGACCACTCAGGTTTAGGAAATTTCAAACGAATACCTCAGTTCACAATAATCCCATTACTCTAATTTCCCCCCAAGCGGGTAAGAGAATTAAAGCAGAAGCTATAGTCTTACCGCAACTAACAAATATGCTTCCAAGCTATCATATAAATAGAAAGCATTGGCAAAAGATTTTACACCTAAAGCTAGCAGATCCCAACTGCAACAACCCCGCTCAAATAGACATTCTATTAGGCAGCGATCTCATACCTCAGATAATACTCGAGGGTGTTGAGAAAATTTCAAACAAACTATTGGCACAAAATACTATTTTTGGGTGGATCCTAAGTGGACTAGTTTCGGAACCAGTTACCACCATGACCACTCAGGTTGAGGAAATCTCAAACGAATACCTCAGTTCACAATAATCCCATTACTCTAATTTCCCCCCAAGCGGATAAGAGAATTAAAGCAGAAGCTATAGTCTTACCGCAACTAACAAATATGCTTCCAAGCTATCATATAAATAGCAAGCATTGGCAAAAGGTTTCACACCTAAAGCTAGCAGATCCCAACTGCAACACCCCCGCTCAAATAGACATGCTATTAGGCAGCGATCTCATACCTCAGTTAATACTCGAGAGTGTTGAGAAAATTTCAAACAAACTATTGGCACAAAATACTATTTTTGGGTGGATCCTAAGTGGACTAGTTTCGGAACCAGTTACCACCATGCCCACTCAGGTTGAGGAAATCTCAAACGAATACCTCAGTTCCCCCAAGCGGATAAGAGAATTAAAGCAGAAGCTATAGTCTTACCGCAACTAACAAATATGCTTCCAAGCTATCATATAAATAGCAAGCATTGGCAAAAGGTTTCACACCTAAAGCTAGCAGATCCCAACTGCAACACCCCCGCTCAAATAGACATGCTATTAGGCAGCGATCTTATACCTCAGATAATACTCGAGGGTGTTGGGAAAATTTCAAACAAACTATTGGCACAAAATACTATTTTTGGGTGGATCCTAAGTGGACTAGTTTCGGAACCAGTTACCACCATGACCACTCAGGTTGAGGAATTCTCAAACGAATATCTCAGTTCCCCCAAGCGGATAAGAGAATTAAAGCAGAAGCTATAGTCTTACCGCAACTAACAAATATGCTTCCAAGCTATCATATAAATAGCAAGCATTGGCACAAGGTTTCACACCTAAAGCTAGCAGATCCCAACTGCAACACTCCCGCTCAAATAGACATTCTATTAGGCAGCGATCTTATACCTCAGATAATACTCGAGAGTGTTGAGAAAATTTCAAACAAACTATTGGCACAAAATACTATTTTTGGGTGGATCCTAAGTGGACTAGTTTCGGAACCAGCTACCACCATGACCACTCAGGTTGAGGAAATCTCAAACGAATACCTCAGTTCACAATAATCCCATTACTCTAATTTCCCCCCAAGCGGATAAGAGAATTAAAGCAGAAGCTATAGTCTTACCGCAACTAACAAATATGCTTCCAAGCTATCATATAAATAGCAAGCATTGGCAAAAGCTTTCAAACCTAAAGCTAGCAGATCCTAACTGCAACACCTCCGCTCAAATAGACGTTCTATTAGGCAGCCATCTCATACCTCAGATAATACTCGAGGGTGTTGAGAAAATTTCAAACAAACTATTGGCACAAAATACTATTTTTGGGTGGATCCTAAGTTTACTAGTTTCGGAACCAGTTACCACCATGACCACTCAGGTTGAGGAAATCTCAAACGAATACCTCAGTTCACAATAACTCCATTACTCTAATTTCCCCCCAAGCGGATAAGAGAATTAAAGCAGAAGCTATAGTCTTACCGCAACTAACAAATATGCTTCCAAGCTATCATATAAATAGCAAGCATTGGCAAAAGCTTTCAAACCTAAAGCTAGCAGATGCCAACTGCAACACCTCCGCTCAAATAGACATTCTATTAGGCAGCGATCTCATACCTCAAATAATACTCGAGGGTGTTGAGAAAATTTCAAACAAACTATTGGCAAAAAATACTATTTTTGGGTGGATCCTAAGTGGACTAGTTTTGGAACCAGTTACCACCATGACCACTCAGGTTGAGGAAATCTCAAACGAATACCTCAGTTCACAATAACCCCATTACTCTAATTTCCCCCCAAGCGGATAAGAGAATTAAAGCAGAAGCTATAGTCTTACCGCAACTAACAAATATGCTTCCAAGCTATCATATAAATAGCAAGCATTGGCAAAAGCTTTCAAACCTAAAGCTAGCAGATGCCAACTGCAACACCTCCGCTCAAATAGACATTCTATTAGGCAGCGATCTCATACCTCAGATAATACTCGAGGGTGTTGAGAAAATTTCAAACAAACTATTGGCAAAAAATACTATTTTTGGGTGGATCCTAAGTGGACTAGTTTCGGAACCAGTTACCACCATGACCACTCAGGTTGAGGAAATCTCAAACGAATACCTCAGTTCACAATAATCCCATTACTCTAATTTCCCCCCAAGCGGATAAGAGAATTAAAGCAGAAGCTATAGTCTTACCGCAACTAACAAATATGCTTCCAAGCTATCATATAAATAGCAAGCATTGGCAAAAGGTTTCACACCTAAAGCTAGCAGATCCCAACTGCAACACCCCCGCTCAAATAGACATTCTATTAGGCAGCGATCTCATACCTCAGATAATACTCGAGGGTGTTGAGAAAATTTCAAACAAACTATTGGCACAAAATACTATTTTTGGGTGGATCCTAAGTGGACTAGTTTCGGAACCAGTTACCACCATGACCACTCAGGTTGAGGAAATCTCAAACGAATACCTCAGTTCCCCCAAGCGGATAAGAGAATTAAAGCAGAAGCTATAGTCTTACCGCAACTAACAAATATGCTTCCAAGCTATCATATAAATAGCAAGCATTGGCAAAAGGTTTCACACCTAAAGCTAGCAGATCCCAACTGCAACACCCCCGCTCAAATAGACATTCTATTAGGCAGCGATCTCATATCAGATAATACTCGAGGGTGTTGAGAAAATTTCACACAAACTAGTGGCACAAAATACTATTTTTGGGTGGATCCTAAGTGGACTAGTTTCGGAACCAGCTACCACCATGACCACTCAGGTTGAGGAAATCTCAAACGAATACCTCAGTTCACAATAATCCCATTACTCTAATTTCCCCCCAAGCGGATAAGAGAATTAAAGCAGAAGCTATAGTCTTACCGCAACTAACAAATATGCTTCCAAGCTATCATATAAATAGCAAGCATTGGCAAAAGCTTTCAAACCTAAAGCTAGCAGATCCTAACTGCAACACCTCCGCTCAAATAGACATTCTATTAGGCAGCCATCTCATACCTCAGATAATACTCGAGGGTGTTGAGAAAATTTCAAACAAACTATTGGCACAAAATACTATTTTTGGGTGGATCCTAAGTGGACTAGTTTCGGAACCAGTTACCACCATGCCCACTCAGGTTGAGGAAATCTCAAACGAATACCTCAGTTCCCCCAAGCGGATAAGAGAATTAAAGCAGAAGCTATAGTCTTACCGCAACTAACAAATATGCTTCCAAGCTATCATATAAATAGCAAGCATTGGCAAAAGGTTTCACACCTAAAGCTAGCAGATCCCAACTGCAACACCCCCGCTCAAATAGACGTTTTATTAGGCAGCGATCTCATACCTCAGATAATACTCGCAGGTGTTGAGAAAATTTCAAACAAACTATTGGCACAAAATACTATTTTTGGGTGGATCCTAAGTTTACTAGTTTCGGAACCAGTTACCACCATGACCACTCAGGTTGAGGAAATCTCAAACGAATACCTCAGTTCACAATAATCCCATTACTCTAATTTCCCCCCAAGCGGATAAGAGAATTAAAGCAGAAGCTATAGTCTTACCGCAACTAACAAATATGCTTCCAAGCTATCATATAAATAGCAAGCATTGGCAAAAGGTTTCACACCTAAAGCTAGCAGATCCCAACTGCAACACCCCCGCTCAAATAGACATTCTATTAGGCAGCGATCTCATACCTCAGATAATACTCGAGGGTGTTGAGAAAATTTCAAACAAACTATTGGCACAAAATACTATTTTTGGGTGGATCCTAAGTGGACTAGTTTCGGAACCAGTTACCACCATGACCACTCAGGTTGAGGAAATCTCAAACGAATACCTCAGTTCCCCCAAGCGGATAAGAGAATTAAAGCAGAAGCTATAGTCTTACCGCAACTAACAAATATGCTTCCAAGCTATCATATAAATAGCAAGCATTGGCAAAAGGTTTCACACCTAAAGCTAGCAGATCCCAACTGCAACACCCCCGCTCAAATAGACATTCTATTAGGCAGCGATCTCATATCAGATAATACTCGAGGGTGTTGAGAAAATTTCACACAAACTAGTGGCACAAAATACTATTTTTGGGTGGATCCTAAGTGGACTAGTTTCGGAACCAGCTACCACCATGACCACTCAGGTTGAGGAAATCTCAAACGAATACCTCAGTTCACAATAATCCCATTACTCTAATTTCCCCCCAAGCGGATAAGAGAATTAAAGCAGAAGCTATAGTCTTACCGCAACTAACAAATATGCTTCCAAGCTATCATATAAATAGCAAGCATTGGCAAAAGCTTTCAAACCTAAAGCTAGCAGATCCTAACTGCAACACCTCCGCTCAAATAGACATTCTATTAGGCAGCCATCTCATACCTCAGATAATACTCGAGGGTGTTGAGAAAATTTCAAACAAACTATTGGCACAAAATACTATTTTTGGGTGGATCCTAAGTGGACTAGTTTCGGAACCAGTTACCACCATGCCCACTCAGGTTGAGGAAATCTCAAACGAATACCTCAGTTTCCCCAAGCGGATAAGAGAATTAAAGCAGAAGCTATAGTCTTACCGCAACTAACAAATATGCTTCCAAGCTATCATATAAATAGCAAGCATTGGCAAAAGGTTTCACACCTAAAGCTAGCAGATCCCAACTGCAACACCCCCGCTCAAATAGACATGCTATTAGGCAGCGATCTTATACCTCAGATAATACTCGAGGGTGTTGGGAAAATTTCAAACAAACTATTGGCACAAAATACTATTTTTGGGTGGATCCTAAGTGGACTAGTTTCGGAACCAGTTACCACCATGACCACTCAGGTTGAGGAATTCTCAAACGAATATCTCAGTTCCCCCAAGCGGATAAGAGAATTAAAGCAGAAGCTATAGTCTTACCGCAACTAACAAATATGCTTCCAAGCTATCATATAAATAGCAAGCATTGGCACAAGGTTTCACACCTAAAGCTAGCAGATCCCAACTGCAACACTCCCGCTCAAATAGACATTCTATTAGGCAGCGATCTTATACCTCAGATAATACTCGAGAGTGTTGAGAAAATTTCAAACAAACTATTGGCACAAAATACTATTTTTGGGTGGATCCTAAGTTTACTAGTTTCGGAACCAGTTACCACCATGCCCACTCAGGTTGAGGAAATCTCAAACGAATACCTCAGTTTCCCCAAGCGGATAAGAGAATTAAAGCAGAAGCTATAGTCTTACCGCAACTAACAAATATGCTTCCAAGCTATCATATAAATAGCAAGCATTGGCAAAAGGTTTCACACCTAAAGCTAGCAGATCCCAACTGCAACACCCCCGCTCAAATAGACATGCTATTAGGCAGCGATCTTATACCTCAGATAATACTCGAGGGTGTTGGGAAAATTTCAAACAAACTATTGGCACAAAATACTATTTTTGGGTGGATCCTAAGTGGACTAGTTTCGGAACCAGTTACCACCATGCCCACTCAGGTTGAGGAAATCTCAAACGAATACCTCAGTTCCCCCAAGCGGATAAGAGAATTAAAGCAGAAGCTATAGTCTTACCGCAACTAACAAATATGCTTCCAAGCTATCATATAAATAGCAAGCATTGGCAAAAGGTTTCACACCTAAAGCTAGCAGATCCCAACTGCAACACCCCCGCTCAAATAGACGTTTTATTAGGCAGCGATCTCATACCTCAGGTAATACTCGCAGGTGTTGAGAAAATTTCAAACAAACTATTGGCACAAAATACTATTTTTGGGTGGATCCTAAGTTTACTAGTTTCGGAACCAGTTACCACCATGACCACTCAGGTTGAGGAAATCTCAAACGAATACCTCAGTTCACAATAATCCCATTACTCTAATTTCCCCCCAAGCGGATAAGAGAATTAAAGCAGAAGCTATAGTCTTACCGCAACTAACAAATATGCTTCCAAGCTATCATATAAATAGCAAGCATTGGCAAAAGGTTTCACACCTAAAGCTAGCAGATCCCAACTGCAACACCCCCGCTCAAATAGACATTCTATTAGGCAGCGATCTCATACCTCAGATAATACTCGAGGGTGTTGAGAAAATTTCAAACAAACTATTGGCACAAAATACTATTTTTGGGTGGATCCTAAGTGGACTAGTTTCGGAACCAGTTACCACCATGACCACTCAGGTTGAGGAAATCTCAAACGAATACCTCAGTTCCCCCAAGCGGATAAGAGAATTAAAGCAGAAGCTATAGTCTTACCGCAACTAACAAATATGCTTCCAAGCTATCATATAAATAGCAAGCATTGGCAAAAGGTTTCACACCTAAAGCTAGCAGATCCCAACTGCAACACCCCCGCTCAAATAGACATTCTATTAGGCAGCGATCTCATATCAGATAATACTCGAGGGTGTTGAGAAAATTTCACACAAACTAGTGGCACAAAATACTATTTTTGGGTGGATCCTAAGTGGACTAGTTTCGGAACCAGCTACCACCATGACCACTCAGGTTGAGGAAATCTCAAACGAATACCTCAGTTCACAATAATCCCATTACTCTAATTTCCCCCCAAGCGGATAAGAGAATTAAAGCAGAAGCTATAGTCTTACCGCAACTAACAAATATGCTTCCAAGCTATCATATAAATAGCAAGCATTGGCAAAAGCTTTCAAACCTAAAGCTAGCAGATCCTAACTGCAACACCTCCGCTCAAATAGACATTCTATTAGGCAGCCATCTCATACCTCAGATAATACTCGAGGGTGTTGAGAAAATTTCAAACAAACTATTGGCACAAAATACTATTTTTGGGTGGATCCTAAGTGGACTAGTTTCGGAACCAGTTACCACCATGCCCACTCAGGTTGAGGAAATCTCAAACGAATACCTCAGTTTCCCCAAGCGGATAAGAGAATTAAAGCAGAAGCTATAGTCTTACCGCAACTAACAAATATGCTTCCAAGCTATCATATAAATAGCAAGCATTGGCAAAAGGTTTCACACCTAAAGCTAGCAGATCCCAACTGCAACACCCCCGCTCAAATAGACATGCTATTAGGCAGCGATCTTATACCTCAGATAATACTCGAGGGTGTTGGGAAAATTTCAAACAAACTATTGGCACAAAATACTATTTTTGGGTGGATCCTAAGTGGACTAGTTTCGGAACCAGTTACCACCATGACCACTCAGGTTGAGGAATTCTCAAACGAATATCTCAGTTCCCCCAAGCGGATAAGAGAATTAAAGCAGAAGCTATAGTCTTACCGCAACTAACAAATATGCTTCCAAGCTATCATATAAATAGCAAGCATTGGCACAAGGTTTCACACCTAAAGCTAGCAGATCCCAACTGCAACACTCCCGCTCAAATAGACATTCTATTAGGCAGCGATCTTATACCTCAGATAATACTCGAGAGTGTTGAGAAAATTTCAAACAAACTATTGGCACAAAATACTATTTTTGGGTGGATCCTAAGTGGACTAGTTTCGGAACCAGCTACCACCATGACCACTCAGGTTGAGGAAATCTCAAACGAATACCTCAGTTCACAATAATCCCATTACTCTAATTTCCCCCCAAGCGGATAAGAGAATTAAAGCAGAAGCTATAGTCTTACCGCAACTAACAAATATGCTTCCAAGCTATCATATAAATAGCAAGCATTGGCAAAAGCTTTCAAACCTAAAGCTAGCAGATCCTAACTGCAACACCTCCGCTCAAATAGACATTCTATTAGGCAGCCATCTCATACCTCAGATAATACTCGAGGGTGTTGAGAAAATTTCAAACAAACTATTGGCACAAAATACTATTTTTGGGTGGATCCTAAGTTTACTAGTTTCGGAACCAGTTACCACCATGACCACTCAGGTTGAGGAAATCTCAAACGAATACCTCAGTTCACAATAACTCCATTACTCTAATTTCCCCCCAAGCGGATAAGAGAATTAAAGCAGAAGCTATAGTCTTACCGCAACTAACAAATATGCTTCCAAGCTATCATATAAATAGCAAGCATTGGCAAAAGCTTTCAAACCTAAAGCTAGCAGATGCCAACTGCAACACCTCCGCTCAAATAGACATTCTATTAGGCAGCGATCTCATACCTCAGATAATACTCGAGGGTGTTGAGAAAATTTCAAACAAACTATTGGCAAAAAATACTATTTTTGGGTGGATCCTAAGTGGACTAGTTTTGGAACCAGTTACCACCATGACCACTCAGGTTGAGGAAATCTCAAACGAATACCTCAGTTCACAATAACCCCATTACTCTAATTTCCCCCCAAGCGGATAAGAGAATTAAAGCAGAAGCTATAGTCTTACCGCAACTAACAAATATGCTTCCAAGCTATCATATAAATAGCAAGCATTGGCAAAAGCTTTCAAACCTAAAGCTAGCAGATGCCAACTGCAACACCTCCGCTCAAATAGACATTCTATTAGGCAGCGATCTCATACCTCAGATAATACTCGAGGGTGTTGAGAAAATTTCAAACAAACTATTGGCAAAAAATACTATTTTCGGGTGGATCCTAAGTGGACTAGTTTCGGAACCAGTTACCACCATGACCACTCAGGTTGAGGAAATCTCAAACGAATACCTCAGTTCACAATAATCCCATTACTCTAATTTCCCCCCAAGCGGATAAGAGAATTAAAGCAGAAGCTATAGTCTTACCGCAACTAACAAATATGCTTCCAAGCTATCATATAAATAGCAAGCATTGGCAAAAGGTTTCACACCTAAAGCTAGCAGATCCCAACTGCAACACCCCCGCTCAAATAGACATTCTATTAGGCAGCGATCTCATACCTCAGATAATACTCGAGGGTGTTGAGAAAATTTCAAACAAACTATTGGCACAAAATACTATTTTTGGGTGGATCCTAAGTGGACTAGTTTCGGAACCAGTTACCACCATGACCACTCAGGTTGAGGAAATCTCAAACGAATACCTCAGTTCCCCCAAGCGGATAAGAGAATTAAAGCAGAAGCTATAGTCTTACCGCAACTAACAAATATGCTTCCAAGCTATCATATAAATAGCAAGCATTGGCAAAAGGTTTCACACCTAAAGCTAGCAGATCCCAACTGCAACACCCCCGCTCAAATAGACATTCTATTAGGCAGCGATCTCATATCAGATAATACTCGAGGGTGTTGAGAAAATTTCACACAAACTAGTGGCACAAAATACTATTTTTGGGTGGATCCTAAGTGGACTAGTTGCGGAACCAGTTACCACCATGACCACTCAGGTTGAGGAAATCTCAAACGAATACCTCAGTTCACAATAATCCCATTACTCTAATTTCCCCCCAAGCGGATAAGAGAATTAAAGCAGAAGCTATAGTCTTACCGCAACTAACAAATATGCTTCCAAGCTATCATATAAATAGCAAGCATTGGCAAAAGGTTTTATACCTAAAGCTAGCAGATCCCAACTGCAACACCCCCGCTCAGATAGACATTCTTTTAGGCAGCGATCTCATACCACAGATAATACTCGAGGGTGTTGAGAAAATTTCAAACAAACTATTGGCACAAAATACTATTTTTGGGTGGATCCTAAGTGGACTAGTTTCGGAACCAGTTACCACCATGACCACTCAGGTTGAGGAAATCTCAAACGAATACCTCAGTTCACAATAATCCCATTACTCTAATTTCCCCCCAAGCGGATAAGAGAATTAAAGCAGAAGCTATAGTCTTACCGCAACAAACAAATATGCTTCCAAGCTATCATATAAATAGCAAGCATTGGCAAAAGCTTTCAAACCTAAAGCTAGCAGATCCTAACTGCAACACCTCCGCTCAAATAGACATTCTATTAGGCAGCCATCTCATACCTCAGATAATACTCGAGGGTGTTGAGAAAATTTCAAACAAACTATTGGCACAAAATACTATTTTTGGGTGGATCCTAAGTGGACTAGTTTCGGAACCAGTTACCACCATGCCCACTCAGGTTGAGGAAATCTCAAACGAATACCTCAGTTTCCCCAAGCGGATAAGAGAATTAAAGCAGAAGCTATAGTCTTACCGCAACTAACAAATATGCTTCCAAGCTATCATATAAATAGCAAGCATTGGCAAAAGGTTTCACACCTAAAGCTAGCAGATCCCAACTGCAACACCCCCGCTCAAATAGACATTCTATTAGGCAGCGATCTCATACCTCAGATAATACTCGAGGGTGTTGAGAAAATTTCAAACAAACTATTGGCACAAAATACTATTTTTGGGTGGATCCTAAGTGGACTAGTTTCGGAACCAGTTACCACCATGACCACTCAGGTTGAGGAAATCTCAAACGAATACCTCAGTTCCCCCAAGCGGATAAGAGAATTAAAGCAGAAGCTATAGTCTTACCGCAACTAACAAATATGCTTCCAAGCTATCATATAAATAGCAAGCATTGGCAAAAGGTTTCACACCTAAAGCTAGCAGATCCCAACTGCAACACCCCCGCTCAAATAGACATTCTATTAGGCAGCGATCTCATATCAGATAATACTCGAGGGTGTTGAGAAAATTTCACACAAACTAGTGGCACAAAATACTATTTTCGGGTGGATCCTAAGTGGACTAGTTTCGGAACCAGTTACCACCATGACCACTCAGGTTGAGGAAATCTCAAACGAATACCTCAGTTCACAATAATCCCATTACTCTAATTTCCCCCCAAGCGGATAAGAGAATTAAAGCAGAAGCTATAGTCTTACCGCAACTAACAAATATGCTTCCAAGCTATCATATAAATAGCAAGCATTGGCAAAAGGTTTCACACCTAAAGCTAGCAGATCCCAACTGCAACACCCCCGCTCAAATAGACATTCTATTAGGCAGCGATCTCATATCAGATAATACTCGAGGGTGTTGAGAAAATTTCACACAAACTAGTGGCACAAAATACTATTTTTGGGTGGATCCTAAGTGGACTAGTTTCGGAACCAGCTACCACCATGACCACTCAGGTTGAGGAAATCTCAAACGAATACCTCAGTTCACAATAATCCCATTACTCTAATTTCCCCCCAAGCGGATAAGAGAATTAAAGCAGAAGCTATAGTCTTACCGCAACTAACAAATATGCTTCCAAGCTATCATATAAATAGCAAGCATTGGCAAAAGCTTTCAAACCTAAAGCTAGCAGATCCTAACTGCAACACCTCCGCTCAAATAGACATTCTATTAGGCAGCCATCTCATACCTCAGATAATACTCGAGGGTGTTGAGAAAATTTCAAACAAACTATTGGCACAAAATACTATTTTTGGGTGGATCCTAAGTGGACTAGTTTCGGAACCAGTTACCACCATGCCCACTCAGGTTGAGGAAATCTCAAACGAATACCTCAGTTTCCCCAAGCGGATAAGAGAATTAAAGCAGAAGCTATAGTCTTACCGCAACTAACAAATATGCTTCCAAGCTATCATATAAATAGCAAGCATTGGCAAAAGGTTTCACACCTAAAGCTAGCAGATCCCAACTGCAACACCCCCGCTCAAATAGACATGCTATTAGGCAGCGATCTTATACCTCAGATAATACTCGAGGGTGTTGGGAAAATTTCAAACAAACTATTGGCACAAAATACTATTTTTGGGTGGATCCTAAGTGGACTAGTTTCGGAACCAGTTACCACCATGACCACTCAGGTTGAGGAATTCTCAAACGAATATCTCAGTTCCCCCAAGCGGATAAGAGAATTAAAGCAGAAGCTATAGTCTTACCGCAACTAACAAATATGCTTCCAAGCTATCATATAAATAGCAAGCATTGGCACAAGGTTTCACACCTAAAGCTAGCAGATCCCAACTGCAACACTCCCGCTCAAATAGACATTCTATTAGGCAGCGATCTTATACCTCAGATAATACTCGAGAGTGTTGAGAAAATTTCAAACAAACTATTGGCACAAAATACTATTTTTGGGTGGATCCTAAGTGGACTAGTTTCGGAACCAGCTACCACCATGACCACTCAGGTTGAGGAAATCTCAAACGAATACCTCAGTTCACAATAATCCCATTACTCTAATTTCCCCCCAAGCGGATAAGAGAATTAAAGCAGAAGCTATAGTCTTACCGCAACTAACAAATATGCTTCCAAGCTATCATATAAATAGCAAGCATTGGCAAAAGCTTTCAAACCTAAAGCTAGCAGATCCTAACTGCAACACCTCCGCTCAAATAGACATTCTATTAGGCAGCCATCTCATACCTCAGATAATACTCGAGGGTGTTGAGAAAATTTCAAACAAACTATTGGCACAAAATACTATTTTTGGGTGGATCCTAAGTTTACTAGTTTCGGAACCAGTTACCACCATGACCACTCAGGTTGAGGAAATCTCAAACGAATACCTCAGTTCACAATAACTCCATTACTCTAATTTCCCCCCAAGCGGATAAGAGAATTAAAGCAGAAGCTATAGTCTTACCGCAACTAACAAATATGCTTCCAAGCTATCATATAAATAGCAAGCATTGGCAAAAGCTTTCAAACCTAAAGCTAGCAGATGCCAACTGCAACACCTCCGCTCAAATAGACATTCTATTAGGCAGCGATCTCATACCTCAGATAATACTCGAGGGTGTTGAGAAAATTTCAAACAAACTATTGGCAAAAAATACTATTTTTGGGTGGATCCTAAGTGGACTAGTTTTGGAACCAGTTACCACCATGACCACTCAGGTTGAGGAAATCTCAAACGAATACCTCAGTTCACAATAACCCCATTACTCTAATTTCCCCCCAAGCGGATAAGAGAATTAAAGCAGAAGCTATAGTCTTACCGCAACTAACAAATATGCTTCCAAGCTATCATATAAATAGCAAGCATTGGCAAAAGCTTTCAAACCTAAAGCTAGCAGATGCCAACTGCAACACCTCCGCTCAAATAGACATTCTATTAGGCAGCGATCTCATACCTCAGATAATACTCGAGGGTGTTGAGAAAATTTCAAACAAACTATTGGCAAAAAATACTATTTTCGGGTGGATCCTAAGTGGACTAGTTTCGGAACCAGTTACCACCATGACCACTCAGGTTGAGGAAATCTCAAACGAATACCTCAGTTCACAATAATCCCATTACTCTAATTTCCCCCCAAGCGGATAAGAGAATTAAAGCAGAAGCTATAGTCTTACCGCAACTAACAAATATGCTTCCAAGCTATCATATAAATAGCAAGCATTGGCAAAAGGTTTCACACCTAAAGCTAGCAGATCCCAACTGCAACACCCCCGCTCAAATAGACATTCTATTAGGCAGCGATCTCATACCTCAGATAATACTCGAGGGTGTTGAGAAAATTTCAAACAAACTATTGGCACAAAATACTATTTTTGGGTGGATCCTAAGTGGACTAGTTTCGGAACCAGTTACCACCATGACCACTCAGGTTGAGGAAATCTCAAACGAATACCTCAGTTCCCCCAAGCGGATAAGAGAATTAAAGCAGAAGCTATAGTCTTACCGCAACTAACAAATATGCTTCCAAGCTATCATATAAATAGCAAGCATTGGCAAAAGGTTTCACACCTAAAGCTAGCAGATCCCAACTGCAACACCCCCGCTCAAATAGACATTCTATTAGGCAGCGATCTCATATCAGATAATACTCGAGGGTGTTGAGAAAATTTCACACAAACTAGTGGCACAAAATACTATTTTTGGGTGGATCCTAAGTGGACTAGTTGCGGAACCAGTTACCACCATGACCACTCAGGTTGAGGAAATCTCAAACGAATACCTCAGTTCACAATAATCCCATTACTCTAATTTCCCCCCAAGCGGATAAGAGAATTAAAGCAGAAGCTATAGTCTTACCGCAACTAACAAATATGCTTCCAAGCTATCATATAAATAGCAAGCATTGGCAAAAGGTTTTATACCTAAAGCTAGCAGATCCCAACTGCAACACCCCCGCTCAGATAGACATTCTTTTAGGCAGCGATCTCATACCACAGATAATACTCGAGGGTGTTGAGAAAATTTCAAACAAACTATTGGCACAAAATACTATTTTTGGGTGGATCCTAAGTGGACTAGTTTCGGAACCAGTTACCACCATGACCACTCAGGTTGAGGAAATCTCAAACGAATACCTCAGTTCACAATAATCCCATTACTCTAATTTCCCCCCAAGCGGATAAGAGAATTAAAGCAGAAGCTATAGTCTTACCGCAACAAACAAATATGCTTCCAAGCTATCATATAAATAGCAAGCATTGGCAAAAGGTTTCATACCTAAAGCTAGCAGATCCCAACTGCAATACCCCCGATCAAATAGACATTCTATTAGGCAGCGATCTCATACCTCAGATAATACTCGAGGGTGTTGAGAAAATTTCAAACAAACTATTGGCACAAAATACTATTTTTGGGTGGATCCTAAGTGGACTAGTTTCGGAACCAGTTACCACCAAGACCACTCAGGTTGAGGAAATCTCAAACGAATACCTCAGTTCACAATAATCCCATTACTCTAATTTCCCCCCAAGCGGATAAGAGAATTAAAGCAGAAGCTATAGTCTTACCGCAACTAACAAATATGCTTCCACGCTATCATATAAATAGCAAGCATTGGCAAAAGGTTTCACACCTAAAGCTAGCAGATCCCAACTGCAACACCCCCGCTCAAATAGACATTCTATTAGGCAGCGATCTCATACCTCAGATAATACTCGAGGGGTTGAGAAAATTTCAAACAAACTATTGGCACAAAATACTATTTTTGGGTGGATCCTATGTGGACTAGTTTCGGAACCAGCTACCACCAAGACCACTCAGGTTGAGGAAATCTCAAACGAATACCTCAGTTCACAATAATCCCATTACTCTTATTTACCCCCAAGCGGATAAGAGAATTAAAGCAGAAGCTATAGTCTTACTTCAACTAACAAATAAGCTTCCAAGCTATCATATAAATAGAAAGCATTGGCAAAAGGTTTCACACCTAAAGCTAGCAGATCCCAACTGCAACACCCCCGCTCAAATAGACATTCTATTAGGCAGCGATCTCATACCTCAGATAATACTCGAGAGTGTTGAGAAAATTTCAAACAAACTATTGGCACAAAATACTATTTTTGGGTGGATCCTAAGTGGACTAGTTTCGGAACCAGCTACCACCATGACCACTCAGGTTGAGGAAATCTCAAACGAATACCTCAGTTCACAATAATCCCATTACTCTAATTTCCCCCCAAGCGGATAAGAGAATTAAAGCAGAAGCTATAGTCTTACCGCAACTAACAAATATGCTTCCAAGCTATCATATAAATAGCAAGCATTGGCAAAAGGTTTCACACCTAAAGCTAGCAGATCCCAACTGCAACACCCCCGCTAAAATAGACATTCTATTAGGCAGCGATCTCATACCTCAGATAATACTCGAGGGTGTTGAGAAAATTTCAAACAAACTAGTGGCACAAAATACTATTTTTGGGTGGATCCTAAGTGGACTAGTTTCGGAACCAGTTACCACCATGACCACTCAGGTTGAGGAAATCTCAAACGAATACCTCAGTTCACAATAATCCCATTACTCTAATTTCCCCCCAAGCGGATAAGAGAATTAAAGCAGAAGCTATAGTCTTACCGCAACTAACAAATATGCTTCCAAGCTATCATATAAATAGCAAGCATTGGCAAAAGGTTTCACACCTAAAGCTAGCAGATCCCAACTGCAACACCCCCGCTCAAATAGACGTTCTATTAGGCAGCGATCTCATACCTCAGATAATACTCGCAGGTTTGGCGAAAATTTCAAACAAACTATTGGCACAAAATACTATTTTTGGGTGGATCCTAAGTTTACTAGTTTCGGAACCAGTTACCACCATGACCACTCAGGTTGAGGAAATCTCAAACGAATACCTCAGTTCACAATAATCCCATTACTCTAATTTCCCCCAAGCGGATAAGAGAATTAAAGCAGAAGCTATAGTCTTACCGCAACTAACAAATATGCTTCCAAGCTATCATATAAATAGCAAGCACTGGCAAAAGGTTTCACACCTAAAGCTAGCAGATCCCAACTGCAACACCCCCGCTCAAATAGACATTCTATTAGGCAGCGATCTCATACCTCAGATAATACTCGCAGGTTTGGAGAAAATTTCAAACAAACTATTGGCACAAAATACTATTTTTGGGTGGATCCTAAGTTTACTAGTTTCGGAACCAGTTACCACCATGACCACTCAGGTTGAGGAAATCTCAAACGAATACCTCAGTTCGCAATAATCCCATTACTCTAATTTCCCCCAAGCGGATAAGAGAATTAAAGCAGAAGCTATAGTCTTACCGCAACTAACAAATATGCTTCCAAGCTATCATATAAATAGCAATCATTGGCAAAAGGTTTCACACCTAAAGCTAGCAGATCCCAACTGTAACACCCCCGCTCAAATAGACGTTCTATTAGGCAGCGATCTCATACCTCAGATAATACTCGCAGGTTTGGAGAAAATTTCAAACAAACTATTGGCACAAAATACTATTTTTGGGTGGATCCTAAGTGGACTAGTTTCGGAACCAGTTACCACCATGACCACTCAGGTTGAGGAAATCTCAAACGAATACCTCAGTTCACAATAATCCCATTACTCTAATTTCCCCCCAAGCGGATAAGAGAATTAAAGCAGAAGCTATAGTCTTACCGCAACTAACAAATATGCTTCCAAGCTATCATATAAATAGCAAGCATTGGCAAAAGGTTTCACACCTAAAGCTAGCAGATCCCAACTGCAACACCCCCGCTCAAATAGACGTTCTATTAGGCAGCGATCTCATACCTCAGATAATACTCGCAGGTTTGGCGAAAATTTCAAACAAACTATTGGCACAAAATACTATTTTTGGGTGGATCCTAAGTTTACTAGTTTCGGAACCAGTTACCACCATGACCACTCAGGTTGAGGAAATCTCAAACGAATACCTCAGTTCACAATAATCCCATTACTCTAATTTCCCCCAAGCGGATAAGAGAATTAAAGCAGAAGCTATAGTCTTACCGCAACTAACAAATATGCTTCCAAGCTATCATATAAATAGCAAGCACTGGCAAAAGGTTTCACACCTAAAGCTAGCAGATCCCAACTGCAACACCCCCGCTCAAATAGACATTCTATTAGGCAGCGATCTCATACCTCAGATAATACTCGCAGGTTTGGAGAAAATTTCAAACAAACTATTGGCACAAAATACTATTTTTGGGTGGATCCTAAGTTTACTAGTTTCGGAACCAGTTACCACCATGACCACTCAGGTTGAGGAAATCTCAAACGAATACCTCAGTTCGCAATAATCCCATTACTCTAATTTCCCCCAAGCGGATAAGAGAATTAAAGCAGAAGCTATAGTCTTACCGCAACTAACAAATATGCTTCCAAGCTATCATATAAATAGCAATCATTGGCAAAAGGTTTCACACCTAAAGCTAGCAGATCCCAACTGTAACACCCCCGCTCAAATAGACGTTCTATTAGGCAGCGATCTCATACCTCAGATAATACTCGCAGGTTTGGAGAAAATTTCAAACAAACTATTGGCACAAAATACTATTTTTGGGTGGATCCTAAGTTTACTAGTTTCGGAACCAGTTACCACCATGACCACTCAGGTTGAGGAAATCTCAAACGAATACCTCAGTTCACAATAATCCCATTACTCTAATTTCCCCCAAGCGGATAAGAGAATTAAAGCAGAAGCTATAGTCTTACCGCAACTAACAAATATGCTTCCAAGCTATCATATAAATAGAAAGCATTGGCAAAAGATTTTACACCTAAAGCTAGCAGATCCCAACTGCAACACCCCCGCTCAAATAGACATTCTATTAGGCAGCGATCTTAAACCTCAGATAATACTCGAGGGTGTTGAGAAAATTTCAAACAAACTATTGGCACAAAATACTATTTTTGGGTGGATCCTAAGTGGACTAGTTTCGGAACCAGTTACCACCATGACCACTCAGGTTGAGGAAATCTCAAACGAATACCTCAGTTAACAATAATCCCATTACTCTAATTTCCCCCAAGCGGATAAGAGAATTAAAGCAGAAGCTATAGTCTTACCGCAACTAACAAATATGCTTCCAAGCTATCATATAAATAGAAAGCATTGGCAAAAGATTTTACACCTAAAGCTAGCAGATCCCAACTGCAACACCCCCGCTCAAATAGACATTCTATTAGGCAGCGATCTTAAACCTCAGATAATACTCGAGGGTGTTGAGAAAATTTCAAACAAACTATTGGCACAAAATACTATTTTTGGGTGGATCCTAAGTGGACTAGTTTCGGAACCAGTTACCACCATGACCACTCAGGTTGAGGAAATCTCAAACGAATACCTCAGTTCACAATAATCCCATTACACTAATTTCCCCCCAAGCGGATAAGAGAATTAAAGCAGAAGCTATAGTCTTACCGCAACTAACAAATATGCTTACAAGCTATCATATAAATACCAAGCATTGGCAAAAGGTTTCACACCTAAAACTAGCAGATCCCAACTGCAACACCCCCGCTCAAATAGACATTCTATTAGGCAGCGATCTCATACCTCAGATAATACTCGAGAGTGTTGAGAAAATTTCAAACAAACTATTGGCACAAAATACTATTTTTGGGTGGATCCTAAGTGGACTAGTTTCGGAACCAGTTACCACCATGACCACTCAGGTTGAGGAAATCTCAAACGAATACCTCAGTTCACAATAATCCCATTACTCTAATTTCCCCCCAAGCGGATAAGAGAATTAAAGCAGAATCTATAGTCTTACCGCAACTAACAAATATGCTTCCAAGCTATCATATAAATAGCAAGCATTGGCAAAAGGTTTCACACCTAAAGCTAGCAGATCCCAACTGCAACACCCCCGCTCAAATAGACATTCTATTAGGCAGCGATCTCATACCTCAGATAATACTCGAGAGTGTTGAGAAAATTTCAAACAAACTATTAGCACAAAATACTATTTTTGGGTGGATCCTAAGTGGACTAGTTTCGGAACCAGCTACCACCATGACCACTCAGGTTGAGGAAATCTAAAACGAATACCTCAGTTCACAATAATCCCATTACTCTAATTTCCCCCCAAGCGGATAAGAGAATTAAAGCAGAAGCTATAGTCTTACCGCAACTAACAAATATGCTTCCAAGCTATCATATAAATAGAAAGCATTGGCAAAAGATTTTACACCTAAAGCTAGCAGATCCCAACTGCAACACCCCCGCTCAAATAGACATTCTATTAGGCAGCGATCTTAAACCTCAGATAATACTCGAGGGTGTTGAGAAAATTTCAAACAAACTATTGGCACAAAATACTATTTTTGGGTGGATCCTAAGTGGACTAGTTTCGGAACCAGTTACCACCATGACCACTCAGGTTGAGGAAATCTCAAACGAATACCTCAGTTAACAATAATCCCATTACTCTAATTTCCCCCCAAGCGGATAAGAGAATTAAAGCAGAAGCTATAGTCTTACCGCAACTAACAAATATGCTTCCAAGCTATCATATAAATAGCAAGCATTGGCAAAAGGTTTCACACCTAAAGCTAGCAGATCCCAACTGCAACACCCCCGCTCAAATAGACATTCTATTAGGCAGCGATCTCATACCTCAGATAATACTCGAGAGTGTTGAGAAAATTTCAAACAAACTATTGGCACAAAATACTATTTTTGGGTGGATCCTAAGTGGACTAGTTTCGGAACCAGTTACCACCATGACCACTCAGGTTGAGGAAATCTCAAACGAATACCTCAGTTCACAATAATCCCATTACTCTAATTTCCCCCCAAGCGGATAAGAGAATTAAAGCAGAAGCTATAGTCTTACCGCAACTAACTATTATGCTTCCAAGCTATCATATAAATAGAAAGCATTGGCAAAAGATTTTACACCTAAAGCTAGAAGATCCCAACTGCAACACCCCCGCTCAAATAGACATTCTATTAGGCAGCGATCTCATACCTCAGATAATACTCGAGAGTGTTGAGAAAATTTCAAACAAACTATTGGCACAAAATACTATTTTTGGGTGGATCCTAAGTGGACTAGTTTCGGAACCAGTTACCACCATGACCACTCAGGTTGAGGAAATCTCAAACGAATACCTCAGTTCACAATAATCCCATTACTCTAATTTCCCCCCAAGCGGCTAAGAGAATTAAGCAGAAGCTATAGTCTTACCGCAACTAACAAATATGCTTCCAAGCTATCATATAAATAGCAAGCATTGGCAAAAGGTTTCACACCTAAAGCTAGCAGATCCCAACTGCAACACCCCCGCTCAAATAGACATTCTATTAGGCAGCGATCTCATACCTCAGATAATACTCGAGGGTGTTGGGAAAATTTCAAACAAACTATTGGCACAAAATACTATTTTTGGGTGGATCCTAAGTGGACTAGTTTCGGAACCAGTTACCACCATGACCACTCAGGTTGAGGAATTCTCAAACGAATACCTCAGTTCCCCCAAGCGGATAAGAGAATTAAAGCAGAAGCTATAGTCTTACCGCAACTAACAAATATGCTTCCAAGCTATCGTATAAATAGCAAGCATTGGCAAAAGGTTTCACACCTAAAGCTAGCAGATCCCAACTGCAACACCCCCGCTCAAATAGACATTCTATTAGGCAGCGATCTCATACCTCAGATAATACTCGAGGGTGTTGAGAAAATTTCAAACAAACTATTGGCACAAAATACTATTTTTGGGTGGATCCTAAGTGGACTAGTTTCGGAACCAGTTACCACCATGACCACTCAGGTTGAGGAATTCTCAAACGAATACCTCAGTTCCCCCAAGCGGATAAGAGAATTAAAGCAGAAGCTATAGTCTTACCGCAACTAACAAATATGCTTCCAAGCTATTATAAAATAGCAAGCATTGGCAAAAGGTTTCACACCTAAAGCTAGCAGATCCAAACTGCAACACCCCCGCTCAAATAGACATTCTATTAGGCAGCGATCTCATACCTCAGATAATACTCGAGGGTGTTGAGAAAATTTCAAACAAACTATTGGCACAAAATACTATTTTTGGGTGGATCCTAAGTGGACTAGTTTCGGAACCAGCTACCACCATGACCACTCAGGTTGAGGAAATCTCAAACGAATACCTCAGTTCCCCCAAGCGGATAAGAGAATTAAAGCAGAAGCTATAGTCTTACCGCAACTAACAAATATGCTTCCAAGCTATCATAAAATAGCAAGCATTGGCAAAAGGTTTCACACCTAAAGCTAGCAGATCCAAACTGCAACACCCCCGCTCAAATAGACATTCTATTAGGCAGCGATCTCATACCTCAGATAATACTCGAGGGTGTTGAGAAAATTTCAAACAAACTATTGGCACAAAATACTATTTTTGGGTGGATCCTAAGTGGACTAGTTTCGGAACCAGCTACCCCCATGACCACTCAGGTTGAAGAAATCTCAAACGAATACCTCAGTTCACAATAATCCCATTACTCTAATTTCCCCCCAAGCGGATAAGAGAATTAAAGCAGAAGCTATAGTCTTACCGCAACTAACAAATATGCTTCCAAGCTATCATATAAATAGCAAGCATTGGCAAAAGGTTTCACACCTAAAGCTAGAAGATCCCAACTGCAACACCCCCGCTCAAATAGACATTCTATTAGGCAGCGATCTCATACCTCAGATAATACTCGAGGGTGTTGAGAAAATTTCAAACAAACTATTGGCACAAAATACTATTTTTAGGTGGATCCTAAGTGGACTAGTTTCGGAACCAGCTACCACCATGACCACTCAGGTTGAGGAAATCTCAAACGAATACCTCAGTTCACAATAATCCCATTACTCTAATTTCCCCCCAAGCGGATAAGAGAATTAAAGCAGAAGTTATAGTCTTACCGCAACTAACAAATATGCTTCCAAGCTATCATATAAATAGAAAGCATTGGCAAAAGATTTTACACCTAAAGCTAGCTGATCCCAACTGCAACACCCCCGCTCAAATAGACATTCTATTAGGCAGCGATCTCATACCTCAGATAATACTCGAGGGTGTTGAGAAAATTTCAAACAAACTATTGGCACAAAATGCTATTTTTGGGTGGATCCTAAGTGGACTAGTTTCGGAACCAGTTACCACCATGACCACTCAGGTTGAGGAAATCTCAAACGAATACCTCAGTTCACAATAATCCCATTACTCTAATTTCCCCCCAAGCGGATAAGAGAATTAAAGCAGAAGCTATAGTCTTACCGCAACTAACAAATATGCTTCCAAGCTATCATATAAATAGCAAGCATTGGCAAAAGGTTTCACACCTAAAGCTAGCAGATCCCAACTGCAACACCCCCGCTCAAATAGACATTCTATTAGGCAGCGATTTAATACCTCAGATAATACTCGAGAGTGTTGAGAAAATTTCAAACAAACTATTGGCACAAAATACTATTTTTGGGTGGATCCTAAGTGGACTAGTTTCGGAACCAGTTACCACCATGACCACTCAGGTTGAGGAAATCTCAAACGAATACCTCAGTTCACAATAATCCCATTACTCTAATTTCCCCCCAAGCGGCTAAGAGAATTAAGCAGAAGCTATAGTCTTACCGCAACTAACAAATATGCTTCCAAGCTATCATATAAATAGCAAGCATTGGCAAAAGGTTTCACACCTAAAGCTAGCAGATCCCAACTGCAACACCCCCGCTCAAATAGACATTCTATTAGGCAGCGATCTCATACCTCAGATAATACTCGAGGGTGTTGGGAAAATTTCAAACAAACTATTGGCACAAATTACTATTTTTGGGTGGATCCTAAGTGGACTAGTTTCGGAACCAGTTACCACCATGACCACTCAGGTTGAGGAATTCTCAAACGAATACCTCAGTTCCCCCAAGCGGATAAGAGAATTAAAGCAGAAGCTATAGTCTTACCGCAACTAACAAATATGCTTCCAAGCTATCGTATAAATAGCAAGCATTGGCAAAAGGTTTCACACCTAAAGCTAGCAGATCCCAACTGCAACACCCCCGCTCAAATAGGCATTCTATTAGGCAGCGATCTCATACCTCAGATAATACTCGAGGGTGTTGAGAAAATTTCAAACAAACTATTGGCACAAAATACTATTTTTGGGTGGATCCTAAGTGGACTAGTTTCGGAACCAGTTACCACCATGACCACTCAGGTTGAGGAATTCTCAAACGAATACCTCAGTTCACAATAATCCCATTACTCTAATTTCCCCCCAAGCGGATAAGAGAATTAAAGCAGAAGCTATAGTCTTACCGCAACTAACAAATATGCTTCCAAGCTATCATTTAAATAGCAAGCATTGGCAAAAGGTTTCACACCTAAAGCTAGCAGATCCCAACTGCAACACCCCCGCTCAAATAGGCATTCTATTAGGCAGCGATCTCATACCTCAGATAATACTCGAGGGTGTTGGGAAAATTTCAAACAAACTATTGGCACAAAATACTATTTTTGGGTGGATCCTAAGTGGACTAGTTTCGGAACCAGTTACCACCATGACCACTCAGGTTGAGGAATTCTCAAACGAATACCTCAGTTCCCCCAAGCGGATAAGAGAATTAAAGCAGAAGCTATAGTCTTACCGCAACTAACAAATATGCTTCCAAGCTATCGTATAAATAGCAAGCATTGGCAAAAGGTTTCACACCTAAAGCTAGCAGATCCCAACTGCAACACCCCCGCTCAAATAGGCATTCTATTAGGCAGCGATCTCATACCTCAGATAATACTCGAGGGTGTTGAGAAAATTTCAAACAAACTATTGGCACAAAATACTATTTTTGGGTGGATCCTAAGTGGACTAGTTTCGGAACCAGCTACCACCATGAGGTTGAGGAAATCTCAAACGAATACCTCAGTTCACAATAATCCCATTACTCTAATTTCCCCCCAAGCGGATAAGAGGATTAAAGCAGAAGCTATAGTCTTACCGCAACTAACAAATATGCTTCCAAGCTATCATATAAATAGCAAGCATTGGCAAAAGGTTTCACACCTAAAGCTAGCAGATCCCAACTGCAACACCCCCGCTCAAATAGACATTCTATTAGGCAGCGATCTCATACCTCAGATAATACTCGAGGGTGTTGAGAAAATTTCAAACAAACTATTGGCACAAAATACTATTTTTGGGTGGATCCTAAGTGGACTAGTTTCGGAACCAGTTACCACCATGACCACTCAGGTTGAGGAATTCTCAAACGAATACCTCAGTTCCCCCAAGCGGATAAGAGAATTAAAGCAGAAGCTATAGTCTTACCGCAACTAACAAATATGCTTCCAAGCTATCGTATAAATAGCAAGCATTGGCAAAAGGTTTCACACCTAAAGCTAGCAGATCCCAACTGCAACACCCCCGCTCAAATAGACATTCTATTAGGCAGCGATCTCATACCTCAGATAATACTCGAGGGTGTTGAGAAAATTTCAAACAAACTATTGGCACAAAATACTATTTTTGGGTGGATCCTAAGTGGACTAGTTTCGGAACCAGTTACCACCATGACCACTCAGGTTGAGGAATTCTCAAACGAATACCTCAGTTCCCCCAAGCGGATAAGAGAATTAAAGCAGAAGCTATAGTCTTACCGCAACTAACAAATATGCTTCCAAGCTATTATAAAATAGCAAGCATTGGCAAAAGGTTTCACACCTAAAGCTAGCAGATCCAAACTGCAACACCCCCGCTCAAATAGACATTCTATTAGGCAGCGATCTCATACCTCAGATAATACTCGAGGGTGTTGAGAAAATTTCAAACAAACTATTGGCACAAAATACTATTTTTGGGTGGATCCTAAGTGGACTAGTTTCGGAACCAGCTACCACCATGACCACTCAGGTTGAGGAAATCTCAAACGAATACCTCAGTTCCCCCAAGCGGATAAGAGAATTAAAGCAGAAGCTATAGTCTTACCGCAACTAACAAATATGCTTCCAAGCTATCATAAAATAGCAAGCATTGGCAAAAGGTTTCACACCTAAAGCTAGCAGATCCAAACTGCAACACCCCCGCTCAAATAGACATTCTATTAGGCAGCGATCTCATACCTCAGATAATACTCGAGGGTGTTGAGAAAATTTCAAACAAACTATTGGCACAAAATACTATTTTTGGGTGGATCCTAAGTGGACTAGTTTCGGAACCAGCTACCCCCATGACCACTCAGGTTGAAGAAATCTCAAACGAATACCTCAGTTCACAATAATCCCATTACTCTAATTTCCCCCCAAGCGGATAAGAGAATTAAAGCAGAAGCTATAGTCTTACCGCAACTAACAAATATGCTTCCAAGCTATCATATAAATAGCAAGCATTGGCAAAAGGTTTCACACCTAAAGCTAGAAGATCCCAACTGCAACACCCCCGCTCAAATAGACATTCTATTAGGCAGCGATCTCATACCTCAGATAATACTCGAGGGTGTTGAGAAAATTTCAAACAAACTATTGGCACAAAATACTATTTTTAGGTGGATCCTAAGTGGACTAGTTTCGGAACCAGCTACCACCATGACCACTCAGGTTGAGGAAATCTCAAACGAATACCTCAGTTCACAATAATCCCATTACTCTAATTTCCCCCCAAGCGGATAAGAGAATTAAAGCAGAAGTTATAGTCTTTTCGCAACTAACAAATATGCTTCCAAGCTATCATATAAATAGAAAGCATTGGCAAAAGATTTTACACCTAAAGCTAGCTGATCCCAACTGCAACACCCCCGCTCAAATAGACATTCTATTAGGCAGCGATCTCATACCTCAGATAATACTCGAGGGTGTTGAGAAAATTTCAAACAAACTATTGGCACAAAATGCTATTTTTGGGTGGATCCTAAGTGGACTAGTTTCGGAACCAGTTACCACCATGACCACTCAGGTTGAGGAAATCTCAAACGAATACCTCAGTTCACAATAATCCCATTACTCTAATTTCCCCCCAAGCGGATAAGAGAATTAAAGCAGAAGCTATAGTCTTACCGCAACTAACAAATATGCTTCCAAGCTATCATATAAATAGCAAGCATTGGCAAAAGGTTTCACACCTAAAGCTAGCAGATCCCAACTGCAACACCCCCGCTCAAATAGACATTCTATTAGGCAGCGATTTAATACCTCAGATAATACTCGAGAGTGTTGAGAAAATTTCAAACAAACTATTGGCACAAAATACTATTTTTGGGTGGATCCTAAGTGGACTAGTTTCGGAACCAGTTACCACCATGACCACTCAGGTTGAGGAAATCTCAAACGAATACCTCAGTTCACAATAATCCCATTACTCTAATTTCCCCCCAAGCGGCTAAGAGAATTAAGCAGAAGCTATAGTCTTACCGCAACTAACAAATATGCTTCCAAGCTATCATATAAATAGCAAGCATTGGCAAAAGGTTTCACACCTAAAGCTAGCAGATCCCAACTGCAACACCCCCGCTCAAATAGACATTCTATTAGGCAGCGATCTCATACCTCAGATAATACTCGAGGGTGTTGGGAAAATTTCAAACAAACTATTGGCACAAAATACTATTTTTGGGTGGATCCTAAGTGGACTAGTTTCGGAACCAGTTACCACCATGACCACTCAGGTTGAGGAATTCTCAAACGAATACCTCAGTTCCCCCAAGCGGATAAGAGAATTAAAGCAGAAGCTATAGTCTTACCGCAACTAACAAATATGCTTCCAAGCTATCGTATAAATAGCAAGCATTGGCAAAAGGTTTCACACCTAAAGCTAGCAGATCCCAACTGCAACACCCCCGCTCAAATAGGCATTCTATTAGGCAGCGATCTCATACCTCAGATAATACTCGAGGGTGTTGAGAAAATTTCAAACAAACTATTGGCACAAAATACTATTTTTGGGTGGATCCTAAGTGGACTAGTTTCGGAACCAGTTACCACCATGACCACTCAGGTTGAGGAATTCTCAAACGAATACCTCAGTTCACAATAATCCCATTACTCTAATTTCCCCCCAAGCGGATAAGAGAATTAAAGCAGAAGCTATAGTCTTACCGCAACTAACAAATATGCTTCCAAGCTATCATTTAAATAGCAAGCATTGGCAAAAGGTTTCACACCTAAAGCTAGCAGATCCCAACTGCAACACCCCCGCTCAAATAGGCATTCTATTAGGCAGCGATCTCATACCTCAGATAATACTCGAGGGTGTTGGGAAAATTTCAAACAAACTATTGGCACAAAATACTATTTTTGGGTGGATCCTAAGTGGACTAGTTTCGGAACCAGTTACCACCATGACCACTCAGGTTGAGGAATTCTCAAACGAATACCTCAGTTCCCCCAAGCGGATAAGAGAATTAAAGCAGAAGCTATAGTCTTACCGCAACTAACAAATATGCTTCCAAGCTATCGTATAAATAGCAAGCATTGGCAAAAGGTTTCACACCTAAAGCTAGCAGATCCCAACTGCAACACCCCCGCTCAAATAGGCATTCTATTAGGCAGCGATCTCATACCTCAGATAATACTCGAGGGTGTTGAGAAAATTTCAAACAAACTATTGGCACAAAATACTATTTTTGGGTGGATCCTAAGTGGACTAGTTTCGGAACCAGCTACCACCATGAGGTTGAGGAAATCTCAAACGAATACCTCAGTTCAATATTATCCCATTACTCTAATTTCCCCCCAAGCGGATAAGAGGATTAAAGCAGAAGCTATAGTCTTACCGCAACTAACAAATATGCTTCCAAGCTATCATATAAATAGCAAGCATTGGCAAAAGGTTTCACACCTAAAGCTAGCAGATCCCAACTGCAACACCCCCGCTCAAATAGACATTCTATTAGGCAGCGATCTCATACCTCAGATAATACTCGAGGGTGTTGAGAAAATTTCAAACAAACTATTGGCACAAAATACTATTTTTGGGTGGATCCTAAGTGGACTAGTTTCGGAACCAGTTACCACCATGACCACTCAGGTTGAGGAATTCTCAAACGAATACCTCAGTTCCCCCAAGCGGATAAGAGAATTAAAGCAGAAGCTATAGTCTTACCGCAACTAACAAATATGCTTCCAAGCTACCATAAAATAGCAAGCATTGGCAAAAGGTTTCACACCTAAAGCTAGCAGATCCAAACTGCAACACCCCCGCTCAAATAGACATTCTATTAGGCAGCGATCTCTTACCTCAGATAATACTCGAGGGTGTTGAGAAAATTTCAAACAAACTATTGGCACAAAATACTATTTTTGGGTGGATCCTAAGTGGACTAGTTTCGGAACCAGCTACCACCATGACCACTCAGGTTGAGGAAATCTCAAACGAATACCTCAGTTCACAATAATCCCATTACTCTAATTTCCTCCCAAGCGGAGAATTAAAGCAGAAGTTATAGTCTTACCGCAACTAACAAATATGCTTCCAAGCTATCATAAAATAGCAAGCATTGGCAAAAGGTTTCACACCTAAAACTAGCAGATCCCAACTGCAACACCCCCGCTCAAATAGACATTCTATTAGGCAGCGATCTCATACCTCAGATACTACTCGAGGGTGTTGAGAAAATTTCAAACAAACTATTGGCACAAAATACTATTTTTGGGTGGATCCTAAGTGGACTAGTTTCGGAACCAGCTACCCCCATGACCACTCAGGTTGAAGAAATCTCAAACGAATACCTCAGTAACAATAATCCCATTACTCTAATTTCCCCCCAAGCGGATAAGAGAACTAAAGCACAAGCTATAGTCTTATCGCAACTAACAAATATGCTTCCAAGCTATCATATAAATAGCAAGCATTGGCAAAAGGTTTCACACCTAAAGCTAGAACATCCCAACTGCAACACCCCCGCTCAAATAGACATTCTATTAGGCAGCGATCTCATACCTCAGATAATACTCGAGGGTGTTGAGAAAATTTCAAACAAACTATTGGCACAAAATACTATTTTTAGGTGGATCCTAAGTGGACTAGTTTCGGAACCAGCTACCACCATGACCACTCAGGTTGAGGAAATCTCAAACGAATACCTCAGTTCACAATAATCCCATTACTCTAATTTCCCCCCAAGCGGATAAGAGAATTAAAGCAGAAGCTATAGTCTTACCGCAACTAACAAATATGCTTCCAAGCTATCATTTAAATAGCAAGCATTGGCAAAAGCTTTCACACCTAAAGCTAGCAGATCCCAACTGCAACACCCCCGCTCAAATAGACATTATATTAGGCAGCGATCTCATACCTCAGATAATACTCGAGGGTGTTGAGAAAATTTCAAACAAACTATTGGCACAAAATACTATTTTTGGGTGGATCCTAAGTGGACTAGTTTCGGAACCAGCTACCACCATGAGGTTGAGGAAATCTCAAACGAATACCTCAGTTCACAATAATCATATTACTCTAATTTCCCCCCAAGCGGATAAGAGAATTAAAGCAGAAGCTATAGTCTTACCGCAACTAACAATCATGCTTCCAAGCTATCATATAAATAGCAAGCATTGGCAAAAGGTTTCACACCTAAAGCCAGAAGATCCCAACTGCAACACCCCCGCTCAAATAGACATTCTATTAGGCAGCGATCTCATACCTCAGATAATACTCGAGGGTGTTGAGAAAATTTCAAACAAACTATTGGCACAAAATACTATTTTTGGGTGGATCCTAAGTGGACTAGTTTTGGAACCAGTTACCACCATGACCACTCAGGTTGAGGAAATCTCAAACGAATACCTCAGTAACAATAATCCCATTATTCTAATTTCCCCCAAAGCGGATAAGAGAATTAAAGCAGAAGTTATAGTCTTACCGCAACTAACAAATATGCTTCCAAGCTATCATAAAATAGCAAGCATTGGCAAAAGGTTTCACACCTAAAGCTAGCAGATCCCAACTGCAACACCCCCGCTCAAATAGACATTATATTAGGCAGCGATCTCATACCTCAGATAATACTCGAGGGTGTTGAGAAAATTTCAAACAAACTATTGGCACAAAATACTATTTTTGGGTGGATCCTAAGTGGACTAGTTTCGGAACCAGCTACCACCATGACCACTCAGGTTGAGGAAATCTCAAACGAATACCTCAGTTCACAATAATCCCATTACTCTAATTTCCCCCCAAGCGGATAAGAGAATTAAAGCAGAAGCTATAGTCTTACCGCAACTAACAAATATGCTTCCAAGCTATCATATAAATGGCAAGCATTGGCAAAAGGTTTCACACCTAAAGCTAGCAGATCCCAACTGCAACACCCCCGCTCAAATAGACATTCTATTAGGCAGCGATCACATACCTCAGATAATACTCGAGGGTGTTGAGAAAATTTCAAACAAACTATTGGCACAAAATACTATTTTTGGGTGGATCCTAAGTGGACTAGTTTTGGAACCAGTTACCACCATGACCACTCAGGTTGAGGAAATCTCAAACGAATACCTCAGTTCACAATAATCCCATTATTCTAATTTCCTCCCAAGCGGATAAGAGAATTAAAGCAGAAGCTATAGTCTTACCTCAACTAACAAATATGCTTCCAAGCTATCATATAAATAGCAAGCATTGGCAAAAGGTTTCACACCTAATGCTAGCAGATCCCAACTGCAACACCCCCGTTCAAATAGACATTCAATTAGGCAGCGATCTCATACCTCAGATAATACTCGAGGGTGTTGAGAAAATTTCAAACAAACTATTGGCACAAAATACTACTTTTGGGTGGATCCTAAGTGGACTAGTTTCGGAACCAGTTACCACCATGACCACTCAGGTTGAGGAAATCTCAAACGAATACCTCAGTTCACAATAATCCCATTACTCTAATTTCCCCCCAAGCGGATAAGAGAATTAAAGCAGAAGCTATAGTCTTACCGCAACTAACAAATATGCTTCTAGGCTATCATATAAATAGCAAGCATTGGCAAAAGGTTTCACACCTAAAGCTAGCAGATCCCAACTGCAACACCCCCGCTCAAAAAGACATTCTATTAGGCAGCGATCTCATACCTCAGATAATTCTCGAGGGTGTTGAGAAAATTTCAAACAAACTATTGGCACAAAATACTATTTCTGGGTGGATCCTAAGTGGACTAGTTTCGGAACCACCTACCACCATGACCACTCAGGTTGAGGAAATCTCAAACGAATACCTCAGTTCACAATAATCCCATTACTCTAATTTCCCCCCAAGCGGATAAGAGAACTAAAGCAGAAGCTATAGTCTTACCGCAACTAACAAATATGCTTCCAAGCTATCATATAAATAGCAAGCATAGGCAAAAGAATTCACACCTAAAGCTAACAGATCCCAACTGCAACACCCCCGCTCAAATAGACATTCTATTAGGCAGCGATCTCATACCTCAGATAATTCTCGAGGGTGTTGAGAAAATTTCAAACAAACTATTGGCACAAAATACTATTTCTGGGTGGATCCTAAGTGGACTAGTTTCGGAACCAGCTACCACCATGACCACTCAGGTTGAAGAAATCTCAAACGAATACCTCAGTTCACAACAATCCCATTACTCTAATTTCCCCCCAAGCAGATAAGAGAATTAACGAAGAAGCTATAGTCTTACCGAAACTAACAAATATGCTTCCAAGCTATCATATAAATAGCAAGCATTGGCAAAAGGTTTCACACCTAAAGCTAGCAGATCCCAACTGCAACAGCCCCGCTCAAATAGACATTCTATTAGGCAGCGATCTCATACCTCAGATAATTCTCGAGGGTGTTGAGAAAATTTCAAACAAACTATTGGCACAAAATACTATTTCTGGGTGGATCCTAAGTGGACTAGTTTCGGAACCAGCTACCACCATGACCACTCAGGTTGAGGAAATCTCAAACGAATACCTCAGTTCACAATAATCCCATTACTCTAATTTCCCCCCAAGCGGATAAGAGAACTAAAGCAGAAGCTATAGTCTTACCGCAACTAACAAATATGCTTCCAAGCTATCATATAAATAGCAAGCATTGGCAAAAGGTTTCACACCTAAAGCTAGCAGATCCCAACTGCAACACCCCCGCTCAAATAGACATTCTATTAGGCAGCGATCTCGTACCTCAGATAATACTCGAGGGTGTTGAGAAAATTTCAAACAAACTATTGGCACAAAATACTATTTTTGGGTGGATCATAAGTGGACTAGTTTCGGAACAAGTTACCACCATGACCACTCAGGTTGAGGAAATCTCAAACGAATACCTCAGTTCACAATAATCCCATTACTCTAATTTCCCCCTCAAGCGGATAAGAGGATTAAAGCAGAAGCTATAGTCTTACCGCAACTAACAAATATGCTTCCAAGCTATCATATAAATAGCAAGCATTGGCAAAAGGTTTCACACCTAAAGCTAGCAGATCCCAACTGCAACACCCCCGCTCAAATAGACATTCTATTAGGCAGCGATCTCATACCTCAGATACTACTCGAGGGTGTTGAGAAAATTTCAAACAAACTATTGGCACAAAATACTATTTTTGGGTGGATCCTAAGTGGACTAGTTTCGGAACCAGCTACCCCCATGACCACTCAGGTTGAAGAAATCTCAAACGAATACCTCAGTAACAATAATCCCATTACTCTAATTTCCCCCCAAGCGGATAAGAGAACTAAAGCACAAGCTATAGTCTTATCGCAACTAACAAATATGCTTCCAAGCTATCATATAAATAGCAAGCATTGGCAAAAGGTTTCACACCTAAAGCTAGAACATCCCAACTGCAACACCCCCGCTCAAATAGACATTCTATTAGGCAGCGATCTCATACCTCAGATAATACTCGAGGGTGTTGAGAAAATTTCAAACAAACTATTGGCACAAAATACTATTTTTAGGTGGATCCTAAGTGGACTAGTTTCGGAACCAGCTACCACCATGACCACTCAGGTTGAGGAAATCTCAAACGAATACCTCAGTTCACAATAATCCCATTACTCTAATTTCCCCCCAAGCGGATAAGAGAATTAAAGCAGAAGCTATAGTCTTACCGCAACTAACAAATATGCTTCCAAGCTATCATTTAAATAGCAAGCATTGGCAAAAGCTTTCACACCTAAAGCTAGCAGATCCCAACTGCAACACCCCCGCTCAAATAGACATTATATTAGGCAGCGATCTCATACCTCAGATAATACTCGAGGGTGTTGAGAAAATTTCAAACAAACTATTGGCACAAAATACTATTTTTGGGTGGATCCTAAGTGGACTAGTTTCGGAACCAGCTACCACCATGAGGTTGAGGAAATCTCAAACGAATACCTCAGTTCACAATAATCATATTACTCTAATTTCCCCCCAAGCGGATAAGAGAATTAAAGCAGAAGCTATAGTCTTACCGCAACTAACAATCATGCTTCCAAGCTATCATATAAATAGCAAGCATTGGCAAAAGGTTTCACACCTAAAGCCAGAAGATCCCAACTGCAACACCCCCGCTCAAATAGACATTCTATTAGGCAGCGATCTCATACCTCAGATAATACTCGAGGGTGTTGAGAAAATTTCAAACAAACTATTGGCACAAAATACTATTTTTGGGTGGATCCTAAGTGGACTAGTTTTGGAACCAGTTACCACCATGACCACTCAGGTTGAGGAAATCTCAAACGAATACCTCAGTAACAATAATCCCATTATTCTAATTTCCCCCAAAGCGGATAAGAGAATTAAAGCAGAAGTTATAGTCTTACCGCAACTAACAAATATGCTTCCAAGCTATCATAAAATAGCAAGCATTGGCAAAAGGTTTCACACCTAAAGCTAGCAGATCCCAACTGCAACACCCCCGCTCAAATAGACATTATATTAGGCAGCGATCTCATACCTCAGATAATACTCGAGGGTGTTGAGAAAATTTCAAACAAACTATTGGCACAAAATACTATTTTTGGGTGGATCCTAAGTGGACTAGTTTCGGAACCAGCTACCACCATGACCACTCAGGTTGAGGAAATCTCAAACGAATACCTCAGTTCACAATAATCCCATTACTCTAATTTCCCCCCAAGCGGATAAGAGAATTAAAGCAGAAGCTATAGTCTTACCGCAACTAACAAATATGCTTCCAAGCTATCATATAAATGGCAAGCATTGGCAAAAGGTTTCACACCTAAAGCTAGCAGATCCCAACTGCAACACCCCCGCTCAAATAGACATTCTATTAGGCAGCGATCACATACCTCAGATAATACTCGAGGGTGTTGAGAAAATTTCAAACAAACTATTGGCACAAAATACTATTTTTGGGTGGATCCTAAGTGGACTAGTTTTGGAACCAGTTACCACCATGACCACTCAGGTTGAGGAAATCTCAAACGAATACCTCAGTTCACAATAATCCCATTATTCTAATTTCCTCCCAAGCGGATAAGAGAATTAAAGCAGAAGCTATAGTCTTACCTCAACTAACAAATATGCTTCCAAGCTATCATATAAATAGCAAGCATTGGCAAAAGGTTTCACACCTAATGCTAGCAGATCCCAACTGCAACACCCCCGTTCAAATAGACATTCTATTAGGCAGCGATCTCATACCTCAGATAATACTCGAGGGTGTTGAGAAAATTTCAAACAAACTATTGGCACAAAATACTATTTTTGGGTGGATCCTAAGTGGACTAGTTTCGGAACCAGTTACCACCATGACCACTCAGGTTGAGGAAATCTCAAACGAATACCTCAGTTCACAATAATCCCATTACTCTAATTTCCCCCCAAGCGGATAAGAGAATTAAAGCAGAAGCTATAGTCTTACCGCAACTAACAAATATGCTTCTAGGCTATCATATAAATAGCAAGCATTGGCAAAAGGTTTCACACCTAAAGCTAGCAGATCCCAACTGCAACACCCCCGCTCAAAAAGACATTCTATTAGGCAGCGATCTCATACCTCAGATAATTCTCGAGGGTGTTGAGAAAATTTCAAACAAACTATTGGCACAAAATACTATTTCTGGGTGGATCCTAAGTGGACTAGTTTCGGAACCACCTACCACCATGACCACTCAGGTTGAGGAAATCTCAAACGAATACCTCAGTTCACAATAATCCCATTACTCTAATTTCCCCCCAAGCGGATAAGAGAACTAAAGCAGAAGCTATAGTCTTACCGCAACTAACAAATATGCTTCCAAGCTATCATATAAATAGCAAGCATAGGCAAAAGAATTCACACCTAAAGCTAACAGATCCCAACTGCAACACCCCCGCTCAAATAGACATTCTATTAGGCAGCGATCTCATACCTCAGATAATTCTCGAGGGTGTTGAGAAAATTTCAAACAAACTATTGGCACAAAATACTATTTCTGGGTGGATCCTAAGTGGACTAGTTTCGGAACCAGCTACCACCATGACCACTCAGGTTGAAGAAATCTCAAACGAATACCTCAGTTCACAACAATCCCATTACTCTAATTTCCCCCCAAGCAGATAAGAGAATTAACGAAGAAGCTATAGTCTTACCGAAACTAACAAATATGCTTCCAAGCTATCATATAAATAGCAAGCATTGGCAAAAGGTTTCACACCTAAAGCTAGCAGATCCCAACTGCAACAGCCCCGCTCAAATAGACATTCTATTAGGCAGCGATCTCATACCTCAGATAATTCTCGAGGGTGTTGAGAAAATTTCAAACAAACTATTGGCACAAAATACTATTTCTGGGTGGATCCTAAGTGGACTAGTTTCGGAACCAGCTACCACCATGACCACTCAGGTTGAGGAAATCTCAAACGAATACCTCAGTTCACAATAATCCCATTACTCTAATTTCCCCCCAAGCGGATAAGAGAACTAAAGCAGAAGCTATAGTCTTACCGCAACTAACAAATATGCTTCCAAGCTATCATATAAATAGCAAGCATTGGCAAAAGGTTTCACACCTAAAGCTAGCAGATCCCAACTGCAACACCCCCGCTCAAATAGACATTCTATTAGGCAGCGATCTCGTACCTCAGATAATACTCGAGGGTGTTGAGAAAATTTCAAACAAACTATTGGCACAAAATACTATTTTTGGGTGGATCATAAGTGGACTAGTTTCGGAACAAGTTACCACCATGACCACTCAGGTTGAGGAAATCTCAAACGAATACCTCAGTTCACAATAATCCCATTACTCTAATTTCCCCCTCAAGCGGATAAGAGGATTAAAGCAGAAGCTATAGTCTTACCGCAACTAACAAATATGCTTCCAAGCTATCATATAAATAGCAAGCATTGGCAAAAGGTTTCACACCTAAAGCTAGCAGATCCCAACTGCAACACCCCCGCTCAAATAGACATTCTATTAGGCAGCGATCTCATACCTCAGATAATACTCGAGGGTGTTGAGAAAATTTCAAACAAACTATTGGCACAAAATACTATTTTTGGGTGGATCCTAAGTGGACTAGTTTCGGAACCAGTTACCACCATGACCACTCAGGTTGAGGAAATCTCAAACGAATACCTCAGTTCACAATAATCCCATTACTCTAATTTCCCCCCAAGCGGATAAGAGAATTGAAGCAGAAGCTATAGTCTTACCGCAACTAACAAGTATGCTTCCAAGCTATCATATAAATAGCAAGCAAGATAATACTCGAGGGTGTTGCGAAAATTTCAAACAAATTATTGGCACAAAATACTATTTTTGGGTGGATCCTAAGTGGACTAGTTTCGGAACCAGTTACCACCATGACCACTCAGGTTGAAGAAATCTCAAACGAATACCTCAGTTCACAATAATCCCATTACTCTAATTTCCCCCCAAGCGGATAAGAGAATTAACGAAGAAGCTATAGTCTTACCGAAACTAACAAATATGCTTCCAAGCTATCATATAAATAGCAAGCATTGGCAAAAGGTTTCACACCTAAAGCTAGCAGATCCCAACTGCAACAGCCCCGCTCAAATAGACATTCTATTAAGCAGCGATCTCATACCTCAGATAATACTCGAGGGTGTTGAGAAAATTTCAAACAAACTATTGGCACAAAATACTATTTTTGGGTGGATCCTAAGTGGACTAGTTTCGGAACCAGTTACCACCATGACCACTCAGGTTGAAGAAATCGCAAACGAATACCTCAGTTCACAATAATCCCATTACTCTTATTTCCCCCCAAGCGGATAAGAGAATTAAAGCAGAAACTATAGTCTTACCGCAACTAACAAATATGCTTCCAAGCTATCATTTAAATAGCAAGCATTGGCAAAAGGTTTCACACCTAAAGCTAGCAGATCCCAACTGCAACACCCCCGCTCAAATAGACATTCTATTAGGCAGCGATCTCATACCTCAGATAATACTCGAGGTTGTTGAGAAAATTTCAAACAAACTATTGGCACAAAATACTATTTTTGGGTGGATCCTAAGTGGACTAGTTTCGGAACCAGTTACCACCATGACCACTCAGGTTGAGGAAATCTCAAACGAATACCTCAGTTCACAATAATCCCATTACTCTAATTTCCCCCCAAGCGGATAAGAGAATTAAAGCAGAAGCTATAGTCTTACCGCAACTAACAAAACTGCTTCCAAGCTATCATATAAATAGCAAGCATTGGCAAAAGGTTTCACACCTAAAGCTAGCAGATCCCAACTGCAACACCCCCGCTCAAATAGACATTCTATTAGGCAGCGATCTCATACCTCAGATAATACTCGAGGGTGTTGAGAAAATTTCAAACAAACTATTGGCACAAAATACTATTTTTGGGTGGATCCTAAGTGGACTAGTTTTGGAACCAGTTACCACCATGACCACTCAGGTTGAGGAAATCTCAAACGAATACCTCAGTTCACAATAATCCCATTATTCTAATTTCCTCCCAAGCGGATAAGAGAATTAAAGCAGAAGCTATAGTCTTACCTCAATTAACAAATATGCTTCCAAGCTATCATATAAATAGCAAGCATTGGCAAAAGGTTTCACACCTAATGCTAGCAGATCCCAACTGCAACACCCCCGTTCAAATAGACATTTTATTAGGCAGCGATCTCATACCTCAGATAATACTCGAGGGTGTTGAGAAAATTTCAAACAAACTATTGGCACAAAATACTATTTTTGGGTGGATCCTAAGTGGACTAGTTTCGGAACCAGTTACCACCATGACCACTCAGGTTGAGGAAATCTCAAACGAATACCTCAGTTCACAATAATCCCATTACTCTAATTTCCCCCCAAGCGGATAAGAGAATTAAAGCAGAAGCTATAGTCTTACCGCAACTAACAAATATGCTTCTAGGCTATCATATAAATAGCAAGCATTGGCAAAAGGTTTCACACCTAAAGCTAGCAGATCCCAACTGCAACACCCCCGCTCAAATAGACATTCTATTAGGCAGCGATCTCATACCTCAGATAATTCTCGAGGGTGTTGAGAAAATTTCAAACAAACTATTGGCACAAAATACTATTTTTGGGTGGATCCTAAGTGGACTAGTTTCGGAACCAGTTACCACCATGACCACTCAGGTTGCGGAAATCTCAAACGAATACCTCAGTTCACAATAATCCCATTACTCTAATTTCCCCCCAAGCGGATAAGAGAACTAAAGCAGAAGCTATAGTCTTACCGCAACTAACAAATATGCTTCCAAGCTATCATATAAATAGCAAGCATTGGCAAAAGAATTCACACCTAAAGCTAGCAGATCCCAACTGCAACACCCCCGCTCAAATAGACATTCTATTAGGCAGCGATCTCATACCTCAGATAATTCTCG
This sequence comes from Bactrocera oleae, assembly GCF_042242935.1. Classification (NCBI taxonomy): domain Eukaryota; kingdom Metazoa; phylum Arthropoda; class Insecta; order Diptera; family Tephritidae; genus Bactrocera; species Bactrocera oleae. The sequence goes on along the minus strand of NC_091541.1, from coordinate 11,316,217 downwards.
AGGGTGTTGAGAAAATTTCAAACAAACTATTGGCACAAAATACTATTACTGGGTGGATCCTAAGTGGACTAGTTTCGGAACCAGCTACCACCATGACCACTCAGGTTGAGGAAATCTCAAACGAATACCTGAGTTCACAATAATCCCATTACTCTAATTTTCCCCCAAGCGGATAAGAGAACTAAAGCAGAAGCTATAGTCTTACCGCAACTAACAAATATGCTTCCAAGCTATCATATAAATAGCAAGCATTGGCAAAAGGTTTCACACCTAAAGCTATCAGATCCCAACTGCAACACCCCCGCTCAAATAGACATTCTATTAGGCAGCGATCTCATACCTCAGATAATACTCGAGGGTGTTGAGAAAATTTCAAACAAACTATTGGCACAAAATACTATTTTTGGGTGGATCATAAGTGGACTAGTTTCGGAACAAGTTACCACCATGACCACTCAGGTTGAGGAAATCTCAAACGAATACCTCAGTTCACAATAATCCCATTACTCTAATTTCCCCCCAAGCGGATAAGAGGATTAAAGCAGAAGCTATAGTCTTACCGCAACTAACAAATATGCTTCCAAGCTATCATATAAATAGCAAGCATTGGCAAAAGGTTTCACACCCAAAGCTAGCAGATCCCAACTGCAACACCCCCGCTCAAATAGACATTCTATTAGGCAGCGATCTCATACCTCAGATAATACTAGAGGGTGTTGAGAAAATTTCAAACAAACTACTGGCACAAAATACTATTTTTGGGTGGATCCTAAGTGGACTAGTTTCGGAACCAGTTACCACCATGACCACTCAGGTTGAGGAAATCTCAAACGAATACCTCAGTTCACAATAATCCCATTACTCTAATTTCCCCCCAAGCGGATAAGAGAATTGAAGCAGAAGCTATAGTCTTGCCGCAACTAACAAGTATGCTTCCAAGCTATCATATAAATAGCAAGCAAGATAATACTCGAGGGTGTTGCGAAAATTTCAAACAAACTATTGGCACAAAACACTATTTTTGGGTGGATCCTAAGTGGACTAGTTTCGGAACCAGTTACCACCATGACCACTCAGGTTGAAGAAATCTCAAACGAATACCTCAGTTCACAATAATCCCATTACTCTAATTTCCCCCCAAGCGGATAAGAGAATTAACGAAGAAGCTATAGTCTTACCGAAACTAACAAATATGCTTCCAAGCTATCATATAAATAGCAAGCATTGGCAAAAGGTTTCACACCTAAAGCTAGCAGATCCCAACTGCAACAGCCCCGCTCAAATAGACATTCTATTAAGCAGCGATCTCATACCTCAGATAATACTCGAGGGTGTTGAGAAAATTTCAAACAAACTATTGGCACAAAATACTATTTTTGGGTGGATCCTAAGTGGACTAGTTTCGGAACCAGTTACCACCATGACCACTCAGGTTGAAGAAATCGCAAACGAATACCTCAGTTCACAATAATCCCATTACTCTAATTTCCCCCCAAGCGGATAAGAGAATTAAAGCAGAAACTATAGTCTTACCGCAACTAACAAATATGCTTCCAAGCTATCATTTAAATAGCAAGCATTGGCAAAAGGTTTCACACCTAAAGCTAGCAGATCCCAACTGCAACACCCCCGCTCAAATAGACATTCTATTAGGCAGCGATCTCATACCTCAGATAATACTCGAGGTTGTTGAGAAAATTTCAAACAAACTATTGGCACAAAATACTATTTTTGGGTGGATCCTAAGTGGACTAGTTTCGGAACCAGTTACCACCATGACCACTCAGGTTGAGGAAATCTCAAACGAATACCTCAGTTCACAATAATCCCATTACTCTAATTTCCCCCCAAGCGGATAAGAGAATTAAAGCAGAAGCTATAGTCTTACCGCAACTAACAAAACTGCTTCCAAGCTATCATATAAATAGCAAGCATTGGCAAAAGGTTTCACACTTAAAGCTAGCAGATCCCAACTGCAACACCCCCGCTCAAATAGACATTCTATTAGGCAGCGATCTCATACCTCAGATAATACTCGAGGGTGTTGAGAAAATTTCAAACAAACTATTGGCACAAAATACTTTTTTTGGGTGGATCCTAAGTGGACTAGTTTCGGAACCAGCTACCACCATGACCACTCAGGTTGAGGAAATCTCAAACGAATACCTCAGTAACAATAATCCCATTATTCTAATTTCCCCCAAAGCGGATAAGAGAATTAAAGCAGAAGTTATAGTCTTACCGCAACTAACAAATATGCTTCCAAGCTATTATAAAATAGCAAGCATTGGCAAAAGGTTTCACACCTAAAGCTAGCAGATCCCAACTGCAACACCCCCGCTCAAATAGACATTATATTAGGCAGCGATCTCATACCTCAGATAATACTCGAGGGTGTTGAGAAAATTTCAAACAAACTATTGGCACAAAATACTATTTTTGGGTGGATCATAAGTGGACTAGTTTCGGAACCAGTTACCACCATGACCACTGAGGTTGAGGAAATCTCAAACGAATACCTCAGTTCGCAATAATCCCATTACTCTAATTTCCCCCCAAGCGGATAACAGGATTAAAGCAGAAGCTATAGTCTTACCGCAACTAACAAATATGCTTCCAAGCTATCATACAAATAGCAAGCATTGGCAAAAGGTTGCACACCTAAAGCTAGCAGATCCCAACTGCAATACCCCCGCTCAAATAGACATTCTATTAGGCAGCGATCTCATACCTCAGATAATACTCGAGGTTGTTGAGAAAATTTCAAACAAGCTATTGGCACAAAATACTATTTTTGGGTGGATCCTAAGTGGACTAGTTTCGGAACCAGTTACCACCATGACCACTCAGGTTCAGGAAATCTCAAACGAATACCTCAGTTCACAATAATCCCATTACTCTAATTTCCCCCCAAGCGGATAAGAGAATTAAAGCAGAAGCTATAGTCTTACCGCAACTAACAAAAATGCTTCCAAGCTATCATATAAATAGCAAGCATTGGCAAAAGGTTTCACACTTAAAGCTAGCAGATCCCAACTGCAACACCCCCGCTCAAATAGACATTCTATTAGGCAGCGAACTCATACCTCAGATAATACTCGAGGGTGTTGAGAAAATTTCAAACAAACTATTGGCACAAAATACTATTTTTGGGTGGATCCTAAGTGGATTAGTTTCGGAACCAGTTACCACCATGACCACTCAGGTTGAGGAAATCTCAAACGAATACCTCAGTTCACAATAATCCCATTACTCTAATTTCCCCCCAAGCGGATAAGAGAATTGAAGCAGAAGCTATAGTCTTACCGCAACTAACAAGTATGCTTCCAAGCTATCATATAAATAGCAAGCAAGATAATACTCGAGGGTGTTGCGAAAATTTCAAACAAACTATTGGCACAAAATATTATTTTTGGGTGGATCCTAAGTGGACTAGTTTCGAAACCAGCTTCCACCATGACCACTCAGGTTGAGGAAATCTCAAACGAATACCTCAGTTCACAATAATCCCATTACTCTAATTTCCCCCCAAGCGGATAAGAGAATTAAAGCAGAAACTATAGTCTTACCGCAACTAACAAATATGCTTCCAAGCTATCATTTAAATAGCAAGCATTGGCAAAAGGTTTCACACCTAAAGCTAGCAGATCCCAACTGCAACACCCCCGCTCAAATAGACATTCTATTAGGCAGCGATCTCATACCTCAGATAATACTCGAGGGTGTTGAGAAAATTTCAAACAAACTGTTGGCACAAAATACTATTTTTGGGTGGATCCTAAGTGGACTAGTTTCGGAACCAGTTACCACCATGACCACTCAGGTTGAAAAAATCTCAAACGAATACCTCAGTTCACAATAATCCCATTACTCTAATTTCCCCCCAAGCGGATAAGAGAATTAAAGCAGAAGCTATAGTCTTGCCGCAACTAACAAATATGCTTCCAAGCTATCATATAAATAGCAAGCATAGGCAAAAGGTTTCACACCTGATGCTAGCAGATCCCAACTGCAACACCCTCGCTCAAATAGACATTCTATTAGGCAGCGATCTCATTCCTCAGATAATACTCGAGTGTGTTGAGAAAATTTCAAACAAACTATTGGCACAAAATACTATTTTTAGGTGGATCCTAAGTGGATTAGTTTCGGAACCAGTTACCACCATGACCACTCAGGTTGAGGAAATCTCAAACGAATACCTCAGTTCACAATAATCCCATTACTCTAATTCCCCCCCAAGCGGATAAGAGAATTAAAGCAGAAGCTATAGTCTTACCGCAACTAACAAAAATGCTTCCAAGCTATCATATAAATAGCAAGAATTGGCAAAAGGTTTCACACTTAAAGCTAGCAGATCCCAGCTGCAACACCCCCGCTCAAATAGACATTCTATTAGGCAGCGATCTCATACCTCAGATAATACTCGAGGGTGTTGAGAAAATTTCAAACAAACTATTGGCACAAAATACTATTTTTGGGTGGATCCTAAGTGGATTAGTTTCGGAACCAGTTACCACCATGACCACTCAGGTTGAGGAAATCTCAAACGAATACCTCAGTTCACAATAATCCCATTACTCTAATTTCCCCCCATGCGGATAAGAGAATTAACGCAGAAGCTATAGTCTTACCGGAACTAACAAATATGCTTCCAAGCTATCATATAAATAGCAAGCATTGGCAAAAGGTTTCACACCTAAAGCTAGCAGATCCCAACTGCAACACCCCCGCTCAAATAGACATTCTATTAGGCAGCGATTTCATACCTCAGATAATACTCGAGGGTGTTGAGAAAATTTCAAACAAACTATTGGCAAAAAATACTATTTTTGGGTGGATCCTAAGTGGACTAGTTTCGGAACCAGTTACCACCATGACCACTCAGGTTGAAAAAATCTCAAACGAATACCTCAGTTCACAATAATCCCATTACTCTAATTTCCCCCCAAGCGGATAAGAGAATTAAAGCAGAAGCTATAGTCTTACCGCAACTAAAAAATATGCTTCCAAGCTATCATATAAATAGCAAGCATTGGCAAAAGGTTTCACACCTGATGCTAGCAGATCCCAACTGCAACACCCTCGCTCAAATAGACATTCTATTAGGCAGCGATCTCATACCTCAGATAATACTCGAGGGTGTTGAGAAAATTTCAAACAAACTATTGGCACAAAATACTATTTTTGGGTGGATCCTAAGTGGATTAGTTTCGGAACCAGTTACCACCATGACCACTCAGGTTGAGGAAATCTCAAACGAATACCTCAGTTCACAATAATCCCATTACTCTAATTTCCCCCCAAGCGGATAAGAGAATTAAAGCAGAAGCTAAAGCCTTACCGCAACTAACAAAAATGCTTCCAAGCTATTATATAAATAGCAAGCATTGGCAAAAGGTTTCACACTTAAAGCTAGCAGATCCCAACTGCAACACCCCCGCTCATATAGACATTCTATTAGGAAGCGATCTCATACCTCAGATAATTCTCGAGGGTGTTGAGAAAATATCAAACAAACTATTGGCACAAAATACTATTTCTGGGTGGATCCTAAGTGGACTAGTTTCGGAACCAGTTACCAGCATGACCACTCAGGTTGAGGAAATCTCAAACGAATACCTCAGTTCACAATAATCCCATTACTCTAATTTCCCCCCAAGCGGATAAGAGAATTAAAGCAGAAGCTAAAGCCTTACCGCAACTAACAAAAATGCTTCCAAGCTATTATATAAATAGCAAGCATTGGCAAAAGGTTTCACACTTAAAGCTAGCAGATCCCAACTGCAACACCCCCGCTTAAATAGACATTCTATTAGGCAGCGATCTCATACCTCAGATAATTCTCGAGGGTGTTGAGAAAATATCAAACAAACTATTGGCACAAAATACTATTTCTGGGTGGATCCTAAGTGGACTAGTTTCGGAACCAGCTACCACCATGACCACTCAGGTTGAGGAAATCTCAAACGAATACCTCAGTTCACAATAATCCCATTACTCTAATTTCCCCCCAAGCGGATAGGAGAACTAAAGCAGAAGCTATAGTCTTACCGCAACTAACAAATATGCTTCCAAGCTATCATATAAATAGCAAGCATTGGCAAAAGGTTTCACACCTAAAGCTAGCAGATCCCAACTGCAACACGCCCGCTCAAATAGACATTATATTAAGCAGCGATCTCATACCTCAGATAATACTCGAGGGTGTTGAGAAAATTTCAAACAAACTATTGGCACAAAATACTATTTTTGGGTGGATCCTAAATGGACTAGTTTCGGAACCAGTTACCACCATGACCACTCAGGTTGAGGAAATCTCAAACGAATACCTCAGTTCACAATAATCCCATTACTCTAATTTCCCCCAAGCGGATAAGAGAACTAAAGCAGAAGCTATAGTCTTACCGCAACTAACAAATATGCTTCCAAGCTATCATATAAATAGCAAGCAAGATAATACTCGAGGGTGTTGCGAAAATTTCAAACAAACTATTGGCACAAAATACTATTTTTGGGTGGATCCTAAGTGGACTAGTTTCGGAACCAGTTACCACCATGACCACTCAGGTTGAGGAAATCTCAAACGAATACCTCAGTTCACAATAATCCCATTACTCTAATTTCCCCCCAAGCGGATAGGAGAACTAAAGCAGAAGCTATAGTCTTACCGCAACTAACAAATATGCTTCCAAGCTATCATATAAATAGCAAGCATTGGCAAAAGGTTTCACACCTAAAGCTAGCAGATCCCAACTGCAACACGCCCGCTCAAATAGACATTCTATTAAGCAGCGATCTCATACCTCAGATAATACTCGAGGGTGTTGAGAAAATTTCAAACAAACTATTGGCACAAAATACTATTTTTGGGTGGATCCTAAATGGACTAGTTTCGGAACCAGTTACCACCATGACCACTCAGGTTGAGGAAATCTCAAACGAATACCTCAGTTCACAATAATCCCATTACTCTAATTTCCCCCAAGCGGATAAGAGAACTAAAGCAGAAGCTATAGTCTTACCGCAACTAACAAATATGCTTCCAAGCTATCATATAAATAGCAAGCAAGATAATACTCGAGGGTGTTGCGAAAATTTCAAACAAACTATTGGCACAAAATACTATTTTTGGGTGGATCCTAAGTGGACTAGTTTCGGAACCAGTTACCACCATGACCACTCAGGTTGAGGAAATCTCAAACGAATACCTCAGTTCACAATAATCCCATTACTCTAATTTCCCCCAAGCGGATAAGAGAACTAAAGCAGAAGCTATAGTCTTACCGCAACTAACAAATATGCTTCCAAGCTATCATATAAATAGCAAGCAAGATAATACTCGAGGGTGTTGAGAAAATTTCAAACAAACTATTGGCACAAAATACTATTTTTGGGTGGATCCTAAATGGACTAGTTTCGGAACCAGTTACCACCATGACCACTCAGGTTGAGGAAATCTCAAACGAATACCTCAGTTCACAATAATCCCATTACTCTAATTTCCCCCCAAGCGGATAAGAGAACTAAAGCAGAAGCTATAGTCTTACCGCAACTAACAAATATGCTTCCAAGCTATCATATAAATAGCAAGCATTGGCAAAAGGTTTCACACCTAAAGCTAGCAGATCCCAACTGCAACACGCCCGCTCAAATAGACATTCTATTAGGCAGCGATCTCATACCTCAGATAATACTCGAGGGTGTTGAGAAAATTTCAAACAAACTATTGGCACAAAATACTATTTTTGGGTGGATCCTAAGTGGATTAGTTTTGGAACCAGTTACCACCATGACCACTCAGGTTGAAGAAATCTCAAACGAATACCTCAGTTCACAATAATCCCATTACTCTAATATCCCCCCAAGCGGATAAGAGAATTGAAGCAGAAGCTATAGTCTTACCGCAACTAACAAGTATGCTTCCAAGCTATCATATAAATAGCAAGCAAGATAATACTCGAGGGTGTTGCGAAAATTTCAAACAAACTATTGGCACAAAATACTATTTTTGGGTGGATCCTAAGTGGACTAGTTTCGGAACCAGTTACCACCATGACCACTCAGGTTAAAGAAATCTCAAACGAATACCTCAGTTCACAATAATCCCATTACTCTAATTTCCCCCCAAGCGGATAAGAGAATTAACGCAGAAGCTATAGTCTTACCGAAACTAACAAATATGCTTCCAAGCTATCATATAAATAGCAAGCATTGGCAAAAGGTTTCACACCTAAAGCTAGCAGATCCCAACTGCAAAAGCCCCGCTCAAATAGACATTCTATTAGGCAGCGATCTCATACCTCAGATAATACTCGAGGGTGTTGAGAAAATTTCAAACAAACTATTGGCACAAAATACTATTTTTAGGTGGATCCTAAGTGGACTAGTTTCGAAACCAGCTACCACCATGACCACTCAGGTTGAGGAAATCTCAAACGAATACCTCAGTTCACAATAATCCCATTACTCTAATTTCCCCCCAAGCGGATAAGAGAATTAAAGCAGAAACTATAGTCTTACCGCAACTAACAAATATGCTTCCAAGCTATCATTTAAATAGCAAGCATTGGCAAAAGGTTTCACACCTAAAGCTAGCAGATCCCAACTGCAACACCCCCGCTCAAATAGACATTCTATAAGGCAGCGATCTCATACCTCAGATAATACTCGAGGGTGTTGAGAAAATTTCAAACAAACTATTGGCACAAAATACTATTTTTGGGTGGATCCTAAATGGACTAGTTTCGGAACCAGTTACCACCATGACCACTCAGGTTGAGGAAATCTCAAACGAATACCTCAGTTCACAATAATCCCATTACTCTAATTTCCCCCAAGCGGATAAGAGAACTAAAGCAGAAGCTATAGTCTTACCGCAACTAACAAATATGCTTCCAAGCTATCATATAAATAGCAAGCAAGATAATACTCGAGGGTGTTGCGAAAATTTCAAACAAACTATTGGCACAAAATACTATTTTTGGGTGGATCCTAAGTGGACTAGTTTCGAAACCAGTTACCACCATGACCACTCAGGTTGAGGAAATCTCAAACGAATACCTCAGTTCACAATAATCCCATTACTCTAATTTCCCCCAAGCGGATAAGAGAACTAAAGCAGAAGCTATAGTCTTACCGCAACTAACAAATATGCTTCCAAGCTATCATATAAATAGCAAGCAAGATAATACTCGAGGGTGTTGAGAAAATTTCAAACAAACTATTGGCACAAAATACTATTTTTGGGTGGATCCTAAATGGACTAGTTTCGGAACCAGTTACCACCATGACCACTCAGGTTGAGGAAATCTCAAACGAATACCTCAGTTCACAATAATCCCATTACTCTAATTTCCCCCCAAGCGGATAAGAGAACTAAAGCAGAAGCTATAGTCTTACCGCAACTAACAAATATGCTTCCAAGCTATCATATAAATAGCAAGCATTGGCAAAAGGTTTCACACCTAAAGCTAGCAGATCCCAACTGCAACACGCCCGCTCAAATAGACATTCTATTAAGCAGCTATCTCATACCTCAAATAATACTCGAGGGTGTTGAGAAAATTTCAAACAAACTATTGGCACAAAATTCTATTTTTGGGTGGATCCTAAGTGGACTAGTTTCGGAACCAGTTACCACCATGACCACTCAGGTTGAGGAAATCTCAAACGAATACCTCAGTTCACAATAATCCCATTACTCTAATTTCCCCCAAGCGGATAAGAGAACTAAAGCAGAAGCTATAGTCTTACCGCAACTAACAAATATGCTTCCAAGCTATCATATAAATAGCAAGCATTGGCAAAAGGTTTCACACCTAAAGCTAGCAGATCCCAACTGCAACACGCCCGCTCAAATAGACATTCTATTAGGCAGCGATCTCATACCTCAGATAATACTCGAGGGTGTTGAGAAAATTTCAAACAAACTATTGGCACAAAATACTATTTTTGGGTGGATCCTAAGTGGATTAGTTTTGGAACCAGTTACCACCATGACCACTCAGGTTGAAGAAATCTCAAACGAATACCTCAGTTCACAATAATCCCATTACTCTAATATCCCCCCAAGCGGATAAGAGAATTGAAGCAGAAGCTATAGTCTTACCGCAACTAACAAGTATGCTTCCAAGCTATCATATAAATAGCAAGCAAGATAATACTCGAGGGTGTTGCGAAAATTTCAAACAAACTATTGGCACAAAATACTATTTTTGGGTGGATCCTAAGTGGACTAGTTTCGGAACCAGTTACCACCATGACCACTCAGGTTAAAGAAATCTCAAACGAATACCTCAGTTCACAATAATCCCATTACTCTAATTTCCCCCCAAGCGGATAAGAGAATTAACGCAGAAGCTATAGTCTTACCGAAACTAACAAATATGCTTCCAAGCTATCATATAAATAGAAAGCATTGGCAAAAGGTTTCACACCTAAAGCTAGCAGATCCCAACTGCAAAAGCCCCGCTCAAATAGACATTCTATTAGGCAGCGATCTCATACCTCAGATAATACTCGAGGGTGTTGAGAAAATTTCAAACAAACTATTGGCACAAAATACTATTTTTAGGTGGATCCTAAGTGGACTAGTTTCGAAACCAGCTACCACCATGACCACTCAGGTTGAGGAAATCTCAAACGAATACCTCAGTTCACAATAATCCCATTACTCTAATTTCCCCCCAAGCGGATAAGAGAATTAAAGCAGAAACTATAGTCTTACCGCAACTAACAAATATGCTTCCAAGCTATCATTTAAATAGCAAGCATTGGCAAAAGGTTTCACACCTAAAGCTAGCAGATCCCAACTGCAACACCCCCGCTCAAATAGACATTCTATAAGGCAGCGATCTCATACCTCAGATAATACTCGAGGGTGTTGAGAAAATTTCAAACAAACTATTGGCACAAAATACTATTTTTGGGTGGATCCTAAGTGGACTAGTTTCGGCACCAGTTACCACCATGACCACTCAGGTTGAAAAAATCTCAAACGAATACCTCAGTTCACAATAATCCCATTACTCTAATTTCCTCCCAAGCGGATAAGAGAATTAAAGCAGAAGCTATAGTCTTACCGCAACTAACAAATATGCTTCCAAGCTATCATATAAATAGCAAGCATTGGCAAAAGGTTTCACACCTGATGCTAGCAGATCCCAACTGCAACACCCTCGCTCAAATAGACATTCTATTAGGCAGCGATCTCATACCTCAGATAATACTCGAGGGTGTTGAGAAAATTTCAAACAAACTATTGGCACAAAATACTATTTTTGGGTGGATCCTAAGTGGACTAGTTTCGGAACCAGTTACCACCATGACCACTCAGGTTGAAAAAATCTCAAACGAATACCTCAGTTCACAATAATCCCATTACTCTAATTTCCCCCCTAGCGGATAAGAGAATTAAAGCAGAAACTATAGTCTTACCGAAACTAACAAATATGCTTCCAAGCTATCATATAAATAGCAAGCATTGGCAAAAGGTTTCACACCTAAAGCTAGCAGATCCCAACTGCAAAAGCCCCGCTCAAATAGACATTCTATTAGGCAGCGATCTCATACCTCAGATAATACTCGAGGGTGTTGAGAAAATTTCAAACAAACTATTGGCACAAAATACTATTTTTGGGTGGATCCTAAGTGGACTAGTTTCGGAACCAGTTACCACCATGACCACTCAGGTTGAAAAAATCTCAAACGAATACCTCAGTTCACAATAATCCCATTACTCTAATTTCCCCCCAAGCGGATAAGAGAATTAAAGCAGAAACTATAGTCTTACCGCAACTAACAAATATGCTTCCAAGCTATCATTTAAATAGCAAGCATTGGCAAAAGGTTTCACACTTAAAGCTAGCAGATCCCAACTGCAACACCCCCGCTCAAATAGACATTCTATTAGGCAGCGATCTCATACCTCAGATAATACTCGAGGGTGTTGAGAAAATTTCAAACAAACTATTGGCACAAAATACTATTTTTGGGTGGATCCTAAGTGGACTAGTTTCGGAACCAGTTACCACTATGACCACTCAGGTTGAGGAAATTTCAAACGAATACCTCAGTTCACAATAATCCCATTACTCTAATTTCCCCCCAAGCGGATAAGAGAACTAAAGCAGAAGCTATAGTCTTACCGCAACTAACAAATATGCTTCCAAGCTATCATTTAAATAGCAAGCATTGGCAAAAGGTTTCACACTTAAAGCTAGCAGATCCCAACTGCAACACCCTCGCTCAAATAGACATTCTATTAGGCAGCGATCTCATACCTCAGATAATACTCGAGGGTGTTGAGAAAATTTCAAACAAACTATTGGCACAAAATACTATTTTTGGGTGGATCCTAAGTGGACTAGTTTCGGAACCAGTTACCACCATGACCACTCAGGTTGAAAAAATCTCAAACGAATACCTCAGTTCACAATAATCCCATTACTCTAATTTCCCCCCTAGCGGATAAGAGAATTAAAGCAGAAACTATAGTCTTACCGAAACTAACAAATATGCTTCCAAGCTATCATTTAAATAGCAAGCATTGGCAAAAGGTTTCACACTTAAAGCTAGCAGATCCCAACTGCAACACCCCCGCTCAAATAGACATTCTATTAGGCAGCGATCTCATACCTCAGATAATACTCGAGGGTGTTGAGAAAATTTCAAACAAACTATTGGCACAAAATACTATTTTTGGGTGGATCCTAAGTGGACTAGTTTCGGAACCAGTTACCAGCATGACCGCTCAGGTTGAGGAAATCTCAAACGAATACCTCAGTTCACAATAATCCCATTACTCTAATTTCCCCCCAAGTGGATAAGAGAATTAAAGCAGAAGCTACAGTCTTACCGCAACTAACGAATATGCTTCCAAGCTATCATATAAATAGCAAGCATTGGCAAAAGGTTTCACACTTAAAGCTAGCAGATCCCAACTGCAACACCCCCGCTCAAATAGACATTCTATTAGGCAGCGATCTCATACCCCAGATAATTCTCGAGGGCGTTGAGAAAATATCAAACAAACTATTGGCACAAAATACTATTTCTGGGTGGATCCTAAGTGGACTAGTTTCGGAACCAGTTACCAGCATGACCACTCAGGTTGAGGAAATCTCAAACGAATACCTCAGTTCACAATAATCCCATTACTCTAATTTCCCCCCAAGCGGATAAGAGAATTAAAGCAGAAGCTATAGTCTTACCGCAACTAACAAAAATGCTTCCAAGCTATTATATAAATAGCAAGCATTGGCAAAAGGTTTCACACTTAAAGCTAGCAGATCCCAACTGCAACACCCCCTCTCAAATAGACATTCTATTAGGTAGCGATCTCATACCTCAGATAATCCTCGAGGGTGTTGAGAAAATATCAAACAAACTATTGGCACAAAATACTATTTCTGGGTGGATCCTAAGTGGACTAGTTTCGGAACCAGCTACCACTATGACCACTCAGGTTGAGGAAATTTCAAACGAATACCTCAGTTCACAATAATCCCATTACTCTAATTTCCCCCCAAGCGGATAAGAGAACTAAAGCAGAAGCTATAGTCTTACCGCAACTAACAAATATGCTTCCAAGCTATCATATAAATAGCAAGCATTGGCAAAAGGTTTCACACCTAAAGCTAGCAGATCCCAACTGCAACACGCCCGCTCAAATAGACATTCTATTAAGCAGCGATCTCATACCTCAGATAATACTCGAGGGTGTTGAGAAAATTTCAAACAAACTATTGGCACAAAATACTATTTTTGGGTGGATCCTAAATGGACAAGTTTCGGAACCAGTTATTACCATGACCACTCAGGTTGAGGAAATCTCAAACGAATACCTCAGTTCACAATAATCCCATTACTCTAATTTCCCCCCAAGCGGATAAGAGAACTAAAGCAGAAGCTATAGTCTTACCGCAACTAACAAATATGCTTCCAAGCTATCATATAAATAGCAAGCATTGGCAAAAGGTTTCACACTTAAAGCTAGCAGATCCCAACTGCAACACGCCCGCTCAAATAGACATTCTATTAAGCAGCTATCTCATACCTCAGATAATACTCGAGGGTGTTGAGAAAATTTCAAACAAACTATTGGCACAAAATACTATTTTTGGGTGGATCCTAAGTGGACTAGTTTCGGAACCAGTTACCAGCATGACCGCTCAGGTTGAGGAAATCTCAAACGAATACCTCAGTTCACAATAATCCCATTACTCTAATTTCCCCCCAAGTGGATAAGAGAATTAAAGCAGAAGCTACAGTCTTACCGCAACTAACGAATATGCTTCCAAGCTATCATATAAATAGCAAGCATTGGCAAAAGGTTTCACACTTAAAGCTAGCAGATCCCAACTGCAACACCCCCGCTCAAATAGACATTCTATTAGGCAGCGATCTCATACCTCAGATAATTCTCGAGGGTGTTGAGAAAATATCAAACAAACTATTGGCACAAAATACTATTTCTGGGTGGATCCTAAGTGGACTAGTTTCGGAACCAGTTACCAGCATGACCACTCAGGTTGAGGAAATCTCAAACGAATACCTCAGTTCACAATAATCCCATTACTCTAATTTCCCCCCAAGCGGATAAGAGAATTAAAGCAGAAGCTATAGTCTTACCGCAACTAACAAAAATGCTTCCAAGCTATTATATAAATAGCAAGCATTGGCAAAAGGTTTCACACTTAAAGCTAGCAGATCCCAACTGCAACACCCCCTCTCAAATAGACATTCTATTAGGTAGCGATCTCATACCTCAGATAATCCTCGAGGGTGTTGAGAAAATATCAAACAAACTATTGGCACAAAATACTATTTCTGGGTGGATCCTAAGTGGACTAGTTTCGGAACCAGCTACCACTATGACCACTCAGGTTGAGGAAATTTCAAACGAATACCTCAGTTCACAATAATCCCATTACTCTAATTTCCCCCCAAGCGGATAAGAGAACTAAAGCAGAAGCTATAGTCTTACCGCAACTAACAAATATGCTTCCAAGCTATCATATAAATAGCAAGCATTGGCAAAAGGTTTCACACCTAAAGCTAGCAGATCCCAACTGCAACACGCCCGCTCAAATAGACATTCTATTAAGCAGCGATCTCATACCTCAGATAATACTCGAGGGTGTTGAGAAAATTTCAAACAAACTATTGGCACAAAATACTATTTTTGGGTGGATCCTAAATGGACAAGTTTCGGAACCAGTTATTACCATGACCACTCAGGTTGAGGAAATCTCAAACGAATACCTCAGTTCACAATAATCCCATTACTCTAATTTCCCCCCAAGCGGATAAGAGAACTAAAGCAGAAGCTATAGTCTTACCGCAACTAACAAATATGCTTCCAAGCTATCATATAAATAGCAAGCATTGGCAAAAGGTTTCACACCTAAAGCTAGCAGATCCCAACTGCAACACGCCCGCTCAAATAGACATTCTATTAAGCAGCTATCTCATACCTCAGATAATACTCGAGGGTGTTGAGAAAATTTCAAACAAACTATTGGCACAAAATACTATTTTGGGTGGATCCTAAATGGACAAGTTTCGGAACCAGTTATTACCATGACCACTCAGGTTGAGGAAATCTCAAACGAATACCTCAGTTCACAATAATCCCATTACTCTAATTTCCCCCCAAGCGGATAAGAGAACTAAAGCAGAAGCTATAGTCTTACCGCAACTAACAAATATGCTTCCAAGCTATCATATAAATAGCAAGCATTGGCAAAAGGTTTCACACCTAAAGCTAGCAGATCCCAACTGCAACACGCCCGCTCAAATAGACATTCTATTAAGCAGCTATCTCATACCTCACATAATACTCGAGGGTGTTGAGAAAATTTCAAACAAACTATTGGCACAAAATACTATTTTTGGGTGAATCCTAAGTGGACTAGTTTCGGAACCAGTTACCACCATGACCACTCAGGTTGAAGAAATCTCAAACGAATACCTCAGTTCACAATAATCCCATTACTCTAATTTCCCCCCAAGCGGATAAGAGAATTGAAGCAGAAGCTAAAGTCTTACCGCAACTAACAAGTATGCTTCCAAGCTATCATATAAATAGCAAGCAAGATAATACTCGAGGGTGTTGCGAAAATTTCAAACAAACTATTGGCACAAAATACTATTTTTGGGTGGATCCTAAGTGGACTAGTTTCGGAACCAGTTACCACCATGACCACTCAGGTTGAAGAAATCTCAAACGAATACCTCAGTTCACAATAATCCCATTACTCTAATTTCCCCCCAAGCGGATAAGAGAATTAACGCAGAAGCTGTAGTCCTACCGAAA
Source organism: Bactrocera oleae (assembly GCF_042242935.1). NCBI lineage: Eukaryota > Metazoa > Arthropoda > Insecta > Diptera > Tephritidae > Bactrocera > Bactrocera oleae. The sequence continues at coordinate 11,299,896 of NC_091541.1, read as the reverse complement.
CTAACAAATATGCTTCCAAGCTATCATATAAATAGCAAGCATTGGCAAAAGGTTTCACACCTAAAGCTAGCAGATCCCAACTGCAACACCCCCGCTCAAATAGACATTCTATTAGGCAGCGATCTCATACCTCAGATAATACTCGAGGGTGTTGAGAAAATTTCAAACAAACTATTGGCACAAAATACTATTTTTGGGTGGATCCTAAGTGGACTAGTTTCGGAACCTGCTACCACCATGACCACTCAGGTTGAGGAAATCTCAAACGAATACCTCAGTTCACAATAATCCCATTACTCTAATTTCCCCCCAAGCGGATAAAAGAATTAAAGCAGAAACTATAGTCTTACCGCAACTAACAAATATGCTTCCAAGCTATCATTTAAATAGCAAGCATTGGCAAAAGGTTTCACACCTAAAGCTAGCAGATCCCAACTGCAACACCCCCGCTCAAATAGACATTCTATTAGGCAGCGATCTCATACCTCAGATAATACTCGAGGGTGTTGAGAAAATTTCAAACAAACTATTGGCACAAAATACTATTTTTGGGTGGATCCTAAGTGGACTAGTTTCGGAACCAGTTACCACCATGCCCACTCAGGTTGAGGAAATCTCAAACGAATACCTCAGTTCACAATAATCCCATTACTCTAATTTCCCCCCAAGCGGATAAGAGAATTAAAGCAGAAGCTACAGTCTTACCTCAACTAACAAATATGCTTCCAAGCTATCCTATAAATAGCAAGCATTGGCAAAAGGTTTCACACTTAAAGCTAGCAGATCCCAACTGCAACACCCCCGCTCAAATAGACATTCTATTAGGCAGCGATCTCATACCTCAGATAATACTCGAGGGTGTTGAGAAAATTTCAAACAAACTATTGGCACAAAATACTATTTTTGGGTGGATCCTAAGTGGACTAGTTTCGGAACCAGTTATTACCATGACCACTCAGGTTGAGGAAATCTCAAACGAATACCTCAGTTCACAATAATCCCATTACTCTAATTTCCCCCAAGCGGATAAGAGAATTAAAGCAGAAGCTATAGTCTTACCGCAACTAACAAATATGCTTCCAAGCTATCATATAAATAGCAAGCATTGGCAAAAGGTTTCACACCTAAAGCTAGCAGATCCCAACTGCAACACCCCCGCTCAAATAGACATTCTATTAGGCAGCGATCTCATACCTCAGATAATACTCGAGGGTGTTGAGAAAATTTCAAACAAACTATTGGCACAAAATACTATTTTTGGGTGGATCCTAAGTGGACTAGTTTCAGAACCAGTTATTACCGTGACCACTCAGGTTGAGGAAATCTCAAACGAATACCTCAGTTCACAATAATCCCATTACTCTAATTTCCCCCCATGCGGATAAGAGGATTAAAGCAGATGCTATAGTCTTACCGCAACTAACAAATATGCTTCCAAGCTATCATATAAATAGCAAGCAAGATAATATTCGAGGGTGTGGAGAAAATTTCAAACAAACTATTGGCACAAAATACTATTTCTGGGTGGATCCTAAGTGGACTAGTTTCGGAACCAGCTACCACCATGACCACTCAGGTTGAGGAAATCTCGAACGAATACCTCAGTTCACAATAATTCCATTACTCTAATTTCCCCCCAAGCGGATAAGAGGATTAAAGCAGATGCTATAGTCTTACCGCAACTAACAAATATGCTTCCAAGCTATCATATAAATAGCAAGCATTGGCAAAAGGTTTCACACCTAATGCTAGCAGATCCCAACTGCAACACGCCCATTCAAATAGACATTCTATTAAGCAGCGATCTCATACCTCAGATAATACTCGAGGGTGTTGAGAAAATTTCAAACAAACTATTGGCACAAAATACTAATTTTGGGTGGATCCTAAGTGGACTAGTTTCGGAACCAGTTACCACCATGACCACTCAGGTTGAGGAAATCTCAAACGAATACCTCAGTTCACAATAATCCCATTACTCTAATTTCCCCCCAAGCGGATAAGAGAATTAAAGCAGAAGCTACAGTCTTACCGCAACTAACAAATATGCTTCCAAGCTATCATATAAATAGCAAGCATTGGCAAAAGGTTTCACACCTAAAGCTAGCAGATCCCAACTGCAACACCCCCGCTTAAACAGACATTCTATTAGGCAGCGATCTCATACCTCAGATAATACTACGGAACCAGTTACCACCATGACCACTCAAGTCGAAGAAATCTCAAACGAATACCTCAGTTCACAATTATTCCATTACTCTAATATCCCCCCAAGCGGATAAGAGAATTAAAGCAGAAGCTATAGTCTTACCGCAACTAAAAAATATGCTTCCAAGCTATCATATAAATAGCAAGCATTGGCAAAAGGTTTCACACCTAAAGCTAGCAGATCCCAACTGCAACACCCCCGCTCAAATAGACATTCTATTAGACAGCGATCTCATACCTCAGATAATACTCGAGGGTGTTGAGAAAATTTCAAACAAACTATTGGCACAAAATACTATTTTTGGGTGCATCCTAAGTGGAATAGTTTCGGAACCAGTTATTACCATGACCACTCAGGTTGAGGAAATCTCAAACGAATACCTCAGTTCACAATAATCACATTACTCTAATTTCCCCCCAAGCGGATAAGAGAATTAAAGCAAAAGCTATAGTCTTACCGCAAGTAACAAATATGCTTGCAAGCTAACATATAAATAGCAAGCATTGGCAAAAGGTTTCACACCTAAAGCTAGCAGATCCCAACTGCAACACCCCCGCTCAAATAGACATTCTATTAAGCAGCGATCTCATACCTCAGATAATACTCGAGGGTGTTGAGAAAATTTCAAACAAACTATTGGCACAAAATACTATTTTTGGGTGGAGCATAAGTGGACTAGTTTCGGAACCAGTTACCACCATTACCACTGAGGTTGAGGAAATCTCAAACGAATACCTCAGTTCACAATAATCCCATTACTCTAATTTCCCCCCAAGCGGATAAGATGATTAAAGCAGAAGCTATAGTCTTACCGCAACTAACAAATATGCTTCCGAGCTATCATATAAATAGCAAGCATTGGCAAAAGGTTTCACACCTAAAGCTAGCAGATCCCAGCTGCAACACCCCCGCTCAAATAGACATTCTATTAGGCAGCGATCTCATACCTCAGATAATACTCGAGGGTGTTGAGAAAATTTCAAACAAACTATTGGCACAAAATACTATTTTTGGGTGGATCCTAAGTGGACTAGTTTCGGAACCAGTTACCACCATGACCACTCAGGTTGAGGAAATCTCAAATGAATACCTCAGTTCACAATAATCCCATTACTCTAATTTCCCCCCAAGCGGATAAGAGAATTAAAGCAGAAGCTATAGTCTTACCGCAACTAACAAATATGCTTCCAAGCTATCCTATAAATAGCAAGCATTGGCAAAAGGTTTCACACCTAATGCTAGCAGATCCCAACTGCAACACCCCCGCTCAAATAGACATTCTATTAGGCAGCGATCTCATACCTGAGATAATACTCGAGGGTGTTGAGAAAATTTCGAACAAACTATTGGCACAAAATACTATTTTTGGGTAGATCCTAAGTGGACTAGTTTCGGAACCAGTTACCACCATGACCACTCAGGTTGAAGAAATTTCAATCGAATACCTCAGTTCACAATAATCCCATTACTCTAATTTCCCCCCAAGCGGATAAGAGAATTAAAGCAGAAGCTATAGTCTTACCGCAACTAACAAATATGCTTCCGAGCTATCATATAAATAGCAAGCATTGGCAAAAGGTTTCACACCTAATGCTAGCAGATCCCAACTGCAACACCCCCGCTCAAATAGACATTCTATTAGGCAGCGATCTCATACCTCAGATAATACTCGAGGGTGTTGAGAAAATTTCAAACAAACTATTGGCACAAAATACTATTTTTGGGTGGAGCATAAGTGGACTAGTTTCGGAACCAGTTACCACCATTGCCACTGAGGTTGAGGAAATCTCAAACGAATACCTCAGTTCACAATAATCCCATTACTCTAATTTCCCCCCAAGCGGATAAGATGATTAAAGCAGAAGCTATAGTCTTACCGCAACTAACAAATATGCCTCCGAGCTATCATATAAATAGCAAGCATTGGCAAAAGGTTTCACACCTAAAGCTAGCAGATCCCAGCTGCAACACCCCCGCTCAAATAGACATTCTATTAGGCAGCGATCTCATACCTCAGATAATACTCGAGGGTGTTGAGAAAATTTCAAACAAACTATTGGCACAAAATACTATTTTTGGGTGGATCCTAAGTGGACTAGTTTCGGAACCAGTTACCACCATGACCACTCAGGTTGAGGAAATCTCAAATGAATACCTCAGTTCACAATAATCCCATTACTCTAATTTCCCCCCAAGCGGATAAGAGAATTAAAGCAGAAGCTATAGTCTTACCGCAACTAACAAATATGCTTCCAAGCTATCCTATAAATAGCAAGCATTGGCAAAAGGTTTCACACCTAATGCTAGCAGATCCCAACTGCAACACCCCCGCTCAAATAGACATTCTATTAGGCAGCGATCTCATACCTCAGATAATACTCGAGGGTGTTGAGAAAATTTCAAACAAACTATTGGCACAAAATACTATTTTTGGGTGGATCCTAAGTGGACTAGTTTCGGAACCAGTTACCACCATGACCACTCAGGTTGAGGAAATCTCAAATGAATACCTCAGTTCACAATAATCCCATTACTCTAATTTCCCCCCAAGCGGATAAGAGAATTAAAGCAGAAGCTATAGTCTTACCGCAACTAACAAATATGCTTCCAAGCTATCCTATAAATAGCAAGCATTGGCAAAAGGTTTCACACCTAATGCTAGCAGATCCCAACTGCAACACCCCCGCTCAAATAGACATTCTATTAGGCAGCGATCTCATACCTCAGATAATACTCGAGGGTGTTGAGAAAATTTCAAACAAACTATTGGCACAAAATACTATTTTTGGGTGGATCCTAAGTGGACTAGTTTCGGAACCAGCTACCACCATGACCACTCAGGTTGGGGAAATCTCAAACGAATACCTCAGTTCACAATAATCCCATTACTCTAATTTCCTCCCAAGCGGATAAGAGAATTAAAGCAGAAGCTATAGTCTTACCGCAACTAACAAATATGCTTCCAAGCTATCATATAAATAGCAAGCATTGGCAAAAGGTTTCACACCTAAAGCTAGCAGATCCCAACTGCAACACACCCGCTCAAATAGACATTCTATTAGGCAGCGATCTCATACCTCAGATAATACTCGAGGGTGTTGAGAAAATTTCAAACAAACTATTGGCACAAAATACTATTTTTGGGTGGATCCTAAGTGGACTAGTTTCGGAACCAGTTACCACCATGACCACTCAGGTTGAAGAAATTTCAAACGAATACCTCAGTTCACAATAATCCCATTACTCTAATTTCCCCCCAAGCGGATAAGAGAATTAAAGCAGAAGCTATAGTCTTACCGCAACTAACAAATATGCTTCCAAGCTATCATATAAATAGCAAGCATTGGCAAAAGGTTTCACACCTAAAGCTAGCAGATCCCAACTGCAACACCCCCGCTCAAATAGACATTCTATTAGGCAGCGATCTCATACCTCAGATAATACTCGAGGGTGTTGAGAAAATTTCAAACAAACTATTGGCACAAAATACTATTTTTGGGTGGATCCTAAGTGGACTAGTTTCGGAACAAGTTACCACCATGACCACTCAGGTTGAGGAAATCTCAAACGAATACCTCAGTTCAAAATAATCCCATTACTCTAATTTCCCCCCAAGCGGATAAGAGAATTAAAGCAGAAGCTACAGTCTTACCGCAACTAACAAATATGCTTCCAAGCTATCATATAAATAGCAAGCATTGGCAAAAGGTTTCACACCTAAAGCTAGCAGATCCCAACTGCAACACCCCCGCTTAAATAGACATTCTATTAGGCAGCGATCTCATACCTCAGATAATACTACGGAACCAGTTACCACCATGACCACTCAAGTCGAAGAAATCTCAAACGAATACCTCAGTTCACAATTATCCCATTACTCTAATATCCCCCCAAGCGGATAAGAGAATTAAAGCAGAAGCTATAGTCTTACCGCAACTAAAAAATATGCTTCCAAGCTAACATATAAATAGCAAGCATTGGCGAAAGGTTTCACACCTAAAGCTAGCAGATCCCAACTGCAACACCCCCGCTCAAATAGACATTCTATTAGACAGCGATCTCATACCTCAGATAATACTCGAGGGTGTTGAGAAAATTTCAAACAAACTATTGGCACAAAATACTATTTTTGGGTGGATCCTAAGTGGACTAGTTTCGGAACCAGTTATTACCATGACCACTCAGGATGAGGAAATCTCAAACGAATACCTCAGTTCACAATAATCACATTACTCTAATTTCCCCCCAAGCGGATAAGAGAATTAAAGCAGAAGCTATAGTCTTACCGCAACTAACAAATATGCTTGCAAGCTAACATATAAATAGCAAGCATTGGCAAAAGGTTTCACACCTAAAGCTAGCAGATCCCAACTGCAACACCCCCGCTCAAATAGACATTCTATTAAGCAGCGATCTCATACCTCAGATAATACTCGAGGGTGTTGAGAAAATTTCAAATGAACTATTGGCACAAAATACTATTTTTGGGTGGATCATAAGTGGACTAGTTTCGGAACCAGTTACCACCATTACCACTGAGGTCATATAAATGCAACACCCCCGCTCAAATAGACATTCTATTAGGCAGCGATCTCATACCTCAGATAATACTCGAGGGTGTTGAGAAAATTTCAAACAAACTATTGGCACAAAATACTATTTTTGGGTGGATCCTAAGTGGACTAGTTGCGGAACCAGCTACCACCATGACCACTCAGGTTGAGGAAATCTCAAACGAATACCTCAGTTCACAATAATCCCATTACTCTAATTTCCTCCCAAGCGGATAAGAGAATTAAAGCAGAAGCTATAGTCTTACCGCAACTAACAAATATGCTTCCAAGCTATCATATAAATAGCAAGCATTGGCAAAAGGTTTCACACCTAAAGCTAGCAGATCCCAACTGCAACACCCCCGATCAAATAGACATTCTATTAGGCAGCGATCTCATACCTCAGATAATACTCGAGGGTGTTGAGAAAATTTCAAACAAACTATTGGCACAAAATACTATTTTTGGGTGGATCCTAAGTGGACTAGTTTCGGAACCAGTTACCACCATTAACACTGAGGTTGAGGAAATCTCAAACGAATACCTCAGTTCACAATAATCCCATTACTCTAATTTCCTCCCAAGCGGATAAGAGAATTAAAGCAGAAGCTATAGTCTTACCGCAACTAATAAATATGCTTCCGAGCTATCATATAAATAGCAAGCATTGGCAAAAGGTTTCACACCTAAAGCTAGCAGATCCCAACTGCAACACCCCCGCTCAAATAGACATTCTATTAAGCAGCGATCTCATACCTCAGATAATACTCGAGGGTGTTGAGAAAATTTCAAACAAACTATTGGCACAAAATACTATTTTTGGGTGGATCATAAGTGGACTAGTTTCGGAACCAGTTACCACCATGACCACTGAGGTTGAGGAAATCTCAAACGAATACCTCAGTTCACAATAATCCCATTACTCTAATTTCCCCCCAAGCGGATAAGATGATTAAAGCAGAAGCTATAGTCTTACCGCAACTAACAAATATGCTTCCGAGCTATCATATAAATAGCAAGCATTGGCAAAAGGTTTCACACCTAAAGCTAGCAGATCCCAGCTGCAACACCCCCGCTCAAATAGACATTCTATTAGGCAGCGATCTCATACCTCAGATAATACTCGAGGGTGTTGAGAAAATTTCAAACAAACTATTGGCACAAAATACTATTTTTGGGTGGATCCTAAGTGGACTAGTTTCGGAACCAGTTACCACCATGACCACTCAGGTTGAGGAAATCTCAAATGAATACCTCAGTTCACAATAATATCATTACTCTAATTTCCCCCCAAGCGGATAAGAGAATTAAAGCAGAAGCTATAGTCTTACCGCAACTAACAAATATGCTTCCAAGCTATCCTAAAAATAGCAAGCATTGGCAAAAGGTTTCACACCTAATGCTAGCAGATCCCAACTGCAACACCCCCGCTCAAATAGACATTCTATTAGGCAGCGATCTCATACCTCAGATAATACTCGAGGGTGTTGAGAAAATTTCGAACAAACTATTGGCAAAAAATACTATTTTTGGGTGGATCCTAAGTGGACTAGTTTCGGAACCAGTTACCACCATGACCACTCAGGTTGAAGAAATTTCAATCGAATACCTCAGTTCACAATAAACCCATTACTCTAATTTCCCCCCAAGCGGATAAGAGAATTAAAGCAGAAGCTATAGTCTTACCGCAACTAACAAATATGCTTCCAAGCTATCATATAAATAGCAAGCATTGGCAAAAGGTTTCACACCTAAAGCAAGCAGATCCCAACTGCAACACCCCCGCTCAAATAGACATTCTATTAGGCAGCGATCTCATACCTCAGATAATACTCGAGGGTGTTGAGAAAATTTCAAACAAACTATTGGCACAAAATACTATTTTTGGGTGGATCCTAAGTGGACTAGTTTCGGAACCAGCTACCACCATGACCACTCAGGTTGAGGAAATCTCAAACGAATACCTCAGTTCACAATAATCCCATTACTCTAATTTCCTTCCAAGCGGATAAGAGAATTAAAGCAGAAGCTATAGTCTTACCGCAACTAGCAAATATGCTTCCAAGCTATCATATAAATAGCAAGCATTGGCAAAAGGTTTCACACCTAAAGCTAGCAGATTCCAACTGCAACACCCCCGCTCAAATAGACATTCTATTAGGCAGCGATCTCATACCTCAGATAATGCTCAAGGGTGTTGAGAAAATTTCAAACAAACTATTGGCACAAAATACTATTTTTGGGTGGATCCTAAGTGGACTAGTTTCGGAACCAGTTATTACCATGACCACTCAGGATGAGGAAATCTCAAACGAATACCTCAGTTCACAATAATCACATTACTCTAATTTCTCCCCAAGCGGATAAGAGAATTAAAGCAGAAGCTATAGTCTTACCGCAACTAACAAATATGCTTGCAAGCTAACATATAAATAGCAAGCATTGGCAAAAGGTTTCACACCTAAAGCTAGCAGATCCCAACTGCAACACCCCCGCTCAAATAGACATTCTATTAGGCAGCGATCTCATACCTCAGATAATACTCGAGGGTGTTGAGAAAATTTCAAACAAACTGTTGGCACAAAATACTATTTTTGGGTGGATCCTAAGTGGACTAGTTTCGGAACCAATTACCACCATGACCACTCAGGTTGAGGAAATCTCAAATGAATACCTCAGTTCACAATAATCCCATTACTCTAATTTCCCCCAAGCGGATAAGAGAATTAAAGCAGAAGCTATAGTCTTACCGCAACTAACAAATATGCTTCCAAGCTATCCTATAAATAGCAAGCATTGGCAAAAGGTTTCACACCTAATGCTAGCAGATCCCAACTGCAACACCCCCGCTCAAATAGACATTCTATTAGGCAGCGATCTCATACCTCAGATAATACTCGAGGGTGTTGAGAAAATTTCAAACAAACATTGGCACAAAATACTATTTTTGGGTGGATCCTAAGTGGACTAGTTTCGGAACCAGTTACCACCATGACCACTCAGGTTGAAGAAATTTCAATCGAATACCTCAGTTCACAATAATCCCATTACTCTAATTTCCCCCCAAGCGGATAAGAGAATTAAAGCAGAAGCTATAGTCTTACCGCAACTAACAAATATGCTTCCAAGCTATCATATAAATAGCAAGCATTGGCAAAAGGTTTCACACCTAAAGCTAGCAGATTCCAACTGCAACACCCCCGCTCAAATAGACATTCTATTAGGCAGCGATCTCATACCTCAGATAATGCTCGAGGGTGTTGAGAAAATTTCAAACAAACTATTGGCACAAAATACTATTTTTGGGTGGATCATAAGTGGACTAGTTTCGGAACCAGTTATTACCATGACCACTCAGGATGAGGAAATCTCAAACGAATACCTCAGTTCACAATAATCACATTACTCTAATTTCTCCCCAAGCGGATAAGAGAATTAAAGCAGAAGCTATAGTCTTACCGCAACTAACAAATATGCTTGCAAGCTAACATATAAATAGCAAGCATTGGCAAAAGGTTTCACACCTAAAGCTAGCAGATCCCAACTGCAACACCCCCGCTCAAATAGACATTCTATTAGGCAGCGATCTCATACCTCAGATAATGCTCGAGGGTGTTGAGAAAATTTCAAACAAACTATTGGCACAAAATACTATTTTTGGGTGGATCATAAGTGGACTAGTTTCGGAACCAGTTACCACCATTACCACTGAGGTTGAGGAAATCTCAAACGAATACCTCAGTTCACAATAATCCCATTACTCTAATTTCCCCCCAAGCGGATAAGATGATTAAAGCAGAAGCTATAGTCTTACCGCAACTAACAAATATGCTTCCGAGCTATCATATAAATAGCAAGCATTGGCAAAAGGTTTCACACCTAAAGCTAGCAGATCCCAGCTGCAACACCCCCGCTCAAATAGACATTCTATTAGGCAGCGATCTCATACCTCAGATAATACTCGAGGGTGTTGAGAAAATTTCAAACAAACTGTTGGCACAAAATACTATTTTTGGGTGGATCCTAAGTGGACTAGTTTCGGAACCAATTACCACCATGACCACTCAGGTTGAGGAAATCTCAAATGAATACCTCAGTTCACAATAATCCCATTACTCTAATTTCCCCCAAGCGGATAAGAGAATTAAAGCAGAAGCTATAGTCTTACCGCAACTAACAAATATGCTTCCAAGCTATCCTATAAATAGCAAGCATTGGCAAAAGGTTTCACACCTAATGCTAGCAGATCCCAACTGCAACACCCCCGCTCAAATAGACATTTTATTAGGCAGCGATCTCATACCTCAGATAATACTCGAGGGTGTTGAGAAAATTTCAAACAAATTATTGGCACAAACTACTATTTTTGGGTGGATCCTAAGTGGACTAGTTTCGGAACCAGTTACCACCATGACCACTCAGGTTGAAGAAATTTCAATCGAATACCTCAGTTCACAATAATCCCATTACTCTAATTTCCCCCCAAGCGGATAAGAGAATTAAAGCAGAAGCTATAGTCTTACCGCAACTAACAAATATGCTTCCAAGCTATCATATAAATAGCAAGCATTGGCAAAAGGTTTCACACCTAAAGCTATCAGATCCCAACTGCAACACCCCCGCTCAAATAGACATTCTATTAGGCAGCGATCTCATACCTCAGATAATACTCGAGGGTGTTGAGAAAATTTCAAACAAACTATTGGCACAAAATACTATTTTTGGGTGGATCCTAAGTGGACTAGTTTCGGAACCAGTTACCACCATGACCACTCAGGTTGAGGAAATCTCAAACGAATACCTCAGTTCACAATAATCCCATTACTCTAATTTCCCCCCAAGCGGATAAGAGAATTAAAGCAGAAGCTATAGTCTTACCGCAACTAACAAATATGCTTCCAAGCTATCATATAAATAGCAAGCATTGGCAAAAGGTTTCACACCTAAAGCTAGCAGATCCCAACTGCAACACTCCCGCTCAAATAGACATTCTATTAGGCAGCGATCTCATACCTCAGATAATACTCGAGGGTGTTGAGAAAATTTCAAACAAACTATTGGCACAAAATACTATTTTTGGGTGGATCCTAAGTGGACTAGTTTCGGAACCAGCTACCACCATGACCACTCAGGTTGAGGAAATCTCAAACGAATACCTCAGTTCACAATAATCCCATTACTCTAATTTCCTCCCAAGCGGATAAGAGAATTAAAGCAGAAGCTATAGTCTTACCGCAACTAACAAATATGCTTCCAAGCTATCATATAAATAGCAAGCATTGGCAAAAGGTTTCATACCTAAAGCTAGCTGATCCCAACTGCAACACCCCCGCTCAAATAGACATTCTATTAGGCAGCGATCTCATACCTCAGATAATACTCGAGGGTGTTGAGAAAATTTCAAACAAACTATTGGCACAAAATACTATTTTTGGGTGGATCCTAAGTGGACTAGTTGCGGAACCAGCTACCACCATGACCACTCAGGTTGAGGAAATCTCAAACGAATACCTCAGTTCACAATAATCCCATTACTCTAATTTCCCCCCAAGCGGATAAGAGAATTAAAGCAGAAGCTATAGTCTTACCGCAACTAACAAATATGCTTCCAAGCTATCATATAAATAGCAAGCATTGGCAAAAGGTTTCACACCTAAAGCTAGCAGATCCCAACTGCAACACTCCCGCTCAAATAGACATTCTATTAGGCAGCGATCTCATACCTCAGATAATACTCGAGGGTGTTGAGAAAATTTCAAACAAACTATTGGCACAAAATACTATTTTTGGGTGGATCCTAAGTGGACTAGTTTCGGAACCAGTTACCACCATGACCACTCAGGTTGAGGAAATCTCAAACGAATACCTCAGTTCACAATAATCCCATTACTCTAATTTCCTCCCAAGCGGATAAGAGAATTAAAGCAGAAGCTATAGTCTCACCGCAACTAATAAATATGCTTCCGAGCTATCATATAAATAGCAAGCATTGGCAAAAGGTTTCACACCTAAAGCAAGCAGATCCCAACTGCAACACCCCCGCTCAAATAGACATTCTATTAGGCAGCGATCTCATACCTCAGATAATACTCGAGGGTGTTGAGAAAATTTCAAACAAACTATTGGCACAAAATACTATTTTTGGGTGGATCCTAAGTGGACTAGTTTCGGAACCAGTTATTACCATGACCACTCAGGATGAGGAAATCTCAAACGAATACCTCAGTTCACAATAATCACATTACTCTAATTTTTCCCCAAGCGGATAAGAGAATTAAAGCAGAAGCTATAGTCTTACCGCAACTAACAAATATGCTTGCAAGCTAACATATAAATAGCAAGCATTGGCAAAAGGTTTCACACCTATAGCTAGCAGATCCCAACTGCAACACCCCCGCTCAAATAGACATTCTATTAAGCAGCGATCTCATACCTCATATAATACTCGAGGGTGTTGAGAAAATTTCAAACAAACTATTGGCACAAAATACTATTTTTGGGTGGATCCTAAGTGGACTAGTTGCGGAACCAGCTACCACCATGACCACTCAGGTTGAGGAAATCTCAAACGAATACCTCAGTTCACAATAATCCCATTACTCTAATTTCCTCCCAAGCGGATAAGAGAATTAAAGCAGAAGCTATAGTCTTACCGCAACTAACAAATATGCTTCCAAGCTATCATATAAATAGCAAGCATTGGCAAAAGGTTTCATACCTAAAGCTAGCTGATCCCAACTGCAACACCCCCGCTCAAATAGACATTCTATTAGGCAGCGATCTCATACCTCAGATAATACTCGAGGGTGTTGAGAAAATTTCAAACAAACTACTGGCACAAAATACTATTTTTGGGTGGATCCTAAGTGGACTAGTTGCGGAACCAGCTACCACCATGACCACTCAGGTTGAGGAAATCTCAAACGAATACCTCAGTTCACAATAATCCCATTACTCTAATTTCCTCCCAAGCGGATAAGAGAATTAAAGCAGAAGCTATAGTCTTACCGCAACTAACAAATATGCTTCCAAGCTATCATATAAATAGCAAGCATTGGCAAAAGGTTTCACACCTAAAGCTAGCAGATCCCAACTGCAACACCCCCGATCAAATAGACATTCTATTAGGCAGCGATCTCATACCTCAGATAATACTCGAGAGTGTTGAGAAAATTTCAAACAAACTATTGGCACAAAATACTATTTTTGGGTGGATCCTAAGTGGACTAGTTTCGGAACCAGTTACCACCATGACCACTCAGGTTGAGGAAATCTCAAATGAATACCTCAGTTCACAATAATCCCATTACTCTAATTTCCCCCCAAGCGGATAAGAGAATTAAAGCAGAAGCTATAGTCTTACCGCAACTAACAAATATGCTTCCAAGCTATCATATAAATAGCAAGCATTGGCAAAAGGTTTCACACCTAAAGCAAGCAGATCCCAACTGCAACACCCCCGCTCAAATAGACATTCTATTAGGCAGCGATCTCATACCTCAGATAATACTCGAGGGTGTTGAGAAAATTTCAAACAAACTATTGGCACAAAATACTATTTTTGGGTGGATCCTAAGTGGACTAGTTTCGGAACCAGCTACCACCATGACCACTCAGATTGAGGAAATCTCAAATGAATACCTCAGTTCACAATAATCCCATTACTCTAATTTCCCCCCAAGCGGATAAGATGATTAAAGCAGAAGCTATAGTCTTACCGCAACTAACAAATATGCTTCCGAGCTATCATATAAATAGCAAGCATTGGCAAAAGGTTTCACACCTAAAGCTAGCAGATCCCAACTGCAACACCCCCGCTCAAATAGACATTCTATTAAGCAGCGATCTCATACCTCAGATAATACTCGAGGGTGTTGAGAAAATTTCAAACAAACTATTGGCACAAAATACTATTTTTGGGTGGATCATAAGTGGACTAGTTTCGGAAACAGTTACCACCATTACCACTGAGGTTGAGGAAATCTCAAACGAATACCTCAGTTCACAATAATCCCATTACTCTAATTTCCCCCCAAGCGGATAAGATGATTAAAGCAGAAGCTATAGTCTTACCGCAACTAACAAATATGCTTCCGAGCTATCATATAAATAGCAAGCATTGGCAAAAGGTTTCACACCTAAAGCTAGCAGATCCCAGCTGCAACACCCCCGCTCAAATAGACATTCTATTAGGCAGCGATCTCATACCTCAGATAATACTCGAGGGTGTTGAGAAAATTTCAAACAAACTATTGGCACAAAATACTATTTTTGGGTGGATCCTAAGTGGACTAGTTTCGGAACCAGTTACCACCATGACCACTCAGGTTGAGGTAATCTCAAATGAATACCTCAGTTCACAATAATCCCATTACTCTAATTTCCCCCCAAGCGGATAAGAGAATTAAAGCAGAAGCTATAGTCTTACCGCAACTAACAAATATGCTTCCAAGCTATCCTATAAATAGCAAGCATTGGCAAAAGTTTCACACCTAATGCTAGCAGATCCCAACTGCAACACCCCCGCTCAAATAGACATTCTATTAGGCAGCGATCTCATACCTCAGATAATACTCGAGGGTGTTGAGAAAATTTCGAACAAACTATTGGCAAAAAAAACTATTTTTGGGTGGATCCTAAGTGGACTAGTTTCGGAACCAGTTACCACCATGACCACTCAGGTTGAAGAAATTTCAATCGAATACCTCAGTTCACAATAAACCCATTACTCTAATTTCCCCCCAAGCGGATAAGAGAATTAAAGCAGAAGCTATAGTCTTACCGCAACTAACAAATATGCTTCCAAGCTATCATATAAATAGCAAGCATTGGCAAAAGGTTTCACACCTAAAGCAAGCAGATCCCAACTGCAACACCCCCGCTCAAATAGACATTCTATTAGGCAGCGATCTCATACCTCAGATAATACTCGAGGGTGTTGAGAAAATTTCAAACAAACTATTGGCACAAAATACTATTTTTGGGTGGATCCTAAGTGGACTAGTTTCGGAACCAGCTACCACCATGACCACTCAGGTTGAGGAAATCTCAAACGAATACCTCAGTTCACAATAATCCCATTACTTTAATTTCCTCCCAAGCGGATAAGAGAATTAAAGCAGAAGCTATAGTCTTACCGCAACTAACAAATATGCTTCCAAGCTATCATATAAATAGCAAGCATTGGCAAAAGGTTTCACACCTAAAGCTATCAGATTCCAACTGCAACACCCCCGCTCAAATAGACATTCTATTAGGCAGCGATCTCATACCTCAGATAATACTCGAGGGTGTTGAGAAAATTTCAAACAAACTATTGGCACAAATTACTATTTTTGGGTGGATCCTAAGTGGACTAGTTTCGGAACCAGTTATTACCATGACCACTCAGGATGAGGAAATCTCAAACGAATACCTCAGTTCACAATAATCACATTACTCTAATTTCTCCCCAAGCGGATAAGAGAATTAAAGCAGAAGCTATAGTCTTACCGCAACTAACAAATATGCTTGCAAGCTAACATATAAATAGCAAGCATTGGCAAAAGGTTTCACACCTAAAGCTAGCAGATCCCAACTGCAACACCCCCGCTCAAATAGACATTCTATTAAGCAGCGATCTCATACCTCAGATAATACTCGAGGGTGTTGAGAAAATTTCAAACAAACTATTGGCACAAAATACAATTTTTGGGTGGATCATAAGTGGACTAGTTTCGGAACCAGTTACCACCATTACCACTGAGGTTGAGGAAATCTCAAACGAATACCTCAGTTCACAATAATCCCATTACTCTAATTTCCCCCCAAGCGGATAAGATGATTAAAGCAGAAGCTATAGTCTTACCGCAACTAACAAATATGCTTCCGAGCTATCATATAAATAGCAAGCATTGGCAAAAGGTTTCACACCTAATGCTATCAGATCCCAACTGCAACACCCCCGCTCAAATAGACATTCTATTAGGCAGCGATCTCATACCTCAGATAATACTCGAGGGTGTTGAGAAAATTTCAAACAAACTATTGGCACAAAATACTATTTTTGGGTGGATCCTAAGTGGACTAGTTTCGGAACCAGTTACCACCATGACCACTCAGGTTGAAGAAATTTCAATCGAATACCTCAGTTCACAATAATCCCATTACTCTAATTTCCCCCAAGCGGATAAGAGAATTAAAGCAGAAGCTATAGTCTTACCGCAACTAACAAATATGCTTCCAAGCTATCCTATAAATAGCAAGCATTGGCAAAAGGTTTCACACCTAATGCTAGCAGATCCAAACTGCAACACCCCCGCTCAAATAGACATTCTATTAGGCAGCGATCCCATACCTCAGATAATACTCGAGGGTGTTGAGAAAATTTCAAACAAACTATTGGCACAAAATACTATTTTTGGGTGGATCCTAAGTGGACTAGTTTCGGAACCAGTTAAAACCATGACCACTCAGGTTGAAGAAATTTCAATCGAATACCTCAGTTCACAATAATCCCATTACTCTAATTTCCCCCCAAGCGGATAAGAGAATTAAAGCAGAAGCTATAGTCTTACCGCAACTAACAAATATGCTTCCAAGCTATCATATAAATAGCAAGCATTGGCAAAAGGTTTCACACCTAAAGCAAGCAGATCCCAACTGCAACACCCCCGCTCAAATAGACATTCTATTAGGCAGCGATCTCATACCTCAGATAATACTCGAGGGTGTTGAGAAAATTTCAAACAAACTATTGGCACAAAATACTATTTTTGGGTGGATCCTAAGTGGACTAGTTTCGGAACCAGTTACCACCATGACCACTCAGGTTGAGGAAATCTCAAACGAATACCTCAGTTCACAATAATCCCATTACTCTAATTTCCCCCCAAGCGGATAAGAGAATTAAAGCAGAAGCTATAGTCTTACCGCAACTAACAAATATGCTTCCAAGCTATCATATAAATAGCAAGCATTGGCAAAAGGTTTCACACCTAAAGCTAGCAGATCCCAACTGCAACACTCCCGCTCAAATAGACATTCTATTAGGCAGCGATCTCATACCTCAGATAATACTCGAGGGTGTTGAGAAAATTTCAAACAAACTATTGGCACAAAATACTATTTTTGGGTGGATCCTAAGTGGACTAGTTTCGGAACCAGCTACCACCATGACCACTCAGGTTGAGGAAATCTCAAACGAATACCTCAGTTCACAATAATCCCATTACTTTAATTTCCTCCCAAGCGGATAAGAGAATTAAAGCAGAAGCTATAGTCTTACCGCAACTAACAAATATGCTTCCAAGCTATCATATAAATAGCAAGCATTGGCAAAAGGTTTCACACCTAAAGCTAGCAGATCCCAACTGCAACACTCCCGCTCAAATAGACATTCTATTAGGCAGCGATCTCATACCTCAGATAATACTCGAGGGTGTTGAGAAAATTTCAAACAAACTATTGGCACAAAATACTATTTTTGGGTGGATCCTAAGTGGACTAGTTTCGGAACCAGTTACCACCATGACCACTCAGGTTGAGGAAATCTCAAACGAATACCTCAGTTCACAATAATCCCATTACTCTAATTTCCCCCCAAGCGGATAAGAGAATTAAAGCAGAAGCTATAGCCTTACCGCAACTAACAAATATGCTTCCAAGCTATCATATAAATAGCAAGCATTGGCAAAAGGTTTCACACCTAAAGCTAGCAGATCCCAACTGCAACACTCCCGCTCAAATAGACATTCTATTAGGCAGCGATCTCATACCTCAGATAATACTCGAGGGTGTTGAGAAAATTTCAAACAAACTATTGGCACAAAATACTATTTTTGGGTGGATCCTAAGTGGACTAGTTTCGGAACCAGCTACCACCATGACCACTCAGGTTGAGGAAATCTCAAACGAATACCTCAGTTCACAATAATCCCATTACTCTAATTTCCTCCCAAGCGGATAAGAGAATTAAAGCAGAAGCTATAGTCTTACCGCAACTAACAAATATGCTTCCAAGCTATCATATAAATAGCAAGCATTGGCAAAAGGTTTCATACCTAAAGCTAGCTGATCCCAACTGCAACACCCCCGCTCAAATAGACATTCTATTAGGCAGCGATCTCATACCTCAGATAATACTCGAGGGTGTTGAGAAAATTTCAAACAAACTATTGGCACAAAATACTATTTTTGGGTGGATCCTAAGTGGACTAGTTGCGGAACCAGCTACCACCATGACCACTCAGGTTGAGGAAATCTCAAACGAATACCTCAGTTCACAATAATCCCATTACTCTAATTTCCTCCCAAGCGGATAAGAGAATTAAAGCAGAAGCTATAGTCTTACCGCAACTAACAAATATGCTTCCAAGCTATCATATAAATAGCAAGCATTGGCAAAAGGTTTCACACCTAAAGCTAGCAGATCCCAACTGCAACACTCCCGCTCAAATAGACATTCTATTAGGCAGCGATCTCATACCTCAGATAATACTCGAGGGTGTTGAGAAAATTTCAAACAAACTATTGGCACAAAATATTATTTTTGGGTGGATCCTAAGTGGACTAGTTTCGGAACCAGCTACCACCATGACCACTCAGGTTGAGGAAATCTCAAACGAATACCTCAGTTCACAATAATCCCATTACTTTAATTTCCTCCCAAGCGGATAAGAGAATTAAAGCAGAAGCTATAGTCTTACCGCAACTAACAAATATGCTTCCAAGCTATCATATAAATAGCAAGCATTGGCAAAAGGTTTCACACCTAAAGCTATCAGATTCCAACTGCAACACCCCCGCTCAAATAGACATTCTATTAGGCAGCGATCTCATACCTCAGATAATACTCGAGGGTGTTGAGAAAATTTCAAACAAACTATTGGCACAAAATACTATTTTTGGGTGGATCCTAAGTGGACTAGTTTCGGAACCAGTTACCACCATGACCACTCAGGTTGGGGAAATCTCAAACGAATACCTCAGTTCACAATAATCCCATTACTCTAATTTCCCCCCAAGCGGATAAGAGAATTAAAGCAGAAGCTATAGTCTTACCGCAACTAACAAATATGCTTCCAAGCTATCATATAAATAGCAAGCATTGGCAAAAGGTTTCACACCTAAAGCTAGCAGATCCCAACTGCAACACTCCCGCTCAAATAGACATTCTATTAGGCAGCGATCTCATACCTCAGATAATACTCGAGGGTGTTGAGAAAATTTCAAACAAACTATTGGCACAAAATACTATTTTTGGGTGGATCCTAAGTGGACTAGTTTCGGAACCAGCTACCACCATGACCACTCAGGTTGAGGAAATCTCAAACGAATACCTCAGTTCACAATAATCCCATTACTCTAATTTCCTCCCAAGCGGATAAGAGAATTAAAGCAGAAGCTATAGTCTTACCGCAACTAACAAATATGCTTCCAAGCTATCATATAAATAGCAAGCATTGGCAAAAGGTTTCATACCTAAAGCTAGCTGATCCCAACTGCAACACCCCCGCTCAAATAGACATTCTATTAGGCAGCGATCTCATACCTCAGATAATACTCGAGGGTGTTGAGAAAATTTCAAACAAACTATTGGCACAAAATACTATTTTTGGGTGGATCCTAAGTGGACTAGTTGCGGAACCAGCTACCACCATGACCACTCAGGTTGAGGAAATCTCAAACGAATACCTCAGTTCACAATAATCCCATTACTCTAATTTCCTCCCAAGCGGATAAGAGAATTAAAGCAGAAGCTATACTCTTACCGCAACTAACAAATATGCTTCCAAGCTATCATATAAATAGCAAGCATTGGCAAAAGGTTTCACACCTAAAGCTAGCAGATCCCAACTGCAACACCCCCGATCAAATAGACATTCTATTAGGCAGCGATCTCATACCTCAGATAATACTCGAGGGTGTTGAGAAAATTTCAAACAAACTATTGGCACAAAATACTATTTTTGGGTGGATCCTAAGTGGACTAGTTTCGGAACCAGTTACCACCATTAACACTGAGGTTGAGGAAATCTCAAACGAATACCTCAGTTCACAATAATCCCATTACTCTAATTTCCTCCCAAGCGGATAAGAGAATTAAAGCAGAAGCTATAGTCTTACCGCAACTAATAAATATGCTTCCGAGCTATCATATAAATAGCAAGCATTGGCAAAAGGTTTCACACCTAAAGCTAGCAGATCCCAACTGCAACACCCCCGCTCAAATAGACATTCTATTAAGCAGCGATCTCATACCTCAGATAATACTCGAGGGTGTTGAGAAAATTTCAAACAAACTATTGGCACAAAATACTATTTTTGGGTGGATCTTAAGTGGACTAGTTTCGCAACCAGTTACCACCATGACCACTCAGGTTGAGGAAATCTCAAACGAATACCTCAGTTCACAATAATCCCATTACTCTAATTTCCCCCCAAGCGGATAAGAGAATTAAAGCAGAAGCTATAGTCTTACCGCAACTAACAAATATGCTTCCAAGCTATCATATAAATAGCAAGCATTGGCAAAAGGTTTCACACCTAAAGCTAGCAGATCCCAACTGCAACACTCCCGCTCAAATAGACATTCTATTAGGCAGCGATCTCATACCTCAGATAATACTCGAGGGTGTTGAGAAAATTTCAAACAAACTATTGGCACAAAATACTATTTTTGGGTGGATCCTAAGTGGACTAGTTTCGGAACCAGCTACCACCATGACCACTCAGGTTGAGGAAATCTCAAACGAATACCTCAGTTCACAATAATCCCATTACTCTAATTTCCTCCAAAGCGGATAAGAGAATTAAAGCAGAAGCTATAGTCTTACCGCAACTAACAAATATGCTTCCAAGCTATCATATAAATAGCAAGCATTGGCAAAAGGTTTCATACCTAAAGCTAGCTGATCCCAACTGCAACACCCCCGCTCAAATAGACACTCTATTAGGCAGCGATCTCATACCTCAGATAATACTCGAGGGTGTTGAGAAAATTTCAAACAAACTGTTGGCACAAAATACTATTTTTGGGTGGATCCCAAGTGGACTAGTTTCGGAACCAATTACCACCATGACCACTCAGGTTGAGGAAATCTCAAATGAATACCTCAGTTCACAATAGTCCCATTACTCTAATTTCCCCCCAAGCGGATAAGAGAATTAAAGCAGAAGCTATAGTCTTACCGCAACTAACAAATATGCTTCCAAGCTATCCTATAAATAGCAAGCATTGGCAAAAGGTTTCACACCTAATGCTAGCAGATCCCAACTGCAATACCCCCGCTCAAATAGACACTCTATTAGGCAGCGATCTCATACCTCAGATAATACTCGAGGGTGTTGAGAAAATTTCAAACAAACTGTTGGCACAAAATACTATTTTTGGGTGGATCCCAAGTGGACTAGTTTCGGAACCAATTACCACCATGACCACTCAGGTTGAGGAAATCTCAAACGAATACCTCAGTTCACAATAATCCCATTACTCTAATTTCCTCCCAAGCGGATAAGAGAATTAAAGCAGAAGCTATAGTCTTACCGCAACTAACAAATATGCTTCCAAGCTATCATATAAATAGCAAGCATTGGCAAAAGGTTTCATACCTAAAGCTAGCTGATCCCAACTGCAACACCCCCGCTCAAATAGACATTCTATTAGGCAGCGATCTCATACCTCAGATAATACTCGAAGGTGTTGAGAAAATTTCGAACAAACTATTGGCACAAAATACTAATTTTGGGTGGATCCTAAGTGGACTAGTTTCGGAACCAGTTACCACCATGACCACTCAGGTTGAAGAAATTTCAATCGAATACCTCAGTTCACAATAATCCCATTACTCTAATTTCCCCCCAAGCGGATAAGAGAATTAAAGCAGAAGCTATAGTCTTACCGCAACTAACAAATATGCTTCCAAGCTATCATATAAATAGCAAGCATTGGCAAAAGGTTTCACACCTAAAGCAAGCAGATCCCAATTGCAACACCCCCGCTCAAATAGACATTCTATTAGGCAGCGATCTCATACCTCAGATAATACTCGAGGGTGTTGAGAAAATTTCAAACAAACTATTGGCACAAAATACTATTTTTGGGTGGATCCTAAGTGGACTAGTTTCGGAACCAGTTACCACCATGACCACTCAGGTTGAGGAAATCTCAAACGAATACCTCAGTTCACAATAATCCCATTACTCTAATTTCCCCCCAAGCGGATAAGAGAATTAAAGCAGAAGCTATAGTCTTACCGCAACTAACAAATATGCTTCCAAGCTATCATATAAATAGCAAGCATTGGCAAAAGGTTTCACACCTAAAGCTAGCAGATCCCAACTGCAACACTCCCGCTCAAATAGACATTCTATTAGGCAGCGATCTCATACCTCAGATAATACTCGAGGGTGTTGAGAAAATTTCAAACAAACTATTGGCACAAAATACTATTTTTGGGTGGATCCTAAGTGGACTAGTTTCGGAACCAGTTACCACCATTAACACTGAGGTTGAGGAAATCTCAAACGAATACCTCAGTTCACAATAATCCCATTACTCTAATTTCCTCCCAAGCGGATAAGAGAATTAAAGCAGCAAGCATTGGCAAAAGGTTTCACACCTAAAGCTAGCAGATCCCAACTGCAACACCCCCGCTCAAATAGACATTCTATTAAGCAGCGATCTCATACCTCAGATAATACTCGAGGGTGTTGAGAAAATTTCAAACAAACTATTGGCACAAAATACTATTTTTGGGTGGATCCTAAGTGGACTAGTTGCGGAACTAGTTGCCACCATGACCACTCAGGTTGAGGAAATCTCAAACGAATACCTCAGTTCACAATAATCCCATTACTCTAATTTCCTCCCAAGCGGATAAGAGAATTAAAGCAGAAGCTATAGTCTTACCGCAACTAATAAATATGCTTCCGAGCTATCATATAAATAGCAAGCATTGGCAAAAGGTTTCACACCTAAAGCAAGCAGATCCCAACTGCAACACCCCCGCTCAAATAGACATTCTATTAGGCAGCGATCTCATACCTCAGATAATACTCGAGGGTGTTGAGAAAATTTCAAACAAACTATTGGCACAAAATACTATTTTTGGGTGGATCCCAAGTGGACTAGTTTCGGAACCAGTTATTACCATGACCACTCAGGATGAGGAAATCTCAAACGAATACCTCAGTTCACAATAATCACATTACTCTAATTTCTCCCCAAGCGGATAAGAGAATTAAAGCAGAAGCTATAGTCTTACCGCAACTAACAAATATGCTTGCAAGCTAACATATAAATAGCAAGCATTGGCAAAAGGTTTCACGCCTAAAGCTAGCAGATCCTAACTGCAACACTCCCGCTCAAATAGACATACTATTAAGCAGCGATCTCATACCTCAGATAATACTCGAGGGTGTTGAGAAAATTTCAAACAAACTATTGGCACAAAATACTATTTTTGGGTGGATCCTAAGTGAACTAGTTGCGGAACCAGCTACCACCATGACCACTCAGGTTGAGGAAATCTCAAACGAATACCTCAGTTCACAATAATCCCATTACTCTAATTTCCTCCCAAGCGGATAAGAGAATTAAAGCAGAAGCTATAGTCTTACCGCAACTAACAAATATGCTTCCAAGCTATCATATAAATAGCAAGCATTGGCAAAAGGTTTCATACCTAAAGCTAGCTGATCCCAACTGCAACACCC
Source organism: Bactrocera oleae (assembly GCF_042242935.1). Lineage (NCBI taxonomy): Eukaryota > Metazoa > Arthropoda > Insecta > Diptera > Tephritidae > Bactrocera > Bactrocera oleae. The sequence continues at coordinate 11,275,437 of NC_091541.1, read as the reverse complement.
CCGCTCAAATAGACATTCTATTAGGCAGCGATCTCATACCTCAGATAATACTCGAGGGTGTTGAGAAAATTTCAAACAAACTATTGGCACAAAATACTATTTTTGGGTGAATCCTAAGTGGACTAGTTTCGGAACCAGTTACCACAATTAACACTGAGGTTGAGGAAATCTCAAACGAATACCTCAGTTCACAATAATCCCATTACTCTAATTTCCTCCCAAGCGGATAAGAGAATTAAAGCAGAAGCTATAGTCTTACCGCAACTAATAAATATGCTTCCGAGCTATCATATAAATAGCAAGCATTGGCAAACGGTTTCACACCTAAAGCTAGCAGATCCCAACTGCAACACCCCCGCTCAAATAGACATTCTATTAAGCAGCGATCTCATACCTCAGATAATACTCGAGGGTGTTGAGAAAATTTCAAACAAACTATTGGCACAAAATACTATTTTTGGGTGGATCATAAGTGGACTAGTTTCGGAACCAGTTACCACCATTACCACTGAGGTTGAGGAAATCTCAAACGAATACCTCAGTTCACAATAATCCCATTACTCTAATTTCCCCCCAAGCGGATAAGATGATTAAAGCAGAAGCTATAGTCTTACCGCAACTAACAAATATGCTTCCGAGCTATCATATAAATAGCAAGCATTGGCAAAAGGTTTCACACCTAAAGCTAGCAGATCCCAGCTGCAACACCCCCGCTCAAATAGACATTCTATTAGGCAGCGATCGCATACCTCAGATAATACTCGAGGGTGTTGAGAAAATTTCAAACAAACTATTGGCACAAAATACTATTTTTGGGTGGATCCTAAGTGGACTAGTTTCGGAACCAGTTACCACCATGACCACTCAGGTTGAGGAAATCTCAAATGAATACCTCAGTTCACAATAATCCCATTACTCTAATTTCCCCCCAAGCGGATAAGAGAATTAAAGCAGAAGCTATAGTCTTACCGCAACTAACAAATATGCTTCCAAGCTATCCTATAAATAGCAAGCATTGGCAAAAGGTTTCACACCTAATGCTAGCAGATCCCAACTGCAACACCCCCGCTCAAATAGACATTCTATTAGGCAGCGATCTCATACCTCAGATAATACTCGAGGGTGTTGAGAAAATTTCGAACAAACTATTGGCAAAAAATACTATTTTTGGGTGGATCCTAAGTGGACTAGTTTCGGAACCAGTTACCACCATGACCACTCAGGTTGAAGAAATTTCAATCGAATACCTCAGTTCACAATAAACCCATTACTCTAATTTCCCCCCAAGCGGATAAGAGAATTAAAGCAGAAGCTATAGTCTTACCGCAACTAACAAATATGCTTCCAAGCTATCATATAAATAGCAAGCATTGGCAAAAGGTTTCACACCTAAAGCTAGCAGATTCCAACTGCAACACCCCCGCTAAAATAGACATTCTATTAGGCAGCGATCTCATACCTCAGATAATACTCGAGGGTGTTGAGAAAATTTCAAACAAACTATTGGCACAAAATACTATTTTTGGGTGGATCCTAAGTGGACTAGTTTCGGAACCAGCTACCACCATGACCACTCAGGTTGAGGAAATCTCAAACGAATGCCTCAGTTCACAATAATCCCATTACTTTAATTTCCTCCCAAGCGGATAAGAGAATTAAAGCAGAAGCTATAGTCTTACCGCAACTAACAAATATGCTTCCAAGCTATCATATAAATAGCAAGCATTGGCAAAAGGTTTCACACCTAAAGCTAGCAGATCCCAACTGCAACACCCCCGCTCAAATAGACATTCTATTAGGCAGCGATCTCATACCTCAGATAATACTCGAGGGTGTTGAGAAAATTTCAAACAAACTTTTGGCACAAAATACTATTTTTGGGTGGATCCTAAGTGGACTAGTTTCGGAACCAGCTACCACCATGACCACTCAGGTTGAGGAAATCTCAAACGAATACCTCAGTTCACAATAATCCCATTACTCTAATTTCCTCCCAAGCGGATAAGAGAATTAAAGCAGAAGCTATAGTCTTACCGCAACTAACAAATATGCTTCCAAGCTATCATATAAATAGCAAGCATTGGCAAAAGGTTTCACACCTAAAGCTAGCAGATCCCAACTGCAACACCCTCGCTCAAATAGACATTCTATTAGGCAGCGATCTCATACCTCAGATAATACTCGAGGGTGTTGAGAAAATTTCAAACAAACTATTGGCACAAAATACTATTTTTGGGTGGATCCTAAGTGGACTAGTTTCGGAACCAGCTACCACCATGACCACTCAGGTTGAGGAAATCTCAAACGAATACCTCAGTTCACAATAATCCCATTACTTTAATTTCCTCCCAAGCGGATAAGAGAATTAAAGCAGAAGCTATAGTCTTACCGCAACTAACAAATATGCTTCCAAGCTATCATATAAATAGCAAGCATTGGCAAAAGGTTTCACACCTAAAGCTAGCAGATTCCAACTGCAACACCCCCGCTCAAATATACATTCTATTAGGCAGCGATCTCATACCTCAGATAATACTCGAGGGTGTTGAGAAAATTTCAAACAAACTATTGGCACAAAATACTATTTTTGGGTGGATCCTAAGTGGACTAGTTTCGGAACCAGTTACCACCATGACCACTCAGGTTGAGGAAATCTCAAACGAATACCTCAGTTCACAATAATCCCATTACTCTAATTTCCCCCCAAGCGGATAAGAGAATTAAAGCAGAAGCTATAGTCTTACCGCAACTAACAAATATGCTTCCAAGCTATCATATAAATAGCAAGCATTGGCAAAAGGTTTCATACCTAAAGCTAGCTGATCCCAACTGCAACACCCCCGCTCAAATAGACATTCTATTAGGCAGCGATCTCATACCTCAGATAATACTCGCGGGTGTTGAGAAAATTTCAAACAAACTATTGGCACAAAATACTATTTTTGGGTGGATCCTAAGTGGACTAGTTGCGGAACCAGCTACCACCATGACCACTCAGGTTGAGGAAATCTCAAACGAATACCTCAGTTCACAATAATCCCATTACTCTAATTTCCTCCCAAGCGGATAAGAGAATTAAAGCAGAAGCTATAGTCTTACCGCAACTAACAAATATGCTTCCAAGCTATCATATAAATAGCAAGCATTGGCAAAAGGTTTCACACCTAAAGCTAGCAGATCCCAACTGCAACACCCCCGATCAAATAGACATTCTATTAGGCAGCGATCTCATACCTCAGATAATACTCGAGGGTGTTGAGAAAATTTCAAACAAACTATTGGCACAAAATACTATTTTTGGGTGGATCCTAAGTGGACTAGTTTCGGAACCAGTTACCACCATGACCACTGAGGTTGAGGAAATCTCAAACGAATACCTCAGTTCACAATAATCCCATTACTCTAATTTCCTCCCAAGCGGATAAGAGAATTAAAGCAGAAACTATAGTCTTACCGCAACTAATAAATATGCTTCCGAGCTATCATATAAATAGCAAGCATTGGCAAAAGGTTTCACACCTAAAGCTAGCAGATCCCAACTGCAACACCCCCGCTCAAATAGACATTCTATTAAGCAGCGATCTCATACCTCAGATAATACTCGAGGGTGTTGAGAAAATTTCAAACAAACTATTGGCACAAAATACTATTTTTGGGTGGATCATAAGTGGACTAGTTTCGGAACCAGTTACCACCATTACCACTGAGGTTGAGGAAATCTCAAACGAATACCTCAGTTCACAATAATCCCATTACTCTAATTTCCCCCCAAGCGGATAAGATGATTAAAGCAGAAGCTATTGTCTTACCGCAACTAACTAATATGCTTCCGAGCTATCATATAAATAGCAAGCATTGGCAAAAGGTTTCACACCTAAAGCTAGCAGATCCCAGCTGCAACACCCCCGCTCAAATAGACATTCTATTAGGCAGCGATCTCATACCTCAGATAATACTCGAGGGTGTTGAGAAAATTTCAAACAAACTATTGGCACAAAATACTATTTTTGGGTGGATCCTAAGTGGACTAGTTTCGGAACCAGTTACCACCATGACCACTCAGGTTGAGGAAATCTCAAATGAATACCTCAGTTCACAATAATCCCATTACTCTAATTTCCCCCCAAGCGGATAAGAGAATTAAAGCAGAAGCTATAGTCTTACCGCAACTAACAAATATGCTTCCAAGCTATCCTATAAATAGCAAGCATTGGCAAAAGGTTTCACACCTAATGCTAGCAGATCCCAACTGCAACACCCCCGCTCAAATAGACATTCTATTAGGCAGCGATCTCATACCTCAGATAATACTCGAGGGTGTTGAGAAAATTTCGAACAAACTATTGGCAAAAAATACTATTTTTGGGTGGATCCTAAGTGGACTAGTTTCGGAACCAGTTACCACCATGACCACTCAGGTTGAAGAAATTTCAATCGAATACCTCAGTTCACAATAAACCCATTACTCTAATTTCCCCCCAAGCGGATAAGAGAATTAAAGCAGAAGCTATAGTCTTACCGCAACTAACAAATATGCTTCCAAGCAATCATATAAATAGCAAGCATTGGCAAAAGGTTTCACACCTAAAGCAAGCAGATCCCAACTGCAACACCCCCGCTCAAATAGACATTCTATTAGGCAGCGATCTCATACCTCAGATAATACTCGAGGGTGTTGAGAAAATTTCAAACAAACTATTGGCACAAAATACTATTTTTGGGTGGATCCTAAGTGGACTAGTTTCGGAACCAGTTACCACCATGACCACTCAGGTTGAGGAAATCTCAAACGAATACCTCAGTTCGCAATAATCCCATTACTCTAACTTCCCCCCAAGCGGATAAGAGAATTAAAGCAGAAGCTATAGTCTTACCGCAACTAACAAATATGCTTCCAAGCTATCATATAAATAGCAAGCATTGGCGAAAGGTTTCACACCTAAAGCTAGCAGATCCCAACTGCAACACCCCCGTTCAAATAGACATTCTATTAGGCAGCGATCTCATACCTCAGATAATACTCGAGGGTGTTGAGAAAATTTCAAACAAACTATTAGCACAAAATACTATTTTTGGGTGGATCCTAAGTGGACTAGTTTCGGAACCAGTTACCACCATGACCACTCAGGTTGAAGAAATTTCAAACGAATACCTCAGTTCACAATAATCCCATTACTCTAATTTCCCCCCAAGCAGATAAGAGAATTAAAGCAGAAGCTATAGTCTTACCGCAACTAACAAATATGCTTCCAAGCTATCATATAAATAGCAAGCATTGGCAAAAGGTTTCACACCTAAAGCTAGCAGATCCCAACTGCAACACCCCCGCTCAAATAGACATTCTATTAGGCAGCGATCTCATACCTCAGATAATACTCGAGGGTGTTGAGAAAATTTCAAACAAACTATTAGCACAAAATACTATTTTTGGGTGGATCCTAAGTGGACTAGTTTCGGAACCAGTTACCACCATGACCACTCAGGTTGAAGAAATTTCAAACGAATACCTCAGTTCACAGTAATCCCATTACTCTAATTTCCCCCCAAGCAGATAAGAGAATTAAAGCAGAAGCTATAGTCTTACCGCAACTAACAAATATGCTTCCAAGCTATCATATAAATAGCAAGCATTGGCAAAAGGTTTCACACCTAAAGCTAGCAGATCCCAACTGCAACACCCCCGCTCAAATAGACATTCTATTAGGCAGCGATCTCATACCTCAGATAATACTCGAGGGTGTTGAGAAAATTTCAAACAAACTATTGGCACAAAATACTATTTTTGGGTGGATCCTAAGTGGACTAGTTTCGGAACCAGCTACCACCATGACCACTCAGGTTGAGGAAATCTCAAACGAATACCTCAGTTCACAATAATCCCATTACTCTAATTTCCTCCCAAGCGGATAAGAGAATTAAAGCAGAAGCTATAGTCTTACCGCAACTAACAAATATGCTTCCAAGCTATCATATAAATAGCAAGCATTGGCAAAAGGTTTCACACCTAAAGCTAGCAGATCCCAACTGCAACACCCCCGCTCAAATAGACATTCTATTAGGCAGCGATCTCATACCTCAGATAATACTCGAGGGTGTTGAGAAAATTTCAAACAAACTATTGGCACAAAATACTATTTTTGGGTGGATCCTAAGTGGACTAGTTTCGGAACCAGTTATTACCAGAACCACTCAGGTTCAGGAAATCTCAAACGAATATATCAGTTCACAATAATCCCATTACTCTAATTTCCCCCCAAGCGGATAAGAGAATTAAAGCAGAAGCTATAGTCTTACCGCAACTAACAAATATGCTTCCAAGCTATCATATAAATAGCAAGCATTGGCAAAAGGTTTCACACCTAAAGCTAGCAGATCCCAACTGCAACACCCCCGCTCAAATAGACATTCTATTAGGCAGCGATCTCATACCTCAGATAATACTCGAGGGTGTTGAGAAAATTTCAAACAAACTATTGGCACAAAATACTATTTTTGGGTGGATCCTAAGTGGACTAGTTTCGGAACCAGTTATTACCAGAACCACTCAGGTTCAGGAAATCTCAAACGAATATATCAGTTCACAATAATCCCATTACTCTAATTTCCCCCCAAGCGGATAAGAGAATTAAAGCAGAAGCTATAGTCTTACCGCAACTAACAAGTATGCTTCCAAGCTATCATATAAATAGCAAGCAAGATAATACTCGAGGGTGTTGAGAAAATTTCAAACAAACTATTGGCACAAAATACTATTTTTGGGTGGATCCTAAGTGGACTAGTTTCGGAACCAGTTACCACCATGACCACTCAGGTTGAAGAAATCTCAAACGAATACCTCAGTTCACAATTATCCCATTACTCTAATTTCCCCCCAAGCGGATAAGAGAATTAACGCAGAAGCTATAGTCTTACCGCAACTAACAAATATGCTTCCAAGCTATCATATAAATAGCAAGCATTGGCAAAAGGTTTCACACCTAAAGCTAGCAGATCCCAACTGCAACACCCCCGCTCAAATAGACATTCTATTAAGCAGCGATCTCATACCTCAGATAATACTCGAGGGTGTTGAGAAAATTTCAAACAAACTATTGGCACAAAATACGATTTTTATGTGGATCCTAAGTGGACTAGTTTCGGAACCAGTTATTACCAGAACCACTCAGGTTCAGGAAATCTCAAACGAATATATCAGTTCACAATAATCCCATTACTCTAATTTACCCCAAGCGGATAAGAGAGTTAAAGCTGAAGCTATAGTCTTACCGCAACTAACAAATATGCTTCCAAGCTATCATATAAATAGCAAGCATTGGCAAAAGGTTTCACACCTAAAGCTAGCAGATCCCAACTGCAACACCCCCGCTCAAATAGACATTCTATTAGGCAGCGATCTCATACCTCAGATAATACTCTAGGGTGTTGAGAAAATTTCAAACAAACTATTGGCACAAAATACTATTTTTGGGTGGATCCTAAGTGGACTAGTTTCGGAACCAGCTACCACTATGCCCACTCAGGTTGAGGAAATCTCAAACGAATACCTCAGTTCACAATAATCCCATTACTCTAAATTCCCCCCAAGCGGATAAGAGAATTAAAGCTGAAGCTATAGTCTTACGGCAACTAACATATATGCTTCCAAGCTATCATATAAATAGCAAGCATTGGCAAAAGGTTTCACACCTAAAGCTAGCAGATGCCAACTGCAACATCTCCGCTCAAATAGACATTCTATTAGGCAGCGATCTCATACCTCAGATAATACTCGAGGGTGTTGAGAAAATTTCAAACAAACCATTGGCACAAAATACTATTTTTGGGTGGATCCTAAGTGGACTAGTTTCGGAACCAGTTACCACCATGACCACTCAGGTTGAGGAAATCTCAAACGAATACCTCAGTTCACAATAATACCATTACTCTAATTTCCCCCCAAGCGGATAAGAGAATTAAAGCAGAAGCTATAGTCTTACCGCAACTAACAAATATGCTTCCAAGCTATCATATAAATAGCAAGCATTGGCAAAAGGTTTCACACCTAAAGCTAGCAGATGCCAACTGCAACACCTCCGCTCAAATAGACATTTTATTAGGCAGCGATCTCATACCTCAGATAATACTCGAGGGTGTTGAGAAAATTTCAAACAAACTATTGGCACAAAATACTATTTTAGGGTGGATCCTAAGTGGACTAGTTTCGGAACCAGTTACCACCATGACCACTCAGGTTTAGGAAATCTCAAACGAATACCTCAGTTCACAATAATCCCATTACTCTAATTTCCCCCCAAGCGGATAAGAGAATTAAAGCAGAAGCTATAGTCTTACCGCAACTAACAAATATGCTTCCAAGCTATCATATAAATAGCAAGCATTGGCAAAAGGTTTCACACCTAAAGCTAGCAGATCCCAACTGCAACACCCCCGCTCAAATAGACATTCTATTAGGCAGCGATCTCATACCTCAGATAATATTCGAGGGTGTTGAGAAAATTTCAAACAAACTATTGGCACAAAATACTATTTTTGGGTGGATCCTAAGTGGACTAGTTTCGGACCCAGTTACAACCATGACCACTCAGGTTGGGGAAATCTCAAACGAATACCTCAGTTCACAATAATCCCATTACTCTAATTTCCCCCCAAGCGGATAAGAGAATTAAAGCAGAAAATATAGTCTTACCGCAACTAACAAATATGCTTCCAAGCTATCATATAAATAGCAAGCATTGGCAAAAGGTTTCACACCTAAAGCTAGCAGATCCCAACTGCAGTACCCCCGCTCAAATAGACATTCTATTAGGCAGCGATCTCATACCTCAGATAATAATCGAGGGTGTTGAGAAAATTTCAAACAAACTATTGGCACAAAATACTATTTTTGGGTGGATCCTAAGTGGACTAGTTTCGGAAACAGTTACCACCATGACCACTCAGGTTGAGGAAATCTCAAATGAATACCTCAATTTCAAACAAACTATTGGCACAAAATACTATTTTTGGGTGGATCCTAAGTGGACTAGTTGCGGAACCAGTTACCACCATGACCACTCAGGTTGAGGAAATCTCAAACGAATACCTCAGTTCACAATAATCCCATTACTCTAATTTCCCCCCAAGCGGATAAGAGAATTAAAGCAGAAGCTATAGTCTTACCGCAACTAACAAATATGCTTCCAAGCTATCATATAAATAGCAAGCATTGGCAAAAGGTTTCACACCTAAAGCTAGCAGATCCCAACTGCAACACTTTCGCTCAAATAGACATTCTATTAGGCAGCGATTTCATACCTCAGATAATACTCGAGGGCGTTGAGAAAATTTCAAACAAACTATCGGCACAAAATACTATTTTTGGGTGGATCCTAAGTGGACTAGTTTCGGAACCAGTTACCACCATGACCACTCAGGTTGAGGAAATCTCAAACGAATACCTCAGTTCACAATAATCCCATTACTCTAATTTCCCCCCAAGCGGATAAGAGAATTAAAGCAGAAGCTATAGTCTTACCGCAACTAACAAATATGCTTCCAAGCTATCATATAAATAGCAAGCATTGGCGAAAGGTTTCACACCTAAAGCTAGCAGATCCCAACTGCAACACCCCCGTTCAAATAGACATTCTATTAGGCAGCGATCTCATACCTCAGATAATACTTGAGGGTGTTGAGAAAATTTCAAACAAACTATTGGCACAAAATACTATTTTTGGATGGATCCTAAGTGGACTAGTTTCGGAACCAGTTACCACCATGACCACTCAGGTTGAGGAAATCTCAAACGAATACCTCAGTTCACAATAATCCCATTACTCTAATTTCCCCCCAAGCGGATAAGAGAATTAAAGCAGAAGCTATAGTCTTACCGCAACTAACAAATATGCTTCCAAGCTATCATATAAATAGCAAGCATTGGCAAAAGCTTTCAAACCTAAAGCTAGCAGATCCTAACTGCAACACCTCCGCTCAAATAGATATTCTATTAGGCAGCCATCTCATACCTCAGATAATACTCGAGGGTGTTGAGAAAATTTCAAACAAACTATTGGCACAAAATACTATTTTTGGGTGGATCCTAAGTGGACTAGTTTCGGAAACAGTTACCACCATGACCACTCAGGTTGAGGAAATCTCAAATGAATACCTCAATTTCAAACAAACTATTGGCACAAAATACTATTTTTGGGTGGATCCTAAGTGGACTAGTTTCGGAACCAGTTACCACCATGACCACTCAGGTTGAGGAAATCTCAAACGAATACCTCAGTTCACAATAATCCCATTACTCTAATTTCCCCCCAAGCGGATAAGAGAATTAAAGCAGAAGCTATAGTCTTACCGCAACTAACAAATATGCTTCCAAGCTATCATATAAATAGCAAGCATTGGCAAAAGGTTTCACACCTAAAGCTAGCAGATCCCAACTGCAACACTTTCGCTCAAATAGACATTCTATTAGGCAGCGATCTCATACCTCAGATAATACTCGAGGGCGTTGAGAAAATTTCAAACAAACTATTGGCACAAAATACTATTTTTGGGTGGATCCTAAGTGGACTAGTTTCGGAACCAGTTACCACCATGACCACTCAGGTTGAGGAAATCTCAAACGAATACCTCAGTTCACAATAATCCCATTACTCTAATTTCCCCCCAAGCGGATAAGAGAATTAAAGCAGAAGCTATAGTCTTACCGCAACTAACAAATATGCTTCCAAGCTATCATATAAATAGCAAGCATTGGCAAAAGGTTTCACACCTAAAGCTAGCAGATCCCAACTGCAACACTTCCGCTCAAATAGACATTCTATTAGGCAGCGATCTCATACCTCAGATAATACTTGAGGGTGTTGAGAAAATTTCAAACAAACTATTGGCACAAAATACTATTTTTGGGTGGATCCTAAGTGGACTAGTTTCGGAACCAGTTACCACCATGACCACTCAGGTTGAGGAAATCTCAAACGAATACCTCAGTTCACAATAATTCCATTACTCAAATTTCCCCCCAAGCGGATAAGAGAATTAAAGCAGAAGCTATAGTCTTACCGCAACTAACAAATATGCTTCCAAGCTATCATATAAATAGCAAGCATTGGCAAAAGCTTTCAAACCTAAAGCTAGCAGATCCTAACTGCAACACCTCCGCTCAAATATACATTCTATTAGGCAGCCATCTCATACCTCAGATAATACTCGAGGGTGTTGAGAAAATTTCAAACAAACTATTGGCACAAAATACTATTTTTGGGTGGATCCTAAGTGGACTAGTTTCGGAACCAGTTACCACCATGACCACTCAGGTTGAGGAAATCTCAAACGAATACCAGTGTTCACAATAATCCCATTACTCTAATTTCCCCCCAAGCGGATAAGAGAATTAAAGCAGAAGCTATAGTCTTACCGCAACTAACAAATATGCTTCCAAGCTATCATATAAATAGCAAGCATTGGCAAAAGGTTTCACACCTAAAGCTAGCAGATCCCAACTGCAACACCCCCGCTCAAATAGATATTCTATTAGGCAGCGATCTCATACCTCAGATAATACTCGAGGGTGTTGAGAAAATTTCAAACAAACTATTGGCACAAAATACTATTTTAGGGTGGATCCTAAGTGGACTAGTTTCGGAACCAGTTACCACCATGACCACTCAGGTTGAGGAAATCTCAAACGAATACCAGAGTTCACAATAATCCCATTACTCTAATTTCCCCCCAAGCGGATAAGAGAATTAAAGCAGGAGCTATAGTCTTACCGCAACTAACAAATATGCTTCCAAGCTATCATATAAATAGCAAGCATTGGCAAAAGGTTTCACACCTAAAGCTAGCAGATCCCAACTGCAACACCTCCGCTCAAATAGACATTCTATTAGGCAGCCATCTCATACCTCAGATAATACTCGAGGGTGTTGAGAAAATTTCAAACAAACTATTGGCACAAAATACTATTTTAGGGTGGATCCTAAGTGGACTAGTTTCGGAACCAGTTACCACCATGACCACTCAGGTTGAGGAAATCTCAAACGAATACCAGAGTTCACAATAATCCCATTACTCTAATTTCCCCCCAAGCGGATAAGAGAATTAAAGCAGAAGCTATAGTCTTACCGCAACTAACAAATATGCTTCCAAGCTATCATATAAATAGCAAGCATTGGCAAAAGGTTTCACACCTAAAGCTAGCAGATCCCAACTGCAACACTTCCGCTCAAATAGACATTCTATTAGGCAGCGATCTCATACCTCAGATAATACTTGAGGGTGTTGAGAAAATTTCAAACAAACTATTGGCACAAAATACTATTTTTGGGTGGATCCTTAGTGGACTAGTTTCGGAAACAGTTACCACCATGACCACTCAGGTTGAGGAAATCTCAAATGAATACCTCAATTTCAAACAAACTATAGGCACAAAATACTATTTTTGGGTGGATCCTAAGTGGCCTAGTTTCGGAACCAGTTACCATCATGACCACTCAGGTTGAGGAAATCTCAAACGAATACCTCAGTTCACAATAATCCCATTACTCTAATTTCCCCCCAAGCGGATAAGAGAATTAAAGCAGAAGCTATAGTCTTACCGCAACTAACAAATATGCTTCCAAGCTATCATATAAATAGCAAGCATTGGCAAAAGGTTTCACACCTAAAGCTAGCAGATCCCAACTGCAACACCTCCGCTCAAATAGACATTCTATTAGGCAGCCATCTCATACCTCAGATAATACTCGAGGGTGTTGAGAAAATTTCAAACAAACTATTGGCACAAAATACTATTTTTGGGTGGATCCTAAGTGGACTAGTTTCGGAAACAGTTACCACCATGACCACTCAGGTTGAGGAAATCTCAAATGAATACCTCAATTTCAAACAAACTATTGGCACAAAATACTATTTTTGGGTGGATCCTAAGTGGACTAGTTTCGGAACCAGTTACCACCATGACCACTCAGGTTGAGGAAATCTCAAACGAATACCTCAGTTCACAATAATCCCATTACTCTAATTTCCCCCCAAGCGGATAAGAGAATTAAAGCAGAAGCTATAGTCTTACCGCAACTAACAAATATGCTTCCAAGCTATCATATAAATAGCAAGCATTGGCAAAAGGTTTCACACCTAAAGCTAGCAGATCCCAACTGCAACACTTCCGCTCAAATAGACATTCTATTAGGCAGCGATCTCATACCTCAGATAATACTTGAGGGTGTTGAGAAAATTTCAAACAAACTATCGGCACAAAATACTATTTTTGGGTGGATCCTAAATGGACTAGTTTCGGAACCAGTTACCACCATGACCACTCAGGTTGAGGAAATCTCAAACGAATACCTCAGTTCACAATAATCCCATTACTCTAATTTTCCCCCAAGCGGATAAGAGAATTAAAGCAGAAGCTATAGTCTTACCGCAACTAACAAATATGCTTCCAAGCTATCATATAAATAGCAAGCATTGGCAAAAGGTTTCACACCTAAAGCTAGCAGATCCCAACTGCAACACCCCCGCTCAAATAGACATTCTATTAGGCAGCGATCTCATACCTCAGATAATACTTGAGGGTGTTGAGAAAATTTCAAACAAACTATTGGTACAAAATACTATTTTTGGGTGGATCCTAAGTGGTCTAGTTTCGGAACCAGTTACCACCATGACCACTCAGGTTGAGGAAATCTCAAACGAATACCTCAGTTCACAATAATCCCATTACTCTAATTTCCCCCCAAGCGGATAAGAGAATTAAAGCAGAAGCTATAGTCTTACCGCAACTAACAAATATGCTTCCAAGCTATCATATAAATAGCAAGCATTGGCAAAAGGTTTCACACCTAAAGCTAGCAGATCCCAACTGCAACACTTCCGCTCAAATAGACATTCTATTAGGCAGCGATCTCATACCTCAGATAATACTTGAGGGTGTTGAGAAAATTTCAAACAAACTATCGGCACAAAATACTATTTTTGGGTGGATCCTAAATGGACTAGTTTCGGAACCAGTTACCACCATGACCACTCAGGTTGAGGAAATCTCAAACGAATACCTCAGTTCACAATAATCCCATTACTCTAATTTCCCCCCAAGCGGATAAGAGAATTAAAGCAGAAGCTATAGTCTTACCGCAACTAACAAATATGCTTCCAAGCTATCATATAAATAGCAAGCATTGGCAAAAGGTTTCACACCTAAAGCTAGCAGATCCCAACTGCAACACCCCCGCTCAAATAGACATTCTATTAGGCAGCGATCTCATACCTCAGATAATACTTGAGGGTGTTGAGAAAATTTCAAACAAACTATTGGCACAAAATACTATTTTTGGGTGGATCCTAAGTGGACTAGTTTCGGAACCAGTTACCACCATGACCACTCAGGTTGAGGAAATCTCAAACGAATACCTCAGTTCACAATAATCCCATTACTCTAATTTCCCCCCAAGCGGATAAGAGAATTAAAGCAGAAGCTATAGTCTTACCGCAACTAACAAATATGCTTCCAAGCTATCATATAAATAGCAAGCATTGGCAAAAGCTTTCAAACCTAAAGCTAGCAGATCCTAACTGCAACACCTCCGCTCAAATAGACATTCTATTAGGCAGCCATCTCATACCTCAGATAATACTCGAGGGTGTTGAGAAAATTTCAAACAAACTTTTGGCACAAAATACTATTTTTGGGTGGATCCTAAGTGGACTAGTTTCGGAAACAGTTACCACCATGACCACTCAGGTTGAGGAAATCTCAAATGAATACCTCAATTTCAAGCAAACTATTGGCACAAAATACTATTTTTGGGTGGATCCTAAGTGGACTAGTTTCGGAACCAGTTACCACCATGACCACTCAGGTTGAGGAAATCTCAAACGAATACCTCAGTTCACAATAATCCCATTACTCTAATTTCCCCCCAAGCGGATAAGAGAATTAAAGCAGAAGCTATAGTCTTACCGCAACTAACAAATATGCTTCCAAGGTATCATATAAATAGCAAGCATTGGCAAAAGGTTTCACACCTAAAGCTAGCAGATCCCAACTGCAACACTTTCGCTCAAATAGACATTCTATTAGGCAGCGATCTCATACCTCAGATAATACTCGAGGGCGTTGAGAAAATTTCAAACAAACTATTGGCACAAAATACTATTTTTGGGTGGATCCTAAGTGGACTAGTTTCGGAACCAGTTACCACCATGACCACTCAGGTTGAGGAAATCTCAAACGAATACCTCAGTTCACAATAATCCCATTACTCTAATTTCCCCCCAAGCGGATAAGAGAATTAAAGCAGAAGCTATAGTCTTACCGCAACTAACAAATATGCTTCCAAGCTATCATATAAATAGCAAGCATTGGCAAAAGCTTTCAAACCTAAAGCTAGCAGATCCTAACTGCAACACCTCCGCTCAAATAGACATTCTATTAGGCAGCCATCTCATACCTCAGATAATACTCGAGGGTGTTGAGAAAATTTCAAACAAACTATTGGCACAAAATACTATTTTAGGGTGGATCCTAAGTTTACTAGTTTCGGAACCAGTTACCACCATGACCACTCAGGTTGAGGAAATCTCAAACGAATACCTCAGTTCACAATAACCCCATTACTCTAATTTCCCCCCAAGCGGATAAGAGAATTAAAGCAGAAGCTATAATCTTACCGCAACTAACAAATATGCTTCCAAGCTATCATATAAATAGCAAGCATTGGCAAAAGGTTTCACACCTAAAGCTAGCAGATCCCAACTGCAACAGCCCCGCTCAAATAGACATTCTATTAGGCAGCGTTCTCATACCTCAGATAATACTCGAGGGTGTTGAGAAAATTTCAAACAAACTATTGGCACAAAATACTATTTTTGGGTGGATCCTAAGTTTACTAGTTTCGGAACCAGTTACCACCACGACCACTAAGGTTGAGGAAATCTCAAACGAATACCTCAGTTCACAATAATCCCATTACTCTAATTTCCTCCCAAGCGGATAAGAGAATTAAAGCAGAAGCTATAATCTTACCGCAACTAACAAATATGCTTCCAAGCTATCATATAAATAGCAAGCTTTGGCAAAAGGTTTCACACCTAAAGCTAGCAGATCCCAACTGCAACACCCCCGCTCAAATAGACATTCTATTAGGCAGCGATCTCATACCTCAGATAATACTCGAGGGTGTTGAGAAAATTTCAAACAAACTATTGGCACAAAATACTATTTTTGGGTGGATCCTAAGTTTACTAGTTTCGGAACCAGTTACCACCATGACCACTCAGGTTGAGGAAATCTCAAACGAATACCTCAGTTCACAATAATCCCATTACTCTAATTTCTCCGAAGCGGATAAGAGAATTAAAGCAGAAGCTATAGTCTTACCGCAACTAACAAATATGCTTCCAAGCTATCATATAAATAGCAAGCATTGACAAAAGGTTTCACACCTAAAGCTAGCAGATCCCAACTGCAACACCCCCGCTGAAATAGACATTCTATTAGACAGCGATCTCATACCTCAGATAATACTCGAGGGTGTTGAGAAAATTTCAAACAAACCAATGGCACAAAATACTATTTTTGGGTGGATCCTAAGTGGACTAGTTTCGGAACCAGTTACCACCATGACCACTCAGGTTGAGGAAATCTCAAACGAATACCAGAGTTCACAATAATCCCATTACTCTAATTTCCCCCCAAGCGGATAAGAGAATTAAAGCAGAAGCTATAGTCTTACCGCAACTAACAAATATGCTTCCAAGCTTTCATATAAATAGCAAGCTTTGGCAAAAGGTTTCACACCTAAAGCTAGCAGATCCCAACTGCAACACCCCCGCTCAAATAGACATTCTATTAGGCAGCGATCTCATACCTCAGATAATACTCGAGGGTGTTGAGAAAATTTCAAACAAACTATTGGCACAAAATACTATTTTAGGGTGGATCCTAAGTGGACTAGTTTCGGAACCAGTTACCACCATGACCACTCAGGTTGAGGAAATCTCAAACGAATACCAGAGTTCACAATAATCCCATTACTCTAATTTCCCCCCAAGAGGATAAGAGAATTAAAGCAGAAGCTATAATCTTACCGCAACTAACAAATATGCTTCCAAGCTATCATATAAATAGCAAGCTTTGGCAAAAGGTTTCACACCTAAAGCTAGCAGATCCCAACTGCAACACCCCCGCTCAAATAGACATTCTATTAGGCAGCGATCTCATACCTCAGATAATACTCGAGGGTGTTGAGAAAATTTCAAACAAACTATTGGCACAAAATACTATTTTTGGGTGGATCCTAAGTTTACTAGTTTCTGAACCAGTTACCACCATGACCACTCAGGTTGAGGAAATCTCAAACGAATACCTCAGTTCACAATAACCCCATTACTCTAATTTCCCCCCAAGCGGATAAGAGAATTAAAGCAGAAGCTATAATCTTACCGCAACTAACAAATATGCTTCCAAGCTATCATATAAATAGCAAGCATTGGCAAAAGGTTTCACACCTAAAGCTAGCAGATCCCAACTGCAACAGCCCCGCTCAAATAGACATTCTATTAGGCAGCGTTCTCATACCTCAGATAATACTCGAGGGTGTTGAGAAAATTTCAAACAAACTATTGGCACAAAATACTATTTTTGGGTGGATCCTAAGTTTACTAGTTTCGGAACCAGTTACCACCATGACCACTCAGGTTGAGGAAATTTAAAATGAATACCTCAATTTCAAACAAACTATTGGCACAAAATACTATTTTTGGGTGGATCCTAAGTGGACTAGTTTCGGAACCAGTTACCACCATGACCACTCAGGTTGAGGAAATCTCAAACGAATACCTCAGTTCACAATAATCCCATTACTCTAATTTCCCCCCAAGCGGATAAGAGAATTAAAGCAGAAGCTATAGTCTTACCGCAACTAACAAATATGCTTCCAAGCTATCATATAAATAGCAAGCATTGGCAAAAGGTTTCACACCTAAAGCTAGCAGATCCCAACTGCAACACTTCCGCTCAAATAGACATTCTATTAGGCAGCGATCTCATACCTCAGATAATACTTGAGGGTGTTGAGAAAATTTCAAACAAACTATTGGCACAAAATACTATTTTTGGGTGGATCCAAAGTAGACTAGTTTCGGAACCAGTTACCACCATGACCACTCAGGTTGAGGAAATCTCAAACGAATACCTCAGTTCACAATAATCCCATTACTCTAATTTCCCCCCAAGCGGATAAGAGAATTAAAGCAGAAGCTATAGTCTTACCGCAACTAACAAATATGCTTCCAAGCTATCATATAAATAGCAAGCATTGGCAAAAGGTTTCACACCTAAAGCTAGCAGATCCCAACTGCAACACTTTCGCTCAAATAGACATTCTATTAGGCAGCGATCTCATACCTCAGATAATACTCGAGGGCGTTGAGAAAATTTCAAACAAACTATTGGCACAAAATACTATTTTTGGGTGGATCCTAAGTGGACTAGTTTCGGAACCAGTTACCACCATGACCACTCAGGTTGAGGAAATCTCAAACGAATACCTCAGTTCACAATAATCCCATTACTCTAATTTCCCCCCAAGCGGATAAGAGAATTAAAGCAGAAGCTATAGTCTTACCGCAACTAACAAATATGCTTCCAAGCTATCATATAAATAGCAAGCATTGGCAAAAGGTTTCACACCTAAAGCTAGCAGATCCCAACTGCAACACTTCCGCTCAAATAGACATTCTATTAGGCAGCGATCTCATACCTCAGATAATACTTGAGGGTGTTGAGAAAATTTCAAACAAACTATCGGCACAAAATACTATTTTTGGGTGGATCCTAAATGGACTAGTTTCGGAACCAGTTACCACCATGACCACTCAGGTTGAGGAAATCTCAAACGAATACCTCAGTTCACAATAATCCCATTACTCTAATTTCCCCCCAAGCGGATAAGAGAATTAAAGCAGAAGCTATAGTCTTACCGCAACTAACAAATATGCTTCCAAGCTATCATATAAATAGCAAGCATTGGCAAAAGGTTTCACACCTAAAGCTAGCAGATCCCAACTGCAACACCCCCGCTCAAATAGACATTCTATTAGGCAGCGATCTCATACCTCAGATAATACTTGAGGGTGTTGAGAAAATTTCAAACAAACTATTGGCACAAAATACTATTTTTGGGTGGATCCTAAGTGGACTAGTTTCGGAACCAGTTACCACCATGACCACTCAGGTTGAGGAAATCTCAAACGAATACCTCAGTTCACAATAATCCCATTACTCTAATTTCCCCCCAAGCGGATAAGAGAATTAAAGCAGAAGCTATAGTCTTACCGCAACTAACAAATATGCTTCCAAGCTATCATATAAATAGCAAGCATTGGCAAAAGCTTTCAAACCTAAAGCTAGCAGATCCTAACTGCAACACCTCCGCTCAAATAGACATTCTATTAGGCAGCCATCTCATACCTCAGATAATACTCGAGGGTGTTGAGAAAATTTCAAACAAACTTTTGGCACAAAATACTATTTTTGGGTGGATCCTAAGTGGACTAGTTTCGGAAACAGTTACCACCATGACCACTCAGGTTGAGGAAATCTCAAACGAATACCTCAGTTCACAATAATCCCATTACTCTAATTTCCCCCCAAGCGGATAAGAGAATTAAAGCAGAAGCTATAGTCTTACCGCAACTAACAAATATGCTTCCAAGCTATCATATAAATAGCAAGCATTGGCAAAAGCTTTCAAACCTAAAGCTAGCAGATCCTAACTGCAACACCTCCGCTCAAATAGACATTCTATTAGGCAGCGATCTCATACCTCAGATAATACTTGAGGGTGTTGAGAAAATTTCAAACAAACTATTGGCACAAAATACTATTTTTGGGTGGATCCTAAGTGGACTAGTTTCGGAACCAGTTACCACCATGACCACTCAGGTTGAGGAAATCTCAAACGAATACCTCAGTTCACAATAATCCCATTACTCTAATTTCCCCCCAAGCGGATAAGAGAATTAAAGCAGAAGCTATAGTCTTACCGCAACTAACAAATATGCTTCCAAGCTATCATATAAATAGCAAGCATTGGCAAAAGCTTTCAAACCTAAAGCTAGCAGATCCTAACTGCAACACCTCCGCTCAAATAGACATTCTATTAGGCAGCCATCTCATACCTCAGATAATACTCGAGGGTGTTGAGAAAATTTCAAACAAACTTTTGGCACAAAATACTATTTTTGGGTGGATCCTAAGTGGACTAGTTTCGGAAACAGTTACCACCATGACCACTCAGGTTGAGGAAATCTCAAACGAATACCTCAGTTCACAATAATCCCATTACTCTAATTTCCCCCCAAGCGGATAAGAGAATTAAAGCAGAAGCTATAGTCTTACCGCAACTAACAAATATGCTTCCAAGCTATCATATAAATAGCAAGCATTGGCAAAAGCTTTCAAACCTAAAGCTAGCAGATCCTAACTGCAACACCTCCGCTCAAATAGACATTCTATTAGGCAGCCATCTCATACCTCAGATAATACTCGAGGGTGTTGAGAAAATTTCAAACAAACTTTTGGCACAAAATACTATTTTTGGGTGGATCCTAAGTTTACTAGTTTCGGAACCAGTTACCACCATGACCACTCAGGTTGAGGAAATCTCAAACAAATACCTCAGTTCACAATAATCCCATTACTCTAATTTCTCCGAAGCGGATAAGAGAATTAAAGCAGAAGCTATAGTCTTACCGCAACTAACAAATATGCTTCCAAGCTATCATATAAATAGCAAGCATTGACAAAAGGTTTCACACCTAAAGCTAGCAGATCCCAACTGCAATACCCCCGCTCAAATAGACATTCTATTAGGCAGCGATCTCATACCTCAGATAATACTCGAGGGTGTTGAGAAAATTTCAAACAAACTATTGGCACAAAATACTATTTTTGGGTGGATCCTAAGTTTACTAGTTTCTGAACCAGTTACCACCATGACCACTCAGGTTGAGGAAATCTCAAACGAATACCTCAGTTCACAATAACCCCATTACTCTAATTTCCCCCCAAGCGGATAAGAGAATTAAAGCAGAAGCTATAATCTTACCGCAACTAACAAATATGCTTCCAAGCTATCATATAAATAGCAAGCATTGGCAAAAGGTTTCACACCTAAAGCTAGCAGATCCCAACTGCAACAGCCCCGCTCAAATAGACATTCTATTAGGCAGCGTTCTCATACCTCAGATAATACTCGAGGGTGTTGAGAAAATTTCAAACAAACTATTGGCACAAAATACTATTTTTGGGTGGATCCTAAGTTTACTAGTTTCGGAACCAGTTACCACCATGACCACTCAGGTTGAGGAAATTTAAAATGAATACCTCAATTTCAAACAAACTATTGGCACAAAATACTATTTTTGGGTGGATCCTAAGTGGACTAGTTTCGGAACCAGTTACCACCATGACCACTCAGGTTGAGGAAATCTCAAACGAATACCTCAGTTCACAATAATCCCATTACTCTAATTTCCCCCCAAGCGGATAAGAGAATTAAAGCAGAAGCTATAGTCTTACCGCAACTAACAAATATGCTTCCAAGCTATCATATAAATAGCAAGCATTGGCAAAAGGTTTCACACCTAAAGCTAGCAGATCCCAACTGCAACACTTCCGCTCAAATAGACATTCTATTAGGCAGCGATCTCATACCTCAGATAATACTTGAGGGTGTTGAGAAAATTTCAAACAAACTATTGGCACAAAATACTATTTTTGGGTGGATCCAAAGTAGACTAGTTTCGGAACCAGTTACCACCATGACCACTCAGGTTGAGGAAATCTCAAACGAATACCTCAGTTCACAATAATCCCATTACTCTAATTTCCCCCCAAGCGGATAAGAGAATTAAAGCAGAAGCTATAGTCTTACCGCAACTAACAAATATGCTTCCAAGCTATCATATAAATAGCAAGCATTGGCAAAAGGTTTCACACCTAAAGCTAGCAGATCCCAACTGCAACACTTTCGCTCAAATAGACATTCTATTAGGCAGCGATCTCATACCTCAGATAATACTCGAGGGCGTTGAGAAAATTTCAAACAAACTATTGGCACAAAATACTATTTTTGGGTGGATCCTAAGTGGACTAGTTTCGGAACCAGTTACCACCATGACCACTCAGGTTGAGGAAATCTCAAACGAATACCTCAGTTCACAATAATCCCATTACTCTAATTTCCCCCCAAGCGGATAAGAGAATTAAAGCAGAAGCTATAGTCTTACCGCAACTAACAAATATGCTTCCAAGCTATCATATAAATAGCAAGCATTGGCAAAAGCTTTCAAACCTAAAGCTAGCAGATCCTAACTGCAACACCTCCGCTCAAATAGACATTCTATTAGGCAGCCATCTCATACCTCAGATAATACTCGAGGGTGTTGAGAAAATTTCAAACAAACTTTTGGCACAAAATACTATTTTTGGGTGGATCCTAAGTGGACTAGTTTCGGAACCAGTTACCACCATGACCACTCAGGTTGAGGAAATCTCAAACGAATACCAGAGTTCACAATAATCCCATTACTCTAATTTCCCCCCAAGAGGATAAGAGAATTAAAGCAGAAGCTATAATCTTACCGCAACTAACAAATATGCTTCCAAGCTATCATATAAATAGCAAGCTTTGGCAAAAGGTTTCACACCTAAAGCTAGCAGATCCCAACTGCAACACCCCCGCTCAAATAGACATTCTATTAGGCAGCGATCTCATACCTCAGATAATACTCGAGGGTGTTGAGAAAATTTCAAACAAACTATTGGCACAAAATACTATTTTTGGGTGGATCCTAAGTTTACTAGTTTCTGAACCAGTTACCACCATGACCACTCAGGTTGAGGAAATCTCAAACGAATACCTCAGTTCACAATAACCCCATTACTCTAATTTCCCCCCAAGCGGATAAGAGAATTAAAGCAGAAGCTATAATCTTACCGCAACTAACAAATATGCTTCCAAGCTATCATATAAATAGCAAGCATTGGCAAAAGGTTTCACACCTAAAGCTAGCAGATCCCAACTGCAACAGCCCCGCTCAAATAGACATTCTATTAGGCAGCGTTCTCATACCTCAGATAATACTCGAGGGTGTTGAGAAAATTTCAAACAAACTATTGGCACAAAATACTATTTTTGGGTGGATCCTAAGTTTACTAGTTTCGGAACCAGTTACCACCATGACCACTCAGGTTGAGGAAATTTAAAATGAATACCTCAATTTCAAACAAACTATTGGCACAAAATACTATTTTTGGGTGGATCCTAAGTGGACTAGTTTCGGAACCAGTTACCACCATGACCACTCAGGTTGAGGAAATCTCAAACGAATACCTCAGTTCACAATAATCCCATTACTCTAATTTCCCCCCAAGCGGATAAGAGAATTAAAGCAGAAGCTATAGTCTTACCGCAACTAACAAATATGCTTCCAAGCTATCATATAAATAGCAAGCATTGGCAAAAGGTTTCACACCTAAAGCTAGCAGATCCCAACTGCAACACTTCCGCTCAAATAGACATTCTATTAGGCAGCGATCTCATACCTCAGATAATACTTGAGGGTGTTGAGAAAATTTCAAACAAACTATTGGCACAAAATACTATTTTTGGGTGGATCCAAAGTAGACTAGTTTCGGAACCAGTTACCACCATGACCACTCAGGTTGAGGAAATCTCAAACGAATACCTCAGTTCACAATAATCCCATTACTCTAATTTCCCCCCAAGCGGATAAGAGAATTAAAGCAGAAGCTATAGTCTTACCGCAACTAACAAATATGCTTCCAAGCTATCATATAAATAGCAAGCATTGGCAAAAGGTTTCACACCTAAAGCTAGCAGATCCCAACTGCAACACTTTCGCTCAAATAGACATTCTATTAGGCAGCGATCTCATACCTCAGATAATACTCGAGGGCGTTGAGAAAATTTCAAACAAACTATTGGCACAAAATACTATTTTTGGGTGGATCCTAAGTGGACTAGTTTCGGAACCAGTTACCACCATGACCACTCAGGTTGAGGAAATCTCAAACGAATACCTCAGTTCACAATAATCCCATTACTCTAATTTCCCCCCAAGCGGATAAGAGAATTAA
Source organism: Bactrocera oleae (assembly GCF_042242935.1). Taxonomy (NCBI): domain Eukaryota; kingdom Metazoa; phylum Arthropoda; class Insecta; order Diptera; family Tephritidae; genus Bactrocera; species Bactrocera oleae. The sequence goes on along the minus strand of NC_091541.1, from coordinate 11,251,274 downwards.
AGCAGAAGCTATAGTCTTACCGCAACTAACAAATATGCTTCCAAGCTATCATATAAATAGCAAGCATTGGCAAAAGCTTTCAAACCTAAAGCTAGCAGATCCTAACTGCAACACCTCCGCTCAAATAGACATTCTATTAGGCAGCCATCTCATACCTCAGATAATACTCGAGGGTGTTGAGAAAATTTCAAACAAACTTTTGACACAAAATACTATTTTTGGGTGGATCCTAAGTGGACTAGTTTCGGAAACAGTTACCACCATGACCACTCAGGTTGAGGAAATCTCAAATGAATACCTCAATTTCAAGCAAACTATTGGCACAAAATACTATTTTTGGGTGGATCCTAAGTGGACTAGTTTCGGAACCAGTTACCACCATGACCACTCAGGTTGAGGAAATCTCAAACGAATACCTCAGTTCACAATAATCCCATTACTCTAATTTCCCCCCAAGCGGATAAGAGAATTAAAGCAGAAGCTATAGTCTTACCGCAACTAACAAATATGCTTCCAAGCTATCATATAAATAGCAAGCATTGGCAAAAGGTTTCACACCTAAAGCTAGCAGATCCCAACTGCAACACTTTCGCTCAAATAGACATTCTATTAGGCAGCGATCTCATACCTCAGATAATACTCGAGGGCGTTGAGAAAATTTCAAACAAACTATTGGCACAAAATACTATTTTTGGGTGGATCCTAAGTGGACTAGTTTCGGAACCAGTTACCACCATGACCACTCAGGTTGAGGAAATCTCAAACGAATACCTCAGTTCACAATAATCCCATTACTCTAATTTCCCCCCAAGCGGATAAGAGAATTAAAGCAGAAGCTATAGTCTTACCGCAACTAACAAATATGCTTCCAAGCTATCATATAAATAGCAAGCATTGGCAAAAGCTTTCAAACCTAAAGCTAGCAGATCCTAACTGCAACACCTCCGCTCAAATAGACATTCTATTAGGCAGCCATCTCATACCTCAGATAATACTCGAGGGTGTTGAGAAAATTTCAAACAAACTATTGGCACAAAATACTATTTTAGGGTGGATCCTAAGTTTACTAGTTTCGGAACCAGTTACCACCATGACCACTCAGGTTGAGGAAATCTCAAACGAATACCTCAGTTCACAATAACCCCATTACTCTAATTTCCCCCCAAGCGGATAAGAGAATTAAAGCAGAAGCTATAATCTTACCGCAACTAACAAATATGCTTCCAAGCTATCATATAAATAGCAAGCATTGGCAAAAGGTTTCACACCTAAAGCTAGCAGATCCCAACTGCAACAGCCCCGCTCAAATAGACATTCTATTAGGCAGCGTTCTCATACCTCAGATAATACTCGAGGGTGTTGAGAAAATTTCAAACAAACTATTGGCACAAAATACTATTTTTGGGTGGATCCTAAGTTTACTAGTTTCGGAACCAGTTACCACCACGACCACTAAGGTTGAGGAAATCTCAAACGAATACCTCAGTTCACAATAATCCCATTACTCTAATTTCCTCCCAAGCGGATAAGAGAATTAAAGCAGAAGCTATAATCTTACCGCAACTAACAAATATGCTTCCAAGCTATCATATAAATAGCAAGCTTTGGCAAAAGGTTTCACACCTAAAGCTAGCAGATCCCAACTGCAACACCCCCGCTCAAATAGACATTCTATTAGGCAGCGATCTCATACCTCAGATAATACTCGAGGGTGTTGAGAAAATTTCAAACAAACTATTGGCACAAAATACTATTTTTGGGTGGATCCTAAGTTTACTAGTTTCGGAGCCAGTTACCACCATGACCACTCAGGTTGAGGAAATCTCAAACGAATACCTCAGTTCACAATAATCCCATTACTCTAATTTCTCCGAAGCGGATAAGAGAATTAAAGCAGAAGCTATAGTCTTACCGCAACTAACAAATATGCTTCCAAGCTATCATATAAATAGCAAGCATTGACAAAAGGTTTCACACCTAAAGCTAGCAGATCCCAACTGCAACACCCCCGCTGAAATAGACATTCTATTAGACAGCGATCTCATACCTCAGATAATACTCGAGGGTGTTGAGAAAATTTCAAACAAACCAATGGCACAAAATACTATTTTTGGGTGGATCCTAAGTGGACTAGTTTCGGAACCAGTTACCACCATGACCACTCAGGTTGAGGAAATCTCAAACGAATACCAGAGTTCACAATAATCCCATTACTCTAATTTCCCCCCAAGCGGATAAGAGAATTAAAGCAGAAGCTATAGTCTTACCGCAACTAACAAATATGCTTCCAAGCTTTCATATAAATAGCAAGCTTTGGCAAAAGGTTTCACACCTAAAGCTAGCAGATCCCAACTGCAACACCCCCGCTCAAATAGACATTCTATTAGGCAGCGATCTCATACCTCAGATAATACTCGAGGGTGTTGAGAAAATTTCAAACAAACTATTGGCACAAAATACTATTTTAGGGTGGATCCTAAGTGGACTAGTTTCGGAACCAGTTACCACCATGACCACTCAGGTTGAGGAAATCTCAAACGAATACCAGAGTTCACAATAATCCCATTACTCTAATTTCCCCCCAAGAGGATAAGAGAATTAAAGCAGAAGCTATAATCTTACCGCAACTAACAAATATGCTTCCAAGCTATCATATAAATAGCAAGCTTTGGCAAAAGGTTTCACACCTAAAGCTAGCAGATCCCAACTGCAACACCCCCGCTCAAATAGACATTCTATTAGGCAGCGATCTCATACCTCAGATAATACTCGAGGGTGTTGAGAAAATTTCAAACAAACTATTGGCACAAAATACTATTTTTGGGTGGATCCTAAGTTTACTAGTTTCTGAACCAGTTACCACCATGACCACTCAGGTTGAGGAAATCTCAAACGAATACCTCAGTTCACAATAACCCCATTACTCTAATTTCCCCCCAAGCGGATAAGAGAATTAAAGCAGAAGCTATAATCTTACCGCAACTAACAAATATGCTTCCAAGCTATCATATAAATAGCAAGCTTTGGCAAAAGGTTTCACACCTAAAGCTAGCAGATCCCAACTGCAACAGCCCCGCTCAAATAGACATTCTATTAGGCAGCGATCTCATACCTCAGATAATACTTGAGGGTGTTGAGAAAATTTCAAACAAACTATTGGCACAAAATACTATTTTAGGGTGGATCCTAAGTGGACTAGTTTCGGAACCAGTTACCACCATGACCACTCAGGTTGAGGATATTTCAAACGAATACCTCAGTTCACAATAACCCCATTACTCTAATTTCCCCCCAAGCGGATAAGAGAATTAAAGCAGAAGCTATAATCTTACCGCAACTAACAAATATGCTTCCAAGCTATCATATAAATAGCAAGCATTGGCAAAAGGTTTCACACCTAAAGCTAGCAGATCCCAACTGCAACAGCCCCGCTCAAATAGACATTCTATTAGGCAGCGTTCTCATACCTCAGATAATACTCGAGGGTGTTGAGAAAATTTCAAACAAACTATTGGCACAAAATACTATTTTTGGGTGGATCCTAAGTTTACTAGTTTCGGAACCAGTTACCACCATGACCACTCAGGTTGAGGAAATTTAAAATGAATACCTCAATTTCAAACAAACTATTGGCACAAAATACTATTTTTGGGTGGATCCTAAGTGGACTAGTTTCGGAACCAGTTACCACCATGACCACTCAGGTTGAGGAAATCTCAAACGAATACCTCAGTTCACAATAATCCCATTACTCTAATTTCCCCCCAAGCGGATAAGAGAATTAAAGCAGAAGCTATAGTCTTACCGCAACTAACAAATATGCTTCCAAGCTATCATATAAATAGCAAGCATTGGCAAAAGGTTTCACACCTAAAGCTAGCAGATCCCAACTGCAACACTTCCGCTCAAATAGACATTCTATTAGGCAGCGATCTCATACCTCAGATAATACTTGAGGGTGTTGAGAAAATTTCAAACAAACTATTGGCACAAAATACTATTTTAGGGTGGATCCTAAGTGGACTAGTTTCGGAACCAGTTACCACCATGACCACTCAGGTTGAGGATATTTCAAACAAACTATTGGCACAAAATACTATTTTTGGGTGGATCCAAAGTAGACTAGTTTCGGAACCAGTTACCACCATGACCACTCAGGTTGAGGAAATCTCAAACGAATACCTCAGTTCACAATAATCCCATTACTCTAATTTCCCCCCAAGCGGATAAGAGAATTAAAGCAGAAGCTATAGTCTTACCGCAACTAACAAATATGCTTCCAAGCTATCATATAAATAGCAAGCATTGGCAAAAGCTTTCAAACCTAAAGCTAGCAGATCCTAACTGCAACACCTCCGCTCAAATAGACATTCTATTAGGCAGCCATCTCATACCTCAGATAATACTCGAGGGTGTTGAGAAAATTTCAAACAAACTATTGGCACAAAATACTATTTTTGGGTGGATCCTAAGTGGACTAGTTTCGGAACCAGTTACCACCATGACCACTCAGGTTGAGGAAATCTCAAACGAATACCAGAGTTCACAATAATCCCATTACTCTAATTTCCCCCCAAGCGGATAAGAGAATTAAAGCAGAAGCTATAGTCTTACCGCAACTAACAAATATGCTTCCAAGCTATCATATAAATAGCAAGCATTGGCAAAAGGTTTCACACCTAAAGCTAGCAGATCCCAACTGCAACACCCCCGCTCAAATAGACATTCTATTAGGCAGCGATCTCATACCTCAGATAATACTCGAGGGTGTTGAGAAAATTTCAAACAAACTATTGGCACAAAATACTATTTTAGGGTGGATCCTAAGTGGACTAGTTTCGGAACCAGTTACCACCATGACCACTCAGGTTGAGGAAATCTCAAACGAATACCAGAGTTCACAATAATCCCATTACTCTAATTTCCCCCCAAGCGGATAAGAGAATTAAAGCAGAAGCTATAATCTTACCGCAACTAACAAATATGCTTCCAAGCTATCATATAAATAGCAAGCTTTGGCAAAAGGTTTCACACAGAAAGCAAGCAGATCCCAACTGCAACACCCCCGCTCAAATAGACATTCTATTAGGCAGCGATCTCATACCTCAGATAATACTCGAGGGTGTTGAGAAAATTTCAAACAAACTATTGGCACAAAATACTATTTTTGGGTGGATCCTAAGTTTACTAGTTTCGGAACCAGTTACCACCATGACCACTCAGGTTGAGGAAATCTCAAACGAATACCTCAGTTCACAATAACCCCATTACTCTAATTTCCCCCCAAGCGGATAAGAGAATTAAAGCAGAAGCTATAATCTTACCGCAACTAACAAATATGCTTCCAAGCTATCATATAAATAGCAAGCATTGGCAAAAGGTTTCACACCTAAAGCTAGCAGATCCCAACTGCAACAGCCCCGCTCAAATAGACATTCTATTAGGCAGCGTTCTCATACCTCAGATAATACTCGAGGGTGTTGAGAAAATTTCAAACAAACTATTGGCACAAAATACTATTTTTGGGTGGATCCTAAGTTTACTAGTTTCGGAACCAGTTACCACCACGACCACTAAGGTTGAGGAAATCTCAAACGAATACCTCAGTTCACAATAATCCCATTACTCTAATTTCCTCCCAAGCGGATAAGAGAATTAAAGCAGAAGCTATAATCTTACTGCAACTAACAAATATGCTTCCAAGCTATCATATAAATAGCAAGCTTTGGCAAAAGGTTTCACACCTAAAGCTAGCAGATCCCAACTGCAACACCCCCGCTCAAATAGACATTCTATTAGGCAGCGATCTCATACCTCAGATAATACTCGAGGGTGTTGAGAAAATTTCAAACAAACTATTGGCACAAAATACTATTTTTGGGTGGATCCTAAGTTTACTAGTTTCGGAACCAGTTACCACCATGACCACTCAGGTTGAGGAAATCTCAAACGAATACCTCAGTTCACAATAATCCCATTACTCTAATTTCCCCGAAGCGGATAAGAGAATTAAAGCAGAAGCTATAGTCTTACCGCAACTAACAAATATGCTTCCAAGCTATCATATAAATAGCAAGCATTGACAAAAGGTTTCACACCTAAAGCTAGCAGATCCCAACTGCAACACCCCCGCTGAAATAGACATTCTATTAGACAGCGATCTCATACCTCAGATAATACTCGAGGGTGTTGAGAAAATTTCAAACAAACCAATGGCACAAAATACTATTTTTGAGTGGATCCTAAGTGGACTAGTTTCGGAACCAGTTACCACCATGACCACTCAGGTTGAGGAAATCTCAAACGACTACCAGAGTTCACAATAATCCCATTACTCTAATTTCCCCCCAAGCGGATAAGAGAATTAAAGCAGAAGCTATAGTCTTTCCGCAACTAACAAATATGCTTCCAAGCTATCATATAAATAGCAAGCATTGGCAAAAGGTTTCACACCTAAAGCTAGCAGATCCCAACTGCAACACCCCCGCTCAAATAGACATTCTATTAGGCAGCGATCTCATACCTCAGATAATACTCGAGGGTGTTGAGAAAATTTCAAACAAACTATTGGCACAAAATACTATTTTAGGGTGGATCCTAAGTGGACTAGTTTCGGAACCAGTTACCACCATGACCACTCAGGTTAAGGAAATCTCAAACGAATACCAGAGTTCACAATAATCCCATTACTCTAATTTCCCCCCAAGAGGATAAGAGAATTAAAGCAGAAGCTATAATCTTACCGCAACTAACAAATATGCTTCCAAGCTATCATATAAATAGCAAGCTTTGGCAAAAGGTTTCACACCTAAAGCTAGCAGATCCCAACTGCAACACCCCCGCTCAAATAGACATTCTATTAGGCAGCGATCTCATACCTCAGATAATACTGGACGGTGTTGAGAAAATTTCAAACAAACTATTGGCACAAAATACTATTTTTGGGTGGATCCTAAATTTACTAGTTTCGGAACCAGTTACCACCATGACCACTCAGGTTGAGGAAATCTCAAACGAATACCTCAGTTCACAATAACCCCATTACTCTAATTTCCCCCCAAGCGGATAAGAGAATTAAAGCAGAAGCTATAATCTTACCGCAACTAACAAATATGCTTCCAAGCTATCATATAAATAGCAAGCATTGGCAAAAGGTTTCACACCTAAAGCTAGCAGATCCCAACTGCAACAGCCCCGCTCAAATAGACATTCTATTAGGCAGCGTTCTCATACCTCAGATAATACTCGAGGGTGTTGAGAAAATTTCAAACAAACTATTGGCACAAAATACTATTTTTGGGTGGATCCTAAGTTTACTAGTTTCGGAACCAGTTACCACCACGACCACTAAGGTTGAGGAAATCTCAAACGAATACCTCAGTTCACAATAATCCCATTACTCTAATTTCCTCCCAAGCGGATAAGAGAATTAAAGCAGAAGCTATAATCTTACCGCAACTAACAAATATGCTTCCAAGCTATTATATAAATAGCAAGCTTTGGCAAAAGGTTTCACACCTAAAGCTAGCAGATCCCAACTGCAACACCCCCGCTCAAATAGACATTCTATTAGGCAGCGATCTCATACCTCAGATAATACTCGAGGGTGTTGAGAAAATTTCAAACAAACTATTGGCACAAAATACTATTTTTGGGTGGATCCTAAGTTTACTAGTTTCGGAACCAGTTACCACCATGACCACTCAGGTTGAGGAAATCTCAAACGAATACCTCAGTTCACAATAACCCCATTACTCTAATTTCCCCCCAAGCGGATAAGAGAATTAAAGCAGAAGCTATAATCTTACCGCAACTAACAAATATGCTTCCAAGCTATCATATAAATAGCAAGCATTGGCAAAAGGTTTCACACCTAAAGCTAGCAGATCCCAACTGCAACACCCCCGCTCAAATAGACATTCTATTAGGCAGCGATCTCATACCTCAGATAATACTCGAGGGTGTTGAGAAAATTTCAAACAAACTATTGGCACAAAATACTATTTTTGGGTGGATCCTAAGTTTACTAGTTTCGGAACCAGTTACCACCATGACCACTCAGGTTGAGGAAATCTCAAACGAATACCTCAGTTCACAATAATCCCATTACTCTAATTTCCCCCCAAGCGGATAAGAGAATTAAAGCAGAAGCTATAGTCTTACCGCAACTAACAAATATGCTTCCAAGCTATCATATAAATAGCAAGCATTGACAAAAGGTTTCACACCTAAAGCTAGCAGATCCCAACTGCAACACCCCCGCTCAAATAGACATTTTATTAGGCAGCGATCTCATACCTCAGATAATACTCGAGGGTGTTGAGAAAATTTCAAACAAACTATTGGCAAAAAATACTATTTTTGGGTGGATCCTAAGTGGACTAGTTTCGGAACCAGTTACCACCATGACCACTCAGGTTGAGGAAATCTCAAACGAATACCTCAGTTCAAAATAATCCCATTACTCTAATTTCCCCCCAAGCGGATAAAAGAATTAAAGCAGAAGCTATAGTCTTACCGCAACTAACAAATATGCTTCCAAGCTATCATATAAATAGCAAGCATTGGCAAAAGGTTTCACACCTAAAGCTAGCAGATGCCAACTGCAACACCTCCGCTCAAATAGACATTCTATTAGGCAGCGATCTCATACCTCAGATAATACTCGAGGGTGTTGAGAAAATTTCAAACAAACTATTGGCAAAAAATACTATTTTTGGGTGGATCCTAAGTGGACTAGTTTCGGAACCAGTTACCACCATGACCACTCAGGTTGAGGAAATCTCAAACGAATAAATCAGTTCACAATAATCCCATTACTCTAATTTCCCCCCAAGCGGATAAGAGAATTAAAGCAGAAGCTATAGTCTTACCGCAACTAACAAATATGCTTCCAAGCTATCATATAAATAGCAAGCATTGGCAAAAGCTTTCAAACCTAAAGCTAGCAGATCCTAACTGCAACACCTCCATTCAAATAGACATTCTATTAGGCAGCCATCTCGTACCTCAGATAATACTCGAGGGTGTTGAGAAAATTTCAAACAAACTATTGGCACAAAATACTATTTTTGGGTGGATCCTAAGTGGACTAGTTTCGGAACCAGTTACCACCATGACCACTCAGGTTGAGGAAATCTCAAACGAATACCAGAGTTCACAATAATCCCATTACTCTAATTTCCCCCCAAGCGGATAAGAGAATTAAAGCAGAAGCTATAGTCTTACCGCAACTAACAAATATGCTTCCAAGCTATCATATAAAAAGCAAGCATTGGCAAAAGGTTTCACACCTAAAGCTAGCAGATCCCAACTGCAACACCCCCGCACATATAGACATTCTATTAGGCAGCGATCTCATACCTCAGATAATACTCGAGGGTGTTGAGAAAATTTCAAACAAACTATTGGCACAAAATACTATTTTTGGGTGGATCCTAAGTGGACTAGTTTCGGAACCAGTTACCACCATGACCACTCAGGTTGAGGAAATCTCAAACGAATACCTCAGTTCACAATAATCCCATTACTCTTATTTCCCCCCAAGCGGATAAGAGAATTAAAGCAGAAGCTATAGTCTTACCGCAACTAACAAATATGCTTCCAAGCTATCATATAAATAGCAAGCATTGGCAAAAGGTTTCAAACCTAAAGCTAGCAGATCCCAACTGCAACACCCCCGCTCAAATAGACAGTCTATTAGGCAGCGATCTCATACCTCAGATAATACTCGAGGGTGTTGAGAAAATTTCAAACAAACTATTGGCACAAAATACTATTTTTGGGTGGATCCTAAGTTTACTAGTTTCGGAACCAGTTACCACCATGACCACTCAGGTTGAGGAAATCTCAAACGAATACCTCAGTTCACAATAATCCCATTACTCTAATTTCCCCCCAAGCGGATAAGAGAATTAAAGCAGAAGCTATAGTCTTACCGCAACTAACAAATATGCTTCCAAGCTATCATATAAATAGCAAGCATTGGCAAAAGGTTTCACACCTAAAGCTAGCAGATCCCAACTGCAACACCCCCGCTCAAATAGACATTCTATTAGGCAGCGATCTCATACCTCAGATAATACTTGAGGGTGTTGAGAAAATTTCAAACAAACTATTGGCACAAAATACTGTTTTTGGGTGGATCCTAAGTGGACTAGTTTCGGAACCAGTTACCACCATGACCACTCAGGTTGAGGAAATCTCAAACGAATACCTCAGTTCACAATAATCCCATTACTCTAATTTCCCCCCAAGCGGATAAGAGAATTAAAGCAGAAGCTATAGTCTTACCGCAACTAACAAATATGCTTCCAAGCTATCATATAAATAGCAAGCATTGGCAAAAGGTTTCACACCTAAAGCTAGCAGATCCCAACTGCAACACTTTCGCTCAAATAGACATTCTATTAGGCAGCGATCTCATACCTCAGATAATACTCGAGGGTGTTGAGAAAATTTCAAACAAACTATCGGCACAAAATACTATTTTTGGGTGGATCCTAAGTGGACTAGTTTCGGAACCAGTTACCACCATGACCACTCAGGTTGAGGAAATCTCAAACGAATACCTCAGTTCACAATAATCCCATTACTCTAATTTCCCCCCAAGCGGATAAGAGAATTAAAGCAGAAGCTATAGTCTTACCGCAACTAACAAATATGCTTCCAAGCTATCATATAAATAGCAAGCATTGGCAAAAGGTTTCACACCTAAAGCTAGCAGATCCCAACTGCAACACTTCCGCTCAAATAGACATTCTATTAGGCAGCGATCTCATACCTCAGATAATACTTGAGGGTGTTGAGAAAATTTCAAACAAACTATTGGCACAAAATACTATTTTTGGGTGGATCCAAAGTGGACTAGTTTCGGAACCAGTTACCACCATGACCACTCAGGTTGAGGAAATCTCAAACGAATACCTCAGTTCACAATAATCCCATTACTCTAATTTCCCCCCAAGCGGATAAGAGAATTAAAGCAGAAGCTATAGTCTTACCGCAACTAACAAATATGCTTCCAAGCTATCATATAAATAGCAAGCATTGGCAAAAGCTTTCAAACCTAAAGCTAGCAGATCCTAACTGCAACACCTCCGCTCAAATAGACATTCTATTAGGCAGCCATCGCATACCTCAGATAATACTCGAGGGTGTTGAGAAAATTTCAAACAAACTATTGGCACAAAATACTATTTTTGGGTGGATCCTAAGTGGACTAGTTTCGGAACCAGTTACCACCATGACCACTCAGGTTGAGGAAATCTCAAACGAATACCAGAGTTCACAATAATCCCATTACTCTAATTTCCCCCCAAGCGGATAAGAGAATTAAAGCAGAAGCTATAGTCTTACCGCAACTAACAAATATGCTTCCAAGCTATCATATAAATAGCAAGCATTGGCAAAAGGTTTCACACCTAAAGCTAGCAGATCCCAACTGCAACACCTCCGCTCAAATAGACATTCTATTAGGCAGCGATCTCATACCTCAGATAATACTCGAGGGTGTTGAGAAAATTTCAAACAAACTATTGGCAAAAAATACTATTTTTGGGTGGATCCTAAGTGGACTAGTTTCGGAACCAGTTACCACCATGACCACTCAGGTTGAGGAAATCTCAAACGAATAAATCAGTTCACAATAATCCCATTACTCTAATTTCCCCCCAAGCGGATAAGAGAATTAAAGCAGAAGCTATAGTCTTACCGCAACTAACAAATATGCTTCCAAGCTATCATATAAATAGCAAGCATTGGCAAAAGCTTTCAAACCTAAAGCTAGCAGATCCTAACTGCAACACCTCCGCTCAAATAGACATTCTATTAGGCAGCCATCTCGTACCTCAGATAATACTCGAGGGTGTTGAGAAAATTTCAAACAAACTATTGGCACAAAATACTATTTTTGGGTGGATCCTAAGTGGACTAGTTTCGGAACCAGTTACCACCATGACCACTCAGGTTGAGGAAATCTCAAACGAATACCAGAGTTCACAATAATCCCATTACTCTAATTTCCCCCCAAGCGGATAAGAGAATTAAAGCAGAAGCTATAGTCTTACCGCAACTAACAAATATGCTTCCAAGCTATCATATAAAAAGCAAGCATTGGCAAAAGGTTTCACACCTAAAGCTAGCAGATCCCAACTGCAACACCCCCGCACATATAGACATTCTATTAGGCAGCGATCTCATACCTCAGATAATACTCGAGGGTGTTGAGAAAATTTCAAACAAACTATTGGCACAAAATACTATTTTTGGGTGGATCCTAAGTGGACTAGTTTCGGAACCAGTTACCACCATGACCACTCAGGTTGAGGAAATCTCAAACGAATACCTCAGTTCACAATAATCCCATTACTCTTATTTCCCCCCAAGCGGATAAGAGAATTAAAGCAGAAGCTATAGTCTTACCGCAACTAACAAATATGCTTCCAAGCTATCATATAAATAGCAAGCATTGGCAAAAGGTTTCAAACCTAAAGCTAGCAGATCCCAACTGCAACACCCCCGCTCAAATAGACAGTCTATTAGGCAGCGATCTCATACCTCAGATAATACTCGAGGGTGTTGAGAAAATTTCAAACAAACTATTGGCACAAAATACTATTTTTGGGTGGATCCTAAGTTTACTAGTTTCGGAACCAGTTACCACCATGACCACTCAGGTTGAGGAAATCTCAAACGAATACCTCAGTTCACAATAATCCCATTACTCTAATTTCCCCCCAAGCGGATAAGAGAATTAAAGCAGAAGCTATAGTCTTACCGCAACTAACAAATATGCTTCCAAGCTATCATATAAATAGCAAGCATTGGCAAAAGGTTTCACACCTAAAGCTAGCAGATCCCAACTGCAACACCCCCGCTCAAATAGACATTCTATTAGGCAGCGATCTCATACCTCAGATAATACTTGAGGGTGTTGAGAAAATTTCAAACAAACTATTGGCACAAAATACTGTTTTTGGGTGGATCCTAAGTGGACTAGTTTCGGAACCAGTTACCACCATGACCACTCAGGTTGAGGAAATCTCAAACGAATACCTCAGTTCACAATAATCCCATTACTCTAATTTCCCCCCAAGCGGATAAGAGAATTAAAGCAGAAGCTATAGTCTTACCGCAACTAACAAATATGCTTCCAAGCTATCATATAAATAGCAAGCATTGGCAAAAGGTTTCACACCTAAAGCTAGCAGATCCCAACTGCAACACTTTCGCTCAAATAGACATTCTATTAGGCAGCGATCTCATACCTCAGATAATACTCGAGGGTGTTGAGAAAATTTCAAACAAACTATCGGCACAAAATACTATTTTTGGGTGGATCCTAAGTGGACTAGTTTCGGAACCAGTTACCACCATGACCACTCAGGTTGAGGAAATCTCAAACGAATACCTCAGTTCACAATAATCCCATTACTCTAATTTCCCCCCAAGCGGATAAGAGAATTAAAGCAGAAGCTATAGTCTTACCGCAACTAACAAATATGCTTCCAAGCTATCATATAAATAGCAAGCATTGGCAAAAGGTTTCACACCTAAAGCTAGCAGATCCCAACTGCAACACTTCCGCTCAAATAGACATTCTATTAGGCAGCGATCTCATACCTCAGATAATACTTGAGGGTGTTGAGAAAATTTCAAACAAACTATTGGCACAAAATACTATTTTTGGGTGGATCCAAAGTGGACTAGTTTCGGAACCAGTTACCACCATGACCACTCAGGTTGAGGAAATCTCAAACGAATACCTCAGTTCACAATAATCCCATTACTCTAATTTCCCCCCAAGCGGATAAGAGAATTAAAGCAGAAGCTATAGTCTTACCGCAACTAACAAATATGCTTCCAAGCTATCATATAAATAGCAAGCATTGGCAAAAGCTTTCAAACCTAAAGCTAGCAGATCCTAACTGCAACACCTCCGCTCAAATAGACATTCTATTAGGCAGCCATCTCATACCTCAGATAATACTCGAGGGTGTTGAGAAAATTTCAAACAAACTATTGGCACAAAATACTATTTTTGGGTGGATCCTAAGTGGACTAGTTTCGGAACCAGTTACCACCATGACCACTCAGGTTGAGGAAATCTCAAACGAATACCAGAGTTCACAATAATCCCATTACTCTAATTTCCCCCCAAGCGGATAAGAGAATTAAAGCAGAAGCTATAGTCTTACCGCAACTAACAAATATGCTTCCAAGCTATCATATAAATAGCAAGCATTGGCAAAAGGTTTCACACCTAAAGCTAGCAGATCCCAACTGCAACACCCCCGCTCAAATAGACATTCTATTAGGCAGCGATCTCATACCTCAGATAATACTCGAGGGTGTTGAGAAAATTTCAAACAAACTATTGGCACAAAATACTATTTTAGGGTGGATCCTAAGTGGACTAGTTTCGGAACCAGTTACCACCATGACCACTCAGGTTGAGGAAATCTCAAACGAATACCAGAGTTCACAATAATCCCATTACTCTAATTTCCCCCCAAGCGGATAAGAGAATTAAAGCAGAAGCTATAATCTTACCGCAACTAACAAATATGCTTCCAAGCTATCATATAAATAGCAAGCTTTGGCAAAAGGTTTCACACCTAAAGCGAGCAGATCCCAACTGCAACACCCCCGCTCAAATAGACATTCTATTAGGCAGCGATCTCATACCTCAGATAATACTCGAGGGTGTTGAGAAAATTTCAAACAAACTATTGGCACAAAATACTATTTTTGGGTGGATCCTAAGTTTACTAGTTTCGGAACCAGTTACCACCATGACCACTCAGGTTGAGGAAATCTCAAACGAATACCTCAGTTCACAATAACCCCATTACTCTAATTTCCCCCCAAGCGGATAAGAGAATTAAAGCAGAAGCTATAATCTTACCGCAACTAACAAATATGCTTCCAAGCTATCATATAAATAGCAAGCATTGGCAAAAGGTTTCACACCTAAAGCTAGCAGATCCCAACTGCAACAGCCCCGCTCAAATAGACATTCTATTAGGCAGCGTTCTCATACCTCAGATAATACTCGAGGGTGTTGAGAAAATTTCAAACAAACTATTGGCACAAAATACTATTTTTGGGTGGATCCTAAGTTTACTAGTTTCGGAACCAGTTACCACCATGACCACTAAGGTTGAGGAAATCTCAAACGAATACCTCAGTTCACAATAATCCCATTACTCTAATTTCCTCCCAAGCGGATAAGAGAATTAAAGCAGAAGCTATAATCTTACCGCAACTAACAAATATGCTTCCAAGCTATCATATAAATAGCAAGCTTTGCCAAAAGGTTTCACACCTAAAGCTAGCAGATCCCAACTGCAACACCCCCGCTCAAATAGACATTCTATTAGGCAGCGATCTCATACCTCAGATAATACTCGAGGGTGTTGAGAAAATTTCAAACAAACTATTGGCACAAAATACTATTTTTGGGTGGATCCTAAGTTTACTAGTTTCGGAACCAGTTACCACCATGACCACTCAGGTTGAGGAAATCTCAAACGAATACCTCAGTTCACAATAACCCCATTACTCTAATTTCCCCCCAAGCGGATAAGAGAATTAAAGCAGAAGCTATAATCTTACCGCAACTAACAAATATGCTTCCAAGCTATCATATAAATAGCAAGCATTGGCAAAAGGTTTCACACCTAAAGCTAGCAGATCCCAACTGCAACACCCCCGCTCAAATAGACATTCTATTAGGCAGCGATCTCATACCTCAGATAATACTCGAGGGTGTTGAGAAAATTTCAAACAAACTATTGGCACAAAATACTCTTTTTGGGTTGATCCTAAGTGGACTAGTTTCGGAACCAGTTACCACCATGACCACTCAGGTTGAGGAAATCTCAAACGAATACCTCAGTTCACAATAATCCCATTACTCTAATTTCCCCGAAGCGGATAAGAGAATTAAAGCAGAAGCTATAGTCTTACCGCAACTAACAAATATGCTTCCAAGCTATCATATAAATAAAAAGCATTGACAAAAGGTTTCACACCTAAAGCTAGCAGATCCCAACTGCAACACCCCCGCTGAAATAGACATTCTATTAGACAGCGATCTCATACCTCAGATAATACTCGAGGGTGTTGAGAAAATTTCAAACAAACCAATGGCACAAAATACTATTTTTGGGTGGATCCTAAGTGGACTAGTTTCGGAACCAGTTACCACCATGACCACTCAGGTTGAGGAAATCTCAAACGAATACCTCAGTTCAAAATAATCCCATTACTCTAATTTCCCCCCAAGCGGATAAAAGAATTAAAGCAGAAGCTATAGTCTTACCGCAACTAACAAATATGCTTCCAAGCTATCATATAAATAGCAAGCATTGGCAAAAGGTTTCACACCTAAAGCTAGCAGATGCCAACTGCAACACCTCCGCTCAAATAGACATTCTATTAGGCAGCCATCTCGTACCTCAGATAATACTCGAGGGTGTTGAGAAAATTTCAAACAAACTATTGGCACAAAATACTATTTTTGGGTGGATCCTAAGTGGACTAGTTTCGGAACCAGTTACCACCATGACCACCCAGGTTGAGGAAATCTCAAACGAATACCTCAGTTCACAATAATCCCATTACTCTAATTTCCCCGAAGCGGATAAGAGAATTAAAGCAGAAGCTATAGTCTTACCGCAACTAACAAATATGCTTCCAAGCTATCATATAAATAAAAAGCATTGACAAAAGGTTTCACACCTAAAGCTAGCAGATCCCAACTGCAACACCCCCGCTGAAATAGACATTCTATTAGACAGCGATCTCATACCTCAGATAATACTCGAGGGTGTTGAGAAAATTTCAAACAAACTATCGGCACAAAATACTATTTTTGGGTGGATCCTAAGTGGACTAGTTTCGGAACCAGTTACCACCATGACCACTCAGGTTGAGGAAATCTCAAACGAATACCTCAGTTCACAATAATCCCATTACTCTAATTTCCCCCCAAGCGGATAAGAGAATTAAAGCAGAAGCTATAGTCTTACCGCAACTAACAAATATGCTTCCAAGCTATCATATAAATAGCAAGCATTGGCAAAAGGTTTCACACCTAAAGCTAGCAGATCCCAACTGCAACACTTCCGCTCAAATAGACATTCTATTAGGCAGCGATCTCATACCTCAGATAATACTTGAGGGTGTTGAGAAAATTTCAAACAAACTATTGGCACAAAATACTATTTTTGGGTGGATCCAAAGTGGACTAGTTTCGGAACCAGTTACCACCATGACCACTCAGGTTGAGGAAATCTCAAACGAATACCTCAGTTCACAATAATCCCATTACTCTAATTTCCCCCCAAGCGGATAAGAGAATTAAAGCAGAAGCTATAGTCTTACCGCAACTAACAAATATGCTTCCAAGCTATCATATAAATAGCAAGCATTGGCAAAAGCTTTCAAACCTAAAGCTAGCAGATCCTAACTGCAACACCTCCGCTCAAATAGACATTCTATTAGGCAGCCATCTCATACCTCAGATAATACTCGAGGGTGTTGAGAAAATTTCAAACAAACTATTGGCACAAAATACTATTTTTGGGTGGATCCTAAGTGGACTAGTTTCGGAACCAGTTACCACCATGACCACTCAGGTTGAGGAAATCTCAAACGAATACCAGAGTTCACAATAATCCCATTACTCTAATTTCCCCCCAAGCGGATAAGAGAATTAAAGCAGAAGCTATAGTCTTACCGCAACTAACAAATATGCTTCCAAGCTATCATATAAATAGCAAGCATTGGCAAAAGGTTTCACACCTAAAGCTAGCAGATCCCAACTGCAACACCCCCGCTCAAATAGACATTCTATTAGGCAGCGATCTCATACCTCAGATAATACTCGAGGGTGTTGAGAAAATTTCAAACAAACTATTGGCACAAAATACTATTTTAGGGTGGATCCTAAGTGGACTAGTTTCGGAACCAGTTACCACCATGACCACTCAGGTTGAGGAAATCTCAAACGAATACCAGAGTT
Source organism: Bactrocera oleae (assembly GCF_042242935.1). Taxonomy (NCBI): domain Eukaryota; kingdom Metazoa; phylum Arthropoda; class Insecta; order Diptera; family Tephritidae; genus Bactrocera; species Bactrocera oleae. The sequence goes on along the minus strand of NC_091541.1, from coordinate 11,233,243 downwards.
CACAATAATCCCATTACTCTAATTTCCCCCCAAGCGGATAAGAGAATTAAAGCAGAAGCTATAATCTTACCGCAACTAACAAATATGCTTCCAAGCTATCATATAAATAGCAAGCTTTGGCAAAAGGTTTCACACCTAAAGCTAGCAGATCCCAACTGCAACACCCCCGCTCAAATAGACATTCTATTAGGCAGCGATCTCATACCTCAGATAATACTCGAGGGTGTTGAGAAAATTTCAAACAAACTATTGGCACAAAATACTATTTTTGGGTGGATCCTAAGTTTACTAGTTTCGGAACCAGTTACCACCATGACCACTCAGGTTGAGGAAATCTCAAACGAATACCTCAGTTCACAATAACCCCATTACTCTAATTTCCCCCCAAGCGGATAAGAGAATTAAAGCAGAAGCTATAATCTTACCGCAACTAACAAATATGCTTCCAAGCTATCATATAAATAGCAAGCATTGGCAAAAGGTTTCACACCTAAAGCTAGCAGATCCCAACTGCAACAGCCCCGCTCAAATAGACATTCTATTAGGCAGCGTTCTCATACCTCAGATAATACTCGAGGGTGTTGAGAAAATTTCAAACAAACTATTGGCACAAAATACTATTTTTGGGTGGATCCTAAGTTTACTAGTTTCGGAACCAGTTACCACCATGACCACTAAGGTTGAGGAAATCTCAAACGAATACCTCAGTTCACAATAATCCCATTACTCTAATTTCCTCCCAAGCGGATAAGAGAATTAAAGCAGAAGCTATAATCTTACCGCAACTAACAAATATGCTTCCAAGCTATCATATAAATAGCAAGCTTTGCCAAAAGGTTTCACACCTAAAGCTAGCAGATCCCAACTGCAACGCCCCCGCTCAAATAGACATTCTATTAGGCAGCGATCTCATACCTCAGATAATACTCGAGGGTGTTGAGAAAATTTCAAACAAACTATTGGCACAAAATACTATTTTTGGGTGGATCCTAAGTTTACTAGTTTCGGAACCAGTTACCACCATGACCACTCAGGTTGAGGAAATCTCAAACGAATACCTCAGTTCACAATAACCCCATTACTCTAATTTCCCCCCAAGCGGATAAGAGAATTAAAGCAGAAGCTATAATCTTACCGCAACTAACAAATATGCTTCCAAGCTATCATATAAATAGCAAGCATTGGCAAAAGGTTTCACACCTAAAGCTAGCAGATCCCAACTGCAACACCCCCGCTCAAATAGACATTCTATTAGGCAGCGATCTCATACCTCAGATAATACTCGAGGGTGTTGAGAAAATTTCAAACAAACTATTGGCACAAAATACTCTTTTTGGGTTGATCCTAAGTGGACTAGTTTCGGAACCAGTTACCACCATGACCACTCAGGTTGAGGAAATCTCAAACGAATACCTCAGTTCACAATAATCCCATTACTCTAATTTCCCCGAAGCGGATAAGAGAATTAAAGCAGAAGCTATAGTCTTACCGCAACTAACAAATATGCTTCCAAGCTATCATATAAATAAAAAGCATTGACAAAAGGTTTCACACCTAAAGCTAGCAGATCCCAACTGCAACACCCCCGCTGAAATAGACATTCTATTAGACAGCGATCTCATACCTCAGATAATACTCGAGGGTGTTGAGAAAATTTCAAACAAACCAATGGCACAAAATACTATTTTTGGGTGGATCCTAAGTGGACTAGTTTCGGAACCAGTTACCACCATGACCACTCAGGTTGAGGAAATCTCAAACGAATACCTCAGTTCAAAATAATCCCATTACTCTAATTTCCCCCCAAGCGGATAAAAGAATTAAAGCAGAAGCTATAGTCTTACCGCAACTAACAAATATGCTTCCAAGCTATCATATAAATAGCAAGCATTGGCAAAAGGTTTCACACCTAAAGCTAGCAGATGCCAACTGCAACACCTCCGCTCAAATAGACATTCTATTAGGCAGCCATCTCGTACCTCAGATAATACTCGAGGGTGTTGAGAAAATTTCAAACAAACTATTGGCACAAAATACTATTTTTGGGTGGATCCTAAGTGGACTAGTTTCGGAACCAGTTACCACCATGACCACTCAGGTTGAGGAAATCTCAAACGAATACCAGAGTTCACAATAATCCCATTACTCTAATTTCCCCCCAAGCGGATAAGAGAATTAAAGCAGAAGCTATAGTCTTACCGCAACTAACAAATATGCTTCCAAGCTATCATATAAAAAGCAAGCATTGGCAAAAGGTTTCACACCTAAAGCTAGCAGATCCCAACTGCAACACCCCCGCACAAATAGACATTCTATTAGGCAGCGATCTCATACCTCAGATAATACTCGAGGGTGTTGAGAAAATTTCAAACAAACTATTGGCACAAAATACTATTTTTGGGTGGATCCTAAGTGGACTAGTTTCGGAACCAGTTACCACCATGACCACTCAGGTTGAGGAAATCTCAAACGAATACCTCAGTTCACAATAATCCCATTACTCTTATTTCCCCCCAAGCGGATAAGAGAATTAAAGCAGAAGCTATAGTCTTACCGCAACTAACAAATATGCTTCCAAGCTATCATATAAATAGCAAGCATTGGCAAAAGGTTTCACACCTAAAGCTAGCAGATCCCAACTGCAACCCCCCCCCGCTCAAATAAACATTCTATTAGGCAGCGATCTCATACCTCAGATAATACTCGAGGGTGTTGAGAAAATTTCAAACAAACTATTGGCACAAAATACTCTTTTTGGGTTGATCCTAAGTGGACTAGTTTCGGAACCAGTTACCACCATGACCACTCAGGTTGAGGAAATCTCAAACGAATACCTCAGTTCACAATAATCCCATTACTCTAATTTCCCCCCAAGCGGATAAGAGAATTAAAGCAGAAGCTATAGTCTTACCGCAACTAACAAATATGCTTCCAAGCTATCATATAAATAGCAAGCATTGACGAAAGGTTTCACACCTAAAGCTAGCAGATCACCCCCGCTCAAATAGACATTCTATTAGGCAGCGATCTCATACCTCAGATAATACTCGAGGGTGTTGAGAAAATTTCAAACAAACTATTGGCACAAAATACTATTTTTGGGTGGATCCTAAGTGGACTAGTTTCGGAACCAGTTACCACCATGACCACTCAGGTTGAGGAAATCTCAAACGAATACCAGAGTTCACAATAATCCCATTACTCTAATTTCCCCCCAAGCGGATAAGAGAATTAAAGCAGAAGCTATAGTCTTACCGCAACTAACAAATATGCTTCCAAGCTATCATATAAATAGCAAGCATTGGCAAAAGGTTTCACACCTAAAGCTAGCAGATCCCAACTGCAACACCCCCGCTCAAATAGACATTCTATTAGGCAGCGATCTCATACCTCAGATAATACTCGAGGGTGTTGAGAAAATTTCAAACAAACTATTGGCACAAAATACTATTTTTGGGTGGATCCTAAGTGGACTAGTTTCGGAACCAGTTACCACCATGACCACTCAGGTTGGGGAAATCTCAAACGAATACCTCAGTTCACAATAATCCCATTACTCTAATTTCCCCCCAAGCGGATAAGAGAATTAAAGCAGAAGCTATAGTCTTACCGCAACTAACAAATATGCTTCCAAGCTATCATATAAATAGCAAGCATTGGCAAAAGGTTTCACACCTAAAGCTAGCAGATGCCAACTGCAACATCTCCGCTCAAATAGACATTCTATTAGGCAGCGATCTCATACCTCAGATAATACTCGAGGGTGTTGAGAAAATTTCAAACAAACCATTGGCAAAAAATACTATTTTAGGGTGGATCCTAAGTGGACTAGTTTCGGAACCAGTTACCACCATGACCACTCAGGTTGAGGAAATCTCAAACGAATACCTCAGTTCACAATAATCCCATTACTCTAATTTCCCCCCAAGCGGATAAGAGAATTAAAGCAGAAGCTATAGTCTTACCGCAACTAACAAATATGCTTCCAAGCTATCATATAAATAGCAAGCATTGGCAAAAGCTTTCAAACCTAAAGCTAGCAGATCCTAACTGCAACACCTCCGCTCAAATAGACATTCTATTAGGCAGCCATCTCATACCTCAGATAATACTCGAGGGTGTTGAGAAAATTTCAAACAAACTATTGGCACAAAATACTATTTTTGGGTGGATCCTAAGTGGACTAGTTTCGGAACCAGTTACCACCATGACCACTCAGGTTGAGGAAATCTCAAACGAATACCAGAGTTCACAATAATCCCATTACTCTAATTTCCCCCCAAGCGGATAAGAGAATTAAAGCAGAAGCATGACCACTCAGGTTGGGGAAATCTCAAACGAATACCTCAGTTCACAATAATCCCATTACTCTAATTTCCCCCCAAGCGGATAAGAGAATTAAAGCAGAAGCTATAGTCTTACCGCAACTAACAAATATGCTTCCAAGCTATCATATAAATAGCAAGCATTGGCAAAAGGTTTCACACCTAAAGCTAGCAGATGCCAACTGCAACACCCCCGCTCAAATAGACATTCTATTAGGCAGCGATCTCATACCTCAGATAATACTCGAGGGTGTTGAGAAAATTTCAAACAAACTATTGGCACAAAATACTATTTTTGTGTGGATCCTAAGTGGACTAGTTTCGAAACCAGTTACCACTATGACCACTCAGGTTGAGGAAATCTCAAACGAATAGCTCAGTTCACAATAATCCCATTACTCTAATTTCCCCCCAAGCGGATAAGAGAATTAAAGCAGAAGCTTTAGTCTTACCGCAACTAACAAATATGCTTCCAAGCTATCATATAAATAGCAAGCATTGGCAAAAGGTTTCACACCTAAAGCTAGCAGATGCCAACTGCAACATCTCCGCTCAAATAGACATTCTATTAGGCAGCCATCTTATACCTCAGATAATACTCGAGGGTGTTGAGAAAATTTCAAACAAACTATTGGCACAAAATACTATTTTAGGGTGGATCCTAAGTGGACTAGTTTCGGAACCAGTTACCACCATGACCACTCAGGTTGAGGAAATCTCAAACGAATACCTCAGTTCACAATAATCCCATTACTCTAATTTCCCCCCAAGCGGATAAGAGAATTAAAGCAGAAGCTATAGTCTTACCGCAACTAACAAATATGCTTCCAAGCTATCATATAAATAGCAAGCATTGGCAAAAGGTTTCATACCTAAAGCTAGCAGATCCCAACTGCAACACTTTCGCTCAAATAGACATTCTATTAGGCAGCGATCTCATACCTCAGATAATACTCGAGGGCGTTGAGAAAATTTCAAACAAACTATTGGCACAAAATACTATTTTTGGGTGGATCCTAAGTGGACTAGTTTCGGAACCAGTTACCACCATGACCACTCAGGTTGCGGAAATCTCAAACGAATACCAGAGTTCACAATAATCCCATTACTCTAATTTCCCCCCAAGCGGATAAGAGAATTAAAGCAGAAGCTATAGTCTTACCGCAACTAACAAATATGCTTCCAAGCTATCATATAAATAGCAAGCATTGGCAAAAGCTTTCACACCTAAAGCTAGCAGATGCCAACTGCAACACTCCCGCTCAAATAGACATTCTATTAGGCAGCGATCTCATACCTCAGATAATACTCGAGGGTGTTGAGAAAACTTCAAACAAACTATTGGCACAAAATACTATTTTTGGGTGGATCCTAAGTGGACTAGTTTCGGAACCAGTTACCACCATGACCACTCAGGTTGAGGAAATCTCAAACGAATACCTCAGTTCACAATAATCCCATTACTCTTATTTCCCCCCAGGCGGATAAGAGAATTAAAGCAGAAGCTATAGTCTTACCGCAACTAACAAATATGCTTCCAAGCTATCATATAAATAGCAAGCATTGGCAAAAGGTTTCACACCTAAAGCTAGCAGATCCCAACTGCAACCCCCCCGCTCAAATAAACATTCTATTAGGCAGCGATCTCATACCTCAGATAATACTCGAGGGTGTTGAGAAAATTTCAAACAAACTATTGGCACAAAATACTCTTTTTGGGTTGATCCTAAGTGGACTAGTTTCCGAACCAGTTACCACCATGACCACTCAGGTTGAGGAAATCTCAAACGAATACCTCAGTTCACAATAATCCCATTACTCTAATTTCCCCCCAAGCGGATAAGAGAATTAAAGCAGAAGCTATAGTCTTACCGCAACTAACAAATATGCTTCCAAGCTATCATATAAATAGCAAGCATTGGCAAAAGGTTTCACACCTAAAGCTAGCAGATCCCAACTGCAACACCCCCGCTCAAATAGACATTCTATTAGGTAGCGATTTCATACCTCAGATAATACTTGAGGGTGTTGAGAAAATTTCAAACAAACTATTGGCACAAAATACTATTTTTGGGTGGATCCTAAGTGGACTAGTTTCTGAACCAGTTACCACCATGACCACTCAGGTTGAGGAAATCTCAAACGAATACCTCAGTTCACAATAATCCCATTACTCTAATTTCCCCCCAAGCGGATAAGAGAATTAAAGCAGAAGCTATAGTCTTACCGCAACTAACAAATATGCTTCCAAGCTATCATATAAATAGCAAGCATTGGCAAAAGGTTTCACACCTAAAGCTAGCAGATCCCAACTGCAACACCCCCGCTCAAATAGACATTCTATTAGGCAGCGATCTCATACCTCAGATAATACTCGAGGGTGTTGAGAAAATTTCAAACAAACTATTGGCACAAAATACTATTTTTGGGTGGATCCTAAGTGGACTAGTTTCGGAACCAGTTACCACCATGACCACTCAGGTTGAGGAAATCTCAAACGAATACCTCAGTTCACAATAATCCCATTACTCTTATTTCCCCCCAGGCGGATAAGAGAATTAAAGCAGAAGCTATAGTCTTACCGCAACTAACAAATATGCTTCCAAGCTATCATATAAATAGCAAGCATTGGCAAAAGGTTTCACACCTAAAGCTAGCAGATCCCAACTGCAACACCCCCGCTCAAATAGACATTCTATTAGGCAGCGATTTCATACCTCAGATAATACTCGAGGGTGTTGAGAAAATTTCAAACAAACTATTGGCACAAAATACTCTTTTTGGGTTGATCCTAAGTGGACTAGTTTCGGAACCAGTTACCACCATGACCACTCAGGTTGAGGAAATCTCAAACGAATACCTCAGTTCACAATAATCCCATTACTCTAATTTCCCCCCAAGCGGATAAGAGAATTAAAGCAGAAGCTATAGTCTTACCGCAACTAACAAATATGCTTCCAAGCTATCATATAAATAGCAAGCATTGGCAAAAGGTTTCACACCTAAAGCTAGCAGATCCCAACTGCAACACTTTCGCTCAAATAGACATTCTATTAGGCAGCGATCTCATACCTCAGATAATACTCGAGGGCGTTGAGAAAATTTCAAACAAACTATTGGCACAAAATACTATTTTTGGGTGGATCCTAAGTGGACTAGTTTCGGAACCAGTTACCACCATGACCACTCAGGTTGCGGAAATCTCAAACGAATACCAGAGTTCACAATAATCCCATTACTCTAATTTCCCCCCAAGCGGATAAGAGAATTAAAGCAGAAGCTATAGTCTTACCGCAACTAACAAATATGCTTCCAAGCTATCATATAAATAGCAAGCATTGTCAAAAGCTTTCACACCTAAAGCTAGCAGATGCCAACTGCAACACCCCCGCTCAAATAGACATTCTATTAGGCAGCGATCTCATACCTCAGATAATACTCGAGGGTGTTGAGAAAATTTCAAACAAACTATTGGCACAAAATACTATTTTTGGGTGGATCCTAAGTGGACTAGTTTCGGAACCAGTTACCACCATGACCACTCAGGTTGAGGAAATCTCAAACGAATACCTCAGTTCACAATAATCCCATTACTCTTATTTCCCCCCAGGCGGATAAGAGAATTAAAGCAGAAGCTATAGTCTTACCGCAACTAACAAATATGCTTCCAAGCTATCATATAAATAGCAAGCATTGGCAAAAGGTTTCACACCTAAAGCTAGCAGATCCCAACTGCAACCCCCCCGCTCAAATAAACATTCTATTAGGCAGCGATCTCATACCTCAGATAATACTCGAGGGTGTTGAGAAAATTTCAAACAAACTATTGGCACAAAATACTCTTTTTGGGTTGATCCTAAGTGGACTAGTTTCTGAACCAGTTACCACCATGACCACTCAGGTTGAGGAAATCTCAAACGAATACCTCAGTTCACAATAATCCCATTACTCTAATTTCCCCCCAAGCGGATAAGAGAATTAAAGCAGAAGCTAGAGTCTTACCGCAACTAACAAATATGCTTCCAAGCTATCATATAAATAGCAAGCATTGGCAAAAGGTTTCACACCTAAAGCTAGCAGATCCCAACTGCAACACCCCCGCTCAAATAGACATTCTATTAGGTAGCGATTTCATACCTCAGATAATACTTGAGGGTGTTGAGAAAATTTCAAACAACCTATTGGCACAAAATACTATTTTTGGGTGGATCCTAAGTGGACTAGTTTCTGAACCAGTTACCACCATGACCACTCAGGTTGAGGAAATCTCAAACGAATACCTCAGTTCACAATAATCCCATTACTCTAATTTCCCCCCAAGCGGATAAGAGAATTAAAGCAGAAGCTATAGTCTTACCGCAACTAACAAATATGCTTCCAAGCTATCATATAAATAGCAAGCATTGGCAAAAGGTTTCACACCTAAAGCTAGCAGATCCCAACTGCAACACTTTCGCTCAAATAGACATTCTATTAGGCAGCGATCTCATACCTCAGATAATACTCGAGGGCGTTGAGAAAATTTCAAACAAACTATTGGCACAAAATACTATTTTTGGGTGGATCCTAAGTGGACTAGTTTCGGAACCAGTTACCACCATGACCACTCAGGTTGCGGAAATCTCAAACGAATACCAGAGTTCACAATAATCCCATTACTCTAATTTCCCCCCAAGCGGATAAGAGAATTAAAGCAGAAGCTATAGTCTTACCGCAACTAACAAATATGCTTCCAAGCTATCATATAAATAGCAAGCATTGGCAAAAGCTTTCACACCTAAAGCTAGCAGATGCCAACTGCAACACCCCCGCTCAAATAGACATTCTATTAGGCAGCGATCTCATACCTCAGATAATACTCGAGGGTGTTGAGAAAATTTCAAACAAACCATTCGCTCAAAATACTATTTTTGGGTTGGTCCTAAGTGGACTAGTTTCGGAACCAGTTACCACCATGACCACTCAGGTTGAGGAAATCTCAAACGAATACCTCAGTTCACATAATCCCATTACTCTAATTTCCCCCCAAGCGGATAAGAGAATTAAAGCAGAAGCTATAGTCTTACCGCAACTAACAAATATGCTTCCAAGCTATCATATAAATAGCAAGCATTGGCAAAAGGTTTCACACCTAAAGCTAGCAGATGCCAACTGCAACACCCGCGCTCAAATAGACATTTGATTAGGCAGCGATCTCATACCTCAGATAATACTCGAGGGTGTTGAGAAAATTTCAAACAAACTATTGGCACAAAATACTATTTTTGGGTGGATCCTAAGTGGACTAGTTTCTGAACCAGTTACCACCATGACCACTCAGGTTGAGGAAATCTCAAACGAATACCTCAGTTCACAATAATCCCATTACTCTAATTTCCCCCCAAGCGGATAAGAGAATTAAAGCAGAAGCTATAGTCTTACCGCAACTAACAAATATGCTTCCAAGCTATCATATAAATAGCAAGCATTGGCAAAAGGTTTCACACCTAAAGCTAGCAGATCCCAACTGCAACACCCCCGCTCAAATAGACATTCTATTAGGCAGCGATCTCATACCTCAGATAATACTCGAGGGTGTTGAGAAAATTTCAAACAAACTATTGGCACAAAATACTATTTTTGGGTGGATCCTAAGTGGACTAGTTTCGGAACCAGTTACCACCATGACCACTCAGGTTGAGGAAATCTCAAACGAATACCTCAGTTCACAATAATCCCATTACTCTAATTTCCCCCCAAGCGGATAAGAGAATTAAAGCAGAAGCTATAGTCTTACCGCAACTAACAAATATGCTTCCAAGCTATCATATAAATAGCAAGCATTGGCAAAAGGTTTCACACCTAAAGCTAGCAGATCCCAACTGCAACACCCCCGCTCAAATAGACATTCTATTAGGCAGCGATTTCATACCTCAGATAATACTTGAGGGTGTTGAGAAAATTTCAAACAAACTATTGGCACAAAATACTATTTTTGGGTGGATCCTAAGTGGACTAGTTTCGGAACCAGTTACCACCATGACCACTCAGGTTGAGGAAATCTCAAACGAATACCTCAGTTAACAATAATCCCATTACTCTAATTTCCCCCCAAGCGGATAAGAGAATTAAAGCAGAAGCTATAGTCTTACCGCAACTAACAAATATGCTTCCAAGCTATCATATAAATAGCAAGCATTGGCAAAAGCTTTCACACCTAAAGCTAGCAGATGCCAACTGCAACACCCCCGCTCAAATAGACATTCTATTAGGCAGCGATCTCATACCTCAGATAATACTCGAGGGTGTTGAGAAAATTTCAAACAAACTATTGGCACAAAATACTATTTTAGGGTGGATCCTAAGTGGACTAGTTTCGGAACCAGTTACCACCATGACCACTCAGGTTGAGGAAATCTCAAACGAATACCTCAGTTCACAATAATCCCATTACTCTAATTTCCCCCCAAGCGGATAAGAGAATTAAAGCAGAAGCTATAGTCTTACCGCAACTAACAAATATGCTTCCAAGCTATCATATAAATAGCAAGCATTGGCAAAAGGTTTCACACCTAAAGCTAGCAGATGCCAACTGCAACACCCGCGCTCAAATAGACATTTGATTAGGCAGCGATCTCATACCTCAGATAATACTCGAGGGTGTTGAGAAAATTTCAAACAAACTATTGGCACAAAATACTATTTTTGGGTGGATCCTAAGTGGACTAGTTTCTGAACCAGTTACCACCATGACCACTCAGGTTGAGGAAATCTCAAACGAATACCTCAGTTCACAATAATCCCATTACTCTAATTTCCCCCCAAGCGGATAAGAGAATTAAAGCAGAAGCTATAGTCTTACCGCAACTAACAAATATGCTTCCAAGCTATCATATAAATAGCAAGCATTGGCAAAAGGTTTCACACCTAAAGCTAGCAGATCCCAACTGCAACACCCCCGCTCAAATAGACATTCTATTAGGCAGCGATCTCATACCTCAGATAATACTCGAGGGTGTTGAGAAAATTTCAAACAAACTATTGGCACAAAATACTATTTTTGGGTGGATCCTAAGTGGACTAGTTTCGGAACCAGTTACCACCATGACCACTCAGGTTGAGGAAATCTCAAACGAATACCTCAGTTCACAATAATCCCATTACTCTAATTTCCCCCCAAGCGGATAAGAGAATTAAAGCAGAAGCTATAGTCTTACCGCAACTAACAAATATGCTTCCAAGCTATCATATAAATAGCAAGCATTGGCAAAAGGTTTCACACCTAAAGCTAGCAGATCCCAACTGCAACACCCCCGCTCAAATAGACATTCTATTAGGCAGCGATTTCATACCTCAGATAATACTTGAGGGTGTTGAGAAAATTTCAAACAAACTATTGGCACAAAATACTATTTTTGGGTGGATCCTAAGTGGACTAGTTTCGGAACCAGTTACCACCATGACCACTCAGGTTGAGGAAATCTCAAACGAATACCTCAGTTAACAATAATCCCATTACTCTAATTTCCCCCCAAGCGGATAAGAGAATTAAAGCAGAAGCTATAGTCTTACCGCAACTAACAAATATGCTTCCAAGCTATCATATAAATAGCAAGCATTGGCAAAAGCTTTCACACCTAAAGCTAGCAGATGCCAACTGCAACACCCCCGCTCAAATAGACATTCTATTAGGCAGCGATCTCATACCTCAGATAATACTCGAGGGTGTTGAGAAAATTTCAAACAAACTATTGGCACAAAATACTATTTTAGGGTGGATCCTAAGTGGACTAGTTTCGGAACCAGTTACCACCATGACCACTCAGGTTGAGGAAATCTCAAACGAATACCTCAGTTCACAATAATCCCATTACTCTAATTTCCCCCCAAGCGGATAAGAGAATTAAAGCAGAAGCTATAGTCTTACCGCAACTAACAAATATGCTTCCAAGCTATCATATAAATAGCAATCATTGGCAAAAGCTTTCACACCTAAAGCTAGCAGATGCCAACTGCAACACCCCCGCTCAAATAGACATTCTATTAGGCAGCGATCTCATACCTCAGATAATACTCGAGGGTGTTGAGAAAATTTCAAACAAACTATTGGCACAAAATACTCTTTTTGGGTTGATCCTAAGTGGACTAGTTTCGGAACCAGTTACCACCATGACCACTCAGGTTGAGGAAATCTCAAACGAATACCTCAGTTCACAATAATCCCATTACTCTAATTTCCCCCCAAGCGGATAAGAGAATTAAGGCAGAAGCTATAGTCTTACCGCAACTAACAAATATGCTTCCAAGCTATCATATAAATAGCAAGCATTGGCAAAAGGTTTCACACCTAAAGCTAGCAGATCCCAACTGCAACACCCCCGCTCAAATAGACATTCTATTAGGCAGCGATTTCATACCTCAGATAATACTTGAGGGTGTTGAGAAAATTTCAAACAAACTATTGGCACAAAATACTAATTTTGGGTGGATCCTAAGTGGACTAGTTTCTGAACCAGTTACCACCATGACCACTCAGGTTGAGGAAATCTCAAACGAATACCAGAGTTCACAATAATCCCATTACTCTAATTTCCCCCCAAGCGGATAAGAGAATTAAAGCAGAAGCTATAGTCTTACCGCAACTAACAAATATGCTTCCAAGCTATCATATAAATAGCAAGCATTGGCAAAAGGTTTCACACCTAAAGCTAGCAGATCCCAACTGCAACACCCCCGCTCAAATAGACATTCTATTAGGCAGCGATCTCATACCTCAGATAATACTCGAGGGTGTTGAGAAAATTTCAAACAAACTATTGGCACAAAATACTATTTTTGGGTGGATCCTAAGTGGACTAGTTTCGGAACCAGTTACCACCATGACCACTCAGGTTGAGGAAATCTCAAACGAATACCTCAGTTAACAATAATCCCATTACTCTAATTTCCCCCCAAGCGGATAAGAGAATTAAAGCAGAAGCTATAGTCTTACCGCAACTAACAAATATGCTTCCAAGCTATCATATAAATAGCAAGCATTGGCAAAAGCTTTCACACCTAAAGCTAGCAGATGCCAACTGCAACACCCCCGCTCAAATAGACATTCTATTAGGCAGCGATCTCATACCTCAGATAATACTTGAGGGTGTTGAGAAAATTTCAAACAAACTATTGGCACAAAATACTATTTTAGGGTGGATCCTAAGTGGACTAGTTTCGGAACCAGTTACCACCATGACCACTCAGGTTGAGGAAATCTCAAACGAATACCTCAGTTCACAATAATCCCATTACTCTAATTTCCCCCCAAGCGGATAAGAGAATTAAAGCAGAAGCTATAGTCTTACCGCAACTAACAAATATGCTTCCAAGCTATCATATAAATAGCAATCATTGGCAAAAGCTTTCACACCTAAAGCTAGCAGATGCCAACTGCAACACCCCCGCTCAAATAGACATTCTATTAGGCAGCGATCTCATACCTCAGATAATACTCGAGGGTGTTGAGAAAATTTCAAACAAACTATTGGCACAAAATACTATTTTAGGGTGGATCCTAAGTGGACTAGTTTCGGAACCAGTTACCACCATGACCACTCAGGTTGAGGAAATCTCAAACGAATACCTCAGTTCACAATAATCCCATTACTCTAATTTCTCCCCAAGCGGATAAGAGAATTAAAGCAGAAGCTATAGTCTTACCGCAACTAACAAATTTGCTTCCAAGCTATCATATAAATAGCAAGCATTGGCAAAAGGTTTCACACCTAAAGCTAGCAGATCCCAACTGCAACACCCCCGTTCAAATAGACATTATATTCGGCAGCGATCTCATACCTCAGATAATACTCGAGGGTGTTGAGAAAATTTCAAACAAACTATTGGCACAAAATACTATTTTTGGGTGGATCCTACGTTTACTAGTTTCGGAACCAGTTACCACCATGACCACTCAGGTTGAGGAAATCTCAAACGAATACCTCAGTTCACAATAACCCCATTACTCTAATTTCCCCCCAAGCGGATAAGAGAATTAAAGCAGAAGCTATAGTCTTACCGCAACTAACAAATATGCTTCCAAGCTATCATATAAATAGCAATCATTGGCAAAAGCTTTCACACCTAAAGCTAGCAGATGCCAACTGCAACACCCCCGCTCAAATAGACATTCTATTAGGCAGCGATCTCATACCTCAGATAATACTCGAGGGTGTTGAGAAAGTTTCAAACAAACTATTGGCACAAAATACTATTTTAGGGTGGATCCTAAGTGGACTAGTTTCGGAACCAGTTACCACCATGACCACTCAGGTTGAGGAAATCTCAAACGAATACCTCAGTTCACAATAATCCCATTACTCTAATTTCCCCCCAAGCGGATAAGAGAATTAAAGCAGAAGCTATAGTCTTACCGCAACTAACAAATATGCTTCCAAGCTATCATATAAATAGCAAGCATTGGCAAAAGGTTTCACACCTAAAGCTAGCAGATCCCAACTGCAACACTTTCGCTCAAATAGACATTCTATTAGGCAGCGATCTCATACCTCAGATAATACTCGAGGGCGTTGAGAAAATTTCAAACAAACTATTGGCACAAAATACTATTTTTGGGTGGATCCTAAGTGGACTAGTTTCGGAACCAGTTACCACCATGACCACTCAGGTTGCGGAAATCTCAAACGAATACCAGAGTTCACAATAATCCCATTACTCTAATTTCCCCCCAAGCGGATAAGAGAATTAAAGCAGAAGCTATAGTCTTACCGCAACTCACAAATATGCTTCCAAGCTATCATATAAATAGCAAGCATTGGCAAAAGCTTTCACACCTAAAGCTAGCAGATGCCAACTGCAACACCCCCGCTCAAATAGACATTCTATTAGGCAGCGATCTCATACCTCAGATAATACTCGAGGGTGTTGAGAAAATTTCAAACAAACCATTCGCTCAAAATACTATTTTTGGGTTGGTCCTAAGTGGACTAGTTTCGGAACCAGTTACCACCATGACCACTCAGGTTGAGGAAATCTCAAACGAATACCTCAGTTCACATAATCCCATTACTCTAATTTCCCCCCAAGCGGATAAGAGAATTAAAGCAGAAGCTATAGTCTTACCGCAACTAACAAATATGCTTCCAAGCTATCATATAAATAGCAAGCATTGGCAAAAGGTTTCACACCTAAAGCTAGCAGATGCCAACTGCAACACCCGCGCTCAAATAGACATTTGATTAGGCAGCGATCTCATACCTCAGATAATACTCGAGGGTGTTGAGAAAATTTCAAACAAACTATTGGCACAAAATACTATTTTTGGGTGGATCCTAAGTGGACTAGTTTCTGAACCAGTTACCACCATGACCACTCAGGTTGAGGAAATCTCAAACGAATACCTCAGTTCACAATAATCCCATTACTCTAATTTCCCCCCAAGCGGATAAGAGAATTAAAGCAGAAGCTATAGTCTTACCGCAACTAACAAATATGCTTCCAAGCTATCATATAAATAGCAAGCATTGGCAAAAGGTTTCACACCTAAAGCTAGCAGATCCCAACTGCAACACCCCCGCTCAAATAGACATTCTATTAGGCAGCGATCTCATACCTCAGATAATACTCGAGGGTGTTGAGAAAATTTCAAACAAACTATTGGCACAAAATACTATTTTTGGGTGGATCCTAAGTGGACTAGTTTCGGAACCAGTTACCACCATGACCACTCAGGTTGAGGAAATCTCAAACGAATACCTCAGTTCACAATAATCCCATTACTCTAATTTCCCCCCAAGCGGATAAGAGAATTAAAGAAGAAGCTATAGTCTTACCGCAACTAACAAATATGCTTCCAAGCTATCATATAAATAGCAAGCATTGGCAAAAGGTTTCACACCTAAAGCTAGCAGATCCCAACTGCAACACCCCCGCTCAAATAGACATTCTATTAGGCAGCGATTTCATACCTCAGATAATACTTGAGGGTGTTGAGAAAATTTCAAACAAACTATTGGCACAAAATACTATTTTTGGGTGGATCCTAAGTGGACTAGTTTCGGAACCAGTTACCACCATGACCACTCAGGTTGAGGAAATCTCAAACGAATACCTCAGTTAACAATAATCCCATTACTCTAATTTCCCCCCAAGCGGATAAGAGAATTAAAGCAGAAGCTATAGTCTTACCGCAACTAACAAATATGCTTCCAAGCTATCATATAAATAGCAAGCATTGGCAAAAGCTTTCACACCTAAAGCTAGCAGATGCCAACTGCAACACCCCCGCTCAAATAGACATTCTATTAGGCAGCGATCTCATACCTCAGATAATACTCGAGGGTGTTGAGAAAATTTCAAACAAACTATTGGCACAAAATACTATTTTAGGGTGGATCCTAAGTGGACTAGTTTCGGAACCAGTTACCACCATGACCACTCAGGTTGAGGAAATCTCAAACGAATACCTCAGTTCACAATAATCCCATTACTCTAATTTCCCCCCAAGCGGATAAGAGAATTAAAGCAGAAGCTATAGTCTTACCGCAACTAACAAATATGCTTCCAAGCTATCATATAAATAGCAATCATTGGCAAAAGCTTTCACACCTAAAGCTAGCAGATGCCAACTGCAACACCCCCGCTCAAATAGACATTCTATTAGGCAGCGATCTCATACCTCAGATAATACTCGAGGGTGTTGAGAAAATTTCAAACAAACTATTGGCACAAAATACTCTTTTTGGGTTGATCCTAAGTGGACTAGTTTCGGAACCAGTTACCACCATGACCACTCAGGTTGAGGAAATCTCAAACGAATACCTCAGTTCACAATAATCCCATTACTCTAATTTCCCCCCAAGCGGATAAGAGAATTAAGGCAGAAGCTATAGTCTTACCGCAACTAACAAATATGCTTCCAAGCTATCATATAAATAGCAAGCATTGGCAAAAGGTTTCACACCTAAAGCTAGCAGATCCCAACTGCAACACCCCCGCTCAAATAGACATTCTATTAGGCAGCGATTTCATACCTCAGATAATACTTGAGGGTGTTGAGAAAATTTCAAACAAACTATTGGCACAAAA
The DNA here is from genome assembly GCF_042242935.1 of Bactrocera oleae. Classification (NCBI taxonomy): domain Eukaryota; kingdom Metazoa; phylum Arthropoda; class Insecta; order Diptera; family Tephritidae; genus Bactrocera; species Bactrocera oleae. Next base: position 11,215,853 of record NC_091541.1, on the reverse strand, counting down.
TACTAATTTTGGGTGGATCCTAAGTGGACTAGTTTCTGAACCAGTTACCACCATGACCACTCAGGTTGAGGAAATCTCAAACGAATACCAGAGTTCACAATAATCCCATTACTCTAATTTCCCCCCAAGCGGATAAGAGAATTAAAGCAGAAGCTATAGTCTTACCGCAACTAACAAATATGCTTCCAAGCTATCATATAAATAGCAAGCATTGGCAAAAGGTTTCACACCTAAAGCTAGCAGATCCCAACTGCAACACCCCCGCTCAAATAGACATTCTATTAGGCAGCGATCTCATACCTCAGATAATACTCGAGGGTGTTGAGAAAATTTCAAACAAACTATTGGCACAAAATACTATTTTTGGGTGGATCCTAAGTGGACTAGTTTCGGAACCAGTTACCACCATGACCACTCAGGTTGAGGAAATCTCAAACGAATACCTCAGTTAACAATAATCCCATTACTCTAATTTCCCCCCAAGCGGATAAGAGAATTAAAGCAGAAGCTATAGTCTTACCGCAACTAACAAATATGCTTCCAAGCTATCATATAAATAGCAAGCATTGGCAAGAGCTTTCACACCTAAAGCTAGCAGATGCCAACTGCAACACCCCCGCTCAAATAGACATTCTATTAGGCAGCGATCTCATACCTCAGATAATACTTGAGGGTGTTGAGAAAATTTCAAACAAACTATTGGCACAAAATACTATTTTAGGGTGGATCCTAAGTGGACTAGTTTCGGAACCAGTTACCACCATGACCACTCAGGTTGAGGAAATCTCAAACGAATACCTCAGTTCACAATAATCCCATTACTCTAATTTCCCCCCAAGCGGATAAGAGAATTAAAGCAGAAGCTATAGTCTTACCGCAACTAACAAATATGCTTCCAAGCTATCATATAAATAGCAATCATTGGCAAAAGCTTTCACACCTAAAGCTAGCAGATGCCAACTGCAACACCCCCGCTCAAATAGACATTCTATTAGGCAGCGATCTCATACCTCAGATAATACTCGAGGGTGTTGAGAAAATTTCAAACAAACTATTGGCACAAAATACTATTTTAGGGTGGATCCTAAGTGGACTAGTTTCGGAACCAGTTACCACCATGACCACTCAGGTTGAGGAAATCTCAAACGAATACCTCAGTTCACAATAATCCCATTACTCTAATTTCCCCCCAAGCGGATAAGAGAATTAAAGCAGAAGCTATAGTCTTACCGCAACTAACAAATTTGCTTCCAAGCTATCATATAAATAGCAAGCATTGGCAAAAGGTTTCACACCTAAAGCTAGCAGATCCCAACTGCAACACCCCCGTTCAAATAGACATTATATTCGGCAGCGATCTCATACCTCAGATAATACTCGAGGGTGTTGAGAAAATTTCAAACAAACTATTGGCACAAAATACTATTTTTGGGTGGATCCTACGTTTACTAGTTTCGGAACCAGTTACCACCATGACCACTCAGGTTGAGGAAATCTCAAACGAATACCTCAGTTCACAATAACCGCATTACTCTAATTTCCCCCCAAGCGGATAAGAGAATTAAAGCAGAAGCTATAGTCTTACCGCAACTAACAAATATGCTTCCAAGCTATCATATAAATAGCAATCATTGGCAAAAGCTTTCACACCTAAAGCTAGCAGATGCCAACTGCAACACCCCCGCTCAAATAGACATTCTATTAGGCAGCGATCTCATACCTCAGATAATACTCGAGGGTGTTGAGAAAATTTCAAACAAACTATTGGCACAAAATACTATTTTAGGGTGGATCCTAAGTGGACTAGTTTCGGAACCAGTTACCACCATGACCACTCAGGTTGAGGAAATCTCAAACGAATACCTCAGTTCACAATAATCCCATTACTCTAATTTCCCCCCAAGCGGATAAGAGAATTAAAGCAGAAGCTATAGTCTTACCGCAACTAACAAATTTGCTTCCAAGCTATCATATAAATAGCAAGCATTGGCAAAAGGTTTCACACCTAAAGCTAGCAGATCCCAACTGCAACACCCCCGTTCAAATAGACATTATATTCGGCAGCGATCTCATACCTCAGATAATACTCGAGGGTGTTGAGAAAATTTCAAACAAACTATTGGCACAAAATACTATTTTTGGGTGGATCCTACGTTTACTAGTTTCGGAACCAGTTACCACCATGACCACTCAGGTTGAGGAAATCTCAAACGAATACCTCAGTTCACAATAACCCCATTACTCTAATTTCCCCCCAAGCGGATAAGAGAATTAAAGCAGAAGCTATAGTCTTACCGCAACTAACAAATATGCTTCCAAGCTATCATATAAATAGCAAGCATTGGCAAAAGCTTTCAAACCTAAAGCTAGCAGATCCCAACTGCAACACCTCCGCTCAAATAGATATTCTATTAGGCAGCCATCTCATACCTCAGATAATACTCGAGGGTGTTGAGAAAATTTCAAACAAACTTTTGGCACAAAATACTATTTTTGGGTGGATCCTAAGTGGACTAGTTTCGGAACCAGCTACCACCATGACCACTCAGGTTGAGGAAATCTCAAACGAATACCTCAGTTCACAATAATCCCATTACTCTAATTTCCTCCCAAGCGGATAAGAGAATTAAAGCAGAAGCTATAGTCTTACCGCAACTAACAAATATGCTTCCAAGCTATCATATAAATAGCAAGCATTGGCAAAAGGTTTCACACCTAAAGCTAGCAGATCCCAACTGCAACACCCTCGCTCAAATAGACATTCTATTAGGCAGCGATCTCATACCTCAGATAATACTCGAGGGTGTTGAGAAAATTTCAAACAAACTATTGGCACAAAATACTATTTTTGGGTGGATCCTAAGTGGACTAGTTTCGGAACCAGTTACCACCATGACCACTCAGGTTGAGGAAATCTCAAACGAATACCAGAGTTCACAATAATCCCATTACTCTAATTTCCCCCCAAGCGGATAAGAGAATTAAAGCAGAAGCTATAGTCTTACCGCAACTAACAAATATGCTTCCAAGCTATCATACAAATAGCAAGCATTGGCAAAAGGTTTCACACCTAAAGCTAGCAGATCCCAACTGCAACACCCCCGCTCAAATAGACATTCTATTAGGCAGCGATCTCATACCTCAGATAATACTTGAGGGTGTTGAGAAAATTTCAAACAAACTATTGGCAAAAAATACTATTTTTGGGTGGATCCTAAGTGGACTAGTTTCGGAAACAGCTACCACCATGACCACTCAGGTTGAGGAAATCTCAAACGAATACCTCAGTTCACAATAATCCCATTACTCTAATTTCCTCCCAAGCGGATAAGAGAATTAAAGCAGAAGCTATAGTCTTACCGCAACTAACAAATATGCTTCCAAGCTATCATATAAATAGCAAGCATTGGCAAAAGGTTTCACACCTAAAGCTAGCAGATCCCAACTGCAACACCCTCGCTCAAATAGACATTCTATTAGGCAGCGATCTCATACCTCAGATAATACTCGAGGGTGTTGAGAAAATTTCAAACAAACTATTGGCACAAAATACTATTTTTGGGTGGATCCTAAGTGGACTAGTTTCGGAACCAGTTACCACTATGACCACTCAGGTTGAGGAAATCTCAAACGAATACCTCAGTTCACAATAATCCCATTACTCTAATTTCCCCCCAAGCGGATAAGAATATTAATGCAGAAGCTATTGTCTTACCGCAACTAACAAATATGCTTCCAAGCTATCATATAAATAACAAGCATTGGCAAAAGCTTTCAAACCTAAAGCTAGCAGATCCCAACTGCAACACCTCCGCTCAAATAGACATTCTATTAGGCAGCGATCTCATACCTCAGATAATACTCGAGGGTGTTGAGAAAATTTCAAACAAACTATTGGCACAAAATACTATTTTTGGGTGGATCCTAAGTGGACTAGTTTCGGAACCAGTTACCACCATGACCACTCAGGTTGAGTAAATCTCAAACGAATACCTCAGTTCACAATAATCCCATTACTCTAATTTCCCCCCAAGCGGATAAGAGAATTAAAGCAGAAGCTATAGTCTTACCGCAACTAACAAATATGCTTCCAAGCTATCATATAAATAGCAAGCATTGGCAAAAGGTTTCACACCTAAAGCTAGCAGATGCCAACTGCAACACCCCCGCTCAAATAGACATTCTATTAGGCAGCGATCTCATACCTCAGATAATACTCGAGGGTGTTGAGAAAATTTCAAACAAACTATTGGCACAAAATACTCTTTTTGGGTTGCTCCTAAGTGGACTAGTTTCGGAACCAGTTACCACCATGACCACTCAGGTTGAGGAAATCTCAAACGAATACCTCAGTTCACAATAATCCCATTACTCTAATTTCCCCCCAAGCGGATAAGAGAATTAAGGCAGAAGCTATAGTCTTACCGCAACTAACAAATATGCTTCCAAGCTATCATATAAATAGCAAGCATTGGCAAAAGGTTTCACACCTAAAGCTAGCAGATCCCAACTGCAACACCCCCGCTCAAATAGACATTCTATTAGGCAGCGATTTCATACCTCAGATAATACTTGAGGGTGTTGAGAAAATTTCAAACAAACTATTGGCACAAAATACTAATTTTGGGTGGATCCTAAGTGGACTAGTTTCTGAACCAGTTACCACCATGACCACTCAGGTTGAGGAAATCTCAAACGAATACCAGAGTTCACAATAATCCCATTACTCTAATTTCCCCCCAAGCGGATAAGAGAATTAAAGCAGAAGCTATAGTCTTACCGCAACTAACAAATATGCTTCCAAGCTATCATATAAATAGCAAGCATTGGCAAAAGGTTTCACACCTAAAGCTAGCAGATCCCAACTGCAACACCCCCGCTCAAATAGACATTCTATTAGGCAGCGATCTCATACCTCAGATAATACTCGAGGGTGTTGAGAAAATTTCAAACAAACTATTGGCACAAAATACTATTTTTGGGTGGATCCTAAGTGGACTAGTTTCGGAACCAGTTACCACCATGACCACTCAGGTTGAGGAAATCTCAAACGAATACCTCAGTTAACAATAATCCCATTACTCTAATTTCCCCCCAAGCGGATAAGAGAATTAAAGCAGAAGCTATAGTCTTACCGCAACTAACAAATATGCTTCCAAGCTATCATATAAATAGCAAGCATTGGCAAAAGCTTTCACACCTAAAGCTAGCAGATGCCAACTGCAACACCCCCGCTCAAATAGACATTCTATTAGGCAGCGATCTCATACCTCAGATAATACTTGAGGGTGTTGAGAAAATTTCAAACAAACTATTGGCACAAAATACTATTTTAGGGTGGATCCTAAGTGGACTAGTTTCGGAACCAGTTACCACCATGACCACTCAGGTTGAGGAAATCTCAAACGAATACCTCAGTTCACAATAATCCCATTACTCTAATTTCCCCCCAAGCGGATAAGAGAATTAAAGCAGAAGCTATAGTCTTACCGCAACTAACAAATATGCTTCCAAGCTATCATATAAATAGCAATCATTGGCAAAAGCTTTCACACCTAAAGCTAGCAGATGCCAACTGCAACACCCCCGCTCAAATAGACATTCTATTAGGCAGCGATCTCATACCTCAGATAATACTCGAGGGTGTTGAGAAAATTTCAAACAAACTATTGGCACAAAATACTATTTTAGGGTGGATCCTAAGTGGACTAGTTTCGGAACCAGTTACCACCATGACCACTCAGGTTGAGGAAATCTCAAACGAATACCTCAGTTCACAATAATCCCATTACTCTAATTTCCCCCCAAGCGGATAAGAGAATTAAAGCAGAAGCTATAGTCTTACCGCAACTAACAAATTTGCTTCCAAGCTATCATATAAATAGCAAGCATTGGCAAAAGGTTTCACACCTAAAGCTAGCAGATCCCAACTGCAACACCCCCGTTCAAATAGACATTATATTCGGCAGCGATCTCATACCTCAGATAATACTCGAGGGTGTTGAGAAAATTTCAAACAAACTATTGGCACAAAATACTATTTTTGGGTGGATCCTACGTTTACTAGTTTCGGAACCAGTTACCACCATGACCACTCAGGTTGAGGAAATCTCAAACGAATACCTCAGTTCACAATAACCCCATTACTCTAATTTCCCCCCAAGCGGATAAGAGAATTAAAGCAGAAGCTATAGTCTTACCGCAACTAACAAATATGCTTCCAAGCTATCATATAAATAGCAAGCATTGGCAAAAGCTTTCAAACCTAAAGCTAGCAGATCCCAACTGCAACACCTCCGCTCAAATAGATATTCTATTAGGCAGCCATCTCATACCTCAGATAATACTCGAGGGTGTTGAGAAAATTTCAAACAAGCTATCATATAAATAGCAAGCATTGGCAAAAGGTTTCACACCTAAAGCTAGCAGATCCCAACTGCAACACCCCCGCTCAAATAGACATTCTATTAGGCAGCGATCTCATACCTCAGATAATACTCGAGGGTGTTGAGAAAATTTCAAACAAACTATTGGCACAAAATACTATTTTTGGGTGGATCCTAAGTGGACTAGTTTCGGAACCAGTTACCACTATGACCACTCAGGTTGAGGAAATCTCAAACGAATACCTCAGTTCACAATAATCCCATTACTCTAATTTCCCCCCAAGCGGATAAGAATATTAATGCAGAAGCTATTGTCTTACCGCAACTAACAAATATGCTTCCAAGCTATCATATAAATAGCAAGCATTGGCAAAAGCTTTCAAACCTAAAGCTAGCAGATCCCAACTGCAACACCTCCGCTCAAATAGACATTCTATTAGGCAGCCATCTCATACCTCAGATAATACTCGAGGGTGTTGAGAAAATTTCAAACAAACTATTGGCACAAAATACTATTTTTGGGTGGATCCTAAGTGGACTAGTTTCGGAACCAGTTACCACCATGACCACTCAGGTTGAGTAAATCTCAAACGAATACCTCAGTTCACAATAATCCCATTACTCTAATTTCCCCCCAAGCGGATAAGAGAATTAAAGCAGAAGCTATAGTCTTACCGCAACTAACAAATATGCTTCCAAGCTATCATATAAATAGCAAGCATTGGCAAAAGGTTTCACACCTAAAGCTAGCAGATCCCAACTGCAACACCTCCGCTCAAATAGACATTCTATTAGGCAGCGATCTCATACCTCAGATAATACTCGAGGGTGTTGAGAAAATTTCAAACAAACTATTGGCACAAAATACTATTTTTGGGTGGATCCTAAGTGTACTAGTTTCGGAACCAGTTACCACCATGACCACTCAGGTTGAGGAAATCTCAAACGAATACCTCAGTTCACAATAATCCCATTACTCTAATTTCCCCCCAAGCGGATAAGAGAATTAAAGCAGAAGCTATAGTCTTACCGCAACTAACAAATATGCTTCCAAGCTATCATACAAATAGCAAGCATTGGCAAAAGGTTTCACACCTAAAGCTAGCAGATCCCAACTGCAACACCCCCGCTCAAATAGACATTCTATTAGGCAGCGATCTCATACCTCAGATAATACTTGAGGGTGTTGAGAAAATTTCAAACAAACTATTGGCACAAAATACTATTTTTTGGTGGATCCTAAGTGGACTAGTTTCGGAACCAGTTACCACCATGACCACTCAGGTTGAGTAAATCTCAAACGAATACCTCAGTTCACAATAATCCCATTACTCTAATTTCCCCCCAAGCGGATAAGAGAATTAAAGCAGAAGCTATAGTCTTACCGCAACTAACAAATATGCTTCCAAGCTATCATATAAATAGCACGCATTGGCAAAAGGTTTCACACCTAAAGCTAGCAGATCCCAACTGCAACACCCCCGCTCAAATAGACATTATATTAGGCAGCGATCTCATACCTCAGATAATACTCGAGGGTGTTGAGAAAGTTTCAAACAAACTATTGGCACAAAATACTATTTTTGGGTGGATCCTAAGTGGACTAGTTTCGGAACCAGTTACCACCATGACCACTCAGGTTGAGGAAATCTCAAACGAATACCTCAGTTCACAATAATCCCATTACTCTAATTTCCCCCCAAGCGGATAAGAGAATTAAAGCAGAAGCTATAGTCTTACCGCAACTAACAAATATGCTTCCAAGCTATCATACAAATAGCAAGCATTGGCAAAAGGTTTCACACCTAAAGCTAGCAGATCCCAACTGCAACACCCCCGCTCAAATAGACATTCTATTAGGCAGCGATCTCATACCTCAGATAATACTTGAGGGTGTTGAGAAAATTTCAAACAAACTATTGGCAAAAAATACTATTTTTGGGTGGATCCTAAGTGGACTAGTTTCGGAAACAGCTACCACCATGACCACTCAGGTTGAGGAAATCTCAAACGAATACCTCAGTTCACAATAATCCCATTACTCTAATTTCCCCCAAGCGGATAAGAGAATGAAAGCAGAAGCTATAGTCTTACCGCAACTAACAAATATGCTTCCAAGCTATCATATAAATAGCACGCATTGGCAAAAGGTTTCACACCTAAAGCTAGCAGATCCCAACTGCAACACCCCCGCTCAAATAGACATTATATTAGGCAGCGATCTCATACCTCAGATAATACTCGAGGGTGTTGAGAAAATTTCAAACAAACTATTGGCACAAAATACTATTTTTTGGTGGATCCTAAGTGGACTAGTTTCGGAACCAGTTACCACCACGACCACTCAGGTTGGGGATATCTCAAACGAATACCTCAGTTCACAATAATCCCATTACTCTAATTTCCCCCCAAGCGGATAAGAGAATTAAAGCAGAAGCTATAGTCTTACCGCAACTAACAAATATGCTTCCAAGCTATCATATAAATAGCAAGCATTGGCAAAAGGTTTCACACCTAAAGCTAGCAGATCCCAACTGCAACACCCCCGCTCAAATAGACATTCTATTAGGCAGCGATCTCATACCTCAGATAATACTTGAGGGTGTTGAGAAAATTTCAAACAAACTATTGGCAAAAAATACTATTTTTGGGTGGATCCTAAGTGGACTAGTTTCGGAAACAGCTACCACCATGACCACTCAGGTTGAGGAAATCTCTAATGAATACCTCAATTTCAAACAAACTATTGGCACAAAATACTATTTTTGGGTGGATCCTAAGTGGACTAGTTTCGGAACCAGTTACCACCATGACCACTCAGGTTGAGGAAATCTCAAACGAATACCTCAGTTCACAATAATCCCATTACTCTAATTTCCCCCTAAGCGGATAAGAGAATTAAAGCAGAAGCTATAGTCTTACCGCAACTAACAAATATGCTTCCAAGCTATCATATAAATAGCACGCATTGGCAAAAGGTTTCACACCTAAAGCTAGCAGATCCCAACTGCAACACCCCCGCTCAAATAGACATTATATTAGGCAGCGATCTCATACCTCAGATAATACTCGAGGGTGTTGAGAAAATTTCAAACAAACTATTGGCACAAAATACTATTTTTGGGTGGATCCTAAGTGGACTAGTTTCGGAACCAGTTACCACCATGACCACTCAGGTTGAGGAAATCTCAAACGAATACCTCAGTTCACAATAATCCCATTACTCTAATTTCCCCCTAAGCGGATAAGAGAATTAAAGCAGAAGCTATAGTCTTACCGCAACTAACAAATATGCTTCCAAGCTATCATATAAATAGCACGCATTGGCAAAAGCTTTCAAACCTAAAGCTAGCAGATCCCAACTGCAACACCTCCGCTCAAATAGACATTCTATTAGGCAGCCATCTCATACCTCAGATAATACTCGAGGGTGTTGAGAAAATTTCAAACAAGCTATCATATAAATAGCAAGCATTGGCAAAAGGTTTCACACCTAAAGCTAGCAGATCCCAACTGCAACACCCCCGCTCAAATAGACATTCTATTAGGCAGCAATCTCATACCTCAGATAATACTCGAGGGTGTTGAGAAAATTTCAAACAAACTATTGGCACAAAATACTATTTTTGGGTGGATCCTAAGTGGACTAGTTTCGGAACCAGTTACCACTATGACCACTCAGGTTGAGGAAATCTCAAACGAATACCTCAGTTCACAATAATCCCATTACTCTAATTTCCCCCCAAGCGGATAAGAATATTAATGCAGAAGCTATTGTCTTACCGCAACTAACAAATATGCTTCCAAGCTATCATATAAATAGCAAGCATTGGCAAAAGCTTTCAAACCTAAAGCTAGCAGATCCCAACTGCAACACCTCCGCTCAAATAGACATTCTATTAGGCAGCCATCTCATACCTCAGATAATACTCGAGGGTGTTGAGAAAATTTCAAACAAACTATTGGCACAAAATACTATTTTTGGGTGGATCCTAAGTGGACTAGTTTCGGAACCAGTTACCACCATGACCACTCAGGTTGAGTAAATCTCAAACGAATACCTCAGTTCACAATAATCCCATTACTCTAATTTCCCCCCAAGCGGATAAGAGAATTAAAGCAGAAGCTATAGTCTTACCGCAACTAACAAATATGCTTCCAAGCTATCATATAAATAGCAAGCATTGGCAAAAGGTTTCACACCTAAAGCTAGCAGATGCCAACTGCAACACCTCCGCTCAAATAGACATTCTATTAGGCAGCGATCTCATACCTCAGATAATACTCGAGGGTGTTGAGAAAATTTCAAACAAACTATTGGCACAAAATACTATTTTTGGGTGGATCCTAAGTGTACTAGTTTCGGAACCAGTTACCACCATGACCACTCAGGTTGAGGAAATCTCAAACGAATACCTCAGTTCACAATAATCCCATTACTCTAATTTCCCCCCAAGCGGATAAGAGAATTAAAGCAGAAGCTATAGTCTTACCGCAACTAACAAATATGCTTCCAAGCTATCATATAAATAGCACGCATTGGCAAAAGGTTTCACACCTAAAGCTAGCAGATCCCAACTGCAACACCCCCGCTCAAATAGACATTATATTAGGCAGCGATCTCATACCTCAGATAATACTCGAGGGTGTTGAGAAAATTTCAAACAAACTATTGGCACAAAATACTATTTTTGGGTGGATCCTAAGTGGACTAGTTTCGGAACCAGTTACCACCATGACCACTCAGGTTGAGGAAATCTCAAACGAATACCTCAGTTCACAATAATCCCATTACTCTAATTTCCCCCCAAGCGGATAAGAGAATTAAAGCAGAAGCTATAGTCTTACCGCAACTAACAAATATGCTTCCAAGCTATCATACAAATAGCAAGCATTGGCAAAAGGTTTCACACCTAAAGCTAGCAGATCCCAACTGCAACACCCCCGCTCAAATAGACATTCTATTAGGCAGCGATCTCATACCTCAGATAATACTTGAGGGTGTTGAGAAAATTTCAAACAAACTATTGGCAAAAAATACTATTTTTGGGTGGATCCTAAGTGGACTAGTTTCGGAAACAGCTACCACCATGACCACTCAGGTTGAGGAAATCTCAAACGAATACCTCAGTTCACAATAATCCCATTACTCTAATTTCCCCCCAAGCGGATAAGAGAATTAAAGCAGAAGCTATAGTCTTACCGCAACTAACAAATATGCTTCCAAGCTATCATATAAATAGCACGCATTGGCAAAAGGTTTCACACCTAAAGCTAGCAGATCCCAACTGCAACACCCCCGCTCAAATAGACATTATATTAGGCAGCGATCTCATACCTCAGATAATACTCGAGGGTGTTGAGAAAATTTCAAACAAACTATTGGCACAAAATACTATTTTTGGGTGGATCCTAAGTGGACTAGTTTCGGAACCAGTTACCACCATGACCACTCAGGTTGAGGAAATCTCAAACGAATACCTCAGTTCACAATAATCCCATTACTCTAATTTCCCCCCAAGCGGATAAGAGAATTAAAGCAGAAGCTATAGTCTTACCGCAACTAACAAATATGCTTCCAAGCTATCATACAAATAGCAAGCATTGGCAAAAGGTTTCACACCTAAAGCTAGCAGATCCCAACTGCAACACCCCCGCTCAAATAGACATTCTATTAGGCAGCGATCTCATACCTCAGATAATACTTGAGGGTGTTGAGAAAATTTCAAACAAACTATTGGCAAAAAATACTATTTTTGGGTGGATCCTAAGTGGACTAGTTTCGGAAACAGCTACCACCATGACCACTCAGGTTGAGGAAATCTCAAACGAATACCTCAGTTCACAATAATCCCATTACTCTAATTTCCCCCCAAGCGGATAAGAGAATTAAAGCAGAAGCTATAGTCTTACCGCAACTAACAAATATGCTTCCAAGCTATCATATAAATAGCACGCATTGGCAAAAGGTTTCACAATTAAAGCTAGCAGATCCCAACTGCAACACCCCCGCTGAAATAGACATTATATTAGGCAGCGATCTCATACCTCAGATAATACTCGAGGGTGTTGAGAAAATTTCAAACAAACTATTGGCACAAAATACTATTTTTGGGTGGATCCTAAGTGGACTAGTTTCGGAACCAGTTACCACCATGACCACTCAGGTTGAGGAAATCTCAAACGAATACCTCAGTTCACAATAATCCCATTACTCTAATTTCCCCCCAAGCGGATAAGAGAATTAAAGCAGAAGCTATAGTCTTACCGCAACTAACAAATATGCTTCCAAGCTATCATACAAATAGCAAGCATTGGCAAAAGGTTTCACACCTAAAGCTAGCAGATCCCAACTGCAACACCCCCGCTCAAATAGACATTCTATTAGGCAGCGATCTCATACCTCAGATAATACTTGAGGGTGTTGAGAAAATTTCAAACAAACTATTGGCAAAAAATACTATTTTTGGGTGGATCCTAAGTGGACTAGTTTCGGAAACAGCTACCACCATGACCACTCAGGTTGAGGAAATCTCTAATGAATACCTCAATTTCAAACAAACTATTGGCACAAAATACTATTTTTGGGTGGATCCTAAGTGGACTAGTTTCGGAACCAGTTACCACCATGACCACTCAGGTTGAGGAAATCTCAAACGAATACCTCAGTTCACAATAATCCCATTACTCTAATTTCCCCCTAAGCGGATAAGAGAATTAAAGCAGAAGCTATAGTCTTACCGCAACTAACAAATATGCTTCCAAGCTATCATATAAATAGCACGCATTGGCAAAAGGTTTCACACCTAAAGCTAGCAGATCCCAACTTCAACACCCCCGCTCAAATAGACATTATATTAGGCAGCGATCTCATACCTCAGATAATACTCGAGGGTGTTGAGAAAATTTCAAACAAACTATTGGCACAAAATACTATTTTTGGGTGGATCCTATGTGGACTAGTTTCGGAACCAGTTACCACCATGACCACTCAGGTTGAGGAAATCTCAAACGAATACCTCAGTTCACAATAATCCCATTACTCTAATTTCCCCCCAAGCGGATAAGAGAATTAAAGCAGAAGCTATAGTCTTACCGCAACTAACAAATATGCTTCCCAGCTATCATATAAATAGCAAGCATTGGCAAAAGGTTTCACACCTAAAGCTAGCAGATCCCAACTGCAACACCCCCGCTCAAATAGACATTCTATTAGGCAGCGATCTCATACCTCAGATAATACTTGAGGGTGTTGAGAAAATTTCAAACAAACTATTGGCAAAAAATACTATTTTTGGGTGGATCCTAAGTGGACTAGTTTCGGAAACAGCTACCACCATGACCACTCAGGTTGAGGAAATCTCAAACGAATACCTCAGTTCACAATAATCCCATTACTCTAATTTCCCCCTAAGCGGATAAGAGAATTAAAGCAGAAGCTATAGTCTTACCGCAACTAACAAATATGCTTCCCAGCTATCATATAAATAGCAAGCATTGGCAAAAGGTTTCACACCTAAAGCTAGCAGATCCCAACTGCAACACCCCCGCTCAAATAGACATTCTATTAGGCAGCGATCTCATACCTCAGATAATACTCGAGGGTGTTGAGAAAATTTCAAACAAACTATTGGCACAAAATACTATTTTTGGGTGGGTTCTAAGTGGAGTAGTTTCGGAACCAGTTACCACTATGACCACTCAGGTTGAGGAAATCTCAAACGAATACCAGAGTTCACAATAATCCCATTACTCTAATTTCCCCCCAAGCGGATAAGAGAATTAATGCAGAAGCTATAGTCTTACTGCAACTAACAAATATGCTTCCAAGCTATCATATAAATAGCAAGCATTGGCAAAAGGTTTCGCACCTAAAGCTAGCAGATGCCAACTGCAACACACCCGCTGAAATAGACATTCTATTAGGCAGCGATCTCATACCTCAGATAATACTCGAGGGTGTTGAGAAAATTTCAAACAAACTATTGGCACAAAATACTATTTTTGGGTGGATCCTAAGTGGACTAGTTTCGGAACCAGTTACCACCATGACCACTCAGGTTGAGGAAATCTCAAACGAATACCTCAGTTCACAATAATCCCATTACTCTAATTTCCCCCCAAGCGGATAAGAGAATTAAAGCAGAAGCTATAGTCTTACCACAACTAACAAATATGCTTCCCAGCTATCATATAAATAGCAAGCATTGGCAAAAGGTTTCACACCTAAAGCTAGCAGATCCCAACTGCAACACCCCCGCTCAAATAGACATTCTATTAGGCAGCGATCTCATACCTCAGATAATACTCGAGGGTGTTGAGAAAATTTCAAACAAACTATTGGCACAAAATACTATTTTTGGGTGGATCCTAAGTGGACTAGTTTCGGAACCAGTTACCACCATGACCACTCAGGTTGAGGAAATCTCAAACGAATACCTCAGTTCACAATAATCCCATTACTCTAATTTCCCCCCAAGCGGATAAGAGAATTAAAGCAGAAGCTATAGTCTTACCGCAACTAACAAATATGCTTCCAAGCTATCATATAAATAGCAAGCATTGGCAAAAGGTTTCACACCTAAAGCTAGCAGATGCCAACTGCAACACCTCCGCTCAAATAGACATTCTATTAGGCAGCGATCTCATACCTCAGATAATACTCGAGGGTGTTGAGAAAATTTCAAACAAACTATTGGCACAAAATACTATTTTTGGGTGGATCCTAAGTGGACTAGTTTCGGAACCAGTTACCACCATGACCACTCAGGTTGAGGAAATCTCAAACGAATACCTCAGTTCACAATAATCCCATTACTCTAATTTCCCCCCAAGCGGATAAGAGAATTAAAGCAGAAGCTATAGTCTTACCACAACTAACAAATATGCTTCCCAGCTATCATATAAATAGCAAGCATTGGCAAAAGGTTTCACACCTAAAGCTAGCAGATCCCAACTGCAACACCCCCGCTCAAATAGACATTCTATTAGGCAGCGATCTCATACCTCAGATAATACTCGAGGGTGTTGAGAAAATTTCAAACAAACTATTGGCACAAAATACTATTTTTGGGTGGATCCTAAGTGGACTAGTTTCGGAACCAGTTACCACCATGACCACTCAGGTTGAGGAAATCTCAAACGAATACCTCAGTTCACAATAATCCCATTACTCTAATTTCCCCCCAAGCGGATAAGAGAATTAAAGCAGAAGCTATAGTCTTACCACAACTAACAAATATGCTTCCCAGCTATCATATAAATAGCAAGCATTGGCAAAAGGTTTCACACCTAAAGCTAGCAGATCCCAACTGCAACACCCCCGCTCAAATAGACATTCTATTAGGCAGCGATCTCATACCTCAGATAATACTCGAGGGTGTTGAGAAAATTTCAAACAAACTATTGGCACAAAATACTATTTTTGGGTGGATCCTAAGTGGACTAGTTTCGGAACCAGTTACCACCATGACCACTCAGGTTGAGGAAATCTCAAACGAATACCTCAGTTCACAATAATCCCATTACTCTAATTTCCCCCCAAGCGGATAAGAGAATTAAAGCAGAAGCTATAGTCTTACCGCAACTAACAAATATGCTTCCCAGCTATCATATAAATAGCAAGCATTGGCAAAAGGTTTCACACCTAAAGCTAGCAGATCCCAACTGCAACACCCCCGCTCAAATAGACATTCTATTAGGCAGCGATCTCATACCTCAGATAATACTCGAGGGTGTTGAGAAAATTTCAAACAAACTATTGGCACAAAATACTATTTTTGGGTGGATCCTAAGTGGACTAGTTTCGGAACCAGTTACCACCATGACCACTCAGGTTGAGGAAATCTCAAACGAATACCTCAGTTAACAATAATCCCATTACTCTAATATCCCCCTAAGCGGATAAGAGAATTAAAGCAGAAACTATTGTCTTACCGCAACTAACAAATATGCTTCCAAGCTATCATATAAATAGCAAGCATTGGCAAAAGCTTTCACACCTAAAGCTAGCAGATCCCAACTGCAACACCCCCGCTCAAATAGACATTCTATTCGGCAGCGATCTCATACCTCAGATAATACTCGAGGGTGTTGAGAAAATTTCAAACAAACTATTGGCACAAAATACTATTTTTGGGTGGATCCTAAGTTTACTAGTTTCGGAACCAGTTACCACCATGACCACTCAGGTTGAGGAAGTCTCAAACGAATACCTCAGTTCACAATAACCCCATTACTCTAATTTCCCCCCAAGTGGATAAGAGAATTAAAGCAGAAGCTATAGTCTTACCGCAACTAACAAATATGCTTCCAAGCTATCATATAAATAGCAAGCATTGGCAAAAGGTTTCACACCTAAAGCTAGCAGATGCCAACTGCAACACCTCCGCTCAAATAGACATTCTATTAGGCAGCGATCTCATACCTCAGATAATACTCGAGGGTGTTGAGAAAATTTCAAACAAACTATTGGCACAAAATACTATTTTTGGGTGGATCCTAAGTGGACTAGTTTCGGAACCAGTTACCACCATGACCACTCAGGTTGAGGAAATCTCAAACGAATACCTCAGTTAACAATAATCCCATTACTCTAATTTCCCCCTAAGCGGATAAGAGAATTAAAGCAGAAACTATTGTCTTACCGCAACTAACAAATATGCTTCCAAGCTATCATATAAATAGCAAGCATTGGCAAAAGCTTTCACACCTAAAGCTAGCAGATCCCAACTGCAACACCCCCGCTCAAATAGACATTCTATTCGGCAGCGATCTCATACCTCAGATAATACTCGAGGGTGTTGAGAAAATTTCAAACAAACTATTGGCACAAAATACTATTTTTGGGTGGATCCTAAGTGTACTAGTTTCGGAACCAGTTACCACCATGACCACTCAGGTTGAGGAAATCTCAAACGAATACCTCAGTTCACAATAATCCCATTACTCTAATTTCCCCCCAAGCGGATAAGAGAATTAAAGCAGAAGCTATAGTCTTACCGCAACTAACAAATATGCTTCCAAGCTATCATATAAATAGCAAGCATTGGCAAAAGGTTTCACACCAAAAGGTAGCAGATCCCAACTGCAACACCCCCGCTCAAATAGACATTCTATTAGGCAGCGATCTCATACCTCAGATAATACTTGAGGGTGTTGAGAAAATTTCAAACAAACTGTTGGCACAAAATACTATTTTTGGGTGGATCCTAAGTGGACTAGTTTCGGAAACAGCTACCACCATGACCACTAAGGTTGAGGAAATCTCAAATGAATACCTCAATTTCAAACAAACTATTGGCACAAAATACTATTTTTGGGTGGATCCTAAGTGGACTAGTTTCGGAACCAGTTACCACCATGACCACTCAGGTTGAGGAAATCTCAAACGAATACCTCAGTTCACAATAATCCCATTACTCTAATTTCCCCCCAAGCGGATAAGAGAATTAAAGCAGAAGCTATAGTCTTACCGCAACTAACAAATATGCTTCCAAGCTATCATATAAATAGCAAGCATTGGCAAAAGGTTTCACACCTAAAGCTAGCAGATCCCAACTGCAACACCCCCGTTCAAATAGACATTCTATTCGGCAGCGATCTCATACCTCAGATAATACTCGAGGGTGTTGAGAAAATTTCAAACAAACTATTGGCACAAAATACTATTTTTGGGTGGATCCTAAGTTTACTAGTTTCGGAACCAGTTACCACCATGACCACTCAGGTTGAGGAAATCTCAAACGAATACCTCAGTTAACAATAATCCCATTACTCTAATTTCCCCCTAAGCGGATAAGAGAATTAAAGCAGAAACTATTGTCTTACCGCAACTAACAAATATGCTTCCAAGCTATCATATAAATAGCAAGCATTGGCAAAAGGTTTCACACCTAAAGCTAGCAGATCCCAACTGCAACACCCCCGCTCAAATAGACATTCTATTCGGCAGCGATCTCATACCTCAGATAATACTCGAGGGTGTTGAGAAAATTTCAAACAAACTATTGGCACAAAATACTATTTTTGGGTGGATCCTAAGTTTACTAGTTTCGGAACCAGTTACCACCATGACCACTCAGGTTGAGGAAGTCTCAAACGAATACCTCAGTTCACAATAACCCCATTACTCTAATTTCCCCCCAAGTGGATAAGAGAATTAAAGCAGAAGCTATAGTCTTACCGCAACTAACAAATATGCTTCCAAGCTATCATATAAAAAGCAAGCATTGGCAAAAGGTTTCACACCTTAAGCTAGCAGATGCCAACTGCAACACCTCCGCTCAAATAGACATTCTATTAGGCAGCGATCTCATACCTCAGATAATACTCGAGGGTGTTGAGAAAATTTCAAACAAACTATTGGCACAAAATACTATTTTTGGGTGGATCCTAAGTGTACTAGTTTCGGAACCAGTTACCACCATGACCACTCAGGTTGAGGAAATCTCAAACGAACACCTCAGTTCACAATAATCCCATTACTCTAATTTCCCCCCAAGCGGATAAGAGAATTAAAGCAGAAGCTATAGTCTTACCGCAACTAACAAATATGCTTCCAAGCTATCATATAAATAGCAAGCATTGGCAAAAGGTTTCACACCTAAAGCTAGCAGATCCCAACTGCAACACCCCCGCTCAAATAGACATTCTATTAGGCAGCGATCTCATACCTCAGATAATACTTGAGGGTGTTGAGAAAATTTCAAACAAACTATTGGCACAAAATACTATTTTTGGGTGGATCCTAAGTGGACTAGTTTCGGAAACAGCTACCACCATGACCACTCAGGTTGAGGAAATCTCAAACGAATACCTCAGTTCACAATAATCCCATTACTCTAATTTCCCCCCAAGCGGATAAGAGAATTAAAGCAGAAGCTATAGTCTTACCGCAACTAACAAATATGCTTCCCAGCTATCATATAAATAGCAAGCATTGGCAAAAGGTTTCACACCTAAAGCTAGCAGATCCCAACTGCAACACCCCCGCTCAAATAGACATTCTATTAGGCAGCGATCTCATACCTCAGATAATACTCGAGGGTGTTGAGAAAATTTCAAACAAACTATTGGCACAAAATACTATTTTTGGGTGGATCCTAAGTGGACTAGTTTCGGAACCAGTTACCACCATGACCACTCAGGTTGAGGAAATCTCAAACGAGTACCTCAGTTCACAATAATCCCATTACTCTAATTTCCCCCTAAGCGGATAAGAGAATTAAAGCAGAAGCTATAGTCTTACCGCAACTAACAAATATGCTTCCAAGCTATCATATAAATAGCAAGCATTGGCAAAAGCTTTTAAACCTAAAGCTAGCAGATCCCAACTGCAACACCCCCGCTCAAATAGACATTCTATTAGGCAGCGATCTCATACCTCAGATAATACTTGAGGGTGTTGAGAAAATTTCAAACAAACTATTGGCACAAAATACTATTTTTGGGTGGATCCTAAGTGGACTAGTTTCGGAACCAGTTACCACCATGACCACTCAGGTTGAGGAAATCTCAAACGAATACGTCAGTTCACAATAATCCCATTACTCTAATTTCCCCTAAGCGGATAAGAGAATTAAAGCAGAAGCTATAGTCTTACCGCAACTAACAAATATGCTTCCAAGCTCTCATATAAATAGCAAGCATTGGCAAAAGCTTTCAGACCTAAAGCTAGCAGATCCCAACTGCAACACCCCCGCTCAAATAGACATTCTATTAGGCAGCGATCTCATACCTCAGATAATACTCGAGGGTGTTGAGAAAATTTCAAACAAACTATTGGCACAAAATACTATTTTTGGGTGGATCCTAAGTGGACTAGTTTCGGAACCAGTTACCACCATGACCACTCAGGTTGAGGAAATCTCAAACGAATACCTCAGTTCACAATAATCCCATTACTCTAATTTCCCCCCAAGCGGATAAGAGAATTAAAGCAGAAGCTATAGTCTTACCGCAACTAACAAATATGCTTCCCAGCTATCATATAAATAGCAAGCATTGGCAAAAGGTTTCACACCTAAAGCTAGCAGATCCCAACTGCAACACCCCCGCTTAAATAGACATTCTATTAGGCAGCGATCTCATACCTCAGATAATACTCGAGGGTGTTGAGAAAATTTCAAACAAACTATTGGCACAAAATACTATTTTTGGGTGGATCCTAAGTGGACTAGTTTCGGAACCAGTTACCACCATGACCACTCAGGTTGAGGAAATCTCAAACGAATACGTCAGTTCACAATAATCCCATTACTCTAATTTCCCCTAAGCGGATAAGAGAATTAAAGCAGAAGCTATAGTCTTACCGCAACTAACAAATATGCTTCCAAGCTATCATATAAATAGCAAGCATTGGCAAAAGCTTTCACACCTAAAGCTAGCAGATCCCAACTGCAACACCTCCGCTCAAATAGACATTCTATTAGGCAGCGATCTCATACTTCAGATAATACTCGAGGGTGTTGAGAAAATTTCAAACAAACTATTGGCACAAAATACTATTTTTGGGTGGATCCTAAGTGGACTAGTTTCGGAACCAGTTACCACCATGACCACTCAGGTTGAGGAAATCTCAAACGAATACCTCAGTTCACAATAATCCCATTACTCTAATTTCCCCTAAGCGGATAAGAGAATTAAAGCAGAAGCTATAGTCTTACCGCAACTAACAAATATGCTTCCAAGCTATCATATAAATAGCAAGCATTGGCAAAAGGTTTCACACCTAAAGCTAGCAGATCCCAACTGCAACACCCCCGCTCAAATAGACATTCTATTAGGCAGCGATCTCATACCTCAGATAATACTTGAGGGTGTTGAGAAAATTTCAAACAAACTATTGGCACAAAATACTATTTTTGGGTGGATCCTAAGTGGACTAGTTTCGGAACCAGTTACCACCATGACCACTCAGGTTGAGGAAATCTCAAACGAATACGTCAGTTCACAATAATCCCATTACTCTAATTTCCCCTAAGCGGATAAGAGAATTAAAGCAGAAGCTATAGTCTTACCGCAACTAACAAATATGCTTCCAAGCTATCATATAAATAGCAAGCATTGGCAAAAGCTTTCACACCTAAAGCTAGCAGATCCCAACTGCAACACCTCCGCTCAAATAGACATTCTATTAGGCAGCGATCTCATACTTCAGATAATACTCGAGGGTGTTGAGAAAATTTCAAACAAACTATTGGCACAAAATACTATTTTTGGGTGGATCCTAAGTGGACTAGTTTCGGAACCAGTTACCACCATGACCACTCAGGTTGAGGAAATCTCAAACGAATACCTCAGTTCACAATAATCCCATTACTCTAATTTCCCCCCAAGCGGATAAGAGAATTAAAGCAGAAGCTATAGTCTTACCGCAACTAACAAATATGCTTCCCAGCTATCATATAAATAGCAAGCATTGGCAAAAGGTTTCACACCTAAAGCTAGCAGATCCCAACTGCAACACCCCCGCTTAAATAGACATTCTATTAGGCAGCGATCTCATACCTCAGATAATACTCGAGGGTGTTGAGAAAATTTCAAACAAACTATTGGCACAAAATACTATTTTTGGGTGGATCCTAAGTGGACTAGTTTCGGAACCAGTTACCACCATGACCACTCAGGTTGAGGAAATCTCAAACGAATACCTCAGTTCACAATAATCCCATTACTCTAATTTCCCCCTAAGCGGATAAGAGAATTAAAGCAGAAGCTATAGTCTTACCGCAACTAACAAATATGCTTCCAAGCTATCATATAAATAGCAAGCATTGGCAATAGCTTTCAAACCTAAAGCTAGCAGATCCCAACTGCAACACCCCCGCTCAAATAGACATTCTATTAGGCAGCGATCTCATACCTCAGATAATACTGGAGGGTGTTGAGAAAATTTCAAACAAACTATTGGCACAAAATACTATTTTTGGGTGGATCCTAAGTGGACTAGTTTCGGAACCAGTTACCACCATGACCACTCAGGTTGAGGAAATCTCAAACGAATACGTCAGTTCACAATAATCCCATTACTCTAATTTCCCCCTAAGCGGATAAAAGAATTAAAGCAGAAGCTATAGTCTTACCGCAACTAACAAATATGCTTCCAAGCTCTCATATAAATAGCAAGCATTGGCAAAAGCTTTCAAACCTAAAGCTAGCAGATCCCAACTGCAACACCCCCGCTCAAATAGACATTCTATTAGGCAGCGATCTCATACCTCAGATAATACTCGAGGGTGTTGAGAAAATTTCAAACAAACTATTGGCACAAAATACAATTTTTGGGTGGATCCTAAGTGGACTAGTTTCGGAACCAGTTACCACCATGACCACTCAGGTTGAGGAAATCTCAAACGAATACGTCAGTTCACAATAATCCCATTACTCTAATTTCTCCCCAAGCGGATAAGAGAATTAAAGCAGAAGCTATAGTCTTACCGCAACTAACAAATATGCTTCCAAGCTATCATATAAATAGCAAGCATTGGCAAAAGCTTTCACACCTAAAGCTAGCAGATCCCAACTGCAACACCTCCGCTCAAATAGACATTCTATTAGGCAGCGATCTCATACCTCAGATAATACTCGAGGGTGTTGAGAAAATTTCAAACAAACTATTGGCACAAAATACTATTTTCGGGTGGATCCTAAGTGGACTAGTTTCGGAACCAGTTACCACCATGACCACTCAGGTTGAGGAAATCTCAAACGAATACCTCAGTTCACAATAATCCCATTACTCTAATTTCCCCCCAAGCGGATAAGAGAATTAAAGCAGAAGCTATAGTCTTACCGCAACTAACAAATATGCTTCCCAGCTATCATATAAATAGCAAGCATTGGCAAAAGGTTTCACACCTAAAGCTAGCAGATCCCAACTGCAACACCCCCGCTCAAATAGACATTCTATTAGGCAGCGATCTCATACCTCAGATAATACTCGAGGGTGTTGAGAAAATTTCAAACAAACTATTGGCACAAAATACTATTTTTGGGTGGATCATAAGTGGACTAGTTTCGGAACCAGTTACCACCATGACCACTCAGGTTGAGGAAATCTCAAACGAATACCTCAGTTCACAGTAATCCCATTACTCTAATTTCCCCCCAAGCGGATAAGAGAATTAAAGCAGAAGCTATAGTCTTACCGCAACTAACAAATATGCTTCCAAGCTATCATATAAATAGCAAGCATTGGCAAAAGCTTTCAAACCTAAAGCTAGCAGATCCCAACTGCAACACCTCCGCTCAAATAGACATTCTATTAGGCAGCCATCTCATACCTCAGATAATACTCGAGGGTGTTGAGAAAATTTCAAACAAACTATTGGCACAAAATACTATTTTTGGGTGGATCCTAAGTGGACTAGTTTCGGAACCAGTTACCACCATGACCACTCAGGTTGAGGAAATCTCAAACGAATACCTCAGTTCACAATAATCTCATTACTCTAATTTCCCCCCAAGCGGATAAGAGAATTAAAGCAGAAGCTATAGTCTTACCGCAACTAACAAATATGCTTCCAAGCTATCATATAAATAGCAAGCATTGGCAAAAGCTTTCACACCTAAAGCTAGCAGATCCCAACTGAACCACCTCCGCTCAAATAGACATTCTATTAGGCAGCGATCTCATACCTCAGATAATACTCGAGGGTGTTGAGAAAATTTCAAACAAACTATTGGCACAAAATACTATTTTCGGGTGGATCCTAAGTGGACTAGTTTCGGAACCAGTTACCACCATGACCACTCAGGTTGAGGAAATCTCAAACGAATACCTCAGTTCACAATAATCCCATTACTCTAATTTCCCCCAAGCGGATAAGAGAATTAAAGCAGAAGCTATAGTCTTACCGCAACTAACAAATATGCTTCCCAGCTATCATATAAATAGCAAGCATTGGCAAAAGGTTTCACACCTAAAGCTAGCAGATCCCAACTGCAACACCCCCGCTCAAATAGACATTCTATTAGGCAGCGATCTCATACCTCAGATAATACTCGAGGGTGTTGAGAAAATTTCAAACAAACTATTGGCACAAAATACTATTTTTGGGTGGATCATAAGTGGACTAGTTTCGGAACCAGTTACCACCATGACCACTCAGGTTGAGGAAATCTCAAACGAATACCTCAGTTCACAATAATCCCATTACTCTAATTTCCCCCTAAGCGGATAAGAGAATTAAAGCAGAAGCTATAGTCTTACCGCAACTAACAAATATGCTTCCAAGCTATCATATAAATAGTAAGCATTGGCAATAGCTTTCAAACCTAAAGCTAGCAGATCCCAACTGCAACACCCCCGCTCAAATAGACATTCTATTAGGCAGCGATCTCATACCTCAGATAATACTGGAGGGTGTTGAGAAAATTTCAAACAAACTATTGGCACAAAATACTATTTTTGGGTGGATCCTAAGTGGACTAGTTTCGGAACCAGTTACCACCATGACCACTCAGGTTGAGGAAATCTCAAACGAATACCTCAGTTCACAATAATCCCATTACTCTAATTTCCCCCTAAGCGGATAAAAGAATTAAAGCAGAAGCTATAGTCTTACCGCAACTAACAAATATGCTTCCAAGCTCTCATATAAATAGCAAGCATTGGCAAAAGCTTTCAAACCTAAAGCTAGCAGATCCCAACTGCAACACCCCCGCCCAAATAGACATTCTATTAGGCAGCGATCTCATACCTCAGATAATACTCGAGGGTGTTGAGAAAATTTCAAACAAACTATTGGCACAAAATACTATTTTTGGGTGGATCCTAAGTGTACTAGTTTCGGAACCAGTTACCACCATGACCACTCAGGTTGAGGAAATCTCAAACGAATACCTCAGTTCACAATAATTCCATTACTCTAATTTCCCCCCAAGCGGATAAGAGAATTAAAGCAGAAGCTATAGTCTTACCGCAACTAACAAATATGCTTCCAAGCTATCATATAAATAGCAAGCATTGGCAAAAGGTTTCACACCTAAAGCTAGCAGATGCCAACTGCAACACCTCCGCTCAAATAGACATTCTATTAGGCAGCGATCTCATACCTCAGATAATACTCGAGGGTGTTGAGAAAATTTCAAACAAACTATTGGCACAAAATACTATTTTTGGGTGGATCCTAAGTGTACTAGTTTCGGAACCAGTTACCACCATGACCACTCAGGTTGAGGAAATCTCAAACGAATACCTCAGTTCACAATAATCCCATTACTCTAATTTCCCCCCAAGCGGATAAGAGAATTAAAGCAGAAGCTATAGTCTTACCGCAACTAACAAATATGCTTCCAAGCTATTATATAAATAGCAAGCATTGGCAAAAGGTTTCACACCTAAAGCTAGCAGATCCCAACTGCAAAACCCCCGCTCAAATAGACATTCTATTAGGCAGCGATCTCATACCTCAGATAATACTTGAGGGTGTTGAGAAAATTTCAAACAAACTATTGGCACAAAATACTATTTTTGGGTGGATCCTAAGTGGACTAGTTTCGGAAACAGCTACCACCATGACCACTCAGGTTGAGGAAATCTCAAATTAATACCTCAATTTCAAACAAACTATTGGCACAAAATACTATTTTTGGGTGGATCCTAAGTGGACTAGTTTCGGAACCAGTTACCACCATGACCACTCAGGTTGAGGAAATCTCAAACGAATACCTCAGTTCACAATAATCCCATTACTCTAATTTCCCCCCAAGCGGATAAGAGAATTAAAGCAGAAGCTATAGTCTTACCGCAACTAACAAATATGCTTCCCAGCTATCATATAAATAGCAAGCATTGGCAAAAGGTTTCACACCTAAAGCTAGCAGATCCCAACTGCAACACCCCCGCTCAAATAGACATTCTATTAGGCAGCGATCTCATACCTCAGATAATACTGGAGGGTGTTGAGAAAATTTCAAACAAACTATTGGCACAAAATACTATTTTTGGGTGGATCCTAAGTGGACTAGTTTCGGAACCAGTTACCACCATGACCACTCAGGTTGAGGAAATCTCAAACGAGTACCTCAGTTCACAATAATCCCATTACTCTAATTTCCCCCTAAGCGGATAAGAGAATTAAAGCAGAAGCTATAGTCTTACCGCAACTAACAAATATGCTTCCAAGCTATCATATAAATAGCAAGCATTGGCAAAAGCTTTCAAACCTAAAGCTAGCAGATCCCAACTGCAACACCCCCGCTCAAATAGACATTCTATTAGGCAGCGATCTCATACCTCAGATAATACTTGAGGGTGTTGAGAAAATTTCAAACAAACTATTGGCACAAAATACTATTTTTGGGTGGATCCTAAGTGGACTAGTTTCGGAACCAGTTACCACCATGACCACTCAGGTTGAGGAAATCTCAAACGAATACGTCAGTTCACAATAATCCCATTACTCTAATTTCCCCCTAAGCGGATAAGAGAATTAAAGCAGAAGCTATAGTCTTACCGCAACTAACAAATATGCTTCCAAGCTCTCATATAAATAGCAAGCATTGGCAAAAGCTTTCAAACCTAAAGCTAGCAGATCCCAACTGCAACACCCCCGCTCAAATAGACATTCTATTAGGCAGCGATCTCATACCTCAGATAATACTCGAGGGTGTTGAGAAAATTTCAAACAAACTATTGGCACAAAATACTATTTTTGGGTGGATCCTAAGTGGACTAGTTTCGGAACCAGTTACCACCATGACCACTCAGGTTGAGGAAATCTCAAACGAATACCTCAGTTCACAATAATCCCATTACTCTAATTTCCCCCCAAGCGGATAAGAGAATTAAAGCAGAAGCTATAGTCTTACCGCAACTAACAAATATGCTTCCAAGCTATCATATAAATAGCAAGCATTGGCAAAAGCTTTCACACCTAAAGCTAGCAGATCCCAACTGCAACACCTCCGCTCAAATAGACATTCTATTAGGCAGCGATCTCATACCTCAGATAATACTCGAGGGTGTTAAGAAAATTTCAAACAAACTATTGGCACAAAATACTATTTTTGGGTGGATCCTAAGTGGACTAGTTTCGGAACCAGTTACCACCATGACCACTCAGGTTGAGGAAATCTCAAACGAATACCTCAGTTCACAATAATCCCATTACTCTAATTTCCCCCCAAGCGGATAAGAGAATTAAAGCAGAAGCTATAGTCTTACCGCAACTAACAAATATGCTTCCCAGCTATCATATAAATAGCAAGCATTGGCAAAAGGTTTCACACCTAAAGCTAGCAGATCCCAACTGCAACACCCCCGCTTAAATAGACATTCTATTAGGCAGCGATCTCATACCTCAGATAATACTCGAGGGTGTTGAGAAAATTTCAAACAAACTATTGGCACAAAATACTATTTTTGGGTGGATCCTAAGTGGACTAGTTTCGGAACCAGTTACCACCATGACCACTCAGGTTGAGGAAATCTCAAACGAATACCTCAGTTCACAATAATCCCATTACTCTAATTTCCCCCTAAGCGGATAAGAGAATTAAAGCAGAAGCTATAGTCTTACCGCAACTAACAAATATGCTTCCAAGCTATCATATAAATAGCAAGCATTGGCAATAGCTTTCAAACCTAAAGCTAGCAGATCCCAACTGCAACACCCCCGCTCAAATAGACATTCTATTAGGCAGCGATCTCATACCTCAGATAATACTGGAGGGTGTTGAGAAAATTTCAAACAAACTATTGGCACAAAATACTATTTTTGGGTGGATCCTAAGTGGACTAGTTTCGGAACCAGTTACCACCATGACCACTCAGGTTGAGGAAATCTCAAACGAATACCTCAGTTCACAATAATCCCATTACTCTAATTTCCCCCTAAGCGGATAAAAGAATTAAAGCAGAAGCTATAGTCTTACCGCAACTAACAAATATGCTTCCAAGCTCTCATATAAATAGCAAGCATTGGCAAAAGCTTTCAAACCTAAAGCTAGCAGATCCCAACTGCAACACCCCCGCTCAAATAGACATTCTATTAGGCAGCGATCTCATACCTCAGATAATACTCGAGGGTGTTGAGAAAATTTGAAACAAACTATTGGCACAAAATACAATTTTTGGGTGGATCCTAAGTGGACTAGTTTCGGAACCAGTTACCACCATGACCACTCAGGTTGAGGAAATCTCAAACGAATACGTCAGTTCACAATAATCCCATTACTCTAATTTCTCCCCAAGCGGATAAGAGAATTAAAGCAGAAGTTATAGTCTTACCGCAACTAACAAATATGCTTCCAAGCTATCATATAAATAGCAAGCATTGGCAAAAGCTTTCACACCTAAAGCTAGCAGATCCCAACTGCAACACCTCCGCTCAAATAGACATTCTATTAGGCAGCGATCTCATACCTCAGATAATACTCGAGGGTGTTGAGAAAATTTCAAACAAACTATTGGCACAAAATACTATTTTAGGGTGGATCCTAAGTGGAATAGTTTCGGAACCAGTTACCACCATGACCACTCAGGTTGAGGAAATCTCAAACGAATACCTCAGTTCACAATAATCCCATTACTCTAATTTCCCCCCAAGCGGATAAGAGAATTAAAGCAGAAGCTATAGTCTTACCGCAACTAACAAATATGCTTCCAAGCTATCATATAAATAGCAAGCATTGGCAAAAGCTTTCTAACCTAAAGCTAGCAGATCCCAACTGCAACACCTCCGCTCAAATAGACATTCTATTAGGCAGCCATCTCATACCTCAGATAATACTCGAGGGTGTTGAGAAAATTTCAAACAAACTATTGGCACAAAATACTATTTTTGGGTGGATCCTAAGTGGACTAGTTTCGGAACCAGTTACCACCATGACCACTCAGGTTGAGGAAATCTCAAACGAATACCTCAGTTCACAATAATCTCATTACTCTAATTTCCCCCCAAGCGGATAAGAGAATTAAAGCAGAAGCTATAGTCTTACCGCAACTAACAAATATGCTTCCAAGCTATCATATAAATAGCAAGCATTGGCAAAAGCTTTCACACCTAAAGCTAGCAGATCCCAACTGCAACACCTCCGCTCAAATAGACATTCTATTAGGCAGCGATCTCATACCTCAGATAATACTCGAGGGTGTTGAGAAAATTTCAAACAAACTATTGGCACAAAATACTATTTTCGGGTGGATCCTAAGTGGACTAGTCTCGGAACCAGTTACCACCATGACCACTCAGGTTGAGGAAATCTCAAACGAATACCTCAGTTCACAATAATCCCATTACTCTAATTTCCCCCCAAGCGGATAAGAGAATTAAAGCAGAAGCTATAGTCTTACCGCAACTAACAAATATGCTTCCCAGCTATCATATAAATAGCAAGCATTGGCAAAAGGTTTCACACCTAAAGCTAGCAGATCCCAACTGCAACACCCCCGCTCAAATAGACATTCTATTAGGCAGCGATCTCATACCTCAGATAATACTCGAGGGTGTTGAGAAAATTTCAAACAAACTATTGGCACAAAATACTATTTTTGGGTGGATCATAAGTGGACTAGTTTCGGAACCAGTTACCACCATGACCACTCAGGTTGAGGAAATCTCAAACGAATACCTCAGTTCACAATAATCCCATTACTCTAATTTCCCCCTAAGCGGATAAAAGAATTAAAGCAGAAGCTATAGTCTTACCGCAACTAACAAATATGCTTCCAAGCTCTCATATAAATAGCAAGCATTGGCAAAAGCTTTCAAACCTAAAGCTAGCAGATCCCAACTGCAACACCCCCGCCCAAATAGACATTCTATTAGGCAGCGATCTCATACCTCAGATAATACTCGAGGGTGTTGAGAAAATTTCAAACAAACTATTGGCACAAAATACAATTTTTGGGTGGATCCTAAGTGGACTAGTTTCGGAACCAGTTACCACCATGACCACTCAGGTTGAGGAAATCTCAAACGAATACGTCAGTTCACAATAATCCCATTACTCTAATTTCTCCCCAAGCGGATAAGAGAATTAAAGCAGAAGCTATAGTCTTACCGCAACTAACAAATATGCTTCCAAGCTATCATATAAATAGCAAGCATTGGCAAAAGGTTTCACACCTAAAGCTAGCAGATCCCAACTGCAACACCTCCGCTCAAATAGACATTCTATTAGGCAGCGATCTCATACCTCAGATAATACTCGAGGGTGTTGAGAAAATTTCAAACAAACTATTGGCACAAAATACTATTTTAGGGTGGATCCTAAGTGGAATAGTTTCGGAACCAGTTACCACCATGACCACTCAGGTTGAGGAAATCTCAAACGAATACCTCAGTTCACAATAATCCCATTACTCTAATTTCCCCCCAAGCGGATAAGAGAATTAAAGCAGAAGCTATAGTCTTACCGCAACTAACAAATATGCTTCCAAGCTATCATATAAATAGCAAGCATTGGCAAAAGCTTTCAAACCTAAAGCTAGCAGATCCCAACTGCAACACCTCCGCTCAAATAGACATTCTATTAGGCAGCCTTCTCATACCTCAGATAATACTCGAGGGTGTTGAGAAAATTTCAAACAAACTATTGGCACAAAATACTATTTTTGGGTGGATCCTAAGTGGACTAGTTTCGGAACCAGTTACCACCATGACCACTCAGGTTGAGGAAATCTCAAACGAATACCTCAGTTCACAATAATCTCATTACTCTAATTTCCCCCCAAGCGGATAAGAGAATTAAAGCAGAAGCTATAGTCTTACCGCAACTAACAAATATGCTTCCAAGCTATCATATAAATAGCAAGCATTGGCAAAAGGTTTCACACCTAAAGCTAGCAGATGCCAACTGCAACACCTCCGCTCAAATAGACATTCTATTAGGCAGCGATCTCATACCTCAGATAATACTCGAGGGTGTTGAGAAAATTTCAAACAAACTATTGGCACAAAATACTATTTTTGGGTGGATCTTAAGTGGACTAGTTTCGGAACCAGTTACCACCATGACCACTCAGGTTGAGGAAATCTCAAACGAATACCTCAGTTCATAATAATCCCATTACTCTAATTTCCCCCAAAGCGGATAAGAGAATTAAAGCAGAAGCTATAGTCTTACCGCAACTAACAAATATGCTTCCAAGCTATCATATAAATAGCAAGCATTGGCAAAAGGTTTCACACCTAAAGCTAGCAGATCCCAACTGCAACACCCCCGCTCAAATAGACATTCTATTAGGCAGCGATCTCATACCTCAGATAATACTTGAGGGTGTTGAGAAAATTTCAAACAAACTATTGGCACAAAATACTATTTTTGGGTGGATCCTAAGTGGACTAGTTTCGGAAACAGTTACCACCATGACCACTCAGGTTGAGGAAATCTCAAATGAATACCTCAATTTCAAACAAACTATTGGCACAAAATACAATTTTTGGGTGGATCCTAAGTGGACTAGTTTCGGAACCAGTTACCACCATGACCACTCAGGTTGAGGAAATCTCAAACGAATACCTCAGTTCACAATAATCCCATTACTCTAATTTCCCCCCAAGCGGATAAGAGAATTAAAGCAGAAGCTATAGTCTTAACGCAACTAACAAATATGCTTCCAAGCTATCATATAAATAGCAAGCATTGGCAAAAGCTTTCAAACCTAAAGCTAGCAGATGCCAACTGCAACACCCCCGCTCAAATAGACATTCTATTAGGCAGCGATCTCATACCTCAGATAATACTCGAGGGTGTTGAGAAAATTTCAAACAAACTATTGGCACAAAATACTGTTTTTGGGTGGATCCTAAGTGGACTAGTTTCGGAACCAGTTACCACCATGACCACTCAGGTTGAAGAAATCTCAAACGAATACCTCAGTTCACAATAATCCCATTACTCTAATTTCCCCCCAAGCGGATAAGAGAATTAAAGCAGAAGCTATAGTCTTACCGCAACTAACAAATATGCTTCCCAGCTATCATATAAATAGCAAGCATTGGCAAAAGGTTTCACACCTAAAGCTAGCAGATCCCAACTGCAACACCCCCGCTCAAATAGACATTCTATTAGGCAGCGATCTCATACCTCAGATAATACTCGAGGGTGTTGAGAAAATTTCAAACAAACTATTGGCACAAAATACTATTTTTGGGTGGATCCTAAGTGGACTAGTTTCGGAACCAGTTACCACCATGACCACTCAGGTTGAGGAAATCTCAAACGAATACCTCAGTTTACAATAATCCCATTACTCTAATTTCCCCCTAAGCGGATAAGAGAATTAAAGCAGAAGCTATAGTCTTACCGCAACTAACAAATATGCTTCCAAGCTATCATATAAATAGCAAGCATTGGCAAAAGGTTTCACACCTAAAGCTAGCAGATCCCAACTGCAACACCCCCGCTCAAATAGACATTCTATTAGGCAGCGATCTCATACCTCAGATAATACTCGAGGGTGTTGAGAAAATTTCAAACAAACTATTGGCACAAAATACTATTTTTGGGTGGATCCTAAGTGGACTAGTTTCGGAACCAGTTACCACCATGACCACTCAGGTTGAGGAAATCTCAAACGAATACCTCAGTTCACAATAATCCCATTACTCTAATTTCCCCCTAAGCGGATAAGAGAATTAAAGCAGAAGCTATAGTCTTACCGCAACTAACAAATATGCTTCCCAGCTATCATATAAATAGCAAGCATTGGCAAAAGGTTTCACACCTAAAGCTAGCAGATCCCAACTGCAACACCCCCGCTCAAATAGACATTCTATTAGGCAGCGATCTCATACCTCAGATAATACTCGAGGGTGTTGAGAAAATTTCAAACAAACTATTGGCACAAAATACTATTTTTGGGTGGATCCTAAGTGGACTAGTTTCGGAACCAGTTACCACCATGACCACTCAGGTTGAGGAAATCTCAAACGAATACCTCAGTTCACAATAATCCCATTACTCTAATTTCCCCCCAAGCGGATAAGAGAATTAAAGCAGAAGCTAAAGTCTTACCGCAACTAACAAATATGCTTCCAAGCTATCATATAAATAGCAAGCATTGGCAAAAGGTTTCACACCTAAAGCTAGCAGATCCCAACTGCAACACCCCCGCTCAAATAGACATTCTATTAGGCAGCGATCTCATACCTCAGATAATACTTGAGGGTGTTGAGAAAATTTCAAACAAACTATTGGCACAAAATACTATTTTTGGGTGGATCCTAAGTGGACTAGTTTCGGAAACAGCTACCACCATGACCACTCAGGTTGAGGAAATCTCAAATGAATACCTCAATTTCAAACAAACTATTGGCACAAAATACTATTTTTGGGTGGATCCTAAGTGGACTAGTTTCGGAACCAGTTACCACCATGACCACTCAGGTTGAGGAAATCTCAAACGAATACCTCAGTTCACAATAATCCCATTACTCTAATTTCCCCCCAAGCGGATAAGAGAATTAAAGCAGAAGCTATAGTCTTACCGCAACTAACAAATATGCTTCCAAGCTATCATATAAATAGCAAGCATTGGCAAAAGCTTTCAAACCTAAAGCTAGCAGATCCCAACTGCAACACCTCCGCTCAAATAGACATTCTATTAGGCAGCCTTCTCATACCTCAGATAATACTCGAGGGTGTTGAGAAAATTTCAAACAAACTATTGGCACAAAATACTATTTTTGGGTGGATCCTAAGTGGACTAGTTTCGGAACCAGTTACCACCATGACCACTCAGGTTGAGGAAATCTCAAACGAATACCTCAGTTCACAATAATCTCATTACTCTAATTTCCCCCCAAGCGGATAAGAGAATTAAAGCAGAAGCTATAGTCTTACCGCAACTAACAAATATGCTTCCAAGCTATCATATAAATAGCAAGCATTGGCAAAAGGTTTCACACCTAAAGCTAGCAGATGCCAACTGCAACACCTCCGCTCAAATAGACATTCTATTAGGCAGCGATCTCATACCTCAGATAATACTCGAGGGTGTTGAGAAAATTTCAAACAAACTATTGGCACAAAATACTATTTTTGGGTGGATCTTAAGTGGACTAGTTTCGGAACCAGTTACCACCATGACCACTCAGGTTGAGGAAATCTCAAACGAATACCTCAGTTCATAATAATCCCATTACTCTAATTTCCCCCAAAGCGGATAAGAGAATTAAAGCAGAAGCTATAGTCTTACCGCAACTAACAAATATGCTTCCAAGCTATCATATAAATAGCAAGCATTGGCAAAAGGTTTCACACCTAAAGCTAGCAGATCCCAACTGCAACACCCCCGCTCAAATAGACATTCTATTAGGCAGCGATCTCATACCTCAGATAATACTTGAGGGTGTTGAGAAAATTTCAAACAAACTATTGGCACAAAATACTATTTTTGGGTGGATCCTAAGTGGACTAGTTTCGGAAACAGTTACCACCATGACCACTCAGGTTGAGGAAATCTCAAATGAATACCTCAATTTCAAACAAACTATTGGCACAAAATACAATTTTTGGGTGGATCCTAAGTGGACTAGTTTCGGAACCAGTTACCACCATGACCACTCAGGTTGAGGAAATCTCAAACGAATACCTCAGTTCACAATAATCCCATTACTCTAATTTCCCCCCAAGCGGATAAGAGAATTAAAGCAGAAGCTATAGTCTTAACGCAACTAACAAATATGCTTCCAAGCTATCATATAAATAGCAAGCATTGGCAAAAGCTTTCAAACCTAAAGCTAGCAGATGCCAACTGCAACACCCCCGCTCAAATAGACATTCTATTAGGCAGCGATCTCATACCTCAGATAATACTCGAGGGTGTTGAGAAAATTTCAAACAAACTATTGGCACAAAATACTGTTTTTGGGTGGATCCTAAGTGGACTAGTTTCGGAACCAGTTACCACCATGACCACTCAGGTTGAAGAAATCTCAAACGAATACCTCAGTTCACAATAATCCCATTACTCTAATTTCCCCCC
The DNA here is from genome assembly GCF_042242935.1 of Bactrocera oleae. NCBI lineage: Eukaryota > Metazoa > Arthropoda > Insecta > Diptera > Tephritidae > Bactrocera > Bactrocera oleae. The sequence goes on along the minus strand of NC_091541.1, from coordinate 11,180,525 downwards.
AAGCGGATAAGAGAATTAAAGCAGAAGCTATAGTCTTACCGCAACTAACAAATATGCTTCCCAGCTATCATATAAATAGCAAGCATTGGCAAAAGGTTTCACACCTAAAGCTAGCAGATCCCAACTGCAACACCCCCGCTCAAATAGACATTCTATTAGGCAGCGATCTCATACCTCAGATAATACTCGAGGGTGTTGAGAAAATTTCAAACAAACTATTGGCACAAAATACTATTTTTGGGTGGATCCTAAGTGGACTAGTTTCGGAACCAGTTACCACCATGACCACTCAGGTTGAGGAAATCTCAAACGAATACCTCAGTTTACAATAATCCCATTACTCTAATTTCCCCCTAAGCGGATAAGAGAATTAAAGCAGAAGCTATAGTCTTACCGCAACTAACAAATATGCTTCCAAGCTATCATATAAATAGCAAGCATTGGCAAAAGGTTTCACACCTAAAGCTAGCAGATCCCAACTGCAACACCCCCGCTCAAATAGACATTCTATTAGGCAGCGATCTCATACCTCAGATAATACTCGAGGGTGTTGAGAAAATTTCAAACAAACTATTGGCACAAAATACTATTTTTGGGTGGATCCTAAGTGGACTAGTTTCGGAACCAGTTACCACCATGACCACTCAGGTTGAGGAAATCTCAAACGAATACCTCAGTTCACAATAATCCCATTACTCTAATTTCCCCCTAAGCGGATAAGAGAATTAAAGCAGAAGCTATAGTCTTACCGCAACTAACAAATATGCTTCCCAGCTATCATATAAATAGCAAGCATTGGCAAAAGGTTTCACACCTAAAGCTAGCAGATCCCAACTGCAACACCCCCGCTCAAATAGACATTCTATTAGGCAGCGATCTCATACCTCAGATAATACTCGAGGGTGTTGAGAAAATTTCAAACAAACTATTGGCACAAAATACTATTTTTGGGTGGATCCTAAGTGGACTAGTTTCGGAACCAGTTACCACCATGACCACTCAGGTTGAGGAAATCTCAAACGAATACCTCAGTTCACAATAATCCCATTACTCTAATTTCCCCCCAAGCGGATAAGAGAATTAAAGCAGAAGCTAAAGTCTTACCGCAACTAACAAATATGCTTCCAAGCTATCATATAAATAGCAAGCATTGGCAAAAGGTTTCACACCTAAAGCTAGCAGATCCCAACTGCAACACCCCCGCTCAAATAGACATTCTATTAGGCAGCGATCTCATACCTCAGATAATACTTGAGGGTGTTGAGAAAATTTCAAACAAACTATTGGCACAAAATACTATTTTTGGGTGGATCCTAAGTGGACTAGTTTCGGAAACAGCTACCACCATGACCACTCAGGTTGAGGAAATCTCAAATGAATACCTCAATTTCAAACAAACTATTGGCACAAAATACTATTTTTGGGTGGATCCTAAGTGGACTAGTTTCGGAACCAGTTACCACCATGACCACTCAGGTTGAGGAAATCTCAAACGAATACCTCAGTTCACAATAATCCCATTACTCTAATTTCCCCCCAAGCGGATAAGAGAATTAAAGCAGAAGCTATAGTCTTACCGCAACTAACAAATATGCTTCCCAGCTATCATATAAATAGCAAGCATTGGCAAAAGGTTTCACACCTAAAGCTAGCAGATCCCAACTGCAACACCCCCGCTCAAATAGACATTCTATTAGGCAGCGATCTCATACCTCAGATAATACTCGAGGGTGTTGAGAAAATTTCAAACAAAATATTGGCACAAAATACTATTTTTGGGTGGATCCTAAGTGGACTAGTTTCGGAACCAGTTACCACCATGACCACTCAGGTTGAGGAAATCTCAAACGAATACCTCAGTTTACAATAATCCCATTACTCTAATTTCCCCCTAAGCGGATAAGAGAATTAAAGCAGAAGCTATAGTCTTACCGCAACTAACAAATATGCTTCCAAGCTATCATATAAATAGCAAGCATTGGCAAAAGGTTTCACACCTAAAGCTAGCAGATCCCAACTGCAACACCCCCGCTCAAATAGACATTCTATTAGGCAGCGATCTCATACCTCAGATAATACTCGAGGGTGTTGAGAAAATTTCAAACAAACTATTGGCACAAAATACTATTTTTGGGTGGATCCTAAGTGGACTAGTTTCGGAACCAGTTACCACCATGACCACTCAGGTTGAGGAAATCTCAAACGAATACCTCAGTTCACAATAATCCCATTACTCTAATTTCCCCCTAAGCGGATAAGAGAATTAAAGCAGAAGCTATAGTCTTACCGCAACTAACAAATATGCTTCCCAGCTATCATATAAATAGCAAGCATTGGCAAAAGGTTTCACACCTAAAGCTAGCAGATCCCAACTGCAACACCCCCGCTCAAATAGACATTCTATTAGGCAGCGATCTCATACCTCAGATAATACTCGAGGGTGTTGAGAAAATTTCAAACAAACTATTGGCACAAAATACTATTTTTGGGTGGATCCTAAGTGGACTAGTTTCGGAACCAGTTACCACCATGACCACTCAGGTTGAGGAAATCTCAAATGAATACTTCAATTTCAAACAAACTATTGGCACAAAATACTATTTTTGGGTGGATCCTAAGTGGACTAGTTTCGGAACCAGTTACCACCATGACCACTCAGGTTGAGGAAATCTCAAACGAATACCTCAGTTCACAATAATCCCATTACTCTAATTTCCCCCCAAGCGGATAAGAGAATTAAAGCAGAAGCTATAGTCTTACCGCAACTAACAAATATGCTTCCAAGCTATCATATAAATAGCAAGCATTGGCAAAAGCTTTCAAACCTAAAGCTAGCAGATGCCAACTGCAACACCCCCGCTCAAATAGACATTCTATTAGGCAGCGATCTCATACCTCAGATAATACTCGAGGGTGTTGAGAAAATTTCAAACAAACTATTGGCACAAAATACTGTTTTTGGGTGGATCCTAAGTGGACTAGTTTCGGAACCAGTTACCACCATGACCACTCAGGTTGAAGAAATCTCAAACGAATACCTCAGTTCACAATAATCCCATTACTCTAATTTCCCCCCAAGCGGATAAGAGAATTAAAGCAGAAGCTATAGTCTTACCGCAACTAACAAATATGCTTCCCAGCTATCATATAAATAGCAAGCATTGGCAAAAGGTTTCACACCTAAAGCTAGCAGATCCCAACTGCAACACCCCCGCTCAAATAGACATTCTATTAGGCAGCGATCTCATACCTCAGATAATACTCGAGGGTGTTGAGAAAATTTCAAACAAACTATTGGCACAAAATACTATTTTTGGGTGGATCCTAAGTGGACTAGTTTCGGAACCAGTTACCACCATGACCACTCAGGTTGAGGAAATCTCAAACGAATACCTCAGTTTACAATAATCCCATTACTCTAATTTCCCTCTAAGCGGATAAGAGAATTAAAGCAGAAGCTATAGTCTTACCGCAACTAACAAATATGCTTCCAAGCTATCATATAAATAGCAAGCATTGGCAAAAGGTTTCACACCTAAAGCTAGCAGATCCCAACTGCAACACCCCCGCTCAAATAGACATTCTATTAGGCAGCGATCTCATACCTCAGATAATACTCGAGGGTGTTGAGAAAATTTCAAACAAACTATTGGCACAAAATACTATTTTTGGGTGGATCCTAAGTGGACTAGTTTCGGAACCAGTTACCACCATGACCACTCAGGTTGAGGAAATCTCAAACGAATACCTCAGTTCACAATAATCCCATTACTCTAATTTCCCCCCAAGCGGATAAGAGAATTAAAGCAGAAGCTAAAGTCTTACCGCAACTAACAAATATGCTTCCCAGCTATCATATAAATAGCAAGCATTGGCAAAAGGTTTCACACCTAAAGCTAGCAGATCCCAACTGCAACACCCCCGCTCAAATAGACATTCTATTAGGCAGCGATCTCATACCTCAGATAATACTTGAGGGTGTTGAGAAAATTTCAAACAAACTATTGGCACAAAATACTATTTTTGGGTGGATCCTAAGTGGACTAGTTTCGGAAACAGCTACCACCATGACCACTCAGGTTGAGGAAATCTCAAATGAATACCTCAATTTCAAACAAACTATTGGCACAAAATACTATTTTTGGGTGGATCCTAAGTGGACTAGTTTCGGAACCAGTTACCACCATGACCACTCAGGTTGAGGAAATCTCAAACGAATACCTCAGTTCACAATAATCCCATTACTCTAATTTCCCCCCAAGCGGATAAGAGAATTAAAGCAGAAGCTATAGTCTTACCGCAACTAACAAATATGCTTCCCAGCTATCATATAAATAGCAAGCATTGGCAAAAGGTTTCACACCTAAAGCTAGCAGATCCCAACTGCAACACCCCCGCTCAAATAGACATTCTATTAGGCAGCGATCTCATACCTCAGATAATACTCGAGGGTGTTGAGAAAATTTCAAACAAACTATTGGCACAAAATACTATTTTTGGGTGGATCCTAAGTGGACTAGTTTCGGAACCAGTTACCACCATGACCACTCAGGTTGAGGAAATCTCAAACGAATACCTCAGTTCACAATAATGCCATTACTCTAATTTTCCCTAAGCGGATAAGAGAATTAAAGCAGAAGCTATAGTCTTACCGCAACTAACAAATATGCTTCCAAGCTATCATATAAATTGCAAGCATTGGCAAAAGCTTTCAAACCTAAAGCTAGCAGATCCCAACTGCAACACCCCCGCTCAAATAGACATTCTATTAGGCAGCGATCTCATACCTCAGATAATACTCGAGGGTGTTGAGAAAATTTCAAACAAACTATTGGCACAAAATACTATTTTTGGGTGGATCCCAAGTGGACTAGTTTCGGAACCAGTTACCACCATGACCACTCAGGTTGAGGAAATCTCAAACGAATACCTCAGTTCACAATAATCCCATTACTCTAATTTCCCCCTAAGCGGATAAGAGAATTAAAGCAGAAGCTATAGTCTTACCGCAACTAACAAATATGCTTCCCAGCTATCATATAAATAGCAAGCATTGGCAAAAGGTTTCACACCTAAAGCTAGCAGATCCCAACTGCAACACCCCCGCTCAAATAGACATTCTATTAGGCAGCGATCTCATACCTCAGATAATACTCGAGGGTGTTGAGAAAATTTCAAACAAACTATTGGCACAAAATACTATCTTTGGGTGGATCCTAAGTGGACTAGTTTCGGAACCAGTTACCACCATGACCACTCAGGTTGAGGAAATCTCAAACGAATACCTCAGTTCACAATAATCCCATTACTCTAATTTCCCCCTAAGCGGATAAGAGAATTAAAGCAGAAGCTATAGTCTTACCGCAACTAACAAATATGCTTCCCAGCTATCATATAAATAGCAAGCATTGGCAAAAGGTTTCACACCTAAAGCTAGCAGATCCCAACTGCAACACCCCCGCTCAAATAGACATTCTATTAGGCAGCGATCTCATACCTCAGATAATACTCGAGGGTGTTGAGAAAATTTCAAACAAACTATTGGCACAAAATACTATTTTTGGGTGGATCCTAAGTGGACTAGTTTCGGAACCAGTTACCACTATGACCACTCAGGTTGAGGAAATCTCAAACGAATACCTCAGTTCACAATAATCCCATTACTCTAATTTCCCCCCAAGCGGATAAGAGAATTAATGCAGAAGCTATAGTCTTACTGCAACTAACAAATATGCTTCCAAGCTATCATATAAATAGCAAGCATTGGCAAAAGGTTTCGCACCTAAAGCTAGCAGATGCCAACTGCAACACACCCGCTGAAATAGACATTCTATTAGGCAGCGATCTCATACCTCAGATAATACTCGAGGGTGTTGAGAAAATTTCAAACAAACTATTGGCACAAAATACTATTTTTGGGTGGATCCTAAGTGGACTAGTTTCGGAACCAGTTACCACCATGACCACTCAGGTTGAGGAAATCTCAAACGAATACCTCAGTTAACAATAATCCCATTACTCTAATTTCCCCCTAAGCGGATAAGAGAATTAAAGCAGAAGCTATTGTCTTACCGCAACTAACAAATATGCTTCCAAGCTATCATATAAATAGCAAGCATTGCCAAAAGCTTTCACACCTAAAGCTAGCAGATGCCAACTGCAACACCCCCGCTCAAATAGACATTCTATTAGGCAGCGATCTCATACCTCAGATAATACTCGAGGGTGTTGAGAAAATTTCAAACAAACTATTGGCACAAAATACTATTTTTGCGTGGATCCTAAGTGGACTAGTTTCGGAACCAGTTACCACCATGACCACTCAGGTTGAGGAACTCTCAAACGAATACCTCAGTTCACAATAATCCCATTACTCTAATTTCCCCCCAAGCGGATAAGAGAATTAAAGCAGAAGCTATAGTCTTACCGCAACTAACAAATATGCTTCCAAGCTATCATATAAATAGCAAGCATTGGCAAAAGCTTTCAAACCTAAAGCTAGCAGATCCCAACTGCAACACCTCCGCTCAAATAGACATTCAATTAGGCAGCCATCTCATACCTCAGATAATACTCGAGGGTGTTGAGAAAATTTCAAACAAACTATTGGCACAAAATACTATTTTTGGGTGGATCCTAAGTTTACTAGTTTCGGAACCAGTTACCACCATGACCACTCAGGTTGAGGAAATCTCAAACGAATACCTCAGTTCACAATAATCCCATTACTCTAATTTCCTCCTAAGCGGATAAGAGAATTAAAGCAGAAGCTATAGTCTTACCGCAACTAACAAATATGCTTCCAAGCTATCATATAAATAGCAAGCATTGCCAAAAGCTTTCACACCTAAAGCTAGCAGATGCCAACTGCAACACCCCCGCTCAAATAGACATTCTATTAGGCAGCGATCTCATACCTCAGATAATACTCGAGGGTTTTGAGAAAATTTCAAACAAACTATTGGCACAAAATACTATTTTTGGGTGGATCCTAAGTGGACTAGTTTCGGAACCAGTTACCACTATGACCACTCAGGTTGAGGAAATCTCAAACGAATACCACAGTTCACAATAATCCCATTACTCTAATTTCCCCCCAAGCGGATAAGAGAATTAATGCAGAAGCTATAGTCTTACTGCAACTAACAAATATGCTTCCAAGCTATCATATAAATAGCAAGCATTGGCAAAAGGTTTCGCACCTAAAGCTAGCAGATGCCAACTGCAACACACCCGCTGAAATAGACATTCTATTAGGCAGCGATCTCATACCTCAGATAATACTCGAGGGTGTTGAGAAAATTTCAAACAAACTATTGGCACAAAATACTATTTTTGGGTGGATCCTAAGTGGACTAGTTTCGGAACCAGTTACCACCATGACCACTCAGGTTGAGGAAATCTCAAACGAATACCTCAGTTAACAATAATCCCATTACTCTAATTTCCCCCTAAGCGGATAAGAGAATTAAAGCAGAAGCTATTGTCTTACCGCAACTAACAAATATGCTTCCAAGCTATCATATAAATAGCAAGCATTGCCAAAAGCTTTCACACCTAAAGCTAGCAGATGCATACTGCAACACCCCCGCTCAAATAGACATTCTATTAGGCAGCGATCTCATACCTCAGATAATACTCGAGGGTGTTGAGAAAATTTCAAACAAACTATTGGCACAAAATACTATTTTTGCGTGGATCCTAAGTGGACTAGTTTCGGAACCAGTTACCACCATGACCACTCAGGTTGAGGAACTCTCAAACGAATACCTCAGTTCACAATAATCCCATTACTCTAATTTCCCCCCAAGCGGATAAGAGAATTAAAGCAGAAGCTATAGTCTTACCGCAACTAACAAATATGCTTCCAAGCTATCATATAAATAGCAAGCATTGGCAAAAGCTTTCAAACCTAAAGCTAGCAGATCCCAACTGCAACACCTCCGCTCAAATAGACATTCAATTAGGCAGCCATCTCATACCTCAGATAATACTCGAGGGTGTTGAGAAAATGTCAAACAAACTATTGGCACAAAATACTATTTTTGGGTGGATCCTAAGTGGACTAGTTTCGGAACCAGTTACCACCATGACCACTCAGGTTGAGGAAATCTCAAACGAATACCTCAGTTCACAATAATCCCATTACTCTAATTTCCCCCCAAGCGGATAAGAGAATTAAAGCAGAAGCTATAGTCTTACCGCAACTAACAAATATGCTTCCCAGCTATCATATAAATAGCAAGCATTGGCAAAAGGTTTCACACCTAAAGCTAGCAGATCCCAACTGCAACACCCCCGCTCAAATAGACATTCTATTAGGCAGCGATCTCATACCTCAGATAATACTCGAGGGTGTTGAGAAAATTTCAAACAAACTATTGGCACAAAATACTATTTTTGGGTGGATCCTAAGTGGACTAGTTTCGGAACCAGTTACCACCATGACCACTCAGGTTGAGGAAATCTCAAACGAATACCTCAGTTAACAATAATCCCATTACTCTAATTTCCCCCTAAGCGGATAAAAGAATTAAAGCAGAAGCTATTGTCTTACCGCAACTAACAAATATGCTTCCAAGCTATCATATAAATAGCAAGCATTGGCAAAAGCTTTCACACCTAAAGCTAGCAGATCCCAACTGCAACACCCCCGCTCAAATAGACATTCTATTCGGCAGCGATCTCATACCTCAGATAATACTCGAGGGTGTTGAGAAAATTTCAAACAAACTATTGGCACAAAATACTATTTTTGGGTGGATCCTAAGTTTACTAGTTTCGGCACCAGTTACCACCATGACCACTCAGGTTGAGGAAATCTCAAACGAATACCTCAGTTCACAATAACCCCATTACTCTAATTTCCCCCCAAGTGGATAAGAGAATTAAAGCAGAAGCTATAGTCTTACCGCAACTAACAAATATGCTTCCAAGCTATCATATAAATAGCAAGCATTGGCAAAAGCTTTCAAACCTAAAGCTAGCAGATCCCAACTGCAACACCTCCGCTCAAATAGACATTCAATTAGGCAGCCATCTCATACCTCAGATAATACTCGAGGGTGTTGAGAAAATTTCAAACAAACTATTGGCACAAAATACTATTTTTGGGTGGATCCTAAGTGGACTAGTTTCGGAACCAGTTACCACCATGACCACTCAGGTTGAGGAAATCTCAAACGAATACCTCAGTTCACAATAATCCCATTACTCTAATTTCCCCCCAAGCGGATAAGAGAATTAAAGCAGAAGCTATAGTCCTACCGCAACTAACAAATATGCTTCCAAGCTATCATATAAATAGCAAGCATTGGCAAAAGGTTTCACACCTAAAGCTAGCAGATGCCAACTGCAACACCTCCGCTCAAATAGACATTCTATTAGGCAGCGATCTCATACCTCAGATAATACTCGAGGGTGTTGAGAAAATTTCAAACAAACTATTGGCACAAAATACTATTTTTGGGTGGATCCTAAGTGGACTAGTTTCGGAACCAGTTACCACCATGACCACTCAGGTTGAGGAAATCTCAAACGAATACCTCAGTTCACAATAATCCCATTACTCTAATTTCCCCCTAAGCGGATAAGAGAATTAAAGCAGAAGCTATAGTCTTACCGCAACTAACAAATATGCTTCCAAGCTATCATATAAATAGCAAGCATTGGCAAAAGGTTTCACACCTAAAGCTAGCAGATCCCAACTGCAACACCCCCGCTCAAATAGACATTCTATTAGGCAGCGATCTCATACCTCAGATAATACTCGAGGGTGTTGAGAAAATTTCAAACAAACTATTGGCACAAAATACTATTTTTGGGTGGATCCTAAGTGGACTAGTTTCGGAACCAGTTTCCACCATGACCACTCAGGTTGAGGAAATCTCAAACGAATACCTCAGTTCACAATAATCCCATTACTCTAATTTCCCCCCAAGCGGATAAGAGAATTAAAGCAGAAGCTAAAGTCTTACCGCAACTAACAAATATGCTTCCAAGCTATCATATAAATAGCAAGCATTGGCAAAAGGTTTCACACCTAAAGTTAGCAGATCCCAACTGCAACACCCCCGCTCAAATAGACATTCTATTAGGCAGCGATCTCATACCTCAGATAATACTTGAGGGTGTTGAGAAAATTTCAAACAAACTATTGGCACAAAATACTATTTTTGGGTGGATCCTAAGTGGACTAGTTTCGGAAACAGCTACCACCATGACCACTCAGGTTGAGGAAATCTCAAATGAATACCTCAATTTCAAACAAACTATTGGCACAAAATACTATTTTTGGGTGGATCCTAAGTGGACTAGTTTCGGAACCAGTTACCACCATGACCACTCAGGTTGAGGAAATCTCAAACGAATACCTCAGTTCACAATAATCCCATTACTCTAATTTCCCCCCAAGCGGATAAGAGAATTAAAGCAGAAGCTATAGTCTTACCGCAACTAACAAATATGCTTCCCAGCTATCATATAAATAGCAAGCATTGGCAAAAGGTTTCACACCTAAAGCTAGCAGATCCCAACTGCAACACCCCCGCTCAAATAGACATTCTATTAGGCAGCGATCTCATACCTCAGATAATACTCGAGGGTGTTGAGAAAATTTCAAACAAACTATTGGCACAAAATACTATTTTTGGGTGGATCCTAAGTGGACTAGTTTCGGAACCAGTTACCACCATGACCACTCAGGTTGAGGAAATCTCAAACGAATACCTCAGTTCACAATAATGCCATTACTCTAATTTTCCCTAAGCGGATAAGAGAATTAAAGCAGAAGCTATAGTCTTACCGCAACTAACAAATATGCTTCCAAGCTATCATATAAATTGCAAGCATTGGCAAAAGCTTTCAAACCTAAAGCTAGCAGATCCCAACTGCAACACCCCCGCTCAAATAGACATTCTATTAGGCAGCGATCTCATACCTCAGATAATACTCGAGGGTGTTGAGAAAATTTCAAACAAACTATTGGCACAAAATACTATTTTTGGGTGGATCCTAAGTGGACTAGTTTCGGAACCAGTTACCACCATGACCACTCAGGTTGAGGAAATCTCAAACGAATACCTCAGTTCACAATAATCCCATTACTCTAATTTCCCCCTAAGCGGATAAGAGAATTAAAGCAGAAGCTATAGTCTTACCGCAACTAACAAATATGCTTCCCAGCTATCATATAAATAGCAAGCATTGGCAAAAGGTTTCACACCTAAAGCTAGCAGATCCCAACTGCAACACCCCCGCTCAAATAGACATTCTATTAGGCAGCGATCTCATACCTCAGATAATACTCGAGGGTGTTGAGAAAATTTCAAACAAACTATTGGCACAAAATACTATTTTTGGGTGGATCCTAAGTGGACTAGTTTCGGAACCAGTTACCACCATGACCACTCAGGTTGAGGAAATCTCAAACGAATACCTCAGTTCACAATAATCCCATTACTCTAATTTCCCCCTAAGCGGATAAGAGAATTAAAGCAGAAGCTATAGTCTTACCGCAACTAACAAATATGCTTCCAAGCTATCATATAAATAGCAAGCATTGGCAAAAGGTTTCACACCTAAAGCTAGCAGATCCCAACTGCAACACCCCCGCTCAAATAGACATTCTATTAGGCAGCGATCTCATACCTCAGATAATACTCGAGGGTGTTGAGAAAATTTCAAACAAACTATTGGCACAAAATACTATTTTTGGGTGGATCCTAAGTGGACTAGTTTCGGAACCAGTTTCCACCATGACCATTTAGGTTGAGGAAATCTCAAACGAATACCTCAGTTCACAATAATCCCATTACTCTAATTTCCCCCCAAGCGGATAAGAGAATTAAAGCAGAAGCTAAAGTCTTACCGCAACTAACAAATATGCTTCCAAGCTATCATATAAATAGCAAGCATTGGCAAAAGGTTTCACACCTAAAGCTAGCAGATCCCAACTGCAACACCCCCGCTCAAATAGACATTCTATTAGGCAGCGATCTCATACCTCAGATAATACTTGAGGGTGTTGAGAAAATTTCAAACAAACTATTGGCACAAAATACTATTTTTGGGTGGATCCTAAGTGGACTAGTTTCGGAAACAGCTACCACCATGACCACTCAGGTTGAGGAAATCTCAAATGAATACCTCAATTTCAAACAAACTATTGGCACAAAATACTATTTTTGGGTGGATCCTAAGTGGACTAGTTTCGGAACCAGTTACCACCATGACCACTCAGGTTGAGGAAATCTCAAACGAATACCTCAGTTCACAATAATCCCATTACTCTAATTTCCCCCCAAGCGGATAAGAGAATTAAAGCAGAAGCTATAGTCTTACCGCAACTAACAAATATGCTTCCCAGCTATCATATAAATAGCAAGCATTGGCAAAAGGTTTCACACCTAAAGCTAGCAGATCCCAACTGCAACACCCCCGCTCAAATAGACATTCTATTAGGCAGCGATCTCATACCTCAGATAATACTCGAGGGTGTTGAGAAAATTTCAAACAAACTATTGGCACAAAATACTATTTTTGGGTGGATCCTAAGTGGACTAGTTTCGGAACCAGTTACCACCATGACCACTCAGGTTGAGGAAATCTCAAACGAATACCTCAGTTCACAATAATGCCATTACTCTAATTTTCCCTAAGCGGATAAGAGAATTAAAGCAGAAGCTATAGTCTTACCGCAACTAACAAATATGCTTCCAAGCTATCATATAAATTGCAAGCATTGGCAAAAGCTTTCAAACCTAAAGCTAGCAGATCCCAACTGCAACACCCCCGCTCAAATAGACATTCTATTAGGCAGCGATCTCATACCTCAGATAATACTCGAGGGTGTTGAGAAAATTTCAAACAAACTATTGGCACAAAATACTATTTTTGGGTGGATCCTAAGTGGACTAGTTTCGGAACCAGTTACCACCATGACCACTCAGGTTGAGGAAATCTCAAACGAATACCTCAGTTCACAATAATCCCATTACTCTAATTTCCCCCTAAGCGGATAAGAGAATTAAAGCAGAAGCTATAGTCTTACCGCAACTAACAAATATGCTTCCCAGCTATCATATAAATAGCAAGCATTGGCAAAAGGTTTCACACCTAAAGCTAGCAGATCCCAACTGCAACACCCCCGCTCAAATAGACATTCTATTAGGCAGCGATCTCATACCTCAGATAATACTCGAGGGTGTTGAGAAAATTTCAAACAAACTATTGGCACAAAATACTATTTTTGCGTGGATCCTAAGTGGACTAGTTTCGGAACCAGTTACCACCATGACCACTCAGGTTGAGGAACTCTCAAGCGAATACCTCAGTTCACAATAATCCCATTACTCTAATTTTCCCTAAGCGGATAAGAGAATTAAAGCAGAAGCTATAGTCTTACCGCAACTAACAAATATGCTTCCAAGCTATCATATAAATTGCAAGCATTGGCAAAAGCTTTCAAACCTAAAGCTAGCAGATCCCAACTGCAACACCCCCGCTCAAATAGACATTCTATTAGGCAGCGATCTCATACCTCAGATAATACTCGAGGGTGTTGAGAAAATTTCAAACAAACTATTGGCACAAAATACTATTTTTGGGTGGATCCTAAGTGGACTAGTTTCGGAACCAGTTACCACCATGACCACTCAGGTTGAGGAAATCTCAAACGAATACCTCAGTTCACAATAATGCCATTACTCTAATTTTCCCTAAGCGGATAAGAGAATTAAAGCAGAAGCTATAGTCTTACCGCAACTAACAAATATGCTTCCAAGCTATCATATAAATTGCAAGCATTGGCAAAAGCTTTCAAACCTAAAGCTAGCAGATCCCAACTGCAACACCCCCGCTCAAATAGACATTCTATTAGGCAGCGATCTCATACCTCAGATAATACTCGAGGGTGTTGAGAAAATTTCAAACAAACTATTGGCACAAAATACTATTTTTGGGTGGATCCTAAGTGGACTAGTTTCGGAACCAGTTACCACCATGACCACTCAGGTTGAAGAAATCTCAAACGAATTCCTCAGTTCACAATAATCCCATTACTCTAATTTCCCCCTAAGCGGATAAGAGAATTAAAGCAGAAGCTATAGTCTTACCGCAACTAACAAATATGCTTCCCAGCTATCATATAAATAGCAAGCATTGGCAAAAGGTTTCACACCTAAAGCTAGCAGATCCCAACTGCAACACCCCCGCTCAAATAGACATTCTATTAGGCAGCGATCTCATACCTCAGATAATACTCGAGGGTGTTGAGAAAATTTCAAACAAACTATTGGCACAAAATACTATTTTTGGGTGGATCCTAAGTGGACTAGTTTCGGAACCAGTTACCACCATGACCACTCAGGTTGAGGAAATCTCAAACGAATACCTCAGTTCACAATAATCCCATTACTCTAATTTCCCCCTAAGCGGATAAGAGAATTAAAGCAGAAGCTATAGTCTTACCGCAACTAACAAATATGCTTCCCAGCTATCATATAAATAGCAAGCATTGGCAAAAGGTTTCACACCTAAAGCTAGCAGATCCCAACTGCAACACCCCCGCTCAAATAGACATTCTATTAGGCAGCGATCTCATACCTCAGATAATACTCGAGGGTGTTGAGAAAATTTCAAACAAACTATTGGCACAAAATACTATTTTTGGGTGGATCCTAAGTGGACTAGTTTCGGAACCAGTTACCACTATGACCACTCAGGTTGAGGAAATCTCAAACGAATACCTCAGTTCACAATAATCCCATTACTCTAATTTCCCCCCAAGCGGATAAGAGAATTAATGCAGAAGCTATAGTCTTACTGCAACTAACAAATATGCTTCCAAGCTATCATATAAATAGCAAGCATTGGCAAAAGGTTTCGCACCTAAAGCTAGCAGATGCCAACTGCAACACACCCGCTGAAATAGACATTCTATTAGGCAGCGATCTCATACCTCAGATAATACTCGAGGGTGTTGAGAAAATTTCAAACAAACTATTGGCACAAAATACTATTTTTGGGTGGATCCTAAGTGGACTAGTTTCGGAACCAGTTACCACCATGACCACTCAGGTTGAGGAAATCTCAAACGAATACCTCAGTTAACAATAATCCCATTACTCTAATTTCCCCCTAAGCGGATAAGAGAATTAAAGCAGAAGCTATTGTCTTACCGCAACTAACAAATATGCTTCCAAGCTATCATATAAATAGCAAGCATTGCCAAAAGCTTTCACACCTAAAGCTAGCAGATGCCAACTGCAACACCCCCGCTCAAATAGACATTCTATTAGGCAGCGATCTCATACCTCAGATAATACTCGAGGGTGTTGAGAAAATTTCAAACAAACTATTGGCACAAAATACTATTTTTGCGTGGATCCTAAGTGGACTAGTTTCGGAACCAGTTACCACCATGACCACTCAGGTTGAGGAACTCTCAAACGAATACCTCAGTTCACAATAATCCCATTACTCTAATTTCCCCCCAAGCGGATAAGAGAATTAAAGCAGAAGCTATAGTCTTACCGCAACTAACAAATATGCTTCCAAGCTATCATATAAATAGCAAGCATTGGCAAAAGCTTTCAAACCTAAAGCTAGCAGATCCCAACTGCAACACCTCCGTTCAAATAGACATTCAATTAGGCAGCCATCTCATACCTCAGATAATACTCGAGGGTGTTGAGAAAATTTCAAACAAACTATTGGCACAAAATACTATTTTTGGGTGGATCCTAAGTGGACTAGTTTCGGAACCAGTTACCACCATGACCACTCAGGTTGAGGAAATCTCAAACGAATACCTCAGTTCACAATAATCCCATTACTCTAATTTCCCCCCAAGCGGATAAGAGAATTAATGCAGAAGCTATAGTCTTACTGCAACTAACAAATATGCTTCCAAGCTATCATATAAATAGCAAGCATTGGCAAAAGGTTTCGCACCTAAAGCTAGCAGATGCCAACTGCAACACACCCGCTGAAATAGACATTCTATTAGGCAGCGATCTCATACCTCAGATAATACTCGAGGGTGTTGAGAAAATTTCAAACAAACTATTGGCACAAAATACTATTTTTGGGTGGATCCTAAGTGGACTAGTTTCGGAACCAGTTACCACCATGACCACTCAGGTTGAGGAAATCTCAAACGAATACCTCAGTTAACAATAATCCCATTACTCTAATTTCCCCCTAAGCGGATAAGAGAATTAAAGCAGAAGCTATTGTCTTACCGCAACTAACAAATATGCTTCCAAGCTATCATATAAATAGCAAGCATTGCCAAAAGCTTTCACACCTAAAGCTAGCAGATGCCAACTGCAACACCCCCGCTCAAATAGACATTCTATTAGGCAGCGATCTCATACCTCAGATAATACTCGAGGGTGTTGAGAAAATTTCAAACAAACTATTGGCACAAAATACTATTTTTGCGTGGATCCTAAGTGGACTAGTTTCGGAACCAGTTACCACCATGACCACTCAGGTTGAGGAACTCTCAAGCGAATACCTCAGTTCACAATAATCCCATTACTCTAATTTTCCCTAAGCGGATAAGAGAATTAAAGCAGAAGCTATAGTCTTACCGCAACTAACAAATATGCTTCCAAGCTATCATATAAATTGCAAGCATTGGCAAAAGCTTTCAAACCTAAAGCTAGCAGATCCCAACTGCAACACCCCCGCTCAAATAGACATTCTATTAGGCAGCGATCTCATACCTCAGATAATACTCGAGGGTGTTGAGAAAATTTCAAACAAACTATTGGCACAAAATACTATTTTTGGGTGGATCCTAAGTGGACTAGTTTCGGAACCAGTTACCACCATGACCACTCAGGTTGAGGAAATCTCAAACGAATACCTCAGTTCACAATAATGCCATTACTCTAATTTTCCCTAAGCGGATAAGAGAATTAAAGCAGAAGCTATAGTCTTACCGCAACTAACAAATATGCTTCCCAGCTATCATATAAATAGCAAGCATTGGCAAAAGGTTTCACACCTAAAGCTAGCAGATCCCAACTGCAACACCCCCGCTCAAATAGACATTCTATTAGGCAGCGATCTCATACCTCAGATAATACTCGAGGGTGTTGAGAAAATTTCAAACAAACTATTGGCACAAAATACTATTTTTGGGTGGATCCTAAGTGGACTAGTTTCGGAACCAGTTACCACTATGACCACTCAGGTTGAGGAAATCTCAAACGAATACCTCAGTTCACAATAATCCCATTACTCTAATTTCCCCCCAAGCGGATAAGAGAATTAATGCAGAAGCTATAGTCTTACTGCAACTAACAAATATGCTTCCAAGCTATCATATAAATAGCAAGCATTGGCAAAAGGTTTCGCACCTAAAGCTAGCAGATGCCAACTGCAACACACCCGCTGAAATAGACATTCTATTAGGCAGCGATCTCATACCTCAGATAATACTCGAGGGTGTTGAGAAAATTTCAAACAAACTATTGGCACAAAATACTATTTTTGGGTGGATCCTAAGTGGACTAGTTTCGGAACCAGTTACCACCATGACCACTCAGGTTGAGGAAATCTCAAACGAATACCTCAGTTAACAATAATCCCATTACTCTAATTTCCCCCTAAGCGGATAAGAGAATTAAAGCAGAAGCTATTGTCTTACCGCAACTAACAAATATGCTTCCAAGCTATCATATAAATAGCAAGCATTGCCAAAAGCTTTCACACCTAAAGCTAGCAGATGCCAACTGCAACACCCCCGCTCAAATAGACATTCTATTAGGCAGCGATCTCATACCTCAGATAATACTCGAGGGTGTTGAGAAAATTTCAAACAAACTATTGGCACAAAATACTATTTTTGCGTGGATCCTAAGTGGACTAGTTTCGGAACCAGTTACCACCATGACCACTCAGGTTGAGGAACTCTCAAACGAATACCTCAGTTCACAATAATCCCATTACTCTAATTTCCCCCCAAGCGGATAAGAGAATTAAAGCAGAAGCTATAGTCTTACCGCAACTAACAAATATGCTTCCAAGCTATCATATAAATAGCAAGCATTGGCAAAAGCTTTCAAACCTAAAGCTAGCAGATCCCAACTGCAACACCTCCGTTCAAATAGACATTCAATTAGGCAGCCATCTCATACCTCAGATAATACTCGAGGGTGTTGAGAAAATTTCAAACAAACTATTGGCACAAAATACTATTTTTGGGTGGATCCTAAGTGGACTAGTTTCGGAACCAGTTACCACCATGACCACTCAGGTTGAGGAAATCTCAAACGAATACCTCAGTTCACAATAATCCCATTACTCTAATTTCCCCCTAAGCGGATAAGAGAATTAAAGCAGAAGCTATAGTCTTACCGCAACTAACAAATATGCTTCCAAGCTATCATATAAATAGCAAGCATTGCCAAAAGCTTTCACACCTAAAGCTAGCAGATGCCAACTGCAACACCCCCGCTCAAATAGACATTCTATTAGGCAGCGATCTCATACCTCAGATAATACTCGAGGGTGTTGAGAAAATTTCAAACAAACTATTGGCACAAAATACTATTTTTGGGTGGATCCTAAGTGGACTAGTTTCGGAACCAGTTACCACTATGACCACTCAGGTTGAGGAAATCTCAAACGAATACCTCAGTTCACAATAATCCCATTACTCTAATTTCCCCCCAAGCGGATAAGAGAATTAATGCAGAAGCTATAGTCTTACTGCAACTAACAAATATGCTTCCAAGCTATCATATAAATAGCAAGCATTGGCAAAAGGTTTCGCACCTAAAGCTAGCAGATGCCAACTGCAACACACCCGCTGAAATAGACATTCTATTAGGCAGCGATCTCATACCTCAGATAATACTCGAGGGTGTTGAGAAAATTTCAAACAAACTATTGGCACAAAATACTATTTTTGGGTGGATCCTAAGTGGACTAGTTTCGGAACCAGTTACCACCATGACCACTCAGGTTGAGGAAATCTCAAACGAATACCTCAGTTAACAATAATCCCATTACTCTAATTTCCCCCTAAGCGGATAAGAGAATTAAAGCAGAAGCTATTGTCTTACCGCAACTAACAAATATGCTTCCAAGCTATCATATAAATAGCAAGCATTGCCAAAAGCTTTCACACCTAAAGCTAGCAGATGCCAACTGCAACACCCCCGCTCAAATAGACATTCTATTAGGCAGCGATCTCATACCTCAGATAATACTCGAGGGTGTTGAGAAAATTTCAAACAAACTATTGGCACAAAATACTATTTTTGCGTGGATCCTAAGTGGACTAGTTTCGGAACCAGTTACCACCATGACCACTCAGGTTGAGGAACTCTCAAACGAATACCTCAGTTCACAATAATCCCATTACTCTAATTTCCCCCCAAGCGGATAAGAGAATTAAAGCAGAAGCTATAGTCTTACCGCAACTAACAAATATGCTTCCAAGCTATCATATAAATAGCAAGCATTGGCAAAAGCTTTCAGACCTAAAGCTAGCAGATCCCAACTGCAACACCTCCGCTCAAATAGACATTCAATTAGGCAGCCATCTCATACCTCAGATAATACTCGAGGGTGTTGAGAAAATGTCAAACAAACTATTGGCACAAAATACTATTTTTGGGTGGATCCTAAGTGGACTAGTTTCGGAACCAGTTACCACCATGACCACTCAGGTTGAGGAAATCTCAAACGAATACCTCAGTTCACAATAATCCCATTACTCTAATTTCCCCCCAAGCGGATAAGAGAATTAAAGCAGAAGCTATAGTCTTACCGCAACTAACAAATATGCTTCCCAGCTATCATATAAATAGCAAGCATTGGCAAAAGGTTTCACACCTAAAGCTAGCAGATCCCAACTGCAACACCCCCGCTCAAATAGACATTCTATTAGGCAGCGATCTCATACCTCAGATAATACTCGAGGGTGTTGAGAAAATTTCAAACAAACTATTGGCACAAAATACTATTTTTGGGTGGATCCTAAGTGGACTAGTTTCGGAACCAGTTACCACCATGACCACTCAGGTTGAGGAAATCTCAAACGAATACCTCAGTTAACAATAATCCCATTACTCTAATTTCCCTCTAAGCGGATAAAAGAATTAAAGCAGAAGCTATTGTCTTACCGCAACTAACAAATATGCTTCCAAGCTATCATATAAATAGCAAGCATTGGCAAAAGCTTTCACACCTAAAGCTAGCAGATCCCAACTGCAACACCCCCGCTCAAATAGACATTCTATTCGGCAGCGATCTCATACCTCAGATAATACTCGAGGGTGTTGAGAAAATTTCAAACAAACTATTGGCACAAAATACTATTTTTGGGTGGATCCTAAGTTTACTAGTTTCGGCACCAGTTACCACCATGACCACTCAGGTTGAGGAAATCTCAAACGAATACCTCAGTTCACAATAACCCCATTACTCTAATTTCCCCCCAAGTGGATAAGAGAATTAAAGCAGAAGCTATAGTCTTACCGCAACTAACAAATATGCTTCCAAGCTATCATATAAATAGCAAGCATTGGCAAAAGCTTTCAAACCTAAAGCTAGCAGATCCCAACTGCAACACCTTCGCTCAAATAGACATTCAATTAGGCAGCCATCTCATACCTCAGATAATACTCGAGGGTGTTGAGAAAATGTCAAACAAACTATTGGCACAAAATACTATTTTTGGGTGGATCCTAAGTGGACTAGTTTCGGAACCAGTTACCACCATGACCACTCAGGTTGAGGAAATCTCAAACGAATACCTCAGTTCACAATAACCCCATTACTCTAATTTCCCCCCAAGTGGATAAGAGAATTAAAGCAGAAGCTATAGTCTTACCGCAACTAACAAATATGCTTCCCAGCTATCATATAAATAGCAAGCATTGGCAAAAGGTTTCACACCTAAAGCTAGCAGATCCCAACTGCAACACCCCCGCTCAAATAGACATTCTATTAGGCAGCGATCTCATACCTCAGATAATACTCGAGGGTGTTGAGAAAATTTCAAACAAACTATTGGCACAAAATACTATTTTTGGGTGGATCCTAAGTGGACTAGTTTCGGAACCAGTTACCACCATGACCACTCAGGTTGAGGAAATCTCAAACGAATACCTCAGTTAACAATAATCCCATTACTCTAATTTCCCCCTAAGCGGATAAGAGAATTAAAGCAGAAGCTATTGTCTTACCGCAACTAACAAATATGCTTCCAAGCTATCATATAAATAGCAAGCATTGCCAAAAGCTTTCACACCTAAAGCTAGCAGATGCCAACTGCAACACCCCCGCTCAAATAGACATTCTATTAGGCAGCGATCTCATACCTCAGATAATACTCGAGGGTGTTGAGAAAATTTCAAACAAACTATTGGCACAAAATACTATTTTTGCGTGGATCCTAAGTGGACTAGTTTCGGAACCAGTTACCACCATGACCACTCAGGTTGAGGAAATCTCAAACGAATACCTCAGTTAACAATAATCCCATTACTCTAATTTCCCCCTAAGCGGATAAGAGAATTAAAGCAGAAGCTATTGTCTTACCGCAACTAACAAATATGCTTCCAAGCTATCATATAAATAGCAAGCATTGCCAAAAGCTTTCACACCTAAAGCTAGCAGATGCCAACTGCAACACCCCCGCTCAAATAGACATTCTATTAGGCAGCGATCTCATACCTCAGATAATACTCGAGGGTGTTGAGAAAATTTCAAACAAACTATTGGCACAAAATACTATTTTTGCGTGGATCCTAAGTGGACTAGTTTCGGAACCAGTTACCACCATGACCACTCAGGTTGAGGAACTCTCAAACGAATACCTCAGTTCACAATAATCCCATTACTCTAATTTCCCCCCAAGCGGATAAGAGAATTAAAGCAGAAGCTATAGTCTTACCGCAACTAACAAATATGCTTCCAAGCTATCATATAAATAGCAAGCATTGGCAAAAGCTTTCAAACCTAAAGCTAGCAGATCCCAACTGCAACACCTCCGTTCAAATAGACATTCAATTAGGCAGCCATCTCATACCTCAGATAATACTCGAGGGTGTTGAGAAAATTTCAAACAAACTATTGGCACAAAATACTATTTTTGGGTGGATCCTAAGTGGACTAGTTTCGGAACCAGTTACCACCATGACCACTCAGGTTGAGGAAATCTCAAACGAATACCTCAGTTCACAATAATCCCATTACTCTAATTTCCCCCTAAGCGGATAAGAGAATTAAAGCAGAAGCTATAGTCTTACCGCAACTAACAAATATGCTTCCAAGCTATCATATAAATAGCAAGCATTGCCAAAAGCTTTCACACCTAAAGCTAGCAGATGCCAACTGCAACACCCCCGCTCAAATAGACATTCTATTAGGCAGCGATCTCATACCTCAGATAATACTCGAGGGTGTTGAGAAAATTTCAAACAAACTATTGGCACAAAATACTATTTTTGGGTGGATCCTAAGTGGACTAGTTTCGGAACCAGTTACCACTATGACCACTCAGGTCGAGGAAATCTCAAACGAATACCTCAGTTCACAATAATCCCATTACTCTAATTTCCCCCCAAGCGGATAAGAGAATTAATGCAGAAGCTATAGTCTTACTGCAACTAACAAATATGCTTCCAAGCTATCATATAAATAGCAAGCATTGGCAAAAGGTTTCGCACCTAAAGCTAGCAGATGCCAACTGCAACACACCCGCTGAAATAGACATTCTATTAGGCAGCGATCTCATACCTCAGATAATACTCGAGGGTGTTGAGAAAATTTCAAACAAACTATTGGCACAAAATACTATTTTTGGGTGGATCCTAAGTGGACTAGTTTCGGAACCAGTTACCACCATGACCACTCAGGTTGAGGAAATCTCAAACGAATACCTCAGTTAACAATAATCCCATTACTCTAATTTCCCCCTAAGCGGATAAGAGAATTAAAGCAGAAGCTATTGTCTTACCGCAACTAACAAATATGCTTCCAAGCTATCATATAAATAGCAAGCATTGCCAAAAGCTTTCACACCTAAAGCTAGCAGATGCCAACTGCAACACCCCCGCTCAAATAGACATTCTATTAGGCAGCGATCTCATACCTCAGATAATACTCGAGGGTGTTGAGAAAATTTCAAACAAACTATTGGCACAAAATACTATTTTTGCGTGGATCCTAAGTGGACTAGTTTCGGAACCAGTTACCACCATGACCACTCAGGTTGAGGAACTCTCAAACGAATACCTCAGTTCACAATACTCCCATTACTCTAATTTCCCCCCAAGCGGATAAGAGAATTAAAGCAGAAGCTATAGTCTTACCGCAACTAACAAATATGCTTCCAAGCTATCATATAAATAGCAAGCATTGGCAAAAGCTTTCAAACCTAAAGCTAGCAGATCCCAACTGCAACACCTCCGCTCAAATAGACATTCAATTAGGCAGCCATCTCATACCTCAGATAATACTCGAGGGTGTTGAGAAAATGTCAAACAAACTATTGGCACAAAATACTATTTTTGGGTGGATCCTAAGTGGACTAGTTTCGGAACCAGTTACCACCATGACCACTCAGGTTGAGGAAATCTCAAACGAATACCTCAGTTCACAATAATCCCATTACTCTAATTTCCCCCCAAGCGGATAAGAGAATTAAAGCAGAAGCTATAGTCTTACCGCAACTAACAAATATGCTTCCCAGCTATCATATAAATAGCAAGCATTGGCAAAAGGTTTCACACCTAAAGCTAGCAGATCCCAACTGCAACACCCCCGCTCAAATAGACATTCTATTAGGCAGCGATCTCATACCTCAGATAATACTCGAGGGTGTTGAGAAAATTTCAAACAAACTATTGGCACAAAATACTATTTTTGGGTGGATCCTAAGTGAACTAGTTTCGGAACCAGTTACCACCATGACCACTCAGGTTGAGGAAATCTCAAACGAATACCTCAGTTAACAATAATCCCATTACTCTAATTTCCCTCTAAGCGGATAAAAGAATTAAAGCAGAAGCTATTGTCTTACCGCAACTAACAAATATGCTTCCAAGCTATCATATAAATAGCAAGCATTGGCAAAAGCTTTCACACCTAAAGCTAGCAGATCCCAACTGCAACACCCCCGCTCAAATAGACATTCTATTCGGCAGCGATCTCATACCTCAGATAATACTCGAGGGTGTTGAGAAAATTTCAAACAAACTATTGGCACAAAATACTATTTTTGGGTGGATCCTAAGTTTACTAGTTTCGGCACCAGTTACCACCATGACCACTCAGGTTGAGGAAATCTCAAACGAATACCTCAGTTCACAATAACCCCATTACTCTAATTTCCCCCCAAGTGGATAAGAGAATTAAAGCAGAAGCTATAGTCTTACCGCAACTAACAAATATGCTTCCAAGCTATCATATAAATAGCAAGCATTGGCAAAAGCTTTCAAACCTAAAGCTAGCAGATCCCAACTGCAACACCTTCGCTCAAATAGACATTCAATTAGGCAGCCATCTCATACCTCAGATAATACTCGAGGGTGTTGAGAAAATGTCAAACAAACTATTGGCACAAAATACTATTTTTGGGTGGATCCTAAGTGGACTAGTTTCGGAACCAGTTACCACCATGACCACTCAGGTTGAGGAAATCTCAAACGAATACCTCAGTTCACAATAATCCCATTACTCTAATTTCCCCCCAAGCGGATAAGAGAATTAAAGCAGAAGCTATAGTCTTACCGCAACTAACAAATATGCTTCCAAGCTATCATATAAATAGCAAGCATTGGCAAAAGGTTTCACACCTAAAGCTAGCAGATCCCAACTGCAACTCCCCCGCTCAAATAGACATTCTATTAGGCAGCGATCTCATACCTCAGATAATACTCGAGGGTGTTGAGAAAATTTCAAACAAACTATTGGCACAAAATACTATTTTTGGGTGGATCCTAAGTGGACTAGTTTCGGAACCAGTTACCACCATGACCACTCAGGTTGAGGAAATCTCAAACGAATACCTCAGTTCACAATAATGCCATTACTCTAATTTTCCCTAAGCGGATAAGAGAATTAAAGCAGAAGCTATAGTCTTACCGCAACTAACAAATATGCTTCCAAGCTATCATATAAATTGCAAGCATTGGCAAAAGCTTTCAAACCTAAAGCTAGCAGATCCCAACTGCAACACCCCCGCTCAAATAGACATTCTATTAGGCAGCGATCTCATACCTCAGATAATACTCGAGGGTGTTGAGAAAATTTCAAACAAACTATTGGCACAAAATACTATTTTTGGGTGGATCCTAAGTGGACTAGTTTCGGAACCAGTTACCACCATGACCACTCAGGTTGAGGAAATCTCAAACGAATACCTCAGTTCACAATAATCCCATTACTCTAATTTCCCCCTAAGCGGATAAGAGAATTAAAGCAGAAGCTATAGTCTTACCGCAACTAACAAATATGCTTCCCAGCTATCATATAAATAGCAAGCATTGGCAAAAGGTTTCACACCTAAAGCTAGCAGATCCCAACTGCAACACCCCCGCTCAAATAGACATTCTATTAGGCAGCGATCTCATACCTCAGATAATACTCGAGGGTGTTGAGAAAATTTCAAACAAACTATTGGCACAAAATACTATTTTTGGGTGGATCCTAAGTGGACTAGTTTCGGAACCAGTTACCACCATGACCACTCAGGTTGAGGAAATCTCAAACGAATACCTCAGTTCACAATAATCCCATTACTCTAATTTCCCCCTAAGCGGATAAGAGAATTAAAGCAGAAGCTATAGTCTTACCGCAACTAACAAATATGCTTCCAAGCTATCATATAAATAGCAAGCATTGGCAAAAGGTTTCACACCTAAAGCTAGCAGATCCCAACTGCAACACCCCCGCTCAAATAGACATTCTATTAGGCAGCGATCTCATACCTCAGATAATACTCGAGGGTGTTGAGAAAATTTCAAACAAACTATTGGCACAAAATACTATTTTTGGGTGGATCCTAAGTGGACTAGTTTCGGAACCAGTTACCACCATGACCACTCAGGTTGAGGAAATCTCAAACGAATACCTCAATTTCAAACAAACTATTGGCACAAAATACTATTTTTGGGTGGATCCTAAGTGGACTAGTTTCGGAACCAGTTACCACCATGACCACTCAGGTTGAGGAAATCTCAAACGAATACCTCAGTTCACAATAATCCCATTACTCTAATTTCCCCCTAAGCGGATAAGAGAATTAAAGCAGAAGCTATAGTCTTACCGCAACTAACAAATATGCTTCCAAGCTATCATATAAATAGCAAGCATTGGCAAAAGGTTTCACACCTAAAGCTAGCAGATCCCAACTGCAACACCCCCGCTCAAATAGACATTCTATTAGGCAGCGATCTCATACCTCAGATAATACTCGAGGGTGTTGAGAAAATTTCAAACAAACTATTGGCACAAAATACTATTTTTGGGTGGATCCTAAGTGGACTAGTTTCGGAACCAGTTTCCACCATGACCACTCAGGTTGAGGAAATCTCAAACGAATACCTCAGTTCACAATAATCCCATTACTCTAATTTCCCCCCAAGCGGATAAGAGAATTAAAGCAGAAGCTAAAGTCTTACCGCAACTAACAAATATGCTTCCAAGCTATCATATAAATAGCAAGCATTGGCAAAAGGTTTCACACCTAAAGCTAGCAGATCCCAACTGCAACACCCCCGCTCAAATAGACATTCTATTAGGCAGCGATCTCATACCTCAGATAATACTTGAGGGTGTTGAGAAAATTTCAAACAAACTATTGGCACAAAATACTATTTTTGGGTGGATCCTAAGTGGACTAGTTTCGGAAACAGCTACCACCATGACCACTCAGGTTGAGGAAATCTCAAATGAATACCTCAATTTCAAACAAACTATTGGCACAAAATACTATTTTTGGGTGGATCCTAAGTGGACTAGTTTCGGAACCAGTTACCACCATGACCACTCAGGTTGAGGAAATCTCAAACGAATACCTCAGTTCACAATAATCCCATTACTCTAATTTCCCCCCAAGCGGATAAGAGAATTAAAGCAGAAGCTATAGTCTTACCGCAACTAACAAATATGCTTCCCAGCTATCATATAAATAGCAAGCATTGGCAAAAGGTTTCACACCTAAAGCTAGCAGATCCCAACTGCAACACCCCCGCTCAAATAGACATTCTATTAGGCAGCGATCTCATACCTCAGATAATACTCGAGGGTGTTGAGAAAATTTCAAACAAACTATTGGCACAAAATACTATTTTTGGGTGGATCCTAAGTGGACTAGTTTCGGAACCAGTTACCACCATGACCACTCAGGTTGAGGAAATCTCAAACGAATACCTCAGTTCACAATAATGCCATTACTCTAATTTTCCCTAAGCGGATAAGAGAATTAAAGCAGAAGCTATAGTCTTATTGCAACTAACAAATATGCTTCCAAGCTATCATATAAATTGCAAGCATTGGCAAAAGCTTTCAAACCTAAAGCTAGCAGATCCCAACTGCAACACCCCCGCTCAAATAGACATTCTATTAGGCAGCGATCTCATACCTCAGATAATACTCGAGGGTGTTGAGAAAATTTCAAACAAACTATTGGCATAAAATACTATTTTTGGGTGGATCCTAAGTGGACTAGTTTCGGAACCAGTTACCACCATGACCACTCAGGTTGAGGAAATCTCAAACGAATACCTCAGTTCACAATAATCCCATTACTCTAATTTCCCCCTAAGCGGATAAGAGAATTAAAGCAGAAGCTATAGTCTTACCGCAACTAACAAATATGCTTCCCAGCTATCATATAAATAGCAAGCATTGGCAAAAGGTTTCACACCTAAAGCTAGCAGATCCCAACTGCAACACCCCCGCTCAAATAGACATTCTATTAGGCAGCGATCTCATACCTCAGATAATACTCGAGGGTGTTGAGAAAATTTCAAACAAACTATTGGCACAAAATACTATTTTTGGGTGGATCCTAAGTGGACTAGTTTCGGAACCAGTTACCACCATGACCACTCAGGTTGAGGAAATCTCAAACGAATACCTCAGTTCACAATAATCCCATTACTCTAATTTCCCCCTAAGCGGATAAGAGAATTAAAGCAGAAGCTATAGTCTTACCGCAACTAACAAATATGCTTCCAAGCTATCATATAAATAGCAAGCATTGGCAAAAGGTTTCACACCTAAAGCTAGCAGATCCCAACTGCAACACCCCCGCTCAAATAGACATTCTATTAGGCAGCGATCTCATACCTCAGATAATACTCGAGGGTGTTGAGAAAATTTCAAACAAACTATTGGCACAAAATACTATTTTTGGGTGGATCCTAAGTGGACTAGTTTCGGAACCAGTTTCCACCATGACCACTCAGGTTGAGGAAATCTCAAACGAATACCTCAGTTCACAATAATCCCATTACTCTAATTTCCCCCCAAGCGGATAAGAGAATTAAAGCAGAAGCTAAAGTCTTACCGCAACTAACAAATATGCTTCCAAGCTATCATATAAATAGCAAGCATTGGCAAAAGGTTTCACACCTAAAGCTAGCAGATCCCAACTGCAACACCCCCGCTCAAATAGACATTCTATTAGGCAGCGATCTCATACCTCAGATAATACTTGAGGGTGTTGAGAAAATTTCAAACAAACTATTGGCACAAAATACTATTTTTGGGTGGATCCTAAGTGGACTAGTTTCGGAAACAGCTACCACCATGACCACTCAGGTTGAGGAAATCTCAAATGAATACCTCAATTTCAAACAAACTATTGGCACAAAATACTATTTTTGGGTGGATCCTAAGTGGACTAGTTTCGGAACCAGTTACCACCATGACCACTCAGGTTGAGGAAATCTCAAACGAATACCTCAGTTCACAATAATCCCATTACTCTAATTTCCCCCCAAGCGGATAAGAGAATTAAAGCAGAAGCTATAGTCTTACCGCAACTAACAAATATGCTTCCCAGCTATCATATAAATAGCAAGCATTGGCAAAAGGTTTCACACCTAAAGCTAGCAGATCCCAACTGCAACACCCCCGCTCAAATAGACATTC
The DNA here is from genome assembly GCF_042242935.1 of Bactrocera oleae. NCBI lineage: Eukaryota > Metazoa > Arthropoda > Insecta > Diptera > Tephritidae > Bactrocera > Bactrocera oleae. The sequence continues at coordinate 11,151,392 of NC_091541.1, read as the reverse complement.
TATTAGGCAGCGATCTCATACCTCAGATAATACTCGAGGGTGTTGAGAAAATTTCAAACAAACTATTGGCACAAAATACTATTTTTGGGTGGATCCTAAGTGGACTAGTTTCGGAACCAGTTACCACCATGACCACTCAGGTTGAGGAAATCTCAAACGAATACCTCAGTTCACAATAATGCCATTACTCTAATTTTCCCTAAGCGGATAAGAGAATTAAAGCAGAAGCTATAGTCTTACCGCAACTAACAAATATGCTTCCAAGCTATCATATAAATTGCAAGCATTGGCAAAAGCTTTCAAACCTAAAGCTAGCAGATCCCAACTGCAACACCCCCGCTCAAATAGACATTCTATTAGGCAGCGATCTCATACCTCAGATAATACTCGAGGGTGTTGAGAAAATTTCAAACAAACTATTGGCACAAAATACTATTTTTGGGTGGATCCTAAGTGGACTAGTTTCGGAACCAGTTACCACCATGACCACTCAGGTTGAGGAAATCTCAAACGAATACCTCAGTTCACAATAATCCCATTACTCTAATTTCCCCCTAAGCGGATAAGAGAATTAAAGCAGAAGCTATAGTCTTACCGCAACTAACAAATATGCTTCCCAGCTATCATATAAATAGCAAGCATTGGCAAAAGGTTTCACACCTAAAGCTAGCAGATCCCAACTGCAACACCCCCGCTCAAATAGACATTCTATTAGGCAGCGATCTCATACCTCAGATAATACTCGAGGGTGTTGAGAAAATTTCAAACAAACTATTGGCACAAAATACTATTTTTGGGTGGATCCTAAGTGGACTAGTTTCGGAACCAGTTACCACCATGACCACTCAGGTTGAGGAAATCTCAAACGAATACCTCAGTTCACAATAATCCCATTACTCTAATTTCCCCCTAAGCGGATAAGAGAATTAAAGCAGAAGCTATAGTCTTACCGCAACTAACAAATATGCTTCCAAGCTATCATATAAATAGCAAGCATTGGCAAAAGGTTTCACACCTAAAGCTAGCAGATCCCAACTGCAACACCCCCGCTCAAATAGACATTCTATTAGGCAGCGATCTCATACCTCAGATAATACTTGAGGGTGTTGAGAAAATTTCAAACAAACTATTGGCACAAAATACTATTTTTGGGTGGATCCTAAGTGGACTAGTTTCGGAAACAGCTACCACCATGACCACTCAGGTTGAGGAAATCTCAAATGAATACCTCAATTTCAAACAAACTATTGGCACAAAATACTATTTTTGGGTGGATCCTAAGTGGACTAGTTTCGGAACCAGTTACCACCATGACCACTCAGGTTGAGGAAATCTCAAACGAATACCTCAGTTCACAATAATCCCATTACTCTAATTTCCCCCCAAGCGGATAAGAGAATTAAAGCAGAAGCTATAGTCTTACCGCAACTAACAAATATGCTTCCCAGCTATCATATAAATAGCAAGCATTGGCAAAAGGTTTCACACCTAAAGCTAGCAGATCCCAACTGCAACACCCCCTCTCAAATAGACATTCTATTAGGCAGCGATCTCATACCTCAGATAATACTCGAGGGTGTTGAGAAAATTTTAAACAAACTATTGGCACAAAATACTATTTTTGGGTGGATCCTAAGTGGACTAGTTTCGGAACCAGTTACCACCATGACCACTCAGGTTGAGGAAATCTCAAACGAATACCTCAGTTCACAATAATGCCATTACTCTAATTTTCCCTAAGCGGATAAGAGAATTAAAGCAGAAGCTATAGTCTTACCGCAACTAACAAATATGCTTCCAAGCTATCATATAAATTGCAAGCATTGGCAAAAGCTTTCAAACCTAAAGCTAGCAGATCCCAACTGCAACACCCCCGCTCAAATAGACATTCTATTAGGCAGCGATCTCATACCTCAGATAATACTCGAGGGTGTTGAGAAAATTTCAAACAAACTATTGGCACAAAATACTATTTTTGGGTGGATCCTAAGTGGACTAGTTTCGGAACCAGTTACCACCATGACCACTCAGGTTGAGGAAATCTCAAACGAATACCTCAGTTCACAATAATCCCATTACTCTAATTTCCCCCTAAGCGGATAAGAGAATTAAAGCAGAAGCTATAGTCTTACCGCAACTAACAAATATGCTTCCCAGCTATCATATAAATAGCAAGCATTGGCAAAAGGTTTCACACCTAAAGCTAGCAGATCCCAACTGCAACACCCCCGCTCAAATAGACATTCTATTAGGCAGCGATCTCATACCTCAGATAATACTCGAGGGTGTTGAGAAAATTTCAAACAAACTATTGGCACAAAATACTATTTTTGGGTGGATCCTAAGTGGACTAGTTTCGGAACCAGTTACCACCATGACCACTCAGGTTGAGGAAATCTCAAACGAATACCTCAGTTCACAATAATCCCATTACTCTAATTTCCCCCTAAGCGGATAAGAGAATTAAAGCAGAAGCTATAGTCTTACCGCAACTAACAAATATGCTTCCAAGCTATCATATAAATAGCAAGCATTGGCAAAAGGTTTCACACCTAAAGCTAGCAGATCCCAACTGCAACACCCCCGCTCAAATAGACATTCTATTAGGCAGCGATCTCATACCTCAGATAATACTTGAGGGTGTTGAGAAAATTTCAAACAAACTATTGGCACAAAATACTATTTTTGGGTGGATCCTAAGTGGACTAGTTTCGGAAACAGCTACCACCATGACCACTCAGGTTGAGGAAATCTCAAATGAATACCTCAATTTCAAACAAACTATTGGCACAAAATACTATTTTTGGGTGGATCCTAAGTGGACTAGTTTCGGAACCAGTTACCACCATGACCACTCAGGTTGAGGAAATCTCAAACGAATACCTCAGTTCACAATAATCCCATTACTCTAATTTCCCCCAAGCGGATAAGAGAATTAAAGCAGAAGCTATAGTCTTACCGCAACTAACAAATATGCTTCCCAGCTATCATATAAATAGCAAGCATTGGCAAAAGGTTTCACACCTAAAGCTAGCAGATCCCAACTGCAACACCCCCGCTCAAATAGACATTCTATTAGGCAGCGATCTCATACCTCAGATAATACTCGAGGGTGTTGAGAAAATTTCAAACAAACTATTGGCACAAAATACTATTTTTGGGTGGATCCTAAGTGGACTAGTTTCGGAACCAGTTACCACCATGACCACTCAGGTTGAGGAAATCTCAAACGAATACCTCAGTTCACAATAATGCCATTACTCTAATTTTCCCTAAGCGGATAAGAGAATTAAAGCAGAAGCTATAGTCTTACCGCAACTAACAAATATGCTTCCAAGCTATCATATAAATTGCAAGCATTGGCAAAAGCTTTCAAACCTAAAGCTAGCAGATCCCAACTGCAACACCCCCGCTCAAATAGACATTCTATTAGGCAGCGATCTCATACCTCAGATAATACTCGAGGGTGTTGAGAAAATTTCAAACAAACTATTGGCACAAAATACTATTTTTGGGTGGATCCTAAGTGGACTAGTTTCGGAACCAGTTACCACCATGACCACTCAGGTTGAGGAAATCTCAAACGAATACCTCAGTTCACAATAATCCCATTACTCTAATTTCCCCCCAAGCGGATAAGAGAATTAATGCAGAAGCTATAGTCTTACTGCAACTAACAAATATGCTTCCAAGCTATCATATAAATAGCAAGCATTGGCAAAAGGTTTCGCACCTAAAGCTAGCAGATGCCAACTGCAACACACCCGCTGAAATAGACATTCTATTAGGCAGCGATCTCATACCTCAGATAATACTCGAGGGTGTTGAGAAAATTTCAAACAAACTATTGGCACAAAATACTATTTTTGGGTGGATCCTAAGTGGACTAGTTTCGGAACCAGTTACCACCATGACCACTCAGGTTGAGGAAATCTCAAACGAATACCTCAGTTAACAATAATCCCATTACTCTAATTTCCCCCTAAGCGGATAAGAGAATTAAAGCAGAAGCTATTGTCTTACCGCAACTAACAAATATGCTTCCAAGCTATCACATAAATAGCAAGCATTGCCAAAAGCTTTCACACCTAAAGCTAGCAGATGCCAACTGCAACACCCCCGCTCAAATAGACATTCTATTAGGCAGCGATCTCATACCTCAGATAATACTCGAGGGTGTTGAGAAAATTTCAAACAAACTATTGGCACAAAATACTATTTTTGGGTGGATCCTAAGTGGACTAGTTTCGGAACCAGTTACCACCATGACCACTCAGGTTGAGGAAATCTCAAACGAATACCTCAGTTCACAATAATCCCATTACTCTAATTTTCCCTAAGCGGATAAGAGAATTAAAGCAGAAGCTATAGTCTTACCGCAACTAACAAATATGCTTCCAAGCTATCATATAAATTGCAAGCATTGGCAAAAGCTTTCAAACCTAAAGCTAGCAGATCCCAACTGCAACACCCCCGCTCAAATAGACATTCTATTAGGCAGCGATCTCATACCTCAGATAATACTCGAGGGTGTTGAGAAAATTTCAAACAAACTATTGGCACAAAATACTATTTTTGGGTGGATCCTAAGTGGACTAGTTTCGGAACCAGTTACCACCATGACCACACAGGTTGAGGAAATCTCAAACGAATACCTCAGTTCACAATAATCCCATTACTCTAATTTCCCCCTAAGCGGATAAGAGAATTAAAGCAGAAGCTATAGTCTTACCGCAACTAACAAATATGCTTCCCAGCTATCATATAAATAGCAAGCATTGGCAAAAGGTTTCACACCTAAAGCTAGCAGATCCCAACTGCAACACCCCCGCTCAAATAGACATTCTATTAGGCAGCGATCTCATACCTCAGATAATACTCGAGGGTGTTGAGAAAATTTCAAACAAACTATTGGCACAAAATACTATTTTTGGGTGGATCCTAAGTGGACTAGTTTCGGAACCAGTTACCACCATGACCACTCAGGTTGAGGAAATCTCAAACGAATACCTCAGTTCACAATAATCCCATTACTCTAATTTCCCCCTAAGCGGATAAGAGAATTAAAGCAGAAGCTATAGTCTTACCGCAACTAACAAATATGCTTCCAAGCTATCATATAAATAGCAAGCATTGGCAAAAGGTTTCACACCTAAAGCTAGCAGATCCCAACTGCAACACCCCCGCTCAAATAGACATTCTATTAGGCAGCGATCTCATACCTCAGATAATACTTGAGGGTGTTGAGAAAATTTCAAACAAACTATTGGCACAAAATACTATTTTTGGGTGGATCCTAAGTGGACTAGTTTCGGAAACAGCTACCACCATGACCACTCAGGTTGAGGAAATCTCAAATGAATACCTCAATTTCAAACAAACTATTGGCACAAAATACTATTTTTGGGTGGATCCTAAGTGGACTAGTTTCGGAACCAGTTACCACCATGACCACTCAGGTTGAGGAAATCTCAAACGAATACCTCAGTTCACAATAATCCCATTACTCTAATTTCCCCCCAAGCGGATAAGAGAATTAAAGCAGAAGCTATAGTCTTACCGCAACTAACAAATATGCTTCCCAGCTATCATATAAATAGCAAGCATTGGCAAAAGGTTTCACACCTAAAGCTAGCAGATCCCAACTGCAACACCCCCTCTCAAATAGACATTCTATTAGGCAGCGATCTCATACCTCAGATAATACTCGAGGGTGTTGAGAAAATTTTAAACAAACTATTGGCACAAAATACTATTTTTGGGTGGATCCTAAGTGGACTAGTTTCGGAACCAGTTACCACCATGACCACTCAGGTTGAGGAAATCTCAAACGAATACCTCAGTTCACAATAATGCCATTACTCTAATTTTCCCTAAGCGGATAAGAGAATTAAAGCAGAAGCTATAGTCTTACCGCAACTAACAAATATGCTTCCAAGCTATCATATAAATTGCAAGCATTGGCAAAAGCTTTCAAACCTAAAGCTAGCAGATCCCAACTGCAACACCCCCGCTCAAATAGACATTCTATTAGGCAGCGATCTCATACCTCAGATAATACTCGAGGGTGTTGAGAAAATTTCAAACAAACTATTGGCACAAAATACTATTTTTGGGTGGATCCTAAGTGGACTAGTTTCGGAACCAGTTACCACCATGACCACTCAGGTTGAGGAAATCTCAAACGAATACCTCAGTTCACAATAATCCCATTACTCTAATTTCCCCCTAAGCGGATAAGAGAATTAAAGCAGAAGCTATAGTCTTACCGCAACTAACAAATATGCTTCCCAGCTATCATATAAATAGCAAGCATTGGCAAAAGGTTTCACACCTAAAGCTAGCAGATCCCAACTGCAACACCCCCGCTCAAATAGACATTCTATTAGGCAGCGATCTCATACCTCAGATAATACTCGAGGGTGTTGAGAAAATTTCAAACAAACTATTGGCACAAAATACTATTTTTGGGTGGATCCTAAGTGGACTAGTTTCGGAACCAGTTACCACCATGACCACTCAGGTTGAGGAAATCTCAAACGAATACCTCAGTTCACAATAATCCCATTACTCTAATTTCCCCCTAAGCGGATAAGAGAATTAAAGCAGAAGCTATAGTCTTACCGCAACTAACAAATATGCTTCCAAGCTATCATATAAATAGCAAGCATTGGCAAAAGGTTTCACACCTAAAGCTAGCAGATCCCAACTGCAACACCCCCGCTCAAATAGACATTCTATTAGGCAGCGATCTCATACCTCAGATAATACTTGAGGGTGTTGAGAAAATTTCAAACAAACTATTGGCACAAAATACTATTTTTGGGTGGATCCTAAGTGGACTAGTTTCGGAAACAGCTACCACCATGACCACTCAGGTTGAGGAAATCTCAAATGAATACCTCAATTTCAAACAAACTATTGGCACAAAATACTATTTTTGGGTGGATCCTAAGTGGACTAGTTTCGGAACCAGTTACCACCATGACCACTCAGGTTGAGGAAATCTCAAACGAATACCTCAGTTCACAATAATCCCATTACTCTAATTTCCCCCAAGCGGATAAGAGAATTAAAGCAGAAGCTATAGTCTTACCGCAACTAACAAATATGCTTCCCAGCTATCATATAAATAGCAAGCATTGGCAAAAGGTTTCACACCTAAAGCTAGCAGATCCCAACTGCAACACCCCCGCTCAAATAGACATTCTATTAGGCAGCGATCTCATACCTCAGATAATACTCGAGGGTGTTGAGAAAATTTCAAACAAACTATTGGCACAAAATACTATTTTTGGGTGGATCCTAAGTGGACTAGTTTCGGAACCAGTTACCACCATGACCACTCAGGTTGAGGAAATCTCAAACGAATACCTCAGTTCACAATAATCCCATTACTCTAATTTCCCCCTAAGCGGATAAGAGAATTAAAGCAGAAGCTATAGTCTTACCGCAACTAACAAATATGCTTCCCAGCTATCATATAAATAGCAAGCATTGGCAAAAGGTTTCACACCTAAAGCTAGCAGATCCCAACTGCAACACCCCCGCTCAAATAGACATTCTATTAGGCAGCGATCTCATACCTCAGATAATACTCGAGGGTGTTGAGAAAATTTCAAACAAACTATTGGCACAAAATACTATTTTTGGGTGGATCCTAAGTGGACTAGTTTCGGAACCAGTTACCACCATGACCACTCAGGTTGAGGAAATCTCAAACGAATACCTCAGTTCACAATAATCCCATTACTCTAATTTCCCCCTAAGCGGATAAGAGAATTAAAGCAGAAGCTATAGTCTTACCGCAACTAACAAATATGCTTCCAAGCTATCATATAAATAGCAAGCATTGGCAAAAGGTTTCACACCTAAAGCTAGCAGATCCCAACTGCAACACCCCCGCTCAAATAGACATTCTATTAGGCAGCGATCTCATACCTCAGATAATACTCGAGGGTGTTGAGAAAATTTCAAACAAACTATTGGCACAAAATACTATTTTTGGGTGGATCCTAAGTGGACTAGTTTCGGAACCAGTTTCCACCATGACCACTCAGGTTGAGGAAATCTCAAACGAATACCTCAGTTAACAATAATCCCATTACTCTAATTTCCCCCTAAGCGGATAAGAGAATTAAAGCAGAAGCTATTGTCTTACCGCAACTAACAAATATGCTTCCAAGCTATCACATAAATAGCAAGCATTGCCAAAAGCTTTCACACCTAAAGCTAGCAGATGCCAACTGCAACACCCCCGCTCAAATAGACATTCTATTAGGCAGCGATCTCATACCTCAGATAATACTTGAGGGTGTTGAGAAAATTTCAAACAAACTATTGGCACAAAATACTATTTTTGGGTGGATCCTAAGTGGACTAGTTTCGGAAACAGCTACCACCATGACCACTCAGGTTGAGGAAATCTCAAATGAATACCTCAATTTCAAACAAACTATTGGCAGTTCAGAATAATCCCATTACTCTAATTTTCCCTAAGCGGATAAGAGAATTAAAGCAGAAGCTATAGTCTTACCGCAACTAACAAATATGCTTCCAAGCTATCATATAAATTGCAAGCATTGGCAAAAGCTTTCAAACCTAAAGCTAGCAGATCCCAACTGCAACACCCCCGCTCAAATAGACATTCTATTAGGCAGCGATCTCATACCTCAGATAATACTCGAGGGTGTTGAGAAAATTTCAAACAAACTATTGGCACAAAATACTATTTTTGGGTGGATCCTAAGTGGACTAGTTTCGGAACCAGTTACCACCATGACCACTCAGGTTGAGGAAATCTCAAACGAATACCTCAGTTCACAATGATGCCATTACTCTAATTTTCCCTAAGCGGATAAGAGAATTAAAGCAGAAGCTATAGTCTTACCGCAACTAACAAATATGCTTCCAAGCTATCATATAAATTGCAAGCATTGGCAAAAGCTTTCAAACCTAAAGCTAGCAGATCCCAACTGCAACACCCCCGCTCAAATAGACATTCTATTAGGCAGCGATCTCATACCTCAGATAATACTCGAGGGTGTTGAGAAAATTTCAAACAAACTATTGGCACAAAATACTATTTTTGGGTGGATCCTAAGTGGACTAGTTTCGGAACCAGTTACCACCATGACCACTCAGGTTGAGGAAATCTCAAACGAATACCTCAGTTCACAATAATCCCATTACTCTAATTTCCCCCTAAGCGGATAAGAGAATTAAAGCAGAAGCTATAGTCTTACCGCAACTAACAAATATGCTTCCCAGCTATCATATAAATAGCAAGCATTGGCAAAAGGTTTCACACCTAAAGCTAGCAGATCCCAACTGCAACACCCCCGCTCAAATAGACATTCTATTAGGCAGCGATCTCATACCTCAGATAATACTCGAGGGTGTTGAGAAAATTTCAAACAAACTATTGGCACAAAATACTATTTTTGGGTGGATCCTAAGTGGACTAGTTTCGGAACCAGTTACCACCATGACCACTCAGGTTGAGGAAATCTCAAACGAATACCTCAGTTCACAATAATCCCATTACTCTAATTTCCCCCTAAGCGGATAAGAGAATTAAAGCAGAAGCTATAGTCTTACCGCAACTAACAAATATGCTTCCCAGCTATCATATAAATAGCAAGCATTGGCAAAAGGTTTCACACCTAAAGCTAGCAGATCCCAACTGCAACACCCCCGCTCAAATAGACATTCTATTAGGCAGCGATCTCATACCTCAGATAATACTCGAGGGTGTTGAGAAAATTTCAAACAAACTATTGGCACAAAATACTATTTTTGGGTGGATCCTAAGTGGACTAGTTTCGGAACCAGTTACCACTATGACCACTCAGGTTGAGGAAATCTCAAACGAATACCTCAGTTCACAATAATCCCATTACTCTAATTTCCCCCCAAGCGGATAAGAGAATTAATGCAGAAGCTATAGTCTTACTGCAACTAACAAATATGCTTCCAAGCTATCATATAAATAGCAAGCATTGGCAAAAGGTTTCGCACCTAAAGCTAGCAGATGCCAACTGCAACACACCCGCTGAAATAGACATTCTATTAGGCAGCGATCTCATACCTCAGATAATACTCGAGGGTGTTGAGAAAATTTCAAACAAACTATTGGCACAAAATACTATTTTTGGGTGGATCCTAAGTGGACTAGTTTCGGAACCAGTTACCACCATGACCACTCAGGTTGAGGAAATCTCAAACGAATACCTCAGTTAACAATAATCCCATTACTCTAATTTCCCCCTAAGCGGATAAGAGAATTAAAGCAGAAGCTATTGTCTTACCGCAACTAACAAATATGCTTCCAAGCTATCATATAAATAGCAAGCATTGGCAAAAGGTTTCACACCTAAAGCTAGCAGATCCCAACTGCAACACCCCCGCACAAATAGACATTCTATTAGGCAGCGATCTCATACCTCAGATAATACTCGAGGGTGTTGAGAAAATTTCAAACAAACTATTGGCACAAAATACTATTTTTGCGTGGATCCTAAGTGGACTAGTTTCGGAACCAGTTACCACCATGACCACTCAGGTTGAGGAACTCTCAAACGAATACCTCAGTTCACAATAATCCCATTACTCTAATTTCCCCCCAAGCGGATAAGAGAATTAAAGCAGAAGCTATAGTCTTACCGCAACTAACAAATATGCTTCCAAGCTATCATATAAATAGCAAGCATTGGCAAAAGCTTTCAAACCTAAAGCTAGCAGATCCCAACTGCAACACCTCCGTTCAAATAGACATTCAATTAGGCAGCCATCTCATACCTCAGATAATACTCGAGGGTGTTGAGAAAATTTCAAACAAACTATTGGCACAAAATACTATTTTTGGGTGGATCCTAAGTGGACTAGTTTCGGAACCAGTTACCACCATGACCACTCAGGTTGAGGAAATCTCAAACGAATACCTCAGTTCACAATAATCCCATTACTCTAATTTCCCCCTAAGCGGATAAGAGAATTAAAGCAGAAGCTATAGTCTTACCGCAACTAACAAATATGCTTCCAAGCTATCATATAAATAGCAAGCATTGCCAAAAGCTTTCACACCTAAAGCTAGCAGATGCCAACTGCAACACCCCCGCTCAAATAGACATTCTATTAGGCAGCGATCTCATACCTCAGATAATACTCGAGGGTGTTGAGAAAATTTCAAACAAACTATTGGCACAAAATACTATTTTTGGGTGGATCCTAAGTGGACTAGTTTCGGAACCAGTTACCACCATGACCACTCAGGTTGAGGAAATCTCAAACGAATACCTCAGTTCACAATAATCCCATTACTCTAATTTCCCCCCAAGCGGATAAGAGAATTAAAGCAGAAGCTATAGTCTTACCGCAACTAACAAATATGCTTCCAAGCTATCATATAAATAGCAAGCATTGGCAAAAGGTTTCACACCTAAAGCTATCAGATGCCAACTGCAACACCTCCGCTCAAATAGACATTCTATTAGGCAGCGATCTCATACCTCAGATAATACTCGAGGGTGTTGAGAAAATTTCAAACAAACTATTGGCACAAAATACTATTTTTGGGTGGATCCTAAGTGTACTAGTTTCGGAACCAGTTACCACCATGACCACTCAGGTTGAGGAAATCTCAAACGAATACCTCAGTTCACAATAATCCCATTACTCTAATTTCCCCCCAAGCGGATAAGAGAATTAAAGCAGAAGCTATAGTCTTACCGCAACTAACAAATATGCTTCCAAGCTATCATATAAATAGCAAGCATTGGCAAAAGGTTTCACACCTAAAGCTAGCAGATCCCAACTGCAACACCCCCGCTCAAATAGACATTCTATTAGGCAGCGATCTCATACCTCAGATAATACTTGAGGGTGTTGAGAAAATTTCAAACAAACTATTGGCACAAAATACTATTTTTGGGTGGATCCTAAGTGGACTAGTTTCGGAAACAGCTACCACCATGACCACTCAGGTTGAGGAAATCTCAAATGAATACCTCAATTTCAAACAAACTATTGGCACAAAATACTATTTTTGGGTGGATCCTAAGTGGACTAGTTTCGGAACCAGTTACCACCATGACCACTCAGGTTGAGGAAATCTCAAACGAATACCTCAGTTCACAATAATCCCATTACTCTAATTTCCCCCCAAGCGGATAAGAGAATTAAAGCAGAAGCTATAGTCTTACCGCAACTAACAAATATGCTTCCCAGCTATCATATAAATAGCAAGCATTGGCAAAAGGTTTCACACCTAAAGCTAGCAGATCCCAACTGCAACACCCCCGCTCAAATAGACATTCTATTAGGCAGCGATCTCATACCTCAGATAATACTCGAGGGTGTTGAGAAAATTTCAAACAAACTATTGGCACAAAATACTATTTTTGGGTGGATCCTAAGTGGACTAGTTTCGGAACCAGTTACCACCATGACCACTCAGGTTGAGGAAATCTCAAACGAATACCTCAGTTCACAATAATCCCATTACTCTAATTTCCCCCTAAGCGGATAAGAGAATTAAAGCAGAAGCTATAGTCTTACCGCAACTAACAAATATGCTTCCAAGCTATCATATAAATAGCAAGCATTGGCAAAAGCTTTCAAACCTAAAGCTAGCAGATCCCAACTGCAACACCCCCGCTCAAATAGACATTCTATTAGGCAGCGATCTCATACCTCAGATAATACTCGAGGGTGTTGAGAAAATTTCAAACAAACTATTGGCACAAAATACTATTTTTGGGTGGATCCTAAGTGGACTAGTTTCGGAACCAGTTACCACCATGACCACTCAGGTTGAGGAAATCTCAAACGAATACCTCAGTTCACAATAATCCCATTACTCTAATTTCCCCCTAAGCGGATAAGAGAATTAAAGCAGAAGCTATAGTCTTACCGCAACTAACAAATATGCTTCCCAGCTATCATATAAATAGCAAGCATTGGCAAAAGGTTTCACACCTAAAGCTAGCAGATCCCAACTGCAACACCCCCGCTCAAATAGACATTCTATTAGGCAGCGATCTCATACCTCAGATAATACTCGAGGGTGTTGAGAAAATTTCAAACAAACTATTGGCACAAAATACTATTTTTGGGTGGATCCTAAGTGGACTAGTTTCGGAACCAGTTACCACCATGACCACTCAGGTTGAGGAAATCTCAAACGAATACCTCAGTTCACAATAATCCCATTACTCTAATTTCCCCCTAAGCGGATAAGAGAATTAAAGCAGAAGCTATAGTCTTACCGCAACTAACAAATATGCTTCCCAGCTATCATATAAATAGCAAGCATTGGCAAAAGGTTTCACACCTAAAGCTAGCAGATGCCAACTGCAACATCTCCGCTCAAATAGACATTCTATTAGGCAGCGATCTCATACCTCAGATAATACTCGAGGGTGTTGAGAAAATTTCAAACAAACTATTGGCACAAAATACTATTTTTGGGTGGATCCTAAGTGAACGAGTTTCGGAACCAGTTACCACTATGACCACTCAGGTTGAGGAAATCTCAAACGAATACCTCAGTTCACAATAATCCCATTACTCTAATTTCCCCCCAAGCGGATAAGAGAATTAATGCAGAAGCTATAGTCTTACTGCAACTAACAAATATGCTTCCAAGCTATCATATAAATAGCAAGCATTGGCAAAAGGTTTCGCACCTAAAGCTAGCAGATGCCAACTGCAACACACCCGCTGAAATAGACATTCTATTAGGCAGCGATCTCATACCTCAGATAATACTCGAGGGTGTTGGGAAAATTTCAAACAAACTATTGGCACAAAATACTATTTTTGGGTGGATCCTAAGTGGACTAGTTTCGTAACCAGTTACCACCATGACCACTCAGGTTGAGGAAATCTCAAACGAATACCTCAGTTAACAATAATCCCATTACTCTAATTTCCCCCTAAGCGGATAAGAGAATTAAAGCAGAAGCTATTGTCTTACCGCAACTAACAAATATGCTTCCAAGCTATCATATAAATAGCAAGCATTGGCAAAAGGTTTCACACCTAAAGCTAGCAGATGCCAACTGCAACACCTCCGCTCAAATAGACATTCTATTAGGCAGCGATCTCATACCTCAGATAATACTCGAGGGTGTTGAGAAAATTTCAAACAAACTATTGGCACAAAATACTATTTTTGGGTGGATCCTAAGTGGGCTAGTTTCGGAACCAGTTACCACCATGACCACTCAGGTTGAGGAACTCTCAAACGAATACCTCAGTTCACAATAATCCCATTACTCTAATTTCCCCCCAAGCGGATAAGAGAATTAAAGCAGAAGCTATAGTCTTACCGCAACTAACAAATATGCTTCCAAGCTATCATATAAATAGCAAGCATTGGCAAAAGGTTTCACACCTAAAGCTAGCAGATCCCAACTGCAACACCCCCGCTCAAATAGACATTCTATTCGGCAGCGATCTCATACCTCAGATAATACTCGAGGGTGTTGAGAAAATTTCAAACAAACTATTGGCACAAAATACTATTTTTGGGTGGATCCTAAGTTTACTAGTTTCGGCACCAGTTACCACCATGACCACTCAGGTTGAGGAAATCTCAAACGAATACCTCAGTTCACAATAACCCCATTACTCTAATTTCCCCCCAAGTGGATAAGAGAATTAAAGCAGAAGCTATAGTCTTACCGCAACTAACAAATATGCTTCCAAGCTATCATATAAATAGCAAGCATTGGCAAAAGCTTTCAAACCTAAAGCTAGCAGATCCCAACTGCAACACCTCCGCTCAAATAGACATTCAATTAGGCAGCCATCTCATACCTCAGATAATACTCGAGGGTGTTGAGAAAATTTCAAACAAACTATTGACACAAAATACTATTTTTGGGTGGATCCTAAGTGGACTAGTTTCGGAACCAGTTACCACCATGACCACTCAGGTTGAGGAAATCTCAAACGAATACCAGAGTTCACAATAATCCCATCACTCTAATTTCCCCCCAAGCGGATAAGAGAATTAAAGCAGAAGCTATAGTCTTACCGCAACTAACAAATATGCTTCCAAGCTATCATATAAATAGCAAGCATTGGCAAAAGCTTTCACACCTAAAGCTAGCAGATCCCAACTGCAACACCCCCGCTCAAATAGACATTCTATTAGGCAGCGATCTCATACCTCAGATAATACTCGAGGGTGTTGAGAAAATTTCAAACAAACTATTGGCACAAAATACTATTTTTGGGTGGATCCTAAGTGGACTAGTTTCGGAACCAGTTACCACCATGACCACTCAGGTTGAGGAAATCTCAAACGAATACCTCAGTTAACAATAATCCCATTACTCTTATTTCCCCCTAAGCGGATAAAAGAATTAAAGCAGAAGCTATTTTCTTACCGCAACTAACAAATATGCTTCCAAGCTATCATATAAATAGCAAGCATTGGCAAAAGCTTTCACACCTAAAGCTAGCAGATCCCAACTGCAACACCCCCGCTCAAATAGACATTCTATTCGGCAGCGATCTCATACCTCAGATAATACTCGAGGGTGTTGAGAAAATTTCAAACAAACTATTGGCACAAAATACTATTTTTGGGTGGATCCTAAGTTTACTAGTTTCGGCACCAGTTACCACCATGACCACTCAGGTTGAGGAAATCTCAAACGAATACCTCAGTTCACAATAACCCCATTACTCTAATTTCCCCCCAAGTGGATAAGAGAATTAAAGCAGAAGCTATAGTCTTACCGCAACTAACAAATATGCTTCCAAGCTATCATATAAATAGCAAGCATTGGCAAAAGCTTTCAAACCTAAAGCTAGCAGATCCCAACTGCAACACCTCCGCTCAAATAGACATTCAATTAGGCAGCCATCTCATACCTCAGATAATACTCGAGGGTGTTGAGAAAATGTCAAACAAACTATTGGCACAAAATACTATTTTTGGGTGGATCCTAAGTGGACTAGTTTCGGAACCAGTTACCACCATGACCACTCAGGTTGAGGAAATCTCAAACGAATACCTCAGTTCACAATAATCCCATTACTCTAATTTCCCCCCAAGCGGATAAGAGAATTAAAGCAGAAGCTATAGTCTTACCGCAACTAACAAATATGCTTCCAAGCTATCATATAAATAGCAAGCATTGGCAAAAGGTTTCACACCTAAAGCTAGCAGATGCCAACTGCAACACCTCCGCTCAAATAGACATTCTATTAGGCAGCGATCTCATACCTCAGATAATACTCGAGGGTGTTGAGAAAATTTCAAACAAACTATTGGCACAAAATACTATTTTTGGGTGGATCCTAAGTGTACTAGTTTCGGAACCAGTTACCACCATGACCACTCAGGTTGAGGAAATCTCAAACGAATACCTCAGTTCACAATAATCCCATTACTCTAATTTCCCCCCAAGCGGATAAGAGAATTAAAGCAGAAGCTATAGTCTTACCGCAACTAACAAATATGCTTCCAAGCTATCATATAAATAGCAAGCATTGGCAAAAGGTTTCACACCTAAAGCTAGCAGATCCCAACTGCAACACCCCCGCTCAAATAGACATTCTATTAGGCAGCGATCTCATACCTCAGATAATACTTGAGGGTGTTGAGAAAATTTCAAACAAACTATTGGCACAAAATACTATTTTTGGGTGGATCCTAAGTGGACTAGTTTCGGAAACAGCTACCACCATGACCACTCAGGTTGAGGAAATCTCAAATGAATACCTCAATTTCAAACAAACTATTGGCACAAAATACTATTTTTGGGTGGATCCTAAGTGGACTAGTTTCGGAACCAGTTACCACCATGACCACTCAGGTTGAGGAAATCTCAAACGAATACCTCAGTTCACAATAATCCCATTACTCTAATTTCCCCCCAAGCGGATAAGAGAATTAAAGCAGAAGCTATAGTCTTACCGCAACTAACAAATATGCTTCCCAGCTATCATATAAATAGCAAGCATTGGCAAAAGGTTTCACACCTAAAGCTAGCAGATCCCAACTGCAACACCCCCGCTCAAATAGACATTCTATTAGGCAGCGATCTCATACCTCAGATAATACTCGAGGGTGTTGAGAAAATTTCAAACAAACTATTGGCACAAAATACTATTTTTGGGTGGATCCTAAGTGGACTAGTTTCGGAACCAGTTACCACCATGACCACTCAGGTTGAGGAAATCTCAAACGAATACCTCAGTTCACAATAATCCCATTACTCTAATTTCCCCCTAAGCGGATAAGAGAATTAAAGCAGAAGCTATAGTCTTACCGCAACTAACAAATATGCTTCCAAGCTATCATATAAATAGCAAGCATTGGCAAAAGCTTTCAAACCTAAAGCTAGCAGATCCCAACTGCAACACCCCCGCTCAAATAGACATTCTATTAGGCAGCGATCTCATACCTCAGATAATACTCGAGGGTGTTGAGAAAATTTCAAACAAACTATTGGCACAAAATACTATTTTTGGGTGGATCCTAAGTGGACTAGTTTCGGAACCAGTTACCACCATGACCACTCAGGTTGAGGAAATCTCAAACGAATACCTCAGTTCACAATAATCCCATTACTCTAATTTCCCCCTAAGCGGATAAGAGAATTAAAGCAGAAGCTATAGTCTTACCGCAACTAACAAATATGCTTCCCAGCTATCATATAAATAGCAAGCATTGGCAAAAGGTTTCACACCTAAAGCTAGCAGATGCCAACTGCAACATCTCCGCTCAAATAGACATTCTATTAGGCAGCGATCTCATACCTCAGATAATACTCGAGGGTGTTGAGAAAATTTCAAACAAACTATTGGCACAAAATACTATTTTTGGGTGGATCCTAAGTGAACGAGTTTCGGAACCAGTTACCACTATGACCACTCAGGTTGAGGAAATCTCAAACGAATACCTCAGTTCACAATAATCCCATTACTCTAATTTCCCCCCAAGCGGATAAGAGAATTAATGCAGAAGCTATAGTCTTACTGCAACTAACAAATATGCTTCCAAGCTATCATATAAATAGCAAGCATTGGCAAAAGGTTTCGCACCTAAAGCTAGCAGATGCCAACTGCAACACACCCGCTGAAATAGACATTCTATTAGGCAGCGATCTCATACCTCAGATAATACTCGAGGGTGTTGGGAAAATTTCAAACAAACTATTGGCACAAAATACTATTTTTGGGTGGATCCTAAGTGGACTAGTTTCGGAACCAGTTACCACCATGACCACTCAGGTTGAGGAAATCTCAAACGAATACCTCAGTTAACAATAATCCCATTACTCTAATTTCCCCCTAAGCGGATAAGAGAATTAAAGCAGAAGCTATTGTCTTACCGCAACTAACAAATATGCTTCCAAGCTATCATATAAATAGCAAGCATTGGCAAAAGGTTTCACACCTAAAGCTAGCAGATGCCAACTGCAACACCTTCGCTCAAATAGACATTCTATTAGGCAGCGATCTCATACCTCAGATAATACTCGAGGGTGTTGAGAAAATTTCAAACAAACTATTGGCACAAAATACTATTTTTGGGTGGATCCTAAGTGGACTAGTTTCGGAACCAGTTACCACCATGACCACTCAGGTTGAGGAACTCTCAAACGAATACCTCAGTTCACAATAATCCCATTACTCTAATTTCCCCCCAAGCGGATAAGAGAATTAAAGCAGAAGCTATAGTCTTACCGCAACTAACAAATATGCTTCCAAGCTATCATATAAATAGCAAGCATTGGCAAAAGGTTTCACACCTAAAGCTAGCAGATCCCAACTGCAACACCCCCGCTCAAATAGACATTCTATTAGGCAGCGATCTCATACCTCAGATAATACTCGAGGGTGTTGAGAAAATTTCAAACAAACTATTGGCACAAAATACTATTTTTGGGTGGATCCTAAGTGGACTAGTTTCGGAACCAGTTACCACCATGACCACTCAGGTTGAGGAAATCTCAAACGAATACCTCAGTTAACAATAATCCCATTACTCTAATTTCCCCCTAAGCGGATAAAAGAATTAAAGCAGAAGCTATTGTCTTACCGCAACTAACAAATATGCTTCCAAGCTATCATATAAATAGCAAGCATTGGCAAAAGCTTTCACACCTAAAGCTAGCAGATCCCAACTGCAACACCCCCGCTCAAATAGACATTCTATTCGGCAGCGATCTCATACCTCAGATAATACTCGAGGGTGTTGAGAAAATTTCAAACAAACTATTGGCACAAAATACTATTTTTGGGTGGATCCTAAGTTTACTAGTTTCGGCACCAGTTACCACCATGACCACTCAGGTTGAGGAAATCTCAAACGAATACCTCAGTTCACAATAACCCCATTACTCTAATTTCCCCCCAAGTGGATAAGAGAATTAAAGCAGAAGCTATAGTCTTACCGCAACTAACAAATATGCTTCCAAGCTATCATATAAATAGCAAGCATTGGCAAAAGCTTTCAAACCTAAAGCTAGCAGATCCCAACTGCAACACCTCCGCTCAAATAGACATTCAATTAGGCAGCCATCTCATACCTCAGATAATACTTGAGGGTGTTGAGAAAATTTCAAACAAACTATTGGCACAAAATACTATTTTTGGGTGGATCCTAAGTGGACTAGTTTCGGAAACAGCTACCACCACGACCACTCAGGTTGAGGAAATCTCAAATGAATACCTCAATTTCAAACAAACTATTGGCACAAAATACTATTTTTGGGTGGATCCTAAGTTTACTAGTTTCGGCACCAGTTACCACCATGACCACTCAGGTTGAGGAAATCTCAAACGAATACCTCAGTTCACAATAATCCCATTACTCTAATTTCCCCCCAAGCGGATAAGAGAATTAAAGCAGAAGCTATAGTCTTACCGCAACTAACAAATATGCTTCCAAGCTATCATATAAATAGCAAGCATTGGCAAAAGGTTTCACACCTAAAGCTAGCAGATGCCAACTGCAACACCTCCGCTCAAATAGACATTCTATTAGGCAGCGATCTCATACCTCAGATAATACTCGAGGGTGTTGAGAAAATTTCAAACAAACTATTGGCACAAAATACTATTTTTGGGTGGATCCTAAGTGTACTAGTTTCGGAACCAGTTACCACCATGACCACTCAGGTTGAGGAAATCTCAAACGAATACCTCAGTTCACAATAATCCCATTACTCTAATTTCCCCCCAAGCGGATAAGAGAATTAAAGCAGAAGCTATAGTCTTACCGCAACTAACAAATATGCTTCCAAGCTATCATATAAATAGCAAGCATTGGCAAAAGGTTTCACACCTAAAGCTAGCAGATCCCAACTGCAACACCCCCGCTCAAATAGACATTCTATTAGGCAGCGATCTCATACCTCAGATAATACTTGAGGGTGTTGAGAAAATTTCAAACAAACTATTGGCACAAAATACTATTTTTGGGTGGATCCTAAGTGGACTAGTTTCGGAAACAGCTACCACCACGACCACTCAGGTTGAGGAAATCTCAAATGAATACCTCAATTTCAAACAAACTATTGGCACAAAATACTATTTTTGGGTGGATCCTAAGTGGACTAGTTTCGGAACCAGTTACCACCATGACCACTCAGGTTGAGGAAATCTCAAACGAATACCTCAGTTCACAATAATCCCATTACTCTAATTTCCCCCCAAGCGGATAAGAGAATTAAAGCAGAAGCTATTGTCTTACCGCAACTAACAAATATGCTTCCAAGCTATCATATAAATAGCAAGCATTGGCAAAAGGTTTCACACCTAAAGCTAGCAGATCCCAACTGCAACACCCCCGCTCAAATAGACATTCTATTAGGCAGCGATCTCATACCTCAGATAATACTCGAGGGTGTTGAGAAAATTTCAAACAAACTATTGGCACAAAATACTATTTTTGGGTGGATCCTAAGTGGACTAGTTTCGGAAACAGCTACCACCATGACCACTCAGGTTGAGGAAATCTCAAATGAATACCTCAATTTCAAACAAACTATTGGCACAAAATACTATTTTTGGGTGGATCCTAAGTGGACTAGTTTCGGAACCAGTTACCACCATGACCACTCAGGTTGAGGAAATCTCAAACGAATACCTCAGTTCACAATAATCCCATTACTCTAATTTCCCCCCAAGCGGATAAGAGAATTAAAGCAGAAGCTATAGTCTTACCGCAACTAACAAATATGCTTCCCAGCTATCATATAAATAGCAAGCATTGGCAAAAGGTTTCACACCTAAAGCTAGCAGATCCCAACTGCAACACCCCCGCTCAAATAGACATTCTATTAGGCAGCGATCTCATACCTCAGATAATACTCGAGGGTGTTGAGAAAATTTCAAACAAACTATTGGCACAAAATACTATTTTTGGGTGGATCCTAAGTGGACTAGTTTCGGAACCAGTTACCACCATGACCACTCTGGTTGAGGAAATCTCAAACGAATACCTCAGTTCACAATAATCCCATTACTCTAATTTCCCCCTAAGCGGATAAGAGAATTAAAGCAGAAGCTATAGTCTTACCGCAACTAACAAATATGCTTCCAAGCTATCATATAAATAGCAAGCATTGGCAAAAGCTTTCAAACCTAAAGCTAGCAGATCCCAACTGCAACACCCCCGCTCAAATAGACATTCTATTAGGCAGCGATCTCATACCTCAGATAATACTCGAGGGTGTTGAGAAAATTTCAAACAAACTATTGGCACAAAATACTATTTTTGGGTGGATCCTAAGTGGACTAGTTTCGGAACCAGTTACCACCATGACCACTCAGGTTGAGGAAATCTCAAACGAATACCTCAGTTCACAATAATCCCATTACTCTAATTTCCCCCTAAGCGGATAAGAGAATTAAAGCAGAAGCTATAGTCTTACCGCAACTAACAAATATGCTTCCCAGCTATCATATAAATAGCAAGCATTGGCAAAAGGTTTCACACCTAAAGCTAGCAGATCCCAACTGCAACACCCCCGCTCAAATAGACATTCTATTAGGCAGCGATCTCATACCTCAGATAATACTCGAGGGTGTTGAGAAAATTTCAAACAAACTATTGGCACAAAATACTATTTTTGGGTGGATCCTAAGTGGACTAGTTTCGGAACCAGTTACCACCATGACCACTCAGGTTGAGGAAATCTCAAACGAATACCTCAGTTCACAATAATCCCATTACTCTAATTTCCCCCTAAGCGGATAAGAGAATTAAAGCAGAAGCTATAGTCTTACCGCAACTAACAAATATGCTTCCCAGCTATCATATAAATAGCAAGCATTGGCAAAAGGTTTCACACCTAAAGCTAGCAGATGCCAACTGCAACATCTCCGCTCAAATAGACATTCTATTAGGCAGCGATCTCATACCTCAGATAATACTCGAGGGTGTTGAGAAAATTTCAAACAAACTATTGGCACAAAATACTATTTTTGGGTGGATCCTAAGTGAACGAGTTTCGGAACCAGTTACCACTATGACCACTCAGGTTGAGGAAATCTCAAACGAATACCGCAGTTCACAATAATCCCATTACTCTAATTTCCCCCCAAGCGGATAAGAGAATTAATGCAGAAGCTATAGTCTTACTGCAACTAACAAATATGCTTCCAAGCTATCATATAAATAGCAAGCATTGGCAAAAGGTTTCGCACCTAAAGCTAGCAGATGCCAACTGCAACACACCCGCTGAAATAGACATTCTATTAGGCAGCGATCTCATACCTCAGATAATACTCGAGGGTGTTGGGAAAATTTCAAACAAACTATTGGCACAAAATACTATTTTTGGGTGGATCCTAAGTGGACTAGTTTCGGAACCAGTTACCACCATGACCACTCAGGTTGAGGAAATCTCAAACGAATACCTCAGTTAACAATAATCCCATTACTCTAATTTCCCCCTAAGCGGATAAGAGAATTAAAGCAGAAGCTATTGTCTTACCGCAACTAACAAATATGCTTCCAAGCTATCATATAAATAGCAAGCATTGGCAAAAGGTTTCACACCTAAAGCTAGCAGATGCCAACTGCAACACCTCCGCTCAAATAGACATTCTATTAGGCAGCGATCTCATACCTCAGATAATACTTGAGGGTGTTGAGAAAATTTCAAACAAACTATTGGCACAAAATATAATTTTTGGGTGGATCCTAAGTGGACTAGTTTCGGAACCAGTTACCACCATGACCACTCAGGTTGAGGAACTCTCAAACGAATACCTCAGTTCACAATAATCCCATTACTCTAATTTCCCCCCAAGCGGATAAGAGAATTAAAGCAGAAGCTATAGTCTTACCGCAACTAACAAATATGCTTCCAAGCTATCATATAAATAGCAAGCATTGGCAAAAGGTTTCACACCTAAAGCTAGCAGATCCCAACTGCAACACCCCCGCTCAAATAGACATTCTATTAGGCAGCGATCTCATACCTCAGATAATACTTGAGGGTGTTGAGAAAATTTCAAACAAACTATTGGCACAAAATATAATTTTTGGGTGGATCCTAAGTGGACTAGTTTCGGAAACAGCTACCACCATGACCACTCAGGTTGAGGAAATCTCAAATGAATACCTCAATTTCAAACAAACTATTGGCACAAAATACTATTTTTGGGTGGATCCTAAGTGGACTAGTTTCGGAACCAGTTACCACCATGACCACTCAGGTTGAGGAAATCTCAAACGAATCCCTCAGTTAACAATAATCCCATTACTCTAATTTCCCCCTAAGCGGATAAGAGAATTAAAGCAGAAGCTATTGTCTTACCGCAACTAACAAATATGCTTCCAAGCTATCATATAAATAGCAAGCATTGGCAAAAGCTTTCACACCTAAAGCTAGCAGATCCCAACTGCAACACCCCCGCTCAAATAGACATTATATTCGGCAGCGATCTCATACCTCAGATAATACTCGAGGGTGTTGAGAAAATTTCAAACAAACTATTGGCACAAAATACTATTTTTGGGTGGATCCTAAGTTTACTAGTTTCGGAACCAGTTACCACCATGACCACTCAGGTTGAGGAAATCTCAAACGAATACCTCAGTTCACAATAACCCCATTACTCTAATTTCCCCCCAAGTGGATAAGAGAATTAAAGCAGAAGCTATAGTCTTACCGCAACTAACAAATATGCTTCCAAGCTATCATATAAATAGCAAGCATTGGCAAAAGCTTTCAAACCTAAAGCTAGCAGATCCCAACTGCAACACCTCCGCTCAAATAGACATTCAATTAGGCAGCGATCTCATACCTCAGATAATACTCGAGGGTGTTGAGAAAATTTCAAACAAACTATTGGCACAAAATACTATTTTTGGGTGGATCCTAAGTGGACTAGTTTCGGAACCAGTTACCACCATGACCACTCAGGTTGAGGAAATCTCAAACGAATACCTCAGTTCACAATAATCCCATTACTCTAATTTCCCCCCAAGCGGATAAGAGAATTAAAGCAGAAGCTATAGTCTTACCGCAACTAACAAATATGCTTCCAAGCTATCATATAAATAGCAAGCATTGGCAAAAGGTTTCACACCTAAAGCTAGCAGATGAGAGATTGAGAAAATTTCAAACAAACTATTGGCACAAAATACTATTTTTGGGTGGATCCTAAGTGTACTAGTTTCGGAACCAGTTACCACCATGACCACTCAGGTTGAGGAAATCTCAAACGAATACCTCAGTTCACAATAATCCCATTACTCTAATTTCCCCCCAAGCGGATAAGAGAATTAAAGCAGAAGCTATAGTCTTACCGCAACTAACAAATATGCTTCCAAGCTATCATATAAATAGCAAGCATTGGCAAAAGGTTTCACACCTAAAGCTAGCAGATCCCAACTGCAACACCCCCGCTCAAATAGACATTCTATTAGGCAGCGATCTCATACCTCAGATAATACTTGAGGGTGTTGAGAAAATTTCAAACAAACTATTGGCACAAAATACTATTTTTGGGTGGATCCTAAGTGGACTAGTTTCGGAAACAGCTACCACCATGACCACTCAGGTTGAGGAAATCTCAAATGAATACCTCAGTTCACAATAATCCCATTACTCTAATTTCCCCCCAAGCGGATAAGAGAATTAATGCAGAAGCTATAGTCTTACTGCAACTAACAAATATGCTTCCAAGCTATCATATAAATAGCAAGCATTGGCAAAAGGTTTCGCACCTAAAGCTAGCAGATGCCAACTGCAACACACCCGCTGAAATAGACATTCTATTAGGCAGCGATCTCATACCTCAGATAATACTCGAGGGTGTTGAGAAAATTTCAAACAAACTATTGGCACAAAATACTATTTTTGGGTGGATCCTAAGTGGACTAGTTTCGGAACCAGTTACCACCATGACCACTCAGGTTGAGGAAATCTCAAACGAATACCTCAGTTAACAATAATCCCATTACTCTAATTTCCCCCTAAGCGGATAAGAGAATTAAAGCAGAAGCTATTGTCTTACCGCAACTAACAAATATGCTTCCAAGCTATCATATAAATAGCAAGCATTGGCAAAAGCTTTCACACCTAAAGCTAGCAGATGCCAACTGCAACACCCCCGCTCAAATAGACATTCTATTAGGCAGCGATCTCATACCTCAGATAATACTCGAGGGTGTTGAGAAAATTTCAAACAAACTATTGGCACAAAATACTATTTTTGGGTGGATCCTAAGTGGACTAGTTTCGGAACCAGTTACCACCATGACCACTCAGGTTGAGGAACTCTCAAACGAATACCTCAGTTCACAATAATCCCATTACTCTAATTTCCCCCCAAGCGGATAAGAGAATTAAAGCAGAAGCTATAGTCTTACCGCAACTAACAAATATGCTTCCAAGCTATCATATAAATAGCAAGCATTGGCAAAAGGTTTCACACCTAAAGCTAGCAGATCCCAACTGCAACAACCCCGCTCAAATAGACATTCTATTAGGCAGCGATCTCATACCTCAGATAATACTTGAGGGTGTTGAGAAAATTTCAAACAAACTATTGGCACAAAATACTATTTTTGGGTGGCTCCTAAGTGGACTAGTTTCGGAAACAGCTACCACCATGACCACTCAGGTTGAGGAAATCTCAAATGAATACCTCAATTTCAAACAAACTATTGGCACAAAATACTATTTTTGGGTGGATCCTAAGTGGACTAGTTTCGGAACCAGTTACCACCATTACCACTCAGGTTGAGGAAATCTCAAACGAATACCTCAGTTCACAATAATCCCATTACTCTAATTTCCCCCCAAGCGGATAAGAGAATTAAAGCAGAAGCTATAGTCTTACCGCAACTAACAAATATGCTTCCCAGCTATCATATAAATAGCAAGCATTGGCAAAAGGTTTCACACCTAAAGCTAGCAGATCCCAACTGCAACACCCCCGCTCAAATAGACATTCTATTAGGCAGCGATCTCATACCTCAGATAATACTCGAGGGTGTTGAGAAAATTTCAAACAAACTATTGGCACAAAATACTATTTTTGGGTGGATCCTAAGTGGACTAGTTTCGGAACCAGTTACCACCATGACCACTCAGGTTGAGGAAATCTCAAACGAATACCTCAGTTCACAATAATCCCATTACTCTAATTTCCCCCTAAGCGGATAAGAGAATTAAAGCAGAAGCTATAGTCTTACCGCAACTAACAAATATGCTTCCAAGCTATCATATAAATAGCAAGCATTGGCAAAAGCTTTCAAACCTAAAGCTAGCAGATCCCAACTGCAACATCCCCGCTCAAATAGACATTCTATTAGGCAGCGATCTCATACCTCAGATAATACTCGAGGGTGTTGAGAAAATTTCAAACAAACTATTGGCACAAAATACTATTTTTGGGTGGATCCTAAGTGGACTAGTTTCGGAACCAGTTACCACCATGACCACTCAGGTTGAGGAAATCTCAAACGAATACCTCAGTTCACAATAATCCCATTACTCTAATTTCCCCCTAAGCGGATAAGAGAATTAAAGCAGAAGCTATAGTCTTACCGCAACTAACAAATATGCTTCCCAGCTATCATATAAATAGCAAGCATTGGCAAAAGGTTTCACACCTAAAGCTAGCAGATCCCAACTGCAACACCCCCGCTCAAATAGACATTCTATTAGGCAGCGATCTCATACCTCAGATAATACTCGAGGGTGTTGAGAAAATTTCAAACAAACTATTGGCACAAAATACTATTTTTGGGTGGATCCTAAGTGGACTAGTTTCGGAACCAGTTACCACCATGACCACTCAGGTTGAGGAAATCTCAAACGAATACCTCAGTTCACAATAATCCCATTACTCTAATTTCCCCCTAAGCGGATAAGAGAATTAAAGCAGAAGCTATAGTCTTACCGCAACTAACAAATATGCTTCCCAGCTATCATATAAATAGCAAGCATTGGCAAAAGGTTTCACACCTAAAGCTAGCAGATCCCAACTGCAACACCCCCGCTCAAATAGACATTCTATTAGGCAGCGATCTCATACCTCAGATAATACTCGAGGGTGTTGAGAAAATTTCAAACAAACTATTGGCACAAAATACTATTTTTGGGTGGATCCTAAGTGGACTAGTTTCGGAACCAGTTACCACTATGACCACTCAGGTTGAGGAAATCTCAAACGAATACCTCAGTTCACAATAATCCCATTACTCTAATTTCCCCCCAAGCGGATAAGAGAATTAATGCAGAAGCTATAGTCTTACTGCAACTAACAAATATGCTTCCAAGCTATCATATAAATAGCAAGCATTGGCAAAAGGTTTCGCACCTAAAGCTAGCAGATGCCAACTGCAACACACCCGCTGAAATAGACATTCTATTAGGCAGCGATCTCATACCTCAGATAATACTCGAGGGTGTTGAGAAAATTTCAAACAAACTATTGGCACAAAATACTATTTTTGGGTGGATCCTAAGTGGACTAGTTTCGGAACCAGTTACCACCATGACCACTCAGGTTGAGGAAATCTCAAACGAATACCTCAGTTAACAATAATCCCATTACTCTAATTTCTCCCTAAGCGGATAAGAGAATTAAAGCAGAAGCTATTGTCTTACCGCAACTAACAAATATGCTTCCAAGCTATCATATAAATAGCAAGCATTGGCAAAAGCTTTCACACCTAAAGCTAGCAGATGCCAACTGCAACACCCCCGCTCAAATAGACATTCTATTAGGCAGCGATCTCATACCTCAGATAATACTCGAGGGTGTTGAGAAAATTTCAAACAAACTATTGGCACAAAATACTATTTTTGGGTGGATCCTAAGTGGACTAGTTTCGGAACCAGTTACCACTATGACCACTCAGGTTGAGGAAATCTCAAACGAATACCTCAGTTCACAATAATCCCATTACTCTAATTTCCCCCCAAGCGGATAAGAGAATTAATGCAGAAGCTATAGTCTTACTGCAACTAACAAATATGCTTCCAAGCTATCATATAAATAGCAAGCATTGGCAAAAGGTTTCGCACCTAAAGCTAGCAGATGCCAACTGCAACACACCCGCTGAAATAGACATTCTATTAGGCAGCGATCTCATACCTCAGATAATACTCGAGGGTGTTGAGAAAATTTCAAACAAACTATTGGCACAAAATACTATTTTTGGGTGGATCCTAAGTGGACTAGTTTCGGAACCAGTTACCACCATGACCACTCAGGTTGAGGAAATCTCAAACGAATACCTCAGTTAACAATAATCCCATTACTCTAATTTCTCCCTAAGCGGATAAGAGAATTAAAGCAGAAGCTATTGTCTTACCGCAACTAACAAATATGCTTCCAAGCTATCATATAAATAGCAAGCATTGGCAAAAGCTTTCACACCTAAAGCTAGCAGATGCCAACTGCAACACCCCCGCTCAAATAGACATTCTATTAGGCAGCGATCTCATACCTCAGATAATACTCGAGGGTGTTGAGAAAATTTCAAACAAACTATTGGCACAAAATACTATTTTTGGGTGGATCCTAAGTGGACTAGTTTCGGAAACAGCTACCACCATGACCACTCAGGTTGAGGAAATCTCAAATGAATACCTCAATTTCAAACAAACTATTGGCACAAAATACTATTTTTGGGTGGATCCTAAGTTTACTAGTTTCGGAACCAGTTACCACCATGACCACTCAGGTTGAGGAAATCTCAAACGAATACCTCAGTTCACAATAACCCCATTACTCTAATTTCCCCCCAAGTGGATAAGAGAATTAAAGCAGAAGCTATAGTCTTACCGCAACTAACAAATATGCTTCCAAGCTATCATATAAATAGCAAGCATTGGCAAAAGCTTTCAAACCTAAAGCTAGCAGATCCCAACTGCAACACCTCCGCTCAAATAGACATTCAATTAGGCAGCCATCTCATACCTCAGATAATACTCGAGGGTGTTGAGAAAATTTCAAACAAACTATTGGCACAAAATACTATTTTTGGGTGGATCCTAAGTGGACTAGTTTCGGAACCAGTTACCACCATGACCACTCAGGTTGAGGAAATCTCAAACGAATACCTCAGTTCACAATAATCCCATTACTCTAATTTCCCCCCAAGCGGATAAGAGAATTAAAGCAGAAGCTATAGTCTTACCGCAACTAACAAATATGCTTCCAAGCTATCATATAAATAGCAAGCATTGGCAAAAGGTTTCACACCTAAAGCTAGCAGATGCCAACTGCAACACCTCCGCTCAAATAGACATTCTATTAGGCAGCGATCTCATACCTCAGATAATACTCGAGGGTGTTGAGAAAATTTCAAACAAACTATTGGCACAAAATACTATTTTTGGGTGGATCCTAAGTGTACTAGTTTCGGTACCAGTTACCACCATGACCACTCAGGTTGAGGAAATCTCAAACGAATACCTCAGTTCACAATAATCCCATTACTCTAATTTCCCCCCAAGCGGATAAGAGAATTAAAGCAGAAGCTATAGTCTTACCGCAACTAACAAATATGCTTCCAAGCTATCATATAAATAGCAAGCATTGGCAAAAGGTTTCACACCTAAAGCTAGCAGATCCCAACTGCAACACCCCCGCTCAAATAGACATTCTATTAGGCAGCGATCTCATACCTCAGATAATACTTGAGGGTGTTGAGAAAATTTCAAACAAACTATTGGCACAAAATACTATTTTTGGGTGGATCCTAAGTGGACTAGTTTCGGAAACAGCTACCACCATGACCACTCAGGTTGAGGAAATCTCAAATGAATACCTCAGTTCACAATAATCCCATTACTCTAATTTCCCCCCAAGCGGATAAGAGAATTAATGCAGAAGCTATAGTCTTACTGCAACTAACAAATATGCTTCCAAGCTATCATATAAATAGCAAGTATTGGCAAAAGGTTTCGCACCTAAAGCTAGCAGATGCCAACTGCAACACACCCGCTGAAATAGACATTCTATTAGGCAGCGATCTCATACCTCAGATAATACTCGAGGGTGTTGAGAAAATTTCAAACAAACTATTGGCACAAAATACTATTTTTGGGTGGATCCTAAGTGGACTAGTTTCGGAACCAGTTACCACCATGACCACTCAGGTTGAGGAAATCTCAAACGAATACCTCAGTTAACAATAATCCCATTACTCTAATTTCCCCCTAAGCGGATAAGAGAATTAAAGCAGAAGCTATTGTCTTACCGCAACTAACAAATATGCTTCCAAGCTATCATATAAATAGCAAGCATTGGCAAAAGCTTTCACACCTAAAGCTAGCAGATGCCAACTGCAACACCCCCGCTCAAATAGACATTCTATTAGGCAGCGATCTCATACCTCAGATAATACTCGAGGGTGTTGAGAAAATTTCAAACAAACTATTGGCACAAAATACTATTTTTGGGTGGATCCTAAGTGGACTAGTTTCGGAACCAGTTACCACCATGACCACTCAGGTTGAGGAACTCTCAAACGAATACCTCAGTTCACAATAATCCCATTACTCTAATTTCCCCCCAAGCGGATAAGAGAATTAAAGCAGAAGCTATAGTCTTACCGCAACTAACAAATATGCTTCCAAGCTATCATATAAATAGCAAGCATTGGCAAAAGGTTTCACACCTAAAGCTAGCAGATCCCAACTGCAACAACCCCGCTCAAATAGACATTCTATTAGGCAGCGATCTCATACCTCAGATAATACTTGAGGGTGTTGAGAAAATTTCAAACAAACTATTGGCACAAAATACTATTTTTGGGTGGATCCTAAGTGGACTAGTTTCGGAAACAGCTACCACCATGACCACTCAGGTTGAGGAAATCTCAAATGAATACCTCAATTTCAAACAAACTATTGGCACAAAATACTATTTTTGGGTGGATCCTAAGTGGACTAGTTTCGGAACCAGTTACCACCATGACCACTCAGGTTGAGGAAATCTCAAACGAATACCTCAGTTCACAATAATCCCATTACTCTAATTTCCCCCCAAGCGGATAAGAGAATTAAAGCAGAAGCTATAGTCTTACCGCAACTAACAAATATGCTTCCCAGCTATCGTATAAATAGCAAGCATTGGCAAAAGGTTTCACACCTAAAGCTAGCAGATCCCAACTGCAACACCCCCGCTCAAATAGACATTCTATTAGGCAGCGATCTCATACCTCAGATAATACTCGAGGGTGTTGGGAAAATTTCAAACAAACTATTGGCACAAAATACTATTTTTGGGTGGATCCTAAGTGGACTAGTTTCGGAACCAGTTACCACCATGACCACTCAGGTTGAGGAAATCTCAAACGAATACCTCAGTTCACAATAATCCCATTACTCTAATTTCCCCCTAAGCGGATAAGAGAATTAAAGCAGAAGCTATAGTCTTACCGCAACTAACAAATATGCTTCCCAGCTATCATATAAATAGCAAGCATTGGCAAAAGGTTTCACACCTAAAGCTGGCAGATCCCAACTGCAACACCCCCGCCCAAATAGACATTCTATTAGGCAGCGATCTCATACCTCAGATAATACTCGAGGGTGTTGAGAAAATTTCAAACAAACTATTGGCACAAAATACTATTTTTGGGTGGATCCTAAGTGGACTAGTTTCGGAACCAGTTACCACCATGACCACTCAGGTTGAGGAAATCTCAAACGAATACCTCAGTTCACAATAATCCCATTACTCTAATTTCCCCCTAAGCGGATAAGAGAATTAAAGCAGAAGCTATAGTCTTACCGCAACTAACAAATATGCTTCCCAGCTATCATATAAATAGCAAGCATTGGCAAAAGGTTTCACACCTAAAGCTAGCAGATCCTAACTGCAACACCCCCGCTCAAATAGACATTCTATTAGGCAGCGATCTCATACCTCAGATAATACTCGAGGGTGTTGAGAAAATTTCAAACAAACTATTGGCACAAAATACTATTTTTGGGTGGATCCTAAGTGGACTAGTTTCGGAACCAGTTACCACTATGACCACTCAGGTTGAGGAAATCTCAAACGAATACCTCAGTTCACAATAATCCCATTACTCTAATTTCCCCCCAAGCGGATAAGAGAATTAATGCAGAAGCTATAGTCTTACTGCAACTAACAAATATGCTTCCAAGCTATCATATAAATAGCAAGCATTGGCAAAAGGTTTCGCACCTAAAGCTAGCAGATGCCAACTGCAACACACCCGCTGAAATAGACATTCTATTAGGCAGCGATCTCATACCTCAGATAATACTCGAGGGTGTTGAGAAAATTTCAAACAAACTATTGGCACAAAATACTATTTTTGGGTGGATCCTAAGTGGACTAGTTTCGGAACCAGTTACCACCATGACCACTCAGGTTGAGGAAATCTCAAACGAATACCTCAGTTAACAATAATACCATTACTCTAATTTCTCCCTAAGCGGATAAGAGAATTAAAGCAGAAGCTATTGTCTTACCGCAACTAACAAATATGCTTCCAAGCTATCATATAAATAGCAAGCATTGGCAAAAGCTTTCACACCTAAAGCTAGCAGATGCCAACTGCAACACCCCCGCTCAAATAGACATTCTATTAGGCAGCGATCTCATACCTCAGATAATACTCGCGGGTGTTGAGAAAATTTCAAACAAACTATTGGCACAAAATACTATTTTTGGGTGGATCCTAAGTTTACTAGTTTCGGAACCAGTTACCACCATGACCACTCAGGTTGAGGAAATCTCAAACGAATACCTCAGTTAACAATAATCCCATTACTCTAATTTCCCCCTAAGCGGATAAGAGAATTAAAGCAGAAGCTATTGTCTTACCGCAACTAACAAATATGCTTCCAAGCTATCATATAAATAGCAAGCATTGGCAAAAGCTTTCACACCTAAAGCTAGCAGATCCCAACTGCAACACCCCCGCTCAAATAGACATTCTATTCGGCAGCGATCTCATACCTCAGATAATACTCGAGGGTGTTGAGAAAATTTCAAACAAACTATTGGCACAAAATACTATTTTTGGGTGGATCCTAAGTTTACTAGTTTCGGAACCAGTTACCACCATGACCACTCAGGTTGAGGAAATCTCAAACGAATACCTCAGTTCACAACAACCCCATTACTCTAATTTCCCCCCAAGTGGATAAGAGAATTAAAGCAGAAGCTATAGTCTTACCGCAACTAACAAATATGCTTCCAAGCTATCATATAAATAGCAAGCATTGGCAAAAGCTTTCAAACCTAAAGCTAGCAGATCCCAACTGCAACACCTCCGCTCAAATAGACATTCAATTAGGCAGCCATCTCATACCTCAGATAATACTCGAGGGTGTTGAGAAAATTTCAAACAAACTATTGGCACAAAATACTATTTTTGGGTGGATCCTAAGTGGACTAGTTTCGGAACCAGTTACCACCATGACCACTCAGGTTGAGGAAATCTCAAACGAATACCTCAGTTCACAATAATCCCATTACTCTAATTTCCCCCCAAGCGGATAAGAGAATTAAAGCAGAAGCTATAGTCTTACCGCAACTAACAAATATGCTTCCAAGCTATCATATAAATAGCAAGCATTGGCAAAAGGTTTCACACCTAAAGCTAGCAGATGCCAACTGCAACACCTCCGCTCAAATAGACATTCTATTAGGCAGCGATCTCATACCTCAGATAATACTCGAGGGTGTTGAGAAAATTTCAAACAAACTATTGGCACAAAATACTATTTTTGGGTGGATCCTAAGTGTACTAGTTTCGGAACCAGTTACCACCATGACCACTCAGGTTGAGGAAATCTCAAACGAATACCTCAGTTCACAATAATCCCATTACTCTAATTTCCCCCCAAGCGGATAAGAGAATTAAAGCAGAAGCTATAGTCTTACCGCAACTAACAAATATGCTTCCAAGCTATCATATAAATAGCAAGCATTGGCAAAAGGTTTCACACCTAAAGCTAGCAGATCCCAACTGCAACACCCCCGCTCAAATAGACATTCTATTAGGCAGCGATCTCATACCTCAGATAATACTTGAGGGTGTTGAGAAAATTTCAAACAAACTATTGGCACAAAATACTATTTTTGGGTGGATCCTAAGTGGACTAGTTTGGGAAACAGCTACCACCATGACCACTCAGGTTGAGGAAATCTCAAATGAATTCCTCAATTTCAAACAAACTATTGGCACAAAATACTATTTTTGGGTGGATCCTAAGTGGACTAGTTTCGGAACCAGTTACCACCATGACCACTCAGGTTGAGGAAATCTCAAACGAATACCTCAGTTCACAATAATCCCATTACTCTAATTTCCCCCCAAGCGAATAAGAGAATTAAAGCAGAAGCTATAGTCTTACCGCAACTAACAAATATGCTTCCCAGCTATCATATAAATAGCAAGCATTGGCAAAAGGTTTCACACCTAAAGCTAGCAGATCCCAACTGCAACACCCCCGCTCAAATAGACATTCTATTAGGCAGCGATCTCATACCTCAGATAATACTCGAGGGTGTTGAGAAAATTTCAAACAAACTATTGGCACAAAATACTATTTTTGGGTGGATCCTAAGTGGACTAGTTTCGGAACCAGTTACCACCATGACCACTCAGGTTGAGGAAATCTCAAACGAGTACTTCAGTTCACAATAATCCCATTACTCTAATTTCCCCCTAAGCGGATAAGAGAATTAAAGCAGAAGCTATAGTCTTACCGCAACTAACAAATATGCTTCCAAGCTATCATATAAATAGCAAGCATTGGCAAAAGCTTTCAAATCTAAAGCTAGCAGATCCCAACTGCAACACCCCCGCTCAAATAGACATTCTATTAGGCAGCGATCTCATACCTCAGATAATACTTGAGGGTGTTGAGAAAATTTCAAACAAACTATTGGCACAAAATACTATTTTTGAGTGGATCCTAAGTGGACTAGTTTCGGAACCAGTTACCACCATGACCACTCAGGTTGAGGAAATCTCAAACGAATACCTCAGTTCACAATAATCCCATTACTCTAATTTCCCCCTAAGCGGATAAGAGAATTAAAGCAGAAGCTATAGTCTTACCGCAACTAACAAATATGCTTCCAAGCTCTCATATAAATAGCAAGCATTGGCAAAACCTTTCAAACCTAAAGCTAGCAGATCCCAACTGCAACACCCCCGCTCAAATAGACATTCTATTAGGCAGCGATCTCATACCTCAGATAATACTCGAGGGTGTTGAGAAAATTTCAAACAAACTATTTGCACAAAATACTATTTTTGGGTGGATCCTAAGTGGACTAGTTTCGGAACCAGTTACCACCATGACCACTCAGGTTGAGGAAATCTCAAACGAATACCTCAGTTCACAATAATCCCATTACTCTAATTTCCCCCCAAGCGGATAAGAGAATTAAAGCAGAAGCTATAGTCTTACCGCAACTAACAAATATGCTTCCAAGCTATCATATAAATAGCAAGCATTGGCAAAAGCTTTCACACCTAAAGCTAGCAGATCCCAACTGCAACACCTCCGCTCAAATAGACATTCTATTAGGCAGCGATCTCATACCTCAGATAATACTCGAGGGTGTTGAGAAAATTTCAAACAAACTATTGGCACAAAATACTATTTTTGGGTGGATCCTAAGTGGACTAGTTTCGGAACCAGTTACCACCATGACCACTCAGGTTGAGGAAATCTCAAACGAATACCTCAGTTCACAATAATCCCATTACTCTAATTTCCCCCCAAGCGGATAAGAGAATTAAAGCAGAAGCTATAGTCTTACCGCAACTAACAAATATGCTTCCCAGCTATCATATAAATAGCAAGCATTGGCAAAAGGTTTCACACCTAAAGCTAGCAGATCCCAACTGCAACACCCCCGCTCAAATAGACTTTTTATTAGGCAGAGATCTCATACCTCAAATAATACTCGAGGGTGTTGAGAAAATTTCAAACAAACTATTGGCACAAAATACTATTTTTGGGTGGATCCTAAGTGGACTAGTTTCGGAACCAGTTACCACCATGACCACTCAGGTTGAGGAAATCTCAAACGAATACCTCAGTTCACAATAACCCCATTACTCTAATTTCCCCCCAAGCGGATAAGAGAATTAAAGCAGAAGCTATAGTCTTACCGCAACTAACAAATATGCTTCCAAGCTATCATATAAATAGCAAGCATTGGCAAAATGTTTCACACCTAAAGCTAGCAGATCCCAACTGCAACACCCCCGCTCAAATAGACATTCTATTAGGCAGCGATCTCATACCTCAGATAATACTCGAGGGTGTTGAGAAAATTTCAAACAAACTATTGGCACAAAATACTATTTTTGGGTGGATCCTAAGTGGACTAGTTTCGGAACCAGTTACCACCATGACCACTCAGGTTGAGGAAATCTCAAACGAATACCTCAGTTCACAATAATCCCATTACTCTAATTTCCCCCTAAGCGGATAAGAGAATTAAAGCAGAAGCTATAGTCTTACCGCAACTAACAAATATGCTTCCAAGCTATCATATAAATAGCAAGCATTGGCAATAGCTTTCAAACCTAAAGCTAGCAGATCCCAACTGCAACACCCCCGCTCAAATAGACATTCTATTAGGCAGCGATCTCATACCTCAGATAATACTGAAGGGTGTTGAGAAAATTTCAAACAAACTATTGGCACAAAATACTATTTTTGGGTGGATCCTAAGTGGACTAGTTTCGGAACCAGTTACCACCATGACCACTCAGGTTGAGGAAATCTCAAACGAATACCTCAGTTCACAATAATCCCATTACTCTAATTTCCCCCTAAGCGGATAAGAGAATTAAAGCAGAAGCTATAGTCTTACCGCAACTAACAAATATGCTTCCAAGCTCTCATATAAATAGCAAGCATTGGCAAAAGCTTTCAAACCTAAAGCTAGCAGATCCCAACTGCAACACCCCCGCTCAAATAGACATTCTATTAGGCAGCGATCTCATACCTCAGATAATACTCGAGGGTGTTGAGAAAATTTCAAACAAACTATTGGCACAAAATACTATTTTAGGGTGGATCCTAAGTGGACTAGTTTCGGAACCAGTTACCACCATGACCACTCAGGTTGAGGAAATCTCATACGAATACCTCAGTTCACAATAATCCCATTACTCTAATTTCCCCCTAAGCGGATAAGAGAATTAAAGCAGAAGCTA
The DNA here is from genome assembly GCF_042242935.1 of Bactrocera oleae. Lineage (NCBI taxonomy): Eukaryota > Metazoa > Arthropoda > Insecta > Diptera > Tephritidae > Bactrocera > Bactrocera oleae. The sequence goes on along the minus strand of NC_091541.1, from coordinate 11,113,711 downwards.
TAGTCTTACCGCAACTAACAAATATGCTTCCAAGCTACCATATAAATAGCAAGCATTGGCAAAAGCTTTCAAACCTAAAGCTAGCAGATCCCAACTGCAACACCTCCGCTCAAATAGACATTCTATTAGGCAGCCATCTCATACCTCAGATAATACTCGAGGGTGTTGAGAAAATTTCAAACAAACTATTGGCACAAAATACTATTTTTGGGTGGATCTTATGTGGACTAGTTTCGGAACCAGTTACCACCATGACCACTCAGGTTGAGGAAATCTCAAACGAATACCTCAGTTCACAATAATCCCATTACTCTAATTTCCCCCCAAGCGGATAAGAGAATTAAAGCAGAAGCTATAGTCTTACCGCAACTAACAAATATGCTTCCAAGCTATCATATAAATAGCAAGCATTGGCAAAAGGTTTCACACCTAAAGCTAGCAGATCCCAACTGCAACACCCCCGCTCAAATAGACATTCTATTAGGCAGCGATCTCATACCTCAGATAATACTTGAGGGTGTTGAGAAAATTTCAAACAAACTATTGGCACAAAATACTATTTTTGGGTGGATCCTAAGTGGACTAGTTTCGGAAACAGTTTCCACCATGACCACTCAGGTTGAGGAAATCTCAAACGAATACCTCAGTTCACAATAACCCCATTACTCTAATTTCCCCCCAAGCGGATAAGAGAATTAAAGCAGAAGCTATAGTCTTACCGCAACTAACAAATATGCTTCCAAGCTATCATATAAATAGCAAGCATTGGCAAAATGTTTCACACCTAAAGCTAGCAGATCCCAACTGCAACACCCCCGCTCAAATAGACATTCTATTAGGCAGCGATCTCATACCTCAGATAATACTCGAGGGTGTTGAGAAAATTTCAAACAAACTATTGGCACAAAATACTATTTTTGGGTGGATCCTAAGTGGACTAGTTTCGGAACCAGTTACCACCATGACCACTCAGGTTGAGGAAATCTCAAACGAATACCTCAGTTCACAATAATCCCATTACTCTAATTTCCCCCTAAGCGGATAAGAGAATTAAAGCAGAAGCTATAGTCTTACCGCAACTAACAAATATGCTTCCAAGCTATCATATAAATAGCAAGCATTGGCAATAGCTTTCAAACCTAAAGCTAGCAGATCCCAACTGCAACACCCCCGCTCAAATAGACATTCTATTAGGCAGCGATCTCATACCTCAGATAATACTGAAGGGTGTTGAGAAAATTTCAAACAAACTATTGGCACAAAATACTATTTTTGGGTGGATCCTAAGTGGACTAGTTTCGGAACCAGTTACCACCATGACCACTCAGGTTGAGGAAATCTCAAACGAATACCTCAGTTCACAATAATCCCATTACTCTAATTTCCCCCTAAGCGGATAAGAGAATTAAAGCAGAAGCTATAGTCTTACCGCAACTAACAAATATGCTTCCAAGCTCTCATATAAATAGCAAGCATTGGCAAAAGCTTTCAAACCTAAAGCTAGCAGATCCCAACTGCAACACCCCCGCTCAAATAGACATTCTATTAGGCAGCGATCTCATACCTCAGATAATACTCGAGGGTGTTGAGAAAATTTCAAACAAACTATTGGCACAAAATACTATTTTTGGGTGGATCCTAAGTGGACTAGTTTCGGAACCAGTTACCACCATGACCACTCAGGTTGAGGAAATCTCAAACGAATACCTCAGTTCACAATAATCCCATTACTCTAATTTCCCCCTAAGCGGATAAGAGAATTAAAGCAGAAGCTATAGTCTTACCGCAACTAACAAATATGCTTCCAAGCTATCATATAAATAGCAAGCATTGGCAATAGCTTTCAAACCTAAAGCTAGCAGATCCCAACTGCAACACCCCCGCTCAAATAGACATTCTATTAGGCAGCGATCTCATACCTCAGATAATACTGAAGGGTGTTGAGAAAATTTCAAACAAACTATTGGCACAAAATACTATTTTTGGGTGGATCCTAAGTGGACTAGTTTCGGAACCAGTTACCACCATGACCACTCAGGTTGAGGAAATCTCAAACGAATACCTCAGTTCACAATAATCCCATTACTCTAATTTCCCCCTAAGCGGATAAGAGAATTAAAGCAGAAGCTATAGTCTTACCGCAACTAACAAATATGCTTCCAAGCTCTCATATAAATAGCAAGCATTGGCAAAAGCTTTCAAACCTAAAGCTAGCAGATCCCAACTGCAACACCCCCGCTCAAATAGACATTCTATTAGGCAGCGATCTCATACCTCAGATAATACTCGAGGGTGTTGAGAAAATTTCAAACAAACTATTGGCACAAAATACTATTTTAGGGTGGATCCTAAGTGGACTAGTTTCGGAACCAGTTACCACCATGACCACTCAGGTTGAGGAAATCTCATACGAATACCTCAGTTCACAATAATCCCATTACTCTAATTTCCCCCTAAGCGGATAAGAGAATTAAAGCAGAAGCTATAGTCTTACCGCAACTAACAAATATGCTTCCAAGCTACCATATAAATAGCAAGCATTGGCAAAAGCTTTCAAACCTAAAGCTAGCAGATCCCAACTGCAACACCTCCGCTCAAATAGACATTCTATTAGGCAGCCATCTCATACCTCAGATAATACTCGAGGGTGTTGAGAAAATTTCAAACAAACTATTGGCACAAAATACTATTTTTGGGTGGATCTTATGTGGACTAGTTTCGGAACCAGTTACCACCATGACCACTCAGGTTGAGGAAATCTCAAACGAATACCTCAGTTCACAATAATCCCATTACTCTAATTTCCCCCCAAGCGGATAAGAGAATTAAAGCAGAAGCTATAGTCTTACCGCAACTAACAAATATGCTTCCAAGCTATCATATAAATAGCAAGCATTGGCAAAAGGTTTCACACCTAAAGCTAGCAGATCCCAACTGCAACACCCCCGCTCAAATAGACATTCTATTAGGCAGCGATCTCATACCTCAGATAATACTTGAGGGTGTTGAGAAAATTTCAAACAAACTATTGGCACAAAATACTATTTTTGGGTGGATCCTAAGTGGACTAGTTTCGGAAACAGTTTCCACCATGACCACTCAGGTTGAGGAAATCTCAAACGAATACCTCAGTTCACAATAATCCCATTACTCTAATTTCCCCCTAAGCGGATAAGAGAATTAAAGCAGAAGCTATAGTCTTACCGCAACTAACAAATATGCTTCCAAGCTATCATATAAATAGCAAGCATTGGCAATAGCTTTCAAACCTAAAGCTAGCAGATCCCAACTGCAACACCCCCGCTCAAATAGACATTCTATTAGGCAGCGATCTCATACCTCAGATAATACTTGAGGGTGTTGAGAAAATTTCAAACAAACTATTGGCACAAAATACTATTTTTGGGTGGATCCTAAGTGGACTAGTTTCGGAAACAGTTACCACCATGGCCACTCAGGTTGAGGAAATCTCAAACGAATACCTCAGTTCACAATAATCCCATTACTCTAATTTCCCCCTAAGCGGATAAGAGAATTAAAGCAGAAGCTATAGTCTTACCGCAACTAACAAATATGCTTCCAAGCTATCATATAAATAGCAAGCATTGGCAAAAGCTTTCAAACCTAAGGCTAGCAGATCCCAACTGCAACACCCCCGCTCAAATAGACATTCTATTAGGCAGCGATCTCATACTTCAGATAATACTTGAGGGTGTTGAGAAAATTCCAAACAAACTATTGGCACAAAATACTATTTTTGGGTGGATCCTAAGTGGACTAGTTTCGGAACCAGTTACCACCATGACCACTCAGGTTGAGGAAATCTCAAACGAATACCTCAGTTCACAATAATCCCATTGCTCTAATTTCCCCCTAAGCGGATAAGTGAATTAAAGCAGAAGCTATAGTCTTACCGCAACTAACAAATATGCTTCCAAGCTCTCATATAAATAGCAAGCATTGGCAAAAGCTTTCAAACCTAAAGCTAGCAGATCCCAACTGCAACACCCCCGCTCAAATAGACATTCTATTAGGCAGCGATCTCATACCTCAGATAATACTCGAGGGTGTTGAGAAAATTTCAAACAAACTATTGGCACAAAATACTATTTTTGGGTGGATCCTAAGTGGACTAGTTTCGGAACCAGTTACCACCATGACCACTCAGGTTGAGGAAATCTCAAACGAATACCTCAGTTCACAATAATCCCATTACTCTAATTTCCCCCCAAGCGGATAAGAGAATTAAAGCAGAAGCTATAGTCTTACCGCAACTAACAAATATGCTTCCAAGCTATCATATAAATAGCAAGCATTGGCAAAAGCTTTCACACCTAAAGCCAGCAGATCCCAACTGCAACACCTCCGCTCAAATAGACATTCTATTAGGCAGCGATCTCATACCTCAGATAATACTCGAGGGTGTTGAGAAAATTTCAAACAAACTATTGGCACAAAATACTATTTTTGGGTGGATCCTAAGTGGACTAGTTTCGGAACCAGTTACCACCATGACCACTCAGGTTGAGGAAATCTCAAACGAATACCTCAGTTCACAATAATCCCATTACTCTAATTTCCCCCCAAGCGGATAAGAGAATTAAAGCAGAAGCTATAGTCTTACCGCAACTAACAAATATGCTTCCCAGCTATCATATAAATAGCAAGCATTGGCAAAAGGTTTCACACCTAAAGCTAGCAGATCCCAAATACAACACCCCCGCTCAAATAGACATTCTATTAGGCAGCGATCTCATACCTCAGATAATACTCGAGGGTGTTGAGAAAATTTCAAACAAACTATTGGCACAAAATACTATTTTTGGGTGGATCCTAAGTGGACTAGTTTCGGAACCAGTTACCACCATGACCACTCAGGTTGAGGAAATCTCAAACGAATACCTCAGTTCACAATAATCCCATTACTCTAATTTCCCCCTAAGCGGATAAGAGAATTAAAGCAGAAGCTATAGTCTTACCGCAACTAACAAATATGCTTCCAAGCTATCATATAAATAGCAAGCATTGGCAATAGCTTTCAAACCTAAAGCTAGCAGATCCCAACTGCAACACCCCCGCTCAAATAGACATTCTATTAGGCAGCGATCTCATACCTCAGATAATACTGGAGGGTGTTGAGAAAATTTCAAACAAACTATTGGCACAAAATACTATTTTTGGGTGGATCCTAAGTGGACTAGTTTCGGAACCAGTTACCACCATGACCACTCAGGTTGAGGAAATCTCAAACGAATACCTCAGTTCACAATAATCCCATTACTCTAATTTCCCCCCAAGCGGATAAGAGAATTAAAGCAGAAGCTATAGTCTTACCGCAACTAACAAATATGCTTCCAAGCTATCATATAAATAGCAAGCATTGGCAAAATGTTTCACACCTAAAGCTAGCAGATCCCAACTGCAACACCCCCGCTCAAATAGACATTCTATTAGGCAGCGATCTCATACCTCAGATAATACTCGAGGGTGTTGAGAAAATTTCAAACAAACTATTGGCACAAAATACTATTTTTGGGTGGATCCTAAGTGGACTAGTTTCGGAACCAGTTACCACCATGACCACTCAGGTTGAGGAAATCTCAAACGAATACCTCAGTTCACAATAATCCCATTACTCTAATTTCCCCCTAAGCGGATAAGAGAATTAAAGCAGAAGCTATAGTCTTACCGCAACTAACAAATATGCTTCCAAGCTATCATATAAATAGCAAGCATTGGCAATAGCTTTCAAACCTAAAGCTAGCAGATCCCAACTGCAACACCCCCGCTCAAATAGACATTCTATTAGGCAGCGATCTCATACCTCAGATAATACTGAAGGGTGTTGAGAAAATTTCAAACAAACTATTGGCACAAAATACTATTTTTGGGTGGATCCTAAGTGGACTAGTTTCGGAACCAGTTACCACCATGACCACTCAGGTTGAGGAAATCTCAAACGAATACCTCAGTTCACAATAATCCCATTACTCTAATTTCCCCCTAAGCGGATAAGAGAATTAAAGCAGAAGCTATAGTCTTACCGCAACTAACAAATATGCTTCCAAGCTCTCATATAAATAGCAAGCATTGGCAAAAGCTTTCAAACCTAAAGCTAGCAGATCCCAACTGCAACACCCCCGCTCAAATAGACATTCTATTAGGCAGCGATCTCATACCTCAGATAATACTCGAGGGTGTTGAGAAAATTTCAAACAAACTATTGGCACAAAATACTATTTTAGGGTGGATCCTAAGTGGACTAGTTTCGGAACCAGTTACCACCATGACCACTCAGGTTGAGGAAATCTCATACGAATACCTCAGTTCACAATAATCCCATTACTCTAATTTCCCCCTAAGCGGATAAGAGAATTAAAGCAGAAGCTATAGTCTTACCGCAACTAACAAATATGCTTCCAAGCTACCATATAAATAGCAAGCATTGGCAAAAGCTTTCAAACCTAAAGCTAGCAGATCCCAACTGCAACACCTCCGCTCAAATAGACATTCTATTAGGCAGCCATCTCATACCTCAGATAATACTCGAGGGTGTTGAGAAAATTTCAAACAAACTATTGGCACAAAATACTATTTTTGGGTGGATCTTATGTGGACTAGTTTCGGAACCAGTTACCACCATGACCACTCAGGTTGAGGAAATCTCAAACGAATACCTCAGTTCACAATAATCCCATTACTCTAATTTCCCCCCAAGCGGATAAGAGAATTAAAGCAGAAGCTATAGTCTTACCGCAACTAACAAATATGCTTCCAAGCTATCATATAAATAGCAAGCATTGGCAAAAGGTTTCACACCTAAAGCTAGCAGATCCCAACTGCAACACCCCCGCTCAAATAGACATTCTATTAGGCAGCGATCTCATACCTCAGATAATACTTGAGGGTGTTGAGAAAATTTCAAACAAACTATTGGCACAAAATACTATTTTTGGGTGGATCCTAAGTGGACTAGTTTCGGAAACAGTTTCCACCATGACCACTCAGGTTGAGGAAATCTCAAACGAATACCTCAGTTCACAATAATCCCATTACTCTAATTTCCCCCTAAGCGGATAAGAGAATTAAAGCAGAAGTTATAGTCTTACCGCAACTAACAAATATGCTTCCAAGCTATCATATAAATAGCAAGCATTGGCAAAAGCTTTCAAACCTAAGGCTAGCAGATCCCAACTGCAACACCCCCGCTCAAATAGACATTCTATTAGGCAGCGATCTCATACTTCAGATAATACTTGAGGGTGTTGAGAAAATTCCAAACAAACTATTGGCACAAAATACTATTTTTGGGTGGATCCTAAGTGGACTAGTTTCGGAACCAGTTACCACCATGACCACTCAGGTTGAGGAAATCTCAAACGAATACCTCAGTTCACAATAATCCCATTACTCTAATTTCCCCCTAAGCGGATAAGTGAATTAAAGCAGAAGCTATAGTCTTACCGCAACTAACAAATATGCTTCCAAGCTCTCATATAAATAGCAAGCATTGGCAAAAGCTTTCAAACCTAAAGCTAGCAGATCCCAACTGCAACACCCCCGCTCAAATAGACATTCTATTAGGCAGCGATCTCATACCTCAGATAATACTCGAGGGTGTTGAGAAAATTTCAAACAAACTATTGGCACAAAATACTATTTTTGGGTGGATCCTAAGTGGACTAGTTTCGGAACCAGTTACCACCATGACCACTCAGGTTGAGGAAATCTCAAACGAATACCTCAGTTCACAATAATCCCATTACTCTAATTTCCCCCCAAGCGGATAAGAGAATTAAAGCAGAAGCTATAGTCTTACCGCAACTAACAAATATGCTTCCAAGCTATCATATAAATAGCAAGCATTGGCAAAAGGTTTCACACCTAAAGCTAGCAGATGCCAACTGCAGCACCCCCGCTCAAATAGACATTCTATTAGGCAGCGATCTCATACCTCAGATAATACTTGAGGGTGTTGAGAAAATTTCAAACAAACTATTGGCACAAAATACTATTTTTGGGTGGATCCTAAGTGGACTAGTTTCGGAAACAGTTACCACCATGACCACTCAGGTTGAGGAAATCTCAAACGAATACCTCAGTTCACAATAATCCCATTACTCTAATTTCCCCCCAAGCGGATAAGAGAATTAAAGCAGAAGCTATAGTCTTACCGCAACTAACAAATATGCTTCCAAGCTATCATATAAATAGCAAGCATTGGCAAAAGCTTTCACACCTAAAGCTAGCAGATCCCAACTGCAACACCTCCGCTCAAATAGACATTCTATTAGGCAGCGATCTCATACCTCAGATAATACTCGAGGGTGTTGAGAAAATTTCAAACAAACTATTGGCACAAAATACTATTTTTGGGTGGATCCTAAGTGGACTAGTTTCGGAACCAGTTACCACCATGACCACTCAGGTTGAGGAAATCTCAAACGAATACCTCAGTTCACAATAATCCCATTACTCTAATTTCCCCCCAAGCGGATAAGAGAATTAAAGCAGAAGCTATAGTCTTACCGCAACTAACAAATATGCTTCCCAGCTATCATATAAATAGCAAGCATTGGCAAAAGGTTTCACACCTAAAGCTAGCAGATCCCAAATGCAACACCCCCGCTCAAATAGACATTCTATTAGGCAGCGATCTCATACCTCAGATAATACTCGAGGGTGTTGAGAAAATTTCAAACAAACTATTGGCACAAAATACTATTTTTGGGTGGATCCTAAGTGGACTAGTTTCGGAACCAGTTACCACCATGACCACTCAGGTTGAGGAAATCTCAAACGAATACCTCAGTTCACAATAATCCCATTACTCTAATTTCCCCCTAAGCGGATAAGAGAATTAAAGCAGAAGCTATAGTCTTACCGCAACTAACAAATATGCTTCCAAGCTATCATATAAATAGCAAGCATTGGCAATAGCTTTCAAACCTAAAGCTAGCAGATCCCAACTGCAACACCCCCGCTCAAATAGACATTCTATTAGGCAGCGATCTCATACCTCAGATAATACTGGAGGGTGTTGAGAAAATTTCAAACAAACTATTGGCACAAAATACTATTTTTGGGTGGATCCTAAGTGGACTAGTTTCGGAACCAGTTACCACCATGACCACTCAGGTTGAGGAAATCTCAAACGAATACCTCAGTTCACAATAATCCCATTACTCTAATTTCCCCCTAAGCGGATAAGAGAATTAAAGCAGAAGCTATAGTGTTACCGCAACTAACAAATATGCTTCCAAGCTCTCATATAAATAGCAAGCATTGGCAAAAGCTTTCAAACCTAAAGCTAGCAGATCCCAACTGCAACACCCCCGCTCAAATAGACATTCTATTAGGCAGCGATCTCATACCTCAGATAATACTCGAGGGTGTTGAGAAAATTTCAAACAAACTATTGGCACAAAATACTATTTTAGGGTGGATCCTAAGTGGACTAGTTTCGGAACCAGTTACCACCATGACCACTCAGGTTGAGGAAATCTCAAACGAATACCTCAGTTCACAATAATCCCATTACTCTAATTTCCCCCCAAGCGGATAAGAGAATTAAAGCAGAAGCTATAGTCTTACCGCAACTAACAAATATGCTTCCAAGCTATCATATAAATAGCAAGCATTGGCAAAAGCTTTCAAACCTAAAGCTAGCAGATCCCAACTGCAACACCTCCGCTCAAATAGACATTCTATTAGGCAGCCATCTCATACCTCAGATAATACTCGAGGGTGTTGAGAAAATTTCAAACAAACTATTGGCACAAAATACTATTTTTGGGTGGATCCTAAGTGGACTAGTTTCGGAACCAGTTACCACCATGACCACTCAGGTTGAGGAAATCTCAAACGAATACCTCAGTTCACAATAATCTCATTACTCTAATTTCCCCCTAAGCGGATAAGAGAATTAAAGCAGAAGCTATAGTCTTACCGCAACTAACAAATATGCTTCCAAGCTATCATATAAATAGCAAGCATTGGCAAAAGGTTTCACACCTAAAGCTAGCAGATGCCAACTGCAGCACCCCCGCTCAAATAGACATTCTATTAGGCAGCGATCTCATACCTCAGATAATACTTGAGGGTGTTGAGAAAATTTCAAACAAACTATTGGCACAAAATACTATTTTTGGGTGGATCCTAAGTGGACTAGTTTCGGAAACAGTTACCACCATGACCACTCAGGTTGAGGAAATCTCAAACGAATACCTCAGTTCACAATAATCCCATTACTCTAATTTCCCCCTAAGCGGATAAGAGAATTAAAGCAGAAGCTATAGTCTTACCGCAACTAACAAATATGCTTGCAAGCTATCATATAAATAGCAAGCATTGGCAAAAGGTTTCACACCTAAAGCTAGCAGATCCCAACTGCAACACCCCCGCTCAAATAGACATTCTATTAGGCAGCGATCTCATACCTCAGATAATACTTGAGGGTGTTGAGAAAATTTCAAACAAACTATTGGCACAAAATACTATTTTTGGGTGGATCCTAAGTGGACTAGTTTCGGAAACAGTTACCACCATGACCACTCAGGTTGAGGAAATCTCAAACGAATACCTCAGTTCCCAATAATCCCATTACTCTAATTTCCCCCTAAGCGGATAAGAGAATTAAAGCAGAAGCTATAGTCTTACCGCAACTAACAAATATGCTTCCAAGCTATCATATAAATAGCAAGCATTGGCAATAGCTTTCAAACCTAAAGCTAGCAGATCCCAACTGCAACACCCCCGCTCAAATAGACATTCTATTAGGCAGCGATCTCATACCTCAGATAATACTGGAGGGTGTTGAGAAAATTTCAAACAAACTATTGGCACAAAATACTATTTTTGGGTGGATCCTAAGTGGACTAGTTTCGGAACCAGTTACCACCATGACCACTCAGGTTGAGGAAATCTCAAACGAATACCTCAGTTCACAATAATCCCATTACTCTAATTTCCCCCTAAGCGGATAAGAGAATTAAAGCAGAAGCTATAGTCTTACCGCAACTAACAAATATGCTTCCAAACTCTCATATAAATAGCAAGCATTGGCAAAAGCTTTCAAACCTAAAGCTAGCAGATCCCAACTGCAACACCCCCGCTCAAATAGACATTCTATTAGGCAGCGATCTCATACCTCAGATAAAACTCGAGGGTGTTGAGAAAATTTCAAACAAACTATTGGCACAAAATACAATTTTTGGGTGGATCCTAAGTGGACTAGTTTCGGAACCAGTTACCACCATGACCACTCAGGTTGAGGAAATCTCAAACGAATACGTCAGTTCACAATAATCCCATTACTCTAATTTCTCCCCAAGCGGATAAGAGAATTAAAGCAGAAGCTATAGTCTTACCGCAACTAACAAATATGCTTCCAAGCTATCATATAAATAGCAAGCATTGGCAAAAGCTTTCACACCTAAAGCTAGCAGATCCCAACTGCAACACCTCCGCTCAAATAGACATTCTATTAGGCAGCGATCTCATACCTCAGATAATACTCGAGGGTGTTGAGAAAATTTCAAACAAACTATTGGCACAAAATACTATTTTTGGGTGGATCCTAAGTGGACTAGTTTCGGAACCAGTTACCACCATGACCACTCAGGTTGAAGAAATCTCAAACGAATACCTCAGTTCACAATAATCTCATTACTCTAATTTCCCCCCAAGCGGATAAGAGAATTAAAGCAGAAGCTATAGTCTTACCGCAACTAACAAATATGCTTCCAAGCTATCATATAAATAGCAAGCATTGGCAAAAGGTTTCACACCTAAAGCTAGCAGATGCCAACTGCAACACCTCCGCTCAAATAGACATTCTATTAGGCAGCGATCTCATACCTCAGATAATACTTGAGGGTGTTGAGAAAATTTCAAACAAACTATTGGCACAAAATACTATTTTTGGGTGGATCCTAAGTGGACTAGTTTCGGAAACAGTTACCACCATGACCACTCAGGTTGAGGAAATCTCAAATGAATACCTCAATTTCAAACAAACTATTGGCACAAAATACTATTTTTGGGTGGATCCTAAGTGGACTAGTTTCGGAACCAGTTACCACCATGACCACTCAGGTTGAGGAAATCTCAAACGAATACCTCAGTTCACAATAATCCCATTACTCTAATTTCCCCCCAAGCGGATAAGAGAATTAAAGCAGAAGCTATAGTCTTACCGCAACTAACAAATATGCTTCCAAGCTATCATATAAATAGCAAGCATTGGCAAAAGGTTTCACACCTAAAGCTAGCAGATCCCAACTGCAACACTTTCGCTCAAATAGACATTCTATTAGGCAGTGATCTCATACCTCAGATAATACTCGAGGGTGTTGAGAAAATTTCAAACGAAATATTGGCACAAAATACTATTTTTGGGTGGATCCTAAGTGGACTAGTATCGGAACCAGTTACCACCATGACCACTCAGGTTGAGGAAATCTCAAACGAATACCTCAGTTCACAATAATCCCATTACTCTAATTTCCCCCCAAGCGGATAAGAGAATTAAAGCAGAAGCTATAGTCTTACCGCAACTAACAAATATGCTTCCAAGCTATCATATAAATAGCAAGCATTGGCAAAAGCTTTCAAACCTAAAGCTAGCAGATGCCAACTGCAACACCTCCGCTCAAATAGACATTCTATTAGGCAGCGATCTCATACCTCAGATAATACTTGAGGGTGTTGAGAAAATTTCAAACGAAATATAGGCACAAAATACTATTTTTGGGTGGATCCTAAGTGGACTAGTATCGGAACCAGTTACCACCATGACCACTCAGGTTGAGGAAATCTCAAACGAATACCAGAGTTCACAATAATCCCATTACTCTAATTTCCCCCCAAGCGGATAAGAGAATTAAAGCAGAAGCTATAGTCTTACCGCAACTAACAAATATGCTTCCAAGCTATCATATAAATAGCAAGCATTGGCAAAAGGTTTCACACCTAAAGCTAGCAGATGCCAACTGCAACACCTCCGCTCAAATAGACATTCTATTAGGCAGCGATCTCATACCTCAGATAATACTTGAGGGTGTTGAGAAAATTTCAAACAAACTATTGGCACAAAATACTATTTTTGGGTGGATCCTAAGTGGACTAGTTTCGGAAACAGTTACCACCATGACCACTCAGGTTGAGGAAATCTCAAATGAATACCTCAATTTCAAACAAACTATTGGCACAAAATACTATTTTTGGGTGGATCCTAAGTGGACTAGTTTCGGAACCAGTTACCACCATGACCACTCAGGTTGAGGAAATCTCAAACGAATACCTCAGTTCACAATAATCCCATTACTCTAATTTCCCCCCAAGCGGATAAGAGAATTAAAGCAGAAGCTATAGTCTTACCGCAACTAACAAATATGCTTCCAAGCTATCATATAAATAGCAAGCATTGGCAAAAGGTTTCACACCTAAAGCTAGCAGATCCCAACTGCAACACTTTCGCTCAAATAGACATTCTATTAGGCAGTGATCTCATACCTCAGATAATACTCGAGGGCGTTGAGAAAATTTCAAACAAACTATTGGCACAAAATACTATTTTTGGGTGGATCCTAAGTGGACTAGTTTCGGAACCAGTTACCACCATGACCACTCAGGTTGAGGAAATCTCAAACGAATACCTCAGTTCACAATAATCCCATTACTCTAATTTCCCCCCAAGCGGATAAGAGAATTAAAGCAGAAGCTATAGTCTTACCGCAACTAACAAATATGCTTCCAAGCTATCATATAAATAGCAAGCATTGGCAAAAGGTTTCACACCTAAAGCTAGCAGATCCCAACTGCAACACCCCCGCTCAAATGGACATTCTATTAGGCAGCGATCTCATACCTCAGATAAAACTTGAGTTTGTTGAGAAAATTTCAAACAAACTATTGGCACAAAATACTATTTTTGGGTGGATCCTAAGTGGACTAGTTTCGGAACCAGTTACCACCATGACCACTCAGGTTGAGGAAATCTCAAACGAATACCTCAGTTCACAATAATCCCATTACTCTAATTTCCCCCCAAGCGGATTAGAGAATTAAACCAGAAGCTATAGTCTTACCGCAACTAACAAATATGCCTCCAAGCTATCATATAAATAGCAAGCATTGGCAAAAGCTTTCAAACCTAAAGCTAGCAGATCCTAACTGCAACACCTCCGCTCAAATGGACATTCTATAAGGCAGCCTTCTCATACCTCAGATAATACTCGAGGGTGTTGAGAAAATTTCAAACGAAATATTGGCACAAAATACTATTTTTGGGTTGATCCTAAGTGGACTAGTATCGGAACCAGTTACCACCATGACCACTCAGGTTGAGGAAATCTCAAACGAATACCAGAGTTCACAATAATCCCATTACTCTAATTTCCCCCCAAGCGGATAAGAGAATTAAAGCAGAAGCTATAGTCTTACCGCAACTAACAAATATGCTTCCAAGCTATCATATAAATAGCAAGCATTGGCAAAAGCTTTCAAACCTAAAGCTAGCAGATCCTAAATGCAACACCTCCGCTCAAATAGACATTCTATTAGGCAGCCATCTCATACCTCAGATAATACTCGAGGGTGTTGAGAAAATTTCAAACAAACTATTGGCACAAAATACTATTTTTGGGTGGATCCTAAGTGGACTTGTATCGGAACCAGTTACCACCATGACCACTCAGGTTGAGGAAATCTCAAACGAATACCTCAGTTTACAATAATCCCATTACTCTAATTTCCCCCCAAGCGGATAAGAGAATTAAAGCAGAAGCTATAACCTTACTGCAACTAACAAATATGCTTCCAAGCTATCATATAAATAGCAAGCATTGGCAAAAGGTTTCATACCTAAAGCTAGCAGATGCCAACTGCAACACCCCCGCTGAAATAGACATTCTATTAGGCAGCGATCTCATACCTCAGATAATACTCGAGGGTGTTGAGAAAGTTTCAAACAAACTATTGGCACAAAATACTATTTTTGGGTGGATATTAAGTGGACTAGTTTCGGAACCAGTTACCACCATGACCACTCAGGTTGAGGAAATCTCAAACGAATACCTCAGTTCACAATAATCCCATTACTCTAATTTCCCCCCAAGCGGATAAGAGAATTAAAGCAGAAGCTATAGTCTTACCGCAACTAACAAATATGCTTCCAAGCTATCATATAAATAGCAAGCATTGGCAAAAGCTTTCACACCTAAAGCTAGCAGATCCCAACTGCAACACCTCCGCTCAAATAGACATTCTATTAGGCAGCGATCTCATACCTCAGATAATACTCGAGGGTGTTGAGAAAATTTCAAACAAACTATTGGCACAAAATACTATTTTAGGGTGGATCCTAAGTGGACTAGTTTCGGAACCAGTTACCACCATGACCACTCAGGTTGAGGAAATCTCAAACGAATACCTCAGTTCACAATAATCCCATTACTCTAATTTCCCCCCAAGCGGATAAGAGAATTAAAGCAGAAGCTATAGTCTTACCGCAACTAACAAATATGCTTCCAAGCTATCATATAAATAGCAAGCATTGGCAAAAGGTTTCACACCTAAAGCTAGTAGATCCCAACTGCAACACTCCCGCTCAAATAGACATTCTATTAGGCAGCGATCTCATACCTCAGATAATACTCGAGGGTGTTGAGAAAATTTCAAACAAACTATTGGCACAAAATACTATTTTTGGGTGGATCCTAAGTTTACTAGTTTCGGAACCAGTTACCACCATGACCACTCAGGTTGAGGAAATCTCAAACGAATACCTCAGTTCACAATCACTCCATTACTCTAATTTCCCCCCAAGCGGATAAGAGAATTAAAGCAGAAGCTATAGTCTTACCGCAACTAACAAATATGCTTCCAAGCTATCATAAAAATAGCAAGCATTGGCAAAAGCTTTCAAACCTAAAGTTAGCAGATCCCAACTGCAACACCTCCGCTCAAATAGACATTCTATTAGGCAGCCATCTCATACCTCAGATAATACTCGAGGGTGTTAAGAAAATTTCAAACAAACTATTGGCACAAAATACTCTTTTTGGGTGGATCCTAAGTGGACTAGTTTCGGAACCTGTTACCACCATGACCACTCAGGTTGAGGAAATCTCAAACGAATACCTCAGTTCACAATAATCCCATTACTCTAATTTCCCCCCAAGCGGATAAGAGAATTAAAGCAGAAGCTATAGTCTTACCACAACTAACAACTATGCTTCCAAGCTATCATAAAAATAGCAAGCATTGGCAAAAGCTTTCAAACCTAAAGTTAGCAGATCCCAACTGCAACACCTCCGCTCAAATAGACATTCTATTAGGCAGCCATCTCATACCTCAGATAATACTCGAGGGTGTTAAGAAAATTTCAAACAAACTATTGGCACAAAATACTATTTTTGGGTGGATCCTAAGTGGACTAGTTTCGGAACCAGTTACCACCATGACCACTCAGGTTGAGGAAATCTCAAACGAATACCTCAGTTCACAATAATCCCATTACTCTAATTTCCCCCCAAGCGGATAAGAGAATTAAAGCAGAAGCTATAGTCTTACCGCAACTAACAAATATGCTTCCAAGCTATCATATAAATAGCAATCATTAGCAAAAGCTTTCACACCTAAAGCTAGCAGATCCCAACTGCAACACCCCCGCTCAAATAGACATTCTATTAGGCAGCGATCTCATACCTCAGATAATACTCGAGGGAGTTGAGAAAATTTCAAACAAACTATTGGCACAAAATATTATTTTTGGGTGGATCCTAAGTGGACTAGTTTCGGAAACAGTTACCACCATGACCACTCAGGTTGAGGAAATCTCAAATGAATACCTCAATTTCAAACAAACTATTGGCACAAAATACTATTTTTGGGTGGATCCTAAGTGGACTAGTTTCGGAAACAGTTACCACCATGACAACTCAGGTTGAGGAAATCTCAAATGAATACCTCAATTTCAAACAAACTATTGGCACAAAATACTATTTTTGGGTGGATCCTAAGTGGACTAGTTTCGGAACCAGTTACCACCATGACCACTCAGGTTGAGGAAATCTCAAACG
This sequence comes from Bactrocera oleae, assembly GCF_042242935.1. Taxonomy (NCBI): domain Eukaryota; kingdom Metazoa; phylum Arthropoda; class Insecta; order Diptera; family Tephritidae; genus Bactrocera; species Bactrocera oleae. The sequence goes on along the minus strand of NC_091541.1, from coordinate 11,096,627 downwards.
AATACCTCAGTTCACAATATTCCCATTACTCTAATTTCCCCCCAAGCGGATAAGAGAATTAAAGCAGAAGCTATAGTCTTACCGCAACTAACAAATATGCTTCCAAGCTATCATATAAATAGCAAGCATTGGCAAAAGGTTTCACACCTAAAGCTAGCAGAGCCCAACTGCAACACTTTCGCTCAAATAGACATTCTATTAGGCAGTGATCTCATACCTCAGATAATACTCGAGGGCGTTGAGAAAATTTCAAACAAACTATTGGCACAAAATACTATTTTTGGGTGGATCCTAAGTGGACTAGTTTCGGAACCAGTTACCACCATGACCACTCAGGTTGAGGAAATCTCAAACGAATACCTCAGTTCACAATAATCCCATTACTCTAATTTCCCCCCAAGCGGATAAGAGAATTAAAGCAGAAGCTATAGTCTTACCGCAACTAACAAATATGCTTCCAAGCTATCATATAAATAGCAAGCATTGGCAAAAGGTTTCACACCTAAAGCTAGCAGATCCCAACTGCAACACCCCCGCTCAAATAGACATTCTATTAGGCAGCGATCTCATACCTCAGATAAAACTTGAGTTTGTTGAGAAAATTTCAAACAAACTATTGGCACAAAATACTATTTTTGGGTGGATCCTAAGTGGACTAGTTTCGGAACCAGTTACCACCATGACCACTCAGGTTGAGGAAATCTCAAACGAATACCTCAGTTCACAATAATCCCATTACTCTAATTTCCCCCCAAGCGGATTAGAGAATTAAACCAGAAGCTATAGTCTTACCGCAACTAACAAATATGCCTCCAAGCTATCATATAAATAGCAAGCATTGGCAAAAGCTTTCAAACCTAAAGCTAGCAGATATTACCGGAAACACCTCCGCTCAAATATACATTCTATTAGGCACCCATCTCATACCTCAGATAATACTCGAGGGTGTTGAGAAAATTTCAAACGAAATATTGGCACAAAATACTATTTTTGGGTGGATCCTAAGTGGACTAGTATCGGAACCAGTTACCACCATGACCACTCAGGTTGAGGAAATCTCAAACGAATACCAGAGTTCACAATAATCCCATTACTCTAATTTCCCCCCAAGCGGATAAGAGAATTAAAGCAGAAGCTATAGTCTTACCGCAACTAACAAATATGCTTCCAAGCTATCATATAAATAGCAAGCATTGGCAAAAGCTTTCAAACCTAAAGCTAGCAGATCCTAACTGCAACACCTCCGCTCAAATAGACATTCTATTAGGCAGCCATCTCATACCTCAGATAATACTCGAGGGTGTTGAGAAAATTTCAAACAAACTATTGGCACAAAATACTATTTTTGGGTGGATCCTAAGTGGACTTGTATCGGAACCAGTTACCACCATGACCACTCAGGTTGAGGAAATCTCAAACGAATACCTCAGTTTACAATAATCCCATTACTCTAATTTCCCCCCAAGCGGATAAGAGAATTAAAGCAGAAGCTATAACCTTACTGCAACTAACAAATATGCTTCCAAGCTATCATATAAATAGCAAGCATTGGCAAAAGGTTTCACACCTAAAGCTAGCAGATGCCAACTGCAACACCCCCGCTGAAATAGACATTCTATTAGGCAGCGATCTCATACCTCAGATAATACTCGAGGGTGTTGAGAAAATTTCAAACAAACTATTGGCACAAAATACTATTTTTGGGTGGATCCTAAGTGGACTAGTTTCGGAACCAGTTACCACCATGACCACTCAGGTTGAGGAAATCTCAAACGAATACCTCAGTTCACAATAATCCCATTACTCTAATTTCCCCCCAAGCGGATAAGAGAATTAAAGCAGAAGCTATAGTCTTACCGCAACTAACAAATATGCTTCCAAGCTATCATATAAATAGCAAGCATTGGCAAAAGCTTTCACACCTAAAGCTATCAGATCCCAACTGCAACACCTCCGCTCAAATAGACATTCTATTAGGCAGCGATCTCATACCTCAGATAATACTCGAGGGTGTTGAGAAAATTTCAAACAAACTATTGGCACAAAATACTATTTTAGGGTGGATCCTAAGTGGACTAGTTTCGGAACCAGTTACCACCATGACCGCTCAGGTTGAGGAAATCTCAAACGAATACCTCAGTTCACAATAATCCCATTACTCTAATTTCCCCCCAAGCGGATAAGAGAATTAAAGCAGAAGCTATAGTCTTACCGCAACTAACAAATATGCTTCCAAGCTATCATATAAATAGCAAGCATTGGCAAAAGGTTTCACACCTAAAGCTAGTAGATCCCAACTGCAACACTCCCGCTCAAATAGACATTCTATTAGGCAGCGATCTCATACCTCAGATAATACTCGAGGGTGTTGAGAAAATTTCAAACAAACTATTGGCACAAAATACTATTTTTGGGTGGATCCTAAGTTTACTAGTTTCGGAACCAGTTACCACCATGACCACTCAGGTTGAGGAAATCTCAAACGAATACCTCAGTTCACAGTCACTCCATTACTCTAATTTCCCCCCAAGCGGATAAGAGAATTAAAGCAGAAGCTATAGTCTTACCGCAACTAACAAATATGCTTCCAAGCTATCATAAAAATAGCAAGCATTGGCAAAAGCTTTCAAACCTAAAGTTAGCAGATCCCAACTGCAACACCTCCGCTCAAATAGACATTCTATTAGGCAGCCATCTCATACCTCAGATAATACTCGAGGGTGTTAAGAAAATTTCAAACAAACTATTGGCACAAAATACTATTTTTGGGTGGATCCTAAGTGGACTAGTTTCGGAACCAGTTACCACCATGACCACTCAGGTTGAGGAAATCTCAAACGAATACCTCAGTTCACAATAATCCCATTACTCTAATTTCCCCCCAAGCGGATAAGAGAATTAAAGCAGAAGCTATAGTCTTACCACAACTAACAACTATGCTTCCAAGCTATCATAAAAATAGCAAGCATTGGCAAAAGCTTTCAAACCTAAAGTTAGCAGATCCCAACTGCAACACCTCCGCTCAAATAGACATTCTATTAGGCAGCCATCTCATACCTCAGATAATACTCGACGGTGTTAAGAAAATTTCAAACAAACTATTGGCACAAAATACTATTTTTGGGTGGATCCTAAGTGGACTAGTTTCGGAAACAGTTACCACCATGACCACTCAGGTTGAGGAAATCTCAAATGAATACCTCAATTTCAAACAAACTATTGGCACAAAATACTATTTTTGGGTGGATCCTAAGTGGACTAGTTTCGGAACCAGTTACCACCATGACCACTCAGGTTGAGGAAATCTCAAACGAATACCTCAGTTCACAGTAATCCCATTACTCTAATTTCCCCCCAAGCGGATAAGAGATTTAAGGCAGAAGCTATAGTCTTACCGCAACTAACAACTATGCTTCAGAGCTATCATATAAATAGCAAGCATTGGCAAAAGCTTTCAAACCTAAAGTTAGCAGATCCCAACTGCAACACCTCCGCTCAAATAGACATTCTATTAGGCAGCCATCTCATACCTCAGATAATACTCGAGGGTGTTAAGAAAATTTCAAACAAACTATTGGCACAAAATACTATTTTTGGGTGGATCCTAAGTGGACTAGTTTCGGAACCAGTTACCACCATGACCACTCAGGTTGAGGAAATCTCAAACGAATACCTCAGTTCACAATAATCCCATTACTCTAATTTCCCCCCAAGCGCATAAGAGAATTAAAGCAGAAGCTATAGTCTTACCGCAACTAACAAATATGCTTCCAAGCTATCATATAAATAGCAATCATTGGCAAAAGCTTTCACACCTAAAGCTAGCAGATCCCAACTGCAACACCCCCGCTCAAATACTCATACCTCAGATAATACTCGAGGGTGTTAAGAAAATTTCAAACAAACTATTGGCACAAAATACTATTTTTGGGTGGATCCTAAGTGGACTAGTTTCGGAACCAGTTACCACCATGACCACTCAGGTTGAGGAAATCTCAAACGAATACCTCAGTTCACAGTAATCCCATTACTCTAATTTCCCCCCAAGCGGATAAGAGATTTAAAGCAGAAGCTATAGTCTTACCGCAACTAACAACTATGCTTCAGAGCTATCATATAAATAGCAAGCATTGGCAAAAGGTTTCACACCTAAAGCTAGCAGATGCCAACTGCAACACCTCCGCTCAAATAGACATTCTATTAGGCAGCGATCTCATACCTCAGATAATACTCGAGGGTGTTGAGAAAATTTCAAACAAACTATTGGCACAAAATACTATTTTTGGGTGGATCCTAAGTGGACTAGTTTCGGAACCAGTTACCACCATGACCACTCAGGTTGAGGAAATCTCAAACGAATACCTCAGTTCACAATAATCCCATTACTCTTATTTCCCCCCAAGCGGATAAAAGAATTAAGGCAGAAGCTATATTCTTACCGCAACTAACAAATATGCTTCCAAGCTATCATATAAATAGCAAGCATTGGCAAAAGGTTTCACACCTAAAGCTAGCAGATCCCAACTGCAACACCCCCGCTCAAATAGACATTCTATTAGGCAGCGATCTCATACCTCAGATAATACTCGAGGGTGTTGAGAAAATTTCAAACAAACTATTGGCACAAAATACTATTTTTGGGTGGATCCTAAGTGGACTAGTTTCGGAAACAGTTACCACCATGACCACTCAGGTTGAGGAAATCTCAAATGAATACCTCAATTTCAAACAAACTATTGGCACAAAATACTATTTTTGGGTGGATCCTAAGTGGACTAGTTTCGGAACCAGTTACCACCATGACCACTCAGGTTGAGGAAATCTCAAACGAATACCTCAGTTCACAATAATCCCATTACTCTAATTTCCCCCCAAGCGGATAAGAGATTTAAAGCAGAAGCTATAGTCTTACCGCAACTAACAAATATGCTTCCAAGCTATCATATAAATAGCAAGCATTGGCAAAAGGTTTCACACCTAAAGCTAGCAGATGCCAACTGCAACACCTCCGCTCAAATAGACATTCTATTAGGCAGCGATGTCATACCTCAGATAATACTCGAGGGTGTTGAGAAAATTTCAAACAAACTATTGGCACAAAATACTATTTTTGGGTGGATCCTAAGTGGACTAGTTTCGGAACCAGTTACCACCATGACCACTCAGGTTGAGGAAATCTCAAACGAATACCTCAGTTCACAATAATCCCATTACTCTAATTTCAGCCCAAGCGGATAAGAGAATTAAAGCAGAAGCTATAGTCTTACCGCAACTAACAAATATGCTTCCAAGCTATCATATAAATAGCAAGCATTGGCAAAAGGTTTCACACCTAAAGCTAGCAGATCCCAACTGCAACACCCCCGCTCAAATAGACATTCTATTAGGCAGCGATCTCATACCTCAGATAATACTCGAGGGTGTTGAGAAAATTTCAAACAAACTATTGGCACAAAATACTATTTTTGGGTGGATCCTAAGTGGACTAGTTTCGGAACCAGTTACCACCATGACCACTCAGGTTGAGGAAATCTCAAACGAATACCTCAGTTCACAATAATCCCATTACTCTAATTTCCCCCCAAGCGGATAAGAGAATTAAAGCAGAAGCTATAGTCTTACCGCAACTAACAAATATGCTTCCAAGCTATCATATAAAGAGCAAGCATTGGCAAAAGCTTTCACACCTAAAGCTAGCAGATCCCAACTGCAACACCTCCGCTCAAATAGACATTCTATTAGGCAGCGATCTCATACCTCAGATAATACTCGAGGGTGTTGAGAAAATTTCAAACAAACTATTGGCACAAAATACTATTTTAGGGTGGATCCTAAGTGGACTAGTTTCGGAACCAGTTACCACCATGACCACTCAGGTTGAGGAAATCTCAAACGAATACCTCAGTTCACAATAATCCCATTACTCTAATTTCCCCCCAAGCGGATAAGAGAATTAAAGCAGAAGCTATAGTCTTACCGCAACTAACAAATATGCTTCCAAGCTATCATATAAAGAGCAAGCATTGGCAAAAGGTTTCACACCTAAAGCTAGCAGATCCCAACTGCAACGCCCCCGCTCAAATAGACATTCTATTAGGCAGCGATCTCATACCTCAGATAATACTCGAGGGTGTTGAGAAAATTTCAAACAAACTATTGGCACAAAATACTATTTTTGGGTGGATCCTAAGTGGACTAGTTTCGGAACCAGTTACCACCATGACCACTCAGGTTGAGGAAATCTCAAACGAATACCTCAGTTCACAATAATCCCATTACTCTAATTTCCCCCCAAGCGGATAAGAGAATTAAAGCAGAAGCTATAGTCTTAACGCAACTAACAACTATGCTTCCAAGCTATCATATAAATAGCAAGCATTGGCAAAAGGTTTCACACCTAAAGCTAGCAGATGCCAACTGCAACACCTCCGCTCAAATAGACATTCTATTAGGCAGCGATCTCATACCTCAGATAATACTCGAGGGTGTTGAGAAAATTTCAAACAAACTATTGGCACAAAATACTATTTTTGGGTGGATCCTAAGTGGACTAGTTTCGGAAACAGTTACCACCATGACCACTCAGGTTGAGGAAATCTCAAATGAATACCTCAATTTCAAACAAACTATTGGCACAAAATACTATTTTTGGGTGGATCCTAAGTGGACTAGTTTCGGAACCAGTTACCACCATGACCACTCAGGTTGAGGAAATCTCAAACGAATACCTCAGTTCACAATAATCCCATTACTCTAATTTCCCCCCAAGCGGATTAGAGAATTAAACCAGAAGCTATAGTCTTACCGCAACTAACAAATATGCCTCCAAGCTATCATATAAAAAGCAAGCATTGGCAAAAGCTTTCAAACCTAAAGCTAGCAGATCCTAACTGCAACACCTCCGCTCAAATGGACATTCTATTAGGCAGCCATCTCATACCTCAGATAATACTCGAGGGTGTTGAGAAAATTTCAAACGAAATATTGGCACAAAATACTATTTTTGGGTGGATCCTAAGTGGACTAGTATCGGAACCAGTTACCACCATGACCACTCAGGTTGAGGAAATCTCAAACGAATACCAGAGTTCACAATAATCCCATTACTCTAATTTCCCCCCAAGCGGATAAGAGAATTAAAGCAGAAGCTATAGTCTTACCGCAACTAACAAATATGCTTCCAAGCTATCATATAAATAGCAAGCATTGGCAAAAGCTTTCAAACCTAAAGCTAGCAGATCCTAACTGCAACACCTCCGCTCAAATAGAGATTCTATTAGGCAGCCATCTCATACCTCAGATAATACTCGAGGGTGTTGAGAAAATTTCAAACAAACTATTGGCACAAAATACTATTTTTGGGTGGATCCTAAGTGGACTTGTATCGGAACCAGTTACCACCATGACCACTCAGGTTGAGGAAATCTCAAACGAATACCTCAGTTTACAATAATCCCATTACTCTAATTTCCCCCCAAGCGGATAAGAGAATTAAAGCAGAAGCTATAACCTTACTGCAACTAACAAATATGCTTCCAAGCTATCATATAAATAGCAAGCATTGGCAAAAGGTTTCACACCTAAAGCTAGCAGATGCCAACTGCAACACCCCCGCTCAAATAGACATTCTATTAGGCAGCGATCTCATACCTCAGATAATACTCGAGGGTGTTCAGAAAATTTCAAACAAACTATTGGCACAAAATACTATTTTTGGGTGGATCCTAAGTGGACTAGTTTCGGAACCAGTTACCACCATGACCACTCAGGTTGAGGAAATCTCAAACGAATACCCCAGTTCACAATAATCCCATTACTCTAATTTTCCCCCAAGCGGATAAGAGAATTAAAGCAGAAGCTATAGTCTTACCGCAACTAACAAATATGCTTCCAAGCTATCATATAAATAGCAAGCATTGGCAAAAGCTTTCACACCTAAAGCTAGCAGATCCCAACTGCAACACCTCCGCTCAAATAGACATTCTATTAGGCAGCGATCTCATACCTCAGATAATACTCGAGGGTGTTGAGAAAATTTCAAACAAACTATTGGCACAAAATACTATTTTAGGGTGGATCCTAAGTGGACTAGTTTCGGAACCAGTTACCACCATGACCGCTCAGGTTGAGGAAATCTCAAACGAATACCTCAGTTCACAATAATCCCATTACTCTAATTTCCCCCCAAGCGGATAAGAGAATTAAAGCAGAAGCTATAGTCTTACCGCAACTAACAAATATGCTTCCAAGCTATCATATAAATAGCAAGCATTGGCAAAAGGTTTCACACCTAAAGCTAGTAGATCCCAACTGCAACACTCCCGCTCAAATAGACATTCTATTAGGCAGCGATCTCATACCTCAGATAATACTCGAGCGTGTTGAGAAAACTTCAAACAAACAATTGGCACAAAATACTATTTTTGGGTGGATCCTAAGTTTACTAGTTTCGGAACCAGTTACCACCATGACCACTCAGGTTGAGGAAATCTCAAACGAATACCTCAGTTCACAATCACTCCATTACTCTAATTTCCCCCCAAGCGGATAAGAGAATTAAAGCAGAAGCTATAGTCTTACCGCAACTAACAAATATGCTTCAGAGCTATCATATAAATAGCAAGCATTGGCAAAAGGTTTCACACCTAAAGCTAGCAGATGCCAACTGCAACACCTCCGCTCAAATAGACATTCTATTAGGCAGCGATCTCATACCTCAGATAATACTCGAGGGTGTTGAGAAAATTTCAAACAAACTATTGGCACAAAATACTATTTTTGGGTGGATCCTAAGTGGACTAGTTTCGGAACCAGTTACCACCATGACCACTCAGGTTGAGGAAATCTCAAACGAATACCTCAGTTCACAATAATCCCATTACTCTTATTTCCCCCCAAGCGGATAAAAGAATTAAGGCAGAAGCTATATTCTTACCGCAACTAACAAATATGCTTCCAAGCTATCATATAAATAGCAAGCATTGGCAAAAGGTTTCACACCTAAAGCTAGCAGATCCCAACTGCAACACCCCCGCTCAAATAGACATTCTATTAGGCAGCGATCTCATACCTCAGATAATACTCGAGGGTGTTGAGAAAATTTCAAACAAACTATTGGCACAAAATACTATTTTTGGGTGGATCCTAAGTGGACTAGTTTCGGAAACAGTTACCACCATGACCACTCAGGTTGAGGAAATCTCAAATGAATACCTCAATTTCAAACAAACTATTGGCACAAAATACTATTTTTGGGTGGATCCTAAGTGGACTAGTTTCGGAACCAGTTACCACCATGACCACTCAGGTTAAGGAAATCTCAAACGAATACCTCAGTTCACAATAATCCCATTACTCTAATTTCCCCCCAAGCGGATAAGAGATTTAAAGCAGAAGCTATAGTCTTACCGCAACTAACAAATATGCTTCCAAGCTATCATATAAATAGCAAGCATTGGCAAAAGGTTTCACACCTAAAGCTAGCAGATGCCAACTGCAACACCTCCGCTCAAATAGACATTCTATTAGGCAGCGATGTCATACCTCAGATAATACTCGAGGGTGTTGAGAAAATTTCAAACAAACTATTGGCACAAAATACTATTTTTGGGTGGATCCTAAGTGGACTAGTTTCGGAACCAGTTACCACCATGACCACTCAGGTTGAGGAAATCTCAAATGAATACCTCAATTTCAAACAAACTATTGGCACAAAATACTATTTTTGGGTGGATCCTAAGTGGACTAGTTTCGGAACCAGTTACCACCATGACCACTCAGGTTAAGGAAATCTCAAACGAATACCTCAGTTCACAATAATCCCATTACTCTAATTTCCCCCCAAGCGGATAAGAGATTTAAAGCAGAAGCTATAGTCTTACCGCAACTAACAAATATGCTTCCAAGCTATCATATAAATAGCAAGCATTGGCAAAAGGTTTCACACCTAAAGCTAGCAGATCCCAACTGCAACACCCCCGCTCAAATAGACATTCTATTAGGCAGCGATCTCATACCTCAGATAATACTCGAGGGTGTTGAGAAAATTTCAAACAAACTATTGGCACAAAATACTATTTTTGGGTGGATCCTAAGTGGACTAGTTTCGGAAACAGTTACCACCATGACCACTCAGGTTGAGGAAATCTCAAATGAATACCTCAATTTCAAACAAACTATTGGCACAAAATACTATTTTTGGGTGGATCCTAAGTGGACTAGTTTCGGAACCAGTTACCACCATGACCACTCAGGTTAAGGAAATCTCAAACGAATACCTCAGTTCACAATAATCCCATTACTCTAATTTCCCCCCAAGCGGATAAGAGATTTAAAGCAGAAGCTATAGTCTTACCGCAACTAACAAATATGCTTCCAAGCTATCATATAAATAGCAAGCATTGGCAAAAGGTTTCACACCTAAAGTTAGCAGATCCCAACTGCAACACCCCCGCTCAAATAGACATTCTATTAGGCAGCGATCTCATACCTCAGATAATACTCGAGGGTGTTGAGAAAATTTCAAACAAACTATTGGCACAAAATACTATTTTTGGGTGGATCCTAAGTGGACTAGTTTCGGAACCAGTTACCACCATGACCACTCAGGTTGAGGAAATCTCAAACGAATACCTCAGTTCACAATAATCCCATTACTCTAATTTCCCCCCAAGCGGATAAGAGAATTAAAGCAGAAGCTATAGTCTTACCGCAACTAACAAATATGCTTCCAAGCTATCATATAAATAGCAAGCATTGGCAAAAGCTTTCACACCTAAAGCTAGCAGATCCCAACTGCAACACCTCCGCTCAAATAGACATTCTATTAGGCAGCGATCTCATACCTCAGATAATACTCGAGGGTGTTGAGAAAATTTCAAACAAACTATTGGCACAAAATACTATTTTAGGGTGGATCCTAAGTGGACTAGTTTCGGAACCAGTTACCACCATGACCACTCAGGTTGAGGAAATCTCAAACGAATACCTCAGTTCACAATAATCCCATTACTCTAATTTCCCCCCAAGCGGATAAGAGAATTAAAGCAGAAGCTATAGTCTTACCGCAACTAACAAATATGCTTCCAAGCTATCATATAAATAGCAAGCATTGGCAAAAGGTTTCACACCTAAAGCTAGCAGATCCCAACTGCAACGCCCCCGCTCAAATAGACATTCTATTAGGCAGCGATCTCATACCTCAGATAATACTCGAGGGTGTTGAGAAAATTTCAAACAAACTATTGGCACAAAATACTATTTTTGGGTGGATCCTAAGTGGACTAGTTTCGGAACCAGTTACCACCATGACCACTCAGGTTGAGGAAATCTCAAACGAATACCTCAGTTCACAATAATCCCATTACTCTAATTTCCCCCCAAGCGGATAAGAGAATTAAAGCAGAAGCTATAGTATTAACGCAACTAACAACTATGCTTCCAAGCTATCATATAAATAGCAAGCATTGGCAAAAGGTTTCACACCTAAAGCTAGCAGATGCCAACTGCAACACCTCCGCTCAAATAGACATTCTATTAGGCAGCGATCTCATACCTCAGATAATACTCGAGGGTGTTGAGAAAATTTCAAACAAACTATTGGCACAAAATACTATTTTTGGGTGGATCCTAAGTGGACTAGTTTCGGAAACAGTTACCACCATGACCACTCAGGTTGAGGAAATCTCAAATGAATACCTCAATTTCAAACAAACTATTGGCACAAAATACTATTTTTGGGTGGATCCTAAGTGGACTAGTTTCGGAACCAGTTACCACCATGACCACTCAGGTTGAGGAAATCTCAAACGAATACCAGAGTTCACAATAATCCCATTACTCTAATTTCCCCCCAAGCGGATAAGAGAATTAAAGCAGAAGCTATAGTCTTACCGCAACTAACAAATATGCTTCCAAGCTATCATATAAATAGCAAGCATTGGCAAAAGCTTTCAAACCTAAAGCTAGCAGATCCTAACTGCAACACCTCCGCTCAAATAGACATTCTATTAGGCAGCCATCTCATACCTCAGATAATACTCGAGGGTGTTGAGAAAATTTCAAACAAACTATTGGCACAAAATACTATTTTTGGGTGGATCCTAAGTGGACTTGTATCGGAACCAGTTACCACCATGACCACTCAGGTTGAGGAAATCTCAAACGAATACCTCAGTTCACAATAATCCCATTACTCTAATTTCCCCCCAAGCGGATAAGAGAATTAAAGCAGAAGCTATAGTCTTACCACAACTAACAACTATGCTTCCAAGCTATCATAAAAATAGCAAGCATTGGCAAAAGCTTTCAAACCTAAAGCTAGCAGATCCTAACTGCAACACCTCCGCTCAAATAGACATTCTATTAGGCAGCGATCTCATACCTCAGATAATACTCGAGGGTGTTGAGAAAATTTCAAACAAACTATTGGCACAAAATACTATTTTAGGGTGGATCCTAAGTGGACTAGTTTCGGAACCAGTTACCACCATGACCGCTCAGGTTGAGGAAATCTCAAACGAATACCTCAGTTCACAATAATCCCATTACTCTAATTTCCCCCCAAGCGGATAAGAGAATTAAAGCAGAAGCTATAGTCTTACCACAACTAACAACTATGCTTCCAAGCTATCATAAAAATAGCAAGCATTGGCAAAAGCTTTCAAACCTAAAGCTAGTAGATCCCAACTGCAACACTCCCGCTCAAATAGACATTCTATTAGGCAGCGATCTCATACCTCAGATAATACTCGAGGGTGTTGAGAAAATTTCAAACAAACAATTGGCACAAAATACTATTTTTGGGTGGATCCTAAGTTTACTAGTTTCGGAACCAGTTACCACCATGACCACTCAGGTTGAGGAAATCTCAAACGAATACCTCAGTTCACAATCACTCCATTACTCTAATTTCCCCCCAAGCGGATAAGAGAATTAAAGCAGAAGCTATAGTCTTACCGCAACTAACAAATATGCTTCAGAGCTATCATATAAATAGCAAGCATTGGCAAAAGGTTTCACACCTAAAGCTAGCAGATGCCAACTGCAACACCTCCGCTCAAATAGACATTCTATTAGGCAGCGATCTCATACCTCAGATAATACTCGAGGGTGTTGAGAAAATTTCAAACAAACTATTGGCACAAAATACTATTTTTGGGTGGATCCTAAGTGGACTAGTTTCGGAACCAGTTACCACCATGACCACTCAGGTTGAGGAAATCTCAAACGAATACCTCAGTTCACAATAATCCCATTACTCTTATTTCCCCCCAAGCGGATAAAAGAATTAAGGCAGAAGCTATATTCTTACCGCAACTAACAAATATGCTTCCAAGCTATCATATAAATAGCAAGCATTGGCAAAAGGTTTCACACCTAAAGCTAGCAGATCCCAACTGCAACACCCCCGCTCAAATAGACATTCTATTAGGCAGCGATCTCATACCTCAGATAATACTCGAGGGTGTTGAGAAAATTTCAAACAAACTATTGGCACAAAATACTATTTTTGGGTGGATCCTAAGTGGACTAGTTTCGGAAACAGTTACCACCATGACCACTCAGGTTGAGGAAATCTCAAACGAATACCTCAGTTCACAGTAATCCCATTACTCTAATTTCCCCCCAAGCGGATAAGAGATTTAAAGCAGAAGCTATAGTCTTACCGCAACTAACAAATATGCTTCCAAGCTATCATATAAATAGCAAGCATTGGCAAAAGGTTTCACACCTAAAGCTAGCAGATGCCAACTGCAACACCTCCGCTCAAATAGACATTCTATTAGGCAGCGATGTCATACCTCAGATAATACTCGAGGGTGTTGAGAAAATTTCAAACAAACTATTGGCACAAAATACTATTTTTGGGTGGATCCTAAGTGGACTAGTTTCGGAACCAGTTACCACCATGACCACTCAGGTTGAGGAAATCTCAAACGAATACCTCAGTTCACAATAATCCCATTACTCTAATTTCAGCCCAAGCGGATAAAAGAATTAAGGCAGAAGCTATATTCTTACCGCAACTAACAAATATGCTTCCAAGCTATCATATAAATAGCAAGCATTGGCAAAAGGTTTCACACCTAAAGCTAGCAGATCCCAACTGCAACACCCCCGCTCAAATAGACATTCTATTAGGCAGCGATCTCATACCTCAGATAATACTCGAGGGTGTTGAGAAAATTTCAAACAAACTATTGGCACAAAATACTATTTTTGGGTGGATCCTAAGTGGACTAGTTTCGGAAACAGTTACCACCATGACCACTCAGGTTGAGGAAATCTCAAATGAATACCTCAATTTCAAACAAACTATTGGCACAAAATACTATTTTTGGGTGGATCCTAAGTGGACTAGTTTCGGAACCAGTTACCACCATGACCACTCAGGTTGAGGAAATCTCAAACGAATACCTCAGTTCACAATAATCCCATTACTCTAATTTCCCCCAAGCGGATAAGAGATTTAAAGCAGAAGCTATAGTCTTACCGCAACTAACAAATATGCTTCCAAGCTATCATATAAATAGCAAGCATTGGCAAAAGGTTTCACACCTAAAGCTAGCAGATGCCAACTGCAACACCTCCGCTCAAATAGACATTCTATTAGGCAGCGATGTCATACCTCAGATAATACTCGAGGGTGTTGAGAAAATTTCAAACAAACTATTGGCACAAAATACTATTTTTGGGTGGATCCTAAGTGGACTAGTTTCGGAAACAGTTACCACCATGACCACTCAGGTTGAGGAAATCTCAAATGAATACCTCAATTTCAAACAAACTATTGGCACAAAATACTATTTTTGGGTGGATCCTAAGTGGACTAGTTTCGGAACCAGTTACCACCATGACCACTCAGGTTGAGGAAATCTCAAACGAATACCTCAGTTCACAATAATCCCATTACTCTAATTTCCCCCCAAGCGGATAAGAGAATTAAAGCAGAAGCTATAGTCTTACCGCAACTAACAAATATGCTTCCAAGCTATCATATAAATAGCAAGCATTGGCAAAAGCTTTCACACCTAAAGCTAGCAGATCCCAACTGCAACACCTCCGCTCAAATAGACATTCTATTAGGCAGCGATCTCATACCTCAGATAATACTCGAGGGTGTTGAGAAAATTTCAAACAAACTATTGGCACAAAATACTATTTTAGGGTGGATCCTAAGTGGACTAGTTTCGGAACCAGTTACCACCATGACCACTCAGGTTGAGGAAATCTCAAACGAATACCTCAGTTCACAATAATCCCATTACTCTAATTTCCCCCCAAGCGGATAAGAGAATTAAAGCAGAAGCTATAGTCTTACCGCAACTAACAAATATGCTTCCAAGCTATCATATAAATAGCAAGCATTGGCAAAAGGTTTCACACCTAAAGCTAGCAGATCCCAACTGCAACGCCCCCGCTCAAATAGACATTCTATTAGGCAGCGATCTCATACCTCAGATAATACTCGAGGGTGTTGAGAAAATTTCAAACAAACTATTGGCACAAAATACTATTTTTGGGTGGATCCTAAGTGGACTAGTTTCGGAATCAGTTACCACCATGACCACTCAGGTTAAGGATATCTCAAACGAATACCTCAGTTCACAATAATCCCATTACTCTAATTTCCCCCCAAGCGGATAAGAGAATTAAAGCAGAAGCTATAGTCTTAACGCAACTAACAACTATGCTTCCAAGCTATCATATAAATAGCAAGCATTGGCAAAAGGTTTCACACCTAAAGCTAGCAGATGCCAACTGCAACACCTCCGCTCAAATAGACATTCTATTAGGCAGCGATCTCATACCTCAGATAATACTCGAGGGTGTTGAGAAAATTTCAAACAAACTATTGGCACTAAATACTATTTTTGGGTGGATCCTAAGTGGACTAGTTTCGGAAACAGTTACCACCATGACCACTCAGGTTGAGGAAATCTCAAATGAATACCTCAATTTCAAACAAACTATTGGCACAAAATACTATTTTTGGGTGGATCCTAAGTGGACTAGTTTCGGAACCAGTTACCACCATGACCACTCAGGTTGAGGAAATCTCAAACGAATACCTCAGTTCACAATAATCCCATTACTCTAATTTCCCCCCAAGCGGATAAGAGAATTAAAGCAGAAGCTATAGTCTTACCGCAACTAACAAATATGCTTCCAAGCTATCATATAAATAGCAAGCATTG
Source organism: Bactrocera oleae (assembly GCF_042242935.1). Taxonomy (NCBI): domain Eukaryota; kingdom Metazoa; phylum Arthropoda; class Insecta; order Diptera; family Tephritidae; genus Bactrocera; species Bactrocera oleae. Next base: position 11,080,428 of record NC_091541.1, on the reverse strand, counting down.
GCAAAAGGTTTCACACCTAAAGCTAGCAGATGCCAACGGCAACACCTCCGCTCAAATAGACATTCTATTAGGCAGCGATCTCATACCTCAGATAATACTTGAGGGTGTTGAGAAAATTTCAAACAAACTATTGGCACAAAATACTATTTTTGGGTGGATCCTAAGTGGACTAGTTTCGGAACCAGTTACCACCATGACCACTCAGGTTGAGGAAATCTCAAACGAATACCTCAGTTCACAATAATCCCATTACTCTAATTTCCCCCTAAGCGGATAAGAGAATTAAAGCAGAAGCTATAGTCTTACCGCAACTAACAAATATGCTTCCAAGCTCTCATATAAATAGCAAGCATTGGCAAAAGCTTTCAAACCTAAAGCTAGCAGATCCCAACTGCAACACCCCCGCTCAAATAGACATTCTATTAGGCAGCGATCTCATACCTCAGATAATACTCGAGGCTGTTGAGAAAATTTCAAACAAACTATTGGCACAAAATACTATTTTTGGGTGGATCCTAAGTGGACTAGTTTCGGAACCAGTTACCACCATGACCACTCAGGTTGAGGAAATCTCAAACGAATACCTCAGTTCACAATAATCCCATTACTCTAATTTCCCCCCAAGCGGATAAGAGAATTAAAGCAGAAGCTATAGTCTTACCGCAACTAACAAATATGCTTCCAAGCTATCATATAAATAGCAAGCATTGGCAAAAGCTTTCACACCTAAAGCTAGCAGATCCCAACTGCAACACCTCCGCTCAAATAGACATTCTATTAGGCAGCGATCTCATACCTCAGATAATACTCGAGGGTGTTGAGAAAATTTCAAACAAACTATTGGCACAAAATACTATTTTAGGGTGGATCCTAAGTGGACTAGTTTCGGAACCAGTTACCACCATGACCACTCAGGTTGAGGAAATCTCAAACGAATACCTCAGTTCACAATAATCCCATTACTCTAATTTCCCCCCAAGCGGATAAGAGAATTAAAGCAGAAGCTATAGTCTTACCGCAACTAACAAATATGCTTCCAAGCTATCATATAAATAGCAAGCATTGGCAAAAGGTTTCACACCTAAAGCTAGCAGATCCCAACTGCAACGCCCCCGCTCAAATAGACATTCTATTAGGCAGCGATCTCATACCTCAGATAATACTCGAGGGTGTTGAGAAAATTTCAAACAAACTATTGGCACAAAATACTATTTTTGGGTGGATCCTAAGTGGACTAGTTTCGGAACCAGTTACCACCATGACCACTCAGGTTAAGGAAATCTCAAACGAATACCTCAGTTCACAATAATCCCATTACTCTAATTTCCCCCCAAGCGGATAAGAGAATTAAAGCAGAAGCTATAGTCTTAACGCAACTAACAACTATGCTTCCAAGCTATCATATAAATAGCAAGCATTGGCAAAAGGTTTCACACCTAAAGCTAGCAGATGCCAACTGCAAAACCTCCGCTCAAATAGACATTCTATTAGGCAGCGATCTCATACCTCAGATAATACTCGAGGGTGTTGAGAAAATTTCAAACAAACTATTGGCACAAAATACTATTTTTGGGTGGATCCTAAGTGGACTAGTTTCGGAAACAGTTACCACCATGACCACTCAGGTTGAGGAAATCTCAAATGAATACCTCAATTTCAAACAAACTATTGGCACAAAATACTATTTTTGGGTGGATCCTAAGTGGACTAGTTTCGGAACCAGTTACCACCATGACCACTCAGGTTGAGGAAATCTCAAACGAATACCTCAGTTCACAATAATCCCATTACTCTAATTTCCCCCCAAGCGGATAAGAGAATTAAAGCAGAAGCTATAGTCTTACCGCAACTAACAAATATGCTTCCAAGCTATCATATAAATAGCAAGCATTGGCAAAAGGTTTCACACCTAAAGCTAGCAGATGCCAACTGCAACACCTCCGCTCAAATAGACATTCTATTAGGCAGCGATCTCATACCTCAGATAATACTTGAGGGTGTTGAGAAAATTTCAAACAAACTATTGGCACAAAATACTATTTTTGGGTGGATCCTAAGTGGACTAGTTTCGGAACCAGTTACCACCATGACCACTCAGGTTGAGGAAATCTCAAACGAATACCTCAGTTCACAATAATCCCGTTACTCTAATTTCCCCCTAAGCGGATAAGAGAATTAAAGCAGAAGCTATAGTCTTACCGCAACTAACAAATATGCTTCCAAGCTCTCATATAAATAGCAAGCATTGGCAAAAGCTTTCAAACCTAAAGCTAGCAGATCCCAACTGCAACACCCCCGCTCAAATAGACATTCTATTAGGCAGCGATCTCATACCTCAGATAATACTCGAGGCTGTTGAGAAAATTTCAAACAAACTATTGGCACAAAATACTATTTTTGGGTGGATCCTAAGTGGACTAGTTTCGGAACCAGTTACCACCATGACCATTTAGGTTGAGGAAATCTCAAACGAATACCTCAGTTCACAATAATCCCATTACTCTAATTTCCCCCCAAGCGGATAAGAGAATTAAAGCAGAAGCTATAGTCTTACCGCAACTAACAAATATGCTTCCAAGCTATCATATAAATAGCAAGCATTGGCAAAAGGTTTCACACCTAAAGCTAGCAGATCCCAACTGCAACACCCCCGCTCAAATAGACATTCTATTAAGCAGCGATCTCATACCTCAGATAATACTTGAGGGTGTTGAGAAAATTTCAAACAAACTATTGGCACAAAATACTATTTTTGGGTGGATCCTAAGTGGACTAGTTTCGGAAACAGTTACCACCATGACCACTCAGGTTGAGGAAATCTCAAATGAATACCTCAATTTCAAACAAACTATTGGCACAAAATACTATTTTTGGGTGGATCCTAAGTGGACTAGTTTCGGAACCAGTTACCACCATGACCACTCAGGTTGAGGAAATCTCAAACGAATACCTCAGTTCACAATAATCCCATTACTCTAATTTTCCCCCAAGCGGATAAGAGAATTAAAGCAGAAGCTATAGTCTTACCGCAACTAACAAATATGCTTCCAAGCTATCATATTAATAGCAAGCATTGGCAAAAGGTTTCACACCTAAAGCTAGCAGATCCCAACTGCAACACCCCCGCTCAAATAGACATTCTATTAGGCAGCGATCTCATACCTCAGATAATACTCGAGGGTGTTGAGAAAACTTCAAACAAACTATTGGCACAAAATACTATTTTTGGGTGGATCCTAAGTGGACTAGTTTCGGAAACAGTTACCACCATGACCACTCAGGTTGAGGAAATCTCAAATGAATACCTCAATTTCAAACAAACTATTGGCACAAAATACTATTTTTGGGTGGATCCTAAGTGGACTAGTTTCGGAACCAGTTACCACCATGACCACTCAGGTTGAGGAAATCTCAAACGAATACCTCAGTTCACAATAATCCCATTACTCTAATTTCCCCCCAAGCGGATAAGAGAATTAAAGCAGAAGCTATAGTCTTACCGCAACTAACAAATATGCTTCCAAGCTATCATATAAATAGCAAGCATTGGCAAAAGGTTTCACACCTAAAGCTAGCAGATCCCAACTGCAACACTTTCGATCAAATAGACATTCTATTAGGCAGTGATCTCATACCTCAGATAATACTCGAGGGCGTTGAGAAAATTTCAAACAAACTATTGGCACAAAATACTATTTTTGGGTGGATCCTAAGTGGACTAGTTTCGGAACCAGTTACCACCATGACCACTCAGGTTGAGGAAATCTCAAACGAATACCTCAGTTCACAATAATCCCATTACTCTAATTTCCCCCCAAGCGGATAAGAGAATTAAAGCAGAAGCTATAGTCTTACCGCAACTAACAAATATGCTTCCAAGCTATCTTATAAATAGCAAGCATTGGCAAAAGGTTTCACACCTAAAGCTAGCAGATCCCAACTGCAACACCCCCGCTCAAATAGACATTCTATTAGGCAGCGATCTCATACCTCAGATAATACTTGAGGGTGTTGAGAAAATTTCAAACAAACTATTGGCACAAAATACTATTTTTGGGTGGACCCTAAGTGGACTAGTTTCGGAACCAGTTACAACCATGACCACTCAGGTTGAGGAAATCTCAAACGAATACCTCAGTTCACAATAATCCCATTACTATAATTTCCCCCCAAGCGGATAAGAGAATTAAAGCAGAAGCTATAACCTTATTGCAACTAACAAATATGCTTCCAAGCTATCATATAAATAGCAAGCATTGGCAAAAGGTTTCACACCTTAAGCTAGCAGATGCCAACTGCAACATCTCCGCTGAAATAGACATTCTATTAGGCAGCGATCTCATACCTCAGATAATACTCGAGGGTGTTGAGAAAATTTCAAACAAACTATTGGCACAAAATACTATTTTTGGGTGGATCCTAAGTGGACTAGTTTCGGAACCAGTTACCACCATGACCACTCAGGTTGAGGAAATCTCAAACGAATACCTCAGTTCACAATAATCCCATTACTCTAATTTCCCCCCAAGCGGATAAGAGAATTAAAGCAGAAGCTATAGTCTTACCGCAACTAACAAATATGCTTCCAAGCTATCATATAAATAGCAAGCATTGGCAAAAGCTTTCACACCTAAAGCTAGCAGATCCCAACTGCAACACCTCCGCTCAAATAGACATTCTATTAGGCAGCGATCTCGTACCTCAGATAATACTCGAGGGTGTTGAGAAAATTTCAAACAAACTATTGGCACAAAATACTATTTTAGGGTGGATCCTAAGTGGACTAGTTTCGGAACCAGTTACCACCATGACCACTCAGGTTGAGGAAATCTCAAACGAATACCTCAGTTCACAATAATCCCCTTACTCTAATTTCCCCCCAAGCGGATAAGAGAATTAAAGCAGAAGCTATAGTCTTACCGCAACTAACAAATATGCTTCCAAGCTATCATATAAATAGCAAGCATTGGCAAAAGGTTTCACACCTAAAGCTAGCAGATCCCAACTGCAACACTCCCGCTCAAATAGACATTCTATTAGGCAGCGATCTCATACCTCAGATAATACTCGAGGGTGTTGAGAAAATTTCAAACAAACTATTGGCACAAAATACTATTTTTGGGTGGATCCTAAGTTTACTAGTTTCGGAACCAGTTACCACCATGACCACTCAGGTTGAGGAAATCACAAACGAATACCTTAGTTCACAATAACTCCATTACTCTAATTTCCCCCCAAGCGGATAAGAGAATTAAAGCAGAAGCTATAGTCTTACCGCAACTAACAAATATGCTTCCAAGCTATCATATAAATAGCAAGCATTGGCAAAAGGTTTCACACCTAAAGCTAGCAGATCCCAACTGCAACACCCCCGCTCAAATAGACATTCTATTAGGCAGCGATCTCATACCTCAGATAATACTTGAGGGTGTTGAGAAAATTTCAAACAAACTATTGGCACAAAATACTATTTTTGGGTGGATCCTAAGTGGACTAGTTTCGGAAACAGTTACCACCATGACCACTCAGGTTGAGGAAATCTCAAATGAATACCTCAATTTCAAACAAACTATTGGCACAAAATACTATTTTTGGGTGGATCCTAAGTGGACTAGTTTCGGAACCAGTTACCACCATGACCACTCAGGTTGAGGAAATCTCAAACGAATACCTCAGTTCACAATAATCCCATTACTCTAATTTTCCCCCAAGCGGATAAGAGAATTAAAGCAGAAGCTATAGTCTTACCGCAACTAACAAATATGCTTCCAAGCTATCATATAAATAGCAAGCATTGGCAAAAGGTTTCACACCTAAAGCTAGCAGATCCCAACTGCAACACCCCCGCTCAAATAGACATTCTATTAGGCAGCGATCTCATACCACAGATAATACTCGAGGGTGTTGAGAAAATTTCGAACAAACTAATGGCACAAAATACTATTTTTGGGTGGATCCTAAGTGGACTAGTTTAGGAAACAGTTACCACCATGACCACTCAGGTTGAGGAAATCTCAAACGAATACCTCAGTTCACAATAATCCCATTACTCTAATTTTCCCCCAAGCGGATAAGAGAATTAAAGCAGAAGCTATAGTCTTACCGCAACTAACAAATATGCTTCCAAGCTATCACATAAATAGCAAGCATTGGCAAAAGCTTTCAAACCTAAAGCTAGCAGATCCCAACTGCAACACCTCCGCTCAAATAGACATTCTATTAGGCAGCCATCTCATACCTCAGATAATACTCGAGGGTGTTGAGAAAATTTCAAACAAACTATTGGCACAAAATACTATTTTTGGGTGGATCCTAAGTGGACTAGTTTCGGAACCAGTTACCACCATGACCACTCAGGTTGAGGAAATCTCAAACGAATACCTCAGTTCACAATAATCCCATTACTCTAATTTCCCCCCAAGCGGATAAGAGAATTAAAGCAGAAGCTATAGTCTTACCGCAACTAACAAATATGCTTCCAAGCTATCATATAAATAGCAAGCATTGGCAAAAGGTTTCACACCTAAAGCTAGCAGATCCTAACTGCAACACCTCCGCTCAAATAGACATTCTATTAGGCAGCCATCTCATACCTCAGATAATACTCGAGGGTGTTGAGTAAATTTCAAACAAACTATTGGCACAAAATACTATTTTTGGGTGGATCCTAAGTGGACTTGTATCGGAACCAGTTACCACCATGACCACTCAGGTTGAGGAAATCTCAAACGAATACCTCAGTTTACAATAATCCCATTACTCTAATTTCCCCCCAAGCGGATAAGAGAATTAAAGCAGAAGCTATAACCTTACTGCAACTAACAAATATGCTTCCAAGCTATCATATAAATAGCAAGCATTGGCAAAAGGTTTCACACCTAAAGCTAGCAGATCCCAACTGCAACACTTTCGATCAAATAGACATTCTATTAGGCAGTAATCTCATACCTCAGATAATACTCGAGGGCGTTGAGAAAATTTCAAACAAACTATTGGCACAAAATACTATTTTTGGGTGGATCCTAAGTGGACTAGTTTCGGAACCAGTTACCACCATGACCACTCAGGTTGAGGAAATCTCAAACGAATACCTCAGTTCACAATAATCCCATTACTCTAATTTCCCCCCAAGCGGATAAGAGAATTAAACCAGAAGCTATAACCTTACTGCAACTAACAAATATGCTTCCAATCTATCATATAAATAGCAAGCATTGGCAAAAGGTTTCACACCTAAAGCTAGCAGATCCTAACTGCAACACCTCCGCTCAAATAGACATTCTATTAGGCAGCCATCTCATACCTCAGATAATACTCGAGGGTGTTGAGTAAATTTCAAACAAACTATTGGCACAAAATACTATTTTTGGGTGGATCCTAAGTGGACTTGTATCGGAACCAGTTACCACCATGACCACTCAGGTTGAGGAAATCTCAAACGAATACCTCAGTTTACAATAATCCCATTACTCTAATTTCCCCCCAAGCGGATAAGAGAATTAAAGCAGAAGCTATAACCTTACTGCAACTAACAAATATGCTTCCAAGCTATCATATAAATAGCAAGCATTGGCAAAAGGTTTCACACCTAAAACTAGCAGATGCCAACTGCAACACTTTCGATCAAATAGACATTATATTAGGCAGCGATCTCATACCTCAGATAATACTCGAGGGTGTTGAGAAAATTTCAAACAAACTATTGGCACAAAATACTATTTTTGGGTGGATCCTAAGTGGACTAGTTTCGGAACCAGTTACCACCATGACCACTCAGGTTGAGGAAATCTCAAACGAATACCTCAGTTCACAATAATCCCATTACTCTAATTTCCCCCCAAGCGGATAAGAGAATTAAAGCAGAAGCTATAGTCTTACCGCAACTAACAAATATGCTTCCAAGCTATCATATAAATAGCAAGCATTGGCAAAAGCTTTCAAACCTAAAGCTAGCAGATCCTAACTGCAACACCTCCGCTCAAATAGACATTCTATTAGGCAGCCATCTCATACCTCAGATAATACTCGAGGGTGTTGAGTAAATTTCAAACAAACTATTGGCACAAAATACTATTTTTGGGTGGATCCTAAGTGGACTTGTATCGGAACCAGTTACCACCATGACCACTCAGGTTGAGGAAATCTCAAACGAATACCTCAGTTCACAATAATCCCATTACTCTAATTTCCCCCCAAGCGGATAAGAGAATTAAACCAGAAGCTATAACCTTACTGCAACTAACAAATATGCTTCCAATCTATCATATAAATAGCAAGCATTGGCAAAAGCTTTCAAACCTAAAGCTAGCAGATCCCAACTGCAACACCTCCGCTCAAATAGACATTCTATTAGGCAGCCATCTCATACCTCAGATAATACTCGAGGGTGTTGAGAAAATTTCAAACAAACTATTGGCACAAAATACTATTTTTGGGTGGATCCTAAGTGGACTAGTTTCGGAACCAGTTACCACCATGACCACTCAGGTTGAGGAAATCTCAAACGAATACCTCAGTTCACAATAATCCCATTACTCTAATTTCCCCCCAAGCGGATAAGAGAATTAAAGCAGAAGCTATAGTCTTACCGCAACTAACAAATATGCTTCCAAGCTATCATATAAATAGCAAGCATTGGCAAAAGGTTTCACACCTAAAGCTAGCAGATCCCAACTGCAACACTTTCGATCAAATAGACATTATATTAGGCAGCGATCTCATACCTCAGATAATACTCGAGGGTGTTGAGAAAATTTCAAACAAACTATTGGCACAAAATACTATTTTTGGGTGGATCCTAAGTGGACTAGTTTCGGAACCAGTTACCACCATGACCACTCAGGTTGAGGAAATCTCAAACGAATACCTCAGTTCACAATAATCCCATTACTCTAATTTCCCCCCAAGCGGATAAGAGAATTAAAGCAGAAGCTATAGTCTTACCGCAACTAACAAATATGCTTCCAAGCTATCATATAAATAGCAAGCATTGGCAAAAGCTTTCACACCTAAAGCTAGCAGATCCCAACTGCAACACCTCCGCTCAAATAGACATTCTATTAGGCAGCGATGTCATACCTCAGATAATACTCGAGGGTGTTGAGAAAATTTCAAACAAACTATTGGCACAAAATACTATTTTAGGGTGGATCCTAAGTGGACTAGTTTCGGAACCAGTTACCACCATGACCACTCAGGTTGAGGAAATCTCAAACGAATACCCCAGTTCACAATAATCCCATTACTCTAATTTCCCCCCAAGCGGATAAGAGAATTAAGGCAGAAGCTATAGTCTTACCGCAACTAACAAATATGCTTCCAAGCTATCATATAAATAGCAAGCATTGGCAAAAGGTTTCACACCTAAAGCTAGCAGATCCCAACTGCAACACTCCCGCTCAAATAGACATTCTATTCGGCAGCGATCTCATACCTCAGATAATACTCGAGGGTGTTGAGAAAATTTCAAACAAACTATTGGCACAAAATACTATTTTTGGGTGGATCCTAAGTTTACTAGTTTCGGAACCAGTTACCACCATGACCACTCAGGTTGAGGAAATCTCAAACGAATACCTTAGTTCACAATAACTCCATTACTCTAATTTCCCCCCAAGCGGATAAGAGAATTAAAGCAGAAGCTATAGTCTTACCGCAACTAACAAATATGCTTCCAAGCTATCATATAAATAGCAAGCATTGGCAAAAGCTTTCAAACCTAAAGTTAGCAGATCCCAACTGCAACACCTCTGCTCAAATAGACATTCTATTAGGCAGCCATCTCATACCTCAGATAATACTCGAAGGTGTTAAGAAAAATTCAAACAAACTATTGGCACAAAATACTATTTTTGGGTGGATCCTAAGTTTACTAGTTTCGGAACCAGTTACCACCATGACCACTCAGGTTGAGGAAATCTCAAACGAATACCTCAGTTCACAATAATCCCATTACTCTAATTACCCCCCAAGCGGATAAGAGAATTAAAGCAGAAGCTATAGTCTTACCGCAACTAACAAATATGCTTCCAAGCTATCATATAAATAGCAAGCATTGGCCAAAGGTTTCACACCTAAAGCTAGCAGATCCCAACTGCAACACCCCCGCTCAAATAGACATTCTATTAGGCAGCGATCTCATACCTCAGATAATACTTGAGGGTGTTGAGAAAATTTCAAACAAACTATTGGCACAAAATACTATTTTTGGGTGGATCCTAAGTGGACTAGTTTCGGAACCAGTTACCACCATGACCACTCAGGTTGAGGAAATCTCAAACGAATACCTCAGTTCACAAAAATCCCATTACTCTAATTTCCCCCCAAGCGGATAAGAGAATTAAACCAGAAGCTATAGTCTTTCCGCAACTAACAAATATGCTTCCAAGCTATCATATAAATAACAAGCATTGGCAAAAGCTTTCAAACCTAAAGCTAGCAGATCCTATCTGCAACACCTCCGCTCAAATAGACATTCTATTAGGCAGCCATCTCATACCTCAGATAATACTCGAGGGTGTTGAGAAAATTTCAAACAAACTATTGGCACAAAATACTATTTTTGGGTGGATCCTAAGTGGACTAGTTTCGGAACCAGTTACCACCATGACTACTCAGGTTGAGGAAATCTCAAACGAATACCTCAGTTCACAATAATCCCATTACTCTAATTTCCCCCCAAGCGGATAAGAGAATTAAAGCAGAAGCTATAGTCTTACCGCAACTAACAAATATGCTTCCAAGCTATCATATAAATAGCAAGCATTGGCAAAAGGTTTCACACCTAAAGCTAGCAGATCCCAACTGCAACACCCCCGCTCAAATAGACATTCTATTAGGCAGCGATCTCATACCTCAGATAATACTTTAGGGTGTTGAGAAAATTTCAAACAAACTATTGGCACAAAATACTATTTTTGGGTGGACCCTAAGTGGACTAGTTTCGGAACCAGTTACCACCATGACCACTCAGGTTGAGGAAATCTCAAACGAATACCTCAGTTCACAATAATCCCATTACTCTAATTTCCCCCCAAGCGGATAAGAGAATTAAAGCAGAAGCTATAGTCTTACCGCAACTAACAAATATGCTTCCAAGCTATCATATAAATAGCAAGCATTGGCAAAAGCTTTCACACCTAAAGCTAGCAGATCCCAACTGCAACACCTCCGCTCAAATAGACATTCTATTAGGCAGCGATCTCATACCTCAGATAATACTCGAGGGTGTTGAGAAAATTTCAAACAAACTATTGGCACAAAATACTATTTTAGGGTGGATCCTAAGTGGACTAGTTTCGGAACCAGTTACCACCATGACCACTCAGGTTGAGGAAATCTCAAACGAATACCTCAGTTCACAATAATCCCATTACTCTAATTTCCCCCCAAGCGGATAAGAGAATTAAAGCAGAAGATATAGTCTTACCGCAACTAACAAATATGCTTCCAAGCTATCATATAAATAGCAAGCATTGGCAAAAGGTTTCACACCTAAAGCTAGCAGATCCCAACTGCAACACTCCCGCTCAAATAGACATTCTATTAGGCAGCGATCTCATACCTCAGATAATACTCGAGGGTGTTAAGAAAATTTCAAACAAACTATTGGCACAAAATACTATTTTTGGGTGGATCCTAAGTTTACTAGTTTCGGAACCAGTTACCACCATGACCACTCAGGTTGAGGAAATCACAAACGAATACCTTAGTTCACAATAACTCCATTACTCTAATTTCCCCCCAAGCGGATAAGAGAATTAAAGCAGAAGCTATAGTCTTACCGCAACTAACAAATATGCTTCCAAGCTATCATATAAATAGCAAGCATTGGCAAAAGGTTTCACACCTAAAGCTAGCAGATCCCAACTGCAACACCCCCGCTCAAATAGACATTCTATTAGGCAGCGATCTCATACCTCAGATAATACTTGAGGGTGTTGAGAAAATTTCAAACAAACTATTGGCACAAAATACTATTTTTGGGTGGATCCTAAGTGGACTAGTTTCGGAAACAGTTACCACCATGACCACTCAGGTTGAGGAAATCTCAAATGAATACCTCAATTTCAAACAAACTATTGGCACAAAATACTATTTTTGGGTGGATCCTAAGTGGACTAGTTTCGGAACCAGTTACCACCATGACCACTCAGGTTGAGGAAATCTCAAACGAATACCTCAGTTCACAATAATCCCATTACTCTAATTTTCTTCCAAGCGGATAAGAGAATTAAAGCAGAAGCTATAGTCTTACCGCAACTAACAAATATGATTCCAAGCTATCATATAAATAGCAAGCATTGGCAAAAGGTTTCACACCTAAAGCTAGCAGATCCCAACTGCAACACCCCCGCTCAAATAGACATTCTATTAGGCAGCGATCTCATACCTCAGATAATACTCGAGGGTGTTGAGAAAATTTCGAACAAACTAATGGCACAAAATACTATTTTTGGGTGGATCCTAAGTGGACTAGTTTCGGAAACAGTTACCACCATGACCACTCAGGTTGAGGAAATCTCAAATGAATACCTCAATTTCAAACAAACTATTGGCACAAAATACTATTTTTGGGTGGATCCTAAGTGGACTAGTTTCGGAACCAGTTACCACCATGACCACTCAGGTTGAGGAAATCTCAAACGAATACCTCAGTTCACAATAATCCCATTACTCTAATTTCCCCCAAGCGGATAAGAGAATTAAAGCAGAAGCTATAGTCTTACCGCAACTAACAAATATGCTTCCAAGCTATCATATAAATAGCAAGCATTGGCAAAAGGTTTCACACCTAAAGCTAGCAGATCCCAACTGCAACACTTTCGATCAAATAGACATTCTATTAGGCAGTGATCTCATACCTCAGATAATACTCGAGGGCGTTGAGAAAATTTCAAACAAACTATTGGCACAAAATACTATTTTTGGGTGGATCCTAAGTGGACTAGTTTCGGAACCAGTTACCACCATGACCACTCAGGTTGAGGAAATCTCAAACGAATACCTCAGTTCACAATAATCCCATTACTCTAATTTCCCCCCAAGCGGATAAGAGAATTAAAGCAGAAGCTATAGTCTTACCGCAACTAACAAATATGCTTCCAAGCTATCATATAAATAGCAAGCATTGGCAAAAGGTTTCACACCTAAAGCTAGCAGATCCCAACTGCAACACCCCCGCTCAAATAGACATTCTATTAGGCAGCGATCTCATACCTCAGATAATACTTGAGGGTGTTGAGAAAATTTCAAACAAACTATTGGCACAAAATACTATTTTTGGGTGGACCCTAAGTGGACTAGTTTCGGAACCAGTTACCACCATGACCACTCAGGTTGAGGAAATCTCAAACGAATACCTCAGTTCACAATAATCCCATTACTCTAATTTCCCCCCAAGCGGATAAGAGAATTAAACCAGAAGCTATAGTCTTACCGCAACTAACAAATATGCTTCCAAGCTATCATATAAATAGCAAGCATTGGCAAAAGCTTTCACACCTAAAGCTAGCAGATCCTAACTGCAACACCTCCGCTCAAATAGACATTCTATTAGGCAGCCATCTCATACCTCAGATAATACTCGAGGGTGTTGAGTAAATTTCAAACAAACTATTGGCACAAAATACTATTTTTGGGTGGATCCTAAGTGGACTAGTTTCGGAACCAGTTACCACCATGTCCACTCAGGTTGAGGAAATCTCAAACGAATACCTCAGTTCACAATAACTCCATTACTCTAATTTCCCCCCAAGCGGATAAGAGAATTAAAGCAGAAGCTATAACCTTACTGCAACTAACAAATATGCTTCCAAGCTATCATATAAATAGCAAGCATTGGCAAAAGGTTTCACACCTAAAACTAGCAGATGCCAACTGCAACATCTCCGCTGAAATAGACATTCTATTAGGCAGCGATCTCATACCTCAGATAATACTCGAGGGTGTTGAGAAAATTTCAAACAAACTATTGGCACAAAATACTATTTTTGGGTGGATCCTAAGTGGACTAGTTTCGGAACCAGTTACCACCATAACCACTCAGGTTGAGGAAATCTCAAACGAATACCTCAGTTCACAATAATCCCATTACTCTAATTTCCCCCAAGCGGATAAGAGAATTAAAGCAGAAGCTATAGTCTTACCGCAACTAACAAATATGCTTCCAAGCTATCATATAAATAGCAAGCATTGGCAAAAGCTTTCACACCTAAAGCTAGCAGATCCCAACTGCAACACCTCCGCTCAAATAGACATTCTATTAGGCAGCGATCTCATACCTCAGATAATACTCGAGGGTGTTGAGAAAATTTCAAACAAACTATTGGCACAAAATACTATTTTAGGGTGGATCCTAAGTGGACTAGTTTCGGAACCAGTTACCACCATGACCACTCAGGTTGAGGAAATCTCAAACGAATACCCCAGTTCACAATAATCCCATTACTCTAATTTCCCCCCAAGCGGATAAGAGAATTAAGGCAGAAGCTATAGTCTTACCGCAACTAACAAATATGCTTCCAAGCTATCATATAAATAGCAAGCATTGGCAAAAGGTTTCACACCTAAAGCTAGCAGATCCCAACTGCAACACTCCCGCTCAAATAGACATTCTATTAGGCAGCGATCTCATACCTCAGATAATACTCAAGGGTGTTGAGAAAATTTCAAACAAACTATTGGCACAAAATACTATTTTTGGGTGGATCCTAAGTTTACTAGTTTCGGAACCAGTTACCACCATGACCACTCAGGTTGAGGAAATCTCAAACGAATACCTTAGTTCACAATAACTCCATTACTCTAATTTCCCCCCAAGCGGATAAGAGAATTAAAGCAGAAGCTATAGTCTTACCGCAACTAACAAATATGCTTCCAAGCTATCATATAAATAGCAAGCATTGGCAAAAGCTTTCAAACCTAAAGTTAGCAGATCCCAACTGCAACACCTCCGCTCAAATAGACATTCTATTAGGCAGCCATCTCATACCTCAGATAATACTCGAGGGTGTTAAGAAAAATTCAAACAAACTATTGGCACAAAATACTATTTTTGGGTGGATCCTAAGTTTACTAGTTTCGGAACCAGTTACCACCATGACCACTCAGGTTGAGGAAATCTCAAACGAATACCTCAGTTCACAATAATCCCATTACTCTAATTACCCCCCAAGCGGATAAGAGAATTAAAGCAGAAGCTATAGTCTTACCGCAACTAACAAATATGCTTCCAAGCTATCATATAAATAGCAAGCATTGGCCAAAGGTTTCACACCTAAAGCTAGCAGATCCCAACTGCAACACCCCCGCTCAAATAGACATTCTATTAGGCAGCGATCTCATACCTCAGATAATACTTGAGGGTGTTGAGAAAATTTCAAACAAACTATTGGCACAAAATACTATTTTTGGGTGGATCCTAAGTGGACTAGTTTCGGAACCAGTTACCACCATGACCACTCAGGTTGAGGAAATCTCAAACGAATACCTCAGTTCACAAAAATCCCATTACTCTAATTTCCCCCCAAGCGGATAAGAGAATTAAACCAGAAGCTATAGTCTTTCCGCAACTAACAAATATGCTTCCAAGCTATCATATAAATAACAAGCATTGGCAAAAGCTTTCAAACCTAAAGCTAGCAGATCCTATCTGCAACACCTCCGCTCAAATAGACATTCTATTAGGCAGCCATCTCATACCTCAGATAATACTCGAGGGTGTTGAGAAAATTTCAAACAAACTATTGGCACAAAATACTATTTTTGGGTGGATCCTAAGTGGACTAGTTTCGGAACCAGTTACCACCATGACTACTCAGGTTGAGGAAATCTCAAACGAATACCTCAGTTCACAATAATCCCATTACTCTAATTTCCCCCCAAGCGGATAAGAGAATTAAAGCAGAAGCTATAGTCTTACCGCAACTAACAAATATGCTTCCAAGCTATCATATAAATAGCAAGCATTGGCAAAAGGTTTCACACCTAAAGCTAGCAGATCCCAACTGCAACACCCCCGCTCAAATAGACATTCTATTAGGCAGCGATCTCATACCTCAGATAATACTTTAGGGTGTTGAGAAAATTTCAAACAAACTATTGGCACAAAATACTATTTTTGGGTGGACCCTAAGTGGACTAGTTTCGGAACCAGTTACCACCATGACCACTCAGGTTGAGGAAATCTCAAACGAATACCTCAGTTCACAATAATCCCATTACTCTAATTTCCCCCCAAGCGGATAAGAGAATTAAAGCAGAAGCTATAGTCTTACCGCAACTAACAAATATGCTTCCAAGCTATCATATAAATAGCAAGCATTGGCAAAAGCTTTCACACCTAAAGCTAGCAGATCCCAACTGCAACACCTCCGCTCAAATAGACATTCTATTAGGCAGCGATCTCATACCTCAGATAATACTCGAGGGTGTTGAGAAAATTTCAAACAAACTATTGGCACAAAATACTATTTTAGGGTGGATCCTAAGTGGACTAGTTTCGGAACCAGTTACCACCATGACCACTCAGGTTGAGGAAATCTCAAACGAATACCTCAGTTCACAATAATCCCATTACTCTAATTACCCCCCAAGCGGATAAGAGAATTAAAGCAGAAGCTATAGTCTTACCGCAACTAACAAATATGCTTCCAAGCTATCATATAAATAGCAAGCATTGGCAAAAGGTTTCACACCTAAAGCTAGCAGATCCCAACTGCAACACCTCCGCTCAAATAGACATTCTATTAGGCAGCGATCTCATACCTCAGATAATACTCGAGGGTGTTGAGAAAATTTCAAACAAACTATTGGCACAAAATACTATTTTAGGGTGGATCCTAAGTGGACTAGTTTCGGAACCAGTTACCACCATGACCACTCAGGTTGAGGAAATCTCAAACGAATACCTTAGTTCACAATAACTCCATTACTCTAATTTCCCCCCAAGCGGATAAGAGAATTAAAGCAGAAGCTATAGTCTTACCGCAACTAACAAATATGCTTCCAAGCTATCATATAAATAGCAAGCATTGGCAAAAGGTTTCACACCTAAAGCTAGCAGATCCCAACTGCAACACCTCCGCTCAAATAGACATTCTATTAGGCAGCCATCTCATACCTCAGATAATACTCGAGGGTGTTAAGAAAAATTCAAACAAACTATTGGCACAAAATACTATTTTTGGGTGGATCCTAAGTTTACTAGTTTCGGAACCAGTTACCACCATGACCACTCAGGTTGAGGAAATCTCAAACGAATACCTCAGTTCACAATAATCCCATTACTCTAATTACCCCCCAAGCGGATAAGAGAATTAAAGCAGAAGCTATAGTCTTACCGCAACTAACAAATATGCTTCCAAGCTATCATATAAATAGCAAGCATTGGCAAAAGGTTTCACACCTAAAGCTAGCAGATCCCAACTGCAACACTCCCGCTCAAATAGACATTCTATTAGGCAGCGATCTCATACCTCAGATAATACTCGAGGGTGTTAAGAAAATTTCAAACAAACTATTGGCACAAAATACTATTTTTGGGTGGATCCTAAGTTTACTAGTTTCGGAACCAGTTACCACCATGACCACTCAGGTTGAGGAAATCTCAAACGAATACCTCAGTTCACAAAAATCCCATTACTCTAATTTCCCCCCAAGCGGATAAGAGAATTAAACCAGAAGCTATAGTCTTTCCGCAACTAACAAATATGCTTCCAAGCTATCATATAAATAACAAGCATTGGCAAAAGCTTTCAAACCTAAAGCTAGCAGATCCTATCTGCAACACCTCCGCTCAAATAGACATTCTATTAGGCAGCCATCTCATACCTCAGATAATACTCGAGGGTGTTGAGAAAATTTCAAACAAACTATTGGCACAAAATACTATTTTTGGGTGGATCCTAAGTGGACTAGTTTCGGAACCAGTTACCACCATGACTACTCAGGTTGAGGAAATCTCAAACGAATACCTCAGTTCACAATAATCCCATTACTCTAATTTCCCCCCAAGCGGATAAGAGAATTAAAGCAGAAGCTATAGTCTTACCGCAACTAACAAATATGCTTCCAAGCTATCATATAAATAGCAAGCATTGGCAAAAGGTTTCACACCTAAAGCTAGCAGATCCCAACTGCAACACCCCCGCTCAAATAGACATTCTATTAGGCAGCGATCTCATACCTCAGATAATACTTTAGGGTGTTGAGAAAATTTCAAACAAACTATTGGCACAAAATACTATTTTTGGGTGGACCCTAAGTGGACTAGTTTCGGAACCAGTTACCACCATGACCACTCAGGTTGAGGAAATCTCAAACGAATACCTCAGTTCACAATAATCCCATTACTCTAATTTCCCCCCAAGCGGATAAGAGAATTAAAGCAGAAGCTATAGTCTTACCGCAACTAACAAATATGCTTCCAAGCTATCATATAAATAGCAAGCATTGGCAAAAGCTTTCACACCTAAAGCTAGCAGATCCCAACTGCAACACCTCCGCTCAAATAGACATTCTATTAGGCAGCGATCTCATACCTCAGATAATACTCGAGGGTGTTGAGAAAATTTCAAACAAACTATTGGCACAAAATACTATTTTAGGGTGGATCCTAAGTGGACTAGTTTCGGAACCAGTTACCACCATGACCACTCAGGTTGAGGAAATCTCAAACGAATACCTCAGTTCACAATAATCCCATTACTCTAATTTCCCCCCAAGCGGATAAGAGAATTAAAGCAGAAGATATAGTCTTACCGCAACTAACAAATATGCTTCCAAGCTATCATATAAATAGCAAGCATTGGCAAAAGGTTTCACACCTAAAGCTAGCAGATCCCAACTGCAACACTCCCGCTCAAATAGACATTCTATTAGGCAGCGATCTCATACCTCAGATAATACTCGAGGGTGTTAAGAAAATTTCAAACAAACTATTGGCACAAAATACTATTTTTGGGTGGATCCTAAGTTTACTAGTTTCGGAACCAGTTACCACCATGACCACTCAGGTTGAGGAAATCACAAACGAATACCTTAGTTCACAATAACTCCATTACTCTAATTTCCCCCCAAGCGGATAAGAGAATTAAAGCAGAAGCTATAGTCTTACCGCAACTAACAAATATGCTTCCAAGCTATCATATAAATAGCAAGCATTGGCAAAAGGTTTCACACCTAAAGCTAGCAGATCCCAACTGCAACACCCCCGCTCAAATAGACATTCTATTAGGCAGCGATCTCATACCTCAGATAATACTTGAGGGTGTTGAGAAAATTTCAAACAAACTATTGGCACAAAATACTATTTTTGGGTGGATCCTAAGTGGACTAGTTTCGGAAACAGTTACCACCATGACCACTCAGGTTGAGGAAATCTCAAATGAATACCTCAATTTCAAACAAACTATTGGCACAAAATACTATTTTTGGGTGGATCCTAAGTGGACTAGTTTCGGAACCAGTTACCACCATGACCACTCAGGTTGAGGAAATCTCAAACGAATACCTCAGTTCACAATAATCCCATTACTCTAATTTTCTTCCAAGCGGATAAGAGAATTAAAGCAGAAGCTATAGTCTTACCGCAACTAACAAATATGATTCCAAGCTATCATATAAATAGCAAGCATTGGCAAAAGGTTTCACACCTAAAGCTAGCAGATCCCAACTGCAACACCCCCGCTCAAATAGACATTCTATTAGGCAGCGATCTCATACCTCAGATAATACTCGAGGGTGTTGAGAAAATTTCGAACAAACTAATGGCACAAAATACTATTTTTGGGTGGATCCTAAGTGGACTAGTTTCGGAAACAGTTACCACCATGACCACTCAGGTTGAGGAAATCTCAAATGAATACCTCAATTTCAAACAAACTATTGGCACAAAATACTATTTTTGGGTGGATCCTAAGTGGACTAGTTTCGGAACCAGTTACCACCATGACCACTCAGGTTGAGGAAATCTCAAACGAATACCTCAGTTCACAATAATCCCATTACTCTAATTTCCCCCAAGCGGATAAGAGAATTAAAGCAGAAGCTATAGTCTTACCGCAACTAACAAATATGCTTCCAAGCTATCATATAAATAGCAAGCATTGGCAAAAGGTTTCACACCTAAAGCTAGCAGATCCCAACTGCAACACTTTCGATCAAATAGACATTCTATTAGGCAGTGATCTCATACCTCAGATAATACTCGAGGGCGTTGAGAAAATTTCAAACAAACTATTGGCACAAAATACTATTTTTGGGTGGATCCTAAGTGGACTAGTTTCGGAACCAGTTACCACCATGACCACTCAGGTTGAGGAAATCTCAAACGAATACCTCAGTTCACAATAATCCCATTACTCTAATTTCCCCCCAAGCGGATAAGAGAATTAAAGCAGAAGCTATAGTCTTACCGCAACTAACAAATATGCTTCCAAGCTATCATATAAATAGCAAGCATTGGCAAAAGGTTTCACACCTAAAGCTAGCAGATCCCAACTGCAACACCCCCGCTCAAATAGACATTCTATTAGGCAGCGATCTCATACCTCAGATAATACTTGAGGGTGTTGAGAAAATTTCAAACAAACTATTGGCACAAAATACTATTTTTGGGTGGACCCTAAGTGGACTAGTTTCGGAACCAGTTACCACCATGACCACTCAGGTTGAGGAAATCTCAAACGAATACCTCAGTTCACAATAATCCCATTACTCTAATTTCCCCCCAAGCGGATAAGAGAATTAAACCAGAAGCTATAGTCTTACCGCAACTAACAAATATGCTTCCAAGCTATCATATAAATAGCAAGCATTGGCAAAAGCTTTCACACCTAAAGCTAGCAGATCCTAACTGCAACACCTCCGCTCAAATAGACATTCTATTAGGCAGCCATCTCATACCTCAGATAATACTCGAGGGTGTTGAGTAAATTTCAAACAAACTATTGGCACAAAATACTATTTTTGGGTGGATCCTAAGTGGACTAGTTTCGGAACCAGTTACCACCATGTCCACTCAGGTTGAGGAAATCTCAAACGAATACCTCAGTTCACAATAACTCCATTACTCTAATTTCCCCCCAAGCGGATAAGAGAATTAAAGCAGAAGCTATAACCTTACTGCAACTAACAAATATGCTTCCAAGCTATCATATAAATAGCAAGCATTGGCAAAAGGTTTCACACCTAAAACTAGCAGATGCCAACTGCAACATCTCCGCTGAAATAGACATTCTATTAGGCAGCGATCTCATACCTCAGATAATACTCGAGGGTGTTGAGAAAATTTCAAACAAACTATTGGCACAAAATACTATTTTTGGGTGGATCCTAAGTGGACTAGTTTCGGAACCAGTTACCACCATAACCACTCAGGTTGAGGAAATCTCAAACGAATACCTCAGTTCACAATAATCCCATTACTCTAATTTCCCCCAAGCGGATAAGAGAATTAAAGCAGAAGCTATAGTCTTACCGCAACTAACAAATATGCTTCCAAGCTATCATATAAATAGCAAGCATTGGCAAAAGCTTTCACACCTAAAGCTAGCAGATCCCAACTGCAACACCTCCGCTCAAATAGACATTCTATTAGGCAGCGATCTCATACCTCAGATAATACTCGAGGGTGTTGAGAAAATTTCAAACAAACTATTGGCACAAAATACTATTTTAGGGTGGATCCTAAGTGGACTAGTTTCGGAACCAGTTACCACCATGACCACTCAGGTTGAGGAAATCTCAAACGAATACCCCAGTTCACAATAATCCCATTACTCTAATTTCCCCCCAAGCGGATAAGAGAATTAAGGCAGAAGCTATAGTCTTACCGCAACTAACAAATATGCTTCCAAGCTATCATATAAATAGCAAGCATTGGCAAAAGGTTTCACACCTAAAGCTAGCAGATCCCAACTGCAACACTCCCGCTCAAATAGACATTCTATTAGGCAGCGATCTCATACCTCAGATAATACTCAAGGGTGTTGAGAAAATTTCAAACAAACTATTGGCACAAAATACTATTTTTGGGTGGATCCTAAGTTTACTAGTTTCGGAACCAGTTACCACCATGACCACTCAGGTTGAGGAAATCTCAAACGAATACCTTAGTTCACAATAACTCCATTACTCTAATTTCCCCCCAAGCGGATAAGAGAATTAAAGCAGAAGCTATAGTCTTACCGCAACTAACAAATATGCTTCCAAGCTATCATATAAATAGCAAGCATTGGCAAAAGCTTTCAAACCTAAAGTTAGCAGATCCCAACTGCAACACCTCCGCTCAAATAGACATTCTATTAGGCAGCCATCTCATACCTCAGATAATACTCGAGGGTGTTAAGAAAAATTCAAACAAACTATTGGCACAAAATACTATTTTTGGGTGGATCCTAAGTTTACTAGTTTCGGAACCAGTTACCACCATGACCACTCAGGTTGAGGAAATCTCAAACGAATACCTCAGTTCACAATAATCCCATTACTCTAATTACCCCCCAAGCGGATAAGAGAATTAAAGCAGAAGCTATAGTCTTACCGCAACTAACAAATATGCTTCCAAGCTATCATATAAATAGCAAGCATTGGCAAAAGGTTTCACACCTAAAGCTAGCAGATCCCAACTGCAACACCCCCGCTCAAATAGACATTCTATTAGGCAGCGATCTCATACCTCAGATAATACTTGAGGGTGTTGAGAAAATTTCAAACAAACTATTGGCACAAAATACTATTTTTGGGTGGATCCTAAGTGGACTAGTTTCGGAACCAGTTACCACCATGACCACTCAGGTTGAGGAAATCTCAAACGAATACCTCAGTTCACAATAATCCCATTACTCTAATTTCCCCCCAAGCGGATAAGAGAATTAAACCAGAAGCTATAGTCTTACCGCAACTAACAAATATGCTTCCAAGCTATCATATAAATAACAAGCATTGGCAAAAGCTTTCAAACCTAAAGCTAGCAGATCCTATCTGCAACACCTCCGCTCAAATAGACATTCTATTAGGCAGCCATCTCATACCTCAGATAATACTCGAGGGTGTTGAGAAAATTTCAAACAAACTATTGGCACAAAATACTATTTTTGGGTGGATCCTAAGTGGACTAGTTTCGGAACCAGTTACCACCATGACCACTCAGGTTGAGGAAATCTCAAACGAATACCTCAGTTCACAATAATCCCATTACTCTAATTTCCCCCCAAGCGGATAAGAGAATTAAAGCAGAAGCTATAGTCTTACCGCAACTAACAAATATGCTTCCAAGCTATCATATAAATAGCAAGCATTGGCAAAAGGTTTCACACCTAAAGCTAGCAGATCCCAACTGCAACACCCCCGCTCAAATAGACATTCTATTAGGCAGCGATCTCATACCTCAGATAATACTTGAGGGTGTTGAGAAAATTTCAAACAAACTATTGGCACAAAATACTATTTTTGGGTGGATCCTAAGTGGACTAGTTTCGGAAACAGTTACCACCATGACCACTCAGGTTGAGGAAATCTCAAATGAATACCTCAATTTCAAACAAACTATTGGCACAAAATACTATTTTTGGGTGGATCCTAAGTGGACTAGTTTCGGAACCAGTTACCACCATGACCACTCAGGTTGAGGAAATCTCAAACGAATACCTCAGTTCACAATAATCCCATTACTCTAATTTTCCCCCAAGCGGATAAGAGAATTAAAGCAGAAGCTATAGTCTTACCGCAACTAACAAATATGCTTCCAAGCTATCATATAAATAGCAAGCATTGGCAAAAGGTTTCACACCTAAAGCTAGCAGATCCCAACTGCAACACCCCCGCTCAAATAGACATTCTATTAGGCAGCGATCTCATACCTCAGATAATACTCGAGGGTGTTGAGAAAATTTCGAACAAACTAATGGCACAAAATACTATTTTTGGGTGGATCCTAAGTGGACTAGTTTCGGAAACAGTTACCACCATGACCACTCAGGTTGAGGAAATCTCAAATGAATACCTCAATTTCAAACAAACTATTGGCACAAAATACTATTTTTGGGTGGATCCTAAGTGGACTAGTTTCGGAACCAGTTACCACCATGACCACTCAGGTTGAGGAAATCTCAAACGAATACCTCAGTTCACAATAATCCCATTACTCTAATTTCCCCCCAAGCGGATAAGAGAATTAAAGCAGAAGCTATAGTCTTACCGCAACTAACAAATATGCTTCCAAGCTATCATATAAATAGCAAGCATTGGCAAAAGGTTTCACACCTAAAGCTAGCAGATCCCAACTGCAACACTTTCGATCAAATAGACATTCTATTAGGCAGTAATCTCATACCTCAGATAATACTCGAGGGCGTTGAGAAAATTTCAAACAAACTATTGGCACAAAATACTATTTTTGGGTGGATCCTAAGTGGACTAGTTTCGGAACCAGTTACCACCATGACCACTCAGGTTGAGGAAATCTCAAACGAATACCTCAGTTCACAATAATCCCATTACTCTAATTTCCCCCCAAGCGGATAAGAGAATTAAACCAGAAGCTATAACCTTACTGCAACTAACAAATATGCTTCCAATCTATCATATAAATAGCAAGCATTGGCAAAAGGTTTCACACCTAAAGCTAGCAGATCCTAACTGCAACACCTCCGCTCAAATAGACATTCTATTAGGCAGCCATCTCATACCTCAGATAATACTCGAGGGTGTTGAGTAAATTTCAAACAAACTATTGGCACAAAATACTATTTTTGGGTGGATCCTAAGTGGACTTGTATCGGAACCAGTTACCACCATGACCACTCAGGTTGAGGAAATCTCAAACGAATACCTCAGTTTACAATAATCCCATTACTCTAATTTCCCCCCAAGCGGATAAGAGAATTAAAGCAGAAGCTATAACCTTACTGCAACTAACAAATATGCTTCCAAGCTATCATATAAATAGCAAGCATTGGCAAAAGGTTTCACACCTAAAATTAGCAGATGCCAACTGCAACATCTCCGCTGAAATAGACATTCTATTAGGCAGCGATCTCATACCTCAGATAATACTCGAGGGTGTTGAGAAAATTTCAAACAAACTATTGGCACAAAATACTATTTTTGGGTGGATCCTAAGTGGACTAGTTTCGGAACCAGTTACCACCATGACCACTCAGGTTGAGGAAATCTCAAACGAATACCTCAGTTCACAATAATCCCATTACTCTAATTTCCCCCCAAGCGGATAAGAGAATTAAAGCAGAAGCTATAGTCTTACCGCAACTAACAAATATGCTTCCAAGCTATCATATAAATAGCAAGCATTGGCAAAAGCTTTCACACCTAAAGCTAGCAGATCCCAACTGCAACACCTCCGCTCAAATAGACATTCTATTAGGCAGCGATCTCATACCTCAGATAATACTCGAGGGTGTTGAGAAAATTTCAAACAAACTACCCCAGTTCACAATAATCCCATTACTCTAATTTCCCCCCAAGCGGATAAGAGAATTAAGGCAGAAGCTATAGTCTTACCGCAACTAACAAATATGCTTCCAAGCTATCATATAAATAGCAAGCATTGGCAAAAGGTTTCACACCTAAAGCTAGCAGATCCCAACTGCAACACTCCCGCTCAAATAGACATTCTATTCGGCAGCGATCTCATACCTCAGATAATACTCGAGGGTGTTGAGAAAATTTCAAACAAACTATTGGCACAAAATACTATTTTTGGGTGGATCCTAAGTTTACTAGTTTCGGAACCAGTTACCACCATGACCACTCAGGTTGAGGAAATCTCAAACGAATACCTCAGTTCACAATAATCCCATTACTCTAATTTCCCCCCAAGCGGATAAGAGAATTAAAGCAGAAGCTATAGTCTTACCGCAACTAACAAATATGCTTCCAAGCTATCATATAAATAGCAAGCATTGGCAAAAGCTTTCACACCTAAAGCTAGCAGATCCCAACTGCAACACTCCCGCTCAAATAGACATTCTATTCGGCAGCGATCTCATACCTCAGATAATACTCGAGGGTGTTGAGAAAATTTCAAACAAACTATTGGCACAAAATACTATTTTTGGGTGGATCCTAAGTTTACTAGTTTCGGAACCAGTTACCACCATGACCACTCAGGTTGAGGAAATCTCAAACGAATACCTTAGTTCACAATAACTCCATTACTCTAATTTCCCCCCAAGCGGATAAGAGAATTAAAGCAGAAGCTATAGTCTTACCGCAACTAACAAATATGCTTCCAAGCTATCATATAAATAGCAAGCATTGGCAAAAGCTTTCACACCTAAAGCTAGCAGATCCCAACTGCAACACCTCCGCTCAAATAGACATTCTATTAGGCAGCGATCTCATACCTCAGATAATACTCGAGGGTGTTGAGAAAATTTCAAACAAACTATTGGCACAAAATACTATTTTAGGGTGGATCCTAAGTGGACTAGTTTCGGAACCAGTTACCACCATGACCACTCAGGTTGAGGAAATCTCAAACGAATACCCCAGTTCACAATAATCCCATTACTCTAATTTCCCCCCAAGCGGATAAGAGAATTAAGGCAGAAGCTATAGTCTTACCGCAACTAACAAATATGCTTCCAAGCTATCATATAAATAGCAAGCATTGGCAAAAGGTTTCACACCTAAAGCTAGCAGATCCCAACTGCAAGACTCCCGCTCAAATAGACATTCTATTCGGCAGCGATCTCATACCTCAGATAATACTCGAGGGTGTTGAGAAAATTTCAAACAAACTATTGGCACAAAATACTATTTTTGGGTGGATCCTAAGTTTACTAGTTTCGGAACCAGTTACCACCATGACCACTCAGGTTGAGGAAATCTCAAACGAATACCTTAGTTCACAATAACTCCATTACTCTAATTTCCCCCCAAGCGGATAAGAGAATTAAAGCAGAAGCTATAGTCTTACCGCAACTAACAAATATGCTTCCAAGCTATCATATAAATAGCAAGCATTGGCAAAAGCTTTCAAACCTAAAGTTAGCAGATCCCAACTGCAACACCTCTGCTCAAATAGACATTCTATTAGGCAGCCATCTCATACCTCAGATAATACTCGAGGGTGTTAAGAAAAATTCAAACAAACTATTGGCACAAAATACTATTTTTGGGTGGATCCTAAGTTTACTAGTTTCGGAACCAGTTACCACCATGACCACTCAGGTTGAGGAAATCTCAAACGAATACCTCAGTTCACAATAATCCCATTACTCTAATTACCCCCCAAGCGGATAAGAGAATTAAAGCAGAAGCTATAGTCTTACCGCAACTAACAAATATGCTTCCAAGCTATCATATAAATAGCAAGCATTGGCAAAAGGTTTCACACCTAAAGCTAGCAGATCCCAACTGCAACACCCCCGCTCAAATAGACATTCTATTAGGCAGCGATCTCATACCTCAGATAATACTTGAGGGTGTTGAGAAAATTTCAAACAAACTATTGGCACAAAATACTATTTTTGGGTGGATCCTAAGTGGACTAGTTTCGGAACCAGTTACCACCATGACCACTCAGGTTGAGGAAATCTCAAACGAATACCTCAGTTCACAATAATCCCATTACTCTAATTTCCCCCCAAGCGGATAAGAGAATTAAACCAGAAGCTATGGTCTTACCGCAACTAACAAATATGCTTCCAAGCTATCATATAAATAACAAGCATTGGCAAAAGCTTTCAAACCTAAAGCTAGCAGATCCTATCTGCAACACCTCCGCTCAAATAGACATTCTATTAGGCAGCCATCTCATACCTCAGATAATACTCGAGGGTGTTAAGAAAATTTCAAACAAACTATTGGCACAAAATACTATTTTTGGGTGGATCCTAAGTGGACTAGTTTCGGAACCAGTTACCACCATGACCACTCAGGTTGAGGAAATCTCAAACGAATACCTCAGTTCACAATAATCCCATTACTCTAATTTCCCCCCAAGCGGATAAGAGAATTAAAGCAGAAGCTATAGTCTTACCGCAACTAACAAATATGCTTCCAAGCTATCATATAAATAGCAAGCATTGGCAAAAGGTTTCACACCTAAAGCTAGCAGATCCCAACTGCAACACCCCCGCTCAAATAGACATTCTATTAGGCAGCGATCTCATACCTCAGATAATACTTTAGGGTGTTGAGAAAATTTCAAACAAACTATTGGCACAAAATACTATTTTTGGGTGGACCCTAAGTGGACTAGTTTCGGAACCAGTTACCACCATGACCACTCAGGTTGAGGAAATCTCAAACGAATACCTCAGCTCACAATAATCCCATTACTATAATTTCCCCCCAAGCGGATAAGAGAATTAAAGCAGAAGCTATAACCTTATTGCAACTAACAAATATGCTTCCAAGCTATCATATAAATAGCAAGCATTGGCAAAAGGTTTCACAGCTTAAGCTAGCAGATGCCAACTGCAACATCTCCGCTGAAATAGACATTCTATTAGGCAGCGATCTCATACCTCAGATAATACTCGAAGGTGTTGAGAAAATTTCAAACAAACTATTGGCACAAAATACTATTTTTGGGTGGATCCTAAGTGGACTAGTTTCGGAACCAGTTACCACCATGACCACTCAGGTTGAGAAAATCTCAAACGAATACCTCAGTTCACAATAATCCCATTACTCTAATTTCCCCCCAAGCGGATAAGAGATTTAAAGCAGAAGCTATAGTCTTACCGCAACTAACAAATATGCTTCCAAGCTATCATATAAATAGCAAGCATTGGCAAAAGGTTTCACACCTAAAGCTAGCAGATCCCAACTGCAACACTCCCGCTCAAATAGACATTCTATTAGGCAGCGATCTCATACCTCAGATAATACTTGAGGGTGTTGAGAAAATTTCAAACAAACTATTGGCACAAAATACTATTTTTGGGTGGATCCTAAGTGGACTAGTTTCGGAAACAGTTACCACCATGACCACTCAGGTTGAGGAAATCTCAAATGAATACCTCAATTTCAAACAAACTATTGGCACAAAATACTATTTTTGGGTGGATCCTAAGTGGACTAGTTTCGGAAACAGTTACCACCATGACCACTCAGGTTGAGGAAATCTCAAATGAATACCTCAATTTCAAACAAACTATTGGCACAAAATACTATTTTTGGGTGGATCCTAAGTGGACTAGTTTCGGAACCAGTTACCACCATGACCACTCAGGTTGAGGAAATCTCAAACGAATACCTCAGTTCACAATAATCCCATTACTCTAATTTCCCACCAAGCGGATAAGAGAATTAAAGCAGAAGATATAGTCTTACCGCAACTAACAAATATGCTTCCAAGCTATCATATAAATAGCAAGCATTGGCAAAAGGTTTCACACCTAAAGCTAGCAGATCCCAACTGCAACACTCCCGCTCAAATAGACATTCTATTAGGCAGCGATCTCATACCTCAGATAATACTCGAGGGTGTTGAGAAAATTTCAAACAAACTATTGGCACAAAATACTATTTTTGGGTGGATCCTAAGTTTACTAGTTTCGGAACCAGTTACCACCATGACCACTCAGGTTGAGGAAATCACAAACGAATACCTTAGTTCACAATAACTCCATTACTCTAATTTCCCCCCAAGCGGATAAGAGAATTAAAGCAGAAGCTATAGTCTTACCGCAACTAACAAATATGCTTCCAAGCTATCATATAAATAGCAAGCATTGGCAAAAGGTTTCACACCTAAAGCTAGCAGATCCCAACTGCAACACCCCCGCTCAAATAGACATTCTATTAGGCAGCGATCTCATACCTCAGATAATACTTGAGGGTGTTGAGAAAATTTCAAACAAACTATTGGCACAAAATACTATTTTTGGGTGGATCCTAAGTGGACTAGTTTCGGAAACAGTTACCACCATGACCACTCAGGTTGAGGAAATCTCAAATGAATACCTCAATTTCAAACAAACTATTGGCACAAAATACTATTTTTGGGTGGATCCTAAGTGGACTAGTTTCGGAACCAGTTACCACCATGACCACTCAGGTTGAGAAAATCTCAAACGAATACCTCAGTTCACAATAATCCCATTACTCTAATTTTCCCCCAAGCGGATAAGAGAATTAAAGCAGAAGCTATAG
Organism: Bactrocera oleae; assembly: GCF_042242935.1. Lineage (NCBI taxonomy): Eukaryota > Metazoa > Arthropoda > Insecta > Diptera > Tephritidae > Bactrocera > Bactrocera oleae. Next base: position 11,050,296 of record NC_091541.1, on the reverse strand, counting down.
TCTTACCGCAACTAACAAATATGCTTCCAAGCTATCATATAAATAGCAAGCATTGGCAAAAGCTTTCAAACTTAAAGCTAGCAGATGCCAACTGCAACACCCCCGCTCAAATAGACATTCTATTAGGCAGCGATCTCATACCTCAGATAATACTCGAGGGTGTTGAGAAAATTTCGAACAAACTAATGGCACAAAATACTATTTTTGGGTGGATCCTAAGTGGACTAGTTTCGGAAACAGTTACCACCATGACCACTCAGGTTGAGGAAATCTCAAATGAATACCTCAATTTCAAACAAACTATTGGCACAAAATACTATTTTTGGGTGGATCCTAAGTGGACTAGTTTCGGAACCAGCTACCACCATGACCACTCAGGTTGAGGAAATCTCAAACGAATACCTCAGTTCACAATAATCCCATTACTCTAATTTCCCCCAAGCGGATAAGAGAATTAAAGCAGAAGCTATAGTCTTACCGCAACTAACAAATATGCTTCCAAGCTATCATATAAATAGCAAGCATTGGCAAAAGGTTTCACACCTAAAGCTAGCAGATCCCAACTGCAACACTTTCGATCAAATAGACATTCTATTAGGCAGTGATCTCATACCTCAGATAATACTCGAGGGCGTTGAGAAAATTTCAAACAAACTATTGGCACAAAATACTATTTTTGGGTGGATCCTAAGTGGACTAGTTTCGGAACCAGTTACCACCATGACCACTCAGGTTGAGGAAATCTCAAACGAATACCTCAGTTCACAATAATCCCATTACTCTAATTTCCCCCCAAGCGGATAAGAGAATTAAAGCAGAAGCTATAGTCTTACCGCAACTAACAAATATGCTTCCAAGCTATCATATAAATAGCAAGCATTGGCAAAAGGTTTCACACCTAAAGCTAGCAGATCCCAACTGCAACACCCCCGCTCAAATAGACATTCTATTAGGCAGCGATCTCATACCTCAGATAATACTTGAGGGTGTTGAGAAAATTTCAAACAAACTATTGGCACAAAATACTATTTTTGGGTGGACCCTAAGTGGACTAGTTTCGGAAACAGTTACCACCATGACCACTCAGGTTGAGGAAATCTCAAATGAATACCTCAATTTCAAACAAACTATTGGCACAAAATACTATTTTTGGGTGGATCCTAAGTGGACTAGTTTCGGAACCAGTTACCACCATGACCACTCAGGTTGAGGAAATCTCAAACGAATACCTCAGTTCACAATAATCCCATTACTCTAATTTCCCCCCAAGCGGATAAGAGAATTAAAGAAGAAGCTATAGTCTTACCGCAACTAACAAATATGCTTCCAAGCTATCATATAAATAGCAAGCATTGGCAAAAGGTTTCACACCTAAAGCTAGCAGATCCCAACTGCAACACCCCCGCTCAAATAGACATTCTATTAGGCAGCGATCTCATACCTCAAATAATACTCGAGGGTGTTGAGAAAATTTCAAACAAACTATTGGCACAAAATACTATTTTTGGGTGGATCCTAAGTTTACTAGTTTCGGAACCAGTTACCACCATGACCACTCAGGTTGAGGAAATCTCAAACGAATACCTCAGTTCACAATAATCCCATTACTCTAATTTCCCCCCAAGCGGATAAGAGAATTAAAGCAGAAGATATAGTCTTACCGCAACTAACAAATATGCTTCCAAGCTATCATATAAATAGCAAGCATTGGCAAAAGGTTTCACACCTAAAGCTAGCAGATCCCAACTGCAACACTCCCGCTCAAATAGACATTCTATTAGGCAGCGATCTCATACCTCAGATAATACTCGAGGGTGTTGAGAAAATTTCAAACAAACTATTGGCACAAAATACTATTTTTGGGTGGATCCTAAGTTTACTAGTTTCGGAACCAGTTACCACCATGACCACTCAGGTTGAGGAAATCACAAACGAATACCTTAGTTCACAATAACTCCATTACTCTAATTTCCCCCAAGCGGATAAGAGAATTAAAGCAGAAGCTATAGTCTTACCGCAACTAACAAATATGCTTCCAAGCTATCATATAAATAGCAAGCATTGGCAAAAGGTTTCACACCTAAAGCTAGCAGATCCCAACTGCAACACCCCCGCTCAAATAGACATTCTATTAGGCAGCGATCTCATACCTCAGATAATACTTGAGGGTGTTGAGAAAATTTCAAACAAACTATTGGCACAAAATACTATTTTTGGGTGGATCCTAAGTGGACTAGTTTCGGAAACAGTTACCACCATGACCACTCAGGTTGAGGAAATCTCAAATGAATACCTCAATTTCAAACAAACTATTGGCACAAAATACTATTTTTGGGTGGATCCTAAGTGGACTAGTTTCGGAACCAGTTACCACCATGACCACTCAGGTTGAGGAAATCTCAAACGAATACCTCAGTTCACAATAATCCCATTACTCTAATTTTCCCCCAAGCGGATAAGAGAATTAAAGCAGAAGCTATAGTCTTACCGCAACTAACAAATATGCTTCCAAGCTATCATATAAATAGCAAGCATTGGCAAAAGGTTTCACACCTAAAGCTAGCAGATCCCAACTGCAACACCCCCGCTCAAATAGACATTCTATTAGGCAGCGATCTCATACCTCAGATAATACTCGAGGGTGTTGAGAAAATTTCGAACAAACTAATGGCACAAAATACTATTTTTGGGTGGATCCTAAGTGGACTAGTTTCGGAAACAGTTACCACCATGACCACTCAGGTTGAGGAAATCTCAAATGAATACCTCAATTTCAAACAAACTATTGGCACAAAATACTATTTTTGGGTGGATCCTAAGTGGACTAGTTTCGGAACCAGTTACCACCATGACCACTCAGGTTGAGGAAATCTCAAACGAATACCTCAGTTCACAATAATCCCATTACTCTAATTTCCCCCAAGCGGATAAGAGAATTAAAGCAGAAGCTATAGTCTTACCGCAACTAACAAATATGCTTCCAAGCTATCATATAAATAGCAAGCATTGGCAAAAGGTTTCACACCTAAAGCTAGCAGATCCCAACTGCAACACTTTCGATCAAATAGACATTCTATTAGGCAGTGATCTCATACCTCAGATAATACTCGAGGGCGTTGAGAAAATTTCAAACAAACTATTGGCACAAAATACTATTTTTGGGTGGATCCTAAGTGGACTAGTTTCGGAACCAGTTACCACCATGACCACTCAGGTTGAGGAAATCTCAAACGAATACCTCAGTTCACAATAATCCCATTACTCTAATTTCCCCCCAAGCGGATAAGAGAATTAAAGCAGAAGCTATAGTCTTACCGCAACTAACAAATATGCTTCCAAGCTATCATATAAATAGCAAGCATTGGCAAAAGGTTTCACACCTAAAGCTAGCAGATCCCAACTGCAACACCCCCGCTCAAATAGACATTCTATTAGGCAGCGATCTCATACCTCAGATAATACTTGAGGGTGTTGAGAAAATTTCAAACAAACTATTGGCACAAAATACTATTTTTGGGTGGACCCTAAGTGGACTAGTTTCGGAACCAGTTACCACCATGACCACTCAGGTTGAGGAAATCTCAAACGAATACCTCAGTTCACAATAATCCCATTACTCTAATTTCCCCCCAAGCGGATAAGAGAATTAAACCAGAAGCTATAGTCTTACCGCAACTAACAAATATGCTTCCAAGCTATCATATAAATAGCAAGCATTGGCAAAAGCTTTCACACCTAAAGCTAGCAGATCCTAACTGCAACACCTCCGCTCAAATAGACATTCTATTAGGCAGCCATCTCATACCTCAGATAATACTCGAGGGTGTTGAGTAAATTTCAAACAAACTATTGGCACAAAATAGTATTTTTGGGTGGATCCTAAGTGGACTTGTATCGGAACCAGTTACCACCATGACCACTCAGGTTGAGGAAATCTCAAACGAATACCTCAGTTTACAATAATCCCATTACTCTAATTTCCCCCCAAGCGGATAAGAGAATTAAAGCAGAAGCTATAACCTTACTGCAACTAACAAATATGCTTCCAAGCTATCATATAAATAGCAAGCATTGGCAAAAGGTTTCACACCTAAAACTAGCAGATGCCAACTGCAACATCTCCGCTGAAATAGACATTCTATTAGGCAGCGATCTCATACCTCAGATAATACTCGAGGGTGTTGAGAAAATTTCAAACAAACTATTGGCACAAAATACTATTTTTGGGTGGATCCTAAGTGGACTAGTTTCGGAACCAGTTACCACCATGACCACTCAGGTTGAGGAAATCTCAAACGAATACCTCAGTTCACAATAATCCCATTACTCTAATTTCCCCCCAAGCGGATAAGAGAATTAAAGCAGAAGCTATAGTCTTACCGCAACTAACAAATATGCTTCCAAGCTATCATATAAATAGCAAGCATTGGCAAAAGGTTTCACACCTAAAGCTAGCAGATCCCAACTGCAACACCCCCGCTCAAATAGACATTCTATTAGGCAGCGATCTCATACCTCAGATAATACTTGAGGGTGTTGAGAAAATTTCAAACAAACTATTGGCACAAAATACTATTTTTGGGTGGACCCTAAGTGGACTAGTTTCGGAACCAGTTACCACCATGACCACTCAGGTTGAGGAAATCTCAAACGAATACCTCAGTTCACAATAATCCCATTACTCTAATTTCCCCCCAAGCGGATAAGAGAATTAAACCAGAAGCTATAGTCTTACCGCAACTAACAAATATGCTTCCAAGCTATCATATAAATAGCAAGCATTGGCAAAAGCTTTCACACCTAAAGCTAGCAGATCCTAACTGCAACACCTCCGCTCAAATAGACATTCTATTAGGCAGCCATCTCATACCTCAGATAATACTCGAGGGTGTTGAGTAAATTTCAAACAAACTATTGGCACAAAATAGTATTTTTGGGTGGATCCTAAGTGGACTTGTATCGGAACCAGTTACCACCATGACCACTCAGGTTGAGGAAATCTCAAACGAATACCTCAGTTTACAATAATCCCATTACTCTAATTTCCCCCCAAGCGGATAAGAGAATTAAAGCAGAAGCTATAACCTTACTGCAACTAACAAATATGCTTCCAAGCTATCATATAAATAGCAAGCATTGGCAAAAGGTTTCACACCTAAAACTAGCAGATGCCAACTGCAACATCTCCGCTGAAATAGACATTCTATTAGGCAGCGATCTCATACCTCAGATAATACTCGAGGGTGTTGAGAAAATTTCAAACAAACTATTGGCACAAAATACTATTTTTGGGTGGATCCTAAGTGGACTAGTTTCGGAACCAGTTACCACCATGACCACTCAGGTTGAGGAAATCTCAAACGAATACCTCAGTTCACAATAATCCCATTACTCTAATTTCCCCCCAAGCGGATAAGAGAATTAAAGCAGAAGCTATAGTCTTACCGCAACTAACAAATATGCTTCCAAGCTATCATATAAATAGCAAGCATTGGCAAAAGCTTTCACACCTAAAGCTAGCAGATCCCAACTGCAACACTTTCGATCAAATAGACATTCTATTAGGCAGTGATCTCATACCTCAGATAATACTCGAGGGCGTTGAGAAAATTTCAAACAAACTATTGGCACAAAATACTATTTTTGGGTGGATCCTAAGTGGACTAGTTTCGGAACCAGTTACCACCATGACCACTCAGGTTGAGGAAATCTCAAACGAATACCTCAGTTCACAATAATCCCATTACTCTAATTTCCCCCCAAGCGGATAAGAGAATTAAAGCAGAAGCTATAGTCTTACCGCAACTAACAAATATGCTTCCAAGCTATCATATAAATAGCAAGCATTGGCAAAAGGTTTCACACCTAAAGCTAGCAGATCCCAACTGCAACACCCCCGCTCAAATAGACATTCTATTAGGCAGCGATCTCATACCTCAGATAATACTTGAGGGTGTTGAGAAAATTTCAAACAAACTATTGGCACAAAAATACTATTTTTGGGTGGACCCTAAGTGGACTAGTTTCGGAAACAGTTACCACCATGACCACTCAGGTTGAGGAAATCTCAAATGAATACCTCAATTTCAAACAAACTATTGGCACAAAATACTATTTTTGGGTGGATCCTAAGTGGACTAGTTTCGGAACCAGTTACCACCATGACCACTCAGGTTGAGGAAATCTCAAACGAATACCTCAGTTCACAATAATCCCATTACTCTAATTTCCCCCCAAGCGGATAAGAGAATTAAAGCAGAAGCTATAGTCTTACCGCAACTAACAAATATGCTTCCAAGCTATCATATAAATAGCAAGCATTGGCAAAAGGTTTCACACCTAAAGCTAGCAGATCCCAACTGCAACACCCCCGCTCAAATAGACATTCTATTAGGCAGCGATCTCATACCTCAAATAATACTCGAGGGTGTTGAGAAAATTTCAAACAAACTATTGGCACAAAATACTATTTTTGGGTGGATCCTAAGTTTACTAGTTTCGGAACCAGTTACCACCATGACCACTCAGGTTGAGGAAATCTCAAACGAATACCTCAGTTCACAATAATCCCATTACTCTAATTTCCCCCCAAGCGGATAAGAGAATTAAAGCAGAAGATATAGTCTTACCGCAACTAACAAATATGCTTCCAAGCTATCATATAAATAGCAAGCATTGGCAAAAGGTTTCACACCTAAAGCTAGCAGATCCCAACTGCAACACTCCCGCTCAAATAGACATTCTATTAGGCAGCGATCTCATACCTCAGATAATACTCGAGGGTGTTGAGAAAATTTCAAACAAACTATTGGCACAAAATACTATTTTTGGGTGGATCCTAAGTTTACTAGTTTCGGAACCAGTTACCACCATGACCACTAAGGTTGAGGAAATCACAAACGAATACCTTAGTTCACAATAACTCCATTACTCTAATTTCCCCCCAAGCGGATAAGAGAATTAAAGCAGAAGCTATAGTCTTACCGCAACTAACAAATATGCTTCCAAGCTATCATATAAATAGCAAGCATTGGCAAAAGGTTTCACACCTAAAGCTAGCAGATCCCAACTGCAACACCCCCGCTCAAATAGACATTCTATTAGGCAGCGATCTCATACCTCAGATAATACTTGAGGGTGTTGAGAAAATTTCAAACAAACTATTGGCACAAAATACTATTTTTGGGTGGATCCTAAGTGGACTAGTTTCGGAAACAGTTACCACCATGACCACTCAGGTTGAGGAAATCTCAAATGAATACCTCAATTTCAAACAAACTATTGGCACAAAATACTATTTTTGGGTGGATCCTAAGTGGACTAGTTTCGGAACCAGTTACCACCATGACCACTCAGGTTGAGGAAATCTCAAACGAATACCTCAGTTCACAATAATCCCATTACTCTAATTTTCCCCCAAGCGGATAAGAGAATTAAAGCAGAAGCTATAGTCTTACCGCAACTAACAAATATGCTTCCAAGCTATCATATAAATAGCAAGCATTGGCAAAAGGTTTCACACCTAAAGCTAGCATATCCCAACTGCAACACCCCCGCTCAAATAGACATTCTATTAGGCAGCGATCTCATACCTCAGATAATACTCGAGGGTGTTGAGAAAATTTCGAACAAACTAATGGCACAAAATACTATTTTTGGGTGGATCCTAAGTGGACTAGTTTCGGAAACAGTTACCACCATGACCACTCAGGTTGAGGAAATCTCAAATGAATACCTCAATTTCAAACAAACTATTGGCACAAAATACTATTTTTGGGTGGATCCTAAGTGGACTAGTTTCGGAACCAGTTACCACCATGACCACTCAGGTTGAGGAAATCTCAAACGAATACCTCAGTTCACAATAATCCCATTACTCTAATTTCCCCCAAGCGGATAAGAGAATTAAAGCAGAAGCTATAGTCTTACCGCAACTAACAAATATGCTTCCAAGCTATCATATAAATAGCAAGCATTGGCAAAAGGTTTCACACCTAAAGCTAGCAGATCCCAACTGCAACACTTTCGATCAAATAGACATTCTATTAGGCAGTGATCTCATACCTCAGATAATACTCGAGGGCGTTGAGAAAATTTCAAACAAACTATTGGCACAAAATACTATTTTTGGGTGGATCCTAAGTGGACTAGTTTCGGAACCAGTTACCACCATGACCACTCAGGTTGAGGAAATCTCAAACGAATACCTCAGTTCACAATAATCCCATTACTCTAATTTCCCCCCAAGCGGATAAGAGAATTAAAGCAGAAGCTATAGTCTTACCGCAACTAACAAATATGCTTCCAAGCTATCATATAAATAGCAAGCATTGGCAAAAGGTTTCACACCTAAAGCTAGCAGATCCCAACTGCAACACCCCCGCTCAAATAGACATTCTATTAGGCAGCGATCTCATACCTCAGATAATACTTGAGGGTGTTGAGAAAATTTCAAACAAACTATTGGCACAAAATACTATTTTTGGGTGGACCCTAAGTGGACTAGTTTCGGAACCAGTTACCACCATGACCACTCAGGTTGAGGAAATCTCAAACGAATACCTCAGTTTACAATAATCCCATTACTCTAATTTCCCCCCAAGCGGATAAGAGAATTAAAGCAGAAGCTATAACCTTACTGCAACTAACAAATATGCTTCCAAGCTATCATATAAATAGCAAGCATTGGCAAAAGGTTTCACACCTAAAACTAGCAGATGCCAACTGCAACATCTCCGCTGAAATAGACATTCTATTAGGCAGCGATCTCATACCTCAGATAATACTCGAGGGTGTTGAGAAAATTTCAAACAAACTATTGGCACAAAATACTATTTTTGGGTGGATCCTAAGTGGACTAGTTTCGGAACCAGTTACCACCATGACCACTCAGGTTGAGGAAATCTCAAACGAATACCTCAGTTCACAATAATCCCATTACTCTAATTTCCCCCCAAGCGGATAAGAGAATTAAAGCAGAAGCTATAGTCTTACCGCAACTAACAAATATGCTTCCAAGCTATCATATAAATAGCAAGCATTGGCAAAAGCTTTCACACCTAAAGCTAGCAGATCCCAACTGCAACACCTCCGCTCAAATAGACATTCTATTAGGCAGCGATCTCATACCTCAGATAATACTCGAGGGTGTTGAGAAAATTTCAAACAAACTATTGGCACAAAATACTATTTTAGGGTGGATCCTAAGTGGACTAGTTTCGGAACCAGTTACCACCATGACCACTCAGGTTGAGGAAATCTCAAACGAATACCCCAGTTCACAATAATCCCATTACTCTAATTTCCCCCCAAGCGGATAAGAGAATTAAGGCAGAAGCTATAGTCTTACCGCAACTAACAAATATGCTTCCAAGCTATCATATAAATAGCAAGCATTGGCAAAAGGTTTCACACCTAAAGCTAGCAGATCCCAACTGCAACACTCCCGCTCAAATAGACATTCTATTAGGCAGCGATCTCATACCTCAGATAATACTCAAGGGTGTTGAGAAAATTTCAAACAAACTATTGGCACAAAATACTATTTTTGGGTGGATCCTAAGTTTACTAGTTTCGGAACCAGTTACCACCATGACCACTCAGGTTGAGGAAATCTCAAACGAATACCTTAGTTCACAATAACTCCATTACTCTAATTTCCCCCCAAGCGGATAAGCGAATTAAAGCAGAAGCTATAGTCTTACCGCAACTAACAAATATGCTTCCAAGCTATCATATAAATAGCAAGCATTGGCAAAAGCTTTCAAACCTAAAGTTAGCAGATCCCAACTGCAACACCTCCGCTCAAATAGACATTCTATTAGGCAGCCATCTCATACCTCAGATAATACTCGAGGGTGTTAAGAAAAATTCAAACAAACTATTGGCACAAAATACTATTTTTGGGTGGATCCTAAGTGGACTAGTTTCGGAACCAGTTACCACCATGACCACTCAGGTTGAGGAAATCTCAAACGAATACCTCAGTTCACAATAATCCCATTACTCTAATTTCCCCCCAAGCGGATAAGAGAATTAAAGCAGAAGCTATAGTCTTACCGCAACTAACAAATATGCTTCCAAGCTATCATATAAATAGCAAGCATTGGCAAAAGCTTTCACACCTAAAGCTAGCAGATCCTAACTGCAACACCTCCGCTCAAATAGACATTCTATTAGGCAGCCATCTCATACCTCAGATAATACTCGAGGGTGTTGAGTAAATTTCAAACAAACTATTGGCACAAAATAGTATTTTTGGGTGGATCCTAAGTGGACTTGTATCGGAACCAGTTACCACCATGACCACTCAGGTTGAGGAAATCTCAAACGAATACCTCAGTTTACAATAATCCCATTACTCTAATTTCCCCCCAAGCGGATAAGAGAATTAAAGCAGAAGCTATAACCTTACTGCAACTAACAAATATGCTTCCAAGCTATCATATAAATAGCAAGCATTGGCAAAAGCTTTCACACCTAAAGCTAGCAGATCCCAACTGCAACACCTCCGCTCAAATAGACATTCTATTAGGCAGCCATCTCATACCTCAGATAATACTCGAGGGTGTTAAGAAAAATTCAAACAAACTATTGGCACAAAATACTATTTTTGGGTGGATCCTAAGTGGACTAGTTTCGGAACCAGTTACCACCATGACCACTCAGGTTGAGGAAATCTCAAACGAATACCTCAGTTCACAATAATCCCATTACTCTAATTTCCCCCCAAGCGGATAAGAGAATTAAAGCAGAAGCTATAGTCTTACCGCAACTAACAAATATGCTTCCAAGCTATCATATAAATAGCAAGCATTGGCAAAAGCTTTCACACCTAAAGCTAGCAGATCCCAACTGCAACACCTCCGCTCAAATAGACATTCTATTAGGCAGCGATCTCATACCTCAGATAATACTCGAGGGTGTTGAGAAAATTTCAAACAAACTATTGGCACAAAATACTATTTTAGGGTGGATCCTAAGTGGACTAGTTTCGGAACCAGTTACCACCATGACCACTCAGGTTGAGGAAATCTCAAACGAATACCCCAGTTCACAATAATCCCATTACTCTAATTTCCCCCCAAGCGGATAAGAGAATTAAGGCAGAAGCTATAGTCTTACCGCAACTAACAAATATGCTTCCAAGCTATCATATAAATAGCAAGCATTGGCAAAAGGTTTCACACCTAAAGCTAGCAGATCCCAACTGCAACACTCCCGCTCAAATAGACATTCTATTAGGCAGCGATCTCATACCTCAGATAATACTCAAGGGTGTTGAGAAAATTTCAAACAAACTATTGGCACAAAATACTATTTTTGGGTGGATCCTAAGTTTACTAGTTTCGGAACCAGTTACCACCATGACCACTCAGGTTGAGGAAATCTCAAACGAATACCTCAGTTCACAATAATCCCATTACTCTAATTACCCCCCAAGCGGATAAGAGAATTAAAGCAGAAGCTATAGTCTTACCGCAACTAACAAATATGCTTCCAAGCTATCATATAAATAGCAAGCATTGGCAAAAGGTTTCACACCTAAAGCTAGCAGATCCCAACTGCAACACCCCCGCTCAAATAGACATTCTATTAGGCAGCGATCTCATACCTCAGATAATACTTGAGGGTGTTGAGAAAATTTCAAACAAACTATTGGCACAAAATACTATTTTTGGGTGGATCCTAAGTGGACTAGTTTCGGAACCAGTTACCACCATGACCACTCAGGTTGAGGAAATCTCAAACGAATACCTCAGTTCACAATAGTCCCATTACTCTAATTTCCCCCCAAGCGGATAAGAGAATTAAACCAGAAGCTATAGTCTTACCGCAACTAACAAATATGCTTCCAAGCTATCATATAAATAACAAGCATTGGCAAAAGCTTTCAAACCTAAAGCTAGCAGATCCTATCTGCAACACCTCCGCTCAAATAGACATTCTATTAGGCAGCCATCTCATACCTCAGATAATACTCGAGGGTGTTGAGAAAATTTCAAACAAACTATTGGCACAAAATACTATTTTTGGGTGGATCCTAAGTGGACTAGTTTCGGAACCAGTTACCACCATGACCACTCAGGTTGAGGAAATCTCAAACGAATACCAGAGTTCACAATAATCCCATTACTCTAATTTCCCCCCAAGCGGATAAGAGAATTAAAGCAGAAGCTATAGTCTTACCGCAACTAACAAATATGCTTCCAAGCTATCATATAAATAGCAAGCATTGGCAAAAGCTTTCAAACCTAAAGCTAGCAGATCCTAACTGCAACACCTCCGCTCAAATAGACATTCTATTAGGCAGCCATCTCATACCTCAGATAATACTCGAGGGTGTTGAGTAAATTTCAAACAAACTATTGGCACAAAATACTATTTTTGGGTGGATCCTAAGTGGACTTGTATCGGAACCAGTTACCACCATGACCACTCAGGTTGAGGAAATCTCAAACGAATACCTCAGTTTACAATAATCCCATTACTATAATTTCCCCCCAAGCGGATAAGAGAATTAAAGCAGAAGCTATAACCTTATTGCAACTAACAAATATGCTTCCAAGCTATCATATAAATAGCAAGCATTGGCAAAAGGTTTCACACCTTAAGCTAGCAGATGCCAACTGCAACATCTCCGCTGAAATAGACATTCTATTAGGCAGCGATCTCATACCTCAGATAATACTCGAGGGTGTTGAGAAAATTTCAAACAAACTATTGGCACAAAATACTATTTTTGGGTGGATCCTAAGTGGACTAGTTTCGGAACCAGTTACCACCATGACCACTCAGGTTGAGGAAATCTCAAACGAATACCTCAGTTCACAATAATCCCATTACTCTAATTTCCCCCCAAGCGGATAAGAGAATTAAAGCAGAAGCTATAATCTTACCGCAACTAACAAATATGCTTCCAAGCTATCATATAAATAGCAAGCATTGGCAAAAGCTTTCACACCTAAAGCTAGCAGATCCCAACTGCAACACCTCCGCTCAAATAGACATTCTATTAGGCAGCGATCTCATACCTCAGATAATACTCGAGGGTGTTGAGAAAATTTCAAACAAACTATTGGCACAAAATACTATTTTAGGGTGGATCCTAAGTAGACTAGTTTCGGAACCAGTTACCACCATGACCACTCAGGTTGAGGAAATCTCAAACGAATACCTCAGTTCACAATAATCCCATTACTCTAATTTCCCCCCAAGCGGATAAGAGAATTAAAGCAGAAGCTATAGTCTTACCGCAACTAACAAATATGCTTCCAAGCTATCATATAAATAGCAAGCATTGGCAAAAGGTTTCACACCTAAAGCTAGCAGATCCCAACTGCAACACTCCCGCTCAAATAGACATTCTATTAGGCAGCGATCTCATACCTCAGATAATACTCAAGGGTGTTGAGAAAATTTCAAACAAACTATTGGCACAAAATACTATTTTTGGGTGGATCCTAAGTTTACTAGTTTCGGAACCAGTTACCACCATGACCACTCAGGTTGAGGAAATCTCAAACGAATACCTCAGTTCACAATAATCCCATTACTCTAATTACCCCCCAAGCGGATAAGAGAATTAAAGCAGAAGCTATAGTCTTACCGCAACTAACAAATATGCTTCCAAGCTATCATATAAATAGCAAGCATTGGCAAAAGGTTTCACACCTAAAGCTAGCAGATCCCAACTGCAACACCCCCGCTCAAATAGACATTCTATTAGGCAGCGATCTCATACCTCAGATAATACTTGAGGGTGTTGAGAAAATTTCAAACAAACTATTGGCACAAAATACTATTTTTGGGTGGATCCTAAGTGGACTAGTTTCGGAACCAGTTACCACCATGACCACTCAGGTTGAGGAAATCTCAAACGAATACCTCAGTTCACAATAGTCCCATTACTCTAATTTCCCCCCAAGCGGATAAGAGAATTAAACCAGAAGCTATAGTCTTACCGCAACTAACAAATATGCTTCCAAGCTATCATATAAATAACAAGCATTGGCAAAAGCTTTCAAACCTAAAGCTAGCAGATCCTATCTGCAACACCTCCGCTCAAATAGACATTCTATTAGGCAGCCATCTCATACCTCAGATAATACTCGAGGGTGTTGAGAAAATTTCAAACAAACTATTGGCACAAAATACTATTTTTGGGTGGATCCTAAGTGGACTAGTTTCGGAACCAGTTACCACCATGACCACTCAGGTTGAGGAAATCTCAAACGAATACCAGAGTTCACAATAATCCCATTACTCTAATTTCCCCCCAAGCGGATAAGAGAATTAAAGCAGAAGCTATAGTCTTACCGCAACTAACAAATATGCTTCCAAGCTATCATATAAATAGCAAGCATTGGCAAAAGCTTTCAAACCTAAAGCTAGCAGATCCTAACTGCAACACCTCCGCTCAAATAGACATTCTATTAGGCAGCCATCTCATACCTCAGATAATACTCGAGGGTGTTGAGTAAATTTCAAACAAACTATTGGCACAAAATACTATTTTTGGGTGGATCCTAAGTGGACTTGTATCGGAACCAGTTACCACCATGACCACTCAGGTTGAGGAAATCTCAAACGAATACCTCAGTTTACAATAATCCCATTACTATAATTTCCCCCCAAGCGGATAAGAGAATTAAAGCAGAAGCTATAACCTTATTGCAACTAACAAATATGCTTCCAAGCTATCATATAAATAGCAAGCATTGGCAAAAGGTTTCACACCTTAAGCTAGCAGATGCCAACTGCAACATCTCCGCTGAAATAGACATTCTATTAGGCAGCGATCTCATACCTCAGATAATACTCGAGGGTGTTGAGAAAATTTCAAACAAACTATTGGCACAAAATACTATTTTTGGGTGGATCCTAAGTGGACTAGTTTCGGAACCAGTTACCACCATGACCACTCAGGTTGAGGAAATCTCAAACGAATACCTCAGTTCACAATAATCCCATTACTCTAATTTCCCCCCAAGCGGATAAGAGAATTAAAGCAGAAGCTATAATCTTACCGCAACTAACAAATATGCTTCCAAGCTATCATATAAATAGCAAGCATTGGCAAAAGCTTTCACACCTAAAGCTAGCAGATCCCAACTGCAACACCTCCGCTCAAATAGACATTCTATTAGGCAGCGATCTCATACCTCAGATAATACTCGAGGGTGTTGAGAAAATTTCAAACAAACTATTGGCACAAAATACTATTTTAGGGTGGATCCTAAGTAGACTAGTTTCGGAACCAGTTACCACCATGACCACTCAGGTTGAGGAAATCTCAAACGAATACCTCAGTTCACAATAATCCCATTACTCTAATTTCCCCCCAAGCGGATAAGAGAATTAAAGCAGAAGCTATAGTCTTACCGCAACTAACAAATATGCTTCCAAGCTATCATATAAATAGCAAGCATTGGCAAAAGGTTTCACACCTAAAGCTAGCAGATCCCAACTGCAACACTCCCGCTCAAATAGACATTCTATTAGGCAGCGATCTCATACCTCAGATAATACTCGAGGGTGTTGAGAAAATTTCAAACAAACTATTGGCACAAAATACTATTTTTGGGTGGATCCTAAGTTTACTAGTTTCGGAACCAGTTACCACCATGACCACTCAGGTTGAGGAAATCTCAAACGAATACCTTAGTTCACAATAACTCCATTACTCTAATTTCCCCCCAAGCGGATAAGAGAATTAAAGCAGAAGCTATAGTCTTACCGCAACTAACAAATATGCTTCCAAGCTATCATATAAATAGCAAGCATTGGCAAAAGCTTTCAAACCTAAAGCTAGCAGATCCCAACTGCAACACATCCGCTCAAATAGACTTTCTATTAGGCAGCCATCTCATACCTCAGATAATACTCGAGGGTGTTGAGAAAATTTCAAACAAACTATTGACACAAAATACTATTTTTGGGTGGATCCTAAGTGGACTAGTTTCGGAACCAGTTACCACCATGACCACTCAGGTTGAGGAAATCTCAAACGAATACCTTAGTTCACAATAATCCCATTACTCTAATTTCCCCCCAAGCGGATAAGAGAATTAAAGCAGAAGCTATAGTCTTACCGCAACTAACAAATATGCTTCCAAGCTATCATATAAATAGCAAGCATTGGCAAAAGGTTTCACACCTAAAGCTAGCAGATGCCAACTGCAACACCTCCGCTCAAATAGACATTCTATTAGGCAGCGATCTCATACCTCAGATAATACTCGAGGGTGTTGAGAAAATTTCAAACAAACTATTGGCACAAAATACTATTTTTGGGTGGATCCTAAGTGGACTAGTTTCGGAACCAGTTACCACCATGACCATTTAGGTTGAGGAAATCTCAAACGAATACCTCAGTTCACAATAATCCCATTACTCTAATTTCCCCCCAAGCGGATAAGAGAATTAAAGCAGAAGCTATAGTCTTACCGCAACTAACAAATATGCTTCCAAGCTATCATATAAATAGCAAGCATTGGCAAAAGGTTTCACACCTAAAGCTAGCAGATCCCAACTGCAACACCCCCGCTCAAATAGACATTCTATTAGGCAGCGATCTCATACCTCAGATAATACTTGAGGGTGTTGAGAAAATTTCAAACAAACTATTGGCACAAAATACTATTTTTGGGTGGATCCTAAGTGGACTAGTTTCGGAAACAGTTACCACCATGACCACTCAGGTTGAGGAAATCTCAAATGAATACCTCAATTTCAAACAAACTATTGGCACAAAATACTATTTTTGGGTGGATCCTAAGTGGACTAGTTTCGGAACCAGTTACCACCATGACCACTCAGGTTGAGGAAATCTCAAACGAATACCTCAGTTCACAATAATCCCATTACTCTAATTTCCCCCCAAGCGGATAAGAGAATTAAAGCAGAAGCTATAGTCTTACCGCAACTAACAAATATGCTTCCAAGCTATCATATAAATAGCAAGCATTGGCAAAAGGTTTCACACCTAAAGCTAGCAGATCCCAACTGCAACACCCCCGCTCAAATAGACATTCTATTAGGCAGCGATCTCATACCTCAGATAATACTCGAGGGTGTTGAGAAAATTTCAAACAAACTATTGGCACAAAATACTATTTTTGGGTGGATCCTAAGTGGACTAGTTTCGGAAACAGTTACCACCATGACCACTCAGGTTGAGGAAATCTCAAATGAATACCTCAATTTCAAACAAACTATTGGCACAAAATACTATTTTTGGGTGGATCCTAAGTGGACTAGTTTCGGAACCAGTTACCACCATGACCACTCAGGTTGAGGAAATCTCAAACGAATACCTCAGTTCACAGTAATCCCATTACTCTAATTTCCCCCCAAGCGGATAAGAGAATTAAAGCAGAAGCTATAGTCTTACCGCAACTAACAAATATGCTTCCAAGCTATCATATAAATAGCAAGCATTGGCAAAAGGTTTCACACCTAAAGCTAGCAGATCCCAACTGCAACACTTTCGATCAAATAGACATTCTATTAGGCAGTGATCTCATACCTCAGATAATACTCGAGGGCGTTGAGAAAATTTCAAACAAACTATTGGCACAAAATACTATTTTTGGGTGGATCCTAAGTGGACTAGTTTCGGAACCAGTTACCACCATGACCACTCAGGTTGAGGAAATCTCAAACGAATACCTCAGTTCACAATAATCCCATTACTCCAATTTCCCCCCAAGCGGATAAGAGAATTAAAGCAGAAGCTATAGTCTTACCGCAACTAACAAATATGCTTCCAAGCTATCATATAAATAGCAAGCATTGGCAAAAGGTTTCACACCTAAAGCTAGCAGATCCCAACTGCAACACCCCCGCTCAAATAGACATTCTATTAGGCAGCGATCTCATACCTCAGATAATACTTGAGGGTGTTGAGAAAATTTCAAACAAACTATTGGCACAAAATACTATTTTTGGGTGGACCCTAAGTGGACTAGTTTCGGAACCAGTTACCACCATGACCACTCAGGTTGAGGAAATCTCAAACGAATACCTCAGTTCACAATAATCCCATTACTCTAATTTCCCCCCAAGCGGATAAGAGAATTAAACCAGAAGCTATAACCTTACTGCAACTAACAAATATGCTTCCAAGCTATCATATAAATAGCAAGCATTGGCAAAAGGTTTCACACCTAAAGCTAGCAGATCCTAACTGCAACACCTCCGCTCAAATAGACATTCTATTAGGCAGCCATCTCATACCTCAGATAATACTCGAGGGTGTTGAGTAAATTTCAAACAAACTATTGGCACAAAATACTATTTTTGGGTGGATCCTAAGTGGACTTGTATCGGAACCAGTTACCACCATGACCACTCAGGTTGAGGAAATCTCAAACGAATACCTCAGTTCACAATAATCCCATTACTCTAATTTCCCCCCAAGCGGATAAGAGAATTAAAGCAGAAGCTATAACCTTACTGCAACTAACAAATATGCTTCCAAGCTATCATATAAATAGCAAGCATTGGCAAAAGGTTTCACACCTAAAGCTAGCAGATGCCAACTGCAACATCTCCGCTGAAATAGACATTCTATTAGGCAGCGATCTCATACCTCAGATAATACTCGAGGGTGTTGAGAAAATTTCAAACAAACTATTGGCACAAAATACTATTTTTGGGTGGATCCTAAGTGGACTAGTTTCGGAACCAGTTACCACCATGACCACTCAGGTTGAGGAAATCTCAAACGAATACCTCAGTTCACAATAATCCCATTACTCTAATTTCCCCCCAAGCGGATAAGAGAATTAAAGCAGAAGCTATAGTCTTACCGCAACTAACAAATATGCTTCCAAGCTATCATATAAATAGCAAGCATTGGCAGAAGCTTTCACACCTGAAGCTAGCAGATCCCAACTGCAACACCTCCGCTCAAATAGACATTCTATTAGGCAGCGATCTCATACCTCAGATAATACTCGAGGGTGTTGAGAAAATTTCAAACAAACTATTGGCACAAAATACTATTTTAGGGTGGATCCTAAGTGGACTAGTTTCGGAACCAGTTACCACCATGACCACTCAGGTTGAGGAAATCTCAAACGAATACCTCAGTTCACAATAATCCCATTACTCTAATTTCCCCCCAAGCGGATAAGAGAATTAAAGCAGAAGCTATAGTCTTACCGCAACTTACAAATATGCTTCCAAGCTATCATATAAATAGCAAGCATTGGCAAAAGGTTTCACACCTAAAGCTAGCAGATCCCAACTGCAACACTCCCGCTCAAATAGACATTCTATTAGGCAGCGATCTCATACCTCAGATAATACTCGAGGGTGTTGAGAAAATTTCAAACAAACTATTGGCACAAAATACTATTTTTGGGTGGATCCTAAGTTTACTAGTTTCGGAACCAGTTACCACCATGACCACTCAGGTTGAGGAAATCTCAAACGAATGCCTTAGTTCACAATAACTCCATTACTCTAATTTCCCCCCAAGCGGATAAGAGAATTAAAGCAGAAGCTATAGTCTTACCGCAACTAACAAATATGCTTCCAAGCTATCATATAAATAGCAAGCATTGGCAAAAGCTTTCAAACCTAAAGTTAGCAGATCCCAACTGCAACACCTCCGCTCAAATAGACATTCTATTAGGTAGCCATCTCATACCTCAGATAATACTCGAGGGTGTTAAGAAAATTTCAAACAAACTATTGGCACAAAATACTATTTTTGGGTGGATCCTAAGTTTACTAGTTTCGGAACCAGTTACCACCATGACCACTCAGGTTGAGGAAATCTCAAACGAATACCTCAGTTCACAATAATCCCATTACTCTAATTTCCCCCCAAGCGGATAAGAGAATTAAAGCAGAAGCTATAGTCTTACCGCAACTAACAAATATGCTTCCAAGCTATCATATAAATAGCAAGCATTGGCAAAAGGTTTCACACCTAAAGCTAGCAGATCCCAACTGCAACACCCCCGCTCAAATAGACATTCTATTAGGCAGCGATCTCATACCTCAGATAATACTTGAGGGTGTTGAGAAAATTTCAAACAAACTATTGGCACAAAATACTATTTTTGGGTGGATCCTAAGTGGACTAGTTTCGGAACCAGTTACCACCATGACCACTCAGGTTGAGGAAATCTCAAACGAATACCTCAGTTCACAATAATCCCATTACTCTAATTTCCCCCCAAGCGGATAAGAGAATTAAACCAGAAGCTATAGTCTTACCGCAACTAACAAATATGCTTCCAAGCTATCATATAAATAGCAAGCATTGGAAAAAGCTTTCAAACCTAAAGCTAGCAGATCCTATCTGCAACACCTCCGCTCAAATAGACATTCTATTAGGCAGCCATCTCATACCTCAGATAATACTCGAAGGTGTTGAGAAAATTTCAAACAAACTATTGGCACAAAATACTATTTTTGGGTGGATCCTAAGTGGACTAGTTTCGGAACCAGTTAGCACCATGACCACGCAGGTTGAGGAAATCTCAAACGAATACCAGAGTTCACAATAATCCCATTACTCTAATTTCCCCCCAAGCGGATAAGAGAATTAAAGCAGAAGCTATAGTCTTACCGCAACTAACAAATATGCTTCCAAGCTATCATATAAATAGCAAGCATTGGCAAAAGCTTTCAAACCTAAAGCTAGCAGATCCTAACTGCAACACCTCCGCTCAAATAGACATTCTATTAGGCAGCCATCTCATACCTCAGATAATACTCGAGGGTGTTGAGTAAATTTCAAACAAACTATTGGCACAAAATACTATTTTTGGGTGGATCCTAAGTGGACTTGTATCGGAACCAGTTACCACCATGACCACTCAGGTTGAGGAAATCTCAAACGAATACCTCAGTTTACAATAATCCCATTACTCTAATTTCCCCCCAAGCGGATAAGAGAATTAAAGCAAAAGCTATAACCTTATTGCAACTAACAAATATGCTTCCAAGCTATCATATAAATAGCAAGCATTGGCAAAAGGTTTCACACCTTAAGCTAGCAGATGCCAACTGCAACATCTCCGCTGAAATAGACATTCTATTAGGCAGCGATCTCATACCTCAGATAATACTCGAGGGTGTTGAGAAAATTTCAAACAAACTATTGGCACAAAATACTATTTTTGTGTGGATCCTAAGTGGACTAGTTTCGGAACCAGTTCCCACCATGACCACTCAGGTTGAGGAAATCTCAAACGAATACCTCAGTTCACAATAATCCCATTACTCTAATTTCCCCCCAAGCGGATAAGAGAATTAAAGCAGAAGCTATAGTCTTACCGCAACTAACAAATATGCTTCCAAGCTATCATATAAATAGCAAGCATTGGCAAAAGCTTTCACACCTAAAGCTAGCAGATCCCAACTGCAACACCTCCGCTCAAATAGACATTCTATTAGGCAGCGATCTCATACCTCAGATAATACTCGAGGGTGTTGAGAAAATTTCAAACAAACTATTGGCACAAAATACTATTTTAGGGCGGATCCTAAGTGGACTAGTTTCGGAACCAGTTACCACCATGACCACTCAGGTTGAGGAAATCTCAAACGAATACCTCAGTTCACAATAATCCCATTACTCTAATTTCCCCCCAAGCGGATAAGAGAATTAAAGCAGAAGCTATAGTCTTACCGCAACTAACAAATATGCTTCCAAGCTATCATATAAATAGCAAGCATTGGCAAAAGGTTTCACACCTAAAGCTAGCAGATCCCAACTGCAACACTCCCGCTCAAATAGACATTCTATTAGGCAGCGATCTCATACCTCAGATAATACTCGAGGGTGTTGAGAAAATTTCAAACAAACTATTGGCACAAAATACTATTTTTGGGTGGATCCTTAGTTTACTAGTTTCGGAACCAGTTACCACCATGACCACTCAGGTTGAGGAAATCTCAAACGAATACCTTAGTTCACAATAACTCCATTACTCTAATTTCCCCTCAAGCGGATAAGAGAATTAAAGCAGAAGCTATAGTCTTACCGCAACTAACAAATATGCTTCCAAGCTATCATATAAAT
This sequence comes from Bactrocera oleae, assembly GCF_042242935.1. Taxonomy (NCBI): domain Eukaryota; kingdom Metazoa; phylum Arthropoda; class Insecta; order Diptera; family Tephritidae; genus Bactrocera; species Bactrocera oleae. The sequence continues at coordinate 11,028,248 of NC_091541.1, read as the reverse complement.
AGCAAGCATTGGCAAAAGCTTTCAAACCTAAAGTTAGCAGATCCCAACTGCAACACCTCCGCTCAAATAGACATTCTATTAGGCAGCCATCTCATACCTCAGATAATACTCGAGGGTGTTAAGAAAATTTCAAACAAACTATTGGCACAAAATACTATTTTTGGGTGGATCCTAAGTGGACTAGTTTCGGAACCAGTTACCACCATGACCACTCAGGTTGAGGAAATCTCAAACGAATACCTCAGTTCACAATAATCCCATTACTCTAATTTCCCCCAAGCGGATAAGAGAATTAAAGCAGAAGCTATAGTCTTACCGCAACTAACAAATATGCTTCCAAGCTATCATATAAATAGCAAGCATTGGCAAAAGCTTTCAAACCTAAAGTTAGCAGATCCCAACTGCAACACCTCCGCTCAAATAGACATTCTATTAGGCAGCCATCTCATACCTCAGATAATACTCGAGGGTGTTAAGAAAATTTCAAACAAACTATTGGCACAAAATACTATTTTTGGGTGGATCCTAAGTTTACTAGTTTCGGAACCAGTTACCACCATGACCACTCAGGTTGAGGAAATCTCAAACGAATACCTCAGTTCACAATAATCCCATTACTCTAATTTCCCCCCAAGCGGATAAGAGAATTAAAGCAGAAGCTATAGTCTTACCGCAACTAACAAATATGCTTCCAAGCTATCATATAAATAGCAAGCATTGGCAAAAGCTTTCAAACCTAAAGTTAGCAGATCCCAACTGCAACACCTCCGCTCAAATAGACATTCTATTAGGCAGCCATCTCATACCTCAGATAATACTCGAGGGTGTTAAGAAAATTTCAAACAAACTATTGGCACAAAATACTATTTTTGGGTGGATCCTAAGTGGACTAGTTTCGGAAACAGTTACCACCATGACCACTCAGGTTGAGGAAATCTCAAACGAATACCTCAGTTCACAATAATCCCATTACTCTAATTTCCCCCCAAGCGGATAAGAGAATTAAAGCAGAAGCTATAGTCTTACCGCAACTAACAAATATGCTTCCAAGCTATCATATAAATAGCAAGCATTGGCAAAAGGTTTCACACCTAAAGCTAGCAGATCCCAACTGCAACACTCCCGCTCAAATAGACATTCTATTAGGCAGCGATCTCATACCTCAGATAATACTCGAGGGTGTTGAGAAAATTTCAAACAAACTATTGGCACAAAATACTATTTTTGGGTGGATCCTAAGTTTACTAGTTTCGGAACCAGTTACCACCATGACCACTCAGGTTGAGGAAATCTCAAACGAATACCTTAGTTCACAATAACTCCATTACTCTAATTTCCCCCCAAGCGGATAAGAGAATTAAAGCAGAAGCTATAGTCTTACCGCAACTAACAAATATGCTTCCAAGCTATCATATAAATAGCAAGCATTGGCAAAAGCTTTCAAACCTAAAGTTAGCAGATCCCAACTGCAACACCTCCGCTCAAATAGACATTCTATTAGGCAGCCATCTCATACCTCAGATAATACTCGAGGGTGTTAAGAAAATTTCAAACAAACTATTGGCACAAAATACTATTTTTGGGTGGATCCTAAGTGGACTAGTTTCGGAAACAGTTACCACCATGACCACTCAGGTTGAGGAAATCTCAAACGAATACCTCAGTTCACAATAATCCCATTACTCTAATTTCCCCCCAAGCGGATAAGAGAATTAAAGCAGAAGCTATAGTCTTACCGCAACTAACAAATATGCTTCCAAGCTATCATATAAATAGCAAGCATTGGCAAAAGGTTTCACACCTAAAGCTAGCAGATCCCAACTGCAACACTCCCGCTCAAATAGACATTCTATTAGGCAGCGATCTCATACCTCAGATAATACTCGAGGGTGTTGAGAAAATTTCAAACAAACTATTGGCACAAAATACTATTTTTGGGTGGATCCTAAGTTTACTAGTTTCGGAACCAGTTACCATCATGACCACTCAGGTTGAGGAAATCTCAAACGAATACCTTAGTTCACAATAACTCCATTACTCTAATTTCCCCCCAAGCGGATAAGAGAATTAAAGCAGAAGCTATAGTCTTACCGCAACTAACAAATATGCTTCCAAGCTATAATATAAATAGCAAGCATTGGCAAAAGCTTTCAAACCTAAAGTTAGCAGATCCCAACTGCAACACCTCCGCTCAAATAGACATTCTATTAGGCAGCCATCTCATACCTCAGATAATACTCGAGGGTGTTGAGAAAATTTCAAACAAACTATTGGCACAAAATACTATTTTTGGGTGGATCCTAAGTTTACTAGTTTCGGAACCAGTTACCACCATGACCACTCAGGTTGAGGAAATCTCAAACGAATACCTCAGTTCACAATAATCCCATTACTCTAATTTCCCCCCAAGCGGATAAGAGAATTAAAGCAGAAGCTATAGTCTTACCGCAACTAACAAATATGCTTCCAAGCTATCATATAAATAGCAAGCATTGGCAAAAGGTTTCACACCTAAAGCTAGCAGATCCCAACTGCAACACCCCCGCTCAAATAGACATTCTATTAGGCAGCGATCTCATACCTCAGATAATATTCGAGGGTGTTGAGAAAACTTCAAACAAACTATTGGCACAAAATACTATTTTTGGGTGGATCCTAAGTGGACTAGTTTCGGAAACAGTTACCACCATGACCACTCAGGTTGAGGAAATCTCAAATGAATACCTCAATTTCAAACAAACTATTGGCACAAAATACTATTTTTGGGTGGATCCTAAGTGGACTAGTTTCGGAACCAGTTACCACCATGACCACTCAGGTTGAGGAAATCTCAAACGAATACCTCAGTTCACAATAATCCCATTACTCTAATTTCCTCCCAAGCGGATAAGAGAATTAAAGCAGAAGCTATAGTCTTACCGCAACTAACAAACATGCTTCCAAGCTATCATATAAATAGCAAGCATTGGCAAAAGGTTTCACACCTAAAGCTAGCAGATCCCAACTGCAACACCCCCGCTCAAATAGACATTCTATTAGGCAGCGATCTCATACTTCAGATAATACTCGAGGGTGTTGAGAAAATTTCAAACAAACTATTGGCACAAAATACTATTTTTGGGTGGATCCTAAGTGGACTAGTTTCGGAACCAGTTACCACCATGACCACTCAGGTTGAGGAAATCTCAAACGAATACCTCAGTTCACAATAATCCCATTACTCTAATTTCCTCCCAAGCGGATAAGAGAATTAAAGCAGAAGCTATAGTCTTACCGCAACTAACAAACATGCTTCCAAGCTATCATATAAATAGCAAGCATTGGCAAAAGGTTTCACACCTAAAGCTAGCAGATCCCAACTGCAACACCCCCGCTCAAATAGACATTCTATTAGGCAGCGATCTCATACCTCAGATAATACTCGAGGGTGTTGAGAAAATTTCAAACAAACTATTGGCACAAAATACTATTTTTGGGTGGATCCTAAGTGGACTAGTTTCGGAAACAGTTACCACCATGACCACTCAGGTTGAGGAAATCTCAAATGAATACCTCAATTTCAAACAAACTATTGGCACAAAATACTATTTTTGGGTGGATCCTAAGTGGACTAGTTTCGGAACCAGTTACCACCATGACCACTCAGGTTGAGGAAATCTCAAACGAATACCTCAGTTCACAATAATCCCATTACTCTAATTTCCCCCCAAGCGGATAAGAGAATTAAAGCAGAAGCTATAGTCTTACCGCAACTAACAAATATGCTTCCAAGCTATCATATAAATAGCAAGCATTGGCAAAAGCTTTCAAACCTAAAGCTAGCAGATCCTAACTGCAACACCTCCGCTCAAATAGACATTCTATTAGGCAGCCATCTCATACCTCAGATAATACTCGAGGGTGTTGAGAAAATTTCAAACAAACTATTGGCACAAAATACTATTTTTGGGTGGATCCTAAGTTTACTAGTTTCGGAACCAGTTACCACCATGACCACTCAGGTTGAGGAAATCTCAAACGAATACCTCAGTTCACAATAACTCCATTACTCTAATTTCCCCCCAAGCGGATAAGAGAATTAAAGCAGAAGCTATAGTCTTACCGCAACTAACAAATATGCTTCCAAGCTATCATATAAATAGCAAGCATTGGCAAAAGCTTTCAAACCTAAAGTTAGCAGATCCCAACTGCAACACCTCCGCTCAAATAGACATTCTATTAGGCAGCCATCTCATACCTCAGATAATACTCGAGGGTGTTGAGAAAATTTCAAACAAACTATTGGCACAAAATACTATTTTTGGGTGGATCCTAAGTGGACTAGTTTCGGAACCAGTTACCACCATGACCACTCATGTTGCGGAAATCTCAAACGAATACCTCAGTTCACAATAACCCCATTACTCTAATTTCCCCCCAAGCGGATAAGAGAATTAAAGCAGAAGCTATAGTCTTACCGCAACTAACAAACATGCTTCCAAGCTATCATATAAATAGCAAGCATTGGCAAAAGGTTTCACACCTAAAGCTAGCAGATCCCAACTGCAACACCCCCGCTCAAATAGACATTCTATTAGGCAGCGATCTCATACCTCAGATAATACTCGAGGGTGTTGAGAAAATTTCAAACAAACTATTGGCACAAAATACTATTTTTGGGTGGATCCTAAGTGGACTAGTTTCGGAAACAGTTACCACCATGACCACTCAGGTTGAGGAAATCTCAAACGAATACCTCAGTTCACAATAATCCCATTACTCTAATTTCCCCCCAAGCGGATAAGAGAATTAAAGCAGAAGCTATAGTCTTACCGCAACTAACAAATATGCTTCCAAGCTATCATATAAATAGCAAGCATTGGCAAAAGCTTTCAAACCTAAAGTTAGCAGATCCCAACTGCAACACCTCCGCTCAAATAGACATTCTATTAGGCAGCCATCTCATACCTCAGATAATACTCGAGGGTGTTAAGAAAATTTCAAACAAACTATTGGCACAAAATACTATTTTTGGGTGGATCCTAAGTGGACTAGTTTCGGAAACAGTTACCACCATGACCACTCAGGTTGAGGAAATCTCAAACGAATACCTCAGTTCACAATAATCCCATTACTCTAATTTCCCCCCAAGCGGATAAGAGAATTAAAGCAGAAGCTATAGTCTTACCGCAACTAACAAATATGCTTCCAAGCTATCATATAAATAGCAAGCATTGGCAAAAGGTTTCACACCTAAAGCTAGCAGATCCCAACTGCAACACTCCCGCTCAAATAGACATTCTATTAGGCAGCGATCTCATACCTCAGATAATACTCGAGGGTGTTGAGAAAATTTCAAACAAACTATTGGCACAAAATACTATTTTTGGGTGGATCCTAAGTTTACTAGTTTCGGAACCAGTTACCACCATGACCACTCAGGTTGAGGAAATCTCAAACGAATACCTTAGTTCACAATAACTCCATTACTCTAATTTCCCCCCAAGCGGATAAGAGAATTAAAGCAGAAGCTATAGTCTTACCGCAACTAACAAATATGCTTCCAAGCTATCATATAAATAGCAAGCATTGGCAAAAGCTTTCAAACCTAAAGTTAGCAGATCCCAACTGCAACACCTCCGCTCAAATAGACATTCTATTAGGCAGCCATCTCATACCTCAGATAATACTCGAGGGTGTTAAGAAAATTTCAAACAAACTATTGGCACAAAATACTATTTTTGGGTGGATCCTAAGTGGACTAGTTTCGGAAACAGTTACCACCATGACCACTCAGGTTGAGGAAATCTCAAACGAATACCTCAGTTCACAATAATCCCATTACTCTAATTTCCCCCCAAGCGGATAAGAGAATTAAAGCAGAAGCTATAGTCTTACCGCAACTAACAAATATGCTTCCAAGCTATCATATAAATAGCAAGCATTGGCAAAAGGTTTCACACCTAAAGCTAGCAGATCCCAACTGCAACACTCCCGCTCAAATAGACATTCTATTAGGCAGCGATCTCATACCTCAGATAATACTCGAGGGTGTTGAGAAAATTTCAAACAAACTATTGGCACAAAATACTATTTTTGGGTGGATCCTAAGTTTACTAGTTTCGGAACCAGTTACCATCATGACCACTCAGGTTGAGGAAATCTCAAACGAATACCTTAGTTCACAATAACTCCATTACTCTAATTTCCCCCCAAGCGGATAAGAGAATTAAAGCAGAAGCTATAGTCTTACCGCAACTAACAAATATGCTTCCAAGCTATAATATAAATAGCAAGCATTGGCAAAAGCTTTCAAACCTAAAGTTAGCAGATCCCAACTGCAACACCTCCGCTCAAATAGACATTCTATTAGGCAGCCATCTCATACCTCAGATAATACTCGAGGGTGTTGAGAAAATTTCAAACAAACTATTGGCACAAAATACTATTTTTGGGTGGATCCTAAGTTTACTAGTTTCGGAACCAGTTACCACCATGACCACTCAGGTTGAGGAAATCTCAAACGAATACCTCAGTTCACAATAATCCCATTACTCTAATTTCCCCCCAAGCGGATAAGAGAATTAAAGCAGAAGCTATAGTCTTACCGCAACTAACAAATATGCTTCCAAGCTATCATATAAATAGCAAGCATTGGCAAAAGGTTTCACACCTAAAGCTAGCAGATCCCAACTGCAACACCCCCGCTCAAATAGACATTCTATTAGGCAGCGATCTCATACCTCAGATAATATTCGAGGGTGTTGAGAAAACTTCAAACAAACTATTGGCACAAAATACTATTTTTGGGTGGATCCTAAGTGGACTAGTTTCGGAAACAGTTACCACCATGACCACTCAGGTTGAGGAAATCTCAAATGAATACCTCAATTTCAAACAAACTATTGGCACAAAATACTATTTTTGGGTGGATCCTAAGTGGACTAGTTTCGGAACCAGTTACCACCATGACCACTCAGGTTGAGGAAATCTCAAACGAATACCTCAGTTCACAATAATCCCATTACTCTAATTTCCTCCCAAGCGGATAAGAGAATTAAAGCAGAAGCTATAGTCTTACCGCAACTAACAAACATGCTTCCAAGCTATCATATAAATAGCAAGCATTGGCAAAAGGTTTCACACCTAAAGCTAGCAGATCCCAACTGCAACACCCCCGCTCAAATAGACATTCTATTAGGCAGCGATCTCATACTTCAGATAATACTCGAGGGTGTTGAGAAAATTTCAAACAAACTATTGGCACAAAATACTATTTTTGGGTGGATCCTAAGTGGACTAGTTTCGGAACCAGTTACCACCATGACCACTCAGGTTGAGGAAATCTCAAACGAATACCTCAGTTCACAATAATCCCATTACTCTAATTTCCTCCCAAGCGGATAAGAGAATTAAAGCAGAAGCTATAGTCTTACCGCAACTAACAAACATGCTTCCAAGCTATCATATAAATAGCAAGCATTGGCAAAAGGTTTCACACCTAAAGCTAGCAGATCCCAACTGCAACACCCCCGCTCAAATAGACATTCTATTAGGCAGCGATCTCATACCTCAGATAATACTCGAGGGTGTTGAGAAAATTTCAAACAAACTATTGGCACAAAATACTATTTTTGGGTGGATCCTAAGTGGACTAGTTTCGGAAACAGTTACCACCATGACCACTCAGGTTGAGGAAATCTCAAATGAATACCTCAATTTCAAACAAACTATTGGCACAAAATACTATTTTTGGGTGGATCCTAAGTGGACTAGTTTCGGAACCAGTTACCACCATGACCACTCAGGTTGAGGAAATCTCAAACGAATACCTCAGTTCACAATAATCCCATTACTCTAATTTCCCCCCAAGCGGATAAGAGAATTAAAGCAGAAGCTATAGTCTTACCGCAACTAACAAATATGCTTCCAAGCTATCATATAAATAGCAAGCATTGGCAAAAGCTTTCAAACCTAAAGCTAGCAGATCCTAACTGCAACACCTCCGCTCAAATAGACATTCTATTAGGCAGCCATCTCATACCTCAGATAATACTCGAGGGTGTTGAGAAAATTTCAAACAAACTATTGGCACAAAATACTATTTTTGGGTGGATCCTAAGTTTACTAGTTTCGGAACCAGTTACCACCATGACCACTCAGGTTGAGGAAATCTCAAACGAATACCTCAGTTCACAATAACTCCATTACTCTAATTTCCCCCCAAGCGGATAAGAGAATTAAAGCAGAAGCTATAGTCTTACCGCAACTAACAAATATGCTTCCAAGCTATCATATAAATAGCAAGCATTGGCAAAAGCTTTCAAACCTAAAGTTAGCAGATCCCAACTGCAACACCTCCGCTCAAATAGACATTCTATTAGGCAGCCATCTCATACCTCAGATAATACTCGAGGGTGTTGAGAAAATTTCAAACAAACTATTGGCACAAAATACTATTTTTGGGTGGATCCTAAGTGGACTAGTTTCGGAACCAGTTACCACCATGACCACTCATGTTGCGGAAATCTCAAACGAATACCTCAGTTCACAATAACCCCATTACTCTAATTTCCCCCCAAGCGGATAAGAGAATTAAAGCAGAAGCTATAGTCTTACCGCAACTAACAAACATGCTTCCAAGCTATCATATAAATAGCAAGCATTGGCAAAAGGTTTCACACCTAAAGCTAGCAGATCCCAACTGCAACACCCCCGCTCAAATAGACATTCTATTAGGCAGCGATCTCATACCTCAGATAATACTCGAGGGTGTTGAGAAAATTTCAAACAAACTATTGGCACAAAATACTATTTTTGGGTGGATCCTAAGTGGACTAGTTTCGGAAACAGTTACCACCATGACCACTCAGGTTGAGGAAATCTCAAATGAATACCTCAATTTCAAACAAACTATTGGCACAAAATACTATTTTTGGGTGGATCCTAAGTGGACTAGTTTCGGAACCAGTTACCACCATGACCACTCAGGTTGAGGAAATCTCAAACGAATACCTCAGTTCACAATAATCCCATTACTCTAATTTCCCCCCAAGCGGATAAGAGAATTAAAGCAGAAGCTATAGTCTTACCGCAACTAACAAATATGCTTCCAAGCTATCATATAAATAGCAAGCATTGGCAAAAGGTTTCACACCTAAAGCTAGCAGATCCCAACTGCAACACCTCCGCTCAAATAGACATTCTATTAGGCAGCCATCTCATACCTCAGATAATACTCGAGGGTGTTGAGAAAATTTCAAACAAACTATTGGCACAAAATACTATTTTTGGGTGGATCCTAAGTGGACTAGTTTCGGAACCAGTTACCACCATGACCACTCAGGTTGAGGAAATCTCAAACGAATACCTCAGTTCACAATAATCCCATTACTCTAATTTCCCCCCAAGCGGATAAGAGAATGAAAGCAGAAGCTATAGTCTTACCGCAACTAACAAATATGCTTCCAAGCTATCATATAAATAGCAAGCATTGGCAAAAGGTTTCACACCTAAAGCTAGCAGATCCCAACTGCAACACCCCCGCTCAAATAGACATTATATTAGGCAGCGATCTCATACCTCAGATAATACTTGAGGGTGTTGAGAAAATTTCAAAAAAAAATTTTGGCACAAAATACTATTTTTGGGTGGATCCTAAGTGGACTAGTTTCGGAAACAGTTACCACCATGACCACTCAGGTTGAGGAAATCTCAAATGAATACCTCAATTTCAAACAAACTATTGGCACAAAATACTATTTTTGGGTGGATCCTAAGTGGACTAGTTTCGGAACCAGTTACCACCATGACCACTCAGGTTGAGGAAATCTCAAACGAATACCTTAGTTCACAATAACTCCATTACTCTAATTTCCCCCCAAGCGGATAAGAGAATTAAAGCAGAAGCTATAGTCTTACCGCAACTAACAAACATGCTTCCAAGCTATCATATAAATAGCAAGCATTGGCAAAAGGTTTCACACCTAAAGGTAGCAGATCCCAACTGCAACACCCCCGCTCAAATAGACATTCTATTAGGCAGCGATCTCATACCTCAGATAATACTCGAGGGTGTTGAGAAAATTTCAAACAAACTATTGGCACAAAATACTATTTTTGGGTGGATCCTAAGTGGACTAGTTTCGGAAACAGTTACCACCATGACCACTCAGGTTGAGGAAATCTCAAATGAATACCTCAATTTCCCCCCAAGCGGATAAGAGAATTAAAGCAGAAGCTATAGTCTTACCGCAACTAACAAACATGCTTCCAAGCTATCATATAAATAGCAAGCATTGGCAAAAGGTTTCACACCTAAAGCTAGCAGATCCCAACTGCAACACCCCCGCTCAAATAGACATTCTATTAGGCAGCGATCTCATACCTCAGATAATACTTGAGGGTGTTGAGAAAATTTCAAACAAACTATTGGCACAAAATACTATTTTTGGGTGGATCCTAAGTGGACTAGTTTCGGAACCAGTTACCACCATGACCACTCAGGTTGAGGAAATCTCAAACGAATACCTCAGTTCATAATAATCCCATTACTCTAATTTCCCCCCAAGCGGATAAGAGAATTAAAGCAGAAGCTATAGTCTTACCGAAACTAACAAACATGCTTCCAAGCTATCATATAAATAGCAAGCATTGGCAAAAGGTTTCACACCTAAAGCTAGCAGATCCCAACTGCAACACCCCCGCTCAAATAGACATTCTATTAGGCAGCGATCTCATACCTCAGATAATACTCGAGGGTGTTGAGAAAATTTCAAACAAACTATTGGCACAAAATACTATTTTTGGGTGGATCCTAAGTGGACTAGTTTCGGAAACAGTTACCACCATGACCACTCAGGTTGAGGAAATCTCAAATGAATACCTCAATTTCCCCCCAAGCGGATAAGAGAATTAAAGCAGAAGCTATAGTCTTACCGCAACTAACAAATATGCTTCCAAGCTATCATATAAATAGCAAGCATTGGCAAAAGGTTTCACACCTGAAGCTAGCAGATCCCAACTGCAACACTTTCGCCCAAATAGACATTCTATTAGGCAGTGATCTCATACCTCAGATAATACTCGAGGGCGTTGAGAAAATTTCAAACAAACTATTGGCACAAAATACTATTTTTGGGTGGGTCCTAAGTGGACTAGTTTCGGAACGAGTTACCACCATGACCACTCAGGTTGAGGAAATCTCAAACGAATACCTCAGTTCACAATAATCCCATTACTCTAATTTCCCCCCAAGCGGATAAGAGAATTAAAGCAGAAGCTATAGTCTTACCGCAACTAACAAATATGCTTCCAAGCTATCATATAAATAGCAAGCATTGGCAAAAGGTTTCACACCTAAAGCTAGCAGAGCCCAACTGCAACACCCCCGCTCAAATAGACATTCTATTAGGCAGCGATCTCATACCTCAGATAATACTTGAGGGTGTTGAGAAAATTTCAAACAAACTATTGGCACAAAATACTATTTTAGGGTGGATCCTAAGTGGACTAGTTTCGGAACCAGTTACCACCATGACCACTCAGGTTGAGGAAATCTCAAACGAATACCTCAGTTCACAATAATCCCATTACTCTAATTTCCCCCCAAGCGGATAAGAGAATTAAAGCAGAAGCTATAGTTTTACCGCAACTAACAAATATGCTTCCAAGCTATCATATAAATAGCAAGAATTGGCAAAAGGTTTCACACCTAAAGCTAGCAGATCCCAACTGCAACGCCCCCGCTCAAATAGACATTCTATTAGGCAGCGATCTCATACCTCAGATAATACTCGAGGGTGTTGAGAAAATTTCAAACAAACTATTGGCACAAAATACTATTTTTGGGTGGATCCTAAGTGGACTAGTTTCGAAACCAGTTACCACCATGACCACTCAGGTTGAGGAAATCTCAAACGAATACCTCAGTTCACAATAACCCCATTACTCTAATTTCCCCCCAAGCGGATAAGAGAATTAAAGCAAAAGCTATAGTCTTACCGCAACTAACAAATATGCTTCCAAGCTATCATATAAATAGCAAGCATTGGCAAAAGCTTTCAAACCTAAAGCTAGCAGATCCCAACTGCAACACCTCCGCTCAAATAGACATTCTATTAGGCAGCCATCTCATACCTCAGATAATACTCGAGGGTGTTGAGAAAATTTCAAACAAACTATTGGCACAAAATACTATTTTTGGGTGGATCCTAAGTGGACTAGTTTCGGAACCAGTTACCACCATGACCACTCAGGCTGAGGAAATCTCAAACGAATACCTCAGTTCACAATAATCCCATTACTCTAATTTCCCCCCAAGCGGATAAGAGAATTAAAGCAGAAGCTATAGTCTTACCGCAACTAACAAATATGCTTCCAAGCTATCATATAAATAGCAAGCATTGGCAAAAGGTTTCACACCTAAAGCTAGCAGATCCCAACTATAACACCTCCGCTCAAATAGACATTCTATTAGGCAGCCATCTCATACCTCAGATAATACTCGAGGGTGTTGAGAAAATTTCAAACAAACTATTGGCACAAAATACTATTTTTGGGTGGATCCTAAGTGGACTAGTTTCGGAACCAGTTACCACCATGACCACTCTGGTTGAGGAAATCTCAAACGAATACCTCAGTTCACAATAATCCCATTACTCTAATTTCCCCCCAAGCGGATAAGAGAATTAAAGCAGAAGCTATAGTCTTACCGCAACTAACAAATATGCTTCCAAGCTATCATATAAATAGCAAGCATTGGCAAAAGGTTTCACACCTAAAGCTAGCAGATCCCAACTGCAACACCCCCGCTCAAATAGACATTCTATTAGGCAGCGATCTCATACCTCAGATAATACTTGAGGGTGTTGAGAAAATTTCAAACAAACTATTGGCACAAAATACTATTTTTGGGTGGATCCTAAGTGGACTAGTTTCGGAAACAGTTACCACCATGACCACTCAGGTTGAGGAAATCTCAAACGAATACCTCAGTTCACAATAATCCCATTACTCTAATTTCCCCCCAAGCGGATAAGAGAATTAAAGCAGAAGCTATAGTCTTACCGCAACTAACAAATATGCTTCCAAGCTATCATATAAATAGCAAGCATTGGCAAAAGGTTTCACACCTAAAGCTAGCAGATCCCAACTGCAACACCTCCGCTCAAATAGACATTCTATTAGGCAGCCATCTCATACCTCAGATAATACTCGAGGGTGTTGAGAAAATTTCAAACAAACTATTGGCACAAAATACTATTTTTGGGTGGATCCTAAGTGGACTAGTTTCGGAACCAGTTACCACCATGACCACTCAGGTTGAGGAAATCTCAAACGAATACCTCAGTTCACAATAATCCCATTACTCTAATTTCCCCCCAAGCGGATAAGAGAATTAAAGCAGAAGCTATAGTCTTACCGCAACTAACAAATATGCTTCCAAGCTATCATATAAATAGCAAGCATTGGCAAAAGGTTTCACACCTAAAGCTAGCAGATCCCAACTGCAACACCTCCGCTCAAATAGACATTCTATTAGGCAGCCATCTCATACCTCAGATAATACTCGAGGGTGTTGAGAAAATTTCAAACAAACTATTGGCACAAAATACTATTTTTGGGTGGATCCTAAGTGGACTAGTTTCGGAACCAGTTACCACCATGACCACTCAGGTTGAGGAAATCTCAAACGAATACCTCAGTTCACAATAATCCCATTACTCTAATTTCCCCCCAAGCGGATAAGAGAATTAAAGCAGAAGCTATAGTCTTACCGCAACTAACAAATATGCTTCCAAGCTATCATATAAATAGCAAGCATTGGCAAAAGGTTTCACACCTAAAGCTAGCAGATCCCAACTGCAACACCCCCGCTCAAATAGACATTCTATTAGGCAGCGATCTCATACCTCAGATAATACTTGAGGGTGTTGAGAAAATTTCAAACAAACTATTGGCACAAAATACTATTTTTGGGTGGATCCGAAGTGGACTAGTTTCGGAAACAGTTACCACCATGACCACTCAGGTTGAGGAAATCTCAAACGAATACCTCAGTTCACAATAATCCCATTACTCTAATTTCCCCCCAAGCGGATAAGAGAATTAAAGCAGAAGCTATAGTCTTACCGCAACTAACAAATATGCTTCCAAGCTATCATATAAAAAGCAAGCATTGGCAAAAGGTTTCACACCTAAAGCTAGCAGATCCCAACTGCAACACCTCCGCTCAAATAGACATTCTATTAGGCAGCCATCTCATACCTCAGATAATACTCGAGGGTGTTGAGAAAATTTCAAACAAACTATTGGCACAAAATACTATTTTTGGGTGGATCCTAAGTGGACTAGTTTCGAAACCAGTTACCACCATGACCACTCAGGTTGAGGAAATCTCAAACGAATACCTCAGTTCACAATAACCCCATTACTCTAATTTCCCCCCAAGCGGATAAGAGAATTAAAGCAGAAGCTATAGTTTTACCGCAACTAACAAATATGCTTCCAAGCTATCATATAAATAGCAAGAATTGGCAAAAGGTTTCACACCTAAAGCTAGCAGATCCCAACTGCAACGCCCCCGCTCAAATAGACATTCTATTAGGCAGCGATCTCATACCTCAGATAATACTCGAGGGTGTTGAGAAAATTTCAAACAAACTATTGGCACAAAATACTATTTTTGGGTGGATCCTAAGTGGACTAGTTTCGGAACCAGTTACCACCATGACCACTCAGGTTGAGGAAATCTCAAACGAATACCTCAGTTCACAATAATCCCATTACTCTAATTTCCCCCCAAGCGGATAAGAGAATTAAAGCAGAAGCTATAGTCTTACCGCAACTAACAAATATGCTTCCTAGCTATCATATAAATAGCAAGCATTGGCAAAAGGTTTCACACCTAAAGCTAGCAGATCCCAACTGCAACACCTCCGCTCAAATAGACATTCTATTAGGCAGCCACCTCATACCTCAGATAATACTCGAGGGTGTTGCGAAAATTTCAAACAAACTATTGGCACAAAATACTATTTTTGGGTGGATCCTAAGTGGACTAGTTTCGGAACCAGTTACCACCATGACCACTCAGGTTGAGGAAATCTCAAACGAATACCTCAGTTCACAATAATCCCATTACTCTAATTTCCCCCCAAGCGGATAAGAGAATTAAAGCAGAAGCTATAGTCTTACCGCAACTAACAAATATGCTTCCAAGCTATCATATAAATAGCAAGCATTGGCAAAAGGTTTCACACCTAAAGCTAGCAGATCCCAACTGCAACACCCCCGCTCAAATAGACATTCTATTAGGCAGCGATCTCATACCTCAGATAATACTTGAGGGTGTTGAGAAAATTTCAAACAAACTATTGGCACAAAATACTATTTTTGGGTGGATCCTAAGTGGACTAGTTTCGGAAACAGTTACCACCATGACCACTCAGGTTGAGGAAATCTCAAATGAATACCTCAATTTCAAACAAACTATTGGCACAAAATACTATTTTTGGGTGGATCCTAAGTGGACTAGTTTCGGAACCAGTTACCACCATGACCACTCAGGTTGAGGAAATCTCAAAAGAATACCTCAGTTCACAATAATCCCATTACTCTAATTTCCCCCCAAGCGGATAAGAGAATTAAAGCAGAAGCTATAGTCTTACCGCAACTAACAAACATGCTTCCAAGCTATCATATAAATAGCAAGCATTGGCAAAAGGTTTCACACCTAAAGCTAGCAGATCCCAACTGCAACACCCCCGCTCAAATAGACATTCTATTAGGCAGCGATCTCATACCTCAGATAATACTCGAGGGTGTTGAGAAAATTTCAAACAAACTATTGGCACAAAATACTATTTTTGGGTGGATCCTAAGTGGACTAGTTTCGGAAACAGTTACCACCATGACCACTCAGGTTGAGGAAATCTCAAATGAATACCTCAATTTCCCCCCAAGCGGATAAGAGAATTAAAGCAGAAGCTATAGTCTTACCGCAACTAACAAATATGCTTCCAAGCTATCATATAAATAGCAAGAATTGGCAAAAGGTTTCACACCTAAAGCTAGCAGATCCCAACTGCAACGCCCCCGCTCAAATAGACATTCTATTAGGCAGCGATCTCATACCTCAGATAATACTCGAGGGTGTTGAGAAAATTTCAAACAAACTATTGGCACAAAATACTATTTTTGGGTGGATCCTAAGTGGACTAGTTTCGGAACCAGTTACCACCATGACCACTCAGGTTGAGGAAATCTCAAACGAATACCTCAGTTCACAATAACCCCATTACTCTAATTTCCCCCCAAGCGGATAAGAGAATTAAAGCAGAAGCTATAGTTTTACCGCAACTAACAAACATGCTTCCAAGCTATCATATAAATAGCAAGCATTGGCAAAAGGTTTCACACCTAAAGCTAGCAGATCCCAACTGCAACGCCCCCGCTCAAATAGACATTCTATTAGGCAGCGATCTCATACCTCAGATAATACTTGAGGGTGTTGAGAAAATTTCAAACAAACTATTGGCACAAAATACTATTTTTGGGTGGATCCTAAGTGGACTAGTTTCGGAAACAGTTACCACCATGACCACTCAGGTTGAGGAAATCTCAAATGAATACCTCAATTTCAAACAAACTATTGGCACAAAATACTATTTTTGGGTGGATCCTAAGTGGACTAGTTTCGGAACCAGTTACCACCATGACCACTCAGGTTGAGGAAATCTCAAAAGAATACCTCAGTTCACAATAATCCCATTACTCTAATTTCCCCCCAAGCGGATAAGAGAATTAAAGCAGAAGCTATAGTCTTACCGCAACTAACAAACATGCTTCCAAGCTATCATATAAATAGCAAGCATTGGCAAAAGGTTTCACACCTAAAGCTAGCAGATCCCAACTGCAACACCCCCGCTCAAATAGACATTCTATTAGGCAGCGATCTCATACCTCAGATAATACTCGAGGGTGTTGAGAAAATTTCAAACAAACTATTGGCACAAAATACTATTTTTGGGTGGATCCTAAGTGGACTAGTTTCGGAAACAGTTACCACCATGACCACTCAGGTTGAGGAAATCTCAAATGAATACCTCAATTTCCCCCCAAGCGGATAAGAGAATTAAAGCAGAAGCTATAGTCTTACCGCAACTAACAAATATGCTTCCAAGCTATCATATAAATAGCAAGAATTGGCAAAAGGTTTCACACCTAAAGCTAGCAGATCCCAACTGCAACGCCCCCGCTCAAATAGACATTCTATTAGGCAGCGATCTCATACCTCAGATAATACTCGAGGGTGTTGAGAAAATTTCAAACAAACTATTGGCACAAAATACTATTTTTGGGTGGATCCTAAGTGGACTAGTTTCGGAACCAGTTACCACCATGACCACTCAGGTTGAGGAAATCTCAAACGAATACCTCAGTTCACAATAACCCCATTACTCTAATTTCCCCCCAAGCGGATAAGAGAATTAAAGCAGAAGCTATAGTTTTACCGCAACTAACAAATATGCTTCCAAGCTATCATATAAATAGCAAGAATTGGCAAAAGGTTTCACACCTAAAGCTAGCAGATCCCAACTGCAACGCCCCCGCTCAAATAGACATTCTATTAGGCAGCGATCTCATACCTCAGATAATACTCGAGGGTGTTGAGAAAATTTCAAACAAACTATTGGCACAAAATACTATTTTTGGGTGGATCCTAAGTGGACTAGTTTCGGAAACAGCTACCACCATGACCACTCAGGTTGAGGAAATCTCAAACGAATACCTCAGTTCACAATAATCCCATTACTCTAATTTCCCCCCAAGCGGATAAGAGAATTAAAGCAGAAGCTATAGTCTTACCGCAACTAACAAATATGCTTCCTAGCTATCATATAAATAGCAAGCATTGGCAAAAGGTTTCACACCTAAAGCTAGCAGATCCCAACTGCAACACCCCCGCTCAAATAGACATTCTATTAGGCAGCGATCTCATACCTCAGATAATACTCGAGGGTGTTGAGAAAATTTCAAACAAACTATTGGCACAAAATACTATTTTTGGGTGGATCCTAAGTGGACTAGTTTCGGAAACAGTTACCACCATGACCACTCAGGTTGAGGAAATCTCAAATGAATACCTCAATTTCCCCCCAAGCGGATAAGAGAATTAAAGCAGAAGCTATAGTCTTACCGCAACTAACAAATATGCTTCCAAGCTATCATATAAATAGCAAGAATTGGCAAAAGGTTTCACACCTAAAGCTAGCAGATCCCAACTGCAACGCCCCCGCTCAAATAGACATTCTATTAGGCAGCGATCTCATACCTCAGATAATACTCGAGGGTGTTGAGAAAATTTCAAACAAACTATTGGCACAAAATACTATTTTTGGGTGGATCCTAAGTGGACTAGTTTCGGAACCAGTTACCACCATGACCACTCAGGTTGAGGAAATCTCAAACGAATACCTCAGTTCACAATAACCCCATTACTCTAATTTCCCCCCAAGCGGATAAGAGAATTAAAGCAGAAGCTATAGTTTTACCGCAACTAACAAATATGCTTCCAAGCTATCATATAAATAGCAAGCATTGGCAAAAGGTTTCACACCTAAAGCTAGCAGATCCCAACTGCAACACCCCCGCTCAAATAGACATTCTATTAGGCAGCGATCTCATACCTCAGATAATACTCGAGGGTGTTGAGAAAATTTCAAACAAACTATTGGCACAAAATACTATTTTTGGGTGGATCCTAAGTGGACTAGTTTCGGAAACAGTTACCACCATGACCACTCAGGTTGAGGAAATCTCAAATGAATACCTCAATTTCCCCCCAAGCGGATAAGAGAATTAAAGCAGAAGCTATAGTCTTACCGCAACTAACAAATATGCTTCCAAGCTATCATATAAATAGCAAGAATTGGCAAAAGGTTTCACACCTAAAGCTAGCAGATCCCAACTGCAACGCCCCCGCTCAAATAGACATTCTATTAGGCAGCGATCTCATACCTCAGATAATACTCGAGGGTGTTGAGAAAATTTCAAACAAACTATTGGCACAAAATACTATTTTTGGGTGGATCCTAAGTGGACTAGTTTCGGAACCAGTTACCACCATGACCACTCAGGTTGAGGAAATCTCAAACGAATACCTCAGTTCACAATAACCCCATTACTCTAATTTCCCCCCAAGCGGATAAGAGAATTAAAGCAGAAGCTATAGTTTTACCGCAACTAACAAATATGCTTCCAAGCTATCATATAAATAGCAAGAATTGGCAAAAGGTTTCACACCTAAAGCTAGCAGATCCCAACTGCAACGCCCCCGCTCAAATAGACATTCTATTAGGCAGCGATCTCATACCTCAGATAATACTCGAGGGTGTTGAGAAAATTTCAAACAAACTATTGGCACAAAATACTATTTTTGGGTGGATCCTAAGTGGACTAGTTTCGGAACCAGTTACCACCATGACCACTCAGGTTGAGGAAATCTCAAACGAATACCTCAGTTCACAATAATCCCATTACTCTAATTTCCCCCCAAGCGGATAAGAGAATTAAAGCAGAAGCTATAGTCTTACCGCAACTAACAAATATGCTTCCTAGCTATCATATAAATAGCAAGCATTGGCAAAAGGTTTCACACCTAAAGCTAGCAGATCCCAACTGCAACACCCCCGCTCAAATAGACATTCTATTAGGCAGCGATCTCATACCTCAGATAATACTCGAGGGTGTTGAGAAAATTTCAAACAAACTATTGGCACAAAATACTATTTTTGGGTGGATCCTAAGTGGACTAGTTTCGGAAACAGTTACCACCATGACCACTCAGGTTGAGGAAATCTCAAATGAATACCTCAATTTCCCCCCAAGCGGATAAGAGAATTAAAGCAGAAGCTATAGTCTTACCGCAACTAACAAATATGCTTCCAAGCTATCATATAAATAGCAAGAATTGGCAAAAGGTTTCACACCTAAAGCTAGCAGATCCCAACTGCAACGCCCCCGGTCAAATAGACATTCTATTAGGCAGCGATCTCATACCTCAGATAGTACTCGAGGGTGTTGAGAAAATTTCAAACAAACTATTGGCACAAAATACTATTTTTGGGTGGATCCTAAGTGGACTAGTTTCGGAACCAGTTACCACCATGACCACTCAGGTTGAGGAAATCTCAAACGAATACCTCAGTTCACAATAACCCCATTACTCTAATTTCCCCCCAAGCGGATAAGAGAATTAAAGCAGAAGCTATAGTTTTACCGCAACTAACAAATATGCTTCCAAGCTATCATATAAATAGCAAGAATTGGCAAAAGGTTTCACACCTAAAGCTAGCAGATCCCAACTGCAACGCCCCCGCTCAAATAGACATTCTATTAGGCAGCGATCTCATACCTCAGATAATACTCGAGGGTGTTGAGAAAATTTCAAACAAACTATTGGCACAAAATACTATTTTTGGGTGGATCCTAAGTGGACTAGTTTCGGAACCAGTTACCACCATGACCACTCAGGTTGAGGAAATCTCAAACGAATACCTCAGTTCACAATAATCCCATTACTCTAATTTCCCCCCAAGCGGATAAGAGAATTAAAGCAGAAGCTATAGTCTTACCGCAACTAACAAATATGCTTCCTAGCTATCATATAAATAGCAAGCATTGGCAAAAGGTTTCACACCTAAAGCTAGCAGATCCCAACTGCAACACCTCCGCTCAAATAGACATTCTATTAGGCAGCCACCTCATACCTCAGATAATACTCGAGGGTGTTGAGAAAATTTCAAACAAACTATTGGCACAAAATACTATTTTTGGGTGGATCCTAAGTGGACTAGTTTCGGAACCAGTTACCACCATGACCACTCAGGTTGAGGAAATCTCAAACGAATACCTCAGTTCACAATAATCCCATTACTCTAATTTCCCCCCAAGCGGATAAGAGAATTAAAGCAGAAGCTATAGTCTTACCGCAACTAACAAATATGCTTCCAAGCTATCATATAAATAGCAAGCATTGGCAAAAGGTTTCACACCTAAAGCTAGCAGATCCCAACTGCAACACCCCCGCTCAAATAGACATTCTATTAGGCAGCGATCTCATACCTCAGATAATACTTGAGGGTGTTGAGAAAATTTCAAACAAACTATTGGCACAAAATACTATTTTTGGGTGGATCCTAAGTGGACTAGTTTCGGAAACAGTTACCACCATGACCACTCAGGTTGAGGAAATCTCAAATGAATACCTCAATTTCAAACAAACTATTGGCACAAAATACTATTTTTGGGTGGATCCTAAGTGGACTAGTTTCGGAACCAGTTACCACCATGACCACTCAGGTTGAGGAAATCTCAAACGAATACCTCAGTTCACAATAATCCCATTACTCTAATTTCCCCCCAAGCGGATAAGAGAATTAAAGCAGAAGCTATAGTCTTACCGCAACTAACAAACATGCTTCCAAGCTATCATATAAATAGCAAGCATTGGCAAACGTTTCACACCTAAAGCTAGCAGATCCCAACTGCAACACCCCCGCTCAAATAGACATTCTATTAGGCAGCGATCTCATACCTCAGATAATACTCGAGGGTGTTGAGAAAATTTCAAACAAACTATTGGCACAAAATACTATTTTTGGGTGGATCCTAAGTGGACTAGTTTCGGAAACAGTTACCACCATGACCACTCAGGTTGAGGAAATCTCAAATGAATACCTCAATTTCCCCCCAAGCGGATAAGAGAATTAAAGCAGAAGCTATAGTCTTACCGCAACTAACAAATATGCTTCCAAGCTATCATATAAATAGCAAGCATTGGCAAAAGGTTTCACACCTGAAGCTAGCAGATCCCAACTGCAACACTTTCGCCCAAATAGACATTCTATTAGGCAGTGATCTCATACCTCAGATAATACTCGAGGGCGTTGAGAAAATTTCAAACAAACTATTGGCACAAAATACTATTTTTGGGTGGGTCCTAAGTGGACTAGTTTCGGAACCAGTTACCACCATGACCACTCAGGTTGAGGAAATCTCAAACGAATACCTCAGTTCACAATAATCCCATTACTCTAATTTCCCCCCAAGCGGATAAGAGAATTAAAGCAGAAGCTATAGTCTTACCGCAACTAACAAATATGCTTCCAAGCTATCATATAAATAGCAAGCATTGGCAAAAGGTTTCACACCTAAAGCTAGCAGATCCCAACTGCAACACCCCCGCTCAAATAGACATTCTATTAGGCAGCGATCTCATACCTCAGATAATACTTGAGGGTGTTGAGAAAATTTCAAACAAACTATTGGCACAAAATACTATTTTAGGGTGGATCCTAAGTGGACTAGTTTCGGAACCAGTTACCACCATGACCACTCAGGTTGAGGAAATCTCAAACGAATACCTCAGTTCACAATAATCCCATTACTCTAATTTCCCCCTAAGCGGATAAGAGAATTAAAGCAGAAGCTATAGTTTTACCGCAACTAACAAATATGCTTCCAAGCTATCATATAAATAGCAAGAATTGGCAAAAGGTTTCACACCTAAAGCTAGCAGATCCCAACTGCAACGCCCCCGCTCAAATAGACATTCTATTAGGCAGCGATCTCATACCTCAGATAATACTCGAGGGTGTTGAGAAAATTTCAAACAAACTATTGGCACAAAATACTATTTTTGGGTGGATCCTAAGTGGACTAGTTTCGAAACCAGTTACCACCATGACCACTCAGGTTGAGGAAATCTCAAACGAATACCTCAGTTCACAATAACCCCATTACTCTAATTTCCCCCCAAGCGGATAAGAGAATTAAAGCAAAAGCTATAGTCTTACCGCAACTAACAAATATGCTTCCAAGCTATCATATAAATAGCAAGCATTGGCAAAAGCTTTCAAACCTAAAGCTAGCAGATCCCAACTGCAACACCTCCGCTCAAATAGACATTCTATTAGGCAGCCATCTCATACCTCAGATAATACTCGAGGGTGTTGAGAAAATTTCAAACAAACTATTGGCACAAAATACTATTTTTGGGTGGATCCTAAGTGGACTAGTTTCGGAACCAGTTTCCACCATGACCACTCAGGTTGAGGAAATCTCAAACGAATACCTCAGTTCACAATAATCCCATTACTCTAATTTCCCCCCAAGCGGATAAGAGAATTAAAGCAGAAGCTATAGTCTTACCGCAACTAACAAATATGCTTCCAAGCTATCATATAAATAGCAAGCATTGGCAAAAGGTTTCACACCTAAAGCTAGCAGATGCCAACTGCAATACCTCCGCTCAAATAGACATTCTATTAGGCAGCGATCTCATACCTCAGATAATACTCGAGGGTGTTGAGAAAATTTCAAACAAACTATTGGCACAAAATACAATTTTTGGTGGATCCTAAGTGGACTAGTTTCGGAACCAGTTACCACCATGACCACTCAGGTTGAGGAAATCTCAAACGAATACCTCAGTTCACAATAATCCCATTACTTCAATTTCCCCCCAAGCGGATAAGAGAATTAAAGCAGAAGCTATAGTCTTACCGCAACTAACAAATATGCTTCCAAGCAATCATATAAATAGCAAGCATTGGCAAAAGGTTTCACACCTAAAGCTAGCAGATCCCAACTGCAACGCCCCCGCTCAAATAGACATTCTATTAGGCAGCGATCTCATACCTCAGATAATACTTGAGGGTGTTGAGAAAATTTCAAACAAACTATTGGCACAAAATACTATTTTTGGGTGGATCCTAAGTGGACTAGTTTCGGAACCAGTTACCACCATGACCAATTAGGCTGAGAAAATCTCAAACGAATACCTCAGTTCACAATAATCCCATTACTCTAATTTCCCCCCAAGCGGATAAGAGAATTAAAGCAGAAGCTATAGTCTTACCGCAACTAACAAATATGCTTCCAAGCTATCATATAAATAGCAAGCATTGGCAAAAGGTTTCACACCTAAAGCTAGCAGATGCCAACTGCAATACCTCCGCTCAAATAGACATTCTATTAGGCAGCGATCTCATACCTCAGATAATACTCGAGGGTGTTGAGAAAATTTCAAACAAACTATTGGCACAAAATACAATTTTTGGTGGATCCTAAGTGGACTAGTTTCGGAACCAGTTACCACCATGACCACTCAGGTTGAGGAAATCTCAAACGAATACCTCAGTTCACAATAATCCCATTACTCTAATTTCCCCCTAAGCGGATAAGAGAATTAAAGCAGAAGCTATAGTTTTACCGCAACTAACAAATATGCTTCCAAGCTATCATATAAATAGCAAGAATTGGCAAAAGGTTTCACACCTAAAGCTAGCAGATCCCAACTGCAACGCCCCCGCTCAAATAGACATTCTATTAGGCAGCGATCTCATACCTCAGATAATACTCGAGGGTGTTGAGAAAATTTCAAACAAACTATTGGCACAAAATACTATTTTTGGGTGGATCCTAAGTGGACTAGTTTCGAAACCAGTTACCACCATGACCACTCAGGTTGAGGAAATCTCAAACGAATACCTCAGTTCACAATAACCCCATTACTCTAATTTCCCCCCAAGCGGATAAGAGAATTAAAGCAAAAGCTATAGTCTTACCGCAACTAACAAATATGCTTCCAAGCTATCATATAAATAGCAAGCATTGGCAAAAGCTTTCAAACCTAAAGCTAGCAGATCCCAACTGCAACACCTCCGCTCAAATAGACATTCTATTAGGCAGCCATCTCATACCTCAGATAATACTCGAGGGTGTTGAGAAAATTTCAAACAAACTATTGGCACAAAATACTATTTTTGGGTGGATCCTAAGTGGACTAGTTTCGGAACCAGTTACCACCATGACCACTCAGGTTGAGGAAATCTCAAACGAATACCTCAGTTCACAATAATCCCATTACTCTAATTTCCCCCCAAGCGGATAAGAGAATTAAAGCAGAAGCTATAGTCTTACCGCAACTAACAAATATGCTTCCAAGCTATCATATAAATAGCAAGCATTGGCAAAAGGTTTCACACCTAAAGCTAGCAGATGCCAACTGCAATACCTCCGCTCAAATAGACATTC
The DNA here is from genome assembly GCF_042242935.1 of Bactrocera oleae. Taxonomy (NCBI): domain Eukaryota; kingdom Metazoa; phylum Arthropoda; class Insecta; order Diptera; family Tephritidae; genus Bactrocera; species Bactrocera oleae. The sequence goes on along the minus strand of NC_091541.1, from coordinate 11,003,165 downwards.
TATTAGGCAGCGATCTCATACCTCAGATAATACTCGAGGGTGTTGAGAAAATTTCAAACAAACTATTGGCACAAAATACAATTTTTGGTGGATCCTAAGTGGACTAGTTTCGGAACCAGTTACCACCATGACCACTCAGGTTGAGGAAATCTCAAACGAATACCTCAGTTCACAATAATCCCATTACTTCAATTTCCCCCCAAGCGGATAAGAGAATTAAAGCAGAAGCTATAGTCTTACCGCAACTAACAAATATGCTTCCAAGCAATCATATAAATAGCAAGCATTGGCAAAAGGTTTCACACCTAAAGCTAGCACATCCCAACTGCAACACCCCCGCTCAAATAGACATTCTATTAGGCAGCGATCTCATACCTCAGATAATACTTGAGGGTGTTGAGAAAATTTCAAACAAACTATTGGCACAAAATACTATTTTTGGGTGGATCCTAAGTGGACTAGTTTCGGAACCAGTTACCACCATGACCAATTAGGCTGAGAAAATCTCAAACGAATACCTCAGTTCACAATAACCCCATTACCCTAATTTCCCCCCAAGCGGATAAGAGAATTAAGGCAGAAGCTATTGTCTTACCGCAACTAACAAATATGCTTCCAAGCTATCATATAAATAGCAAGCATTGGCAAAAGGTTTCACACCTAAAGCTAGCAGATCCCAACTGCAACACCCCCGCTCAAATAGACATTCTATTAGGCAGCGATCTCATACCTCAGATAATACTAGAGGGTGTTGAGAAAATTTCAAACAAACTATTGGCACAAAATACTATTTTTGGGTGGATCCTAAGTGGACTAGTTTCGGAAATAGTTACCACCATGACCACTCAGGTTGAGGAAATCTCAAATGAATACCTCAATTTCAAACAAACTATTGGCACAAAATACTATTTTTGGGTGGATCCTAAGTGGACTAGTTTCGGAACCAGTTACCACCATGACCACTCAGGTTGAGGAAATCTCAAACGAATACCTCAGTTCACAATAATCCCATTACTCTAATTTCCCCCCAAGCGGATAAGAGAATTAAAGCAGAAGCTATAGTCTTACCGCAACTAACAAATATGCTTCCAAGCTATCATATAAATAGCAAGCATTGGCAAAAGGTTTCACACCTGAAGCTAGCAGATCCCAACTGCAACACTTTCGCCCAAATAGACATTCTATTAGGCAGTGATCTCATACCTCAGATAATACTCGAGGGCGTTGAGAAAATTTCAAACAAACTATTGGCACAAAATACTATTTTTGGGTGGGTCCTAAGTGGACTAGTTTCGGAACCAGTTACCACCATGACCACTCAGGTTGAGGAAATCTCAAACGAATACCTCAGTTCACAATAATCCCATTACTCTAATTTCCCCCCAAGCGGATAAGAGAATTAAAGCAGAAGCTATAGTCTTACCGCAACTAACAAATATGCTTCCAAGCTATCATATAAATAGCAAGCATTGGCAAAAGGTTTCACACCTAAAGCTAGCAGATCCCAACTGCAACACCCCCGCTCAAATAGACATTCTATTAGGCAGCGATCTCATACCTCAGATAATACTTGAGGGTGTTGAGAAAATTTCAAACAAACTATTGGCACAAAATACTATTTTAGGGTGGATCCTAAGTGGACTAGTTTCGGAACCAGTTACCACCATGACCACTCAGGTTGAGGAAATCTCAAACGAATACCTCAGTTCACAATAATCCCATTACTCTAATTTCCCCCTAAGCGGATAAGAGAATTAAAGCAGAAGCTATAGTTTTACCGCAACTAACAAATATGCTTCCAAGCTATCATATAAATAGCAAGAATTGGCAAAAGGTTTCACACCTAAAGCTAGCAGATCCCAACTGCAACGCCCCCGCTCAAATAGACATTCTATTAGGCAGCGATCTCATACCTCAGATAATACTCGAGGGTGTTGAGAAAATTTCAAACAAACTATTGGCACAAAATACTATTTTTGGGTGGATCCTAAGTGGACTAGTTTCGAAACCAGTTACCACCATGACCACTCAGGTTGAGGAAATCTCAAACGAATACCTCAGTTCACAATAACCCCATTACTCTAATTTCCCCCCAAGCGGATAAGAGAATTAAAGCAAAAGCTATAGTCTTACCGCAACTAACAAATATGCTTCCAAGCTATCATATAAATAGCAAGCATTGGCAAAAGCTTTCAAACCTAAAGCTAGCAGATCCCAACTGCAACACCTCCGCTCAAATAGACATTCTATTAGGCAGCCATCTCATACCTCAGATAATACTCGAGGGTGTTGAGAAAATTTCAAACAAACTATTGGCACAAAATACTATTTTTGGGTGGATCCTAAGTGGACTAGTTTCGGAACCAGTTTCCACCATGACCACTCAGGTTGAGGAAATCTCAAACGAATACCTCAGTTCACAATAATCCCATTACTCTAATTTCCCCCCAAGCGGATAAGAGAATTAAAGCAGAAGCTATAGTCTTACCGCAACTAACAAATATGCTTCCAAGCTATCATATAAATAGCAAGCATTGGCAAAAGGTTTCACACCTAAAGCTAGCAGATGCCAACTGCAATACCTCCGCTCAAATAGACATTCTATTAGGCAGCGATCTCATACCTCAGATAATACTCGAGGGTGTTGAGAAAATTTCAAACAAACTATTGGCACAAAATACAATTTTTGGTGGATCCTAAGTGGACTAGTTTCGGAACCAGTTACCACCATGACCACTCAGGTTGAGGAAATCTCAAACGAATACCTCAGTTCACAATAATCCCATTACTTCAATTTCCCCCCAAGCGGATAAGAGAATTAAAGCAGAAGCTATAGTCTTACCGCAACTAACAAATATGCTTCCAAGCAATCATATAAATAGCAAGCATTGGCAAAAGGTTTCACACCTAAAGCTAGCAGATCCCAACTGCAACGCCCCCGCTCAAATAGACATTCTATTAGGCAGCGATCTCATACCTCAGATAATACTTGAGGGTGTTGAGAAAATTTCAAACAAACTATTGGCACAAAATACTATTTTTGGGTGGATCCTAAGTGGACTAGTTTCGGAACCAGTTACCACCATGACCAATTAGGCTGAGAAAATCTCAAACGAATACCTCAGTTCACAATAATCCCATTACTCTAATTTCCCCCCAAGCGGATAAGAGAATTAAAGCAGAAGCTATAGTCTTACCGCAACTAACAAATATGCTTCCAAGCTATCATATAAATAGCAAGCATTGGCAAAAGGTTTCACACCTAAAGCTAGCAGATGCCAACTGCAATACCTCCGCTCAAATAGACATTCTATTAGGCAGCGATCTCATACCTCAGATAATACTCGAGGGTGTTGAGAAAATTTCAAACAAACTATTGGCACAAAATACAATTTTTGGTGGATCCTAAGTGGACTAGTTTCGGAACCAGTTACCACCATGACCACTCAGGTTGAGGAAATCTCAAACGAATACCTCAGTTCACAATAATCCCATTACTCTAATTTCCCCCTAAGCGGATAAGAGAATTAAAGCAGAAGCTATAGTTTTACCGCAACTAACAAATATGCTTCCAAGCTATCATATAAATAGCAAGAATTGGCAAAAGGTTTCACACCTAAAGCTAGCAGATGCCAACTGCAATACCTCCGCTCAAATAGACATTCTATTAGGCAGCGATCTCATACCTCAGATAATACTCGAGGGTGTTGAGAAAATTTCAAACAAACTATTGGCACAAAATACAATTTTTGGTGGATCCTAAGTGGACTAGTTTCGGAACCAGTTACCACCATGACCACTCAGGTTGAGGAAATCTCAAACGAATACCTCAGTTCACAATAATCCCATTACTTCAATTTCCCCCCAAGCGGATAAGAGAATTAAAGCAGAAGCTATAGTCTTACCGCAACTAACAAATATGCTTCCAAGCAATCATATAAATAGCAAGCATTGGCAAAAGGTTTCACACCTAAAGCTAGCAGATCCCAACTGCAACACCCCCGCTCAAATAGACATTCTATTAGGCAGCGATCTCATACCTCAGATAATACTAGAGGGTGTTGAGAAAATTTCAAACAAACTATTGGCACAAAATACTATTTTTGGGTGGATCCTAAGTGGACTAGTTTCGGAAACAGTTACCACCATGACCACTCAGGTTGAGGAAATCTCAAATGAATACCTCAATTTCCCCCCAAGCGGATAAGAGAATTAAAGCAGAAGCTATAGTCTTACCGCAACTAACAAATATGCTTCCAAGCTATCATATAAATAGCAAGCATTGGCAAAAGGTTTCACACCTGAAGCTAGCAGATCCCAACTGCAACACTTTCGCCCAAATAGACATTCTATTAGGCAGTGATCTCATACCTCAGATAATACTCGAGGGCGTTGAGAAAATTTCAAACAAACTATTGGCACAAAATACTATTTTTGGGTGGGTCCTAAGTGGACTAGTTTCGGAACCAGTTACCACCATGACCACTCAGGTTGAGGAAATCTCAAACGAATACCTCAGTTCACAATAATCCCATTACTCTAATTTCCCCCCAAGCGGATAAGAGAATTAAAGCAGAAGCTATAGTCTTACCGCAACTAACAAATATGCTTCCAAGCTATCATATAAATAGCAAGCATTGGCAAAAGGTTTCACACCTAAAGCTAGCAGATCCCAACTGCAACACCCCCGCTCAAATAGACATTCTATTAGGCAGCGATCTCATACCTCAGATAATACTTGAGGGTGTTGAGAAAATTTCAAACAAACTATTGGCACAAAATACTATTTTAGGGTGGATCCTAAGTGGACTAGTTTCGGAACCAGTTACCACCATGACCACTCAGGTTGAGGAAATCTCAAACGAATACCTCAGTTCACAATAATCCCATTACTCTAATTTCCCCCTAAGCGGATAAGAGAATTAAAGCAGAAGCTATAGTTTTACCGCAACTAACAAATATGCTTCCAAGCTATCATATAAATAGCAAGAATTGGCAAAAGGTTTCACACCTAAAGCTAGCAGATCCCAACTGCAACGCCCCCGCTCAAATAGACATTCTATTAGGCAGCGATCTCATACCTCAGATAATACTCGAGGGTGTTGAGAAAATTTCAAACAAACTATTGGCACAAAATACTATTTTTGGGTGGATCCTAAGTGGACTAGTTTCGAAACCAGTTACCACCATGACCACTCAGGTTGAGGAAATCTCAAACGAATACCTCAGTTCACAATAACCCCATTACTCTAATTTCCCCCCAAGCGGATAAGAGAATTAAAGCAAAAGCTATAGTCTTACCGCAACTAACAAATATGCTTCCAAGCTATCATATAAATAGCAAGCATTGGCAAAAGCTTTCAAACCTAAAGCTAGCAGATCCCAACTGCAACACCTCCGCTCAAATAGACATTCTATTAGGCAGCCATCTCATACCTCAGATAATACTCGAGGGTGTTGAGAAAATTTCAAACAAACTATTGGCACAAAATACTATTTTTGGGTGGATCCTAAGTGGACTAGTTTCGGAACCAGTTTCCACCATGACCACTCAGGTTGAGGAAATCTCAAACGAATACCTCAGTTCACAATAATCCCATTACTCTAATTTCCCCCCAAGCGGATAAGAGAATTAAAGCAGAAGCTATAGTCTTACCGCAACTAACAAATATGCTTCCAAGCTATCATATAAATAGCAAGCATTGGCAAAAGGTTTCACACCTAAAGCTAGCAGATGCCAACTGCAATACCTCCGCTCAAATAGACATTCTATTAGGCAGCGATCTCATACCTCAGATAATACTCGAGGGTGTTGAGAAAATTTCAAACAAACTATTGGCACAAAATACAATTTTTGGTGGATCCTAAGTGGACTAGTTTCGGAACCAGTTACCACCATGACCACTCAGGTTGAGGAAATCTCAAACGAATACCTCAGTTCACAATAATCCCATTACTTCAATTTCCCCCCAAGCGGATAAGAGAATTAAAGCAGAAGCTATAGTCTTACCGCAACTAACAAATATGCTTCCAAGCAATCATATAAATAGCAAGCATTGGCAAAAGGTTTCACACCTAAAGCTAGCAGATCCCAACTGCAACGCCCCCGCTCAAATAGACATTCTATTAGGCAGCGATCTCATACCTCAGATAATACTTGAGGGTGTTGAGAAAATTTCAAACAAACTATTGGCACAAAATACTATTTTTGGGTGGATCCTAAGTGGACTAGTTTCGGAACCAGTTACCACCATGACCAATTAGGCTGAGAAAATCTCAAACGAATACCTCAGTTCACAATAATCCCATTACTCTAATTTCCCCCCAAGCGGATAAGAGAATTAAAGCAGAAGCTATAGTCTTACCGCAACTAACAAATATGCTTCCAAGCTATCATATAAATAGCAAGCATTGGCAAAAGGTTTCACACCTAAAGCTAGCAGATGCCAACTGCAATACCTCCGCTCAAATAGACATTCTATTAGGCAGCGATCTCATACCTCAGATAATACTCGAGGGTGTTGAGAAAATTTCAAACAAACTATTGGCACAAAATACAATTTTTGGTGGATCCTAAGTGGACTAGTTTCGGAACCAGTTACCACCATGACCACTCAGGTTGAGGAAATCTCAAACGAATACCTCAGTTCACAATAATCCCATTACTCTAATTTCCCCCTAAGCGGATAAGAGAATTAAAGCAGAAGCTATAGTTTTACCGCAACTAACAAATATGCTTCCAAGCTATCATATAAATAGCAAGAATTGGCAAAAGGTTTCACACCTAAAGCTAGCAGATCCCAACTGCAACGCCCCCGCTCAAATAGACATTCTATTAGGCAGCGATCTCATACCTCAGATAATACTCGAGGGTGTTGAGAAAATTTCAAACAAACTATTGGCACAAAATACTATTTTTGGGTGGATCCTAAGTGGACTAGTTTCGAAACCAGTTACCACCATGACCACTCAGGTTGAGGAAATCTCAAACGAATACCTCAGTTCACAATAACCCCATTACTCTAATTTCCCCCCAAGCGGATAAGAGAATTAAAGCAAAAGCTATAGTCTTACCGCAACTAACAAATATGCTTCCAAGCTATCATATAAATAGCAAGCATTGGCAAAAGCTTTCAAACCTAAAGCTAGCAGATCCCAACTGCAACACCTCCGCTCAAATAGACATTCTATTAGGCAGCCATCTCATACCTCAGATAATACTCGAGGGTGTTGAGAAAATTTCAAACAAACTATTGGCACAAAATACTATTTTTGGGTGGATCCTAAGTGGACTAGTTTCGGAACCAGTTACCACCATGACCACTCAGGTTGAGGAAATCTCAAACGAATACCTCAGTTCACAATAATCCCATTACTCTAATTTCCCCCCAAGCGGATAAGAGAATTAAAGCAGAAGCTATAGTCTTACCGCAACTAACAAATATGCTTCCAAGCTATCATATAAATAGCAAGCATTGGCAAAAGGTTTCACACCTAAAGCTAGCAGATGCCAACTGCAATACCTCCGCTCAAATAGACATTCTATTAGGCAGCGATCTCATACCTCAGATAATACTCGAGGGTGTTGAGAAAATTTCAAACAAACTATTGGCACAAAATACAATTTTTGGTGGATCCTAAGTGGACTAGTTTCGGAACCAGTTACCACCATGACCACTCAGGTTGAGGAAATCTCAAACGAATACCTCAGTTCACAATAATCCCATTACTTCAATTTCCCCCCAAGCGGATAAGAGAATTAAAGCAGAAGCTATAGTCTTACCGCAACTAACAAATATGCTTCCAAGCAATCATATAAATAGCAAGCATTGGCAAAAGGTTTCACACCTAAAGCTAGCACATCCCAACTGCAACACCCCCGCTCAAATAGACATTCTATTAGGCAGCGATCTCATACCTCAGATAATACTTGAGGGTGTTGAGAAAATTTCAAACAAACTATTGGCACAAAATACTATTTTTGGGTGGATCCTAAGTGGACTAGTTTCGGAACCAGTTACCACCATGACCAATTAGGCTGAGAAAATCTCAAACGAATACCTCAGTTCACAATAACCCCATTACCCTAATTTCCCCCCAAGCGGATAAGAGAATTAAGGCAGAAGCTATTGTCTTACCGCAACTAACAAATATGCTTCCAAGCTATCATATAAATAGCAAGCATTGGCAAAAGGTTTCACACCTAAAGCTAGCAGATCCCAACTGCAACACCCCCGCTCAAATAGACATTCTATTAGGCAGCGATCTCATACCTCAGATAATACTAGAGGGTGTTGAGAAAATTTCAAACAAACTATTGGCACAAAATACTATTTTTGGGTGGATCCTAAGTGGACTAGTTTCGGAAATAGTTACCACCATGACCACTCAGGTTGAGGAAATCTCAAATGAATACCTCAATTTCAAACAAACTATTGGCACAAAATACTATTTTTGGGTGGATCCTAAGTGGACTAGTTTCGGAACCAGTTACCACCATGACCACTCAGGTTGAGGAAATCTCAAACGAATACCTCAGTTCACAATAATCCCATTACTCTAATTTCCCCCCAAGCGGATAAGAGAATTAAAGCAGAAGCTATAGTCTTACCGCAACTAACAAATATGCTTCCAAGCTATCATATAAATAGCAAGCATTGGCAAAAGGTTTCACACCTAAAGCTAGCAGATCCCAACTGCAACACTTTCGCTCAAATAGACATTCTATTAGGCAGTGATCTCATACCTCAGATAATACTCGAGGGCGTTGAGAAAATTTCAAACAAACTATTGGCACAAAATACTATTTTTGGGTGGATCCTAAGTGGACTAGTTTCGGAACCAGTTACCACCATGACCACTCAGGTTGAGGAAATCTCAAACGAATACCTCAGTTCACAATAATCCCATTACTCTAATTTCCCCCCAAGCGGATAAGAGAATTAAAGCAGAAGCTATAGACTTACCGCAACTAACAAATATGCTTCCAAGCTATCATATAAATAGCAAGCATTGGCAAAAGGTTTCACACCTAAAGCTAGCAGATCCCAACTGCAACACCCCCGCTCAAATAGACATTCTATTAGGCAGCGATCTCATACCTCAGATAATACTTGAGGGTGTTGAGAAAATTTCAAACAAACTATTGGCACAAAATACTATTTTAGGGTGGATCCTAAGTGGACTAGTTTCGGAACGAGTTACCACCATGACCACTCAGGTTGAGGAAATCTCAAACGAATACCTCAGTTCACAATAATCCCATTACTCTAATTTCCCCCCAAGCGGATAAGAGAATTAAAGCAGAAGCTATAGTCTTACCGCAACTAACAAATATGCTTCCAAGCTATCATATAAATAGCAAGCATTGGCAAAAGGTTTCACACCTAAAGCTAGCAGATCCCAACTGCAACACTTTCGCTCAAATAGACATTCTATTAGGCAGTGATCTCATACCTCAGATAATACTCGAGGGCGTTGAGAAAATTTCAAACAAACTATTGGCACAAAATACTATTTTTGGGTGGATCCTAAGTGGACTAGTTTCGAAACCAGTTACCACCATGACCACTCAGGTTGAGGAAATCTCAAACGAATACCTCAGTTCACAATAACCCCATTACTCTAATTTCCCCCCAAGCGGATAAGAGAATTAAAGCAGAAGCTATAGTTTTACCGCAACTAACAAATATGCTTCCAAGCTATCATATAAATAGCAAGAATTGGCAAAAGGTTTCACACCTAAAGCTAGCAGATCCCAACTGCAACGCCCCCGCTCAAATAGACATTCTATTAGGCAGCGATCTCATACCTCAGATAATACTCGAGGGTGTTGAGAAAATTTCAAACAAACTATTGGCACAAAATACTATTTTTGGGTGGATCCTAAGTGGACTAGTTTCGGAACCAGTTACCACCATGACCACTCAGGTTGAGGAAATCTCAAACGAATACCTCAGTTCACAATAATCCCATTACTCTAATTTCCCCCCAAGCGGATAAGAGAATTAAAGCAGAAGCTATAGTCTTACCGCAACTAACAAATATGCTTCCAAGCTATCATATAAATAGCAAGCATTGGCAAAAGGTTTCACACCTAAAGCTAGCAGATCCCAACTGCAACACCTCCGCTCAAATAGACATTCTATTAGGCAGCCATCTCATACCTCAGATAATACTCGAGGGTGTTGAGAAAATTTCAAACAAACTATTGGCACAAAATACTATTTTTGGGTGGATCCTAAGTGGACTAGTTTCGGAACCAGTTACCACCATGACCACTCAGGTTGAGGAAATCTCAAACGAATACCTCAGTTCACAATAATCCCATTACTCTAATTTCCCCCCAAGCGGATAAGAGAATTAAAGCAGAAGCTATAGTCTTACCGCAACTAACAAATATGCTTCCAAGCTATCATATAAATAGCAAGCATTGGCAAAAGGTTTCACACCTAAAGCTAGCAGATCCCAACTGCAACACCCCCGCTCAAATAGACATTCTATTAGGCAGCGATCTCATACCTCAGATAATACTTGAGGGTGTTGAGAAAATTTCAAACAAACTATTGGCACAAAATACTATTTTTGGGTGGATCCTAAGTGGACTAGTTTCGGAAACAGTTACCACCATGACCACTCAGGTTGAGGAAATCTCAAATGAATACCTCAATTTCAAACAAACTATTGGCACAAAATACTATTTTTGGGTGGATCCTAAGTGGACTAGTTTCGGAACCAGTTACCACCATGACCACTCAGGTTGAGGAAATCTCAAACGAATACCTCAGTTCACAATAATCCCATTACTCTAATTTCCCCCCAAGCGGATAAGAGAATTAAAGCAGAAGCTATAGTCTTACCGCAACTAACAAACATGCTTCCAAGCTATCATATAAATAGCAAGCATTGGCAAAAGGTTTCACACCTAAAGCTAGCAGATCCCAACTGCAACACCCCCGCTCAAATAGACATTCTATTAGGCAGCGATCTCATACCTCAGATAATACTCGAGGGTGTTGAGAAAATTTCAAACAAACTATTGGCACAAAATACTATTTTTGGGTGGATCCTAAGTGGACTAGTTTCGGAAACAGTTACCACCATGACCACTCAGGTTGAGGAAATCTCAAATGAATACCTCAATTTCCCCCCAAGCGGATAAGAGAATTAAAGCAGAAGCTATAGTCTTACCGCAACTAACAAATATGCTTCCAAGCTATCATATAAATAGCAAGCATTGGCAAAAGGTTTCACACCTGAAGCTAGCAGATCCCAACTGCAACACTTTCGCCCAAATAGACATTCTATTAGGCAGTGATCTCATACCTCAGATAATACTCGAGGGCGTTGAGAAAATTTCAAACAAACTATTGGCACAAAATACTATTTTTGGGTGGATCCTAAGTGGACTAGTTTCGGAACCAGTTACCACCATGACCACTCAGGTTGAGGAAATCTCAAACGAATACCTCAGTTCACAATAATCCCATTACTCTAATTTCCCCCCAAGCGGATAAGAGAATTAAAGAAGAAGCTATAGTCTTACCGCAACTAACAAATATGCTTCCAAGCTATCATATAAATAGCAAGCATTGGCAAAAGGTTTCACACCTAAAGCTAGCAGATCCCAACTGCAACACCCCCGCTCATATAGACATTCTATTAGGCAGCGATCTCATACCTCAGATAATACTCGAGGGTGTTGAGAAAATTTCAAACAAACTATTGGCACAAAATACTATTTTTGGGTGGATCCTAAGTGGACTAGTTTCGAAACCAGTTACCACCATGACCACTCAGGTTGAGGAATTCTCAAACGAATACCTCAGTTCACAATAACCCCATTACTCTAATTTCCCCCCAAGCGGATAAGAGAATTAAGGCAGAAGCTATTGTCTTACCGCAACTAACAAATATGCTTCCAAGCTATCATATAAATAGCAAGCATTGGCAAAAGGTTTCACACCTAAAGCTAGCACATCCCAACTGCAACACCCCCGCTCAAATAGACATTCTATTAGGCAGCGATCTCATACCTCAGATAATACTTGAGGGTGTTGAGAAAATTTCAAACAAACTATTGGCACAAAATACTATTTTTGGGTGGATCCTAAGTGGACTAGTTTCGGAACCAGTTACCACCATGACCACTCAGGTTGAGGAATTCTCAAACGAATACCTCAGTTCACAATAACCCCATTACTCTAATTTCCCCCCAAGCGGATAAGAGAATTAAGGCAGAAGCTATTGTCTTACCGCAACTAACAAATATGCTTCCAAGCTATCATATAAATAGCAAGCATTGGCAAAAGGTTTCACACCTAAAGCTAGCACATCCCAACTGCAACACCCCCGCTCAAATAGACATTCTATTAGGCAGTGATCTCATACCTCAGATAATACTCGAGGGCGTTGAGAAAATTTCAAACAAACTATTGGCACAAAATACTATTTTTGGGTGGATCCTAAGTGGACTAGTTTCGGAACCAGTTACCACCATGACCACTCAGGTTGAGGAAATCTCAAACGAATACCTCAGTTCACAATAATCCCATTACTCTAATTTCCCCCCAAGCGGATAAGAGAATTAAAGAAGAAGCTATAGTCTTACCGCAACTAACAAATATGCTTCCAAGCTATCATATAAATAGCAAGCATTGGCAAAAGGTTTCACACCTAAAGCTAGCAGATCCCAACTGCAACACCCCCGCTCATATAGACATTCTATTAGGCAGCGATCTCATACCTCAGATAATACTCGAGGGTGTTGAGAAAATTTCAAACAAACTATTGGCACAAAATACTATTTTTGGGTGGATCCTAAGTGGACTAGTTTCGAAACCAGTTACCACCATGACCACTCAGGTTGAGGAATTCTCAAACGAATACCTCAGTTCACAATAACCCCATTACTCTAATTTCCCCCCAAGCGGATAAGAGAATTAAGGCAGAAGCTATTGTCTTACCGCAACTAACAAATATGCTTCCAAGCTATCATATAAATAGCAAGCATTGGCAAAAGGTTTCACACCTAAAGCTAGCAGATCCCAACTGCAACACCCCCGCTCATATAGACATTCTATTAGGCAGCGATCTCATACCTCAGATAATACTCGAGGGTGTTGAGAAAATTTCAAACAAACTATTGGCACAAAATACTATTTTTGGGTGGATCCTAAGTGGACTAGTTTCGGAAACAGTTACCACCATGACCACTCAGGTTGAGGAAATCTCAAATGAATACCTCAATTTCAAACAAACTATTGGCACAAAATACTATTTTTGGGTGGATCCTAAGTGGACTAGTTTCGGAACCAGTTACCACCATGACCAATTAGGTTGAGAAAATCTCAAACGAATACCTCAGTTCACAATAATCCCATTACCCTAATTTCCCCCCAAGCGGATAAGAGAATTAAAGCAGAAGCTATAGTCTTACCGCAACTAACAAATATGCTTCCAAGCTATCATATAAATAGCAAACATTGGCAAAAGGTTTCACACCTAAAGCTAGCAGATGCCAACTGCAACACCTCCGCTCAAATAGACATTCTATTAGGCAGCGATCTCATACCTCAGATAATACTTGAGGGTGTTGAGAAAATTTCAAACAAACTATTGGCACAAAATACTATTTTTGGGTGGATCCTAAGTGGACTAGTTTCGGAAACAGTTACCACCATGACCACTCAGGTTGAGGAAATCTCAAATGAATACCTCAATTTCAAACAAACTATTGGCACAAAATACTATTTTTGGGTGGATCCTAAGTGGACTAGTTTCGGAACCAGTTACCACCATGACCAATTAGGTTGAGAAAATCTCAAACGAATACCTCAGTTCACAATAATCCCATTACCCTAATTTCCCCCCAAGCGGATAAGAGAATTAAGGCAGAAGCTATTGTCTTACCGCAACTAACAAATATGCTTCCAAGCTATCATATAAATAGCAAGCATTGGCAAAAGGTTTCACACCTAAAGCTAGCAGATCCCAACTGCAACACCCCCGCTCAAATAGACATTCTATTAGGCAGCGATCTCATACCTCAGATAATACTCGAGGGTGTTGAGAAAATTTCAAACAAACTATTGGCACAAAATACTATTTTTGGGTGGATCCTAAGTGGACTAGTTTCGGAAATAGTTACCACCATGACCACTCAGGTTGAGGAAATCTCAAATGAATACCTCAATTTCAAACAAACTATTGGCACAAAATACTATTTTTGGGTGGATCCTAAGTGGACTAGTTTCGGAACCAGTTACCACCATGACCACTCAGGTTGAGGAAATCTCAAACGAATACCTCAGTTCACAATAATCCCATTACTCTAATTTTCCCCCAAGCGGATAAGAGAATTAAAGCAGAAGCTATAGTCTTACCGCAACTAACAAACATGCTTCCAAGCTATCATATAAATAGCAAGCATTGGCAAAAGGTTTCACACCTAAAGCTAGCAGATCCCAACTGCAACACCCCCGCTCAAATAGACATTCTATTAGGCAGCGATCTCATACCTCAGATAATACTCGAGGGTGTTGAGAAAATTTCAAACAAACTATTGGCACAAAATACTATTTTTGGGTGGATCCTAAGTGGACTAGTTTCGGAACCAGTTACCACCATGACCACTCAGGTTGAGGAAATCTCAAACGAATACCTCAGTTCACAATAATCCCATTACTCTAATTTCCCCCCAAGCGGATAAGAGAATTAAAGCAGAAGCTATAGACTTACCGCAACTAACAAATATGCTTCCAAGCTATCATATAAATAGCAAGCATTGGCAAAAGGTTTCACACCTAAAGCTAGCAGATCCCAACTGCAACACCCCCGCTCAAATAGACATTCTATTAGGCAGCGATCTCATACCTCAGATAATACTTGAGGGTGTTGAGAAAATTTCAAACAAACTATTGGCACAAAATACTATTTTAGGGTGGATCCTAAGTGGACTAGTTTCGGAACCAGTTACCACCATGACCACTCAGGTTGAGGAAATCTCAAACGAATACCTCAGTTCACAATAATCCCATTACTCTAATTTCCCCCCAAGCGGATAAGAGAATTAAAGCAGAAGCTATAGTCTTACCGCAACTAACAAATATGCTTCCAAGCTATCATATAAATAGCAAGCATTGGCAAAAGCTTTCAAACCTAAAGCTAGCAGATCCTAACTGCAACACCTCCGCTCAAATAGACATTCTATTAGGCAGCCATCTCATACCTCAGATAATACTCGAGGGTGTTGAGAAAATTTCAAACAAACTATTGGCACAAAATACTATTTTTGGGTGGATCCTAAGTTTACTAGTTTCGGAACCAGTTACCACCATGACCACTCAGGTTGAGGAAATCTCAAACGAATACCTCAGTTCACAATAACTCCATTACTCTAATTTCCCCCCAAGCGGATAAGAGAATTAAAGCAGAAGCTATAGTCTTACCGCAACTAACAAATATGCTTCCAAGCTATCATATAAATAGCAAGCATTGGCAAAAGCTTTCAAACCTAAAGCTAGCAGATGCCAACTGCAACACCTCCGCTCAAATAGACATTCTATTAGGCAGCGATCTCATACCTCAGATAATACTCGAGGGTGTTGAGAAAATTTCAAACAAACTATTGGCACAAAATACTATTTTTGGGTGGATCCTAAGTGGACTAGTTTCGGAACCAGTTACCACCATGACCAATTAGGTTGAGAAAATCTCAAACGAATACCTCAGTTCACAATAATCCCATTACCCTAATTTCCCCCCAAGCGGATAAGAGAATTAAGGCAGAAGCTATAGTCTTACCGCAACTAACAAATATGCTTCCAAGCTATCATATAAATAGCAAGCATTGGCAAAAGGTTTCACACCTAAAGCTAGCAGATGCCAACTGCAACACCTCCGCTCAAATAGACATTCTATTAGGCAGCCATCTCATACCTCAGATAATACTCGAGGGTGTTGAGAAAATTTCAAAAAAACTATTGGCACATAATACTATTTTTGGGTGGATCCTAAGTGGACTAGTTTCGGAACCAGTTACCACCATGACCACTCAGGTTGAGGAAATCTCAAATGAATACCTCAATTTCAAACAAACTATTGGCACAAAATACTATTTTTGGGTGGATCCTAAGTGGACTAGTTTCGGAACCAGTTACCACCATGACCACTCAGGTTGAGGAAATCTCAAACGAATACCTCAGTTCACAATATTCCCATTACTCTAATTTCCCCCCAAGCGGATAAGAGAATTAAGGCAGAAGCTATAGTCTTACCGCAACTAACAAATATGCTTCCAAGCTATCATATAAATAGCAAGCATTGGCAAAAGCTTTCAAACCTAAAGCTAGCAGATGCCAACTGCAACACCTCCGCTCAAATAGACATTCTATTAGGCAGCGATCTCATACCTCAGATAATACTCGAGGGTGTTGAGAAAATTTCAAAAAAACTATTGGCACATAATACTATTTTTGGGTGGATCCTAAGTGGACTAGTTTCGGAACCAGTTACCACCATGACCACTCAGGTTGAGGAAATCTCAAACGAATACCTCAGTTCACAATATTCCCATTACTCTAATTTCCCCCCAAGCGGATAAGAGAATTAAAGCAGAAGCTATAGTCTTACCGCAACTAACAAATATGCTTCCAAGCTATCATATAAATAGCAAGCATTGGCAAAAGGTTTCACACCTAAAGCTAGCAGATCCCAACTGCAACACCCCCGCTCAAATAGACATTCTATTAGGCAGCGATCTCATACCTCAGATAATACTTGAGGGTGTTGAGAAAATTTCAAACAAACTATTGGCACAAAATACTATTTTTGGGTGGATCCTAAGTGGACTAGTTTCGGAAACAGTTACCACCATGACCACTCAGGTTGAGGAAATCTCAAATGAATACCTCAATTTCAAACAAACTATTGGCACAAAATACTATTTTTGGGTGGATCCTAAGTGGACTAGTTTCGGAACCAGTTACCACCATGACCAATTAGGTTGAGAAAATCTCAAACGAATACCTCAGTTCACAATAATCCCATTACCCTAATTTCCCCCCAAGCGGATAAGAGAATTAAGGCAGAAGCTATAGTCTTACCGCAACTAACAAATATGCTTCCAAGCTTTCATATAAATAGCAAGCATTGGCAAAAGGTTTCACACCTAAAGCTAGCAGATCCCAACTGCAACACCCCCGCTCAAATAGACATTCTATTAGGCAGCGATCTCATACCTCAGATAATACTCGAGGGTGTTGAGGAAATTTCAAACAAACTATTGGCACAAAATACTATTTTTGGGTGGATCCTAAGTGGACTAGTTTCGGAAATAGTTACCACCATGACCACTCAGGTTGAGGAAATCTCAAATGAATACCTCAATTTCAAACAAACTATTGGCACAAAATACTATTTTTGGGTGGATCCTAAGTGGACTAGCTTCGGAACCAGTTACCACCATGACCACTCAGGTTGAGGAAATCTCAAACGAATACCTCAGTTCACAATAATCCCATTACTCTAATTTCCCCCCAAGCGGATAAGAGAATTAAAGCAGAAGCTATAGTCTTACCGCAACTAACAAATATGCTTCCAAGCTATCATATAAATAGCAAGCATTGGCAAAAGGTTTCACACCTAAAGCTAGCAGATCCCAACTGCAACACTTTCGCTCAAATAGACATTCTATTAGGCAGTGATCTCATACCTCAGATAATACTCGAGGGCGTTGAGAAAATTTCAAACAAACTATTGGCACAAAATACTATTTTTGGGTGGATCCTAAGTGGACTAGTTTCGGAACCAGTTACCACCATGACCACTCAGGTTGAGGAAATCTCAAACGAATACCTCAGTTCACAATAATCCCATTACTCTAATTTCCCCCCAAGCGGATAAGAGAATTAAAGCAGAAGCTATAGTCTTACCGCAACTAACAAATATGCTTCCAAGCTATCATATAAATAGCAAGCATTGGCAAAAGGTTTCACACCTAAAGCTAGCAGATCCCAACTGCAACACCCCCGCTCAAATAGACATTCTATTAGGCAGCGATCTCATACCTCAGATAATACTTGAGGGTGTTGAGAAAATTTCAAACAAACTATTGGCACAAAATACTATTTTAGGGTGGATCCTAAGTGGACTAGTTTCGGAACCAGTTACCACCATGACCACTCAGGTTGAGGAAATCTCAAACGAATACCTCAGTTCACAATAATCCCATTACTCTAATTTCCCCCCAAGCGGATAAGAGAATTAAAGCAGAAGCTATAGTCTTACCGCAACTAACAAATATGCTTCCAAGCTATCATATAAATAGCAAGCATTGGCAAAAGCTTTCAAACCTAAAGCTAGCAGATCCTAACTGCAACACCTCCGCTCAAATAGACATTCTATTAGGCAGCCATCTCATACCTCAGATAATACTCGAGGGTGTTGAGAAAATTTCAAACAAACTATTGGCACAAAATACTATTTTTGGGTGGATCCTAAGTTTACTAGTTTCGGAACCAGTTACCACCATGACCACTCAGGTTGAGGAAATCTCAAACGAATACCTCAGTTCACAATAACTCCATTACTCTAATTTCCCCCCAAGCGGATAAGAGAATTAAAGCAGAAGCTATAGTCTTACCGCAACTAACAAATATGCTTCCAAGCTATCATATAAATAGCAAGCATTGGCAAAAGCTTTCAAACCTAAAGCTAGCAGATGCCAACTGCAACACCTCCGCTCAAATAGACATTCTATTAGGCAGCGATCTCATACCTCAGATAATACTCGAGGGTGTTGAGAAAATTTCAAACAAACTATTGGCAAAAAATACTATTTTTGGGTGGATCCTAAGTGGACTAGTTTCGGAACCAGTTACCACCATGACCACTCAGGTTGAGGAAATCTCAAACGAATACCTCAGTTCACAATAACCCCATTACTCTAATTTCCCCCCAAGCGGATAAGAGAATTAAAGCAGAAGCTATAGTCTTACCGCAACTAACAAATATGCTTCCAAGCTATCATATAAATAGCAAGCATTGGCAAAAGGTTTCACACCTAAAGCTAGCAGATCCCAACTGCAACACCTCCGCTCAAATAGACATTCTATTAGGCAGCCATCTCATACCTCAGATAATACTCGAGGGTGTTGAGAAAATTTCAAACAAACTATTGGCACAAAATACTATTTTTGGGTGGATCCTAAGTGGACTAGTTTCGGAACCAGTTACCACCATGACCACTCAGGTTGAGGAAATCTCAAACGAATACCTCATTTCACAATAATCCCATTACTCTAATTTCCCCCCAAGCGGATAAGAGAATTAAAGCAGAAGCTATAGTCTTACCGCAACAAACAAATATGCTTCCAAGCTATCATATAAATAGCAAGCATTGGCAAAAGGTTTCACACCTAAAGCTAGCAGATCCCAACTGCAACACCCCCGCTCAAATAGACATTCTATTAGGCAGCGATCTCATACCTCAGATAATACTTGAGGGTGTTGAGAAAATTTCAAACAAACTATTGGCACAAAATACTATTTTTGGGTGGATCCTAAGTGGACTAGTTTCGGAAACAGTTACCACCATGACCACTCAGGTTGAGGAAATCTCAAATGAATACCTCAATTTCAAACAAACTATTGGCACAAAATACTATTTTTGGGTGGATTCTAAGTGGACTAGTTTCGGAACCAGTTACCACCATGACCACTCAGGTTGAGGAAATCTCAAACGAATACCTCAGTTCACAATAATCCCATTACTCTAATTTCCCCCCAAGCGGATAAGAGAATTAAAGCAGAAGCTATAGTCTTACCGCAACTAACAAATATGCTTCCAAGCTATCATATAAATAGCAAGCATTGGCAAAAGGTTTCACACCTGAAGCTAGCAGATCCCAACTGCAACACTTTCGCTCAAATAGACATTCTATTAGGCAGTGATCTCATACCTCAGATAATACTCGAGGGCGTTGAGAAAATTTCAAACAAACTATTGGCACAAAATACTATTTTTGGGTGGGTCCTAAGTGGACTAGTTTCGGAACCAGTTACCACCATGACCGCTCAGGTTGAGGAAATCTCAAACGAATACCTCAGTTCACAATAATCCCATTACTCTAATTTCCCCCCAAGCGGATAAGAGAATTAAAGCAGAAGCTATAGTCTTACCGCAACTAACAAATATGCTTCCAAGCTATCATATAAATAGCAAGCATTGGCAAAAGGTTTCACACCTAAAGCTAGCAGATCCCAACTGCAACACCCCCGCTCAAATAGACATTCTATTAGGCAGCGATCTCATACCTCAGATAATACTTGAGGGTGTTGAGAAAATTTCAAACAAACTATTGGCACAAAATACTATTTTAGGGTGGATCCTAAGTGGACTAGTTTCGGAACCAGTTACCACCATGACCACTCAGGTTGAGGAAATCTCAAACGAATACCTCAGTTCACAATAATCCCATTACTCTAATTTCCCCCCAAGCGGATAAGAGAATTAAAGCAGAAGCTATAGTCTTACCGCAAATAACAAATATGCTTCCAAGCTATCATATAAATAGCAAGCATTGGCAAAAGGTTTCACACCTAAAGCTAGCAGATCCCAACTGCAACGCCCCCGCTCAAATAGACATTCTATTAGGCAGCGATCTCATACCTCAGATAATACTCGAGGGTGTTGAGAAAATTTCAAACAAACTATTGGCACAAAATACTATTTTTGGGTGGATCCTAAGTGGACTAGTTTCGAAACCAGTTACCACCATGACCGCTCAGGTTGAGGAAATCTCAAACGAATACCTCAGTTCACAATAACCCCATTACTCTAATTTCCCCCCAAGCGGATAAGAGAATTAAAGCAAAAGCTATAGTCTTACCGCAACTAAAAAATATGCTTCCAAGCTATCATATAAATAGCAAGCATTGGCAAAAGCTTTCAAACCTAAAGCTAGCAGATCCCAACTGCAACACCTCCGCTCAAATAGACATTCTATTAGGCAGCCATCTCATACCTCAGATAATACTCGAGGGTGTTGAGAAAATTTCAAACAAACTATTGGCACAAAATACTATTTTTGGGTGGATCCTAAGTGGACTAGTTTCGGAACCAGTTACCACCATGACCACTCAGGTTGAGGAAATCTCAAACGAATACCTCAGTTCACAATAATCCCATTACTCTAATTTCCCCCCAAGCGGATAAGAGAATTAAAGCAGAAGCTATAGTCTTACCGCAACTAACAAATATGCTTCCAAGCTATCATATAAATAGCAAGCATTGGCAAAAGGTTTCACACCTAAAGCTAGCAGATGCCAACTGCAACACCTACGCTCAAATAGACATTCTATTAGGCAGCGATCTCATACCTCAGATAATACTCGAGGGTGTTGAGAAAATTTCAAACAAACTATTGGCACAAAATACAATTTTTGGTGGATCCTAAGTGGACTAGTTTCGGAACCAGTTACCACCATGACCACTCAGGTTGAGGAAATTTCAAACGAATACCTCAGTTCACAATAATCCCATTACTATAATTTCCCCCCAAGCGGATAAGAGAATTAAAGCAGAAGCTATAGTCTTACCGCAACTAACAAATATGCTTCCAAGCTATCATATAAATAGCAAGCATTGGCAAAAGGTTTCACACCTAAAGCTAGCAGATCCCAACTGCAACACCCCCGCTCAAATAGACATTCTATTAGGCAGCGATCTCATACCTCAGATAATACTTGAGGGTGTTGAGAAAATTTCAAACAAACTATTGGCACAAAATACTATTTTTGGGTGGATCCTAAGTGGACTAGTTTCGGAAACAGTTACCACCATGACCACTCAGGTTGAGGAAATCTCAAATGAATACCTCAATTTTAAACAAACTATTGGCACAAAATACTATTTTTGGGTGGATCCTAAGTGGACTAGTTTCGGAACCAGTTACCACCATGACCAATTAGGTTGAGAAAATCTCAAACGAATACCTCAGTTCACAATAATCCCATTACCCTAATTTCCCCCCAAGCGGATAAGAGAATTAAAGCAGAAGCTATAGTCTTACCGCAACTAACAAATATGCTTCCAAGCTATCATATAAATAGCAAGCATTGGCAAAAGGTTTCACACCTAAAGCTAGCAGATCCCAACTGCAACACTTTCGCTCAAATAGACATTCTATTAGGCAGTGATCTCATACCTCAGATAATACTCGAGGGCGTTGAGAAAATTTCAAACAAACTATTGGCACAAAATACTATTTTTGGGTGGGTCCTAAGTGGACTAGTTTCGGAACCAGTTACCACCATGACCACTGAGGTTGAGGAAATCTCAAACGAATACCTCAGTTCACAATAATCCCATTACTCTAATTTCCCCCCAAGCGGATAAGAGAATTAAAGCAGAAGCTATAGTCTTACCGCAACTAACAAATATGCTTCCAAGCTATCATATAAATAGCAAGCATTGGCAAAAGGTTTCACACCTAAAGCTAGCAGATCCCAACTGCAACACCCCCGCTCAAATAGACATTCTATTAGGCAGCGATCTCATACCTCAGATAATACTTGAGGGTGTTGAGAAAATTTCAAACAAACTATTGGCACAAAATACTATTTTAGGGTGGATCCTAAGTGGACTAGTTTCGGAACCAGTTACCACCATGACCACTCAGGTTGAGGAAATCTCAAACGAATACCTCAGTTCACAATAATCCCATTACTCTAATTTCCCCCCAAGCGGATAAGAGAATTAAAGCAAAAGCTATAGTCTTACCGCAAATAACAAATATGCTTCCAAGCTATCATATAAATAGCAAGCATTGGCAAAAGGTTTCACACCTAAAGCTAGCAGATCCCAACTGCAACGCCCCCGCTCAAATAGACATTCTATTAGGCAGCGATCTCATACCTCAGATAATACTCGAGGGTGTTGAGAAAATTTCAAACAAACTATTGGCACAAAATACTATTTTTGGGTGGATCCTAAGTGGACTAGTTTCGAAACCAGTTACCACCATGACCACTCAGGTTGAGGAAATCTCAAACGAATACCTCAGTTCACAATAACCCCATTACTCTAATTTCCCCCCAAGCGGATAAGAGAATTAAAGCAAAAGCTATAGTCTTACCGCAACTAACAAATATGCTTCCAAGCTATCATATAAATAGCAAGCATTGGCAAAAGCTTTCAAACCTAAAGCTAGCAGATCCCAACTGCAACACCTTCGCTCAAATAGACATTCTATTAGGCAGCCATCTCATACCTCAGATAATACTCGAGGGTGTTGAGAAAATTTCAAACAAACTATTGGCACAAAATACTATTTTTGGGTGGATCCTAAGTGGACTAGTTTCGGAACGAGTTACCACCATGACCACTCAGGTTGAGGAAATCTCAAACGAATACCTCAGTTCACAATAATCCCATTACTCTAATTTCCCCCCAAGCGGATAAGAGAATTAAAGCAGAAGCTATAGTCTTACCGCAACTAACAAATATGCTTCCAAGCTATCATATAAATAGCAAGCATTGGCAAAAGGTTTCACACCTAAAGCTAGCAGATGCCAACTGCAACACCTCCGCTCAAATAGACATTCTATTAGGCAGCGATCTCATACCTCAGATAATACTCGAGGGTGTTGAGAAAATTTCAAACAAAATATTGGCACAAAATACAATTTTTGGTGGATCCTAAGTGGACTAGTTTCGGAACCAGTTACCACCATGAACACTCAGGTTGAGGAAATCTCAAACGAATACCTCAGTTCACAATAATCCCATTACTCTAATTTCCCCCCAAGCGGATAAGAGAATTAAAGCAGAAGCTATAGTCTTACCGCAACTAACAAATATGCTTCCAAGCTATCATATAAATAGCAAGCATTGGCAAAAGGTTTCACACCTAAAGCTAGCAGATCCCAACTGCAACACCCCCGCTCAAATAGACATTCTATTAGGCAGCGATCTCATACCTCAGATAATACTTGAGGGTGTTGAGAAAATTTCAAACAAACTATTGGCACAAAATACTATTTTTGGGTGGATCCTAAGTGGACTAGTTTCGGAAACAGTTACCACCATGACCACTCAGGTTGAGGAAATCTCAAATGAATACCTCAATTTCAAACAAACTATTGGCACAAAATACTATTTTTGGGTGGATCCTAAGTGGACTAGTTTCGGAACCAGTTACCACCATGACCAATTAGGTTGAGAAAATCTCAAACGAATACCTCAGTTCACAATAATCCCATTACCCTAATTTCCCCCCAAGCGGATAAGAGAATTAAAGCAGAAGCTATAGTCTTACCGCAACTAACAAATATGCTTCCAAGCTATCATATAAATAGCAAGCATTGGCAAAAGGTTTCACACCTAAAGCTAGCAGATCCCAACTGCAACACCCCCGCTCAAATAGACATTCTATTAGGCAGCGATCTCATACCTCAGATAATACTCGAGGGTGTTGAGAAAATTTCAAACAAACTATTGGCACAAAATACTATTTTTGGGTGGATCCTAAGTGGACTAGTTTCGGAAATAGTTACCACCATGACCACTCAGGTTGAGGAAATCTCAAATGAATACCTCAATTTCAAACAAACTATTGGCACAAAATACTATTTTTGGGTGGATCCTAAGTGGACTAGTTTCGGAACCAGTTACCACCATGACCACTCAGGTTGAGGAAATCTCAAACGAATACCTCAGTTCACAATAATCCCATTACTCTAATTCCCCCCCAAGTGGATAAGAGAATTAAAGCAGAAGCTATAGTCTTACCGCAACTAACAAATATGCTTCCAAGCTATCATATAAATAGCAAGCATTGGCAAAAGCTTTCAAACCTAAAGCTATCAGATCCTAACTGCAACACCTCCGCTCAAATAAACATTCTATTAGGCAGCCATCTCATACCTCAGATAATACTCGAGGGTGTTGAGAAAATTTCAAACAAACTATTGGCACAAAATACTATTTTTGGGTGGATCCTAAGTGGACTAGTTTCGGAACCAGTTACCACCATGACCACTCAGGTTGAGGAAATCTCAAACGAATACCAGAGTTCACAATAATCCCATTACTCTAATTTCCCCCCAAGCGGATAAGAGAATTAAAGCAGAAGCTATAGTCTTACCGCAACTAACAAATATGCTTCCAAGCTATCATATAAATAGCAAGCATTGGCAAAAGCTTTCAAACCTAAAGCTAGCAGATCCTAACTGCAACACCTCCGCTCAAATAGACATTCTATTAGGCAGCCATCTCATACCTCAGATAATACTCGAGGGTGTTGAGAAAATTTCAAACAAACTATTGGCACAAAATACTATTTTTGGGTGGATTCTAAGTGGACTAGTATCGGAACCAGTTACAACCATGACTACTCAGGTTGAGGAAAGCTCAAACGAATACCTCAGTTTACAATAATCCCATTACTCTTATTTCCCAACAAGCGGATAAGAGAATTAAAGCAGAAGCTATAACCTTACTGCAACTAACAAATATGCTTCCAAGCTATCATATAAATAGCAAGCATTGGCAAAAGGTTTCACACCTAAAGCTAGCAGATCCCAACTGCAACACCCCCCTCAAATAGAAATTCTATTAGGCAGCGATCTCATACCTCAGATAATACTTGAGGGTGTTGAGAAAATTTCAAACAAACTATTGGCACAAAATACTATTTTTGGGTGGATCCTAAGTGGACTAGTTTCGGAAATAGTTACCACCATGACCACTCAGGTTGAGGAAATCTCAAATGAATACCTCAATTTCAAACAAACTATTGGCACAAAATACTATTTTTGGGTGGATCCTAAGTGGACTAGTTTCGGAACCAGTTACCACCATGACCACTCAGGTTGAGGAAATCTCAAACGAATACCTCAGTTCACAATAATCCCATTACTCTAATTTCCTCCCAAGCGGATAAGAGAATTAAAGCAGAAGCTATAGTCTTACCGCAACTAACAAATATGCTTCCAAGCTATCATATAAATAGCAAGCATTGGCAAAAGCTTTCAAACCTAAAGCTAGCAGATCCTAACTGCAACACCTCCGCTCAAATAGACATTCTATTAGGCAGCCATCTCATACCTCAGATAATACTCGAGGGTGTTGAGAAAATTTCAAACAAACTATTGGCACAAAATACTATTTTTGGGTGGATCCTAAGTGGACTAGTTTCGGAACCAGTTACCACCATGACCACTCAGGTTGAGGAAATCTCAAACGAATACCAGAGTTCACAATAATCCCATTACTCTAATTTCCCCCCAAGCGGATAAGAGAATTAAAGCAGAAGCTATAGTCTTACCGCAACTAACAAATATGCTTCCAAGCTATCATATAAATAGCAAGCATTGGCAAAAGCTTTCAAACCTAAAGCTAGCAGATCCTAACTGCAACACCTCCGCTCAAATAGACATTCTATTAGGCAGCGATCTCATACCTCAGATAATACTCGAGGGTGTTGAGAAAATTTCAAACAAACTATTGGCACAAAATACTATTTTTGGGTGGATCCTGAGTGGACTAGTTTCGGAACCAGTTACCACCATGACCACTCAGGTTGAGGAAATCTCAAACGAATACCAGAGTTCACAATAATCCCATTACTCTAATTTCCCCCAAGCGGATAAGAGAATTAAAGCAGAAGCTATAGTCTTACCGCAACTAACAAATATGCTTCCAAGCTATCATATAAATAGCAAGCATTGGCAAAAGGTTTCACACCTAAAGCTAGCAGATCCCAACTGCAACACCCCCGCTCAAATAGACATTCTATTAGGCAGCGATCTCATACCTCAGATAATACTTGAGGGTGTTGAGAAAATTTCAAACAAACTATTAGCACAAAATACTATTTTTGGGTGGATCCTAAGTTGACTAGTTTCGGAAATAGTTACCACCATGACCACTCAGGTTGAGGAAATCTCAAATGAATACCTCAATTTCAAACAAACTATTGGCACAAAATACTATTTTTGGGTGGATCCTAAGTGGACTAGTTTCGGAACCAGTTACCACCATGACCACTCAGGTTGAGGAAATCTCAAACGAATACCTCAGTTCACAATAATCCCATTACTCTAATTTCCCCCCAAGCGGATAAGAGAATTAAAGCAGAAGCTATAGTCTTACCGCAACTAACAAATATGCTTCCAAGCTATCATATAAATAGCAAGCATTGGCAAAAGCTTTCAAACCTAAAGCTATCAGATCCTAACTGCAACACCTCCGCTCAAATAAACATTCTATTAGGCAGCCATCTCATACCTCAGATAATACTCGAGGGTGTTGAGAAAATTTCAAACAAACTATTGGCACAAAATACTATTTTTGGGTGGATCCTAAGTGGACTAGTTTCGGAACCAGTTACCACCTTGACCACTCAGGTTGAGGAAATCTCAAACGAATACCTCAGTTCACAATAATCCCATTACTCTAATTTCCCCCCAAGCGGATAAGAGAATTAAAGCAGAAGCTATAGTCTTACCGCAACTAACAAATATGCTTCCAAGCTATCATATAAATAGCAAGCATTGGCAAAAGCTTTCAAACCTAAAGCTAGCAGATCCTAACTGCAACACCTCCGCTCAAATAGACATTCTATTAGGCAGCCATCTCATACCTCAGATAATACTCGAGGGTGTTGAGAAAATTTCAAACAAACTATTGGCACAAAATACTATTTTTGGGTGGATCCTAAGTGGACTAGTATCGGAACCAGTTACAACCATGACCACTAAGGTTGAGGAAATCTCAAATGAATACCTCAGCTTCAAACAAACTATTGGCACAAAATACTATTTTTGGGTGGATCCTAAGTGGACTAGTTTCGGAACCAGTTACCACCTTGACCACTCAGGTTGAGGAAATCTCAAACGAATACCTCAGTTCACAATAATCCCATTACTCTAATTTCCCAACAAGCGGATAAGAGAATTAAAGCAGAAGCTATAACCTTACTGCAACTAACAAATATGCTTCCAAGCTATCATATAAATAGCAAGCATTGGCAAAAGGTTTCACACCTAAAGCTAGCAGATCCCAACTGCAACACCCCCCTCAAATAGAAATTCTATTAGGCAGCGATCTCATACCTCAGATAATACTTGAGGGTGTTGAGAAAATTTCAAACAAACTATTGGCACAAAATACTATTTTTGGGTGGATCCTAAGTGGACTAGTTTCGGAAATAGTTACCACCATGACCACTCAGGTTGAGGAAATCTCAAATGAATACCTCAGCTTCAAACAAACTATTGGCACAAAATACTATTTTTGGGTGGATCCTAAGTGGACTAGTTTCGGAACCAGTTACCACCATGACCACTCAGGTTGAGGAAATCTCAAACGAATACCTCAGTTCACAATAATCCCATTACTCTAATTTCCCCCCAAGCGGAAAAGAGAATTAAAGCAGAAGCTATAGTCTTACCGCAACTAACAAATATGCTTCCAAGCTATCATATAAATAGCAAGCATTGGCAAAAGGTTTCACACCTAAAGCTAGCAGATGCCAACTGCAACACCTCCGCTCAAATAGATATTCTATTAGGCAGCCATCTCATACCTCAGATAATACTCGAGGGTGTTGAGAAAATTTCAAACAAACTATTGGCACAAAATACTATTTTTGGGTGGATCCTAAGTGGACTAGTTTCGGAACCAGTTACCACCATGACCACTCAGGTTGAGGAAATCTCAAACGAATACCAGAGTTCACAATAATCCCATTACTCTAATTTCCCCCCAAGCGGATAAGAGAATTAAAGCAGAAGCTATAGTCTTACCGCAACTAACAAATATGCTTCCAAGCTATCATATAAATAGCAAGCATTGGCAAAAGCTTTCAAACCTAAAGCTAGCAGATCCTAACTGCAACACCTCCGCTCAAATAGACATTCTATTAGGCAGCCATCTCATACCTCAGATAATACTCGAGGGTGTTGAGAAAATTTCAAACAAACTATTGGCACAAAATACTATTTTTGGGTGGATCCTAAGTGGACTAGTATCGGAACCAGTTACAACCATGACCACTCAGGTTGAGGAAATCTCAAACGAATACCTCAGTTTACAATAATCCCATTACTCTAATTTCCCAACAAGCGGATAAGAGAATTAAAGCAGAAGCTATAACCTTACTGCAACTAACAAATATGCTTCCAAGCTATCATATAAATAGCAAGCATTGGCAAAAGGTTTCACACCTAAAGCTAGCAGATGCCAACTGCAACACCCCCGCTGAAATAGACATTCTATTAGGCAGCGATCTCATACCTAAGATAATACTCGAGGGTGTTGAGAAAATTTCAAACAAACTATTGGCACAAAATACTATTTTTGGTTGGATCCTAAGTGGACTAGTTTCGGAAATAGTTACCACCATGACCACTCAGGTTGAGGAAATCTCAAATGAATACCTCAATTTCAAACAAACTATTGGCACAAAATACTATTTTTGGGTGGATCCTAAGTGGACTAGTTTCGGAACCAGTTACCACCATGACCACTCAGGTTGAGGAAATCTCAAACGAATACCTCAGTTCACAATTATCCCATTACTCAAATTTCCCCCAAGCGGATAAGAGAATTAAAGCAGAAGCTATAGTCTTACCGCAACTAACAAATATGCTTCCAAGCTATCATATAAATAGCAAGCATTGGCAAAAGGTTTCACACCTAAAGCTAGCAGATCCCAACTGCAACACCTCCGCTCAAATAGACATTCTATTAGGCAGCGATCTCATACCTCAGATAATACTCGAGGGTGTTGAGAAAATTTCAAACAAACTATTGGCACAAAATACTATTTTTGGGTGGATCCTAAGTGGACTAGTTTCGGAAACAGTTACCACCATGACCACTCAGGTTGAGGAAATCTCAAATGAATACCTCTATTTCAAACATACTATTGGCACAAAATACTATTTTTGGGTGGATCCTAAGTGGACTAGTTTCGGAACCAGTTACCACCATGACCACTCAGGTTGAGGAAATCTCAAACGAATACCTCAGTTCACAATAATCCCATTACTCTAATTTCCCCCCAAGCGGATAAGAGAATTAAAGCAGAAGCTATAGTCTTACCGCAACTAACAAATATGCTTCCAAGCTATCATATAAATAGCAAGCATCGGCAAAAGGTTTCACACCTAAAGCTAGCAGATCCCAACTGCAACACTTTCGCTCAAATAGACATTCTATTAGGCAGTGATCTCATACCTCAGATAATACTCGAGGGCGTTGAGAAAATTTCAAACAAACTATTGGCACAAAATACTATTTTTGGGTGGATCCTAAGTGGACTAGTTTCGGAACCAGTTACCACCATGACCACTCAGGTTGAGGAAATCTCAAACGAATACCTCAGTTCACAATAATCCCATTACTCTAATTTCCCCCCAAGCGGAGAAGAGAATTAAAGCAGAAGCTATAGTCTTACCGCAACTAACAAATATGCTTCCAAGCTATCATATAAATAGCAAGCATTGGCAAAAGGTTTCACACCTAAAGCTAGCAGATCCCAACTGCAACACCCCCGCTCAAATAGACATTCTATTAGGCAGCGATCTCATACCTCAGATAATACTTGAGGGTGTTGAGAAAATTTCAAACAAACTATTGGCACAAAATACTATTTTTGAGTGGATCCTAAGTGGACTAGTTTCGGAACCAGTTACCACCATGACCACTCAGGTTGAGGAAATCTCAAACGGATACCTCAGTTCATAATAATCCCATTACTCTAATTTCCCCCCAAGCGGATAAGAGAATTAAAGCAGAAGCTATAGTCTTACCGCAACTAACAAATATGCTTCCAAGCTATCATATAAATAGCAAGCATTGGCAAAAGCTTTCAAACCTAAAGCTAGCAGATCCTAACTGCAACACCTCCGCTCAAATAGACATTCTATTAGGCAGCCATCTCATACCTCAGATAATACTCGAGGGTGTTGAGAAAATTTCAAACAAACTATTGGCACAAAATACTATTTTTGGGTGGATCCTAAGTGGACTAGTTTCGGAACCAGTTACCACCATGACCACTCAGGTTGAGGAAATCTCAAACGAATACCAGAGTTCACAATAATCCCATTACTCTAATTTCCCCCCAAGCGGATAAGAGAATTAAAGCAGAAGCTATAGTCTTACCGCAACTAACAAATATGCTTCCAAGCTATCATATAAATAGCAAGCATTGGCAAAAGCTTTCAAACCTAAAGCTAGCAGATCCTAACTGCAACACCTCCGCTCAAATAGACATTCTATTAGGCAGCCATCTCATACCTCAGATAATATTCGAGGGTGTTGAGAAAATTTCAAACAAACTATTGGCACAAAATACTATTTTTGGGTGGATCCTAAGTGGACTAGTATCGGAACCAGTTACAACCATGACCACTCAGGTTGAGGAAATCTCAAACGAATACCTCAGTTTACAATAATCCCATTACTCTAATTTCCCAACAAGCGGATAAGAGAATTAAAGCAGAAGCTATAACCTTACTGCAACTAACAAATATGCTTCCAAGCTATCATATAAATAGCAAGCATTGGCAAAAGGTTTCACACCTAAAGCTAGCAGATGCCAACTGCAACACCCCCGCTGAAATAGACATTCTATTAGGCAGCCATCTCATACCTCAGATAATACTCGAGGGTGTTGAGAAAATTTCAAACAAACTATTGGCACAAAATACTATTTTTGGGTGGATCCTAAGTGGACTAGTTTCGGAACTAGTTACCACCATGACCACTCAGGTTGAGGAAATCTCAAACGAATACCAGAGTTCACAATAATCCCATTACTCTAATTTCCCCCCAAGCGGATAAGAGAATTAAAGCAGAAGCTATAGTCTTACCGCAACTAACAAATATGCTTCCAAGCTATCATATAAATAGCAAGCATTGGCAAAAGCTTTCACACCTAAAGCTAGCAGATCCCAACTGCAACACTCCCGCTCAAATAGACATTCTATTAGGCAGCGATCTCATACCTCAGATAATACTCGAGGGTGTTGAGAAAATTTCAAACAAACTATTGGCACAAAATACTATTTTTGGGTGGATCCTAAGTTTACTAGTTTCGGAACCAGTTACCACCATGTCCACTCAGGTTGAGGAAATCTCAAACGAATACCTCAGTTCACAATAACTCCATTACTCTAATATCCCCCCAAGCGGATAAGAGAATTAAAGCAGAAGCTATAGTCTTACCGCAACTAACAAATATGCTTCCAAGCTATCATATAAATAGCAAGCATTGGCAAAAGGTTTCACACCTAAAGCTGGCAGATGCCAACTGCAACACCCCCGCTGAAATAGACATTCTATTAGGCAGCGATCTCATACCTCAGATAATACTCGAGGGTGTTGAGAAAATTTCAAACAAACTATTGGCACAAAATACTATTTTTGGGTGGATCCTAAGTGGACTAGTTTCGGAACCAGTTACCACCATGACCACTCAGGTTGAGGAAATCTCAAACGAATACCAGAGTTTACAATAATCCCATTACTCTAATTTCCCCCCAAGCGGATAAGAGAATTAAAGCAGAAGCTATAGTCTTACCGCAACTAACAAATATGCTTCCAAGCTATCATATAAATAGCAAGCATTGGCAAAAGCCTTCACACCTTAAGCTAGCAGATCCCAACTGCAACACCTCCGCTCAAATAGACATTCTATTAGGCAGCGATCTCATACCGCAGATAATAATCGAGGGTGTTGAGAAAATTTCAAACAAACTATTGGCACAAAATACTATTTTAGGGTGGATCCTAAGTGGACTAGTTTCGGAACCAGTTACCACCATGACCACTCAGGTTGAGGAAATCTCAAACGAATACCTCAGTTCACAATAATCCCATTACTCTAATTTCCCCCCAAGCGGATAAGAGAATTAAAGCAGAAGCTATAGTCTTACCGCAACTAACAAATATGCTTCCAAGCTATCATATAAATAGCAAGCATCGGCAAAAGGTTTCACACCTAAAGCTAACAGATGCCAACTGCAACACCCCCGCTGAAATAGACATTCTATTAGGCAGCGATCTCATACCTCAGATAATACTCGAGGGTGTTGAGAAAATTTCAAACAAACTATTGGCACAAAATACTATTTTTGGTTGGATCCTAAGTGGACTAGTTTCGGAAATAGTTACCACCATGACCACTCAGGTTGAGGAAATCTCAAATGAATACCTCAATTTCAAACAAACTATTGGCACAAAATACTATTTTTGGGTGGATCCTAAGTGGACTAGTTTCGGAACCAGTTACCACCATGACCACTCAGGTTGAGGAAATCTCAAACGAATACCTCAGTTCACAATAATCCCATTACTCTAATTTCCCCCCAAGCGGATAAGAGAATTAAAGCAGAAGCTATAGTCTTACCGCAACTAACAAATATGCTTCCAAGCTATCATATAAATAGCAAGCATCGGCAAAAGGTTTCACACCTAAAGCTAGCAGATCCCAACTGCAACACCCCCGCTCAAATAGACATTCTATTAGGCAGCGATCTCATACCTCAGATAATACTCGAGGGTGTTGAGAAAATTTCAAACAAACTATTGGCACAAAATACTATTTTTGGGTGGATCCTAAGTGGACTAGTTTCGGAACCAGTTACCACCATGACCACTCAGGTTGAGGAAATCTCAAACGAATACCTCAGTTCACAATAATCCCATTACTCTAATTTCCCCCCAAGCGGATAAGAGAATTAAAGCAGAAGCTATAGTCTTACCGCAACTAACAAATATGCTTCCAAGCTATCATATAAATAGCAAGCATCGGCAAAAGGTTTCACACCTAAAGCTAGCAGATCCCAACTGCAACACTTTCGCTCAAATAGACATTCTATTAGGCAGTGATCTCATACCTCAGATAATACTCGAGGGCGTTGAGAAAATTTCAAACAAACTATTGGCACAAAATACTATTTTTGGGTGGATCCTAAGTGGACTAGTTTCGGAACCAGTTACCACCATGACCACTCAGGTTGAGGAAATCTCAAACGAATACCTCAGTTCACAATAATCCCATTACTCTAATTTCCCCCCAAGCGGAGAAGAGAATTAAAGCAGAAGCTATAGTCTTACCGCAACTAACAAATATGCTTCCAAGCTATCATATAAATAGCAAGCATTGGCAAAAGGTTTCACACCTAAAGCTAGCAGATCCCAACTGCAACACCCCCGCTCAAATAGACATTCTATTAGGCAGCGATCTCATACCTCAGATAATACTCGAGGGTGTTGAGAAAATTTCAAACAAACTATTGGCACAAAATACTATTTTTGGGTGGATCCTAAGTGGACTAGTATCGGAACCAGTTACAACCATGACCACTCAGGTTGAGGAAATCTCAAACGAATACCTCAGTTTACAATAATCCCATTACTCTAATTTCCCAACAAGCGGATAAGAGAATTAAAGCAGAAGCTATAACCTTACTGCAACTAACAAATATGCTTCCAAGCTATCATATAAATAGCAAGCATTGGCAAAAGGTTTCACACCTAAAGCTAGCAGATGCCAACTGCAACACCCCCGCTGAAATAGACATTCTATTAGGCAGCGATCTCATACCTCAGATAATACTCGAGGGTGTTGAGAAAATTTCAAAAAAACTATTGGCACAAAATACTATTTTTGGTTGGATCCTAAGTGGACTAGTTTCGGAAATAGTTACCACCATGACCACTCAGGTTGAGGAAATCTCAAATGAATACCTCAATTTCAAACAAACTATTGGCACAAAATACTATTTTTGGGTGGATCCTAAGTGGACTAGTTTCGGAACCAGTTACCACCATGACCACTCAGGTTGAGGAAATCTCAAACGAATACCTCAGTTCACAATTATCCCATTACTCAAATTTCCCCCAAGCGGATAAGAGAATTAAAGCAGAAGCTATAGTCTTACCGCAACTAACAAATATGCTTCCAAGCTATCATATAAATAGCAAGCATTGGCAAAAGGTTTCACACCTAAAGCTAGCAGATCCCAACTGCAACACCCCCGCTCAAATAGACATTCTATTAGGCAGCGATCTCATACCTCAGATAATACTCGAGGGTGTTGAGAAAATTTCAAACAAACTATTGGCACAAAATACTATTTTTGGGTGGATCCTAAGTGGACTAGTTTCGGAAACAGTTACCACCATGACCACTCAGGTTGAGGAAATCTCAAATGAATACCTCAATTTCAAACATACTATTGAGACAAAATACTATTTTTGGGTGGATCCTAAGTGGACTAGTTTCGGAACCAGTTACCACCATGACCACTCAGGTTGAGGAAATCTCAAACGAATACCTCAGTTCACAATAATCCCATTACTCTAATTTCCCCCCAAGCGGATAAGAGAATTAAAGCAGAAGCTATAGTCTTACCGCAACTAACAAATATGCTTCCAAGCTATCATATAAATAGCAAGCATCGGCAAAAGGTTTCACACCTAAAGCTAGCAGATCCCAACTGCAACACTTTCGCTCAAATAGACATTCTATTAGGCAGTGATCTCATACCTCAGATAATACTCGAGGGCGTTGAGAAAATTTCAAACAAACTATTGGCACAAAATACTATTTTTGGGTGGATCCTAAGTGGACTAGTTTCGGAACCAGTTACCACCATGACCACTCAGGTTGAGGAAATCTCAAACGAATACCTCAGTTCACAATAATCCCATTACTCTAATTTCCCCCCAAGCGGAGAAGAGAATTAAAGCAGAAGCTATAGTCTTACCGCAACTAACAAATATGCTTCCAAGCTATCATATAAATAGCAAGCATTGGCAAAAGGTTTCACACCTAAAGCTAGCAGATCCCAACTGCAACACCCCCGCTCAAATAGACATTCTATTAGGCAGCGATCTCATACCTCAGATAATACTTGAGGGTGTTGAGAAAATTTCAAACAAACTATTGGCACAAAATACTATTTTTGAGTGGATCCTAAGTGGACTAGTTTCGGAACCAGTTACCACCATGACCACTCAGGTTGAGGAAATCTCAAACGGATACCTCAGTTCATAATAATCCCATTACTCTAATTTCCCCCCAAGCGGATAAGAGAATTAAAGCAGAAGCTATAGTCTTACCGCAACTAACAAATATGCTTCCAAGCTATCATATAAATAGCAAGCATTGGCAAAAGCTTTCAAACCTAAAGCTAGCAGATCCTAACTGCAACACCTCCGCTCAAATAGACATTCTATTAGGCAGCCATCTCATACCTCAGATAATACTCGAGGGTGTTGAGAAAATTTCAAACAAACTATTGGCACAAAATACTATTTTTGGGTGGATCCTAAGTGGACTAGTTTCGGAACCAGTTACCACCATGAGCACTCAGGTTGAGGAAATCTCAAACGAATACCAGAGTTCACAATAATCCCATTACTCTAATTTCCCCCCAAGCGGATAAGAGAATTAAAGCAGAAGCTATAGTTTTACCGCAACTAACAAATATGCTTCCAAGCTATCATATAAATAGCAAGCATTGGCAAAAGCTTTCAAACCTAAAGCTAGCAGATCCTAACTGCAACACCTCCGCTCAAATAGACATTCTATTAGGCAGCCATCTCATACCTCAGATAATATTCGAGGGTGTTGAGAAAATTTCAAACAAACTATTGGCACAAAATACTATTTTTGGGTGGATCCTAAGTGGACTAGTATCGGAACCAGTTACAACCATGACCACTCAGGTTGAGGAAATCTCAAACGAATACCTCAGTTTACAATAATCCCATTACTCTAATTTCCCAACAAGCGGATAAGAGAATTAAAGCAGAAGCTATAGTCTTACCGCAACTAACAAATATGCTTCCAAGCTATCATATAAATAGCAAGCATTGGCAAAAGCTTTCAAACCTAAAGCTAGCAGATGCCAACTGCAACACCCCCGCTGAAATAGACATTCTATTAGGCAGCCATCTCATACCTCAGATAATACTCGAGGGTGTTGAGAAAATTTCAAACAAACTATTGGCACAAAATACTATTTTTGGGTGGATCCTAAGTGGACTAGTATCGGAACCAGTTACAACCATGACCACTCAGGTTGAGGAAATCTCAAACGAATACCAGAGTTCACAATAATCCCATTACTCTAATTTCCCCCCAAGCGGATAAGAGAATTAAAGCAGAAGCTATAGTTTTACCGCAACTAACAAATATGCTTCCAAGCTATCATATAAATAGCAAGCATTGGCAAAAGCTTTCAAACCTAAAGCTAGCAGATCCTAACTGCAACACCTCCGCTCAAATAGACATTCTATTAGGCAGCCATCTCATACCTCAGATAATATTCGAGGGTGTTGAGAAAATTTCAAACAAACTATTGGCACAAAATACTATTTTTGGGTGGATCCTAAGTGGACTAGTATCGGAACCAGTTACAACCATGACCACTCAGGTTGAGGAAATCTCAAACGAATACCTCAGTTTACAATAATCCCATTACTCTAATTTCCCAACAAGCGGATAAGAGAATTAAAGCAGAAGCTATAGTCTTACCGCAACTAACAAATATGCTTCCAAGCTATCATATAAATAGCAAGCATTGGCAAAAGCTTTCAAACCTAAAGCTAGCAGATGCCAACTGCAACACCCCCGCTGAAATAGACATTCTATTAGGCAGCCATCTCATACCTCAGATAATACTCGAGGGTGTTGAGAAAATTTCAAACAAACTATTGGCACAAAATACTATTTTTGGGTGGATCCTAAGTGGACTAGTTTCGGAACCAGTTACCACCATGAGCACTCAGGTTGAGGAAATCTCAAACGAATACCAGAGTTCACAATAATCCCATTACTCTAATTTCCCCCCAAGCGGATAAGAGAATTAAAGCAGAAGCTATAGTTTTACCGCAACTAACAAATATGCTTCCAAGCTATCATATAAATAGCAAGCATTGGCAAAAGCTTTCAAACCTAAAGCTAGCAGATCCTAACTGCAACACCTCCGCTCAAATAGACATTCTATTAGGCAGCCATCTCATACCTCAGATAATATTCGAGGGTGTTGAGAAAATTTCAAACAAACTATTGGCACAAAATACTATTTTTGGGTGGATCCTAAGTGGACTAGTATCGGAACCAGTTACAACCATGACCACTCAGGTTGAGGAAATCTCAAACGAATACCTCAGTTTACAATAATCCCATTACTCTAATTTCCCAACAAGCGGATAAGAGAATTAAAGCAGAAGCTATAGTCTTACCGCAACTAACAAATATGCTTCCAAGCTATCATATAAATAGCAAGCATTGGCAAAAGCTTTCACACCTTAAGCTAGCAGATCCCAACTGCAACACCTCCGCTCAAATAGACATTCTATTAGGCAGCGATCTTATACCGCAGATAATACTCGAGCGTGTTGAGAAAATTTCAAACAAACTATTGGCACAAAATACTATTTTAGGGTGGATCCTAAGTGGACTAGTTTCGGAACCAGTTACCACCATGACCACTCAGGTTGAGGAAATCTCAAACGAATACCAGAGTTCACAATAATCCCATTACTCTAATTTCCCCCCAAGCGGATAAGAGAATTAAAGCAGAAGCTATAGTCTTACCGCAACTAACAAATATGCTTCCAAGCTATCATATAAATAGCAAGCATTGGCAAAAGGTTTCACACCTAAAGCTAGCAGATCCCAACTGCAACACTCCCGCTCAAATAGACATTCTATTAGGCAGCGATCTCATACCTCAGATAATACTCGAGGGTGTTGAGAAAATTTCAAACAAACTATTGGCACAAAATACTATTTTTGGGTGGATCCTAAGTTTACTAGTTTCGGAACCAGTTACCACCATGTCCACTCAGGTTGAGGAAATCTCAAACGAATACCTCAGTTCACAATAACTCCATTACTCTAATTTCCCCCCAAGCGGATAAGAGAATTAAAGCAGAAGCTATAGTCTTACCGCAACTAACAAATATGCTTCCAAGCTATCATATAAATAGCAAGCATTGGCAAAAGGTTTCACACCTAAAGCTAGCAGATGCCAACTGCAACACCCCCGCTGAAATAGACATTCTATTAGGCAGCGATCTCATACCTCAGATAATACTCGAGGGTGTTGAGAAAATTTCAAACAAACTATTGGCACAAAATACTATTTTTGGGTGGATCCTAAGTGGACTAGTTTCGGAACCAGTTACCACCATGACCACTCAGGTTGAGGAAATCTCAAACGAATACCTCAGTTCACAATAATCCCATTACTCTAATTTCCCCCCAAGCGGATAAGAGAATTAAAGCAGAAGCTATAGTCTTACCGCAACTAACAAATATGCTTCCAAGCTATCATATAAATAGCAAGCATTGGCAAAAGCTTTCACACCTTAAGCTAGCAGATCCCAACTGCAACACCTCCGCTCAAATAGACATTCTATTAGGCAGCGATCTCATACCGCAGATAATACTCGAGGGTGTTGAGAAAATTTCAAACAAACTATTGGCACAAAATACTATTTTAGGGTGGATCCTAAGTGGACTAGTTTCGGAACCAGTTACCACCATGACCACTCAGGTTGAGGAAATCTCAAACGAATACCTCAGTTCACAATAATCCCATTACTCTAATTTCCCCCCAAGCGGATAAGAGAATTAAAGCAGAAGCTGTAGTCTTACCGCAACTAACAAATATGCTTCCAAGCTATCATATAAATAGCAAGCATTGGCAAAAGGTTTCACACCTAAAGCTAACAGATGCCAACTGCAACACCCCCGCTGAAATAGACATTCTATTAGGCAGCGATCTCATACCTCAGGTAATACTCGAGGGTGTTGAGAAAATTTCAAACAAACTATTGGCACAAAATACTATTTTTGGTTGGATCCTAAGTGGACTAGTTTCGGAAATAGTTACCACCATGACCACTCAGGTTGAGGAAATCTCAAATGAATACCTCAATTTCAAACAAACTATTGGCACAAAATACTATTTTTGGGTGGATCCTAAGTGGACTAGTTTCGGAACCAGTTACCACCATGACCACTCAGGTTGAGGAAATCTCAAACGAATACCTCAGTTCACAATTATCCCATTACTCAAATTTCCCCCAAGCGGATAAGAGAATTAAAGCAGAAGCTATAGTCTTACCGCAACTAACAAATATGATTCCAAGCTATCATATAAATACCAAGCATTGGCAAAAGGTTTCACACTTAAAGCTAGCAGATCCCAACTGCAACACCCCCGCTCAAATAGACATTCTATTAGGCAGCGATCTCATACCTCAGATAATACTCGAGGGTGTTGAGAAAATTTCAAACAAACTATTGGCACAAAATACTATTTTTGGGTGGATCCTAAGTGGACTAGTTTCGGAAACAGTTACCACCATGACCACTCAGGTTGAGGAAATCTCAAATGAATACCTCAATTTCAAACAAACTATTGGCACAAAATACTATTTTTGGGTGGATCCTAAGTGGACTAGTTTCGGAACCAGTTACCACCATGACCACTCAGGTTGAGGAAATCTCAAACGAATACCTCAGTTCACAATAATCCCATTACTCTAATTTCCCCCCAAGCGGATAAGAGAATTAAAGCAGAAGCTATAGTCTTACCGCAACTAACAAATATGCTTCCAAGCTATCATATAAATAGCAAGCATCGGCAAAAGGTTTCACACCTAAAGCTAGCAGATCCCAACTGCAACACTTTCGCTCAAATAGACATTCTATTAGGCAGTGATCTCATACCTCAGATAATACTCGAGGGCGTTGAGAAAATTTCAAACAAACTATTGGCACAAAATACTATTTTTGGGTGGATCCTAAGTGGACTAGTTTCGGAACCAGTTACCACCATGACCACTCAGGTTGAGGAAATCTCAAACGAATACCTCAGTTCACAATAGTCCCATTACTCTAATTTCCCCCCAAGCGGAGAAGAGAATTAAAGCAGAAGCTATAGTCTTACCGCAACTAACAAATATGCTTCCAAGCTATCATATAAATAGCAAGCATTGGCAAAAGGTTTCACACCTAAAGCTAGCAGATCCCAACTGCAACACCCCCGCTCAAATAGACATTCTATTAGGCAGCGATCTCATACCTCAGATAATACTTGAGGGTGTTGAGAAAATTTCAAACAAACTATTGGCACAAAATACTATTTTTGAGTGGATCCTAAGTGGACTAGTTTCGGAACCAGTTACCACCATGACCACTCAGGTTGAGGAAATCTCAAACGGATACCTCAGTTCATAATAATCCCATTACTCTAATTTCCCCCCAAGCGGATAAGAGAATTAAAGCAGAAGCTATAGTCTTACCGCAACTAACAAATATGCTTCCAAGCTATCATATAAATAGCAAGCATTGGCAAAAGCTTTCAAACCTAAAGCTAGCAGATCCTAACTGCAACACCTCCGCTCAAATAGACATTCTATTAGGCAGCCATCTCATACCTCAGATAATATTCGAGGGTGTTGAGAAAATTTCAAACAAACTATTGGCACAAAATACTATTTTTGGGTGGATCCTAAGTGGACTAGTATCGGAACCAGTTACAACCATGACCACTCAGGTTGAGGAAATCTCAAACGAATACCTCAGTTTACAATAATCCCATTACTCTAATTTCCCAACAAGCGGATAAGAGAATTAAAGCAGAAGCTATAACCTTACTGCAACTAACAAATATGCTTCCAAGCTATCATATAAATAGCAAGCATTGGCAAAAGGTTTCACACCTAAAGCTAGCAGATGCCAACTGCAACACCCCCGCTGAAATAGACATTCTATTAGGCAGCCATCTCATACCTCAGATAATACTCGAGGGTGTTGAGAAAATTTCAAACAAACTATTGGCACAAAATACTATTTTTGGGTGGATCCTAAGTGGACTAGTTTCGGAACCAGTTACCACCATGACCACTCAGGTTGAGGAAATCTCAAACGAATACCTCAGTTCACAATAATCCCATTACTCTAATTTCCCCCCAAGCGGATAAGAGAATTAAAGCAGAAGCTATAGTCTTACCGCAACTAACAAATATGCTTCCAAGCTATCATATAAATAGCAAGCATTGGCAAAAGGTTTCACACCTAAAGCTAGCAGATGCCAACTGCAACACCCCCGCTGAAATAGACATTCTATTAGGCAGCCATCTCATACCTCAGATAATACTCGAGGGTGTTGAGAAAATTTCAAACAAACTATTGGCACAAAATACTATTTTTGGGTGGATCCTAAGTGGACTAGTTTCGGAACCAGTTACCACCATGACCACACAGGTTGAGGAAATCTCAAACGAATACCTCAGTTCACAATAATCCCATTACTCTAATTTCCCCCCAAGCGGATAAGAGAATTAAAGCAGAAGCTATAGTCTTACCGCAACTAACAAATATGCTTCCAAGCTATCATATAAATAGCAAGCATTGGCAAAAGCTTTCACACCTTAAGCTAGCAGATCCCAACTGCAACACCTCCGCTCAAATAGACATTCTATTAGGCAGCGATCTCATACCGCAGATAATACTCGAGGGTGTTGAGAAAATTTCAAACAAACTATTGGCACAAAATACTATTTTAGGGTGGATCCTAAGTGGACTAGTTTCGGAACCAGTTACCACCATGACCACTCAGGTTGAGGAAATCTCAAACGAATACCAGAGTTCACAATAATCCCATTACTCTAATTTCCCCCCAAGCGGATAAGAGAATTAAAGCAGAAGCTATAGTCTTACCGCAACTAACAAATATGCTTCCAAGCTATCATATAAATAGCAAGCATTGGCAAAAGGTTTCACACCTAAAGCTAGCAGATCCCAACTGCAACACTCCCGCTCAAATAGACATTCTATTAGGCAGCGATCTCATACCTCAGATAATACTCGAGGGTGTTGAGAAAATTTCAAACAAACTATTGGCACAAAATACTATTTTTGGGTGGATCCTAAGTTTACTAGTTTCGGAACCAGTTACCACCATGTCCACTCAGGTTGAGGAAATCTCAAACGAATACCTCAGTTCACAATAACTCCATTACTCTAATTTCCCCCCAAGCGGATAAGAGAATTAAAGCAGAAGCTATAGTCTTACCGCAACTAACAACTATGCTTCCAAGCTATCATATAAATAGCAAGCATTGGCAAAAGGTTTCACACCTAAAGCTAGCAGATGCCAACTGCAACACCCCCGCTGAAATAGACATTCTATTAGGCAGCCATCTCATACCTCAGATAATACTCGAGGGTGTTGAGAAAATTTCAAACAAACTATTGGCACAAAATACTATTTTTGGGTGGATCCTAAGTGGACTAGTTTCGGAACCAGTTACCACCATGACCACTCAGGTTGAGGAAATCTCAAACGAATACCTCAGTTCACAATAATCCCATTACTCTAATTTCCCCCCAAGCGGATAAGAGAATTAAAGCAGAAGCTATAGTCTTACCGCAACTAACAAATATGCTTCCAAGCTATCATATAAATAGCAAGCATCGGCAAAAGGTTTCACACCTAAAGCTAGCAGATCCCAACTGCAACACTTTCCCTCAAATAGACATTCTATTAGGCAGTGATCTCATACCTCAGATAATACTCGAGGGCGTTGAGAAAATTTCAAACAAACTATTGGCACAAAATACTATTTTTGGGTGGATCCTAAGTGGACTAGTTTCGGAACCAGTTACCACCATGACCACTCAGGTTGAGGAAATCTCAAACGAATACCTCAGTTCACAACAATCCCATTACTCTAATTTCCCCCCAAGCGGAGAAGAGAATTAAAGCAGAAGCTATAGTCTTACCGCAACTAACAAATATGCTTCCAAGCTATCATATAAATAGCAAGCATTGGCAAAAGGTTTCACACCTAAAGCTAGCAGATCCCAACTGCAACACCCCCGCTCAAATAGACATTCTATTAGGCAGCGATCTCATACCTCAGATAATACTTGAGGGTGTTGAGAAAATTTCAAACAAACTATTGGCACAAAATACTATTTTTGAGTGGATCCTAAGTGGACTAGTTTCGGAACCAGTTACCACCATGACCACTCAGGTTGAGGAAATATCAAACGGATACCTCAGTTCATAATAATCCCATTACTCTAATTTCCCCCCAAGCGGATAAGAGAATTAAAGCAGAAGCTATAGTCTTACCGCAACTAACAAATATGCTTCCAAGCTATCATATAAATAGCAAGCATTGGCAAAAGCTTTCAAACCTAAAGCTAGCAGATCCTAACTGCAACACCTCCGCTCAAATAGACATTCTATTAGGCAGCCATCTCATACCTCAGATAATACTCGAGGGTGTTGAGAAAATTTCACACAAACTATTGGCACAAAATACTATTTTTGGGTGGATCCTAAGTGGACTAGTTTCGGAACCAGTTACCACCATGACCACTCAGGTTGAGGAAATCTCAAACGAATACCAGAGTTCACAATAATCCCATTACTCTAATTTCCCCCCAAGCGGATAAGAGAATTAAAGCAGAAGCTATAGTCTTACCGCAACTAACAAATATGCTTCCAAGCTATCATATAAATAG
Organism: Bactrocera oleae; assembly: GCF_042242935.1. NCBI lineage: Eukaryota > Metazoa > Arthropoda > Insecta > Diptera > Tephritidae > Bactrocera > Bactrocera oleae. The sequence goes on along the minus strand of NC_091541.1, from coordinate 10,958,580 downwards.
CAAGCATTGGCAAAAGCTTTCAAACCTAAAGCTAGCAGATCCTAACTGCAACACCTCCGCTCAAATAGACATTCTATTAGGCAGCCATCTCATACCTCAGATAATATTCGAGGGTGTTGAGAAAATTTCAAACAAACTATTGGCACAAAATACTATTTTTGGGTGGATCCTAAGTGGACTAGTATCGGAACCAGTTACAACCATGACCACTCAGGTTGAGGAAATCTCAAACGAATACCTCAGTTTACAATAATCCCATTACTCTAATTTCCCAACAAGCGGATAAGAGAATTAAAGCAGAAGCTATAACCTTACTGCAACTAACAAATATGCTTCCAAGCTATCATATAAATAGCAAGCATTGGCAAAAGGTTTCACACCTAAAGCTAGCAGATGCCAACTGCAACACCCCCGCTGAAATAGACATTCTATTAGGCAGCCATCTCATACCTCAGATAATACTCGAGGGTGTTGAGAAAATTTCAAACAAACTATTGGCACAAAATACTATTTTTGGGTGGATCCTAAGTGGACTAGTTTCGGAACCAGTTACCACCATGACCACACAGGTTGAGGAAATCTCAAACGAATACCTCAGTTCACAATAATCCCATTACTCTAATTTCCCCCCAAGCGGATAAGAGAATTAAAGCAGAAGCTATAGTCTTACCGCAACTAACAAATATGCTTCCAAGCTATCATATAAATAGCAAGCATTGGCAAAAGCTTTCACACCTTAAGCTAGCAGATCCCAACTGCAACACCTCCGCTCAAATAGACATTCTATTAGGCAGCGATCTCATACCGCAGATAATACTCGAGGGTGTTGAGAAAATTTCAAACAAACTATTGGCACAAAATACTATTTTAGGGTGGATCCTAAGTGGACTAGTTTCGGAACCAGTTACCACCATGACCACTCAGGTTGAGGAAATCTCAAACGAATACCAGAGTTCACAATAATCCCATTACTCTAATTTCCCCCCAAGCGGATAAGAGAATTAAAGCAGAAGCTATAGTCTTACCGCAACTAACAAATATGCTTCCAAGCTATCATATAAATAGCAAGCATTGGCAAAAGGTTTCACACCTAAAGCTAGCAGATCCCAACTGCAACACTCCCGCTCAAATAGACATTCTATTAGGCAGCGATCTCATACCTCAGATAATACTCGAGGGTGTTGAGAAAATTTCAAACAAACTATTGGCACAAAATACTATTTTTGGGTGGATCCTAAGTTTACTAGTTTCGGAACCAGTTACCACCATGTCCACTCAGGTTGAGGAAATCTCAAACGAATACCTCAGTTCACAATAACTCCATTACTCTAATTTCCCCCCAAGCGGATAAGAGAATTAAAGCAGAAGCTATAGTCTTACCGCAACTAACAACTATGCTTCCAAGCTATCATATAAATAGCAAGCATTGGCAAAAGGTTTCACACCTAAAGCTAGCAGATGCCAACTGCAACACCCCCGCTGAAATAGACATTCTATTAGGCAGCCATCTCATACCTCAGATAATACTCGAGGGTGTTGAGAAAATTTCAAACAAACTATTGGCACAAAATACTATTTTTGGGTGGATCCTAAGTGGACTAGTTTCGGAACCAGTTACCACCATGACCACTCAGGTTGAGGAAATCTCAAACGAATACCAGAGTTCACAATAATCCCATTACTCTAATTTCCCCCCAAGCGGATAAGAGAATTAAAGCAGAAGCTATAGTCTTACCGCAACTAACAAATATGCTTCCAAGCTATCATATAAATAGCAAGCATTGGCAAAAGCTTTCACACCTTAAGCTAGCAGATCCCAACTGCAACACCTCCGCTCAAATAGACATTCTATTAGGCAGCGATCTCATACCGCAGATAATACTCGAGGGTGTTGAGAAAATTTCAAACAAACTATTGGCACAAAATACTATTTTAGGGTGGATCCTAAGTGGACTAGTTTCGGAACCAGTTACCACCATGACCACTCAGGTTGAGGAAATCTCAAACGGATACCTCAGTTCATAATAATCCCATTACTCTAATTTCCCCCCAAGCGGATAAGAGAATTAAAGCAGAAGCTATAGTCTTACCGCAACTAACAAATATGCTTCCAAGCTATCATATAAATAGCAAGCATTGGCAAAAGCTTTCAAACCTAAAGCTAGCAGATCCTAACTGCAACACCTCCGCTCAAATAGACATTCTATTAGGCAGCCATCTCATACCTCAGATAATATTCGAGGGTGTTGAGAAAATTTCAAACAAACTATTGGCACAAAATACTATTTTTGGGTGGATCCTAAGTGGACTAGTATCGGAACCAGTTACAACCATGACCACTCAGGTTGAGGAAATCTCAAACGAATACCTCAGTTTACAATAATCCCATTACTCTAATTTCCCAACAAGCGGATAAGAGAATTAAAGCAGAAGCTATAACCTTACTGCAACTAACAAATATGCTTCCAAGCTATCATATAAATAGCAAGCATTGGCAAAAGCTTTCAAACCTAAAGCTAGCAGATCCTAACTGCAACACCTCCGCTCAAATAGACATTCTATTAGGCAGCCATCTCATACCTCAGATAATATTCGAGGGTGTTGAGAAAATTTCAAACAAACTATTGGCACAAAATACTATTTTTGGGTGGATCCTAAGTGGACTAGTATCGGAACCAGTTACAACCATGACCACTCAGGTTGAGGAAATCTCAAACGAATACCTCAGTTTACAATAATCCCATTACTCTAATTTCCCAACAAGCGGATAAGAGAATTAAAGCAGAAGCTATAACCTTACTGCAACTAACAAATATGCTTCCAAGCTATCATATAAATAGCAAGCATTGGCAAAAGGTTTCACACCTAAAGCTAGCAGATGCCAACTGCAACACCCCCGCTCAAATAGACATTCTATTAGGCAGCGATCTCATACCTCAGATAATACTTGAGGGTGTTGAGAAAATTTCAAACAAACTATTGGCACAAAATACTATTTTTGAGTGGATCCTAAGTGGACTAGTTTCGGAACCAGTTACCACCATGACCACTCAGGTTGAGGAAATCTCAAACGAATACCTCAGTTCACAATAGTCCCATTACTCTAATTTCCCCCCAAGCGGAGAAGAGAATTAAAGCAGAAGCTATAGTCTTACCGCAACTAACAAATATGCTTCCAAGCTATCATATAAATAGCAAGCATTGGCAAAAGGTTTCAAACCTAAAGCTAGCAGATCCTAACTGCAACACCTCCGCTCAAATAGACATTCTATTAGGCAGCGATCTCATACCTCAGATAATACTTGAGGGTGTTGAGAAAATTTCAAACAAACTATTGGCACAAAATACTATTTTTGAGTGGATCCTAAGTGGACTAGTTTCGGAACCAGTTACCACCATGACCACTCAGGTTGAGGAAATCTCAAACGAATACCTCAGTTCACAATAGTCCCATTACTCTAATTTCCCCCCAAGCGGAGAAGAGAATTAAAGCAGAAGCTATAGTCTTACTGCAACTAACAAATATGCTTCCAAGCTATCATATAAATAGCAAGCATTGGCAAAAGGTTTCACACCTAAAGCTAGCAGATGCCAACTGCAACACCCCCGCTGAAATAGACATTCTATTAGGCAGCCATCTCATACCTCAGATAATACTCGAGGGTGTTGAGAAAATTTCAAACAAACTATTGGCACAAAATACTATTTTTGGGTGGATCCTAAGTGGACTAGTTTCGGAACCAGTTACCACCATGACCACTCAGGTTGAGGAAATCTCAAACGAATACCTCAGTTCACAATAATCCCATTACTCTAATTTCCCCCCAAGCGGATAAGAGAATTAAAGCAGAAGCTATAGTCTTACCGCAACTAACAAATATGCTTCCAAGCTATCATATAAATAGCAAGCATTGGCAAAAGGTTTCACACCTAAAGCTAGCAGATGCCAACTGCAACACCCCCGCTGAAATAGACATTCTATTAGGCAGCCATCTCATACCTCAGATAATACTCGAGGGTGTTGAGAAAATTTCAAACAAACTATTGGCACAAAATACTATTTTTGGGTGGATCCTAAGTGGACTAGTTTCGGAACCAGTTACCACCATGACCACACAGGTTGAGGAAATCTCAAACGAATACCTCAGTTCACAATAATCCCATTACTCTAATTTCCCCCCAAGCGGATAAGAGAATTAAAGCAGAAGCTATAGTCTTACCGCAACTAACAAATATGCTTCCAAGCTATCATATAAATAGCAAGCATTGGCAAAAGCTTTCACACCTTAAGCTAGCAGATCCCAACTGCAACACCTCCGCTCAAATAGACATTCTATTAGGCAGCGATCTCATACCGCAGATAATACTCGAGGGTGTTGAGAAAATTTCAAACAAACTATTGGCACAAAATACTATTTTAGGGTGGATCCTAAGTGGACTAGTTTCGGAACCAGTTACCACCATGACCACTCAGGTTGAGGAAATCTCAAACGAATACCAGAGTTCACAATAATCCCATTACTCTAATTTCCCCCCAAGCGGATAAGAGAATTAAAGCAGAAGCTATAGTCTTACCGCAACTAACAAATATGCTTCCAAGCTATCATATAAATAGCAAGCATTGGCAAAAGGTTTCACACCTAAAGCTAGCAGATCCCAACTGCAACACTCCCGCTCAAATAGACATTCTATTAGGCAGCGATCTCATACCTCAGATAATACTCGAGGGTGTTGAGAAAATTTCAAACAAACTATTGGCACAAAATACTATTTTTGGGTGGATCCTAAGTTTACTAGTTTCGGAACCAGTTACCACCATGTCCACTCAGGTTGAGGAAATCTCAAACGAATACCTCAGTTCACAATAACTCCATTACTCTAATTTCCCCCCAAGCGGATAAGAGAATTAAAGCAGAAGCTATAGTCTTACCGCAACTAACAACTATGCTTCCAAGCTATCATATAAATAGCAAGCATTGGCAAAAGGTTTCACACCTAAAGCTAGCAGATGCCAACTGCAACACCCCCGCTGAAATAGACATTCTATTAGGCAGCCATCTCATACCTCAGATAATACTCGAGGGTGTTGAGAAAATTTCAAACAAACTATTGGCACAAAATACTATTTTTGGGTGGATCCTAAGTGGACTAGTTTCGGAACCAGTTACCACCATGACCACTCAGGTTGAGGAAATCTCAAACGAATACCTCAGTTCACAATAATCCCATTACTCTAATTTCCCCCCAAGCGGATAAGAGAATTAAAGCAGAAGCTATAGTCTTACCGCAACTAACAAATATGCTTCCAAGCTATCATATAAATAGCAAGCATCGGCAAAAGGTTTCACACCTAAAGCTAGCAGATCCCAACTGCAACACTTTCCCTCAAATAGACATTCTATTAGGCAGTGATCTCATACCTCAGATAATACTCGAGGGCGTTGAGAAAATTTCAAACAAACTATTGGCACAAAATACTATTTTTGGGTGGATCCTAAGTGGACTAGTTTCGGAACCAGTTACCACCATGACCACTCAGGTTGAGGAAATCTCAAACGAATACCTCAGTTCACAATAATCCCATTACTCTAATTTCCCCCCAAGCGGAGAAGAGAATTAAAGCAGAAGCTATAGTCTTACCGCAACTAACAAATATGCTTCCAAGCTATCATATAAATAGCAAGCATTGGCAAAAGGTTTCACACCTAAAGCTAGCAGATCCCAACTGCAACACCCCCGCTCAAATAGACATTCTATTAGGCAGCGATCTCATACCTCAGATAATACTTGAGGGTGTTGAGAAAATTTCAAACAAACTATTGGCACAAAATACTATTTTTGAGTGGATCCTAAGTGGACTAGTTTCGGAACCAGTTACCACCATGACCACTCAGGTTGAGGAAATATCAAACGGATACCTCAGTTCATAATAATCCCATTACTCTAATTTCCCCCCAAGCGGATAAGAGAATTAAAGCAGAAGCTATAGTCTTACCGCAACTAACAAATATGCTTCCAAGCTATCATATAAATAGCAAGCATTGGCAAAAGCTTTCAAACCTAAAGCTAGCAGATCCTAACTGCAACACCTCCGCTCAAATAGACATTCTATTAGGCAGCCATCTCATACCTCAGATAATACTCGAGGGTGTTGAGAAAATTTCACACAAACTATTGGCACAAAATACTATTTTTGGGTGGATCCTAAGTGGACTAGTTTCGGAACCAGTTACCACCATGACCACTCAGGTTGAGGAAATCTCAAACGAATACCAGAGTTCACAATAATCCCATTACTCTAATTTCCCCCCAAGCGGATAAGAGAATTAAAGCAGAAGCTATAGTCTTACCGCAACTAACAAATATGCTTCCAAGCTATCATATAAATAGCAAGCATTGGCAAAAGCTTTCAAACCTAAAGCTAGCAGATCCTAACTGCAACACCTCCGCTCAAATAGACATTCTATTAGGCAGCCATCTCATACCTCAGATAATATTCGAGGGTGTTGAGAAAATTTCAAACAAACTATTGGCACAAAATACTATTTTTGGGTGGATCCTAAGTGGACTAGTATCGGAACCAGTTACAACCATGACCACTCAGGTTGAGGAAATCTCAAACGAATACCTCAGTTTACAATAATCCCATTACTCTAATTTCCCAACAAGCGGATAAGAGAATTAAAGCAGAAGCTATAACCTTACTGCAACTAACAAATATGCTTCCAAGCTATCATATAAATAGCAAGCATTGGCAAAAGGTTTCACACCTAAAGCTAGCAGATGCCAACTGCAACACCCCCGCTGAAATAGACATTCTATTAGGCAGCCATCTCATACCTCAGATAATACTCGAGGGTGTTGAGAAAATTTCAAACAAACTATTGGCACAAAATACTATTTTTGGGTGGATCCTAAGTGGACTAGTTTCGGAACCAGTTACCACCATGACCACACAGGTTGAGGAAATCTCAAACGAATACCTCAGTTCACAATAATCCCATTACTCTAATTTCCCCCCAAGCGGATAAGAGAATTAAAGCAGAAGCTATAGTCTTACCGCAACTAACAAATATGCTTCCAAGCTATCATATAAATAGCAAGCATTGGCAAAAGCTTTCACACCTTAAGCTAGCAGATCCCAACTGCAACACCTCCGCTCAAATAGACATTCTATTAGGCAGCGATCTCATACCGCAGATAATACTCGAGGGTGTTGAGAAAATTTCAAACAAACTATTGGCACAAAATACTATTTTAGGGTGGATCCTAAGTGGACTAGTTTCGGAACCAGTTACCACCATGACCACTCAGGTTGAGGAAATCTCAAACGAATACCAGAGTTCACAATAATCCCATTACTCTAATTTCCCCCCAAGCGGATAAGAGAATTAAAGCAGAAGCTATAGTCTTACCGCAACTAACAAATATGCTTCCAAGCTATCATATAAATAGCAAGCATTGGCAAAAGGTTTCACACCTAAAGCTAGCAGATCCCAACTGCAACACTCCCGCTCAAATAGACATTCTATTAGGCAGCGATCTCATACCTCAGATAATACTCGAGGGTGTTGAGAAAATTTCAAACAAACTATTGGCACAAAATACTATTTTTGGGTGGATCCTAAGTTTACTAGTTTCGGAACCAGTTACCACCATGTCCACTCAGGTTGAGGAAATCTCAAACGAATACCTCAGTTCACAATAACTCCATTACTCTAATTTCCCCCCAAGCGGATAAGAGAATTAAAGCAGAAGCTATAGTCTTACCGCAACTAACAACTATGCTTCCAAGCTATCATATAAATAGCAAGCATTGGCAAAAGGTTTCACACCTAAAGCTAGCAGATGCCAACTGCAACACCCCCGCTGAAATAGACATTCTATTAGGCAGCCATCTCATACCTCAGATAATACTCGAGGGTGTTGAGAAAATTTCAAACAAACTATTGGCACAAAATACTATTTTTGGGTGGATCCTAAGTGGACTAGTTTCGGAACCAGTTACCACCATGACCACTCAGGTTGAGGAAATCTCAAACGAATACCAGAGTTCACAATAATCCCATTACTCTAATTTCCCCCCAAGCGGATAAGAGAATTAAAGCAGAAGCTATAGTCTTACCGCAACTAACAAATATGCTTCCAAGCTATCATATAAATAGCAAGCATTGGCAAAAGCTTTCAAACCTAAAGCTAGCAGATCCTAACTGCAACACCTCCGCTCAAATAGACATTCTATTAGGCAGCCATCTCATACCTCAGATAATATTCGAGGGTGTTGAGAAAATTTCAAACAAACTATTGGCACAAAATACTATTTTTGGGTGGATCCTAAGTGGACTAGTATCGGAACCAGTTACAACCATGACCACTCAGGTTGAGGAAATCTCAAACGAATACCTCAGTTTACAATAATCCCATTACTCTAATTTCCCAACAAGCGGATAAGAGAATTAAAGCAGAAGCTATAACCTTACTGCAACTAACAAATATGCTTCCAAGCTATCATATAAATAGCAAGCATTGGCAAAAGGTTTCACACCTAAAGCTAGCAGATGCCAACTGCAACACCCCCGCTGAAATAGACATTCTATTAGGCAGCCATCTCATACCTCAGATAATACTCGAGGGTGTTGAGAAAATTTCAAACAAACTATTGGCACAAAATACTATTTTTGGGTGGATCCTAAGTGGACTAGTTTCGGAACCAGTTACCACCATGACCACACAGGTTGAGGAAATCTCAAACGAATACCTCAGTTCACAATAATCCCATTACTCTAATTTCCCCCCAAGCGGATAAGAGAATTAAAGCAGAAGCTATAGTCTTACCGCAACTAACAAATATGCTTCCAAGCTATCATATAAATAGCAAGCATTGGCAAAAGCTTTCACACCTTAAGCTAGCAGATCCCAACTGCAACACCTCCGCTCAAATAGACATTCTATTAGGCAGCGATCTCATACCGCAGATAATACTCGAGGGTGTTGAGAAAATTTCAAACAAACTATTGGCACAAAATACTATTTTTGGGTGGATCCTAAGTTTACTAGTTTCGGAACCAGTTACCACCATGTCCACTCAGGTTGAGGAAATCTCAAACGAATACCTCAGTTCACAATAACTCCATTACTCTAATTTCCCCCCAAGCGGATAAGAGAATTAAAGCAGAAGCTATAGTCTTACCGCAACTAACAACTATGCTTCCAAGCTATCATATAAATGGCAAGCATTGGCAAAAGGTTTCACACCTAAAGCTAGCAGATGCCAACTGCAACACCCCCGCTGAAATAGACATTCTATTAGGCAGCGATCTCATACCTCAGATAATACTCGAGGGTGTTGAGAAAATTTCAAACAAACTATTGGCATAAAATACTATTTTTGGGTGGATCCTAAGTGGACTAGTTTCGGAACCAGTTACCACCATGACCACTCAGGTTGAGGAAATCTCAAACGAATACCTCAGTTCACAATAATCCCATTACTCTAATTTCCCCCCAAGCGGATAAGAGAATTAAAGCAGAAGCTATAGTCTTACCGCAACTAACAAATATGCTTCCAAGCTATCATATAAATAGCAAGCATTGGCAAAAGCTTTCACACCTTAAGCTAGCAGATCCCAACTGCAACACCTCCGCTCAAATAGACATTCTATTAGGCAGCGATCTCATACCGCAGATAATACTCGAGGGTGTTGAGAAAATTTCAAACAAACTATTGGCACAAAATACTATTTTAGGGTGGATCCTAAGTTTACTAGTTTCGGAACCAGTTACCACCATGTCCACTCAGGTTGAGGAAATCTCAAACGAATACCTCAGTTCACAATAACTCCATTACTCCAATTTCCCCCCAAGCGGATAAGAGAATTAAAGCAGAAGCTATAGTCTTACCGCAACTAACAAATATGCTTCCAAGCTATCATATAAATAGCAAGCATTGGCAAAAGCTTTCAAACCTAAAGTTAGCAGATCCCAACTGCAACACCTCCGCTCAAATAGACATTCTATTAGGCAGCCATCTCATACCTCAGATAATACTCGAGGGTGTTAAGAAAATTTCAAACAAACTATTGGCACAAAATACTATTTTTGGGTGGATCCTAAGTGGACTGGTTTCGGAACCAGTTACCACCATGACCACACAGGTTGAGGAAATCTCAAACGAATACCTCAGTTCACAATAATCTCATTACTCTAATTTCCCCCCAAGCGGATAAGAGAATTAAAGCAGAAGCTATAGTCTTACCGCAACTAACAACTATGCTTCCAAGCTATCATATAAATAGCAAGCATTGGCCAAAGGTTTCACACCTAAAGCTAGCAGATGCCAACTGCAACACCTCCGCTCAAATAGACATTCTATTAGGCAGCGATCTCATACCTCAGATAATACTCGAGGGTGTTGAGAAAATTTCAAACAAACTATTGGCACAAAATACTATTTTTGGGTGGATCCTAAGTGGACTAGTTTCGGAACCAGTTACCACCATGACCACTCAGGTTGAGGAAATCTCAAACGAATACCAGAGTTCAAAATAATCCCATTACTCTAATTTCCCCCCAAGCGGATAAGAGAATTAAAGCAGAAGCTATAGTCTTACCGCAACTAACAAATATGCTTCCAAGCTATCATATAAATAGCAAGCATTGGCAAAAGCTTTCAAACCTAAAGCTAGCAGATCCCAACTGCAACACCTCCGCTCAAATAGACATTCTATTAGGCAGCCATCTCATACCTCAGATAATACTCGAGGGTGTTGAGAAAATTTCAAACAAACTATTGGCACAAAATACTATTTTTGGGTGGAGCCTAAGTGGACTAGTATCGGAACCAGTTACAACCATGACCACTCAGGTTGAGGAAATCTCAAACGAATACCTCAGTTTACAATAATCCCATTACTCTAATTTCCCAACAAGCGGATAAGAGAATTAAAGCAGAAGCTATAACCTTACTGCAACTAACAAATATGCTTCCAAGCTATCATATAAATAGCAAGCATTGGCAAAAGCTTTCAAACCTAAAGCTAGCAGATCCCAACTGCAACACCTCCGCTCAAATAGACATTCTATTAGGCAGCGATCTCATACCTCAGATAATACTCGAGGGTGTTGAGAAAATTTCAAACAAACTAAATGGACTAGTTTCGGAACCAGTTACCACCATGATCACTCAGGTTGAGGAAATCTCAAACGAATACCTCAGTTCACAATAATCCCATTACTCTAATTTCCCCCCAAGCGGATAAGAGAATTAAAGCAGAAGCTATAGTCTTACCGCAACTAACAACTATGCTTCCAAGCTATCATATAAATAGCAAGCATTGGCAAAAGGTTTCACACCTAAAGCTAGCAGATGCCAACTGCAACACCTCCGCTCAAATAGACATTCTATTAGGCAGCGATCTCATACCTCAGATAATACTCGAGGGTGTTGAGAAAATTTCAAACAAACTATTGGCACAAAATACTATTTTTGGGTGGATCCTAAGTAAACTAGTATCGGAACCAGTTACAACCATCACCACACAGGTTGAGGAAATCTCAAACGAATACCTCAGTTCACAATAATCCCATTACTCTAATTTCCCCCCAAGCGGATAAGAGAATTAAAGCAGGAGCTATAGTCTTACCGCAACTAACAACTATGCTTCCAAGCTATCATATAAATAGCAAGCATTGGCAAAAGGTTTCACACCTAAAGCTAGCAGATGCCAACTGCAACACCTCCGCTCAAATAGACATTCTATTAGGCAGCGATCTCATACCTCAGATAATACTCGAGGGTGTTGAGAAAATTTCAAACAAACTATTGGCACAAAATACTATTTTTGGGTGGATCCTAAGTGGACTAGTTTCGGAACCAGTTACCACCATGACCACTCAGGTTGAGGAAATCTCAAACGAATACCAGAGTTCAAAATAATCCCATTACTCTAATTTCCCCCCAAGCGGATAAGAGAATTAAAGCAGAAGCTATAGTCTTACCGCAACTAACAAATATGCTTCCAAGCTATCATATAAATAGCAAGCATTGGCAAAAGCTTTCAAACCTAAAGCTAGCAGATCCCAACTGCAACACCTCCGCTCAAATAGACATTCTATTAGGCAGCCATCTCATACCTCAGATAATACTCGAGGGTGTTGAGAAAATTTCAAACAAACTATTGGCACAAAATACTATTTTTGGGTGGATCCTAAGTGGACTAGTATCGGAACCAGTTACAACCATGACCACTCAGGTTGAGGAAATCTCAAACGAATACCTCAGTTTACAATAATCCCATTACTCTAATTTCCCAACAAGCGGATAAGAGAATTAAAGCAGAAGCTATAACCTTACTGCAACTAACAAATATGCTTCCAAGCTATCATATAAATAGCAAGCATTGGCAAAAGGTTTCACACCTAAAGCTAGCAGATGCCAACTGCAACACCCCCGCTGAAATAGACATTCTATTAGGCAGCGATCTCATACCTCAGATAATACTCGAGGGTGTTGAGAAAATTTCAAACAAACTATTGGCACAAAATACTATTTTTGGGTGGATCCTAAGTGGACTAGTTTCGGAACCAGTTACCACCATGACCACTCAGGTTGAGGAAATCTCAAACGAATACCTCAGTTCACAATAATCCCATTACTCTAATTTCCCCCCAAGCGGATAAGAGAATTAAAGCAGAAGCTATAGTCTTACCGCAACTAACAAATCTGCTTCCAAGCTATCATATAAATAGCAAGCATTGGCAAAAGCTTTCACACCTAAAGCTAGCAGATCCCAACTGCAACACCTCCGCTCAAATAGACATTCTATTAGGCAGCGATCTCATACCTCAGATAATACTCGAGGGTGTTGAGAAAATTTCAAACTAACTATTGGCACAAAATACTATTTTAGGTTGGATCCTAAGTGGACTAGTTTCGGAACCAGTTACCACCATGACCACTCAGGTTGAGGAAATCTCAAACGAATACCTCAGTTCACAATAATCCCATTACTCTAATTTCCCCCCAAGCGGATAAGAGAATTAAAGCAGAAGCTATAGTCTTACCGCAACTAACAAGTATGCTTCCAAGCTATCATATAAATAGCAAGCATTGCAAAAGGTTTCACACCTAAAGCTAGCAGATCACAACTGCAACACTCCCGCTCAAATAGACATTCTATTAGGCAGCGATCTCATACCTCAGATAATACTCGAGGGTGTTGAGAAAATTTCAAACAAACTATTGGCACAAAATACTATTTTTGGGTGGATCCTAAGTGGACTAGTTTCGGAACCAGTTACCACCATGTCCACTCAGGTTGAGGAAATCTCAAACGAATACCTCAGTTCACAATAACTCCATTACTCTAATTTCCCCCCAAGCGGATAAGAGAATTAAAGCAGAAGCTATAGTCTTACCGCAACTAACAAATATGCTTCCAAGCTATCATATAAATAACAAGCATTGGCAAAAGCTTTCAAACCTAAAGTTAGCAGATCCCAACTGCAACACCTCCGCTCAAATAGACATTCTATTAGGCAGCCATCTCATACCTCAGATAATACTCGAGGGTGTTAAGAAAATTTCAACCAAACTATTGGCACAAAATACTATTTTTGGGTGGATCCTAAATGGACTAGTTTCGGAACCAGTTACCACCATGATCACTCAGGTTGAGGAAATCTCAAACGAATACCTCAGTTCACAATAATCCCATTACTCTAATTTCCCCCCAAGCGGATAAGAGAATTAAAGCAGAAGCTATAGTCTTACCGCAACTAACAACTATGCTTCCAAGCTATCATATAAATAGCAAGCATTGGCAAAAGGTTTCACACCTAAAGCTAGCAGATGCCAACTGCAACACCTCCGCTCAAATAGACATTCTATTAGGCAGCGATCTCATACCTTAGATAATACTCGAGGGTGTTGAGAAAATTTCAAACAAACTATTGGCACAAAATACTATTTTTGGGTGGATCCTAAGTGGACTAGTATCGGAACCAGTTACAACCATGACCACTCAGGTTGAGGAAATCTCAAACGAATACCTCAGTTCACAATAATCCCATTACTCTAATTTCCCCCCAAGCGGATAAGAGAATTAAAGCAGAAGCTATAGTCTTACCGCAACTAACAAATATGCTTCCAAGCTATCATATAAATAGCAAGCATTGGCAAAAGGTTTCACACCTAAAGCTAGCAGATGCCAACTGCAACACTCCCGCTCAAATAGACATTCTATTAGGCAGCGATCTCATACCTCAGATAATACTCGAGGGTGTTGAGAAAATTTCAAACAAACTATTGGCACAAAATACTATTTTTGGGTGGATCCTAAGTTTACTAGTTTCGGAACCAGTTACCACCATGTCCACTCAGGTTGAGGAAATCTCAAACGAATACCTCAGTTCACAATAACTCCATTACTCTAATTTCCCCCCAAGCGGATAAGAGAATTAAAGCAGAAGCTATAGTCTTACCGCAACTAACAAATATGCTTCCAAGCTATCATATAAATAACAAGCATTGGCAAAAGCTTTCAAACCTAAAGTTAGCAGATCCCAACTGCAACACCTCCGCTCAAATAGACATTCTATTAGGCAGCCATCTCATACCTCAGATAATACTCGAGGGTGTTAAGAAAATTTCAACCAAACTATTGGCACAAAATACTATTTTTGGGTGGATCCTAAATGGACTAGTTTCGGAACCAGTTACCACCATGATCACTCAGGTTGAGGAAATCTCAAACGAATACCTCAGTTCACAATAATCCCATTACTCTAATTTCCCCCCAAGCGGATAAGAGAATTAAAGCAGAAGCTATAGTCTTACCGCAACTAACAACTATGCTTCCAAGCTATCATATAAATAGCAAGCATTGGCAAAAGGTTTCACACCTAAAGCTAGCAGATGCCAACTGCAACACCACCGCTCAAATAGACATTCTATTAGGCAGCGATCTCATACCTCAGATAATACTCGAGGGTGTTGAGAAAATTTTAAACAAACTATTGGCACAAAATACTATTTTTGGGTGGATCCTAAGTGGACTAGTATCGGAACCAGTTACAACCATGACCACTCAGGTTGAGGAAATCTCAAACGAATACCTCAGTTCACAATAATCCCATTACTCTAATTTCCCCCCAAGCGGATAAGAGAATTAAAGCAGAAGCTATAGTCTTACCGCAACTAACAAATATGCTTCCAAGCTATCATATAAATAGCAAGCATTGGCAAAAGGTTTCACACCTAAAGCTAGCAGATCCCAACTGCAACACCTCCGCTCAAATAGACATTCTATTAGGCAGCCATCTCATACCTCAGATAATACTCGAGGGTGTTAAGAAAATTTCAAACAAACTATTGGCACAAAATACTATTTTTGGGTGGATCCTAAGTGGACTAGTTTCGGAACCAGTTACCACCATGACCACACAGGTTGAGGAAATCTCAAACGAATACCTCAGTTCACAATAATCCCATTACTCTAATTTCCCCCCAAGCGGATAAGAGAATTAAAGCAGAAGCTATAGTCTTACCGCAACTAACAACTATGCTTCCAAGCTATCATATAAATAGCAAGCATTGGCAAAAGGTTTCACACCTAAAGCTAGCAGATGCCAACTGCAACACCTCCGCTCAAATAGACATTCTATTAGGCAGCGATCTCATACCTCAGATAATACTCGAGGGTGTTGAGAAAATTTCAAACAAACTATTGCCACAAAATACTATTTTTGGGTGGATCCTAAGTGGACTAGTTTCGGAACCAGTTACCATAATGACCACTCAGGTTGAGGAAATCTCAAACGAATACCAGAGTTCAAAATAATCCCATTACTCTAATTTCCCCCCAAGCGGATAAGAGAATTAAAGCAGAAGCTATAGTCTTACCGCAACTAACAAATATGCTTCCAAGCTATCATATAAATAGCAAGCATTGGCAAAAGCTTTCAAACCTAAAGCTAGCAGATCCCAACTGCAACACCTCCGCTCAAATAGACATTCTATTAGGCAGCCATCTCATACCTCAGATAATACTCGAGGGTGTTGAGAAAATTTCAAACAAACTATTGGCACAAAATACTATTTTTGGGTGGATCCTAAGTGGACTAGTATCGGAACCAGTTACAACCATGACCACTCAGGTTGAGGAAATCTCAAACGAATACCTCAGTTTACAATAATCCCATTACTCTAATTTCCCAACAAGCGGATAAGAGAATTAAAGCAGAAGCTATAACCTTACTGCAACTAACAAATATGCTTCCAAGCTATCATATAAATAGCAAGCATTGGCAAAAGGTTTCACACCTAAAGCTAGCAGATGCCAACTGCAACACCCCCGCTGAAATAGACATTCTATTAGGCAGCGATCTCATACCTCAGATAATACTCGAGGGTGTTGAGAAAATTTCAAACAAACTATTGGCACAAAATACTATTTTTGGGTGGATCCTAAGTGGACTAGTTTCGGAACCAGTTACCACCATGACCACTCAGGTTGAGGAAATCTCAAACGAATACCTCAGTTCACAATAATCCCATTACTCTAATTTCCCCCCAAGCGGATAAGAGAATTAAAGCAGAAGCTATAGTCTTACCGCAACTAACAAGTATGCTTCCAAGCTATCATATAAATAGCAAGCATTGGCAAAAGGTTTCACGCCTAAAGCTAGCAGATCCCAACTGCAACACTCCCGCTCAAATAGACATTCTATTAGGCAGCGATCTCATACCTCAGATAATACTCGAGGGTGTTGAGAAAATTTCAAACAAACTATTGGCACAAAATACTATTTTTGGGTGGATCCTAAGTGGACTAGTATCGGAACCAGTTACAACCATGACCACTCAGGTTGAGGAAATCTCAAACGAATACCTCAGTTTACAATAATCCCATTACTCTAATTTCCCAACAAGCGGATAAGAGAATTAAAGCAGAAGCTATAACCTTACTGCAACTAACAAATATGCTTCCAAGCTATCATATAAATAGCAAGCATTGGCAAAAGGTTTCACACCTAAAGCTAGCAGATGCCAACTGCAACACCCCCGCTGAAATAGACATTCTATTAGGCAGCGATCTCATACCTCAGATAATACTCGAGGGTGTTGAGAAAATTTCAAACAAACTATTGGCACAAAATACTATTTTTGGTTGGATCCTAAGTGGACTAGTTTCGGAAATAGTTACCATCATGACCACTCAGGTTGAGGAAATCTCAAATGAATACCTCAATTTCAAACAAACTATTGGCACAAAATACTATTTTTGGGTGGATCCTAAGTGGACTAGTTTCGGAACCAGTTACCACCATGACCACTCAGGTTAAGGAAATCTCAAACGAATACCTCAGTTCACAATAATCTCATTACTCTAATTTCCCCCCAAGCGGATAAGAGAATTAAAGCAGAAGCTATAGTCTTACCGCAACTAACAAATATGCTTCCAAGCTATCATATAAATAGCAAGCATTGGCAAAAGGTTTCACACCTAAAGCTAGCAGATCCCAACTGCAACACCCCCGCTCAAATAGACATTCTATTAGGCAGCGATCTCATACCTTAGATAATACTCGAGGGTATTGAGAAAATTTCAAACAAACTATTCGCACAAAATACTATTTTTGGGTGGATCCTAAGTGGACTAGTTTCGGAACCAGTTACCACCATGACCACTCAGGTTGAGGAAATCTCAAACGAATACCTCAGTTCGCAATAATCCCATTACTCTAATTTCCCCCCAAGCGGATAAGAGAATTAAAGCAGAAGCTATAGTCTTACCGCAACTAACAAATATGCTTCCAAGCTATCATATAAATAGCAAGCATTGGCAAAAGGTTTCACACCTAAAGCTAGCAGATGCCAACTGCAACACCCCCGCTGAAATAGACATTCTATTAGGCAGCGATCTCATACCTCAGATAATACTCGAGGGTGTTGAGAAAATTTCAAACAAACTATTGGCACAAAATACTATTTTTGGTTGGATCCTAAGTGGACTAGTTTCGGAAATAGTTACCATCATGACCACTCAGGTTGAGGAAATCTCAAATGAATACCTCAATTTCAAACAAACTATTGGCACAAAATACTATTTTTGGGTGGATCCTAAGTGGACTAGTTTCGGAACCAGTTACAACCATGACCACTCAGGTTGAGGAAATCTCAAACGAATACCTCAGTGTACAATAACTCCATTACTCTAATTTCCCCCCAAGCGGATAAGAGAATTAAAGCAGAAGCTATATTCTTACCGCAACTAACAAATATGCTTCCAAGCTATCATATAAATAACAAGCATTGGCAAAAGCTTTCAAACCTAAAGTTAGCAGATCCCAACTGCAACACCTCCGCTCAAATAGACATTCTATTAGGCAACCATCTCATACCTCAGATAATACTCGAGGGTGTTAAGAAAATTTCAAACAAACTATTGGCACAAAATACTATTTTTGGGTGGATCCTAAATGGACTAGTTTCGGAACCAGTTACCACCATGATCACTCAGGTTGAGGAAATCTCAAACGAATACCTCAGTTCACAATAATCCCATTACTCTAATTTTCCCCCAAGCGGATAAGAGAATTAAGGCAGAAGCTATATGCGTACCGCAACTAACAAATATGCTTCCAAGCTATCATATAAATAGCAAGCATTGGCAAAAGGTTTCACACCTAAAGCTAGCAGATCCCAACTGCAACACCCCCGCTCAAATAGACAGTCTATTAGGCAGCGATCTCATACCTCAGATAATACTCGAGGGTGTTGAGAAAATTTCAAACAAACTATTCGCACAAAATACTATTTTTGGGTGGATCCTAAGTGGACTAGTTTCGGAAACAGTTACCACCATGACCACTCAGGTTGAGGAAATCTCAAATGAATACCTCAATTTCAAGCAAACTATTGGCACAAAATACTATTTTTGGGTGGATCCTAAGTGGACTAGTTTCGGAACCAGTTACCACCATGACCACTCAGGTTGAGGAAATCTCAAACGAATACCTCAGTTCACAATAATCCCATTACTCTAATTTCCCCCCAAGCGGATAAGAGAATTAAAGCAGAAGCTATAGTCTTACCGCAACTAACAAATATGCTTCCAAGCTATCATATAAATAGCAAGCATTGGCAAAAGGTTTCACACCTAAAGCTAGCAGATGCCAACTGCAACACCCCCGCTCAAATAGACATTATATTAGGCAGCCATCTCATACCTCAGATAATACTCGAGGGTGTTGAGAAAATTTCAAACAAACTATTGGCACAAAATACTATTTTTGGGTGGATCCTAAGTGGACTAGTATCGGAACCAGTTACAACCATGACCACTCAGGTTGAGGAAATCTCAAACGAATACCTCAGTTTACAATAATCCCATTACTCTAATTTCCCAACAAGCGGATAAGAGAATTAAAGCAGAAGCTATAACCTTACTGCAACTAACAAATATGCTTCCAAGCTATCATATAAATAGCAAGCATTGGCAAAAGGTTTCACACCTAAAGCTAGCAGATGCCAACTGCAACACCCCCGCTGAAATAGACATTCTATTAGGCAGCGATCTCATACCTCAGATAATACTCGAGGGTGTTGAGAAAATTTCAAACAAACTATTGGCACAAAATACTATTTTTGGTTGGATCCTAAGTGGACTAGTTTCGGAAATAGTTACCATCATGACCACTCAGGTTGAGGAAATCTCAAATGAATACCTCAATTTCAAACAAACTATTGGCACAAAATACTATTTTTGGGTGGATCCTAAGTGGACTAGTTTCGGAACCAGTTACCACCATGACCACTCAGGTTGAGGAAATCTCAAACGAATACCTCAGTTCACAATAATCCCATTACTCTAATTTCCCCCCAAGCGGATAAGAGAATTAAAACAGAAGCTATAGTCTTACCGCAACTAACAAATATGCTTCCAAGCTATCATATAAATAGCAAGCATTGGCAAAAGCTTTCAAACCTAAAGCTAGCAGATCCTAACTGCAACACCTCCGCTCAAATAGACATTCTATTAGGCAGCCATCTCATACCTCAGATAATACTCGAGGGTGTTGAGAAAATTTCAAACAAACTATTGGCACAAAATACTATTTTTGGGTGGATCCTAAGTGGACTAGTTTCGGAACCAGTTACCACCATGACCACTCAGGTTGGGGAAATCTCAAACGAATACCAGAGTTCACAATAATCCCATTACTCTAATTTCCCCCCATGCGGATAAGAGAATTAAAGCAGAAGCTATAGTCTAACCGCAACTAACAAATATGCTTCCAAGCTATCATATAAATAGCAAGCATTGGCAAAAGGTTTCACACCTAAAGCTAGCAGATCCCAACTGCAACACCCCCGCGCAAATAGACATTCTATCAGGCAGCGATCTCATACCTCAGATAATACTCGAGGGTGTTGAGAAAATTTCAAACAAACTATTCGCACAAAATACTCTTTTTGGGTGGATCCTAAGTGGACTAGTTTCGGAACCAGTTACCACCATGACCACTCAGGTTGAGGAAATCTCAAACGAGCACCTCAGTTCACAATAATCCCATTACTCTAATTTCCCCCCAAGCGGATAAGAGAATTAAAGCAGAAGCTATAGTCTTACCGCAACTAACAAATATGCTTCCAAGCTATCATATAAATAGCAAGCATTGGCAAAAGCTTTCAAACCTAAAGTTAGCAGATCCCAACTGCAACACCTCCGCTCAAATAGACATTCTATTAGGCAGCCATCTCATACCTCAGATAATACTCGAGGGTGTTAAGAAAATTTCAAACAAACTATTGGCACAAAATACTATTTTTGGGTGGATCCTAAGTGGACTAGTTTCGAAACCAGTTACCACCATGACCACTCATGTTGAGGAAATCTCAAACGAATACCTCAGTTCACAATAATCCCATTACTCTAATTTCCCCCCAAGCGGATAAGAGAATTAAAGCAGAAGCTATAGTCTTACCGCAACTAACAAATCTGCTTCCAAGCTATCATATAAATAGCAAGCATTGGCAAAAGATTTCACACCTAAAGCTAGCAGATCCCAACTGCAACACCCCCGCTCAAATAGACATTCTATTAGGCAGCGATCTCATACCTCCGATAATACTCGAGGGTGTTGAGAAAATTTCAAACAAACTATTGGCACAAAATACTATTTTAGGGTGGATCCTAAGTGGACTAGTTTCGGAACCAGTTACCACCATGACCACTCAGGTTGAGGAAATCTCAAACGAATACCTCAGTTCACAATAATCCTATTACTCTAATTTCCCCCCAAGCGGATAAGAGAATTAAAGCAGAAGCTATAGTCTTACCGCAACTAACAAATATGCTTCCAAGCTATCATATAAATAGCAAGCATTGGCAAAAGGTTTCACACCTAAAGCTAGCAGATCCCAACTGCAACACCCCCGCTCAAATAGACATTCTATTAGGCAGCGATCTCATACCTCAGATAATACTCGAGGGTGTTGAGAAAATTTCAAACAAACTATTGGCACAAAATACTATTTTTGGGTGGATCCTAAGTTTACTAGTTTCGGAACCAGTTACCACCATGACCACTCAGGTTGAGGAAATCTCAAACGAATACCTCAGTTCACAATAACCCCATTACTCTAATTTCCCCCCAAGCGGATAAGAGAATTAAAGCAGAAGCTATAGTCTTACCGCAACTAACAAATATGCTTCCAAGCTATCATATAAATAGCAAGCATTGGCAAAAGGTTTCACACCTAAAGCTAGCAGATCCCAACTGCAACACCCCCGCTCAAATAGACATTCTATTAGGCAGCGATCTCATACCTCAGATAATACTCGAGGGTGTTGAGAAAATTTCAAACAAACTATTCGCACAAAATACTATTTTTGGGTGGATCCTAAGTGGACTAGTTTCGGAACCAGTTACCACCATGACCACTCAGGTTGAGGAAATCTCAAACGAATACCTCAGTTCACAATAATCCCATTACTCTAATTTCCCCCCAAGCGGATAAGAGAATTAAAGCAGAAGCTATAGTCTTACCGCAACTAACAAATATGCTTCCAAGCTATCATATAAATAGCAAGCATTGGCAAAAGGTTTCACACCTAAAGTTAGCAGATCCCAACTGCAACACCTCCGCCCAAATAGACATTCTATTAGGCAGCCGACTCATACCTCAGATAATACTCGAGGGTGTTAAGAAAATTTCAAACAAACTATTGGCACAAAATACTATTTTTGGGTGGATCCTAAGTGGACTAGTTTCGGAACCAGTTACCACCATGACCACTCAGGTTGAGGAAATCTCAAACGAATACCTCAGTTCACAATAATCCCCTTACTCTAATTTCCCCCCAAGCGGATAAGAGAATTAAAGCAGAAGCTATAGTCTTACCGCAACTAACAAATATGCTTCCAAGCTATCATATAAATAGCAAGCATTGGCAAAAGGTTTTACACCTAAAGCTAGCAGATCCCAACTGCAACACCCCCGCTCAAATAGACATTCTATTAGGCAGCGATCTCATACCTCAGATAATACTCGAGGGTGTTGAGAAAATTTCAAACAAACTATTCGCACAAAATACTCTTTTCGGGTGGATCCTAAGTGGACTAGTTTCGGAACCAGTTACCACCATGACCACTCAGGTTGAGGAAATCTCAAACGAATACCTCAGTTCACAATAATCCCATTACTCTAATTTCCCCCCAAGCGGATAAGAGAATTAAAGCAGAAGCTATAGTCTTACCGCAACTAACAAATATGCTTCCAAGCTATCATATAAATAGCAAGCATTGGCAAAAGGTTTCACACCTAAAGCTAGCAGATCCCAACTGCAACACCCCCGCTCAAATAGACATTCTATTAGGCAGCGATCTCATACCTCAGATAATACTCGAGGGTGTTGAGAAAATTTCAAACAAACTATTGGCACAAAATACTATTTTTGGGTGGATCCTAAGTGGACTAGTTTCGGAACCAGTTACCACCATGACCACTCAGGTTGAGGAAATCTCAAACGAATACCTCAGTTCACAATAATCCCATTACTCTAATTTCCCCCCAAGCGGATAAGAGAATTAAATCAGAAGCTATAGTCTTACCGCAACTAACAAATATGCTTCCAAGCTATCATATAAATAGCAAGCATTGGCAAAAGGTTTCACACCTAAAGTTAGCAGATCCCAACTGCAACACCCCCGCTCAAATAGACATTCTATTAGGCAGCGATCTCATACCTCAGATAATACTCGAGGGTGTTGAGAAAATTTCAAACAAACTATTCGCACAAAATACTATTTTTGGGTGGATCCTAAGTGGACTAGTTTCGGAACCAGTTACCACCATGACCACTCAGGTTGAGGAAATCTCAAACGAATACCTCAGTTCACAATAATCCCATTACTCTAATTTCCCCCCAAGCGGATAAGAGAATTAAAGCAGAAGCTATAGTCTTACCGCAACTAACAAATATGCTTCCAAGCTATCATATAAATAGCAAGCATTGGCAAAAGGTTTCACACCTAAAGTTAGCAGATCCCAACTGCAACACCTCCGCTCAAATAGACATTCTATTAGGCAGCCATCTCATACCTCAGATAATACTCGAGGGTGTTAAGAAAATTTCAAACAAACTATTGGCACAAAATACTATTTTTGGGTGGATCCTAAGTGGACTAGTATCGGAACCAGTTACCACCATGACCACTCAGGTTGAGGAAATCTCAAACGAATACCTCAGTTTACAATAATCCCATTACTCTAATTTCCCCCCAAGCGGATAAGAGAATTAAAGCAGAAGCTATAACCTTACTGCAACTAACAAATATGCTTCCAAGCTATCATATAAATAGCAAGCATTGGCAAAAGCTTTCACACCTAAAGCTAGCAGATCCCAACTGCAACACCTCCGCTCAAATAGACATTCTATTAGGCAGCGATCTCATACCTCAGATAATACTCGAGGGTGTTGAGAAAATTTCAAACAAACTATGGGCACAAAATACTATTTTTGGGTGGATCCTAAGTGGACTAGTTTCGGAACCAGTTACCACCATGACCACTCAGGTTGAGGAAATCTCAAACGAATACCTCAGTTCACAATAATCCCATTACTCTAATTTCCCCCCAAGCGGATAAGAGAATTAAAGCAGAAGCTATAGTCTTACCGCAACTAACAAATATGCTTCCAAGCTATCATATAAATAGCAAGCATTGGCAAAAGCTTTCACACCTAAAGCTAGCAGATCCCAACTGCAACACCTCCGCTCAAATAGACATTCTATTAGGCAGCGATCTAATACCTCAGATAATACTCGAGGGTGTTGAGAAAATTTCAAACAAACTATTGGCACAAAATACTATTTTTGGGTGGATCCTAAGTTTACTAGTTTCGGAACCAGTTACCACCATGTCCACTCAGGTTGAGGAAATCTCAAACGAATACCTCAGTTCACAATAACTCCATTACTCTAATTTCCCCCCAAGCGGATAAGAGAATTAAAGCAGAAGCTATAGTCTTACCGCAACTAACAAATATGCTTCCAAGCTATCATATAAATAGCAAGCATTGGCAAAAGCTTTCAAACCTAAGGTTAGCAGATCCCAACTGCAACACCTCCGCTCAAATAGACATTCTATTAGGCAGCCATCTCATACCTCAGATAATACTCGAGGGTGTTAAGAAAATTTCAAACAAACTATTGGCACAAAATACTATTTTTGGGTGGATCCTAAGTGGACTAGTTTCGGAACCAGTTACCACCATGACCACTCAGGTTGAGGAAGTCTCAAACGAATACCTCAGTTCACAATAATCCCATTACTCTAATTTCCCCCCAAGCGGATAAGAGAATTAAAGCAGAAGCTATAGTCTTACCGCAACTAACAAATATGCTTCCAAGCTATCATATAAATAGCAAGCATTGGCAAAAGGTTTCACACCTAAAGCTAGCAGATCCCAACTGCAACACCCCCGCTCAAATAGACATTCTATTAGGCAGCGATCTCATACCTCCGATAATACTCGAGGGTGTTGAGAAAATTTCAAACAAACTATTGGCACAAAATACTATTTTAGGGTGGATCCTAAGTGGACTAGTTTCGGAACCAGTTACCACCATGACCACTCAGGTTGAGGAAATCTCAAACGAATACCTCAGTTCACAATAATCCCATTACTCTAATTTCCCCCCAAGCGGATAAGAGAATTAAAGCAGAAGCTATAGTCTTACCGCAACTAACAAATATGCTTCCAAGCTATCATATAAATAGCAAGCATTGGCAAAAAGTTTCACACCTAAAGCTAGCAGATCCCAACTGCAACACCCCCGCTCAAATAGACATTCTATTAGGCAGCGATCTCATACCTCAGATAATACTCGAGGGTGTTGAGAAAATTTCAAACAAACTATTGGCACAAAATACTATTTTTGGGTGGATCCTAAGTTTACTAGTTTCGGAACCAGTTACCACCATGACCACTCAGGTTGAGGAAATCTCAAACGAATACCTCAGTTCACAATAACCCCATTACTCTAATTTCCCCCCAAGCGGATAAGAGAATTAAAGCAGAAGCTATAGTCTTACCGCAACTAACAAATATGCTTCCAAGCTATCATATAAATAGCAAGCATTGGCAAAAGGTTTCACACCTAAAGCTAGCAGATCCCAACTGCAACACCCCCGCTCAAATAGACATTCTATTAGGCAGCGATCTCATACCTCAGATAATACTCGAGGGTGTTGAGAAAATTTCAAACAAACTATTCGCACAAAATACTATTTTTGGGTGGATCCTAAGTGGACTAGTTTCGGAACCAGTTACCACCATGACCACTCAGGTTGAGGAAATCTCAAACGAATACCTCAGTTCACAATAATCCCATTACTCTAATTTCCCCCCAAGCGGATAAGAGAATTAAAGCAGAAGCTATAGTCTTACCGCAACTAACAAATATGCTTCCAAGCTATCATATAAATAGCAAGCATTGGCAAAAGGTTTCACACCTAAAGTTAGCAGATCCCAACTGCAACACCTCCGCCCAAATAGACATTCTATTAGGCAGCCGACTCATACCTCAGATAATACTCGAGGGTGTTAAGAAAATTTCAAACAAACTATTGGCACAAAATACTATTTTTGGGTGGATCCTAAGTGGACTAGTTTCGGAACCAGTTACCACCATGACCACTCAGGTTGAGGAAATCTCAAACGAATACCTCAGTTCACAATAATCCCATTACTCTAATTTCCCCCCAAGCGGATAAGAGAATTAAAGCAGAAGCTATAGTCTTACCGCAACTAACAAATATGCTTCCAAGCTATCATATAAATAGCAAGCATTGGCAAAAGGTTTTACACCTAAAGCTAGCAGATCCCAACTGCAACACCCCCGCTCAAATAGACATTCTATTAGGCAGCGATCTCATACCTCAGATAATACTCGAGGGTGTTGAGAAAATTTCAAACAAACTATTCGCACAAAATACTCTTTTCGGGTGGATCCTAAGTGGACTAGTTTCGGAACCAGTTACCACCATGACCACTCAGGTTGAGGAAATCTCAAACGAATACCTCAGTTCACAATAATCCCATTACTCTAATTTCCCCCCAAGCGGATAAGAGAATTAAAGCAGAAGCTATAGTCTTACCGCAACTAACAAATATGCTTCCAAGCTATCATATAAATAGCAAGCATTGGCAAAAGGTTTCACACCTAAAGCTAGCAGATCCCAACTGCAACACCCCCGCTCAAATAGACATTCTATTAGGCAGCGATCTCATACCTCAGATAATACTCGAGGGTGTTGAGAAAATTTCAAACAAACTATTGGCACAAAATACTATTTTTGGGTGGATCCTAAGTGGACTAGTTTCGGAACCAGTTACCACCATGACCACTCAGGTTGAGGAAATCTCAAACGAATACCTCAGTTCACAATAATCCCATTACTCTAATTTCCCCCCAAGCGGATAAGAGAATTAAATCAGAAGCTATAGTCTTACCGCAACTAACAAATATGCTTCCAAGCTATCATATAAATAGCAAGCATTGGCAAAAGGTTTCACACCTAAAGTTAGCAGATCCCAACTGCAACACCCCCGCTCAAATAGACATTCTATTAGGCAGCGATCTCATACCTCAGATAATACTCGAGGGTGTTGAGAAAATTTCAAACAAACTATTCGCACAAAATACTATTTTTGGGTGGATCCTAAGTGGACTAGTTTCGGAACCAGTTACCACCATGACCACTCAGGTTGAGGAAATCTCAAACGAATACCTCAGTTCACAATAATCCCATTACTCTAATTTCCCCCCAAGCGGATAAGAGAATTAAAGCAGAAGCTATAGTCTTACCGCAACTAACAAATATGCTTCCAAGCTATCATATAAATAGCAAGCATTGGCAAAAGGTTTCACACCTAAAGTTAGCAGATCCCAACTGCAACACCTCCGCTCAAATAGACATTCTATTAGGCAGCCATCTCATACCTCAGATAATACTCGAGGGTGTTAAGAAAATTTCAAACAAACTATTGGCACAAAATACTATTTTTGGGTGGATCCTAAGTGGACTAGTATCGGAACCAGTTACCACCATGACCACTCAGGTTGAGGAAATCTCAAACGAATACCTCAGTTTACAATAATCCCATTACTCTAATTTCCCCCCAAGCGGATAAGAGAATTAAAGCAGAAGCTATAACCTTACTGCAACTAACAAATATGCTTCCAAGCTATCATATAAATAGCAAGCATTGGCA
This sequence comes from Bactrocera oleae, assembly GCF_042242935.1. NCBI lineage: Eukaryota > Metazoa > Arthropoda > Insecta > Diptera > Tephritidae > Bactrocera > Bactrocera oleae. The sequence goes on along the minus strand of NC_091541.1, from coordinate 10,930,795 downwards.
AAAGCTTTCACACCTAAAGCTAGCAGATCCCAACTGCAACACCTCCGCTCAAATAGACATTCTATTAGGCAGCGATCTCATACCTCAGATAATACTCGAGGGTGTTGAGAAAATTTCAAACAAACTATGGGCACAAAATACTATTTTTGGGTGGATCCTAAGTGGACTAGTTTCGGAACCAGTTACCACCATGACCACTCAGGTTGAGGAAGTCTCAAACGAATACCTCAGTTCACAATAATCCCATTACTCTAATTTCCCCCCAAGCGGATAAGAGAATTAAAGCAGAAGCTATAGTCTTACCGCAACTAACAAATATGCTTCCAAGCTATCATATAAATAGCAAGCATTGGCAAAAGGTTTCACACCTAAAGCTAGCAGATCCCAACTGCAACACCCCCGCTCAAATAGACATTCTATTAGGCAGCGATCTCATACCTCCGATAATACTCGAGGGTGTTGAGAAAATTTCAAACAAACTATTGGCACAAAATACTATTTTAGGGTGGATCCTAAGTGGACTAGTTTCGGAACCAGTTACCACCATGACCACTCAGGTTGAGGAAATCTCAAACGAATACCTCAGTTCACAATAATCCCATTACTCTAATTTCCCCCCAAGCGGATAAGAGAATTAAAGCAGAAGCTATAGTCTTACCGCAACTAACAAATATGCTTCCAAGCTATCATATAAATAGCAAGCATTGGCAAAAGGTTTCACACCTAAAGCTAGCAGATCCCAACTGCAACACCCCCGCTCAAATAGACATTCTATTAGGCAGCGATCTCATACCTCAGATAATACTCGAGGGTGTTGAGAAAATTTCAAACAAACTATTGGCACAAAATACTATTTTTGGGTGGATCCTAAGTTTACTAGTTTCGGAACCAGTTACCACCATGACCACTCAGGTTGAGGAAATCTCAAACGAATACCTCAGTTCACAATAACCCCATTACTCTAATTTCCCCCCAAGCGGATAAGAGAATTAAAGCAGAAGCTATAGTCTTACCGCAACTAACAAATATGCTTCCAAGCTATCATATAAATAGCAAGCATTGGCAAAAGGTTTCACACCTAAAGCTAGCAGATCCCAACTGCAACACCCCCGCTCAAATAGACATTCTATTAGGCAGCGATCTCATACCTCAGATAATACTCGAGGGTGTTGAGAAAATTTCAAACAAACTATTCGCACAAAATACTATTTTTGGGTGGATCCTAAGTGGACTAGTTTCGGAACCAGTTACCACCATGACCACTCAGGTTGAGGAAATCTCAAACGAATACCTCAGTTCACAATAATCCCATTACTCTAATTTCCCCCCAAGCGGATAAGAGAATTAAAGCAGAAGCTATAGTCTTACCGCAACTAACAAATATGCTTCCAAGCTATCATATAAATAGCAAGCATTGGCAAAAGGTTTCACACCTAAAGTTAGCAGATCCCAACTGCAACACCTCCGCCCAAATAGACATTCTATTAGGCAGCCGACTCATACCTCAGATAATACTCGAGGGTGTTAAGAAAATTTCAAACAAACTATTGGCACAAAATACTATTTTTGGGTGGATCCTAAGTGGACTAGTTTCGGAACCAGTTACCACCATGACCACTCAGGTTGAGGAAATCTCAAACGAATACCTCAGTTCACAATAATCCCATTACTCTAATTTCCCCCCAAGCGGATAAGAGAATTAAAGCAGAAGCTATAGTCTTACCGCAACTAACAAATATGCTTCCAAGCTATCATATAAATAGCAAGCATTGGCAAAAGGTTTTACACCTAAAGCTAGCAGATCCCAACTGCAACACCCCCGCTCAAATAGACATTCTATTAGGCAGCGATCTCATACCTCAGATAATACTCGAGGGTGTTGAGAAAATTTCAAACAAACTATTCGCACAAAATACTCTTTTCGGGTGGATCCTAAGTGGACTAGTTTCGGAACCAGTTACCACCATGACCACTCAGGTTGAGGAAATCTCAAACGAATACCTCAGTTCACAATAATCCCATTACTCTAATTTCCCCCCAAGCGGATAAGAGAATTAAAGCAGAAGCTATAGTCTTACCGCAACTAACAAATATGCTTCCAAGCTATCATATAAATAGCAAGCATTGGCAAAAGGTTTCACACCTAAAGCTAGCAGATCCCAACTGCAACACCCCCGCTCAAATAGACATTCTATTAGGCAGCGATCTCATACCTCAGATAATACTCGAGGGTGTTGAGAAAATTTCAAACAAACTATTGGCACAAAATACTATTTTTGGGTGGATCCTAAGTGGACTAGTTTCGGAACCAGTTACCACCATGACCACTCAGGTTGAGGAAATCTCAAACGAATACCTCAGTTCACAATAATCCCATTACTCTAATTTCCCCCCAAGCGGATAAGAGAATTAAATCAGAAGCTATAGTCTTACCGCAACTAACAAATATGCTTCCAAGCTATCATATAAATAGCAAGCATTGGCAAAAGGTTTCACACCTAAAGTTAGCAGATCCCAACTGCAACACCCCCGCTCAAATAGACATTCTATTAGGCAGCGATCTCATACCTCAGATAATACTCGAGGGTGTTGAGAAAATTTCAAACAAACTATTCGCACAAAATACTATTTTTGGGTGGATCCTAAGTGGACTAGTTTCGGAACCAGTTACCACCATGACCACTCAGGTTGAGGAAATCTCAAACGAATACCTCAGTTCACAATAATCCCATTACTCTAATTTCCCCCCAAGCGGATAAGAGAATTAAAGCAGAAGCTATAGTCTTACCGCAACTAACAAATATGCTTCCAAGCTATCATATAAATAGCAAGCATTGGCAAAAGGTTTCACACCTAAAGTTAGCAGATCCCAACTGCAACACCTCCGCTCAAATAGACATTCTATTAGGCAGCCATCTCATACCTCAGATAATACTCGAGGGTGTTAAGAAAATTTCAAACAAACTATTGGCACAAAATACTATTTTTGGGTGGATCCTAAGTGGACTAGTATCGGAACCAGTTACCACCATGACCACTCAGGTTGAGGAAATCTCAAACGAATACCTCAGTTTACAATAATCCCATTACTCTAATTTCCCCCCAAGCGGATAAGAGAATTAACGCAGAAGCTATAACCTTACTGCAACTAACAAATATGCTTCCAAGCTATCATATAAATAGCAAGCATTGGCAAAAGCTTTCACACCTAAAGCTAGCAGATCCCAACTGCAACACCTCCGCTCAAATAGACATTCTATTAGGCAGCGATCTCATACCTCAGATAATACTCGAGGGTGTTGAGAAAATTTCAAACAAACTATGGGCACAAAATACTATTTTTGGGTGGATCCTAAGTGGACTAGTTTCGGAACCAGTTACCACCATGACCACTCAGGTTGAGGAAATCTCAAACGAATACCTCAGTTCACAATAATCCCATTACTCTAATTTCCCCCCAAGCGGATAAGAGAATTAAAGCAGAAGCTATAGTCTTACCGCAACTAACAAATATGCTTCCAAGCTATCATATAAATAGCAAGCATTGGCAAAAGCTTTCACACCTAAAGCTAGCAGATCCCAACTGCAACACCTCCGCTCAAATAGACATTCTATTAGGCAGCGATCTAATACCTCAGATAATACTCGAGGGTGTTGAGAAAATTTCAAACAAACTATTGGCACAAAATACTATTTTTGGGTGGATCCTAAGTTTACTAGTTTCGGAACCAGTTACCACCATGTCCACTCAGGTTGAGGAAATCTCAAACGAATACCTCAGTTCACAATAACTCCATTACTCTAATTTCCCCCCAAGCGGATAAGAGAATTAAAGCAGAAGCTATAGTCTTACCGCAACTAACAAATATGCTTCCAAGCTATCATATAAATAGCAAGCATTGGCAAAAGCTTTCAAACCTAAAGTTAGCAGATCCCAACTGCAACACCTCCGCTCAAATAGACATTCTATTAGGCAGCCATCTCATACCTCAGATAATACTCGAGGGTGTTAAGAAAATTTCAAACAAACTATTGGCACAAAATACTATTTTTGGGTGGATCCTAAGTGGACTAGTTTCGGAACCAGTTACCACCATGACCACTCAGGTTGAGGAAGTCTCAAACGAATACCTCAGTTCACAATAATCCCATTACTCTAACTTCCCCCCAAGCGGATAAGAGAATTAAAGCAGAAGCTATAGTCTTACCGCAACTAACAAATATGCTTCCAAGCTATCATATAAATAGCAAGCATTGGCAAAAGGTTTCACACCTAAAGCTAGCAGATCCCAACTGCAACACCCCCGCTCAAATAGACATTCTATTAGGCAGCGATCTCATACCTCAGATAATACTCGAGGGTGTTGAGAAAATTTCAAACAAACTATTGGCACAAAATACTATTTTTGGGTGGATCCTAAGTGGACTAGTTTCGGAACCAGTTACCACCATGACCACTCAGGTTGAGGAAATCTCAAACGAATACCTCAGTTCACAATAATCCCATTACTCTAATTTCCCCCCAAGCGGATAAGAGAATTAAAGCAGAAGCTATAGTCTTACCGCAACTAACAAATATGCTTCCAAGCTATCATATAAATAGCAAGCATTGGCAAAAGGTTTCACACCTAAAGTTAGCAGATCCCAACTGCAACACCTCCGCTCAAATAGACATTCTATTAGGCAGCCATCTCATACCTCAGATAATACTCGAGGGTGTTAAGAAAATTTCAAACAAACTATTGGCGCAAAATACTATTTTTGGGTGGATCCTAAGTGGACTAGTTTCGGAACCAGTTACCACCATGACCACTCAGGTTGAGGAAATCTCAAACGAATACCTCAGTTCACAATAATCCCATTACTCTAATTTCCCCCCAAGCGGATAAGAGAATTAAAGCAGAAGCTATAGTCTTACCGCAACTAACAAATATGCTTACAAGCTATCATATAAATAGCAAGCATTGGCAAAAGGTTTCACACCTAAAGCTAGCAGATCCCAACTGCAACACCCCCGCTCAAATAGACATTCTATTAGGGAGCGATCTCATACCTCAGATAATACTCGAGGGTGTTGAGAAAATTTCAAACAAACTATTCGCACAAAATACTATTTTTGGGTGGATCCTAAGTGGACTAGTTTCGGAACCAGTTACCACCATGACCACTCAGGTTGAGGAAATCTCAAACGAATACCTCAGTTCACAATAATCCCATTACTCTAATTTCCCCCCAAGCGGATAAGAGAATTAAAGCAGAAGCTATAGTCTTACCGCAACTAACAAATATGCTTCCAAGCTATCATATAAATAGCAAGCATTGGCAAAAGGTTTCACACCTAAAGTTAGCAGATCCCAACTGCAACACCTCCGCTCAAATAGACATTCTATTAGGCAGCCATCTCATACCTCAGATAATACTCGAGGGTGTTAAGAAAATTTCAAACAAACTATTGGCACAAAATACTATTTTTGGGTGGATCCTAAGTGGACTAGTATCGGAACCAGTTACCATTATGTCCACTCAGGTTGAGGAAATCTCAAACGAATACCTCAGTTCACAATAACTCCATTACTCTAATTTCCCCCCAAGCGGATAAGAGAATTAAAGCAGAAGCTATAGTCTTACCGCAACTAACAAATATGCTTCCAAGCTATCATATAAATAGCAAGCATTGGCAAAAGCTTTCAAACCTAAAGTTAGCAGATCCCAACTGCAACACCTCCGCTCAAATAGACATTCTATTAGGCAGCCATCTCATACCTCAGATAATACTCGAGGGTGTTAAGAAAATTTCAAACAAACTATTGGCACAAAATACTATTTTTGGGTGGATCCTAAGTGGACTAGTTTCGGAACCAGTTACCACCATGACCACTCAGGTTGAGGAAATCTCAAACGAATACCTCAGTTCACAATAATCCCATTACTCTAATTTCCCCCCAAGCGGATAAGAGAATTAAAGCAGAAGCTATAGTCTTACCGCAACTAACAAATATGCTTCCAAGCTATCATATAAATGGCAAGCATTGGCAAAAGATTTCACACCTAAAGCTAGCAGATCCCAACTGCAACACCCCCGCTCAAATAGACATTCTATTAGGCAGCGATCTCATACCTCCGATAATACTCGAGGGTGTTGAGAAAATTTCAAACAAACTATTGGCACAAAATACTATTTTAGGGTGGATCCTAAGTGGACTAGTTTCGGAACCAGTTACCACCATGACCACTCAGGTTGAGGAAATCTCAAACGAATACCTCAGTTCACAATAATCCCATTACTCTAATTTCCCCCCAAGCGGATAAGAGAATTAAAGCAGAAGCTATAGTCTTACCGCAACTAACAAATATGCTTCCAAGCTATCATATAAATAGCAAGCATTGGCAAAAGGTTTCACACCTAAAGCTAGCAGATCCCAACTGCAACACCCCCGCTCAAATAGACATTCTATTAGGCAGCGATCTCATACCTCAGATAATACTCGAGGGTGTTGAGAAAATTTCAAACAAACTATTGGCACAAAATACTATTTTCGGGTGGATCCTAAGTGGACTAGTTTCGGAAACAGTTACCACCATGACCACTCAGGTTGAGGAAATCTCAAACGAATACCTCAGTTCACAATAATCCCATTACTCTAATTTCCCCCCAAGCGGATAAGAGAATTAAAGCAGAAGCTATAGTCTTACCGCAACTAACAAATATGCTTCCAAGCTATCATATAAATAGCAAGCATTGGCAAAAGGTTTCACACCTAAAGTTAGCAGATCCCAACTGCAACACCTCCGCTCAAATAGACATTCTATTAGGCAGCCATCTCATACCTCAGATAATACTCGAGGGTGTTAAGAAAATTTCAAACAAACTATTGGCGCAAAATACTATTTTTGGGTGGATCCTAAGTGGACTAGTTTCGGAACCAGTTACCACCATGACCACTCAGGTTGAGGAAATCTCAAACGAATACCTCAGTTCACAATAATCCCATTACTCTAATTTCCCCCCAAGCGGATAAGAGAATTAAAGCAGAAGCTATAGTCTTACCGCAACTAACAAATATGCTTACAAGCTATCATATAAATAGCAAGCATTGGCAAAAGGTTTCACACCTAAAGCTAGCAGATCCCAACTGCAACACCCCCGCTCAAATAGACATTCTATTAGGGAGCGATCTCATACCTCAGATAATACTCGAGGGTGTTGAGAAAATTTCAAACAAACTATTCGCACAAAATACTATTTTTGGGTGGATCCTAAGTGGACTAGTTTCGGAACCAGTTACCACCATGACCACTCAGGTTGAGGAAATCTCAAACGAATACCTCAGTTCACAATAATCCCATTACTCTAATTTCCCCCCAAGCGGATAAGAGAATTAAAGCAGAAGCTATAGTCTTACCGCAACTAACAAATATGCTTCCAAGCTATCATATAAATAGCAAGCATTGGCAAAAGGTTTCACACCTAAAGTTAGCAGATCCCAACTGCAACACCTCCGCTCAAATAGACATTCTATTAGGCAGCCATCTCATACCTCAGATAATACTCGAGGGTGTTAAGAAAATTTCAAACAAACTATTGGCACAAAATACTATTTTTGGGTGGATCCTAAGTGGACTAGTATCGGAACCAGTTACCATTATGTCCACTCAGGTTGAGGAAATCTCAAACGAATACCTCAGTTCACAATAACTCCATTACTCTAATTTCCCCCCAAGCGGATAAGAGAATTAAAGCAGAAGCTATAGTCTTACCGCAACTAACAAATATGCTTCCAAGCTATCATATAAATAGCAAGCATTGGCAAAAGCTTTCAAACCTAAAGTTAGCAGATCCCAACTGCAACACCTCCGCTCAAATAGACATTCTATTAGGCAGCCATCTCATACCTCAGATAATACTCGAGGGTGTTAAGAAAATTTCAAACAAACTATTGGCACAAAATACTATTTTTGGGTGGATCCTAAGTGGACTAGTTTCGGAACCAGTTACCACCATGACCACTCAGGTTGAGGAGATCTCAAACGAATACCTCAGTTCACAATAATCCCATTACTCTAATTTCCCCCCAAGCGGATAAGAGAATTAAAGCAGAAGCTATAGTCTTACCGCAACTAACAAATATGCTTCCAAGCTATCATATAAATGGCAAGCATTGGCAAAAGATTTCACACCTAAAGCTAGCAGATCCCAACTGCAACACCCCCGCTCAAATAGACATTCTATTAGGCAGCGATCTCATACCTCCGATAATACTCGAGGGTGTTGAGAAAATTTCAAACAAACTATTGGCACAAAATACTATTTTAGGGTGGATCCTAAGTGGACTAGTTTCGGAACCAGTTACCACCATGACCACTCAGGTTGAGGAAATCTCAAACGAATACCTCAGTTCACAATAATCCCATTACTCTAATTTCCCCCCAAGCGGATAAGAGAATTAAAGCAGAAGCTATAGTCTTACCGCAACTAACAAATATGCTTCCAAGCTATCATATAAATAGCAAGCATTGGCAAAAGGTTTCACACCTAAAGCTAGCAGATCCCAACTGCAACACCCCCGCTCAAATAGACATTCTATTAGGCAGCGATCTCATACCTCAGATAATACTCGAGGGTGTTGAGAAAATTTCAAACAAACTATTGGCACAAAATACTATTTTCGGGTGGATCCTAAGTGGACTAGTTTCGGAAACAGTTACCACCATGACCACTCAGGTTGAGGAAATCTCAAACGAATACCTCAGTTCACAATAATCCCATTACTCTAATTTCCCCCCAAGCGGATAAGAGAATTAAAGCAGAAGCTATAGTCTTACCGCAACTAACAAATATGCTTCCAAGCTATCATATAAATAGCAAGCATTGGCAAAAGGTTTCACACCTAAAGTTAGCAGATCCCAACTGCAACACCTCCGCTCAAATAGACATTCTATTAGGCAGCCATCTCATACCTCAGATAATACTCGAGGGTGTTAAGAAAATTTCAAACAAACTATTGGCACAAAATACTATTTTTGGGTGGATCCTAAGTGGACTAGTTTCGGAACCAGTTACCACCATGACCACTCAGGTTGAGGAAATCTCAAACGAATACCAGAGTTCACAATAATCCCATTACTCTAATTTCCCCCCAAGCGGATAAGAGAATTAAAGCAGAAGCTATAGTCTTACCGCAACTAACAAATATGCTTCCAAGCTATCATATAAATAGCAAGCATTGGCAAAAGGTTTCACACCTAAAGCTAGCAGATCCCAACTGCAACACCCCCGCTCAAATAGACATTCTATTAGGCAGCGATCTCATACCTCAGATAATACTCGAGGGTGTTGAGAAAATTTCAAACAAACTATTCGCACAAAATACTATTTTTGGGTGGATCCTAAGTGGACTAGTTTCGGAACCAGTTACCACCATGACCACTCAGGTTGAGGAAATCTCAAACGAATACCTCAGTTCACAATAATCCCATTACTCTAATTTCCCCCCAAGCGGATAAGAGAATTAAAGCAGAAGCTATAGTCTTACCGCAACTAACAAATATGCTTCCAAGCTATCATATAAATAGCAAGCATTGGCAAAAGGTTTCACACCTAAAGTTAGCAGATCCCAACTGCAACACCTCCGCTCAAATAGACATTCTATTAGGCAGCCATCTCATACCTCAGATACCACTCGAGGGTGTTAAGAAAATTTCAAACAAACTATTGGCACAAAATACTATTTTTGGGTGGATCCTAAGTGGACTAGTATCGGAACCAGTTACCACCATGACCACTCAGGTTGAGGAAATCTCAAACGAATACCTCAGTTTACAATAATCCCATTACTCTAATTTCCCCCCAAGCGGATAAGAGAATTAAAGCAGAAGCTATAGTCTTACCGCAACTAACAAATATGCTTCCAAGCTATCATATAAATAGCAAGCATTGGCAAAAGGTTTCACACCTAAAGTTAGCAGATCCCAACTGCAACACCTCCGCTCAAATAGACATTCTATTAGGCAGCCATCCCATACCTCAGATACCACTCGAGGGTGTTAAGAAAATTTCAAACAAACTATTGGCACAAAATACTATTTTTGGGTGGATCCTAAGTGGACTAGTATCGGAACCAGTTACCACCATGACCACTCAGGTTGAGGAAATCTCAAACGAATACCTCAGTTCACAATAATCCCATTACTCTAATTTCCCCCCAAGCGGATAAGAGAATTAAAGCAGAAGCTATAGTCTTACCGCAACTAACAAATATGCTTCCAAGCTATCATATAAATAGCAAGCATTGGCAAAAGGTTTCACACCTAAAGCTAGCAGATCCCAACTGCAACACCCCCGCTCAAATAGACATTCTATTAGGCAGCGATCTCATACCTCAGATAATACTCGAGGGTGTTGAGAAAATTTCAAACAAACTATTGGCACAAAATACTATTTTCGGGTGGATCCTAAGTGGACTAGTTTCGGAACCAGTTACCACCATGACCACTCAGGTTGAGGAAATCTCAAACGAATACCTCAGTTCACAATAATCCCATTACTCTAATTTCCCCCCAAGCGGATAAGAGAATTAAAGCAGAAGCTATAGTCTTACCGCAACTAACAAATATGCTTCCAAGCTATCATATAAATAGCAAGCATTGGCAAAAGGTTTCACACCTAAAGTTAGCAGATCCCAACTGCAACACCTCCGCTCAAATAGACATTCTATTAGGCAGCCATCTCATACCTCAGATAATACTCGAGGGTGTTAAGAAAATTTCAAACAAACTATTGGCACAAAATACTATTTTTGGGTGGATCCTAAGTGGACTAGTTTCGGAACCAGTTACCACCATGACCACTCAGGTTGAGGAAATCTCAAACGAATACCTCAGTTCACAATAATCCCATTACTCTAATTTCCCCCCAAGCGGATAAGAGAATTAAAGCAGAAGCTATAGTCTTACCGCAACTAACAAATATGCTTCCAAGCTATCATATAAATAGCAAGCATTGGCAAAAGGTTTCACACCTAAAGCTAGCAGATCCCAACTGCAACACCCCCGCTCAAATAGACATTCTATTAGGCAGCGATCTCATACCTCAGATAATACTCGAGGGTGTTGAGAAAATTTCAAACAAACTATTCGCACAAAATACTATTTTTGGGTGGATCCTAAGTGGACTAGTTTCGGAACCAGTTACCACCATGACCACTCAGGTTGAGGAAATCTCAAACGAATACCTCAGTTCACAATAATCCCATTACTCTAATCTCCCCCCAAGCGGATAAGAGAATTAAAGCAGAAGCTATAGTCTTACCGCAACTAACAAATATGCTTCCAAGCTATCATATAAATAGCAAGCATTGGCAAAAGGTTTCACACCTAAAGTTAGCAGATCCCAACTGCAACACCTCCGCTCAAATAGACATTCTATTAGGCAGCCATCTCATACCTCAGATAATACTCGAGGGTGTTAAGAAAATTTCAAACAAACTATTGGCACAAAATACTATTTTTGGGTGGATCCTAAGTGGACTAGTATCGGAACCAGTTACCACCATGACCACTCAGGTTGAGGAAATCTCAAACGAATACCTCAGTTTACAATAATCCCATTACTCTAATTTCCCCCCAAGCGGATAAGAGAATTAAAGCAGAAGCTATAACCTTACTGCAACTAACAAATATGCTTCCAAGCTATCATATAAATAGCAAGCATTGGCAAAAGCTTTCACACCTAAAGCTAGCAGATCCCAACTGCAACACCTCCGCTCAAATAGACATTCTATTAGGCAGCGATCTCATACCTCAGATAATACTCGAGGGTGTTAAGAAAATTTCAAACAAACTATTGGCACAAAATACTATTTTTGGGTGGATCCTAAGTGGACTAGTATCGGAACCAGTTACCACCATGACCACTCAGGTTGAGGAAATCTCAAACGAATACCTCAGTTTACAATAATCCCATTACTCTAATTTCCCCCCAAGCGGATAAGAGAATTAAAGCAGAAGCTATAGTCTTACCGCAACTAACAAATATGCTTCCAAGCTATCATATAAATAGCAAGCATTGGCAAAAGGTTTCACACCTAAAGCTAGCAGATCCCAACTGCAACACCCCCGCTCAAATAGACATTCTATTAGGCAGCGATCTCATACCTCAGATAATACTCGAGGGTGTTAAGAAAATTTCAAACAAACTATTCGCACAAAATACTATTTTTGGGTGGATCCTAAGTGGACTAGTTTCGGAACCAGTTACCACCATGACCACTCAGGTTGAGGAAATCTCAAACGAATACCTCAGTTCACAATAATCCCATTACTCTAATTTCCCCCCAAGCGGATAAGAGAATTAAAGCAGAAGCTATAGTCTTACCGCAACTAACAAATATGCTTCCAAGCTATCATATAAATAGCAAGCATTGGCAAAAGGTTTCACACCTAAAGCTAGCAGATCCCAACTGCAACACCTCCGCTCAAATAGACATTCTATTAGGCAGCCATCTCATACCTCAGATAATACTCGAGGGTGTTAAGAAAATTTCAAACAAACTATTGGCACAAAATACTATTTTTGGGTGGATCCTAAGTGGACTAGTATCGGAACCAGTTACCACCATGACCACTCAGGTTGAGGAAATCTCAAACGAATACCTCAGTTTACAATAATCCCATTACTCTAATTTCCCCCCAAGCGGATAAGAGAATTAAAGCAGAAGCTATAGTCTTACCGCAACTAACAAATATGCTTCCAAGCTATCATATAAATAGCAAGCATTGGCAAAAGATTTCACACCTAAAGCTAGCAGATCCCAACTGCAACACCCCCGCTCAAATAGACATTCTATTAGGCAGCGATCTCATACCTCCGATAATACTCGAGGGTGTTGAGAAAATTTCAAACAAACTATTGGCACAAAATACTATTTTAGGGTGGATCCTAAGTGGACTAGTTTCGGAACCAGTTACCACCATGACCACTCAGGTTGAGGAAATCTCAAACGAATACCTCAGTTCACAATAATCCCATTACTCTAATTTCCCCCCAAGCGGATAAGAGAATTAAAGCAGAAGCTATAGTCTTACCGCAACTAACAAATATGCTTCCAAGCTATCATATAAATAGCAAGCATTGGCAAAAGGTTTCACACCTAAAGCTAGCAGATCCCAACTGCAACACCCCCGCTCAAATAGACATTCTATTAGGCAGCGATCTCATACCTCAGATAATACTCGAGGGTGTTGAGAAAATTTCAAACAAACTATTGGCACAAAATACTATTTTCGGGTGGATCCTAAGTGGACTAGTTTCGGAACCAGTTACCACCATGACCACTCAGGTTGAGGAAATCTCAAACGAATACCTCAGTTCACAATAATCCCATTACTCTAATTTCCCCCCAAGCGGATAAGAGAATTAAAGCAGAAGCTATAGTCTTACCGCAACTAACAAATATGCTTCCAAGCTATCATATAAATAGCAAGCATTGGCAAAAGGTTTCACACCTAAAGTTAGCAGATCCCAACTGCAACACCTCCGCTCAAATAGACATTCTATTAGGCAGCCATCTCATACCTCAGATAATACTCGAGGGTGTTAAGAAAATTTCAAACAAACTATTGGCACAAAATACTATTTTTGGGTGGATCCTAAGTGGACTAGTTTCGGAACCAGTTACCACCATGACCACTCAGGTTGAGGAAATCTCAAACGAATACCTCAGTTCACAATAATCCCATTACTCTAATTTCCCCCCAAGCGGATAAGAGAATTAAAGCAGAAGCTATAGTCTTACCGCAACTAACAAATATGCTTCCAAGCTATCATATAAATAGCAAGCATTGGCAAAAGGTTTCACACCTAAAGCTAGCAGATCCCAACTGCAACACCCCCGCTCAAATAGACATTCTATTAGGCAGCGATCTCATACCTCAGATAATACTCGAGGGTGTTGAGAAAATTTCAAACAAACTATTCGCACAAAATACTATTTTTGGGTGGATCCTAAGTGGACTAGTTTCGGAACCAGTTACCACCATGACCACTCAGGTTGAGGAAATCTCAAACGAATACCTCAGTTCACAATAATCCCATTACTCTAATTTCCCCCCAAGCGGATAAGAGAATTAAAGCAGAAGCTATAGTCTTACCGCAACTAACAAATATGCTTCCAAGCTATCATATAAATAGCAAGCATTGGCAAAAGGTTTCACACCTAAAGTTAGCAGATCCCAACTGCAACACCTCCGCTCAAATAGACATTCTATTAGGCAGCCATCTCATACCTCAGATAATACTCGAGGGTGTTAAGAAAATTTCAAACAAACTATTGGCACAAAATACTATTTTTGGGTGGGTCCTAAGTGGACTAGTATCGGAACCAGTTACCACCATGACCACTCAGGTTGAGGAAATCTCAAACGAATACCTCAGTTTACAATAATCCCATTACTCTAATTTCCCCCCAAGCGGATAAGAGAATTAAAGCAGAAGCTATAACCTTACTGCAACTAACAAATATGCTTCCAAGCTATCATATAAATAGCAAGCATTGGCAAAAGCTTTCACACCTAAAGCTAGCAGATCCCAACTGCAACACCTCCGCTCAAATAGACATTCTATTAGGCAGCGATCTCATACCTCAGATAATACTCGAGGGTGTTGAGAAAATTTCAAACAAACTATTGGCACAAAATACTATTTTTGGGTGGATCCTAAGTGGACTAGTTTCGGAACCAGTTACCACCATGACCACTCAGGTTGAGGAAATCTCAAACGAATACCTCAGTTCACAATAATCCCATTACTCTAATTTCCCCCCAAGCGGATAAGAGAATTAAAGCAGAAGCTATAGTCTTACCGCAACTAACAAATATGCTTCCAAGCTATCATATAAATAGCAAGCATTGGCAAAAGCTTTCACACCTAAAGCTAGCAGATCCCAACTGCAACACCCCCGCTCAAATAGACATTCTATTAGGCAGCGATCTCATACCTCAGATAATACTCGAGGGTGTTGAGAAAATTTCAAACAAACTATTGGCACAAAATACTATTTTAGGGTGGATCCTAAGTGGACTAGTTTCGGAACCAGTTACCACCATGACCACTCAGGTTGAGGAAATCTCAAACGAATACCTCAGTTCACAGTAATCCCATTACTCTAATTTCCCCCCAAGCGGATAAGAGAATTAAAGCAGAAGCTATAGTCTTACCGCAACTAACAAATATGCTTCCAAGCTATCATATAAATAGCAAGCATTGGCAAAAGGTTTCACACCTAAAGTTAGCAGATCCCAACTGCAACACCTCCGCTCAAATAGACATTCTATTAGGCAGCCATCTCATACCTCAGATAATACTCGAGGGTGTTAAGAAAATTTCAAACAAACTATTGGCACAAAATACTATTTTTGGGTGGATCCTAAGTGGACTAGTATCGGAACCAGTTACCACCATGTCCACTCAGGTTGAGGAAATCTCAAACGAATACCTCAGTTCACAATAACTCCATTACTCTAATTTCCCCCCAAGCGGATAAGAGAATTAAAGCAGAAGCTATAGTCTTACCGCAACTAACAAATATGCTTCCAAGCTATCATATAAATAGCAAGCATTGGCAAAAGCTTTCAAACCTAAAGTTAGCAGATCCCAACTGCAACACCTCCCCTCAAATAGACATTCTATTAGGCAGCCATCTCATACCTCAGATAATACTCGAGGGTGTTAAGAAAATTTCAAACAAACTATTGGCACAAAATACTATTTTTGGGTGGATCCTAAGTGGACTAGTTTCGGAACCAGTTACCACCATGACCACTCAGGTTGAGGAAATCTCAAACGAATACCTCAGTTCATAATAATCCCATTACTCTAATTTCCCCCCAAGCGGATAAGAGAATTAAAGCAGAAGCTATAGTCTTACCGCAACTAACAAATATGCTTCCAAGCTATCATATAAATAGCAAGCATTGGCAAAAGATTTCACACCTAAAGCTAGCAGATCCCAACTGCAACACCCCCGCTCAAATAGACATTCTATTAGGCAGCGATCTCATACCTCAGATAATACTCGAGGGTGTTGAGAAAATTTCAAACAAACTATTGGCACAAAATACTATTTTCGGGTGGATCCTAAGTGGACTAGTTTCGGAACCAGTTACCACCATGACCACTCAGGTTGAGGAAATCTCAAACGAATACCTCAGTTCACAATAATCCCATTACTCTAATTTCCCCCCAAGCGGATAAGAGAATTAAAGCAGAAGCTATAGTCTTACCGCAAGTAACAAATATGCTTCCAAGCTATCATATAAATAGCAAGCATTGGCAAAAGGTTTCACACCTAAAGCTAGCAGATCCCAACTGCAACACCCCCGCTCAAATAGACATTCTATTAGGCAGCGATCTCATACCTCAGATAATACTCGAGGGTGTTGAGAAAATTTCAAACAAACTATTCGCACAAAATACTATTTTTGGGTGGATCCTAAGTGGACTAGTTTCGGAACCAGTTACCACCATGACCACTCAGGTTGAGGAAATCTCAAACGAATACCTCAGTTCACAATAATCCCATTACTCTAATTTCCCCCCAAGCGGATAAGAGAATTAAAGCAGAAGCTATAGTCTTACCGCAACTAACAAATATGCTTCCAAGCTATCATATAAATAGCAAGCATTGGCAAAAGGTTTCACACCTAAAGCTAGCAGATCCCAACTGCAACACCCCCGCTCAAATAGACATTCTATTAGGCAGCGATCTCATACCTCAGATAATACTCGAGGGTGTTGAGAAAATTTCAAACAAACTATTCGCACAAAATACTATTTTTGGGTGGATCCTAAGTGGACTAGTTTCGGAACCAGTTACCACCATGACCACTCAGGTTGAGGAAATCTCAAACGAATACCTCAGTTCACAATAATCCCATTACTCTAATTTCCCCCCAAGCGGATAAGAGAATTAAAGCAAAAGCTATAGTCTTACCGCAACTAACAAATATGCTTCCAAGCTATCATATAAATAGCAAGCATTGGCAAAAGCTTTCACACCTAAAGCTAGCAGATCCCAACTGCAACACCCCCGCTCAAATAGACATTCTATTAGGCAGCGATCTCATACCTCAGATAATACTCGAGGGTGTTGAGAAAATTTCAAACAAACTATTGGCACAAAATACTATTTTAGGGTGGATCCTAAGTGGACTAGTTTCGGAACCAGTTACCACCATGACCACTCAGGTTGAGGAAATCTCAAACGAATACCTCAGTTTACAATAATCCCATTACTCTAATTTCCCCCCAAGCGGATAAGAGAATTAAAGCAGAAGCTATAACCTTACTGCAACTAACAAATATGCTTCCAAGCTATCATATAAATAGCAAGCATTGGCAAAAGCTTTCACACCTAAAGCTAGCAGATCCCAACTGCAACACCTCCGCTCAAATAGACATTCTATTAGGCAGCGATCTCATACCTCAGATAATACTCGAGGGTGTTAAGAAAATTTCAAACAAACTATTGGCACAAAATACTATTTTTGGGTGGATCCTAAGTGGACTAGTATCGGAACCAGTTACCACCATGACCACTCAGGTTGAGGAAATCTCAAA
The DNA here is from genome assembly GCF_042242935.1 of Bactrocera oleae. Lineage (NCBI taxonomy): Eukaryota > Metazoa > Arthropoda > Insecta > Diptera > Tephritidae > Bactrocera > Bactrocera oleae. The sequence goes on along the minus strand of NC_091541.1, from coordinate 10,913,181 downwards.
CGAATACCTCAGTTTACAATAATCCCATTACTCTAATTTCCCCCCAAGCGGATAAGAGAATTAAAGCAGAAGCTATAGTCTTACCGCAACTAACAAATATGCTTCCAAGCTATCATATAAATAGCAAGCATTGGCAAAAGGTTTCACACCTAAAGCTAGCAGATCCCAACTGCAACACCCCCGCTCAAATAGACATTCTATTAGGCAGCGATCTCATACCTCAGATAATACTCGAGGGTGTTGAGAAAATTTTAAACAAACTATTGGCACAAAATACTATTTTTGGGTGGATCCTAAGTGGACTAGTTTCGGAACCAGTTACCACCATGACCACTCAGGTTGAGGAAATCTCAAAAGGAATACCTCAGTTCACAATAATCCCATTACTCTAATTTCCCCCCAAGCGGAGAAGAGAATTAAAGCAGAAGCTATAGTCTTACCGCAACTAACAAATATGCTTCCAAGCTATCATATAAATAGCAAGCATTGGCAAAAGCTTTCACACCTAAAGCTAGCAGATCCCAACTGCAACACCCCCGCTCAAATAGACATTCTATTAGGCAGCGATCTCATACCTCAGATAATACTCGAGGGTGTTGAGAAAATTTCAAACAAACTATTGGCACAAAATACTATTTTAGGGTGGATCCTAAGTGGACTAGTTTCGGAACCAGTTACCACCATGACCACTCAGGTTGAGGAAATCTCAAACGAATACCTCAGTTCACAGTAATCCCATTACTCTAATTTCCCCCCAAGCGGATAAGAGAATTAAAGCAGAAGCTATAGTCTTACCGCAACTAACAAATATGCTTCCAAGCTATCATATAAATAGCAAGCATTGGTAAAAGGTTTCACACCTAAAGTTAGCAGATCCCAACTGCAACACCTCCGCTCAAATAGACATTCTATTAGGCAGCCATCTCATACCTCAGATAATACTCGAGGGTGTTAAGAAAATTTCAAACAAACTATTGGCACAAAATACTATTTTTGGGTGGATCCTAAGTGGACTAGTATCGGAACCAGTTACCACCATGTCCACTCAGGTTGAGGAAATCTCAAACGAATACCTCAGTTCACAATAACTCCATTACTCTAATTTCCCCCCAAGCGGATAAGAGAATTAAAGCAGAAGCTATAGTCTTACCGCAACTAACAAATATGCTTCCAAGCTATCATATAAATAGCAAGCATTGGCAAAAGCTTTCAAACCTAAAGTTAGCAGATCCCAACTGCAACACCTCCCCTCAAATAGACATTCTATTAGGCAGCCATCTCATACCTCAGATAATACTCGAGGGTGTTAAGAAAATTTCAAACAAACTATTGGCACAAAATACTATTTTTGGGTGGATCCTAAGTGGACTAGTTTCGGAACCAGTTACCACCATGACCACTCAGGTTGAGGAAATCTCAAACGAATACCTCAGTTCACAATAATCCCATTACTCTAATTTCCCCCCAAGCGGATAAGAGAATTAAAGCAGAAGCTATAGTCTTACCGCAACTAACAAATATGCTTCCAAGCTATCATATAAATAGCAAGCATTGGCAAAAGATTTCACACCTAAAGCTAGCAGATCCCAACTGCAACACCCCCGCTCAAATAGACATTCTATTAGGCAGCGATCTCATACCTCCGATAATACTCGAGGGTGTTGAGAAAATTTCAAACAAACTATTGGCACAAAATACTATTTTAGGGTGGATCCTAAGTGGACTAGTTTCGGAACCAGTTACCACCATGACCACTCAGGTTGAGGAAATCTCAAACGAATACCTCAGTTCACAATAATCCCATTACTCTAATTTCCCCCCAAGCGGATAAGAGAATTAAAGCAGAAGCTATAGTCTTACCGCAACTAACAAATATGCTTCCAAGCTATCATATAAATAGCAAGCATTGGCAAAAGGTTTCACACCTAAAGTTAGCAGATCCCAACTGCAACACCTCCGCTCAAATAGACATTCTATTAGGCAGCCATCTCATACCTCAGATAATACTCGAGGGTGTTAAGAAAATTTCAAACAAACTATTGGCACAAAATACTATTTTTGGGTGGATCCTAAGTGGACTAGTATCGGAACCAGTTACCACCATGACCACTCAGGTTGAGGAAATCTCAAACGAATACCTCAGTTTACAATAATCCCATTACTCTAATTTCCCCCCAAGCGGATAAGAGAATTAAAGCAGAAGCTATAACCTTACTGCAACTAACAAATATGCTTCCAAGCTATCATATAAATAGCAAGCATTGGCAAAAGCTTTCACACCTACAGCTAGCAGATCCCAACTGCAACACCTCCGCTCAAATAGACATTCTATTAGGCAGCGATCTCATACCTCAGATAATACTCGAGGGTGTTGAGAAAATTTCAAACAAACTATTGGCACAAAATACTATTTTAGGGTGGATCCTAAGTGGACTAGTTTCGGAACCAGTTACCACCATGACCACTCAGGTTGAGGAAATCTCAAACGAATACCTCAGTTCACAATAATCCCATTACTCTAATTTCCCCCCAAGCGGATAAGAGAATTAAAGCAGAAGCTATAGTCTTACCGCAACTAACAAATATGCTTCCAAGCTATCATATAAATAGCAAGCATTGGCAAAAGGTTTCACACCTAAAGCTAGCAGATCCCAACTGCAACACCCCCGCTCAAATAGACATTCTATTAGGCAGCGATCTCATACCTCAGATAATACTCGAGGGTGTTGAGAAAATTTTAAACAAACTATTGGCACAAAATACTATTTTTGGGTGGATCCTAAGTGGACTAGTTTCGGAACCAGTTACCACCATGACCACTCAGGTTGAGGAAATCTCAAAAGGAATACCTCAGTTCACAATAATCCCATTACTCTAATTTCCCCCCAAGCGGAGAAGAGAATTAAAGCAGAAGCTATAGTCTTACCGCAACTAACAAATATGCTTCCAAGCTATCATATAAATAGCAAGCATTGGCAAAAGCTTTCACACCTAAAGCTAGCAGATCCCAACTGCAACACCCCCGCTCAAATAGACATTCTATTAGGCAGCGATCTCATACCTCAGATAATACTCGAGGGTGTTGAGAAAATTTCAAACAAACTATTGGCACAAAATACTATTTTAGGGTGGATCCTAAGTGGACTAGTTTCGGAACCAGTTACCACCATGACCACTCAGGTTGAGGAAATCTCAAACGAATACCTCAGTTCACAGTAATCCCATTACTCTAATTTCCCCCCAAGCGGATAAGAGAATTAAAGCAGAAGCTATAGTCTTACCGCAACTAACAAATATGCTTCCAAGCTATCATATAAATAGCAAGCATTGGTAAAAGGTTTCACACCTAAAGTTAGCAGATCCCAACTGCAACACCTCCGCTCAAATAGACATTCTATTAGGCAGCCATCTCATACCTCAGATAATACTCGAGGGTGTTAAGAAAATTTCAAACAAACTATTGGCACAAAATACTATTTTTGGGTGGATCCTAAGTGGACTAGTATCGGAACCAGTTACCACCATGTCCACTCAGGTTGAGGAAATCTCAAACGAATACCTCAGTTCACAATAACTCCATTACTCTAATTTCCCCCCAAGCGGATAAGAGAATTAAAGCAGAAGCTATAGTCTTACCGCAACTAACAAATATGCTTCCAAGCTATCATATAAATAGCAAGCATTGGCAAAAGCTTTCAAACCTAAAGTTAGCAGATCCCAACTGCAACACCTCCCCTCAAATAGACATTCTATTAGGCAGCCATCTCATACCTCAGATAATACTCGAGGGTGTTAAGAAAATTTCAAACAAACTATTGGCACAAAATACTATTTTTGGGTGGATCCTAAGTGGACTAGTTTCGGAACCAGTTACCACCATGACCACTCAGGTTGAGGAAATCTCAAACGAATACCTCAGTTCACAATAATCCCATTACTCTAATTTCCCCCCAAGCGGATAAGAGAATTAAAGCAGAAGCTATAGTCTTACCGCAACTAACAAATATGCTTCCAAGCTATCATATAAATAGCAAGCATTGGCAAAAGATTTCACACCTAAAGCTAGCAGATCCCAACTGCAACACCCCCGCTCAAATAGACATTCTATTAGGCAGCGATCTCATACCTCCGATAATACTCGAGGGTGTTGAGAAAATTTCAAACAAACTATTGGCACAAAATACTATTTTAGGGTGGATCCTAAGTGGACTAGTTTCGGAACCAGTTACCACCATGACCACTCAGGTTGAGGAAATCTCAAACGAATACCTCAGTTCACAATAATCCCATTACTCTAATTTCCCCCCAAGCGGATAAGAGAATTAAAGCAGAAGCTATAGTCTTACCGCAACTAACAAATATGCTTCCAAGCTATCATATAAATAGCAAGCATTGGCAAAAGGTTTCACACCTAAAGTTAGCAGATCCCAACTGCAACACCTCCGCTCAAATAGACATTCTATTAGGCAGCCATCTCATACCTCAGATAATACTCGAGGGTGTTAAGAAAATTTCAAACAAACTATTGGCACAAAATACTATTTTTGGGTGGATCCTAAGTGGACTAGTATCGGAACCAGTTACCACCATGACCACTCAGGTTGAGGAAATCTCAAACGAATACCTCAGTTTACAATAATCCCATTACTCTAATTTCCCCCCAAGCGGATAAGAGAATTAAAGCAGAAGCTATAACCTTACTGCAACTAACAAATATGCTTCCAAGCTATCATATAAATAGCAAGCATTGGCAAAAGCTTTCACACCTACAGCTAGCAGATCCCAACTGCAACACCTCCGCTCAAATAGACATTCTATTAGGCAGCGATCTCATACCTCAGATAATACTCGAGGGTGTTAAGAAAATTTCAAACAAACTATTGGCACAAAATACTATTTTTGGGTGGATCCTAAGTGGACTAGTATCGGAACCAGTTACCACCATGTCCACTCAGGTTGAGGAAATCTCAAACGAATACCTCAGTTCACAATAACTCCATTACTCTAATTTCCCCCCAAGCGGATAAGAGAATTAAAGCAGAAGCTATAGTCTTACCGCAACTAACAAATATGCTTCCAAGCTATCATATAAATAGCAAGCATTGGCAAAAGCTTTCACACCTAAAGCTAGCAGATCCCAACTGCAACACCTCCGCTCAAATAGACATTCTATTAGGCAGCGATCTCATACCTCAGATAATACTCGAGGGTGTTGAGAAAATTTCAAACAAACTATTGGCACAAAATACTATTTTAGGGTGGATCCTAAGTGGACTAGTTTCGGAACCAGTTACCACCATGACCACTCAGGTTGAGGAAATCTCAAACGAATACCTCAGTTCACAATAATCCCATTACTCTAATTTCCCCCCAAGCGGATAAGAGAATTAAAGCAGAAGCTATAGTCTTACCGCAACTAACAAATATGCTTCCAAGCTATCATATAAATAGCAAGCATTGGCAAAAGCTTTCACACCTAAAGCTAGCAGATCCCAACTGCAACACCTCCGCTCAAATAGACATTCTATTAGGCAGCGATCTCATACCTCAGATAATACTCGAGGGTGTTGAGAAAATTTCAAACAAACTATTGGCACAAAATACTATTTTAGGGTGGATCCTAAGTGGACTAGTTTCGGAACCAGTTACCACCATGACCACTCAGGTTGAGGAAATCTCAAACGAATACCTCAGTTCACAATAATCCCATTACTCTAATTTCCCCCCAAGCGGATAAGAGAATTAAAGCAGAAGCTATAGTCTTACCGCAACTAACAAATATGCTTCCAAGCTATCATATAAATAGCAAGCATTGGCAAAAGGTTTCACACCTAAAGCTAGCAGATCCCAACTGCAACACTCCCGCTCAAATAGACATTCTATTAGGCAGCGATCTCATACCTCAGATAATACTCGAGGGTGTTGAGAAAATTTCAAACAAACTATTGGCACAAAATACTATTTTTGGGTGGATCCTAAGTTTACTAGTTTCGGAACCAGTTACCACCATGTCCACTCAGGTTGAGGAAATCTCAAACGAATACCTCAGTTCACAATAACTCCATTACTCTAATTTCCCCCCAAGCGGATAAGAGAATTAAAGCAGAAGCTATAGTCTTACCGCAACTAACAAATATGCTTCCAAGCTATCATATAAATAGCAAGCATTGGCAAAAGCTTTCAAACCTAAAGTTAGCAGATCCCAACTGCAACACCTCCGCTCAAATAGACATTCTATTAGGCAGCCATCTCATACCTCAGATAATACTCGAGGGTGTTAAGAAAATTTTAAACAAACTATTGGCACAAAATACTATTTTTGGGTGGATCCTAAGTGGACTAGTTTCGGAACCAGTTACCACCATGACCACTCAGGTTGAGGAAATCTCAAACGAATACCTCAGTTCACAATAATCCCATTACTCTAATTTCCCCCCAAGCGGATAAGAGAATTAAAGCAGAAGCTATAGTCTTACCGCAACTAACAACTATGCTTCCAAGCTATCATATAAATAGCAAGCATTGGCAAAAGGTTTCACACCTAAAGCTAGCAGATGCCAACTGCAACACCTCCGCTCAAATAGACATTCTATTAGGCAGCGATCTCATACCTCAGATAATACTCGAGGGTGTTGAGAAAATTTAAAACAAACTATTGGCACAAAATACTATTTTTGGGTGGATCCTAAGTGGACTAGTTTCGGAACCAGTTACCACCATGACCACTCAGGTTGAGGAAATCTCAAACGAATACCTCAGTTCACAATAATCCCATTACTCTAATTTCCCCCCAAGCGGATAAGAGAATTAAAGCAGAAGCTATAGTCTTACCGCAACTAACAAATATGCTTCCAAGCTATCATATAAATAGCAAGCATTGGCAAAAGGTTTCACACCTAAAGCTAGCAGATCCCAACTGCAACACCCCCGCTCAAATAGACATTCTATTAGGCAGCGATCTCATACCTCAGATAATACTCGAGGGTGTTGAGAAAATTTCAAACAAACTATTGGCACAAAATACTATTTTTGGGTGGATCCTAAGTGGACTAGTTTCAGAACCAGTTACCACCATGACCACTCAGGTTGAGGAAATCTGAAACGAATACCTCAGTTCACAATAATCCCATTACTCTAATTTCCCCCCAAGCGGATAAGAGAATTAAAGCAGAAGCTATAGTCTTACCGCAACTAACAAATATGCTTCCAAGCTATCATATAAATAGCAAGCATTGGCAAAAGCTTTCAAACCTAAAGTTAGCAGATCCCAACTGCAACACCTCCGCTCAAATAGACATTCTATTAGGCAGCCATCTCATACCTCAGATAATACTCGAGGGTGTTAAGAAAATTTCAAACAAACTATTGGCACAAAATACTATTTTTGGGTGGATCCTAAGTGGACTAGTTTCGGAACCAGTTACCACCATGTCCACTCAGGTTGAGGAAATCTCAAACGAATACCTCAGTTCACAATAACTCCATTACTCTAATTTCCCCCCAAGCGGATAAGAGAATTAAAGCAGAAGCTATAGTCGTACCGCAACTAACAAATATGCTTCCAAGCTATCATATAAATAGCAAGCATTGGCAAAAGCTTTCAAACCTAAAGTTAGCAGATCCCAACTGCAACACCTCCGCTCAAATAGACATTCTATTAGGCAGCCATCTCATACCTCAGATAATACTCGAGGGTGTTAGGAAAATTTCAAACAAACTATTGGCACAAAATACTATTTTTGGGTGGATCCTAAGTGGACTAGTTTCGGAACCAGTTACCACCATGACCACTCAGGTTGAGGAAATCTCAAACGAATACCTCAGTTCACAATAATCCCATTACTCTAATTTCCCCCCAAGCGGATAAGAGAATTAAGGCAGAAGCTATATTCTTACCGCAACTAACAAATATGCTTCCAAGCTATCATATAAATAGCAAGCATTGGCAAAAGGTTTCACACCTAAAGCTAGCAGATCCCAACGATCGAGGGCGTTGAGAAAATTTCAAACAAACTATTGGCACAAAATACTATTTTTGGGTGGATCCTAAGTGGACTAGTTTCGGAACCAGTTACCACCATGACCACTCAAGTTGAGGAAATCTCAAACGAATACCTCAGTTAACAATAATCCCATTACTCTAATTTCCCAACAAGCGGATAAGAGAATTAAAGCAGAAGCTATAGTCTTACCGCAACTAACAAATATGCTTCCAAGCTATCATATAAATAGCAAGCATTGGCAAAAGGTTTCACACCTAAAGCTAGCAGATCCCAACTGCAACACCCCCGCTCAAATAGACATTCAATTAGGCAGCGATCTCATACCTCAGATAATACTCGAGGGTGTTGAGAAAATTTCAAACAAACTATTGGCACAAAATACTATTTTTGGGTGGATCCTAAGTGGACTAGTTTCGGAAACAGTTACCACCATGACCACTCAGGTTGAGGAAATCTCAAATGAATACCTCAATTTCAAACAAACTATTGGCACAAAATACTATTCTTGGGTGGATCCTAAGTGGACTAGTTTCGGAACCAGTTACCACCATGACCACTCAGGTTGAGGAAATCTCAAACGAATACCTCAGTTCACAATAATCCCATTACTCTAATTTCCCCCCAAGCGGATAAGAGAATTAAAGCAGAAGCTATAGTCTTACCGCAACTAACAAATATGCTTTTAAGCTATCACATAAATAGCAAGCATTGGCAAAAGCTTTCAAACCTAAAGCTAGCAGATCCTAACTGCAACACCTGCGCTCAAATAGACATTCTATTAGGCAGCCATCTCATACCTCAGATAATACTCGAGGGTGTTGAGAAAATTTCAAACAAACTATTGGCACAAAATACTATTTTAGGGTGGATCCTAAGTGGACTAGTTTCGGAACCAGTTACCACCATGACCACTCAGGTTGAGGAAATCTCAAACGAATACCTCAGTTCACAATAATCCCATTACTCTAATTTCCCCCCAAGCGGATAAGAGAATTAAAGCAGAAGCTATAGTCTTACCGCAACTAACAAATATGCTTCCAAGCTATCATATAAATAGCAAGCATTGGCAAAAGCTTTCACACCTAAAGCTAGCAGATCCCAACTGCAACACCCCCGCTCAAATAGACATTCTATTAGGCAGCGATCTAATACCTCAGATAATACTCGAGGGTGTTGAGAAAATTTCAAACAAACTATTGGCACAAAATACTATTTTAGGGTGGATCCTAAGTGGACTAGTTTCGGAACCAGTTACCACCATGACCACTCAGGTTGAGGAAATCTCAAACGAATACCTCAGTTCACAGTAATCCCATTACTCTAATTTCCCCCCAAGCGGATAAGAGAATTAAAGCAGAAGCTATAGTCTTACCGCAACTAACAAATATGCTTCCAAGCTATCATATAAATAGCAAGCATTGGTAAAAGGTTTCACACCTAAAGTTAGCAGATCCCAACTGCAACACCTCCGCTCAAATAGACATTCTATTAGGCAGCCATCTCATACCTCAGATAATACTCGAGGGTGTTAAGAAAATTTCAAACAAACTATTGGCACAAAATACTATTTTTGGGTGGATCCTAAGTGGACTAGTATCGGAACCAGTTACCACCATGTCCACTCAGGTTGAGGAAATCTCAAACGAATACCTCAGTTCACAATAACTCCATTACTCTAATTTCCCCCCAAGCGGATAAGAGAATTAAAGCAGAAGCTATAGTCTTACCGCAACTAACAAATATGCTTCCAAGCTATCATATAAATAGCAAGCATTGGCAAAAGCTTTCAAACCTAAAGTTAGCAGATCCCAACTGCAACACCTCCCCTCAAATAGACATTCTATTAGGCAGCCATCTCATACCTCAGATAATACTCGAGGGTGTTAAGAAAATTTCAAACAAACTATTGGCACAAAATACTATTTTTGGGTGGATCCTAAGTGGACTAGTTTCGGAACCAGTTACCACCATGACCACTCAGGTTGAGGAAATCTCAAACGAATACCTCAGTTCACAATAATCCCATTACTCTAATTTCCCCCCAAGCGGATAAGAGAATTAAAGCAGAAGCTATAGTCTTACCGCAACTAACAAATATGCTTCCAAGCTATCATATAAATAGCAAGCATTGGCAAAAGATTTCACACCTAAAGCTAGTAGATCCCAACTGCAACACCCCCGCTCAAATAGACATTCTATTAGGCAGCGATCTCATACCTCCGATAATACTCGAGGGTGTTGAGAAAATTTCAAACAAACTATTGGCACAAAATACTATTTTAGGGTGGATCCTAAGTGGACTAGTTTCGGAACCAGTTACCACCATGACCACTCAGGTTGAGGAAATCTCAAACGAATACCTCAGTTCACAATAATCCCATTACTCTAATTTCCCCCCAAGCGGATAAGAGAATTAAAGCAGAAGCTATAGTCTTACCGCAACTAACAAATATGCTTCCAAGCTATCATATAAATAGCAAGCATTGGCAAAAGGTTTCACACCTAAAGTTAGCAGATCCCAACTGCAACACCTCCGCTCAAATAGACATTCTATTAGGCAGCCATCTCATACCTCAGATAATACTCGAGGGTGTTAAGAAAATTTCAAACAAACTATTGGCACAAAATACTATTTTTGGGTGGATCCTAAGTGGACTAGTATCGGAACCAGTTACCACCATGACCACTCAGGTTGAGGAAATCTCAAACGAATACCTCAGTTTACAATAATCCCATTACTCTAATTTCCCCCCAAGCGGATAAGAGAATTAAAGCAGAAGCTATAGTCTTACCGCAACTAACAAATATGCTTCCAAGCTATCATATAAATAGCAAGCATTGGCAAAAGCTTTCACACCTAAAGCTAGCAGATCCCAAATGCAACACCTCCGCTCAAATAGACATTCTATTAGGCAGCGATCTCATACCTCAGATAATACTCGAGGGTGTTGAGAAAATTTCAAACAAACTATTGGCACAAAATACTATTTTAGGGTGGATCCTAAGTGGACTAGTTTCGGAACCAGTTACCACCATGACCACTCAGGTTGAGGAAATCTCAAACGAATACCTCAGTTCACAATAATCCCATTACTCTAATTTCCCCCCAAGCGGATAAGAGAATTAAAGCAGAAGCTATAGTCTTACCGCAACTAACAAATATGCTTCCAAGCTATCATATAAATAGCAAGCATTGGCAAAAGCTTTCACACTTAAAGCTAGCAGATCCCAACTGCAACACCTCCGCTCAAATAGACATTCTATTAGGCAGCGATCTCATACCTCAGATAATACTCGAGGGTGTTGAGAAAATTTCAAACAAACTATTGGCACAAAATACTATTTTAGGGTGGATCCTAAGTGGACTAGTTTCGGAACCAGTTACCACCATGACCACTCAGGTTGAGGAAATCTCAAACGAATACCTCAGTTCACAATAATCCCATTACTCTAATTTCCCCCCAAGCGGATAAGAGAATTAAAGCAGAAGCTATAGTCTTACTGCAACTAACAAATATGCTTCCAAGCTATCATATAAATAGCAAGCATTGGCAAAAGGTTTCACACCTAAAGCTAGCAGATCCCAACTGCAACACTCCCGCTCAAATAGACATTCTATTAGGCAGCGATCTCATACCTCAGATAATACTCGAGGGTGTTGAGAAAATTTCAAACAAACTATTGGCACAAAATACTATTTTTGGGTGGATCCTAAGTTTACTAGTTTCGGAACCAGTTACCACCATGTCCACTCAGGTTGAGGAAATCTCAAACGAATACCTCAGTTCACAATAACTCCATTACTCTAATTTCCCCCCAAGCGGATAAGAGAATTAAAGCAGAAGCTATAGTCTTACCGCAACTAACAAATATGCTTCCAAGCTATCATATAAATAGCAAGCATTGGCAAAAGCTTTCAAACCTAAAGTTAGCAGATCCCAACTGCAACACCTCCGCTCAAATAGACATTCTATTAGGCAGCCATCTCATACCTCAGATAATACTCGAGGGTGTTAAGAAAATTTTAAACAAACTATTGGCACAAAATACTATTTTTGGGTGGATCCTAAGTGGACTAGTTTCGGAACCAGTTACCACCATGACCACTCAGGTTGAGGAAATCTCAAACGAATACCTCAGTTCACAATAATCCCATTACTCTAATTTCCCCCCAAGCGGATAAGAGAATTAAAGCAGAAGCTATAGTCTTACCGCAACTAACAACTATGCTTCCAAGCTATCATATAAATAGCAAGCATTGGCAAAAGGTTTCACACCTAAAGCTAGCAGATGCCAACTGCAACACCTCCGCTCAAATAGACATTCTATTAGGCAGCGATCTCATACCTCAGATAATACTCGAGGGTGTTGAGAAAATTTAAAACAAACTATTGGCACAAAATACTATTTTTGGGTGGATCCTAAGTGGACTAGTTTCGGAACCAGTTACCACCATGACCACTCAGGTTGAGGAAATCTCAAACGAATACCTCAGTTCACAATAATCCCATTACTCTAATTTCCCCCCAAGCGGATAAGAGAATTAAAGCAGAAGCTATAGTCTTACCGCAACTAACAAATATGCTTCCAAGCTATCATATAAATAGCAAGCATTGGCAAAAGGTTTCACACCTAAAGCTAGCAGATCCCAACTGCAACACCCCCGCTCAAATAGACATTCTATTAGGCAGCGATCTCATACCTCAGATAATACTCGAGGGTGTTGAGAAAATTTCAAACAAACTATTGGCACAAAATACTATTTTTGGGTGGATCCTAAGTGGACTAGTTTCAGAACCAGTTACCACCATGACCACTCAGGTTGAGGAAATCTGAAACGAATACCTCAGTTCACAATAATCCCATTACTCTAATTTCCCCCCAAGCGGATAAGAGAATTAAAGCAGAAGCTATAGTCTTACCGCAACTAACAAATATGCTTCCAAGCTATCATATAAATAGCAAGCATTGGCAAAAGCTTTCAAACCTAAAGTTAGCAGATCCCAACTGCAACACCTCCGCTCAAATAGACATTCTATTAGGCAGCCATCTCATACCTCAGATAATACTCGAGGGTGTTAAGAAAATTTCAAACAAACTATTGGCACAAAATACTATTTTTGGGTGGATCCTAAGTGGACTAGTTTCGGAACCAGTTACCACCATGTCCACTCAGGTTGAGGAAATCTCAAACGAATACCTCAGTTCACAATAACTCCATTACTCTAATTTCCCCCCAAGCGGATAAGAGAATTAAAGCAGAAGCTATAGTCGTACCGCAACTAACAAATATGCTTCCAAGCTATCATATAAATAGCAAGCATTGGCAAAAGCTTTCAAACCTAAAGTTAGCAGATCCCAACTGCAACACCTCCGCTCAAATAGACATTCTATTAGGCAGCCATCTCATACCTCAGATAATACTCGAGGGTGTTAGGAAAATTTCAAACAAACTATTGGCACAAAATACTATTTTTGGGTGGATCCTAAGTGGACTAGTTTCGGAACCAGTTACCACCATGACCACTCAGGTTGAGGAAATCTCAAACGAATACCTCAGTTCACAATAATCCCATTACTCTAATTTCCCCCCAAGCGGATAAGAGAATTAAGGCAGAAGCTATATTCTTACCGCAACTAACAAATATGCTTCCAAGCTATCATATAAATAGCAAGCATTGGCAAAAGGTTTCACACCTAAAGCTAGCAGATCCCAACGATCGAGGGCGTTGAGAAAATTTCAAACAAACTATTGGCACAAAATACTATTTTTGGGTGGATCCTAAGTGGACTAGTTTCGGAACCAGTTACCACCATGACCACTCAAGTTGAGGAAATCTCAAACGAATACCTCAGTTAACAATAATCCCATTACTCTAATTTCCCAACAAGCGGATAAGAGAATTAAAGCAGAAGCTATAGTCTTACCGCAACTAACAAATATGCTTCCAAGCTATCATATAAATAGCAAGCATTGGCAAAAGGTTTCACACCTAAAGCTAGCAGATCCCAACTGCAACACCCCCGCTCAAATAGACATTCAATTAGGCAGCGATCTCATACCTCAGATAATACTCGAGGGTGTTGAGAAAATTTCAAACAAACTATTGGCACAAAATACTATTTTTGGGTGGATCCTAAGTGGACTAGTTTCGGAAACAGTTACCACCATGACCACTCAGGTTGAGGAAATCTCAAATGAATACCTCAATTTCAAACAAACTATTGGCACAAAATACTATTCTTGGGTGGATCCTAAGTGGACTAGTTTCGGAACCAGTTACCACCATGACCACTCAGGTTGAGGAAATCTCAAACGAATACCTCAGTTCACAATAATCCCATTACTCTAATTTCCCCCCAAGCGGATAAGAGAATTAAAGCAGAAGCTATAGTCTTACCGCAACTAACAAATATGCTTTTAAGCTATCACATAAATAGCAAGCATTGGCAAAAGCTTTCAAACCTAAAGCTAGCAGATCCTAACTGCAACACCTGCGCTCAAATAGACATTCTATTAGGCAGCCATCTCATACCTCAGATAATACTCGAGGGTGTTGAGAAAATTTCAAACAAACTATTGGCACAAAATACTATTTTAGGGTGGATCCTAAGTGGACTAGTTTCGGAACCAGTTACCACCATGACCACTCAGGTTGAGGAAATCTCAAACGAATACCTCAGTTCACAATAATCCCATTACTCTAATTTCCCCCCAAGCGGATAAGAGAATTAAAGCAGAAGCTATAGTCTTACCGCAACTAACAAATATGCTTCCAAGCTATCATATAAATAGCAAGCATTGGCAAAAGGTTTCACACCTAAAGCTAGCAGATGCCAACTGCAACACCCCCGCTCAAATAGACATTCTATTAGGCAGCGATCTCATACCTCAGATAATACTCGAGGGTGTTGAGAAAATTTCAAACAAACTATTGGCACAAAATACTATTTTTGGGTGGATCCTAAGTGGACTAGTTTCAGAACCAGTTACCACCATGACCACTCAGGTTGAGGAAATCTGAAACGAATACCTCAGTTCACAATAATCCCATTACTCTAATTTCCCCCCAAGCGGATAAGAGAATTAAAGCAGAAGCTATAGTCTTACCGCAACTAACAAATATGCTTCCAAGCTATCATATAAATAGCAAGCATTGGCAAAAGCTTTCAAACCTAAAGTTAGCAGATCCCAAATGCAACACCTCCGCTCAAATAGACATTCTATTAGGCAGCCATCTCATACCTCAGATAATACTCGAGGGTGTTAAGAAAATTTCAAACAAACTATTGGCACAAAATACTATTTTTGGGTGGATCCTAAGTGGACTAGTTTCGGAACCAGTTACCACCATGTCCGCTCAGGTTGAGGAAATATCAAACGAATACCTCAGTTCACAATAACTCCATTACTCTAATTTCCCCCCAAGCGGATAAGAGAATTAAAGCAGAAGCTATAGTCTTACCGCAACTAACAAATATGCTTCCAAGCTATCATATAAATAGCAAGCATTGGCAAAAGCTTTCAAACCTAAAGTTAGCAGATCCCAACTGCAACACCTCCGCTCAAATAGACATTCTATTAGGCAGCCATCTCATACCTCAGATAATTCTCGAGGGTGTTAAGAAAATTTCAAACAAACTATTGGCACAAAATACTATTTTTGGGTGGATCCTAAGTGGACTAGTTTCGGAACCAGTTACCACCATGACCACTCAGGTTGAGGAAATCTCAAACGAATACCTCAGTTCACAATAATCCCATTACTCTAATTTCCCCCCAAGCGGATAAGAGAATTAAAGCAGAAGCTATAGTCTTACCGCAACTAACAACTATGCTTCCAAGCTGTCATATAAATAGCAAGCATTGGCAAAAGGTTTCACACCTAAAGCTAGCAGATGCCAACTGCAACACCTCCGCTCAAATAGACATTCTATTAGGCAGCGATCTCATACCTCAGATAATACTCGAGGGTGTTGAGAAAATTTCAAACAAACTATTGGCACAAAATACTATTTTTGGGTGGATCCCATTACTCTAATTTTCCCCCAAGCGGATAAGAGAATTAAAGCAGAAGCTATAGTCTTACCGCAACTAACAAATATGCTTCCAAGCTATCATATAAATAGCAAGCATTGGCAAAAGCTTTCACACCTAAAGCTAGCAGATCCCAACTGCAACACCCCCGCTCAAATAGACATTCTATTAGGCAGCGATCTCATACCTCAGATAATACTCGAGGGTGTTGAGAAAATTTCAAACAAACTATTGGCACAAAATACTATTTTTGGGTGGATCCTAAGTGGACTAGTTTCGGAAACAGTTACCACCATGACCACTCAGGTTGAGGAAATCTCAAATGAATACCTCAATTTCAAACAAACTATTGGCACAAAATACTATTTTTGGGTGGATCCTAAGTGGACTAGTTTCGGAACCAGTTACCACCATGACCACTCAGGTTGAGGAAATCTCAAACGAATACCTCAGTTCACAATAATCCCATTACTCTAATTTCCCCCCAAGCGGATAAGAGAATTAAAGCAGAAGCTATAGTCTTACCGCAACTAACAACTATGCTTCCAAGCTATCATATAAATAGCAAGCATTGGCAAAAGGTTTCACACCTAAAGCTAGCAGATCCCAACTGCAACACTCCCGCTCAAATAGACATTCTATTAGGCAGCGATCTCATCCCTCAGATAATACTTGAGGGTGTTGAGAAAATTTCAAACAAACTATTGGCACAAAATACTATTTTTGGGTGGATCCTAAGTTTACTAGTTTCGGAACCAGTTACCACCATGTCCACTCAGGTTGAGGAAATCTCAAACGAATACCTCAGTTCACAATAACTCCATTACTCTAATTTCCCCCCAAGCGGATAAGAGAATTAAAGCAGAAGCTATAGTCTTACCGCAACTAACAACTATGCTTCCAAGCTATCATATAAATAGCAAGCATTGGCAAAAGGTTTCACACCTAAAGCTAGCAGATCCCAACTGCAACACCCCCGCTCAAATAGACATTCAATTAGGCAGCGATCTCATACCTCAGATAATACTCGAGGGTGTTGAGAAAATTTCAAACAAACTATTGGCACAAAATACTATTTTTGGGTGGATCCTAAGTGGACTAGTTTCGGAACCAGTTACCACCATGACCACTCAGGTTGAGGAAATCTCAAACGAATACCTCAGTTCACAATAATCCCATTACTCTAATTTCCCCCCAAGCGGATAAGAGAATTAAGGCAGAAGCTATATTCTTACCGCAACTAACAAATATGCTTCCAAGCTATCATATAAATAGCAAGCATTGGCAAAAGGTTTCACACCTAAAGCTAGCAGATCCCAACTGCAACACCCCCGCTCAAATAGACATTCAATTAGGCAGCGATCTCATACCTCAGATAATACTTGAGGGTGTTGAGAAAATTTCAAACAAACTATTGGCACAAAATACTATTTTTGGATGGATCCTAAGTTTACTAGTTTCGGAACCAGTTACCACCATGACCACTCAGGTTGAGGAAATCTCAAACGAATACCTCAGTTCACAATAATCCCATTACTCTAATTTCCCCCCAAGCGGATAAGAGAATTAAAGCAGAAGCTATAGTCTTACCGCAACTAACAACTATGCTTCCAAGCTATCATATAAATAGCAAGCATTGGCAAAAGGTTTCACACCTAAAGCTAGCAGATCCCAACTGCAACACCCCCGCTCAAATAGACATTCAATTAGGCAGCGATCTCATACCTCAGATAATACTCGAGGGTGTTGAGAAAATTTCAAACAAACTATTGGCACAAAATACTATTTTTGGGTGGATCCTAAGTGGACTAGTTTCGGAACCAGTTACCACCATGACCACTCAGGTTGAGGAAATCTCAAACGAATACCTCAGTTCACAATAATCCCATTACTCTAATTTCCCCCCAAGCGGATAAGAGAATTAAAGCAGAAGCTATAGTCTTACCGCAACTAACAAATATGCTTCCAAGCTATCATATAAATAGCAAGCATTGGCAAAAGGTTTCACACCTAAAGCTAGCAGATCCCAACTGCAACACCCCCGCTCAAATAGACATTCAATTAGGCAGCGATCTCATACCTCAGATAATACTCGAGGGTGTTGAGAAAATTTCAAACAAACTATTGGCACAAAATACTATTTTTGGGTGGATCCTAAGTGGACTAGTTTCGGAACCAGTTACCACCATGACCACTCAGGTTGAGGAAATCTCAAACGAATACCTCAGTTCACAATAATCCCATTACTCTAATTTCCCCCCAAGCGGATAAGAGAATTAAGGCAGAAGCTATATTCTTACCGCAACTAACAAATATGCTTCCAAGCTATCATATAAATAGCAAGCATTGGCAAAAGGTTTCACACCTAAAGCTAGCAGATCCCAACTGCAACACCCCCGCTCAAATAGACATTCAATTAGGCAGCGATCTCATACCTCAGATAATACTTGAGGGTGTTGAGAAAATTTCAAACAAACTATTGGCACAAAATACTATTTTTGGGTGGATCCTAAGTTTACTAGTTTCGGAACCAGTTACCACCATGTCCACTCAGGTTGAGGAAATCTCAAACGAATACCTCAGTTCACAATAACTCCATTACTCTAATTTCCCCCCAAGCGGATAAGAGAATTAAAGCAGAAGCTATAGTCTTACCGCAACTAACAAATATGCTTCCAAGCTATCATATAAATAGCAAGCATTGGCAAAAGCTTTTAAACCTAAAGTTAGCAGATCCCAACTGCAACACCTCCGCTCAAATAGACATTCTATTAGGCAGCCATCTCATACCTCAGATAATACTCGAGGGTGTTAAGAAAATTTCAAACAAACTATTGGCACAAAATACTATTTTTGGGTGGATCCTAAGTGGACTAGTTTCGGAACCAGTTACGACCATGACCACTCAGGTTGAGGAAATCTCAAACGAATACCTCAGTTCACAATAATCCCATTACTCTAATTTTCCCCCAAGCGGATAAGAGAATTAAAGCAGAAGCTATAGTCTTACCGCAACTAACAAATATGCTTCCAAGCTATCATATAAATAGCAAGCATTGGCAAAAGCTTTCACACCTAAAGCTAGCAGATCCCAACTGCAACACCCCCGCTCAAATAGACATTCTATTAGGCAGCGATCTCATACCTCAGATAATACTCGAGGGTGTTGAGAAAATTTCAAACAAACTATTGGCACAAAATACTATTTTTGGGTGGATCCTAAGTGGACTAGTTTCGGAAACAGTTACCACCATGACCACTCAGGTTGAGGAAATCTCAAATGAATACCTCAATTTCAAACAAACTATTGGCACAAAATACTATTTTTGGGTGGATCCTAAGTGGACTAGTTTCGGAACCAGTTACCACCATGACCACTCAGGTTGAGGAAATCTCAAACGAATACCTCAGTTCACAATAATCCCATTACTCTAATTTCCCCCCAAGCGGATAAGAGAATTAAAGCAGAAGCTATAGTCTTACCGCAACTAACAACTATGCTTCCAAGCTATCATATAAATAGCAAGCATTGGCAAAAGGTTTCACACCTAAAGCTAGCAGATCCCAACTGCAACACTCCCGCTCAAATAGACATTCTATTAGGCAGCGATCTCATACCTCAGATAATACTTGAGGGTGTTGAGAAAATTTCAAACAAACTATTGGCACAAAATACTATTTTTGGGTGGATCCTAAGTTTACTAGTTTCGGAACCAGTTACCACCATGTCCACTCAGGTTGAGGAAATCTCAAACGAATACCTCAGTTCACAATAACTCCATTACTCTAATTTCCCCCCAAGCGGATAAGAGAATTAAAGCAGAAGCTATAGTCTTACCGCAACTAACAAATATGCTTCCAAGCTATCATATAAATAGCAAGCATTGGCAAAAGCTTTTAAACCTAAAGTTAGCAGATCCCAACTGCAACACCTCCGCTCAAATAGACATTCTATTAGGCAGCCATCTCATACCTCAGATAATACTCGAGGGTGTTAAGAAAATTTCAAACAAACTATTGGCACAAAATACTATTTTTGGGTGGATCCTAAGTGGACTAGTTTCGGAACCAGTTACGACCATGACCACTCAGGTTGAGGAAATCTCAAACGAATACCTCAGTTCACAATAATCCCATTACTCTAATTTTCCCCCAAGCGGATAAGAGAATTAAAGCAGAAGCTATAGTCTTACCGCAACTAACAAATATGCTTCCAAGCTATCATATAAATAGCAAGCATTGGCAAAAGCTTTCACACCTAAAGCTAGCAGATCCCAACTGCAACACCCCCGCTCAAATAGACATTCTATTAGGCAGCGATCTCATACCTCAGATAATACTCGAGGGTGTTGAGAAAATTTCAAACAAACTATTGGCACAAAATACTATTTTTGGGTGGATCCTAAGTGGACTAGTTTCGGAACCAGTTACGACCATGACCACTCAGGTTGAGGAAATCTCAAACGAATACCTCAGTTCACAATAATCCCATTACTCTAATTTTCCCCCAAGCGGATAAGAGAATTAAAGCAGAAGCTATAGTCTTACCGCAACTAACAAATATGCTTCCAAGCTATCACATAAATAGCAAGCATTGGCAAAAGCTTTCAAACCTAAAGCTAGCAGATCCTAACTGCAACACCTCCGCTCAAATAGACATTCTATTAGGCAGCCATCTCATACCTCAGATAATACTCGAGGGTGTTGAGAAAATTTCAAACAAACTATTGGCACAAAATACTATTTTTGGGTGGATCCTAAGTGGACTAGTTTCGGAACCAGTTAGCACCATGACCACTCAGGTTGAGGAAATCTCAAACGAATACCAGAGTTCACAATAATCCCATTACTCTAATTTCCCCCCCTGCGGATAAGAGAATTAAAGCAGAAGCTATAGTCTTACCGCAACTAACAAATATGCTTCCAAGCTATCATATAAATAGCAAGCATTGGCAAAAGGTTTCACACCTAAAGCTAGCAGATCCCAACTGCAACACCCCCGCTCAAATAGACATTCTATTAGGCAGCGATCTCATACCTCAGATAATACTCGAGGGTGTTGAGAAAATTTCAAACAAACTATTGGCACAAAATACTATTTTTGGGTGGATCCTAAGTGGACTAGTTTCGGAACCAGTTACCACCATGACCACTCAGGTTGAGGAAATCTCAAACGAATACCTCAGTTCACAATAATCCCATTACTCTAATTTCCCCCCAAGCGGATAAGAGAATTAAAGCAGAAGCTATAGTCTTACCGCAACTAACAAATATGCTTCCAAGCTATCATATAAATAGCAAGCATTGGCAAAAGGTTTCACACCTAAAGCTAGCAGATCCCAACTGCAACACTCCCGCTCAAATAGACATTCTATTAGGCAGCGATCTCATACCTCAGATAATACTTGAGGGTGTTGAGAAAATTTCAAACAAACTATTGGCACAAAATACTATTTTTGGGTGGATCCTAAGTTTACTAGTTTCGGAACCAGTTACCACCATGTCCACTCAGGTTGAGGAAATCTCAAACGAATACCTCAGTTCACAATAACTCCATTACTCTAATTTCCCCCCAAGCGGATAAGAGAATTAAAGCAGAAGCTATAGTCTTACCGCAACTAACAAATATGCTTCCAAGCTATCATATAAATAGCAAGCATTGGCAAAAGCTTTCAAACCTAAAGTTAGCAGATCCCAACTGCAACACCTCCGCTCAAATAGACATTCTATTAGGCAGCCATCTCATACCTCAGATAATACTCGAGGGTGTTAAGAAAATTTCAAACAAACTATTGGCACAAAATACTATTTTTGGGTGGATCCTAAGTGGACTAGTTTCGGAACCAGTTACGACCATGACCACTCAGGTTGAGGAAATCTCAAACGAATACCTCAGTTCACAATAATCCCATTACTCTAATTTCCCCCCAAGCGGATAAGAGAATTAAGGCAGAAGCTATATTCTTACCGCAACTAACAAATATGCTTCCAAGCTATCATATAAATAGCAAGCATTGGCAAAAGGTTTCACACCTAAAGCTAGCAGATCCCAACTGCAACACCCCCGCTCAAATAGACATTCTATTAGGCAGCGATCTCATACCTCAGATAATACTCGAGGGTGTTGAGAAAATTTCAAACAAACTATTGGCACAAAATACTATTTTTGGGTGGATCCTAAGTGGACTAGTTTCGGAACCAGTTACCACCATGACCACTCAGGTTGAGGAAATCTGAAACGAATACCTCAGTTCACAATAATCCCATTACTCTAATTTCCCCTCAAGCGGATAAGAGAATTAAAGCAGAAGCTATAGTCTTACCGCAACTAACAACTATGCTTCCAAGCTATCATATAAATAGCAAGCATTGGCAAAAGGTTTCACACCTAAAGCTAGCAGATCCCAACTGCAACACCCCCGCTCAAATAGACATTCTATTAGGCAGCGATCTCATACCTCAGATAATACTCGAGGGTGTTGAGAAATTTTCAAACAAACTATTCGCACAAAATACTATTTTTGGGTGGATCCTAAGTGGACTAGTTTCGGAAACAGTTACCACCATGACCACTCAGGTTGAGGAAATCTCAAATGAATACCTCAATTTCAAACAAACTATTGGCACAAAATACTATTTTTGGGTGGATCCTAAGTGGACTAGTTTCGGAACCAGTTACCACCATGACCACTCAGGTTCAGGAAATCTCAAACGAATACCTCAGTTCACAATAATCCCATTACTCTAATTTCCCCCCAAGCGGATAAGAGAATTAAAGCAGAAGCTATAGTCTTACCGCAACTAACAAATATGCTTCCAAGCTATCATATAAATAGCAAGCATTGGCAAAAGGTTTCACACCTAAAGCTAGCAGATGCCAACTGCAACACCCCCGCTCAAATAGACATTCTATTAGGCAGCCATCTCATACCTCAGATAATACTCGAGGGTGTTAAGAAAATTTCAAACAAACTATTGGCACAAAATACTATTTTTGGGTGGATCCTAAGTGGACTAGTTTCGGAACCAGTTACCACCATGACCACTCAAGTTGAGGAAATCTCAAACGAATACCTCAGTTCACAATAATCCCATTACTCTAATTTCCCCCCAAGCGGATAAGAGAATTAAAGCCGAAGCTATAGTCTTACCGCAACTAACAAATATGCTTCCAAGCTATCATATAAATAGCAAGCATTGGCAAAAGGTTTCACACCTAAAGCTAGCAGATGCCAACTGCAACACCCCCGCTCAAATAGACATTCTATTAGGCAGCGATCTCATACCTCAGATAATACTCGAGGGTGTTGAGAAAATTTCAAACAAACTATTGGCACAAAATACTATTTTTGGGTGGATCCTAAGTGGACTAGTTTCAGAACCAGTTACCACCATGACCACTCAGGTTGAGGAAATCTGAAACGAATACCTCAGTTCACAATAATCCCATTACTCTAATTTCCCCCCAAGCGGATAAGAGAATTAAAGCAGAAGCTATAGTCTTACCGCAACTAACAAATATGCTTCCAAGCTATCATATAAATAGCAAGCATTGGCAAAAGGTTTCACACCTAAAGCTAGCAGATGCCAACTGCAACACCCCCGCTCAAATAGACATTCTATTAGGCAGCGATCTCATACCTCAGATAATACTCGAGGGTGTTGAGAAAATTTCAAACAAACTATTGGCACAAAATACTATTTTTGGGTGGATCCTAAGTGGACTAGTTTCGGAAACAGTTACCACCATGACCACTCAGGTTGAGGAAATCTCAAATGAATACCTCAATTTCAAACAAACTATTGGCACAAAATACTATTCTTGGGTGGATCCTAAGTGGACTAGTTTCGGAACCAGTTACCACCATGACCACTCAGGTTGAGGAAATCTCAAATGAATACCTCAATTTCAAACAAACTATTGGCACAAAATACTATTCTTGGGTGGATCCTAAGTGGACTAGTTTCGGAACCAGTTACCACCATGACCACTCAGGTTGAGGAAATCTCAAACGAATACCTCAGTTCACAATAATCCCATTACTCTAATTTCCCCCCAAGCGGATAAGAGAATTAAAGCAGAAGCTATAGTCTTACCGCAACTAACAAATATGCTTCCAAGCTATCATATAAATAGCAAGCATTGGCAAAAGCTTTCACACCTAAAGCTAGCAGATGCCAACTGCAACACCCCCGCTCAAATAGACATTCTATTAGGCAGCGATCTCATACCTCAGATAATACTCGAGGGTGTTGAGAAAATTTCAAACAAACTATTGGCACAAAATACTATTTTTGGGTGGATCCTAAGTGGACTAGTTTCGGAACCAGTTACCACCATGACCACTCAGGTTGAGGAAATCCAAGCGGATAAGAGAATTAAAGCAGAAGCTATAGTCTTACCGCAACTAACAAATATGCTTCCAAGCTATCATATAAATAGCAAGCATTGGCAAAAGCTTTCACACCTAAAGCTAGCAGATCCCAACTGCAACACCCCCGCTCAAATAGACATTCTATTAGGCAGCGATCTCATACCTCAGATAATACTCGAGGGTGTTGAGAAAATTTCAAACAAACTATTGGCACAAAATACTATTTTTGGGTGGATCCTAAGTGGACTAGTTTCGGAACCAGTTACGACCATGACCACTCAGGTTGAGGAAATCTCAAACGAATACCTCAGTTCACAATAATCCCATTACTCTAATTTTCCCCCAAGCGGATAAGAGAATTAAAGCAGAAGCTATAGTCTTACCGCAACTAACAAATATGCTTCCAAGCTATCACATAAATAGCAAGCATTGGCAAAAGCTTTCAAACCTAAAGCTAGCAGATCCTAACTGCAACACCTCCGCTCAAATAGACATTCTATTAGGCAGCCATCTCATACCTCAGATAATACTCGAGGGTGTTGAGAAAATTTCAAACAAACTATTGGCACAAAATACTATTTTTGGGTGGATCCTAAGTGGACTAGTTTCGGAACCAGTTAGCACCATGACCACTCAGGTTGAGGAAATCTCAAACGAATACCAGAGTTCACAATAATCCCATTACTCTAATTTCCCCCCCTGCGGATAAGAGAATTAAAGCAGAAGCTATAGTCTTACCGCAACTAACAAATATGCTTCCAAGCTATCATATAAATAGCAAGCATTGGCAAAAGGTTTCACACCTAAAGCTAGCAGATCCCAACTGCAACACCCCCGCTCAAATAGACATTCTATTAGGCAGCGATCTCATACCTCAGATAATACTCGAGGGTGTTGAGAAAATTTCAAACAAACTATTGGCACAAAATACTATTTTTGGGTGGATCCTAAGTGGACTAGTTTCGGAACCAGTTACCACCATGACCACTCAGGTTGAGGAAATCTCAAACGAATACCTCAGTTCACAATAATCCCATTACTCTAATTTCCCCCCAAGCGGATAAGAGAATTAAAGCAGAAGCTATAGTCTTACCGCAACTAACAAATATGCTTCCAAGCTATCATATAAATAGCAAGCATTGGCAAAAGGTTTCACACCTAAAGCTAGCAGATCCCAACTGCAACACTCCCGCTCAAATAGACATTCTATTAGGCAGCGATCTCATACCTCAGATAATACTTGAGGGTGTTGAGAAAATTTCAAACAAACTATTGGCACAAAATACTATTTTTGGGTGGATCCTAAGTTTACTAGTTTCGGAACCAGTTACCACCATGTCCACTCAGGTTGAGGAAATCTCAAACGAATACCTCAGTTCACAATAACTCCATTACTCTAATTTCCCCCCAAGCGGATAAGAGAATTAAAGCAGAAGCTATAGTCTTACCGCAACTAACAAATATGCTTCCAAGCTATCATATAAATAGCAAGCATTGGCAAAAGCTTTCAAACCTAAAGTTAGCAGATCCCAACTGCAACACCTCCGCTCAAATAGACATTCTATTAGGCAGCCATCTCATACCTCAGATAATACTCGAGGGTGTTAAGAAAATTTCAAACAAACTATTGGCACAAAATACTATTTTTGGGTGGATCCTAAGTGGACTAGTTTCGGAACCAGTTACGACCATGACCACTCAGGTTGAGGAAATCTCAAACGAATACCTCAGTTCACAATAATCCCATTACTCTAATTTCCCCCCAAGCGGATAAGAGAATTAAGGCAGAAGCTATATTCTTACCGCAACTAACAAATATGCTTCCAAGCTATCATATAAATAGCAAGCATTGGCAAAAGGTTTCACACCTAAAGCTAGCAGATCCCAACTGCAACACCCCCGCTCAAATAGACATTCTATTAGGCAGCGATCTCATACCTCAGATAATACTCGAGGGTGTTGAGAAAATTTCAAACAAACTATTGGCACAAAATACTATTTTTGGGTGGATCCTAAGTGGACTAGTTTCGGAACCAGTTACCACCATGACCACTCAGGTTGAGGAAATCTGAAACGAATACCTCAGTTCACAATAATCCCATTACTCTAATTTCCCCTCAAGCGGATAAGAGAATTAAAGCAGAAGCTATAGTCTTACCGCAACTAACAACTATGCTTCCAAGCTATCATATAAATAGCAAGCATTGGCAAAAGGTTTCACACCTAAAGCTAGCAGATCCCAACTGCAACACCCCCGCTCAAATAGACATTCTATTAGGCAGCGATCTCATACCTCAGATAATACTCGAGGGTGTTGAGAAATTTTCAAACAAACTATTCGCACAAAATACTATTTTTGGGTGGATCCTAAGTGGACTAGTTTCGGAAACAGTTACCACCATGACCACTCAGGTTGAGGAAATCTCAAATGAATACCTCAATTTCAAACAAACTATTGGCACAAAATACTATTTTTGGGTGGATCCTAAGTGGACTAGTTTCGGAACCAGTTACCACCATGACCACTCAGGTTCAGGAAATCTCAAACGAATACCTCAGTTCACAATAATCCCATTACTCTAATTTCCCCCCAAGCGGATAAGAGAATTAAAGCAGAAGCTATAGTCTTACCGCAACTAACAAATATGCTTCCAAGCTATCATATAAATAGCAAGCATTGGCAAAAGGTTTCACACCTAAAGCTAGCAGATGCCAACTGCAACACCCCCGCTCAAATAGACATTCTATTAGGCAGCCATCTCATACCTCAGATAATACTCGAGGGTGTTAAGAAAATTTCAAACAAACTATTGGCACAAAATACTATTTTTGGGTGGATCCTAAGTGGACTAGTTTCGGAACCAGTTACCACCATGACCACTCAAGTTGAGGAAATCTCAAACGAATACCTCAGTTCACAATAATCCCATTACTCTAATTTCCCCCCAAGCGGATAAGAGAATTAAAGCCGAAGCTATAGTCTTACCGCAACTAACAAATATGCTTCCAAGCTATCATATAAATAGCAAGCATTGGCAAAAGGTTTCACACCTAAAGCTAGCAGATGCCAACTGCAACACCCCCGCTCAAATAGACATTCTATTAGGCAGCGATCTCATACCTCAGATAATACTCGAGGGTGTTGAGAAAATTTCAAACAAACTATTGGCACAAAATACTATTTTTGGGTGGATCCTAAGTGGACTAGTTTCAGAACCAGTTACCACCATGACCACTCAGGTTGAGGAAATCTGAAACGAATACCTCAGTTCACAATAATCCCATTACTCTAATTTCCCCCCAAGCGGATAAGAGAATTAAAGCAGAAGCTATAGTCTTACCGCAACTAACAAATATGCTTCCAAGCTATCATATAAATAGCAAGCATTGGCAAAAGGTTTCACACCTAAAGCTAGCAGATGCCAACTGCAACACCCCCGCTCAAATAGACATTCTATTAGGCAGCGATCTCATACCTCAGATAATACTCGAGGGTGTTGAGAAAATTTCAAACAAACTATTGGCACAAAATACTATTTTTGGGTGGATCCTAAGTGGACTAGTTTCGGAAACAGTTACCACCATGACCACTCAGGTTGAGGAAATCTCAAATGAATACCTCAATTTCAAACAAACTATTGGCACAAAATACTATTCTTGGGTGGATCCTAAGTGGACTAGTTTCGGAACCAGTTACCACCATGACCACTCAGGTTGAGGAAATCTCAAATGAATACCTCAATTTCAAACAAACTATTGGCACAAAATACTATTCTTGGGTGGATCCTAAGTGGACTAGTTTCGGAACCAGTTACCACCATGACCACTCAGGTTGAGGAAATCTCAAACGAATACCTCAGTTCACAATAATCCCATTACTCTAATTTCCCCCCAAGCGGATAAGAGAATTAAAGCAGAAGCTATAGTCTTACCGCAACTAACAAATATGCTTCCAAGCTATCATATAAATAGCAAGCATTGGCAAAAGCTTTCAAACCTAAAGCTAGCAGATCCTAACTGCAACACCTCCGCTCAAATAGACTTTCTATTAGGCAGCCATCTCATACCTCAGATAATACTCGAGGGTGTTGAGAAAATTTCAAACAAACTATTGGCACAAAATACTATTTTTGGGTGGATCCTAAGTGGACTAGTTTCGGAACCAGTTACCACCATGACCACTCAGGTTGAGGAAATCTCAAACGAATACCAGAGTTCACAATAATCCCATTACTCTAATTTCCCCCCCTGCGGATAAGAGAATTAAAGCAGAAGCTATAGTCTTACCGCAACTAACAAATATGCTTCCAAGCTATCATATAAATAGCAAGCATTGGCAAAAGGTTTCACACCTAAAGCTAGCAGATCCCAACTGCAACACCCCCGCTCAAATAGACATTCTATTAGGCAGCGATCTCATACCTCAGATAATACTCGAGGGTGTTGAGAAAATTTCAAACAAACTATTGGCACAAAATACTATTTTTGGGTGGATCCTAAGTGGACTAGTTTCGGAACCAGTTACCACCATGACCACTCAGGTTGAGGAAATCTCAAACGAATACCTCAGTTCACAATAATCCCATTACTCTAATTTCCCCCCAAGCGGATAAGAGAATTAAAGCAGAAGCTATAGTCTTACCGCAACTAACAAATATGCTTCCAAGCTATCATATAAATAGCAAGCATTGGCAAAAGGTTTCACACCTAAAGCTAGCAGATCCCAACTGCAACACTCCCGCTCAAATAGACATTCTATTAGGCAGCGATCTCATACCTCAGATAATACTTGAGGGTGTTGAGAAAATTTCAAACAAACTATTGGCACAAAATACTATTTTTGGGTGGATCCTAAGTTTACTAGTTTCGGAACCAGTTACCACCATGTCCACTCAGGTTGAGGAAATCTCAAACGAATACCTCAGTTCACAATAATCCCATTACTCTAATTTCCCCCCAAGCGGATAAGAGAATTAAGGCAGAAGCTATATTCTTACCGCAACTAACAAATATGCTTCCAAGCTATCATATAAATAGCAAGCATTGGCAAAAGGTTTCACACCTAAAGCTAGCAGATCCCAACTGCAACACCCCCGCTCAAATAGACATTCTATTAGGCAGCGATCTCATACCTCAGATAATACTCGAGGGTGTTGAGAAAATTTCAAACAAACTATTGGCACAAAATACTATTTTTGGGTGGATCCAAAGTGGACTAGTTTCGGAACCAGTTACCACCATGACCACTCAGGTTGAGGAAATCTCAAACGAATACCTCAGTTCACAATAATCCCATTACTCTAATTTCCCCTCAAGCGGATAAGAGAATTAAAGCAGAAGCTATAGTCTTACCGCAACTAACAACTATGCTTCCAAGCTATCATATAAATAGCAAGCATTGGCAA
The DNA here is from genome assembly GCF_042242935.1 of Bactrocera oleae. Classification (NCBI taxonomy): domain Eukaryota; kingdom Metazoa; phylum Arthropoda; class Insecta; order Diptera; family Tephritidae; genus Bactrocera; species Bactrocera oleae. The sequence goes on along the minus strand of NC_091541.1, from coordinate 10,883,360 downwards.
AAGGTTTCACACCTAAAGCTAGCAGATCCCAACTGCAACACCCCCGCTCAAATAGACATTCTATTAGGCAGCGATCTCATACCTCAGATAATACTCGAGGGTGTTGAGAAAATTTCAAACAAACTATTCGCACAAAATACTATTTTTGGGTGGATCCTAAGTGGACTAGTTTCGGAAACAGTTACCACCATGACCACTCAGGTTGAGGAAATCTCAAATGAATACCTCAATTTCAAACAAACTATTGGCACAAAATACTATTTTTGGGTGGATCCTAAGTGGACTAGTTTCGGAACCAGTTACCACCATGACCACTCAGGTTGAGGAAATCTCAAACGAATACCTCAGTTCACAATAATCCCATTACTCTAATTTCCCCCCAAGCGGATAAGAGAATTAAAGCAGAAGCTATAGTCTTACCGCAACTAACAAATATGCTTCCAAGCTATCATATAAATAGCAAGCATTGGCAAAAGGTTTCACACCTAAAGCTAGCAGATGCCAACTGCAACACCCCCGCTCAAATAGACATTCTATTAGGCAGCCATCTCATACCTCAGATAATACTCGAGGGTGTTGAGAAAATTTCAAACAAACTATTGGCACAAAATACTATTTTTGGGTGGATCCTAAGTGGACTAGTTTCAGAACCAGTTACCACCATGACCACTCAGGTTGAGGAAATCTGAAACGAATACCTCAGTTCACAATAATCCCATTACTCTAATTTCCCCCCAAGCGGATAAGAGAATTAAAGCAGAAGCTATAGTCTTACCGCAACTAACAAATATGCTTCCAAGCTATCATATAAATAGCAAGCATTGGCAAAAGGTTTCACACCTAAAGCTAGCAGATGCCAACTGCAACACCCCCGCTCAAATAGACATTCTATTAGGCAGCGATCTCATACCTCAGATAATACTCGAGGGTGTTGAGAAAATTTCAAACAAACTATTGGCACAAAATACTATTTTTGGGTGGATCCTAAGTGGACTAGTTTCAGAACCAGTTACCACCATGACCACTCAGGTTGAGGAAATCTGAAACGAATACCTCAGTTCACAATAATCCCATTACTCTAATTTCCCCCCAAGCGGATAAGAGAATTAAAGCAGAAGCTATAGTCTTACCGCAACTAACAAATATGCTTCCAAGCTATCATATAAATAGCAAGCATTGGCAAAAGGTTTCACACCTAAAGCTAGCAGATCCCAACTGCAACACCCCCGCTCAAATAGACATTCTATTAGGCAGCGATCTCATACCTCAGATAATACTCGAGGGTGTTGAGAAAATTTCAAACAAACTATTGGCACAAAATACTATTTTTGGGTGGATCCTAAGTGGACTAGTTTCGGAAACAGTTACCACCATGACCACTCAGGTTGAGGAAATCTCAAATGAATACCTCAATTTCAAACAAACTATTGGCACAAAATACTATTCTTGGGTGGATCCTAAGTGGACTAGTTTCGGAACCAGTTACCACCATGACCACTCAGGTTGAGGAAATCTCAAATGAATACCTCAATTTCAAACAAACTATTGGCACAAAATACTATTCTTGGGTGGATCCTAAGTGGACTAGTTTCGGAACCAGTTACCACCATGACCACTCAGGTTGAGGAAATCTCAAACGAATACCTCATTTCACAATAATCCCATTACTCTAATTTCCCCCCAAGCGGATAAGAGAATTAAAGCAGAAGCTATAGTCTTACCGCAACTAACAAATATGCTTCCAAGCTATCATATAAATAGCAAGCATTGGCAAAAGCTTTCAAACCTAAAGCTAGCAGATCCTAACTGCAACACCTCCGCTCAAATAGACTTTCTATTAGGCAGCCATCTCATACCTCAGATAATACTCGAGGGTGTTGAGAAAATTTCAAACAAACTATTGGCACAAAATACTATTTTTGGGTGGATCCTAAGTGGACTAGTTTCGGAACCAGTTACCACCATGACCACTCAGGTTGAGGAAATCTCAAACGAATACCAGAGTTCACAATAATCCCATTACTCTAATTTCCCCCCCTGCGGATAAGAGAATTAAAGCAGAAGCTATAGTCTTACCGCAACTAACAAATATGCTTCCAAGCTATCATATAAATAGCAAGCATTGGCAAAAGGTTTCACACCTAAAGCTAGCAGATCCCAACTGCAACACCCCCGCTCAAATAGACATTCTATTAGGCAGCGATCTCATACCTCAGATAATACTCGAGGGTGTTGAGAAAATTTCAAACAAACTATTGGCACAAAATACTATTTTTGGGTGGATCCTAAGTGGACTAGTTTCGGAACCAGTTACCACCATGACCACTCAGGTTGAGGAAATCTCAAACGAATACCTCAGTTCACAATAATCCCATTACTCTAATTTCCCCCCAAGCGGATAAGAGAATTAAAGCAGAAGCTATAGTCTTACCGCAACTAACAAATATGCTTCCAAGCTATCATATAAATAGCAAGCATTGGCAAAAGGTTTCACACCTAAAGCTAGCAGATCCCAACTGCAACACTCCCGCTCAAATAGACATTCTATTAGGCAGCGATCTCATACCTCAGATAATACTTGAGGGTGTTGAGAAAATTTCAAACAAACTATTGGCACAAAATACTATTTTTGGGTGGATCCTAAGTTTACTAGTTTCGGAACCAGTTACCACCATGTCCACTCAGGTTGAGGAAATCTCAAACGAATACCTCAGTTCACAATAATCCCATTACTCTAATTTCCCCCCAAGCGGATAAGAGAATTAAGGCAGAAGCTATATTCTTACCGCAACTAACAAATATGCTTCCAAGCTATCATATAAATAGCAAGCATTGGCAAAAGGTTTCACACCTAAAGCTAGCAGATCCCAACTGCAACACCCCCGCTCAAATAGACATTCTATTAGGCAGCGATCTCATACCTCAGATAATACTCGAGGGTGTTGAGAAAATTTCAAACAAACTATTGGCACAAAATACTATTTTTGGGTGGATCCAAAGTGGACTAGTTTCGGAACCAGTTACCACCATGACCACTCAGGTTGAGGAAATCTCAAACGAATACCTCAGTTCACAATAATCCCATTACTCTAATTTCCCCTCAAGCGGATAAGAGAATTAAAGCAGAAGCTATAGTCTTACCGCAACTAACAACTATGCTTCCAAGCTATCATATAAATAGCAAGCATTGGCAAAAGGTTTCACACCTAAAGCTAGCAGATCCCAACTGCAACACCCCCGCTCAAATAGACATTCTATTAGGCAGCGATCTCATACCTCAGATAATACTCGAGGGTGTTGAGAAAATTTCAAACAAACTATTCGCACAAAATACTATTTTTGGGTGGATCCTAAGTGGACTAGTTTCGGAAACAGTTACCACCATGACCACTCAGGTTGAGGAAATCTCAAATGAATACCTCAATTTCAAACAAACTATTGGCACAAAATACTATTTTTGGGTGGATCCTAAGTGGACTAGTTTCGGAACCAGTTACCACCATGACCACTCAGGTTGAGGAAATCTCAAACGAATACCTCAGTTCACAATAATCCCATTACTCTAATTTCCCCCCAAGCGGATAAGAGAATTAAAGCAGAAGCTATAGTCTTACCGCAACTAACAAATATGCTTCCAAGCTATCATATAAATAGCAAGCATTGGCAAAAGGTTTCACACCTAAAGCTAGCAGATGCCAACTGCAACACCCCCGCTCAAATAGACATTCTATTAGGCAGCCATCTCATACCTCAGATAATACTCGAGGGTGTTGAGAAAATTTCAAACAAACTATTGGCACAAAATACTATTTTTGGGTGGATCCTAAGTGGACTAGTTTCAGAACCAGTTACCACCATGACCACTCAGGTTGAGGAAATCTGAAACGAATACCTCAGTTCACAATAATCCCATTACTCTAATTTCCCCCCAAGCGGATAAGAGAATTAAAGCAGAAGCTATAGTCTTACCGCAACTAACAAATATGCTTCCAAGCTATCATATAAATAGCAAGCATTGGCAAAAGGTTTCACACCTAAAGCTAGCAGATGCCAACTGCAACACCCCCGCTCAAATAGACATTCTATTAGGCAGCGATCTCATACCTCAGATAATACTCGAGGGTGTTGAGAAAATTTCAAACAAACTATTGGCACAAAATACTATTTTTGGGTGGATCCTAAGTGGACTAGTTTCAGAACCAGTTACCACCATGACCACTCAGGTTGAGGAAATCTGAAACGAATACCTCAGTTCACAATAATCCCATTACTCTAATTTCCCCCCAAGCGGATAAGAGAATTAAAGCAGAAGCTATAGTCTTACCGCAACTAACAAATATGCTTCCAAGCTATCATATAAATAGCAAGCATTGGCAAAAGGTTTCACACCTAAAGCTAGCAGATCCCAACTGCAACACTTTCGCTCAAATAGACATTCTATTAGGCAGTGATCTCATACCTCAGATAATACTCGAGGGCGTTGAGAAAATTTCAAACAAACTATTGGCACAAAATACTATTTTTGGGTGGATCCTAAGTGGACTAGTTTCGGAACCAGTTACCACCATGACCACTCAAGTTGAGGAAATCTCAAACGAATACCTCAGTTCACAATAATCCCATTACTCTAATTTCCCCCCAAGCGGATAAGAGAATTAAAGCAGAAGCTATAGTCTTACCGCAACTAACAAATATGCTTCCAAGCTATCATATAAATAGCAAGCATTGGCAAAAGCTTTCACACCTAAAGCTAGCAGATCCCAACTGCAACACCCCCGCTCAAATAGACATTCTATTAGGCAGCGATCTCATACCTCAGATAATACTTGAGGGTGTTGAGAAAATTTCAAACAAACTATTGGCACAAAATACTATTTTTGGGTGGATCCTAAGTTTACTAGTTTCGGAACCAGTTACCACCATGTCCACTCAGGTTGAGGAAATCTCAAACGAATACCTCAGTTCACAATAACTCCATTACTCTAATTTCCCCCCAAGCGGATAAGAGAATTAAAGCAGAAGCTATAGTCTTACCGCAACTAACAAATATGCTTCCAAGCTATCATATAAATAGCAAGCATTGGCAAAAGCTTTCAAACCTAAAGTTAGCAGATCCCAACTGCAACACCTCCGCTCAAATATACATTCTATTAGGCAGCCATCTCATACCTCAGATAATACTCGAGGGTGTTAAGAAAATTTCAAACAAACTATTGGCACAAAATACTATTTTTGGGTGGATCCTAAGTGGACTAGTTTCGGAACCAGTTACGACCATGACCACTCAGGTTGAGGAAATCTCAAACGAATACCTCAGTTCACAATAATCCTATTACTCTAATTTCCTCCCAAGCGGATAAGAGAATTAAGGCAGAAGCTATATTCTAACCGCAACTAACAAATATGCTTCCAAGCTATCATATAAATAGCAAGCATTGGCAAAAGGTTTCACACCTAAAGCTAGCAGATCCCAACTGCAACACCCCCGCTCAAATAGACATTCTATTAGGCAGCGATCGCATACCTCAGATAATACTCGAGGGTGTTGAGAAAATTTCAAACAAACTATTGGCACAAAATACTATTTTTGGGTGGATCCTAAGTTTACTAGTTTCAGAACCAGTTACCACCATGTCCACTCAGGTTGAGGAAATCTCAAACGAATACCTCAGTTCACATTAACTCCATTACTCTAATTTCCCCCCAAGCGGATAAGAGAATTAAAGCAGAAGCTATAGTCTTACCGCAACTAACAAATATGCTTCCAAGCTATCATATAAATAGCAAGCATTGGCAAAAGCTTTCAAACCTAAAGTTAGCAGATCCCAACTGCAACACCTCCGCTCAAATAGACATTCTATTAGGCAGCCATCTCATACCTCAGATAATACTCGAGGGTGTTAAGAAAATTTCAAACAAACTATTGGCACAAAATACTATTTTTGGGTGGATCCTAAGTGGACTAGTTTCGGAACCAGTTACCACCATGACCACTCAGGTTGAGGAAATCTCAAACGAATACCTCAGTTCACAATAATCCCATTACACTAATTTCCCCCCAAGCGGATAAGAGATTTAAAGCAGAAGCTATAGTCTTACCGCAACTAACAAATATGCTTCCAAGCTATCATATAAATAGCAAGCATTGGCAAAAGCTTTCAAACCTAAAGTTAGCAGATCCCAACTGCAACACCTCCGCTCAAATAGACATTCTATTAGGCAGCCATCTCATACCTCAGATAATACTCGAGGGTGTTAAGAAAATTTCAAACAAACTATTGGCACAAAATACTATTTTTGGGTGGATCCTAAGTGGACTAGTTTCGGAACCAGTTACCACCATGACCACTCAGGTTGAGGAAATCTCAAACGAATACCTCAGTTCACAATAATCCCATTACTCTAATTTCCCCCCAAGCGGATAAGAGAATTAAGGCAGAAGCTATATTCTTACCGCAACTAACAAATATGCTTCCAAGCTATCATATAAATAGCAAGCATTGGCAAAAGGTTTCACACCTAAAGCTAGCAGATCCCAACTGCAACACCCCCGCTCAAATAGACATTCTATTAGGCAGCGATCTCATACCTCAGATAATACTCGAGGGTGTTGAGAAAATTTCAAACAAACAATTGGCACAAAATACTATTTTTGGGTGGATCCTAAGTGGACTAGTTTCGGAACCAGTTACCACCATGACCACTCAGGTTGAGGAAATCTCAAACGAATACCTCAGTTCACAATAATCCCATTACTCTAATTTCCCCCCAAGCGGATAAGAGAATTAAAGCAGAAGCTATAGTCTTACCGCAACTAACAACTATGCTCCCAAGCTATCATATAAATAGCAAGCATTGGCAAAAGGTTTCACACCTAAAGCTAGCAGATCCCAACTGCAACACCCCCGCTCAAATAGACATTCTATTAGGCAGCGATCACATACCTCAGATAATACTCGAGGGTGTTGAGAAAATTTCAAACAAACTATTCGCACAAAATACTATTTTTGGGTGGATCCTAAGTGGACTAGTTTCGGAAACAGTTACCACCATGACCACTCAGGTTGAGGAAATCTCAAATGAATACCTCAATTTCAAACAAACTATTGCCACAAAATACTATTTTTGGGTGGATCCTAAGTGGACTAGTTTCGGAACCAGTTACCACCATGACCACTCAGGTTGAGGAAATCTCAAACGAATACCTCAGTTCACAATAATCCCATTACTCTAATTTCCCCCCAAGCGGATAAGAGAATTAAAGCAGAAGCTATAGTCTTACCGCAACTAACAAATATGCTTCCAAGCTATCATATAAATAGCAAGCATTGGCAAAAGGTTTCACACCTAAAGCTAGCAGATCCCAACTGCAACACCCCCGCTCAAATAGACATTCTATTAGGCAGCGATCGCATACCTCAGATAATACTCGAGGGTGTTGAGAAAATTTCAAACAAACTATTGGCACAAAATACTATTTTTGGGTGGATCCTAAGTTTACTAGTTTCAGAACCAGTTACCACCATGTCCACTCAGGTTGAGGAAATCTCAAACGAATACCTCAGTTCACATTAACTCCATTACTCTAATTTCCCCCCAAGCGGATAAGAGAATTAAAGCAGAAGCTATAGTCTTACCGCAACTAACAAATATGCTTCCAAGCTATCATATAAATAGCAAGCATTGGCAAAAGCTTTCAAACCTAAAGTTAGCAGATCCCAACTGCAACACCTCCGCTCAAATAGACATTCTATTAGGCAGCCATCTCATACCTCAGATAATACTCGAGGGTGTTAAGAAAATTTCAAACAAACTATTGGCACAAAATACTATTTTTGGGTGGATCCTAAGTGGACTAGTTTCGGAACCAGTTACCACCATGACCACTCAGGTTGAGGAAATCTCAAACGAATACCTCAGTTCACAATAATCCCATTACACTAATTTCCCCCCAAGCGGATAAGAGATTTAAAGCAGAAGCTATAGTCTTACCGCAACTAACAAATATGCTTCCAAGCTATCATATAAATAGCAAGCATTGGCAAAAGCTTTCAAACCTAAAGTTAGCAGATCCCAACTGCAACACCTCCGCTCAAATAGACATTCTATTAGGCAGCCATCTCATACCTCAGATAATACTCGAGGGTGTTAAGAAAATTTCAAACAAACTATTGGCACAAAATACTATTTTTGGGTGGATCCTAAGTGGACTAGTTTCGGAACCAGTTACCACCATGACCACTCAGGTTGAGGAAATCTCAAACGAATACCTCAGTTCACAATAATCCCATTACTCTAATTTCCCCCCAAGCGGATAAGAGAATTAAGGCAGAAGCTATATTCTTACCGCAACTAACAAATATGCTTCCAAGCTATCATATAAATAGCAAGCATTGGCAAAAGGTTTCACACCTAAAGCTAGCAGATCCCAACTGCAACACCCCCGCTCAAATAGACATTCTATTAGGCAGCGATCTCATACCTCAGATAATACTCGAGGGTGTTGAGAAAATTTCAAACAAACAATTGGCACAAAATACTATTTTTGGGTGGATCCTAAGTGGACTAGTTTCGGAACCAGTTACCACCATGACCACTCAGGTTGAGGAAATCTCAAACGAATACCTCAGTTCACAATAATCCCATTACTCTAATTTCCCCCCAAGCGGATAAGAGAATTAAAGCAGAAGCTATAGTCTTACCGCAACTAACAACTATGCTCCCAAGCTATCATATAAATAGCAAGCATTGGCAAAAGGTTTCACACCTAAAGCTAGCAGATCCCAACTGCAACACCCCCGCTCAAATAGACATTCTATTAGGCAGCGATCACATACCTCAGATAATACTCGAGGGTGTTGAGAAAATTTCAAACAAACTATTCGCACAAAATACTATTTTTGGGTGGATCCTAAGTGGACTAGTTTCGGAAACAGTTACCACCATGACCACTCAGGTTGAGGAAATCTCAAATGAATACCTCAATTTCAAACAAACTATTGCCACAAAATACTATTTTTGGGTGGATCCTAAGTGGACTAGTTTCGGAACCAGTTACCACCATGACCACTCAGGTTGAGGAAATCTCAAACGAATACCTCAGTTCACAATAATCCCATTACTCTAATTTCCCCCCAAGCGGATAAGAGAATTAAAGCAGAAGCTATAGTCTTACCGCAACTAACAAATATGCTTCCAAGCTATCATATAAATAGCAAGCATTGGCAAAAGGTTTCACACCTAAAGCTAGCAGATGCCAACTGCAACACCCCCGCTCAAATAGACATTCTATTAGGCAGCCATCTCATACCTCAGATAATACTCGAGGGTGTTAAGAAAATTTCAAACAAACTATTGGCACAAAATACTATTTTTGGGTGGATCCTAAGTGGACTAGTTTCGGAACCAGTTACCACCATGACCACTCAAGTTGAGGAAATCTCAAACGAATACCTCAGTTTACAATAATCCCATTACTCTAATTTCCCCCCAAGCGGATAAGAGAATTAAAGCAGAAGCTATAGTCTTACCGCAACTAACAAATATGCTTCCAAGCTATCATATAAATAGCAAGCATTGGCAAAAGGTTTCACACCTAAAGCTAGCAGATGCCAACTGCAACACCCCCGCTCAAATAGACATTCTATTAGGCAGCGATCTCATACCTCAGATAATACTCGAGGGTGTTGAGAAAATTTCAAACAAACTATTGGCACAAAATACTATTTTTGGGTGGATCCTAAGTGGACTAGTTTCAGAACCAGTTACCACCATGACCACTCAGGTTGAGGAAATCTGAAACGAATACCTCAGTTCACAATAATCCCATTACTCTAATTTCCCCCCAAGCGGATAAGAGAATTAAAGCAGAAGCTATAGTCTTACCGCAACTAACAAATATGCTTCCAAGCTATCATATAAATAGCAAGCATTGGCAAAAGGTTTCACACCTAAAGCTAGCAGATCCCAACTGCAACACTTTCGCTCAAATAGACATTCTATTAGGCAGCCATCTCATACCTCAGATAATTCTCGAGGGTGTTAAGAAAATTTCAAACAAACTATTGGCACAAAATACTATTTTTGGGTGGATCCTAAGTGGACTAGTTTCGGAAACAGTTACCACCATGACCACTCAGGTTGAGGAAATCTCAAATGAATACCTCAGTTCACAATAATCCCATTACTCTAATTTCCCCCCAAGCGGATAAGAGAATTAAAGCAGAAGCTATAGTCTTACCGCAACTAACAAATATGCTTCCAAGCTATCATATAAATAGCAAGCATTGGCAAAAGGTTTCACACCTAAAGCTAGCAGATCCCAACTGCAACACTTTCGCTCAAATAGACATTCTATTAGGCAGTGATCTCATACCTCAGATAATACTCGAGGGCGTTGAGAAAATTTCAAACAAACTATTGGCACAAAATACTATTTTTGGGTGGATCCTAAGTGGACTAGTTTCGGAACCAGTTACCACCATGACCACTCAAGTTGAGGAAATCTCAAACGAATACCTCAGTTCACAATAATCCCATTACTCTAATTTCCCCCCAAGCGGATAAGAGAATTAAAGCAGAAGCTATAGTCTTACCGCAACTAACAAATATGCTTCCAAGCTATCATATAAATAGCAAGCATTGGCAAAAGGTTTCACACCTAAAGCTAGCAGATCCCAACTGCAACACCCCCGCTCAAATAGACATTCTATTAGGCAGCGATCTCATACCTCAGATAATACTCGAGGGTGTTGAGAAAATTTCAAACAAACTATTGGCACAAAATACTATTTTTGGGTGGATCCTAAGTGGACTAGTTTCGGAAACAGTTACCACCATGACCACTCAGGTTGAGGAAATCTCAAATGAATACCTCAATTTCAAACAAACTATTGGCACAAAATACTATTCTTGGGTGGATCCTAAGTGTACTAGTTTCGGAACCAGTTACCACCATGACCACTCAGGTTGAGGAAATCTCAAACGAATACCTCAGTTCACAATAATCCCATTACTCTAATTTCCCCCCAAGCGGATAAGAGAATTAAAGCAGAAGCTATAGTCTTACCGCAACTAACAAATATGCTTCCAAGCTATCACATAAATAGCAAGCATTGGCAAAAGCTTTCAAACCTAAAGCTAGCAGATCCTAACTGCAACACCTCCGCTCAAATAGACATTCTATTAGGCAGCCATCTCATACCTCAGATAATACTCGAGGGTGTTGAGAAAATTTCAAACAAACTATTGGCACAAAATACTATTTTTGGGTGGATCCTAAGTGGACTAGTTTCGGAACCAGTTACCACCATGACCACTCAGGTTGAGGAAATCTCAAACGAATACCAGAGTTCACAATAATCCCATTACTCTAATTTCCCCCCCTGCGGATAAGAGAATTAAAGCAGAAGCTATAGTCTTACCGCAACTAACAAATATGCTTCCAAGCTATCATATAAATAGCAAGCATTGGCAAAAGGTTTCACACCTAAAGCTAGCAGATCCCAACTGCAACACCCCCGCTCAAATAGACATTCTATTAGGCAGCGATCTCATACCTCAGATAATACTCGAGGGTGTTGAGAAAATTTCAAACAAACTATTGGCACAAAATACTATTTTTGGGTGGATCCTAAGTGGACTAGTTTCGGAACCAGTTACCACCATGACCACTCAGGTTGAGGAAATCTCAAACGAATACCTCAGTTCACAATAATCCCATTACTCTAATTTCCCCCCAAGCGGATAAGAGAATTAAAGCAGAAGCTATAGTCTTACCGCAACTAACAAATATGCTTCCAAGCTATCATATAAATAGCAAGCATTGGCAAAAGGTTTCACACCTAAAGCTAGCAGATCCCAACTGCAACACTCCCGCTCAAATAGACATTCTATTAGGCAGCGATCTCATACCTCAGATAATACTTGAGGGTGTTGAGAAAATTTCAAACAAACTATTGGCACAAAATACTATTTTTGGGTGGATCCTAAGTTTACTAGTTTCGGAACCAGTTACCACCATGTCCACTCAGGTTGAGGAAATCTCAAACGAATACCTCAGTTCACAATAACTCCATTACTCTAATTTACCTCCAAGCGGATAAGAGAATTAAAGCAGAAGCTATAGTCTTACCGCAACTAACAACTATGCTCCCAAGCTATCATATAAATAGCAAGCATTGGCAAAAGGTTTCACACCTAAAGCTAGCAGATCCCAACTGCAACACCCCCGCTCAAATAGACATTCTATTAGGCAGCGATCACATACCTCAGATAATACTCGAGGGTGTTGAGAAAATTTCAAACAAACTATTCGCACAAAATACTATTTTTGGGTGGATCCTAAGTGGACTAGTTTCGGAAACAGTTACCACCATGACCACTCAGGTTGAGGAAATCTCAAATGAATACCTCAATTTCAAACAAACTATTGGCACAAAATACTATTTTTTGGTGGATCCTAAGTGGACTAGTTTCGGAACCAGTTACCACCATGACCACTCAGGTTGAGGAAATCTCAAACGAATACCTCAGTTCACAATAACTCCATTACTCTAATTTACCTCCAAGCGGATAAGAGAATTAAAGCAGAAGCTATAGTCTTACCGCAACTAACAACTATGCTCCCAAGCTATCATATAAATAGCAAGCATTGGCAAAAGGTTTCACACCTAAAGCTAGCAGATCCCAACTGCAACACCCCCGCTCAAATAGACATTCTATTAGGCAGCGATCTCATACCTCAGATAATACTCGAGGGTGTTGAGAAAATTTCAAACAAACAATTGGCACAAAATACTATTTTTGGGTGGATCCTAAGTGGACTAGTTTCGGAACCAGTTACCACCATGACCACTCAGGTTGAGGAAATCTCAAACGAATACCTCAGTTCACAATAATCCCATTACTCTAATTTCCCCCCAAGCGGATAAGAGAATTAAAGCAGAAGCTATAGTCTTACCGCAACTAACAACTATGCTCCCAAGCTATCATATAAATAGCAAGCATTGGCAAAAGGTTTCACACCTAAAGCTAGCAGATCCCAACTGCAACACCCCCGCTCAAATAGACATTCTATTAGGCAGCGATCACATACCTCAGATAATACTCGAGGGTGTTGAGAAAATTTCAAACAAACTATTCGCACAAAATACTATTTTTGGGTGGATCCTAAGTGGACTAGTTTCGGAAACAGTTACCACCATGACCACTCAGGTTGAGGAAATCTCAAATGAATACCTCAATTTCAAACAAACTATTGGCACAAAATACTATTTTTGGGTGGATCCTAAGTGGACTAGTTTCGGAACCAGTTACCACCATGACCACTCAGGTTGAGGAAATCTCAAACGAATACCTCAGTTCACAATAATCCCATTACTCTAATTTCCCCCCAAGCGGATAAGAGAATTAAAGCAGAAGCTATAGTCTTACCGCAACTAACAAATATGCTTCCAAGCTATCATATAAATAGCAAGCATTGGCAAAAGGTTTCACACCTAAAGCTAGCAGATGCCAACTGCAACACCCCCGCTCAAATAGACATTCTATTAGGCAGCCATCTCATACCTCAGATAATACTCGAGGGTGTTAAGAAAATTTCAAACAAACTATTGGCACAAAATACTATTTTTGGGTGGATCCTAAGTGGACTAGTTTCGGAACCAGTTACCACCATGACCACTCAAGTTGAGGAAATCTCAAACGAATACCTCAGTTCACAATAATCCCATTACTCTAATTTCCCCCCAAGCGGATAAGAGAATTAAAGCCGAAGCTATAGTCTTACCGCAACTAACAAATATGCTTCCAAGCTATCATATAAATAGCAAGCATTGGCAAAAGGTTTCACACCTAAAGCTAGCAGATGCCAACTGCAACACCCCCGCTCAAATAGACATTCTATTAGGCAGCGATCTCATACCTCAGATAATACTCGAGGGTGTTGAGAAAATTTCAAACAAACTATTGGCACAAAATACTATTTTTGGGTGGATCCTAAGTGGACTAGTTTCAGAACCAGTTACCACCATGACCACTCAGGTTGAGGAAATCTGAAACGAATACCTCAGTTCACAATAATCCCATTACTCTAATTTCCCCCCAAGCGGATAAGAGAATTAAAGCAGAAGCTATAGTCTTACCGCAACTAACAAATATGCTTCCAAGCTATCATATAAATAGCAAGCATTGGCAAAAGGTTTCACACCTAAAGCTAGCAGATCCCAACTGCAACACTTTCGCTCAAATAGACATTCTATTAGGCAGTGATCTCATACCTCAGATAATACTCGAGGGCGTTGAGAAAATTTCAAACAAACTATTGGCACAAAATACTATTTTTGGGTGGATCCTAAGTGGACTAGTTTCGGAACCAGTTACCACCATGACCACTCAAGTTGAGGAAATCTCAAACGATTACCTCAGTTCACAATAATCCCATTACTCTAATTTCCCCCCAAGCGGATAAGAAAATTAAAGCAGAAGCTATAGTCTTACCGCAACTAACAAATATGCTTCCAAGCTATCATATAAATAGCAAGCATTGGCAAAAGGTTTCACACCTAAAGCTAGCAGATCCCAACTGCAACACTTTCGCTCAAATAGACATTCTATTAGGCAGTGATCTCATACCTCAGATAATACTCGAGGGCGTTGAGAAAATTTCAAACAAACTATTGGCACAAAATACTATTTTTGGGTGGATCCTAAGTGGACTAGTTTCGGAAACAGTTACCACCATGACCACTCAGGTTGAGGAAATCTCAAATGAATACCTCAATTTCAAACAAACTATTGGCACAAAATACTATTCTTGGGTGGATCCTAAGTGTACTAGTTTCAGAACCAGTTACCACCATGACCACTCAAGTTGAGGAAATCTCAAACGATTACCTCAGTTCACAATAATCCCATTACTCTAATTTCCCCCCAAGCGGATAAGAGAATTAAAGCAGAAGCTATAGTCTTACCGCAACTAACAAATATGCTTCCAAGCTATCACATAAATAGCAAGCATTGGCAAAAGCTTTCAAACCTAAAGCTAGCAGATCCTAACTGCAACACCTCCGCTCAAATAGACATTCTATTAGGCAGCCATCTCATACCTCAGATAATACTCGAGGGTGTTGAGAAAATTTCAAACAAACTATTGGCACAAAATACTATTTTTGGGTGGATCCTAAGTGGACTAGTTTCGGAACCAGTTACCACCATGACCACTCAGGTTGAGGAAATCTCAAACGAATACCAGAGTTCACAATAATCCCATTACTCTAATTTCCCCCCCTGCGGATAAGAGAATTAAAGCAGAAGCTATAGTCTTACCGCAACTAACAAATATGCTTCCAAGCTATCATATAAATAGCAAGCATTGGCAAAAGGTTTCACACCTAAAGCTAGCAGATCCCAACTGCAACACCCCCGCTCAAATAGACATTCTATTAGGCAGCGATCTCATACCTCAGATAATACTCGAGGGTGTTGAGAAAATTTCAAACAAACTATTGGCACAAAATACTATTTTTGGGTGGATCCTAAGTGGACTAGTTTCGGAACCAGTTACCACTATGACCACTCAGGTTGAGGAAATCTCAAACGAATACCTCAGTTCACAATAATCCCATTACTCTAATTTCCCCCCAAGCGGATAAGAGAATTAAAGCAGAAGCTATAGTCTTACCGCAACTAACAAATATGCTTCCAAGCTATCATATAAATAGCAAGCATTGGCAAAAGGTTTCACACCTAAAGCTAGCAGATCCCAACTGCAACACTCCCGCTCAAATAGACATTCTATTAGGCAGCGATCTCATACCTCAGATAATACTTGAGGGTGTTGAGAAAATTTCAAACAAACTATTGGCACAAAATACTATTTTTGGGTGGATCCTAAGTTTACTAGTTTCGGAACCAGTTACCACCATGTCCACTCAGGTTGAGGAAATCTCAAACGAATACCTCAGTTCACAATAACTCCATTACTCTAATTTACCTCCAAGCGGATAAGAGAATTAAAGCAGAAGCTATAGTCTTACCGCAACTAACAAATATGCTTCCAAGCTATCATATAAATAGCAAGCATTGGCAAAAGCTTTCAAACCTAAAGTTAGCAGATCCCAACTGCAACACCTCCGCTCAAATAGACATTCTATTAGGCAGCCATCTCATACCTCAGATAATACTCGAGGGTGTTAAGAAAATTTCAAACAAACTATTGGCACAAAATACTATTTTTGGGTGGATCCTAAGTGGACTAGTTTCGGAACCAGTTACGACCATGACCACTCAGGTTGAGGAAATCTCAAACGAATACCTCAGTTCACAATAATCCCATTACTCTAATTTCCCCCCAAGCGGATAAGAGAATTAAGGCAGAAGCTATATTCTTACCGCAACTAACAAATATGCTTCCAAGCTATCATATAAATAGCAAGCATTGGCAAAAGGTTTCACACCTAAAGCTAGCAGATCCCAACTGCAACACCCCCGCTCAAATAGACATTCTATTAGGCAGCGATCTCATACCTCAGATAATACTCGAGGGTGTTGAGAAAATTTCAAACAAACTATTGGCACAAAATACTATTTTTGGGTGGATCCTAAGTTTACTAGTTTCAGAACCAGTTACCACCATGTCCACTCAGGTTGAGGAAATCTCAAACGAATACCTCAGTTCACATTAACTCCATTACTCTAATTTCCCCCCAAGCGGATAAGAGAATTAAAGCAGAAGCTATAGTCTTACCGCAACTAACAAATATGCTTCCAAGCTATCATATAAATAGCAAGCATTGGCAAAAGCTTTCAAACCTAAAGTTAGCAGATCCCAACTGCAACACCTCCGCTCAAATAGACATTCTATTAGGCAGCCATCTCATACCTCAGATAATACTCGAGGGTGTTAAGAAAATTTCAAACAAACTATTGGCACAAAATACTATTTTTGGGTGGATCCTAAGTGGACTAGTTTCGGAACCAGTTACCACCATGACCACTCAGGTTGAGGAAATCTCAAACGAATACCTCAGTTCACAATAATCCCATTACACTAATTTGCCCCCAAGCGGATAAGAGATTTAAAGCAGAAGCTATAGTCTTACCGCAACTAACAAATATGCTTCCAAGCTATCATATAAATAGCAAGCATTGGCAAAAGCTTTCAAACCTAAAGTTAGCAGATCCCAACTGCAACACCTCCGCTCAAATAGACATTCTATTAGGCAGCCATCTCATACCTCAGATAATACTCGAGGGTGTTAAGAAAATTTCAAACAAACTATTGGCACAAAATACTATTTTTGGGTGGATCCTAAGTGGACTAGTTTCGGAACCAGTTACCACCATGTCCACTCAGGTTGAGGAAATCTCAAACGAATACCTCAGTTCACAATAACTCCATTACTCTAATTTCCCCCCAAGCGGATAAGAGAATTAAAGCAGAAGCTATAGTCTTACCGCAACTAACAAATATGCTTCCAAGCTATCATATAAATAGCAAGCATTGGCAAAAGCTTTCAAACCTAAAGTTAGCAGATCCCAACTGCAACACCTCCGCTCAAATAGACATTCTATTAGGCAGCCATCTCATACCTCAGATAATACTCGAGGGTGTTAAGAAAATTTCAAACAAACTATTGGCACAAAATACTATTTTTGGGTGGATCCTAAGTGGACTAGTTTCGGAACCAGTTACCACCATGACCACTCAGGTTGAGGAAATCTCAAACGAATACCTCAGTTCACAATAATCCCATTACTCTAATTTCCCCCCAAGCGGATAAGAGAATTAAAGCAGAAGCTATAGTCTTACCGCAACTAACAACTATGCTTCCAAGCTATCATATAAATAGCAAGCATTGGCAAAAGGTTTCACACCTAAAGCTAGCAGATGCCAACTGCAACACCTCCGCTCAAATAGACATTCTATTAGGCAGCGATCTCATACCTCAGATAATACTCGAGGGTGTTGAGAAAATTTCAAACAAACTATTGGCACAAAATACTATTTTTGGGTGGATCCTAAGTGGACTAGTTTCGAAACCAGTTACCACCATGACCACTCAGGTTGAGGAAATCTCAAACGAATACCTCAGTTCACAATAATCCCATTACTCTAATTTCCCCCCAAGCGGATAAGAGAATTAAGGCAGAAGCTATATTCTTACCGCAACTAACAAATATGCTTCCAAGCTATCACATAAATAGCAAGCATTGGCAAAAGGTTTCACACCTAAAGCTAGCAGATCCCAACTGCAACACCCCCGCTCAAATAGACATTCTATTAGGCAGCGATCTCATACCTCAGATAATACTCGAGGGTGTTGAGAAAATTTCAAACAAACTATTCGCACAAAATACTAAATTTGGGTGGATCCTAAGTGGACTAGTTTCGAAAACAGTTACCACCATGACCACTCAGGTTGAGGAAATCTCAAATGAATACCTCAATTTCAAACAAACTATTGGCACAAAATACTATTTTTGGGTGGATCCTAAGTGGACTAGTTTCGGAACCAGTTACCACCATGACCACTCAGGTTGAGGAAATCTCAAACGAATACCTCAGTTCACAATAATCCCATTACTCTAATTTCCCCCCAAGCGGATAAGAGAATTAAAGCCGAAGCTATAGTCTTACCGCAACTAACAAATATGCTTCCAAGCTATCATATAAATAGCAAGCATTGGCAAAAGGTTTCACACCTAAAGCTAGCAGATGCCAACTGCAACACCCCCGCTCAAATAGACATTCTATTAGGCAGCGATCTCATACCTCAGATAATACTCGAGGGTGTTGAGAAAATTTCAAACAAACTATTGGCACAAAATACTATTTTTGGGTGGATCCTAAGTGGACTAGTTTCAGAACCAGTTACCACCATGACCACTCAGGTTGAGGAAATCTGAAACGAATAGCTCAGTTCACAATAATCCCATTACTCTAATTTCCCCCCAAGCGGATAAGAGAATTAACGCAGAAGCTATAGTCTTACCGCAACTAACAAATATGCTTCCAAGCTATCATATAAATAGCAAGCATTGGCAAAAGGTTTCACACCTAAAGCCAGCAGATCCCAACTGCAACACTTTCGCTCAAATAGACATTCTATTAGGCAGTGATCTCATACCTCAGATAATACTCGAGGGCGTTGAGAAAATTTCAAACAAACTATTGGCACAAAATACTATTTTTGGGTGGATCCTAAGTGGACTAGTTTCGGAACCAGTTACCACCATGACCACTCAAGTTGAGGAAATCTCAAACGAATACCTCAGTTCACAATAATCCCATTACTATAATTTCCCCCCAAGCGGATAAGAGAATTAAAGCAGAAGCTATAGTCTTACCGCAACTAACAAATATGCTTCCAAGCTATCATATAAATAGCAAGCATTGGCAAAAGGTTTCACACCTAAAGCTAGCAGATCCCAACTGCAACACCCCCGCTCAAATAGACATTCTATTAGGCAGCGATCTCATACCTCAGATAATACTCGAGGGTGTTGAGAAAATTTCAAACAAACTATTGGCACAAAATACTATTTTTGGGTGGATCCTAAGTGGACTAGTTTCGGAACCAGTTACCACCATGACCACTCAAGTTGAGGAAATCTCAAACGAATACCTCAGTTCACAATAATCCCATTACTCTAATTTCCCCCCAAGCGGATAAGAGAATTAAAGCAGAAGCTATAGTCTTACCGCAACTAACAAATATGCTTCCAAGCTATCATATAAATAGCAAGCATTGGCAAAAGGTTTCACACCTAAAGCTAGCAGATCCCAACTGCAACACCCCCGCTCAAATAGACATTCTATTAGGCAGCGATCTCATACCTCAGATAATACTCGAGGGCGTTGAGAAAATTTCAAACAAACTATTGGCACAAAATACTATTTTTGGGTGGATCCTAAGTGGACTAGTTTCGGAACCAGTTACCACCATGACCACTCAAGTTGAGGAAATCTCAAACGAATACCTCAGTTCACAATAATCCCATTACTCTAATTTCCCCCCAAGCGGATAAGAGAATTAAAGCAGAAGCTATAGTCTTACCGCAACTAACAAATATGCTTCCAAGCTATCATATAAATAGCAAGCATTGGCAAAAGCTTTCAAACCTAAAGTTAGCAGATCCCAACTGCAACACCTCCGCTCAAATAGACATTCTATTAGGCAGCCATCTCATACCTCAGATAATACTCGAGGGTGTTAAGAAAATTTCAAACAAACTATTGGCACAAAATACTATTTTTGGGTGGATCCTAAGTGGACTAGTTTCGGAACCAGTTACCACCATGTCCACTCAGGTTGAGGAAATCTCAAACGAATACCTCAGTTCACAATAACTCCATTACTCTAATTTCCCCCCAAGCGGATAAGAGAATTAAAGCAGAAGCTATAGTCTTACCGCAACTAACAAATATGCTTCCAAGCTATCATATAAATAGCAAGCATTGGCAAAAGCTTTCAAACCTAAAGTTAGCAGATCCCAACTGCAACACCTCCGCTCAAATAGACATTCTATTAGGCAGCCATCTCATACCTCAGATAATACTCGAGGGTGTTAAGAAAATTTCAAACAAACTATTGGCACAAAATACTATTTTTGGGTGGATCCTAAGTGGACTAGTTTCGGAACCAGTTACCACCATGACCACTCAGGTTGAGGAAATCTCAAACGAATACCTCAGTTCACAATAATCCCATTACTCTAATTTCCCCCCAAGCGGATAAGAGAATTAAAGCAGAAGCTATAGTCTTACCGCAACTAACAACTATGCTTCCAAGCTATCATATAAATAGCAAGCATTGGCAAAAGGTTTCACACCTAAAGCTAGCAGATGCCAACTGCAACACCTCCGCTCAAATAGACATTCTATTAGGCAGCGATCTCATACCTCAGATAATACTCGAGGGTGTTGAGAAAATTTCAAACAAACTATTGGCACAAAATACTATTTTTGGGTGGATCCTAAGTGGACTAGTTTCGAAACCAGTTACCACCATGACCACTCAGGTTGAGGAAATCTCAAACGAATACCTCAGTTCACAATAATCCCATTACTCTAATTTCCCCCCAAGCGGATAAGAGAATTAAGGCAGAAGCTATATTCTTACCGCAACTAACAAATATGCTTCCAAGCTATCATATAAATAGCAAGCATTGGCAAAAGGTTTCACACCTAAAGCTAGCAGATCCCAACTGCAACACCCCCGCTCAAATAGACATTCTATTAGGCAGCGATCTCATACCTCAGATAATACTCGAGGGTGTTGAGAAAATTTCAAACAAACTATTCGCACAAAATACTATTTTTGGGTGGATCCTAAGTGGACTAGTTTCGAAAACAGTTACCACCATGACCACTCAGGTTGAGGAAATCTCAAATGAATACCTCAATTTCAAACAAACTATTGGCACAAAATACTATTTTTGGGTGGATCCTAAGTGGACTAGTTTCGGAACCAGTTACCACCATGACCACTCAGGTTGAGGAAATCTCAAACGAATACCTCAGTTCACAATAATCCCATTACTCTAATTTCCCCCCAAGCGGATAAGAGAATTAAAGCCGAAGCTATAGTCTTACCGCAACTAACAAATATGCTTCCAAGCTATCATATAAATAGCAAGCATTGGCAAAAGGTTTCACACCTAAAGCTAGCAGATGCCAACTGCAACACCCCCGCTCAAATAGACATTCTATTAGGCAGCGATCTCATACCTCAGATAATACTCGAGGGTGTTGAGAAAATTTCAAACAAACTATTGGCACAAAATACTATTTTTGGGTGGATCCTAAGTGGACTAGTTTCAGAACCAGTTACCACCATGACCACTCAGGTTGAGGAAATCTGAAACGAATAGCTCAGTTCACAATAATCCCATTACTCTAATTTCCCCCCAAGCGGATAAGAGAATTAACGCAGAAGCTATAGTCTTACCGCAACTAACAAATATGCTTCCAAGCTATCATATAAATAGCAAGCATTGGCAAAAGGTTTCACACCTAAAGCCAGCAGATCCCAACTGCAACACTTTCGCTCAAATAGACATTCTATTAGGCAGTGATCTCATACCTCAGATAATACTCGAGGGCGTTGAGAAAATTTCAAACAAACTATTGGCACAAAATACTATTTTTGGGTGGATCCTAAGTGGACTAGTTTCGGAACCAGTTACCACCATGACCACTCAAGTTGAGGAAATCTCAAACGAATACCTCAGTTCACAATAATCCCATTACTCTAATTTCCCCCCAAGCGGATAAGAGAATTAAAGCAGAAGCTATAGTCTTACCGCAACTAACAAATATGCTTCCAAGCTATCATATAAATAGCAAGCATTGGCAAAAGGTTTCACACCTAAAGCTAGCAGATCCCAACTGCAACACCCCCGCTCAAATAGACATTCTATTAGGCAGCGATCTCATACCTCAGATAATACTCGAGGGTGTTGAGAAAATTTCAAACAAACTATTGGCACAAAATACTATTTTTGGGTGGATCCTAAGTGGACTAGTTTCGGAAACAGTTACCACCATGACCACTCAGGTTGAGGAAATCTCAAATGAATACCTCAATTTCAAACAAACTATTGGCACAAAATACTATTCTTGGGTGGATCCTAAGTGGACTAGTTTCGGAACCAGTTACCACCATGACCACTCAGGTTGAGGAAATCTCAAACGAATACCTCAGTTCACAATAATCCCATTACTCTAATTTCCCCCCAAGCGGATAAGAGAATTAAAGCAGAAGCTATAGTCTTACCGCAACTAACATATATGCTTCCAAGCTATCACATAAATAGCAAGCATTGGCAAAAGCTTTCAAACCTTAAGCTAGCAGATCCTAACTGCAACACCTCCGCTCAAATAGACATTCTATTAGGCAGCCATCTCATACCTCAGATAATACTCGAGGGTGTTGAGAAAATTTCAAACAAACTATTGGCACAAAATACTATTTTTGGGTGGATCCTAAGTGGACTAGTTTCGGAACCAGTTACCACCATGACCACTCAGGTTGAGGAAATCTCAAACGAATACCAGAGTTCACAATAATCCCATTACTCTAATTTCCCCCCCTGCGGATAAGAGAATTAAAGCAGAAGCTATAGTCTTACCGCAACTAACAAATATGCTTCCAAGCTATCATATAAATAGCAAGCATTGGCAAAAGGTTTCACACCTAAAGCTAGCAGATCCCAACTGCAACACCCCCGCTCAAATAGACATTCTATTAGGCAGCGATCTCATACCTCAGATAATACTCGAGGGTGTTGAGCAAATTTCAAACAAACTATTGGCACAAAATACTATTTTTGGGTGGATCCTAAGTGGACTAGTTTCGGAACCAGTTACCACCATGACCACTCAGGTTGAGGAAATCTCAAACGAATACCTCAGTTCACAATAATCCCATTACTCTAATTTCCCCCCAAGCGGATAAGAGAATTAAAGCAGAAGCTATAACCTTACTGCAACTAACAAATATGCTTCCAAGCTATCATATAAATAGCAAGCATTGGCAAAAGGTTTCACACCTAAAGCTAGCAGATGCCAACTGCAACACCCCCGCTGAAATAGACATTCTATTAGGCAGCGATCTCATACCTCAGATAATACTCGAGGGTGTTAAGAAAATTTCAAACAAACTATTGGCACAAAATACTATTTTTGGGTGGATCCTAAGTGGACTAGTTTCGGAACCAGTTACCACCATGACCACTCAGGTTGAGGAAATCTCAAACGAATACCTCAGTTCACAATAATCCCATTACTCTAATTTCCCCCCAAGCGGATAAGAGAATTAAAGCAGAAGCTATAGTCTTACCGCAACTAACAAATATGCTTCCAAGCTATCATATAAATAGCAAGCATTGGAAAAAACTTTCACACCTAAAGCTAGCAGATCCCAACTGCAACACCTCCGCTCAAATAGACATTCTATTAGGCAGCGATCTCATACCTCAGATAATACTCGAGGGTGTTGAGAAAATTTCAAACAAACTATTGGCACAAAATACTATTTTAGGGTGGATCCTAAGTGGACTAGTTTCGGAACCAGTTACCACCATGACCACTCAGGTTCAGGAAATCTCAAACGAATACCTCAGTTCACAATAATCCCATTACTCTAATTTCCCCCCAAGCGGATAAGAGAATTAAAGCAGAAGCTATAGTCTTACCGCAACTAAAAAATATGCTTCCAAGCTATCATATAAATAGCAAGCATTGGCAAAAGCTTTCACACCTAAAGCTAGCAGATGCCAACTGCAACACCCCCGCTCAAATAGACATTCTATTAGGCAGCGATCTCATACCTCAGATAATACTCCCATTACTCTAATGGGAACAGTTACCACCATGACCACTCAGGTTGAGGAAATCTCAAATGAATACCTCAATTTCAAACAAACTATTGGCACAAAATACTATTCTTGGGTGGATCCTAAGTGGACTAGTTTCGGAACCAGTTACCACCATGACCACTCAGGTTGAGGAAATCTCAATCGAATACCTCAGTTCACAATAATCCCATTACTCTAATTTCCCCCCAAGCGGATAAGAGAATTAAAGCAGAAGCTATAGTCTTACCGCAACTAACAAATATGCTTCCAAGCTATCACATAAATAGCAAGCATTGGCAAAAGCTTTCAAACCTAAAGCTAGCAGATCCTAACTGCAACACCTCCGCTCAAATAGACATTCTATTAGGCAGCCATCTCATACCTCAGATAATACTCGAGGGTGTTGAGAAAATTTCAAACAAACTATTGGCACAAAATACTATTTTTGGATGGATCCTAAGTGGACTAGTTTCGGAACCAGTTACCACCATGACCACTCAGGTTGAGGAAATCTCAAACGAATACCAGAGTTCACAATAATCCCATTACTCTAATTTCCCCCCCTGCGGATAAGAGAATTAAAGCAGAAGCTATAGTCTTACCGCAACTAACAAATATGCTTCCAAGCTATCATATAAATAGCAAGCATTGGCAAAAGGTTTCACACCTAAAGCTAGCAGATCCCAACTGCAACACTTTCGCTCAAATAGACATTCTATTAGGCAGAGATCTCATACCTCAGATAATACTCGAGGGTGTTGAGAAAATTTCAAACAAACTATTGGCACAAAATACTATTTTTGGGTGGATCCTAAGTGGACTAGTTTCGGAAACAGTTACCACCATGACCACTCAGGTTGAGGAAATCTCAAATGAATACCTCAATTTCAAACAAACTATTGGCACAAAATACTATTCTTGGGTGGATCCTAAGTGGACTAGTTTCGGAACCAGTTACCACCATGACCACTCAGGTTGAGGAAATCTCAAACGAATACCTCAGTTCACAATAATCCCATTACTCTAATTTCCCCCCAAGCGGATAAGAGAATTAAAGCAGAAGCTATAGTCTTACCGCAACTAACAAATATGCTTCCAAGCTATCATATAAATAGCGAGCATTGGCAAAAGGTTTCACACCTAAAGCTAGCAGATGCCAACTGCAACACCCCCGCTCAAATAGACATTCTATTAGGCAGAGATCTCATACCTCAGATAATACTCGAGGGTGTTGAGAAAATTTCAAACAAACTATTGGCACAAAATACTATTTTTGGGTGGATCCTAAGTGGACTAGTTTCGGAACCAGTTACCACCATGACCACTCAAGTTGAGGAAATCTCAAACGAATACCTCAGTTCACAATAATCCCATTACTCTAATTTCCCCCCAAGCGGATAAGAGAAT
The DNA here is from genome assembly GCF_042242935.1 of Bactrocera oleae. NCBI lineage: Eukaryota > Metazoa > Arthropoda > Insecta > Diptera > Tephritidae > Bactrocera > Bactrocera oleae. The sequence goes on along the minus strand of NC_091541.1, from coordinate 10,857,590 downwards.
TAAAGCAGAAGCTATAGTCTTACCGCAACTAACAAATATGCTTCCAAGCTATCATATAAATAGCAAGCATTGGCAAAAGGTTTCACACCTAAAGCTAGCAGATGCCAACTGCAACACCCCCGCTCAAATAGACATTCTATTAGGCAGTGATCTCATACCTCAGATAATACTCGAGGGCGTTGAGAAAATTTCAAACAAACTATTGGCACAAAATACTATTTTTGGGTGGATCCTAAGTGGACTAGTTTCGGAACCAGTTACCACCATGACCACTCAAGTTGAGGAAATCTCAAACGAATACCTCAGTTCACAATAATCCCATTACTCTAATTTCCCCCCAAGCGGATAAGAGAATTAAAGCAGAAGCTATAGTCTTACCGCAACTAACAAATATGCTTCCAAGCTATCATATAAATAGCAAGCATTGGCAAAAGGTTTCACACCTAAAGCTAGCAGATCCCAACTGCAACACCCCCACTCAAATAGACATTCTATTAGGCAGCGATCTCATACCTCAGATAATACTCGAGGGTGTTGAGAAAATTTCAAACAAACTATTGGCACAAAATACTATTTTTGGGTGGATCCTAAGTGGACTAGTTTCGGAAACAGTTACCACCATGATCACTCAGGTTGAGGAAATCTCAAATGAATACCTCAATTTCAAACAAACTATTGGCACAAAATACTATTCTTGGGTGGATCCTAAGTGGACTAGTTTCGGAACCAGTTACCACCATGACCACTCAGGTTGAGGAAATCTTAAACGAATACCTCAGTTCACAATAATCCCATTACTCTAATTTCCCCCCAAGCGGATAAGAGAATTAAAGCAGAAGCTATAGTCTTACCGCAACTAACAAATATGCTTCCAAGCTATCACATAAATAGCAAGCATTGGCAAAAGCTTTCAAACCTAAAGCTAGCAGATCCTAACTGCAACACCTCCGCTCAAATAGACATTCTATTAGGCAGCCATCTCATACCTCAGATAATACTCGAGGGTGTTGAGAAAATTTCAAACAAACTATTGGCACAAAATACTATTTTTGGGTGGATCCTAAGTGGACTAGTTTCGGAACCAGTTACCACCATGACCACTCAGGTTGAGGAAATCTCAAACGAATACCTCAGTTCACAATAATCCCATTACTCTAATTTCCCCCCAAGCGGATAAGAGAATTAAAGCAGAAGCTATAGTCTTACCGCAACTAACAAATATGCTTCCAAGCTATCATATAAATAGCAAGCATTGGCAAAAGGTTTCACACCTAAAGCTAGCAGATCCCAACTGCAACACCCCCGCTCAAATAGACATTCTATTAGGCAGCGATCTCATACCTCAGATAATACTCGAGGGTGTTGAGAAAATTTCAAACAAACTATTGGCACAAAATACTATTTTTGGGTGGATCCTAAGTGGACTAGTTTCGGAAACAGTTACCACCATGACCACTCAGGTTGAGGAAATCTCAAATGAATACCTCAATTTCAAACAAACTATTGGCACAAAATACTATTCTTGGGTGGATCCTAAGTGGACTAGTTTCGGAACCAGTTACCACCATGACCACTCAGGTTGAGGAAATCTCAAACGAATACCTCAGTTCACAATAATCCTATTACTCTAATTTCCCCCCAAGCGGATAAGAGAATTAAAGCAGAAGCTATAGTCTTACCGCAACTAACAAATATGCTTCCAAGCTATCATATAAATAGCAAGCATTGGCAAAAGGTTTCACACCTAAAGCTAGCAGATCCCAACTGCAACACCCCCGCTCAAATAGACATTCTATTAGGCAGCGATCTCATACCTCAGATAATACTCGAGGGTGTTGAGAAAATTACAAACAAACTATTGGCTCAAAATACTATTTTTGGGTGGATCCTAAGTGGACTAGTTTCGGAAACAGTTACCACCATGACCACTCAGGTTGAGGAAATCTCAAATGAATACCTCAATTTCAAACAAACTATTGGCACAAAATACTATTCTTGGGTGGATCCTAAGTGGACTAGTTTCGGAACCAGTTACCACCATGACCACTCAGGTTGAGGAAATCTCAAACGAATACCTCAGTTCACAATAATCCCATTACTCTAATTTCCCCCCAAGCGGATAAGAGAATTAAAGCAGAAGCTATAGTCTTACCGCAACTAACAAATATGCTTCCAAGCTATCATATAAATAGCAAGCAATGGCAAAAGGTTTCACACCTAAAGCTAGCAGATCCCAACTGCAACACCCCCGCTCAAATAGACATTCTATTAGGCAGCGATCTCATACCTCAGATAATACTCGAGGGTGTTGAGAAAATTTCAAACAAACTATTGGCACAAAATACTATTTTTGGGTGGATCCTAAGTGGACTAGTTTCGGAAACAGTTACCACCATGACCACTCAGGTTGAGGAAATCTCAAATGAATACCTCAATTTCAAACAAACTATTGGCACAAAATACTATTCTTGGGTGGATCCTAAGTGGACTAGTTTCGGAACCAGTTACCACCATGACCACTCAGGTTGAGGAAATTTCAAACGAATACCTCAGTTCACAATAATCCCATTACTCTAATTTCCCCCCAAGCGGATAAGAGAATTAAAGCAGAAGCTATAGTCTTACCGCAACTAACAAATATGCTTCCAAGCTATCACATAAATAGCAAGCATTGGCAAAAGCTTTCAAACCTAAAGCTAGCAGATCCTAACTGCAACACCTCCGCTCAAATAGACATTCTATTAGGCAGCCATCTCATACCTCAGATAATACTCGAGGGTGTTGAGAAAATTTCAAACAAACTATTGGCACAAAATACTATTTTTGGATGGATCCTAAGTGGACTAGTTTCGGAACCAGTTACCACCATGACCACTCAGGTTGAGGAAATCTCAAACGAATACCTCAGTTCACAATAATCCCATTACTCTAATTTCCCCCCCTGCGGATAAGAGAATTAAAGCAGAAGCTATAGTCTTACCGCAACTAACAAATATGCTTCCAAGCTATCATATAAATAGCAAGCATTGGCAAAAGGTTTCACACCTAAAGCTAGCAGATCCCAACTGCAACACCCCCGCTCAAATAGACATTCTATTAGGCAGCGATCTCATACCTCAGATAATACTCGAGGGTGTTGAGAAAATTTCAAACAAACTATTGGCACAAAATACTATTTTTGGGTGGATCCTAAGTGGACTAGTTTCGGAAACAGTTACCACCATGACCACTCAGGTTGAGGAAATCTCAAATGAATACCTCAATTTCAAACAAACTATTGGCACAAAATACTATTCTTGGGTGGATCCTAAGTGGACTAGTTTCGGAACCAGTTACCACCATGACCACTCAGGTTGAGGAAATCTCAAACGAATACCTCAGTTCACAATAATCCCATTACTCTAATTTCCCCCCAAGCGGATAAGAGAATTAAAGCAGAAGCTATAGTCTTACCGCAACTAACAAATATGCTTCCAAGCTATCACATAAATAGCAAGCATTGGCAAAAGCTTTCAAACCTAAAGCTAGCAGATCCTAACTGCAACACCTCCGCTCAAATAGACATTCTATTAGGCAGCCATCTCATACCTCAGATAATACTCGAGGGTGTTGAGAAAATTTCAAACAAACTATTGGCACAAAATACTATTTTAGGGTGGATCCTAAGTGGACTAGTTTCGGAACCAGTTACCACCATGACCACTCAGGTTGAGGAAATCTCAAACGAATACCTCAGTTCACAATAATCCCATTACTCTAATTTTCCCCCCAAGCGGATAAGAGAATTAAAGCAGAAGCTATAGTCTTACCGCAACTAACAAATATGCTTCCAAGCTATCATATAAATAGCAAGCATTGGCAAAAGGTTTCACACCTAAAGCTAGCAGATCCCAACTGCAACACTTTCGCTCAAATAGACATTCTATTAGGCAGTGATCTCATACCTCAGATAATACTCGAGGGCGTTGAGAAAATTTCAAACAAACTATTGGCACAAAATACTATTTTTGGGTGGATCCTAAGTGGACTAGTTTCGGAACCAGTTACCACCATGACCACTCAAGTTGAGGAAATCTCAAACGAATACCTCAGTTCACAATAATCCCATTACTCTAATTTCCCCCCAAGCGGATAAGAGAATTAAAGCAGAAGCTATAGTCTTACCGCAACTAACAAATATGCTTCCAAGCTATCATATAAATAGCAAGCATTGGCAAAAGGTTTCACACCTAAAGCTAGCAGATCCCAACTGCAACACCCCCGCTCAAATAGACATTCTATTAGGCAGCGATCTCATACCTCAGATAATACTCGAGGGTGTTGAGAAAATTTCAAACAAACTATTGGCACAAAATACTATTTTTGGGTGGATCCTAAGTGGACTAGTTTCGGAAACAGTTACCACCATGACCACTCAGGTTGAGGAAATCTCAAATGAATACCTCAATTTCAAACAAACTATTGGCACAAAATACTATTCTTGGGTGGATCCTAAGTGGACTAGTTTCGGAACCAGTTACCACCATGACCACTCAGGTTGAGGAAATCTTAAACGAATACCTCAGTTCACAATAATCCCATTACTCTAATTTCCCCCCAAGCGGATAAGAGAATTAAAGCAGAAGCTATAGTCTTACCGCAACTAACAAATATGCTTCCAAGCTATCACATAAATAGCAAGCATTGGCAAAAGCTTTCAAACCTAAAGCTAGCAGATCCTAACTGCAACACCTCCGCTCAAATAGACATTCTATTAGGCAGCCATCTCATACCTCAGATAATACTCGAGGGTGTTGAGAAAATTTCAAACAAACTATTGGCACAAAATACTATTTTTGGGTGGATCCTAAGTGGACTAGTTTCGTAACCAGTTACCACCATGACCACTCAGGTTGAGGAAATCTCAAACGAATACCTCAGTTCACAATAATCGCATTACTCTAATTTCCCCCCAAGCGGATAAGAGAATTAAAGCAGAAGCTATAACCTTACTGCAACTAACAAATATGCTTCCAAGCTATCATATAAATAGCAAGCATTGGCAAAAGGTTTCACACCTTAAGCTAGCAGATCCCAACTGCAACACCCCCGCTCAAATAGACATTCTATTAGGCAGCGATCTCATACCTCAGATAATGCTCGAGGGTGTTGAGAAAATTTCAAACAAACTATTGGCACAAAATACTATTTTTGGGTGGATCCTAAGTGGACTAGTTTCGGAACCAGTTACCACCATGACCACTCAGGTTGAGGAAATCTCAAACGAATACCTCAGTTCACAATAATCCCATTACTCTAATTTCCCCCCAAGCGGATAAGAGAGTTAAAGCAGAAGCTATAACCTTACTGCAACTAACAAATATGCTTCCAAGCTATCATATAAATAGCAAGCATTGGCAAAAGGTTTCACACCTAAAGCTAGCAGATGCCAACTGCAACACCCCCGCTGAAATAGACATTCTATTAGGCAGCGATCTCATACCTCAGATAATACTCGAGGGTGTTAAGAAAATTTCAAACAAACTATTGGCACAAAATACTATTTTTGGGTGGATCCTAAGTGGACTAGTTTCGGAACCAGTTACCACCATGACCACTTAGGTTGAGGAAATCTCAAACGAATACCTCAGTTCACAATAATCCCATTACTCTAATTTCCCCCCAAGCGGATAAGAGAATTAAAGCAGAAGCTATAGTCTTACCGCAACTAACAAATATGCTTCCAAGCTATCATATAAATAGCAAGCATTGGCAAAAGCTTTCACACCTAAAGCTAGCAGATCCCAACTGCAACACCTCCGCTCAAATAGACATTCTATTAGGCAGCGATCTCATACCTCAGATAATACTCGAGGGTGTTGAGAAAATTTCAAACAAACTATTGGCACAAAATACTATTTTAGGGTGGATCCTAAGTGGACTAGTTTCGGAACCAGTTACCACCATGACCACTCAGGTTGAGGAAATCTCAAACGAATACCTCAGTTCACAATAATCCCATTACTCTAATTTCCCCCCAAGCGGATAAGAGAATTAAAGCAGAAGCTATAGTCTTACCGCAACTAACAAATATGCTTCCAAGCTATCATATAAATAGCAAGCATTGGCAAAAGGTTTCACACCTAAAGCTAGCAGATCCCAACTGCAACACCCCCGCTCAAATAGACATTCTATTAGGCAGCGATCTCATACCTCAGATAATGCTCGAGGGTGTTGAGAAAATTTCAAACAAACTATTGGCACAAAATACTATTTTTGGGTGGATCCTAAGTGGACTAGTTTCGGAACCAGTTACCACCATGACCACTCAGGTTGAGGAAATCTCAAACGAATACCTCAGTTCACAATAATCCCATTACTCTAATTTCCCCCCAAGCGGATAAGAGAGTTAAAGCAGAAGCTATAACCTTACTGCAACTAACAAATATGCTTCCAAGCTATCATATAAATAGCAAGCATTGGCAAAAGGTTTCACACCTAAAGCTAGCAGATGCCAACTGCAACACCCCCGCTGAAATAGACATTCTATTAGGCAGCGATCTCATACCTCAGATAATACTCGAGGGTGTTAAGAAAATTTCAAACAAACTATTGGCACAAAATACTATTTTTGGGTGGATCCTAAGTGGACTAGTTTCGGAACCAGTTACCACCATGACCACTTAGGTTGAGGAAATCTCAAACGAATACCTCAGTTCACAATAATCCCATTACTCTAATTTCCCCCCAAGCGGATAAGAGAATTAAAGCAGAAGCTATAGTCTTACCGCAACTAACAAATATGCTTCCAAGCTATCATATAAATAGCAATCATTGGCAAAAGCTTTCACACCTAAAGCTAGCAGATCCCAACTGCAACACCTCCGCTCAAATAGACATTCTATTAGGCAGCGATCTCATACCTCAGATAATACTCGAGGGTGTTGAGAAAATTTCAAACAAACTATTGGCACAAAATACTATTTTAGGGTGGATCCTAAGTGGACTAGTTTCGGAACCAGTTACCACCATGACCACTCAGGTTGAGGAAATCTCAAACGAATACCTCAGTTCACAATAATCCCATTACTCTAATTTCCCCCCAAGCGGATAAGAGAATTAAAGCAGAAGCTATAGTCTTACCGCAACTAACAAATATGCTTCCAAGCTATCATTAAAATAGCAAGCATTGGCAAAAGCTTTCACACCTAAAGCTAGCAGATCCCAACTGCAACACCTCCGCTCAAATAGACATTCTATTAGGCAGCGATCTCATACCTCAGATAATACTCGAGGGTGTTGAGAAAATTTCAAACAAACTATTGGCACAAAATACTATTTTAGGGTGGATCCTAAGTGGACTAATTTCGGAAACAGTTACCACCATGACCACTCAGGTTGAGGAAATCTCAAATGAATACCTCAATTTCAAACAAACTATTGGCACAAAATACTATTTTTGGGTGGATCCTAAGTGGACTAGTTTCGGAACCAGTTACCACCATGACCAATTAGGTTGAGGAAAACTCAAACGAATACCTCAGTTCACAATAATCCCATTACTCTAATTTCCCCCCAAGCGGATAAGAGAATTAAAGCAGAAGCTATAGTCTTACCGCAACTAACAAATATGCTTCCAAGCTATCATATAAATAGCAAGCATTGGCAAAAGGTTTCACACCTAAAGCTAGCAGATCCCAACTGCAACACCCCCGCTCAAATAGACATTCTATTAGCCAGCGATCTCATACCTCAGATAATACTCCAGGGTGTTGAGAAAATTTTAAACAAACTATTGGCACAAAATACTATTTTTGGGTGGATCCTAAGTGGACTAGTTTCGGAAACAGTTACCACCATGACCACTCAGGTTGAGGAAATCTCAAATGAATACCTCAATTTCAAACAAACTATTGGCACAAAATACTATTCTTGGGTGGATCCTAAGTGGACTAGTTTCGGAACCAGTTACCACCGTGACCACCCAGGTTGAGGAAATCTCAAACGAATACCTCAGTTCACAATAATCTTATTACTCTAATTTCCCCCCAAGCGGATAAGAGAATTAAAGCAGAAGCTATAGTCTTACCGCAACTAACAAATATGCTTCCAAGCTATCATATAAATAGCAAGCATTGGCAAAAGGTTTCACACCTAAAGCTAGCAGATCCCAACTGCAACACTTTCGCTCAAATAGACATTCTATTAGGCAGTGATCTCATACCTCAGATAATACTCGAGGGTGTTGAGAAAATTTCAAACAAACTATTGGCACAAAATACTATTTTAGGGTGGATCCTAAGTGGACTAGTTTCGGAACCAGTTACCACCATGACCACTCAGGTTGAGGAAATCTCAAATGAATACCTCAATTTAAATCAAACTATTGGCACAAAATACTATTCTTGGGTGGATCCTAAGTGGACTAGTTTCGGAACCAGTTACCACCATGACCACTCAGGTTGAGGAAATCTCAAACGAATACCTCAGTTTACAATAATCCCATTACTCTAATTTCCCCCCAAGCGGATAAGAGAATTAAAGCAGAAGCTATAGTCTTACCGCAACTAACAAATATGCTTCCAAGCTATCATATAAATAGCAAGCATTGGCAAAAGGTTTCACACCTAAAGCTAGCAGATCCCAACTGCAACACCCCCGCTCAAATAGACATTCTATTAGGCAGCGATCTCATACCTCAGATAATACTCGAGGGTGTTGAGAAAATTTCAAACAAACTATTGGCACAAAATACTATTTTTGGGTGGATCCTAAGTGGACTAGTTTCGGAAACAGTTACCACCATGACCACTCAGGTTGAGGAAATCTCAAATGAATACCTCAATTTCAAACAAACTATTGGCACAAAATACTATTCTTGGGTGGATCCTAAGTGGACTAGTTTCGGAACCAGTTACCACCATGACCACTCAGGTTGAGGAAATCTCAAACGAATACCTCAGTTCACAATAATCCCATTACTCTAATTTCCCCCCAAGCGGATAAGAGAATTAAAGCTGAAGCTATAGTCTTACCGCAACTAACATATATGCTTCCAAGCTATCATATAAATAGCAAGCATTGGCAAAAGGTTTCACACCTAAAGCTAGCAGATCCCAACTGCAACACCCCCGCTCAAATAGACATTCTATTAGGCAGCGATCTCATACCTCAGATAATACTCGAGGGTGTTGAGAAAATTTCAAACAAACTATTGGCACAAAATACTATTTTTGGGTGGATCCTAAGTGGACTAGTTTCGGAAACAGTTACCACCATGACCACTCAGGTTGAGGAAATCTCAAATGAATACCTCAATTTCAAACAAACTATTGGCACAAAATACTATTCTTGGGTGGATCCTAAGTGGACTAGTTTCGGAACCAGTTACCACCATGACCACTCAGGTTGAGGAAATCTCAAACGAATACCTCAGTTCACAATAATCCCATTACTCTAATTTCCCCCCAAGCGGATAAGAGAATTAAAGCAGAAGCTATATTCTTACCGCAACTAACAAATATGCTTCCAAGCTATCATATAAATAGCAAGCATTGGCAAAAGGTTTCACACCTAAAGCTAGCAGATCCCAACTGCAACACCCCCGCTCAAATAGACATTCTATTAGGCAGTGATCTAATACCTCAGATAAAACTCGAGGGCGTTGAGAAAATTTCAAACAAACTATTGGCACAAAATACTATTCTTGGGTGGATCCTAAGTGGACTAGTTTCGGAACCAGTTACCACCATGACCACTCAGGTTGAGGAAATCTCAAACGAATACCTCAGTTCACAATAATCCCATTACTCTAATTTCCCCCCAAGCGGATAAGAGAATTAAAGCAGAAGCTATATTCTTACCGCAACTAACAAATATGCTTCCAAGCTATCATATAAATAGCAAGCATTGGCAAAAGGTTTCACACCTAAAGCTAGCAGATCCCAACTGCAACACCCCCGCTCAAATAGACATTCTATTAGGCGGCGATCTCATACCTCAGATAATACTCGAGGGTGTTGTGAAAATTTCAAACAAACTATTGGCACAAAATACTATTTTTGGGTGGATCCTAAGTGGACTAGTTTCGGAAACAGTTACCACCATGACCACTCAGGTTGAGGAAATCTCAAATGAATACCTCAATTTCAAACAAACTATTGGCACAAAATACTATTCTTGGGTGGATCCTAAGTGGACTAGTTTCGGAACCAGTTACCACCATGACCACTCAGGTTGAGGAAATCTCAAACGAATACCTCAGTTCACAATAATCCCATTACTCTAATTTCCCCCCAAGCGGATAAGAGAATTAAAACAGAAGCTATAGTCTTACCGCAACTAACAAATATGCTTCCAAGCTATCATATAAATAGCAAGCATTGGCAAAAGGTTTCACACCTAAAGCTAGCAGATCCCAACTGCAACACTTTCGCTCAAATAGACATTCTATTAGGCAGTGATCTCATACCTCAGATAATACTCGAGGGTGTTGAGAAAATTTCAAACAAACTATTGGCACAAAATACTATTTTAGGGTGGATCCTAAGTGGACTAGTTTCGGAACCAGTTACCACCATGACCACTCAGGTTGAGGAAATCTCAAACGAATACCTCAGTTCACAATAATCCCATTACTCTAATTTCCCCCCAAGCGGATAAGAGAATTAAAGCAGAAGCTATAGTCTTACCGCAACTAACAAATATGCTTCCAAGCTATCATATAAATAGCAAGCATTGGCAAAAGGTTTCACACCTAAAGCTAGCAGATCCCAACTGCAACACCCCCGCTCAAATAGACATTCTATTAGGCAGCGATCTCATACCTCAGATAATACTCGAGGGTGTTGAGAAAATTTCAAACAAACTATTGGCACAAAATACTATTTTTGGGTGGATCCTAAGTGGACTAGTTTCGGAAACAGTTACCACCATGACCACTCAGGTTGAGGAAATCTCAAATGAATACCTCAATTTCAAACAAACTATTGGCACAAAATACTATTCTTGGGTGGATCCTAAGTGGACTAGTTTCGGAACCAGTTACCACCATGACCACTCAGGTTGAGGAAATCTCAAACGAATACCTCAGTTCACAATAATCCCATTACTCTAATTTCCCCCCAAGCGGATAAGAGAATTAAAGCAGAAGCTATATTCTTACCGCAACTAACAAATATGCTTCCAAGCTATCATATAAATAGCAAGCATTGGCAAAAGGTTTCACACCTAAAGCTAGCAGATCCCAACTGCAACACCCCCGCTCAAATAGACATTCTATTAGGCAGTGATCTAATACCTCAGATAAAACTCGAGGGCGTTGAGAAAATTTCAAACAAACTATTGGCACAAAATACTATTTTTGGGTGGATCCTAAGTGGACTAGTTTCGAACCAGTTACCACCATGACCACTCAGGTTGAGGAAATCTCAAACGAATACCTCAGTTCACAATAATCCCATTACTCTAATTTCCCCCCAAGCGGATAAGAGAATTAAAGCAGAAGCTATAGTCTTACCGCAACTAACAAATATGCTTCCAAGCTATCATATAAATAGCAAGCATTGGCAAAAGGTTTCACACCTAAAGCTAGCAGATCCCAACTGCAACACTTTCGCTCAAATAGACATTCTATTAGGCAGTGATCTCATACCTCAGATAATACTCGAGGGCGTTGAGAAAATTTCAAACAAACTATTGGCACAAAATACTATTTTTGGGTGGATCCTAAGTGGACTAGTTTCGGAACCAGTTACCATAATGACCACTCAGGTTGAGGAAATCTCAAACGAATACCTCAGTTCACAATAATCCCATTACTCTAATTTCCCCCCAAGCGGATAAGAGAATTAAAGCAGAAGCTATAGTCTTACCGCAACTAACAAATATGCTTCCAAGCTATCATATAAATAGCAAGCATTGGCAAAAGGTTTCACACCTAAAGCTAGCAGATCCCAACTGCAACACTTTCGCTCAAATAGACATTCTATTAGGCAGTGATCTCATACCTCAGATAATACTCGAGAGCGTTGAGAAAATTTCAAACAAACTATTGGCACAAAATACTATTTTTGGGTGGATCCTAAGTGGACTAGTTTCGGAACCAGTTACCACCATGACCACTCAAGTTGAGGAAATCTCAAATTAATACCTCAATTTCAAACAAACTATTGGCACAAAATACTATTCTTGGGTGGATCCTAAGTGGACTAGTTTCGGAACCAGTTACCACCATGACCACTCAGGTTGAGGAAATCTCAAACGAATACCTCAGTTCACAATAATCCCATTACTCTAATTTCCCCCCAAGCGGATAAGAGAATTAAAGCAGAAGCTATAGTCTTACCGCAACTAACAAATATGCTTCCAAGCTATCACATAAATAGCAAGCATTGGCAAAAGCTTTCAAACCTAAAGCTAGCAGATCCTAACTGCAACACCTCCGCTCAAATAGACATTCTATTAGGCAGCCATCTCATACCTCAGATAATACTCGAGGGTGTTGAGAAAATTTCAAACAAACTATTGGCACAAAATACTATTTTTGGGTGGATCCTAAGTGGACTAGTTTCGGAACCAGTTACCACCATGACCACTCAGGTTGAGGAAATCTCAAACGAATACCTCAGTTCACAATAATCCCATTACTCTAATTTCCCCCCAAGCGGATAAGAGAATTAAAGCAGAAGCTATAACCTTACTGCAACTAACAAATATGCTTCCAAGCTATCATATAAATAGCAAGCATTGGCAAAAGGTTTCACACCTAAAGCTAGCAGATGCCAACTGCAACACCCCCGCTGAAATAGACATTCTATTAGGCAGCGATCTCATACCTCAGATAATACTCGAGGGTGTTAAGAAAATTTCAAACAAACTATTGGCACAAAATACTATTTTTGGGTGGATCCTAAGTGGACTAGTTTCGGAACCAGTTACCACCATGACCACTCAGGTTGAGGAAATCTCAAACGAATACCTCAGTTCACAATAATCCCATTACTCTAATTTCCCCCCAAGCGGATAAGAGAATTAAAGCAGAAGCTATAGTCTTACCGCAACTAACAAATATGCTTCCAAGCTATCATATAAATAGCAAGCATTGGCAAAAGCTTTCACACCTAAAGCTAGCAGATCCCAACTGCAACACCTCCGCTCAAATAGACATTCTATTAGGCAGCGATCTCATACCTCAGATAATACTCGAGGGTGTTGAGAAAATTTCAAACAAACTATTGGCACAAAATACTATTTTAGGGTGGATCCTAAGTGGACTAGTTTCGGAAACAGTTACCACCATGACCACTCAGGTTGAGGAAATCTCAAATGAATACTTCATAAGAAATTGTTTGTGCAACAGCACGTAGTCCCCCTAATAAAGCATAATTAGAGTTAGACGATCAACCAGCAACTATAACAGTATAAACCCCCAATCTAGCACAACACAAAAAAAATAACAACCCTAAATTAAAAGAAAATAAAGCTAGCAGATCCCAACTGCAACACCTCCGCTCAAATAGACATTCTATTAGGCAGCGATCTCATACCTCAGATAATACTCGAGGGTGTTGAGAAAATTTCAAACAAACTATTGGCACAAAATACTATTTTAGGGTGGATCCTAAGTGGACTAGTTTCGGAACCAGTTACCACCATGACCACTCAGGTTGAGGAAATCTCAAACGAATACCTCAGTTCACAATAATCCCATTACTCTAATTTCCCCCCAAGCGGATAAGAGAATTAAAGCAGAAGCTATAGTCTTACCGCAACTAACAAATATGCTTCCAAGCTATCATATAAATAGCAAGCATTGGCAAAAGGTTTCACACCTAAAGCTAGCAGATCCCAACTGCAACACCCCCGCTCAAATAGACATTCTATTAGGCAGCGATCTCATACCTCAGATAATACTCGAGGGTGTTGAGAAAATTTCAAACAAACTATTGGCACAAAATACTATTTTTGGGTGGATCCTAAGTTTACTAGTTTCGGAACCAGTTACCACCATGACCACTCAGGTTGAGGAAATCTCAAACGAATACCTCAGTTCACAATAATCCCATTACTCTAATTTCCCCCCAAGCGGATAAGAGAATTAAAGCAGAAGCTATAGTCTTACCGCAACTAACAAATATGCTTCCAAGCTATCATATAAATAGCAAGCATTGGCAAAAGCTTTCACACCTAAAGCTAGCAGATCCCAACTGCAACACCTCCGCTCAAATAGACATTCTATTAGGCAGCGATCTCATACCTCAGATAATACTCGAGGGTGTTGAGAAAATTTCAAACAAACTATTGGCACAAAATACTATTTTAGGGTGGATCCTAAGTGGACTAGTTTCGGAAACAGTTACCACCATGACCACTCAGGTTGAGGAAATCTCAAATGAATACCTCAATTTCAAACAAACTATTGGCACAAAATACTATTTTTGGGTGGATCCTAAGTGGACTAGTTTCGGAACCAGTTACCACCATTACCAATTAGGTTGAGGAAATCTCAAACGAATACCTCAGTTCACAATAATCCCATTACTCTAATTTCCCCCCAAGCGGATAAGAGAATTAAAGCAGAAGCTATAGTCTTACCGCAACTAACAAATATGCTTCCAAGCTATTATATAAATAGCAAGCATTGGCAAAAGCTTTCACACCTAAAGCTAGCAGATCCCAACTGCAACACCTCCGCTCAAATAGACATTCTATTAGGCAGCGATCTCATACCTCAGATAATACTCGAGGGTGTTGAGAAAATTTCAAACAAACTATTGGCACAAAATACTATATTAGGGTGGATCCTAAGTGGACTAGTTTCGGAACCAGTTACCACCATGACCACTCAGGTTGAGGAAATCTCAAACGAATACCTCAGTTCACAATAATCCCATTACTCTAATTTCCCCCCAAGCGGATAAGAGAATTAAAGCAGAAGCTATAGTCTTACCGCAACTAACAAATATGCTTCCAAGCTATCATATAAATAGCAAGCATTGGCAAAAGGTTTCACACCTAAAGCTAGCAGATCCCAACTGCAACACCCCCGCTCAAAGAGACATTCTATTAGGCAGCGATCTCATACCTCAGATAATACTCGAGGGTGTTGAGAAAATTTCAAACAAACTATTGGCACAAAATACTATTTTTGGGTGGATCCTAAGTGGACTAGTTTCGGAACCAGTTACCACCATGACCACTCAGGTTGAGGAAATCTCAAACGAATACCTCAGTTCACAATAATCCCATTACTCTAATTTCCCCCCAAGCGGATAAGAGAATTAAAGCAGAAGCTATAACCTTACTGCAACTAACAAATATGCTTCCAAGCTATCATATAAATAGCAAGCATTGGCAAAAGGTTTCACACCTAAAGCTAGCAGATGCCAACTGCAACACCCCCGCTGAAATAGACATTCTATTAGGTAGCGATCTCATACCTCAGATAATACTCGAGGGTGTTAAGAAAATTTCAAACAAACTATTGGCACAAAATACTATTTTTGGGTGGATCCTAAGTGGACTAGTTTCGGAACCAGTTACCACCATGACCACTCAGGTTGAGGAAATCTCAAACGAATACCTCAGTTCACAATAATCCCATTACTCTAATTTCCCCCCAAGCGGATAAGAGAATTAAAGCAGAAGCTATAGTCTTACCGCAACTAACAAATATGCTTCCAAGCTATCATATAAATAGCAAGCATTGGCAAAAGGTTTCACACCTAAAGCTAGCAGATCCCAACTGCAACACCTCCGCTCAAATAGACATTCTATTAGGCAGCGATCTCATACCTCAGATAATACTCGAGGGTGTTGAGAAAATTTCAAACAAACTATTGGCACAAAATACTATTTTAGGGTGGATCCTAAGTGGACTAGTTTCGGAAACAGTTACCACCATGACCACTCAGGTTGAGGAAATCTCAAATGAATACCTCAATTTCAAACAAACTATTGGCACAAAATACTATTTTTGGGTGGATCCTAAGTGGACTAGTTTCGGAACCAGTTACCACCATTACCAATTAGGTTGAGGAAATCTCAAACGAATACCTCAGTTCACAATAATCCCATTACTCTAATTTCCCCCCAAGCGGATAAGAGAATTAAAGCAGAAGCTATAGTCTTACCGCAACTAACAAATATGCTTCCAAGCTATTATATAAATAGCAAGCATTGGCAAAAGCTTTCACACCTAAAGCTAGCAGATCCCAACTGCAACACCTCCGCTCAAATAGACATTCTATTAGGCAGCGATCTCATACCTCAGATAATACTCGAGGGTGTTGAGAAAATTTCAAACAAACTATTGGCACAAAATACTATTTTAGGGTGGATCCTAAGTGGACTAGTTTCGGAACCAGTTACCACCATGACCACTCAGGTTGAGGAAATCTCAAACGAATACCTCAGTTCACAATAATCCCATTACTCTAATTTCCCCCCAAGCGGATAAGAGAATTAAAGCAGAAGCTATAGTCTTACCGCAATTAACAAATATGCTTCCAAGCTATCATATAAATAGCAAGCATTGGCAAAAGGTTTCACACCTAAAGCTAGCAGATCCCAACTGCAACACCCCCGCTCAAATAGACATTCTATTAGGCAGCGATCTCATACCTCAGATAATACTCGAGGGTGTTGAGAAAATTTCAAACAAACTATTGGCACAAAATACTATTTTTGGGTGGATCCTAAGTGGACTAGTTTCGGAAACAGTTACCACCATGACCACTCAGGTTGAGGAAATCTCAAATGAATACCTCAATTTCAAACAAACTATTGGCACAAAATACTATTCTTGGGTGGATCCTAAGTGGACTAGTTTCGGAACCAGTTACCACCATGACCACTCAGGTTGAGGAAATCTCAAACGAATACCTCAGTTCACAATAATCCCATTACTCTAATTTCCCCCCAAGCGGATAAGAGAATTAAAGCAGAAGCTATAGTCTTACCGCAACTAACAAATATGCTTCCAAGCTATCACATAAATAGCAAGCATTGGCAAAAGCTTTCAAACCTAAAGCTAGCAGATCCTAACTGCAACACCTCCGCTCAAATAGACATTCTATTAGGCAGCCATCTCATACCTCAGATAATACTCGAGGGTGTTGAGAAAATTTCAAACAAACTATTGGCACAAAATACTATTTTTGGGTGGATCTTAAGTGGACTAGTTTCGGAACCAGTTACCACCATGACCACTCAGGTTGAGGAAATCTCAAACGAATACCTCAGTTCACAATAATCCCATTACTCTAATTTCCCCCCAAGCGGATAAGAGAATTAAAGCAGAAGCTATAGTCTTACCGCAACTAACAAATATGCTTCCAAGCTATTATATAAATAGCAAGCATTGGCAAAAGCTTTCACACCTAAAGCTAGCAGATCCCAACTGCAACACCTCCGCTCAAATAGACATTCTATTAGGCAGCGATCTCATACCTCAGATAATACTCGAGGGTGTTGAGAAAATTTCAAACAAACTATTGGCACAAAATACTATTTTAGGGTGGATCCTAAGTGGACTAGTTTCGGAACCAGTTACCACCATGACCACTCAGGTTGAGGAAATCTCAAACGAATACCTCAGTTCACAATAATCCCATTACTCTAATTTCCCCCCAAGCGGATAAGAGAATTAAAGCAGAAGCTATAGTCTTACCGCAATTAACAAATATGCTTCCAAGCTATCATATAAATAGCAAGCATTGGCAAAAGGTTTCACACCTAAAGCTAGCAGATCCCAACTGCAACACCCCCGCTCAAATAGACATTCTATTAGGCAGCGATCTCATACCTCAGATAATACTCGAGGGTGTTGAGAAAATTTCAAACAAACTATTGGCACAAAATACTATTTTAGGGTGGATCCTAAGTGGACTAGTTTCGGAAACAGTTACCACCATGACCACTCAGGTTGAGGAAATCTCAAATGAATACCTCAATTTCAAACAAACTATTGGCACAAAATACTATTTTTGGGTGGATCCTAAGTGGACTAGTTTCGAAACCAGTTACCACCATTACCAATTAGGTTGAGGAAATCTCAAACGAATACCTCAGTTCACAATAATCCCATTACTCTAATTTCCCCCCAAGCGGATAAGAGAATTAAAGCAGAAGCTATAGTCTTACCGCAACTAACAAATATGCTTCCAAGCTATTATATAAATAGCA
This sequence comes from Bactrocera oleae, assembly GCF_042242935.1. Lineage (NCBI taxonomy): Eukaryota > Metazoa > Arthropoda > Insecta > Diptera > Tephritidae > Bactrocera > Bactrocera oleae. The sequence goes on along the minus strand of NC_091541.1, from coordinate 10,839,425 downwards.
AGCATTGGCAAAAGCTTTCACACCTAAAGCTAGCAGATCCCAACTGCAACACCTCCGCTCAAATAGACATTCTATTAGGCAGCGATCTCATACCTCAGATAATACTCGAGGGTGTTGAGAAAATTTCAAACAAACTATTGGCACAAAATACTATTTTAGGGTGGATCCTAAGTGGACTAGTTTCGGAACCAGTTACCACCATGACCACTCAGGTTGAGGAAATCTCAAACGAATACCTCAGTTCACAATAATCCCATTACTCTAATTTCCCCCCAAGCGGATAAGAGAATTAAAGCAGAAGCTATAGTCTTACCGCAATTAACAAATATGCTTCCAAGCTATCATATAAATAGCAAGCATTGGCAAAAGGTTTCACACCTAAAGCTAGCAGATCCCAACTGCAACACCCCCGCTCAAATAGACATTCTATTAGGCAGCGATCTCATACCTCAGATAATACTCGAGGGTGTTGAGAAAATTTCAAACAAACTATTGGCACAAAATACTATTTTTGGGTGGATCCTAAGTGGACTAGTTTCGGAAACAGTTACCACCATGACCACTCAGGTTGAGGAAATCTCAAATGAATACCTCAACTTCAAACAAACTATTGGCACAAAATACTATTCTTGGGTGGATCCTAAGTGGACTAGTTTCGGAACCAGTTACCACCATGACCACTCAGGTTGAGGAAATCTCAAACGAATACCTCAGTTCACAATAATCCCATTACTCTAATTTCCCCCCAAGCGGATAAGAGAATTAAAGCAGAAGCTATAGTCTTACCGCAACTAACAAATATGCTTCCAAGCTATCACATAAATAGCAAGCATTGGCAAAAGCTTTCAAACCTAAAGCTAGCAGATCCTAACTGCAACACCTCCGCTCAAATAGACATTCTATTAGGCAGCCATCTCATACCTCAGATAATACTCGAGGGTGTTGAGAAAATTTCAAACAAACTATTGGCACAAAATACTATTTTTGGGTGGATCCTAAGTGGACTAGTTTCGGAACCAGTTACCACCATGACCACTCAGGTTGAGGAAATCTCAAACGAATACCAGAGTTCACAATAATCCCATTACTCTAATTTCCCCCCAAGCGGATAAGAGAATTAAAGCAGAAGCTATAGTCTTACCGCAACTAACAAATATGCTTCCAAGCTATCATATAAATAGCAAGCATTGGCAAAAGGTTTCACACCTAAAGCTAGCAGATCCCAACTGCAACACCCCCGCTCAAATAGACATTCTATTAGGCAGCGATCTCATACCTCAGATAATACTCGAGGGTGTTGAGAAAATTTCAAACAAACTATTGGCACAAAATACTATTTTTGGGTGGATCCTAAGTGGACTAGTTTCGGAACCAGTTACCACCATGACCACTCAGGTTGAGGAAATCTCAAACGAATACCTCAGTTCACAATAATCCCATTACTCTAATTTCCCCCCAAGCGGATAAGAGAATTAAAGCAGAAGCTATAGTCTTACCGCAACTAACAAATATGCTTCCAAGCTATCACATAAATAGCAAGCATTGGCAAAAGCTTTCACACCTAAAGCTAGCAGATCCCAACTGCAACACCTCCGCTCAAATAGACATTCTATTAGGCAGCGATCTCATACCTCAGATAATACTCGAGGGTGTTGAGAAAATTTCAAACAAACTATTGGCACAAAATACTATTTTAGGGTGGATCCTAAGTGGACTAGTTTCGGAACCAGTTACCACCATGACCACTCAGGTTGAGGAAATCTCAAACGAATACCTCAGTTCACAATAATCCCATTACTCTAATTTCCCCCCAAGCGGATAAGAGAATTAAAGCAGAAGCTATAGTCTTACCGCAACTAACAAATATGCTTCCAAGCTATCATATAAATAGCAAGCATTGGCAAAAGGTTTCACACCTAAAGCTAGCAGATCCCAACTGCAACACCCCCGCTCAAATAGACATTCTATTAGGCAGCGATCTCATACCTCAGATAATACTCGAGGGTGTTGAGAAAATTTCAAACAAACTATTGGCACAAAATACTATTTTTGGGTGGATCCTAAGTGGACTAGTTTCGGAACCAGTTACCACCATGACCACTCAGGTTGAGGAAATCTCAAACGAATACCTCAGTTCACAATAATCCCATTACTCTAATTTCCCCCCAAGCGGATAAGAGAATTAAAGCAGAAGCTATAACCTTACTGCAACTAACAAATATGCTTCCAAGCTATCATATAAATAGCAAGCATTGGCAAAAGGTTTCACACCTAAAGCTAGCAGATGCCAACTGCAACACCCCCGCTGAAATAGACATTCTATTAGGTAGCGATCTCATACCTCAGATAATACTCGAGGGTGTTAAGAAACTTTCAAACAAACTATTGGCACAAAATACTATTTTTGGGTGGATCCTAAGTGGACTAGTTTCGGAACCAGTTACCACCATGACCACTCAGGTTGAGGAAATCTCAAACGAATACCTCAGTTCACAATAATCCCATTACTCTAATTTCCCCCCAAGCGGATAAGAGAATTAAAGCAGAAGCTATAGTCTTACCGCAACTAACAAATATGCTTCCAAGCTATCATATAAATAGCAAGCATTGGCAAAAGCTTTCACACCTAAAGCTAGCAGATCCCAACTGCAACACCTCCGCTCAAATAGACATTCTATTAGGCAGCGATCTCATACCTCAGATAATACTCGAGGGTGTTGAGAAAATTTCAAACAAACTATTGGCACAAAATACTATTTTAGGGTGGATCCTAAGTGGACTAGTTTCGGAAACAGTTACCACCATGACCACTCAGGTTGAGGAAATCTCAAATGAATACCTCAATTTCAAACAAACTATTGGCACAAAATACTATTTTTGGGTGGATCCTAAGTGGACTAGTTTCGGAACCAGTTACCACCATTACCAATTAGGTTGAGGAAATCTCAAACGAATACCTCAGTTCACAATAATCCCATTACTCTAATTTCCCCCCAAGCGGATAAGAGAATTAAAGCAGAAGCTATAGTCTTACCGCAACTAACAAATATGCTTCCAAGCTATTATATAAATAGCAAGCATTGGCAAAAGCTTTCACACCTAAAGCTAGCAGATCCCAACTGCAACACCTCCGCTCAAATAGACATTCTATTAGGCAGCGATCTCATACCTCAGATAATACTCGAGGGTGTTGAGAAAATTTCAAACAAACTATTGGCACAAAATACTATTTTAGGGTGGATCCTAAGTGGACTAGTTTCGGAACCAGTTACCACCATGACCACTCAGGTTGAGGAAATCTCAAACGAATACCTCAGTTCACAATAATCCCATTACTCTAATTTCCCCCCAAGCGGATAAGAGAATTAAAGCAGAAGCTATAGTCTTACCGCAACTAACAAATATGCTTCCAAGCTATCATATAAATAGCAAGCATTGGCAAAAGGTTTCACACCTAAAGCTAGCAGATCCCAACTGCAACACCCCCGCTCAAATAGACATTCTATTAGGCAGCGATCTCATACCTCAGATAATACTCGAGGGTGTTGAGAAAATTTCAAACAAACTATTGGCACAAAATACTATTTTTGGGTGGATCCTAAGTGGACTAGTTTCGGAAACAGTTACCACCATGACCACTCAGGTTGAGGAAATCTCAAATGAATACCTCAATTTCAAACAAACTATTGGCACAAAATACTATTCTTGGGTGGATCCTAAGTGGACTAGTTTCGGAACCAGTTACCACCATGACCACTCAGGTTGAGGAAATCTCAAACGAATACCTCAGTTCACAATAATCCCATTACTCTAATTTCCCCCCAAGCGGATAAGAGAATTAAAGCAGAAGCTATAGTCTTACCGCAACTAACAAATATGCTTCCAAGCTATCACATAAATAGCAAGCATTGGCAAAAGCTTTCAAACCTAAAGCTAGCAGATCCTAACTGCAACACCTCCGCTCAAATAGACATTCTATTAGGCAGCCATCTCATACCTCAGATAATACTCGAGGGTGTTGAGAAAATTTCAAACAAACTATTGGCACAAAATACTATTTTTGGGTGGATCCTAAGTGGACTAGTTTCGGAACCAGTTACCACCATGACCACTCAGGTTGAGGAAATCTCAAACGAATACCAGAGTTCACAATAATCCCATTACTCTAATTTCCCCCCAAGCGGATAAGAGAATTAAAGCAGAAGCTATAGTCTTACCGCAACTAACAAATATGCTTCCAAGCTATCATATAAATAGCAAGCATTGGCAAAAGGTTTCACACCTAAAGCTAGCAGATCCCAACTGCAACACCCCCGCTCAAATAGACATTCTATTAGGCAGCGATCTCATACCTCAGATAATACTCGAGGGTGTTGAGAAAATTTCAAACAAACTATTGGCACAAAATACTATTTTTGGGTGGATCCTAAGTGGACTAGTTTCGGAAACAGTTACCACCATGACCACTCAGGTTGAGGAAATCTCAAATGAATACCTCAATTTCAAACAAACTATTGGCACAAAATACTATTCTTGGGTGGATCCTAAGTGGACTAGTTTCGGAACCAGTTACCACCATGACCACTCAGGTTGAGGAAATCTCAAACGAATACCTCAGTTCACAATAATCAGATTACTCTAATTTCCCCCCAAGCGGATAAGAGAATTAAAGCAGAAGCTATAGTCTTACCGCAACTAACAAATATGCTTCCAACCTATCACATAAATAGCAAGCATTGGCAAAAGCTTTCAAACCTAAAGCTAGCAGATCCTAACTGCAACACCTCCGCTCAAATAGACATTCTATTAGGCAGCCATCTCATACCTCAGATAATACTCGAGGGTGTTGAGAAAATTTCAAACAAACTATTGGTACAAAATACTATTTTTGGGTGGATCCTAAGTGGACTAGTTTCGGAACCAGTTACCACCATGACCACTCAGGTTGAGGAAATCTCAAACGAATACCAGAGTTCACAATAATCCCATTACTCTAATTTCCCCCCCTGCGGATAAGAGAATTAAAGCAGAAGCTATAGTCTTACCGCAACTAACAAATATGCTTCCAAGCTATCATATAAATAGCAAGCATTGGCAAAAGGTTTCACACCTAAAGCTAGCAGATCCCAACTGCAACACCCCCGCTCAAATAGACATTCTATTAGGCAGCGATCTCATACCTCAGATAATACTCGAGGGTGTTGAGAAAATTTCAAACAAACTATTGGCACAAAATACTATTTTTGGGTGGATCCTAAGTGGACTAGTTTCGGAACCAGTTACCACCATGACCACTCAGGTTGAGGAAATCTCAAACGAATACCTCAGTTCACAATAATCCCATTACTCTAATTTCCCCCCAAGCGGATAAGAGAATTAAAGCAGAAGCTATAGTCTTACCGCAACTAACAAATATGCTTCCAAGCTATCATATAAATAGCAAGCATTGGCAAAAGGTTTCACACCTAAAGCTAGCAGATCCCAACTGCAACACTTTCGCTCAAATAGACATTCTATTAGGCAGTGATCTCATACCTCAGATAAAACTCGAGGGCGTTGAGAAAATTTCAAACAAACTATTGGCACAAAATACTATTTTTGGGTGGATCCTAAGTGGACTAGTTTCGAACCAGTTACCACCATGACCACTCAGGTTGAGGAAATCTCAAACGAATACCTCAGTTCACAATAATCCCATTACTCTAATTTCCCCCCAAGCGGATAAGAGAATTAAAGCAGAAGCTATAGTCTTACCGCAACTAACAAATATGCTTCCAAGCTATCATATAAATAGCAAGCATTGGCAAAAGGTTTCACACCTAAAGCTAGCAGATCCCAACTGCAACACTTTCGCTCAAATAGACATTCTATTAGGCAGCGATCTCATACCTCAGATAATACTCGAGGGTGTTGAGAAAATTTCAAACAAACTATTGGCACAAAATACTATTTTTGGGTGGATCCTAAGTGGACTAGTTTCGGAACCAGTTACCACCATGACCACTCAAGTTGAGGAAATCTCAAATTAATACCTCAATTTCAAACAAACTATTGGTACAAAATACTATTCTTGGGTGGATCCTAAGTGGACTAGTTTCGGAACCAGTTACCACCATGACCACTCAGGTTGAGGAAATCTCAAACGAATACCTCAGTTCACAATAATCCCATTACTCTAATTTCCCCCCAAGCGGATAAGAGAATTAAAGCAGAAGCTATAGTCTTACCGCAACTAACAAATATGCTTCCAAGCTATCATATAAATAGCAAGCATTGGCAAAAGGTTTCACACCTAAAGCTAGCAGATCCCAACTGCAACACCCCCGCTCAAATAGACATTCTATTAGGCAGCGATCTCATACCTCAGATAATACTCGAGGGTGTTGAGAAAATTTCAAACAAACTATTGGCACAAAATACTATTTTTGGGTGGATCCCAAGTGGACTAGTTTCGGAAACAGTTACCACCATGACCACTCAGGTTGAGGAAATCTCAAATGAATACCTCAATTTCAAACAAACTATTGGCACAAAATACTATTCTTGGGTGGATCGTAAGTGGACTAGTTTCGGAACCAGTTACCACCATGACCACTCAGGTTGAGGAAATCTCAAACGAATACCTCAGTTCACAATAATCCCATTACTCTAATTTCCCCCCAAGCGGATAAGAGAATTAAAGCAGAAGCTATAGTCTTACCGCAACTAACAAATATGCTTCCAAGCTATCATATAAATAGCAAGCATTGGCAAAAGGTTTCACACCTAAAGCTAGCAGATCCCAACTGCAACACTTTCGCTCAAATAGACATTCTATTAGGCAGTGATCTCATACCTCAGATAATACTCGAGGGTGTTGAGAAAATTTCAAACAAACTATTGGCACAAAATACTATTTTAGGGTGGATCCTAAGTGGACTAGTTTCGGAACCAGTTACCACCATGACCACTCAGGTTGAGGAAATCTCAAACGAATACCTCAGTTCACAATAATCCCATTACTCTAATTTCCCCCCAAGCGGATAAGAGAATTAAAGCAGAAGCTATAGTCTTACCGCAACTAACAAATATGCTTCCAAGCTATCATATAAATAGCAAGCATTGGCAAAAGGTTTCACACCTAAAGCTAGCAGATCCCAACTGCAACACCCCCGCTCAAATAGACATTCTATTAGGCAGCGATCTCATACCTCAGATAATACTCGAGGGTGTTGAGAAAATTTCAAACAAACTATTGGCACAAAATACTATTTTTGGGTGGATCCTAAGTGGACTAGTTTCGGAACCAGTTACCACCATGACCACTCAGGTTGAGGAAATCTCAAACGAATACCTCAGTTCACAATAATCCCATTACTCTAATTTCCCCCCAAGCGGATAAGAGAATTAAAGCAGAAGCTATAGTCTTACCGCATCTAACAAATATGCTTCCAAGCTATCACATAAATAGCAAGCATTGGCAAAAGCTTTCAAACCTAAAGCTAGCAGATCCCAACTGCAACACCCCCGCTCAAATAGACATTCTATTAGGCAGCGATCTCATACCTCAGATAATACTCGAGGGTGTTGAGAAAATTTCAAACAAACTATTGGCACAAAATACTATTTTTGGGTGGATCCTAAGTGGACTAGTTTCGGAACCAGTTACCACCATGACCACTCAGGTTGAGGAAATCTCAAACGAATACCTCAGTTCACAATAATCCCATTACTCTAATTTCCCCCCAAGCGGATAAGAGAATTAAAGCAGAAGCTATAGTCTTACCGCAACTAACAAATATGCTTCCAAGCTATCACATAAATAGCAAGCATTGGCAAAAGCTTTCACACCTAAAGCTAGCAGATCCCAACTGCAACACCTCCGCTCAAATAGACATTCTATTAGGCAGCGATCTCATACCTCAGATAATACTCGAGGGTGTTGAGAAAATTTCAAACAAACTATTGGCACAAAATACTATTTTAGGGTGGATCCTAAGTGGACTAGTTTCGGAACCAGTTACCACCATGACCACTCAGGTTGAGGAAATCTCAAACGAATACCTCAGTTCACAATAATCCCATTACTCTAATTTCCCCCCAAGCGGATAAGAGAATTAAAGCAGAAGCTATAGTCTTACCGCAACTAACAAATATGCTTCCAAGCTATCATATAAATAGCAAGCATTGGCAAAAGGTTTCACACCTAAAGCTAGCAGATCCCAACTGCAACACCCCCGCTCAAATAGACATTCTATTAGGCAGCGATCTCATACCTCAGATAATACTCGAGGGTGTTGAGAAAATTTCAAACAAACTATTGGCACAAAATACTATTTTTGGGTGGATCCTAAGTGGACTAGTTTCGGAACCAGTTACCACCATGACCACTCAGGTTGAGGAAATCTCAAACGAATACCTCAGTTCACAATAATCCCATTACTCTAATTTCCCCCCAAGCGGATAAGAGAATTAAAGCAGAAGCTATAACCTTACTGCAACTAACAAATATGCTTCCAAGCTATCATATAAATAGCAAGCATTGGCAAAAGGTTTCACACCTAAAGCTAGCAGATGCCAACTGCAACACCCCCGCTGAAATAGACATTCTATTAGGTAGCGATCTCATACCTCAGATAATACTCGAGGGTGTTAAGAAAATTTCAAACAAACTATTGGCACAAAATACTATTTTTGGGTGGATCCTAAGTGGACTAGTTTCGGAACCAGTTACCACCATGACCACTCAGGTTGAGGAAATCTCAAACGAATACCTCAGTTCACAATAATCCCATTACTCTAATTTCCCCCCAAGCGGATAAGAGAATTAAAGCAGAAGCTATAGTCTTACCGCAACTAACAAATATGCTTCCAAGCTATCATATAAATAGCAAGCATTGGCAAAAGCTTTCACACCTAAAGCTAGCAGATCCCAACTGCAACACCTCCGCTCAAATAGACATTCTATTAGGCAGCGATCTCATACCTCAGATAATACTCGAGGGTGTTGAGAAAATTTCAAACAAACTATTGGCACAAAATACTATTTTAGGGTGGATCCTAAGTGGACTAGTTTCGGAAACAGTTACCACCATGACCACTCAGGTTGAGGAAATCTCAAATGAATACCTCAATTTCAAACAAACTATTGGCACAAAATACTATTTTTGGGTGGATCCTAAGTGGACTAGTTTCGGAACCAGTTACCACCATTACCAATTAGGTTGAGGAAATCTCAAACGAATACCTCAGTTCACAATAATCCCATTACTCTAATTTCCCCCCAAGCGGATAAGAGAATTAAAGCAGAAGCTATAGTCTTACCGCAACTAACAAATATGCTTCCAAGCTATTATATAAATAGCAAGCATTGGCAAAAGCTTTCACACCTAAAGCTAGCAGATCCCAACTGCAACACCTCCGCTCAAATAGACATTCTATTAGGCAGCGATCTCATACCTCAGATAATACTCGAGGGTGTTGAGAAAATTTCAAACAAACTATTGGCACAAAATACTATTTTAGGGTGGATCCTAAGTGGACTAGTTTCGGAACCAGTTACCACCATGACCACTCAGGTTGAGGAAATCTCAAACGAATACCTCAGTTCACAATAATCCCATTACTCTAATTTCCCCCCAAGCGGATAAGAGAATTAAAGCAGAAGCTATAGTCTTACCGCAACTAACAAATATGCTTCCAAGCTATCATATAAATAGCAAGCATTGGCAAAAGGTTTCACACCTAAAGCTAGCAGATCCCAACTGCAACACCCCCGCTCAAATAGACATTCTATTAGGCAGCGATCTCATACCTCAGATAATACTCGAGGGTGTTGAGAAAATTTCAAACAAACTATTGGCACAAAATACTATTTTTGGGTGGATCCTAAGTGGACTAGTTTCGGAAACAGTTACCACCATGACCACTCAGGTTGAGGAAATCTCAAATGAATACCTCAATTTCAAACAAACTATTGGCACAAAATACTATTCTTGGGTGGATCCTAAGTGGACTAGTTTCGGAACCAGTTACCACCATGACCACTCAGGTTGAGGAAATCTCAAACGAATACCTCAGTTCACAATAATCCCATTACTCTAATTTCCCCCCAAGCGGATAAGAGAATTAAAGCAGAAGCTATAGTCTTACCGCAACTAACAAATATGCTTCCAAGCTATCACATAAATAGCAAGCATTGGCAAAAGCTTTCAAACCTAAAGCTAGCAGATCCTAACTGCAACACCTCCGCTCAAATAGACATTCTATTAGGCAGCCATCTCATACCTCAGATAATACTCGAGGGTGTTGAGAAAATTTCAAACAAACTATTGGCACAAAATACTATTTTTGGGTGGATCCTAAGTGGACTAGTTTCGGAACCAGTTACCACCATGACCACTCAGGTTGAGGAAATCTCAAACGAATACCAGAGTTCACAATAATCCCATTACTCTAATTTCCCCCCAAGCGGATAAGAGAATTAAAGCAGAAGCTATAGTCTTACCGCAACTAACAAATATGCTTCCAAGCTATCATATAAATAGCAAGCATTGGCAAAAGGTTTCACACCTAAAGCTAGCAGATCCCAACTGCAACACCCCCGCTCAAATAGACATTCTATTAGGCAGCGATCTCATACCTCAGATAATACTCGAGGGTGTTGAGAAAATTTCAAACAAACTATTGGCACAAAATACTATTTTTGGGTGGATCCTAAGTGGACTAGTTTCGGAAACAGTTACCACCATGACCACTCAGGTTGAGGAAATCTCAAATGAATACCTCAATTTCAAACAAACTATTGGCACAAAATACTATTCTTGGGTGGATCCTAAGTGGACTAGTTTCGGAACCAGTTACCACCATGACCACTCAGGTTGAGGAAATCTCAAACGAATACCTCAGTTCACAATAATCCCATTACTCTAATTTCCCCCCAAGCGGATAAGAGAATTAAAGCAGAAGCTATAGTCTTACCGCAACTAACAAATATGCTTCCAACCTATCACATAAATAGCAAGCATTGGCAAAAGCTTTCAAACCTAAAGCTAGCAGATCCTAACTGCAACACCTCCGCTCAAATAGACATTCTATTAGGCAGCCATCTCATACCTCAGATAATACTCGAGGGTGTTGAGAAAATTTCAAACAAACTATTGGCACAAAATACTATTTTTGGGTGGATCCTAAGTGGACTAGTTTCGGAACCAGTTACCACCATGACCACTCAGGTTGAGGAAATCTCAAACGAATACCAGAGTTCACAATAATCCCATTACTCTAATTTCCCCCCCTGCGGATAAGAGAATTAAAGCAGAAGCTATAGTCTTACCGCAACTAACAAATATGCTTCCAAGCTATCATATAAATAGCAAGCATTGGCAAAAGGTTTCACACCTAAAGCTAGCAGATCCCAACTGCAACACCCCCGCTCAAATAGACATTCTATTAGGCAGCGATCTCATACCTCAGATAATACTCGAGGGTGTTGAGAAAATTTCAAACAAACTATTGGCACAAAATACTATTTTTGGGTGGATCCTAAGTGGACTAGTTTCGGAACCAGTTACCACCATGACCACTCAGGTTGAGGAAATCTCAAACGAATACCTCAGTTCACAATAATCCCATTACTCTAATTTCCCCCCAAGCGGATAAGAGAATTAAAGCAGAAGCTATAGTCTTACCGCAACTAACAAATATGCTTCCAAGCTATCATATAAATAGCAAGCATTGGCAAAAGCTTTCACACCTAAAGCTAGCAGATCCCAACTGCAACACTTTCGCTCAAATAGACATTCTATTAGGCAGTGATCTCATACCTCAGATAAAACTCGAGGGCGTTGAGAAAATTTCAAACAAACTATTGGCACAAAATACTATTTTTGGGTGGATCCTAAGTGGACTAGTTTCGAACCAGTTACCACCATGACCACTCAGGTTGAGGAAATCTCAAACGAATACCTCAGTTCACAATAATCCCATTACTCTAATTTCCCCCCAAGCGGATAAGAGAATTAAAGCAGAAGCTATAGTCTTACCGCAACTAACAAATATGCTTCCAAGCTATCATATAAATAGCAAGCATTGGCAAAAGGTTTCACACCTAAAGCTAGCAGATCCCAACTGCAACACTTTCGCTCAAATAGACATTCTATTAGGCAGCGATCTCATACCTCAGATAATACTCGAGGGTGTTGAGAAAATTTCAAACAAACTATTGGCACAAAATACTATTTTTGGGTGGATCCTAAGTGGACTAGTTTCGGAACCAGTTACCACCATGACCACTCAAGTTGAGGAAATCTCAAATTAATACCTCAATTTCAAACAAACTATTGGTACAAAATACTATTCTTGGGTGGATCCTAAGTGGACTAGTTTCGGAACCAGTTACCACCATGACCACTCAGGTTGAGGAAATCTCAAACGAATACCTCAGTTCACAATAATCCCATTACTCTAATTTCCCCCCAAGCGGATAAGAGAATTAAAGCAGAAGCTATAGTCTTACCGCAACTAACAAATATGCTTCCAAGCTATCATATAAATAGCAAGCATTGGCAAAAGGTTTCACACCTAAAGCTAGCAGATCCCAACTGCAACACCCCCGCTCAAATAGACATTCTATTAGGCAGCGATCTCATACCTCAGATAATACTCGAGGGTGTTGAGAAAATTTCAAACAAACTATTGGCACAAAATACTATTTTTGGGTGGATCCTAAGTGGACTAGTTTCGGAAACAGTTACCACCATGACCACTCAGGTTGAGGAAATCTCAAATGAATACCTCAATTTCAAACAAACTATTGGCACAAAATACTATTCTTGGGTGGATCGTAAGTGGACTAGTTTCGGAACCAGTTACCACCATGACCACTCAGGTTGAGGAAATCTCAAACGAATACCTCAGTTCACAATAATCCCATTACTCTAATTTCCCCCCAAGCGGATAAGAGAATTAAAGCAGAAGCTATAGTCTTACCGCAACTAACAAATATGCTTCCAAGCTATCATATAAATAGCAAGCATTGGCAAAAGGTTTCACACCTAAAGCTAGCAGATCCCAACTGCAACACTTTCGCTCAAATAGACATTCTATTAGGCAGTGATCTCATACCTCAGATAATACTCGAGGGTGTTGAGAAAATTTCAAACAAACTATTGGCACAAAATACTATTTTAGGGTGGATCCTAAGTGGACTAGTTTCGGAACCAGTTACCACCATGACCACTCAGGTTGAGGAAATCTCAAACGAATACCTCAGTTCACAATAATCCCATTACTCTAATTTCCCCCCAAGCGGATAAGAGAATTAAAGCAGAAGCTATAGTCTTACCGCAACTAACAAATATGCTTCCAAGCTATCATATAAATAGCAAGCATTGGCAAAAGGTTTCACACCTAAAGCTAGCAGATCCCAACTGCAACACCCCCGCTCAAATAGACATTCTATTAGGCAGCGATCTCATACCTCAGATAATACTCGAGGGTGTTGAGAAAATTTCAAACAAACTATTGGCACAAAATACTATTTTTGGGTGGATCCTAAGTGGACTAGTTTCGGAAACAGTTACCACCATGACCACTCAGGTTGAGGAAATCTCAAATGAATACCTCAATTTCAAACAAACTATTGGCACAAAATACTATTCTTGGGTGGATCCTAAGTGGACTAGTTTCGGAACCAGTTACCACCATGACCACTCAGGTTGAGGAAATCTCAAACGAATACCTCAGTTCACAATAATCCCATTACTCTAATTTCCCCCCAAGCGGATAAGAGAATTAAAGCAGAAGCTATATTCTTACCGCAACTAACAAATATGCTTCCAAGCTATCATATAAATAGCAAGCATTGGCAAAAGGTTTCACACCTAAAGCTAGCAGATCCCAACTGCAACACCCCCGCTCAAATAGACATTCTATTAGGCAGTGATCTAATACCTCAGATAAAACTCGAGGGCGTTGAGAAAATTTCAAACAAACTATTGGCACAAAATATTATTTTTGGGTGGATCCTAAGTGGACTAGTTTCGAACCAGTTACCACCATGACCACTCAGGTTGAGGAAATCTCAAACGAATACCTCAGTTCACAATAATCCCATTACTCTAATTTCCCCCCAAGCGGATAAGAGAATTAAAGCAGAAGCTATAGTCTTACCGCAACTAACAAATATGCTTCCAAGCTATCATATAAATAGCAAGCATTGGCAAAAGGTTTCACACCTAAAGCTAGCAGATCCCAACTGCAACACTTTCGCTCAAATAGACATTCTATTAGGCAGTAATCTCATACCTCAGATAATACTCGAGGGCGTTGAGAAAATTTCAAACAAACTATTGGCACAAAATACTATTTTTGGGTGGATCCTAAGTGGACTAGTTTCGGAACCAGTTACCATAATGACCACTCAGGTTGAGGAAATCTCAAACGAATACCTCAGTTCACAATAATCCCATTACTCTAATTTCCCCCCAAGCGGATAAGAAAATTAAAGCAGAAGCTATAGTCTTACCGCAACTAACAAATATGCTTCCAAGCTATCATATAAATAGCAAGCATTGGCAAAAGGTTTCACACCTAAAGCTAGCAGATCCCAACTGCAACACTTTCGCTCAAATAGACATTCTATTAGGCAGTGATCTCATACCTCAGATAATACTCGAGGGCGTTGAGAAAATTTCAAACAAACTATTGGCACAAAATACTATTTTTGGGTGGATCCTAAGTGGACTAGTTTCGGAACCAGTTACCACCATGACCACTCAAGTTGAGGAAATCTCAAATTAATACCTCAATTTCAAACAAACTATTGGCACAAAATACTATTCTTGGGTGGATCCTAAGTGGACTAGTTTCGGAACCAGTTACCACCATGACCACTCAGGTTGAGGAAATCTCAAACGAATACCTCAGTTCACAATAATCCCATTACTCTAATTTCCCCCCAAGCGGATAAGAGAATTAAAGCAGAAGCTATAGTCTTACCGCAACTAACAAATATGCTTCCAAGCTATCACATAAATAGCAAGCATTGGCAAAAGCTTTCAAACCTAAAGCTAGCAGATCCTAACTGCAACACCTCCGCTCAAATAGACATTCTATTAGGCAGCCATCTCATACCTCAGATAATACTCGAGGGTGTTGAGAAAATTTCAAACAAACTATTGGCACAAAATACTATTTTTGGGTGGATCCTAAGTGGACTAGTTTCGGAACCAGTTACCACCATGACCACTCAGGTTGAGGAAATCTCAAACGAATACCTCAGTTCACAATAATCCCATTACTCTAATTTCCCCCCAAGCGGATAAGAGAATTAAAGCAGAAGCTATAACCTTACTGCAACTAACAAATATGCTTCCAAGCTATCATATAAATAGCAAGCATTGGCAAAAGGTTTCACACCTAAAGCTAGCAGATGCCAACTGCAACACCCCCGCTGAAATAGACATTCTATTAGGCAGCGATCTCATACCTCAGATAATACTCGAGGGTGTTAAGAAAATTTCAAACAAACTATTGGCACAAAATACTATTTTTGGGTGGATCCTAAGTGGACTAGTTTCGGAACCAGTTACCACCATGACCACTCAGGTTGAGGAAATCTCAAACGAATACCTCAGTTCACAATAATCCCATTACTCTAATTTCTCCCCAAGCGGATAAGAGAATTAAAGTAGAAGCTATAGTCTTACCGCACCTAACAAATATGCTTCCAAGCTATCATATAAATAGCAAGCATTGGCAAAAGCTTTCACACCTAAAGCTAGCAGATCCCAACTGCAACACCTCCGCTCAAATAGACATTCTATTAGGCAGCGATCTCATACCTCAGATAATACTCGAGGGTGTTGAGAAAATTTCAAACAAACTATTGGCACAAAATACTATTTTAGGGTGGATCCTAAGTGGACTAGTTTCGGAAACAGTTACCACCATGACCACTCAGGTTGAGGAAATCTCAAATGAATACCTCAATTTCAAACAAACTATTGGCACAAAATACTATTTTTGGGTGGATCCTAAGTGGACTAGTTTCGGAACCAGTTACCACCATGACCAATTAGGTTGAGGAAATCTCAAACGAATACCTCAGTTCACAATAATCCCATTACTCTAATTTCCCCCCAAGCGGATAAGAGAATTAAAGCAGAAGCTATAGTCTTACCGCAACTAACAAATATGCTTCCAAGCTATTATATAAATAGCAAGCATTGGCAAAAGCTTTCACACCTAAAGCTAGCAGATCCCAACTGCAACACCTCCGCTCAAATAGACATTCTATTAGGCAGCGATCTCATACCTCAGATAATACTCGAGGGTGTTGAGAAAATTTCAAACAAACTATTGGCACAAAATACTATTTTAGGGTGGATCCTAAGTGGACTAGTTTCGGAACCAGTTACCACCATGACCACTCAGGTTGAGGAAATCTCAAACGAATACCTCAGTTCACAATAATCCCATTACTCTAATTTCCCCCCAAGCGGATAAGAGAATTAAAGCAGAAGCTATAGTCTTACCGCAACTAACAAATATGCTTCCAAGCTATCATATAAATAGCAAGCATTGGCAAAAGGTTTCACACCTAAAGCTAGCAGATCCCAACTGCAACACCCCCGCTCAAATAGACATTCTATTAGGCAGCGATCTCATACCTCAGATAATACTCGAGGGTGTTGAGAAAATTTCAAACAAACTATTGGCACAAAATACTATTCTTGGGTGGATCCTAAGTGGACTAGTTTCGGAAACAGTTACCACCATGACCACTCAGGTTGAGGAAATCTCAAATGAATACCTCAATTTCAAACAAACTATTGGCACAAAATACTATTCTTGGGTGGATCCTAAGTGGACTAGTTTCGGAACCAGTTACCACCATGACCACTCAGGTTGAGGAAATCTCAAACGAATACCTCAGTTCACAATAATCCCATTACTCTAATTTCCCCCCAAGCGGATAAGAGAATTAAAGCAGAAGCTATAGTCTTACCGCAACTAACAAATATGCTTCCAAGCTATCACATAAATAGCAAGCATTGGCAAAAGCTTTCAAACCTAAAGCTAGCAGATCCTAACTGCAACACCTCCGCTCAAATAGACATTCTATTAGGCAGTGATCTCATACCTCAGATAATACTCGAGGGCGTTGAGAAAATTTCAAACAAACTATTGGCACAAAATACTATTTTTGGGTGGATCCTAAGTGGACTAGTTTCGGAACCAGTTACCACCATGACCACTCAAGTTGAGGAAATCTCAAACGAATACCTCAGTTCACAATAATCCCATTACTCTAATTTCCCCCCAAGCGGATAAGAGAATTAAAGCAGAAGCTATAACCTTACTGCAACTAACAAATATGCTTCCAAGCTATCATATAAATAGCAAGCATTGGCAAAAGGTTTCACACCTAAAGCTGGCAGATGCCAACTGCAACACCCCCGCTGAAATAGACATTCTATTAGGCAGCGATCTCATACCTCAGATAATACTCGAGGGTGTTAAGAAAATTTCAAACAAACTATTGGCACAAAATACTATTTTTGGGTGGATCCTAAGTGGACTAGTTTCGGAACCAGTTACCACCATGACCACTCAGGTTGAGGAAATCTCAAACGAATACCTCAGTTCACAATAATCCCATTACTCTAATTTCCCCCCAAGCGGATAAGAGAATTAAAGCAGAAGCTATAGTCTTACCGCAACTAACAAATATGCTTCCAAGCTATCATATAAATAGCAAGCATTGGCAAAAGCTTTCACACCTAAAGCTAGCAGATCCCAACTGCAACACTTCCGCTCAAATAGACATTCTATTAGGCAGCGATCTCATACCTCAGATAATACTCGAGGGTGTTGAGAAAATTTCAAACAAACTATTGGCACAAAATACTATTTTAGGGTGGATCCTAAGTGGACTAGTTTCGGAACCAGTTACCACCATGACCACTCAGGTTGAGGAAATCTCAAACGAATACCTCAGTTCACAATAATCCCATTACTCTAATTTCCCCCCAAGCGGATATGAGAATTAAAGCAGAAGCTATAGTCTTACCGCAACTAACAAATATGCTTCCAAGCTATCATATAAATAGCAAGCATTGGCAAAAGCTTTCAGCCCTAAAGCTAGCAGATCCCAACTGCAACACCTCCGCTCAAATAGACATTCTATTAGGCAGCGATCTCATACCTCAGATAATACTCGAGGGTGTTGAGAAAATTTCAAACAAACTATTGGCACAAAATACTATTTTAGGGTGGATCCTAAGTGGACTAGTTTCGGAAACAGTTACCACCATGACCACTCAGGTTGAGGAAATCTCAAATGAATACCTCAATTTCAAACAAACTATTGGCACAAAATACTATTTTTGGGTGGATCCTAAGTGGACTAGTTTCGGAACCAGTTACCACCATGACCAATTAGGTTGAGGAAATCTCAAACGAATACCTCAGTTCACAATAATCCCATTACTCTAATTTCCCCCCAAGCGGATAAGAGAATTAAAGCAGAAGCTATAGTCTTACCGCAACTAACAAATATGCTTCCAAGCTATCATATAAATAGCAAGCATTGGCAAAAGCTTTCACACCTAAAGCTAGCAGATCCCAACTGCAACACCTCCGCTCAAATAGACATTCTATTAGGCAGCGATCTCATACCTCAGATAATACTCGAGGGTGTTGAGAAAATTTCAAACAAACTATTGGCACAAAATACTATTTTAGGGTGGATCCTAAGTGGACTAGTTTCGGAACCAGTTACCACCATGACCACTCAGGTTGAGGAAATCTCAAACGAATACCTCAGTTCACAATAATCCCATTACTCTAATTTCCCCCCAAGCGGATAAGAGAATTAAAGCAGAAGCTATAGTCTTACCGCAACTAACAAATATGCTTCCAAGCTATCATATAAATAGCAAGCATTGGCAAAAGGTTTCACACCTAAAGCTAGCAGATCCCAACTGCAACACCCCCGCTCAAATAGACATTCTATTAGGCAGCGATCTCATACCTCAGATAATACTCGAGGGTGTTGAGAAAATTTCAAACAAACTATTGGCACAAAATACTATTTTTGGGTGGATCCTAAGTGGACTAGTTTCGGAAACAGTTACCACCATGACCACTCAGGTTGAGGAAATCTCAAATGAATACCTCAATTTCAAACAAACTATTGGCACAAAATACTATTCTTGGGTGGATCCTAAGTGGACTAGTTTCGGAACCAGTTACCACCATGACCACTCAGGTTGAGGAAATCTCAAACGAATACCTCAGTTCACAATAATCCCATTACTCTAATTTCCCCCCAAGCGGATAAGAGAATTAAAGCAGAAGCTATAGTCTTACCGCAACTAACAAATATGCTTCCAAGCTATCACATAAATAGCAAGCATTGGCAAAAGCTTTCAAACCTAAAGCTAGCAGATCCTAACTGCAACACCTCCGCTCAAATAGACATTCTATTAGGCAGCCATCTCATACCTCAGATAATACTCGAGGGTGATGAGAAAATTTCAAACAAACTATTGGCACAAAATACTATTTTTGGGTGGATCCTAAGTGGACTAGTTTCGGAACCAGTTACCACCATGACCACTCAGGTTGAGGAAATCTCAAACGAATACCAGAGTTCACAATAATCCCATTACTCTAATTTCCCCCCCTGCGGATAAGAGAATTAAAGCAGAAGCTATAGTCTTACCGCAACTAACAAATATGCTTCCAAGCTATCATATAAATAGCAAGCATTGGCAAAAGGTTTCACACCTAAAGCTAGCAGATCCCAACTGCAACACCCCCGCTCAAATAGACATTCTATTAGGCAGCGATCTCATACCTCAGATAATACTCGAGGGTGTTGAGAAAATTTCAAACAAACTATTGGCACAAAATACTATTTTTGGGTGGATCCTAAGTGGACTAGTTTCGGAACCAGTTACCACCATGACCACTCAGGTTGAGGAAATCTCAAACGAATACCTCAGTTCACAATAATCCCATTACTCTAATTTCCCCCCAAGCGGATAAGAGAATTAAAGCAGAAGCTATAGTCTTACCGCAACTAACAAATATGCTTCCAAGCTATCATATAAATAGCAAGCATTGGCAAAAGCTTTCACACCTAAAGCTAGCAGATCCCAACTGCAACACCTCCGCTCAAATAGACATTCTATTAGGCAGCGATCTCATACCTCAGATAATACTCGAGGGTGTTAAGAAAATTTCAAACAAACTATTGGCACAAAATACTATTTTTGGGTGGATCCTAAGTGGACTAGTTTCGGAACCAGTTACCACCATGACCACTCAGGTTGAGGAAATCTCAAACGAATACCTCAGTTCACAATAATCCCATTACTCTAATTTCCCCCCAAGCGGATAAGAGAATTAAAGCAGAAGCTATAACCTTACTGCAACTAACAAATATGCTTCCAAGCTATCATATAAATA
Source organism: Bactrocera oleae (assembly GCF_042242935.1). Taxonomy (NCBI): domain Eukaryota; kingdom Metazoa; phylum Arthropoda; class Insecta; order Diptera; family Tephritidae; genus Bactrocera; species Bactrocera oleae. Next base: position 10,818,965 of record NC_091541.1, on the reverse strand, counting down.
GCAAGCATTGGCAAAAGGTTTCACACCTAAAGCTAGCAGATGCAAACTGCAACACCCCCGCTGAAATAGACATTCTATTAGGCAGCGATCTCATACCTCAGATAATACTCGAGGGTGTTAAGAAAATTTCAAACAAACTATTGGCACAAAATACTATTTTTGGGTGGATCCTAAGTGGACTAGTTTCGGAACCAGTTACCACCATGACCACTCAGGTTGGGGAAATCTCAAACGAATACCTCAGTTCACAATAATCCCATTACTCTAATTTCCCCCCAAGCGGATAAGAGAATTAAAGCAGAAGCTATAGTCTTACCGCAACTAACAAATATGCTTCCAAGCTATCATATAAATAGCAAGCATTGGCAAAAGCTTTCACACCTAAAGCTAGCAGATCCCAACTGCAACACCTCCGCTCAAATAGACATTCTATTAGGCAGCGATCTCATACCTCAGATAATACTCGAGGGTGTTGAGAAAATTTCAAACAAACTATTGGCACAAAATACTATTTTAGGGTGGATCCTAAGTGGACTAGTTTCGGAAACAGTTACCACCATGACCACTCAGGTTGAGGAAATCTCAAATGAATACCTCAATTTCAAACAAACTATTGGCACAAAATACTATTTTTGGGTGGATCCTAAGTGGACTAGTTTCGGAACCAGTTACCACCATGACCAATTAGGTTGAGGAAATCTCAAACGAATACCTCAGTTCACAATAATCCCATTACTCTAATTTCCCCCCAAGCGGATAAGAGAATTAAAGCAGAAGCTATAGTCTTACCGCAACTAACAAATATGCTTCCAAGCTATCATATAAATAGCAAGCATTGGCAAAAGCTTTCACACCTAAAGCTAGCAGATCCCAACTGCAACACCCCCGCTCAAATAGACATTCTATTAGGCAGCGATCTCATACCTCAGATAATACTCGAGGGTGTTGAGAAAATTTCAAACAAACTATTGGCACAAAATACTATTTTTGGGTGGATCCTAAGTGGACTAGTTTCGGAAACAGTTACCACCATGACCACTCAGGTTGAGGAAATCTCAAATGAATACCTCAATTTCAAACAAACTATTGGCACAAAATACTATTCTTGGGTGGATCCTAAGTGGACTAGTTTCGGAACCAGTTACCACCATGACCACTCAGGCTGAGGAAATCTCAAACGAATACCTCAGTTCACAATAATCCCATTACTCTAATTTCCCCCCAAGCGGATAAGAGAATTAAAGCAGAAGCTATAGTCTTACCGCAACTAACAAATATGCTTCCAAGCTATCACATAAATAGCAAGCATTGGCAAAAGCTTTCAAACCTAAAGCTAGCAGATCCCAACTGCAACACCTCCGCTCAAATAGACATTCTATTAGGCAGCCATCTCATACCTCAGATAATACTCGAGGGTGTTGAGAAAATTTCAAACAAACTATTGGCACAAAATACTATTTTTGGGTGGATCCTAAGTGGACTAGTTTCGGAACCAGTTACCACCATTACCACTCAGGTTGAGGAAATCTCAAACGAATACCTCAGTTCACAATAATCCCATTACTCTAATTTCCCCCCAAGCGGATAAGAGAATTAAAGCAGAAGCTATAACCTTACTGCAACTAACAAATATGCTTCCAAGCTATCATATAAATAGCAAGCATTGGCAAAAGGTTTCACACCTAAAGCTAGCAGAGGCCAACTGCAACACCCCCGCTGAAATAGACATTCTATTAGGCAGCGATCTCATACCTCAGATAATACTCGAGGGTGTTAAGAAAATTTCAAACAAACTATTGGCACAAAATACTATTTTTGGGTGGATCCTAAGTGGACTAGTTTCGGAACCAGTTACCACCATGACCACTCAGGTTGAGGAAATCTCAAACGAATACCTCAGTTCACAGTAATCCCATTACTCTAATTTCCCCCCAAGCGGATAAGAGAATTAAAGCAGAAGCTATAGTCTTACCGCAACTAACAAATATGCTTCCAAGCTATCATATAAATAGCAAGCATTGGCAAAAGGTTTCACACCTAAAGCTAGCAGATCCCAACTGCAACACCCCCGCTCAAATAGACATTCTATTAGGCAGCGATCTCATACCTCAGATAATACTCGAGGGTGTTGAGAAAATTTCAAACAAACTATTGGCACAAAATACTATTTTTGGGTGGATCCTAAGTGGACTAGTTTCGGAACCAGTTACCACCATGACCACTCAGGTTGAGGAAATCTCAAACGAATACCTCAGTTCACAATAATCCCATTACTCTAATTTCCCCCCAAGCGGATAAGAGAATTAAAGCAGAAGCTATAGTCTTACCGCAACTAACAAATATGCTTCCAAGCTATCATATAAATAGCAAGCATTGGCAAAAGCTTTCACACCTAAAGCTAGCAGATCCCAACTGCAACACCTCCGCTCAAATAGACATTCTATTAGGCAGCGATCTCATACCTCAGATAATACTCGAGGGTGTTGAGAAAATTTCAAACAAACTATTGGCACAAAATACTATTTTAGGGTGGATCCTAAGTGGACTAGTTTCGGAACCAGTTACCACCATGACCACTCAGGTTGAGGAAATCTCAAACGAATACCTCAGTTCACAATAATCCCATTACTCTAATTTCCCCCCAAGCGGATAAGAGAATTAAAGCAGAAGCTATAGTCTTACCGCAACTAACAAATATGCTTCCAAGCTATCATATAAATAGCAAGCATTGGCAAAAGCTTTCACACCTAAAGCTAGCAGATCCCAACTGCAACACCTCCGCTCAAATAGACATTCTATTAGGCAGCGATCTCATACCTCAGATAATACTCGAGGGTGTTGAGAAAATTTCAAACAAACTATTGGCACAAAATACTATTTTAGGGTGGATCCTAAGTGGACTAGTTTCGGAACCAGTTACCACCATGACCACTCAGGTTGAGGAAATCTCAAACGAATACCTCAGTTCACAATAATCCCATTACTCTAATTTCCCCCCAAGCGGATAAGAGAATTAAAGCAGAGGCTATAGTCTTACCGCAACTAACAAATATGCTTCCAAGCTATCATATAAATAGCAAGCATTGGCAAAAGCTTTCACACCTAAAGCTAGCAGATCCCAACTGCAACACCTCCGCTCAAATAGACATTCTATTAGGCAGCGATCTCATACCTCAGATAATACTCGAGGGTGTTGAGAAAATTTCAAACAAACTATTGGCACAAAATACTATTTTAGGGTGGATCCTAAGTGGACTAGTTTCGAAACCAGTTACCACCATGACCACTCAGGTTGAGGAAATCTCAAACGAATACCTCAGTTCACAATAACCCCATTACTCTAATTTCCCCCACGCGGATAAGAGAATTAAAGCAGAAGCTATAGTCTTACCGCAACTAACAAATATGCTTTCAAGCTATCATATAAATAGCAAGCATTGGCAAAAGGTTTCACACCTAAAGCTAGCAGATCCCAACTGCAACACCCCCGCTCAAATAGACATTCTATTAGGCAGCGATCTCATACCTCAGATAATACTCGAGGGTGTTGAGAAAATTTCAAACAAACTATTGGCACAAAATACTATTTTTGGGTGGATCCTAAGTGGACTAGTTTCGGAACCAGTTACCACCATGACCACTCAGGTTGAGGAAATCTCAAACGAATACCTCAGTTCACAATAATCCCATTACTCTAATTTCCCCCCAAGCGGATAAGAGAATTAAAGCAGAAGCTATAGTCTTACCGCAACTAACAAATATGCTTCCAAGCTATCATATAAATAGCAAGCATTGGCAAAAGCTTTCACACCTAAAGCTAGCAGATCCCAACTGCAACACCTCCGCTCAAATAGACATTCTATTAGGCAGCGATCTCATACCTCAGATAATACTCGAGGGTGTTGAGAAAATTTCAAACAAACTATTGGCACAAAATACTATTTTAGGGTGGATCCTAAGTGGACTAGTTTCGGAACCAGTTACCACCATGACCACTCAGGTTGAGGAAATCTCAAACGAATACCTCAGTTCACAATAATCCCATTACTCTAATTTCCCCCCAAGCGGATAAGAGAATTAAAGCAGAAGCTATAGTCTTACCGCAACTAACAAATATGCTTCCAAGCTATCATATAAATAGCAAGCATTGGCAAAAGCTTTCACACCTAAAGCTAGCAGATCCCAACTGCAACACCCCCGCTCAAATAGACATTCTATTAGGCAGCGATCTCATACCTCAGATAATACTCGAGGGTGTTGAGAAAATTTCAAACAAACTATTGGCACAAAATACTATTTTAGGGTGGATCCTAAGTGGACTAGTTTCGGAACCAGTTACCACCATGACCACTCAGGTTGAGGAAATCTCAAACGAATACCTCAGTTCACAATAATAGCATTACTCTAATTTCCCCCCAAGCGGATAAGAGAATTAAAGCAGAGGCTATAGTCTTACCGCAACTAACAAATATGCTTCCAAGCTATCATATAAATAGCAAGCATTGGCAAAAGGTTTCACACCTAAAGCTAGCAGATCCCAACTGCAACGCCCCCGCTCAAATAGACATTCTATTAGGCAGCGATCTCATACCTCAGATAATACTCGTGGGTGTTGAGAAAATTTCAAACAAACTATTGGCACAAAATACTATTTTTGGGTGGATCCTAAGTTTACTAGTTTCGAAACCAGTTACCACCATGACCACTCAGGTTGAGGAAATCTCAAACGAATACCTCAGTTCACAATAACCCCATTACTCTAATTTCCCCCACGCGGATAAGAGAATTAAAGCAGAAGCTATAGTCTTACCGCAACTAACAAATATGCTTCCAAGCTATCATATAAATAGCAAGCATTGGCAAAAGCTTTCAAACCTAAAGCTAGCAGATCCCAACTGCAACACCTCCGCTCAAATAGACATTCTATTAGGCAGCCATCTCATACCTCAGATAATACTCGAGGGTGTTGAGAAAATTTCAAACAAACTATTGGCACAAAATACTATTTTTGGGTGGATCCTAAGTGGACTAGTTTAGGAACCAGTTACCAACATGACCACTCAGGTTGAGGAAATCTCAAACGAATACCTCAGTTCACAATAATCCCATTACTCTAATTTCCCCCCAAGCGGATAAGAGAATTAAAGCAGAAGCTATAATCTTACCGCAACTACCAAATATGCTTCCAAGCTATCATATAAATAGCAAGCATTGGCAAAAGGTTTCACACCTAAAGCTAGCAGATGCCAACTGCAACACCCCCGCTGAAATAGACATTCTATTAGGCAGCGATCTCATACCTCAGATAATACTCGAGGGTGTTAAGAAAATTTCAAACAAACTATTGGCACAAAATACTATTTTTGGGTGGATCCTAAGTGGACTAGTTTCGGAACCAGTTACCACCATGACCACTCAGGTTGAGGAAATCTCAAACGAATACCTCAGTTCACAATAATCCCATTACTCTAATTTCCCCCCAAGCGGATAAGAGAATTAAAGCAGAAGCTATAGTCTTACCGCAACTAACAAATATGCTTCCAAGCTATCATATAAATAGCAAGCATTGGCAAAAGCTTTCACACCTAAAGCTAGCAGATCCCAACTGCAACACCTCCGCTCAAATAGACATTCTATTAGGCAGCGATCTCATACCTCAGATAATACTCGAGGGTGTTGAGAAAATTTCAAACAAACTATTGGCACAAAATACTATTTTAGGGTGGATCCTAAGTGGACTAGTTTCGGAACCAGTAACCACCATGACCACTCAGGTTGAGGAAATCTCAAACGAATACCTCAGTTCACAATAATCCCATTACTCTAATTTCCCCCCAAGCGGATAAGAGAATTAAAGCAGAAGCTATAGTCTTACCGCAACTAACAAATATGCTTCCAAGCTATCATATAAATAGCAAGCATTGGCAAAAGCTTTCACACCTAAAGCTAGCAGATCCCAACTGCAACACCTCCGCTCAAATAGACATTCTATTAGGCAGCGATCTCATACCTCAGATAATACTCGAGGGTGTTGAGAAAATTTCAAACAAACTATTGGCACAAAATACTATTTTAGGGTGGATCCTAAGTGGACTAGTTTCGGAACCAGTTACCACCATGACCACTCAGGTTGAGGAAATCTCAAACGAATACCTCAGTTCACAATAATCCCATTACTCTAATTTCCCCCCAAGCGGATAAGAGAATTAAAGCAGAAGCTATAGTCTTACCGCAACTAACAAATATGCTTCCAAGCTATCATATAAATAGCAAGCATTGGCAAAAGGTTTCACACCTAAAGCTAGCAGATCCCAACTGCAACACCCCCGCTCAAATAGACATTCTATTAGGCAGCGATCTCATACCTCAGATAATACTCGAGGGTGTTGAGAAAATTTCAAACAAACTATTGGCACAAAATACTATTTTTGGGTGGATCCTAAGTGGACTAGTTTCGGAACCAGTTACCACCATGACCACTCAGGTTGAGGAAATCTCAAACGAATACCTCAGTTCACAATAATCCCATTACTCTAATTTCCCCCCCTGCGGATAAGAGAATTAAAGCAGAAGCTATAGTCTTACCGCAACTAACAAATATGCTTCCAAGCTATCATATAAATAGCAAGCATTGGCAAAAGGTTTCACACCTAAAGCTAGCAGATCCCAACTGCAACACCCCCGCTCAAATAGACATTCTATTAAGTAGCGATCTCATACCTCAGATAATACTCGAGGGTGTTGAGAAAATTTCAAACAAACTATTGGCACAAAATACTATTTTTGGGTTGATCCTAAGTGGACTAGTTTCGGAACCAGTTACCACCATGACCACTCAGGTTGAGGAAATCTCAAACGAATACCTCAGTTCACAATAATCCCATTACTCTAATTTCCCCCCAAGCGGATAAGAGAATTAAAGCAGAAGCTATAACCTTACTGCAACTAACAAATATGCTTCCAAGCTATCACATAAATAGCAAGCATTGGCAAAAGGTTTCACACCTAAAGCTAGCAGATGCGAACTGCAACACCCCCGCTGAAATAGACATTCTATTAGGCAGCGATCTCATACCTCAGATAATATTCGAGGGTGTTAAGAAAATTTCAAACAAACTATTGGCACAAAATACTATTTTTGGGTGGATCCTAAGTGGACTAGTTTCGGAACCAGTTACCACCATGACCACTCAGGTTGAGGAAATCTCAAACGAATACCTCAGTTCACAATAATTTCATTACTCTAATTTCCCCCCAAGCGGATAAGAGAATTAAAGCAGAAGCTATAGTCTTACCGCAACTAACAAATATGCTTCCAAGCTATCATATAAATAGCAAGCATTGGCAAAAGCTTTCACACCTAAAGCTAGCAGATCCCAACTGCAACACCTCCGCTCAAATAGACATTCTATTAGGCAGCGATCTCATACCTCAGATAATACTCGAGGGTGTTGAGAAAATTTCAAGCAAACTATTGGCACAAAATACTATTTTAGGGTGGATCCTAAGTGGACTAGTTTCGGAACCAGTTACCACCATGACCACTCAGGTTGAGGAAATCTCAAACGAATACCTCAGTTCACAATAATCCCATTACTCTAATTTCCCCCCAAGCGGATAAGAGAATTAAAGCAGAAGCTATAGTCTTACCGCAACTAACAAATATGCTTCCAAGCTATCACATAAATAGCAAGCATTGGCAAAAGCTTTCAAACCTAAAGCTAGCAGATCCTAACTGCAATACCTCCGCTCAAATAGACATTCTATTAGGCAGCCATCTCATACCTCAGATAATACTCGAGGGTGTTGAGAAAATTTCAAACAAACTATTGGCACAAAATACTATTTTTGGGTGGATCCTAAGTGGACTAGTTTCGGAACCAGTTACCACCATGACCACTCAGGTTGAGGAAATCTCAAACGAATACCAGAGTTCACAATAATCCCATTACTCTAATTTCCCCCCCTGCGGATAAGAGAATTAAAGCAGAAGCTATAGTCTTACCGCAACTAACAAATATGCTTCCAAGCTATCATATAAATAGCAAGCATTGGCAAAAGGTTTCACACCTAAAGCTAGCAGATCCCAACTGCAACACCCCCGCTCAAATAGACATTCTATTAGGCAGCGATCTCATACCTCAGATAATACTCGAGGGTGTTGAGAAAATTTCAAACAAACTATTGGCACAAAATACTATTTTTGGGTGGATCCTAAGTGGACTAGTTTCGGAACCAGTTACCACCATGACCACTCAGGTTGAGGAAATCTCAAACGAATACCTCAGTTCACAATAATCCCATTACTCTAATTTCCCCCCAAGCGGATAAGAGAATTAAAGCAGAAGCTATAACCTTACTGCAACTAACAAATATGCTTCCAAGCTATCATATAAATAGCAAGCATTGGCAAAAGGTTTCACACCTAAAGCTAGCAGATGCGAACTGCAACACCCCCGCTGAAATATACATTCTATTAGGCAGCGATCTCATACCTCAGATAATATTCGAGGGTGTTAAGAAAATTTCAAACAAACTATTGGCACAAAATACTATTTTTGGGTGGATCCTAAGTGGACTAGTTTCGGAACCAGTTACCACCATGACCACTCAGGTTGAGGAAATCTCAAACGAATACCTCAGTTCACAATAATCCCATTACTCTAATTTCCCCCCAAGCGGATAAGAGAATTAAAGCAGAAGCTATAGTCTTACCGCAACTAACAAATATGCTTCCAAGCTATCATATAAATAGCAAGCATTGGCAAAAGCTTTCACACCTAAAGCTAGCAGATCCCAACTGCAACACTTCCGCTCAAATAGACATTCTATTAGGCAGCGATCTCATACCTCAGATAATACTCGAGGGTGTTGAGAAAATTTCAAACAAACTATTGGCACAAAATACTATTTTAGGGTGGATCCTAAGTGGACTAGTTTCGGAACCAGTTACCACCATGACCACTCAGGTTGAGGAAATCTCAAACGAATACCTCAGTTCACAATAATCCCATTACTCTAATTTCCCCCCAAGCGGATAAGAGAATTAAAGCAGAAGCTATAGTCTTACCGCAACTAACAAATATGCTTCCAAGCTATCATATAAACAGCAAGCATTGGCAAAAGCTTTCACACCTAAAGCTAGCAGATCCCAACTGCAACACCTCCGCTCAAATAGACATTCTATTAGGCAGCGATCTCATACCTCAGATAATACTCGAGGGTGTTGAGAAAATTTCAAACAAACTATTGGCACAAAATACTATTTTAGGGTGGATCCTAAGTGGACTAGTTTCGGAAACAGTTACCACCATGACCACTCAGGTTGAGGAAATCTCAAATGAATACCTCAATTTCAAACAAACTATTGGCACAAAATACTATTCTTGGGTGGATCCTAAGTGGACTAGTTTCGGAACCAGCTACCACCATGACCACTCAGGCTGAGGAAATCTCAAACGAATACCTCAGTTCACAATAGTCCCATTACTCTAATTTCCCCCCAAGCGGATAAGAGAATTAAAGCAGAAGCTATAACCTTACTGCAACTAACAAATATGCTTCCAAGCTATCATATAAATAGCAAGTATTGGCAAAAGCTTTCACACCTAAAGCTAGCAGATCCCAACTGCAACACCTCCGCTCAAATAGACATTCTATTAGGCAGCGATCTCATACCTCAGATAATACTCGAGGGTGTTGAGAAAATTTCAAACAAACTATTGGCACAAAATACTATTTTAGGGTGGATCCTAAGTGGACTAGTTTCGGAACCAGTTACCACCATGACCACTCAGGTTGAGGAAATCTCAAACGAATACCTCAGTTCACAATAACCCCATTACTCTAATTTCCCCCCAAGCGGATAAGAGAATTAAAGCAGAAGCTATAGTCTTACCGCAACTAACAAATATGCTTCCAAGCTATCATATAAATAGCAAGCATTGGCAAAAGGTTTCACACCTAAAGCTAGCAGATCCCAACTGCAACACCCCCGCTCAAATAGACATTCTATTAGGCAGCGATCTCATACCTCAGATAATACTCGAGGGTGTTGAGAAAATTTCAAACAAACTATTGGCACAAAATACTATTTTTGGGTGGATCCTAAGTGGACTAGTTTCGGAAACAGTTACCACCATGACCACTCAGGTTGAGGAAATCTCAAATGAATACCTCAATTTCAAACAAACTATTGGCACAAAATACTATTTTAGGGTGGATCCTAAGTGGACTAGTTTCGGAAACAGTTACCACCATGACCACTCAGGTTGAGGAAATCTCAAATGAATACCTCAATTTCAAACAAACTATTGGCACAAAATACTATTCTTGGGTGGATCCTAAGTGGACTAGTTTCGGAACCAGTTACCACCATGACCACTCAGGTTGAGGAAATCTCAAACGAATACCTCAGTTCACAATAATCCCATTACTCTAATTTCCCCCCAAGCGGATAAGAGAATTAAAGCAGAAGCTATAGTCTTACCGCAACTAACAAATATGCTTCCACGCTATCATATAAATAGCAAGCATTGGCAAAAGGTTTCACACCTAAAGCTAGCAGATCCCAACTGCAACACCCCCGCTCAAATAGACATTCTATTAGGCAGCGATCTCATACCTCAGATAATACTCGAGGGTGTTGAGAAAATTTCAAACAAACTATTGGCACAAAATACTATTTTTGGGTGGATCCTAAGTGGACTAGTTTCGGAAACAGTTACCACCATGACCACTCAGGTTGAGGAAATCTCAAATGAATACCTCAATTTCAAACAAACTATTGGCACAAAATACTATTCTTGGGTGGATCCTAAGTGGACTAGTTTCGGAACCAGTTACCACCTTGACCACTCAGGTTGAGGAAATCTCAAACGAATACCTCAGTTCACAATAATCCCATTACTCTAATTTCCCCCCAAGCGGATAAGAGAATTAAAGCAGAAGCTATAGTCTTACCGCAACTAACAAATATACTTCCAAGCTATCACATAAATAGCAAGCATTGCCAAAAGCTTTCAAACCTAAAGCTAGCAGATCCTAACTGCAACACCTCCGCTCAAATAGACATTCTATTAAGCAGCCATCTCATACCTCAGATAATACTCGAGGGTGTTGAGAAAATTTCAAACAAACTATTGGCACAAAATACTATTTTTGGGTGGATCCTAAGTTGACTAGTTTCGGAAACAGTTACCACCATGACCACTCAGGTTGAGGAAATCTCAAACGAATACCAGAGTTCACAATAATCCCATTACTCTAATTTCCCCCCCTGCGGATAAGAGAATTAAAGCAGAAGCTATAGTCTTACTGCAACTAACAAATATGCTTCCAAGCTATCATATAAATAGCAAGCATTGGCAAAAGGTTTCACACCTAAAGCTAGCAGATCCCAACTGCAACACCCCCGCTCAAATAGACATTCTATTAGGCAGCGATCTCATACCTCAGATAATACTCGAGGGTGTTGAGAAAATTTCAAACAAACTATTGGCACAAAATACTATTTTTGGGTGGATCCTAAGTGGACTAGTTTCGGAAACAGTTACCACCATGACCACTCAGGTTGAGGAAATCTCAAATGAATACCTCAATTTCAAACAAACTATTGGCACAAAATACTATTCTTGGGTGGATCCTAAGTGGACTAGTTTCGGAACCAGTTACCACCATGACCACTCAGGTTGAGGAAATCTCAAACGAATACCTCAGTTCACAATAATCCCATTACTCTAATTTCCCCCCAAGCGGATAAGAGAATTAAAGCAGAAGCTATAGTCTTACCGCAACTAACAAATATACTTCCAAGCTATCACATAAATAGCAAGCATTGCCAAAAGCTTTCAAACCTAAAGCTAGCAGATCCTAACTGCAACACCTCCGCTCAAATAGACATTCTATTAAGCAGCCATCTCATACCTCAGATAATACTCGAGGGTGTTGAGAAAATTTCAAACAAACTATTGGCACAAAATACTATTTTTGGGTGGATCCTAAGTTGACTAGTTTCGGAAACAGTTACCACCATGACCACTCAGGTTGAGGAAATCTCAAACGAATACCAGAGTTCACAATAATCCCATTACTCTAATTTCCCCCCCTGCGGATAAGAGAATTAAAGCAGAAGCTATAGTCTTACTGCAACTAACAAATATGCTTCCAAGCTAGCATATAAATAGCAAGCATTGGCAAAAGGTTTCACACCTAAAGCTAGCAGATCCCAACTGCAACACCTCCGCTCAAATAGACATTCTATTAGGCAGCGATCTCATACCTCAGATAATACTCGAGGGTGTTGAGAAAATTTCAAACAAACTATTGGCACAAAATACTATTTTAGGGTGGATCCTAAGTGGACTAGTTTCGGAAACAGTTACCACCATGACCACTCAGGTTGAGGAAATCTCAAATGAATACCTCAATTTCAAACAAACTATTGGCACAAAATACTATTCTTGGGTGGATCCTAAGTGGACTAGTTTCGGAACCAGCTACCACCATGACCACTCAGGCTGAGGAAATCTCAAACGAATACCTCAGTTCACAATAGTCCCATTACTCTAATTTCCCCCCAAGCGGATAAGAGAATTAAAGCAGAAGCTATAACCTTACTGCAACTAACAAATATGCTTCCAAGCTATCATATAAATAGCAAGTATTGGCAAAAGCTTTCACACCTAAAGCTAGCAGATCCCAACTGCAACACCTCCGCTCAAATAGACATTCTATTAGGCAGCGATCTCATACCTCAGATAATACTCGAGGGTGTTGAGAAAATTTCAAACAAACTATTGGCACAAAATACTATTTTAGGGTGGATCCTAAGTGGACTAGTTTCGGAACCAGTTACCACCATGACCACTCAGGTTGAGGAAATCTCAAACGAATACCTCAGTTCACAATAACCCCATTACTCTAATTTCCCCCCAAGCGGATAAGAGAATTAAAGCAGAAGCTATAGTCTTACCGCAACTAACAAATATGCTTCCAAGCTATCATATAAATAGCAAGCATTGGCAAAAGGTTTCACACCTAAAGCTAGCAGATCCCAACTGCAACACCCCCGCTCAAATAGACATTCTATTAGGCAGCGATCTCATACCTCAGATAATACTCGAGGGTGTTGAGAAAATTTCAAACAAACTATTGGCACAAAATACTATTTTTGGGTGGATCCTAAGTGGACTAGTTTCGGAAACAGTTACCACCATGACCACTCAGGTTGAGGAAATCTCAAATGAATACCTCAATTTCAAACAAACTATTGGCACAAAATACTATTTTAGGGTGGATCCTAAGTGGACTAGTTTCGGAAACAGTTACCACCATGACCACTCAGGTTGAGGAAATCTCAAATGAATACCTCAATTTCAAACAAACTATTGGCACAAAATACTATTCTTGGGTGGATCCTAAGTGGACTAGTTTCGGAACCAGTTACCACCATGACCACTCAGGTTGAGGAAATCTCAAACGAATACCTCAGTTCACAATAATCCCATTACTCTAATTTCCCCCCAAGCGGATAAGAGAATTAAAGCAGAAGCTATAGTCTTACCGCAACTAACAAATATGCTTCCACGCTATCATATAAATAGCAAGCATTGGCAAAAGGTTTCACACCTAAAGCTAGCAGATCCCAACTGCAACACCCCCGCTCAAATAGACATTCTATTAGGCAGCGATCTCATACCTCAGATAATACTCGAGGGTGTTGAGAAAATTTCAAACAAACTATTGGCACAAAATACTATTTTTGGGTGGATCCTAAGTGGACTAGTTTCGGAAACAGTTACCACCATGACCACTCAGGTTGAGGAAATCTCAAATGAATACCTCAATTTCAAACAAACTATTGGCACAAAATACTATTCTTGGGTGGATCCTAAGTGGACTAGTTTCGGAACCAGTTACCACCATGACCACTCAGGTTGAGGAAATCTCAAACGAATACCTCAGTTCACAATAATCCCATTACTCTAATTTCCCCCCAAGCGGATAAGAGAATTAAAGCAGAAGCTATAGTCTTACCGCAACTAACAAATATACTTCCAAGCTATCACATAAATAGCAAGCATTGCCAAAAGCTTTCAAACCTAAAGCTAGCAGATCCTAACTGCAACACCTCCGCTCAAATAGACATTCTATTAAGCAGCCATCTCATACCTCAGATAATACTCGAGGGTGTTGAGAAAATTTCAAACAAACTATTGGCACAAAATACTATTTTTGGGTGGATCCTAAGTTGACTAGTTTCGGAAACAGTTACCACCATGACCACTCAGGTTGAGGAAATCTCAAACGAATACCAGAGTTCACAATAATCCCATTACTCTAATTTCCCCCCCTGCGGATAAGAGAATTAAAGCAGAAGCTATAGTCTTACCGCAACTAACAAATATGCTTCCAAGCTATCATATAAATAGCAAGGATTGGCAAAAGGTTTCACACCTAAAGCTAGCAGATCCCAACTGCAACACCCCCGCTCAAATAGACATTCTATTAGGCAGCGATCTCATACCTCAGATAATACTCGAGGGTGTTGAGAAAATTTCAAACAAACTATTGGCACAAAATACTATTTTTGGGTGGATCCTAAGTGGACTAGTTTCGGAACCAGTTACCACCATGACCGCTCAGGTTGAGGAAATCTCAAACGAATACCTCAGTTCACAATAATCCCATTACTCTAATTTCCCCCCAAGCGGATAAGAGAATTAAAGCAGAAGCTATAACCTTACTGCAACTAACAAATATGCTTCCAAGCTATCATATAAATAGCAAGCATTGGCAAAAGGTTTCACACCTAAAGCTAGCAGATGCCAACTGCAACACCCCCGCTGAAATAGACATTCTATTAGGCAGCGATCTCATACCTCAGATAATACTCGAGGGTGTTAAGAAAATTTCAAACAAACTATTGGCACAAAATACTATTTTAGGGTGGATCCTAAGTGGGCTAGTTTCGGAACCAGTTACCACCATGACCACTCAGGTTGAGGAAATCTCAAACGAATACCTCAGTTCACAATAATCCCATTACTCTAATTTCCCCCCATGCGGATAAGAGAATTAAAGCAGAAGCTATAGTCTTACCGCAACTAACAAATATGCTTCCAAGCTATCATATAAATAGCAAGCATTGGCAAAAGGTTTCACACCTAAAGCTAGCAGAGCCCAACTGCAACACCCCCGCTCAAATAGACATTCTATTAGGCAGCGATCTCATACCTCAGATAATACTCGAGGGTGTTGAGAAAATTTCAAACAAACTATTGGCACAAAATACTATTTTTGGGTGGATCCTAAGTGGACTAGTTTCGGAAACAGTTACCACCATGACCACTCAGGTTGAGGAAATCTCAAATGAATACCTCAATTTCAAACAAACTATTGGCACAAAATACTATTCTTGGGTGGATCCTAAGTGGACTAGTTTCGGAACCAGTTACCACCATGACCACTCAGGTTGAGGAAATCTCAAACGAATACCACAGTTCACAATAATCCCATTACTCTAATTTCCCCCTAAGCGGATAAGAGAATTAAAGCAGAAGCTATAGTCTTACCGCAACTAACAAATATGCTTCCACGCTATCATATAAATAGCAAGCATTGGCAAAAGGTTTCACACCTAAAGCTAGCAGATCCCAACTGCAACACCCCCACTCAAATAGACATTCTATTAGGCAGCGATCTCATACCTCAGATAATACTCGAGGGTGTTGAGAAAATTTCAAACAAACTATTGGCACAAAATACTATTTTTGGGTGGATCCTAAGTGGACTAGTTTCGGAAACAGTTACCACCATGACCACTCAGGTTGAGGAAATCTCAAATGAATACCTCAATTTCAAACAAACTATTGGCACAAAATACTATTCTTGGGTGGATCCTAAGTGGACTAGTTTCGGAACCAGTTACCACCATGACCACTCAGGTTGAGGAAATCTCAAACGAATACCTCAGTTCACAATAATCCCATTACTCTAATTTCCCCCCAAGCGGATAAGAGAATTAAAGCAGAAGCTATAGTCTTACCGCAACTAACAAATATACTTCCAAGCTATCACATAAATAGCAAGCATTGGCAAAAGCTTTCAAACCTAAAGCTAGCAGATCCTAACTGCAACACCTCCGCTCAAATAGACATTCTATTAAGCAGCCATCTCATACCTCAGATAATACTCGAGGGTGTTGAGAAAATTTCAAACAAACTATTGGCACAAAATACTATTTTTGGGTGGATCCTAAGTTGACTAGTTTCGGAAACAGTTACCACCATGACCACTCAGGTTGAGGAAATCTCAAACGAATACCAGAGTTCACAATAATCCCATTACTCTAATTTCCCCCCCTGCGGATAAGAGAATTAAAGCAGAAGCTATAGTCTTACCGCAACTAACAAATATGCTTCCAAGCTATCATATAAATAGCAAGCATTGGCAAAAGGTTTCACACCTAAAGCTAGCAGATCCCAACTGCAACACCCCCGCTCAAATAGACATTCTATTAGGCAGCGATCTCATACCTCAGATAATACTCGAGGGTGTTGAGAAAATTTCAAACAAACTATTGGCACAAAATACTATTTTTGGGTGGATCCTAAGTGGACTAGTTTCGGAACCAGTTACCACCATGACCGCTCAGGTTGAGGAAATCTCAAACGAATACCTCAGTTCACAATAATCCCATTACTCTAATTTCCCCCCAAGCGGATAAGAGAATTAAAGCAGAAGCTATAACCTTACTGCAACTAACAAATATGCTTCCAAGCTATCATATAAATAGCAAGCATTGGCAAAAGGTTTCACACCTAAAGCTAGCAGATGCCAACTGCAACACCCCCGCTGAAATAGACATTCTATTAGGCAGCGATCTCATACCTCAGATAATACTCGAGGGTGTTAAGAAAATTTCAAACAAACTATTGGCACAAAATACTATTTTAGGGTGGATCCTAAGTGGGCTAGTTTCGGAACCAGTTACCACCATGACCACTCAGGTTGAGGAAATCTCAAACGAATACCTCAGTTCACAATAATCCCATTACTCTAATTTCCCCCCAAGCGGATAAGAGAATTAAAGCAGAAGCTATAGTCTTACCGCAACTAACAAATATGCTTCCAAGCTATCATATAAATAGCAAGCATTGGCAAAAGGTTTCACACCTAAAGCTAGCAGATTCCAACTGCAACACCCCCGCTCAAATAGACATTCTATTAGGCAGTGATCTCATACCTCAGATAATACTCGAGGGTGTTAAGAAAATTTCAAACAAACTATTGGCACAAAATACTATTTTTGGGTGGATCCTAAGTGGACTAGTTTCGGAAACAGTTACCACCATGACCACTCAGGTTGAGGAAATCTCAAATGAATACCTCAATTTCAAACAAACTATTGGCACAAAATACTATTCTTGGGTGGATCCTAAGTGGACTAGTTTCGGAACCAGTTACCACCATGACCACTCAGGTTGAGTAAATCTCAAACGAATACCACAGTTCACAATAATCCCATTATTCTAATTTCCCCCTAAGCGGATAAGAGAATTAAAGCAGAAGCTATAGTCTTACCGCAACTAACAAATATGCTTCCAAGCTATCATATAAATAGCAAGCATTGGCAAAAGGTTTCACACCTAAAGCTAGCAGATTCCAACTGCAACACCCCCGCTCAAATAGACATTCTATTAGGCAGTGATCTCATACCTCAGATAATACTCGAGGGCGTTGAGAAAATTTCAAACAAACTATTGGCACAAAATACTATTTTTGGGTGGATCCTAAGTGGACTAGTTTCGGAACCAGTTACCACCATGACCACTCAGGTTGAGGAAATCTCAAACGAATACGTCAGTTCACAATAATCCCATTACTCTACTTTCCCCCCAAGCGGAGAAGAGAATTAAAGCAGAAGCTATAGTCTTACCGCAACTAACAAATATGCTTCCAAGCTATCATATAAATAGCAAGCATTGGCAAAAGGTTTCACACCTAAAGCTAGCAGATTCCAACTGCAACACCCCCGCTCAAATAGACATTCTATTAGGCAGTGATCTCATACCTCAGATAATACTCGAGGGCGTTGAGAAAATTTCAAACAAACTATTGGCACAAAATACTATTTTTGGGTGGATCCTAAGTGGACTAGTTTCGGAACCAGTTACCACCATGACCACTCAAGTTGAGGAAATCTCAAATGAATACCTCAATTTCAAACAAACTATTGGCACAAAATACTATTCTTGGGTGGATCCTAAGTGGACTAGTTTCGGAACCAGTTACCACCATGACCACTCAGGTTGAGGAAATCTCAAACGAATACCTCAGTTCACAATAATCCCATTACTCTAATTTCCCCCCAAGCGGATAAGAGAATTAAAGCAGAAGCTATAGTCTTACCGCAACTAACAAATATGCTTCCAAGCTATCACATAAATAGCAAGCATTGGCAAAAGCTTTCAAACCTAAAGCTAGCAGATCCTAACTGCAATACCTCCGCTCAAATAGACATTCTATTAGGCAGCCATCTCATACCTCAGATAATACTCGAGGGTGTTGAGAAAATTTCAAACAAACTATTGGCACAAAATACTATTTTTGGGTGGATCCTAAGTGGACTAGTTTCGGAACCAGTTACCACCATGACCACTCAGGTTGAGGAAATCTCAAACGAATACCAGAGTTCACAATAATCCCATTACTCTAATTTCCCCCCCTGCGGATAAGAGAATTAAAGCAGAAGCTATAGTCTTACCGCAACTAACAAATATGCTTCCAAGCTATCATATAAATAGCAAGCATTGGCAAAAGGTTTCACACCTAAAGCTAGCAGATCCCAACTGCAACACCCCCGCTCAAATAGACATTCTATTAGGCAGCGATCTCATACCTCAGATAATACTCGAGGGTGTTGAGAAAATTTCAAACAAACTATTGGCCCAAAATACTATTTTTGGGTGGATCCTAAGTGGACTAGTTTCGGAACCAGTTACCACCATGACCACTCAGGTTGAGGAAATCTCAAACGAATACCTCAGTTCACAATAATCCCATTACTCTAATTTCCCCCCAAGCGGATAAGAGAATTAAAGCAGAATCTATAACCTTACTGCAACTAACAAATATGCTTCCAAGCTATCATATAAATAGCAAGCATTGGCAAAAGGTTTCACACCTAAAGCTAGCAGATGCGAACTGCAACACCCCCGCTGAAATAGACATTCTATTAGGCAGCGATCTCATACCTCAGATAATATTCGAGGGTGTTAAGAAAATTTCAAACAAACTATTGGCACAAAATACTATTTTTGGGTGGATCCTAAGTGGACTAGTTTTGGAACCAGTTACCACCATGACCACTCAGGTTGAGGAAATCTCAAACGAATACCTCAGTTCACAATAATCCCATTACTCTAATTTCCCCCCAAGCGGATAAGAGAATTAAAGCAGAAGCTATAGTCTTACCGCAACTAACAAATATGCTTCCAAGCTATCATATAAATAGCAAGCATGGGCAAAAGGTTTCACACCTAAAGCTAGCAGATGCGAACTGCAACACCCCCGCTGAAATAGACATTCTATTAGGCAGCGATCTCATACCTCAGATAATACTCGAGGGTGTTAAGAAAATTTCAAACAAACTATTGGCACAAAATACTATTTTTGGGTGGATCCTAAGTGGACTAGTTTTGGAACCAGTTACCACCATGACCACTCAGGTTGAGGAAATCTCAAACGAATACCTCAGTTCACAATAATCCCATTACTCTAATTTCCCCCCAAGCGGATAAGAGAATTAAAGCAGAAGCTATAACCTTACTGCAACTAACAAATATGCTTCCAAGCTATCATATAAATAGCAAGCATTGGCAAAAGGTTTCACACCTAAAGCTAGCAGATGCCAACTGCAACACCCCCGCTCAAATAGACATTCTATTAGGCAGCGATCTCATACCTCAGATAATACTCGAGGGTGTTAAGAAAATTTCAAACAAACTATTGGCACAAAATACTATTTTTGGGTGGATCCTAAGTGGACTAGTTTTGGAACCAGTTACCACCATGACCACTCAGGTTGAGGAAATCTCAAACGAATACCTCAGTTCACAATAATCCCATTACTCTAATTTCCCCCCAAGCGGATAAGAGAATTAAAGCAGAAGCTATAACCTTACCGCAACTAACAAATATGCTTCCAAGCTATCATATAAATAGCAAGCATTGGCAAAAGGTTTCACACCTAAAGCTAGCAGAGCCCAACTGCAACACCCCCGCTCAAATAGACATTCTATTAGGCAGCGATCTCATACCTCAGATAATACTCGAGGGTGTTAAGAAAATTTCAAACAAACTATTGGCACAAAATACTATTTTAGGGTGGATCCTAAGTGGGCTAGTTTCGGAACCAGTTACCACCATGACCACTCAGGTTGAGGAAATCTCAAACGAATACCTCAGTTCACAATAATCCCATTACTCTAATTTCCCCCCAAGCGGATAAGAGAATTAAAGCAGAAGCTATAGTCTTACCGCAACTAACAAATATGCTTCCAAGCTATCATATAAATAGCAAGCATTGGCAAAAGGTTTCACACCTAAAGCTAGCAGATTCCAACTGCAACACCCCCGCTCAAATAGACATTCTATTAGGCAGTGATCTCATACCTCAGATAATACTCGAGGGTGTTAAGAAAATTTCAAACAAACTATTGGCACAAAATACTATTTTTGGGTGGATCCTAAGTGGACTAGTTTCGGAAACAGTTACCACCATGACCACTCAGGTTGAGGAAATCTCAAATGAATACCTCAATTTCAAACAAACTATTGGCACAAAATACTATTCTTGGGTGGATCCTAAGTGGACTAGTTTCGGAACCAGTTACCACCATGACCACTCAGGTTGAGTAAATCTCAAACGAATACCACAGTTCACAATAATCCCATTATTCTAATTTCCCCCTAAGCGGATAAGAGAATTAAAGCAGAAGCTATAGTCTTACCGCAACTAACAAATATGCTTCCAAGCTATCATATAAATAGCAAGCATTGGCAAAAGGTTTCACACCTAAAGCTAGCAGATTCCAACTGCAACACCCCCGCTCAAATAGACATTCTATTAGGCAGTGATCTCATACCTCAGATAATACTCGAGGGCGTTGAGAAAATTTCAAACAAACTATTGGCACAAAATACTATTTTTGGGTGGATCCTAAGTGGACTAGTTTCGGAACCAGTTACCACCATGACCACTCAGGTTGAGGAAATCTCAAACGAATACGTCAGTTCACAATAATCCCATTACTCTAATTTCCCCCCAAGCGGATAAGAGAATTAAAGCAGAAGCTATAGTCTTACCGCAACTAACAAATATGCTTCCAAGCTATCATATAAATAGCAAGCATTGGCAAAAGGTTTCACACCTAAAGCTAGCAGATCCCAACTGCAACACTTTCGCTCAAATAGACATTCTATTAGGCAGTGATCTCATACCTCAGATAATTCTCGAGGGCGTTGAGAAAATTTCAAACAAACTATTGGCACAAAATACTATTTTTGGGTGGATCCTAAGTGGACTAGTTTCGGAACCAGTTACCACCATGACCACTCAAGTTGAGGAAATCTCAAATGAATACCTCAATTTCAAACAAACTATTGGCACAAAATACTATTCTTGGGTGGATCCTAAGTGGACTAGTTTCGGAACCAGTTACCACCATGACCACTCAGGTTGAGGAAATCTCAAACGAATACCTCAGTTCACAATAATCCCATTACTCTAATTTCCCCCCAAGCGGATAAGAGAATTAAAGCAGAAGCTATAGTCTTACCGCAACTAACAAATATGCTTCCAAGCTATCACATAAATAGCAAGCATTGGCAAAAGCTTTCAAACCTAAAGCTAGCAGATCCTAACTGCAATACCTCCGCTCAAATAGACATTCTATTAGGCAGCCATCTCATACCTCAGATAATACTCGAGGGTGTTGAGAAAATTTCAAACAAACTATTGGCACAAAATACTATTTTTGGGTGGATCCTAAGTGGACTAGTTTCGGAACCAGTTACCACCATGACCACTCAGGTTGAGGAAATCTCAAACGAATACCAGAGTTCACAATAATCCCATTACTCTAATTTCCCCCCCTGCGGATAAGAGAATTAAAGCAGAAGCTATAGTCTTACCGCAACTAACAAATATGCTTCCAAGCTATCATATAAATAGCAAGCATTGGCAAAAGGTTTCACACCTAAAGCTAGCAGATCCCAACTGCAACACCCCCGCTCAAATAGACATTCTATTAGGCAGCGATCTCATACCTCAGATAATACTCGAGGGTGTTGAGAAAATTTCAAACAAACTATTGGCACAAAATACTATTTTTGGGTGGATCCTAAGTGGACTAGTTTCGGAACCAGTTACCACCATGACCACTCAGGTTGAAGAAATCTCAAACGAATACCTCAGTTCACAATAATCCCATTACTCTAATTTCCCCCCAAGCGGATAAGAGAATTAAAGCAGAATCTATAACCTTACTGCAACTAACAAATATGCTTCCAAGCTATCATATAAATAGCAAGCATTGGCAAAAGGTTTCACACCTAAAGCTAGCAGATGCGAACTGCAACACCCCCGCTGAAATAGACATTCTATTAGGCAGCGATCTCATACCTCAGATAATATTCGAGGGTGTTAAGAAAATTTCAAACAAACTATTGGCACAAAATACTATTTTTGGGTGGATCCTAAGTGGACTAGTTTTGGAACCAGTTACCACCATGACCACTCAGGTTGAGGAAATCTCAAACGAATACCTCAGTTCACAATAATTTCATTACTCTAATTTCCCCCCAAGCGGATAAGAGAATTAAAGCAGAAGCTATAGTCTTACCGCAACTAACAAATATGCTTCCAAGCTATCATATAAATAGCAAGCATTGGCAAAAGCTTTCACACCTAAAGCTAGCAGATCCCAACTGCAACACTTCCGCTCAAATAGACATTCTATTAGGCAGCGATCTCATACCTCAGATAATACTCGAGGGTGTTGAGAAAATTTCAAACAAACTATTGGCACAAAATACTTTTTTAGGGTGGATCCTAAGTGGACTAGTTTCGGAACCAGTTACCACCATGACCACTCAGGTTGAGGAAATCTCAAACGAATACCTCAGTTCACAATAATCCCATTACTCTAATTTCCCCCCAAGCGGATAAGAGAATTAAAGCAGAAGCTATAGTCTTACCGCAACTAACAAATATGCTTCCAAGCTATCATATAAATAGCAAGCATTGGCAAAAGCTTTCACACCTAAAGCTAGCAGATCCCAACTGCAACACCTCCGCTCAAATAGACATTCTATTAGGCAGCCATCTCATACCTCAGATAATACTCGAGGGTGTTGAGAAAATTTCAAACAAACTATTGGCACAAAATACTATTTTAGGGTGGATCCTAAGTGGACTAGTTTCGGAAACAGTTACCACCATGACCACTCAGGTTGAGGAAATCTCAAATGAATACCTCAATTTCAAACAAACTATTGGCACAAAATACTATTTTTGGGTGGATCCTAAGTGGACTAGTTTCGGAACCAGTTACCACCATGACCAATTAGGTTGAGGAAATCTCAAACGAATACCTCAGTTCACAATAATCCCATTACTCTAATTTCCCCCCAAGCGGATAAGAGAATTAAAGCAGAAGCTATAGTCTTACCGCAACTAACAAATATGCTTCCAAGCTATCATATAAATAGCAAGCATTGGCAAAAGCTTTCACACCTAAAGCTAGCAGATCCCAACTGCAACACCCCCGCTCAAATAGACATTCTATTAGGCAGCGATCTCATACCTCAGATAATACTCGAGGGTGTTGAGAAAATTTCAAACAAACTATTGGCACAAAATACTATTTTTGGGTGGATCCTAAGTGGACTAGTTTCGGAAACAGTTACCACCATGACCACTCAGGTTGAGGAAATCTCAAATAAATACCTCAATTTCAAACAAACTATTGGCACAAAATACTATTCTTGGGTGGATCCTAAGTGGACTAGTTTCGGAACCAGTTACCACCATGACCACTCAGGTTGAGGAAATCTCAAACGAATACCTCAGTTCACAATAATCCCATTACTCTAATTTCCCCCCAAGCGGATAAGAGAATTAAAGCAGAAGCTATAACCTTACTGCAACTAACAAATATGCTTCCAAGCTATCATATAAATAGCAAGCATTGGCAAAAGGTTTCACACCTAAAGCCAGCAGATGCCAACTGCAACACCCCCGCTGAAATAGACATTCTATTAGGCAGCGATCTCATACCTCAGATAATACTCGAGGGTGTTGAGAAAATTTCAAACAAACTATTGGCACAAAATACTATTTTTGGGTGGATCCTAAGTGGACTAGTTTCGGAAACAGTTACCACCATGACCACTCAGGTTGAGGAAATCTCAAATAAATACCTCAATTTCAAACAAACTATTGGCACAAAATACTATTTTTGGGTGGATCCTAAGTGGACTAGTTTCGGAACCAGTTACCACTATGACCACTCAGGTTGAGGAAATCTCAAACGAATACCTCAGTTCACAATAATCCCATTACTCTAATTTCCCCCCAAGCGGATAAGAGAATTAAAGCAGAAGCTATAACCTTACTGCAACTAACAAATATGCTTCCAAGCTATCATATAAATAGCAAGCATTGGCAAAAGGTTTCACACCTAAAGCCAGCAGATGCCAACTGCAACACCCCCGCTGAAATAGACATTCTATTAGGCAGCGATCTCATACCTCAGATAATACTCGAGGGTGTTAAGAAAATTTCAAACAAACTATTGGCACAAAATACTATTTTTGGGTGGATCCTAAGTGGACTAGTTTCGGAACCAGTTACCACCATGACCACTCAGGTTGAGGAAATCTCAAACGAATACCTCAGTTCACAGTAATCCCATTACTCTAATTTCCCCCCAAGCGGATAAGAGAATTAAAGCAGAAGCTATAGTCTTACCGCAACTAACAAATATGCTTCCAAGCTATCATATAAATAGCAAGCATTGGCAAAAGGTTTCACACCTAAAGCTAGCAGATCCCAACTGCAACACCCCCGCTCAAATAGACATTCTATTAGGCAGCGATCTCATACCTCAGATAATACTCGAGGGTGTTGAGAAAATTTCAAACAAACTATTGGCACAAAATACTATTTTTGGGTGGATCCTAAGTGGACTAGTTTCGGAACCAGTTACCACCATGACCACTCAGGTTGAGGAAATCTCAAACGAATACCTCAGTTCACAATAATCCCATTACTCTAATTTCCCCCCAAGCGGATAAGAGAATTAAAGCAGAAGCTATAGTCTTACCGCAACTAACAAATATGCTTCCAAGCTATCATATAAATAGCAAGCATTGGCAAAAGCTTTCACACCTAAAGCTAGCAGATCCCAACTGCAACACCTCCGCTCAAATAGACATTCTATTAGGCAGCGATCTCATACCTCAGATAATACTCGAGGGTGTTGAGAAAATTTCAAACAAACTATTGGCACAAAATACTATTTTAGGGTGGATCCTAAGTGGACTAGTTTCGGAACCAGTTACCACCATGACCACTCAGGTTGAGGAAATCTCAAACGAATACCTCAGTTCACAATAATCCCATTACTCTAATTTCCCCCCAAGCGGATAAGAGAATTAAAGCAGAAGCTATAGTCTTACCGCAACTAACAAATATGCTTCCAAGCTATCATATAAATAGCAAGCATTGGCAAAAGGTTTCACACCTAAAGCTAGCAGATCCCAACTGCAACGCCCCCGCTCAAATAGACATTCTATTAGGCAGCGATCTCATACCTCAGATAATACTCGAGGGTGTTGAGAAAATTTCAAACAAACTATTGGCACAAAATACTATTTTTGGGTGGATCCTAAGTTTACTAGTTTCGAAACCAGTTACCACCATGACCACTCAGGTTGAGGAAATCTCAAACGAATACCTCAGTTCACAATAACCCCATTACTCTAATTTCCCCCACGCGGATAAGAGAATTAAAGCAGAAGCTATAGTCTTACCGCAACTAACAAATATGCTTCCAAGCTATCATATAAATAGCAAGCATTGGCAAAAGCTTTCAAACCTAAAGCTAGCAGATCCCAACTGCAACACCCCCGCTCAAATAGACATTCTATTAGGCAGCGATCTCATACCTCAGATAATACTCGAGGGTGTTGAGAAAATTTCAAACAAATTATTGGCACAAAATACTATTTTTGGGTGGATCCTAAGTGGACTAGTTTCGGAACCAGTTACCAACATGACCACTCAGGTTGAGGAAATCTCAAACGAATACCTCAGTTCACAATAATCCCATTACTCTAATTTCCCCCTAAGCGGATAAGAGAATTAAAGCAGAAGCTATAGTCTTACCGCAACTACCAAATATGCTTCCAAGCTATCATATAAATAGCAAGCATTGGCAAAAGGTTTCACACCTAAAGCTAGCAGATGCCAACTGCAACACCTCCGCTCAAATAGACATTCTATTAGGCAGCGATCTCATACCTCAGATAATACTCGAGGGTGTTGAGAAAATTTCAAACAAACTATTGGCTCAAAATACTATTTTTGGGTGGATCCTAAGTGGACTAGTTTCGGAACCAGTTACCACCATGACCACTCAGGTTGAGAAAATCTCAAACGAATACCTCAGTTCACAATAATCCCATTACTCTAATTTCCCCCCAAGCGGATAAGAGAATTAAAGCAGAATCTATAACCTTACTGCAACTAACAAATATGCTTCCAAGCTATCATATAAATAGCAAGCATTGGCAAAAGGTTTCACACCTAAAGCTAGCAGATGCGAACTGCAACACCCCCGCTGAAATAGACATTCTATTAGGCAGCGATCTCATACCTCAGATAATACTCGAGGGTGTTGAGAAAATTTCAAACAAACTATTGGCACAAAATACTATTTTTGGGTGGATCCTAAGTGGACTAGTTTCGGAAACAGTTACCACCATGACCACTCAGGTTGAGGAAATCTCAAATAAATACCTCAATTTCAAACAAACTATTGGCACAAAATACTATTCTTGGGTGGATCCTAAGTGGACTAGTTTCGGAACCAGTTACCACCATGACCACTCAGGCTGAGGAAATCTCAAACGAATACCTCAGTTCACAATAATCCCATTACTCTAATTTCCCCCCAAGCGGATAAGAGAATTAAAGCAGAAGCTATAGTCTTACCGCAACTAACAAATATGCTTCCAAGCTATCACATAAATAGCAAGCATTGGCAAAAGCTTTCAAACCTAAAGCTAGCAGATCCCAACTGCAACACCTCCGCTCAAATAGACATTCTATTAGGCAGCCATCTCATACCTCAGATAATACTCGAGGGTGTTGAGAAAATTTCAAACAAACTATTGGCACAAAATACTATTTTTGGGTGGATCCTAAGTGGACTAGTTTCGGAACCAGTTACCACTATGACCACTCAGGTTGAGGAAATCTCAAACGAATACCTCAGTTCACAATAATCCCATTACTCTAATTTCCCCCCAAGCGGATAAGAGAATTAAAGCAGAAGCTATAACCTTACTGCAACTAACAAATATGCTTCCAAGCTATCATATAAATAGCAAGCATTGGCAAAAGGTTTCACACCTAAAGCCAGCAGATGCCAACTGCAACACCCCCGCTGAAATAGACATTCTATTAGGCAGCGATCTCATACCTCAGATAATACTCGAGGGTGTTAAGAAAATTTCAAACAAACTATTGGCACAAAATACTATTTTTGGGTGGATCCTAAGTGGACTAGTTTCGGAACCAGTTACCACCATGACCACTCAGGTTGAGGAAATCTCAAACGAATACCTCAGTTCACAGTAATCACATTACTCTAATTTCCCCCCAAGCGGATAAGAGAATTAAAGCAGAAGCTATAGTCTTACCGCAACTAACAAATATGCTTCCAAGCTATCATATAAATAGCAAGCATTGGCAAAAGGTTTCACACCTAAAGCTAGCAGATCCCAACTGCAACACCCCCGCTCAAATAGACATTCTATTAGGCAGCGATCTCATACCTCAGATAATACTCGAGGGTGTTGAGAAAATTTCAAACAAACTATTGGCACAAAATACTATTTTTGGGTGGATCCTAAGTGGACTAGTTTCGGAACCAGTTACCACCATGACCACTCAGGTTGAGGAAATCTCAAACGAATACCTCAGTTCACAATAATCCCATTACTCTAATTTCCCCCCAAGCGGATAAGAGAATTAAAGCAGAAGCTATAGTCTTACCGCAACTAACAAATATGCTTCCAAGCTATCATATAAATAGCAAGCATTGGCAAAAGCTTTCACACCTAAAGCTAGAAGATCCCAACTGCAACACCTCCGCTCAAATAGACATTCTATTAGGCAGCGATCTCATACCTCAGATAATACTCGAGGGTGTTGAGAAAATTTCAAACAAACTATTGGCACAAAATACTATTTTAGGGTGGATCCTAAGTGGACTAGTTTCGGAACCAGTTACCACCATGACCACTCAGGTTGAGGAAATCTCAAACGAATACCTCAGTTCACAATAATCCCATTACTCTAATTTCCCCCCAAGCGGATAAGAGAATTAAAGCAGAAGCTATAGTCTTACCGCAACTAACAAATATGCTTCCAAGCTATCATATAAATAGCAAGCATTGGCAAAAGGTTTCACACCTAAAGCTAGCAGATCCCAACTGCAACGCCCCCGCTCAAATAGACATTCTATTAGGCAGCGATCTCATACCTCAGATAATACTCGAGGGTGTTGAGAAAATTTCAAACAAACTATTGGCACAAAATACTATTTTTGGGTGGATCCTAAGTGGACTAGTTTCGGAACCAGTTACCACCATGACCACTCAGGTTGAGGAAATCTCAAACGAATACCTCAGTTCACAATAATCCCATTACTCTAATTTCCCCCCAAGCGGATAAGAGAATTAAAGCAGAAGCTATAGTCTTACCGCAACTAACAAATATGCTTCCAAGCTATCATATAAATAGCAAGCATTGGCAAAAGCTTTCACACCTAAAGCTAGAAGATCCCAACTGCAACACCTCCGCTCAAATAGACATTCTATTAGGCAGCGATCTCATACCTCAGATAATACTCGAGGGTGTTGAGAAAATTTCAAACAAACTATTGGCACAAAATACTATTTTAGGGTGGATCCTAAGTGGACTAGTTTCGGAACCAGTTACCACCATGACCACTCAGGTTGAGGAAATCTCAAACGAATACCTCAGTTCACAATAATCCCATTACTCTAATTTCCCCCCAAGCGGATAAGAGAATTAAAGCAGAAGCTATAGTCTTACCGCAACTAACAAATATGCTTCCAAGCTATCATATAAATAGCAAGCATTGGCAAAAGGTTTCACACCTAAAGCTAGCAGATCCCAACTGCAACGCCCCCGCTCAAATAGACATTCTATTAGGCAGCGATCTCATACCTCAGATAATACTCGAGGGTGTTGAGAAAATTTCAAACAAACTATTGGCACAAAATACTATTTTTGGGTGGATCCTAAGTGGACTAGTTTCGGAACCAGTTACCACCATGACCACTCAGGTTGAGGAAATCTCAAACGAATACCTCAGTTCACAATAATCCCATTACTCTAATTTCCCCCCAAGCGGATAAGAGAATTAAAGCAGAAGCTATAGTCTTACCGCAACTAACAAATATGCTTCCAAGCTATCATATAAATAGCAAGCATTGGCAAAAGCTTTCACACCTAAAGCTAGAAGATCCCAACTGCAACACCTCCGCTCAAATAGACATTCTATTAGGCAGCGATCTCATACCTCAGATAATACTCGAGGGTGTTGAGAAAATTTCAAACAAACTATTGGCACAAAATACTATTTTAGGGTGGATCCTAAGTGGACTAGTTTCGGAACCAGTTACCACCATGACCACTCAGGTTGAGGAAATCTCAAACGAATACCTCAGTTCACAATAATCCCATTACTCTAATTTCCCCCCAAGCGGATAAGAGAATTAAAGCAGAAGCTATAGTCTTACCGCAACTAACAAATATGCTTCCAAGCTATCATATAAATAGCAAGCATTGGCAAAAGGTTTCACACCTAAAGCTAGCAGATCCCAACTGCAACGCCCCCGCTCAAATAGACATTCTATTAGGCAGCGATCTCATACCTCAGATAATACTCGAGGGTGTTGAGAAAATTTCAAACAAACTATTGGCACAAAATACTATTTTTGGGTGGATCCTAAGTTTACTAGTTTCGAAACCATTTACCACCATGACCACTCAGGTTGAGGAAATCTCAAACGAATACCTCAGTTCACAATAACCCCATTACTCTAATTTCCCCCACGCGGATAAGAGAATTAAAGCAGAAGCTATAGTCTTACCGCAACTAACAAATATGCTTCCAAGCTATCATATAAATAGCAAGCATTGGCAAAAGCTTTCAAACCTAAAGCTAGCAGATCCCAACTGCAACACCCCCGCTCAAATAGACATTCTATTAGGCAGCGATCTCATACCTCAGATAATACTCGAGGGTGTTGAGAAAATTTCAAACAAATTATTGGCACAAAATACTATTTTTGGGTGGATCCTAAGTGGACTAGTTTCGGAACCAGTTACCAACATGACCACTCAGGTTGAGGAAATCTCAAACGAATACCTCAGTTCACAATAATCCCATTACTCTAATTTCCCCCTAAGCGGATAAGAGAATTAAAGCAGAAGCTATAGTCTTACCGCAACTACCAAATATGCTTCCAAGCTATCATATAAATAGCAAGCATTGGCAAAAGGTTTCACACCTAAAGCTAGCAGATGCCAACTGCAACACCTCCGCTCAAATAGACATTCTATTAGGCAGCGATCTCATACCTCAGATAATACTCGAGGGTGTTGAGAAAATTTCAAACAAACTATTGGCACAAAATACTATTTTTGGGTGGATCCTAAGTGGACTAGTTTCGGAACCAGTTACCACCATGACCACTCAGGTTGAGAAAATCTCAAACGAATACCTCAGTTCACAATAATCCCATTACTCTAATTTCCCCCCAAGCGGATAAGAGAATTAAAGCAGAAGCTATAGTCTTACCGCAACTAACAAATATGCTTCCAAGCTATCATATAAATAGCAAGCATTGGCAAAAGCTTTCACACCTAAAGCTAGCAGATCCCAACTGCAACACCTCCGCTCAAATAGACATTCTATTAGGCAGCGATCTCATACCTCAGATAATACTCGAGGGTGTTGAGAAAATTTCAAACAAACTATTGGCACAAAATACTATTTTAGGGTGGATCCTAAGTGGACTAGTTTCGGAACCAGTTACCACCATGACCACTCAGGTTGAGGAAATCTCAAACGAATACCTCAGTTCACAATAATCCCATTACTCTAATTTCCCCCCAAGCGGATAAGAGAATTAAAGCAGAAGCTATAGTCTTACCGCAACTAACAAATATGCTTCCAAGCTATCATATAAATAGCAAGCATTGGCAAAAGATTTCACACCTAAAGCTAGCAGATCCCAACTGCAACACCTCCGCTCAAATAGACATTCTATTAGGCAGCGATCTCATACCTCAGATAATACTCGAGGGTGTTGAGAAAATTTCAAACAAACTATTGGCACAAAATACTATTTTAGGTTGGATCCTAAGTGGACTAGTTTCGGAACCAGTTACCACCATGACCACTCAGGTTGAGGAAATCTCAAACGAATACCTCAGTTCACAATAATCCCATTACTCTAATTTCCCCCCAAGCGGATAAGAGAATTAAAGCAGAAGCTATAGTCTTACCGCAACTAACAAATATGCTTCCAAGCTATCATATAAATAGCAAGCATTGGCAAAAGCTTTCACGCCTAAAGCCAGCAGATCCCAACTGCAACACCTCCGCTCAAATAGACATTCTATTAGGCAGCGATCTCATACCTCAGATAATACTCGAGGGTGTTGAGAAAATTTCAAACAAACTATTGGCACAAAATACTATTTTAGGGTGGATCCTAAGTGGACTAGTTTCGGAACCAGTTACCACCATGACCACTCAGGTTGAGGAAATCTCAAACGAATACCTCAGTTCACAATAATCCCATTACTCTAATTTCCCCCCAAGCGGATAAGAGAATTAAAGCAGAAGCTATAGTCTTACCGCAACTAACAAATATGCTTCCAAGCTATCATATAAATAGCAAGCATTGGCAAAAGGTTTCACACCTAAAGCTAGCAGATCCCAACTGCAACGCCCCCGCTCAAATAGACATTCTATTAGGCAGCGATCTCATACCTCAGATAATACTCGAGGGTGTTGAGAAAATTTCAAACAAACTATTGGCACAAAATACTATTTTTGGGTGGACCCTAAGTTTACTAGTTTCGAAACCAGTTACCACCATGACCACTCAGGTTGAGGAAATCTCAAACGAATACCTCAGTTCACAATAACCCCATTACTCTAATTTCCCCCACGCGGATAAGAGAATTAAAGCAGAAGCTATAGTCTTACCGCAACTAACAAATATGCTTCCAAGCTATCATATAAATAGCAAGCATTGGCAAAAGGTTTCACACCTAAAGCTAGCAGATCCCAACTGCAACACCCCCGCTCAAATAGACATTCTATTAGGCAGCGATCTCATACCTCAGATAATACTCGAGGGTGTTGAGAAAATTTCAAACAAACTATTGGCACAAAATACTATTTTTGGGTGGATCCTAAGTGGACTAGTTTCGGAACCAGTTACCACCATGACCACTCAGGTTGAGGAAATCTCAAACGAATACCTCAGTTCACAATAATCCCATTACTCTAATTTGCCCCCAAGCGGATAAGAGAATTAAAGCAGAATCTATAACCTTACTGCAACTAACAAATATGCTTCCAAGCTATCATATAAATAGCAAGCATTGGCAAAAGGTTTCACACCTAAAGCTAGCAGATGCGAACTGCAACACCCCCGCTGAAATAGACATTCTATTAGGCAGCGATCTCATACCTCAGATAATATTCGAGGGTGTTAAGAAAATTTCAAACAAACTATTGGCACAAAATACTATTTTTGGGTGGATCCTAAGTGGACTAGTTTTGGAACCAGTTACCACCATGACCACTCAGGTTGAGGAAATCTCAAACGAATACCTCAGTTCACAATAATCCCATTACTCTAATTTCCCCCCAAGCGGATAAGAGAATTAAAGCAGAAGCTATAGTCTTACCGCAACTAACAAATATGCTTCCAAGCTATCATATAAATAGCAAGCATTGGCAAAAGGTTTCACACCTAAAGCTAGCAGATGCGAACTGCAACACCCCCGCTGAAATAGACATTCTATTAGGCAGCGATCTCATACCTCAGATAATACTCGAGGGTGTTAAGAAAATTTCAAACAAACTATTGGCACAAAATACTATTTTTGGGTGGATCCTAAGTGGACTAGTTTTGGAACCAGTTACCACCATGACCACTCAGGTTGAGGAAATCTCAAACGAATACCTCAGTTCACAATAATCCCATTACTCTAATTTCCCCCCAAGCGGATAAGAGAATTAAAGCAGAAGCTATAACCTTACTGCAACTAACAAATATGCTTCCAAGCTATCATATAAATAGCAAGCATTGGCAAAAGGTTTCACACCTAAAGCTAGCAGATGCCAACTGCAACACCCCCGCTGAAATAGACATTCTATTAGGCAGCGATCTCATACCTCAGATAATACTCGAGGGTGTTAAGAAAATTTCAAACAAACTATTGGCACAAAATACTATTTTAGGGTGGATCCTAAGTGGGCTAGTTTCGGAACCAGTTACCACCATGACCACTCAGGTTGAGGAAATCTCAAACGAATACCTCAGTTCACAATAATCCCATTACTCTAATTTCCCCCCAAGCGGATAAGAGAATTAAAGCAGAAGCTATAGTCTTACCGCAACTAACAAATATGCTTCCAAGCTATCATATAAATAGCAAGCATTGGCAAAAGGTTTCACACCTAAAGCTAGCAGATTCCAACTGCAACACCCCCGCTCAAATAGACATTCTATTAGGCAGTGATCTCATACCTCAGATAATACTCGAGGGTGTTAAGAAAATTTCAAACAAACTATTGGCACAAAATACTATTTTTGGGTGGATCCTAAGTGGACTAGTTTCGGAAACAGTTACCACCATGACCACTCAGGTTGAGGAAATCTCAAATGAATACCTCAATTTCAAACAAACTATTGGCACAAAATACTATTCTTGGGTGGATCCTAAGTGGACTAGTTTCGGAACCAGTTACCACCATGACCACTCAGGTTGAGTAAATCTCAAACGAAGACCACAGTTCACAATAATCCCATTATTCTAATTTCCCCCTAAGCGGATAAGAGAATTAAAGCAGAAGCTATAGTCTTACCGCAACTAACAAATATGCTTCCAAGCTATCATATAAATAGCAAGCATTGGCAAAAGGTTTCACACCTAAAGCTAGCAGATTCCAACTGCAACACCCCCGCTCAAATAGACATTCTATTAGGCAGTGATCTCATACCTCAGATAATACTCGAGGGCGTTGAGAAAATTTCAAACAAACTATTGGCACAAAATACTATTTTTGGGTGGATCCTAAGTGGACTAGTTTCGGAACCAGTTACCACCATGACCACTCAGGTTGAGGAAATCTCAAACGAATACGTCAGTTCACAATAATCCCATTACTCTAATTTCCCCCCAAGCGGATAAGAGAATTAAAGCAGAAGCTATAGTCTTACCGCAACTAACAAATATGCTTCCAAGCTATCATATAAATAGCAAGCATTGGCAAAAGGTTTCACACCTAAAGCTAGCAGATCCCAACTGCAACACTTTCGCTCAAATAGACATTCTATTAGGCAGTGATCTCATACCTCAGATAATACTCGAGGGCGTTGAGAAAATTTCAAACAAACTATTGGCACAAAATACTATTTTTGGGTGGATCCTAAGTGGACTAGTTTCGGAACCAGTTACCACCATGACCACTCAAGTTGAGGAAATCTCAAATGAATACCTCAATTTCAAACAAACTATTGGCACAAAATACTATTCTTGGGTGGATCCTAAGTGGACTAGTATCGGAACCAGTTACCACCATGACCACTCAGGCTGAGGAAATCTCAAACGAATACCTCAGTTCACAATAATCCCATTACTCTAATTTCCCCCCAAGCGGATAAGAGAATTAAAGCAGAAGCTATAGTCTTACCGCAACTAACAAATATGCTTCCAAGCTATCATATAAATAGCAAGCATTGGCAAAAGCTTTCACACCTAAAGCTAGCAGATCCCAACTGCAACACCCCCGCTCAAATAGACATTCTATTAGGCAGCGATCTCATACCTCAGATAATACTCGAAGGTGTTGAGAAAATTTCAAACAAACTATTGGCACAAAATACTATTTTTGGGTGGATCCTAAGTGGACTAGTTTCGGAAACAGTTACCACCATGACCACTCAGGTTGAGGAAATCTCAAATGAATACCTCAATTTCAAACAAACTATTGGCACAAAATACTATTCTTGGGTGGATCCTAAGTGGACTAGTTTCGGAACCAGTTACCACCATGACCACTCAGGCTGAGGAAATCTCAAACGAATACCTCAGTTCACAATAATCCCATTACTCTAATTTCCCCCCAAGCGGATAAGAGAATTAAAGCAGAAGCTATAGTCTTACCGCAACTAACAAATATGCTTCCAAGCTATCACATAAATAGCAAGCATTGGCAAAAGCTTTCAAACCTAAAGCTAGCAGATCCCAACTGCAACACCTCCGCTCAAATAGACATTCTATTAGGCAGCCATCTCATACCTCAGATAATACTCGAGGGTGTTGAGAAAATTTCAAACAAACTATTGGCACAAAATACTATTTTTGGGTGGATCCTAAGTGGACTAGTTTCGGAACCAGTTACCACCATGACCACTCAGGTTGAGGAAATCTCAAACGAATACCTCAGTTCACAATAATCCCATTACTCTAATTTCCCCCCAAGCGGATAAGAGAATTAAAGCAGAAGCTATAACCTTACTGCAACTAACAAATATGCTTCCAAGCTATCATATAAATAGCAAGCATTGGCAAAAGGTTTCACACCTAAAGCCAGCAGATGCCAACTGCAACACCCCCGCTGAAATAGACTTTCTATTAGGCAGCGATCTCATACCTCAGATAATACTCGAGGGTGTTAAGAAAATTTCAAACAAACTATTGGCACAAAATACTATTTTTGGGTGGATCCTAAGTGGACTAGTTTCGGAACCAGTTACCACCATGACCACTCAGGTTGAGGAAATCTCAAACGAATACCTCAGTTCACAGTAATCCCATTACTCTAATTTCCCCCCAAGCGGATAAGAGAATTAAAGCAGAAGCTATAACCTTACTGCAACTAACAAATATGCTTCCAAGCTATCATATAAATAGCAAGCATTGGCAAAAGGTTTCACACCTAAAGCTAGCAGATCCCAACTGCAACACCCCCGCTCAAATAGACATTCTATTAGGCAGCGATCTCATACCTCAGATAATACTCGAGGGTGTTAAGAAAATTTCAAACAAACTATTGGCACAAAATACTATTTTTGGGTGGATCCTAAGTGGACTAGTTTCGGAACCAGTTACCACCATGACCACTCAGGTTGAGGAAATCTCAAACGAATACCTCAGTTCACAGTAATCCCATTACTCTAATTTCCCCCCAAGCGGATAAGAGAATTAAAGCAGAAGCTATAGTCTTACCGCAACTAACAAATATGCTTCCAAGCTATCATATAAATAGCAAGCATTGGCAAAAGGTTTCACACCTAAAGCTAGCAGATCCCAACTGCAACACCCCCGCTCAAATAGACATTCTATTAGGCAGCGATCTCATACCTCAGATAATACTCGAGGGTGTTAAGAAAATTTCAAACAAACTATTGGCACAAAATACTATTTTTGGGTGGATCCTAAGTGGACTAGTTTCGGAACCAGTTACCACCATGACCACTCAGGTTGAGGAAATCTCAAACGAATACCTCAGTTCACAGTAATCCCATTACTCTAATTTCCCCCCAAGCGGATAAGAGAATTAAAGCAGAAGCTATAGTCTTACCGCAACTAACAAATATGCTTCCAAGCTATCATATAAATAGCAAGCATTGGCAAAAGGTTTCACACCTAAAGCTAGCAGATCCCAACTGCAACACCCCCGCTCAAATAGACATTCTATTAGGCAGCGATCTCATACCTCAGATAATACTCGAGGGTGTTGAGAAAATTTCAAACAAACTATTGGCACAAAATACTATTTTAGGGTGGATCCTAAGTGGACTAGTTTCGGAACCAGTTACCACCATGACCACTCAGGTTGAGGAAATCTCAAACGAATACCTCAGTTCACAATAATCCCATTACTCTAATTTCCCCCCAAGCGGATAAGAGAATTAAAGCAGAAGCTATAGTCTTACCGCAACTAACAAATATGCTTCCAAGCTATCATATAAATAGCAAGCATTGGCAAAAGGTTTCACACCTAAAGCTAGCAGATCCCAACTGCAACGCCCCCGCTCAAATAGACATTCTATTAGGCAGCGATCTCATACCTCAGATAATACTCGAGGGTGTTGAGAAAATTTCAAACAAACTATTGGCACAAAATACTATTTTTGGGTGGATCCTAAGTTTACTAGTTTCGAAACCAGTTACCACCATGACCACTCAGGTTGAGGAAATCTCAAACGAATACCTCAGTTCACAATAACCCCATTACTCTAATTTCCCCCACGCGGATAAGAGAATTAAAGCAGAAGCTATAGTCTTACCGCAACTAACAAATATGCTTCCAAGCTATCATATAAATAGCAAGCATTGGCAAAAGGTTTCACACCTAAAGCTAGCAGATTCCAACTGCAACACCCCCGCTCAAATAGACATTCTATTAGGCAGTGATCTCATACCTCAGATAATACTCGAGGGTGTTAAGAAAATTTCAAACAAACTATTGGCACAAAATACTATTTTTGGGTGGATCCTAAGTGGACTAGTTTCGGAAACAGTTACCACCATGACCACTCAGGTTGAGGAAATCTCAAATGAATACCTCAATTTCAAACAAACTATTGGCACAAAATACTATTCTTGGGTGGATCCTTAGTGGACTAGTTTCGGAACCAGTTACCACCATGACCACTCAGGTTGAGTAAATCTCAAACGAAGACCACAGTTCACAATAATCCCATTATTCTAATTTCCCCCTAAGCGGATAAGAGAATTAAAGCAGAAGCTATAGTCTTACCGCAACTAACAAATATGCTTCCAAGCTATCATATAAATAGCAAGCATTGGCAAAAGGTTTCACACCTAAAGCTAGCAGATTCCAACTGCAACACCCCCGCTCAAATAGACATTCTATTAGGCAGTGATCTCATACCTCAGATAATACTCGAGGGCGTTGAGAAAATTTCAAACAAACTATTGGCACAAAATACTATTTTTGGGTGGATCCTAAGTGGACTAGTTTCGGAACCAGTTACCACCATGACCACTCAGGTTGAGGAAATCTCAAACGAATACGTCAGTTCACAATAATCCCATTACTCTAATTTCCCCCCAAGCGGATAAGAGAATTAAAGCAGAAGCTATAGTCTTACCGCAACTAACAAATATGCTTCCAAGCTATCATATAAATAGCAAGCATTGGCAAAAGGTTTCACACCTAAAGCTAGCAGATCCCAACTGCAACACTTTCGCTCAAATAGACATTCTATTAGGCAGTGATCTCATACCTCAGATAATACTCGAGGGCGTTGAGAAAATTTCAAACAAACTATTGGCACAAAATACTATTTTTGGGTGGATCCTAAGTGGACTAGTTTCGGAACCAGTTACCACCATGACCACTCAAGTTGAGGAAATCTCAAATGAATACCTCAATTTCAAACAAACTATTGGCACAAAATACTATTCTTGGGTGGATCCTAAGTGGACTAGTATCGGAACCAGTTACCACCATGACCACTCAGGCTGAGGAAATCTCAAACGAATACCTCAGTTCACAATAATCCCATTACTCTAATTTCCCCCCAAGCGGATAAGAGAATTAAAGCAGAAGCTATAGTCTTACCGCAACTAACAAATATGCTTCCAAGCTATCATATAAATAGCAAGCATTGGCAAAAGCTTTCACACCTAAAGCTAGCAGATCCCAACTGCAACACCCCCGCTCAAATAGACATTCTATTAGGCAGCGATCTCATACCTCAGATAATACTCGAGGGTGTTGAGAAAATTTCAAACAAACTATTGGCACAAAATACTATTTTAGGGTGGATCCTAAGTGGACTAGTTTCGGAACCAGTTACCACCATGACCACTCAGGTTGAGGAAATCTCAAACGAATACCTCAGTTCACAATAATCCCATTACTCTAATTTCCCCCCAAGCGGATAAGAGAATTAAAGCAGAAGCTATAGTCTTACCGCAACTAACAAATATGCTTCCAAGCTATCATATAAATAGCAAGCATTGGCAAAAGGTTTCACACCTAAAGCTAGCAGATCCCAACTGCAACGCCCCCGCTCAAATAGACATTCTATTAGGCAGCGATCTCATACCTCAGATAATACTCGAGGGTGTTGAGAAAATTTCAAACAAACTATTGGCACAAAATACTATTTTTGGGTGGATCCTAAGTTTACTAGTTTCGAAACCAGTTACCACCATGACCACTCAGGTTGAGGAAATCTCAAACGAATACCTCAGTTCACAATAACCCCATTACTCTAATTTCCCCCACGCGGATAAGAGAATTAAAGCAGAAGCTATAGTCTTACCGCAACTAACAAATATGCTTCCAAGCTATCATATAAATAGCAAGCATTGGCAAAAGGTTTCACACCTAAAGCTAGCAGATTCCAACTGCAACACCCCCGCTCAAATAGACATTCTATTAGGCAGTGATCTCATACCTCAGATAATACTCGAGGGTGTTAAGAAAATTTCAAACAAACTATTGGCACAAAATACTATTTTTGGGTGGATCCTAAGTGGACTAGTTTCGGAAACAGTTACCACCATGACCACTCAGGTTGAGGAAATCTCAAATGAATACCTCAATTTCAAACAAACTATTGGCACAAAATACTATTCTTGGGTGGATCCTTAGTGGACTAGTTTCGGAACCAGTTACCACCATGACCACTCAGGTTGAGTAAATCTCAAACGAAGACCACAGTTCACAATAATCCCATTATTCTAATTTCCCCCTAAGCGGATAAGAGAATTAAAGCAGAAGCTATAGTCTTACCGCAACTAACAAATATGCTTCCAAGCTATCATATAAATAGCAAGCATTGGCAAAAGGTTTCACACCTAAAGCTAGCAGATTCCAACTGCAACACCCCCGCTCAAATAGACATTCTATTAGGCAGTGATCTCATACCTCAGATAATACTCGAGGGCGTTGAGAAAATTTCAAACAAACTATTGGCACAAAATACTATTTTTGGGTGGATCCTAAGTGGACTAGTTTCGGAACCAGTTACCACCATGACCACTCAGGTTGAGGAAATCTCAAACGAATACGTCAGTTCACAATAATCCCATTACTCTAATTTCCCCCCAAGCGGATAAGAGAATTAAAGCAGAAGCTATAGTCTTACCGCAACTAACAAATATGCTTCCAAGCTATCATATAAATAGCAAGCATTGGCAAAAGGTTTCACACCTAAAGCTAGCAGATCCCAACTGCAACACTTTCGCTCAAATAGACATTCTATTAGGCAGTGATCTCATACCTCAGATAATACTCGAGGGCGTTGAGAAAATTTCAAACAAACTATTGGCACAAAATACTATTTTTGGGTGGATCCTAAGTGGACTAGTTTCGGAACCAGTTACCACCATGACCACTCAAGTTGAGGAAATCTCAAATGAATACCTCAATTTCAAACAAACTATTGGCACAAAATACTATTCTTGGGTGGATCCTAAGTGGACTAGTATCGGAACCAGTTACCACCATGACCACTCAGGCTGAGGAAATCTCAAACGAATACCTCAGTTCACAATAATCCCATTACTCTAATTTCCCCCCAAGCGGATAAGAGAATTAAAGCAGAAGCTATAGTCTTACCGCAACTAACAAATATGCTTCCAAGCTATCATATAAATAGCAAGCATTGGCAAAAGCTTTCACACCTAAAGCTAGCAGATCCCAACTGCAACACCCCCGCTCAAATAGACATTCTATTAGGCAGCGATCTCATACCTCAGATAATACTCGAGGGTGTTGAGAAAATTTCAAACAAACTATTGGCACAAAATACTATTTTTGGGTGGATCCTAAGTGGACTAGTTTCGGAAACAGTTACCACCATGACCACTCAGGTTGAGGAAATCTCAAATGAATACCTCAATTTCAAACAAACTATTGGCACAAAATACTATTCTTGGGTGGATCCTAAGTGGACTAGTTTCGGAACCAGTTACCACCATGACCACTCAGGCTGAGGAAATCTC
Organism: Bactrocera oleae; assembly: GCF_042242935.1. NCBI lineage: Eukaryota > Metazoa > Arthropoda > Insecta > Diptera > Tephritidae > Bactrocera > Bactrocera oleae. Next base: position 10,777,336 of record NC_091541.1, on the reverse strand, counting down.
AAACGAATACCTCAGTTCACAATAATCCCATTACTCTAATTTCCCCCCAAGCGGATAAGAGAATTAAAGCAGAAGCTATAGTCTTACCGCAACTAACAAATATGCTTCCAAGCTATCACATAAATAGCAAGCATTGGCAAAAGCTTTCAAACCTAAAGCTAGCAGATCCCAACTGCAACACCTCCGCTCAAATAGACATTCTATTAGGCAGCCATCTCATACCTCAGATAATACTCGAGGGTGTTAAGAAAATTTCAAACAAACTATTGGCACAAAATACTATTTTTGGGTGGATCCTAAGTGGACTAGTTTCGGAACCAGTTACCACCATGACCACTCAGTTTGAGGAAATCTCAAACGAATACCTCAGTTCACAGTAATCCCATTACTCTAATTTCCCCCCAAGCGGATAAGAGAATTAAAGCAGAAGCTATAGTCTTACCGCAACTAACAAATATGCTTCCAAGCTATCATATAAATAGCAAGCATTGGCAAAAGGTTTCACACCTAAAGCTAGCAGATCCCAACTGCAACACCCCCGCTCAAATAGACATTCTATTAGGCAGCGATCTCATACCTCAGATAATACTCGAGGGTGTTGAGAAAATTTCAAACAAACTATTGGCACAAAATACTATTTTAGGGTGGATCCTAAGTGGACTAGTTTCGGAACCAGTTACCACCATGACCACTCAGGTTGAGGAAATCTCAAACGAATACCTCAGTTCACAATAATCCCATTACTCTAATTTCCCCCCAAGCGGATAAGAGAATTAAAGCAGAAGCTATAGTCTTACCGCAACTAACAAATATGCTTCCAAGCTATCATATAAATAGCAAGCATTGGCAAAAGGTTTCACACCTAAAGCTAGCAGATCCCAACTGCAACACCTCCGCTCAAATAGACATTCTATTAGGCAGCGATCTCATACCTCAGATAATACTCGAGGGTGTTGAGAAAATTTCAAACAAACTATTGGCACAAAATACTATTTTAGGGTGGATCCTAAGTGGACTAGTTTCGGAACCAGTTACCACCATGACCACTCAGGTTGAGGAAATCTCAAACGAATACCTCAGTTCACAATAATCCCATTACTCTAATTTCCCCCCAAGCGGATAAGAGAATTAAAGCAGAAGCTATAGTCTTACCGCAACTAACAAATATGCTTCCAAGCTATCATATAAATAGCAAGCATTGGCAAAAGGTTTCACACCTAAAGCTAGCAGATCCCAACTGCAACGCCCCCGCTCAAATAGACATTCTATTAGGCAGCGATCTCATACCTCAGATAATACTCGAGGGTGTTGAGAAAATTTCAAACAAACTATTGGCACAAAATACTATTTTTGGGTGGATCCTAAGTTTACTAGTTTCGAAACCAGTTACCACCATGACCACTCAGGTTGAGGAAATCTCAAACGAATACCTCAGTTCACAATAACCCCATTACTCTAATTTCCCCCACGCGGATAAGAGAATTAAAGCAGAAGCTATAGTCTTACCGCAACTAACAAATATGCTTCCAAGCTATCATATAAATAGCAAGCATTGGCAAAAGCTTTCAAACCTAAAGCTAGCAGATCCCAACTGCAACACCTCCGCTCAAATAGACATTCTATTAGGCAGCCATCTCATACCTCAGATAATACTCGAGGGTGTTGAGAAAATTTCAAACAAACTATTGGCACAAAATACTATTTTTGGGTGGATCCTAAGTGGACTAGTTTCGGAACCAGTTACCAACATGACCACTCAGGTTGAGGAAATCTCAAACGAATACCTCAGTTCACAATAATCCCATTACTCTAATTTCCCCCCAAGCGGATAAGAGAATTAAAGCAGAAGCTATAGTCTTACCGCAACTACCAAATATGCTTCCAAGCTATCATATAAATAGCAAGCATTGGCAAAAGGTTTCACACCTAAAGCTAGCAGATGCCAACTGCAACACCTCCGCTCAAATAGACATTCTATTAGGCAGCGATCTCATACCTCAGATAATACTCGAGGGTGTTGAGAAAATTTCAAACAAACTATTGGCACAAAATACTATTTTTGGGTGGATCCTAAGTGGACTAGTTTCGGAACCAGTTACCACCATGACCACTCAGGTTGAGGAAATCTCAAACGAATACCTCAGTTCACAATAATCCCATTACTCTAATTTCCCCCCAAGCGGATAAGAGAATTAAAGCAGAAGCTATAGTCTTACCGCAACTAACAAATATGCTTCCAAGCTATCATATAAATAGCAAGCATTGGCAAAAGCTTTCACACCTAAAGCTAGCAGATCCCAACTGCAACACCTCCGCTCAAATAGACATTCTATTAGGCAGCGATCTCATACCTCAGATAATACTCGAGGGTGTTGAGAAAATTTCAAACAAACTATTGGCACAAAATACTATTTTAGGGTGGATCCTAAGTGGACTAGTTTCGGAACCAGTTACCACCATGACCACTCAGGTTGAGGAAATCTCAAACGAATACCTCAGTTCACAATAATCCCATTACTCTAATTTCCCCCCAAGCGGATAAGAGAATTAAAGCAGAAGCTATAGTCTTACCGCAACTAACAAATATGCTTCCAAGCTATCATATAAATAGCAAGCATTGGCAAAAGGTTTCACACCTAAAGCTAGCAGATCCCAACTGCAACACCCCCGCTCAAATAGACATTCTATTAGGCAGCGATCTCATACCTCAGATAATACTCGAGGGTGTTGAGAAAATTTCAAACAAACTATTGGCACAAAATACTATTTTTGGGTGGATCCTAAGTGGACTAGTTTCGGAACCAGTTACCACCATGACCACTCAGGTTGAGGAAATCTCAAACGAATACCTCAGTTCACAATAATCCCATTACTCTAATTTCCCCCCCTGCGGATAAGAGAATTAAAGCAGAAGCTATAGTCTTACCGCAACTAACAAATATGCTTCCAAGCTATCATATAAATAGCAAGCATTGGCAAAAGGTTTCACACCTAAAGCTAGCAGATCCCAACTGCAACACCCCCGCTCAAATAGACATTCTATTAGGCAGCGATCTCATACCTCAGATAATACTCGAGGGTGTTGAGAAAATTTCAAACAAACTATTGGCACAAAATACTATTTTGGGTTGATCCTAAGTGGACTAGTTTCGGAACCAGTTACCACCATGACCACTCAGGTTGAGGAAATCTCAAACGAATACCTCAGTTCACAATAATCCCATTACTCTAATTTCCCCCCAAGCGGATAAGAGAATTAAAGCAGAAGCTATAGTCTTACCGCAACTAACAAATATGCTTCCAAGCTATCATATAAATAGCAAGCATTGGCAAAAGCTTTCACACCTAAAGCTAGCAGATCCCAACTGCAACACCTCCGCTCAAATAGACATTCTATTAGGCAGCGATCTCATACCTCAGATAATACTCGAGGGTGTTGAGAAAATTTCAAACAAATTATTGGCACAAAATACTATTTTAGGGTGGATCCTAAGTGGACTAGTTTCGGAACCAGTTACCACTCAGGTTGAGGAAATCTCAAACGAATACCTCAGTTCACAATAATCCCATTACTCTAATTTCCCCCCAAGCGGATAAGAGAATTAAAGCAGAAGCTATAGTCTTACCGCAACTAACAAATATGCTTCCAAGCTATCATATAAATAGCAAGCATTGGCAAAAGCTTTCACACCTAAAGCTAGCAGATCCCAACTGCAACACCTCCGCTCAAATAGACATTCTATTAGGCAGCGATCTCATACCTCAGATAATACTCGAGGGTGTTGAGAAAATTTCAAACAAACTATTGGCACAAAATACTATTTTAGGGTGGATCCTAAGTGGACTAGTTTCGGAACCAGTTACCACCATGACCACTCAGGTTGAGGAAATCTCAAACGAATACCTCAGTTCACAATAATCCCATTACTCTAATTTCCCCCCAAGCGGATAAGAGAATTAAAGCAGAAGCTATAGTCTTACCGCAACTAACAAATATGCTTCCAAGCTATCATATAAATAGCAAGCATTGGCAAAAGGTTTCACACCTAAAGCTAGCAGATCCCAACTGCAACACCCCCGCTCAAATAGACATTCTATTAGGCAGCGATCTCATACCTCAGATAATACTCGAGGGTGTTGAGAAAATTTCAAACAAACTATTGGCACAAAATACTATTTTTGGGTGGATCCTAAGTGGACTAGTTTCGGAAACAGTTACCACCATGACCACTCAGGTTGAGGAAATCTCAAATGAATACCTCAATTTCAAACAAACTATTGACACAAAATACTATTTTTGGGTGGATCCTAAGTGGACTAGTTTCGGAACCAGTTACCACCATGACCAATTAGGTTGAGGAAATCTCAAACGAATACCTCAGTTCACAATAATCCCATTACTCTAATTTCCCCATAAGCGGATAAGAGAGTTAAAGCAGAATCTATAGTCTTACCGCAACTAACAAATATGCTTCCAAGCTATCATATAAATAGCAAGCATTGGCAAAAGGTTTCACACCTAAAGCTAGCAGATCCCAACTGCAACACCCCCGCTCAAATAGACATTCTATTAGGCAGCGATCTCATACCTCAGATAATACTCGAGGGTGTTGAGAAAATTTCAAACAAACTATTCGCACATAATACTATTTTTGGGTGGATCCTAAGTGGACTAGTTTCGGAAATAGTTACCACCATGACCACTAAGGTTGAGGAAATCTCAAACGAATACCAGAGTTCACAATAATCCCATTACTCTAATTTCCCCCCAAGCGGATAAGAGAATTAAAGCAGAAGCTATAGTCTTACCGCAACTAACAAATATGCTTCCAAGCTATCATATAAATAGCAAGCATTGGCAAAAGCTTTCAAACCTAAAGCTAGCAGATCCTAACTGCAACACCTCCGCTCAAATAGACATTCTATTAGGCAGCCATCTCATACCTCAGCTAATACTCGAGGGTGTTGAGAAAATTTCAAACAAACTATTGGCACAAAATACTATTTTTGGGTGGATCCTAAGTGGACTAGTATCGGAACCAGTTACCACCATGACCACTCAGGTTGAGGAAATCTCAAACGAATACCAGAGTTCACAATAATCCCATTACTCTAATTTCCCCCTAAGCGGATAAGAGATTTAAAGCAGAAGCTATAACCTTACCGCAACTAACAAATATGCTTCCAAGCTATCATATAAATAGCAAGCATTGGCAAAAGCTTTCACACCTAAAGCTAGCAGATCCCAACTACAACACCTCCGCTCAAATAGACATTCTATTAGGCAGCGATCTCATACCTCAGATAATACTCGAGGGTGTTGAGAAAATTTCAAACAAACTATTGGCACAAAATACTATTTTAGGGTGGATCCTAAGTGGACTAGTTTCGGAACCAGTTACCACCATGACCACTCAGGTTGAGGAAATCTCAAACGAATACCTCAGTTCACAATAATCCCATTACTCTAATTTCCCCCCAAGCGGATAAGAGAATTAAAGCAGAAGCTATAGTCTTACCGCAACTAACAAATATGCTTCCAAGCTATCATATAAATAGCAAGCATTGGCAAAAGGTTTCACACCTAAAGCTAGCAGATCCCAACTGCAACACTCCCGCTCAAATAGACATTCTATTAGGCAGCGATCTCATACCTCAGATAATACTCGAGGGTGTTGAGAAAATTTCAAACAAACTATTGGCACAAAATACTATTTTTGGGTGGATCCTAAGTTTACTAGTTTCGAAACCAGTTACCACCATGTCCACTCAGGTTGAGGAAATCTCAAACGAATACCTCAGTTCACAATAATCCCATTACTCTAATTTCCCCCCAAGCGGATAAGAGAATTAAAGCAGAAGCTATAACCTTACTGCAACTAACAAATATGCTTCCAAGCTATCATATAAATAGCAAGCATTGGCAAAAGGTTTCACACCTAAAGCTAGCAGATGCCAACTGCAACACCCCCGCTGAAATAGACATTCTATTAGGCAGCGATCTCATACCTCAGATAATACTCGAGGGTGTTAAGAAAATTTCAAACAAACTATTGGCACAAAATACTATTTTAGGGTGGATCCTAAGTGGGCTAGTTTCGGAACCAGTTACCACCATGACCACTCAGGTTGAGGAAATCTCAAACGAATACCTCAGTTCACAATAATCCCATTACTCTAATTTCCCCCCAAGCGGATAAGAGAATTAAAGCAGAAGCTATAGTCTTACCGCAACTAACAAATATGCTTCCCAGCTATCATATAAATAGCAAGCATTGGCAAAAGGTTTCACACCTAAAGCTAGCAGATCCCAACTGCAACACCCCCGCTCAAATAGACATTCTATTAGGCAGCGATCTCATACCTCAGATAATACTTGAGGGTGTTGAGAAAATTTCAAACAAACTATTGGCAAAAAATACTATTTTTGGGTGGATCCTAAGTGGACTAGTTTCGGAAACAGCTACCACCATGACCACTCAGGTTGAGGAAATCTCAAACGAATACCTCAGTTCACAATAATCCCATTACTCTAATTTCCCCCCAAGCGGATAAGAGAATTAAAGCAGAAGCTATAGTCTTACCGCAACTAACAAATATGCTTCCAAGCTATCATATAAATAGCAAGCATTGGCAAAAGCTTTCACACCTAAAGCTAGCAGATCCCAACTGCAACACCCCCGCTCAAATAGACATTCTATTAGGCAGCGATCTCATACCTCAGATAATACTCGAAGGTGTTGAGAAAATTTCAAACAAACTATTGGCACAAAATACTATTTTTGGGTGGATCCTAAGTGGACTAGTTTCGGAAACAGTTACCACCATGACCACTCAGGTTGAGGAAATCTCAAATGAATACCTCAATTTCAAACAAACTATTGGCACAAAATACTATTCTTGGGTGGATCCTAAGTGGACTAGTTTCGGAACCAGTTACCACCATGACCACTCAGGTTGAGGAAATCTCAAATGAATACCTCAATTTCAAACAAACTATTGGCACAAAATACTATTCTTGGGTGGATCCTAAGTGGACTAGTTTCGGAAACAGTTACCACCATGACCACTCAGGTTGAGGAAATCTCAAATGAATACCTCAATTTCAAACAAACTATTGGCACAAAATACTATTCTTGGGTGGATCCTAAGTGGACTAGTATCGGAACCAGTTACCACCATGACCACTCAGGCTGAGGAAATCTCAAACGAATACCTCAGTTCACAATAATCCCATTACTCTAATTTCCCCCCAAGCGGATAAGAGAATTAAAGCAGAAGCTATAGTCTTACCGCAACTAACAAATATGCTTCCAAGCTATCATATAAATAGCAAGCATTGGCAAAAGCTTTCACACCTAAAGCTAGCAGATCCCAACTGCAACACCCCCGCTCAAATAGACATTCTATTAGGCAGCGATCTCATACCTCAGATAATACTCGAAGGTGTTGAGAAAATTTCAAACAAACTATTGGCACAAAATACTATTTTTGGGTGGATCCTAAGTGGACTAGTTTCGGAAACAGTTACCACCATGACCACTCAGGTTGAGGAAATCTCAAATGAATACCTCAATTTCAAACAAACTATTGGCACAAAATACTATTCTTGGGTGGATCCTAAGTGGACTAGTTTCGGAACCAGTTACCACCATGACCACTCAGGTTGAGGAAATCTCAAATGAATACCTCAATTTCAAACAAACTATTGGCACAAAATACTATTCTTGGGTGGATCCTAAGTGGACTAGTTTCGGAAACAGTTACCACCATGACCACTCAGGTTGAGGAAATCTCAAATGAATACCTCAATTTCAAACAAACTATTGGCACAAAATACTATTCTTGGGTGGATCCTAAGTGGACTAGTATCGGAACCAGTTACCACCGTGACCACTCAGGCTGAGGAAATCTCAAACGAATACCTCAGTTCACAATAATCCCATTACTCTAATTTCCCCCCAAGCGGATAAGAGAATTAAAGCAGAAGCTATAGTCTTACCGCAACTAACAAATATGCTTCCAAGCTATCATATAAATAGCAAGCATTGGCAAAAGCTTTCACACCTAAAGCTAGCAGATCCCAACTGCAACACCCCCGCTCAAATAGACATTCTATTAGGCAGCGATCTCATACCTCAGATAATACTCGAAGGTGTTGAGAAAATTTCAAACAAACTATTGGCACAAAATACTATTTTTGGGTGGATCCTAAGTGGACTAGTTTCGGAAACAGTTACCACCATGACCACTCAGGTTGAGGAAATCTCAAATGAATACCTCAATTTCAAACAAACTATTGGCACAAAATACTATTCTTGGGTGGATCCTAAGTGGACTAGTTTCGGAACCAGTTACCACCATGACCACTCAGGCTGAGGAAATCTCAAACGAATACCTCAGTTCACAATAATCCCATTACTCTAATTTCCCCCCAAGCGGATAAGAGAATTAAAGCAGAAGCTATAGTCTTACCGCAACTAACAAATATGCTTCCAAGCTATCATATAAATAGCAAGCATTGGCAAAAGGTTTCACACCTAAAGCTAGCAGATGCGAACTGCAACACCCCCGCTGAAATAGACATTCTATTAGGCAGCGATCTCATACCTCAGATAATACTCGAGGGTGTTAAGAAAATTTCAAACAAACTATTGGCACAAAATACTATTTTTGGGTGGATCCTAAGTGGACTAGTTTTGGAACCAGTTACCACCATGATCACTCAGGTTGAGGAAATCTCAAACGAATACCTCAGTTCACAATAATCCCATTACTCTAATTTCCCCCCAAGCGGATAAGAGAATTAAAGCAGAAGCTATAACCTTACTGCAACTAACAAATATGCTTCCAAGCTATCATATAAATAGCAAGCATTGGCAAAAGGTTTCACACCTAAAGCTAGCAGATGCCAACTGCAACACCCCCGCTGAAATAGACATTCTATTAGGCAGCGATCTCATACCTCAGATAATACTCGAGGGTGTTAAGAAAATTTCAAACAAACTATTGGCACAAAATACTATTTTAGGGTGGATCCTAAGTGGGCTAGTTTCGGAACCAGTTACCACCATGACCACTCAGGTTGAGGAAATCTCAAACGAATACCTCAGTTCACAATAATCCCATTACTCTAATTTCCCCCCAAGCGGATAAGAGAATTAAAGCAGAAGCTATAGTCTTACCGCAACTAACAAATATGCTTCCAAGCTATCATATAAATAGCAAGCATTGGCAAAAGGTTTCACACCTAAAGCTAGCAGATTCCAACTGCAACACCCCCGCTCAAATAGACATTCTATTAGGCAGTGATCTCATACCTCAGATAATACTCGAGGGTGTTAATAAAATTTCAAACAAACTATTGGCACAAAATACTATTTTTGGGTGGATCCTAAGTGGACTAGTTTCGGAAACAGTTACCACCATGACCACTCAGGTTGAGGAAATCTCAAATGAATACCTCAATTTCAAACAAACTATTGGCACAAAATACTATTCTTGGGTGGATCCTAAGTGGACTAGTTTCGGAACCAGTTACCACCATGACCACTCAGGTTGAGTAAATCTCAAACGAAGACCACAGTTCACAATAATCCCATTATTCTAATTTCCCCCTAAGCGGATAAGAGAATTAAAGCAGAAGCTATAGTCTTACCGCAACTAACAAATATGCTTCCAAGCTATCATATAAATAGCAAGCATTGGCAAAAGGTTTCACACCTAAAGCTAGCAGATTCCAACTGCAACACCCCCGCTCAAATAGACATTCTATTAGGCAGTGATCTCATACCTCAGATAATACTCGAGGGCGTTGAGAAAATTTCAAACAAACTATTGGCACAAAATACTATTTTTGGGTGGATCCTAAGTGGACTAGTTTCGGAACCAGTTACCACCATGACCACTCAGGTTGAGGAAATCTCAAACGAATACGTCAGTTCACAATAATCCCATTACTCTAATTTCCCCCCAAGCGGATAAGAGAATTAAAGCAGAAGCTATAGTCTTACCGCAACTAACAAATATGCTTCCAAGCTATCATATAAATAGCAAGCATTGGCAAAAGGTTTCACACCTAAAGCTAGCAGATCCCAACTGCAACACTTTCGCTCAAATAGACATTCTATTAGGCAGTGATCTCATACCTCAGATAATACTCGAGGGCGTTGAGAAAATTTCAAACAAACTATTGGCACAAAATACTATTTTTGGGTGGATCCTAAGTGGACTAGTTTCGGAACCAGTTACCACCATGACCACTCAAGTTGAGGAAATCTCAAATGAATACCTCAATTTCAAACAAACTATTGGCACAAAATACTATTCTTGGGTGGATCCTAAGTGGACTAGTATCGGAACCAGTTACCACCATGACCACTCAGGCTGAGGAAATCTCAAACGAATACCTCAGTTCACAATAATCCCATTACTCTAAATTCCCCCCAAGCGGATAAGAGAATTAAAGCAGAAGCTATAGTCTTACCGCAACTAACAAATATGCTTCCAAGCTATCATATAAATAGCAAGCATTGGCAAAAGCTTTCACACCTAAAGCTAGCAGATCCCAACTGCAACACCCCCGCTCAAATAGACATTCTATTAGGCAGCGATCTCATACCTCAGATAATACTCGAAGGTGTTGAGAAAATTTCAAACAAACTATTGGCACAAAATACTATTTTTGGGTGGATCCTAAGTGGACTAGTTTCGGAAACAGTTACCACCATGACCACTCAGGTTGAGGAAATCTCAAATGAATACCTCAATTTCAAACAAACTATTGGCACAAAATACTATTCTTGGGTGGATCCTAAGTGGACTAGTTTCGGAACCAGTTACCACCATGACCACTCAGGCTGAGGAAATCTCAAACGAATACCTCAGTTCACAATAATCCCATTACTCTAATTTCCCCCCAAGCGGATAAGAGAATTAAAGCAGAAGCTATAGTCTTACCGCAACTAACAAATATGCTTCCAAGCTATCACATAAATAGCAAGCATTGGCAAAAGCTTTCAAACCTAAAGCTAGCAGATCCCAACTGCAACACCTCCGCTCAAATAGACATTCTATTAGGCAGCCATCTCATACCTCAGATAATACTCGAGGGTGTTGAGAAAATTTCAAACAAACTATTGGCACAAAATACTATTTTTGGGTGGATCCTAAGTGGACTAGTTTCGAAACCAGTTACCACCATGACCACTCAGGTTGAGGAAATCTCAAACGAATACCTCAGTTCACAGTAATCCCATTACTCTAATTTCCCCCCAAGCGGATAAGAGAATTAAAGCAGAAGCTATAACCTTACTGCAACTAACAAATATGCTTCCAAGCTATCATATAAATAGCAAGCATTGGCAAAAGGTTTCACACCTAAAGCCAGCAGATGCCAACTGCAACACCCCCGCTGAAATAGACATTCTATTAGGCAGCGATCTCATACCTCAGATAATACTCGAGGGTGTTAAGAAAATTTCAAACAAACTATTGGCACAAAATACTATTTTTGGGTGGATCCTAAGTGGACTAGTTTCGGAACCAGTTACCACCATGACCACTCAGGTTGAGGAAATCTCAAACGAATACCTCAGTTCACAGTAATCCCATTACTCTAATTTCCCCCCAAGCGGATAAGAGAATTAAAGCAGAAGCTATAACCTTACTGCAACTAACAAATATGCTTCCAAGCTATCATATAAATAGCAAGCATTGGCAAAAGGTTTCACACCTAAAGCTAGCAGATCCCAACTGCAACACCCCCGCTCAAATAGACATTCTATTAGGCAGCGATCTCATACCTCAGATAATACTCGAGGGTGTTAAGAAAATTTCAAACAAACTATTGGCACAAAATACTATTTTTGGGTGGATCCTAAGTGGACTAGTTTCGGAACCAGTTACCACAATGACCACTCAGGTTGAGGAAATCTCAAACGAATACCTCAGTTCACAGTAATCCCATTACTCTAATTTCCCCCCAAGCGGATAAGAGAATTAAAGCAGAAGCTATAGTCTTACCGCAACTAACAAATATGCTTCCAAGCTACCATATAAATAGCAAGCATTGGCAAAAGGTTTCACACCTAAAGCTAGCAGATCCCAACTGCAACACCCCCGCTCAAATAGACATTCTATTAGGCAGCGATCTCATACCTCAGATAATACTCGAGGGTGTTAAGAAAATTTCAAACAAACTATTGGCACAAAATACTATTTTTGGGTGGATCCTAAGTGGACTAGTTTCGGAACCAGTTACCACCATGACCACTCAGGTTGAGGAAATCTCAAACGAATACCTCAGTTCACAGTAATCCCATTACTCTAATTTCCCCCCAAGCGGATAAGAGAATTAAAGCAGAAGCTATAGTCTTACCGCAACTAACAAATATGCTTCCAAGCTATCATATAAATAGCAAGCATTGGCAAAAGGTTTCACACCTAAAGCTAGCAGATCCCAACTGCAACACCCCCGCTCAAATAGACATTCTATTAGGCAGCGATCTCATACCTCAGATAATACTCGAGGGTGTTGAGAAAATTTCAAACAAACTATTGGCACAAAATACTATTTTAGGGTGGATCCTAAGTGGACTAGTTTCGGAACCAGTTACCACCATGACCACTCAGGTTGAGGAAATCTCAAACGAATACCTCAGTTCACAATAATCCCATTACTCTAATTTCCCCCCAAGCGGATAAGAGAATTAAAGCAGAAGCTATAGTCTTACCGCAACTAACAAATATGCTTCCAAGCTATCATATAAATAGCAAGCATTGGCAAAAGGTTTCACACCTAAAGCTAGCAGATCCCAACTGCAACGCCCCCGCTCAAATAGACATTCTATTAGGCAGCGATCTCATACCTCAGATAATACTCGAGGGTGTTGAGAAAATTTCAAACAAACTATTGGCACAAAATACTATTTTTGGGTGGATCCTAAGTTTACTAGTTTCGAAACCAGTTACCACCATGACCACTCAGGTTGAGGAAATCTCAAACGAATACCTCAGTTCACAATAACCCCATTACTCTAATTTCCCCCACGCGGATAAGAGAATTAAAGCAGAAGCTATAGTCTTACCGCAACTAACAAATATGCTTCCAAGCTATCATATAAATAGCAAGCATTGGCAAAAGGTTTCACACCTAAAGCTAGCAGATTCCAACTGCAACACCCCCGCTCAAATAGACATTCTATTAGGCAGTGATCTCATACCTCAGATAATACTCGAGGGTGTTAAGAAAATTTCAAACAAACTATTGGCACAAAATACTATTTTTGGGTGGATCCTAAGTGGACTAGTTTCGGAAACAGTTACCACCATGACCACTCAGGTTGAGGAAATCTCAAATGAATACCTCAATTTTAAACAAACTATTGGCACAAAATACTATTCTTGGGTGGATCCTTAGTGGACTAGTTTCGGAACCAGTTACCACCATGACCACTCAGGTTGAGTAAATCTCAAACGAAGACCACAGTTCACAATAATCCCATTATTCTAATTTCCCCCTAAGCGGATAAGAGAATTAAAGCAGAAGCTATAGTCTTACCGCAACTAACAAATATGCTTCCAAGCTATCATATAAATAGCAAGCATTGGCAAAAGGTTTCACACCTAAAGCTAGCAGATTCCAACTGCAACACCCCCGCTCAAATAGACATTCTATTAGGCAGTGATCTCATACCTCAGATAATACTCGAGGGCGTTGAGAAAATTTCAAACAAACTATTGGCACAAAATACTATTTTTGGGTGGATCCTAAGTGGACTAGTTTCGGAACCAGTTACCACCATGACCACTCAGGTTGAGGAAATCTCAAACGAATACGTCAGTTCACAATAATCCCATTACTCTAATTTCCCCCCAAGCGGATAAGAGAATTAAAGCAGAAGCTATAGTCTTACCGCAACTAACAAATATGCTTCCAAGCTATCATATAAATAGCAAGCATTGGCAAAAGGTTTCACACCTAAAGCTAGCAGATCCCAACTGCAACACTTTCGCTCAAATAGACATTCTATTAGGCAGTGATCTCATACCTCAGATAATACTCGAGGGCGTTGAGAAAATTTCAAACAAACTATTGGCACAAAATACTATTTTTGGGTGGATCCTAAGTGGACTAGTTTCGGAACCAGTTACCACCATGACCACTCAAGTTGAGGAAATCTCAAATGAATACCTCAATTTCAAACAAACTATTGGCACAAAATACTATTCTTGGGTGGATCCTAAGTGGACTAGTATCGGAACCAGTTACCACCATGACCACTCAGGCTGAGGAAATCTCAAACGAATACCTCAGTTCACAATAATCCCATTACTCTAATTTCCCCCCAAGCGGATAAGAGAATTAAAGCAGAAGCTATAGTCTTACCGCAACTAACAAATATGCTTCCAAGCTATCATATAAATAGCAAGCATTGGCAAAAGCTTTCACACCTAAAGCTAGCAGATCCCAACTGCAACACCCCCGCTCAAATAGACATTCTATTAGGCAGCGATCTCATACCTCAGATAATACTCGAGGGTGTTGAGAAAATTTCAAACAAACTATTGGCACAAAATACTATTTTTGGGTGGATCCTAAGTGGACTAGTTTCGGAAACAGTTACCACCATGACCACTCAGGTTGAGGAAATCTCAAATGAATACCTCAATTTCAAACAAACTATTGGCACAAAATACTATTCTTGGGTGGATCCTAAGTGGACTAGTTTCGGAACCAGTTACCACCATGACCACTCAGGCTGAGGAAATCTCAAACGAATACCTCAGTTCACAATAATCCCATTACTCTAATTTCCCCCCAAGCGGATAAGAGAATTAAAGCAGAAGCTATAGTCTTACCGCAACTAACAAATATGCTTCCAAGCTATCACATAAATAGCAAGCATTGGCAAAAGCTTTCAAACCTAAAGCTAGCAGATCCCAACTGCAACACCTCCGCTCAAATAGACATTCTATTAGGCAGCCATCTCATACCTCAGATAATACTCGAGGGTGTTAAGAAAATTTCAAACAAACTATTGGCACAAAATACTATTTTTGGGTGGATCCTAAGTGGACTAGTTTCGGAACCAGTTACCACCATGACCACTCAGTTTGAGGAAATCTCAAACGAATACCTCAGTTCACAGTAATCCCATTACTCTAATTTCCCCCCAAGCGGATAAGAGAATTAAAGCAGAAGCTATAGTCTTACCGCAACTAACAAATATGCTTCCAAGCTATCATATAAATAGCAAGCATTGGCAAAAGGTTTCACACCTAAAGCTAGCAGATCCCAACTGCAACACCCCCGCTCAAATAGACATTCTATTAGGCAGCGATCTCATACCTCAGATAATACTCGAGGGTGTTGAGAAAATTTCAAACAAACTATTGGCACAAAATACTATTTTTGGGTGGATCCTAAGTGGACTAGTTTCGGAACCAGTTACCACCATGACCACTCAGGTTGAGGAAATCTCAAACGAATACCTCAGTTCACAATAATCCCATTACTCTAATTTCCCCCCAAGCGGATAAGAGAATTAAAGCAGAAGCTATAGTCTTACCGCAACTAACAAATATGCTTCCAAGCTATCATATAAATAGCAAGCATTGGCAAAAGCTTTCACACCTAAAGCTAGCAGATCCCAACTGCAACACCTCCGCTCAAATAGACATTCTATTAGGCAGCGATCTCATACCTCAGATAATACTCGAGGGTGTTGAGAAAATTTCAAACAAACTATTGGCACAAAATACTATTTTAGGGTGGATCCTAAGTGGACTAGTTTCGGAACCAGTTACCACCATGACCACTCAGGTTGAGGAAATCTCAAACGAATACCTCAGTTCACAATAATCCCATTACTCTAATTTCCCCCCAAGCGGATAAGAGAATTAAAGCAGAAGCTATAGTCTTACCGCAACTAACAAATATGCTTCCAAGCTATCATATAAATAGCAAGCATTGGCAAAAGGTTTCACACCTAAAGCTAGCAGATCCCAACTGCAACACCTCCGCTCAAATAGACATTCTATTAGGCAGCGATCTCATACCTCAGATAATACTCGAGGGTGTTGAGAAAATTTCAAACAAACTATTGGCACAAAATACTATTTTAGGGTGGATCCTAAGTGGACTAGTTTCGGAACCAGTTACCACCATGACCACTCAGGTTGAGGAAATCTCAAACGAATACCTCAGTTCACAATAATCCCATTACTCTAATTTCCCCCCAAGCGGATAAGAGAATTAAAGCAGAAGCTATAGTCTTACCGCAACTAACAAATATGCTTCCAAGCTATCATATAAATAGCAAGCATTGGCAAAAGGTTTCACACCTAAAGCTAGCAGATCCCAACTGCAACGCCCCCGCTCAAATAGACATTCTATTAGGCAGCGATCTCATACCTCAGATAATACTCGAGGGTGTTGAGAAAATTTCAAACAAACTATTGGCACAAAATACTATTTTTGGGTGGATCCTAAGTTTACTAGTTTCGAAACCAGTTACCACCATGACCACTCAGGTTGAGGAAATCTCAAACGAATACCTCAGTTCACAATAACCCCATTACTCTAATTTCCCCCACGCGGATAAGAGAATTAAAGCAGAAGCTATAGTCTTACCGCAACTAACAAATATGCTTCCAAGCTATCATATAAATAGCAAGCATTGGCAAAAGCTTTCAAACCTAAAGCTAGCAGATCCCAACTGCAACACCTCCGCTCAAATAGACATTCTATTAGGCAGCCATCTCATACCTCAGATAATACTCGAGGGTGTTGAGAAAATTTCAAACAAACTATTGGCACAAAATACTATTTTTGGGTGGATCCTAAGTGGACTAGTTTCGGAACCAGTTACCAACATGACCACTCAGGTTGAGGAAATCTCAAACGAATACCTCAGTTCACAATAATCCCATTACTCTAATTTCCCCCCAAGCGGATAAGAGAATTAAAGCAGAAGCTATAGTCTTACCGCAACTACCAAATATGCTTCCAAGCTATCATATAAATAGCAAGCATTGGCAAAAGGTTTCACACCTAAAGCTAGCAGATGCCAACTGCAACACCTCCGCTCAAATAGACATTCTATTAGGCAGCGATCTCATACCTCAGATAATACTCGAGGGTGTTGAGAAAATTTCAAACAAACTATTGGCACAAAATACTATTTTTGGGTGGATCCTAAGTGGACTAGTTTCGGAACCAGTTACCACCATGACCACTCAGGTTGAGGAAATCTCAAACGAATACCTCAGTTCACAATAATCCCATTACTCTAATTTCCCCCCAAGCGGATAAGAGAATTAAAGCAGAAGCTATAGTCTTACCGCAACTAACAAATATGCTTCCAAGCTATCATATAAATAGCAAGCATTGGCAAAAGCTTTCACACCTAAAGCTAGCAGATCCCAACTGCAACACCTCCGCTCAAATAGACATTCTATTAGGCAGCGATCTCATACCTCAGATAATACTCGAGGGTGTTGAGAAAATTTCAAACAAACTATTGGCACAAAATACTATTTTAGGGTGGATCCTAAGTGGACTAGTTTCGGAACCAGTTACCACCATGACCACTCAGGTTGAGGAAATCTCAAACGAATACCTCAGTTCACAATAATCCCATTACTCTAATTTCCCCCCAAGCGGATAAGAGAATTAAAGCAGAAGCTATAGTCTTACCGCAACTAACAAATATGCTTCCAAGCTATCATATAAATAGCAAGCATTGGCAAAAGGTTTCACACCTAAAGCTAGCAGATCCCAACTGCAACACCCCCGCTCAAATAGACATTCTATTAGGCAGCGATCTCATACCTCAGATAATACTCGAGGGTGTTGAGAAAATTTCAAACAAACTATTGGCACAAAATACTATTTTTGGGTGGATCCTAAGTGGACTAGTTTCGGAACCAGTTACCACCATGACCACTCAGGTTGAGGAAATCTCAAACGAATACCTCAGTTCACAATAATCCCATTACTCTAATTTCCCCCCCTGCGGATAAGAGAATTAAAGCAGAAGCTATAGTCTTACCGCAACTAACAAATATGCTTCCAAGCTATCATATAAATAGCAAGCATTGGCAAAAGGTTTCACACCTAAAGCTAGCAGATCCCAACTGCAACACCCCCGCTCAAATAGACATTCTATTAGGCAGCGATCTCATACCTCAGATAATACTCGAGGGTGTTGAGAAAATTTCAAACAAACTATTGGCACAAAATACTATTTTGGGTTGATCCTAAGTGGACTAGTTTCGGAACCAGTTACCACCATGACCACTCAGGTTGAGGAAATCTCAAACGAATACCTCAGTTCACAATAATCCCATTACTCTAATTTCCCCCCAAGCGGATAAGAGAATTAAAGCAGAAGCTATAGTCTTACCGCAACTAACAAATATGCTTCCAAGCTATCATATAAATAGCAAGCATTGGCAAAAGCTTTCACACCTAAAGCTAGCAGATCCCAACTGCAACACCTCCGCTCAAATAGACATTCTATTAGGCAGCGATCTCATACCTCAGATAATACTCGAGGGTGTTGAGAAAATTTCAAACAAATTATTGGCACAAAATACTATTTTAGGGTGGATCCTAAGTGGACTAGTTTCGGAACCAGTTACCACTCAGGTTGAGGAAATCTCAAACGAATACCTCAGTTCACAATAATCCCATTACTCTAATTTCCCCCCAAGCGGATAAGAGAATTAAAGCAGAAGCTATAGTCTTACCGCAACTAACAAATATGCTTCCAAGCTATCATATAAATAGCAAGCATTGGCAAAAGCTTTCACACCTAAAGCTAGCAGATCCCAACTGCAACACCTCCGCTCAAATAGACATTCTATTAGGCAGCGATCTCATACCTCAGATAATACTCGAGGGTGTTGAGAAAATTTCAAACAAACTATTGGCACAAAATACTATTTTAGGGTGGATCCTAAGTGGACTAGTTTCGGAACCAGTTACCACCATGACCACTCAGGTTGAGGAAATCTCAAACGAATACCTCAGTTCACAATAATCCCATTACTCTAATTTCCCCCCAAGCGGATAAGAGAATTAAAGCAGAAGCTATAGTCTTACCGCAACTAACAAATATGCTTCCAAGCTATCATATAAATAGCAAGCATTGGCAAAAGGTTTCACACCTAAAGCTAGCAGATCCCAACTGCAACACCCCCGCTCAAATAGACATTCTATTAGGCAGCGATCTCATACCTCAGATAATACTCGAGGGTGTTGAGAAAATTTCAAACAAACTATTGGCACAAAATACTATTTTTGGGTGGATCCTAAGTGGACTAGTTTCGGAAACAGTTACCACCATGACCACTCAGGTTGAGGAAATCTCAAATGAATACCTCAATTTCAAACAAACTATTGACACAAAATACTATTTTTGGGTGGATCCTAAGTGGACTAGTTTCGGAACCAGTTACCACCATGACCAATTAGGTTGAGGAAATCTCAAACGAATACCTCAGTTCACAATAATCCCATTACTCTAATTTCCCCATAAGCGGATAAGAGAGTTAAAGCAGAATCTATAGTCTTACCGCAACTAACAAATATGCTTCCAAGCTATCATATAAATAGCAAGCATTGGCAAAAGGTTTCACACCTAAAGCTAGCAGATCCCAACTGCAACACCCCCGCTCAAATAGACATTCTATTAGGCAGCGATCTCATACCTCAGATAATACTCGAGGGTGTTGAGAAAATTTCAAACAAACTATTCGCACATAATACTATTTTTGGGTGGATCCTAAGTGGACTAGTTTCGGAAATAGTTACCACCATGACCACTAAGGTTGAGGAAATCTCAAACGAATACCAGAGTTCACAATAATCCCATTACTCTAATTTCCCCCCAAGCGGATAAGAGAATTAAAGCAGAAGCTATAGTCTTACCGCAACTAACAAATATGCTTCCAAGCTATCATATAAATAGCAAGCATTGGCAAAAGCTTTCAAACCTAAAGCTAGCAGATCCTAACTGCAACACCTCCGCTCAAATAGACATTCTATTAGGCAGCCATCTCATACCTCAGCTAATACTCGAGGGTGTTGAGAAAATTTCAAACAAACTATTGGCACAAAATACTATTTTTGGGTGGATCCTAAGTGGACTAGTATCGGAACCAGTTACCACCATGACCACTCAGGTTGAGGAAATCTCAAACGAATACCAGAGTTCACAATAATCCCATTACTCTAATTTCCCCCTAAGCGGATAAGAGATTTAAAGCAGAAGCTATAACCTTACCGCAACTAACAAATATGCTTCCAAGCTATCATATAAATAGCAAGCATTGGCAAAAGCTTTCACACCTAAAGCTAGCAGATCCCAACTACAACACCTCCGCTCAAATAGACATTCTATTAGGCAGCGATCTCATACCTCAGATAATACTCGAGGGTGTTGAGAGAATTTCAAACAAACTATTGGCACAAAATACTATTTTAGGGTGGATCCTAAGTGGACTAGTTTCGGAACCAGTTACCACCATGACCACTCAGGTTGAGGAAATCTCAAACGAATACCTCAGTTCACAATAATCCCATTACTCTAATTTCCCCCCAAGCGGATAAGAGAATTAAAGCAGAAGCTATAGTCTTACCGCAACTAACAAATATGCTTCCA
The DNA here is from genome assembly GCF_042242935.1 of Bactrocera oleae. Classification (NCBI taxonomy): domain Eukaryota; kingdom Metazoa; phylum Arthropoda; class Insecta; order Diptera; family Tephritidae; genus Bactrocera; species Bactrocera oleae. The sequence continues at coordinate 10,756,664 of NC_091541.1, read as the reverse complement.
AGCTATCATATAAATAGCAAGCATTGGCAAAAGGTTTCACACCTAAAGCTAGCAGATCCCAACTGCAACACTCCCGCTCAAATAGACATTCTATTAGGCAGCGATCTCATACCTCAGATAATACTCGAGGGTGTTGAGAAAATTTCAAACAAACTATTGGCACAAAATACTATTTTTGGGTGGATCCTAAGTTTACTAGTTTCGAAACCAGTTACCACCATGTCCACTCAGGTTGAGGAAATCTCAAACGAATACCTCAGTTCACAATAACTCCATTACTCTAATTTCTCCCCAAGCGGATAAGAGAATTAAAGCAGAAGCTATAGTCTTACCGCAACTAACAAATATGCTTCAAAACTATTGGCACAAAATACTATTTTTGGGTGGATCCTAAGTGGACTAGTTTCGGAACCAGTTACCACCATGACCACTCAGGTTGAGGAAATCTCAAACGAATACCTCAGTTCACAATAATCCCATTACTCTAATTTCCCCCCAAGCGGATAAGAGAATTAAAGCAGAAGCTATAGTCTTACCGCAACTAACAAATATGCTTCCAAGCTATCATATAAATAGCAAGCATTGGCAAAAGGATTCACACCTAAAGCTAGCAGATCCCAACTGCAACACTTTCGCTCAAATAGACATTCTATTAGGCAGTGATCTCATACCTCAGATAATACTCGAGGGCGTTGAGAAAATTTCAAACAAACTTTTGGCACAAAATACTATTTTTGGGTGGATCCTAAGTGGACTAGTTTCGGAACCAGTTACCACTATGACCACTCAGGTTGAGGAAATCTCAAACGAATACCTCAATTTCAAACAAACTATTGGCACAAAATACTATTCTTGGGTGGATCCTAAGTGGACTAGTTTCGGAACCAGTTACCACCATGACCACTCAGGTTGAGGAAATCTCAAACGAATACCTCAGTTCACAATAATCCCATTACTCTAATTTCCCCCCAAGCGGATAAGAGAATTAAAGCAGAAGCTATAGTCTTACCGCAACTAACAAATATGCTTCCAAGCTATCATATAAATAGCAAGCATTGGCAAAAGGATTCACACCTAAAGCTAGCAGATCCCAACTGCAACACTTTCGCTCAAATAGACATTCTATTAGGCAGTGATCTCATACCTCAGATAATACTCGAGGGCGTTGAGAAAATTTCAAACAAACTTTTGGCACAAAATACTATTTTTGGGTGGATCCTAAGTGGACTAGTTTCGGAACCAGTTACCACCATGACCACTCAGGTTGAGGAAATCTCAAACGAATACCAGAGTTCACAATAATCCCATTACTCTAATTTCCCCCTAAGCGGATAAGAGAATTAAAATAGAAGCTATAGTCTTACCGCAACTAACAAATATGCTTCCAAGCTATCATATAAATAGCAAGCATTGGCAAAAGGTTTCACACCTAAAGCTAGCAGATCCCAACTGCAACACCCCCGCTCAAATAGACATTCTATTAGGCAGCGATCTCATACCTCAGATAATACTCGAGGGTGTTGAGAAAATTTCAAACAAACTATTGGCACAAAATACTATTTTTGGGTGGATCCTAAGTGGACTAGTTTCGGAAACAGTTACCACCATGACCACTCAGGTTGAGGAAATCTCAAATGAATACCTCAATTTCAAACAAACTATTGGCACAAAATACTATTTTTGGGTGGATCCTAAGTGGACTAGTTTCGGAACCAGTTACCACCATGACCACTCAGGTTGAGGAAATCTCAAACGAATACCAGAGTTCACAATAATCCCATTACTCTAATTTCCCCCCCATGCGGATAAGAGAATTAAAGTAGAAGCTATAGTCTTACCGCAACTAACAAATATGCTTCTAAGCTATCATATAAATAGCAAGCATTGGCAAAAGGTTTCACACCTAAAGCTAGCAGATCCCAACTGCAACACTCCCGCTCAAATAGACATTCTATAAGGCAGCGATCTCATACCTCAGATAATACTCGAGGGTGTTGAGAAAATTTCAAACAAACTATTGGCACAAAATACTATTTTTGGGTGGATCCTAAGTTTACTAGTTTCGGAACCAGTTACCACCATGTCCACTCAGGTTGAGGAAATCTCAAACGAATACCTCAGTTCACAATAACTCCATTACTCTAATTTCCCCCCAAGCGGATAAGAGAATTAAAGCAGAAGCTATAGTCTTACCGCAACTAACAAATATGCTTCCAAGCTATCATATAAATAACAAGCCTTGGCAAAAGCTTTCAAACCTAAAGCTAGCAGATCCCAACTGCAACACCTCCGCTCAAATAGACATTCTATTAGGCAGCCATCTCATACCTCAGATAATACTCGAGGGTGTTAAGAAAATTTCAAACAAACTATTGGCACAAAATACTATTTTTGGGTGGATCCTAAGTGGACTAGTTTCGAAACTAGTTACCACTATGACCACTCAGGTTGAGGAAATCTCAAACGAATACCTCAGTTCACAATAATCCCATTACTCTAATTTCCCCCCAAGCGGAAAAGAGAATTAAAGCAGAAGCTATAGTCTTACCGCAACTAACAAATATGCTTCCAAGCTATCATATAAATAGCAAGCATTGGCAAAAGGTTTCACACCTAACGCTAGCAGATGCCAACTGCAACACCCCCGCTCAAATAGACATTCTATTAGGCAGCGATCTCATACCTCAGATAATACTCGAGGGTGTTGAGAAAATTTCAAACAAACTATTCGCACAAAATACTATTTTTGGGTTGATCCTAAGTGGACTAGATTCGGAACCAGTTACCACCATGACCACTCAGGTTGAGGAAATCTCAAACGAATACCTCAGTTCACAATAATCCCATTACTCTAATTTCCCCCAAGCGGATAAGAGAATTAAAGCAGAAGCTATAGTCTTACCGCAACTAACAAATATGCTTCCAAGCTATCATATAAATAGCAAGCATTGGCAAAAGGTTTCACACCTAAAGCTAGCAGATCCCAACTGCAACACCCCCGCTCAAATAGACATTCTATTAGGCAGCGATCTCATACCTCAGATAATACTCGAGGGTAATGAGAAAATTTCAAACAAACTATTGGCACAAAATACTATTTTTGGGTGGATTCTAAGTGGACTAGTTTCGAAACAAGTTACCACCATGACCACTCAGGTTGAGGAAATCTCAAACGAATACCTCAGTTCACAATAATCCCATTACTCTAATTTCTCCCCAAGCGGATAAGAGAATTAAAGCAGAAGCTATAGTCTTACCGCAACTAACAAATATGCTTCCAAGATATCATATAAATAGCAAGCATTGGCAAAAGGTTTCACACCTAAAGCTAGCAGATCCCAACTGCAACACCCCCGCTCAAATAGACATTCTATTAGGCAGCGATCTCATACCTCAGATAATACTCGAGGGTGTTGAGAAAATTTCAAACAAACTAGTGGCACAAAATACTATTTTTGGGTGGATCCTAAGTGGACAAGTTTCGGAACCAGTTACCACCTAGACCACTCAGGTTGAGGAAATCTCAAACGAATACCTCAGTTCACAATAATCCCATTACTCTAATTGCCCCCCAAGCGGATAAGAAAATTAAAGCAGAAGCTATAGTCTTACCGCAACTAACAAATATGCTTCCAAGCTATCATATAAATAACAAGCATTGGCAAAAGTTTCACACCTAAAGCTAGCAGATCCCAACTGCAGCACCTCCGCTCAAATAGACATTCTATTAGGCAGCGATTTCATACCTCAGATAATACTCGAGGGTGTTGAGAAAATTTCAAACAAACTATTGCCACAAAATACTATTTTTGGGTGGATCCTAAGCGGACTAGTTTCGGAACCAGTTACCACCATGACCACTCAGGTTGAGGAAATCTCAAACGAATACCTCAGTTCACAATAATCCCATTACTCTAATTTCCCCCCAAGCGGATAAGAGAATTAAAGCAGAAGCTATAGTCTTACCGCAACTAACAATAATGCTTCGAAGCTATCATATAAATAGCAAGCATTGGCAAAAGGTTTCACACCTAAAGCTAGCAGATGCCAACTGCAACACTCCCGCTCAAATAGACATTCTATTAGGCAGCGATCTCATACCTCAGATAATACTCGAGGGTGTTGAGAAAATTTCAAACAAACTATTGCCACAAAATACTATTTTTGGGTGGATCCTAAGTGGACTAGTTTCGGCACCAGTTACCACCATGACCACTCAGGTTGAGGAAATCTCAAACGAATACCTCAGTTCACAATAATCCCATTACTCTAATTTCCCCCCAAGCGGATAAGAGAATTAAAGCAGAAGCTATAGTCTTACCGCAACTAACAAATATGCTTCCAAGCTATCATATAAATAGCAAGCATTGGCAAAAGGTTTCACACCTAAAGCTAGCAGATGCCAACTGCAACACCTCCGCTCAAATAGACATTCTATTAGGCAGCGATCTCATACCTCAGATAATACTCGAGGGTGTTGAGAAAATTTCAAACAAACTATTGGCACAAAATACTATTTTTGGGTGGATCCTAAGTGTACTAGTTTCGGAACCAGTTACCACCATGACCACTCAGGTTGAGGAAATCTCAAACGAATACCTCAGTTCACAATAATCCCATTACTCTAATTTCCCCCCAAGCGGATAAGAGAATTAAAGCAGAAGCTATAGTCTTACCGCAACTAACAAATATGCTTCCAAGCTATTATATAAATAGCAAGCATTGGCAAAAGGTTTCACACCTAAAGCTAGCAGATCCCAACTGCAACACCCCCGCTCAAATAGACATTCTATTAGGCAGCGATCTCATACCTCAGATAATACTTGAGGGTGTTGAGAAAATTTCAAACAAACTATTGGCACAAAATACTATTTTTGGGTGGATCCTAAGTGGACTAGTTTCGGAAACAGCTACCACCATGACCACTCAGGTTGAGGAAATCTCAAATTAATACCTCAATTTCAAACAAACTATTGGCACAAAATACTATTTTTGGGTGGATCCTAAGTGGACTAGTTTCGGAACCAGTTACCACCATGACCACTCAGGTTGAGGAAATCTCAAACGAATACCTCAGTTCACAATAATCCCATTACTCTAATTTCTCCCCAAGCGGATAAGAGAATTAAAGCAGAAGCTATAGTCTTACCGCAACTAACAAATATGCTTCCAAGATATCATATAAGTAGCAAGCATTGGCAAAAGGTTTCACTCCTAAAGCTAGCAGACCCCAACTGCAACACCCCCGCTCAATTAGACATTCTATTAGGCAGCGATCTCATACCTCAGATAATGCTCGAGGGTGTTGAGAAAATTTCAAACAAACTATTGGCACAAAATACTATTTTTGGGTGGAGCCTAAGTAGACTAGTTTCGGAACCAGTTACCACCATGACCACTCAGGTTGAGGAAATCTCAAACGAATACCTCAGTTCACAATAATCCCATTACTCTAATTTCCCCCCAAGCGGATAAGAAAATTAAAGCAGAAGCTATAGTATTACCGCAACTAACAAATATGCTTCCAAGCTATCATAATAATAACAAGCATTGGCAAAAGGTTTCACACCTAAAGCTAGCAAATGCCAACTGCAACACCTCCGCTCAAATAGACATTCTATTAGGTAGCGATCTCATACCTCAGATAATACTCGAGGATGTTGAGAAAATTTCAAACAAACTATTGGCACAAAATACTATTTTTGGGTGGATCCTAAGTGGACTAGTTTCGGAACCAGTTACCACCATGACCACTCAGGTTGAGGAAATCTCAAACGAATACCTCAGTTCACAATAATCCCATTACTCTAATTTCCCCCCATGCGGATAAGAGAATTAAAGCAGAAGCTATAGTCTTACCGCAACTAACAAATATGCTTCCAAGCTATCATATAAATAGCAAGCATTGGCAAAAGGTTTCACACCTAAAGCAAGCAGATGCCAACTGCAACACTCCCGCTCAAATAGACATTCTATTAGGCAGCGATCTCATACCTCAGATAATACTCGAGGGAGTTGAGAAAATTTCAAACAAACTATTGGCACAAAATACTATTTTTGGGTGGATCCTAAGTGGACTAGTTTCGCAACCAGTTACCACCATGACCACTCACGTTGAGGAAATCTCAAACGAATACCTCAGTTCACAATAATCCCATTACTCTAATTTCCCCCCAAGCGGATAAGAGAATTAAAGCAGAAGCTATAGTCTTACCGCAACTAACAAATATGCTTCCAAGCTATCATATAAATAGCAAGCATTGGCAAAGGTTTCACACCTAAAGCTAGCAGATGCCAACTGCAACACCTCCGCTCAAATAGACATTCTATTAGGCAGCGATCTCATACCTCAGATAATACTCGAGGGTGTTGAGAAAATTTCAAACAAACTATTGGCACAAAATACTATATTTGGGTGGATCCTAAGTGGACTAGTTTCGGAACCAGTTACCACCATGACCACTCAGGTTGAGGCAATCTCAAACGAATACCTCAGTTCACAATAATCCCATTACTCTAATTTCCCCCCAAGCGGATAAGACAATTAAAGCAGAAGCTATAGTCTTACCGCAACTAACAAATATGCTTCCAAGCTATCATATAAATAGCAAGCATTGGCAAAAGGTTTCACACCTAAAGCTAGCAGATCCCAACTGCAACACCCCCGCTCAAATAGACATTCTATTAGGCAGCGATCTCATACCTCAGATAATACTCGAGGGTGTTGAGAAAATTTCAAACAAACTATTGGCACAAAATACTATTTTTGGGTGGATCCTAAGTGGACTAGTTTCGGAACCAGTTACCACCATGACCACTCAGGTTGAGGAAATCTCAAACGAATACCTCAGTTCACAATAATCCCATTACTCTAATTTCCCCCCAAGCGGATAAGAGAATTAAAGCAGAAGCTATAGTCTTACCGCAACTAACAAATGTGCTTCCAAGCTATCATATAAATAGCAAGCATTGGCAAAAGGTTTCACACCTAAAGCTAGCAGATCCCAACTGCAACATCCCCGCTCAAATGGACATTATATTAGGCAGCGATCTCATACCTCAGATAATACTCGAGGGTGTTGAGAAAATTTCAAACAAACTATTGGCACAACATACTATTTTTGGGTGGATCCTAAGTGGACTAGTTTCGGAACCAGTTACCACCATGACCACTCAGGTTGAGGAAATCTCAAACGAATACCTCAGTTCCCAATAATCCCATTACTCTAATTTCCCCCCAAGCGGATAAGAGAATTAAAGCAGAAGCTATAGTCTTACCGCAACTAACAAATATGCTTCCAAGCTATCATATAAATAGCAAGCATTGGTAAAAGGTTTCACACCTAAAGCTAGCAGATCCCAACTGCAACACCCCCGCTCAAATAGACATTCTATTAGGCAGCGATCTCATACCTCAGATAATACTCGAGGGCGTTGAGAAAATTTCAAACAAACTATTGGCACAAAATACTATTTTTGGGTGGATCCTAAGGGGACTAGTTTTGGAACCAGTTACCACCATGACCACTCAGGTTGAGGAAATCTCAAATGAATACCTCAATTTCAAACAAACTATTGGCACAAAATACTATTTTTGGGTGGAACCTAAGTGGACTAGTTTCGGAACCAGTTACCACCATGACCACTCAGGTTGAGGAAATCTCAAACGAATACCTCAGTTCACAATAATTTATTACTCTAATTTCCCCCCAAGCGGATAAGAGAATTAAAGCAGAAGCTATAGTCTTACCGCAACTAACAAATATGCTTCCAAGCTATCATATAAATAGCAAGCATTGGCAAAGGTTTCACACCTAAAGCTAGCAGATGCCAACTGCAACACCCCCGCTCAAATAGACATTCTATTAGGCAGCGATCTCATACCTCAGATAATACTTGAGGGTGTTGAGAAAATTTCAAACAAACTATTGGCACAAAATACTATTTTTGGGTGGATCCTAAGTGGACTAGTTTCGGAAACAGCTACCACCATGACCACTCAGGTTGAGGAAATCTCAAATTAATACCTCAATTTCAAACAAACTATTGGCACAAAATACTATTTTTGGGTGGATCCTAAGTGGACTAGTTTCGGAACCAGTTACCACCATGACCACTCAGGTTGAGGAAATCTCAAACGAATACCTCAGTTCACAATAATCCCATTACTCTAATTTCTCCCCAAGCGGATAAGAGAATTAAAGCAGAAGCTATAGTCTTACCGCAACTAACAAATATGCTTCCAAGATATCATATAAGTAGCAAGCATTGGCAAAAGGTTTCACTCCTAAAGCTAGCAGACCCCAACTGCAACACCCCCGCTCAAATAGACATTCTATTAGGCAGCGATCTCATACCTCAGATAATGCTCGAGGGTGTTGAGAAAATTTCAAACAAACTATTGGCACAAAATACTATTTTTGGGTGGAGCCTAAGTAGACTAGTTTCGGAACCAGTTACCACCATGACCACTCAGGTTGAGGAAATCTCAAACGAATACCTCAGTTCACAATAATCCCATTACTCTAATTTCCCCCCAAGCGGATAAGAAAATTAAAGCAGAAGCTATAGTATTACCGCAACTAACAAATATGCTTCCAAGCTATCATAATAATAACAAGCATTGGCAAAAGCTTTCACACCTAAAGCTAGCAAATGCCAACTGCAACACCTCCGCTCAAATAGACATTCTATTAGGTAGCGATCTCATACCTCAGATAATACTCGAGGATGTTGAGAAAATTTCAAACAAACTATTGGCACAAAATACTATTTTTGGGTGGATCCTAAGTGGACTAGTTTCGGAACCAGTTACCACCATGACCACTCAGGTTGAGGAAATCTCAAACGAATACCTCAGTTCACAATAATCCCATTACTCTAATTTCCCCCCATGCGGATAAGAGAATTAAAGCAGAAGCTATAGTCTTACCGCAACTAACAAATATGCTTCCAAGCTATCATATAAATAGCAAGCATTGGCAAAAGGTTTCACACCTAAAGCAAGCAGATGCCAACTGCAACACTCCCGCTCAAATAGACATTCTATTAGGCAGCGATCTCATACCTCAGATAATACTCGAGGGAGTTGAGAAAATTTCAAACAAACTATTGGCACAAAATACTATTTTTGGGTGGATCCTAAGTGGACTAGTTTCGGAACCAGTTACCACCATGACCACTCAGGTTGAGGAAATCTCAAACGAATACCTCAGTTCACAATAATCCCATTACTCTAATTTCCCCCCAAGCGGATAAGACAATTAAAGCAGAAGCTATAGTCTTACCGCAACTAACAAATATGCTTCCAAGCTATCATATAAATAGCAAGCATTGGCAAAAGGTTTCACACCTAAAGCTAGCAGATCCCAACTGCAACACCCCCGCTCAAATAGACATTCTATTAGGCAGCGATCTCATACCTCAGATAATACTCGAGGGTGTTGAGAAAATTTCAAACAAACTATTGGCACAAAATACTATTTTTGGGTGGATCCTAAGTGGACTAGTTTCGGAACCAGTTACCACCATGACCACTCAGGTTGAGGAAATCTCAAATGAATACCTCAATTTCAAACAAACTATTGGCACAAAATACTATTTTTGGGTGGAACCTAAGTGGACTAGTTTCGGAACCAGTTACCACCATGACCACTCAGGTTGAGGAAATCTCAAACGAATACCTCAGTTCACAATAATTTATTACTCTAATTTCCCCCCAAGCGGATAAGAGAATTAAAGCAGAAGCTATAGTCTTACCGCAACTAACAAATATGCTTCCAAGCTATCATATAAATAGCAAGCATTGGTAAAAGGTTTCACACCTAAAGCTAGCAGATCCCAACTGCAACACCCCCGCTCAAATAGACATTCTATTAGGCAGCGATCTCATACCTCAGATAATACTCGAGGGCGTTGAGAAAATTTCAAACAAACTATTGGCACAAAATACTATTTTTGGGTGGATCCTAAGGGGACTGGTTTCGGAACCAGTTACCACCATGACCACTCAGGTTGAGGAAATCTCAAACGAATACCTCAGTTCACAATAATCCCATTACTCTAATTTCCCCCCAAGCGGATAAGAGAATTAAAGCAGAAGCTATAGTCTTACCGCAACTAACAAATATGCTTCCAAGCTATCATATAAATAGCAAGCATTGGCAAAAGGTTTCACACCTAAAGCTAGCAGATCCCAACTGCAACCCCCCCGCTCAAAAAGACATTCTATTGGGCAGCGATCTCATACCTCAGATAATACTCGAGGGTGTTGAGAAAATTTCAAACAAACTATTGGCACAAAATATTATTTTTGGGTGGATCCTAAGTGGACTAGTTTCGGAACCAGTTACCACCATGACCACTCAGGTTGACGAAATCTCAAACGAATACCTCAGTTCACAATAACCCCACTACTCTAATTTCCCCCCAAGCGGATAATAGAATTAAAGCAGAAGCTAAAGTCTTACCGCAACTAACAAATATGCTTCCAAGCTATCATATAAATAGCAAGCATTGGCAAAAGCTTTCAAACCTAAAGCTAGCAGATCCCAACTGCAACACCGCCGCTCAAATAGACATTCTATTAGGCAGCCATCTCATACCTCAGATAATACTCGAGGGTGTTGAGAAAATTTCAAACAAACTATTGGCACAAAATACTATTTTTGGGTGGATCCTAAGTGGACTAGTTTCAAAACCAGTTACCACCATGAACACTCAGGTTGAGGAAATCTCAAACGAATACCTCAGTTCACAATAATCCCATTACTCTAATTTCCCCCCAAGCGGATAAGAGAATTAAAGCAGAAGCTATAGTCTTACCGCAACTAACAAATATGCTTCCAAGCTATCATATAAATAGCAAACATTGGCAAAAGGTTTCACACCTACAGCTAGCAGATCCCAACTGCAACACCCCCGCTCAAATAGACATTCTATTAGGCAGCGATCTCATACCTCAGATAATACTCGAGGGTGTTGAGAAAATTTCAAACAAACTATTGGCACAAAATACTATTTTTGGGTGGATCCTAAGTGGACTAGTTTCGGAACCAGTTACCACCATGACCACTCAGGTTGAGGAAATCTCAAACGAATACCTCAGTTCACAATAATCCCATTACTCTAATTTCCCCCCAAGCGGATAAGAGAATTAAAGCAGAAGCTATAGTCTTACCGCAACTAACAAATATGCTTCCAAGCTATCATATAAATAGCAAGCATTGGCAAAAGGTTTCACGCCTAAAGCTAGCAGATCCCAACTGCAACACCCCCGCTCAAATAGACATTCTATTAGGCAGCGATCTCATACCTCAGATAATACTCGAGGGTGTTGAGAAAATTTCAAACAAACTATTGGCACGAAATACTATTTTTGGGTCGATCCTAAGTGGTCTATTTTCGGAACCAGTTACCACCATGACCACTCAGGTTGAGGAAATCTCAAACGAATACCTCAGTTCACAATAACCCCATTACTCTAATTCCCCCCAAGCGGATAAGAGAATTAAAGCAGAAGCTATAGTCTTACCGCAACTAACAAACATGCTTCCAAGCTATCATATAAATAGCAAGCATTGGCAAAAGGTTTCACACCTAAAGCTAGCAGATCCCAACTGCAACACCCCCGCTCAAATAGACATTCTATTAGGCAGCGATTTCATACCTCAGATAATACTCGAGGGTGTTGAGAAAATTTCAAACAAACTATTGGCACAAAATACTATTTTTGGGTGGATCCTAAGTGGACTAGTTTCGGAACCAGTTACCACCATGACCACTCAGGTTGAGGAAATCTCAAATGAATACCTCAGTTCACAATAACCCCATTACTCTAATTCCCCCCAAGCGGATAAGACAATTAAAGCAGAAGCTATAGTCTTACCGCAACTAACAAATATGCTTCCAAGCTATCATATAAATAGCAAGCATTGGCAAAAGGTTTCACACCTAAAGCTAGCAGATCCCAACTGCAACACCCCCGCTCAAAAAGACATTCTATTGGGCAGCGATCTCATACCTCAGATAATACTCGAGGGTGTTGAGAAAATTTCAAACAAACTATTGGCACAAAATACTATTTTTGGGTGGATCCTAAGTGGACTAGTTTCGGAACCAGTTACCACCATGACCACTCAGGTTGAGGAAATCTCAAATGAATACCTCAATTTCAAACAAACTATTGGCACAAAATACTATTTTTGGGTGGAACCTAAGTGGACTAGTTTCGGAACCAGTTACCACCATGACCACTCAGGTTGAGGAAATCTCAAACGAATACCTCAGTTCACAATAATTTATTACTCTAATTTCCCCCCAAGCGGATAAGAGAATTAAAGCAGAAGCTATAGTCTTACCGCAACTAACAAATATGCTTCCAAGCTATCATATAAATAGCAAGCATTGGTAAAAGGTTTCACACCTAAAGCTAGCAGATCCCAACTGCAACACCCCCGCTCAAATAGACATTCTATTAGGCAGCGATCTCATACCTCAGATAATACTCGAGGGCGTTGAGAAAATTTCAAACAAACTATTGGCACAAAATACTATTTTTGGGTGGATCCTAAGGGGACTAGTTTCGGAACCAGTTACCACCATGACCACTCAGGTTGAGGAAATCTCAAACGAATACCTCAGTTCACAATAATCCCATTACTCTAATTTCCCCCCAAGCGGATAAGAGAATTAAAGCAGAAGCTATAGTCTTACCGCAACTAACAAATATGCTTCCAAGCTATCATATAAATAGCAAGCATTGGCAAAAGGTTTCACACCTAAAGCTAGCAGATCCCAACTGCAACCCCCCCGCTCAAAAAGACATTCTATTGGGCAGCGATCTCATACCTCAGATAATACTCGAGGGTGTTGAGAAAATTTCAAACAAACTATTGGCACAAAATATTATTTTTGGGTGGATCCTAAGTGGACTAGTTTCGGAACCAGTTACCACCATGACCACTCAGGTTGACGAAATCTCAAACGAATACCTCAGTTCACAATAACCCCACTACTCTAATTTCCCCCCAAGCGGATAATAGAATTAAAGCAGAAGCTAAAGTCTTACCGCAACTAACAAATATGCTTCCAAGCTATCATATAAATAGCAAGCATTGGCAAAAGCTTTCAAACCTAAAGCTAGCAGATCCCAACTGCAACACCGCCGCTCAAATAGACATTCTATTAGGCAGCCATCTCATACCTCAGATAATACTCGAGGGTGTTGAGAAAATTTCAAACAAACTATTGGCACAAAATACTATTTTTGGGTGGATCCTAAGTGGACTAGTTTCAAAACCAGTTACCACCATGAACACTCAGGTTGAGGAAATCTCAAACGAATACCTCAGTTCACAATAATCCCATTACTCTAATTTCCCCCCAAGCGGATAAGAGAATTAAAGCAGAAGCTATAGTCTTACCGCAACTAACAAATATGCTTCCAAGCTATCATATAAATAGCAAACATTGGCAAAAGGTTTCACACCTACAGCTAGCAGATCCCAACTGCAACACCCCCGCTCAAATAGACATTCTATTAGGCAGCGATCTCATACCTCAGATAATACTCGAGGGTGTTGAGAAAATTTCAAACAAACTATTGGCACAAAATACTATTTTTGGGTGGATCCTAAGTGGACTAGTTTCGGAACCAGTTACCACCATGACCACTCAGGTTGAGGAAATCTCAAACGAATACCTCAGTTCACAATAATCCCATTACTCTAATTTCCCCCCAAGCGGATAAGAGAATTAAAGCAGAAGCTATAGTCTTACCGCAACTAACAAATATGCTTCCAAGCTATCATATAAATAGCAAGCATTGGCAAAAGGTTTCACGCCTAAAGCTAGCAGATCCCAACTGCAACACCCCCGCTCAAATAGACATTCTATTAGGCAGCGATCTCATACCTCAGATAATACTCGAGGGTGTTGAGAAAATTTCAAACAAACTATTGGCACGAAATACTATTTTTGGGTCGATCCTAAGTGGTCTATTTTCGGAACCAGTTACCACCATGACCACTCAGGTTGAGGAAATCTCAAACGAATACCTCAGTTCACAATAACCCCATTACTCTAATTCCCCCCAAGCGGATAAGAGAATTAAAGCAGAAGCTATAGTCTTACCGCAACTAACAAATATGCTTCCAAGCTATCATATAAATAGCAAGCATTGGCAAAAGGTTTCACACCTAAAGCTAGCAGATCCCAACTGCAACACCCCCGCTCAAATAGACATTCTATTAGGCAGCGATTTCATACCTCAGATAATACTCGAGGGTGTTGAGAAAATTTCAAACAAACTATTGGCACAAAATACTATTTTTGGGTGGATCCTAAGTGGACTAGTTTCGGAACCAGTTACCACCATGACCACTCAGGTTGAGGAAATCTCAAATGAATACCTCAGTTCACAATAACCCCATTACTCTAATTCCCCCCAAGCGGATAAGACAATTAAAGCAGAAGCTATAGTCTTACCGCAACTAACAAATATGCTTCCAAGCTATCATATAAATAGCAAGCATTGGCAAAAGGTTTCACACCTAAAGCTAGCAGATCCCAACTGCAACACCCCCGCTCAAAAAGACATTCTATTGGGCAGCGATCTCATACTTCAGATAATACTCGAGGGTGTTGAGAAAATTTCAAACAAACTATTGGCACAAAATACTATTTTTGGGTGGATCCTAAGTGGACTAGTTTCGGAACCAGTTACCACCATGACCACTCAGGTTGAGGAAATCTCAAATGAATACCTCAATTTCAAACAAACTATTGGCACAAAATACTATTTTTGGGTGGAACCTAAGTGGACTAGTTTCGGAACCAGTTACCACCATGACCACTCAGGTTGAGGAAATCTCAAACGAATACCTCAGTTCACAATAATTTATTACTCTAATTTCCCCCCAAGCGGATAAGAGAATTAAAGCAGAAGCTATAGTCTTACCGCAACTAACAAATATGCTTCCAAGCTATCATATAAATAGCAAGCATTGGTAAAAGGTTTCACACCTAAAGCTAGCAGATCCCAACTGCAACACCCCCGCTCAAATAGACATTCTATTAGGCAGCGATCTCATACCTCAGATAATACTCGAGGGCGTTGAGAAAATTTCAAACAAACTATTGGCACAAAATACTATTTTTGGGTGGATCCTAAGGGGACTAGTTTCGGAACCAGTTACCACCATGACCACTCAGGTTGAGGAAATCTCAAACGAATACCTCAGTTCACAATAATCCCATTACTCTAATTTCCCCCCAAGCGGATAAGAGAATTAAAGCAGAAGCTATAGTCTTACCGCAACTAACAAATATGCTTCCAAGCTATCATATAAATAGCAAGCATTGGCAAAAGGTTTCACACCTAAAGCTAGCAGATCCCAACTGCAACACCCCCGCTCAAAAAGACATTCTATTGGGCAGCGATCTCATACCTCAGATAATACTCGAGGGTGTTGAGAAAATTTCAAACAAACTATTGGCACAAAATACTATTTTTGGGTGGATCCTAAGTGGACTAGTTTCGGAACCAGTTACCACCATGACCACTCAGGTTGACGAAATCTCAAACGAATACCTCAGTTCACAATAACCCCATTACTCTAATTTCCCCCCAAGCGGATAATAGAATTAAAGCAGAAGCTAAAGTCTTACCGCAACTAACAAATATGCTTCCAAGCTATCATATAAATAGCAAGCATTGGCAAAAGGTTTCACACCTAAAGCTAGCAGATCCCAACTGCAACACCTCCGCTCAAATAGACATTCTATTAGGCAGCCATCTCATACCTCAGATAATACTCGAGGGTGTTGAGAAAATTTCAAACAAACTATTCGCACAAAATACTATTTTTGGGTGGATCCTAAGTGGACTAGTTTCAAAACCAGTTACCACCATGAACACTCAGGTTGAGGAAATCTCAAACGAATACCTCAGTTCACAATAATCCCATTACTCTAATTTCCCCCCAAGCGGATAAGAGAATTAAAGCAGAAGCTATAGTCTTACCGCAACTAACAAATATGCTTCCAAGCTATCATATAAATAGCAAACATTGGCAAAAGGTTTTACACCTACAGCTAGCAGATCCCAACTGCAACACCCCCGCTCAAATAGACATTCTATTAGGCAGCGATCTCATACCTCAGATAATACTCGAGGGTGTTGAGAAAATTTCAAACAAACTATTGGCACAAAATACTATTTTTGGGTGGATCCTAAGTGGACTAGTTTCGGAACCAGTTACCACCATGACCACTCAGGTTGAGGAAATCTCAAACGAATACCTCAGTTCACAATAATCCCATTACTCTAATTTCCCCCCAAGCGGATAAGAGAATTAAAGCAGAAGCTATAGTCTTACCGCAACTAACAAATATGCTTCCAAGCTATCATATAAATAGCAAGCATTGGCAAAAGGTTTCACACCTAAAGCTAGCAGATCCCAACTGCAACACCCCCGCTCAAATAGACATTCTATTAGGCAGCGATCTCATACCTCAGATAATACTCGAGGGTGTTGAGAAAATTTCAAACAAACTATTGGCACAAAATACTATTTTTGGGTCGATCCTAAGTGGTCTATTTTCGGAACCAGTTACCACCATGACCACTCAGGTTGAGGAAATCTCAAACGAATACCTCAGTTCACAATAACCCCATTACTCTAATTCCCCCCAAGCGGATAAGAGAATTAAAGCAGAAGCTATAGTCTTACCGCAACTAACAAATATGCTTCCAAGCTATCATATAAATAGCAAGCATTGGCAAAAGCTTTCACATCTAAAGCTAGCAGATCCCAACTGCAACACCTCCGCTCAAATAGACATTATATTAGGCAGCGATCTCATACCTCAGATAATACTCGAGGGTGTTGAGAAAATTTCAAACAAACTATTGCCACAAAATGCTATTTTTGGGTGGATCCTAAGCGGACTAGTTTCGGAACCAGTTACCGCCATGACCACTCAGGTTGAGGAAATCTCAAACGAATACCAGAGTTCACAATAATCCCATTACTCTAATTTCCCCCCAAGCGGATAAGAGAATTAAAGCAGAAGCTATAGTCTTACCGCAACTAACAAATATGCTTCCAAGCTATCAT
The DNA here is from genome assembly GCF_042242935.1 of Bactrocera oleae. Classification (NCBI taxonomy): domain Eukaryota; kingdom Metazoa; phylum Arthropoda; class Insecta; order Diptera; family Tephritidae; genus Bactrocera; species Bactrocera oleae. The sequence goes on along the minus strand of NC_091541.1, from coordinate 10,739,544 downwards.
ATAAATAGCAAGCCTTGGCAAAAGGTTTCACACCTAAAGCTAGCAGATCCCAACTGCAACACCCCTGCTCAAATAGACATTCTATTAGGCAGCGATCTCATACCTCAGACAATACTCGAGGGTGTTGTGAAAATTTCAAACAAACTATTGGCACAAAATACTATTTTTGGGTGGATCCTAAGTGGACTAGTTTCGGAACCAGTTACCACCATGACCACTCAGGTTGGGGAAATCTCAAACGAATACCTCAGTTCACAATAATCCCATTACTCTAATTTCCCCCCAAGCGGATAAAAGAATTAAAGCAGAAGCTATAGTCTTACCGCAACTAACAAATATGCTTCCAAGCTATCATATAAATAGCAAGCCTTGGCAAAAGGTTTCACACCTAAAGCTAGCAGATCCCAACTGCAACACCCCCGCTCAAATAGACAATCTATTAGGCAGCGATCTCATACCTCAGATAATACTCGAGGGTGTTGAGAAAATTTCAAACAAACTATTGGCACAAAATACTATTTTTGGGTGGATCCTAAGTGGACTAGTTTCGGAACCAGTTACCACCATGACCACTCAGGTTGAGGAAATCTCAAACGAATACCTCAGTTCACAATAATCCCATTACTCTAATTTCCCCCCATGCGGATAAGAGAATTAAAGCAGTAGCTATAGTCTTACCGCAACTAACAAATATGCTTCCAAGCTATCATATAAATAGCAAGCATTGGCAAAAGGTTTCACACCTAAAGCTAGCAGATCCCAACTGCAACACCCCCGCTCAAATAGACATTCTATTAGGCAGCGATCTCATATCTCAGATAATACTCGAGGGTGTTGAGAAAATTTCAAACAAACTATTCGCACAAAATACTATTTTTGGGTTGATCCCAAGTGGACTAGTTTCGGAACCAGTTACCACCATGACCACTCAGGTTGAGGAAATCTCAAACGAATACCTCAGTTCACAATAAACCCATTACTCTAATTTCCCCCAAGCGGATAAGAGAATTAAAGCAGAAGCTATAGTCTTACCGCAACTAACAAATATGCTTCCAAGCTATCATATAAATAGCAAGCATTGGCAAAAGGTTTCACACCTAAAGCTAGCAGATGCCAACTGCAACACCCCCGCTCAAATAGACATTCTATTAGGCAGCGATCTCATACCTCAGATAATACTCGAGGGTGTTGAGAAAATTTCAAACAAACTATTGGCACAAAATACTATTTTTGGGTGGATTCTAAGTGGACTAGTTTCGGAACAATTTACCACCATGACCACTCAGGTTGAGGAAATCTCAAACGAATACCTCAGTTCACAATAATCGCATTACTCTAATTTCTCCCCAAGCGGATAAGAGAATTAAAGCAGAAGCTATAGTCTTACCGCAACTAACAAATATGCTTCCAAGCTATCATATAAATAGCAAGCATTGGCAAAAGGTTTTACACCTAAAGCTAGCAGATCCCAACTGCAACACCCCTGCTCAAATAGACATTCTATTAGGCAGCGATCTCATACCTCAGACAATACTCGAGGGTGTTGTGAAAATTTCAAACAAACTATTGGCACAAAATACTATTTTTGGGTGGATCCTAAGTGGACTAGTTTCGGAACCAGTTACCACCATGACCACTCAGGTTGAGGAAATCTCAAACGAATACCTCAGTTCACAATAATCCCATTACTCTAATTTCCCCCCATGCGGATAAGAGAATTAAAGCAGAAGCTATAGTCTTACCGCAACTAACAAATATGCTTCCAAGCTATCATATAAATAGCAAGCATTGGCAAAAGGTTTCACACCTAAAGCTAGCAGATCCCAACTGCAACACCTCCGCTCAAATAGACATTCTATTAGGCAGCCATCTCATACCTCAGATAATACTCGAGGGTGTTGAGAAAATTTCAAACAAACTATTGGCACAAAATACTATTTTTGGGTGGATCCTAAGTGGACTAGTTTCGGAACCAGTTACCACCATGACCACTCAGGTTGAGGAAATCTCAAACGAATACCTCAGTTCACAATAATCCCATTACTCTAATTTCCCCCCATGCGGATAAGAGAATTAAAGCAGAAGCTATAGTCTTACCGCAACTAACAAATATGCTTCCAAGCTATCATATAAATAGCAAGCCTTGGCAAAAGGTTTCACACCTAAAGCTAGCAGATCCCAACTGCAACACCCCCGCTCAAATAGACAATCTATTAGGCAGCGATCTCATACCTCAGACAATACTCGAGGGTGTTGTGAAAATTTCAAACAAACTATTGGCACAAAATACTATTTTTGGGTGGATCCTAAGTGGACTAGTTTCGGAACCAGTTACCACCATGACCACTCAGGTTGAGGAAATCTCAAACGAATACCTCAGTTCACAATAATCCCATTACTCTAATTTCCCCCCATGCGGATAAGAGAATTAAAGCAGAAGCTATAGTCTTACCGCAACTAACAAATATGCTTCCAAGCTATCATATAAATAGCAAGCATTGGCAAAAGGTTTCACACCTAAAGCTAGCAGATCCCAACTGCAACACCCCTGCTCAAATAGACATTCTATTAGGCAGCGATCTCATACCTCAGACAATACTCGAGGGTGTTGTGAAAATTTCAAACAAACTATTGGCACAAAATACTATTTTTGGGTGGATCCTAAGTGGACTAGTTTCGGAACCAGTTACCACCATGACCACTCAGGTTGGGGAAATCTCAAACGAATACCTCAGTTCACAATAATCCCATTACTCTAATTTCCCCCCAAGCGGATAAAAGAATTAAAGCAGAAGCTATAGTCTTACCGCAACTAACAAATATGCTTCCAAGCTATCATATAAATAGCAAGCCTTGGCAAAAGGTTTCACACCTAAAGCTAGCAGATCCCAACTGCAACACCCCCGCTCAAATAGACAATCTATTAGGCAGCGATCTCATACCTCAGATAATACTCGAGGGTGTTGAGAAAATTTCAAACAAACTATTGGCACAAAATACTATTTTTGGGTGGATCCTAAGTGGACTAGTTTCGGAACCAGTTACCACCATGACCACTCAGGTTGAGGAAATCTCAAACGAATACCTCAGTTCACAATAATCCCATTACTCTAATTTCCCCCCATGCGGATAAGAGAATTAAAGCAGTAGCTATAGTCTTACCGCAACTAACAAATATGCTTCCAAGCTATCATATAAATAGCAAGCATTGGCAAAAGGTTTCACACCTAAAGCTAGCAGATCCCAACTGCAACACCCCCGCTCAAATAGACATTCTATTAGGCAGCGATCTCATATCTCAGATAATACTCGAGGGTGTTGAGAAAATTTCAAACAAACTATTCGCACAAAATACTATTTTTGGGTTGATCCCAAGTGGACTAGTTTCGGAACCAGTTACCACCATGACCACTCAGGTTGAGGAAATCTCAAACGAATACCTCAGTTCACAATAAACCCATTACTCTAATTTCCCCCAAGCGGATAAGAGAATTAAAGCAGAAGCTATAGTCTTACCGCAACTAACAAATATGCTTCCAAGCTATCATATAAATAGCAAGCATTGGCAAAAGGTTTCACACCTAAAGCTAGCAGATGCCAACTGCAACACCCCCGCTCAAATAGACATTCTATTAGGCAGCGATCTCATACCTCAGATAATACTCGAGGGTGTTGAGAAAATTTCAAACAAACTATTGGCACAAAATACTATTTTTGGGTGGATTCTAAGTGGACTAGTTTCGGAACAATTTACCACCATGACCACTCAGGTTGAGGAAATCTCAAACGAATACCTCAGTTCACAATAATCGCATTACTCTAATTTCTCCCCAAGCGGATAAGAGAATTAAAGCAGAAGCTATAGTCTTACCGCAACTAACAAATATGCTTCCAAGCTATCATATAAATAGCAAGCATTGGCAAAAGGTTTTACACCTAAAGCTAGCAGATCCCAACTGCAACACCCCTGCTCAAATAGACATTCTATTAGGCAGCGATCTCATACCTCAGACAATACTCGAGGGTGTTGTGAAAATTTCAAACAAACTATTGGCACAAAATACTATTTTTGGGTGGATCCTAAGTGGACTAGTTTCGGAACCAGTTACCACCATGACCACTCAGGTTGAGGAAATCTCAAACGAATACCTCAGTTCACAATAATCCCATTACTCTAATTTCCCCCCATGCGGATAAGAGAATTAAAGCAGAAGCTATAGTCTTACCGCAACTAACAAATATGCTTCCAAGCTATCATATAAATAGCAAGCATTGGCAAAAGGTTTCACACCTAAAGCTAGCAGATCCCAACTGCAACACCTCCGCTCAAATAGACATTCTATTAGGCAGCCATCTCATACCTCAGATAATACTCGAGGGTGTTGAGAAAATTTCAAACAAACTATTGGCACAAAATACTATTTTTGGGTGGATCCTAAGTGGACTAGTTTCGGAACCAGTTACCACCATGACCACTCAGGTTGAGGAAATCTCAAACGAATACCTCAGTTCACAATAATCCCATTACTCTAATTTCCCCCCATGCGGATAAGAGAATTAAAGCAGAAGCTATAGTCTTACCGCAACTAACAAATATGCTTCCAAGCTATCATATAAATAGCAAGCATTGGCAAAAGGTTTCACACCTAAAGCTAGCAGATCCCAACTGCAACACCCCCGCTCAAATAGACATTCTATTAGGCAGCGATCTCATACCTCAGATAATACTCGAGGGTGTTGAGAAAATTTCAAACAAACTATTGGCACAAAATACTATTTTTGGGTGGATCCTAAGTGGACTAGTTTCAAAACCAGTTACCACCATGAACACTCAGGTTGAGGAAATCTCAAACGAATACCTCAGTTCACAATAATCCCATTACTCTAATTTCCCCCCAAGCGGATAAGAGAATTAAAGCAGAAGCTATAGTCTTACCGCAACTAACAAATATGCTTCCAAGCTATCATATAAATAGCAAGCATTGGCAAAAGGTTTTACACCTAAAGCTAGCAGATCCCAACTGCAACACCCCTGCTCAAATAGACATTCTATTAGGCAGCGATCTCATACCTCAGATAATACTCGAGGGTGTTGAGAAAATTTCAAACAAACTATTGGCACAAAATACTATTTTTGGGTGGATCCTAAGTGGACTAGTTTCAAAACCAGTTACCACCATGAACACTCAGGTTGAGGAAATCTCAAACGAATACCTCAGTTCACAATAATCCCATTACTCTAATTTCCCCCCATGCGGATAAGAGAATTAAAGCAGAAGCTATAGTCTTACCGCAACTAACAAATATGCTTCCAAGCTATCATATAAATAGCAAGCATTGGCAAAAGGTTTCACACCTAAAGCTAGCAGATCCCAACTGCAACACCTCCGCTCAAATAGACATTCTATTAGGCAGCCATCTCATACCTCAGATAATACTCGAGGGTGTTGAGAAAATTTCAAACAAACTATTGGCACAAAATACTATTTTTGGGTGGATCCTAAGTGGACTAGTTTCGGAACCAGTTACCACCATGAACACTCAGGTTGAGGAAATCTCAAACGAATACCTCAGTTCACAATAATCCCATTACTCTAATTTCCCCCCAAGCGGATAAGAGAATTAAAGCAGAAGCTATAGTCTTACCGCAACTAACAAATATGCTTCCAAGCTATCATATAAATAGCAAACATTGGCAAAAGGTTTTACACCTACAGCTAGCAGATCCCAACTGCAACACCTCCGCTCAAATAGACATTCTATTAGGCAGCCATCTCATACCTCAGATAATACTCGAGGGTGTTGAGAAAATTTCAAACAAACTATTGGCACAAAATACTATTTTTGGGTGGATCCTAAGTGGACTAGTTTCGGAACCAGTTACCACCATGACCACTCAGGTTGAGGAAATCTCAAACGAATACCTCAGTTCACAATAATCCCATTACTCTAATTTCCCCCCAAGCGGATAAGAGAATTAAAGCAGAAGCTATAGTCTTACCGCAACTAACAAATATGCTTCCAAGCTATCATATAAATAGCAAGCATTGGCAAAAGGTTTCACACCTAAAGCTAGCAGATCCCAACTGCAACACCTCCGCTCAAATAGACATTCTATTAGGCAGCCATCTCATACCTCAGATAATACTCGAGGGTGTTGAGAAAATTTCAAACAAACTATTGGCACAAAATACTATTTTTGGGTGGATCCTAAGTGGACTAGTTTCGGAACCAGTTACCACCATGACCACTCAGGTTGAGGAAATCTCAAACGAATACCTCAGTTCACAATAATCCCATTACTCTAATTTCCCCCCAAGCGGATAAGAGAATTAAAGCAGAAGCTATAGTCTTACCGCAACTAACAAATATGCTTCCAAGCTATCATATAAATAGCAAGCATTGGCAAAAGGTTTTACACCTAAAGCTAGCAGATCCCAACTGCAACACCCCTGCTCAAATAGACATTCTATTAGGCAGCGATCTCATACCTCAGACAATACTCGAGGGTGTTGTGAAAATTTCAAACAAACTATTGGCACAAAATACTATTTTTGGGTGGATCCTAAGGGGACTAGTTTCGGAACCAGTTACCACCATGACCACTCAGGTTGAGGAAATCTCAAACGAATACCTCAGTTCACAATAATCCCATTACTCTAATTTCCCCCCAAGCGGATAAGAGAATTAAAGCAGAAGCTATAGTCTTACCGCAACTAACAAATATGCTTCCAAGCTATCATATAAATAGCAAGCATTGGCAAAAGGTTTCACACCTAAAGCTAGCAGATCCCAACTGCAACACCCCCGCTCAAAAAGACATTCTATTGGGCAGCGATCTCATACCTCAGATAATACTCGAGGGTGTTGAGAAAATTTCAAACAAACTATTGGCACAAAATACTATTTTTGGGTGGATCCTAAGTGGACTAGTTTCGGAACCAGTTACCACCATGACCACTCAGGTTGACGAAATCTCAAACGAATACCTCAGTTCACAATAACCCCATTACTCTAATTTCCCCCCAAGCGGATAATAGAATTAAAGCAGAAGCTAAAGTCTTACCGCAACGAACAAATATGCTTCCAAGCTATCATATAAATAGCAAGCATTGGCAAAAGCTTTCAAACCTAAAGCTAGCAGATCCCAACTGCAACACCTCCGCTCAAATAGACATTCTATTAGGCAGCGATCTCATACCTCAGATAATACTCGAGGGTGTTGAGAAAATTTCAAACAAACTATTGGCACAAAATACTATTTTTGGGTGGATCCTAAGTGGACTAGTTTCAAAACCAGTTACCACCATGAACACTCAGGTTGAGGAAATCTCAAACGAATACCTCAGTTCACAATAATCCCATTACTCTAATTTCCCCCCAAGCGGATAAGAGAATTAAAGCAGAAGCTATAGTCTTACCGCAACTAACAAATATGCTTCCAAGCTATCATATAAATAGCAAACATTGGCAAAAGGTTTTACACCTACAGCTAGCAGATCCCAACTGCAACACCCCCGCTCAAATAGACATTCTATTAGGCAGCGATCTCATACCTCAGATAATACTCGAGGGTGTTGAGAAAATTTCAAACAAACTATTGGCACAAAATACTATTTTTGGGTGGATCCTAAGTGGACTAGTTTCGGAACCAGTTACCACCATGACCACTCAGGTTGAGGAAATCTCAAACGAATACCTCAGTTCACAATAATCCCATTACTCTAATTTCCCCCCAAGCGGATAAGAGAATTAAAGCAGAAGCTATAGTCTTACCGCAACTAACAAATATGCTTCCAAGCTATCATATAAATAGCAAGCATTGGCAAAAGGTTTCACACCTAAAGCTAGCAGATCCCAACTGCAACACCCCCGCTCAAATAGACATTCTATTAGGCAGCGATCTCATACCTCAGATAATACTCGAGGGTGTTGAGAAAATTTCAAACAAACTATTGGCACGAAATACTATTTTTGGGTCGATCCTAAGTGGTCTATTTTCGGAACCAGTTACCACCATGACCACTCAGGTTGAGGAAATCTCAAACGAATACCTCAGTTCACAATAACCCCATTACTCTAATTCCCCCCAAGCGGATAAGAGAATTAAAGCAGAAGCTATAGTCTTACCGCAACTAACAAATATGCTTCCAAGCTATCATATAAATAGCAAGCATTGGCAAAAGCTTTCACATCTAAAGCTAGCAGATCCCAACTGCAACACCTCCGCTCAAATAGACATTATATTAGGCAGCGATCTCATACCTCATATAATACTCGAGGGTGTTGAGAAAATTTCAAACAAACTATTGCCACAAAATGCTATTTTTGGGTGGATCCTAAGCGGACTAGTTTCGGAACCAGTTACCGCCATGACCACTCAGGTTGAGGAAATCTCAAACGAATACCAGAGTTCACAATAATCCCATTACTCTAATTTCCCCCCAAGCGGATAAGAGAATTAAAGCAGAAGCTATAGTCTTACCGCAACTAACAAATATGCTTCCAAGCTATCATATAAATAGCAAGCCTTGGCAAAAGGTTTCACACCTAAAGCTAGCAGATCCCAACTGCAACACCCCTGCTCAAATAGACATTCTATTAGGCAGCGATCTCATACCTCAGACAATACTCGAGGGTGTTGTGAAAATTTCAAACAAACTATTGGCACAAAATACTATTTTTGGGTGGATCCTAAGTGGACTAGTTTCGGAACCAGTTACCACCATGACCACTCAGGTTGGGGAAATCTCAAACGAATACCTCAGTTCACAATAATCCCATTACTCTAATTTCCCCCCAAGCGGATAAAAGAATTAAAGCAGAAGCTATAGTCTTACCGCAACTAACAAATATGCTTCCAAGCTATCATATAAATAGCAAGCCTTGGCAAAAGGTTTCACACCTAAAGCTAGCAGATCCCAACTGCAACACCCCCGCTCAAATAGACAATCTATTAGGCAGCGATCTCATACCTCAGATAATACTCGAGGGTGTTGAGAAAATTTCAAACAAACTATTGGCACAAAATACTATTTTTGGGTGGATCCTAAGTGGACTAGTTTCGGAACCAGTTACCACCATGACCACTCAGGTTGAGGAAATCTCAAACGAATACCTCAGTTCACAATAATCCCATTACTCTAATTTCCCCCCATGCGGATAAGAGAATTAAAGCAGAAGCTATAGTCTTACCGCAACTAACAAATATGCTTCCAAGCTATCATATAAATAGCAAGCATTGGCAAAAGGTTTCACACCTAAAGCTAGCAGATCCCAACTGCAACACCCCCGCTCAAATAGACATTCTATTAGGCAGCGATCTCATATCTCAGATAATACTCGAGGGTGTTGAGAAAATTTCAAACAAACTATTCGCACAAAATACTATTTTTGGGTTGATCCCAAGTGGACTAGTTTCGGAACCAGTTACCACCATGACCACTCAGGTTGAGGAAATCTCAAACGAATACCTCAGTTCACAATAAACCCATTACTCTAATTTCCCCCAAGCGGATAAGAGAATTAAAGCAGAAGCTATAGTCTTACCGCAACTAACAAATATGCTTCCAAGCTATCATATAAATAGCAAGCATTGGCAAAAGGTTTCACACCTAAAGCTAGCAGATGCCAACTGCAACACCCCCGCTCAAATAGACATTCTATTAGGCAGCGATCTCATACCTCAGATAATACTCGAGGGTGTTGAGAAAATTTCAAACAAACTATTGGCACAAAATACTATTTTTGGGTGGATTCTAAGTGGACTAGTTTCGGAACAATTTACCACCATGACCACTCAGGTTGAGGAAATCTCAAACGAATACCTCAGTTCACAATAATCGCATTACTCTAATTTCTCCCCAAGCGGATAAGAGAATTAAAGCAGAAGCTATAGTCTTACCGCAACTAACAAATATGCTTCCAAGCTATCATATAAATAGCAAGCATTGGCAAAAGGTTTTACACCTAAAGCTAGCAGATCCCAACTGCAACACCCCCGCTCAAATAGACAATCTATTAGGCAGCGATCTCATACCTCAGATAATACTCGAGGGTGTTGAGAAAATTTCAAACAAACTATTGGCACAAAATACTATTTTTGGGTGGATCCTAAGTGGACTAGTTTCGGAACCAGTTACCACCATGACCACTCAGGTTGAGGAAATCTCAAACGAATACCTCAGTTCACAATAATCCCATTACTCTAATTTCCCCCCATGCGGATAAGAGAATTAAAGCAGAAGCTATAGTCTTACCGCAACTAACAAATATGCTTCCAAGCTATCATATAAATAGCAGGCATTGGCAAAAGGTTTCACACCTAAAGCTAGCAGATCCCAAGTGCAGCACCCCCGCTCAAATAGACAATCTATTAGGCAGCGATCTCATACCTCAGATAATACTCGAGGGTGTTGAGAAAATTTCAAACAAACTATTGGCACAAAATACTATTTTTGGGTGGATCCTAAGTGGGCTAGTTTCGGAACCAGTTACCACCATGACCACTCAGGTTGAGGAAATCTCAAACGAATACCTCAGTTCACAATAATCTTATTACTCTAATTTCCCCCCAAGCGGAAAAGAGAATTAAAGCAGAAGCTATAGTCTTACCGCAACTAACAAATATGCTTCCAAGCTATCATATAAATAGCAAGCATTGGCAAAAGGTTTCACACCTTAAGCTAGCAGATGCCAACTGCAACACTCCCGCTCAAATAGACATTCTATTAGGCAGCGATCTCATACCTCAGATAATACTCGAGGGTGTTGAGAAAATTTCAAACAAACTATTCGCACAAAATACTATTTTTGGGTTGATCCTAAGTGGACTAGTTTCGGAACCAGTTACCACCATGACCACTCAGGTTGAGGAAATCTCAAACGAATACCTCAGTTCACAATAATCCCATTACTCTAATTTCCCCCCATGCGGATAAGAGAATTAAAGCAGAAGCTATAGTCTTACCGCAACTAACAAATATGCTTCCAAGCTATCATATAAATAGCAGGCATTGGCAAAAGGTTTCACACCTAAAGCTAGCAGATCCCAAGTGCAGCACCCCCGCTCAAATAGACAATCTATTAGGCAGCGATCTCATACCTCAGATAATACTCGAGGGTGTTGAGAAAATTTCAAACAAACTATTGGCACAAAATACTATTTTTGGGTGGATCCTAAGTGGGCTAGTTTCGGAACCAGTTACCACCATGACCACTCAGGTTGAGGAAATCTCAACCGAATACCTCAGTTCACAATAATCCCATTACTCTAATTTCCCCCCATGCGGATAAGAGAATTAAAGCAGAAGCTATAGTCTTACCGCAACTAACAAATATGCTTCCAAGCTATCATATAAATAGCAAGCATTGGCAAAAGGTTTCACACCTAAAGCTAGCAGATCCCAACTGCAAAACCTCCGCTCAAATAGACATTCTATTAGGCAGCGATCTCATATCTCAGATAATACTCGAGGGTGTTGAGAAAATTTCAAACAAACTATTCGCACAAAATACTATTTTTGGGTTGATCCCAAGTGGACTAGTTTCGGAACCAGTTACCACCATGACCACTCAGGTTGAGGAAATCTCAAACGAATACCTCAGTTCACAATAAACCCATTACTCTAATTTCCCCCAAGCGGATAAGAGAATTAAAGCAGAAGCTATAGTCTTACCGCAACTAACAAATATGCTTCCAAGCTATCATATAAATAGCAAGCATTGGCAAAAGGTTTCACACCTAAAGCTAGCAGATGCCAACTGCAACACCCCCGCTCAAATAGACATTCTATTAGGCAGCGATCTCATACCTCAGATAATACTCGAGGGTGTTGAGAAAATTTCAAACAAACTATTGGCACAAAATACTATTTTTGGGTGGATTCTAAGTGGACTAGTTTCGGAACAATTTACCACCATGACCACTCAGGTTGAGGAAATCTCAAACGAATACCTCAGTTCACAATAATCGCATTACTCTCATTTCTCCCCAAGCGGATAAGAGAATTAAAGCAGAAGCTATAGTCTTACCGCAACTAACAAATATGCTTCCAAGCTATCATATAAATAGCAAGCATTGGCAAAAGGTTTTACACCTAAAGCTAGCAGATCCCAACTGCAACACCCCCGCTCAAATAGACAATCTATTAGGCAGCGATCTCATACCTCAGATAATACTCGAGGGTGTTGAGAAAATTTCAAACAAACTATTGGCACAAAATACTATTTTTGGGTGGATCCTAAGTGGACTAGTTTCGGAACCAGTTACCACCATGACCACTCAGGTTGAGGAAATCTCAAACGAATACCTCAGTTCACAATAATCCCATTACTCTAATTTCCCCCCATGCGGATAAGAGAATTAAAGCAGAAGCTATAGTCTTACCGCAACTAACAAATATGCTTCCAAGCTATCATATAAATAGCAGGCATTGGCAAAAGGTTTCACACCTAAAGCTAGCAGATCCCAAGTGCAGCACCCCCGCTTAAATAGACAATCTATTAGGCAGCGATCTCATACCTCAGATAATACTCGAGGGTGTTGAGAAAATTTCAAACAAACTATTGGCACAAAATACTATTTTTGGGTGGATCCTAAGTGGGCTAGTTTCGGAACCAGTTACCACCATGACCACTCAGGTTGAGGAAATCTCAAACGAATACCTCAGTTCACAATAATCTTATTACTCTAATTTCCCCCCAAGCGGAAAAGAGAATTAAAGCAGAAGCTATAGTCTTAATGCAACTAACAAATATGCTTCCAAGCTATCATATAAATAGCAAGCATTGGCAAAAGGTTTCACACCTTAAGCTAGCAGATGCCAACTGCAACACTCCCGCTCAAATAGACATTCTATTAGGCAGCGATCTCATACCTCAGATAATACTCGAGGGTGTTGAGAAAATTTCAAACAAACTATTCGCACAAAATACTATTTTTGGGTTGATCCTAAGTGGACTAGTTTCGGAACCAGTTACCACCATGACCACTCAGGTTGAGGAAATCTCAAACGAATACCTCAGTTCACAATAATCGCATTACTCTAATTTCCCCCCAAGCGGATAAGAGAATTAAAGCAGAAGCTATAGTCTTACCGCAACTAACAAATATGCTTCCAAGCTATCATATAAATAGCAAGCATTGGCAAAAGGTTTCACACCTAAAGCTAGCAGATCCCAACTGCAACACCCCCGCTCAAATAGACATTCTATTAGGCAGCGATCTCATACCTCAGATAATACTCGAGGGTGTTGAGAAAATTTCAAACAAACTATTGGCACAAAATACTATTTTTGGGTGGATCCTAAGTGGACTAGTTTCGGAACCAGTTACCACTATGACGACTCAGGTTGAGGAAATCTCAAACGAATACCTCAGTTCACAATAATCCCATTACTCTAATTTCCCCCCAAGCGGAAAAGAGAATTAAAGCAGAAGCTATAGTCTTACCGCAACTAACAAATATGCTTCCAAGCTATCATATAAATAGCAAGCATTGGCAAAAGGTTTCACACCTAAAGCTAGCAGATGCCAACTGCAACACCCCCGCTCAAATAGACATTCTATTAGGCAGCGATCTCATACCTCAGATAATACTCGAGGGTGTTGAGAAAATTTCAAACAAACTATTCGCACAAAATACTATTTTTGGGTTGATCCTAAGTGGACTAGTCTCGGAACCAGTTACCACCATGACCACTCAGGTTGAGGAAATCTCAAACGAATACCTCAGTTCACAATAATCCCATTACTCTAATTTCCCCCAAGCGGATAAGAGAATTAAAGCAGAAGCTATAGTCATACCGCAACTAACAAATATGCTTCCAAGCTATCATATAAATAGCAAGCATTGGCAAAAGGTTTCACACCTAAAGCTAGCAGATGCCAACTGCAACACCCCCGCTCAAATAGACAATCTATTAGGCAGCGATCTCATACCTCAGATAATACTCGAGGGTGTTGAGAAAATTTCAAACAAACTATTGGCACAAAATACTATTTTTGGGTGGATCCTAAGTGGGCTAGTTTCGGAACCAGTTACCACCATGACCACTCAGGTTGAGGAAATCTCAAACGAATACCTCAGTTCACAATAATCCCATTACTCTAATTTCCCCCCATGCGGATAAGAGAATTAAAGCAGAAGCTATAGTCTTACCGCAACTAACAAATATGCTTCCAAGCTATCATATAAATAGCAGGCATTGGCAAAAGGTTTCACACCTAAAGCTAGCAGATCCCAAGTGCAGCACCCCCGCTCAAATAGACAATCTATTAGGCAGCGATCTCATACCTCAGATAATACTCGAGGGTGTTGAGAAAATTTCAAACAAACTATTGGCACAAAATACTATTTTTGGGTGGATCCTAAGTGGGCTAGTTTCGGAACCAGTTACCACCATGACCACTCAGGTTGAGGAAATCTCAAACGAATACCTCAGTTCACAATAATCCCATTACTCTAATTTCCCCCCATGCGGATAAGAGAATTAAAGCAGAAGCTATAGTCTTACCGCAACTAACAAATATGCTTCCAAGCTATCATATAAATAGCAAGCATTGGCAAAAGGTTTCACACCTAAAGCTAGCAGATCCCAACTGCAACACCCCCGCTCAAATAGACATTCTATTAGGCAGCGATCTCATATCTCAGATAATACTCGAGGGTGTTGAGAAAATTTCAAACAAACTATTCGCACAAAATACTATTTTTGGGTTGATCCCAAGTGGACTAGTTTCGGAACCAGTTACCACCATGACCACTCAGGTTGAGGAAATCTCAAACGAATACCTCAGTTCACAATAAACCCATTACTCTAATTTCCCCCAAGCGGATAAGAGAATTAAAGCAGAAGCTATAGTCTTACCGCAACTAACAAATATGCTTCCAAGCTATCATATAAATAGCAAGCATTGGCAAAAGGTTTCACACCTAAAGCTAGCAGATGCCAACTGCAACACCCCCGCTCAAATAGACATTCTATTAGGCAGCGATCTCATACCTCAGATAATACTCGAGGGTGTTGAGAAAATTTCAAACAAACTATTGGCACAAAATACTATTTTTGGGTGGATTCTAAGTGGACTAGTTTCGGAACAATTTACCACCATGACCACTCAGGTTGAGGAAATCTCAAACGAATACCTCAGTTCACAATAATCGCATTACTCTAATTTCTCCCCAAGCGGATAAGAGAATTAAAGCAGAAGCTATAGTCTTACCGCAACTAACAAATATGCTTCCAAGCTATCATATAAATAGCAAGCATTGGCAAAAGGTTTTACACCTAAAGCTAGCAGATCCCAACTGCAACACCCCCGCTCAAATAGACAATCTATTAGGCAGCGATCTCATACCTCAGATAATACTCGAGGGTGTTGAGAAAATTTCAAACAAACTATTGGCACAAAATACTATTTTTGGGTGGATCCTAAGTGGACTAGTTTCGGAACCAGTTACCACCATGACCACTCAGGTTGAGGAAATCTCAAACGAATACCTCAGTTCACAATAATCCCATTACTCTAATTTCCCCCCATGCGGATAAGAGAATTAAAGCAGAAGCTATAGTCTTACCGCAACTAACAAATATGCTTCCAAGCTATCATATAAATAGCAGGCATTGGCAAAAGGTTTCACACCTAAAGCTAGCAGATCCCAAGTGCAGCACCCCCGCTCAAATAGACAATCTATTAGGCAGCGATCTCATACCTCAGATAATACTCGAGGGTGTTGAGAAAATTTCAAACAAACTATTGGCACAAAATACTATTTTTGGGTGGATCCTAAGTGGGCTAGTTTCGGAACCAGTTACCACCATGACCACTCAGGTTGAGGAAATCTCAAACGAATACCTCAGTTCACAATAATCTTATTACTCTAATTTCCCCCCAAGCGGAAAAGAGAATTAAAGCAGAAGCTATAGTCTTACCGCAACTAACAAATATGCTTCCAAGCTATCATATAAATAGCAAGCATTGGCAAAAGGTTTCACACCTTAAGCTAGCAGATGCCAACTGCAACACTCCCGCTCAAATAGACATTCTATTAGGCAGTGATCTCATACCTCAGATAATACTCGAGGGTGTTGAGAAAATTTCAAACAAACTATTCGCACAAAATACTATTTTTGGGTTGATCCTAAGTGGACTAGTTTCGGAACCAGTTACCACCATGACCACTCAGGTTGAGGAAATCTCAAACGAATACCTCAGTTCACAATAATCGCATTACTCTAATTTCCCCCCAAGCGGATAAGAGAATTAAAGCAGAAGCTATAGTCTTACCGCAACTAACAAATATGCTTCCAAGCTATCATATAAATAGCAAGCATTGGCAAAAGGTTTCACACCTAAAGCTAGCAGATCCCAACTGCAACACCCCCGCTCAAATAGACATTCTATTAGGCAGCGATCTCATACCTCAGATAATACTCGAGGGTGTTGAGAAAATTTCAAACAAACTATTGGCACAAAATACTATTTTTGGGTGGATCCTAAGTGGACTAGTTTCGGAACCAGTTACCACTATGACGACTCAGGTTGAGGAAATCTCAAACGAATACCTCAGTTCACAATAATCCCATTACTCTAATTTCCCCCCAAGTGGAAAAGAGAATTAAAGCAGAAGCTATAGTCTTACCGCAACTAACAAATATGCTTCCAAGCTATCATATAAATAGCAAGCATTGGCAAAAGGTTTCACACCTAAAGCTAGCAGATGCCAACTGCAACACCCCCGCTCAAATAGACATTCTATTAGGCAGCGATCTCATACCTCAGATAATACTCGAGGGTGTTGAGAAAATTTCAAACAAACTATTCGCACAAAATACTATTTTTGGGTTGATCCTAAGTGGACTAGTTTCGGAACCAGTTACCACCATGACCACTCAGGTTGAGGAAATCTCAAACGAATACCTCAGTTCACAATAATCCCATTACTCTAATTTCCCCCAAGCGGATAAGAGAATTAAAGCAGAAGCTATAGTCTTACCGCAACTAACAAATATGCTTCCAAGCTATCATATAAATAGCAAGCATTGGCAAAAGGTTTCACACCTAAAGCTAGCAGATGCCAACTGCAACACCCCCGCTCAAATAGACATTCTATTAGGCAGCGATCTCATACCTCAGATAATACTCGAGGGTGTTGAGAAAATTTCAAACAAACTATTGGCACAAAATACTATTTTTGGGTGGATTCTAAGTGGACTAGTTTCGGAACAAGTTACCACAATGACCACTCAGGTTGAGGAAATCTCAAACGAATACCTCAGTTCACAATAATCCCATTACTCTAATTTCCCCCCATGCGGATAAGAGAATTAAAGCAGAAGCTATAGTCTTACCGCAACTAACAAATATGCTTCCAAGCTATCATATAAATAGCAGGCATTGGCAAAAGGTTTCACACCTAAAGCTAGCAGATTCCAAGTGCAGCACCCCCGCTCAAATAGACAATCTATTAGGCAGCGATCTCATACCTCAGATAATACTCGAGGGTGTTGAGAAAATTTCAAACAAACTATTGGCACAAAATACTATTTTTGGGTGGATCCTAAGTGGGCTAGTTTCGGAACCAGTTACCACCATGACCACTCAGGTTGAGGAAATCTCAAACGAATACCTCAGTTCACAATAATCCCATTACTCTAATTTCCCCCAAGCGGATAAGAGAATTAAAGCAGAAGCTATAGTCTTACCGCAACTAACAAATATGCTTCCAAGCTATCATATAAATAACAAGCATTGGCAAAAGGTTTCACACCTAAAGCTAGCAGATCCCAAGTGCAGCACCCCCGCTCAAATAGACAATCTATTAGGCAGCGATCTCATACCTCAGATAACACTCGAGGGTGTTGAGAAAATTTCAAACAAGCTATTGGCACAAAATACTATTTTTGGGTGGATCCTAAGTGGACTAGTTTCGGAACCAGTTACCACCATGACCACTCAGGTTGAGGAAATCTCAAACGAAAACCTCAGTTCACAATAATCCCATTACTCTAATTTCCCCCCATGCGGATAAGAGAATTAAAGCAGAAGCTATAGTCTTACCGCAACTAGCAAATATGCTTCCAAGCTATCATATAAATAGCAAGCATTGGCAAAAGGTTTCACACCTAAAGCTAGCAGATCCCAACTGCAACACTCCCGCTCAAATAGACATTCTATTAGGCAGCGATCTCATACCTCAGATAATACTCGAGGGTGTTGAGAAAATTTCAAACAAACTATTGGCACAAAATACTATTTTTGGGTGGATCCTAAGTGGACTAGTTTCGGAACCAGTTACCACCATGACCACTCAGGTTGAGGAAATCTCAAACGAATACCTCAGTTCACAATAATCCCATTACTCTAATTTCCCCCCAAGCGGATAAGAGAATTAAAGCAGAAGCTATAGTCTTACCGCAACTAACAAATATGCTTCCAAGCTATCATATAAATAGCAAGCATTGGCAAAAGGTTTCACACCTAAAGCTAGCAGATGCCAACTGCAACACCCCCGCTCAAATAGACATTCTATTAGGCAGCGATCTCATACCTCAGATAATACTCGAGGGTGTTGAGAAAATTTCAAACAAACTATTGGCACAAAATACTATTTTTGGGTGGATCCTAAGTGGGCTAGTTTCGGAACCAGTTACCACCATGACCACTCAGGTTGAGGAAATCTCAAACGAATACCTCAGTTCACAATAATCCCATTACTCTAATTTCCCCCAAGCGGATAAGAGAATTAAAGCAGAAGCTATAGTCTTACCGCAACTAACAAATATGCTTCCAAGCTATCATATAAATAGCAAGCATTGGCAAAAGGTTTCACACCTAAAGCTAGCAGATGCCAACTGCAACACCCCCGCTGAAATAGACATTCTATTAGGCAGCGATCTCATACCTCAGATAATACTCGAGGGTGTTAAGAAAATTTCAAACAAACTATTGGCACAAAATACTATTTTTGGGTGGATCCTAAGTGGACTAGTTTCGGAACCAGTTACCACCATGACCACTCAGGTTGAGGAAATCTCAAACGAATACCTCAGTTCACAATAATCGCATTACTCTAATTTCTCCCCAAGCGGATAAGAGAATTAAAGCAGAAGCTATAGTCTTACCGCAACTAACAAATATGCTTCCAAGCTATCATATAAATAGCAAGCATTGGCAAAAGGTTTTACACCTAAAGCTAGCAGATCCCAACTGCAACACCCCCGCTCAAATAGACAATCTATTAGGCAGCGATCTCATACCTCAGATAATACTCGAGGGTGTTGAGAAAATTTCAAACAAACTATTGGCACAAAATACTATTTTTGGGTGGATCCTAAGTGGACTAGTTTCGGAACCAGTTACCACCATGACCACTCAGGTTGAGGAAATCTCAAACGAATACCTCAGTTCACAATAATCCCATTACTCTAATTTCCCCCCATGCGGATAAGAGAATTAAAGCAGAAGCTATAGTCTTACCGCAACTAACAAATATGCTTCCAAGCTATCATATAAATAGCAGGCATTGGCAAAAGGTTTCACACCTAAAGCTAGCAGATCCCAAGTGCAGCACCCTCGCTCAAATAGACAATCTATTAGGCAGCGATCTCATACCTCAGATAATACTCGATGGTGTTGAGAAAATTTCAAACAAACTATTGGCACAAAATACCATTTTTGGGTGGATCCTAAGTGGGCTAGTTTCGGAACCAGTTACCACCATGACCACTCAGGTTGAGGAAATCTCAAACGAATACCTCAGTTCACAATAATCTTATTACTCTAATTTCCCCCCAAGCGGAAAAGAGAATTAAAGCAGAAGCTATAGTCTTACCGCAACTAACAAATATGCTTCCAAGCTATCATATAAATAGCAAGCATTGGCAAAAGGTTTCACACCTTAAGCTAGCAGATGCCAACTGCAACACTCCCGCTCAAATAGACATTCTATTAGGCAGCGATCTCATACCTCAGATAATACTCGAGGGTGTTGAGAAAATTTCAAACAAACTATTCGCACAAAATACTATTTTTGGGTTGATCCTAAGTGGACTAGTTTCGGAACCAGTTACCACCATGACCACTCAGGTTGAGGAAATCTCAAACGAATACCTCAGTTCACAATAATCGCATTACTCTAATTTCCCCCCAAGCGGATAAGAGAATTAAAGCAGAAGCTATAGTCTTACCGCAACTAACAAATATGCTTCCAAGCTATCATATAAATAGCAAGCATTGGCAAAAGGTTTCACACCTAAAGCTAGCAGATCCCAACTGCAACACCCCCGCTCAAATAGACATTCTATTAGGCAGCGATCTCATACCTCAGATAATACTCGAGGGTGTTGAGAAAATTTCAAACAAACTATTGGCACAAAATACTATTTTTGGGTGGATCCTAAGTGGACTAGTTTCGGAACCAGTTACCACTATGACGACTCAGGTTGAGGAAATCTCAAACGAATACCTCAGTTCACAATAATCCCATTACTCTAATTTCCCCCCAAGCGGAAAAGAGAATTAAAGCAGAAGCTATAGTCTTACCGCAACTAACAAATATGCTTCCAAGCTATCATATAAATAGCAAGCATTGGCAAAAGGTTTCACACCTAAAGCTAGCAGATGCCAACTGCAACACCCCCGCTCAAATAGACATTCTATTAGGCAGCGATCTCATACCTCAGATAATACTCGAGGGTGTTGAGAAAATTTCAAACAAACTATTCGCACAAAATACTATTTTTGGGTTGATCCTAAGTGGACTAGTTTCGGAACCAGTTACCACCATGACCACTCAGGTTGAGGAAATCTCAAACGAATACCTCAGTTCACAATAATCCCATTACTCTAATTTCCCCCAAGCGGATAAGAGAATTAAAGCAGAAGCTATAGTCTTACCGCAACTAACAAATATGCTTCCAAGCTATCATATAAATAGCAAGCATTGGCAAAAGGTTTCACACCTAAAGCTAGCAGATGCCAACTGCAACACCCCCGCTCAAATAGACATTCTATTAGGCAGCGATCTCATACCTCAGATAATACTCGAGGGTGTTGAGAAAATTTCAAACAAACTATTGGCACAAAATACTATTTTTGGGTGGATTCTAAGTGGACTAGTTTCGGAACAAGTTACCACAATGACCACTCAGGTTGAGGAAATCTCAAACGAATACCTCAGTTCACAATAATCCCATTACTCTAATTTCCCCCCATGCGGATAAGAGAATTAAAGCAGAAGCTATAGTCTTACCGCAACTAACAAATATGCTTCCAAGCTATCATATAAATAGCAGGCATTGGCAAAAGGTTTCACACCTAAAGCTAGCAGATCCCAAGTGCAGCACCCCCGCTCAAATAGACAATCTATTAGGCAGCGATCTCATACCTCAGATAATACTCGAGGGTGTTGAGAAAATTTCAAACAAACTATTGGCACAAAATACTATTTTTGGGTGGATCCTAAGTGGGCTAGTTTCGGAACCAGTTACCACCATGACCACTCAGGTTGAGGAAATCTCAAACGAATACCTCAGTTCACAATAATCCCATTACTCTAATTTCCCCCAAGCGGATAAGAGAATTAAAGCAGAAGCTATAGTCTTACCGCAACTAACAAATATGCTTCCAAGCTATCATATAAATAACAAGCATTGGCAAAAGGTTTCACACCTAAAGCTAGCAGATCCCAAGTGCAGCACCCCCGCTCAAATAGACAATCTATTAGGCAGCGATCTCATACCTCAGATAACACTCGAGGGTGTTGAGAAAATTTCAAACAAGCTATTGGCACAAAATACTATTTTTGGGTGGATCCTAAGTGGACTAGTTTCGGAACCAGTTACCACCATGACCACTCAGGTTGAGGAAATCTCAAACGAATACCTCAGTTCACAATAATCCCATTACTCTAATTTCCCCCCATGCGGATAAGAGAATTAAAGCAGAAGCTATAGTCTTACCGCAACTAGCAAATATGCTTCCAAGCTATCATATAAATAGCAAGCATTGGCAAAAGGTTTCACACCTAAAGCTAGCAGATCCCAACTGCAACACTCCCGCTCAAATAGACATTCTATTAGGCAGCGATCTCATACCTCAGATAATACTCGAGGGTGTTGAGAAAATTTCAAACAAACTATTGGCACAAAATACTATTTTTGGGTGGATCCTAAGTGGACTAGTTTCGGAACCAGTTACCACCATGACCACTCAGGTTGAGGAAATCTCAAACGAATACCTCAGTTCACAATAATCCCATTACTCTAATTTCCCCCCAAGCGGATAAGAGAATTAAAGCAGAAGCTATAGTCTTACCGCAACTAACAAATATGCTTCCAAGCTATCATATAAATAGCAAGCATTGGCAAAAGGTTTCACACCTAAAGCTAGCAGATGCCAACTGCAACACCCCCGCTCAAATAGACATTCTATTAGGCAGCGATCTCATACCTCAGATAATACTCGAGGGTGTTGAGAAAATTTCAAACAAACTATTGGCACAAAATACTATTTTTGGGTGGATCCTAAGTGGGCTAGTTTCGGAACCAGTTACCACCATGACCACTCAGGTTGAGGAAATCTCAAACGAATACCTCAGTTCACAATAATCCCATTACTCTAATTTCCCCCAAGCGGATAAGAGAATTAAAGCAGAAGCTATAGTCTTACCGCAACTAACAAATATGCTTCCAAGCTATCATATAAATAGCAAGCATTGGCAAAAGGTTTCACACCTAAAGCTAGCAGATCCCAACTGCAACATCCCCGCTCAAATAGACATTCTATTAGGCAGCGATCTCATACCTCAGATAATACTTGAGGGTGTTGAGAAAATTTCAAACAAACTATTGGCACAAAATACCATTTTTGGGTGGATCCTAAGTGGACTAGTTTCGGAACCAGTTACCACCATGACCACTTAGGTTGAGGAAATCTCAAACGAATACCTCAGTTCACAATAATCCCATTACTCTAATTTCCCCCCACGCGGATAAGAGAATTAAAGCAGAAGCTATAGTCTTACCGCAACTAACAAATATGCTTCCAAGCTATCATATAAATAGCAAGCATTGGCAAAAGGTTTCACACCTAAAGCTAGCAGATCCCAACTGCAACACCTCCGCTCAAATAGACATTCTATTAGGCAGCGATCTCATACCTCAGATAATACTCGAGGGTGTTGAGAAAATTTCAAACAAACTATTGGCACAAAATACTACTTTAGGGTGGATCCTAAGTGGACTAGTTTCGGAACCAGTTACCACCATGACCACTCAGGTTGAGGAAATCTCAAACGAATACCTCAGTTCACAATAATCCCATTACTCTAATTTCCCCCCAAGCGGATAAGAGAATTAAAGCAGAAGCTATAGTCTTACCGCAACTAACAAATATGCTTCCAAGCTATCATATAAATAGCAAGCATTGGCAAAAGGTTTCACACCTAAAGCTAGCAGATCCCAACTGCAACATCCCCGCTCAAATAGACATTCTATTAGGCAGCGATCTCATACCTCAGATAATACTTGAGGGTGTTGAGAAAATTTCAAACAAACTATTGGCACAAAATACTATTTTTGGGTGGATCCTAAGTGGACTAGTTTCGGAAACAGTTACCACCATGACCACTCAGGTTGAGGAAATCTCAAATGAATACCTCAATTTCAAACAAACTATTGGCACAAAATACTATTTTTGGGTGGATCCTAAGTGGACTAGTTTCGGAACCAGTTACCACCATGACCACTTAGGTTGAGGAAATCTCAAACGAATACCTCAGTTCACAATAATCCCATTACTCTAATTTCCCCCCACGCGGATAAGAGAATTAAAGCAGAAGCTATAGTCTTACCGCAACTAACAAGTATGCTTCCAAGCTATCACATAAATAGCAAGCATTGGCAAAAGCTTTCAAACCTAAAGCTAGCAGATCCTAACTGCAACACCTCCGCTCAAATAGACATTCTATTAGGCAGCGATCTCATACCTCAGATAATACTCGAGGGTGTTGAGAAAATTTCAAACAAACTATTGGCACAAAATACTATTTTTGGGTGGATCCTAAGTGGACTTGTTTCGGAACCAGTTACCACCATGACCACTCAGGTTGAGGAAATCTCAAACGAATACCAGAGTTCACAATAATCACATTACTCTACTTTCCCCCCCTGCGGATAAGAGAATTAAAGCAGAAGCTATAGTCTTACCGCAACTAACAAATATGCTTCCAAGCTGTCATATAAATAGCAAGCATTGGCAAAAGGTTTCACACCTAAAGCTAGCAGATCCCAACTGCAACACCCCCGCTCAAATAGACATTCTATTAGGCAGCGATCTCATACCTCAGATAATACTCGAGGGTGTTGAGAAAATTTCAAACAAACTATTGGCACAAAATACTATTTTTGGGTGGATCCTAAGTGGACTAGTTTCGGAACCAGTTACCACCATGACCACTCAGGTTGAGGAAATCTCAAACGAATACCTCAGTTCACAATAATCGCATTACTCTAATTTCCCCCCAAGCGGATAAGAGAATTAAAGCAGAAGCTATAGTCTTACCGCAACTAACAAATATGCTTCCAAGCTATCATATAAATAGCAAGCATTGGCAAAAGGTTTCACACCTAAAGCTAGCAGATGCCAACTGCAACACCCCCGCTGAAATAGACATTCTATTAGGCAGCGATCTCATACCTCAGATAATACTCGAGGGTGTTAAGAAAATTTCAAACAAACTATTGGCACAAAATACTATTTTTGGGTGGATCCTAAGTGGACTAGTTTCGGAACCAGTTACCACCATGACCACTCAGGTTGAGGAAATCTCAAACGAATACCTCAGTTCACAATAATCCCATTACTCTAATTTCCCCCCAAGCGGATAAGAGAATTAAAGCAGAAGCTATAGTCTTACCGCAACTAACAAATATGCTTCCAAGCTATCATATAAATAGCAAGCATTGGCAAAAGGTTTCACACCTAAAGCTAGCAGATCCCAACTGCAACATCCCCGCTCAAATAGACATTCTATTAGGCAGCGATCTCATACCTCAGATAATACTTGAGGGTGTTGAGAAAATTTCAAACAAACTATTGGCACAAAATACTATTTTTGGGTGGATCCTAAGTGGACTAGTTTCGGAAACAGTTACCACCATGACCACTCAGGTTGAGGAAATCTCAAATGAATACCTCAATTTCAAACAAACTATTGGCACAAAATACTATTTTTGGGTGGATCCTAAGTGGACTAGTTTCGGAACCAGTTACCACCATGACCACTTAGGTTGAGGAAATCTCAAACGAATACCTCAGTTCACAATAATCCCATTACTCTAATTTCCCCCCACGCGGATAAGAGAATTAAAGCAGAAGCTATAGTCTTACCGCAACTAACAAGTATGCTTCCAAGCTATCACATAAATAGCAAGCATTGGCAAAAGCTTTCAAACCTAAAGCTAGCAGATCCTAACTGCAACACCTCCGCTCAAATAGACATTCTATTAGGCAGCGATCTCATACCTCAGATAATACTCGAGGGTGTTGAGAAAATTTCAAACAAACTATTGGCACAAAATACTATTTTTGGGTGGATCCTAAGTGGACTTGTTTCGGAACCAGTTACCACCATGACCACTCAGGTTGAGGAAATCTCAAACGAATACCAGAGTTCACAATAATCACATTACTCTACTTTCCCCCCCTGCGGATAAGAGAATTAAAGCAGAAGCTATAGTCTTACCGCAACTAACAAATATGCTTCCAAGCTGTCATATAAATAGCAAGCATTGGCAAAAGGTTTCACACCTAAAGCTAGCAGATCCCAACTGCAACACCCCCGCTCAAATAGACATTCTATTAGGCAGCGATCTCATACCTCAGATAATACTCGAGGGTGTTGAGAAAATTTCAAACAAACTATTGGCACAAAATACTATTTTTGGGTGGATCCTAAGTGGACTAGTTTCGGAACCAGTTACCACCATGACCACTCAGGTTGAGGAAATCTCAAACGAATACCTCAGTTCACAATAATCGCATTACTCTAATTTCCCCCCAAGCGGATAAGAGAATTAAAGCAGAAGCTATAGTCTTACCGCAACTAACAAATATGCTTCCAAGCTATCATATAAATAGCAAGCATTGGCAAAAGGTTTCACACCTAAAGCTAGCAGATGCCAACTGCAACACCCCCGCTGAAATAGACATTCTATTAGGCAGCGATCTCATACCTCAGATAATACTCGAGAGTGTTAAGAAAATTTCAAACAAACTATTGGCACAAAATACTATTTTTGGGTGGATCCTAAGTGGACTAGTTTCGGAACCAGTTACCACCATGACCACTCAGGTTGAGGAAATCTCAAACGAATACCTCAGTTCACAATAATCCCATTACTCTAATTTCCCCCCAAGCGGATAAGAGAATTAAAGCAGAAGCTATAGTCTTACCGCAACTAACAAATATGCTTCCAAGCTATCATATAAATAGCAAGCATTGGCAAAAGGTTTCACACCTAAAGCTAGCAGATCCCAACTGCAACATCCCCGCTCAAATAGACATTCTATTAGGCAGCGATCTCATACCTCAGATAATACTTGAGGGTGTTGAGAAAATTTCAAACAAACTATTGGCACAAAATACCATTTTTGGGTGGATCCTAAGTGGACTAGTTTCGGAAACAGTTACCACCATGACCACTCAGGTTGAGGAAATCTCAAATGAATACCTCAATTTCAAACAAACTATTGGCACAAAATACTATTTTTGGATGGATCCTAAGTGGACTAGTTTCGGAACCAGTTACCACCATGACCACTTAGGTTGAGGAAATCTCAAACGAATACCTCAGTTCACAATAATCCCATTACTCTAATTTCCCCCCACGCGGATAAGAGAATTAAAGCAGAAGCTATAGTCTTACCGCAACTAACAAATATGCTTCCAAGCTATCATATAAATAGCAAGCATTGGCAAAAGGTTTCACACCTAAAGCTAGCAGATCCCAACTGCAACACCTCCGCTCAAATAGACATTCTATTAGGCAGCGATCTCATACCTCAGATAATACTCGAGGGTGTTGAGAAAATTTCAAACAAACTATTGGCACAAAATACTACTTTAGGGTGGATCCTAAGTGGACTAGTTTCGGAACCAGTTACCACCATGACCACTCAGGTTGAGGAAATCTCAAACGAATACCTCAGTTCACAATAATCCCATTACTCTAATTTCCCCCCAAGCGGATAAGAGAATTAAAGCAGAAGCTATAGTCTTACCGCAACTAACAAATATGCTTCCAAGCTATCATATAAATAGCAAGCATTGGCAAAAGGTTTCACACCTAAAGCTAGCAGATCCCAACTGCAACATCCCCGCTCAAATAGACATTCTATTAGGCAGCGATCTCATACCTCAGATAATACTTGAGGGTGTTGAGAAAATTTCAAACAAACTATTGGCACAAAATACTATTTTTGGGTGGATCCTAAGTGGACTAGTTTCGGAAACAGTTACCACCATGACCACTCAGGTTGAGGAAATCTCAAATGAATACCTCAATTTCAAACAAACTATTGGCACAAAATACTATTTTTGGGTGGATCCTAAGTGGACTAGTTTCGGAACCAGTTACCACCATGACCACTTAGGTTGAGGAAATCTCAAACGAATACCTCAGTTCACAATAATCCCATTACTCTAATTTCCCCCCACGCGGATAAGAGAATTAAAGCAGAAGCTATAGTCTTACCGCAACTAACAAGTATGCTTCCAAGCTATCACATAAATAGCAAGCATTGGCAAAAGCTTTCAAACCTAAAGCTAGCAGATCCTAACTGCAACACCTCCGCTCAAATAGACATTCTATTAGGCAGCGATCTCATACCTCAGATAATACTCGAGGGTGTTGAGAAAATTTCAAACAAACTATTGGCACAAAATACTATTTTTGGGTGGATCCTAAGTGGACTTGTTTCGGAACCAGTTACCACCATGACCACTCAGGTTGAGGAAATCTCAAACGAATACCAGAGTTCACAATAATCACATTACTCTACTTTCCCCCCCTGCGGATAAGAGAATTAAAGCAGAAGCTATAGTCTTACCGCAACTAACAAATATGCTTCCAAGCTGTCATATAAATAGCAAGCATTGGCAAAAGGTTTCACACCTAAAGCTAGCAGATCCCAACTGCAACACCCCCGCTCAAATAGACATTCTATTAGGCAGCGATCTCATACCTCAGATAATACTCGAGGGTGTTGAGAAAATTTCAAACAAACTATTGGCACAAAATACTATTTTTGGGTGGATCCTAAGTGGACTAGTTTCGGAACCAGTTACCACCATGACCACTCAGGTTGAGGAAATCTCAAACGAATACCTCAGTTCACAATAATCGCATTACTCTAATTTCCCCCCAAGCGGATAAGAGAATTAAAGCAGAAGCTATAGTCTTACCGCAACTAACAAATATGCTTCCAAGCTATCATATAAATAGCAAGCATTGGCAAAAGGTTTCACACCTAAAGCTAGCAGATGCCAACTGCAACACCCCCGCTGAAATAGACATTCTATTAGGCAGCGATCTCATACCTCAGATAATACTCGAGGGTGTTAAGAAAATTTCAAACAAACTATTGGCACAAAATACTATTTTTGGGTGGATCCTAAGTGGACTAGTTTCGGAACCAGTTACCACCATGACCACTCAGGTTGAGGAAATCTCAAACGAATACCTCAGTTCACAATAATCCCATTACTCTAATTTCCCCCCAAGCGGATAAGAGAATTAAAGCAGAAGCTATAGTCTTACCGCAACTAACAAATATGCTTCCAAGCTATCATATAAATAGCAAGCATTGGCAAAAGGTTTCACACCTAAAGCTAGCAGATCCCAACTGCAACATCCCCGCTCAAATAGACATTCTATTAGGCAGCGATCTCATACCTCAGATAATACTTGAGGGTGTTGAGAAAATTTCAAACAAACTATTGGCACAAAATACCATTTTTGGGTGGATCCTAAGTGGACTAGTTTCGGAAACAGTTACCACCATGACCACTCAGGTTGAGGAAATCTCAAATGAATACCTCAATTTCAAACAAACTATTGGCACAAAATACTATTTTTGGATGGATCCTAAGTGGACTAGTTTCGGAACCAGTTACCACCATGACCACTTAGGTTGAGGAAATCTCAAACGAATACCTCAGTTCACAATAATCCCATTACTCTAATTTCCCCCCACGCGGATAAGAGAATTAAAGCAGAAGCTATAGTCTTACCGCAACTAACAAATATGCTTCCAAGCTATCATATAAATAGCAAGCATTGGCAAAAGGTTTCACACCTAAAGCTAGCAGATCCCAACTGCAACACCTCCGCTCAAATAGACATTCTATTAGGCAGCGATCTCATACCTCAGATAATACTCGAGGGTGTTGAGAAAATTTCAAACAAACTATTGGCACAAAATACTACTTTAGGGTGGATCCTAAGTGGACTAGTTTCGGAACCAGTTACCACCATGACCACTCAGGTTGAGGAAATCTCAAACGAATACCTCAGTTCACAATAATCCCATTACTCTAATTTCCCCCCAAGCGGATAAGAGAATTAAAGCAGAAGCTATAGTCTTACCGCAACTAACAAATATGCTTCCAAGCTATCATATAAATAGCAAGCATTGGCAAAAGGTTTCACACCTAAAGCTAGCAGATCCCAACTGCAACATCCCCGCTCAAATAGACATTCTATTAGGCAGCGATCTCATACCTCAGATAATACTTGAGGGTGTTGAGAAAATTTCAAACAAACTATTGGCACAAAATACTATTTTTGGGTGGATCCTAAGTGGACTAGTTTCGGAAACAGTTACCACCATGACCACTCAGGTTGAGGAAATCTCAAATGAATACCTCAATTTCAAACAAACTATTGGCACAAAATACTATTTTTGGGTGGATCCTAAGTGGACTAGTTTCGGAACCAGTTACCACCATGACCAATTAGGTTGAGGAAATCTCAAACGAATACCTCAGTTCACAATAATCCCATTACTCTAATTTCCCCCCAAGCGGATAAGAGAGTTAAAGCAGAAGCTATAGTCTTACCGCAACTAACAAATATGCTTCCAAGCTATCATATAAATAGCAAGCATTGGCAAAAGGTTTCACACCTAAAGCTAGCAGATCCCAACTGCAACACCCCCGCTCAAATAGACATGCTATTAGGCAGCGATCTCATACCTCAGATAATACTCGAGGGTGTTGAGAAAATTTCAAACAAACTATTCGCACAAAATACTATTTTTGGGTGGATCCTAAGTGGACTAGTTTCGGAAATAGTTACCACCATGACCACTCAGGTTGAGGAAATCTCAAACGAATACCAGAGTTCACAATAATCCCATTACTCTAATTTCCCCCCAAGCGGATAAGAGAATTAAAGCAGAAGCTATAGTCTTACCGCAACTAACAAATATGCTTCCAAGCTATCATATAAATAGCAAGCATTGGCAAAAGCTTTCAAACCTAAAGCTAGCAGATCCTAACTGCAACACCTCCGCTCAAATAGACATTCTATTAGACAGCCATCTCATACCTCAGATAATACTCGACGGTGTTGAGAAAATTTCAAACAAACTATTGGCACAAAATACTATTTTTGGGTGGATCCTAAGTGGACTAGTATCGGAACCAGTTACCACCATGACCACTCAGGTTGAGGAAATCTCAAACGAATACCTCAGTTTACAATAATCCCATTACTCTAATTTCCCCCTAAGCGGATAAGAGAATTAAAGCAGAAGCTATAACCTTACTGCAACTAACAAATATGCTTCCAAGCTATCATATAAATAGCAAGCATTGGCAAAAGCTTTCAAACCTAAAGCTAGCAGATCCTAACTGCAACACCTCCGCTCAAATAGACATTCTATTAGACAGCCATCTCATACCTCAGATAATACTCGAGGGTGTTGAGAAAATTTCAAACAAACTATTGGCACAAAATACTATTTTAGGGTGGATCCTAAGTGGACTAGTTTCGGAACCAGTTACCACCATGACCACTCAGGTTGAGGAAATCTCAAACGAATACCTCAGTTCACAATAATCCCATTACTCTAATTTCCCCCCAAGCGGATAAGAGAATTAAAGCAGAAACTATAGTCTTACCGCAACTAACAAATATGCTTCCAAGCTATCATATAAATAGCAAGCATTGGCAAAAGGTTTCACACCTAAAGCTAGCAGATCCCAACTGCAACATCCCCGCTCAAATAGACATTCTATTAGGCAGCGATCTCATACCTCAGATAATACTTGAGGGTGTTGAGAAAATTTCAAACAAACTATTGGCACAAAATACTATTTTTGGGTGGATCCTAAGTGGACTAGTTTCGGAAACAGTTACCACCATGACCACTCAGGTTGAGGAAATCTCAAATGAATACCTCAATTTCAAACAAACTATTGGCACAAAATACTATTTTTGGGTGGATCCTAAGTGGACTAGTTTCGGAACCAGTTACCACCATGACCAATTAGGTTGAGGAAATCTCAAACGAATACCTCAGTTCACAATAATCCCATTACTCTAATTTCCCCCCAAGCGGATAAGAGAGTTAAAGCAGAAGCTATAGTCTTACCGCAACTAACAAATATGCTTCCAAGCTATCATATAAATAGCAAGCATTGGCAAAAGCTTTCAAACCTAAAGCTAGCAGATCCTAACTGCAACACCTCCGCTCAAATAGACATTCTATTAGACAGCCATCTCATACCTCAGATAATACTCGAGGGTGTTGAGAAAATTTCAAAAAAACTATTCGCACAAAATACTATTTTTGGGTGGATCCTAAGTGGACTAGTTTCGGAAATAGTTACCACCATGACCACTCAGGTTGAGGAAATCTCAAACGAATACCAGAGTTCACAATAATCCCATTACTCTAATTTCCCCCCAAGCGGATAAGAGAATTAAAGCAGAAGCTATAGTCTTACCGCAACTAACAAATATGCTTCCAAGCTATCATATAAATAGCAAGCATTGGCAAAAGGTTTCACACCTAAAGCTAGCAGATCCCAACTGCAACACCCCCGCTCAAATAGACATTCTATTAGGCAGCGATCTCATACCTCAGATAATACTCGAGGGTGTTGAGAAAATTTCAAAAAAACTATTCGCACAAAATACTATTTTTGGGTGGATCCTAAGTGGACTAGTTTCGGAAATAGTTACCACCATGACCACTCAGGTTGAGGAAATCTCAAACGAATACCAGAGTTCACAATAATCCCATTACTCTAATTTCCCCCCAAGCGGATAAGAGAATTAAAGCAGAAGCTATAGTCTTACCGCAACTAACAAATATGCTTCCAAGCTATCATATAAATAGCAAGCATTGGCAAAAGCTTTCAAACCTAAAGCTAGCAGATCCTAACTGCAACACCTCCGCTCAAATAGACATTCTATTAGACAGCCATCTCATACCTCAGATAATACTCGAGGGTGTTGAGAAAATTTCAAACAAACTATTGGCACAAAATACTATTTTTGGGTGGATCCTAAGTGGACTAGTATCGGAACCAGTTACCACCATGACCACTCAGGTTGAGGAAATCTCAAACGAATACCTCAGTTTACAATAATCCCATTACTCTAATTTCCCCCTAAGCGGATAAGAGAATTAAAGCAGAAGCTATAACCTTACTGCAACTAACAAATATGCTTCCAAGCTATCATATAAATAGCAAGCATTGGCAAAAGGTTTCACACCTAAAGCTAGCAGATGCCAACTGCAACACCCCCGCTGAAATAGACATTCTATTAGGCAGCGATCTTATACCTCAGATAATACTCGAGGGTGTTGAGAAAATTTCAAACAAACTATTGGCACAAAATACTATTTTAGGGTGGATCCTAAGTGGACTAGTTTCGGAACCAGTTACCACCATGACCACTCAGGTTGAGGAAATCTCAAACGAATACCTCAGTTCACAATAATCCCATTACTCTAATTTCCCCCCAAGCGGATAAGAGAATTAAAGCAGAAGCTATAGTCTTACCGCAACTAACAAATATGCTTCCAAGCTATCATATAAATAGCAAGCATTGGCAAAAGGTTTCACACCTAAAGCTAGCAGATCCCAACTGCAACATCCCCGCTCAAATAGACATTCTATTAGGCAGCGATCTCATACCTCAGATAATACTCGAGGGTGTTGAGAAAATTTCAAACAAACTATTGGCACAAAATACTATTTTTGGGTGGATCCTAAGTTTACTAGTTTCGGAACCAGTTACCACCATGTCCACTCAGGTTGAGGAAATCTCAAACGAATACCTCAGTTCACAATAACTCCATTACTCTAATTTCTCCCCAAGCGGATAAGAGAATTAAAGCAGAAGCTATAGTCTTACCGCAACTAACAAATATGCTTCAAAACTATTGGCACAAAATACTATTTTTGGGTGGATCCTAAGTGGACTAGTTTCGGAACCAGTTACCACCATGACCACTCAGGTTGAGGAAATCTCAAACGAATACCTCAGTTCACAATAATCCCATTACTCTAATTTCCCCCCAAGCGGATAAGAGAATTAAAGCAGAAGCTATAGTCTTACCGCAACTAACAACTATGCTTCCAAGCTATCACATAAATAGCAAGCATTGGCAAAAGGTTTCACACCTAAAGCTAGCAGATGCCAACTGCAACACCTCCGCTCAAATAGACATTCTATTAGGCAGCGATCTCATACCTCAGATAATACTCGAGGGTGTTGAGAAAATTTCAAACAAACTATTGGCACAAAATACTATTTTTGGGTGGATCCTAAGTGGACTAGTTTCGGAACCAGTTACCACCATGACCACTCAGGTTGAGGAAATCTCAAACGAATACCTCAGTTCACAATAATCCCATTACTCTAATTTCCCCCCAAGCGGATAAGAGAATTAAGGCAGAAGCTATATTCTTACCGCAACTAACAAATATGCTTCCAAGCTATCATATAAATAGCAAGCATTGGCAAAAGGTTTCACACCTAAAGCTAGCAGATCCCAACTGCAACACCCCCGCTCAAATAGACATTCTATTAGGCAGCGATCTCATACCTCAGATAATACTCGAGGGTGTTGAGAAAATTTCAAACAAACTATTCGCACAAAATACTATTTTT
Organism: Bactrocera oleae; assembly: GCF_042242935.1. Taxonomy (NCBI): domain Eukaryota; kingdom Metazoa; phylum Arthropoda; class Insecta; order Diptera; family Tephritidae; genus Bactrocera; species Bactrocera oleae. Next base: position 10,705,344 of record NC_091541.1, on the reverse strand, counting down.
GGGTGGATCCTAAGTGGACTAGTTTCGGAAACAGTTACCACCATGACCACTCAGGTTGAGGAAATCTCAAATGAATACCTCAATTTCAAACAAACTATTGGCACAAAATACTATTTTTGGGTGGATCCTAAGTGGACTAGTTTCGGAACCAGTTACCACCATGACCACTCAGGTTGAGAAAATCTCAAACGAATACCTCAGTTCACAATAATCCCATTAATCTAATTTCCCCCCAAGCGGATAAGAGAATTAAAGCAGAAGCTATAGTCTTACCGCAACTAACAAATATGCTTCCAAGCTATCATATAAATAGCAAGCATTGGCAAAAGGATTCACACCTAAAGCTAGCAGATCCCAACTGCAACACTTTCGCTCAAATAGACATTCTATTAGGCAGTGATCTCATACCTCAGATAATACTCGAGGGCGTTGAGAAAATTTCAGACAAACTATTGGCACAAAATACTATTTTTGGGTGGATCCTAAGTGGACTAGTTTCGGAACCAGTTACCACCATGACCACTCAGGTTGAGGAAATCTCAAACGAATACCAGAGTTTACAATAATCCCATTACTCTAATTTCCCCCCAAGCGGATAAGAGAATTAAAATAGAAGCTATAGTCTTACCGCAACTAACAAATATGCTTCCAAGCTATCATATAAATAGCAAGCATTGGCAAAAGCTTTCAAACCTAAAGCTAGCAGATCCTAACTGCAACACCTCCGCTCAAATAGACATTCTATTAGGCAGCCATCTCATACCTCAGATAATACTCGAGGGTGTTGAGAAAATTTCAAACAAACTATTGGCACAAAATACTATTTTTGGGTGGATCCTAAGTGGACTAGTTTCGGAAACAGTTACCACCATGACCACGCAGGTTGAGGAAATCTTAAATGAATACCTCAATTTCAAACAAACTATTGGCACAAAATACTATTTTTGGGTGGATCCTAAGTGGACTAGTTTCGGAACCAGTTACCACCATGACCACTCAGGTTGAGGAAATCTCAAACGAATACCTCAGTTCACAATAATCCCATTACTCTAATTTCCCCCCAAGCGGATATGAGAATTAAAGCAGAAGCTATAACCTTACTGCAACTAACAAATATGCTTCCAAGCTATCATATAAATAGCAAGCATTGGCAAAAGGTTTCACACCTAAAGCTAGCAGATCCTAACTGCAACACCTCCGCTCAAATAGACATTCTATTAGGCAGCCATCTCATACCTCAGATAATACTCGAGGGTGTTGAGAAAATTTCAAACAAACTATTGGCACAAAATACTATTTTTGGGTGGATCCTAAGTGGACTAGTTTCGGAACCAGTTACCACCATGACCACTCAGGTTGAGGAAATCTCAAACGAATACCAGAGTTCACAATAATCCCATTACTCTAATTTCCCCCCATGCGGATAAGAGAATTAAAGCAGAAGCTATAGTCTTACCGCAACTAACAAATATGCTTCCAAGCTATCATATAAATAGCAAGCATTGGCAAAAGGTTTCACACCTAAAGCTAGCAGATCCCAACTGCAACACCCCCGCTCAAATAGACATTCTATTAGGCAGCGATCTCATACCTCAGATAATACTCGAGGGTGTTGAGAAAATTTCAAACAAACTATTGGCACAAAATACTATTTTTGGGTGGATCCTAAGTGGGCTAGTTTCGGAACCAGTTACCACCATGACCACTCAAGTTGAGGAAATCTCAAACGAATACCTCAGTTCACAATAATCCCATTACTCTAATTTCCCCCCATGCGGATAAGAGAATTAAAGCAGAAGCTATAGTCTTACCGCAACTAACAAATATGCTTCCAAGCTATCATATAAATAGAAAGCATTGGCAAAAGGTTTCACACCTAAAGCTAGCAGATCCCAACTGCAACACCCCCGCTCAAATAGACATTCTATTAGGCAGCGATCTCATACCTCAGATAATACTCGAGGGTGTTGAGAAAATTTCAAACAAACTATTGGCACAAAATACTATTTTTGGGTGGATCCTAAGTGGGCTAGTTTCGGAACCAGTTACCACCATGACCACTCAAGTTGAGGAAATCTCAAACGAATACCTCAGTTCACAATAATCCCATTACTCTAATTTCCCCCCATGCGGATAAGAGAATTAAAGCAGAAGCTATAGTCTTACCGCAACTAACAAATATGCTTCCAAGCTATCATATAAATAGAAAGCATTGGCAAAAGGTTTCACACCTAAAGCTAGCAGATCCCAACTGCAACACCCCCGCTCAAATAGACATTCTATTAGGCAGCGATCTCATACCTCAGATAATACTCGAGGGTGTTGAGAAAATTTCAAACAAACTATTCGCACAAAATACTATTTTTGGGTGGATCCTAAGTGGACTAGTTTCGGAAACAGTTACCACCATGACCACTCAGGTTGAGCAAATCTCAAATGATAACCTCAATTTCAAACAAACTATTGGCACAAAATACTATTTTTGGGTGGATCCTAAGTGGACTAGTTTCGGAACCAGTTACCACCATGACCACTCAGGTTGAGGAAATCTCAAACGAATACCTCAGTTCACAATAATCCCATTTCTCTAATTTCCCCCCAAGCGGATAAGAGAATTAAAGCAGAAGCTATAGTCTTACCGCAACTAACAAATATGCTTCCAAGCTATCATATAAATAGCAAGCATTGGCAAAAGGTTTCACACCTAAAGCTAGCAGATGCCAACTGCAATACCCCCGCTCAAATAGACATTCTATTAGGCAGCGATCTCATACCTCAGATAATACTCGAGGGTGTTGAGAAAATTTCAAACAAACTATTGGCACAAAATACTATTTTTGGGTGGATCCTAAGTGGACTAGTTTCGGAACCAGTTACCACCATGACCACTCAGGTTGAGGAAATCTCAAACGAATACCTCAGTTCACAATAATCCCATTACTCTAATTTCCCCCCAAGCGGATATGAGAATTAAAGCAGAAGCTATAACCTTACTGCAACTAACAAATATGCTTCCAAGCTATCATATAAATAGCAAGCATTGGCAAAAGGTTTCACACCTAAAGCTAGCAGATGCCAACTGCAACACCCCCGCTGAAATAGACATTCTATTAGGCAGCGATCTCATACCTCAGATAATACTCGAGGGTGTTGAGAAAATTTCAAACAAACTATTGGCACAAAATACTATTTTTGGGTGGATCCTAAGTGGACTAGTTTCGGAACCAGTTACCACCATGACCACTCAGGTTGAGGAAATCTCAAACGAATACCTCAGTTCACAATAATCCCATTACTCTAATTTCCCACCAAGCGGATAAGTGAATTAAAGCAGAAGCTATAGTCTTACCGCAACTAACAAATATGCTTCCTAGCTATCATATAAATAGCAAGCATTGGCAAAAGCTTTCACACCTAAAGCTAGCAGATCCCAACTGCAACACCTCCGCTCAAATAGACATTCTATTAGGCAGCGATCTCATACCTCAGATAATACTCGAGGGTGTTGAGAAAATTTCAAACAAACTATTGGCACAAAATACTATTTTAGGGTGGATCCTAAGTGGACTAGTTTCGGAACCAGTTACCACCATGACCACTCAGGTTGAGGAAATCTCAAACGAATACCTCAGTTCACAATAATCCCATTACTCTAATTTCCCCCCAAGCGGATAAGAGAATTAAAGCAGAAGCTATAGTCTTACCGCAACTAACAAATATGCTTCCAAGCTATCATATAAATAGCAAGCATTGGCAAAAGGTTTCACACCTAAAGCTAGCAGATCCCAACTGCAACACCCCCGCTCAAATAGACATTCTATTAGGCAGCGATCTCATACCTCAGATAATACTCGAGGGTGTTGACAAAATTTCAAACAAACTATTGGCACAAAATACTATTTTTGGGTGGATCCTAAGTTTACTAGTTTCGGAACCAGTTACCACCATGACCACTCAGGTTGAGGAAATCTCAAACGAATACCTCAGTTCACAATAACCCCATTACTCTAATTTCCCCCCAAGCGGATAAGAGAATTAAAGCAGAAGCTATAGTCTTACCGCAACTAAAAAATATGCTTCCAAGCTATCATATAAATAGCAAGCATTGGCAAAAGCTTTCAAACCTAAAGTTAGCAGATCCCAACTGCAACACCTCCGCTCAAATAGACATTCTATTAGGCAGCCATCTCATACCTCAGATAATACTCGAGGGTGTTAAGAAAATTTCAAACAAACTATTGGCACAAAATACTATTTTTGGGTGGATCCTAAGTGGACTAGTTTCGGAACCAGTTACCACCATGACCACTCAGGTTGAGGAAATCTCAAACGAATACCTCAGTTCACAATAATCCCATTACTCTAATTTCCCCCCAAGCGGATAAGAGAATTAAAGCAGAAGCTATAGTCTTACCGCAACTAACAAATATGCTTCCAAGCTATCATATAAATAGCAAGCATTGGCAAAAGGTTTCACACCTAAAGCTAGCAGATCCCAACTGCAACACCCCCGCTCAAATAGACATTCTATTAGGCAGCGATCTCATACCTCAGATAATACTCGAGGGTGTTGAGAAAATTTCAAACAAACTATTCGCACAAAATACTATTTTTGGGTGGATCCAAAGTGGACTAGTTTCGGAACCAGTTATCACCATGACCACTCAGGTTGAGGAAATCTCAAACGAATACCTCAGTTCACAATAATCCCATTACTCTAATTTCCCCCCAAGCGGATAAGAGAATTAAAGCAGAAGCTATAGTCTTACCGCAACTAACAAATATGCTTCCAAGCTATCATATAAATAGCAAGCATTGGCAAAAGCTTTCAAACTTAAGTTTGCAGATCCCAACTGCAACACCTCCGCTCAAATAGACATTCTATTAGGCAGCCATCTCATACCTCAGATAATACTCGAGGGTGTCAAGAAAATTTCAAACAAACTATTGGCACAAAATACTATTTTTGGGTGGATCCTAAGTGGACTAGTATCGGAACCAGTTACCACCATGACCACTCAGGTTGAGGAAATCTCAAACGAATACCTCAGTTTACAATAATCCCATTACTCTAATTTCCCCCCAAGCGGATAAGAGAATTAAAGCAGAAGCTATAACCTTACTGCAACTAACAAATATGCTTCCAAGCTATCATATAAATAGCAAGCATTGGCAAAAGGTTTCACACCTAAAGCTAGCAGATGCCAACTGCAACACCCCGGCTGAAATAGACATTCTATTAGGCAGCGATCTCATACCTCAGATAATACTCGAGGGTGTTGAGAAAATTTCAAACAAACTATTGGCACAAAATACTATTTTTGGGTGGATCCTAAGTGGACTAGTTTCGGAACCAGTTACCACCATGACCACTCAGGTTGAGGAAATCTCAAACGAATACCTCAGTTCACAATAATCCCATTACTCTAATTTCCCCCCAAGCGGATAAGAGAATTAAAGCAGAAGCTATAGTCTTACCGCAACTAACAAATATGCTTCCAAGCTATCATATAAATAGCAAGCATTGGCAAAAGGTTTCACACCTAAAGCTAGCAGATGCCAACTGCAACACCTCCGCTCAAATAGACATTCTATTAGGCAGCGATCTCATACCTCAGATAATACTCGAGGGTGTTGAGAAAATTTCAAACAAACTATTGGCACAAAATACTATTTTTGGGTGGATCCTAAGTGGGCTAGTTTCGGAACCAGTTACCACCATGACCACTCAGGTTGAGGAAATCTCAAACGAATACCTCAGTTCACAATAATCCCATTACTCTAATTTCCCCCCAAGCGGATAAGAGAATTAAGGCAGAAGCTATATTCTTACCGCAACTAACAAATATGCTTCCAAGCTATCATATAAATAGCAAGCATTGGCAAAAGGTTTCACACCTAAAGCTAGCAGATCCCAACTGCAACACCCCCGCTCAAATAGACATTCTATTAGGCAGCGATCTCATACCTCAGATAATACTCGAGGGTGTTGAGAAAATTTCAAACAAACTATTCGCACAAAATACTATTTTTGGGTGGATCCTAAGTTGACTAGTTTCGGAAACAGTTACCACCATGACCACTCAGGTTGAGCAAATCTCAAATGATAACCTCAATTTCAAACAAACTATTGGCACAAAATACTATTTTTGGGTGGATCCTAAGTGGACTAGTTTCGGAACCAGTTACCACCATGACCACTCAGGTTGAGGAAATCTCAAACGAATACCTCAGTTCACAATAATCCCATTTCTCTAATTTCCCCCCAAGCGGATAAGAGAATTAAAGCAGAAGCTATAGTCTTACCGCAACTAACAAATATGCTTCCAAGCTATCATATAAATAGCAAGCATTGGCAAAAGGTTTCACACCTAAAGCTAGCAGATGCCAACTGCAATACCCCCGCTCAAATAGACATTCTATTAGGCAGCGATCTCATACCTCAGATAATACTCGAGGGTGTTGAGAAAATTTCAAACAAACTATTGGCACAAAATACTATTTTTGGGTGGATCCTAAGTGGACTAGTTTCGGAACCAGTTACCACCATGACCACTCAGGTTGAGGAAATCTCAAACGAATACCTCAGTTCCCAATAATCCCATTACTCTAATTTCCCCCAAGCGGATAAGAGAATTAAAGCAGAAGCTATAGTCTTACCGCAACTAACAAATATGCTTCCAAGCTATCATATAAATAGCAAGCATTGGCAAAAGGTTTCACACCTAAAGCTAGCAGATCCCAACTGCAACACTTTCGCTCAAATAGACATTCTATTAGGCAGTGATCTCATACCTCAGATAATACTCGAGGGCGTTGAGAAAATTTCAAACAAACTATTGGCACAAAATACTATTTTTGGGTGGATCCTAAGTGGACTAGTTTCGGAACCAGTTACCACCATGACCACTCAAGTTGAGGAAATCTCAAACGAATACCTCAGTTCACAATAATCCCATTACTCTAATTTCCCCCCAAGCGGATAAGAGAATTAAAGCAGAAGCTATAGTCTTACCGCAACTAACAAATATGCTTCCAAGCTATCATATAAATAGCAAGCATTGGCAAAAGGTTTCACACCTAAAGCTAGCAGATCCCAACTGCAACACCCCCGCTCAAATAGACATTCTATTAGGCAGCGATCTCATACCTCAGATAATACTCGAGGGTGTTGAGAAAATTTCAAACAAACTATTGGCACAAAATACTATTTTTGGGTGGATCCTAAGTGGACTAGTTTCGGAAACAGTTACCACCATGACCACTCTGGTTGAGGAAATCTCAAATGAATACCTCAATTTCAAACAAACTATTGGCACAAAATACTATTTTTGGGTGGATCCTAAGTGGACTAGTTTCGGAACCAGTTACCACCATGACCACTCAGGTTGAGGAAATCTCAAACGAATACCTCAGTTCACAATAACCCCATTACTCTAATTTCCCCCCAAGCGGATAATAGAATTAAAGCAGAAGCTATAGTCTTACCGCAACTAACAAATATGCTTCCAAGCTATCATATAAATAGCAAGCATTGGCAAAAGCTTTCAAACCTAAAGCTAGCAGATCCTAACTGCAACACCTCCGCTCAAATAGACATTCTATTAGGCAGCCATCTCATACCTCAGATAATACTCGAGGGTGTTGAGAAAATTTCAAACAAACTATTGGCACAAAATACTATTTTTGGGTGGATCCTAAGTGGACTAGTTTCGGAACCAGTTACCACCATGACCACTCAGGTTGAGGAAATCTCAAACGAATACCAGAGTTCACAATAATCCCATTACTCTAATTTCCCCCCATGCGGATAAGAGAATTAAAGCAGAAGCTATAGTCTTACCGCAACTAACAAATATGCTTCCAAGCTATCATATAAATAGCAAGCATTGGCAAAAGGTTTCACACCTAAAGCTAGCAGATCCCAACTGCAACACCCCCGCTCAAATAGACATTCTATTAGGCAGCGATCTCATACCTCAGATAATACTCGAGGGTGTTGAGAAAATTTCAAACAAACTATTGGCACAAAATACTATTTTTGGGTGGATCCTAAGTGGGCTAGTTTCGGAACCAGTTACCACCATGTCCACTCAAGTTGAGGAAATCTCAAACGAATACCTCAGTTCACAATAATCCCATTACTCTAATTTCCCCCCATGCGGATAAGAGAATTAAAGCAGAAGCTATAGTCTTACCGCAACTAACAAATATGCTTCCAAGCTATCATATAAATAGAAAGCATTGGCAAAAGGTTTCACACCTAAAGCTAGCAGATCCCAACTGCAACACCCCCGCTCAAATAGACATTCTATTAGGCAGCGATCTCATACCTCAGATAATACTCGAGGGTGTTGAGAAAATTTCAAACAAACTATTGGCACAAAATACTATTTTTGGGTGGATCCTAAGTGGACTAGTTTCGGAAACAGTTACCGCCATGACCACTCAGGTTGAGGAAATCTCAATTGAATACCTCAATTTCAAACAAACTATTGGCACAAAATACTATTTTTGGGTGGATCCTAAGTTTACTAGTTTCGGAACCAGTTACCACCATGTCCACTCAGGTTGAGGAAATCTCAAACGAATACCTCAGTTCACAATAACTCCATTACTCTAATTTCCCCCCAAGCGGATAAGAGAATTAAAGCAGAAGCTATAGTCTTACCGCAACTAACAAATATGCTTCCAAGCTATCATATAAATAGCAAGCATTGGCAAAAGCTTTCAAACCTAAAGTTAGCAGATCCCAACTGCAACACCTCCGCTCAAATAGACATTCTATTAGGCAGCCATCTCATACCTCAGATAATACTCGAGGGTGTTAAGAAAATTTCAAACAAACTATTGGCACAAAATACTATTTTTGGGTGGATCCTAAGTGGACTAGTTTCGGAACCAGTTACCACCATGACCACTCAGGTTGAGGAAATCTCAAACGAATACCTCAGTTCACAATAATCCCATTACTCTAATTTCCCCCCAAGCGGATAAGAGAATTAAAGCAGAAGCTATAGTCTTACCGCAACTAACAACTATGCTTCCAAGCTATCATATAAATAGCAAGCATTGGCAAAAGGTTTCACACCTAAAGCTAGCAGATGCCAACTGCAACACCTCCGCTCAAATAGACATTCTATTAGGCAGCGATTTCATACCTCAGATAATACTCGAGGGTGTTGAGAAAATTTCAAACAAACTATTGGCACAAAATACTATTTTTGGGTGGATCCTAAGTGGGCTAGTTTCGGAACCAGTTACCACCATGACCACTCAGGTTGAGGAAATCTCAAACGAATACCTCAGTTCACAATAATCCCATTACTCTAATTTCCCCCCAAGCGGATAAGAGAATTAAGGCAGAAGCTATATTCTTACCGCAACTAACAAATATGCTTCCAAGCTATCATATAAATAGCAAGCATTGGCAAAAGGTTTCACACCTAAAGCTAGCAGATCCCAACTGCAACACCCCCGCTCAAATAGACATTCTATTAGGCAGCGATCTCATACCTCAGATAATACTCGAGGGTGTTGAGAAAATTTCAAACAAACTATTCGCACAAAATACTATTTTTGGGTGGATCCTAAGTGGACTAGTTTCGGAAACAGTTACCACCATGACCACTCAGGTTGAGGAAATCTCAAATGAATACCTCAATTTCAAACAAACTATTGGCACAAAATACTAGTTTTGGGTGGATCCTAAGTGGACTAGTTTCGGTACCAGTTACCACCATGACCACTCAGGTTGAGGAAATCTCAAACGAATACCTCAGTTCACAATAATCCCATTTCTCTAATTTCCCCCCAAGCGGATAAGAGAATTAAAGCAGAAGCTATAGTCTTACCGCAACTAACAAATATGCTTCCAAGCTATCATATAAATAGCAAGCATTGGCAAAAGGTTTCACACCTAAAGCTAGCAGATGCCAACTGCAATACCCCCGCTCAAATAGACATTCTATTAGGCAGCGATCTCATACCTCAGATAATACTCGAGGGTGTTGAGAAAATTTCAAACAAACTATTGGCACAAAATACTATTTTTGGGTGGATCCTAAGTGGACTAGTTTCGGAACCAGTTACCACCATGACCACTCAGGTTGAGGAAATCTCAAACGAATACCTCAGTTCCCAATAATCCCATTACTCTAATTTTCCCCCAAGCGGATAAGAGAATTAAAGCAGAAGCTATAGTCTTACCGCAACTAACAAATATGCTTCCAAGCTATCATACAAATAGCAAGCATTGGCAAAAGGTTTCACACCTAAAGCTAGCAGATCCCAACTGCAACACTTTCGCTCAAATAGACATTCTATTAGGCAGTGATCTCATACCTCAGATAATACTCGAGGGCGTTGAGAAAATTTCAAACAAACTATTGGCACAAAATACTATTTTTGGGTGGATCCTAAGTGGACTAGTTTCGGAACCAGTTACCACCATGACCACTCAAGTTGAGGAAATCTCAAACGAATACCTCAGTTCACAATAATCCCATTACTCTAATTTCCCCCCAAGCGGATAAGAGAATTAAAGCAGAAGCTATAGTCTTACCGCAACTAACAAATATGCTTCCAAGCTATCATATAAATAGCAAGCATTGGCAAAAGGTTTCACACCTAAAGCTAGCAGATCCCAACTGCAACACCCCCGCTCAAATAGACATTCTATTAGGCAGCGATCTCATACCTCAGATAATACTCGAGGGTGTTGAGAAAATTTCAAACAAACTATTGGCACAAAATACTATTTTTGGGTGGATCCTAAGTGGGCTAGTTTCGGAACCAGTTACCACCATGACCACTCAGGTTGAGGAAATCTCAAACGAATACCTCAGTTCACAATAATCCCATTACTCTAATTTCCCCCCAAGCGGATAAGAGAATTAAGGCAGAAGCTATATTCTTACCGCAACTAACAAATATGCTTCCAAGCTATCATATAAATAGCAAGCATTGGCAAAAGGTTTCACACCTAAAGCTAGCAGATCCCAACTGCAACACCCCCGCTCAAATAGACATTCTATTAGGCAGCGATCTCATACCTCAGATAATACTCGAGGGTGTTGAGAAAATTTCAAACAAACTATTCGCACAAAATACTATTTTTGGGTGGATCCTAAGTGGACTAGTTTCGGAAACAGTTACCACCATGACCACTCAGGTTGAGGAAATCTCAAATGAATACCTCAATTTCAAACAAACTATTGGCACAAAATACTAGTTTTGGGTGGATCCTAAGTGGACTAGTTTCGGTACCAGTTACCACCATGACCACTCAGGTTGAGGAAATCTCAAACGAATACCTCAGTTCACAATAATCCCATTTCTCTAATTTCCCCCCAAGCGGATAAGAGAATTAAAGCAGAAGCTATAGTCTTACCGCAACTAACAAATATGCTTCCAAGCTATCATATAAATAGCAAGCATTGGCAAAAGGTTTCACACCTAAAGCTAGCAGATGCCAACTGCAATACCCCCGCTCAAATAGACATTCTATTAGGCAGCGATCTCATACCTCAGATAATACTCGAGGGTGTTGAGAAAATTTCAAACAAACTATTGGCACAAAATACTATTTTTGGGTGGATCCTAAGTGGACTAGTTTCGGAACCAGTTACCACCATGACCACTCAGGTTGAGGAAATCTCAAACGAATACCAGAGTTCACAATAATTCCATTACTCTAATTTCCCCCCATGCGGATAAGAGAATTAAAGCAGAAGCTATAGTCTTACCGCAACTAACAAATATGCTTCCAAGCTATCATATAAATAGCAAGCATTGGCAAAAGGTTTCACACCTAAAGCTAGCAGATCCCAACTGCAACACCCCCGCTCAAATAGACATTCTATTAGGCAGCGATCTCATACCTCAGATAATACTCGAGGGTGTTGAGAAAATTTCAAACAAACTATTGGCACAAAATACTATTTTTGGGTGGATCCTAAGTGGGCTAGTTTCGGAACCAGTTACCACCATGTCCACTCAAGTTGAGGAAATCTCAAACGAATACCTCAGTTCACAATAATCCCATTACTCTAATTTCCCCCCATGCGGATAAGAGAATTAAAGCAGAAGCTATAGTCTTACCGCAACTAACAAATATGCTTCCAAGCTATCATATAAATAGAAAGCATTGGCAAAAGGTTTCACACCTAAAGCTAGCAGATCCCAACTGCAACACCCCCGCTCAAATAGACATTCTATTAGGCAGCGATCTCATACCTCAGATAATACTCGAGGGTGTTGAGAAAATTTCAAACAAACTATTGGCACAAAATACTATTTTTGGGTGGATCCTAAGTGGACTAGTTTCGGAAACAGTTACCGCCATGACCACTCAGGTTGAGGAAATCTCAATTGAATACCTCAATTTCAAACAAACTATTGGCACAAAATACTATTTTTGGGTGGATCCTAAGTTTACTAGTTTCGGAACCAGTTACCACCATGTCCACTCAGGTTGAGGAAATCTCAAACGAATACCTCAGTTCACAATAACTCCATTACTCTAATTTCCCCCCAAGCGGATAAGAGAATTAAAGCAGAAGCTATAGTCTTACCGCAACTAACAAATATGCTTCCAAGCTATCATATAAATAGCAAGCATTGGCAAAAGCTTTCAAACCTAAAGTTAGCAGATCCCAACTGCAACACCTCCGCTCAAATAGACATTCTATTAGGCAGCCATCTCATACCTCAGATAATACTCGAGGGTGTTAAGAAAATTTCAAACAAACTATTGGCACAAAATACTATTTTTGGGTGGATCCTAAGTGGACTAGTTTCGGAACCAGTTACCACCATGACCACTCAGGTTGAGGAAATCTCAAACGAATACCTCAGTTCACAATAATCCCATTACTCTAATTTCCCCCCAAGCGGATAAGAGAATTAAAGCAGAAGCTATAGTCTTACCGCAACTAACAACTATGCTTCCAAGCTATCATATAAATAGCAAGCATTGGCAAAAGGTTTCACACCTAAAGCTAGCAGATGCCAACTGCAACACCTCCGCTCAAATAGACATTCTATTAGGCAGCGATTTCATACCTCAGATAATACTCGAGGGTGTTGAGAAAATTTCAAACAAACTATTGGCACAAAATACTATTTTTGGGTGGATCCTAAGTGGGCTAGTTTCGGAACCAGTTACCACCATGACCACTCAGGTTGAGGAAATCTCAAACGAATACCTCAGTTCACAATAATCCCATTACTCTAATTTCCCCCCAAGCGGATAAGAGAATTAAGGCAGAAGCTATATTCTTACCGCAACTAACAAATATGCTTCCAAGCTATCATATAAATAGCAAGCATTGGCAAAAGGTTTCACACCTAAAGCTAGCAGATCCCAACTGCAACACCCCCGCTCAAATAGACATTCTATTAGGCAGCGATCTCATACCTCAGATAATACTCGAGGGTGTTGAGAAAATTTCAAACAAACTATTCGCACAAAATACTATTTTTGGGTGGATCCTAAGTGGACTAGTTTCGGAAACAGTTACCACCATGACCACTCAGGTTGAGGAAATCTCAAATGAATACCTCAATTTCAAACAAACTATTGGCACAAAATACTAGTTTTGGGTGGATCCTAAGTGGACTAGTTTCGGTACCAGTTACCACCATGACCACTCAGGTTGAGGAAATCTCAAACGAATACCTCAGTTCACAATAATCCCATTTCTCTAATTTCCCCCCAAGCGGATAAGAGAATTAAAGCAGAAGCTATAGTCTTACCGCAACTAACAAATATGCTTCCAAGCTATCATATAAATAGCAAGCATTGGCAAAAGGTTTCACACCTAAAGCTAGCAGATGCCAACTGCAATACCCCCGCTCAAATAGACATTCTATTAGGCAGCGATCTCATACCTCAGATAATACTCGAGGGTGTTGAGAAAATTTCAAACAAACTATTGGCACAAAATACTATTTTTGGGTGGATCCTAAGTGGACTAGTTTCGGAACCAGTTACCACCATGACCACTCAGGTTGAGGAAATCTCAAACGAATACCTCAGTTCCCAATAATCCCATTACTCTAATTTTCCCCCAAGCGGATAAGAGAATTAAAGCAGAAGCTATAGTCTTACCGCAACTAACAAATATGCTTCCAAGCTATCATACAAATAGCAAGCATTGGCAAAAGGTTTCACACCTAAAGCTAGCAGATCCCAACTGCAACACTTTCGCTCAAATAGACATTCTATTAGGCAGTGATCTCATACCTCAGATAATACTCGAGGGCGTTGAGAAAATTTCAAACAAACTATTGGCACAAAATACTATTTTTGGGTGGATCCTAAGTGGACTAGTTTCGGAACCAGTTACCACCATGACCACTCAAGTTGAGGAAATCTCAAACGAATACCTCAGTTCACAATAATCCCATTACTCTAATTTCCCCCCAAGCGGATAAGAGAATTAAAGCAGAAGCTATAGTCTTACGGCAACTAACAAATATGCTTCCAAGCTATCATATAAATAGCAAGCATTGGCAAAAGGTTTCACACCTAAAGCTAGCAGATCCCAACTGCAACACCCCCGCTCAAATAGACATTCTATTAGGCAGCGATCTCATACCTCAGATAATACTCGAGGATGTTGAGAAAATTTCAAACAAACTATTGGCACAAAATACTATTTTTGGGTGGATCCTAAGTGGGCTAGTTTCGGAACCAGTTACCACCATGACCACTCAGGTTGAGGAAATCTCAAACGAATACCTCAGTTCACAATAATCCCATTACTCTAATTTCCCCCCAAGCGGATAAGAGAATTAAGGCAGAAGCTATATTCTTACCGCAACTAACAAATATGCTTCCAAGCTATCATATAAATAGCAAGCATTGGCAAAAGGTTTCACACCTAAAGCTAGCAGATCCCAACTGCAACACCCCCGCTCAAATAGACATTCTATTAGGCAGCGATCTCATACCTCAGATAATACTCGAGGGTGTTGAGAAAATTTCAAACAAACTATTCGCACAAAATACTATTTTTGGGTGGATCCTAAGTGGACTAGTTTCGGAAACAGTTACCACCATGACCACTCAGGTTGAGGAAATCTCAAATGAATACCTCAATTTCAAACAAACTATTGGCACAAAATACTAGTTTTGGGTGGATCCTAAGTGGACTAGTTTCGGTACCAGTTACCACCATGACCACTCAGGTTGAGGAAATCTCAAACGAATACCTCAGTTCACAATAATCCCATTTCTCTAATTTCCCCCCAAGCGGATAAGAGAATTAAAGCAGAAGCTATAGTCTTACCGCAACTAACAAATATGCTTCCAAGCTATCATATAAATAGCAAGCATTGGCAAAAGGTTTCACACCTAAAGCTAGCAGATGCCAACTGCAATACCCCCGCTCAAATAGACATTCTATTAGGCAGCGATCTCATACCTCAGATAATACTCGAGGGTGTTGAGAAAATTTCAAACAAACTATTGGCACAAAATACTATTTTTGGGTGGATCCTAAGTGGACTAGTTTCGGAACCAGTTACCACCATGACCACTCAGGTTGAGGAAATCTCAAACGAATACCTCAGTTCCCAATAATCCCATTACTCTAATTTTCCCCCAAGCGGATAAGAGAATTAAAGCAGAAGCTATAGTCTTACCGCAACTAACAAATATGCTTCCAAGCTATCATACAAATAGCAAGCATTGGCAAAAGGTTTCACACCTAAAGCTAGCAGATCCCAACTGCAACACTTTCGCTCAAATAGACATTCTATTAGGCAGTGATCTCATACCTCAGATAATACTCGAGGGCGTTGAGAAAATTTCAAACAAACTATTGGCACAAAATACTATTTTTGGGTGGATCCTAAGTGGACTAGTTTCGGAACCAGTTACCACCATGACCACTCAAGTTGAGGAAATCTCAAACGAATACCTCAGTTCACAATAATCCCATTACTCTAATTTCCCCCCAAGCGGATAAGAGAATTAAAGCAGAAGCTATAGTCTTACCGCAACTAACAAATATGCTTCCAAGCTATCATATAAATAGCAAGCATTGGCAAAAGGTTTCACACCTAAAGCTAGCAGATCCCAACTGCAACACCCCCGCTCAAATAGACATTCTATTAGGCAGCGATCTCATACCTCAGATAATACTCGAGGGTGTTGAGAAAATTTCAAACAAACTATTGGCACAAAATACTATTTTTGGGTGGATCCTAAGCGGACTAGTTTCGGAAACAGTTACCACCATGACCACTCAGGTTGAGGAAATCTCAAACGAATACCTCAGTTCACAATAATCCCATTTCTACTATCCCATGCAACTAACAAATATGCTTCCAAGCTATCATATAAATAGCAAGCATTGGCAAAAGCTTTCAAACCTAAAGCTAGCAGATCCTAACTGCAACACCTCCGCTCAAATAGACATTCTATTAGGCAGCCATCTCATACCTCAGATAATACTCGAGGGTGTTGAGAAAATTTCAAACAAACTATTGGCACAAAATACTATTTTTGGGTGGATCCTAAGTGGACTAGTTTCGGAACCAGTTACCACCATGACCACTCAGGTTGAGGAAATCTCAAACGAATACCAGAGTTCACAATAATCCCATTACTCTAATTTCCCCCCATGCGGATAAGAGAATTAAAGCAGAAGCTATAGTCTTACCGCAACTAACAAATATGCTTCCAAGCTATCATATAAATAGCAAGCATTGGCAAAAGGTTTCACACCTAAAGCTAGCAGATCCCAACTGCAACACCCCCGCTCAAATAGACATTCTATTAGGCAGCGATCTCATACCTCAGATAATACTCGAGGGTGTTGAGAAAATTTCAAACAAACTATTGGCACAAAATACTATTTTTGGGTGGATCCTAAGTGGACTAGTTTCGGAACCAGTTACCACCATGACCACTCAGGTTGAGGAAATCTCAAACGAATACCTCAGTTCACAATAATCCCATTACTCTAATTTCCCCCCAAGCGGATAAGAGAATTAAAGCAGAAGCTATAACCTTACTGCAACTAACAAATATGCTTCCAAGCTATCATATAAATAGCAAGCATTGGCAAAAGGTTTCACACCTAAAGCTAGCAGATCCCAACTGCAACACCTCCGCTCAAATAGACATTCTATTAGGCAGCGATCTCATACCTCAGATAATACTCGAGGGTGTTGAGAAAATTTCAAACAAACTATTGGCACAAAATACTATTTTAGGGTGGATCCTAAGTGGACTAGTTTCGGAACCAGTTACCACCATGACCACTCAGGTTGAGGAAATCTCAAACGAATACCTCAGTTCACAATAATCCCATTACTCTAATTTCCCCCCAAGCGGATAAGAGAATTAAAGCAGAAGCTATAGTCTTACCGCAACTAACAAATATGCTTCCAAGCTATCATATAAATAGCAAGCATTGGCAAAAGGTTTCACACCTAAAGCTAGCAGATCCCAACTGCAACACCCCCGCTCAAATAGAGATTCTATTAGGCAGCGATCTCATACCTCAGATAATACTCGAGGGTGTTGAGAAAATTTCAAACAAACTATTGGCACAAAATACTATTTTTGGGTGGATCCTAAGTTTACTTGTTTCGGAACCAGTTACCACCATGACCACTCAGGTTGAGGAAATCTCAAACGAATACCTCAATTCACAATAACCCTATTACTCTAATTTCCCCCCAAGCGGATAAGAGAATTAAAGCAGAAGCTATAGTCTTACCGCAACTAACAAATATGCTTCCAAGCTATCATATAAATAGCAAGCATTGGCAAAAGCTTTCAAACCTAAAGTTAGCAGATCCCAACTGCAACACCTCCGCTCAAATAGACATTCTATTAGGCAGCCATCTCATACCTCAGATAATACTCGAGGGTGTTGAGAAAATTTCAAACAAACTATTGGCACAAAATACTATTTTAGGGTGGATCCTAAGTGGACTAGTGGTGGAACCAGTTACCACCATGACCACTCAGGTTGAGGAAATCTCAAACGAATACCTCAGTTCACAATAACCCTATTACTCTAATTTCCCCCCAAGCGGATAAGAGAATTAAAGCAGAAGCTATAGTCTTAGCGCAACTAACAAATATGCTTCCAAGATATCATATAAATAGCAAGCATTGGCAAAAGGTTTCACACCTAAAGCTAGCAGATCCCAACTGCAACACCCCCGCTCAAATAGACATTCTATTAGGCAGCGATCTCATACCTCAGATAATACTCGAGGGTGTTGAGAAAATTTCAAACAAACTATTGGCACAAAATACTATTTTTGGGTGGATCCTAAGTTTACTTGTTTCGGAACCAGTTACCACCATGACCACTCAGGTTGAGGAAATCTCAAACGAATACCTCAGTTCACAATAACCCTATTACTCTAATTTCCCCCCAAGCGGATAAGAGAATTAAAGCAGAAGCTATAGTCTTACTGCAACTAACAAATATGCTTCCAAGCTATCATATAAATAGCAAGCATTGGCAAAAGCTTTCAAACCTAAAGTTAGCAGATCCCAACTGCAACACCTCCGTTCAAATAGACATTCTATTAGGCAGCCATCTCATACCTCAGATAATACTCGAGGGTGTTAAGAAAATTTCAAACAAACTATTGGCACAAAATACTATTTTTGGGTGGATCCTAAGTGGACTAGTTTCGGAACCAGTTACCACCATGACCACTCAGGTTGAGGAAATCTCAAACGAATGCCTCAGTTCACAATAATCCCATTACTCTAATTTCCCCCCAAGCGGATAAGAGAATTAAAGCAGACGCTATAGTCTTACCGCAACTAACAAATATGCTTCCAAGCTATCATATAAATAGCAAGCATTGGCAAAAGGTTTCATACCTAAAGCTAGCAGATGCCAACTTCAACACCTCCGCTCAAATAGACATTCTATTAGGCAGCGATCTCATACCTCAGATAATACTCGAGGGTGTTGAGAAAATTTCAAACAAACTATTGGCACAAAATACTATTTTTTGGTGGATCCTAAGTGGACTAGTTTCGGAACCAGTTACCACCATGACCACTCAGGTTGAGGAAATCTCAAACGAATACCTCAGTTCACAATAATCCCATTACTCTAATTTCCCCCCAAGCGGATAAGAGAATTAAGGCAGAAGCTATATTCTTACCGCAACTAACAAATATGCTTCCAAGCTATCATATAAATAGCAAGCATTGGCAAAAGGTTTCACACCTAAAGCTAGCAGATCCCAACTGCAACACCCCCGCTCAAATAGACATTCTATTAGGCAGCGATCTCATACCTCAGATAATACTCGAGGGTGTTGAGAAAATTTCAAACAAACTATTGGCACAAAATACTATTTTTGGGTGGATCCTAAGTGGACTAGTTTCGGAAACAGTTACCACCATGACCACTCAGGTTGAGGAAATCTCAAATGAATACCTCAATTTCAAACAAACTATTGGCACAAAATACTATTTTTGGGTGGATCCTAAGTGGACTAGTTTCGGAACCAGTTACCACCATGACCACTCAGGTTGAGGAAATCTCAAACGAATACCTCAGTTCACAATAATCCCATTACTCTAATTTCCCCCCAAGCGGATAAGAGAATTAAAGCAGACGCTATAGTCTTACCGCAACTAACAAATATGCTTCCAAGCTATCATATAAATAGCAAGCATTGGCAAAAGGTTTCATACCTAAAGCTAGCAGATGCCAACTGCAACACCTCCGCTCAAATAGACATTCTATTAGGCAGCGATCTCATACCTCAGATAATACTCGAGGGTGTTGAGAAAATTTCAAACAAACTATTGGCACAAAATACTATTTTTGGGTGGATCCTAAGTGGACTAGTTTCGGAACCAGTTACCACCATGACCACTCAGGTTGAGGAAATCTCAAACGAATACCTCAGTTCACAATAATCACATTACTCTAATTTCCCCCCAAGCGGATAAGAGAATTAAAGCAGAAGCTATAGTCTTACCGCAACTAACAAATATGCTTCCAAGCTATCATATAAATAGCAAGCATTGGCAAAAGGTTTCACACCTAAAGCTAGCAGATCCCAACTGCAACACCCCCGCTCAAATAGACATTCTATTAGGCAGCGATCTCATACCTCAGATAATACTCGAGGGTGTTGAGAAAATTTCAAACAAACTATTGGCACAAAATACTATTTTTGGGTGGATCCTAAGTGGAGTAGTTTCGGAACCAGTTACCACCATGACCACTCAGGTTGAGGAAATCTCAAACGAATACCTCAGTTCACAATAATCCCATAACTCTAATTTCCCCCCAAGCGGATAAGAGAATTAAAGCAGAAGCTATAGTCTTACCGCAACTAACAAATATGCTTTCAAGCTATCATATAAATAGCAAGCATTGGCAAAAGGTTTCACACCTAAAGCTAGCAGATCCCAACTGCAACACCCCCGCTCAAATAGACATTCTATTAGGCAGCGATCTCATACCTCAGATAATACTCGAGGGTGTTGAGAAAATTTCAAACAAACTATTGGCACAAAATACTATTTTTTGGTGGATCCTAAGTGGACTAGTTTCGGAACCAGTTACCACCATGACCACTCAGGTTGAGGAAATCTCAAACGAATACCTCAGTTCACAATAATCCCATTACTCTAATTTCCCCCCAAGCGGATAAGAGAATTAAGGCAGAAGCTATAGTCTTACCGCAACTAACAAATATGCTTCCAAGCTATCATATAAATAGCAAGCATTGGCAAAAGGTTTCACACCTAAAGCTAGCAGATCCCAACTGCAACACCCCCGCTCAAATAGACATTCTATTAGGCAGCGATCTCATACCTCAGATAATACTCGAGGGTGTTGAGAAAATTTCAAACAAACTATTGGCACAAAATACTATTTTTGGGTGGATCCTAAGTGGACTAGTTTCGGAAACAGTTACCACCATGACCACTCAGGTTGAGGAAATCTCAAATGAATACCTCAATTTCAAACAAACTATTGGCACAAAATACTATTTTTGGGTGGATCCTAAGTGGACTAGTTTCGGAACCAGTTACCACCATGACCACTCAGGTTGAGGAAATCTCAAACGAATACCTCAGTTCACAATAATCCCATTACTCTAATTTCCCCCCAAGCGGATAAGAGAATTAAAGCAGACGCTATAGTCTTACCGCAACTAACAAATATGCTTCCAAGCTATCATATAAATAGCAAGCATTGGCAAAAGGTTTCATACCTAAAGCTAGCAGATGCCAACTGCAACACCTCCGCTCAAATAGACATTCTATTAGGCAGCGATCTCATACCTCAGATAATACTCGAGGGTGTTGAGAAAATTTCAAACAAACTATTGGCACAAAATACTATTTTTGGGTGGATCCTAAGTGGACTAGTTTCGGAACCAGTTACCACCATGACCACTCAGGTTGAGGAAATCTCAAACGAATACCTCAGTTCACAATAATCACATTACTCTAATTTCCCCCCAAGCGGATAAGAGAATTAAAGCAGAAGCTATAGTCTTACCGCAACTAACAAATATGCTTCCAAGCTATCATATAAATAGCAAGCATTGGCAAAAGCTTTCACACCTAAAGCTAGCAGATCCCAACTGCAACACCTCCGCTCAAATAGACATTCTATTAGGCAGCGATCTCATACCTCAGATAATACTCGAGGGTGTTGAGAAAATTTCAATCAAACTATTGGCACAAAATACTATTTTTGGGTGGATCCTAAGTGGAGTAGTTTCGGAACCAGTTACCACCATGACCACTCAGGTTGAGGAAATCTCAAACGAATACCTCAGTTCACAATAATCCCATAACTCTAATTTCCCCCCAAGCGGATAAGAGAATTAAAGCAGAAGCTATAGTCTTACCGCAACTAACAAATATGCTTTCAAGCTATCATATAAATAGCAAGCATTGGCAAAAGGTTTCACACCTAAAGCTAGCAGATGCCAACTGCAACACCCCCGCTCAAATAGACATTCTATTAGGCAGCGATCTCATACCTCAGATAATACTCGAGGGTGTTGAGAAAATTTCAAACCAACTATTGGCACAAAATACTATTTTTGGGTGGATCCTAAGTGGACTAGTTTCGGAACCAGTTACCACTATGACCACTCAGGTTGAGGAAATCTCAAACGAATACCTCAGTTCACAATAATCCCATTACTCTAATTTCCCCCTAAGCGGAAAAGAGAATTAAAGCAGAAGCTATAGTCTTACCGCAACTAACAAATATGCTTCCAAGCTATCATATAAATAGCAAGCATTGGCAAAAGGTTTCACACCTAAAGCTAGCAGATGCCAACTGCAACACCCCCGCTCAAATAGACATTCTATTAGGCAGCGATCTCATACCTCAGATAATACTCGAGGGTGTTGAGAAAATTTCAAACAAACTAATGGCACAACATACTATTTTAGGGTAGATTCTAAGTGGACTAGTTTCGGAACCAGTTACCACCATGACCACTCAGGTTGAGGAAATCTCAAACGAATACCTCAGTTCACAATAATTACATTGCTCTAATTTGCCCCCAAGCGGATAAGAGAATTTAAGCAGAAGCTATAGTCTTACTGCAACTAACAAATATGCTTCCAAGCTATCATATAAATAGCAAGCATTGGCAAAAGGTTTCACACCTAAAGCTAGCAGATCCCAACTGCAACACCCCCGCTCAAATAGACATTCTATTAGGCAGCGATCTCATACCTCAGATAATACTCGAGGGTGTTGAGAAAATTTCAAACAAACTATTGGCACAAAATACTATTTTTGGGTGGATCCTAAGTGGACTAGTTTCGGAACCAGTTACCACCATGACCACTCAGGTTGAGGAAATCTCAAACGAATACCTCAGTTCACAATAATCCCATTACTCTAATTTCCCCCCAAGCGGATAAGAGAATTAAAGCAGAAGCTATAGTCTTACCGCAACTAACAAATATGCTTCCAAGCTATCATATAAATAGCAAGCATTGGCAAAAGCTTTCACACCTAAAGCTAGCAGATCCCAACTGCAACACCTCCGCTCAAATAGACATTCTATTAGGCGGCGATCTCTACCTCAGATAATACTCGAGGGTGTTGAGAAAATTTCAAACAAACTATTGGCACAAAATACTATTTTAGGGTGCATCCTAAGTGAACTAGTTTCGGAACCAGTTACCACCATGACCACTCAGGTTGAGGAAATCTCAAACGAATACCTCAGTTCACAATAATCCCATTACTCTAATTTCCCACCAAGCGGATAAGAGAATTAAAGCAGAAGCTATAGTCTTACCGCAACTAACAAATATGCTTCCCAGCTATCATATAAATAGCAAGCATTGGCAAAAGGTTTCACACCTAAAGCTAGCAGATCCCAACTGCAACACCCCCGCTCAAATAGACATTCTATTAGGCAGCGATCTCATACCTCAGATAATACTCGAGGGTGTTGAGAAAATTTCAAACAAACTATTGGCACAAAATACTATTTTTTGGGGGATCCTAAGTTTACTAGTTTCGGAACCAGTTACCACCATGACCACTCAGGTTGAGGAAATCTCAAACGAATACCTCAGTTCACAATAATCCCATTACTCTAATTTCCCCCCAAGCGGATAAGAGAATTAAAGCAGAAGCTACAGTCTTACCGCAACTAACAAATATGTTTCCAAGCTATCATATAAATAGCAAGCATTGGCAAAAGCTTTCAAACCTAAAGCTAGCAGATCCCAACTGCAACACCTCCGCTCAAATAGACATTCTATTAGGCAGCGATCTCATACCTCAGATAATACTCGAGGGTGTTGAGAAAATTTCAAACAAACTATTGGCACAAAATACTATTTTTGGGTGGATCCTAAGTGGACAAGTTTCGGAACCAGTTACCACCATGACCACTCAGGTTGAGGAAATCTCAAACGAATACCTCAGTTCACAATAATCCCATTACTCTAATTTCCCCCCAAGCGGATAAGAGAATTAAAGCAGAAGCTATAGTCTTACCGCAACTAACAAATGTGCTTCCAAGCTATCATATAAATAGCAAGCATTGGCAAAAGGTTTCACACCTAAAGCTAGCAGATCCCAACTGCAACATCCCCGCTCAAATGGACATTATATTAGGCAGCGATCTCATACCTCAGATAATACTCGAGGGTGTTGAGAAAATTTCAAACAAACTATTGGCACAACATACTATTTTTGGGTGGATCCTAAGTGGACTAGTTTCGGAACCAGTTACCACCATAACCACTCAGGTTGAGGAAATCTCAAACGAATACCTCAGTTCCCAATAATCCCATTACTCTAATTTCCCCCCAAGCGGATAAGAGAATTAAAGCAGAAGCTATAGTCTTACCGCAACTAACAAATATGCTTCCAAGCTATCATATAAATAGCAAGCATTGGCAAAAGGTTTCACACCTAAAGCTAGCAGATCCCAACTGCAACACTTTCGCTCAAATAGACATTCTATTAGGCAGTGATCTCATACCTCAGATAATACTCGAGGGCGTTGAGAAAATTTCAAACAAACTCTTGGCACAAAATACTATTTTTGGGTGGATCCTAAGTGGACTAGTTTCGGAACCAGTTACCACCATGACCACTCAAGTTGAGGAAATCTCAAACGAATACCTCAGTTCACAATAATCCCATTACTCTAATTTCCCCCCAAGCGGATAAGAGAATTAAAGCAGAAGCTATAGTCTTACCGCAACTAACAAATATGCTTCCAAGCTATCATATAAATAGCAAGCTTTGGCAAAAGGTTTCACACCTAAAGCTAGCAGATCCCAACTGCAACACCCTCGCTCAAATAGACATTCTATTAGGCAGCGATCTCATACCTCAGATAATACTCGAGGGTGTTGAGAAAATATCAAACAAACTATTGGCACAAAATACTATTTTTGGGTGGATCCTAAGTGGACTAGTTTCGGAAACAGTTACCACCATGACCACTCAGGTTGAGGAAATCTCAAATGAATACCTCAATTTCAAACATACTATTGGCACAAAATACTATTTTTGGGTGGATCCTAAGTGGACTAGTTTCGGAACCAGTTACCACCATGACCACTCAGGTTGAGGAAATCTCAAACGAATACCTCAGTTCACAATAATCCCATTACTCTAATTTCCCCCCAAGCGGATAAGAGAATTAAAGCAGAAGCTATAGTCTTACCGCAACTAACAAATGTGCTTCCAAGCTATCATATAAATAGCAAGCATTGGCAAAAGGTTTCACACCTAAAGCTAGCAGATCCCAACTGCAACATCCCCGCTCAAATGGACATTATATTAGGCAGCGATCTCATACCTCAGATAATACTTGAGGGTGTTGAGAAAATTTCAAACAAACTATTGGCACAAAATACTATTTTTTGGTGGATCCTAAGTGGACTAGTTTCGGAACCAGTTACCACCATGACCACTCAGGTTAAGGAAATCTCAAACGAATACTTCAGTTCACAATAATCCCATTACTCTAATTTCCCCCCAAGCGGATAAGAGAATTAAAGCAGAAGCTATAGTCTTACCGCAACTAACAAATATGCTTCGAAGCTATCATATAAATAGCAAGCATTGGCAAAAGGTTTCACACCTAAAGCTAGCAGATGCCAACTGCAACACCCACGCTCAAATAGACATTCTATTAGGCAGCGATCTCATACCTCAGATAATACTCGAGGGTGTTGAGAAAATTTCAAACAAACTATTGGCACAACATACTATTTTAGGATGGATTCTAAGTGGACTAGTTTCGGAACCAGTTTCCACCATGACCACTCAGGTTGAGGAAATCTCAAACGAATACCTCAGTTCACAATAATCCCATTACTCTAATTTCCCCCAAGCGGATAAGAGAATTAAAGCAGAAGCTATAGTCTTACCGCAACTAACAAATATGCTTCCAAGCTATCATATAAATAACAAGCATTGGCAAAAGGTTTCACACCTAAAGCTAGCAGATGCCAACTGCAACACCCCCGCTCAAATAGACATTCTATTAGGCAGCGATCTCATACCTCAGATAATACTCGAGGGTGTTGAGAAAATTTCAAACAAACTATTGGCACAACATACTATTTTAGGATGGATTCTAAGTGAACTAGTTTCGGAACCAGTTACCACCATGACCACTCAGTTTGAGGAAATCTCAAACGAATACCTCAGTTCACAATAATCCCATTACTCTAATTTCCCCCCAAGCGGATAAGAGAATTAAAGCAGAAGCTATAGTCTTACCGCACCTAACAAATATGCTTCCAAGCTATCATATAAATAGCAAGCATTGGCAAAAGGTTTCACACCTAAAGCTAGCAGATCCCAACTGCAACACCCCCGCTCAAATAGACATTCTATTAGGCAGCGATCTCATACCTCAGATAATACTCGAGGGTGTTGAGAAAATTTCAAACAAACTATTCGCACAAAATACTATTTTTGGGTGGATCCTAAGTGGACTAGTTTCGGAACCAGTTACCACCATGACCACTCAGGTTGAGGAAATCTCAAACGAATACCTCAGTTCCCAATAATCCCATTACTCTAATTTCCCCCCAAGCGGATAAGAGAATTAAAGCAGAAGCTATAGTCTTACCGCAACTAACAAATATGCTTCCAAGCTATCATATAAATAGCAAGCATTGGCAAAAGGTTTCACACCTAAAGCTAGCAGATCCCAACTGCAACACTTTCGCTCAAATAGACATTCTATTAGGCAGTGATCTCATACCTCAGATAATACTCGAGGGCGTTGAGTTTCAAACAAACTATTGGCACAAAATACTATTTTTGGGTGGATCCTAAGTGGACTAGTTTCGGAACCAGTTACCACCGTGACCACTCAAGTTGAGGAAATCTCAAACGAATACCTCAGTTCACAATAATCCCATTACTCTAATTTCCCCCCATGCGGATAAGAGAATTAAAGCAGAAGCTACAGTCTTACCGCAACTAACAAATATGTTTCCAAGCTATCATATAAATAGCAAGCATTGGCAAAAGCTTTCGAACCTAAAGCTAGCAGATCCCAACTGCAACACCTCCGCTCAAATAGACATTCTATTAGGCAGCGATCTCATACCTCAGATAATACTCTAACAAATATGCTTCGAAGCTATCATATAAATAGCAAGCATTGGCAAAAGGTTTCACACCTAAAGCTAGCAGATGCCAACTGCAACACCCCCGCTCAAATAGACATTCTATTAGGCAGCGATCTCATACCTCAGATAATACTCGAGGGTGTTGAGAAAATATCAAACAAACTATTGGCACAAAATACTATTTTTGGGTGGATCCTAAGTGGACTAGTTTCGGAAACAGTTACCACCATGACCACTCAGGTTGAGGAAATCTCAAATGAATACCTCAATTTCAAACATACTATTGGCACAAAATACTATTTTTGGGTGGATCCTAAGTGGACTAGTTTCGGAACCAGTTACCACCATGACCACTCAGGTTGAGGAAATCTCAAACGAATACCTCAGTTCACAATAACCCCATTACTCTAATTTCCCCCCAAGCGGATAAGAGAATTAAAGCAGAAGCTATAGTCTTACCGCAACTAACAAATATGCTTCCAAGCTATCATATAAATAGCAAGCATTGGCAAAAGCTTTCAAACCTAAAGCTAGCAGATCCTAACTGCAACACCTCCGCTCAAATAGACATTCTATTAGGCAGCCATCTCATACCTCAGATAATACTCGAGGGTGTTGAGAAAATTTCAAACAAACTATTGGCACAAAATACTATTTTTGGGTGGATCCTAAGTGGACTAGTTTCGGAACCAGTTACCACCATGACCACTCAGGTTGAGGAAATCTCAAACGAATACCAGAGTTCACAATAATCCCATTACTCTAATTTCCCCCCATGCGGATAAGAGAATTAAAGCAGAAGCTATAGTCTTACCGCAACTAACAAATATGCTTCCAAGCTATCATATAAATAGCAAGCATTGGCAAAAGGTTTCACACCTAAAGCTAGCAGATCCCAACTGCAACACCCCCGCTCAAATAGACATTCTAGTAGGCAGCGATCTCATACCTCAGATAATACTCGAGGGTGTTGAGAAAATTTCAAACAAACTATTGGCACAAAATACTATTTTTGGGTGGATCCTAAGTGGACTAGTTTCGGAACCAGTTACCACCATGACCACTCAGGTTGAGGAAATCTCAAACGAATACCTCAGTTCACAATAATCCCATTACTCTAATTTCCCCCCAAGCGGATAAGAGAATTAAAGCAGAAGCTATAGTCTTACCGCAACTAACAAATATGCTTCCAAGCTATCATATAAATAGCAAGCATTGGCAAAAGCTTTCACACCTAAAGCTAGCAGATCCCAACTGCAACACCTCCGCTCAAATAGACATTCTATTAGGCAGCGATCTCATACCTCAGATAATACTCGAGGGTGTTGAGAAAATTTCAAACAAACTATTGGCACAAAAAACTATTTTAGGGTGGATCCTAAGTGGACTAGTTTCGGAACCAGTTACCACCATGACCACTCAGGTTGAGGAAATCTCAAACGAATACCTCAGTTCACAATAATCCCATTACTCTAATTTCCCCCCAAGCGGATAAGAGAATTAAAGCAGAAGCTATAGTCTTACCGCAACTAACAAATATGCTTCCAAGCTATCATATAAATAGCAAGCATTGGCAAAAGGTTTCACACCTAAAGCTAGCAGATCCCAACTGCAACACCCCCGCTCAAATAGACATTCTATTAGGCAGCGATCTCATACCTCAGATAATACTCGAGGGTGTTGAGAAAATTTCAAACAAACTATTGGCACAAAATACTATTTTTGGGTGGATCCTAAGTTTACTTGTTTCGGAACCAGTTACCACCATGACCACTCAGGTTGAGGAAATCTCAAACGAATACCTCAGTTCACAATAACCCTATTACTCTAATTTCCCCCCAAGCGGATAAGAGAATTAAAGCAGAAGCTATAGTCTTACCGCAACTAACAAATATGCTTCCAAGCTATCATATAAATAGCAAGCATTGGCAAAAGCTTTCAAACCTAAAGTTAGCAGATCCCAACTGCAACACCTCCGCTCAATTAGACATTCTATTAGGCAGCCATCTCATACCTCAGATAATACTCGAGGGTGTTAAGAAAATTTCAAACAAACTATTGGCACAAAATACTATTTTTGGGTGGATCCTAAGTGGACTAGTTTCGGAACCAGTTACCACCATTACCACTCAGGTTGAGGAAATCTCAAACGAATACCTCAGTTCACAATAATTCCATTACTCTAATTTCCCCCCAAGCGGATAAGAGAATTAAAGCAGACGCTATAGTCTTACCGCAACTAACAAATATGCTTCCAAGCTATCATATAAATAGCAAGCATTGGCAAAAGGTTTCACACCTAAAGCTAGCAGATGCCAACTGCAACACCTCCGCTCAAATAGACATTCTATTAGGCAGCGATCTCATACCTCAGATAATACTCGAGGGTGTTGAGTAAATTTCAAACAAACTATTGGCACAAAATACTATTTTTTGGTGGATCCTAAGTGGACTAGTTTCGGAACCAGTTACCACCATGACCACTCAGGTTGAGGAAATCTCAAACGAATACCTCAGTTCACAATAATCCCATTACTCTAATTTCCCCCCAAGCGAATAAGAGAATTAAGGCAGAAGCTATATTCTTACCGCAACTAACAAATTTGCTTCCAAGCTATCATATAAATAGCAAGCATTGGCAAAAGGTTTCACACCTAAAGCTAGCAGATCCCAACTGCAACACCCCCGCTCAAATAGACATTCTATTAGGCAGCGATCTCATACCTCAGATAATACTCGAGGGTGTTGAGAAAATTTCAAACAAACTATTGGCACAAAATACTATTTTTGGGTGGATCCTAAGTGGACTAGTTTCGGAAACAGTTACCACCATGACCACTCAGGTTGAGGAAATCTCAAATGAATACCTCAATTTCAAACAAACTATTGGCACAAAATACTATTTTTGGGTGGATCCTAAGTGGACTAGTTTCGAAACCAGTTACCACCATGACCACTCAGGTTGAGGAAATCTCAAACGAATACCAGAGTTCACAATAATCCCATTACTCTAATTTCCCCCCATGCGGATAAGAGAATTAAAGCAGAAGCTATAGTCTTACCGCAACTAACAAATATGCTTCCAAGCTATCATATAAATAGCAAGCATTGGCAAAAGGTTTCACACCTAAAGCTAGCAGATCCCAACTGCAACACCCCCGCTCAAATAGACATTCTATTAGGCAGCGATCTCATACCTCAGATAATACTCGAGGGTGTTGAGAAA